>NC_143389.1:26825277-31825277 GCF_980474605.1 Leiobunum rupestre
GGTTTAATTGAAATAGAATTGAAATTGAAATTATTGCATCGAAGAAATTCTACTTTAGCGTTTCTCTATTGATTAAAAATAAATGCGCCACCCAGGTTTCGAACCCAGACCATTCGGCTTGGCAGTCGAGCGCTCTACCACAGAACCACCGATAGCTCCTTAGATTCACTGAAATTAAGACAGGCATCGTAAGCATAATAGGTAATAAAGTCTTTTTTTATTAATGAATTTATGAAGGCCTAATCTGGTATTTTTTAAAGGTTAAATCTTGTTTTAGCGCAGTCAGCCGAGATTAGAGGGTTAAAGGGTAGACCCTGTGGGTGGTCCACTTTTTTAACGACCTATATATAGTTCTGTTAATTCAAAGGAGATAATTTAACGTTAATTGCTTTAAGAGCTGGCGGTTCGTCAAGTGGCTCTCTGTGCTTTGTTGATGGTAAGGTTTTTGCTTCTTGTAAATACATTTGGTGTGGATATTTGGATATCTACGATTTCTAACGCAGTCAATGATTTCTTGGGTGTGCGAGTCATTATATGATATTGGAAATTGGACGGCATTGGTCTTTTTCATGTGGTATGCGTCAGAACGTCAACAGGAAGTGAACGAGTCGTCCACTACCAGATATCTACGGTATCTTCATCAAGGGCGAGTGTTGAAATAAAATGAGCGTTAAAGATGCGGCAATTATTTCGTAAGAGAGTAATTCCAAAAAGCCTCTGTAGATATTTCTTTCATTAAAATTTGCTTCGTATTATATTTAACTGATAAACTTGTTCTGTAAAAGGGTTTAATTCAATTGTGCATTGTTATAGTACGTCTAACTTACTGTTGTAACTACTTAACTTATGATATTCTGAATAAATTAAAATTGGTCGTTTCGTCTCAATTATTTTAATTATAATTAAAATTTTATACCGGGCGGCATAGAAATGGGTTAATATTTTTAACAAATAACTCTAAATTGCGGAGATATATCTTTAAGGGTTATCTCGATAAATTAATACCACTAGGGACAATTCTTCCGAGGAGAGGTATATTTTGGCTTGCCAACTTGTTTTAAAGGTGTAGTTACTGCCGCAAAAGGGTGCAATTGCATACATTTATAGGTGTAGTTTCTGTTGTAAACAGGAGTAATTTCGTTTCAAAAGGTGTACTTTGTATCCCGAAAGGGTGTACATTACGTATCTGGAAGGTGGCGATTAAAAAGGTGTTATGAAGCACTCGTTTTTTTAAGAGTGTATGAAGTCATCAATCACAAGACTAGCAAGCTCTGTAAAGGCAAAATGACGAGACCCGATTGGAGAAAGCTACGGAACCAAGCAAACCGCCGTGTTTGAAGAGCAAGTACTTCTACGTTCTTTTCAAGAATGAAGAAACCAAAAGTCGGGGAACATTTCAAAGATTTCCTGGCCTTGTACAGAAACCATGGGCACAAAGTACGAAAACTGGTCACTGAAAACGGCACGGAGTACGTCAACGAAGAATTCCATCAAATGACAGCGCATAAAGGTCAATGCCCTACACGCCCGAGCAGAATGGAGTTGCTGGGAGAGATAATCGAACGATCATGGAAACCTTCTACCACCGAAGCTCTGAGCTGAAACCACTAAAATGACGACCTACGTTTTGAATCGTTCCACACCGAACGCAAATTCCGGGAAGGCACCGTGCGAGCTATGGACCGGAAAGCCTAATCCGCCCATGACGCATCTCCGAGATATTGGAACAGAATGCTCCGTACATATACCGAAGGATAAAAGAAAAAAGCTGTCAAAAAAGGCTTAGTAGTGAGTTCTCGTCCGATACGATCCAGAAATGTCAGATTGAATCCAGAGCGGTGCATTCTCGACACGTATTCGCCTACCTCTTACTGCATATCGAATTAGGGCGATAAATTACAAATTTAGTGCAAACCTACAGAACCAAATACAAAGATAGGTAAACCGAGAAACACTCCATCTCTTAAGAAAAGTGAAATCCAAGAATAGACTAGAGAAGAAATAATATCAGCAGTAGATGATCAGTGGTAAGTTAACATTTGATGATAATGAAGTGGAAGGAGGATATGTGAAAGAGGATAACTCAAAAAACCAGTGTAAGTCAGGTGCCAATACATACACACTCTAGTCCAAATAAGGCATTTTCTATAGAAGTACTACTAAATACGTTCCTACTCGTGACATTGTTAAAGAGCTTAATGATACTATTAATTCTGTGATAACCCATACTAAAATTCAAAATGTAATGTGATAAATTTGAAAATGAGTTATTTTGTGATGAGTTAAACTGTGATAAAAGAAGGATTGTTAGAAATAGGAAGAAGGAAATGAGTTACTAATTTTTTTATGATCAAAAACAAGAACTTATTTAGGTTATTGAGAATGTAGGGCGGCTAGCATGAGCTACTACCAGAGATTCTCTCTTAAACATAAACCTTTCATTTTTCCAATTGTATTGGTCCTTTATCTTCCAATGAAATGTGTAAAATTAATTATGAAATTTAACTGATAATTTAGTTTTTGCAAATTTAAAAAAAGCTCAATTTGATTAACCATAAATACCAAAATAGATGGTAGATTTTCAACTATTGCTACAAAAAATATAGTAAAGCAATTTCCCTACTCTAAACGGATTGACTCCTTAAATAAAAAGTTATTGATTAAAATTATTCATCTCTGGCTTAACGGCTGACAAAATGTAATTTTAATTTTGTCATTTGTATTAATTCCCATTTAAAAAATTAAAAGTTTTTTTATATTGCATTTACATGTTTTTTATATCTTGGTTATTTTGGTGGTATTTTAAAATTTATTTACCTATTACTGATTCAATTGATAGTTTTTCTTAACGATATTTCTTATTTCCTTTATGATTACCATGAACATAACTCTGTATTAAAAGTGCTTTCTTTCCAATATCATAGTTGGTTCCCAAAACCTTTGAGCCGGTTGCATATTTTATTTGTGATAATAAACTCTCAATGGCACTCTCGTTTATTCTAATCATCGATAACAAATATTCTGGCAAATATTAAAGAAATCTGCCACTAATACCTTTAGTCCATGTACCATAACACGTAAAAGATCCCATGTTTTCCACGAGATGAATATTTTTCTGTTTTATGTAAATTTCTATTTGGATTATTGGTTAAAATTCCTACTAGCCAGTCTTCAAAATAATATAAACCTTCCTCAATTGAATTTCGGACCTATGATGATGGATCATTCACTGGTTTAGATCTGAGGCACCCATTTTCGAATATTCTGTTTACAGCCCTCAAATATTTATTTGCATCCCATGTGCAAAACCATATAGCTCGCTGAGCACATCCTCTTGCTGCATAACTTTAGATGGCGCCACATTTAAACGTGTCCATGAGTCACGCCTAAGATAGCTTGGTAGTAAGTAGCGTGCTACCCTCAGTTGGCCATTTTTAGTTCGCATCTCATCTCTCTCATAAACACCTACTAATAGATCCCACCAAAATGTTATTCCTCGTGTTATTCCATCGCGACAAAATGTTTTAGGTCCCTTGCAAACATCTAACCAACTAATGTAATCTTCTTTTTTCAGCAGAAAATGGATTCTCAAAGCTCGGTAATAAAGAAAAGTCATATTTCAAATCACTCTTAATTTTAGAGCCAAATGTGCTTAATAAGTGAAAATTTTCCTGAGGCTCCATCACAAACTATACTAAACTTGAATTCAAAGATCTCAAGGGCTTCCAATGTCTGATGGAGTGTGGTGATAAGGCATTTGTTGAAAGGGATAAGGTGAAGTAAAATATGGGCCGACTTTATCAAATCCAGAGGTCAAATCTCTCCACATATCCTGCAACACATATGATCAGTACCCCCGCCAGGAATTTTTAATACACATGCCCGGTCTGATTAAGAGGCCCCCCATCTATATATTTTAATATAGAAATGCTCTATTTTAAAGAATTGTTTGACTTTTAGGCTTATCGTTTATTTAGGTTCGAAATATTATTCCCAAAAATATGTTCTAAAACGGAAATTGGTTTGAAAAACATAATGGCTGGGTTCCCCTTTTTCGCTGGTTCCCACTTATAGACGAACGGTGGAAACATTTACGGCGTGCCACCTTCGGTTTTTTTCCATAAACTTTCTCTGCGTGGGGCAATACTCTGACCAGGAAGCAGGAACGTTTAAAAGCGGAAACTCCCCATTGTTCGAGGGATTCCTGCATTCGGACGAGTAAACGAACTCTAACCAAGTGTCCGCGCTCTACATGGCCCTTCGTGGTCAACTTATCACTCTCGAGTGTGAAAAACACTCGGAAGATCCGAAGCGCGAGAATTTTTCAAAAGTCGTGCTACTGAATGTGACTACCTAAGAAAGCCGTCCTGGACCTTGCAGTGTGCCGATGGAAACTCGAACGTCACCGGCCACAACAAAGCTACGCTGCCGAGGAAAACCCACGCACGCCAGCGATCAACGGTGGAACTATCAGCAACTCGCCAGTTCGGTACCTAATAATAATTTCCATCTAGTTATGGGAACCAGCCAAACTGTTATTTTCGCGTATATAGTTTGTAAGTTAGCTTTTTGAAGTGATAAATAGGTTTCCAAGTGTTATTTTTTTTCAATCTCAATAAATTAATTGTTTACCATTGCCAATTCTGTCTATTTGTTTATCTTTTAATGCTGACTCTTAATTGATTCTATTCCGAATTCATCCCCTAGACAACTAATTGACTCTTAACTTTATCTTACCCTAGTTATTTTAATTAAACTCAACTTAACAAATTATAAGTTGATTATTATATATAAACTTAAAAAGTGTCGCAAACTCTTCGATTAGAGCTTTTACCAAATTCGTCAACCACAAAATTAGGGTTTTCTTTTAAACAATTCGGCAAATCCCGATTAATGGACGACGTAGCCAGATTTGAAAGTCTAAATTATCCCATAGTTGTTCGTAGCCGTGTTTCTATTCTTTTCCGGGAACTGAAACTTCTTTCTGAGATAATGTTTGCCACAGGATTGCAGGAAACAACCTTGTAGTACTTAACAAGGTCAGGGAAGCCATCTTCCATGGTCATTACGCTGTTAATATTTTTGGGGATAATAAGATTTCTCGCAAATTTAATTCGACTTTTTAAGGAATAAAGGTCGGAATGAAACCTATCGTATGTGTTACAATTTGTTATATTATCGATTTCGTTAAGGAAGTTCTCAGAGTTAGGGTCAGACGCCATGATACCTTTATATAGACCAGAGTTAGCTAATAATCGTATTTTCGTTAAGCAGCGTTCAGACTATGTGAAAATATTACGTTTGCGTTGATCGTGTCGGTTCTTTCGATTTCTTACACCGTTCAGACTTCTCAACAGAGACTTCAAATTTTCGCGCGTGTCGTTTACATTTTTTCATTTTGTTGCGGACTGCCTAGATGACGTCTCGGTTTAAAGCTCAAAACGTTAAAAGCAGACAATTAGCCGTATGCCTCATCAGCGCTGACTCTAGGCAGTGGCGACCTTTAGAACCATTGAAATACTATCAGAGGTGGATAAAAAATTATTTCAATTTTTCCGCCGTTATTACTGAGCTCTGATTGGATGAACAATCACCTTTTATTTTAATTTCCGTGCAAGGTTGGTTCCTTTCTCAACAGTGAAATGAACGAACCGACGCGACCAACATAACCGAAATGACACGACCGATGCTAACGTAATATTTTCACATAGTCTGAGCGCTGCTAAACAGAAATAAATTTGTCTATCAATTCGAAATAGGTGGACCTCATCTGGTCTATCAGGGTTTTTGCTTCAGTTTCCCGTTTTCCCCGTTGTACTTGTTACCACAATATGTTTTAATCTCCTGTTAGGGATAAATTTATGTTTCCGTAAAGCTAATGGTTCGCTGTTACGGTCAGGTACTGCAAATAAAGACGATTCCGCGAATTTAGTAGCTTCTTCCCAAATAGAATCAAAACGTTCAGAGTTTCTACACTCTCCTTAGGTCTTAACAGTTAAGCTTGGCAAATGGCAACGGCTTCCGTAAAAATAACTTTGTAACTTTGTAAATATTTCGACAGGGAATTTGTTACACCTAATACTTCGTCTAATGCAATGACTAATTTTAAGTTGTTAAAGTTATCTAATTGGGATATATACCCATGACACTCGGCAGCCTCGTCGCGTTTTCCGTTTTCAATCACATTCTCTAAAGTTAAAACTACGGAATCGAGTCTATTTCTAAAATAGTGAATCCCCTTTTTTTGCTCCCTCATCGAGTGTTGCAGCCTTGTGGCATTTTCAGTATATCGTAGACTAGATCTATTTGGGAGTTTTCAAAATATTCACTTCTAATGACCGAATTGCTTTGAAAGTTGTAAATGGCTTGAACCAAACCAAGTAATTCCCTAATTGTCAATATTTCGGAGCAACAGTCAACCAAATCTAAATTTAAGCGGTGGGCGTAGCAACGAACGTACGGACAATGGGCACCTACTGCTTCTTCTACTTTCACCTTTACTCCTTTTACATGTCCTCTCATTACACTAGCCCCAACATAAGTCTGTGCAACACAATTCTCTATTTTGAAGCCGCATTCATTTATAATTGCCAAGCTGATACTCTTGGAATCAAACTTGTGTAAATCTGTGAAAACTAGAAATCGTTCTACGACACCTATTTCTACTTGAGTATATCGAATACAAAACTTAATTGGTCTACTCCCGCATTGTGCCGAGTTTCGTCAGCTTTTACAGAGTGGAATCCACCGGATTCATTGACCTCTTGAACAATAATTTTTTTCACTAAACTTGCCTTTGGTAGTGTACTCAGGTAATATTGATTTCGAGTATAGGTGGTTCAAAAGATAACGTTTTGTAAGGGCCATTTAGGACTATTGGAAATTGAAATTGAATGGAATTTTTTTTAGAGGGCTAGATGACCAATTTAAAAAAAAATGAATATCATTTTCGGTCACATTTGGAGGACCGAGTGGGTATTTTTTTAAACTTTTAGAGGCCCCTTAAATAGGCCTAAAATTTTTCAACATAGGCACGTGCCTACTTGTGCCTACTGCTGGCGGGGGCACTGATGGAGAGGTTTCAATATTGATTTTAAATATTATCCGTTAGTTCCGGATACTCCTCCTCTTCCATTGCATAACCCACAAACTCATGAGATTTACTATTCCACAAGACTTTTTCTAAAACTTTGACCTCGTCAAAAATTGTGATTCCCTTACCTGTAGGAACTGGTTCACCTTTTGCCTTCTTATCTGCTCTGTGTGTATCGTATTTTATCTTTTGTTCGGAGAAAAAGGCATCATTAATCCCAGGTGAGTTATTCAATTTTCTGGTTTTGTCTCGCAAAGTTGATACGGAAGGCAGGTCCAAAATCTTGAATGATTTTGAAGCTTAATAAGCAACTTCACTCCTGCTGACAACGGCTAAAGCCGTCCTTATAGTGACGGTGCTCCATTTATGTTTTTGGCACTTTTCAGAGATTGTTTTGCTCAGTAAAGAATTCCTTTTGGTCAGCCAAATGTTAAGCATTAGCATCCCTAAACCAATTAAAACCATGCATCCATTAAAAGTTCTTTACTGCACTCTTCCGATGATTCAATAGTTCCTTCTAGCTCCTTGCTGAGGACGGAGTTTCCATTAATGATTTCTATTATTTTAGTTAGTTCTTCAGAACTTACATCATTTAGCTCTACACCACGAGGTTTTACTTTTTTCTGCAGTTTTGAAACCTGAAATCTTGAAGTTAATTTTTTTCATTCGAGACAAGCGAATATTTTTACTAATAGGAGTTAAAAATTTAATTGGTAGTTACTCGAAGTTCTCTGCCTTTTAAATTTCCTATTTGGGGATTCCAGAGCTTTGCGTTTCCTTGTTATGGCTATATTGTTCGTTATATATTCACAATTGGTTCTTCATCACTGCACTGCCAATATACTTCACATTTGTCAGATTGATATCGCTGAAATGGATTTTCATTTGATAATACTCCTTTGGGTAATATGAATTTACTGTTCTCAACTTTTTGTACATATAACCCGGGACAAAATACACGACCTAAATGTCCATAAATTAATTTTAATGCTTTAATTAACTGTTCTTGGTTCATATTTCCTTCAATGTCTTGAATGCTGAATTTCATAGTTGATTTAAATAGTACTGAGAAGTTACACGTTCCATTTAACTGTATTATCATTTTAATTGGATCTTCTCCGAAACATAAATATTCGCTTGATAATCCAATGATATTTTCCTTAGAAATGACCATTACAATCTTCTTTTACCTAAAATTATTATTTTATAATTTTATGTCTATTTATTTAAAATAAAAAGCAAAACCCTTACCTCAGATAAAGATCGGCTTGGAAATCAGATACAATAATTTCGGAAATACTTGTACCAGCCAAAACTAGTTAGATGTTTCTACAGTTTGTGAACTTTAATCGGCCTTAAAATATTGTCTCAATGTTTCTGTACTGGTACTAATATTTTGCTTAAAACGTACCAAAGAATAAAAACAAAATGCATTGGGTACTTTTTCTTGAACTAGTTTTTTTTCGAAGGCTTAAGGTCAATTTTTAATTTTTGCTTGGATTTTAGGAGTTGGTTTTAAAATTAAAAAAAAAAACATTTATTTTTTGGTACCCCTTTGTCTAACAAATTTAAGTTGCATTGCGTACTTGCATTATTTGTACGTTTTTCAACAATTTCGATTTCATAATTGTTTTCAAAAGCTCACAGTCACGGCCATTTTTTGTTGTTTCCACCAAACATCGTCAGGTGGCAATGATAACTATTCGACACGGCGGCGATATCTGAAAAGAGGCTTTAAAGGGATGGTCGCGTAAGGAAAACGCGTCCAATGTGGAAAATATAGCGGTCTGATAACTTCGGTACTTTTACTTCTGATAAATCTCAATTTCCCAACGTAAAAAAAGACCACATTATTTGGGTAAGAGCGCTATGATTAGGGAAATTCCACTATTAACAACGAAATACGTAATATCAAAACATACCACGCACTTAAATATACCTCTCCTCGTAAGAGTTTTCCGGTGATATATTTTATTTTTAGTAGAGCGACATGAAACTCTATGGCACAGCGGTAAACAATCCGCCTGTTTAAAATACGACCCGGGTACGATTCCTGGCTACGACCGTATTTTATATTATAATAATTAATTACCTCTCCGAGGGGACAAAGTCCCCTAGGAGGGGTTATACAACGACCGTGTCTGTCTGTGGGTCTGTGGGTGGGTCTGTGGGTCTGTGGGTCTGTCAGGCCTGCGAACGCGTTCGCATTTTCGGTGCAAAGTGTAATCACTGCGTACGCAGTTTCTCGAGATCTCTGCGTTCGCAGTTGCTACTAATTAGGGAACAAAGTCGAAAAACCGTGTTTGCAAAACCATCGTGGGACGGTGAGCGTTAACGGATTAATTTGCAGTCGGGGTTGGTTTGGTGGTTTTTTTTTCGTCAACGTCCGCCGTCACGACAGGTTTAATTCAGTAGTTTGGCTATTTCGCTATTGTAATGTTTATGTGTAGGGTGGTAATGTTGTGTTATTGTTATGACGTTTGTGGGTGTTGAGTTTGTGGCGTGTATGTACGGGTGGTAACTCTCCAACTCTTTCTTATTGACTTTTGGGACGGACCGAGTGCTGAGTGTAATGCTACCTCTCAACATCCAATGGCAGGGTTTCCACCAATTGTTCACGGTATTCGTCTTAGTATCAATTTGCGATCGCATCGGGCGGGTTTCGAACCCGAGACCGCCTGTTTGACAGGCGGACGTTCTACTACAGAACCACCGACACTTATTACGTTTCATTGAAAATTAGACCTTCAGCTTTATCGAAAGCGTATTTAATAGAGCATGAAATTTTGGTTTAATTGAAATAGAGCAAGATTTCGTGAAAGATTTAAATTATTGCATCGAAGAAATTCTAATTTAGCGATTTCTCATTTGATTAAAAACAAATGCGTCACCCAGGTTTCGAACCCGGGCCGTTCAGTTAGGCAGTCGAGCGCTCTACCACAGAACCAACGATAACTTCAAGCTATACTGCAAATAAGACACTCATTGTAAGCATAATAGTTAACAAAGTTTTTTACGAATGAAATTGTGAAGGCCTAATGTGGTTTTTTTACGAAAAAATTATAAAGACTTAATCTTGTTTAATATAATAAGTTGCTTTATTTCAATTTGGTACTTTTGTTTACTGTTTTTTTAATGAATGGAGTTAAAGATTTTTTTCTTCTATTATTTGACGTTTTATTTTAATGAATGGAGTTTAAGATTGTTTCTTCTATTATTTGATGTTTTATTTTTGCGGTTGTATATTTGTTTTATCTTTTATTCTTTTAAAATTATTTACTTCTTCCGCAAAATGGTTCATTTTTTGGAGGAACCTTTTTACTTATTTTTTGTGTATTAATGTTTTGAGAACCTTTACGTTTGGGAAAGGATAATTTTTGACGGAACCTTCAAAGTGTATACGTCGCATTTTCAAAAAATTTAATGGTCAAATCTTGTTTTAGCGCAGTCAGCAGATAAGATAAAGGGTAGAACCCGTTAGTTTTTTGTAATTTATTTAGTTTTTTCAGTCGTATATTCTTATCTATTAGGTTTAGCGTATTGGTTTTCAAGCTTAATAATTCATTTATTAACAACATATCGAGTTGGTCTGGTTTTCAACTCGGTCGTAATTTATTTTAAACGTTTTCTCGGCTGATTAAGATGTTTAATGCAGTTCATCAATTGGGTTCGTTTGTGTTTATTTATAAAGAACCCTAACTATTCCCTCTACGGTCATTTATTGATATACGTTTAGTCAAGTGGCTTTCTGTGCTTTGTGAATGGTAAGTTTTTCGCTTCTTGTTAATAAGTTTTTTGTTGGTGTGGATATTTGGATATCTACGATTCCTAATGCAGTCATTGATATCCTGGGTGTGCGAGTCATTATATGATATTGGAAATTGGACGGTTTTGGTCTTTTTCTTGCGGTATGTGTCACAACGTCAACAGGTTCCGACAGTCTACGAGTCGTCCACTACCAGATATCTACGGTATCTTGATCGGGCGAACGTTGAAATAAAATGAGCGTTAACTATGCGGCAAGTATTTCGTAAGCGACAAAAATACAAATACCCTCTGTAGATATTTCTTCCATTAAAATTGGCTTCGTATTATATTTAACTGCTAAACTTGTACCGTAAATAGGGTTAAAGTCAATTGTGCATTGTTTTAGTACGTCTAACTCACTGTTGTAACTACTTAATTTATAATATTCTGAATAAATTAATCTCGGTTGTTTCGTCTCAATTATTTTAATTCAAATTAAAATTTTATACCGGGCGGGATTGAACCGGGATTACGTTATTAGTAAATAACTCTGAATTGGGGAGATATAACTTTGAGGGTCATCTCGAGAAATTAATACCGCTAGTTGTATTTTAATTTTGACTGTGTTGAGCTTTTGGGCGGTATTGTTGGCTTTAATTATCATTTTTTCGTGTGAAGTGGTGTAAAGAAGGTTTTCTGTGTTGTTATATCGTAAGCGATAAAAATACACATACCCTCTGTAGATATTTATTTTATTAAAGTTTGCTTCGTATTACATTTAACTGATAAAATTATTCTGTAAATAGGGTTAAATTCAATTGTGCGTTGTTCTAGTTCGTCTAACTCCCTGTTGTAACTACTTAATTTATAATATTCTGAACAAATTAATCTCGGTTGTTTTGTTTCAATTATTTTAATTCAAATTAAAATTTTATACCGGGCGGGATTGAACCGGGATTACGTTATTAGTAAATAACTCTGAATTGGGGAGATATAACTTAGAAGGTCATCTCGAGAAATTAATACCACTAGGGACAATGCTTCCGAGGAGAGGTATATTTTGGCTTGCCAACTTGTTTTATTTTAATTTTATTAAAAAATATTAAAAATATTATAACATTCATTAACGTTAATACGTTTATAAAAGCGTAAAGAAAAATATCGTTATAACGGCAAGCGCGTCTTTGGTTGTGTGGTAGTTCACATCGCGAACACCGCATTAGTTTTTATTCAATAGACAAGCCACAACATTTGAATTTCTTCTACGCAATAATTGAAATCGAACACGAAATCTAGTTATATTTAAATAAGAACGAACATGTAAAACTCGATTAATATCCGCTCCCGCTGAAGCTGAATTTCTAATTTGCAGGGAAGCGTAATAATCTTCGATTGTTCTATGGTAGAACACTCGCGTGTATAGCAGGAGGGCCCGGGTCCAGATCTTACCCGATGCTCTCGCAAATTGATAATAAAACGTATACCGTTAAAATTTGATGGAAGCCCTGGCATTTGAATGCTAAGACGTTTAAAGTAACACCAAGTGCTCGGTTCGTCTAAATAGTCAATAATTATAGTAGCAGAAAAATAGTAGAAACACGCACCAACATACACCATAATACACTCAAACAACCCATCCAAACTACACTCACAAAGACTCCAACATACGTCACCAAACAAAATCACAATACCCAATGGAAGCAAGATCAGTTTTTGGAAAACACAATTTCAAAAACTGCGAACGCGGTTTTCACACTTTGGCTCGATATATACTGCGAACGCGTTTCCACAGCCAGACAGACACACACAGACACGGTGATTGTAAAACCTCTACTAGAGAATATAAGTTCCTCGGAGAGGTAAAAACTGAACAATCTGAGGCTTCAAGGGTTAACGCACACAAAATAATTTACTTATTTCGTGGCCAAAATGCGAAATACCAGGAAAGTAAATTATCTGGTAAAAATTAAAGTCGTGGCAAGCATTTTTACGAATCTTGGCGTTTTCCCTTTCTCTAAGACTTTCCCATGAAGCGCAAATGCAAGCTGGAAGACATACACGCCAAACGAACTCAACCAGCCTCTCCGCTTACCATCCCCGCCTCGAAATTGTCCCTCTGACGCCCTCTCACTTGTTAGTAAAGAAAGACAGTCGTAGAACACGGCCCTATAGCCGTGAAGGATCTCGTTCGTGTTCGTTCGGTCAGACAGAGAAACACTCAAAACGTCGCCGATTGTAATATGATAACAGCGAAAGTTATCCCCAACGAGAAGCCCCCTACGACCCTTACCCCGCTCTAGAACCGAGTCCACAAAAGCCCGACCCCACTACGTTTAATTCCAGTGATTTCTCCCAGCCAAATACGGAAAGATATCTCCAAACCCTCTCTCTCGGGTTACAGGGTTAACTTTTTCTGCGAACGGAGCGTTGCTGCCATCTGTCAGCCAACCGAGGTAGCTTCTCCATTATTATCCGAGCTAGCTGCGAATGCGGCCGCGGCGGAATGGCCCTATCCTAAAAATTTCTTTAACTATACATAAGTTAACGAAATTAAAAAGCTATGGAAATAGCCGACGACCTACCACCATTTTTCCATGTCCACCAAAGACTATTAGGCCCTTATTTTGTTGGAGTTCAAATTGTATTTTAGCTGCCTAAATATCGAACTTAAGTCTCATAAAAGAATGCACAGGCAGTCTCCATAAAAGGTCTAAACGGAACGGTTTTATTGAGCTTTGGTAACAACAAAGAAAAATTCTGCTATATACAAAATGTGTGGGTGTGAACAAAGTTCACCGAGTTAGAGGATAGAGGGAAAAATAACAAAAACACAAAAGAAAAAACCAAGGAGGATTAATACATCGGGACAAACAAGCATATATATTTCCAACATTCCCGCTTTTTCCCGTGTTTCATTTATTCTCGTAAACCGATTGCGTAATTACAAAGTTCCATCTTATGACGCTCTACCGGTTTTGATAAAGCGTCTGCTATCATGTCTTCTGATGCCATCCAATGTACTTTGGTGTCTCCTCTTTTTATCGCTTCGCGTATAAAGTGATGTCTCACGTCTATGTGTTTGGTTTTGGCGTGATAAACACTGTTTTTGATAATTCAACTGCGCCCTTGTTGTCGCACAAAATAGCGATAGGACCATTAGCTCCTTGAATCTGTAGTTCAGTGAGACCTCGCCGAAGCCAAATTCCCTCGGTACACGCCGCTGTTAATGCCATGTATTCTGCCTCGGTTGTCGATAGTGCTGGGGTAGGCTGTTTCTTAGAGTTCCATGAAATTGCGCCTCCGGCCAATACGAACACGTATCCTGTGATAGATTTTTTATCATTTATACAATTGGCGTAGTCGGAATCTGTGTATCCTAAAAGTTCGGAGTTTCCTGACTTCGAAAATGTTAATTTATAGCCCGCTGTACCACGTAGGTATCTCAATAGACGTTTTGCAGCATTCCAGTGTGGCTTCCCTGGATTAGAACAATATTGGCTTAGGACTCCAACCGCGTGAGCTATATCCGGTCGAGTGGCCAAAGCTGCGTAAAGCATCTTTCCAATGAGTGACTGATATGGGCAATTTTCCATATCGGCGATTTCTTTTGCGGTCGACGGTTCCATTAGTTTTAATAGGGTTGTATTTTTGTCTAACGGCGTAAGGACTGGTTTGCTATCGTGCATATTGTATGCCTTCAATATGTCTTCTACGTAGGTTGACTGGTCCATCGTAATCGTCCCATTTTTACGATCACGTAAGATGCGAATGTCAAGGATATAATGCGCTTCTCCAAGGTCTATCATTTCGAAATTCTTTCGTAGTTCGGATTGTAGCCATGACTTCGCGATCTTGTCGTTAGAGAAAATAAGCAAGTCGTCGACGTACACCGCTACCATGAGCACTCTGTTATTTTCAATTTGATAGTAGACGCAACAGTCAAACGTTGCGCATTTTAGGCCAATGTTTTGTAGCATCCCATCTAACTTTGCGTACCAGGCTCTACCAGCCTGTTTCAAGCCATATAAGGCCTTTTTTAGCTAATATACCAAGAAATTACCGTTAGGGTCCCTTTTTTCATAGCCTTTTTGTTGTCTCACATATATCTCATCTTCTATATCGCCGTTTAAGTACGCTGTTACCACGTCCATTTGATCCACGTCCCAATCGAACAATGTTGCCAATGCTAGCAGTAAACGCAGCGTAGTGTATTTTACCACTGGTGAGAAAGTTTCTGTATAATCAATTCCGTCTTTCTGGAAACAACCCTGAACTACTAATCTCGCTTTATATCGTTTTACCGAACCATCAGCGTTTCGTTTGATTCTATAAACCCATTTACTTCCGATGGCTGTACGACCTTCTGGTAGTTGAACCAGTTCGTACGTGCCATTCTTTATTATGGAGTCGTACTCGTCTTTCATCGATTTCTTCCACATGTTAGCGTCGAAGTTTTGAATCGCTTCTTCGTATGAACTGGGTTCATTTCCACCGAGATTTTTTTCTTCGTTCGCGATTAGTATATAGTCGCTAAAAGACACAAGAGGGAGCGATTCTTCTCGTTTCTCTAAGGTATCAATGAAATCACCTGTTGCTTTGGCGTAGTCGGTATATTCATCTCGACCATAACGAATCGGGGACCTTCGGTTCCGTATCGGATACCTTCTCTGTTCAGGATGACGCTGTTCATCGTCTTGAATGTTATTTCCTTGGTCTTGACGAATTTAATTTCTCGGTTCGCCTTCTTGTATGAAGACCTCTATATTTTCACGTTCATCGTTGACCAAGACAGGATGTTCAGCCATACCAACCTCCTCTGGTTGTACGATAGGTAACGCTGCAACGGCTTCAGCTGCTGCGTCAGTTATCGGTATTTCTTCTATGAAGAATGATCCGGTATCTTCCTTTGGTTCGAGTGATCTCGCCATCTGAATTTCTACGAAAGTAACATCTCTTGAAACAGTAAATTGCAATGTTCTCGGATTTATCAGTCGATATCCTTTTGTCGTGGAACTGTAGCCGACGAACATTAGTTCAGTTGACTTTACGTCCCATTTCTTCCTTTTTTCTTTAGGGATGTGCGCGAACGCTCTGCATCCAAAAACCTTCAAACTTTTTAAATCTGGTCTTTCACCACTCCACGCTTCGTAAGGTGTTTTCTCCTTAACCGCTACCGTAGGTGCCCGGTTCTTTAGGTAGCAGGCGGTGTTGACTGCTTCTGCCCAAAATATCTTTGGTAAATTAGCGTCAACCAACATTGCTCGAGCTCTTTCAACTAACGTTCTATTTGTTCGTTCCGCTACACCGTTCTGTTCTGGGCAATATGGTACCGTTGTTTGATGTATAATTCCTTCAGATTTGAGAAAATCTTCCATCTTGGCGTTAACGTACTCCGTTCCATTGTCCGTCCTTAACTTCTTGATGTTTCTTCCACTCTCTTTTTCAACTTGTACTTTGAACTCTTTGAAAATTACAAGCACTTCTGTTTTCGCATTAAGAAAATAGACAAAAGTCATCGGTGTTAAGTCATCTATCAAACAGAACATATATCTGGCCCCACCGATCGAGTTTTCCGTCATGGGTCCACATAAATCAGAGTGAAGTAGTTCTAGTACGCTTTGTGCGCAATGTACTTTCTTCTTAGGAAACGCGGTTCTGTGTTGCTTTCCCATGATACAAGGTACGCAAACACTTTCTTCTGGAATTGACGAATATTCTGTTCCGTCCGCCATTCCTTTCAAGCGACGCATTCCTCCAATGCTTAAATGTCCAAGCCGTTGATGCCAGATTTTGAAGGTCAACTTTTCAGACACGTAACAAATCTTCTCCCAGGCGATATCCAACTGATAAAGGCCGTTGTCTTCTACTCCAATAGCAAGTATTTCTCCATTAGATTTGCGTCTAATTGTCGCCTCTTGATCGAATTCAATAATCAAACCATCGTCCCGTAGTTTTGAGACCGATATTAAGTTCTCAATTAAATACGGAACAACCAAAACCTTGCTCAAGTGTAAAGTAGCAACTTGACCTTTCACTTTTACTGGTAACTTGACGTCTCCAATTCCTGAGGATTGTAACGACCCTCGTCCACTCTGGATTATTTTAGTGGGTTCGGAGCGTAAATTCTCAACCCAATCTACCTGCGCCGTCATATGCGATGTAGCGCCGGAGTCGATTAACCAATCGCTTTTCCTGTCCGTCGTACCCGATTCATAATGAATGTGCGCCTTTTCGGAAACTTCCGTTTTTCGCCATCCTTTTCCTTCGTTAACTCTTTATCTTTCGACCAACAATTTGCCGCTTTATGGCCTACTTTGTGGCACTTGTTGCATTTCCCTTTAAAACGTTTCTTGTTTGAGTTTCCTTTGGAAATATGAGCTGACTCCACTGGCTTTGCCACCTCATTATCAGCTTCTTGCAACAATCTCGTTACCACCAAATCTGTCGTGACCGGTTGTCCGCAGTTTTCCAATGCCATCACTAACGGTTTATAAGTCTCAGGTAAACTGGCTAGGATAATACCAGCAAGAATCTCGTCTTCGATAGTTGTAGTGATCGCTTTAAGTTTCAATGCCACGGTTTTCTTCTTATTTAAATAATCAGACATGCCTTTGCAATCTTCGAAACGAATGTTGATCAATTCAGATATCATGGTCGCTTTACGAGCAAAACCCTTGTCTTTGAAGCGTTTCCTTAGTTCATCCCACGCCGCTTTGCCAGTCTTACTAGGTAGGTCTCGAATTTAGACGTAAATATGTGGCTGCACGCCCAGACCAATCGTCGAGTACGCCTTCTTAGCCTTTACTGCATTGTCTGCCTCTGTTTTTGTCCCGTCAACAAAATCCCAAAGATCCTTCTCAGTTAGGTAGATCTCCATTGCAAACTTCCATTCATCATAGTTTGATTTACCTTCTAATTTTTCAAAGTTCATGCCTCCGGAATTCGATCCTGCCATTGTTACGGAAATCACCAGCAAAAAATTATTTTTGTAAGTAACCGTACAATTCGACAGCAACTAGGCCTTTCCGATTTTTCGTTAATATTTCTTCACAGATTTCGCTAGGAAAATATAACGAAGATATCTCGCTAATTACGTTTGTAAAAAGTGTCCTGGGCCCATAACCTGTTGGAGTTCAAATCGTATTTTAGCTGCCTAAATATCGAACTTAAGTCTCATAAAAGAATGCACAGGCAGTCGCCATAAAAGGTCTAAACGGAACTGTTTTATTGAGCTTTGGTAACAACAAAGAAAAATTCTGCTATATACAAAATGTGTGGGTGTGAACAAAGTTGACCGAGTTAGAGGATAGAGGGAGAAATAACAAACACAAAAGAAAAAACCAAGGAGGATTAATACAACGGGACAAACAAGTTTGTATATTTCCAACATATTTGTCTCTCCGGGCTATTTTTATAGTGATTGCCGAAACTTTGATTTTACACGATTTTAGCATTGGCGGTATATGGAGTTAGATACTTCCTCCGAGAGGGGTTGTATTAAAAACTTTTGGTGGCTAGCAAAATCGGAGGTAAATTGTTATAAAACAAAAGAAAAAACTAGCGAAATGTGCTGACTAGTAAGTATAACCTCCTGCACAGCTACTTCTCGGCAATAATTATTCAACTGAGATACAGATTTTTCTGAAAAACTATGTTTTGCGGCAATTTGGCGCCGCAGACCGAAGTTGTATACATAAAAGTACACCATTAAAAGAATTTCCCTCAAACCGAGGTAATGGTTGGAAAAAAATGAATTTTTCAGAATTGAAACTTGGATTTGACAGCTGACGGACTCCTTTTGTTTCAGCACTTTTCGTCTTTTATCACAACGCCAAACGTACTAGTTGGTGGTTCTAGTCTGATGCCTATTCGACTCGTTAGGCTTTTGAACGACAAAAAAAGTCGTTTAAAAAAAATTTGTCGCTAAAAGATAAAAATGGAATTCTACTCGGTCGTTAAATTTTTTCTCGTTAGGTAACTGTGTGTGTCAGAATTTATAGCCCGGTGTACCTAGTAACAGAGACCATACCACCGGAGGCCTATCATCATAGTGCCCTACGCCATCGTCCCCCTAGCCCGGACAGGTGACAAATCCAGCATGGGTAGCAGAACCCTTCTACTGATGGCCTCACCTTTGACGCAAGCCACTCAACCCAGCAGAAGGTGCAGCAATGGGTGGACCAATCCCCACTTCGCACACAGCAGTGGGATTTAGAATGGATGCTATAGCCGACACCCTACCTATGAAGGTAAGGAGCCAAACCCTTTGGAGAGAGCTCCTAAAGGGGAACGACGAGCACACAGCAGTCGAAGTCACCTGGCACAGCTGGCACCGTATATCCCGGTGTGGTTCCCAAATACCGGGAAACAGGACCGCCGTGCCCGCATATGGAGGCCCGTCGCCCCACAGCAGGCTACCCAATCCACCGAGGTGACCAGTTTGCCTGGACCCTCTCCGTTAGCCTGAACCGAAGTTCAGTATCCAGCCCAAACCTGACCGAAGTCGGAGGTGGAGATAGGACCATTTGATCAGAGCTGACATCTCCCAGTGCGCCACCGCCCTTATGGGTTACAAGAGCCGGACCCCGACTCCCCGGTAAAGCCACCAGTTATTGCACACTCTAACCCATTTAGGTAACTACCAGAATTTATCGTTCGGTGAACGAAATGGTCTGATGGTGTAGTTAAGATCTCACCGACCAATATTCCCAATAAAATGGCGGAAGCAGTAATCGAATTGCAATATTAAGATTAGCTGTCGTCTAGATATAAGAAGACAAAGAGTGATAAGAGATTAATCACGGGCTTTCGAATTAAATTACACTTTTTTGTGGACCACTTCCATCGCTGTTTTGCATGTTAGCTAATGTTTCACACATTAAGCCTTTTTTTGTTTGTGAACGTTTGCGATTGTTTTGATGATAAAATCTCCAGATTACTACTCATAAAATTCACCATTATTTCTCTTTGTATATCCGATATTTACCCCGACCGTTTCCCATTGTTAGTTGCCATTTTAATTTTAATTATGAAATTAACCCTAAAACACGACAATATGAAGCCAACAATAACCACGTGTGACGCGGAGTGTTGTGTTTGGGTTTTTTCCCCAGCTGACCGGCAGCAGCTGATTGCAAAACCCTTTGCAACGGACGTCGTGATTGGCTAAATTCATAAGAGGAATTTTTGGTTTAAAATCTCCGTCGTTCATACCATTGAACGACTGATCTAGTAACTATATCACCGAATAAGAGGAGTAGAATACCCATTTCCAAAATTCAGAACGATTGTAGTTAGGGAGTGGTCTCTCAGTCCGTCGACAAAAAATTTATCGCTCGCTGACCGATTTCTGTATAATAGGCCTCCTGTTTGGTAAGAACCATTAAGTCGTCACACTTGGGACACGTTACACCTTTTGCAATTTCATTGAGGCTTTGCAGCCACTCGATTAATTTTACCGGATCCTAGGTAAGACCGTGGATTTCATACAGATTAAAGACTTATTTATTATACGTATATTGCGTTAAATAACGCTAAAAATAACTATCCTCGTCGCCAGAATTAACAGAATTAGAATCTTCCGAACTTGTGGAACTACGCATAGACCCGGTATCGGACATGGTTAGCGGGAAATGAATACGATTTGTGAAATGTTTCTTTCCTATCTTATAGTTGCCCACCGTCATTTCAATCCTTAAAAAAACAGCTTTGATTCGGGCACCATCGTTTTATTCCGTCTACTACTGTCGCCATTACCACTCCCAACAAATAAAGAAAGGCTGATTTTCGAAAGGACAAAAACGGCGCGACGGAGAGCTCTCTTCGCCGCGGAGTGAATTCTACGCCCCGAACCGTTCTGTTCGTACATCTTTAAAATTAGTATATGTTTAAAATTAATTATTGGCGCCTAATAGTTTTTGCACCATTAGGTTCCCCTTAATAAGTACGTTGGTAAGGTGGAACTACAAAATGGAAAAAATGTGGCGGGGCTATTGTTCAAAATAGCCAAATCGGACTTTCCTTATCTTTATGTAGCTAGCAAAACAGACTTCTGCCGTGTTCTCCGGAAATCAGACTTCTCCCTCTTTGGGGCTCCTTTTTTTGTTTTGTTTCGAGGATTATGGGGTGGAGTTGAAAATAAAAACAACAGGTGACCTCATATCGAATCTGGATCATTAATTGGTTTAATTAGATCTTATGACCTGTGAGGTGGAAAATGGCGTGGGATGAGTTATCGTAAGTCAAACTTGATTGGGTCCACGTGGTTGCGGGGGGGGGGGGGGGTTGAAGAATCAGAAAGGTACTTTCAGTTTCGTTTTCGAGCGGAAATTTCGGTAATCACGGAGGACCTGGACATTTGGTACCAGCGGGGGAGAACGCTGAAGCTGGAAGTATGTATTATAGAGTTGGAAAATCGCGCGTTTTGTTGTAGTCTCTTACCTGGTAGTAGGGATAAAGACGGCAAATCCGAAAAGGGTCCCATGGGATCGCTACGAGCTGAGGGAAGAGTGTTGGTCAAGTATGGAAAGTTTTTGGGAGACTAGTCTGGGAATGAAGGAAGGGGTATTGTCGCACAGCTAGATGACACATCGGAAAATACTTTTAAATCACCCATAGTGCGAGGGTAGCTTTGCAGAAGGCAGGGATTTTGTTTACGATTTATTCTCTGAACACTGTTTAAATGATTAACTTAATTTTATATTTATGGGGTAAATCGAATTCTATTATCTGTATAAACTATATTTAATTCGTATTTAGCATTCAAAAGCTATTTCAGTTTTTAAGTTTAGTTAATCTTAATTATCTGTTAGGTATTAGATCTTAGCATCATAAGACTTTGGGTATTTTGAACGTTAGGAATGATCGAGAATAATTAACTATCACAATTAGCGAAATTAATAAAATATATACAACCAACAATATGGTCAAGACCAGATAGATTCTATTCCTCGAAGACGTCTAAATGAGCAGTCAGAGTCTTAGACATAAAATAGACCCCCGATTTTACAGGGAGCACGTGTGCCAGCAAGATCAAGCAGTCGTGAGGTCAAAACTGCGGAAAGCGCCTACTATCAGTGACACGATTAAATAATAAATTATATAATCCCACGCATAGACATAATAAATAGGATAGACCCCCGGCGATTGGGTTGGCAAGCCTTTATTACATGCCAGTAAGAAAAAGCAGACGGGGAAACGCCGTTTCCCCGTCTGCTTTTTCTTACTGGCATGTAATAACGGCCGAAAATGCGCCACCTGCCGGTCGCAAAAAATATTATTATCACAAGAGCTTTGCGCCACTTATTGGTTACTGAAATAGATATCAAGCGCGAAGTTCAAGTTAAGCCTAACTAGACGAAAATAGTTGGTTACTTTTACTCGAATTTTTTTTTTAAATTGTGCATTTGTACATTGCCAAAATTATAAATTGACCACCACAAATCTAAGCATAAATGTTTCTTTTCCTAGGTTGTAACATTTTGTAATGATTTATATTACATGTAGCATGTAGGCCTATAATTGTTTTAAACTATAGGTTTACTTTCTCTAAACCTGAAACTCTTTCAAAGTGGATAAAAACTGTGCATCGTGATGCTGAGCACCCAACCAACAATGACTTTGTTTGTAGTTATAATTTTTTGTCCAAAAATATTCATATTTTAAATAGCAAACAAACTTTTACAAGACACCATTCCAACTGAGAATTTAGTTGATGAAATTGAAATGAGTGACACATTCTTTGATCACAAATCTATTCGTGTAGGTTTAAGCGTGAAAACCTTTTACTATGGAGCAGAAAGCTCTCTGTTATTAGGACAATTACTAGTATTTTACTAGGGAAATAAAGATATTCTGCTCCATGGTTATAGCAATAAGAATGTCATTGTTTTTCGCGTATCCTACAGTTAAATCATAATTTGTTGCAGAAATGTTACGGCAGAAGTGGTAGTGTAGTAAAGACAGACGAGTCGGGTTCAGAAGCGAGCGGTATTAATAAAGACAGTCTGGTCTCCTGCAATAAGCATACATCGGTGGCTCCGACCTCCAGTCTCCAGTCCTCCGACCTCTGAGTCCGGAGGCCAGGAGACCGGAGACCCCTTAGTCGTTTCGGAGGCCGGAGGCCAGGAGACCGGAGACACCTTAGTCGCTTCGGAGGCCGGAGGCCAGGAGACCGGAGACCCCTTAGTCGCTTCGGAGGCCAGGAGACCGGAGACCGGAGACCCTTTAGTCGCTTCGGAGATTTTAGAACGGTGACCCTTAGCCACGGCGTCGTCTGGCGCCTTATTCCTGAAACTACTGGAGTCGCTGCACCTAACTCAACTTCAACATACTTCGATGTAAATAATTTCAGAAATTTTTAAGATACGTCTACGAGACAAATCACAAGTGTCCAACTCTATTAGCTTAACATATATATACCTGCGCAGGCTCCCGCTATTTTTCACGTTTGGACTGGACTCACTGGAGCGGAACAATAATACGGGGTTCAATAAGTCGTCATAGTTACTTTTTAAATAAATAGATAGGGACCCTTAGTGATTAGAAACCAGATTTGGCCGTTAGGAATGGAGGACTGGAGACCGGAGACCAAACTTTCTAGTGGAGGTCTGGAGACCGGAGACCAAATCTTCCAGTGGAGGTCTGGAGACCGGAGACCAAATCTTCCAGTAGAGGCTGGAGGACTGGAGACCGGAGACCAAATCTTCCAGTGGAGGCTGGAGGACCGGAGACCGGAGACCAAATTTTCCAGCGGAGGCTGGAGGACCGGAGACCGGAGACCAAATTTTCCAGTGGAGGCTGGAGGTCTGGAGACCGGAGACCCAAAGTCTTGCCGACCTATGGCAATAAGATATCTTTGGCCATTGGGCTTGCAGTTTTTCGTAAGATAGTTGCAACAGATATTTTTCTAGATCTTACCGAACACATGTTTGATTCCGAAGGGGCGCATAGAACATCACCAAATAAGTTTAATTAAAAAGATTATTCATTTCTAGAACAAAGTTAGACAAAACAAACTTGCTACAGATAAAAAATTTTAATTGAAGGGAAAAGCTATTAAGACTAAATTTTCAAAATTAATATTATTTCAAGGCCAATAACTTTCTTTTTTGCTAACTTTATAGTTAAATGTCCACCAGCACTGTGTAACGTAAAATTTTATATCACAGCTTAGCTTAATATTATTAACTGAAACATTTTAAATGAATTATTTTAAACCAGAGATATTAATATATATAATTAAACATTTACATATAATTAGTATAAGTTTCCATTAAATCAATCTACTTATTCATGACTTGAAATTAATTAGTGTTATAAACTCTTTACGAAAGAACATGTGATTCTCGACCCTGCCTGTCACGCCATCCTTAACTTCGTAAAATACGCGAAAAAGTAGATTAGTCCATAATTAAAAGGGATAATATAGCTAAATCCTAAACAAATTTGAAGAAATTAAAAAACTTACTAATAACTCGTACCAATAGGTCTTCGAGCACAAAACGCGAAACTCGGATCAAATAGATCTTCGAGTAATAAAATAAATTAAAATTAAATAAAATAGCCAGAAATTCCAACGGTAGACCGGTTTCGTTCTATTTGGAACTCATCAGTACCGTGCGGGAAATCTGGCTGGCGACTGTCAAATCTAAAGGAGAAACTAAGCCTAAACATTAAAAATTTCAAAACGCGTTGCATATAGCAACGGAAAGCCGAAAAGGGGGGAGTGTGGTGGAGAATAGAATATACGATAAGTTAAGTTAGAAGAAACCACCTATGGACTGTGAGAAGGATGATAAGTTTTTTAATTTCTTCAAATTTGTTTAGGATTTAGCTATATTATCCCTTTTAATTATGGACTAATCTACTTTTTCGCGTATTTTATCATCCTTCTCACAGTCCATAGGTGGTTTCTTCTAACTTAACTTATCGTATATTCTATTCTCCACCACACTCCCCCCCTTTTCGGCTTTCCGTTGCTATATGCAACGCGTTTTGAAATTTTTAATGTTTAGGCTTAGTTTCTCCTTTAGATTTGACAGTCGCCAGTCAGATTTCCCGCACGGTACTGATGAGTTCCAAATAGAACGAAACCGGTCTACCGTTGGAATTTCTGGCTATTTTATTTAATTTTAATTTATTTTATTACTCGAAGATCTATTTGATCCGAGTTTCGCGTTTTGTGCTCGAAGACCTATTGGTACGAGTTATTAGTAAGTTTTTTAATTTCTTCAAATTTGTTTAGGATTTAGCTATATTATCCCTTTTAATTATGGACTAATCTACTTTTTCGCGTATTTTATCATCCTTCTCACAGTCCATAGGTGGTTTCTTCTAACTTAACTTATCGTATATTCTATTCTCCACCACACTCCCCCCTTTTCGGCTTTCCGTTGCTATATGCAACGCGTTTTGAAATTTTTAATGTTTAGGCTTAGTTTCTCCTTTAGATTTGACAGTCGCCAGCCAGATTTCCCGCACGGTACTGATGAGTTTCAAATAGAACGAAACCGGTCTACCGTTGGAATTTCTGGCTATTTTATTTAATTTTAATTTATTTTATTACTCGAAGATCTATTTGATCCGAGTTTCGCGTTTTGTGCTCGAAGACCTATTGGTACGAGTTATTAGTAAGTTTTTTAATTTCTTCAAATTTGTTTAGGATTTAGCTATATTATCCCTTTTAATTATGGACTAATCTACTTTTTCGCGTATTTTATCATCCTTCTCACAGTCCATAGGTGGTTTCTTCTAACTTAACTTAACTTCGTAAAACCACATGACATTTCATAGTTTTATTAGTTTCCGATAGGTGGTGTTTTCTAGGCGCTTTCCCCCGTGTCTGCTAGTTCTGCCTAGCGTGCGAGGCCCCCGTAAAATCGTGGGTCTATCCTATTTATTATGTCTATGATCACACCTGATTTCATGAAGGTCATGGGTGTCGAGAAAATGATTATTTGGTAATCTGATGAAGGTGCTATTTAATTTTAATTATGAAAATAAATATTTTAATTCGTAAAGAATGAAAGGTAGACAAATCGTAAATTATATTATTTTAAAATAAATAATAAAAATTAATTAAAAACTAATATTGAAATGTAAATTATATTTGACCGAGGCTTAAAAGTAGGTTACTAGGTTATAGTAAAATGATATATTAACTATAATTTGGAATATCCCTATATTTTCCCCATGGAAATATTAGATATGTAAAATGCACTGCTTGTAACACTAATTTTAACAAGGTAGTAATAGACTAATATTTATGCCTAAACCTACACGTATAGATCCGTGATCGAAGTATGTGTCAGTCAGGGCCGGATTAAGACTTCATGGGGCCCTAGGCCAAAGTTAATTTTGGTGCCCCCCTTTCAATAGCGAGCGAAGCGAGCTATAGGCGCTTCCTCGATTTATAATTGAGAAATGGAAGGAAAATTCATTTTGCTGCCAGATTTAGTATGTCGTCAGGGGCTAGACGGCGGTCCGTCAGAGAATGTGACAATCAAACGTTTTTGATTCATAGGGGTGGACGCATTTACTAAAATTACTCCGGAAAATATTTTGTGAAAAGCAAATGATTAAAGTTTTGTACTTTTATTTTTTTCGAACCTTCTTGGTGCCCCTTGCAGGCTTGGTGCCCTAGGCAGAGGCCTATTTGGCCTATTGGTTAATCCGGCCCTGGTGTCAGTAGTTTAAGAAATTTCCTTTGAAGATTCTACTTCAACATGAAATAAATTCTCAGTTGGATACAGGTCTCCGTTTTCCATTGAATATTTCCATAAGCCTTTCATAAGGTCCCCATAAGCAAAGGTGTTAATACCCGTTATTAAGAGGTCGGTATTCAAAATCTGCACCTCCTAGTGGTTATGTTCTTAACTAGTCAGGCGGAAGAAATCTCCGCCGCCAGCACTTAGCACCAAGGCTTATTCACGATTTTTTCAATTTCAAACTAAAATTTAACACTTATCGTTGCAAAATGATTCATCAGAACCTAAAACTGGCTTTTAGAAATAAGATAACTTGTTGCTGAAGGTATTTATTTTTTCAAATTTGAGATTTTTGTGTGGCATTTATCAACCCGAGCGTGGCTGCTGTACCAAGTAAGAGAATATGTCAGATGTAGAAAGTTTCAAAGATGGCGCTACTGCCCTATCGTCGTACGTTCATTTTCTTATCTCTAGGACAACGCCGTTAACATGGGCCCCTAGGGTAGACCTTTGCTTATGAGGACACTATGATAGGCTTATGATATTTCTATATTCGCGTCTAAAAAATGGTCACTACAAACAAAATCGTTCTCTGATGGATGCCAGTTATCACGGTTGACGGCCCTAATCCATTTTGAGATTGTTTCGCCGAAACAATCTCAAAATGGATTAGGTTTTCCTTCTCTAAACCCGAAACAGTTTCGGGTTTAGAGAAGGAAAACCTATAATTTAAAACAATTTTAGGCCTATAAGAAATAATATAAAACATTTAAAACTACTCCTGCTTATGAAAAGATAAGTTTGTGCCTAATTTATAACTTCAACAATGTGAAAACGCGCAATTCTAGACCGTTGTAAATACCAAACCTGTCGAATTCAGCGCTGGTTCTTTTTTGTATGTTGTTTTTAGCCATCAGTAGATGTCACGAAAAAGTTTTGGTAATTTCGAATTGTTATTTCAGATGGTGCAAAAAAAAAACTTTCGGAAATTAAGTAGGCGTAAATTAGACATTTTGTAGACCCTAAAAACTAATTTTTCTTGTTTAATAAAAATCACCAACTTTTAGTCCCTAGAAAACGTGTGCGGGGTCCTACTGTAATTCCTTATAAAATTGCACTTGTTCTAACACTTAATTTGTAAAGGTAAAACAATGCTTTGGCTCAAAACATGTTCATTTTTCACAGACAATCATTACAATAACTGAGGCGTAAAAACATTTGGGTAGTACCAACTTGTTATTTTTCATGACCTATTATTTCAGGGACAAAATGTACGATATTGACTACACCAACTCCATTAAAGGGTTTCGAGTATGTTCTACAACTTACTCATTGAAACTTTTCGTCTACCACCTAGCGTTCAAAAACTACAAATTCTAAAACCGTGACCTTTTTCATGATTTTTCTGAAATTCACAAATAACAACGATCTCCACCGAGAGAGTCAATTCCGAAAATTTCACATTTCTAGAAGGTATAGTTTTTGAGAAAAATTCCTGTATATCGATGTGGAACTAAAAAGGGGATTTATTCTAGCAAATGAGCCTCCCTAATTTTAAAGGGACCTCTTGGAGGTTGAAACCATAGAAATCTCATAGGTAACTAGAATGCTGCCGTGTAACTGGCAAATGGGCCAAACGCCGTGGCAGACGATAGCCAGATCTCAGCCAATCAGAGCTCAAAGAGTGGTTCTGCCAAGAATTTAATGTCACCAGAGAGAATGACGTCACCTATCTCCCGCTATAGTAGCGGATCCAAGGAGGATTATTATCCTCCTTGGCGGAACCACTCTACGGCCTCTCATTGGCTGAAGGTTCAAGGCGAACTGGCGTCAATCTCGGCCGTAGGCGGCAGCATTCTAGTTACCTATGAGATTTCTATGGTTGAAACTTAACTGAACTGAACTATTTATAAATTAAAATTACTTAAATATTTTTATATAAAATACGGTTGCCGGGAGTAGTGGCTCACTCCTGTAATCCCAGGCGTCCGGGAGGCAACGTTTGTGGATGGCCGTGTGAGGACGACCACCAATCCCCCACGCAACGGGTGGTCGGCATACTTCCGCCACGGGTGTCCCCACCCCTGTCCCCACGTATGCCCCCGTTGGCGTGGCCCTGATTAATCAGATGGTGTCTTCGCCGGGCTCGCGGTCTTCTCAGACTAAAATCAGCCCTTTCTTCTTTGAATAAAAAAAAATACGGTTGTGGCCAGGAATCGAAAACGCGTTATATTATCAGCAGACGGAGTGTTTACCGCGGCGCTGAGCTATTGATATTCATGTCACTGAATTGAAAATAAAAAATAGCAAAGCCAACTCTTACGAGGAGAGGTATATTTTGACTTGCAAGCTTGTTCTACTATGTTTTGTTTTGTGGCTGATAAGGGTATGAAAGACAATTTCGCTTCTAGTAGCTTGACCGAGCTAGTTTAATTCTCCATCCCCCAAAGATGTTGGAATTTTATTTTCGAAGCTTAAAGCTCTCTTCCTTTTTTGGGTACGGTGTCATTTGGTCGCTGTTCATTTTGGGTACGGTGTCATTTGGTCGCTGTTCATTTCAGTCTTTATTATTGGGAATTCTGACATCCCTATGTACAGCCCTTTACTGGTTTTTGTCTGCTAGATAATAGCTGTCCTCTGCAGCGGCTGTAGCAGTCTTAGTCTAGCAGATTGTTTATTAGACTGTATGTACACGTGGATTTGTTCAGTATTTTTAGGGTAACGTTATAATTTAATTTTATAGTAATTTCTTAAGAAACGTTTTGTTAGTTAATAGTATTGCGTTATTCGCTGTTCATATTTTTGTTTAAATTTCCAATGGCATAAGGAGAGAGGGGATTATAGTCACAGTCCAGAAAGTTATAAATACCAACCAATTTGAGGGTATTAAACATTTTTTACTGGAATTGAAAAAATTCTTACCTTGGGTGATGTCTTAATTCTTAGCTATTGACTTCGGATTTATGAAGAAAGTTCCGAATAATTGTGATATCATATGATTTTAATTTTAGTACAAATGACTTGTACCATCAAGTGAAGAAGTAACTAACTTTTTGTGATTGCTCGTAATGTTGAAAGAAATCGGTTGAGGTTTTACTCAGGTTCTTTGTAAGACACTGAGGAGTTGAAGGAGCGCTCCAGAGCAGTCAAATAGAAAACCATATTATTCTGATTTAAATATAAAAATTTGGGAGTAATAGTTTTTATAAATGTAAAATTTTTCATTAAATTTTCATTATTCATAGAATTTGTGATTGACCAATTCAAGTTTTAGCATAAGTTAATGATACCTCTAAGTAGACAAATGGCTATGCTGCCTATGGCGGATATGCTTGTCCAAATCGACCTATGTCTCTCCGTACTGCGTATCAAAGTAGCCTTAACATACACTTGGAACTGCCGAAGCTGACATTTCTTTAATCCCGTTTGGTGCAAGCCTAGCTTGAACTTCCCCAAAAGAGATAAATTTCGGTATTCCCTTAGAAAATTCGTTCCCCCCCCACAGAGGCAAAAGAACGTTTTTTTGCTTTTGGTTTATTTCTCTCAGCCCAATATAGGTTCATTCTCGACCGCACAGCGGCGCTGGGTCCGAGATATTTTTCAAGTCTTTCATTTTCGTGGAAATCGGAGAGACAAGATTTGACATCACATTTTCTGATCAAAGATTCCACCTTGAAAGGGCTTATTTGTCTACTTAGAGGTATCATTAACTTATGGTTTTAGGTATAGACATGGGCCAAATAATGATAAATCCAGGACATGACTCTTTGCGAAAAACCCGTCCAACAGCGCTAACACCCGATCACTATTGCCCCCTATTGGGAAAAATGCGCGATCGCGGACCTACGTCATTTTTGGGGCAACTTTTTAGGGGCAGTTTTCAAAAATAATAATAATCAGCTAGGCTAATACCTAGTAGTAAATATCCTGGAATATTTATTCACAGTTATCATATCTAGTGTGGTTATTAATGTAAGTACTTTTTTTTACGTACTAGGTTCATAATTAGTATAATATATATAATAATAATAATAAAAGGCTTTATTGGATGTCTCTTTCAGAAAAAAAAAATCTGATTTACAAAGAGGTCCAGAGTATTAATTTAAAAAATAAAATAAAAATAAAATAAGGAATTTAAACTCTGAAATATAGTCTCAATACAATTATATGTCCATGCTAATAATATATTTTGTCACATCTTCCCTGAATTGTTTAAAATGGTCTATTTGTTTTAATTCACTTTTCATATTGTTCCACAAACTTATACCACGATGTTTAGAACTCTTATTACGTAAGGATGTTTTTAGATGTTCAGAATAAAAGTCTAGTTTAGAACCGCGGGTTTGGTGTTTATGGACCTCAGCAGGTTTTCTAAAAAAGTCAAAAAGATATTCTGGACAGCGATTTTTTGACACTTTATACATAAGTATCAAGTTATTTTTAACATAAAGCTGTTTCAGTGTGAGCCAGTTTAATTGGTCTCGTGTATATGTAGCTGAGGTTCCTTTCTTCTTTCTGGCCACAAAACGTGCACCGTTATTATGAGCAATTTGTATTTTCTTTAAATTGGATTGACTAGCCGAGTTATAAAAAATATCACCATAGGTGAAAATTGGCTGTATAAGGGCTTTGTATAATATATTTAGGGTGTCTGTGTCAAGAGATGCTTGTAGCGGTCTTAGTATACGTAACCGACTGTTAGTCTTTTTAATGACGTAATCGATGTAATGTTTCCATGTTAGTGTATCGTCTATTATGACCCCAAGATATTTGTAGGATGATACCCTCTTGATTTCAGTACCTACGATCGTGTTATGGTCATCTGGTTGTAATGATTTTCCATTGGGGCAAAAAATCATATAATTATATAATATTAAACATATACTTTCCTAGAATCGTTAACATTAATCTAAAAATGAGGGGCCAATATGGCAGGATTTTCGAATTACAACTGCCACTTATTTCCGAATTTCGACTTAGTCAACACAAGATGGCGTTCGGGGAACCGGAAATTTCTGCTTGATTTTGCTCCCAATTTTTTTTAATTGCACCTTTTCCCCGCCTATTAAAATGGCCGCCCGTTACTTTTGGTGGATGACCGATTTAGTACGTGTGAAGGTACCAGAGGCATGTCCTGGATTTATCATTATTTGGCCCATGGTATAGACAATACTTCTTTCCTTAAGATTATACCACAACGTTTTATCCTCCCTAACATTGTCAGATTTTGACAACAGCTTTGGTGGTCTTTTGCAGGTTCAGTCTCAGTAGGACAAACCTATTATTGACTTTGATGAATATTTTATGGAAAAGTTATTTTACACTTTTTTTAACAATAGGAGCACTTAATATGTAGAATTCAAAAATTGCAACTTCGATAAAGAAACTATTAAAATGTACTATATCATAGAATTGCCAAGTTGGAAACTGGATTGGTTTACTTTAAAGACTCGCCCGCAATATGCTAAGTTAGCATTCAGCCTTTCCTCAATTAGAAGTCCATTTACAATCTGTGCTTTTTTTGTTATCCTTTTAAATATGTGATTTTACCTGGAACTTGAACAGTCTCCCGATAAATATGTCAAATCATCTATTGAGAGAAGGTCCGGATTTCCGTAATTCATTTTCTGGTAAGACTATTTTCTGAGTTGTGTCTTTCATTTTCATTTTGAGGGCCAGTTTTTTAGTGACAGCAGCTAGGCAATCAATTTGATGGAAATAGATCCTTAGGCATTCTAAGTGTATACATATATAGTTTCCTGATATTAAAAAAGTAATTACTAGATGTTACATTATTTGATTGTAGTATGCTAGCTCTTATTTAAGTAATATTAAATAATCTTTTTAATAGGTTCATGGATATATTAACTGAAATTTATAATCCTCATGATAAAATTTCTAAGTGAAATGAGCCATAGGGTCAAATGGAGTCGTCTCATCATAATAAAGTAACTGAGTATGCCGAATACAGTGATAAAGATATCTCCAGTGATATTGAAGCTGAACTCTATAGTTGTATATACCACCATGGATATTGTGACATTTCAGATGATTTAGAGAAAAATATTAATATATGTAATAATTTAGATAATATTAATCACATACACAGAGAATTTGACTGTGTACATAATTCTCACAAACAATTTTTGGATAATAATGCTCCACTAAATTCAAGTGAAAGTAAAAATGATTGGACCATCCTTGGCAAATGTGAAAAAAGAAACATTCTTAAAGGATTATCTACTAAAAGAAGCTTTAACTCCTTTGGGCGTTTAAAAGGAACAGACAAAACTTCAAGCTATACCATTAGAAAATCTCCCAATAACAGTAAAAATATTGAGAACTTGAGTACTGGGAATTCTTCAGAATGTGAAATTGTGCTAGAAGTACGCGAATCAACTGCAAGAAGTAAAAGTGATAGCTCAGTTGTGATGATTTCTGAAAGTAGCAATGATGATATAGAGTTATTTAATGTGGATGAAACTTCATCAGTCAATGAAAACTTTACCTTGAATATTATTAATAGCTCGGTTTCAAAATCAAGTTGGAACATTCAGAAACCTATGGCTTTTAATGTTGAAAATAAGGCAATGGATATCTATAAATCATCAGCGCTTAGATTTCCCAACTCTACGGCTTTAAATAAGTCAATTGACAGTATATCTCCCACATTGTTGAAACGCAGTATCTCAACATTTACTCAAGTAAAGCAACAACAGAACTATAAAAATTTCACTGGCTTGGGAAATAGTACAGGTAAGACCCCTTTTTAATGTCTTTAGCAAAAGTCCTGTGATTAATTTTTATTTCTTAAATTTCTAACCAAATGTGAGAACAAAAAGGATTAGGTATGACTTTGGATTTAAGCTGCAAGGAATTTTTCTGTTGCATTGTTGTTTATCCTGTCCATTGTAAGGGTTATTTTTGGGGCACCACATGATTGTTGAGGTAGCTCATAATTGCACAGAAAAAAATTGAAGGTTTTTAGAGGGGATGATCAGTCAAATGGAAAGGATGAACTGAAGCAGTAGATGGTAGTACCACAAGGGTTGTTAATGGATTAGGTATGACTGTGGATTTGCTGCAAGGAATTTTTCGGGTGCATTGTTGTTTATCCTGTCCATTGTAAGAGCTATTTTTGGGGAACCACATGATTGTTGAGGTAGCTCATAATTTCACAAAAAAATTGAAGGTTTTTAGAGGGGGGATGGTCAGTCAATTGGAAAGGATGGACTGAAGCGGTAGATGGTAGTACCACAAGGGTTGTTAAATATATGTTGCACTTCATTTTATTTTATCTAATGGATAAGTTGCATATAGTCCCCTCAGTTTCTTTTTGCGATTCGAAAGAGACTATTAAAGTATTCATGACAAAGCTCTATTTCCATGTAGCAACTTCAATCGAAATACTATGAAATCGAATTTATGAAGTTTTGTTTGATTTGATAAAATGGGGTTTGAGAAAGTTCTTTGATTTCTCATAAATTGTTTGCTAACAGTATTGATGACACAAGCAGAATATTTATCCACTTCAGTGGGTTTTCTGAATGGAATAGAAAGCATTCTGGTAACTCTAATGAACTCTCCTGTCAATAACAATCTTTATTCGTACTTAAACTGTATTTTATCTACTTTAGGGGGCTTTGTTATAATATTATACAGCTTTCTAGCCATTGAACTAGGTCTTTAGAGCTCAATGATTCTAGTAGTCAAAGAATGATAAAAAGTCAATAGAGATGTATCACGTCGTCTGCTCTCCCTAGCTTTACCAGTGGAAACGGTCGCCATGTTGTGGGGGTTTCTCTTTGCTAAAAAGCATTAGTGACGTTAGTCACGTGGTCACTAAAATATCTCTATAGGATCTATTTTAGTTACCAAGGAACCGCTCTCTTGGCTAGGAACCAAATTTTTTTTATCATCCAGATATTAAATTCCATTGAACAATTAACAGATTTATTAACTGACCATATAATTCGATTTAATGTCAAGGAGGACCCATATTACTGTTCAAAATAGCTTTATTAATAGTTAGAGAACCAGTATCAATGGATATAGCACCTGTAAAAATTAAAGGTTTGATAATTTAAATTTGGCCAGTCAACCCCTTTACAGAAAACCCCTTTTTTAAAATGCGTACCAGAGACATTTTTATGAGACAAAATGTTCTCGTAAATGCGTTCAGAGGCTAAAATAATAATTTTTTTGAAAAAATGGTGGCACATTTCTCAGTTTGGCAAGTGCCATCAGTGAACCAATCAATTTCACCTTTTGTACCAAGGACTGTTTTCCCAGTCCAGTCTAGCTGATTTGGGATGTGAACACTAAACCGCATTCATTTATGAAAAGGATTTATTACGAAGTGCTTAATCTATAAGGCATTTTATCATTGGTTGGTAGCTTGGAAATGTATGTGAACCTATACTAGTTTTGACCAATATCTTAATTTAACTGATTCTAATTCTGAAAATATGTATAAAAAACGTAAAAGTGAACTACTTTGGCCATTTGATACCTTTCACTGTATTAGCCATCTAAAATGAGAAGCTATAGGGGTGGTATAACTACCAAATGCAATAGAGCTATTGGAATAGACATCATACGTCACCAGACTTTGGTTTCTCAATGGAAAATAATTTAGTGACATAAGCATCTCTAGTGGGATAATTGTCTAAAAAAAGTTCAAAGTCGTCTGCAGCGTCTGTTTTTCCTTGAGTAATTAGCACAAAGAAGTCTGTTACTTCGTTTTCTAGTTTTGTTTTGAATTTGGACAGTAAAATTTAGTCAGTTTAATTATTCTTAATCAGTTAATTCAATTTAGGAATTGTTTTTTTTCTGTAGTTAAAAATCCCTCCGAAAATAACTTAAGCGCAGTTGGCTCTTTTGGCTCAACAGTATGACTAAAGAAAGTCATACTGTTGGCTATATAGTAGTACAATTATTACTAATTGTCATCCACATATTTCAGTAATTTCAGTACTACATCATTTAACGATCATAATTTGACCATTCTACCCAACGGGGGCGCATTCGCCGGATCGCGACGTTAGTCTCTCTCATTTTGGCCGTGAGAGAAAAACCCTGCGCGCGCAGGAGCGTACTACGTCACAAATTCCCCATTCCTCTGAGGAGCTAGTAATTCGGGAGGGCTAAGACGATATTTACGTTTGTCTCATTGTCTGTCTGCTGCAGTTTTTTTGAACCACTATGATAAAACAAATATAAATTTTTAACTGTATTATTTTTTTATTACAATTTATATTTACTTTTCTATTACAATTTATATTTAATATTATATTACAATTTATATTTAACTGTTTTCATTAAAATTTATATTTAATTGTTTTCATTAAAATTTATATTTATTTGTTTTCATTAAAATTTATATTTAATTGTTTTATTACAATTTATATTTTTTATTCTTTTACTTATCATTCTATTTAATTTCATTAGATAACTACATAAAATGTGTAAGACTTATTTAAAGTTCATAAGAAATAAATTATTAATAAATTTGTACTTATTTTATTTCAAATGGTTTAAAAACATACATATTTTTTGTTAAAAACTATTACAAATGATATCATAGCCAAAGCCACTTCTAAACAACCTTATTATTTTACAATTTTTAATTACTCGTATGTTACTCTTATCCGCCCTTCGTTGAGCGTCGCTCTCTTTATTGAAATGTCTTGAACACTCTCTAGAATTTTTAATATTGATGCCTTCTGGTTTACCACATTGTTCTAACTACTTATTTCTAGTATTTATATCTCTATGGAAGTTGTTATTTGTAGTATCTTGGTCATTAGTTTCTTGGTTGGAGTTGTTACAACCCAATACGCAACCGCAACACTTCATTATTGGCATAATTGAAATTTTAAATAGCTCAAACTATTCCATATTTATCCTGATATGAAAAATAATTATAAAAATCATTAACTGTAAGCCTAAAGATTCATATAGCTAAGAATTGTTTTCGACTTGTTAAAAAAAGTATTATCTAGCTGGGATTAATATACCTTTACAGTTCTCAAACAATTACATATTTTAAACTGAGGAATAATTAACAATAAATATTTATTTCTGTACTATATATTCTATTTATTATTTACTTAACGTACCTTTTATCTTCCAGAGTTCCAAAAGTTTATTTCATATCGTGCTGCGGCTTTGTTTGCATAGACGCAAAAATATTAGGCCTAACGGAGATTTTCGCGTTGCCGGCGGCCGTCGCGTGGATTCGGACGGGGTGATCTTGTTTCTTCTCTCTCGGAATTTGTGACGTCTAAAGCTCGAGGCGTGCCTCTTATTCCCGCCCCAAAGGTTTTCCCCCCACAACCGGCGTCCGCGTGAGCCAACCTTATAGTGCGGCTAGCATTTTTACGAACCTTGCATTCTACCAGTCCAGTTAGATCTAGGAGAAAAATAATAAATACCTAGCTCTATTCCAGTATTGGATGGTTTTGCTTGATATATAATGGTCCTGTACCAGTACCCATGTAAAATAAGTGTCAGATCCTTGCATCCTGATAACTCGATATCAGGGGGTGCCTCACCTCTGACAATCCGCACTGAATCCCTTCCACAACAGCATCAACATGAGGTACCTGGTTTTCCCCTCCTCTTTGAGCAATCCTGTCAAGGCTCCTAACCCTAAGGGTGGGACCTGTCTAACATCATCCTCTATCACAGGGAAAACTGGCAAATCAGGTTCTCGAGAATAAAATTGCCTGATCAAACTAACATTATATGGTCAAACACTCAAACCAGTTAGCAGATCTACCAGGTAAACAGACATAAAACTCACTACTTTTCCTACCTGATAAAATGTTCCCTATGGCACCATGCTTCCAACGAAAGATTACACCTTAGTAATATAGATTGTTTAACTGGGAAATCCAAATTTTTAGCACTAAATTCAACAGTTTTTAAAATATTAATTTAAAAAAAACTTGTGTAAGTTGCACATTTTATAATCGCCGAAAATACAGGTGTGTTCGTACAAATAATTCAAGAAGTATTAAAGGTAGTCCCATAAAACGTTTTACACTATAAATATAAGTGGTAGGCTAAATTTATTGAATTAGTTTAGTAATTTTTTTAATTAAAAAAATGTCAATTTTTCTTGAATGTCGCTAGCTAAGGTAAACTAAAAAGGTGGTTGTCGCGAAAGTATTAATTCTGAGACAAATATTGATGTTTTTAATAAGCATAACGGACCCAATTAACACGAAAATTGCGTTGAAAAATTCTAGGATCTGAATTATAGCTACTTAATTTTGAACTAATCCTTTTTTTTAACTACTAAACATGCTAGTGTTTTAGGGGGAATTTAATAAATAAGATGTATATGAGAGACCTTCAACCCAAATTAGATGCACGTACTTCTTTCCAATTAGTTTTATTATAATTTTCTCTAATTTGAATTTATAGAAAGTTCCCCTTTAACAAGTAAAAAACAAAACATTTTGCTTTAAAGTGTTCCAGAATTAATATGATTCAAGATTTAAGACTTTATTTTTTATCATTTACAGGATCTATTTCTAAAGATCTGTGGTCCTTAAACCAAAGAGATAAATTCAAATCAAGTTTCCAGGAAACAACCTACTACAAAGAAAAGTCTAAACTTAACAAGGTGAAGTGTCACAATTGTAAAGAGTGTGGGCATCTATCAAAGCACTGCAAGAAACCCAAAGTAATTTTAATTACCTTAAATTTTATTACACAGTGATATTTACAGTTTACTTACTATTTAACGGCCGGGTCTTCCACCACTTGACTAGAATACGTTAATATTCCCATTTTCATCCATGGTTCCAATATAACTTAAAAAAAATTGGTAAATTGAGGGAAGCACCATTAACAGCAAAGAATAAATTTTCTCGTGTGCTAATTTTAAAACCCATACTCCGGGGCTTGTTGATTTTTGGAAGAGGGACCATGTATGCAGCTTGACTGATGGTTCAGACTGTTCATGAATAAAATATACAAATCAATCATTAATGAATGAAGTTTCTTTGATAATCATTGCTACTGCTTTCCCTTATGAATTCCAAGTTTATAACCTGCGAGAACTAACTCCCATTGCATTACAAAATGGTTAAGAAAAATTGGTGGGTGCCAAGCATTTTGCCAATGCTAGCTGCCAGCCCATCTGTGGCCACACAGACAGACCAATTGATAGTGATTACTCTATTGGGTGCTTGCTCGTAGAGTCGTAGGCAAACGTTTGTAAGGAGCTAACTAAACGCCTCCTTGAAATGGCTGTCATGACATTAATTTAACATGACAGGTCACGAGACAAAATGCCACACAATCCTATTAAAAAATAACGTGACTGCCATCTAGGAGCAACAAACACAGGGAGAACGCAGCTAGCCTTAAACACGCTAACGAAGGGTTGTGTACGAATTTCATTGGACGAGCGTCACGAGCCTTTACGATGAACGTTTTACGGGCGGGGGGGGGGGGGAGGTAATTTCCAAATTTTCCCCTTCCCACGGCAGCAGGTGCTAAAGCGTCTAGCCAATGAAAAACGTACACAAGAAAATCCACGACTTTTGACGGGTTGCGTTCTCCTTGTGTGGGGTGTTGTATTTGTTGCTCCTAGCTGCCATGGGTGTCTTAATGTCATGGCTGACCAATGTGTTACCATGGCATACACACCCACGAGCAAGCTACAAAAGGATGCCTCTTTCAAAAGTTTATATGAATGTATATTTTTAAAGTATTAAATGTTTTTGGTCTAACTATTATTCTAAAATATACGAAATCCACATGTTATTCTAAAATCAGAGGAGTTCACCTACGTTTAAATTTAATATTCAAAATAATTTTATAAAAAGCAATTGTATTGAAGAAAGTAATATAAAAATAATGTGAATTTTTAATACAAAGTTATTGTAACACCTGCCAAGTAAAATTATTATTATATTTATATTTTCGTAGTTATTTTTCAAAGCTCAATGACACTACTTATCTTGTGAAATTCCACTTTGGGAAAGGCGAGCATCGCAATGTGATGTTTGAGTACTCTGGAAAAATTTCGCTTCAAGAGCTAGTGTTTGTACGGGGACCCCGACCCGGACCCCGACTCTGACATTTGCAAACTTAGGGCCCGTTCCAGAGACATTTTCAAAACTCTCGTAAGTTAAAAAGTTACGAGAGCAAATCTACGAGAACCGAACTCTCGTATCTTAAACAACTTTTCAAGAATTCGTAAACTCCCGCTTTCGTATCTTTGGCCTTTTTTTTTAATAAGCTCCGCCCCCTGCCATAGCCAATAGAAACGCCGGAAAATATCGGTGGGAAGCGGGTTGCTGCTTCAAGCGCTCAGTTAAGCCTTAGCTTTGACTTGTTATTTATTTCTTGTAAACAGCGGCAATTTTCCACTTTCGACTTTCAGTTATTTTACTATATATATTATTATTATTATATATATAACTTTATTTACATATTTTCAAATTTTGTTGTTATTTACATTTGTTTTTATATATCATTTACATTTATTATTCATAAGTTTTACACGAAATTGTTTTAAAAATGGGGCAAGCAAAGAGGGAGTGCAAAATGCAAAGAAGTTAAACCAAGGTTGAAGGAAAGGGAAGAAATTGTGGCTGGGCTAGAATGTGTTAGGTCAAAGAAAATAGTGAAAGGCCAAGATATCATAAGGATCAGAAAAGTCCACCACTAGCCAGAACAAGTGGTGTTTTTATTGGTATGCCAAGTGCGGGGTGTTTTCACATTACTCCTACGAGTACTCCACCGAGCGTGGATGGTAGTGCTCCCTTTCATTTGGCTTCAAAGAGACGGCAAAATATTTCTAGAAAGTAAAGGTTATCAATATTTAATTTAAATTTAATTGAGCTTCCCATATTGATAACAACGCAATGGAAAAAAAAAACAAAGATTGACAAAGCAAAATATTGCCAATGAAATGGGTATATTTAGAAAAAATCAGTTCAGGTATATTACTTACTAGCAGATATAGCTCAGTTACATTTTTAAATAGATGTAAGGGCTGAAAGACCACTTCTAGATCCGCCTAGGCCAACAGTACGAGAAAATTTCAAAAGTGGTATTGTTAACGTTGCTCTTTTCCTACATTCCCTGAAAAACAGATAATTTACATATAAGTAATAATTTGGTATATGTGTTGAAGGTGATAAAAGAAGCCATAAGAAACATCATACATTACCTGTGTCCTCCGAACCTATTGCTAGTAGCAATGCCGAAACGTTAGATAACGTTACCCTGTCGGTAGTAAATAATCAAGAACGATTGAATGGGCTTTAGAAAATGATTCTAAACGAAATGGTAGCTCAACATGTTCAATTTTCTCTCTCCTTTTTGAGTCATTTGGACAATACCAATAAAATTCTGGTGGCCATACACAACTGTCTTGTTCGGACTGAAAAGGAAATTGAAAATTTAATTTCAGTGATCTCGCCTTCATAAACGAATAATTAATAACCCTGAAACATAATTACATTTACCAGTAGTATGTCTACTCCTTTAAAATAAACTTAATGAATATTACTGATTACCTTTTCTCTAGCTTTTAGATGTAAAACTTCCCACAACAATGAAACTTATTTATTTATTATTGTCAGCTGACCAAAGTTTTGGTGATTTCTTTAACGGAGCTGTCTCCATCTGGTTTATCTCTTAATATCAGTTTGGCGGTAGATTTGAATTTCATTTGGATATTTTACAAAGGTGGTTATCACCTTCCTGTAATTTTTTATCCATAAAAGCAGTTTGGGCTTCAATAAACATTGCATTAAGTATATTTGGGAGTTTTTTATCATTGGGTATCAGGTCAAAAGGGTGATGTGTCCCCTTTCTCTTTAAATGATAGCTACAATTATAAATAAATACTTCTTTTTGAGGAATTAAAATAATTTTTATTTTAAGTGGAGCATATGTAAAAAAATACAAAAAATTATTTGGCTGTTGAAGTTTACACTGTGAACGATTCAACAAACACTCAACTTGATAATAATTCGCCGTCTTTCCAAAACAAATACAGCACATGATTATGAGGATCTGCAATAAGATAATTTTATTAAAAAAATTACTCCAAAAGTGACATTTTAAATAAACTAAAACGAAAAGATAGTTCTTTCTTCGTATCGTTTTATTATTAAATAAAAATTGTGGTAAAGGAATTCTTACCTGCGTAGCAGAATCTATGGAGCACCCATAGACATAATAAAGGAGCACCCTGCAATTCGGGCCTCGGCCATTCCCATTTGTAGTACAATAAACGCGGTTTCACGTAAATGTTTCATTGGTAGTGCCAAAAATCTTTTTTTTTATTAATTCATAGTATTGGGACACTCCCGATACATTATTTTCAGCGGGATGTCTGTTTCGATGTTGTTTACACCTTGATTTATCTCGTTAGCTTGAAGAAACTCCACCGCCATTTTCTAAAAAATGATTATTTTCGCTTCCCAATGCATTTACGAGAGCTCTATGAAAGCTCCTGAGCTCTTGTAGAAGATACTAGAATTTTTGTCTCATTAAAACGTCTCTGGAACGCGTTTTTGAAAAGTTTCGTATTTCTACTAGACACGCCCCCTTTTTCGTAACTTTACGAGAGTTTTTCGTCTCTGGAACGGGCCCTAAGTCTGGGTTTTCCATTTTTGGGGGTTTTGTTTTCATAGGGTAATTTTAAATTTTCGCGCTGACGCACCACGCTAAAATCCTAAAAATATAAAATTGGTAGGTTCCTTCTCTCCCTTTTTACGTAGTTCTCGCTTGACGCTTGACTCCGACATGAGTCGCTTTTTTAAGTTTTAGTTTCATAATTGCCATTGTCTCGGGCTCTCTCAGTCTCATTTAAGGTGTGTGAAGTTGTAAATAACTTGTGAATTTATGAAACAACTTACTTTAACAATTACAATGCCTAAGCTACCCTTACCAAAAAATAAGTTGGATTTCAGTTTGTATTTAGTTTGTATACACATTATTAGTTGATATTAACTTGGTATTAAGTAGGCTCAAGTTGTCAGAATATTTCAAGTTACTAGTTGAAGGGGTAATAAGTTGTTATTCAGTTGGTAGAAAAATACTTCTTTTGCTAAGTTTGTAATTAGTTGGTTTTTAGTAGTCAGGAAAATACATATTATTTTTAAGTTGCTTTTAAGTAGCCAGGAAGTTACATATTATTTTTAAGTTGCTTTAAAGTAGCTAAATGTAAATTTTGATTCTGGTTTAGTTGGAAATAAGTTGATTAATAAAGACGTTTTAAGTTATTTTTAGTTGGCATTTGTCCCAAATTCAAACTGAGAACCAAGTTGAAATACAAGTTAATCATATTGGTTAAGTTTTTACCATGGTTAATATATAATTTAAAAGTAATAAAATTCATGGTACCATGAAGTATCCGTTGTTGTGAAAATTTTATTACTTTTAAATGAAATACAAGTTGTTGTAAGTGCTTTTTAGCCAACTTATTTTTTGGTTAGGGGCTATAGACCTCTATTTTAATATCTACCTATCTTATCTATTGTTACTATTACTAAGAGTCCCTAGGCTCAGAGGCTGGCTTACACAAGATAACCCTTACCAAAAAATAAGTTGGCTAAAAACCACTTAGGACAACTTGTTTTTCAACTTGGTTTTCAGTTTGTATTTGGGACAAATGCCTACTTAATAATAACTTAAATCCTCTTTATTATTCAACTTATTTCCAACTAAACCAGAATCAACATTTACACTTAACTACTTAAAAGCAACTTAAATCCTACTAGGGAAACATCTAAAAACCAACTTAAAATATTATGTAATTTCCTGACTACTAAAAACCAACTAATTATAAACTTAGCAAACGCAGGATTTTCCTACTAACTGAATAACATCTTATTACCCGTTTAATAGTAACTTGAAATATGCTGACAACTTGAGCCTACTTAATACCAACTCAATATAAACTAATAATGTGTTAACAAACTAAATACAAACTGAAATCCAACTTATTTTTTGGTAAGGGAAACCAGTAAAATTTGGATATTTTTATAGTTTTTCTATTCATAATAAATAGAAAGAATTTTCCAACCCCGACCCCAACTTTGTTTTGACCCCGTACGAACACTATCAAGATCAACACTTGTTATATTATTTAGTTTTGGATATTTCTTTAAATTTGTACATTTGGAACTGCTCTTTAATGGACGTTTGATATGATATTCATTACGAATTAATTTATTTTCTTTACAGTATCCAGGATCTTGCAAATTTCTAGTTCTAGTCCCTTACCAAAATATAAGTTGGCTAAAAACCACTTACAACAACTTGTATTTCAACTTGGTTTTCAGTTTGTATTTGGGACAAATGCCTACTAAAAAATAACTTAAATCGTCTTTATTAATCAACTTATTTCCAACTAAACCAGAATCAACATTTACATTTAACTACTTAAAAGCAACTTAAAAATTATATGTAACTTCCTGACTAATTAAAACCAACTTTAAAATAATATGAAACTTCCTGACTACTAAAAACCAACTAATTACAAACTTAGAAAAAGAAGTATTTTCCTACCAACTGAATAACAACTTATTAACCCTTCAACTAGTAACTTGAAATATGCTGACAACTTGAGCCTACTTAATACCAAGTTAATATCAACTAATAATGTGTATACAAACTAAATATAAACTGAAATCCAACTTATTTTTTGGTAAGGGGTAGTTTCCTTATTGCTCCTAAATTAATTAGGAATTAATCTCTGAGAACATTATCTTTTTCAAATCATTGAAGAAATTGAATTTAAGTTATGTGAACACTGAAGTTATGAGGATTTAATGTATGAGTACCTTTGTAAAAATAATTATTTGGTGTTAAAACTGCTTTTTAAATTTAACACTTAACATTGTGAATTAAATCTTGCCACAACAACGTTAGACAGTGCTTAGGACTTTCAATCTGAAATAGATTTTTCCTTTTATATTTCGGCAAAAGTAAACTAAAGCAACCTCATCTTGTTTTATAATTATTACGATACGATAGTTTGACACGGAGATTACGATGGTATTTTTTAGGTCCGCAAATGAAGATTTAATGTTTTAATTTAACTGTAAAGTTTTGGCAATTTTTGCAAGTTCCTAGATTTTTGGTTGAAATTCTTTTTGTCGTGTGTTCTAAGACACCATACTGTTTTAAAAAATTGCTAAAGAACAGTTTTTCTTGTTAATATACGTATTGGCGCCGCACGTTCACTACGCTCTCGTGCTTCGGAGTGAACAACACGTGGTGTGTGCTACCGAAACTGAAAGTGTCGGCAAACACATGACGAAAATAATTACAAAAATCGTGAAAAGGCTCAAAAAAAGTTAAAATTTTAAATTAAATTAAGAAATTAAATAATCGTTTGCGGCTAAAAAAGACCAAACACCTAGAAATTTCCTAAAATTCCCAAAATTAAGATTTATTATATTATTATTATTAATGAAGGGGTGAAGGTCTAAGTACATGCCCGTTCGTGCACGTCGACCAGAGGTCCATTGTGCAAACCCAAACCTTAGACTTAAAAAGCCCAATGTCCGACACAAAACGGAGAATCCTTTTGGCTGGCATATTATAGAAATCAGAAGTTTCCAGCTGATGCATACCAAGATGCTCGAATCTTTGGGCCGCGTAGTAATCACACCTACAAAAGCACATAAGAGGCGGTTTCCTCCTCAGCCTGACACGCCCTACAGATTGGATCATCACTGATTCCAATCAGATAAAGATGTCTGTTAAGGAGGCAATGACCGGTTAGTAGGCCAATGACCAACCTGATATTAGATTTGGAAAGCTAGAGCAGCTCCTTAGCTCTCTGCCTAGAGGGACCCGAGATAAACTCTTTAGCCTGCCTTTGGCCATCCATGTCAAGCCAAAGCTTGAGTTGACGGTCAGTCATGGAGTTAGAGATAAGGCTGCGAACTATGCTAGAGGGGATAGGAACGACAGGTTCAGGACCAAAGAACCCAGCCTCTGCCCCCTTCTTGGCTAAGACATCAGCCCTCTCATTACCATAGTACCCCCGATGGGCCAGGAACCCAATAGAGCTGAACTTTATTGTTGGTGCCTAGCTCCGAGAGGAGGTTCAAACAGCTGTAAACCAGTTTAGAAGAGACCTGAAACTGGTTGAGAGCCTTGAGGGCTGCTTGACTATCCGAATAAATTTGGATAACCTTGTCATGAAGCTTCTTATTAAGACAAAAGTCAATACAGAAGCAGATAGCGGCAATTTCAGCCTGTAAAACACTAGCATAGACACCAAGGCTTTCAGAGAAGCCGAGATTGCTAGTAAGACAATACATCCCCGAACCAGAGCCAGAGCGGGTCTTAGACCCATCGGTAAACCAGACGATTTCTCCTCTGGCCCCTAGGGTACTATGATTGGCCCACTCTGTACGGCTTGGAAAATAAGTATTGAAAGACTTACTAAAATGTAGCTTCGTAGTCATCATATCAGAACCCATTAGGTAGACAGGTATCTGACTTGAAATTTCCCGAAAGATCTTGGTGTGGCTATTTTCCCAAGTATTCGCCTTCCACCAACCATTCTGGTTGAGCCTATAGGTTCCCATAGCAGCAGCTTCCTCTATGAAAATATGAAGAGGAAGAATGTTCAGGAGAATTTCTAGAGAAGCACTTGGGGCTGTTCTCATAGCTCCTGTGATGCTGACACAAGCCAGCCTTTGTAGGGTGCGCAGATCGCTCTGCACAGTCTTAGTTCGGACTCTTGGCCACCAGACCACTGCAGCATAAGAGAGCAATGGTCTGATGATCATGGTGAACAGCCAGAAGATTCGGTGATTTTACGTGGATTGACTGTCTTGTTCCCTGTTCATATTTTGGTTTCTGAAGTAAAAGAACATTCATATTATTTTGATTTTCCTCCACTTCAGCAATGTGGTCTGTGTAATGTAAATCTGAAAGGCCCCCCAATCATATCTTTTCAATGTACACTTTTTTTCAGAGATTCGACAGCTGCTATCTCTGTGGAAATGAGGGACACAATGGAGATTGTTGCCCTAATCCTATTTGTCCTCAGTGTCAAAGAGTTGGACATACTGCAAAATTTTGTTTGTGGGGCTCAGATGATCTTAAATTTCTCTGCTCTATATGCAAAACACCAGGACACCTTAGAGAGGTATATTTATCTTGTAATACTTTTTTAGGTGGTTGTGTTTTTCTGTGGTAATTTAATTTAATTGGCTGAGATATGGTTTGCAATTTCTGCCACTTAAGGGGCAACAAGTCATATCTTAGAGATAAAATTTACCTCTGGGTATGTTCCTATATTATAATAACAAAATAAATTTATAATATACAGGTACGTTGTTACCTAAAAAAAGATACCGGGCCAATAACTCGATGTGTTTTAGCTAGAAATTTTAAACTTTCAGGACCTATAGAATGTGCAGGGGGTCACTTGGCAATGGAAATGTTCATGACCTTTGTCTTCAAGGTCATTTAAAATTTATCTTTAGAAGCAATCCCTTACCAAAAAATAAGTTGGATTTCAGTTTGTATTTAGTTTGTATACACATAATTAGTTGATATTAACTTGGTATTAAGTAAGCTCAAGTTGTCAGCATATTTCAAGTTACTAGTTGAAGGGTTAATAAGTTGTTATTCCGTTGGTAGGAAAATACTTCTTTTTCTAAGTTTGTAATTAGTTGGTTTTTAGTAGTCAGGAAGTTTCATATTATTTTTAAGTAAATGTTGATTCTGGTTTAGTTGGAAATAAGTTGATTAATAAAGACGATTTAAGTTATTTTTAGTAGGCATTTGTCCCAAATACAAACTGAAAACCAAGTTGAAATACAAGTTGTCGTAAGTGGTTTTTAGCCAACTTATTTTTTGGTAAGGGAATTGAGATACAAAGTTGGTTTCCATGAGAAAAGTGTTCCCCTTCACATTTTAAGGTCATTGAAAGTTTATCTCGAGAACCCATGTATCTCTTATAAATTTTAAATGGTCATCGTAATTTCCGTCGTGACCCACTGCACGTTCTATGGTTCCTGAAAGTTTCAAATTTCTAGCCAAAATACTTTTGGAGTTATTGTCCTTGTATCGTTTTTTAGTTAACACCCTTTATTTATGTATAATAATGGAGAAATAAAAAGTTTCCTCCTTTAAATATCTGGGAGTAATTATAGATTATTATTATTATTATTATTATATTATTGATGAAGGGGTGAAGGGCTTTGCAAATGCCCGTTCGCGCACGTCGACCAGAGGTCCATTGTGCAAAAACCCGAACCCTAAGACCAGCTAATTTTTACGCCTTTTTAAGCTCTTGCGCCCTCCATCCTTTTTTGTGAAACTTATTAAATACCACGGCGCTCCTGTGTAGTTCCTTTCTTTCTCAATAGATGTAGCTAGAAATTGGTATTCTTTAGAGCATAGTAGAGTATGTGACGAAGAAATAGTACTTTTTATTTTAAACTAGACTAAAAACCAATATTAAAATTACATTGCCGTGTGTTGTTTTAACGAAAACGTGTTCTAATTTTTAAAATTTGATTTTCGTAATCCCATAATATCACATTTTTACGATGTTAAAAAATCCGTCAATCTTTTTATTTTATCTTTTTAATCCAGGTATCTAGTTCTCGTGTTTGATTTATTACTAGCTTTCTACCAGTAGCCTTTTTACGTTTTCGATTTAAAGCAAGTGTCGGCTCTAGGTGAAGTAGCTCTTTTTTTCAACAGATGTCGCTAGCGTCGAAATCAAAACCAGATGCTGAAGCTACATTTTGACCCAAAAGGCGCGATATAAAAGTATACTTTGCGTTGATTGGCTCGTTTGTAAACTTTTCAATAACTTCAATTATAGTATATTTATATGGGATCTATAATTTAGGTTAAAGTCTATTAAGTAGAGTAAAAGTTGCCTAAATATAATACTCTATAATGGCTCTATGACGACTTTATTGTTTCGCTATTTTGAATTTTAGCTTCCGTTCACATTAATAGATGGCTCCACGCTCTCCACGAAAGTCATTTTTTTCGAAGATTCGGATAGATTCATGGTCATCTCTAATAACAGGGGCCTTTTCATAATACAGGTGGCAATGACCCTTAACAAAAAAAGTTGGCTAAAAACCACTTAAGACAACTTGTATTTCAACTTCGTTTTCAGTTTGTATTAGGGACAAATGCCTACTAAAAATAACTTAAATCGTCTTTATTAATCATCTTATTTCCAACTAAACCAGAATCAACATTTAGATTTAACTACTTAAAACCAACTTAAAAATAATATGTAACTTCCTGACTACTAAAAACCAACTAATTACAAACTTAGCAAAAGAAGTATTTTCCTACCAACTGAATAACAACTTATAACCCCTTCAACTAGTAACTTGAAATATGCTGACAACTTGAGCTTACTTAATAAATAAATAAATAAATAAATAAATAAATGCTTTATAAGGGATAGCCTATTAAGTCGAAAGACTTATTTACAAGAGGGTCCACACATAAAATAATTAAATTAAAATACTTAGAGATACAGAAGATACATCATGTCAAATAATAAGTGTAGAAAGTCATAGGCCGAGTTTGGTTAAGTGTTGCGTTATGAGCTTTTTGAAAGAAGTTAACGTCCTAGTTTCTTTGATATCAGTTCTGAGATTATTCCAGAGGCTAATTCCGTTGAATTTGGTACTGAGATCCCGATACCTAGAATTACATTAATACCAAGTTAATATCAACTAATTATGTGTATACAAACTAAATACAAACTGAAATCCAACTTATTTTTTGGTAAGACGATAGAACTGACAGTCGCCTTAACATATTTATTTCTACATGGTTTTTCGCGAAGCAATGCGAAGAGGGTTCGTCTAAGGATAATCTAGAGAAGGATGCAAAATTGCGAGACGAGCTACTACCTGGCTAGCGAAAGTAGTCGTGAAGCTGCATAGTATAAATGGATATTGCCGAACTACTTAAGAATGAAATAAATAATAGCATACAAGCTAAGACAATGGATACATGAAATTAAACAAGACCTTTCTAATTGGCTCCCAAAAATGCCGGGGGAAATGCCCCTGCCTCATTCTTATGGCATCCCTGACTACAGTCCATGCTTAATATGCCGTCGTCATGTATTTTGCTGTAGCAAATATAAAGTTGCGACGTTGTACTAACGAATACAAGTTGTTATTTAGGGATCGTGTGAACTACATTTTGTAAACTAACATTGAAACAGTTAAACCGTTTTTAGCAGCTAGTTTAAAATGTACTATCGAATCGCTTTCGCAGTCGTGTGACCATGGCTACAGAGTCTGAAAAAACGTATCCTAGCTCGAAATGACTAATTTCACGACAGTGTCTGTCAGTCGCCATTTTCACAAATAGTTTATTAAAATACAAAATACGTGTCTATAACGCCTGGGAGATAGAAATCTGTAGTTTATCTAGAATATCACCAAATAACAATTTTTTTTTAGCATGTTACCGATAACTATACTTTTTTACTTGTATTTAACAATCTTATATTTTTTTATCGATTTTCTCTTGTTCTAGTTTAGAATCATATTTTGGTGGATTTAGAAATTTTGGGCACTTACAATGTTAATTCTTGCGCCCTTTTTTCCAGGATTTTTTGCGCCCTTTCAGGTTTCAGGTCAGGCCATGGCCCACCCTAGCCCTATCGTGTGCACGCCTATGCTTACAATCAGGGATCAATCAAATTGAATCTTACAAACAATTTTGGGATGAGCTAGTTACTAAATTTGTCCAAACTATACCAGATTAAACTTTGTGATAAGAGGGCTTTATTTAATTACTATATTAAATTTTATTTTTATTAAGTGTAAATCAGACTTGTCGGAAAGAATTATCCAATAAAAGCCTTTTATTATTTATTATAGCTTGGGCATTAAAAAACCACATAAATTACAAGGCTGCCTAGCTCCTATGGAGGCTAGGTGTGGAGTGATGAACAATAGGAAGGGTCTACTATATATACCCATTCTTTTATCTGGTCTACTGACCTTTACCTCTAAACCTATTTATTATCTACGTCTACTAAGGGTGGCGCCATCTAGTGGCTGTAATTTATTAGAAGGAACCCTTGGTCCTTACATCTCCCTCCCCTTTAAAAATAAATTTAGCTAGAAAAGTTTTACAAAAATAAGAAAATAAAATATATATATACAAAATATGTAGAGATAGTCACAATACAATTTCACAACGCATCAAAGTCTTCTTCGTCAGCTTCTTCGCACTCTATGTCCATGACGCAACCTGGTACATCTTTGTGAGATTTGTTTGGAGATTGGTCTGTCTTACAGAGGTTTTGATCTTTCGTCGTGCGTCGGTACAATGGTCTCAAGATGCCTCTTATGTGACCCTCGAGGGAATTCTCGACGTCTCTATACGCACTTAGGCGCTGATGACACTTGTTCGGACCTTGAAGAATCACTCTGAGACAGGATCCTTGACTGAAGACAGACACACAGCAGGCAGGCAGAGAGCACAACCTCCAAAGCAACAGATCCTTGAAAAACAATTGCCACACGGTCGCAGTGCACTTACAGGACAATTGAGTAGGTTGAAGTTTAGAAGTACTACACAGCAGCCACACTGTTGACTCTGGACTAAATTTAAAGCCGTCTCTGCCCTGTACATCCAATCCCCCGATGGGCCACCATATATAATGAACCTTGCTTCATTACTGAATTCGTCTCTGATGCTACCAATGTTAGGAGTCCATGATGAGACCAGCGGTTGAATATGGCAGACAGACTTAGAAGTTAACTTAGAATTATTATGAAGATATATTGTTACTAGCTACATTTTATTATAAAACCACATAAATTACAAGGCTGCCTAGCTCCTATGGAGGCTAGGTGTGGAGTGATGAACAATAGTAAGGGTCTACTATATATTACCCATTCTTTTATCTGGTCTACTGACCTTTACCTCTAGACCTATTTATTATCTACGTCTACTAAGGGTGGCGCCACAAGTTCTTGGTCCTTACAACGATGTGTAAAAATATACAGATACTGCAAAGTTGAACCAAAGGACTGCTGGTAGAAATACTAAGTTTTAAAGTTTGTATCACATTATCTTTAAAATTCAGTCGAACATATATTAAAGTGGTCATTCCTAGGGCTGTGCGATTAGTGGTTTTAGGCAATCGAGTTGGGTACTGAGTATCTGAAAACTTTTTCGTCGAGTATCGAGTCGGGTAGAATTTTTGTCGAGTCTGGTAATCAAGTAATCGATTAAGCCAAAAATTTCTTAATTTGAGTAGTCTAGTAGTTAAGAAAAATGTTCGAGTACTCGTTCGAGTTTTTTTCGGGTAATTTTCTTTAATTATTAATAATGGTATTCTTGATTATTCATAACTGTATTAAACTTGATACTTGATATCGAATTTAAAACTTACCAATTCATAGATAAGTTGACTGATTAACTCTATTATTAAACATTTAAACTACTAAATTGATACCTAAGTAACTTAAGCGCTGTAACCGCCAAAGCGTCATCAGAATTCAAGGAGACGAAAAGAAATATAGTATTATTGTTAATAGTGGTTCGTAGGATAAATTAACATACCAATTAAAATATCATTGATTTAATTTAGCATAATTAGTATTGATTAATCCATTACAAAAGTATAAAGTTATCACTGCCAAAGCTAGAGGACTACTGACCCACTATGTCTACTTCAGTGTTGCCAACTTTTTCTGACTATTTACAAAGACTACCTAATTAGGCCTACTCTGTATACATACACCATAGACTATACTTGTACCTCTACATGGGTCAAAAGCTATTGACTACACTATAAATAGTTCATTATGTCATTATGTCAAAGTTAGCTTTCAACACCCCCCCCTAATTTGGCATGATTAATTAAATTAAGAGTTTTAGTTTAAGTATTAATAAACACAGATTCGTATAACAATTAGGAATACAGAGTTACATTATTGTCGTAAATTGAGTAATCTAACACAATTGTCAAAATTGGTCTTATGAAGGAGTTTCGTAAAGATGTCAGCACAATTACTTTTAGATGATACATATTTTAAACTAAATAGACCTTCACTTAATTTCTCCCTAACGAAATGAAATTTAATGTCAATATGTTTTGACTTATGATTTTCTATATTGTTCTGACTAAACATAATGGCTGCTTGATTGTCACAATATATAGTAGGTTGTTCGAATTCAATGTCAAAACTGTTCATTCCCTTTAAAATCTGCATCAACCACATGATTTCTTTCGTTGCCTCCGACAAGGCGACATATTCTGCCTCCATTGTAGAAAGCGATACTGACTTCTGCTTTAAAGATCGCCAGGATACAGAACATGATCCCAAGAAAAGCACATATCCGCTTGTTGACCGTCTGGTGTCGATGTCCGAGCTCCAATCACTATCGGTGAACATAATGATATTGTGATGGTGTGGCTGATAGTCAAGTCCATAATCAGCAGTAGATAGCACATATCTTGCTAGTTGTCGTAACCTGTTCCAGTGTATGATGTAGTATCCTTAGTCTGCTCCACATATGTCTAGCCCCTTGGAGACGAAAGTGTCGTCTGCTAGGGCGTCTGCTTGTCCTTAGCTCAAAATGAATGTATATGTGCAAGTGAATGATTAAAAACTTTTGTATGAATGTTGAAAGCAAACACGAGAGCTTGTGTCATTATTATTATTATGTTTAATTAAGCCTGAGCCAGTCATTTATAGCAATAAGCAACATATGATACCTGGGTTGTTATTGAACTGTGCCAAAGCGGTCACAGTAAACATTATATCTGGTCTTGTTTTTTGTGATAAATACAAGAGACATCCAATTAAGGCTTGATATTCCTTGATATTTACTTCACCCGCAATATTTCGGCAGTCTTTTTTCGTAAGAATAATGCTCGGGCTCATAGGAAGACTGACTGGCACATCTGCTTGTATATTAAACCGTTCTGCAATTTTCTTAATGTATTTTGTTTGTCGTAATTTCATGCTGCCGTCTATTTGCGTTTCAAAGTCAACACCTAACAGTTGTTTTATGGGTCCTAGGCATTTAATTTCATACTGCCTAGATAACTTTGTTATTATCTCTTCAAGTATTTCGTTATTCTTGGCTAGCATCGCAATGTCATCAACATAAACCATTATAATGGCTTTACCAGGGATGAAGTATACACAATTCGTTCCGAGGACGTTATCAAAACCAAGAGTTGCAAATGTCCTATCTAATTCTTCAAACCATTGTCTCCCGCTTTTCGGTAAGCCATATAATGCCTTTTTAAGCTTTAAATAATAGACGTCTGTATCATGGGTTTCATACCCAGGTATGTGCTTCATAAACACGCTTCTGTCCAATGTACCATATAGGTAAGCGTTTTTAACATCAAGGTGTGTATGAACCCATCCATGATTAATGACAAACCGCAATGAAGAACCTGATTAAGGTGAAGTTAACAACTGGGGAGAATGATTCGTCAAAATCAATGCCTTCTTTCTGGTTAAAGCCTTGGGCAACAAGTCGTGCTCGATATCGGATGATTCGGTCTTCACTGTCTCTTTTGAGGGCAAAAACCCAACGGCATCCCACGATTTTATTGTTATTTGGCTTCACTACATTTTCCATTACTTCTCTCTTCTGTAGTGTTTCAATTTCATCATCCATAGCGGCTTGCCATTGTTCTTTTTCAGGTGTATTCATTGCTTCGGGATATGTGTAACATCTGAATAAAGAGCAGCTAAAGGTTCTGTTACCTTTGGCAATACTGTTGCAGTGGATAACATAGACTCGAGGTTCTTCTTCGAAAAATGAAATAAATTAATATGTGATAATTGTTTATTGTCAAGATATGTTTTAACTTCAGGCTTGGAGCGTAACCTTTTTCCTTCTGGGTTACGATAATATATATCTACTCCCCCAGCCGTTGCACCAGATTTCCTTGTCACAACCTCGTGACTCCATCCCTCAGGTAAGACTCTCTGTGTGATAGTCTGTGATGTTTCTTTTGTGACTTCTTCCTCTTGGTGTACCTCTTTTGAAGCAGTTGTTTCCTGTGGAGGTTCTTCTGATTTCTCTTCCACATCCACCACTATTTCGTCATTCGAAGTGATCGGCCAGTGATATACTTCGTTGTTTGTGGAGAGAAGGGATAGGCTCCCAAGCTGACTTTCATCAAAAGAGACGTGTTTTGTTTCACTAACGATATTGTCTTTGGGAAACCAAATTCTATATCCCTTGGTCTTTAAAGCGTAACCTACTAGGATACCTTGTATGGCTCTGGGTTCCAACTTATTTTTCCGTTTCTGTTTTGGTACATGAACAATGACATACACCCGATGCGCTTTAAGTGTCGAGCGCTAGGCTTACTATTATACCATCTCTCCAATGGTGTGGAGTCTTTTAATTTACTATGTTTCAATCGGTTTTTAATATACGCAGCGGTAGTGACCAACTCAGCCCATAATGTACTAGGCAGTTTCGCATCTTGTAGGTAGGTCCTCACCATATCCATGAGTGTCCTATTCACCCTTTCTGTGAATGATACCTTCTTGCCTACAATATTGAGTCATGCGATCGGCACAGAATTCCATTCCATTGTCGGTTCGAATCGTCTTCAACTTCTTGCCAGTCTGTTTTTCTACGTGCGCTTTATATTCTTGGAAATAAATAAGAACATCACTTTTCTTTTTCATAATATAGACCTTAGTAAAACGACTACAATCATCAACAAACGAGAGATAGTATTTAGCGCCACTTAATGAACCAATGGATGATGGACCCCATACATCCGAGTGAACCAATTGCAATATTTCACTGCTTCTAATAGTGTCCAATGGTTTATATGGTTGCTGTGTGCTCTTCCCTATCTTGCATGGCACGCAAGTCTGTAAAGTCCCGTTCACCGAACCAAGTCCCTCTAACATTCTATGGTTGATCATATATTTCAGATCCATATCATTTATGTGGCCTAATCTGAGATGCCACATCTCTATCTCAGAAATAGAACTGGCCACGCTATACGCTTCTTCATCGGGGGGCCCAGTCACTAATATGTTGGCATCCAGTACATAAACATTATTTTGTAACTTGGCTTCAAAAGCCATCCGCCCCCATGGAAAATAACCAGTGAGTTTAGAGTTTTCAAAGATATCTCTCCATCCTTGCTTATCCATGCGAGTTCCGGATAAAAGGTTCTTTCGCATTCCAGGGGTGTATATGACATCCAGTAAGTTAATATAATTAACCTCATCTTGGATTCGGACTTCTAGCCATACTGAGCCACGACCCTCAGCCGTAGTTGTGCCCTCACCTATTGCAACATCTGTAATTTCGCAGGAGCACGTTGAAATTATTACGGTGAAAACACAATTTTGTAAAATACACGTCGAATAGTCGAGTACTCGAACCTGTTGGGGAAAATAATAACCTGACTAATTCAGCAAGGTGGCTTATTAGAGTATTCGAGTACCCGAATATATAAATTTTCGATACTGGATAATCGACGAGTATTGTATTTTTTTTTTAATCGAGTTACGAGATTGGGTACTCTGTTGGGAATTATCGTCAGTGCCTGTTTAGGCTTAATGTCTGATGTATCATGGCAGAAAATCAATGACAACGAGGCATCCTTTTGTAGAACAATGTGTTACAATAAACTTCTTGTTTTGGTATTAAAAAAAACATAACGAGGCAATCTCTAGCAGACGACTCTTCCCTTTTTAGGGTCATGACATAAGTAAAACAAAACTATAGGAAATACACTACAGACTACACTCGTGATAATACGTGAAGCCTTTTCTTTAGTGCTTGTCATTTTGACTATCATACCTGACAGAAAAATATGTCGGGTACTCGATGATGATCGAGTACTCGCACAGCCCTAGTCATTGCATGTTAAACAAATTACTTTTTCATTTATAATCAGAGATTTTAAAGTGGGTTTTTTAAGGTTGGTGGGTCCCAAAAACCCAGTGGGGTTTTAGTTTTCAAACCATGCATGTACATCAAGTTTTATATTATATATGTCTACTTTTAACTTTGGATAGGATATTCTCGATCAGTCATAATGACTGTTTTACATGAGAATCTGTTTAAATTAAAATAAAATTACAGGTGTAAAAGCACATAGAATATAAGTACTTTATATATAACCCATCCTTTATCAAAGCACTAGCCATGCAGGTTGGGAAATCGACTGGTCTGGTTTTTTGCAAGCTAAGACTGGTTTTTGTTTTTAGCTGGATTTTTCAAAAATCATACATTTGTTGTGTTATTAAATAAAATCGTGTTATTTTCCTTCCACCACTATGATGCAATTCAGTCGCTACACGATACCATTCGGGCTTAAAGCTATCATAAGCTTCGTTGTTAAATCAGAACAAACTCACTCTTGGTATTATAACTGTTGAATCCATCAAGAATGAGGTACCGTAGTCATGCTTATACAACTATCGGGCAGATATCATGATATCTAGATTAAGTACTGCTACTTTTAAACTCCCTTAACCTTTGTGAATCGTTTGAACCATAAAAACCATTTGGAAATCTTAATTCTTGTGCCACACTTTCAATCTCATTACACACCTGATCATATTTGCTGAATGGCATCAAAACTAGTAGTGTTCATTATATTTAATTAACTATTTTAATCTTAACTATGCAACAATGTTTATTATTTTTATTTAATTTAGCAAGTTCCAATACTCAGTTCATTCCCCCTCTATTTCATATCCAGGTGTTATCTTGCTTTGATCCTCCTGTATAATGATTTGCGTTACTGTATAAGACAATGCTTATGCTGTGATTGCTGTCTACTAAAACGAGTTAAATATGGTCAAGAAAATTGAATACTCTTCGTATTTTCATAAAGCTCGAAAGCAGAGCCTATTATTGACATTGTGCCTGCTCTGTTTATGTAAATTCAGTCCTAATCATACTTTTCAGCTCATGTGAAACTATTATTTTGGCTTCATTGTGGGACTTGGTTTTTACTATTACTTCTTAAGCGTTTATCACTAAGGAAGAGAGAATTAATAGATGCAATCAAAAGTGAATATTATGTCGCACAAATGTCTTTAAACCCTAATTTAGCTTTGAAAATAGTACCAGTATGCTAAGCTCACAGAAATTCATTTCTTCAGAAGATTTTGATAAATTCCAACTGTCTTAAGATGCTACAATTACTTTGAATTATTTAAAACTATTTTCCTAACCAGTAAATTAAAGAATTATTATTTGAGTTAAGTTTTCAACAACCAAAGCTCAAATTTTAACAATCTCCCATACTTAGGACATGGAAACTAGTAGTAAGCAATAACACTTTTTGAGTGTTGTTTCTGTTGCATAGTGGTATTTAACAGATGCTTATTTTTCATGAGTACACCTAGCTAGTTCCAGTTTCAAACTGTAATTAAGAAATTGTTGCTATCTAGTTTTTTGAGTAGAATACAATTTTACATTTTTATTGATTGGTTTTTGTGCTAATGTAATATTTGAAACTAGATCTAGTTATAAGACTATTAAATGATTCATTTTACTACAGGAATGCCCTGATATGTGGCGAAGATATTGTTTAACTGTGAGTAGTTTTTCACCGTGCTTTTTATTATCTTAGTGCGCAACCAGCCAACCATGTATACTAGCTCTGTTTTGGGCCTTTCTGAATTGTGTAATATTACAAACTAGTAAAGGGTGAAACTATGCATGGACATGCCAGCAAAAGTTACTGTAATAAGAGTAAATATGGTTGGTGGCTAATTATTTAACAAAATTTGGTGGGTGCAGGTACAACTACATTTAGGGCTTGTTAATCTGAATTTAATAAATGTGTTTGTGATGATATATTTTCATTCTGGCGTGATAGTTTTTTTTAAATTAGTCAATCTGAGTTTAACCCTGTAGTTTTTTATTTTAAAATGTAGGTTTAATAATTAAGTTAAAATTAAATATCTTTCTTTATTTATCCTTCATTATTAACTGGGAACCCAATTGATCGATTGATGATCTTCTGAGATTTCTTACTTAATGTTATTTAAGGAACTTTTAAGGCCCAAAAGCTCTATAAAACATGTAACACATTTTTAATATTTATTTCAATTACCACGTATAAATACCTGGTATTTAAAAAAAAAATTATATTTATAGACTGGGATAGAAATAAATAGAGAGATTCATCCATCTAAACATCCAAAACATCAAAGTTGTTGCAATTGTGGAAAAAAGGGGCACACAAGCAATGTAAGTTTCTATTTATATTTTTACATTTAGTTCCAATTATCTAAAGCGTAAATTTTAGACTTTTAATTATTCGACGGCCATGTTGATACCATACAATTCTATTTCTGCTTTTGAATTCATTGCCTTCCTAATGTATGCCTCCCGGCCTTTCTCCCCTAAATTCTAACTTGCACTTTACACATTCATTTCAAAATCTCTTTTGGTCAAAGTAATGATCTGGTAGTAGAGATTAATTTAAAGACAGTTAACAGGGAAATGTTACCCCTTGTAATGAACATTATGTAAATAAGAAAAGAGGAAAAGTTGATAATGTCCAATGATTACATTTATTGCTCAAAGTATTGTTAAACATGACTTTGCAGCCTTTTGCCCAACCCCTACATTAAAAACTTTATTGTAGCCTACATCCCTTTGGCACTAAATGGTAGCCGTGTCTCATAATGCTATGTAATCCACGTTGCTCTGAAAAGATATGACGTTTAAAAAATCAATTTTGATGAAGTTTTCTGGGCATGTTTATTATTGGGTTCAGAAATTATGCTACACCCAAAAATATTATAACCCAGTTTTTTGTTTTTTTTTTGTTTCTTGTTGTTCAAGATCGAGCTAGGGCTAGATAGCCTTAACAGCTCTGAGATGGTATGGTCAATCTGTAATTTGAAAATAGTGCTTAGAAATTAAATAATATTAGAATTTATAGTAAAATTTTGATAAATTAATAATTATATTAAATGAAGTAGCCAAAGTGGAAAATAGGGAGGTAACTGAAGAGCTTACAAAAAACAACAATTTCTATAGTAATAAATATTAAAAAGAGGGGGAAACAAGTATATAAAAGCTAAGTTTAAGATGAGAGACCCTGATGTTTCTTTAACTGAATTTGAAAACGAGAAATGGACCTAAGGGAGACAAGCTCTTCAGGTAAAGCGTTCCAAAGTGGAATGGCTCTCCTGGTAAAAGACTGACCCATATATCTTTATTAAATTGATTTAAAAACAGCTTCCTAGTTTTTATACTTATTTAAATTTGTCAATTTCGTACCCATTGGTTATCCCACTCATTGGGCTGCTTAAGTAAATGGCGTGTTGGAAAAATCCTATCTACTACCGCTTTTTTGTTAATAAAGGTTTTAATTATATATTTTTTGGGGGTACATCATTCAGCATCTCTTATTGGGCTGTCAAAAAAGGTTTACGGCCGTTTTTATATTCATATATGTTAACAATAAGATCAGAAATGAGGAGGACTATAATAAAACGTCTAAATCATTCATTTATTTGCAAGTTAATAATATGTAAAAGTTAACACATGAAGGTAACAAGGTTAAGTGAGAGAATCTCTACTCGGTAGCAGATGACAAAACAGTTCAGTTCTTTGCAGGGTTACCAGTTCATGGTAAAGTTAATAGTTCAGGTTTAGTTCCATAGAATAATCATACACTTTAGGACAAAGACTAATTATAATATTTCCACAATATAGTCTAGGTGGCGTAACGCTGTTAGCTTCTCGGAGGTAGTGCATAGGCCTTATGATCTAGCGTCTGCTACAGATAAATTTGAAAGTCATTGGAATGTTTTTTCTTAAACTTATCATAATAAAAATTGTATTAAAATGCAAGTATAATTACTTATAAAGCCAAATTTACAAATAATGTTTAGGAAAAACTAATATTGTCTGCCTAAGCCGCTACCTATATAGGTTTCAATGGTGAACCAAAGGGGGCGTAGCTATAGTTTTTCTTCGTGAATAGCTTATCACGTCCTGAAAATTGTATCAGAATCAAAATTTTTCATAGTAACATGACAAGATTTCACATGAAATGACCCAGCTTATAATATGCAAGTATCAATGTGAACATAGTATATGGACTTATAATTTTCGTTTTCCCTCTCTTCAGTAAGAACTAGTAATTTTGGAGAATCTCTGCAGGTAATGTTTTTACCACCAGTGATCCCTGCGAATGCCATTAGTTTTTGATAGAGTAATTTATGGTTTTGAGGTAAAACTGTGATATTCTTGAATTTGCTCATTGCAGTTTTTTGAAGATAAAAGGAGTATTTTAAGTAAAAACAATTTTTATAAACATGACCATTACTAATTCTAGTTAGAAGTTTCATTTAAACCAAGGAATACCTCTGCGTGTGGTGCCATATGAATGATTTTTCTCAATCACTCTGGTATGGTTTAAATGAAAATTCTAATTAAAAATTCCTGCGTAATAACCAAAATAAATTATCATTACTAATTCTAGTACATGACTAGTTTCGCCTTATGTTCAGACGCTTTTTCAGGTCTGGTTAAAACGAGAGATATGTTACAATATATTTTTACTAAAGGTCAGCCAAAATACTCTATCTCTATTAAGTTTACAATTTTATATGATATGAAGTGATTCTCTTATATTTATTTTAAAAGCGTTATCTAAATATGCAATTCTTGTCAAACAAGAATGTGTGTTAGATTGTCTATGTTCGGCTAAAGCTGACGTTTTGGCCTTTTTATTTTTTATATCAGTTTTATGTTCATTGAATCTTTAATAAAAATTGCGAATAGACTGACCCATTTAGTTTTTACCATATGAACACCCAATTTCATAGTTATTTCATCTTTTAGTGAACCAAACATGTGTCTTATATTATTAGTAGGTTTGAACACTGGTTTAACTTTCTTGTTGCTGAATAGTTAGCAAGTTTTATTAAAAAAAATGGAAGGACAACTAAATTGAGTTAAATAATAATTTGTTTGAGATTGGTATTGTTTTTATTTTTTCCCGATTTAAAATACAGTTGAACCCTCTATTTATTTGGTGTACAGGAAAACCCCTATCTTTCGCAATAGCTTTTTTCATTTTTATTTCATTAGTTAATCTAATGGAGTAATAATATAATATAATCAGCTAGGCTAATACCTAAGGCTAAGTTAGAAAAAACCACCTATGGACGGTGCAAAGGATGATAAAATATGCAAATAAGTAGATTAAACCATAATTAAAAGGGATAAAATAGCTAAACCCTAAACAAATTTGAAGATATTTAAAAACTTACAAATAACTCTTACCAATAGGTCTTCGAGCAAACAAAAAGACGCGAATCTCGGATCAAATAGATCTTAGAGTAATAAACTACATAAAAACTAAATTCAATAAAATAGCCAGATATTCCAACGGTAGACCGGTTTCGTTCTATTTGGACCTCATTAGTACTCCCTTACCAAAAAATAAGTTGGATTTCAGTTTATATTTAGTTTGTATACACATTATTAGTTGATATTAACTTGGTATTAAGTAGGCTCAAGTTGTCAGCATATTTCAATTTACTAGTTGAAGGGTTAATAAGTTGTTATTCCGTTGGTAGGAAAATACTTCTTTTTCTAAGTTTGTAATTAGTTGGTTTTTAGTAGTCAGGAAGTTTCATATTATTTTTAAGTAAATGTTGATTCTGGTTTAGTTGGAAATAAGTTGATTAATAAAGACGATTTAAGTTATTTTTTAGTAGGCATTTGTCCCAAATACAAACTGAAAACCAAGTTGAAATACAAGTTGTTGTAAGTGGTTTTTAGCCAACTTATATTTTGGTAAGGGCTGTGCGGGCCAGTACCAACTTAGGCCAAGTCATCTAACGACTTATAATGACTTAAACAGGTGGCTGGGTCTGAGCATATATTTTCATATTATACAGATAATTTCAACAGTACAATACAGCATCAAGGAAGTCCTTTTTCCATATGCTGGCAATTAACTAGTGCACTAAATTTTAAATTATGTATTATATTTGTTTGTACAATTTTTTTATACATGGGCAGTATTAAACTTCCGGTCATAATTGTAATAAGCTTCCATTTTTATTTTAGAGTTGCTCTTCTAAAACAATGGATAACTATATTTTTCTTCCGAGTCTTAAAGTATTTAGTTATTCTGATCCTGGAGACTATGTCAATGCTTTTGGAAACAAAGGTAATTTTTAAATACACCCTTAATTTTTTTACTTCGATTCTCAATGCAAAGTGGCTAAAGTTTCTCTTATGCCTCACTGCTATGAGTAGCAAAGGTTTTCTTCCAGATTGAAATACGTTTTATGCATACATTGTAGCACAGCCCTGCCTTGAAACAGATATAATATGACATATTATTTTATGTCACTGATCATGAGGCAAAATGCCACATGATCCCATTTAGCAAATAATTACATAGCTGACATGGTTATTTTAAATTCATGACCAACTTAAATCCGTAACCATGGCAATGAAAATAGGCTACACCCACGAGCAATCTACAGGTTTGTAAAATACGTTAAAAAAGTATTGGTTTTTTTTTAGGTCAAAACAAAGAAGACAAAACCATTGCTTCACTTTTCTGTAAAAAGTCTTATCTGGCAAAGTTAGCGAATGAAAAATATAGAAAAACTGTGTATCGGAATGGTTCTTCCAAACGTACAAGAACCCAGTCTGATGATCCATCTAGGCACAACAAATTAACGCCACTCCGAAAAAACCTCAACTACAAGTTTCTAAAACATAGTGCTTCACTAAAATTATTAAAGAATCCTAGTGATAAGAGAAGATCAAGTCAGCCAATTAGTGAAAAAAAAGTTAAACTTTCTAGGCGTCAAAGACAAAAACTTAAGAAAAAAAATACAAAATATAAATTATCCTAATAAATGAAAGTACTTAAAGTAAGTATCATGTGTATAGTTTTTTGACGTCACCCTTCAGAGGCTGTACAGATTACTATTTGGTGTGCAGTGTGAAGTGTAAAATGGGTGCCAATGTTTTTTAAACTGTAGCCAAGTATGTGGGTCTTTAAATTGTTAAATAATTTATTTTGGCTTGCCAATTTGAACTTTTCCAAGCTATCGTACATACGTGGGTTTGCATTGATATTGTCTATCTTTCACATTGGGAAAATTGGTCTAGAACCTAGCGAATAAATGTATAATTTGAAAGTAAGTTGGAAAAATAATTTCAGCAGGCATTTTACAAAAGAATATCTTTGGTATAAATATTTTGTCCTCAATATTTCTTTTGCTTACTAAAACAGTTTTGAAATAAAATCACTTGTTGTGAAAGTATTTTATCAGGTAAAAATTAAATAGACACAGAAATCTTATTTTATAAGAAAGTAGCAAATTTTATGTTCACACTTTTGGTTAACAGAAGTACCAAAATTTTACCCTATCCCACTGTGTGCGGTATCCTGAGGTCAGAGTGCCCCTATTGAAAAGGCACTTTTTTTGCCTCTATCCGGTCATAAAATTAATATAATATTGCACTAGTTATTATTATTAAGTTCTAGTAGTAGTAGTAGTAGGGGTTGGGTGGTTGGGTTAAGCCGAACCTAGCAATTCGGCCAGTCTCAGAAATGAAGCGCAAGATCTGCTCCGTTGAAAAGATCTCTCATTTCCAACCTGTGCATACCAAGATGCTCAAACCTTTGAGCCGCATAAAATCACACACCACACAAATGACATGAAAGTCTCCTCCTCTGCAAGGCATTGCCCTGCACATAGGAATCCCTCTGGTTCCAATCAGATGGAGATACCTATTTATCTGACATTGACCAAAAGTGTGACAATCCCTGTACTTTTATATGCTAAAGGTTTAATGAATGCTCTACTCGAGATCGACTGCATAAAAGACTATTTATGGACGCCTTTCCCGATCTTTTATAGTCTTATGGTATTATATCGTAGGTAGATGGCGATAGCATCTCCACAGAACGATGAAAAATCAAAAAGTACACTAACTTTGACCAGTGCTACTTAGTTCCGTGTTATTTGTTAGTCTTAACTTCCTTCCCTCCCCAAGGCATACTTTTCCTTCTCCCCTCCCAACTTGTATTTCGCTCGTAACATTCAGTGATAAATACGGCCGATTGACACACTATTGCTAATTGTCACTTTTGTGTTGACTAATAGTAGGCCCATTACAACCAACCTTTCCTTTTTTTAGATGGCAAGAGCAACTTATAGTTACAAATCCTAGTAATTTTTAATGAGGAATTTGTTTTTACTATCAATAAGAAATTTAAAAGGTAGCTTACCCTTACCAAAAAATAAGTTTGATTTCAGTTTGTATTTAGTTTGTATACACATAATTAGTTGATATTAACTTGGTATTAAGTAAGCTCAAGTTGTCAGCATATTTCAAGTTACTAGTTGAAGGGGTTATAAGTTGTTATTCAGTTGGTAGGAAAATACTTCTTTTGCTAAGTTTGTAATTAGTTGGCTTTTAGTAGTCAGGAAGTTACATATTATTTTTAAGTTGGTTTTAAGTAGTTAAATGTAAATGTTGATTCTGGTTTAGTTGGAAATAAGTTGATTAATAAAGACGATTTAAGTTATTTTTAGTAGGCATTTGTCCCAAATACAAACTGAAAACCAAGTTGAAATTCAAGTTGTCGTAAGTGGTTTTTAGCCAACTTATTTTTTGGTCAGGGTATGAAGTTGTTGGTCTTTTAAAAGATGCCTTATAAGTTTTACTATGAACGAGGTTGTGGAAAACTATAAAAATATTATACATTTCCAATCAGTACCTTTTTGACCATAACAAATTTATAGAAAAGTTAAAACATCAAAAGTAAATCGAAATTTTATTTTCAAAACACTATTGGTAAACTAGGCAAAACTGGGACATGTTTTTTATAAAGAATGAAATAAATCTCAAAAATTATAAAAATTCCATCTTACAGAAGTAAAAAAAGACGATCGGAAGTGTTAATTAATTAGCGCCCTGTCAGTTAAGGCTCGCTTTTTCCACTTAAATGCCATCAAACCAAATTTAAAAAAAAATTCATATATTGTAATTTGATGAAAATATAAACTATGGTCTGATCAATAACTTATTTTTTTAGGTCGAAGGTAATATTGTTATATGTTAAGTTTCAAATAAAGTAAATTTATTTTCATGATGAAACATCTGGTAATTGAATTATAGGGTGAAGTTATATCTGCCGAAAAATACATGAGGCCGCTGAAGTTCAATTTTGCCGAATTATATAATTAGAAGTTTTATATTTTTATAGATTTTGTTAATCGTATTAAATCAATTTACCTTGACATTTAGCCCTTTCCAAATACCAACTTAAAACCAACTTACAAATATGTAATTTTCTGACCACTAAAAACCAACTAATTACCAACTTAAAGAAAAAAGTATTTTCCCATCAACTTAATAACAACTTAATACCCCTTTAACTAGTTTATTAAAATATTCTGACCACTTGAGCCTACTTAAAACCAACTTAACGTCAACTAAAATGTGTATACCAACTAAATACCAACTAAAATCCAACTTTTTTTGTAAGGGTTTACACTCCCCCCCTTTGGCGTATACTAGTATACGCCAAGTATATATAGCTATATATTTTTCTGACATTAAATTAACTAATTAACCTTATCTTTGTTAAACTTCTAATTTTAACATGGTTATATATTTAATAAAGTTAGTTTCGTTCACAATCTTCGTTAATACATCTGCCATGTTGTCATGCGATTCCACGTATTGTAAGTCAAAAGTATTTTTATCCAAGTTCTCCCAAACGATATGATACTTCAAGTCAATATGTTTGGTACGTTGATTCTCAACATTATTTTTAGAAAATGCTATGGCAGTTTTGTTATCACACAAGATCAGGGGGCTTTTCTAAACATACCCAAAAAGATTGTAATTCATTAATTATTGGTTGTATTATAATTATTATTATGGAACGGGGGGCTAAACCAAGCACTTCGACCTAAGGTCCATTGTGCATCCCCAGAGCCCTGACTCTAAAAGAGTCCTATTGCTTAGACAAAGTCAAGGATTTGCTTGGCTGAAATGTTGGAGACATCCTATGTCTCCAACCGATGCATACCCAGATGCTCGAATCTCTGCGCGGCGTAATAGTCGCAGCTGCAGAGTACATGAGAGGCGGTTTTATCCTCTGTAGAGCATGCCCTACAGATTGGGTTATCGTTAACCCCTATGAGACTTAAGTGTCTGTTGAGTTGGCAATGGCCTGTAAGTAGGCCAGTGACCATCCTAATGTTGGTCTTAGAGAGAGTTAGCAACTCTCTCGACCTCTTCCGAGACGGACCAGAGTGAAATCTTTGGCCTGCCTTTGACCACTCATCTCAAGCCAAAGCTTGAGTTGGCGACCAGCCATATGCTTAGAAACCAAGTCACGCGTCAAACCCCGGGAAATGGGGATTGCAGGTTGCGGTCCAATTAGCCCAGACCTTGCACCCTCCCTAGCCCAGGCGTCAGCATTCTCATTGCCCTGATACCCCTTATGGCCAGGGACCCAACAGAGAAGAACTCTGTTGTATGACCCCAGAGCATGTAGGAGATATAGGCAACTAAGAACAAGTTTTGAAGAAATAAATCTGGATAGCCTTACCGCGAAAGCCCTGTTTAAGACAATAGTCAACACAGAAGCAAATAGCACAAATTTCAGCCTGGAATACACATATCCCAATGCTTTCATAAAAGCCGAAATTATTTATCCCCGCGCCTGCACCTGAGCGAGTCTTGGACCCATCGGTAAACCAGACAACCTCCCCTCTGGTACAGAGGGTACTATAGGACCACTCCGTGCGGCTAGGGAAGCTAACCTCAAAGGGTTTACTAAAGTGTAATTTAGCAACCATCATGTCAGAACCCATTGTAAGAATCGGTATTTGACTAGAGATGTCTCTATAGAGTTTGGTGTGGCTATTTTTCCAATCATTAGCCTTCCACCAACCATTTTGGTTAAGCCTATAGGCACCCAAAACTGCCGCTTCCTCTATATATAAGTGCAGGGGAAGAATATTTAGGAGGAAGCGCTTAGGGCTGTTCTCATAGCTCTCATAGCTCCTGTGATGCCAACGCAAGCCAGTCTTTGTAAAGTGCGCAGTTCAGACTGCACGGTCTTAAGTTTGACCCTTGGCCACCAGACCACAGCTGCATAAGACAGGATGGGTCTAATTACCATAGTATACAACCAGTATACAACCAGTATACAACCCTAGGACTAAGACCCCAAGATTTACTGACTGTACTTCTTATACGCCAAAAAAGCATTCTGCCCTTCTTGACAATGGGGTCAAGGTGCGGCTTCCATGTTAATTTGCTATCTAGAATAACACCGAGGTACTTCAACTCAGTGCTTTCCACAAGATTAATTCCAAATAATTAAATATCATTAAAGGACCCTGGAATCCTTTTACGAGTAAAGGGAACGAGGACCGTTTTATTTGGATTGACCGTGAGGTTGACCTCATGGCACCAGCTCTCGACTGATGCTAGGGCCCTCCTCATTACATCCTTAACTGTCTTGGGAAATTTCCCTGTAATGATAATGGCAATATCATCTGCATAGCCGAAACAACGACAGCCTCCCTTATTCAACCTCCGAATGAGTTCATCCACCACCAGGCACCACAGCAGGGGAGAGAGAACTCTCCCCTGTGGGCAGCCACGGCTAGTGGTGACCTCAAGGGTGTCGCCCAGCAGGGAGGACATCACTTTCCGGTCAGTTTACATAGATTTGATCCAAAGGCACAACTTGTCATTTATACCAAATCGCTTAGCAGCCTTCATTATGACCGCACTTGAGACTTTATCGAAGGCCCCCTCAATATCAAGAAATACCGCTAACGCTATTTCCTTGAATTCAGTCTCAGTAGACCTACCCTTCTGATAAGCATATTGAGCGACAGACAGGGGATTGCTACTAATAACCTCTCCCCTGATATAGCTGTCCACCAACTTTTCCAGAATCTTTAGGAAAAATGAGGTAAGACTATTTGGCCTAAATTCCTTAGCCTCAAGGTAATTTGACTTACCAGGCTTAGGTATGAATATGGCCCGCGAAAGTTTCCAAGTGCTAGGTATATGCCCAAGGGCGATACAAGCCCTATAGATTCTCAATAAAAGGGGACAGAGAATATCAATACCCGGGGACTTAGGTTTAAAGGACTTTATAGCCCATATAAGTCTAGAGTGCGTGACGACCTTATTCGCCACCGCCCAATCCTCCCTTTTAGTATGCTTGATTCTTAAAGGGAGGGGGTGAGGATCACAGCTGTTCGTGATACTTGAATACGGAAAGTGTACATCTAACATGTGTGTTAGTGTCCTCTCCGGATGTGGAAAAACTACCTAATGGTGTCTCGATGTTTGGTATTTTCATGTGCCATAATTTTCATTAGTTTGGCCGTGCTGGGAACATCAGATATGTTCTCACAGAAGTTCCTCCACGAAGCTTGTTTAGCATCGCGGATGGCTTTATGGTAGGAAGTGAGGCTGCTTCTATAAGCATTCCAGTCACCTTCCCTCTTTGCTCTATTAAAGAGCCTACGAGTTTCTTTGCGCAGACCGCCAATCTCGTTAGACCACCAAGGAACTAGCCTTGGCCGGTTGACAGTCTTCGCGGGATAATTGTGTTGATAAGAGTCGATAATGGTATGTTGCATGCGATCAACAGACAGATCAAAATCCAACACCGATGCGAGCCTCGGTTTGTCATCCATTAGGAACATACCAAGGCATCCTTGTAACCAGGCCAGTTTGTATTCCTGGGGTTGCGAATGGTGGTACTAGCCCGAATGGGTTTGACCGATATGTTAAAGCAAATGTGTCTGTGATCCGAGAGTGACGGTTCGTTAGACACATGCCAGTTCATAATTTTGTCTGCGACATTCTCTGTACACAGAGTAAGATCAATTACCTCACTTCTGTTTGCTGTAACAAAAGTTGGTTCATTGTTCCTGTTTAAGACCTGTAGTTTTGTACCAACCAGGTACTCCACTAAGTCATTACCACGTTGGTTGCAGTCTAAGCTACCCCAAATATAGTGGTGAGCATTGGCATCACACCCTATGACTAGCCTATCCCCCAAACCCTCACAATGGCTAACCAGACTGATCAGCCCCTGCGGGGGAGGCGGAAGAGCATCATCATAAGGAAGGTATGTCGAGGCTACTGCAAACTCACCGCTTCCATCCGTAGATGAAACAATGAGTTTTACAGTAGAAATATCCCTAGAGGTGGATGCTGAGAGTGGAAGCGCATGAATGCCCTTGCGTATCAGCACACAGGCTCTTGGTTTTTCAGAGTTATAATCAAAGAATATATTACCTGCACTATGGAGACCAAGTATCTTGCCATTGGTTGTCCATGGTTCCTGAATGAGCGCTACATCGAAGCCCTCATTTGCGAACCTCCTACAGAGAACTGCAAGAACTGCAGTGGCTGCCTTGCAATGATGCAAATTAATTTGCAACACCTTTACACTCATCTTGGGTAAGGTGAGCTCGGTTGCTAGATATAGATGACTATTCAGACACAGTGGTGGTTGTGGAGACCCCAACACACCCACCGGTCCGACTCGCATCCCTAGCCTGCCCCCCGCCCCCCCCCCTGTTGCACCCTCCAGTGGTACAACCTCTTTATTCTCGTCGGTGTCCGACAAGCCAAAGGCCTTTAGGTCCCCCGCGAGAGTATCTTCCAAAGGAATGTCCTCTCCTGAGTCCCCGCCAGCCAGAGACTCATCTTCCATCCTTGAGATCTCTGAAGCAGAGGGTTCGACTGAACCACCCTCCTTGGCAGGAGCCACCGGAGCTGCCGCGTCAGGTTCATGAAGTATCTTAAAGATACCACTGTCCAGACCGCGGAAGGCTACCTTGAAGGGCTTTGGTAGGTCGGCGGCCTTCATTACTAAAAGCCGCTACCCCTCGGAGACCAATTCCTTCTGGTCAAATCCTCCCACCAACCAATCCGCCGTAAACCCATCCTTACAGAGGTAGTGAACGGCGCCTCCAATCAGCTGAAAGCTCCCAAAACGAGGTAGAGGGTTGCCCGAGGGTAACCCATCTAAACGCTTCAGAATCTCACACTGAATAGTGCCCATTTTCTCTGCGGAGATGGTTTTCGCAGGATAGCCTTCTTTAACGATGGCCATCTTTGTGGAGCTTAAGGTTTCGCTATAGGTTTGGTCGTGAGACTTCGCCTTTTTGGAAACCTGATACTGGGAATCGGGGGAGTCATTATCCCTAGATGGTTTTGGAAGTGATGGCGGGGGTCGTCCTTACCAGAGACCTCCTCCTGCCTCAATTTTTCCCTGCGGCGTCGATTCCGCCTTTGGGTTTTTTTCAGGGGCGTATCCCCTTCGAACCCTTGCTTCACCGACTGGTTCTTGCCAGAGGCAGACCCTTGAAGGCTAGGCCGTGTTCCTGTAGGGGTAAGTCCCCCCTCAAGGTTAAGAGCAGGGGGGGGGTAACATCGAACCCTCCCCTTGCTTAAGGCCGGATTCTTTCGAATCCTTACCCGGTTTTTTGGTTTGTTTTGTTGTGCTTCCATTTTTGGTCCCACGGGAAAAGAGGAAAGTAAAAAGTCACAGCGCTTAATCCTCTGTCCGGGCGGAAGGCTAAAATACAACGGGGTGTCGCTTGGTGCCCCGAGGGGATCGTTCACGATACTGTATTTTCGCTTCCCCGGTACAACTCAGCCCTCAGCACGATACTTCACACCTTGGCTTAAGGAAGAAGCAGAGCCTTAGTTGGCCAGCATGAAGGGTTGCCCCTCCACCTGTTACTCCCTTCCACCACGAAGAGGTACAAGGTTGCAGTTTATGGAAGGGAATTATTGGTTGTAACCAAAGCAATTCTTTGATGGTTTTGGTTAGCGCAATATATTCTGCTTCAGCCGTTGACAAGGCCACAGACTTTTGTTGTACGGAGCGCCATGATACCGGCGAGGAACCAAGGAAAACAATATACCCACTATGCGATCGTCGTGTATCTTTGTTGCCCCCCCCCCCAGTCACTGTCACTGTAGATGTTAAACTGAGGCTCCATCTCACTGCGATAGATTAGTCCATTGGTAAGCTGACTAATATCCAGAATAACGCCAAATTTCTTAGCGACCATGATGATGTATGAGGTCTGTTTTATTTTCAAACTCCCATCTGGTCGAAAATCAAAGACGATTCCTAAAAGCTTATGTACTGGACCAAGATGCTTAATTTGGTATTTTGTAGAGAGTCTCTTGAACGTGTCTTGTATCGCTTCTTTATTCTTGGCCAATACCACTAGGTCATTGACGTAAACAAGAACAATAACCTTAAAAGTTTTATAATAAACACAGTTTGTTCCGAATAATCTGGTGAAGCCCAATTCTGTGAAGGTCTTGTCGAGTTCAAGGAACCACTGCCTCCCGCTCTGGGGTAACCTGTATAATGAATTTTGTAAGCTCAGGCAAAATTTATTTGGACCAGCTTTAATGAAACCCGGAACTTGTTTCATCAGTACTTCTTGATCCAATGTCCCATATAGATGAGCATTGGTGACGTCAAAGTGACCATGCGTCCATCTTAGACACACGACGAAGAAAGAAAGAAATAGTCTTATAATGGTGAAATTGATTAAGGGTGAAAACGACTCTTCATAGTCTATGCCTTCTGTTTGCCCAAAGCCTTGGGCAACGATCCTGGCTTTGTATCTGATAATATTGCCACTGGGATCTTTCTTTAAGGCGTAGACCCACTTACATCCCCTGATCTTACCGCTTGGATTTTCAACAACCTTTGCCACTTGTCTCTCTTCTAATACTTCCATTTCGCGGTTCATTGCTTGCTGCCATTCGTCTCTTTGTGGTGAATGTTGTAACCGATTTATCTTCCTCAGTTACATCCTAGTTCGATGTTTCCCTAACCACGTTAGTGCGTTAGAGTGAGAGAGCATTACAATTTAAGAAAGTACCAAAGAAGTTCCAATCATTATTTATTTTGAGGCGATTTAGGTAGTTGTAGCAATATCAATAATCAAAACATTAGAAAGTAACATTTCTTCAATTACGTACAATAATAATTTAAGATGAAAGAGTAAAAAACACAAAACATCATACCCGTAGCGTTACCATTGTGCAGCAGAAATATCTATAGCACTAATATAAAGTAATATTTACCAACTTCCTCCGTAAGAGTGAAGAATGGCGAGGTTATGACAAGTGAAAAAAACACTAACTATTTCTAACATATAATAATTTTACCTAACATTACAAAATACACTTATATTTACAACTTAATAATAATATACCCTAAGAACTACCTAATCAACCTACTCCAACAGCATCATCACTATCAATCTCCCTCAATCCTAGCTAACCTCCCTTTATATACAGCCACTATGGGCATACATGTGTCAGATTTATAGCCCGGTGTACCGGTAAGATTCAAACCACACCACCGGAGGTCTGTCATCATAATGCCCTACGCCAGCGTCCACAAACCCGGACAGCATGGGTAGCAGAACCCCACTACTGATGGTCGCACCCTTGACGCAAGCCGCTCAACCCAGCAGAAGGTGCAGCAATGGATCGACCAGCCCCAACTTCGCACACAGCAGTGGGAATAAGAGCGGATGCTCTGGCAACTCCGGCCGACCCCCTACCTAGGAAGGTAGAGAGCCAAGCCCATTGGAAAGAGCTCCTAAAGGGGAACGGCGAGCACACAGCAGTCCCAGTAACCCAGCACAGCTGGCACCGGATATCCCGGTGGGAGTCCAAAAGGCCGGGAAACAGGACCGCCGTGCCCTCATACGGAGGCCCGCAGCCCCACAGCAGGCTACCCAATCCGCCGAGGCGGCCAGTTTCCCTGGACCCTCTCCGTTAGCCTGGGCCGAAGCCCAGTTACCAGCCCACACCAGACCGAAGTCGGAGGTGGAGATAGGACCATTTGGACGGATTTAACATCTCCCAGCGCGCAACCGCCGGTATGGGTCACCGGTAAAGCCACCAGTTATTGCACACTCCGACCCCTTGTACTATGGGCATAAATACAGCCAACAGGTGTAAAAAAGGTAATTTAAAGACGTCATGAGAGACGAGCTCTAACGAGGAGACGACCCGAGGTGGTTTTCACCGATTTGTTCAAAGTTGGGGGATTGTTAGACCTAGATGTAACATGAAACCCGTTAAAGGTAAAATTTACGCTGGGGTTCCGTTTTGCCATGGCAACCAAAAATGTTTTTGATAAAAAGTCTATGTAAAATAACATGCGGAAATGACAAATTCAATAAATAAAAAAAAAAAACATTATTTTTTAAAAAAATTAAAAAAATAGTAAATTTTACATTTTTGGATTACTTTGGACAAATATGGGGGAATAAAAACCATTTTGGGTAAACTCGAGCTAATTTGAATAAATAGGTCAAAATTTTAGGTATAATACAAAATATTTGCAAAACTTATGCCGTGATAATTACCATATATTTTCGCCATAAATATTAAAATTTCTACATTACATTATCCGAACGATGTAAACAGATTTTTAATTTTCGATAGAAAAACGACACCATTTTATAAAATGGCGGATACAAATATAAATCATGGTGCAATAAGTTAGGTAATTTGTATCCGATTAACCTGAGATTTTCTACGTTACATTATCTGCCCGAATAAATTCGTACTTTACATTTTTATAGAAATCCGACATTTTGTAAAATGGCGGATATCAATAAAACTCATCGTGCGATAAGTTCCGTAAATATATTCGTCGAGTAATCAGAAATTTTCTACGTTTCATTATCTGCCTGAGTTAATTAGACCTATGGGTTTTCCAATAATAATCCGACGCCATTTTGAAATATGGTGGATATAAATATAACTTATGATGCGATAACTGCCGAAATTATTTGTCGATTTACGTGAAATTTTCTACAATACATTATCTGACCGAATAAATAAGCCCCTTACACTGTGATAGAAATCTGACGCCATTTTACAAAATGGCAGATATCATAATGCGATAACTGCCGAAATTATTTGTCCAATTACTTGAAATTTTCTACTTTACATTACCTATTATAGATAATAAATCCTATTAATTTTAATAAAATTCGAGGCCATTTTGCAAAATCGCGGATGTCTAAATGTCTCACGATTATATAAGTTCCGTAATTATTCGACGATAAATCTGAATTTTTATGTTTCATTAAATGAACGAATTAAAAATTCCTTTCTATTTTGAAAGAATTCCGAAGCCATTTTGCAAAATGGCGCATGTCTGAGAAGTTCCGTAATTATTCGTCACCTATTGTGAAATTTTCTATTTCTGACCGAGTAAATTAGTCCTATTTCTTTTGAAATAAATACGCCGTTTTTTTAAGATAAAGCACATCAACGTATCCCTTGGTGCGATAAATTCCGTATTGTTATTGTTATAAACAAAATTATAGGAAACGTTCAAAAACTCGCTCGAATTTGGGTCTGATGCGCAAAGTTCTTCATAAATAGAACAATTTTCTAACAATCTTTTTTTTCATTTCTAATACGAATCTATCTAAAATTTCAAAATAAGTTGCTTTAAGTTGGTCGCCAATAGTTTTGAACTCCGTTTCCCGACTTCCTATAGTACCCGTTATTATGGTACCTTTTAACCTTTTGTTTTGAATAATTTTTCTTTTCATGGGTACTTTGACGGAACTATTCTTTTCTGGTACTGGAATTGAGGCTGAGAGAGCTAATTGTTTCGCAACATCCCAAATTTTATCGAATCTTTCAGAATTTCGGTCTGTTTCTAACTTTTTTATTGTGGCACCGCAAATTGCTACGGCTTGAGTTATAACTACTTTTGGATTTTGCAAATATTCAGACAACACATTTGTTACGCCTAAAATCTCATCTAATGCTACGACCATTAATAAAATGCTGAAATTTTGAAGCTGGGAATGGTACCCTCTACATTCGGCTGCTTCCTCAGATTTGCCACTTTCAATTAAGTTTTCTAAAGCTAAAACTACAGCATTATATCTAGTTCTAAAAAATGTATACATTTTTTACTGGACCATCTAGTGTCACAACTCTGGGGTAATTTTAATATTACATCGTATTCAAGCTCTTTTTGGGCCTCTTGAAAATACTCACTTCGAAGTGACGAATTACTTTGAAATGTATAAATTGCCTGTAACAAACCAAGTGTTTCACGAATTATTGGTACATTCATACAGGTATCCACCAAAACTAAATTTAGGCGATGGGCGTAACAGTGCACATATGGACACATCCCACCCACAGCATCCTTAATCCTAATGTTCACTCCCGACTTACTTCCACTCATTACACTCGCTCCGTCATATGTTTGCGCTACACAGTTTGATATTTTTAACCCATTTGATAAAAGAATATTAATAATCGCGGAAGATAAAGATTCTGCGTCAAATTTATGTAAATCAACAAAAGACAAAAACCTTTCAAGAACCTCTCCCTTAGTGGTGGTAAATCGAACACAAACACTTAGTTGTTCTACACCGCCTTTGTCCCTAGTTTCGTCAGCAATTATTGCGTAAAAACCACCCGAATCATTAATATCCTGAATAATCATTCTTTGAACAAGTGCACCACTAGTGTTAATAAGCTCGTTTTGTATTGATCCGTGGGTATATTTTGCTACATTGGGCATGCTATCTACTTTTTTCTTTAAGTCAGGTGAAATGCGCTTTAACAATTCTAGGATTTCAATGAAATTTCCACGATTTTGCTGATCGTCGTTCTCTCGATGCCCTCTTAACGCGATATCCTGTTGAGCGCATGTTAAAACAATTTGCACATGGGCGGATAAAACTTCTCTGTTTCGAATAGTATCTAAACGGTGTTGCTTATTTATCTGTGAAGTTATAGCTCCTCGTTTCTTAGACTGTAAAAAATTTATGTACTTCGTTTCCGCTAATTGGTGGGTCGATTTCTCGGAATTAAAATATTCGTGAAATTTCTCATTCATATTTTTCCAATTTTTAAAACCAGTTGTGAAATATGTTTTTTTTTACCACTGCTTGGAAAATGACGGCAGCAAAAACAGTATACCGTGTCATTTTCTACAGAATATTCCAAAAAGGGATATTTTACATAATAAATACTATTGAAACTTCGTTTTTGACCCCTAATAATCGTTTGGGGAAATGATAAGAGCCTTGGTTGAGCGAGTGGAGAATCCATGTCGATACTAATGTCAGGAATAATTTGAGTTGCATTTAAATCAGATAGAGCAGGAGTTAAATGGTGCACGATACTGCTATTCTCATGGAGTTCTCGGGAATTCCTGGAAGCGACAAATGAAAGTGCAATGTCATTTGGATTTTTTTATTCACTTTCACTAGGAGCTCCTATTAAGATATTATCAATAACTGATTCTTCAATGCCTTCTACAACTTTATCGAAAACATTTTGACTCGTTTGCAACATAGAATGTTTATTTATAACATCGTTCGATTTATTAGTTGAAAGATCACTTTCAACATGAACCCCTATAGCGTCCTTCAATAAGCTTATTTTATTGTCAGTACTATTTTGTTTTGGTTCGGATTCTAGCGATTTGTTTTCGTTGTGGGAAAGTTGATTTTTTAAAGATTCAGTAGTGGTTGGTAAGTCAAGTTTGTTCGCAATTGCATTTAATTGAGTTTGTTCTAAGACTGGAATTGATGTTTTGAAGTACTTATTTAGAGCCCCTTTTTGAGAATTTAAAAATTCTTGACTGGCTTTTCGCTTTTTGCGACTTTGGCTTCCGGACGGAAATTTTCTCCCACTCATTTCTACAATTTTTTTTAATTTGTCAATACTTAAATAGTTAAATTTACCGGATATAATTATCTAAAATGTATCTGTAAAATCCTTTTAATTCTCGAGGAATATTTATCTTAATTAATAATAAGACTAAGTTTCTAAGATATTAGAAAAATAACTAATAATAGTAATTTGCCTTGACAAAGGCGGTTTGGAAAATATATATCTACTAATAGTTAGCTAGCCCTGAAAAATGCTTTTTGGAAAAATTAACTATTAATAGTTAATTAGCCTTTAAAAGGCTGTTGAAATAATTTGAAATAAAATCAAACTATCAACTAGTTATTTAGCTAAGTGTTTATATTTTAAACAAGCGCCTTAGGGCTTCTTTAAACCTCGAGGAGGTAGAAGTCCGCTCTTGCTAAAATATTAGAACAGAAAAGACTAAACTACTTATAATTCGAGAAAGACTTTCAAAATATATATCTACTAATAGTTAGCTAGCCTTGTAAAAGGCTGTTTGGAAAAATTAATTATTAATAGTTAATTAGCCTTTAAAAGGCTGTTGAAATAATTTGAAATAAAATTAAACTATCAACTAGTCATTTAGCTAAGTGTTTATATTTTAAACAAGCGCATTAGGGCTTCTTTAAACCTCGAGGAGGTAGAAGTCCGCTCTTGCCAAAATAATAGAACAGAAAGACTAAAGACTTAAAATTCGAGGAAGACTTTCAAAATAGACCTGACTCGTTCTGGAGCTCAAGACGAAATGGAAAGAAATGTTTAAAAAAAAAGCAGCTTAGCGGTCCATATTTCGCAAAAGTGGTGAAATCGAAAAACCGCAGAATTTTCCAGGAAGCGAGAAGAGCAAGGTCGTTTTATTGTTGTGGCTATCGTCGCGTTTACTGGACCCCCTTCTGAGCTTGTATCCGAGCGTCGGATTCCGAGCATTGATGTGCGTGCCCGCTGGGGTATTTCCCGTAATTCCCTCAAGCCCCTTTCTTTTCTTTCAATTGTTCATTAAACTTTCTCTCAATTTCCGCTCCCTTCGCCTCCCGAATCTTTCTGTTTATGGTCTACTATCTTTTTGAGTAAACGAATTGATTTTTAAAGATTTTTTCCACCGAAAAACTTTACTTAGCAATAAAAACAAAGAAATTTCAAATATGTGGCCTCTTAAATATAAATATGTGGCCCTTTTAATATAAATATGTGGCCCCTCTCAGAAATTCAGGGGGGCTAAAGCCCACTTCAGCCCACCCTTAGCGCCGCTACTGCATAAAATGTTTGGAAAATGTTGAATACTTGATGGATCTTTAATACCAAAACTTATAAAAAAATTAAATTTACTTTGAAGTTTCTAAATTTAGAACACTCTTTTCACATGTTAGTCTCCCGAAACATGATTGGTCTGATCGTTTCCCGAAATGTACGCAACACTTAAATGTACTTAACTATGTACGTTCTTTGTTAACATTTCTCCCCCTTTTTGGAAATTCTAATATCTCTGAAACTGATATGGTACATATTATAAAAATTTCAGTAAGTAATGATGCATAATCGGTGCCTTTGATAAACTATGTTTCCGATCGAAATTTCCCTGCCTACCCATTTAGAAATTAAAATAGCTCGGAAACCGGTATGGAGCAATATATGAAAATGGAAGTGCGTAATAATGCATAATCGGTGCGTAATGATGGGGTGTATTTCCGATCGAAATTTTGAAATTGGCGTGCTCCGTTAACCTAGCCCGCTCAGTTAAAAATTATAATTTGTCCGAAACCGGTATGAAGCAATAATAGGTGCTACATTTTTGGTTGAAATTTTCAAAATGCTAGCCCGCCCGTTTAGGATTAATACTACACGACAACCAATTTTAAATATATAATTTATCGGCCTCCACTTCGAATAAAAAATACGTTAAATAAAAGCGAACTTAAACCAAATGAGACAAACACTAGAATGATGTTTTTGAGGTAAATGTTTTGAATAATCGATTGACAAATTTAAAAATGGGTGGGCCAAGTTAATGACGCCCGCCCGTTTCAAATTTTCAGCCTTAAAAGTAACCCATCAATTGGCACCCATTATGCACCACCCCTTTTGAAATTTGCACCACACTGGGTTACGAGATATATGAATTTCAAATTGGGTGGGCCAAGTTAATGAAGCCCGCCCATTTCAAATTTTCAGCCTTAAGAGTAGCCCATCAATTGCCACCCATTATGTACCACAATTTTTGAAATTTTCACCAGAAGTGTTTCCGAGACAGATTAACTGCTCAAAGTTCATATTGATAGTCTAGATCAGGGTTTTCAACATGGGCTCCCGATGGTTCCAACTTAAGTTCTAGCAGCGACAACGAGTAAAAAGTGGAAACTTGTTAATAATTATAGATTTTGTTGGAGGATAAATTATAGATTTATTCAGTCTTGATAAAAGAAATTTTTCCCAAATAAATTTCAATTCTAAAAACTTTACGCTAGATTTCTAGTGACAAACTTATTTCTTCTTAACATTACTTTGTAAAAAGAGAAAACTCGAATGTGAAAATTCAGTTTCAATTTAAAAAAATCAGTCTGGAGCTGATTGTGAAAATGGTGGTCCACAATGGGTGCCTCACAGTCTGGAGCTGATTTTTTTTGGAATAGAAACTTAAACTTTTATGGAATAGAATCTAAAACTATTACAGAATAGAAACGTAAACTTTTATGGACTAGAATCGAAAATTATAACAGAATAGAAACGTAAACTTTTAGCCGGGCCACTGGGATTTTACACGGTGCTGTTTTGGTCGTGGGCCCTTTCGATTTACAACCCTTTCCTACCCTTTCCTGTGAGTAATTTGTTGATTTGCACCTCCCTTGAGAGGCTTCGATGGGCCCTGTGTCTACGGGCCCTAATCGGTCATCACCGGGTCCTTTTTAGCCGGGCCACTGGGATTTTACACCTACCCCCTTTGCACGTCCCTGGGTTAGTGTGTGTGAGAGAGCGCGAATTGAAGGAATGAATGAGCGAATGCGGGCGTACGTTGCGTTGGATCACGAAACGAGTTAAGGGATCCTACAAGAAATTTTCTTCAAACGCAATGCAACCGCTTTGTTTTACCTTTTCTATCTGCAGTATACACTCTTTTTCGAGGGCTTTTGTCTACCACTCTTTGCGTCTGCTCGCTTGTCAGCCTTTATTATGAGGCGCCAAAACTAACATCGAACAACGCGGGGAAAAAATGTAGAAACCCATCGGCGAAGGGAATGTATAATACCTACTGCAGAGGGCGTTACGGTCTGCAAAGAAATACAATTACTGAGCCTCTCTAGTCGCATCGGGAGAGCATGGAGTGGGTAAAATCACAAGCGCAAGTCGGTGAGGGGGGAGGGATTCAGGGAAGATAGACAGAAATAACGTTCGTTTTATAAAGCGCGTCGTAAATTCGCTTAACATTTGCATTCAAAGTTTATTCAAAAGAGGAACCATAGAAGACTTTTCGACTAATGACGTAAACGATAATGGCCAAAATCCATACAGTTGGATTTATGCTTCTACTCATCGGTATAAATAAGTATTTTACTGTTGTTAATTGTAATAATATTGAAGAGTATCTTCTTGAATTACACCATGCCTTTGAAGAAGCGCTGAGAAATCGTTATTCAGATGACATAAATATTTTAGAGGTTTGTTATCGTAGACTTCTAGAGCACTCGTGGATATTGGCTGGTATGGCTAGTACACTAGAACAAAATAATTCGTTAAACGATTCACCGCAAATTGAAGAACACTTGGAAGATGTTTACAATCTCTATAACGGAGTAACATCATTAGCAAATGAATTTCAAGCTCTACTTGAGAGAGAAATTCCGACTAACGAATGCCTTCATGAATGCCCAATTTTATATAACGGTTCAGTTGGACGTCCCAAGTATGCCGTGACTAGACAACAAACAATTTTTTGTAGAATAAACCTAGGCCTTTCGTGGACAAGAATTGCAGATTTTCTTGGGATAAGTGTTCGAACCTTATATTCCCACCGACAATACCTTGAATTTACGGAAGATGAGCCAATTTCAAACGAATCTTTGGACAGACATATCAGAAGTATTTATTTATTTATTTATTTATTTGAAAGAAGAAAAGATACAGATCGTTAAGCTAGTTATAGCTTGTGTACAATCTTGCAGTACCCGACAGCAGAGCGTAGAAATTCAAAAGACATAATAGAAGGATATGTAAAATTTTGCTTAAAGAAGAAACTACGCGGAAGCACAAAATGGGTTTAAGATAAAAAAAAAACAGAACAAAATAAAAATAAAAAAACCGTGTTGAATCATGAGGCTAATACAACAAAACAAGACAAAACTGGACAAAACTGGCCAGTCGAACAAAGAGGGAGTCTACAACATTCTTTGACAGAGGTGATTCCGAACCAGACGACGCACAGCGCAACGGGATTGACAAGCCAGCACTTCTTTAGGTAAGGAGTTCCAGAGTTCGATAGTTCGGAATGAGAAGTGCCATTGTCGAACAGACGTCTTAACACGAGGTTTGACGATCTTGGCATCATGGCTCCTGGTCCTACGGAGGGCATCAAACGTGAAAAAGTTCTCAGGGTTCAAAGCGGATTTCCCCACCAGATATCATTTAAAGCGTGGCGTGTCGTTGGAGAATCGACATTGAGCACTCTATTTCTGGCGTCAGGAGAAAGTTTCTCCAGGCCCCTGGTGAGTTTTGTAAAGCGGTTGTGTGTCTTCACTAACCGATCCTGGTCCCCCAACAAAGGAGGGCTCCACACTTCTGACGCGAAGTTTATGTGAGGGAGGACTACTGCAGTGTAGAGTGTGCGCATTAGTCGTGGAGAACGAAAATAAAAGTTTCTTCTTGTGAGGCCGGTCAGTGAGTTCATTTTCTTGACGACCCTGGAGGTGTGATTACCAAAATTGAGGGATGGATCCATCCATACGCCCAGGTCTCTCATCGGGGAGTCCGCACTTAGCAGTGGGAGACCATCCAGAGTGTAACATGTGCGCGGGTTGTTGCGACCAAGGTGGTTAACACCGCTTTTTGACGCATTGTAGGCCATCCCAAGCGTTTGAGCCCAGAGAGCTACGGCGTTGAGATCTTCCTGCAAGTGCTGGCAATCTTGAGAGGTTCCAACAGAGTGAGCAAGCTTGGTGTCATCAGCGAATAAGTAAGGCCTGGAATGCTTCACAACAGGGGGCAAAGAGTTTATGAAGACCGAGAAGAGGATAGGGCCGAGTACACTTCCCTGGGGAACACCATTCAGCGGAGTAAGAGCTTCGGATTCGTGACCTTGGAGCACAACTGAGTGTTTACGATCCGTGACGAGGCTCCTGAGCCATTCAAAGGCAAGCCCTTCAACACCACCCTCAGCTAACGCATCAAACAGCCCCTGGTGGGGGATGGTATCAAAAGCCTTACTGAGGTCCAGGTACACCACGTCAACAGGATTACCCTCGTCAAGCCACGCCGTCCATTCGTTAGTCGCAGAGAGGAGATTGGTGGTGCAAGATCGATTTGAGCGGAAACCATGCTGGGAGGGGTGGAGGAATTCCGTGTCGTCAAGGAAGGAGCGAAGTTTTTTATCGGCCAGACGTTCAGCAACACGGGCAATATGGCAGGTTTTCACAATCGGTCTATAGTTCGACGGGTTGGTTCTTAAGCCCGCTTTGTGGATAGGCGTGATAGTTGCCACTTTCCACTGGTGTGGAACGGCACCGGAGCTAAAGCTTTTGTTAAAAATGGTCGCTAAAGGTATCGCAATAGAATGAGCCAACTGTTTTAACATATACGGATGAAGACCATCCGGGCCATCAGACTGGGTCGTGTCCAATGACAGAAGTTGCTTTAGCACAGAGTTAGCAGTGCATGAGAAGTGACTCAGATGTTGTGCTGATAGTAGGACAGGGCCTCTAGCTGCAGCGGATGAAGTGCGCGTCGTCGAAGAAACGCCAATGAAGTGCTGGTTAAGAATTTGAGCCATTTCAGTGGAATTGGACGATGAGCCTCCACTGGGATTAGTCATGGCAGTTATGGCAAAATTAGTCTTTCGGAGACTATTCACATGACTGAAAAAGACCTTCGGGTTATCAGCAATACGGCACGTTAAGTCATGCTCAAGCTTCCTCTTGAACTTTCGGGATGCGTTAGTGACAGCATTTCTCGCCTTTTTGTACTTTTCATGTGCTGACTCAACCTCCGCAGACGAGTAATGACGAACCTTGCTTCGAAGGTAATGGCGCCAGGCACTGGTCTTGTACTCCCTAGATTTAACGAAACGGGGAGAAAAGAGTGAAGCCCGTTTCTCTCTGAGACGCCGATATGGCACATAGAGCTCGATGCCTTGATGGACGATTTCAATAAAGGCTGACCAGCAAATATTCACATCATCACTGCCAACAACAATTGCCCAATCTTGATGTGAGAGGAAATCATGAAAGGCTTCATAATTTCCCTTATAGAAGTCGCGACATAGCCTTGTAGGTGGTTTCAGGGAATTATGGTTGGAACAGGCCAGGCTGAAGTAGATGACGTTGTGATCGCTCTTCCCTAGTGGCGGAAGCTGGGTAACATCAAACACCAGGTGCTCATCATTTGTAAAAATTAAGTCTAGGACACTTGGCCGTTGCAGAAGGTGGCCAAGGCGGGTAGCTACGTGGACTGCTTGTGATAAATTATGACAATGGACAGCTTCTAGGAAGGCCAATGTCGCTTTGTTAGCAGAAGGAAGCGGCAGCCCCAGAGTCCAGTCAATGCTGCGATAGTTAAAATCTCCCAGTAATACAAGTTCATGGTTCAATTCAGTACCGTACGCCGTGCACCCATTCAGAATAGCTAGGGTGGCCTCGTGATTGTCATATGAAGGGGAGCGGTAGACCAGACAGAAGAGATAAGAAACGGTTGATAGTTTCCAGCTAATAGCTGCGAAATCCAGTCCTTGTGTTTCGGAGTAGTCACGGACCAGAGGTGCCGGTAGGACGTCAACACGGTGGACGTTAAAGAACGATAGAAATAGTAAAGCGACGCCTCCACCCTTGGCTGGGCCACATCGGTCTTGTCGGAAGGCAGTAAATTGCGGGAGTTGGAGCTCACTACTAAGCACTTCAGGCTTGAGTCCCGTTTCAGTCACTGCAACAACGCCAGACTGGTGAGTTTGTATCAGGAACGAAAGTTCAGCCAATTTATACGTAGTAAGTGTGCATGAGTTTGTGAGAAGAATATTTATATGCTGATGAGATCAGGAAACCACCGCAACACTATGGATGAAAGGTGCAGCAAGTGGATTCAGTGGGCGATTATTTCCACTGGAGGATGAAGGTGATGAGGGGACATTTACAATATGAACGTGTACAGGGGTTGTGATACAGGAGAGGGGGGAAAGGTGGGTATTTACAATGGATGACGGGACAGGATTGACGTCCTGTAACGTACTCAGTTTTTTGGACGAGGAACAGGGTTGACCACCGAGGCTTTGTCTAGGGCGCCCCTTGGAATAACTTGGCCACTACGTATACAGAGGTCCTTCTCACCGGCGTTCAGTTGACTCTTTAGCTCAGTTACTGCAAAGCGGTGAGCTAATCGTTGAAACGGGGAGCGATCGATGGTACATGAAAACCTTATCCTGTTATCTTTAGCCTTCAGAGATTTCACACCATTCAGGAATGCATGTTTTAGTTCTAACGTGGGGAATTCAAGTTTGATAGGGGAGGTGCGTGTCGAAGAAGTCGAGGGACGCGGTGGACGTAGCCGGTGGATTTTGACCGTGCTTGCAGAGTCCTTGGAGAATCCGACATCTAGTAGGAGGGTACGTATCGCGGTAAAGTCACCTGGTTCCGTGTCCGCTTCAGGAAAGTTGAAAATCATGGCATTAAATAATCGGTTTTGTTCACCGCGGTCAGCAGAGACTGACTGTAGTGAGTCTTGAATCTTCCTATCTAGTTGAGTGTTGCGAGCGGCGTCCATGGAGGTAACAGTTTCACGAATACACTTATCAAGATTTTCCGGTAGAGTAGAGCTCTTAATTTGCTCTCTAAATGTTTCAAGGGATGATTCGAGTTCCTTTACGTGTTTTGTGATGTTGTTTTGAAATGAAGCAGTAGAGGATACCATACGCGAACACCCTGTGTCGATATTTGCTAAGCTCTTGGTTACACTAGCGTGATTTGTCCTGACAATTTCCTTCAAATCAATAAGTTCTTTGCCTTGGCTGTCAATATTTTCGTTGAGAAGGGATAGTTGAGCTCCTTGGTCATCGAGCGAAACCCGTTGGTCTTCCACATCACTCTGGTATTTATTGACTTCGATTAGTTGAATACCAACAGTAGCAGACAGTTCGGCTACTGCAGCCTTCAGATCAGCAATTAAGGCCTCCTGTGCAGTTAGTTTTTTGATGAAATCAGAAATCTGACCCTTGAGTTGCGTCACGGTAGCTTGTAGATCCATTCTGCTTCGTGTTGATGTACAGGAGGAATTCAAAGGCGAAGTAACAGTCTTGTAAGACAGGACTGTTTTAGCTTTACGTCCACCAGGCATCACTCAAGGAAAAAAAAACTCCGGGTTTTATCCACCCGCTAGACGACGTATCTACCCACACTACGCAAGTGGCCCGTCAACTCGCAAACGGTTACTCCGCCAAGTCCAGGAAACTGCGTATATATATAGTTATATTTATTCCTTACTAAGCCTAACTCACGGACATAAATTCAAAACGAAATTGAAAAACAGCGCGAGATAATTCCATTCATTTAACACAAAATACAAATATCGGAGAAACGTATATTATGGGAGGTTTGAGGAGTATGGGCGTAAGGGTACAGAGATGGAGAGTTCGTGAGAGATTAAACCTATTAGATCCTGTTGGAAGAGCGTTAAGGCGAAGAACCTCAATTATAAGACGGGTGTATAGAGTTAAAGGAGCAAATGCGTTATGGTAAGAATAAACTTCCATTAGAAAAAGGTCATTAAGCTACACCACCCAAGAGGAGAGAATACGCAGCGCCCCCTTGGGTTTCCAGTTCGAGTACCTAATAGGTTATTTGTTTTGACAAAATTGGGTAAGTTTATAAACAACTTATCTTTCACCCAGGTACATGTAAGGTCGAAAAATCCGAGGAGCAAAATTTTACCTAGATTTCAAGTATTTGTCCAAACATATCTGGTAGATTATATTTAAATGCCCAAGATTCGAATTATTTCTTGGATATCCACAATGAAACCCAATTTCCTTGGTAGGTTTTATATCTTATTGTCCAAATTATTTATTTCTATAGCAGGGTGCCCAAACTGGCAATCTTTGGCAAATGGTGATCTCGGGAAATGTTGATAAAAAATTACTACCTAATTATTTTCTTTTAAAAAATATGGCGATCTCGACCTTGGAAAATAAAATCTCGTCCTTCAAAATAGTGATCTTTGAGATCACAAACTTGGGCAACCCTGCTCTACAAGGTTGTTTGACGTCGACGCGCGTATCTTTCCATTATACGTATAGCATTCAATTAGGCTGTGCGGCTGTGACTGGGAACTGTTGCTGATAGAAAACCAAAATGAACTTGATATAAATCATGACGAACTAAGAATGCGATATGTTACGGGAATACTTTAAGACAGTAATAAAAAGGGGGTTGAAGGGAAGCCTTAGCTAGCGAAGCCACAGTAGCGTAGCCAGAATTTGATTTCAGAGGGGGCACATAATGAAAAAATAAAACAAAAAATAAAAAAACGTATATACAACCATAAGCATAGGAACACTGGAACAGTGAATAAACGCCTAAACGTTACGATAATTAAAATCTTTTAAATATAATTAATGAACGAAAAGTACCATGCATAAAAATTTCGGAAGTCAGCAATAACTCAAAAAATAAGACGCTCTTACGAAACTCCCTAATTCTACAATGATTATATAATAAACCTCGGTTTTTTTGCATAATTTTGTTAGAAAACTTAACTAGTCAATGATTGAAGATTTATATTCGAATTTCCTTTTAATATTTAATTTTAAATATTTTACAAACTATAGTATTTGGAAACTGGCGGACTTGAAAAAATCTAAACTAGTGGACCGATTTTTAATATTAAAACTGCTCTGCATAGGTTTGACATAAACCTTGTTTACGATTTAAAATGGCACCGCTAGCCCAAGGAACTAATTTTATATTCAATTAAAACCGTATTTTTGAGTAGTTAGCCTAACTGACGCGAGAAGTCGCTACGTTCATGGTGAGCAACTTTCTAAAAAAAATGGTAAAATTCAAATGCAACGAGCTGAAGTATCGTTTTATTCCACGAGCTAATATTTCAGCGCGAGTAAGTTTCTTAAATGCGCGCGCTGCTTTCAACGTTAACGGTAGAATAAGTTTAACTAAATCACGTGAAATTGAAATAAAAATATTTTTCTGACAACACCAGCAAGAGACGTGTTTCAGCGCCATCTCTTATATTTTCCCAGAAACACAAAACCACTTACTTCCGCCTTAAGTGACTTAAGCAAAAATAAATCAACATTTAACATTTTTGGATAACGTAGGATACGTGCGTAAGCGCACACCGCCGATCGAGCGAAGCCGTTATGTACATATTTTCACGTCCTTGGTTAAAAGCAGCTCTAATTGCTCTGTAAACGTGTATTGGATGTCAAAAACGTTACAAGCTTCATATATTTCATTTTTTGAATTTTTTTACGTTTAGTAAGTACGTTAACTATGATTAGATATAAAAGCAATAATTATGAAAAAAAAATTGCATAGGTTTGAAATTTACCAGAAAAATTCATTATGGTGAAGCAGTAGCTTTATTGTATCTTTAATTTGTCAGATTAAAGTTTCAAACCGACGACTAAATTGTAGGGTCATTGACTCATTTACATTAAATTCCCAAAAACTTTAAAGGAAATATAACCACAGGTATTTGGTGTGAAACACCAAGGTTTGCAGCTCTGGAGGCTTCTGCCTTTGGATTTATAAATGTTTGGCGCCACTACGCAGGGAAATTTAAAAGATTGAAGGGGTATTCCATAAAGATTGCTTTGCAGGTTATATTCCTTTTAACTCTTACTCTTTACTTATTATTAAAAGCTTAATTTATCGATTTAATTCAAAATAACTAGCAAAATAGTTTATATATTCTCTAATTTAATATGCAGAAAAATAATTTTAAACTAGTCCCAGACAGATGGCGCTACGGTTTCAATTTTATTTGCGATTTTCCAGACGGGTGTTCTCGATTGCAACATTCTCTATAACATAAATACGTCCTTGCTAAAACTGGTTAGAGATTGATTCTTCACCATTTTATCATGGACGAATTACTTAGGGACATTTCTCGGACTGCCTTACATTTCACGCTTACGTTTCGTTGCAGCTAGAAATGGGTTTAGTTCGCGAGTTTCTCTTAATTTCTCAAGTTACGACTTTATTACACTAAGATAACTATTTTCTTCTCACAGTCCCGTAAAATAGGTTTCAAGACTATCTTAAATTTGAGAGAAAGGTCGTTTTAAAAATTTGTTTTATGGTTTTCTACGTAGAAAGCTCTAATATCTTGTAACGTTAGTTTTAATAAGTAATTATTTTTAATCTATATGTAAAGAGGCTAAAAAAACCAAGCTTCGCCACTGAACGTTTCGTGTTGATGGTTGGACTAAATGATTAGCACTCAAAACATTTTATTTCAAATTAATAATTGGATACATGAAATAGTTATATATGTTGTACTGTTGACTTTTTCAAAAATACAAACAAGCAATACATTTTCTAAAACCGTGTGAAAACGTCTGTCATGCACTCGTTGAGTATTCCAGGACACGGGCTTTTGATCGAATTAATTATAATATATATATCAAGAAATCATAAAAAAAAACATTTTTCCAAACCTTGGTAAAATCGTTTTCATTAAACTATTGCTTTAAGGCATTCCAAACTCTAACGCATTTTTAATACCTTCATCCATATGCACTTCGAAAGCTTCGAATAACTAATGGACGGTAGGAAGAAATAATTTTAGCGCGCAAGTGTTCGCTCTAGGATATTTGAACCGAACTTGATCATCCAAAAATGCTATAGTAGGTTTTGAATCGAAACCCATTGGCGGGATGCTGTCAGCTCCAGTACAAAAAATTAATACTTCAGGAATAGTAGTTCTCAGTTTCTGAACCTCTGAAGAATTGAAATCAGTTGTAGAAATCTCGGAGTCCGATTCACAACGAAAAATGTACTCTCGGAAGTACGCGTAAGTGGTACATTGTTTACGGTATTTATTGCTCTCCTCTTCCGCAAAATCTGTGTAGCAAAAAAGATCCAAGAAGTCCACTGCTTTTAATGACCTGTCGAAGTGGCAAAATATCTGACGAAATTCTTCGGGGTTCTCCGTCATTTGTTGTAATACCCCGAGGGTTTCAAGTCCATCCTTTAGTCTTAGGCGTGCTTCCGTGACTCTACCAAATACCAAATAATGAAGGATGTCCTTAATTAGTACGCTTCGGTCGTCAAGACATTTTACTCGACGTCGGTTAGCACCAGCAAACGCCATTAAATCCAATAAGTTGTCAATTGCCCCGTATAGTTCTTCCATGTCTTGGCTTTTCTGTAAACGTACTATTTTATTCTTGTATTCCTCCTCTTCAACGTCGACAATGGACAGCTGTAATTCCCTACAGTCCATTTTTACTAATGACTGAAATGTCAATTCCGACATACAAGAAGGGCCCGGGCCCCCGTGGACTATGGACATTGCGATAGCAAGCCCGGTAAAATAGTACGCCTTCCTGTCGAACGCTGCAGGATTGGACACCAAGTAGCGACAGTGGTCTGGTCCTGTGAAAACGTAACTGCGCATGCAGCCTCTAACTAAGAGTCTTAAAAACTCTCTGGTGGGAGCACCTTCGTCTATCGCCCCTTCTGAATCTTTTAGACCAGGTGAACCCACAAAACAAACGTCCATTTTATAAGTAGGATTGAAATCTTTACGTCTGAACGTTAAAAAGGCGCATTCTAAAAGGCAAATTCTGCTTATGTTGAAATGCGTAGTGCGTGTAATATCTATTTGTTGTTTTAATGTGAATATAATATCTCGGATACTTTTTTTCTGGTTCATTAATTTCAGGTTTTGGAGTGTTATAGGTTTCTAACTCTTGTAAAGGAGGCGGCATGTCTTCTTCCTTGTATAATATTTTTAAGATATTTTCATACCAGTCGCTATTACTATGGTTGTTTTCAAATGTATTGTGTTGCTTAAATGAGGGCTTATTCTCAATTGCCTCTTCAGTTTCAGTTTCTTTGATCTTTTGCTTCCTGCTTCGTTTGGTTGGACTTAGATCCAAACCTGGACTCGGTAAATCGGTATCAGCGTCATCGCTTACGTTCAAATAATCTTCCTTTGGTAATGGAAGAGTGTCATCCGAGTCTTCATAGATGCTGAGCTCTTTACTCGGCCGTACGTAAAGATTTTTTTGTTTTTGTTTCCAGGGGCGATTAAGGAGCTGGCCATTTATTTCTGCATCATTTTCGGACCCCAAATTTGGTTTCGTAAGGCTAACTCTATCCCCGATGAGCAACTCGAGCCTAAAATAGAAACATTAATTTGTATTAATCGAAATAAAAGATAAATCAGTTTTGAGGCAAAAGTTATTAGAAAAAAATGCCGCAAAAAGTGAATTTAGAATTTTAAGAAAATATATATATTTTTTAATAATGCAAAAGACACCGATAAATTACTTAAAGATATGACCTTCCCCCACATTAAGAGTTTTTATTAACCCATGGAAATATTTTATTCAGTGTTTCATTTTTGCAATATTTTCCAATATTCGAAAGTGCCAAAGCCACCACGGTTTTATATTTCTTACTGATGTTTTTAAAATTATGTTATGTTGCGTAGTTTATGTTAAAGGGACTGGAAAGTGAGGTAAGCCGGGTGGTCTACTTTGGCGGGTATTCTACTCAGCGCCAAATTTCGGGAACGAAAAAAATGTGAAATAAAGCTGTCTGAATTTTTTTGAGTGGCGTTTTTGAATCGTCACTTTCCAGTCCCTTTAAAAGATGTCGATCTATGAAAATTCAGATTATCAATAGAATGATTCTGAAAGTCGGTAGGTGAAATAGAAAATTTAATATCCTTGTAAGTTGAAATTAACTTCCCCTAAGAAATTCTTAACTTCATATGAATAATGAAATTCTCGCCCACTGATTTTCGGAATCGACCTATGGGACCTTTTTTAAAAGCTCTTACACAACCAACTAGATTACTTAAACCTGGTTTAAGTTAGACTACCCTAGATAGCACCATAGGCACTGCAACGATTGGCTGTTAATAAACTATTACAGAAATAACTTTCGAACAGTTGGTTTCTTATGGCTTCTCCTCCAACGGCGTCTGCTTCTTACGGTTGAAAATCGTGAATTTTCGCTAATTGCCTGATCTTCGTGAATATTCGCTTGATCTTAGTGAGCGAACGACGTATCAATAAAAGTTTTATCGAGTGCCATTGAGGAGCAGTCGACATTTTCGGAGCTAGCTTCAATTCCTGGGGTGAGGTTAACAATCTCTCTATAGGTGAGGCTAATAAAACCCTCAATTTCTCTAAAATATAGGTGTAAGGCCCAGGGTCGAACTGGGAAAGTAAAGACGCAGTCGGCTCAGTGGCGTATAGTATCAGATTGTGGGTTCACCAGCAGCTAGACTCAATGGTCCCTTTTTAAAATCAATAATTTAGAAAACAAAACTACGTAAAAGTTAATTTGATTTAAGAAAGAGGTACATTTAAACGTTTTCCTATCTAGGTAATTTTGAATCGAAATCATTATTAAATTCGATACATTCATATCGGAAGCACTTTCTGCTTGTTATGGTTTTTTTCCTAATTATATACATTTTTGATGCTGTTCACCCAAATTTAACCGTTGTTATGGTTTTTACCCAATTTCATTTGATTTAACCAAAATTTGATGGTTTTACCCAATACCATTTGAATAAATCTAAATCTTCGGACTTACTTAAATGTAGGTTGAAATCACCCAAATTCGATGACTTCACACAAATTCGATGACTTCACACAAATTTAATTTAATTAATCTAAATTAAATTATTTAACCAAATTTTATTCAATTTTAATTTAATTAACCCAAACTAATTTTATTCATTTGGGATAGATATACCCAATTAAAAAATGTTTGTGGTTATTTACATACTTTAATTTAACAAATCCATAATTCATGGTCTTACCCAATTTTATTCGAATTAATCGAAACTTGATGGATTAACGCAAATTTATTTGAATTAGCCCAAATTTGTCGGTTTCACCCATATCATTTTAATTTGACGGTTAAACCTAGGTGCAACAAACACACCACCCCACACAAGGAGAACGCAGCTAGCTTTAAACGCTATACCGTTCGGTTATGTGAAAATTTCATTGTTTTTAATAATTATTATTTCATTGGACAAGCCTTTACGGCACGGGGGAAAGACAATTTAAAAACTTTATCCTTCCGACTGCAGCAGGCGCTAACGTCCTAAGGAGTTTAGCCAATGAAATTTGTACGCAAAACACCGCGTGCCTTTTGACGGGTTGCGTTCTCCTTGTGTGGGGTGGTGTGGTTGTTGCTCCTAGGTTAAATCCACTTAAAAAAAAATCAAAATTTTACAAACTAACTCAAAATCATAACCCATTTCATTAGCCTTACCAAATTTTATTCGTAGTAAATAAACTTTAGTCGAAGTCATTTATTTCTTTATTAAAACTAATTTACCACAAATGACCATGAATAACCCAATTTGGTTGCATTTACCCAAATTAATTTAGGTTGGGTTTCACATTTTTAATTTTTTAATTTCTTGAAGATTTTTCACAGGGGAAGGGATACCCGAAATAGACCGTATCCCCCTAACTTCAACATAACTCCTGCTAAAATTAGATAAACACAAGTTGGCAAGCCAAAATATACCTCTCCTCGGAAGAGTTTTTAATAATCAGTGAAGCGTAACTGTATCCGTTGTTCTGCGGTAGAACGCTCACCTCTCGTGCAAGAGGGCTCGGGATTGAATCCCGGCCGATTAAAAAATTATAATACACCCAATGACAAAAAGAGGGCGCTTTTAGAAAAACCTTTTCCCTGATTCTAAGAAACTGGGTACGCAGTGATTACTCTTTGCCCCGAAAATGCGAACGCGTTCGCAGGCCTGACAGACAGACCCACCCACAGACAAACAGACGGTGGTTGTATAATCCCTCCTAGGGTAAAAAGTCCCCTCGGAGAGGTAAAAAACAGGATCCTCTACATGAGCTTTGGTAACCATAAATGAACAGAGATGGGCAAAAATTGCGAGCGCTCATATTTGAAAATCCTTTGCAGTGAGCGAGCACTGTAGATTAGAAGTCAGCTAATCTTGTTCAGAGTTAGGGCAAAACTGAGCCAGCTCAGTAGGAGCGCCGAGAAATTATCTCAGTCGTTGATCGCTCACGGCGCTTTGAGCGAGATCGGCCGATCGACGCGCTAGCATGCTCACTTCTGAGCACCGCGTCGTCTAGCGGCCAAATAGTTCGTTTAATAAAAAGCGCTGCCGTAAAGTCGAGAGAGATCTACCCGAGCGATTGAATTCATTTTTTAAGGCTGACGTATCTCAATCACGGTGAGCGACCGGATGGTTTTTTCGACCACAACCACTCACTCGGCGGGAGGTCTACGTGTCCAAATTATTAATTTTTTATCATCATAACTTATTTTTTAATTGTTATAATCAGTGACGGGATGAATATTTTTCTTTAATTTCTCATCGATTTGTGCGTTCTAAAAATTAAATAAAAAGTGGAACAGAGGGTGCCCAATACTAACCGCAAAAATTAAAAAATATTATAAAGGAATGCGAAAAACAATTGCATAAAATAAATAATTAGACTTCCATATCTATTTGGCACTATTTTATAAAAGATATTGACCGACTAACCCCTTCTAGATTGAATGTTACCGTTGTAAGTAACAGGTTCATCAAAATCTGGGCTGCAAACCTTTTTTCTCGATATTAATTAATCCTGGTTTTATACTGGAAAATTATTTGGTTTTTTAGTCATTGTAAGAATATTAATAATAATTTAGTGTATTTATGATTATCAAGTAATTTGGATAGAGTACAGTTATTTTTCTAAAAATCACGAGTCATTTTCTTCGCCAGTTAAATCGCGCAATTCCAGAAACGTTGTGTGGATCAACTCAACGACAAACGCCTGTCTTCTGATTGCCTCAAGTGATTGCGTAAAACGCAGAAAGGCACCGCCCATTCCAGCCCCAGATGGCAGAAAGGGTAATGATGTAGTTCGATATTCATGGTTGAAATGAATACATTCATGGTTGTAGTACCCTACTACTGATGGTCGCAACTGTGACGCATGAAACTCAACCCAGCATAAGGTGCAGCAATGGGCGGACCAATTCCCACTTCTCTCACAGCAGTGGGAGTAAGAGTGGATGCGGTAGCAACTCGTGCCGACACCCTACCTTCGTAGGTAGAGAGCCACACCCTTCAGAAAAGCTCCTAACGGGGAACGATGGGCACAAAGCGGTCCACATAACCCGGCACAGCGGGCATTGGAGATCCCGGTCTGCCCCAAAAAGTCGGGAACAGGACCACTGCGCCACATACGGAGGCCCGCTGCCCCACAACAGGCTACCCAATCCTCCTAGGTGGCCAGTTTGCACGGAACCTCTCCGTTAGCCTGAGCCGAGACTCAGTTTCCAGCCCATACTTGACCGAAGTCGGAGGTGGATATAGGACCATTTGATCAGAGTTAACATCTCACAGTATGCCTCCGCCCTTATGGGTTACAAGAGCTGGACCCCGACTCCCCAGTAAAGCCACCAGTTATTGCACACTCCAACCCTTAAGGGGGAGTAGCTGTTTTACCAAGTCTACCCGGATATTTTTCCAGTTACAAACTAGACCTCAGTTTACCGACTATCCAAAACTTTGGGGGGAACCTCGCACATCCCCTAAGGGACGCCTCTGGGAATAACGATTATAATATAATAACTTATTTTAAGGCGTTTGCAATTATTTAAAGCCTTCAATATGTTTTCCCAATTCCAATACGTTAAGTCTAGCAGGCTGCCCACAAAGTTGAAATGTCTGGTTTCAGCGTTTTATATATTAGCCTATATGGAGAAATGGCCCTACAAAAGAAAAATGAAGATGACGTCAACGGTCACCGTCGAGCTGAGGATGTGGCGGACGACTACCCGCTGGTTGGTCGGAGTACAAACTCCTCTTATTTCCTTGGGGAAAAGAGGGATATAAAGCCTTACGAAGGTACTTTTTGAACTCTATACAAAGTGACGTTAATTGATGTTTTGTATATGGTAAGTTGAGTTTTTTTATTAGTGCTTTAACTGTTAATGTAGTGTTGGATGCGGTTTTATAACTTATTTTCTCAATTGTTTTTTACAGATACTTGTATGTCGTTTGTCAAACTAAAACAGAACCATTTGCTTTTCATCTTTTTATTAACTTACAAAATCAACCAAGTTTAGCTAAGTATTTCCCGTTCAAATAGTTTTTATTTATATTTATGAACACACAATTTATTAAACACTATCAATAATTACTTCTAATGGCATATAAAAAGCTAATTTTTATTGGAAGTACTAATACCCGGCTTTGCCTAGAGACGAGTCGGGCCCCCGATTGAATCGGGCTTTTTATTCCCGACCCGGCCCGAGCCCGCTTCGGGCCGGGTCGGGCAAAAATACATTTTAATTTTTACGGGTCGAGTCGGGTCGGGCAAATTTAATTTTTGAAAATTTCGGGTCGGGCTTATTTTCCAAAGGGCCGGGCTTTCAAAAAAGGCCTGACCCGATCCTTACCCGCGACTGCGTACTGCGTATGGCTTGTGTGGGTGAGAGATAGACGTAGTGACGTAATGAGTACTGCAAGTAGCGCGACTAGCGTCTTTTGACTATCAATTCAAGGTCGTCTCAGTTTTCCGATTCGTCTAAACTTCTCATACGTTTAGTTTTGGTTTTACTTTCGATTTCCCGGCGTTAAATTGCGAATTTGCAAGTCGTGTTGAATCTAAAATGCCTAAAAAATATATCAAGCGTAAAACCTAAAAAGAAAAGAAACGAAACCTCTCAGTAAAAAATTTTAGACTTACGTGATATTGTTATCTATCCAAAGTTCAAAGGCCATTTTTTGTAAACTAATTTTTCTTATTAGAAGGTTATTAATCAATATTATATAGTTTTTCGAGTCTTTCTAGTTCTCGTCTCGTTGCGATTAACGTCATGTAGATTTACTCTTAAAACGGTCTTTAATCCGAGTTGTACGTTAGACAATTAGTTATGTCAATTTTCCCAGTTTTTATATATAGACAATAAACGAAAGTTTGCTAATGTTGACAAGTGTTGATCGTTTTTGCGTGCCTTAATAGTATTCATTACATCTACGACCCGTGCGCTATTTAGTTAAGACCTTTAGATAGTTCAGTCAGTCTTGAACCGTGACATTTTGGTGCCGAAACCCGGGATTGATACGTGGATACTTTAATACATCGAACTCCATCAAACAGATTAGCATGGAAGAATACCAGAGAATCAAAGCTAAAAGAACCAGTACGAAATTGGCGACTACCAAAGCGAAGAATCTTCTAGAAACCGAATTAAAGTCTGAGGAACCGGATGTACCTACAGTGGCTGGATACCTAAAGGTCCTCGAAAGTAAACAGGCTCTATTAGAGCAACTAGATGAAGAAGTAGCGAGTATTACCTCAACAGACCAGCTGGAGAAAGAGTTTCAGACAGCTCAAGAGTATATGGACGACTTGGTGGTAGCGTGCACAAGAGCCAAAGCACTCATCAGAAGAAATGAATCCGAGTCCTCAGATGACGACAAGAAGAACGTATCAAACCTGTCAACCACTCAGCCTACAGTGAAACTTCCGAAACTTGCCATTCGACCCTTCAGTGGGAAATATAGCGAATGGCAAACGTTTTGGTCTCATTTTGAAAACGTCATCCACAACAGCGATGGTGTCAGAACATTGGATAAGTACACTTATTTACTTTCATATCTGAAGGGAGATGCGTTTGTAGCGGTACAGGATCTGTCGTTAACCGACGCCAAATATGAAAATGCGTTGCCAATCCTACAAGAACGATTTGGTAGAGGAGATATTATCATAAGCGAACATATGAACGTCTTACTTAACTTGCCTACTATTAGAAGGTCGAATGATATCGTTGGTTTAAGAAAGTTATATGATACCTGTAGAATACAAGTACGAAGTTTAGAGACCTTAGGTATTGTTGATAAATCTTACGGAAGCTTACTATGTCCGATAATTACCAAGCGTTTGCCTGAAGATATAACTTTAGCCTTTAGCCGAAAACATGCATCACAACAACTCGAGATAGACGACCTTCTTGATTTCTTGCAAGTGGAACTCTCGAGCCGTGAACGAGCACAAGTATTGAGAAAATCAAATCACTCCGAAAGCGACCATCGAAATGCGTCTTCCGAGAATTTAAATCCGACGAGAAACTAAAGATTCGACCGTTACCGAAGTAATAGCGTCAGTTCATCAGCGTCAGCTCTAACTAGTACAATTGAATTGAAAAATTGTCACTGTGAACAAACAAGTCATACGACCACAAACTGCAATCAACTAACGGTGAGCGAAAAAAAGAGCATACTATGTCGTAAAAAACGTTGTTTTATTTGTTTAAAAGAGCGACATCAAGCTCGAGACTGCAGAGCAAAGAACAAGAAATGTCGACAATGCAACCGAAATCATCACGTCCAGTCAAATCAACCAGTGTGCCGCTGGAGTTAAAGGGAGAGAAAACGGAACTGTTTTACTACAAACAGCCTTGGCAAGCGCAAAGAGTCCAGCTGGAAGAAAAACGCTACAAGTCAGATGTCTTCTCGATAATGGTAGCCATGTGACGTTCGTGAAGGAAAACGTATCCAGACAACTTGGACTTGAGGTCATAAGTGAAGAAATCTTGGAAATCAATAGCTTCGGAAATTCAAGACCAGTACAATCAAAAAGAAGGAAGGTGCGTCTGGAATTAGCTAACCGAAATGACCCAAGCCGTATAGTTGTCGCTGAAGCATATGAGGCTCCAGAAATTTGTGGGTCAGTCTTCTCCGTTCCAAGTTCCCAATTAGCTCTTGAAATCCAGAACAGAGGACTTCAAATGGCCGATGCAACGACAATAGAAGCTGGAGATAGAGGTCCTCAAGCGATAGACGTACTTATCGGAGCCGACTACCTTTGGGTGGTCGCGAGCGGCAAAAGTAAACGTCTCGGCACCGCCTTATCCGCAGTTGAAACCATTTTCGGGTGGACATTGCAAGGACTAGTATCCGTCGCCTCTCAAACTATAGGAGTGAACACAGTCGCAATCATGGCAACGGTTTCTGTACCCGGTCAAGACGATGATCTAAGCAATAGTATATACAAGGAGATCCGCTTGGCCCGGCCCTTTTTTGTCTGCTGGTGCACAACATGGCGTCTAGTATGTCTTCCGAGTTAAATCTTTGGTACTTGGACGACTCTTCTTTAGGGGTGATCCTCATACAGTTTTTAGCGATTTAGTTCAATTAAAACAGCTCTCGGCCGAGGTTGGACTTGCCTTTAACCCGGTCAAGTTCGAGCTCCTAGTAATTAACGCCGATGGTAAAGACGACAGCTTCTTCAAGTCTCTTTTCGAAGTCGAAGCACCTGGAATTAAACTCCTTGCTCGCTCGAGTTACATTTTACTGGGAGCCCCACTATCAGACGAAACCATTTCTACTTGTCTATCTTCTAAACCGCGGTTCTCACAATCATGGCCAAAAACCTCGAGCAGATATCCGCTCACAGTGAGTTCTTCCTGTTGAATTCTCTCTCGATTCCAAAACTAGCGTATCTCTTACGCGGTTCCCCAACTTGGCGCCGGGAGAAAGATCTCGCGACTTTTGACGACGTTTTGCGCCAGAGCGTACAGACCATCACTAATACTCAGATGGAGGAGTATCTTGGGAACAAGTGGCTCTCCCGCACTCTAAGAAATTACCGTATATTTTACAGTCAGATTGCTGGCAGCTAGCTGCCAGCAATTTGACTGTTAAAAAAAATGTCCTATTGATCATTAAAATTTATGTCCGTATTACAGTAATAAATACAGTAGCAATGAGATTTATATTACTGTGTAAGGAGTTTCTAAGTAACAGTTTTTGAAACCTTTATTTTATGGTAACGCGACTGTACATTGCACGGTGACACAACTGTACATTGTACGGTGACGCGACTGTGTATTGTACGGTGACGTAACTGTGCATTGTACGGTTACGCGACTGTGCATTGTACGGTGACGAGATTGTACATTGTACGGTGACACGCTTGTGAATTGTGCGGTGACCTGACTGTGCATTGTACGGTTACGCTAATGTGCATGTTACGGTGACACGACTATGCATTTTACGGCGACTGTTCATTATTCGGTGACGTGACTGTGCATTGTACAGTTACGCAAATGTGCATTATACGGTGACGTGACTGTGCATTGTACAGTTACGCAAATGTGCATTATACGGTGACCGTGCATTTAACGATTAAGCGACTGGGCATTTTAGGCTGACGCTATTGTATAATTTACGGCGACTGTGCATGGTACGGTGACACGACTGTGCATTTTACGGCGACTGTGCATTATACGGTGACCGTGCATTTAACGATGAGGCGACTGGGCATTTTAGGCTGACGCGATTGTATATTTTACGGCGACTGTGCTTTGTACGGTGACACGTTTGTGCATTTTCCGGTGACGTGCCTATGCTTTGTACGTTGACTTAACAGAATGTTACGGTGACATGACAGTTAACTTTACATTGATTTTTCAGTTTAAATAACGGTTGAGACATGTTTCATATTACTGTTCTAGTAAAATCCATTGTACATTCACCAGTAATATTAGATATACTCAAACCATAAATTAACAATTTCTCAAACCTATATTTTTCAATCAACCTGTAAAATTAAATTCATACAAACCGTTAATTTGCAATCAAAATGTAAATTTCAGTTATAATAATTTAAATTTTTAATTAAACCGCATAAATGCCATAAAACTATGAATCATTTTAATGAAATCGCCTTCTTTCAATCATACAGTGAAATGTTAAGCAGTTGAACTGTAAATTACGTTTTTAGACAAAGTTGTTTAAGATTATTCTTTTACTAAAGAGTGGTTTACTTTGGTTTCATTTGCTTTACATTATGAAATCCACATTAATACTACATCAAAATTATATATTCAAAATACGAACCATATTCTATTAATTTGGTAAAAAAACAAATCACACTGTTGTAAATAACCTTTAATGCAGTAATTTTACATTAAAACAAAAATAGGAATCTTGAATATTTGCAACCACGAGTGTCGTCTAAAAATAAAATTGCCTTATTATTTTTAACAGAAGGGCTTGTAATGATTACCAGATCTCTTATTTTAAAAAAGTTGTCCTTAAGTCATAATTCTTTAATTTACTAGACTACGTTGTTATCATTACAAATAGCTACCTTATTAAGTAGCACAATAAAGTAACAAATGACTAAGAATTTAAATATACCAATAGATAAGTAAGACAACTACACACTTATTCTTCTAGGCGAGGTAACTGAGAGTAACAACTATAAAAAAAGAGATCTGAAAATTATAGGACATAAGTAAATAAACCTTTCTATTTCGGATCATCGATATCTGTTCTTTGAGAAACTGAAAGTCGGTTTCTTAAAGTTAAAATTTTGTTTACACCATTTTTCATTCCCTTGGTTCCATTGAGAGGGTCAATACCCAAGAGGCGCCTGGAAAAATAACATGAAACTAAATACAAAGTGTTAGATAAAACGACTATTGACGTAAAAATTGGTCAATATTTGGAAAACATGTTAATACAATAATACAATTATAAATATTTTCTTTTATTACCATAGTTGACTAAATTTAAAACAATATTTTACATACCTCTGAATGTATTCTAATGAAACAGAAATATTCTCGGCATTGTGTGGTTTACTGGACTAACTAAAATCCTTTACTTATCCCTGACGTTTTACAAAATTATTAACATCCCTGTTATCCGTGACCTTTCTTCCTATTTAACAGATCCCTGGTTTATCCAGGTTTCCAGGTTCTGTACAAACCCGTATTAAAGCTAAAAGTGTATTGTTTGTAAATTAACTTCAGAAGTACAACTTTGCATGAAAAATCATTTGGTGAAATTATACAAAATTCTAAAGCTATTCAATATATTTTTTAATAATGTTTTTTTCTAACATCGAAATTTTTAAGTTTATGCTACCTTGATAATATCTACCACACCCGTGTGGTGTTCTTCAAGCTAACAGAGTCCCAACTAGCCAGAAAAATATATTTTTTCACCCAACTCCCAAAAAAAAAATATCCACCACACCAGTGTGGTGTACTTCCACTCTGGCACTTTAGTCAGAAAAAATTATTCAAAAAACTACCAAAAACAATAATATCCACTACACCTGTGTGGTATACTTAAAACTAACATAGTCACTACTTCAACTCTGGCACTTTAGCCAGGAAAATATAATTTATTCACTCAACTCCTAAAAAAATGTAATACCCACGACACCTGTGTGGTGTACTTAAAACTACAATAGTCAACTCACTACTTCCACTTTAGCCAGATCAATTATTTAATTTACCCAACTACCAAAAAAATTAATATCACCTGTGTGGTGTACTTATAATTTGTTAACACAACTCCCAATAAAACAAAACCAAATCCACTACCAAATTATAAGTATATATAACTAAAGAACCTGACGTTTAGTTTCTTTAATAATATGAACTTACTGGACACGAAAAATTGTTAGAGAAATTAAAGTGGAAACAAGAGAATAAATAATTTAATAAAAATTTATTTTGGCTACAATAGTATGACCACGAATTGTAGTAAGTAAACAAATTGTTGGTAATTTTAATAAAATATTTACCCTCTTGTTACCTAAATGATAGATTTTAGATACTGTTGGCGAAAAAGTTCGAATTTACTTTTTAGGATCTAAGATTAAGGAAATCTGACCTTACATAATAATAGGCCTTAGCTAAAATTACTTACCACGACCTCAGTTTTACCAGTTACAACTGTCCGCAGAACACTTTGTTTAGAGTGCAGTCTTCATAAATTAGAGTAAAATTAATGAAATATAAAAAACGTATTTCAAAATAAAATTATAACTACCTCAATTTTAAATAGCCACACAGAACAGAAAATTCCAACGTGTTACATGACTGTTTCAATTCCATACTTTCAGTGTTACCAATGTTTCAGGACCAAATTTTCACGACTGGCAGTGTTGCCAGGTCAAGAAAATTAAATTAACGTACTACATCCAGAAAATTTAAACCTTCGCAACCATAGACATAATAAAGAAATAGACCCAAGATTCTACGGGTGGTTAATACCGAAGGGACGCCAAGCAGACAATTATTTTCTTCCTGGGGTACTACGTTTAAGCGACGCCTGTCGAGTAGGTGAGGTACCCGGGTTTGGTGTCTTCCGAAATCATAGAGATACTTCTAGTAATAACGGCAACCTTGCGGCCCTGAATTCAGGGCCGAGCAGAGGGGCAAAATCCCCAGGGTCCGGCTAAAAAGGGCCCATGAGGGACTGGTAGGGGGCCCGCAGCTGTAGGGGTCCACCGAAAAAGATCAAGGGGGGTGCAAATCAGAAAGATTTTAAAGAGGATTTTAAGTCTCAAGGGAGGATGCAAAACGAAGCGCACGCAAGTAAAACTTTTGCCCCGGGCCCCAAGAAAACTGCCTGAATTCTTATTTTACCGCGGCCCTGTCCTGGCGGAATATAGTATACAGTTAAAATTATAGAAAACCTCGAAAACGAGTGTTCACACGAACACCTGGAAACCGCTCTGAAACACTCTAAAGCTGTTTCTGGCAAGTGTGAACGCGTTGAAAACCAGTAACAAAGCGCTTCGAAACGATTTCGAGGTGTAAGTGTGAACGAGGTTTTGGTCTGGAAACGCTGCCTTACGCTGGCAGTTTTAAAATTTTCAGCCAAACCAAACCATTTTAGCCACGCCCTCTCCCAAAACTCAGCGGAAACATATCTTTCATACACTAGCGAGGGCAAGTACTAGATGAATCATGAATTACAAAAATTTCTTACACAATACAAAACTCTTAAGGCATTATACAATACACAAATAGATTGACTAGATATATATATTTTTTTTGAGATAGTGGTTTTTCTCAAAACAAAATGTGAAAACCTTTAACGTTCAAAAAAAATACTACAAAATCAATAATTTTCGCCTAAAAATCTCTTTAGCCCTCACAGCAAAAAAAAAGTTAAAAATCCCACACATTGGCAACACTGTCATTAAGGACGGTAACATAACATTACTTTGACCGTTAATTTAACGTTAAAATGTTATTGATTAATTTCACCCTTTTATTAAATGTCAGATTACCGTTAAGTAGCGTTACATTAATTTCACCATAAATTTAACGGTAAAAATTTCAACTTTCATTTCACCGTAATTTTAAATGTCAAGTTAGTGTTAAGTGGTATAACAATCATTTTACTGTTAAGTTAACGGTTAAATTTAATTCGCCGTAATTTTCAATGTCAGATTACTGTTAAATAGTACAACATGAATTTGAGCGTTAATTTAACGGTAAAGAAAAGTTAGGTATATTTCACCGTAATTTTTAATATTAGATTACTTTTAAATATGACAACATTAATTTGACAGTTAATGTAACAGTAAAAAATTGAAGTTTCATTTCACCGTAATTTTCAATGTCAGATTACTGTTAAATAGCACAACATTAATTTGACAGTTTATTTAACGGCACAATTTGAAACAATCGTATTACTGTCAATTTAACCATGGAATTACTGTTCAGTTACGGTAATTTCTTAGAGTGCGGTCTCTAAGGGCGGTTTGGGAATTCGCCACGCTTCGAAACTCGCCTTGCCTGCCTTTCTAGCCTCAAGCTCCAGTGTGGAATCTTTGGTGCAGGCAATGATTCCGTCATCTTTAGGGAATTGTAATGACGTGAGCTTCGACGACGGGCTTGTTAAGTGGCTTGAGCTTAGTGAACAAGAGCTTCCTTCCCGGGATCACCGCGACACGCAACGCGCCTGGGAGCACCCGCTGGTAGAAACGGCTATTTCCACTCTGATGGATTTAACGTTTACTCTCTATCACATCTAAAGAGTCTGGTGCCTGGTTAAACGCCTTGCCATCTTCCTCTCTTGGGACCTTACTAGACGACGACTCCTTTAGGATAGCTGTCGGATTGCGCTTGGGTGCTAAAATATGTGTCCCTCACACCTGTAAATGTGGCTCTACGGTGGATTCTCTGGGTACGCATGGCTTAAGTTGTAAACGTAGCGCCGGTCGTTTGTCTCGACACGGAGCCGTTAATGACATTCTAAAGCGTGCTCTAGTTTCCGCTGGTTTACCTTCCGTGTTGGAACCCCCAGGTCTGTCCAGGGACGACGGCAAACGTCCTGATGGTATGTCTCTGGTGCCTTGGGCCGGCGGTAAATCACTAGTGTGGGATTTTACCTGCACGGACCCTCTCGCGCCTTCGTATTTGGAATCTTCTTCGTCAGCCCCTCTCTGGGCCGCTTCCCAGGCTGAATCAAGGAAGAGGGCAAAGTATGTCGGCCTCGAGAACCGATTTTACTTTTTACGCTGTCGCGGTCGAAACCCTGGGTTCATTTGGCAAGGAGGGTCTCGGTTTGGTTCATGCCATCGGTCGGAAGATTCGTCATTTGACGGGTGAAAAACGCTCGGTCGCGTTTCTCATTCAACGCATAGCCGTCGCTATCCAACGTGGTAACGCCGCCTCAGTTCTGGACACTTTTCCGTCGGGTTCTTCTTTGGAAGACGTTCTGTTTTCTTTACCATAAGGTGTTTGTTATTTTGTAAAAATTTGTACGATAAAAATAAACCCTGTAAAATACATCTGTTAATATTATACATATATACTTTACTTCTATTAATATTATATATACTTTACTTCTATTAATATTATATATACTATACTACTGTTAATATACTACTTACTATATACTTATTATACTATACTTACTATATACTATACTATTTACTTACTATATACTATACTATTTACCTACTAAATACTATACTATATACTTACTATATACTTCTGTTTATACTATACTATATACTTACTATATACTTCTGTTTATACTATATACTTACTATATACTTCTGTTTATAGTATATACTTACTATATACTTCTGTTTATAGTATATACTAACTATATGAAATGAAATGAAATGAAATTTTAATGTGTTCCAAAACAACCCTTTTTACAGTGTCAACTAGTTGGTACACAGCGTGTTACTTAGATATACATATTAACATATCACAGTAGTGAAATCAGATATATTATAACCTGAATTTATATAAAAAAAACTTGATTCTGATAAAATATCAAAGACTTAACTAGGTTAGATACAATTCTTTGTTAAATTACGAAATTTTCGCATACATTTGCAATGCTTTGATTTCAGATGTTTTACAGATATACAAATCTATTTCATTGGAGTGGGTGTTTGCAGTTATTTGTATTCTATTAATAGGATTCAGAGTACTCTTTTCAGTTTTAAACATTTTTGTAGTTCTAGTATTGTATTGAGGAACAGATATATTTAGTTTAGAAATTAACTTTTCACTGGGTATTATATTGTTTAGTAGTTCATAAAGAAAAATTAGTTCAGCCTTTTTCCGAGAGTCTTCCAGTGTGTCAATTTTGAAATCATTTAGAATTTTTGAATAATTATAAATATTATTTTTTTAAAAATATGTATGAAGATATTCTACAAATTTCTTTTGAATATTTTCGATATGTTGCAACAGATAACTGCTGCACCCTCCCCAGGTTAAAGATCCGTACATAGATTTGGACCTAATCAAGCTATGATATAGAAGTATAAAATGTTTTTTAGAGTTTATTTTCTTACTGAGTTTTAAAGTTACGCCTAATAATCTTCTACAGCTATTTATAGTGTTTTGAATATGTTCTCTAAAAAATAAGCCTTTATCGAAAATCACACCAAGATCTTTAATTAAGTTTTTTCGGGGAATAGGTTCATTATCAATTTTAAAAATATACCGAATGTTTTCAGTTTTTCTACTAAATGAAACAAGAGCTGATTTTGATGGGTTAATAGCCAAATTGTTAGATGAACACCATTTTGAAACTCGATTAAGATCATCTTGTAGATGTACGGAGTCCGCAAAGTTTGAAATTTCTTTACCAATTTTATGATCGTCGGCGAATTGATACAAGGAGGAATTTTTAATTTCGAATTGCAAGTCGTATATATAAATATTAAATAAGATGGGACCAAGGGAGGACCCCTGGGGAACCGCCGTATTGACACAGTAGGAGACGTCGGTTAAAACACCGTTGCATTTCAGTATGTTTTTACGATCGGACAAATAGTTTTCTAACCAACGCAACAGACTGCCATGAAGTTCATACTTTTCAATTTTCTTCAGTAGCAATGGGTGCGAGACTTTATCGAAAGCTTTGGAAAGGTCCAAGAAAACCACGTCAATCTGTTTCTGGTTTTCTACCGCTGTGGTGACGTCACTTAAGAAATTCATATGATTCGTTTCAACACTTTTCCCTCTCAAGAACCCATGTTGGGGAGAGTTGGGAAAAGAGTTGAACCAGTTCGAAATATATTTGTGTATGATATAATAAAAAATTTTAGCAAAAATAGAAAGCAACGAAATAGGTCTATAATTTTTGGGGTCTCCCGCAAAGTAGGGCTTACTATTATCCGTATAAACGTGTCTACGTATAAACGTATTCTTAAGTGAAGTACGTTTATAAAACGGATAGCACTAAACATTTGTAATTATCCGTTTACACGATTTATTCAAAACGTATAACCGTATAAACGTTTTTTTTCGTTTAATGGTTCAATCGGTTTTCCATTCAATCGATTATTCGTAACGTTTACCCCTGTCTTTCCTGGTATGAGTGAAGGAGTTTCTTCTCAAAACTGGACAGTACAATTTTAAACAAGAGCCAATGTTTAACGTCAACTCTCATATCTAACTCCGATTTTGACAGCGGCAATTGGGTGCTGGATCCAAATGTTGGGCACAATGGCTCGACTGTTAACGAATTCCATGACAACTCGGGTCCCCCAACGAAGTTTTTGTCAACCCTAGGGTTGTATTAGCAAGTCGGCTCTTACAATTGGTTCTTATCTTAGGAACATGGAGCTTTTTTTACCACATTTCTAGTTATAGAGATTGAATTTTTAACCATGGCTAAGATATGTAAGAGTAAACTATAAGTACACGATGAAGTATCAATCGTGTACTTATAGTTTATTCTTATTTATGACCTTTCTACTCTAGACTTTCTTTACCAATAACAAGAAACAAGCATGGCACAAGACAGGTTAAGTATAGCAATATATTTCTCAAAGATTATAGAGTAAGGAATACAAAATTTTAACGAAAACCACCACCAATGACATTTTGTGACCTCTTAGACGTATAACAACCTATTCTGGTATAAAAATACCAAAATATTTACATTTTCCGAACTTAAACAACTTCTTTTGGAGGTAACAATGTTACCAGCCGTGGAGAATGTACGCTCTGAACTTGCTGAAGTGGCAGGAATACCTCAATATTTGTTCGCAAGTGAGGCTAGTGCAGAGAATTTTTGAGCGCGCGCTTTCCACCACTCTAGTGGTTCAGATCGAACCTCAGTTGGGGTTCTGATAGGTATTCATCAAACTGGATATCTTCTTTGGCCTGCGATGGTCCGGGGTCATTGTAAAGGTACGCTAGGGCGGAGGTGTGTGTGGCCTTGGGCAACTCGACATCCATTTTCATTACCTCGGAGCTCTTGCACAACATACCTCGGACATATTCCCGAACAGCTTGTCTAACTTCAGGTGTTTCATCCGCGAGGTCTTTGTTGCGTGGGTCCAGAAAGGCCGCTATGAGACGTGAGAGAACTTGCTCTTGGTTGTCGCTTGTACTTATGGAGATGGTTGCATATGGTTTTTAACTACTTTTGTAATTAGTGGTCGAACCATGGACGTTGGTGAACTCTTATCACCACAAAATACAGTAGTTACCATTTGCAGTGGTTTTAGAAGGTCTACTAATTCGGCAATTTGTGTCCACTCTCTCTCTGCTATGTCAAGCTTTTCAGCAACTGCTCTGGTTGTGAGTCGGTTAGAACAGTGGTAATGGACAGTCGATTCTCCAACAGACGTTGTAAAATTTCAAACGTCGAGTTCCATCTGGTCTTAACGCTTTGTATGAGTTCTGTTTTTGAAATCCTAGCTGCACCTGTTTCGTCTCCAAAGCTAATGTTGCCACATTTGAGGGTCGAAAGTGTCCAACTATTTTAGAGGCTTTTTGGCAGACATCAACGGTGGTCTTGTGCTCAAGAGCCTTACAGTGCACGATTTATAAATTAATATTTTCCAACAAAATATGCGTTTGGAAAAAAGGAAACGTAAGACCTCTGTTATCTAAAGTCAAAGTCCTATTGTAGATCAAACACCGTTTGGAATGGTTAATAATTATTGGAAAACATGTAGATTTCATTAAAATATAAGCTCTGGTAACATCCAAGTTTTTGTACTTAACCTTTGCTACACAGCAGAAACACGGATTTTCGTTTTAAGATAAGCGTGTCGATAGGTCCGTGTAAACGTATCAAACTACACGGTTACATGTGAAATATACGTTTATTCGTTTACTTTAAAAACACGGCGGTTTTGGAAACGGTTCTTAAAACGTTTACACGTATAACCCTAAACGGATATAGAAACACGGATTTGGGCAAAGACCCTACCGCAAAGCCATTTTTGAATATTGGACTTACTACAGAGGTTTTCCATATAGTAGGGAATTTATTGGTTTTTATAGATAGATTGTAAATAAATTCTAATAAGGGTAGAAGAACGTCACCACAGCCCTTGACGATGAAAGCTGGGATACCATCAATGCCAGTAGAAAAGGTTAATTTAAGACTCAAAATGGCTTCTTTTATGTCATTTTGAGATATCGTTAAAGAACTGTAAGTATCTGAATGCAAATAATTTTGACCATCAGGTATAGAATGGTTAGCAGTTATAGTATCAGTAGAAATTTTGGAGAATATAGAGGCAACTTCATTTGCGAGAGCAGTGGGTTTTGTTAAAATAACATTTTCATTTTTTAACCGAATATCCATAGGTTTACCATTTAAATTCTTATTTACGAAGCCCCAAAACATTTTGGGATGCTTTACAGCCATATCACAAATACTTTTAGTATTAACTTTAAAATCTCTATAAATGAGGTTTTTGGAAATTTTTCGTCAATTGCTGTACTGCTTATAGTCTTCAGAATTCTGAGTTCGCTTATATTTCTTATGAAAGTATTTTTTTTCTTTTTAGAATTTTTATGAGCTCTTTAGAGTACCAGTTAGGGAAATTTTTAAAAGATTGTTTTACTGTTGTAGGTATAGAATTATTCATAGCAGTTTGTGTTGCCTTGGTTAGAATGTCAACCAATCATGGTCGCGTAGGAATGTGTACAATTGGAGATAATTTCCTTTAGGATAATTAAAAGATTGCGTAGAATGGGAAATAGTATTATCGAAGTTCGTAAAATACTCTACATAAAAGGGCGGGTGTCGTTTGCAAATTTCAATAAAGGGTTCTTTTAGCGGAAAGATATTTACAGCATTGATATCTGAGAGACAAAGATCGAGTACATTACCACAATCATTTTGTATATAGTTTAATTGACGAAGATTACTTGAGTAACAAATATCAAAGACGTGGGACGCCTTCCGCTTGGTTGTATAGCTACAGTCTCGCGTACTGAAATTTGGCCAGTCTAGTTCAGGTAAATTAAAATCCCCGAATATTAAGATATTTGAAATGTTGGCACAGTGAGATGCCCAGTGTAGGCTAAATTCCTCATATATTTTATATTGGGATCAGCAGAGTTGTTTCTGTCCGATCGGAAAATTTGAAAATTGTTAGGGAAGTAATCTTCATCAAAGTGGCTGTCATTGAACCAAGTCTCCGTAATACAGATAATGTCCATGGAGGTTAAATTAACATCATTAAAGAAAGTATTGGATTTAGTACGAAGGCCACCTGTGTTCTGATATCCTATTTTAAGAGACTTAGACATTATTGGTTAGAGGTGGTTAGAGAATAAAGGTATTCATTTCTCAGCCTGCCGTTAAATTCCTTGTATAAACAGTTAAATGGCCAGTTACTCGGGTCCTGTAACTGGTTAAACTCAGATTCATCACAGCTAACATGGAAAGAAGAGTAAGTATCATATTTCGTTTTCAGTTTAGTACATTTAAGGGATTGCAATTTGGTATATACTTCTGTTTATAGTATATACTTACTATATACTTCTGTTTATAGTATATACTAACTTTATACTTATGTTTATAGTATATACTTACTATATACTTCTGTTTATACTATATACTTACTATATACTTCTGTTTATACTATATACTTACTATATACATCTGTTTATACTATATACTTACTATATACTTCTGTTTATACTATATACTTACTATATACTTCTGTTTATACTATATACTTATGTTTATACTATATACTTACTATATACTTCTGTTTATACTATATACTTACTATATACTTCTGTTTATACTATATACCTACTATATACTTATGTTTATACTATATACTTACTATATACTTATGTTTATAATATATACCTACTATATACTTATGTTTATAATATATACTTCAATTCAAATTCAATTCAAATTATTTAATTATCTTTAGACATTTTTGAACAAATTCGAGGGCCAAGTCATCTTGCGACTTATAGCCCTCTTTTTTAGATAGGAGTAAATAGTTTAAACATTTGTAAATAAACAAAACAAACAAAATTAAAAAAAAATTAAACCATTAAACTAGTCAAAATTTAAAACGTAGTTTTTTATGGTTTTTTTCACTGATTGTATAGATATCAGATTTGTAAATGACTTATAAATTTCATTGTATAATTTAACCCCGGAATAAAAAATCAAGGTAATTTTTTTTAGTTGTACGACAATTAGGAATTTCTAAAATATGTTCAAATCTAGTTGTGGTTTTAAGATTACTGAGATTAAATATACTACTTGTGCCAAATTTTAAATTTTTATATATAAATATTAAACTTGAAGATTTGTAAATTTGGTTAATATTTAATAATTGGCTTTTTTGATAAAGCGGCTTGGATGAATACCTCCAATCAACATCATATATATTCCTAAGAGCTCGTTTCTGCAATGCATTTAATCTTTTAACATTATTATTACACGTGTTACCCCACGTTACAATTCCATATGTAACATAAGGATAAAAAAAAACTGTAGTATAACTTGAATAAGATATCTCTTGGAAAAAATTCTTTACATTTACGGATTAGATATGTTGCACAAGTTAATTTTTTGCAGATGTAATTTATATGTTCGTTCCAATTTAGTTGGTGATCGAATATTATACCTAGATATTTGTATTCATATACCATATTAATTTTTCTACCTTCTATACAGATATTACATAAAGAATTATTTATTTTTTACCACGATTCGCAAATATTATGAATTCTGTTTTTTTTTAATTTAATTTAAGGCCGTTGTTTTCTAGCCATTTTTTTAAGATATTGATTAGCTGTTTTTATAAGTGAATCTAAATTGATATTTTCAAGTAAGAGAATAGTGTCATCTGCATACAGAGTTAACGAGTCTGCAATAATAGTTGTGATATCGTTTATATATATGTTAAATAGTATAGGTGATAATATCGATCCCTGTGGGACCCCAATTGATATATTACTTACTATATACTTCTGTTTATACTATACTTACTATATACTTCTGTTTATACTATACTTACTATATACTTCTGTTTATACTATACTTACTATATACTTCTGTTTATACTATACTTACTATATACTTCTGTTTATACTATACTTACTATATACTTCTGTTTATACTATACTTACTATATACTTCTGTTTATACTATACTTACTATATACTTATGTTTATACTATATACTTACTATATACTTCTGTTTATACTATATACTTACTATATACTTCTGTTTATACTATATACCTACTATATACTTATGTTTATACTATATACTTACTATATACTTATGTTTATAATATATACCTACTATATACTTATGTTTATAATATATACTTCAATTCAAATTCAATTCAAATTATTTAATTATCTTTAGACATTTTTGAACAAATTCGAGGGCCAAGTCATCTTGCGACTTATAGCCCTCTTTTTTAGATAGGAGTAAATAGTTTAAACATTTGTAAATAAACAAAACAAACAAAATTAAAAAAAAATTAAACCATTAAACTAGTCAAAATTTAAAACGTAGTTTTTTATGGTTTTTTTCACTGATTGTATAGATATCAGATTTGTAAATGACTTATAAATTTCATTGTATAATTTAACCCCGGAATAAAAAATCAAGGTAATTTTTTTTAGTTGTACGACAATTAGGAATTTCTAAAATATGTTCAAATCTAGTTGTGGTTTTAAGATTACTGAGATTAAATATACTACTTGTGCCAAATTTTAAATTTTTATATATAAATATTAAACTTGAAGATTTGTAAATTTGGTTAATATTTAATAATTGGCTTTTTTGATAAAGCGGCTTGGATGAATACCTCCAATCAACATCATATATATTCCTAAGAGCTCGTTTCTGCAATGCATTTAATCTTTTAACATTATTATTACACGTGTTACCCCACGTTACAATTCCATATGTAACATAAGGATAAAAAAAAACTGTAGTATAACTTGAATAAGATATCTCTTGGAAAAAATTCTTTACATTTACGGATTAGATATGTTGCACAAGTTAATTTTTTGCAGATGTAATTTATATGTTCGTTCCAATTTAGTTGGTGATCGAATATTATACCTAGATATTTGTATTCATATACCATATTAATTTTTCTACCTTCTATACAGATATTACATAAAGAATTATTTATTTTTTACCACGATTCGCAAATATTATGAATTCTGTTTTTTTTTAATTTAATTTAAGGCCGTTGTTTTCTAGCCATTTTTTTAAGATATTGATTAGCTGTTTTTATAAGTGAATCTAAATTGATATTTTCAAGTAAGAGAATAGTGTCATCTGCATACAGAGTTAACGAGTCTGCAATAATAGTTGTGATATCGTTTATATATATGTTAAATAGTATAGGTGATAATATCGATCCCTGTGGGACCCCAATTGATATATTACTTACTATATACTTCTGTTTATACTATACTTACTATATACTTCTGTTTATACTATACTTACTATATACTTCTGTTTATACTATACTTACTATATACTTCTGTTTATACTATACTTACTATATACTTCTGTTTATACTATACTTACTATATACTTCTGTTTATACTATACTTACTATATACTTCTGTTTATACTATACTTACTATATACTTCTGTTTATACTATACTTACTATATACTTCTGTTTATACTATACTTACTATATACTTCTGTTATACTATACTTACTATATACTTCTGTTTATACTATACTTACTATATACTTCTGTTTATACTATACTTACTATATACTTCTGTTTATACTATACTTACTATATACTTCTGTTTATACTATACTTACTATATACTTCTGTTTATACTATACTTACTATATACTTCTCTTTATACTATACTTACTATATACTTCTGTTTATACTATACTTACTATATACTTCTGTTTATAACTTACTTACTATATACTTCTGTAAAGTTCTGTTAATATACTATGTCTATTCCACAGTCTAAAAAAGTGACATCATAGCTTTTACGGCTTAGTTAGTATTACAGTTGTTACTATATGCGTTGTTAGTAAGTTTTGTAATAAATAAAAACGTCGTTACATTTGCATATATCGAGGGGCTGATCACCCCGCGTAATCGGTGTACAGAGCCGTACCTTTGACTCTACTAATGGGATTACGCGTAATCTTTGAAGTCCCTGCCTTTGGCAGTGCTAATCTAAGCGTAATCCGGTGTACAGACTTTCTAAGAGTGGTTAGCCCCTCGGCATATATATCTTTTTTTTTAAAGATTTTTGTTTTTACAATATTTACATGAGCGTCTGACCGGTTTCGTCGGGCTTAGCCCTTCATCGTCGGAGACAAAATCTTCCATGGTAGTTACAAGACAATATATATACAGCCCGACACCACGCTAAAAAACACAGTTGACCTTTACATGTTGAGATTTCGAGAAGCAACAAACAAAGAAAAACAAGGGGGGAATAAAAAATTATTTAGAATTTTTCCTATGCGCCATCTGTTTTTATTATTATATATATTTTTTATTTGTAATATAATTTTTTAATTTAAATTTTAAGGTACTTAAAGAGTTTTAGGTTTGGTGGATTACAATTAAATGGGGTATAATCATTTATTACTAATTAACATACGAATTCGGGTTTATTTATTGGAGTTAATTTACTTTTGATTGCAAGTCGATATTTTTGTTTATAAATGGCTTTGTCTACAATTGAGGTTTATAACCTCTTTCTAGGGCGGCAGATTTTATAAAATTAATTTCTTTATTAGGAGGTTTTTGTTTGAACAGATTTCAAGGGCTCCATATACTAAAGTTTGAAAAACTCATATTTTTATTAATGAGAGGGGTTTTCGAAATATTTTGACGAACTAAATATATCTTCTTTCATTTTGAAAACGCACTTTTGATACTAGTTTAGTTTTTTTTTTTTGTGGGAAAAGATAAGCAACCAATGCTTAGCAAAAGGAAACAATTGGGTCCAAGGAATAATAGAAACTGCACATTAGGGTAAATTTATAAAACTTACAATTATTAGTATATTGCTCATTATTATTTGTGGGGTTCAATCTTGAGTACTCTTATCCGCTTGGTTGATCTATGGACATGTATACTGTAAATTGGTTTTCGGAACTATAATTATCATGCTAAACACGAATATTTCTTATATAGCAAATAACCTTAGAAGCGAGGTGATATAAGCTACTGCACTGTAAAAGATCATTCTAGTTATAGAGTTTTCGTAACATAACTGTTCAAAGAAATAATCGATAATAGAGAACTTATTACTGTATATAGCGAAAATTATTATCAGAAACAAAGTTTTGGACGTGTGCAAACATAAGGTCGACCTAGTCTTCGTTTGCGCAGTAAATTGGCTCTGTATTAAATAAATCAAGTACTCCTAACTCCCACTACTGCGGTATTAGATTTCGTGTTTAAGTCTGATGTTTCCAACGAGTTCCTTCCAGAGATTTCCTTGAATTATGGAGAGTAATATTTTAGTGAGATTCATCGCGACTGAGGTATTTATCAGATTTTACATATTTCATCAGATTGGAAAATTATCTCTTAATTGGATTGATAATATTTTACAATATAGATTCCGCTTTACTTCGAATACGACGATGGGGAAGTCACCGGAAGATCCGCCGATTTCTTCTTAACATTCGTACGAAGTTTTTTGCTGAAGTGAGCTCATTTATAGTTTAGCACTAATAAATTACTTTACACGGATTTAAGCTATCTGACTATCTTTTTATTATTTTTAAAGCAGAAGTAAAATAATCAACGTATGACATCGAATGATTTCGGTTCATGATAGTTTGTCGCGTAATCACAACCTTTTCAAGAAGAATCTGGTCACACGCTACCATCTTCGTTGTCAAACATTATCTGTCGGTTTAATGTGTTGGCGATAAATACGATCGAAATCTCAAATTGAAAAATATCTACATTCTGAATTATAATAATTTGAATAATAGTCAATTATACAGGGTGGTTTAGAGAAGTCGGGCACACATTAACAAGCGTATTCTTTGAGTAACAAGGAGCGAAATAGTTCCTTAGAACCGTATCCGAGTAATTGGCCGTCAAAATTCCGCCTCCAAAACGTCGAAATACGCGCAAATGTAGTTTCTATTATTCTGTGGCCCCAATGGTTTTTTTTTTACAAAGAATTTGGTTTTTTACGAAAAAGATAAGAAAACGATTTCTAGTATCAAAAGTTCGTTATTAATTGAAAGAAGTATTCTGTGTAGGAATTAACAATATCAAGGTATTTCATAGTGACCCTGTCAATTGAAAGAATGTTACTTATCAATAGTGGGTTGTCGTAGGTCGTCAATGTTGTGAAATATTGGTATTTAAGACTTAAGTCTTCTATACCAATTTTTCAAGGTGTTCCCAGAACTAAAAGTTGAGTATGGGTAGAAATTCGTGTTCTTTGAGTAACAATTAAGGAGTAAAATGGTCTTATGAGATGAGTGAATAAAGCAAGCAAAAGCTTATTAGGCGTTCGCATCTAGAAGTATGCTATCGTTACGATTTAAGACACAGTTAAAATTATATTAATTGTTTTGTGGTTTCTCAGAGGTAACATGTACTGTTAACTAACAACATTACATGGATAATTGTATTAACAAACGTTTTTCGAAATCGCCACCACTGGTGTGTAGGCAAGCTTGGACACGTCTGCGGAAAGATAATCGAACACGACAAAAGATTTCTCACGTGTATCGGATTGTTGCGCCGGCCTCAATTATGCATTGACATACGTCTTCAACGTCTCTAACTTCAGTCTCGTATATGAAGTCCTTGATATGGCCCCAAAGATAGAAATCACATGGGTTCAAATCATGAGATCTGGCTGGCCATGCGATAGTTCCGCCTCGCACTATCCACCTTTGAGGAAAATCGGTATCAAGATGAGCTCTAAAATGAAGGCTAAAATGAGGGGGTGCTCCGTCGTACTGCTAGCGATACTTCTTCAAGTAGCTCTGGTAAAGTGTCTTATAGAAAGGTTAAGTACGACTAATTAGCTAGTCTTGGTGATAGGAAATAAGGTCCGATTAAATGGTCGCTAACAATTCCACACCATACTTTGACATTAAACTCAACTTGGCGTGACCTAAGTGAGAGGTGTCTGGCACAAATTTACAGGCGTGTTCTTTGGGTTCCTAAATTGAACCTTTTCCGAGTAATTGGCCGTCAAAAATCGGCCTTCAAAACGTTGAAAAACGCGCAAATGTATATTTTCTATTATTCCTTGGACCCAATTGTTTCCTTTCACTAAGCATTGGTAGTTGCGTGCGGATTTTCATGCTACCACTCATGACGATTATGTAAATTGAAGATTCTGTCACGGAAATAATTAGCCTCGTTAGAAACTAGGAACGTACTTAACCAATTGACGTCGTTAATCGGCTCCTGAAACCACTAACAAAATTCAACTCGTCTTGGATAATCGGCCTCATATGAAGATTGAAGCTTTGTAAATGGAATGGGTGGTACTGGTATACTCGAAGGATATGCCAGACAACTATATGGTCCAACTTGCCTCGTACTTGTCGTAGGATCATCCTCGAAGATAGTAAGTACTTGTTCCTCCACGTCTCCTGGAACGTCTCCTTCTGCAGTAGCAGGTCCGGTGGGTTGTATTTTTCCAGTGAACTTTTGTCGATTTGGAAGGGTCCATTAAGTTGGCCCCCCTTTTTTGATTTCCCAGAAAATTTCTTTATCAATTTTAAGCACCCACAATGCGACAAAAATGCGACAGCAAGAAAAAGAGGTGCGACTTAACCATTATCGAGATATAATTAAAATTAAAAGGGGGGCTAAATTAACGTCAGCCCCCATAATTTCGTTATTCAACCAGAACACAATATCATAGCCACTACATGTCAATGCGAAGAGATGCGACAGATAAAATTTTGATTGCGAAAAAAAATTATGAGAAAATTAATATAGAAAGTGAGGGGCTAACTTAACAGTAACCCTATAAGTTAAAATTTTTATTTACCATGGTTTAAAATATTAATTTAATAGTTGTTTAAAGCACGACTGATACTTCATGGTATTTTTGATTTTATTAAAAACAGTTTAAAATTTACATGTTTCCGAAGCTTTCGGGTTCGAGACCCCTCGTCAAGCGGTATTTTTCAGTCGTGCTTTAAACAACTATTAAATTAACAGTAACCCCCATATTAATTAATAATTTTAATTAACCTTAATATAAAGAGACGTCAATGCGAATTAATGCGACACTATTTTTAATGAATGCGACAAATTAGGTTATGAGATAATAGACAAATGAAAAAGGGGGCTAATTTAATGACAGCCCCCCCCCCGAAATATAAAAAAATAAGTTATATAAAAAATTTCGTCGTTAACGCGGACCAACGCGACAATCATTTCTTCAAATGCGACATCAATAGAAATAGTTCTTCCTAACCAGATTGTTATGTGACCAATAATAGATAAAAAAAAATGGGCTAGTTTAATGGCAGCCCCCAATATATAATAAAAAAGTTTAAAAAAAATTATTTGCGAGTTTAACGCTAATTAACGCGACAATCGTTTTTTTCAAATGCGACATCAATAGAAAGAGTATTTCCTAACCAGAATTTTTTATCAGATTTAGAAAAAAAAACAATCTAAGGAGACGGCAATCAAATTAATGCAACACTATTTTACATGAATTCGCCAATGCTACAACACCTTTATTAATTGCGACAATATTTAATACCTCCGAAACTCACTACTAAATGCACTCCATTTGTGTTTTAGAAGCGATAGTTTTATTCAAGAAAACTGATAGTACCGACTACGTATGATTACGAATCATCTCTATTCGAAGGATGATAAAATACGCGAAAAAGTAGATTAGTCCATAATTAAAAGGGATAAAATATCTAAATCCTAAAAAAATTTGAAGAAATTAAAAAACTTACTAATAACTCGTACCGATAGGTCTTCGAGCGAATCTCGGATCAAATAGATCTTCGAGTAATAAACTACATAAAAACTATATAAAATAGCCAGAAATTCCAACGGTAGACCGGTTTCGTTCTATTTGGAACTCATCAGTACCGTGCGGGAAATCTGGCTGACGACTGTTATATCGAAAAGAGAAACTAAGCCTAAACATTAAAAATTTCAAAACGCGTTGCATAGCAACGGAAAGCCGAAAAGGGGGAGTGTGGTGGAGAATAGCATCTGGGTGACTGCTCGCGACATCATTTTAATGAATGTGACCTTATTTTAAATGAATGGGACATCATTTTAAGTGAATGCGACATCAATATAAATGAATGTGACATCAATATAAATGAATGCGACATTAATATAAATAAATGGGACCTTATTTTAAATAAATGCGACATCAATATAAATGAATGCGACATTAATATAAATAAATGGGACATTAATATAAATGAATGCGACATTAATATAAATGAATGCGACATCAATATAAATGAATGCGACATTAATATAAATGAATGCGACATCAATATAAATGAATGCGACATCAATATAAATGAATGTGACATCAATATAATTGAATGCGACCTCATTTTGAATAAATGTGACCTTATTTTAAATGAATGCGACCTCATTTTAAATGAATGTGCCCTTATTTTTAAATGAATGCGACAGCATTTAAATAAATATATTATTTTAAATGAATGCGGTATCATCGTTTATATTGATGTCGCATTCGTTTATATTGATGTCGCATTCGTTTATATTGATGTCGCAATCATTTATATTGATGTCGCATTTATTTATATTGATGTTACATTCATTTATAGTGATGTTACATTTTAAATTGATGTCGCATTCACTTAAAATGATGTCCCATTCATTTAAAATAAGGTCACATTCATTAAAATGATGTCGCAAGCAGTCACCCAGATGTCGCTTTCGAATAGAGAGGATTCGTAATCCTACGCAGTCGGTACTATCAGTTTTCTTGAATAAAACTATCGCTTCTAAAACACAAATGGAGTGCATTTAGTAGTCAGTTTCGTAGGTATTAAATATTGTCGCAATTAATAAAGGTGTTGTCGCATTGGTCCGCGTTAAAAACATATTTAACTTAATTTTTTCAATTTTTAATATTCTGAGGCTACAAATAAATTACCTTTTTACTTTACCTAATTTGTTGAATTCGTGTAAAATAGTGTTGCATTAATTTGATTGCCGTCTCCTTAGATTCTTTTTTTTTCTAAATCTGATAAAAAAAATTCTGGTTAGGAAATACTCTTTCTATTGATGTCGCATTTGAAAAAACGATTGTCGCGTTAATTAGCGTTAAACTCGCAAATTATTTTTTTTAACTTTTTTTTATATTTTGGGGCTGCCATTAAATTACAGATATCGGCGGGCTCTGGGCTCTAAAGAGTCCGAGAGCTATTTTTGGGCACGAGCTCGACTCTTCGGGAAAAAAGAGAAGAGCGCGAGTGTGAGCTCCACTCTTCGGGAAAAAAGAGAAGAGCGCGAGCGCGAAATCAGCCTCTGAAAAAAAAGAGAAGACCACGAGCTTCAGCTTCTGAGATAAAAGAGAAGAGCTCGAGCGCGAGCTTAAGCGCCGCCCTTAGAGAGGAGAGCGAAATTTAAAACCATTGATTCCCGCCTTTCGTCACGAATCACATCACGTGGTGCTTTTTCTAAATGTGAATTTCCCAGAATCTATCGGTCTCTGAGAGAGGACGCTTCTCATTACGAGCAGACCGCGAGCTCTAGCTCTTCCTCTTAAAAGAGCACGAGCGTGGGCTCCCCCTCTTATATTAAAAGAGAAGAGCGCGAGCGCGGGCTCGCCCTCTTGTACTAAAAGAGAAGAGCGCGAGCGTGGGCTCTCCCTCTTGTACTAAAAGAGAAGAGCCCGAGCGCGGGCTCGAACTACTCACTGTGAAAGAGAAGAGCGCGAGCTCGGAAATTTAGTTTTTGCCTATCTCTGTTAAATTAGCCCCCTTTTTTATCTATTATTGGTCACATAACAATCTGGTTAGGAAGAACTATTTCTATTGATGTCGCATTTGGAAAAATGGTTGTCGCATTGGTCCGCGTTAACGACTTAATTTTTTTTATATAACTTATTTTTTTATATTTGGGGGAGGCTGCCATTAAATTAGCCCCCTTTTTTCATTTGTCTACTATCTCATAACCTAATTTGTCGCATTCGTTAAAAATAGTGTCGCATTAATTCGCATTGACGTCTCTTTATATTAAGGTTAATTAAAATTATGAATTAATAGGGGGGTTACTGTTAAGTTAGCCCCCCCCCACTTTCTCTATTAATTTTCTCATAAACTATTTTTTCGCAATCAAAATTATATCTGTCGCATCTCTTTGCATTGACATGTAGTGGCTATGATATTGTGTCCTGGTTGAATAACGAAATTATGGGGGCTGACGTTAATTTAGCCCCCCTTTTAATTTTAATTATATCTCGATTGATGGTTAAGTCGCATCTCTTTTTCTTGCTGTCGCATTTTGTCACATTGATATAGAAATTTTCTGGGAAGTCAAAAAATGGGGGCCAACTTAATCGACCCGATTTCGAGCGAGTCCATACTAAAGATCGTTATCGGCAAATTCTGCATTCGTGAAGTACGCCATAGCATAGCAGGGTTAAGATATGAAATGTTAATTTAATTATTGAGGTCCCTCAATATATTGAAAATTCGAACCTCTTACCCGTCCCATAAAACTACTAGAGCATGTGTTGTAGACTAAACCTGTAGACTAAAAACATTTTTTGTGCGTAACTATTTAATGAGACCATATATTACACAAGCCAACTTCTTTCAGTGTACTTGCATTCGGTAAAAAAAAAAGAGATGAGCTAGCCTTGGGTATTAGCCTAGCTGATTATTATTATTATTATATTACGTTCCAAAATGGCTCACAAGGTGTTAAATTTGTACTTATGGCATTAGAAGAATAAAATACGAAATACAATAATTCCCTTTTTTAATAAGCGTAGCCCCTTAACACTTATTTCTACACGAAGCTTACTCCTTTCATTTCATAACGCACTTTTGATACTAGTTTTGTTTTCATCGAAAAAAGTAAGAAACCAATGCTTAGTGAAAGGAAACAATTGGGGACGGTTTGGAGGCCGATTTTTGACGGCCAATTACTCTGAATTGGTTCAATGTAGGAAAATGTTTCTTAGGACCTTTTTCACTCGTGGCTACCCAAAGCACACGCCTGTTTATTTGTGCAGACGTATTTTGGCTGATCCTTTAAATATGCTGTTGGTGGTGATTTATCGGCCAAACACTCGCCCATAGACTTACAATGTTGGTAGTAACTCTATAAGAGAGTCCATTGACCATATATCTATGTAACGATTTAAAAGTTGATTGACGGAAAAGAATTGGCTTCGTTAGAATACGAAGTATCATACTAATTTTATTATGTTATGAATGCTAAAATTAATTGAGAACTTGAATCGACATTTGGGAGGCACTAGTCAAAGAGCTGGTGAGGAACACAATCAGGTTTTGTAAGTTAAATCAGTCGTTGTTCGACCTTTTTTAGCAGAGCTTTCCCTCGCAGGTGAAAAAAAATTTCGCTTACTCATTTAATACAGTTTATGGAGATTCATTGTCTGATTCAGGAGATGTCGACGGGTCAGACTCGGACATTTAGAAAAAAAATGTACGCTATTTTCAAATCCGCGTAATTGATATTTTTTTGTTTAACTGGTTTCGAGATTTAGGTGGACTTTTCCGGGTGATTTTGTAGATTGGTTAAAAATCAGGGATTTTTAAAAATATAATGGATTTTCCTTAGAAAATGTAAAAAATAAAACTAGTATAGACAAAAGTATTGCCCTCTTTAGTTAAAAGGGTCAACTATAGACGAATAAATTATTTGCGTGGCACCATCATTAATAGTCCGTTCATTCGTCTCATCCTCCTGTTGAGAATTTCCATACTGATTCAGCGCTATAAAAAACGCAAACCATGGAGCAGCATGCGCTATATGTAGATGGTTAATTCTAAAATTCAATTTTTACCATTCGATGTCCTAACAAAATGCTGCTTTAACTGTAATTTTAATGATAACTTTAAACTCGTTATTATATTTTATAAATAAATCATATTCATGGTAAAAGTTTTTTGAAATCTCAAAGCGGTGAATACTGGGCCGTGGATGTCATGGGATTAAGAAGGTAATATCTAAAACATGGAAATTATTTATCAGGCAATAGGGATTTTTACCTATCAAGGTTGCAGCACTAATGCTAAATCCAGTTAAAACCGTTAAATGAACGAGTTTGAAAACAGTTTTTACTGAATTTAAAGTAATTATTTTCATATATATGAAACCTCCCTTGGTTCGATCAGTATTTACGGTTTTAATTCAAAGTGGATTATGGTAATCGTAAATTTGTTAATCATATCTTCCGTATGACGGTGATGCCATAGATAGTTATTTAGTGATATTAAGTTAACCATATTTTTAGTATCACCGTGTATTAATCTACACAAGTATCAAACTTATGACATTCGTTCAAAATTCCATTAAATCCTATTCAGATATAATGTGACCATGGTAGACACGATCAACTATGGCAAAGTAACTTCTGTGACAGATGGCACCGGAGTTCTTGGATACCTGGCAAGAAACGTAAATATTGAATGTGTGCCGTAAAATTCTATAAATACTACGGTAAGAAGTACATTTTAGTCTCTTTAAAAGGAGGTATTAATTGTGCCAATCTGGGTGCGCCACTGTATTAGCCAAAACACAAAACGGGTTAAGCAAGGCGTGTTTTAAATTTTAATTCCAGTGATTTAAGCACAAATTAATTGTAAACTTTGTGTTCTATGGCAATCAACTACGTCCGGCGAGAGTTTAACATGTCATATTTGATATTTCTATCTCTGAATAGCTGATGGCTTTCCGTATGATAAATCTACTGCCAATATCCATTAAAACTATGACGATGGTGAACGGCACAAAGTTTGGCGTTGAAAAAGCTAAAAGGGGTAATGAACTGAAAGTCGAAAATACGCTTAGTCCAAGATCGCGTTAATCTCACAATACTCGTGAAAGTTTTTGTTTTTGCGGCGAATAATCAACCTATAGTAGCCCTTTACACAGCGTAACGACTAAAGAAACTGAAGAGCGTGTGAGAGAAAGCTCGAAACTTTTTGAAGATACTCATCTACTAGTCAATCCTAGGAGGATGCAAGTGAACCTGGAGTGGTATTTACCATACCTATAGCACGGGGCCGTTGTTCGTACGTGTGGAACCGAAATCCGCTAGAGGCGCTCCGTGTCTGCCTTGGTTCATACGATTGTAACGACTTCTAGCCGCAGCTCTAATTACTAAAAATTTAAAAAATTGTTTTTTTTTATATCGCGAAATACGCTTATCTTGGTGAGGTGGGTTTAACAAATCTTTCAACATTTAACGTATATCGTTAATAATGGTGCAGTAATGGCAATTAGTTGACTTTCAGCTTTCCTATTTCCAACTTTCCTTTTTTTAGTATTTGGATTTTTCTTACTTCCTAAATGTTTTATAATGCAAGTTGAAGTTATAGGTTACTAGGCCTTGGTGACATGGCCAAAATATTAAACATACAAAATAAATGAAATTATTCTTACCCGCGTCTTTTTTATTAGATGCACAACTATAACTGTGCTCATTCAAAATTGCTGATATTATATTCATTTTATCTTTCAAAATCTTTGTAATTATCTATAACTATAGAAATACCCGACGTTTATCTTCAAAACCCTGCCTAGGACCTGCTTAGCTTATTTCAAGGTCACAGTTCAGATTTTGCCGTTCAGAGATTGCAGCACATTACGATGAACCGGGCCAAAGCCAAGAGGCTGGTGCAGTACATAGTGCGCGCAAATTACCACTCCAGGTTCACTTTCATCCTCCTAGGTCAAACTGAGTACTGGTAGCACTTGTAGCTCAATATCACTTGAAATGTTTAAGTTTGATGTATAATCGAGTCAGAGCCCTTAAAGCGCAAAAAGAAGTAACCACAAAGGATCAGAGGTTGTGAGGGGAAAATATTGCCCGTGACGTCTTTCTGTCAAGTAAGAGGGCGCACGTATAAGATTCTGAGAGAAAGAGTCTCTCATTTTTAGTTCCACATCGAGATATATATATCGAAGTGGGACTATTGCTATGGACGGATTGTCGTTAAGTGTTGTTGTTTGTGTGTTTGTTGTGGAAAAGCGACGACACGGTAGATGGAGCTGCGAAAAATAATTTAATAATATAATTTATATTGCTGGCCTGGCCGGGGCTCGAACACAGACAGCCGCTCGCCGCTTAAACTCTTAAAAACCGCACGGCCTACCAACCTAGCCACGCCGTCTTCAATAAACAATCGCTTGAAATTTTGCCTTTGAACAGTTTTTTTCTTCCATTGGGGGCGGGACGAAATTTTGCGTTTACTCGAAAGCGGGACAAGTAGATTGTTAACTAGTAGTGCCCGTAAAGGCAGGAGAGCGCGCCGCTGACGGTGCAGTCTGCGGATCGGACTGAGGATTTGCGGACAGCCATATTCCGTTCTCTTTTCGTATCACATAGGCTTTTTCGCCCGTCAATTTTCTCCCTCGCCCCTGAATCGCGAGGCCCCGCTGACGGTGCGGTCTGCGGGTCGGACTGGGGATTTGCGAACAACCATATTCCGTTCTCTTTTCGTATCACAGGCTTTTTCTTATCGAAACCGTGTTTGGTCAGAAGTAATAAGTGTGGCACTTTCTTATCGAAACCGTGTTTGGTTAGAAGTAATAAATGTGGCACTTTCTTATCGAAACCGTGTATGGTCAGAAGTAATAAATAAGTGTGTCACTTTCTTATCGAAACCGTGTATGGTCAGAAGTAATAAATGTGGCACTTTCTTATCGAAACCGTGTATGGTCAGAAGTAATAAATAAGTGTGGCACTTTCTGTAGCGGTACAAGTAGATTGTTAACTAGTAGTGCCCGTAAAGGCAGGAGAGATAGATCCGTTAGACATTGCAGCAGAGAGCATATAATATTATATAATAATAATAACTGTGGCACTTTCTTATCGAAACCGTGTTTGGTCAGAAGTAATAAATGTGGCACTTTCTTATCGAAACCGTGTATGGTCAGAAGTAATAAATAAGTGTGTCACTTTCTTATCGAAACCGTGTTTGGTCAGAAGTAATAAATGTGGCACTTTCTTATCGAAACCGTGTATGGTCAGAAGTAATAAATAAGTGTGGCACTTTCTTATGGAAACCGTGTATGGTCAAAAGTAATAAATAAGTGTGGCACTTTCTTATCGAAACCGTGTATAGTCAGAAGAAATAAATAAGTGTGGCACTTTCTTATCGAAACCGTGTATGGTCAGAAGTAATAAAAAAGTGTGGCACTTTCTTATGGAAACCGTGTATGGTCAGAAGTAATAAATAAGTGTGGCACTTTCTTATCGAAACCGTGTATGGTCAGAAGTAATAAATAAGTGTGGCACTTTCTTATCGAAACCGTGTATGGTCAGAAGTAATAAATCAGTGTGGCACTTTCTTATTAAAGGGAGAGTGACCGAAAAAAACAGTTGGTCTCATTCGATAGAACTCTTTAACGCGCACGCAGTGCCGTTAATTTCCGCCCCCTCCGACCAACCCCCTTAAAGGGAGAGTTACCGGGAAAAAAAGTTGATTTCATCAGGGTGGGCGGTGGCCACTCTTTAACATAGGATGGTTAATTTTATTTCAAACAATAGGAAATCACATGGGCCCAACAGATTTTTTATTAGTTTGCCCACCCGGGTCAGCTGATGGTGGGCGGCATCCACTCTTTAACTTAGGGTGGCAATTTATTTATAAAAAGATAATAAACCACGTAGCCTCATTGGCTTTTGTATTAGTTTGCCTACCTGTGTCTACTAAGGGTGTATATATTTGTCCACTCTAATACACTGATGTGGAACTAATATTACGGCCTGGGCCGACTTGTTGGAGTTATTTCGGGCATTTTCGGCGGGGAAACTGTAGTCGCGGTGCCTTGGTGATTTAATTTAATGGATTATTTTTTGATTTACTAAAAATTTAATTATATCTAAGCTTCTACATTATATTTACAATAATTGGTGACTGTTTGTATCGAAGTTATGATATTTTAACAAATAATTTAGTGTAATTTATACCCAAGCCTTGGCCTAGATAATAACTTGCTCTTTAAAAACTCTAGTCAATTTTTTTAAAAAGCATGGTTGGTAGATATTGTTGTGTACCTGGTTTTACGTCAAGTATTTCAAACAATCGCGGTGCAACCTTAAGCCCGTTTCCAACAAATGAAAGCTTGAAACATTGTTGGATTAGAATAATAAATAGAATTGCCCCGGAAAGAATAAACCTATCTTTAAAGAGACCTTGGAGCACGCCTGTATACCTTAGGTGGAAATTGCCAAGTAGTGTGTGGATTTCAATTTAATTAAAATAGCAGGAAAAGTAACGAAGATAAACTTTCAACAATTTTTAATGGTAATCGTGTGGATGAAACGGGCGTTTATTCGTTACTGGTTCAGAAATAGAGGTAGATTCTCGGATAGATATCCCACCTACAAATAGTATGTAACATGTATGTATATAACCTTACTAGAGATATCAAAATTTTTCTAACACGGTATTTTTACTAAAATCATTATATGATTCGCTTATAATGAGATTAATTTTCCCAGGCGAAATAACTCCACTGATATTGGAACAAATAACGAAGATGGTGGTTTGTAAATAATACAGAATGTTTTTAAATATTTTTAATTTATCTCTTATCTGTTTTGAAATTGTTTATTTTAGATCATAATTATTGTATTCCGAACAACGTTTAACGTCTTTCCAAACTTATAAAGGTCTATCAAGGTGAAATCTTAACTTTACAGAAAATGACGGAGGATGTGGCCCAGATCCAATCTTCGAATTAAAGTCTTCTTGAGGAGGATAAGAAACTTACAGATAAACTAAAATTATTTAAAGAAACTAAAACCAAAATTGTGGAATTAAACCTCGCAAATGAATCTCTAAAACAATTAAACTTACGGTGCCGGAGGAAAATGTTTTACTCACAAATTCAACTTAAAGATACGAGGCGGTTTTCTCTAAAAATATATCTATTTCTAACATTATGATGCAGTTTTATACAGAGTGTGAAAATATTGGAGAGTTCAACGATTTATTTAAATTTATCGAATCGTACTTAAATACAATAAGGAAGATTAGTCCATTATGAAAAGGGATAAAAAAGCTAAACCCGAAACAAATTTTAAGAAATTTAAAAACTTACAAATAGCTCGTACCGATTGGTCTTCGAGCAAACAAAATTGTCTATTGCCATTTTTCCCTAGCTCCTATAGTTTGTCCAGTATCAGCGGTAAAACGTGGACAAAACTTAGTATAGGCTATTTGTTAAAAGGAGTCACGGCCCATCGGTTAGCGCTCTACGCTCGCGCGTCGCTAGTCCGGGCTCACTATCAATAGAGTTTTCTTGCCAAGATTTTTACACTACTTCATTATTTCTTTTCTCGCAACTTATTATTCGATGAATTTTCGTACGTGGAATTAATAATTATTCAATATTTTATGAGCAATAATCAAATAAAAGAAATACTAAAGAAATCAGAATATATATGATTAACCGTTTCGTTGAATCCCACATTCAACACTCGCTCATAGGTAAGAAGCAGTCACTTAACAACAGATCAAACACTTATTTATCGATACAGCACATGGTCGGTTAAAGTCACGGTCACACGACAGTTAAGACTCAATACTTAACTATTTATCTACTGAGTTCGTTCATCGTGCGATCAGAACGAAACCAAATACGACGCTCGGTTTTGGGAAGCACCCGGAATTTCGGCAAGAAACCTCTATTGATAGTGAGCCCGGACTAGCGACGCGCAAACATAGAGCGCTAAGCCACGGCCCACTGCGCATGCGCTCGCGTTCTCTCGCCCCATAGCGGCCCGCTCAATCAGCCCAAAATAGAGAATGCCATTTGTGGTCGCTACGTAGGCTGGAGCGCTATAATCTGACCCCTCTTTAACATTGAATCCTACGGAGATATGTTGTTTTTACCTCTCCGAGGGGACAAGGTCCCCTAGGAGGGGTTATACAACGACCGTGTCTGTCTGTGGGTGGGTCTGTGGGTGGGTCTGTGGGTGTGTATGTCTGTCAGGACTGCGAACGCGTTCGCATTTTCGGTGCAAAGTGTAATCACTGCGTACGCAGTTTCTCAAAGGGTTGGCAAAACCACCGTGTGACGGTGAGCGTTAACGGATGCATTTGCGGTTTGGTTTGGATGGTGTTTTTTCGCTCACCGTCGTGACGGTTTGGTGTATTACGGTTTTTGTAATGTTTATGCGTAGGTTGTGAGTGTTGAATTTGTTGTGTTTGTGTTCTGATGGATGTGCATGTTGAGTCTGTTGTGTTTATATGGGCGTTTTCTCTCCAACTTCTTCTTAATGACTTTGGGACGGACCGAGTGCTGAGTGTAATGCTACCTCTCAACGTCCAATGGCAGGGTTTCCACCAGTTGTACACGGTATTCGTCTTAGTATCAATTTGCGATCGCATCGGGCGGGATTTGAACCCGAGACCTCCTGATTGACAGGCGGACGTTCTACCACAGAACCACCGACACTTGTTACGCCTTATTGAAAATTAGACCTTCAGCTTTATCGGAAGCGTTTTTAATAGAGTACGAAATTTTGGTTTAATTGAAATAGAATTGAAATTGAAATTATTGCATCGAAGAAATTCTAATTTAGCGTTTCTCTATTGATTAAAAACAAATGCGCCACCCAAGTTTCGAACCCAGACCATTCGGCTTGGCAGTCGAGCGCTCTACCACAGAACCACCGATAGCTGCTTAGATTCACTGAAATTAAGACAGGCATCGTAAGCATAATAGGTAATAAAGTCTTTTTTTATTAATGAATTTATGAAGGCCTAATCTGGTATTTTTTAAAGGTTAAATCTTGTTTTAGCGCAGTCAGCCGAGATTAGAGGGTTAAAGGGTAGACCCTGTGGGTGGTCCACTTTCTTAACGACCTATATATAGTTCTGTTAATTCAAAGGAGATAATTTAACGTTAATTGCTTTAAGAGGTGGCGGTTAGTCAAGTGGCTCTCTGTGCTTTGTTGATGGTAAGGTTTTTGCTTCTTGTAAATACATTTGGTGTGGATATTTGGATATCTACGATTTCTAACGCAGTCAATGATTTCTTGGGTGTGCGAGTCATTATATGATATTGGAAATTGGACGGCATTGGTCTTTTTCATGTGGTATGCGTCACAACGTCAACAGGAAGTGAACGAGTCGTCCACTACCAGATATCTACGGTATCTTCATCAAGGGCGAGTGTTGAAATAAAATGAGCGTTAAAGATGCGGCAAGTATTTCTAAGCGAGTAATTCCAAAAAGCCTCTGTAGATATTTCTTTCATTAAAATTTGCTTCGTATTATATTTAACTGATAAACTTGTTCTGTAAAAGGGTTTAATTCAATTGTGCATTGTTATAGTACGTCTAACTTACTGTTGTAACTACTTAACTTATGATATTCTGAATAAATTAAAATTGGTCGTTTCGTCTCAATTATTTTAATTATAATTAAAATTTTATACCGGGCGGGATAGAAATGGGTTAATATTTTTAACAAATAACTCTAAATTGCGGAGATATATCTTAAAGGGTTATCTCGAGAAATTAATACCACTAGGGACAATTCTACCGAGGAGAGGTATATTTTGGCTTGCCAACTTGTTTGATTTATTATGAAAAAGATTAAGAATTAATAGGCATTTTCAAGGAAATGAAAGGTAAATCAACTCTTTTTATACGTTTTAATCACTTTTTCAAAATTTTTACGTTTGTTTTTCCCGCCGAAAATAGTATTTTAAAATCACCAGATGTCAGATGCTCTCGCTACTGAGTCAGCTGTTACAGTTGACAACACGTCGATGAAAAAGACTGCTTGGATGGATAATCACAATTAACGCTTGTAGCTAAGCCAATAGCAAATATTTTAATAACTGGGAAATGGAAAGTAAGTTATTATTTAAATATTTACAATCCATAATATGGAGAAGTTTAATGTTGTATTGGACGTTTCACATTTGGAGAAACTTTATCGTTTGAGGCTTAAAACTAAGTTCTTTAAGTTTCTCGTAACAAGCTGAAATTTAACCGTGTTATATTACAACTAAAGGTGGAATTATTTTGTCACAGATAAATTTGGCAGAAGTTGAAGCATGAGTATCATTGCAATCACACTGTAAAAGAGGACATTTAGAAAGCTTCGGCAAATTGTTACAAATTCCAGGAGTTTCTCGTAAATATGGAATCACTCCCTCTATGAAGGTCAAAACAATTGAGATAATCAAACAAACTTCTGCCTTCTGCTTTGGATATTTTAAACCACCTATGTCTGATAGTTAAATTAAATCAAGGAGCGGAGAGTAGTAAATCCCAATTCGAAATTTGATTCGTTTAATCAATAAATCTAATATTTGTTTGAATTTGGTTACTTGATTTTAAGAGGCAAGAAAATGACTAAACATTATTTACATTTTTGAGGGACTACTAATTTTTAATTTCAGGTCAGTATATCCCACCCCCAAGGGTCTAGAGACGCCAGTGCATTTATAACCAAATTGTTTACAGGTTCTTTGAAAATGTCAAGCCCCACAATTGTCTGTTAAAGATGAATTCTGTACCTTTATCTGTGTCACTAAAGTGTAAACTGAATACTACACTTGATGCTGACGTGTCATTTATTTTGTAATTATCACGTGATGTGATATGATTTTCAGCCATCTTTCTCACAGAATTTCCTCACTTTTTTAGATTTGCAATAAGGAACGCAAAAGCATTTTAATCTAGTTAAGTAAGGGTAACTAAATTGTTGAATAAAAATTATTTAATTTCTAATTACCTGTAAACTGTATTATTACGTTTCAATAGTTTGTATAATCTAGTTAATCCATTGACTTATTGATAAATGAAATTTGAAACCATATAAATATATGTTGGAACTTATTCTTAAAAGGGTTTCAAACAATGTAAATCTTAGAACATGTTTATAATAAAAATGAACAAATTCCACCTAAATAAACATTTTATTTTCTTTAGAAGATAATGAAATTTATATAGTTATATCAGAAATTCATGTATTTCTGGTTATATGTATGGAAAAATGGCTACAAGACAAGGTAAAAGTTGTAAATAAAACTAACTAGGGTTAACTTTCTTGCTAAACAATTTGAAAAAAAACTGAATTATAACCTAATTTTTTAAGTTATAAATGGAAACATAACTTTCAATTACAAAATAAAAATGAAAAAAATTAGCTTTAAGAATATTTAGGTACTTTTTAGCAGCACGTACTCATCAGTTGTTGAGTTTCCCACCATAAGAGTATGATGTTAAATCGGTTGTAAAAAGACGCGTTTTTAGGGTTGGGACGAAGCGCTCCCGGCGGACGACGATGACACTAATCGCTAAACTTTTGATTCGCGCCAATACATGGATTTGAAATTCTTTGAGCGGGCCGCTATGGGGCGAGAGAACGCGAGCGCATGCGCAGTGGGCCGTGGCTAAGCGATGGGCCGAGACTTCTTTTAACAAATAGACTACACTACGTTTCGTCCACTTTTGACTGCTGCTACTGGCCAAACTATAGGAGCTAGGAAAAAATGGCAATGGACAATTTTGCTCCTTTGATCAATCCCAACAACATGTTTCAATTTGAAAAAAAATCGGTCGAAAGCCAAATCCCATAGAAGAAGTGCGATGTCCTTTCTTCAAATTTGTTTATGGTTTAGTTTTTTTATCCCTTTTCACAATGGACTAATCTACTTATTCGCTAATTTTATCCTCCTTTGCATTGAAGCAGCACCGTCCCTTGGGTACGGTGAGCGGGGCAGCGGCCCAGGGCGCAAAATTGAAGATTTTTATTTAAATTTGGTATTGAAAAATTAAACATTTTATTAAAAATAAATTGAAAATATTTCACTAAAACTCGAAAATAATGAAACATAAATATATCTGTATTAGAATTTGTCCAAATACGAAAGATCAGCCTCATGGAAGATGGATTTTAGAAACGCTTTATTTATTTCTTTATGTCGCTTGCAGATGGCCCCAAATTTTGAAGCAGTAATTCTCACCTTCCGTTCAGATTTACACAATTAACTGTTCGATTGTTGCCGAGTGTTAATTTCTAAGTTAATAGAGCCAATCTAAACTAGCTTTAAAACAATAGGCGTGTTAAGCCCAGTAGACTAACGTAGAGGTTTGACATTTCCATCTAACGCTAATAAAGTGACAGGGAGTGGATCTGTGGATGAAAAGGGGCACCTATGTCAATCATTTCATTATTATATGTAGGGATTGCAATTGCTGGACCCCTCATCCAACAATCCAGCTGGATCCAGCGCATTTTTCGGTCTGTTGGATGCGGATTCGCAAGTAATTAACTTTTAAATAATTGGCACGTAAATCGCGATTCGCGCGCCGCGAATGGCACAAAAGTGAACGTTGCCGCTTCGATAGGTGGGCTACGGCCCTGCGTGAGACAAGACCATCAATACCATTTGTTTCTTGAGATTGTACTCCCAGAAAAGTTTTAAAAAAGGCCTCTCGTATTGATGTATGTGGTTTAATATTTAATAAAATGTAGCTAGTTGCCAGTATTTACAATAGTCTGGTTTATTTGTAATTGTCTGCCTTATTCCTCCAAGATGTGAACAAGAATCTCCTTAACTAATTGGTGTAGATAAATACCCCCCACCCACGTGCGTTACAAATTATAGAAACGTGGTTAATTTAATCCTTTAAAATACTTCAAGACTAATATTTTATAACTCCTACTTCTAATAAGACTTTAGTAGGGTCTTTGCCCAAATCCGTGTTTCTATATCCGTTTAGGGTTATACGTGTAAACGTTTTAAAAACCGTTTCCAAAACCGCCGTGTTTTTAAAAGTAAACGGATAAACGTATATTTCACATGTACCCGTGTAGTTTGATACGTTTACACGAAAATCCGTGTTTCTGCTGTGTAGCAAAGGTTAAGTACAAAAACTTGGATGTTACCAGAGCTTATTTTTTAATGAAATCTACATGTTTTCCAATAATTATTAACCATTCCAAATGGTGTTTGATCTACAATAGGACTTTGACTTTAGATAACAGAGGTCTTACGTTTCCTTTTTTCCAAACGCATATTTTGTTGGAAAATATTAATTTATAAATCGTGCACTGTAACGGTCGATGTTATGGGCAAGACAAAAAGTTGGGTTTGGCAATTCGCGGAAAGAAAGGGTGACACGGCATTTTTCATTATTTGTGATGACTACACCAACAATGAGTTCACGTGTAAAGGAGGTTCGGCAGGGGCAATCGGAAACCATTTAAAGAAGGTTCACGGCAAATCTCCGAGTGACCATCTTGGCGCAGTAGCTGAATTAAACCAGAAGTAAGTTACTTTTGTACTGAGCTCTGCGTAAACGATGTCGAAACTACAATGTGTATTTGGAATATTTAACGCATTTTTTTAAGGACGACGTTACTAGAAAGGGCGATAACGAGAGCGGAGATATTATCCAAATCGATGATCTACCCAGCACACCGTCGACGAGTGCTTCCAAATCATTTTCAATTGAGCCAGTACTTAAACGCAAGCGCCTTTCTACAGGGACTCGTAGACGTATTTGTTCTCAAGACCGTACCGAAAGTATTCATCAAGCCCTTGCAAAGATGATCGGTATGTCACAGCTTCCACTTTCGTTTGCATCGTGCCCGGGTTTTATTCAGTTCATGGAAACTGTGGAGCCCGGTTTTAAGATTTGTAGGGGGTCTGGTCTAAAAAAAAGGCTGGACATGTTGTACGATAAGGTGAAATGTCAAATAAAAGAGGAGTTGGACGCGGTTGAAAATGTTACATGCACATCTGATTGCTGGACCTCACGAGCCCAACAATCATACCTTACGGTGACAGTTCATCTAATTGACAACCAGTGGACACCAAAGTCCTTTACATTGACTACTCAGCTTATGGAAGAACGTCACACTTCGGCCAACCTCTGCAACGCCATGGAAAACGTTTTGAAAGAGTGGAACATCTTAGACAAGACCATAACTGTTGTGACTGATAATGCAGTAAATGTGGTCAACGCCGTTCGTGACATGAGTAGCCTTGGCATAAAAGAAAAAGGTGGGCTCACTTGTGCGGCACATTCAATTCAACTTGCCGCTAATAAGGCTCTTGAGCACAAGACCACCGTTGATGTCTGCCAAAAAGCCTCTAAAATAGTTGGACACTTTCGACCCTCAAATGTGGCAACATTAGCTTTGGAGACGAAACAGGTGCAGCTAGGATTTCAAAAACAGAAACTCATACAAAGCGTTAAGACCAGATGGAACTCGAAGTTTGAAATTTTACAACGTCTGTTGGAGAATCGACTGTCCATTACCACTGTTCTAACCGACAGAACACTCACAACCAGAGCAGTTGCTGAAAAGCTTGACATAGCAGAGAGAGAGTGGACACAAATTGCCGAATTAGTAGACCTTCTAAAACCACTGCAAATGGTAACTACTGTATTTTGTGGTGATAAGAGTTCACCAACGTCCATGGTTAGACCACTAATTACAAAAGTAGTTAAAAACCATATGCAACCATCTACATAAGTACAAGCGACAACCAAGAGCAAGTTCTCGAACGTCTCATAGCGGCCTTTCTGGACCCACGCTACAAAGACCTCGCGGATGAAACACCTGAAGTTAGACAAGCTGTTCGGGAATATGTCCGAGGTATGTTGTGCAAGAGCTCCGAGGTAATGAAAATGGATGTCGAGTTGCCCAAGGCCACACACGTCCGCCCTAGCGTACCTTTACAATGACCCCGGACCATCGCAGGCCAATGAAGATAGCCAGTTTGATGAAAACCTATCAGAACCCCAACTGAGGTTCGATCTGAACCACTTAGAGTGGTGGAAAGCGCGCGCTCAAAAATTATCTGCACTAGCCTCACTTGCGAACAAATATTGAGGTATTCCTGCCACTTCAGCAAGTTCAGAGCGTACATTCTCCACGGCTGGTAACATTGTTACCTCCAAAAGAAGTTGTTTAAGTTCGGAAAATGTAAATATTTTGGTATTTTTATACCAGAATAGGTTGTTATACGTCTAAGAGGTCACAAAATGTCATTGGTGGTGGTTTTCGTTAAAATTTTGTATTCCTTACTCTATAATCTTTGAGAAATATATTGCTATACTTAACCTGTCTTGTGCCATGCTTGTTTCTTGTTATTGGTAAAGAAAGTCTAGAGTAGAAAGGTCATAAATAAGAATAAACTATAAGTACACGATTGATACTTCATCGTGTACTTATAGTTTACTCTTACATATCTTAGCCATGGTTAAAAATTCAATCTCTATAACTAGAAATGTGGTAAAAAAAGCTCCATGTTCCTAAGATAAGAACCAATTGTAAGAGCCGACTTGCTAATACAACCCTAGGGTTGACAAAAACTTCGTTGGGGGACCCGAGTTGTCATGGAATTCGTTAACAGTCGAGCCATTGTGCCCAACATTTGGATCCAGCACCCAATTGCCGCTGTCAAAATCGGAGTTAGATATGAGAGTTGACGTTAAACATTGGCTCTTGTTTAAAATTGTACTGTCCAGTTTTGAGAAGAAACTCCTTCACTCATACCAGGAAAGACAGGGGTAAACGTTACGAATAATCGATTGAATGGAAAACCGATTGAACCATTAAACGAAAAAAAACGTTTATACGGTTATACGTTTTGAATAAATCGTGTAAACGGATAATTACAAATGTTTAGTGCTATCCGTTTTATAAACGTACTTCACTTAAGAATACGTTTATACGTAGACACGTTTATACGGATAATAGTAAGCCCTACTTTGCGGGAGACCCCAAAAATTATAGACCTATTTCGTTGCTTTCTATTTTTGCTAAAATTTTTTATTATATCATACACAAATATATTTCGAACTGGTTCAACTCTTTTCCCAACTCTCCCCAACATGGGTTCTTGAGAGGGAAAAGTGTTGAAACGAATCATATGAATTTCTTAAGTGACGTCACCACAGCGGTAGAAAACCAGAAACAGATTGACGTGGTTTTCTTGGACCTTTCCAAAGCTTTCGATAAAGTCTCGCACCCATTGCTACTGAAGAAAATTGAAAAGTATGAACTTCATGGCTGTCTGTTGCGTTGGTTAGAAAACTATTTGTCCGATCGTAAAAACATACTGAAATGCAACGGTGTTTTAACCGACGTCTCCTACTGTGTCAATACGGCGGTTCCCCAGGGGTCCTCCCTTGGTCCCATCTTATTTAATATTTATATATACGACTTGCAATTCGAAATTAAAAATTCCTCCTTGTATCAATTCGCCGACGATCATAAAATTGGTAAAGAAATTTCAAACTTTGCGGACTCCGTACATCTACAAGATGATCTTAATCGAGTTTCAAAATGGTGTTCATCTAACAATTTGGCTATTAACCCATCAAAATCAGCTCTTGTTTCATTTAGTAGAAAAACTGAAAACATTCGGTATATTTTTAAAATTGATAATGAACCTATTCCCCGAAAAAACTTAATTAAAGATCTTGGTGTGATTTTCGATAAAGGCTTATTTTTTAGAGAACATATTCAAAACACTATAAATAGCTGTAGAAGATTATTAGGCGTAACTTTAAAACTCAGTAAGAAAATAAACTCTAAAAAACATTTTATACTTCTATATCATAGCTTGATTAGGTCCAAATCTATGTACGGATCTTTAACCTGGGGAGGGTGCAGCAGTTATCTGTTGCAACATATCGAAAATATTCAAAAGAAATTTGTAGAATATCTTCATACATATTTTTAAAAAAATAATATTTATAATTATTCAAAAATTCTAAATGATTTCAAAATTGACACACTGGAAGACTCTCGGAAAAAGGCTGAACTAATTTTTCTTTATGAACTACTAAACAATATAATACCCAGTGAAAAGTTAATTTCTAAACTAAATATATCTGTTCCTCAATACAATACTAGAACTACAAAAATGTTTAAAACTGAAAAGAGTACTCTGAATCCTATTAATAGAATACAAATAACTGCAAACACCCACTCCAATGAAATAGATTTGTATATCTGTAAAACATCTGAAATCAAAGCATTGCAAATGTATGCGAAAATTTCTTAATTTAACCACCAATTGTATCTAACCTATTATAAATTCAGGTTATAATATATCTGATTTCACTACTGTGATATGTTAATATGTATATCTAAGTAACACGCTGTGTACCAACTAGTTGACACTGTAAAAAGGGTTGTTTTGGAACACATTAAAATTTCATTTCATTTCATTTCATATAGTTAGTATATACTATAAACAGACGTTCTCAAGTTAGGGAGGCTGCAATGATAACTTCTTACTATCCGATGACTCACTCCTAGTGAATAATGAATCCGAAGTCTATCACCTTACTTGTTTCAGTTATTTTATTCGGATAAACAATTTAGTACGGTTAACCGATAACTATTATTAAGCGTATAGATAAATCTGTCAAAGAATAATTTTCTTATATACCACAAATGTTCTTTCGTAGCAAAGATATTTGAAAAATAAAAATCAGCGATTATTTCATTTAATGAATAAAAAACATTCTTTATCCGTCTGGTCAATTACCCACTTTCTCGCAAAAACAAAAGATATTTTTAAAGAATATATTTTTATAGTTTTGGTACGATTAATTTAAAGAGCAGCTAACCGCTGAAGATTGTTCGTTTTTTTTTAAATATTATTTTTCCCGAAATATTATTATTCGAAAAGAAGCATATTAGAAGAATAATATTTGCCGTAAATCGATTACGAAAAATAATTAAATTGCTTTGCTTATCTAAAAAAAATTGTCCTTTTTAAAATAAAATAAATAATTTATATTCGGTTAATTTTTTCACTAAAATATATCATTAACCGACCGAAAATTATCCTTTTAGGTATTACCCCGGTGTATAAATTTTTAAACTCATACAACATTTTCTCGGATAATGGATGGATAATGCCGACCACTAGAAACAATTAATATTGCATTGAAATATTGGCATTTATTTTTGTTACATCATAAAATTATTATAAAACTTTCCAAATATATAAAAGGAATCTACGTTTTGGCATGACGAGTAAGCGAACATAGTACGATTTATTCTTTTCCTTTTTCGTAACTGACTACCCAATGCAGCTCTACAGACTACCCAATGCAGCTCTATACTCATGTACAAATTTGTACATTCATGATCACACTTTGACTTCGTTTCCTTTCACCAATTGCTGAAAATCTACATTGGGCGTTAAGCAAATACATTTAGGACTCTTTAAAGCAGTGGCGTAGCTATGGGGGGAGGTGGGGGGCGGTCTGCCCCGGGTGCCACCCGTTTGGGCGTGATTCGGGGAAGACACCCGACCGCGAAAAAAATCAAAACTTACACAAACTAAAGACTAGTAAGTAGCACACTATGATATCCGCCCCGGGTGTCACCCATGCTAGCTAAGCCACTGCTTTAGAGTTTTATATTACCATAATTAGGAACTGAGCACCTTCGTGACTGGTTTCGGTACCCTACCATCAACTGAATTCCTATTCAACCAAATAAAAAAATATATCCAATTTTATAATAAAAATAGTTCGCTCGTGTTTCTTTTGAATAGTTGATTTTATAAAATGTATTTACGCTTGCCCAACTTGTTGAAATGTTGCCCTGGAATAGTTCAGCCAATGCCTAAGAATGAGTTCATAAACTCTTTAGTGGGAGAGAAAACGGATCCACAGCTGAAGCGGGGAGGCAACATTTCAACAAGATGGCCAAGGTTATTTTATAAAAAGAACTATTGGAAAATGCATTCTATTTCTACTAGAGAGCTGCAGAACAGCGAAAATACCATACCGTTTCCGCTCCGTTTGGTTTCCCGCTATGGTACATATATCCGTTTCCGGTCCGCTTTGTTTCTCGTCCGTTGTTTCCGTCCGTTTAGGTTCTCGCCTATTATTTCCGTCCGTTTCCGGTCCGTTTTGTTTCTCGTCCGTTATTTCCCTCCGTTTCCGGTCCGCTTTTTTTCTCGTCCGTTATTTCCGTCTGTTTCCGCTCTGGTTTATTTCTAGCCCATTATTTCCGTCCGTTTCCGCTCCGGTTTATTTCTAGCCCATTATTTCCGTCCGTTTCTGCTCCGTTTGATTGCCGCCTATCATTTCGGTCCGTTTCTGCTCCGTTTCATTTATCGTCAATATTTTCCGTCCGTTTCCGCTCCGTTTTTTTCTCCGATATTATTTCCGTTCGTGTTCCGCTCAGTTTCATTAATCGTATATTACTTATTATTTATGCTCAGTTTCCGCTCCCGTTTTATATTTTGCTTTCCCTCAGTAGACACTCTTTTTAGAAACGTTTACTGGTCGCCGCCATTATCGTACAGACAACCAACGAGCCAGCTCTCTACCGCAGTTATTTCATCCCCCCAAAAACCGGTTTTCTCATCACCCTCCCCGTAGACTGTAAGGTAATGGCGGTCGATTGGGAAGGCGCGTTTAAGAGTCTATAGTCTTGAAAAATGAGGAAAAATTATTTTATTTTCCTGAATACAGAAATTTACAGAAACAATTATTATTTCTATTGGTTTGAATGTAAAACTAAAACTTTACCGCAAGCCGGGTCACCCAGCCAATTTATTCCCCCTTTTCGCTAAACGGCCTTTGTAACTTTTGCGATTCTGAGCATTGATGTACGCAACGTAGTCGTAGAGAAAAAGGCTTCAGTTGCAGTTATGTTTCCCACGAGCCGGTGAAGAAGGGGGGATTATGATCTCACTGTCTGGAAAAGTGAGAGACAAAATCTAATGAGAGAGAGAAATGAAAACAGTGTCCATGCTTCAATATACGACGTTTTTTTAGGAAATTTGCTCCGATCCCGTTCCATTCCAAAGGTTTTGGAAAATTTTACTCCGATCCCGTTCCGTTATAACGATTTTTCGTAAAATTTGCTCCGATCCCGTTCCGTTACAACGATTTTTCGGAAATTTGCTCCGATCCCGTTCCGTTAAGGATAACAAGGCATTTTAATTACTGTGTCTTTAATGATTATCTTCATATTGAGACGTTAATACCAAAAAATATTCGATAAAAAAGATTAAATATACATTAACAATTAGTGGCTACAAGCTTTCTTCACACGCTGTTGGTCTATCATCTTACCCACGAGTCACCGAGCCTACCAATATTCTTGACCTTGCGCTGGTCTCTGACGACAACCTACTTGAGGACATCTCCCATCTACCTGCAGTCAGTGATCACGACATTCTCTTTCCAAGAATCCGAGTGGTTCGCCCCCCACCCAGAACACTCCCTTGTTTCGTCCATGACTTCAACAAGGCCGATTTCGTTGCTATGGAGAGGTCGCTGGCAACTGTTAACCTGACGGCCACCACTTCTATTGCAGAGGCGTGGAGCGCACTCACTATAACCATCATCCAGGCGATCGCTGCCCATGTTCCGATGAAGAGGCTCTCCTCTCGACATAATCTCCCGTGGTCGGCTCCTCTCTCCGCCGCCTGATGCGTATCACGAAGCGTCGCTATAATCATTCTCGGCTGTACCCTACGGCTGCTAATATGCAAGCCTTCACTCGCGCGCACCCATCATGTCGACAATTGGCTTCCGACCTGACTACCCACAGGAAGCAGTTCTACCAGCTCGTCTCTATGAAGGCGAAAGTGACTGGAGTCCCTGACCGCTCGGGCTCAGGGCAGTCATACACCACTGCAGCCGCCAAAACTAATCTCCTGGCTTCCATCTTCCGGCATTATTTTCCATCGTACGATGTGGACACCGTTCCTCTCCTAGAAGCATGTGCCCCACCAATGTTCGACATAAGAGCCATTCACCAGCTCCTCACAAACATCAAAGCACAAAAAGCTCCGGGCCCAGACGGCATCCAGGTTGTGGTCCTTCGCAGGTGTGCCGATGTCTTAGCCGCTCCTCTGACTGTCATTTACCAGCTCACGCCGATCCCTAAGGGTGGCCTGGGTCACGACAAGTCTGACCCAACAGAGTACCGTCCGATTGCACTCCTGTCGCCGGACCTCAAAGCCAACGAGCATGTCAGTGCGTCCGCCATCTCGGCTCACTTCATCCAGCACAAACTCATAAGTCCGTCCCAGCATGGTTTCAGGAAGTGGCGTCTGCACTGAAACCCAGCTCCTTTGCCGCGTTGACGCCTGGACTTCTGGGCTGGAGCAAGCCGGACGAGTGGATATCATTTTCCTTTGATTTGGTTAAACATGAGCTCCTCAAGGCCAAACTTTACTTCTACAAGGTCAGGGATTAGACCCTGAACTGGCTATCAGCTTACCTCGAGAACAGGGAGTTTCGAGTGGTACTCCTCGGTGCCACCTCCGACTGGCTCCTTGCTTCGTCTGGCGTACCTTAAAGATCGGTCCTGGTGCCTCTCCTCATCATCATCTACATCAACGACATCGGAGACAACGTCGTCTCCCAACTTTACATCTTCGCGGATGACATAGCACTCCGCAGGCCGATCTTCTCGACACAGGACTGCATTACTCTTCAATCCGACCTCGACACCATCGGCAAGTGGAGTGAGCAGTGGCTGCTACCGCTAAACTCTGCAAAGTGTTCAGCTCTCTCTCTTTGCAGAGTTGGTCAGCCAGTTCACTCAGCGAGTGACATTAACAGACACCATGGAGTGATCCACCCACATCAACCGTGTCATTGTCCAAGCCGCTAGGACCTTGGGTTTCATTCGCCGATACTTGCCCCGCTGCTCCTTTGCGAAGAAGTCATTAGGAGTTAAAACCTACGTCCTTCCGATCCGGGAGTACTGTTCGGCCGCCTGGTCCCCATCTACTGCAAGTGGCGTCCACGCGGTTGACAGTATCCAGCGGCGTGCCCTTCGCTTCGCGACCAGCGTTGGATTCACGTGGCGTACGTCGATGACAAACGTGCTCAAGAACAACAAATGGGACACCTTAGCTTTGCACCACCGTCTTAAGCGTCTCATTATCGTAAATAGCGTGGTTCATGGCTCCTGTGGTGCACTCGCCACCTTCTCGGCGGTCTTGTCCGACTGGCGTCGCCCACCAAGAGGGAATCGGGTCTCCTCTATGATCCTTCCGGGCTTCAGACTTGCCGTCCGCAAACATTCATTTCTCCCCTCCTCCATACAAAAGTGGAATTCCATTCCGGAGTACCTTAAAGACATTTCTGGCCGTGCTCAGTTCCGGAAGGCCCTTGCTACGTACTAGGACCTGTACGATTAGCGCTCCTCCTAGTCTCAACGAAATGGGTTTTTAACCCTTTGTCCCGCTGCTCCTTTGCAACGAAGTCGTTAGGAGTTAATCGAACTAAAGAAGCTTCATGGCGTCAAGGAAGATCATAATTTGAATCACCACCAGAATTCATAATTTTGCAAAAAGGAAAATAATTCACGTAATAAATTTCAGATATATGACCAACAAGTAGCGTTCAAAATAATGGAACTAAAAATTGGATATTGGAAATTTTTACTATAATATTTTTAATTCGGCATATAAAATATATTTTTTATCTAAGTAAGCTTAAGTGATTAAACAATATATATATTTTTTTTAGGAATAAAGTTATTTTATCGGATTTTGTTTGTTTTTTGACTTTTCTAAATTAAATTAGCCATGATACTATCCTGTGGGTCAAATTGCATACCATTAAAGCCGCTCTTAGCAGTTAAACATTTGTCTGATATATTTCCTGAAAATAATGCGGAGACAAAAGTGACATAGCCTTTTGGGTTAATCCCAATTAAACCTTTCCAAGTAGTAGATTTATAATTTGAATAGATTTCTGATTGTACTACGAGTGATTTGGATACCTCACACTTAATTACCGTCGCGTCGATAATGCATCTAGTACTTGGGTATTTTTCTTTGAATATTTCTGGCATAGACCGGTCAATTTGTTCCCTTGTAGACCAAATATCCATCTGTCTTAATTGCAAATACATGAAGTTTATCCACGAAATACATGTAGCACTGACGACACTTACTGATACTGCGAAGCGAAAAGCAAGATCTTTAAAAAAAAAAGACCTAGTCTTAGCCGCATTAGTACAACTAAAAATTGATCCATAACGGAAAGTTTTCGAGGTCTACCAGCTGGTGAGGTAGAATTTACATTGGTATTTTTACCTCGCCACCACACAATATTTTCCCCGTTTGATCCTGGATTTAAGTAATGGAATAAGCTCATAAGTTTTTCATAATTTGGAAGTCCAGTGTAAAAACAAATGTCTTGATCGCTGTCTTTAATGGCATCAAAGCTTATTATTCTCCTTTCCAGCTCTTCCTCCAGACGTCTAGTTTTGGCTCTTTCCTCATTAAGAAGAGTTCTTGTATTTTCTAAATTGTAAGCTAAAACATTATTTTTTTCTTCTTGAATTGCCAATTTAATTTGGAGCTCTTCAATTAAATTTTGGTTTTGAGCCTTTTCTTCATCGAAACGAGTTCTAGTATTCCGAAGGTTTTCGCCCATCTTCCTAGTTATACTTTTATTTATCTCGTTTTCTTTCTCCAGTTTACTCTTGCACATCTCTCCTTTGGTTGACATTATCCTAACTTCCGTTGAAGAGTTAGCAGCATTATCAATGGCGTGGTCCAGCCGCACTTCATTAGAATTGGAATTTCCATCCGAAATTATTTCCTTGGTCATTTCAAATACAGGAGTAATTTCAGGTGTGACAGTTGTTTCTGAGACCAATGCACTTTCATATGGTTCCCATTTAAATTGAGAAGGAATTGAATCATCAATAAGTTTTGTCCATGGTTTCCAAAACTAACTTTGAAATCATTATCCTTAAAATGTAACGAACAAACGTAAATACTAGCTACGGTGTTGTAGAGGTAATCCCGTCTTCTTATCTTCGGTATCCATGTTTTTCGCATTGGTTCTTGAGATGGAACTTTATGATATGTGACCTATTAAGACACCCACTTTGTTAATTAGGGTTTATCTGTTTAATAAAGCTAATCACTCATTGGACAGTTTTTGTAAACCAATTTCTAGCTGTTAACGAAGCTTTAGGGAAATTCGTAGACATTCGCGTAAACGCCTTGAAATGGGTTTGATAAAACTGTCTATTCTTACTTTGTTTCCCAATTTATCGGTGCGCCCTTTCTGTGAGCATTCTAAGACACAACAATACCTGCTAGCCATTTTTTTCTCCATAGTGTTTAAGAGACTATAGAGCTAGGGCCAAGCCAAAAAGCTTTAGCAAAGGCTTAAACCTTAATTAAGATTCAACTAAAAAAACAATAAATTAGTATCTAAATTCTTTTTTAAATCATTTAATTAAACAGAAACCTACCTTAGATGATCTTCTCGGTGTTTTGTATACAACTCATTATAATTTAAATAGTATTTTTATCTTAAAAAAAGCAAGTTACAAATCGACTTAGCTAAACACGGTGAAATATTTCCCAGTATCATTTAGTCCAATCAAATCGGTTCACCGCTAAAGTGCCCACTGCTGCCATCTATTCTGTAAACCAAGCATTAAAAAAACACTCTTAGGTATTTTACCCCTTCGATGCAGCCGTTCAGTATGTAAAATGAAGATAGGTGTATTGGTGCCGGAAACTCCGGGAAAAATCAAGGACTATCTAGTAAAGTGCTACTACAACCAGTGGTGGAAAATGGATCTAAACAAACTAAAAAATATGAGAACTGCTATTCGGAAGAACGTTACTACAGCTACATCGCAAATCGATACACTACTAAAAAGTCCTCAAGTAACCGTTCTATCGCTCGAAGAACAATTATCACTAATCAGCATAAAAGAAAACTCACTAAAAGACCTGGACTCTCAAATCATGACCTTATGGCCACCAGTGGAAATTGAAGAAGACGTGGTACTGATGAAAGAACTGGCAACGGTAATGGAGTACGAAGACAAGATAGACTTGGCAAAAACCAGAGCCAACAAGAAAATATAGTCACTGGACCCGAATGGAGGTCCGCTTGCGAACGGATCATCAAACCACGGTTCTACGTAGCCAAGAAGAGAGGAATGCAGACTACCAACGCTACAAATTAGAAAATTCAAGGGAGACTACGCGGACTGGCCAGGATTCTGGAGTCAGTTCCAATCAGCTGTTCAAGAGAAACAAGGTCTATCAAAGGTAGAAATGTTTTACTATTTAGATTCCTATTTAGAAGGAGATGCTAAAGAGATTATAGGAGGTTTAAGAGCCTCAAATGAAAATTACGATGTCGCGATTAAATTACTAAACGATAGATATGGTCAAGAACATTTAGTAATATATGAACTCATGAACAAATTTCATAGAATTAAGGGTATATAAAGTTCTAACGATACGCATGCTTTAAGAAAATTGTATGACTCGTTCGCGTCAAATAGTAGAAGCCTTAGAGCATTAGGAGTTGACACTACTGCAAATGGCATAGCTTTGTGTTCCAAAATAATAGGCACTTTGCCATACGATATTAGATTAAAGCGCACTATGAATTGTAAGTCGAGTGAGGAGTTTGATGTGGATGTTTTGTTGAGTTTCTTAAAACGCGAGGTTGAGGCGAGAGAAGTGTGTTCGGTCTTAAAAAGTGTTTCAGAAACTTTGGAAGATACCAGAACTACAATGGGACGACGATCTACCATCGGACCTCAAACGAGAATTCGAGCTATGGCGACAAGAAATGCCTTCAATAAGAAAAATTAACTTAAACCGTTGTTATTTCACCGAAGAAAATATCATCCACCAAGAATTACACGTCTTTTGTGACGCAAGCTGTAAAGCTTACGCCACAGTCATTTACCTTCGATACATAACTTCGTCTCAAGAAATTGGTGTTTCATTCTTGGCTTCGAAATCTCGAGTTGCGCCACTCAAACCAACTTTAACAATTCCTCGTCTCGAACTGATGGCTTGCTTATTGGGCGCTCGCCTACTTTCTCATATAGAAGGAACACTCGAGTACGAAAACATCTCAAAATTTCTTTGGACTTATTCGATGGACGCTCTCCATTGGATAAAGGACACTGAAAAATGTTGGCCTCCGTTTGTACAAAACAGAACAGCAGAAATACAGCAGCTGACAAATACAATCACTGTGCAGGCGTAGATAATCCTGCAGACATACCTTCAAGGGCTCTAAAGCCAAATATTTAGTAATCAAAGAGATGTGGTGTCATGGCGTACCATGGCTAAAAATAGACTGATCGAATTGGCACAAAGGTAAACTAATCAGATAATTCAGCAAGGAAGCTGAAGCCGAAAGAAAGACAAAACTGATAGGTCTCGCCGTGAACTTGGAAGCTGAAAACGAAGTGGGTCTTCACAAATTGATTGATCTCAAAAGATATAATTCTGCAAATAAAGCATTCAGAATTACAGCCTACGAAGAGAAAGTCTATATCTGCCTTTGCACGTGCGCTGTCACCCGGGCCGTGCATTTGTAACTTGTACCCCTACTCTCCACGTACGAGTTTCTATTGACGCTAAGAAGAATCATCGCTAGAAGAGGGAAACCAAGTATCACATACACCGACAATGCTAAGGCATTCAAGAGGGCAAATGAAGACATCAAACTGATTTGGAAGGGACTCGCCGGTCGTGAAACACTCGAATTCTACGGAAAGAACGGAATTCGTTGGAAGTACATAACCGATAAGGCCGCCTGGATGGGCGGTTTCTACGAACGTCTAATTCGCTCTTGCAAGGACATCCTTCGGAAGATACTCGGGAAAGCAACTTTGTCGTATCAGGAGTTGGTAACAATCGTGATTGAGACTGAAGCCGTCGTCAATTCTCGTCCCGTGACCTACGTGTTTAGCGACAGTCGCGAGCCAATGCCTCTTTCGCCAACCGATTTTTTAACGGGTAAACGTCTCACCAGCTTACCACCTCAAAAATTAAAGGAAATCGAAATTCCAAACTCTCAACGGAAATACGCGATAAGAGTACGGTATTGTACAAATCTAAAGGAAAAACTCTTCAAACGATGGAAACAAGAATATTTAATGGAGCTTAGAAACGCCCACCACGTCTTGCCCTCCAAACGTAACACTATCTTCAAAGAAGGAGACGTCGTGTTGGTGCACGAAGAAAAATTTCCTAAACATATGTGGCGCTTAGCGGTCGTCACGGAAGCTAATAAAGGGCGCGATGGCCATGTAAGGTCGTGTATGGTTCGTTTACCAAAAAGAAACATCATCAAGCGTCCCATTAGGCTCCTTTACCCACTAGAAAAACGTTCTAGATATATTGTTAGCGCTTGTCAATGTTTTCCAAGGGCCAAATATCCAAAATCAAGTTCGAACAACTGAAAAAACTTCAGCATTAACTATCGCGCAGTTGATAAAGTTCAATAGTACGTCTTCCTCTATTTTAAAAAACTGCATTATGAAAGAAACGAATCTCACGATGTAAGCTTGTATATTGGGCGGTTACTACACGCAACTACTAGAAAACGAAAGTTTATGGACAAATTATTGCATATTGGAATTTGTTTTTCTTACGATAGGGTTTTGCGTCTTTCGTCTAAGCTTGGGATCTGCGGCTTGCATCATTACGAAAGGTAAAGCGTTTTTTACCCTTCAAGTTTACGTTCTAATGTCTTCACAAATGCGGCTGTCGACTATATAGATCATAACCCTAGCTCTACAACTGCGAAAGATTCGTTCCATGGAACCGCTATTTCCTTAATTCAACATCCAACGCGTATTAACGATGACAATTTAAAAAAATATTCAATTACTTTCTGCCGATAGCGAGGAGAATACTGTTAAACGTCTACCATACGATTACGCTGTCATTCGACCAGTTGACGTAACCCTTCGTAGTTCCGCCTATTAAAACCATATTTTCAAAAATAAGAAATTGTGATTGGTATAAAAACGAGGACAAAAAATGGCTGAATATTTCAAGCCACCCAAAACCTCTACAAAAATATATCTTGGGCTGCTAACCACACTATTTGGCAAACCAATATAGAAAAACCAATACAAATGGTAGCGCTGTGGCCATTATCTGAGACACCGCACATTCGATACCAATGAATAAACACGCGGTACGTCAAGCAGTTAATAAATTGAATGCTGGTCAAGCACCAGTTGTGACGGTTGATCAGCCGCTATACGCTATGGCAAAGCAAATTCAATGGCTATGGCCCGATATATAAGGGGAAGACCAATTTGTGATTTTTTTTGATGGATTGTATATTGAGATGGAAGCCTTAAATACAATTGGCGAATTGGCCGAATGGAAGTGGATCGACTCACGCCCTAATAAAGGCGAATATTGCAAATTCTGGTACCGCGGATTCGTATCACGCACACGAAGAGCTCACCAAGTAACAGCTGCTGCTTTGCATACCCTTTTACACAGATCATATATAAATTACGTCACTGATCTCGAAAACGCTGATGTCCTTGAGATCGCAGCTTGGATCCAACAAAGAGTACAACAGTCGCCACATTTAGTAAGATCTCTGATAGACGCGTTTCAGGAGTTCGGAAATCCATTTGAAAAATACAGTACTGACTTGCTCGTGTTAGATAGTAAAGCATTTGCGCAGGATCCGGTAACAAAAAACGCACGCAATGTTGAACGAATAGGCCAAGAACCAATCCAATTGTTAATTATAGATCGACTTGTTGACAGAGTCAAACCTATTGATATTGATGAAGCTTCATCTCGTAACAAGTTATGTTTGTTTTCAACTTCAATTTTAAGGGTCATGGAAAGAGCAAATACCAACTTTCAATAGTAAAAAGTGATTTGGAGCTATTCTCACGATTATACATCGCGTGCCAATCCCGGGAGGGAGATATTGCCGAGTTCTTTATCAACCAAAACCCAGCATATCTACCTTCAATATCCAATAATGGGACCTTATCTTTTATCGTGCTTGGAAGAATACTTTACCCCAGGGGCAGGTTGACCATCGAGCATATGCCTAATTTTAGATGGACCTGTATTGGCTAGATGTTGAAACATGGAACAACTAAACATTCAAGGAGTATGCCAATGCCGTATTTGTACCATACCTAAAAGACCAAGTGCGGAATGCGGGTCGTCTCGTTATTGTATACCACACTTATTTACCAACTAGTCACAAAGTGTCAGTCAGAGAGAAGCGTGGATCGAGAATACAAGCTCGTGTTACGGATTCTCCCCCAATACCCAGAAATTGGTAATCATTTCTACGAGTGGATGAAAACCACTAGCCATGGGAAAAAGCGTGGAAAACATGGCTATTCTACCCCGAATTAACGGACACACTAACTAACATATCTCACACGGACACCAAAGTAACAGTGCTTCATTTGTCCATTGAAAGATTTGTAATTGTAATGCACAACCGAACCAGTACAAGTAATGAAGTCAACGAAGCCAGAAAGTTGATTTTCTCTAGACATTGTAATTCACTTGAAAATATACCACCAACAGACGAGGCTTTGGAGCAACATATCAAGAGTGCGGTGTATCAGGGTACCATTTGCTGGGGACAGGCGCCTTAACCACAAATGGTTCTTCCACTCCCCCAATATTGGGGATGGCGATTATTAGAAGGGTCGTATTGGACGCTCTTACCAGAAGCATCGAAAGCTGCTCTGAATAATTTGCGGTTGTAAAAAACGATGTGGTACGCTTAGATGAAAATGCAGAGCTTCTGAATTATTATGTACTGCTTTATGCGATTGTAATGGTAAATGCGCAATAGACTTTTTTACTAACGTTAAATACATTTGAATTATATTAGTTAAAATTTCAAAGGGTTAACCAAATTTAATTGCTCTAATTCTCTTCGGTGGCGTAATATAAATAAACAAATCTTGCATTTAAGTATACATTTCGGTAACGCCTGCCCCCGGCTACGGCAATGAATTTCTTAGTCATTACTGAAACTCGCTCGCAATTATCTAGGAGTTTGGTATTTAACGGCACAAAATTGAATGAAAAATAAAAAAAATAAATTGTTCATATAACCATAAATTTTGGGGGTGGGGAACACGTTACCCCCCTGTGCCTCCCCCTTGTTACGCGTAATTAATCGATTTTCATACCTCATTCAAAAGATTAAAATATATCTTTCCTAACGTAGTATTTACTGAAAATAAAATATTTCAAAAATATTTGTACTTATTTTAAGTTTAAGTTATTAAAATTAACTAGAGTTAACAAAAAATTACACTTAATCTCTCAGTTTTAATTTATACTCCCAATTATCTAATCTGGATTCGGGACGGTTAAAATGTGATAAAACAAAAAATTCTTAAAATTTGTTTTCGCACCGTTGTGTAAAACTATGATATCATTAATTGTGTTTAACCAATTTCAAAATTAATACCCCATTTTAAAGAGAATGTGTACTTCTTACTGTTGTAATTATCGAATTTTTATAGAACAAATTTTAATGTAAAAATTTTTAAATCATCGAAATATGGTTTTGGAAAAATACTTAAGTAAGTAAAATTTAATTAATTTTTTAATTAATTAAATTTAAAAAAAAATGGTTTCGTACTAAAATTAAAAAATATCGAACGATAATTCACGGGGATATAGCCATTTTAATAGATACCCACACTAGCCGTCTTTCACCCAAGATGGCCGCCGTCACAGCAACAATTTGAAAGGCCTCCACTAAAAAAAACTTTCCCCATATATGTAAGCTACCCTGAAAGTGTCGTGCTTCTTTCACAAAACGTATGATTTTATCGCTATGCCGCCTAACTATGAGAATAACCTGTCTTAATTTTATTCACCACCAGGAATCAGATATCTGTCCCAACGCAATGGGCCCAACAAGGGAGATAGTACAGTTTCTGGATTACACATCTTGCGTAGCCCAAGAAGGCTGGTACATTGTTTCGACTCCCTCCACCACAGTTATCAGTAACTATTTCGCCATTTTGAATATCTTCGACATTGAAGTACGAATCAAAACATTCTGTACTGTACTCTGCATGGGTATAATTTTCTCAAAAATTTCTCTACATTCAGCTCTGGATCAGCATACTTTGGAGCCAGCTTTTAGTGTCCTTATTCGCTTGGTACATATCTGGAATATCCAAACACTTATACTCTGTCACTTTCCTTGAAACGTTCCGCGTTTTTTTCAACCAAGGTAAAATAAATTATAATGAATATACATGTATAGAAAAAGGAAAGTGCATAAGCTATCGTTTGCAGGGAAAACTAATTGGAAGCGCGATTTCGCTTCGAGAATTTTCTGGATTTCGTGGGTCATGGCGGCTTTTCTGCTAACGTCATCGTACACCGGACAGCTACTGACCAAGATGACTCTCCGCGATTCTCCATTCACATTCGAATACCTAAAGGACTTCCTTGGACAGAGTGACACAAAGCTAGTTGTCCTCAAAACTACTCCAGTGGCTCAATATTTAGAGGTAAAGAATTGTTTATGACACGCAAAACCGAGTACAATACCTTATATTAAAATACAGAAATGTTTAGGTATTCAAACTGGTCAAGGCCACGTTGCTGACTAGGCAATTGACTTTAGGCCTGGAAAGTCAATTTCAGACCTATTTTTCAAAAACAAATTTTTGTTAAATAGTCTTAAAATTATAGCTATGGGGGACTAGAGTCTTGCAATTTCCAATAGGCCCGGAAAGTTTACTATCCACGATATTTTATATGATCCCCTTGCATATAAGAAATATTACCCGTTAGATAATTTCAACCATGATTTTCACCATTATAGGGAAGTAACCTTATTGATTAGTACTCATGTAGTTTTAGTAAACCGTCATTGGTGAGGAAGGACTATATTACCGGGTAGTATGTAGACGTTTTGGAAATGAAAATAGTCTGTCCTCTTAATTATTAACCTGGCAGAGTTCGACTGATCCTGAGCTAATGAAACTATGGAAGACAATTCAAGAACAAGGAACGGAAATGGAGTTGTTGGACTCGGACTTCCTCGGCATGATCACCGAAGTGAAAGAAAGAAGAATCGCGGTTCTTTTGACGAAAGAAATAACGAAAGAGATCATCAAATATGATTGCGAGGTGGGAAATGTTACACATTTCTCGGAGGAACCTGCTGGCTCGACGATGTTTGTGTTCGTCTTCAGGAAAGGCTTGAATTCGAATATTCGACTGAAATATAAACGAATGTAAGTGAAGAAACACGTAAGGGCTCTCTAACGAGGGTTATTATGTGTTTACATGTCCTGATGCAGAATTATCTCAATCTCACAATGAACTGAAAGTGATATTTCGATCTCCCGTCATTTTTTCAGCTTTAACGTCATGCTCATATAATTCTGTATCATAATAACTTATAAAAATGCCTAAAATATACTTTCTTTACCTTGACAACGGTATATTGTACTTGTTATCTGACGATAGATGGCGCCACTGATCCACTTATTACGCAAATCCATTCGGGTGATATAAACTAATATTCACAATGTAAATAAATTTTAACCTAGATAGCTTGTTAGCTTTGTAGGTTCCATTGACTTTCTTTATCTACACGTATGCAGTCTAGACTACGGAAACAATGACTATAGCTTAGCTTAGTCTAAGTATTATCATATTAATCTTTTTAATTCATCAATACATGTTTTTAGTTATATTCATCCCGGTTATCTTATTTCACAACAAACGAAACTTAATATAAATTACGTCACGAAATACGGGTCATCAACTTTATAGGTAGGAAATGAAAATTATAGAGAAGCCAATTTTGAGATCGCGTAGAATTTTACGCGCTTTTCTAGCTTTGACTTGACAATTTATAGTTTCAGTCGTACCTCGCGATAACGAGTTTTTGTTCCTAGGGTAACCTTTAAATTAGCAAGATCTGATAGAATTTTTATACAGAGGCATGCTTATGAGCCATTAGGTTACATCTGATTTAATGCGTGAAACGCTGCTGAGGTCTTTTCAGTAAATATATACCGGTACCTGTGTACTGATTGTTTTTCCTTCTCGATGGTAACAGGGCGTTGGGGTTTGCGGAATTCGGACTGTTCGATAACCTCAACCGGCGAGCTACTTTGAAAGGATCTCTTTGTCTTGGTGAGACAACCGATAACGAATTGCGAGCCATGAGCATACGAAACTTCTGTTTCATATATATTTGGCTGGCATTCGGTTTGACAGTTTCGACAATATTTTTCATACAAGAACTCAAACATTTATTCGCCGAGAAGATACAAAGAAAGAATAGACGACGATATCGATTCCCAATATCTGCATACAGGTATTCTTAAAAAGTAAAATCTTGAAATATACTTAACTCTTCAAACATCTGTCAGAACATATAACAGCAAACATTAGTCATGTTTTCGAACTATTAAAGGGGTTTATGTTTACGTAGGCTTAGTTATGTGTAATGCCAATGATATTAGTTCATAACATTCTACAGATTTTTCTACTAAAAAGGCCTCTTTAGTTCAATTTAGTCTAACTTCTTTGAGCAATTAAAGGACATCGCACTTCTTCTATGGGATTCAACTTGCATTATAAAACATTTAGGAAATAAGAAAAATCCAAATACTAAAAAAAGGAAAGTTGGAAATAGGAAAGCTGAAAGTCAACTAATTGCCATTTTACCATTATTAACGATATACGTTAAATGTTGAAAGATTTGTTAAGCCCACCTCACCAAGATAAGCGTATTTCGCGATATATAAAAAAAACTTTTTTTTTAAAATTTTTAGTAATTAGAGCTGCGGCTAGAAGTCGTTACAATCGTATGAACCAAGGCAGATATGGAGCGCCTCTAGCGGATTTCGGTTCCACACATACGAACAACGGCCCCGTGCTATAGGCAGCACCGTAACCAGGATTTGATTTCAGGGGGGGGGGGGGGCACGCAATGGAAACAAATAAAAAATAAAATAAAAATTGTTCATACCACCATACGTTTCAGGGCGGGCACAGCCCGACCGCCCCTTCCCCTCCCTGGTTACGGCCCTGGCTATAGGTATGGTAAATACCACTCCAGGTTCACTTTCATCCTCCTAGGTTTTGGGAAGCACCACGAATCTTAGCAAGAAAACTCTATTGATAGTGAGCCCGAACTAGCGACGCGCTGACGTAGAACGCTAACCGATGGGCCTGACTTCTTAGACTATACTATGTTTTGTCCACTTTCGAATTGAAGTTTCGATCACTGATACTAAACAAACTATAGGAGCTAAGGAAAAATGGCAATAGACAATTTGGTCAATTTGAAAAAAATCTGTTGAAAGCCAAATCCTATAGAAGTGCGATGTCCTTTAAACTTTTTTCTCTAAAATTAACAGGCTATTTAAGGCCAAGACCTAGAAAAATTTAAAATCAAGCACTAACTTTAGCAAAATATTGATGAATCATAAAATTTAAACATAAAAATGATTAGAGGTGGTTGGTTTTCGAAATAAGATTTCTTGTTTTTCGTGCGCACTTTGCCAACCTCAACCAAAAGGCTATTTTATAACGTAGAAGAAAAATAGAATATAGCTAAGCTTTCCTGTACAATAATTTATCTATATAAACCTCCAAAGGATTCTTTAAAACTTCTATATATTTTATAATACGTAATACGGGCCGATACCATAATCTCTGCCAATTATTACACTTTAAATAGGACAATTCTCTTAACTATAACTTTCTTAAATTACCAAGAATAGATAAGAAAATTAGTTTCGTTATAAATTACTATTATTGGAGTATACATATATTTCAAATACTTAAAGCACCACATGTATAGAATAAAATTAGTGACTAATTATTCGGTATCTAGAAATATTTCAACACGTATCTTGAAAATGGCTGCACCAACTGTACTAAAAATATGGAATCGGAGACGGTAATTACGCATAGCCCCTACACAAAAGACCCAAGTACCTATTACCGAAATATTTAGCCTTTAGAGTTAGGTGTTTGGGATTTACATTAGCTTAGAGAAATTTTATTCATAAACGGTCGATTTTATGCGGGATATTTTGCTAACGCTCTACGATTGGCTGACTAGGTGGTTCAATATGTCATAATATATTTAAAATATTCATAGACATTAGCAGATGACCTATGAATAAACTTAAATCATCTGGTTTACTAGTCAATTAACTGAGGGAACACTATGAATCGTAGAAATAACATCCATAATTGTAAAAAAATAAAATTTATATTTTTTTATTTTTGTGCTAGTACTGTAAAACATTTGTCACTTAAAAATTGTGTTTGTTAAATAAAAATTAATATTTAAATTAGTTTTGAACTTTAGTTTTAATAAATTTTATAATTGAAAGCAGTTGGAGGGCTGAAGCGAAAAGTGATGAACCAATCCAAATTCCAATGTATCCACCGATTAGACTAAATAGTTCTATTTCCTGTAATGAGAAACCATAAACAGGATTTAATACAATATAAAAGCAATCACGTATGTGTGTTCCTTAAAGATCATTTTCTGAATGAAACCTTGTTTAATAGATTTGACGTAATTCGGTATAAGCCTAGCCGATTATTATTATTACTATTATTATTATTATCTCTTATTAAAGAATAACGGAATTTGGCTGGCGAAATGTCGTCAAGGTGTTTGTATTAAGTCTTTGCGAATAAGACTTATTTTTGTCTGCAAATAAATTATAATTTTATTTTCTTGGAAGAAGTTAAGTGTTCGAAAGGTTACGGATGGATAGCGAACAAAGCAGGAAACGCCGGACATCCTGGTTTTATAAAGATAAATTTGGTGGTATAAAGTTTGAAGGTGAAACCGAAGAGCCCAATTACTATAATCCGTGTCAAAACATAAATGTTCTCAACAGCTTGTCTGTCCGGATGGAAACGTTATTCCAAATTATCCTAAAATCGAGTGCTCAATTATGAAGCGTATATACAAATGGATCAAGCAAAGACCGTCAGCCGATTAAAAATCTAATTAAGTAGGTCTTCACCAATATAAAATTGATGTGCGAGTATTTTCAACCACCAAGGTTCGTTATCAAATGCTATACGCCTATATAAAAAGGTGGGTAAAAATGTGGACCCACCCTGCGAAATTTTAATTTATATGGAGACGAATTTCCTGTCTTGTGTTGTTTCCTGTTTTCGGTTTAAAACCGTCTGCGTTTCAAACGACATATAACGAAATAGCAGTTTCTTATTCGTCTTTCATATAAATTAAAATTTTGCTGGGTGGGTTGGCCATTACTCACCTTTTAATATAGTCGTATAGCAATCAGTAGCGGCGCCAGGATTTTTGGGGAGGTAGGCCAACCATTTGGAGGTCCCCCCAAAATTATGGAGGCAAGTGGTGCAATTTTTGGGTAAAATGGGTACGAGACGACACAATTAGAACTAATAACACTTAACAAATGACTAATGAGTGATTATTTACTTATTTCTACGACTGAATTCAAGTCTATCAATTTACATTCATTCCTTCGGTACTTCGCATGTACATCCCTTACATCAGAACTTACAACTTTACGAAAATGAATGTACATATTTTCACTAACAAGTAAGTAAAGTAAGTTTAAGAAAAATTTATTTGTAAAGATAAAATTAAAGATACAGTTTGGATATAGTAGCGCTCGCCAAAAATTAAAACTAAAAAATAAACTACTGTCAAAGAAAAGTTACTCGTATCTTTGAAAGGAATAAAAGCAGCAGTGTTGTTAAGCGAATCACTCGCATTGAATATTGGAAAATTAATAAATAAATAAATTATTTCGGAATCAAATTAAGGAATTTTCTGATATTAAATAATTTGAAGGCCCATATATTCGATTTTGGAGGCCCTTTAAGACAACTTTTGGAGGCCGCTACCAAAATTTCAAGTAGGCCCAGGCCTACCACGGCCTGTTGTTGGCGCCGCTACTGATAGCAATGAATAGAAAACTCATTATAATTTGATAAATTTCAGTGCAATAAATTGCAAAATCTGGTGTTCAACGACTAAACTTATATAGCTATTGAATGCTAAAATATGCTATGAAGCCAAAATTAACAATGCTATGCAGACTATATGCTACGTTTTAAAGTTTTAAGCCCATTTCTGGTCAGATAAATTATTTGACCTAAGTCTAATCCAAAAAATCTTATCGGAAATTTTGGTACTAACGGCTTAGGTGGATTCAAATGGTTGATAAAAATTTCCTTTGTACCGAAATGAAAAAGATTGTAAAAATCGACAATTGAGGCTTTTCCAATAGAGGTCACTTAAAAAGTTTTATTATAACGTACCGTGATTTGGGGTCGGTGCTCAAAGGTTATTTGCTCATTTTTCGGGTAGCTAAGAATTACCTTGCTTCGAATGACGTGTTTCTCGCTTCTAAAAATACAATAAAAATGGGCACATTTAGAATAATTGACGTAATTAAAATGGGACTATACTGTGAAGTTAAAATTATTTAATCGTTTCAGTTTTGTTCAATATTTTAAAAACAAAAAAAATCATTTTTAACGATAATTATACTCTCTACGATAATAGTATCGCCAATATAAACTTTATCTATATTTTAGCTCCTCCCTCCGTCACCAATTAGTCTTCAGCATCACTTCTAAAAATATTTTCGGTTGGTTGTTTATCACATTAGACTGCTAATCAAAGAATCCAACTCCAATCCATACTTCAGTGGAAACAAGTCAAGTGAGTTTGACATTTTGGTATTCATTTTCCACAAAGGTAAAACGTTATGACGTCGACGCCAAAATCACCGTTAGGCTTACCACAAGTTTTAAACATAATCCTACAGGTATTTGTCGGTACTAGCCACCGTTGTATTAGAATTAAAATTCTAAATAATACGTCATATAATCAAGGTTATTACAGGCCCTCGATATCCCAATATTACATTGGTAATTTTGCCGTTCTGGACAGAAGGATGAAACATACATCAATAGATGGGGAAGTGAAACCCTCGCCCTAATATTTTCACGACCAGGTACATAAGATTTGGTCAGTTAAGGCAGACGCATATGAATATATTACTTGAATGTGAGGTGGTCTAAAATTAAAGACGGAAATATATATAAAAAAATATACTAAATGTATTTTTTCAATTTTTTTAACCCTTGGAATGTTAAAATCGGGCATTTTTTGGCAGAATAAATTCGTAATTAATATAATAAAACTTCAAGAGTAATCGAATATAAATCTTATTACTGCTGTCTGAATATAGATGGCACACCAATCATAGATAGTTGAAATAAATAAAATTGGACAGATACTGTATCTTAGTCTGAGCCATAAAACCGAGAGGTGATACGCTAATTGTTATGGACTTGACTAACGTCGTAAGTGTTATCGCTGACTGGGGTAGTCGGGGTAACACTTACAAGGATACTACCCGTGTTGGTTCTAACCGATTTTGTTGAAACTCGGGGGTTATGTAGATCTTATGGTAGTATGAAAATTCCCAAAGGGAAAAGTTGCATTTTGTGTTTAGACATTATAAGAGTCAAAAAGTGAGAGGCCCCAAATTATACTTGGACCAGGGCCCCCATTAGTGTTAATCCGGCCCTGCGGACGGCGGTTTTTAGGGCTTGTTAGAACTGCGCGATTTTAGAATGATATTTCAAGACAAAATGACGCAGAATCATTTAACTGTAGCAAAAAAAAGCTACATAGTAAAGAGGTGCTGTCAATATATGCTTTTAATGATTGCTTCTATCATACTTATGTAAAATATATGGCTAAAATTGATAAATTTTGGGTAAATTTGAACTAAAATTTTGTAAAATTTCAATAAGTTACATGATTAAAGTAAACTTTTGTAGAAAACTCAAATTTGGGTAAAAATTTCAGAATTGAGTAAAAAATTAGGTAAATATGATTAAATTTCGATGAAACGCAGAAAATTGGGTTAACCTTATAAAGTTGGACAAAAATGGGGTAAACGCCAGTGTTGGGTAAATTATAACTTAACAATTAATTAATTGTAATTGTAAAAACTCACGATTAATAATTAATTGTTCTATACTGTAGTCGCGATTAAAAACCAACCAATTGTTAATCGTGACTTTTCACAATTATCAACTAATCAATCTTCAATATTTTAATACATTTGATTAAACACTAACAATTAAAACGGATTATTGTAAAGGCGAGTGGCGTCGAAACCAATGTGTAAATTATTTAAATACGTATGTAAGTAGCAAATAAAAGACTGATATTAATCATCATTAATTTTAAGGAACCAAATTGACATGAACTCGAAGTAAACAATTGCACAGATTAGTTCGTATATTAATTAAGATTGCATTTTAATACAACTCTCTTTTCAAACATAGAAGATGGTTAAAAAGTGTAGCCCTATGACGTCATTTTACTCCAATTCTATCTTGACGAAAAAAACGAGTTGGAGTAAGAAGGAAGTAGTTAAAGGTTAAAGGTTATTTATATGTTTTGTTTTTAAGATGGCGACCGGTGGTGAGGTCATCAATATACGACTCATTTTTACCTCTCCGAGGGTACTTTGTACCCTGGGGGGTATTACAATCACCGTGTCTGTCTGTCCGGGCTGCGAACGTGTTCGCATTTGTGTAGCATTATCTAGAAATCCGCGTACGCAATGGCTTGGAATTAGGGACCGAAGTCGAAAGACTGGCAAAACCACCGTGTGACGGTGAGCGTTAACGGATACATTTGCGGTTGGGTTGGGTTTGGTTGTTGCTTTTCGTTAACGCTCACCGCCGCGGCAGTTTTAATTCAGTTTGATTGTATATTTTTTGTAATGTTTATGTGTTGGGTGAGAATGTTGAGTTTGTGTTATGACGGTTGTGTTTGTGTTTTGTATGTATGCGCGTTTTTTCTCCAACTTCTTCTTATTCTTGACTTTTGGGACGGATCGAGGGCTGAGTGTTATGGCAACCTCTCAACATCCAATGGCAGGGTTTCCACCAATTTTTCACGATATTCGTCTTAGTGACCTCCTGCTTGACAGGCGGACGTTCTACCACAGAACCACCGACACTTGTTACGCTTCATTGACAATTAGACCTTCAGCTTTATCGGAAGCGTATTTATTTAATAGAGTACGAAATTTTGGTTTAATTGAAATAGAATTGAAATTGAAATTATTGCATCGAAGAAATTATAATTTAGCGTTTTCTCTATTGATTAAAAACAAATGCGCCACCCAGGTTTCAAACCCAGACCATTCGGCTTGGCAGTCGAGCGCTCTACCACAGAACCACCGATAGCTGCTTAGCTTCGCTGAAAATACGACACTCATCGTAAGCTGTAAAGCCCGCATTTGCATCCGCAAATGTAGGCTTTGTCCCTAACAGTCTTTCCCTTTACTTCAGAGAGTTATCTCGTTGTTTTGGGCCAACGCTGCTCGGGAAGGTAGGGATGACTCATCCTCGCTCGCGCCGTCCACCTTCGGAATTCTCCGAAAGTGGCGACCTCTGACCCGAAGGGTTAAGAGCGGGGTAAAGTTACCGGTGACGCTTACTATTGCACCACAGTGAGTCCGCAAGATTTCTTGGCGGGCTTACTTCTCCAGCCAATTAGGTTGGAGACCGGTAGCGTCATCCGAGGGGCCCGCTATATAAGGGACGTCGGGACAATGGATTAGCCCTCTTGGTTACGGACTCCGACCTAACCAGTCACATCTTGTATATTCTCTCTTCTAGAGAAAGATAAGTTGTTTGCCATGCCTTGTAATATTTGGTAAATATATATATATTAATAATAATAAAGAGTATTTTATAGTTTAACTCTCGTACATGATTTAGACATAAGCCAACAATTTCCAGGCTTCACAAATGGCGCCCAACGTGGGGCCTGAGTTGTTGAATGTACGAGAGTTTATGTTATTTTAATTTTTAAGTGTAATTTTTGGGAATGGGTTAGTTAAATTTTTAGTGTTAGTGTATTTTTATATTAGTGTATTGTAGGTACCTTTGTTTCCCAGTGGGTTTTCCGGAGGGGTTTTTGGGTTAGGCGGCTCTAGGGATTTTAGAGTCGCGGTTTAGGTCTTAAACATTAAAACCAGGTCCGGAATGGTTTTGGGAAATGAAGGGGGTACTGGTGCTGGAAACCCAGCCCAGGAGGATATGGCGCAAGTCATGGCTCGTGCTTTGCGCGAGGCCTTGGACGGTTATGCGACCAGCCGGGATGCGGGAGCACGCGCTGCCCAAATCCCGAGGGTTAAGTTAAATGTAGAAGCGCCGATCTACATGGGTCCGGCCGACGAGAAGTCTCCGTTGGAGTTCCTGGAGGCTCTCGACCGGTATCAGGCGGTTACGGGGTACAGCGAAGGGGATATCCTCTTGCAAGTACTACCGTCGTGCATGCGGGGACCCGCTGCACTTTGGTGGTCGTTCCAAGGAGTGTTTCCCTCCTTGAACGGTTTTCGTCAGGCATTTCGCCACGAATATTTAGCCACCGATTACAGCAGGCGTATCCAAATTGAGTTGGATACCCGAACTCAAGGTGCGGATGAACCCCTGACGCAGTATATTCACTGTATAGCTGAATACTACCGTCGTATTGGGGGAAACGCCACCGAGGCTGATAAGGTAGCTCGAGTGTTACGGCAATGTCACCCGACATACCGTCATCACTTAAGGGGAAAGGCATTCGCCACCCTGAAAGAGTTGTCGCAGGAGGCCAAGATTATTCAATCTGACCTTCTCGCGCAAGCCATTTATCGCCCCCCGCCCACCGCTTTAGAATCCCTAGAGCCAACTCTGGCTTACGGGGGAACTTTAGGACAGGTTGGCCGAGCGCCCCCTGTTACTGGTGGCGCGGTGAGTTTAGCAGCCACCGGAGTGCCGGCTAATTCTAGCCAGGTATCTCTGGGTGCTATGGGAGTAGGCCTAGCTGCTCTGGATCCTTATTGGCATTATAGGATTCAGAGGCAGTCTGCTAATTGGTCGAGCGCGGCAATCGCCCCTCAACCAATGCAGCAAACTTTCCAGCAGAATCCTGTAGAAAGTTTTAGGCCGGTGCGCCAGAATTTAGTTTGTTATGGTTGTCGGAAACCCGGACATATCAAACGCCAATGTCCCGAGCAGGGAAACTGGCGAGGGAGGCCTTCCAATTAAATGGATGTACATCCAGGAAAGGGAGTGAGCCTCGGCAAAATTCTGACGTTTGGAAAGCCGGTAACGAGGGAGAGCTTCCGAATACTCAGAATTGCACTCCCTTGGTCAACCGGTGTGCTGACGGAACATTTGGCGGGAAAAATCCCCCATTGTTACGGTTCCGAGCTTTGGAACATTCGTTTCTAGGCTTGTTAGACTCTGGTTCCTCCGTCTCTCTCTTGGGTGATAATTTTATCCCCATTTTTGAGAAAAAAGGGAGGAAAATGAGCGAAAATAGCACTACAGTTAGATTTGGCCGTGGCACGTGTCGTGTCGCGGGCAGTATCAGGCTTTCCATAAAGTGGGCCGGCGGCATTCGCCGCCAGCGCTTTCTTGTAGTTCGAGGTCTGACCCCCCCTGTTATCTTGGGTAGAGATTTTATTGGGGCGGAAAAAGTAGACCTAAGAATGAGCGAGGGAGGGTGGTCAATCGGCCCCCTACCTCAGCGCGTCGTTCCCTTCGATTTCGAAGAGGAAGGCGAAAGGGTAAATTATTGTCAGGTAGACAATGAGAGTTTCGGCGCCGTGGGAGCCCCCGCAGCGTTGGAGACGTTAGTTTCAAAGTCTAAGTGCACGGATGGGGAGAGGGAACTTTTGTTAAAAACCATCTCGGATTTCCGAGAAGTTTTTACGAAACGGCCCGGCGAAACTTCTATCATTGAACACGCGATAGAGACGGGCGATGCCAAGCCGATTTTCGTTCACCCCCATCCAGCTAGTAAAAGAAAGCGAGAGGAGATTGACAAGGCGTTTGATGAGTTGTTGGATCTAGATTTGATAGAACCCAGTGTCTCGCCTTGGGCTGCGCCTATTGTACTAGCGAGCAAGCCGGATGGTACCAAACGGCTTTGCATTAACTTTAAGGGAATAAACGGGGTAACGGAGTCTGACTGTTACCCCATGGCTTCGATCCCAAATATTTTGGCGTATTTGGGAAGCGCGAAGTATTTCACCACGTTTGACCTCTCGAAGGGCTTTTATCAAGTCAGCGTTAGGAAGTGTGACAGGCCGAAGACCGCCTTCGTCTGTCATCGGGGGCTTTTTCAATTCAAAAAGATGCCTTTTGGAATGAAAAACGCACCGAGCACGTTCATGCGTCTGGTGGATACCGTTTTAGCTCCTTACAAATGGAAATTTGTTTTGGGATTTTACGACGATTTCGTCGTATATTCCGAATCGTTTGACGATCATTTGATCCACATTCGAAAGGTCCTAGAGCGTATAGCCGAAGCGGGATTAACAGTTAACCCGGACAAGGTGCAACTCTGCGCTGACGAGGTGTCGCTTCTGGGCTATAAGGTCGGACCGGGGTACTGCAAGCCAAATCCGGATAAATTTAGGGCTATAGAGGATTTCCCTCAGCCCAAGAATGTAACGGAGTTGCAGCGATTCCTCGGAATGATCGGGTATTATCGGCAGTTCATCCCGAATATGGCGGGAACTGCCAGGCCGTTGTATGACTTGCTGAAAAACGATGCAAAATGGCATTGGGAGGATACCCATACCAATGCGATGCGGGAACTAAGTAGGCAGGTTAAAAACACGGCGGAGTTGGCGCTCCCGGATTTAAATGGGAGCTTTCTCATTAAATGCGATGCGAGTTTAAAGGGCTTAGGCGCTGTGTTAGAGCAGAAAGGCGGGAATGGGAAGGGTTATGTCCCCATTGCCTTTGTAAGCCGGGGACTCGTATCGGCGGAGCGCAACTACTCGACGACGGAATTGGAATGCCTTGCTGTGGTATATGCCCTCAAGAAATTCCGAATGTACGTCGAGGGTACGGACTTTGTGATCGAAACCGATCACCAAGCGTTGAAGTGGTTACGACACCTTAAGGAGCCGGTGGGCAGACTTGCCCGCTGGGCCTTGGAGCTACAGCCGTATAATTTCGAGGTGCGATACCGCCCAGGGAAATTGAACGTTGTAGCGGATGCTTTATCCAGGGCCCCTCTCGATTCCGAGAATGGTCAGGGAGAAGCGGCGGTGACGTTGGCGGTTTCAGAGGAGAACTCTTCTGACTCCGCGGAGGGAGAAAACTCTTCCAAGGAGTGGGGGCTGCCTTTCGACAGGAAAGCCATCATAAGTTCGCAAGTTACTGATCTAGGGTTAGCGAGGATTATCGCTAAGTTAGAGCGGGTTAGAAGCTCTGGAAGTCCGAATACGGCATTGGAAGCCGGGACAGTACTAGATCAGTATATAATGGACAAAGATGGCCTATTGTTTAGGTATTTCGCTCCTTGGGACGAGGAGGATGAAGACGGGCTTGAAAATGCTTGGAAAGTGGTGGTACCTAAGAGACTTAGAGTACCATTCATTAAGTATTTTCATGACGATGCGCTTGCCGGCCACCAGGGGGTTTACAAGACGTTTAAACGTTTGAAAATCAGAGTCACGTGGTCGGGGATGAAGCGGGACGTTATCAAGTATGTGAGGGGTTGCGGGGTGTGCCAGAAAAGTAAGCCATCCCAGCAGTTAACCCCCGGGTTACTTTCTAGCGTCCCCAGTGAAAGGCCTTTTGAATTGGTAACCGCTGATTTAATGGGTCCCTACACTCGAAGTGCCAAGGGAAATCAGTACCTACTCGTCATAGTAGATCATTTTACAAAGTGGGCAGAACTCTACCCGCTTAAGAGAATGACTACTGAGAAAATATGGGAGAAAATGTATGAAGTTTTCTGTCGATATGGATTCCCACGACAGGTTATAACTGATAATGCATCCGTATTTTCTAGTAAAAAGTTCAAAAGGGCCTGTTCGGATTTCGGCATTCGCCCTAAGACGACGGCCCCTTATCACGCTCAGGCAAATCTGACTGAGCGGATGAATAGAACTATAAAGCCAATGATAATTTCTTATGTCGAACGACATAAGGACTGGGACGCCCGTCTCCCAGAATTAGGCTTTGCTTTGCGTTCAGGCGAGAGCAAAGCGACAGGGTATTCGCCCGCCGCTTTGAACTTAGGCCGAGAGCTTCGCGCACCCCTGGATTGGGAGTTGATACCAGGAAATACTTCCGGTAATCGAAGCGCAGGCACGTACGCCGAGAAACTGAAAATTAGGCTGCATGATGCAATCGACCATGCACGCTTGAATTTGCAGGATTCGAAGCTCACGCAAAAACTGCACTACGACAAGCGTCATCGAGCTGTTTTCTACAAACGCGGAGACCTCGTATTGCGCAAAACTCATCTTCTTTCCGACGCTAGTCGTGGTATCACGGCTTCGTTGGGAGATAAGTTTGAGGGGCCGTTTGTAGTGCAGGAAAGGACCACACCTTTAACATATCGGCTGGGGGACCCGAACTCCGGTGATTTCATCGGAGTAACGCACGTGTCCCAGCTGAAGACTTTCACCCCGCCGTGGCAAGGTGATGACCCTCCGTGTGACGAAACCGGTAGGGGGGCGGAAACGCCGGACGAGAAGAAGGAAACCCTCTCTCGTCCCAAGAGGAAGAGATGGCGTAGAAGGGGTGAGAGCACAGTAGACCCCCCTAAGCATCGCTACAATCTGCGTTCAAAAGCAAATGCCTAGTAACACTTTTTGAGTGGGGGTCTAACTTATTGCGTTGAATTTGAGATACCTTGAATTGTACGTAATTTTGGCTGAAGATTGTTGCGCATTCGCGCCATCTTTTAGCAATTGTAACCAGGATCGGGGAGGTCGATCCCGTTCTCGCCGGTCGGGGCGGGGAGCAGCCGCCTCCACCAGAGGCCTCGCGACCCGTGGACGTCAGGAAGGGCAGACGGCCCAAGGAACGCTTGGGCAGACCGCCCTGTCGAGAGGAGGGCAACCAGCCCAAACTACAAGGCAGACGGCCTTAGGAGGACCCTTAAGGCATACCGCCAAAGAAACAAGGGGGCAGTCCGCCTCCTCCGCAACAGCATCACCGGCGTCCATTGAGGCGAGGCATACGCACCCTCAACGGATGTCGAGGACCGTGGCTACTTGGGTGGCGCCGATGGACCTTGGCCTGTTGATCTATTTCAGTGCCGCCCGGTGGCCCAAGCAGCAAATGCTTGGGGTAGTGGGACGCCCCACTCCCCATGTCTTCCAGGGGTGTACTGTGGGGAAAGTAGCTCCGAGGGTGTACACTTCATTGGCTGTCCCTATGGTGCAAGGGGTTACCGTTGTCAAGTCAGACGAGCCGATTCCGGTCACTGAGCTTGGCGCTGCCCCTACCCCAGTCTTACCCCCACGAGTGCCAGGATCCGCCGTCACGATGGATCTGGACACTTTGTTATTGGGGGATAACGACGTCTCTCCCCTCGATAGCGGTGACGAGCACTTTCTCGACGCTATGGACCACCTTAACCTCACACCCGACGCCTAATTTTTGGGTGGGGGTGTGTAAAGCCCGCATTTGCATCCGCAAATGTAGGCTTTGTCCCTAACAGTCTTTCCCTTTACTTCAGAGAGTTATCTCGTTGTTTTGGGCCAACGCTGCTCGGGAAGGTAGGGATGACTCATCCTCGCTCGCGCCGTCCACCTTCGGAATTCTCCGAAAGTGGCGACCTCTGACCCGAAGGGTTAAGAGCGGGGTAAAGTTACCGGTGACGCTTACTATTGCACCACAGTGAGTCCGCAAGATTTCTTGGCGGGCTTACTTCTCCAGCCAATTAGGTTGGAGACCGGTAGCGTCATCCGAGGGGCCCGCTATATAAGGGACGTCGGGACAATGGATTAGCCCTCTTGGTTACGGACTCCGACCTAACCAGTCACATCTTGTATATTCTCTCTTCTAGAGAAAGATAAGTTGTTTGCCATGCCTTGTAATATTTGGTAAATATATATATATTAATAATAATAAAGAGTATTTTATAGTTTAACTCTCGTACATGATTTAGACATAAGCCAACAATTTCCAGGCTTCACAAAGCATAATAGCTAATAAAGTCTTGAATTTTTTTATGAATGAATTTATGAAGGCCTAATCTGGTTTTTTTAGGAATGAAATTATGTTGATTTAATCTTGTTAAAGTCTACATTTTATACGTATGAAATTTTAAAGGTCAAATCTTGTTTTAAAATAAAAAAAAGGATCTGGGTTTCAGGCAAAGTAAGGGTTTTATGTTATTTTTACTGTCTATTCTTGGGTATTGTTTTTTTTAAGCTTATTTTTCGAAATCGTTCAGTTTTGGTGGAACCTTTCGAGTGGTTAAATCGTGGCTTAAAGCAAACCCAGTTTCATCAGAATAACGTCGAAAATTCGTATTTGTGAATGGTAGGGTCTGCGCTTCTTGATTTTCTATTGCTTGGTTTTGAATTAATTTATTACTCGACTGCGTAATAATATTTTTCTATGAGCTATTTTGATCCTGAAGTCTGATTGATTGGGATATTATAATAAATTTTTTCTATTCGTTATTTTTGTTCTGAAGCCTGATAATTTGGGTTATTATTAAATATTTTTCTATGCGTTATTTTTGCTCTGAGCCTGATCGATTAGATTGTTATTATATATTTTTCTTTTAATTATTTTTGCTCTGCTCTGGTCTGATTGATTGGGTTGTTATTATATATTTTTCTATTGATCGTTTTGGCTCCAAAGTTTCGTCGATTGGGTTTTTGTATTTTAATTTTTTGATTGTGTTGAGCTTTTGGGCGGTATTGTTGGCTTTAATTATCATTTTTTCGTGTGGAGTGGTTTAAAGAAGGCTTTTTGTGTTGTTATTTCGTAAGCGAGAAAAATACAAATACTCTCTGTAGATATATCTTTCATTAAAATTTGCTTCGTATTACATTTAACTGATAAACTTGTTCTGTAAATAGGGTTATATTCAATATTATTGTGCATTGTTTTAGTACGTCTAACTCGCTGTTGTAACTACTTAATTTATAATATTCTGAATAAATTAAACTCGGTTGTTTCGTCTCAATTATTTTAATTTTAATTAAATTGTATACCGTGCGAGATTGAACCGGGATCACGTTTTTAGTAAATAACTCTGAATTGTGGAGATATATCTTTAAGGGTTATCTCGAGAGATTAATACCACTAGGGACAATTCTTCCGAGGAGAGGTATATTTTGGCTTGCCAACTTGTTCTTATTTATTTAATAATATCAATAATTAGCTAGGCTAATATCCAAGACACCACCTTAGGCCTAAGTCATCAAGCAACTTTTAAAGTCATTAAATAGCATTTAACAAATGGATTTTCGTTATTAAAAGCATGCCACATGTGAAGATATTCAAAGCCCGTCATGTTTTCGTGAAACGAAATTTAAACAGACGAATTTTCTATATAAGCTAGATTACTCCCGCTACACCTCCTTTCGAGGAGGAGTAAAAAGTGCAACATTTGAGCTCTGGAAGAAACGAACAAAATTCTGGACAGGGTAAATCTTACCCCGGGAACAGGCGAATAATACGTTTTAGGGTAAAAAGTTCACACTTTTTGTCCTCGGACAGGCGAAAAAAAAAACACCTAGTATCGGACAATTTGTGTCTCGTCGGTAGATTTGTCATTGTAGCAAAAGAAACAAGTTCGCTAAGGCGATAATATAATTTCGTTCACCTCTTGGTCGATTTTTAATAACTGGCAGCATAAATCCCTTGCTTGAACTAAATTTAGGATCACACTGTTCAATATAAACCATTTCCTTTATATACTTTGTTGTTATGGGGGATATAATTAACCAGCTAGGCTAATACCCGAGCCACAAGTCAGCTAGCGACTTCTAAACGCGTTTTATAGACGAAATGCTTCCAGGAAATGTGCACCAACCATCTCTCCTGCAAGCTCGCGAATCTGTAGGCATACCGGGCCAACCATTTAAAATTTTTGAAGTAATACGTTAGTATCAAAAGTGACTTAACGTAAAAACAGAGGCGAATTAACCCTTTCGGTGCCTCTAGACACCAAAACAATTGCCGCTTCTTGGCATTGTCAGCTAAGTAGGAGCCAGCGAAGTACTTCGACCGGGGGAGTTTATCAGAGACTCAGAAGTTTGGCTCCCCATGAAAAATGTCGCTCTGGGGACGTGCCTACGGTGCCTAATGATTAATACGCCCCTGCGTAAGAATCAAAGTTAAATAATTAATAGATGGTTTAGTACGCTAAGCCAACCGTTGCCTAAGGTTTTCACGTTCGCGGAATGTGGGATCTCGTATTTTGGCGGAATACCTTTCCCTAGCTAAAGGCCTAGTATTTCTTCTGCCTGTCCCACTTGAAATTTTCTTACCCTCGATGCTTCGCCTTGCATTTACGCTTCCCGCAAAACATGTTTTTGGAGAAGGCTGAGCGGCCGGCCTGCTTTGCGAACGGTACACTTTCTGCCTGTCCGTGGACATCCCGCTGCTTTTCGACGAGCCCTGCTCGCTCGCCTATTCTTTAGTCCTTTCCCTCTTCGCTGAACTGTCGGCCATTGTACCACCGTCGCGTTACTTTCAGGTGTTAATGACTAACAATAGGTAACACGTTTACAAACTCGCCTCACTAGTCATAGCGGACAAATCGTTCTTTACCTTCGTCTACACTACGAGGTAACACTCTTCAGAATTAATACAAACATTTCGACCATGCGGCATACGGGAAACGTTCAGTTGTCCAGAAGACGACAAAAAATATTGGAAAATATTCGGGATATAAACCGAGGAGTCGGATGTTGAATCTCTGTGATTCAATAGTTTTGAGATTTTAGAATACGATGTTTATTTTGATTTCACGTTTTACGTTATTGATTACCGCTACAATTTCGGGAAATTAGACTTGATTTTAATTTCCAGCCAGAAAAAATTTCCTGGCCCTCGGCTCTTACATTGTTAGTAAGTGTTTGTTTTAATAAAATCAGTAGTTACTGGAATCTTCCATTTTTAAGAAAGGTGTGTCTTTTTTTCTTCAAAGGTGTGACTTCGTAAACGTCTTCCCTGCAAAAAGGTTTCACAATTGATGTTGAACAATGGTTTTAACAGTAAGCGTGCGTAGTAATACACTTAAAGTTCTTCAATTAATACTAATAACTAATTGATAGGACCTATCTTATTGAAAATAATATGCTATACTTCTCAAATAGGGTTCAAATGATTCTAGCTTAGCTGCTTCATTTAGTGGTGTAGAGAAGGGGGTATCCATATTAACTCCTTCCTTGGGCATAGCTTTCACTCTTCTACACTTTCTCCTTAGATAAATTAATATTGATTAGTTGAATGTTTGGCTACGCTAAGGTTGTTGACTTTTCGATTTATTGATTTTTAACGATTTATGTTTGAATTGACATTAATATCGAAGCTACATTGCTACATTTACACTAATATGATTTGACCTAAAATGCGATTTAAATCAGACAACCCTGCTCTATGTAAACTGAAAGCGCTAATTGGAAGTCTTTGGTTTTTTTTGTGTTGTGCTAGAAGAGATTGATAAATTGTTTACGTGCAACTGTGAGGGCATTGGCGATTACAGTTCTCCTTTGAAATCCCCTTTAAGTATGTCTCCACTTTACATTCTGAAGAATATTGGAAACAAATTAAATTTTAGTTTAAATCCAGTGGCTTCGTTATGATTTTAGTTGGTGAGAGGGTAATTTCGTATAAAATTTTGTGTAATACTTATTTGCTTTACTTTCCGGCTGCATCAAAAAATATATATGTCCAAGCGACAAAAATGTTTACCTTTTTATTGTATGGAAAGGACTATGGTTATTATTGAACAATAATCTGCTAACATGCGTTGCACCTGGTTTTATCGTTCCTAATTTGGAATTTGGGGAGGTATAGCCTAAACAGGCGTAGCAACGCCACTGTTAAAATTTTATAATTGTAAATCTTGTCCCTTATGAAAATGCTTGGTATAATTTAATCAAAAAATATACCAATTATATTGTGATGAAATATTATTTGATGGAGTAATAGTAGATCATATTTCGATCAAATACTATTTTATGAATTAATATTGGATCATATTTCGATCGAATATTATTTGATGGAGTAATATTGGATCATAACATAGAGATAATTTTATTTTATTATTACGCAGGAATTAATATAATTTGAAGTTTCATTTAAATCAAGGAATACTTCTGCGTATTGTTCCATACCAGAGTGACTGAGAAAAATCATATCACCTCGGGTAGGAATCGAACCTACGACCTTTGGGTTACCGTCCCAACGCCACTACCATTGGACTACCGAGGCCACGAATAATCAGGCCTCGGACATTCAATTTAAGAATGACTCGATCTGGTTCACATTATTGACGGGATATATTTAACCCGTTGTTGACGGTGCCGTAGCATTTAACGTCAACTAATTTATAACAGGACCTTGATAGCCTGTAGTCATAACATAGAGATTATTTTATTTTATTATTACGCAGGAATTAATATAATTTGAAGTTTCATTTAAATCAAGGAATACTTCTGCGTATTGTTCCATACCAGAGTGACTGAGAAAAATCATATCACCTCGGGTAGGAATCGAACCTAGGACCTTTGGGTTACCGTCCCAACGCCACTACCATTGGACTACCGAGGCCACGAATAATCAGGCCTCGGACATCCAATTTAAGAATGACTCGATCTGGTTCACATTATTGACGGGATATATTTAACCCGTTGTTGACGGTGCCGTAGCATTTAACGTCAACTAATTTATAACAGGACCTTGATAGCCTGTAGTCATAACATAGAGATAATTTTATTTTATTATTACGCAGGAATTAATATAATTTGAAGTTTCATTTAAATCAAGGAATACTTCTGCGTATTGTTCCATACCAGAGTGACTGAGAAAAATCATATCACCTCGGGTAGGAAACCTTTGGGTTACCGTCCCAACGCCACTACCATTGGACTACCGAGGTGGGACTGTAACCCAAGGGTCGTAGGTCTGATTCCTACCCGAGGTGATATGATTTTTCTCAGTCACTCTGGTATGGAACAATACGCAGAAGTATTCCTTGATTTAAATGAAACTTCAAATTATATTAATTCCTGCGTAATAATAAAATAAAATTATCTCTATGTTATGACTACAGGCTATCCAGGTCCTGTTATAAATTAGTTGACGTTTAATGCTACGGCACCGTCAACAACGGGTTAAATATATCCCGTCAATAATGTGAACCAGATCGAGTCATTCTTAAATTGGATGTCCGAGGCCTGATTATTCATGGCCTCGGTAGTCCAATGGTAGTAGCGTTGGGACGGTAACCCAAAGGTCGTAGGTTCGGTTCCTACTCGAGGTGATATGATTTTTCTCAGTCACTCTGGTATGGAACAATACGCAGAAGTATTCCTTGATTTAAATGAAACTTCAAATTATATTAATTCCTGCGTAATAATAAAATTATCTCTATGTTATGACTACAGGCTATCAAGGTCCTGTTATAAATTAGTTGACGTTAAATGCTACGGCACCGTCAACAACGGGTTAAATATATCCCGTCAATAATGTGAACCAGATCGAGTCATTCTTAAATTGGATGTCCGAGGCCTGATTATTCGTGGCCTCGGTAGTCCAATGGTAGTGGCGTTGGGACGGTAACCCAAAGGTCCTAGGTTCGATTCCTACCCGAGGTGATATGATTTTTCTCAGTCACTCTGGTATGGAAAAATACGCAGAAGTATTCCTTGATTTAAATGAAACTTCAAAATAATATTGGATCATATTTCGATCAAATATTATTTCATGAAGTAACATTGGATCATATTTCGATCAAATACTATTCTATGAAGTAACATTGGATCACTATATGATCATATTTTGATCACTGCAATTTTTGATACCATTGTGATAATATTCGAATTGCTCCAATTTCTGATCAAAATGTGATCATGTTTTGATCGCTCCAATTTTTAATAAAGGGTTTTCGCGAGGAACAACAATATTACAACCGGAAACGAAGTGGCCCAAAACAGATAGAAAACGTAAATCATATACGTACCTTCAGTTATATTTTCGTAGCTTTTAAATGTACACTTTCTCTGGAACTCGGATTCGGGTATGACTAGCATGTATAAGAGGCAGCCACAGTGATGCATGTAGTATTTGTGAATGCATTTTCGAATGCATTCCTGAAAATGTTCATCAAAGTAAACGTAAATGTCTTTGATTTTCAGCTGTAAGTAGTTGGCAAGTAAAATGAGTGAAAAGTAAATGTAAGACCAAAATCGTATTTGTTCATCTTTGCCCTTAGAAACCAAATATGATATTACAGTAATTATTTACGGATTGTATTAATGCTTATATTAAAAAATTTATTTAAAATATCGTTTATATTTTAAACTATTAGTGGTTATTAGGTTGATCAGGGTGAGATAAAACGTTAGAAGTTCCATTAGCAGATACTGGCAATTAGACTTCATTTAATGCCATAAATTCACAAAGAAATTGTAGCGTGACTGCGTGAGGAGCCTTTAAACGAGGCTTTCCCTTACATGACCAATTTTTATTGCCACTTTCTGACGACTTACGTACCTCCCTACTAATTGGTTGCGATGAGTCTTTGGTCCATTTTTGATAATAATCAGTGCAGTTTGTGTGGTAAGGATGTCGTAGCATGATAGTGGTGACCTACATATGAGAGGACATTGTTCAACAGATTTAAAACTGGAAGAATTGGAATACATTTAATAGTCGGTATAGTCTGCTGCCAATTTCCACGTTTTTGTCAAATACAACTTAATTAAAGTAAAATAAAATAAAATAAAATAAAACATACATTGATAGCGCAACAAGTTAACTAACCCAATTTATTTTTCTTTATAACTACAAACTGTTTCGCAGACTCTTACTAATAAATATCACAGTTTCTATTATTTAAAGCATGATCATAACAAATTTAGAAGTTGTTAACTATAGAGTTTAACGTGATTTATTAATTATAGTATTAATTTGGTTTTTCCATTGTTACTCGGTGTTACGAAGGAGGGTTTCGAAATAATCGATTTAATTTTTCGTTACATCATTTGTTACTTGTTTGTTTTGGTTTTAAGTGAGTAAATTTTAATATACGCAAGTATGCATGTTTTAATTAATAAAAATTGTTTAATAATAAGGACAATGGCCAAGTAACTCTTTTTTCAACCTTCTTTGAATATAAAGACAAGTTTTTCTAACCGATAATTAAATGAATAACGATGAAGTAATAGACACTCTCACTAGAACTTAATTAAAATTTTGTGAAAACCTCTACCGTAGGTTCTATATGAAACTGGCTCGATATTACTCACTTACCTTATTATGTAATTCCTCAAAATAACTTTATAGCATGCCTTAAAGAACCTATATATTTATATTAAGGAATAATGACTATGTTGAAACGATTTTAAGCATTTCTTCCAAATCACCCACCGATCCAACAGTAGGTTCCTACACCCTATAAAAAAACAAATCAGCGGGCTCTCCTGTTGACTCCATTCATTTTACGTCTTCGAATGGAGTGATGTTTTATCTCCCCCTCAATTGACGGTGGAAAATAAGACAATGGTGCCCAACTTAATCCTTATCCCTAAGTATAAATAAATATGGTCTTATAGTGCATTATATCTTCTCTAATTTAATGTTAATGTAACACAGTAATATTTTAGAACGAAACTTAAATGAAAAGCTAGGAATCATACTTTCTTGATTTTTAATTGCAAGTTTTGATTAGGGAATAATTCTTCGAAATTTTCTAGCACATCCGGTATATTCTCATTTGAATGAATTGCTATTTTTCCTCCAAGTTCTTCCAGAGTCTCAATCTGATTTTTACTATCAAATTTTGTAGAAATTTCAAGAACTAAAATAATTACGATCCGCATAAGTTATACCATGAAATAATATGTTTACACTTGGAATGTCTACAGCTCCAGGTGGATTCGAAGCATGGTGGCATTAGAACCTTATACTGTAGACAATCTAAGGCTCCAATGCCAACGTTTTGCGAATGCATCTGGAGCCTTAGATATAAAATAATATTGGTATATGGGGTGAAGCAAAAAATATCATGGTTTCGAGCAATATTATTTTAAATACAAATTTCACGCTTTCTTTGTTTCACTTAAAATTTTAATTTGGGTTAATTTTCAGGTTTTCCGTCATCACTATTTCTTCAATACCTTTACAACCACAACTCCGATTTGAAAATTGAAGCCAGATTATGTTTCCGAATATTATGAGGCTTTGAAGAAGCGTAAGCACGACACATTTTATGTATTTTTTCATGACGTCATTTTGGAGGGGTTTGTCTATTTCCGGCTTTGCTCGCGTCCTAATTGTGGTAGGGCATTAATTTTCCCCTATATTATTGTCGTGAGGGTTTTCTTTCTTTTAACTCTAAACCTTAAAGAGAAACAAAATGGCTACCAAGAGAAAACGGGCAGAAACGTTTGCTCGGGACTGTACTTATAAAGCTCTGTTTTGTGACGTAACAGTAATACATTTTATTCCTTTGTTTTTGTTCATTTGTTTCATTTTTATTTTCTAGAAACATAATTAGAGACAATTATATAGAGCCAAATCTCTTTTACAACGTTAGTCGTATGTTACTGAGAGAGATGCCCAACATCAGCAATAGCAACGTAATAAATGTTACCCGTCTAAAAAAAGCAAACCCTATAAGGGTCGTTCAAAATACGGCCTCGGTGGTTAATTGGAAGCGACTTTGAAACGGAAACCCAAAGGAGGGGGGTAAGCTTTCTTATTTGCTATAGTATGGAAACACGTGAGGTAAGAAACGATTATAAATGATTCTTCAATTAGTCATTCATACTGAAAATCTTACTTTTGGTTCTGTTACAGGGTTCCTTATTCCTTTTGTAATTGTATGTCGCGCAATCGGTGTACTTTCCAGAAAACAATACGATGCTACTGAAATAAATACGTTTTTTAGTGTTTGGTACCTGTTTTCTCGCTACTGTTCCGAATGTAAAATCCAGTTGTACGTTTGACTTTACTTTTTACAAAACAAATACTATATTTGTAGAACTTCCGGTTGTAGTAAATATTACTATTTTTCCTAGAAATAAATACTAAGGCCACTTGCTCACGTTAAGAGGAGAAACGTCGGCGACAAGCAGGAAAGATACCAAATATCGCGCTCACAACGCTTGTGGTCACATATATGATAACATCATAGAAAACTAGAGCTCGGCGTTTGGATAAGAATTAATCACTTTATTTATTTTTATCCAAAACACACATTTATCCACAAATTATCCGAAAAAATCTATTATTTTTACATGTTAAATTGCTTTTTAGTCTGGATAAAAACCACGAATAAACAGTTAATCGAAATTTTTATGGTTAACCGAAATTTTAGTGGTTAATTTATTTGTTTCGCCGAGCTCCATAGAAAACGACCAATAGCGAGAGGTCAAATTATTGCCTTGATTATTAGTCTCATTTTTTAATCAAATAATTTTAAAGATTAAAATTTTTTAAATCAGGATTAGATTCTTTAAATGGTGACGAAGATGGTTAGAACTGATTATTTGGTATAATCATTTCCATCGCAATATAAATGTTTAGCTCATAATTGAAATTAACAGTTACTAAATTGAAGTTGACAATTATTGAAACGATCAAGTTGATAATTAAAATGATTGGATAGTTAATAAAGTTAACAGATTGTTATTAAACCGAATAGTTGAGAGAAATTACAATGATAATAATTAAAACATGCAACTAATAATTAACACGACATTTATGTTTAATATTAAGTTTGAAAATAATAAATGGCGAGTTCATTAAAATTAATTAAATATAATTCAAATGAAAATTACCAAGAAAGTGTGTTTATTCATGATTCGTTTGCTTAAATCTAATCATTCTAATGTAAAGAATTCCTTAGTTAAAATAATAACCGTGAAATAAAAGTGGAACATCGCCTTGAGAATGATAAATCCCTTGATAAGTTTTCATGGAAGGCCATGGTATACCTGGCCTACCCTGGTGACGCCTTGTCTTTTTTTAGACTGAGAGGAAATAATTTCGCTCAACTCAACGCTCTAGTATTTTCTGTATTTATAACAAAAACAGTTCTCCGAATTGAAAAAACTGTTTAGATGTCTTACCAGTAAAAGCCTTAAAGGTGCAAATATTACTTTTAATCTAATTGTATATCTTCATTTATTTAGTAATGTAGTCAACCATACATTCAGTCTTCCAAATGACAAATACCCTATTTTATCGGCATTATTGGTTAAATTACAAATCGGGAAAAGACGGACCTATGAAGTGAAACATCTTGATTTTAAATCCGTTTACAGAATTAAAATACGATAAGTGGTTGAGGTTACAGCGCGACCCAAAAAAGGGCTAAAAGTCTCTCAAGCTGAGTTGACGTCTTGCACGACAAAACTTTTAAATTGCCAATATACGCGCAGCAGAGGTGGAAATGGGGGAAAAAGTTGAGCTCTAAATATAGTCCGCGAGCGCGGAGTATAATAATCGTTTTTTCCTCACCTTTATTTATTGTTTTTTATTTTATTAACGTTATTTTTCCAAATAATTTTTCATTTGTGATTTTCGATATTTATTCTAATAGAGCCATTAACTAATACGCATAAACTGCATGCTTATTGATTTGTTAAATTTACCTACTTGCAAAGATATGGAATTTGCCAAGTAGGTTGTGAGTCACAGTTACTTTTTAGGTATATATGAGGATAAAGTGCATCAAGAATGTTTCTACTTGTCTCACGTGTTAAAAATGTGAAAATTTGTTCATTCTATTAGGATAAAAAAAATTATATGGTTAATTAAAGCGAAACAATTTCAACCAAAGAAGGGTTATCGATTTATAGATGTGTCAATTTTGGATGGGAGCAATATTTCGCCATGCTGCAGATGTGCACAGCTGAACATACATTTTTTCTGATACTTGTACCTTTGTGGGATCCCACTGATCTTGAGGTAAATGTTTTAGTGAATAGCACTAGCAGGATAGTACGATGAATACTTCTCTCGTAAGATATGTTTCATACTTCTGCTGTCATTGAACTCTCGTGCATAAAGGAGGCTGAAGTTTTCTTCGCTTTATCAAAGGAACATTTTTACGATTGATTTGATTTCTACCTCTCGATAAATTTTGCATAGACTAAGTACGATTAAAGACTTCTTAAAAGCTCCTTTGGAAATTCAAGCCAGTTTTGCGCCACCTAAGTATAAATCTACGAACCAGTCTTGGGTTTGTTTCTTGATAGTTATACTTGGCATAAGCTCTTTCATTGGAGTACTGATTTGGAACTCAATTATTTCATTTTAAACACTCATGCACCACAATCGAGGATACCAATAGCCGCATTACGGCTGCACATCTCCCAAATAAATGTCTAAATTTATTGCAAGAGTAATTAGTACCACAGAACACGTTGAAGTAGCAGACAAAGGCTTCGACAGATACATTTTGAAACTTATTTTCATGGAAGACCTAAACTCGTTACACATTTAATTATAAAGATCACAACATGAACACAGCTGAGCAAGATAAAAATGCATGGCGATCAAGTGAGTAGAACTAATGCTGTTCTAGCCTCTACTATGACTGATCTCCTAAAACGAAACCACGGCACACCCCCGAGCAAGCTAGGATTATCAAAAGACTATAGTACGATCATATGCATTAGATAGTGCATCAATCAACTAGAGAATGAAAATGCTTTGTTACTTTCTGAATATAAGAGGCAGAAACAAATAACCGAAGAGCCTGGTTAGCCCAATGCCTATTTTAATTTTGAGTGAAGTACCGATTGGTTTTAAAGAGGGCATGGATCTCAATATTGTAGAGTACACCAAAGTCGTATAAAAACTATAAATTATTCCAAATCTCATTCAAACCAGAGAAATAGAGATAAAAATGTCAGGGAAGATATGTAGGATTACGACTAGCAGAATAATTTATACATACAGATTGCAGAAAGAGGTGGTTGTTTATTCAGTGTAGGTGAAAATAATTTATAGAAGTTTGGTGTCATGTGAACAAGCCTAGAAGGAGTACCACTCCCGGATATTAATATAATCGAGAAGAACAGTTTTTTAAGTACTCCAGAAGAAATCGAATTATGACTTCATCGACTTGACCATCCTTATTAGTTTATTTCTTTAAGTACGTGCAAAGTGTTGTTTGCTGCCCGGTTGAATTGCAAGATGTTTCACAAGATTTATGTATGATTGCCAGAAAGACAGATGGGTTGTAAGTTTAAAGACTTAAACCGCTAATGGCGAGGTGTTTGTGACATATTTGGAACGTCCCTGCGAGAAGGGCGGCATTCAAGCCCATCTAACGAATACATTGCATTATCCTAAGATTTTTAAAAATGTTTCAGAACAACGTGGTTCAAGAAAATATTTTCGTTCCACCACTTTATAAGAAATGTATGTTTATAATTTTAATTTACACCACAACAACATAAAAGTAAACTAACGTTAAGAGGAAAGTTGAAAATTAATTTTTGCAGTGTTACGGACGAATGTATCCCAGATAAAGAATAATTACAGTGAAAAACACCCAAAGAGCAAAAGAAGGTGGAAAAAAAGCAACTAGTACATAGGAATTAGGAACGGGAGATGAAGAATACGAAACGGACGAAAATTGTGCAGAAAATGAGGATCAACTTTCCACCTTTAAATATTAGAGAACCCCAAAGAAGTAGTACTAAAAACAAAAAAAATTAAGGTACATAATTTGGGTCAATTTGTTTTGTAATAAGGACAGTATATGAAGATTTTACGGAAGTATTAGGAGATGTTTTATATTTTATCTTCATTTCTGACGGGCGAATGAATGGGTTATTTTTCTTAAAAGGATTGATTATGAATTCTGAACTCCAGTGTCATCACATTTTCGTTTTTCCAATAAAGTGTTTAATAAAACTTTCGAAGTTCCTAAAACTAACTATGATAAATTAATAGAGTACAAAATAACGTCTTAGAACCAGGTTGAAGCGCACGCTAGTGACATTTTTCCTACTCCCCTGTTTATCCAGGGGGGGGGGGGGGGTATTCCATCTTGATCCCCCTGATCGCCTAAATAATATTCATACTTACTGTTCACAAATAAATGCATTCTTGTTATAATGGAACCTTACTATTACATACCAGAGTAATGGAATCGTTTAACATGCACGTGAAATTGCTTTGAGATCTTCCACAAAATTTCTCCTTTCGAAGCCTGATATTAAAATTGTAAATAAGCATAAGTACCCAATTAAAAGCTTTCATTGGGTAAAATATACCTAAAAAGATTCTATTATTATATGGTGGTGTTTATTCCCGGATATTGCGGGCCATATTCTTAAAAATGTAAATATTCCGATTCAAGGCAGATTTTCGTTGTTATTACTGAACTTGAATTTTACGATCATTACCACAGAATTCAGATTCAGAACGTAGGTGATTTTAAATCTTTTTCACGATACAATACTTGAATATTGGATTTTCGTCAGCTAATCAGGCGACTTAAAAACCCCAAACACATGCTTAGCCGAAGAAAGTATCTGGAAACTGAAAACGCTAATTGTAGGTCTATTCAATATATTTAAAAAAAGCGTATTTTAGGTCTAGAAGTGTTATTATTATACCTATTTATCTAACTGTTTGAAGCAATTTTTATGTCTTACCTATTCTAAGTTTCCAAGTAAAAATAATTAATTTCGTTGATTTTAAATAATACGTTTTGCCATCAATGCCGTCACTAATGGTGATGTTGGATTATAATGATAATAATGACTTTTGGAATATTGTAAATATTGTAAATTTACTAGTAACATAGCACTAGTGTAGCTATAGGTATAACACTAGTAGTTTTAGTATGTGTTTTAGGCCGCACTCGCAGTAATTCAACCAAAAATTAAATAATTCAACGAAATGGTCTCTATATAATAAAAATAAAATGGTAAGTGTCACTCGATGCGGTAACCACACTACTCGCAGTGTGAGGCTACTGTTCAATTACCACCTTAATGTAGCAACTCTTACCTATCGTTTCCACAAATGGTTATGGCGGGAAAGCATAGAGTTAATCCATAATCACTGTAAACTTGAATTACTGTGTGATAATGATAGTACGATGAAAATAAACCATAAAGTTGATAAAAACAGCCAATTAAACAAAGAATAGCTACAAATTTGTTAAAACAGCTTTGTGACTCCATACCATTGTACTGACTTCAATATTGGCAAACTTACGAGACGATATTGGCGTTGAGATAATAACAGATGTTAAATGAAACTTCGCGGCAAATACAAAGAAAATTAACAACGCCAACAACATAATTGTGTAAAATGAAACAGCTGGGTTTCATATTGCGGTATTAAATTTCCGTTGATCGATCAATAACGGATCTTTAATGGTATGCAAACATGGAAATAATTGACCCACACACTATTAACGATATTAACAAGACAACATATTTTTCGAATACTTTTTCATAAAACTATATCGGAGATTAAGCTAGGCCATTAAACGTATAAGAAGAAAGGGTAGTGATATTTTGTTGAAATTACGTTGAATAAATAAATAAATAAAAACCAAATATTTATAATAAAGAAATTACCGAAATGAAATAAAGCTTTGCATCTCTATTAGTGTCGGAATAACTGATAGGATTAAATGAGGGATTAAACTTTAAGGCCCGGAAGTTGGCAAATAAAGATAAAGCGCACAGACCCGGATTATTGTTAATCATCAGGTGATGTGATCTGAAGATTATATCATAGACTTAGAAACGTTTTCACCCTGGACACTCTCCTCCAAATTTGTTTACTTCCGGTGGAGGCGCAGCTTGTTCATTTTGGTGAGGCTCTCGTCGCTCCTCCCACCAGGATATTTATGTCATCAATTTCCTTTCGAGGTGCACGTGCGTTAGGTTTAAGATAAAGAAAATTTTAATTTACCAAATTGTGAATATCGATTATGATCCACTTTTTAGTGTTCAGTTTTCCATTTAGTTGGTTTTAGGCTGTGATAAAAAATCGGAAAATTTATAAACAATGAATGAAGAAAAGTTGTATGAAATTCTGAGTGGTAAGTTGCTTTTACAATTTTTGTTTACTCATCATATCTACGAAACGTTTTCCTTTATTGAACCGTATCCGAGTAATTTGCCGTCAAAAATCGGCTTCCACAACGTCGAAAAACGAGCAGATGTGCACTGTAAAAAATAACGGTTTAAATTTAAACCATTATTTCACTTTTGTCAGAAATTCGAACCCTAATCGGTTTAAAATCAAACCATTCCCTTTAGAAATAAACCATATTATGCAATTGAATGGTTTAATTGTAGACACTTCATGGTATACAGAACACACATAAACGGTTGAACTTTAATTAAATTTAGAAACAAAAGGGTCTTTTTAAAAACCGAATGTGAGTAAAATCAAAACTATCAGTGGTTGAAAATTTCGTCCCTCATGAAGTGAATCTCACTTCCCCTACGTTATAATGTCCTCTGTTCCGTCGTCTTTCCCTACGTCCCAAAGTTGTCAGTTCCGTCGTCTTCACCTAAGTCAAAACTTCGTCGGTTCCGTCGTCTTTCATTACGTCCCAAAGTCGTCTGTTCCGTCGTCTTCCGCTGCGTCCCAACGTCGTCTGTTCCGTCGTCTTCCGCTACGTCCCAACGTCGTCTGTTCCGTCGTCTTCACCAGCCCTGGAAATAAGGTTTTTTTTAAACTGGTCCTTATGACCAGTGACCCCCAAGCATATGAATTATTAAACTGGTCCCTATGACCAGTGACCCCCTAGCCTATGAATTATTAAACTGGTCTTATATAAAATGTTCTAATGCCATTTATAAGCCTAAAAAAACCTATACTACATGTTTAGAAGTTAAATTATGTTGGTAACATTAACTTTAATAAACAATCAGTGTCCTATATGATATCGGCAGATTTCCGAGGATAGCCAGAGTTCCTACACAGTACTGATGAGCCCCAAAAGGGCGAAACCGGTCTACTGATGGAATCTCTGGCTGAAATTTTGACTTTTGATAAACATTAACTTTACACGTATTCACAATAGTTAACTTTATTTTATGAGTACCCCAAGAATAGTACAATATAGTACCAAATCACCTAAGACTACTAACTAGAAGACCCTCGTAATTTACCGTATTATCTCTCTTTCTCTAGGCCCCGTAACTCCAGAGTCCCCGGTTCGTTACCGCGTAGCCAGGTAGCCTACCCTAGGAGGATTCAAGTGTACCTGGAGAAGAAATTTTTATTCCCCCCGACCAATGCCTCGCGGCTCGGCTACAGCTGTCGCCTGGTGTGTCAAATACTTGGACATAATGTTTTTAGCGTGACCTACAAAGCTACAGAGTAACCTAGGAGTTACCAAAACATTCGTCTGCTAGACAGTATTTCGAACTTTAACGGTTTTTAGCTTAGGCCACGTCGAAGAAATTTGACCGAAAACTATATAATTTCAAAGAAATTTGCAATGAATGTTAAGTTTTAAATTTAATTATGGGGAAATATTGTTGCTTTGACAACTGTCGTAGCGATTCTAGGTGCATTAAAAATATAATTTTTTATCCAGTTCCTAAACCAAACACGTAGTCATAGTTCACATTTTCCCCACTAGATGGCTCCGTTGTAGTTTTGTGTCCAAGGGTTTGAGGCTTTGAGCAGCCTCTCCCGTGGCCCCCCGGATTCTTCTCAAGGTACACTTGAATCCTCCTAGGCCTACCGTACTCGGGTTAAAGCGAGACTAGAAGATTGAGGGTTTGACGCCAGAGGGGGGTTAGACAGTTCGACTCGTTCGAGGGATGCGAGCGAAGGGACTCTACATAAAACCTCGACGTGCGGCCGCGGCGGTATAATAAGCGGAGTCGCTGTACATAGAAATCCAGTGAATAGGGAAATCAAAATTGATATAAACCTTAAATTCATCTCCTATTATTTGGACCCCCCAAATTTTGAATAAATAAACTGGTCTGAGCAATTCATTAACTGGTCTTTGACCACCTGACCACCGTTATTTCCAAGGCTGGTCTTCACCTACGTCAAAATGTCGTCTGTTTTGTCTTACCTAATAAATTAAGCAGTGGCGTAGCCAGGGGGAGCACAGGGGGCACATTCCCCCCCTAAACGTATGGTCGTACGTACAAATATTTTTATTTTATTTATTTTCTATTGTGTGCCCCCCCCCCCCCTTGAAACAAAATCCCGGCTACTTTCGGATAGCGGAATAATTCGGCGGTGGCGGTCATGCTTTTTCTGGCTAAAAATTCGGCGGTGGCGGTCATGATTTTTCTGGCTCCGTCTTATCTATAATTAGATTAAATATTGTTGTCCTGAATCATGGCGGAAAAATGTGCGGGTTGTAGCGATGAAGTTATCTTAACTAAAGATATCATTCAGTGCACAGGAGATTGTGGTGAATATTTTCATGCCAAACAGTGTTTCTTTCAGAAAATTTTTTTCGGGGGGGTTTCCCAGACATTCGGGGGTGCCGTTATCCAGTGGCGAGCGAAGCGCTCCCTGCACGCCTGGCAGTGGCGTCGGAAAAAGGGGAAGCTCCGGGGGGGGGGGGGGGCGGAGACATGCCTGAAAGAAACACTGATGCCAAATGTACCAATCTGAAGACTGAGGAAAATTTACATTGTGTGCGACAAAAACAACATGGAAGTGCGAACCATGTAAACGAAAGGATTCCGCAATTAATGTTGTTAGTCAAACTCTACCTGATATGCTTTTAATGCAATTATGAATAAGATTAGTGAAATGTCCCAGAAGCTTGACACTTTAGACCTTATTAAAACCAAGATTCATGATTTTGAAAATTCTCTTCAATTTTATTCTGATAAAATTGACGACTTTGGTAGTAGTATACTTGATTTTAAAAAATCCCTTACTGACATCAAAAAGAATTTGATATCGTCTTGTTAAAAAATAAAGAATTAGATGTAAAAGTTCAATTTTTGGAAGGCAAAGTAGCTGATTTGGAATTCAATCAAAATAAAGAGTGTCTAGAAATATCAGGAGTTCAAGAAACTCAAAACGAAGATTTATTAATAATTGCAGAAACAGTAGACAAAATAATCAATTTCAAAATCCAAACTAACGAAATTGTAATATGTTACCGAAGATTTATACCTTCTACAGCTACTAATGCTAAAAAACTGCCAAGTCCTTTAGTAATAAAATTTCAAGATAATAGCCAGCGGGATAAATTTTAGAAAATGCTAAAACAAATAGAGATCAACTCTACTGTAATAATATTAATCGACGTCTTAAACACGATAAATTTTATGTCAATGAAATACTTCCGTCCACTGTTAAAAAACTTTTGTATGAAACTAAGGCTTATGCCAAAACTAAGGGATTTAAATATGTTTGGTCTAATAATGGCCAAGTTTTATTACGTAAAGATGATGGGCTAAAAATTTTAAAAATTAACTCTCTTCGGGACTTGCATTCAGTCTAATAGTATTATTTCCTTATCTAATATACTTGTATAAATAAAAATGCACCAAAACGAAAACTTTGATTTTTTTTATAATTTTGATTATATCCGGAAATTGATGATGATTTTCTAGTTTGTCGTGAAAAAATGAATACTTATGTAAATGGCTTTAAAATTTATTATCAAAATATTAAAAGTATATCCACAAATTTTCATGAATTTTGTCTGCTTATTAACGAATTGTGTATTGATTTCGACTTTATAGTCCTAACGGAATGTTGGTTAAGAGGTTTTGATCCTAAATGTTTTCAAATCAATGGTTACCAAGCAATTTTCACCACTAATAACCTAAATAAAAATGATGGTGTAGTCGTTTTCGTTAAAAATACAATTAAAACAGAGTTTGTTGAAATATCTATTGGTGATGTACATGCAATTTGTATCGATATCTGTATGGTTGACTCCTCGATTTATCGTGTTTTATGTATATATCGTTCCCAAAATAGTAATCTACAAGAATTTTTATTTCATCTTGGGCTCACTTTTCAGTCTTTTGACAGGTTAAATATTAAAAATTGCATTATAATAGGTGTTATAAACAAAGACATATCATCTCATTATCTTGCATCCGGCAACTCAGACTATTTGGATATCTTATACTTACATGGTTTTAGCCCATTAATAAAGAATATTACTAGACGTTCAAGTCAAACATGCTTGGACCATTGTTTTGTTAAATTTAATACTCAAAGAGATTATATTTGCTCAGTTTTAAAAGTATTCACCACAGATAATTTCCCAATTCTTATTAATATTAATAGTGAACTATCTCACGGTTCAAATTGTGATAACAATGTTCAAAATATATATAGTGATGTGGTCGACTTTGAGAAATTGAGAATGCTTTTGGGTTTTGAAAACTGGTCTGCAGTTTATAAAACTGATAATGTAAATACCGCGTTAGAAACTTTTACTGAATATTTAAATTTTTATATTAACTTATCTAAAAAGGGTTCTCCTTGTAATACTAACACTAATCAAACTACCAAGAAGATTAAGTTAATAAAGCCATGGATAACAGTGGGCTTGGTTAATTCAATCAAAAAAGAGATAAAATGAAACGTAAATGTCTTAGGGAACCGTTCAATTCCTCTCTCAAGTTAAAATATACAACATATCGTAATAAGTTAAGTAATTTAATAAAAATTTGCCAAGAATATTTATTATGTAAAACAAATTGAAAAATGTGGCAAGAACAATCGCAAAATTTGGCAAGTCATTAACGATTCCACTTCTAGAACAAAATCAAAACTTCCAATATCAACCATAATTGATTCAGTAAACAATATCGAAATCGATGCCATTAAATACCCAAAACAGTGTGCGAATTTATTTAATAATTATTTTGCTAATGTTGGTAAAAAAATGGCTGAAAACATTTTAAGAGAACATGAACCGCCTGATAAAAGACGGACGACCATTGTAAATGGTTTATCAAACTTTAACTCAATTTTTTTTGAAACGAGTTGATGATTATGAATTAAAAAAAGAAATACTAAAGTTAAAAAATGCTACTGCAGTTGGTTATGACAAAATTAATGCGAATGTTTTAAAAAATATTGCTAACTACATAATTGGCCCATTGCATTATATTATAAATAGTAGTATTGCAAATGGTATATTCCCGGATCTTTTTAAAATAGCCATTGTGATACCGATTCCTAAATCTGGAAGCAAAAATAAGCTGAATAATTATAGACCTATATCTGTTCTTAGTCAATTGTCTAAAATTTATGAGGCCTGTCTAAAAATCGCTTAGTGGAATATCTAGATAAACATAAAATTATCTCAAAAAATCAATTTGGCTTCCAGAAAGGTATAAGCACAAGCGATGCAATCTATAATTTTACTAGAAATGTTTCTATCGCACTTGACAGCGGCAAAAAGGTGCTTTCAGTATTTCTAGACCTAGTAAAGGCTTTTGATACTATTTCACATGACCTTTTACTTGTAAAACTTAATGATTATGGAGTTAGAAGTATACCTCTAGACTTATTTAGAAGCTACTTAGCTAATAGGAAACAGATGGTTCGTATCGGTAGTGACTATAGTGACATTACCACGGTTAATTATGGCGTACCTCAAGGTACTATTTTGGGCCCAATTCTATTCCTTGTTTATATTAATGAATTTTGTGACTCCAAATTATCAGACGTATTAATTTCATTTGCCGACGATTCTACACTACTATACATCAGCGATTCATGGGAATCAGTATTTGAAAAAGCTACTGCGGGTCTTAGAATTGTTTATCGAGAATTGGTGAATAGTTTATTGAGCTTGAATATTTCTAAGACTAAATTTGTTATGTTTTCTATTAGAAAATCCAATGAGAATTTCGATTTGATAGTCCATAAACCAGATTGCACTTCTTTGTCTTGTACGTGCACCAAATTAGAAAAAGTAAATCCAATTAAATATTTGGCTATCTATATTGATGGCCAATTAAACTGGGATATACATGTTCAGTCAATATTAAAATCAATGAGATATGTATGTTATAAAATGATAATTTTGAGTAAGTTTTTACAATCGAATTTATTGCGGATGGTATACTTCGCCTTAATTCAGTCTCAGCTTCAGAATGGCATTATTGCTTGGGGAAATACGCATTACTTTGTTTTGCGCCCATTATTTGTTCTTGTTAATAAAATTCTACGTATATGTCAGCGCAAACCCTATGATTACCCTAGTAAATTACTCTATAAAGAATTCAAAATTATTTCGATCCCTCAACTATTTGTATACAATGTATTAGTGGATGGTTACTGTAAACGATTTAATAAGCCTAATGTAAATGAAAGTAGATTAACCCGTTTTATAAATCAGGGTAATTTGACTCTCCCTAGAATGTATACATCCTTTGGACAAAGACACGCGTCTTATGTTGGTATTAAGTATTATAACAAGGTCATTGCCGATATCGATATGAAAAAAATTAATAGTTACTATCAGTTTAAACGTAAAACAAAAAAATGGGTTTTTAAAACTAACATAGATGAACTTATGACTTACTAAATTCATAACCTTGTTCGTATGTGAAAATCTAACTGTATAATTTATTAGGAGTATCGTCCCCTGCGCACAAGCTTTGCTTATGCAGGCGATGTGGCTCCAAAATAACTTATAACCAAATGTAAACTGGTGATTTAAGAGTATAAATAAATAAAAAATAAATAAATTAAGTGTGGTCCTACGAAATCCTTAGGTGTAGTCTCATTTCCCAACTGTTCCAAAAATGCACCATAAGAATTTTCGTGGATTTTTTTATCAAAAATTGTTTAAAGACCAAATTGTAAACAGGTTTAAACTAGGCGGCTGATCTACAGGTCACTTCAACTGGAATATTAATTTGCGCGTAATTTGTTATTGCTCGTCATGTCTAATTTAAACAAGTTGGCAAGCCAAAATATACCTCTCCTCGGAAGAATTTTCCCTAGTGGTATTAAAAGATATCTCCGCAATTCAGAGTTATTTACTAAAAACGTAATCCCGGTTCAATCCCGCCCGGTATAAAATTTTAAGTTTAAAATAATTGAGACGAAACAACAGAGTTAAATTTATTCAGAATAATATAAATTAAGTAGTTACAACAGCGAGTTAGACGTACTAAAACAATGCACAATTGAATTTAATCCTATTTACAGAACAAGTTTATCAGATAAATATATTACGAAACAAATTTTAATGAAAGAAATATCTACAGAGGGTATTTGTATTTTTCTCGCTTACAAAATACTTGCCGCATCTTTAACGCTTATGTTATTTCAACACTCGCCCTTAGAAAAGCTTTATTCGACATCTGGTAGTGGACGACTCGTAGACTTCCTGTTGACGTTATGACACATGCCGCATGAAAAAGACCAATACCGTCCAATTTCCAATATCACATAATGACTCGCACACCCAGGAAATCAATGACTGCATTAGGAATCGTAGATGTCCAAATATCCACACCAATTAAATATGAATTAACAAGAAGCGAAAATCTTACCATTCACAAAGCACAGAAAGTCCCTTGACTAAACGACAGCTCGTATATTAATAAATAATCGTAGAGGAATAGTTAGGGCTCTTTATAAATAAAACTAACGAACCCAATTGATAAACTGCATTAAACATCTTAATCAGTCGAGAAAACCTTTAAAATAAATTACGAAGTAATGACGACCCAGTTAAAAACCCAGACCACTATGTAAACAACTCGATATTTTCTTCATAAATGAACTATTACCCTTGAAATCTAATACGATAAACACACACGCAATAGATAAAAAAAGAGTGAAAAAAAAACGGAATAAATTACAAAAAAAAACTAACGGGTTCTACCCCTTAACCATTTTATCTGCTGACTGCGCTAAAACAAGATTTGACTTTTAAATTTTCATACGTAAAATATTTAGACTCTAACAATTTCACAAAAATTAAAAAACAAAGTTCAATAAACAATATATACAGATATTGTATTCATCCTTTTAGTAAAAAAAACCCGTCTTATCATAATGGTTCCTTTACTTTAATATTTGCCCTAAGGAAGTCAATGGCTCGGCGGTGAATTATCCGAATTGCAACAATGCGCACCGAGTTCAATTCCTGATCACGATCAAATTTTACATTAAATTACTAAAATATTTAATTAAATATAAGATTAATTTAATTTATATATATTTAATTAAATATAAGATTAATATAATTAAATATAAGATTAATATAATTTATATATATTTAATTCAATATAAGATTAATATAATTTATAAATATTTAATTAAATATAAGATAAATATAATTTATAATTATTTAATTAAATATAAGGTAAATATAATAAATAAATATTTAATTAAATATAAGATTAATATAATTTATAAATATTTAATTAAATATAATATTAATATAATTTATAAATATTTAATTAAATATAAGATTTATATAATTTATAAATATTTAATTAAATATAAGATTAATATTATTTATAAATATTTAATTAAATATAAGATTAATATAATTTATAAATATTTAATTTAATATAAGATTAACATAATTTATAAATATTTAATGAAATATAAGATTAATTTAATTTATAAATATTTAATTAAATATAAGATTAATATAATTTATAAATATTTAATTAAATATAAGATTAATACAATTTATAAATATTTAATTAAATATAAGATTAATATAATTTATAAATATTTAATTAAATATAAGATTAATATAATTTATAAATATTTAATGAAATATATGATTAATATAATTTATAAATATTTAATGAAATATAAGATAAAATAATTTATAAATATTAAATTAAATATAAGATTAATATAATTTATAAATATTTAATTAAATATAAGATTAATATAATTTATAAATATTTAATTAAATATAAGATTAATATAATTTATAAATATTTAATTAAATATAAGATTAATATAATTTATAAATATTTAATTAAATATAAGATTTATATAATTTATAAATATTTCATTAAATATAAGATTAATATAATTTATAAATATTTCATTAAATATAAGATTAATATAATTTATAAATATTTCATTAAATATAAGATTAATATAATTTATAAATATTTAATTAAATATAAGATTAATATAATTTATAAATATTTAATTAAATATAAGATTAATATAATTTATAAATATTTAATTAAATATAAGATTAATATAATTTATAAATATTTCATTAAATATAAGATTAATATAATTTATAAATATTTAATTAAATATAAGATTAATTTAATTTATAAATATTTAATTAAATATAAGATTAATATAATTTATAAATATTTAATTAAATGTAAGATTAATATAATTTATAAATATTTAAAATGATGTAGAATAAATAATAGTACCTAACGTTCGTAAAGGACATTTAGAAAAACACCCCAGCTTTACAATTAGCGTTTGTGGCTGAGTGGTTAGAGTAAATCCCTTGCACGCAGCAGACCCGGGTTCGATTCCCGGCCGGCGCCATTAAATCGCAAATTGACGAATACCGTGTACAATTGGTGGAAACCCTGCCATTGGACGTTGAGAGGTTGCATAGCATTCAGCACTCGGTCCGTCCCTAAATTCAATAAGAAGAAGTTGGAGAGAAAACGCCCGTACCAACACAACAAACACAAACGCAACAGACCCAACAAACACAACAGACTCAACACCCACAACCCTCAAAACACAAACACAACAATCACACCCTACAGAAACAATAATGAAATATCCAATGAAGCTGAGTTAAAACACTCGCGACGGTGAACGTTAACGAAAAAACACCATTCAAATCCAACTCAATCGCAAATTAATCCGTTATTGCTCACCGTCACTCGTTTTTTTTGTCAACCCTTCGACAGTCCTAGCAACTGCGAACGCAGAGATTTCGAGAAACTGCGCAATGATTAACCTTTGCACGGAAAATGCGAACGCGTTCGCAGGACAGACACACAGCCACACAGACAGACAGGGACGGTGATTGTATAACCCCTCCTAGGGGACTTTGTTTTAATATAAAAACCCTAAATACTAAATCATGTAACTTTCTCTTATAATTTTAATAAATTAAACCATTTGGCCGACCAGAATTTCGGCTAAAAGGGTAGTTGGCCAAATGAGTAGTCAGCCATATGGTCTGCCCATTTGGCCGACTGAAAAGTCGACCAAATGAGCTGTCGGCCAAATGGGCATTCGGACGTATGAGTAGTCGGCCAAATGAAAAGTCGGTCAAATTAGGAGTCGACCAAATGCACCCCGCCGCTCACATCGTATTCGCTCCAAGGAGGATTAGTGAAAGAAGGCGAAAGGCTTGTCGCCTAGGCGCGTAAAAAGTGCTAGAAAGGGGGAAGGAGAAAACCCTGTTTTTTCTCCTTCCTCCTGTCTCGCCCTTTTGACGCGCCTGGAATGAAAACGATTTAAGATACAGGAATTCACAACCTTTCATTAATCGTCCTTGTTCCCTCTATACTCAACATTGGAAGTTTCTTTTTGTTTTTAAGTTGTGGTTTCCCTTCCCTTGGTTAAAATATTTATTCATAAAAAAATACCATTGTTGACGTCAGCCTAAACGTTTCATAAGGACGGGTATTAATGCGCGATGTATTCCGAGTAATTATTAAAATTGGAGCTCACGTTTGTTTTTATGTAAACTATTGCTTTTTTTCGCTCAAACTTATAGTAGCCTAACGATAATTTACCATTATGTCGGTTTTGGTACTAAAGGTGGCCGGTTATGGTTCGCATTTGCCGCATGGAACTAGAATAAATCTGGTTCAAGTCCGCTTGCTACTCGTAACCCACAAATAGGTCGACCCTTTTAAAGGGATCCGAAACCTACGGTTGACTTTTTTGAATTTATCTGTACGATTATTTCTTCCGCCTCGTCTCCGCGTACCTTTGGTGCTTACTTTGTATTCCCACTATACCCAACTTATCAGAAATCACTGCAATACAGGCTGCGGATCTCGTTACAACAATCCGCAAAACCGAAACTTAAATTGCAGAAAAGTTATAAAGGTTCGGTGTAGTGGGAGTACGATGTGAAATTAGTGTCTACCATATCACTTGGTTTTAAACGTTTTTGTTACAAGTGCCAATAAAACTGTAGGGCTTGCTAACCTAAGTTACCAACCGTCTCGCTTGCGTTCGTTTACAAAGAGCCGAGGTGTGTTTGTAAACAATAGGGAACGATATTACTAAATACTAATAATTGTAAATCGTCACACGTATTACGCTCTATAAATAAATATATAAAGTGATTTAATCAATAAAAATATAATTGTTCATTTTCAATGCTTTATTAGACTAAAGTCAGTAGGTCTACAGTGTACTTTACAAAAAATATTTGGTTTTTTAACCAGTTTTACACGTAATCATTGCCATGTTCCGAAGCTCTTACAATCGCGGCGAATTTTCTCACATTTTCATTTTCATTTTCATTGTAACGAATAAAATTGCCTGATTTACGAACTTCTTTACCGACTTACTTTACTGATTTTTTGGTTTTCGACCACCAATACGGACTTGACTTGATTACGGACTTGATTCTTGATCTGCTTACCGGAAACTATGCCAAATAGAAACCGACGTGCGTGTTATATTTGTCAAGCAGTTATGAACTTACAGCAGATAGCAAGACTTGATGGGGAAAGTCGCTTGATGACTTAGGCCTTGGGTGATTAGCCTAGCTGATTACTATTATAACGCTTTCAAACGTGAAATCGCAACTACAAGGCGTGAAATAGCAGGCTTACCAGTGGCTGAAGTTAACGAGCGAACGCGTCTTTGCCTTAATTGTAATATGTCGATACAAAATGAAATAAGATTAATTGAGGAAGATCCATCGTGTTTGAGACTTAATGTTTTAACTCAAACTTCGCGCTATACCCGTTTGATATGTAATGCACCACATAATATACCCAAACTGTCCGTTGATACTTGATAGTCTTAGCCTATAGCTACGCCGCAAAATTTTCGTTTTGAAAACGAAAACATTTGAGAGAGTTGGCCGTTTTCGGTCTATCGAAATCCGTCAGGCTTGCCTGCCTTCCGGCCTGTATCTCCATACCGAAACTGGCCGACGATTACGCCATCGAAAATATTTTACTAAACTGATCGGCGGCGTTTTTGACCGTTATTTTGAATTATCGACTAAGACTATAGCAGAATTCAAGTAGATATTGCAAGAAATATATATATTCCCGAAAACACTAAATGTTGTCAAATTCATCTCGATGACAATGGAAATATTTTAGAAGATTTGTGTCGTGGTTTGCACTTTGTTAACCAACCCTATGTGTTCAAAAGTGACTAACTTGAGCAATTTCTAAATAAATTACGTGGCGCCGCCCTTGGTCATGCTGAGTCGCCTTACGACGATGAAAATTCGTTTTCCAATGAGGAATTTCTTTCAATTTTTTTCTTTAACCAAATATTAGTTATCCCGTACCAGAAGGTGATATGCAGCGACACTTTACAAAAAAACATCGTCTGTCATTTCTCTTCAAGATGCCATATGGCTATCCGACGAATATTTGAAGTTTGTTTTCAAATATTCAAGTCGACAAAATGCGAGTCTCGTTGTTACCAATTTCCTTAAATCCTTATTACAAAGATTTGTACCAGAGAATCTGGGTTTTCAGACAATGACGCGACAGGAATATATACAGAGGCATAATTGCAAATGAATTGTACAGCTTACAACCGTAAATTCCACGAGCCATTGCGTACATTGATGGAACATACAGCCACATTAAAAAATGCAGCAATTTCAGAGTTTTACGGCAGTCCTACTCCGTTCACAAGGGTCGCAATTTATTAAAAACAGTGTTAATCGTTGCTCCTGACGGATACATTTCTTCTCCGATTCGCGCAATAACGACGCTCAAATCCTTCGTAGTGAGTTAAACAAAGATTTATCCGAAACACGAAAGTGGTTCGAAGAAAACGACATATTCATTGTAGACAGGGGTAACCGTGACGCCATTCCATTACTAGAATGTCTTGGAATTAATTACAAAATGCCATTTCTTTTAGCTCGGAATGAGAGACAATTAACCACGGAAGAAGCCAACGCGTCACGCCTAATCACAAAAACCAGGTGGATAGTTGAGGCGCGCAATGGCCATATTAAATCAAAATTCAAGCTCTTTTCTGATGATATACGTATGGCACACGCTCTGAATATTGGAGATTTCTATCGCATAGCCGCCGCAATAATAAAGGCCTATCACTCGCTTATTGAAATGCAGGACGCCACTGTCGAAGAAGCTCGAAACATTTTGCTAAGGGCACAAAACCCTAACGTACTAGGCTAAGCTGTCTTGGTTAAGAAAACTTTCCGGAAGCTTATTTCGCTGCTTTCATCGGATTGTTTTGATTGTTTCTATAGGTGATTAAAACAACGAAAGCTAAATTGGCCGGGAAAATAATCCGCCGTGATTGTATTGGTGATCCTAGTGTTTTCGTGGATGGACAAGCCAAATTGAACAGTTAAGCCACCTTTTGCGCAGCCTCGCAGGCATTTATGATAATTTAAAGTTGCGCTTAGTCGTTAAATCAATGTGACTATAATTTTTAAACTTATTTTAAACGTAACACGATGGTAAGTAGGTTATTCTCTTTAAATTACTAATTTATATTTAAAAATTTTGTTAGGCTTAAAAATAGGTAATAATAATAACGACAAATATTTTTTAAATATCTCTGTTAGAAGAAGTATTTTATTATTAAACGTACAATTAAGAAGTATACTAACAAGTTGGAAGAAATGGTTTCGTCATAAAAGTAATACCCTTAATTTCGAAGTCGTACTGGGGATATTCATTCACTGTGCTTTGAAGTTTTTCCAGTCTGAGAATAAAAGGCACCCAAATATAAATATTATTCAAAGTGTAATCAAACCAATATAAATATTGCCACGAATTTACAAAATCCATTATTATTTATAAGTTTGTCATTTTTTTCTACAGGGCATTGGATACTTTCGGTGTGATTTGTGTCTTGGCTATGTAAGTGTGTTGTATCAATTATTCTAAGCTCGTTTTAGCTGTTCAGATCTCATCTCAGAACTTGGCACCCATAATAAGGTTCAACGCTATTGGGTGCTTGATCAAAGGGGGTATCATGGTAATGAGATGACCAAGGAGGGTGTGGATGCAAGGTTCTTTAGTGCTGAACCTACCATTCCAATACCCAACGGCCTGGTTCTCAGCCATGTGCACGGCTTTCTGGTTGAGAGCCAGGTCAAACTTTGTCTTGAGACGGATTATTATTATTATTATTATTGATGAGTGGGGATAGGGCTTTTAACGGTGATCTGGTATCTGTTGCTTTCCAAGATTAACTGGATTATTTTTAATCCGATATCTTTAGCGGATAATATATTTTGTTACTCTAACGGCTTGGCGCTTGTCTGACAAACCTAAATGATTTTCACGGGTTGATCTGCTTTTTAAATTGTATCTTTAATCCGCGATAACTGCGGATATACTATTTTAGTGTATCTTTAAATTGGCTAGGTGGAACCAAACCAATTTTTTATTGCCATACAAAAAAGTTTAAACGATAAAAAACATTTAACTAGATGTCTAAAGGTAGACAACATGAAGACCGATATCTACGCGCTTATCTGAGAAAAAACTTCGTACTATATCTGTGGTCTCGTTGGTTACCGAAACCAAATAAAAAAACGATGCCGAGAGTAGTGGCTCACTCCTGTAATCCCAGGCGTCCGGGAGGCAGAGTTTGTGGAAGGCCGTGTGAGGACGACTACCAATCCCCCAGCGGGTGGTCGGGATACTTCCGCCACGGGTGTCCCCACCCCTGTCCCCACGTATCCCCCCGTTGGCGTGGCCGTTACACATATCTCACCCTGATTAATCAGTTATTGTGTGTGTGCTGGTGTCTAAGGCCTCGGGTCGACACCGATGTTTGTGTATCTCAAAAAGAAAAAAAAAGAAAAAGAAAAAAACGATAGCCGCGGGACAGATAAAAAAGGGTACAGGTAGCCAGATAAATCTGGTTATTTATTCTAAGGTCGTCACCGCACGGAACGGACGCATAAAAAATAGCTTCGTGATAACGGTGTGTTTTTTCTTCTCTGTTTAAATATTTATTTATGATGTGTACGTTCTGATATTGTTATTAATGAAAAATGAGTTGCAAAGCCTGTAATAAACCTCTCGGTACGTTAAAAGAAACCATAGACTGTAAAGGTGACTGTGGAGGCGCATTTCACGTACAATGTACGAATATTAAAACGGAGACTAACCTCAGCAAACTCGGAAGTAAGAAAAATTCATGGGTGTGTTCTAGTTGTAAGCAACAAGCGACTGAGAGTGGTGCTGCTAAAAATACATCGGAAGAAACTACGAGACAGAAAATGGATTCTACTGGTGAGCAATCGCTAATTATGGCTAAACTTAACGAAATAACTACTAAACTTAACAAGCTCGACCAAATTGAAGTACGGATAAAAGATTTTGAAAAATCTGTTGACTTTTGTTCCGGTAAAATTGATGATTTCCTTATCGATATGGATAAATTAAACAAGGCCACAGACACTTTGTTAAAGGAAAATTATAATTTGAAGGCCAAGGTTTAGATTTAGAGCACAAGGTATCATATATGGACACTAAAATACAAGAAACGCAACAAGACAAGCTTAGAAATAACGTTGAGGTTGTAGGCCTACCCGAAACGACTAATGAAGATTTTACGGAAATGGCGTCCGCAATTTGGGAGTTCCATTTAAAAAAGAACTGATGATACAGGGATACAGAGCTTATAAAAAACACGCGGAAGGAAGTCTAAAAGATAAACCACGAAATATAATATTCGAATTTAAAAACGAAGACACTCGTAACGACTGGCTTATGGCATATAAAAAACCAAAAATGGATGGCTACTACGCGACTAATATTGCCAATTCGCTACCAAAGAATAAGGTTTATTTAAATGAGCAGTTAACTGGTTATGGGAAAAAAATTCTGTACGAAGCCAAGGGTTTCGCGAGTAAGAGGGGTTACAAATATGTCTGGGTGGCATCAGGCCAAGGTTTTATTCGGAAAGAAGAGGGTTCAAAAGCGTTGAAGATAAAAAACTTGTTGGATATTGAAAGATTAGCGGAAGGGATTAATGAATTTTTTATTGAGGACTAAATATTGTAGTTTAATTTATTTTCTTCTTTTTTATGACTAACAGTGTATTTTTTTCCAATACTCAAAATAATAAGGAATATTTTTGCACGACCTTAAAAGAGTGTTACGATTTATTTAATATTAACGGATTTAAAATAATGCATCTTAATATAAGTAGTATTAACGAGGGGTTGATCACTCCACGTAATCGGTGTACAGAGCCGTACCTTTGACTGTACTAATGGGATTACGCGTAATCTTTGAAGTCCCTGCCTTTGGCAGTGGTAATCTAAGTGTAATCCGGTGTACAGACTTTCTAAGAGTGGTTAGCCCCTCGAGTATTAATAAACATTTTGATGAGCTCTCCTTGTCTTACTTGATGACTTAAAAATAGCATTCGACGTAATTGTTCTCTCCGAATGTTGGTTAACTGAAATAGACTTGAAATTATTCCATATTGATAAATATAACATATTTTCCACCCTAAATTATAGTAATCGTTCGGACGGCCTTGTAGTTTATGTTAAAAAAGAATATGAAGTTCAGCATTCGGAGGTTAAATTGGGTGAGAGTAATTGTTTGAAGGTAAAATTAATGAACGCGGTTAATTTGTCAATTTGTAATATATTAACCATCTATCGGTCACCTAACTCGGAAGTAAGATCTTTTGTTTCTGATTTAGAAATTGAACTAATGTCGTATAATGATATGTGTAAAAATTACGTCATTGTCGGTGACGTAAATATTGATATAGCTCACAAAATTAATACACCAAAAAATTCCGAGTACCTTGATATTTTATCAAATTATGGTTTTACATCGTATGTTAATAAATCTACAAGAGTAACTAATAAAACATATTCTTGTATTGACCATATTTTGTAAAACTAGGTAAACAACACTCGACTGAAAATATGTTTTCAGGCATTCTTGAAACGTATATTTCGGACCATTATATAGTTTTACTAAATCTAAATGTAAATAGTGAACAACCTGTGAAAGTAAACAATAACCTGATCGAAATTAGCGAGGTAAATTATGCTTAATTACAAATGTTATTAAATTTTGAAAAATGGTATACGGTTTTAAAATGTAGAAATGTTGATAAGGCTATGATAGAATTTGTTAAAACTTTAAATTTTTATATTCATTTGTCAAAATCTAAAAAAGAAAATGTAAATGTATCTGGAAAAAACAAACCAATCAAACCACGGATTTCGAAAAACCTAATAAGTTGTATAAAAAAACGAGATCGGTTACATAAGCGTTTAAATAGCGAACCTTTTAACTTAGATCTAAAAAATGAATATCGGAATTATAGAAATAAATTAACAACTATTATACGGCAAGCTAAAAATATGTACTATCGATTAAAAATTGAACGAGCTAATAATAATTCGAGAAAAGTCTGGGAAGTAATTAATGAAATTATTAATAAAAAACAGGGAAGTAGTGTAAATGATAATATAAAAATTAAAACTGATGGCGGTGTTATAGACTCCGCTGTTGAACCAGATACCGTTGCCACTAAATTTAATGAGTATTTCTCAACAGTGGGTTTAAAAATGGCTGAAAACATTAAGCAGTCAAATTAGTAATGTAACATTAAGAAATTTAGATACAAATATAAAATCTATGTTTTTAAACCCAGTTACAGAATTCGAAATTGTTAATAATATTTCTGAGTTAAAAGATTCTGCCGTATCTGATAAGTTTTGGACAAAATGTTTACAAATTATTAATAAAGTTATATATATGTGTTCCTTTAGCACACGTAATAAATTTAAGCTTTGAATGTGGTGAATTTCCTAGTGTATTAAAAACAGCAGTAATAATTCCAATATATAAAGCTGGCGGTAAAACTTTATTAAAAAATTATAGGCCTATTTCACTACTCAGGAATCCGTGGAATTGTTTTGAACTGGTTTGTTTCTTACATCAATAACCGTTTTTCGAGTGTTAAAATTGGAAAACATACTAGTTCTAAAGAGCCTTTGCTTTGTGGCGTTCCCCAAAGGACGATACTTGGTCTCATATTATTTTTAATATATATTAATGATTTTTGTAAAAGTGAGATGGCAGATGCTTTGTTTTCCTTTGCGGATGATACCGTACTAGTTTTTATTGGAAAGACCTGGGATAATGTAGTACTCAAGGTAAATATTGGTATTTATAATGTTAATCAATGGTTGATAAAAAATCTTCTAAGCCTAAATGTGGATAAAACCAAATATATAGCTTTTTCCGAAAGCGATAATTCTAGTTCTGGTGTGTTTTTACATAGTAAATTTGGTTGTTGTAAAAATATAATAGGTAGTTGTAACTGTAAAGAAATAGAAAAAGTTAATTCTTGGAAATATCTTGGAATTTACGTTGACTACAAACTGAACTGGAATATTCATATAAATTATTTAATAGGGTCATTGAGATGTTGTCTGTTTAAATTGTTGTTTCTAAGACGTATCTTGAGTAATACGATGTTGAAAACGGTATATTATGCGCTGGTTCAGTCGCTACTGTCCTATGGTATTTTAGGATTGGGAAACGCCACAAATGCAGTTTTAAATCCACTAAATCGATTACAAAATAGAATAATTAAAACATGCACTTTTAAACCGATACGGTACCCAACTGTACAATTATACTCTGAGTTTCAAGTATTAAACGTAAGACAAATATATACAGTACATGTGTTAACAAATATCTATAAATATAAGTCGATACTAAACTTAATTTATAAACACGTGCATGACACAAGATCCTTAGATGCTTTTACATTAAAAATACCTAAATTTAATAAATCTAAAAGTCAAAAGCACGCGATTAATATTTAACCAACTGAGTCTCGATTTGCGAAATGAGGTAGACTTTAAAAAATATAAAACCAAAATTAAAAAATGGACCGCTGATAATTATGATACCATCAGTAAGATGTTCTAACTTAATATGAAAACCTAACATTCTGTTATTAAAATTAAATTGTCTTTTATTTTTACCTGTACGGTGATTTAGTTGATCACTTTAATTATATATTAATTGGGCCCCCTACATACAAGCTAGCCTTTTGGGCTCCATTAAGTTAGCCCCCCCAAGAAAGCAATTTTCAAATTAGTTAGTGCACCTTATTGCACCCATCGTGCACCGTAGTGCACCACCAAAAATATTTTATGCACCATCGGGGAAAGGCGGGAAATTCAAAAAACAAAGGGGGGCTAAATTAACGACAGCCCCCCCAATTTCGATTTTGTAAACAATGGGCCTAATCTATTGCACCAATGGTGCACTATCGTGCACCACCAAAATCTCTTATTGCACCGTCATGATAGGCGTGAAATTTAAAAAAAGCATAAAATGACCGTAATATCTAATATTTGGTATTGATAAAAACAACAAGTCTAATCGAATGCACCAATGGTTCACCAGTATGCACCAGCAATTTTTTTATTGCACCGTCTAAAAAGGCGAGAAATTTAAAAAAACTTAAATTATTAATGTGGGGGCTAAGTTAACTACAGCCCCCCCCCACTTTCAATTTCGATAATTAAAACGTGGCTAAACCAATGCACCAACGATGCACTACCGTGCACCGCAGAGATTTCTCATTGCACCATACCCCTTTATGAGATATAATTGAATTTGCTTTTTCCAAGCTTTTAAAAAAAATTATAATATTTTCTGGGTTGCTAAGTTAACGACAGCCCCCCCACTTTCAATTTCGATAATCTAAACATGGCTAAACCAATGCACCAACGATGCACTACCGTGCACCGCAGAGATTTCTCATTGCACCATACCCCGTTATGAGATATAATTGAATTTGCTCTTTCCAAGCTTTTTAAAAAATGATAATATTTTCAGGGTGGCTAAGTTAACGACAGCCCCCCCCCCTTTCAATTTCGATAATTAAAACATGGCTAAACCAATGCACCAACGATGCACTACCGTGCACCGCAGAGATTTCTCATTGCACCATACCCCTTTATGAGATATAATTAAATTTGCTCTTTCTAAGCTTTTAAAATTTTTTTTTCCTGGGGGGCTAAGTTAACGACAGCCCCCCCACTTTCGATTTCGATAATTAAAACGTGACTAAAAGAATGCACCAACGATGCACTACCGTGCCCCGCAGAGATTTCTCATTGCACCATACCCTTTTACGAGATATAATTTAATTTGCTCTTTCCAAGCTTTTAAAAAAAATTAAAATATTTTCTGGGCGGGGCTAAGTTAACGACAGCCCCCCCCACTTTCGATTTAGATAATTAAAACGTGACTAAAAGAATGCACCAACGATGCACTACCGTGCCCCGCAGAGATTTCTCATTGCACCATACCCCTTTATGAGATATAATTTAATTTGCTCTTTCCAAGCTTTTAAAAAAAATTAATATTTTCTGGGTGGCTAAGTTAACGACAGCCCCCCCACTTTCAATTTCGATAATTAAAACGTGACTAAAAGAATGCACCAACGATGCACTACCGTGCACCGCAGAGATTTCTCATTGCACCATACCCCTTTATGAGATATAATTTAATTTGCTCTTTCCAAGCTTTTAAAAAAATTATAATATTTTCTGGGTGGCTAAGTTAACGACAGCCCCCCCACTTTCGATTTCGATAATTAAAACGTGGCTAAACCAATGCACCAACGATGCACTACCGTGCACCGCAGAGATTTATCATTGCACCATACCCCTTTATGAGATATAATTGAATTTGCTTTTTCCAAGCTTTTAAAAAAAATTATTATATTTTCTGGGTGGCTAAGTTAACGACAGCCCCCCCACTTTCAATTTCGATAATAAAAACGTGACTAAAAGAATGCACCAACGATGCACTACCGTGCACCGCAGAGATTTCTCATTGCACCATACCCCTTTATGAGATATAATTTAATTTGCTCTTTCCAAGCTTTTAAAAAAATATAATATTTTCTGGGGGGGCTAAGTTAACGACAGCCCCCCCCACTTTAAATTTCGATAATTAAAACATGGCTAAACCAATGCACCAACGATGCACTACCGTTCACCGCAGAGATTTCTCATTGCACCATACCCCGTTATGAGATATAATTGAATTGGCTTTTTCCAAGCTTTCAAAAAAATGATAATATTTTCTGGGGGGGGGGGCTAAGTTAACGACAGCCCCCCCACTTTCGATTTCGATAATTAAAACGTTACTAAAAGAATGCACCAACGATGCACTACCGTGCACCGCAGAGATTTCTCATTGCACCATACCCCTTTATGAGATATAATTTAATTTGCTCTTTCCAAGCTTTTAAAAAAATATTTTCTGGGTGGCTAAGTTAACGACAGCCCCCCCACTTTCGATTTCGATAATTAAAACGTGGCTAAACCAATGCACCAACGATGCACTACCGTGCACCGCAGAGATTACTCATTGCACCATACCCCTTTATGAGATATAATTGAATTTGCTCTTTCCAAGCTTTTAAAAAAATGATAGTATTTTCTGGGGGGGGGGGGCAAGTTAACGACAGCCCCCCACTTTCAATTTCGATAATTAAAACGTGACTAAAAGAATGCACCAACGATGCACTACCGTGCACCGCAGAGATTTCTCATTGCACCATACCCCTTTATGAGATATAATTGAATTTGCTCTTTCCAAGCTTTTTAAAAAATGATAATATTTTCTGGCGGGGGCTAAGTTAACGACAGCCCCCCCACTTTCGATTTCGATAATTAAAACGTGACTAAAAGAATGCACCAACGATGCACTACCGTGCACCGCAGAGATTTCTCATTGCACCATACCCCTTTATGAGATATAATTGAATTGGCTTTTTCCAAGCTTTTAAAAAAATGATAATATTTTCTGGGGGGGGGGCTAAGTTAACGACTGCCCCCCCACTTTCGATTTCGATAATTAAAACGTTACTAAAAGAATGCACCAACGATGCACTACCGTGCACCGCAGAGATTTCTCATTGCACCATACCCCTTTATGAGATATAATTTAATTTGCTCTTTCCAAGCTTTTAAAAAAATATTTTCTTGGGGGGCTAAGTTAACGACAGCCCCCCCACTTTCGATTTCGATAATTAAAACGTGGCTAAACCAATGCACCAACGATGCACTACCGTGCACCGCAAGAGATTTCTCATTGCACCATACCCCTTTATGAGATATAATTGAATTTGCTCTTTCCAAGCTTTTTAAAAAATGATAATATTTTCTGGCGGGGGCTAAGTTAACGACAGCCCCCCCACTTTCGATTTCGATAATTAAAACGTGACTAAAAGAATGCACCAACGATGCACTACCGTGCACCGCAGAGATTTCTCATTGCACCATACCCCTTTATGATATATAATTGAATTTGCTCTTTCCAAGCTTATTAAAAAATGATAATATTTTCTGGGGGGGGCTAAGTTAACGACAGCCCCCCCACTTTCGATTTCGATAATTAAAACGTGACTAAAAGAATGCACCAACGATGCACTACCGTGCACCGCAGTAATTTCTCATTGCACCATACCCCTTTATGAGATATAATTTAATTTGCTCTTTCCAAGCTTTTAAAAAAAATATAATATTTTCTGGGGGGGCTAAGTTAACGACAGCCCCCCCCCACTTTCGATTTCGATAATTAAAACATGGCTTAACCAATGCACCAACGATGCACTACCGTGCACCGCAGAGATTTCTCATTGCACCATACCCCTTTATGAGATATAATTTAATTTGCTCTTTCCAAGCTTTAAAAAAAAATATAATATTTTCTGGGTGGCTAAGTTAACGACAGCCCCCCCCACTTTCGATTTCGATAATTAAAACGTGGCTAAACCAATGCACCAACGATGCACTACCGTGCACCGCAGAGATTACTCATTGCACCATACCCCTTTATGAGATATAATTTAATTTGCTCTTTCCAAGCTTTTAAAAAAAATATAATATTTTCTGGGTGGCTAAGTTAACGACAGCCCCCCCCACTTTCGATTTCGATAATTAAAACGTGGCTAAACCAATGCAACAACGATGCACTACCGTGCACCGCAGAGATTACTCATTGCACCATACCCCTTTATGAGATATAATTGAATTTGCTCTTTCCAAGCTTTTAAAAAAATGATAATATTTTCTGGGGGGGGGCTAAGTTAACGACAGCCCCCCCACTTTCGATTTCGATAATTAAAACGTGACTAAAAGAATGCACCAACGATGCACTACCGTGCCCCGCAGAGATTTCTCATTGCACCATACCCCTTTATGAGATATAATTTAATTTGCTCTTTCCAAGCTTTTAAAAAAAATTATAATATTTTCTTGGGGGGCTAAGTTAACGACAGCCCCCCCACTTTCGATTTCTATAATTAAAACGTGGCTAAACCAATGCACCAACGATGCACTACCGTGCCCCGCAGAGATTTCTCATTGCACCATACCCCTTTATGAGATATAATTTAATTTGCTCTTTCCAAGCTTTTAAAAAAAAATATAATATTTTCTGGGGGGGGGCTAAGTTAACGACAGCCCCCCCACTTTCGATTTCGATAATTAAAAGATGGCTAAACCAATGCACCAACGATGCACTACCGTGCACCGCAAGAGATTTCTCATTGCACCATACCCCTTTATGAGATATAATTGAATTTGCTCTTTCCAAGCTTTTTAAAAAATGATAATATTTTCTGGGTGGCTAAGTTAACGACAGCCCCCCCACTTTCGATTTCGATAATTAAAACGTGACTAACTGAATGCACCAACGATGCACTACCGTGCACCGCAGAGATTTCTCATTGCACCATACCCCTTTATGAGATATAATTTAATTTGCTCTTTCCAAGCTTTTAAAAAAAATTATAATATTTTCTGGGTGGCTAAGTTAACGACAGCCCCCCCACTTTCAATTTCGATAAATAAAACATGGCTAAACCAATGCACCAACGATAAACTACCGTGCACCGCAGAGATTTCTCATTGCACCATACCCCTTTATGAGATATAATTAAATTTGCTCTTTCTAAGCTTTTAAATTTTTTTTTTCCTGGGGGGCTAAGTTAACGACAGCCCCCCCACTTTCGATTTCGATAATTAAAACGTGACTAAAAGAATGCACCAACGATGCACTACCGTGCCCCGCAGAGATTTCTCATTGCACCATACCCCTTTATGAGATATAATTTAATTTGCTCTTTCCAAGCTTTTAAAAAAAAATTATAATATTTTCTGGGCGGGGCTAAGTTAACGACAGCCCCCCCACTTTCGATTTCGATAATTAAAACGTGGCTAAACCAATGCACCAACGATGCACTACCGTGCACCGCAAGAGATTTCTCATTGCACCATACCCCTTTATGAGATATAATTGAATTTGCTCTTTCCAAGCTTTTTAAAAAATGATAATATTTTCTGGGTGGCTAAGTTAACGACAGCCCCCCACTTTCGATTTCGATAATTAAAACGTGGCTAAACCAATGCACCAACGATGCAATACCGTGCACCGCAGAGATTACTCATTGCACCATACCCCTTTATGAGATATAATTGAATTTGCTCTTTCCAAGCTTTTTAAAAAATGATAATATTTTCTGGGGGGGCTAAGTTAACGACAGCCCCCCCCCCCACTTTCGATTTCGATAATTAAAACGTGACTTAAAGAATGCACCAACGATGCACTACCGTGCCCCGCAGAGATTTCTCATTGCACCATACCCCTTTATGAGATATAATTTAATTTGCTCTTTCCAAGCTTTTAAAAAAAATATTTTCTGGGGGGGGGGGCTAAGTTAACGACAGCCCCCCCACTTTCGATTTCGATAATTAAAACGTGGCTAAACCAATGCACCAACGATGCACTACCGTGCACCGCAGAGATTTCTCATTGCACCATACCCCGTTATGAGATATAATTGAATTTGCTCTTTCCAAGCTTTTAAAAAAATGATAGCCCCCCCCCCCAGAAAATACTATCATTTTTTTAAAAGCTTGGAAAGAGCAAATTCAATTATATCTCATAACGGGGTATGGTGCAATGAGAAATCTCTGCGGGGCACGGTAGTGCATCGTTGGTGCATTCTTTTAGTCACGTTTTAATTATCGAAATGGAAAGTGGGGGGGCTGTCGTTAACTTAGCCCCCCCCCCAGAAAATATTATCATTTTTTTAAAAGCTTGGAAAGAGCAAATTCAACTATATCTCATAAAGGGGTATGGTGCAATGAGTAATCTCTGCGGTGCACGGTAGTGCATCGTTGGTGCATTGGTTTAGCCACGTTTTAATTATCGAAATCGAAAGTGGGGGGCTGTCGTTAACTTAGCCCCCCCCCCAGAAAATACTAAGTTAACGACAGCCCCCCACTTTCAATTTCGATAATTAAAACGTGACTAAAAGAATGCACCAACGATGCACTACCGTGCCCCGCAGAGATTTCTCATTGCACCATACCCCTTTATGAGATATAATTTAATTTGCTCTTTCCAAGCTTTTAAAAAAAATTATAATATTTTCTTGGGGGGCTAAGTTAACGACAGCCCCCCCACTTTAGATTTCTATAATTAAAACGTGGCTAAACCAATGCACCAACGATGCACTACCGTGCACCGCAAGAGATTTCTCATTGCACCATACCCCTTTATGAGATATAATTGAATTTGCTCTTTCCAAGCTTTTTAAAAAATGATAATATTTTCTGGGGGGGGCTAAGTTAACGACAGCCCCCCCCCACTTTCGATTTCTATAATTAAAACGTGACTAAAAGAATGCACCAACGATGCACTACCGTGCCCCGCAGAGATTTCTCATTGCACCATACCCCTTTATGAGATATAATTTAATTTGCTCTTTCCAAGCTTTTAAAAAAAAATATTTTCTGGGTGGCTAAGTTAACGACAGCCCCCCCACTTTCAATTTCGATAATCAAAACGTGACTAAAAGAATGCCCTAACGATGCACTACCGTGCACCGCAGAGATTTCTCATTGCACCATACCCCTTTATGAGATATAATTTAATTTGCTCTTTCCAAGCTTTTAAAAAAATTATATTTTCTGGGTGGCTAAGTTAACGACAGCCCCACCACTTTCGATTTCGATAATTAAAACGTGGCTAAACCAATGCACCAACGATGCACTACCGTGCACCGCAGAGATTTATCATTGCACCATACCCCTTTATGAGATATAATTGAATTTGCTCTTTCCAAGCTTTTAAAAAAATGATAGTATTTTCTGGGGGGGGGGGGGCTAAGTTAACGACAGCCCCCCACTTTCAATTTCGATAATTAAAACGTGACTAAAAGAATGCACCAACGATGCACTACCGTGCACCGCAGAGATTTCTCATTGCACCATACCCCTTTATGAGATATAATTGAATTGGCTTTTTCCAAGCTTTTAAAAAAATGATAATATTTTCTGGGGGGGGGGGGGCTAAGTTAACGACAGCCCTCCCACTTTCGATTTCGATAATTAAAACGTGACTAAAAGAATGCACCAACGATGCAATACCGTGCACCGCAGAGATTACTCATTGCACCATACCCCTTTATGAGATATAATTGAATTTGCTCTTTCCAAGCTTTTTAAAAAATGATAATATTTTCTGGGGGGGGCTAAGTTAACGACAGCCCCCCCCCACTTTCGATTTCTATAATTAAAACGTGACTAAAAGAATGCACCAACGATGCACTACCGTGCCCCGCAGAGATTTCTCATTGCACCATACCCCTTTATGAGATATAATTTAATTTGCTCTTTCCAAGCTTTTAAAAAAAAATATTTTCTGGGTGGCTAAGTTAACGACAGCCCCCCCACTTTCAATTTCGATAATCAAAACGTGACTAAAAGAATGCACCAACGATGCACTACCGTGCACCACAGAGATTTCTCATTGCACCATACCTCTTTATGAGATATAATTTAATTTGCTCTTTCCAAGCTTTTAAAAAAATTATAATATTTTCTGGGTGGCTAAGTTAACGACAGCCCCCCCACTTTCGATTTCGATAATTAAAACGTGGCTAAACCAATGCACCAACGATGCACTACCGTGCACCGCAGAGATTTATCATTGCACCATACCCCTTTATGAGATATAATTGAATTTGCTTTTTCCAAGCTTTTAAAAAAAATTATAATATTTTCTGGGTGGCTAAGTTAACGACAGCCCCCCCACTTTCGATTTCGATAATTAAAACGTGGCTAAACCAATGCACCAACGATGCACTACCGTGCACCGCAGAGATTTCTCATTGCACCATACCCCTTTATGAGATATAATTGAATTGGCTTTTTCCAAGCTTTTAAAAAAATGATAATATTTTCTGGGGGGGCTAAGTTAACGACAGCCCCCCCACTTTCGATGTCGATAATTAAAACGTGACTAAAAGAATGCACCAACGATGCACTACCGTGCACCGCAGAAATTACTCATTGCACCATACCCCTTTATGAGATATAATTTAATTTGCTCTTTCCAAGCTTTTAAAAAATATATATAATATTTTCTGGGGGGGGGGGCTAAGTTAACGACAGCCCCCCCACTTTTGATTTCGATAATTAAAACATGGCTAAACCAATGCACCAACGATGCACTACCGTGCACCGCAAGAGATTTATCATTGCACCATACCCCTTTATGAGATATAATTTAATTTGCTCTTTCCAAGCTTTTAAAAAAAATTATAATATTTTCTTGGGGGGCTAAGTTAACGACAGCCCCCCCACTTTTGATTTCGATAATTAAAACATGGCTAAACCAATGCACCAACGATGCACTACCGTGCACCGCAAGAGATTTCTCATTGCACCATACCCCTATATGAGATATAATTGAATTTGCTCTTTCCAAGCTTTTAAAAAAATGATAGTATTTTCTGGGGGGTGGGCTAAGTTAACGACAGCCCCCACTTTCAATTTCGATAATTAAAACGTGACTAAAAGAATGCACCAACGATGCACTACCATGCACCGCAGAGATTTCTCATTGCACAAACCCCTTTATGAGATATAATTTAATTTGCTCTTTCCAAGCTTTTAAAAAAAATTATAATATTTTCTGGGTGGCTAAGTTAACGACAGCCCCCCCACTTTCAATTTCGATAATTAAAACATGGCTTAACCAATGCACCAACGATGCACTACCGTGCACCGCAGAGATTTCTCATTGCACCATACCCCTTTATGAGATATAATTAAATTTGCTCTTTCCAAGCTTTTAAAAAAATATTTTCTGGGGGGGCTAAGTTAACGACAGCCCCCCCACTTTCGTTTTCGATAATTAAAACGTGACTAAAAGAATGCACCAACGATGCACTACCGTGCACCGCAGAGTTTTCTCATTGCACCAAACCCCTTTATGAGATATAATTTAATTTGCTCTTTCCAAGCTTTTAAAAAAAATTATAATATTTTCTGGGTGGCTAAGTTAACGACAGCCCCCCCCCACTTTCAATTTCGATAATTAAAACATGGCTAAACCAATGCACCAACGATGCACTACCGTGCACCGCAGAGATTTCTCATTGCACCATACCCCTTTATGAGATATAATTAAATTTGCTCTTTCCAAGCTTTTAAAAAATTTTTTCCTGGGGGGCTAAGTTAACGACAGCCCCCCCACTTTCGATTTCGATAATTAAAACGTGACTAAAAGAATGCACCAACGATGCACTACCGTGCCCCGCAGAGATTTCTCATTGCACCATACCCCTTTATGAGATATAATTTAATTTGCTCTTTCCAAGCTTTTAAAAAAAATTATAATATTTTCTGGGCGGGGCTAAGTTAACGACAGCCCCCCCCCACTTTCGATTTCGATAATTAAAACGTGGCTAAACCAATGCACCAACGATGCACTACCGTGCACCGCAAGAGATTTCTCATTGCACCATACCCCTTTATGAGATATAATTGAATTTGCTCTTTCCAAGCTTTTTAAAAAATGATATTTTCTGGGTGGCTAAGTTAACGACAGCCCCCCCACTTTCGATTTCGATAATTAAAACGTGGCTAAACCAATGCACCAACGATGCAATACCGTGCACCGCAGAGATTACTCATTGCACCATACCCCTTTATGAGATATAATTGAATTTGCTCTTTCCAAGCTTTTTAAAAAATGATAATATTTTCTGGGGGGGCTAAGTTAACGACAGCCCCCCCACTTTCGATTTCGATAATTAAAACGTGACTAAAAGAATGCACCAACGATGCACTACCGTGCCCCGCAGAGATTTCTCATTGCACCATACCCCTTTATGAGATATAATTTAATTTGCTCTTTCCAAGCTTTTTAAAAAATGATAATATTTTCTGGGGGGGCTAAGTTAACGACAGCCCCCCCACTTTCGATTTCGATAATTAAAACGTGGCTAAACCAATGCACCAACGATGCACTACCGTGCACCGCAGAGATTTATCATTGCACTATACCCCTTTATGAGATATAATTGAATTTGCTTTTTCCAAGCTTTTAAAAAAAATTATAATATTTTCTGGGTGGCTAAGTTAACGACAGCCCCCCCACTTTCAATTTCGATAATTAAAACGTGACTAAAAGAATGCACCAACGATGCACTACCGTGCACCGCAGAGATTTCTCATTGCACCATACCCCTTTATGAGATATAATTTAATTTGCTCTTTCCAAGCTTTTAAAAAAATTATAATATTTTCTGGGTGGCTAAGTTAACGACAGCCCCCCCACTTTCGATTTCGATAATTAAAACGTGGCTAAACCAATGCACCAACGATGCACTACCGTGCACCACAGAGATTTATCATTGCACCATACCCCTTTATGAGATATAATTGAATTTGCTTTTTCCAAGCTTTTAAAAAAAATTATAATATTTTCTGGGTGGCTAAGTTAACGACAGCCCCCCCACTTTCGATTTCGATAATTAAAACGTGGCTAAACCAATGCACCAACGATGCACTACCGTGCACCGCAGAGATTTCTCATTGCACCATACCCCTTTATGAGATATAATTGAATTTGCTCTTTCCAAGCTTTTTAAAAAATATATAATATTTTCTGGGGGGGCTAAGTTAACGACAGCCCCCCCACTTTCGATTTCGATAATTAAAACGTGACTAAAAGAATGCACCAACGATGCACTACCGTGCCCCGCAGAGATTTCTCATTGCACCATACCCCTTTATGAGATAATTTAATTTGCTCTTTCCAAGCTTTTAAAAATATATAATATTTTCTGGGGGGGCTAAGTTAACGACAGCCCCCCCACTTTCGATTTCTATAATTAAAACATGACTAAAAGAATGCACCAACGATGCACTACCGTGCACCGCAGAGATTTCTCATTGCACCATACCCCTTTATGAGATATAATTTAATTTGCTCTTTCCAAGCTTTTAAAAAAATTATATTTTCTGGGTGGCTAAGTTAACGACAGCCCCCCCACTTTCGATTTCGATAATTAAAACGTGGCTAAACCAATGCACCAACGATGCACTACCGTGCACCGCAGAGATTTATCATTGCACCATACCCCTTTATGAGATATAATTGAATTTGCTTTTTCCAAGCTTTTAAAAAAAATTATAATATTTTCTGGGTGGCTAAGTTAACGACAGCCCCCCCACTTTCAATTTCGATAATTAAAACATGGCTAAACCAATGCACCAACGATGCACTACCGTGCACCGCAGAGATTTCTCATTGCACCATACCCCTTTATGAGATATAATTAAATTTGCTCTTTCCAAGCTTTTAAAAAAATATTTTCTGGGGGGGCTAAGTTTACGACAGCCCCCCCACTTTCGATTTCGATAATTAAAACGTGACTAAAAGAATGCACCAACGATGCACTACCGTGCCCCGCAGAGATTTCTCATTGCACCATACCCCTTTATGAGATATAATTTAATTTGCTCTTTCCAAGCTTTTAAAAAAAATTATAATATTTTCTGGGTGGCTAAGTTAACGACAGCCCCCCCACTTTCAATTTCGATAATTAAAACGTGGCTAAACCAATGCACCAACGATGCACTACCGTGCACCGCAAGAGATTTCTCATTGCGTCATACCCCTTTATGAGATATAATTGAATTTGCTCAATCTTTTTAAAAAATGATATTTTCTGGGGGGGCTAAGTTAACGACAGCCCCCCCCCCCCACTTTCGATTTCGATAATTAAAACGTGACTAAAAGAATGCACCAACAATGCACTACCGTGCCCCGCAGAGATTTCTCATTGCACCATACCCCTTTATGAGATAATTTAATTTGCTCTTTCCAAGCTTTTAAAAAATTATAATATTTTCTGGGGGGGCTAAGTTAACGACAGCCCCCCTACTTTCGATTTCGATAATTAAAACGTGACTTAAAGAATGCACCAACGATGCACTACCGTGCCCCGCATAGATTTCTCATTGCACCATACCCCTTTATGAGATATAATTTAATTTGCTCTTTCCAAGCTTTTAAAAAAAATTAATATTTTCTGGGTGGCTAAGTTAACGACAGCCCCCCCCACTTTCAATTTCGATAATTAAAGAGTGGCTTAACCAATGCACCAACGATGCACTTCCGTGCACCGCAGAGATTTATCATTGCACCATACCCCTTTATGAGATATAATTGAATTTGCTTTTTCCAAGCTTTTAAAAAAAATTATAATATTTTCTGGGTGGCTAAGTTAACGACAGCCCCCCCACTTTCAATTTCGATAATTAAAACATGGCTAAACCAATGCACCAACGATGCACTACCGTGCACCGCAGAGATTTTTCATTGCACCTTACCCCTTTATGAGATATAATTGAATTTGCTCTTTCCAAGCTTAAAAAAAAATGATATTTTCTGGGGGGGGGGGCTAAGTTAACGACAGCCCCCCCACTTTCAATTTCGATAATTAAAACGTGACTAAAAGAATGCACCAACGATGCACTACCGTGCACCGCAAGAGATTTCTCATTGCACCATACCCCTTTATGAGATATAATTGAATTTGCTCTTTCCAAGCTTTTTAAAAAATGATAATATTTTCTGGGGGGGGCGAAGTTAACGACAGCCCCCCCACTTTCGATTTCGATAATTAAAACGTGACTTAAAGAATGCACCAACGATGCACTACCTTGCCCCGCAGAGATTTCTCATTGCACCATACCCCTTTATGAGATATAATTGAATTTGCTCTTTCGAAGCTTTTTAAAAAATGATAATATTTTCTGGGGGGGCTAAGTTAACGACAGCCCCCCCCCACTTTCGATTTCGATAATTAAAACGTGACGAAAAGAATGCACCAACGATGCACTACCGTGCCCCGCAGAGATTTCTCATTGCACCATACCCCTTTATGAGATATAATTTAATTTGCTCTTTCCAAGCTTTTAAAAAAAATTAATATTTTCTGGGTGGCTAAGTTAACGACAGCCCCCCCACTTTTAATTTCGATAATTAAAACGTGACTAAAAGAATGCACCAACGATGCACTACCATGCACCGCAGAGATTTCTCATTGCACCATACCCCTTTATGAGATATAATTTAATTTGCTCTTTCCAAGCTTTTAAAAAAATATATAATATTTTCTGGGGGGGGGCTAAGTTAACAACAGCCCCCCACTTTCGATTTCGATAATTAAAACGTGGCTAAACCAATGCACCAACGATGCACTACCGTGCACCGCAAGAGATTTCTCATTGCACCATACCCCTTTATGAGATATAATTTAATTTGCTCTTTCCAAGCTTTTTAAAAAATGATAATATTTTCTGGCTGGCTAAGTTAACGACAGCCCCCCCACTTTCGATTCCGATAATTAAAACGTGACTAAAAGAATGCACCAACGATGCACTACCGTGCACCGCAGAGATTTCTCATTGCACCATACCCCTTTATGAGATATAATTTAATTTGCTCTTTCCAAGCTTTTAAAAAAAAATATAATATTTTCTGGGGGGGGGGGGGCTAAGTTAACGACAGCCCCCCACTTTCGATTTCGATAATTAAAACGTGGCTAAACCAATGCACCAACGATGCACTACCGTGCACCGCAAGAGATTTCTCATTGCACCATACCCCTTTATGAGATATAATTGAATTTGCTCTTTCCAAGCTTTTTAAAAAATGATAATATTTTCTGGGTGGCTAAGTTAACGACAGCCCCCCCCACTTTCGATTCCGATAATTAAAACGTGACTAAAAGAATGCACCAACGATGCACTACCGTGCACCGCAGAGATTTCTCATTGCACCATACCCCTTTATGAGATATAATTTAATTTGCTCTTTCCAAGCTTTTAAAAAAAATTATAATATTTTCTGGGTGGCTAAGTTAACGACAGCCCCCCCCACTTTCAATTTCGATAATTAAAACATGGCTAAACCAATGCACCAACGATGCACTACCGTGCACCGCAGAGATTTCTCATTGCACCATACCCCTTTATGAGATATAATTGAATTTGCTCTTTCCAAGCTTTTAAAAAAATATTTTCTGGGGGGGCTAAGTTAACGACAGCCCCCCCCACTTTCGATTTCGATAATTAAAACGTGGCTAAACCAATGCACCAACGATGCACTACCGTGCACCGCAGAGATTTATCATTGCACCATACCCCTTTATGAGATATAATTGAATTTGCTCTTTCCAAGCTTTTAAAAAAATATTTTCTGGGGGGGCTAAGTTAACGACAGCCCCCCCACTTTCGATTTCGATAATTAAAACGTGACTAAAAGAATGCACCAACGATGCACTACCGTGCCCCGCAGAGATTTCTCATTGCACCATACCCCTTTATGAGATATAATTTAATTTGCTCTTTCCAAGCTTTTAAAAAAAATTATAATATTTTCTGGGCGGGGCTAAGTTAACGACAGCCCCCCCACTTTCGATTTCGATAATTAAAACGTGGCTAAACCAATGCACCAACGATGCACTACCGTGCACCGCAAGAGATTTCTCATTGCACCATACCCCTTTATGAGATAATTTAATTTGCTCTTTCCAAGCTTTTAAAAAATTATAATATTTTCTGGGGGGGCTAAGTTAACGACAGCCCCCCTACTTTCGATTTCGATAATGAAAACGTGACTTAAAGAATGCACCAACGATGCACTACCGTGCCCCGCATAGATTTCTCATTGCACCATACCCCTTTATGAGATATAATTTAATTTGCTCTTTCCAAGCTTTTAAAAAAAATTAATATTTTCTGGGTGGCTAAGTTAACGACAGCCCCCCCCACTTTCAATTTCGATAATTAAAACGTGACTAAAAGAATGCACCAACGATGCACTACCGTGCACCGCAGAGATTTCTCATTGCACCATACCCCTTTATGAGATATAATTTAATTTGCTCTTTCCAAGCTTTTAAAAAAATTATATTTTCTGGGTGGCTAAGTTAACGACAGCCCCCCCACTTTCGATTTCGATAATTAAAACGTGGCTAAACCAATGCACCAACGATGCACTACCGTGCACCGCAGTGATTACTCATTGCACCATACCCCTTTATGAGATATAATTGAATTTGCTCTTTCCAACCTTTTTAAAAAATGATAATATTTTCTGGGGGGGGGGGCTAAGTTAACGACAGCCCCCCCACTTTCGATTTCGATAATTAAAACGTGACTAAAAGAATGCACCAACGATGCACTAGCGTGCACCGCAGAGATTTCTCATCGCACCATACCCCTTTATAAGATATAATTTAATTTGCTCTTTCCCATATAAAAAAATCTTAAGTTAATCATGTGGGGGCTAAGTTAACGAGAGCCCCCCCACTTTGGTGGAGGAGAGATATTTTATGCTGATTTTCCCACAATTAATTATATAACGGAAACAATAAAGTTCATTAAAATTCAGGACCATGTGGTAAATATTTCCTTACATAGATGTCGTTCCCATGCAATAACGATAAAAGCGGGGCTAAGGGGCAGGTCCAATTTACATATACCTGCGCCATACAAACGCCCTCACATTCCGATTCACTATTAAAGTTTAATTACTCTGTTATAAACGAAATTTAAAAGTAGTGTTTTAAACTTGCGGATTACGTCGAATTTAATTAAACTTGCTGTTTGCGTATAAGCGTTACCATTTTTCTTTTCATTGACTTATCTTATGCTTAAGGATTATACATTCAACTCAACTAGTCGGGGGCTGTGATCAAATTCCTTTTTTTTACGTTTGAAAAAAGGATGTTTAGTTTTTCTCAAAATCTATGATCTTAATTGGTTAGAAGTTAATTCTGCTTTGGTATAGTAAAAATAATTTTTATTACAGACGAGTATGTATTAATGGCATTTATGTGATATTATAGAAAAAAGATTAAATACAAAATGAAAAAAGTGAATTCACTGGAGTAAATGCTTGAGCTAAACACTATAGTATAACAAGTGGATGCACACCAGTTGATCATCGCTTTCGTCAGTTACTTCTTTTTCTAAGTCATCGTAACTTTCAAATTTTTCGTTAGGTCGATGGGCGTAGCAAATGTAATGACCAATAGACGTGGCTTTGTTGACGCCTCGAAATGCCAAAATGGCCCTCAAGTGAAATTTTACACCTCCAACCTTTACGCTCTTTGGAATTTCACTTAATCTAAAAATATAACTAACTTCGCAATCTGTCCGCAATATAAAGTCTGTGGGCTCGATGTGGGTGATGTTTAGAGAGATTTTTCTTTATTGATCTTTTACCATTTTCGCAAGTATTACATATTGTTGGCGCTGTTTCACTAAAGTACTCTTTTATTCGAGCCTCTAGATCAGCCAATGAGGTATAGGGGCAATCTACAGTGGTTATCGGGCGATAAATAGTCTCTGGTTTTCTTTGGCAAGATATATTGCTGCAAAAGTTTACCTCGTAGCTGCAAGATTTTGCGATGTCGGATTTGCCAATTAGCACCGACACTGAAAATTGGCAGTTAACTTTGGTTACATTGAATGGTAAATTTAGTTTATTCGGACATATATCAATTAAAATTTTAGTTATCTCTCTGTAGAGGCTGGAAGTTACACCTTTAAGCATCATATTTTTAACGAATCTAAAAATTTCAAGTTCCGTTTGGTCTATTAAGTTTTTCATTTCATCTGAGTCGCAATAAGCGATGCACAGTGACTGCGCAAAGGTGTCAAAAGCACATGTGTTACTTAAAGAGTATCTAGTTTTTTTAATTTTTACCGCTTGTAGCGATATGACGTTGCTGTTTTTTAAAAGCCCGATAATTCTTACAGCTTGACTTTTTGAGAAATCTATTCTCTTCATTTCCGATAACGGGTCTAGATAAGATTTTCGAGATCTCCGTTTTGGAGGGCTTTTACCCAGATTTCGCCAGTTTTCACAGGCGCTTCTTTCTTCAGCTCTGGTAATTTCCTCCGTCGGTTTTCTTCGGCATAATCTGCATTTTCTTAGTCCTAGCTCTTCACTTTCTTTGTCAAATATACTTATCGTTTTATTATAAAGCAAAGACATTTAAAGTGTGAAAATCCGTACGTTGCAATATTTGCATTTAAATGTATTATCCGAGTGGTTTCCTATTTTTCACTCAAAACACGAATGGCTTACATCGATATCTGTAATAAGAAAAAAATTAAATGTAATTTTTAAGCGTAATGCTATAGAATTTCTTTATTTACCAAGTTTTTCCTCTCTTTCAAATGCAAAATGGTCCATACCACAGTCAATTTTCTTTTAAGAAACATAGATGAAAACAGAGTACGATTTTAACTTGAAAAGTTACTTACATCACAAAATATACACCTATTAGCGATATTATCCTGAGTCGATGAAGACGAACTAATATCAATCGGAACAGGACTTGACGAGGTGCTCTTAACGAAATCGGGAGATGGCGATTTATTGGAACGCGAATCAGGAGTTGTTGAAGGAGATTTGCTTTGCTTCTTATAATCGGGAATCCTTGACGAAGATATGTTCGAAGTAGAGCTATTGTCTTTTCCTAATTTTTGATTAATTACTTATTAAACTATATACTTGGAGACGGGTGTGCAGAAACGGGCGGGGCTTACGCTCATAACTATATTAAGGTGATCACACGAAAAACAAAAATGTTTCTAAAAAATCACGTGCGGCGCTGATTTACACTTAAATCCACACGTAAAAATTGAAAATGTTAAAAAAAAATGTATTTAGGCCATTTTTTAGCTTTCCAAAAACCAGCTTCATTTTCAAGGATCCAGAAGCTTGGGGTATTTATCTGACGCTCCATGCCTCCTACATAAAACAATGCTGGCTAAGCCTTGCACTTTAAGTATATTAGTTACGCTTATAAAGCTTTGAACACACATAGGTAAAAATGTCACGGAAATAACAAGTGACACGTAAACGTAATAACATTTATGACAGTAAATATAATTCAAAAATTGTTTAACTTTTTCCATCGTAAAATATGCCATTTTTAATTTTCCACTACTGATATTATACCGTTTAAAGTCTGCCTTTGAGATTCCGCTGCTGAAGAATTTCGTTCGGCAAAAAGCATTTGGTTTTAATATGTGTGTAAAAATTTTTTGCGCGTGTGTTTTCTAAGTTTAACACGAGTGAAAAACTCGTCCACATTTTACAGCCAGCCACTGAATGTGAAATCCGAAGTAGTTAAAGCCCCGCCCGAAACACCGACTTCCTAACACAATGGTTATAGACTTATACATTTAAATTTTACCCATACATAGTTTCTTGATTTAAGTTACTGGGGTAAGACTTACCACCCTCCTCTTGGCTATACGACCCTATGAGTTTCATTGCACCATCCAGCACGTCAACGTGAGTTTTCAGAAACGCGTCCACTCTTATCGGCAAATTTTCATGAGCAAATACTCGATTTTTCAAATCATTGAAGCTGCTCTCTACTGGAGCGCTGCTTGCCACAACTCCACCACATTTAAAAAAGGGCCGCATAATCGCTGACCACAAAGGAATTAACCGTGACATTTTCTGTAGATCTTCTATTAATTGTGGCAGGACTTGTTGGTTTCCCCGATCTCCCTGTTCGTATGGATCATTTAATTGTTCTCCGCAAGCTTCAATGATATCTTCAAACCATCTTTCGAATGGAGAAGCTAGTACTGACGTGGTGTTGTAACCGTCATCTGCCTCTTGGGGTGCTTCGTCGCCAAAGCTCAAAAGTAAGCTATTCATTTCCTTTGAATTATCGTTCCCCGAAGTTTTGGATATTAACCATTTCTTCCGCATTTCACATTTCGTTTCTTGCCCGGTTTCTTCATTACGTCCTTCCGTTTCGCTCATTGCGACAGTTACAATGGCTACAAAGTAGCGTCTCAAATCAAGCTTGTCCCATAGAGCGTAAGTAGAACGTGCGAGTTCTTGTCCTACTAGTGACGCCTTTCAACCTCAAGCTTTTCCAGCTGGAGATCAATTTTACGGTATGGGCGACGTCACACCGTAAATAACATTACGGTAGCTCTTCTAATTTCCCTTCGAAAATGACGTTCGCTTCTTGGCGGATGTAGTCGGCTAGCGACGAAGCTGTGCCGAAAACCCGAGCAACGGCGTTTAAAAGAGCCGCCGACATGTCCGTAACGACTTCCTTGGGAGCAGGTGCTCCAGAATCCCGCCAAAGAAGTAACCACGTTAAAATGGAGTTTGAGCTGTGAGCTTCCGAGAGCATTTGCGTTACCGCGTACTGTTTTTGTTTTGAGGGGTCATTCACGGTAGCTTCGTACAAAAAAATGTGTCCACTTTTTTTTCCATCTCTTTCTATTTTTCTCACGAGGCTACCAGTTGCGTCAATGCTTAGTTTGGTCCTTCCGGGATTCATTTCGCAATAAGAGCGGTATACGTGGAGTTGTGTTGGCAACCAATATATTAATCGAAATTTGAAGTAAGCCAACTCTCGAATCACCCCTTGGAAAGGCACAATGTTTATCATTTTATAAAGCGCCCGAAAGGGGTCACTGTCCAAAAATGTTTTTTTCAAGGCTTCGCTCTTCGCTACCCTAAGAACGTTGGCGGATGGCAAATCACACGGCTCACTCTCTCCAAATTCCATAGTTCCGCGCGCTTGCATTCTTCTGACGAAACTTGGAGCCATCTTCTTCTCCACCATATCTTCAACAGCTCGCTTTCTCTTGATTCCGGAAAGTTGTCTTTTGGGCATGTTTTTGTGATCGGACCTGAACTGCCCTTTCAAAGAGCATTTCACGACAACATCTTCTCCAAACTTCAGTTCCGAATCTAAAATTCCCGTAAATTTAGAGGAGCACGCGACGCAGTATCCGGAAATCATAGCGAAAACATTTCCTGATTTCAAAACTTTTGCCCGTTTGAGTTAAGACGCAAGGACACTCGCTCGCTTTTTTAAATTGTTCGTGAATAATGTGTGTCCAAGTACCCGGCTGAAATATTTTGTATTTTCTGGTTGATATTAATCTGGACTTTTCATTAAATTTATGTCTTTTCGACTGGAGCCATTTTCATATAATCTTCTTGGGTTAGTGAAATTTCAAACTCAATACGCTCACCCATGTTTTCCGAAGAATTTCCATCCGAGGATGATTTCAAAGATGTCCTAGATGAATTTTCCGATGATTCATCGCTTCCGTCTTGAGTCTTTCCCTCGACCAGATCACGAAGATTGTAGTAGTTTTTCATCACACAAGTATATATCGCGAGTGGAGACATAACCCCTTCTAATTCCGCACTGATATCTTTCCAAACAGGGAATCCTTTCCCGGTCACAGAATCATGGTGAAACACTTCTGATATACGTTGCCAAATTGCTTCGCGAAGTTTTTCGATATCTTTTTTGGATCTCCTCATTTTTAAAATTAATAATCGAAACAGAGATTTTACGATGACCACGCTTGAAAAACAACCATTCCAACAAAAATAAGTTTCAAACTGAAATTCTTTTAAAGAAAAACTTTATTTGTCTAACATCAACAAATACAAAGTCGAGGTCGTAGTCGCGCTGGAAACAAAAAAAGAGCTTATAATTTCTGAACTCTGACCAGGCTTTTAGCGTCCAATTCGCGAGTGTTAATTACCCAAGTTTTATATTTTAAACAAAGGTCATAGAAGTTTCCAAAGGAAGTTGAGGATGCTTTGAGCAACACTGCCAAATTATCTTGACGAAACGTTGGAAAAACGCTATGAAAACCTTAACATTTGAATTGAAAAGGCCGGGTGCTTAACCTCACTAGTAATAACAGAAGGCTCTCCCACTAGGCTCAAGCGGAAGCCTATTATTTTTGGTCCATGAGTATGTCTCTTTCGAAAATCTATGTATATGAAATCTTTCTTTTGACTATTAATTGATTCTTTGTTGAAGCTTATACGGCTTAAGCTGGGCCCGATTTCGACATATCATTGGATTTAGCTTCGATATATCCCAAGGAAAGTTTTAAGCAATCTAAATAACAATATAAAAACCTTAACCCTTGATTTTCTGATTAAACCCTAATTTCATATACTCGGCGGTGGGTACCTAAACTAAACTTCTCACCTATGCGTGAATAAACCGGCGTGAGGCAGTCACCCCTTCTGTTTCCATATACGTTAATGGAATATCTGGCCGTATCCCTTTTTAGTTCCACATCGAGATATATATATCGAAGTGGGACTATTGCTATGGACGGATCGTCGTTCAGTGTTGTATGTTGTATGTTGTTTGGCGTGGAAAAGCGACGACACGGTAGATGGAGCTGCGAAAAATAATTTATTTATATAGCTGGCCCCACCGGGACTCGAACACAGACATTCGCTCGCCGCGTAATCTCCAAAAACCCGCCGCTCTACCAACCAAGCCACGCCGTCCTCAGCAAATTGGCTCTTGAAATTTTACCGTTGAACAGTTTATGTTTCGTGCCCGCCCTATAGGGGGTCGCATTTCTTCCATTGGGGGCGGAACGAAATTTTGCGTTTACTCAATAGCGGTACAAGTAGATTGTTAATTAGTAGTGCCCGTAAAGGCAGGAGAGATAGATCCGTTAGACATTGCAGCAGAGAGCATATAATATTATATAATAATAATGTGGCACTGTCGAATAAAAACTCGTAGGATGGGAGAGCTTAGCAAACACAGTAGAGGCGGACTGAAACACCTCCGTAAAGACAGGTCACTGTGGGCTAACTTACTCACTTAATTAATACACTATTCTAGTCACTTGAAGGGACGACAGCAGGAGTATAAAATCAACAAATATTTATTTACAATTATAAAACGTTACATGGCGGAACTCAAGAAAAAAGATACATATTCATAACCGGACTACGATTTATATACACAAATTATAATGTTTTTTGCGATACCGATTTTTATCTTTTACAATTTTTACTTATAAATTCGATTTTAATATTTTACAATTTTATATTTTTAGATTCTTTTCAATTGTACGCGCGGCTTATTTACTTTTAGATAAAAAAATATCAACATTACTCCCCGCCGTTGAACATTGTAGTTCAACAATTCTGGTCAGACAGTTCCAAGTGGTACAGTAACTGAATTGGACGACGTAGCTTAGTTCCGTCAGATAGGCGTAGAAGGCAGGATCTGATTTTTCCATCACGACTGGCATGAACTTCTTTCACCACGGCCATTTTCCAGCTGAGTCGGGGCATTTTGCGCTCTTCGATAAGTACCACATCGTCTGGTTTGAGGGGTGGAGTCGGGTTTGTTGGCGGTCGATGATGTGCTGAACGTAGTTCGAGAAGGTATTCAGTCTTCCATCGATACCAGAACCGCTCGATAAGGGATTGTCGATACTTCAGCCGTTTAGTTAGTTGCTCTCTAGTAGCTGAATGGTCTATGTTGACAGGAAATGATCTGGATGGCAAAGCAGTGGTTCTTTCTCCAAGTAAAAAATGCGATGGCGTCATTGGTACTGGTTCTCCAACGTCTTGATATATGAAAGAGATAGGTCGGGAGTTGATGGTGGCTTCTACTTCGGCTAACAGCGTTTCGAGCTCTTCGTGGGACAAGAGTGCTTGTCCAAGAACCTTCTTCAGCGACATCTTGACACTCCGTACTAATCGTTCCCAGAAACCCCCCCACCAGGGGGCTCTGTCAGCAATAAAACTCCAGATTATTTGGTGATTTGCAGCATACTTTTGGATCTCTGGATTCTTCGCAGTGTCATAGATTTCCTTCAGATCTATATTCGCCCTTTTAAACGTCTTGGCGTTGTCTGATATGATTTTTCGAACCATACCGCGTCGGGCAATGAATCTTCGAAATGCTAATAGAAAATCGTTAGTTGTCATACTTGAAACCAATTCCAAATGTACGGCACGGGTAGTGGCGCAGGTAAACAAGGCTATATAGGCTTTCTCCTTCTTCTTGGTATACAGAGGACCGGCAAAATCTAATCCAGTTGTCTCGAAAGGCAGTGACGGCGTTATACGAGATGGAGGTAGGGAAGCCATAGTCTCTAACGATGCCTTTACACGAAATCTTTTACACCCATAACATCGATTGATTTCTTTCTTTACGACCTGTCTGACCCTCGGAATCCAGAATCTCTCACGGATGTCCACAATAGTTTCGTTGACTCCGGCATGTTGAAGTCTGTCGTGATGAAATTGTGTAATTAGTTCTACGAAACGATGCGTGGTTGGTAATATTATAGGATGTCGTTCGTTGTAAGATACGTTGGCGTGGTCCAGTCTCCCTCCAACTCGTAAGATTCTATCTTCGTCAAGGATTGGGTTCAGAGTGAGAATCTTCGACGTCTTCGGGAACGATTCTTTATTGGATAAGGACTCTAATTCTTGCTGATATTCTTCGGATTGGACTCTCAGTATCCAGTATTTTTCGGCATTGGCAATTTCTTCGGCTGTAAGTTCTTGTGACAGATTTTTGGTCCCGGGCCTATGTGAATTCCCAATGAAACGCAACATCCAAGCAGTCGTTCTGTAGACTCTGATTAAACGACTATATCTATTTAGATCGAGTAAGGGCTCGCTTAATGATTCGACTCCGTTAAGGACTTGAATGACGTCTCGGGATTTGGACCTTATCTCGTCGTGCAGTAGTTTGGAATTGATCTGATCGTTGTGCTCGTCGACGTTTGGGACGGATAGTTGTGCTTTGAGGTCGCTGATCAACCAATGCGGACCATGCCACCAGAAATCCGACGTGGATAACTCCTTGAGCGATTTGCCCCTTGTGGGTAAATCGGCCGGATTTTCTTTTCCTTTGCAGTGGTACCATGACTGAGGATTCGTGAGCGACTGAATTTCTCTGACTCTGTTCGAGACGAAAGGCTTCCAAAGCGATGACGATCCTTTAATCCAGTGTAAGGTAATTGTGGAGTCAGTCCATAAGAATATGCTGGTAGGTGAAATAGAGTTTTAATCAAGTGTTGAACTAATCGTGCTCCGAGCACGGCACCCATAAGTTCGAGTCGAGGGAGTGTAAGTTTTTTGAGAGGAGCTATTCTCGATTTCGTGGTGACGAGCGTTGTTCCAGTTTTTCCGGCGTTATTTTGATACCGCAGGTAGGCAACGGCTGAGTAAGCTTTTTCACTTGCATCTACGAAGCAATGGAGCTGAACGTTCTCGATGGAATTTTCTCCAGCTTCTAGGTAATAGAACCTTGAAATCTTTATAAGTCGTAGGTCTGCCAGCTCCTCACACCATTGATCAAATTGTTTTGACAAGTCCTTCGGAAGGACCTCATCCCATGAGATCCCTCTTTCCCATAGTTGCTGAAATAAGATTTTAGCTCGTACTACAAATGGTGAAATCATACCAAGCGGATCAAATATTTTAGCGACGGCCGTCAAGACTCCTCTTTTCGTATTATCTCTTCCGATAATGAATTTCAGAAGCGAACTGTAATCATAAATCAAGTAGTCGTTTGTGGTATCCCAGAATAAACCAAGGACTTTGACTGGAATTGAATCGATTGGTCCTTCGTTGTGTTTAGAGGTAATTCCTGCTTCGGATAGCAGTAGGCTCCTTAGCTCCGAGGAATTCGTCTTCCACTTCCTCATCGTCATGTTTGCTTCTTGAAATATTTTAATTACGTCTGAACACATGGTGTGAGATTGCTTGACGGTATCCGCTCCAGCTACGAGGTCATCGACGTACAGTGAATCATTAATGAGCTGGCAGACATCTGGAAATTCAGCTTCGTATTTGCGGACGTGGAATCGTATTATGGCAGCCAATATAAACGGACTCGACTTAACTCCAAATGGTACTCGAGTGATTCTATAAGTACATAAAATGTCAGTTTTTGAGGAATCGGAATTACTCACGTCAGTCCAAATAAATCGTAACGAATCTCGGTCTTCCTTGACAATAGAGATTTGTAAAAACGCTTTTTCCAGGTCGCCCGTAAAGGCCACCCTTTTTTCTCGGAACCTCAACAACACGTCCAATAACTCGGGATTAATGTTCGGGCCAGTATCAAGGCAATCATTTAGCGATGGTTTCTTGCTAGCATGCGACGACGCATCGTAGACGATTCGGATTTTCGTGGTATCACTTGATCCCTTGACAACAGCTCGATGTGGTAGATAATATTCAGTTTTTGCTTGTCTTTCCTTCTTAAGGTCTACCTTCTCGATGATACCTTGGTCAAGTTGATCTCTGAATATTTGATTATATTCTTCAAGCAGTGGTAGGTTAGTCTTTAGCCGATTAAGTAAAAGAGTAGTTCTCCGAAGGGCTACAGCATGGTTGTCGCCAAGTTCTTGTTTGTTCGTATTCCAAGGAAATGGAGTCTCGTATCGGCCATTTCGGAACGTGATATTCTCTTCGAACTGCTTCCGGAGGTTGCTTTCTTCTGGGCCTTGCAATCCGGCGTCACATATGCCGATGGCGTCCAGCTCCCAAAAACATCGCAGCTGATCTGATAATAAATCGTCTTCTCGGCTATTACCACATGTAGTCATGACGGCAACGCTGTTAATTCCAATGCTGCTTAGAGGTACAGTTGTGGGACCTTGAACCGTCCAATCGAACGTGGTCTCCATTGCGACCAGCGAGTCTTCAAGTCTTTCAATTTTGCCAGATACTATTTCCCAGTAGTGGTCGGAGCCAATAAGGACATCGAGCTTCGAAGCGGAACCTCTCTCGAATTCTACAGGTAAATCGGCCAAAGGTAAACCTCTATCTTCCATTTGACGAATGATTTCTTCATCGGGAACCATAAAAATTGCTCCACAGACTTCGGGTGTCTCCAGAGCTTCAATTACGACCTTGCGATCCCTGTCTCGCTTGTTACGAAGCTCCAAGTGGACTCTGTTACGCTTCGTTTGAATCGGTCGCTTGCTGCCGAATGGATGGACATTGATAGTTTCTTGTCGTATAACAGGAAGTTGAAGACGTCTGGATAAATCTTCTTTAATAAACGACTGTTGACTTCCCGTATCCAGAAGGCATCGAACTCGGGCAATTTTGTTGCCTTTGTCATTCGTTGCTATGGCTTCGGCGGTCTGTAGTAACACAGCACCCCTTCTTCTGACGTCTTTCGTCGATGACCGAACGATTCCGATAGTAACATCTTCGACTTCATCTTTGGATTCGGAGTGCTCAGATTTGTTTTCATTCGAAGAACCGGAGTCGCAAAGTGCAGTGTTGTGACGCTTCGAGCAGACCCTGCAGGATTTTCGTTTAGCTCTGCAGTCTTTGGCTTGGTGATTGGTTCGAAGGCATATGAAACAACAGCGCTTTTTGATCGCAATCTCCTTTCTCTCGTTGACGGTAAGGTTAGTACAGGAACTTGACCAGTGCGTTTTTTGGTTGCAGAAAAGGCATGACTTGTCCGATTTGCTCTGGACATTGGTGTTGAGGGCCGCTGCACTTGAAAATTTTGATGGTAAGTATCGCTTCGGTACAACGTTGCTGTCTCTTGGATGGCGGATTTCTTGGTCAGATCTGGAGATGGCGTACGTTCGTTCTCTACAAGATATTTCTCTTTGAAGGAAACTCAAGAGATCATCTATTTGAACAGCATTTGCATTATTTTGGCGGTGATATGCAAGGGCTATATCTTCAGGTATTAGGCCTAGTATCATATGCCCCAATAAACCGGAATCTTGACAACTTGATAAACCCAAAGCCCCAAGACTACGTATTTGTAGCTCGCAAGAGTCATAAAGTTTCCTTAGCGCTACAACGTCACTTGACCTTTTTACGGGAACTAGCTTAGAAAACATTCTCATACGAGCATCAATAATTGCAGATGTATTGCCAAATCTCTGTTCTAATAGTTCCACCGTAATACCGTAGGATTCTGCGCTAAAGGGCATACCAGCAACGGCTGCAGCGGCATCTCCCTCCAGGTAGGATAATAAATAGTTTAACTTATCTGTTCTGTCAAGTACTGCATCGTGAATAGTGCTTTTAAAGTGACTCCAGAATCTAGGCCAATCTGAAGGGTCTCCTCTAAACTTCCGTATCTCAAGCATGGGTAATCGTACAGTTTGTCTGCGAGTGCTGTTACAAACAGCACTGCTCGTAGATCTTGCATCCTCTTCATCGTTACCGGAAACTGAATCGCTGTCGTGTGTCTCTCTCTCATCTTTCTCGGATCTTTGACTTCTCACGTGACTGTTCAAATGAATTGCTTGTTTCTCGAGTATTTTTCGTTCGGCTTTACCTCGGACAGAGAGCATCCTGTCCAAATAAGTTTGGTTGGCTTGAAACTCTTCCTCGAACTCAGCGTCATCTTCTAAAGCTGCTTCAATCTCCTGGTCTAGCTTCAGAATCTCTTCCTCTCTAGGTGTTAAACGCTTTAGAAGGTCTTGTAGGACGGCAACGTCTGTGTCACGATTTTCCAATTCGTGTTCTATGGCGTTAAGAAGCTTGGTCGCCAGTGTTCTCAGACCCCCACGTTTTCGGATTAGCTTCTTGGTCATTTCTGCTACTGTCGTCTCGATGGCTAGTAGGAACTTGAACGGTGTATTGATCAGCTCAGCACAGTTCCCGGGTTTCGGCACCAAAATGTCGAATAAAAACTCGTAGGATGGGAGAGCTTAGCAAACACAGTAGAGGCGGACTGAAACACCTCCGTAAAGACAGGTCACTGTGGGCTAACTTACTCACTTAATTAATACACTATTCTAGTCACTTGAAGGGACGACAGCAGGAGTATAAAATCAACAAATATTTATTTACAATTATAAAACGTTACATGGCTGAACTCAAGAAAAAAGATACATATTCATAACCGGACTACGATTTATATACACAAATTATAATGTTTTTTGCGATACCGATTTTTATCTTTTACAATTTTTACTTATAAATTCGATTTTAATATTTTACAATTTTATATTTTTAGATTCTTTTCAGTTGTACGCGCGGCTTATTTACTTTTAGATAAAAAAAATATCAACAGGCACTTTCTTATCGAAACCGTGTATGGTCAGAAGTAATAAGTGTGGCACTTTCTTATCGAAACCGTGTATGGTCAGAAGTAATAAATAAGTGTGGCTCTTTCTTATCGAAACCGTGTATTGTCAGAAGTAATAAGTGTGGCACTTTCTTATGGAAACCATGTATGGTCAGAAGTAATAAATAAGTGTGGCACTTTCTTATTAAAGGGAGAGTGCCCGAAAAAAAGTTGATCTCATTCGATAGAACTCTTTAACGCGCACGCAGTGCCGTTAATTTCCGCCCCCTCCGACCAACCCCCTTAAAGGGAGAGTTACCGGAAAAAAAGTTGATTTCGTGAGGGTGGGCGGTGGCCACTCTTTAACATAGGATGGTGAATTTTATATCAAACAATAAGAAATCACATGGGCCCAACAGATTTTTTATTAGTTTGCCCACCCGGGTCAGCTGATGGTGGGCGGCATCCACTCTTTAACTTAGGGTGGTAATTTATTTATCAAACGATAGTAAATCACGTAGCCTCATTAGCTTTTCTATTAGTTTGCCTACCTGTTTCTACTAAGGGTGTATATGTTTGTCCACTCTAATACACTGATGTGGAACTAATATTACGGCCTGGGCCGACTTGTTTTCATTGCGAGCTTACTTGCCGGCGCGCGAGATAAATATAGAATTTCGAATGGCTCTTTTTGTCTCTTTAGCTAAAGGTCGCTCAAACGGGATTTTGTTTGTTTGTGCGTCGGTAACATGATCAAAGTCTATGGTCACGCCCTCTCCAGATTACTGGTATGGTGTTAGCTTTCTCTAAGAAAAAAAATTCAAATGGTTTACAAAACGTTCAAAACTGAACGTTTGCGTTTATAATCGAACACTTTGGAATATTCTTACGTTATACACCAAGTATTTCAAACACTCAATTCAAATTAGTTACCTGAAATTAATTTGAATTCCAGAAATCCGTTGTACAAGTGACCCCCTTACTAATCAAAATTTAAACCATTTTATATTAACGTTAATAAAATTTTTATTTATTAAAAAGGTTTTAGGCGAGGGCCCCTTTTTAAAATTCAACCCTGGACCAGAATTCCTATAGTTACGCCACTGGCGTATTTCACTATATGATGATAATATGTTTCAGCACAGATAATTATAATTTTAATATATCCTTTAGTTAATTAGCTTTATATGTAAAATCATTAACATTTATTTTTTTTATATTGAAACCCCCGAACGCTTGATATCTCCAAAAAGAGTGCGGTGCAATGAAAAAAAACTGCGATGCATGGTAGTTCATCGATGGAGCAGTCGATTAGGCGCGTTAAAATTATCGAAATCGAATATGGGGGCTGTCGTTAAGTTAACCCCCCAGAAAATATTATATATATTTTTAAAAGCTTGGAAAAAGCAAATTCAATTATATCTCATAAAAGGGTATGGTGTAATGAGAAATCTCTGCGGTGCACGGTAGTGCATCGTTGGTGCATTCTTTTAGTCACGTTTTAATTATCGAAATCGAAAGTGGGGGGGGGGGGCTGTCGTTAACTTAGCCACCCAGAAAATATTATTTTTTTTTAAAAGCTTGGAAAAAGCAAATTCAATTATATCTCATAAAGGGGTATGGTGCAATGATAAATCTCTGCGGTGCACGGTAGTGCATCGTTGGTGCATTCTTTTAGTCACGTTTTAATTATCGAAATTGAAAGGGGGGGGCTGTCGTTAACTTTGCCCCCCCAGAAAATATTATCATTTTTTTAAAAGCTTGGAGAGATCAAATAGAATTATATCTCATAAAGGGGTATGGTGCAATGAGAAATCTCTGCGGTGCACGGTAGTGCATCGTTGGTTCATTCTTTTAGTCACGTTTTAATTATCGAAATTGAAAGTGGGGGGGCTGTCGTTAACTTAGCCCCCCCAGAAAATATTATCATTTTTTAAAAAGCTTGGAAAGAGCAAATTCAATTATATCTCATAAAGGGGTATGGTGCAATGAGAAATCTCTGCGGTGCACGGTAATGCATCGTTGGTGCATTGGTTTTGCCACGTTTTAATTATCGAAATTGAAAGTGGGGGGGGGCTGTCGATAACTTAGCCCCCACATTAATAATTTTATTTTTTTTAAATTTCCCGCCTTTTTTGACGGTGCCATAAAAAAATTGCTGGTGCATACTGGTGCACCATTGGTGCATTCGATTAGACTTGTTGTTTTTATCAATACCAAATATTAGATATTACGGTCATTATATGCTTTTTTTAAATTTCACGCCTATCATGACGGTGCAATAAAAGATTTTGGTGGTGCACGATAGTGCACCATTGGTGCAATAGATTAGGCCCGTTATTGTTATCAAAATCGAATATGGGGGGCTGTCGTTAATTTAGCCCCCCCTTTGTTTTTTGAATTTCCCGCCTTTCCCCGATGGTGCATAAAATATTTTTGGTGGTGCACTACGGTGCACGATGGGTGCAATAAGGTGCACACTGCTTTTCGTCCTGACTCCTGAGTACCCAAAGTGCATGAATTCGTATTTCCTACCAGACTTGGAAATAGCGTGAGTCCTGGGACCAATATCACTATTTCCAATGCTGTTTCCCACTAGCAGCATATTTGACCTTGAAGTTGAAAGTGCAATAAAACAATTTTTGAAGTAGTCATCACCAACGAACATATGATAAAAGTAATTAGAACCATAGTTTTTAAATTGATATGCAGTTGGAAAATGAACTTACTTACATACTTAGCATTATTATTATTTCCCCCTTCAACATCTGAGCCAGTTTCGGGTAACAAAGCTTTTATTACTAAATAAAATAGGTGAAAATGCTTTTTGAAATGTAAATTTTGACGTCAAAAGGTACTGGCTACAAAACTATTGAGAAAACGTACCTTAATAGTCTCTGGCTGATTGCCCGTCTTCAGTTGAAAGAAGAAAGCCTAATAAAGAAGCATTCTTTTAGTTTCTAGGAAACGCACACTACCTTCTAAGGAAACACTAACTGAATCCCTCAATGAGGTTATACAAGTTGGGAAGTGGTACAGCCACGAAATCAAAGCTTTGAGGATGCGTTGGGTGAGAAATTTGACAAAAATACAGCAGCAGTGGAGAAATTAGCAGATGCTCAGCTTCAGCGAGCGGTTGCCCAACAGACGCAAGCAGATGCCTTAAAGCTTATGGCAGAAAATCAAGCGAAGCAAACCTCTGCTCTGCTAGCCTTGGTAGCAATGTAAACTGAACATCCTACAGATGAGTCATTTTATTTATTTATTTGGGTTATAATGCCCGGGGACATGGGCCTGAGCCCCGATATCAAAGACCCCCTTTTTCTACCTCCTAGGTGGTGTGGCAACGAACATTTTGTACATTTTGTGTATTACACTGTTTAAAATACGGGTCTAACATTACCTAATATTCAATCACACACATGTTACACAGTTCTTTGGAATAGACCACAGTGAATGATTAAACTTCCATCCTTTTTAGCTTCCTTGAACAAATAAAAGTACCATTGAAACATTTAAATAGTAATGGTTTTTGCTGTCCAAATACACCAGGTCGTAAATTTTTGGCTTCTAAATCACTATGCACATGCAATTAAATGCTTACAAAATATTGGTAGGTGGCACAACTGATTGAGCTATTTCTAAAAGCAATACATTCCTTTGTACGCTGAGTAGCCACATATTGTTCAATGGGAATGAGATCAAACGACACAGAGTTATTAACATTCTAAATTGCTTATTTTTCATAATTTGCTGCCACCAACTTTTGAAATTACTCTGGAGTACTAAAGAGAATTGCAACCAAAACTTCCTGCTTCACACTTACTGTTTACTCCCATATCTTTTTGCTAAATTGATCTTGGTAGTCCTCTCTTTTCCTAAAAGGGGCTTGACTCATCCGGATAAAGCATGAACACCATATTTTGGCATTTCAAATTGAAGCAGAAACTGCTTATCATTATTAATTAGACATAACAAACGTATTTTTCTTTTATAAATTTGTACCTTCTATTGCAGCAACTCTAGGATGCGCCATTTTTTAGAATAACAGAAGACAGTCGTTAATTTATTCCCGGTAGAGGGCGACACAGCCGCCAGAGTTCATCAGGCCGGAAATCAGAGTTGATTTTCAATGCCAGAACTGAACCGGTGTGATCTCGGCCCTGTATAGAGGGCAGCAGCTGCTGTTTATTCGCAATCGCTCATCACGCTTATGACATCCAATGAGACGCCGCTTCCTCCGATACACCACGTGTCGTCTCGGAGCCAATGATAAGGCCCGAGGCATGAAGGCGTTATTTAACTTTCCTGGGGAAGTCTACTGAATTACCTCGAACGTGTCCAACTTCTAGACTTTTGGGACTTACCCATTGTTACGGTAAACGTCTCAACGTCCAAATGGCAGGGATTACACCAATTGTTTACGGTATACGTCTTTTAACCACGCTCCAACTTGTACTGGTTATTGACTTATCGAACGGACCAATTGCTGAAGGTTACGGCAAACGTCTCTATGTCCAAATGGCAGAGCGAGCTGGTATCGAGCCCGAGCCCTCCCAGCTGCATGAACAAGTGAACGTCCTATCACAGAACTACCGATACATGTTACGCTTCACTGAAAATTAGAAACTTAGCTAAGTTAGCTTAAGCGGAAGATTTTATTATTAGTTAATGAAGTCTTAAAAAAATTTCGACTTAGTGTAAACCAGCCTTAGATCGTTTTTATTGGAATTCGTGTTTTTGTTATTTTTTGTACAGTGTGTTTGTGTTGTGACGTGTAGGAATATTGTGTTTGTGTGGATACGTACGAGGCTTCTTCTCACCAACTTCTATTTTTTTTACTTTTGATACGGACCGAACACTTAGGCTACCTTCACGTCTTCAAGTTGAAAATAAATAATGGATGAATAACAGGATAAATTTAAATTAGCCTCGTTATTTAGTAGAGTACGAAAGCCCGGTGACGCTAGCATATCCTTACATAGCCCAAAGGCGGTATCGGCTCTCCTGATTCTCCATGGACAAACTCTTGGCTTGAAAACTTGTTATTCAATTACAATGAATAAGCCATAAAATAAATAATACTTTTTATCAGTCCAAAAACCAAGATTTTGGTTATTTGTACCTACGAAAAAGTTATTAGTACTGAAACTAGTGCATATTTTGTACTATGGCAAAAAAATTGTTAATTGCCGTTTCGCGGAAAACTAACCTCTCGTGAATAAACGACCGTTAATTCACAAGCGAACTGAGTGAAGCAGCATTTGAAATAAACGGTGGACACTTTAGTCGACTAATCGAGTTGGAAGAGAAAAGAATGGTAAGTAAAATTTAAATGCTCTTTTATTCGGTTATTTAGTTAGGGTTAAATTTAAAATTAGTAGGTATTTGTTCAATTGGACAACAGTTAACACTAGGCTAACAATCAATTTGGCAACATGCATGCAGGAATGAGGCCCAAATTAAACTACTATTAAGTGTTGCTAATTACCATAGTTTATAGTTTTTTTTCGTGCATCTAGGAACATTTATAATAATTTTATACTTGAGGTGTTGTTTCCATTTGCTTATAAACATAAGTTTTGTGCTTTAGAATACTTATTGAGTGTATTCAAAGTGAAATTTAAGGGTTATTGCCTGTTCAAAAGGATCAAACTACACTATGTAAAGCCTCGATTACACTTCAAAATTACTTGATCCTAATTAGTTGAAAACAATACCTTGCCCAACTAATTGCAAACAAATAATTGTGTATACATAGTTTACACTAAAAAGGGTAACGTCCTTTCCCCCTCGAATTAATCCCCTGTGCTTCTCTCCGTACACCCGTACTGCCAGTCATTTGTGAGTGCGCAGTAGCAGTCGACGGTATGACTCGCCCTTGAAATTTCAATACAAGTCCTAGGCTTAGCTTCAAAAATAGGTTTTAAAATTAGCTCTAGTAAATCAAAATAATTTTAAAGGGGCTATTGTGAGTGTTTCCTAGCAATTAAGATAAATCATGTTATATTAATTATACCTTAATTATACTAGGAAATGGTTAAAACAACTAAACATTTCCAGTAAAATGGCGACTACAAGCTTTATACCATCTCTTTGGTTCTGAAATCTGTACCATAAAAGCCTTAAGAGAGTATAAACACTTTGGTTGGTAATAACACCGGGTATTGAATAAAAGGAAAAATTCTCAACTCGTCTCGTTTGACTTTTACAATTTAAAACGTAACAATATACTTTTTTATTTAATTTATAAACTGAAATATTAATTAGAAGTGAAGAGAAGCACATTGTGAAAAACTAAATGAAAAGAGACTTAAAACGGTTTTAAAATTCACAATTTATTTATTTAAAAATCCAACGTTTTGGAGGAACTCTTCCTCCTTCTTCAGGGATTTTTAAAAGTCTGACAGTATAATGGTAAAATTTTGGGACGAAAAAACATAAAATATTAATGATTATGATCCTAAGCCTAGGACTTGTATTGAAATTTCTAGGGCGAGTCATACCGTCGACTGCTTAGGCACACTCACAAATGACTGGCAGTACTGTACAGGGAGAAACACAGGAAACTATACGAGGGGGAAAGCACGTTACCCCTTTAAGTGTAAACTATGTATTGTAAAACTATCATATTCAAACTTCGCAATTATAAATTGTTTACAACTAATAATTGTTAGGTGTAAACGCCCCTTAAGGCTGTTATAGCGGTATATTTCGGTATGCGAATAGTTTTTGTTATTATTTTTCATTTTGAAGCAGTGGCGTAGCAAGAAATTCTTCAAGGGGGGGGATCCGAAGTATGTTAATGTTAAGAGGGGGTCGAGAAGTGGGTGGAAATTTAGTACTGTCAAAGGTAGGCCCAAGGGGGGTCTGGACCAGGAAACCCCGCAACTTGTCTACACCACTGTTTCCAAGAAGACCATTATTGAAAAAAAATTGCGTATATGTACCCTCTTAATGTTTTCTCTTGGCCCCGAAAGGGCCCCAGTAGCAATTGTCAACTGCCCGACGGCGCCGATTTTCTCTTGGGCCGACTGTCTGACGGCGACTATTTCGTGGCGAAATACAGTCGGGAAACTACTCTTTTGACTGGTACTATGTCCGCCCGAATTACAGTCGGGGAAACTATTTTTACCGCAAAGAAATTACTTTCTGACTAACAATGGGTAGGTATTATGACTCAATACTGCAATGATACCCGACCCCATTTCAAAACCATACCCGACCCCGATTAGGATCCTTACCCGCCCCAATTTCGGATCCTTACCCGACCCCGTTTCGGATCCTTACCCGACCCCGTTTCGGATCCTTACCCGACCCCGTTTCGGATCCTTACCCGACCCCGTTTCGGATCCTTACCCGACCCCGTTTCGGATCCTTACCCGACCCCGTTTCGGATCCTTACCCGACCCCGTTTCGGATCCTTACCCGACCCCGTTTCGGATCCTTACCCGACCCCGTTTCGGATCCTTACCCGACCCCGTTTCGGATCCTTACCCGACCCCGTTTCGGATCCTTACCCGACCCCGTTTCGGATCCTTACCCGACCCCGTTTCGGATCCTTACCCGACCCCGTTTCGGATCCTTACCCGACCCCGTTTCGGATTCATACCCGACCCCGTTTCGGATCCTTACCCGACCCCGTTTCGGATTCATACCCGACCCCGTTTCGGATTCATACCCCCAAAGTGATAGGCCAAAACCCCCAAAGTTATAGGCCAAAACCCCCAAAGTGATAGGCCAAAACCCCCAAAGTGATAGGCCAAAACCCCCAAAGTGATAGGCCAAAACCCCCAAAGTGATAGGCCAAAACCCCCAAAGTGATAGGCCAAAACCCCCAAAGTGATAGGCCAAAACCCCCAAAGTGATAGGCCAAAACCCCCAAAGTGATAGGCCAAAACCCCCAAAGTGATAGGCCAAAACCCCCAAAGTGATAGGCCAAAACCCCCAAAGTGATAGGCCAAAACCCCCAAAGTGATAGGCCAAAACCCCCAAAGTGATAGGCCAAAACCCCCAAAGTGATAGGCCAAAACCCCCAAAGTGATAGGCCAAAACCCCCAAAGTGATAGGCCAAAACCCCCAAAGTGATAGGCCAAAACCCCCAAAGTGATAGGCCAAAACCCCCAAAGTGATAGGCCAAAACCCCCAAAGTGATAGGCCAAAACCCCCAAAGTGATAGGCCAAAACCCCCAAAGTGATAGGCCAAAACCCCCAAAGTGATAGGCCAAAACCCCCAAAGTGATAGGCCAAAACCCCCAAAGTGATAGGCCAAAACCCCCAAAGTGATAGGCCAAAACCCCCAAAGTGATAGGCCAAAACCCCCAAAGTGATAGGCCAAAACCCCCAAAGTGATAGGCCAAAACCCCCAAAGTGATAGGCCAAAACCCCCAAAGTGATAGGCCAAAACCCCCAAAGTGATAGGCCAAAACCCCCAAAGTGATAGGCCAAAACCCCCAAAGTGATAGGCCAAAACCCCCAAAGTGATAGGCCAAAACCCCCAAAGTGATAGGCCAAAACCCCCAAAGTGATAGGCCAAAACCCCCAAAGTGATAGGCCAAAACCCCCAAAGTGATAGGCCAAAACCCCCAAAGTGATAGGCCAAAACCCCCAAAGTGATAGGCCAAAACCCCCAAAGTGATAGGCCAAAACCCCCAAAGTGATAGGCCAAAACCCCCAAAGTGATAGGCCAAAACCCCCAAAGTGATAGGCCAAAACCCCCAAAGTGATAGGCCAAAACCCCCAAAGTGATAGGCCAAAACCCCCAAAGTGATAGGCCAAAACCCCCAAAGTGATAGGCCAAAACCCCCAAAGTGATAGGCCAAAACCCCCAAAGTGATAGGCCAAAACCCCCAAAGTGATAGGCCAAAACCCCCAAAGTGATAGGCCAAAACCCCCAAAGTGATAGGCCAAAACCCCCAAAGTGATAGGCCAAAACCCCCAAAGTGATAGGCCAAAACCCCCAAAGTGATAGGCCAAAACCCCCAAAGTGATAGGCCAAAACCCCCAAAGTGATAGGCCAAAACCCCCAAAGTGATAGGCCAAAACCCCCAAAGTGATAGGCCAAAACCCCCAAAGTGATAGGCCAAAACCCCCAAAGTGATAGGCCAAAACCCCCAAAGTGATAGGCCAAAACCCCCAAAGTGATAGGCCAAAACCCCCAAAGTGATAGGCCAAAACCCCCAAAGTGATAGGCCAAAACCCCCAAAGTGATAGGCCAAAACCCCCAAAGTGATAGGCCAAAACCCCCAAAGTGATAGGCCAAAACCCCCAAAGTGATAGGCCAAAACCCCCAAAGTGATAGGCCAAAACCCCCAAAGTGATAGGCCAAAACCCCCAAAGTGATAGGCCAAAACCCCCAAAGTGATAGGCCAAAACCCCCAAAGTGATAGGCCAAAACCCCCAAAGTGATAGGCCAAAACCCCCAAAGTGATAGGCCAAAACCCCCAAAGTGATAGGCCAAAACCCCCAAAGTGATAGGCCAAAACCCCCAAAGTGATAGGCCAAAACCCCCAAAGTGATAGGCCAAAACCCCCAAAGTGATAGGCCAAAACCCCCAAAGTGATAGGCCAAAAACCCCAAAGTGATAGGCCAAAAACCCCAAAGTGATAGGCCAAAAACCCCAAAGTGATAGGCCAAAAACCCCAAAGTGATAGGCCAAAAACCCCAAAGTGATAGGCCAAAACCCCCAAAGTGATAGGCCAAAACCCCCAAAGTGATAGGCCAAAACCCCCAAAGTGATAGGCCAAAACCCCCAAAGTGATAGGCCAAAACCCCCAAAGTGATAGGCCAAAACCCCCAAAGTGATAGGCCAAAACCCCCAAAGTGATAGGCCAAAACCCCCAAAGTGATAGGCCAAAACCCCCAAAGTGATAGGCCAAAACCCCCAAAGTGATAGGCCAAAACCCCCAAAGTGATAGGCCAAAACCCCCAAAGTGATAGGCCAAAACCCCCAAAGTGTTGGCCAAACCCCCCAAAGTGTTGGCCAAACCCCCCAAAGTGGTCTTTCTTGCCCCGAAAGTGTAGGCCAAACCCCCCAAAGTGGTCTTTCTTGCCCCGAAAGTGTAGGCCAAACCCCCCAAAGTGGTCTTTCTTGCCCCGAAAGTGTAGGCCAAACCCCCAAAGTGGTCTTTCTTGCCCCGAAAGTGTAGGCCAAACCCCCAAAGTGGTCTTTCTTGCCCCGAAAGTGTAGGCCAAACCCCCAAAGTGGTCTTTCTTGCCCCGAAAGTGATAGGCCAAACCCCCAAAGTGGTCTTTCTTGCCCCGAAAGTGATAGGCCAAACCCCCAAAGTGGTCTTTCTTGCCCCGAAAGTGATAGGCCAAACCCCCAAAGTGGTCTTTCTTGCCCCGAAAGTGATAGGCCAAACCCCCAAAGTGGTCTTTCTTGCCCCGAAAGTGATAGGCCAAACCCCCAAAGTGGTCTTTCTTGCCCCGAAAGTGATAGGCCAAACCCCCAAAGTGGTCTTTCTTGCCCCGAAAGTGATAGGCCAAACCCCCAAAGTGGTCTTTCTTGCCCCGAAAGTGATAGGCCAAACCCCCAAAGTGGTCTTTCTTGCCCCGAAAGTGATAGGCCAAACCCCCAAAGTGGTCTTTCTTGCCCCGAAAGTGATAGGCCAAACCCCCAAAGTGGTCTTTCTTGCCCCGAAAGTGATAGGCCAAACCCCCAAAGTGGTCTTTCTTGCCCCGAAAGTGATAGGCCAAACCCCCAAAGTGGTCTTTCTTGCCCCGAAAGTGATAGGCCAAACCCCCAAAGTGGTCTTTCTTGCCCCGAAAGTGATAGGCCAAACCCCCAAAGTGGTCTTTCTTGCCCCGAAAGTGATAGGCCAAACCCCCAAAGTGGTCTTTCTTGCCCCGAAAGTGATAGGCCAAACCCCCAAAGTGGTCTTTCTTGCCCCGAAAGTGATAGGCCAAACCCCCAAAGTGGTCTTTCTTGCCCCGAAAGTGATAGGCCAAACCCCCAAAGTGGTCTTTCTTGCCCCGAAAGTGATAGGCCAAACCCCCAAAGTGGTCTTTCTTGCCCCGAAAGTGATAGGCCAAACCCCCAAAGTGGTCTTTCTTGCCCCGAAAGTGATAGGCCAAACCCCCAAAGTGGTCTTTCTTGCCCCGAAAGTGATAGGCCAAACCCCCAAAGTGGTCTTTCTTGCCCCGAAAGTGATAGGCCAAACCCCCAAAGTGGTCTTTCTTGCCCCGAAAGTGATAGGCCAAACCCCCAAAGTGGTCTTTCTTGCCCCGAAAGTGATAGGCCAAACCCCCAAAGTGGTCTTTCTTGCCCCGAAAGTGATAGGCCAAACCCCCAAAGTGGTCTTTCTTGCCCCGAAAGTGATAGGCCAAACCCCCAAAGTGGTCTTTCTTGCCCCGAAAGTGATAGGCCAAACCCCCAAAGTGGTCTTTCTTGCCCCGAAAGTGATAGGCCAAACCCCCAAAGTGGTCTTTCTTGCCCCGAAAGTGATAGGCCAAACCCCCAAAGTGGTCTTTCTTGCCCCGAAAGTGATAGGCCAAACCCCCAAAGTGGTCTTTCTTGCCCCGAAAGTGATAGGCCAAACCCCCAAAGTGGTCTTTCTTGCCCCGAAAGTGATAGGCCAAACCCCCAAAGTGGTCTTTCTTGCCCCGAAAGTGATAGGCCAAACCCCCAAAGTGGTCTTTCTTGCCCCGAAAGTGATAGGCCAAACCCCCAAAGTGGTCTTTCTTGCCCCGAAAGTGATAGGCCAAACCCCCAAAGTGGTCTTTCTTGCCCCGAAAGTGATAGGCCAAACCCCCAAAGTGGTCTTTCTTGCCCCGAAAGTGATAGGCCAAACCCCCAAAGTGGTCTTTCTTGCCCCGAAAGTGATAGGCCAAACCCCCAAAGTGGTCTTTCTTGCCCCGAAAGTGATAGGCCAAACCCCCAAAGTGGTCTTTCTTGCCCCGAAAGTGATAGGCCAAACCCCCAAAGTGGTCTTTCTTGCCCCGAAAGTGATTGGCCAAACCCCCAAAGTGGTCTTTCTTGCCCCGAAAGTGATTGGCCAAACCCCCAAAGTGGTCTTTCTTGCCCCGAAAGTGATTGGCCAAACCCCCAAAGTGGTCTTTCTTGCCCCGAAAGTGATTGGCCAAACCCCCAAAGTGGTCTTTCTTGCCCCGAAAGTGATTGGCCAAACCCCCAAAGTGGTCTTTCTTGCCCCGAAAGTGATTGGCCAAACCCCCAAAGTGGTCTTTCTTGCCCCGAAAGTGATTGGCCAAACCCCCAAAGTGGTCTTTCTTGCCCCGAAAGTGATTGGCCAAACCCCCAAAGTGGTCTTTCTTGCCCCGAAAGTGATTGGCCAAACCCCCAAAGTGGTCTTTCTTGCCCCGAAAGTGATTGGCCAAACCCCCAAAGTGGTCTTTCTTGCCCCGAAAGTGATTGGCCAAACCCCCAAAGTGGTCTTTCTTGCCCCGAAAGTGATTGGCCAAACCCCCAAAGTGGTCTTTCTTGCCCCGAAAGTGATTGGCCAAACCCCCAAAGTGGTCTTTCTTGCCCCGAAAGTGATTGGCCAAACCCCCAAAGTGGTCTTTCTTGCCCCGAAAGTGATTGGCCAAACCCCCAAAGTGGTCTTTCTTGCCCCGAAAGTGATTGGCCAAACCCCCAAAGTGGTCTTTCTTGCCCCGAAAGTGATTGGCCAAACCCCCAAAGTGGTCTTTCTTGCCCCGAAAGTGATTGGCCAAACCCCCAAAGTGGTCTTTCTTGCCCCGAAAGTGATTGGCCAAACCCCCAAAGTGGTCTTTCTTGCCCCGAAAGTGATTGGCCAAACCCCCAAAGTGGTCTTTCTTGCCCCGAAAGTGATTGGCCAAACCCCCAAAGTGGTCTTTCTTGCCCCGAAAGTGATTGGCCAAACCCCCAAAGTGGTCTTTCTTGCCCCGAAAGTGATTGGCCAAACCCCCAAAGTGGTCTTTCTTGCCCCGAAAGTGATTGGCCAAACCCCCAAAGTGGTCTTTCTTGCCCCGAAAGTGATTGGCCAAACCCCCAAAGTGGTCTTTCTTGCCCCGAAAGTGATTGGCCAAACCCCCAAAGTGGTCTTTCTTGCCCCGAAAGTGATTGGCCAAACCCCCAAAGTGGTCTTTCTTGCCCCGAAAGTGATTGGCCAAACCCCCAAAGTGGTCTTTCTTGCCCCGAAAGTGATTGGCCAAACCCCCAAAGTGGTCTTTCTTGCCCCGAAAGTGATTGGCCAAACCCCCAAAGTGGTCTTTCTTGCCCCGAAAGTGATTGGCCAAACCCCCAAAGTGGTCTTTCTTGCCCCGAAAGTGATTGGCCAAACCCCCAAAGTGGTCTTTCTTGCCCCGAAAGTGATTGGCCAAACCCCCAAAGTGGTCTTTCTTGCCCCGAAAGTGATTGGCCAAACCCCCAAAGTGGTCTTTCTTGCCCCGAAAGTGATTGGCCAAACCCCCAAAGTGGTCTTTCTTGCCCCGAAAGTGATCGGATTGATGACCGACCCGACCCCGTTTCGGATTGATACCCGACCCGACCCCGTTTCGGATTGATGACCGACCCGACCCCGTTTCGGATTGATACCCGACCCGACCCCGTTTCGGATTGATGACCGACCCGACCCCGTTTCGGATTGATGCCCGACCCGACCCCGTTTCGGATTGATGCCCGACCCGGCCCCGTTTCGGATTGATGACCGACCCGACCCCGTTTCGGATTGATGCCCGACCCGACCCCGTTTCGGATTGATGACCGACCCGACCCCGTTTCGGATTGATGACCGACCCGACCCCGTTTCGGATTGATGACCGACCCGACCCCGTTTCGGATTGATGACCGACCCGACCCCGTTTCGGATTGATGACCGACCCGACCCCGTTTCGGATTGATGCCCGACCCGACCCCGTTTCGGATTGATGACCGACCCGACCCCGTTTCGGATTGATGACCGACCCGACCCCGTTTCGGATTGATGCCCGACCCGACCCCGTTTCGGATTGATGCCCGACCCGACCCCGTTTCGGATTGATGCCCGACCCGACCCCGTTTCGGATTGATGCCCGACCCGACCCCGTTTCGGATTGATGCCCGACCCGACCCCGTTTCGGATTGATGCCCGACCCGACCCCGTTTCGGATTGATGCCCGACCCGACCCCGTTTCGGATTGATGCCCGACCCGACCCCGTTTCGGATTGATGCCCGACCCGACCCCGTTTCGGATTGATGCCCGACCCGACCCCGTTTCGGATTGATGCCCGACCCGACCCCGTTTCGGATTGATGCCCGACCCGACCCCGTTTCGGATTGATGCCCGACCCGACCCCGTTTCGGATTGATGCCCGACCCGACCCCGTTTTGGATTGATGCCCGACCCGACCCCGTTTCGGATTGATGCCCGACCCGACCCCGTTTCGGATTGATGCCCGACCCGACCCCGTTTCGGATTGATGCCCGACCCGACCCCGTTTCGGATTGATGCCCGACCCGACCCCGTTTCGGATTGATGCCCGACCCGACCCCGTTTCGGATTGATGCCCGACCCGACCCCGTTTCGGATTGATGCCCGACCCGACCCCGTTTCGGATTGATGCCCGACCCGACCCCGTTTCGGATTGATGCCCGACCCGACCCCGTTTCGGATTGATGCCCGACCCGACCCCGTTTCGGATTGATGCCCGACCCGACCCCGTTTCGGATTGATGCCCGACCCGACCCCGTTTCGGAGTTATACCAAACACCAAGGAAGATCAGAGAAGGAATGGAAATGTTGAGCGAAATCGTTTCCAGTACCATGAGCTACAACTCCCACTACGGGAGAAAAGGGGTAGATACAGAAGAGGGGGTTTCTTGGTAAACTCTTGTCACGTGAAAAACCAGACTCACTACTTGGCGCCCTCTCTAGAACCAAATAGAAACGATATGGCGGATATTTTCGAAATTCCTTAGAACACTCCACGAATTTTTTCTTTGTTTATCGGCTTTATCCTAACACGTGACATAACATGAATTTAGACGATCATAACTATTTTAAAGCTTCAAATGTTAAAAAGGTTACTAAGGCTTAGCGACAAAAATATGATAAAGGTATGGAAATATTTTTGAAATATTTAGTAGAATATTTTTTTCAAGCAATTGTTTATCTTTTTAAGGTATTGCTTTCAACAAGGAATTTTTAGTTAAAAATTTAACTACCATTCTTGCTAATTCTTCAGAATTGCATAAAGTTACTTATGTGGGGAGACCAAAAAACATTGTAATTAATTTTATAAACAAAATGATATTAATTATCTAAAGTTTAAATTTCATCGTTATATTTTAATTTTTAGGATACGTTGCAAACTATAAAGGAAACCAAAATTATGACTATAACTGATGACACAATCGATTATCTGTCTGTTTTTTCAAGCAAGACTGGGCTTTTAGATAAAGAAACATTCGTCAAAAATAGGCACGAGCTTGTGACCAACATAAATTTCATTTTAGAATTAAAGAAGTCTTTCACGAATATAGCGCCTTTTAAAGCTCTTCAACCCAAAGATCAGAACCTTGTAACTGCTATATTCTCCAATCGTCTTTTCAATGAAATATTTTCCAATTACCTTGAAAATGAAGCAAATATTGCCCAGCTGCAACTGACACCTATAGACAAATCTAAAACTAAGAAATTAAGCCCAGAGGACGAAAAAAGAAAAGACTTGAAGACAATTCACCAAATGGCTGGATATGCAATGAACCAATTAGTTGGATTGTATGAATGTCCAACCTTTTGGGGTAATTGTCTTATTAAAAAGTCGGAAGCTAATGAAGAGTTCCATGAATGGAGTATTAAACAAGACAGAGGAGCATTATTATATCTATCAATTGACTCATTCAAATTATTCGAAAAATTTGTCAAGTAATTAGGACTTTAATAAATCCAAATGATCCCTTCAAAGAAAATGAAAGAAGAAATGACTGTATTTTAAATGCATTACAAGACGATTTATTTGTAAATCAATCTTGGGATAATTTATGGGGAGAACAAAAGGAAAATTCAAATGCTGCTAAGCAAAAGATTTTCAAAATACTAATAAATTGTCATTTGAAAAGTTTAACACGGTGTGTTAAAAATACATTCCAATCTTTAAAAAGGGATTAACTAAACAGCAGTGGAATTCGTAAAGAACTTAAAGTGATAACCCAGAAGCCCAAAGTGATAACCCAGAAGCCCAAAGTGATAACCCAGAAGCCCAAAGTGATAACCCAGAAGCCCAAAGTGATAACCCAGAAGCCCAAAGTGATAACCCAGAAGCCCAAAGTGATAACCCAGAAGCCCAAAGTGATAACCCAGAAGCCCAAAGTGATAACCCAGAAGCCCAAAGTGATAACCCAGAAGCCCAAAGTGATGGCCCAGAAGCCCAAAGTGATGACCCAGAAGCCCAAAGTGATGACCCAGAAGCCCAAAGTGATGACCCAGAAGCCCAAAGTGATGACCCAGAAGCCCAAAGTGATGACCCAGAAGCCCAAAGTGATGACCCAGAAGCCCAAAGTGATGACCCAGAAGCCCAAAGTGATGACCCAGAAGCCCAAAGTGATGACCCAGAAGCCCAAAGTGATGACCCAGAAGCCCAAAGTGATGACCCAGAAGCCCAAAGTGATGACCCAGAAGCCCAAAGTGATGACCCAGAAGCCCAAAGTGATGACCCAGAAGCCCAAAGTGATGACCCAGAAGCCCAAAGTGATGACCCAGAAGCCCAAAGTGATGACCCAGAAGCCCAAAGTGATGACCCAGAAGCCCAAAGTGATGACCCAGAAGCCCAAAGTGATGACCCAGAAGCCCAAAGTGATGACCCAGAAGCCCAAAGTGATGACCCAGAAGCCCAAAGTGATGACCCAGAAGCCCAAAGTGATGACCCAGAAGCCCAAAGTGATAGGCCAAAAAACCCAAAGTGATAGGCCAAAAAACCCAAAGTGATAGGCCAAAAAACCCAAAGTGATAGGCCAAAAAACCCAAAGTGATAGGCCAAAAAACCCAAAGTGATAGGCCAAAAAACCCAAAGTGATAGGCCAAAAAACCCAAAGTGATAGGCCAAAAAACCCAAAGTGATAGGCCAAAAAACCCAAAGTGATAGGCCAAAAAACCCAAAGTGATAGGCCAAAAAACCCAAAGTGATAGGCCAAAAAACCCAAAGTGATAGGCCAAAAAACCCAAAGTGATAGGCCAAAAAACCCAAAGTGATAGGCCAAAAAACCCAAAGTGATAGGCCAAAAAACCCAAAGTGATAGGCCAAAAAACCCAAAGTGATAGGCCAAAAAACCCAAAGTGATAGGCCAAAAAACCCAAAGTGATAGGCCAAAAAACCCAAAGTGATAGGCCAAAAAACCCAAAGTGATAGGCCAAAAAACCCAAAGTGATAGGCCAAAAAACCCAAAGTGATAGGCCAAAACCCCCAAAGTGATAGGTCAAAACCCCCAAAGTGATAGGCCAAAACCCCCAAAGTGATAGGCCAAAACCCCCAAAGTGATAGGCCAAAACCCCCAAAGTGATAGGCCAAAACCCCCAAAGTGATAGGCCAAAACCCCCAAAGTGATAGGCCAAAACCCCCAAAGTGATAGGCCAAAACCCCCAAAGTGATAGGCCAAAACCCCCAAAGTGATAGGCCAAAACCCCCAAAGTGATAGGCCAAAACCCCCAAAGTGATAGGCCAAAACCCCCAAAGTGATAGGCCAAAACCCCCAAAGTGATAGGCCAAAACCCCCAAAGTGATAGGCCAAAACCCCCAAAGTGATAGGCCAAAACCCCCAAAGTGATAGGCCAAAACCCCCAAAGTGATAGGCCAAAACCCCCAAAGTGATAGGCCAAAACCCCCAAAGTGATAGGCCAAAACCCCCAAAGTGGTCTTTCTTGCCCCGAAAGTGGTCTTTCTTGCCCCGAAAGTGGTCTTTCTTGCCCCGAAAGTGGTCTTTCTTGCCCCGAAAGTGGTCTTTCTTGCCCCGAAAGTGGTCTTTCTTGCCCCGAAAGTGATAAGTCAAACCCCCAAAGTGGTCTTTCTTGCCCCGAAAGTGATAAGCCAAACCCCCAAAGTGGTCTTTCTTGCCCCGAAAGTGATAACCCAGACCCCCAAATTGGTCTTTCTTGCCCCGAAAGTGATAACCCAGACCCCCAAAGTGGTCTTTCTTGTCCCGAAAGTGATAACCCAGACCCCCAAAGTGGTCTTTCTTGCCCCGAAAGTGATAACCCAGACCCCCAAAGTGGTCTTTCTTGCCCCGAAAGTGATAACCCAGACCCCCAAAGTGGTCTTTCTTGCCCCGAAAGTGATAACCCAGACCCCCAAAGTGGTCTTTCTTGCCCCGAAAGTGATAACCCAGACCCCCAAAGTGGTCTTTCTTGCCCCGAAAGTGATAACCCAGACCCCCAAAGTGGTCTTTCTTGCCCCGAAAGTGATAACCCAGACCCCCAAAGTGGTCTTTCTTGCCCCGAAAGTGATAACCCAGACCCCCAAAGTGGTCTTTCTTGCCCCGAAAGTGATAACCCAGACCCCCAAAGTGGTCTTTCTTGCCCCGAAAGTGATAACCCAGACCCCCAAAGTGGTCTTTCTTGCCCCGAAAGTGATAACCCAGACCCCCAAAGTGGTCTTTCTTGCCCCGAAAGAGATGAACCAGAAAACAAATAATACCGATGGTTTAAAGCGATGTTTATTTTAAAACATTTTTAAACATTGCAGGGTTAAACCTGAAAAGTATCGCGAGCTGCTTTTCTTCTTTGCAATCTTTTAGTTTTTGTGGCAGTGCAATTACCATTTGTTACACGTTTCAATAAAGATTTCATCAGTTTTATTCTTTTGGTTCCTTGGCCATACTGATTTACGGCTGGATTTTCACCCGAACCACAGGATCCTCTCTGTTTACCAAAATAGGGGTCTTGGTTTAGTCGAGAAGTCAGAACAAAAGGTGCTCCCTTTTCTAATAGAAACTTGATAATTTTAATGGTCGAAAAAACTAAAAGTAAAATTTATGATGTGATAAAAAAAAGTTACGCTATCTTGCTATTTTAAAATTTGAAATTAATCGTGAATATTTATATTTATACTAAATGTTTTATAACTATATTTTTCTTTAATATATTTTTAAATAATTGATGAAAAAACTTCATATACGTAGAAAATTCTGACACTATCTCTTTAAGCCTTTTTAGTTAGATTTAGCAAAATATTACACAAAATAAAAACGCCAGGAATATTTTTATATTTTGATTAAATGAATAACGAAACTCGCCCAACTAATATAATTCTTACTCCTTAGAGCCTAGCTTACTAAAATCGTGCACCACCGTCAATCTGCCAGAAAAAAAAGGGGGAAAGCAGTAAGAGACGTTTTCCCGAGCGTTTTCCTATTGAAATTCCGGATATCGCTGGACTCCTGCAGATCCAAAAATAAAATATCAAAAACCAAAGACGGAATAAAACAATATAAATTTTTTTTTATAAACGAAAAATGAAACGTTTTTACTAATAAATTTTATTATAAACTATTATTTATTTTATATATTAGATATAACATATCAAAAAAAGACCAAACTAAATATCATACATGTTTTTAAAACGTTTCTTCTCCTAGCAGAACGATTTTCGCTACGATAGTATGCAAATAGAACTGACTAGAATTTTCGAAGTGTACTACAACTAATCTTACTCGTTATAATGCTTTTCGAGTTACTGTTTTCGAAACATAATAATTTTTCCGTTTTCACATGAACGCCTTTAATCACAAATAGGAGGGAGGAATCAAATTTGCTCATTTATAGTGCCATTACCACACATAGAGACGACTTGAAATTAAAACGACTTACACAACTAATTGTACATCTTAGCATGTTACCTTGTTTGTCGAGTTACCTCGCTCGGTTTTCAAGAAAAATGATTTTTAGCGTTATTACATCGGCGCGTTTAATAACCATATTACAAATTGAAGGGAGGGTTAAAATTTGGCCCTTTATAGCGCCATAACCGCACATAGAACCGACCTGATATTAAAACCATTAACTTAACTATTTGTACCCTTTAGAATGTTACCTTGTTTGTCGATTTACCTCGCACGGCTTAGCGTTATTACATAAGCGCGTTTAATAACAGAAAGTAGTTCAATTTCATTTAAATCCAATGAAAATTTAGAATTTGAGTTCTTTTTAACATTTTTACATGAGTAAGAACAATTAGTTGTTAAATTAGAACTTCTACTAGCTGTAAAGAAGGTGTTGAAGTAGTCAGGTGAAATAGTTGTATTTATCTTGGTAGTTTTAGATCTACTTAATCATTTATTTATCTCCTTTCATAGTAATTTATTAACAAAAATGACTACAAATTTGTCTGGGTAGTGGAAAGAAAGGTCTATATCTGTAAAAAAAAGGAGATCAACCTGTAAGAGTTCGCAATCTGGAAGCACTTGAAAAATTATCCCACGTTGAATAAATTTATATGTTGTTATACTGCTGCTACCTCTACTGTATAAACAAATTGATGGAAATAATCGTGCATAATATAAAAAGTGCAAATGCAAATTTTGATACACTACTGTCGCATTATGATAATATAGAAAAGCGCATTGACTGCATTTGTCAGACAGAAACGTGGTTTAGTAGAGATTCCTTCATGTTTGTGCCGAAGTTTTCGTTCACAGGTGGGAGAGGAGGGGGTGTCGGTTTCTATATTAGAAATGTCATTCAGTTTGAGATTATTGACGAACTTTCAAAAAGTACTTTTTATTTTGACTACTACACAATAAAAATCGTAGTTATACAATAACCGTGTCTGTCTGTCTGTCCTGCGAACGCGTTCGCATTTTTCGTGCAAAGGTTAATCATTGCGTACGCAGTTTTTCGAAATCTTTGCGTTCGCAGTAGCTAGGACAGTCGAAGGGTTGGCAAAACTGTGAGCGTTAACGGATCAATTTGCGGTTGGGTTTGGATGGTGTTTTTTCGTTAACGCTCACCGTCGCAACAGTTTTAACTCAGTTTGATTGGATATTTCGTTACTGTAATGTTGATGTGTAGGGTGTGAATGTTTAGTTTGTGTTATTACGGTTGTGGGTGTTGAGTCTGAGGTGTTTAAGTTTGTTAAGTCTGTTGTGTTTGAACGGGCGTTTTTTCTTCAACTTGTTCTTATTGATTTTTGGGACGGACCAAGTGCTGAGTGTTATGCAACCTTTCAACATCCAATGACAGGGTTTCCACCAATTGTTCACGGTATTCGTCTTAGTATCAATTTGCCATTTATTGGCGCCGGCCGGAAATCGAACCCGGGCCTGCTGCGTGGCAGAGATTTACTCTAACCACTAAGCCACCGACGCGTGTTTACCTACGTCGTTTTTCGAAAACCGCTTTGGCGAATGTCCTTCACGAAGCTATAACGTTAGGTACTATAATTTATTCTACATCATTTTAAATATTTATAAATTAAATTAATCTTATATTTAATTAAATATTTATAAATTATATTAATCTTATATTTAATAAAATTTTTATAAATTATATTAATCGTATATTTAATTAAATATTTATAAATTATATTAATCGTATATTTAATTAATTATTTATAAATTATATTAATCGTATATTTAATTAAATATTTATAAATTATATTAATCTTATATTTAATGAAATATTTATAAATTATATTAATCTTATATTTAATTAAATATTTATAAATTATATTAATCTTATATTTAATTAAATATTTATAAATTATATTAATCTTATATTTAATAAAATATTTATAAATTATATTAATCTTATATTTAATTAAATATTTATAAATTATATTAATCTTATATTTAATTAAACAATTTGTTATATGTAAAGAAATATTTTCCTTGGAATATGAGTAAATTAACGATACAAAGTCGAATTCAGTTAAGGAAAACAAAATTGAAGAACATTTACAAATTTCTCCAATCTTTCAATTTGCAATTAAAAAAATCAATTACCTGACCAAATTTATTGGCAGTTTTTAGTGTCCGATTAAATGGGTGTAATTCGCTAATATTCGTTTTAAACATATTTTGGTAATTATAACGACATTTATGTTTTAGGAAATAGAAATGTAAATTATCAATAAATTTTCTTTGAATACTTTCAATGTTATTTAAAAGGTATTCACTACAGTCACCCCAAGTAATGATCCGTACATAGCTCTCGATCGAATAAATCTTTGATATAATAATATGAAATGCCGACTAGAATTTAAATTTTTGCTAATTTTAAGGATGACGCCTAATAGACGCCTGCACGAGCTTACGGTTTTTTTAATATGCTCTTTGAAATAAAGGCCCTGATCTAAAATACACCTAGGTCACGTACGCTACTTTTTCTATTAATGATGTCATCATTTATTTTATAAGTGTACAGTCTTTTAAATAAGTCTTCGGCCGTTGAGAATTTTGCAGTTTTTTCAAAATATCTCGAAACCTTTTAGAGCCAGAGAGATGAGACCATTGGCGAATGTTATTCTTTTACCAATCTCTATCCTATGTGCTGGTTACCTTTAACCGAAATTCCTAGGTTTCACCGGAAATAGCAAAAGTCATTTTTAACAAGTTTTCAAACACGGGTGCTACGCCACTGCGACTTGCATTTTCGGATTCACCATGGTCGATTCATATTAAAGTTAACACACGTTAGCAAACGTTTCAAACGAACTCGCAGATAGAATTGGCTCTAAAAATTCGTATCAGGTAAGACAACCGATCGCTATAGGCCTAATCCGACTCATTAAGGCTGGTTAGTAAATGTTCGAAGGAGAGCGCATTAAAGAAAAATTATACTTCTGGCCATAAGTAACATAATAATATAAGTATGACATTGTCCAATTGATGTTAAAATGCTTATTTTCAGGCAACGCCTTTAGTCGATATTGACATTTTATCCCTGCTTCAGCAAAGACGTTTAAACTGAGCTGAGTAGTATATTAGCCATATGGGTGAAAGTGATTAGTCTTCAGTTTTAGCCCAATATCAAGTTCGCTAGGATTAAAATGTTCAGACTGTTCAATTTTATAATGCCGCAGGTAAATCTAGCAACAACCGTGGCTATTACAAATGTTTTGACATTGAATTGCTCTGTGCTCATACTTATGTCTAGGCCTAACAGATAATTTGGCGTTGAAACTTTCCTTTTCCCTTTCTACAAAATTTAAACCATCCTAAAGCGAAATATTGCGTTTATTCGCGACCGAAAGGATTCTAGGTGGCGCAGCGGCGCCGAATGTTTAACGCCACTTCTTAACTACTACACTAACAGTTTTAAGTAGGATTTAAGCCTAGGTTCACATAGAGCTAATGGAGCCCGATAAAGATAATATTCCCATGGGCGGTATAGCTTAGAGAGGCTCCAAATATTGAACTGACCTATAACGGCCTTTAAAGAGTGGACCATTAAATTCGTTTCATGAATTTATGTAATCCCTCTGTATCCCGCTCTTACTATAGTTAATGTTGATGGTTGTTCAAACGATGTGGAATCAAATGTGGATTAACACGAATGTCTAGCTTTGCATTTTAGCATCAGCTGAATTCAGCTGGAACTTTTGAAAGGCGCTATCTCCTCAACGATTGGTCGTAGAGAGATAAAATTGACACTTTCTAAATATGAATCGACCATGGTGAATCCGAAAATGCAAGTCGCAGTGGCGTAGCACCCGTGTTTGAAAACTTGTTATAAATGACTTTTGCCATTTCCGGTGAAACCTAGGAATTTCGGTTAAAGGTAACCATCACAGAGGATAGAGATTGGTAAAAGAATAACATTCGCCAATGGTCTCATCTCTCTCGCTCTAAAAGGTTTCGAGATATTTTGAAAAAACTGCAAAATTCTCAACGGCCGAAGACTTATTTAAAAGACTGTACCTTATATGAGATGTTTTTCTACTAAATGATATAACTACAGATTTGGCCGGATTAATCGATACATTATTCTTAAGACACCATTTGGAAATTATGTTTAGATCTTGTTGTAGTAGCTGACAATCCGCCAAATTATGAATGATCTGACACACCTTATTATCGTCAGCGAACTGATAAATGTTGGAGTTAGAAAGTTTGAACTGTAGGTCATAAATATAAATGTTAAAGAGCAATGGACCTAGCGAAGAACCCTGCGGTACACCACAGGTGGCAGGGTAAGTAACGTTCGTAGTCACTCCATTGCACCTTAGAACATTTATCCTGTTAGCCAGGTAATCTCTTATCCATTCCAAAAGGTCACCATGAAGGCCAAAGTGATGAAGTTTTTTGTTGAGAAAGTGATGTGATACTCTATCAAAGGCTTTCGCTAGATCTAGAAATATCACATCTACCTGTTTTTTCTGATTAAAATTTGATACAATGTTATTTATAAACGAGATATGATTTGTTTCAACGCTTTTACCTTTCGAGAAACCATGTTGACCATCATTGGGAAAATTATTGAACCAATTTGACAAATTTGTGTGCATGATACTGTCGAATATCTTAGCAAACACGCAAAGCAGAGAGATCGGCCGATAATTTCAAGCATCGCCAGCGAAACCGTTTTTAAAAATGGGGCTAACTAGTAAAAATGTTTTTGTCTTAATTGAAAGGTTATAAATATGCTGAAGTAATGGAATACAAATGTCACCACAGCCCTTGACAATAAACGGTGGAACATTGTCGATTCCGGTAGAAAATGTTAAGATTGCTTCTTGAATCATTTTTTCAGTAATATATAAATTGCTGAAGGTGTCCGAATAGGAGTTTGAAGTATCATACTTAAAAGGTTGGTTTAAATCTACATTATCCACGGTGATGTTACTAAAATTATCTAGGAAAGTTTCAGCTAGTTCATAGGGACTGGCAACAAACTTATCATCGCGCTTTAACCTGATGGCCATAGGCTTTTTATTAATATTACGGTTGACGTACTTCCAGAACATTTTCGGATGTTTTAAGGCACTTTCACATAAATTATATTTCATGTTTTTTGTCACTATTTATTAAATGTTTTGAAGTAGATTGTAATTGACAAAATTGTAAATGGTCTGAAACGCAGCCTGTTCGCTTAAATTTGTTGTGGTAGTATTTCTTACGCCTTAAAACATTAATCAATTCAGTTGAATACCAATCTGGGAAATTTTTAAAGGTTTTGTGTTTCTTTTTGGGGATAAATAAATTCATAGCAGTTTCGATAGATTTAGTTAGTAAATCTACGCAAGTATCGACATTAGTTTGTGTATAAAAGTCGGACCAATCATAATCGCGCAGATATTTGTATAAACTAGAATAACTGCCTTTACTGTAATTAAAATATTCATAGTCTAAAGGGACCGATTTATCAAAAATTAAGGGAATCGCAACTAATAAGGGGGGATGAAATTTATCAATAGGAACAAGGGGGTCAGTAAGGGGAGAAATAATAAGGGAATCCATATTTGTCAGACATAAGTCCAAAGTGTTTCCAAAGTGGTTTACTATGCGATTAATTTGACGAAGGTTACTGGCGTAACAAATATCAAAAACACAGCTTGCTTTTTTTTGGTTATAAAATGAGCAAAGAGATACATCATAATCCAGCCAGTCAACTTTGGGAAGGTTAAAGTCACCCAAAATTAAAATATCATTTTGTAAATTTAGCGCGTTAATTTGCCAATGTTTGCTTAGGTTGTCGAATAATTCTGTGCTGCATCCAGGTGAGAAGTAAATATTACCAATCAAAAGTGACTTTACGGAGTTAATTTTGATTTCCACGAAAACGTATTCTGGTATTATTTCCAAATCTGTCTGTCTAATTACTGTGAAAGAATTATTGACTGCGATTAAGGCTTAATTAATCTTATATTTAATTAAATATTTATAAATTATATTAATCTTATATTTAATTAAATATTTATAAATTATATAAATCTTATATATAATTAAATATTTTAGTATTTTTATGTAAAATTGGATCGTGATCAGGAATTGAACTCGGGTCACATTGTTACAATGCGGATAGTTCACCGCCGAGCCATTGACTTCCTAAGGGAAAATTTTAAATTAAAGGAACCATTATGATAAGGCGGGTTTTTTTACTAAACGGATGAATAGAATATCTGTATATATTGTTTATTGAACTTTGTTTTTTAATTTTCTGAACTTGTTAAAGTCTAAATATTTTACGTATGAAAATTTAAAGGTCAAATCTTGTTTTAGCGCCGTCAGCAGATAAAATGGTTAAAGGGTAGAACCCGTTAGTTTTCGTAATTTATTTCGTTTTTTCAGTCATTTTTTTTTAATCTATTGTGTGTTTAGCGTATTAGTTCATTAATGAAGAAAATATCGAGTTGTTTATATAGTGGACTGGGTTTTTAACTTGGTCGTCATTACTTAGTTATTTATTTTAAACGTTTTCTCGACTGACTAAGATGTTTAATGCAGTTCATCAATTGGGTTCGTTAGTTTTATTTGTAAAGAGCCCTAACTATTCCGTCTACGGTCATTCATTGATATACGAGCTGTCGTTTAGTCAAGGGGCTTTCTGTGCTTTGTGAATGGTAAGTTTTTCGCTTCTTGTTAATTAATTTTTTATTGGTGTGGATATTTGGACATCTACGATTCTTAATGCAGTCATTGATTTCCTGGGTGTGCGAGTCATTATGTGATATTGGAAATTGGATGGTATTGGTCTTTTTCATGCGGAATGTGTCACAACGTCAACAGGAAGTCTACGAGTCGTCCACTACCAGATGCCGAATATAGCTATTCTACGGTATCTTCATCAAGGGCGAGTGTTGAAATAAAATGAGCGTTAAAGATGTGGCAAGTATGTCGTAAGCGAGAAAAATACAAATACCCTCTGTAGATATTTCTTTCATTAAAATTGGCTTCGTATTATATTTAAATGATAAACTTGTTCTGTACACTCTGTTTAAAAAGTCTTCGACAGGTGAAATTTTTGCCCTCTTTTTAATTCTACTAGAAAACTATAATAGACAGATCGATGAAACCAATTGCAACTATTATTTATTTTCTAATATCTTTCGTTATTTATCGGTGTCGTCCGCCAAAAATTAATAGTTTTGGCAGCTACCGTTAAAACTCATTTTTGACAACTTTTTAAATATTGGTTCTACGGCACTGACTCGCTCGTTTTTGAATTCACAATGGTCGATTCATATTTAGAAAGTGGAAAAATGTTCCCTCTACAACCAACGGTTGAGAAGTAATCGCGTTTACAAACTTTGGTCGAAATTGGGAAACACCTAAAATGCATCAAGCGATTATTAATAACGCAACTTCGACAGCGATTCAATAACATTGAAAATATATTTAATTAAAGGCCGGTTAAAAAAAAACAAATCCCAAGAACAACTTGGCAAGTGGTTTTAGGAATATCCTTTTTTATACGCTAAAGCTTTTGAAAAGCTATTTGCGTAGAAATTTTTTATAATAATGGTTACCAAAATTTTAAACCAGCCTTTAATTAAACATGTTGTTGGATCACTGTCGAAGTTATGTTATTAGTAATCGCTTGGTGCACTTTAGGTGTTTCCCAATTTCGACGAAAGTTTGTAAACGCGATAACTTCTCAGTGCCGTAGAACCAATATTTAAAAAGTTGTCAAAAATGAGTTTTGACGGTAGCTGCCAAAACTATTAATTTTTGGTGGACGAAACCGATAAATAACCAAAGATATTGGAAAATAAATAATAGTTGCAATTGGTTTCATCGATCTATCTATTATAGTTTTCTAGCAGAATTAAAAAGAGGGCAAAAATTTCACTTGTCGAAGGCTTTCATAAATCATGACGACGTCATTGACTTTGAATTCAATAGTTTTCTTAGCGGGTTTTCATTCATTGGCTTTTCGAAGTTCTCGGAGATATTCTTTGTGCCAGCGCTGCCAGACGTGATCTAGAAGTTGTTGACGATATTGAAAGCGACGAGTCAATTCTTGACGGTTCGAGGGAACATCATCTTGTTTTGAATACGTCTTCGACGGTAACGAGGTTAGTCGTCCTCCAGTTAGAAAGTGTCCTAGTGTTACCGCGGATGGTTCCTGATGGTCGTTGTAAACGAATGTCAGTGGCCGTGAATTCAAAATAGCCTCGATCTCTATGAGCAATGTCTCCATCTCTTCATACGTCAGGGTCGATCGTCCCAAAGCTTTCTTCATCGTGTTTTTAGTCAGTCCTATAAGTCGTTCGTAGAATCCACCCCATTATGCTGCCCTTGGAACGATAAACTTCCATTTAATTCTTAAATTTGAAATGTGAGCCAATACCTATAGGCTTCTGATTGCATTCCAGATTTCTTGCAAATCTTTATTGGTCCCTTTAAATGTTAGAGCATTGTCAGTCAGGACAGTCTGGGGGATTTCTCTTCTAGCGATGAACCTACGAAAAGTCGTAAGAAAGTTTCCGGCTAAAAGATCAGTTACCATTTCTAAATGGACAGCTCTTGTAACGCAGCAGGTGGTTCTCTGGGCTTTGGTATATATTAGGCTAGCAAAGTCGATGCCTGTACTCTCAAAGGGTGTGGCTTGGGTTATTCGGTCCGCCGGTAACGGTGCTTCTATCATCGCCCTGGCTGGGCACGAAGCTTTTGACAAATTAGTCATTTTTTAATTAGTGATTTTACCAATTGTCTCGGTCTTGGTATCCAAAACTTCTCCCGCAAATCGGTCAGAGTTACAGATATCCCTCCATGGTATGATCTCTCGTGATACCATTTTACAATAAGCAAGGGCAATGGATTCGTAGTCGAGACGATCAACGGGTGCTTTTCCAAGTAAGTGAATTCCGATTTTTCAAGTTGACCGCCAACGCAAAGTAGTCCAGCTTCATTGATAAAAGGATTCAGAAGGTATAGATTAGAATTTTTCTTCAAGGGCTTACCGTCCTTCAACAAGACCAGCTCTTCTCTAAAATTCTCTATCTGGGCTTGCTTTATTCCTTCAGCATTATCAATGTCTTTTGCCGTTAAAGGTCCTTCGATTTTTCCTGCTCGATTCTTGCAGTTTTCTAGGAAACGGAGAACAAAAGCCATTGTTCGGATACTCTTCAAGTAAACACTGAAACGTTCTACATCTAAAAACTGCTTCACTGGTTCGGCTACACATTATCCTACGAAGTTCTGTTGGTCTTAACACAGTTCTTCGTCTCCGAAATCTTCCTGGTTAGAGTCTGGATTATACTTCTTAGGCCAATTTTTCACTTCTTGACAAAGCCAAGGCAGTCCGTACCACCAGATATTACTTCTTGGAAGCACTTGAGCCTTACATCCTATCGTTGGTAAGTCAGCCGGGTTTTCCACACCGGGACAGTGATTCCAACTGCGGGCGTCGGTTAAGGAGTGGATTTCACCGAGACGATTACTAACAAACGTTTTATACTTCTTCGCCGGCCTTTGAATCCAACCCAGCACGATGGTGCTGTCCGTCCACATAGATACAACAATATTTCCCAGGGTAAGCATGTTATCTCGCAAATATTTCACCAATCTGGCTCCCAGGACAGCTGCAAGTAATTCCAATCTTGGATGAGTAATCTTCTTTAATGGTGCCACTCGACTCTTAGCAGCAACTAGACTGGTTCCTATTTTCCCATCGGAGAATACCGATCGAAGATAAACGGTCGTAGCGTATCCTTTTCCGCTTGCATCGCAGAATCCCACCAGGGTTCGTTCCACAATCGTCGCTTGTGGAGCCCTTTGATTGTGATAATACCTTGGAATTCTGATTTTGCCAAGATTTGGTAAGTCATTACACCAATCGGTGAACTCCCTTGCTAGATCTTCGGGTAATTGTTGCTCCCATCCAATTAATTTTTCATCTTCACTTCGTGTTGTCCACAGCTTTTAGAAAAGGAACTTTCCACGAATTGTAAACGTAGCGAATAATCCAAGCGGGTCGAAAATTCGAGATATCGCTTGTAAAACGAATCTTTCATTAATCCACCAGTGTCAAATATGAAACAATCATCTTCTGGGTTCCAGGTTAAACCCAACACTTTAGATTCAGGATTTCGATGTTCATCAAGTTAAAACGAATTATTGTCCGATTCAGTTACACCCCAGCGTTCTCTTAGCTCTCTGGAATTAGATTTCCACTTGCGTAAGTTCATTTTAACTTGACCAAGTACTTCTTTGGCTTCGGTAGATAAGGCTCAAGCTTCTTCTACATTATCACCACCCGAAAGCAAATCATAAACGTATAACCCCTTCTTTAGGATTTCACAGGCTCGAGGATACAATTCTTCATTTTTCTTTAGGGGATATCTGATTTTTGCAGCCAAGAGAAAGGGACTCGCAGTTACTCCAAAGGGAATCCGAGTCAATTCGTAAACTTGAAAATTGGACTGCTCTTGTAAATTGAAACTCCATAGAAAACGGACGGCACTCCGATCTTCCGGAGACAACGATATCTGGAGGAACGCACGTTCGATGTCCGCAGTAAAGGCAATTCTATTTTTTCTGAAAGCGACGAGCAAATTGAACAATTCGGGATTCAAGTTGGGTCCCGAGTGAAGACAATCGCTCAGTGATAATGCTCCTTGCTTACACGACGAGGCATCGAATACCACTCTGACTCTTGTTGTCTCACTAGTTGACCGGATGACAGCTCGATGCGGTAAATAATAAATCGGTCGATGTTTCTTCGACAACGGATCATCAACAATCTTGATGATGCCAGAGGAAAGTTGTTCCCGCATGATGCCACTGTAATCTTGATATAAGACTAGGTTGTTACGAAATCGCTTGAATAAGTTAGTTGTTCTTCTTTTCGCTATTTTATTAAATTGTCCTGGAGATCTTCGTTACCAGTTTTCCATGGAAAATAAACTTCCTACCAGTAGGACTTGCAAGTTATGGTTTCTTCGAATCTTTGGACGATCTCTGACGTGGTATTATTCTCCGAGTTTAAATGATCTTTGATGCCAATGGAATCCAACTCCCAAAATGACTGGATCTGTGTTGAAAGATTATCTTCTGTAGATACCATTAACGCCGTGGCTTGATCAATCTTTGGTGTAAGCTCCGTAATGGTAGATTTTCCGTGAATAGTTCATCCTAGGATGGTTTTCACTGCCGCCAATCCTTCGGACAGTCTCAGTATTTTTGTAGTTGCTATTGTGCGCCAATCAGGATCCCAATGCTCGCTTCTTCACCATTCTCTAATTTTCCTCCAACATCGGCCAATTCCAATTTCTTTTCTTGCAATTCCAGTAGAGAACTCGTTGGCACTGAGATCTACAAATAGATGGTACTACTAAGGCTTGAAGGGTAGCACGGCACTTGGGGTCTCTTAAATTCTCAAGTACGAATTGAACCTTCTTAACTGGCAAATACTCGGAAAGACCTTCTACTCAGTTCCCCGAAACAAATTTTCGTCTTCAGAGGATATTAAACCAAGATAGGAGGTTTTCTAAAAATGAACAATACCTTTTCACCTTCTTTATGATAGTGAAATCAAAGGGTTGTCAAATAGCATAAATGTTATGTTACGTATGACTGCGAGTAAGTCTCTTTCTATTAATTGTTTAGTGAATCAAATGGAAGGTAAAGACAAAGAACTAGAAGCTAGTTTGTTTGCTTACTTGCAAAATATGCGTGGTACCCAGGAATTTTGGTATACACGTTTTGGCAAAGTTAAAAGTACGTGTTTTCAGTATGGGCCTCCCACGTGGTTTGTTACGTTGAACCCAGCAGAGTACGACTGGTTGGAACTTCATGATCATTTGCGATCTTTTTACCCGTTGAAAGGATTTTTTTTTAAATTTCCAGTTGGGTAATTATGCAATAACGATCCTGTTGCGGTTACACGACATTACTATAACTGATTTCAAGCCATTTTGAAGAAACTTATAATGGATAAAGAAAAGCCTGTTTTAGGGCAAGTGGTGCACTATTTCTGGAGGGTAGAATATCAGAGTCGTGGTGCACCTCATTTCCATTTTATTTTATGGATTAAAGACGCACGAAAAATTGGGATGGCAAAAGATAAGGAAGTATTGGATTTTGTTCAAAAGTATATCACATGTGCTTTACCAGATAAGAATAAAAATCCTACATTATATGATTTAGTATCCAAATAGCAGTGGCACAAATGCAACGCCACTTGCTTGAGGAAGAAAAAAAATGAGATAAATTCATGATATGTGGTCGTTTCAAGTTTCCCAGATTTGTTACTGATATGGCTATTCTTAACGCACTTGATACTACTATTAAACAACATGCCACACGAAAATCCAGGAGCAAGCTTTATTTGCTACCTAGATCCAAAGCCGAAACGCACATTAATGATTACAATTAAAGGAAACATGGACATTCAGTTTGTATCTGATTCGAAAATGGCTATCGCACGCTATATTACCTCGTATATTACAAAAAAAATCATATAAGGAGAGTTTTTGGAATGATTTAGGAAATAAAGATTTACGCAGCCGTTTGTGGTCAGTAGGATTAAAATCTATTTCACATCGTGAAATTGGTAGCTACGAGGCAGCTGATCGCTTAACGCAGCACCATCTGTATGGGAAATCAGATTCCATTGTTTTTGTTAATACCTCCCATAAAGAATATAGAAAGTGATTACTTAAGTAATACAAAGATTTGAAATCTCTGAAAGAGACTCATCCTGATAGAACAGATATATTCATGATAAATTTAGTCGATCCAAATCGCCCTAATAGTCGAGAAGACACTTGTTTGTGTAATTGGGCGAGATTCTACTATCGGGTTTCAACAAAGCCTATTACCAAAGGACCTTCTGAATTACTTGAACTAAAACATGGAGCTGGTTTTGTAAAGATGAGAGTTAAACCTTTCCTGGTTCAGCACCCAAACCATGATCCAAATAAATCTGAATCAGGATCTGAAAAAATTTATCACAGGTGGCTGATGATATTTTTACCTTGGAGAGAAGAAAGTTCTATACTAGGGAATCATAAAACCTTTAAAGAATCTATTGAGAGTAATTTACCAAGGTTAAAGGATATGATGAAGTATCACGACAAGTTAAATGCGTTACTAGAGGCAGAAAAGGAACTGCAAGAAGCTTTAACTAAAGATACATTAGCCGACAATCAGAATAATTTCGTGGTAGCTAGCACTGATAATCGTATTGAGGGAAGAGAGTTGGGAGAAGTTGAAAGTTCAATGAATGAAGTGAACACAGCTCTCAAGGAATTTAAGGAAAACTTAGTTTTAACTCCTGACAGCTTAGCTTGTGAGCTTGTTTAAATGGAAACAGATCAGAGGAGCATCTTTGATAAAATCGCTAGTCATTTTTGCAGTTCAAACTCTTCTGACGAAGCATTGCATATTTTTATTAGTGGATATGGAGGAACTGGGAAAAGTTTCCTAATTAAAATCCTTAGAATATTTTTATGCTCGCACTTTGAAGATAAACTTTGCGTGGCTTTGGCAGCTCCAACTTGATTGGCTGCCCATAACATAGGAGGAGTTACTCTGCATCGTTTGTTAATGCTACCTGTTCAACGTGACAAAGCTGCGAAATCTTACAAATTAGGCCCAGACACATTACTATTTACATGTTTCATTTAAATACAAAATAAATCGCCATAAAATAAATCAAGAATTCTAAATTATTACGTTAAACATATATAGTCCCACTAGTAGTGACATTTTCAACATTGCTTTGCGTCATCACAATAGCTTTATTAGTGCACAACATTTTTAGGAAAAATTATTTCTCAGTGGTAGAGTAACATTGGTAACGTCACCGTAAGATTATCTGGGGAACTCTAGAGTGCCGACGTGCCATCCCTTAATTGGAAAATGGTAAGGTTTTTGAAATTTACTCCGTGCGAGGTAACTCGACAAACAAGGTAACATTGTAAAGGGTACAAATAGTAGAGTTCAAGGTTTTAATATCAGGTCGGTTCTATGTGCCGTAATGGCGCTATAAAGGGCCAAATTTTAACCCTCCCTTTATTTGTAATATGGTTATTAAACGCGCTTATGTAATAACGCAAAAAAATATTTTTTCTTGAAAACCGTGCGAGGTAACTCGACAAACAAGGTAACATTCTAAGAGGTAGAATTAGTTGTGTAAGTCATTTTAATATCATTAAATTTCAGACTCGGAAAGATCAGATAGTGTTAATATTATGACCAAATCTTGGGATTAACTTTTCACGTCTTTTTACAGCCATAGAAATAATGAAAAGCCAATACCCAGCAGCTCTTCCATTAGAAAGAGGTACATTTTAAAAATAATATTTTAAAATTATTGTATTATTCTCCAACTAATCTTAGGTACTTCTAGTGAGAATACTTTTAGAAAACCAAAGATTAAAGTGAACAAAACTACAATCCAAACTAAAGATTTCAACAACGGGATTACTTTCGGTGTAAATTTAAATTACAAATCCAAGATTACCACTTACCGTGTGATTTTTGTACAACAGGCAACCATGATGGATTTTTAAAAATATCATCGCCTAAATGCTTTGAACATAAATACGTCGAATATTTAACATCGTTGACCGAAAATCTGGGATTGTATTTTGAAAGCTAATTAACCCATTGATGGCAATGAATAGGCGCTTAAATAAACCCCTCTCTGACTGTCTTGCCCCCTGTTAGAAAACTCTCAGCTTTGGCAGTATAAAGAGAAACCATGGACAAACATGTCCAGTCGTAGCAGCACAAACTCTATAATCGGTTATGAATGATCTTTTATTTAAAGAACTATTGGTTTGGATTTTAGTATTGAAAAAAAAACCAATGCTATGTTTATCATATGAGGTGCGTGATAATACCGAAAATCATTATTACAGCCCGAAAATACGCAATGTTTAGTTTCCCCCATATTACTACTCAATTTTAACATAAATGTTCAAAGAATCCATCACTACGCGGGCTACGGCCAGTTTTACTGTTGAATATTTTCTCCAACAGAGCGCGCTCACAACCGACCAATACCGACCGGAAAATAAAGCGGATAATGTACCCTAACCCGATTCATCGCCCTTGTCACTCCCAAGTAGAAGGTTAAGCGAAAAGGTTAGTACAGGGATAGTGGTCCTGGAAAATCTATAATTTGTCTATGCATACAGAAACCAAATTTCATAAATTTTATTCTCGTTAAGTTTTAAGTGCTTAATTTTTTTTAAATGTTTGTAAATGTTAAATATACTATGAATTTCGGTACAATCAACTAACTGGTGTAATTTAAAATTTTAAAATCAGCTGTCACGTAAATTTTACAGATTCACCATACGCGGTAATTACATACTACATGTATTCTGTACAAAATACAGTTATGTGGAATAAAACAAAGAAACTGATAACCCGGTTTTAATTACAACTAAATATCTGTAAAATATGTTTGATATATCTAGTAAATATGTTTTAGAAGTTTTGTTTAAAAAAAAACGTGATGTTTCATGTATAAACCATGGATATTTCTCTCAGTGTATTTAGTATTTAGGTTTTAGAGGTTCATTAATTTCCTTCAATTTAGCGGGACCTAAGGATCACCCAGTTTCACAACACTATAAGCATATCCCAGTTTCCGGGACCAATTTTGGGAAAGTAAAAATAAGAAAATAATGGAAAATTTTCGTTAAAGTAAAATTTAAAAATTAAAATTGGAACTAATCTTATATCTTTTATCAATTATTTTGGATAAGATAAAAAGGGCTTTCGTTGAAAAAAATTGTAAATGATTGTTTGGTATAATAAACCTTTAGTTTAAAACTGATAAGCTTTAACATTGACCTCTGGCGATAATTTACACTGAGCACATCTCTTGTCTAGCGTTATGTGACATCAAGAACCTATCAAAATTAGTTGAATGATTGGTAATCAGCCTACTGTTTGAACCTCATGATGTCAACTGTATGAACTGAATAATGTAAAGATGCCACTGAATTTAAAAAAGACAAGTTAAAAATATAATAATGTAACCCAGTTAATTAAGTTAAGGCTATTTATTTATGCAAACATATTTCAACATCGATTAAACAGCACCATAACCACAATAATTGTTAAACATAATTTACATATTCTTTCTGAAATCTTCGGATACTTTCTCTATAACAAATGCAGACAATTGATTCAGAACGTGCAATGAAAGATCCATATTTGATTTTAAAAAAGAATGACGCATAAAACGATTGTCATCTTAGAAAACGAAAAGTGAATAAAATCTAAAACAAATAATTTTCCAAAATATATATAAAAAGCTTTCCAAATATATAAGAGTAATTTTGTTTGTACACAGAAAAATAGATAAATAGCTAAACATGCATACAGTTATATTTATACATATATGTATATATTAATTATATGAAAAATAAAGTAGCATGATTTTTATAAGTAATAACCAAGGATCATATATGTTAGAAAGATAGGTAGCCCTCCGGCCAGCCCGTGTTTTCAAAACGCCGGCAGCGCCGTCAATATAAAGAGAGCCTCTAAACGTGGGACGTCTTGTTTCTATTCCCTTAAGGACAAATTTTCGCGGTGCTTCCTCCGTGTTTTGTCCTTGACGGAATCTAAAGACGGATTCTCTATCGTGCATGACCCACCGACGGCGCTGCCATTTTTTGCCAATCGCCTCATATCCTTCTAACATATACGATTCTTGTAATACCCTAAAAAGGATAATGTTTTACTAGGTCAGCATAATTTTTTTAATTATTTACAATTATAAATATCTAAAATTAGCCGGTTAACGTCTTCGAATACAAAATATATTAAATGCAAACGTACTATTTTCCTCGCCTTCGACATAATCCAAATTGAACACGCACAATACAATAAATGAAACGTTTAGCTTGCATCTTTGATCTCTTAAAAAAAATTCATCAAAAGTATTATGTTTGGTAAATATTGATGAGAAATGTAATGTTAATGAAAAGCCAAATTTAGAACTTTAAAAAGAAAACTGATTAATATATGACTAAAATTTTGTTATTTTCAATTGAATTTTAATTTTTGGTTAAGGTGCATGAATTTTACAGACCTTACAGAAAAGACCATTACTTTAGATTAAACCTATGTAGTATTCAAAACTTGAGCAGAAACTACCGCCTTTAATATTGACAAACTTTCTGAAAATGTCTCGGAACAAATGGCTGATAACGATAGGCTTATTGAGAAGCTAAAATCTGAACTTAATCATTTGGCTACTGAAACAAGGCGTAATAACCCAGTTATCGAGAAAACCGTTGAAAACCGAAACGACCTCGCTAAAATCGTAGTTGGATTTTTGAGCGAAATGATTGGATGGGTTGGTACTATCCATATTGGCCGACTCTAATGTGCCTAGGAAAATTAAAGTCAAACTTCCCGACTTGACACATAAAAATGAAATCCTTAAAAATGCATATAAACTCAAAGGATGTAACATCTACATCCCTCAGGATTTCACCCCCCGACAGGAGACGTCTAGATATTACCTCAGATTATTTATTAGAGAACATGGCAAAGATAAAGCCAAATTCATATTGAATTTCGTAGTACTATTTGAAGGGCAAAGTTTCTATTATAACGAATCCTCTAAAACGGTGGAAGTAAAAGAATAAAATCATCTGGTTATTAAATTAAGTACAATAAAAACCTGTATATAAAATGGATATAATTTGTGCAAATATTAAAAGTGCCCACTGTAATTTACCCAAACTGCTTGCTTATCTTGAAAACTCAGTAATATCCTTTAATATAATTGCCCTCACGGAAACCTGGTTTCGTAACGATTTATTTTTATTTATCCCAAATTTTACCTTTTATGGAATAGGTAATCGTAGGGGCGGAGGGGTTGGTTTTAACTGTCGCAATAATATTGCTGTCACCCCCTTAAATAATCTATGTGTTTTTAATAATCATATTGAAAGTTATGTTTTAAAAATCAACATGTTAGACTTATATGTTATAATCATCTATAGACCGCATAAAAGCAGTCTCGATCTATTTCTATCACACTGTGAAGATATCTTGCAAAATATCCCTTCGAAATCTAAAAAAAAATTTCATGGGTGACTTTAATATAAATTTTCTACAAGACTCTCCATACCTTGTATCGGTTTTAGATCTGTTTAATAGTTACGATCTTAAAAAATGTGTAAACGAAATCACAAGAATTCCATCTAATACCTGCTTAGACAATGTGTTTCTTAATGTAGACTCCACCGTCAGTGTCCTTTCGGATATCGATGTCACTGACCACTACCCCATTTTCATCAGTCACATAGCAAGCATTTCTAGTCCCAATCAGAGTAAGATTCGTGACCTGAGTGAAAAAAATACTAAAAAATTCTGCCTACTTTTATCAAAGGTAGACTGGACCTTCTTATTCGAAGAAACCGATATCAATATGGCTTATAATAAATTCGAATCGGCAATAACTCTAGAGTATAATAAGGCCTTTACATATAAAAAAATCACCTTCAAACCTGAATCGTGGCTAACTTCGAACCTAAAACAAATTATCAAAACCAAGAGAAAATTACAAAAAACATTAAAGCGACATTGTAACAACTTAATTAGAAATACACGAAGTACGTTCTATTATAAGAAAGTTCACGAATCTAAATCTCCAAAACAAAAATGGAAAATTTTAAATCAAATACTAGGCAGAACGAATGCTCCTAAAATATCCCTATTGATGCCAATGTATTAAATAAACTCTTTACCACAGATGGCGCACCAGTACCCACAGACTCGGGGCTTAACTATCCAATTAGTAATCCTAATACAATGGCTCTGTTTACCGTTTCTACGCAGGAAGTTAGTGACATAGCCAGAAGCCTTAGCTCTGGCTCGGCGCCTGGTTCAGACAACTTCCACCCTCGTCCTATGAAGCAGGCACTTAATTATATTTTAATACCTCTGGTTTTCTTAATCAATCTCTCCTTTAAATTGGGTAAATACCCTGATAATTTAAAAAATACAGTTATCATTCCAATCTTTAAAAAAGGTTACATTAACGATACCAATAACTACCGACATATTTCACTACTTTCCTTTATAGCCAAAATAATAAATACCAACTAATATCAGATTACCATTTTGGCTTTCGTTCCAACAAAAGTACATTAAATGCCTTAGCAGAAACCTATAAAAAAATTACTGACACAATTGATGCAGGGGAATCTTGCGTGGGTGTCTTTCTGGACCTCCGCAAGGCCTTCGACAGTGTTGGTCACGATAGGCTGATAAACAAATTATACAAACTTGGCATTAGAGGTAAAGCTGGAAATTGGATCCAGAGCTATCTATCTAAGAGGCAATGCTTTACTATTTACTAAAGTTAACAATACTATATCCAATCAAATTAGGCTAAGCTCGGGCATACCACAAGGCTCTATTATTTCCCCCATACTATTTAATTTGTACATTAATGATATTACTCAACTTATTAAGCAGGGCATATTATATCTTTACGCCGATGACACTTTACTATTAATTGGGGGAAAAGTATTAATAACATTATTAACACAACCAATGCCTGCCTAACAAAGATTCAAAAATGGCTTACAAATAACGAACAAAAACTAAACTTAGATAAATCCGAATATATACTTTTTAATAACCTTGGAAAAAATACGCACTTAGACCAAAGCTCGATACACATTGACAATATTCCTTTAAAAAGAGTTGAAAAATATAAGTACCTCGGACTGTGGTTCGATCCTTCCCTCTCTTGGAACTCTCACGTTGAATATCTCAGGAAAAAGTTATCACGAGTCTGTGGGATTATATACACTTGCAAAGCCATGATTCCTCAAAAAGCCCTCTTATAAATTTATCATTCATTATTCCATTCTCTGTTGTCATATGGAAATTGCATTTGGGGGAACACGAGTAATATCAACTTAGACCGACTTCAAAAATTACAAAAAATAATTATTCGTTCAATACATAATGCCCCATATTATTCTCATACAAAAAGCTTACTATCAAATAGCAATGTATTAAATGTTAGACAACACTTTAAATATTCCAGTCTTACATTATTATATAACGATCACAATTCCGGATATAAGTTGTCAGAAAAAACTACCAACTTTTTAAATACTCGCTCAAAAAATATACTAAAAATCCCAAAATGTCGGACTTCTAAAAAAATAAAATCCATTTTCTACCCAGGGGCAAAAATTTATAATTCTTTTTCTCCAGATGTACAAAGTGCTACAAATGTATTAAAATTCAAAAAACTGTCAAACAAATGCTTTTTAGTAATGATATTTAATTATAGAAGTGTTGCTGACGGTATTTATTTTAATGATAGGGCTAATTCTTTGATCCTGTGAATTTAAATTAACTTTAGTAATATAATATATATATAAATATAGAATAGAATAGAATAGAATAGAAAGGCTTTTTAATATATCACAAAACAGTATAAATTTCCACCAGCAAGTTATGATACAGTTGTGCGTACATATACAACAATACAAAGTCCCGGAAAATATATATCGCAAAAAATAAATACACGGATAAATTAATTTAAATTAAATTAAATAATAAACCAAGTCGTTCTTAAACAAGACAAAAAAAAGTAAAGTTAAAATATTTAAAAAACTACAAATATACAGCGATATCCGTACGTACAAGGAAGAATTCAAAGCACACCTTGGACTTTATCGAATTTTATAGCTTTGTTATTTAGTTTTCGATTAGAAAATAAATCTACTTTGGAACCATAGTCGTTACAATTGTTCATGACACGAGTAAAAATTGTGCTGTTATGTTTTGACGGATAAAAAAGTCTTTGAGTTCTAGTAGATTTAAAATTGTAGTGAAAGTTTATATTTTCTAGTATTTCTGGGGAAACAATTCTACCGTTAATTGCGCGATGAATGAATTTAATGTCGTTTTTTATCAGACATGAAGTAATTGTATCTAGTTTTAGAACGTTCAAGATCTTATCATTATTAAAATTTTTAAAGCCGAATTAAGATTTTTATAAAGAAATAAATATTTCTTCTGGGTGCTCTCTAAACTTGCTATACTAGAGGGACTAGCACTGGAGAAAAGAATAGAACCGTATAAAATTGTAGGGAGAACTAGAGATTTATATAAAGTTAAGAAACACAAAGGGGAATTTAATTGTCGGGATATTCTATAGGCGGCACCAAGTGTTTTATTGGCTTTAATTTTTGATTGTTGTATATAGTGTATAATAATTTACTGTCAAAATTAAAACCAAGGTCTTTGACATTTTGTGCTCTGGTCAATTTAACTCCATTTAGGCTATAAGGATAAAAGATTGGGTTGGTCTTACAAGTATAAGTGATCACAACTTTTTTTCCCATTAATAGGTATATTATTTGTATTACACCAGGAGTTTAAATTTAACAAGTCATTTTGTAGGGAGACACAGTCAGAAGAAATTTTAACTTCATTCGCTAATTTGTGATCATCAGCTAATTGGTAAAGATTGCAATTCTTTATAAGGGACGGGATATCGGAGATATATATATTAAATAAAAGGGGTCCTAAAGACGACCTTGCGGAATTCCACAGTTGATACCATAAGTTATGTCAGTAAGTTCGCCGTTGATCTTAATGCGATTACATCTATTACTGAGATAATCACTGAACCAAAGAATTAGAGACGCAGATAGACCATGGTGGGCTAATTTGCACAGCAAACGAGGGTCGGACACCCTATCAAACGCCTTAGAGAGGTCAATATACACTGTGTCGACCTGACCATGATTATAAATTATAGGATCCAAATAATTAATAAAGTTAAATAGGTTAGTTTCGACAACTCGTCCTTTTACAAAACCATGTTGTGTGTCAGGGATATGGATCTTGAACCAGTTGTAAAAATGTCGTTCAGTTACAAAGTCAAAGACCATGCAACAACCATTTAGAACGGTGATTGGTCTGAAATTGCTGGGCTCACCCTTAAAACCTTTTTTAAAGACAGGCGAAACTACAGCGGATTTCCACTTTTTTGGAAAAGTGCCAGAAGATAGCGATAGGTTAAAAATGTACATAAGTGGCTTCGAGATTAAGTCTTTACAGCCCTTTAACACAAAATTGAGAATTCCGTCGGTACCGGAGGTCGTTGTTGGTTTCAGTTTGTCCAAACCTTTAGTGACGTCATCTATAGTTATTATCAACTTAAAGAAGTTGTCGACCATAACAGGGTCCTTATTAAAAATTACTTATTAACGAACAAATAATTTAGTGACGTTTTAATGTTGGCCAAAACGACTCTCACTATTTCGTCGAAAGGTAGGATGTTTTATGTTTGGTCAAACCATCTTTGTTTTGGGCACGCCGCCTATGCTTTTTTTAGGTTGGCTATGCCGACACTTAGGATTTTGAAATCAAATATTACGAAAATTAGGAAGTTTATAGGTTGGCAAATCCGTCTGTACTTTTTCACGTTGCCTACCCTATTTTTAATATGAATGCCGACTCTGCCATACCGTCAAAATGGATGGCATGAAGTCGGTAACACGTCGCAAAGAATACAGATTTCAATTTGCGTCGGCATAAAAAAATATTTTATGTTAATATTTCAAATTAATTATAAAGTACGGTCGGCCCATGATCCGCCCACATTATTTTTTACCGTTGAAATGTCTTAGTGCATTTTTTTGGCAGGAAGTCGACTGGCCTTTAAATCGCGACTCCGTACTGTATCTATGGAAATATACTAAGCATCTTTAAATAACAGTTGGTTGAATGTACTTTTAGAGGTCGAAATATGAACTATCTTTTGTATACTAGCCGACCAATTGCCAACTGATGTACGACGTTATATTTGCCCTTACGTCGCACAAAACTAGGAAATATTCCGCTATAATAAAACAAAAACGTTATTATTTTTTAATTAACTTCTGGTATGACGTCTACTACTACGTTCAAATAGTCAGTCGAAAAATCTATTATTTGATAATAAGTCCCCTCTGGCATAGGTCACATGGGTGTAGATGAATTTATTTGAAACAAGTATAGTTCACAAAGATCCAAAATTTCATTAACTTCTGATATAAAAGTTAGAATTATGGGATATTTTCCGCGATAGATTTAAGTGTTGGTCTATCGGTAATTTGAATGCCCCATTAGTATAACACACATGTCAATCGGTTTAAATGACAAAACAAAATTAAATCTAGTAGAGTCGAAAATACAGATTTTAATCATGCGTCGACGTCGGCCCGACCTTATTTTGCTTCGATTCTTCAATAGTTTTAGAGTTGGCAAGTACTAAGTTTTAAAGTCGAAGAACCGTCAAGGAATATCTGTTGGGCCACCGATATTTTAGGCGGACATATCGACCCTCAAATGTCCGCAACACCAACTACAATGGTCGGGACCACGGCCAAACCATGGGCCGATACCGTAAATAAACCGCCGTCATGCAATACAACAGCTGTACAACTTGTTTTTCCCCCGACCTCCAAACTCAGTGAAAAATAGGTCTTTTTCAACCGAACCAAAATTATTTTTACACTTTTGACTATGCCCTACAACTTTTATATTGAAACATTTTGCGTGACACCTATCGGTGAAAAAATAAATTTTCCAAAATGGCATAAATACATTTTGAGAAAATGGCCTGATCGAGCAAATTGAGACACCCTGTATATTAAATATGAAGAGCTAGCTAATTTGTTACAGATTTGATTTGTTTGTTCATTCCAATTTAATTGACTGTCGAACCAGACACCTAGGTATTTATATTTGTAGACTCTTTTTATTATGTCGCCTAAAATTGGTATGTTGCATATATTGGCACAGATTGATTTTCCGACATTTGAGAAGACTATGTATTCATTATTCTGTTTTCTTTTTATTTAGTTTTAGTCCATTGGACAAGAGCCATGAGTTATTTGAACCTAATGTTTCATTACCTGCTCTAATTAAAGAGGATAAGTCAAAGTTTTCGATTAAGAGGAAAGCATCATCGGCATACAATGTTAGGTGTCCAAAAGGTATTTTAATAACAATATCGTTGATATATAAATTAAATAGTGTCGGGGATAGAACTGATCCTTGATTGACACTGATAACAATTGGCTTTGGTTTAGAAAGATTATTTCTAATTTTTGCAATGCAATGTCTTTTTATCAAGATAACTCTTAATCCGACCCAGTGCCTTGCCCCTCAGACCCAAACATTCGAGTTTTCGCACAAGCCTCTTATGGGATACACTGTCAAAGGCCTTTTCCAGGTCCAGAAATATGCCTACATGTAGGCAGTAATTTGAAGAGTCTATTGCGTTCAGAATGAGTTAATACACTCTTGCAATGGTCAGTTCTGTATTGAAATTGGCTCTAAATCCAAATTGGTGGTCTGTTAGTAGCTTATGTTTATCACAGAACGCGTTTAGCCTTAGCAAGAAGCACTTATCGAAAACTTTAGCAAAGACTGACAGGACCAAAATTGGGCGGTAATTGTTCGCTATATTGGGATCCCCCTTTTTATGGATTGGGGAAATAATAGTGTTTTTAAGCTGATCTGGGTAGATTCCTACAGTAAATGAAAGATTAATTAAGAATACCAATGGAGCAAGAATATATGGAGTTATATGTGTAATTGCTTTTGGGTGGAAACCATCCATTCCAGGAGCACTCATTTGCGGTAATGAACTTATAATTTCTGTAACTTCTTCCTCAATAGTGAGAAAGAAGGCGCAAGTTGCAGAGTTATTGTTAAGATGGACAGGGCAGTCCGCCAGGTTTTTTTCTTTTACTATAGTAGTGAAGTGGTTATTCATTTGGTCGGGACTAATAGATGTTGGTAGCAAATTTTTGTCTTTTTGCTTACCAGTTACCGAGTTTATTACTCGCCATTTATCTTTGATAGATTTGGCAGAATCTAATTTATTCCTAATATAATTGGCCCTCGCATGTCTAATTGTGTTATTACAATGGTTCCGAAGCTCTACATATATCGACCGGTTTTCGTCAGTAGGATGGCGCTTGTACATTTTAAAAAGCTCTACGTTTACGTTTAATAATGCCTTGAATGTCATAAGTTATCCAAGACTCTGAGGTTAAATTAATTTTTGTGAATGGAAATTTACTGTTATAGGCACTCTCCAACTTATCGCTAAGAAAGTTATACGCTACATTTATATTTTACATTTTAAACAAGGTGTCCCAATTAATTTCGGCTACCGTATTTATAAACCCAGTTATACGTTTAAGGGAAAGGTCTCTTGCCAAAATCGCCGTGGTCTCTGGTAAAATTGTATGATAGGAAAATAGGATGGGCGTGTGGTCAGTCACTAGAATTTCAGTTAGCACTTTTGTAGTCCCTATAGAATTAGAGAAAATATTATCAATGCACTTTTCTGATTTCGGTCTTGTAGGAACATGGATCAATTTATCCAAGCCGTAGCTTGCATACAGATTGACTATATTTAGAGCACATGGAGAATCCAAATTGAAATTAAAGTTAAAGTCCCCCATGACAACTTTATTCGTGTTACAAGTTCCTAAATTACTAATTAATAGTTCGCATTTTGCGATGTTCAAAAATGGCGGTATTTGGGCGGTATATGATTAACAGAATATCATTAGATGGCTCAATACTAACACAGTGACTCTCAATGTTTAAATCAAAGAGGCATAAATCATTCATAATATGATACTTGACATTACTCCGCCGCCACGCCTATTCCCAGTACCAGTAAAAAAATAGTTTTGAACAAAGTGGTAGTACCCATGTATGAACCAAGTTTCAGATAACGCAAATACATCTATATTTACTTTATGAAGGTGTGCCATCAATTTATCTAGATTTGCGTTAGCACTACAAATATTAGAATACAGGATTTTCATTGTAAAAAGTAAGGTAGTTTATTAGCTTTAAGATTTTATTTCAAGTTGGGCAATTAGTTTTTATTTTTGAGTACCACACGGTTTTGAATAAAGTCGAAAATATAGGTTTGACCCTCTTTCAACACTGAGAATTGAGAATTAAATTTCCCGCCTTCTTCTTTAGCAAATTGTTTTAGATAATAGCGAATGGTCTCTTGTCAGTATACAGTAACTACACTTAATCTACGATCTTAATCTAAAGGCTTAGAAGCTACAAGTCGCTGTTTGACTGGCGATATATTTTCAAGCGATTAATTCTACAAATGATATTTCAACTAAGGAAAACATGAATATTTTTGGTATTTACAGCGCGACCGGACATTAAACATATATCCGCAGTGCAGCTGGATGGTAAAAAAGGTAATGTTAAAAATTATCTGCCAGAAATAACCCTTTTGTAAAGTAAAAAAAGCTTAATAATGAATAATTAAGTCATGAAAATAGTCGAAAATAGGAAATCCGCGCAAACGGAAAACCGCGAAAATGAGAAATCCGCGCTAACGGGAAAATCTGCGCAAATCGTAATTTGAGAAATTGATAAACTGCGCAAATGGAGAGTTGCGCAAATGAAAACTGCGCAATTGGACCCAAACCATTTACGAAACTACTTTCGCAAGTTTCCGTGGATTTTTGTAAATGCATTTCAAAAGCAAAATGATTAAAGTGTTGGTTGCACGAAATTTTAGCTATGGCTAATTAATGGTTCATTAGAAAGAGCAAACATTTTATAGCAAGTACAGAAAATTTCATCAAAATCGGTTAAGTGGTCTTTGAATTATTATAAAAAGAAGTCGAAATGTTGGAAATCGAGTTTTTCGACGAATTTCCAGACTTCTCGGCACCCATGACGTCAGAAAATGCGAAGCGTATCATTGGCTAATTGTCTGTAATACATTTCTTTACATCTGGGATTAAAAGCAGGTTGATTTAACACCCAGGAAAAAGTCCTACGTAGTAGTAATTGAAATAGGCATACACAAACCTACGTAGTAGAAAAACGATATGAAACCGAAGGCTCCTTGTAATTTCTTCTTAAAACGTCGGGACGCGCGCGCCGCGTAGCCCGCGCGTAAATTTTTTTTTATTTCGATAATAAGCCTAATATTATGATTAAAAACCTCTGGTTTGAAAACTTCTACAAGTAAACCGAATCCCTCCACTTCAGTTCCTTCTATTTTAGGAATAAAACTACAGCTTTGATTTGCCCCAAATTGCTCGTGCTACGGAGGAGAAAATTCGCCGAAAATTTCAGGATTTTGGGGAGCGAAAAAGGTCAGTTTCGGACTCAAAGTTAACACACTTAGGCTTGCAAATTTGTTTCGACAAAGACATTTTTGGAAAGAGAACGTCCTGGGCTTCAAAACAAGCCCGCATTAATCCGTTTTTATTACTATCGATTTTTCGTGCAACCAACACTTTAAGAGATTTTATTCTGCTATTACATCCGGAAAATATGTTTTATAAATAAGTGAATGTAACTAAATGTTTCAATGAAGTACCAGCGGTGAATGGTCGCTTGCGTTAAACACTAATATAGATATATATATATATATGTAAATTAGTATTATGACTTAGCCAGGTTGATCAAATTTTTACTCTTATGCAATAGTTTGATTCATCTTCCTAAATTATTTAAAAGTATTCACGTAATAGATAGCATTCCAATAACGATAGAAGATATCGAATTCCAATAATTTATTAAATATAAAAATTAGGGTATAATAACCAACAATGGTAAGAGGAAGCAAATAAGACTTTATCGTGTACAGCAGTTTTTTTGGTTCCGTGATGCATTAAGTATTTATTCTGGGAAAACGGCATATTTTGACCATTTTCCGCTGGTTTAAGGTGCTTTTTTGGATACCGGATCAATGAAACCAATTACCAAAAACTTCGAATACACACAGAAATATACAAAATTCGTGTTGGTAGATAATAACCCATAGCGCGCGAATTGTCCATGTGTTAGAATACAGCTAATTTCACTTTTAATATTATATTTTTATCTTTCGATACGCGAATGTAGCAGTGCTCTTCGTTATACGTAATGGTTGAATTCAATAAATAGGATTTTTTTCCGTGAATGAGTACGATTAGTTGGTTTCTTAATTTTCAGTTTATTTTTATTATTAAATTATATATTATTTATATTTACGTTTATTCGTTGGTTTCTTTCGTTAGCATGGAGCATGATATCTCTAACTCTACAATTTCGGCTGCAGTTCATGTAAGTGTATAGTTGCAATAATATTAAAAATAAATTATAAATCATTTTAATACCTTTTGTATAACTTTTGAATTATCGTACTATCTATAAAACATCTTTGCATATGTAGATTTAATTGAAAAGGAAACAATTAATTATTTTATTAATTGTCTGCTTAACTTGCTATATTTGTCTCAGAACGTGTAGATTAATCTGTCAATGTAATTTTAACTAATAATTTTCTTAGGTTTTAGTTAGAAATAGGTGTATTTATCTTTGTTAGTAAATCTGTGTCTTTGAAATCAGTTATATTCTTAAATGTTCAATTGATTATTTTTAATCAGGAGATTTAGCAGGCTATTAGAGGTTGTTATCGTTAGCTGTTGCCTTATTGACATAACCTTATGCCAACTTAGTTTTGTTTTGCAAACTTATGCAACTCTTAGGGTAGGAAAGTATGCTATATACTGCTTATAACAAAATTCAGCATTAAAAAATCACTTGGTCTCCATTATACAATTGATTTACGATTAGGGGAAGTGCAAAATTTCTCTGAACTTGTAATCTATATCAGCAGGCCTGGTATTATCTATTGAAAATAAGGTAGCAGATTTTATTGTGACAAAAAAGCACTAAAAATATCAAAAGCCTCAGGAGGGAATGGCTGATATTCGATGTTTTAGAACTTTTTGAGCGCGCGACAAAAATATTGATTGGAGCATTAGTGGACAAATTTTTCAGATGCATAATCAGAAACCATCGAATGGACCAGAAAATTTCAGTCCGGCGATTTCATAAAAAAAGAATAACATTGATTTAAAGTAGAACTCGCGATTATTGAAAAATAAATATGCTATACTAAATCAAGTGACTAAAAATAAAAATAACTGTATAAGTTTGCTGCCTAAACGGCAGGTCATCACAAATACAGCGCTGGCCCACGAAGGTACGATGGTGGGCCAAATAAAATTATCCGACGGGCCCACGTTTGCCCATCACTTTTTATACATATCTTATATTATCTTTCAGCCCCACTAGTAAACGCTTACAAGTACTGTATACACTTAGTCTATATTCTTATTGGTTTTCTCTTCGTATACGGCTCGGCGTTCGGATAAGAAATTGTCGGTTCATTTCTTTTATATTCATATCCGAAAATTATCCGAATAAAAACTTTTTTAATGCATATTAAATCGTATAATAGTCGCGAATAATATCCATAAATAAACCGTTAATCGAATTTATTATGGTTAATTGAAATTTGGCGGTTAATTTATCCGTTTCCCCGAGCTCTATCTTCGTACATGTAAATCTATACGTTTGAAATGCTTTCATCCATTCTTTTTACTGAATCTGTACTTAGCCTAAGTTTATTTTCTGTATATATCTATGCTGAAATATTTCACCTGGTGGAGAACTGAAACCTTTGAAATTTGACTGTGGTTTATCTAGTATTTTAGATTTTTTTCAACTTAATTTTCCTTGAAATATGTATATCGTGAAAAAATACATTTACCTCTCTATCTTTTCCGTATTTAAAGGAAACATCAACATCTCTAAAAATTCACAAAAACGGAACCCTTGAGTTTTCAGATGGAGTGGACTATCATTTGCTGCGTACGCTATCGAGTGCTTTAAATTTAAAGTAGCTATTTCATTCCAATTTGAAACCAACATTCATGAAATTAATTTTAATTATTCAAATCAAAATTTAAGGTACAAAGTTGTGACTGCCAAAGACAGAGAATATGGATTGTGCAAAGACGACGGATACTGCTCCGGAATTGTCGGAATGGTGCAACGAAACGTGCGTTTTTGTTACACAATCAGTAGCCACCCTAAATCTCTTTTGAAATGACTATATTTATCCTCGTTATTTCCATTCCTTAGTGTATAGTTAATTTTTGTTTACATGTACAAACTCGATTTGGTTCATTAATTAATACCAAATAATGCAAGTACTATAAATATAACTAATACTAGTGCTTTATTAATCAGTATTACACTGTTAAAAATAAAGGTTTATAAAATGACCAAAATTGGACTTTTAATTTATTTCAAACCATTTGGTTACTAAAAACGGTCTAATCAATTATTCTAGACCCATTTTACTCTTTCATGTTTAATACAATACCTTTTGGGGTATTGAAAGGGAACGAGCCCTAAGAATAAACCTTTTCCAGTCCTGGTGGTAAAGGTATAAAAATGTTATGGTCGAACATTTAGTCCTTTTGAATACCCATTTAATTCCCTTAAACGAAGCAAAATAATAAATGGAACAATTTTGAGACTAGTATTTGAATACTACGTTATGGATTTTTTTAAATATTTTCTTTAAAATAACATAATGCGGAGAAATTCCAATCACCAGGAATATTTAAATAAGGTTAATTCTCTAAAAAATTTATAACAGATTTTAAATATAGGGGATATTGATTAAGGCGTCAAACTATGATAACCCAAATATCGGCACCAAAGAATTCTTGCTGTATGTGTATATCAAAAACTGAAACTTTAATATGATACTTTACGTGATCAACTCCCTCCGTTCAACGACTTCAGGGACGCTCATTCGGCTATTTCCCCCGAGCGAAAACTAGCCTAATATGGCCATGTTAATGGTTATTATATTGAGTCGTATTGAATAATAAAAAAATAATTAAATATGGGGTTAAAAAGGGTTAACTTCTTACTTTTTATTAAGTAAAATGGATGAAAGAGTTTAAAATAAGTACTTAAACCCTCCACAAAAGGACTGAATTTGGAGAGCAGAAGGTTTAAATATATTAAATGATAAAACCCTGAATGGTCTTAAATAATGGAAAAAGTTTTAACCACTTTAGAGGTCTAAAATAAAACCTTTATTTTTACAGTGTATGCAGCCGCAATAGTTTGAACGCCATTATGTACAACGTAACGGTTATTGTAGGTTTGTAGCCTCATAAGTAGTGCTTCCAACGGTCACCTGTTCAGGTTATTCAGGTCTAAATTATCAGATACCTGAAGGTAACCAGGTAGTCAGATCAGATTAAACTTTTATATTCTCCTCACTCAGCAATCTGATCTGGCATTGTATCTGATTCATTAGCCTCTGTAACCGATTTGATCTGATCTGTTTTATTCACCTGGCCAGATTCAGTTAGCTGAACAGTTATCTGACTTATACGTTTAATAAGCAATTTTGTGGTAATAATGGTGCTACGGGGTTTTTGACAATGTACTTTTATTTTTATCTATGGATTTTATTGAAATTACACTTAGAAACAGATGACTACTTCCACCAGCTTTTTAGACACATAAGGGCTGTTATGGTTTCTGGATGTAATGAACCTCTTTTAGGAAGGACTACGTCTGAACCCGTTGAAAAAGCGCGCTCAGCCGGCAACGATGTCCCAGGAATCGCAAGGTAGTCGCGTGCCATCAAATGACACCTTGTTGTAGTCATCTTCCTGTATCTGAAATATATTGTATTAACCCTTACGTATTGAAATAAACAAGGACGTCGAGATATATTTACTTTCCACCATTCAGTAATGTTTGTATGAGGTTGTGCAAGATCGGCGTAGAGGTACTTTTTCATTTCAGAACCCTTAACTGTTTTTTTTTCGAACGCTTAGGGTAGTAAGCGAGCACGTCATCTTCCGAGGTTGGTGTGTGATTTGACGAGTTGACAGCTTTACTCCCATTGGATTCGTTTTCCTCCTTATCTTCGTAGTACTTAGAAAATGCGTTGTTGATCGTTAATTGAACTTTTTTACAAAATTCTTTGTTGTGTCTTTCCTTGAATTCATCTAGCTTGAGCGTTGGATTTATTACTGAAAATATTCGACATTAAACGTTTGTAATAGTGAAAATGGTTTAACTTACCCCTAGAAATCAAATACACCTCAGTCCCTATTTTCTCAGTGCGGTGGTCCAAATTTGCTCTAAAACACCTCGGCTTTGTCCAGCAGTAAATTTGAGCCTTTGTAGCAACCATCCATGTAAAGGCATAACTAATCCTAGTGTTGGGTAACGCGGCGCCCATGCATGATTGTAACCGAATGAAAATCCTTTTTGAAATTTAACAGCACTATCATTTTGCGATATTTCTAAAAAAATGTAATGAAGACAGAGCGAAAGTAACTGGCGCCCGAGGGAAAGTGCCCCTGTGCCCCCCTTAATCCGGCCCTGAATGAAGAAAATACCTTTAGAACGTTTAGTAGTTCCTCAACATGTTTCCATTCTGCAACCGAGATCGTATGATTCTGGAATTCTTCGTCGAAGTCCATGAGAGCCTGCAAAGACTAAAAAGCAGAAGGTTAAAGCGTTTTACCAGCCTCGAAATAGGGATAAACAAGCGACGTCCCTTCCCAGGCAATCTGGACAATGCAATCGTGTTGGCCTCATTGCCCATTAATGCCAAATTTTTCCACTTTGGTCGGGTGACTCGGGTCGGGCAAAAATTATTTTCATTTTTTACGGGTCGAGTTGGGTTGGGTCGGGCAAAATTTAATTTGAAATATTCCGGGTCGGGTCGGGTCGGGTCGGGCAAAATTTTATTTAAATTATTTCGGGTCGGGTCGGGTCGGCAAAATTTTATTTTAATTATTTCGGGTCGGGTCGGATCGGGCAAAATTTTATTTAAATTATTTCGGGTCGGGTCGGGTCGGCAAAATTTATTTTTACGTTTTTCAGGTTGGGTCGGGTCAGGCCGGAAAAAAAGTGGTCCCTTCGGAAAACGACTCGTATTGCTTATGACCACTTGGCGACTCATCCCAAGCGCTTTTGGAGCTTCGTCCGATCCAAGTCCCTGCTACCTCCGCCATCGTCTTTTGAAACTCAGTCTGGGCCGTTGTCATGCCATTCACTGCCTCCAGCCATATCATCTGTGTTTGGTAATTTCTTCTATCAGAGTTTCACTGCGCCTAATTCAGATCTGTAATAAGAAGTGTAATTTCATTATAGTGACGCGAAGGCGGAACCCGGATGCTGTAACTTATAATATCAATAACGTTCTCTTGAATCGTGTTTCATCAATGAAGATTCTTGGAATTATTATATCGAGCGACTTAAAGTGGGTCTGTCATATCACCTACATTGGTAATCGTGCAAGACGATTATTCGTCGGACTACCGGTCATACTAAAGCTTCCCTGACTCTCTATCGTTCAATGTGCTTACCTGGCCTCGAGTATCCGTCTCCGGTTTGGAATCCGTATCTAAAGAAAGACGTAGCTTCTTTGGAGAGAGTTCAGCGTAACTTCTCCAGATTTTTTACAAAGTCACCGAAAACAAATTCGCCCGGTCACATGCCTTATGATAAGCGATTGCTTGACCTTCACCTTCTTCCGTTGTCAGTGCGCCGTGATGTGTGGGATGTTTTTACTCTCCAGCGTCTTGTTCGATCTCCGTTTTTGGACCTTAATGCTTACATGGCCCTAAATTCGAGACATTCTAGGTACATCATTTAGTACGCCCGATGCCTGGCAAATGAACATTTGTATTTCATCCGGTGAACGCGAGAACCTCGAACTTATTACCTAGTGACATTTGAGAGAATTGCGCTGCCTACTCTATTCCTATATTTCGCTCCTCTGCGTCAAAATGTTTCTTCGATGTTTGGCTTTGTCATAATTCCTAATCAATTCCAATTTTTTTTATAGTTTGCTATTTAATATTTTTTGTTCAATTTATTTGTTTGTATTTTTTACAATTTCTGTTTGTGTTGTCCGGTGACACTAATTATACGCTTTGCCTCTGTCGTCTCCTGCTTGTCGAAATAAATATTATTATTATAATTCTTATTATTAGTCGTAAAAGTTATTCTTTGGAAATCCAAGTATCGGTAATCCAATGGGCAGTTATTCCAATAAAGGGCCATCCACTAGTAGAAGTCCAACAATCTTGCGTGAAAGATATTTGTCCAGTAACGCTTTGTAAAATCGACAATTTTACGTTTTATTTATTTTAAATATATATAAAATTACTACCTTCATTATGATTCGTACGTTTTCAACCCCAATTAGGTAAGACTTCATCACTTCGTTTTTAGCTGTCGTCGAGGACGCTGGTATTGAATCTCGTAAAAACGATTTTTGAGGGCAAAGTTTCCAAATAAAAGAGTTAAAGCTTGGTTCTTCTACCATGGTAAATGGTTGATCAGTCAAAACCATCCATTGAATTAATTCGCTCCTTTTGTCAATAGCTGAAAACTTACAAATGTAATTACCAAGTACATTTTTTAAACCATTACCTCAACATGTGAAAGCAAGGATGTGGTGCTCGGTAATAAATCGACCGGTACTTGACTAGGGTGTTAATTAAATAGGTGGTTTTTCATGTTACCAGTACTTTGATTTGTTTTTCCGCTATACAAAACTTTCCCTCTGGATCGGTTATAAACCAACAATTAATCAATGGTCAATAAATCGTAACAATAATAATTAGATAACACGCGTATGAAGACCTGACAAAATGATATAACGCAAATCGTAGACTAAATGTTAGAAATTAAGAATGGTAACCTATCACAGTGCACACACTTGGCAAATTGGGTTGTAGTAACTACACCATCCGGTGTACTGGTTACTTCGTTTACGATCGTGAAATGATTCCATAGTACACTTCGTGGTCTCCGATTAACGGCTTCTAGGCGTCCGCCACTAGTCATTTTCTCATTTAAATTCTTATCAGAACGCGTCATCAACTTATATTCCTTGTAAAGTAACTTTTTAGAAAAATTTTTAAGATAAAATTATGACGCACTCAGTTGTAAACCACAATGAAGATTAATTTACTACACATTCTTTTTAGGCCACTTTAGTTTTCTACTTTGAAAATGTCGTCATATTAACAATCAGAGTACGTCGAATTAGGCGTATAATAAAAAGATATTTTCAAGACGTTAATACAAAGGTTAGTGTAGGAGAACTTGAGAGTGAGCAGTCACGTACGGTCTACACTCCTATTAGTTTCCTGAACCATTGAAGAACATTTTCAACAACAGTTACCTCTAAACCTGTTATGTGGAATCGAGGGTGATTTGGCCCTGTTGTAAAACAGCGGACGTCTCCCCTATTAAGGGGTCGTTGGCCTGAATGGAAGTTGCCTTAAAGCATCATTCTCTACCTAACTATAACGTCGCCAGTCCACTACAAAATGGAATTAAATAATTATTGGAGATATGTAATGCGATAATTGCGTGGCATCTGAAATCTGTCCAATCTGACCGTCGGTTTATTATATATTCAGATTAGCTTCGGATTTAAATGATCTGTTTTACATTTTGTTCCGATTCAACTGATCTGATAATATCTGAACTTAAATTCAGGTAAACTGATATCTGTTTTATCGTAATTTTTGCTCATATCAGAGAACGCATCTGTCATCGGTTGGAAGCACTACTCATAAGTGTAGTAGTGAGTTATGGCACCTGATAACACCATCCTTTGTGACTACAATGCAAGCGATTCTGTATATAGCAATCTTGGGAATGGACAAGGACGTGCATATTTTGGAGCAGTGGACCAAATCCCCGGGAGCCCGGCAGAAAAGGGCCGACAAGAGTGCTTTTAAGGGGCGCCCGTCAGTAGCAAGCCCCTGGAAATTTTAGTCAGAACGGATCGCGATGACTAAATTTTCCCTTGTGTACGAAATTTATCTGCACGACCCTAACCCCTAAGATTTTTTTAAGGCTTATTTTATCCATTTAGCCATTTTTAATATATTTTTTGTTGAATTTACGAATTCATTTTGTAAACAAAACTAAGAGAAATTGACAACCTTGTCTTATATTAAGATCTCTATTGGCGGGTTTTGAAAGCTTATAGTGGAGAGGAATTTGGAGCCAACGGTATTGGTTGCCCTTAGCGTGTAGTTCTTATCAATGAAACTTTAAAAAACTATATTTAATTAAATATGGTTAAAAATTCAAATGAATAGCCCAAAGGATTGAAATCGTTTTGGAAAATTTTCACTTATTAACTTTATTTAATTTCCTTAAGGTAATTTTTATATTTCCCCTAAAAGGCCGTAACTCTGTGGGAAGTCTATACCAACCAAATTCCTCTCAGCTAAAGCTTCCAAATCCCGGAACTAGAGGCCTCAATCTTAAGAAACATTATCAAGTCATTAGGTCAAAAGATTGATATTTCGCCATCTCGTCGAATTTTTATTCGAAATCTCATGATTTATTTAAATCTACAATTATTATTTTCATCTTTAAAGGAATCGGATATAGCGCTCACTTTATCCATGACACCGTCCAGGTCACGATACGTTAACTTTTCTCAGCCCTACTATTTCGATGTCAGTACCTTCGTTACGCGTGCTGCTGGATCAGGAAACGAAATTAAAATGTTTTTCTTTGCACCATTTCGAGCAGAAGTAAGACTCTCTTAAATAATATTTATCATTTTAATTCAAAGCGTCGGTTATTTTATCGTTTTCGATGGTCAATGACTTCAGGGACCAAAACCGTTAAAAATAATAAAGTTAATTTGACAACCGAATTGATCTTCAATATGGTCCCCGATTTCCTTAAAATAATGTTTTTCCTGATTCACTAATTTCAAACAATATTAAGTCACTGTGAAAAAAATTAAGAAATTTCAGAAATAAAATGAACTCTTCTAAATTATAGAATATATGAAGACACAGTTTAATACAGTGCTTTTCAAAGTGTGGAACGATAATCACTTCCATTAATAGGGTTTTTCCTTTTAAAGAAAAGCAAGCAATGAAAATTAACCATTTATTTTACTTTTTAGTTTCAGTATTCAAAATGTAGACATAATAGGTTCAAATTTGGGTAGAATATGTTTCGCCCCGAGTAGTTGGAGCGATTTAAATTATCAGAACCATACCAGATATACAAACTAACACGGTCTTAGAAATATGTTTATTTTTTTCTGAGAGAGGAATGAGTTCTGGAAATCTCGGATTCAGGAAGTGTATCTCAAACCATTAAGCGCTGCTTGGGATGAATGAAATTGTCCAACGAGAGGATAATAAGAACTTGTACGCCTATGAAATTTCCACTTTTAAATGATTCATAGATGTATCCTCAACGCATTAATGTATTTCATATTGATCATAGTCTACTTTCTTTATGAGCAAATTAACGAAACCACAATCTAAAGGTACATGATACCTTACGCTTAATATATACACAAGAATAATATATGCGAATTAGGGCAGTTAGAATAAATAGTTTCAAGTGATTTCCTCTCCCCCCCCCCGAGGAAGAGAGCTCAATACGGAGGCTGTATTGCCACGCTGAACTGCTATAGCGATTATTTGATGTAAAATTAAACTTCACGCGGCTCACCGCTAACTTTGTGTTGTCTACGACCCAAAAAAAAGAGTTTTGATGGAGTTCGCCTTAAATGAAGAAAATGGTGCCGTAATTTCCTTAAAAACGTAGTCGAGGAGATGGAATAATGTTTAAGCTGGAACTCAATGCGGATGTGTTAGTCGAAGAATGGCCAAATGACGTCATACACCTTCTTGGAAGTGAAAAGGGAAACGCCTTAATGCACCGGGAAGATGTCGTCAGTAACAAAGCCACCGAGCGTCAGATTGCAGAGTTTCAAACCAGGGACCGTAAGATCCTTCAGATGCTGGGACGACAAAGTGCCAATACCGCCAGCACAGCAGGCTGGGAATCATATTACGGCGGTACGGCTGTCGCATTCTGTGGCAGTGAAATGAAGGTAGACTAATCTGCGTTAGTCTCGAAGGTTAAAACATCATGGTCAGACCAAGATGGATCATTGTTTCTAAGAGTTGCGATTGTGATGATGTGTCTGAGAGTGAAAGCATCGTCTGAGGAGGTAATAATTACACCTTCTGTAATATCACCGTGAAGAGTTTCCGTTCAACGATTTGCTCGAGGTCGAGCGATGTCTTCTTTTAAGAAGATTTGGAGAGATGCTGGACCACAGGTAGAATTGAATAGTGTTTTATTTTTTACGGGTAGCACGCGAAACAAGCTTCGCGTCCGCAGTGATGACTATTTGCAAGCACGCCACCGGAAAACAAAACGAAATTTCCATGAACAGCCGTATTGCAGACACTAGTTCCAGTTTCCCTTGGGAACACGACGAACGATACGAAAAGTAGATTTTAAATTGGCGAGGAGACGCACGATAGAATCACAGTTGGGTTTGGAAGGTGAAGCCACATATATATTAGACTCTGGCATAGCAGACGGATAAGCGCAGGAAGCAGACTTACTATAGTGACGGTCCCAAATAGGACGTAACCAGTCTATCATTGGAATTTCTGGTTTTTTTAGCTAGTTTTAATTAATTTTTTACACGAATAAATATTTGGACCGAGATTCGTGTTTGCATGTTTGCTCGAAGAACTTTTGTTACGAATTTGTTGAATGTTTCTTTAAATTTCTTTAGGATTTGGCTGTTGGTCTCTTTTCATTAAGAACTATTTTACTTATTCGCTTATCAGCTAGCTCAGCTAATACCCAAGGCACCACCTTAGGCCTAAGTCATCAAGCGACTTTTACAGCCATTAATTCAGGTGGCCGGGTATTTTATCACTCTTTGCAATGCAGTCCATAGGTGGTTCTCATTAACTTAAATTGTCTACCGTATTGAAGGCAAGGCGTTAAAATAAGCAGAGATTCCAAATTGGAAGTTAAATCCTTGTAGTTGAGTATTTAGTATAGGCTATCACCACAATTATACAATAATTACAGCACACCGTTATAAGACCCGAGAAAAGCAACTAAAAGAAGTAATAATTAATAATCTGAACCGAAAGTGGGGTGTTGGAAGTGGCTAGCACTTTCCCCTCGCAGCATGAGGAGTCACGTTCGATCCGAGCTTGTTGCACTGGGTGAAACAAGTAACCACTCCTTCTGTGTGTAGAGAGGTTTTCCCCAGAGCTCTTCCATTTCCAGTTTCAATAAAAATATGCTGAATTTAACGGTAATAGTTGCATGGCTTGAAGGGCTTGCCACCACCCTCCAACGCAATTTAACGCGGCTACCGGTAATTGGCTTCACACGTCACTTATTGACATAGGCCTATGTCGTGCATTGGGTATTAGCTTAGCTGATTATTATTATAACAAGTTGGCAAGCTTGCCAAAATATACCTCTCCTTGGAAGAGTTGTCGCTAGTGGTACTAATTTTTCGAGATGACCCTTAAAGATAGATCTCCGCAATTCAGAGTTCTTTACTAAAACCTTATCCCAGTCCTATCCCGCCCGGTATAAAATGAACGAAACAACCAATTTTAATTTATTCAAAATATTATAAATTAAGTAGTTACAACAGTGAGTTAGACGTACTAAAACAGTGCACAAGTTTATCAGTTGAATATAATACGAAGCAAATTTAATGAAATAAATATCTACAGAGGGTATTTGTATTTTTCTCGCTTACGAAATACTTGCCGCATCTTTAACGCTCATTTTATATCAACACTCGCCCTCGATGAAGATACCGTAGAATAGCTATATTCGACATCTGGTAGTGGACGACTCGTAGACTTACAGTTGACGTTGTGACACATACCGCATGAAAAAGACCAATGCCATCCAATTTCCAATATCATATAATGACTCGCTCACCCAGGAAATAAATGACTGCGTTAGGAATCGTAGATATCCAAATATTAACACCAAATGTATTAACAAGAACCAAAAACCTTACCATCAACAAAGCACAGAGAGCCACTTGAGCACTTTCGCCTCGCAGCAAGAGGAGCCGGGTTCGATCCCAGCTTGTGGCACTGGGTGAAAACGCGGAACTACTCCTTCTGCGTTGAGTTTGCAAGTTCTCTCCCCAATGGTTTAAGGGGTTTTCCCCCGAGATCTTCGGTTTCCCCTTCCATAAAAACTTGTTGAGGTTAACGGTAATAGTTAGTGTAGGGAGCTGTTGGCTCGAACGCGTGGCATGCAGGGCTTGCCACCACCCTCCTACGCATTGTAACCCGGCCACCTGAATTAATGGCTTCAAAAGTCGCTTGGCGACTTAGGCCCAAGGTGGTGCCTTGGGTATTAGCCTAGCTGATTATTATTATTATTATTATTATTAATCAATAAACGTTAAATAAACGCATTTGCGTTATTACAACTATATTTAAGACGATAAAAAAACCCGTAAATAAATAACAAAAAACTAACAAAGTGGACCACCCACAGGTTCTACCCTTTAACCCTTTTATCTCTGCTGACTGCGCTAAAACAAGATTTGATCATTAAAATTTCATACGTAAAAAATATAGACTTTAAAAACCATTAATATACTCTTCCGCTTAGCTGAGTTTATAATTTTCAAAGAATTGTAATATTTATCGATGGTTCTGTGGTAGAACATTCGTCTGTCATATAGAAGGGCTCGGGTTCGAAACCTGGGCGCCGCATTCTTTTTAATCAACAGAGAAGACGTTACATTAGAATATCTTCGATGCAATAATTTAAATGAAACACGAAATTTCGTTCTATTTTAGTAACAAGCATCGGTGGCGCGTTGGTAGAGCACTCACCTGCCATGCAGGAGGGTCCGGGTTCAAAACCCGTCCGATACCAGAAGAAGTAATAAGCGTCGCGAGATCCACGTTATACAAAAACGTTACAGAAGTAAAAACAAACCCGTGGCTAATACACCATAGATTAGTTTGTTATTTGTAGACCCCTGCTCCACGAGCAAGTGTCCATATCCTTTATTTTTCTTTTTCTTTGTATAGTGCAAAATAAATTAATTTCAGTATGAGTAGCGAACGGGGAAGATTGAAGTGCGGAAAGCAGTCGGGGGCGATCTGGTACCATAATAAGATGAAGTGGCGAGCAAGAAATGGGTTAGACGTCGGAAGACAAGTTACTCCGTGGTATCGCCAGTACTGGAGTGTCCGAAGACGAATCCAAAGGTGCGGCATGGGTAGAGATAATATCCTCAAAAATATAAATGACTCGTCTCATGAGAGAACGAAAGTGCTTAAAATTGTTCTTTGTAAGAACCACAGCCCCTTGGGGGCTAAGAATGCTCGCACGGAAGCCTTCAGTGAGAGGGCATTCCTTTAAGTAGTGTTCCGCATCAGCCAACTCCTTACCGCAGTAGCAGGAGGGCTCCACACAATGCGAAAGATTGTAAAGATAAGCCGGGAATTTGCCGTGCCCGCTTAGAATTTGTGTCGTAAAATGGTCAACATTGGGAATAAGGGCATGAGTGAAGCGGCCCTTAGCAGAGAGATCCCACTGCAATTGCCATTGGTGCTTAGAGAGGTCCCGGAAGACATGCCGGAAGTAATTTCTGGTCAGCTGAAGAGTGACCGCAGTCCCGTCACCCAAGGCCGCAGCCTTAGCCAGTGTATCAGCGCGCTCATTACCACGGAAACCCGCGTGAGCCTTAATCCAAGAAAGACGTACAACGTCAGTACCAATATCAAATATCAGTTGCTTAATATCGTGACCCATTGAGTTGTCAGAGACAGGGTTACGGATGGATTGAATTGATGATAGGGAATCAGTGAATAAAGTGACGGGAGCGACAATCATCTCTTCCTTGACCCAAGTAAGAGCTCGAAAGATGGCAAATAATTCGGCCTGAAAAATATCAGTTTCTTTGTTCAAATGGAATTGGAACGAGGTCTGTTCAAGACCGTTCCAGAAACCACTAACGCACAGCCGACATGGGAGTCTTGCTCCGATCCGTCGGTGTAAAAATCTTAGTGGGTGTTAGTAGGGTCGCTAGCTGGGCAGGGAAGGCCGAGCCTGCTAGCGGGATGGGTAGTCCAAATATCGAACGAGCGAAGGAGGTTGTGAGGAACAACAGTCGTATCGCAATGAGAAGTCGGCGCGCCTATGTGAAACAGGGGGAAAATGCAAGCCTTGCGGCTCGCAACCAAGTCAACAGGTTCCAACCGTGCAAGTACTAGAAGGGCATCGGTGGAGATAGTGCGATAACCCTTGGTTATGCGCAGCGCAAAAATACGCTGGATAGTCCGAAGCTTTAGGACCATTTTGACATTGCCTGACTCCTTCCACCAGGCACCGGCTCCATAGACGATAATGCGTTCGATCCCACGCTTGTAGATTTGTCGTAGGGCAGCCCCAGTAATTCCCCAGGTTTCGTGGGCATACTGGGCAATACTTTGGGTAAGGGCTGCCACCTTAGTTTGAACTGCTTTAAGGTGAGGCAACCAGCTGAGCTGATTGTCAATTATAACCCCGAGCAGTTTAATTTGAGTTACATGGTGAATAGGATCTCCGTCGAGGCGGAAGATCGGCAAGGGGTCAGAAGCGCCCAGACCATGATATGTTATACAACCCGCCTTCTCAGGGGAGAAGGTAAGCTTATAAGTTTTGCTCCAAATATTAATAAGTTCCAGAGCTGAATTACCCCTGTACTCCAACTCGCGGCGGGAGGGGGCACGAACCAGCAGAGTTGTGTCATCAGCGAATGCCTGCGAGTCACAGGCAACTGGCAATGTGAGTCGTAGCAGGGAGTCTATCACAATGTTCCAAAGAACCGGACCCGCACAGGAACCCTGGGGGACGCCACGTGTGATAGGACGAGTAAGAACATTATCAGCAGTTGGTACAAAAACGTGTCGATCAGAGAGAAAACTCTCAAAACAGCCATAAAGATAGGCTGGGCAATCAGCTTGCTTAAGTCGATGTAGGATGCCCGGAATCCACACCCTGTCGAAAGCCCCCTTGATGTCAAGGGATACGAGAGAGATGTATTCTCGTGATTTGGTACTCTCCTTAATGGAGGTAACTATAGCATTAAGTGCATTGACAGTCGATTTGCCGTGGCAAAATCCGTACTGAGCCCCATGAATGAGGTTATTAGCAGATAAGTGAAAGTACAAACGTTGGGTAAGGAATTTATCAAGTATCTTCCCAAATACGCACAGAAGGCTAATAGTCCGGTAAGACGACGGGTCAGAGGGATCACGACCTGGTTTGAGAAGTAAAATTACGTGAGCAATTTTCCAATCTTTAGGAAAGTACTGAAGCAATAAACATGCGTTAAAGAGATTCAGTAACAAGAGCGGCATCGCTCGGAAAAGTACCAGGATGATTTCTAAGGAGAGCCCGTCGAGGCCTGGGGCCTTATGATGTGGCATTGAGTACAGTATTGTCTCAAGTTCGGGGAGAGTCATTGGAATGTCGTGCGGTGTTGTAGGTGCCGTAAGGGAGTCGTCCCGTATACGGCTTTGATCGTCAGATTCATTGACAGTGGTATCATTGATAAAAAGGGCGTCAAGAATTGCGGAGCAAGTTTCGGTAGCGGTCTCCGTTAGGGAGCCGTCGGTGCGCTTAACAGCCTGTAAGGCCTGTTTACATCGCAACTTGTGCGAAGCCATTTTATATGGCAGGGTGAACGGGTTCGAAGAATCCACGTTTGTACAAAATTCCCTCCAGGATGTTTGTTTGGAAGCATTCATGAGTTTTTTATAAACCGCAATTTCCCTATTGTACAGGGTTTTGTTCTGGGCTCGTTGGAGAGGATCTCTGATCCTTTGAGCCCGCCTCCGAAGAGCGCGAACCTTGCTCCTTTGAGCAGTGAGCTGCGGAGTCCACCATGGGACAGATTTAAATTTACGACCAGATTTAGGACGCATGTGCAAGTCACAAACCTGGCGCGCGGTAGCAGTGTAAAGAGTTACAAAGGAGTCCAGTTCGGCCGTGTTAGAAAGTGGAAGAGTATCAAGTGAGAGGAGAGCCTCACTGGCCGAAGCCTCGAAGGCGATCCAGTCCACTCCCTTCAGATTGTACTGATGTTTACGGTATTCTTCTGCCAATGGGGGAACAGCAGTAGTTCCGATGGACCATGATAAATAGCGGTGGTCACTTAGTGAAGGCTCGTCCAAGACCGCCCAATCCGAGATCAGGGGGCTAGGTCATTGGAGACAACAGTTAGGTCGATCCAGCTGGAACGATCGTTGTGGAAAAAGGTAGGAAGAGAATGTGGGTTGTTTTGTATATAAAAGTCCGTTTGGTTGAGAAATTCAATAACGGAATCCCCACGGTTGTCAGACGACGGGGAACCCCAAAGAGCATGTTTGGCGTTAAAATCCCCACAAACGCAGTGTTTAGAGGTTTTGTAAGAGCGAGAAAGCTCAGTGATTTTAGATAAAATCGGTTCAATGTCCTCAGACGGCGGACAATATACACTATATACAATTAGGGTGGCGGACCCAGTTGCGATAAGCGCAACGGAAATATTAACATCACAATAAAGGACCACTACGTCAAAGGTAGGGTTGAAAACAGCAATACCACATTTGGTTACTGCGGCGTGACAGAGGCGACATGTCAGGGGAAACCCCAAAACCTTCGAATCTCGAACCATTGGTTCCTGGAAGAACAGAATATCAATTTTATGATTAAGGACGAATTCTCGAGCAGCCGCTGTGGCAGCCCGACAATGTGCCAGATTAATCTGGGCGCAAGAAATCATATTTAGAGTACCTAAGTAAAGATTGATGGTGTACCCCTATACAGGTGGTTGACCATAATCAGTGCGTAATTTTCGAAGTTCGACTTCGCGCTTGAAAAGCGGGCAGTTCGAATCAATGGATTGATGGGCGGTTCGGTACTTCGTACCATTTGATTTATTATGTTCCGCGCAAGCACGGCAACACTTAGTCTTGGACTTACAGTCCTTGTAGGAGTTATCGTCACTGCAGTTAGTACAAAACTGGGTCGCTGAGCCCTTCAGTGGACAGTCGTTTTGTTGGTGTCCCACCAAACAACATTTAAAACACTTAGGTACATAAATATACTCCTTGACCGGACAATTAGTCCAGCCAATAAAAAGTTTGCCTTTCTCTAAGAGAGTCTTGTAGACCTCCGGAGTGGCTTCAAGTACCCAATTAGTTGACTTTTTACCCTTACCGTAGAGAGGGTATTTTGCAACAAGATCCTGGGGATCCAAAGTCAGTTCAGGGTTTTGTTCGATGAGGGAAGGAACAACTTCATTCAATTTGATGCTATCTTCAACTCCGAAGAGCAGAAGCTTGGGCTTTGCCAAACTAGGTTTACGTAGGTTGACAATGTCCTTGAGTGCGGCGGACCTCTCCACAGAGTCCATAAATTTGACGGCGTCCTCCGCAGTGGAGCATTGGATCACCAAGCCATTGCGGCCCTTACGGACCGATTGAATGCTGATTTGAGCTTTGCGTGGATCAAGCTCGCGTCTGATGGTAGAATCAAGACTGTCGACGGAGACGGCGGCATCCTTGTGAGAGATCAGAACGACATGATCACTCCTAGCCGTTTTGGGTACAGGTTTGGGCAGGCGTGGTGAAGCGCCAGAGGCCGACGGCTTTGGTGCAGAAGAATTAGATCTGGCTGGGCCCTGATGGGCGACAGCAGCAAAAGAGGTTTTTGTTGCCAAAAGTTGAGAGACGAAATTCGTCTTCTCTTCAACACGGGCTTTAAGTTCCGAAATTTGGCATTGCTGGTTGCCAATAATCTCCCGAAGGATATTAAACTGGTCGCGCAGCTCCTTCTGCGCGTCCTTGGTTACACGGCTGTTTGCGTTAGCAAACACCGCCTCAATAGTGTCCGAAACACTACTAACTGTTGCCAGAACAGCCGGGGTTAGAGCGAGCTCGTCACCCTCAGCTGGGTTGCCCGAAGGCGGGTTTTGAGGATTAATTTCATGCATGGTGTAAGTGTAAATGTTCATTCGCCTCGTCCCTCACCCACCATGGAGCCCTACAAGGGGACCTCAAATTTGAGGCCAAGGGTACTCGACGAATATACCCAGACCCGACCAACACGAGGCAGCCGGAGCCCAGTTGACCTGACCTAGAAAGGCGAGCCGATTGATTTATACCGGTCAGTACAAACCACCTGACTACCTCAGACGCAGGGGTCAAAGCAACGTATTGTATTCGAAAAGCTGGGCCTAGAGCGACCGCAGTCAAAATCCGCTACTCAGCCACCAGAACACCCTTTGCCCGAGTTACAGGACGCCACCTACGGCAAAGAGGTGGGTTGCAACGAAGCAACTGGCCGCAACACGGCCCGACCCCAACGATGACAAGGGACTACCATATAGAGTGTTCGGAGAAGTGATGGGCACATTTGCTGTAATCCCGGCGATCCCCATCTCGAACGTCGTTGGCGGGGTACCGGGATGTTGGATGATGAATTGGAAGATGCCAGTAGACTGGAAAGTTGATAAGTGCGTAATTTTTTTTTGTCGCCGGATGGTAATTTATCCATAACAATTCCGGGGTAAGGTTAAGGTGATGTGCATTGTCGAAAATCGAAAAATTTTCAATGTTGAAAAATCTTCCCGAACACCCATACGGCAGTTCTCAACCGGTAGTCAAAACGGCGGATATGGTTGAATTTAGTCTGACGCCCAGAGCGGCCTGTCTGCCTTGGGTGGCCCTACCAGGAGACGAGCTCCGGACAGCGTAGCCCACTATGTAGGGGCGTACGCTAGCCCCCTCACCACGACAAGGTATCAACCGTGAGGGGGTAATACACCATAGAGTAACACTTCAGATACGCGAATTAAAATAAACACGTTGTCATAGACACGCAAAAAGAAAGACCAAAACGGACCGCGTTGCCTACCGCCAAACCGCGTTTTTTATTTTCTTATTCGATCTTATACCAGTCTCTATCAAAGTTGTTCGTATAATCAACTAATATTACTTTTTCTTAGTAGCTCGACCGAATAAGGGATGTTTAAACAAAATAATTATATATATATATCGAAAAATCAGCTACCTCTTAAACCTGAAGTGCACGTTTCAAAAAACATAATCTTAATTTTAGCTCCTCCAAATGATTTTAAAAATATGCAAAAATGCCGTTTCCGCAGTGTTTTATCTGTATTATTTGAAAGCGGAGTTGGAACTAAAGCCATGCTAGGATTTTAAATATATTTTTTTTATAAATTAATGTCTTTCGAAAGATACGTTTGTTTAACTTACTGTGTCTTATAGCTATGGATCTTCCTAGCTTCAACGTTTTTCCTCTTCTGCATTATTCTTAAATTAACTGCAAAACGTAATTTTATATGGACGTCATCCAGAAGTTACACGAAGATGCCTTTTGGCCCCTGGGATCTAATAAGAATCACTTTAACTCAAGGTGAGATCCCATATCAAATAATAAAATATCTAAAAGTTAAGTTAAATTTATGACACAACTTAGGTCTTCCGAAATTATGTGTGTTGTGTCCCGCTCAAGCCATTTCCATTTGGTTCATTTTGTCATTTGAAACGTTCCTGGCCAAAATTTACGGGAGTCACATTACGTCGTCTACAACAATTCAAACTCAAAATGCTTCCATTGATTCTATAGATGAACTACTCTATGCAATTAAAAGTGATGGATACGCGGTTCAGACACTAAGAGGATCGTACTACTTAGGATATATCGAAGTAAACAAGATTTTGCTATAAAGTGAAAATTATTTACTCGGTACTGAAATAGCTGCTCTGTAAAATAACAAAAACAAAATAATTTTCGTGGTATAAATAGCGTTCGCGGCTATAAGAGGATTTACACAATATGCAATCTTTTCTGTGACTGCTGCTGTTAACCTCGTTGTTTTGCTAAAAATATGGTCCAGGTTATAGCGAGAGGTTTATGGACAAATATATAAATTATTTAAAATTTTAATTTAATTATTTACTAATAACAATTAAGCGTCAATACTTAAAATCAGGAAGCTATATTTACGATAAAGTTATTGGCGTTTAATTTGAGTTTGTTTAAAATAACCCAATTTTTTATATCCGAATCCTAAATATAAACCTAAATTCCTCGCGTGAGGTCGCGAAAGTGGCGGGGGATGGTGGAAAGAAAGATACATTTTATCGAAAATGTATAGCTTTCTTTTTGTTACAGGAGTCAACTAACGAGATTTTGCAGCAGTTGGCAAGTTCGGTAAGAAGCTTGGAGAGTAACAGAGTGCACAATTACGCTGAAGGACTTCAAAACGTCTTATATGGAAAGGTTGCCCTGATTGGCGGCGAAGCCTTTATTAAAGGAAACATAGACGAAGGAAATTTTGATCAAAACCTTTTTCATATTGCTCAAGTGCCATTTGCTTCTGATGACGCGTCCCTTTGTTTTCGGAAAGAATATCGCTACAAAGAACGAATATCAAACACGTCAGTTGTACATTTTCACTTCATGATATTCCAGACTTTCTCATTCTTTTAGGTCTATGGAATGAAAAAAGGAATCTGGAAATCTTCGAATAATGTTTAAAATTCTGCAAACTAAAATAATAGATTTGGCTATTTCTTGAAATAAGTAATAAAAATATTTCCCTTTTTATTTTTTAGACTCCTCTGGATGATTTCATCAGGGTTGTTTACCAAATGGCAAATGCAAGAGAAATTTGAATCAGAGTTTAAGCGTCTCTCTACGCGTACAACAACTGACAACTATATTAACATTAGAGACATAACACCTGTAATGGTTTTTGGTGTAGTTTTGCTTATAGTGTCTGTAATGATTGTACTAATCGAAATAACACCTTAGGAATTTTATGAGATAAATTTTAATACAGATCAAAATAAACCACAATTTACATATATTCCTTTAAAATGTTCAGCGAAGGTAAAAATCTTAAAATTATTCTTTTGTATTATCCTTATAGCTATTAAACTAGAGTACAATAACAGTTTGTTTGATATATTTTTCGGTCTAGGTATGGGGGGAGGGGGGGGGGGTAGAGCGGCGCCTTGAAATTATATGCACGTTAATCTAAATGTGCAACAGTCTAAAACGTATCAGTATCTATTTATCCTGCCTGATTATTTTATCTTATTCCTTCCGGTCTTAATAGCTTTTATTTTTTGTTCTGTTACATATATTTACGATGAATTTAATGAAGATTTTTTGCAGAATTGAAACACGTACATAGTTTTACATCTGATGTAAAATGTTCCCAATGCTAAAGCCTGACCGCCCAAATAAATAACTAAAAACCACACAACATCTTGCACATTGAGAGGCTGCCATTTTATACTTTTATCATCTTCCGCAAAGTAGTAGGCGTTCAGAATGATATTTTGCAGTTGTTTCGAGCGAGCCATTTGCTTTGTCTCTACAAATCTTGATATCCTGGAAAAAACATTACAAAGTGTACCGTTGAATAACTGCTCTTCGCTTCACCTAAAAAATGTAATGTAATAGTATGCCAATTCGCTCATTCCGTGACAAATGTGCACAACCGTGTCAACCTTATACCCTGCCTAGATTTAAATGCAATTTCGTCTAAGAGGATATTTTATGCTAGGAAGCCGATCTCTTAATTATTTTTAGTATACTATGCATAGTTTCTAAGATAGTTGACACTAAAAAATTGAAGAAAATGGTATAAATATGCTAAGTTAATAGCATTTTAAGTAATATTCTGGTTTTAGGATTAAAAAAGAACATTTTAGACTTTGTTAATCCTTGAACCTTTAAATGTAGTTGAAAATATTTGACCTTTGATCTTCTGGCGTGTAATGGCACTTTTAATTTATTTTTTTAATTTCCTGGTATTTCCCGTATACATTTTACAAGAAAATCTAAAAAACCAAAGTAATATTCTTAGTTCTCGAGTAAAAAATATTTTGATAAGGAGGCCAGTCCATTATTTCCATTTTCTTAAATTTTTCAAAGGCTTATAGCTACAAATCCTTTTATGGGATGTTGAAATAAATTCTGAAATAGCAGTAAAATCTTAGCAGGGTGTACCCATTTGTCGTGGTATGACCCAATTGGAACATTTATCTCAAAACAATTTAAAGAAAAAATCTTGTTAGCACAGTTACGTGAAGCCTTTATTATTTTTTTAACAAGGTTAGTTTTCGTATGTTTATCTAACCTACCTATTTGATATCTACTCTAATTTACAAAAAGTTGAGTTTAAAACAACTACTATCAGTTTTTAATGCAAATCATCTTGAGAAAGCTACCGTATATGGTATGTTCAAATCCAACGGAAATATTAAAAATACATGTAAATCAGAAATATTTTGTGCATTGTAGATGGTGCTTCTTACTTGCCTGATATTAATTTCATTCAAGAGATTTGCCGAAATATTGGGTTTGGCGCATAGTACTACCGGTACCAAAAAGTACTGTTGCGAACTTAAATGCCACTTGGTGTGGTTTACGGTGACTGGAACAATGTATTTCCAAATTAAATTCTGAGTTGTGTCAAGTAAAACACTTCGTCTTGTCAAGATACTTTTTCGCAGGTTAACATTATCCTCAATTGCCCCATATTCTGTTATATTCAAGATATTAATTTGCTTCTTTACTCTTTTATAACGTTCCAGCTCCAAAATCTAAAAAAATTGTGCGTTAAAATATTTTAAATATTTCAAAGTATACAACCTAGAATTATGACATTTTCAGTTTTTATGTGTAAAATTGAGAACTATTTATAATGTATATTGTAGATGATTTACAATTATATTTTCGGTAGGTGGTAGACAAAATATTTTAGAAAATTGTAAATCATACTCATCTAAAATATCAGGTCATAAAAGTTAATTATATCTATAAAGTATATAACTTTCCCTGAAGCCTTGTAAAAATAGTGTTTAAAATGGGTTTTCTAATTGGTTTGAAACAAAAAATTAATAATTTTAAGATATTGAACGGTTTCATAGTATATTACGAATACAATTTTTAAAGCTCCGTTTTTGTTTAACCTCATCAGCGGCGGAGAAGGTATTTTTTTGGGGTGTATAAATTATCGAAAATGGGTGTATTGGCAGTCTGAGCCAATAGCGCTAATTTGTTTGTCGAGTATTTAATGCATATTTCCAGATTTTCTTTAACTTTTAAGTTACCAATTTTAGGCGAATTAAACAGCTGGTTTATTAAGTAAGTTAGAATCAAACGAGCTAGGAAGTCCGACTAAATCGGTTAACAGAATCAAATTAGCCAAAAATAATTACACAGAATATTCACACAAAATTTAGTTTATTTTATCATCCGTTATCCAAAGATTTAACTCTACTCTCTTTATTAATGATATCTTATTCCAATTAATTTCATCTAGTTCATCGTGATACGTGTGTAGTATGCAGTATTTAAAAAAATATATATATAACATTTTTGGGGGGGGGATACAAATATATATTTTGCAACCCCTACTTCCGTGGTGGAGGTACAATGTACCCCCCCCCCCTATTCCGCCGCCCCTGAACCTCATATCTTTCACTTATTGAACCTTGTGTCTAGTTCAATACTAAAATGAATCAAAAACAATAGGGCAAAATTTCTGAATTTATTTAATTCCTGATAAGGATTATTCCGTAATAATAATAATAATCATCTAAAATAAACAATATTAAAGTATTTATATAAATTGACTAAATATAATTATATACAAGCTTTCTATTAACCAAATTCCGTTTGTCGTAGATCTTAGGCTTATATAACGAAATACCTTATCGAAACAATACGTAAGTATACCAGAATTCCTCGCCACATCAACCATTTTTGTGGTCTGTTCCGGAGTTTTTTAACTAGAGCTGTACTTGTAAATGTTGTTTTGTATGATGAATTCGTAGCTTGGCCAATTTATAGTGAGTAAGGTCATTTAGTTTATTTAAGTCTTTGTTCACCCCGTCTAACTTAATACTTGACCTTAACCTCTTCACGGCTCAATGAAGGCGATTAAAGAATCAAACATAGACACTTTAAATTAATCGATAAGAAACTTATGCTTATGTAATATCGGGCTCATCTATAGAATATACTTAACCTTCGTAGTTGGAAAAAGTGACGGTGAAATCTCTCCCACGTAGATTTTCAATTGGGGATTTATAAGAAAATCGTCCAATGAATCTATTTGGCCATCAGTTAAAAATAAATACTTAGTTTGGAGGTTAGCGTTGTAAAAGACCACAATGAACCACACAGGCACGATCCAAAGAAACTGAAGCAAACGCTCCAAAGAAGATGAAAATACGCCAGATGATTTGGCTTTGATTGAAAAAAAATAGATGTTTAAATTACAACATCTGTTGGACCATTTTATTATAATAAATAGATTAACGGTTAGATTCCGAAATCCGCATAGTCCGAAATTATCAGCCTCAAAATAAGTGATATACTTTGTAAACAAGTTTATCGTTAAGGATACGAACGTCAAACATTCAGAGGCGTGTTCTATGGGTCCCAATGAGTAAAATTGTCTCATGAACATGGGTCCCAAAGTGTTTCCAAAACTTCCACAAAACCCGTTAACAGCCTTTAAACTGACGAAATTGTTTTCATAAAACGATTAATTGTTTTTTTTATCAATGAAGTGATAAAATTTATAACAAGTGGCAAAAGTTCATAATTGGGATTTTAGAAGTATGATAAGAATGACAACCTGGGATAAAAGCTATTTTAAAGTATTGATTATTTTCCAAATAAAGTTAAAATAAAGTTTTGTCTTCACGAATGCTTTTAATTATGAAAATTAAAAATAAAAGTACCGAAAATATCTTTAAGAATATTCAAATTTTTCAATCGGTGTAATTACAGAGTGAATAAAAAAATTTAAATTTAATTGTAAAATTGTAAGTAGCTAATCCGTAATAGGTGAGTAGATACTGAAGTATAAAATAGCGTGCTGTTTCGAAATATTCGTTAACTGTAATAAATGTTAAGATAAATATGGAAAACTTTTCTAATAACGAATGTGCGGATATGCATTTGATGTTAAAGGGGCTCCAATGTTCGGTGGCAAAAAAAAAAGAAAATTGAGCATGCTTTTCATTCCCCCAACCCCTCACTCGGCCGTAAATTTCGCACTTTACTGACTTTACACCCATTTTGCGACCGAACTTTGGAGCCCTTTTAAGTGAATAAGAACCTTCTTTGGACTGCAATGCAAAGAAGGGCAAAAGCCGCGAAATGGTAAAATGTTCCAAAGTAAAAAGGTACAAAAAAGATAAACCCTAAACAAGTTTTTTAATTTCTTTACATTTGTTTAGGGTTTAGCTTTTTAGGATGTTCCGACAAGCTCGAGAAACGGGTTCAGTAGTTCAAAGATTGTACAAGGAACAGTTTCCTCAAAGACGGGTGCCAGATAGAAGTACGTTCGAGACTGTAGATGGTCCGTACCTATTGTGTTAAGGTTACTAGATGAATTGAAAGAAAGATTGAGTGGTAACTTAATTGTAAGTACTTGTACTTGTTCTTCTACGTCTTCTGGAACGTCTTCCATTTTCCCCCGAGCACTAGATGGTTGTATTTGTCAGCTTTCTTTACCCGTTCATCTACAGCCTCGAACGTCCGTCGATCTGGCACCATTCTTTGAGAAATCTGCTCCTGGTACAATCTTTGATTGTTATTAGAAAAATGTCCCATACAGACCGAATAAGAAATGTTTTAATCAATTCATTTAGGAACTTTTCGGAATTTGTATATTTAATTTTTATAATTAACAGCATTTGTGACGACAAAATGTTTTTAAGGATTATTTGGAACCGTATCAATACCTTAAAAAAGCTTGTTTCCATTGTTAGACGTATCTTATTTCTAAAAGCACAATAATGAACTTTTTCCACTTGTTTTTCGCTTCACTGATAAAAAATAACCAATAATTTTAATTTAACGGAAGCCAAAAGTTTTTCTGAAAAGTAGTACTTTAGGAATTATGTTAATTAGACATTTTAACTCATTGGGACCCATAGAAAAAGCCTCTGAATTTTTTAGATAATTTTTTCGTCGTATAGTTATAAGTTGAATAGGGTTATCTTAATAAAAATAAAAATTTACTAAATGACACCAAAACATAAATAGCTATTTTTACCTCTCCGAGGGGACAAAGTCCCCTAGGAGGGGTTATACAACGACCGTGTCTGTGGGTGGGTCTGTGGGTGGGTCTGTGGGTCTGTCTGTCTGTCAGGACTGCGAACGCGTTCGCATTTTCGGTGCAAAGTGTAATCACTGCGTACGCAGTTTCTCAAAGGGTTGGCAAAACCACCGGGTGACGGTGAGCGTTAACGGATGCATTTGCGGTTTGGTTTGGATGGTGTTTTTTCGCTCACCGTCGTGACGTTTTGGTGTATTACGTTTTTGTAATGTTTATGCGTAGGTTGTGAGTGTTGAATTTGTTGTGTTTGTGTTCTGATGGTTGTGCATGTTGAGTCTGTTGTGTTTATATGGGCGTTTTCTCTCCAACTTCTTCTTAATGACTTTGGGACGGACCGAGTGCTGAGTGTAATGCTACCTCTCAACGTCCAATGGCAGGGTTTCCACCAGTTGTACACGGTATTCGTCTTAGTATCAATTTGCGATCGCATCGGGCGGGATTTGAACCCGAGACCTCCTGCTTGACAGGCGGACGTTCTACCACAGAACCACCGACACTTGTTACGCCTTATTGAAAATTAGACCTTCAGCTTTATCGGAAGCGTATTTAATAGAGTAGGAAATTTTGGTTTAATTGAAATAGAATTGAAATTGAAATTATTGCATCGAAGAAATTCTAATTTAGCGTTTCTCTATTGATTAAAAACAAATGCGCCACCCAGGTTTCGAACCCAGACCATGTGGCAGTCGAGCGCTCTACCACAGAACCAACGATAGCTGCTTAAATTCACTGAAATTAAGACAGCCATCGTAAGCATAATAGGTAATAAAGTCTTTTTTTATTAATGAATTTATGAAGGCCTAATCTGGTATTTTTTAAAGGTTAAATCTTGTTTTAGCGCAGTCAGCCGAGATTAGAGGGTTAAAGGGTAGACCCTGTGGGTGGTCCACTTTCTTAACGACCTATATATAGTTCTGTTAATTCAAAGGAGATAATTTAACGTTAATTGCTTTAAGAGCTGGCGGTTTGTCAAGTGGCTCTCTGTGCTTTGTTGATGGTAAGGTTTTTGCTTCTTGTAAATACATTTGGTGTGGATATTTGGATATCTACGATTTCTAACGCAGTCAATGATTTCTTGGGTGTGCGAGTCATTATATGATATTGGAAATTGGACGGCATTGGTCTTTTTCATGTGGTATGCGTCACAACGTCAACAGGAAGTGAACGAGTCGTCCACTACCAGATATCTACGGTATCTTCATCAAGGGCGAGTGTTGAAATAAAATGAGCGTTAAAGATGCGGCAAGTATTTCGTAAGCGAGTAATTCCAAAAAGCCTCTGTAGATATTTCTTTCATTAAAATTTGCTTCGTATTATATTTAACTGATAAACTTGTTCTGTAAAAGGGTTTAATTCAATTGTGCATTGTTATAGTACGTCTAACTTACTGATGTAACTACTTAACTTATGATATTCTGAATAAATTAAAATTGGTCGTTTCGTCTCAATTATTTTAATTATAATTAAAATTTTATACCGGGCGGGATAGAAATGGGTTAATATTTTTAACAAATAACTCTAAATTGCGGAGATATATCTTTAAGGGTTATCTCGAGAAATTAATACCACTAGGGACAATTCTTCGGAGGAGAGGTATATTTTGGCTTGCCAACTTGTTGTAAACGTAATTGGTAGAAAATGTGTGTTTATTTTAAACTTTGAAAAATCAGAAAAAACCTTATTTGTAAAGGTTTGGTGCTACCGCGTTTAACAGTTTTGACTCTTTTATATGAATTCCTTACGTTTTAAGAGCATATCGGAGAAAGTTGACCACAGTGTTTCTTGAAATTCTACCGCATACTGTCTTCGGCGGTCCCTTTTTAAAACGTTCATCAATGCCGAGTAGGTGGCGACCAGAAAAGTGCACAGGAAAAGAAGGAAATAAACTTCGGGGCTAAGGCTTAAAAATGCAGAATACATCTGCGTAGCTTCTGAAAATCCAGAGACCGATAATATGGACGTAGTGGTCATGTCAAAAGCGCTCGTTATCTTAAGATACGTAAAAACGTCTTCCAGGGGAACTGTCTTCACCAAACTTATATCTGCGAGCTTAATAAAAACATGATTAAATGTAAAGATAGTATTTACAGTAGAGCCGTTCAGACGTCTAAATAAATCTTTACAGCTTTATAGTTTTTAGAGTATATTTAGACAATTCTAAATGAAAACTTTCAAAAAAATTATTCTAAAAGGTTTTTATAAGTCTTACATTCTAAAGAGTTTTCCTATTCTAAAGGAAATATATTTCTAAAAATAAAAATTTTCAAACGTATTAATTATCTAGAGAATCAAATAGAGAAACATTTTGTACCTGATCTAATAAAGGTCACGAATAGTTTAAGGTTTTTATTTTTTTAACTCACGACTTCACCAATTGTATTTGGCAACTGCGTAAAAACAGTGACTGCCATGTCGTCAACTATTAAATTTGCAGCGTCATAAAATAAGTACCTATCTTATGTGGTACCATGGAGTCTTAAATGAATACCGCAGTAGCGCACTGCCCAATGCAAAGTCTTGATTGTAATTAAGATAAAATAAAATAGCCCCGATAGTTTGAATTGGGATATTTAATTTTTTTCCGTACATTGACATCCACGACACGGCTAATGACCAAAAAAGCGCTCAATTTCTAATTGGCGTTTATTGGGTTTTTTTTTTTTTTTTTGCTTGCTCAAAATTTCAAGTTACGATGACACGCCAAACAAGAATAATTAATGAAGCGTGTCATTTGAAGAGAACTAAAATAACTTTTACCGTTCGTAGATAGCTTTTTACCTCTGGTAGATAACTTTTTACCGTTCGTATAGAACATCTTAGCTCGCGTAGAGAAGTTTTTACCTTTCCGAGGGGACTTTGTACCCTAGGAGGGGTTATACAACCACCGTGTCTATCTGTGGGTCTGTCTGTGGGTCTGTCTGTCAGGCCTGCGAACGCGTTCGCATTGACGACGAGGAGATGGTTGACGGCCAAGGAATAATTAAAACCGAGGTCCGCATATCGTTTGATAACCGAGAAGCGGTGATTGGTAGTTTTTGGAAGCATTGATGAGCAATGAGTTCCGCCAGAAGGATAAGGTAAGGTAGCAGTCAGATTTACAGGTAACATCGCTGAAGAGCCAGCAACAGATTGTGAAGAAACTGGATAGTTTAAGTTAGGGATAAAATTGACCTCTGGAAATGTGAAATGAGTAACACTGGTACTCCGATTTGAATGATTCGAGTTAAGGGTGAGTAGTACCACTTAAACAATTGCGATAGTCCTACAGTTGCTTTGGAGTTAGATCAATTCGTGCAGATAAAGAAAAATTCGGATCTGGACGCCGGAGCTTAATTAACGTTAAAAAAGCCTTCTTTTGGGAAATAGTCTGAAAATTTATTTTAATCGGTCTTGGGCGAGTTTTTAGAGACGGAGTACGGCCGAGACGAAAGTAGGGGTAGACGCTGGAGCTTTACTAGCAGTCAAAAGCTCAATCAAAATACCAAGCTCGGACTCGGGCGAAAAATCTTGCGAAAGCCTAAAAAGGATTCTGATAAATATTATCTTTAGTAACAATGGCCATTCCGTTGGTAGGAGACTGTGTTTTAAAAACTTTCAATTTAATGGTCAGTGATGTAAGCAGAAACGTTTCCATAGTCTTAAAACTATCAATCAACAAAACAGGAATACCACTTATTTGATTCGAGAGGTCTTCGTTAGACTTTTTAGTTGATTCCATGTGACTAGTAAAAGTACCATGTAGATCGTTATGTGCTCTAAATAACGTATCGTAATTCGTTGAAAGTTTTGTTTCTAGTTCCTTACATTTCAAGTGAAGGGAGCCCACATTACGACGATCTTCTTTCAGGTACAGGTGATGGTTTGTAAGCTTCGCTTCAATATCCTTAATCTTGTGAGAAAGTTATCGCATTTTAAAGGTATCACGAAGTTTAGAGTCAGAGCAAAACCAATGGAAATTTTTGTCACAGCATAGAAACTCATATTCAGTCGAAACATTGATACATGAGATGTGAAAAGTCTTTCCACAATCCTCACACCGAAGAACATAGGCTTCATCGCCTAAGATGGTACCGCACGAAGAGCAGGGGAAAGACATTTCTAATTCCATTTTTTTTAGTACATGACGCATTCAGAGTAGAAATGGCACTGGTCAAATCCTCAGCGAACTCCAAAGCAACAGTGTCAATTTGTGAGTTACCAGAGTTCATCAAAGCCTTAGATTTGGTTTCCAAACGAGTGAAACGTTGAAGTGGCACCGTTGAGGAAGATTAGTCATTTGGTAGGTGAGAACAAAAGCTGAGGCTCGTCGAAAGGCATAGCGCGAGATTGGAAAATTCAATGACGCACGCGAAGTTAAAATAAGAACTTTCAAAAGGTACTCAGGCCTAAAATTGCGAAAAACTGGATTAAAGTCAACCGAATAACAGTCCCAAAACCAAAAAACAACCACACAATCAGAATCCAATGCGGGGACACTCACGGGTGAGAACGACAAAAAATTAACCACCCAAAAGCACTCCAAACCATCAAAGTCCTCAAAAAACACGAAGCGCCAAAAACACGTAATAGTCAAAATAAGAATTTTAATAAGAAGTAAAGCGTTCTCTATAAGAAGTAAAGCGTTCTCTATAAGAAGTAAAAGGTTCTCTATAAGAAGTAAAGCGTTCTCTATAAGAAGTAAAATGTTCTCTATAAGAAGTAAAAGGTTCTCTATAAGAAGTAAAAGGGTCTCTATAAGAAGTAAAAGATTCTCTATAAGAAGTAAAAGTTTCTCTATAAGAAGTAAAAGGTTCTCTATAAGTAAAAGGTTCTCCATAAGAAGTAAAAGGTTCTCCATAAGAAGTAAAAGGTTCTCCATAAGAAGTAAAAGGTTCTCCATAAGAAGTAAAAGGTTCTCCATAAGAAGTAAAAGCTTCTCTATAAGAGTGAAAGTTCTCTATGAGAGGTAAGAAGTTAAAGTTATCTATGAGAGGTAAGAAGTTAAAGTTCTCTATGAGTGGTGAGAAGTTAAAGCTCTCTATGAGAGGTAAGAAGTTGTATATGAACGGTAAAAAGTTTTGTATGAGTGGTAAAATATTTTCTACGAATAGTAAAAGTTCTCTATGAGAGGCAAGAAGTTAAAGTTCTCTATGAGTGGTAAGAAGTTAAAGCTCTCTATGAGAGGCAAGAAATTGTATATGAACGATAAAAAAAATTTTATGGGTGGTAAAATATTTTCTACGAATAGTTATAGTTATCTATGAACGATGTAAAGTTTTTATGACACACTTCATTAATTATGTAAGTAATGCAGTCCATAGGTGGTTCTTTTTAACTTATCATTAATTATGTCCTTTTTGGCGTGCCATAATTTACTCCATTTTTATTTAATTCTGATAAATTTATTTGTTACTTTCTAATTTATATTTTCCATATTTTATTAGAATATGAATTGGCCTGAGTGGTTGCCAGAAAGGTTAACATTACTGTGTGCAAAATATTTTATGTGAAACTATAACAAAAGCTTGGTATAAAATAACTTACACCGCGATTCAGCGCCCCATGCAAGTATAAATCTTCAAATTCATTTTCTCTTTCGGCTTTTACTTTTACTAAATTGATTCTGTAAAACGTTTAAAATATCATTGCTTTTTTACTGTAGGAAATGGTTCTCTACAGAATTTTTTTCTATTGAAATATTTCGTAGTAAAAAAAACAGTTACAAATAAGTGCCATCTGGCAAATTCCAGACATATTGCCCACATGAAGTCCACGGGTTTTATTGTTTATTTTTTCGATGATTGTCTATACAAAAGTGCAAAATTAAACGAATATCGGCGAATATTAAAATTTACTTCAGAAACTAAACTCGGACTAAATCAATGTGTATAACAGAATGTAAAACAATGATTTATTAACCAAACCCTTGCTTCTATCTAGGGTCAGAAATAATAGTGGCATGAAACAAGTCAGAATTACTTTTGATAAACTGCGCTTTGGTAAAACTTTATTTTGCCGACATCAACGTTTTATGAGAAACATTTTGACAATTTAAAATATGAAAGATATCCTTGATGTTAGAGCGTCGAGATATTAAGGTCGGGTAATCCCAGTTTTTGTTGTCGTAGGACTAAGAGTTTATGGGACCCTATGCCCAAGTTAATTTTGGTGCCCCCCATTCAATAGCGAGCGAGGCGCTTCCTCAGTTTATAATCGAGAAATGGAAGGAAAATTCATTTTGCTGCCAGATTTAGTATGTCGTCAGGGGCTAGACGGCAGTCCGTCAGAGAATGTGACAATCAAACGTTTTTGGTGCATATAGTCTAGGCAACGAAAAGGTATAGAGGCAAATGTTGGGGAGGAGGTGGTTTTAAGGTCCCATCTTTCGGTTTTTCGCTTATATCTCGGAATTTATGCGTCCTCGAGACATGGTCACTCTATACACAATGAAAGCTGATTAAATTTGCTACAGGTGTTACGCAGTCACGTTGTTTGATATCTTGTATAGGTTTCGAGATATCCGCTCTTGAAAGTCTGTAATTTTGGAAAAAAACATTTTTGCCTCACATTTTTTGCTCTTTTTGACCGGATAACCCTTCAACGATGCACCCAAAAATAAATTCCGGCCATAGGGTGGTAGAACATTAAATTCACTTCAATAATATTTATTACTTTACTATTTTATCTATATTCCTGCCAATGTTAAAGTAATTTTAGTGTTGAGCGTGAAACCTGAAGTTTTGCGACAACTGTCGACTAATGAATCTTTCAATTTCTCACCATTCCCATTCAATGTATTAGCCGAAATATGCACCATTATGTACACATAGTGAGTACTGGACGTCTAAATAGCACAGATACTCGTTTTAGAATATATACTTGTTCCTCACACTTAATTAAAGAAGACCTGGACCCTTTTAATGGGAAAATATGTTGCTATGACCATGTTTGTGCATATATGAGTGTCTATAAGGCATTGGGATAGTGACGAGAAGTGAAGTCACATTGGCTAGTTGGCTGATTTTGCCGTCACTTCTCTCTTTACTGGCTTTTTAAATTGAAACTATGCCTTTTTCACCCACTTTAGATACATCAGGACTCGATGCAGTCAGTTCCTCATCACATACAAAACACTTGCTGCTCATTTTGACGACACAACACTCACGACATCGTTAAATGTTACACCAAAACATCCCACTGAAACAAACAAAACAAACCATGACGAAAACAAACAAATGAGTGCCCAATTAGGTTATAACTAGCAGTAAAGCACAAAAACAATTTATTTTTGTGTAAAAATAACCTAACCATGTCACAAAATGTTAGCCGAAACGCTCCTTGTCTATTAAAACTATGAGACGCATTATCGTAGCGATCGCGGTCTATTATTTATGTTAGATACAATAAATCTTCAATAAAACAGCTAAAAATAACTTAAATTAATTAAAAATTAATTAATTAAATTACTTAAAAATCCCAACTAAACCTCCCTTTCTACGAAGTCTCTTTCTTTCACACTAACTCCCCTTCTACGAATTTCACACTAACCCGTTAAAAAAGTTTAAAGGTCGGGATGCGCGCAAGGAACTAAAGAGAGGATATAAGGGAAGCAAAGGGGGGGAAGTTCTAAGTCGAGTAATATTAAATTGAATTTTGAGTAAAATTGAATTAGATTAATAACCATGTCAGGTATTTGCAATTAGGCGCGTTTAGTTGGAAATCAGGCCCTGAACATTGAGTTAACCGGCCGAAGACAGGCGGCACGGAACAGAGAGAAACTGGGACTGCCTTTCGCTTTGTCACTGGTGGTGGTTCGACTAGCCTATAGGCAGAGATAGCGAGGCGCTAGCAACGTCTCAACCCCCCCCCCCGCCTCCCACGCCGAAGTAATTATAGTCGACCTTGAACCACCGACGTTCGGGCTTTGGATTAGTCACTGAGGAAATCGGGACTGCCTTACCCTGTTAATGCGGGCGAGTGGTTAAATCTGCGCATATGGGTAGTGGCTCCTCTTTTTCCACGCTATTCTGTGGTTCTGAAAACCTATTAGCTCGGTTTCTCGGAGTCTTTATACTCAGTCAGGGCAGCAGTAGGTAACATTGTCAAAGGTGGGAGGAGGAATGCGGGAAGTTTTTAGACACTCCCGGCCTTTCCGCCGTTCTGCGAGGCGAGGCGATCTCTCGGTCTCTTCAATGTTTTAGCGTATTTGTTTCTGTTCGTCATGAGGGGGGAGCAAATCTGCCATTGGGTACAGGGGTACAGGGGGGGTTGCGACGAAAGAGAAAGGCGAGTTTTTTGTTATTTTTGCGGGGGAGAAGGGTACCCCGGTAATTCTGGCATGACGAAAAGGGGGATAGGTGTCTTACGAGGAAGGGGGTTGGAAGAGAGAGAATGTAGGTGAGTTTTTGAGTTATTTTTGCGAGGGAAAAAGGTTTCCCCGGTAATTCTGGAATGTGGAAAAGGGGCTGGGGGCCTTACTGTGGTGGAGTGTCTCGAAACACACAACGAGCTGAGGGCCCACCTCTTGGTGCCCCATGTAGGCTAGGTGCCCTGGGCCCAGGCCTATTCGGCCTATTGGTTAATCCGGCCCGGCCGCTAAAATACTATACACGGTGTTGTAATTTGATTTCCCCAGGCGTTTTGCTCAAAAACTGTATTACCTAGAAATGTCAAATTTTCCGGATGTACACTTTCGGGATAGGTCGTTGTTATTTGTTAATTTCAGCAAAATCAGGGCATTTTTCACGGTTTTGAAATTTTTATTATTTTAATGACGCTGGGTGGTAGCCAAAACTGTCAGTGAACAAGTTGTAGAACATACTCGAAAACCATAAATGAAATTGGTTTAGTCGGAATAGGTCAATTGCTCACGGAGATATAAGGTCATTAAAAATAACAAGTTGGTAGTAGGTGGCCAAAGCCATTTCACTACTAATTTAAAAAGAAACCTATCCAAATTGTAATGTTTTTTCCCTAAAATACCGTTTTTAAACAAATATTTTTATTGGTAACTAATTTTGAGGGAAAAACATTTTTCGAAAGTGTTACAAAATTAAAAAATTAGGTTGTAAGTAGTCCACAAAAATGTCTAATTTATGCCCACTGAAATTCCCAAAGCTTTTTTTGCATTTCCTTTTAAGTATTTAAAGTGCAAAGCCACCGATATTATAATAATTATCTCAACGCACTTCAATAATTAAGGATGCCTCGTTATAGACGTGAACAGCGGTCCAAGATGGAAGAGATATACTAAAGTGATGGTTATCAAAACGTACGTCTAGTAAGTCAGTTATTTCAAATGTTCTATCCTGAGAGTCGACCAGATCACCACACTATTCTCTTTGCGGTTCGTGACTTTGAAGATGATGGCAACGTGAATCCCAGATTCCGTGGACGGGGACTTCATAAAATTAATATTAAGGACACATACATCGCCTACCCTCGAGCAAGTAATAAGACTGGCATGCTCCGATTTGGACTTGTCAACGTATTATGTCTGGAGAGTCCTTGACCACCATAACTTTCATACCGTTCCACGCTCGACCAAGCACTTCACGATGGTGATAGGCTACTTAGATTGGACTTTCGCAACTAATTCAGTACCATGGACGATCCAATTGAAAGTTTGCTCCTCGTGTCCGATGAGTGCTCATTCTCGAGAGACGGCCCGTTTAACAGATAGGTATTAAACAATGGAATGAGTAACCAAATATTGTGAAAGAAACTACAATAAATTTAAAAGACATATCTCAAAAATGATCGTAAATAAGGTTCCTATAATATTGTGGTATGACTAACTAATCTATTGATTAATATTTTTTCTTTATTTTTAACAAATTTCATTCAAGATAGACTCCTTTGTAAATAAGATGTAAACAGAAAAGATGCTCGCAATAAAGCCATTTTATTATTTTTATTATTATTACTGATTCTTCCATATTAATGTTATGATTTCCCTGTCCGAGGAATCTGCGATTCACGTTGCCATCACCCTCAAAGTCACGAACAGCACGGATAATAGTGTTGTGATCTGGTTGACTGTCAGGATAAAACATTTGAAATAACTGACTTACTACCTAGAAGTGCGTTTTGATGACCAACACTGTAGTATAACTCTACCATCTTGGATCGCTGTTCACGGCTAATACGAGCCATACTTAATTACTGAAGTACGTTGCGATAATGATATTAATATTGGGGACTCCGCACTTAAATACTTAAAAGGAAAACTAAATTTAAACGAAGTGGAAATGCAAAAAAAAACTTCGGGAAATTCAGTGGGCATAAATTAGGCATTTTTGTGGACTTCTTACAACCTTCTTTTTTAAATTTTGTAACACTTTCATTTTTCCCCTCCAAATTAGTTACCAATAAAAAAATTGTTTAAAAAACTTAAATTTTTAACTGTCATACAAACATTACAATTTAGATAAGTTTCTTTTTAAATTATTTGTGAAATGGCTTTGGTCAACTACTACCAACTTGTTATTTTTCATAACCTTATATCTCGGTGACAAATTAACCTATTCGGACCAAACCAATTTCATTTATGGTTTTCGAGTATGTTCTACAACTTGTTCACTGACAGTCTTCAGCTACCACCTAGCAAATCACAAATATCAGCGACTTTACCCGATTGCGTACACCCCGAAAATGTTCCATTCCTAGGTAATATATATTTTGAGAAAAATGCCTGTAGCGATCAGATAAAAACACCCTGTTTAATAAACATAATTAGGCCTAAGTCATCCTGCGACTTTTAAAGCTAATAATTCAGGTGGCCGGGTTATCATGCGTAGGAGGGTGGTGGCAAGCCCTTCATGCCACGAGAGCCAACAGCTCCCTACACTAACTATTACCGTTATGAAAGGGGAAACCGAAAACGTCGGGGGAAAACCCCTTAAACCAGTGGGGAGAGAACTTGCAGGGGGTGTTCCGAGTTTTCACTCAGTGTCACAAGTTGGGATCGAACCCGGCTTCTCTTGCTGCGAGGCGAAAGTGTTAACTACTCCGCCACCCCACTGTTCTGGTGGCAAGTAATAAGGAACAATTTAAATCTTGGATCAACACAAAACAACGTTTTTGAATAGTAAACAAGCATTCGACCCTTGCCTTTTCTTATAGTGTTGGTTAAAATAAACTAAATACAATTTCGCCATACAGTTTTTCAATTTTAGAAATTAGATTAGGTGTTTGCAAATTTATGGCGAAATATGATGGTTTTTAGTTGGCCAAAAATTATGGTTTAAATTAATCACCTACTTGCAGTGGATCATGGGGACAATTGCGTCTAGAATGTTAATTTATGGGTGCGTCCATCTTGATAATTCCGAAAAGTATTTATTTATTCTTATGGAGAATACGTATTTTTAGATGATTCTTGGTCTTCAGTACTCATTATCCATAATTAGAAATAATTACATTTTTGATAATAACTGGTTTAAGATTAAAGCTCGCGGGATTCGTGAAAAGAATTTGGTTACTTACGCATATTAAACATGCATTTCCATTTTAATAATAGCTAACATAGTAACATTTCAATTGCGGTTTAGGCTTTGACACTATCTTAAAGGCCAAGTATGTCTTCTGATGTTAGCCTTGAAATTTTCTAAGGTTCCCTCGATGCTTCGCATTGCAATTACGCTTCCCACAAAACATGATTTTGGAGAAGGTCGAGTGGCCGTCCTTCCTTTCGATCGGGATTTATGCCTGTCAGTTAGCATCCCACTGATATAATTTCATTTTCTGTCACGTAAGTGGACAAGTCACTGGAATTGTTAACGATGAAATTATGACTTCAAATTAGGGCTGGCTGATTTTAATCAATTTGAAATCAAATGATTTTTTAAAATAAAATTATGGATTGAAATAACCGAAAGTATTTAAGAAGAGGAAAAAATGAAGCAAAAATTGGTTGAAATATAATCACAGTACCAAATAATTCTGAGAAAACTAAAATATTCAATAAAACCTTATTTTAATTAAAATTTAATTTAATTTTCAATTAGGAAACATAAAAAATCGAACGAAATCTTTAATTTCTGCTCGAAAGTGCTGCTGCATTTCTTTTGGAGGGGTGTAAAAACTTCTACAAGCGAGTTCTTTGGAACTAACCCGGGCTTATCTGAGAGGTGAAGCGATATCCATGGGGGGGTCACTAAATTCGGAGTATTCAATGGACCCTCGAGCCTATTTTAGAACGAGGAAATCGTGGTGTACAGCTACAGAAAATCCGGGGACAGCTGTTACAGGAAATAAAAGATAACCCAGGGTCCAATTCTACATCTCTCTCTAAATATAAGGATTCCTTACATAAGGACCAATCCTTATTTCGCTCTTTAGAATAAGCTAGGGGCATATTCCATTTTTAGCAAAAAATCGTATTCTCCTTATGGATCATAAGGATAAAATACGTGGTCTATTCTTAGAAACTTTCCCCGAAATGTTATTTTATATTGGAGACGTTCGTTTAAGCTGAGCTCGATAACGCGGGACGAGGCTTAGCCACAAAACCTTGACATATTGAAATGGTAGATCTCGGAAGTTAGTTAAATATTCATTTTGAAAGTGCGCCTCAATTATTTAATAGTAATATTAAATAACAAAATAAATATTGAGCATAATGAAACTTTTAAGTTCAATAATATTAAAGGAGATATTACAACAAATGTATTTACTGTAAAAAACACTCTTCATTTGGGAAAAAGTAGTTATGATTTTAATTTATTTTGGTGCTTTTTCACATTCGCTATACAAAAATTCCAATCTTTATCAAGGCGGGCATCTTAAATATAACCAAATAGGAATAATTCTTGGTCCCTACGCGTATAATGATAGGTTTTAACCTTACTTTACCTTGCGGACTATTCCCGGCTTGGTTTCAACTCTTCTGACTTTCCGATTTGATTGGGATAAGATTTCCAAATGTAAGAGACTGTTAAGGGAGTGGGCCAGTTTACCGTTACGAAAAACCCCTTTTTAAATATATGTGCATTATTGATTTATCTCATTGTAAATATTTTTATAGTAATTTTTACCTCTCCGAAGGGACTAAGTCCCCTAGGAGGGGTTATACAACCACCGTCTGTCTGTCTGTCTGTCTGTCTGTCTGTCTGGCCTGCGAACGCGTTCGCATTTTCGGGCAAAGGGTAATCATTGCGTACGCAGTTACTCGAAATTTCTGCGTTCGCAGTTTCTCGAAGGGTTGGCAAAACCACCGTGTGACGGTGAGCGTTAACGGATTGATATGCGGTTGGGTTTGGTTCGGATTGTCTTTTTTTCGTCAACGCTCACCGTCGCGACAGTTTTAATTCAGTTTGATTGGATATTTCGTTATTGTAATGTTTATGTGTAAGTTGTTAATGTTGAGTTCGTCTTGTGAATGTTGAGTTGGTGTTGTGAATGTTGAGTTCGTGTTGTGAAAGCTGTGGGTGTGGAGTTTGTTGTGAATGTTATGGGTGTGGAGTTGGTGGTGTTTGTTTTATTATGGTTGTGGATGTTAAGTCTGTGGTGTTTGTATAGGCGTTTTCTCTTCACCTTCTTCTTAATGACTTTGGGACGGACCGAGTGCTGAGTGTTATGCAACCTCTCAACGTCCAATGGCAGTGTTTCCACCAATTGTACACGGTATTCGTCTTTTTGGCGACGGCCGGAAATCGAACCCGGGTCTGCTTCGTGCAAGAGATATACTCTAACCACTCAGCAACCAACGCTTGTTAATTTTCGGTGTTTTTCTAAAAAACAGCTTTGGCGAATGTCCTTTACAAAGTTATAACGTTAGGTACTATAATTTATTCTACATCATTTTAAATATTTATAAATTAAATTAATCTTATATTTAATTAAATATTTATAAATTACATTAATCTTATATTTAATTAAATATTTATAAATTATATTAATCTTATATTTAATTAAATATTTATAAATTATATTAATCTTATATTTAATTAAATATTTATAAATTATATTAATCTTATATTTAATTAAATATTTATAAATTATATTAATCTTATATTTAATTAAATATTTATAAATTATATTAATCTTATATTTAATTAAATATTTTAGTATTTTAATGTAAAATTTGATCGTGATCAGGAATTGAACTCGGGTCGCATTGTAACAATGCGGATGGTACACCGCCGAGCCATTGACTTCCTTAGGGAAAATATTAAAGTAGAGGAAGAATTATGATAAGGCGGGTTTTTTTACTAAACGGATTAATACAATATCTGTATATATTGTGTATTGAACTTTGTTTGTTTATTCTTTGGTACAGTTTTTGGTTTTGTTTTAAATTTTTGTTAAATTCTTAACAAAATTTCGTTAAAACACAAAAAGTAGTTCATTATTATAAAAATAATAATAATAATAATAATAATAATAATAATAATAATAATAATAATAATTATCATAATTATTCAAAACTCCCGCGGAAACTATATCAAATTAATAATATAGCGTCACCGTGTGGAGAACAATCAATCAAACCGGGTAAAAAATATAATCTCTTCAATTTTTCGAACTTTAGTCAAATCTCGACGGATAAAAAAAACACAAAATAAAAGTATATAAGGCCGTTGCCTTCAATATAGAAGATTTAGTCTTTCTTAGTTCTTGGCTGTCAGTCGAACTACTACAGGACGGGGTCCTGGTGTAGGTCAAAAGTTATGAGGTAACTTTGCGGTTTTAATTAGTATGTTCGGTCTTCGGTCAAGAAAAGAGATAAATTGTGTTTCGCATTTGGAGCGTGAGTGAATGGACTTAAGTGTATGAATAGTGCGTGTTTAAGACTGAAAGTGTTAAAGTAATTGTGAGCTAATTCAAGTCAGCTGTAAGATAAAATTGATTGTTATTATTTTTTTAATTGGAATAACCTAATTATACCCTTGAAATTATCAACTCAACCTGTGAGGGTAATTAAGTAGATTGGAAGTTATTTGTAGCGAACAGCTCTCAGCTGTTAATTAAGACAGAGTTTATAGTTAGGTAGTTTGAATTTAGTTAAAATTACTCAGTATAATTTATGATATTTACTTAAGTGTAAGTGTGTTTTGGTTTATTTTTCAATCACGATGAACTAAGACAAATCTAGTCTTAGACACTTGAGTACCAGTTCTGTACAATTACGTAGAAGGGATATATATTGTTGGGTTATTGATGAAAGTTAAATCTAGAACGTTCCATAGACTGTTCTGAATAAAAATAAACATTTATAATTTTGCATAATTCTGGTTGCCATTTTATTTTCTAATCACTCGCCCACAACATTACAGTTCTCGCAATCCCGAATCAAATAAATTTTCGATATAACGGCGACGGGAAATTATTCTCGTAAATTTATCGCGCGGCCTTAGGGAATATTCTTTTAAAAAAATTTCGATAAACTATCGTTTAATTAAAATCGGCCTGATTCCGTTAAAATTATAAACCAAAAAGCGAACGGTCGTTATAATACCCTCTGTAGATATTTCTTTCATTAAAATTGGCTTTGTATTATATTCAACTGATAAACTTGTATTGTAAAAAGGGTTTAATTCAATTGTGCATTGTTATAGTACGTTTAACTCACTGTTGTAACTACTTAACTTATGATATTCTGAATAAATTAAAATTGGTCGTTTCGTTGCAATTATTTTAATTATAATTAAAATTTTATACCGGGCAGGATAGAACTGGGATAACATTTTTAACAAATAACTCTAAATTGCGAAGATATCTCTAAGGGTCATCTCGAGAAATAAAACCACTAGGGACAATACTTCCGAGGAGAGGTATATTTTGGCTTGCCAACTTGTTGTATTTGTATTATTCATTTCTTTAACACATGAAACGGTGAGTTTTGACTCTTTCCTGTTCCATAAGGGATCAATGGTAATTTGGAGTTTATAAATAATTCATTCATTCATACCGTTCGCAATGCAGGCTGACCTTCTCCAAAAACATGTTTTGCGGGAAGCGTTAATGCAAGGCTAAGCATCGAGGGTAAGAAAATGTCAAGGGTGACATGTCGAAGAAATACTAGGCTTTTAAGCAAGAAAATTTGTCAGTACTCAGCAGTAACTTGTTATTTTCTTCAGCTGCGCAAGGCGTATTTTTCATGTGGGCTATATTACTTATTGGACTTTGTTTTATACTAAAATAAGAATTTACCTGCATGGCATAGCCTTAAAAACGAAGGTGAAGAGATGGTAAAAGCTGTTAAATCCACTTTCAAAGTTGGATGGATTTGCAAAACTCTGAAATTGTGTTCATGAGCTAGTTTTAACATTTGAAAAAAATTAGAACAAGTTCAAACTCTGAAGTTTTTATTCTGTTTAACTCCATCTCGCGGTAATAGTGAGGAACACTAAAGGATAAAATTTTAATAGTTCGTAGTTTTAATTACTATTTAAGAAAATTATCTGAACCATCTAAATAATACTAAATGAAACTATATTTTAAAGTATTAATGTTTGCTGTGAACCTTGGAATGGAAGGAGCTATTCTAAAATATAAATCTCATATATGGTATGTTGTTTATATAACATCCCGACTTCAGTAGTTCACCTTTGATGAAACGAAGAGTAATTATGAATTCCACCCTCTTTCATTTAAAAAGCTAATATTATCATTTGGAACTCAAATTCAAATTCAAATGTTCGGTTATCTACATGGTGCGGGAAAAATTTTATTTTTGAATGTTATAAAGCGATAAACGATTTTTCAAGACGATTTTATACTACATTTAGGTTCAAATAAACGGGAAAAATTGTCAGTGGAATATTTCTTATATCATTTGGTAGGTTAATTAACGTTTAATCACCAACTTTACATTAATTTCAATGGGGGCGGGGAAACACTTTTAACCAAGTTACGCGCGAGCTCGCCTCTAGAGGCGCTGCTTGTCAATCGCTCGTGTTCTATAGGCCTCAAAGGGGGATATTGGGGCAGAGCCCCCGGAACAAAAACAATTTAAAAGCTATCTGCTATTTTTCCCATTGTCGAGCACTTCCCTGGTAGTACCCATTTTTATTGCTTATATTTACAGGTAAGATTGTCGGGGTTAATACCAACACATCATCGCACGTCCGATTTCTTTTTATACTTTAAACGATACTGAACATTTCGATGGCAAAATAATTTTGTGGAAAAGCAAATACAGGGATATATTAATTTAACGTTTTCTAACCCTATTTTCAGTTTGTGGGATGGTTATAAACACAAAATATAGAGATTTTCAGTTTTGTATCATATTGGATTTAGACAAAATATATTTCTTGGTAATATGTCCTCTAGGTCACGATGCTAGACCGCCCATCGTGATTAGCAAAAATGAGGTTGGAGTGGCACCGCCCGCCACCAGTGCTTTCGCTACGTCCACGAAACGTTTTACACTCGTCGTGTGTTCGGAGAAAGGTACTTTCAGAGGGGCACGTGGGCAGATAAAGAAAATTTTCCAGAGGAGTGTAACTATTTTGGTATTTTGCCGCTTGTAGTTTTTAGTCTGATTTCAAATAACCCTACCTTTTAAAATAATGCTTTGCGGCGAATCATTTTTGCACCATTAACATCTCCTTAAAGAGTACTTGGAGGAGGGAAGGGGGAGGAAAGAGGGTGGCAGTCCTATTGTTCCAAATTACCAAAATTTTAAACCCTTACGATGTGAACATTTTAATCCAACTGAAATCCCTACAAATTCTATTCTATTTCAATTAAATAATTTTAATCAAATTGGAATAAAGTTGAATTCTATGAAATATAATTAAATCAAATAAACACATTTTAGATCCTTATTTTGATATTGGATCTATTCATATTTCACCATTTCCTTTAAGAGAGTGGAATTGGATAAAATAAAAAAAATTAAAAAAATATTTAGGTTTGACCAGTAAATTGTAATTTTATGCCCAGTTTCAATATTGGCAATTTCAGTGTTAACAGCCTAGTGACCATTAATTTTTGGCATCCGGATAGATTACCAAGATTATGTGTTGCTTGCTAACTGCAACATCTCTTAGCGGTGTATTTAATTCGTCGATCAGTCAGTGCCTATTTAAAGAATTTTTAAAGAACTCCCAAAATTTAACCAGAGTAAGATTTAAAATTACTTTGGCAAAAATTTAGTTGTCAAAAATCAATTTTACCACTTTCCAAAATGATTGAATTATTTGAAATAATCAATTTTACGTTTGGAAACACTTCTCTATTCAAAAGCGCCTAATTAGCTTGTGCAGTTTCCAATAACGCGAGAATCGTACATGTATTAACTGCTGTATTTTCGTTTTCTAAACAAACGAAATTCTATTATAAAACAAATCATCTCCACATTTTGAGCTTCTCGCTATGAGCCACTACGTGTCTCTAAGTAAAGTGAAAAGGTTAAGTTAACTTAGAACTAATTAGCAACCATCATTCTCCTGATAAACAAACAATTTCTGTTCTGAAACGGCAAACCATTTGCTAAAGACCATTAAACTTCGCGACTAAGCTATTCCATCGGCTAATGAACTTTTAGGTGGCTCTTTCTTAAATGAACAAGCTAATTGTGCAATTGAGGGTTACCGTTTACAATTAAGTAATTATTATCTTTTATTTCTAAACTTACCCGAGGAACGGCGAGAGAAATTGAACAGCTCCGATTCATTTGTGCGCTAGGTATAACGTAACTCGGTTTAAATGTCAGAGATTTAAAACGAATGGCTGTTTTCTCAAATGTTTCATAGTCAATCACTTTGTACAAAGGCGGAAATATCCTTTTTATGAAAGCTGAAGCTGTTTCTGATACGGTTATTGTTTCAATGAAATGACAACAGTGTTTCAGAGAGATAAAGAAAAATCAAAACGATTCACGTTTTACTGACACTATTGATGGCAATCAATTTGGAAGAAACATTTTATTGAAAGTTTTCTTATATAATTTGATGGCTTCTAGCGATCGATCAATATCAATATTAAAATCCACAGATGTGATACACAGTGAATTACGTAGAATTGATGTAGGACCTGGACTCTAGGATCTAAAAATGAAACATGTGCTTTCGCATGCTCAAGGCAGTTTCCAAAGGGAACGATTTTTCTGCTAGACGGCAGAAGCACGAACCGCATCACGACTCGGCGTTGTCAAATCTAAACATCACACTCCATAGTTTTATTTTCTCATTAACACACCATATATTTTTTCAAAGTAATATTTTTGGTTTGAAATCGTAGACTATATAATATACTTCTCTACTGATTTCCAAGTATTTCCGTGACTGGGTTTTCATTTAATTTTATTGTTTCTAGCCAGCGATCATTATCAACTTTGAAGTCAATACATACTAGGGAACTATTGATATAATTGTTTTGTGTATTCTTGAATTTGAAGTAGACTTCTACGACATTGAAGTAAATGTCGTGGATTTGACAAATGTTCGATGTTACGACAACAATAACGAAATGAAGCAATAGCTCACCTTGAAATATATTTCGATGAAACCTTAAAGCGTGCAAAACAAAACAATCACTCTAAAGCCCCGTTTTCATGAGAGCTATTTTTATAGTGAATTGAGGGAGTGAAAGCAACAAAACAGTCATGCGAAATTTCCGCGGCCGCGAATCGCTGACCGTAGAGAAATCGCGCCAGGGTATGTTTTAATTTCAGCGATTTTTGAAGCTAGAATTGATTATTGGCAAGCGATTTCTAGGTCTTTTAAAATGGCGGTCTTTAACGGAAGGAGGCTTTTACAAAAACTGCTATTCCTGCAAATCATTTTCTTGTTAAATTTAAAAAAAAAAGAAAATTCACACCAAAACGACGATAGAAGAATATATTTGGGAGAGGCGATTACGAAACCCTGGTAAGACAAAAAAAGTAGGAAAAACTTTGGCACTCATCATATATTATTATTATAATTATTATTATTATTATTAAGAAATAAAGTTTAAATAATTAGCTTTTCTTATCACTACAGTTTACGGCATAATAATATAGTAATTTCATTTACCTGTTTCATCCTTTTTTTTAAATATACTCCCACAAGTTCTTTATCTCGATAATTGTGTCACCTTTTTACATATTTCCGAGAAGTGTTTTACCACTTCAATAATTTTGTTTTTTTTTTCGTTAACGCTCACCGTCGCGACGGTCTCAACTAAGTTTTATTGGAAAGTTTTTTTTTGTCATTTTTACGTGTAGTGCGGGAATGTTGAGTAGGTGTTATGGCGGTTGTGGGTGATGAGTTTGTTGTGTATGCGTTAAGTATGTATGGGTGTTTTCTCTCCAACTTCTTCTTATTGACTTTTGGGACGGAGCGAGTGCTGAGGGTTACGATAAACGTCTCAACGTCCAAATGGCAGGGTTTCCAGCAATTGCTTACTGTATTCGTCTTAATATGAATTTGCGATCGCATCGGGCGGGATTTGAACCCGAGCCCTTCTGCTTGGCAGGCGCGTGTTCTACCACAGAACCACAGAACCACAGATACAGTTACTGTTCAAAGAAAATTATAAGCTCAGCTTAAGCGGAAGAGTATATTAATAGTTTTTCAAGTCTAATTTTTTTACGTATGAAATTTTAAAGGTCAAATCTTGTTTTAGCGCAGTCAGCAGATAAGATGGTTAAAGGGTAGAACCCGTTATTTTTTTGTAATTTATTTCATATATTACATATATATATATATATATATATTTGCATCTATTTTGTGTTTAGCGTATTAGGTTTCAAGCGTAATAGTTCATTATGAAGAAAATATCGAGTTGTATGCATCGTGCTCTCACACTTATGTTGGTCTGGTTTTTAACTGGGTCGTCATTACTTCGTAATTTATTTTAAATGACTGATTAAGATGTTTAATGCAGGTCATCAATTGGGTTCGTTGGGTTTTATTTATAAAGAGCCCTAACTATTCCGTCTACGGTCATTTATTGATATACGAGCTGTCGTTTAGTCAAGTGGCATTCTGTGCTTTGTGAATGGTAAGTTTTTCACTTCTTGTTAATTCATTTTTTATTGGTGTGGATATTTGGACATCTACGATTCCTAATGCAGTCATTGATTTCCGGGTGTGCGAGTCAATATATGATATTGGAAATTGGACGGTATTGGTCTTTTTCATGCGGTATGTGTCACAACGTCAACAGGAAGTCTACGAGTCGTCATCAAGGGCGAGTGTTGAAATAAAATGAGCTTTAAAGATGCGGCAAGTACAAATACCCTCTGTAGATATTTATTTAAAATTTGTTTCGTATTATATTTAACTGATAAACTTGTTCTGTAAATAGGGTTAATTTCAATTGTGCATTGTTTTAGTACGTCTAACTCGCTGTTGTAACTACTTAATTTATATTATTCTGAATAAATTAAACTCGGTTGTTTCGTCTCAATTATTTTAATTAAAATTAAAATTTTATACCGGGTGGGATTGAACCAGGATTACGTTTTTAGTAAATAACTCTGAATTGCGGAGATATCTTTAAGGGTCGTCTCGAGAAATTAATACCACTAGGGACAATTCTTCCGAGGAGAGGTGTATATTTTGGCTTGCCAACTTGTTTGTTAATGCTTTGGTGGGTTTAATGTTAGCAGAACTTTCCAAATAAAAAAAAACACGATCAACAAAAACTGAGACAAAACTGTGAAATCAAAATAAACACAAGACAAATAATATATTCTTTATACAACGTGACGCAACACCTTGCGATTTATGTTGGTGAACTTTCATTGGCTAAAGCCTATCACGTTATAAATCACGTGAACAACGTTTCCCCGAAATCACCCAATGAGACGTGAAAAGTCTACTCTGGTTAGAAGATAGTGATTTTCCTAAAATCGCCCTCGCTCGGAGGTTTCTCTTTATCCGCTTCAAAATATCGCAATCATGAAAACAGCAAGAATATTTCTCGCGCGAATTTTGAACATATCTCTCGGGAATCGCTTTTTTTTTCTCGCAAATCGCTTTCATGAAAACGGTCCTTTAGATCGAGCTACAAAATTACGAGAACAGCATCGAGAGTTAGTATTATGAAAAAGTACAGCGGTAAAGAAGTTATACAGCTACAGCATCTTACGTATCGCTGATTTGGTCAATAGAAAACGTCTGAGCAATCCTGTAGAAAGTTACAAATAATTCATCCACCCCACTACTGCAATAGAGGCGCTGATCTTCTCGTTATTGTGCGCAGACGACAGTGAGACTCCATGTACTAACGTACATCGACGGTCCCGGTCCTTTTCGGGATTATAATCTTAAGCCCCATTTTCAATCACGATTTTTCCGAACAAAAATTACGCTTTTGCGTCGAAACCAACCGGTAGAAACTTCTCTATCGGCTTTTTTGTCACGAGAAGCAGATATCTAAATGGATTTGATATAGGCTTATTTTGAAATAAAAGTGCGTCAAAAAAGCAAGCGAAAAGCCTGAAATTTATCGTAATTGAAAACGGGGCTTTACTCTTAGTGACGTGGTCCCCCTTTTCCTCTTTCATGCGCATTTCGAAGTAAAGTCACTGAAAAACCGGCATTCACTAGCCGTTGATGTAGACGAACCTAGGATTCAAGCTAATCTGGAGTGGAAGTCGCCCGTTTTAGGGGTGGCAGCAAATGCATCGTACAAATTTTACACTTGTAATCGGTCTCCCGTCTGCTAGTTTTTCCTCGAGTTTTTCTGGTCACGTATTTCATATTCGAAAATTAGCTGACGAATTTTTTCAAAATATGCAGATAAAAGGTGGCACTAAACGGAGTTTTCATGTTCCTAGGACGGATAAATCCAGATATACCTACCACGCTCGAAAAACATCAACACGCGCACAATCTTTACAGTTCAATTCGATTATGACTGATTGAAGACTTTCGCAAAACCCACAACAATTAGTATCAATGCTCAGAGGTCACGATTAAAAATTGCAAAAAATAAATAATAAATAAATATTTTTGACAATAAGCCTGAGCGTTTTGCAGTACACCTCTTCAAAGGCCTTCGAAACCATCTAGATACCGACGTATACATCAACCCAGTTACAAAACTTCTTCCTTGAAACGAACCTTTTTGTGTAAAATTGGTGTGTCTTCCAGCCTTTAGTTTAGCTAATATGCTCATAAATAGCTCTGCCCTGTTACTCGTCTCGTTATAAAAAAATCAATCAGCTTTTCTTACTAAAGAAATGAGGGACGCTACTATAAAAGAGAACAAGCCTTCGGACTTCCTTTTCGGAAGAAAATTATTATTAATATCTTTGTGAACGCCATACACTCTTAAAACAATTTGGCCAAAATTGGACTAAATAGCTTCCAAATCGTTAACTCTAAGAATGCACCATGTTTAGTTCATTTCTGACCTATGTTTTTCGCCTCCAAATTTGGACTTAAAATTCTACTATAAATCATATTCCAATTTTCATCTATTGTTTAAAATATATTGGCCCAACTTTGATGGTATATTCAACTAAAATAAGCAAGATGAATTTCCAAAATTGATTAAATTTAGTGGAAAATTTTGACAAATAGAGCCTAACATTGATGCAATTGTGGTGCAAATTTAGCAAATTTTATACAAATACTTAACCATTTATTAATTATTTAATTGACAGAACATATTTTGGATTTAATTATTACGGCTTAATTGGACGACATTAATTCCAGATTGGGCTAGAATTCTACCGAAATAAGAAAATAATTCAGTCCTAATTGGACGACGTAATCAAATTTCGGTGGAATACTAGCCCGATTTTGTGTCGTCCAATTAAGCCGTAATTATTATCTCATTTCGGTAGACTACTAGCCCGATTTTCTAAAAAAAACTCGTCCAATTAAGCCGTAATTATTGTATAATTTCGGTAGAGTTCTTGCCCGATTTTGGAATAAAATTAGTCCTATTAAGCCGTAATTATTATTTAACTTCGGTAGAGTACTAGCCCGATTTTGGAATAAAAGTCGTCCAATTAAGCCGTAATTATTATTTATTTTCCGAAGAGTTGTAGCCCAATTTTGGAATTAATGTCGTCCAATTAAGCCGTAATTATTCTTTATTTTCCAAAGAGTTCTAGCCCAATTTTGGAATTAATGTCGTCCAATCAATCGGTAATTATCTAATTTCGGTAGAATACTAGCCCGATTTTGGAACTAAAGTCCTCCAATTGAGCACTAAATCCACCTCACTTTATTACTTTCCCCCCTTGTTAAAAGTAGATTTTGTTAATTTTGCTGTAACCTTAGATACATTTTAGCGGTATATATAAGGTTTTCTACTATATTATTTACTTATAGCATTTTAACCTAAATATACAGTATTATTTTAAACCATTTTTATCTTCTCCCTTTAAGACCATAGATTAACATTTTACCTAAATATACAGCATTATTTTATGACACTTATTTATCTTCTCCCTTCAAGACCATAGATTTACATTTCACCTAAATATACAGTAAAATGACATTTATTTATCTTCTCCCTGGAAGACAATAGATTTACAATGTTGTTCGCCCATACCGAAGCGAAAGTTTTCCTAAAAGTAGACGGAGAATCACTACGATATATCGTCCAAACGCTGACTTGGAGAGCGTGATACTTCCTGACTTTATTACCGATTCTCCTGGCCCCGTTTTGCTTGACACCTTAAATCAATAAGAGTTTCTTTCGGAAGTGAGCGTTCCATCCGCCGACCATTGGAATCATCAACCAGCGTGGGAAGGTCCACTCGTGGACAAATCAATCGCCTTCTTGACTGACGCCGCCAACGATGACCGCAATAAGGCAAGGCTGCTCTCGGTGAGCGCTAAAGAGTCCGGTTGTTGCTTGAACGCTCTCCCATCGCCGTCCTTAGGTACTGTGAAGCATGGAAATTGTCGGCTTATGTCTAAGCCATGTACGAGAGTCAAACTGTTAGATACTCTTTATTATTAATAATATATATATATTTACCAAAAATTACAAGGTATGGCAAACTAAACTTTCTCTAGAAGAGAGAATATACAAGATGTGACTGGTTAGGTCGGAGTCCGTAACCAAGAGAGAGTTAGTCCATTGTCCCGACGTCCCTTATATAGCAGGCCCCTCGGATGACGCTACCGGTCTCCAACCTAATTGGCTGGAGAAGAAAGCCCGCCAAGAAATATTTGCAGACTCACTGTGGTGCAATAGCAAGCGTCACCGGTAACTTTACTCCGGCGGCTGCTAAACTCACCGCGCCACCAGTAACAGGGGGCACTCGGCCAACCTGTCCTAAAGTTCCCCCGTACGCCAGAGTTGGCTCTAGGGATTCTAAAGCGGTGGGCGGGGGGCGATAAATGGCTTGAGCGAGAAGGTCAGATTGTATAATCTTGGCCTCCTGCGACAACTCTTTCAGGGTGGCGAATGCCTTTCCCCTTAAGTGATGACGGTATGTCGGGTGACATTGCCGTAACACTCGAGCTACCTTATCAGCCTCGGTGGCGTTTCCCCCAATACGCCGGTAGTATTCAGCTATACAGTGAATAAACTACGTCAGGGGTTCATCCGCACCTTGAGTTCGGGTATCCAACTCAATTTGTATACGCCTCCCGTAAACGGTGGCTAAATATTCGTGGCGAAATGCCTGACGAAAACCGTTCAAGAGGGAAACACTCCTTGGAACGACCACCAAAGTGCAGCGGGTCCCCGCATGCACGACGGTAGTACCTGCAAGAGGGTATCCCCTTCGTTGTACCCCGTAACCACCTGATACCGGTCGAGAGCCTCCAGGAACTCCAACGGAGACTTCTCGTCAGCCGGACTCATGTAGATCGGCGCTTCTACATTTAACTTAACCATCGGGATTTGGGCAGCGCGTGCTCCCGCATCCCGGCTGGTCACATAACCGTCCAAGGCCTCGCGCAAAGCACGAGCCATGACTTGCGCCATATCTTCCTGGGCTGGGTTTCCAGCACCAGTACCCCCTTCATTTCCCAAAACCATTCCGGACCTGGTTTTAATGTTTAAGACTTAAACCGCGACTCTAAAATCCCTAGAGCCGCCTAACCCAAAAACCCCACCGGAAAACCCACTGGGAAACAAAGGTACCCACAGTACACTAATATAAAAAAACACTAACACTAAAATTTTACTAACCCATACCCCAAAAATTACACTTAAAAATTAAAATAACATAAACTCTCGTACATTCAACAACTCAGGCCCCACGTTGGGTGCCAGTTGTGAAGCCTGGAAATTGTCGGCTTATGTCTAAACCATGTACGAGAGTCAAACTGTTAAATACTCTTTATTATTAATAATATATATATATATTTACCAAAAATTACAAGGCATGGCAAACAACTAAACTTTCTCTAGAAGAGAGAATATACAAGATGTGACTGGTTAGGTCGGAGTCCGTAACCAAGAGAGAGCTAGTCCATTGTCCCGACGTCCCTTATATAGCGGGCCCCTCAGATGACGCTACCGGTCTCCAACCTAATTGGCTGGAGAAGAAAGCCCGCCAAGAAATATTTGCGGACTCACTGTGGTGCAATAGTAAGCGTCACCGGTAACTTTACCCCGCTCTTAACCCTTCGGGTTAGAGGTCGTCAGAGGAGAATTCCGACGATGGACGACGCGAGCGAGGATGAGTCATCCCTACCTTCCCCAGCAGCGTTGGCCCAAAACAACGAGAGAACTCTCTGAAGTAAAGGGAAAGACTGTTAGGGACAAAGCCTACATTTGCGGATGCAAATGCGGGCTTTACAGAACCCTCTTAGATGACGACTCTTTTAAGATAGCCGTCGGCCTTCGGCTAGGTGCTAAAACTTGTGTTCCGTACTCGTGCAGCTGCGGAAGCCATGTTGACTCTATCAGCGCTAATGGCTTGAGCTGTAAGAAAAGTGCGGGTCAGTTTTCACGCCATGGCGCTGTTAACGACATTCTTAAACGCGCCATAGTATCGGCTGGCCAGCCATCCATCCTCGAGCATCCTGGCCTATCGCGGGATGATGGGAAAAGACCCAATGGCATGTCTCTGGTCCCTTGGTCAGGTGGCAAATCCCTTGTGTGGGATTTCACCTGCATTGACCCTCTAGCGTCATCGTATTTGGCATCTTCTTCGTCAGCCTCTCTCTGGGCTGCCACCCAGGCTGAAAACAAGAAGACATCCACATACGAGGGCCTAGAAAATTGATACCTATTCAAAGCCGTTGCCATTGAAACTCTGGGCTCTTTCGGGCGTGACAGCTTGGCATTGGTTCATTCCATCGGTCGGAAAATTCGGTAGTTAACCGAGAGTCGCGTTCCGTCGAGTATCTCATGCAAAGGATCGCGATCGCTGTCCAAAGAGGCAACGCGGGGGCCTCGCTAGTGGACTGTCTACTCACTATTCATTAAGAGAGACTTTTAACATACTTTAGCTCAATTGTTGTTTTAATTAAAACTCCTCCTCGAAGACCTATCGGTCCGCGTTCTTTAAATTTGAATTTTAGGTACGAAAATGTATTTATGTATATTTCTTTTGTATATTAAATGTTGACTACGGGTATTAATACCTTATCGGGACTTATTATAAAGACGATAATTTTTGCACGCTCATGTTGGAATTTGGTTTTTAACGCTTCCGTCCAACATTCCTGTGAATTATATATGGTAAATAATTACTTCTTTGTTGTCTTTTTTAAAGTAACTTTATAAGTTCTTGCGTATCCTATACATTTTTTTACCTTTATTCTGGATTCCATAAAAGGATGTTTCGAAATAAGGGTTTCCCCAATATGGTTATATTTTTACTCGATTGGTACCTAAATTGGTAAAATGATATTTTTTTGAAAAACCTATTATTTCACAACTAATTCCTGAAAAAGATACACTGTGTTCTAGAGATGTCTTAGAATAAGGTTCAGTTGTGCCCTATTAGTAGGCAATCCGCTAATTAACTCATGATCCATCTAATCATCAAATCCGCTATCAAAAACTATTGGAATTTCGATATTTGGAAAAAGACATTCAAATTTTTTTTGGAAAATCGTCTTTGCAAGTCCCTTCCGGATAATTGAAACATTTGTTAGACCAATTACAAAAAATGCGGTAGTTCATAGTGTAAAAATTTCAAAGCTGTAACAAAAATTAACCGATTTAAATATAAACATCTTACTTTAGTTTCATACACCCCAGATTCGAAATACAACTGGTTTTTCTTAAACAAATAGGCGTCAAATTACGAAAAGCCGCATATTCTTTGTTATTTAGTCTATATACTTGCATAGGCAAACTACCAAGTTCTTCCCCTGGTTTAAAACAACCCCATTCGTTCGATTCCATAATTTCATAACAATTAATTATGGTATCTACTAAACATAAAATCCATTGGTCATTTACTTGAAAAATATATTTTAACACATAATGGTATATCGTTGGGTGATACTAAAAAGAATCTTAGAATCTTAGAATCCTAAGAATACAGTATGTTTGCTACAAACATAGTTAAGAGAGTACTATTTGACAAAATATACAACTTCACATATCAAAGATAATAACTTTACACACGTCACTCGAAACGCTTAAAATTATCTACTATTGTATATATTTCAATCTTTGTTTTTTGGGATATAGAATCCTATACAATGAACAAGATATTTTAATTAAACCAAACAATCCTCCCGAATCCAGTATAAAAATTTAACACCCGCAAACTAATCCTAATATTTTATTTAATTCTAAATGTTTTTCTTCTAGAATCCTCTGTAAAACCCAATTCCCTGTAGAGTAAGCTTGATATTTTATTTAATTCTAAATCTTTTTCATCTATAATCCACTATAATAACATAGTCTGCATAGTAAAAGATGATATTTTATTTTATTCTAAATAATTTTCATCTAGAATCCACTGTAGTAACCTACTATATGTACAGTAAACATGACATTTTATTTAATTCTAAATAATTTGCATCTAGAACCCGTGCTTCGTGACAGTGTACTTCCCAAAGATTCAATTAGAAAAGTCGCGTTTAAAGAGGAATTAATGGTTGTTTTGGGCCACAAAGAAGGTGTCATGTTAGGCACAGATCTTCTTAAAGATTCTATAAAAGAGCCTAGATTAGAACAATGGTTGATGTACGACGCGTCTTTTAAACTTGGTAATTTTTTTTAAGTACTGTTATTTTAAAAAAACACTAGGCTTAAGGGAGATCCTGAATTTCCAGTTATTTATCTTTTACATGGCAATAAATTGGGATGTGCTCAAGAGTTATTTTGGAAAGATTACGTGATGGCAAAGCTGAACTTTGAAAAATTCGGTAAAAATACTCCTATATTAATAAAAGGGCCCTAAATGGGTCGGAGTGTGCAATAACTAGTGGCTTTACTGGGGAGTCGGGGTCCGGCTCTTGTAACCCATAAGGGCGGTGGCGCACTGGGAGATGTTAGCTCCGATCAAATGGTCATATCTCCACCTCCGACTTCGGTCAGGCTAACGGAGAGGGTCCATGCAAACTGGCCGCCTCGGCGGATTGGGTAGCCTGCTGTGGGGCGGCGGGCCTCCGTATGAGGGCACGGCGGATCTGTTTCCCGGCCTTTTGGAGTACCACCGGGATCTCCGGTGCCGGCTGTGCTAGGTTACTTGGACTGCTGTGTGCCCGTCGTTCCCCTTTAGGAGCTCTCTCCAAACGGTTTGACTTCTTACCTACGTAGGTAGGGTGTCGACTGGAGTCGCTACAGCATCCACTCTTACTCCCACTGCTTTGTGCGAAGTGGGAAATGGTCCCCCCATTGCTGCACCTTCTGCTGGGTTGAGTGGCTTGCGTCAGAGGTGCGACCATCAGTAGTAGGGTTCTACTACCCATGCTGGATTTGTCACCTGTCCGGGCTAGGGGGACGCTGGCGTAGGGCCAGGTTGCTAGAGACGCTAAAATAGGTTTGCTCGCGCGGACGTTTTCGAAGCCTTAAAATACGAGACAAAAAGAAAGTGGTAGGGTCTGATGACTACGTCACTTAAACATACGATTAGAGTTTCAGACGTAATAAAGTACGCTAAAAAATATCAAAAATACATTGGTTAGGTAGTTAAAAGTCAGAGCAAATATAATCCGAGGACAAAATACAACTTTTTTTAATCGTGACGTTGGTGTCAGACCCTTGAAACATAAAATAAAAAAATTGACCATTTCAAATCAAGCGTGAGCACCCCTTGGGCGTAGGGCACTATGATGATAGGCCTCCGGTGGTATGGCCTCGGTTACTAGGTACACCGGGCTATAAATTCTGACACACTCTCCTAATAAAAGGTGAGGATAATATTGAAAAAGGAGTCCGTAACAGTTGCAACATGGCAGAAAACCATATAATTTTTTGTGATAAGTTTATGATAGACCAAATTAATAGTTTTATAAATTAAAATAATTGTTTAAGTGGGTTGCGTTAGCTTAGTAATGAACTATATGTAGATGAAATACGAAAACTTATGCATTCTCAGAGCAAGGAGGACTTTGATATTAACTTTGAGCTATACTCTAAAGAGTGGCCAGAACATTTTCCCACTTTGTAGAGCACAATTTCAAACTTCAAATTACTCAAAACATCGTTAGGAAAATAAGATTTTCCAACTTTAAGCAAATATCAAGTGAACACAATTTGTCTGAAACTTTGCACCCAGAATTGACAGTAGTCACGATGGAAAGAGGAATGGAAGGTGATGCTTTTGTTTTAATGTTATATGAAGTGCAAGTTGCTAAATTGACTGATTGTAATTTGCCTTTAGTAAACGAAAATAAGAATTATACGATCAAAGACTATTTCGCTAACAAACAATCTTTATCGGTTATTCCGCGTTGTTTCGAAGATATATTAAGTAGACCCACGTATTTTTCGCTACACGAACAAAATGAAAATTTTAATGAGGTACTGAAATTTACAAGCGAAAGAAGGTCGCTTCAGCTAAAAGCATCAGAAATTGTTGAAAAGAATTTCGTTAGGCATGTTGAAGGTACCCAACTTTATCACATTAGGGATCCAAACAAAAATGAATGGCATGTTATAAACACGGAAAATAAAAACAAATTGTGCAGTTGTCTAAAAGGCCATAAGTGCTGGAGTTATTTGTCAATCGGTCAAACGACGCAGCAACCGAAAATAAAGTTCCTATTCTTCGTTTTCACACATTGCGTCTACTAAAAACAAAAAATCGACCTCTCGTCAGTTTTCTCTGATAATGAAACGAACTACAAGTGCAAAAAGAAACGCAAGTTATCTTAAATCAAGAAATTTAATTACGAGGTTGAAATGCGAGAAAATAAAAAAAATGCCTGGAAAAATAATAACAGATTTGCTAATGAACACGGTAGTTGCTCAGTTAATATATCGAAGTAAAAAGAAACCCGGGTTTTTTCCAGTTAGTTCAAATTTTACGCATTGTAACCCGACCACCTGAATTAATGGCCTTAAAAGTCGCTTGATGACTTAGGCCTAAGGTGGTGCCTTGGGTATTAGCCTAGCTGATTATTATTATTATCGTACTAGCAAATGACCCTGCTGGATTGAGTTTGGTAGAAGAAACTTTAAATGATTGTTAGACGTAGAAAATTGTGTACACGGAGATTTTGGTATTCATTGGCTGCTAGGTACTCTTTTCTTTACATAGTGCTATAGTAAAGATAATCGATTGTTCTGTAGCTTCAGATGATGAAATTAAAGATAGCTTGCAAGCTTTAAGACTTTTAGGACGTTTAGCATTCGGCGAAGCTAACAATTGGTCAGAGGTTAATGAGTCGAAAACCTCAGAAATTAGCAATGTGTACGACAGTGGTGGTTGTATTTTAGTGAATTTAATTGATCTTCTTTATCTGGATAAAAATGAACTTGAAAAAATAAAAAAAGTTACTTATCGACGTTTAATATTTGATATTGTCAGAGCGTGCGAAGACAAAAAATGTGAACCCTTTCCAATGGAAGTCATGTTTAAACACTATACATTGCCTCATTTTGACGCACAAGCAGGAGATATTAGCAATTCCGAGTTAGTTGTCAATGGATTACGTTTCAATAAAGAACTAAATAAAAGTGAAAGCGTTGAAGAAATAGAATGTTTAGACCGCAATTATGTGTTAAATCTTTACGACAAGGCTTCAGTTCTAATTAGGAAATATGTCGCGAAAGGTTGTGTTCTTACGGTACCGAGTAGCATATACCAAAGAGCCTACGAAGGTTTGACTGGCATAAGATAATGTAGTAAAAAAATAGATTATGTTGCAGGTTTTATGCAATTACATCAAGCCCTAAACAAAAATTTAATTGTAGTTAATATGAAAATACTCTTAAATGATGAAATTGCACTCGGCATAATTCACTTCAAAACAAAATCACTCTACATGTTGAGTTGTTGTAAAACTTTATCAGAACAATCACACCTAAGTTTCCGGATACTGATGGCCATAGTACATATCTGCTACGAATTCGCAAAGTTGGACTTTTTAATTTCAGAATGGAATGGTTTCTTTAGTAAAGATTGTATAAAGGATTCAAATGTCGCAAAATATGGAATTACAACACAAATATGTTTGTACTCCATTTTACTAGGGAGAAAAACCGATAAAATAAAAATGGAAACCACACATGATAAAAAGTGGTTTAAATCTGTTCTCGAGGAATATAAGGAACATTTGGATAATAATGAACCAAACAAAAAATTAGAAAAAGTAAATGGGTTGTGATGGCTTGAACCAATTATTACAACGTATATAACGTTGATACATGTTAGAACAATAGATACCGTTCCATAACTAGTGAATGGTTAGAAAACCTTAAAGGTAACTACAAAGTTTGTGAACTTGAATATACATGTCAGAAACCAAAAGACAAACGAAAAGTATTTTGCGTTTTCTGCCGGAAAACGTACCATTACAATTGTCAGGGTTTCAAAAACCAAGTTCTGAAAAATTACTTCATTTGCTTCAAATGTAACTAAATGTTAAATTAATGTTGTTCTTTAAATTTCATTTACTTTTGTAATTTCTGCTTAGTTATATAGTAACATAACATGTAAAAGGTTTAATAATAATAATAAAAAAGCTTTTTATTTAAATTATCCTTTTCAGTGATACACTGTTTTACGAAAGGGTCTTGACATTAAATGAAATTATATACACAGTAGTGCGTCGTTTCATACAATACTATTAAAATAAATTATTATTTTCTAACTAATTACTGCCCAAAAAGACAATACATTTTTGTTAAAAGTAGTTAAGTTTAAACTATCTCTTATATTTCAAGGTAATTCATGCCATAGTCTAATACCGTTTTCCCTGAAGCTTTTATAACACAATGTTTTATGTTAATTTTCAGATAATCTAAAGAAGTGGGAGGCACCATTCCGAGTGTTATGATTATGAAATGCATTTGATTTTGTTATAATTTAGTTATAAGTAGACACAATAATGACTAAATATTTCAGGATAATAGAAAGTGTGCTATTTATTTATACAAGAAGAAAAAGGAGTAAAAGTTTAGGTACAGCAGAACTGATGTGTATGCTGTAAATATTATAAAACTACACTAAAGGAGTTATTCATGCATTTATTCCCAACACGCATCCTGGATCTTTGATCCCTAATTTTGTGTAACGACCTTTTATGGTCTATCCAATTAATTACAGTAATAATAATAAATGCATTTAAATTTAACATTTGTAAATATATATTAAGCCTATTTTCGAAGAGAGAGAGGTTTGGGGCAAGGACCATGGGGGGTCCCATCAATATCCTCCGAGCTTCCAACCTAGGCGATTTCCTGTCATGGTTAAACATCTTAGCACCGCGGTATTGTCGCGGTTAGGGTTTTTAGAAGGGGTTTACCCCGCTTTGTGAATATATTGTTGAGAGTGGAAATATTTCCGTTTCCAACGAAATATCGTTTGACGTCACTGGCGTCAATATTCAGTCGGCCACGATTCCGAACTTTGGAGGGCGACTAAAAAAAACTGATGAGGAAGGAGAACGAGATCACCGCTCAACGAGTAAAGAGTTCGACTCTGAAGTCCTCGGCCCGTAAAGCCAACTAATCAACAATGTCCGTGTGCGGTACTTTTTACAAATAATTTGTCAAGTCGAGTTCGCGACGTTAAAGCGAGAAATGTGCACCATCTTCAGCGTAAGCCGTCGCCGCATCGAAACCAAGCCATCAACGAGGTCTTGAACAACAGTGGACTCCGCAAACTCTGAGGCTGGAGCCACCGAACTAAAACGATGAGTAGAACTTTATTGTGGCGGTAACCCGCATAGCAATTTAAGCGCGCTACAATTAGTACCTCAACGAGTGATACCACTCAGTTAGGAGGTTACGTTAATTAACATATTGTTAATTTAAATTTTATACATCTCCATAAGGAGCTCTGTAGTAGTAAGCATTCCATAAGGAATTATTAAACGTAATTATCTAGTTTGTATTAGCGACGCGATCAAGGGTTAACCCATTAAATTAAAATTAACTAAATCAATATTGGCCATTTAAAGTAAATTAACGAAAGGAATATTCCTGGGGGTTAGATTATAAGTTAGCTAGTTTAAAAGTATTAATTGGTTAGGGTTCTAGGATTTGTTTATTTTGTCATTTACCATTTTATTAGTGAAGTTCTGTTTTGATATTAAAATTAATGTTTAATCCTTAAATTAGAAATCCTGTCTTTAAATTTAATTTCTTATTACCTTAGTTAAAATCGTTTATTTATTTTAAAATGTCAACAATGCCTAGTAAGTTGGTCGCTCGAGATATTTCTCACTAAGGCAACCAAAAGATTGTTGCATTACTGGGGGTCCGTCCGGTCCAGGGGGGGTGCGTGTCCAAAAAGCTCGTTCCTCTCTCTCTCTCGCATTCCGTCAAGGGGTCTATTGTATTAGCTTTGAAGATATTTTTTTTTTCTCTTCGCACACCTGCCTATAGAATCATTCATATTTCACGATAGGTTATAATTTTAAACTTCTAAAAGATTTTTTTTTTTCCTTCTGTTTTTGGAGCGTTTGGTTTCCTTTTTACTTATTTTGTTTTATGTCGTATGAACGGCGTACACCCTAATTGCGCGCCCGATTTGGGTAAATTTCAGTCTTGCGAGACGTGCCTAAAAGACTATCAGAATCAATCTAGATTAATTCGTTTACAGAATAGAACAATGCCTAAGAATCAGGATAGTGCAAGGGGTTCCGAGAACGTAGAGGGGGATAGCGACGAGGATGCCCCATTACTTACGAGACAAGATATAGCTACGTTATTCTCGGAGCTTAGACAATTGAGATCCGAAGTAAAAATATTGCGTGAAGCCCAAGCCGCGGGGGGTAGCTCAAATCAAATCCCCTTCACTAGCGTTACGGCCACTCCGCCGGTTTCTCAACCAACGGGATTGTTTACAACAGCCCAATTATCTGGTATCCCGATAATAAATTCCGCGTTACCGCAAACCACCCCTGTAACTTCTATAAGTTCGCAACTGTCCGCGCAGTCTCAGCCTTTTACGCCAATTTTTAATTTTCCCGGCTCGTCCGCTAATCACATGTTGGGTTTAGGAACTAATGTCCAAACCGGGGCTCTAGGGTTGGGACAAGCTACGCACGTGGCGCCACCTGTCAATAAAAATTGGCTGCCTACAATGGCACTCCCTACCTATTCGGGACGATTTTCCGAGGGGGGACCCAAAGATTTTTTAATCAAGGCCAAGCAGTTACTGCTTAGCCGGGGAATGCCCGAAGACGTGTTTCTCGCCCACTGGCCCCCCGCTATGTTTGCTGGTCCCGCTCTCGAGTGGTGGCTTAAACAGACAAATATTACCACCTGGTTACAATTTGAGCATTATTTAATGGACGAGTTTTCTTCTCAAACCAATGATAACATGTCCCTAGAACAGATTATGAATTATCGACAAAATCCAGGGCAGTCAGTAAGTTCGTACGTAGAGAAAATGCAAGACTTATTTTCTGGGTTACTTAGGCCTCTCGAGGTTCACACTCAATTAAGCATAATTTACAATAATTTGCTTCCTGATTTAAAACCCTATTTGGCCCGTAGTGTCAGACGCTACCCGTACTGAAATAGCTTTAAAAGGTAGTAGGAACGCTAGTCACGCTAATACTAATTCCTACACTAATGGGCGTAATGGGTTTTCGTCCCATAATAGGCCTACTACTTCTAATTCCCATTCAAATAATTCTAGAGTTAATAATTCGAATAACTCCAACAGAACCCAAATTCTACCGGTGAAAAGCAATGGTGATGGTACGCCTATCGTTTGCCACCATTGTAACGAAGCGGGACATAAGCGTCCAGAATGCCCTAAACTTGTTTGCAAGTTGTGCAACAAAACAGGCCATTTCCAAGATAGATGTAGCTTAGCACCTACGAAGCATCCTCAAAATTCCCAAAAATCTTCGGGAAACGGGATAGGGGGGTTCCGAGGCCTCCCGCAAAGAAGTAAAGCCGTCCATAGTAGACGCAATAGGGGAGAGTGGTACAGTTTCCGTCGCGCAGTCAGGGGATAGAAATAATTTAAATTTAAAATTCATTAAAATTAAAATTGGTAATTTCGAATGTTTAGCATTATTAGATCCAGGTTCGTCCTATACACTTTTTAACCCCAATTTAAAAGAGCGCTTATTATCTGAGGGCTGTAACTTTAAAAATATTGATAAAAACTTAACAATAGCCGATAGCTCCTTAAAAGGCACTCAGGGGGGAGTCTCCGTTCCTTTTACGCTTCCGGGAAAAACTGTCACTCACGATTCCTTTTTTATGCCCGATTTACCGCATCCCTGTATTTTGGGCGTAGATTTCGTTTGTTTATTTAAAATTTGCGTAGATTTCGCGGATAATACTTGGTTTTGGGGAGAAAATCCGCGAGTACGATATACTTTTGACGAAATTCTAAATAATGGTCCCACAGCTTGTTTAATTTATGACGTAGATAGGGAGGGGTTGGATGCGGCTTTAGGCTCTGCCAACCTCGATCCGACACTTAAGTCTAGGCTTCGCGAAGTAATTAAACCATTCGAACACGTGTTTTCGTTGGTACCGGGTAAAACCAATTCCGCAACCCATCATATCGATACGGGAGATACCGCCCCTATCGCGCAACCGCCTTACCGCTACTCACCCGCGAAGCAGGCCGACATGGATAAACTTATCGACGAAATGTTAGAATTAGGGCTTATAGAACCCTGTAACAGTCCTTGGAGTTCACCTACTATATTAGTTTCGAAAAAGGACGGTGGTAAACGCCTATGTATCGACTATAGGAAAGTAAATAAGCATACGCGTAAGGATAAGTTTCCCATGGCCCGAATTGACGACATTTTTGATAGAATTAACAAGCCCAAATATATTACTATTATGGACCTTCGCGCCGGCTACTGGCAGGTGCCGTTGGATCCAAGTAGTCGCGACAAAGCCGCGTTCGTTACGCATCGGGGTTTATTTCACCCTACCGTCCTAATGTTTGGCTTAACCAACGCCCCCGGTACATTCCAGCGAATGATGAATTTGCTATTTAACCATTTAAAAGATTCAGGGGTTTTAGCTTACCTAGATGACCTGATAATTATATCCGACACATTTGACGAACATATGGCGACTTTAGAAAACGTATTGCAGACGTTATCCGAAGCAGGCCTCACGGTTAAGGCTTCGAAAACTAAATTTTGTCAGGAAGAAGTTATTATTCTAGGTCATTTAATTACGCGAGACGGTATCGCCGTCGATCCGTCGAAAATAACCTGCATTTCTAGTTATCCCGCGCCAAAAACCGTTCGTCAATTGCGTCGTTTTCTAAGTATGGCCGGTTACTACCGCCGTTTCGTAAAATCTTTCTCCGACATAGCTCATCCCTTAAATTCGCTTTTAAAGAAGGATGCCAAATTTAGATGGGGACCCGACCAGCAAGCGGCGTTCGACAAATTAAAGAGCGCTCTGGTCTCGGCACCGATAATGAGCGCGCCAGACCCTAGCTTCCCTTACGTCATTCAGTGCGACGCCTCGGCAATTGGCCTTGGCTGCGTTCTTATGCAGAAAAATAAAGACAATGAGTCAGGCCCGATGCACGTTATTCACTACGCTAGTAGGTCGCTTAACCCAGCTGAGCAAAAGTATTCCGCCACAGAGCGCGAATGTTTAGGTATAGTTTGGGCCTTAGAAAAATTTCGCCCTTATGTAGAAGGAGCGGAATACGACGTTTGGACAGATCATTCGTCCCTGCAATGGCTGTTAAGAACTAAAGATCCCACTGGTAAATTTGCGAGGTGGATTGAAAAACTTCAAGCTTTTAATTTCCCAATCAAGTACATCAAAGGCAAAAGTAATGTCGTAGCTGACGCGTTGTCCCGCATTCCAAGCGCTAATCAGTCTCTGCTGGCAGATTCTGATGGGTGTGTGACTTTAGCTGAAAGCCTCGATACGCCAAGAGCTAGCGATGGACTTATTGAGTTAGATAGGGAGGTCATAATCGCCCATCAGTCTAATGACCCCAAAATTAAATTAATTAAAAGTTTTTTAGAATCTGGTTCGTTACCGAGTGATCGTGTTTCTAGTCGGTGGGTAAAGAGGGTCGCTCCCTTGTGTGAAATTCAGGATGCCATAGTGCATAAGCTCATAGAAGCCAGACATAGTTCCGGTTCTGATTTTCGAATTTTAGTTCCCCCGTCTTTAACTAATACGGTCTTAGCAGCGGCTCACGATATTCCAAGCAGCGGTCACCAGGGTGGGGGTAAAACTCTCGCTCGAGTGCGTAAGGCTTATACTTGGGAGGGTGTAACTCGAGACGTCCTCCGTTATGTAAGTTCCTGCAAGGTGTGTCAAGCCCATAAAAATCCAAATACCAAACCATTAGGATTAATGCAATCCAGTAAGATAGTTTCCCCTTGGGACGTCATAGGCATCGATTTAAAGGGACCCTTTCCTAGAAGCCGCAAAGGCCACACTTATATTTTAGTCATAGTCGACTACATGACCAAGTGGGTCGAGGTATTTCCCCTCAGGCACCCTACCACTAAGCTAATTGTTGAGAAACTGGTGGAAGAGGTTTTTACTAGATATGGTCTCCCAAAATCTGTAACCAGCGATAACGGGGTTCAGTTTGTTTCCAATGTCATGAATGCTACCCTAGCGGCTATGGGGGTTAAACAAAAGTTTACGTCTTTTTACCATCCGCAGCCTAATCAGGCAGAACGGATTAATTGGAACCTATCATTCATGATAGCGTGTTTCGTAGAGGAATTTCACGATGTGTGGGATGTCCATTTGCAAAAATTCGCGATGGCCATGCGTTCGGGTCTACACGATTCGACAGGTTGTTCTCCCGCGTTGCTAACTCTAGGGAGGGAACTTAGGGAACCCGGAGAGCCATGTCCAGGCCCAGATGCTCTTAACAATATAGACGTTAAGCTTACGAAGGAAGACGCTCAGGACTTAGTCAAGCGCTTCCAATCAAGACTTGGCATAGCCCAAGCAAATTTAAAAGCTGCGCAAAACAAACAGGCACATTACTATAACCAAAAACGTCAGGATATTGAATTTGAAGTAGGCCAACTAGTTTTAAAGAAAACACATATTCAGTCGTCCGCAGCCAATAGAATTTCGGCTAAACTAGCTAAGAAGTGGGATGGTCCTTATATAATTGCTGAGAAACTCTCTAAGGTTACCTATAGGCTCAAAGAATGCAATTCTGATCAAGTCTTAAAGGGCACGTTTTCCATTGACCAACTTAAGTTGTTCCATAGTCGAGAACATGATGTCCATAGCCAAGTTACGGAGAAGGCAAAGCCAAAGGCTCCAGAACCGGTTAACCATAGTGAACATCCGATGGTGTTACGTTCGCGTACAGCATCTTCTTTTATTCAAAATTAATATGCCTACATTGTAAATAAATCTGTAAATAGTAAAATTTTTTTTTTATCTCTCATTAATCTCAAGTATTTAGTTTTAGCTTCCTCTCGGGTCTTTCGGAACTTGTCGCGGGGGAGTGTAACGACCTTTTATGGTCTATCCAATTAATTACAATAATAATAATAAATGCATTTAAATTTAACATTTGTAAATATATATTAAGCCTATTTTCGAAGAGAGAGAGGTTTGGGGCAAGGACCATGGGGGGTCCCATCAATATCCTCCGAGCTTCCAACCTAGGCGATTTCCTGTCATGGTTAAACATCTTAGCACCGCGGTATTGTCGCGGTTAGGGTTTTTAGAAGGGGTTTACCCCGCTTTGTGAATATATTGTTGAGAGTGGAAATATTTCCGTTTCCAACGAAATATCGTTTGACGTCACTGGCGTCAATATTCAGTCGGCCACGATTCCGAACTTTGGAGGGCGACTAAAAAAAACTGATGAGGAAGGAGAACGAGATCACCGCTCAACGAGTAAAGAGTTCGACTCTGAAGTCCTCGGCCCGTAAAGCCAACTAATCAACAATGTCCGTGTGCGGTACTTTTTACAAATAATTTGTCAAGTCGAGTTCGCGACGTTAAAGCGAGAAATGTGCACCATCTTCAGCGTAAGCCGTCGCCGCATCGAAACCAAGCCATCAACGAGGTCTTGAACAACAGTGAACTCCGCAAACTCTGAGGCTGGAGCCACCGAACTAAAACGATGAGTAGAACTTTATTGTGGCGGTAACCCGCATAGCAATTTAAGCGCGCTACAATTAGTACCTCAACGAGTGATACCACTCAGTTAGGAGGTTACGTTAATTAACATATTGTTAATTTAAATTTTATACATCTCCATAAGGAGCTCTGTAGTAGTAAGCATTCCATAAGGAATTATTAAACGTAATTATCTAGTTTGTATTAGCGACGCGATCAAGGGTTAACCCATTAAATTAAAATTAACTATATCAATATTGGCCATTTAAAGTAAATTAACGAAAGGAATATTCCTGGGGGTTAGATTATAAGTTAGCTAGTTTAAAAGTATTAATTGGTTAGGGTTCTAGGATTTGTTTATTTTGTCATTTACCATTTTATTAGTGAAGTTCTGTTTTGATATTAAAATTAATGTTTAATCCTTAAATTAGAAATCCTGTCTTTAAATTTAATTTCTTATTACCTTAGTTAAAATCGTTTATTTATTTTAAAATGTCAACAATGCCTAGTAAGTTGGTCGCTCGAGATATTTCTCACTAAGGCAACCAAAAGATTGTTGCATTTGCCAGGTGAATATGCATTTTCTGAGATGGAACTATCTTTGAAAATTGATCAGCCAAGTTCCATTCTCATGTTACGTAGTACAATTTTATTTTGCTGTCTTCAATTAACTCTCTGACGTGGAACATTCTTAAAGCAATATGTTTAGACCTGTCCGAGGTCTTAGGATTTTCCGCTAATTTGATAGCTCCTTGATTATCAATTTTTATTGGAATAATATTTCCAACAAAATCATTTTGTTGAATTTCTTCTAATAAGTTCTATATCCAAGTGCATTCCTTAGCAACTTGACTTAGTGCGATAAATTCTGATTCAACTGTGCTTAAAGCAACACATCGTTGTTTTCTGCTAGCCCAACTTACGATGGTTCCGCCCAATGTAATGGTACAGCCACTGAATAACTTTCGGTCATTGATATCTGAACCCCAATCGGCATCGGTGTAAACCTCGATCGGTTCTCCAGTTTTCTTAAATTCCAGACACTTGTCTTTCGTACCTTTTAGGTATCTTAGAATATGTTTTACACCTGTCCAATGATCTTTTGATGGCGTTTGGTTGAATTGGCTCATGTATGTTGTTGAAAACGCCAAATCCGGTCTAGTGTGGGTAGCCAAATACAAAAGACTTCCTATTGCTCTTCGATAGGTACTTGCCATTTCATCATTCAATTGTTCCCCTTTTTCACATATTTTGTATTTGGTTCCTAGACACAATGGTGTTGCGACAGCTTTCGAGTTAGCCATACCCATTTCCTTCAGCAGTTCGTTCGTGAAAAGTGTTTGGTCAAGTAGAATGGCGTCTTTCGTTCGTCGTACACGCATCGATAAGACGTTCTGAACTCAAATCAAATCAAATCAAATCATTTTATGTTTACAATTTTACATATTGGAGCGATCGGGCCAAGTCATTCTGCGACTTATAGCCCTCGGTATATTTAGTCCTTTATTTCGAACTCTTTTCGTAGAGCCTCTTTTAGTATTTTGATTTCATAAGCGGTGCCATATGGTACCAAGTCGTCAACGTACGTGGTTACTATAAGCTCTCGAGTTTTACTGAAATAGACGCAAGGATCAGCAATTGATCTTTCCAAACCTTGCTCTTTTAGGAACTTGTCTAGGTGTCTATTCCACAGACGATCTGACTGATGAAGACCATAGATGCCTTTTCTTAATTTCCAAACGAGGTCTTTCTTCTTTAGTTCTTCGTGGGGTGATACGTTTGGAAATTCCTGTCTTAAGTCTTCCGTAAGTTGCTGGAAGCCATCAGGTATTTCCATAAATACGTCTTCGTCTAGTTCTGCTTTTAAATAAGCTGCCGTCAGATCCAAGTGGTGTATTTCCCAGTCTTTCGCCGCAGCTATTGCAAACAAAAGTCGTGTTGTCTTCATTTTAACGACCAGTGCGTAGGTCTGATCAAAATCTAATCCATACATTTGCGTATTACCCAACGCTACGAGCCTCGCTCGATGCCTGGCTATTCTTCCTTCGGAATCGTATTTAGTTTTGTAGATCCATTTGGCTCTGATGGTTTTTCTATTCTTTGGTCTTTCGATATAGTCAAACGTTTCGTTACTTATAACTCGATCATCGACTCTTTCCAAATTTGGCAATCAGTACCGTCGAGCACTTCTTTAGTAGTTTGAGGATCTAGTTTTCTTTCTTCGTTGTCCATCATCACATTGCGACATGTTTTCTTGTATTTCATGTCATAATCTTTAGTCCATGTTGGAAGAACTACAGGTCTTACTGATTTTGTGGTATGTGTTTCTCCTCCTTGCCGGTTGACATTAGAGTTTCTTTCCTTGTTTTCAGTCTCATCTTCTTCAGTACTTAACGAGCTGTCTTTCTCTTCTGGTTCATTTGTTTCTTCTAGTATTTCAAAAGGGTACCACTGCGTATCTTTAAGCGATGTTGCTCTCTCCTCAACTTCTTGCCGTTTGAATTTCATAGGGAACACGTCTTCTTCGAATTTGACGTCACGACTGATAAATACTTCATCCAATTCTGGATTCCAAAGGCGATAAGCCTTAGCGTTGCCATCGTATCCAATGAAAATACATGGAATTCCCTTTGGTGATAATTTTGTATCTCTTTTCCCGTTGACGGCCCATGCTCTGCATCCGAAGACTTTAATGTGAGATATGTCAATAGGTCTCTTCTTCCAGAGTTCAAGTGGCGTTACGTCTTTGTTGGCTTTAGTGGGACATCTATTTCTAATATAGGCTGCAGTTGCAACTGCATCTGCCCAAAAATTAGTTGGCATACAAGATTCTATTAACATACAACGCGCTGTGTCCAAAAGTGTTTGGTTTGCCCATTCGGCTACCCCGTTTTGTTGTGGCGTTCCTGGTATAGTTAGCTGTCGATCAATACCCTTTTCTTGCAACATTCTTTTAAATGAGTTAGACATATACTCTCCTCCGTTGTCACTTCGTAATGCTACTATTTTAGTTTTGTGGTAATTTTCAACTCGCCTCCAATATGTGTCAAATTTCTCTATCACTTGACTTTTATTTTTCATAACGTGAACTTCGGAGTATCTTGAAAATATCGATTTCCACCTTTAGATATAGGCTTGATGGGTCCTACGACATCGGAATGAATCAACCTTAGTGGTTAAACTTTTCTTAGGGAATGGAATCGTCTTCAATTTTCCCTTCATACATACTTCACATTTGGTGCTTATAATTTCTTCGTCAACTTCTATATCCAAGATATTTCGGTTAAATAAATTTCGTAACGGCTGCGATATGAAGATGGCCTAACCGTCGGTGCCATAGGTCTTCGTTATTTGAGATTGCTTTGTTGACTGTTTTTGTTTGCGGTTTTTCGTGAAAATAGTAAAGGCGTCCATCCATTTTTAGTTCCACATCGAGATATATATATATCGAAGTGGGACTATTGCTATGGATGGATTGTCGTGAAGTGTTGTGTGTGTGTTTGTTTGTTTGTTTGGTGTGGAAAGCAACGACACGGCAGATGGCGCTGCGAAAATAATTTTCAGTCTTGGCGAAATCAGGATTCGAACTCACAAACGGCCAGTCCAAAACTCCAAGTAATGACGCCTCTACGCTATCGGCCACTGGAAGCTTACCATAATTTGTTCGGAACTTCTACTGTATTCTCGTCAGTTTTAGTGACGCGGGGGGAGTTGGCTAGTTAAGTTGTCGAAATTCTTGTCCCTTTTTCCGCCTTATTTTAGGTATATTTTCGGAGTTTAAGGTCAAGTGAACCTCAAACTTCGCGTCGGGTGGTGGGTGGTGGGCACACTCGCTTAAGATGCCTCGATCGAAAGTGAGTACTCGATTAAACGAGCTCGAAAATTTTAAATGTTCGGGTGGTGAGCAGTGGTAGGTGGGCACACTCGCTTAAGATGCCTCGCTCGAAAGTGAGTACTCGAATAAACGAGCTCGAAAATTTTAAATGCCCTCTTCCCCATATGTACTTATAAATGCTCTAAAAGCCCCACAATGAGATACTTATTTTCTAATTTAAATAAATCAACAAGATACATTAAAAAACTTCATCACTCGTTACACCAAACATAAGGTTCAAGACAAACTACGAGTTCAATCCACACTGACGAACTTCCTTTTGGGTAAAAAAAGCAACAGAACCATAGAGAAACAATTATAAATTGAAGTCACTATCGGGACATGTTGTCAGAATTTATAGCCCGGTGTACCGGAAAGAGAACCACACCACCGGAGGCCTATCATCAGAATGCCCTACGCCAGCGTCCACAAGCCCGGACAGGTGACAAAACCAGCATGGGTAGCAGAACCCCACTACTGATGGTCGCACCCTCGACGCAAGCCGCTCAACCCAGCAGAAGGTGCAACAATGGGACGACCAGCCCGCCACTTCGCACACAGCAGTGGGATAGAGAACGGATGCTCTAGCAACTCCGGCCGACACCCCACCTATAAAGGCAGGGAGCCAAGCCCTTTGGAGAGAGCTCCTAAAGGGGAACGGCGGGCACACAGCAGCCCGCATAACCCGGCACAGCTGGCACCGGAGATCCCGGTGGGAGCCCAAAAGGCCGGGAGATGGGTCCGCCGTGCCCTCATACGGAGGCCCGCAGCCCCACAGCAGGCTACTCAATCCGCCGAGGCGGCCAGTTTGCCCGGCCCCTCTCCATTAGCCTGGGCCGAAGCCCAGTATCCAGCCCACACCTGACCGAAGTCGGAGGTCGGAGATAGGACCCTTTGGACGGAGCTAACATCTCCCAGTGCGCCACCGCCCTTACGGGTTACAAGAGCCGGACCCCGACTCCCCGGTAAAGCCACCAGTTATTGCACACTCCGACCCCTTGAGGGCCAGTCACTATCGGGAGAAGGTATTATATTATTAAGAACACTCGTACGCTTAAAAAGTTAAAGCATTGAAGACTCTATTTCCCATCACACACTTAAGTACCGCCATTATTAATTATTGGACTCCCATACTCATCCAAAAACTAGGGGCATTCGGGCATATGTATTTTTATATCTATGAATGTAAATTTTTATTACGATAATCTTTGCCGTATACCATTCGCAAAACTTAGGTATATTAACTTACAAGTTCACGTAAAGACTACCCGTTTATAGCTCTACCACAAATAGATCGAAATTTAAAATATAGCTTTTTGTCAAATTACCTTGCGAGTTAAGTCAAAACCAATATGCATTAATCAAGAATGAATTTATGTACTTAGAATATGGGAGACCAAAAAATCCAAAGCAGTCAGACTTAAGCTTAATTACATTCAAGGGTATCTTTTTTTTGAATTTGTGCAGTAATAGGAATTTTGGTGTTTGAACCATACCCAAATGTTTGATATAAATTTCCTAAAATAAACATATTTGAATCCCAGTTTAAGAATTTCTTTAAATCATTTTTCCACTAATTTCAATAATTAAAAAAAAATTATGTTTGTCGTGTTTTGCTTACCTATTTCACTTTTGATACTTTACGTCTATCTAACGATAGGAAATCAAATGACCTCAACAGCTTATGAATTGGTTTGCCCACCCGTGTATCCTGAGGGTGGGCGGTGGCCACTCTTTAACATAGGATGGTAAATAGTATATCTAACTATAGGAAATCACATGGGCTCAACAGTTTTTATATTAGTTTGCCCACCCGGGTCTCCTGATGGTGGGCGGCATCCACCCCTTCACTTAGGGTGGCAATTTATATATCCAACGATAAGAAATCACAAAGCCTCAAACGCTTTGTATTAGTTTGCCTACCTGTGTCTACTAAGGGTGTATGGCTTTGCCCACTCGAATACACTGATGTGGAACTAATATTACGGCCTGGGCCGACTTGTTCCTTCCGCGATGATTTCCTCACCTTTTGGATATGAGCAATATTCTTCGTTAGTATTATGTTGGCATTTTTGTCAGTGATTCGACTTGCTGAGAGAAAATTTCCTTTCAAATTAGGTACGTACAATGTATCCAATAATGTGATAATACCTCCTCCATTCTCTTCAGATAAAGTAAATTGTACATCACCAACTCCTGTTGATGTGAGAAGGCTTCCTCCAGCGACATCTACCGTTGTTCGTTCTTCCTTAAAGTTGATAAATGTTTCGCGATACGAAGTCATGTGGTCTGTACACCCACTGTCCATCACCCAAGTACCATTTGTGTGCAAATTTTTAACCCTTGTTGTAGTCAGTGCAGTATGGTGAATACGAGACTTTCTTTCTTGGACATCTTCGTTATTGCTCTTTAGGCTGTCGTCTTCTTTATTGCTGGCGAATGCCGCTTCGTGTACAGTTTGAGCTACGAACTTCGAAGGGTTTCTCTCATTAGAGTAAGGACAGTTTCGAGCTATATGCCCAAATTCGAGGCATTTATGACAACGAATATTGGCGTGGTGTGTCGAGTCATCCACGTTTACTTTAGATTCTGATCTTTCAAAACTTTGCCTTCGAGGCGTACTGCTTCTTCCTCGGTTCCAATTGCCTCGTCCTCTATTATAGCCTCTGAATTGGCTCTTTGCAGCTAACGCTTTGTTCTGTTTTATTTCTTCCCGGTTACTTTTTCCTGATGCGTTCTTTTGCTCAGATTCCAACCTTCGTTCTTCTTCTAATAATTTGGACTTCAATGCCGTCATTGTCAAATCATCGTTATCGATTCTTAAGCTTCTGGATAAGTATTCGTAATCCTTAGGTAAACCCAGCACTGCAAACCCTGCTAAAGCAATTTCATCAAACGAGAATCCTGCGTTTCTAACTTTGTGGTATAAGTTATTTCTCATAGCCAACTAATCCCCAACGCTTTCATTTTCTTTCTTTTCCGTGTTGACGAAGTCTTTCAAAAGTAACAAACCATGCCATGTGTCAAAACTTGTATGTATTTGTTTCAGCGTCGACCATACTTCTGCAGCTCTGGCACAGTCTGCTATGTCGTCCAACCCTTGATCATTTACAATCATGTAGATGATAGATTTAGCTTTGTGGTCCAAGGCTGTTTGTGCTGCGGTCATATCTTCTCCGTATCCTGGCTCTATGGCTGACCAACAACCTTTAACTTCGAGAAGTCCTTGGGCCCTCATGACCAATGTCCATAATTTTTTCATGGAGCTTCTCTATCTTGTATTCATCCCCCATGGTGTTTAGTGTATTTATCTTCCGGACTCGTTTAAATATCGCGCTTCAAATGTTTTTCATTCGAAATTTATTCTTCGGGAGTTCCACTTCACACTTCGACTCTCTTTTATTATTCTACTGCGTGTTATTTCTCAACTAATCAAAGTGCGAAACACCAAAATAATCTAATACTGCTGCCAGTGGATAACAAAAAGTATAAGAAAAAAACACAAATCTGGTTTGTAATGGTCAAGTACTGCCACCAGGTACTATTTCTCAACTATTCAAAGTGCCAGTGACCAAAATAATCTAATACAGCTGCCAGTGGATAACAAAAAGTATGGGGAAAAAACAATTATAGCAATGGTAGAGTACTGCCACCAGGTGTTATTTCTCAACTATTGAAAGTGCGAAACACCATAATAATCTAATTCGCAGCTGCCAGTGGATAACAAAAAGTATGGGAAAAAACAATTTGGTTTATAATGGTCAAGTACTGTCACCAGGTGTTATTTCTCAACTATTCAAAAAGTGAAACACCAATGTAATCTAATACAGCTGAAAGTGGTTAACAAAAAGTATAGGAAAAATACAATTTGGTTTGTAATAGTCAAGTACTGCCACCAGGTGTTATTTCTCAACTATTCCAAGTGCGAAACAACAAAATAGTCTAATACTGCTGCAGCGCCGTAGCTAGGGCTGGGCGGCCGGGGCAGCCGCCCCGGCCGCCGTCCCCGCGATAGGGTATGGGGCACCAAAATTTGTCCATATTATTATATTAGGGGGTGCCAAAATTGCAGCTCGCCCCTGGCGCCATTTTCTCTAGCTACGGCCCTGTACTGCTGCCAGTGGATAACAAAAAGTATGAGAAAAAAACACAAATCTGGTTTGTAATGGTCAACCCTTACAAAAATTTAAACAACTAAAGGACTACAGTTGAGCTACCGTTTATTTACTTTTCTTAAAACTTATTCTCAACTATAGACAACCAAGGAAATTATCTAAAGAAAATGGTCAAATGTGCAACAATATTTACTCTATTTACTGGTTGTTTACAGGTTGAGAACAACAAAAAGACAATTTCTGAACTTCTTTGAGTTGCTATGATACTCTACCAAAAAAACCATTATGACATTTAAACTCTAATCTAGTTGATAAATTATTGTTCTCAGTCAGTTGACAACTTATAGGTGGTGTTCAGATTGAGAACCACAAAAAGACATTTTTTTAACTTCTTTGAGTTGCTATGATACTCTACCAAAAAACCATTATGACATTTAAACTCTAATCTAGTTGATATATTATTGTTCTCAGTCAGTTGACAACTTATAGGTTGTTTACAGGTAACTACCCTTACAAAAAGTGAGACAACCGGATGACAGAAGTTGAGCTACCGATAGGCGACTTCGTAAAAATTTTGCATCTAATTCTCAACTGTAGACAACCAAGAATAAACAAATTACAATACTTTAACAATATCCAAGTTGAACTAAAAGTGTTAACAACAAATAAACAATTTATGGGCTTCCTCTAGTTGCTATGATTTTCTTATTCAATTTTCTCGAGACTGTTTAGGCTACCTTCTAGTTGACTACATACTGTGATCGACCAATTAACAATAAAATGACTACTTTTGTTGCTATGATATTCTTATTCAATTTTCCCCATAGATTTTAAGCTACCTCCTAGTTGACTAAATACTGTGAGCGACCACATAACAATAAAATTACTACTTGGGTTGCAATACACTACTACAGTAAGCGACAAAGCAATTTTCTACGTCGACGCTCGCTGTCTCTGCGTTTTGACTTTATTGATAAACAGCCCTTATTTCTGGCAAGGACCATGCATTTTTATTTCTTAGTAAATTCATAACTTTGGTATTACAGTCGGGGCAAAGTGTAGTGACTGACGCGCCATCTACTTAACTCCTGTTTTCCCAAAAACGTATATAGTTAGTGCTTTGGAAAAATCGCCGTAGATGGAGCCACAATAAATTACGAAATGGTTAATTGTTCGATCGGTTTTGGACGCCCCTATCGAAGAAGCGGTGAACACTTTCTGCCTGTCCATTCACCCTAAGAAATATTAAAATGAAATGTTATTTTTCAAATCCGACCAGGACCTATGCATTCGGAGAAGCTTAAAAAACCTCGTGTCGAAATACTGTGTTCTTTAATCTCGAAAATTGTACTTAAAATGGGGACCTACTTTAAAGAGATTATAACCCCGGCAGGGAATTCGAAGTTGCTAGAAAAATCCCCTGTAGCGCTGGCTTACACGTAAATCTGCTGCGTAAATATCTTATGAAAGAAATAATACACACCCCTATAGTCAGCCCGGGCCTGATGGTGTGTATTAGTAAGTATGATAACTAAAATAAAAAACTATTAATGAAAAGTATTTTATTATCTGATTATTTGTTTAGCTCAAAAAATTATTGTAAACATTCATTCTTCAACATTTTACATAATATTCTTTTTAATCATTATTGATATCGTGTAGTACTTTCCACATCACTGGAGTCGCTTTGAAGTAAACTGCGTCCGGAATTTTCAATTGTGTCAATGTCATTAGAATCACTGTCGCTACGCATATCATAAGATGAAATAAAATGACGTTCACTCAGTTTCGCAATTTTGGCCTTGGAGACATGTTTTCTCGAATAACATCGCTTCTGTTCCATTTTCTTATCCATATGCAAATCGCGAAAAAACTACGTTTTCAAAATAAATTACTTAAGTGGGTGCCGCAATACGAGTAACTTATTTCGAGATATCCTAGGAAATACAGATGGTCAACCCCCACATCGAGAAAAATGTCCTTTCCCCTTATAAACTGTATCAATGCAATATCAAGCGGCGAGTGATGAAATTACCAGGGGTCAGCTTCAATTTTTTTAATTTTTTAATTGAACTTTTGCACTTGCCAACAGAAGGCTTCTAACAAAAATAGTTTCCGCGCTCTTTTCTCCGTTTAACATTACCCAGACCTTGCCGTTTAATCGCCGGCCGCAAGATTGGCGCCCCAGTTACGACTGACATTTTTGAACTAGGCTTTCTTATCTCTATTTTTTAACATATATCTGCTTATTTCCAGTGAAACTGTATCTCGAGTAACGAGATGAATGAACATCACCCAGTAGTCGCACCGAGCTAAATAGCTTTATATTTAAAAAACCCAAAAAGACACAAAACCTCAACTTGTTTTTTACGGATATTTGAAGAAACTCTAAGGTTGACTTTATGTTATCTTTCATCATTCTTTACTCCGTATTATTATAGTATAGACTTTATTTTGCGCCAAAGCCATGACGCTAATATTGCGTGAGACGTAGTATAAATCTAGTGAGGGGAGAGAACAAAGTTTAACCAGGTAATATGACCACTGCCATTTACAAATAAGGTGTTTCTTAAGTGAACTAATGTCAGTAAAGGTTGTAAAATTTAGAATTGACTTTCGCCACTGTAGCGGCGTCCTCGTGTAGTAAAATTTTATTAAAGTTATGGCTACTAAAAGAAGCGCGTCTTCTGAGCTTATGAAACTTCATGTAGACGAAGTTGTGAAATCGAAACGCGCGGAGCTACATGTACAAACATCGTCAAGATCCCCACTAAAAGCGAAAGTATTGGTATACTGGATAACAGACAACAAAGTGAGCCTCGTAAGTGAAACCGATGTAGTGTCTAAGGAGTATATTAAAGAAGGAATAACAGCCATGGTAAAATGGCAAAAGGAAAATGGCCGATCGGCTGGCTACAAATGCAAAGTTTTGGCCATTAGTGAAGGTTAGTGAAGTCTGACTACTTTTTCCGTTGGGATGAGTAAAAGGTTTTTTTAGTATCCGATGTTAGTAATCGAATAGATAGAGCATGCCCTTGGAGATACCGTAATATTAAATATTTAATAAATATTAAATATTTGTGTAATATTTATTAAATATGCCTATTTCATATGCCTATTTAATATTTATTAAATATTTATTTATTTAAAAGGCCTTTTTAATATTTTTTAAAATTTTATTTATTTAATAGGCTTATTTAATATTTTTTAAAAATTTATTAAATATAAGTTCTTATTGTTAATTTTTTCTTTAGATATTGAGTATCTTAAAAAAAAGAGGAAGAATTTATTCAGGCATTATCTAATGGCACGCCTGAAATTTCGACGGGGTACGCATCGAAACCACGTAATTCCAGTAATTCATTTAGAGTTAAAACCATAAACAACTCAAAAAAACAAAAGGGAATCAGATATCCAAAATGTTAGAAAGGAAGTAGAGTCTTCAGTTTTAGAGCTCGAACCGTTGGCAGGTGGGGGTCACAGATAAGTGGGAATACAATTGGCAAAAAAAATACGTTTTCGACGTTTGAGCCTTTAAATGATGGAGATGCATGTACCCCAAAAATATCAAAAGGAAGTAGGTTCAACAATAGCAATGCTTTAAAGCGTAATGACGCCTTACTTATTAACGAATTTCCCATAGAGGTGAAGGCTCGATAGACACCGATGATGTAGATGCCCAAGTTACGGACGGCGGCGGTTCTGTGGAGGTCACAAGCTTGGAAAAAGATAATCCGAAAGGCAACGTCGAAATACAATTGCCTGTTTTATGTGCCCGATGTCAGTTTCCAGACAATGGTAATATACTTTCGGCCTCTTGTAATGTTCATGTGTGAAAACGTGTAAAATATGTATATTTCAGTTAACATCGAGAACCTATTGCAGACGAAAGATCTATTCGATCGAATGATAACTTTGAAAAATAATAATAATAATAATGTTCGCAGCGTGCAGCAGACTGAAGCTAACGTAGAACAAATGGTAATTGGTTCGACTGCTGCATTTGTTTCATAGGTTCTTATGGGCAGTTTTTAAATTTTAGGTAGAATTAGTCAAAGGATCCGGATATTTCGTAACCGTTAAAAAGAAAAACGAAATTAGAATCAAAGCGAAATTTCGGGACAGCGCCATACGCGCCATCTTAACGTCGAAATATTCTACAGAAGAATTAAGCGAGTTAACGGCCGGGGGGCGTCATGGGACTAAAAAAGTTTCCTCTCTGATATTGGATACAATTAATAGTACAGTGATATTTCTTAAATAATTTCAACTCCGCGATATGGCATGTGACGTCACTGTTCTGGTTTCTTATGTTTTTCAAAATTGTTTACATGATCTTTCTTCTGTAAATTTTATTGTACATTTGTCTTATAAAAATGCGACATGGGATAGCATTTCCAAAAATTACAGTAACTTCTTTCATTTAGTAACTCCTCAATTAAAACAAAAACCTGTCTAAATGTTTCCAATGTTATATCAGAAATTAATTGTATTTAATATTTTATTATTTACAGTTTACCTTGAGAAATATTTCAAAAAGAACAAAGCGGACGAAACTTACATCACGAAAGTGATAAACATCAAAATAACAGTCGCCAGGCGCAAAATGAAACAAAACAATGTGAGGCGAGAGTACTTAAGGAAGCAGAGCTTTCGAATGATAAAACTGTCACTGAAGGCGATTCGCTTTCCGAAAATGAGTGAATTCAATAAATTGTATTACACTTGTATTTTTCCAGAATAAAATCTTAGTAATATACATGTTGTCTAAATTTCATGTACTTTATTCTTTGGCTGTTATATAATAGCCCTTCAATCACTAGGCCATATGGTCATTAAACCATTTTGTTGCTCCTCCATCGACCATTTCGAAGCTCGCCCATTTCGTCACTATTCCGTGGCTCGACCATTTCGTCACTATTCCGTGGCTCGACCATTTCGTCACTATTCCGTGGCTCGACCATTTCGTCACTATTCCGCGGCTCGACCATTTCGTCACTATTCCACAGCTCGACCATTTCGTCACTATTCCACAGCTCGACCATTTAGTCACTACTCCACAGCTCGACCATTTCGTCACTAATCAGTAGCTCTTGTTTTTATTCGCGCTTCGACCACTTGACTATTTGACGCGCGACCATTTGATCAATCTCTTATTGCCCCACTATTTTGTCGCTCTTTTATCACGTGACGGAAAAATATATACTAAATCGTGCCTATTGAGTTAGCCAACTTTTAGTCTTCCGGTCATCTGTAGGTTGTTTATTCGTCGGTCTTTCATCTAACTCTTATAGCATGATTATAAACCAACTTTTTCTAAATTCATAAAGCAGTTATCTTGCTTTAATTAGACAACAATTGATCTCATTAAAAACGCATGAAAAAAGCTTCACGGCAATTTGTGGGCTACCAATTTTTTGGTAAGGGAAGTACTGCCACCAGGTACTATATCTCAACTATTCAAAGTGCCAGTGACCAAAATATTCTAATACAGCTGCCAGTGGATAACAAAAAGTATGGGGGAAAAACAATTATGGTTTGTAATGGTCAAGTACTGCCACCAGGTGTTATTTCTCAACTATTCAAAGTGCCAGTGACCAAAATAATCTAATACAGCTGCCAGTGGATAACAAAAAGTATGGGAAAAAAACAATAGTTGTTTTCACAAAAGATCGTTGGTCACATGATCTCGTGAAGTACGGCCAAAATGAAATCTCAAGATTGGCCAAATTTGCGAGCTCTCGGGCAGCCTTGGAAATAAGGTTTTTTTTAAAACTGGTCCTTAAGACCAGTGACCCCCTAGCATATGAATTATTAAACTGGTCCTTATGAGCAGTGACCCCCTAGCTTATGAATTATTAAACTGGTCTTATATAAAATGTGCCAATGTCATTTATATGCGTTAAAAAACATATACTACATGTTTAGAAGTTAGATTATGTTGGTAACATTAACTTTGCACGAATTCAAAATAGTACCACCAGAATAGTACAATATAGTACTATCTCACTTAAGACTACTACCAGAGCCTAGAAGACCCTCGTAATTTACCGTATTATCTCTCTTTCTCTAGGCCCCGTAACTCCAGAGTCCCCGGTCCGTTACCGCGTAGCCAGGTAGCCTACCGTACTCGGGGGAAAGCGAGACTAGAGGATTGAGGGTTTGCGGCCAGAGGGGGGTTAGACAGTTCGACTCGTTCGAGGGATGCGAGCGAAGGGACTCTACATAAAACCTCGACGTGCGGCCCCGGCGGTAGTAAGAGGAGTCGCTGTACATAGGGAAATCCAAATTGATATAAACCTTTAATTAATCTAATATTATTTGGAATTATTAAACTGGTCACCTTCTGTTTTTTTTTATATTATTTCGAATTAATAAACTGGACACGGTGACCAGTGACCCCCCAAATTTTGAATAAATAAACTGGTCTGAACAATTAATTAACTGGTCTTTGACCACCTGACCACCGTTATTTCCAAGGCTGCTCTCGGGTGTTGTGTTTTCTGCTATTAAAAAGTTACGAGGCTTACGCGAGCTTACAATATTTTTACTAGTTACAGAACTTACAGTTTTGCAGTAAAGTGAGTTTAAAGGTTAGTATATAATAAAACTAAATTATTATTATAAAGGTAAACTACAATTTCTCTATTTTCAGATTTATTTAGGTATTTTGTTTTGTTTTTAGCATTATTTAGACTGAATATATCCTGCTGTGGAGACTTGGCTGTGGTTTATGCTTTAGGTAAAATCACAATGAGTATAATTCGAACCCACAATTCTAATTGTTTTTCTTATCAACTAAAGTATGTCAAATAAAAGAAAGTGGGGTGGCCACAAATGTTGCGTTCCTGGGTGTACAACCTCATCATACAAGAACGTAAATACTACCTTTAGCAAATTTCCAAAAGAGGAAAGTCTTCGTGAGAAATGGATCAAGATCATAAATGAAAATTGTAAAGATTACGGTGATAAACCTAAGAACAGACCATGGACAACCCCGGTTCGCAGATTTTTGGGTTCGAGGTTTCAAGAAGTTTGTGGATTCCATTTTAGTACAGATGACCGGAGAAAGTACGGACAGAATATGCCTTGTCATTTTCACCATGTAGCCGCAGCTGATGAGACCAAAATTATGAACGAATCATTCTGTGAAGTTTCAAATTACGTGATTATTGCTTAGGAAGCTACAAGTGTGGGGACCTTTAAGAAAAACGATGTTGGTACTGAAATTCTTTCGTGGAAGAACCATCACAATAAAAATGGTAATAAAGCTTTTATATTTGATTGAATTAATTTTAACTAAATTGATTTTTTTTTCATAAAATCACAGTTATAGCTTGATCAAGGACTTTGATGTTCTATCCGAGGTAGTTTCAAACCAACAGAAAACTATCGAAATGCTAGTAACTATGATAAATGGTATGGGAAAACTTACAGCGGAAAATGTTGCTCTCAAGAGAAAAAATCAAGAACTTGGAAAGAAATTAAAAGAACTGAAAAGTACAAATGAACGTCTTTCTTGTGTAAATTCAGAATTATCAACCCTCCAAGAAAAACTTTTTTCAATCGAAACTGCAAATCAATCTTTAAAGGCTCGTATACTGTTGTTGGAGAAAAACAACAAATTTTCTTTAACAAGTATTACGAACTCGGATATGTTACATTTTTACACTGGCTTCGACTCTGAAGAAGAATTCAACAGTTTATATGAATACATAGAACCACATTTAACATATTATCGCAGTTGTGGAGGTTACGAAAGAAAAACTGAAAGGAAGACCTCGGGAAGTACCGGAAGACCATTGGCATTGGACTTTAAAAATCAGCTTTTCTTGGTACTGTGTAGATTAAAAGTTGGATTATTAGAGCAAGATTTGGCTTATCGTTTTGGAGTTTCAGTGTCTACGGTCTCAAACATATGCATAACATGGTTCGACTTGTTGCATAAAAGATTAACACAACTGAATTTTTGGCCATCAAGGGAAGCTGTAGACAATGACCTGCGAGACGAATTCAAGAAGTTATATCCAACGACAAGGGTTTTAATTGACGCAACAGAACTGTTTATACAAACTCCCCATGACTATACAACCGAAAGTGACACATGGTCATCGTATAAGCATCATAGTACAGCCAAGGGACTTATCGGAATAGTCCCCAATGGATTTGTTACCTTTGCTACCGATCTAGTAACAGGTAGAATGTCAGATTTAGAAGTGACTGCTCAAAGCAAGATAGTCGACTTATTAGAACCAGGTGACTCAATAATGGCTGATCGAGGATTCACTATAGAACCATTGTTGAAAGACAAAAACATTCAGTTAAATATCCCTCCATTTTTAGGGAAGAAAACGCAGCTGTCTCTAGAAGAGGAGAATAGAACTAGAGACATTGCAAGTATCAGAATTCACGTGGAACGTGTAATAAGGATCGTAAAGAAATATCACTTACTTAACACTGTATTTCCAAATAGCATGAACGCACAGCTCGAGAAAGTATGGAAGATTTGTACCTATTTAACTAATTTTTGTAATGATCCCTTGGTAAATATAGAGAAAGAATTAATTTTTTAAATACTTTATTTCATTTTTTTAAAATCAGGTAGAATTTCTAGCTGCCCGATTAGGCTGACATATATGAAAGTAAAAAGTCAATGACCTCGCAATATTATCTTACGAAAATAGGAACTTTTACAGTGTTAAATGCATAGTTGGTTTTGTCACAGTGAGCTTTTCTATTTCAGTCAGACTAAGACCATTTTTGGCCTTTATAAAGCTTACTACATTTTCAGAATAGAAATTTACTAATTTTGGAAGCATATGCTTCGAAAAAAAACCAATATCAAATTCTATTCTATCACAAAAGGGAAAATCATCCCCACAATCTACAATCAGATCGCAAAAATGAATCCCAGTAAGACCGAGTTGTCCCTGTATTTGAAACCAATGTTTGTGTTTTTTGTCGCAGTGCAAATCTCAGTTTTCGTCTTTTTTTAGGAATGACACTGTTGGGTCTTTCTTGGCGATTGCTTCTGCAATTGACGTTCCATTTAGTTTGCATTTTGACAGAATTTTGATTTCAAGCAGTATGTATTCACCATTGGCTTCATTAAATGCAACCCTATCTGGTGAAGCTCCTAACATGGGCAGTGAAGGGTTAATGCACAAGCCTACTTCAAATGTTTTGACACTTGGCCATTTCTTTACATACTTCTTAAAAACAGCTTCTTCGTTATTAATTCCTTCCTGCGCATAGCGATTTCTGGACAAATCTGGGCCATTCATTATAGATTTTACAAACTCTGGGGTAACTTCTTTTCGCCTTTTACATACTACTCCAAATTTAGAAGCTGTTATACGATCGCGCCTTTCGTTCTTCCACATATCACAGTAGGACTGGGTCCTCGTTTGACACTCGAGAGTTTGTGCTGCGTCTAAAGTTATTTTTAAATGTGGTGGTGTAACTCGCATTCCATTTTCAATAATTTCCAATACTGAACTTTCGCACTGGCGTACATCAAATATCTTCAGGGGTAGAGAGATTTTACTTGTTGTTTCAGGTACCTCAGCTGAAATAGGTTGCAACTCTTCTTGCGGGAGGGTTACAGGTGAGAAATTGGTTTCCTCTAATATTGTACAAAAGAAACTTCTTTTATTACTTGATTTAAACCTTTGAGCTATAATTATCGTAGACGCTAAATTTTTAAAATGGAAAATTAAAATTTTCAAATAGGTTTTGTTTCTTTGAAATATCTCTGCTATATTATATTACAAAAATAAATGCTTCTTGATATCCAGTTGGTTTGAATGATAACACACTGATATTCGCTAAAGCAATTGATTTATATTTTATTAGAAAGTAATTATACAAATTCACCTATTTTATTTCTACTATAGCTATAAGTACAATGAAAATTCATGAATCGATTATTCGTCGTCGTTATCACTGTCAAACTCCGTGAGCTGACTTATAGATATATCACTTTCTTTATCATTTTCATTATTTCGATATGATAGGAGCTCCCATATTTTCCCAACAAAACTGGAAAAAAAATCAAATTAGGAAACTTTTACACACGTTATATCGTTTTGCAACAAAATTAATTTCATAGTAGTAGTACCTCTTGTCTCGCGTAACTCTGATTAAACATTAACTTGGTAGTCGCAGATCATTAAAACTTCGGTTTATTTACGCATTTAATGTGTTTTCAGATAGCGTTTCTAAAACAGAAAGTATTTTCCTAGAACAGATGCAATTCGTGCTCGAGCTGTTTAAAATCCCCAAATGTAAACGCTGTTTGATCAGATCTTATTTTTGAGTTTTAGGCAGAGAAGGTATTTATTGCGTTATCTAAATAAAGCCGACTTTAAACGTTTTACCGCGTTTTCATTGTGTTTTCTTTTATTTTAAAATGGAAAGAATTATTTTATTTAAGATCTTGATTGGCATTGCTTTTTTTCGTTTAATCGGGGTTCTCAAATACCTAAATGCAACTATAAACATGTTCAAAATTTCTTTTGCAATGAAAACAAGTTGGCAAGCCAAAATATACCTCTCCTCGGAAGAAAGGTCCCTAGTGGTATTAATTTCTCGAGACGACCCTCAAAGATATCTCCGCAATTCAGAGTTATTTACGAAAAACGTATTCTCGGTTCAATCCCTGCCCGGTATAAAATTTTAATTTTAATTTAAATAATTGAGACGAGTTTGATTTATTCAGAATATTATAAATTAAGTAGTTACAACAACGAGTTAGACTTACTAAAACAATGCACAATTGAATTTAACTCTTTTTACAGTACATGTTTATCAGTTGAATATAATACGAAGCAAATTTTAATGAAAGAAATATCTACAGATGGTATTTGTATTTTTCTCGCTTACGAAATACTTGCCGCATCTCTAACGCTTATTTTATTTCAACACTCGTAGACTTCCAGTTGACGTTGTGACACGTACCGCATGAAAAAGACCAATACCATCCAATTTCCAATATCATATAATGACTGCGTTAGAAATCGTAGATATCCAAATATCCACACCAAATATATTGACAAGAAGCAAAAACCTTACCATCAACAAAGCACCGAGAGCCACTTTACTAACCGACAGCTCTTAAAGCAAAAAACGTTAAATTATTAACGACTTTGTATATAGATCGATAAGTAAACCCGTAAATAAATAACAAAAAACTAACAAAGTGGACCACCCAGAGGGTCTACCCTTTAACCCTCTTATCTCGGCTGACTGCGCTAAAACAAGATTTGACCTTTAAAATTGCATACGTAAAATATAATTCACAAAAGCGTAAATTATTGTAGGAAAAAAATTGACGTCAATAACTTTATAACAGCGTAAAGGACTATCGCTTAGCTGTTTTTGAAAAACACCGAAGCTTAACAAGCGTCGGTGGCTGAGGTGTTAGAGTAAATCTCTCCACGCAGCAGACCCGTTGTGACACGTACCGCATGAAAAAGACCAATACCATCCAATTTCCAATATCATATAATGACTGCGTTAGAAATCGTAGATATCCAAATATCCACACCAAATATATTTACAAGAAGCAAAAACCTTACCATCAACAAAGCACAGAGAGCCACTTTACTAACCGACAGCTCTTAAAGCAAAACACGTTAAATTATCGACTTTGCATTAACACAACTATACATGTATATAGGTCGATAATAAAACCCGTAAATAAATAACAAAAAACTAACAAAGTGGACCACCCAGAGGGTCTACCCTTTAACCCTCTTATCTCGGCTGACTGCGCTAAAACAAGATTTGACCTTTAAAATATAATTCACAAAAGCGTAAAATATTGTTGAAAAAAAATTTACAAAAGTGTAAAATGTTGTAGGAAAAAAATTGACGTCAATAACTTTATAACGCGTAAAGGACTATCGCTTAGCTGTTTTTGAAAAACACCGAAGCTTAACAAGCGACGGTGGCTGAGGTGTTAGAGTAAATCTCTCCACGCAGCAGACCCGGGATCGATTCCCGGCCAGCGCCAATAAATCGCAAATAGACACTAAGACGAATACCGTGGAAACCCTGACATTGAAAGTTGAGAGGTTGTTAAACACTCAGCATTCGGTCCGTCCCAAAAGTCAACAAGAAACAGTTGGAGAGAAAATGCACGTACACACAACCAACACAAACATAACACAACCAACACTAACACAACCAACACTAACATAACCATCACTAACAAAACACACTCAACACCCACAACCGTCATAACACAAACTAAACATTCACACCCTACACATAAACATTAAAATAACGCAATATCCAATAAAACAGCATCCACACTGTCGCGACGGTGAGCGTAAAACCATCAAAACCAAACCCAACCGCATTGTAATCCGTTAACGCTCACCGTCAAACGGTGGTTTTGCCATCCGTTAGACTTCGCTCCCTAATTCCTAGCAACTGCGAACGCAAAGAGCCCTAGCAACTGCGAACGCGGTGATTTCAACACAAAGCGTACGCAGTGATTACACTTTGCCAAGAAAATGCGTACGCGTTCGCAGGACACACACACCCACCCACAGACACGGTGATTGTAAAAAGTATGGTATGTATTCTAATCTGATTTAAGCTTTGTTACACGAAATTTTTTATCTTAACCTCATTTGGCTGCTTTTCAAAAAGTTTCATTGTTTCATTTCTTTCACTTAATGAAAAAATTATTTATTTTAAAGTTTAATAATTTAATGGGCAATTTATTATTTGACAAGTTATTTGACTATTACTTAACTATTAACAAACTGCTATGTATCTTTTTGCAGCTTATTATATGGCACCGTATGAAAAAGAATTGAAAGCCCATAAAGATGCTAACTTATCATTTTGCACTTTGGTAAGAATACCACTTTTAAAAGGTTCAAACACTCAAACTTTAATTTTAGTAAATTGTCCCGATTTTCTCGTGCTCGACAATTTTGAATAAAGCCAAAGTAAATCAACCGTAGCTTTTTCCAGTTTTATTTTGCTACAAATAACGGATTTAAGGTGAAAACATCGTATATTTATTAGCGATATTATCCGCTATATGGGGTAAAAAGTCATTCAGTTTCGTAACCGGAAACAATGCGTTCTTGCGTTGTGCTCGATGACGAAATATCGTCTGTTAATTACGTGCCATGTAGATAACTAATTTAAATATTGAAAATTTGAATTTTTAGGTCAAAATATAAATAGGCTTCGTGCGTAGAAACTTCCACGCCCTCTTTTGTAAAAGTTGTGAAAATTAGAAAACAGCTTTTAAATATTGTCCTTGATCAGATTTTATCTGATGTAGATTTTATTTACTATTCAATTTGTTGTACTCTTTTCCTAAGAATAATAATCAGCTAGGCTTATACCCAAGGCACCACCCCCTAAGTCATCAAGCTAGCCTTGAAACACGCTAAGGCAGTGTTGTGTACAAATTTCATTGGACGAGCCTTTACGTTGAACGTTTTACGGGCGAGGGGAAGACAATTTTCGAATTTTCCCCTTCCGACGGCAGCAGGCGCTCAAGCGTCTAACCAATGAAAATTGTACGCAAGAAAATACACGACTTTCGACGGGTTGCGTTCTCCTTGTGTGGGGTGCTGTGTTTGTTGCTCCTAGGTGGCACTTGCTGAAAACTAGGAACAATTCCTTCTGCAAGTTCTCTCCCCACTGGCTTAAGCGGAATTCCCCCGAGCTCTTCGGTTTCTCCTTCCATAAAACTAGTTGAGGTTAACAGTAATAGTAAGTGCATGGAGCTGTCGACTCGCGTGGCATGAAGGGCTTGCCACCACTCTCCCTCGAATTTTAACCCGGCTTTAAAAGTCGCTTGATGACTTAGGGGGTGGTGCCTTGGGTATAAGCCTAGCTGGTTATTATTCTTAGGAAAAGAGTACAACAAATTGAATAGTAAATAAAATCTACATCAGATAAAATCTGATCAAGGACAATATTTAAAAGCTGTTTTCTAATTTTCACAACTTTTACAAAAGAGGGCGTGGAAGTTTCTACGCACGAAGCCTATTTATATTTTGACCTAAAAATTCAAATTTTCAATATTTAAATTAGTTATCTACATGGCACGTAATTAACAGACGATATTTCGTCATCGAGCACAACGCAAGAACGCATTGTTTCCGGTTACGAAACTGAATGACTTTTTACCCCATATAGCGGATAATATCGCTAATAAATATACGATGTTTTCACCTTAAATCCGTTATTTGTAGCAAAATAAAACTGGAAAAAGCTACGGTTTATTTACTTTGGCTTTATTCAAAATTGTCGAGCACGAGAAAATCGGGACAATTTACTAAAATTAAAGTTTGAGTGTTTGAACGTTTTAAAAGTGGTATCCTTACCAAAGTGCAAAATGTTAAGTTAGCATCTTTATGGGCTTTCAATTCTTTTTCATACGGTGCCATATAATAAGCTGCAAAAAGATACATAGCAGTTTGTTAATAGTTAAGTAATAGTCAAATAACTTGTCAAATAATAAATTGCCCATTAAATTATTAAACTTTAAAATAAATAATTTTTTCATTAAGTGAAAGAAATGAAACAATGAAACTTTTTGAAAAGCAGCCAAATGAGGTTAAGATAAAAAATTTCGTGTAACAAAGCTTAAATCAGATTAGAATACATACCATACTTTTTACAATCACCGTGTCTGTGGGTGGGTGTGTGTGTCCTGCGAACGCGTACGCATTTTCTTGGCAAAGTGTAATCACTGCGTACGCTTTGTGTTGAAATCACCGCGTTCGCAGTTGCTAGGGCTCTTTGCGTTCACAGTTGCTAGGAATTAGGGAGCGAAGTCTAACGGATGGCAAAACCACCGTTTGACGGTGAGCGTTAACGGATTACAATGCGGTTGGGTTTGATTTTGATGGTTTTACGCTCACCGTCGCGACAGTGTGGATGCAGTTTTATTGGATATTGCGTTATTTTAATGTTTATGTGTAGGGTGTGAATGTTTAGTTTGTGTTATGATGGTTGTGGGTGTTGAGTGTGTTTTGTTAGTGATGGTTATGTTAGTGTTGGTTGTGTGTACGTGCCTTTTCTCTCCAACTGTTTCTTGTTGACTTTTGGGACGGACCGAATGCTGAGTGTTTAACAACCTCTCAACTTTCAATGGCAGGGTTTCCACCAATTGTTCACGGTATTCGTCTTAGTGTCTATTTGCGATTTATTGGCGCTGGCCGGGAATCGATCCCGGGTCTGCTGCGTGGAGAGATTTACTCTAACACCTCAGCCATCGTCGCTTGTTAAGCTTCGGTGTTTTTCAAAAACAGCTAAGCGATAGTCCTTTACGCTGTTATAAAGTTATTGACGTCAATTTTTTTCCTACAACAATTTACACTTTTGTAAATTTTTTTTCAACAACATTTTACGCTTTTGTGAATTATATTTTACGTATGCAATTTTAAAGGTCAAATCTTGTTTTAGCGCAGTCAGCCGAGATAAGAGGGTTAAAGGGTAGACCCTCTGGGTGGTCCACTTTGTTAGTTTTTTGTTATTTATTTACGGGGTTTTTTGCTTTAAGAGCTGTCGGTTCGTAAAGTGGCTCTCTGTGCTTTGTTGATGGTAAGGTTTTTGCTTCTTGTAAATAAATTTGGTGTGGATATTTGGATATCTACGATTTCTAACGCAGTCATTATATGATATTGGAAATTGGATGGTATTGGTCTTTTTCATGCGGTACGTGTCACAACGTCAACTGGAAGTCTACGAGTGTTGAAATAAAATGAGCGTTAGAGATGCGGCAAGTATTTCGTAAGCGAGAAAAATACAAATACCATCTGTAGATATTTCTTTCATTAAAATTTGCTTCGTATTATATTCAACTGATAAACATGTACTGTAAAAAGGGTTAAATTCAATTGTGCATTGTTTTAGTAAGTCTAACTCGTTGTTGTAACTACTTAATTTATAATATTCTGAATAAATCAAACTCGTCTCAATTATTTAAATTAAAATTAAAATTTTATACCGGGCAGGGATTGAACCGAGAATACGTTTTTCGTAAATAACTCTGAATTGCGGAGATATCTTTGAGGGTCGTCTCGAGAAATTAATACCACTAGGGACCTTTCTTCCGAGGAGAGGTATATTTTGGCTTGCCAACTTGTTTTCATTGCAAAAGAAATTTTGAACATGTTTATAGTTGCATTTAGGTATTTGAGAACCCCGATTAAACGAAAAAAAAGCAATGCCAATCAAGATCTTAAATAAAATAATTCTTTCCATTTTAAAATAAAAGAAAACACAATGAAAACGCGGTAAAACGTTTAAAGTCGGCTTTATTTAGAAAACGCAATAAATACCTTCTCTGCGTAAAACTCAAAAATAAGATCTGATCAAACAGCGTTTGCATTTGGGGATTTTAAACAGCTCGAGCACGATTTGCATCTGTTCTAGGAAAATACTTTCTGGTTTAGAAACGCTATCTGAAAACACATTAAATGCGTAAATAAACCGAAGTTTTAATGATCTGCGACTACCAAGTTAATGTTTAATCAGAGTTACGCGAGACAAGAGGTGCTACTACTATGAAATTAATTTTCCTGCAAAACTCAAATACTTCACTGTCCTTCAGTTTTGCTTCGACTTTTCTTTAATGAGGGCTTAAAAGTCTTTTTGAAAGACTATTTACGGTGGAACGGGTTTCCCATATTGTTTGAAACCAAATTATTGCATGCGTTTAAAAGTTCAAACGAGGAAAATAATCTTTTTAACTATTTTCAATCTGATGGCCATTTTTTTGAATCTTAATTAGATCTAGGCAATTTCTTAAATAAAGTTTGACTTACGTTTTGATGATATTTAATTTTCATATCTGCTATTACAAGCGGCAATATTCTAAAGTCATACTAGAAGTATTTGATTCCATCAAACAGTAAATGAAATCAACAGTTTCATTTACTCTGTACAACGACCACCCGGGGATTCATCAACGCAATTTGAACCACGAGGGGGGTGGTGGCTAACTCTGTCACAAATGATCACTAGCGCCCCGAAAACCTAGGACAACCCCTTTAACGGACAGGGAGATAACTTTTAAACTCAACGTGGGAGTTGTTCCGAGTTTAAAACGCAATGTCACAATCTGGGATCGAACCCAGGCTCCACTAGCTGCGAGGTGAAAGTGCTTACCACATCGCCACCCTTCGTAAAGTATTCTCAAATTGAAACTTAAATAACAAAAGTAAATGATTGATTTATTTTATTAACATCTTCATTTTAACGCGAGGAAGTCATTCACCTTGTAAAGAAATTTAAATATTTATAAACATTCATTAAATGGATTACCAAATTATAAAAATTGAGCAACTTTAAAATTATTTTTAAAATTCCAGAACTGCACTACACTGTTAAGAGAAATAGCTGTTCATGATATCGGAATTTTACCACCGAAAGAGGGGAGGGGGAGCTGACGGACGGAACTATAAGATGGCCTTCTTTTTCAGTTAAAAATTAAAATAACTATTTTCTGTAAAATTCGTCGTACAACTTAAATATAGCGTATAGCGTGCACTGAAATTGGATGCCATCACACATGGCATTCTAAAGAATGGTATGGCTTTAGTAACACCAGCACTTTAAAATTCCAGTGCAGTTGTTTATTACTAACCATAAGTTCAGAAATGTATTGACAATTATTTATAGTCATATAAGTTATATGATATTTTTCGGCTAAATATTTCTTAGTTTCATTGCGCGCTGTATCTTCTCTTTTATTCGCTTATTTAAATGAATAATAACTTAAAAGTGCATCTTTGTACGGGCTATAAAGGTGTGTAATAAAGAATTTATACTAAACTTAACTAAGGCTTGGTAACCAGAGGGTAAACGATAAAGCCTGAAAAAAATGTTAATTAATATACTTGTTTAACTTTGATTAACCTTTTAAGTTAAGTGTTAATCTAGGTTTAACCGACTTTAATTTATATTTTTTTATTATAGGATTGAAGAAACTAGTAATGGTAGGCCGCCGCCAATGTGTCCCCGGGTGTTTAAGTTCAACTGACAGAAACCCTGATATATCATTTATCACATTCCCAAGATGTGAAGAACTGCGAAATAAATGGATATAGATAATCACTCTAAATGCCTGTGATGTTGGGAAGACTTACCTTGGTGTACGCCTGTATCTCGCAAGTCTATAGGACCGAAACATCGTACGGTTTGTGGGTATCATTTCAACCGAAGTGGATGTAAAGATTTTAGTGATAGAGTACCGAAGTATTTTGGTAATGATTTTCATTGCCATTGTTTGGAAGTTTCCCATGTAGTGGAAATCTGCCAAGTGCAAGGAAGCAAAGACGTACCTTTAGAACCAATAGTTGAAGTCAACTATACATCCGGTAACAACTATAAAGATAATAAACGTGAAGGTAGGTTCATTTAAATTATAAATTATTCTATTCATTTCTTAATAGAATGTTGTTTTTTTTTACAGACCATAACTAGAGCACAGCATATGGTAACGTTTCGTTATCTTAAATCATCCAAGCCCAACAAAACGAAATATACCACCTTTGCACTGCGTTGGAACAGCAGGAAAAGGTAATGACTCTTTATCAGTCACTGTTTGCCCAAAACGAAAAACGAAAAACCAAACAACATCTAGTTGAAGAATATGCGGGTAAAATTTAAGAAATGGAAATTGTATTAAAAACTTTACAGGATACTCTTTCCACTCTTATAGTTAAATACCTTGAGTACCAAACGAAAGCCAACAAACTGTAGATAACACTTAAAGAGATTCAGCGATTTTGTTTGTAAAACGTTTCCCATTCTTCATCAATGATTCAGTTTTACACTGGATGTCAAGACCTGGAAGGCTTCAATTACTTATACGGATTTATCAAACCGGATTTAAATGATCTTCAACTTTATAATGGGGCTTCAGTGTATAAAAGGAAAAAATAAATCAGAATTTGACAATATTGGTCGTCCAATGGTTTTAACTTTTAGAGGTCAGTTGTTCATGGTTTTGAGCCGGTTCAAAGTTGAAGAAAATTTAGCCTGACGTTTTCTGGTGTCAGTGTCCACCGTATCAAACAAATGTGTTCAATGGTTTGATTTACTTTAATAAAGATTGTCAGTTACAGATGTGGCCTTCACGCGCCTTAGTAGATAAGTATATGCCTAAAGAATTTAAAAAAAAAAGTATTCTAAGACACGCATTATAGTAGATGCTTCAGAGTTATTCATCCAAGAACCAAACGATTTTAAGATACAAAGCGATACCTGGTCTTTTTATAAAACACACAACACTGCCAAAGTACCTAATGACTTAATAACTTTCGTGTCCGAGCTAGTCCCAGGACGGATGTCTGATCGAGAAGTGACTGAACAAAGTGGTTTATTGAAAGGGGAGGGGGCAGTTTAATGTTTAATAGGTGTTTTGTAATAGAGTTGTTAAAAGAATAGGTGGTCACACTAAGCATGCCTCCGTTTCTTAATAATAAACCACAGCTTTCATTTGAGGAAGAAATGGCTGCTAGATACATAGCTAGTGTACGAATTCATGTGGAGAGAGTAATACGAATAGTACCACTTTTTAAGTACTTTTTTTTATTTATATTTGTCTGTATCTTATTAATTTTTTTAAATAGCCCCTACACGATGAAAAAAGGTAATGATATTGCTTCTCAAAAAACGACTCACAAGGTGTTAAATTGGTACTTACAATTAGAACACGCCGGTAAAATTGTCTTAGATTTCTCTGAAACACTCTGTATAGGGGAAAGAGGTTGAGTATCAGAGAGAGGTAATGAGGGTAGTGGTAATGGCAGGTCTGGCAGGGATGATGAGGAAGTGGAGATGGTTTCGTAGTTGATAGGAGATTTAAATGGCATTTAGATAATTCGTTTTAGAAGGAGTCTAGCGCGACGGTAACAGGCACCATTTTCAAGTTGTACAATATAAGAGTCAGGTTCTTAGGCAGCGTCAAGAATAGTTGCTGGAACCCACTTTCTAACTTTGAATCCAATGATATAGGTTGGACGGTTGTGGTGAGGAGCGCAAATCATTTGAGCACTTCGTGCAGCCAGAGCATCCCGTAGGATAGTGGGGGATCAAAACTGGGCTTGTGGCAGTAGATGGTGTTCGAAGTAATAGCCCCATTAGTAGTTCAGATGGAGCTGGGAGTTCACCGTGAGGCGTAGCATGATACTCCAATAATACATAGGAAGGGTCAACCCCCGCAGCTTTGGTTTTGGTCAGCAAGTTCTTAATTGTTTGTATGTGGCGCTCATCTATTCCATTAGACTGAGGGAAATAAGAGCTAGAAGTGGTGTGATTCACTCCTCATTGCTCCATGAACTGACAAACGTGGGGGGCAGGTCACTTCCTTGATTAACGACGCACCCCTCGAAAGATTAAATCCGATTTTATCGTGATTATTTTGATTACATTCGATTTAATAACGATTATGTTGATTAAATCACGCTTAATCAATAATTATAATGTTTGAATCTGATTTAATCATGATTAAATGATGGTCACCGGAACATTCAGTCGGTCCCCACGAAAGAGTAATCCACCATGAGTGAATATCTCCTCTTTGTAGGGCCAGTAGCGTTTCATTAAAGGCGTTATCGAATGCGAATATCTTGGCCAACCATCTCGTGCGAACGTCTGTAATTGTTTCATTTCAACATCTTATTGAATTGGAGCCTTCATTTCAGCTTCACGGGAAGCAGACAATGTAGTTAAAGTGTGTAAAGCTGTGTAAGCGCCTTCGAGATAAATAATAAATAATAATAAGCTACGCTAATACCCAAGGCACCACCATAGGCCTAAGTCATCAAGCGACTTTTAAAGCCATTAATTCAGGTGGCCGGGTTACAATGCGTAGGAGGGTGGTGGCCAGCCCTGCATGCTACGCTAGCAAATAGCTCCCTACATTAACTAATACCGTTAACCTCTACAAATTTTTAAGGAAAGGGAAACCGAAGAGTTCGGGGGAAAACTTCTTAAACAAGTAGGGAGAGAACTTGAAAACTCAACGCAGAAGGATGGGTTCTGAGTTTTCACCCAGTGACACAAGCTGGGATCGAACCCGGCTCCACTTGCTGCGAGGCGAAAGTGCTAACCACTCCTCCACCCCACCATAGATGGCGTTAGCATCATAGGTTCTCTTGAGAGGGTATCATATATATTCATTTTAGAACCAGTAACCAAACCCAATTGAGGATCATATCGAATGAGGCGAGGAGATAGTCCATGAAATGGACGCTTTATTATAGCCAGTAAGGGTATATGATCTGTCTGAACAATCGGTTGAGTAGAAGTTGAAATGTTCAAGGGAATACACAATGGCTAAAAGTTCCTTCTCAATTTGTGCGTAGCGCTGTTGTGTAAAGTCTAATGTAGTTGAGACATAGTGAACATGGTGATCATCTTGTAGCCAAACAGCACCTATTCCAGTTTGACTGGAATTAGCAGAGGTGACACTACGCTTGGCGTGGTCGTAAAAAAAGAGAACAAGAGCCTGTGTTATAGCTTGTTTTAACAGTTGGAAATGTGCTTGGCCGTTGGCATCAAATATGAAGGAGGAGCCTTATCAAAACCAGATACTTATTTTAAGCGGTAATAAAGAACCAATAGGATTAAGTCTTATTTAAGACAAAATTTAGTCTGAAAGTAAAATTTAAACACAAAGTTTTTGTAATATTTAAATTTAACTTATAAGTGTATATGTATAATGTTTATTTAAGTCTGAAACAAGTCATTTTTTAAAGACCAAATTTGACACGCAAAAAAATACTTTAATACGACTGTTGTTAGCAGTTCAATTTCCGTTTAAATCAAGTGTAAAATAAGACTTGTATAAGACTATAAAATAAGCATTTTAGGGGAACCTAAATCTTAAAATTGAGGATCAAAACGAGTCTTGAATTCGGTTTAAAAATACAGCCTTAGTAACCTAGATGAAATAAAAATATACAGTGTAAAATAATCAACAATGGACTAATATCCAGGTAGTTTTTGGTTTACTTCGGAATTTTGTCTTATCTATTTGGTGATAGATACTGAAAATATCGCTTTTTTGAAGTACATGCAAAAGTGGGATTCCTTATTATATTTGTTTCGGAGATTTTAACGCTCAAAATAAACCTTGTTCTCCCGCCGATAAATACAAAACACGCTTACAAGATGGTTACTATAATCTAAATACATACTACATGGTAAAAAATTACGTTTTTAGAATGATTTGGAAAGCTAATTTATTATTTAAAAATTTTACGCCAAAATTGTAAGCCCGAAAAAAAAATTTAATAATATATAATAATGGACTTCACAATTTCTTATGAACTTGTTTTAATCCGTTTTATTTAAATAACTCAACTATTTTTTACGTACATTTTGTAAATCACACCACGATAAACTTTTATCATATTAGAAAGGGTTTAGCTCTTAATCGCGTAAAACACTTCCTTCTTAGAAAACCAATTAAATTCAAGAAAATATTTCTATAGTGTTCATAAAAACGGTTACCCATACACAATTATATATAAAATGCAATTCTAGTTTTATTTTATTCTTAGAAATTCGAAAACAAAATAATAGTATTGTTCCCTTTCGTTTTCTCGCCAACGGCTTGATGAAAGTCTTTACGTTGACTTAAAGTCACTTGTAAATATTAATCAAAATCAGTACTTAATTTTGAAGGAAAGATTAGTGGTCAACACACACATTTATAGGTTTAAAGCTGAAAAATAAAACAAAGATTTAAATTAAATTAAGACCAGATTTGGTATTATTTTAGCAGATTAAATGGAGACTAAAATTAATATAATTTTTCCGACTAATAATAAGTTTAAATAACCCTAACAATATACGCGTAAATTTGACCTAAACAAGCCTTTTTTCAACTTAAACGAGACTAAATTTAGAGGAGGTATGTCAGACTTAAACTAAACTTAAATGCATCGTTTTAAGGAGTCTTTAGTAAGACTCTCACCGAGCTGAAATAAATCTTAAATAAGGTTGCATTTGTGACTGTGGCCGTTTCAAAAAGTATGAGATAAATTTATTTTTACTAACTTATTTCAAACTCAAACAAAAAAAAAGCTTCAATAAATCTCGATTTTCACTTCAAATAAGAATATATTAAGTCTGAAACCAGGATATATTTGGGACTGTGGCAGCTTAAAAGGAGTCTCTTTTTATATTAAAAATACAGCTTCGATTTTGAACAAGGGAGTTGGATTTTAATAATGCGCGAAGCGGCGCAGCCTTGCCAGCGTGATCTTTGATAAATTTGTTTAAGAAATTGACAACAATTAAGAAACATTGGAGTTCCTTTTTATTGGACAGTGGAGATATAGCATGTATAGCCTTGATGCCATCGTCATGAATACGGATACCCTTGGCAGACACAATAAGGCCTAAGTAAACTACTTCAGAGCACGCCAATTGCAATAATTTAAGGCTTAATTTTATGCCTGCCTCCCGGTCTTTAGAAAGTAGAGCCCGTAGAATGGTATTGTCCTGGAGCGTGGTAAATGCTGAGATTAAAAAATCAGTGGCAGTTGCTATACCATAGGGTAGTCGTAAATAGCAAATACGGCCATAAATAGAGTCAAATGTAGTCAGGAGAGAGCTATTGGTGGTGAGACGAATTTTCCAAAAAGCTGAGAGAACATCTAAGACCCTATAAATAGTGCAGCCACTAAGCCCACTGAAGATTTCTTGTGCTGTGGGGAGCTTGAGATGAGAGCGCAGTATGAATTCTTTTAGGTTGCGTGGATCAAGGCAAGTTCATATAGTACCAACAGGCTTAGGAACAATGACCACAGCATAAAACCAGACAGTGGGCTCAGTGACAGATTTGATAATTAAGTTCCAGTCTCAGGAGCTCACAATTAACAAAAGAAACGCTTCGAATAGGAACTACAACTGGTACAGCGTTTGGTTTTAGCTTAATATCATAAAGTCCCGGGCGACCGCCCACTGTTCCAAAGTCATCCTTGAATTATTCGATGAGGCTTTGTGGAGCGTCAATAGGTTTTTCATAAATTTTCATATCCACAGGTTGTGGAACAGTTTGCAGAACGAATTTTGTGATGAAACACAAATTTATCTCGAGATGTTATTCTCAATTTGTACAATAACCACCAGTGGACCAAAAACAACCCTCACGGAGCTGTTGTCAAATTCAGTTTCAAAATCTAGTGTGGCATTGTTCGAGACAATTTAGTGGGACCATACTTCCTTACGGAGAATCGTACCGATAATTTCTTCAACGAGCCTAACCAGAGCTATTGAAGGGCGTTCCGTTAGCGACTAGACAGCAAATGTGATTCTTGCACGATGGGGCACAATAATAATAATAATAATAATCAGCTAGGCTAATACCCAAACACATTTCAGTCGTGCCGTAAGAGACCATCTTGATGCAACCTTTCCTTTGAGGTGGGTAGAAAGAGGAGAAGCCATTCCATGGCCGGCGTGATCCTCTTCGATTTGAACCCATGCGATTTTTATCTTTGGGGACATCCCGAAGACTTAGTTTACAAAATCGAAGTCCGAGTTGTCGACGACTTACGGCAGCGCCTAATTGATGGATGTGAGACTATTCGTAATACACATGAAATCTTTAAAAACGTTCGTCAGTCATTTTTACGACGTTGTCGTTATTGTATTACAGCCCAAGGTGGGCATTTCGAACAGTTGTTGTAAATATTTTTTTGTATTGATTAACAAAGATAACAATTTCATAACGTGTCCTTGGTTTTCGGGTATCACTCACTACTAGGGTTTAGCTGATTTTATCATTTACTTGAAATATTTAATAATTAGGCAATATTTCCAGCTTAAATTTACTTCTTAGCGTTCTTTTGATATTCGACACTCTGTTTATCACTTTATCGCTAATAAACCACCGATAATTTTATGAAAACAATTGGGGCCCAGGAAGAAAAAAAGATTTCACATTTGCATTGATTTCGATGATTTTAGGCCGATTTTTGAGAGCTCGTAACTCTGAAACGGGGCTTTTTAGGACCACAGTTCATAAGACATTTTAAAATCGTAGGGACCCATAGAATACTATGTAAAAATTTCGGTACTCTTATCCGTAACACCTGGTATGTTTGGCGACGGTAGCTATTTTACGTAGTACCAACCTTTTTTCGGTTCATGACGTAATATTTACGAAAACAGATAAGCTATGACTTTTGTATAAATAAAACAAATATTTCAAAAGGAACTGAAATGAAAGATCTTGGAATATCATTGGATAAAAAAATGTGTTTCGGTTTATTACAATACTAAAAATTTCAAGACATTTAACTTTACCTAAATTTTATATAGTCTATTTTTCTCGTAAGATGCAAACCCGGATATTGCTTTTTATTTTGTTGAGATTTAATGTAAAAAATAATCTAAACCTAACAAATTTATGAAAAGTGACTGATAAGTATTTACGCTTTTCAACGTTAAACGGACACGCTGTGATTTTAGGTCGTGATGCGTTGTATGATTTCATAATTTTTTCTTCAAAAGTAAGTTTTATTTCTGTGACGTAGATGAATACTTATTTCATCTGAGATATGTTATGAACTTCCGATGACACCTTTACCTTTCGCAAATTAACTTTATATTCATAATCTAATTGTAACGGCTTGTTTTGAATGTTTTTAGTACCGTAATACATTAGAGGTATTGTACAATGTTTCTTCCCAGGATATTATTAATATTATTTTATTTTATTACTGTTAATTGTTAAACTGGCCGGTTTTGGCTCCTTAATAATTATAAGATCCACGTGGCCACTTTCGAAAATAATACATAATAAGACAGATTGTTTAAAATTTTAACTTACCGCATAATCTGGTAACTTTACATACAATAAGAACGAGACATACGGCATTTTTCCACTCAATAAAAAAAGTTAAAATACATTACAATGCGATACCAGTAAAATAATGCTTGAAAAGTAAAAGCTATTCGTATGTTATAATATAGGAATATTATCCAACAAAATATTCAAGGTTTGTATAATATAAGTTTAATCATAAGTAATATAATGACAAATAAGTATGACACTATTGTTTTAGTGCTAATTTTCTGACCGAACCTTTTTTTCGACATGACCTTCTCGCCAAGCTCCGACTTGGACTTGCACTCGATTTGAGTAGCGTGATATCGTTCTTGGTAGTAAGATATTTCGCCTGAGGTATATTTAGAATTTTAGATACAATAGGGCTCCTGGCTGAGAACTAAACCTAGATTGCGCAATAGCTCTGAAAATCAGTTCGGTGATAATTTTTCCTAATTGACATACTTATTGTTATTATGTTACTTATGGTTTACTTAAACAACTGGGTTACAAATTATAATATTTTAATGAAAACACAAAGAAAATTATTCAAGGGAACTGAATGAGAGAACGCTATGACCGTGAATAGTGTATATGACTTCGAAAAACGCTCGACGATTTCTGGGGGAAACCCGCTCTTGTACATAGCTCTGGAAATTTCATCGCCAGGATTTTTGGAACGCGGGACGAGGACACTATAAGTCCGTGGCCCAAATGATAAATACCAAAGGTGACTTTCTCCCTACAAAATCTAAGCTGGAAATTGGCTCCAAAATCCCAACAGCGGTTGGTCATATAAACGCTCTGAACGTTGGTCAAAGTCGCGTTTTTCGCAGGATTTTCTCACTTACCGGAATTTGCCAGATTTCTGGCCACTCATGCCTTCTTTTTAAAATATTAAATATTTTAAGAAAACGTCCCTTCTTTGCCTAAGATAAAATGATGCTCGCTACTTCATAGCTTAGCTTTACAAAGTCTAAACGCGAGCTAGTGTCACGATCAACGTCTGAGTTTTTAGGGCACGTGACTAAAATACCTTAAGATGTTAAGAGCAACATTTTATAATTCTACATGTCGTTCTACCTTGGTTTAAAAAAATCGTAAATCTAGCATTAATGTAGCCCAATTTATGATGTTTTTAAACTAAGGAAACGGTGTATTTGTTTTTCACATCAGCTGAATGACTTTCGGTTAACTTCTATCTCGTAGTCTTACTTGATTTGGAAGTCTTGGGCTCTTATGAACTTAAACTAAGGGTGTTTTAACGCGCAGAAAATTGGTCGTAAATCAGAACAAACTGGCTACTGTCGAATATTACTTATCGAAGACGTAGATCACGGAAAAACGTAGTAGCTGATTGCATTTGTGTAAAAAGCTGCTAGTGCCAGCGCTTCGCCACTTGTAAAAATGACCAAAAACCACAAAACATCGAATACATTGAGAGGCTGCCATTTTACATCTTCCTCGAGGTTTGGTGGGTGTTCATGGAAGACCATGTTCTCAACTCGCTTGGATCTTCTCAACTGATCGGTTTCCGTAAATCGGGAAATCCTAACAAGATTTTAAATAATAAATAATTGTAGGATAAATGATAAGAAATTGTTAAATAAATAAAATAGTTCGTTATATAGTCCAATAGATAAAATCTGTTTAATCTAAATTTGGCAAACAAGTAGAAAGGAACAGACAACTATAAATCTTATACTTAGGAACTAGCCCCCAAAAATATCAGGCCTTTAAATCGAGAATAAGAAAAAACTTACAGTAATTGTCGTCCGTGAATTACTACAGTGGGATCCGAGAGGAAAATTAATATAATCCGTGGTAAACCATAATGTTTAGTCTGTCGGTAACGGTCAGTTTTTAAGAAAATTTCAAAAATTTCACTTTTACCGCTTTATACCTTTCAACGCCCGTATAATATTTGGCCCTGCTGACAGTTATTTTTGTAGAGTAGGTAGCTTAAAGGTGTAGCGGCGATCAAAGGTCGTTTAAGAAAATTGGTCGAGGCTCCTCACAAACTTCACCCCCATGGCCCATCCACGCACCATAATGTTTCCAGGGTTTCCGTGAAAACATCCTCATAAATCCTATTTTAAATTACCTTTCCAAATTTCTTGGTGTTTGTAGTTAATCAAAAGATCTTAGTGTAGACTTAGAAGATGGCATTTTTATTTTATTAATTATATATTTAATAACGAAAATTAACCTATTATTCGTTAAAATTAATTATGCGAGTAGGTGTTACATAAATGTTTTAAAGTGGTTTAAAGGTATATAGCACATTTTATATTTAAGACGCAATTCGAAAATGCAGGCGATGTTATTCGGGTTTAGAGCCTTAAGAGCATCTTGACTATTCAAATAGATGGGGCCGAAGACCAACCGACCGAAAGGGTCCTACGGATCGAAATCACTTCAGTCGAAAGTTAAAATACCCTTTTTAAACGTGTATAGGTGAAAAGAAATATACCGCTAAAAAATTATTTATTTTTAAGAGTAAAAGGTTATTGGTGTCAACGGATCGAATAAGACGGCGTGATTTAATTGTTTATTTTTTAATTTAAAAAAGGGGCTTTGGGTGGGTTCAAAATGTTTTCTAATTTAGAAAAATATCCGTGTATTTTTGGAGAAAAGTCATTATTTTTCGAGAGAATAGTGCGTTTTTCGACGATTTCATTACGCTAGGTACTATGTCATATATTTGGCGATGATAGAGGAGGTGCCTGGGCGTAGCGAACGTACGGCGCCAGTACCTAATTTAGATAAAAACGTTTTCCGGGTATTTTTATTGAAAATACATTATTTTTCAAGATGAAGAATGTTTACCAACGCATTTTTTTAAATCTACCGCACATTTTTGACGTTTTTCAACATAATTTTCAACAATTTGAATGCATTTTCGAGGTCTCCCAACATCCTAGCTGGGCCAGGGCGAAAAATAGGGGCTTACGTTCAAATAAGTCCATTTAGAAAATTATATATATAATAATAATATAATTATATATATATATATATATATATATATATATATATATATATATATATATATATATAAATCGGATTATAAAACCGTTAATAGGACATAATAATAGAACAATATAAAAATCAAAAGATTTATATAATAATGTGAAAAATGTGGAATGAACAGAAAACGATGAGTTAGAAAGTTTAGACATAATAAATAGGTAATCTTGTATACCGGTAAATGGAGCGTTAACAGTGTTGGAGGAAAAAATGAAAGAAAACCAAAACTTTCAGAACGCACAAAATTTAAGCAATACGTATTTTCTGTTGAATGATAAATTTTCAAGACAAAAGAAAGGATTAGAAATGACAAATCTATATTTAGAGAAGACTAAATATAGTTTTTTAGAAAATGATTGAATTTGGCCGTGTTTAAAATTGTAGAACAGATCATAGAGAAATAATAGATGAGTAGTTAAGTAAACCTTTTTGGCGTAACTGCTGTTATGCCAGAAGAGGTTAGCGACAGAGTGGGGGCTGACAAAAAAGGGGCCGAACCCGGGTCTTTTTACGAAAAGTTTCCTTGCTGGTGCCCTCTATGAATAAAAATAACGAAAGGAGTTATTTCAAATGTTTCACAGGTGGAAAGGGTAACAATTTCAAGTATTAGTAATTACTAGCGTTTGTTAGTTAGTTACTAACAATAATTAATTATTAATACTTATTTATTGAGTTATTTTAATAAGTAATAATTTTTAATGGGGAAAAATACTGTTTGTACTATTCCAAAACCAACATTAAACATTGAAAAATGCTTAAAATGGCTTGATGCTCTTAACCGTAGGGATATTCAATCAGTAAATGTTAAATCACATCACTGTGTGCCATGTTAATTTCATCGGTGGTAAAGGTCCGACCAAAGAATTCCCAGATCCTGTGAAATAATATAAGGTATTGTTTTACATAATTTTCCTTTATTGAATGAAATTTTATTTATTGTCCTTCAAATAGACATTTCGAGATTTAGATCATAGCTCATAACTGCTGTAGCTGAGAAAGCATTAGAAGACCCTCCAGAAAAAAATCCCAGGTCCATTCACAGAAAATGAGGTATTATTTCACATGATTGGCCTTCAATATTAAATTTTAATTAGTTGTATTTTTAATAGACTCTACAAGCTTCAGATCATTGTCATTCCAAACCTACTGTATCTGATAATTCAATAGAGGAATGTGAAAAGCTTCCGGATATTGAAATTCAATCTACTGAAGATTTACCGGAACCAAGCCCAAAACATATTCAAGCTCTAGAAAAGCAGCTTGACCAAAGTTTCACACCGGAAAAGGATTACCGTAAAGATATAAATGAATTATGACCAATTAATTCTGATACGTATGATAGAAATATATCTATTATCAAATTAACTGATGAGGCTGTTAGAAAAATTGCGAAAGATTTTTTATATCATCAAGCTAATAACTTAGATAATTTTAATTGGTGGATGGTGATATTGCAAGATTTGTCAGAAAATTCTACTCGAGGTATTAATGTATTAGTTAAAGTAGAATTATCCTTAACTTAACTTAATGTTTTTTTGCAATGACATTATCAAACAAAATCATGCGTTTTTCGCAACATCTAAAATAGATAATCGCCTAATTTTGTGTTTTGAAGATTTGCTAGCAGTATTTAACAAACTTAATAATTGGAAAAGTTGTCAAGGAATTCAAGGTGAATTGCGTGACCATTTTAAGGGTCAATATAATAATACAAATTTGTAAGCTGAGTAACTCTCTCCGATCTAAAAAATGTGATCAAATCATAACGGTTCCAAAAGCTATAGCTTGCACCTCTTTCCGAATAACTAAAAAGGTTTTACAGAACCTAAAAAGAAGAGAAAAGGTTGATTACATGGTTAAAATAAACATGAATTTGCGCTACATGTCTCAACACGAAAGTAGGGAGTTTGAAGACATATTTCTAAAAAATCCATTTGAAAGCAAACCTTTTTTTCAAAAGTTGTTGCTGCGAGAGCAATTAAATTAATTATGTTTAAAAAATATCGCCCAAAGCAATATCATCCTGCCATAATTCAATGGTGTCTTTCAATCAAAGCCAAGTCTCCTTCCCCTTATGAAAGCATGAGACAAGCTTTCACCCTTTCGTTGAAATGAGAAATAAAATTAACATCGAACAATTAGAAGAACACCCGTAATATTTATCCTTGATAATTGATGAATTCAGGTCAAACAAGATCCTGTATTTAACAGTAACTCTGGTGAATTAATTGGAGCTATTAACTTAAACAACTATCGGAATAAAGTCGCAGAAGCAGAAACGATAATAAAAGGCGTGAAAGAAGAAACTAGTTCAAATATACCATAGCCTCTCATGTATTACAAATGATGGTTAGAGGATTAACAACTAACTTCAAATATGCGCATTCATATTTCCCCTGTGGTATTTGACTACCGATGATTTGTATTCGTTAGTTTGGGAAGCAAATATAAATCTCCAAGCTGCTGGTTTCAAAATTCTGTCATAAGTTTGCGATAATGCATCTTGCAACCAAAAGTTAATCAAGATTTGTACAGACGTGGATCAGAAGATAAATAATTGTAAAGTTGGCTACAACAAAAAAGAACCACTTTTTTGTTTCGAATGTCTGCCATAATATGAAAACTGAAAAAAATGGGTTTGCAAACTGAAAAAGTATAAAGACGGTATAGTGTTTTTAACTCTAGAAAACTTTTAATTTTAACGCTTTATTAAATTTGGGTAGCTTTGAAAACCGAAACGTATTTTTTCCTTTTTTGTGTTTTTACTTTCAGCTCTTTTCCTATACCACTACGGTTTAAATTGTCGGTAAGTCTTAATTAATTTTTTCGCCTTGAAGGCCTATCAGCCGAAGTACCGCACATTTTTCCCTATTAAAGATTAGTTTTTCCCCCCTCTTCTTTGGTCTCTTTACTTGTTCGCGTTTTTACTGTAAACTCTCTTGACCATTGGTGGTTTAAATAGTCTCTTTTTAAGGAATGGAAAATATTCTGGAACTGACTGGTCCACCCCTTCATTTGACAGTTGATTTGCATTGGCACCCCACAGCTTATCCCAAGTTTGGGTAATAAATATATCTTTAATTAGTATGTCAATTACTGTTTTCTTCCTATTAGAATTGTCTAGGAACTGAAGGGGTCCCTTTTCAATTTTTTTTATGGGTTCACTGGCTTTAACCAAAGGAGCTATTATATCTCAAATTTTTTTAAACGTTTCAAACGCAAATTTATTCAAATATAAAAGACCACATCTATCTTGCATTATACTTTACTAGTGGTATTCTTCTGTTGCCTCGCTCTTTCTTATCAAACAGATTTTCCAGAATAAAGGGCACTCGTAAAGTCCAACTATTTGACTCATAGTATAGCCAGAAATTTTATTATTATTATTAATTTATTAAGATTTGCCAATTACATTACAATACTACATCATATCCCGGTGCCACATAAGCAATATTGCTTGGGCGTGGCTGGGATGACTTAAATTATTTTATATTCAGCAATAACAACGTATTTAACATAAATCTATTTGTCATCAGAAGAATATAAACATCATCTTTGGAGTGAGCCTAGTTTACAAAAGTACACAGTCATTTTAATTTGAAAGTGACAACAAAAACATGACAAAAACTCGAAGAATTAGAAAATATTAGATCCGATTTTTGACAACCATACACTTAAAAATCTAGTTTTTTATACAATTGATCAATACCTAACGTAATTATCCATTTAATGACATTATTTTTAAATATGTTTAAAGATCGAGTGGATTTTAAATCATTATACAACATATTATATGATTTTGGTCCAAGATAGGTTATATACTTTTTACATATATCCTTATTACATTTATAGATAACAAGGTTCCCAGTTCTGCATATCGAGTGTTAAATCTGTTTTCATATAGCATAGTATCTTTTGACTTATACATATATAAAAGCATATCTTTAGCAAATATTTGCCGTAAAAACCTTAAGAGAATTACACAAATTGATACGACTCTCTAAGAAATGAGCTCTTAAACAAATGAGAATAAATTTTCTTTGAATTATTTCAATCGGTTCCATATTAGATGTGTAAGTACCTCCCCAACCTAATTTACCAGGGCTTAAGACCGATTGAACTAATGCAAAATAAACAATCCTAAACCAGTGCGTTGATAGGAAGTTTCGAAGGCTATAGAATTTATACAAACAGACACGAAGTCTTTTAATTATATAATTTATATGAGGTCTCCATTTAAGAGTATTATCAATTATTACACCTAGATACTTTATTTCATTTACTCTCTGTAGTTCTAAACACTTAACAGAGCATATAGCACAGTTAGAATTAGAGTGGATAAGAATTTTAAAATTAACATTTTTCAAGTCCCTAATAGAAAAGCATACATACTTAGTTTTAGATATATTCAGGGTTAGCAAATTGACATTAAGCAGTTGATGTATTTTATTTATATCAGATTGCACTTTCTCAAACGCATCTTCCCAAGAATTACCATCACATAGTATAACTGTATCGTCCGCGAAAGACACTAGTTTTCCGTTGATAGCTACATGACACAGATCATTCATGTACACTAAGAATAACAACGGACCCAGCACCGTACCTTGTGGAATACCATAAGACAACGTTCTCGGATCACTATAAGTTTGTAATACCTAAACTACTATCTCTCTTAAACCATTGAAGAGCCAGCCCTCTCACACCAGCCCTACCCAGTTTTTTTTCTTTCTAAAATCGCATGTGAAACCGTATCAAATGCCTTCCTCAAATCAAGGAACACGCCGATCGCTTTTTATTTTTATCTACACAGCTATATAGTTCTTTCGTAACATGTAAAATTGGGTCGTTGGTACTCAAATTCTTTCTAAATCCAAATTTATTACGCGAGAAAAACTCGGTATTCTCTAAAAAAGATTCTAGTTGGCTTTTTATTATTTTTACAAACAACTTCGCAATGTTACTCAAGAGGGATATAGGCCTATAGTTTTCCGTACTGTCTTTATTCCCAGATTTAAAAACTGGCACTATAACCGATTTCTTTAAAATATCAGGAAATATACCAGATAATAGAATGAGCAATGGGTATTGAAATGTATTTTATCAAAATTTTTATGTTTTAACCCCAATATTGAAAGGATAAACGTTTTTTTGTTTCCATTATGTTTTTCAAAAATATAATACATATTTCAAAGCGTTTCCAATAACAGTTTTGAAATACGAAATTCGATTTTAGAAATCAACGCTAACGCCCTCTATCTGTTGTACCGTTAGACTTCCTTTCAATTATTAACTTTGGTCTTGTATTCCGGTCGTCCGAATTCTAACCATATACCACCGGGTCGACCAACTGGCAACCACATAGAATATCCTGGAGCAGCCTCCAGTCCAGCAGCGAATGGTTCCAAACGAAAATTAATATTTATAATTAGTATAACCATTAGTAACATAATAAACATAAGCATGTCACTTCCTATTCACCCAATGCAATGTTTTTAATTATAGTCTGTTTCGCCAATGACAATGTAAGCCATTTCTTACAACTCTCCGCGAACTGTTAGTAGTATTTGGACTCTTGGAGGATGCCCGGAAAATCGCCGACGCTCCGCCGGCAGCCTTTTCAACGGACCAGCCCAGCCTATTGAAAATTGAAATGCTTTCAAAAGTGTAAATAATGCTTACTTTTGGAAAATAATGATTAATATTTTAATCGGAAGATGTAAAAATAACTATTATAAACTAACTATTACTAACTCCATTACAGGAGTTAATTTTTTTCGAATTTCAAACCTAAACGCGTGTACGCTCGTATTTCTCACCATCAAACTAAACAACTATTTTGCCAACGGAAACAGTATGAAGGGACGAGTTTCCGTTTCGTAAACTTCCTATTTTGCCATCACTTACGACTTTTATGACATTTTTATGCAGTTAAGATGTTTACGAATAAAAATGAAATGGATGAACTTTGCTATCTCTGCAAAAACGAGGATTGCCCTATTAACAGAGGCACAAGGAAAAAGAATACTTGGATTCAATGGTGTGCTGCTGATTGCCTTAAATGGTTCCATGCTCAATGTATTCCCATTGACCTTTCGAATGTAAGTGGAGTCAAAGATAAAGAAAAATCTACATTTACAAGTAACCATTGAGGAGCTTCCTCGCACGGTCCAAACTTTGGAGGCTACGCTTGGTGAGAAGAATGATGTAAGAGCTGCACAGTCTGACAGTGATAGTGAAGACTTCCGTAACAGAACGGTTATAGCATTCCATTGTGAAATAGAGGGTCTCGAGTCGGCTGAGACAGCAGAGACCTGACTACGCGGGAACCTAGACATTGTGGGATGAGTATAAATTGTCAATATTAGACTGCAGCCGTTTTGGCCGTGCAGAAGACCCCCTAAAGAAACCAGTCAGAATTGTTCTTGATAGCTCGGATAGTCGCTCTTTGGTACTAAGTAAAAGCAAACTACTGAAAATAAATAAGGATGTATCTATACAGAAAATCTGGCTTTGTTCTGACCGAACTGTTGCCGAACGCATGATGCACTGGTTCACTAACTTAGACCTCGTCACCCTCCAAAATATTGAAAGGAAAAGCGATCATGGACATAGACTAGCTAGCAGATGATGATCAGAGCAGGGTAGCCGGTCTTAATGGGTGATTTTAATGGCCATATTTCTGAACTGGGGGAGGAAAATGAAAATGGAAAACGCTTAAAACGGTTCACAGACACATTTAATCTTACAATTGGTAACTTGGCTCCGGTGTGCGAGGGCAGACATACTAGAAAGGGTAATAAATCCCTGACCACGGTTGACTATGTACTTTATAGTGACGGTCTTATTGATGCGGTGACCAAGATTCAGATTGACGAGCTCGGATCCAACAGCGTTGCCAGTGACCATTGTAGCATTTTTACCACAATGTTGTTGTCCCCCTCAGCGAGAACTCAATCTTCAGAAACTACCCTAGAGAAGATAAACCCGAAGGTCTGTTGGGACTTTAGCGATGAAGAAGGCTTGAGTAAATTCTTGGAAGCTATGGAACACAACAATTGTCTCCTATACTGACTTTGTTACACGGTTACTAAACTTGCCTGCAAGAGAACTTCAAAACTAAACGTATAGGAGTAAAGTTAAAAGGTGGTATCATACCAAAACCATGGTGGAATCCAGAAGTAGCGCAGAGCATTAAACAGAGAAAATTAGCTAATAAGGAACACAGAAGAACGGTTAAGCACAATCTATAGGCAGCTGCAACCCGTGAAAAATGAGACACATACCAGAAAGCACTTTAAGCCTCCAAGCTGTTAATTGAAGAGAAAATAGCCTCCCATAAAAAGAAATTGGAAAAGGACATTGAAACCGCTGGTAAAGATAATTGAAGAAAATTTTGGAAATTCATAAAAAATTGAGAGGCCAACATAAAGGAGAGACTCGCCCATTCCATGGCTTGAAAGCTCGAGATGGCTCAACTCTTCTACGTAAAAAGGAAATTGCAGATCGGGTAGTAGAATACTTCAGAGACATGGAAAATACAATCCTGTCTAATCCTATCAACCAAAGCTTAGAACATGACACTGAAACAATTGAAATTACTAGTCTCAAAGGAAGCAAGGAGTCAGACTATTTCATAGCACAAGAACTGTACAGTGGTATTAGTAGATTAAAAACTGGGAAAGCAGCCGGTAGTGATCACATCTATGCAGAATGGCTTCGCGCTCCGGGCCCAAAAGCTAAAGAACGACTCAGGTTATTATTGAATAATGTTATTGACTCTGGAGAAGGCCGGAAGCCTGGATGGAGGCTAGAGTCGCGATGGTTTTCAAAGGGAACGACAAGGATGTAGATGACGTTGAAGCTTATCGCCCTATCGCAGTCACTTCTGTAATATATAAGCTGTACACAATAATGTTGAAAGAACGCCTCTCAAAGTTCCTGGAAGACAATATGATACTCAGTGATGTACAGAAGGGTTTCCGTCCAAACCGTAGAATAACCCAGATCATTGAACTGTCCTTGGCCCAACATAGAGAACTGCAAATTGCATTCCTCGACATCAAAAAAGCATACGATAGCGTTAACAGGAAGCTCCTCTGGGATTGCATGAGACTCAAAGGAATCCCACCGGAACTTATAAGGGCCATATCAGCTCTATATAAAACTTGTCAGTACAAATTCTTCATCGACCAAGTCACCACCCCTGCAGTTGCCAGCTTAGTCGGACTTAGAGAAGAATGGCCACTTTCCCCTGTGTTATTTGTCATTTTCCTAGAAGACCTGGCTAAAAACCTTCTGACCACAAACACAGGAGCGCTTATTGGCAATGTAGACCACAGCATATTGGTCACATGCCTGCTATATGCAGATGATATTGCTATTTTTGCTAACAATAGCAAGGACTACTGGACATTTGTACAAAATTTGCTGGAGAAACGGGGCTATCCTTCAGTACATCTAAATCCGTTCTAATGGTCATGAATAATGGAAAACCAAACACACCCTTGGATTTACAAGGCTCAACCCTAGAATATGTAAATAGTTTCAAGTATTTGGGTGTCACTTTTTCTTCAGGCGAGCACTATATGTCATTAATGGAGGATATACTAATCAAACGGTACAATAAGCTACGCTGGACAGTCACGAACCTTGCGGAAAGGTCGTACAACAAATACTCAGTGGGCGGATGTTATGGAAAATCGTCGCAGTACCTGCTGTAATGTACGGAAATGAGGTGTTATGGATGTAGTGGAAAGATTACAATTTGAGGTTGGAAAAACAGCTCTAAATGCGGGACCATTCGCGGCAAAAGCCTCGGTCCAAGGTGAAATGGGATGGTCCACAATGACAAACCGCGAAGCCCGAAGCAAACTATGTTACCTGGTCATCTAAAGTTCTTACCAGACTCCAGCCTGACAAAACAGATCATTAACTACATACGTCAGCATGGTGTCAACACGAGCTGGACCAGACGAATAGCTCGACTGGGCCGTGAAATCGGTATCGGTACATCTAGGGGCCAGACCACGACATATAAGGAATGGAAACAAGTTGTGACAACTGAAGCGAATGATAAGGCTATCTCTAATTGGCATGCTGCCGTTAAGTCAAAACAAAGTCTCAGTTGTACGCTAGTAAAACAGAAGAGTTCTATAAAGGGACTTGGTACAGTGGTTTGCTATTCCAGGCTAGAACAGGGGCCCTGCTTACCAGTTATAGACAGTCCCAACTGTTTGCTTTTTCCCCACACTGTCGCCTCTGTGGGGCAACACAGGAAGACATCCGCCACATATTATTAGAATTCCCCGCGACTTCAACTGAAGATAGCTCTGAGTGGAGGGTAGCGCACACAGACACTAATATAAAACATATATTGGGACTTGACCTGGAACCAAATCAGACCTGGCACCCGCAGATGGTAGCCTCTATCCTCGGCCGTTGGCAAGTAAAAAAGAGGAAGGTAAATATTTAAACCCTGAGGGATACAACCCGAAATTACCTCCTGTTCATAATATGTTTTTTTGTTTTGTTTATTATATTTGTTTGTTTTAATGTATCTAAACGAAAATCCAAAATTGTTAAGAAAATGTTAGAAAACTTTAAATAATTTTAAAATAACTTTTGCAATGTTAAAGTAGGCTATGTTCGCTGAGCTCACTTATGTAGAGCCGCCCTGTTTCAAAAGGGTGTCTTAATGACAGCTTCAATAAAAACCTTTAAACCTTTAAACCTTTAGACTATCATTAAGCGAATTCGTCCTGTGCCATACTTATAGATAATAAACAGGAACTTTTGAGATTTAACCGCGAACATTGCATGGGAATAGTAGGAAACCACCTACTGAGTAGTTTAGTACCAAAGTTTCGGTTCCAGCGTACGCTATTTCCACGTTGAAATCTTTCCATTCTACGCCGTCTCCATCCTACGCCGTATTAATCTCACGCCGTATCCATCTCACGCCGTATCCATCTCACGCCGTTCCTAGCGTTTCCATCCAATGCAGTTTCCATCCTACGCCGTATCAGGGTTGGCATAGAACCAGCCATACCGGTTATATCCACGTAGTTAAATCCGGTTATAGCCACTTGAAAAAATCCTGAATTTTTTTGGCTTTTAAAAAAAAATTACAATATGAATATTTAAAAAAATTAATAGTTTTTATTTAGAAATTTAGTTTATTTTTTGTTTCATATTTAGAAACCGGTTTACTTTAACCAGTTTTTCGATAGGTTTAAAGTTCCAAAGTCCGCTGCCTCGCTTCTGTCGGTGCGTCATACACAAAAACTAGGGGGAATTTCCCGAGGAAATCAAAAGAATTCAGTTATTTTATATAGTTATTTCGCTTTATTTGTTTAGCTCCTTATTTACGACAATAACGGCAGACAATTTCTACTTACATATGTAAAAGGCAGTGTTTATATTTTAGCCGGTTATAACCGAAAACCAGACGTACGACGGTCGGAATACACACAATCCTTCTAATGTGTTAAGTTTGTTTGAGCTATTCACAGCAACCTGCAACGCCGGTATCGCAACCAAAATATATCCACGGTCACACATATAAACATATTTACACTTATTTGTTACTTCTAGTCATACTTTGAAAGCATCGAAAATTTCTTCGATCAGTGTCACTTTTATTTTTTACTTCTGATCACACTTATTTGTTACTACTAGTCAGCCGTTGAGTGTCACACTTATTTCTTCTAGTAACTTATTAGTTACTTCTGATCACACTTATTTTTTCTAGTAACTTATTAGTTACTTCTGATCACACTTATTTTTTCTAGTCACTTATTAGTTACTTCTGATCACATTTTTAGTTACTTTTGATCACACTTATTTGTTACTTCCGGTCATACGCCGAAGACTAGGCCGATCAGTGTCATACTTAATTGTTACTTCTGCTCATACGTTGAAAGCGCGGCCCACTCTGAACGGCCTTGAAAAACGCCAGAGGGAAACGGGCGCGTAGACCTCTATAAACACGCGGATTTACAATGTTGGAAATTGCGGGGGTCCGTATACGCTGCCCAAAAAACCTTACTTAGAATTAAATTTAAGGAACGTATTTGCAATTCTAGGTTAAGTGTAAACCACAGCTATTCAAAAATATAACTCTCATGAAAATTGGACTTAAATATGTAGATTTTTAGGCGAAAATATTAACCCACCAAAATTGGGGTCCCGTAAATTACCCTGAAAACTATACTTAAATTTAATATTTACTGATATAACCGAAGTTGTAGGTCCGCTGAATCCTAACCTATCCAATAATATTTTTTTAACGTTATCGGACTTAATTTTAAACAAAATATCTACCACATAAAGAAAATCACCGAAAATAGTAAATTGGGCAAATTCCCAACTTCTTGGGCTCCGATTTGAAAACTTTATGAAAGGCTATCAATGGTAATGTCTGTACATCCGAACGAGATATCATTGACACGTCTAGCCCTAACCGTTGAAGAGGTATGCGTGACACGGCGCCATCGGCGGCATCGGCGGCAACGGCTACACTGTACGTGAGACTAATACACACAAATCCTTAGGATTGTGTGTAAAAACCAATTATAACCACTGGTCTGGATTTTTTTTTAAAAAACGGCTTTTTTCCAACCCTGCGCCGTATCCATCCAACATCGTTTCCATCCAACGCCCTTTCCACCCAATGCCGTATCCATCCAACGCCCTTTCCATCCTACGCCGTATCCATCTCACGCCGTTCCCAGCGTTTCCATCCAATGCAGTTTCCATCCTACGCCGGATCCATCCTACGTCGTTTCCATCTAACGCCCTTTCCATTCTACGCCGTATCCATCCAACGCCCTTTCCATCCTACGCCGTATCCATCCAACGCCGTTTCCATCCAACACCCTTTCCATCCTACGACGGTTCCAACCTACGCCGATTCCAGCCTATGCCAATTCCAACCTAGGACGTCTCCAGCAAACGTCGTTTCCATCCAATGCAGCTTCCATCCTACGACATTTCCAACCTGCAATGTCCATCCTAAAGATCGTCCAGCGTGTGCATACGACCCTTTTAAATGCCTGCGCACGCCTATGATCGTACCGCAGTCGTTTCAAATTCAAATTCAAATTCAAATATATTTTATTTTTTAGTTTTAGTATTTTTGGTTAGAGGGCCAAATCAACTTGCGACTTATAGCCCTCTTACATTATAGTGAGAGCGCATAATTATAAAATTGTTCGAAATTGGTATACAGCTCTGAAAATTGATATACACGTGCCTTGAACTATACTCTCGACTACCTAAATTTTATTTTTCAACCGACTAGAAAAACTTTTAAGAGCAAAAAACGCCCTTGTTGCCGAGGACGCGCTCATCTTAGTTTAGTTGTGTTTTTAAAATCATACGTTCTACGTTGCACTGCATCTCCGTAACTTAAGGAATAAAAAATGGTAAATCGCGTGTAGCTTGCGTGGTAAAGGTGGTAAAGTTATGAATTTTTTTATGGTAATACACGCGATTAACCATTTTTTATTCCTAAAGTTGCGGAGATGCCGTGCAACGTAGATCGTATGATTTTAAAAACACAATTAAACTAAGATGAGCGCGTCCTCGGCAACAAGGGCGTTTTTTGCTTATAAAAGTTTTTCCAGTCGGTTTTTTTGAAAAATAAAATTTAGGTAGTCGAGAGTATAGTTCAAGGCACGTGTATATTAATTTTCAGACCTGTATACCAATTTCGAACAATTATTAGATAATACATTTTTTGTCCAACTAATACAATATGAATAAACAAAGTAACAAAGTAAAATAAAACAATTGAAAAAGGAACCGTACATAAAATAAATAAAACTAAGTTAAAACTGAAAAAAGTATAACTTGGAGTTGGGTCTACTCAGTCTCAAAAACTATTCTTTTAAAAGTGTTTTTAACTTCCTTTTCAGTTTTTAAGTTTGCAATTTTATAATTATGTAAATTGAATAATTGTACGCCGGCGTAAAATATAGAAGTTAATTTTTTTGTTGTATTACAAAATGGCGTTGCTATCATAGTATTTGCTCTTGTAATTTTTTTAGTAGAGTTCATTTTAAAGAGAGTACCTGGCTCGGATTTTATACTTTTGTAAATAAAATTCAAACATACAAATTTATAAATTTGTGTGATGTTAAGTAGTTTACTCTGTTGGAAGAGTGGTTTGGTAAGAGAAAGCCATTTCTTGTTATAGATGTTACTCAAAGTACGCTTTTGTAGTATTTGTATTCTTTTGATATTGTTGTTACGTGTATTTCCCCAGACCACAATTCCGTACAGGACACGCGAGTAAAAAAAACTATAATACAGCTGGAATAAGATTAATCGCGGGAATAATTGTTTACATTTCCGGATTAGATAAACAGCACTAGATAATTTTTTACAGATAGAATTTATATGTTCGTTCCAAGTTTAATGTTGATCAAACAGTATACCCAGGTATTTGTAAACAAAAACTCTTTTAATTTCATAACCCTTTATAAATACTTTACACAGAGCGTCATTTATTGTTTTACCCTGATTGGAGAATAGGCTATTTTTAACAATAGGTACTTTTGTTTTTTTGGGTTTTGTTTATTTTTTTAGATGTATTATTTGTCAAGGATTACAATAATGCAAAAAGTTTTAACCGCAATTTATTATTTAGAAAGATATGATAAATTTAAAATTGTTACTTGCCATCAATTTTTACCTCGGAAAATATGACATATTTCGAGATTTTTGTACGTGTTGGATGAGGTAGTACTGAGGACGAATTAGATTTAACGACAAGATATTACATAATTTTTAAAACGTGTGCAAACCGAAAATGTGTTTTCTACTTTAATACGGCTTTTTTTGGTTTTGTTTATTAATGGTCAAGGATTACAGTAATGCGAAAAGTTTTAACCGCAATTTATTATTTAGAAAGATATGATAAATTTAAAATTGTTACTTGAAAGCAATTTTGGGTTACGTGTATAATATATATATATATTTTTTTGGATAGAGGGCAAGATGGGGATTATTTTAATTTTATTTTTTTTTGGCGGAAATGAATATTAACAAAGATATGCATTTTTAAACATTGGCCTTTTACAGTGAATTTTCCCTAGGACGATTCTTCAAATTCCTAGATTTTAATGCGTTGTGGATAACGTGGGGCTGATGACGAAAAATAAAATGTGGAAATGCAAAACATACTAACTTACTTTTTTATTTTCGGTATTTTCGCCGTATTTCAATGCATTTTAGGGGTTTTGGCGCGGATAATAGGTTAGGTTATTTCATTGAGTTGGGAATATTAATCTAGAGGTCCAATCAAAACGTCGGATTTCAGTATTTCGCGAAACAAGTTTTTAAAAATAAGAATACTGTCGTCTGCTCCCATCGGCGTCCCAAATAACGAGAAAACGTTATCATTCTACCCGTGGCGCCGTCTATCTCTCAATGGTTCCTTCAAATAAGACGCGTTTTAAAGCAAAAAGATTTTTTTTTTCAAAATATTGCATGGCGCCATGGGTCATATGATAACGTTTGATCGTCATTTTAGAGCAGACGGCACATTCGTATTTTTAGATTAATATTCCCAACTCAATGGGTTATTTATATTATTAGGTTAGTTGGATTAATATCGGGTTGACGATACTTGATGCGTCAGGCTTGGTACTGTCCTCTAGGTTGCGTTATAGATGGCCCATAGCTTTTTTTAGTATGGGGTTGGGGAGGCGCCGCGCGCCCCCAGCGCTCGAGCGAAGTGAGTGCGCGGCGCCGTTAGGCGCCAATACTTAGAATAAATTCGACGTTGTTTAAGTCAACATCACACAGAAGACATATAATATGACATAGTATGGTTAAAAAAAGGCTAAAATGCGTTGAAATACGGGAAAAATTCCCAACCCTTAAAAGTTAGTACTGTTTTGCAATTGAGTCTGTTTATTTTTCGTCATCAGTCCTACTTTATCCAACACGTACAGAAATCTCGAAATATGTCGTATTTTCCGTTGTAAAAATTGTTAGCAAGTAGCAATTTTACATTGATCATATCTTTTTAAATAATAACTTGCGGTTAAAACTTTTTGCATTACTGTAATCCTTGACAAATAACAAACCAAAAAAAAACACAAAAAAAACAAAAGTACCTATTGTTAAAAAATCCCGGAGAATATTACATATTCAGTTTTCATTTTATTTAATTTAAGACCCTTATCCTCAAGCCATTTATCAATTAAATTTAGGTAGTCATTTAATAAGTGATTCTAGATTAAAATTTTCCAAAATCAATATGGTATCATCAGCGTACATATAGATCCAATGGGGTAAAATATAAGAGAGGTCATTTATATATAGATTAAAAAGCATCGGAGATATTATTGAGCCCTGTGGTAGTCCAATCTTTACAGGTTTTGGGTCTGATAGTTTATTAATAAATTGGAAATATATATATAGCGGCGGATACTTCATGGCGGGTTAAAATAAATTTAAAAGAATTATTTTTAAAAACATTTCTTTATTTATGTCGCAAGCTTTCGGGTGCGAGGCCCCTTGTTAAGCGTTTTGACTCCGGAGATATTATTGATAGTTTATTGTTGATTTTTGTCACATTCATCCGACCTGTCAAATAGCTGCGAAGCCAATCCAACGCAACACCCCGAACACCCAGTTTTTAAATTTTTTGAAGAAGTCGCTTATGTGGAACGTATTACCCCTTCCGCCCCGCGCCTATATCGATTAATATTTACGATACGTAGCAGTGCGTCGATGGCAATAAGTAAAAGAAAGATGATGATAACGGACAGTAATTAGGATACTCAATGAAATTCTCGATTGAAATGCTTTTACTGACATATAATAATAACACAAAAAATGAACAAAAAGTTAAAAATGGGATTTCTTACTCAAATCTGGCGTATCTTCGGGATACCTGGCAGCCATGAGAATAGTTATACACTTAAAATAGGGGCGATAAAATAAAATAGAGAAATAACTTGCGTTAGGCGCTTATATTTAATATTATACTACTATTTATCGGGGAGAGCTCAAAATTATACTAACGTGGTGGTGCAAAAAAAATCTGTTAAGATATTTTTGGGGTTGGGGGTTTGGCTTTTATACTGGTTGGAATAAAGGGGTATTGTTCGGGACTCTCGACACGGGGCTTTCCTCGTTCTCGGGACAGGATATTGGCAGAACACTCTAACTTGGTATTGAAGGAATTATTGGGGAGTATTGATTTAACAGGATTTTAAGGGCTCTAGACTCAATCTTTTAACCTGTCGGGGATTAGCGTATAGTCCTAAACGTAGTTTTTTCGTCTTAGGGGATAGTGAGGGGAGGTTTTTCAAGGAAATTTTCAACGTTACGGTTTTCGCTGTCAGGGGATGTTGTCTTCTCTTCGCTGGCTCTGTTTCTTGATGTCTCGAATATCGGGTTACTGCAAAGCGACGTGGACAACTTTATTTCTTTGTGGCTGCTCTTCGATTTACGGGATTCCGGATGACGGGAGCTTCCGGGTTACGTGGTTCCGGATTACGCAAGACACACGCACACTTGCTTCTAAAGAAGGGGAATGGAACCCAGGAATGTCCTTTGCCAGTGGGATGATACTTCGACGACAGTGGATTTGGAGGGGTGCCTTTGGTTGACTCGATCTGCTGATAGTTTTTTCCACACCGGGGAAAACGTTCTTGGATTTTCGCCTCTTTTAGATTGTGCATTATGCATCTTTTATTGGGACATCGGGGACTACGTTCTTGGGATATCGCGGCCTAAGCCCGGGCTGGTTTGGGGATCTCTTCTAGTTCCGCTTATGTTTCGGAACTCTTCCTGTTAGAATCTTGCCGTTTCCTTTGCGTTCTCTGGTTTTGTTGTTCTTCCGTCTAGGGGGGGTGGAAAAGTCGGGTGTCGGAAGTGTAGGCTTGGTAGTGGTATTTACTTGCGGTTATGCTTTCTCGGGGTTTGGAAGGCGTGGTTATTATATCAGAGGGTCTCTGTTTCTACCCCTTTTGGATGACTTTCTATTTTTCGTCCTTGGCAACTAAATTTCGGGGATTTTTCCAGAGCCGAATATGACTTTTCACGCTGTAAGGCAGGGGTTAGGTCGACCGCTATATAGTTTGCGTGTAGAAGGGGGGGAAATTCGGACGCTCTTTCTGTTTGGAACTGTCGCCTCATGGTGCAACCTGGCCTTCGGGGTTTCTTATCTACTTTTCTGGGCGCCGTATTGTCTATCTTGGGAAAGTGACATGAAGGTGGGACAATGAATAGAATAGATTCGCTAAACTATGGTTTTTAAATAGACTTTTCAGTTTTATGGGTTTTTAAATTTAATTTTAATATTTAGTATTTTAAATTACTATTAATTTCTAGGATTTTTCTGGGGCTTTCTAACCATACCACGTATGACATACCAAGTATCGTAGGAGTTAATTAAATGTAAATGTATTACAGGATTTTTAATCAATTGGGGATTTTTGATTAAACTCGTATTATATTATGGGGACTTATTCAAATATAGGGGTATGGGGCACACAAATGAAAAACAGTCTCATTTCCATTAACATTCATAAATGGGATACACAACACAACAAAAAACATAGACTTAACATTTAACAAACGAAACAATTTAATATTTATGATTATGATTTTATAGGTTTTATTTAAACTAGGGGTTTAATTTGTTTATTTTATTTAAATTTGATAAACATTTAATTATGTTTATAGGGGCTTAATGGTAACTAACTTTATTTTTGAATTTTCTTGTTGGCTAACTTATGGTTATTTACGTTTATTATTACTAGGAGAGATCGATTTGTTTCATTTTATCCCGTTATGCGGGGTTTCAGTTTTTATTAGAGAGAAAAAAAAAGATTAATTGGTTAATACAAAAAAAACACTTCACACTAATAATTTTTCATCCTCGATTGAGGGCATTTTAATTAAGGAAATATATAAAAAAAGGACACAACAAAAAAAACTTCTCGCCATATGGCACCACAGGGGGTAACATATGGGGGGTTCCTCACAGTTCGTCCCGAACTTCGGGGTGTTTTTGTTTTTATTTTTATTATTGGGGGGGGGGGGGTCACTCGTGTCATTTTCCTTATTTTGGGGATCTAGGCGTCGGGCGGGGTGGCACTCACCAAGACGGTGCCCGAGTCCACCAAAGGCTGGGCAGATTCCGGCTCCTGGCCCGAATCTGGTTAGGTCATGAAGGTCGCCTGTAGCGTACCGGAATGCTGTCGGGGTCTGCGTGCTACGGTGGGGTATTCTTGCATCTCTGGCGGCAATACCTCTATGGTTGACTTCCAGTAGGTATGGAAAATTGCCGAGGGGGCACTGTGGTTGGGCGTATGGAGGGTGGTGCACCACGTAGGGGTTCTCCGTCATTTGATTGTTGGAGGGGATACGTCGGATGAGCGTCTTGATGGAAGACCTCTACCTCTTCCCATCGGTCTCCTGGGTGGTGGGTTAGTTAGGGGTGTGGCTTGCTGGCTTTTGTCCATTCCTGCCATATCCCTCTCTGTAAGGGGTCCGTGTAGGGGAATGGCCACGAAAGGCTCCCCTCTTTCCTCCTTCCACCTCCTTGTCCTCTCGATCTGGAAGGCCAAGGTTGATGCAATCTTGGGGATCGCTTGGCCTAAAACCCACTCGTCTTCTTCTTCTATTGGTCGGGCAGATCCGGCACAAGCACCGTGTTGTTCACCGATCAGGGGGGGGGGGGTTGGTCGGTGGGTGATGCTTGGTTCTTGAACCCAGGGGTCCCAATCCCAATCGGGGTTGTCCGATTCTTCATCAGTTTCGGCTCCTGTGGGTCGGGGGTTCTGATTCGGGGCGATACTTGGTTCGTCTTCTGGGACGCTGGTATCGGGATGTTTATCCCTTTCGTCGGCGATATTATCCACATCTCCTCCTGGGTGGTACTGGTCTCTTGAAGGACTAATCCTTCCCTCGGGGTCCTTAGGGTGTAATCACCTTCAAAAAACCTTGGTTCCCTCCATGGGGTCACTTCAAAAGTACAGAAAGTCCTGGCGTGCGCAATGGCTTCTTCTACTTCGTTGGATGCTGATGGAGATAAACATTGAATTACAGAAAAATGCAGTAATGGTTGACACTTGGGGCAATAGTAATTGAGATTCATTTCTATGATCGTGGGGTCGATGGCGAGGCATAGTACGTGGTTCCAGTCTTCGCAGTTGTCACATTGGATCCATTTTATGGGGTCATCTTTTCGTAGGTTAATCGAACAATAAGGGAGAGCGCACTTTTCTTCTAGTTCGAAGTTCGAAATTACGCACGAGGAATACTGGCGTTTGTTGCGTCGATATCCGCGACCAAGAGGGCGAACGCGACCGGCGAACGTCTTCGATGACGTAGGGAGAGTTTGCGTTGTTATGGTTACGGCGCGCGTGTTGGCGATGGAGGGGGGCGAAAAACTGTCTAGGCGTTTCGGAATTGTCTGAGGATCCGTTGCGACAGGAGGGTCAATGCTTTCGCCTCTCCGCTCGTCGGGGGGAGGGGTTAAAGCGTCTCTTTCTAGTTCGGGGGGGTTACTCTCACTGTCATTTTCGGCTATTTGAGTGGGCCACGTGCGCTCATGAAATACTTTTAATTGTTCTATATGGTAGGTTCCAATTTCTTCTTTTGATTCGGGGTCTGATACTACGTACGCCAAGTTATTGAGTCTAGTCGCGACAATATAAGGTCCATCAAATTTTGGAGATAATTTACGGGAAGTATGGGTACGCGCTACGGATTGTATATGGGTTCTGACCCAGACTAATTGTCCTATATTGAGAGTGAGGGGTGTTCTTCTTTCATCATAGTGCGCTTTACTTTTATCTTGAGCATTCTTTACTCTGTTTTTAACTTGCTTGTATGCGGCATGCAATTCTTGAGTAAACGGGGTGGGGTCATTGTTTGTTTCGTCTAATTCAAATGGGAGGGGGTCACCAGGTAACCGCGCTTCTCCACTGTTAAAAAAATTCGTTCAGAAGACGTTCAACTTAGAACAGTCTGTTCAAAAATGAACGATAACGTTCTAAAGGTATGTAACAAAGAACGGTGTGTTCAAGATATTTTTTGTCGTTCAAATAAGAACGAATGCTCTTTCGCCCTCTGGAGGAAGGCTTGTAAACTACACAATAGAATAGATTCGTTCCCCTTAGAACAGGTTTTACACACAATCCTATGTGGATTTCTTTGTATTGGTTTCATGTACATGTACTAACATGTAAGCGTGACACTTTCAACGTATGACCAAAAGTAACAAATAAGTGACACTATTTTGCGGAAAACTTCGAATGGCCAAAAGTAACAAACAAGTATAACATCCATAAAGTAATAAATGAGTGGTTTAGAGTGCGCTTTGTTATAGGTAGTTTTTTCGTACATTATTATGTTGTTTTAAGTTAATGTACTGGTTGGTTAAACTATTACTCGTAATAGTTTATTTACAGGGTGAGTTAGAACAGGTTGTAATGAAGTTGTTTTTGTAGCTGTATGCACAGTGTGTTTGAAAATTTACCGAAGATTCAATTTCATTAGCGACTCAAATGGCGTTAGATCTGTAACGCTGTTTCTCGGAAACTACCCCACCTATTGAAAAGAAACTTCACACAAATAACGATATAAATAACCTCCGTGTCCTAACGAAGTGAAAACGAAAAATGGGTTGTGAAAGGTCCGATTTTATAGGACACGCACAGTTTTTTTTTAAGTATATTTTTATTTGATTGGCAAGGTAGACGAAATTCGTTCGGAAATGTAATTGCCCAAGTTCCAGAATTAAAATTTACAGAAAATATTTCGTAAGATACTGCAATTTGGTTTGACGTTTTAGCATATAAATAAATTATAAAATCGTTCGCTTCCAGTTCTCGGCCTCTCGGCTGAGAAAAGATTGTAATGTCTTTTGCACTATGAAAATGTTTTTTTATATCACCTGATGTTAAGCATATCACTTTCGTGGTAGATAGTTAAAGCTTAATAAGATGGTTGTAGTTGAGGTGGGAAGTAAATTAAATTAAACTAGTTATAGGCCTGGTTATACTTTTCGGTGGGCAATGGGTTAGGTTAGGTTACTTTTATTAATTAAGCATGATGAACCACCGGCAGGAGACATGAGCTATAATTTTGAAAGCAATTACTTGATGTACTCTTTGAATTGGATAACGATAAAGCATTCCAAGTCGAACGAGAAAATGATCCACGGCGAACGGCAAAGAGTTCTACCGCGAACGACAAAGCGTTCCGTGGCGAACGGGAAAATGATCCACGGCGAACGACAAAGCGTTCCACCGCGAACGACAAAACGTTCTAATTTGAACAAAGAAGGTTTGTTCAATATAGAACATCTAAGTTCAATATTGAACCATCAACCATCGTTCTTTATCGAACGAATATTTTTTGTTCATATTAGAACAAAATGGCGTTCTGTTACAGGGACAACCTTTTGAACGGCAATTTGTTCAAATTAGAACAATTTTTTAACAGTGTCGGCCAAAATTTAAATAGAAGGGGGAGAAACCAGTGCCATCATTGGAATTGCTATTCATAGCCAGACGTAGTAAAGGTATGTTTTGATCCCAGTTACGGTGATCATTACCAATATAGGTAGCTAACAGACGACCGACCACTTGATTATAGCTCTCTGTGGCGTTACTTTGGGGATGATAAAGGCTGGTAAGACTATGTTTAATTCCTAATAGGGTATTCACTTCTCCAAAAATATCGCTGATAAATTGGGGTCCATTATCGGAAATTATACGAAGGGGCATTCCATATCTGCATATTACTTGATCTAGGAAGGCTTTTGCTACATTCACGGCGGTTGCTTGAACTAGGGGTACAATTTCGATGGCTTTTGTAAAGTAATCTACCATTTCAAATAATTGAGTGTTACCAGAAGGGGAGGGGGGGAACGGTCCAATGAGATCTAACCCAACTAATTCCCATGGCCTATGCAGGATACAGCTCATCATTAAACCTGCCTTTTTTCTTCTCTCGGTCTTGGTTCTTTGACATATTACGCAAGTGCGAACATACTCTTCTATCTCCCTTCTCATCCCTTCCCAATAATATTTCGCTTTAATTCGGTGGTAGGTTTTATCCATCCCCATGTGTCCCGCGTATCGGGCGTCGTGATAGGTCTCAAAGACATTTTTCTTTGCGGAAGGGGGTACTACTAGCCGGGGATAAAAATCGTTTTCGGTAGGTTTCGTGTAAATTAACCAGTTTAATTTTACATATTTGGGGTGTTGCGCAACTAACTCAGGGTCGTTATATAGATTGGTTAACTCGGGGTCTTCTTTCTGTTTAATTTCCCATTGTTCGTGGTCTAAAACCGTAATTATTATTTCTTGTGGGAGGGGATCTGTTTGTATCGCCAAAAGGTGTTCAGGAAATAAATCGGGATCTGAACTACGGGGAATTTCATCTATTAAAAATCGGTCATCCGTGATTTCCTCGGAATCGGGGGTCGGATTTTCATTTACATCTTCTATTTGGATTCGGGAGAAAGGGTCAGCCAAGGTGTGTTTTCTACCGGGCCGATATTCTATGTCAAAGGAGAAGTTTTGCAAACTTAATGCCCACCGGGCTAATCTACCGTGGGGATCTTTTAAATTCAATAAGTACTGTAGGGCGGCTTGATCCGTTACGACCGTAAAATGGGTCCCTTCTAAATATGATCTAAACTTATAAATCCCGAAAACTACCGCGTAACATTCCCTTTCGGTTATCGAATAGTTTCTCTCGCGAGGGAGGAGGGTTTTACTAGCGTAATAAATCGCGCGGGAGTGACCGTCTTGTTCTTGAACGAGAACGCATCCCAGTCCCGTGGCTGAAGCGTCACAAAACATTTGATATTTTCCCTCCCTACTGGGGGCGGCAAGAATGGGGGGTTCCATCAGGTATTCCTTGAGGCGCGCGAACGCTCTTTCTTGGGGCTCTTTCCATTCCCATGGGGTATCTTTCTTACGTAATATATTAAGGGGGGCTGCAATATTCGCGAAGTTCTTTATATATCTTCGGAACCATCCGACTACTCCTAAGAAACGGGCTAATTCGTCTACGTTGGTAGGGGCGGGGTATTTCAATAATGCCTTTATTTTATCTGGGTCGGGCTTAATTCCGTCTCTTCCTACCATATTTCCTAAAATTCTGACTTCGATTTGGGCAAATACGCATTTATCTAAACGTAAAGTTAGACTATAAGATGTCTTTCCCAAGAGGGGGAGGCTGTATTGATATCATCTCTATAGACGCTGGTATTAAATCTATTCCTTTCGGAGTGGGGATAAACCTGGTCCATTAAATGGGCACAGGTAGACGGGCTTCCGACTAAACCAAAGGGCATTACGAGAAACTCATATTTTCCTGAATGGGTGATAAAGGCCGTTTTTTCTATTGATTTTGATTCCATTCCCACTTGCCAAAATCCGCTAAGGAGGTCGAGTGAGGTAATATACAGGGGATTCCCAATGGCATCTAAGATTTCATCTACATCTGGGTAGGGGTATGTTCTTTTCGTGGTGATCTTATTTAATTTGCGATAATCTACGCAGAAACGAGTATCTCCCGTTTTCTTGGGGACTAAAACTACAGGGCTCGCCCAGATGCCGTAGGATTCTTGGATTATCCCGCTTTCTAACATTTGATTTACATGCTCTTCTATGATGGCTTGTTTCGCCGGGGAGACTCTATAGGGCGCTTGAACTCTAGGGGGGTTGTTTCCTGTATCTACGCTGTGGGTTAACAAATGTGCTTTCCCGGGTTTATTCGTTACAACTTCGGGATGTCTATTAATTAATCCCTGCAACTCTTCTTGTTGGGACGGATTTAAATTGGGGTTGGATGGCAAGATTGTGTCAGTAGGGGGAGGAGGGGGTGGCCTTCCTCGAGCTGTAGTCTTTATTAGGGGGATGCTCCATTTCATGCCATGTAAAGTTATGGCTAGCATTCCGTCGGGGATTGAGAAGATGCCCTGCATGGCATTACAAAAATCTACTCCTAGGACCATGGCGAATTTAGATTGATCCATTATGTAAAATGGGAAATCGAGACTGGGGCCTACTCTGTCATGCAACTGGATATATAACATTACAGGGTTGCCATATGACGCGGAGGCGAAGGTCGTGCGGGGGAGGTTACTGAAATCGTGATGGGGATAAAACTTCTGGGCTACTTCTAACATTATGAATGAGCACGCTGCGCCCGTATCTATCATCGCTGAAATACGGCCCTGGGGGTAATAAATGGCCAAGCTAGTCGTACCGGGGATATGATATTGGACTGTATGGATATTAGTTTCGCCAGGCCGCAATTCTACTACGGTCTTTGGTCTTACGCTCTGATTTGAATTCGAATTAATAGGGGGGACGCTTAAATTTTGATTTCCTGTTTGGGTCTGACATCTACTTAAATTAGTGGGGCATTGTCGAGCATAATGATCAGGAGAGTTGCATAAAAAACAATTACGGGTTGGGTTGAAAGTTACTACATTTGGAGGCATACCTCTATTAGCTGGGTCAGGGGGGGTATATCGCGGTTGAAAAGGTCGTCTCGGTATATCTTGCCGATTCGTCGGTTGATAGCGGGGTTTCCTACTCGGACATTCAAATACTTGGTGGCCCTCTTCCTTACAATAATTACAAAACAAAGGTTGGTTCAATTGGGGAGGTTTTATTATTTCTTTCTCAGCCGGGGGAATTTTTTTCTAAAACTCCCATTACCGGTTGCAATTGCGTCATAACTAACATTAATTCTCTTACGCTCTCGCATGTTTTAAGGTTCAGAAGGGCTTCATATTCGGGGCGTAATCCAAACACTATCTGTTGTAACTTCATCTTTTCCGGTGGTGGGTGGGGTAATTGGGCGTTTAATTGCATCATATGCTCTATATAGGTTACGGGATTTTCATTGGGGCCATGTTTTCGGTTTTGGATATCCCGACCAATTTTACGGGCATAGGTTTCATCCATAAAAGGTTTCTTTAAAAAGAGTTTCGAATTGTTCCCAGGTTTGGAATTGGCTACAGCTTTCTCGATACCATAACTTCGCTTTCCCTTCTAACACTATGGGGAGGTGGGTTAATAACTCATCAGCCAAAGCTTGGGCCGCGATCGCGTATTCATATAGAGTTTTTAAGAAATCTATGGGGTCGCTTCCGTCGCTGCCGTTAAATCGAACTTTTATCGCGGGGAGTTTTAAGGAACTCTGCCGTCTAAAATAACTGGGATCCTCGTGGTGTGAAATTCTTACGGACGCGGGCGGAGGCGGGGGGTGGAAACTCACATTTCTTAAGGGAGTTCTTAGCTCGCGCCGCGGGTTCTATCTCGTTACGGTAGCGGTTTCTCTCTTCTGAGTATGGGTCGTACGAACTTTTCGGCATGGTTTCCTGCGGGTCAGCTATCCGATAATCTCGGGGATAAATATGGACGGCGCGTGGATCGCTCGCGCCGCCTGGGGTTGAGGTTTGATACGGGACGGTAGGGTTGTTATCACCGATGGATTTAACTAAGGTTTCTCCGATCGACTCTATTCGGGCGGTCTTTCTCTCTACTTCTTCTAAAACGGCGATATTTTGTTGGGATAATTGTTGGGCTAAATCTCGGAGATATTGAACTAACTCTGGTTCGGGAGATTTTACGGTAAAAGTGTTGGAATTAACTCTGGGGTTCGGGTTTTCTACCTCGCTTTCGGATGATTCTAGGGAGGCTGCTGGGGCTTTTCTTTGGTCTCTAAATGAGGAGGCTAACTCACGTAACGATTCATTTAGGGTTTGGTTCTGTTGATACGCTATATCCTGCATAGCTCTATTCTGCTGCACTAATGCTTGTAACGCGGGGTCTGGCGTATGAGGGGGGGTGTGCTTTTAGCCGTTAACTGCCCTATTATTTTATTTAATATCGCCCATATAAATCTACATGGGGTTTTAATTAAGGGGCCTCTTTTTATCCAAATTAACGATATGGCGGCCATGAAGGTACCCACTAAATAAACAGCCATAAAGGGAGACATTTCAATTATTAGCCAATAAGGTTTTCTATTACGTCATAGGCTAACATTTTGCCTTTCAATTCGGGGATCTTTTTATCACTTAAATATCCGACACTATCGGGGCTTGGAAAAAATGGGAAATTCTCAATCAAGTGGTGGTTCATTCGCCACAACCTATATCGGCTTACAAACTAGATACATAAATATTAAACAATAAACATGCAGAAATACGTGCAAATAAAAAGTTTGGGGGTACTCTTTGGGGTTTCTTTATGACAACTAAAAGTTCTGGATACTTGTACGGGGGAAAAGAATACTTTTAAAAATAATACGCGTTATCTAGGATAAAATAAAGTACTACGGGAATCTTACGGAGGAGAGGGGTAGAAATATCAATTAACATTTCAAACAAAAAATCTCATCAGTCCCTTTTAATCACTGTCCATCCGGTGGCGCCATTATATTACCCCTTCCGCCCTGCGCCTATATCGATTAATATTTACGATACGTAGCAGTGCGTCGATGGCAATAAGTAAAAGAAAGATGATGATAACGGACAGTAATTAGGATACTCAATGAAATTCTCGATTGAAATGCTTTTATTGACATATAATAAAAGTTAAAAATGGGATTTCTTACTCAAATCTGGCGTATCTTCGGGATACCTGGCAGCCATGAGAATGGTTATACACTTAAAATGGGGGCGATTAAATAAAATAGAGAAATAACTTGCGTTAGGCGATTATGTTTAATATTATACTACTATTTATCGGGGAGAGCACAAAATTATACTAACGTGGTGGTGCAAAAAAAAATCTGTTAAGATATTTTTGGGGTTGGGGGTTTGGCTTTTATACTGGTTGGAATAAAGGGGTATTGTTCGGGACTCTCGACATGGGGCTTTTCTCGTTCTCGGGACAGGATATTGGCAGAACACTCTAACTTGGTATTGAAGGAAATATTGGGGAGTATTGATTTAACAGGATTTTAAGGGCTCTAGACTCAATCTTTTAACCTGTCGGGGATTAGCGTATAGTCCTAAACGTAGTTTTTTCGTCTTAGGGGATAGTGAGGGGAGGTTTTTCAAGGAAATTTTCAACGTTACGGTTTTCGCTGTCAGGGGATGTTGTCTTCTCTTCGCTGGCTCTGTTTCTTGATGTCTCGAATATCGGGTTACTGCAAAGCGACGTGGACAACTTTATTTCGTTGTGGCTGCTCTTCGATTTACGGGATTCCGGATGACGGGAGATTCCGGGTTACGGGGTTCCGGATTACGCAAGACACACGCACACTTGCTTCTAAAGAAGGGGAATGGAACCGAGGAATGTCCTTTGCCAGTGGGATGATACTTCGACGACAGTGGATTTGGAGGGGTGCCTTTGGTTGACTCGATCTGCTGATAGTTTTTTCCACACCGGGGAAAACGTTCTTGGATTTAGGGATTCATTTCAAATTAAACGCGATGGGCTTTTCGCCTCTTTTAGATTGTGCATTATGCATCTTTTATTGGGATATCGGGGACTACGTTCTTGGGATCTCTTCTAGTTCCGCTTATGTTTCGGAACTCTTGCCGTTTCCTTTGCGTTCTCTGGTTTTGTTGTTCTTCCGTCTGGGCGGGGGGGGGGGGGGGGTGGAAAAGTTGGGTGTCGGAAGTGTAGGCTTGGTAGTGGTATTTACTTGCGGTTATGCTTTCTCGGGGTTTGGAAGGCGTGGTTATTATATCGGAGGGTCTCTCTTTCTACCCCTTTTGGATGACTTTCTATTTTTCGTCCTTGGCAACTAAATTTCGGGGATTTTTCCAGAGCCGAATATGACTTTTCACGCTGTAAGGCAGGGGTTAGGTCGACCGCTATATAGTTTGCGTGTAGAAGGGGGGGAAATTCGGACGCTCTTTCTGTTTGGAACTGTTGCCTCATGGTGCAACCTGGCCTTCGGGGTTTCTTATCTACTTTTCTGGGAGCCGGATTGTCTATCTTGGGGAAAGTAACATGAAGGTGGGACAATGAGTATAATAGATTCGCTAAACTATGATTTTTAAATAGACTTTTCAGTTTTATGGGTTTTTAAATTTAATTTTAATATTTAGTATTTTAAATTACTATTAATTTCTAGGATTTTTCTGGGGCTTTCTAACCATACCACGTATGACATACCAAGTATCGTAGGAGTTAATTAAATGTAAATGTATTACAGGATTTTTAATCAATTGGGGATATTTGATTAAACTCGTATTATATTATGGGGAATTATTCAAATATAGGGGTATGGGGCACACAAATGAAAAACAGTCTCATTTCCATTAACATTCATAAATGGGATACACAACTCAACAAAAAACATAGACTTAACATTTAACAAACGAAACAATTTAATATTTATGATTATGATTTTATAGGTTTTATTTTAACTAGGGGTTTTAATTTGTTTATTTTATTTAAATTTGATAAACATTTAATTATGTTTATAGGGGCTTAATGGTAACTAACTTTATTTTTGAATTTTCTTGTTGGCTTACTTATGGTTATTTACGTTTATTATTACTAGAAGAGATCGATTTGTTTCATTTTATCCCGTTATGCGGGGTTTCAGTTTTTATTAGAGAGAAAAAAAAGATTAATTGGTTAATACAAAAAAAAACACTTCACACTAATAATTTTTCATCCTCGATTGAGGGCATTTTAATTAAGGAAATATATAAAAAAAAAGACACAACAAAAAAACTTCTCTCCATATCTCGCCAGAAGGGGTAACAAACGCTATCAAACGCTTTTTCTAAGTCTAGAAACACACCAACACAGTATGTAGAAATGTCTATGGTAGTTGAGAATTTTACTATAAACTATTGATATGGCGTGTTCTGTTCCCCTACCAGGTCGAAAACCAAATTGTTTTTCTGTTATTAAATTATGTTTATCACAGAATGACGAAAATTCTCGGTTTCTTGGTCTTCGAATAAAGGTCCTTTGTGAACTTGTGTGATTTAAGGTAAGATTGATTATGTTATTGTTTAAAACCTATTTGTTGAAAAGCAGGTTAATTATGTAGCGTTTTCGATAAACATAATTGAATATATTTATTGGGTAAGGCCTAACATTGGCCAAATAAATTCATCTTGCTAAGACTATGAGACCATAAATTTAGGCCCGTATTGCATTAAGCCTAACTGTACAGTAACGGTAGACCACATGAGTAGGGTTTTCGAGCCGGTTCTAAACGTGCAGTTGAAAGCCTCCACCTGTTCCTTTCGCACCGCCCGTCCCGCCCGTCCCTCCCGCACCACCCGCGAGTACAGTGGTAAATACTTAGGTGGTGAACAGCCAAAGGTAGGGGTGATGATGAAGGGTAAATACTTAGGTGGTGAACGTACAAAGGCAGGGGTGGTACAGGTGGTGAACGTACAAGGCATTGTGATGCTGGGTGGTGAATTTCCAATTCTTCGAGAAGGATGACATCCCAGGATCATCATGCTTTTTCAGCGATTCTGAAGTGAAACGATAAACTTATTACTTTAAAAACCCTTTTAAATGAAGAATTTTGTAAATATATGGTCGCTAGAATAGTCTGTAACGCTAAACAACTATTATGAATAAAAACTATTTGATTTAGGGAAAATGTGTCATTCTTTAAAATGGATTTCAGGTTGCAACATCCTTTTAACGGTCTGATCGCGGGTGCAACTCAGTCAGGAAAATCCTTTTTCGTTGCTAGTCTTATCAAATATAAAGATACGTGTATTTCGCCCCCACCAGAGTTAATTATATGGTGCTATACGGAATATCAACCCAAACTGTTTAATTCGGTATTAGATAATAAACCTACAGTTGAATTTCAAGAAGGATTATTAGACGTAAAAACTTTAGACCCAAATGTCAAGAATTTTGTTATTCTTGATGATTTACTTTGTGAAATATCAAATAACCAGGATGTCACGAATTTGTTTATAAGAGGTTCTCATCATAAAAACACATCGGTTTTTTTACTCGTGCAAAATTTGTATTATCCTGGGAAGGAAATTTGAACGTTAAATTTAAACGCGCACTATCTGATAATTTTCAAGACACCACGTGGCAAATCGGCGATATTTCATTTAGCTAGACAGATTTCCCCAACTAACAGTAAATACGTCATCGAAGCTTTTCATCAACCAATTGCTAGAGACTTTGGGTATTTATGGGTGGACTTGAAACCAACTACGTCAGATGATCACAGACTACGAAACGGACTTTTATCAGGAGAAGAAGCTGCCGTTTTTATCCCAAAATGAAGAAAATTCATAATCATAAGGAGTTTTTAAAATATCTATCTAAGTGTAATTCGTGTCAGAGAAATGCTTTCATCAAATATGCTAATAACGACGCGATTAAAGCTCTTGTGGAATGTTGTATAGATGTTCTGCGTGGAAATGTGAAACTGTCAGATGATCATAAGAAGCGATTGAAGCGACATTGTCAAATTTTGCGGAAGATATCTAAACCCAATACCATTGCAAAACGGAAAAAGATATTAATACAGAAGGGAGGATTTTTACCGTTACTCTTAGCACCCCTTCTTTCAATTGTGAGCAGTTCGGCAGGCGCGGCTATAAGTAGAACTATCAAAAATGGCTAGAAAGATGATCTTAGTTCCCGAAGACGTTTATCGACGACTCAATTCGCAACCAAATCTTGACGAAAACTTGGATACGAAAACGGTTTTAAATACTCAAAATCTTAATCAGTCACAAAAAGTAGAGTTGTACAACCATTTATTACAACGCAACAAAAGAACTAAGAAAGCGAAAATCGTTGAAGAACCGAAAAGAAAGAAAGACTGGTATTCGGAAATAGCCATCGCGATACCAGATTCGCATCTTAAACAGGTCATTGCTTTGTACAAGTGGATTGAAAGAAACAGTAAAATTGAATGGTCTACCAGTGGTGAACTTATTTATAAAGAACGCCCTATAGTTAGATCTAATATCAGGGACATTTTACACGAATCAGTTAAAGGATAAAAAACCAAACCGAAACACGAAATTGTTGGATTGGATAAATTTTATGAATTGATGTCAAAGGAAAATGTACCCAAATCACTTGTTAAAAATAAATTCCCCTTTGAATCACCCATTGATAATGTACCTATTATTTCTAACGATTCACCAGAGAAGGTATACGATAATTTAGATTATTTTCCCCCAAGTCCCGAATCAATGTATGGCAATGGATTATTGAGTTGGATAAATTTGAAATAAAGAATATAACCATACATCAAGTTTCAATTCTTTCACTTACGTTTTCGACTTCAACATGGAAGGAGGCAACGATCCTACTCCGTCTGGGTTGATAGGCTCTTTATTTGTTTCTTATTTAAAATCACCAAATTTATAACGGCGTTTTTGTTATTATTTATTATTATCGTTTTTGAGCTATTTGAGTTCTCGTACTGGTATCACGAACGGAAACTGAACTGTACGATGAATGGATAGGCTTGAAGAAATATACTTTAGTGTAAAGGACCCCGGAAGTTATGGTGGAATACACGGTCTTTATCGGGCTGCCCGAGAGAGGGGTCTTTAAGTTTCCATAAATGACGTTCAGGAATTTCTAAAACGTCAGGATACGTATACTTTACACAAGCCGATAAAACATAAATTCAGAAGAAACAAGACAATCGTATATGGAATAGACGAACAATGGCAACTCGACCTGGCAGACCTGCAAGCTATCAAAAACCACAATATTGGATATCGATACCTATTATGTGGTATAGACGTATTTAGCAAATACGCATTCGCTGTGGCTACCAAGGATAAGAAAGGAACGACCATACTTAAGGCTTTTAAATGAATCTTGGAATCAGGTCGAAAACCAAAGATTGTACAATCAGACCACGGGAACGAATTCCTTTGCAAGGAGGTACAACGGGAATTAAAACGTAGGGAAATCAAGTTTTTCGCAACGCACTCCGAAGTAAAATCTAGTATTATAGAACGATTCAATCGAACATTGAAGTCTCGAATGTACCGATATTTTATGGAGAAAGATACGCACAAATATATCGACGTATTACCGGATTTATTGGGAGCTTATAATAATTTTTATGAAATCCAAAAAAGTTAATATTAATACATCGTAATTGGATCGAATATAATACAATTTGGATTGCCAATTTTGATCAAAGTCGAATTTGTATCTGCTCAATTTGGGATATCATTTTGCAATCAATACTGATCTACCATTTTCGTAAGAATAACTATAGGGAGTTAACATCCGATGGGTAAAAAAAAAAGATTACGTAGAGGTTTTTTTTTTCGCTGGCAATTTTGGCGCCATCTCTCGTGAATTTGTATTAACTATAGTGTCCGCCATATTGGGTAGAAACGTAGAATAAGTTGAATATCCTAGTCATGGGTAGGACTAAGAAAGTAAAGGAAGATGTTCCTTCAGATTATGTTAATGAACTCCCTGATCATGTTAAAAAGAGGTACCTTGAAAAAATGAAATTAATCAACAATATCGATCCATATAAAATGAATTCAGACGATTTGAAACAAGTTCATGGGGATGGAGAACATAGAGGTGTAGGGTTTGGTTTTGAACATTTGCCGCCTACAGAATATGGGCATCTTTATCATTATTTAATTCACGGTATTTCACCATTTACTGAGGACCAATTAAATAATCGAAAAAGCCTTTTAGCCTATAATAATTTTGAGAATGGGTTTGTCCGTGATGTTCAATCGAAACAGATAGGCAGATTGTGTACTACGGTAGTTTCATTTAGTGTTTAAAGATAAATGATGTTCCCAAAGGGAAATGATTTTGCATTGATTGTGTTAAAGTTAATCGATCAAATAAGCGTAAAAAACCATAGTAAAAAATAAAAGAAAAAGAAGTTGTTTAAAACTATCACTTGATATTTATTTACAAATTTTTCCAGGTTATACGAGCAAGATTTTAATTTTGAAAATTATTTTAATCAAATGGCACAACTGATTGGCAAAGATTAGAAAGATAACAAACTGTTCCTTGCGAGGTTATTCCAATGAGGAATTTTACTGTGTTTTGATGCTTGTAACTAGACCATGTTTCGGCTTTTGTTAGTATATTTGATGGTTATTCCATAAAAACTTCAAAACAGTCGATGATAAGTGCAACCTTTTGACCAAATTTATCTCTGAAGCACATAGGCATTGTTTTTTGTAGCTCGTCTCTATCTGGCCAGTGAATAAATTTTGTCATACGTTTGTATAACGCATTCAAACAGTTATAAAATAATCTTGATATTGCCATTTCGGAAACGTTGAACCTATACGCTAGGTCTCTGTTGCTGGACCCAAGTCGGAGTTTCATCAAAGTCAAAATTAACTGCTGGAAAGGGGTCAGTTTGGAATTTTGAAACAAGTAGCTTTTGATTCCGTTAAACAATGTCAAGAGTGTTGAGTAGGTTTCTAGTCCGGTAAAAAACCTTGTGCGGGAATAATCATTGACGAATGTTGATTGAACGAAGTTTCTTAAGTTCAGTTCAATTTGAAGTTTCTCTAATTTACAAATTAGCTGAACATTGTCTTCAAACAAATTTTTTATTTTATCTTCTGCCTCTTTAATTGATGCTTTCAATTTTTCAGCTTCGGTGAAAGATTCTTCAACTTTGAGCTTGCTTGCTTCAAATTCAAACATTTCAATAACCCTGAAGAGCGTTTGGGTTTCATTTTCCATAATTTCAACTTTCATTGTTTGAGTATCAGAACTTGCTTTTGGAGCGATATCTGTTTGCCCGCTGAAGTCGCACACTTCTTTTCCAACCGTTACCTGGGCACTGAAATCCTTCCGTACCATATAAGTTTGCGTTACAAAATCATTGGAAATGTTTTTAAAGGAGATTTCGAAACTTCAGATAAGCTTATTTCATTAAACGTGCTATTCATAACCAAAGAAGTATCAACTCCTAACTCCGATTCTTGTAATGATAACCCAAGTGCGCTATCTTCGAGGATGTTGGTGCTTATGTTAGAAATATCTAATTGTGAAGCTTTGACTTTTCTTCTTTTAGCGTTGGGTAGTTGTTCTGGGCACGCTCGTTTAAGTCTTCTTTCAAAACGTTGCAGTTTTGAACTGTTGACGCTTTCATATTTTTCATTGCCATTTACGAATCTAGACGGGAGCCAGTCTGGATTAGAAGTGTCAAACAATGACGATGGTGCTGTAATATGTTGGATATATTTTAGAATACTTATTTAATTAACCAAAATATTTGTTAACCTTTACCTCCAGAGAGAAAGTGTTTTGAGCATATCCTCATATGTTCACTGTAGGCTTCAGGTGCAAGGCTTAAAAATCTAAGCCATTTACGATTTCTTTCTTTTGAAAGTTCCTCGGTTTTTTCACCTTGGTGTTTTACTACGCGAGGGATCCTGAAAAATCCTATCTTACTCTCATTATCTATCGCCCCAAAAACACTTTTACACCCCTTGACACCGCAACTTTTAACCATCTTTAGAGCTCCGACTGTATGTCTGTTAACAGATAATTTCTACCCAATATGGCCGACCACAGCTTTATTATGAAATATAGTTCGCGGATGCCTCGAGAGATGGCGTGTAAATCGCGCCGATTTTTGAAAATGACGTCAAACCTATGTCAGTTGTTAACTCCCTATTACGATTTATGCAAAAAGCGGACATAATTAAAACGGAATACCGAAAGTAAGAAAATCATCCCTGATTATGCCTAGAGTTAAGCAGTTATCTATTTCTTACCCGTCGAACCGCGAGAGTTAAAGAGCAGTTCATTATTTACTGACTGGATATCAGAAAAATCCAAAAGTTGGCAAGTCGAAATATTGTGCTTCAGTTTTCTAGTGCCTCACCTTCTTTTGGGAATCTCGCGCAGGCCACAATTACGAATATTATCACAGGGGTATGTGTTGGATATTTCTTAGGAGGATAATTTTTCTCGTCCACCTTTCATATAAGAATTGTCGATTCATGTACGTAATAAATCTAGAAGCCAATTAATTATTTTAGTACTGACAGTTTATAAACTGTATTCCGGTAATAAATCTACTTCAATTTACGGCTAATCAATCTAATTTGGAAGTTAGAACAACGCCTTGATTGACACACAATTAATAAGAAAATTGTATATAAATAGTGATGATAGATGATAGTTTTTCTGCCTTTCAAAAAAAATTATAAATTCCCAAGCATGGCAACGGATTTCCAAATTACTGAATGTTGCTTTCCAAATTACCAAATTTTCAGTTTAGTTTGGGTTTTCATTCATTAATGAGTATGAGCATGGACATATTTAGGTAACTGAGAACGTAGGAGAATTTCTTTCAGACCCACTAGTATGATTTCCTACCTAAGCTCCTCTCTCAAAAAAATTCTAATTTTATAGCACCATCTTGTGTGACATTTTTTTTAAACAACGCCGAGACTATTAGTTCAAGGTAATTAGGCTTTGGAAGGGAACTCATTATGACCGAGCTGAAAATTTCAGGATCTAAGACGCTTAGGGTCCTACCCTAGTAGCACAAAATCACTGGCCCAACTGTCTTTGGTAAACAGTTGGCCCTTACAGTTGGCAAACCAGTGTTTATCCCGTCAAAATGTCCGACCTGGCCAAATGCAGGTAAAGCCGTCGGTAAATGTTTACGGCCTACTGTTGGCCAACTCTAAAACCACCACTGATTTCAGTCGGCAAAGTGTTGGGCATGCGTTGGGGAGGTTTCCATATTGTATTGTACGTAAAACAGATGGCCAATTTCTGGATATTAGTTGGCCAACTCTAAAACCACCACTGATTTCAGTCGGCAAAGTGTTGGGCATGCGGTGGGGAGGTTTCCATATTGTATTGTACGTAAAACAGATGACCAATTCAGTGGAATTGAGGGTAGATTTTTCTTATATAATGCACCTTTTCAATATGCTTGAAATAATTTATTATTTAGACAAAGTTAAAAAAGTTTTATTTGTGTTTATAAATCTTTACAAAAAAGTTTATTAATAGCTTTTCATTTTAAACAACAATACTTTAAACAACCATAGTTACCGACGTTTTATTTTAAAAAACGTTAAACAATGCGGTTTTATTAAGAAAACTTTTGATCTGCATTAGATCAACGGCCTCTTTTTTCCCTTCCTCCATGTCGATCAGGAGCATACTTCACCCAGCTTTGAATGATTTGAACAATTTGGCTTTCTTTGCTATCCACAATATTTTTTTGAACAGCTCCTAGAAACGTTTTAAAACCTAGTTATTGAATTTGTTTTATATACTCAAAGGTATAAATAGTATGTTCCTTACCTACAACGACGTCCACCAATTTAAGAGTATTAAATGCATACTTTCCATTAACTCCTAACCAATTGAATTTTCAAAATTACATCGTGAGCGATTACTTTTTTCAGTACTGTTCGACAACAGTCAGATATTGATTTTCCACCATAAGAAGAAAATTTCCTTATCTAAATTAAAAATTAAAGTAACATTTTAAAGCATTAATGACTTAAAACCATAAATAACAATACTTACAACAAGTTTCCTTAATTCCTTTGATTGCAAAATGTTTTCCAGCTTTTGCAGATCATCCAAGCTACTTATAGGGATATCCGGCATTTCATCTATTTCAATATCTTCATGTTGTGAACATCCTAATTTAGTCAAAAGAAATGTCAATTTCGAATTATACTCGTCCATCCTACTGTTCAGGTCTCCGAGCATTAGCATCACACTTCGTTGAAATTGTTGAATTCCTGTCGTTTTTGAAGTTTGTTGAAAATCATGTGTAGCCGCTGTAGATTGAAAAAATTAATTAGTTATAAGTTTCAATATGTAATTTATACTGAATTCTCACAAGGTGTAGATAGCAAATCATTTTTTCTAGTATCAGAATTAAAGGAACTATTCCTCGAAGCAACAGAGCTATGAAGATAACTGCTTTTGGGAAGTGTAAAGCTATTTATACCTGCATATAATATAAATTAAAATATGATAATTTACTTTAATTTATTTTTCTCAATTATTTATAAATACCTTCTCCATCTGAAAAATTTACAACATCATGGTTTACAAATACATCTCTGGAATTTTCTTTGCCTCCATTTTGACCTTTAAATAAAATAAATTCAATTTAATAAAGTTGCACTGTTTTTTTTTGCAATTTTTACAAAATACCTTCTCTATTTGAAAAATGTCTAATATCTGGGTTTACAATATCGCATCTGGAAAATAGATTTTCTTTGTGTTGATTATTTCTTCTGGAATGTTGAGTGTCGTTGAACGACTGAGTGTTGTTTAACGACTGAGTGTTGTTTAACGACTGAGTATTGTTGAACGACTGAGTATTGTTGAACGACTGAGTATTGTTGAACGACTGAGTATTGTTGAACGACTGAGTGTTTGATGAGTGACTGTTACTTTTGGAATGTAGACTATTATTGCACGTTGGACTAGTACGTTTGGAGTGCTGCTTTTTGCTGAACACTTGACTATTTTTGGAGTGTTGACTATTGTTGTGGGGTAATTGATGTGTTTTGGAAAGTTGACTAGATTGGTTAGAGTAAGGCAAATCCAAAGCATTTTCATCACATATGCGGCCATTTTCATCTATAAAAGTCATAACACTAATTTTTGTTATCCGTATAATCATAAACTAAATTATTCGTTACCCGAGTCTGAAAAAATCTCATTATCACAGTCAGTGTTTTTAAAAATTGAAGTGAACACTGGAGTTTCTTGTTGCTGAGATACGGTGGAGAGTTGATTCTGAGAAGTGCAACTCTTATTTGAACTTAATTGTCCCGATTTTGCCATTTTTTTGGTGGAATCTTTAACAACACCCTTTCTTGTATTTCGTTCAAATGAGTATTTTTTGGCACTTGGATGGATAGTGTTGGAGGTCTTGACAGATGCTGTCTTAGGAATATCCTTTGATATATTTAAACAATTTTCAAAGTCAAGTTCTTCATGAACTACTTTGTCCTTGACAGGAATAGAGTCTTTCTTTGAAAAATCAACAGGTTCATTTACTGTGGTTTTAGCAACAGGAGTGTTACTCACTAATACGGCAACATCACCTATAATACGTTTAACAAAATTAGTAAAATTCTAAAAATTTGGTGTGTAATGTAATTTATTTACTTTGAGTGGTAGGAACAGGAGGTGGTTTTGGAAGTACCAAGGGTCTTCTCTTGGTTTTGTTAGAATGTTTTACCTTCTTTAAATCTGGTTCATTTTCATCACCATTTGATCCTAAAATATGAGATAAGGAAATATAATTACCTTAAAATAAACCATTTGACAATATACATTTAGACCTAAACTAGTTTACCTGCTTCAGACACATCACTTTCGTACACCTTTTTTGGGGGAAACTTCTTTCTTCGGATTCCACCTCGCCCTAAAACCTCAGTCTCGCTGCCTAGATCTGACGTTTGTTCCGCTCGGCTTAAAAGTTCCCTGCATCCTTCATACGTTTCTACATTTCAAAATGTTTTAATTTCAATATTAAATAAATAAAAATTAAAACCTACTTGACTTTCTTAAGATTTTCCCATCATACAATTTCCAGTTTTCATCTGGGGCTGCACATTCCAAAATTAGTTTTTTCGCATCTAAATTCTTTGGCGGATAATAGCACAAAGTTTCGGTTTTACACCACAAAAAGGGAACTACTTCAACAGTTTTATCTCCAGGAAAACTAAATATTACATACATCTAAAAATATATATATTCAAAGAACATTCATTAAGATGTTTACTAGAAACTCATTATTTACATTTAAATATTTACATAATTCACAAAAAAAATTAAATACACAAAAAACACTTTAAATTTCTCAATTAAGTTATTTCACTAATGCGTTTCGAGGGAGTTAAATAAAATTATTGCGAATTTTAAACAGCTACTTTCATTAATCAAACCCATGAATATTTTTCATTAATTATATATAGATTCATCTTAATTTTTTTATGTTTGTTCTGGATATAAACTATTTAACAATAGTGTAGTAATGGAGTTATCGTAACCAAAGTATCCATTTTGTTATGTAATAGAAAACATTTACTTTGCAGTGCTGATAAAGGATAAACCCTAATTAGTTTTGATATTCTACCCCCAAATATACCTAGCTGAGAAGAAGGTAAAGGGTAATCGAAAACATTTTTGTAGAATTTACATAAACTACCCACAATCATTATTGATTCATCTATTTCTGTATTGTAAATGTGTTTAACTACTATAACGTCCCCAGTGCTCAATCTAAAACAATTGTCTGGAGGCGAAATTGTTACAATGAAATTGGAAGTACATGCTTTTTTAAAAGACTTAGCGTTATGTGGAATATGTGTACTACGGTCTTTAAATGGCTTTTTTAGTATAATTTCCCGGTTATGATTCTTGAGGTTTAAATACCCGCATTCATCTACCCTTTTAATTAGTTGTTGTAAGGGTTTGTTGGGCGAACGAAGTTTTTTCTTTAATATCTGTAAATGATTTTCAAAGGGAAATGCGCTGAAAGAATCTAGAGACCCATAATTATTAACATCTAGTTTCAAATGAGTTAATGCATGCACATTTAGAGATACAAATTCTTTTCCATAAAAATCTGGTGCCAAAGATACAAACATATCCAATAACTCACCCGCATAATCTAAATGGGTTTTAATCAAAATTGGCGACGCTAAAATGTATATTGCGCAGTGTAGTAATCGAAAATGTTGAAAAACATCACGAGCAATAATCTCCTTTGATAATATCGGTCCAGTATATAACAAAAACTGTCTAAGTTCTGTCGCTTTCCAGCGATCAATATGTCTTAACGACCTAGGTTTTCTCGCGAATTCACTTGGTACATAAACTCGGGAAGATTCCAATTTATCCGAAAATTCCTTAACCATTTGGCTACTTAACCTCACTACATGTTTACCTTTTTTTACCCAGAAATTTAACATGCGTCTAACTACACCTAAGCAAACTAAATGCATATAATCAAGGGGAAATTGCTTGACTATATCTATATTAAGACGTTCTAATGGACTGCCACCCCCTGCTAAATGATGTTCTTCATTCTCTCTATTACGAAAAGAATGATTGGTACGTAACGTTACCGCTTCCAATTGCGGATCATTTAAGAAAACTGTGCGTCTGGCAAAATAAAATCCCCTAATGGTGCATTTGTCGCAGGACCAATACCCTGTATGACCTTTTGTATGTTTTAAATGAGACCTAGCAGGAGTATCAACAATTATTGGGCCATTTAATGTGCATTTTATAGTTCGCGTACCGTAAAAAAAACCATTTTCTTTAAGCTCTAAAAGCTCATCAATAAATGGATCAAGATATTCATTTAGTGTTTCTGGTTTTGATTCGCCAACAAATACCCCAACAATGAATACCTTTCCAGCAAACCCCCCTGGAAAAGTATAAACTGAAGCCAAAATTGGCCAAAATTGTTTCGCTGAACTTTTAAATAGTGGCACGCCATCAATATTAATAGCAAATGAAATTTCCTGGTCAAAATTAGGTTCAGAATCTAAAAATCTTGTATGCCTTTACTAAATCCATAATACCAGTAATCCCCATTTGAAATAGACTTAATCCCAGTTACAACTCTTGGAGTTTTTAATAGTGTGCGCGCATCTGCAGGTAATTCATTGTGACCAAACTGTTTAAGTATCGCTAACAAACTGTTAAGTTTAACTGAATCAATATTATGTTCTAAAGACCATGTCCTAAGAGAATCAGATAAATCTGTTACTTCTTCATCTGAAGAGCTGCTATTACTATCAGTTGTAGAATTAGTATCAAAATGATCTAATCTATCCCATGAATTTTCAGAAAAATCTGAAGCATAATTATTAATTATATCGATGTCCCTCTGCACTAATTCCCTATTAAGATTACATTCGGTTGCATTATTCCTTTCAGTTGGTAGTACACCGTTTATAGTCTCGTTATTTGAGTTTTCAGTATCAGTCTCTTGCGTACCCGATACCCGATTTAAAACATCATTAATGTAGTTTGATCGCCTTCTCTGTTTTTGTCTCTTACTTAAGCCATTTACAATGTCTTTGTCATATGAAGAGCCAATTCGGTTAGACTGACTATTACTAGCTCTATCCATTATTAAAATACATAGTTAGGACAGCCTTTAACAGTAAATTACTAGCATAGTTTAAATCAGAAATCAATGAAGTACATAAACAGGAGAGTAAACTTCCCAAACACCTTAAATCATGTGCAGCTTAATTAAAGAAATAAGAAAACATTACTTTGTGTCCAATATAAAATTTCTTTCCTATGAATGAATCCAATCAACAACCATGCAAGGCCTAAAATAAATGTAAAATTAACATCAAACAATTTCATGAAAAATGTTAAATTATAACAATATTTGGTAATTACCTTAAATATTGCCGTTCCTTTATTTAACTGGTCGTTGTCAATACCATTGTTTTGAAGAAATTAAATTTTAAACAATCGTGTATGCTAGGCCTAACGTTTTTCAACAAAGAGACGAAGCACGAGTGCAGCCACTGCAGCTATGCTTTCTTGCTTCAGTAGAAAAATAGCGGGAGAAACTTGAGAAAGTCAGAAAACACAGAAATCTAAAATCAACGTTACTTTAGTGCCATCTATCAAGTATTATCTACTTAATATTTAATTTATTTAATTTTCACCTGCTAAAACGTTTTAAAACTATTTCGTTTCAAATATAATTGTTTTATTTATCTTTTAAAAGTTTTTTATTTTTTTCCTACAAAAATTAAAAACATTGAACTTGTTTTAGTAATAAAATATTAAAATTAAAACATTTAATATTTTTATTGCATTAAAAATAGAACTTTAGCCTCATAATTAGTTATTTATAAGTATATGCGTTAACCAATTTGCGCGGCTTAATTACTCATAATAGAAGTATATAGCTTCTGCTGAGGCTGCTCGCACAACCATTTTTTAAAAAAAATATTTTTCTGACTTAAAAATATCAAAAAGTAAACGAAATATATTTGGTTACTATATAAATTAGCTAATCTGAAAGTTTTTAAATAATCTCCAAAAAAAAACAATATATGATCGAGGGTAAATTGCTCCTAACTGTGCGACTGAGTGCCAACTCAAAAACGGCGTTGGCAGTTGTTTGGCGCATTTCACTTTCCCAACTGCGACTGTCCGCCAACTGTGCGACTCTTTGCCAACTCAAAAACGGACTGCTTGTGCTACTAGGGTATATAACCTGCCAAAAGTCCCTAAGCGTCCAATGATGCGGTTCATCAAATGGCCGCTGCACCGGAAGTAACAATATCTCGAGATCTAATCGACCGATTTCGATGAACTTTGTGTCAAAGGATGTGTTTTGAAGAGTAAAATAGAAATATTACAAATAGTTTACACCATACTAAAACAATACGGGGTAAAATATCTTTAAGGTAAGAAATACTCGAAAATATTTTCATTATATTAATTGTTTTTACAATGTTATACATTTTGTAATTTTTTCAACACAACATCTATTAAGCGTAATTCAGGCTTAACATAACCGTTTTAAGAGTTTTAAAATCGGTTTATTAATTGCCAAATTACAACGAATTAGTTATAACCCTACACTTTTCTCTTTCAAGCGTGAGAAAAGTGAAAAATCGAGAAAAGGTTTCCCTTATTATTATTTCGTCTAGGACTATGGTTATCACATTGTATTTTTTATTATAATTATAATCTTAATTATTTTGTAATTATAAAATTTAATTATATATAAGTAATTATTAAAAATATTTTAATATTATTAAATTATTATTATTATTCTCGCTCTTCGCACTATTAGATTTTTTTGGGATTATCGAAAATATTTTCATTATATTAACATTTGTTTAAATGTTATCCATATGTTAAAAAATTATTCTTCGTGTGAAATATCTACCACGTAGCTGCACGTATGTTCTCTGCAATGATATCAAACCACTGAACAGTACAGGCCTGCAGTTTTACAAGAACATCTTCCTGTACATCCCGCTTGCAACTAATGATTTCCAAGAGGTTGTCTGGAGCGCATGGTTTTAAAAAGGAATTGGACAAAGAACATCGCTAGATTTCTCCCACCCCCACTCTGTTGGCATTAAGTCTTTTGCAAGACACTGTTGTACCTAAGCTTGACGATTAGCTTGCGGTTTTCGCGTGTTCATAAATGAACATTGATTCACCTGCAAGTATAACCATGTTGTCTAGCACTGTCTGTAGTTGGTGGTAAGTCCGCTAGAGATAAGGACTGCGTGGCTACAATAAGGTTGTAGGAGTAGTATCTCGCTTCATCTACCGATTTCATTTGATTTTGTCCGTACAGAGCCTATATAAAAGATTATCCTGCTTCTATGATTTGATCTTTTGAAGCCTCGTTGCTCGTAAAAATGTTCAGTTACTTCCTTAATTCTACTTAACTCTTGACAATTTTTAGAGCCGATTTCTTTCCTTTCTTAAAAAACGCCTCGGATATAGCGTGCAACCTATTAAAGAATCCGGCATTTTACCTAAATTTTATTTTATAGTTTTTGTGTTTTATCCGGTTTGCTTCCAACTCCTGGCTTTTGAAGGAAAACGGCAGATTGACAAAGCGTCACTAAAATGACAGTGTTGTAACCACTTTTCCGTAGGTCCACTAACTACCTGCAGTGGCCATGAATGCCAAGCGTTATCATTAAGTTAATACTACACACTACAAGGCTTACAACTAAGAGTAGGCGGATAATGTAAATTTCAAAGGTGTCAAACCAAGAGTGGGTTTAAATTATTTAATTAAAAATTATTAGTTATTATTCACATAATCAAAATTATAATACTTCATAAAACAATTAATTAAGATACTAAACTTATGGACATTACTACTATTTATCCGCGAGCATTTCCCCAAAATAACATGCTCATGCACATCCTAACAAAAGATATGTTCTAAAACATTTACTACTAAAATTACCAATGGATCAACTAAATCCAAAACAAGCGTTCTAAAACGTTTGCTACTAATACTAATCAATGGATCAAATAAATTGGGATGCCAGGGTTTACTACAATTAGTCTATGGCGTTTAATACACAGAGAAAAAACCCTAGTTTTAACAGGATAATTTTACATGAACCGTCTGTATATCACTTGCACAGAATAATCCTGTGATAATTACTGTTATCCTTTAATTTAACAGAAGATATGAACATGAAACGTGTGTGTACAACTAGTACAGAATAATACTGTACAAATTACACGTATCCTTTTTTTTATACAGGAACATAAGTACATAAATGGCCTGTATTCTATAAAAATGGGTTGGTCTTGTAAAATGTACAGAAGGACATTGTAAAAATGTTCAGGAATATTTGCAGCTGTATTTATTACACACATCGAGAGTGTAAAATTAACAGTTCTTTATGTAAAATTTACTTGAATAACAGATATGTACTTAAACGGCTAGCTTCAGTAAGATTAACATTGAAGTTCTTTAAAAACATTTAGCATATCTGACACTGTATATATTAATTTCAATTTAAAAACTCAAACGTATAATTCATCGGAGAGCCAGTATTTTTGAAAAACTGGTTATTTCAGCACACAAATTTTTTAAACAGTTTTATGTGTTGTTTCATTGCTGTGGGGGTGCGCCCCGTACGACCACCCTTCATATACTTAGTTAATAGCATCTGAACCCCGTCAATTTAATTATGCATAATGCATGGTAATTTCTTCGATAATCCTTCACCCTGCAGACCAAGAAGTGATTTGGAAATGTTTTCGATTCCCACATTGCCCAAAATTATATTTTTGGGTGCACTGCCCAAGGCAGGGATTGACTAAACTCTATTTTGAAATCTATTAATGATAGAGTCATGATATGTTTTGTGGTTATAGTCATCCATTATCGGCCTCAAATGGTTTTAATTAAATTTTAATTAAAACGTCATACAAATTGTAAAAAATAAATAAGAAAAATGAATAAATATAAAACCGTGAGATATTTTTTACAACCTAAGCGAGAGTTTCTTTCGGAAAAGAGCGAGCGTTTTAATATTTAGTCGTTTGTCGAATTGATTTACAGCAATAAACTATTCGGTAAAATACTACTTACGTGATTATTTACTTTGGTTTATAGAGAGGCTAAAGGCTCTGCCAGTGACCGATTTCTCTTGAACCAGAGATGCTCACAATTAGATTAGTACCTATCTGGCAAACCTGAAAACCCAGTTGCCTCGTAAAACATGTAAAATTTTGTACCAAAGTCTTCTGACATTATTGTTATTTTTTAACCAAAATCATTTTTACTAGTGAAATAGCTGTGTATCAGTAATTACGTAAACATGTAAATTAAAATCGTGCTATATTTTGAAATATAGTCTCTTTATGTAGGCTACCTTAGCTATATACTAGAAATCAACCTTACGCGTGAAACTTTAAAAAATACTAACCAAAAAGAACTGAACATAAGGCTGATTTCTAAAAACCCAAGAACAAGTTGTGCAAATGTGCATTATTGGGTCTCTCTGAGAGATTTGACCCGTTTAGCCCCGGATTTTAATGAATTGTCTGTGCGCATAACCTTTTAATTATATATTATTGGAAAATGTGAGATCGGCCCTGCATATTAGCTTATTTTCCCTAGCTACCACGTCAAAAATTCAGTTTCATATTCGTAAATTTGACTAAACGTGTTAGTGTATTTTCTACAATAATGTTTGTTGATTTAATTATTTGCTACTTATCGAATTTACTGAGATGTAAAAAGTAATTTCTACCGACGGATGTGTAAAACCAACTTTAATATGCCAATTAAATTACGTATAAGGTTCACGTACTCCAGACTGTTATTCATGTTGATTTGACAGACTTTATTACTATGTTATTTACAGCTATTTCATCATGTTAAATTAACATAAAATTACTTGTAAAATTATAATACGGAATAAGCTGTTATATTTACAGAAACGTCTTGGCACCACCTGCTTCCAACACTTTCATGTAATTTGAACAGGGCTTTTTTCTCTCAGTCGAGATATTCAGTCCTGTCCGCGGCGATGATCCATCGAGGTCTCAAGGAAGTCCGAACATTCGGTGGGTGCAGTGAAGTTTTCAACTTCCCGGTTTTGCGCGGGTGCGACTTTTCTCGCGGCTAGCGTATGTTTTTGGAGACCATGTCTCTCTTTTGGTTCCCGACTTTTTCGCTTTCGTTATCCGACCCTTCTCTCTATTTTTCTTTTCCGTCCTCCGTATCAATATCAAAGAGTTTTAGGATGGGTTTTAACAAAATCCCCCCTCCCCAAATTAGAGGGGACCCAATCAAGTTAGGTACGCTCCATCCTGGGTCTTCTTGACCCCACCCCTGACGAGGTGTCAGATTTTGCCCTGAGATTCACCAAAAGAACTCGCGCACAACGATTTATTTTCCATTGACACTCAATTTTAGGAATATTGCTATTTCTAAGAATCGTTTATAACCCTGGCATCACAACTAATTGTAAGGTTTATACCCGACCCGGCATCCCAAGTAATTTTACAAAAAAATTATATGCGGTAAAATTAGGGCATGCACACAAAAAAAAGATAAGAATAAGAAATAGGTCGGTACAATTTAACTCAAAAGTTAAAAAGTCTATAGTCACCTATTGAAAAAGGGTGAGTGTTATAAACCATTAAGATTGACCGGTAATTGGGCAGGAGTTAAAAAACACTATCTCGGTATGACCATTGACCGAAAGAAACTAAAAGAGAGGACGCTTGGCTCGGACCGCCAGAGGCAGCGGTAGGTATTTCCCAAAATCCCATAAGTGGTTTCCAAGAATCTAGGGTCGTTTTTAAATTTGGGCTACTACATGTATATGTGCTAGTGAGCATAGGGGAACGAAAAATATTCGTTACAGTGTGTCAGAATTTATAGCCCGGTGTACTTAGTAACAGAGACCATACCAACGGAGGTCTATCATCATAGTGCCCTACGCCAGAGTCCACCTAGCCCAAACAGGTGACAAATCCAACATGGGTAGTAGTACACTTCTACAGATGGTCGCACTTTTGATGCAAGCCACTCAACCCAGCAGAAGGTGCAGCAATGGGTAGACCATTTCCCACTTCGCACACAGCAGTGGGATTAAGAGTGGGTGCTATAGCAACTCCAGCCGACACCCTACCTACGTAGGTAAAGAGTCCAACCCTTTGGAGAGAGCTCCTAAAGGGGAACGACGAGCACACAGCAGTCCACATAGCCCGGCACAGCTGGCACCGGAGATCCCGGTGTGCTCCAAAAGACTGGGAAACAGGACCACCGTGCCCTCATATGGAGGCCCGCCGCCCCAAACCAGGCTACTCAATCCGCCGAGGCGGCCAGATTGCACTAAAATGACAAGAATATCGGTGTCATTTGCAACCACTAAAACGCTATTGGATTTTTTAGATAAGTCGAGCACAGTATTGGCGATTAATGTATCCGCATCTGCTTTAGCATGTAGAGCTTTAATTTACAGCATTACTGAGGTGCCTTGACAAAACGTCAATAAATCTTGATTTGTTTTTCTTATTGGCTAAAAAGTCTTGTTGTTCAACGGTAGCGAACTCATTAGCTTGTACAATTATATTAGCTGATGAATTTCTAATATTTATCCTGCTCTGTTCGACTATACCTTTGTGCTTGACGCGGTGTCGTAACCATCAAAAACTACTATCGCATTACTACCAAAATGGCTAAAAACCTATGACAAGTAGGCGTCACATATTTCCGCGCACGTGCTGGTCTCTGCCATACCACTTTGTGTAACAAGTACCCATCATCAACAACGAACTCTGGGTTTAGTGGAAATGATTATTTGAGCACTGACCGAGCTTCTGCTAGTTCTTGGTCTATGGTATTCCCGAATGGCCTGAAGATGATTCTTCGTGTAAAAAAAAATAAATTTGCAAGGTCTGTGGAACTTGGCTTCAGTGCCCACTAAATCGACTACGGCATTTACACGCGCGTGTACAATTTCTCCTACTTCATCTCCACGTTCCTTTGCGCGTTTCTCTATCGTTTTGGTTATTATTAATGTAGTGACTTCCGAAACGGCATCGTGATATCATCCTCCAGTTTATACCTTTCCCGCAAAAAAATACAACGAGATTTGAAATAAAATTCTTCAAGAGCTGATCTTAATTCCACTATTCGGCGGTACTTCTAACGGGGTCTCATTTGAAATGGCTTTAAGCCTGAATACTCGATAGACGAGTATACATTTTCCGACAGGAAGAATGAACGATCGATATAACATTTTTTTTCGTGAACTTGGTCTTTTCTCTTCAAGCTGCATTTGATCAATGATTTAATCCCTTTAGTCACGCGAACAGTTTGGCCACACAAAACACAATTAGCGTCCTCCATCTTCAAAACATAGTCTAACTCTAGCTTTACTTTTAGCGAAATATTTGATAAGCGTAACGATCTAGGCTCGTTATCTAAATACGTTGGAAGAGGTGACGCGGACGAAGGCGCCACCAGAACTAAGTTCTATTTGACGTAAGCGGTCATCTCTCCTTTTAGTTCCCACTGTTTTATATTTTTCACGATTATCTCTACATTAGCTCGGCTAACAATAACCCCGACTACTCCCTCCACTATGAAAAATAAAGAAAAAGCTTCGGGTTTTTAATCCCAGAAATCTATATATATAAAATCTGATGTTTGTATACCTTATACTATATTCCTAACAAGGAGACATCCCGAAGTGTAACCCACCGATTTTGTTCACCTTCATGTATCATGAAAAATCCAAAAGGGAATTTATTCAATGGGCAACCGTTTTGCCATGGCAACGAAAAATGTTTTTGACAACACAAAATATTAAATTTTCCCATTGAATATAACATGGGATTTTGACCTCAAATTGATCAACAGTTGATCAATTTTGATGTTTTTTGGTCAATTTTAATCTATTTTTTTCTATTTTTTGCATTTTCGAAATTTTGAATGCGAAAATTTCCATTTGTTGTTGTCAAAAACATTTTTCGTTGCCATGGCCAAACGGTTGCCCATTGAATAAATTCCCTTTAGGATTTTTCAAGTTACATGAAGGTCTATCAATCCTCCGAGTTTGAACAAAATCGGTGGGTTACACTTCGGGATGTCACCTGTAAGCGAGGGGATGATCACTCCGCGTAATCGGTGTACAGAGCCGTACCTTTGACTGTACTAATGGGATTACGCGTTATCTTTGAAGTCCCTGCCTTTGGCAGTGGTAATCTAAGTGTAATCCGGTGTACAGACTTTCTAAGAGTGGTTAGCCCCTCGCCTGTAAGTGGCTTCTGTCTGTCTTGCGTCTGTTTCTCTATAGACGTCGGAGCCGTTCAACCTAGAACCGCCAAATTTCTCACAGCTATTGTTATGGTGCAAAGGCAGCGAGTCGCGTTATTTTCATCGATTTCCAATCTGGGTTAAGTTAATTAATTAAATAATGTTAAAAAGCGAGTCGAAATCTATGTATTTTTGCCCCTGGAAAGGTGCCGTGAATCCTGCAACCTACATACACCTATACAACCAATATTTTTCTGCCTCAGTCAATTTCGCAGCTGCGTCATTGTCACTTGGAGAATGGAGACTGAGGGGAGGGGGGAGGGTGGAAAAGGGTTTTGTTTATGACTCAGTCTTCATTTCCAATTAAGTAATTAATTAAATCATGTTTTTTGCCCCTGGAACGGGGCCGTGAATCCTGCAACCTACATACACCTATACAACCAATATTTTTCTGCCTCGGTCAATTTAGCGGCTGCGCTGGGAGGGGGGAAGGGTTTGGTTTATGACTCAGTCTTCACGGGATTTTAGTTCTAGCTGGGGCCCAGTCGAAACAGTCTTCACGGGATTTTAGTTCTAGCTGGGGCCCGGCTGAAACAGTCTTCACGGGATTTAAGTTCTAGCTTTGGCCTGGCCGAAACAGTCTTCACGGGATTTTAGTTATAGATGGGGCCCGGCCGAAACAGTCTTCACGGGATTTTAGTTCTAGATGCGGCCCGGCCGAAACAGTCTTCACGGGATTTTAGTTCTAGCTGGGGCCCGGCCGAAACAGTCTTCACGGGATTTTAGTTCTAGCTGGGGCCCGGCCGAAACAGTCTTCACGGGATTTTAGTTCTAGATGGGGCCCGGCCGAAACAGTCTTCACGGGATTTTAGTTCTAGCTGGGGCCTGGCCGAAACAGTCTTCACGGGAATTTAGTTCTAGCTGGGCCCGGCCGAACAGTCTTCAAGGGAATTTAGTTCTAGCTGGGGCCCGGCCAAAACAGTCTTCACGGATTTTAGTTCTAGATGGGACCCGGCCGAAACAGTCTTCGCAGGATTTTAGTTCTAGATGGGACCCGGCCGAAACAGTATTCACGGGATTTTAGTTCTAGCTGGGGCCCGGCCGAAACAGTCTTCACGGGATTTAAGTTCTAGCTGGGGCCCGGCCGAAACAGTCTTCACGGCATTTTAGTTCTAGATGGGGCCCGGCCGAAACAGTCTTAACGGGATTTTAGTTCTAGCTGGGGCCCGGCCGAAACAGTCTTCACGGGATTTTAGTTCTAGCTGGGGCCCAGCCGAAACAGTCTTCACGGGATTTTAGTTCTAGCTGGGGCCCAGCCGAAACAGTCTTCATGGGATTTTAGTTCTAGCTGGGGCCCGGCCGAAACAGTCTTAACGGGATTTTAGTTCTAGCTGGGGCCCGGCCGAAACAGTCTTCACGGGAATTTAGTTCTAGCTGGGGCCCGGCTGAACAGTTTTCACGGTAATTTAGTTCTAGCTGGGGCCCGGCCAAAACAGTCTTCACGGGAATTTAGTTCTAGCTGGGCCCGGCCGAACAGTCTTCACGGGAATTTAGATCTAGCTGGGGCCCGGCCAAAACAATCTTCACGGGATTCTAGTTCTAGCTGGGGCCCGGCCGAAGGACGGGCTACCCAGCTCGTATATCTATACTATATTCCTAAGTGTCTTCTGTCTGTCTGTCTTGCGTCTGTTTCTCTATAGACGTCCGAGCCGTTCAACCTAGGACCTCCAAATTTCTCAGAACTATTCTTACGGCTCAAAGGCAGCGAGTCGCGCTATTTTCATCGATTTCCAATTTGTTTTAAGTTAATTAATTAAATAATGTTAAAAAGCGAGTCAAAATCTTATGTATTTTTGTCCCTGGGAAGGTGCCGTGAATCCTGCAACCTACATACACCTATACAACCAATATTTTTCTACCTCAGTCAATTTCGCGGCTGCGTCATCGTCACTTGGAGAATGGAGACTAGTTTGAGGGGGGGATAGGGTTTAGTTCTAGCAGGGGCCCGACCGAAACAGTGTTCACGGGTTTTAGTTCTAGCTGGGGCCCGGCCGAAACAGTCTTCACGGGATTTTAGTTCTAGCTGGGGCCAGGCCGACACAATCTTCACGGGATTTTAGTTCTAGCTGGGGCCCGGCCGAAACAGTCTTCACGGGATTTTAGTTCTAGCTGGGGCCCGGCCGAAACAGTCTTCACGGGATTTTAGTTCTAGCTGGGGCCCAGCCGAAACAGTCTTCACGGGATTTTAGTTCTAGCTGGGGCCCGGCTGAAGGACCCAGCTAGTATATATATATATATTGGTTTGTTACCTTCTATGCATGCCCAAGATAATTGTCCGACGAAATTTGGCCTGTGGCATTGTGGCCCCTGCCCTCAGGTTATAGGGGCATCTTGAGATTGCTAAACTTCGTTGTTTTTGACCACGGGACCAATAACCGGTGACCGCAAGACCGAAACCCCTGACCTCACGCTGTCAAGAGACGCTGGTATTAAGAGACCCGGGAGTTTATCTCTCTGGCTCTAATTGCCTCACTTAGCTGCTGCATGGCACGACCTTCGATCCTTTTCGCTTGCGTTCGTTCTCTTTTCTCAGCCCACCCCTCCCCTCTCTATCTGTGTCAAGCAGACACCTTTGCCCGGGACGTATTCATTCCACGCATACCCATAACACCAACCGATATGCCATTTGATTTTAAACGCCTGCAATTTCCAATCATTCTTAGCTTCGCAATGACCATTAATAAAGCGCAAAGACAGTCACTTAAAACTGCGGGAATTAATTTAGAAAACCCATGCATTATGTGGCGTGCTCAAGAGTTGGAGCTGCAAATAACCTGTACATACTTACTCCAAACGGAGAAACTAAAAATATTGTGTACAAAAAAGCTTTATCATATTTACATCTTAAACTAATCAAAGAAATCAAATTAGTTAATATTACAAGATATGATATTTTGCACAATTAAACGTTTGCAATTTAAAAAAATTCCTATTTACTATTTAAAAATAATTTAATTTGCATATTTAATGTAAAGTGCATTTTGTTCCCGTTTTCTAAACCCCAATTTACTCAACTAGCCGGGCTTTTCAGCTAGTATCTATATTATAAAAACCACTTCGTCGTTGTCGTCGTTCGAGCTTTTGGTTATTCAGTAAGGAAGGCGAAGGCGGGCCGGCGAGGAAAAAGGAACCCGCGGAAAAGAGGGAAACCGAGACTGCCTTTGGCTTCGTTACTGAGGTAGTTCGACTATCTATTTTGAGCTTTTGGTTAGTCAGTATCTATATAATAAAAAGCTGTTGGTTGGGTGGTAGGTAGGTAGGTAGGTAGGTTCGTCAACCGATTTTGGCGACTTATTTCTCGATTTTCTGGCGCTTTTCGCGCGCGCGTTACGGACGAGAGCGTCGCGTGGCATTTTTTTGCGTACGCTACGATTTGCGTTTTCGCATCGAGTCGGCTTCGATTTCCGATTTGGTTTTTAGTTTTTTATTACAAATTTTCTAAAGTGACGCAAATCATGGCAGTTTCTAAAAATGCTCAAAATCTGTCGCCCCTGAGAGTTGGACCGTGTTTGTCCCAACACGCAATACACCCGAAAATTATCTCTCTTGCAACCGCGAATTTCGGAGGGGGGAGGATCGTGCGGGGGAAGTATCAGAAGGCCTGTGTGTTTCGGAAACGGGAGGAGGGGGTTTCGGGTTCGTTCCGATTTGAAAGTCCCGTGGTCTTTATGCATCAGCCATTGGTAACAGGGGGTTTAAAAGGGTACAGGGAGGTTTGGAACGACTGCGAGTTTGAGTTATTTTTCCGGGGAAAAGGGTACCACGGAAATCTTCGCTTTGGACAGGGGGAGGGGAATACTATGGAAATTATCACATGTTAAAAGCGGAGCGGGGGTACCACGGTAATTATCACATGGGGAAAATGGGAAGGAAGGGCCTTACAGCGGTGGTTCGACTATGGGGTAAAGGGTGCCACGGAAATTCTCGCGTTGGAAAGGGGGAGGGGAGTACTTCGGAAATTCTCGCATGGAGAAAAGGGGGAGAGGGTACCACGGTATTTATCACATGGGAAAAGCGGAGAGGGGGTACCCCGGTAATTATCTCATCGGGAAAAGGGGGGAAGTGCCTTACTGCGGTGGTTTTACTATGGGTAAAAGAGCACCACGGTAATTATCTCATGGGGAAAAGGGGGAGGAAGGGCCTTACTGCGGTGGTTTTACTATGGGTTAAAGAGCACCACGGTAATTATCACATGGGAAAAAAGTGGAGGAACGGTAATTATTACATGGAAAAAATGGGGATGGGGTACCCTGGTAATTATCACATGGGAAAAAGGGGAGGAAGGGCCTTACTGCGGTGCTTCGACTATTGGGTAAAGGGTGTCTCGGAAATTCTCGCATGGGTAAAAGGGGGAGGGTGCCTTACTGCAGTGGATCGACTATGGGGAAAAGGGTGCCAAGGAAATTATCCCATGGGAAAAAGGGGTTGGAGGGGGGCGTACTGGAGAGGAGTGCCTCGAACACACACAACTAGCTGAGGGCCCGCCTGTAAGGCGGGCTTCTAGGCTAGTCTATATAATAAAAAGCTGTTGGTTGGGTGGTAGGTAGGTAGGTTCGTCAACCGATTTCGGCGACTTATTTCTCGATTTTCTGACGCTTTTCGGGCGAGCTTTACGGGCGCGAGCGTCACGTGGCATTTTTTTACGTACGCTACGATTTGCGTTTTCGCATCCAGTCGGCTTCGATTTCCGATTTGCTTTTTAGTTTTTTTATTACAAATTTTCGAAAGTGACGCAAATGTCAGTTTCTAAAAATGCTCAAAAACTGTCGCCCCTGAGAGTTGGGCCGTGTTTGTCCCAACACGCAATACCAAGGAAAATTTTCTCTCTTGCAGCCGCGAATTTCGGAGGAGGGGATCGTACGGGGTAGTATCAGAAGCCCTGTGTGTTTCGGAAACGGGAGAGGGGGTGGTTTTGGGTTGGTTCCGATTTGAAAGTCCTGCTCACGGTACGTTTGTCCCATCAGCCATTGGATACAGGGGGTTTAAAGGGGTACAGGGAGGTTTGGAACGACTGCGAGTTTGAGTTATTTTTGCAGGGAAAAGGGTACCACGGAAATTATCACATTGGAAAAGCGGAGAGGGGGTACCACGGTAATTATCACATGGGAAAAATGGGGAGGGGGTACCCCGGTAATTATCACATGGGGAAAATGGGGAGGGGTACCCCGGTAATTATCACTGCGGTGGTTCGACTATAAGGTAAAGGGTGCCACGGAAATTCTCGCGTCGGAAAGGGGGAGGGGAGTACTTCCGAAATTCTCACATGGAGAAAAGGGGGAGAGGGTATCACGGTAATTATCACATGGGGAAAAGGGGGAGGAAGGGCCTTACTGGGGTGGTATACTAGAGGTCGACGTTTGAATAAGAAATTATACGATTGTTTATATTTATCCATAACCGAGAGTTATTCAGGAATATTCGAAAAAAATGATTAATTTTGCATTTTAAATCGTTGTTTAATCGTTTAATTTATTCGTATAAAAAAATAATAATAATTTTATTGATTTATTGAAATTTTTGCGGTTAATTTATTTGTTTCGCCGACCTCTAGGTTTTATTATGGGGAAAAGAGTACAACGGTTATTATCACATGGGAAAAAGGGGGAGGTGGGTACCACTGTAATTATAACATGGGAAAAAAGGGGATGATCGGTAATTATAACATGGGGAAAATGGGGAGGGGGTACCCCGGTAATTTTCACATGGGGAAAAAGGGGAGGGGGTACATCGGTAATTTTCAGATGGAAAAAAAGGCGAGGAAGGGCCTTACTGCGGTGGTTCGACTATGGGGTAAAGGGTGCCATGGAAATTCTCGCATTGGAAAGGGGGAGGGGAGTAATACAGAAATTCGCGCGTTGGAAAGTGGGGGGGAGTACTACGTAAATTCTCGCGTTGGAAAGGGGGAGGGGAGTACTACGGAAATTCTCGCGTTGGAAAGGGGGAGGGGAGTACTACGGAAATTCTCGCGTTGGAAAGGGGGAGGGGAGTACTACGGAAATTCTCGCGTTGGAAAGGGGGAGGGGAGTACTACGGAAATTGTCGCGTTGGAAAGGGGGAGGGGAGTACTACGGAAATTCTCGCGTTGGAAAGGGGGAGGGGAGTAATACGGAAATTCTCGCGTTGGAAAGGGGGAGGGGAGTACTACGGAAATTCTCGCGTTGGAAAGGGGGAGGGGAGTACTACGGAAATTCTCGCGTTGGAAAGGGGGAGGGGAGTACTACGGAAATTCTCGCGTTGGAGAGGGGGAGGGGAGTACTACGGTAGTTATCACATGGGAAAAGGGTGAGGGGTACCCCGGTAATTATCACATGGGGAAAAAGGGGAGGGGTACATCGGTAATTTTCATATGGGAAAAAAGGGGAGGAAGGGCCTTACTGCGGTGGTTCGACTATGGGGTAAAGGGTGCCATGGAAATTCTCGCATTGGAAAGGGGGAGGGGAGTAATACGGAAATTCTCGCGTTGGAAAGTGGGGGGGAGTACTACGTAAATTCTCGCGTTGGAAAGGGGGAGGGGAGTACTACGGAAATTCTCGCGTTGGAAAGGGGAGGGGAGTCCTACGGAAATTCTCGCGTTGGAAAGGGGTAGGGGAGTACTACGGAAAATATCGCGTTGGAAAGGGGGGAGTACTACGTAAAATCTCGCGTTGGAAAGGGGGAGGGGAGTACTACGGAAATTCTCGTGTTGGAAAAGGGGAGGGGAGTACTACGGAAATTCTCGCGTTGGAAAGGGGGAGGGGAGTACTACGTAAATTCTCGCGTTGGAAAGGGGGAGGGGAGTACTACGGAAATTCTCGCGTTGGAGAGGGGGAGCGGAGTACTACGGTAGTTATAACATGGGAAAAGGGTGAGGGGTATCCCGGTAATTATCACATGGGGAAAAAGGGGGAGGTGGGTACAACGGTAATTATAACATGATAAAAAGGAGGAGAGTGTACCACGATAATTATCACATGGGAAAAGCGGAGAGGGGGTACCACGGTAATTATCACATGGGAAAAGGGGGAGGGGTACCCCGGTAATAATCACATGGGGAAAAAGGGGAGGACAGGCCTTACTGCGGTGGTTTGACTATGGGGTAAAGGGTGCCACGGTAATTATCACGTGCATGGGGAAAAGTGGGAGAGTGTACCACGGTAATTATCACATGGGAAAAGCGGAGAGGGGGTACCACGGTAATTACCACATGGGCAAAAGGGGGAGGGGTACCCTGGTAATTATCACATGGGGAAAAGGGGGAGTAAGGGCCTTACTGGGGTTGTTCTACTATAAGGAAAAGGGTACCACGGTAGTTATCACATGCATGGGGAAAAGGGGGAGGTGGGTACAACGGTAATTATAACATGAGAAAAAGGGGGAGGTGGGTACAACGGTAATTATAACATGAGAAAAAGGGAGAGGTGGGTACAACGGTAATTATAACATGAGAAAAAGGGGGAGGTGGGTACAACGGTAATTATAACATGAGAAAAAGGGGGAGGTGGGTACAACGGTAATTATAACATGAGAAAAAGTAGGAGGTGGGTACAACGGTAATTATGACATGAGAAAAAGGGGGAGGTGGGTACAACGGTAATTATAACATGAGAAAAAGGGGGAGGTGGGTACAACGGTAATTATAACATGAGAAAAAGGGGGAGGTTGGTACAACGGTAATTATAACATGAGAATAAGGGGGAGGTGGGTTCAACGGTAATTATAACATGAGAAAAAGGGGGAGGTTGGTACAACGGTAATTATAACATGAGAAAAAGGGGGAGGTGGGTACAACGGTAATTATAACATGAGAAAAAGGGGGAGGTTGGTACAACGGTAATTATAACATGAGAAAAAGGGGGAGGTGGGTACAACGGTAATTATAACATGAGAAAAAGGGGGAGGTGGGTACAACGGTAATTATAACATGAGAAAAAGGGGGAGGTGGGTACAACGGTAATTATGACACGAGAAAAAGGGGGAGGTGGGTACAACGGTAATTATAACATGAGAAAAAGGGGGAGGTGGGTACAACGGTAATTATAACATGAGAAAAAGGGGGAGGTTGGTACAACGGTAATTATAACATGAGAAAAAGGGGGAGGTGGGTACAACGGTAATTATAACATGAGAAAAAGGGGGAGGTGGGTACAACGGTAATTATAACATGAGAAAAAGGGGGAGGTGGGTACAACGGTAATTATGACATGAGAAAAAGGGGGAGGTGGGTACAACGGTAATAATCACATGGGAAAAAAGGGGAGGACAGGCCTTACTGCGGTGGTTTGACTATGGGGTAAAGGATGCCACGGTAATTATCACATGGGAAAAGCGGAGAGGGGGTACCACGGTAATTACCACATGGGAAAAGCGGAGATGGGGTACCACGGTAATTATCACATGGGCAAAAGGGGGAGGGGTACCCTGGTAATTATCACATTGGGAAAAGGGGGAGTAAGGGCCTTACTGGGGTTGTTCTACTATAAGGAAAAGGGTACCACGGTAGTTATCACATGCATGGGGAAAAGGGGGAGGTGGGTACAACGGTAATTATAACATGAGAAAAAGGGGGAGGTGGGTACAACGGTAATTATAACATGAGAAAAAGGGGGAGGTGGGTACAACGGTAATTATAACATGAGAAAAAGGGAGAGGTGGGTACAACGGTAATTATAACATGAGAAAAAGGGGGAGGTGGGTACAACGGTAATTATAACATGAGAAAAAGGGGGAGGTGGGTACAACGGTAATTATAACATGAGAAAAAGGGGGAGGTGGGTACAACGGTAATTATAACATGAGAAAAGGGGGAGGTGGGTACAACAGTAATTATAACATGAGAAAAAGCAGGAAGTGGGTACAACGGTAATTATGACATGAGAAAAGGGGGAGGTGGGTACAACGGTAATTATAACATGAGAAAAGGGGGAGGTGGGTACAACGGTAATTATAACATGAGAAAAAGGGGGAGGTGGGTACAACGGTAATTATAACATGAGAAAAGGGGGAGGTGGGTACAACAGTAATTATAACATGAGAAAAAGGGGGAGGTGGGTACAACGGTACATATAACATGAGAAAAGGGGGGAGTTGTGTACAACGGTAATTATAACATTAGAAAAAGGGGGGGTGGGTACAACGGTAATTATAACATGAGTAAAAGGGGGAGGTGGGTACAACGGTAATTATAACATGAGAAAAGGGGGAGGTGGGTACAACAGTAATTATAACATGAGAAAAGGGGGGAGGTGGGTACAACGGTAATTATAACATGAGAAAAAGGAGGAGGGTGTACCACGATAATTATCACATGGGAAAATCGGAGAGGGGGTACCACGGTAATTATCACATGGGAAAAGGGGGAGGGGTACCCCGGTAATAATCACATGGGGAAAAAGGGGAGGGCAGGCCTTACTGCGGTGGTTCGACTATGGGGTAAAGGGTGCCACGGTAATTATCACATGCATGGGGAAAAGGGGGAGGTGGGTTCAACGGTAATTATAACATGAGAAAAAGGGGGAGAGTGTAACACGGTAATTATCACATGGGAAAGGCGGAGAGGGGGTACCACGGTAATTACCACATGGGAAAAGCGGAGAGGGGGTACCACGGTAATTATCACATGGGCAAAAGAAGGAGGGGTACCCTGGTAATTATCACATGGGGAAAAGGGGGAGTAAGGGCCTTACTGGGGTTGTTCTACCATAAGGAAAAGGGTACCACGGTAGTTATCACATGCATGGGGAAAAGGGGGAGGTGGGTACAACGGTAATTATAACATGAGAAAAAGGGGGAGGTTGGTACAACGGTAATTATAACATGAGAAAAAGGGAGAGGTGGGTACAACGGTAATTATAACATGAGAAAAAGGGGGAGGTGGGTACAACGGTAATTATAACATGAGAAAAAGGGGGAGGTGGGTACAACGGTAATTATAACATGAGAAAAAGGGGGAGGTGGGTACAACGGTAATTATAACATGAGAAAAAGGGGGAGGTGGGTACAACGGTAATTATAACATGAGAAAAAGGGGGAGGTGGGTAAAACGGTAATTATAACATGAGAAAAAGGGGGAGGTGGGTACAACGGTAATTGACATGAGAAAAAGGGGGAGGTGGGTACAACGGTAATTATAACATGAGAAAAAGGGGAGGTGGGTACAACGGTAATTATAACATGAGAAAAAGGGGAGGTGGGTACAACGGTAATTATAACATGAGAAAAAGGGGGAGGTGGGTACAACGGTACATATAACATGAGAAAAGGGGGGAGTTGTGTACAACGGTAATTATAACATTAGAAAAAGGGGGGGTGGGTACAACGGTAATTATAACATGAGTAAAAGGGGGGAGGTGGGTACAACGGTAATTATAACATGAGTAAAAGGGGGAGGTGGGTACAACAATAATTATAACATGAGAAAAGGGGGGAGGTGGGTACAACGGTAATTATCACATGGGGAAAAGGGGGAGGAAGGGGGATGATGGGCCTTACTGGCGATACCCCGGTAATTATCACATTGGGGAAAGGGGAGGTAGGGCCTTACTGGGGTGGTTCTACTTTGGGGAAAAGGGTACCATTGAAATTATCGCATGGTAAAAGGGGGAGCTGGCATTACTGCGGTGGTTCGACTATGGGGAAAAGGGTAAAACGGTAATTATCACATGGGAAAAGAGGGGCTATGGGGAAAAGGGGGCCACGGAAATTCTCGCATGGGTAAAAGGGGTTGGGGGCCGTGCTGGAGTGGAGTGCCTCGAAACACACAACTAGCTGAGGGCCCGCCTGTAAGGCGGGCTTCTCGGCTAGTATAATTATAAAATGCACTGTTAAGAGTAATAATATAAGGCAAATACGCCACGACGGTGAACGTCGTCGGGAAAAATTCCCGTTAGGCCTAATGCAATATTTTTGCGGCGACTGTCACCGTTTTGGCGTTTTTCTCGTAGTGAAAACCAGCCTTAAGGCTGTTAGGTTAAGCCGGGATTATGCTAAATACATGTAGTGTTGAAAAAAATATGTATACCATTGTTAAAATAATTAATATAATGAAAATATTTTTGATTATTTCTTACTTAAAAGATATTTTACATAGTTTTATTGAAGTATAGTGTTCAAATATGTGTTATTTCTTCAAAACACATCGTTTGACTAATATTTCATTGAAATCGGTTGATTAGATCGCGAGATATAATTACTTCCGGACAATTTAAAAGATGGCGGCGAACCGCATCGTCATAATTAGATCCTTTATAGGCCCAAAATATGCATAAATACCCTAGACTATACATAAGGTTTTTCTTATAGAGTGTTTTCAGTTTGAAATTCACGACGTCACCCATGTAATTGGCCTATCGATAACTGTCATGGCGGCCACTTATAAGACTACAGCTGTGACGTTACAAGTTTTCAAAATCGTATCAGACGAAAGCACTCTATTGGGATTACAGACACGCAAAAAAGACTATTTCCTTTTACCAGTTTAAAAACAACACAGTAGAATTTAGATTTATTTTGACTAGGATATAGAATTTTTAAACTTCGATTACATTCCGTGTCGTAAAATAGGAAGCTCAAAATTATCTAGAGCAGTGTATTTTCGTGAATATTTGGATTTTATAAATAATATAAAGGAGACGCCTCCTAATACTACAATAAATCAATGCATAGGCCTAACAACCAAAATGTTTAAAAATTGTAATTTCAATAAAATTTTATTTAATAAATTAATTTAACAAAACTTTTGAAAATTATGGCATGTTTTTCGTTGAGTTTTCGTTGGGGGCGGGTCTAAATAGGGGTGTGGGAAATCGTGGGAAATTTACTATCCAGCAATGGAATTTCGACTTTTGAACCTTGGCAACACTGGCTCAGTGAATATGTAAATCCTTTAGGAAAACAACATGTTCTTATTTGCATTATATACTGACCACATCATAATTGTAATCAAGTAGGATCACCTTTTAGGAACTCCCAAAATTGTATCAAGTGGGATAAAAAAAAATTCCATTCAAATTTGGTCCATCTGTTTTTTTAGAAAATCATAAATTATAGGTTTCACAGATGGTCTCTCGTTTCTCTTCAGAATTTCATTTAAAATATTCAGTAACAAAAGACCATTTAGACAGAAGAAAAAGGATGTGTACGGGCTTGCAAACTATCCCCGAATTGAGGAACTGCGGCGAAAGAAAGTGGAGATGGCGGATTGTAAAAGTGCAATTTAATTCTGAGATCAGTTTAAATTTATAAAAACAAAAAATCAGGGCTCTTGGGAAATTTTCTTATCTAAAATCATTGATTTTTCAGTTTTTCCCTGAGCATTTTGTCAAATAAAAATAATAATGTTTTGTGTTTGTAGGTGCTGTTCATTTTTCGTTTGGCTTTAATTTTATGGTTTGGTGTATCCTTGACATTTTACGAAATTAATTTAATCCCTGACTTCTAATTAACCTTTCCACCTCCATTTTCTAGATCCCTTATTTGTCCAAGTTCCCAGGCTATACAGGTTTCGTTCAGTGGCGTAGCCAGGATTTTGTTTCGGGGGGGGGGGGGGGCACACCATTGAAAAAAAATTAAAAAATAAAAATATTTGTACGTACAACCATAGGACAACGTTTTTGCGCTTACAAACGTAATCGAGTTGATAAGAATTCAAATTCTCCATTCAAATAATTTTTCGCTACTACTAAAGGGATGAATCGGCGCAGCATTCGAATCACAATTCGCTTGTGCAGCAAAAGGAATCACTATATGGTCGCCGCCCTTCTTATTCGTAAATTGCCCCTGTAGGCTGTAGCAAATAAAGTCGTTTTGGGGTCGGGGTACGGTCGAAAAGTCGCTTTAGAGTCGACGACCAAATGCCGACCTAAAAACGTCCGAACGTTTTTCGACACTAAAACCGTAAATCCTTTTTTGGGACTATTTATGGTCGGTATGCCGACCATTATCTGACTTAAAATAGACCTTACATTTAATAATTGGATTCGACATTAACTTTATGAAACAGACCATATACATTTAGGAAAAGGGGTTATTTTGATTATTTTCTGACTATTTGATGATTTTCTGAGATGATTTTGTTTATTTTTTTCTTCAAACTTATTTGTATTCCAAAAACACGGCATCTAATAATTAGATCAGTTTTGGGTTGGAAATAAGCATTCATATAAAGTCAGCCCGACGTCGTTTCAGAGTCGGTTCTTAGGTCTATTAAAAGGCGGTAAAGAGTCAACGTTTTGTAGTCGGCCGACCCTTTTACCCCTAGGACATTTCGACACTAAATCCAAAGGTCGGCCGACTTTAGTGTTTAGTACCTTTTGCCGACGTGGGCCTGACTCTAATTTGCTACTGGAGTGGTTGCAAAATTGCGAGTTGAAGTATAAATAACAAATTTGTAAATATACAGTAGATATTAACTACCCTTCGACAACGTGTAGAGGAAACTTGTAGAAGTGTATAGGAAATTTGTAGAAGCGTAGATGTAGCTTTGTTCTGTGCAAGCTACACTCTTACAAGTACTCACTAGACGTTATTGAGGGGTGGCTTCACCTGTCTATTGCGTTTGTAAATATTCGTACTTTACAACAATATACGTAGTAGGTGCTTTGTCGCGTTAGAACAAAGTGGTCCATAAATAATTCAAACGAGCAGCTTGAAATTAATGTCGGAGTGAGAGGAACAAATCAAGAGATTGCTAAGCCAGAGCGTGTGGGCGATTTTCGTTTTGTAAAAATCGGCTTTGGTTCGAACGCCTCCCCCCCCCGCGACGGGAAACGCACCTACATTATATTATATACCGGCGCATTTCGTATTTCGGTTCGTTACGTCAGTCTCGTTGGGAGGGGGAGGAGGGATGACAAGGGGCCATCAACGCGAAACTAGTTTTCCGAAAAGGCGCAATATAAGCGTCTACACTCGTAACCGAGTTTTACCCACCCTAAACTCCCCCGGCCTTCGTTTTATCAAAAACGATAGAACGGCGCGGGCCTGTGAAATAGTTGTTCCGTCGTCGTTATTCGAGACGCGCAGCTTTGATAAAAGCCTCATCCGCTCGTCGGCGCTCTTCTCCAGCGGAGAGAAAAAAATAACAGGGCCACCAGTTGGTTTCTTTCTAGGCCAGCCACCGCCCGCAGTCATTGTTTCCATTCCTCGACAATTTGTTGATTCGGTTGCCGTGACGACAAAATGCCAAACTGTCCAAAGTGTGATAAGCCAGTATATTTTGGTAAGTAAAAGGTTTTCTTTGTCCGTTCGTCCAAGAGTTGTCAGTGCCAAAGTAGGGTCTTGTTAAAAAAAACGCGTTTGGAATTTATTATGAGTTTGTACGAATTCACTGATGGATACGAAATAGAAAATAAAACCGCATTTTTAAAGTTATGATTGAAAATTTGTTAATGGTGATTTGGCGGGGAAGGTGTGGTGACCTGCTGTGTCTCGGAAGCCATGGACGCCTCTTGAGCAGGGCTGATTGACACATGGGACGAAAGGGTTGGCGTCCTATAGCCCCTGAAAAAACGGTTTTAGCTCAGGTTTTAACACGCCCATCTGCCGATGCCCTATGCTCCGAGCCCAAGATATCCAATCCAGCCCTCCTCTTGAGGACAACGACAAAGGGTGGCTGTCATACGTCCGCCACTGGTGACTCGTCAATATGCTGTAGTATCCCACGTCGGAGGCGTATGTCAGACATCGTCAACGTTATGACCTGCCCAGAGATATTTAGGTCAATTGAAATTATAAACTAGAAGTTGTAAACGGGCCCAAATCCTGAAAGTGTAAAGAAATTAGTTTCTCGTATTATCTGTAACGAGGTCCTAAATTCCATAAATGATAACGGTGTAGCTAACAACCCAGATTCCTGTATCACTCGTATCTCTGGGATTAACATATTTATGATACGTCAAGGTTAGTGACGCTTACGTTATTTTATTGTTGAACAACGTCTTTAGATATTCGTAAATTTCACTGTTTATTCATGGGTATGCAATAATTGAAATCGGTCTATACAAAAGAAGAGATATGGGCAAATTGTAGGCGCCACCATTTGTACAAATCCATTGACATTTATCTGTTTGTTTAGTCACGACAAATTTGTACGCATTCTGGTCCACCGCTTAAAAATATTTTGATAAAACTATCGGTGGTGGTGGCAGTGGCGGATATATATGGGGGGGCGCCCCCCTTTGACGCTTAAGCTTTGCATGTGACTTGATGATTTGTTATTACACCCATAGCTCAGGATGTCTTTTAGCGCCCCCCCTCGACGCTTAAGCTTTGCATGTGACTTGATGATTTGTTATTACACCCATAGCTCAGGATGTCTTTTAGCGCCCCCCCTCCCTTGAGTTTTTTTCTGTATGAATATTTTAATTCTACACGAGTAAACAAAAAGTGAGGCTATTAATAACTATGTCTGGTCAACTAACTGAACATCATAGAAAAGACTCGCTTCTTTTGTAGAATTTAGAAATATTATTGTTTCGTTCCCACGTAGTTCTGAGAAACCCAAACAACAATACACTTAATCATCCCCAATAGAACTCGCAAAGTCCTAAAAAAACCACGGGAAATGGATGAACTAAAGTTTAAAATAAAAAAGCTATATATAAAAGTTTTAATTTCAAGTAATAGTTTTTCAATAAATTTATGTAAATGTTAATCAACGTAGATTATTTCTGGCTATTTTATTTTATTGAATTTCTGGCTATTTTATTTAATTTAATTTTTCACTCGAATATCTATTTGGTCCGAGTTTCGCGTCTTTTTGTTTGCTCGAAGACCTATCGGTACGAGCTATTAGTAAGTTTTTAAATATCTTAAAATTTGTTTAGGGTTTAGCTTTATTATCCCTTTTCTCATTGGACTAATCTACTTATTCGCTAATTTTATCTCCTGTAGATTCTTTATAATCATTCTACGTTCGTACGAAAACTATTTTCATGTTGTTCTTTATTTTGACAATATCAACGGTATTTTTTGTTTTGATCGACATGTGTGTATTAAAAGAGCAATCAAGGAGAACGATGACTAAAATGAAGAAAACGTTATCTTGAATAGCCTCTCTTTTGAGAAACTTGATCTCGGCGCACGGCCGCGACTCGCTTAAGGAACTTTCCTTTACTGCCCTTTAAAACTGATACTAAAGAGGCCCAAATTTATTGTTTACGGAAACCTTATAAAGGAAATCGTTTCATACCGGGTTTTTTTCTCGTTTCAATAGTAGTCGCATCGCATACATCGAGCGAGACAGTGTGCGTGCGCCGTTTCAAACGCGGTAGATGAATACGAGGGCGGCTCCTTTTCAAACTTTTCGCACTACACGCTACCTGTATACTGTTGAGCCTTTACGCATACTTATCTTGAAAGCTATATTATATAATAAAGGTATATCGGAAACCTTAAAATTCCATACTTGTACAAATCGTATTACGATAATAAACTGCTCATAATTCTATTAAACTATAAATTGAAGTGACCATTATTTGGGACGGAAACCAATAGGCCGATAAAAATATTTCGCCTAAGTTGTTCTCTTTCCCTCACTACTAGAGGATTTCGGAAAGGGGGTAGGAAGGGGTAGTAAGTCTGTGACGTATGTTCAACAGCAGCGCCACACTTGTACAGATATCAGAACTATAAAAAACGTTCAAAACAAATTTCGTCTGCTGCAGTATTTTTGTGGGAAACATAAGCCTTAGCGAGAATCGTGGCCTTACGCGAACGTTTCTTATGATTAACACGTAAATTATAAGTTAAAAATATAAAATGAATCGTCTAATTGAACTTTAGAATTCTTAAATTGGTATTTCCTAATTCAATGATTGATAATCTGGAAAAAAAAATTGAAAGCATGTTCTTATTTGGTAAATTTTATTTCTGAACCCCTTCTTGATGTAAAAAAATAAAATATTAAAATCACAAATATCATTTTTTATTACTGGTATTATCCCTTTCTCACCATTATCTAAAATGTCATTAAAATCAAAAGTAACACGCATTAGATAAACACACTTTCTCTAATTAAATTCCATTGCTATTCGGGTCCTGGTCGAGATGTAAAGCAAACTATTTTAACGCGCATTCAAATGTCTCTTTTTATTTTATTTTATTTTTTAAAATGAAAAAGAATAAAACAATTTAAAACACAAAACGATTCAAATGCTTTTAAAAAAAAATAATAAATTAAAAATGAACAAAAAGTAGTAGTGAGCGTGGTCTCTAGTGGCTTAAATGACTTAAATGGCCTGTACCTAAAAATTGCATTTTTCTTAATTTGGTTTTAATTTGCTTAATGCGTCACAGCCTTAACGGCTCCTTTTAACTGAAATACTGTACGTTCCAGGAGTAGGACCGATTAAATTCCGGGAGGGTTTATTCTTTGGTAGAACTAAATCCATAAAAATTCGATATATTGCAAACATGAAAGGAAAAACGTTGTATAATCAAATGTTTTTTTCCGACTTCTTTATAAAAGATTTTGCCCTTTTTAAAGGGATTTAATTAAATAATATTATTTTTCTATCAGTTTAACAATGTTGATGAAATATTAATTGCGATTATGTATTTCCCATAATGCGAAATACCTGAATATTTCAGCCCTAGTAACAAGCCTCAAGTGTGGAGCACTAAATTGTCTAGGGTCTTTGCTAATGTCATTTTTTTAAACTTAAATTAACCAGCTAGATATCATTCAACTCTAAATTTTCTACGATAAACAGTGATCCAACTTCGCAGTGTCATACTCCCACTATTGAAGTAACTAGTTCCACCGAACTGAAGATATACATGTATTTGAAAATAAGGAATTGTTAGACATACCTTTCTGTCTGAGAAAACGCCTATTTAAGATGACTCATTTTGGACACTATCCAGGGGCGTGGGAATATCCCGGGTATACGGTTAAAAGTAACTAGAATAATATTAAACAATGATACATAATAAATTAAATTAAATTTCAATTTAAGAATTATTTCACTGGGTTAAAATTTCGATTTCAGAAATTTGATTGTCTTACGATCGGCTTCGTACTTTTTTTGATTATTCATGATCAAATAACCTCTATGTTTAAATTACACGTTTTTTTTTTAATATATGAAATCAATATGACGTCAACACCGTTTTTATACTCGGGAAAATGTGAAAATCTCTTATCGCACTATAGTTTGTAACTAGTTTTTTGGTGGGTTTCTCTGTGTTCTATTGGTCAAAATTGGCTATCAACCCGACTTAAACTAGGTTTTAATGACTACCGGGAACGTAACTTTAGCGCTACTAAGCCGTTAAATTACGGATTTAAAAGATTTCGCAATATCGAAAGTTGTTAAATTTAATAATCAATCCACAACGAAAAAATAAATTATCCCTTTTAATCGCCCCGCGAATGTAAACGTTTATTTTTATTTCATATTTAATCGAAATATTTAGCGCCGAGATCAAAGGGAAAATTCTAATAAATTTGCAATTTTCATTTTCAGCCGAAAGACTTTCGTCATTAGGAAAAGACTGGCATCGTGGATGCTTACGATGTGAAAAGTGCAACAAGACTTTAACACCGGGCAGTCACGCCGAGGTACCCAACATTATTTCTAGTTTTGTTGTAACTTAGAACTGTTTTTTTTCTTACCGAATGTTAAATTAATAGTGTCCGCATTAAATTTCTGCTGTTACCTTTATAACACAGTTATTATTTATGACCAGACGTGTATAACATACACTTAGAAAGAAGTATCCATCTACATTAACTTTTAATGATATTCGCGGGATATTTCTGCAAAAAATACATTTTTACGTCGCGGTAAATTTTGGATTTTCGGTTATCATGGTATACTTTTAGCTTTGAAATATCTTAATACTACAAAACTACAAGTGTAATTTTTATAGCCTGGCTACACCTCTGGTAAGAGATATAAATACATTTAAGAAATAGTTTAACTTTCATAATACTCAGCTAGGTTAAATTGGCGACTTTTATTGCCTCGATACAGGTGGCCGGTATATGTTTTATATATTTCTGATATGATATAACATAAAGATGAGATTTACTTCATATTACTACACCCATATATAAAATCCGAGTTGTCCTTTTAAAATAACACGTAGTAAATTGATTATGTCAAGAGTTATTTTTAAGCCTGATAATTGTGTACCCTGCATAGACTATATACAATAATCTAGGGTAAATAAAAATGTTCATCCTTGATTGATAAGATTTGTAAATTGTGGTATTTATTTTACAGCACGAAGGAAAGCCTTACTGCAATACGCCGTGTTATGGGGCTCTCTTTGGTCCTGGAGGTAAGCCGACATTTTATTGACATCTTAAAAATTCTCAAACAGCGTTTGAAATTTAGTCGCTTAACGCCATGCGGCCGAGAAGTATTTAATTTATCAGACGAATTCGACCTTTACTAACTTATGTTATCACTACATTTAAAAGGCGATTTGAAATAAATGATTTTAAAGCGTAGCTTTCGAAATTAAACAAATAGTCTATACTATAAGCATCTTAGATTACAGCCCCTTCACCAAACTAGTATTAAAAAGGCTATTAGTCCTCCTTTTCTGATACCATTTTAATGTTTTAGTCTCATTCGACATAATCCTATTCAACCAAACTTTTTTAATAACGCCAAATTCGACCGAATATAGCCGAAATGGGCGGTTTCTTTAACCAATAAATATAGTTTGGCAGTTATTATGTATTGTATGCAACCTAACGTAACCAAACTCTGATCTTACTTAATCTATCCTAACGTACGGTGCGACGAAATTCACCCTGAAATAAACATTCGGTCGAATAGGCCTATACCATGTGTGGATTTTCTAATGAAAATTATTACAAAACAACAAATGCAGAAGTATATATAAAATGTCTCCCTGACGAGATAACTATTTATTTGGGACTTAATAATGAAACGTACCGTCGCAGATTCGAGGTCGCTTTCGACAGGAGCTTTTTTCCCGCGGATGTTTTCACTGCATCAGTGCTAGACATTTACAGCGAATATTACTACACCTAAGGGTGTGGATATTGACTTATTTATAAACCTGGTTTTCCAGATGAAATAGTTTTCAAATGTACGTGTTTTATTATCAGTATTGGAATATTAGTACTTTCATATATTAAATACTGTAAAACACCGAATGGTAACGCTTTTATAAAAAATATACACCAATAAGCATTTCAGCTGTAATAAACTCTTTATTTCCTTTATAAAAAAGATATGTTCACTGTACATTGCCAATGTGGTTCTTGGGTATTTTTTCAAACTTAAGGAAAATGTTAAATTTATAACTTCGAACTAATTTTTTTTTAATTTAACTAGTCTAATATTTTCCGTTACCTCTAATTTAAGCAGTTGAGAGTGGGTTTTAATTTTCATTAAAATTAACGTGACAACATTTACAAATATTGATCAAAAATTAAATTTTTGCAGGTTACGGACGGGGTGGAACCGAAAGTCATAAATACGTGAAGAAGTAACTTCGTTTTTCTTCCAATTGCCATAACATTCTTCTATGCTTAATTTTTATAACGAAACAAATTTATTCATAAAGTTTTAAATACGATTTATCAAATGTATAATAATAATCGTAAACAATTCCAGTGCCGAAAAAGATATACTTACTAAAAAATATTAATTATTTGTAATCAATGAAATGTATGTTCTAGTTAAATACAATTATATATCTGAATTTTACATCAGTTGTGTTTTTAAATAATTTCACGTAGTAGTCGTTTATGTAACACTAATAACCCACAACCGGATCAAATTATACATGTTTTTAATCATGTACGACGATTTTTGAAAAAAAAGAACTGTTAAATTACTACATCACAAGTTCAAACCCTAATACCTGACTGCTAAGAATTATCACCAAAACCAAGGAATTTATGGACCAAGAATATGGGAAGCCAGAGATTCTAAACCCTATCCTCGCGTACTTTGTAGACAATCACCATCTATTTTCACGTTTGTGGTTAAAAAGCAAAGGAACTCGCACTCCCAATTAAGCAAGGATCGTACCAGAAACTAATGCTATACTCCTGAATTCTTGCTAGAATATACGAGTTTGTAAGGCTATCTTAGAGCTTGTCTCCGTAAACGCAAAATAATGATTGGTCGTATCAAATATCACGATGTGAGGAAGGGGAAGAGATTTGTGGAATTTGGTATGAATTTTTCCTTTTAATGAGCAATATCGCCGAAAATAAACGAATCCAGGGTTATCATATTCAAGGAAAATTTGTACTATTTTGCATTAGGATAAATTATATGGCGAGACAACCGTCCACTTGATGAGATGTTCTCTTGCCAAGTTTAGAGATTTGACGTAACTTCCACCTACTTGCATCTGAAATGAACTGAACTACAATAAAGCGTTTAGTAAGTTTAACGCGAACAGTTTATTTTTTTCTTTTAAGAAATGGTAGTTCTTCTTTTGGTTTTTTCGGAGAATAACTAGGCCTTTACTTTTAAAAACTAATTCAATCAGTGGGCGTCGATGAAACAGTTGATATACTTTCCCTATCAACTACCAGCTGGGCCCCATAGTCCTTATTAGGGCCACATTGACTAGAGCGGGGAATATGGCTTAATTTATCGCTTTGCTCGATTTGAACGGATTTATTAATCGTGAATATCAAGCTGCAGAACTGATTTTGAGAATACAAAGAGTACGACACGAAAAGATAAAATATATAAAACAAATATATAGTAAGTCGATTTTCGTCACAGTTTTCCACTTGGTTTAGCAGATGGTGTTTATTTCAAAAATCAAAATTACAATTTTCAAAATCGAACCGTTACATTGTGAAAACAATTACCTTGGAATATTTTGGGGAGCAAAATGTTATGGCATTCCATTCCGAGTACAAGCAATGATTTAAAGGCATTACTGAATAGGTATTTTAAGCTATAATTTGATGTACAACATCATTTGCGATAGAGTAAACCACTCGCAAATAGTGGAAGGCTATCTTGTTAACACTTTTCGTACGCAATATCTTGTTTTCGAGGCTTCAAATAAACAATTGGCCTAAACGTAATGTACATTATCTGGATAAAAAATTTTGTTTATACTCTAAAAAATGTAAAAACCACACCATCGCTCTTCGGGCTATTCACGTCTCGAAAACAAGGTGGCCCGTTAGGATTAATGTTTCATGCGCTTCCACTCTATGCGAGTATGACCATTTGCATTAAGAGGTTTAAGGGGATAAAAAGCAAGAATATTAATTTTCGTAAAATATTTTAAAAATCGTTGAAGAGTGATTCTAGGTCATATTTGCAGGGTCCAATACAGACTTGCAGTTAGGGGCAGTCCGGGGGTCATTGACTTTCAAAGTAAATGCTGCGACCTTCGAAATAAATCATTCAGAGAGGGGTCGAGGGTCACCAGGACCCCCAATTTAAATGAAAAACGTTTTAGACAATTTCACAATATATCATAAACTACTTGATTTTCCTTAATATGAAAGAAGGAAAAAAATTTAAATGTGCATATTTAATAAAATCCATGGTATTTACAATGATATTTTGTCTAACCGGTTTCGAGGTGCCTGGCACTTCCTTCTTTCATATTAAGGAAAAATACCACAATTTGCAAATCTGGTTCAAGATTTCCACCACAATTTAGGCAAACATTGTGTACAAATCCATGTCCGTTAAAAAATTACTTTTCAGGCTCTTTGAATATGTTGGGCTCGCTTTTTGGTTCTACGTTTTAGATCAATCTATTTGTCCTTCCTTTGTTTTCCATTTCTGATGAAACCACATTTACGAGAACCAACCGCTAATACTTTCAAAGCTATTTCTTCCCAGCCCTTGCTAAATTCTTCAGCACTGCTATACTATATACAGTATCCCATATCACGGTTTATTAATCCTTGCCTAGCTTCCCTAAAATTAGGCTGAAAACTCAATGGATAACCTTCTATCGGTTCGGTGTCTCCGATATTTTTTTTTAACTATGGGAGGCACCGATCGGTTATATTCACAGAGTGACAACCAAAAACCATAGAACTTAAAAGCTGGAGAAATTTCGTCTGCTAATAAATGTCTTCGTTTTTACGGTGAAAATAACAGGTTTTCATTGGTTGAATTGTGGGTGGGGCTTAAATGTAAAAAAAAAGACGAGTCGGCTAGGATTTCCTTTGGCTAGGTCGCTCATCGGTGACTTTTCCAACGCGTTCTTTTGAAATTCGCCAAACGACCTAGCCGATTTGCGATTTCTGGCCGATCTACTAGAATTTTCGGAATTACTTTTGCAACGGGCTAGGGTTATACCCCCTTTAAATTGAAGGGGTTTTCCCTCGAGTTCTTCGGTTTCCCCTTCCATAAAAACCTGTCGAGGCTAACGGTAATAGTTAGTGTAGGGAGCTGTTGGCTAGCGTGGCATGCAGGGCTTGCCACCACCCTCCTACGCATTGTAACCCGGCCACCGGAATTAATGGCTTTAAAAGTCGCTTGATGACTTGGGCCTAAGTTGGTGCCTTGGGTATTAGCCTAGCTGATTATTATAATTTATAGCCCGGTGCTCCTGGAATTAGATCCTTATCACCGCAGGTCTTCATCATTATGCCTTACGTTATCGTCCATAGCCCGGACAGGTCACAAAACAGCCGTAGCAGCAAGAGAACCCTACTGCTGACGGTCAAACTTTCAACGCAAGCCGCTCAACCCAGCAACAGGCGCAACAAAGGGCCTACCACCTCCTTACTTCGTGTACAGCTGTGGAAATAAGAGCGGATGCTCTAGCACACTCTCGGAAAAAAAAGCCGTTAGAATAACAGCAGTTACTGGCGTTCGCAGATGCCAGCAATAGCAGTAAATTAAACAGTAAAATAAACCTGTTAAAACAGCAGCACTTACCGTTCTATTAAAAGTAAAGGAGCTGTTTTCATACTAACAGAATGCTCTTAAATAAACTGTAATTATTACATGTTTTAAAACAGTATTTGCTGTTTTAAGAACGGTCCATTGGCAGAGGCTTAACCATTATGCCGACTGCTTATATAGCGTTAGTTACCGTTTTAATAACTCTTTTTTGCAGCTTTTTAACCAGTATACCGACTGTTTACATAGCATCAGTTACTGTTTTAAAAACAGTTCAGTTGCAAATTTTAACCATTATGCCGACTGTTTATATATCATTAGTTACGGTTTTAAGAACAGTTCAGTTGCAGATTTTAACCATTATGCCGACTGTTTATATAGCGTTAGTTACCGTTTTAAGAACAGTTCAGTGACATATTTTTAACCATTATGCCGACTGTTTATATAGCGTTAGTTACCGTTTTAATAACTCTTTTTTGCAGATTTTTAACCAGTATACCGACTGTTTACATAGCATCAGTTACTGTTTAAAGAAGTTTAGTGGCATATTTTTAACCATTATGCTGACTGTTTATATAGCGTTAGTTACCGTTTTAAGAACAGTTCACTGGCATATTTTTAACCATTATGCCGACTGTTTATATAGCGTTAGTTACCGTTTGAAAAACGGTTCAGTGGCATAGTTTTAACCATTATGCCGACTGTTTATATAGCGTTAGTTACCGTTTTAAAAACAGTTCAGTGGCATATTTTAACCATTATGCCGACTGTTTATATAGCGTTAGTTACTGTTTTAAGAACAGTTCAGTGGCATAGTTTTAACCATTATGCCGACTGTTTATATATCATTAGTTACCGTTTTAAAAATAGCCTATTGGCAGAGTTTTAACCCTTATTTTGACTGTTTATATAGCGTTAGTTACTGTTTTAAAAACAGTAGATTGGCAGAGGCTTAACCATTATGCCGACTGCTTATATAGCGTTAGTTACCGTTTTAATAACTCTTTTTTGCAGCTTTTTAACCAGTATACCGACTGTTTACATAGCATCAGTTACTGTTTTAAAAACAGTTCAGTTGCAAATTTTAACCATTATGCCGACTGTTTATATATCATTAGTTACCGTTTTAAGAACAGTTTAGTGGCAGATTTTAACCATTATGCTGACTGTTTATATAGCGTTAGTTACCGTTTTAAGAACAGTTCAGTTGCAGATTTTAAACATTAAGTCGACTGTTTATATAGCGTTAGTTACCGTTTTAAGAACAGTTCAGTGACATATTTTTAACCATTATGCCGACTGTTTATATAGCGTTAGTTACCGTTTTAATAACTCTTTTTTGCAGATTTTTAACCAGTATACCGACTGTTTACATAGCATCAGTTACTGTTTTAAGAACAGTTCAGTGGCATATTTTAACCATTATGCCGACTGTTTATATAGCGTTAGTTACTGTTTTAAGAACAGTTCAGTGGCATAGTTTTAACCATTATGCCGACTGTTTATATATCATTAGTTACCGTTTTAAAAATAGCCTATTGGCAGAGTTTTAACCCTTATTTTGACTGTTTATATAGCGTTAGTTACTGTTTTAAAAACAGTAGATTGGGATAGTCTTAACCATTATGCCGACTGTTTACATAGCGTTAGTTACCGTTTTAAAAACAGTCCGTTGGCATAGTTTTAACCATTATGCCGACTGTTTTTATAACGTAAATTACTGTTTTAAAAACAGTCCATTCGCATAGTTTTAACCATTATGCTGACTAAGTATAAAGCGTTAGTTACGGTTATAAACCATTATGCCGTCTGTCATTATAACGTTAATTTCTGTTTTAAAATCAGTTATTTCTAAGTAATGGTTCAATTTTCCGAAATGGTTTGCTGACGGATTTGTAGCAGTGCCTCTACGGTTATTGCACTTTTGGTCTTTGTTTCATAAATCTGAGGATCCCTGTATTACCTTTGACGTTCATTTCATAAGCATTCCCATGACTATCACTTAAAATCTTTCGTTGGGAAGTGTTTCACTTGATTTGTTTCTCCATTGTTTATATACTATAAAACTACAGTCTTTAATAAGTTAATTCACTTACTATCTAAGAAAAAACTGTTTGTGAAAGCTTCATTTGATGTTGTTTATTTTGCCCTTTAAATTTGTACATTAAGCTATTTCAAAATAAGGAAAAAGTTCATAGAAAAATTATATGAATATCACAAATACAATTTCAACTACGGCAAATATTTTTATTTTGAAGTCTAGGCCTTTCCTTAAAACCCGTTAAAAAATGATTTTATTTAAAATTAATTTTTTAATCTTCTTCACCTTCAACATCACTGTAAAGAAACAATTGTCAAAAAATGAATTTTCAAGAAAAACAGCCGACGTATTTGTTAAATCTCACCTCACGTTGGACCAGTCATAGTTTGCTATTTTATTAATTAATGATAGCACTTTTGGGTTTGTCGGTGGAGGCTTTTTACTACCCTTTTTGTCCGATGGATTGATTTTTGCAGCGTACCTTAATTTAAAAAGATCATAATGATTAATACGTATTAAAAGTGATAGTTCCACAAAACCTTTAAAACTGAACCAAGAGTAATTTGTAGGGAATAGAACCTCGGGTATCAGCGAATCAGCTAAGCTACTACCCAAGTTATCACTAAAGGGTTAAGTGAAAATGCCTTTGACATATAAAACCGCACTAGAATACTTAATTTAGAAGTTTTGACTTAAAATATTTATTTAAAATGAATTAAAACCGTTCTTCAAGTTGTTCTTTTCCCAATGACATAGAGGGTTAAAACGAGGGGCAGATCACTCCCATGATTAAATCTGCCCTCTTGGCCGATTAAATCCGATATAATTTAATGTTTGTAGCTTTGGCTATATAAAATTTAAACCGATTAAATTAAAAATTTGTAGCTTTGGCTGTATAAAGTTTAATCGTGAATAAATTTTTAACTTTGATTATTTCTTCACTCTGCGAAGGAGTGAACTACCCCTAGGGTAAAGATAAAGATATTAATGAGAAGCTTTACCTCTGTAAAAAATCGAGAGTACATGATATAACGAAAAAGAGCACTCAGTGCTTCTATGAAATTCACGCCATTTATGTGATCATTCACAATATGCCCATCAAACATGAACATCAACAATTTCGCATCCGAAAGGTTACCTAAGGAAGATACTAAAATTATTTATATACTATAATACTATAATATATAGTTATTCATCTAAAATGTTTTTAAACATCTTCATTAAAAATTCCACCCTTCAGTGTTGAGTCACACAGAATTATGTAAATTATGAGCTTTCTTATATATAAAATCACGCCCGGTGCGCCCCTAGGAGCCAAAAGGCTCGGTGCTCCGAAAATCCAAAAATAGAATCAGAAATTCTATTTTTCATCCATTTGTCAAGTATACAGAATGTTTGAAAATTCAGTATAGAAAATTGAAGGAAGAAAGAATTGGACACGCGCTACTTTTAAAACTTAGCCAAAAGACGTGTAAACGTTGGCTGCCACCAATAGGAAAGCCGTTTTTAGGGGAGGAAGAAAATGGGTAACTACAAAAGAGCCGGGCTAGGCTCGCCTTTGCTTCCGGTCTCCAATAGACAGGGAGGTTTCGTGTCAAACCGTTTCTCTTTGAGCTTACTTTTACTGTACTAAATTTTTGCCCCCTTCCTAACCACCCTCGTAACATTCACAAACTTCGACCCCTTTAACGAATTTTTGGCGACGCCAATGCCGGCCCTACACCGGAAATTCTTACGATCGCCGCCCCTGATTTTCTCACCCGTTGTGCCTTCTAGTATCTAGCCCGGGCCGGCGTATAATATCAAGGATTAATTTCGGCACCTAAGAATATATGATAACTAAGAGCCTGTACCCCACTCACGTGTACTTTATAGCGAAAGTTCGTCAGTACTTGAACCCCCGCCCTCCTTGAACAATTTCTGGCTACGTCCAGTGGCTTAGTGAGGTTATTTGGCGCCCAGGGAAAAACTCCAATTTGCGCCCCCCCCCGTATGCCCTAGCAATAATTTAAATATATAATTCAATATTCGTTTTAATACTTTGGGCGCCTTTTTGGCGCCCCCTGACAAACGGCACCGGGGCGGATGCTCCCCATGCCCCCCCCCTCTGGCTACGTCACTGTGTCGCCTCAGCCCACCAAAAACCTTTCGCCACACCCCAGATTATAATATCATTAACATTATAATATTAAATGTAATTAAAATTCACTTACCACAATTGATCAAAATGTAAACTGTATCCACGATGAAAGTCAATGCTTTGTCGGATGATTCACGAATAATCACTTGTACTTCGCAAAGCGGAATGGCGAAGGGAATATATTACACAAATATTTGTTTGTTCCTCCAAAATTATGAACGAGGGTTATTTATTTTGGGATGTGAGCCAACGGCCAAGCGGCTACTCAACGTAGACGCCACATCGCTAATGCGCACTGAAGAAGCGTAAAAAATCTGATTTTCTTATCTATTTCGTAAAGTCGCGGGATAGCTTCAATATACCTACCTAAAAGTAAAAAATAACCGTCATTTTCACTGTACGCTATATGAATATTTTTCGTACAAGCCTTAAATTAACTGTAAATTTTATTTTTGGCGAACAGATTTATGCTAGTTTTCCACTAGCGTTCGTTCCATTTTTTTGGTTTTTTTTACGGCCGGAAAACAAATGCACTTGTCAAAGTTAGGTTGCAGCCGATAAATACGTTAGTGTAAACCAAGCTTTAGAGTGTTGTCCGAGCCGGGAGTGTGGCGAACTCCTGTAATCCCAGAATGTGGAAGGCCGCGTGAGGACGACCGCTCACCACTTATCGCGTGGTTGTCAGACTTCCGCCTCAGGTGTTCTGTCCGACTGTCCCGATACCCTTATATCCCCCCGTTGGCGTAGCCCGGACAATTATCTCATTCGTGTTTATTCACATATTCTGATTAATCACATAGCGAGTTATTGGTGTCTAAGGCTTTTAGAGCCGATACCGCGGTGTGTGATTGGACTACCACCTGACGTTTTACGGAATGAGGAAACATCTGGATTAAGTTTTGAAAATACATTTAAATTTTACGTGACAAAATTTGACACAAAACCTTTACGAACAGAACACACGGTTTTTTAACATCATTATTAATACGGCCGGTAACAGAGTATCTGCAGTCGTGTTGCTAGGATATTTGGCACCCTGGGTAAAATACTACAATTCAAGCCACGTCCCTAGCTTCCCGAATTGCGCAGCCACGAAAACTAATCATTATAAGTTACTATTGAGCGTCTTCTAGAATCCGATGGCCGGGGCGTCTGCCCCTACCCTCCTCGCTACGCCACTGTGTATTTGACGTATAAATGTCAAGTTTTGAAAATAGATAGAGAAGTAAATAGAGCTAGATAAGATTTGAGTGTTGGTTCGAGCGATGAATTTCTTGATATAGTAACGAGTTAACGGCTGACGAACGACCTCGGTCCGAAAGCTCCAAGAAATAAATAAATATTTTTAACCATGAAGTATCAGTTCCTTTGATATTTTATTTGGTAAGTTTAAATTAACCATGGATCGGAAATTAAACATTTATAATTCTTGATATAGTTTCTGTGTATATTGTTGTTTATGCTTATAGTTTATCGCGGAGGAAAGATGAGGTGGGTAGAGTAAATCTAGGTCGTCCAGTGGTGTAAAAAAGGTCCTCGCAGACCATGCAAAGCAGGTGGGCCCCAGGGCTTAAGGGGGTCCCTATATTTTTATCAAATAATATGCTAGTTACCGACTAAAACACTGAAAAGAATTTCTCGCGAGAAGGTAGGTGGCTTCTACATCTACTTTAAAAATATATAGCTTTAAAAAATAACTGGCAGGTTTAAGTTCAGCTCACGTTGATGCGCAGTATATCATAAAACAGAGAGTCGCCTACAAAAAGAAGCTACTTTCATCTGTTGTTGACTAGAAATTTGAATTAAATTGGAGCTTGATTCTTTACGAAATAATTCTAGGTTCACGTAAATTTCTATCATACCAAACATTTAGGTTTAATACGTTAAAAGAGAGGGGGCAAATTTTCTAGGAATATGGTATACGTAGCTGAAGATTAAGATGTTACGTACATCTGAGTACACACAATCTCAATTTTTAAGTACATCTTCCATATTATAGTTCAATTTCAAGTCATTAACTACTGTGTACATACATTAAATAGATCTTGGATGTGAAATTAAATCTTGAATAACATTTGCAATCATACTATAATATACAATTGCAAGAAAATTATCACCACGTGTACTAAACCTTCCTGTACATAAATCACAACAAATATTTAAAACACCCCGTACCATTAATTATGAGCAAGTTTTAATCACCCTCTACATCAATTATGATAAATATTTTAATCACACTGTAAATAAATATGGGCAATATTTGAATCACCCGGTACATTAACTATGAGCAATATTTTATTAATTGTTAGTATTGTTAGTAACACTTTAATCACTATGTACACTTACTTAGAACACAATAACTATGTACGAAAATCGTCTACCTAAAAAACGCATATCGCATAGAAAAAACGTCAAATGTACCAAGAACCGATAGACGCGACTGAGAACGATCAAACGTAGCCTTGGGCTTTAGTAGCGAGACCGACTACTTATTTTAGAAAACCTCGCCTACTTCAACTTTTCTGTCGCCCTCTATTGACTGATATCGGAACTAATTGTCACGTGATTGTACATGAAAATGGTGGATGTAGAAGGAAGTACAGATTGTTTTCAAACTTCAGCTTCGCTCCAAATCTAGAGAAATTATTATTAGGAAAGCAATTATTAATTCCGGATTAACAGATCTCAATGTAAAGCTAGTGTATACCGCAAGAAAAACGGTAAGTTATTCATTAGTAATTACGATGACTGAGGAATATTATTTTCCAATTGTGCCATCACCAAAGATGTTGTCAACTGCTATGCAGGTAAATGATACTAAAATAAAGCTAAACCTAGGTTTCCACTAGCGCATTTATCGGCCGTTGCTCTTCTTTGACGCGTGCTATTTTTTTCGGCCTTAAAAATTTAAACGAAGGCTAGTGGAAACCAAGCATTAGTGTAACATAATTCATGAGGAGTCATTAAGCATGGCCGCCGTTGTTTTCCAAGATTTCAGTAAAACACCAATAAAAACGTTCATTAAATATTGCTTTCGTCCAAAATTTAATTTTTTACGGCATTTATACTAATTTCGTGCAAATATTTCACATTTAACCTCATTTTATCTGGTGATTTAGTGCTTTTCCCTCTATTTGGCATTCTCCCGACTTATATTAAGGCAGCAGACGAAACAACCGATGACGTTTTGAGAAAGTCGTTCAGTGGCGGATCCATGGGGGGTGGGCAATGGGGGCAAAAAATTAATTGTAGAAACTTTTCAAGTTATAAAAATATATTTATTTGATGAAGACTACATAGTTTAGTTGTTAGTCTAGTAAAGCATCTAAACCTTGATTGGTTGTAGTTGAATATTTTGACAATTTATAACACAAATTCTAGTTAGCTTGCCATTTTCCCATACCCTACAAACATTTCTGCTGGCGCCCATGATCGCCCCTCCCCTTACTGGATGGTCTGGATCCGCCCCCGAAGTCGTTACAATAATGACAGATGCCGACTAAGACTACTCCCTTAAATTAGCTCGGCCTACTAAATTTGAAAAAGAGTATGTCTTGGAAACGTACGATACCCGCAGGGCCGTGTTTACGGGTTGGTGAGCGGGGCAGCCACCCAGGGCCGCTAAACTTTTATCATTGAAAAGTACATATACGAGGGTCACTAAAATATGTTCGCCCATAGAAAAAGACCACTTCGCCCAAGACCGCTGAACACCTAAGCACGGCCCTGGATACCCGTTTGGTCGTTCTCAGTCGCGTCGATCGGTTCTTGAATGTACTTATTGAGGGGAAACTGCTAAGTACGTGGTTTAATTCTTAGTACTGAGTTACGTGGTTTTAATTCTTAGTAATGAGTTACGTGGTCTTAACTCTATGTAATGAGTTACATGGTTTTGACTATGTAATGAGTGGTTTTACTTCTTGCGGTCTTTCAGCTAGTATATACGGCATCGATAAGTTTCACACTTTTTTCAGACTTTTGGGTTCATTATGACTTTAGGTTGAAAGTGTCACACGCATATCTTTACTTTTGGCCATACGTTGAATGTGATGCGAAATTCAAATGCATCTTCAGTGCGCAATAAATTTTGGTTTGACGCAAAATGGCTAATTAACCCAATTAAAACTTTAGTTTTCTACGTTACTGCAAAGCAACTAAAGCCTGGTTTTCATGGTCGAAATTTAGCGGAACAGTTGAGCGTCGATAACTCGAAGACGTCTATTGTTGAAAAAAAATCAACGTGTAGCCACTGTGGCCAAAAAAATATATAAGAAAAGATACTACTTTACGCCGAGCTATTGGGTGATTGCTGCACACGTGACAAGACAAGAGAAGCCAAAAAATAAAATTCCGCGTCGGCTTCTGCCGTTTGATTTCCGCTAAAAATCGACCATGAAAACCTGGCTTAACATTCTGATTTTAATTCAAATCGACCTAAATTGAAGATAAGTATGTAGATTTCAAACCGAATATAGCCATTGAAATGGAAATATGCCAAACTTCTTGTAAAAAAGAATGTAACCAAGGCTAAGTCTTAAACGTTACCGTAGGTTGTTAAAAAAAACAGCACCGCCCAGAACGATGTTCACTAAGCCGCGACTCGCGTATAGCGCCGCTCATAGGGGTGAAAATACTAACGCCCCCCACTTAAGCGGTACCACAAGCGGGTAGTCGCTTAGCAAACTTCGTTCTAGGTGGTACTGTAGTATTCAAGTACCGTGATATCGGTCACAATGGTTAATATTTTAAATTGGAAATGAAATATTTATTTCAATACCTATTATACTGTGTTTCGATTAAATTTAACTAAGTGAAACTTAGGAATTGTGTATGTTTGTCAGCGAACTAAGAAAAACGAGCAAAGAACAAGCAATTTTGATAAAAATGTTTTCGATTTTAAGCGGAAAGAAGAAATTGAAACAGTAAAGATCACAAAACAATTTTTAACATGGGTTTCCTAACTAATGTTTAGTTCATACTATAGAATTAAACGTGCTATGTCAGATTTAAATCGTTCAATTACTTGAGTAAAAATGTTACCTAGTTTAAATTCAAGACCTAAAACGCTCATGTGGCAAACAAGATGTCATGGACATTTTGGTGCACATAATCCGATGGTGTGTTAAGAAAAAAGTTAAAACATACATCCTGTACAAAATTTTGTTAGTAATTGGTTAATAAAATTTTCGTTTTCCTGAAAATTCTAATATTTTTTCACACACGTAATTTAAATCATGTAAGCTTAACACCTACTTTCACCATTGTCTCCTAGATATTACTGTGCTGTTTATTGAATTGAACAAAAGGTTTCCACCTTGTGGCTGTTAAAAAAAATTATCCAACTTTACTTATTATTATGGAAATTGAGAAAATTTCTTTTAGCTTGCCCAACTCATCGCTTTTTCAAGTCGCGTTTTTTCGATGAAAAATTGTTTTTTTTGGGGGTTTTTTCTTAGCACCAGTGATATTTCTACGTTTTCGATGATACTCTAAACGTTTCTCATTGACTATTTTCATGTAACACCCAGTGTTGGGCACCGCTCATCTCATTGTGAGCGGATTTGTTATTATGAGAAAAAATTAGCGGTAAAATATCTTTTTAAAAGAGCGCAAAACAAAAATGAGAGGAGCGAAAATTTTACCGCTCAAAAAAGAGCGGAAAAAAAGAGCGAAAATTATACCGCTCAAAAATGAGCGGAAAAAAAGGGCGAAAATTTTACCACTCAAAAAAGAGCGGAAAGAGAGGAGCGCCGATTTTACCGCTCAAAAAAGAGCGGAAAGAGAGGAGTGCCGATTTTACCGCTCAAAAAAGAGCGGAAAAATGAAAGCGAAAATTTTACCGCTCAAAAAAGAGCGGAAAGAGAGAAGCGAAAATTTTCCACTTAAACTTCTGTCTTCTGAGTGTCCGATTTCAAAATAATTAGCAATGGCGACGAAGGTTTTTGATACGTGAAACTAGTACACGACAATCGCTATACAGTACTAAACTTACGTTCGCCCGGGGAGGAAGACAAAACCTTAGCCCCCTCTCATACAATTAATATTAATTAATTAATAATAATTTGAATGACTTCAAGTATTGATTAATTAATTGACGAATTAATTCATTATTATGGCAAATGAACTACAAATATTATTTGCTTTGGTAATAAAGATTGAAATTAAACCTAAGACTTTACTGAAAGTCTGAAATACAAGGAATAAAAATGTACACGTGATAATCTGCGACCGACCATTCAAAACGCGCCCTCCGCTCTTATAAGTTTGCACCTGGGGCCCCTTTCACCCTCCTGGTAGATACGCTACTGCCCCTACATACCTAGGGATTGTGTGTAGAAAGTAGGTGAAGATGTAGTTAATTGTATGCTAGAAATGAGCGCAATTATTATCGCTCAAAAAGAGCGAAGAGAGGAGCGAAAATTTTACCGCTCAAAAAAGAGCTGAAAGAGAGGAGCGAAAATTTTACCACTCAAAAAAGAGCTGAAAGAGAGGAGCGACAATTTTACCGCTCAAAAAAGACCGGAAAGAGAGGAGCGAAAATTTTACCGTTCAAAAAAAGAGCTGAAAGAGAGGAGCGAAAAGTTTACCGCTCAAAAAAGAGCGGAAAGAGAGGAGCGAAAATTTTACCGCTCAATAAGACGTGAGCGTGAGCGGCTCTTTGATGAAAATGCCCAACACTGGTAACACCAAGCGATGAAAATCACATTTTCAAAAAACGTGAAAATGTTTTACAACTTCGATGAAATTTCGTTACTGAGTGTCCCCGGTATAGAGAGCGTACACTGAAAGTTTCATCTTTCTAGAAAACATAGATTTTGAAATAAGCCACTTTTCCAAGCAACAAAAGCCCTGTATAAGGAAATTGTATCTGCTCAAGTGTTGCACCTGAATTGTAAAAATATTGATTCACCCTTCTAGCCCCAGTAGCTGCAAAGTGCAATAGAATTCTGCCAAAATCATTGAAATGGGTAAATGACCAACCAGTGGCGTAGCCAGAAATTCCTCAAGGGGAGGGTCAAAGTATGTAAATGTTAAGGAAGGGGATGAGAAGGGGGTGAAAATTTAGTACAGTCAAAGGTAGGCCCAAGGGGGGGGGTTGGACACGGAAACCCTCCCCTTGTCTACGCCACTGGGACCAATTTCTTAAACTCCAATTTCATAATGATTAACAATGGCGACATAATGTCTTATCGATTGACGTATCGTTTGATTTGTAACGCAAACAGTTCGAGAGTAACAGAACGATCGGTAGTGGAGGCTACGTACCTAGTGATGTAAGTCGGGTAAATACCCAGTGGGTAGGGTATTTTTAAATAGGTATTTACCCGGGTATTTACCCCATGCACGGGTAAATACCCAAAACTAGGGTTTTTATGATTAGGGCGTTAGTTAGTATCGGGTCGAGTGGAGCTATCTGTTATCCTCCTTGTCTACATATTTTGCTTGGTTTGGGCTTATTAGGTAGGGCAATTTGGGCAAACTACATTTTTAAAAGCAGTTTTATATTAGTCAATTTTATTTCTAGCCTGGGAGTTATTCAAAGATAAAAATAAAGGTGTTGCTTTCATATGTATATTGCTGTAAGGAATACAAACATTCTAATGTCAACAAAATTACAAAGTATATCAGGAAATGATTTAATCGAGGGGCTGATCACTCCGCGTAATCGGTGTACAGAGCCGTACCTTTGACTGTACTAATGGGATTACGCGTAATCTTTGAAGTCCCTGCCTTTGGCAGTGCTAATCTAAGCGTAATCCGGTGTACAGACTTTCTAAGAGTGGTTAGCCCCTCGGATTTAATGGCCCACATGAAATGAATAAAATCCTTAACTGCTCATGTTACTGTTAGTGTTAAGCCTGGTAATAAAATAGTCATGATGAGGAGTCTGAGGAGAGCCAGGGGCAGCAGAGACTGAACTTTCAAGTGATCATCCAGATAATGAATAAATAATATTTAATAGTTATCTCATATGTAATGTTACTATGTAAAATTTGCAAAAAAAGTGAAAAAACCATAATTAATATTTAATATGAGAATAACTTGATGTGTTTGTGGGTTTTTCAATTACCATATTCTTAATTGAATAAATTAAAAAATATTTAACAAAGAAATTAAACACCTGGGTATTTATGTATTTTGGGTATTTACCCGGGTAAGTACCCAAGGTATTTACCCTGCGTTATAAATACCCGGGTATTTTACATCACTATACGTACCAGGTCGTATTAGTACATTTAAATTCCATAGGGTTGTGGTCCATGACAAATAAGCGTCTATGATCTAGAAATTAATATTATAGCAGTATACTTAGAATCACCCATTTTTTATTTTGTTAGATTCTACGTAATGTTTCCATGGTATTTATACAGGGTGTCCACTAAAAAATGAACCAGGGCGAATATCTTAAATTTGTTTTAGGTACGATTTTGAAATTTTCAGGTCTCATAGAAGATGTACGAGGAAACCTGCTATGAAAATGTCGATGACCTTGAACGATGTCTTCAAGGTCATCAAAAATGTATCTCCAGAACCGTTAGTGTTAGAAACTTGGTTCCAATTAGAAACGTATTTCACGTGACGTTTTAGGTAAGAAGCCGAGAAATGTTAGACGAAAAACAAGAAGGTCGTTAAGTTGATAATGTGTCGAAGACGAGATTCGGGAGCTGATAGCTCTAAAGATACTCAAGTTAGAGTACTGAAATTTGCTAGGCAAATCAACTTAATGACCTTCTTGTTTTCCGTCTAACATTTCTCGGCTTCCTATTGGTCAAATTTGACCAGATCAAAGATAGTTAGACTTAAAACAACACGTGGAACACTTTTCCAAGTGGAACCAAGTTTCTAACACTAAAGGAGGATTCACACTATACCACTTAATTGTATCCAACTAATTGTAAACAAGAAAATGGTATATAGTGTGAACAGAAAAAATTGTAACCAATGCTACAATTTTTCTGTTCACACTATACAATTTTCTTGTTTACAATTAGTTGTAGACAATTAAGTGGTCCAATTAAGTGGTATAGTGTGAATCCTCCTTAACGGTTCTCGAGGTAATTTTTAGATGACCTTGAAGACATGGTTCAAGATAACCGAAATTTCATAGTAGGTTCCCCCTGCATCCTCAATGTGACCTGAAAATTTCAAAATCGTACCTAAAACAGATTTTGAGATATTCGCCCTGGTTCTTTTCAGTGGACACCCTGTATATACAGTTTCGATTGAAACAACGTATTCGCAATTTTCCAGAGAACATAAAGTTTGAAGAAATTTAGTACACCACGATTTATTATAACATACGAACGGAAGCGTTGCGACCTCTGGCGGCAAAACTAGCTTCTGGAAAGGAATATCGGGGAAAAACGCCCATGGAAATTGATATTTACCACACGGAATTCGAGGTTTTTATTTTTTTTTACTTTTTTTTTCCAACGAACAAACCAATACGGTGCCCCCCCAAAAAGTTCGTCTGGAGACACCCCTGGGAAATGAATATTACGCCATCAGATTTCATTTAAGGCAACATGCATTTTCATTTAAATTAACGTACACTCGTACAGTTCGATTTAAAGCAACGTACACTCGAACAGTTCGATTTAAAGCAACGTACACTCGTACAGTTCCATTAAAGCAACGTACAGTTTCATTTAAAGCAACTTAATGTTTTATGAAATGTAACGCACGGTTTAATTTAAAGCAACGTGCTGTTTTCTGACAAGCAATGTACTGTTTTACGAAAAACAACGTGCTGACTAATGTCAAGCAAAGTACGGTTTTACGAAACGCAACGTACAGTTTTATGGACAGTAACGTAGAATTTTTCTGACAAGCAACGCACTGTTTTATTAAAAGCAACGTACCGTTTTATTCAAAGCAACGTACCATTTTATTAAGATCAACGTACCATTTTATTAAGATCAACGTACCATATTAATAAAGGCGACGTACCGTTTTATGAAAAGCAACGTGCCGTTTTATGAAAAGCAACGTGCCGTTTTATGAAAAGCAACCAGCCGTTTTAAGAAAAGCAACGTGCTGTTTATATCACAGCGGTAAAAAGATTTCCCTGAAAACAGCGACATTCTGTTTTTTTTAATTGCAAGATAAAATAAAATGCGAAAAACAGCGTCTTACTGTTTTTAAACAGTATTGAACCTTTAAATATACAGTAATTACAGATACTTTGAATCTAAATTGCCGTTATTCCGAAAAACGGTATGCTCTTGTTTACATTACAGAAAAAGTTTGTTTTTTTACCGGAAACTGCAGCTAATTGTCAAATAAACCGCAAAAACTACTGTATTTTTGACATTATGTTACGAGAGTGCATCTCCAGCCGACACCCTACCTACATAGGTAGAGAGCCTAGCCCTTAAGTAAAGGCTCCTAAAGGGAAACGACAGGCACACTGCAGCCCAGCGTAAACCGGAACAATTAGCACCGGAGATCCCGGTGGGCTCCAAAAGGCATGAAAACCGGGTCACAACGCCACATACGGAGACCCGCCGCCCCAAAGCAGGCTACCACGATGTCGAAAGCAAGTTTCCAGACCCAACCTGGCCGAAGTCGGAGGTGGAGATAGAGATAGGACTATTTGAACACAGTTAACATCCCCAGTGTTTCCTAAATGTCACTTTTTTAGAATAAAGTCCATGTCAGTGGCATAAAGTGGCAAATAAGGCAAAATGTGACAAATAGTGACTAATAATCAGTAAATGCATTTAAATTATGTAAATAATAACTTTCCTATGGGAAAGCGCGATTCCAAGGGAGGCGTGTTTTTATATTCTCTTTCACCCATTGTTTCAGCATGGGGAAGCCTACGCTCTCCTTACGTCTAAGTATACAAGTCATACTGATATTGGAAGCTTAGCTTCGTATGTGTTGAAAACAAAGGTGGAATAGATGTTGTACGTGTTTTGGCGGGGAAACATTGCTGTTTTAATTAAGCAAAATATTAAAATGGTATATCTCTTCGCTTTTTCGCGGTGTTATATGTGCCATATATTAAAAGTTCTAAATTTTGATAAAAATATATAGTCCTGGTCTATCTAATTATATAATTTTGATAGTATATTATTTTAATTATTTGGTTGTATATTTTAATTATTTGATTGTATATTTATTTTAATTATTTGATAGTACATTTATTTTAATTATGTGATAGTATATTTATTTAAATTATTTGATTGTATATTTATTTTAATTATGTGATAGTATATTTATTTTAATTATATAATTTTGATAATATATTTATTTTAATTATATAATTTTGATAGTATATTTATTTTAATTATATAATTTTGATAGTATATTTATTTTAATTATATAATTTTGATAGTATATTTATTTTAATTATTTGTATGTATATTTATTTTAATTATTTTTTTTTATTTGTTATGACGTCTTTTATTTTACAATGAAGTTTTACAAATGGTGGAAGAAAGAAACATTATTACGTGTGCGGTTTTTTTTTTTTAAGGAATTTGAATCCGAGTCTTTGGGTCATTTTTGACAATGGTAGCTTTTGGAAGCGGGGAAGTATGTAAAATTCAGGGGTTTGCACAATTATATAATTACAAGGGGAAATTAACACTTTACAAGATCAAAGCAGTATAAGATTTTACCTTCGAAATAGCTTGTTGCAATCTGGAAATTTTTTTTGAGTAAATTAGTGTAAATTAGTATTCATATGGGTTATCAGCCTGGGTCAATATCACAGATGTTTACTTTATTCAGGGTATGCGCTATGTTTTTTAGGTTTAAGCCCTGTTTGCAGTTTTCAGTTAAGACAAATTGTTTGATTTTTTCATTGAATCGTTTTTTCAAAAAATTTAGAGGGTGTTGCAAAGCGTCGTGACACAGAGAGAGATAATAAATTGATAATTTTGCTGTAGTTAGAATTAAACATTTGACAAAATAGAAATCATCTTTAGTTAGGTCTAGAAACCAATAATTTTTTATATTTAATGAGAAGGTTTTATCAAAGTCTCAAATAGTTTTTTCAATGAAATTTAGAAAAAGGATGACAGTGGGGCACGTGAAATATATGTGGGAAAAGTCTGCCGGGGAGGCATTACACAGGGGGCAGTTTTTATTAAAATTTGGAAAAGCGTGGGAGGACGAAACTGGAGTTTACCGAAAAATAATCTATAAATTAAGTTGTTTCCCTGGGCGTTGAAGGTACTCGACCATAGGGCTCAGTGTCGGTAAACTTTTAACCGTAACTAGGACACAAACGAATTTTTTCGAAAAATATTTCTTTGAATAAAAATGTTGTTAATATTTTTCGATCAATTTTATTCGTATAATTTGATTAATACGTATATTTTTTTAAATAAAGTTATCTTTTGATGTAATTATTAGCAAATATGTTCAATAGTTTTTTTCTTAGTTCAACTATTATCCAATAATCTAAAATTCACCTAAGGTTTTTTTTTCAACCAAAAAATTAAATTATTCTATCACTTTTTGGCCAAAACTTTATTTGATTATCTTCCGTGAGTTTTTCATTATTTATAGTTGGTAATATTTAAAAAATTCATATTTATCAATTACCGGAAAAAAAATCTTTAGACTTTTGGTTTCTTATCGTACTAAAAAAAACGATTTTTAAAACTTATGCGCAAGGTAGTTGAAATAAAGTTTTCACGTTTAATTGTTGCGATTAACCATGGCTGAAACGTATGGGGCGCCAAACCGGAAAAACTAAATAACATTTCTAGGAATATTTTAACAATTCTAGGAATATTTTCAAACTTCTAGGAATATTTTCAAACTCTAGAAATATTTTCAAACTCTAGGAATATTTTAAAATTACCTATCAATTTTAAAAATCCAATATATTTTAAAGCGTTTCCTAGTTATTTTAAGAGAGACGTTTCCTACATATTTTACGGACATAATATATTTTTCGGCAAAACGCGGGAGAGAAAGCAGCGCTTGTAGTTTCCAATCGGAGAGTTGAGTGTGAACACTGTAAAGGCTAGCTATGATGGGATGGTACTTGTACCGTTGACCATAAATTTTCTTGGGGCGAGAACACGTAGAGCTCAAGCATCCGAGTTCAATTAGGAATTAGGAGACCAGGTTTTCCAGAGGATACCCGTAAATCAGATCGCTTATTGAAGGATGCAGATTCGGACACTAGATCTTTCAGTGAATATTTTTAAAACGCGGGACAGAAAGCAGCGCTTGTAGTTTCCAATCGGAGAGTTGAGTGTGAACACTGTAAAGGCGAACTATGATGGTACTTGTACCGTTGATGGGATGGTACTTGTACCATTGATGGGATGGTTCTTGTACCGTTAATGAGGTGGTTCTTGTACCATTGATGGGATGGTTCTTGTACCGTTGATGGGATGGTTCTTGTACCGTTAATGGGATGGTTCTTGTACCGTTAATGGGATGGTTCTTGTACCGTTAATGGGATGGTTCTTGTACCGTTAATGGGATGGTATTTGTACCATTGATGGGATGGTATTTGTACCATTGATGGGGTGGTTCTTGTACCATTGATGGGATGGTTCTTGTACCACTGATGGGATGGTTCTTGTATCGTTGATGGGATGGTTCTTGTACCGTTAATGGGGTGGTTCTTGTACCATTGATGGGATGGTACTTGTACCATTGATGGGATGGTTCTTGTACCGTTGATGGGATGGTTCTTGTACCGTTGATGGGATGGTTCTTGTACCATTGATGGTATGGTATTTGTACCATTGATGGGATGGTTCTTGTACCGTTGATGGGATGGTTCTTGTACCATTGATGGGATGGTATTTGTACCATTGATGGGATGGTTCTTGTACCGTTGATGGGATGATTCTTGTACCATTGATGGGATGGTACTTGTACCATTGATGCGATGGTTTTTGTACCGTTGATGGGATGGTTCTTGTACCATTGATGGGATTGTATTTGTACCATTGATGGGATGGTTCTTGTACCGTTGATGGGATGGTTCTTGTACCATTGATGGGATGGTATTTGTACCATTGATGGGATGGTATTTGTACCATTGATGGGATGGTTCTTGTACCGTTGATGGGATGGTTCTTGTACCGTTGATGGGATGGTATTTGTACCATTGATGGGATGGTATTTGTACCATTGATGGGATGGTTCTTGTACCGTTGATGGGATGGTTCTTGTACCATTGATGGGATGGTATTTGTACCATTGATGGGATGGTTCTTGTACCGTTGATGGGATGGTTCTTGTACCATTGATGGGATGGTACTTGTGCCATTGATGGGATGGTTCTTGTACCGTTGATGGGATGTTTCTTGTAACATTGATGGGATGGTATTTGTACCATTGATGGGATGGTTCTTGTACCGTTGATGGGATGGTTCTTGTACCATTGATGGGATGGTATTTGTACCATTGATGGGATGGTTCTTGTACCGTTGATGGGATGGTACTTGTACCATTGATGGGATGGTTCTTGTACCATTGATGGGATGGTTCTTGTACCATTGATGGGATGGTTCTTGTACCGTTGATGGAATGGTACTTGTACCATTGCAGGGATGGTTCTTGTACCGTTGATGGAGAGGTACTTGTACCGTTAATGATAAGCTTCCACTGAAAGATCTAGTGTCCGAATCTGCATCCTTCAATAAGCGATCTGATTTACGGGTATCCTCTGGAAAACCTGGTCTCCTAATTCCTAATTGAACTCGGATGCTTGAGCTCTACGTGTTCTCGCCTCAAGAAAATTTATGGTCAACGGTATAAGTACCACTCCATCAACGCTACAAGTACCATCCCATCATAGCTAGCCTTTACAGTGTTCACACTCAACTCTCCGATTGGAAACTACAAGCACTGCTTTCTCTCCCGCGTTTTGCCGAAAAATATATTATGTCCGTACAATATGTAGGAAACGTCTCTCTTAAAATAACTAGGAAACGCTTTAAAATATATAGGATTTTTAAAATTGATAGGTAATTTTAAAATATTCCTAGAGTTTGAAAATATTTCTAGAGTTTGAAAATATTCCTAGAAGTTTGAAAATATTCCTAGAATTGTTAAAATATTCCTAGAAATGTTATTTAGTTTTTCCGGTTTGGCGCCCCATATTTAAGCCAATAAATAATATAACAATAATTATCAGCGGCAACTTTTAGGAGTGTATACAGTAGCGTAACTAGGAACTCCGGGGCCCCCCTTGAAAAACGACTCGGGGTCCTTTTAAAAAGCATCAATTTCAATAATAAACGTTTGGGGGCCCCCTAGTTCTCGGGGGCCCCCCCGCGCCGCGAGGTCTGCGGGGGCGCTATTTACGCCACTGAGTGTATATCGTATAGCTTTGCTGTGTGCAACCGACACCTGTTTTCTTTGAAGGACTATGAAGAACTCCTTTCTACGTGTAACTTATTTGTCTACGACAACGTCTGCTACTGTTGACATTATCTATACGCACACTATGGAAGTTAAGCGTAGAAAAAATTAACTTTGGAGAAAATGAGTAAACTTGTAAGACTATAACTCCTATATTTATTCACCCTACACGTTTACTAGTCCTTACTTATGTTGTCTATTAAGGAAGTAAAATTTCCATAGCTTACTAAAAGCTATGGAAAAGCTACCGCTGCCCAAGTTCCGAGGGTTAAATTAAATGTAGACGCGCCGCTCTACATAGGGCCGGCCGACGAGAAGTCTCCGTTGGAATTCCTCGAGGCTCTCGACCGGTATCAGGCGGTAACGGGGTACAGTGAAGGGGATATCCTCTTGCAAGTACTACCGTCGTGCATGCGGGGACCCGCTGCGCTTTGGTGGTCGTTTCAGGGAGTATTCACTTCCTTAAACGCTTTTCGTCAGTCATTTCGTGACGAATTTCTGGCCACCGATTATGCCAGGCGTATCCAAATTGAGTTGGATACCCGAACTCAAGGTGCGGATGAACCCCTGACGCAGTATATTCACTGTATTGCTGAATATTACCGTCGTATTGGGGGAAGCGCCAATGAAGCCGATAAAGTGGCTCGAGTGTTACGGCAATATCATCCGACGTACCGTCAACATTTACGGGGGAAGGTATTCGCCACCCTAAAAGAGTTGTCGCAGGAGGTTAAGATTATTCAATCTGATCTTCTTGCGCAAGCTATCTACCGTCCCCCTCCCGCCGCTTTAGAATCCCTAGAGCCAACGTTGGCTTATGGTGGAAGAACGGGACAGGTTGGGCAAGCGCCGCCTGTTACGGGAAGCGCGGTGAGCCTAGCAGCCACTGGGGTGCCGATGACTTCTAGTCCGGTATCTTTGGGTGCGATGGGTACTATGGGTGTAGGTTTGGCGGCACTGGATCCCTATTGGCATTATAGGATTCAAAGGCAGTCAGCTAATTTGATGAGCGCGGCGAACGCCCCTCAACAAATTCAGCGAAATTTCCAGCAGAACCCTGTAGGAGATTCTAGGCCGATAAGGTCGAATTTAGTTTGCTATGGTTGTCGGAAAACCGGCCATATTAAACGTAACTGTCCCGAGTGGGGAAACGGGGCAGCGAGGCCTTCCAATTAAGTGGATATTCATTCACGAAAGGGAGTGAGAATCGGCACAATTCTGACGTTCGGAAAGCCGGTGACGAGGGAGAAATTCCGAATATTCAGAATTGCACTCCCTTGGTTAACCGGTGTGCTGACGGAACTTTTGGCGGGAAAAATCCCCCATTGTTACGGTTCCAAGCCCTGGAACATTCGTTTCTAGGCTTGTTAGACTCGGGTTCCTCCGTCTCTCTTTTGGGTGATAAATTTATTCCCATGTTTGAGAAAAGGGGGAAAAAATTGAGCGAAAACAGCACTATCGTTCGTTTTGGCCGCGGCACGTGTCGTGTAGCGGGCAGTATAAGGCTTTCCATAAGATGGGTCGGCGGCATTCGCCGCCAGCGCTTTCTTGTAGTTCAAGGTCTGACCCCCCCTGTTATCTTGGGTAGAGATTTTATTGGGGCGGAGAAAATAGACCTTAGAATTAGCGAGGGAGGGTGGTCAATCGGCCCCCTACCCCAGCGCGTCGTCCCTTTCGATACCAAAGAGGAGACAGCGCGGGAGTATAATTGTCAGGTGGACAATGAAAGTCTCGGCGCCGTGGGAATCCCCGCAGTGCTAGAAACGTTAGTCTCGAAGTCGAAATGTACGGGGGAGGAAAGGGGTGTTTTGTTAAGAACTATCGCGGATTTCCGAGAAGTTTTTACGAAACGTCCCGGCGAAACCTCTATCGTGGAGCACGCGATAGAGACGGGCGAGGCTAAGCCGATTTTCGTCTATCCCCATCCCGCTAGTATAAGGAAGCGGCAGGCCATTGACGAGGCGTTTGATGAGTTGTTGGATCTGGGTTTGATAGAGCCAAGCAACTCGCCTTGGGCGGCGCCAATTGTACTAGTGGGGAAGCCGGATGGTTCCAAACGGCTGTGCATTGACTATAAAGAGCTGAATAAGGTAACGGTGGATGATCGTTATCCGATGCCGTCGATTCCGAATATTTTGGCATATCTCGGAAAGGCGAAGTATTTCACCACGTTTGACCTTTCGAAGGGCTTTTATCAAGTCAACGTTAGGAAGTGTGACAGGCCGAAGACTGCCTTCGTCTGTCATAGGGGGCTTTCAATTCAAAAAGATGCCTTTTGGAATGAAAAATGCGCCGAGTACGTTCATGCGTCTGGTGGATAGGGTTTTAGCGCCGTACAAATGGCAATTTGTATTGGGATTTTACGATGATTTCACCGTATATTCCGAGTCGTTTGAGGATCATTTCATTCACATTCGAAAGGTGCTAGAACGTATAGCGGAAGCAGGGTTGACTATTAACCCGGAGAAAGTGCAGCTCTGCGCTAACGAGGTTAAGCTTCTAGGCTATAAGGTTGGACCGGGGTACTGCAAACCAAATCCGGAAAAGTTTAGGGCGATTGAAGAATTCCCACAGCCCAAGAACGTAAAGGAGTTGCAGCGATTCCTCGGGATGATTGGGTATTACCGCCAGTTTATACCGAATATGGCGGGAACTGCCAGGCCGTTGTATGATTTGCTGAAAAAGGATGCAAAATGGCATTGGGAGGACACCCATACCAATGCTATGCGGGAACTAAGTAGGCAGGTTAAAAACACGGCGGAGTTAGCGATTCCGGATTTAAATGGGAATTTTCTCATTAAATGCGATGCGAGTATAATGGGCTTAGGGGCGGTTTTAGAGCAGGAAGGCGGGAATGGGAAGGGTTATGTCCCCATTGCCTTTATAAGCCGGGGACTCGCACCCGCGGAGCGCAACTACTCGACTACAGAATTAGAATGTCTTGCAGTGGTTTTCGCCCTCAAGAAGTTCCGAATGTACGTCGAGGGGGCCGACGTGGTGATTGAAACCGATCACCAAGCTTTGAAGTGGTTACCTCACCTTAAGGATCCAGTGGGTAGGCTTGCCTGCTGGGCCTTGGAGTTACAACCTTATAATTTCGAGTTTCGGTACCGACCTGGGAAATTAAACGTGGTCGGGAATGAAGCGGGACGTTATAAAGTACGTAAGGGGTTGCGAGGTGTGTCAAAAGTGTAAGCCATCTCAGCAGTTAACCCCGGGGCTACTTTCTAGCGTTCCTAGTGAAAGGCCTTTTGAATTAGTAACCGCTGATTTAATGGGTCCCTACACCCGGAGTGCAAAGGGAAATCAGTACCTACTCGTCATAGTAGATCATTTTACTAAGTGGGCAGAACTCTTTCCGCTTAGAAAAATGACTACGGAGAAAGTATGGGAGAAAATTTATGAAGTTTTTTGTCGGAATGGATTTCCACGGCAAGTGCTAACTGATAATGCATCCATATTTTCTAGTAATAAGTTCAAAAGGGCGTGTTTGGATTTGGGTATTCGCCCGAAAACGATATCCCCGTATCACGCTCAGGCAAATCTGACCGAGCGGATGAATCTAACTATTAAGCCAATGATAATTTCTTATGTCGAACGACATAAGGATTGGGACGCCCGTCTCCCAGAATTAGGCTTTGCTTTGCGCTCAGGCGAAAGTGTCGCGACAGGGTATTCACCCGCAGCACTGAACTTGGGCCGAGAGCTTCGCGCACCCTTGGATTGGGAGTTGCTACCAGGAAATACTTCCGGTAATCGAAGCGCAGGCGCGTACGCCGAGAAACTGAAAATTAGGCTGCATGATGCAATCGACCATGCACGCTTGAATTTACAGGATTCGAAGCTTACGCAAAAGCTGCACTACGACAAGCGCCATCGAGCTGTTTTTTACAATCGTGGAGACCTCGTGTTGCGCAAGACTCATCTTCTCTCCGACGCGAGTCGTGGTATCACGGCGTCGCTAGGGGACAAGTATGAGGGGCCGTTTGTAGTGCAGGAAAGGACTACTCCTTTAACGTATCGGCTGGGGGACCCGGACTCCGGTGATTTCATAGGAGTGACGCACGTGTCCAAGCTGAAGTCATTCACCCCGCCGTGGAAGGGGAATGACCCTACCCCGCCCGAGACCGAGCGGGAGAAGGGGAGGCCGGCGGAGAAAAAGGAAACCCTCTCTCATCCGAAGAAACGAAAACGCCGGCAGAGGTGGAGATTGGTAGACCCCCCGGCTAACCCGTACAACTTGCGTTCCAAGGGAAACGCCGTTTAGCAGATTCTGGGTGGGGGTCTACTCCATCGTTATGAAAAATTTGAGATACCTCGAATTTACACCCTGAAGCTAATCGTTGTTGCGCAACTGCGCCTACTTTCTAGCCAACATTGCTCAAAGAACCGATCCCGGTCCCGCCGATCAAGGCTCTCCGGCCGAGGAGGAGGTGGGCAGACGGCCCAGCCTCAAGGAGGAAGGGGGCAGACCTCCCACCCTCAAGGAGGAAGGGGGCAGACCGCCCAAACACCAAAAAGAGGGGGGCAGACCGCCCACCCCCAACGTACACCGGAGCAGACTGCCGCCATTCAAGAAAGTCTAACGCAGAAAAATGGAGGGGGCGATAACCACCCCCTCCAGCCCAACCCAGTGTCCGGTCAGTGGCCACGTGGGTAACCGCGGCGGAGGAAGGGCTACTCACCTACTTCAGCGCTGCCCGCTGGCCTCGGGGCCAAATGACCAGTCGGGTGGGAAACCCCATCCCGTCTGTATTCAGCGGCCACCAGGGCAGTTGTCAGAGTGGGCAAGGAAATGCCGCGGGAACGCCGGTCGAGCCGATTTCGGCCGCTGAAGTTCTTGCTGGTCCCTCGGGGGTCGTCGCCCTATCAGCGGTGGACGTCGAAGCCCTGCTGGGGAGCGACGACACCTCGCCCCTCGATAGCGGCGATGAAGATTTCATCGACGCTATGGACGATCTTGGTCTCCACCCCGGCGGCTAATTTTTGGGTGGGGGTGTGTAAAGCCCGCATTTGCAACCGCAAATGTAGGCTTTGTCCCTAGCCGCCTTTCCCTTTACTTCGGAGAAAATTCTCGTTGTTTTGGGTGAACGCTGCTAGGGAGGGCCAAGACGACTTACCCTCGCTCGCGTCGTCTCTCTCTCGGAATTCTCCGAAAGCGGCGACCTCTGACCCAAAAGGTTAAGAGCGAGGTGAAGTCGCCGGTGACGCTTTATAGCACCTCCGAAGGTCCGTCAAGATTTCTTGGCGGGCTTTTTCCTCTAGCCAATCGGTTTAGAGGACGGTGGCGTCATCCGAGGGGACCCCTATAAATAGGGGTGCCGCGGGACGAAAGGGCATCTTTTTTTTCCTGGAGCCAGCGAAGGACGAACTCGCATTTTTCTCCCTCTCTTAAAGGGGCTTTAGTTCATTTCATTTTTCTCTTTCCAAATTCCAACTATGCCTAACTGGTCAATAAAGTTTTTGTTTTATATTTTATATTGGTCTCTCGTACATGGGGTAAATATAAGCCGACAATTCTGGGCTTCACAGCACATAGTCCTTTAAATATGCGGGTGCTCGCCTAGAGCGTGTATCTGATCGTCTATACCTTCGAACATACCGCTTCATTCGCGGAAACCAATAATCGGCTTTCAGCTTAGTGTAAGTTTTGTCCCGGGCAAAGTGCCCTATATCGTCGTGGCAAGACTTAACGATCTGCCATCGTGCTCGATCAGGTACCACCCATAGCAAATTATTTTCTTGATCGTTCGGGTTTGGGTTTCGGCGGAATAGTTTTCCGTGAACAAGTTCGTATTCATTTCTCAACTGTTTCTCGGCTATATGAGCACTACTTAGGTCCCGAAGTCGTTCAATAATTGCTTTTATTTTCGTATCTTCACGTTGCGCCGTGATTAATCAATCTTCAGTGGACAACTGAGCCTTTAAAACATCGAGACCGTTCGTAGTGTCGGTATCTTCGGGTTCTCCAACAGGAGCGCGACTAAGCGCATCTACGTGTGCCATTCTAATACCGGGTCTGTGAATAAAATCGTAACTATAATCCTGTAATTTCAACCACCATCGGCCAACGCGAGGAATTAAATCCCGTTTAGCGAAAGCATTCCGAACTGAGTTGCTATCGGTGTAGATGGTGAATTGCTTTCCCAAAAGATATGGTCGGAGCTTTTCTAAAGCTTATAAAATGGCCAAAGTCTCCAACTCGTAGTTTTTCGACTGACGTAAGAGATTGGGTGAAGCTGTCCGTCCAGTCCTTCTTGTAGTAGGACGGCTGCTAGGCCACTTTGGCTCGCATCGGTGTGCACCTCCGTTCGCGCATTGTGATTAAAAAGTCCGATCACTGGTCGCTCAGTAAGACGAGATTTTAGAATGTCAAACGCGGTTTGCTCGTCATCTCCCCATTTCCATTCAACGTCTTTCCTCAACAAGTTCGTTAATGGTTCCGCAACCCAGGCGAATCGTCGGACGAAGCGTCGAAAGAAGCTTGCTAACCCCAAAAATCTTCGAATTTCGTGCACGTTTTTCGGTGTGGGAAACGATTTTACACATTTTATTTTCACTTCACCAGGCTTTAATCCTTTAGCGCTAATTTCAAAGCCCAAAAATTCAATCTTATCCATAAGAAAATAGCATTTATTTAGATTGAGGGTTAATGAAGCGTTCCTCAAAACTCCCAGAATCTGGCGCAAGTGGTCAAGACCCTGTCTTTCGCTGGATGTAGGTAGAAGTAAATCATCGAGATACGACATGGCGATGGTGTAGCGCAGAGGACCCAATATGCAATTCATTAACCTTTGAAAAACTGCAGGACCATTTGTTAAACCAAACGGCATCCTCTCGAACTGGTAATGCCCATCTGGTGTTATAAAAGCCGTCTTTTCTTTAGAATCATTGGCCACAGGAATTTGGTAGTATCCAGATGCTAAATCTAGAGACGTAAAATAGCAGTTTCCGGCTAGTCGTTCCAGCTGATTGTCCAAGCGTGGCAGTGGAAAAGCGTCCCGCTTCGTGATACTATTTAAACGTCTATAATCGACACATAGTCGTTCATCACCATTTTTCTTCTTGACAATAACGATGGGACTAGAATACGGTGAATGCGATTCCGTTATGATTCGTGCTTCTTTCAATTCGTTCAATTTCTTTTGCACTCGATCTCGTTCGGCATATGATAATCGATACGGACGAAAAGTCACAGGATCGTTTGTAGTTAATTCGATCTTGACCTTTGCTTTGTCGGTACATCCCAACTCTTGAATATTTTGGGAGACACAATCTCGAAACTCGTTAAGTAGTTCGCCAAGTTCCGGTTTAACTGCCTCGGTTATATTCGGACCCACGTTCAATTGATCAATCGTAATCGGCTTTCGTTCGGCCTTTTCTAAGTGTAACGCTACAGGTTTTTCGTGGTCAAGGTTCTTTGTTTCGCTTCGAATTTCTCGTGAGCACTGTAAAGCCTGAACTATTTTCTGACCGTGGTTGATTTTCAAGTCCTATTCGGAAACATTCATTATTGGGATAATCGTGCAGGCATTTTTATCCAAGGACAACACGCTGCGTGGCAAGCAATGCTCTTTACCAGGCCAAATTCTCATTTGCGATTCAACGAAAATATCTCTTCCAGCTTGGTCCAAGCTTTTCGCAATTAATCCGACATATCCGACGTGATTTGGAGGTATAACCGTGGCCTCTCTTGCCCATAGCTGAATTGGAGGTTTCGGTAAATTCGGAATTTCCAAACGCGCTAGTCATTCGTCTTCGCCGTCATCACTAGACGCATCATTAAAGAGCCTCAATGTATTCTTTCGGCGAACCACAGTTATATGGCGTATCCTCTACCATCTGGATCCACGCGTCAATGGTTTGATGGGGAGCAACCTTTGCATCAAAATCTGGTAGTAAATGTCCTGCTTCCCCCCAGTGATGATGGGTAGTTTTTTTTTTTTCAACCGGATTTTGAGGTGGGTAATTTTCGACTACAGCCGCGACTGCTTGTTTTACCGCTTCATTCACAGCTACTTTCACAGCGTCAGCAAAGAAATCTAAACTAAAACCATTAGCGTTCTCAGTCAGTTCGTCTCCCTCGTTAGGCATGGTTTTAAAATCTTTTTGTTTATCAGTTAAATCTTCGTCGGAAAATGATTCGTACTCGTCACTTGTAATTTTAGCGTCCGCAACCACTTGTGGCTTTCTTTTCCTTTTGTTCGACTTAGGTCTACTAGGTTTTTTTAAATGTCCTACCTCCTCACTTTCCGTAGACTATTTTAGCTTATTATTTTTCTCAATTCGTTCACTCCACTATACATAAAAAGTGTTATGGTACAGTCCTCGTTCTTTTACGATATTTAGGTCCACTCGTTGTACCCGTACTTTACACTTCTTTCTGTCAAGAATTAGGCTTAGCGAGTCAGATCAGAAAACAATATCCCCGATTCTCCGTAGTTAATTCACTATCCCACTTCTGAAATGTTAACGTCGTTCTTGTCCTCGCTATACTAGTTTCGTACGTGAATAATACGTTCTGGATTCTTTGAAGATTTAACAAAACTTTATTATTATGATAAGATTAACAATCATACATCGTGACTAGAACATTCTTACGCGCCGTTGTTAGTTCTCCCGCGCGTCTTCCGCGATCTCGAACTTTCTCTGACCGTTCGCAGCCACACCGTCTGGCGTCGCGCTTAACCACTAAATTTGAATAAAATGGCGCTAACATCATAGAAAATACATGGAGACGGGGATTTCGATATTGACCGTGAATTGTTTAAACACGTATTGCACCGATATACCCTTAAATTACAAAGCCTGCTTAATCTGCTGTTTCGAACGTGGTGGTATAATCCTAATTGTTTAAGGCGTGGTACAAAGTACAAGAAAGTTCACCATAAAAGCCGGAATTTTTCCTTTAAAATATCATTATTATCATACGTTTTTGATCCAGGGCTTAAAAATACTTGGCTAACTTTACTAGCCTTGAACATGCGGTATCCAAGAGTCAGGTGTTTTTTGGCTTGCAAGTTACGATGATGTGAAGTAATAATGGATTCGTTAAAACGAGCAGGAACTAATTTTAGCTGCTTGCTCCAGTTTTCCTTTGGTAAATTGAATTTAGTATTTATTACTTTCGTTTTATGCTTCAAGGAAGTCCTAAAATATTAAACTTCAATGAAACATTCAACATACAGAATACTCTCTTTCGATCAATCTCCCTGGCTTCGCCCATTCATAAATTTCAATACCGAAAAGAGGAAACTTGCCAAAAACAGTTTTGAAAAAGATTTTTTGAAACTATTAAACAACTCCTGTTGTAGTAAATGAAAAATAAGTAGATTTTTTTACCAAAGGTATTTATTGTGCGAAATAAATTCTTTTGGTTTAATAAATTTAATTTAATTGATACACCAGTATAGCCACGTATAAAATTTATCGGAATAATAAGTACTATTCTCGTTTTGTTTCTATAATAGGTAAAACGATAGAGAACTCGAGAAATCGGATAGATTTTCATCTCGTACAAACACCTGAACCCTGCAGCACAAAAGAATTGTTTCAGAGTCGGGCCGACGTCGACGAATTATTAAAAATCTGTGGTCGGCCGACCGTACTATTTTGAGTCGAAATGTCCTACCCAAAAAAGGGTCGGCCGACGGTCGGCCTACCTTTAACGTTTGACTGTATGCCAACTTAAAAAAGTAATCCCATGTAGCAATTTGAAGTCGGGCCGACGTCGACAAGAAAGGTCGATCAGCATGGTCGGCCGACAGTTGGCCGACCTTCCTTTTTTTAGTCGAAATGTCCTAGCCGCATATGGGGCCGACAAATATTGTCCTAGTATAATAATGGTCGGCCGACCGTCGATCGACTAGAAAATTTTACTTAATATGGATATATAACCGACTCTTAAATGACTACTGACCGAATCTGAAATAACTCTGAGCCGACTTCAAGTAGATAGTTTAGCGACTCCGAAACGACGTTGGGCCGACGACCAATTTAACCGTATTTCCGACTCGACCTAAAAAATGTACCAATTTTATTTCCTAAAAAATATTTAGCTGTGTTTGTATTTGTAACATCTTTTTCTAAGTTTGTAAACATGAATCAACGATTTATCGTAATTTCAGATTCAATCCAAACAGTTTATGAGGCAGAAAATGTTTTAGCAGTGCTCGCAGAACATTCCCTCGATTTGAATTAACAATGTATTTCCCTAAAATATTTAATTACACGAATATGACCTACTTGAGTTAAGAGATTGTTGAAAAAGCAAACATTTTCAGGCTGAATATATGATCTTTTTCGACAAAATAGAGTAAAGAAAAGAAATTATTTAAAAAACTGTTTTAATTTGTTTTATTAAATCGCTAATCTTCACAGTTCTGCGCGATTAATTTAAAAATAAACTGTTGGATATAAGTCGACCATTAGTCGTGTTATAAATGTGCAATGGCTTTTTCAAGTCACGACTGCAATTACAATTTAAGGTCCACGTTCGGACTCTAATTAATAGTTGCATTGATAAGACTTATTGGGTCGGTAAGTGGTCCAATCTATTAGGTCACCATACCGACTTTAAAAGGGATAAAAAACGTACTTAACTGCAATTATCGCAAAAACGTTTACGACTTTTAGAGTCGGCATCTGGACTAGGACCGAAAAGCGACTTTACGACCAAAGCCCGAGCCTAAATCAACTCTCTGTAATTAAGGCGCGGCGTTACAGGGTTAACAGACTTACCAAAGATTGTCAAAACACGTGGAATAAAAGTGACTACTCATATTTTATTCTACGTGTTGGTTGGGTTCGAGTAACAATCTTTTAAACATTGGCGGCTATTTTCCAAGATGGCGGACAATCCTACTAGAATTGATTCGGGTGTCTTGGTTTTTCGTATAAACCCTCTAGCATCAGAATCGATACGCAATAGAAATACGCAATTTTAGGCAGTCGGCCCGACAACGTTTTGGAGTCGGTTAACCATCACATTAATAGTCGTTATAGAGTCACGGTTTGAAATTGGGCCGACTGTGGCCCAACGTCGTTCTGGAGTAAGAAACAGGTACATTTTTAGTCGGCACAGAGTCATGCTTTAAAGGCTGGCTGACCATAACTCCCTAGGGCATTTCGACTGAAAGACCAAAGGTCGGTCGACCGTCGGCCAGCCTAGCCATTTGAGGGCTTTGTCCGACGTCGGCCCGAATTAAATGTGCTACAGGGCATAATAAGAAAGTTTGTTTCTTATTTACTATCTGAATTTCGTTACTCTTATAAATTAATACTAAACTTAGTAAGGTCGTTTTTGAGTCGGCAAGTAGTCTATAATATATGGTCACCATACCGACCTTAAAAGGGATCAAAAGCGTACTTACGCGAAATTATCTCAAAAAGGTTTAAGACTTTTAGAGTCGGCATTTGGACCAGGACCGAAAAGTGACTATTCGACTAAAGCCCGACCCTAAATCGACTCTTTGTGCTACAGGGGGAGTGGGCTATTAAGAAAGCGTCTTCTCCAGCATTTGAAAAATTCACGATTTTCCATAACGAACTCGTGGGTATTCATAAGAGAGAAGGGTGTCTATCCGGTGAATGAGAATTTCATTCTCAATCACCGGATAGACACAAAGAGCTTGGCTCCCGCCGTTCACCCGCGCCTCTCCCGTTCCTCCCCCACCCGCGCCCCCATCTCAATCACCAGAATTTCTAATCACCAGAATTTCTAATCACCAGAATTTCCAATCACCAGAATTTCCAATCACCAGAATTTCCAATCACCAGAATTTCTATTCACCAGATTCTCCCGTTCACGGGTTGCTTTCCCCCAACCCCCATTCACTGGATACTTTATCTCTCGTTCACCAGCTCCTTTCCCCCATTGCTTTCACCCCTTCTAATCACCAGTTGCTTTCCCCCAACCCCCATTCACTGGATACTTTATCTCTCGTTCACCAGCTCCTTTCCCCCATTGCTTTCACCCCTTCTAATCACCAGTTGCTTTCCCCCATCTCTAGGCAATAAAAACAACCATAATTGTTATCTCTCATACTATCGATCCCAATCGCTAGAAATTGGCTTTTTCCCCATTCGCTATAAATCGCAGCAGTTTGCCAGAATTAGTTTTATCTCTCCGAAATAATTAATGTACCCAAAATTGGACCGCCAGTTTATTATTCTTTTTAGGGGAATCTCTATGGGAGTTTAACATTACAATAAAGCTAAAAGGTCCAGTTTGGGGTACATTTGGTCCGAAATGGGGTACATAGGGCCGAAAATGGTGACTTTGGTCGTTTTTGGGGTACATTTGGTCCATTTTGGTCCATTTTTGGGTACATCCCTGCTTTCCCCCATCCCCATTCTCCAAAATTAGTTTTCCTCGCGCAGATATCTGGAGATTAGATTTTTACCCGTTTGCTTATCGCTTTCGAACCCCTTAATTTCTAATCTCTAGGCAATAAAAACAAGTTATTTACATTTAATTTTTTATTTTAGAACTTTGTTTTACATGTTAGTAGGTACTATCAGATATTCCATTAGATGGTTATCTTGTACATTACACAATTAAAACAAATTAAAGTAGTTAAGTTTACAGGCATTTAAATGGGGTGAAACGATCTCCTGCAACTTAATTTAATTAAAAGTTCTAACTCACGTATTTGTAGTGTTTAGCAACAGTATCGTCTGACATCCGAGGGACAGTTACAAACGTCTTCTTCTGGTACAGGTGAGAAGCTTTTGTCAGAGACCGTAGTTGCTTTTGGCGTCGGGGGAATGTCCCATTCTAGCGAAAGGTACTTTTTTTCCGATGGTGAATTATCCCTAGCCGGACAGTTTGGAAAGAATCTAGCATGTTCAAGTTCTGGTACGTCTCCTGATTTCCATCCTTCTAATACGCCATGGCATTTGTAACATCGTACTTCATCGCCCCGCTGAATATAGTAGAATCCAGCCTTCGCTAGTTGCTCCTTAGTGACGTGCGGATTTTTCCAGTGACGAAACGTTTCAAGTCGATACACTTCAATGTCCATAGCTGATCTAGACCAAATACGTTCTATAGTTTCAAATGATACATTCTCTAAGCCTACATTTACCCCTAAGTCTACTAAACCTAATTTTATCAATATGGTTAAATTTCTACGCTAAAATTATCAATATAAATGCTTTTTTCAATATGCAAATTGTTTTAAATATGTCTAAAAATATAGTCTATTACCAAGAAAAAATAGTTACTTACTTTATGGGTAGAAATCCTTTGTCAAGCTGTAGAAAAGACTGAGCGAACCGTCAGCAGGTCTTTACTCGTCAATGTGCCGTAGAGAAATGACGCACGGAAGATAAATTTATTCCTATCTTGTTGAGAATAATTCATCACGTGATCTAAACTTCAAATAACCCTCAAATTCTATTGGCTGTCTCTCTCTGACAGTTTAAACTGCCTCTAATGATTGACGGCACATATTAACCCACTTGAGTATTTGGAAAAAACCCTTTGCTACTCAAGGAGAGTTTTGGAAATACCACGTTGACGATATCAAAATCGAGCTCTCACTTGAAAATGTTTACGGAAAACAATCCTCTTGGAAAATTGAGTTACGTAGAAGATTGCTAAAAAATGGCTATGTGTTAAGTTTTTTTCAATAATGAGTCTTATTTTTTACATTTTAAAGTATTTATTAAGAGTGAAAAATCCTATGACTACACTGACGGCATATCTTAAGTACCGGTGGAAAAATCCAGTGCTCAAAGTTCAGTTATCTTATTAAACGTGCGCGTGCACAGAAAAATGAACGAGTCACGTGATAGTAACTTAATTTCTACGCTAATCTTACCCCTACTAGACCTAATTTCTGTCTAATACATTTCCAATATATATATATAAAAGAATGCCTAAAAATTTCATTTTAAATATAATAAAATAGCCTAGCTGATTATTATTATTATAACTTACTTTTCAGCGTGACCTTCAATGACTATTCCCAATGCTAAGACTCTTTATTGAGATAACTAAGAATTGATTCCCATGACTACCCTGACGGCATATCTTAAGTACCAGTGGAAAAAAAATCCATTGCTCAAAGTTCAGTTATCTTATTAATCGGGTGCGCGCGCACAGAAAATGAAAGTCACGTGAGAATCGGTACGTCACTGAAAATAGTGGAAGTGTCATCACTAGAGTTCTTTTATCAATATATTTAATTAAGGATTATTTCAAAGTTTAGATGGCGCCATGGTTCTCAAAGCAGTGATATTAAAAGATCTCAACGGGTGGAATTGGAGAAACGCTAAAAATATTATCGACATATTCATTCTCCCTAAGTATAAATAAATAAATAAATAAATAAATACATTCTTGGCATAGTAGTAGGATTTTAAGAAAAAAATTAAATACGGAAAATCAATTATTTTATTTTAAAGGTTTTGTGATTTCTCACCAAACAATTTCAACATCTTCAATGTAGGCTATCACATCAGGGGCATCTCAAAAATCTTTTTCCTCTGATCTCCTAGTTTCTGCCTCTGTCTTTAGTATTTATAAATATTTTCCTATCCATAAACCATTTCCTAACTGGTGGACATTGATAACACTAAAAGTTTACTTATAATAATATGCTGAAATACATTTTCCAATACGCAAAAAATTAAAGCTAGACCTAAAAACCTGTAAAGTGTAAATAGTTAAGACTAAATTTCTATGCCTAGCCCATGAAAGTACATTTTCCGTAAATCATATCCTAACATGAATGCATTTGTTTTTTTTTAAAAAAATATGCTAATTAATTTCGTAAACAAGCATAAATTTTAGTTCGCCCTTCCTCCAAAATATCTAATAGAGGTAGTACATTCTCGATAAATATACATGTTCTTGGGGAATAAGAGACGTTTTTTATCAAAGTAAGCCAAGTTTAAAGCTTATTGTCATTGGTTCCATAACAAAAACCACATTCGGATCAAAATAAATTTATTTATTTTATTTTTATACAGATTTTTTTTCATTTTTTTTGCCTTAATTTCAATTTTGGGAGTCGGTACCCGTTTCACCGAAGATGAAGATGCTTCGTTTTATTCAGCGTTGGGTAAATCGCCGTGTAAAAAAACATCTAGCATTGCATTAACTTTTTCCTCGTCCTCGTCCGAGACCCCTACAATACGTCTCTCGATCTATAAAGTAAAGAAATCAAAATAATAAGCTAAAAGATAATCCATACCTTCTATTCACTAGTTCAATTTATCACTGTCTCATATATCCACTATCGTACATACATACATTCATACACTAACTTACTAACGCTTTAGTCTCCGCAAGTTTTTATGTTGTATAATCAAAGTTTTGAATCGAATAATAATAATAATAATAATAATTAGATCAAAACAAATTTCAAGCTTACGTTAATGTATTCCCTTGAGTGAGGGCCCAATCTTTGAAAAATCTTCTCAATGACGACATGGGTAGCTAGATGGACGTCGATGTAACCTTCGTCCTCTTGCAGGTTCAATTCACGTAAATACCAGTTTTTATATTTTCTTAACATTATTTCTAACGTTCTAAACGAAAATTGTTTTTCGTTTGGCATATCAGGCTTAAAAGAAAACCTAAGAACTGCTTTAGTTACACGCATATCCACGTTATTTTCCATAGCTAATATTTAGCCCTTAAACTTGCTCGTAATTACGAAGAATGTAAAAATGTAGAATGCTCGCTCCTATATTTATGCCAAATCAGAAATCACTTGAAATAATAACTTCATTTGGTACTTAAAAAACGGTGAGAGGTGGGAGGAGGGGTTTGGTAATTTATAAATTTTTATAATCAAATGTACCATAGCAAAAGTATATAAATAATACAAGAAGTGCACTAATTATTATTTTCGCTCGCCAGGTAATTTCGTTTGATTTCCGTTTCGCACGGACGCAGATAACATGGTAACGCGACTACAGCGAACCGATAAAGCTAATTAATAAAATATTGTCAACCATTTGATATTAGAAATGTTAAAATAAAACTTTTACAGATAAATCTAATTTATAAAATATTGCCAATTGAGGGTTTGCAAGTTAGTTTGATTATAGGTTTTGAGTGTTAGAATAGAAATAACGCTAAATACAGGGTTAAATTCAATTCAAAATAAAAGACCATGACAATAAAAAATAACCTTTAAAATATAAATCGCGAAGAAAATGAAGTAACGCGACTTTTAAAATTAGTATAAAATGTTTAATCCCTCTGAAAACGTGAAAATTCATATAGGACAAAACCCAAATACATGTTTACTGAGCTTAGCACTCTACTTTTTCAATCCTCTATTCTCAATGGTGGCCTCTATTTTTACCATCGTCTGCTTCGTAAACTTTATGGATGCATTGGAAGGGCTCAAATTAAGCTAAGTGGGTACACTTCTTGTTTAATTTATATACTTCTAACCATATTAAAGTATCAATTTTAATAAAAGGAATTCAACTTAAGTGTTGTTTTGCTATCTGAAATTCGAAAACAAAGAAGGTAGTACAGGGGTACTTAAGTTGATTTTAATATTTTTTTTAGAAATAACTTAAGTATACAGCGAAATAATCATTAGTGGTATCTAATTTTTTAAGTGCCCACATACTTCTCATCTCGTATAAAAGAGGGTCATTTTTGTACTATAAAACCATTCCATTCCTGAAATCCGCTACAGGAAAAAAGTTGATTAAACTAAGCAATTTACGAGCGACGTCCTAGCGTACTTGTAATTAAGAAAGTAAGTACTTAGTTTTACGATTTTGCTTAAAACTATGATTTTAAATCGATAAAGTGAAACACGTAAAGTGTCCCTGACCAAAATTGTTTCACAAACATCTGTACCGTTTAATAAGATACGAGTATGATAACGATTTCTAGAGCCCTATGTTCGATAATGATTCATTAGGAAAATTTGAATATAGTTTAAATTTTTAATTACTTATTTTTTGGTTTGACTACCAATTTGGAGGACTACTGTTTTGATTTTGATATAACTAAATTTGATTGGTTTTCGAAAAGTTTTCTCTTCTACCCCCGCCCCCAGTTTATAATTATGATGTCAGTTGTAAATTGTTTTTTTCGAGTATAAAAAGGGTAAACAGAAAAATTGAGAGATAGTATTAAGAAAACAGCCAATTCGAATTGTTTCGGAATCGGCTCGAGGGACTAAGTACGTAGATATACGTCAATTGTAAATTCTAAACTTTGTATATATATTATATTCATCCATTCATTCTTACTAATTTTATAGTAATGGATCCTATTTCCATAACTTTGGCCTCGGGAAATGAGTACGTCGGTACGACAACCGAATCTATGATTTGCTTTCACTGCGGCGAATGTACGGAAGAATTGGCAGTAAGAGGCGGAGGACTCTTCTTTTGCTGGGGTCGAGAGTGCGCGCATTATCAAATGGGAGTAATTTTTCGACATGGTAATGTCTATACCAAACACATCCCAGGGCATCTTATAAAGGAGTTCCCGCCCCATCTCCGCTGTACGTACTGTGGAAGAAGAGGGTCGAAGAGAAGCCGTCGACGGGAGGAGTGCTCAGCGTTCGATTTCATGGGATGCTGTCATTACCCTAAGCCTCCCAGAGACCGAACTGTAGTTCGTTTTATAAATAGATAAATAAATAAATAAAATTGCGAATAATTTACAAATAAATGTCTATTGACTTTTCTTCATCCTATAATATAAGTTTATTCCTAAATTTTTAAGCTTATTACAATAAGATTTCTTTAAGAGAGAGAGAGAGAGAGAAAAGAATTGCTTAAATTAGGAAGTAATAATGAATCTATTGAATCCAATGTAAAGAAAATGCATCAAGATATTAACTTGGAAAATCCAAAAGATGATTCACCAGTAAGCAGTATTCAGTTAATTAAAAATCATAAACAAAAACCGACTGATTACGGTGCATCAAGATATAATATTTGTATATCTTCGAAAAAAGGTGAATCATTAAACATCAACAATGCGGTAATTTACTTATAATATATTTTATATGAAAATAATTAAAGGTTTTATAAATGATAAATTATATTATAGATTATAGGTGGATCTAATAGCAAAATAGTATACGTCCAGGTAAAGTATTGTTTTATTTAGAAGTTTAAATATTAAGTTAATGGTTTATTTTAGAATAACTATATGTTAAATGATTTATTTTAGAATAGCGTTGATACATATGGTGGTAGGACAACATTAGAAAGTAGGTATATTGATTTAAAAAAACTATCGATTAATTAAACATTTTAATAATATTTTTACATAGCTTCGATAGTATCCAGAGATTGTACGATTGTTATTACGAAATGAAACTAATTTATTTTATAATAAATATAGGTAGTAAAATGCTGCAAAAACCTCTGACTCTACGTTCAATACGTTAAAATAGATTACAATACGTAAATATAGGTGAAAAAATACTAGAAAAACACGCATACTATTATTTTTTTTAATTTTTGGAAATACACAACATCCACCAGTTACTTCGCAATGACGAACTGGCTGCTCTCTTTGTCCCAGGAGACATGACCAATGAGTTGGCAAAGTACGGAAAAGACTCGTACATCCAAGAATTGGCAACAGGTGGCGCAAAAAATTACGCCTTGATTTATACGGAACACGTAATTTTTTGCGCCACCTGTTGCCAATTCTTGGATGTACGAGTCTTTTCCGTACTTTGCCAACTCATTGGTCATGTCTCCTGGGACAAAGAGAGCAGCCAGTTCGTCATTGCGAAGTAACTGGTGGATGTTGTGTATTTCCAAAAATTAAAAAAAATAATAGTATGCGTGTTTTTCTAGTATTTTTTCACCTATATTTACGTATTGTAATCTATTTTAACGTATTGAACGTAGAGTCAGAGGTTTTTGCAGCATTTTACTACCTATATTTATTATAAAATAAATTAGTTTCATTTCGTAATAACAATCGTACAATCTCTGGATACTATCGAAGCTATGTAAAAATATTATTAAAATGTTTAATTAATCGATAGTTTTTTTAAATCAATATACCTACTTTCTAATGTTGTCCTACCACCATATGTATCAACGCTATTCTAAAATAAATCATTTAACATATAGTTATTCTAAAATAAACCATTAACTTAATATTTAAACTTCTAAATAAAACAATACTTTACCTGGACGTATACTATTTTGCTATTAGATCCACCTATAATCTATAATATAATTTATCATTTATAAAACCTTTAATTATTTTCATATAAAATATATTATAAGTAAATTACCGCATTGTTGATGTTTAATGATTCACCTTTTTTCGAAGATATACAAATATTATATCTTGATGCACCGTAATCAGTCGGTTTTTGTTTATGATTTTTAATTAACTGAATACTGCTTACTGGTGAATCATCTTTTGGATTTTCCAAGTTAATATCTTGATGCATTTTCTTTACATTGGATTCAATAGATTCATTATTACTTCCTAATTTAAGCAATTCTTTTCTCTCTCTCTCTCTCTTAAAGAAATCTTATTGTAATAAGCTTAAAAATTTAGGAATAAACTTATATTATAGGATGAAGAAAAGTCAATAGACATTTATTTGTAAATTATTCGCAATTTTATTTATTTATTTATCTATTTATAAAACGAACTACAGTTCGGTCTCTGGGAGGCTTAGGGTAATGACAGCATCCCATGAAATCGAACGCTGAGCACTCCTCCCGTCGACGGCTTCTCTTCGACCCTCTTCTTCCACAGTACGTACAGCGGAGATGGGGCGGGAACTCCTTTATAAGATGCCCTGGGATGTGTTTGGTATAGACATTACCATGTCGAAAAATTACTCCCATTTGATAATGCGCGCACTCTCGACCCCAGCAAAAGAAGAGTCCTCCGCCTCTTACTGCCAATTCTTCCGTACATTCGCCGCAGTGAAAGCAAATCATAGATTCGGTTGTCGTACCGACGTACTCATTTCCCGAGGCCAAAGTTATGGAAATAGGATCCATTACTATAAAATTAGTAAGAATGAATGGATGAATATAATATATATACAAAGTTTAGAATTTACAATTGACGTATATCTACGTACTTAGTCCCTCGAGCCGATTCCGAAACAATTCGAATTGGCTGTTTTCTTAATACTATCTCTCAATTTTTCTGTTTACCCTTTTTATACTCGAAAAAAACAATTTACAACTGACATCATAATTATAAACTGGGGGCGGGGGTAGAAGAGAAAACTTTTCGAAAACCAATCAAATTTAGTTATATCAAAATCAAAACAGTAGTCCTCCAAATTGGTAGTCAAACCAAAAAATAAGTAATTAAAAATTTAAACTATATTCAAATTTTCCTAATGAATCATTATCGAACATAGGGCTCTAGAAATCGTTATCATACTCGTATCTTATTAAACGGTACAGATGTTTGTGAAACAATTTTGGTCAGGGACACTTTACGTGTTTCACTTTATCGATTTAAAATCATAGTTTTAAGCAAAATCGTAAAACTAAGTACTTACTTTCTTAATTACAAGTACGCTAGGACGTCGCTCGTAAATTGCTTAGTTTAATCAACTTTTTTCCTGTAGCGGATTTCAGGAATGGAATGGTTTTATAGTACAAAAATGACCCTCTTTTATACGAGATGAGAAGTATGTGGGCACTTAAAAAATTAGATACCACTAATGATTATTTCGCTGTATACTTAAGTTATTTCTAAAAAAAATATTAAAATCAACTTAAGTACCCCTGTACTACCTTCTTTGTTTTCGAATTTCAGATAGCAAAACAACACTTAAGTTGAATTCCTTTTATTAAAATTGATACTTTAATATGGTTAGAAGTATATAAATTAAACAAGAAGTGTACCCACTTAGCTTAATTTGAGCCCTTCCAATGCATCCATAAAGTTTACGAAGCAGACGATGGTAAAAATAGAGGCCACCATTGAGAATAGAGGATTGAAAAAGTAGAGTGCTAAGCTCAGTAAACATGTATTTGGGTTTTGTCCTATATGAATTTTCACGTTTTCAGAGGGATTAAACATTTTATACTAATTTTAAAAGTCGCGTTACTTCATTTTCTTCGCGATTTATATTTTAAAGGTTATTTTTTATTGTCATGGTCTTTTATTTTGAATTGAATTTAACCCTGTATTTAGCGTTATTTCTATTCTAACACTCAAAACCTATAATCAAACTAACTTGCAAACCCTCAATTGGCAATATTTTATAAATTAGATTTATCTGTAAAAGTTTTATTTTAACATTTCTAATATCAAATGGTTGACAATATTTTATTAATTAGCTTTATCGGTTCGCTGTAGTCGCGTTACCATGTTATCTGCGTCCGTGCGAAACGGAAATCAAACGAAATTACCTGGCGAGCGAAAATAATAATTAGTGCACTTCTTGTATTATTTATATACTTTTGCTATGGTACATTTGATTATAAAAATTTATAAATTACCAAACCCCTCCTCCCACCTCTCACCGTTTTTTAAGTACCAAATGAAGTTATTATTTCAAGTGATTTCTGATTTGGCATAAATATAGGAGCGAGCATTCTACATTTTTACATTCTTCGTAATTACGAGCAAGTTTAAGGGCTAAATATTAGCTATGGAAAATAACGTGGATATGCGTGTAACTAAAGCAGTTCTTAGGTTTTCTTTTAAGCCTGATATGCCAAACGAAAAACAATTTTCGTTTAGAACGTTAGAAATAATGTTAAGAAAATATAAAAACTGGTATTTACGTGAATTGAACCTGCAAGAGGACGAAGGTTACATCGACGTCCATCTAGCTACCCATGTCGTCATTGAGAAGATTTTTCAAAGATTGGGCCCTCACTCAAGGGAATACATTAACGTAAGCTTGAAATTTGTTTTGATCTAATTATTATTATTATTATTATTATTCGATTCAAAACTTTGATTATACAACATAAAAACTTGCGGAGACTAAAGCGTTAGTAAGTTAGTGTATGAATGTATGTATGTACGATAGTGGATATATGAGACAGTGATAAATTGAACTAGTGAATAGAAGGTATGGATTATCTTTTAGCTTATTATTTTGATTTCTTTACTTTATAGATCGAGAGACGTATTGTAGGGGTCTCGGACGAGGACGAGGAAAAAGTTAATGCAATGCTAGATGTTTTTTTACACGGCGATTTACCCAACGCTGAATAAAACGAAGCATCTTCATCTTCGGTGAAACGGGTACCGACTCCCAAAATTGAAATTAAGGCAAAAAAAATGAAAAAAAATCTGTATAAAAATAAAATAAATAAATTTATTTTGATCCGAATGTGGTTTTTGTTATGGAACCAATGACAATAAGCTTTAAACTTGGCTTACTTTGATAAAAAACGTCTCTTATTCCCCAAGAACATGTATATTTATCGAGAATGTACTACCTCTATTAGATATTTTGGAGGAAGGGCGAACTAAAATTTATGCTTGTTTACGAAATTAATTAGCATATTTTTTTAAAAAAAAACAAATGCATTCATGTTAGGATATGATTTACGGAAAATGTACTTTCATGGGCTAGGCATAGAAATTTAGTCTTAACTATTTACACTTTACAGGTTTTTAGGTCTAGCTTTAATTTTTTGCGTATTGGAAAATGTATTTCAGCATATTATTATAAGTAAACTTTTAGTGTTATCAATGTCCACCAGTTAGGAAATGGTTTATGGATAGGAAAATATTTATAAATACTAAAGACAGAGGCAGAAACTAGGAGATCAGAGGAAAAAGATTTTTGAGATGCCCCTGATGTGATAGCCTACATTGAAGATGTTGAAATTGTTTGGTGAGAAATCACAAAACCTTTAAAATAAAATAATTGATTTTCCGTATTTAATTTTTTTCTTAAAATCCTACTACTATGCCAAGAATGTATTTATTTATTTATTTATTTATTTATACTTAGGGAGAATGAATATGTCGATAATATTTTTAGCGTTTCTCCAATTCCACCCGTTGAGATCTTTTAATATCACTGCTTTGAGAACCATGGCGCCATCTAAACTTTGAAATAATCCTTAATTAAATATATTGATAAAAGAACTCTAGTGATGACACTTCCACTATTTTCAGTGACGTACCGATTCTCACGTGACTTTCATTTTCTGTGCGCGCGCACCCGATTAATAAGATAACTGAACTTTGAGCAATGGATTTTTTTTCCACTGGTACTTAAGATATGCCGTCAGGGTAGTCATGGGAATCAATTCTTAGTTATCTCAATAAAGAGTCTTAGCATTGGGAATAGTCATTGAAGGTCACGCTGAAAAGTAAGTTATAATAATAATAATCAGCTAGGCTATTTTATTATATTTAAAATGAAATTTTTAGGCATTCTTTTATATATATATATTGGAAATGTATTAGACAGAAATTAGGTCTAGTAGGGGTAAGATTAGCGTAGAAATTAAGTTACTATCACGTGACTCGTTCATTTTTCTGTGCACGCGCACGTTTAATAAGATAACTGAACTTTGAGCACTGGATTTTTCCACCGGTACTTAAGATATGCCGTCAGTGTAGTCATAGGATTTTTCACTCTTAATAAATACTTTAAAATGTAAAAAATAAGACTCATTATTGAAAAAAACTTAACACATAGCCATTTTTTAGCAATCTTCTACGTAACTCAATTTTCCAAGAGGATTGTTTTCCGTAAACATTTTCAAGTGAGAGCTCGATTTTGATATCGTCAACGTGGTATTTCCAAAACTCTCCTTGAGTAGCAAAGGGTTTTTTCCAAATACTCAAGTGGGTTAATATGTGCCGTCAATCATTAGAGGCAGTTTAAACTGTCAGAGAGAGACAGCCAATAGAATTTGAGGGTTATTTGAAGTTTAGATCACGTGATGAATTATTCTCAACAAGATAGGAATAAATTTATCTTCCGTGCGTCATTTCTCTACGGCACATTGACGAGTAAAGACCTGCTGACGGTTCGCTCAGTCTTTTCTACAGCTTGACAAAGGATTTCTACCCATAAAGTAAGTAACTATTTTTTCTTGGTAATAGACTATATTTTTAGACATATTTAAAACAATTTGCATATTGAAAAAAGCATTTATATTGATAATTTTAGCGTAGAAATTTAACCATATTGATAAAATTAGGTTTAGTAGACTTAGGGGTAAATGTAGGCTTAGAGAATGTATCATTTGAAACTATAGAACGTATTTGGTCTAGATCAGCTATGGACATTGAAGTGTATCGACTTGAAACGTTTCGTCACTGGAAAAATCCGCACGTCACTAAGGAGCAACTAGCGAAGGCTGGATTCTACTATATTCAGCGGGGCGATGAAGTACGATGTTACAAATGCCATGGCGTATTAGAAGGATGGAAATCAGGAGACGTACCAGAACTTGAACATGCTAGATTCTTTCCAAACTGTCCGGCTAGGGATAATTCACCATCGGAAAAAAATTACCTTTCGCTAGAATGGGACATTCCCCCGACGCCAAAAGCAACTACGGTCTCTGACAAAAGCTTCTCACCTGTACCAGAAGAAGACGTTTGTAACTGTCCCTCGGATGTCAGACGATACTGTTGCTAAACACTACAAATACGTGAGTTAGAACTTTTAATTAAATTAAGTTGCAGGAGATCGTTTCACCCCATTTAAATGCCTGTAAACTTAACTACTTTAATTTGTTTTAATTGTGTAATGTACAAGATAACCATCTAATGGAATATCTGATAGTACCTACTAACATGTAAAACAAAGTTCTAAAATAAAAAATTAAATGTAAATAACTTGTTTTTATTGCCTAGAGATTAGAAATTAAGGGGTTCGAAAGCGATAAGCAAACGGGTAAAAATCTAATCTCCAGATATCTGCGCGAGGAAAACTAATTTTGGAGAATGGGGATGGGGGAAAGCAGGGATGTACCCAAAAATGGACCAAAATGGACCAAATGTACCCCAAAAACGACCAAAGTCACCATTTTCGGCCCTATGTACCCCATTTCGGACCAAATGTACCCCAAACTGGACCTTTTAGCTTTATTGTAATGTTAAACTCCCATAGAGATTCCCCTAAAAAGAATAATAAACTGGCGGTCCAATTTTGGGTACATTAATTATTTCGGAGAGATAAAACTAATTCTGGCAAACTGCTGCGATTTATAGCGAATGGGGAAAAAGCCAATTTCTAGCGATTGGGATCGATAGTATGAGAGATAACAATTATGGTTGTTTTTATTGCCTAGAGATGGGGGAAAGCAACTGGTGATTAGAAGGGGTGAAAGCAATGGGGGAAAGGAGCTGGTGAACGAGAGATAAAGTATCCAGTGAATGGGGGTTGGGGGGAAAGCAACTGGTGATTAGAAGGGGTGAAAGCAATAGGGGAAAGGAGCTGGTGAACGAGAGATAAAGTATCCAGTGAATGGGGGGTTGGGGGAAAGCAACCCGTGAACGGGAGAATCTGGTGATTAGAAATTCTGGTGATTAGAAATTCTGGTGATTGAGAGGGAGGCGCGGGTGGGGGAGGAACGGGATAGGCGCGGGTGAACGGCGGGAGCCAAGCTCTTTGTGTCTATCCGGTGATTGAGAATGAAATTCTCATTCACCAGATAGACACCCTTCTCTCATACCCGCCATGTTCTATTTGAATTTCCCAAATAATGACGCGGGACAGGTCAATATAATTAACGGTAATTATACATCCTTAAAAGCTTTATCGATCTTAATTAAAATTATTCTGGGAGCGACATTATTAGTCGAAATATCAAGGGCGTAAACTCACTAAAAAACGTGTCAAATCTTAAATTCCGAAAACATACCCGCCATGTTCTATTTGAATTTCCCAACACATAACGCGGGACAGGTCAATCAAACTAACGTTAATTTTACACCCTTAAATGCTTTATCGATCAAAATTAAATTTATTCTGGGAGCGACATTAATAGTCGAAATATAAGGGCGTAAACGCACTAAAAAAGCGCGCCAAATCCTAAATTCCGAAAACATACCCGCCATGTTCTATTTGAATTTCCCAACACATAACGCGGGACAGGTCAATCAAACTAACGTTAATTTTACACCCTTAAATGCTTTATCGATCAAAATTAAATTTATTCTGGGAGCGACATTAATAGTCGAAATATAAGGGCGTAAACGCACTAAAAAAGCGCGCCAAATCCTAAATTCCGAAAACATACCCGCCATGTTCTATTTGAATTTGCCAAAAAATGACGCGGGACAGGTCAATAAACTAACGTTAATTTTACACCCTTAAATGCTTTATCGATCAAAATTAAAATTATTCTGGGAGCGACATTATTAGTCGAAATATCAAGGGCGTAAACTCACTAAAAAACGTGTCAAATCTTAAATTCCGAAAACATGCCCGCCACGTTCTATTTGAATTTCCCAACAAATGACGCGGGACAGGTCAATCAAACTAACGTTAATTTTACACCCTAAAATTAAAATTATTCTGGGAGCGACATTATTAGTCGAAATATCAAGGGCGTAAACTCACTAAAAAACGTGTCAAATCTTAAATTCCGAAAACATGCCCGCCATGTTCTATTTGAATTTCCCAACAAATGACGCGGGACAGGTCAATCAAACTAACGTTAATTTTACACCCTTAAATGCTTTATCGATCTTAATTAAAATTATTCTGGGAGCGACATTATTAGTCGAAATATCAAGGGCTTAAACTCACTAAAAAACGTGTCAAATCTTAAATTCCGAAAACATACCCGCCATGTTCTATTTGAATTTCCCAAATAATGACGCGGAACAGGTCAATATAATTAACGGTAATTATACATCCTTAAAAGCTTTATCGATCTTAATTAAAATTATTCTGGGAGCGACATTATTAGTCGAAATATCAAGGGCGTAAACTCACTGAAAAACGTGTCAAATCTTAAATTCCGAAAACATACCCGCCATGTTCTATTTGAATTTCCCAACACATAACGCGGGACAGGTCAATCAAACTAACGTTAATTTTACACCCTTAATTGCTTTATCGATCAAAATTAAATTTATTCTGGGAGCGACATTAATAGTCGAAATATAAGGGCGTAAACGCACTAAAAAAGCGCGCCAAATCCTAAATTCCGAAAACATACCCGCCATGTTCTATTTGAATTTCCCAAATAATGACGCGGGACAGGTCAATATAATTAACGGTAATTATACATCCTTAAAAGCTTTATCGATCTTAATTAAAATTATTCTGGGAGCGACATTATTAGTCGAAATATCAAGGGCGTAAACTCACTAAAAAACGTGTCAAATCTTAAATTCCGAAAACATACCCGCCATGTTCGATTTGAATTTCCCAACACATAACGCGGGACAGGTCAATCAAACTAACGTTAATTTTACACCCTTAAATGCTTTATCGATCAAAATTAAATTTATTCTGGGAGCGACATTAATAGTCGAAATATAAGGGCGTAAACGCACTAAAAAAGCGCGCCAAATCCTAAATTCCGAAAACATACCCGCCATGTTCTATTTGAATTTCCCAACACATAACGCGGGACAGGTCAATCAAACTAACGTTAATTTTACACCCTTAAATGCTTTATCGATCAAAATTAAATTTATTCTGGGAGCGACATTAATAGTCGAAATATAAGGGCGTAAACGCACTAAAAAAGCGCGCCAAATCCTAAATTCCGAAAACATACCCGCCATGTTCTATTTGAATTTGCCAAAAAATGACGCGGGACAGGTCAATAAACTAACGTTAATTTTACACCCTTAAATGCTTTATCGATCAAAATTAAAATTATTCTGGGAGCGACATTAATAGTCGAAATATAAGGGCGTAAACGCACTAAAAAAGCGCGCCAAATCCTAAATTCCGAAAACATACCCGCCATGTTCTATTTGAATTTGCAAAAAATGACGCGGGACAGGTCAATAAACTAACGTTAATTTTACACCCTTAAATGCTTTATCGATCTTAATTAAAATTATTCTGGTAGCGACATTATTAGTCGAAATATCAAGGGCGTAAACTCACTAAAAACGGGTCAAATCTTAAATTCCGAAAACATGCCCGCCATGTTCTATTTGAATTTCCCAACAAATGACGCGGGACAGGTCAATAAACGAACGTTAATTTTACACCCTTAAATGCTTTATCGATCTTAATTAAAATTATTCTGGGAGCGACATTAATAGTCGAAATATAAAGGGCGTAAACGCACTAAAAAAGCGCGCCAAATCCTAAATTCCAAAAAAACATGACCGCCATGTTCTATTTGAATTTCCCAACAAATGACGCGGGACAGGTCAATCAAACTAACGTTAATTTTACACCCTTAAATGCTTTATCGATCTTAATTAAAATTATTCTGGGAGCGACATTAATAGTCGAAATATAAAGGGCGTAAACCCACTAAAAAAGCGCGCCAAATCCTAAATTCCGAAAACATACCCGCCATGTTCTATTTGAATTTGCCAAAAAATGACGCGGGACAGGTCAATCAAACTAACTTTAATTTTACACCCTTAAATGCTTTATCGATCAAAATTAAATTTATTCTGGGAGCGACATTAATAGTCGAAATATAAGGGCGTAAACGCACTAAAAAAGCGCGCCAAATCCTAAATTCCGAAAACATACCCGCCATGTTCTATTTGAATTTGCCAAAAAATGACGCGGGACAGGTCAATAAACTAACGTTAATTTAACACCCTTAAATGCTTTATCGATCAAAATTAAAATTATTCTGGGAGCGACATTAATAGTCGAAATATAAGGGCGTAAACGCACTAAAAAAGCGCGCCAAATCCTAAATTCCGAAAACATACCCGCCATGTTCTATTTGAATTTGTCGAAAAATGACGCGGGACAGGTCAATCAAACTAACGTTAATTTTACACCCTTAAATGCTTTATCGATCAAAATTAAATTTATTCTGGGAGCGACATTAATAGTCGAAATATAAGGGCGTAAACGCACTAAAAAAGCGCGCCAAATCCTAAATTCCGAAAACATACCCGCCATGTTCTATTTGAATTTCCCAAATAATGACGCGGGACAGGTTAATATAATTAACGGTAATTATACATCCTTAAAAGCTTTATCGATCTTAATTAAAATTATTCTGGGAGCGACATTATTAGTCGAAATATCAAGGGCGTAAACTCACTAAAAAACGTGTCAAATCTTAAATTCCGAAAACATACCCGCCATGTTCTATTTGAATTTCCCAACACATAACGCGGGACAGGTCAATCAAACTAACGTTAATTTTACACCCTTAAATGCTTTATCGATCAAAATTAAATTTATTCTGGGAGCGACATTAATAGTCGAAATATAAGGGCGTAAACGCACTAAAAAAGCGCGCCAAATCCTAAATTCCGAAAACATACCCGCCATGTTCTATTTGAATTTCCCAACACATAACGCGGGACAGGTCAATCAAACTAACGTTAATTTTACACCCTTAAATGCTTTATCGATCAAAATTAAAATTATTCTGGGAGCGACATTAATAGTCGAAATATAAGGGCGTAAACGCACTAAAAAAGCGCGCCAAATCCTAAATTCCGAAAACATACCCGCCATGTTCTATTTGAATTTGCCAAAAAATGACGCGGGACAGGTCAATAAACTAACGTTAATTTTACACCCTTAAATGCTTTATCGATCAAAATTAAAATTATTCTGGGAGCGACATTATTAGTCGAAATATCAAGGGCGTAAACTCACTAAAAAACGTGTCAAATCTTAAATTCCGAAAACATGCCCGCCACGTTCTATTTGAATTTCCCAACAAATGACGCGGGACAGGTCAATCAAACTAACGTTAATTTTACACCCTAAAATTAAAATTATTCTGGGAGCGACATTATTAGTCGAAATATCAAGGGCGTAAACTCACTAAAAAACGTGTCAAATCTTAAATTCCGAAAACATGCCCGCCATGTTCTATTTGAATTTGCCAACAAATGACGCGGGACAGGTCAATCAAACTAACGTTAATTTTACACCCTTAAATGCTTTATCGATCTTAATTAAAATTATTCTGGGAGCGACATTAATAGTCGAAATATAAAGGGCGTAAACGCACTAAAAAAGCGCGCCAAATCCTAAATTCCGAAAACATGCCCGCCATGTTCTATTTGAATTTCCCAACAAATGACGCGGGACAGGTCAATCAAACTAACGTTAATTTTACACCCTTAAATGCTTTATCGATCTTAATTAAAATTATTCTGGGAGCGACATTAATAGTCGAAATATAAAGGGCGTAAACGCACTAAAAAAGCGCGCCAAATCCTAAATTCCGAAAACATGCCCGCCATGTTCTATTTGAATTTCCCAACAAATGACGCGGGACAGGTCAATCAAACTAACGTTAATTTTACACCCTTAAATGCTTTATCGATCTTAATTAAAATTATTCTGGGAGCGACATTAATAGTCGAAATATAAAGGGCGTAAACGCACTAAAAAAGCGCGCCAAATCCTAAATTCCGAAAACATGCCCGCCATGTTCTATTTGAATTTCCCAAATAATGACGCGGGACAGGTCAATATAATTAACGGTAATTATACATCCTTAAAAGCTTTATCGATCTTAATTAAAATTATTCTGGGAGCGACATTATTAGTCGAAATATCAAGGGCGTAAACTCACTAAAAAACGTGTCAAATCTTAAATTCCGAAAACATGCCCGCCACGTTCTATTTGAATTTCCCAACACATAACGCGGGACAGGTCAATCAAACTAACGTTAATTTTACACCCTTAAATGCTTTATCGATCAAAATTAAATTTATTCTGGGAGCGACATTAATAGTCGAAATATAAGGGCGTAAACGCACTAAAAAAGCGCGCCAAATCCTAAATTCCGAAAACATACCCGCCATGTTCTATTTGAATTTCCCAACACATAACGCGGGACAGGTCAATCAAACTAACGTTAATTTTACACCCTTAAATGCTTTATCGATCAAAATTAAATTTATTCTGGGAGCGACATTAATAGTCGAAATATAAGGGCGTAAACGCACTAAAAAAGCGCGCCAAATCCTAAATTCCGAAAACATACCCGCCATGTTCTATTTGAATTTGCCAAAAAATGACGAGGGACAGGTCAATAAACTAACGTTAATTTTACAACCTTAAATGCTTTATCGATCAAAATTAAAATTATTCTGGGAGCGACATTATTAGTCGAAATATCAAGGGCGTAAACTCACTAAAAAACGTGTCAAATCTTAAATTCCGAAAACATGCCCGCCACGTTCTATTTGAATTTCCCAACAAATGACGCGGGACAGGTCAATCAAACTAACGTTAATTTTACACCCTTAAATGCTTTATCGATCTTAATTAAAATTATTCTGGGAGCGACATTAATAGTCGAAATATAAAGGGCGTAAACGCACTAAAAAAGCGCGCCAAATCCTAAATTCCGAAAACATGCCCGCCATGTTCTATTTGAATTTCCCAACAAATGACGCGGGACAGGTCAATCAAACTAACGTTAATTTTACACCCTTAAATGCTTTATCGATCTTAATTAAAATTATTCTGGGAGCGACATTAATAGTCGAAATATAAAGGGCGTAAACGCACTAAAAAAGCGCGCCAAATCCTAAATTCCGAAAACATGCCCGCCATGTTCTATTTGAATTTCCCAAATAATGACGCGGGACAGGTCAATATAATTAACGGTAATTATACATCCTTAAAAGCTTTATCGATCTTAATTAAAATTATTCTGGGAGCGACATTATTAGTCGAAATATCAAGGGCGTAAACTCACTAAAAAACGTGTCAAATCTTAAATTCCGAAAACATACCCGCCATGTTCTATTTGAATTTCCCAACACATAACGCGGGACAGGTCAATCAAACTAACGTTAATTTTACACCCTTAAATGCTTTATCGATCAAAATTAAAATTATTCTGGGAGCGACATTAATAGTCGAAATATAAAGGGCGTAAACGCACTAAAAAAGCGCGCCAAATCCTAAATTCCGAAAACATGCCCGCCATGTTCTATTTGAATTTCCCAACAAATGACGCGGGACAGGTCAATCAAACTAACGTTAATTTTACACCCTTAAATGCTTTATCGATCTTAATTAAAATTATTCTGGGAGCGACATTAATAGTCGAAATATAAGGGCGTAAACGCACTAAAAAAGCGCGCCAAATCCTAAATTCCGAAAACATACCCGCCATGTTCTATTTGAATTTCCCAACACATAACGCGGGACAGGTCAATCAAACTAACGTTAATTTTACACCCTTAAATGCTTTATCGATCAAAATTAAATTTATTCTGGGAGCGACATTAATAGTCGAAATATAAGGGCGTAAACGCACTAAAAAAGCGCGCCAAATCCTAAATTCCGAAAACATACCCGCCATGTTCTATTTGAATTTGCCAAAAAATGACGAGGGACAGGTAAATAAACTAACGTTAATTTTACACCCTTAAATGCTTTATCGATCAAAATTAAAATTATTCTGGGAGCGACATTATTAGTCGAAATATCAAGGGCGTAAACTCACTAAAAAACGTGTCAAATCTTAAATTCCGAAAACATGCCCGCCACGTTCTATTTGAATTTCCCAACAAATGACGCGGGACAGGTCAATCAAACTAACGTTAATTTTACACCCTAAAATTAAAATTATTCTGGGAGCGACATTATTAGTCGAAATATCAAGGGCGTAAACTCACTAAAAAACGTGTCAAATCTTAAATTCCGAAAACATGCCCGCCACGTTCTATTTGAATTTCCCAACAAATGACGCGGGACAGGTCAATCAAACTAACGTTAATTTTACACCCTAAAATTAAAATTATTCTGGGAGCGACATTATTAGTCGAAATATCAAGGGCGTAAACTCACTAAAAAACGTGTCAAATCTTAAATTCCGAAAACATACCCGCCATGTTCTATTTGAATTTCCCAACACATAACGCGGGACAGGTCAATCAAACTAACGTTAATTTTACACCCTTAAATGCTTTATCGATCAAAATTAAATTTATTCTGGGAGCGACATTAATAGTCGAAATATAAAGGGCGTAAACCCACTAAAAAAGCGCGCCAAATCCTAAATTCCGAAAACATACCCGCCATGTTCTATTTGAATTTCCCAACAAATGACGCGGGACAGGTCAATCAAACTAACGTTAATTTTACACCCTTAAATGCTTTATCGATCTTAATTAAAATTATTCTGGGAGCGACATTAATAGTCGAAATATAAAGGGCGTAAACGCACTAAAAAAGCGCGCCAAATCCTAAATTCCGAAAACATGCCCGCCATGTTCTATTTGAATTTCCCAAATAATGACGCGGGACAGTTCAATATAATTAACGGTAATTATACATCCTTAAAAGCTTTATCGATCTTAATTAAAATTATTCTGGGAGCGACATTATTAGTCGAAATATCAAGGGCGTAAACTCACTAAAAAACGTGTCAAATCTTAAATTCCGAAAACATACCCGCCATGTTCTATTTGAATTTCCCAACACATAACGCGGGACAGGTCAATCAAACTAACGTTAATTTTACACCCTTAAATGCTTTATCGATCAAAATTAAATTTATTCTGGGAGCGACATTAATAGTCGAAATATAAGGGCGTAAACGCACTAAAAAAGCGCGCCAAATCCTAAATTCCGAAAACATACCCGCCATGTTCTATTTGAATTTCCCAACACATAACGCGGGACAGGTCAATCAAACTAACGTTAATTTTACACCCTTAAATGCTTTATCGATCAAAATTAAATTTATTCTGGGAGCGACATTAATAGTCGAAATATAAGGGCGTAAACGCACTAAAAAAGCGCGCCAAATCCTAAATTCCGAAAACATACCCGCCATGTTCTATTTGAATTTGCCAAAAAATGACGAGGGACAGGTAAATAAACTAACGTTAATTTTACACCCTTAAATGCTTTATCGATCAAAATTAAAATTATTCTGGGAGCGACATTATTAGTCGAAATATCAAGGGCGTAAACTCACTAAAAAACGTGTCAAATCTTAAATTCCGAAAACATGCCCGCCACGTTCTATTTGAATTTCCCAACAAATGACGCGGGACAGGTCAATCAAACTAACGTTAATTTTACACCCTAAAATTAAAATTATTCTGGGAGCGACATTATTAGTCGAAATATCAAGGGCGTAAACTCACTAAAAAACGTGTCAAATCTTAAATTCCGAAAACATGCCCGCCATGTTCTATTTGAATTTCCCAAATAATGACGCGGGACAGGTCAATATAATTAACGGTAATTATACATCCTTAAAAGCTTTATCGATCTTAATTAAAATTATTCTGGGAGCGACATTATTAGTCGAAATATCAAGGGCGTAAACTCACTAAAAAACGTGTCAAATCTTAAATTCCGAAAACATACCCGCCATGTTCTATTTGAATTTCCCAACACATAACGCGGGACAGGTCAATCAAACTAACGTTAATTTTACACCCTTAAATGCTTTATCGATCAAAATTAAATTTATTCTGGGAGCGACATTAATAGTCGAAATATAAAGGGCGTAAACCCACTAAAAAAGCGCGCCAAATCCTAAATTCCGAAAACATACCCGCCATGTTCTATTTGAATTTCCCAAATAATGACGCGGGACAGGTCAATATAATTAACGGTAATTATACATCCTTAAAAGCTTTATCGATCTTAATTAAAATTATTCTGGGAGCGACATTATTAGTCGAAATATCAAGGGCGTAAACTCACTAAAAAACGTGTCAAATCTTAAATTCCGAAAACATACCCGCCATGTTCTATTTGAATTTCCCAACACATAACGCGGGACAGGTCAATCAAACTAACGTTAATTTTACACCCTTAAATGCTTTATCGATCAAAATTAAATTTATTCTGGGAGCGACATTAATAGTCGAAATATAAGGGCGTAAACGCACTAAAAAAGCGCGCCAAATCCTAAATTCCGAAAACATACCCGCCATGTTCTATTTGAATTTCCCAAATAATGACGCGGGACAGGTCAATATAATTAACGGTAATTATACATCCTTAAAAGCTTTATCGATCTTAATTAAAATTATTCTGGGAGCGACATTATTAGTCGAAATATCAAGGGCGTAAACTCACTAAAAAACGTGTCAAATCTTAAATTCCGAAAACATACCCGCCATGTTCTATTTGAATTTCCCAACACATAACGCGGGACAGGTCAATCAAACTAACGTTAATTTTACACCCTTAAATGCTTTATCGATCAAAATTAAATTTATTCTGGGAGCGACATTAATAGTCGAAATATAAGGGCGTAAACGCACTAAAAAAGCGCGCCAAATCCTAAATTCCGAAAACATACCCGCCATGTTCTATTTGAATTTGCCAAAAAATGACGCGGGACAGGTCAATAAACTAACGTTAATTTTACACCCTTAAATGCTTTATCGATCAAAATTAAAATTATTCTGGGAGCGACATTAATAGTCGAAATATAAGGGCGTAAACGCACTAAAAAAGCGCGCCAAATCCTAAATTCCGAAAACATACCCGCCATGTTCTATTTGAATTTGCCGAAAAATGACGCGGGACAGGTCAATCAAACTAACGTTAATTTTACACCCTTAAATGCTTTATCGATCAAAATTAAATTTATTCTGGGAGCGACATTAATAGTCGAAATATAAGGGCGTAAACGCACTAAAAAAGCGCGCCAAATCCTAAATTCCGAAAACATACCCGCCATGTTCTATTTGAATTTCCCAACAAATGACGCGGGACAGGTCAATCAAACTAACGTTAATTTTACACCCTTAAATGCTTTATCGATCAAAATTAAATTTATTCTGGGAGCGACATTAATAGTCGAAATATAAGGGCTAAAACGCACTAAAAAAGCGCGCCAAATCCTAAATTCCGAAAACATACCCGCCAGTAGTTATGTGCCCCATTCCTAGCCAAACGGGGGCGTGGCTACCGCGTCCACAGCTGCGTGAGGGGGGGGGGGAATGAAGCGGGGAATCGCGACTCCGCCCCCCTCGGGCGCGTGTCACGCGCGCGTGACCTGAATAATTAATGAGATTAACAGGTGTTTTGAATAATTAATTAGTTGACCTGTCAATCAACTAGAGTAGGTAAGCAAGTGTTTTAAAAAGGGTGAATATTAATGAGCGTGGTATTGTTTTACCGTTAGGGGTCATTGACCTGTTATATGGATAGTATAGTTACATGTGTTTAGGATCATCAAGTAGTTATATTATATGTTTGAATATTAATTTTTGGCGGGAAAGTGTAAGCGTCGATCAACAAGTGGTTAAACTCTATAGGTCTATTACATGTTTGACATGATTTTGGCGGGGAATCGGGTAAAGTTTGTACCTTTATAATAACACGTTAGAGCTAATTGACCTGGTAGCTATATGGTTGAACTGTTAAAGTTTTGGCGGGGATTTAACATGCGTTTATGATGATGTAAGCGCGAAAAGGATCAATGAACAAGTGGAGAGGGGTAAAGTTTGTATTTACTAGTATAAACGTTTGCATGGTTTAATTACCTGACAACGGTTAGGAAGCGTCTTTGGGATTATGGACATTATAAGAACTCTTAGTCATTTTTGACTTGAAAATTCTTTAACATGTGAAATGATTAGGGAGAAAATGTATCGACCAATTAACATAACGGGATAAAGCTTGTATCGTGTTATAACCTGTCATTCGTGGTCATCTTTATAGTGTCCCACCAGGGGTGTCTCATTGGGTAACAAGTTGTCCCTATATGGTTCGTTAATGATTATAGCCGCGTCACGTGACACGCACCATCTTATTTACGGTAATTGAAATGGGTCTTCCATAAAGATTGCTGGTGAAAGTTTAACATTTGTCAATGCTTCACCACTAGACTGGTATCTTTGGATTCGGGTAGAAGTTTCAAATATAAGTCACCCCTAATACGGGCACCTTTTTAACGGTTTTTAGGTTATTAATCTTTATGCACATAAAAAGTATAGACTCTTAAACGCGTCTTCCCGTTGCGCGGTAAAAATGATTCATATTTACAACACATAACGGGGTAAAGTTTGTAGGCTGTTTTCGAGTGGTCTCTCTTTTAGCGGTTGTTAGTCATTTTGGGCTGGAAAAATTCATGTGTTTTGGCCGCCATCTTTAATGATTCATATTTAAACGGGTTCTGTGTATTGAAAAGGGTGTCCATGTCTGTTATTTTTAGGAAATTTGCCATATTTACTTTAGATCAAGTTTGTGTTTAACAAGTTGTTGCTAACAATTTTTTATATATATTAACATAAAACGTCACATTAAAAGTCGGTAGATGGCTTGGGCCTAGCTGATTATTATTATGACAATGCATCAAAAACTATATATTACCGTCACTTAACCTTTAATAAGGACGCAGGGGGAAAGTTTGTGAAGTAATTAGCGAGTGGATATTTCAAGTTTTTTAAACATAGTCAATACGTTAATAACGGGGTAAAGATATTTGATAGGGGTTAAATCAACAAGTGGTTTAAAAAGGAAATATTAATCAGTTTTATAAGCTGTGTTTTATTAACCGTTAGGAAGCCCGATAAAAATGACAAAGGCTTAATATAAGTTTGTAACTCTCTTTTAGCGGTTATTATATGAACTCTTAGTAATTTGTAAAATTCACGTGATTTGGCCGCCATCTTTAATGTTGCATATTCAAACGGGTAGGGTGGCCATCTTTGTTATTGTTTTAGGAAATTTATCATATTTACGTCAATTTTTTAACGCTTTTTAAACAAGTTGTTCCTAACGGATTTTTATATCGTTACGTACCTAGATGACTTGAACTTGATTATTATGGCATATGTATCATATATTACCGTCACGTAACTTTTAATAACGACGCAAGGGAAAGCTTTCTAATTTATATTGAATACATTGCCACTATACGAAATATTTACATAAATTAAACAAGGTCGGTTCGCGCTCGTGAAATTTAAAAAAACGTAATAAGTAATTACATTGGTATAATAACAAACAAACCGGGTTTTAGTAGAAATTATGTTTAATTCAGAGAAAACGGCATGGTATTAGAAGATAAAACTTATTTTATACAAGACGTTTCGAGCCGAGGCTCTTCTTCAGTCGTTCGTTAGTTTTAATTTGATTTAAAATTTTACCACGCGCCATATTCAAGTTCTAATATCACGCGAGCAGAAGGTCAGCGTGTTAAAAAATAAACAAAAGTTTTACTGATTTTAACAATTTACGTGTGTAATAGAATCAATGTAACCGATAAATCCAAAGTATATGTAAGTCAGTGTGAATTATTAAAATAGAAATATAAAATAAAATAAAATTTTAAATCACAATATTACCCCAATTAGTTACTTCTTGACATCCTTTATCTAAATTTAAATTACCTAGTTTACGAATATACAATCCTTCATAGAATTTTCTTTTGTACCAATTGGTTTCCCGTTTTAAAATTTTGTAATCATCCCATTTAATAGAGTGGTTTAACGTAGACCAAATATGTTTTGAAATTCCGTTATTCATATCGCCCTTAGCCACGCAGGATTTATGTTCACGTATCCTGTCTAAAATGGAACGTTTTGTTTCACCAATATACGTTTTTCCACATGAGCAAGGATTTCATAAATAACGCCTCGAATGGCGGAATCTTCTATTTTAGGTTTTAAATGAGAAATTTGATTTTTTAGTATATTAGTGGTTTTTGATACTAAGTTTATTTTATAATTTTTCAAAATACGTTTAAGTTTCTCTGTGGTTTTAGGTATATAGGGTAAAACTAAAACCTCCTCTTTAGGTTTACTTTTCATATCAGAAGGCATGCTGATTAAGTTTCTGTCAAATATGGTTTCTATAAGTGTTTTTGGATAATCTGATTCAATTAACTGATTTTTAATTTTTAATTTATCCGCAATTGGGTTATCAGATATGGATTCAATATGGTGTTTTAAACCTTTTACGACTGATGTTTTTACATGGTTGGGGTGGTTTGAATTAAAGTTTAAAAAGGTTTTTGAATGAGTAGGCTTTTGGAATAATGAAAAGGTTAGTTTACCATTAACATTTTTAATAAATAGGTCTAAAAAAGGAATTTCGTGGTTAACTTCTAGTTCAAGAGTGAAGTGAATAGAGTTATGTAAATTATTTAAATCATTGTGAAAAGTCGTTAATGAATCCAAGTCTCCCTTCCATACAAAAAATATATCATCCATAAAACGAAGCCAGCAAGCCAAATGATTTTTGTCCATGTCCGACCCAAAAATGGTATCCTCTAGATTTTCCACGAAGAGATTTGCTATAACCGGTGATAATGGATTCCCCATTGCTAGGCCGTCTTTTTGTTTATAAATTTGGGAATTAAAGTCAAAATAAGTACTATTTAAACATAATTCCGAAAGCTTAAGAATTGTATTGATTTTAAGAGGAGATCTTTGTAATAAATTAGGGTCATTTCTCAATTTAGATTCCAATAATTTAAGGGCTTCATTTATAGGGATACTACCATACATATCGGTTATATCAAAACTCCCTAAGACGTCATTCTGGGATAAGACAGGGCAATGGGATTTTAGTTTTTTAATACAATCTTCAGAGTTTTTTAAACAAGAAATATTGTTTCCAATTAAAGGGGAAATTATATTACATAAAATTTTTCCCGTGTTGTACGTTGGGTTTCCATATGAAGCTACTATAGTTCGTAGTGGGTTATTCGGCTTATGAATTTTGGGTTTTCCATAAATATGAGGGGTCTGAACATTGTCATTATAGAATCTAAATCTCTCCTTTTCCGTAATTTCTTTTGATTTCACCGCTTGATTTATAATAATCCTAAGTTTCCTATCAATGTCCTGAGTACAGTCATTTTTTAGCTTTAAGTAATTGTTCTTATCTAAAGACTCAGCCATCTTGTGAACATAATCAAGTCTATCCATAACAACTACTTTTTTACCCTTATCCGCTTCTAAAACAATAATGTCCTTATTTTCTTTAAAGAATTTGAGAGCTTTAGATAAGAACAAATACTTAAAGCTAAAAAATGACTGTACTCAGGACATTGATAGGAAACTTAGGATTATTATAAATCAAGCGGTGAAATCAAAAGAAATTACGGAAAAGGAGAGATTTAGATTCTATAATGACAATGTTCAGACCCCTCATATTTATGGAAAACCCAAAATTCATAAGCCGAATAACCCACTACGAACTATAGTAGCTTCATATGGAAACCCAACGTACAACACGGGAAAAATTTTATGTAATATAATTTCCCCTTTAATTGGAAACAATATTTCTTGTTTAAAAAACTCTGAAGATTGTATTAAAAAACTAAAATCCCATTGCCCTGTCTTATCCCAGAATGACGTCTTAGGGAGTTTTGATATAACCGATATGTATGGTAGTATCCCTATAAATGAAGCCCTTAAATTATTGGAATCTAAATTGAGAAATGACCCTAATTTATTACAAAGATCTCCTCTTAAAATCAATACAATTCTTAAGCTTTCGGAATTATGTTTAAATAGTACTTATTTTGACTTTAATTCCCAAATTTATAAACAAAAAGACGGCCTAGCAATGGGGAATCCATTATCACCGGTTATAGCAAATCTCTTCGTGGAAAATCTAGAGGATACCATTTTTGGGTCGGACATGGACAAAAATCATTTGGCTTGCTGGCTTCGTTTTATGGATGATATATTTTTTGTATGGAAGGGAGACTTGGATTCATTAACGACTTTTCACAATGATTTAAATAATTTACATAACTCTATTCACTTCACTCTTGAACTAGAAGTTAACCACGAAATTCCTTTTTTAGACCTATTTATTAAAAATGTTAATGGTAAACTAACCTTTTCATTATTCCAAAAGCCTACTCATTCAAAAACCTTTTTAAACTTTAATTCAAACCACCCCAACCATGTAAAAACATCAGTCGTAAAAGGTTTAAAACACCATATTGAATCCATATCTGATAACCCAATTGCGGATAAATTAAAAATTAAAAATCAGTTAATTGAATCAGATTATCCAAAAACACTTATAGAAACCATATTTGACAGAAACTTAATCAACATGCCTTCTGATATGAAAAGTAAACCTAAAGAGGAGGTTTTAGTTTTACCCTATATACCTAAAACCACAGAGAAACTTAAACGTATTTTGAAAAATTATAAAATAAACTTAGTATCAAAAACCACTAATATACTAAAAAATCAAATTTCTCATTTAAAACCTAAAATAGAAGATTCCGCCATTCGAGGCGTTATTTATGAAATCCCTTGCTCATGTGGAAAAACGTATATTGGTGAAACAAAACGTTCCATTTTAGACAGGATACGTGAACATAAATCCTGCGTGGCTAAGGGCGATATGAATAACGGAATTTCAAAACATATTTGGTCTACGTTAAACCACTCTATTAAATGGGATGATTACAAAATTTTAAAACGGGAAACCAATTGGTACAAAAGAAAATTCTATGAAGGATTGTATATTCGTAAACTAGGTAATTTAAATTTAGATAAAGGATGTCAAGAAGTAACTAATTAGGGTAATATTGTGATTTAAAATTTTATTTTATTTTATATTTCTATTTTAATAATTCACACTGACTTACATATACTTTGGATTTATCGGTTACATTGATTCTATTACACACGTAAATTGTTAAAATCAGTAAAACTTTTGTTTATTTTTTAACACGCTGACCTTCTGCTCGCGTGATATTAGAACTTGAATATGGCGCGTGGTAAAATTTTAAATCAAATTAAAACTAACGAACGACTGAAGAAGAGCCTCGGCTCGAAACGTCTTGTATAAAATAAGTTTTATCTTCTAATACCATGCCGTTTTCTCTGAATTAAACATAATTTCTACTAATATTCACCATGGTAAATAATAAGTTTAATATAAACCGGGTTTTAGTTCTGTAACAATTAATCTAGTTTACATCTAAAAAAAACCAACTTATACCGTTGCTTATTTGAATAAAATTGATAATAAAACTTTTTTACAAAACTCAAAAATGAATAATACAATGTTATAAAATAATTTTCAGCTCTGAACCTGAAATTAAATGTGTTTGTCAAATTGTTATCACTTTTCTAAATTATCTTACATCCTTCTATGTTTAAAATAAAAAACTCTGATTTAAATTTAAGACTTTATTTATATTTTACAACATTTGTTGTTGACACAAAGGAACTATCATTAATAACATTTAACACGCTATCAATAAAAACCACTAACTCGTCTATCGCCTTTAAGAATCCAGTTTTTGGGGGTCGTTCCAAATGCATTTCGTGAGAATTATGCTCTTTTTGAAAATATCTCATTCTTTGTGCAATCAAATCCATTTCAAGTTGACGATTCATTTTTTTCAATTCTTTATTTATATGTTTAATCAGTTCATAGTCCTTGTTTTCTTTATAAGTCATTATTCCACAACAAAAACAAAGCGAAACTAGTTTGTATAAAACGCGATGTGGTTAGTTCAGTACAGATCGGACACAAAGGAATCTAATTACCGCTAACTATCTCTCTACGCCGTTAGCGCTCCTCTGATTACCGCGAACTATCTCTCTCTCCACGGTGTTAGCGCTCCTTTAAAGGAATGCTTTTCTCCGCGTTTATCTCCATTTTGAACGCTGTGATTTATTTAGAACAGGTGTTGAGCGGAGAATCCCCCGTTGCTATGGTGACCTCGGCGCGACGTTTATTTGAGTATCAACAAACTTAGCAAATAACCTCGCATGGTTTAAATGTTCTCCACTTAAATATACGTCGCTATCTATGGATATTTTCATTCGGATACATGATTACCTGATATGAAAACTGTACAAGTTTCAATTTTGGTTAAGTTGTCCCAAACAGGGGAAACCATTTTCGTGTAAAGTTAATCTAACAATGCCTCACGTACATAAATCGTTTACGTATACATTGTTTTATATTACCGTACCTTCGGTCTGGTCTAATAAGAAATCGAACATGTTTTGTTCGCGAAAGATAAGGAGAATGAGATTAAGAAACTATCATTTTTAATATTACCACTTCTATAATGAACTAAGGTAGTGCTTTGGGGTCCATACCGTTACTTAAACAAGTCGCTCCTATATGAACTTTTAAACGGTTATTCGTGTTAAACGTGTACATTGCATAAAACATTTACGACAACATATAACCAGTCGAACATGTCTGCGATTATTTATAATTTTGCGTTAGTTTATCAATAATATCATGTATGTAAATTATAGTATTAAGAACTATACTTGTATTGAGCCGTTATAAATGTCGTAAAAATCTTTAATATTTAAATCTATCGTTAACTAGCTGTATATTATTCCGTGTTTACCAAGCGGCACGAGGAATGTTTACGTAGCGGTTTAATAGACTTTAACATGTACGGTCCGTTAATTTTCGTAAGTGGTAGCGAAATTATGGGAGGGGCCACTACGTGAAAGAACGCTCATTCAATTTGTGAACCTTTAAAATGATTAATAGTTTTATTAATTGGGTAGCAGATATGGGCTTATAGTAATATTTACAGATTCTATTTAGATTTTAGAGTGGCATTGCCATTTCTCACCACCAGGGGTAAATTGAACTCTTATAAACGTTCGTTGTTTATTAAAGGACATTATAGTATTGCCAGCATTAAAGGACATTATAGTATTGCCATTTCTCACCACTAGGGGTAAATTGAACTCTTATAAACGTAACAAATAACGAACGTTACTTAATTCGTTGACCGAGGGTATTAAAGAGCATTATAGTTTCACCACCAGGGTAAATTAAGAACTTAGTGGCCGCACACACTACCCTGATTGTAACGACTGTATTATTAATGTAAGCAATGTTTAAATACTTGACCAACGAATGTTCCTGTATGTTAGTTTAATGTTGATATTTCGGTTAATAATGCAGTAAAAAAGCTAAGCCTAACAAATACGTTGTCGTCAAAACTCGGACCAAAGCTATAACTTGTTTTTCTGTTATAATCTCCCGCGTATTAATTTGGTAATAATAATGGTTAAACGTATTTTATAGCGTCATATGAAATAACTTACTAGCAGGTGTTTTCGGTAATGAGTGTGGCAGCTGAAAGGGCAATTTTGGACTTTTTGGTACCGTTTGAGAGGCGGTATTATTGAACTATGCATGATAAGTTTAAATAAAGTTTAACATATTGGAAGAAATGCCTTTCTTCGAAGAGTACCCTTTAATAACGCTCGTCTGTTTAACTATATATTTGGTTTTTTTTCTTGTGCCAGGTGTTTTGAAAACCATAACCACTAGATAGCGGTTTTTAAGTTACCGCTAGGTGACGCTAGTTACAATTTACCGCTAGGTGACGACAGTGGCCGCTGCGTGACGCCGGTTACATTTTACGCGAGCTAAATTTTTAACCAGCTTTAAATACGTAAAAATGCACTTTGAAAGAAAAAGAATAGAGAGTTTCAACTCAAATTTTTCGGCAACCTTTTTAAATGTAAACGAGTTGGCAAACGCCGGCTTTTTTTACGTTGGGAATAAAAATATTGTCATGTGTTTCTGTTGTGATGGTTTGGTTAACGATTGGAAAGAGGGGAATGTACCTTTACTAATTCACATCCAACGGTTCCCGAATTGCAAATTTGTTCAGGATGAAACTACGGATAACATTCCCGTGCTACGCGAAACGAACGATTTTTGGAATTTAGGACCTATGCGATCTGAATTTCTAAGATTACAGTCGTTTAAAGATTTCCCGATTGATTACATAGACGTGAGAGATTTAGCACAAGCAGGTCTCTTCTACACGTATAACAAAGATTGTGTATTAAAATGAGTATTAAAATGTAGACGTTAAAACTGATATACGAAAAGACTATTCTGAACGCGTTGGTAAGGAAATTTTAAATGATGTACAATTAAAATAAGCTATTTTCTGACGTTACGCATCGTCGCTAGTAGCGCCTGTCCTGAGGAGGCTTTTTTGAAAATATACTGAAACTATTATTATCATGGTTCCTCGTGTATATAATTTGCTAGTGTAAACTAATTTTTCGTATAGTATAATAACAAAGAACACATTTACTAATAAAAAATTTATTTATAAAATGTTTTTCAAATATATTACATCATTTAAACAATGATCAATCAAATCCCTTACGTCAAATGGACAATAACCTATAAATTGTTCCAAAAAATCTTTTTCCACTTGGTGATCCTGAGAAATTCGAAAGGCGGCGTAAATTTCTATAAAGACACAGGGAATTTGTCGCTTCTGTAATGGTTTATAAACCGCTTGAAATTTCGAAAAATTGTCGACCAAAACACTAAACATTAAGTCTATAACCGGTGCGCTTTGTTTTAACAGACTTAACTGTTCATCTATAAACACTTTAATTTCATTTAAAGCCAGAACTTGCGCTCTACTAAGTGAGAGACTGGCTGATAAGTTTATTTCGTATTCCAAATATTTTTGAGTAAACGGCATTAAATTCCATGAAAATCTTCCTCCCGAACAAGAAACTTCGAAATTGTGTTCAAAAGTACAATCGGAATAAGGTTCGACGGTCGGAATTGGCAGATAAATCTTTTTTATTGTTGTTGAGTTTAGATTTTCAATGACTGAAGACCATTCTTTTGTAAGGGCGTCCCATATTTCTAAGGAAATGTCCGTACTTTGGGCTCCATTAGAAATATAAATACCTGGCTCTTTGTTAAATATTGATATGGTCACTACCAATTGAGTAGGTGAATGTAACGTCAGAGAAACTAAAATAAAATACGTGTTAAATAAAATTAAAGTTTAAAAAAAAAGTTTTAACGTACCCTTTTTATGAATAATCCACTTTTTGTTATCAATTCAACTGTAAAATTTTGTCCTTGTATAAAACGTGCAGGAATTTTTTAATAGCTCGCGGTTTAGCTTCCTCGGCAAAAAAAAAAACTTTCTCTTTCAGCGAAACTCTCTGTCTCTCTGTCTCTCTGTCTCTCTGTCTCTCTGTCTCTCTGTCTCTCTGTCTCTCTGTCTCTCTGTCTCTCTGTCTCTCTGTCTCTCTGTCTCTCTGTCTCTCTGTCTCTCTGTCTCTCTGTCTCTCTGTCTCTCTGTCTCTCTGCGCTTTTCGGGGAACCTCGATGAATCGCTCTCTCTCTCCACGGCGGTGTGGCGCGCGTTTTTCTCTCACGCCGAGATAACCAGCTGGTGAAACTCCGCCTGAATGAGGGAGGCGTGTAAATTTATACCAAACGCTTTTGGGCCAAGTCCTCCTGCAAATTTTTTAAAATGTTAAATAATTACACATTTAAAATTTAGTGATACGTAACAATAAGTTTACCTCTTTTGATCAGTGTGTTGCTTTATTTTAATACAACCTATTATACATTTTCTTTATACATTTTTTTATACATTTTTTAAACAATTTTTTTTTTTACAAAACGTGTTATAAGATAATTTTTAACTCGGAACCTAGAAATGGAAAATGGTATTAGAATTGTAATTATTTTTTCGGAACCTAATGTTTTACCTCCTTCTACGACGATAGTGATTCCCGGAGCTGTAATTAATATTTAAAATTAAAAATGAGAAACATGATAGTTTTGTTTTATAATTACCATTTCGAAGATCAAGCTCCCTAGGTTTGTTCGCTGGAGGTTCCGGGTTTTTCGGAGATGTGGCTGGTGGCGATTCGGTCGGGTCGTCCTGTTTCTCGGGATATATTTCTAGGGGATTACCCTCTATACTTTTTACATATGCGGCCACTTGCCTCGCCTTTTCATAGGCGCACACATTTCTGTAAAATAAGAAATACTATATATTTTCCTCGACAAAAGATGGTGGTCATTGATTCATACCGCGTATGGTCGTTGTTAAAATGGTGGTGAAATTCTCCCGGCTGTAACTCTAATTCGGGGAAATTAGGACACTCGAATCTCGTGGCCACAATTATTCGATCTAAGTCGATAAAGTTTCCCAGGTACTCTTTCGTTTGCCTTTCTTTGACAATAACGTATTCGGCCAGTCGCGTTATATTTAAAACATGGCGATCAACGGCCTCAATATCGTATTGTCCCTGAGCCCTGGGAAGCTTATTGACATGGTTGCTAATCGCGTTCATTTTGCGGTTTGTATCCCCCGAATAATTTTGAGCAGCCGGTGTTCGAAAAACAATGAGGTCTTCGCGACCATCCGAAGTTTTGTATCCAATCTGTAAGATTTATATGGAACTTTAAATATAATAATAATAATAATCAACTAGGCTATTACCCAAGGCACCACCATAGGCCGAAGTCATCAAACGACTTTTGAAGCCATTAATTTAGGCGGCCGGGTTACACGCCCTGCCAACAGCTCCCTACACTAACTATTACAATAAATACTATACTAATTACTATATAAAACTTAAAAAAATTACCTCTTTTACTAAAAATCGTTTTGATGACGTATATTTATTTTTAGGCCAAATCATGGCAAAAAGAATGTGTACGGCTACAAACGATTCCCTAGAAGAAAAAACTAAGTATTTGTAACAATAAAAAAACACCTATAGAAACTTACATTTTTGTTACTCCGGGAAGGCTCACTAGGGTCAGGATTCCGAGATTCGGGCGACTTAAGGATATATATACTACCTAAAACCCCCTAGGGGGACGCGTTGGTTTTAAGAATAATGTGCAGGTGGTTAATTTTATTAAGCTAACGTAACTGAAAGTGTAAATGTAACTACTCTGACATTTTATAACCCCTAGCGGGACGCGTTGGAAACTCTAGCAGCTGTTTCTATTTCGTTGCAAACCATTTTGGTTTAATTTCCGTAACGGTTTTAATGTGCAGGTGGTTAATTTTATTAAGCTAACGTAACTAAAGATGGCGGCGTTATCCAAGCATCCTAGCAATTACCAAACTCGGGATCACACTTTGAAATAAAAATGGATATTCTACTATCGCCGTCGCTATGAATGTACCTAATTCGTCGCCTTTAAGTACCCAGTATTTCCAAAAGCATTTCGTGACTCCATTGGAAAATCCATTTGGAGATTTAGTTTCAGTTTTTTAAATTCTGTAGGCTTCCTTGAGCTTTCAACTTTTTTTCAACAGATCACGTGATATAAACTACGTCACAAGTCGTAAATGATTTCATAGATGCGTTGTTGTTTTCATAAGCCAGCCGCTATGGGAAAGAGAAAGATGTCTCTGCTTAGAGTACCAAAGAAATGCTGGATATGTGAGGAACGATACCAGTCCGTGAGAGGTTTCAAACAACATTTAATGACTCATTTATCGTGTAATACAATGAAAGAAGATTCGGATCTGGCGTGTGATTGTGATGAGAGTGAATCTCTCCATTACACGGAGGCCGAGGAAATGTCAGATGATAAAATTATCGATTATCTTAACGAACTTATTGGGGAATGTAAAAAGCGCGGTGCCACAATGGAATCAACCGAGTCAACTACATCTAACCTGCCAGCCGAATTCAAATTGCCGACTGAAAAGCAAATGGATGCTTTGATTTATTTTCAAGAATATTGTAAAACTAATCAAATTCCTAATATTAAAACCGTTGTAAAGAAATTGTGAATAAACGTTCTTTCTATTGAATTCATTGTTATTTTTAATAACATTTTAAGGGGACCGTATAAAGTACTTTTTAATTAAAGTAAACTAACAATGATTTTTTAGAACACTTACAGTTTAACACTTAAAATTTAATGTAAAGGCGGTATTAAAAAACTCTGATACATATTTTTTTACATTGATACTTTATTATAATATTTTTCGTTACACTTTTAAATTAAAAATATGTTTACGACTTTTGTAATATTGTTACATTTCCAACTTGGCATCCTCGAATAAATGGACACAAGGGAATTGAACGACAATGAACTATTAACGGTATGTCTTCATCTTTCCATTCCTCAACCACCATTGCGCAAAAAGGGCATTTAACACTCGAGTCGTTCTTGAGCGAATAAAATCCCCAGGCGGCCAACTCTTCGGTTCCATATTTAACCCAGTTTTTAAAACTTAATAATCTTTCTTGTTCCGAAAACATTTTTAAAGACTCGTACGAATGCTCCTTTCGTATCGTAGGAAGGACACTTTCAAGTTCTATTCTCGCTGCTATATATTCCGCTTGAAGTTTTCGTTTCTTTTTTTTTTCAATATATTTATACTTTTTAATAGTGCCGTACACGGTTCGTTATTTTCCTTATCACTCATTATCCAACTGTCGTCCAATTTTGTTCCGTAAAATGAAATATGTAATTCTTGCTTCGTAGGGTTCACCCTAAACTCGTTACCGAAAACACCTGCTAGTAAGTTATTTCAGCCCGTTATTTCATATGACGCTATAAAATACGTTTAACCATTATTATTACCAAATTAATACGCGGGAGGTTATAACAGAAAAACAAGTTATAGCTTTGGTCCGAGTTTTGACGACAACGTATTTGTTAGGCTTAGCTTTTTTACTGCATTATTAACCGAAATATCAACATTAAACTAACATACAGGAACATTCGTTGGTCAAGTATTTAAACATTGCTTACATTAATAATACAGTCGTTACAATCAGGGTAGTGTGTGCTGCCACTTAGTTCTTAATTTACCCCTGGTGGTGAAACTATAATGCTCTTTAATACCCTCGGTCAACGAATTAAGTAACGTTCGTTATTTGTTACGTTTATAAGAGTTCAATTTACCCCTAGTGGTGAGAAATGGCAATACTATAATGTCCTTTAATGCTGGCAATACTATAATGTCCTTTAATAAACAACGAACGTTTATAAGAGTTCAATTTACCCCTGGTGGTGAGAAATGGCAATGCCACTCTAAAATCTAAATAGAATCTGTAAATATTACTATAAGCCCATATCTGCTACCCAATTAATAAAACTATTAATCATTTTAAAGGTTCACAAATTGAATGAGCGTTCTTTCACGTAGTGGCCCCTCCCATAATTTCGCTACCACTTACGAAAATTAACGGACCGTACATGTTAAAGTCTATTAAACCGCTACGTAAACATTCCTCGTGCCGCTTGGTAAACACGGAATAATATACAGCTAGTTAACGATAGATTTAAATATTAAAGATTTTTACGACATTTATAACGGCTCAATACAAGTATAGTTCTTAATACTATAATTTATATACACGATATTATTGATAAACTAACGCAAAATTATAAATAATCGCAGACATGTTCGACTGGTTATATGTTGTCGTAAATAAATCACAGCGTTCAAAATGGAGATAAACGCGGAGAAAAGCATTCCTTTAAAGGAGCGCTAACACCGTGGAGAGAGAGATAGTTCGCGGTAATCAGAGGAGCGCTAACGGCGTAGAGAGATAGTTAGCGGTAATTAGATTCCTTTGTGTCCGACCTGTACTGAACTAACCACATCGCGTTTTATACAAACTAGTTTCGCTTTGTTTTTTAATGTGACGTTTTATGTTAATATATATAAAAAATTGTTAGCAACAACTTGTTAAACACAAACTTGATCTAAAGTAAATATGGCAAATTTCCTAAAAATAACAGACATGGACACCCTTTTCAATACACAGAACAAGTTTAAATATGAATCATTAAAGATGGCGGCCAAAACACATGAATTTTTCCAGCCCAAAATGACTAACAACCGCTAAAAGAGAGACCACTCGAAACCAGCCTACAAACTTTACCCCGTTATGTGTTGTAAATATGAATCATTTTTACCGCGCTTCGGGAAGACGCGTTTAAGAGTCTATACTTTTTATGTGCATAAAGATTAATAACCTAAAAACCGTTAAAAAGGTGCCCGTATTAGGGGTGACTTATATTTGAAACTTCTACCCGAATCCAAAGATACCAGTCTAGTGGTGAAGCATTGACAAATGTTAAACTTTCACCAGCAATCTTTATGGAAGACCCATTTCAATTACCGTAAATAAGATGGTGCGTGTCACGTGACGCGGCTATAATCATTAACGAACCATATAGGGACAACTTGTTACCCAATGAGACACCCCTGGTGGGACACTATAAAGATGACCACGAATGACAGGTTATAACACGATACAAGCTTTATCCCGTTATGTTAATTGGTCGATACATTTTCTCCCTAATCATTTCACATGTTAAAGAATTTTCAAGTCAAAAATGACTAAGAGTTCTTATAATGTCCATAATCCCAAAGACGCTTCCTAACCGTTGTCAGGTAATTAAACCATGCAAACGTTTATACTAGTAAATACAAACTTTACCCCCATCCACTTGTTCATTGATCCTTTTCGCGCTTACATCATCATAAACGCATGTTAAATCCCCGCCAAAACTTTAACAGTTCAACCATATAGCTACCAGGTCAATTAGCTCTAACGTGTTATTATAAAGGTACAAACTTTACCCGTTTCCCCGCCAAAATCATGTCAAACATGTAATAGACCTATAGAGTTTAACCACTTGTTGATCGACGCTTACACTTTCCCGCCAAAAATTAATATTCAAACATATAATATAACTACTTGATGATCCTAAACACATGTTACTATACTATCCATATAACAGGTCAATGACCCCTAACGGTAAAACAATACCACGCTCATTAATATTCACCCTTTTTAAAACACTTGCTTACCTACTCTAGTTGATTGACAGGTCAACTAATTAATTATTCAAAACACCTGTTAATCTCATTAATTATTCAGGTCACGCGCGCGTGACACGCGCCCGAGGGGGGGCGGAATCGCGATTCCCCGCTTCATTCCCCCCCCCCCCCCGTCACGCAGCTGTGGACGCGGTAGCCACGCCCCCGTTTGGCTAGGAATGGGGCACATAACTACTCCCGCCATGTTCTATTTGAATTTGCCAAAATTTGACGCGGGCCAGGTCAGTCAAACTGACGTTAATTATACATCATTTTTTTGTTAAACAGCAACTTTTAAAATTTCGTTATATTTTTTACGCTACTTTGTTAGTGAATTATCACTAAAAATGTTCCATAAAGAAAACATTGAAGTTAAATTCCATTTAAGAAAATGTTTGTTAAAGAGCATCGAATCAGAATTTTACCAGTTTCTTGCGTAAGACGAGTAAACTGAAATTGTATTAAATTTTTCAAATGGTTCTGAAGCCCTTCAAATGATCGATTTATTTTTTTTTTAAAAATACTAATGGGCTAGCGCCTCGTAGGAAGGGCCCTTTTCTAAACTAGCGCTTACTCGGAATATTCTTTTGGCGTCGCCACTGATTTAGCTTGGGAGAGGTTGTAGGAAACGAATGGGAAAAGATTAAAGAACAAGTTTTTTCGTGAAAGCAGTTATTCTATTTATTTTAATTTTCTAAAAATTTTCTCTTAACTAAAATTTAAATAAATGAGTTTTGTAAACCAATTTATTATACAATTTATTTTTTTTGGGATAAATTATTTCTTAGGGTTTATGTTACATAATTTTTTGTCACAGATGTAATTTATTTATTTTTTATTTGTTTATGTCTGAATGTCATGTTAATTCTTGGGCTTACAGCAGCTGGGCAACGTGGCACCGAATGGAACCAAAAATCATTTGTGGGCGGGTGCATTAGAAGTAAAGATCCGTCCTCCAGTTTCAGTGTTTTCGTGTTGTGGATGGATGCCTTCGTTTGGTTTAATCTTTGTCGTACCAAATCTTTATGCCGTAGTATAAAATCTCTTTTCTGCCCCAATGATATGGACGCAATGGGAACGTTTTTGTCAAGGTCTGATGTTCCCCTATGTAATCCTTCCCATCTTTCAAACGGTTTACTAAAACAAAGTTGAAGTCAGCTCCGGCTATTTTGGACACTAGTTTGCATAGTTCTTTCAGCACTGGTGGCCACGGTTTGGCACGAAACGTGTTACCAGAATAACTATACTTCAACCCATCGTTTCCGAACGCCACCTGTTGACGTGGAATCTCGCGCCATTGTCCATTGATTTTAACCTGAGACATTCGACCACTGAAATAAATAATTTGTTTTTCTAAAAAAACAAATAGTTCTTTTGAAAATTCTTTGTCCAAGAGATTGTAGTATGATAATCTAACACTTTCGCCAACAATTGAATTTAATTGAGTTTTCAAAATTTGATTTGTACGCATATGCAACGATGATAAAATTTTTCTTTCTTCCGAAAAATTGCTGGAATATTTCCTATGAAATATGTTAATATTAATATTGGTACAAGTTCAATGTCGAAGAAATTGAACTTAAAGGCCGAGATCCTAAATTTGATTTTAAAGTACACTAATTTAACCACTAAGATTTATTTTGACGAGTGCCAGTTTGAATTGTATGACTGTCAGCTCTGACTTCTGTGACCATTGTAGATCTCAACATAACATATAAATTAACCACCAAAATTGCGATTAATCGCAAATATTGCGGTTAACCGTTTATTTACGGATATTATCCGTGAATAAACAACGATTTCACATGCAAAAAATAATTTATATTTGCGGTTAAGTGTAGGTTATGGATAAAAATAAAATAAACGGTTAATTTTTATCGAAACGCCGAGCTCTAGACAATTGTACTTAACTCATAGTTGGTGCCATAAGTCTATAATATGTTTCAATAAGTGTGTCACTTTAAGAAATATTTTTAACTGAGTTACGTCATCACGGTAAGAAAACTTTTCCCTAGCGAGGCGCTGATAAAGGCCACACACTACACGATAACGAGCGGACGCAAACAGGAAATGTTTTGCGTATAAAAATAAGAAGTGACAGACTTATGAATCAGTGGCGTAGCCAGAAACTCGTCAAAGAGGGGGTCTAAGTATGTTAATGTTAAGAGGGGGGTTGAGAAGGCGGTTAAAATTTAGTACAGTCAAAGGTAGGCCCAAGGTTGGACACGGAACCCCCCCCCCTTGTCTACGCCACTGTTATGAATCAATATCATAAACTTATGTTGGTACGTATAACCTATTCAAGATTTTTAAGAATTTCCTTTCAATCATTCAAACACGTCTAAATAAATTGAGTGGAGCTTTAAATTTGAACACGATAAATTCGAAGGTGATCTCGGGATTTAAGAAATCCTTTGTTTAAATACGGTAAAATATCCTTACATTGTTTTCTTTGTCGAGCTTGACACCATGTCATCACAGACCGCCTCATTGCTTCTCTTTTTTGAGTCATTCAGTCGATGAACACCGAAAAGTTTTTCATACAAGATTCGACCTAAAAATCGTAAATTTTAAATAGTTTTTATGAGATTGCTTATTAATATCTTAATTCAATTGGTATTACTTATGAAGTTTGGCCCCCAATTCTTTGGACTCCCAGGTGACCGAAAACGGCGCGGATACTTTCGGTCCATTTTCTATACACACTTCAAATTGCGCCCATCCAAGATGTTTTGGGTCCACAGTTTTAGGCGACAGTTTTGCATCCCTCGTTGCCTTCCAAAGCACCAAAGTAGTTTCATTTCCATTAACATCTTCAACTACGGACCCTATCTTTAGAACTATCTCCCTAAAATATGGAAAGAATTATAATCGGTTTTAATAACTAAAACCTTTAAAAAGAAGAAAAAGGAAATAGGGATTTGGCACTCTATCGTACGGTACATTGGGATATAGATCTGGACCCTGACGAAATAGAAATTGAATCTAGTGCGAAAAAACAATTCCGTTTAGGCAAAAAACAATTAGAAAAAATCGCGTCTAAGAAGTGTTTTACCGGATTTATGGTAGACGGTTATTTTAAATCTCTGCAGGCGCGCTTTTTGAAAAATCAATATTTAGACACTTCTTTTTACACTTCCATTGCGAAATTTATAAATAATTTAAACAAACTTACAGAATACCAATTAAACTTTTATTTCGAGTATTTTTTAAATGAATTTAACAGATTTAAGACTAAAGAACTAACGCTTATTCCAGTTATGGTAAAAAAAAATCATTTCTTTCTGGTAACCGTGAAATTGATCAAAAAAGACGTATTTAAAATTACAGTTTACGACTCTAATTGCCAAGTCACCGATTTCATCGACGACGAAATAACTCCTTATAAAGGAAAACATCAAAATGAGGTAGATCATTTGGTTAAATATTTAACTTCCCTTCAAAATCATTTCAAGCTCACGCCAACCACGTGGATAACGTCGGCAAAATCTAACTTGTACTTTCAACCATATTATTACAACTGCGGACCAGCTATTTGTCTATACGCTAAATGTTTATCAGAAAAATTATCAGATGAAATTAATAAAAATAGTAATGATATTAACGAATTCCGTGATAATTTTCAATCAGAAATAGAACATATACAAACTAAATAATTTTGATCAATTTCACAGGTTTGCAATGCTTTTGCGTGGAGACCTTTATCTTCTAGAGAAAGTTCTATTTCTTGAAAATTACCTTCATCTAGGCTGTCCGCGATGAAAGTCGTTTTCGATTGGTCCAAAAATGGAAAGGAAAGTTCGTTGTCGAACTTTATATGACGGTTTCTACGCGAAAGCAGAGCTTCAAAACGTGATATAAAGTATAACGGCGGAATCTCTGAAATAGATAGTACTTAAAATTCCGAATTGTATTATAGCGGGGAATAACGTTCTTGGCTAAACGATCAACTTATAATTCTTCACGATCTATAGAGGCGACATGCTTCTCGTACACCATTATCTGAAACGACTTGCTTATCATAACCTAATTCCCAGAGGCGACATGCTTCTCCTACACCATTCTCAGAGGCGACATGCTTCTCCTACACCATTCTCAGAGGCGACATGCTTCTCGTTCACCATTCCCAGAGGCGACATGCTTCTCCTACACCATTCTCAGAGGCGACATGCTTCTCGTACACCATTCTCAGAGGCGACATGCTTCTCCTACACCATTCCCAGAGGCTACATGCTTCTCCTACACCATTCTCAGAGGCGACATGCTTCTTTGGAAACATCTTAAAACATAATGGGTTGGGAGGGGATATGTTATATTTTGTTGGAAAAAGCGAAATATAATATATCTGTAGAAATATTGAGAAAAAATTAAATAGCAATTAAGTTCGCCATTTTATTTTAATCAGCATTTCTACAGGCCACAATAAACCAAGCCTTTACGCGGCGTGTGCCATAAGTAACTTTTATGATCAAAGAAAATTATAATATTACTAAAACTATATTTATAATTTAAACTGATATAACAGCGAAACTAATTGGTTTAAAGTACGAAAAAAATCACGTTAACCGCTTTCCGAGCGCCCATTTCAAAATAGATTTTTTCATATATTAATAGTATTCATTAACAGAAATCAGAGATAGAGACTACATTCCAGTGTAATTCTAAAACTACACATGCAGCAAATTAAAGACACGTCAAGGAAATTTAAGGTAAAGAAATCTAAGACGTTCAAAACAAAAAAGAACATATAAAATAAAATGTACAAAATTTAAAATAAAAACTAGTACAAAGCTATCTATTTAATGAATAGAGGCGCTTTTTTAGTGAGTTTCTCCATTGATATTTCGACTAATAATGTCGCTCCCAGAATAATTTTAATTTTGATCGATAAAGCATTTAAGAGTGTAAAATTAACGTTAGTTTGATTGACCTCTCCCGCGTCAATTTTTATAAAATTCAAATAGAATACTACCCTATGGCGGTCTTGGTCCCGAAAACGGCGCGTTTTTGGGTAAGCTTACGTCATTGATATTTCGCTCAATTATGGCGCTCCCAGAATAAAATTAATTTTAAACGATAGAGCATTTAATGGTGTACTAATAACGTTAATTTCATTAACCTCTCCCGCGTCAATTTTTATAAAATTCAAATAGAATACAACCCTATGCCTGTTTTTGGGTAAGCTTACGTCATTGATATTTCGCTCAATTATGGCGCTCCCAGAATAAAATTAATTTTAAACGATAGAGCATTTAAAGGTGTACTATTAACGTTAATTTCATTAACCTCTCCCTCGTCAATTTTTATAAAATTCAAATAGAATACTACCCTATGCCGGGCATGGTCCCGAAAACGGCACGTTTTTGGGTAAGCTTACGTCATTGATATTTCGATCAATTATGGCGCTCCCAGAATAAAATTAATTTTAAACGATAGAGCATTTAAAGGTGTACTATTAACGTTAATTTCATTAACCTCTCCCTCGTCAATTTTTATAACATTCAAATACAATACTACCCTATGCCGGGCATGGTCCCGAAAACGGCACCTTTTTGGGTAAGCTTACGTCATTGATATTTCGCTCAATTATGGCGCTCCCAGAATAAAATTAATTTTAAACGAAAGAGCATATAAAGGCGTATAAATATCGTTAATTTCATTATTCTCTCTCGCGTCATTTTTAAGAAATATGAACCCTAGCACTTACTCCCCAGTTCGTTTTTCTGTAGTTCAGACCAAACTTCCTTTCCCGCGCCGCGTTCCCACGTTATCCAAAAATGTACTTTTTAGAATTTTCGTTCTGGCAAATTGACGTTGGTCTGATCGCACGATGAACGAACTCAGTAAATAAATAGTTATATTTTGAGTTTTAACTGTCGTGACCGTGACTTTAGACGACTGTGTGACTAAAATCGATAAAAAAGTGTTTGATCTGTTGTGGTGTGAGTCCTGTGACTGTTTCTTTCCTATGAATCATATCAGTGAGTGTTGAATGTGGGATTCAACGAAACGGTTGTGTTATGTTTTGTTATATTTGCAACCTTTTTTAGGAAATCGTCATACAATTGATGGACGGAAATATTCCTAGCCCTTCACTAAGGCGGGGAAAAATAAAGATAAAATGCGAGTCGTGGCCTTATCGTGGAGTGAATTAAATCTGAGAGAGAGGGTTACTTACAGCGGAAAAGAAAAAAATATTAAAGTAGGGGAGATTCGAATTCAATCACAAAATCTTTATTTTAACATTTATACACTAGATACAAAACAAAAGAACCACAATGCAGGGGGACTGAGGGGGCAATTCTTTTTTCGTTAGTAGGATGGTTAGGCCATCCCTAATGCTAGTTATTACTTTTAAGCGGAGGATAACATGCACAATAGATATAAAAATTAAAACACTCTGACTAACTGGTTAATTAAAAGATTTCTTACGATTCTCAATAGGGTCAGTTCCAACTTCTTTTCTTTCGGACATTCTGATTTAAATCAGCGAGGGAAACAAATAAAATATATACACTAAACTCTGATAACTATGATTAAAAATTAAAATGGCAGATTACATTAAGTTAAAAAAAAATTACAATTACTCTGTGGCGTAAAGATACAAAGAAATATCATAGCAAAAGTTATTCGGACAGCGCTATTCTTCTAAATAGCCAACTTAAATTAGAGTTGCATGTTTATATCAACCATCAACAATAAATTCATTGATATGTAAATTTTATTTCGTAACTTTTCAATTATTTGTTTCCTTCGGACCTACCTTTCGTTGTCCGAAGAACTACTTTTAAAAGGCTTCCTAATTCGATTAACACATATAATATAGGCACACCACGCAAATGCCTCCGTTTCAAAGAATTATCGCTCAAGACGTTCTACTTTTCAGGGTGTTTTAGGTGTCGGGTCGACACTTTCTGGTTTCTGTAGCCTTGGCCAACCAGTAATTAAAAAAAAATTGTGTTATGCCTAACCAAAATGAGGTAAGCTAAATATAAATATTATTTATTTCGTTTAATCAAGAACGTATATATGTATAAGAACGTTGAACAAAAGGCCTCTCTTGGGCCATGATTTAATCGGTTTCAGAATATCTCCGCACTAAAGTCCGCGAACTATAAATGGTTTTAACCTTTAACGCGCGCCGCACGCGGTTTTTTGGACGGAGTTATTCTGAAAACTATTAAATCATGGCACCATGCAGGCGCCAATTTGATCGTTCAACGTTCTTATACATATATACGTTCTTGGTTTAATATAGTCCTTCCGTTGTAGTCCCTAATCTGTGATTTCTACTTTCCCGGCAATATTGCTTAAAAAAGCGACTGACAAATGTGGAAAAGCTTCGAAAAAGATCCTTATTTGTATTAATTTATCAAGGTTAAACTCGACATAAAATAATTTATTAAATGCAGGAATTTCAAATTTGAAATGTGGTTCATTTAGGTGTTAATCATTATTAGTTATCGTAACGTTAATTCTTTTTATTATTGCTGTGTCTAGTATACCGGAAGGCGTGGTTTAACTCCTTCTAAAATGTTTAACGCCCAAAACCTCGAAGCGGAAGTTATAGCCACAATAAAATTTAATTAACTTTTCTCAGGGGATAATTACAACTTTGTCAAAGGCACCCGTTTCACGGTAGCGTAAGGTTGAGTAATAATTGGGTAACGATTGCAATTTATGATTGAATACATAAAACCAGAAGTTTATAATATATCTCTTCCGAGATAAGTATTCATTAAGGTCATTAAAATGAAATGTACCTTTGTAGATTCACGGATCTGTTTAATGGGAGCTATTTTCTTGAAATATGACATTTTGTTGAACTTAACGAGATTCTACATGTTTGAAATCAAATTCAAACAGTAAATAATCACAATTTATATTTTGAAATCACAAAATAGCGGACCGGATAACGTTTAAATTTTTTAAGTAGATAAAAATCAATTTTGATACTATTTTAGGTCGATTCAAACAGTTCCAGCTCTGGAATTTCTTATATCAAAGATTACTGCACGGTTCATACCTATTTAAGGAAAGCAAATAGAAAAAGCAAACTTGAATACGAAGATCCACCGAACAATGATTATTTGCCAAAACACAAGAACTTGAGGATTAGGGCAAGAGATAAAATAATCCATGATGATCAAACCACTCTTGTGTCTTGGTTTTGTTTCCCCTTTTCCGGCTGTTTCTCGAAACGCAGTCAAGTATACGAATTAATTGAAAGCCCCAAGGGGTTTTTCATTGAATATTAGAATATTTCTGTGTTATTAATTTAGTTATAACAAACAGATGAATCTGATTTCTAAATAAATTTAATATAACTTTGACTTTGAAATGCCGCTTGTCGCTTCAATCTTATTCAACCTTATATCCCATGTAACTTTAATTAAACATTAGGATTTGAATATTGTTGCTATAAACGACTATGATAAAAATACATGAAAAATACACTTTTTTTATAGAAATGAAAAAATAAAACCCTTACATTAGATTTTAATGGAGAACAGATTTAATATCACATACTTCTTAAATTAATTTCAACTAATTGTTCCTTCTGTAAATTCTGCTTTCATGTATATAACTATTCTTCATTAACCATTTGAGTTAAAAATAATAAAATTTATTGTGGAGAAAACTAATTTTTCTTTATGAAAATATTTAGTATTAATTTTCTTTTAAAGGCAAGGTAGTGCCTACCTGGATATATCATTTGGAAAAAAACCTGACAAGAAAATGACTTTTGCGACAGCAGCGCCGCTTCCGCGAAGTTAACGGAGAATTTCGGAATATCTCCGTTAACTAGTAGCTTCTACAAGGCAGAACCCGTAACAAACACTTTGGAAATGCACGCGGAACGCTAGAGTGATATATCCAGGTAGGCACTACTATTGTTAATCCAAGTTACAATCACCGTGTCTGTCGGTCTGCGAACGCGTACGTGTTTTCGGGGCAAAGAGTAATCACTGCGTACGTAGTTTCTTGAAATCGCCGCGTTCGCAGTTTCTAAGAATTAGGGAAAATGTTTTTCCAAAAGCGCCCTCTTTTTATCATTGGGTGTATTATAATTTTCTTTTGCGAATTGTGATTGTACGTGAAGAATCTTCAACGTTTGGGACGGACCGAGTGCTGAGGGTTACAGTAAACGTCCAAATGGCAGGTCTTCCAAAAAATGTTCACGGTATACGTCATAGCATGGATGTACATAATATGGATTCCCTACTCGTAGGCTTTTCAAGGCATTTGGCCACGCTCTCCGTTTGAGGAGAAAAACAATCCCCCCAACCCCCTCTTTCCAAGTGAGTCGGAAATTCGTGTTTTTAAATCTTCTGCGCATGCTCAAATTCAAACTTTGTTTCCGCTCGGCTCTTAACAGCGTTTTCAGAATTCGTTATTTCATATGGTGCTTTCTTTTAATTAATATAGAAGTTTTTATTAAAATTAAACGATACCGGTTCCAAGAAAGAAAACGTGTGTTTATCCGGGCTGTAGGAGCAATACTAGACATGAGGGTAAACCTTATATGAAAGACGTTACTTTTATCCCTTTCCCTAAACCTATTAAAAAGCCTGAAACATGTATTAAGTGGTTAAAATGGTTATAAGAAGTGAGGGGAAACTTTAAACAAGAATATATTACTTGCAATACTTATTTGTGTTCAGAACACTTTGTTGGAAAAAAGAGGGCCTAGATATGATAATCCTGGTCCACAATGTAAGTATACCGACTCTGCAATTTTTTAATTAATCAGATTAACAGGCATGCCTTTTAACTTAAATTGTGTCGTTAGTGTTCATTTTCTATTTTGCATAATGGATTGGAAGCATCGTTGTGTCAAAATAAAATCCTAACATCAAAGGTAAGTAAATTGTACAAGATCAATGGTAGGAATTACTTAAAATACTTAAAATCCATAGAGATTAGTTTCAATTTTAAAACCATAATCTAAACATTCAATGGAGGGTTCCATTGATGATAATCAACATGTGGAAAGCTTTAATGGATTAATTTCAAATTTTAAAGACCGATGATGAAACACAAGTTGTACTAATTTCCCTCTGCATATATCCTGATTTTACCTAGAAAGTTATTGCCCTAGGAAAGCCATTAGAAAACCACAACGTTCTTGATTTACCAGCTTCAGTTTCAAGTTTGGATGCTTTAAACATAGTTTTGGAAAATTAAGAACCAGCGAGTTATTGAGTATTTGAAAAGACACTCTGAAGGAAGTTATTGTCCATATACACTGACTATGAGGGATCAGCGTTGTTTGCGTTTTATAGCCAAAAACATCTGCGCTTATTGCAGAAGATTATCAGATAGATCTTTGAAAAACCTTTCCAGAAACAAAACATCCGAGAGCAAGAAATATAAATCGCTAACCAAAGACGAAGCTATTGAACTGTTAATAAGAGAAAAAAAAATCCGATCAAAATTCGAGGAAACAAGTTAAGAGGCTACAGAAGAAGAGCAAAAAAGTCATCAAGAATGCTGGTGAAACCTTACCCGCTGATGACCAAAACTCAATAGAACAGATTTTAGAACAAACTGTCCCAAACCACAGGGATAAATCATTCCTGGCTCTTTTTCTGAGAGAACAATTAAAAATTTCCAAAAAGACGGATGCTCGTGGCCGACGATGGCATCCAGTTGTAATAAAGTGGTGTTTAGGCCAATATCACAGGTCACCAGCAGCCTTCAAGAGTTTAGCAGCCTCAAAAATTCTACAGTTACCATCATACAATACTCTTCTGCGTCATTCAAATCACGACAATCGAACTCTGGGGTTCAATGATGCTGTCCTGAATAGCTTGAAAGAAGAAATTAAACCAGAACAATTAAAACCTCACCAGCAATACTTCAATATTTTGTTGGATGAAATAAAAATAAGAGAGGAATTGGTGTATAATAACACCTCTGGAGATATAGTGGGTTACACCCATTTAAATGAGGCTAGAAACCAAATCAATGACATAATTTCGGAAAAATATGAAGACCAAAAAGTGGTAACTCATGTTTTAATGTTGATGTTGAGAGGGGCAACCACTCGCATCAAGTACCACTTTGCACATTTTGCCACAAGTGGACTTACAGCGGAAGATTTGAACTCTATAGTTTGGGAAGCCATCGAGAGACTGGAATCACTTGGGTTCAAAATATTGTGCGTTATTGGAGATGGTGTACCAACTAATCGAAGGTTTTTCCAATTGAACACAACAAAAGAAATTCGCCACCGCTGTTTAAATAAATATAGTTTGGATGAAGAACGTTCAGTATATTTTATGTTTGATCCACCACATCTATTAAAAACAACACGAAACTGCCTATATTCAAGTGAGGATACTTGTAAAGTTAGGAAGATGTTTAAAAATGGACAACACTTATTGTGGGAGCCAGTGAAACAGTTGTATGAGAGAGAGAGAGCGCTTACATCCTGGAAATTTGCGCAAAGCGCACAAACTTACTAACGAACAAATCTTTTTGAACAACTTCAGTAAAATGAAAGTCCGCTATGCCACCCAAGTTCTGAGCGCATCAGTCGCTAACGCTATTGAAGCAGATTTTGGAAATAAGTATTCAGAAACGGTATAATTAAGAAAGTTCGACCAGTGGTTCGACATTTTTAACGCATCTAATTTTGACGAAGCGTATCAAAAACGCAAGCCAAATAAAAGGCCATTCCAATCAGTAAATGACAAGCGTCTTCAGGTATAATCCTTGAAATTGGTGATATTTTCTTTAAATTAACTCTTCCTTTTATGCTCATAGTGGTTGGAAAATGATTTCCTCGGGTATTTGGCACAATGGGAACAAGATGTTTTGAATATACCAGGAGACTTCACACCGGAGGAGCGGAAGAAAATGCTAATTTCAAATGAAACTCTTTCAGGATTAAAGCAAAGATGTAAGTTTGCCGAGAAATTACCATATCGCAACAATTGCAAACGTTTAAAACATTTAAATTATTTTCAGCTAAAACTATGATAGAAGTAGTGCCGTTCCTGTTAAGGAAATCAGCACAATTTGTGCTTACAATCAATTTCAATCAGGATTGTTGAAGATAACCGACGAAGATTGTTTTCCAACACAGCGGGAAAGAGAACAAAATCACGGAGAGATGTTCTTTACTTTATCTCTCCGCTTTATTTTATATTTGTTTTTTAAATGTTTTCCGCTCGGTTTTTAATATTAATTAATACTAATTTACCGGCTTTCAATCATGTAACTTGTTCTCATTATTTTAATAAATATAACCAGTTTATCGTTTATTCGAGTCTCTTGATCATCACTGCGAAGCGCTGCTGCTACAAAACTTCAACAGGTTATGGGCCCAGCACGCTCCCACTGCGTCACTCCGCTGACTAAGATGATCAACTGAACTGGTTACCTGTCTTCATCGTATCCTGTATCACAGCACACTAATTCCTGCCAAGATGGACGGTCTTCTACGCCATGACGTCGAGAAGCTGTCTGGTCCAGAGAATTGGCGAAGCTGGAAAAGACAAGTCTGTGACGTCTTGACAATTCGAAGCGTATACAACATTGTCAATGGAAGTCGTACGGAACCAGTACGAACCGATGAGACAGAGGCAGCGTTCTCTGCAGCCCTAGAGAAATACCAAGTTGCATTCAGTACAGCCCGTACTGTCATCTGGTCAGCGTTATCCCGGAAGGTCCAGAACATGATTGCTGATTGTGAAACACCAAGGGAAATGTGGAGTAAACTACTGGAAATTTTCGAACAAAAGTCGTCCAACCGGCTTCGAAAATTACTCGCCCAACTGATAAAAACGACGAAAGCTCCTGAAGATGACATGGCCACCCATCTTGCACAAATGCGTTCCCTATGGTCAGACATCCTGACGACAGCGAAGTTGGAAAAGGACGTTTCATTTGATGACTGTATTCTGATCGCCTGCATTTTCGAGTCATTACCTCAAGACGAATACCGAGAGTTTGGTATGCTCTGGGATACATTGCCTAAAGAAAAGCAGACGGTCGCGGAGTTGGAGCGCCTACTGATAGGCCGTTCAACACGTGATGGAAACGCCTTTGAAGAGTCTTCTGGTCTTCTAGCTCGTCGAGATGGTAGAAAAAATGTCAATTCCACTGGAAATAGCTCAAGAGGAAATCGACCGAGATGTTTCAAATCCAAGAAGTTAGGACATCTCTCGAGGGACTGCACAGGAGGGAAGAAACCATCCGGCAATCTGAGAACTGGAGAAAGCAGAAGCAACACTGGCGCCGACAATGGCGGTGGTCTTTATGCGGCAAATGGCCTTGTTGCTCATACTACGGCAGACATTGTCTGGTATTTCGACTCTGGAGCTACGCAGCACATTACCAATGACGCTACGAAGTTCATTCAGTTCAGGAGGTTTGACAGTCCAGCCACTCTACAAGTTGGGAACAAAGCTCAGATGACAGCGGACGGCGAGGGTGACATTCGCGTACGTTTTAATGATGGAAAGTCCGTTCGTCACGAGATTATCCACAACGTTTGGCACATCAGTGGTTTTGCATGCAATGTATTTTCTCTAAAAAGCGCCATGAAACGAAACTCCAACTTGGAATTTCAAGCCACTGCATTTTCCTGCGGCCTGTATGAGAAAATAAAGGGAAGAAAGCATCTACGTCTTCCTGGGAAAGTCGAATCACTGTTCCGGGTAGATGACTGTGGAGCAGCCATCGAGTTCCTTATATCTTGCCACTGGTCCAAGAAACGAGAAAAAGGTGGACCTCCAAGTCTGGCACGAAAGACTAGGCCATCAAGATAAACGACATGTAGCGGCTACTCTGAAGAGGCTCGGTTACGAGATTATCAATCAGAAGACTGATAAACTATGCGAAGGATGTATCTTTGGAAAAATGACTCGTCACAGCTTTGGCACTCGGTTAGATAAAGCCACGAAGCCAGGAGATAGAATTCATTCAGATCTCTGGGGGCCATCACCGACTCCATCAATGAAGGGCAAGCTCTACTATCTTCTCTTCAAGGACGAGTATTCCGGCATTCGTATCACATATTTCTTGGCGAAGAAATCTGAAGTCGTGGATCGTTTCAAGGACTTTCTCGCATTTTGCAAGAACCATGAGCATACCGTACGAGAACTTATCACGGATAACGGGACCGAGTACGTCAACGATGAGTTTCGCCGAATAACGACACAAGAAGTCGGCCTGAAGCATCGAACCTCAATGCCATACACTCCTGAGCAAAATGGAGTAGCTGAACGTGAGAATCGAACAATCATGGAGTCTGTTCGTGCGATGCTGCATTCAAAACCCGATCTACCTCCAAAGCTGTGGGCCGAAGCAGTCAACACGACGACGTATATTCTAAATCGCACAGCCCCAACCTGCATCAAAGGGAAGACACCGTACGAACTATGGACTGGAAAGCCGAATCCATCAGTCAAGCATTTGCGCATTTTTGGAACCGATTGTTACGTTCATGTGCCAAAGGAGAAGCGAAGGAAGCTGTCTAAGAAAGCTTTGAGAGGCATTCTCGTTGGTTATGAAGATAACATGGATGGATATCGAGTCTACGTTCCAGAGCTAAATGACGTCATCCGATCTCGAGATGTCAAGTTCGATCCTGAGAAATGTATACTCGAAACCAAACCTGGAGAATGGATGGATGTCTCTAGTCAGGGAGAGCAGAGTTCCGATGATTCGGATTCCGAAGCCGTGACATCCAGATCCGTCAATGTTCCCGAAGCCGTGACATCCAGATCCGTCAATGTTCCCGAAGCCGTGACATCCAGATCCGTCAATGTTCCCGAAGACGTGACATCCAGATCCGTCGAATCACCATCTGCAGCCACCGGACCCGTACTTCGAGATCGTTCAAAACTGAGGGCAAAAGGGCACACTTGCTGTACCTGCATGCCTGTAGACAAAGTTTTCCTGATCGGTGATGATCTCCCAAAGACAGCCGAAGCAGCTCGTTCAAGCGCCGAATCCATGAAATGGCAAACGGCAATGTCTGAAGAGCTCTCTTCAATGAAGGAACACCAAGTTTACGAATTGGTCAATCCTCCTTCGGGCCGGAAAATCATTGGAAATAGATGGATCTTTCGTACGAAGACAAACGAAGACGGAACGATTTCCAAGTATAAGGCCAGACTCGTAGCCAAGGGATATGCACAGCGATAAGGGATCGATTATGAAGAGACTTTCGCTCCAGTTGCCCGTTTCGAGACCCTGAGAATATTCCTCAGCATCGTTGCTCAGAAGAATTTACATTTAAAGCAATTTGATGTAAGGACAGCCTTTCTTCATGGAAACTTGTCCGAGGAGATTTACATGCGCCAACCAGAAGGATTTGATGACAGTAGCGGCAAAGTCTGGAGGCTTAAAAAGAGTCTGTACGGCCTTAAACAATCACCACGCTGCTGGAACGAGCGAATTGATCGAGTTCTACAAGATTTCGGTTTCAGACGTGCTGATGGTGATCATTGCCTCTACGTTTTTTCATCTGGAAGGACATTGCTTATCCTAATCCTCTATGTCGACGATGGTCTCATTGCCGGAACTACAGCTACAGATGTTGATGCATTCCTCCGTCAATTCACTGATGAATTCGAGATTACCACAGGAGCCGCCTCAACATATCTTGGTCTCAAGATCGACTTCACGGAAGATGGCTCAATTTTCCTTCATCAGAGCGCCTATCTCGAGAAGGTCTTGGAAAGATTCCATATACTTGACTGTAAAGCTGTAAAAACACCAGCCTCTATGCCAGATACCAGCGAAGATGGTCAGAAGAAATTCGAAGCTCAAACGATGTTCGCCTCAGCCATTGGAAGCCTTCGGTATGCTGCAATGGGTACACGTCCTAACATCGAGTTCGCCGTGAATCGTACATCGCAGGCTATGGCAAACCCAACTATTGCAGACTGGAACGCCGTAAAACGCATTTTTCGTTATTTACGAGGAACGACAACCCTGGGTCTCTTGTTCAAATCAGATGACACATCGGAACTTGTCCCCTACTGCGACGCCGATTATGCCGGATGTGAAAAGACCAGACGCTCAACCTCGGGAATTGTCTGCTTGATGGGATCAACGCCAATTACATGGGCAAGTCGAAAGCAACAGTCCGAGGCTGAATTGGTTGCCGCCACAGAAGCAGCGAAAGATATTGTCTGGATCAAAGCCATCAAAAGGTCCTTGGGCATTGAACGAGAAAATGAGATTCCAGTTCTGCGCATTGACAACGCCGGAGCTATCAAATTGATCCGGAATCCAGAATTTCATCGTCGTACAAAGCACATCAACGTCCGTCAATTCTACGTGAGAGAACTTGTGATCAACGGCCAGATTGATGTCACCTACGTGCCAAGTGAAGAGCAGTTGGCAGATATTTTCACGAAGCCGTTATGTGCCGAGATATTCACACGCCTTCGCCAAAGCCTGAATCTCCACGCATTTAACCATATCTTCGTCGAGGGAGAGTGTTGAAGATAACCGACGAAGATTGTTTTCCAACACAGCGGGAAAGAGAACAAAATCACGGAGAGATGTTCTTTACTTTATCTCTCCGCTTTATTTTATATTTGTTTTTTAAATGTTTTCCGCTCGGTTTTTAATATAAAAACCTTTTACACTGGGTATCAGTGTGTCACTAATTTACCAGCTTTCAATCATGTAACTTGTTCTCATTATTTAATAAATATAACCAGTTTATCGTTTATTCGAGTCTCTTGATCATCACTGCGAAGCGCTGCTGCTACAAAACTTCAACAAGGATCCCTTGGAGATGGAATTTTCTCGCCATGATAATCCAACGGTGCATGATGTAGGTAATAACAGGGAAGCCCTTCTTCTCTTGAAGAAATATAGAGTACCTACTCATGAAACTAAAGGAAATACCACAATTGAAAAGGTTTTTGGTCTTGAATAAATATTACTAAAGGAAATTTTAAACATTGTTTATTTACTTTCTAAAACCAATTTTATTAGACACAATTGTTATTTAGAAAACCCTTTTGACATTTGTTGTAATTGCTTACGCTGCCAGTCTTTGGTATTGGCTTTAGACTTCCAAGTTTTAACCCTCATTTTAGCTTTAAATTATTCCCTCAACTTTTTAAAGTGTCCATTAGCAATTGTATTATAAGAATACCTCACGCAATGTTAGAATAACAACTTTTTCTCAGCCTCTGAAGCTACACCTTCACATAAGCTATTCCAAATCTCAACCACCTGTTTATATATAGATAAATATCCTCCTTTGCTTTGGTGACCCTATTTTGGATAAAAACTGCTCCATAATATTTTCCAATGTGTTTATACAACAGTCCAAAAAACTTGTCGTAAGCTATAGCCGTTGGATTGTATAGCCCTCCCGGTCTCGGGCTTCTATTCATGATCGCAAATTTGCCGCAACGTTTTCTAAATCAGTGTGCATCTTGGCAGCCACTTTTCTACCTGTGTCTGACTTTCTACTAAGAGATCTAATGGCAGCTCCAATAACGAACATTAGTATATCTCCTGCTTCTTCAACGGGAGTTGTTACGTCAATAGGAATGAACTTAATTCTTTTACAACCTGCTTCTACCAAACGTCTTATTAAGACGAACATTGCTCTCAATTTTTCAATTTCCGTCAAGTCCTTAAAAGGTTCAATCTAAAAATTAAAATATTGAAATGTATTACATCTGCATGAAAACTACTGTAATTACCAAAAATACACAACTTACTGTGGTATGTTTCAAAGAGTTTATAAGTAATAGTTTTTTAGTTTTAAACAAAATTAGTTTAACAACGACTTTAAATTCTATTGTGGCTGTTAAAATTGGGTGTAGCAGGCCTTCCAATTCAATTAGATCTTGGAACTTTTAACTTAAAATCCAATCGTTACTCCTTTTGGCTGACTCAGTGGCATTTAGCTTTGATTCTCTAAGAGTTTGTTGTACTTCTGTCAAAATACCTCCAAACGCTTCGTGGTAGTTCTTACCTAATAAAAACAAGGGATAAGTAAACTCACGCAAAGTACTCCTTTGTTGACATTTAATACCATCAATCATAAAACTGCGAAGTGGTTTTTTAACCGCTTCCTTAGATTTAGCCTTGGTCTTGTTCTTCGTCGGTGTGCTGATAATTAGGTCATGGATGCAGGGACGTACCTTTGGGGGGGGGGGGGGGGGGGGTCATGGATGTACATCCATGATTAGGTATTTTAAATATAAAACAATATTTTGGAAACACCTTAAGCGCATAATTAAAATAAAATAATAAACACGAAATAAATGCGTAAGTAAAAGGTTTATTTAACAAGTTGGCAAGCCAAAATACAACTCTCCTCGGAAGAATTGTCCCTAGTGGTATTAATTTCTCGAGATAACCCTTAACGATATATCTCCTCAATTTAGAGTTATTTGTTAAAAATGTTATCCCAGTTCTATCCCGCCCGGTATAACATTTTAATTATAATTAAAATAATTGAGACGAAACGACCAATTTTAATTTATTCAGAATATCATAAGTTAAGTAGTTACAACAGTGAGTTAGACGTACTATAACATTGCACAATTGGATTAAACTCTTTTTACAGTACAAGTTTGTCAGTTGAATATAATACAAAGCCAATTTTAATGAAAGAAATATCTACAGAGGGTATTACAACGACCGTTCACTTTTGGGTTTATAATTTTAACGGAATCGGGCCGATTATAATTAAAATAATTGAGACGAAACGACCAATTTTAATTTATTCAGAATATCATAAGTTAAGTAGCTACAACAGTGAGTTAGACGTACTATAACAATGCACAATTGGATTAAACTCTTTTTACAGTACAAGTTTGTCAGTTGAATATAATACAAAGCCAATTTTAATGAAAGAAATATCTACAGAGGGTATTACAACGACCGTTCGCTTTTTGGTTTATAATTTTAACGGAATCGGGCCGATTTTAATTAAACGATAGTTTATCGAAATTTTGTTAAAAGAATATTCCTTAAAGCCGCGCGATAAATTTACGATAATAATTTCCCGTCGCCGTTATATCGAAAATTTAGTTGATTCGGGATTGCCAGAACTTTAATGTTGTGGGCGAGTGATTAGAAAATAAAATGGCAACCAGAATTATGCAAAATTATAAATGTTTATTTTTATTCAGAACAGTCTATGGAACGTTCTAGATTTAACTTTCATCAATAACCCAACAATATATATCCCTCCTACGTAATTGTACAGAACTGGTACTCAAGTGTCTAAGACTAGATTTGTCTTAGTTCATAGTGATTGAAAAATAAACCAAAACATACTTACACTTAAGTAAATATCATAAATTATACTGAGTAATTTTAACTAAATTCAAACTACCTTACTATAATCTCTTGTCTTAATTAACAGCTGGGAGCTGTTCGCTACTAATTACTTCCACCTATTTAATTGGCCTCACAGGTTGAGTTGATAATTTCAAGGGTATAATTAGGTTATTCCAATTCAACAAATAAAAACAATCAATTTTATCTTACAGCTGACTTGAGTTAGTTCACAATTACTTTAACACTTTCAGTCTTAAACACGCACTGTTCATGCACTTAAGCCCATTCACTCACGTTCCAAACACGAAACACAATTTAACTCTTTTCTTGACCGAAGACCGAACATACTAATTAAAACTACAAAGTTACCTCATAACTTTTGACCGACACCAGGACCCCGTCCTGTAGTAGTTCGTCTGACAGCCAAGAACTAAGAAAGACTAAATCTTTTTTATTGACGGCAACGTCTTTATATATGTTTATTTGGCGTTTTTTAGACCCGTCAAGATTTGACTAAAGTTCGAAAAATTGAAAAGATTTTATTTTTTACCCGGTTTGATTGATAGTTCTCCACACGGTGGCGCTATATTATTACTTTGATATAGTTTCCGCGGGAGTTTTTAATAAGTATCATTCAATAAACAATATATACAGATATTGTATTAATCCGTTTAGTTCATAATCATAATTGTTCCTTTACTTGAATATTTTCCCTGAGGAAGTCAATGGCTCGGCGGTGAACTATCCGCATTGTAACAATGCGACCCGAGTTCCATTCCTGATCGTGATCAAATTTTACATTAAAATACTAAAATATTTAATTAAATGTAAGATTAATATAATCTATAAATATTTAATAATAATAATAATAATAATATCATTTATAAATATTTCATTAAATATAAGATTAATATCATTTATAAATATTTAATTAAATTTAAGATTAAAATAATTTATAAATATTTAATTACATATAAGATTAATTTAATTTATAAATATTTAAAATGATGTAGAATAAATTATAGTACCTAACGTTATAACTTTGTAAAGGACATTCGCCAAAGCTGTTTTTTAGAAAAACACCGTACATTAACAAGCGTTGGTGGCTGAGTCGTTAGAGTACATCTCTTGCACGAGGCAGACCCGGGTTCGGTTCCCGGCCGGCACTAAAAAATCGCAAATTGATGCTAAGACGAATACCGTGTACAACTGGTGGAAACACTGCCATTGGACGTTGAGAGATAGCATTACACTCAGCACTCGGTCCGTCCCAAGTCATTAAGAAGAAGTTGGAGAGCAAACGCCCATACAAACACAACAGACTCAACATCCACAACCATCATAACACAAACTCAACACTCACAACCGTCATAACACGAACTCAACATCCACAACAATCATAACACAAACTCAACACCCACAACAGTCACAACACGAACTCAACATTCACGACCTACAACATAACAATAACGAAATATCCGGTGAACGTTGACGAAAAAAGACCAACCAAACCAAACTCAACCGCAAATCAATCCGTTAACGCTCACCGTTACACGATGGATTTGCCAACCCTTCGAGGAACTGCGAACGCAATGATTACCCTTTGCCCCGAAAATGAGAACGCGTTCGCAGGCCTGACAGACATACCCACAGACAGACACGGTGATTGTATAACCCCTCCTAGGAGACTTTGGAGAGGTAAAAACCGACAATAGTTTCAGCATAACATTATGCCATTGTCAAGGTGAAGAAAGAGCGTTTACACAAACAGCGCAGATATTTATATATGTAAAAATACAAAATATAACAATTTAAAAAAAAACAATTATGCATTTTGGCTATCTAGAATTTTTTTATACACAAAAGGTAGATGTGGGCCATCATTTAAATTCAAAATATGTTTTCTATTTTTATAGATTTCTATTCCTTCCCGAATAGCCCTTTCTTTAGCATATTTTGGTTCTGCTATAATTTTAACGTTGAAAAAAATAATCAAATGGCCTGTTGTGTAGTAATGTTGAGCGACGGCCGATTGTTCCCATTCACCACGTCTAAGGTGTCCTTTGTGTTCGTCGACCCGTTTTTTTAAAGATCTTTTTGTCTGGCCAATGTACACTTTATCACAATTATCACAATCTATTTGGTAGATACCTTGCTTAAGGGACTTTGATGTTTTATCTTTTCCGTTATTAAACTTATTTTTAATTTGGTTTTGGGGTTTAAACGATACATTGATTGGTTTTTTCTTTAAGACATTACTGATTGCTAAAGAGGTATTTCCATCATACGTTAATGAAACATACTTTTTATTTATATTTTGTTTAGATTCAGGTAATAAATTAGTGCTTTCTTGTTTTTTTTGTTTTTGAATTTTGTTAAACAAGTTTTTTAATACGTGTTGTTTAAAACCTCTGTTAACGGCTACGTTTTTTAAATATAAAAATTCAATATGTACAAACTCTAGTTTGCTGCAAAGACGATATGCGCGATGAATTAATGTTTTATAAACACCTATTTTCTGGGACATTGGGGGGATGGAACGAAAGTGGGGGAACATGCTTACACTATACATTTTACGGTATATTTTAGTTTCAAAACAAAGCCCATTATTTTTAATATTAACGTCCAAAAAGTTTAGCTCTTTATTAGATTCTTTTTCGGCAGTAAATTTAATTTCAGGATGTATGGAATTAATATAGTTAAAAAATAAATCATTTGAACCTTCTGGAAACAAACTAAATGTATCGTCTACATATCTCGTATACATGCTAGGTTTAACTGGAGAATTTTCCATAATAGTTTTTTCAAAATGATCTAAAAAAATATCATTGAGTATAGGTGAGGCCACGTTTTTGTACATAGAAAGAACCATTGCATAGAAAATAAGATATTTTAACGCAAAATTCGATCAGACCTATCAGCTCATTAACTGTTATGTCATCATAGAGATCTCTGAGGCAATTTTTAAGTATTAACAAAGTTGCATCGACTGGTACTTTCGTGAAGAGTGAAACAACATCGAAAGATACCATTTCCTTCTTATCGGGTTTTTCTTTTTTAAGTTTTTTGACGAAATTAGTACTACTTTTACAGGAGTATTTGTGATCTTGCGCTAGGATTTTAAGATTATTCGCTAGTAGTTTTTCTAGATGATGAAGAGGACTATTTATTTTTGAGACAATCGGACGAAATTTAAAACCAGGTTTATGTACTTTTAACAGGGCATAAAATTTTAGGGGTTGGAAGTTACTCGTAACTAAAAATCTTTTAATATCTTCATCTAACATATATATATATGTTTTAACCGTTTTTTAATTCAGCAATCACCTTGTTGGACTTATCAAATTTTACTTTCTGATATATTTCATCATTGAACAGATCCGTAATTCCCTTATCGTATTGTACTCTATCAAGGACTACAATGGCGCCACCTTTATCTGCCTTATTAATAACCAAATCATAAGTTTTTAATTTTCTCAACGTATAAGTAAGATTACTTAATTTCTTTTTAGTATTTAAATTATCAAGAAATTTGCCTATGTCGTATCTTATAAAATCATTTTGAGGTAAATTTGCCACAATGGGTTCAACTTCGGAAATTATTCTTTCCACATCAGGTTTTGATGACACGGAAAAATTTAAAGCTAATTCTAGTAAGCTGATTTCGTCCCTTGTCAGCACAACACTAGATTTGTTAATCACAAAATTCGTGTTTATATTATTAATACGGGAATTTTCCTGTGATAATTGTTTCTCACATAGGGTTTTAGTTTTCTTGATAGTTTAGTACGTTTTTTATTAAAAAATATTCGGCTTTTATCTTGAAGAAAGTTAAGAAAGGCTTCTAGATGTAGTCGATGTAGATGTCGAGCGCACTCCAAATGCAACTTATAAACAAAAAGTTCCAATTTTGAAATTTCAAACCTTTCATCAATGTGTCTTCCAATCGCCGTAACCAACACGCCGTTAAGATCATCTCCGAAGCAAAGAAAAAACTACTCAAACAAGCGATCAAGGGGAAAAGGTTTGAAATTTCAAAATTTGAACTTTTTGCTTCGGAGAGGATCTTAACGGCGTGTTGGTTACGGCGATTGGATGACACATTATAAATTCCATACACCCTGAAATTAAATTTACTGCCGAAAAATAATCTAATAAAGAGCTAAATATTTTGGATGTTAATATTAAAAATAATGGGCTTTGTTTTGAAACTAAAATATACCGTAAAATGTATAGTGTAAGCATGTTCCCCCACTTTCGTTCCATCCACCCAATATAAAAACTTTAATTCACCGCGCATATCGTCTTTGCAGCACACTAGAGTTTGTACATATTGAATTTTTATATTTAAAAAACGTAGCCGTTAACAGAGGTTTTAAAGAACACGTATTAAAAAACTTGTTTAACAAAATTCAAAACCAAAAAAAAAACCAAGAAAGCACTAATTTATTACCTGAATCTAAACAAAATATAAATAAAAAGTATGTTTCATTAACGTATGATGGAAATACCTCTTTAGCAATCAGTAAGGTCTTAAAGAAAAAACAAATCAATGTATCGTTTAAACCCCAAAACCAAATTAAAAATAAGTTTAATAACGGAAAAGATACAACATCAAAGTCCCTTAAGCAAGGTATCTACCAAATAGATTGTGATAATTGTGATAAAGTGTACATTGGCCAGACCAAAAAATCTTTAAAAAAAACGGGTCGACGAACACAAAGGACACCTTAGACGTGGTGAATGGGAACAATCGGCCATCGCTCAACATTACTACACAACAGGCCATTTGATTAATTTTTTCTACGCTAAAATTATAGCAGAACCAAAATATGCTAAAGAAAGGGCTATTCGGGAAGGAATAGAAATCTATAAAAATAGAAAACATATTTTGAATTTAAATGATAGCCCACATCTACCTTTTGTTTATAAAAAAATTCTAGATAGCCAAAATGCATAATTGTTTTTTTTTTAAATTGTTATATTTTGTATTTTTACATATATAAATATCTGCGCTGTTTGTGTAAACGCTCTTTCTTCACCTTGACATTGGCATAATGTTATGCTGAAACTATAGTCGGTTTTTAAATAAACCTTTTACTTACGCATTTATTTCGTGTTTATTATTTTATTTTAGTTATGCGCGTAAAGTGTTTCCAAAATATTGTTTTATATTTAAAATACCTAATCATGGATGTACATCCATGCAGGGGCGTACCGAAGAGTGTACGTTTGGGGGGGGGAGGTAAGTGAAATTTGCCAAGTAAAAACCAAAGTTTGTCAAGTCGTCTAAGTTTGGATTGTTACGGTAGATTTCAATTTAAATATTTCATTAAAATTATAATCGGTGGCGCCATCCGCTGTTAGTGGCGGGAACTATATACTATACAATTGAATTAATGGTACTAATGTACTTTGGAAGTTATAGATGGCGCCACCCATATTATGATAGAGTTGACGGCTGAATGCGCCGACTGGAAATTTCCATATCACGCGTCTATCTGCCTTTCAATTTTATAAGGGGCTGTAGGAAAAATGACTATTTAAAAAGCTTTTACCACAAGGCTGAACTAAAGTTCCGACACACTAGCTGCCTAGCGTAGAAATCAGGTCTTGTAAGTTAAACATAAGGAGAAGCAACTACTCAAATATAGTTAATGACTTTAGGGAAGTAAATTGCAGGGAAATTCTAAATGATTTGTTTACTATCGATTTAGGAGTTTTTTAATTAACTAACATGTTTCATAATTTTCATTTTGCCGTCCACCTCAATTTGCCAACTCTACAAAACTTTGGGGGGGAGCCTCCCCCCTGTCCCCCCCCAAAGGTACGTCCCTGCATCCATGACCTAATTATCAGCACACCGACGAAGAACAAGACCAAGGTTAAATCTAAGGAAACGGTTAAGAAACCACTTCGCAGTTTTATGATTGATGGTATTAAATGTCAACAAAGGAGTACTTTGCGTGAGTTTACTTATTCCTTGTTTTTATTAGGTAAGAACTACCACGAAGCTTTTGGAGGTATTTTGACAGAAGTACAACAAACTCTTAGAGAATCAAAGCTAAATGCCACTGAGTTAGCCAAAAGGAGTAACGATTGGATTTTAAGTTTAAAGTTCCAAGATCTAAATTAATTGGAAGGCCTGCTACACCCAATTTTAACAGCCACAGTAGAAGATAAAGTCGTTGTTAAACGAATTTTGTTTCAAACTAAAAAACTATTACTTATAAACTCTTTGAAACATACCACAGTAAGTTATGTATTTTTGGAAATTACAGTAGTATTCATGCAGATGTAATAGATTTCAATATTTTAATTTTTAGATTGAACCTTTTAACGACTTGACGGAAATTGAAAAATTGAGAGCAATGGCTGTCTTAATAAGACGTTTGGTAGAAGCAGGTTGTAAAAGAATTAAGGTCATTCCTATTGACGTAACAACTCCCGTTGAAGAAGCAGGAGATATACTAATGTTCGTCATTTATTTCGTGTTTATTATTTTATTTTTATTATAAATAAAATTAAAAATTTTTCTTAATATGGATGAACTTACTTAGTAATTGTGCATAATGGCAGTGGTGCTGTTAGATCACCCTTCGAAGTCCGATCATCTAAAGCAGCTAATCTTTGTTAGACTTCTAGTTCTGAATAATAGTCATTGTCACTACTTTCAGTGCGAACATCAGTTTTATCACTTTCATTAGAATTTTCATCATAAAATGCAGTCTTGTTTTTTTCTTTCTTTTTTGGTAGAGATTTTATAGTGCCACTCCATGCCTCTGGGTTAAAAAAAAGTACAGCTTGTATTCCATTCAGCATCACGGCTTCCAACTATATTAAACTTTATAGGTTAATCCTGATTTTTGCTTGAGACAATACTAAAATCATTGCTTGCATCTTGGTTTTGATTTGAAGCATTCGGTATTTGTTTATATAAATCACATGACTTTGATTTGACCTGAGTAGAGTTTGCACTTGATATAACTGGAGATAAGATTCCTTTTACAGCCGGAGCTTCGGTCTTTGACAAAACATTTGCATTTGTTTTCAGCCTTGCAGTAGATTTGGAGCTCAGATACAATTTTGGAATGCGGGAATTACTAGATTTTGCGACTGGAGTAGAGCTTGAACTTGGTTTGAATGTGGTTGTACTTTGTTAGTAACTGGGCTTTAAACGACCAGAGTGGGGTCAGAACTTGGTTTAACGTGAATATTACTTGCTTTTCTAACCCGGGTTGGGCTATAACTTTTTTTGGGTTTAATAATACGATCAGATCTAGACTTCAGGAGTGGGGTGGAAGCTATTGTAGAAGGCATGTTGTTATTACTCATTTCGATTTCAAGTCCTGAAAAGAAATTCTTGGGTTAAAGGTTTTTTTAAAATTATGCTGTTAAATTAAAGTCTAATCAACTTACCTTAAGCTTCCCAGTGAAATAAAATGAGATATAGTAAATTCATTTGTGGTTCACCTAAATATATTCGAGACTTTTAAAATCACACACGTGGATTCGCGAGCAGAGTCAGCAGACGACAGACTGGTAAAAAAAAGTTTCCTACCCGATTTCTGGGAAATTGGCTCACTTTGAAGTGACGTCACATCTCTTTGATTAAACCCTCAGCTAGATGGCGCTGACGCTTAAACAGACATTTGCCTGCCACGTTTTTCCGGAGTAGGGAATCCATATTATGTACATCAATTCAATTCAATACAATTTTATTAAAATAATTTTGTTTTCTATACATTAGGGATTGACGGTCCCGTAATACATACGGTGGTTATCGTATAAAGCAGTGTATATAAAAAGATGCAAACTGTACTCTCCAATAATGAAAAGCGTTACGGAAGGCGGTGGACATCCTACGTATTATCGCCACCGGCAGATAAGAAGAGTTAAAATCCTGATTGATAGCTCCGTGCGGTGAACTGCTAAAGGCGGGAGTAGCCGAGCAGTGAATTACCAAGGTTGCTCCATCCGATGGAGGACGTACAAAGGTAGGGTGGTCGAGCGGTGAACTACCAAGGCCGTGTGGAGAACGTGTAACGGTTAGGTGGTCAGGCGGTGAACACACAAAGGCAGGACGAGGGTGAAGTCTACAAATTACATCATGTTAGACCAGGTATAAAAGGGCTAGCTGAAGAGTGAAGAGGTCACATTCAGAGTCAAGATGTATTCATGTAACATCTGTTCAGCCGCTTTCAACCAGAAGAGAAATCTCAACCGTCATATGGTAACTATTCACGGTAATATTTCGATAAAGTGCCCCGTGTGCGATATTTCTTTTTCGAGACGCGATCTTTTAAAACGTCATGAACGTAAATTTAACCACGGCACTACTGTAATGCCCGTTACGGTACCGCAAACGAGTCCCCCGATGATACGACCGCCGTCTTCGCATTATCCATCTTCGAGGTCTGAGTCGACCTCGGTGGTATTTCCGCGGTCCGAACCGTCAGCTTGCACCGCCGAGCCGCAACTGGTGCCATCTATACTTGCGACAAAATCATCGAGAGTTTCAGCGTTTTTCAATATTTCCGTCAGATGTGCATAGCTTCATATCGTCTAGACCCGTCACATTCGTACACAGGCCCGGGTTTTGCATGGCAGGCGGCCCTTTTTATGACCAAGGTGCACTAAGATCTTTTTCTGGACGAGGATATGCATCTTTTCATGGAAAGGGGAATTCGAGGTGGTGTGTCAATGATAAGTCGTCGTTTCGCTCAAGCCAACAACAAGTATCTGGATACATATAATCCATCCAAGCTTGAGAGTTATATTTGCTATCTCGGTAAGAATAATCAAAATTTTAATGAAATATTTAATTTTAAAAAATATAAAAAAAATTATTTTAAAAATTTTATTTTAAAAAAAATTTAATTTCAAAATTTTATTTTAAAAAATAAATAAATTATAATAATTTTAATTAACAGATGCAAATAACTTGTATGGAACCGTAATGTGTGATGCCATGCCCACGAAGGGTTTCAAATGGGTTGAGCAGTTTCCAGACAGTGAACGTGAAATTCTAAATTGCCCTGACAATGCACAGGAAGGTTTTATTGTCGAAGTGGATCTAGAATATCCAAGTGTGTTACACGATGATCATAATTGTTACCCGCTGGCACCTGAATCGATGTCAATTAAACCCGAGTTAGTATCCGAATATTCCAAATCGCAAATGACGAAATTGAAAATTCCAATCAAAGAAAGTCTGCCGAAATTTGTCCCTAATCTTTTCAATAAAGAACGATATGTTATTCATTATCGAAACCTAAAATACTACGTAGAAAAGGGACTCAAAATATCAAAAATTCATCGAATTTTGAAATTTGAGCAAGGAGCCTGGTTGAAGACTTATATCGACTTCAACACAGAGAAAAGGAAGATGGCGGCTAATGACTTTGAAAAGGACCTATTCAAATTAATGAATAATGCGGTGTTTGGTAATTTATTAAATTAAATTAACATTAAGATTTTAAATTATTTTTTTTATTTTTTTCCCAGGTAAAACGATGGAAAACTTACGTTTACGTAAGGATTTCAAGTTAGTCACCACACCGGAAAAGGCGGTAAAGAAAGCTAGTTCCCCGGCGTTTGAGAAATTAACTATTTTTCAAAATGATCTCGTGGGAATTCATTCTACCAAGAAAAAGCTTATTCTAAACCGACCTATTTACACGGGGTTTGCAATTTTAGACCTATCGAAACTCCTGATGTAAAGATTTCATTATGACGTCATTCAAAATCAGTACGGTGAAAAGGCCAAACTACTTTTTACCGACACCGGAAAGTACATAAATCTTCTAAGTTTATTTCGTAACATAACTAATAATGTATTCTATGTTTACAGACAGTCTCACGTACCAAATTGAAACACCTGATTTGTACGAAGATTTCGCCAAACAGAAGGAAATGTACGATTTTTCTGAATACCCCAAAAATCACCCTCTGTTTGACGAAACCAATAAAAAGAGACTCGGGAAGTTTAAAGACGAGATGGACGGCACACCGATTGAAGAATTTTGCGGACTTAGACCCAAAATGGACTCTATATGGTCATCTAAAGGCGACAAAAAGACTTGCAAGGGTGTGTGTAAATGCATGGTGCAAAAGCGCCTCCGTCACGCGGAGTATCGCGACTGTCTCCTAAACACTAAACTAACGGTCGCGGAGATGAAGCGCATACTTACATGTTAGTAATAAACATATTGTGACAACCGTGCGCCAGAACAAATTGCGTTTGAACCCCTGTGATGACAAACGTTTAATTTTAGACGATGGTATCACAACTTTAGCCCATGGACATTATAAAACCAAATAAAATATTTTTATGACAAATTTATTGAGTATTTCTTATACATGAATTCAGATATCATACAATCGTTTACATTTTTGTTTTCAGAAAATCTATCCAATATACTAAACAATTTTATTCCCCGACACAAGTTAATAACAAAGTAAATACGTTATCCACCACAAGTTGTACTTGAATTTCCTTGTAATTGAACAGAATTATACGTCACAGTTTGGCTGTTTCCTTCTATAAAATAATGAAAAATTAGACAAATCCGTATCATTCCCAAATATTTTTGTAATTATCTGATAACATTTTTCTAACTGTCAACATAATTTTGCTAATAATGACCTCACAAAGCTGATCAGAGGTTTTTGTAGTATTCGTACGGGTATCGGAAGTCAGCTAGGCTAATCAGCTAGGCTAGGCTAAAACCCAAGGCACCACCTTAGGCCTAAGTCATCATGCGACTTTTGAAGCCATTGAACGTTAGGTTAAAGTGTTTTTGTAGTAATGTTTCTACTTATTTACATATTGGAAATGTATTGAACGTAAGTAAAGGTGTTTTGGTAGTAATTGTTCTACTTATTTACATATCGAAAGTGAATTTCAACGTAAGTTGAAATGTTTTTGTATTAATTTTTCAGTCGAAAGTGAATTTCGACGTAAGTCAAGGTGTTTTTGCAGTAATTTTTCAACATATTTACATATTGAAAGTGAATTTCAAGGAAAGTTGAGATGTTTTTGTAGAAATATTTCTACATATTTACTTATCGAAAGTGTATTTTAACGTATTGAAAGTGTATTTTATAAGATTTAAAGTATAGTAAAGATGATTATCAGTATTTTATCAGATTTAAAGTATAGTAAAGATGATTTTTAGTATTTTTATACTTATTTGCGTATCGTGAATCAGGGGCGGACTGGCCAGGTGGACGGGTGGCCAAAATCCCACGGCCACAATCATTCAATTTCAATTTTTTCAATTTTCAATTTCCATTTATTAGATTCTTTAAATAGATTATACAAAAAGGGAAAAGGGCTAAGTCAAAAAGCCCGCGAGGTGTTAGATCTAAACGACGTTAATTGTCCCAAAGCTGAACAATCGGATAGGGATGAACAAGTACACATGTTTTCATGTTTATATAATCATAACACTAACAATTTAAACAAAAATACTCATGCGCTTTAGAAAAAAGTGTACTATTTTTTGTGTCGATGTATAATCATAAAGACTGTGTATACGCAAGTGTCGGAGGAATAAAATACATTGTTAAAAGAAATTTGATGTTTATTTATAATGAAAGAAAAGAGAAAATAGTACATATATTTATTTTAGAGCCTGTATGCGTCTGCAAAACCAACGACTCCGTCGATTCATATTGAGTTGTTGATTACTGTCAACATGTTTTTATCGGTCAATGTCGTTATTGCTTCTTCGAGAAAAAATCAGCATTTTCCCTCCTGAAATCCCGGCGTTTGATATTATAAGTATATATAGCTGCTTGGATGCTAAAGAGGGGGGTGGGAAAGAATTAGTTAAAAAAAACGAAAAGATAATTGGTTTTTTCATCTTACGCAAACCCATCGGCGTTGGGTGTTATGTTGTCGTCGGGTGCGCAATACATCCCCCAAGGGTTTCTCTCAGGTCTGAGAGAGATAAGATTACATATTTAAAAATATATATATATATATATCTATCTATATATATATATATATATATATATATATATATATATATATATATATTATTGTTAGCATACCTGGGGTATGTATTCGTCGCTATGATATCTTCTAGTGTGTACATTATCACATCATAATCATCGTCCACTTCCTGTACGAAAGGCTCCATGTAACTTCGAATAGCAGTAATGATGCTAAATAAAATCGTAAAACATTACTAAATTTTTTTTTAAGAAGAAAGAAAAAAAAGTAGCATACGCATAACCATCCGCGTTGAAGAGAACGGGTGGTACAACTTCGTATGTGTTATAATCGTTGTTCAGTTGGTCGTCATCCCTAAATAAAATTTATTAGTAACCGTGAAATGTACTAAATTTACATAAATAATATTATTATACATACTTGCAAAATTACAGGGATATATTCCTAATCGTCTTCTATCCCTTGCTCTCTTGCTCCTCTACGTCATCCGAAGACGGTGGATATCCAAAGTAGATCGATACTCTACTAGCTACCATTTTTACGAATTTCACACGTTCAGTGATAATAAACGGAGAATAGACCTTCGGTTCATCGTGGGAACCCAAGGTTGGTAAAATACTGCGTATAATAAGGTTAGCTCTTTCGACGGCGTCTGTAGAGAAGCGCTTCAGCGGGTACGTTGGGGGGCTTGGCAACTACCGGCCCACCTTCAGTGACGTCGCTGGTTGACAGGAAACCAGAAACAAGCCGCGGGGAGGGTAGTAGAGCGCGAAGAGAGAGAGAGACTAGAGATATCAGTCGAATTCCTAATAAAAGAAAACAGAGAAAACGTGCGGTCGTTTTCGCTTCAATTTTACACTTGTTTTTGGCACTTCATATACATTTCTGTAAGTATTATATTCTCTAAATTATTAAAACTTCCAGTATTAGCTGACATTAAACCCAGAACTTTTATAAGCTTATTTAATAAGTTCGATTCCATAAGCCTTAGCCTAATATTATTTTGATTAATAGTGAAATTGTAAAAGTGATAGTTTTAAGGAAAAGTTGGAACCTAACTAATGAAGTTATGCCATTATTTTCACAATTTTAAAGAGAGATTGTTTTTTGTTATTTAAAAATGATAACTATAATTAAATATTTAAATTCAAAAACTATTACTGAGGCCCAAGAAAGGAAAAAAGATAAGAAAACTAAAAAAATGAGTAGTTAGTTTTAAAAATAAGCTGCCTTTTTGTTCAGTTGACAGATTTAAACGGAACAAAATGTTCCTTTTTTAATGAATTTCAAAATGCGCCTTTTCAATATTAAAATGTTCCTATTTTTTATTTTAATAAAAGTTTTATTAAAAAATATAGTTCTTTCTTCTGACCACGTTCAACCACAATAATTTAAAATCTCAAAAATAATTTCAACGTATTTATATTCTCAAAATCAAATCAAATCAAATCATTACTTTATTTTATCTTCTTTTAGATATTTATATACAGGGTGATGGGCTAAGTCACATGTGACTTGTAAGCCCTTTTTAAATTAACATTTATAAAAACCGGAGTTTAACAATGAACAACAGAAAAAAAAATAATAAGTTAATCAATTAATATAAAAGAGAGAAAAAGAAAATTACAAAAAGGAAAAAAATTAAATAAAATAACAACTAACATTCTCCCAAGATTATGCAATTTCAGCACATTTTTGCCAAGATTTTTTTACCCATGACAGACAAACTACACGGTACTTATAAGACACCCTACTCTCCGTGTCTACGGGAAAACCGTCAACCAGCTACGTCACTCGCGCGGTATAAAGAGAGCTAGCGAGTTTTCTCAAAAGGAACGCCGGGCAAAAACGCGCATGCGCTCCCCTTGGTGGGAACCCTTTTTATTCGCGTTGAGTGGTCAAGAAGGGATTTACCCGTAGTTGTAAAAATTAGGCGACCAAAGGTAGTACAGTGTAATCCCCACTACGAGTACCATGCACTTTCGTGGTGAAAATAGATAGATACTAGATATAGTAGGTTTCACTCGCAGTTGTGGAAAAACCATATTCAAAATTCAGGTGTTTCCGATTAGCACCGAGTACCGAGAAAGTTTTCTTAATCTGTTAATGGAGGTAATCCGTTGTAGAAGCATATCTCCCCTTTTTCCCCTACCCGTTATAGTCAGGTGTGTGTGTTAAAGACTATATATCACTTACTCAGGGCCGTCTTTACGTGATTGGGGGCCCCTGGGCAAAGCGATACGCGGGGCCCCTAATAACTCCAGACAATTTCTTAAAGGCCTAGGTTTTTTTCTGCCTGTCCCCCTTTAAATTAACTTATTGGAGCACAAATACCCCGGTGGTAGGCCAACCGCTGAACATGTTGGCCTAATTTAAAGGGGGGCAGGCAGAAGAAAAACTAGGCTTTTAACCTCCAATGCAAAGTCCATCTTCGCCCGAATCTTCAAATATTGGTTCAAATAAAAAAAATGCGACGGTCTACACCGTCTATATCACGAAAAGACATGTTTTAGATAGGTTAAAAATTTGTAAAATGTAAATAGACAATACTACAATTTAAAAAATGTGAAAAACAATATTTGTAAGATTCATCTTTTTCACCTTACAAAAGTTGAAAATGGGGCCCTCCAGAATCTTGGGGCCCTAGGGCAGTGCCCTATTTGCCCAATGGGAAAGACGGCACTGCACTTACTGGACAAGCGACTGTACAAAGATCTGTTAACACTTTCGAAACACGGGGGAAGCTTCTAATCATCCGTTAGAGGCACTACTAGTAACAATACCGAAGCGTGGGGAAAATTTTTGACTGGCATCTACAATCATATGCAAGATGAAACGATGAACGTGTCAGTCTGTCTAGCGAAGTATATGTACGCTCTTTGTAGAAAAGTACCCCGAACGTAGAAAGTTTTTATACTTTCGAAGAAAAGCGTCCCGAAGGAATTCATTATCCTGATTGTGTCTTATCTTAACGTTCAATACTTTCACGACAGGGGCGGACTGGCGACGATTTTGACTGGTGAGCATTTCTTAGTTGTAGCCCCCTAAAATTCTGGCCTTGCGTGTTTGGAACAAGTGATGCACGCGTCGGTGATGTTAGAGAAACTATTATTATGTATTAGTGTGGAAATGAAGACTACTCGTTATAATTAAACCATGAGTTATTATTAAGCACATTCATTACACTATACAAATGAAATATAAACATTAAGGCGGAAGTCAGCAATAACTCAAAAAATAAGACGCTCTTACGAAACTCCCTAATTCTACAATAATTATATATTAAACCTCGGTTTTTTTGCATAATGTTGTTAGAAAACTTAACTAGTCAATGATTGAAGATTTATATTCGAATTTCCTTTTAATATTTAATTTTAAATACTTTACAAACTATAGTATTTGGAAACTGGCGGACTTGAAAAAATCTAAACTAGTGGACCGATTTTTAATATTAAAACTGCTCTGCATAGGTTTGACATAAATCTTGTTTACGATTTAAAATGGCACCGCTAGCCCAAGGAACTAATTTTATATTCAATTAAAACCGTATTTTTGAGTAGTTAGCCTAACTGACGCGAGAAGTCGCTACGTTCATGGTGAACGACTTTCTTAAAAAAATGGTAAAATTCAAATGCAACGAGCTGAAGTATCGTTTTATTCCACGAGCTAATATTTCAGCGCGAGTAAGTTTCTTAAATGCGCGCGCTGCTTTCAACGTTAACGGTAGAATAATTTTAACTAAATCACGTGAAATTGAAATAAAAATATTTTTCTGACAACACCAGCAAGAGACGTGTTTCAGCGCCATCTCTTATATTTTCCCAGAAACACAAAACCACTTACTTCCGCCTTAATGAAAGAATGACTTAGACCTAACGCAGTCGTGCCCGGGCGTTTCTGTTCTACTGCTTGAAAAACGTGACAGCCGCTACTGCAGAGGTTGCGCCACTAGCGGATGGACTCCTCCCCTCTTAAAATGGTGTACATAGTCGTCCAAGTATTTTGGAGCGATCGTGGTACGTGTTGAACGTCGAGGAGTTTCAGCAGTAATAGCCGATGACTCGCCGCTGCAGAATGTCTCGATATCGTGTGCAGGTGGATGTGAAACGTAATCAGTTTCTGGTGGAAGTGCCTCTGGAGCGTTGACGTGGAATTCTTCAGTATGCGGAGGTTGAGTTGGTGTTGGTGATATCTGAGACGGAACACGTTGACGTATTTGATCGATATTGCGTCTATAAATGATATCATCTTCAGAGGATGTGCGATAAGATAGTGGGCCTGTGGCGTCCACGATTGTAGCAGGTGTCCAACGAGGTCCCGTCGAAAAGTTACGAATGTATACCGGCTCTTTGGGTGCAAATGTACGAACGCGGATGAAGACGGTCCAATAGTGAAGTTAGTCGGCGATTCATCAACAATTCAGCTGGTGACTTTCCGGTCGTAGTACAAGGAAGTGTATGTTGTGAATATAGGAAACGAGCCAGCCTTGTTTGCCAGTCGCCTTTAATAATTCGCTTTAGGGACTCTTTTGTAGTTGCAACCATGCGCTCCGCTTGGCCATTAGACGATGGGTGATATGGCGCAACGAAAACTTGGTGAATCTGATTCGTCTTTAAAAAGTTGCCAAACTCTTCAGACGAAAATGTGGTTCCATTGTCGGAAGTAATAGTGTTTGGTAGTCCGTGATTTGCATAGAGAGTTCGTAGTTTAGTAATGGCGCTATTCGAGGACATGGAAGACAAAAAGGACTTCAAGCCCTTTAGAATGGGAATCAACTACCAAGAAAAAGGTTTGTCCTTGGTAGGGAACGGTGAAATCTATGTGTAACCGAGACCATGATTTTTCAGTCCATTCCTAAGGATGAACAGGTGCTTTCGGTGGGCTCCTTCGGGATTCTTGACAAGTGGTACACGCTTCTACTGTATGCTCAATCTCGCTGTCCATCTTTGGCCACCAAACGTAGCTACGTGCCAAACCTTTCATTCGGACAATTCCAGGATGTGAACGATGTAAAAGCTTTAGAACTTCTGGTCGTAGTGCCTTAGCTGCTTCGAAAGCGATTTGGTGTTGTTAAGTCCAGGACCAGGATGTATCTTTTTCCAAGAGACGATGTAGCGGTTCGAGGGTATCGGATCGATTTTTTAAGAAAACGATGTAGCGGTTCGAGGGTATCGGATCGATTTTTTAAGAAACAGCCGTAGAAATTCAACATACCCAGAAAAGCTTGCAAAGTGGTTTTATCAGTAGGTGCCGGTAAATTATGAATAGCGGCCACTTTGTCTGGCGTCGGCTGCATTCCGTACGCATTTATTTTGTAACCACAATTTTGCATTTCGAACGGCGTAATTGGATTCCCTCGTCATCGAGGCGTTGGAAAACTTGCTCCAGCTTCAGATTATGATCCTCAAGTCCCTTTCCTCTTATGAATATGTCATCAAAGTACGGAATGACACCATCGATGCCAGCTAAAAGCTCTTCCATTCGCTTCTGAAAAATGGAAACGGCAACTGAAGTTCCAAATGGTAAACGATTTACTTTGTAGAGGCCTTTATGAGTGTTCAACGTCAGAACGTGGGACGTTTCTTCATCAAACGGTAGTTGTAAATAGGCTTCCGAAAGGTCAAGTTTAGAAAAGACCGTTCCTCCGTTAATGATCCGGAATATTTCAGGCACCGTTGGTAACGGATACACGAATTGTAATAGCGATGGATTGACGGTGCTTGACGATCGGTACAACTGGTGTAGCCCAATCAGAATGTGTTACGGGGGCTAAAATACCCTTGTCAGTCATCTCATCCAACTTGTTAGAAATACGATCTCGTAGGGCGAAAGGTACTGGTCTTGCTTTTAAAAACTTCGGTTGACAGTCTTTAGCGACCTGTACAGAAATAGGCGGTCCCTTGAACGTACCTAACTAAAATATCATACGGTGGAATATCCCCAATTGAAGAAAGATTGTTAATGTTATGAAAACAACTTGGTGTTTCATATTCCGGTGCTGTATAAGCGTTTTTAGTAGAACCAGATCCGGTATTGTTATCTGACGCAGCGTCCACATTGTGAAGTTTCGTATTATATTAACGGTTAGGCTTATTCTTATTCTTCAAGTCATTGGCTTTGGAATGACAGACTTTCGAAATATGCCCAATCTACTTACAATAGTCACAAGCGGCGGTCTTAAACTTGCATTTATCCGCAGTGTGATTTTCTCCGCATCGGTAGCAAGAAATCTTGTTTGCGGCGCCTTGTTTTTTTTTAGAATTTTTTGAATTGCCATGCTTGACATAATTTGTGTCGCTCGCGTTTTGAGGAAGTTTCTTGGGCATTGTTTGCAGCCGCCTCCCCCGCCAAGGCCTGTGAAGTAGCGGTGGCTATAGTGAGTTGCAGGCTAAGAAAGACAAAATATATAGTACAGTCGGCGCAAGGATACCTCAGACCATTTCCGGCCAGTCGACCGCGCGAAATTTGAATTTGACCACTTTACGGTCAATTTCAAATTTCGTGATTTTCATCGTATTTTCGCGCCATCTAGGAACCGAAATTGGAATCTATTTTTTAATTTCATGTTGTCATTAATTACTGAATACAGCGGAATTATTTTGCTAAGGAAGGTTCGATAATGACAGCTCCAAATATTTTAAATAGTAGCCCAAGAGGTCCCTATAAAAAGCATGATAAAGGTTTATTTTTAACAAGTAAAGAGAGAAAAATAATTTAAACGTCTATAGCTCATTAAGACAACGTTACCCCCAAGAAAGCGTGGTAACTATTTTAAAAGAAACTGCCGATTTAACTGGTAAGACGTAGAAATAAATTTACAAAATTAAATAATTATACATACTATTTTAAATTTAAGGATGATAAGAATGCCTTATCTTTTAAATTTGCTCGCCACCACAATTATTAAATTAAAAATAAAGATTCCAATTTTGGTCTCTAGAGGGCGCTAAAAGCCGATGAAAAGAGCGAAATTCGAATTTGACCGTAAAATGGCCAAATTCAAATTTCGCGCGGTGGAATGACCGGAAACGATCTGAGGCATCCTTGCGCCGATTGTACTATATATTTGGTCTTTCTTAGCCTGCAACTGACTATAGTGTGAGTGTAGCATCTGCCAAAAGACGGCGTTGAATAGCTTCGTCCCGTAAACCGCAAACCAAACGATCGCGAAGCATCGATTCCAACTGTGCTCCAAAGTTACAATGTTTATAACCTCTCTCCGGTCAGAGCGTTTTGGTGATTAGACGGAAAGTAATCAAATGATGTTAATAGTCCGGTGTTATACGCTCCCACCGAAAATGATTATGAAAGGGGAAAGGGAAAGGGGAGGTTGTAGAATCTCAGACGGAAAAACAGTATGATCTCAATCAAAATTCTCTTTATTTAATCCTTTTTAACAAAAATACACTCTTAAAAATAATATAATGGGGGCATAAACCAAAATAATGAAATAATACGAAGGGATCTGGCAAAATCTTAAAGGGCACTTACTCTTTTCTTTAAGTGAAGGGTCGGGCCATGGCGGAGCCGAGCTTCCGCCTGCAAGTCTCTTGGGGTTCTCTTCTGAATTTTCCCTTTTTGTTTTGAGGGTGCGGGGTCCTTTTATACCCTCGGTCTTGTCACTCATTCCTTAATTATGGTGCTCTCTTTGGGCATTGGGTCCCTAGGACGTATGGGGTGGCTTACGCCTTTGTCTATCCTTTTTTGGGTCTACGTGACTTGACAAATTTGAGATCGGTGGGGAGTTGGGGGTCCTTTCATCTTATCGCGTCTTTGGTAACCTTGGCCTTGTTTCTGAGGGATCCAATGCACGATTTATACTATGGCTATTTTTAGAAGTTTATGATAGTTTCAAGGTTTTTTGCGAGGGGCTCTCTCAAACTGACAATAAAAACTCTCCTCCCTGCCTCCTTCTATTGAATTCTTTGGGGCCTAGGCTTAACACCGAAATCTACATTACTTTACATTTCATTTTCATATTTGACTAAAACTTAATGGGGATCACACTTAAAATACATTTCTAATCTTGGGCCATCAGGCCACCTAGTTCTTTGGGGACTTTATACCTTAAGAATGACTAGGGGGCCAACCTTTATTATGTACATGACTTAAACTTAAATTTGTACTTAAAATAGTTAACATTTCTTAGATTTAGATATTTCCATATTATAACAGGGGGGTACTTTACCTAGTTTATTTATAAAAATAGATTTATTGCGTAGGGAACTAATTCATTATATCGATATTACGTTAGTTACGTCAGCTTAACCTTAAACACATAGTGACGAAAAGTTCGAGGGGACATTCAAAAAGACTTACTTTGCTTACCGGATTTCGAAATAAGACGAGGAGTACGCAAAACCTAGAAACATTCGGGGACTTTACATAAAATATCAAATGGAATGAAAATCAAAAAAAATATTACATAACAAGACAAGGGGGCACCACTGAGGCGGTTATATACCTCCCCACTTTTTTTTGAGATCGTCTCGAACTCACAAAAATACTACACTTTTGAGGGGTATATAATAATAATAATACACTCTATGGAAAACATAACACAAAAATCCCGATAAACAATCACAAACAATAATCAAAATGAAAACAAACGAACTAAGGTATATATATATATATTTATTTATTTTTAAATCGAGGGAACCTTTCTTAATTTTTGATGTTAGGAAACCATCACCTAGATATATACCCTTAAGGGCGAGAGAGATGAAAATACATACATGTACAATACTATGTAAATGGTAAAACAGTCTATATACGAGTTTTTTTTATTATTTAAATACTCCTTTATCTAAAATAAAGAAAGGGAACTCCATACGGGGGCCCAGGGGACTGTCAATCTGAATTGGGAGCGAAATCGGGCCACGCGCCTCTAGTTTGCTTCCGTGCGAAGCGGAAGAAAAATTGGCGGGGGTAACAAATCAAAATCTTGAGAGGGATACTGTTCTGGCGCTATTGCTTTAAGCATGAAACTTTTAACGGCACCTGTGTCTAAGAGGGCGGCTATTTTCGCTTGAGGGAACTGTAAAACTATAGACATAGACCCGGGGTGAAATGCTGAATCACAGCCACCTGATTAGCGTTCTGGGGCGGGGGATGATTTGAAGACGGATTAATTTCGACTAAGCTTTTGGGTATAGTTCACGATCTGAGTTGTGTTATATTTTTATGTTACATAAATAAGTCAAGATGACAAAAGACAAGAAAGAATTTTGTATTGATGACTTTGGATGAAGTAAAGAAACTACATTTTCTTGATTTTAATATTGTTTAGACTTAAAAATGAGTTTTTGTATAAGATCGATAAAGGTGAAACATTTTACGTAGCACTGGTTAACATTACCAAGAACATCTACCAATTAAATATTACATCTTAGGAATGTCAGTATTTGTTTCAGTATTAGACCCCGCCTCGCTCAACTTCTTTTAATTGTTCTAGCAAGAATGTTATTCTAGTAAATTTCTGATTTCATTAAGTTGAAATATTGAAATGTGTTTATGAACATATTTATAATAAAATAATGTTATTGTTAAAAATTGTGGAAATTAATCTAAGAATGATAAATTTAAATGTTTTTAACGATAATAACATTTATTTATTGTATTTTGTTTAATCTGTGATTTTTTTAAATAATTAAAAATTAAAGTACTCTTATATTTTTAAACCAATGATATTCCGACCATTCATGTATATAAACATGTAGTTGGTATCCATTATAATTTTTGTTCACGGTTTTAAGCGAAATAAGTTATCTCCCCACTGTTTAAAGGGCTTTTCCCGCGAGATCTTCCGTTTTCCTTCTGATAAAGATTAACGGTAACAGTAGGTGTAGGGAGCTGTCGGTTAGCTCGTATGACATGAAAGGCTGACTACCCACCGTCCTATGCTTCGTCACCCGGCCACCGGTAATAATAAGGGCTTATAAGTTGCAAGATGACTTAGACCTGGGTTAGTGATTTACGTATTAGCTTAGTTGTTGATTATTGTTATGATTAATGAAAAATTATTATTAATAATATGAAATATTATATTTTATACTATAAAATGTTACATTTGTAGTACATTTAAAAATTTAAATTCTTAAAGAATGCACGCTTCTTTTGTTTAGAAGAAGGAACAAATATTATAGGAAAAAGCTCAGCTACGCGGAGTAAAGAAGGTTATATATAGGTAGTCCTGTGCCATTCGTTGCGGCCAAGAAGGGACAGGAATTAGAGAAAACGCCCTAACTGGCATCGTACCTAATGATATCTTACTAAGTGGCATAGTGCCAAGGGACATCGCCCCAATCGTACCTAGTGGAATCGCCCTAAATAGAATCGTACCTAGTGGAATCGCCCTAAATAGAACCGTACCTATAGTGGCAAGAATTCTATAATATAACGTGGTTAAAAATATATAGTCCCCCATGTAGTGACGTTTTCCACATTGATTTGCGTCATCACAATAGCTTTATTAGTGCACAACATTTTAAGAATTTTTTTCTCAGTGGTAGAGTAACATTGGTAACGTCAGCGTGAGATTATCTTGGAAGCTCGAGAGTGCCGTACCTTAATTGGCAAATGGTAAGGTCTATGAAATTTTTCTCGTTACGTCATCCAGCGCGCATTGGCCCACGAATCAACGTTTTTAATTATTATATTAAAAATTCCTTTTAATCATAATTGAGAATAGGACTGTACTAACTAAAAAGTAATTTTTAAATACGGCTAAAGTTTGCCTACTTAGTATGTAAAGGCCGTTATATATAGGCTGAAAAGCAAAACTCCCCTCTAAATACACACCAGATTTCAGTACCAGATTAGGGACGATTCCACTAAATTAGGGCGAGGTCACTAGGTGCTATGCCATTTAGGGCGATGCCACTAGGTACGATTCTATTTAGGGCGATTCCACTACGTACGATTCTATTTAGGGCAATTCCACTAGGTACGATTCTATTTAGGGCGATTCCACTAGGTACGATTCTATTTGGGGCGATGTCCCTTGGTACTACGCCACTTAGTAAGATATCATTAGGTACGATGCCAGTTAGGGCGTTTTCTCTAATTCCTGTCCCTTCTTGGCCGCAACGAATGGCACAGGACTACCTATATATCACCTTCTTTACTCCGCGTAGCTGAGCTTTTTCCTATAATCTTTTTATATACACCACTTTATACGTTTACCGTCCTATGTATTACATAAGCTTGCCAGTTCACCACCCCACCTTTCGCTGTTCACCGCCCCGCTTTACGCGTTCACCACCCGGCTTTACACGTTCAACACTGTCATAGCTTTCTTCTACAGTATACTCGCGGGAGGAGCGGGAGGAGGGCTTCCCCTGTATACTCGCGGAAGGAGCGGGAAAAGGCCTTCCACTGTGTTTTTTGGGATCGGCTCGAAGACCCTACTAATTTCCAATCGTCTTGGACACATTTGGTCCATGATCCAGATTAACTTTAACATTAGCACCATGCTAATGTAAAAAATGTGCTAGAAATACTATTTGTCCTTCTAGAGTTGCTCAGTTGTCTTTTTGTTCATTTTGTAAATGTTCTACAACAACGGACTGTCAAAATCCAAATAACACCGAGTAAAATTATACTTTGGGTAAATATTTTAAAATAAAAAATGTCCCCTCTATTGATTAGTACTTGTGAGAATTCGGAAACAAGTACTCAAAAAGATATGCGTTATACTCGAGATAACTAATAAAAATCGTTAAAACAAAGATAGGCCTATTTGGTTATTTAACTTATTTTACACGTGGCCTATTACTAAAACTGAAATTCCGAGAGAACCAAACGTCCTATTTTAACCAATCAAAATTCATTCGCTTTGTATTGATGTTATATATAAAGAGTGGCGATATACAAATATTCAACTTGTATAAGCGCCATCTACGGGCCAAAATGTAAAATTAAGAGTGGCGATATACAAATATTCAACTTGTATAAGCGCCATCTACGGGCCAAAATGTAAAATTAATGTGAAAAAAAATTTAAACCCCTGTAACTTTGTTTCAACGCACCCCATGAGTATTTTATAGTCTCACAATAATAATGGGACCTAATAAAATTGATTTCGTCTCAATCGGTTGATTGGTTCTCGAGTTATAGGAATATCAAGATGGCGGCCAACGGCCGTGATTGGGAACAGCGTGGACAATGTTTTTGGTCATCCCAGGAGGTCCTTTTGACGACCCAAAGGAGAAACTTAGGGGACATCAAAGGGCCGACAGAAATATAGCCAGCGCCTAGACTATAGAACCTTCTTCATTTAAGAAGTGAATGATAGGGGTCAGATCCCTTGGTCCCTATGAAAATTAAATATTTGCAAATATAATTTATTATCAAGAACACTTCACTACCTTAGCAATAAATCCAGTTAACCCACGCCCTAAATTACATAGCTAATGGAACCCCCTCAATCATTATAGTAAGATTAACCTGTAATTTCTGGAAATACTTCTAAATTTCCGTCTAATTCCTTATTGATTTACATCTAAAAACTAATCGCACGTTATGAATAAAAACAAGTACGATATAATGACCAAGTTTAAATAATTAATATTTATTCGTTCGGAAGATATTTGGTAAAACAACGCAAGCCTTCGCAGATACATGTATTAAAGGAATCACATTAGATGTATTGGAAAATGAACACTTCTCTCGTAGAGATTATTATAAAGATCTGGTAAAACGCAACGCGAGTCTGTAGGCCAGTATAGAAAGTAGATATATTGTCATGTGACCTTGAAAAACTTTGATATAGCGACCGACCTTGACTATTATTAGAAAGAAAATAATTAGTGAGTGTAAAAAGCAGCTTCGCTTATTCGTGAATTGAAAAATGCTTAATATTTCAATTAGGAATTTACCGTGTTTCTGCGTAACTTTGTGAGTGATACTGCAAATATGGCCACCCATGATTATGTACTACCGTTCTTCAAATTTAAATCATGGAAGTGACTTATAACTAAAATTTGTATTTGAAAATTAAGAGCGACACGCATGGATCTAATTAAATTTATTGGGGTGTATAAAAACCAATACTTAACACACTGAACTTTCAAGCCGAAGGTCTTTGTCAAAGCAACTAAACATTAATAACGACAACAAACTATATAAATACATTAATCATACACTCTACATATAATCCGAGAGCATGCACAAAATTTCAAATTATTTACTATAACAACAAACAAGTTGGCAAGCCAAAATATACCTCTCCTCGGAAGCATTGTCCCTAGTGGTATTAATTTCTCGAGATGACCCTCTAAGTTATATCTCCCCAATTCAGAGTTATTTACTAATAACGTAATCCCGGTTCAATCCCGCCCGGTATAAAATTTTAATTTCAATTAAAATAATTGAAACGAAACAACCAAGATTAATTTGTTCAGAATATTATAAATTAAGTAGTTACAACAGTGAGTTAGACGAACTAGAACAACGCACAATTGAATTTAACCCTATTTACAGAATAATTTTATCAGTTAAATGTAATACGAAGCAAACTTTAATAAAATAAATATCTACAGAGGGTATTTGTATTTTTATCGCTTACGATATAACAACACAGAAAACCTTCTTTAAACCACTTCACACGAAAAAATGATAATTAAAGCCAACAATACCGCCCAAAAGCTCAACACAGTCAAAATTAAAATACAACTAGCGGTATTAATTTCTCGAGATGACCCTCAAAGTTATATCTCCCCAATTCAGAGTTATTTACTAATAACGTAATCCCGGTTCAATCCCGCCCGGTATAAAATTTTAATTTGAATTAAAATAATTGAGACGAAACAACCGAGATTAATTTATTTAGAATATTATAAATTAAGTAGTTACAACAGTGAGTTAGACGTACTAAAACAATGCACAATTGACTTTAACCCTATTTACGGTACAAGTTTAGCAGTTAAATATAATACGAAGCCAATTTTAATGAAAGAAATATCTACAGAGGGTATTTGTATTTTTGTCGCTTACGAAATACTTGCCGCATAGTTAACGCTCATTTTATTTCAACGTTCGCCCGATCAAGATACCGTAGATATCTGGTAGTGGACGACTCGTAGACTGTCGGAACCTGTTGACGTTGTGACACATACCGCATGAAAAAGACCAAAACCGTCCAATTTCCAATATCATATAATGACTCGCACACCCAGGATATCAATGACTGCATTAGGAATCGTAGATATCCAAATATCCACACCAACAAAAAACTTATTAACAAGAAGCGAAAAACTTACCATTCACAAAGCACAGAAAGCCACTTGACTAAACGTATATCAATAAATGACCGTAGAGGGTGTTCGTGACAGCAACGAAGATTAAAATAAAGTGATACCAATGGGTTTAAGTTAAACTAATCTTTTTATTAAGAGAGTAGGATGCTTACATAATTGATGGACGAATGACTGTAACTCCAGATACATAAGTAATGTTAAGTTTATATACAAAAATTAAAAAATAATTAACTTTATGTAGTCATTTAAAAAATCGCTAATATCGTGAAAAATATTGATAAGCGTTAAAATGATAAAAAGGTTATACAACAGAACTATGACGTAACATTCCGGCCACCTTAAAATGTTAAATTTTAATATTACTGAAGGTTACTTCTTTACGGTTGCTAGTCCAATGGTAATTGGCAAAGTTTAGTGACTGGACGTTTCAGCTCGTTGCCTGCGGTCTTTACTGTGACAACACGGACCAGTTGATCAGATCCTGGATGCACTTGAATGACTCGTCCCATTTTCCATTTTGTTGGTGGAAGTTGTTCCTTTAATAATACGAGATCTCCAATCTGTAGGTTTCGGGAGGGTTTCGCCCATTTGGGTCGTTGTTGAAGTCTCGATAGGTATTCGGCTTGCCAACGCCTCCAAAAATGATGTAGTAGTTGTTGTGAAAGCTGCCATCGGGATAAGCGGTTGATTTTGGTCGATGTGAAGTCCGGTTCTGGTATGGCCGTCAGAGCACTGCCAATCAGGAAATGACCAGGAGTTAATACAGCGAGATCGGTTGGATCTGCGGACATTGAGGTAAGCGGGCGAGAATTGAGACACGCTTCCACTTGACAAAGCAGGGTCTGCATCTCCTCATAGGTCAGACGGGTTTCGCCGATGACTCTTTTTAAGTGGAACTTAACCGACTTTACGCCGGCTTCCCAGAGTCCGCCGAAGTGTGGAGCTGCTGGAGGATTAAAGTGCCAGACAACGCCCTCGTCGCTCATCCATCTAGCAAGGGACTGATCTGTCGTAGTAGTGTTGATAGTTTTTTCGAAATCCTTCAACTCCTTGCTAGCGCCTATGAAATTTGAACCATTGTCGCTATAGATATCTGTACATCTTCCTCGGCGAGAGGTGAATCTTTTGAATGCAGCTAGGAAGGCCTCGGTTGACATGTCACTCACGAGTTCTAAGTGTAGAGCTCTTGTAGTAAAGCATGCAAAAAGTGCGATGTAGCCTTTGAAACCCTTGCATCCTCTGCCTTTCAAAACTTTAAGATGGAAGGGTCCGGCGTAGTCCACTCCGCATTTCAGGAACGCTCTACCGGGATTGACTCGATTTGATGGTAGATCTCCCATTAGTTGACTGATTGTACGTGCTTGTTGACGGACGCATCGCATACATTTGCGAACGTGGAACCGGACAGCGTCACGGGAGTTCAGAATCCAGTATCTTGATTGTAGTGACGCCATGATAAGTTGAGGCCCACCATGAAGGGTTTTGAGATGTTCTTGCTGAATGACGAGATCGGTAAATCTGTGTTTCCGTGGAAGAATGACTGGATGGATCTGATCCAGAGAGATTTTAGCGTTCCGGATGCGTCCTCCAACTCTTAAGAGGCCGGCTTGGTCGAGGAAGGGTGTCAACGTCAGGATTTTACTCTTTGAGGACAATGGTTTCTTGGCTGTTAATTGCTTAATTTCGTCGCGAAACTCGTTCATCTGAGCAAGTTTGATCCAATGGTTAAGGGACAACTCAATTTCATCTTTCGTCAATGGTCCCATCTCTCTCTGGTCTCTAGTTGTTCTGGAGTTGCGACTGAACCTCTGGATATACGCCGTTACGTGGAGTACCGTGGTTAACGACGAGTATTTCTGGAGAAGGCTCTGATCTAGGCTACACTGCATGACGGTGACCGTGTTAATTCTTTCTTCGATACTGCATTCAGGATCATCTCTAGTAGATTGTTCGTTATCGTATGGAACATTGTTTTTAAGCCAGTTTGGACCATTCCACCATAATGAATGATTAAGGAGCTCCTTTGCTTCGATTCCACGGGAAGCACAGTCAGATGGGTTGGATATACCAGGAACATGATGCCATTGAATTGAGGGCTTTACGTTCTGAACTTCAGAAACTCTGTTTGCGACAAAGGTCTTCCATCGCTGAGGAGTCGTAGCTAGCCATGACAGTACAATCTTGCTATCACTCCAGCCATAAACTTCCGCTATGGGTTGACGAAGAGACTGTTGTACGATCATAAGGAGTCGAGCGAGGAGTACCGTAGCGCAAAGTTCCAGTCTGGGCAGTGTAATTTGCTTTAGAGGAGCGACCCTGGTTTTAGCGATGATCAGTCGAACCTTAGTCGTTCCAAAGTAAGTTGTGGTCTTCAGATACACCGTTGCTGCATAAGCTGTCTCTGAGGCGTCACAGAAACCATGAAGACTCGACGTCTTGATGTGTACTTGACCGATATGTCGATGAATACGTAGTTTTTCGATCATGGTTAAGTCTTCTCTGAACGTGTCCCATCTTTGAACGATATTTTCGGGTAGTTCTTGATCCCAACCAATCTTAATTTGCCACATTTTTTGTAAAAGAATCTTTGCTCGAACGAGGACTGGTGTTAGGAGACCCAACGGGTCGAACACTATGGCCGTGTCAGACAGCATAGTGCGTTTAGTGACTTTTAGTCGTGACTTTGGTGACTTGACAGAAAAGGATAAGACATCTGACGCTGGAGTCCATTGCAATCCCAAGGTAAGAATTGATTCTGCATTATCCATGTTTAGAGGAACTAGAGTTTCTCGTAGGTCGGACGGAATGGTTTCCAGGAGACGGGAATCGTTTGAGGCCCATTTTCGCAATGGGAGTCCAGCTTGATTCGTTGCTATATTTAATTCCTCTCGTAGTTTAATCGCTGTATTGGTATCGTCAGTACCAGATAAGAGATCGTCCATATAAAAATCTTCTCGTAACGCTTGAGCTGCTAATGGATAATTGGACTTGACATCTTCGGATAATTGTTGCAGAACTTTTGTAGCGAGATAGGGTGCCGCTGATGTCCCGTATGTTACAGTCTTCAGTTGATAATCTCGAATGGGATCTTCCTTCTGTCGTCGAAAGAGAATACGTTGGTAGCGAAGATCTGCCGGGGCAACCAATATCTGCCGATACATTTTCTCGATATCTGCGGTTAATGCTACGGCATGACTCCTGAATCTTATTAATAAGTTCACCAAATCGTCTTGCAATTTCGGTCCCACGAGAAGAACGTCATTTAGGGAAATTCCATTCGCCATCTTTGCCGAGCCATCAAATACGACCCGGGTCTTCGTGGTAGAACTTGACTCTTTGAATATTGCATGATGTGGTAAGTAATAAGCGTTGTCATCCTGGAGATGATCAGTGGGTACCAATTCCATATGATTTAAAGTCTGATACTCATCCATGAATTCTTTGTATTTGTTGTAGATTTCAGGATTAGCTCGTAGTCGTCTTTCGATGTATTGAAATCGTCGTAAGGCTATGGATCGTGATTCACCGAATTCCTCTTTGTTAGTTTTCATCGGTAATCTGACGATAAATCTTCCTTTGGGATCTCGAGTGACTGTATCTTGAAAGTGAGCTTCGCATTGTCGTTCGATGGAGGTAAAAAGTGGTCTCGGGCTAGCTATTCTATTTCCCAAAATTTGGCGAGTTGCTGTTCGAGGCTGCAATGGTTGATTTTGATTGAAGATGTTGTCTTGGTCTCGTAACCTCCAAGAGTTCCAGCTACCACCCAGCCAAATACGGTGTTGAAAGGGCCAGGAAGTCCAGGTTTTCCCGAGAGTTTCCCATCTTCAATTAAGTCCAAGTAGACATCAGCTCCTAGCAAGAGATCGATTGAACCTGATACGTGGAACGTGGGATCTGCCAGCTTTAGACCTTTGAAATGAGACCAGTCTTGGATATTGAAGGTGAAGTTGGGAAGTCTTTCCGTCACGTTCTTGAGAATAAGTACTGGGACAGTGATATGGAAATTGGCGTTTGTGTGAGAGCCCAAGTTCAGCGTTGTACCACCTCTTGAATGAGTGATACCAGTGGCACTGATTCCTCCTATCTGTATATTTTGATAATTCCGTCTAAGTTTTAGTTTCTGCATGAGTTGTTCAGACACGAAACTTGCTTGTGAACCAGAGTCTATCAGAGCTCGACTGGACCAAGTACTGCCTTGACTTCCTTGGATTTGAACCATAGCTGTTGGCAATATGACTTGAGCAGGTCCTGATTTTGATCGTGACACATGAACGACGATGTCTCCATTCGATCTTTCTTGAATCGAGGAATTCTCTTGCAATTCGGCATGTAAAAGCGTATTGTGCTTCGCCTTACATTTTCGACAGCTTCCGGCTTTGCAGTTGCTGCTAACATGGTCTCCCTTTAAGCAGTTAAAACAAAGTGAATGTGTTTTTACCAGTCTCCAACGGGTTTCGTGATTGGCTTTGAGTAATGATGGACATCTGAAGGAGGGATGCTGTTCACTGCAGATAGGACAGACGTTGTCTTGAATTGAACCATGGTGTGATAATGGATTTGTCTTGGGAAACGCCAACGTCTTTATCTTTATATTGCTTGACGGTTGGGAGGCAGCTAGGGCCCTGGCTCTTTGTTCGAGGAATGTTGTTAAATCCTCGTATTTTGGCTTTGCGGTTCCTTTTAGTGATAACTCCCACTGCCGTCTGGATTCCTGGTCAAGTTTCTCTCCAATTATGTGTAACAGCATCGCATGCCAATATTGAACTGGCTCGTTTAAGACCTTTAATGCTCGTATGCATTCAGCGCTAGTGTCAATCAATCGTCTCAAGGCTGTTGCCGATTCGTCTTTAACTGAAGGTTGATTGAATAACCGTTTGACATGAGCATTTATGATCTCTCTCGTATTGTTAAAACGGTTAAGTAATATATCCCAAGCCTCGGTATAGTTACCATCCGTGACTGGTATCGAATGAATCAGTAACGCTGCTTCGCCACGGAGAGTAGACTTCAGATATTGAAACTTTTGAGCGTTGGATAGTGCTGCATTACTGTGGACCGTGGCAGTAAACAGGTCATGGAAAGGAAACCAATCGATATAATTCCCTCCGAAGACAGGTAATTCCAGTTTTGGCAACTTGATATCTGCTGTGGGTTGACTAGTCGCTCTCACTATTGGTACTTGATTGCTGAGAAAAGTGAAGAATACAACCAGATCTTCCATGCGAGTGACGAGATCGTTGTACTCTGTCTCATGTGTTTCTAAGTCCGTTGACGGGCACCTGTTAACGATGTTTGCATGTACGTCGTCCAATTCGTGAGCGAGTGTATTAGCCTTGTCTTTATACAGCTTAACTGCTGCTGGTATTATCGGTGTGATGGCATGATTTGTCTTCACCGTCTCAAGTCTGGTTATTTGACCCTTGACTGTTCGTCTCCTGATGAGGTACGGATCCATTTGAAGATTGAAGTTAACCACCGTTGATAGATGACTGAATTCAAACTTGCGTAGCTGCGTCTCACGATAAAGGATACTGGTCTTAACGATTCATTTGACTGATTAACCGCTTGGTGATTTATATCCGGCTCGACGGACCAAAAAGATGTTCGTGACAGCAACGAAGATTAAAATAAAGTGATACCAATGGGTTTAAGTTAAACTAATCTTTTTATTAAGAGAGTAGGATGCTTACATAATTGATGGACGAATGACTGTAACTCCAGATACATAAGTAATGTTAAGTTTATATACAAAAATTAAAAAATAATTAACTTTATGTAGTCATTTAAAAAATCGCTAATATCGTGAAAAATATTGATAAGCGTTAAAATGATAAAAAGGTTATACAACAGAACTATGACGTAACAGAGGGAATAGTTAGGGTTCTTTATAAATAAACACAAACGAACCCAATTGATGAACTGCATTAAACATCTTAATCAGCCGAGAAAACGTTAAAAATAAATTACGACCGAGTTGAAAACCAGACCAACTCGATATGTTGTTAATAAATGAATTATTAAGCTTGAAAACCAATACGTTAAACCTAATAGATAAGAATATACGACTGAAAAAACTAAATAAATTACAAAAAACTAACGGGTTCTACCCTTTATCTTATCTGCTGACTGCGCTAAAACAAGATTTGACCATTAAATTTTTTGAAAATGCGACGTATACACTTTGAAGGTTCCGTCAAAAATTATCCTTTCCCAAACGTAAAGGTTCTCAAAACATTAATACACAAAAAATAAGTAAAAAGGTTTCTCCAAAAAATTAACCATTTTGCGGAAGAAGTAAATAATTTTAAAAGAATAAAAGATAAAACAAATATACAACCGCAAAAATAAAACGTCAAATAATAGAAGAAACAATCTTAAACTCCATTCATTAAAATAAAACGTCAAATAATAGAAGAAAAAAATCTTTAACTCCATTCATTAAAAAAACACTAAACAAAAGTACCAAATTGAAATAAAGCAACTTATTATATTAAACAAGATTAAGTCTTTATAATTTTTTCGTAAAAAAACCACATTAGGCCTTCACAATTTCATTCGTAAAAAAATTCAAGACTTTGTTAACTATTATGCTTACAATGAGTGTCTTATTTGCGTTATAGCTTGAAGTTATCGTTGGTTCTGTGGTAGAGCGCTCGACTGCCTAACTGAACGGCCCGGGTTCGAAACCTGGGTGACGCATTTGTTTTTAATCAAATGAGAAATCGCTAAATTAGAATTTCTTCGATGCAATAATTTAAATCTTTCACGAAATCTTGCTCTATTTCAATTAAACCAAAATTTCATGCTCTATTAAATACGCTTTCGATAAAGCTGAAGGTCTAATTTTCAATGAAACGTAATAAGTGTCGGTGGTTCTGTGGTAGAACGTCCGCCTGTCAAACAGTCGGTCTCGGGTTCGAAACCCGCCCGATGCGATCGCAAATTGATACTAAGACGAATACCGTGAACAATTGGTGGAAACCCGGCCATTGGATGTTGAGAGGTAGCATTACACTCAGCACCTGGTTCGTCCCAAAAGTCAATAAGAAAGGGTTGGAGAGTTACCACCCGTACGTACACACCGCAAACTCAACACCCACAAACGTCATAACAATAACACAACATTACCTACCAATTTATTTCCCTAATTAGGATCCTTAAGTACACCCCGAGTACCGCATTATTTCACTAATAAAACTTCATAAGTTCTGCTTTAGTACCCCTTTATTTCCCTAATTAGGCTCCTAAAGTACGCCCCGAGTACCGCGTTACTGTATAAAATTTTGTTCGGAAAAAATTGACGATTTTACTTAAGAAATGCAGAATCATGCTAAAAACATCGCACAGCTAGAACAACATTGTGTAGGCCTAGAAAATAGATCTACCGAATTATTCCGTAAAATTAGAACGCTCAGCACCAGCTCAAGTACGCCCAGCCAGAAAGTCAAGATTAAAGGTCGACCGAGCAATTCTACTGAGAATGCCGCTTCGTACCCTAATAAGTGCATCGATTACCACCCTACACATAAACATTATAATAGCGAAATATCCAAACTACTGAATTAAACCTGTCGTGACGGCGAGCGTTGACGAAAAAAAAACCACCAAACCAACCCCGACTGCAAATTAATCCGTTAACGCTCACCGTCCCACGGTGGTTTTGCAAACACGGTTTTTCGACTTTGTTCCCTAATTACTAGCAACTGCGAACGCAGAGATCTCGAGAAACTGCGTACGCAGTGATTACACTTTGCACCGAAAATGCGAACGCGTTCGCAGGCCTGACAGACCCACAGACCCACACACCCACCCACAGACAGACACGGTCGTTGTCCCCTCGGAGAGGTAAAATTGTCTCTGATGTAATCGGTAACGTGTTCGGGAAGAATAATATAGAACCAGTATACAAACCCTTTAATAAATTAAACTCTCATTTAAAACCCATCAAAGACCCTATAAGTAACTTGGAAAACTATGGGGTATACAAAATATCATGTAGTTATTACCATGACCGGAGTCAATCTGCCAGAATCTGGAATGTCTACAAAAATATTTGTAACAGATGCAGCAGGGTACGCGACGAATTAAATAAAAACGATAAACAACATTAATAATGTATTTCCGTTATTGTTATTTAATTTTAATTTAACAAACATTGACACGTGTCATCGCTTTCATATTTACATGGTTTATACTACTATTGAACTCGGCCTGTCGAATGGCGTAACAATTTCCGGGGTAGCTGTTATAGAAGAATCGTAATAATTAATTTAAACCTACCCCACGTTCCAACTTGAAGAAGCGGAAAACGGTTAATCTGTAAACTATTTAAGTTTAATTTCATAAAAATTGTTACGCCATTCGACAGGCCGCTTAAAATAGTATAAACCATAAATTTGAAAGCGATGACACGTGTCAATATTTGATAAATTAAATAACAATAAAAGAATTACATTATTAGTATTGTTTATCGTTTTTATTTAATTCGTCGTGTAGCCTGCTGCATCCGTTACAAATATTTTTGAAGACATTCTAGATTCTGGCAGATTGATGGTAATAACTACATTATATTTTGTATACCCCATAGTTTTCCAAGTTACTTATAGGGTCTTTGATGGGTTTTAAATGAGAGTTTAATTTATTAAAAGGTTTGTATAGAGTAGTGTCAGTCGTCTGCTTATGAAAAATGCAAAGACACTACAAGTATACTTGAGGACCGACAAGTATTAACGTATATAGTCTTTGCAATTTTTTCTTTAAAGACTGGCGAGTGTCGGCCATTTTGAGCGCAGTTTTCATAATGTTGTTTTAATCTTATAATTTTATTTTAACTAAGAAATGGAAAAGTCGGAATATTTTAACGGATTGGATTGTCACGTTAAAAGTAGATATTTAGAGAAAATCGCGTTCATTAATGACACCGACCCGTATTATATTAAAAATAAAGACTATAAAATTGTTAAGCCTGATCAGCATGAGACATTAAAGTTTTTACCTGCTGTTACTTATGCTGATATTTATTGTTATCTGGTGGATGGAATATCACCATACACTCAAGATCAATTAAAAAACTACAAAAGTTTAACTGGCTACAATCAGTTTGTTAGTGGCTTTGTAAGAGAGGTGTTGGTTAAATCGTTTAATAACTACGTTTTAGTGAAAGCAACTGTAAGTATTTTTAATTGGTAGTTCATTTCCAAAAGAATTCCTTATTTAATGAAGTTCTTTATTAGGTTATGCACTCACAGAGGTTGAATGAACCTCCACTGAAACCGTGGATCATTGTACTAAAGGATATATCATCGGTTACATGTGCTCATTGCAATTGCATGGCTGGTTTGGATGAGTCATGTTCCCATATTGCGGCGCTCCTATTTTACATTGATTATTCAGTCAGGTTTAGCGAGAAAACAACTGTTACTGGAGAGAAAGCTTACTGGGTTGTCCCTGTTATGCGAGATATTTGCTATGTTCCAATTGCCGAAATGAATCTAAATTCTGCTGCAGCGACGAAAAAAAAACCTTGAAAAAATATTAATTCTTGAAGATCATGAAATTGTGTTGAGTTCATCCAAAAAAAATCCTGTATTTTGGTTCAAAAACCAGTTCCTCTTATAACTGAAATTGAACATAAAAGGCTTGCAGAAAAATTATTTAGGCACTGTGGAAAAGGATCCTATTTCAGTATTGATAGGAACTATCAGGCTAATTTAATACCAAAATGTATTAACCCAGCATATCCTATATTATTAACGGAGTTGTTTGATGAAAAAACCAAGGTATTAACCTTAGATGAGCTCTTAAAAGAGTGCGAAACTATCAAAATTGACTTTACTGTAGAGCAAGCCCGGAGTGTTGAATTAGGAAGTAAATTACAAAACAAATATAAAATGTGGAACCATTTTCGAGCTGGTAGAATTACTGCCTCCAATTTTCACAGAGCCTGTCACAGCAATCCAGAGAAACCGTCGGCATCTCTAATCTCAGTAATTTGCTACCCTAACTCTCACAAGTTTGAAAGTGTTGCTACCAATTGGGGTATCTCAAATGAGGAAACAATGCGGAAGGAATACATCAAACAGATGGAAGAAAAACATGTTAACTTTAAATGTGAAATATCAGGACTCTGACTAAATCCACGATTTCCTCATCTAGGAGCGTCACCCGATGGTTTGATTAGCTGCGATTGCTGCGGCAATGGTATTTTGGAAGGAAAATGCCCTTATACTTTAAAGGACCAATCGTACAAAAAAGGATTGACGAACCCAAATTTCTGTTTAACTGAGAACTTGGAACTGAAAAAAAAACACCCGTATTATTCCCAAGTACAAGCTCAATTGTTTATAAAAGAGAGCCTCTATTCAGATTTCTGTCATTAGAGTGTACCCTGATAGGATTTTTTGGGAAACAGAATGCCCAAAGGCAGAAAGATTTTTCAAAAGAGCCATTTTGCCTCAGTTAGTTGGAAAATTTTTCACCAATGATCCGTCTCTTAAAGAAAACCAGCCAAAAAGAAAAAGAGGAAAAAAACAAGTGGTACCACAAGAAATTCACAAGCTTGATAAGGCCAAAATATCCTTGCCTTCAACGTCTAAAGAGCTCGGAAATTCATCTCCTGTTATAGCTCTCCGCCCTGTACCTGAAGATATTTTATCACCAAGCAAAAGATTTAATAATAAAAAAAAGGAAAAAAAAGCAAATAGTGAAATCTACACCTACAAATTACCAAGAGAAGGTTAATATAACCCAAGATGAGAAAGTTAAAAAACAAGCTGAGGAGGAAAATGGTCAGAAGACAGATGTTGAAAACGAGGAGACGTGGTGTTATTGCAAAAAAGTAGAATCAGGAGAAATGATTTATTGTGAATCCGGAAGCTGTTTAATTAAATGGTTTCATGTTCAGTGCCTAAAGTTGAAAAAAATTCCGAAAGGAAAATGGGTTTGTCCAGATTGCATCAACAAGATTAAAACTAAAAAAAGACTTAAACTAGATTAATTTTAAATAGTAATTCGTTAAAACTTGTATAAAATGAATTCAAATTTTTCCTTTTAAAATAAGTTTTAACTTAGTGATAAAATAGTTAACATTGTGATAAACAAGTCAAGCTATAAACGTTAAAGACTAGTCAAGTTAAACTAGAGAAGCTAATAAAAATACAACGATATTTTATACTAATTCCAGTTAGAGTTACATGGTTTTGGCTTTCAGGCAACTTAGTGATGTGGTACAGTTACTATATGCTTGTTAGTCGTTACATTTGCATATATATATTTAAAACTTGTTCACAATATTTACATGATAGTCTGACCAGTTTCGTTGGTCTTAGCCCTTCATCGTCTCCAATGTAAATATTGTAAACAAGTTTTAAATATATATGCAAATGTAACAACGTTTTTACTCTTCATAAAACATAGTAAACGTATTATGAAAATAAATATGAACAAAAAGTTATTCTGAATAAATTTTAATTACACTTCAATTATGCTATTATATTATTCAATAGAAACCACTGATGGTGTGTAATTAGTTAGTGCACAACAAACTCTTGCAATTTTATCGATTGTGGCTACTGTTTCATCTGGGGCTTTCTTTAAAAGTTCAACTGGAATTTTAGTATGTAGTATTCTATACTTTTGTCGAAGCTGACCTATGACTCGCTCAACGTGTATTCTCACGTTAGCTAATTTGCGGGTTGCTTCTACATCATAAGGGTCTAACTGCTTTTTCCCATTCACAAAAGCAGGATACTTAATACTCGCAAAATAAAACCCAACAGAATAATCAATGTCAAATCCTCTATCAGCAAGGACCAGGTCACCAGGTAGAAGCTTTTTTAATAGTCCCGAATGTTCAGTTAGATATTTGTCACTGACTCTACCTCCCCAGCCCTGAGAGATAAAACTGATTGAGCCTTGAGGAGTAATTCCAATAAGAAATTTCACAGTGTTTTGATGTTTATAATTTGACCAAGTTTCGGACCGACTTTTAACACTGGATGGCTTATCAGAAAAAACTTCAAAGCAATCAATAATCACTGAGCACTTCTTTCCAAATTTCTCTCGAAAGCACATCGGCATTGTTGCATGCAATTCGTCTCTCTCTGGCCACTTAACAAATTTAAAGAGACGGTTATATAAAGCATTGAGGCAATTATAGAAAATTCTTCCCACTGAATTTTCTGAGATCCAAAATTTAAATGCCAGTTCTTTATTAGTTGAGGCTAAGCGAACTTTCATTAGCGTTAAAATTAGTTGCTGAAATGCGCTTAGTTTGGAATTTTGAAATAAATAAGGTTGTATTTCCTCTAAAATGTCTTTCAGTAGTTCCAAACATTCCAGACCAGTGAAAAACCGCACTTTTTCTTTGTCACAACCAAAGTAAGAGGGATGGAAATGTAATTTTTCTATTTCCTCATTTTTCTGAGTTATTTCAGAATGTAAATTGCATATTTCTTCCTCTCCATGGCTAATAACAATATTAAGGTCATTAATTTGAGAGCTCAAAGTTTGAATCATATCAGCACATTTTTTAATTTAATTTCTAAATCTTCAGCTTCAAATTTGGGGCAAACTCGCAATATAGTTTGTGAATGTACATTACATACTTGTGGTTCAGTTTGTACGCAAAAATCTATCCCAGTAGTTCCAGTTTGTCCAGAAAAATCAGTTACACTATGATCAGTTTGCCCACCAAAATCTACACTACTAAAATCAGTTTGTCCCGAGAAATCGATACCAATTATTTTGGTTGTGACAGAACATCGAACCACATCTCCAGCTTCAACGTTATCAGCAGTTTTTGTGGTAGGATTAGATTCATTTGGCATACTAATTTCTTACCTCGAGACATTATCTTCAAGCAATGAGTTGGCTTCAGAAATGGTAGACAGATTACCAATAACATCACTACTGTTACTTTTACCAATAGACGATACATCTTGAAAAGTACCATGATATTGTAAATGATTTTCAGATGGCGTTGATGTCATTATATTATCTGAAGAGTAATTAACTTTTCACCTTTTCATTCTCCTATTGTATCTTCCCACATTACCCGGAGTATGTGAAGTAGATACATCAGACGAACTACTAGTATCGTTGAATGCGGGCAACCAATCTGGATTTGTTTTGTCATAAAGCTTGGAAGGTACACCTACGAAAGCATCTTTCATTTAATATGATGAAATATTATAAAACAAAATAAAACAAAAATTATTACCTGAGTAAAAGTGCCTAGAGCAAACTCTTAACTTGCCTTCTGACTCCTCTACATCTCTAAGTCTTAGCTTAATGATCCATTGGTTGCGCCTATAAGCAGATAGCTCTTCGGTTTGTTATAATGGCAGGAATACAAAAAAATCTAATATCGCGCGAGTCATTGAGCGAATTATTTTTAGTTTTTTCGCCTAAACAGTTTTTTACGCAACAACGTCTATGTTTTCGAACCATTTTTAAGAAAATCTGCGCCTAATATGGCGGACTGCCTCTTGAAAAATAGAGTCATAGATGGCGATACTATCGCTTCCTACCCCCTCCCCTATTACGTCAGATGATGACGTTTCAATCAAGACATGTTAAATTACTCTATACTGGTTTTATATTATTCTTCCCGAACACGTTACCGATTACATCAGAGACATTTTTAATATATGGTATTAAAACTATTTCTTTTTCACTAGTCACATTTATAAAGGAAGTATTGGATTCGATTTTATTTCTATGTACAATACGGTCTATGCCTCTATTTAAAATATCACTGTTAAAACCTCTATCAGTAGCGATGGATTTGACAAATTCTAATTCTTGAGTTATGGTAAATTCATTTGAACACAATTTGACTGCGCGATCAATGAAGTAAAAAGAACTTAATTTATGATGACGGCGTCTGTCTTGACGAAGCCCCCGAATGGTGGCGAAACTAGTTGTCTGAATTTTAAAGATTTAAATACACTTTTTATTGTACAAGAAGTTTTAGTTGGCCAAACCAAACGGAATTTGAAATTTAGAATAAATGAACACAAATTAGCAGTTCGGAATCAAAAAAACTACGACATCTGCGCTGGCCAAACACGGTACCGAAACGGGACACGAAATTAACTTCCAAAAATTAAATATGGTATATAAACCGACCATTATTTAAAACTTAACATTAGAGAATTTCTTGAAATTCTAAAAATACGTGGAGACGGTAACGCACTTAATCGTGACGATGGTCTAGGTAATTTCATTGCCCAAAACCTGCTCAATATTATTCCCTATCTCCAATTTTGGATTATATAATTGCCCTTTGCGCTTACTTAATCTGGTTATATTCGGTCGTATTCTCAGGCGTCTCCTGGTAAAAAAAATGTTAGTGATTTTGAGTGTGGCGCCATCTCATAGCTGGTCAAAATGGTTTTTTCAATAGCTTTTGGGGCCTTAACAAAGGCTATATAGCTAGGTTTTGTGGTCTTTGGTTAGCGGGAATTTTCGAACTTGCAAGTTGTTTCAAAGCTTATCTTTCTTATGAATACAGGTAGGCCCTTGCAATAACATATTATTAGATCCTAATTTAACTTAAAAGAGACTCTTACGACAGAAAATATGTTCGAAAAATGATAAGACATTTATATCTAATGAATATTTTATTCATATATCAAAATTTTAAATTATTTTACAAATCCATTTGTAGAAATGTTGGTTTCAGTTTTATGAATTAACTACCATTTAACGCTGTCTTCAAGGTTAGATTTCTTCTTTGGTATTATTAGAATTTTATCTTGCTCTTTGGCTTTTACATAATTTAATTTTTTAGGAAATAATATCCAAAACACTACCAATGTTTAGGAACTAAAGGCCATTTTCAAGTGATTTGACAAATTTAGACTAGTTCACTATGGCATTTTAGGAACTTAAGAACTAAACGTCCGTAATGGAATTAACTACCATTTAACTCTGTCTTCAATTCAAGATTATATTTGTTCTTTAGCCTTAAAATTTTATCTAGCTCAATTGCTTTTACTTAATTTAATTTTTTAGGAACTAGTACCTAAAACAGTATCAATGTTTAGGAACTAAAGGCCATTTTTCAAGTGATTTTAACAAATTTAGACTAGTTCACTATGGCATTTTAGGAACTTAAGGACTAAAGGTCGCAAAGTAATAAGTAGTAGGCAAGATTTCTTCACGACTAAATTAGGCTGACATGTTTATTCTTTTTCCATAGCATGTTAAAGAATAATAGTAACTTTCATTGAAAAGTTAAAACATTTACAAAATGGATCTTTGTGAGTATCAACAACCTAAGTGTTGTATTCTTAATAATTTTTGTGTTATAGCTGGTTTAGACTTGGTTTGAGTTTGGCTTGTTTGCGCTGTGCTCGAGTTTGCTGAAGAAGTGCTGTTTGCGGAGTTTTGATTTAGAATGGCTAACCTCTTTGCTGTGGCTTCGCGTGCTTTCTTATCTCTTTCATAAATTACTCCTGTATTTATAAATTTCACAGCATAATACAAACGCATACGGCAGTACAGTTTTAAGAGTTTTTTTTTAAATCCTTCACATATATCATGATTTTTGTTTTTTCCTTGGCTTTTGCTATACAATTTTGTATTATGTGTGGTTGGTGCATATTTTCATAAATTCACAAAGAAAAACTTCTTCACAATGAAGCATTAAACTTAATACCGCATCAGAAGGGGAAGTTAAACCGCCAAAGCTGCCTTTTTCATAACTGTATGCTTTCAAGTGGGTTAATATTTGTGTATCGCTTTCTAACGTTTCAGATTCAGTTAGAAGTTGACAAATTTGAAGAGCCGCATTTATGCTGGCCTTTAACTTTGCGAATTGAGCTACTTATCACATAGGATAAACAATTCAGATCTATTTTCGATCCAAAGTCTTGGACAGTTTTTTTGCTTCGAGCAGCTGAGAAATAGTTTTTTTTTGTGATCTTTAACATCAACACTGGATGCACTTGATTTATCAGCTGCTGAAAATGACTTAAACGAAAACAAAGTCTCGTTCGAGTCCTTTTCACAAATTTTCAGTGCAACGTCATCATGAGAACTTGCTTGAAAGCATATTTAAATTGTGTTGGACTAGGGTTGGTGTTATTGCCCCTCCTTTCCCTGATGTGCGCGAAAAGATTTTCTAGAGGATCTTGTGTTAAACGTCTTGTGAAGAAATATTTAAAGCCTTCGGTTTTCAAATTTTCCCACAATGAAAGTATCGCAGTTATTGACTGAAGGGTCATTCCATGACAAAACGCCTGCCACAGAACACCCGACCCCTTTCGATTTTTCCCAAATTTTGTATACAGGGTTTTTTGGGCCTAGGAAAACGATTTTGACAGTTTCATAACGATCGGTTCAGCCGTTTACGAGATACAGCATACGCGTTTTTTCAAAAGTACGCCTTGACCCCCTAAATGTTTTCTACTATATCTTAAGACATAATTATCGCAAAATCACATGTAATACCTCATTTTAAAGACAATGCGCACCCTAATATGAATATTTAATCAGAGTTGTCATTTGACGTAAATGTCATTAAAATCTGGGCCTTTAAATAATTTGACCTTTGACCTTGCCCAGACACCTCAGTCGTAGGTCAACGATTTTAGCATTTTTAAAATTCCCACTATCGAATACATAATAATCACTCAAAATCTCAAAGTAATATTTGTAGTTTTCGAGATATTAATTTTTGAAATTTACCCCTCAAATTAATGAAAATGCTATTTTATACACGAAACTAGTTGACCTACTAAATAAATTAAAAATATTATTATTTTGGTAATTTTGAGTTTAGAATATCAAATACACTAATTCTTAAATTAAGTTGAGTTATTTACATATTATTTTTAGTTTTGCATGTTATCTGTAGACAGAAGACATCACTAAATTGCTTGTCCTTAGTATAGTCTGGCGTTCAATATTATTGTAGCGTATCTTACTGCACCCTAAAATGGAAATGTGCTAGATATCTCAAGAAAACCCAATATTCCTCTTAGTCATATCGATTACGTTTTTAATAACGTAAAAATGTTTTAATATCTTTTTAATATATAATAGTTATAATTGAGTAGTTAAATATATTAACAGCGATAATTGAGTAGCGAAATAGAATTTATTTAACTGTATATTCTCGAACAAAGCCCTGAAATGGATCGAAATTGTTCGTTTTGGAGAGACAGTAGTAAATGTCATTTGCAAACACTTTCGAAAACAGTTGGTATCAACAACCATCTGTCCGAGGATGACAAATTAGTTCTTAGCAGCCGAACAGCTATACCTATGTCCAAAATAAGAAACATATGTCGTCACCATGAAGAACTTTTTATGAAAAGGTATTCAACGAGTCAAAAGAAGTGTATGAATCCTTTTGGGACTCACGACACTGAAAGAAAGAGTGGACTAAAAACTATTTCATTGGATTTGTTCAAAAAATTAAAGTTACGAGGAATTGAAGTTATCGCTGGAAATAAGTTGTGCATCCAGTGTTTTATGTCTGCTGGAAAAAAAGTAAAGGATGAACTCCAAATACAGTTGGACGTTTCAGAAGTTCACACTGCACAAGAATCACAAGAAAGCGATTCTTTTTCATTTAGTCAACCTTGTTCATCGGGAGATGCGACGCAAGACGACAAAGCTATAGCTTTAGTGGCAGTTAACGAAACTCTAATAAACTTGGGAGAATCTCCTGTTAAAAGAAGTAAGAAATATATTCAATTTGAAAGAATTTATATATGTATACATATATAAATACATATATTTTTTAACTTTTGTACAGAAGGTTTGTCATCTCGCCAAAAAACAATTCTAAGCAGGACTAAGTTAAACGCTGTGAACAATAATATGGTTACGGACGATGTTTTTAGAAAGCTCGAAGAACATCGATTATATGAGAATATTTTGAACGAACTGAGAGAGAAATTCAATAACTCCAAGACATCATACGGCGAAAAGCTTCAGATCCTGACCTTGTCACCATTTGGAATACAACGCACAATGGAGGAATTTGGAGCACCAGAATACATGGTCAAACGAAGCAGGGATCTTAAATCTAGTCAAGGAATTCTTTCGCTACCAGAGAAACAATCGAAGGGATTAATATTGACCGAAGACGTTAAATCAAAGGTCGTTGAATTTTACGAAAATGACGATAACAGTCGTATGACACCTGGACAAAAGGAGTTTGTGTCAGTTAGAAACCACGAGACAGGTCAAAAAGAACATCATCAAAAGAGGCTTGTACTGCTGAACCTGAGAGAGCTCTATAACAAATTCAAGGAAGAGCATGATTTGACGTTAGGATTTTCGTCATTTTGTTATCTACGACCACCTTGGTGTGTATTAGCAGGTTCGTCAGGTACACATTCAGTGTGTGTCTGCACCTATCACCAAAATGTCAAGCTAATGATATCAGCTCTACCGTCTCCTTGTCCTTTAAAATGTGATATCGATTTCATGGCGCTCACCGTGTGTGACACTCAAAACAGGAATTGTATGATGAGGGTGTGCAAGGACTGTCCTGGGAAAAATGGTCTACTTGAAAATGAATATTTAACGAACCTTTTAGAAGATTTTGAAAATATAAAGTTCATGCAATTGGTGACAACTGACAGCACAAAGCTCATGACCTTGAGCGAGAGTGTTGAAAACGTTTTCGACTCTTTGGCCATTAAACTACTTGAACTAACGCGTCATCATTACACATCTAAGTCGCAATCTAATTATCTTAAAAACCTCAAAAAAACTCTAAAACCTGGTGACGTAATTGTTCTCGGTGATTTTGCGGAGAACTATTCCTTCGTAATTCAAGACGAAGCACAAGGGTTCCATTGGGACAATTCTCAAGCGACAGTGCATCCCTTCGTAATCTACTTCAGGGTAGTCGAAAACGGAGAACTTAACCACTTAAATTTTTGTATTATCAGTGATACCAGAACACATACAACCAATACTGTTCACAGTTTTTTAACTTATCTAATTCCAAATATAAAAACACATGTTCCTAATGTTAGAAAGCTAATTTATTTTACGGATGGATGTGCTGGACAGTATAAAAACAAATACAACTTTTCTAATCTCTGTTGCCACAAACAAGATTTTGGTTTGGACGCTGAATGGCATTTTTTTGCCACATCTCATGGCAAGGGACCTTGTGACGGAATTGGCGGAACAGTGAAGCGTAAAACAGCAAGAGTCAGTCTTCAACGACCAGTGACTGGACAGATTTTGACTCCAACAGATATGTTTAATTTCTGCCTATCAAACTTCGAAAATATCAAGTTCATCTATGTTAAAAACGAAGAAATTGAGCGACAAAAGGAACTTTTAAAAGAAAGGTTTTCTAAAGCCATAACAGTAAAAGGAACTCGAGGGTTTCATAAATTCGTTCCGAAATCGTTAAATGAAATCATGGTTTCTCCGTTATCTAATGACGATTTGCTAACCACAGTTAAGGTTTCGACTTTAGAATTGTCAGATACTCGAAATCAAGAGGCTGAAAACTTTAAAGTGGGAAATTTGGTAGCCAGCGTCTACAAAGGCCAACTTTACGTTGGATTAATTGAGGAAGTATCAGAAGAGTTTGGAGACTTCTTTGTAAACTTTTTGCGTCCCCCTGGTATTTCGGACAAATACACATGGCCCAGAAGGATCGATAGCAGTTGGGTGTCAAGTGAAAATGTTCTATGTGCAATTGAAATTCTTGTAGGCTTACCAAATTCGAAAGGCTATCAAATCAAAGAACACGATAAAAATAAAATTACCAAAGCCTTTTCCATGTATAAAGAAGTTTAAGCTGTTTTGTGTAAATAAAAAATTAATTGGTGTGTAAACTATAAAAATAAATGGTTTTGGTATTTCATTTTGTGTGTGGTGGGGTAAATTTCAAAAATTAATATCTCGAAAACTACAAATATTACTTTGAGATTTTGAGTGATTATTATGTATTCGATAGTGGGAATTTTAAAAATGCTAAAATCGTTGACTTACGACTGAGGTGTCTGGGCAAGGTCAAAGGTCAAATTATTTAAAGGCCCAGATTTTAATGACATTTACGTCAAATGACAACTCTGATTAAATATTCATATTAGGGTGCGCATTGTCTTTAAAATGAGGTATTACATGTGATTTTGCGATAATTATGTCATAAGATATACTAGAAAACATTTAGGGGGTCAAGGCGAACTTTTGAAAAAACGCGTATGCTGTATCTCGTAAACGGGTGAACCGATCGTTATGAAACTGTCAAAATCGTTTTCCTAGGCCCAAAAAACCTTGTATACAAAATTTTGGCGAAATCGAAAGGGGTCGGGTGTTAAAATTAAAAAAAAAAGGTCGTTTTGTCATGGAATGACCCTGAATCCATCCGTCAACGCAATATATTTTAACATTGCTGGGAACCAAGAATTTAGGATCTTCCAACATTTTCTTTGCCTTTAAAAGTACTTCCTTGTGACACGAGTTTTCTGTAAATGGTCGCAGAAGAGGTTTGGTACTTTTAAATTTACTGCAATTCACTGCATCGAAAAATTCATCCATAAGTCCAATAAACTCGGCTGTGGGTGCAGCTTGAGCATCTAACATGCCTATGTGGAAGAACACATGTTACGAGACATATTATAACTAAGAATGTGTGAATTGTTTACCTAGGGAAATATAGGTTGACATGCCCACAGAGACTGAATGACTCAGCAGGTTAGCTGCCCATTTTACTCTCATCTTTCCAAAGTTGTTGGGGTTCACAATCCTTCCTGTAAGCTTTGGGGCAAGGCGCACAGGTCGTACATTGTTCATTTTGAAAAATTCATCTACGTAATGAAATAATATTCGGTTTCCCTTATATATTAAAACGTATTTTCGAAAATTATTTCGGACAAAATCAAATAAACAGTAGATTTTTAATCATTCACGTAAACAAATGGATTTGTTTTTGAGACGTTCATTTTGTTGTACACGCTTCGATTCGTCCCACTTTGGTCACAAATGAGGGCCCAAATGTTGAGGCCAATTGATTGCAGCTTCTCAATACATAGAAATAAGAACGATTTCAGAAATGTAGTACAAGAATTAAATTTTTTGGTATTTGAAGTTTATTTTCTGCCCGGTGATTCATATCCTTATTACCGAAAACCGGAAAGGTACTTAAAGGTAAGCTCAAGTTGCTCAACACTAATTAATATGGAAAGGCTAAATACGCAAAATTTATGGTTTCATAGAAATTTGGCAAACAAAATGGTGAGTGGAAGATCTTTCGATCTATTTTAGAATTATTTGTATTATACTATGAAAATCAACCGCTACTTAATTCTAGTGTCTAATTTTCATGAGCAAAATGTTTCCAATTGATATTTTAAAGTTAAATTTAAGTCTGCTAAGGGGTTGTATAATGAGGATAATTGGTGAAAATTATTACAAAATATCAAATAAAATATATTAGTACATGTTTGATGATTTTGATCCAAGGGGAAATTCCATGGAAAATTGTAAATTTTTAGGGACTGAAGAAAAATGAGATTTTAGACCAATGTGGCAAATAATTTATAATACTTTTTTTACTAGAGAAACTCATGAAAAGTGTAATTTTACCAGAGTATAAAGGTATTATTGGGCTAAAATTTTGTGTTACAACTCAGTAACATTAGAACATTACTGCACTAAAATATCGAGTTTTTAACTTTTAAAAATACTGATTTTTAGCTTTTTTACATGCGATATTTCTTTATTAGCAGCTATTAGCCATTTTTACCATATTTTTCACTTTTTTTTACTGGCCAAGACTTCTGTAGAAAAAACTAGCCTCTTGGTATCATTGGTTAAATTTATTATAAAATATGAGTTGAATATTTGATGTTTTTGATTTGCGACATTCAAGTAATTTCTTTCAAAACAGAAGGGGCTAGTCTAGTTTTCAAAAGTATAGTTTTCCCAATTGATATTTTAAGGTGATATTTAAAGCTTTGAAGTGGTAAGATAATGAGGTTGGTCAGTTAAACTGGGCTGGTCATAACAAAATGGGTTTTATAACCCTACTTCTGAAAGATGTTGTTATTGGTAATTTTAATTAACTGTATTTCTTAGATTAAATATTTTTGCAAGTTAATTTTTTGTTTTATAGCTGCAGTACGGTCAAACGAGTGCTTTAACAAAGCGGATGAGTTTGTAATTGCAGCTGCTATTAAAATATTCCAAGACTCGTTTGAAGAGCCGAAAACAGCTTTCTAATACCCCCGTGAGCTCTACAGTAACTTCAGAATCATCTTTGACTGAATCGAAAGAACCAACAGATCCTACTGAAAATGCAGCAAAGGCAGCTAATACTGAAGCTCTCAAGCTCTTATTAAACATGGGCTAGATAAAACCAGGCTTATTGCAAGATTCTTGTTTTGGTAATGTGTTTTTTTTTAAATATTTAATTAGGCGTACAAGACTGTCGCTAATTTTTTAGTATTTTTATTAAATCATACCAAAACTTTTTGAAACACCACGTGAATGGACAATTTCTAAGTAATTTTTTTTATAAAAGTTTGTTTTAATAGATAATTGGTTTTGAGAATATTTGTTCTGCAAAAATATATTTTTTTAAGAAATTCAAAATTTGATCTCAACTAGCTAATCGTTTAGTTTTTTCTGCATTTAGACTAACGATTCCATTTATCTAAGATTGATTTTGGTAAAGTGTTTTGTTATGGTTAAAATGTGCATGCTGTGATAACGAGTACCATATTGACGTCAACCTAGAAAGAAGTTTTGTCGACTAAATAGAAACTACCTCGTTTTAAAAGTTATATAAAAAGTAACCTGATATTAAAATCTTCATAAAAAGGATCTGATACTTAAATAAACAAATAAGTAGCTTATGTTAAAAGATACTAGGTACCTGATGTAAATTGAAACAAAAGTGCCTTCTTTAAAATACGCCTAGTGTTAAAAGCAATCATTTTATTTTATTAACTAGTATTTGATGTTAAAATCTACCACAGGGTCAGCTGTGGTTAAGTGAAATAACTTGAGCAAAAAAAATATTTTGTTGTTTAAAGTTAAAAAAAAGTTTTTGTAAATTTCATTTTATGGTTTTTTTATTGTATTTAAAACGTTATACAAGTAACGTTTAAAAGCCGTTAAAATAAAATATCGTCGTTATTCTGTGAGTGTGACGTTTCTTCAACCGTTTTAAACATCGTTTTATTGCCAGACATTTTCAACGGATTCATAACGTTTTTGTTTAAATTGGTATCACGTTACAAAAACGTTTTAATAGAGACGTTCTAAAGACGTTGAAATTAATATCGTGGATATTTGGTGAGTATAAAGTTGTTCATAACGTTTTTTCACCCGTTTTATCTGTCGTTTTATTGCCGGACATTGTTGACGATTACATAACGTTTTTTTACCAACAAGTTTGTAACCGTTTTACACCCGTTAATCAACGAAATTTTGCTACCCGGGACCCGGGGCCCAGTCTAAAAGGGCCCACGAGGAGGGCCTGTAGCTGTAGGGCCATCGGAGAAACTCAAGGGGGGGGGGGGGTGCAAATCAAGATAACTTGGGAAAATTTTGCAGGGCTCAAGGGGGGTGTGCAAATCGAAGGTGCCCGCGAGTAAGTTTGTCCCCGGGCCCCAGGATACCTCTGCACGGCCCTGTAGTTACTAAGCGGCTGGAGCTGTGTGCCAACAGCCAAATGTATGGCGGTGGTGATAATTACGCCTTTTATGTTGCTATAATTGGCTGTATTCAAATAGGGATGACGCCAAGGGCTCTTAAATCCACTTATGCAAATAACTGCTCACCCATTCGCCATTCCTACAGGTTTTTTTCTACCAATCACAAAAATAAATTAAGTGTTTTAGTAGTGTTTGGAAAATGTGTAGAAATTTGTGAAAAAAATATTTGACCCAATTCGGTTTTGTGAAATATTTTCGTAAGCACTCAGTAATTGTTTAGTTATTCTTTGTTATTATGGAGCCACAAACTAAAAATGGGTGATGAAGACTCTTCATATACTGCGGAAGAAGTGGAATCCTCTATAGACCCATAACAAAAGAGGGGCCGCAGACGAGGCTTAAGTGAGACCTTTGGACGGAACATCCTGTTTGTGACGTTTTGAACCACGTGACCGCCATTGAAATATACAGGCGGAAGTAAGGAAACGGATGTTCCGTCCAAATGCTGAGCTGCCAGGTAAAAATGTTAATTTTCGACCCCCCAACTTTCAACATGGGTCTATTCCCCATCTTAAGGAACCCAAATGTGAAAAGCTTCGTGGTTAATCTGCTTTGCTAGCTTCCAAAATTTCCTCATCTGATTTTAAAATAATGGAACAACCTAAAAACTGATGCAAGAAATAACAATACTGGTGGCGGATAATATCCAGACATACTTAAAAATGAACCACTTAAAAGAAAACACTCGTACATATTATTGCATAAGTGTCGTACGGAGGGGCACCTGAATAGGGGCTTTCTGTGAAAAATCTGCAATATATAAAGAATGGTAATGATGCGAGGAGATAATGGTAATTGGTACATTCAGCCTTTTCAATCTGACTGCATCCAGAGAGAGTGAGACGTGCGGAAGATTAATGAAGCTTCTGGAGTAGGGGAAATTTTTTAAGTAAAAAGCAATTGTGATAAAATAAATATTACCTTAAGTATAATGCTAATGAATTAACTGAGTTTTGGGCTCTTGCCAATTGTAACATGACGGGGGAAGATTTTCAAAGTTGGAAAAATTATGCAAGAGACAGCAGGATAAAATTACATGTATATTCCATCGACACATCGGCCCTAATAGTAAATAAAAAAACATTACAGTAAATATCTTTCGTATTAACCTATTTTTAAGCCCCAGCCCTTGTGGGTTAGGACACTAAGCCAACGTGCAAAGATATCACCCAAATATACATGCGAATGTGTATTATTGATGTGCGCAGAGTTCATTCGGTAGTATGCATCTGCAAATAAAAATATTTGTATTTCCAAATTAATTATGTAATCATAATTTACAAAGAGTGTTGTACCATTGGCTCTTCAATTTTGTAATTTTGTGTTGATGAGCTTCTCCAATAATGCGCTTATCTAAACATTCTTAATTCCATGCTACCTTAATTCGTTAAAAATTTCTACTTATTCCGCTAAGCCTATCGCTTCAATTCCCACGACAGTATCAATAACTCTCATATCAGTTTCGGCAAAATTCGCTATACAAATGATATTAAAAATGTCGGAAAATTTTAACCGGAAATTGGGAATTCAAAACAAGTAATACGTCACACTAAAGCAGCCCTTCAGTTGGCCAAGCAAGGGGGGAAAGAAGAGGGAAATCAGTGAGCTCTCGTCGAATGGTAGAGCCGAAGCAAGTAGGCGTTTCCCTTCTTACTTGCGGGGTCATGCAGAATACGGCCGATGCAGAATACGATTAATAAAATTAAATAATTGTAATAAAAAACAATATAGCTGTGTGAGGGCTATATAAAGCTCTGTATCGCGAGCGACGGCGTCTGTCCTGACGAAGCCCCGAATGGTGGCGAAACTAGTCGTCCGAATTTTAAAGATTTAAATAAAAAAAAATTCAATATTTAAATAAACTTTATTGTACAAGAAGTGGTTTTTGCAATTTTTAATCTTCATTGGCTTATGTACAAGTGCCGTAAGTTACATGTAATATTAATATGACCTAACAACGCTAATTTTATATGGCAAAGGTTTCATTACGAAGAATAATATACAATAAAAGTTGGATACATGATACATTCATTTTTAAAATATAATGTATTTTTATTAGTATATTTGTAATTCAATATCACCAAAATTTTTCAAAAAAAATTAATTAAAAAATAAACGAGTAAATCATTGTATTTCTAAGAATCTGTATTCCCTAAATGTTAACAAACTAGAAACATGCTTTAAAATTCTGCTTCGCCTAAGCCTTCGAATCGATCCAGCGATAGAAAACATTTGTTCTACATCGGCTGAAGAAGCTGGTATTGACAGCACGTGTCTAGCCATAGCCAACTAAATACATATGTATGTATTTAGTTGGCTATGCCCCTATCTACTTATCTGTGAGGCCTATAGAAATTGACAATGACCAATGAAAAATTTGGAAAACTTGGGCTTACCAGGGAAAAACCTCTTTGAACTTGGTGTGGCCCGTGTGGGGAATAATTTCCATACTTCGTTAGTCTAAGACTAACAAAGTATGGAAATTATTAATCCATAATTAATAGTCTTGCTCTGTATTCCATTAGGCACAGTAAGTGTAACACTGCCATTGAAGACCAACATTTTGCTTTATTAAAATAAATTCAGGTAGAAAAAAGAAAAAAATTAAGCTCTATGGGTTTGGAATGAAGACTTTAAATGGTTAAATTAATTGTGATAATATTTACGAACCTTTTAATTTACCAGATCACGATTATATATGAAAATATGTAAACTTTGATGTTGGAAATATATAATAAAATAATGCTGTAGTTCGATAACTGACTGTCTCTTTTATAATTATCATAAAAATTTTATAGGCTTTGCCATTTATTTTCGAATATAATATGGAGGAATAAAGTGAGATTAAAGAACATTTAAATTTAAACGAGGGGGGGGTGAAGAAAGAGGGAAGAGTCCTGGACTCGTCGAAAAAATAGATCAGCGGAGGGGTCCGGGACCAGTGGACTCTCTTAAAAATATACACTATTTAAGACCTTTTCACACGAGCCAACTTTTTAAATCAAAATGCTGAGTCAGCAAAAATGGATCAGTGATCCATTTTTTTCTCGCGTACATTTTAGGTGGATCAACTCATCGAACTTTTATTCACACGAACCAACTAGTTGACTCAACTCAAGTTCACTCATCTAGTTGGATCAAAAAGTTGGCTAGTGTGAAAAGGCCTTAACAAGTCTGCAATACCCGTCCTCGCAAACTTTGTAGCGAAAGTTTGTCTGCTATACATTCACGAAAACTCCTCGGAAAACAGGTACAATTTTTTGGGACCGAATTAAATTAGGTTTTTTTTGTTTTGTATTTTATTTATTTTTATTTTTTGAAAAATTATTAATGTCATATTTAAAGAACTAGTTTACTTTATCCTCCTTGCTTATCCATAGGTAGCAACTCTACCATTTTATTCATTATACATATTTGAATTGTGGAGATCGAAATGTCGGGGTTCTGGCTTGAAGTTAGTGCAATTGATATTATTGGCCTCAAAGCTAGATCTCAAAATGCAATATGCATTCCACAGTAACGTTATGATTGCTTAAGCCTCTGAATGCGCTACCCCCCCCCCCACACCCATTTGACCCTTGCTCCTCTTCAAATTGGACAACGGACAGCTTCGTTTTTCTCTACTCCCAAGTTGTTTCGGAGATAAGACTGTGGACGAATTCCAAGAAATGCGAAGGCCAGCTGCAACCGCAGCAGCGACCTTCCGCCTTTCTTGGAACTTGGCGCACGTCATGATCCCCCCCGTTCTTCCTTGCGGCTCGCAACGCCTTGCGTTCTTTATGGAGGGGGGACTAAGGGTGGGTACAGCGCAAAGACTATATATACGCTTCGCTGAATAGACTGGCGTGTTCAATAGCTCCACTTGCATACGATAGCAGACGCTGGTCAAAATTTTCCCCGCGCTTCAGCAGTGCTACTAGTGGCGCCGCCTCTAACGGCTTATCAAAGGCTTCTCCCGTGTTTCGAAAGTGTTAACAGGTTTTTGTATGGAGACGCCTGTCTAGTAAGCGTAGCGTATATATAGTCTTTGGTACAGTGGCTTATGAGAGAATGGAAAGTAAAAGTTAGGAGCCGAACAGGTGGAAGGGGGTTTTTTCTTTTTCCTCGGAAGGCAGTATCAATATTTCTTTAGAAAAATTTTCGTGGGTATTTTGAACTGGCGATCGAAAATCTCCCAAATAGTGAAAAATCCCACAAAACCCTTTGATTTGGTTAAGAAAACCCATTATCCCATTTCCAAAAATAACACCCTAAAAATCCCACAATATTGGATTTATCCCACGATCTGGCATCACTGAATGGAGCTGACCAAAAAAAGAACTAGGCGTAGAAATGTTAGAAGAAAACGAAGTCAAAAGCCATTATTGAAGCAAATACTATTTATTAGAGAAAAACTACCTTCGGAATTATTATTTAATAACAAACTAGTATTAAGATCTCTCAACCCATTGTCTTTAATAAAATTATTTACACTAATTTCCGCCAAGGAAGAGAGTAAATCCGATTTAAACCCATTTGGGCAGATATTAGCTTTTTCCGCCATTTTAACGAAATGAAAAAAAAATTAAAACGCCAGATTCTAAACGCCTGAGTGCGCTGTGTACGTGGTGTGAAAATTGCAGACGAACTTTCGTTACAAAGTTTGCGAGGACGATACCAGAGGCTAAAGCTATGCTCCCATATTCTTATGGTACCAAAATGGATTCTTGGTTTTAATAAACTCAATAATTCTTTCATTATCGGTCCATATAAAATCCGTGGAATTTCAGTTCTTTTATACTGCTTCCTTTTTTGGCTTCTTCTATAGTCTCACGTAGAGCATTGAGCATCCCCTCCTATAGCCAAAACTAACAAATTTAAAAAAAAATGAATGATATCTGATTTGTACGTAAGACAGGTAAACGCTGTAGCAAAAACGTAACACACGTAGCAAAAAGTCCTGAACTACTTAAAAATCCCAACTAAACCTCCCTTTCTACGAAGTCCTTATTTTTCACACTAACTCCCCTTCTACTTATTTCACACTAACCCGTTATAAAGTTTAAAGGTCGGGACGGGCACAAGGAACTCAAGAGAGGAAAACAAACGGGCGCGTCGACACCAGCCGGAAAATTACATCAGGGAGTAAAATTGAATTAGGGGTGAGTGAGGGTAAGAATGGACACTTTTTGTAAAATTCCATTTAAAAACACAAATTTAGAGTAGATCAAATTCAAATTTACAAATTTTTGCAAGATTTCATAAAAACTTGCGGAAAATCATCAAATTTCATAAGATTTATTAAATTTGAGAAATTTGTCGGAATTGATAAAAAATTTAAAATTTGCCAAAACATTTGAGAAATTTGAAAATATTTTCTAAAATTTAATAAGTAATTTGAAATTTGGAAATTTTCAAATTACTGGCGTGTACGAAATTTGAAAGAGTGTCGGACCCCTCGACTCTCCTTCACTAACAATGTAAGCGAGGCAGCCTCATAGAGGGAACTAGCTACGTGTTTCGTTGAGCTCCAAACTCACAGCCGTACGCAGTCAGCCGTCTTCTTTCCCGGGAAATTTGAATATGAAAACTTGTTTTTAAAGTTTCCTTTCAAGCAAAGACCTTAAACTAAATCCTACCTCGTTTAAAATTGAATACAATCGACATGTGATTGATTACAAGGTAGGCTGTCCAATCTTAAACTTTGCACTAGTTAATTTAAATGCTTATAAAAAAGGCAAAACCTTCATTAAATTATAAATTTCGTATACTAGAAAAACGCGAAATTGCTTAAAATGATACTTAAACAATTTATTTTTATCTCACCATTTCATGTTTGCATGCTATATCTTATTTCCTAAGCCACAAAACGAAATTTCCAATGAAATTTCAAGACATTTTTTTCGATAATTTTAGTTGTTTTATTTCAAGACTTGCTGTATAAATTGTCGCGGTGTAAATATTTAGTAATAAATTGCATGTTTTAGGGTATGTTTAAGGCTTCAAAATGAGACCAATTTTGCGCTTTGGCATCAAAGAATAAATTTTCAAATATAATATTTTTCAAAAGTGTCCAAACTTCGCCATGTCCATTCTTACCCTCACTCACCATGTCAGTTATTTGGAATTAGGCGCGTTTAGTTGGAAATCAGGGCCTGAACATTGAGTTCAAATTGGCTCCATTAAGTTAGCCCCCCCAAGAAAGCAATTTTCAAATTAGTTAGTGCACCTTATTGCACCCATCGTGCACCGTAGTGCACCACCAAAAATATTTTATGCACCATCGGAGAAAGGCGGGAAATTCAAAAAACAAAGGGGGGGCTAAATTAACGACAGCCCCCCCATATTCGATTTTGATAACAATAACGGGCCTAATCTATTGCACCAATGGTGCACTATCGTGCACCACCAAAATCTGTTATTGCACCGTCATGATAGGCGTGAAATTTAAAAAAATCATAAAATGACCGTAATATCTAATATTTGGTATTGATAAAAACAACAAGTCTAATCGAATGCACCAATGGTGCACCAGTATGCACCAGCAATTTTTTTATTGCACCGTCAAAAAAGGCGGGAAATTTAAAAAAAAACTTAAATTATTAATGTGGGGGCTAAGTTAACGACAGCCCCCCCACTTTCGATTTCGATAATTAAAACGTGACTAAAAGAATGCACCAACGATGCACTACCGTGCACCGCAGAGATTTCTCATTGCACCATACCCCTTTATGAGATATAATTTAATTTTCTCTTTCCCATATAAAAAAATCTTAAATTATTCATGTGGGGGCTAAGTTAACGACAGCCCCCCCACTTTCGATTTCGATAATTAAAACGTGACTAAAAGAATGCACCAACGATGCACTACCGTGCACCGCAGAGATTTCTCATTGCACCATACCCCTTTATGAGATATAATTTAATTTGCTCTTTCCAAGCTTTTAAAAAAATGATAATATTTTCTGGGGGGGGGGGCTAAGTTAACGACAGCCCCCCCACTTTCGATTTCGATAATTAAAACGTGACTAAAAGAATGCACCAACGATGCACTGCCGTGCACCGCAGAGATTTCTCATTGCACCATACCCCTTTATGAGATATAATTTAATTTGCTCTTTCCAAGCTTTTAAAAAAATGATAATATTTTCTGGGGGGGCTAAGTTAACGACAGCCCCCCCACTTTCGATTTCGATAATTAAAACGTGACTAAAAGAATGCACCAACGATGCACTACCGTGCACCGCAGAGATTTATCATTGCACCATACCCCTTTATGAGATATAATTTAATTTTCTCTTTCCCATATAAAAAAATCTTAAATTATTCATGTGGGGGCTAAGTTAACGACAGCCCCCCACTTTCGATTTCGATAATTAAAACGTGACTAAAAGAATGCACCAACGATGCACTACCGTGCACCGCAGAGATTTCTCATTGCACCATACCCCTTTATGAGATATAATTTAATTTGCTCTTTCCAAGCTTTTAAAAAAATGATAATATTTTCTGGGGGGGCTAAGTTAACGACAGCCCCCCCCCACTTTCGATTTCGATAATTAAAACGTGACTAACAGAATGCACCAACGATGCACTACCGTGCACCGCAGAGATTTCTCATTGCACCATACCCCTTTATGAGATATAATTTAATTTGCTCTTTCCAAGCTTTTAAAAAAATGATAATATTTTCTGGGGGGGGGCTAAGTTAACGACAGCCCCCCCACTTTCGATTTCGATAATTAAAACGTGACTAAAAGAATGCACCAACGATGCACTGCCGTGCACCGCAGAGATTTCTCATTGCACGATACCCCTTTATGAGATATAATTTAATTTGCTCTTTCCAAGCTTTTAAAAAAATGATAATATTTTCTGGGGGGGCTAAGTTAACGACAGCCCCCCCACTTTCGATTTCGATAATTAAAACGTGACTAAAAGAATGCACCAACGATGCACTACCGTGCACCGCAGAGATTTCTCATTGCACCATACCCCTTTATGAGATATAATTTAATTTTCTCTTTCCCATATAAAAATATATTAAGTTATTCATGTGGGGGCTAAGTTAACGACAGCCCCCCCACTTTCGATTTCGATAATTAAAACGTGACTAAAAGAATGCACCAACGATGCACTACCGTGCACCGCAGAGATTTCTCATTGCACCATACCCCTTTATGAGATATAATTTAATTTGCTCTTTCCAAGCTTTTAAAAAAATGATAATATTTTCTGGGGGGGGGGCTAAGTTAACGACAGCCCCCCCACTTTCGATTTCGATAATTAAAACGTGACTAAAAGAATGCACCAACGATGCACTGCCGTGCACCGCAGAGATTTCTCATTGCACGATACCCCTTTATGAGATATAATTTAATTTGCTCTTTCCAAGCTTTTAAAAAAATGATAATATTTTCTGGGGGGGCTAAGTTAACGACAGCCCCCCCACTTTCGATTTCGATAATTAAAACGTGACTAAAAGAATGCACCAACGATGCACTACCGTGCACCGCAGAGATTTCTCATTGCACCATACCCCTTTATGAGATATAATTTAATTTTCTCTTTCCCATATAAAAAAATCTTAAATTATTCATGTGGGGGCTAAGTTAACGACAGCCCCCCCACTTTCGATTTCGATAATTAAAACGTGACTAAAAGAATGCACCAACGATGCACTACCGTGCACCGCAGAGATTTCTCATTGCACCATACCCCTTTATGAGATATAATTTAATTTGCTCTTTCCCATATAAAAAAATCTTAAGTTATTCATGTGGGGGCTAAGTTAACGAGGTGGAGGAGAGATATTTTATGCTGATTTTCCCACAATTAATTATATAACGGAAACAATAAAGTTCATTAAAATTCAGGACCATGTGGTAAATATTTCCTTACATAGATGTCGTTCCCATGCAATAACGATAAAAGCGGGGCTAAGGGGCAGGCCCAATTTACGTATACCTGCGCCATACAAAAGCTCTCACATTCTAATTCACTATTTAAGTTTAATTACTCTGTTATAAACGAAATTTAAAAGTAGTGTTTTAAACTTGCGGATTACGTCGAATTTAATTAAACTTGCTGTTTGCGTATAAGCGTTACCATTTTTCTTTTCATTGACTTATCGTATGCTTAAGGATTATACATTCAACTCAACTAGTCGGGGGCTGTGATGAAGAACGAGCTATCCAGCTAGTTCGAAAAAAAATCAAATTCCTTTTTTTTACGTTCGAAAAAATGGATGTTTAGTTTTTCTCAAAATATATGATCTTAATTGGTTAGAAGTTAATTCTGCTTTGGTATAGTAAAAATAATTTTTATTACAGACGAGTATGTATTAATGGCATTTATGTGATATTATAGAAAAAAGATTAAATACAAAATGAAAAAAGTGAATTCACTGGAGTAAATGCTTGAGCTAAACACTATAGTATAACAAGTGGATGCACACCAGTTGATCATCGCTTTCGTCAGTTACTTCTTTTTCTAAGTCATCGTAACTTTCAAATTTATCGTTAGGTCGATGGGCGTAGCAAATGTAATGACCAATAGACGTGGCTTTGTTGACGCCTCGAAATGCCAAAATGGCCCTCAAGTGAAATTTTACACCTCCAACCTTTACGCTCTTTGGAATTTCACTTAATCTAAAAATATAACTAACTTCGCAATCTGTCCGCAATATAAAGTCTGTGGGCTCGACGAATAGGTGATGTTGAGAGAGATTTTTCTTTATTGATCTTTTACCATTTTCGCAAGTATTACATATTGTTGGCGCTGTTTCACTAAAGTACTCTTTTATTCGAGCCTCTAGATCAGCCAATGAGGTATAGGGGCAATCTACCGTGGTTATCGGCCGATAAATAGTCTCTGGTTTTCTTTGGCAAGATATATTGCTGCAAAAGTTTATCTCGTAGCTGCAAGATTTTGCGATGTCGGATTTGCCAATTAGCACCGACACTGAAAATTGGCAGTTAACTTTGGTTACATTGAATGGTAAATTTAGTTTATTCGGACATATATCAATTAAAATTTTAGTTCTCTCTCTGTAGAGGCTGGAAGTTACACCTTTAAGCATCATATTTTTAACGAATCTAAAAATTTCAAGTTCCGTTTGGTCTATTAAGTTTTTAATTTCATCTGAGTCGCAATAAGCGATGCACAGTGACTGCGCAAAGGTGTCAAAAGCACATGTGTTACTTAAAGAGTATCTAGTTTTTTTAATTTTTACCGCTTGTAGCGATATGACGTTGCTGTTTTTTAAAAGCCCGATAATTCTTACAGCTTGACTTTTTGAGAAATCTATTCTCTTCATTTCCGATAACGGCTCTAGATAAGATTTTCGAGATCTCCGTTTTGGAGGGCTTTTACCCAGATTTCGCCAGTTTTCACAGGCGCTTCTTTCTTCAGCTCTGGTAATTTCCTCCGTCGGTTTTCTTCGGCATAATCTGCATTTTCTTAGTCCTAGCTCTTCACTTTCTTCGTCAATTTGCGACGAGCATTCGTCGAAAAGGTGAACATTAACCTTAAAATATACTTATCGTTTTATTATAAAGCAAAGACATTTAAAGTGTGAAAATCCGTACGTTGCAATATTTGCATTTAAATGTATTATCCGGGTGGTTTCCTATTTTGCACTCAAAACACGAATGGCTTACATCGATATCTGTAATAAGAAAAAAATTAAATGTAATTTTTAAGCGTAATGCTATAGAATTTCTTTATTTACCAAGTTTTTCCTCTCTTTCAAATGCAAAATGGTCCATACCACAGTCAATTTTCTTTTAAGAAACATAGATGAAAACAGAGTACGATTTTAACTTGAAAAGTTACTTACATCACAAAATATACACCTATTAGCGATATTATCCTGAGTCGATGAAGACGAACTAATATCAATCGGAACAGGACTTGACGAGGTGCTCTTAACGAAATCGGGAGATGGCGATTTATTGGAACGCGAATCAGGAGTTGTTGAAGGAGATTTGCTTTGCTTCTTATAATCGGGAATCCTTGACGAAGATATGTTCGAAGTAGAGCTATTGTCTTTTCCTAATTTTTGATTAATTACTTATTAAACTATATACTTGGAGACGGGTGTGCAGAAACGGGCGGGGCTTACGCTCATAACTATATTAAGGTGATCACACGAAAAACAAAAATGTTTCTAAAAAATCACGTGCGGCGCTGATTTACACTTAAATCCACACGTAAAAATTGAAAATGGTAAAAAAAAATGTATTTAGGCCATTTTTTAGCTTTCCAAAAACCAGCTTCATTTTCAAGGATCCAGAAGCTTGGGGTATTTATCTGACGCTCCATGCCTCCTACATAAAACAATGCTGGCTAAGCCTTGCACTTTAAGTATATTAGTTACGCTTATAAAGCTTTGAACACACATAGGTAAAAATGTCACGGAAATAACAAGTGAAACGTAAACGTAATAACATTTATGACAGTAAATATAATTCAAAAATTGTTTAACTTTTTCCATCGTAAAATATGCCATTTTTAATTTTCCACTACTGATATTATATCGTTTAAAGTCTGCCTTTGAGATTCCGCTGCTGAAGAATTTCGTTCGGCAAAAAGCATTTGGTTTTAATATGTGTGTAAAAATATTTTGCGCGTGTGTTTTCTAAGTTTAACACGAGTGAAAAACTCGTCCACATTTTACAGCCAGCCACTGAATGTGAAATCCGAAGTAGTTAAAGCCCCGCCCGAAACACCGACTTCCTAACACAATGGTTATAGACTTATACATTTAAATTTTACCCATACATAGTTTCTTGATTTAAGTTACTGGGGTAAGACTTACCACCCTCCTCTTGGCTATACGACCCTATGAGTTTCATTGCACCATCCAGCACGTCAACGTGAGTTTTCAGAAACGCGTCCACTCTTATCGGCAAATTTTCATGAGCAAATACTCGATTTTTCAAATCATTGAAGCTGCTCTCTACTGGAGCGCTGCTTGCCACAACTCCACCACATTTAAAAAAGGGCCGCATAATCGCTGACCACAAAGGAATTAACCGTGACATTTTCTGTAGATCTTCTATTAATTGTGGCAGAACTTGTTGGTTTCCCCGATCTCCCTGTTCGTATGGATCATTTAATTGTTCTCCGCAAGCTTCAATGATATCTTCAAACCATCTTTCGAATGGAGAATTTCGTACTGACGTGGTGTTGTAACCGTCATCTGCCTCTTGGGGTGCTTCGTCGCCAAAGCTCAAAAGTAAGCTATTCATTTCCTTTGAATTATCGTTCCCCGAAGTTTTGGATATTAACCATTTCTTCCGCATTTCACATTTCGTTTCTTGCCCGGTTTCTTCATTACGTCCTTCCGTTTCGCTCATTGCGACAGTTACAATGGCTACAAAGTAGCGTCTCAAATCAGATAGTCTCTCGCATTGTAAAGCTTGTCCCATAGAGCGTAAGTAGAACGTGCGAGTTCTTGCCCTACCAGTGACGCCTTTCAACCTCAAGCTTTTCCAGCTGGAGATCAATTTTACGGTATGGGCGACGTCACACCGTAAATAACATTGCGGTAGCTCTTCTAATTTCCCTTCGAAAATGACGTTCGCTTCTTGGCGGATGAAGTCGGCTAGCGACGAAGCTGTGCCGAAAGCCCGAGCAACGGCGTTTAAAAGAGCCGCCGACATGTCCGTAACGACTTCCTTGGGAGCAGGTGCTCCAGAATCCCGCCAAAGAAGTAACCACGTGAAAATGGAGTTTGAGCTGTGAGCTTCCGAGAGCATTTGCGTTACCGCGTACTGTTTTTGTTTTGAGGGGTCATTCACGGTAGCTTCGTACAAAAAAATGTGTCCACTTTTTTTTCCATCTCTTTCTATTTTTCTCACGAGGCTACCAGTTGCGTCAATGCTTAGTTTGGTCCTTCCGGGATTCATTTCGCAATACGAGCGGTATACGTGGAGTTGTGTTGGCAACCAATATATTAATCGAAATTTGAAGTAAGCCAACTCTCGAATCACCCCTTGGAAAGGCACAATGTTTATCATTTTACAAAGCGCCCGAAAGGGGTCACTGTCCAAAAATGTTTTTTTCAGGGCTTCGCTCTTCGCTACCCTAAGAACGTTGGCGGATGGCAAATCACACGGCTCACTATCTCCAAATTCCATAGTTCCGCGCGCTTGCATTCTTCTGACGAAACTTGGAGCCATCTTCTTCTCCACCATATCTTCAACAGCTCGCTTTCTCTTGATTCCGGAAAATTGTCTTTTGGGCATTTCACGACAACATCTTCTCCAAACTTCGGTTCCGAATCTAAAATTCCCGTAAATTTTGAGGAGCACGCGACGCAGTATCCGGAAATCATAGCGAAAAAATTTCCTGATTTCAAAACTTTTGCCCGTTTGAAAGTTAAGACGCAAGGACACTCGCTCGCTTTTTTAAATTGTTCGTGAATAATGTGTGTCCAAGTACCCGGCTGAAATACTTTGTATTTTCTGGTTGATATTAATCTGGACTTTTCATTACATTTATATGTCTTTTCCACTGGAGCCATTTTCATATAATCTTCTTGGGTTAGTGAAATTTCAAACTCAATACGCTCACCCATGTTTTCCGAAGAATTTCCATCCGAGGATGATTTCAAAGATGTCCTAGATGAATTTTCCGATGATTCATCGCTTCCGTCTTGAGTCTTTCCCTCGACCAGATCACGAAGATTGTAGTAGTTTTTCATCACACAAGTATATATTGCGAGTGGAGACATAACCCCTTCTAATTCCGCACTGATATCTTTCCAAACAGGGAATCCTTTCCCGGTCACAGAATCATGGTGAAACACTTCTGATATACGTTGCCAAATTGCTTCGCGAAGTTTTTCGATATCTTTTTTGGATCTCCTCATTTTTAAAATTAATAATCGAAACAGATATTTTACGATGACCACGCTTGAAAAACAACCATTCCAACAAAAATAAGTTTCAAACTGAAATTCTTTTCAAGAAAAACTTTATTTGTCTAACATCAACAAATACAAAGTCGAGGTCGTAGTCGCGCTGGAAACAAAAAAAAGCTTATAATTTCTGAACTCTGACCAGGCTTTTAGCGTCCAATTCGGGAGTGTTAATTACCCAAGTTTTATATTTTAAACAAAGGTCATAGAAGTTTCCAAAGGAAGTTGAGGATGCTTTGAGCAACACTGCCAAATTATCTTGACGAAACGTTGGAAAAACGCTATGAAAACCTTAACATTTGAATTGAAAAGGCCGGGTGCTTAACCTCACTAGTAATAACAGAAGGCTCTCCCACTAGGCTTAAGCGGAAGCCTATTATTTTTGGTCCATGAGTATGTCTCTTTCGAAAATCTATGTATATGAAATCTTTCTTTTGACTATTAATTGATTCTTTGTTGAAGCTTATACGGCTTAAGCTGGGCCCGATTTCGACATATCATTGGATTTAGCTTCGATATATCCCAAGGAAAGTTTTAAGCAATCTAAATAACAATATAAAAACCTTAACCCTTGATTTTCCGATTAAACCCTAATTTCATATACTCGGCGGTGGGTACCTAAACTAAACTTCTCACCTATGCGTGAATAAACCGGCGTGAATAAACCGGCGTGAGGCAGTCACCCCTTCTGTTTCCATATACGTTAATGGAATATCTGGCCGTATCCCTTTTTAGTTCCACATCGAGATATATATATCGAAGTGGGACTATTGCTATGGACGGATTGTCGTTAAGTGTTGTATGTTGTATGTTGTTTGGCGTGGAAAAGCGACGACACGGTAGATGGAGCTGCGAAAAATAATTTATTTATATAGCTGGCCCCACCGGGACTTGAACACAGACAGTCGCTCGCCGCGTAATCTCCAAAAACCCGCCGCTCTACCAACCAAGCCACGCCGTCCTCAGCGAATTGGCTCTTGAAATTTTACCGTTGAACAGTTTATGTTTCGTGCCCGCCCTATAGGGGGTCGCATTTCTTCCATTGGGGGCGGAACGAAATTTTGCGTTTACTCAATAGCGGTACAAGTAGATTGTTAATTAGTAGTGCCCGTAAAGGCAGGAGAGATAGATCCGTTAGACATTGCAGCAGAGAGCATATAATATTATATAATAATAATGTGGTACTTTCTTATCGAAACCGTGTATGGTCAGAAGTAATAAGTGTGGCACTTTCTTATCGAAACCGTGTATGGTCAGAAGTAATAAATAAGTGTGGCTCTTTCTTATCGAAACCGTGTATTGTCAGAAGTAATAAGTGTGGCACTTTCTTATGGAAACCATGTATGGTCAGAAGTAATAAATAAGTGTGGCACTTTCTTATTAAAGGGAGAGTGACCGAAAAAAAGTTGGTCTCATTCGATAGAACTCTTTAACGCGCACGCAGTGCCGTTAATTTCCGCCCCCTCCGACCAACCCCCTTAAAGGGAGAGTTACCGGAAAAAAAGGTGATTTCATGAGGGTGGGCGGTGGCCACTCTTTAACATAAGATGGTGAATTTTATATCAAACAATAGGAAATCACATGGGCCCAACAGATTTTTTATTAGTTTGCCCACCCGGGTCAGCTGATGGTGGGCGGCATCCACTCTTTAACTTAGGGTGGCAATTTATTTATCAAACGATAATAAATCACGTAGCCTCATTAGCTTTTGTATTAGTTTGCCTACCTGTGTCTACTAAGGGTGTATATGTTTGTCCACTCTAATACACTAATGTGGAACTAATACTACGGCCTGGGCCGACTTGTTTTCATTGCGAGCTTACTTGCCGGCGCGCGAGATAAATATAGAATTTCGAATGGCTCTTCTTGTCTCTTAAGCTAAAGGTCGCTCAAACGGGATTTTCTTTGTTTGTGCGTCGGTAACATGATCAAAGTCTATGGTCACGCCCTCTACGGATTACTGGTATGGTGTTAGCTTTCTCTAAGAAAAAAAATTCAAATGGTTTACAAAACGTTCAAAACTGAACGTTTGCGTTTATAATCGAACACTTTGGAATATTCTTACGTTATACACCAAGTATTTCAAACACTCAATTCAAATTAGTTACCTGAAATTAATTAGAATTCCAGAAATCCGTTGTACAAGTGACCCCCTTACTAATCAAAATTTAAACAATTTTATATTAACGTTAATAAAATTTTTATTTATTAAAAAGGTTTTCGGCGAGGGCCCCTTTTTAAAATTCAACCCTGGACCAGAATTCCTATAGTTACGCCACTGGCGTAGTTCACTATATGATGATAATATGTTTCAGCACAGATAATTATAATTTTAATATATCCTTTAGTTAATTAGTAAAATCATTAACATTTATTTTTTTTATATTGAAACCCCCGAACGCTTGATATCTCCAAAAGGAGTGCGGTGCAATGAAAAAAAACTGCGATGCATGGTAGTTCATCGATGGAGCAGTCGATTAGGCGCGTTAAAATTATCGAAATCGAATTTGGGGGCTGTCGTTAAGTTAACCCCCCAGAAAATATTATATATTTTTTTAAAAGCTTGGAAAAAGCAAATTCAATTATATCTCATAAAGGGGTATGGTGCAATGAGTTATCTCTGCGGTGCACGGTAGTGCATCGTTGGTGCATTGGTTTAGCCACGTTTTAATTATCGAAATTGATAGTGGGGGGGCTGTCGTTAACTTAGCCCCCCCAGAAAATATTATCATTTTTTTAAAAGCTTGAAAAGAGCAAATTAAATTATATCTTATAAAGCGGTATGGTGCAATGAGAAATCTCTGCGGTGCACGGTAGTGCATCGTTGGTGCATTCTTTAAGTCACGTTTTAATTATCAAAATCGAAAGTGGGGGGGCTGTCGTTAACTTAGCCCCCCCAGAAAATATTATCATTTTTTAAAAGCTTGGAAAGAGCAAATTAAATTATATCTCATAAAGGGGTATGGTGCAATGAGAAATCTCTGCGGTGCACGGTAGTGCATCGTTGGTGCATTCTTTTAGTCACGTTTTAATTATCGAAATTGAAAGTGGGGGGGGGCTGTCGTTAACTTAGCCCCCACATGAATAACTTAAGATTTTTTTATATGGGAAAGAGCAAATTCAATTATATCTCATAAAGGGGTATGGTGCAATGTAAATCTCTGCGGTGCACGGTAGTGCATCGTTGGTGCATTCTTTAAGTCACGTTTTAATTATCGAAATCGAAAGTGGGGGGGCTGTCGTTAACTTAGCCCCCCCCCAGAAAATATCATTTTTTAAAAAGCTTGGAAAGAGCAAATTCAATTATATCTCATAAAGCGGTATGGTGCAATGAGAAATCTCTGCGGTGCACGGTAGTGCATCGTTGGTGCATTGGTTTAGCCACGTTTTAATTATCGAAATTGATAGTGGGGGGGGGGGGGGCTGTCGTTAACTTAGCCACCCAGAAAATATAATAATTTTTTTTAAAAGCTTGGAAAAAGCAAATGAAATTATATCTCATAAAGGGGTATGGTGCAATGAGAAATCTCTGCGGTGCACGGTAGTGCATCGTTGGTGCATTGGTTTAGCCACGTTTTAATTATCGAAATTGATAGTGGGGGGGGGGGGGCTGTCGTTAACTTAGCCACCCAGAAAATATAATAATTTTTTTTAAAAGCTTGGAAAAAGCAAATGAAATTATATCTCATAAAGGGGTATGGTGCAATGAGAAATCTCTGCGGTGCACGGTAGTGCATCGTTGGTGCATTGGTTTAGCCACGTTTTAATTATCGAAATTGATAGTGGGGGGGGCTGTCGTTAACTTAGCCACCCAGAAAATATAATAATTTTTTTTAAAAGCTTGGAAAAAGCAAATGAAATTATATCTCATAAAGGGGTATGGTGCAATGAGAAATCTCTGCGGTGCACGGTAGTGCATCGTTGGTGCATTCTTTTAGTCACGTTTTAATTATCGAAATTGAAAGTGGGGGGGCTGTCGTTAACTTAGCCCCCCCCAGAAAATATAATAATTTTTTTTAAAAGCTTGGAAAAAGCAAATGAAATTATATCTCATAAAGGGGTATGGTGCAATGAGAAATCTCTGCGGTGCACGGTAGTGCATCGTTGGTGCATTGGTTTAGCCACGTTTTAATTATCGAAATTGATAGTGGGGGGGGGGCTGTCGTTAACTTAGCCACCCAGAAAATATAATAATTTTTTTTAAAAGCTTGGAAAAAGCAAATGAAATTATATCTCATAAAGGGGTATGGTGCAATGAGAAATCTCTGCGGTGCACGGTAGTGCATCGTTGGTTCATTGGTTTAGCCACGTTTTAATTATCGAAATTGATAGTGGGGGGGCTGTCGTTAACTTAGCCACCCAGAAAATATAATAATTTTTTTTAAAAGCTTGGAAAAAGCAAATTAAATTATATCTCATAAAGGGGTATGGTGCAATGAGAAATCTCTGCGGTGCACGGTAGTGCATCGTTGGTGCATTCTTTTAGTCACGTTTTAATTATCGAAATTGAAAGTGGGGGGGCTGTCGTTAACTTAGCCCCCCCCCCAGAAAATATCATTTTTTAAAAAGCTTGGAAAGAGCAAATTCAATTATATCTCATAAAGCGGTATGGTGCAATGAGAAATCTCTGCGGTGCACGGTAGTGCATCGTTGGTGCATTGGTTTAGCCACGTTTTAATTATCGAAATTGATAGTGGGGGGGGCTGTCGTTAACTTAGCCACCCAGAAAATATAATAATTTTTTTTAAAAGCTTGGAAAAAGCAAATGAAATTATATCTCATAAAGGGGTATGGTGCAATGAGAAATCTCTGCGGTGCACGGTAGTGCATCGTTGGTGCATTCTTTTAGTCACGTTTTAATTATCGAAATTGAAAGTGGGGGGGCTGTCGTTAACTTAGCCCCCCCCAGAAAATATAATAATTTTTTTTAAAAGCTTGGAAAAAGCAAATGAAATTATATCTCATAAAGGGGTATGGTGCAATGAGAAATCTCTGCGGTGCACGGTAGTGCATCGTTGGTGCATTGGTTTAGCCACGTTTTAATTATCGAAATTGATAGTGGGGGGGGCTGTCGTTAACTTAGCCACCCAGAAAATATAATAATTTTTTTTAAAAGCTTGGAAAAAGCAAATGAAATTATATCTCATAAAGGGGTATGGTGCAATGAGAAATCTCTGCGGTGCACGGTAGTGCATCGTTGGTGCATTCTTTTAGTCACGTTTTAATTATCGAAATTGAAAGTGGGGGGGCTGTCGTTAACTTAGCCCCCCCCAGAAAATATCATTTTTTAAAAAGCTTGGAAAGAGCAAATTCAATTATATCTCATAAAGCGGTATGGTGCAATGATAAATCTCTGCGGTGCACGGTAGTGCATCGTTGGTGCATTGGTTTAGTCACGTTTTAATTATCGAAATTGAAAGTGGGGGGGCTGTCGTTAACTTAGCCACCCAGAAAATATTATAATTTTTTTTAAAAGCTTGGAAAACGCAAATTCAATTATATCTCATAAAGCGGTATGGTGCAATGAGAAATCTCTGCGGTGCACGGTAGTGCATCGTTGGTGCATTCTTTTAGTCACGTTTTAATTATCGAAATTGAAAGTGGGGGGGCTGTCGTTAACTTAGCCACCCAGAAAATATTATAATTTTTTTTAAAAGCTTGGAAAAAGCAAATTCAATTATATCTCATAAAGGGGAATGGTGCAATGAGAAATCTCTGCGGTGCACGGTAGTGCATCGTTGGTGCATTCTTTTAGTCACGTTTTAATTATCGAAATTGAAAGTGGGGGGGCTGTCGTTAACTTAGCCCCCCCAGAAAATATCATTTTTTAAAAAGCTTGGAAAGAGCCAATTCAATTATATATCATAAAGCGGTATGGTGCAATGAGAAATCTCTGCGGTGCACGGTAGTGCATCGTTGGTGGATTGGTTTAGCCACGTTTTAATTATCGAAATTGAAAGTGGGGGATCTGTCGTTAACTTAGCCCCCACATTAATAATTTAAGTTTTTTTAAATTTCCCGCCTTTTTTGACGGTGCAATAAAAAAATTGCTGGTGCATACTGGTGCACCATTGGTGCATTCGATTAGACTTGTTGTTTTTATCAATACCAAATATTAGATATTACGGTCATTTTATGCTTTTTTTAAATTTCACGCCTATCATGACGGTGCAATAAAAGATTTTGGTGGTGCACGATAGTGCACCATTGGTGCAATAGTTTAGGCCCGTTATTGTCAGCAAAATCGAATATGGGGGGGCTGTCGTTAATTTAGCCCCCCCCCCCTTTGTTTTTTGAATTTCCCGCCTTTCCCCGATGGTGCATAAAATATTTTTGGTGGTGCACTACGGTGCACGATGGGTGCAATAAGGTGCACTAACTAATTTGAAAATTGCTTTCTTGGGGGGGGCTAACTTAATGTAGCCGTTAAGATTTCAAAGCTGTTCTCGAGTTTTTAGGAACATGACATACAAATAAATAAATAAAAGGACAAACTTTAAGACTTATAGCTATATATATAGGAAAATTAGATAAAGCAGAGGAAAAACTAGAAAACCAAAAAAATAAAAAGGATAAAAACGTAAATTGAGTCATCAAACCGAGATTGAAAAACAAAGATCAGAAACGAGAAAGGGAAAATCAAACTCCCCGCTGAGAGAAACCGTTGACGACCGTCACGACCGGGGTGAAAGTAACGTTAAAATATAGGCGGGAAAAGTGTGTAATAATTAAAAGATAAATTGTTAGCTCTTGCATAGTAAACATTAACAGATTTTTATAAATTTAATCTAACCTTCTACCACGAGTGTTGAAACGGCTTAAAAAACCGCTTAATTATACCAATTCGCCATTCTCCAATCTGTCAAGTATCTTCTGCTTTAAATAATAATCTCGAAACTCGGGCGTTAAACCCTTATGCACCTATTTTTATTCCTCAACAATTACCTTATATTTCGTCACTTTTAACTAACATTTGTAGTCTTAGCGTTAATAAACTCTCTGAACTTCTAAATATTTGCTCGAACTACAAAGTGAATCTCGTCGCTTTAACTGAAACGTGGTTAACCGAAGATGTTTTGGATTGCGAAATACCATTGACAGGTTTAACTATTTATCGCCGTGATCGTTGTCCCCCCTTACACAGAGGTGGTGTTGCTCTTTATATCTTGAATCGCATTCAGCGTCGTGCTGTGACTCTTTTTACTGAAGCGATCTCCGACTTGTGGTCCTCACCTCTTGGTTTGGAGTTCCTTACTATACTTTATACAACTGCTACTCAATCTCTTTTAGTATGTGTAATTTACAGTTCTCCCACCTATGCTAATCATAGTGAAACTCTCGAACTACTTACTACCTACTTTCGCCTCGCAGCAAGAGGAGCCGGGTTCGATCCCCGCTTGTGGCACTGGGTGAAAACTCGGAACAACTCGTTCTGCGTTGAGTTTGCAAGTTCTCTCCCCACTGGTTTAAGGGGTTTTTCCCCGAGCTCTTCGGTTTCCCCTTCCATAAAAACTTGTTGAGGTTAACGGTAATAGTTAGTGTAGGTAGCTGTTGGCTCGATCGCGTGGCATGCAGGGCTTGCCACCACCCTCCTACGCATTGTAACCCGGCCAACTGAATTAAAGGCTATAAAAGTCGCTTGATGACTTAGGCCTAAGGTGGTGCCTTGGGTATTAGCCTAGCTTATTATTATTATTATTAACTACAGTGACTCTCGAAGCATAAATTAACTTATTGTTGGAGATCTAAATTATCCACTTATTGACTGGCTAATTTTTAGCCCTGTAACTGGTGCCACACCCGCAACCCGTCTCTTTGTTGATACGCTCTCTACTTTAAATTTACATAAAAAAATAATGACACCATCTTGGATTCATTCGGATACTGTCTTTAATATTCTTGATCTAATTTTAACAACGGATCCTGACCTTGCCTATGATCCTGACCTTGCCTATGATCCTCTCCAGCTACCGCCTATAGGAAAAAGTTATCATAATATTATTTAGTTCAAAACTGCTGTGTCGCTTGATTCGAATCTCTCTGCCCTAAGACTTAGTGGTGATTACGAAAGCTTCAGCAACTTTTTGAACGATGTACAATGGACCTTAATTTTAGAATTATGAACATTATAAATACTGGAATTTCAATATTTATACCATAGTTCCGTTTACATTCACCTCATACTCCGCGCATTGATGTTCGCCTTTCTAAATCCAGAGCGTATAAACTTAAACTCTGGAATACCTATACGTACATCTTAAAAGAAAATGTTCTGATAGTAATACTATTAACGCGGCTTACAAATACAAACATACCCGAAATGGACTTACCAATGCTTTAAGAAACCCGAAAAGGAAAACGGAATACACACTTTCAAGTCGAATTTCTTCCAACCCTAAAGCCTTTTACGGTCATGTTCATAAATTACGCCAAAGCAAATTTAATATTACCGAGATGAAAACAAGCGACGGAGTGTTGACAACTGATCTTATTGAGATTGCCCAGGTTCAAGGTTCTTATTTCGCCAAGGTTTCATCTAACCGGCCGAGTGTTGCAGTTACGTTCCCACTTTCCCAAGATCGTCCCCCTCTTCCAGTTTTTAATTGTGACCGTGCTTTAATTTTCAAGGTTCTTCGTCAACTCAATGTTAATCAAGCGACAGGTCCCGATGGCCTTCATCCTTTCCTCGTTAAATTTCTCGCTGCTTCGTTAGTTGATCCTCTGCACCGCATTCTCAGTCACAGTTTTAATACTGGAACAATTCCGATTTCGTGGAAAATATCAAATCTCACTCCACTACGTAAATCGGGAAGTCGTACTGAACCTGGAAATTTTCGAGGTATCGCCCAAACTAGTCAAGTTTCTCGTACAGCGGAACGCATAGTGAAACCGCAATTAGGTTTTCTAAATGATATTGGATTTTTCACTCCTCACCAACACAGATTCGGGTAACACTGTCGATGGAGTTTTTCTCGATTTAGGTAAAGCGTTTGACACGATCCCTCACGATGGTTTACTTACCGCTTTGGAATCTACCGGAATCACTGAATTGGCTCTTCAATGGATTCGAGAATTATTAACAAATCGCTCACATAAGGTAGTATTTCTTCCGCTGTACATTGTTCACTAACGAGGAGTGTACCCGAGTTGTAAATCACCGATTTTTATGAAACTCGGGGGTATGTAGAGCTTGGGGCAACATTAATTTTCACCAAGGGAAAAGTTACGCTGGGCTTCCGTTTTGCTATGGCAACCGAAAATGTTTTTGACAACTTAAAATTAAAAAATCTACATTTAAAAAAGCATGGGATTTTCTCGGTTTCACAGGGGGGTACCCTGTGAAAATTTTGAAAACTGAAAAAAAAAAAAAAAATTCTAACTAAAATGCTAAATTTCAACAATTTTGGGTGAAATTCATCAAGTTTGGGTAAACTTAAACAACATTTGGGTAAAATTGAAAAAAGTTCATTGAATTTGATAAATAAAGGAATATTTGCAAATTTTACCTAAGTAGGGTATTGTCAAATACTTTTTTTTGAAATCTGTAAAAAATGGCTAAATTGACCAAAATTGGGTAAAAAGACCAAAATTGGATAAAATGACCTAAAATGTTTAAAATTGGATAAAATCGGGTTTAACCAACTAATATCGTCTAAAATGGGGTAAAATGATAAAATTGGGGTAAAATACTCAATATTCGTCCAAATCACAAAAATCGAGTAAAATTGTGTTAAAAAAACTAATATCGGCTACAATTGGGTAAAATGATAATTTTTTTGGTAAAAAAAACTAAATTTGGGTATATATAATGACCTAAAATGTTTCAAATTGGATTTATCGTGTTAAACAACTAATATCGTCTAAAATGGGGTAAAATTATAAATTTTTGGGGTTAGTTTGAGAAAATTTAGTAAAACAGCCAAAAATTAAAGAAATTGAATAAAATTGTGTTAATCCAACTACTATCGGATAAAATTGAGTAAAACTATAAAATTTGGGTAAAATAATCAGAATTCGCCCAAATGACAAAAATTGGGTAGAATTGTGTTAAAACTACTAATATCGGCTACATTTGGGTAAAATGATAAAATTTGGGTAAAACAGCGAAACACGTAGCTAAAAATGATTAAAATTGAATAAAATGATTGAAATTTGGTTGAACAACTGGAATTGGGGTTAAATAAATGAATTTGACTAGAATCGCGTTGAGTTAATTAAAATGAACGAAATTGGATAAAAAGAGCAGTATTTACTTAAATTAAATAAGTTTCGACTAGAATCGTCTTAAATCAATTGAAATTGGCTACAATAAATCTGTCAAACTACCAAAAAGTGATGAAGGACCAAAAGTAGATAAACTGAAGAAAACCTACCAAATAAGGTTAAGTAGAAACTAAAAGGTCGATTTCGTTGTAATTTCGTTAACACTAATTAATAACGAAAACTACTATAATTTAAAGATTTTTTCGTTAAAAACCTCCCTTTCGTTCCCATCCAAAATACCCCAATTATGAAAAAAAATACTTCAACGTCAAATTTTGGCTGCTTTACCCAAATTTAATCGTTTTACCCAGATGTAGCCGATATTAGTAGTTTTAACACAATTCTACCCAATTTTTGTCATTTGGGCGAAGTCTGATTATTTTACCCAAATTTTATAGTTTTACTCAAATTTCATCATTTTACCCAATTTTATCCGATAGTAGTTGCATTAACACAATTTTATTAAATTTTATTAGATTTTGGCTGTTTCACTCAATTTTCTCAAATTACCCCCAAAAACTTTATTCAATTTTATTAATTTTTGGCTGTTTAACTCAATTGTCACAAATTACCCCCAAAATTTTATAATTTTACCAAATTTTAGACGATATTAGTTGTTTAACACGATTTAATCCAATTTTAAACATTTTAGGTCATTATACCCAATTTTATTTTTTTAACTAAAAAATTTATCATTTTACCCAATTGTAGTCGATATTAGTTGTTTTAACACAATTTTAATCGATTTTTGTCATTTGAACGAATTTTGATTATTCTACCCAAATTTTATCATTTTACCCCAATTTTATCATTTTACCCAATAGTAGCCGATATTAGTAGTTTTAACACAATTTTACTCGATTTTTGTCATTAGGACGAATTTTGATTATGTTACCAAAATTTTATCATTTTACCCCATTTTAGACGATATTAGTTGGTTAAACCCGATTTTATCCAATTTTAAACATTTTAGGTCATCTTACCCAATTTGGTCTTTTTACCCAATTTTGGTCAATTTAGCCAATTTTTGTCGATTTAAAAAAAAATATTTGACAATACCGTATTTAGGTAAAATTGGCAAATATTCCTTTATTTATCAAATTCAATGAAATTTTCTCAATTTTACCCAAATTTGGTTTACGTTTACCCAAACTTGATGAATTTCACCCAAATTTGTTCAAATTTAGCATTTTAGTTGAAATTTAAATTTTTAATTTTTTTTTAGTTTTCAAAAAATTTCACAGGGTACCCCCCTGTGAAACCGAGAAAATCACATGCTTTTTTAAACGTAGATTTTTTCATTATAAGTTGTCAAAAACATTTTCGGTTGCCATAGCAAAACGGAAGCCCAGCGTAACTTTTCCCTTGGTGAAAATTCAAGTTACCCTAAGGTCTACATACCCCCCGGGTTTCATCAAAATCGGTGATTTACACCTCGGGTACACTCCTCGTAAGTGGCGTACCACAGGGGACAGTACTTCGTCCACTTTTGTATTCTGTCACCGTCAATAATCTCCCGGCGGTAGTTTCAAGTGCGACGCCTTATTTGTTCGCTGACGACACGAAAATAGGTTACCCGATTATTGATCAAAGTGACTGCCTTCACCTGTAGCGTGTTCTCGATAACATTCATATTTGGGCGTCGACACTTGGTGTGAACTTTAATCCGGGCAAAAGCAAAGTCCTACACCTAGGAAATAATAATCTTAAACAACACTATACAATCAACGGTTCAAATATAGAAAGTTCGACGATTTTCGTTTGACTTATTCATCACATACACATAATATTAGCAAACGCATTAACTCAATCACTGGTTTGACTTTTTTTTTCAAAACCTTTATAAAACTATTTACAATTCTTTAATCCTACAAAATATTGACTTTGTTTCTGTGGTATGGACTCCCGCTCTGGTGGGTGATAAAACAGAATTGACGGTTTGACCAAATCCCATACGAAACTCACGCGAGCCCTGAGCAAAACTCCACCGATTCGTCGAAACGACGCCTTAGGACTTGTGGACCCAATAACGCGACATCGTGTTAACGACCTCGTTTATGTGTTTGACCTCTACCAGCGTTACATAAAGACTCTGGATAGCGCTACTCCTCGACCTATTTGCGTTATCTACTAATGCGCATACAAGGGGTCATCAGGCCAATAAGTTAAACCTTTAGTAAAACGCTCTGTGCGTTATCGTCACTTATCAAGCCGTGTCATAAATTATTAGAATGAAATACCGTCGGACATTCTACAATCGTCTTCCATAATTGCTTTCCGAAAGGCCATCACAGATTCGTCTATTATTTCCAAAAGCGCCGCACCCCACTTAATCCTCAAAATTTTTAGTTTATTGTTATTATTATTCATATTAAATTTTTATTAGGCTCAACTTTTCAGTGTATATTAACTTTTATCTAACTTTTATAAAAATGTAACTAACCACTTATGGACCGCACATAAGCCTACTGTGGCTTCGTGGTCTTTGTTGTTGATATCATAAATAAATAAATATGTGGGGTAACCGTTTGCACTGTTTAAGCTCATATATAAAAAATACCCATGTTACTATACAGTAAAAACATTACTATCGGGCATCTCGATACCATTTAATATATTTAAATAACATCAAGAATCCATTTAGGTACCATAAGAATATGGGAGCATAGCTTTAGCCTCTGGTATCGTCCTCGCAAACTTTGTAACGAAAGTTCGTCTGCAATTTTCACACCACGTACACAGCGCACTCAGGCGTTAGAATCTGGCGTTTTAATTTTTTTTTTCATTTCGTTAAAATGGTGGAAAAAGAAAATGGATTTAAATCGATTTATTCTCTTCCTTGGCGGAAATTAGTGTAAATAATTTTATTAACGACAATGGGTTGAAAGATCTTAATACTAGTTAATTGTTATTAAATAATAATTCCGAAGGTAGTTTTTCTCTAATAAATAGTATTTGCTTCAATAATGGCTTTTGATTTCGTTTTCTTTTTAACATTTCTATGCGTAGTTCTTTTTTTTGGTCAGCTCCATTTTCAATTACTTAAAAAATAATATGTCAAGGTCGTGTAGTAGCGCGGGTTTATCATAGATGGCAGGAGTGAGTTACTCGAAATATCGAAGCAGACGATCTTTCGCTACAAAGTTTGCGAGGACGGGTATTGAATCGCGGTCCTCCCATATTCTTATGGTACCTAAATGGATTCTTGATAACATGTTTTATTTTCGTGATAAAGGTACTTATTTGTTGCCTAACATTAAATAAACATTTAACAACATTTTTAAGTAAAATTTGTAATTTTAGTATTTAATTAAATTTCATATTCAATTGATTGTTCCAACGGAAGGAATTATACTGTACTATTTTAACAAGAATATATGAATGGAGTATAAATAATATGAACTTTGTTCGATTAAATTATTTTCAGTAGGAGACGTAGAATAGTAATATGCTTGGTGATAAAAATATTTTGAATATGGTTAATTCGATCAAACAAACGCTTTATTTTGAAAACTGAATTTCATTGGAAAAATGGAAGCAAAAGAGAAGACCCTATCGTTTGATAAAAAATCAGCTGCATGCCAACGCGACGCTAAGATTTTCGGGCGTGTTCTCTCTCTGCGCCGAGAGCGATAAAAGCGAGCGATAATCATCTTAGTTCGCGACAGACTCGTTCGTCGCGCCGTAAGCGGCTTCCGTTGATCGTGGTATTTCCACGCTTAGAGAAGCTTGCTCGCTCAAGAGAAAGCAAACGAGGAGAGAGCGGGATTCGTTTAGCTAAGCTTAGATTGAGATTGCTCACTTTGAGATCCGTCGATTCAACTCACCGTCTTTAATAACTCTATTTAAAAGCCAATTTTCGACACTTAAATTCTCACTGTTCATTTAGTACTCACATTTTTGCCCACGTATGGTAGCGAAGGTCAGATTTTAATTTGCGGTCACCGTTCCAAAAAACGCGGGGGGGGGGGGTTCGGGATATTTTGGGCGTGTTATATCGTCTGAAAGTGTGAAACAACTATCTATATTATAAAAACCACTTGATCGTCGTCGTCGTCCGAGCTTCGTCTTTCTGGCCTCTGTAATCGAAAACCCTGTTAAGCCAGCCGAGTGTTATAGTCTGCGCGTATGGGTAGTGGCCCTTCTTTTTCCACGCTATTCTGTGGTCGAGAAAACCTATTAGCTCGGTCTCTCGGAGTCTTTATACTCAGTCGGGGTAGCAGTAGGTAACATTGTCAAAGCTTGGAGGGGGAATGCGGCAAGCTTTTCCATACTCCCGGCCTTTCCGCCGGATTGCGAGGCGAGGCGTGCATGGGAAAAAGGGGTAGGGGTGCCTCACTGGGGGCTTTGGAAGAGAGAGAAAGGTGAGTTTTTGAGTTATTTTTGCGAGGCAAAAAGGGTATCCTGGTAATTCTGGCATGGGAAAAGGGGAAGGGTGCCTTACTGGGGGGTTTGGGACGAGAGAGAAAGGCAGGTTTTTATGATTTTTTTTGCGAGGGGAAAAGGGGGTGGTTCGACTATGGGGAAAAGGTTACCACGGAAATTATCGCATGGGAATATGGTGAAAAGGGTACCACGGAAATTCTCGTATGGGAAAAAGGGCGGAAGGGGGTGCCTCACTGGGGGGAGGGGTTGGGACGAGAGTGAAAGGCGAGTTTTTATGTTACTGTTGAAAAGGGGGTGGTTCAACTATGGGGAAAAGGGTACCACGGTAATTATCGCATGGGAAAAAGGGGGGAAGGGAGTGCCTCACTGGGGTGGAGTGCCTCGAAACACACAACTAGCCAAGGGCCCTCCCGTAGGGTAGGCTTCTCGGCTAGTCCTTTATATTGTGCGCCTCGTGGCTTAAGCGTTTGAGAATCTTCGCTTTCACCATTTTTGTCATCGTTTTGCGACGGTCGATCAGCATTTGGGGTTGAATACTAAACATAGGTTTACACCTAGAGAAAGGTTACTAATACAAAAAGTAAGATTACCGTTGAACTTTGTGTACTTAATTTGTATTCATTGAGTGGATTTCAACGGATTACTTTCTATAAGGTAAGATATTTCTAATGTTAAATGAAATTATTGGTAGACTTTGAAAGTTAAAATTATTTACCCTAATGAATTTATTAAATAGAAGTCACTTCTTGCCAACCAAAAAGTAACAATATTGACATATTAGATAATCGATCAGTGGTGTAAAATGTAAAATATAAATGTGGTTCTATTTTTGTTATCGAAACAAAGCACCCTCTACGGAAAAGATTTGAGTGATATAAATATTACATAAAAACAGGTAATATTGAAAATGAACCGGCTGTACATATTTGGAGTTATACTAATGATTACATGCTGAATTTTGATGAACCGGAAATTTTGTATAGAGAGGTTAATTTGTTTAAACGCCGTTACGTAGAATCTGTTTATATTAATAATGCTACTAAAAAGCCAATGGATCTAAAAAATGGGTTTGAGGATGCGAAATGTTTGGGGAAGATAGTTAACAAATATCTGTATAAAAACAGCATGGGAGAGAAAGATTTGGGTCTACTCTCTAGGTCCAGTAATTTTTTACCTCTCCGAGGGGACAAAGTCCCCTAGGAGGGGTTATACAACGACCGTGTCTGTCTGTGGGTCTGTGGGTCTGTCAGGCCTGCGAACGCGTTCGCATTTTCGGTGCAAAGTGTAATCACTGCGTACGCAGTTTCTCGAGATCTCTGCGTTCGCAGTTGCTAGTAATTAGGGAACAAAGTTGAAAAACCGTGTTTGCAAAACCACCGTGGGACGGTGAGCGTTAACGGATTAATTTGCAGTCGGGGTTGGTTTGGTGGTTTTTTTTTTCGTCAACGCTCGCCGTCACGACAGGTTTAATTCAGGAGTTTGGATATTTCGCTATTGTAATGTTTATGTGTAGGGTGGTATTGTTGTGTTATTGTTATGACGTTTGTGGGTGTTGAGTTTGTGGTGTGTATGTACGGGTGGTAACTCTCCAACTCTTTCTTATTGACTTTTGGGACGGACCGAGTGCTGAGTGTAATGCTACCTCTCAACATCCAATGGCAGGGTTTCCACCAATTGTTCACGGTATTCGTCTTAGTATCAATTTGCGATCGCATCGGGCGGGTTTCGAACCCGAGACCGCCTGTTTGACAGGCGGACGTTCTACCACAGAACCACCGACACTTATTACATTTCATTGAAAATTAGACCTTCACCTTTATCGAAAGCGTATTTAATAAAACATGAAATTTTGGTTTAATTGAAATAGAGCAAGATTTCGTGAAAGATTTAAATTATTGCATCGAAGAAATTCTAATTTAGCGATTTCTCATTTGATTAAAAACAAATGCGTCACCCAGGTTTCGAACCCGGGCTGCTCAGTTAGGCAGTCGAGCGCTCTACCACAGAACCAACGATAACTTCAAGCTATAATGCAAATAAGACACTCATTGTAAGCATAATAGTTAACAAAGTCTTGAATTTTTTTACGAATGAAATTGTGAAGGCCTAATGTGGTTTTTTTACGAAAAAATTATAAAGACTTAATCTTGTTTAATATAATAAGTTGCTTTATTTCAATTTGGTACTTTTGTTTAGTGTTTTTTTAATGAATGGAGTTAAAGATTTTTTCTTCTATTATTTGACGTTTTATTTTAATGAATGGAGTTTAAGATTGTTCCTTCTATTATTTGACGTTTTATTTTTGCGGTTGTATATTTGTTTTATCTTTTATTCTTTTAAAATTATTTACTTCTTCCGCAAAATGGTTAATTTTTTGGAGGAACCTTTTTACTTATTTTTTGTGTATTAATGTTTTGAGAACCTTTACGTTTGGGAAAGGATAATTTTTGACGGAACCTTCAAAGTGTATACGTCGCATTTTCAAAAAATTTAATGGTCAAATCTTGTTTTAGCGCAGTCAGCAGATAAGGTAAAGGGTAGAACCCGTTAGTTTTTTGTAATTTATTTAGTTTTTTCAGTCGTATATTCTTATCTATTAGGTTTAGCGTATTGGTTTTCAAGCTTAATAATTCATTTATTAACAACATATCGAGTTGGTCTGGTTTTCAACTCGGTCGTAATTTATTTTAAACGTTTTCTCGGCTGATTAAGATGTTTAATGCAGTTCATCAATTGGGTTCGTTTGTGTTTATTTATAAAGAACCCTAACTATTCCCTCTGTTACGTCATAGTTCTGTTGTATAACCTTTTTATCATTTTAACGCTTATCAATATTTTTCACGATATTAGCGATTTTTTAAATGACTACATAAAGTTAATTATTTTTTAATTTTTGTATATAAACTTAACATTACTTATGTATCTGGAGTTACAGTCATTCGTCCATCAATTATGTAAGCATCCTACTCTCTTAATAAAAAGATTAGTTTAACTTAAACCCATTGGTATCACTTTATTTTAATCTTCGTTGCTGTCACGAACATCTTTTTGGTCCGTCGAGCCGGATATAAATCACCAAGCGGTTAATCAGTCAAATGAATCGTTAAGACCAGTATCCTTTATCGTGAGACGCAGCTACGCAAGTTTGAATTCAGTCATCTATCAACGGTGGTTAACTTCAATCTTCAAATGGATCCGTACCTCATCAGGAGACGAACAGTCAAGGGTCAAATAACCAGACTTGAGACGGTGAAGACAAATCATGCCATCACACCGATAATACCAGCAGCAGTTAAGCTGTATAAAGACAAGGCTAATACACTCGCTCACGAATTGGACGACGTACATGCAAACATCGTTAACAGGTGCCCGTCAACGGACTTAGAAACACATGAGACAGAGTACAACGATCTCGTCACTCGCATGGAAGATCTGGTTGTATTCTTCACTTTTCTCAGCAATCAAGTACCAATAGTGAGAGCGACTAGTCAACCCACAGCAGATATCAAGTTGCCAAAACTGGAATTACCTGTCTTCGGAGGGAATTATATCGATTGGTTTCCTTTCCATGACCTGTTTACTGCCACGGTCCACAGTAATGCAGCACTATCCAACGCTCAAAAGTTTCAATATCTGAAGTCTACTCTCCGTGGCGAAGCAGCGTTACTGATTCATTCGATACCAGTCACGGATGGTAACTATACCGAGGCTTGGGATATATTACTTAACCGTTTTAACAATACGAGAGAGATCATAAATGCTCATGTCAAACGGTTATTCAATCAACCTTCAGTTAAAGACGAATCGGCAACAGCCTTGAGACGATTGATTGACACTAGCGCTGAATGCATACGAGCATTAAAGGTCTTAAACGAGCCAGTTCAATATTGGCATGCGATGCTGTTACACATAATTGGAGAGAAACTTGACCAGGAATCCAGACGGCAGTGGGAGTTATCACTAAAAGGAACCGCAAAGCCAAAATACGAGGATTTAACAACATTCCTCGAACAAAGAGCCAGGGCCCTAGCTGCCTCCCAACCGTCAAGCAATATAAAGATAAAGACGTTGGCGTTTCCCAAGACAAATCCATTATCACACCATGGTTCAATTCAAGACAACGTCTGTCCTATCTGCAGTGAACAGCATCCCTCCTTCAGATGTCCATCATTACTCAAAGCCAATCACGAAACCCGTTGGAGACTGGTAAAAACACATTCACTTTGTTTTAACTGCTTAAAGGGAGACCATGTTAGCAGCAACTGCAAAGCCGGAAGCTGTCGAAAATGTAAGGCGAAGCACAATACGCTTTTACATGCCGAATTGCAAGAGAATTCCTCGATTCAAGAAAGATCGAATGGAGACATCGTCGTTCATGTGTCACGATCAAAATCAGGACCTGCTCAAGTCATATTGCCAACAGCTATGGTTCAAATCCAAGGAAGTCAAGGCAGTACTTGGTCCAGTCGAGCTCTGATAGACTCTGGTTCACAAGCAAGTTTCGTGTCTGAACAACTCATGCAGAAACTAAAACTTAGACGGAATTATCAAAATATACAGATAGGAGGAATCAGTGCCACTGGTATCACTCATTCAAGAGGTGGTACAACGCTGAACTTGGGCTCTCACACAAACGCCAATTTCCATATCACTGTCCCAGTACTTATTCTCAAGAACGTGACGGAAAGACTTCCCAACTTCACCTTCAATATCCAAGACTGGTCTCATTTCAAAGGTCTAAAGCTGGCAGATCCCACGTTCCACGTATCAGGTTCAATCGATCTCTTGCTAGGAGCTGATGTCTACTTGGACTTAATTGAAGATGGGAAACTCTCGGGAAAACCTGGACTTCCTGGCCCTTTCAACACCGTATTTGGCTGGGTGGTAGCTGGAACTCTTGGAGGTTACGAGACCAAGACAACATCTTCAATCAAAATCAACCATTGCAGCCTCGAACAGCAACTCGCCAAATTTTGGGAAATAGAATAGCTAGCCCGAGACCACTTTTTACCTCCATCGAACGACAATGCGAAGCTCACTTTCAAGATACAGTCACTCGAGATCCCAAAGGAAGATTTATCGTCAGATTACCGATGAAAACTAACAAAGAGAAATTCGGTGAATCACGATCCATAGCCTTACGACGATTTCAATACATCGAAAAACGACTACGAGCTAATCCTGAAATCTACAACAAATACAAAGAATTCATGGATGAGTATCAGACTTTAAATCATATGGAATTGGTACCCACTGATCATCTCCAGGATGACAACGCTTATTACTTACCACATCATGCAATATTCAAAGAGTCAAGTTCTACCACGAAGACCCGGGTCGTATTTGATGGCTCGGCAAAGATGGCGAATGGAATTTCCCTAAATGACGTTCTTCTCGTGGGACCGAAATTGCAAGACGATTTGGTGAACTTATTAATAAGATTCAGGAGTCATGCCGTAGCATTAACCGCAGATATCGAGAAAATGTATCGGCAGATATTGGTTGCCCCGGCAGATCTTCGCTACCAACGTATTCTCTGGCGACGACAGAAGGAAGATCTCATTCGAGATTATCAACTGAAGACTGTAACATACGGGACATCAGCGGCACCCTATCTCGCTACAAAAGTTTTGCAACAATTATCCGAAGATGTCAAGTCCAATTATCCATTAGCAGCTCAAGCGTTACGAGAAGATTTTTATATGGACGATCTCTTATCTGGTACTGACGATACCAATACAGCGATTAAACTACGAGAGGAATTAAATATAGCAACGAATCAAGCTGGACTCCCATTGCGAAAATGGGCCTCAAACGATTCCCGTCTCCTGGAAACCATTCCGTCCGACCTACGAGAAACTCTAGTTCCTCTAAACATGGATAATGCAGAATCAATTCTTACCTTGGGATTGCAATGGACTCCAGCGTCAGATGTCTTATCCTTTTCTGTCAAGTCACCAAAGTCACGACTAAAAGTCACTAAACGCACTATGCTGTCTGACACGGCCATAGTGTTCGACCCGTTGGGTCTCCTAACACCAGTCCTCGTTCGAGCAAAGATTCTTTTACAAAAAATGTGGCAAATTAAGATTGGTTGGGATCAAGAACTACCCGAAAATATCGTTCAAAGATGGGACACGTTCAGAGAAGACTTAACCATGATCGAAAAACTACGTATTCATCGACATATCGGTCAAGTACACATCAAGACGTCGAGTCTTCATGGTTTCTGTGACGCCTCAGAGACAGCTTATGCAGCAACGGTGTATCTGAAGACCACAACTTACTTTGGAACGACTAAGGTTCGACTGATCATCGCTAAAACCAGGGTCACTCCTCTAAAGCAAATTACACTGTCCAGACTGGAACTTTGCGCTACGGTACTCCTCGCTCGACTCCTTATGATCGTACAACAGTCTCTTCGTCAACCCATAGCGGAAGTTTATGGCTGGAGTGATAGCAAGATTGTACTGTCATGGCTAGCATCGACTCCTCAGCGATGGAAGACCTTTGTCGCAAACAGAGTTTCTGAAGTTCAGAACGTAAAGCCCTCAATTCAATGGCATCATGTTCCTGGTATATCCAACCCATCTGACTGTGCTTCCCGTGGAATCGAAACAAAGGAGCTCCTTAATCATTCATTATGGTGGAATGGTCCAAACTGGCTTAAAAACAATGTTCCATACGATAACGAACAATCTACTAGAGATGATCCTGAATGCAGTATCGAAGAAAGAATTCACACGGTCACCGTCATGCAGTGTAGCCTAGATCAGAGCCTTCTCCAGAAATACTCGTCGTTAACCACGGTACTCCACGTAACGTCGTATATCCAGAGGTTCAGTCGCAACTCCAGAACAACTAGAGACCAGAAAGAGATGGGACCATTGACGAAAGATGAAATTGAGTTGTCCCTTAACCATTGGATCAAACTTGCTCAGATGAACGAGTTTCGCGACGAAATTAAGCAATTAACAGCCAAGAAACCATTGTCCTCAAAGAGTAAAATCCTGACGTTGACACCCTTCCTCGACCAAGCCGGCCTCTTAAGAGTTGGAGGACGCATCCGGAACGCTAAAATCTCTCTGGATCAGATCCATCCAGTCATTCTTCCACGGAAACACAGATTTACCGATCTCGTCATTCAGCAAGAACATCTCAAAACCCTTCATGGTGGGCCTCAACTTATCATGGCGTCACTACAATCAAGATACTGGATTCTGAACTCCCGTGACGCTGTCCGGTTCCACGTTCGCAAATGTATGCGATGCGTCCGTCAACAAGCACGTACAATCAGACAACTAATGGGAGATCTACCATCAAATCGAGTCAATCCCGGTAGAGCGTTCCTGAAATGCGGAGTGGACTACGCCGGACCCTTCCATCTTAAAGTTTTGAAAGGCAGAGGATGCAAGGGTTTCAAAGGCTACATCGCACTTTTTGCATGCTTTACTACAAGAGCTCTACACTTAGAACTCGTGAGTGACATGTCAACCGAGGCCTTCCTAGCTGCATTCAAAAGATTCACCTCTCGCCGAGGAAGATGTATAGATATCTATAGCGACAATGGTTCAAATTTCATAGGCGCTAGCAAGGAGTTGAAGGATTTCGAAAAAACTATCAACACTACTACGACAGATCAGTCCCTTGCTAGATGGATGAGCGACGAGGGCGTTGTCTGGCACTTTAATTCTCCAGCAGCTCCACACTTCGGCGGACTCTGGGAAGCCGGCGTAAAGTCGGTTAAGTTCCACTTAAAAAGAGTCATCGGCGAAACCCGTCTGACCTATGAGGAGATGCAGACCCTGCTTTGTCAAGTGGAAGCGTGTCTCAATTCTCGCCCGCTTACCTCAATGTCCGCAGATCCAACCGATCTCGCTGTATTAACTCCTGGTCATTTCCTGATTGGCAGTGCTCTGACGGCCATACCAGAACCGGACTTCACATCGACCAAAATAAATCAAGAATTCTATAATATAACGTGGTTAAAAATATATAGTCCCCCATGTAGTGACGTTTTCCACATTGATTTGCGTCATCACAATAGCTTTATTAGTGCACAAAATTTTAAGAATTTTTTTCTCAGTGGTAGAGTAACATTGGTAACGTCAGCGTGAGATTATCTTGGAAGCTCGAGAGTGCCGTACCTTAATTGGCAAATGGTAAGGTTTATGAAATTTTTCTCGTTACGTCATCCAGCGCGCATTGGCCCACGAATCAACGTTTTTAATTATTATATTAAAAATTCCTTTTAATCATAATTGAGAATAGGACTGTACTAACTAAAAAGTAATTTTTAAATACGGGTATAGTTTGCCTACTTAGTATGTAAAGGCCGTTATATATAGGCTGAAAAGCAAAACTCCCCTCTAAATACACACCAGATTTCAGTACCAGATTAGGGACGATTCCACTAAATTAGGGCGATGTCACTAGGTACTATGCCGTTTAGGGCGATGCCACTATAGGTACGGTTCTATTTAGGGCGATTCCACTAGGTACGATTCTATTTAGGGCGATTCCACTAGGTACGATTGGGGCGATGTCCCTTGACACTATGCCACTTAGTAAGATATCATTAGGTACGATGCCAGTTAGGGCGTTTTCTCTAATTCCTGTCCCTTCTTGGCCGCAACGAATGGCACAGGACTACCTATATATAACCTTCTTTACTCCGCGTAGCTGAGCTTTTTCCTATAATATTTGTTCCTTCTTCTAAACAAAAGAAGCGTGCATTCTTTAAGAATTTAAATTTTTAAATGTACTACAAATGTAACATTTTATAGTATAAAATATAATATTTCATATTATTAATAATAATTTTTCATTAATCATAACAATAATCAACAACTAAGCTAATACGTAAGTCACCAACCCAGGTCTAAGTCATCTTGCAACTTATAAGCCCTTATTATTACCGGTGGCCGGGTGACGAAGCATAGGACGGTGGGTAGTCAGCCTTTCATGTCATACGAGCTAACCGACAGCTCCCTACACCTACTGTTACCGTTAATCTTTATCAGAAGGAAAATGGAAGATCTCGCGGGAAAAGCCCTTTAAACAGTGGGGAGATAACTTATTTCGCTTAAAACCGTGAACAAAAATTATAATGGATACCAACTACATGTTTATATACATGAATGATCGGAATATCATTGGTTTAAAAATATAAGAGTACTTTAATTTTTAATTATTTATAAAAATCACAGATTAAACAAAATACAATAAATAAATGTTATTATCGTTAAAAACATTTAAATTGATCATTCTTAGATTAATTTCCACAATTTTTAACAATAACATTATTTTATTATAAATATGTTCATAAACACATTTCAATATTTCAACTTAATGAAATCAGAAATTTACTAGACGCCACAAGATAATAAATATAGCCGAAGAAATCAGCAGTTCGGGAATAAAATTAAAGAACAGAATAATGAATGTAGTAAATGCGGATATAAGCATGAATCGGGAAAATGTCCGGCCTACAAAAAAAAATGCTCAATTTGTCAAAAATTAGGTCATTTTGCTAAGAAATGTAAAAATCAAGATCAAGGCCGACAAAGAAATGTAAGGTCTATTGATACGAGCGAGAACGCCGAAGAAAATAACAAAGAATTATACATCTCGGAAATTAGAATCAATGAAGTATCGGCCTTAACTAAAGACGATTGGCACGTGCTAGCACAATTAGATGAGGTGCGTGTCAACCTAAAGTTAGATACTGGAGCAGAATGCAATGTTTTTCCGCTGAAAATAGCTCGAAAAATTAATAGGCCTATTAACAAATCTAGTACAAAGAGAATAATTTCATTCACAAGGGACACGGCAAATGTACTCAGAGAAATAGATGTACCTTGTCAAATTGAAAATAAAAAAACCCATATAACGTTTTTGGTCATACGCGGTAACGTAACGCCTATTTTAGGAAGGTCAGCTTGTACCGGCTTTGGCTTAGTTAAGAGAGTGTTGTCGGCTGAGAAGCAGAGAGAAAACGAAAATATAAAGATATTCGAAGGACTTGGATGTTTAAAATATTACGAATATGAAATAGATCTGAAACCAAATCCTACACTTTCTGTTAAAGCTCCTAGAAGAATTCCCTACGGGTTACGAGACGAGGTGAAGAAGGAACTCGACAAAATGGAAAGCATGGACGTCATAAAAAGAGTCAACGAGCCTACACCTTGCGTAAGCCAACTAGTGGTTGTTCGACAGAAAGGTAAATTAAGACTTTGTATGGACCCAGTAGAGCTGAATAAAAATATTCTAAGACGACACCACCCGCTTAAAACCTTAGACGAAATAGCAGCCAAGCTGAAAGGTGCTAGGTATTTTACGTTGTTAGATTGCTCAAGAGGATTTTGGCAAATAAAGGTGTCCGAACGTACAAGTAGTTACCTGACATTTGCAACCTATTGGGGGCGTTACCAGTTTAAACGTATGCCATTTGGGATTTCCTCAGCACCAGAGGTTTTTCAAGAGTTGGTTAGTGGGTTACTTCAAGGCTTACCAGGAGCAGAGTCCTCCATGGATGATATCTTGTTGTATCACGAAACTGTAGAGGGCCTTGAAGCGTTAACAGCGAAGGTTATGAAAATTATAGAAGAAGCAGGCCTAACTTTAAACAAGAGTAAATGTTTTTTTTCCGTACCAACTGTAAAATTCTTGGGACATATTGTAACGCGAGAAGGCTTACAAGTAGATCCGGAGAAAGTTTCGTCAATAGAGAAACTCAAGGAACCGTCTAATAAAGAGGAACTCAGACGTTGGATAGGCATAACTACTTACTTGGGGAAATTCGTACCTCAATTTTCGAAGAAGGTTGAACCGTTAAGGGAACTGCTTAAGTTGCAGGCGGACTGGTCATGGGGTGAGCTCCAGCGTAAAGCCATACAAGAAATAAAAACAGCATTGACCACTGCACCAGTACTTCAGTACTATGATGTTAATTTGCTAGTAAAGTTATCAGTAGACGCCAGCTCAAAGTCACTCGGTGCTGCTCTTATGCAGAATGATAAGCCGGTTGCGTTTGCGTCCGCCGCACTAACGGCGTCTCAACAAAATTATCTGCAAATTGCTAAAGAAGCACTAGCAGCTCGGTTTGCATGTGATAAGTTCCACCCATATATGTGGTAAAGAATTGGTGATCGAAACTGATCACAAACCGTTAGAAACACTTAGTCTAAAACCACTTTCAGCAGCGCCGCCCAGACTACAACGTATCCTATTCGACATACAACAGTATTCGCCGAAAGTCGTTTATCGCAAGGGTTCAGAACTCTACCTCGCGGATGCGCTAAGCCGAGATGTTGAGACGGCGGAGAGTTTTACGACGGTATCTCAGGAAGATATGACTGTCTGTTTGGTTGTACCGATGTCCAACTCGAAATTTAAAGAACTTCAAGAAGAGACAGCCAATGAGCCCGTGTTGTCGAAGGTCATAAAATATCATTCTCAGGGTTGGCCGGCTGATGGTGCAAAGATTAGAGACCAAGTTACGACATACTGGTCCTTCAGGGATGAAATTTCTGTTCACGACGGCGTGGTCCTCAAGGGTGAACGCATCGTTATACCTACCGCCATGCGGCCTACGGTCTTGAAGCACATCCATGAAGGCCATCTCGGTGTTCAAAGTTGCATAAGGCGAGCAAGAGACGTTCTCTACTGGCCTGGCATGACCAACGATATCAAGCGCCTGGTAGAGACCTGTGCAACTTGCGAGGCGAATCAGAGGGCGCCAGCGAGTGAACCGTTGCTAATGAAGCCCGTTCCGGAGTATCCCGGCCAAATCCTAGCCGCGGATATCATGTACTACAAGAGAGATTTATTGGTCATGATGGATAGCTATTCAGGATACATAGACATCTGGGAACTACCACGAAGTAATACCGCAACGGTTGTTCAATGCCTGAATCGTTGGTTTGCATACTTCGGGATACCAGAGGTATTGGAATCTGACAACGGTACTCAATTCGATTCCTTCGAGATGAAGAAATTCGCTGAAGATTGGAACTTCGACATTCGTACGTCCAGTCCTACTTATCCAAAATAAAATGGTCTGGCTGAGAGGGCAGTGCAAATCGCCAAGAACTTGGTCCGTAAGTGTGACAGAGACGGGACGGATCTACAATAATAATAATAATAATAATAATAATCAGCTAGGCTAATACCCAAGGCACCACCTTAGGCCTAAGTCATCATGCGACTTTTGAAGCCCTTAATTCAGGTGGCCGGGTTACAATGCGCAGACCTCGGATCTCCAGCTCAGCGTTTCTTGTCTAGAAGACTACGGTCCACACTTCCTAGCACCCAGGCGAGGCTATTGCCAAAAGTCGAGCATGACGTAACGCAAGAGCTTAGTAGGGCTAGACGCAAACAGAAGTCGTATGCCGATAGAGGGGCACGGAAAGCTCCTGCTATGCAAATTGGAGATAAAGTTCGACTTCGTATTGGACCTAGGCAGTGGGTTCCTGGTCATATAACCTCTGCTACTGGAGCTCCTCGCTCTTGGAATGTACAGACGTCCCGGGGCAACTACCGTCGGAACCAGAGCGTTATCCGTCCTACTCAGGCCGATGGCTGGAGGGAACGTATCACGCCAACTTTGGAGTCGTCACCAGTATCCAGGTCACGCCTTCCAGTCACCGAGTCTTCAAGCGCCGGAAGTCAGATCTCAAAACCGACATCTCCACCGGTGCCATCATCACCGTCAGTTCCTGTGTCCAGTGTTCCTGAGGTTCCAGACGTCTTGCCCAACGCTACTGTCACGCGTTTTGGAAGAGTCGTGAAGCCACCGACTCGATTCGGTTTTTGTTAGTTCTGTTACCTGTTTTGTTTTAACTTATTTTCGCGCGTTTGAACTTTGCGTTTTTAAAGTTGTTTCGTTAAATACTTAAGTAATTCATTGTAAAAAAAAAGAGAACGATGTCACGATAGACGGCGCATGTACAGCGCCACCTGTACCTAACGAGGTTTATGTTTTTAAAATAAAGGTCACTCTTCCCTTGACACTCGTTGTTGTTACAGGTATTAAAACTATTTCTTTTTTACTAGGCTAATTTATAAAGGAAGTATTGGATTCGAATTTATTTCTATGTACAATACGGTCTATGCCACTATTTAAAATATCACTGTTAAAACCTCTATCAGTAGCGATGGATTTGACAAATTCTAATTCTTGAGTTATGGTAGTTTCATTTGAACACAATTTGACTGCGCGATCAATGAAGAAGTAAAAAGAACTTAATTTATGATGACCGCGTTTGTCCTGACGAAGCCCCCGAATGGTGACGAAACTAGTCGTCCGAATTTTAAAGATTTAAATAAAATTTTTTAAAGATTTAAATAAAATTTTTTAAAGATTTAAATAAAATTTTTTAAAGATTTAAATAAAATTTTTTAAAGATTTAAATAAAATTTTTTAAAGATTTAAATAAAATTTTTTAAAGATTTAAATAAAATTTTTTAAAGATTTAAATAAATTTTTTTAAAGATTTAAATAAAAATTTTTAAAGATTTAAATAAACTTTTTATTGTACAAGAAGTTTTAGTTGGGAGCCTCAATTCTCAAATTTAAAAAAGGGTCGTAACTTTTATCGGAACTGAAAAAATCTAAATCTCGTGCGGCGCCGCTAATAATTATAATTATAACAAAAACAGTTCTTCGAACTGAAAAAAAAGAGAGTTTTGATACGTGTAGCCTTAAAGGGACATATTTTAATTTTTATTGTTATAGGTGCGGCCTTGAAGTGGCATATATTTTATTTTATTTTTAATTTATCGGTCCATTTAATTACAAGAGTATTTAGGTATATTTCTGTGAACAACAATGACGTCATTCCGGCTTTAAGTCACGGTTCACAGCTCCTCCATTTTTAACACAATATTTGTGGTCACATTTAGTCCATAAAGATATACCTATTTATTTTTATCCCTTCAAATCTAACACGAGGGGTCGGACATTTGCCTGTTTTGTGTACGGGATTTTGGATTTTTTTAAAAGCCTGGATTTTTTATGGTGGATTTGTCATACAAAGTCTATGGGAGCTTAATTCTTGGATTTTGGATTTGTGGATTTTTTCCAAATTTTGTACGGGATTTTTCGAAATGACCGACCCCTCGATCTAACATTTATAAGTTTAAAATTTAATATTATTATAATTTTTTATTTTTTGTTGCAGATCATTGCATGAAAATTAAAAATAATATATAATATATGCCCCTTTAAGACTGCACCTATAACAATAAAAAATTATGTATGTCCCTTTAAAGCTGCCCCTATCTAAACTGTTTTTCCATTCGAAGAACTGTTTTTGTTATAATATATGCCCTTTTATAAGCAGTGCTTTGGGAACTCCTAGCTTTTGTTGACATAATAGCATCCCAAAAGCCATTTTTCTCGAAAAACCCCATTAGATGACGCATTAACTGCTAAACCTAATGGTTTTTCGTCAAAACTATACGAAAGTATTTCTAAAAAAATACAATAATAAATAATATAAAAATCTAAGAAAATACAATACGATTAAAATCTAAGAAAATACAAATCATACGTTTAGAATCTAAGAATATACATAACATACGTTAAAAAGCTAAGGAAATAAAATACATACGTTAAAAATCTAAGAAAATATAATACATACGTTAAAAATCTAAAAAAATATAATACATACGTTAAAAATCTAAGAAAATACAATTCATACTCTAAAATATGTTTTAAAGAAATAAATACAATTTTAAAGGTTAATACTATAGAAAAAAATAATTATGAAAACCCCAAGCTCATTAACCGTCAAACCTTGAAATTGTTTTTGTATACCGCGTAAAGGCCGAGGTCAAATAAAACTCTTTATTTTTAAAACCTAATTTCATTGGAAAAATGGAAGCGAAAGAGAAGACCCTATCGTTCAATAAAACAAGTTGGCAAGCCAAAATATACCTCTCCTCGGAAGAATTGTCCCTAGTGGTATTAATTTCTCGAGATAACCCATAAAGATATCTCCGCAATTTAGAGTTATTTGTTAAAAATGTTATCCCAGTTCTATCCCGCCCGGTATAAAATTTTAATTATAATTAAAATAATTGAGACGAAACGACCAATTTTAATTTATTCAGAATATCATAAGTTAAGTAGTTACAACAGTGAGTTAGACGTAGTATAACAATGCACAATTGAATTAAACCCTTTTTACTGTACAAGTTTGTCAGTTGAATATAATACAAAGCAAATTTTAATGAAAGAAATATCTACAGAGGGTATTATAACGACCATTCGCTTTTTGGTTCATAATTTTAACGCAATCGCGCCGATTTGAATTAAGGGATAGTTTATCGAAATTTTGTTAAAATATTCCCTAATTTCCCGTCGCCGTTATATCGAAAATTTAGTTGATTCGGGATTGTGGGCGAGTGATTAGAAAATAAAATGGCAACCAGAATTATGAAAATTATAAATGTTTATTTTTATTCAGAACAGTCTATGGAACGTTCTAGATTTAACTTTCATCAATAACCCAACAATATATATCCCTCCTACGTAATTGTACAGAACTGGTACTCAAGTGTCTAAGACTAGATGTGTCTTAGTTCATCGTGATTGAAAAATAAACACTTACACTTAAGTAAATATAATAAATTATACTGAGTGATTTTAACTAAATTCAAACTACCTTACTATAAACTCTTGTCTTAATTAACAGCTGAGAGCTGAGAGCTACTAATTACTTCCAATCTACTTAATTAGCCTCACAGGTTGAGTTGATAATTTCAAGGGTATAATTAGTTTATTCCAATTCAAAAAATAAAAACAATCAATTTTTTCTTACAGCTGACTTGACTTAGTTCACAATTACTTTAACACTTTCAGTCTTAAACACGCACTGTTCATACACTTAAGTCCATTCACTCACATTCCAAACGCGAAACACAATTTAACTCTTTTCTTGACCGAAGACCGAACATACTAATTAAAACCGCAAAGTTACCTCATAACTTTTGACCGACACCAGGACCCCGTCCTGTAGTAGTTCGTCTGACAGCCAAGAACTAAGAAAGACTTAATCTTCTAAATTGACGGCAACGGCTTTATATACTTCTATTTGGTGTTTTTAGACCTGTCAAGATTTGACTAAAGTTCGAAAAATTTAAAAGATTATATTTTTTACCCGGTTTGATTGATAGTTCTCCACACGGTGGCGCTATATTATTACTTTGATATAGTTTCCGCGGGAGTTTTGAATAATTATCCTTTTTCTAAGCGTTATTAAAAGGTAAAAAACCCGCCTTATCATAATTGTTTCTTTACTTTCTATTTTCCTAAAGAAAGGCAATGGCTCGGCGGTAAACTATCTGCATTGTAACAATGCGACCCGAGTTCAATTCCTGAACACGATCAAATAAATTAAAATACTCAGATATTTAATTAAATAGAATATTAGTATAATTTATTAATATTTAATTAAATATAAGATTAATATAATTTATAAATATTTCATTAAATATAAGATTAATATAATTTATAAATATTTCATTAAATATAAGATTAATATAATTTATACATATTTAAAATGATGTAGAATAAATTATAGTACCTAACGTTATAACTATGTAAATGACATTCGCCAAAGCTGAGTGGTTAGAGTAAATCTCTTGCACGAAGCAGACCCGGGTTCGATTCCCGGCCGGCGCCAATAAATCGCAAATTGATACTAAGACGAATACCATGTACAATTGGTGGAAACCCTGCCATTGGATGTTGGGAGGTTGCATAACACTCAGCATTCGGTCCGTCCTAAAGTCATTAAGAAGAAATTGGAGATAAAACGACCGTACAAACACAACAGACTCAACATCTACAACCATCATAACACAAACACCACAAATTCAACACCCACAACCGTCATAACACGAACTCAACATCCACAACCATCATAACACAAACACAACAAACTCAACACCCACAACCGTCATAACACGAACTCAACATTCACAACCTACGCATAAACATTACAATAACTAAATACCCAATCAAACTGAGTTAAAACCGTCACGACGGTGAGCGTTAACGAAAAACCACCACCCAAACCAAATCCATCCGCAAAATAATCCGTTAACGTTCACCGTCACACGGTGGTTTTGCCAACACTACGAAAAACTGCGAACGCAGAGATTCGAGACATTGCGTACATTGATTAACCTTCGCACGGAAAATGCGAACGCGTTCGCAGGACACACACACACACACTCAAACACAGACACGGTGATTGTATAACCCCTCCAGGGTACAAAGTACCCTCGGAGAGGTAAAAAGTGAAACACGCGAACTAGTTCAAACAGTCTCTCAGTTCGCAACGCAATCTAGAATAATTGACATCGTGAATCAGTACCATTAGAACTTTTTGTAATGTTGTATACCATTGACTGGCTTAACTCCTGTTAAAATTGTGCGATTTAATATTAACATAATAATAATAATATATATAAATATCAATATTGAAATATTTATAGAAATAAAAGGTGACTATTGTAGAAGAAATTTATTTATTGACCTAAAATATTATTTTGTTTAACGTCTTAGTTTGTATATGAGTTAGTGTACAATTCCTCGCCGCGTGAAATATTCTGTCTATTGCCAATTGGAGATAATTTCTGTACAAATTTACAATATTTAAAATTTTTCCGAATGCACTTCTTCTAGGGCAGCGGTTCCCATTTAATATTGGAATATTTAAAGTAATAAAAGGTAACTATTGGTGAAAATAAAAGAGATTTTATTTAGAACATTTCTTAATTTCTTTATTGCCTTAAAATATTTACAATATTCACAAATTTTTATTTTGTTTAACGTATCTCATTTTTAAAAATGTAATTGCTTGAATTAAATTATTAGTTTCAAAAGGATATTTACAAATCTTATCCACACTAATTTTATTTTATTTTCATTTTTGTGTTTTTATAGTATATATTTGACTATGTTTGTGTATAAGAATTGTATTTTACTTTATTTAAAATATAGATAAGTTGGTTTTGTTTGTCATACATATTGGAATTGTATTTTACCATATTAAAAGTAGAAAAAAGATTTTTTTGCAGTATGTTTCCACCTATTTACATATCAGAAATAGATTTGATTCGATTTAAAGTAGAGTAAAGATGTTTCTTGTGTGTAGGCTTAGGTTACTATTCTTGTTTGCACTTCAAAAACTATTTATGAATAAATTATATTAAAATAAACTTTGTCGCCCCTAATTTTAAGACGTTAAATGACTTAGTGTTGTAAATAAGAAAATTTAATGAGTTAGTGTTGTAAATAAGAAAATTTAATGAGTTAGTGTTGTAAATAAGAAAATTTAATGAATTAGTGTTGTAAATAAGAAAATTTAAATTTAAAAAAAATAGTAAACTACGTCACAAAGCTAAATAGAATAGGTTAGTGTTCCTAAATTACATTTAAAATCGATAATGTCGTGAGATAATATCCAACCATTTATTTTTAACAAATTACATTAAAATAATTTTGTTTGTCTATAATAACATTTGCTTCGTCTTACAAACAATTTTACTTACAATAAGAAATGATTTACCAGAGCAAACACAAAACGCGAAACTCGGATCAAATAGATCTTCGAGTAATACACTAAATTAAAAATAAATAAAATAGCCAGAAATTCCAACGGTAGACCGGTTTCATTCTCTTTGGAACTCATCAGTACCGTGCGGGAAATCTGGCTGGCGACTGTCAAATCTAAAAGATAAACTAAGCCTAAACATTAAAAATGTCCAAAATTTCTGGCTATTTTATTTAATTTGATAGAACTTTCAAGTAAACAACAAGTTCCGAATTTTGCACTGAACCCAGGTGAATCTGATCTAGAACTAAACATAACTAATTAAATGTCTTGTATTTCAGAGTAGTAATATACACCACCTGGAATCTCCTCTAAGTCTTAGTTTCTTTCCACTTACAAGGAGAGTACCCGAGGTGTTTATTGCCGATTTTGTTCAAAGTCGGGCGTAATGTAGAACTATATGAGATATGAAATTTCATTGTTGTGGAGAACCAAAATCTGTTTGACTAGCTTTATCACAAATTGATGGGGTAGCTTGACACGCTAGTGGTTATATTTTCATTTAATTAGTAAAAAATTCGCATAGCCCAAAGCCATACCTATACCCGTGTTATTTTTTTTAACAACACACTGGGTTGCACCGTCCTTATAATACCCTAACACTTTTGGATGAATTGTTTGAGTGGCAGTACCTTTGTTTCTACTAGTAGCGATAGTTTTTAGAAAAATTATCATTATTTTAAACTTAGTCATATATGTAGATGTAGCCCACCTTACCCGAGTTTTCTGGTTTTTGGAAAGTGGTGTTGGTTTGGCGGTTGATGTTGAAGCTTGGGGGTCTAGTGGGAATGAACCTTCTGGATTTTTTTCTAAATATGAAAATTTTGTGGGAATCGATCCTCGTTTTAGCATGATTCCTATTTGAGACTGTAAAAGTGCTACTACTGAATGTTGTTTTTCAAAGCAGTCAGATGTAAAATGTTCTGAGCAAAGTCTCATATATGGCTTATATTCGAAGCCATCTATTTTGAACTCAATTTCCACTAAAAACATTTGAATTTGAATTTGATTTAGAAACACCCATATTTTTAATCCACTGTTTTCTTAGTTCTACATCTTTTGGGAAACGATGGAACGAAGCGCCTTTATTTCTGCTATAATACTTGCAAACCGGATCTACACAGCGATTCGAGACAGACGACTGAGGATTAGATGCCATAATATTATACCCGGAATACGAAATAATATAAATAAGACTCGTATTTGAAACTAACTCACCAAATACAAATTAAAAAAATACGAGACCCTAAAAACTATTAGATGACAGTAAGTTATTAGTATAACATTTTCAACTGGAATTGACAACAGCGGGATGTTGAAACTGATGTTATTTCAGAAAGCAGAAGTAGAAGGAAAGTGAGGGTGTGGCGTCAAACCCGGGTTCGGGTTTGGGTTCGGGATCGAAATCCGGGATTTAAGGGGTGAAATGGGGGTAAAATCGTCGAAAAGTCAATGTATTTATGGTATTTCTCGCGACGATTTGTTTTCCCGTATATCAACATATTGTGTCCAGGCCAACTTGTTTATTTATCTCCGCTTATCTCAAATTTCAAGAGTACACTTATATGGTACTTGGACGTATTTCTTATCGCGTTTTATCATACGGAATAAGTTGAAATGATGTAAAAAGTGATAACCTAGACGGCGCGTGCGCGGATTTCCTAGGGGCGCGGATTACCCGGGAGGCGCGGTTAATTTGAATTTAAGAGTGTTTTGAGGTCATGGAATATTTGTTGTTAAAGTAGAATGGAAATATTTTTAAACTTCATTTTAATATCGTACGTAATAAGATGAAATGATGTAAAAAGTGATAACCTAGGAGATAGCACGCGTGCGCGGATTACCCGGGAGGCGCGGTTAATTTGAATTTAAAACATGGAGTGTTTTGACGTCATGGAATATTCGTTGTTAAAGTGACGTAGAATGGAAATACTTTTAATCTTCATTTTATTATGTCGAGTGATTCAATACTTTAAAGAGATAAACTGTTATATAAGACGCGTGTGGCATTGGGTAGTGGGGGTTTTTCCGGGAACTTTCCCGCACACGAGTGCGTTTACCGCGTATATTTCCGTATAAGGGCGTTTTCCGCGTAGTTTTTCCTCGAATGAGCACGTTTTTCGACACCGGCGCGTTTTCACGTAGTTTTCTGCATTGAGGATCTTGTTTCTTGGTATGTTGATGAAAACATACATATGAGATATACTGATAAAATATTACTCTGATTGACGGGAATTCTCGTCACTGCTTATCGAATGTATAACACCTTTTAAGGAAAATAAATTTTTGAGACAAGGCTGCCATTTATAGAAGCGTTTTACAGTTCATTGAAAAATCTAATTTTTTTTAAATCATCATCTCGTTCGTAATTGCCTTTCGATCTCTTCAATTTTAAATGTATATCCTAATTAATTCTATATTTTTAACATTAACAAGTCTCCAAATTATACCAACTTTTAACCAATTTTCCCCAATTGTACTAATTTTTAACAGAATTTCCTAAATTATTCTAATTTTTACCATAAGCCAACTTAATTTCAAAACTATTGTCTATTTATGAAAATTGAGTTTTGTACGTATTTGGAATCGTTTAATTTTGATCCCTAAAGTGGGTGATTTGTAGGAAATTTATATTATTTTATTGGCTTTACGATATTTCAAGTTAATTTATAAAATTTATAAATGAGTTTAATTAAATTAATAATTAAGTTTCGTTCGTATATTGAATCGGTATTTATTTATAATAATTTTTTCACCTAGATTAATTTTTTTTATCCCCCACACTCTCGATCCAGCTCCCTACTATACGTGTCCATTTATAAAATCAAAATTGAACCGTCATGAATAATCCATATAATCGTAAAAGACGCGGGCGTCTTGAAGTCCAAGTTTCGTTTCCACTGAAATAGAAACAACAAGAGGAAAGGGTCTTTCTGGTGACCTAACTTTTAACATTGCTGGACGTTTTATATTTATTGTGTTCTGTTACTTATAGTCATATGGATTTCCATTCATTCGAGGAAGTTAGTGAAATAGTGGAAGAGTATAATAGGACGTGGTTAGATATGCAAGAAATAAAAGGGCATTTGGACGAAATGGAAAAGCATTTAAAAAAGTGGGAATTGAAGTTAGAAGAAGCTTGTCAAAGGGAAATTGTACTGAGAAATAAAGTTAAAGATATAAAACCAAATACAATTGGATTGAAAACATTGCAAGATAGTTGGAAGGAAGCAGAGAAGTAAAGGGATAATATTGTATGTCATTGATTGGCTTAAGACCTGTTATATAAAAAATAAAATAAAATATGAAATAAAATAAAATATGAAATAAAATAAAATATGAAATAAAATAAAATATGAAATAAAATAAAATATGAAATAAAATAAAATATAAAATAAAATGAAATAAAATAAAATATAAAATAAAATGAAATAAAATAAAAAATATAAAAATATTAAAATATTAAAATATTAAAATATTAAAATATTAAAATTACTAATTTTTAACAGAATTTCCCAAATTATTCTAATTTTTGTCATAAGCCAACTTAATTTTAAAACTATTGTCTATTTACGAAAATTGAGTTTTGTAGATATTTTGAATAGTTTCATTTTTATCCCTGGTTAAAAGTTATTATAATTGGGGTTATTTTGTTAAAAGTTAGTATAATTTGTGAGATTCTTTTAAAAAAAACTGCATAGTTTTGGTTATTTTCCAACAAAAATAGAAAATTAAAGCCTGCTTTTTGATTTTGGATACCTCGGAGCTTAATAACAACGCTAATCACTTGCATCTTGTAAAAAACAGTAACCTGAGATTAGAATTAAAATTTTCCAAACCGTTACCGGAGCCGATTTCCATTCTAATTTACGCTGAGTTTCTTTAAGTATTTTTTCAATCCTTATACCCATATTTACATATTGGAATTGTTGCAAAAGGTTCTTTTAAACGTAACTTAGTACATTAATTTATTTTGGAAGTTCAAAACGTATTAAGAGCCCTTCAAAGTACTATAAAAGGATTTCATTTACAAACTAAATTAATATTTTCTTCAAACTTTCAATTCGTTATAATTTGAATTTAAATGAAAACATCATGGATTATAGGTGCGTAATCTACTATTTGACCGAACGGTTTTAAAAATACTTAAAGTAAGTGGTTTTACTGAGAAACTCTAAAGGAATTTAACTTTAAAGGGTATCTTAGATTATTGTTTTTAATTTTATTCAAGTTCAAAACGTATAAAGAGTCCTTCAAAGTACTTTAAAAGGATTTTATTTACGTACTAAATCCATATTTTTTTTCAAACTCAGAAGTTAGTTTGTATGAAATACTTACTAATACCTGAAAAATGGACTTTAGAGTGGATAAGATTTGTAAATATCATTTGAAACTAATAATTTTTACGCTTTATTTAAGTCAAGCAATTACATTTTTAAAAAGGAAAGAAGTAAAACAATATATCAAGGTATTACACTCAGGTAAAAAAAATTAGTTGCATTATGTTTTTATATTTCTTTCTTAATTACAGTGATGCTTAAAAGCAAACCTCAAATCTAGAAAACAGAGTTTTTTTAACAAGGGATAAATTTATTTAAATAGATGCTTTGGTGACATCTAACGGCGGCAATGGAAAATAATAAACAAAATACTAAAAGTATCATGTGTTATTAAAATTTAAATTGCTATATTATATTTATTGTATGTACTTGAACCCATTATGGTATTTGAAATAGCTTAATATATGAAGAAAGTAAACATATTTCTTAAAGCATGGAAAGCGTTATTATTTTTATAATTTATTAATTAACTATTAATATGGTTACATTATTTACATAGGGTTCTTAGTTAAAAAGATCCAAGTACCTTTAAAGCTCACCAATACATAAATGTAATATTTAGTTGCATAATCTTATCGGTATTTATATTATCAATAAACACAAAAATACAAAACCTGATACATTAAATTATGCATTTGTACTTTAAACAATACCTGCATTTGAAATTATATAGCATAAAACCCCACAGCTTATAAATAAAATTACATCATGGTTTTCAAATCAGTATTATCAGTTAAAAGAATTAAATTCTTTGCATTGTGTTTTATATTCTTCAATTGTGTTGAAATCCATACGGTAATAAGGATCAAAACGCGATAATATAAAAAGTTCTGCAAAACTAATCCTTCATCGAAAAGTCATCTTAGTATTGTTGCCCCTAGGAAATCCGCGCACGCGCCGTCTAGGTTATCACTTTTTACATCATTTCAACTTATTCCGTATGATAAAACGCGATAAGAAATACGTTCAAGTACCATATAAGTGTACTATTGAAATTTGAGATAAGCGGAGATAAATAAACAAGTTGGCCTGGACACAATATGTTGATATACGGGAAAACAAATCGTCGCGAGAAATACCATAAATACATTGACTTTTCGACGATTTTACCCCCATTTCACCCCTTAAATCCCGGATTTCGATCCCGAACCCAAACCCGAACCCGGGTTGGACGCCACACCCTCACTTTCATTCTACTAGCAGAGTTAAAACTGCTATCTTAGGGCCCGGTGCAGAGACGTTTTTAAGAATCGCAAAATAGCGATTCCTCGCTAAATTAACGGAAAGGGGGCGTGTTTCGGAAAATTGCGAGATTCACGCCAAATCGGTGTGCAGAGACATCGCGATCGCAAAATAAACAGCGTACAATTAAGGAATTATATATTAATAAGTAAGGTGAATTTTCTAATATTAAGTTGATAATATTTCAATTGTATACAGTAAGCCAACAATTTCTCACTTAAATAAATTTTCTGGTGAAACCCAATCGCCCAGCTCTCACCTCCGTATAAAGTCTAAATTTAAGCCTTTGCTTAGTAACGGAAACCATGCCTTGTGGAAGGCAGGTGGGTAACAAAAACAAGACTGAGCCCATGAGTACGTGGTTTTAGCAAAATATGGAATGCTTATTAAATAAACATCTATAGGGAATTGTTTATTTTTCTCGCTTTAATATTGCACCTTAAGTTTCGCTTTGAAGTCTATTTTAGTTTGTTCCTTCATGTGAGAGTGAAAATCAATTATACGATTAACTTTGATGGTCAATGTTAAAAATTCATGGTTGTGGTTCTGTGAATTTTCGTGCTGATACTATTCTATGTTTTGGTTTGTTGACTAGATATGACTCGTTACACTTATAAGAAGCTGTGTTCCATGACTTCAAGGCACAGATATCGATTAGTGGAAAACTCAATGAACTATTATCATGAGAGTAGTGCAGACGTTCCAGTTTCTCAAGAAAATATTAATGACACCTTAAATGTTAATGAAAATACTCGAAAGGAAGAACATATTTTTGAAGCCTATGATATTAAGGACAATGATGACAGTTTTAAAGATCGAAATAATGATTCAGTCGACTGCAGGGACAATGACAGTGAAAATGATAATGAAAAAGTCCGTTGTTTCAGTGATGCCATTGAAAACATTGAATTAACGATGCAAAATGATGAAGTCTCTTTTCCACCAGCTGAGAAAGAATTTACTGATATCAACCTTCGCAGTAAACTTGCTGAATGGGTTACAAAATTTGGAATCACTAAGCGAGCAGTAAACAGCCTTCTTGTCATTTTAAAAATGCACGAATGCCATAAGGGACTTTCATTAGACTCAAGTACTTTGCTAAATACACCTAGATTTGTAGCTGTTGATAAATTAGACAGACGGGAATATTTTAATTTCGGTCTAGAGACTGGTATTCAATTGGCAACTTCGCAAACCGACTGCAGTAGTGTAGATCAGTTAGACTTTCTAGTTAATGTTGATGGGTTGCTGGTATATTGCAGCTCTAAAAGCCAGTTTTGGCCTATTCTTGGTGTAATAAGAAATTTACAACCCTCTAAACCTTTTCCCATTGGTATTTATCACGGTTTAGCAAACCCAGAAGACTCTGACGCACTGTTATCGCCCTTTGTCTCCGAGGTCATTGAAATAATAAAAAAAGGATTACTGATAAACGGAAATCTAAAACAGGTCAAAATCATTGTATTCAAGTTGAAGTTCCAATTTATTTAGTTTTTCAAATTAATTACATATGTGCTGTAGGGCTAAGTCATTGTTTGACTTGTAAGCCCTTGTTTATTTTAGATAATATTTTTTATAATTCGACGGCATTAGTAACAATTTTGTTTAAAAGTTAACAAATGTAATACATAAAATATAAATAACAAAATGAAAATATTAAAACAGAAAATAACGCGTTAAAAAAGGTTACAAAAAGAATTGATTTAATAAAATTTATACATCTCTTTCCATTAGGACAGACTTAAGATCTCGTTTAAATTTATTATATTTTTTATTTATGTCTATTTTGTTTGTCAAGTAGTCTAGGAGTTTTATTCCACTATAGTAAATAGATGTAAATTTTTTATTCGTACCGCAGTGTGGAATTTCAAACATATATTTATTTCTTGTATTGATAGGTTTTTTTTAATTTTTACATTTTTTTGTTCTCCATGGTAATCTTTATACAAGAACAACATTGATAAGTAATCGTATAATTAATATATAGTTAAAATTTCTTCTTTTAAAAATAGTTCCCTTGTGTGCGCTAGATAAGTGACGTTGTTTAAGGCGCGAATAGCACGTTTTTGAAGAATACTGATTCGATTTAAATTGTGTTTATTTGTATTCCCCCATATACAATAGCCGTAGCTCATTTTAGCGTTAAAAAGGGCATAGTAGACTTCTTTCAAAATTTTGTGAGACATTATTGTTCTACATTTGTATAAAATTCCACTTGTCGTTCTCGACATGGAAATTCCAGTTTAAATTATGATCGAAGATTATTTCTGGGTATTTGTACGTGTATACTCTATTTATTGTTTGGTTGTCTATGGTTAATTCCGAGGTTAATTCAATTGAAGTGTTTTTATTTTTTCCTATGTTGCTAAATATTATATATTCAGTTTTTGAAAGGTTTAGTGTTAGATTATTTTTTTACCATAAATTTATTTTATCTAATACTAGGTTAACTTTTTGTAAGACAGATTGCGCACATTCCCCCCCCCCCATTAATAACAATTGTGCCTATATATGTAAAATGAAAGGACATGGTGGAAAATGCATGCAGAAGGAAGAATATATCAGAAATCGCGTTTGTTTCCCATTAACTGATTTTGAACCGAGAACAGACGAGATATTCAGAAATAAAACTAACTTAGATCACCATAATGGAACTTCTATTTTGGAAACTCTACCTAAAATTGATATGGTGAATAGTTTCCCCTTTGATTACATGCATTTGGTTTGCCTGGGGGTCATGAAAAAACTTCTTCAATCATGGATTACAGGAGAATGGGCGAATTTTAAGCTAAATGCAAGGCAAGTTTTAGAAATATCAGATATACTGATATCTCTATCGCGAGTCACTTCTTCAGAATTTGTAAGAAAACCTCGGTCTCTATTAGATGTACCTCAATGGAAAGCAAAGTTTGAGTTTTGAGTTTCGACAATTTGTGCTATACTCGGGAATACTTCTACTTCAGAAATATTTACCGAAATCTTATTATGAACACTTTCGTATCCTGTATGTAGCTTGTAGAATTTTAGTTTCTCCGGTAAATCAGCCTGCTTTAATTGAATTCTCGGAAACTCTCTTAAAGTTTTTTGGAGATTCATATACAACACTTTATGGAGGACATTTAATATCATTCAACGTTCATGGCCTTATTCACCTAAAACAACAAAGACTAAATTATGGACCGTTGGATACTTTCAGTGCTTTCCAATTTGAGAATTATCATAAAACTTAAAAACAAACTAACAAATTCAGGCAGACCCCTGAAACAGATAATTAATCGCATTAGTGAAGAACGCTGCAATTTTAATCTGTCTGCATTTAACGTGAAAAGTTGCATCATTGTTTTTACAGTCTGAGTATCTCAGCCAGTTTGGAGGACTCATACTAAAAGATGTGACACAGAGGATTTTAATCCATGTCTTTAGCAAGACCCTTGGATCTAAGTATAGTTGAGAGGGGACAAAGGGAAAAAAGCTACAAGATTTTCGTACAATTAAAATTATTCTGAGTATGTATATGTAAATGTATTTTTTAATTATATCCATTATTAACGGCCATTATTTATGTGCATTTATAGAGGCAGTAAAAAAGTCGAAATGTGGGGAAGGCGCACAATATGTTGAAATAGAACAAATCTTAAAAAAATGGTCTCGCCATTGCCCAGCGGGAAGCAAGAAAGAAATTTCTAACATTGAAACTGCGATTGCTTAATTTGAGCTGATAAATTGAGCTGTATAAATTTTTAAAAATTTACATAGGCCCAATAAAGTTTTATGGAAATTAATATTTACGTATCAATTACAATTTGTTTTCTGTGATATGCAACACCACAATGCATGCAGTTATGGAATATTTTAATTATATTAAACCGATGAAGCCATAGGAAACGTGTAGGGGAACTTTATTGGAAAATATTTGTGTACAATTAAACGTACGAATATCTTTTTCTAGACCATCTGGCTAAAAAGGATATTCTTTTGTATAATTTTACACAGGATCGATCATTATACCCCTGCACCAGCTGACTTAAGGATATTTCAGGGATATATCTATAGAACATAGATAATTATTATATACATTAAAGTTTTGAGTTATGGTTAGGCAATATGATTAAAATTGATATTGTATGTAGAGACACGATAATACATGACTTTGATAAATAATTGTTTAATTAAAACCGTAGTTTAAAAACATTACATTTATTTATTACGCGAGCTTTCGAACCGTGGTTCCTCGTCAGGCTACATTCCAACAACTGATCGCGTTGTTATTTTTCACATTATGTTTTTAAACTACGGTTTTAATTAAACAATTATTTATCAAAGTCATGTAGTATCGTGTTTCTACATACAATATCAATTTTAATCATTGAACATAGATAAGTTATCCCTAGAATGTACTTTTATCCATAATATATCTTAAAGGATATTTTTGAAAACTGGGGTATGTCTCTACAACATCCCTCGGATATTGAATATCCTGCGTTTTGATATCTACTGAATCTCCAAAACCATGACATATGGATATCTAGTAAATATCCAATATACATCAAGCATTTTTACAATATCGTTTACTTAAAGTCTATGGAAGTATCTCTTTAAATGTACAGAAGCTAGCAAAATTTCCAGTTGCACAAATATGGTCGAAGAAGACGAAGAATACCATCGCGACCGGAGCGACAATAATTATTCGGATAATGAGAACGAATAAAGTTTTTTTCATAAATAAATAAGATTAATAAAAAACGAAAATATTATTACCAATGTATAAGTATTCTTTCATAAGCTAATGGTGAGCACAAGTGAAGGGAAAGAAGATGGAAAAAGAGTTAGTAGCGAAAAACTTTTTAAGCCGAATATTATACCGGCGTGCCGTATTACGTAGATTACTATAATCTTTGATTCTATTCCAGCTTTAACGCTCTAAACTACAAGAATAAATTGATAAAATGATCAGCTAGGGGCCTTTTACGGTTTACAAAAATTATCTACAAATAACTTCACTTATAACCGATTAATAAAAAGTTTTTTTAAGTAACGTAAATTCATATTGCTTTAATTGGCCACTAGATTGCGGACAATATGAAAAATTGTCAAAAAACACACAATGTAGGAGCCACGTTATTCTTTCGATTGATGTATTACCCCTCAATCCATCAAATAGCGCCCGAGATATAAGACTTTTATTGTTCTTTATCGCCGCCATTTTAAAACGGCCGCCATCTTGTATAGCTGACCACAAGAACCCCGAAGGACCGGTTTTCCTATATTTTAGGTAATCATGATTTTGAATAATAACTTTAAAATTTAGCCACCCAAATTGGTACCTGAATGACCTATTTCGGGTAGCTGGCTCATGGACTAATTAACTTAATAAACCCAAGAGCAATTTTATCGAAAAATAATTTTTCAAGTTACCTGGTTTTGGAACTATGGTATCGAAACGCGAACAAGTTTATTTAAATTAAATTTTAGGCAACCCGAATTTTTCGAGTTACCGGGTTCTGGAAATAAGGTAGCGAAACGCGAACGAGTTAGATGCGCCTGTATCAATTTGTACGAAATTAAAATGCGTACGTGGGTTGTGGGGTTCAGCGATTTGGCCAGAAATTAAATTTTCTTAATGCAACCGAAAACTTATTTCAGAAATGATCAAATCTAACTATTATATTCAACCAAGTAGGTCTGAATGTATGTACATTTAAATTTGAAAATCATTAAAATGTGCTAATTCCTCACTTCCGGAGCCCTGGTCACTAAAAATGTTAACAATACCGATTGAGTTATCATGTGTCTTTATACCTCTAACGTACCATGAGAAAGCGGGCGAACACCGGCGGCGGCGGAGACACACAAATCCCTTCGGATTGTGTTAAAACCGACTATCACTTTTCCGAAGCTTAGAATATTTTAATCATAAATAAAATTATAGTTGTCAAGACATATACTGGGTGTTTTTTGCCTTGATTGTGCATTTTTATCAAAAACCACAAGAGTATCGAAATTTTTAGGGTATTATTTTTAGTATGGGAACGCTTAAAATAAAAATTTTCAAAAATGTACAAGGAAAAGATTCCATTGAAAAGGACCAATTTTTACGAAGATACGAGATGATGAAAAAAATCCAGTTGTTCATGCCAGTTTTGTGATCAAATTTTAAAAACAATTTCTTAAAATAGGTTTTTGCATGTGATTTATCAAATGTAAGAAATCTGATATACGAAAAGTTAAGTTAGAAGAAACCACCTATGGACTGTGCGAAGGATGATAAAATACGCGAATAAGTAGATTAGTCCATAATTAAAAGGGAGAAAATAGCTAAACCCTAAACAAATTTGAAGAAATTAAAAAACTTACAAATAACTCGTACCAATCTGATTCCTACTAATAAGACATTTTCTGTGGCTTTTGCGCAAAGGTCGGTTGCAAAATCTTTCAGTTTCAACCATTCTCTAAAATTTTTGGTCGAGTTATTTTACGGAGATTCCAATCGTGACGCTCATTAAGTAAGTCAAATGTTTAGTATTCGTTATCCTGACAGAAGAACAAGCCGCGAGACCGTTCTTGCAGCTGTTCGAGACTTCGACAACTACAGAAACAACAATCCCAGGTCGTCTAAGCCTCAACATGGAAGAAATCATTCTATCCTACTTTGCTGCGTACCCTCGAGCAAGAATTAGACGTGCAAGTGACGATCAAGGAACTACGTTTGGAAACTCTTCTCAATCACCACTTTCATCCGAATCGAGCTACTCTCCACCAAGCTCTGTGCGAACGAGTTATGGAACGACGATATGATTTCTGTAACTGGCTAATTAACATGTGTTATGATATCCCAAATTTCATCACTCATCTGGTTTTTTTCATCACCTCGTATCTTCGTAAAAATTGGTCTTTTTCAATGGAATGTTTTTCGTTGTGCATTATCGACAGTGTTCTGCAACCTTTCATTGGAATTTTGGGCCAAAATAAAAGTTTTTCTAAAACTTGAAAAAGGTTCCAATTTTTCGGAAAATTTGGATTGTAAGCGTTCCTATACTAGACATAATGCCCTAAAAATTTCGTTTTTTTAGAAAAATTCCCAGTCAAAGTAAAAAGGGAGACCCTGTATGTATTTATTCCCCAATTTCACAGATAAATCTTAGTCTAGTTTTTTTATGAACAGATGTCGCGCTTATGAAATTCTATTTGCGTAAAAATTCAACGAAGGAAAAAATGCTCTGGAGAGATTGCCTCGAGAATGGAATTCCTTTAGCTCGTATAGAAATAGAGAGAGGGAAAATATGCAGATGTTATGATTAAAATGCCAGCCGCGAAGGTATGTTCGTTCACAATAGAATGAAGATAAGATAACTCGTACTGTATTAAGATGTTGAGCACCTGTAAATAAAAGATAGTCAAAAAAATGGTACCGAAATGGACGGCCTTTGCTTTTTTGTTTTTCACCATAACGGAGTTAATGCACGGATACGTTTTAAAAGTAAGCAAATGATAGACAGTTTTTAAAAATCCCTAGAATTTGTAAATGCGAACGTCCGGCAGTTTTGAAATTGTTTAGTAAGTAGCTGTTGAAACGTCATATGACTTAACAAATATTGGGTGCAATTACGGATCCTTTTGGTAAAATATGGTACACGTAGGGAATTCCGCTTCAATGTTTGCTGAACTGCAGTAGCTAGCCGTGGTGATTCAAATATGTAATGTAGTACTGTTCAAATACGGATTGCTTCGTCGTGCGTCCTTCTTTATCGGAATAAATAAAAGTCTGACAAATTGCTTTTGGCTGTTTCAATTTTTAACTGAATGTCAAGGCTGAAACCATTGAGTTGGGAATATTAATCTAGATATCCAATCAAATCTGCTCCCCGCGAAACAAGTTTTTCAAAATTATGAATGTGCCGTCTCCTCTAAAATAACGAGAAAACGTTATCATATGACCGGTGGCGCCATCCATTATTTTCGAAAAAAAACATTTTTGCCGGAAAACGCGTCTTATTTGAACGAAACATTGAAAGATAGACGGCGCCACGGGTAGAATGATCAAGTTTTATCGTTATTTGGGAGCAGAACTCAGCAGACGGCAGTATTCTTATTTTTTAAAAACTTGTTTCGCGAAAAACTAACAACCGACGTTTTGATTGGACCTCTAGATTAATATTCCCAACTCAATGGCTGAAACGCCAGGAAAATCTGTTCATTTGGTGTAGACGTTCGTGTTGAATACATTTTTATGGGTTACTAAAACTGTATATAGCATCTTTTTGTAAGTCGTGTGTTAATAGGAAGTTTAGTTAAAATTTTGTTTTTTAAAATGACCGCGATGATATTTTCAACAAAATGTTTTTTTAAGAACCGGATAAAAAAGAGGCTCCACGTTTAAGTTCCATACCTGTAGAAAGGTTTACGATGTTGGGACTAACAATACATTGTGCAGTAAAATATAATCTAATGAGCCCGTAGAGCCCATTCATTTTTATCCGTTGAATAGGTGTCGTTATAGGTCGAGGTTTCCGCAAATTATTCATAGTTCAATAAATTTTCTCAATCCAGTTTGACGCTTACTAATTAACTAAAAGTAAATGTCCTTACTTGGGACCCTTAAGTAAAAGAAAATTTAGCTTCCATCAGGCTCGGACTGGCCGGGGCGGCTAACCAGGCAAAATTGGGGCCAAAGTGGAAAAATTTGGCATTAATTGGAAATGGTGCCAACATGACTGCCGGTGGGGCCAACTTCTAGCCAGTCCGGCCCTGGCGTCTATAATGTACCTTTATCTTGTTATATTTTTCTTTATAAAATTACAATTACCACAATTCTTTAGTGTGGTATTCTACTAATGTATCTGAAGGCTCTCTAGACCCAATGTTGAAACCATAGCTTACATTCTTTTGCGGAGTATCAAATCAGACTTTCTCAAAATCTCGATATATTAATGTCGGGCCAGGGCGGGGCAGGGCGTCGCCCCGGTGCTTTTTTTCAAAGGCAGGGCCCCGCCCCGCCTTGGTTTTTCCATTTTGCCTCTTTTTTTAAACTTGCCAGGGCGCGCCTTGCTTCTATTTCGTATATCATTTTTCTGGAATAAAGGGTGTGTGAATTTATAATAAATTTTGCCGGCAGAAAAATACCATAACAATCGAAGTTGGACGTACATTTATAGCGGCCAGTACCACCATCTTCGATTTCGCGCGTAATTGAAGTTGGCTGTACCCAGGTAGCGCCCCGGTTCTTTTTATTTTAGGACTACACTACTGTATATTATATATTCTCTGAATACCTAAAATTAAGGTCTGATTAACATTTTAGACTTTCAAACTAGAACCGTAATATAATCTTTAAATTATATCTTTTAAATATTATATTCATTATTTATTTTGAGCAGATGTTCAAGGAAATGCATAAGCCAACTGATTCCTAACTGGTTTATTTGAGATTTATTGTCTGAAAGTTATTGGGTTTATCTTGAGAGCAAACATCAACTTGCCGATTAAAATATTTCTTCGAAAATTTCGCAAATACATACAGTTTCGTAATGGTATTTAATTAAAGATTGTAATTGTCGTTAACAGGGCACATGAAAACATGGTTACCACAATTGCTTTTCCAACGTTACCAGAAATTTATTTATTCGATGTCAGCTCATTTTAAATGATTAGCGAAGATTATTTTAAAAAAAATTGTGGTTTTCCTTGCTACTATTACTTATATCAATCGTCGTTCAACATGAAATATTTTCAACTTATGTTTATTTCTTAATATTTATATAAATGGCATTTTCTAGTTACTCTCTGAGTTAAGCTATGTAATGTTGACATGTGGTTTTAATTTTATGATTTCAGGCAGAAAACAACGGACAATGTAAGTAACTATTTTCTTTAATCAAATCTATTTGTTAAGGTACTTCGATAACGTATATTACGATTTCAAAATTAGTGTTTCTAATTTCTATCCTCATAAATTCCTATCTTATGTTTTCTGATGTTTTTAAAATTTATTTCAATTTATTAGATAATAAAAATTTAACTTTGGTAAAAGGCGATATTGTGTTCCGAGATGATCCTGTAAATATAATTGAGTGTATCACAAATATTTGTGTATGAATAGTTTTTGTAATGGTAACAATATTTTTCCCAGATGTTATTTTATATGGCACCGAAGGATAAATACCGGTTATGGACCAATAGAGTTATCCCGTTTGTCTTAGATCCAGGATACAGTATGAAAATGATAATTTTTTGCTTCTTTCTTTTGTATTAGGTGCTAAGTTAAAATAACTAGGTCCACAATTAACTCAGAACATTTAAAGCAGCTCTCCAATTTTAAAAATAATTTTATTCCAAAAAAGTGGTAATAAATGAACTTGCTCTGTGTGGAATAATGATAAAAAACACAAAGAACACATTTTTATTACCAAGAATGCATGTATTTATACGTTAGGAGAATACTTCTCTTAAGACAATCCGTGGATATCATAGTCTGGATTTCCTCCGTGACGAGCAGGGAAAAAAACAACGTTACCCCGTAGGTAACCAGTGAGATACAGGGCAGATAAGATATTCTTTTAAGAGAACGAGCATACAGGCAGAGAAGTTAAAAATTCCGGGCGTTTACACACTATACATTATACAGTATCTGCGTCTTCACATAATATTAACAAGTTGGCAAGCCAAAATATACCTCTCCTCGGAAGAATTGTCCCTAGTGGTATTAATTTCTCGAGATAACCCTTAAAGATATATCTCCGCAATTTAGAGTTATTTGTTAAAAATATTAACCCATTTCTATCCCGCCCGGTATAAAATTTTAATTATAATTAAAATAATTGAGACGAAACGACCAATTTTAATTTATTCAGAATATCATAAGTTAAGTAGTTACAACAGTAAGTTAGACGTACTATAACAATGCACAATTGAATTAAACCCTTTTACAGAACAAGTTTATCAGTTAAATATAATACGAAGCAAATTTTAATGAAAGAAATATCTACAGAGGCTTTTTGGAATTACTCGCTTACGAAATACTTGCCGCATCTTTAACGCTCATTTTATTTCAACACTCGCCCTTGATGAAGATACCGTAGATATCTGGTAGTGGACGACTCGTTCACTTCCTGTTGACGTTGTGACGCATACCACATGAAAAAGACCAATGCCGTCCAATTTCCAATATCATATAATGACTCGCACACCCAAGAAATCATTGACTGCGTTAGAAATCGTAGATATCCAAATATCCACACCAAATGTATTTACAAGAAGCAAAAACCTTACCATCAACAAAGCACAGAGAGCCACTTGACTGACCGCCACCTCTTAAAGCAATTAACGTTAAATTATCTCCTTTGAATTAACAGAACTATATATAGGTCGTTAAGAAAGTGGACCACCCACAGGGTCTACCCTTTAACCCTCTAATCTCGGCTGACTGCGTTAAAACAAGATTTAACCTTTAAAAAATACCAGATTAGGCCTTCATAAATTCATTAACAAAAAAAGACTTTATTACCTATTATGCTTACGATGCCTGTCTTAATTTCAGTGAATCTAAGCAGCTATCGGTGGTTCTGTGGTAGCCAAGCCGAATGGTCTGGGTTCGAAACCTGGGTGGCGCATTTGTTTTTAATCAATAGAGAAACGCTAAATTAGAATTTCTTCGATGCAATAATTTCAATTTCAATTCTATTTCAATTAAACCAAAATTTCCTACTCTATTAAATACGCTTCCGATAAAGCTGAAGGTCTAATTTTCAATAAGGCGTAACAAGTGTCGGTGGTTCTGTGGTAGAACGTCCGCCTGTCAATCAGGAGGTCTCGGGTTCAAATCCCGCCCGATGCGATCGCAAATTGATACTAAGACGAATACCGTGTACAACTGGTGGAAACCCTGCCATTGGACGTTGAGAGGTAGCATTACACTCAGCACTCGGTCCGTCCCAAAGTCATTAAGAAGAAGTTGGAGAGAAAACGCCCATATAAACACAACAGACTCAACATGCACAACCATCAGAACACAAACACAACAAATTCAACACTCACAACCTACGCATAAACATTACAAAAACGTAATACACCAAACCGTCACGACGGTGAGCGAAAAAACACCATCCAAACCAAACCGCAAATGCATCCGTTAACGCTCACCGTCACACGGTGGTTTTGCCAACCCTTTGAGAAACTGCGTACGCAGTGATTACACTTTGCACCGAAAATGCGAACGCGTTCGCAGTCCTGACAGACAGACAGACCCACCCACAGACCCACCCACAGACCCACCCACAGATCCACAGACCGACACGGTCGTTGTATAACCCCTCCTAGGGGACTTTGTCCCCTCGGAGAGGTAAAAATTGTATTAACTCTTCATAAATTTAAAAAGCTAGTGTTGTTTCAATTTAGACGAGTTTTACCAAAAGCAAATTCTTTCGGCTATGTACGCTATAGAAGACAGCACCTGCATTACCTTCACAAAGAGAGAAAAAGAATACGACTACGTACTTATCGTTCATCGAGATGGGTAAGCCCTTGAGGAATATTATCGTGCACTTTGAAGTATTTTATCTCGGCAACATTTTATTGTCGAGTTTGTAATGCTTTTTTCAAAATGACCACAATTCAAGGATGCGCTTTAAAAGAGTAAGCGAGGCCTAACCAACATGTTATTAGTTGTGCTCATCCCGAAAAAAGCGTTACAAGTTTGAAAAATGGAATTTGGTATTCCTTTTACATTTATAGGCAACTTACAATTATTTGAATCGTAAATCCTTAGTTTTTCGTAGGCTAATGTAATCTCAATTCGTATATCATCAATCTTAGGTCTTAAAACTTACGCTGATCACATTAGGAAATTCATTATAAGGCTATCAAAGAAGGAGTGGTTATTATGGTAATAAGAAAGTGTTGAAGTAAATAGAGTTCACAGTCATTTCTCGAAATGCTTGAGTAGGTGGTACAAACCAATTTAAATGAATTTGCTTTACACGTTAAAAATCGTTCGAAAAGCCTTCTGATATCAAAAAGATGCTATTTAGTCTTTTCCTTTTTTTCTGGTTGTATATGGTCTCAGCTGTTTGCTAGTGTTAAACGGGAAACGAGAAGCTACCAATGGTCAATTGTATTATGAATATGGTTAAACAATGGTAATAACACCTTATTTTTAATAAGAAAAACCCAGTACTTCGGCGTTTGTTCTTATTAAAATTAACGGTCGTATTACCATGTTTTAATTTATTAAGAAGGTAAACAACGTTATTGGAAAACACAACTTTTGGCGTAGATAATGATAATAGTTAGCTAAGCTTATACCCAAGGAACCACACATGCCCTAGTCAACTAGTGACTCGTGAAGACAATTACCGGTGCCCGGGTTATATTGCGTAGGAGGGTGGTGGCTAGCACTTCAAGCCACGAGAGACAACAGCTCCCTACACTTACGATTACCATTAAGCGCAGCAAGATCTAAAGGTTCCCTTAAAATATGTTTTTACAGTTTTTTAATAGTGAAAGTCTCTTATTGGTTTCCACCTTTATAGAAAGAAGGACTCTCTTAAAATCGTTTGAAACTTTCCTTATTAAACAATGGCCTAAAAATGGTTTAAATCGATACAATAAATACATATTACATACATAAATAAAATATATATTAATTTTCAATATATTAATTGCATACATGTAGGTGTTATTCGGACGTTGGGCGATACGGTGGTCAGCAGGAAATATCGCTTCACACGCGCTGCCTCGTGAATGGTCGAGGAATAGCGATTCATGAGCTCATGCACACTCTGGGGGTCTGGCACGAACACAATCGACATGATCGGGATAAATACGTAAAAGTGCATTTTGACCGAGTCATACCCGGTAGGTTCAGTTTATTCGAAAGTTTATTTCCGCGCTCCATTTTATCAATTTCCGAGAACTAAAAAGTTCCGATGAAATATAAAGCTGTCAATTTCGTACTTTCGCATTCTATAGGCCTACATTTTAGATGAAAACATTTAAAACTTCGTTATTACTAAGAATATGAAATATGGCGCCCATACAGTTACAGAGTCATCGATGTTTGAGTATTTTTAAATAGAATTGCATAATGCCATTTATTAAATGTAAATAATCTTTTTCGGAAATTTAGTTTTGAGATATCTAATTTTGGAACTAACCGGTGATTAAGGATGTACGATAAAGTATAATTTGTATTTATGTTTCTGCTCAAAACATTGATTTCCTTTCTTAAGCGAAAAGAAATAATTTTGAACTGCGCCCTCCAAATATCGCCGACGTTTTGGGTTTGGATTACGACTACGACTCTATCATGCATTATGGCAGCTCTGATTTCTCAATTAACGGCGAGGACACCATTGAAGTGCTCGATCTTGATTATCACGGTACCATTGGACAGCGTAAATATTTAAGCGAAAAGGATATTGAAACGATTAACCGACTTTACCATTGCGGTTGGTGTTTGCTTACTTTCATTCCTTAAACACGACCTTTCATACCCTTTCAATTTCCAAAATTATATTCAAAATTGAACAGAACCAAATTCAACAGCTTATATTTAATTTGGCAGTTAGAAAATTAAATGAGTAGTAAATTAATAGATGAAAACAGCAGTAGATTAAACACCAGAAAAAAAAAGAAATTTGGCAGTTTGACGCAAGTCACCCAAAGCAGTTAAAACAAGTTGCCAAGCCAAAATATACCTCTCCTCGGAAGAGTTTTTAATTTTCAGTGGAGCGTAACTGTATCCGTGGTTCTGCGGTAGAACGCTCACCTATCGTGCAAGAGGGCTCGGGTTCGAATCCCGGTCGATTAAAAAATTATACTACACCCAATGACAAAAAGAGGGCGCTTTTGGAAAAATCTTTTCCCTGATTCTAAGAAACTGTGTACGCAGTGATTACCCTTTGCCCCGAAAATGCGAACGCGTTCGCAGGCCTGACAGACAGACAGACAGACACGGTGGTTGTATAACCCCTCTTAGGGTACGAAGTCCCCTCGGAGAGGTAAAAATTAATACGTAATTTAAAAAAAATAAACTGTCTGTTTAAAATTAAAAAGTCTTTATTTTAAACCTTTCGGTCGACCTCTTTTAGGTTTTTTACCAATTGCAATTTGTTTCGTTTCAACCGAAAAAACTGCATATCCTCTAATAACCGATATCCCGAAAACATGTTTACACAAAAAGCTTTTTTAAGAAATATGCATAAGAATAAGTAGACAGTTTCCAATTGCCCGCATCAAATCGAACATAATAGTAGCTAGATACAATTTTTTGTAAGGATATGAAGCTTCGTATATTTTTAACAAGTTGGCAAGCCAAAATATACCTCTCCTCGGAAGAATTGTCGCTAGTGGTACTAATTTCTCGAGATGACCCTTGAAGATATCTCCGCAACTCAGAGGTATTTACTAAAAACCAAAAGTAAATAGGGGGAGAAAGTCTGGCACTTGGGTCCAACCGCACGACATCTTATTTGAGGGGTAAAATTTTTGGGCTTCGGAAATGACTTCCCCCTCGCCTCTTTACAGGGACACAAAGGTATCGGTTGTACTCCGCCACGATGAAAAGTAGTTCTCTATAAAATACGTGAATATTAAACTTTTGCGTTCGAAAATTTGGTTAATTTAGTTCCTAAATAAAGTAGATATATTATAGAAACTAAAATGCGACATTTTAAAAATTATAACATGACTTTTGAAAAGTAATAAACCGTAACGCTCACTTAAATCGTGGAGAGCGTGGCGCCACCTAAGAGCAGAGATCGGGACTAATTGGTAAATCTACGTTTTTAAGACCTAACAATTTGCAAGTTAAACTGAAATAATAGCTTTTTTTGTTTATTTTACAATTGATATAGTAATTATTAATTAAAATCAACCGTCATCGAAGGAAATAATGGTCAGCATTTGACAGAGAGACTATTTGAAATCGCGAGGCGGTGACATGGTTGCCAGGGAATAAAATTCAAAATTTTCATCTTGAGCGCGGACCGGAATACCACAAATGCACTACTTCGCGCGTAATGTGCTATCCTTATTGGTTAGAAATATCACGTGATCACTAGCTCTTCAAAAAGGTTGTCAAGCATGGTGGAAGGTAAAATCTGAAGGCAGTGATTTTAATTTTAATTAAAATAATTGAGACGAAACAACTGAGTTTAATTTATTCAGAATAATATAAATTAAGTAGTTACAACAGCGAGTTAGACATATTAAAACAATGCACAATTGAATTTAACGCTATTTACAGAACAAGTTTATCATTTAAATATAATACGAAGCAAATTTTAATGAAATAAATATCTACAGAGGGTATTTGTATTTTTCTCGCTTACGAGACACTTGCCGCATCTTTAACGCTCATTTTATTTCAACACTCGCCCTTGATGAAGATACCGTAGATTCGACATCTGGTAGTGGACGACTCGTAGACTTCCTGTTGACGTTGTGTCACATGGCGCATGAAAAAGACCAATACCGTCCAATTTCCAATATCATACCCAGGAAATCAATGACTGCTTTATTAATCGTAGATGTCCAAATATCCACACCAATTAAAAATGAATTAACAAGAAGCGAAAATCTTACCATTCACAAAGCACCGAAAGCCCCTTGACTAAATAATAAATGACCGTAGACGGAATAGTTAAGGCTCTTTATAAATAAAACAAACGAACCAAATTGATGAACTGCATTAAACATCTTAATCAGTCGAGAAAACGTTTAAAATAAATTACAAAGTAATGACGACCCAGTTAAAAACCCAGACCACTATGTAAACAATTCGATATTTTCTTCATAAATGAACTAATACCCTTGAAAACTAATACGCTAAACACACGCAATAGATAAAAAAAGACTGAAAAAACTAAATAAATTCCAAAAAAATAACGGGTTCTACCCTTTAATCATTTTATCTGCTGACTGCGCTAAAACAAGATTTGACCTTTAAATTTTCATACGTAAAATATTTAGACTTTAACAAAGTTCAATAAACAATATATACAGATATTGTATTCATCCGTTTAGTAAAAAAACCTGCCTTATCATAATGGTTCCTTTGCTTTAAAATTTTCCCTAAGGAAGTCAATGGCTCGGCGGTGAACTATCCGCATTGTAACAATGCGACCCGAGTTCAATTCCTGATCACGCTCGAATTTTACATTAAAGTACTAAAATATTTAATTAAATATAAAATTAATATAATTTATAAATATTTAATTAAATAAAAGGTTAATATAATTTATACGCAATGGTTACGCTTTGCTCCGAAAATGCGAACGCGTTCGCAGGACAGACACACACAGACAGATACGGTGATTGTATAACCCCTCCTAGGTTACATAGTACCTCGGAGAGGTAATAAAACGGTATAGGATTAAGTGACGTTAATAACTTAATAACAGCGGAAAGGACTTTTGTCAAGGCTGTTTTCTAAAAACAGCGGTTATAAACAAGCATCGGTGGCTCTTTGGTAGAGCACTCACCTGCCATGCAGGAGGGTCCGGGTTCAAAAACCGTCCGATGCGATCGAAACTTGATAATACGACGTATACCGTGAACATTTGTTGGACACCCCACCTTATGGACGTTGAGACGTTTATCGTAACCCTCAGCAATCGGTCCGTTCGAAAAGTCAATACATAGACGTTGGAGAGTAGATCACAAAACCACAACGCGTCACAAATGCACAAGATACATCTACATTACAATCGCAACTTCTCGAAAACGACTACTAAGTCACAACCGTCGCGGCAGTGAGCGTTGACGAACAAAACACCAAAAAACCCCAAAACGCAAATATTATACGTTAACGCTCACCGTCACGGCAGTTTTGCCACAATTTAGAATCAAAGAAACTGTGTACGCAGTGATTACGCATTACGCTTTGCCCCGAAACTGCGAACGCGTTCGCAGGACACACGCACAGCCACGGTGATTGTATAACCCTCCTAGGTTACATAGTACCCTCGGAGAGGTAAAAACTACGTTAGGTGTTCTGGTATTTAAAACGTTGTTTCCTGAAGCAGGGAAATAAATATCAGTAAAAACAGTTAAGCGAACTTCAATACGTTTCAGTACACATTCTTATTGACTACTAAATTGATAGAAAATTTAAAATATGCTTAAAAATATTACTGCTAGTTTCCAAATCAAACTGCCAAATTAATTTTTTAACTGCTTTGGAATAAACTGCCATTTTATTATTTTTTTAAATCTAGTTTACCTACTGCTTATTTCATTTATTTATTTCCATTTTTTTACTGCCATTTTAGTTTTTATTACTGCCCCATTAATTCATAGCCAAATTCAACTTCGACCCAAATTTAGAATCTAAAATTTAATTTATTCCATTTTGGTCAAATTTATTTGATTTATATAATATGTGGTTTGATTTCGGCATTGGATCAAGATATAAATCTTCTCTATTGTAATGAGAAAAACGATAAAAACTTAAAAATTTCACAAGTTGACCCTTTTCATAGTTTTAGTTACACTAAAATTGCCCGATGTTTCGGTTAATACTGTATTTGCAAATACTGATAATGCGACAATAACTTAAAACATTTTCTAGAAAAAGTGGTTTGTCCTGTTCCTGCAATTCCGATATTTGGGAAAATAATTTCAAACGGGCCATATATGGTGGGCGATCCAATTTTATACGGCTGTGACGCTGATAAATCTCTGGTTGGACCGAATGAACGACACTGCAAATTTGACGGCAAATGGACAAGTGTAGATCCAGAATGCTTAGGTAATCAGCCATTTTTACTGGGATTTATCCGCATTTGCTAAATGACATCGAACCTCTCACTGAAACTCTGAAGGTGGAGAAGCTCTGAGGTGCATACCACTTGCCGTAATCGGTGCACACACTGACGGAAATGATTTCAGTAATCTAACCATACTCAATTTTGTTATATAATCGCTAGTGGAAAACAAGCTTAACACTGTGATAGAAATATGACACCATTTTACAAAATGACAGATATCAATATCTCATAATGCGATAACTGCCGAAATTATTTTTACATTAATTTGAAATCTGCCGTATGCAAAATAGCGCATAACAATATATCTCTTGATTGTTATTAGAAAAATTACCGATTATCAATAATTTCCCGAGTTATCAATAATTCCCCGAGTTATTAATAATTTCCCGAGTTATTAATTATTTCCCGAGTTATTAATTATTTTCCGAGTTATCAATAATTTCCCGAGTTATCAATAATTTCCCGAGTTATTAATAGTTTCCCAAGTTATTAATAATTTCCCAAGTTATTAATAATTTCCCAAGTTACCAATAATTTCCCGAGTTACCAATAATTTCCCGAGTTACCAATAATTTCCCGAGTTACCGATATTTACCCGAGATACCAATAATTTCCCGAATTACCAATAATTTCCCAAGTTACCAATAATTTCCCGAGATACCAATAATTTCCCGAGTTACCAATAATTTCCAGAATTACGAATAGTTTCCAGTAATACCATAGTTTCCAGAATTACCATTAGTTTCAAGAATTACCAATAATTTCCAGAATAACAAATTATTTCCCAAATTACCAATTATTTCCCAAATTACCAATTATTTCCCAAATTACCAATTATTTCCCAAATTACCCAAAATTTCCTGAATTACAACCATTTTCTGAATTAACAATAATTTCCCAAATTACCAATAATTCTACATTGCCAATTGAACTAATTTAATAATATTTCAATTTTCCCAAATTATGCCTAAATGATAAATTTAACCATAATTATTTTCTTTTAATCCAATGATATAAGAACTTACCCAATATTATTGGATTTTGCCGAAATGTATTAAAATTTACCCATTTTATATGAAGTTTCCTATAATTATTTTTAACAATAACAATATAGAATTTATCGCTCCAAGGGATACATTGATGTGCGTTATTTTGAAAAAAGGAGTATTTATCTCAAAAGAAATAGGACTAATTTACTCGGTTAGAAATATAAAATCGACAAATAATTTCGGCAGTTATCGCATCATAAGTTATATTTATATCCACCATTTTTCAAAATGGCGTCGGATTATTATTGGAAAAACCATCGGTCTAATTAACTCGGGCAGATAATGAAACGTAGAAAATTTCTTATTAATCGACGAATATTTACGGAACTTATCGCACGATGAGTTTTATTGATATCCGCCATTTTCCAAAATGGTGTCGGATTTCTATAAAAATCTATAGTACGAATTCATTCGGGCAGATAATGTAACTTAGAAAATCTTAGGTTAATCGGATACAAATTACCTAACTTATTGCACCATGATTTATATTTGTATCCGCCATTTTATAAAATGGCGTCGTTTTTCTATCGAAATCTAAAAATCTGTTTACATCGTCGTAGTGGTTTATTGTGGAGATAAAATTGTTGGGGTCCTCTTTAAAGAGCGCTCAGGTGGTTATTTTTAATTTAATAGGGACGATATAAAATGCCGTAGAAGCTAAGTAATCATTTTAGATTGTTTTAAATCAAATCTGCTTTTCAGAACCGTACACCCATTTTTCATGCGATTTTGAAACAGACATGTGCGGCTTCGAGCAACACGACGAGGATGATTTTGAGTGGATGAGATTGAGTGGAAGCACCTCATCTGAAAACACGGGACCAATGGTGGATCATAGCAGGGAAGAGTCTACAGGTAACTGTAGCAGTATCAGTGGCCAGTTTACGCCTACCGCCCCCACCTGATATTTAGGGTCTATGTTTTACAATTGGATGCGTAACTTAACATGATGACATCTTTTATTAGGTCACGGGGGAATGGAAAACGGTCCCCAAAATCCCTCTACATCTAGAGGCCTGAAGGGGTACGTCCCTAGGGTTGGCCATTCAAATTTTGAAGGGCTTCAAACATTGAAATAATTAAAATATTTCATTAAATTCTACTATAATTTATAAAATAAAGCCTAAACAATAATATTTTTAGACTAAGGAAATTAAAAATGCGCCATGAATCCTTATCTCTTTATTTTATTCGCTGTTATCGCTTTGACCTGGAAGCAACGAAGGGGCCATTGACAATTTACTTAACGCAAAGTAACCGACATTTTCGACACCCCATCGTTGCCTTCATTAACAATTGGAATAACGCTAGCACTCTAAATTAAATATTAAATTATTTGATCAACTCCTCAATAATAATAGCACCATCTACCAAAATTTTTTTTAATAACATTCTATCTGTTTTACCCCTAGAAAACCTTTTGCTATTATAAAGCAAAAAAATTTACTCAAATTGTAACCTAAAAAATGTTCAATTTCAAGTTTTGGTCAAATTGTGGTATGTTTCTTAACCTTTCAGCAAACCCTTTCTAAGTAACACTTACGACGTAAGTAACGCTTATAATAGTCGATAGCGTCTTTCAAGGCGAACTGCATTTCCAATGTTTTGAACGTGAACTGGAACTTCTATTTCTTCCCAGGGTATTACGTGTACGCAGAGGCCTCATTTCCACAAATTCCGGGACATCGAGCGAAACTTATTTCCCCAAGTTTCGAACCATCTGGTACATGTACTGAAATATGCGTTAGATTTAGTTATTCAATGTGGGGCTTTACCATGGGCGAATTGCACATTAAAGCTGCCACGGACGGTAACGAATGTACTATTGATAAAATATCCGGTAACCAAGGGCCACAATGGATGGTAAAAAAATTCTCCTTTAGCATCAATTCACCAGTAAAGGTAATTATTATACAAGTTGAGTGTATCGATGTAATGTCCTTTGATGTGAGCCCTAAGACACCGTAATTGGTGCAGTGGCCAATTTACGCCACTGTTTCTAGTATTAAGTAGCATTTAACAATCTTTTCATATCTTACCTGTACATTTTCAGATTGTTTTTGAAGCTGTTATTGGTTCTGGTTCGTCTAGTGATATCGCAATCGATGATTTTTTGATAAGAAAATGCTCAGAGGAATACGAGGGTGACTTTCCGCAGATACCTTGTCAATGATTAATTAATGAAAACCATTTTTAATCATTCTTAAAAATGTATAAAATTCTATAAGTTCTTATTTTTCAATAGCCCCGGAAAGCTTTTTCAAGAAACCAATATCTCACTGAATTTTAAAACAGACTAAGCTATTTTATTTTAATAAACGTTGTTTTTCGACTTTCATCTCCTTTTTAAATTGTATGCGTGCTTAAACTCGAATGAAATAGCTTTAATGGTTTAATAATATTTCTCTTATACATGTCAGGGGCTAGGAATGGTACTAGAAATACCAGTTCGCTTAAGTGGTTCGTCGAGCGCGGTTGTTCGGCTTTTTTACTATTTGTCGTCTTTTTGTAGTATTGCTGTTTTACCTCGTTCGGAGTTATTTTTAAACACGTAATCTTTTGTATGAAATATTTTCGATATTCGTTATGCTTGCGCTGATGTTTTTGTACCCGAGAAGTAGAGCTATAGTAAACAAGCCATACCGTCAACTCTTTGGTTATTTTTGTTTAAACACTAAAACTAATTTAAACCTTTGTATAAATCAACTAAGAAAAAATATGTTTTATAAATTTAGTAGGTTTAATTAGACCATTTTATCTTTATCTCACTTGTTTGTTGATGAGTTATTCTCAAAAACCATTGAGAACAACCTTTTGGCCTGCTATGGGGAACCTGTTTTTGATCGAACAAACGTTATTTCTAGGTTTTCCGGTGTTCTCTACAACTTTCGCGTTGAAAATTGTATCGGTCAAAAAAGAAATTAAAAGGAAATGTGAAAACTTATTTGAGTTAAGCGTTCCTAACTAAATACGCATACCCTGAAAATCTCAAAATTATACATCAAATAGTTTTTTTTTGAAAGACATCTGGTCAGAGCAAATCGAGCCACCCTGTATACTTCAGGCTCGTATTATATAGAGCTGCGTGAGTCGTTGAGATTTAGCGAAGTATTACGCAGAGGCAGAGTTTAAGGCGAAATTAAGGGTTACATTTATGGTCGGAAGTCGTTGAAGTTTCCGTTGATGACGGAAAGTACGAGTATTGTAACCAACACCATGCTATACAGCGAAAAGCTTTACTGACATCCAAACAGTAGAACGTTTCGATAGTGTTCGACACGGTGCCCAAATTGCGCTTTTGTAAAGGTTATTTAGTACCAATTTCCCGAATTACGAATGTCAACCTAATGGACATTCGGATAAGTTAATTTGTATCCGTGGTGACCCGTAGATGACTAGGAATTGCGTAGCAATTGGTTCCAAGATGACGCTGTTACCCTAGAAGATGTGACAACTCCGAGGGTGACGATGAAACGAATTAGGAAGGCATTCCAGTTTCTGACTGGTGGACCGAGAAACAACGTGTATTTTTTTTAAATAAATTAATTACGATATTATTTAAGTAAATATTTTGAGGTGAATTTAGTTTGTTTTGTACTTTTTAAGAAGGTTAGTGTGCAAATATTTTAAGGAGTTGTAGGGGGTGAGTTGTGAAGTATGCCTGTTTTTCCCCATTTTCCTGCGATGAGTTAAAAGAGCACCTGAGAGCACTTTCTGATTATGCTTTTTTTATATAAAAGTAACTTTGCCACGAATGGGCCCTTTCAGAAATTACTAGTCGCGTAAGTATTTTCTTAATTGTGCGTTTCAAACCGCTTCTTTTTAAAACATAAGTAAATAATGGAAAACAATATCACTAATATCTAATGTTTATTTAAGCAGTACCTTTTCAAACATTCAAAGTTCTTTATTTTTTTATGGGTATACACAAGTTGCTCTATGGCAAATAAGATAATAATATTTTGTTTTTCAAAAATTTTACTTTCTATATTTCAAAAGGAAAATAATTAAAAGAACTTATTTCACAATTCCATAGCGAATATATGCTATACAATATATCTTTACTCTCAAAATTTAGACGCTTTTCAAAGCTTCTAACATTATTATTATTGTTTTTATCTGTTAACAGGGTTATTTAGAATACTTCTGATTTATTTTTACAATATATTTTCTTATTATTTACAGAAGGGTATCAGCCACAGTTAGATTAGATTTACGTTTGAATAAAATCCTAGTAAATATTTTGTGGTTATCAAAACATATATAATTTTATACAATATTTAACGAATTATAGGTGGCGCTATGTCGATACCCGTGATTATTAATTAATTCACAATTAATTTATAATTGATAACATTATTTTTATATTTGTAAAGAAATTATGAACATAAACCGTAACAAACGCATATTAAATAACCATTTTTACGATGGTGGAAAATTGTATAGCCTATTTAACTTTAAATTAGCCGAAATCCTGGATTACTTTCAGGGTAAATAGCTGAATATGAACCTTAAAATGTGAGCTTTTGGCTAGTGACCTTCCTCGGGTGTCGCTGAAATAAATATTCAAATCAATTTGAAATTGTTTGTTATGAAATAATATAACTACGTACGAATATAATAAACATCAACTTAATAATTAAGGATATTTCTGAGATTATATACAGCTCAACCGACTGAAGTTTTGGATCTTTTAAGCAAATTAAAAGGTTTAACAGAAGTTTTCAAAAAGACAATAAATTTAATTTACACGAAATATCTCAACGTATAATTAGTTTCTTTTGAACCTTTTATAAATAATTTGAATATCAAGGATTATCTTTTATTCAAATTTAATAGGACTATATAATACACCAATGAAGTATTCAATTACATTTATTATTGGAGGATTTACATACTCTGTCATGCTTTTTATCTCTGTAGTCAAGATTGGTTTTTCCCCTTATGAACCAATTTTTTGGTCTTACTTTCTTCTTCGCATCTTCAAACTTTCATCGGTCTAGCTGTCTCTTTTAACTTTGGTTTATTTTTTTTTTAAATGTGAGTCCTCGTAGTTTTAGTAAATGTTTGGTCGAGGAAAATTAACCAACTAATTTATTGAAAATATATATAGAGGATCGTTGAAATATTTTTGCTTCAGTGAAATTGAATGTGTCGTGGGGTTTTTGGGCACTAACTATATTTCCGTTTTCTTACGACAAGGACGGCGATCGATCAAGAGGAATTTCGTTTGCCTGGTAGCATTCAGTTTTCTCCGTCTCTTTTCGATTAGTGCAAATTACTAGATTTGTATTTTGCTACTAATTGCAAGTGCACCACAAACTACGATTGATGTCCTTTAGATAGTGATAGGTGAAATTGTGTAATAAGATATTTACTTGGGTAGGCACAGCCAATATGACTAAGGTAAGCACAGCCATAGCGTAAATTTGGCATCATGAGCCCAATAGTGGCTTTTCGTACTTCAGAACTAAATATTATTGTTAGGCTCGTGCACTTTCACTTTTCCGATAAATTGAAAAGGGGGCCACAAATACTTAATATGAAATTGATCATCTCTGAAATCTCTCTGGTAGAAAACATTAAAAACATATCACATGGCATTTTCAATACCGTTGGTAAAATAAATAAATGTGTCATTTGTGTAACAAATAAAAATAAAACTAATAACACACCGCTGAAGTTTAGCAGTTAAAAGATGGTTTCGCGTAAAACTATTTAACAAAATGTACCTTTTACTTATCTTGTACCAGCAAGACTATAAGTTTATTTTTCTTACCTAATAACATTGCTCTATTTTCTAATTCAGGAATCCAACAGATGGATACGCTAGATAGTTGAAAAAAATAAATACAATATCAGGATTATCCCTGTTTTCGTAGAATCAAACTATTTTTACTGTCGTGAGCCAACCATCCTTACCGTTAAACACGTAACGATTTATCGAAACGTAATATAAACAAACATTACTCAAACACGATGAAAATCATGATCGATTATAGCTCATCTTTCGTCATTTTGTATATTAGCAATTAGAATTCTATGAGGGTAACTTTCTTTGTACTACGTGCGAATTTATTATTAACCGCTACGGGGCTAAAATTAATGTTGTCGGGGTGTATTGATAAATCGTGCTTCAGGTGTGTACATTTATGGTGCCCTTTGGTATGATTTCAATTTATTGGATATAAAGTTGTATTACGCATACACAATATTTTTAAGTGTCAAGGAGTGGTACTCTAAAATTTACATTGATGGCACATTTTAGATTGGCACGTAAATCATTATTTTTTCGGAACTTTTTAAACAGAACGAACAGAAACCTTGGAAGACAAATAACGATTTCTCGTTTGACAATAGCGATATTTATACTCAGTCGTAACCAGATGTTATTAGCCGGTCATCTAATAAATATGAAAACAAGAGTTTAGGGGTGAAGGATGAAGTTATATATCATAATTTACGATTAACGGAAAAATAGTGAAGACGGACATTATATTGCAATTTCACAGATAATCAGACGGTTAACACCTCCAGCTGTCTTAATAATTTTCTCAAACTGGCAAAATTCAAAGACCGAATAATAATAATAATAAATACCAAGACACCACACCTAAGTCATCGAATTACTTTTAACCTCATTATTTTAGGTGTCCGGGTTATATGACTTAGGAACCTTAGTCTTGACGTGGGCTAACAGTTTTATACACCTACGATTACCATTAACCTCTGCGAGAACTTCCTTGATAATTGTTTTAAGCGAATTACCACGCATGGAAATACTATTTAGAGCGTTAAAAGCATGGTACTGCTAATTTCCTAATATTTATAAGTTATGGAATCTTTGAAATTTCTTAGAGAAACTTATTTTAGAAGAACGGTGAAATAATATGTGATCGTCCTGTCAACCTCACTGAAAGCCAAGCCTATTTAAATAATTTTAGTGAGAAATTTGCCTAAACATCAGAAAAATTGCAAACCGGCCTCATAATTGGGTGGTATGACCAATTGAGTTATGGAGGAAAATAAGCATTTTAAATTAAGAACTGAAATCACAAAATTAAAGGTTTTGCTATTGCCTACAAAAAGTCCAATGGAAAGGTATAGTACAAGCAATAGTTTATTCGCAATCATAATTTAAAGATGTACTTTAAACAAGCCATAATTTAGCGCCTTCGTTGATTAAAAAGATAACAATGCCTTAAGGCACAACATTGGTTTAAAGTTTTTTGTAAGGAATTGCCTAACTTTTAATGGATTAGTTTTAGATTTAAATTCAGTACGTAGTGTTTTTTGTGAATAAGCATTTCTGTGAGCCTATTTCGAATCATTGTGCGTACATCCAAATGACGGCGACGTTTGGTGCATGCTAAAATTCAGCCCGTTTGCAATTTTTCCGAAGTGTCAATTGTTTTACGAAATAAACGCGTGTTACCGTTTGTTTATTTTAGATTCAGACCAAATTCCAATTATAAGAATTATTTACTTTTTACAGCCTTTCAAACTAAATAAGGTTTTCTCAGAGTGTAATTTTCTATTCAATACAATAGTCAAGCTTTAAAAGAACATTACCATATTAAATGAGATATAAGAAATTTTCAGTATAAACGAAAAGTTGGCAGAGCTATCGCCTGATTAGGTACCTAGTTATTTAGTTGCAACGGTATCTAACATATATCAGAAACCCAAAAATGAAATGGTGGTTTTCAATTTACAGCCGTATAAGGAAATCATATTGGAGTCCAATATATTATCAATTCGTGTTTTATGGGGAATGTTAATTATCTAAGCTCAAACGAGTAGAACATTGTACTCTTAAAACGAGCTCCCCAAATGGCGATAGTGCCATCTAGGCTCTTTGGTGCTCAGACAAAAATTAAAATCCTTAGAAACGTACACACTTAAATTTAAATACATAAAAATCGTAAGACAGTGTCAAATACCGCAGTTGTTTCGAAAATATATTTTGGCTTGGATTTTACACCAAAACGCCTTCGGGCCTCGGGGCCTAATGTATAACTCTTGTCATAATGTCTGAAATAGACGTAGAATCTCTTGCCACAGACAGTTTTCACGCTTCTAAAATTCAAACTTTAGAGTCAGTATTTTATGTAGTTTTATAAACAATATCAGTCCAAAATATAGTGAGATAAAAATGGAGCGCGTAAATGTTTCTGGTTAAAAATTATCAAAAAAATGGCCTGCTGAAAAATTGCCTATTGGTCTCAAGAATCGCGTCATTGGTTCAGATGAATACTAGGATTGTCTATCTTGAACTTAAGAAAACTGTACACTTGCTGCGATTTTGAATTATATTTTTGGTATATTGGTAGTATTTTGTGTTGAAAACTGAGTAATCACAAATAATTTTGAAGAACGTGACGTCTCTCGAGGTCATATAGGCACAAACGAAATGTTTCTAAAAACGAACATTAAATCGTCTAATTTGCTAATATTTAAACTGGCTATTGTCTTTTTAATACACATATTTTTCCTTAAATATATAAAGTTCTTTATTATCACAGATACGCAATTTTGTAGAGATTATATATGTCTATATTTAATCCCCGAACATTTCATTGTTGCAAAAATTTGGCTAAATATTGTCTTTTAATTTGAATCGCTCTCAAACGTGTTCGCTAACTAGTTCGGCGGCTGGCGAGATCCGCGATCCCGGAGAATCGGTGCTTTCGAATTTCATGTACATGGATTTAATGATGGGGCTCTGCGTGCTGTTCGGTTGATTGAAGAAACTTCCGTGTTTCGGTTTCAAGTGGCGATTGTTCATCTCCATGTGTACGATTTTCATGAATTCTATTTGCGCCGCTAACTTCTGAATTTCCTCCTGCGAAAATTACAAAACAAAGACCGAGACGTGCTAATGTTAATTTAAAACGTACTCCCGCAACTATTTTTTATGTTTTATTATCACAAACCCAACGATCGTTGATATTTTATTTCCCATTTAAAATTTTCCTTTGATTGATATTCCTTCGATATCAAAAAATATATTTTCCCAATTTTCGCTCTGTGTTCGTTTCAATATAATTTTTACGTTGTTTTAAACGTGGTTGTCAATTTTAGTCGCTATTATCCTATTAAGTTTACATACATAAATAAATTCAGTAACATCTGAAACTCACCCGTTTGCGAAAAGGTAGAAACGTCCATAATAAATTCCTAACACATTGGATCGTACCAGGCATTTTTCCCAAAAAACTTTACTTTCCAGAAATATGATATTTCTGGAAGTTCACTATCGGGAAAGGTCGTTGTAAATTTCAACAAAATCTTCCCGGATTTGGATTTTTTTTACGCTAGGTAGTAGAAGAAAACTTTAGATAGCTGTTTACGGCTATAACGAGGTATACTTGATTACTGAAGTACGTTGAGATTATGATTTTAATATCGGTGACTCCACACTTTAAATACTTAAAAGAAACCTAAATTTAAACAAAGTGCAAATTCAAAAAAGATTTGGGCAATTCAGTTTTTGGAAATTAGACATTTCTTAGACTTCTTACAACCTCCTTTTTTAAATTTTGCAACACTTTTTTTTCTCAAAATTAATTATCAATAGTTTAGAAAACGTTCGTTTTTAGCAATCACACAAACACTACCAGTTAAGTAGGTTTAATTGTGAAAAGGCTCAGGCCACCTACTACCAACTTCTTATTTTTCATGACTTAATATATTGGTGACAAATTGACCTATTCCGACCTAACCAATTTTATATAAGGTTTTCGAGTATGCTCTACTACTTGTTCATTTATAGTTTTCATCTTGAATTTCCAAAACCGTGAACAATGTCACGATTTTGCTGAAATTTACAATTAACAACGACCTTCCCCGATAATGTAAATCCTGAAAATGTCACATTTCTAGGTAATATAGTTTATGAGAAAAATGCCTGGGGTGATCAAATTAAAACGCCCTGTATAAACTGAAAAAGCTAACTGTCGTAGCTGAAGTAAAAATAATCTGATTTCTCGTTATCAGTGCAATACCTAGAATTCAACTACAATGTTCAACTCCCACGTAAACTTTTAAGTTGGTTTTGTTTTTATTGAGAATTAGGTTCACCTTTAGTTCTTCATTTTCCTGGTTCAAATCCGGAGTTTCTTCGTGCATGAGGCCAACTCCATTCAGCGAGAAAGAGGCCGTGACGCCTCTAGCCCTTGCCCGGTTATCCCACGTGTCTCCTTGGCCTTTCATTACACGGTAAAACTGAAAAATATTATAAATTAGATGAGTGAGCTACAGCTACATACAGATTGATCGCTGAAGCAAATAAATTTATAAACCTTACCCTATCTAATGAGTATTATAGGATTAAGTTAACGCGCCCACTTTATTTCGGTGCACACTAAAGATTTCAATAAAAACTAGATGACAATTGACGGTTCAATAAAACCCTTTTTATTTAGCCTAGGTATCCAAAGAAGAAACTACAATACATTCTGAACGAGGTTCGTCATCCGCTTGATAGTTGGCTTTCATTTTTCAAAGCTAAAATTGAAACGACGCGCAAAGCTTTCCTAGGCCTAAAGCAACACTTTTTTATGCGTTGACACTCATCTAGTGGCAATTTTCCATTTTTGAAAACCAGACCTTTTTCTTTTACCGATTTAAGGCTAAGCGGCAAGAACCACAAAGAGTAGCTTTCTCGATCAGGTTCGGCGTATCAATACTTCCGAGAGAATTTTTTTATTAGGCTTTTTAGGTTTTTCCATTGACATAAAGCTACCTAAAGAACCTGCTTGACTTTCACATGCTAAGTAGACGCTTGGTATTTAAGAGAGCGAAGGGTCTGGTTTGAAGACGGAAAGTTTGCACCTACGTGAACATCTCGCGTTAACTGAAAACCGTAATACTAGTGAATTTTTAAAGGTAGCATAATGGTACTATTTAGAACTACTTAAGATAATGGTATCTTAAAAATATAAATCGAGACTAAAATTAAATTTTAACGAATAAATTAAGAAAAAGAGCCAGGTTACCTTGGGACCAAATATAAGGATTGTTGTGACTGTTGTACTCATTTGGGTACGAATGAATCCAAACAAGTATTTTATATCTGGACCAGCATGTGGAAGAATAACTAGGCTGTGCAAAATATAAGAGAAGTACTTGTCAATAATTAAAAATTTTGAATTCAGTATTCATTGTTGACGTTATTATACTTTGCTATTATACTTTTTTTGCTATGACTGGGTATTCAATATAATTTTTATGGTTTTATATTTGGAAAATGGGAACATTTTTCACGGCTTAAATTTTTTTAAATGTACCAAAAAATCCATTGAAAAAGACTAATTTTTCACGAATATATGAGGTGATGAATAAATAACAAGTTGTCCATATGGTGCAATAGCCAGTTTTGTGCCCAAATTTAAAAATGTCTTAAATATCTTAATTTTTAAAGTTTATTCGTATCTCCGTTCGTCAAGATGCATGTTTCGGCACGATGGTGAATCTCTCGAAACGAGCCGGCCCGCGATCATATTAGGAGGGAGAAGTGCGAAGACTGCACTAATTCTTTGTCGTCATTCATCTATGCTCGCAACGGGCGTCTCGTAAATTGTTTCTTTGATGAAACCCCATAAGTGAAAGATGAGTGATCAAATTTGGGACATCATAAGACATGTTAATTAGCCAGTTGCAGAAATCATATGTTCGTTCCATATCTCCTTCGTGCAGAGCTTGGAAGGTAGCTCGATACGGATTTAAAAGGTGATTCTGAAGAGTTCTCCAAACGTAGTTCCTTGATAACCTGCACTCTTAAAAATTGCTGTTCTTAACGTTTTCTGAAAAGAACGGCAATGATCTAAGTTGAACGCAATCTGTTCTAAAATAATAAATGCTGTTATACATTGAACAAAGGTCCCATTTGAACAACTAAATGTTCTATATAAAAACAAGTAACATTTAAAGGAAAAATCAAAATTTTGTTCAACAGAACATTTCTATATCTTCACTTTTTCTATTTATTTCCAAAAACTTCTTTTAAATTATTTAATATTTTTATTGTTTCGTTAAAATTAAAAAAATTATGATATTCAAAGAGATTTCCGTTTTAGTTACTAAATTGTTTTACGGTCACGGTCATATTCAAAATAATTTTTGTTAAACTAAAAACAAATATCATAAGCTTAGGGGAAAAACTAATAGATAATCAACACTGTAATTCGACTAATAGGTATTCTAGGAGATAATAGAACTTATATTTTACCCTGTCCAACACTTTTTTAGAAATAAAAAAATAAAACCAACTGTTAGTCACGTGAAGACACAATGAGTTATGCCTTTACTTTTACCTCGTTGCGGGTAACATAGTCTCATTCACGCTTTAGAAGACGTTGATTAAACTAATTAATGTAAATATCTAAAGTAAATTTTCTACTAAAACCAAATAGTTAATAAATTGAAACTTCTGTAGGTTCTGATTCCTAAATTGAGCAAAAGATGGTGTACAAAATATTGTTGAAGCTCTTTTGAATGCGGTGGAGCCAGAAAAACAAATCGTGACGGATGAAATTTTTGAAAGTAATGAATTCATTTTTTAAACTGTATTATCTCTTATATTAAAAATATTATTTTTTAATTTTCAGACTGAAGAATTACCTAATACACCAATAATTGGTTTAAATTCCATGGACTTTTTCAATTCAGAAACGAGCATCGTATTGGAAAACAATACCATGTATTGTTCAACTTTACAAAAAGAAACTTATTCAGCTGCTATTTTACGTTCCAAATAAAATATGCCCAAGGCCTAAACAAGACATTGGAGTATCTCCAGAAAATGGTTTTTAGCATTGATTACAAAAAAAATTGAATTTCGGTGACAAACTTAGTTAATAAGATTTTTTAAAATGTGTTTTCGAATGCTTAATCGAAATCTTAATTGAAATCTTAAAGATTAAAATTTTTAATGACTTATTTTTTGTAATTATTGTTAGTGACACTATAAGCTTTGTGTATAAATAAGCCTATAAAGAAAAGTATTTGGTAGTGAACATTAAAGTTTTAATTCGCACACTCGCAAGTTCTTTGTAGAACTGTTATTGTTCACCTTTGAAAAACTATTTTGTTCTATTAAAAAAGGTATTTGGTCTATGTAGAACAGTATCATGTTCAACAAGTGAACATTTAAGTTCTTTTTAGAACTGTTATGGTTTAACTTAGGTCATTTGTTTGTGCGAAAGCAGAACAGATCTGTTGTACTTAGAACACAATGCTTTTCGATTTGTAACAATAAATAGATGAATTTATCAATTAAAACTGACTTTGTAGAACAGAGTGACCTGTTCTTCATTGAACAAAACATTTATCTGCATCAAAGTACAACTTTCTGTTCTCTAAAGCCCCAAGAACAGCATTTTCTTCTAAGCTTAACAATTTTTTTTAAGAGTGTAAGATCGTTGCTTGCACCTCTAATACTTGTTCGAGGGTACGAAGTGAAGTAGACTAGATTGATTTCCATGTTGAAGTTTCGACAACCTTGTCCACGGAACCTGGGATTTACGTTTCCTAAGTTGTCGAAGTCTCGAACAGCTCCGAGAACAATGTTTTGGCTTCATCTTCTGTCAGGATAGCGAATACTACACATTTGACTTACTCGATGAACGTTAAGATTGGCATCTCCGTAAAATAACTCGACCATAAAATCGTGCTGCTCACGAGAATGAAGGGGCATAGTTGTTGATTAGACTCAATAAATGTTAACGAATGGTTTAAAACTGAAATATTTCGCCATAAATAGTACCTAACCACCGATCTTTGCGCAAAAGCAACATAAAATATTTTATTATTAAGCTTGACATATGGATAAATTTTCGCACAAAACTGTCTTCTGCCCCATGTGGAAAACTTGTTTTTATCTCCTCATATCTTTGTGATATTCATAAAAATAATATTTTCATAATTTAGGTTTTAAGCGTTCCTATAATAGACATATTACCCTAAAAATTTCGTAACTCTCAATCTTGTTGATTTGAGAAGATGCCCAGTCAGAGCAAAAAAGACACCCTGTTTATTATTTAATATGGATGCGAAAATCGTGAAGCAAAATTATGAACGTTCTTGGTTTCTATCAACTTTTAATAGTTCTAAGGTTAATAAGTATTTTGGTAATTAATGGTTCCAATCTCTGGGACTTCCGCCAAAGTACTCTTAGAGCAATCCAATAAAAGTTAAATTAAGTGTGACTCCGTTTAAGTGAGTATTCAATTCAAAAGCATTTGAATAGCATATTTGGTAATATATTTAGCTTATAACGTGTGTTTTCAATTCCTATTCAGTGTAGCCAAGAATACATTTATTTATACTTCAGGAGTTTGACTATGTTGAGACGATCCGCAGGCATCGTAGTCGAATTGACTTAGCACGAGAGTCATTCTCCTCAAGTAGAAAAAAGGTATTCCTGGAAAGGCTACACGAAATGTATTATTTATTTAAAAACGACGTTAGAAGTAAGATTTAATGTTTTTTCGAAATACATTTTTTGTTTGGGGCATTCGTTAAAATTAAATAATTATCAATTTACTTTATAAATTCAATTAATTTTCAAAGCAATTACGGTTGAGATTCTAGAAAGTGGCATATTTATTCGCATGATACAATTGAAATTCTAATTTGAGTATTTGTAAATGATAAATAATCTACATGATTAACGAATTCCAAAATGACTGAATATTAACTTTAACATGTTAACGAAAGGAACCGTGTATAGGCACTAAGATCCAAATAGCCATAAAATATAGTATATTAAAAAAAGATATATTTTATAACACTGTTGAAGTTACGAATTTGTTTTATAACTTACTGAATTAAGAGCATTATGATGTTGATGATAGTGATGTTGTAAACAGCCCATGTAATGTGTTTAGCTTCGTTGAAAAACGACTCAGCGTTCCTGACGTTGTAGCAAACTTTTATTCCCCAGAGAAGGAAGAGAAATTCACCTTTAGGCGGAAAGTCATAATGAAAATAATCAATGAACACGCCACTAGTAAGAAGGGTCGTTTTCTCTCATCCCATCCAGCATTTACACTCTACGCAAAGATTCAGGACCTATATATTCTCAAACCAATATCGGAAAACGGGAAAAGCCGCTCTTTTAAAGGAAACTCAGTTCCTCTTTTAACCTAAATCTGGGAGGAGAAAAACCAATTGCCCAAGAGCCCGATTCTATTGATCCGCGGAAACCTTTAAATGCGACGTAAAACTAACGTTAAAGCGTAAACGAGCTATCTAGGTTTTCGATGCTATAAGAGAAATCTCTTAAGCAAAGACCAACGAAGGTTTGTTCACTTGACGTTTTCTCCACTAACGGGTGATTTCGTTAACCAGCCGTTTTGAATATCCCAAACCACATTCGCTAATGCAATGTTTCGCAATTTAATTTGACTCCGCAATTACTATAATACTATGCGAGATTTAAGTGGCTTTAAACCTGGTTAACATATTTTGAGTTACTGACCAGATAATTAGCTTCCCTAACAATCCTCGTCACAATTTGACGATTCGCGTCGCTCTCCAGTATCGATGCGCGAAAAATCTCTTCAATCAGCTTCTTTAAATTTTAAGGCATATCTTGTTGAAAAAATAATACGTTTGCTTAAGTAAAAATACACAAAATTTTAGGAAATATTTATGAAATGTTAACTTGGAGAACTAAAGCGATATTTATAAATACTATTTGAACAATTTGTAACTTAAACGAGATTTTTGGTTGAGTTCAACTGAACATGTTTACAAAGCTTTTCATCTAGATTTAGAGGCTATTTTATAAACTGAACTTAAAAGTATTAATTGGGGACATCTCAAAGACTAAGTTTACAAAACCTAAGTCCGAGATGTCCGCTTACGGCAGCGCATAGTTGTTGGATGTGAGAATATTCGTAATTAACCACAAATCTTTTAAAACATTCGTCAATCATTTTTTCGACGTTTTTGTTGGTGTATTAGAGCCCAAGGTAGGCATTTTGATCAGTTTTTTGTAAATAATTTTTTGGAATTGATTAAAAAATATAACAATTTCATCATCATAGCTGATGTTGAAAGATTTAGTAATAGGTCAATCTCTCCAACTTAAATTTAGTACGGTAAAAATCTGGCGGTGCATACTTCTGAACGATCTCTTTATGATCTTTTGATATTAGAAAATCTGTTTATCATTTTATCGCTTAAAGACAACCAATAAATTTACGAAAACAATAGGGGTAAAGGAAGAGTAAAGATTTCACATTTGCGTTCATTTCGATGTTTTTAGGCTTATTTTTGAGAGCTCGTAATTCTTATACGGGGCTTTTTAGGACCATTGTTCTTTTGAAATTTCTACTCGAAGTAACCCATAGAATGCAATATAAAAGCTTCAGTACACTAACCCGTAACACCGTGTATTTTAAACTCACTTGGAGTGTTTAGCACTTGATAGCATAGGAACTCCACTTATGAAATATAATAAATAGAAAACTTATACAATGTCCAGTTTTTTGACGGATTTGAATAACCTTGACCAATGTATTTCGACATAGTTATTGTTATTTTTTAAGAATTATCTGTAAAAACTGGTCTAAGACAGCGTTTAATAAGTAAAACATATGAAAAATATAGTTTTTCACAGTCTGACAGCTACATATGTAACAAAAGTGTTATAGGAAATATTTTCAGGTTAAAATCAAAAAGGATAGCAGTCAACAGTTAAATCAATTAAAAGATACTAGACACAAATGTATTAAAATGAGTTTAAATATTCATTACCTATTGCTAAACTATGGTCCCACCAGTTGTAGTCGCATTGCTTGAATTTGAGTTTGTACCAGTCGGTGAGATATATGGCTACTGGAGTCGAGGAGATCGTCCACGTGCTGAGGTAAATGGCCATCACCAACAGAATCGGAAACAGCCAGTGCAACAATTGCTTGTCTGTCAACTTCAATTTGTGAGCTGACTTCACACGGTAGGTCAAAGACACCCTGTTTCGGGTTAGAAATGGAATATCGAAATCAAACCAGTTACATAAACCATTTATATACGAAAACTTTAAAATGAAGTGCTATTACACGCTAAAAAAGGTTGGGTTAAATATTCTGGGTAAAATTCATTTTTAACCAATTTGAGTTAATTTTAACCCATTTTGGGTTGTTCTAAATCTTCTGGGTTATTGTGAAAGGGTTACGTGTTTGGGTTATTTGCCGGATTTTTCTTATTGCCCAACTTGGGTAAAATGTACCCAAAAAATGGTAAAACTCCATTATATCGGCTGCTAAACATTCTGATTGTTTGAATGTTGAGTTTTTATTGGTTCATTATTTTAACGGTTTCTTGCCAAATAGTCGAAACTAAAAATTTTGTTGGCAAATGTCAGGAACTTTTAATGTTCCAGGAACGGTTTAGTTTTAGTTTTAAATTCCACAAAACAACAATTGAATTAAATGGTAATTTTAAATTATTCTTAATTTAGTTATAAGCAGTATGAACTTACACACTTTAAAACATTGCATTATGTTCTAAACTAAATTTTATGCATTTCCTATACCTAATAAGGCTTAAACAAGAACTAATTAACGTAATTACGTTAAATAGTTCATGGCTTAAAGTTATTTTTTTCAAGTGTTTAGGCCTTGTTTGATTATTGTGTGAACATGTTTTTTACATCCAAACATCAGAAAAGTTTTACTTAGGTCTAGTTGTTTAAAAATATAAGCTTATATGAATACAAAATGTGAACTGGTTTGAAGTTCTTGAAATTAGTGACAGGAATTGTTCTTAAATCAAGGCAATTACTATGTTGTAATATCACCAATGTCATTAATGTGTTCAGTTTACAGGCAATAAATTACTCAACGAGTTTCTTACTATAAGCATTTGAAACTCGGAATTGACAAACCAAGTTCTTGTAAACGGAGAGTAACATTTGATTTTTTCACATTTTGTGCATTTGGCAAGCCAAATATTTGAGGGAAAGGTGAAGCTGATATTTTTTCTGGACAGAAATGTGGTTCTGTATTTTGGAGAGTATGAGTGGAATTGGTGGAATTTTGACCTTTATAAGTTAACATCTAACAGATATCTGGGAAAAAATTTCAACTTATTTAGCGAAACAGAAATATATCAAATTTTCAAAACATATTTGGTTGTTTTCTTGATGTTATGGATAGGATGAGTGCAATTGGTGGAATTTTGACCTTTACGAGTCACTATTTAACAGATTTTTGGTAAAAATTTCAACTTATTTTAGCGAAACAGAAATATATCAAATTTTCAAAACATATTTGGTTGTTTTCTGGAAGTTATGGATAGGATGAGTGCAATTGGTGGAATTTTGACCTTTACGAGTCAATATTTAACAGATTTTTGGTAAAAATTTCAACTTTTTTAGCGAAACAGAGAAATATATCAAATTTTCAAAACATATTTGGTTGTTTTCTTGAAGTTATGGATAGGATGAGTGCAATTGGTGGAATTTTGACCTTTACGAGTCAATATTTAACAGATTTTTGGTAAAAATTTCAACTTTTTTTAGCGAAACAGAGAAATATATTAAATTTTCAAAACATATTTGGTTGTTTTCTTGAAGTTATTGATAGGATGAGTGCAATTGGTGGAATTTTGACCTTTACGAGTCAATATTTAACAGATTTTTGGTAAAAATTTAAACTTTTTTAGCGAAACAGAGAAATATATCAAATTTTCAAAACATATTTGGTTGTTTTCTGGAAGTTATGGATAGGATGAGTGCAATTGGTGGAATTTTGACCTTTACGAGTCAATATTTAACAGATTTTTGGTAAAAATTTCAACTTTTTTTAGTGAAACAGAGAAATATATCAAATTTTCAAAACATATTTGGTTGTTTTCTGGAAGTTATTGATAGGATGAGTGCAATTGGTGGAATTTTGACCTTTACGAGTCAATATTTAACAGATTTTTGGTAAAAATTTCTACTTATTTTAGCGAAACAGAGAAATATATCAAATTTTCAAAACATATTTGGTTGTTTTCTTGAAGTTATGGATAGGATGAGTGAAATTGGTGGAATTTTGACCTTTACGAGTCAATATTTAACAGATTTTTGGTAAAAATTTCAACTTATTTTAGCGAAACAGAGAAATATATCAAATTTTCAAAACATATTTGGTTGTTTTCTGGAAGTTATGGATAGGATGAGTGCAATTGGTGGAATTTTGACCTTTACGAGTCAATATTTAACAGATTTTTGGTAAAAATTTCTACTTATTTTAGCGAAACAGAGAAATATATCAAATTTTCAAAACATATTTGGTTGTTTTCTTGAAGTTATGGATAGGATGAGTGAAATTGGTGGAATTTTGACCTTTACGAGTCAATATTTAACAGATTTTTGGTAAAAATTTCAACTTATTTTAGCGAAACAGAGAAATGTACCTAATTTTCAAGCCATTTTTGGTTTTTTTCTTGAGGTTATGAGTAGGAGGAGTGCAATTGGTGGAATTTTGACTTTTGCTAGTTAATATATAACAGATTTCTGGAAAAATTCCAACACTTGATTTCATGCATTTGGCAAGCTAAAAATTTTAGAAAAAGGCAAAACTGATTTCTTTTCTACAAAGAAATGTGGTTCTGTATTTTGGATAGTATGAGTAGAATTGGTGGAATTTTGTCCTTTAAAAGTTAATGTATCACAGATTTCTGGAAAAATTTCAACTTATTTTAGCGAATCAGAGAAATTTACCTAATTTTTAAAAATGTAAAAGTGCTTAGATATTTTGGTAATGTTTTTGTAAAATCTCTGAAGTCTCATTATACATAAAATCATATGTTATGACTATTTTGTACAATCCATAGAATTTAAGGTCCTTCTGAACTAAAAAATATATAAGCTTAAATAAATAATTTTTTGTGGTTCTTTAGGTGTAAAAATTTTGTACTACAATTATTTTATATTTTATGACTATAATGGTCTAGAATATTTTTCAGAAAATATCCATTTCAATATTGAAATATTGAATTCTATGTCCTTAATTAATTGTGACAAAACACACTCTTCATTATATTATGTTTTTCTAATTTGGTTAATTTAGTAGTATATTCTAACAATAAAGTAGCTCGTACATCATTGAGGTTTGCCCTATTGCTGATGAACCACCTATTGGGAAAGGGATAAATAAACTAGTTATCATCACTATATCATGGAGAAAAGGTTTCTCCATGACTATATAACATTCCAAGAATATTTTTCGTAAACTATCATTTTTAAATAACCCTTTTTCGTCTAAGACATGTCCACCTTTATCTTAGGTGAGAATAGTATCAGACCACGTATACTCTATTTCCACTGTGATAAATTTTCTAATTTTTATATTAATCTTTCCGGATAAATGTTTTTGTTATTTAGCTTAATACCAAAATTTCAGACTCGTGTAAAACAATCTGTGATAAGAAGATTTTCATAGTTTTAAAAACTGTTTGTAAAAATTTCGAGTTTAAAATCAAATTCCATAAGTTTGTGAATTATTATTGTATATTTAAAGTACTAAAATAAAGTGTTTTTTACGGTTTATTTTCGAAAGTTAATGGCTACTTTTTCGATGCACGATGCAATTTTAATTATTTGACAAGGCCGTAACTTTTGCAGGGGACTGACTATACATATATTATAAATACCCAGGCTTAATTGTAGATCTTGCCCAATTAATTTGGTCAAATGTCAAATTTTAACCATATAATTGGGTAGTTTCAACTACCCAAATCTTGGGGTAAAATGAAATTATTAACCATAAAATTGGGCAAAAGTCGCATTTGACTAAAATTTTTGGGTTAGTAAACTATACCTTACTTTTGGGTTAAATAAAAAACAACTTAATTTTGGGTCATTAAATAATTGACCCATTTTTTGGGTTATTAAAATGCTACCCAACCGCTTGGGTAGTTTTCCATTGACCCAAGCATGTGTAATTTTTTAACCCCATCTTGGGTTGTTTCAAGTTTACCCAAGTTTCTTGGTAGGTGCAATACTGACCCAGATTTTGGTTAAAAATTAACCCAATTTGGGTAGTTTTTAACCCAACCTTTTTTAGCGTGTATTATGGACATTTAATTGGATATCCTGGTACTATTGCTCTTACAAATTGTGCAGCTAGGAATAGCTTTTAAAATAAAATATAAATATAATTCCTTTTTTTATTAATTTTTTTTTAAAATACCACGGAAATGAATACCATTGACGATGACGCCGGCTAGAGCGTAGAAACAACCGTAGTAAAATCTACCATAAAAGACTGTTTGCCAAATAACCACGCATCCGCAGCAGAGATGGGCATTATTTGAATAAAATTTTATTTAAATAAATTACCAAATAACAAAATATTCGGTCATATTTATTCGTCGCTTGACAGAGCCAAATATTTTAGATATATTTATTTGCCAAATAATCAAATATTTTGTGGGAACGTTATATATAGTAAATACTTTTTTTTTTAAATATTTCCGACTATTATCTGATAAATAATGTTTTAAGAATATTTATTGTACATTCATTTGATAAATAATCATTGATTTTAAATAGTTTTTATCTAAAAATTTTCCGACGTTTATTTTGCCGAATAAAAAAATCAAATAATTCAAATATTTTCTTTAATGCAAATAAGGAATAAACAGTTTTGTTCTTTTTGTTTGGTTAGTCCATAAGCAACGTGACATCAATAAGTATCACAATTCCAATTTTTTAATACAAATTTCATAACGGAACCTTTTTTCGACACTGGCTCTCTCGATCAACTTCGACTTGAGCTTGAACGGAACTCGGTAATATGTTTTCATCCTTGGTTAATAATGTATTTTTTTGGGATCTCATTAGTCGCCATTTTACTTACTGCCATACTTATTGTAATTAAGTTACTTATGATTAGTCGAGTAAACGTTTGCGGGATTTTTTTCTTTCTGTTCAAATAAAATTGTCGTCGTCAACCTTAAAAGTCTTTGACACCAGAATTTATCCCAGTTCACAATATTAAATTAATTGGGCCACTTAATTGTGTCCAACTAATTGTTAACAAGAAAATTGTATAATTGTATTACGTGAACTGTAACCATTGTTCCCACTTTATCTATTCACACTATACAATTTTCTTGCTTGCAATTAGTTCAATACAATTTAGTGGCGCAATAAAATCAATAGTGTGAACTGGGCTTTATTTTAACGTAAATCGTGTTATATTGAAAGGAAAGAACGGGTCACACGTGCCCTATTTATGGTAATAAAATCTATACTATATTTCTCAATGTTTGTCCTTTTGTATGTATGTATGCATGTATGTATGTATGTATGTATGTCCGTCCCATTAATAACTTCAAACGACGATAGGTAGGATGCTGAAATTTGCACCACGTGCTCTTTTTCTAGCTCAACGCCGTGATGGCGGTGGTGGAGAGGGGGGGGGGGGTGCGCTTCACAAGCGAATCACTTTCCCAGAAACAACGGACGTTTCTACAAAGGTTATGGATTTTCGTTCAGTAAAACAACGGTATTTACAAAGGTTTCTTTGTACAAAGGTATTTATTTATTAAGGGATTTAATTATTAAAGTTTAGGCAGGTAAAGTTTGTTGTTAAGTTGTCAAGTTAGTTGTGAAATAGGCAGATACTTGTCAATTTAGGCAGAAAGGAAACAACAGACGTATTTTAATTTCCGTTGCTTACTGTATTACTGTTTAACATAGACATACGAAGTGCCTACACTAATTTCAGCCAAACAGACAATTTCTATTATGCGGGTACAAAAGGCTAGTATAGTTAATAAATTCAATTTAACAGCCATAATCTTTCTAAAATATTTGGAAAATAAGATATTACATGTATCATTTTGGGAGACGTAAACTACGAATTTTCACTCAAAATCTCTAGAAAATTGACTAAGTTTGCGTCGTTACACAGAAAGTCGACCAACGAAAGGCTCAAAAACGGCAGAGGCTTATAAAACTAAGTATTTTTTCCGTGGTTTGAGTGAAAATGGATAGTTCACATGCCCCTAAATGATAACATTTTATTTTCTAAATTTTCCGAAACCGTAGAGCTATTATTTGAACCGAAAACTATGGATACGCCCTCTTTTAACAATCAAGTCTTAAATAAAGTACAGTTTTTCCTTTGGAATTATTTGTTTTGCTATTATAATACAACACGGAACAGAATCGACTCCCAGATTTACGAAATTTCGATTATAGCAGACGCTACAAACACAAGAAATGGCGAGGGAACGTCGGTGCCGCAGCGCCACCTAGAACAGTTTCTGTCACGATTATTCAACTACCTTAAACTCTTTTTTAAATTTACACTAAGAATCCGTAACGCTATGAGAAACCATTACCGTCGCTGAGAAAATACTCTTCTGTCAAACTTTCGAAATCTGCCACTAGAGGTCTTAGGCAAGATTATCAAAAAGTATCTCTATAAAGTAACGCGGCCTTCTTGTTTGAATGTTGGTCCTACGTCACTATCTTTAGCTTAAAAATATGGCAATAATTTCAGCGATTTTACTTGTGTCTAGCCCTCTCAAATAAAGCTATTTTCGACGATCTATTTGTAAACTACGCAAACCGAAAATAGTTGATGACAAAATATTTAAGTCCTATTTTATTTTCAAAATAAATTTATTTGAAATGATTAGATGAAACAGATATTTTGGACTTTTTATTTATAAACTAACTGTTTTAAAAAATATTTTAGTATATTTATTTCAAATACTTTTATTCGATTAAATTATTTGCAACGTTATTTATAAACCACCACTAAAAAGATTTATTTTATTCGTTATTCAACAAATGATTTTTTGCCCATCTCTGATCCGCAGCTAGTACTAGTTTCGGTTTGGCTTAACTGTTCAATATTCGAAGAAAGCGTTAAAAATAAAAGTTTAACTTACCTCCAGGTTTTGAGTAGGAGAGCGCTGTACGTTATGCAAAATCCCATATGCCTCGTCCACTTCGTAGCTACGCAACTATACGAGTCAAGAACGGGGAATATTGCTGCCATCTAAAATAATTAAAATAGACTAGTAAGTTTTCCTTGATTGTGCCTTATTCCATCATACGAAATAAAACTAATGCATTTCATTTTGGAAAGTACACACAGCACTAAAATGTACAATACAGCCTCAAACATGATAGCTTTTCATGTAATATTTACAAATAAATTCAAGTTATTATTATTATATATCCTTTTTAGTAGTATTCATCGGTGATATTAAACTTAATCCTAAATCAATTTTAAAACCAACTGGACCATATTCAAGGAAAAGGGCTTACCTCACCGTACATGACTGCGCAGCCTAGAAGAGTAATGCAAAGGAAAATTGGACTAGCCACTTGAATGACTTTTAATTTCCGGTAACGGTAAACGTACAGAATTAAAATGAGCGTCAGAATTATACAGATAATCGAGATTGTTAATAGAGATATTCTGAAAGAAAAAATTTCATATTTTTCGAAGATGTAGAAATTGAGATAAACTTTTGCAAAATAAATGTCACCTTACTGACCTGAAAGCCCAGTTATAATGTGAGAGACAAGGGTCGTCATTCACACATGTATCACAGCCAGGTTGGCAGGGCTTGCAGACAAATAATACATCGTATGACGGACTATGTAAAAACGGTATTCGGTTATAAGCATCATCATTAATATTTCTGAAATACTTAGCAAATCTATGCTATCAGAATCAAAATGGTTTTTATTATATATTATCAGGAGACATGACATGGAGTGATGTCTCCTGATATTATGACCAAACTGGTTTACCAAAAGTTATTTATCAACCAAAATCGTTTCACTTCTACAGGCAAGCGTTTTTCTGAAAAACGAACTGACGAAAAATTGTGATATTTTCAGGCTATATACAACGCAAAGTAATCCATTGAATTTTAAAATTTTCAGAAAAATTGGATAATTTTGTTGGGTTTTAGAAAATTTTCTTTTTTCACCGGTAGGTCGCAGACTCGCAGACAAAAGAGCATATTCAAAAAAGTAAGAATACATTTGGTTTGGTCAAAATACGGTTATTTTTCCAAGAGTTTTGATGGCTTGAAAGAAGACAAGTAGGATGCCAAAGCTTCTTTTGATACCAAACTAAGCAAATAACAAAAATGTACGTTTGTGTGAATTTAAGTTTCGGATACTCGATAAAAACGTTTAAAGTTTATTGTTTCAACTTTACAAAAATTGTTCAAAGATATCACCGTCGACTGCGATATATATTTGGGTACGGTGAAGCATATTTCGAAAAGACTTTATATTATTTCTGGCGTTACAAGACGAAAAGCTTCGAGGTTTCTCTACCGTAGCTCTTCGATGGGCGAAACGGCTGCCGGTAGACGTAGTCTTAATAAAGCCGCACAAGAAGAAGTACAGAGTAAGTCCATTCCTCCCAACCCATCTATTTGGGAACTGATTGTTGAGGTAGTTCACAACGTCTCGGTTCTGAGGAGCTGGCGCACCATCCTGTTGAAACTAAAGGTGCAGAGGAAGGTCATCCAATTCACCCGATTCCTCATTTTGTAGAAAGGCCAGGTAATTGAGTCCATTGAGTCGAGGCGGAAGGAAAAATGTACCAATAACACTTTCGCCTACGAGACCTGCCCACCTTTTGACTCGGAATGGTTCTTGATGTGGATTTGGATGTTCTGGGGGTTGAATGGCCCATCTCTCGCCAACAATAACTCATCGGACCCTAGTAGATGACGCAGAAAACCCTGGTCTCCATCTGTCATGATATTGAACCAGTTGCCAAACTCGTAACGGCGTTGCATGTCCCTATCGCGTAGTGCTTGGTGGAAGGTTGCTCGGTAAGGAAGGTATTGATGACGGTTAAGAACTCTTCAGATATAGTTCTCTGATATTCCACGGTCGGTGCTCGTAGTTCTGATATTCGACGGAGGATACGCATTGAAGTACGCCAACTTCGTAAAGTCGATGTTATTTCTACCTTGTATTTTGACCGAACCAATTGTATTCGTGATTTTTTCAATATGCTCTTCAATTTTCTCACTGGCACTTTTTAATTGCGACCTACCGGTGAAAAAATAAGTTTTCTAAAACGCAACGAAATGCTTCGATTTTTCTGAAATTTACAAATTCAATTGATTTCTTTCCCCAATTTTTGTCGCGTCGTATTTGAGAAAACGCCGGGATCGATAAACTTAAAAGACCGTGTATACTTTTCAGAATGAAACATAACGACCAAATACTAACGTTTTAATATGAAACGAATAATCCTTTAGAAGTAGAAAGCGTAGATTGCCATGGACTATGTACATATTTCTGCCATTTAATTAGTATTTTATTTACGGCGGAAAGAAACCTAATTTAAAGCCGCTGGCTAAAAATCGTCAGGCGTCAAAAATTTCCAATAATCTTTTTCGCAATGAATAACAAAAAAAAAACGAGCCTATTAAATTTTAACCCACTTTGGGTAATTGTCAAACAAATTTTCTGTGTATCTTTGTTTATTACATAACCTAACAGACGAGCGACATATATTATCTAAATACTTGCAAACCACATTTTATTATTACAATACAATTCAACAAGTCACTTTCAATCATGGCGATGATAACCCCTTGAGTACTATGCTTTCATAACCTTTGTAGTATCTGAAGTTTGGTATATTCTTGATTTGAATTTTTTTAAAGAATTTCTCGGACATGGAACGGTTTTCTCGTTGACATCCGGGAGAACGCCACCCAATCCTCAATTCCACAATTTCGTTCGCTAGTCTAGGTTCTTTTTTCTTATTGGCTTTCTTAAAATTCGTAGGCCAATTTAATTTAATTTTGTTTTTAAATTTAAGTTTGTTAAGTAATTTTGTTTTATGTATGTTTTAATTTTCAATCCGTGTTGTCCTGGCAACCACCCTGTAAAGGCTATGCCTCAGTGGTTGCCTGAAATGTGTATTTTCAATATTATTATTGTTATTATTACTAATATTATTATTAGTTCCCTTTTTCACTAGAAATATCCGGGGTTTTCACCCTTACCCTTGGGAGATAGGGTATGGGATTTCAGCAGCATACGTATTAATCGCTTTTGCGATGTGTTGGGAATTAAATTAAATTTTTAATATTTTCTTTACCAACTTACATAATCTGCCTTTAACTTAGCTTTCATATCTTTGTGATCGATTTTTCTAGAGTCCTTAAAGGTACACTATCAAGGCACTTGGCCCCGAAACCAGCTTTTTTTAAAAGAAAATATTTTTACAAAAAGCTAGTTCCAGGGAGTAAATATTTTACAACTGTAGAGTAAAAATTCAATCCCCCACTCTTCCACACCTTCAGGGCTATTCCCAAATACTACGAACTGACCAGGGGTCGGTTTGTAGTAAGAACGGCATCCCCACTCCGCTAATCCTCATCCCCTGTCACAAAAAGGAATTCCCTTAGAAGAACTTGAGTTTTTTTAGGACTCTAGCCCAATTTGTCTGTGATGTTAAATTTACGTATCTCCAGACAAAATCAATTGCAAACATTCGATATTATAATAATTAAATTAGTTTTAATAAATTTATTGAAAATGAAAAGGAGCACTTTCTAAAATGAATATATAATATACACATACACGTAAAATATATTATTTATTTTTGATACTTATAGTTGTGCAATAAATTAAATATACAGCAGAAGTTACTTACGGATTTATTTCAAAGAAATATCAGATCCTGCAATATTATTATTTAAATTTACTTTATATTATTATGACACTACTTTTTCGTTACAAATAGAAGTACTAAGGAAGTAAATCAATGTAATTATAATTTACCATTATTTAATAATTTTTAATTTCGTTTCATTTGTATTACACAATTTAATTAAAACGGCCTGTGTGAGATGTTTAGTAATTATTTCTGTAAACTTTACTTGGCGCGTTGAACTTTTGAGACAGGATTACACGGAAAAATGCACAACAAACAGACCCTGTATTTCCCAACAAATTTGACACCTGCACCTGGCGGTTCTATGTAGATAGCGTGCTAGTTAGCACTCTTTCCAAAAGTAATTAGTTCATCCCTTTATAAAATTATAGCATTATAATACGTGTACGTAACTAATGTTAGATTACACGGTATATAATTTCAGTGGAAAACAAGGATAGTCTTAGGACTTGGCAGCATGACGTCATGCCGTACCTTTGGCCATGGCCGCCATGCTGGTATACTTTTTTTGCCAGTTGGAAAAAGCATGGGTGACGTATTATTTACGTCATGTTGCCAAGTCCCTATATTGCAAATTTTTCATTCGTGATTTCTAATTGATATCTTTCATTAGTCCATCGAGTGTACCCTTCTATCCCCAAATTAACTCTATATTCCTTCCGCTGCATTTTGAGTCGTGCAGTTCACGACTACGCGAATGTAACAGTGAGACAGACCATTTCGAAGAAGGGTTCTGAAGTAAATAGGACTAGAGGCAAAGATCCAGTTCGAATGAAACTGTTTTGCAGTTGGCATTATTCAGTGTAAAAGAATGCACGACCCTAACGTAGGAAAGTTCCTCTCCGCAGGGAGTAAAAAGCGTACACCTTCTTTGCACGTGCTGCTTTGGAATTCATGGAAAAACTAATATTTCTAGATTGAGTGCGAAAAAACATCATTTATATTTTCGCGGCTACTTCTAAGTTCTAACATGATAACACTATATTCAAGTATCCATAGATTATTTTTAAATTAATATTTATTAAAATATTATTTATTTCATACATTTACGGTGTACCACTTACTCATATTATGAACATTTAACAGTTAATTAATTGAATTCAAATTTGTATGTTTACACAGCTACTGTTTTACTCGGTTTTAACACTCAGTGTAACAATTAAAAAAAAAATCCCAGTCCCTAAAATTTGTAACAAAACACTCGTACCCCATCAATTATAATAGCATCATTAACCGTCATTTTTCTTCCCAATGATTTATTAAGGTTTCAAAACTGGAATTGAAAAGTATTTATTCAATGACATAAAATTAACAATACTATTATAAATGAGAAACAAGTATAGCAACTTCTACGGTTTGTAACATTCGAGAGGCTCTTCCCCGTTGTAAACTTTAGTAATGCTTATACCATCCCCCCCCCCCCCTTTACAATGATAACTTTAGTAGTGCTTAAAAAAAAAGCCCCCCTCCCCTACCGTTATCTGTGAACGGCCTAAAACTTATTTTCCACTTTATATTTGACAAAAATCGGAGCTTCGGGGAATAGAAGAGTAGACATGCGAACCTTTTTTACCGCGCAATAGGGAGCCATATTGTTGTAAAGCGAGCTTTGTGAACAGTGGGGATTAAAATGACGGGTTGGATTTTCTTCGTTCACTTTTTCCCAAAGAAAAGCAAGAATAGGTATATCTTAAAGATTTGTACAGGCTAACACTGCAAGACAAAAATCCCGCCTAGGAGAAAGTTTAGTTAGTTCTAGTGCGTCGCATCGCGACGGTGGTGCCAACTGGATTCAAAAAAGGAAGCTCAACATCGACTTTAAAAAAAATGCCCTTGACAGTGTGCCTTTAAAGCCCAAATGAGTGTAAGTATCCTCATGCTTAAGCTCTTCCGTGTAACGACGGTCTTAAAGCGCGTGACTTTCCCAGTGGTCTCGGGTGCAGATCCCTTCATCAAGTGAAGCACTTCCCATTTTAAAGGACCAAATTGCATGCCTTTATCGTGAGTAAATACATCAAGTTCCGAATTAGTTTGTTATTAATATTTTATTATATTCTTCATTTTTAGTTAAAATAATATTTAAGGTTTTCTACTGACTCGTTGGTATTTGTTCTGTTTTAAAAAATCACTTAATAAGCTGATATTCAAATAACCACACCTGTTTAAAATGTAAGTTTTACGTCAACACAGGTTTAAATATAAGCATCGTGTTAGAAATAATACCACGTTGAAAAACAAAAGACACCTCCAGTAATTATGGTTCACTTTGCTAGTAAGGTAGATTTCGCAGGGTATTCGTTTATTATTTCTTTCAACCGATTCTATTTGCCATAAAATTAACTAGTAACGTTTTTTGGAGCGATCACACTTTTTAAATATTGCTTTTACCTGTATGGTGATTGAAACATATTTTTAACTGGAGACATTGTATAAACCTTAAGCCTGTTCCTTCTCAGGTTTGTATGTAAATAATGAAATCAGAACGGTCGTTACCTGTCTATTGAATGTTTGTCTTGCCAAGCTGATTCGACGAGAGTACCATTAAAAACGGGTTTACCCATTGCTGAATAGAACCCATCGCGACAACGGCACTTATAGCCTCCTCTATTCCATCCTTCTCCAGACTCAAATATGCACTGGACAAACAAAAAAGTTATCAAATATAACGTAATATAAAACACAAAGATTTAAAAAAGCGGCAATAATTTCACTCAATAAACATTTTAAAAATATTTTAGTTTAATAGTCATCACTCTTTCCATGAAAGTATCAGAAAGTGATCTGTCTAAGATACTACTCATAGTTAAGAAATTCTGAATTACTCAGTGTATAAGAAATACAATGTAGTAAGGAAATCAGACAAATATGCACCAAAGTATTAAAAAGTATTTGGGAACTGATATTCTGTAGCTAAAAATGGAAAAGGTTCGTTGTCGCAGTATTTTTCAACGGCAATTTCAGAGTGGGTTATAACTTCCAACTTAGAATGATGTTAGCGAAACACGGTCCAATGATTCAATGTTTACCAGTGTTACTGGACGGAAGAAGGAATTAAGCCTGCTATGAATGGCCCGAACGGAAAGATAAAAATTCATAACGGCAAACGTATTTACGTCATTTTAAAGATGGAAAATAGTCTAGCAACCAATTAACCTATGTCAACGATGGACTACATAATAAAATAAATAAAGCCACGAACAATATATTTAAAAAACATCAATCTAATTTCCTGCAAAACCCTACACGAATTAAGGATACTAAAATCCACCGTCAATAATATTCACATAATTTGTCCGTTACTCTTTTTTATTGTAGTTACCTCAGTTTCTAGCTAATATAAAGTAAATGATTTAAGCTACAGCTGACCGTAACAATTTGATTTAGATAATAAACAAATATAGAAGGTCGGTATAATAATTCATTCTCTATTCATAGTCGTAAATTTTTTGCATAAGTTTAGTATTAAATATTTTCTTAAATCTCCATTTGGACTGATTAATCATGAAGAAATAAATTTTTTTAATAACTTTTATCTTCAGTATTATCTTCTTAATTAATAAAAAATGCTATTAACTAAATGCCATGCTAAAAATGTTAAGCCACATAGCTCTAAGATAAAAAAATGCGCACTTTGGTTACGCCTTATACCAACTAAATGATCAAATAATAAGGAGAAATCAGCGTTTCTCATTCCCCCTTGCTCCTGTGGAAGTCATTCTATGGCATTAGCTGAACCGAAGCTAGAAGTACCCTTTGTTTGCGCGTACAATCAAAAATGTAACTTGCGCTCACTTTAGCAAAACTAATTAACCCTCTTAAATTGGGTGTGAAACTAAGTTGAGTGAAACTCCCTTTGGGGCGGCATCATAGCGACTCTAACCGTTGATCGCCACTATTCATTCTCGAATCTATATACATTAAGACGACTCATTTGAACTAAAACACCTAATTGAGACATTATACGGAACTGGTCGTCCGCATTTTGGCATCTTTATAGGGGCCCACGGATTATTTAGACACTAGTTGAGAATTATTCCGCTTTGCTACAACTTTTATCATTCCTGTGACGAATGTTTTAACTGGAGATTATATGATAGAAACGGCGTTAATAAATAAAACGTTATCGGTTATTTAATTGATTTTTGTTTGGAATTATTGAGGTTAGAGCTGCGCAATCTTCTGAACTTTCGAAGAAAAACTATTAGCAGAGAGCATATAACTCTAAAAAAGCTCAGCGCTGAGCTCAACGGTCAGCGGTTTTTTGCTGAACGGGTTTTTTTACTTCCGGTTTTGACGTCACGTTGATCATCGGAGACTCAGCGGAAACATCGGCTGAGCGAGATGGTTTTTCCGTTGCTCATCGGTGTCGTGACGTCATTCGACAAAGTTAAAGGAGGGGTAGCAGACGATATTTTGTTCGTTAAGTCAGCGAACTATAAAATCGTACAACAACTTTTAGATTTTTGTGACGTAGCGTTGATTATAAGAACTCAACGATCACTCAACGGTTTTTCTCCGTTGATAGTTGTTGAACGCAGCCTATATTATATGCTCTCTGCTACTAGTGTCTTCCGATTCTCGTTCGCTGCCATGGCGACCGGCATAAGGTAAACGCCTCAGTATTAACCATTGTAGTTTGTTTTCGCGTCTTCCACTATAACACTCTGCGGGTGGTTAAAGTATAGTCGAGATTTTTAAAAGGAAATGGGGCTAAAATTTTTGATTGAAACCGAAAAGGAAATACTAGGCCTATACTTATTTGTTCCTTAAAAGTTAATGTCTTAATTAGAAGCTTAATCAACTTTTAAAACGCAAACATTGTGATATTTGAATTATCGTGGCCTTGGTCCTATATAGAGCAACAAAAGCGTTGTGTGATGTGAGGGAAAAACTGTGGAAAAAATAATTTTCAAAGAAATTCCGCCTGTGCCTTTTTCGTGTCTTGAAATTTGTTTGTATTCATTCCCTAACGCCACTTTTTGTTTTTCTTTAAGCGGAAGCTTCCACCGAAACGGACTAGTTAAAAACTTTACCATAAGAATATATTTGAAGACGCTTCAAAACAGGCCCAAGCCCCAGAATATACTTACTTTAGAAATAATATAATTTTAAAAGACAGGTTTAAAAATATTTACTTAAAGGAAAAGTCCAGGTTGGGTACAACTTGGGTCTATTTGAAAGACCATGTTTAAATATACTAAAGATATCAGTCGTAAAATTGTATCTTTTTTTAATGACGATAAATTAATTTTTAAACGAGCGAAATTTACCAGCCAAGCGAGCTGCCATTTTCTTTGACCTTCCCTCCGCAGACCGCACGCGGAACAAGCGCGCGCAGGGATCAGAGCGCTGTTATACCGCGAACAGCGCGTGATTAAAGTCCTAAAACGTCACCGCGAAACAAAATGGCAGATCGCTTGGCGGGTAAATTTGACTCATTTAAAAATTAATTTCTCGTCATTAAAAAAAGATACAATTTTACGACTGATATTTTTGAGTTTATTTAAACATAATCTTTCAAATAAATCCAAATCTTACCCAACCTGAACTTTTACTTTAAGTACATTAAAAATGTACATATGGCGAGCTTTCGAACCGGGGCTCCTTCTCAAGCCGAGTTATAATCTTAACTGTTACATCCACTCATACATTTTATGAAATTGACCAATTATTTTTGTTTTCTAAAATCATTATTTAATAGTTTTTATCTATAAATCTTCCCAGAGTTCAATGTCTAACGGCCCTCTATCTTAAATTCCTTTTACTATCTTTTTTATGTATGAGGATTCTTATGAATCATTTCTGAATATAAAAATAGTGTAGAGCATCAAAAACCTAAAATCGTACTCCCATATTCAAAAGGAATAAGTGAAAAAAACAAAAGGCCAACTAGTAAAATACAATGTAAAATTAATCAACAATAATTTCGGAAATTTTGCTACGAATTTAATTAAAAATAAATCAAAAATTACGAAACAGAAATAGTGTATAAAATTCCATGTGATTGTTAATCAAAATATGTAGGACCAACAAAAATGAGATTTAAAACACGTAAGTCAGAACATTAAGATGAAATATGTAAACCAAACTTTTAGCAAACCATCTGAGAAAAAATCAAAAGCATAAATGTAAAAATTATAACTAAAGAAACGAATTGGTTTAATAGAAACTTTAAAGAATCCACATACATAGAAAATATAGAAAAAAAATCAATATAGAGGGCCGTTAGACATAGAACTCTGGGGAGATTTATAGAGAAAAATAACTGGTAAATTTTATAAAATGTATGAGTCGATGTATCAGTTAAGATTCCAAAAAACTTGTAGAAGCAGTGGCGGACTGGCCATAGAGTGAACCTGCCCGATGGCAGGTGGGCCCCACGGACCGTTCATGAAGTGGGCCCCTCAAAAATTATAGCGTTATAGTTGTTAAAGCTGGGGCCCTTTGTCTTCTGGCAGCCCAAAATATTAGACCCAGTCCGCCACTGTGTAGAAGTTAACGGTTATATAGTTAGTGTAGAGAGCTGTTGCCATCGCCATGGACAAGATACAACAGTAAACAGCATATGAGTTGAGTTTTTTTTAATACCATTCCCTAAACCGGAAATCATCATCATTATCTACAAAATAAAATCAATTTTACAATAGAGAAATTCTGAAATTGATAGCGATAAAAAGGGTGTTAATTAAGCCTTGATATACACTTACCAAAAACAAAATCGACATCCAAGTGGAGAAATGAACATCGTTTCATAAGTTTATGAAGAAAAATTCATTTTCTATTTAGTTGAAATTCTAGTTAATTTAAATTCGAAAAACGAAACTTAACGCACCACAACATGGTAGCCACATGGACTATCTATATGGTCATTCCACCTTTTCTCATCTCCGTTTGACCCTAATTTTCCGTTAGTTTTTATCTATACCGATAGAGCGCACGTTTAACAATCACCTGAAGCAAATATTCGGAAACGGGTTGTCCCTGTGTTAATTAGTCCATTCCACCACCCTCCTACGCATTGAAAACCCGCCACCTGTTTAAAGGCATTATAACTTGCTAGATGACTTGGGCCTAAGGTGGTGCCTTGGGTATTAGCCTAGCTGATTATTTTTTATTTATAACTCGACTTGAACAGGAGCTCCGGCTCGAAAGCTCGCTATATGTACATTTTTAAATATGTACTTGATTAAATATTTTTAAACCAGTCATGAAGTATCTCATCTTTTAAAAATATATTATTTCTATAATAAGTATATTTTAAGGCTTGGGCCTGTTGTGAAGCGTCTTCAAATATATTATTATGCCGAAGTTTTTACCTATAGTCCGTTTCAGTGGTAGCTTAACCTTAAAGACAAACAAAACCCGTCATGAAGTATCTTGTCTTTTAAAATGATATTATTTCTAATATATTATTATCAACCATAACTTCAAAAAAGTGAAGGACTAAACTATACTTTTCAAACGACTAGATTTTGGCGGAAATCAAATATATTTTCTGAGGCCCTATTCATACGCTTGGATTGGTTCGCACTCAGAAATGTGCATGTTTAAGTGTCCAAATGGGAAGAAACATTTTCCACCTCGTTTTAAAAATATTATGAATATTCTCACCTGGCTTGTTTCGTTGTGACACTTGTGTGTGCCTATGAAAAACCATAATTGCCTATTATCCACCAAGATATTCGAGTGGGTTGTCATGGAAGGCACATCGCATTGATTTATATTCAAATCAGTAACATCTACATCAACGCTCACCAAACCTACTAATCTGAAAATAAAAGCCAACGCAAATAAACGTTAAAAATATAAGTTTGCAAGGCATAGCCAATTAAAGAAAATGTAGTCTCCGATTATGTTATGTGTCTATCAATAGATTAATAATAGGAACGTCTTTGCGATTTTCATAATAAAGTTAAAATTCTCAAAAAATTAATAGTAATTAGCAATTAATTTGAACGCGAAATAAACTCGGCAGTTTGTTTCGAATTTCGATTCGGAAATTGTTTTTCTATGGAGTCACCAATAAAATGAATTGCTGTCAATAACAAATAAAGACAGATTTACTTAATTTAACTAAGTATTTCAACCACTATTATAAATAACTAATAGGTGTGACACTTCCTATTCTCCAAAATTCTTTTTTATGAGTATGTTAGACAAATGACCATATAAATCATGAAAAGGAGAAAGAATATCCTCGAGCTAACGGTGCCCGGGAAATTTCCACCGAAACCCTATTTCAAGAATTAGCCGAGGCGCTATCAAGAGGAAAAACAAGGTTTACATTGTAATAATTTTTTGAATCTGAGCATCAAAATTTACTATTATAAAGAATCGTTTTGTTTTTGAAAGTAGTTACTTTCAACTTTGAGACGTATACGCGTTTCCGCTCATATTGGTCGCCATCACACTAATCGGGCAATCATTTTTCAAGTCAGACTATTAACGGGCGTCCGTATAGGAGCAAGGGGGCTTAATTAGTGTTTCATTTATGTAACTTATATTTCACCCACAAACATGGAAATTCAGTATGAAATCATCCCTCGTTCGGTGTTAACGGATTTGTTTATGAATATATCTTTAAGTCGTATTAAATTGTAATCTATCTAAGTCTCCCCTTCGCTATCCTCATCCAATTCTAAATATTCCATATAGTTACTTGTTAATTACCGGCCTGTAGCTTGTCTCTTTTTCGTCCTACTTTCCGCATAGGTGAAGGCTGTGTATGAAATGAGCCATTTACGTTTCTCGCAGTAATAGTAAGGATTCGACCAGTAGCCGTAGAAATTGTCATCTAGATGGCTGCCGTGTCGTTCCCGGCTTCCCCTGGCTTCGTAGATGGCCTTGGCTTCGTCGCTCAACCAAGGCATGTCTTTGAGGAGCGCGTTTTGCCTCTCGAAGAGGAAGGGCGAGTTCTCGTTCATTTCCTCTTCCTCGCCGTCCGTCGGCCTGTGTACCTCGGCGTAGAAGAGCGGCGCCCACAAGGATCCATTACCAACCCATATCAGACGACCGGAAAATATACCACGCTCCGATTTCAGGAGCTTCTCCAGAAACGTACGAAGTAATCCTAGAAATACCACAAAAATATCAATTTAATTCTACAACTCTTGGCAAGTTATACCAGTTATTTTTAAATATCTATCTACAGGGTAGGCTTAACTTTGTTAGTTCAGTTAAGTTAAAAGGAACCACCTATGGACTGCATTGTAAAGGATGATAAAATTGGCGAATAATATAATATTAATATTAATATTTAGGCTTAGTTTCTCTATTCGGTGTTATAGTCGCAAGCCAGTTTTCCCGCACGGTACTGACGAGTCCCAAATATTATTATTTAATTTAATTATTCACTCGAAGATCTATTTGGTCCGAGTTTCGCGTTTTTGTCCGCTCGAAGACCTGTCGGTACGAGCTATTAGTAAGTTTTTAAATGTCTTCAAATTTGTTTAGGGTTTAGCTTTATTATCCCTTTTCATTTTGAACTTATCTACTTATTCGCCAATTTTATTTATCCTGAACTTAGTTCAATTGAGGGCTTTAAAATTTAAAAAGAAACTGTTCACAATGATAAAATAGTTCAACTTGACTGTACAAAACATGGTTTTAACGTACTAAATTCATCGGCCAAGAAAGGTCCCAATTAAATTCAAACTTCTCGACTCATTTTGTGGATTCCAAAAGTTTAATACCCGTAAAATTATTTCAATTGAAAAAGTAAATTATCCAGCTATTTGAATAATAGCAGTACGTCGGTGATCATAAGGCTGATTTTTTAACTGTCATAAATAATAATTATGATAACTATTGACCATTCAACCTTATTTTCTTTAAATCCGATTTCAACGAGAAAGCACAAATTGGATTTATCTAAAGGATCATTCTATATAATTATGATCTTTGCTGTGATGATTAGGAAGTTCAATCTTGAGTTACTTTGTTTAAGAGTATTAAAAGCGAGCCAATAAGTTTCCAATTTCAAACGTGAAGTTTGCTTTTATTGATCACCGGGAAAAGGATATATTTTTTCGCTTGGTGCTTAACTTATAAAAAATTGTTTTATGAGGAATTCAGGAAAATAATTGGAGATGAGGTTGAGAATGAGTATACTCTTTTATCATATACTACATTTACTTACTATCCAACAAAAATCGATTATCTTTTCATTTGATAAATGGATAAATTCAGTTAACTGAGATTAACAAGATATCAACGTATTCACTTAGATTTAAAAGTATTATAAACCTAATTTATTTATTCGTTTGCAATTTACAAAAATATATTTAGAGAAGCGGTATTCCGATACGATCGTTTTCATCAAAGAAAATTACCATCTTGAGATCAAAAATTGCCTTTACACCTATTATAATTTATATCTTAATTTTTATTATTTCCCAAAATCGTCATCTCGAACAATCGATTGTAGAATAAAGTTAAGGCGGACTATGTGAATATATATCACCATAATAAATTGACAAAGAACATGTGATAACGGCTTCGCACTCAAATTTAAATTAAGATTTCAAAAATAAATAAAAAATTGCTATGTTCATCTAAATTTCACGATGATCGATAATTAAAAACCATTTTATGTTTGGTCCAATTAAAATTTATCAAATTCCATTTTATATCGATATTATTAAAATTATTTAATCCAATCAGAACACAATTCAAACTAAATATGTAGTAATTCCATTTGAATCTAACTTTGGATTAAGTCAATTTCGTGAGGGATATACGGTCCTTGGCTAAACAGATTATCATTAAAAATGGGCGTTCAGAATACAAATCGTGCCATACTTTTTTTATTATGTTACTTATGTAAACATTAGAACTGATATAAGACTTTTCATTTACTAATAATGGAAATACAGTATATTGAAATTTAAAAAAAAAACTAATAATAATTTGATATTAATTCGTTTTGATGTGGTAAAAAAGCACCTTACTGAGAGTATATTGAACTCTAGGCTTTTAAGGTTCAGTTTCAGGTTCAGCACCTTGTAATAAATATACTGCATTTCTTCTTATGTTGCATTACGCCAGCGATTTAAGAGGGCGGCTTCGCTGGCGAGTGTTTTAAGCCATTGAACAAACGTACTCGGTTCGGTTCGATCGATAACATTTTCACGCTCGTTGAAGGTTCGGAAACGTAGAGAAGTTGCCGGGGTAGCTAACAAGTTGGCTTTGGCCGAACTAAAATATATCTCATCAAGCATTTTAAAACCTATGTCGATATGGTGGTTTTTGAAATATTTTAGATTAAGTGAAACCAGCAATGACTACGGGAGAATGACTATTCTTAAATGGTCCAAGGTTATCCTATAGTCGAAGCTTGAGATTACCTACTACTTTAAGGTAAATCGTGACCTATTGCTTCCAACCGTTTGTCAAATGAGAGATGCGTTATCAGAACCAAGATAATATTTACCGTAGATTTGCATTTAAAAAGGTAAAAATACAAACCAGCTGTTTTAAACCCAAAACTAATTTAAATTCATCGGAAGCTGACAAAAGGTGAGAGGCTTTAAGATGCCTCAGAGTTTTAGATTTTACAAATCCCTCGATTTAATTCTTTTAAAAATATAAATTTTGGTTAATTTTTATTTGGTTTCGAGAATATTGTAAATCTTCTAAAACATAGATGCCAGATAATTTTTTTTCAGCTAATGGAATATAATAGCAGATCGGTTAGTTGAGATAATGAATATTATACAATAGGAACCGGTTATCTGAAAATTTTGACCCTAATAATGGGAACAGGTGGACGTTGGAAGCACTATCGAGGAAATAGTCTCACTCTCTAACAGTAATAATATTAAAAATGCATAATAAGATTGCTAAAGATAACATCCATTCTTATTGGATTAATTATAAGCTTACTTTCGTCGTTACGAGGGTAAAACTCGTTCAGTATTCTGGCAACGAGATCGACACTGTTTCTGACGCCTTCAAATAGCTTTGTGGAAAGTGGGATGGGAAAAATGAAGTAGTCTGACGCTGAGCTGCAGTGAATGTTAGTGATGTTTTCTAGAATATCCTCCTTCAGAGTATTGCGAGTTGATTCCTGGAAATTATATAGTTTTAATTTGGCTATTTTGGTTTTGTTATTATAAGTGTTATTATTATAGTCTAGATATAATAAGGTGACAACTTTTAAGCCTAAGAATTTACGCAGTGTAATGTGCATTTACTTCATTTAATACTACGTAAAATTTTGATTTTATATTTTTATGAGGACATACAAGACTGTACTTACGTCTTTCTCAGCGTTAATGATTTTAGTCGAAATGCGCTGATTGGAGCTATTGGGTGGTTTCTGTTTGCACTGCAAACAGCCCTCTGCCAAGTGTATTGGATGCAGTTTTCCTACCGTACACCAGGCAATCGTTAAAATAACCCACTTGCCTAAGTTCATCACGCGACTGCAGGCCGCTCAGTGCGTCTTGTTTTTGCTGTTAAATGAAAAGATATGAGTTTTTTATTACGAAATATAATAGGAAATTCTATTGTATAAAATACAAAAATCTATGGATATCATGAAATAACTAGTTCAGATTATTTATCAAAATAAATGTTTCCTTTAGAAATATAGTTCCGAATTTTTTTTTAAATGTGTTGTCTAGATTCTATGAATTATATAATTTATTAATAAATAATTAAGTGATTTATTTTTATTTATATTAGAAGTGTCCTTTTGATTTCGGGTAAACTTTCTTTTTGTAACTGGTTCCAATTATGAGACAAACGGATTTCAATATCAATGTTTTTTTTTATTTATTTTATACTTGTTTTTCGTTCATATTCGTTAAATTATCTACTGAGTTATAATAGCAATAAGGAAAATAGTAATTGTTAAATAAACAAATTCCAACAGAAAAATAAAATTTTTCATTTCGGCATACTTTTGCTACGCCTAAATCCTTACCTTCAACTTACATTCCAGTTTTATTTTATTAAAATATATTCTTTCTTACGTAAAGAGGGACGACTCAAACATTTTCTTGATATTTATAGTTTGATTCAAAAATTAACGCGAGAGCAGCTTAGAGAGGAAATCGCCAGTGAAAGGAAACAAGCTGACACTTTTAACGAAACGTATTCGAGAAATTCCGGATTTCCGAAAGTTTCGTCGTCGAAAAGGGGATGCCTGGAGTCTGATGCAAGAGTGGACTCAAAAGCGCCGTTCTGCAGCAACCAACGCCGGAAATGTGGAGTGTAAGTGACTTTTATCCGCTTAACAGACAGATTTCGCAACATATAAGCTGATAAAAGGGAAATTGAGGTGTCTTATCAAAACAAGGTGAAGAGAAAAAGAGGGTGCCTTCCTCCGCTTTAGACTTTCTCGAGAGACGATATCTGATTAACGCGCGGAATATAAAGTCTTAGCAAGGCACCCCCTGGCTCTTCGTTTCGTATCCGTCCTGCCTTCCACAATGCATTGTCTCCGTTACGAAGCAAAGGCTTGTGAAACGTAGGACGAAGACGTTAAGACGAGCAGTGACCGCCTGGCTGCAAACAGATATATATTGAAGAAACGAGAAGAATGGAACATTAGTTACTGCGTTATAACAAAATTTCTTTAAGCCTGGTACTTTGGGAGCCAAACAAGTGCTGTCGCAATTATAATTCTTCTAAAATAATAATGGAAAAGTCCGAAGTCTCTTAATGTACTAAATCAATTTTCCCCATCAACAAAAGCGTATGAGACTGAATTAAAAAAAAACAAAACAATGAATGAATCCATACTTCATAGTTTTGGGGTTAAATAAGAAGTGGTAATTGACGTTTCTATAATATATATATATATATATATATATATATATATATCTCGCTCAAATGACTGGTTACAATGACGAAATTACGAAGATAATCAGTAAACTCGTAGCCGTTTAACATATCCACGAAGAATCATTGGTAGAGCCCCGAATACTTTATCGTACTTGAGCGGTATATTCCTTTCAAGGGAAGCTATAAGAAAAAGATCCTCAAGCTGTGGGAACTGACTTCAAACAAAAATGTAGCCAACGGTTCTGTGCGTTGAAAATGAGAAAAGTCTGTTCAAGGATGAATATTGCTTGCGGTGCAATGCGGTCCGGTATAAAATGAAGATGAAGCAGTAGCTTACCAAAAGAGTGTGATACAAGATAAAATTAAGAAGGCATTTAAGAACACACCACTACGAAACCTTTCGATGGATAGATACCTTCCATGTTGAAGAGGTGAATGTGAGATAAACAATGACCACAATTCGTTTGGGGTCAAACCGTAAGTGATAAGATAGAGTAATAATAATTATCTCGCCCACCCACTCTGGTGCTTTATATACCCAGATCTGATCAAGCTCCCGAATGATGCCTTGAGCAAAATGACTATTACCCAAAATTTATTTATTTTTACTTCGGGAGAATTATAATCTCTAGTTTATTTTTACGTTGTGCCCAATACTCTCATGCTATAGCAATAACCTCGTTCCTAAAATAATTAAATGACCCCGTTCCATTTGGCCTTTTAATTACTTTTAAATATGGTATGTGTTTTGGGCTTAAGTAAATGATTCCAAAATTATATTAAAAATTGGGCAGATGCAATTTCGACTTTGATCGAAAACTTCAATCCAAAATGAGATATATTTGATCCAAGTTCCATGCTATAATTTATTAACAAAATTTATTCCGATTTAAACAAAGTTATTTGATTCAAACTGGACGTGATTTTATTCCATTTTCTTCATTGAATTAAGTCAATCTCGTAATTGAGGATGATTAAATTATTAAAGTTCGAAAATGACTGACAGCTTGTTTGTTAATGGATGTAACAGGGGTGGAACACTTTTAGACGTGAAATATGACGAATTGAAAGTAACGAATATAATCGAGTTATCTTGGATTAATCAGATCAGGGTAACAGATTTCTTTCCGTTTGGCAAACTTTACCAATAGCGTTCCGAAATATCAAAGGTTCATTAAATTAGGCTCTAATCGAATTTTTCAACCGAAGTCTTTCAAAATTTAAATTATAATATCCTTTGAAAATATCAAAGATTCAAACCATTTTGACTTCATTCTTAATATTAAACGTCATTTCTCAAATGTAAAAATAATAATTTGCACAAATACTAGTCTCAATGCTATATCTGATAATTAGGGGATATTTTTCAAAAGTAAAGTGTTACTTTAAATCATGTGAGACATTTACCCCATCTGGTATATTATTAGGAATTATCACGAATTTTTCCGATTTATTTTTGTTATTACTCTTAATCGATAATTTTCGTGATGGAATACGGTTACTATTTTAAAATACTTGATTAATATTATTCTGGCACACATATTAGACTATATTTATTAAGTGACGATGAACTCAATATAAAAAAATATAATACGAACTTGACATTGGCGTCTCTTTCAGTAAAAAGATCAATCGTTCCTTCCGTGTGAGAAATATTACGTAAATCATTGCCCCTCCATGATGGAATCTCTCGAGTTAATTGGCGTGTACCACGACGCTGTTGCTCATAGAAGGAGAACATACGGTTTTGAAGTTGATCCAAAATGGTCCTTCCTTCCAATTGTGTCGCCTTTTTTTCGGAGAACCTTTTTTGCCCGTTAAAATTAAGTCTCGGCTGTCGCGAGGACGTCCGAGGCGTACTCTGGGAACTATTTTCGATTACTACGCGGAGTTAAGCTTCCAGGCAGCTTCGACGTTTCCTCTCCCGACGAAAGGTACGGGTCTGCCGCCGGGTCAAAACCTTATAAACGTTATTCGAGAGATGCGCGACACCTTTTACGAACTCTATCGAACGACGTTTCGCCAGCACATTATGATAAACCTGAACGCTGTTGTCCCGGAGTATAACAATCACCATTTAGTTGGTCTTCCAAGAATCTAATTGTTGTCGTGCCTAAGCGAGTTGGGGGATAAAATCAATTTGCGGGGCTACAGCGAGTTTTCTTTGGCGGAGGGAGAGTTCCCGAAATGTTTTCTCGCCGCGAAATCGGGATATAAAGATGGGAATAAAGCGGCCTACGAAGGAAGCTGGACATGGAAGGCTGAAGAGAGGCGGGGAAGCTCCGCGAAATCTCCCGATCGATATGGCGGAGGCGGGAGGGGCTGTTATTCGCGAGGCAGCAGCCATCCCGCGGCCCATCCGCGCTACGATCGTCTCATCGTGCATTCGGGGATGGCTCTTCACTTTCGCTCAGGGGCGCAATGCAGAACGGAATTCCTCATTAAGTTAAAAGCCTAGACGCCGACATTAAGTTTGAAGTTGAAAATAAAAATTAATAGAACCTGTCGGATCTACACAACGTTTTAAAATGACCGTCGAACCATTTCTATTACCCATTTTTGTAGAAAGCGTTTATTTTTGTAAGGTCGGAGAATAATTTAGAAGAATATATAATATAAAGAATATTGGATATTAATTTAAATTCGAATAACAATTTCTAGCGACTTAATAAGGTAAAATAATCGACTTCGGAACTTTGATAAGTCGCTAGGAAAACCGCCTGGCTGTCCAGGGTCTCTATAAATGCAATAGGTTTTCTATTTATTCTTATTATCCACTCCCGTATTGGATACCTTTAGGTTTGCTTTGGCAGACAGTACTTCATTATACTTTCAATAAACGGATTGCTCTGTACAGGCATTTTTTAAAAATTGTAATGCAGGTTATGGCTTTTCAGATGTAAAGCAAAGGGCGTATAAAAATTTAAAACGATCAAAATAAAAACGAGATAAAAAACGAACTTAAAATCTATGTTTTTAAGAGAAAACACTCGGAAACTCATTTTATAAATATTGGTATCCATTATATATTGCATGAAAAAGGTCAAATATACACTGTAAGTTTCATTTTTAAGCAGTTTACTAAATTTTGTAAGTGCAAAATTTTACCATTGGCCATCTAACCTAAAGACTAGCCGGCACCCGTTTGTCAATCCATTTTCTTTAAGTGTTTTCCTTAATCAAAGTCGTTACAAGGATGTTTAACGTTTTTAACATAGACGGAATAGAGAGTTAGATATGTTTCCCCTTATGGACTTCTGGTTATATCCAAAAAGATAAGTTGCCACTAGCGCGTACTATGTGCAATTTGTGAACCTTCAAAAATTAATAGTTTCTGCCTTGGGTCAACAATGGCTGGTATCTGGTAAAAAGGATTACAGAGGTGGGCACTGAAACGAGATTCAATATCTTTCAAAATATTCTGTCGAAGTGTTTCAAATTTGTTCGTGGTGTTGCCGTAGATAGGGTCAAATGTTTCCAATAATTTCATTACGACGATGGAAATTTGTCGCCCATCGCCTTATAAACTATCTGTAGCATCTTTCAATGGAGTTAATAAACTATGCGGGTTTTTAATATTGTTGAACAAGCCAGCATTTGTTATTCCATGAATAGTTAAAGCAGGAACTTTGTCATTAACGGCTTCCATTATTAGCTTTGTAATTGCTGCCTTCATCTCAGGCTATAAGAGACATATATATATATATATATAACCATAAGTTAATTAATAACTAGCTCCCTATAAGTTAGACAGACAAATAGACCTAATACATTTGGTGATTTCTTCCACGGCTATCACTTAACGTTTTATGGCGCCATCTGGTGCCGAAACTTTTTACGGTTTCTTTTTTTTTTACTTCTCTTTTACGCCGAAGCTGAGTGGCCTACGTAGGGAGCCAATTTCATACGTCGCGGCTCAAAGTTCAACGGGTATCTGAAAGTTTGGCGGGATAACTATTTTGTCTTATATTCAAACATATTGTAGTTAATATTGCAATTTTTGTGTCAGTTTTATGCAGAACGCACGCGCACACTCAATGTAATATATTTTTACTACAACCTACTATTAAAAGTAAACATAAAAGCACTTCTTGTGATATTAGTGGGCTTGGCAAACTAAGTTAAAGTTGTCCGTTTAAAAAAAAACCAAACAGTTCCAGCTTTGGATGGTCGATTAATAATCATCAAAAACAATTATACCTCAATATCTTCACAAAGTTTTCATCCAAGTGTTAAATCAGTATCCTCTCAGTGTTGCCCTTTTCCACTTACGTATCTACTCGAAATACAATTTCGTAAGTCATTAGAAATTGTCGCGCCGTTCGTCGAGCCTCGCCGTATTTCATCACGCTCCTCTAGGCATCAGAAAGAAGGGCAGTCCGCTCCAGTTATCCAGCCAGCGAAGTTCAAAGCTAAGTCGTACCTGTTTAATTTAAAATACTTACCTGTGAAATCTAATGACTGACCACATAAATTAAGAAAGTTATCATAAAAACTCCCGTAATTTTTCAGAAAAGTGTTGTGAATTAGCGTAGATAGTATAGTTATTATTTTCACTCGAATTCTCCGCAACATCAGCGTCTCAGTCCTGTCATCCAGACTACAGAGTTGAAAAGCTAAGTTATATCTCGTTTCAATATACTTACCTTTCATAACAAAGACAATATCAAAGTTCCGGTCCCACGGCGAAACACAAAACATTTCGTAAACTCTACAAAGTTCGGCTTCTATGAGGTTGATCGAATCAGACAGACCTACGGCACGTACTTTATTCACCGTCTTATATTTTCTTCCTTGGAAACCCCTGCATAGGTTTAAAAATCTATGATCTCTCTCGTTTCATTACACTTAAATTCTATAACACCTTGGCGTATTTATGAGTCTTTACCTTGAAACGTATTTTATTTAACGCCTGATCTGGTCACGCGCGGCTTCAGTGCATTAAATTACAAGCCCTTCTTGGCGTAAGTCTACATATACTTACTAACATACATATTTTCTTTACGCCTGATTAAACCGCGCTTGTGACAATCTGAAAAAGTTCTTATAGAATGTCTCAAGAAGCACTGCTTAAACAACTTCTTAGTGAATTCAAGTCAATGAAATTGGAACTAAAGGGGGACATAGCCGAGGTCTCAAAAGAGGTGCATTAAACTAATAAAAAACTAGACGCAGTATTAGCTCGAGTTGAAGAGCATGAAAACCGAATTAGAAATTTAGAATCAGAAACCCAAGATATACCATCTATAAGATTCGAATTGGAAAATTTAACTGAAGATTGCTCAAACAAATTTAGTGATAATAACGCTACGATTAAAAAACCAAAATCCGAAATAGAATTTTTACAAAGTGATGCTAGACGCCAAAATCTAGTAATATCTGGTCTACCTGAAGAGCCAGCCGAAGATGTAAACTCCCTCGCTAGAACGGTTAACGATATTCTAACTGACCTATTAGGATGGCAAGGTGTCATTAAGTCGCTTCAAGTTAAGCGCAGGGGTGCAAGCACACCAAAAGAAAGGCAGCCAATGAAAATTGTTCTAAGACTTGAAAACAGTATTACGAAACTCGAAATTCTACGTTTAGCATATAAATTAAAGGGCTCAAAAAATTTTATTGCCCACGACTTTACCCCTGCCCAAGACAAAGCGCGCTTTTTCCTAAGGCAATTTATCCGAGAACAAAGTCCTGATAAAAAAGCTAAATTTATTTCTCACTTTGTTATTCAGCTCGGAGAAGATAAATTTATTTTCGACGACGTTAATGAGTGTGTTATTAAAAAACCTAATTACTTTGAATTTGACTGTAACCGCTAATACACAAATGAAAATTGTTTACTCGAACGTAAGAAGTGCCAATTGTAATTTACTGTCCTTGGTTTCATATTTTAAAGACACTGATGTAGATATTTTTGCTTTAAATGAAACATGGCTATTAAATGACTGTGCACCATATTTACCTAACTATGAATTTGTGGGAATTGGAGGTAGAATAGGTGAAGGCGTAGGACTATATTTTAAAAATAAACTTGACTTTAAGATTTTAAATTCTACGTGTTTTTTGTGTTCTGATATCGAAAGCTATGGAATTGAAGTTGGTTCAAAAAAAGACATTGTTATTGTTTTTATACAGACCACACAGCGCAATATTCTCTAATTTCATAGAAAAACTAGAAGAAATAATTACAAATGTAAAGCAACTAGACGGTAGACGAATTTTCTTGGGAGATTTTAATTATGATTTTAATACTAATAACCTTTGTTCACAATCAATTTTAGATCTATTTAGAAGTTACGGTTTAAAACGTTCGGTCTTTGAGCCAACTCGTGTAACTGGCGTATCCTCAAAATGTATAGATAATGTTTTTGCTGATTATGAAATCTCGACCAAGGTTTTACAAAATATTGATATTTCTGATCACTTTCCAATCTGTATAGAATATAAAGAAACCGTAAACACACTTAAAACAATTAAAATTAGAGACTTCTCTAAACTTAAAATGCAAAAGTTTTTTAATCTTATCAATGAAATTATCTGGAAAAATTTATAAACGATATCAAATATTAATCTTGCCTATAATAATTTTGAAGATATAATATCGAAGGCCTATAACTTAAGTTTCCCATTAAAAGATATTAAAATCACGTCAGACTCTTGGATAAATAAAGATCTTCAAGCAGTGATTAAACTAAAAAGGCGATATTACCAAATATCAAAAAAGAAACCAACTTCTGAAAATCGTAAAATATATATTGAATATCGCAACTATTGTACTAACCAAATTCGAAATGCCCGTAATAACTACATATTTAACAAAATTTTGAATGCCAAAACCACGAAAGAAAAATGGAAAATAATAGACCAGGTAACAAACCGAAATAAAAAAACTGCCTAATATTGGAAAACTTAACCCCGGACACACTTAATACGCACTTCACCAGTGTAATAGATGCCAATGAGGCGTTTGATTCACCCCTAAGTTTTCAGAGTAACCCATCGAGTTGCGCCTTATTCGAAGTCGTCGAAAAGGAAGTCGCTGATATATCTTTGAGTTTACCAAACTCATCAAGTCCGGGTGTCAACGGATTTCACCCAAAACCACTAAAACACGTGATAAGTCTGCTACTTACTTCTCTAGTATTTTTAATTAATTGATCCTTTTCTTCTGGTGTATACCCTGATCGTTTAAAAACAGCCGTTATAACACCTATATTTAAAAAAGGAGACCCTCTAAACCCAGGAAATTATAGACCAATTTCCGTACTTTCATATTTTGCCAAAATTTTTGATAAATGCTTTATTAATAGACTAACCTCATTTTGCGACAAACACAATATATTAGTTGAACAACAATTCGGTTTTAGAGCAGGTAGAGGTACAGAACTGGCTATTGCAACTGTCTACAAAACAATACTATATGCTATTGACAGAAGTAAATATTGCCTAGGTTTATTCATCGACTTAGAGAAAAAATTTGACAGCGTCCCACACCATAGGCTCTTGAAAAAACTTGAAAAAATAGCGGTAATAGGGGTTACTCTAAATTGGTTGCGTAGTTACCTAACTAACAGAAGCTGTATAACTAAAATAAACAAAAGGTTATCTGATACTAAAACTATTAAAATTGGGGTTCCTCAAGGCTCGATAATATCTCCATTATTATTTAACATTTACATAAATTATCTGGTTTCGGTTTTGCCCCTTGGTCTATTATACATGTATGCTGATGATACAGTATTGTTAATCCAAAATACAGATTTGTATGAACTGATAAAAAATGCCAATGAAAAACTAAATATAATTAACAACTGGTTACTACAAAACGGACTTAAACTAAATAAACTTAAAAGTGAATATATAATATTCGCAAACTATGGAAAAATTCTTGACAATTTAAGATATGTTGTAAAAATTGGAGTCACTGAAATAAGAAGGGTTTTTAAATATAAATATCTAGGCTTAGTGTTCGACGACAAACTAAATGTAATGTTCCCAAGTTGGCTAGGGAAGAGCTCTCGAGCGACAAAAGTGGTTGTGCCAAAAATGGCGGAGAAAAGGAGAAAAATTCCACAAAAATCCCTTCTTTGGGAAAAATCGTCCCCAAGAATCGCAGAGGAAGCCCAATGTCGAAAGGCCATTAGACAGTTCATACCTGGTGTCTTTCCTATTAGAAGAGTTTCGAAAAAGCGGCCGCAGTGGCCCCTTCCATGAGACCCCCCAAACATGTCAATCACTATACCCATCCGCTAGTCTTAGGTTGGCGGAAAGCAATGGTTTACTGTGGGAGCGCCTTTACAATGGATACATACAATATTATAGAAAACGAGCAGCTAGTGTTGATATACAAAATTAGGGATAAAACAAAAAGTTAAAGTGAAATTACAACTAACAAACATTTAAAACATATATAAGTAAAATTACCATTAGGAGTTACAATTTTTGAGGATATTTTTATTACAGATAGATCACGATTTTATTCATCGGATAAAAGTTAAAAACCAAAAGGGTTCTACCATATACATAGTATAGGTGTTTTTCCTAAATCTTTCTACAAGTACGTTCTAAAAATAAAGAGCATTACATTAGTTTCAAACAAGGGCGTATTCAGGATTTCATTTCGGGGGACTTGATGTCAAAAGGGGGTGGTCCTGTGAATTTGATGTTTAACCCCCCACCATCAACATTAGAGGAGGGGGTTGAACCCCCTAAATACGCCCTTGGTTTCAAAACGTGATTGAATTTTGTATGGACTACCTGGATAACATAGTCTTTGTGAAAGTGTACCCTCTTCGGTATGAACGAATTCCGAACAGAGTGGAAAACTTCAAGTGAATATGTTTGAAATTTCTCCAACAGTTGGCTTACTGCGGCCAAAGTGTTCGGTACGTGGATGATAGGATAAAATTATAAATATATATTCAAGCAATTTGATTGGTTGAAGGGTTTACCTCTATGTATCCAAAACCACTCTTCGTCAGCTGGAATTTCATCATGGAGGCAGTTAGGAAAGGCTTTGTGGTGACAAATGTGGTTCATCAACGAAGTCCATTTTCCGATGCGCTCTTCTTTAGTTTTGGATGATCGAGCTACCCAATAGAGGTGGTTGATAATTGATTGCATCCAAAATTCCAGGTCTTCGCAGCCTTTCGTATTTGCTACACCCCTTAATTTCTTCTTTAAATCTAGAGTAATTTTATTTTTAGAAAATGGTTCTTAAAATTAGTGTACAATCATATCCTACTTTTTGCCACGTGCCAATTGTCAAATTCGTGAATTATTTCAGGGGTTTTTTCCTCATATGCGCAGTTATTCCAATATGACGATCCGTAATGAAGTGGCCAATTTTAATGCCTTTTTCATGAAAAACTTTAAGCCTCTAATAAGGCCTTCCATTTCCATTTGGTTCGAGCTTTTGACTTCAGTTGACTGTATAACATTTAAAATTGTAATTTATTTATAATTTTTTGGGGATAGGTGGATTATTACCTTTACAAGCTCAACATGCACTATTTTATTATTTCCCCCCTTCATAAAATGGTACTGCCCATATTTAGCGGAGAAACCTAAATATGTAAATGGCGATTTTAATTTTAATTTTTACTTATTATTTAAATGAAAAACATTAATTATAAAAACAACCGGGCTATCTGATCTGCCATCTGCGCACACATTAAGTAATGTTCCTTTGGTTTCTTCCAATAACTTTTCTTGTTCACTATGCCATAGCTAAAAAATGGACGAACCAAAATAAATATCAAAACTTTAAAGAAAATGCACAGTATCTACCTTTTGTATTACTGGATGTAACATTCGTTGGTAATTGAAATACATAATCTTAAAAATGTTTCAAAACCATAAGAAACTTGGTGGGTAGAACTGCGGGGAAAAAATGCAAGCAGCCAGCAAATAGTTCCCCCACGCTGTGTTACCAAATTTTGGCTGGCTCTCCCATTTAAAAGCGTGACCTTCAGTGCATAATGTCGTAACACACAAAAGTGAGCCTCGAATGGTGCGTTTAACATCTATCACTGGGTGCTGATGGCATATTTGACAAATTTTAAAAAGTGTCAAAAGACACGAAGAAAACACTATATTTTTATCTTCCATATGGCGATCACATTCTGATGGAAATCCCTCCCTATTTAACAAATAAAATAATTTCAAATAGAAAATCATATTTACTGGTATTTGAAATGTCGTACTTGGAAGTTTCCAAATCCTCATTGTCTGGGCTATCAGTTACCGTTTCAAAACTTTGAATACTGGGTTCATATGTAGAATCACTACGACGTTCATCAGTTTTAGTTGAGCTAGATCCTTGGGAGAAAGTAATTTCTTGTGGCATAGGCTCTTCATGTGATTCTTCATCTTCGGTATCATAAGTTGATTCACTTGCCACAATGGGAGAAGAAAACATTTTGGGGGCACCAAATAGTGCTGTCAAGCCTAAATCTAAAGAAGCATATTATGAAGTATCACGTCACATTTAACATATTATTATAAATACAGTAAATGTTATATTTTTATTTTTACCTGATGGTCGTACAAGTGTTGATACGGTTTTGGTTATAGAAACTAACGCTGCTTCTTTGGTTTGAACCCCTCTTGATTTAGTGGTTTTCTAAAATTTAACAATTTTTCTAACCAAAATAATTATTACACTTGACAAAAAATGTTTGGTTTACTTTTGAGGCATACGAGTGTAACGCTAAAGCTTGTGCTGAACTCTGAGCCTCGTGAAAACTTGCCTCGGTTCCAAAACACACACTTTCAACTAAAGAAGGGTTCTCTTCTATATTTGATGGTTGAGGAACTTCTAATGCCAGAGTGACAGAAACAGCTGATGAGGTTGGTTCAGCGCGATCTGCACTAGCAACGACTAGTCTAATTATTTTGTGTTGAGAATCATCATACTGTATATTACCAAATGAACTGGGGACTGAGCCAGGTTTAAGGTGCTGTTTTACGCCAGCATAATCATAATTATAACTGTCTTCTTTAAAGTGGTTGGAACATACTCCTAAACCAGCAGAAGGATTCCAATCATTGGCTCTCCCCAGGGCTTTAAACCACTGGCTTTTAAGATTGGGATCCTTGGGAAAGTAATGAAACTTTATGTTCTCATTTTTCGTATTCTGACGAGTATTGTCACAGGTGAAAACTGCACATTTGTAACCGCCAGGCATTTTTCAATAAGATTTAACAAAATTATCTGAATTATAGATATTTGTGATTATTCATTCTTACCAAAGAAGCCTAAATGTTGCGAAACATCTACTACAACCTTTCAACGAAAGACGTTGGCCTACCACCAGGATATTTGCTCGGCGGGAAGTAAATTTAAAGGGAAGCAGGCGGAAGAAAACCTAGGCCTTTAAATACTAAGAAAGCCATTATTTTAGTACAAGTTTTAATCTGGCGCAATAAAAGTTTTCAAATATCGACGACCATGACGTCATAGTGGCCTTTAAAGAATTAATTCATAAATAAAAATTTAAGAAGTATTTTAAATTCAAAGAATACACTGCGCGTAATTCCATACCAGAGAGAATGAGACAAATCATTTCACCTCGGGCAGGAATCGAACTTCGACCTTTGGGTTACCGTCTCAACGCCACTTCCATTGGACTACTCAGGCCACTGTTCAAAAGGCCTCGGACGTCCAATTTCTGGTTCGCTTATGTTCTTCCGACATTGGGCGTCCGAGGCCTATTGAACCGTGGCCTCAGTAGTCCAATGGAAGTGGCGATGGGACGGTAACCCAAAGGTCGCGGGTTCGATTCCTGTCCGCGGTGAAATGATTGGTCTCATTCTCTCAGGTATGGAATTATGCAAAATGTATTCCTTGAATTAAAAATACTTCTTAATTTTTCATTATTCCTGTGCAATAAATACATTTGTATATATTTCTCACGCATTTACAAGTCATAAATACCTTAGTTGAAACGACACCTAAGTTTTGAAGGATTTTTTGCAGTTTCGAAAGTATTTTTTCACCGGTATGTTAATCTTCGAAATGAGTGAAAGCTTGAGTGCGATGTACAAGGTTTAACTGTTCATTGACGAAGGGACATTTTACCCCAAGGACTGCTTATCTATATCTTGAACTCCAAAGATCAAGTGATAGGTGCAAAAACGAGACATCGGTCAGCGACTCCTTTAGGTTTGGCGTTATATTTTGGGAAGTGAATGTTTGCAAGTCCCTCCTAATTGTTCGACGGCCCCGTAGATTAATTTCTGTAAAGAACATGTTCATAAAAGCCTGAAAAACCTTTCCTTCAACGAAGTTCAGTGGAAAACCGTCAACTGCTACCAAGGGCGTATCCAGAATTTTATTTCAGGGGGGGTTGTGAAGGAAAATTTTAAGGGGGGGTGCGGACGGAAGTTTCACTGATTTTTATTAGGCACCCCCACCCCCCGTCATCAGCATTTCGGGGGGGTTTGAACCCCCAACCCCCCCCTTAAATACGCCCTTGACTGCTACCAAATCTACCATGCACTGTTTATAGCTAAATTGTACGGCTGAAGTCAGTGAAATCTTTTCCGCAGACTTTAGGGGTATATAGTACGATTGTAGAAGGTCCAACTTATTCTGAACATCGTTGCGTTGAGAAAGTGAAACGTTTTGGTGTTTTCTCTAAAAACCAAAAATCTTTGAGTTCATCCCGCGTATAAAAGAAAAAAAGGCGTATTTTCAAAAATAAGTCACTATAACAGCAAGTGACGTTCAAAATTTCCCGGTCCATTTTAGTTTCCTTACAAATTTTGCATTTTAACACTTGGTGTGATGTCAGGTCATAGGTTAGCCTTATCTAAAGACTGTTTATTTATCCCCGCTGTATTACGCAATACTAGCCTTATAAATACTCATGTTTTTATTTCTACGATATCCATTTCTGTACTTGCCTTCATCATGTAAATAAATCGTATTTTATCTAAACAACTTCGTGTAGTCACTGACATACGAAACATGGTGTCAGAATCGTTGAACTTTCGCTTGCAGTCCGTAAGTTAAAATTATAGTATTCTAACTTATCCCGCCGTTAGACAGTCAACAGCGATGCCGAACGACGCACTTGCTGCAGTACCAGCGCCAACTTCTTTTCACGTCCTTCCACCGGAGCCATTTGACTTCTCATGTCCTAACGACTGGCCGAAATGGAAACGGAGATTCCAGCGTTTTCGCATAGCGTCTGGTTTAAGCTGCAAGTCGGGTGAGGAACAGGTCAACGCATTGATATACATGATGGGAGACAAGGCGGACGACATCTTAATTTCGTTTACCTTCGCAACTGACGCGGAAAAGGAAAACTATTCCATGGTCGAACAGAAATTTGAAGATCATTTCGTTATACGTAGGAATGTGATTTACGAAAGGGCGACTTTAAATTCAAGAATCTAGCAAGACGGAGAACCAGTGGAAGATTTCATAACAGCTTGCCGAGCTCAGATCGAGAAGTGCAACTAGGGCACGCTACAAGTTGAACTTCTGAGAGACCGTATAGTCGTAGGAGTACGAGATAAAGCGCTATCGGAGAATATGCAGCTAGATGGTACCCTGACGCTAGAGAAGGCCATATCCACAGCCCGTCAAGCGGAACAGGTTAGACGACAGCAACAAGCTCTACATGGTTCAAACTTCAGTAATGGACCAGCCGCCACTATTGACCGATTACGGGGACAACCCAGCTCGCGAAGAAACCAGAAGCCGTCGAAAAACCTCTACTAATTCTTATTTACCATCTTGCAAGAAATGCGGAAAACTCGAGAGACATAACCGATAAAATTGTCCAGCGCACAAAGCAGTCTGCCGAAAATGCAAGAAGATGGGCCATTATGAGTGAGTATGTTTGGGATCTGCAGCCCGCGAGGTCACTACGGAAGCCATGTCCACCAGAGTCGGAGCGTTGACGTCAGATGTTTTCCTGGGTGAAATCACAAATACAAAGCCGATACGAGGTTGGATGATAGACATCGGAGTAAATGGAGTGGAAATCTGATTCAAGATCGATACAGGCGCTGACGTATGTGTTATATCAGACAAAATTTATAATGATTTTCTTCAAGATTTACCATTGAAGAAACCTGACCGACGTCTATTTGGGCCGGGAAAGACTATGCTCAATTGCAAAGGCATGGTTGAAGCACGACTATCAAACAAGAACATTGTAATACACGACCAGCTTTACGTAGTAGCTGGATTGCTAATTCCACTGCTGATCCTCGACGCCAGTGAAGGTCTTCGAATCGTTCAACGCGTCGACGAAGTGCAAGTAGCAGAATTGTCAACCGTCAGAATAATGGAAGTGTACCCGAAACTATTTACCGGACTTGGCCGAGTTAAGCGCCAATACAAGATAAAACTAAAACCGGGAGCCACACCGTATGCGATAACGACGCCAAGGAGAGTTGCGATACCGCTATTGACGAGAGTAGAAAAGGAACTAAAGCGCATAACTGAACTGGGAATTATCAGCAAAATCGAAGAAGCTACGGATTGGTGTGCCCCGATGGTGGTGGTGATGAAAGATTCAGGAGAGTTGCGCATCTGTGTAGTCGATCATATGCTTGGACGATTGGCCGGAGCACAGGTTTTCTCTAAGCAGGATTGCAACTCGGGATATTGGCAAGTACCATTGCATCCTGAATCCATACCATTAACTACATTTATCACCCCATTTGGTTTAACGTCAGCCTCTGAGTACCATCAAAGTCAAACGTCGAAGAACACGACAAGAATTTGAAAATGGTCCTCGAGAGACTGGCGGCAAACGGAATCACACTCAATAGGAAGAAGTGTGAATTCGGAGTGACCAGAGTTAAGTTCCTGGGCCATATAATAGATAGTTCCGGTATTCAACCCGATGACGACAAGGTCCGTGCGATTACTGAGATGAAACCACCATCTGATGTCCCAGAGCTACGCCGACTGTTGGGAATGGCGAACTACCTTGGGAAGTTCATTCCGTGCATGGCCGAGCAACTTCAACCGTTAACCAGCCTACTTAGTAAGAAAAACAGCTGGGTATGGGGTACCGGTCAAGAAAAAGCCTTTAAATACTTGAAAACTACCTTAACGAACAAGCCAATCTTGGGTGTCTTTGACCCACAGAAACCTACTACCGTATCTGCCGACGCCTCGAGCTATGGGATCGGTGTATTTCTGAAGCAAAAACAGACCGATGGTACCCACAAGGTAATAGCCTATGCTTCAAAAACCTTTTCACCTACAGAGCAAAGATACGCCCAAATTGAGAAGGAGGCATACGCATTGACCTGGGCGTGTAAACGCTTTGAGGATTTCGTTACTGGATTCACATTTATATTGGAAACTGATCATCAACCCCTCGTCACTATACTCCAGTCGAAGCATTTGGATGACCTCTCACCTAGGCTTCAACGACTGAGACTTCGTATGATGCGTTATTCATATAAAGTCATATATACGCCGGGGAAATCTGTAGTCACAGCTGATGCGCTATCAAGAGCGCCTCTCAAAGATGTCAATGATAACGAACTGCAGCATGAGCTTTCCGCTCATATTCAATTGGTAATGACGAACCTACCCGTATCCGATACTAAACTCGCCGAATTGCTCCGAGGGCAACAGGAAGATGCTACATGTCTGATCCTACGACGTTACCTAGCCCATGGATGGCCGGATAGTAAGCACCTTCATAGCACTTGTATGAAATACTTTGCCCATCGAGACGAAATTACAATCCAGGATGGTATCCTGATGAAGGGAAGTCGATTAATTATACCTATTTCCATTCAAAAGGACATAATGGCACGCATCCATGAAGGTCACCTAGGGATCGTGAAATGTCGTGAATGAGCCAAGCAATCCGTCTGGTGACCAGGAATATCCCAGGAGATCCAAGAAAAAATCCGAAGTTTCGAAAAATGTCTAAAAGAATCTGAAAATAATGCTTACTTTTTAAAGTTGTTCCGTTATGTTACTAATTTTTTTTTAACTTTACATTTAATTGTTAATTTTACGAGTTTTTTTCTAATTTCTTAGTTATTTATCATATTTAATCAAAAATGCGAGGGCTATAAGTCACATGCCGACTTGGCCCTCTTACTACAAAAATTTGTAAGAAATTGAAAATAAAAATTATTTGATTTGATTTGAAACTAATGAGAATGTGATTAAAATTACCAAGAGACATAGTAAAAATATTCATTTCTTTGTTTTAAGGTTTCTCAGAGGTTACATGTATTGTTACCTAACAACTTTCCGTTGATCATTGCATTTACAAAAGTTTTCGAAATGGCCCTCATTAGTGTGTAGGCAAGCTTAGACGCATCTTCGGAAAGGTCGTCGAACACGACGAAAGATTTCTGGCGTGTTTTGGATTGTGTCGCAGGCGTCAATTATGGGTTAACGTAAGTCTTCAACGTCTCACAATTCCGTCTTGTATACCAAGTGTTTGATATGACCAAAAAGATAGAAATCACATGGGTTAAATCAGGAGATCTGGCTGACCATGCAACGTTTCCGTTTCGACCTATCCTCCTCTGAGGAAATTCCGCATCAAGATGAGCTCTAACCCGAAGGTTTAAATGAGATGGTGTTTAACGCAACAATTCAATTTCAATTTCAATTTATTTCAACTTCGAGGTAAGCCTGCCTCCTCCGCTTTTTGTTCATCGTTCATCGTTCCGCCTGGCGCCGTCGTTTCACTTGGCGCCGTCGCGGCGGGTTGGCCTTGTAGAAGACTATGTTACGAAAGTTTCAAAAATTATCCGCTAACACCGCCGAAGCGGCGCTGTGGTTGTGAAATCGCCGTCATGTTTATTACTTAACTTAAATATAAAAGCTCTTGGTTTAAAAGTAATTAGAGTATTTTTTAAGTAACGTAATATCATTAAACATAGATGGCGATAGCGTCACTAACTTTTACTTTTCAAACTTTATCTCTTGAATCCGGTTCCTGGTCAAGGGGTGTGACACTTAGAGTAATACGCGATGCTTACAACGTATGGCCTGAAGTAACAAATAGGTGTAACACGAAGTAACAAACAAGTAAATAAGTGTGACACGAAGTAACAAATAAGTAAATAAGTGTGACACTTATCGGAGGCCGTTCTAATGTGACCAAAAGTAACAAATAAGAGGGACACTTATAGGAGTAATACGCGATGATTACAACGTATGACCTGAAGTAACAAATAAGTGTGACACTTATCGGAGTAATACGCGATGCTTACAACGTATGACCTGAAGTAACAAATAAGTGTGACACTTATCGAAGGCCGTTCTATTCACGGCTTGGGCGTGGGGATTACACAGCATGGGCTTCTGGCATTCAGAAGGTCGCGGGCTTTAATTTAAATAGTTAAAACGTTTGTACTATAGAGTGTGTCAGAATTTATAGCCCGGTGTACCTAGTAACAGAGACCATACCACCGGATGCCGATCATCATAGTGCCCTACGCCAGCGTCCCCAATCCCGGACAGGTGACAAAACCAGCATGGGTAGCAGAACCCCACTACTGATGGTCGCACGTTGGACGCAAGACACCCAACCCAGCAGAAGGAGCAGCAACGGGTGGACCAATCCCCACTTCGCTCACAGCAGTGGGAGTAAGAGTGGATGCTGTAGCGACTCCAGCCGACACCCCACCTACAGAGGCAAAGAGTCAAACCCTTTGGAAAGAGCTCCTAAAGGGGAACGGCGAGCACACAGCAGTCCGCATAACCCGGCACAGCTGGCACCGGAGATCCCGGTGGGCGTCCAAAAGGCCGGGAAACAGGACCGCCGTGCCTTCATACGGAGGCCCGCAGTCCCACAGCAAGCTACCCAATCCGCCGAGGTGGCCAGTTTGCACGGACCCTCTCCGTTAGCCTGAGCCGGACCCCGACTCCCCGGTAAAGCCACCAGTTATTGCACACCCTTACCCATTAAGGGCCTCTACTATAGAGTGTTGCTAAATTAAATTTTACAGAAACCAATTTAACACTGTTAAACTTGATATCAAAGGTTGGGGGGCTCTGGGCTTCAAAGATCGCCAATGCCCTAGGTTAGGCTGGGGCTCGCGAGCGCAGTTGCTCTCTTTTGTATATTAGAATGCCGATCTCTCCTTGATATATAACGGTTCGATTGATAGCCGGGCAATGAAATAATATTATGGCCTTCTTGGCGAACTTGTTTTAATAGGTGTAGTCACTTAGAAACATCTTGTTATTTTGTTAAACCGTATTTCTACACGAACCTTACTTCTTTCATTTTAATAACGCACTTTTGTTACTAGTTTATTTGTTTATTGAAATAGATAAGAAACCAATGCTTTGTGAAAGGAATTATTTGTGTCCAAGAAATATAAGAAACTAAACATTTGCGCTTTTTTCGACGTTTTGGAGGCCGATTTTTGACGGCCAATTAATGGAATACAAAATTACATATTAATAATACCCATAGAATGGACCCAAAAAATGAAATTATATTCTTTTGGAAATAAATTTCACAGTGATTTGACGGCCAATTAATGGAATACAAAATTACACATTAATAATACCCATATAATGGACCCAAAAACGAAATTATATTCATTTGGAAATAAATTTCAGTGATTTCGAACCCAGTAGGTGTAGACACGGGGAAAGTTCGAATTCGGACTCCTCCCCGAACAATGTTTATCATAAATCATTGCTTTAAACATACATGTTTTTTTTTTCAGTTCGGAGAACGGTTTCTGTATAATTATTATTATTTCAACACGATCGAATAAATCGGCGACGAGTCTCATCTATTTTTGGCACGCAGAGTACAACTGGGAACGAGACGCATCGAAAAACTTGATGTGTGTTATTGGACAAAACAACCCGTTGTTTACGTCTTATCAATGGTTTTAAATTACACTGAACATTTCTAAAAACTCAGTCCACGCGTGTGGTATGATGGTTACGAAATTACATCTTCCCGTGCGTACAACTAATAAAACGTTGTTAGTAATTAAACAGTTTCGTTACACTGTATTCAACCTTAGAGCAAGCAGAACACTCTGTTCAGAGGAGTGTGCTTTGTTGTCTGCTTGTTCGTTTCTCTTATTATTTTTGCACGGGAAGATGTAATTTCGTTACAATCATACTCCTAAATTTAATAATAATAATTTTTAGAAAGAACCCCGCACACCACCTATGGAAAATGTCCTTCCGCCAATTTTTCGGAAATTTGGGTATATTGTACTTCTGACCATGGTGAAAAAAAGTCTTGCTGGGCACCACTTCCAAAAATTAAAATCGTGGCCGCTAGGGCCGGGCAAAGATCGGCGATTTACAGTAGTAACATGTTAAAAATCCTATTTCTTCTTCGACGTATTCCCACTACACCTAACTTTTGTATTTTTTCAATCCGTCTGATAGAGATCAGCACTAACATCGTATTAACACTAAACCCAACTTTTGTAAGATTTTGTCACTCTGATAAAGATCAGGGCTCACATCGTATGCCTTCCAAGGAGGATTATAGAAAGGTTTGTCGCCTAGGCGCGTTAAAAGCGTGAGAGAGGGGGAACGAAAAAACGGGTGGTTTATGGTGGACCACGGGAAAAATCTTTTCACCGCGAAATGAGATTTCAAGTAGTCCGCCAAAAACTCCCCTTTGTTTCTCTTTCCCCCTCTCTAGCGCTTTTTTAATATTATAAGCCGCAGGGGCGTATTAACCATTAGGCATAATAGGCACGTGCCTAGGGCGCCATTTTTCTAGGAGTGCCAAAACTCTGATAAAGCCCCACGGTTGAAGTATTTGACTTGCCCCTACAATGCCCAGGGGTGAAAAACATTTCTGTGCCTAAAGGCGCCGAAAGGGTTAATCCGCCTCTGATAAGCCGGCATACAAGAATTGGCATTCTATCATTAATCGTCCTTGTTCCGTCTATACTCAACTTCGGAAGTGTTTTTGTATTTAACTTGTGGTTTCCCTTCCATTGGTTAAAATATTTCTTCATAGTAAAATACCATTGTTGACGTCAGCCTTTACCTCGCATGGAACACGCACTGCAATGCATAGTGCCATATCATAAGTCTATAATTATTTACATAAGTGTGTCAGTTCCCTATCTTCCCCATGTTAATTTTTTACTGAGAGCTAGTTCGAGAACCACCTTTGAATTTGGCGGACTTTAAACCTTGGGTTTTCCGTAGGTCTACCAATATGCTCTTTGTCTCGTCAACTATTGGATACCAAATTCAAAAATTAGCCAATAGGGGGAAAGCCGTGAAAGTAGTTTCGAATTTCAAATTCCTTAGTCAAAGTGGCGGCTAGCATAGTTTAATAATGTAATTATCGCTGCGAATTCGTGAAGTTATACACTATTTTAGAATTAAATTTAATAATTCTTAATCATCATGCACGCCTCAACGCAGTGTAATTTGTACGTGAAAGCTATTATTAAGAAGAGAACGATCGGGATACAAACAAACAAGATATCTAAATTCACATGTTTTGATGATTATGAGACTGTGGAAAGGCTTAATATTCCAACCCAGCCAACCAGTGAGCCAACCGTAACAATAACAGCTGCTGAAGGGAAATTAGAAATCCAGGTAGTAAATAAATAACTAATAATGAAATTGCAATTTGAATTTAACCAAGTAAGTTTATATTTCAAATATTATCACTGTTTAGGTTCCAGTGGAAATGTTTACCCATAAATTTGGATCTGAATTTAAAACTTTGGTTTCATCTTTCAACAATCTGTCACATGTTGGGAAAATGTCCACAAAAGAGGTACAATTTTGTAAAAATATTACCTAGAACAGTTTGAAAATTCAGTTTCCATTTATAGATTTTCATAGAGGTTGTAAGAGCGAACCAGAAATTGGTTGCGATCCCTGTCGATTAATTCTCACCCAAGGAGGTCTCTTACAGTTCCATGTCATTTTCAAGGGATTAGCAACTTCTGACCGATTTTGCACAAGAGAATAGAATATTTTGTAGAGGTATCGGAAGCGAAGCTAAGGAAATCATTCCACAATTAGCTAACCCTCCAAAGCGACTAATAATTCATACCCTTGACTCAGTCAAGTTAAACGTCTCATTTAATCCCTGGTTTAAGAACCCTTTCAACCTTAAAAGAACTATTGGATAATTTGTCCGTCACATGAGGTACTCAATCAGTTTTAATGAAGATTCTACCTATTTTGGCATCATTTAATTAATGTATTTCTTTAAGCTCAAAAGTCTGATCAATGCGCTCTACTCTTCCCACAAAAGTAGAGCTGAAGAGTTTCAAATTGGTGAAGTGACATTTGGATGGCAACAGATCATCGACCTTAAATCTAGAGATGATGTCCGAAGGGAAAAAGGCAATCCTCGTCTGATACCAAAGTTATTAAAAAGCTACGTTGATCGTGATCAATGGACGAAGCTTAATGTTTTACCTGCTAAAATATTACAAGTATAATAAAAAAAAATCGTAAATTTATATCATAAGTAACATAATAAACATAAGTATGACAGTGAACAATGTTGGTTAATGGTAGTCTGTCGCGGGGTGGTTGCGTAATCAGAGTATTCTAAACTGGAAATTCGTTAAAAAACATATCTACATCATTATATACAAATCAAAAGGTGTTTGGGTCTCGAATTCTAACAGAACTACCTTCAGAAATAAAGTTTAAAATGTGTTCCGATTCAACTCTGGGAACGAGTTATCACTTCTTAGGTCTCTTGTTGAGACAGACTATCATTAAGAAACTTATCATTGGGAGAATAGGAAGTGTAATACCATAAGTCTATAATGTTTTTAAGTGTGACACTTTCTATACTTCCCATGCAAAATTTTACTGAGACCTATTTCAAGAACGACTCTCTAGCGGGCCTTCGTCGAGGCTTTACGTCCGTTTTCTCTGGCGTCACGCGTAGCTTTTGACAGTGCCTCGCTAGGTGGCGATTTTCCTTCGGTGATGACGTCACTCCGTTCATGACTCAGTAAAATATTTCAGAAAAAGGCAGACTTATGTTATATTATAAACTTATGGTAATACTTATAGTTATTATGTTACTTGTGTTTATATTAAGTTTTACGGAAATTTTTTTTAAAGCAAAATGATGTTCTATCGGCTCTTCATGAGTATGCGAAACCAAAACAAACTACACCACCAGAGGATTCCAAGAATGTAGCAGCAACTTTTAACTTTCTCGAAGCATGTAGTAAACTATTTGAAAATGGGATGCTCTCTCATGTAAAAATAGAATCGTCTGAAGCTGATTCCACTGTGATGAATAATATTCGGAAAGGATTTGAATATTTTACAAACTGGCTTAATGGTTTAATGGGTAGGTTGTAAATTTTTTCTTATTTTCTATGCCTTGGTGCCTAGGCTGGCTTCAATTTAAATTTAACCAGGTCCTAAATTTCCCTTTTATTTTATATTTAGCAGTAGATCCTGAATTTAAGCCCTGGACTACCTTGCAAAAGAAATTTATTTCCAGACAGGTAACAATTGAATTGAATATAATTTGTATACCTTGCTTTAATTTTTTTTCCAGACTTGGTCATTATTGCGTGTTATGGTTTTTGGAATTGAGGGATATGTGAAGGAGTATTTTCAAGTTTATCCGAACAACTATTATTTATGCCCTGTTCGAATTAATGGCAGTGCGGTAGAAACTCTGTTTTCCCAGTTCAAGCAGCATGCAGGTGGAAAGCTCTCTAGCACCAACTATCATGTCATGCGAAAAACTGCGTTAACAATACGAGATGTTAAGGGACACCACAGTGGTCGTGGCTACCGAGATGTGAGGGATGCGTTTGCTTAAAAATTTGGACCAAAACCAAAATCTATCAAGTAACCTGTTGTTTTGAAAATCAATGACATATCCTTGATTTTATTTTAGGGGAAGGGGTGGTAATGGTAGTGTTAAGAAATTTATGTTACCCCCCCCCCTGAGTCATCAGCATTCCAGAGGGAGGGAATGTTTAATACTACCTTTAATCCACTCTTGTTATATGTAGGGGTGTGCGAGTACTGTTTTATGGTCCTTAAGATTTATTTCGAGTAATTCGAGTCTTAATTTGCTGGTTGAGTCCAGTTCGAGTACTCAAGATTTAGCTTGAGTCGCATTACTGGATTTCGCCTGGTGGTGAGCCGTTAAATGCAACTTCGCGTAAAATATTTAGAGAAAAATAAACTCCTTAATCTCATTAAAAAATTAAGGACTCATAAGAATCTTCAAAACAATAAAGGACTTGGTGAAATATTTATTGACTCGAGTTCACTTAAGAGTAATTTTTCAACCTTTGCAAAGGACTCTGTTACAGGCCTAGTTATATGCAACTTCTATGTTAAGTAATATTGAACTTTTACAGGGATGGTAAGGAAAGCGAAATTCAAGAAGTGTAGATTTCCTAGAGGAAATGAAAAGGACATTTTTACACAGCAAAAAGCAAGAACTTTAATCTAGTTGTGTTCCATGATATGATGATGTGATAAAGTGTAAAATTATTAGAATATGGAATAAATGATATTGTAGACTTAGGAACCTTTTATTATTGCAATTTAACTTCAATTCTTAAAAAAATATCACAAAATTACATAATTAGATAAATGTGCAGGTACTTTTTTTAACCTTTTTGAGCTACTTTCAAATACTGGACGGTTTTCAAGTTCAGGTACTGTGTTGGAAATTATTGATTCACTCGAGTGAAAATCAAGCGAGTGACGGTTGCTTTCTCTGCGCTTGTTGTAGCATTGGCTTTCTGGAACAAACTTTATGATTTTCTTTTTACACAGTCGTTTAATTTTTTTGTTTGACTGGCGTTTTGGAGTCATTTGTATTTTTAACTCCTCGAGGTTATTACTACCTTCAATTGGCACTGTTGCAGTACCTTTCTTCTGGTAAACTTTCTTTCTCTTGGGGGTTCCTTTATTTGGTTTCTTACCATCTTGAATTCTACTGGATTTTGGATTGGAGTCTCTTTTTCTCGATAAAACTTTCTTGCTCTTGGGGGTTCCTTTACTTGGTTTCTTACCATCTTGAATTCCACTGGATTTTGGATTGGAGTCTCTTTTTCTCGATAAAACATATAGATCATCTCGAAGCCCGCTACAACCTTTCGATGACGTATTTCTCTTTTCTTTTTCAGCTTCATCCATAGCAGTGATGAATTCATTTGAAAGGGCATTCTTGAATTTTCTCTGTAGATCAGGCAATAACAGTAGACTCTTTTCCTCAGTTAAAACGTCTTTAGTGCAGTCTAGAAAACAAGCTTTTAATTCTTCATCTTTTCTTTGAACCTGATCTGTAACTTCCTAAAAATATTTCAATATTTTAATAATTCACCAAAAATATGTTTCTTAAATGAAATAGAGAAAAACCTTTTCACCTTAAGAATTCCATGGCCGTAATTTTTAACACCATTCTTGTTAAGGATTTCTCGACAAGTCTCGTTTAACATATTTAAAAATGGCATCACACATTCCTTGGGTATAAATAAACCCCCGGAATCTCTCATTTGAATACCCGAGAACTTTAACTCTGCTTTTTCTTCAGATGTAATCTTTGTTTTTAATGTGCAGTCCCACAACATTTCCGCTTTCTTCTTTTGTTCATTAGTCAGACCCATTTTCTTTGCTAATATCGTTCGCCTTTTATTTACCTTCCACACTTCTCCCATACATCCATCTCCGATGGTGAGAAGCGACCTCTCATATTCTTCAGTGGCCTATAAATAGTGGAGATAAGGTAAATTGTGTCGTATGTTTATGAATCAATTTGCATTTACTTAAAATTATATTTATATAATGCTTACCAGAAGTAATTCATTGTCTGTGGCTTGCATTTCATTTTCACTAATTAGTTTTCTGCTTTCCTCACACCAAGTTACAAAAATGTCATGGGCATATGAAGTCAAAAGTAAGAGGAAATTGTTCTTACTATCCCAGGAATCAGTACTTTGCTCACGCCACCTGTATTTTTCCTCTAAAGTTCCAAAATTTCTACGAACTAGCATGTTCCATTCAAATCGAGCAGCTGTGCTATTTTGTTTGGCTTCTTTTTTTGTTTTTTTTTTTGTTTACAACCTTCTTAGGCTGATGTTTACGTAAAACTAAACTAAAGTCTCTTTTCAAATCTTGAATTATCACATTAAGGTCACCGTTAAGTTTTAAATATTTATGTATATCTGAAATTTCACTTTCTGCATCAAAATTCCTCAGCACTGACAGCTCAATATTTTGCAATAATGCATTGTTGGGAATATTTACTTCCATAACTAGGTATTAGCTATTTTCAATATTTAAATATAATATATTATAATATCATAACAGAAAAAAACTTTTAATTTTATTTAAAGCTCGACAAAACCATGCTTAAAGTAGAAACAATCTTATCACAGATATTTGAAATAAACGCGGATTACTTAGCAGACGATGTGGGCGTTACCAAGACAGAGCACCGACGCGCAATAACATTTTTAATCGAGTTGAGTTTTTCCCCGCTAGAGGCGCTTTTCTTCTAAGGTATCACGTCAAAACTACGTCACTTTCAAACTGACTCTCAGTAACGATTTGAGCTTAATGTCAAACTTATGTAACTAATTATAAACTTATGGCCATATACATGAGGTTATTAATGCATTCTACTAGGTGACAAGGAAATGATGACGTCGTATTTCTTTGCGTACTCGAAGTATATCTACGTGCCTTTTTAAATAAAAAATAAAACGAGATATGGCAAAAAATGCGGATATGAAATGGAAGGCAAACTGAGAGACGCTTGCGTATGACGTTTCATAAGGACGGGTATTTATGCGCGATGTATTCCGAGCAATTAGCAAGATTTGCGCTCACGTCTGTTTTTATGTTAACGACCTGTTTTTTTTCTCTCATACTTAAAGTAGCCTAAGTATAATTTATCATTATGTCGCTTTTGGTATTAAGGGTGACCGGTGATGGTTCTAATTTGCCGCATGGGACTAGTATAAATCTGGTACACGTCTGGGTGCTACTCGGAACCCACAAACAGGTCGACCCCTTTTATAGGGATCCGAAACCTACGGTTGCCGTTTTGGAAATTATCTGTACGATTATTTTTTCCGCCTCGTCTCCGCGTACCTTTGGTGCTTACTTTGTATTCCCATTATACCCAACTTATCAGAAATCACTGCAATACAGGCTGCGGATCTCGTTACAACAATCCGCAAAACCGAAACTTAAAATGCAGAAAAGTTATAAAAGTTCGGTGTAGTGGGAATACGATGTGAAATTAGTGTCTACCATATCGCTTGGTTTTAAACGTTTTTGTTACAAGTGCCAATAAAACTGTAGGGCTTGCTAACCTAAGTTACCAACCGTCTCGCTTGCGTTCGTTTACAAAGAGCCGAGGTGTGTTTGTAACCAATAGGGAACGATATTACTAAATACTAATAATTGTAAATCGTCACACGTATTACGCTCTATAAATAAATATATAAAGTGATTTAATCAATAAAAATATAATTGTTCATTTTCAATGCTTTATTAGACTAAAGCCAGTAGGTCTACAGTGTACTTTACAAAAATATTTGGTTTTTTAACCAGTTTTACACGTAATCATTGCCATGTTCTGACGCTCTTACAATCGCGGCGAATTTTCTCACATTTTCATTTTCACAAAATCACTGATCTGTAACGAATAAAATTCCTTGATTTACGACCTTAATATTCTGCTTTACGAACTCGGTTTCTAGATTTACGAACTACATTACGGACTTGATTTACTGATTTTTTGTTTTTCGACCACAAATAACTGAGTTAAGGACCTGATTACGGACTTGATTACTTGTTGGTGAATCTGTTTACCTGAAACTATGCCAAATATAAACCGACGTGCGCATTAAATTTGTCAAGCAGTGATGAACTTACAGCAAATGGAAAGAATTGATAGGGAGGAAAACGGTTAAAAACGTGAAACCGAAATTACAAGGCGTGAAAAACAGCAGGCTTACCAATTGCTGAAGTTAACGAGCGTACGCGTCTTTGCTTTAGATGTAATATGTTGATACAAGATGAAACAAAATTAATTGATCCATCGTGTTTGAGACTTAAGGTTTTAACTCAAACTTCGCGCGATACCTGTTTGATACGTAATGCACCACATAATATACGCAGACTGTCCGTTGATAGCAGAGTTTAAGTATATATTGCAAGAAATATATATATATATATTCCCGAAAACACTAAATGTTGTCAAATTCATCTCGATGACAATGGAAATATTTTAGAAGATTTGTATCGTGGTTTGCGCTTTGTAAACCAACCCTATGTGTTCAAAGGTAACCAACTTCAGCAATTTCTAAATAAATTACGTGGCGCCGCCCTTGGTCGTGCTGAGTCGCCTTACGACGATGAAAATTCGTTTTCCGATGAGGAATTCCTTTCATTTTTTTCTTTAACCAAAGATAAGTTTCGGAACATGTTTGAAATGTGTGATCCCGTACCAGAAGGTGATAATCAGCGACACGTTACACAAAATATCTTTTGTCATTTCTCTGCAAGATGTGACAAGGTCTATCCGACGAATTTTTGAAGTTTGTTTTCAAATATTTAAGTCGAGAAAATGCGAGTCTCGCCGTTTCCAATGTCCGTAAATCCTAATTATAAAGATTTGTACCAGAGAATCTGGGTTTTCAGACAATAACGCGACAGGAATATATACTGAGGCATATAACCCCATTTGCAAATGAATTGTACAACCCACAACCGGAAATTCCACGAGCCATTGCGTACATTGATGGTACATACTGCCACATTAAAAAATGCAGCAATTTCAGGGTTTTACGGCAGTCCTACTCCATTCACAAGGTTTGCCATTTAATGAAACCAGTGTAAATCGTTGCTCCTGACGGATACATTTTAGACGTCAAAGGTCCTTACTTCTCCGATTCGGGCAATAATGACGCTCAAATCCTTCGTAATGAGTTCTACAAAGATTTATCCGAAATGCGAGAGTGGTTCGACGAAAACGACATATTTATTGTAGACATGGAATTCATAGCAAAATGCCATCTCTTTTAGCTCTGAATGAGAGACAATTTGCCACTGAAAAAGCCAACGCGTCACGCTTAATCACAAAAACCAGGTAGATACATGTAGTTGAGGCGCGCAATGGCCATATTATATCCAAATTCAAGCTCTTTTCTTCCGTTATGCCGATGGCACATGCTCTGAATATTGGAGATTTCTATCGCATAGCCGCCGCAATAATAAACGCCTATCACTCGCTTATTGAAATGCAGGACGCCACTGTCGAAAGAGCTCGAACCATTTTGTTAAGGGCACAAACCCCTAACGTAGTTCAAGCTCGAGTAGAGGTCGAAAACTTAGTAGGAAGAAACGGTCAGTGGGTTCGCTCGTGACGTAATCATGAACCAAGATTTCCAAGACTAACACTGGACTACTTACGGGATCTATCTATCAGAGTTTATCACATAAATATCGCACCGTCTTATATACATTTCAAATTACAAAGAGAAAATGCGGAAGTATTCGAATTTGACGTAAGGTTTGACGAGCGAGGGTTGATACGAATTAGGGTATATTCGCGATTTCGAGATGCTGTTAAATATCAGCTAGTTAAAGCATTTCGAGTAGTCACATGATCTCGGTGTTAACTTTAATCAGACGAAAGAGCGGAAGAGTAGAAGAACTAAAAGTGCAAATAATGAAAGGAAAAACGCCTACGGAATTGTGATTTTACTGAAATAAAATAATCGATAAAGCACATCAAGAATGCGAAGGGTCGGGCAATTGACAATTGCACGAAATCCTGAAACTTTGAAATCGCGAAATACCCGGGAGTAGAAGGAAAGTGAGGGCGAGACGCCAAACCCGGGTTCGGGTTTGGGTTCAGGATCGAAATCCGGGATTTAAGGGGTGAAATGGGGGTAAAATTGACGAAAAGTCAATGTATTTATGATATTTCTCGCGACGATTTGTTTTTTCGTATATCAACATATTGTGTTCAGGCCAACTTGTTCATTTATCTCCACTTATCTCGAAAGACACTTGAACGTATACGAATTTACGCTCCGAACCCACTAAAATAATCCAGACTGGACGAGGGTCATTACAATCCTCAGGAATTGGAGACGTCAAGTTACCAGTAAAAGTGAAAGGTCAAGTTGCTACTTTACACTTGAGCAAGGTTTTGGTTGTTCCGTATTTAAACGAGAATTTAATATCGGTCTCAAAACTACGGGACGATGGTTTGATTATTGAATTCGATCAAGAGGCGACAATTAGACGCAAATCTAATGGAGAAATACTTGCTATTGGAGTAGAAGACAACGGCCTTTATCGGTTGGATATCGCCTGGGAGATATCTGAAAAGTTGACCTTCAAAATCTGGCATCAATGGCTTGGACATTTAAGCATTGGAGGAATGCGTCGCTTGAAAGGAATGGCGGACGGAACAGAATATTCGTCAATTCCAGAAGAAAGTGTTTGCGTACCTTGTATCATGGGAAAGCAACACAGAACCGCGTTTCCTAAGAAGAAAGTACATCGCGCACGAAGCGTACTAGAACTACTTCACTCTGATTTATGTGGATCCATGACGGAAAACTCGATCGGTGGGGCCAGATATATGTTCTGTTTGACTTAACACGGATGATTTTTGTCCATTTTCTTAATGCGAAAACAGAAGTGCTTGTAATTTTCAAAGAGTTCAAAGTACAAGTTGAAAAAGAGACTGGAAGAAACATCAAGAAGTTAAGGATGGACAATGGAACGGAGTACGTTAACGCCAAGATGGAAGATTTTCTCAAATCTGAAGGAATTATACATCTAACAACGGTACCATATTGCCCAGAACAGAACGGTGTAGCGGAACGAACAAATAGAACGTTAGTTGAAAGAGCTCGAGCAATGTTGGTTGACGCTAATTTACCAAAGATATTTTGGGCAGAAGCAGTCAACACCGCCTGCTACCTAAAGAACCGGGCACCTACGGTAGCGGTTAAGGAGAAAACACCTTACGAAGCGTGGAGTGGTGAAAGACCAGATTTAAAAAGTTTGAAGGTTTTTGGATGCAGAGCGTTCGCGCACATCCCTAAAGAAAAAAGGAAGAAATGGGACGTAAAGTCAACTGAATTAATGTTCGTCGGCTACAGTTCCACGACAAAAGGATATCGACTGATAAATCCGAGAACATTGCAATTTACTGTTTCAAGAGATGTTACTTTCGTAGAAAGTCAGATGGCGAGATCACTCGAACCAAAGGAAGATACCGGATCATTCTTCATAGAAGAAATACCGATAACTGACGCAGCAGCTGAAGCCGTTGCAGCGTTACCTATCGTACAACAAGAGGAGGTTGGTATGGCTGAACATCCTGTCTTGGTCAACGATGAACGTGAAAATATAGAGGTCATCATACAAGAAGGCGAACCGAGAAATGAAATTCGTCAAGACCAAGGAAATAACATTCAAGACGATGAACAGCGTCATCCTGAACAGAGAAGATATCCGATACGGAACCGAAGGTCCCCGATTCGTTATGGTCGAGATGAATATACCGACTACGCCAAAGCAACAGGTGATTTAATTGATACCTTAGAGAAACGAGAAGAATCGCTCCCTCTTGTGTCTTTTAGCGACTATATACTAATCGCGAACGAAGAAAATAATCTCGGTGGAAATGAACCCAGTTCATACGAAGAAGCGATTCAAAACTTCGACGCTAACATGTGGAAGAAATCGATGAAAGACGAATACGATTCCATAATAAAGAATGGCACGTACGAACTGGTTCAACTACCAGAAGGTCGTACAGCCATCTGAAGTAAATGGGTTTATAGAATCAAACGAAACGCTGATGGTTCGGTAAAACGATATAAAGCGAGATTAGTAGTTCAGGGTTGTTTCCAGAAAGACGGAATTGATTATACAGAAACCTTCTCACCAGTGGTAAAATACACTACGCTGCGTTTACTGCTAGCATTGGCAACATTGTTCGATTGGGACGTGGATCAAATGGACGTGGTAACAGCGTACTTAAACGGCGATATAGAAGAAGAGATATATATGAGACAACCAAAAGGCTATGAAAAAAGGGACCCTAACGGTAATATCTTGGTATGTAAGCTAAAAAAGGCCTTATATGGCTTGAAACAGGCTGGTAGAGCCTGGTACGCAAAGTTAGATGGGATGCTACAAAACATTGGCCTAAAATGCGCAACGTTTGACTGTTGCGTCTACTATCAAATTGAAAATAACAGAGTGCTCATGGTAGCGGTGTACGTCGACGACTTGCTTATTTTCTCTAACGACAAGATTGCGAAGTCATGGCTACAATCCGAACTACGAAAGAATTTCGAAATGATAGACCTAGGAGAAGCGCATTATATCCTTGGCATTCGCATCTTACGTGATCGTAAAAATGGGACGATTACGATGGACCAGTCAACCTACGTAGAAGACATATTGAAGGCATACAATATGCACGATAGCAAACCAGTCCTTACGCCGTTAGACAAAAATACAACCCTATCAAAACTGATGGAACCGTCGCCCGCAAAAGAAATCGCCAATATGGAAAATTGCCCATATCAGTCACTCATTGGAAAGATGCTTTACGCAGCTTTGGCCACTCGACCGGATATAGCTCACGCGGTTGGAGTCCTAAGCCAATATTGTTCTAATCCAGGGAAGCCACACTGGAATGCTGCAAAACGTCTATTGAGATACCTACGTGGTACAGCGGGCTATAAATTAACATTTTCGAAGTCAGGAAACTCCGAACTTTTAGGATACGCAGATTCCGACTACGCCAATTGTATAAATGATAGAAAATCTATCACAGGATACGTGTTCGTATTGGCCGGGGCGCAATTTCATGGAACTCTAAGAAACAGCCTACCCCAGCACTATCGACAACCGAGGCAGAATACATGGCATTAACAGCGGCGTGTACCGAGGGAATTTGGCTTCGGCGAGGTCTCACTGAACTACAGATTCAAGGAGCTAATGGTCCTACCGCTATTTTGTGCGACAACAAGGGCGCAGTTGAATTAACAAAAAACAGTGTTTATCACGCCAGAACCAAACACATAGACGTGAGACATCACTTTATACGCGAAGCGATAAAAAGAGGAGACACCAAAGTACATTGGATTGCATCAGAAGACATGATAGCAGACGCTTTAACAAAACCGGTAGAGTGTCGTAAGATGGAACTTTGTAATTACGCAATCGGTTTACGAGAATAAATGAAACAAGGGAAAAAGGGGGAATGTTGGAAATATATATGCTTGTTTGTCCCGTTGTATTAATCCTCCTTGGTTTTTAGTTCCACATCTATATGTATATATAGAGTGGGACTATTGTTTTCGTTAGAATGTTGTGAAGTGTAGTCGTCGTCGTCGTCGTCCACATTTGCAACATCTTCCATATCTTTTGAACGGGGTGACATAACCCCACCGTTTTTTCTAAGAATGCTTAATATGGTTGCCACTATCTGCACAACCAAGTTTCACGGGTTAAATTTAGTTAGCGGTGCTTTGCCAGCCCCTTCTATCCGAGCCCCCTTAGGCACTTTTAAAAAAAATACGCAGTCTTATTTTAAAAATACGCAGTCTTGTAATTTTGGATACGATTGATTTTTAAATTCCGTTTAAGTTTTAATCTATATAACCGCTATACCTCTACAATGTGCGCACGTTTCAGCTCTGTCGTGGAAATAGGGGGCGCAAAAGCCCCACTTTTCCGATTGTGGCCGTTGATTTACGCACGCTGATTATTACCCAACTGAGTGACTTAAAAATTTAATTCCTTTTTTAAATTACGTATTTACTTTAGCTCTAATGGTTTGCCAGGTTTCGGTGCCCTAGAAAAATTAGGGGCCCTTGGGCGCCGCATAAACCACATTCCCGCTGACGTTCGTTTTTGCCTTACGCAGAGTGCGTGATTTACGTATCGAAGCCGCGTATGGCCAGAAGAAACAAATATGTGTGACACTTAGAGTGCGTGATTTACGTATCGAAGCCGCGTATGGCCAGAAGTAACAAATAAGTGGGACACTTGCTTATCGAAGCCGCGTATGGGCAGAAGTAACAAATAAGTGTGACACTTACTTATCGAAGCCGCGTATGGCCTCAAGTAACAAATAAGTGTGACACTTACTTATCGAAGCCGCGTATGGCCAACGCTATTCGGGTGCGATTTGAGATATAACTTTGAAACTGGATGTAGTTATTAGGATGGTCATTGCGGATATTTTAATAGACTTAATTTTAATTTAACCAAGGCTTAGCTTGTTTTGGCCTAATTTTAACGCTATTCGAGTGCGATTTGAGATATCACTTTGAAACTGGATGTAGTTATTAGGATGGGTATTGCGGATATTTTACTAGACTTAATTTTAATTTAACCAAGGCTTAGCTTGTTTTGGCCTAATTTTAACGCTATTCGGGTGCGATTTGAGATATAACTTTGAAACTGGATGTAGTTATTAGGATGGTCATTGCGGATATTTTAATAGACTTAATTTTAATTTAACCAAGGCTTAGCTTGTTTTGGCCTAATTTTAACGCTATTCGAGTGCGATTTGAGATATCACTTTGAAACTGGATGTAGTTATTAGGATGGTCATTGCTGATATTTTACCAGATTTAATTGTAATTTAACCAAGGCTTAGCTTGTTTTGGCCTAATTTTAACGTTATTCGCGTGCGATTTGAAACTTGATGTAGGTATTAGGATAGGTATTGCGGATATTTTACCAGACTTAATTTTAAATTAACGAAGGCTTAGCATTTTTACGCAGTCTTGACTGGATTTGAGATACGGGGCTCAAACTTTTTATACATTTAAGAAGCTGAAGTCTGACCCTATGTTTAACTCTTTTAACGCGCGCCAAGGATTAGTGAGCGTATGCGAATTTTCTTCGTAGTTCCTAGTGGATTTGAGATAAGGAGCTCAAACTTACAATACAGATAAAGAAGCTTACGTCTGACGTAATGCTTAACCTTTTGACACGCGCCAAGGCTTAGAGAATAATTAATTAATTCATCCATGTGGAACTAATATTACGGCCTTGGCCGACTTGTTTCTTTTGTGTTTGTTATTTCTCCCTTTATCCTCTAACTCGGTGAACTTTGTTCACACCCACACATTTTGTATATAGCAGAATTTTTCTTTGTTGTTACCAAAGCTCAATAAAACAGTTCCGTTTAGACCTTTTATGGCGACTGCCTGTGCATTCTTTTATGAGACTTAAGTTCGATATTTAGGCAGCTAAAATACGATTTGAACTCCAACATATCTTATCACGTGCTATCGTACGGAATAAGTTGAAATGATGTAAAAAGTGATAACCTAGGCGGTGCGCGCGCAGATTCCCCGGGAGGCGTGGTTAATTTGAATTTAAGAGTGTTTTGATGTCATGGAATATTTGTTGTTAAAGTAGAATGGAAATATTTTTAAACTTCATTTTAATATCATTGTAGTATGCTTGAGTATTTCTTAAAACGAATATTTTAAGTATGAGAAACGTATTGTTCTCAAATGATACTTGAATATACTATAAAAGAGGTTGTATAGCGTTGTAGGAGGTCATTCCACGGTTAACTGCGGTAGCTATATTCAAGATGCCTAAAGCCCAACATATTTGCCCTACGTGCGCGAAAAGTTTCGCTACCAAGTCCTCCTTAAATCGGCATGTTAGAGAAGTACACGGTGATAGACATACGTTTGTCTGTGAAGTATGTGGTAGGAATGTTGCTAGATTGGAACATTTCAAGAGCCATCAACGAACTCATGACTTGAACGCACCCGGCCCTTCCGAACCCATGGACCTGTCTTGCACACCGTCACCAATGCAACGTTCGCCAGCATCTTTCCGTCCACCATCGCCATACCGTCCACCTTCACCTAGTCTGCTTCAAGACATTCAACTGGAATCTACCCATACACAACCATCTACAGCGGATTTACCCAACAACCCAACGCCATCACCTGTTCCCGCCTCATCAATACTTGATGAAACACCACCAGCATCTCCAAGTATGGTCCAGGCCTTGAATGATACGTTAGCATCTATCCGTTACAATGCTGAAGACTATGATATTAATGCGGGGATGTTTTTCGGACGTTACCGAACCACTTTCAGTAAATTTCTAATGGAAAGACTCACCAGTAAACGTGGAATTAAATGGTTCTTACTCGTAAGATCAGCCTATATGAGACCTTTAGGAGGTGCGGAACAAAGAGCGAAAGTACGACCCTATTTCCGGAGCACTATGCAAACAACATTAACGCCCGACATCATTGACAACCAGCTGAATGACTGCATTGAAACAATACAGTCAGCAGCGGAAAACTTTGAAGCGACAGGTATGTACTAAAATTTATAAGTTATATTTTGAACTAAAACATTATATTTTTGATAGGATCGGGTTGGGTAATTGACCGTGTTCTGTATGTAGAATTAAATGTAGCATCTTACCAACCGTTGCGAGGGTCATCGTATATGGAACTACCTGAAAAACTATCTCGACGTCACGCGATTCTTAATATTAGAAACGAAAATGATGATAAATGTTTTCTCTGGTCAATTCTCGCTAAACTTCACCCAGTTTCTATGCTTCATCACGCTAACAGGGTTTCCAAATATACACCTTATGAAAACGAACTTGATACCAGTGATATATCTTTCCCATTCAAATTAAACGCTACGGAACTTAAAAAATTTGAAATAATGAATAATTTATCAATATCTGTGTTTGGCTTCTCGGGAGACATATTCCCCCTTTACGTAAGCGCTAACAAGTGTGGTAAGGAAAGGGAGGTTGATTTGTTATACATCACCGATGAAACTAAAGATATTGACGATGGGAATAGACATTACTGTCTTATACGAGACCAGGGAAAACTGCTACAGCATCTAACAAAACACAGAAGTACAAGTTATTATTGCAGGTAATTTAGTTTCCAATATATTAGTTTGCAATCTACTAATTATTTTCTGTATTAGAATGTGTCTTCACCGATTCAGTGGAAACAACACTGAACAGCGACGTGATGCGCATATCGAAAAATGCGCCACCCACGGCATCCAAACAACATTTTTCCCTACCAAGAAGAAGACGCTTTATTTTGATAAATATGAGTGGACGGAAAAAGTAATAATAAAAATTATTTAATTTAACTCTTAATGAAATGAAATTATTTGGTATGTATTTTACGCCGATTTTAAAGCAATCCTACCGAGAGTTCAAGGATGTGATCTAGATCCCGATTTAAATACCAGAAAAGTAAACATGCATATCAGCTGCGCGTATTCGTGGGTGCTTGTTGGACCTAACGGTAAGTTATTTGGCAAAATTCCCTTTTAGATATATTATAAGAGAATACTTATAGCTGTACCTGTTCGAACCCATTGCTATCGAGGACAAGATGCAACTCGAAGATTTCTGGAGTCTATTCTAGAATTAGAGAAGGAGTTGATGAAACTCATTGAGACCAATGTACCAATGATTATTACCCCGGAGGAGGAGGAACAGTTTCAAGCTGCTACGCTTTGCTACATTTGTCAGAAGCAGCTAAATCAGGAAATATGCTCGCTGTTCGAGATCATTGTCATTTCACTGGGAAATACAGGGGGCCAGCGCATAGCCTCTGTAATCTTCAAAAGAAAGTTTCAGAATTTATTCCCATTTTCCTTCATAACCTTAGCAGGTAAATTTATTAATTTAATTAACCAGGAAATAATAATAATAATAATAATAATACATCTTCATAGATACGATTTACATCTTATATGTCAGGAGATTGGTCATTTTAAGGAACAGATACTTGACTGTTTTCCTTCCACCAGCGAAAATTATATTTTGCTGAAACTAGGTAAAATATATTTAATTATGAATTTAGCCTTAACATTAATTTTATTATTATTTTAGGGAGATTTCGGTTTTTAGACTCTTATCGATTTCTAAGCGATAGCCTCGATGCGTTAGTATCAAATCTCGTTTTGGAAGGAGCCAATAAATTTCAGATTATAATAATTAAAGAATTTAAAAACTAGGTTCTGCTACTTCATGGTATACTTTTATTTATAATTTTACAAATACTCTGGACGTTTCGGACCGAGGTCCTTCTTCAGCCGCGTCTAATCATATTAATTAATAGGATTAGACGCGGCTGAAGAAGGACCTCGGTCCGAAACGTCCAGAGTATTTGTAAAATTATAAATAAAAGTATACCATGAAGTAGCAGAACTTTGTTTTTAAATTCTTTAATTATTATATTTTAGCCATGGTCAGATTGTTAAGAACTATTTTGAAAGTGATAAAGTTCAACTGCTTTTGCGGAAGGGGGTCTACCCGTACGAGTATATGGACGATGAAACGAAATTTGACGAGACGATGCTGCCACCTAGAGAAGCGTTTTTCAGTTCATTGAAAAATCAAAATATTTTAGAATCTGATTATTTACACGCCCAAAATGTTTGGACAGCGTTTAATATTCAAACATTAGGTAAAATTACTATAGTATAAATATTTCAAATCTCTTAACCTCGGTTTTCGTAGGGGAATACACCGACCTCTATGTGAAAAGCGATGCGTTGCTCTTAGCCGACGTTTTTGAAAATTTTAGAACATTATCTATAACTCATTATAAATTAGATCCCGCTCACGCTTACACCGCACCAGGTTTAGCCTGGCAAGCAGCTTTGAAGATGACCGATGCTCGCCTCGATCTCATACTTGATATAGATCAACACTTATTTATTGAAAAGGGTAACGCTATTTGATATTTTAAATATTATTGTATTTACATTGAATTTTTAGGTATTCGAGGCGGTGTTTCAATGATCTCAACTCGTTATTCTGAAGCGAATAACAAGTATATGCCCAACACATATGATTCGTCTAAAGAGAGCAGTTATATATACTATTTAGGTAATTTACTTTTTTTTTAAATATTTTTTTTTTAATTTTAATTATTTTAATTTTAATTATTTTAATTAACTTAATTTAACTTAATTGAAGATTCGAATAATTTGTACGGTGCTGTTATGTGTGAACCACTACCGCTAGGCGACTTCCAGTGGGTTCAGGAGGATGATTTGCAAACACTCTGTGAAAATATTCTGAGTATTCCCAATAACATTGAAAACGGATACATTTTAGAGGTAAATAACAAGTGTTATAATTATTGAATTATATTTTTAAAGAATTGTTTCCTTTGCAGGTGGATCTTGAATATCCTCCAGAGTTGCATGACTTACATAACGATCTCCCAGTAGCGACGGAATCTAAAGTTATTACACATGATATGCTATCTCCATACTCCAAAGATCTGTTAGGAAAATTAAAGATTAAGAATAATCAAAGTCTACCAAAAATTCCTTCCTAGTTTAAAAATAAAGAGAAATACATTACCGCAATTTAAAATATTATGTAGAATTAGGTTTGAAAATAACCAAGGTTCATCGAGCTCTAACCTTCACTCAAGGAAAATGGTTGGAAAAATATGTTAGATTCAACACTGAACAGAGGAAATTATCCAAGAGCTCATTTGAAAAGAATTTCTGGAAACTTATGGTTAACTCTGTTTTCGGGTAAATAAATTTAAATAATTTATTGCTGTTTTTTCCCTTACTTCATTTAATTCTTTAGAAAAACAATGGAAAATCTACGGAAGCATATAAATTTCGAGTTGATTCATAAACCAGAAAGAATGTTAAAAGTTACAAGTTCCCCGCAGTTTGAACACTTTACCATCTTTAATGAAGAGTTAGTGGCGCTCATAAGAAGAGAGCTAAAATTGTTCTTAACCGGCCTATATTTACCGGATTCACCATTCTAGATTTATCCAAGAAGCTCATGTATCGGTTACATTATGGATTCATAAAAAATACGTACGGGAACAAAGCATCACTATTATTTACAGACACTGGTAATTTAATTTAATATGGATTTTTTATTTAAATAGTACTAATATATAAAATATTTACAGACAGTTTAACGTACAACATTAAGACGGATGATGTTTATAAAGACTTTGAAGTTCATAAAAACCGCTTTGACTTCTCCGTTCGTACCTTAGCGCACGGTCATAAAGATATTGAAAAATGATAATGAATGCTTGTATTTATGTATATATAAAAACTGCTATTGCTATAAATTGTAAAAAATTATTTTATTGAATACATTTTGCACATAAACTCTTTAATCATTTTATCGTTTACATTTTTATCTTTCTTAAACCTAGACACAATATTATACATTTCTATTCCTTTACACCTGTTTATAGCAAAATAGATACAGAATGCTCCACACGTATTACTAGAATTACTCTGTAATTGATTATAATTAAAAATAACAGTTTTACTGTCTCGTTCAATAAAGTCATTAAATTTAAAATAATCTGGCGGGTTTCCAAAGGAATCCATGAATTCACTATTTTTATGTTTAGAAAAATATATTAGAACCCAGTGTTCTCCAGGTCCAACACTCGTATCGGTATTTACAAAAAATGGAGAAGGGAATATTTTTACATATTTAGGTATCTTGTCAGCCGCGAACACGCCTCGAAATATACTTTTAGTACTTAAATCTTTTTCAAGAATTTTAGTTATCTGTAGCGAATTAATTACTGTAATCGAAAATCACGGTTCGATTTTTATCAATTTCAATCAAATTTTGAAACTCAGCGTAAATTAGAATGGAAATCGTCTCCGGTAACGGTTTTGCAAATTTTAATTCTAATCTGAGGTTACTGTTTTTTACAAGATGCAAGTGATTAGCGTTGTTATTAAGATCCGAGGTTAAATTATACGCAAATAAACAATTTCCGTTAGGGTAATCTTCCCGACTTATCTGATTCCCTTCATCTACGTTCCACTGATTAGTTTGAATGAAAAGATTGCAATACGCTTGAATATATTGATTTTCTTCAAAGTTTAGAGATAACGCCTTATGAGGGACGCTGCTACCGTCAATGTACAATCCAATGCTTGATAAATCGAAATGTTGAAAGTTGTACGGTGATTTTTTCAAATCTCCTAGCCATAAGACCAGCGGGTATAGAAAATGAGGTGCACTCCGAACGAGTTACAGGATATTTAGCAGTTCCATATTGTAGCACCTTGGCTTGAGCGAGCGATAGTTCCGGTATCACTTAAACTTTCCTCAGATAAAGGGAAGCTGATAAAATCTCCACTTTTCATTTTACGTCGGAGTGAACGCAAAAAGCTGCTCTATTTTTATCGAATTCAAATTTCAAATCAACCATATTTAATAAAAAGCGTGGTTGTTGACATAAATCAGTATGGACTACGCCTAAACTCGCTCGTTTAGAGAAACCATCGTTATAGAAAAATGAATCGAACTTCCCAGGTGTATCCCGATAGAAAAGTGAACTCGTTAAATAACTTTTTTTCGCAGAATCTCCGAACGTTAATAAAGTTTGTATCATACTTTTATAAGCGTAATTTTGACTTTAAGGTGTTACTGATCTTTCATTAAGAAATACATGGACGTCGCTAAAAAGCGAATGAAGAAACAAATTCTCGGGGCGATATTGTCGGCTGCCCCACCCGCAACACCTGGAACCGCGGGTTGTGGTAGTTGACCATTATCTTTAGTTACCTTAACTCGAACGTGCAACAAAGTTTGTGAAAGGTCTATATACGTTTCAGAGTTACCGTTGATAGAAAATGTAATTGATGCGTTATCAACTATATTTGATATTGGATTATACTCAACCCATTCACCACCAATAATCGAAGATTGTGTCATAGGTACTTGAAACAAATCTAGCTCGGAATTTATACACTCAACTGAGTGCGGGTGTAAAAGGGACATTATGAGAAAATATCGGAACGTTTAGGGAACCGTCCTTTCGCTATCCTGCCTGCTGTTGAAATGGCGCTTTTCGACTGAGTTCGTTTCCTTTTATTTCCGGAACCCGTCATTCTTTTAATATGATCCGTAGCTGAAGATGTTAGTCTCAAGGCTTCATCAGCTGCTGAAGCTAAAGTTTCCCTTCCAGCGTTTATAGAATGCCATTTAAGCGCGGTTTTAATTGGGACTCCGCTAACAACATCGGTCGCTACTTTCGCTCCGGTACTTAAAAGTTTTTTTCCCAAGTAAGAAGCGCCTTTCTTCAGTAAAGGTACCGCGAATCTAAACGCTTAAGATAATATATTTCCTAGTCCATGTCCTCTTTGCACAGCTAAACCTCTATATACAGGTATTCCACCGAAACCAACCTGGTTTAAATAGTAACCTTCATAATCAGTTCTTGAGGGTGAATATTCAGACCTCATGATTTTAACTGTTCGCTCTCTTAAGCTAGAATGAGGGTGTGTCCTGAATGATTAAAGGTTTATAGTGAAGTCCACATTTTACGGGGTTTAAAATGTAATACAACGTGAGCTTTTCCACTTTGAAACTGTATTGGCTCACCTAAATCATCTGTTATATTAATCTCTATAGCTCTATAGTCTTAATATTATTACACACGACTGGTAGGTAATGAGGTTGTGAAAATATTTTTGTAGCTGTTTTCCCAGTAGACTCGGCTTTCTCTTCGACGCTTATGATTCTTAATAGAGGTGCTAAACTATCCCCAACAAAGCTATTTTCATCCAGATCAGAATAAACGAATAAGGAATGTAACCCAGCGTTCATATCAACTGGGTAGGGGGTTATCATTGAATTTAAAATGGTGAAATCATTATCTCTTTTATCCTTAAAACCTAGTAAAATCGATAGATCGGGGCCAATTACAACTCTGATTTTCGGTTGCAATTTAACTTTAATTCGATTAGAATAATTTAAATAAGTGAATGTAACTTGTTCTTCTTGGTTGTGGACGTTCATAACATGTAATAGTTCTTCCGGAGTTTTATAAAAACCCGCGGGAAATTTTATTTATTATTATTTTATCATATTCGAGAGGGTCTTTAATATCCAATAGATTAGGTTTTCCAACGTTATGCCATGTCCGAGGATAGCTTATTTCCGCTAACCCAACTTCGTACTGTTCCTCAAATCTTAACGGTTCAGCTAAATACGTTCGAAATTTACCAACGCTATTATCTTGGTAATATAATGACGAGGAATCTGAAGGTAGCGTTACGTAAAAACTCATTTTAAATCCACTTCTTGTATCCAAGAGTTAAATGTAGGGTCGTAATCTTGCCACTTGACATACAGTTCTACGCGGCCGTCCGATTTTTTCCTCATTTTTATTACTTTTTCGATTATGAAGTAACAGTCTTTTAAATCTCGACCAACAATCTGAACCTCCTCTCGATAGAATGCTCCTAAAATGGGGTTAGACTTTAAATCCATCAGCTTATATACAGGTGGGTCACGTGGTAGTCTCTCAGCTATTTTAAACAATTCTGTAGTAAAATTCGGGTTAAATTTCTTATCGAAAATTGATAAATTTCTACTTACTCTACAAATATCTCCAATTTCAAACGCGTATGTTAACGGAGGAGAAAAATTTACCGAACCGTAAAGATTTTTCCATATTTTAGCAGAGTTATCCAGAGTAACTTCCGCGGGTTTACATTTAATTGATCTGTGATAACTATTGTTATAAGCGTTTATAATATCATATTTAAGGGTGTTATTCTGCGTGAAATAGCGATATAAACGAGATTTAAAACTTCTTATGAATCTTTCAATAATGGACGCTTTCATTTCTGATCGAGTAGCGAAAAAGTTAATACCCCTTCGCTGTAATTCACTCTGCACTTCTTGACAGACAAATTCGTTTCCATGATCACTTGGAATTCTTTTCGGTTGACGACCTTTTTCAAAAACGTTACGTAAAGCTTGTTTTCCACTAGCGCGCGTCATAATGTTATTTTCTTTACGCGCGTAAAAGCGTTTGAACGTTTCAAAGCTGAGAAACGCGTCGTTGCGCGCGCCAGTGGAAAACAAGCTTAACGCTTCTAAAATTGTTACACCTTTCTTATTTTTAACCGCTACAGCCATAGCGTATTTGCTAAATATGTCAATAATACATAATACGTAACGAGATTCTGAATTATATTTAGACAGCTTCTGAAAATCTGCCAAGTCCGCTTGCCACTGTTCGTCAATTCCATAAACAATAGTTCGATTTCGTTTGAATCGTCTTCTAGTAGGTTTGTGCAGCGTATATGTATCATGCTTTATTAGAAATTGTTTTACTTTTTCCAATGAAACCTTTAAACCTTTATGTCAAGCTGAATTATAGAGCGTTCGAACTCCAGCGAATGACCCTGGGTCTGCGGGATTAGTATAGATTTTCTCAAGCTCTTTCTCCATATCGGCTAACATTTTGATGTAATGGCATGTAACGCCCAAAAAGGAAATTAAATAATTCTAATATTATAATAACTATGATAATTAATACAGCTGTGATAATTTTCGGTGATTTTGAAAATGATTGTGATAAATATGCTAAAAGTCCCAAAGAGACCGTTTCTGTACAACCTTCCATTGTAGGCTTATACTATGAAATGAGAACAACATTATCAGGTTAATATATTTTATTTAGTATGTATCCAAGGTCTTAGAGGACTAGGTGAAGATGATGATAACATTGAACTACTTGGTGGTGTATGAAATACAGCGAATGTTTTTAACAGTGTCAATCTTACAGGATTTTTAATTAAACGTTTTGAAATATTTGACTTATGAATGCCCTCGTAAAACTCAGTAACTCCTATAGGATCAATCACGGTTCCAGGCGTTTTTCTCACAGCGTCATACAAAAGATCGATTATATTAGATCCTCCAATCACTTGTCCTCGAATAGAAAGCTCTCCTGAGTTAGTCCATCTAATATATCTCGGATCTTCCGTAGTCGCTTGGTATAATGAAATTGCATCACTAACATAAGTTGCAGGTAGAGAATAAAATATTTGCGCGAACCAAGTTTTAGGTCGTTTAGAGTTTTCAATAACGGGAGAGATTTGCTCTTTACGTACGTAAGTTAACCGTCGTTGGAGAGTTTGATTGTATAATGCTAACTTCTCTGATTCGTTTAAATCTGGATTATCTAGAATAATTTCATTTCATCATCGAGTGTCTTCTCTTTTTAAAGTTCAGGTGTTTCTTCTGTTTTGGAAGGTGTAGTGTTTTTTAATCTCTCCATTACATCTTCAGGTACTAGAAGCATTTTTCGAGCCATCATCGGTTTATAGCTCAGCTTATTGCAATTCCGGCGACTGAGCTAACGATAGATAGCAGTGGCGCTAATAAAAATGGAAGAAAACCACCCATTTGTACCAGAATCTTTCGTCGTTTTGATAAAGGGTTCTTCTTCGACACGTTTCGTATAACCGCGCTATGTTTCTTTAACCGCTTACGATGACGTTCTGACAGTTCAATTGTTCCGTGCAATACATTTATACAACATTCAACGAGAGCCAATATAGCTTCCTTGCTAACGTATTTAATAGCTGTCTTTCTTTGATTTAGATTACAGGATGTTAGGAAACGTAGAAAGTCTATGTTTTTCTTAACTCGTTTTGAGACATCCATTTAGAGATTTTCTTAGCCTTTCTTAAAGCGCAATGAACAGTTTCGGAATGAAAAGGACAGTCTAATTCAACGTCTTCTAGTTCTGATAATTTAGGACAACCGGTATCTTCGATGTTAGTTACTGGAACACCGAGGAGTGTCGATAATACTGCAGCTTTTTCTAAACCTTTGGTGAAAAACGAAGTCGCTTTTTCCGCTATCTGAATGCAAATGTCACGTCTCGTTCTGTAAGGACGTTCGCCGTCATTCCATCGAAGATGACAAATGTTATGAGATATCCATCTGCATTGTCTTTTATCTTCGTTTGAAAGCTCTTTGAAAGGGCATGGAGATTTGAAAGTAAACACTTCCGATTCTTCAGTTTCTAATACTACGTAAGCTAATTCTTTATTAATCCACTCTCGATTAACCATAAAAAAATTCCCTTCTATAATTTTGGAATAAAGACAGCCGATTCTTCACCCGGTATTAAACCTGTTCGTAGTAAATACTGATCTGGGGTGTGAGGTTTCAAGTCAACTAATAAATACCCAAACTTCCGTGACGTAGCTTGTTGAAACGCATCAATAACGTATTTGCTATTGGTTGGAGATATCTGCCTCGCGAGATGATAAATTGTTGATTTATCTCGTGGTTATTTAAAAATAAATAGATAATGAGCATTTAAATTTTAAGTTCTTATTTCTTTTCCGGGGTAATAAAGGTTTTGCATTAAAATTAGTACGGAGGTGTTTCTGTGATGAGATCCACGAATAAATAAATTAGTTACATCTTTAGTATTAGATATCTCACATAATAAGTCGTCTAAAAACACTAAATTCCTAATTTGAAGGTGTGTGTTCTAATATTGATTGAAATAGTTTCGGCTGATACTCGGTATAACACCATATTATCCTCTCCGGAGGAGGGGATATGCAGGTCTTCTTATATTGAATCAACCGTCCCACCAGGAATGACTTTCCGCATTGGGTGGACCAGGCTACAAGCCCATTCATTGGATGTTGTAAGCTTAAATCCATAATGGTAAATGAGAATCGGAACATTAGTGCAATCAATTTTATTAGTTTTTTAACAAGTTTTTAGCATTGCATATTATTAGTGACATTATATTATTTAAAGTTTCTTTCGACAATTCACAGTGAATAGTAAACATTTCAATAATATTTTCACTATCTACCAACATAATTTTTCATAAAAATGCAAATCTACACGCTTAGAATAATCCGTCATGATACAATCATGCTGGAGTTGAGATGGATGATCAATTTGACAGCCATTGCACGCTTTCTTAAGAGCTTCGTGTAATTGTTTAATTACAACGTTAGTCATCGCCTCCTTTATTTCCTTGATTTTCTTTAAACACTTCTGAATAGACTCGTACTGGTCGAGGAAATTCAACCAAGAAGATTGAGCGAAAGCTACTCCCTCTTTAGTCGGTAACAGTTTTCCATAGTTTACTCCATAACCATGGTACATTTGTCTAACATCTAAAACCTTTTGTTCGACAAATCTATGAACCGAAAACCGTTTGGTTTCAGAACCTGGGATAACCCACGAAGTTTCAGCTTCGTTATTGAAATAAGCTTCAATGACATCTTTCTTTGTCCATAGCTCTTGCAGTTCCGCTTCTGTTAGTTTGATACCCTTTGTTAAATCTAATAGACCGTAGTAGATGGTTTCATCTGCATAAACGATTAATTAATTTCATTCTACTTTAACAACGAATATTCCATGACGTCAAAACACTCTTAAATTCAAATTAACCGCGCCTCCCGGGGAATCTGCGCGCGCCGCCTAGGTTATCACTTTTTACATCATTTCAACTTATTCCGTACGATAAAACGTGATAAGATATACGTTCAAGTGTCTTTAATCCCGGATTTCGATCCTGAACCCAAACCCGAACCCGGGTTTGGCGTCTCGCCCTCACTTTCCTTCTACTCCCGGGAGGATTTAAAAAAAACTCGGGAAATAGATTACTAATTAACAAAACGGAGAAATGAAATAAAACATAAATGGTTTTGGAACACACGCTTCACGTTGCTTTCTAAACGGACTTGATAAATGCGAACCAAAATGGTCACCGATATTGTCAAAAGCCACATAATGGTTTTTTCATTAGGCTACAATCTCTTTTTACTTTTATTTTCATGCTGTAAGTTCAACCAGAGAAAAAAGTCAATAATCAAGTTTGTTAATTAGGTAATTGTTTACGTTTACGGTCAGTTATGTTGTCAAAAGGAAAATGCGCGAAACCTAACCACGATTGTAATAGCGTCGACACGTGTATATAACTGACGTCGTGAGTTTAAAAGTAGCTAAAAAACAATTAATTTTGTGTTGTGGGCCTACTAGCTTTAGTTTTATAAAGCTGGTAAAATTGATTTATCTAAGCTATTTACTTTATATATCTAATAAGGTTTTTAATTCGCGTGCCCTGCTTTATCCCCCCCCCCCCCCGAAACGTATGGTCGTACGTACAAATATTTTTATTTTTTACTTTTTTTCCAATGGTGTTACCCCCCCCCCCCCGAAATAAAATCCTGACTACGCCACTGACTCTTGTAAACAAATTCGGTTAAAGGCACCCGTAAACTTCGTCGTAGTGATGGAATACAGGGTCTTTTTTTTTGCTCGGAAAAGTGTTTTTTTTCAAAAACTATTTATAGTACCGATTTCAAATTTGGAAGGTCAATTCTCTATACCGGGGGACATCAGTTTGAGAAATTTGAGCGTTTTCGGTAATGTTTTTCACCAATTTTGAAAAATTATTTTTCGACCACTAGGTGCGAGATAAAAAATTTCTATTATAAAGTTGTAGGCCGTCATCGAAAACCCTTAAAAATTGTTCACTCGACGAAAAACAATTTATTTATCAGTGAAAATTCGAGCTTGAAAAATTAACAAGTTGGTGAAGCCAAATTACGATTGTTTGAAACGATAATTGAAACCGAATTACCTAATCCAGTTGAAACTTTGGTTAAAAAAACGACCGGATTTAAAAAACACGAGGCTATAGGTCAATCCTAAACATGCATTGGGTATTTAAAGGAAAACTTTGGGAGATTATTATTAGTGTTTGATAATATTTCGAACAATGCCTCGTTATTCAGTAGCTGAGCGTACCGAGATAGTTGCCATTTACTATGGAGAAGCAGCGCAAAACCTTAGAAGAGTGACTGAAATCTTCGCAGAAAGACATCCAAATGGAGCACCATCTGTAAATACAGTAAGACGAGCAATTCACGATTTCAATCAATTTGGTAACTTGCAACCTAGGTTTCGCGGATTGGGTCAACCGGATTTAGACTTCGAGAACAATGTACTCGCGTACTTTGTGGCATATCCTCGTCACAGTTGCGCTAACGCCGCTGCTGATTTGGGTTGTTCTGCAAATCGTGTGTGGAAAATTCTTCGTAAGAATCGCTATCACCCATACAGAGCTACGCTCCACCAAGGACTAATTGACGGAGACCATCAAAGACGTTATGAATTTAGCAACTGGTTACTAAATGCTGTCCAAGAAGATAGACAATTTTTGCGCCATGTTTTGTTCTCCGACGAAGCGTCATTTTCTAGAGATGGGCCCTTTAATCATCGAAACAGCCATCTTTGGTCTGACATCAACCCACATTGGGGTTTTGAATATCATCACCAGGTTCAATTTGAACGGGTCAATGTTTGGGTTGGACTTGTTGGAAACCGTTTGATTGGTCCCTTTTTCCTGCCGACGAACCTCAACGGCCAAAGGTATTTACATTTTCTACAGAACGAACTGAGTGACGCAATCGACGACCTTCCATTGGCTGAAAGACGTCAGTTGTGGTTTCAGCAAGATGGCGCCCCTCCGCATTTTTCCCGGCAAGTAACTGAGCACCTCAACAACGAGTTTCCTGAAAGGTGGATAGGGAGAAATGGTCCAGTGCATTGGCCAGCAAGGTCACCTGACCTAACACCGCTGGATTATTTTCTCTGGGGATTCGTTAAAGCAAAGGTATACGCCACGCCCATTGAAACTAGGGAGGAACTCATTAGACGAATAATCAGTGCTTGCCGAGACGTCACACCAGAAATGGTAGAGAAAGCGTTTGAGAACTTAATTGTCCGCGCACAAACCTGTGTTGCAGCCAATGGTGATATTAATGAAAATGTTTTGTAAGAATTTATGTGAATAAAATATCTGCATTTAAAAACCAAACGTGTACATTTTTTCAAGTGTGAAAACTCTACTACGTTTGTATTAGACTTGTTCCCTTTTCAATTATCGTTTCAAACAATCGTAATTTGGCTTCACCAAGTAAATTTTTCAAGCTCGAATTTTCACTGATAAATAAGTTGTTTTTCGTCGAGTGAACAATTTTTAAGGGTTTTCGATGACGGCCTACAACTTTATAATATAAATTTTTTATCTCGCACCTAGTGGTCGAAAAATAATTTTTCAAAATTGGTGAAAAACATTACCGAAAACGCTCAAATTTCTCAAACCGATGTCCCCCGGTATAGAGAATTGACCTTCCAAATTTGAAATCGGTACTATAAATAGTTTTTGAAAAAAAACACTTTTCCGAGCAAAAAAAAAGACCCTGTATATCGGTTTGATAAAGATGTAACAATTTCTCTAGCATTTTTTAACATCGTCGCTCACATCGTATCCCCACTCAAACCAACTTTTACGATATTTTTGTAATTTAAGTTGATAATAGTTTTAAAGGGAATATTACCCCTTGTTATTGTTGCCCCCTTAGGGTTCCAATTTTCGCCACCGCCACGCCTTGGCGTTAGATTAATATGGATTAATATGGTACTGCAAGCACGCGAACCTCTTTTATTTTGTAAGGAAATCTAGGGGTGGTCCGTAAAGATCGCCTTGTAGGTAATATTCCTTTTAAAAGGATCAAAATATAACCTACTGGTAGTTTACGAGTATCAATCGAGTTGTAGAAGATTTATTCTAGTTCCAATAATCACTGTATACGAACCAAAAATTAACTAAGCGACGTAATGGTATTTTTTTACTCTATAATCCCACTGTAACTTTTATGCTATAACTACGATCAGAAAAAGTCAGATCTTCTTCATGAAAACAAACCAGACAGGAGCACAAATCTTTCAAATCCCTCGGGAAACCTCACACATAAATCCCGGTCCTTATAAAACGTCACACGCGAGCGTCTCACACTTTGAGCAGCAAAATCTGCGAGAGGGCTCATTAATTTTTAAATTAAGTTTTTTCTGTGGTACTTTCAAATTCGTAAGTATAGTACTCTAAACAAGAATAATGATAGGGGCTTCCGCCATCAATGGCATTTTACTATTTGTGCATATTTTCCAATGAAAGGGAATCGCCACTTAAAAGTATCCCCAACATGTATTGCTGAACTTAGCAAAACGTTGGGTGTAGTTGTAATACGAAGCAGACGCCGAAGCTTTGCAGAGGTGAGAAGGTAAAAATTATCGCACGGACTTAAAAGATAATCCGTAGATTGCGGATCCCTTTAAATTACAAAAACTTCCAAAAGTTGGGTGTAGTGGGAATACGATGTTAGTGCTGATATTTAACAGACTGATTAAATATATAGAAAAGTTGGATGTAGTAGGAATACGTCGGAGAAAAAATATTATTTTAAATATGTAACAAGTGTAAATCGCCGATATTTGCCGGAACCTAGCGGAGAAGTACAACATACCAAATTTCAGATAAATTTGCCGAAGGACATTTTCCATAGGCGGTGTGCGAGGTTCTTTAAATGTATAATTCGTCTGCTAACAATTCTGATCTTTCGCGGCGTGTTAATCTTCGGCAGCGCGTATAAATTTACCTAGGAATCTAATTATACTCCAGTACCGAAGACACTTACATCCTCGGTACTCAATTAACGGTAAAGTTAGTTTGACTATCTCAGTATTTCGAAGATTACGACTTACGGAATCGTATAACCAAAGTACAGACCCGTCTCTTAAGCTCTTCGGAGTGTCATCCTCTGTGGCGACACATTCATTGACCCATCCCAACTGGGATCCCTAGTTCACGCAACATGCATTTTATATAATCTTTGCTTATAATGCCTGAGTCCAAAACATCGCTAGAAGATTTCTACTTATTTGTTTTTACACACACCACCTCTGTTCTTCAAAATATCAAACATAAATTGGAAAGCAACATTTATTTTGCCGGTCTTAAAAAACAGTTGAAAAAATTTAAACATGTTTATAAAGCTCGATTTCTTAAATCTAACATGTTGAAAGGATCTTTTGCTAAAATATCGTTATTTATTAAAAACAACACATTGAGTTTTGACGCACCCTTCCTAATTCCGGTGACAAGTCCTGCATGCCACGCGAACCAACAGCTCCCTACACCAACTATTACCGTTAACCTCAACATGTTTTTCTGGAAGAGGAAACCGAAGAACTCGAGGGAAAACCCCCTTAAACCAGTGAGGGAAGAACTTGCAAACTCAACGCAGAAGGAGTTGTTCCGAGTTTTCGCCCAGTGCCACCAGTTGGGATCGAACCCGGCTCCTCTTGCTGCGAGGCGAAAGTTCTAACCACTCCGCCACCCCACCGACAGCATTTTGCTAATCTTACACTATTATTTATGTTGTTCTTTCTATAAATTTAAGGAATCGTCTGCTATCTAAAAGGATATACTGACGTAGCAGCAGAAGACGTAGTCGCAGATTTATCGGTAAAAAAACGGAACTAATAATGAAACAATACATCCGTCCCAGATTGCCTCGTTCCGTTATATTGTGACATTGAATTGGGAGTAGTACCGCTAGAATTACAATTTCACTCTGCCTTCCGCGAAACAAATTTTTTAAAATTGGAAACTCTATTATTTGTCGGTGGCGCCATCCGCTGTTAGCGGTGGGAATTATATCCTATGAAAATGACTTTTCCCAATATTCCACCTTGAAAGTGATAGATGGCGCCATGTTTTAATGATAGAGTTGACGGCTTAGTCCACCGAATCAAAATTTCAGAATTTGTTTCGCGAAACCACGACTCCCGAACGCGCCTATGTAATTACAGCAGTACAACTCCCAATTCAATGTATTGTGATAGTTTTGGCGAGCTAAGCGACAGAAATTTACATCACTCGCGATTGAGTAGTTTGAATTTCAACCTTTGTGATTGGTTGTAGGGCATCGTTGATTTACTCGTAACATTTCGTAACAGTCAAAAAGGTTTTTAAGCGACACAATTCCGAACTAGTGCCGAATTCTTGACGTGACCCGAGTTTAGATAGGTAAGACAATTTTGGACTAGTAAAAATCTGTATGTGACACTTTGGGCTACCGTTAGATTTCCTAGCACAAGTCAAAAACTTTTGACATGTCCAAAGCGTTGCTTGTGACCAGCAACCTTGGCTTGTGACACTTTTGGCGCTCCATAGACGGCTGGACTTTGGAACTGACTGCTGAATTCGGTGGCTAAGGACCCTCAATTTATCCGCAACGTGCTATTTCAAGAGACGGGCCTTACAATCGCCAAAACAATCACTTTTAGCATGACGAAAACCCAAACTGGGTCTTTGAACACCGTCACCAATTTCCATTTGGGCACTTAAACGTTTGGATTGGTATCGTAGGAAACCGTCTAATTGGTCCAGTATTTTTCCCTCAAAATATAACTTGCCAGTTATTTCGATTTCTAGCAAAATGAACTGAAATATCAACTTGACCAACTGCCGTTAGCCCAAAGAGCCAGACTATGGTTTCAACAAGACGGTGCTCCGCCTCATTACCACAGAGATGTAAACTTTTCCTGGACAAAGAATTTCCAAAACGATGGATATGGAAAAACGGTCCGGTGCACTGGCTAGCAAGGTCACCAGTGTGTCTGAATTTATAGCCCGGTGTACCTAGTAACAGAGACCAAACCACCAGAGGCCTATCATCATAGTTCCCTACGCCAGCGTCCCCAAGCCCGGACAGGTGACAAATCCAGCATGGGTCGTAATACCCTACTACTACCCATGATGGGTAATGTATAACGGTCCGGTGCACTGACTAGCAAGGTCACAAGTGTGTCTTAATTTATAGCCCGGTGTACCTAGTAACAGAGACCAAACCACCGGAGGCCTATCAGCCAGCGTCCCCAAGCCCGGACAGGTGACAAACCCAGCATGGGTAGTAGTACCCTACTACTGATGGTCGCACCGTCGACGCAAGCCACTTAACCCAGCAGAAGGTGCAGGAATGGGACGACCACACCCCACTTCGCCCACAGCAGTGGGATTAAGATTGGATGCTATAGCAACTCCAGCCGACACCCTACCTATGAAGATAAAGAGTCAAACCCTTTGGAGATAGCTCCTAAAAGGGAACGACGAGCACACAGCAGCCCGCATAACCCGGCACAGCTGGCACCGGAGATACCGGTGGGAGTCCAAAAGGCCGGGAGATGGGTCCGCCGTGCCTTCATACGTAGGCTCGCCGCCCCACAGCAGGCTACCCAATCCGCCGAGGCGACCAGTTTGCCCGGACCCTCTCCGTTAGCCTGAACCGAAGTTCAGTATCCAGCCCAAACCTGACCGAAGTCGGAGGTGGAGATAGGACAATTTGATCAGAGCTAACATCTCCCAGTGCGCCACCGCCCTTATGGGTTACAAGAGCCGGACCCCAACTCCCCGGTAAAGCCACCAAAAGGTCACCAGGTCTGACAACGTTGAATGTTTTTTTGGGGCTTCATTAAAGACAGAGTTCACGCCACTACGGTAGACACGCTCGAAAAACTACGCCAACGAATTATTAACGCTAGCCGGGAAGTAACCCTATAAATGGTTCAACGTGCTTCGACAACATGATTTTTGTGCCCAAGCGTGCATCGCAGTCGATGGCGCAGTATTTGAATCACCATTTTAAATTTTGTTTGTAATTAGTTAATTTAAAATTGGTGTTTTCATGAAAATGCTAATATTTTTAAAACATACGTAATTTAGATCATGTAAGCTTAATACCTTCTTTGGTCCTTGTCTCCATGATTTTAATGTGGTGTTTATTGAATTGAAGAAAAGTTTGCCAACTTGTGACTTTCATAAAGTTATCTAACTTTACTTATGGAAATTGGGAAAACTTACTTTAGCTTGCTCAACCTGTGTTTTTTCACTGAAAAATTCCTTTTTTGTTTTCGCGCTTACGATAATTCCACGTTTTCGGTGACACTCTACAAGTGTCTAATTTCCATGTTACACCTAGCAGTGACAAATAAAAGTTTCAAAAAACGTGAAAACGTTTTAGGATTTCGATGAAATTTCACTAACGCGTGTCACCCGGTATGGATAACGTTAGACTTTTTTTCAACATTACGAGCAAAAAAATATCCTATTAATTGCAAATATTATTCGCAGAGAGAGAGAGAGAGAGAGAGAGAGAGAGAGAGAGAGAGAGAGAGAGAGAGAGAGATAGAGAGAGATAGAGAGAGATAGAGAGAGATAGAGAGAGATAGAGAGAGAGAGAGAGAGAGAGAGAGAGAGAGAGAGAGAGAGAGAGAGAGAGAGAGAGAGAGAGAGAGTGAGAGACAACAAGTTTAAGCCCATCGAGCAAGTGCTATAAAACCTTTTATCTAGTGACTCATCGAGCTGCCGCTGAAGCCGACTATTGATCGACGCCCTGAGACAATTTCCGAAATATGATTATCTCTCTTCCATGTCTGATTGTTGAGGGAGGCGGGCGCTGAGGTACCCGCGACGCCAGATTCGTGATTTTGCCCGAAGGCCATTAGTAGCGCTTATCGCGGCTTTTATCTCTCACTGAGATAAAAATAGCACAGTCCTTGGTCACTTCAACCTCATATTGGTTACGTAGAAATTCTATTTCAATTTAATGGCTAGACGATTTTGCAGTGAGTGTTTATTTGGTTCAATCAAAAACTATACATCATTTTCGATTAATATTCTTCCAAACTTAGGGAAAACATTTTTGAACTTTAATTTGAACAAAGAAAACCGTGTACAGTACCTTAAAAAACCAAAGAGTATTCTTCCAATCGATAGTTCAGACTGAAATAAAAATGGTAACGTAAATATACGAATGGGAGGATGCTCAAAATTTAAAAGTTGGGCGAGCCAGAAAACATTTTGGTTTTATTAAAAAAAAATTATGTTTTAAACATATTTTAAAAGCCAGGCTCCTGGCAACTGCATATCACTTTTGGAAAATTTATTTTGCTGATAAACATACATTCAGAATAGACGCAACTATATGCATTATTTTGATAACTTGTAAGTACCACGGCCGAAGTACCACGTATCGGTTTAACGTATGAAATAAATATATTTTAGTTTCCCCAAACGTTGTTGGTCTTTTTTACCTCTTCAACCGTGTTCATTATTTTGATAGAGTTTTGTTAAGACTGTTTCACTTGAAAAATATACATTCGGACCATGTAATCGAATATTGTATATTAAAATAATTAAAGTTACAGGCAGCTGGGGAATTAGCTATTATGTACGTTTAATTTGGAGAGAACAAAATAGTGTTCAAATTTGTTTAATGAAGTTGATTTCTTTTATTCTTCCCCGGAATAGGAGATGATTGGATATAGGTTCTACAGTAGTGTAAATAGGTTTTAAAAACTATTGATATTCCTTTAGCGTATAATTCTGATTTATGGGGAAATCTAGTCAAAATGGGCAATTGTATAAAACAATTAGTAATGTTAATAATGAGTATCGGTGGGAAAGTTGTCCTTTATTTTAAAAGCAACATTTGTTTAACACTATACAGACATGGAAAATAAACAATTGAGTAACGGCACTCCTTAGTTTAATTTTTAAAAGAAAAGGTTTAACGAAACCTGTACTTTCTGGACAGTTTTTCATGAAATATGTCCCATACGAACAATTTATAATGATATTTTAAAAGATATATGTCCTAAAGGAAATCATATCCTTAACAAACCTGCCAGTTTTGAAAGTATAAATTTGTTTATCTTTTTATGACGTTCCTCACTACCAATAAGCCAAAATGAAAACCGATGTACTTTAAGTAAACGAAGATGAACGCGTTTGTTTTTTAATAATTGATTTTTAGCTTCCATCAGATTTGAGGTAAATTATAAATTCAATGAGTGATTATAGAATGACACTATTTACTTTTGCTTATGCATTTCCGAGTTCCCTCATCGCTTGTGGTACTTGTAAAGATATGCTATCTGACCAAAATTGATTGAGGCTGACTTCTTAATTTGATTCTCCTTAATCTGTCTTCAAATTTATTGCTGATGTTATGAAATGCACAAAAATGAATTCAATTCTTGAGACTCTGAACACAAAATGGCACAAAAAATGGAATCTAATTTCGATGATTAGAGTACTTTCTGTATTCGTTATGGAGAAAGAGGCAACAATTAGTTCGTATAATAAATAAAATACCGGGTTTGGCTCTCAAATTCGTGCTTGGACATGAGCTTAAAATGGCATTATTCGCGAAAGCGCCAGCCGCCTGGAATTAGCTATGTCGCCTGTGAGTATCTTTTTTTATTTTAATTGCATTCTTTACTTTTGAGACATTAGAGTGGAAAAAGTGAACATTTAAATTTTTTTGTCTCATTAATGATAGTAAAAAATCATAAAATGGGAACTAAAATAACAATTTTAAGATTTTTATTGATTTTAATAAATCAAACCCGGTATCTGCCAAAATTCGGTTTAAGTAAAAAATAATGTCAATTACTCAATTAACACGTTCGCGTTTTGCTACCTTATTTCTAAAACCGGGTATCTGAATAAATTCAGTTTGGGTAATGATAATTTGATACCCATTGGAGCCCTCCATGTCCCGTAACTTTGGGGCCTCGATTTCTCCGCGACCAGTAAAGTGATAAACATGAATGATTTGTTCATTGAGGTATGAAAAATTCTTAGTGGCGTGATACCAGTTTGAGCACTCAGTGTGTTTCAGAGAAGTCTAACACAAATTTACTTTGGTTAGCAATAAGAAACGTTTTCCTAAATTGAACCGTATCCGAGTACTTAGCCGTCAAAAATCGGCTTCCAAAAGGTCGAAAAACGCGCAAATGTTCAGAATCTATTATTCCTTGGACACTATTGTTTCTACTTCGGTGTTTTTTGAACTTGTTAAGCATGCGTGCAGGATTTCAAATCTAGTTAAAATGTACATATTTACAGAACACAACTACTGTTACTGTTCCAAAATAAAGCTCAATTATAATTTTATGTAAATAATATTATAAATCCTTTTCCAATAGCAATTTGATAACGCTTTGAAATGTGTATTAATTTTTGATAAAAATATTGGAAACGGTTGAAATGTTTATTCTACTTTTGGGAAACACATTGGAAAAGATTTAAAAAGTGTATTTCATTTTTGAAAAACATATTGGAAACCAAAAAAATATCTTGAAGCCTTACTAATTATCCTTCCCAATTCCTGTCCCTTCTTGGCCGAAACAAATGACACAGTTTATTATATATATTACCTTTTTCTCTTAATACCAGTTGGGCGGTAGATTTGAATTGCATTTGGATATTTTTTACAGCTTGTTATCACATACCTATAATTTTTTACTCATTATAGTAGTCTGGGGCCCAATTAACATTTCATTAAGTATATTTGGGAGATTTTTTATCATTGGGTATCAAGTCAAAAGGGATAAGATCTATTCTTTCTTGGTATAAATGGGATGAAATAGTGGATCCGCGCGGTAAACGCTGTTTTAACTAGAAAAAAATCTAGACCTGTTAAGCAGGAAAAATAGGCGTTTCAATAACTGCCGCTCTCTTTTTCGCTGAAGAAAATACACAAGTGATTATGTTAATTTTATTTGTACCGCTAAAGTTGATAGCGAGCGTGAATTTTTTATTTCAGATCGTGCGTACGAGATTGAACAGTTCCTTAAGATCTATATTGAAACATTAAGCAGCGCGTGCTTAAAATATAAAGCGTGTACAAGTAGTTCCTACTCCTTCTGCGTTTAATGTTTCAGGGTTGCCACACGTCAGGGAAATCAATTTTATGTTGACACTTGTTGAAGGTAATTATACTCTAGATCTATGATAAATTCAATGATTATCATTTATTTTATTGATAGTTTTGTTAATTTTTTCAACATTGCAATAACGTTTTTACTGAAATGAAAAACCATATGAATTTATTAACTTCTGATAAAATAAAACATAAAATAAAAATTTTGGCCTTAAAACGTAAGAGAAAATCTCTTAAAATGCTGGTCATTGAAAACAGGGAATAGTCAGGGAATTTCAATTTAAAAATTTGGTGGCCACCCTGTGTTTGAAAGTTCTCTCCTCAATGGTTAAAGGGGGTTTCCACGAGTTCTTCGGCTTCCAATTTTCATAAAAACCTTTCTAGTTTATTGGATATATAGTAAGTGTAGGGAGCTGGTGGCTCGCGTGGCACCCTGCTACGCAATTTAACCTGGCCACCTGAATTAAAGACAATAAAAGTTGCTAGATGAGGTGGTGTCTTGGGTATTAGACTAGCTGATTATTAAGGAGTCAGCCCGGTTTAGACAAAACATGCTGTGCGAGCTGTCACTTGTCCGACGGAACCCCTGCCAAAGAGACACTTTGCAGTTTGCTTATGCAAACCCATGAGGAAATGTGGTCGGGCGAGAGCTTAAGTCTTAGACTTCAAAAACTGTCGACTTCTAGATGCGGAAAAGCGCCTGCGGTCAGGGCTTGGGTCAAGGAGGTTTCTGTTTCCAAGCCTTAACTCTCATCAATAGAGGTTTGTTTCGTAAGAGTACGGAAGATTCTTCGGGATTAACTTGATTTATCAGCGCCCGAATGCGTTATTTTTAAGCATAGGATTGTTGCAGGGATTACTGCATTGTTGGAGGATGTTCAACGGTATGAAGTTTCCTTCGCGGGCGATAAATGCCAGCGGATGCCATTGAGTATTTTTTTAATTGAAGTTGTTTTTGCGTGGCAATATGTCGGCGTAGATGCTTAGGGCGTCGGTGTAAATATCGTTGGCGTAATGACATATATTTATTAAAACAAGGGGTTCACTAATATTATCTAGGGCTAATTCGAAATTTCCAGATAATAGAGTTCGTGCAGTGGCAGAAGAAATTGACGTTTCTAATTGTACTTTTCTAATTGGAAATATGTTTCTCAACTTGACGGTTCTCAAGATAATTTTTGAATGACCAGGTCATTGAAAGTTTCCGTTGTGTCCTAAAAATTTCAAATCCGTACTAAAAATAGACATTGACTTATTAGCAATTGTGATTTTTTGTATATGCTAGGTGGGACTGGTCACTTGACTTGCATTATTATTATAAATTGTAACATTACAATTCTAAAGTTAAGATATTTCAAATTAGTGTTTAGCTTTTTATATTGAATTAGCGACTTTAATCCACATATATGTACCAAGTTAATTTTAACCTTGTTTTATGTATGAAGGAACAACCTGAGAACATTAATTTTAGATAAAATACTATAACGTTATGCACAGAATGGTTATACGATTTCTCAACATAATATTTATATACTTACAAACAAAATTTATAAGTACGTTTCGAAAATACCACCTTCGGCTACGATGCAGGTTTGAGCGCGAACAATCATATTGTCGAAGGCGGCTGGAATCATTTCCGGGGTTACTTCACGGCAAGCGCTTACAATTCGTTGACGCAGCTCTTCAAGGGTCTCAACCGGAGTGGCGTACACTTTCTCTTTGACAAAGCCTCAAAGAAAGAAAACCAACGGAGTCAGATCGGGCGACCTTGCTGGTCAGTCTACGGGACCGTTTCTCCCTATCCATCGTTGTGCATATTCGTTGTTTAGGTAATCTCTCACGGCTCTGTGGTAATGAGGCGGGGCACCATCTTGCTGAAACCAGTCTTGCTCGTTGAACCAACAGCAGTTCGTCAAGTTGTTGTTCTAGCACATTTCTCAAGAAATCTAAATAACTCTGGCCATTTAGATTTTGCGGTAAGAATACGGGACCAATTAACCGGTTTCCAACAAGACCAATCCAAACATTCAAGCGCCCAAATTGAACTTGGTGACGGTGTTCATATCCCCAGTGGGGATTTGTGTCTTCCCAAACATGATTATTTTGGTGATTCTAATGGCCGTCTCTAAAATTTATTAATCAATATAAGCTATTATGTACGATGATAAACATTCTTACTGCTTTATTCTTACTGCATTAAAAGTTTCTTAACTTTATTCGAATTATCGTTCAATAAGCTATATACCTTGCCTGATGACACTTCGAAAAAATTCCAACGGTTATTGGAAGCAAAATTGTGCTGATTAAGGGGCGAAAAGTTATAACGTTTACACTTACAGAAACCCCAGAAAATATGCTAGCATCTCACAAATTTAAATTATTTTTTCATACAAAACTTTTATAAATAACAAGTTACATGCGTTTTGTGCTCGTGTATTGTTATCGATTAAACCAAGCGCTTACCCCAAATGGTAATCTACGCTCAAATGTTACATGCATTTTCGCGACAAATTTTTATTTAAAAATAATTTTATTAGTAACTTTGTCAGCTTAAGAAATTTATTCTGGTCCTTAGATAAAATTTCGTTTTAGTTGCTTGATAAATAAGAAGTAACATTTCATCGGTATCATCAGAAACTACAGAGCTACTCTCGGTCTTACAGTAAAGAGCAATTAATAGAAGAGCCGTGTCCGCATCCGACTTGGCTAAAACTACTAACGATAGTTTCAAAATATATTATTTCAAGTTACAAATTTTAACGTTCGACGAACCATTTCAGAGTTAAACGAATACAAACGAAATTTCCCAGATGGTTGCTATATTTCAATAGGCTCCTCTAAGGTTTTCCACCATTATCAACACCCCTTATAATACTTGCCAAAACCGTTTAAATTTTCCGTTTATTATTATTTCTAGGAACAAAGTTAATTTCCCCGGGCTATTAATATAAGCTTTATCTATAATATAAATAACAATTGTTTTACGGCTTTTTAAGAATTTTTTTGGAAATTGTAACCGTGTTTTAGGGTTATTTTCAGAGCGCGTATCTCAAAATGTATTAGTAATATCATACGTTGTCGTTAAGTGGATGGAGGACGCAAGATTAAAATAAAATGAACTGAGTTTATTCAGAGCTATAAACAATGAGATGACAGACAACAAATTTTATATGTTTATATATGCAGTTAAAAAAGCATTTGTTGCCAAAAAATGAAAGGTAAAAGATAAAAATACAGTAGACCCAGGGATGGTCTGTATCAGTTACAACAGTTCCCCGTCCAGAGCTGGATTCTTGATATCTTAGCTTTGTCGTCAGATTTACTGATGATCTTTTATACCCAAATTCTGGATGCAGGAATGGTGTTTACCGTGTTTTGCTGCAAAGAGTCCCTTCGTTAACAAGTCTGCAGACATATCATTCGTTGACATGTATTTCAAGTCGATGGCTCCAGATTCGAACGCTTCTCTGATGAAGATAAAAATTTTAAACGAAGATATGTTTTTATTATAATTCTGGTGAGATACGCAACCCTGGGAATATAATCGGAAAGGTGTTTTAAATCTAAAAATAGCCTAATTTGTTAAATTTTTAATTAGTTAACTTTTTTATGTATAATGATTTTAATATAATTAATAAGACAGTTGACTTAGCCCTCTAAATGCAACATACATAAAACCTAAATTGAAATTGAAATTGAAAGTCTATATGTTCTGTGCGGTAATGGAAGATCGGGTTTCGGACAAGCTTTTGGGCTTCTTGGTTGTCATTGTAAATTAAGATTGAATTTGTCGAGATTCCAATCTCCCCTAGGAACTGTTTAATGTACATCGCTTCTTTTGTCGCTTCCGTCGTAGCCATGTATTCGGCCTCAGTGCTTGAGAGTGCGACTGTCTTTTGTTTTTTCGCCTCCCACACGACAGCTCCATTTGCCAGTTTAAAAAAGTGACCGGTGTACGGACGTCGATCATTGACACAGCCTCCCCAATCGGCATCGACGAATCCTTGAAGCTCTTCTCCACTCTTTTTGAAAAGAAGTTCGTGTTGAGTTGTACCCCTCAAGTAACGTAAAACTCGCTCTCCAGCTTTCCAGTACTCTTCGTTGTAGTTGGTATTGAACTGACTCAAGGTGCTCACTGCGTACGAGGTATCGGGACGAGTGGAAACGGCCAAGTACATCAAGGAGCCGACAAGGCTTTGGTACGGAAAACTTTCCATGCTCTCTACAGATGGAGATTCGGGTTTTATCAATTTATCGTTGGTGTTCGGCGGGGTAGATATTGGTTTCGAGTCTTGCATTGAAAAACGTTGAAGTACCGCCTCCGTATACTTTGATTGCAACATGTGGATAGTTGATTTAACGAGGTCTTGCCGGAATTCGATGCCTAGGCAATGGTGAATGGCACCCAGGTCCTTCATTTCGTTCTTTTAAGAGCATTAAAATAAGCACATCTCTCTTTTCGCTCTTTTTTAAGTGCCGAAATAGGCGCTCCTCTTATTTCGTAAAGTTATCTTTTTAAAAAACATTTTCCGCTTAATTTCACTGATAATAACAAAAGCGCTTACAGTGATAGGAGCGGTACCTATTACTGGCTACTTTAGAAAAATTCAAGAACCAATTTATCAGTTATGATAACGTAGCGACAGTACAAAAATGTCACCGTTGATTGTTTTATAAGATCATTTAAATACATTTAGATTTGTAACAAAAATTTCGGCAAAAGGCCTTTCTCTAAATAACCGAGGCATTCTTGTTTACTGTTTTATTTTTACTTCGACAATGCTTCCCCATCTCTCCCACTAATGAGAGCTAAAGAATTCGTCCATAGGTTTGACAGCTTAAATTTAAGAACAAGCTGGGCAGTCATAGCGATTTATGTAAATTTATTTAAATTATTATATTTAGAGTGGCTTTCGGCCTAAAGATTAAATTCGAAGTTTTTCAATATATTTCCGAACCTTAACGTATGATATGATATTAATTTTTCTGAACTTTATACTTAACGTTAATAAAATATTTTGTTAAACAAATGTCAGAAAATTAAAACTTAAGTTTTTAAATAATATTAAAAAAAAATAATATATATATATATATATATAACTTTTAAGCCATAAAGCCTTATATTTTAACATTGAGTAAGCTTTTTGAATATAAACTTATATTATGTTAATCAATGTTAAATTTATGACACTTTACGTCGTTAGTAAGGTTTATTGAAAATAACGTTATATAGTTGTGGTCCATTTAAGTATTTGTACGTTAAAAAACCGCTATAAGAAAAATGACCAAGGCTTAATAACTCTATATATATATATATATATATATATATATATATATATATATATATATATATATAATTATATATATATATATATATATATATAATTGAATTGAATTGAATTGAATTTTTATTTGAGTGCATTAAAACAGTACAAGACACCAGCGGGCTAATACACTGAGAATAAACAATCGTGAAAATACGGAAAAGAATTTATGAAAAATTAAAATTAAAAATAAAATTAAAATGAAAATTAAAATTACGTCTTATATTAACAAATAAAACATAAACATAGCAGAAATTAAGTGATACATTATTGCAAAGAAGTTAATAGTCAAACATACAAACTGTATTTTGTCATAAGACAAACAGACCCGTTTTTAGTACAAAAGGTTAGAAAGGTATTTTTGTTTTGTTTTTTTTTAAGTACATCAAAGAAATATATATATATATATATATATATTAATTTAAAATAAAAAGTTAAAATTAGGAATTTACAGTTATACGTATTTGGCGTGTTGGAAGCGGAGTACTGAAAATATCGTTCACATTTCCATATTGATTTGTATTAAACATGATTCTATTTAACAGGTTACTTTTTAGTGGAGGTCCATAAAAAGGTTTCCTCTCCCTGTTTGACCGTGAGCTACAGTTCAGTTATAGATTTTGGAGAAGTTCAGAGCAATTATACCGTGCAACCAAGAGGTTGTTTGCAAATTTGATGTCGCGTTTAATTAGGGTATGCAAGGTTGAATCAATTTTAAATTTAGTTAGGAATTGAGAGTAAGTTATCGTGGCCGTGTTTTTGTTGTAGTTTGAAAAAATAATATTGGATAGATGGTAAATTTTTCTTTGTATATTTTCAAGTTTGGCTAGGTTAGTTCCGCAGGTACTACTAAAAATTACAGAACAATAAAATATTGAAGACATGATTAACGATTTATATAGTGTTATTAGGCACGGGATGGAATTTAATTGTTTGGAAATTTTAAAAGCGGCTCCTATAAGTTTATTGGCTTTTATGGTGGTTTGATTGATATGATTAGTAAATAACAGTTTGGAATCAAAGTAAGCACCTAAATCTTTTACATTATCTTGACGGTTTAAAGAATTATCGTCGATTTTATAATTGAAAGTTATTTTATTAGTTTTCCTGGTATATGAAATCACTATTGATTTACCGGGGTTGATTGGAATGTTATTGCTCCCACACCACGAATTTAAATTGTTCAGTTCAAGTTGAAGAGAATGACAGTCAGAATAAGAATTTATAATTTTGCACACTTTGTGATCATCGGCCAGTTGAAAAAGCTTAGAATGTTTAAATAAGGTAGGAATGTCCGAGATATACACATTGAATAGGAGTGGGCCTAACGAAGACCCTTGAGGGACCCCGCAGATGACGTCATAGGATACATTTGTGATTTCACCGTTTATCTTTAGCACGTTTCTACGTTTCGCCAAATAGTCCTGGACCCACAGCAGTAGACTACCAGCAAGGCCATGGTGCGATAATTTTGCCAGAAGCCTCGGGTGGGACACACGATCGAACGCCTTTGATAAGTCGATATAAACGGTGTCGACCTGTCCGCGGCTTGTTACCTGGGGTTCCACGAAGCTGGAAAAACAAGCTAGGTTTGTTTCGACAGATCGTCCGCTGATGAAACCGTGTTGTGTGTCCGGAAGGAAAGATTTGAACCATTCGTATAGGTGTTTGTTCATGATATAGTCGAATACCATTGCCAAAGAGTTCAAGACCGTAATAGGTCTATAGTTCGAAGGATCGCCCGCAAATCCCTTTTTAAATATGGGGGATATAACGCCGATTTCCAATCGGCCGGAAATACTCCATTTTTAATCGACATATTAAAAATATGAACCAACGGATTTATAAGTATTAATGAACAGCCCTTAATGATGAAGTTCGGAATGTCGTCTTCGCCCGAAGTGGTAGTTGGTTTTAGCTTTTTAATAGCGTCATGAACGTCATTTTCCGTAATCCTTAAGTTGAAAAAATTGTTGGGTAGAACATCAGGCAAGGTGTTGGTGTCGACAAGCGGGTCAGAAGTGTCGTGCGCTATGTTGGAGAAACAGTCCGCAAATTCCAAGGCGATATCGTTGTTATTGTTTAGTAGTTGACCGTTTTTTAACAAATTTAAAAACTGTCGGGATTTATTCCGTTTTTTATTGACATAATTCCAAAACTTTTTACTATCTCGACCAACGGAACATGAGATGGAACGTTCGTATGCTAACTTGTCTCTGGAGAGAAGTGCCTTAGTTAGTTTGCGCTGAGTGGAGTAATTATCTCTATTTTCATTGGAGGTAGCGCGTTTTAATTTGCGATGTAAATATTTTTTCCGTTTTAATGCTTTAATTAGCTCGTGCGAGAACCATTCAGGGAACGTCTGCTTGTTATAGATATATATATATCTCTCTACATATATATATATATTTCTATATATATATATATATAAATAAATATAACAATAAAATTCTATTCTATTCTATTATATTATATATATATATATATATATAACGTATACAAGAAAAATAAATAAGGTCCAATTTAATTATGAAATCAACGGACAAAGTTTACTACGCGATAATGTAACTAAAGACTTGGGACTTTACTTTGATGGTAAACTCAATTTTACAACCCATGTGGAAAAAGCACTTTTAAAAAGCCAAAAAAATTTAGGTATAAGTTTTAGATTATCTCGACAAATAAATTCTGGTGCCTGCTTTTTAACCCTTTTTAAATCTTTAGTTATGTCAGCTATTTTATACTGTTCGGTAATTTATAGCAGTACCTGTAATTCTAATATCTCCAAATTGGAAAGAGTCGTTAAAAAATTTAATTATCTCCATACGGAATATTTTACAAAGAACTGGAAAAACGTTTTAATCGACTCGATCAAAAAACGTTTTATCAAAAATGACATAAAATGGTTAAACAGAATAATCACCCAAAAGCTTAACTGTGGTGATATCTTAAATCTTCTGAATTTTAATTGTGGCAAGCGAGTTTCTATAAAAAATCATCTCTTTTATTACAATTCAGTTACTCCTACCGCAATGAAACGCATGATGACTAACTATAATAACTACGGGTTCGAAAATGACATATTTTGCATAAATAAGTTGTTCAATAAAATGATAAAAATATCTGACTTTAAGCAGTTTTAATTTAGATTATATATTTAGTTATTTATTTTTAGCTTTTGTTTCTTTTTGTCTGTATAAATTACTGAATATTTTTTCTATTAAATAGTGTCTAAAACGACGCTGCAATAACATATAAAATAATTTTAAATTAATCAAATGTTTTGTAATGAAGTATTGTATTTTATATTTTTTTTGTTATATAATTTTGGTTTTGTAATACATTGACACATTGTGTAACAACCCGTTGGTTCTTGTAACTGTTTTGTTGCACATTAAACTCGATTCTATTCTATTCTATTCTATTCTATATATATATATATATATATATATATAAAGAGAGTTATAGCCTCAAGGCCTTGTAACATCCTTTATATCATTTTAAGCCATAGAGCCTTTTATATTAACATTAAGTAAGATCTATTGATAATAAACTTATATATTGGTGGTCTATTTATAAAATTTCTCGGTTAAAATTCGCATTAAGAGACATGACCTAGACTTAATAACTTTATATATTCAGGGTTATAGCCGCAAGGCCTTATAACATCCTATATATAACCTTATAGCCATAGAGCCTTATATTTAAACATAAACAAACTTTATAGATAATACCATATACATTGGTCGTCGATGTAAAACTTTCTACGTTGAAAATATGCAAAACAAGTTCGCCAAGAAGGCGATAATATTATTTCGTTGCCCGTGTTATAGTTAAACAGGGCTGACATAGACTTGAGCGGAGCTTTCTAAACGAAATTGATAGTTACGTGGTTTTGCTCTAAGAAATGATTTCCCTGGTTTTAGCATTATAGACTCTTGGAGGAAAGAAGGTGTTTCTGGAGGGGATAATACAATACCTCTAGCCGAGGCGGTGAGCACTTAAGCGCGACAAAGGGGGACAATGAAAATCCTACATAAGCTATATTTTATAGATTTCTAATCCAAAAATTAGTTGGTAAAAAAAGCGAATAGTGATCATCTTCGGGAGAAAGTATTGAAGCTGAAATACCCACCATGTAAAATTTCCCAAACAACAGAGCTCCGGTCAAAGGATTAGCAACTAATTGTTAAAGCAGTGAATTTCTTTCACTATAGTGGCGACATCTCCCGTTGTCTACATGTAACACTTGGTCTAACGGAATGGCTGGGATTCAAGTGTCGTCTAAGAAGTTAAATTTAGTTCATACAAAGAAAATAATATTAGAAAGTTGTATAGTGAAACGCTAACCGTCAAACAGTGTAAAAACGAACAATTATAGCAGCATCCAAAATTCGCTAAACTTCCACTTTCAAAGTGGGAAGTTAGTTGGAAGAATAAATCGCGTGATGTTAATGATAATGTGCTCAACATCACGCGAAGATCTCTCGCCAAGGCTGTAATAATAATAATAATAATAATCAGCTAGGCTAATACCCAAGGCACCACCTTAGGCCTAAGTCATCAAGCGACTTTTAAAGCCATTAATTCAGGTGGCCGGGTTAATTAACGCCAAACCGGACAAAATTCTTACTTCACACTATAGTATACTTTTCTACTATATCTCATAGTTTCGTCTCACAAGCTAGCATACTTTAAGAAAACGAGTATACTTTGTACCCGCGAACTAGCATCCTTGCGACGCTCAAACTTGTATACTTCATACGCGCACACTTTGCAGTGAAGTGTTTTCGCTGACTTTCCCCGTCATTCGCTGGCGCGTTATTTGAATCTAACCACGTAACGGCCGGATTTCAACTCGAGAACGGTCAGCTTTAAAATTTTAACTCAATGTTCAGGGCCTGATTTCCAACTAATCGCACCTAATTCAAAGTACCCGAGATGGTTATTTATCTAATTTATAATACTGATTTTAAACGCCTTCTCTCTTAGTTCCCTTATCTCTTGTGGAGGGGGGGGGGTATGTCTTAAAGTTTGACTTTATATTTATTTATTTATTTATTTGCATGTCATGTTTCCTAAAAACTCCAAATTCCGAACGTAGGCGACGCCACTATAGTGGAAAACGCTTGCACTTCACCGCCAATGCAATTGGGGCCCGCGGTTTAGTTACCCCGCCCATTTCGTAACGCAAAAGACGGTATAGCCTACACGACGCCAGAGGGTCGAGAGAGTTTCCAAACCGGACAGTGTACCGAAATTGTGCAATAGGCCCCCAATCCCTTCGCATTTCACCAGTGATAGACTGAGTCTTATATTTAAACCAAAGAATATATATACGCTTCGCTTACTAGATTCAATAGCCCAACTTGCATACAATAGCAGACACTGGTCCAAATTTTCCCTTCGCTTCAGCAGCGCAATTACTGGCGCCTCTAACAGCTGGTCAAAAGCCTTCTCCCGTGTCTCGAAAGTGTTAACAGGTTATTTGTATGGAGACGCCTGTCTAGTAAGCGAAGCGTATATATAGTCTTTGATTTAAACCCTCTTCATTCCTGTACTTTCGTTGCTCTGTAGTGCCAGACCAACTGGTGCCAGTGGATTTCACGTGTTTTGGAAATGTGTGTGGGCTACTGTAATTAGTTTGTAAAATCTTCCAAGAGACCCCTTTCTTCATTTTTAAGCCTAGCTATATTTTGGCGAGTGGCGCCTCGACTTGTACGTTATCCCCCACCCAGGGAATCCCTTCTTTTCTCGATTCTATTCCCTTTCGCACAAGGAACTTAACTTCACAACCAAATATTATAGCATCGAAATGGCATCTCCAAAAACCCCAACCCAAAAAATTAACCAATTCGTAAGATTCCAAAATCTTGTCGGGCTTTGCGATAATCCAAGTTTAGGTTTAACTCCCTGGCCGCAAGGGTTGCGTGTCTTATTTTTTAAAAGGACTGTAGGAAGTGCAACACAGATATTGGATATAGCCGCATTCTGCTATCTGAACAGCGTATCGGTCAGCGATGTGTACAAGACGTTGAAATTTAATAAGACCTAGTCCATCACTGAAAAAAAGCGATTTATTTGATTCCAGAAATTTCTTTAATAATTGGTTTAAATATAAGACTCAGTCCATCACTGGTGGAATGCGAAGAGATTGGGGGCCTATTGCACATTTTCGGTACACTGTCCGGTTTGGAAACTCTCTCGACTTTATATTTATTTATTTATTTATTTGCATGTCATGCATGTTTCCTAAAAACTCGAGAATGGTCTGCCCTAGAGCTTTAACATTTTAACTCAATGCTCAGGGCCTGATTTCCAACTTATCGCACCTAATTCAAAATACCTGAGATGGTTATTAATCTAATTTATAAGACTGATTTTAAATGCCTCCACTCTTAGTTCCCTTATCTCTTTTTTATATTTTTCCTTATCTATTTTTTTCGGATATTCCAAGAGTTCGAGTGTAAGGGGATAACACTATGTCATGATATTCAAACCAAAAAGGGGTTTAGACTTTTACAATGGAGCGACAAGCTGACGGGTCTCTATGGGCGTCCACGGTGGGGGAGGGGCGGCTGAATTAAAGCTTGTCATTTATATATTTATTTATTTATTTGCATGTCATGTTTCCTAAAAACTCGAGAACGGTCAGGTCTAGAGCTTTAAAATTTTAACTCAATTTTAAGGGCCTGATTTCCAACTAATCGCACCTAATTCAAAATACCTGAGATGGTTATTAATCTAAATTATAAGAATGATTTTAAATGCTTCCCCCTTATCTCTTTTTTTATATTTTTCCTTATCTATTTTTTTCGGATCTTCCAAGAGTGTTTCGTTACCGGCCTTGACCCGCCTGCCCTCGCCCCGCAGATTGCGTACGTTAAAATACTATAAAAGCTACTCGCGGAAAGATAGTCTAACGAATCTCAACCAAAATAGCGACCTGGAGCTGTCCGCATATTTCCCGTACCCACCTCGATCCGCCTGCCCTCGCTAAGCAATTCGCGAACACAGTTAAATACTATAAAAGCTACTCGTGGATCCTTACGGAAAGATAGTTCAAGGAATCTCAACCAAAATAGTGAGCTGGACCTGTCCGCATATTTCCCGTACCCGCCTCGATCCGCCTGCCCTCGCTCCGCAGTTCGCTAATCCTTGCCAATGGGGGCGGCGGCGGCTCTCATGTCCCAATCTCGATCGTATAATTTCGGTCCCGCCCGCGTGGGGCTGGCACCGAAATAAAAATAAATGACCAAGCCTTAATAACTTCAAATACGTAGTGATATAGCCGTAAGGCCTAATTTTATAACAAACGATTTTTGACACTAAGGAAGTTTCATAGAGAATATTGTTATGTAATAATGGTTTATGGTAAAATTTATATCTAAAAAAAAACGCAATAAAAGAAATGACCAAGGCGTAATAACTTCTTATATATGGAGTTATAGGCGTAATAGTAAGTTACTTTTGTTTTGAAATATTCAAAAAATATGCCTTATTAAGCAGATCAATCTGGTTAAGATAATGAAAAGTTTAGGAAGTCATTGGGTGGGACTAATATAAAAATACTGTCAGATATATTTATATCAATAAGTATTTAGGTTTATTTTATTCTTTAACAAATTGCAAGTGTCGTTTTATCTTCAAAGCCTGGATTAATGATAGCAATTTACAATAATTTTGTATTTCACCACTGCACTCAACAAGTAACATGGTTTTTGTTGAGTGGAAAAATTCATCATTCGTAAAAAGATACTCAAAAGTGATATCGTGTGTCAAACAATACAGTGCTGCCAGTCTTAATAAAATCATTAATTTCTTAGATTTATTATATTCTTCATCAAATGCTAGTGACGTTCGGAATTTCAAGCCGTGATTGACATTAGCAATAAACCAGAATTTTCTTTTTCGACTATGAATTCCGAAAGTGACTTGGGTTTTGGAATTTCAAAAAATATTCCTTCTAAAGCAGATCAAACTGGTTATGAAAGATAAAAATTTAAAAATCTCCTGAACGTCTAACATAAAAGTGCTCTAAGTTCATAGGATTATTTTATTGGTTATGAAAATGCTAGTCTCGTTCGGACTTAAAAGCAATGATTGACAGTAGCAATTAACCAGAATTTTGTATTTTGACCTTGAATTCCGCAAGTTACTTCGCTGTTGGAAATTTGAAAAAATCTTTTTTCTGAAGCCGGTCAAGCTAATTTTAATAATGGAAAAGTTTAGGAAGTCTTTAAGTGTGACTAACATAACAATGCTGCCAGGCTTATCAATAAGTATTAAGGTTTTATTTATTTGTTAATAAATTGCTAATGTCGTTTTTTGTTCAAAGCTTTGATTGACTGAAGTAATTTACTAGAATATTTTAGAAACTAAGCAATAGAAAATGTATATAGCAAAAAGTACAACAAATGACCACTCACAAATTGAAATTTTCGACGTTACTTTAATGCCACCGGATAAATTTTAGAACACGATGCATACACTTTAAAACCTCCTCTAACACTGGACAATTTCGCGGTGGAAAAAATGTTAAAAAAACAAAGAAAAATATGAAACAGAGACCCTTCCTTTGTCTGAAACACAAATTATTATTATATTACAAAAAAAGCGTATCCAGAGAAAAATAAACCTACTGACAACAAATAACGAGTAAAGAAAACGACACTGATAACATCAAAAGTAACATAAGACCCAAAAGTGTGTCAGAACTGTATAGTAATTAATGAGAATTTGTCCTAAAGTAAAAAAGGGAAATGAAGAGGGAGACGGAAAATACGTCATAAAAATCGAGATACTCGAGCGCTACCATTTGAGGCGGCTTAGAACTAAGAGTGATATTCCTACGCGAGCTGTGCGATAGTAAAATGGTGCCAATTCTCTGTGCATCTAAAATGTATCAGGTTGCGGCTTAAAGAGTTTCAAGCTAATGGCCAAGATATAAAACAATGTGATGCTAAATTCTTTGAAACATTTTATTTATAACAAAGCTTAACAAAGTTAGCCTTGTCTCAACGTCACACACATTCAAAATACGCAGAAGTTACGTTTTACTACCATAACACTCAGCACTCGGTCCGTCCCAAAAGTCAATAAGAAGAAGTGGAAGAGAACATGCCCGTACACACACAAACACAACAAACACAAACTCAACATTCACACCCTACACATAAATATTACCATAACGAAATATCCAATCAAACTGATTTAAAACTGTTGCGACGGAAAAAAAATCCAAACCAAACCCAACCGCAAATTAATCCGCTAACGCTCACCGTCACACGGTGGTTTTACTGGGAAGAATGCCTGTTGGAAATTTGTTATCAGCTTCGAGTATTTTGCTTTCTGGTGCTACATTTCAAAGAATTTTCTCTATTTTTGAATATATGGGATTAGAGTGTATCAAAAAGCCTACTTTCTACTTTTTGCAAAGAAATTATATAATACCAGAAATTCGGGTTGCATGGAAAAAAGAGCAAACTAATATTATAGGAAAATTACGCAATTCCACTAAAGTAGAAGTTTCAGTCGATGGTCGTTTTGATTCGATAGGCCATTTAGCAAAATTCTGTGGTGTTACGTTCCTTGACCAAGATACTGACAAATGTATCCATTTTGAAATGAGGTGGAATACAAATCAACAAATATGGAACTGGAAGGCTTAAAAAGGTGCCTATTAAAAATGGAAAAATGTGGAATTCAAGTCATCAGAATTACATCGGACCGTCATATTCAGATCGACCATCAATTTGATGTTTGGCATTTGTCAAAAAGTATTGCAAAACAAATTACAGCCGTAGCTAAGAAAAAGGCCAACAAAGATTAACATTAACAACCCTGGGTAAAATCTCTTAGTCGTCACATGTGGTTCACTGCAGAACAATGTAACGGAGACCCTAACATTCTAATTGATACGTGTAAATCTGTTATTTATCATGTCTCTAATGTTCATTCATTTGCAAGTTTGACCCACTACCAAACTTGCATTCATGGTCCTCTCTCAACTGAAGAATCAAGAAAAAAGAAATGGCTCAAACCTGATACTCCGGCCACGGCCGTCTCGAGATCTGCTTCGCGCTCATAGCGGCCCAGGCAAAGATTTCCTCTCCTATGTATTTCCGCGAATACCTTCTTTTAACACTAGGAGCGCTGTCTGAGCCCCCCCTTAAATGTAAAAAATTAGCGGGATATTTCATAGTTTTCTATGGCGGTAAATTCAACTAGTTAATCCTTTTTGCATTGTTTTTCAAAAACTTCTGGAAAGTTTGGGATATACATCTTATGATTTGATCTTTATCTAATAAGTTTTCATTTAAAACATTTATTTAATTAAAGTAATATGCTTATATTGAGTTTTATTAGTTAATTGCTAAGCCTAACCAAAGTTTCTTTTGTTTTTCACAATTTTCAAACCAGTATTCGCATTTTTTATCAGAATTTTAAATAAATAACCACAATATTATTTAATAAATACCTTTATTATTCTTTAAATTAAGTTCACATTTCTCAAACTTAAGTTTTAAAATATTGCCTATTTTTAATTTGCAAAAATGTCCACCACAAAAATTTGTTGTGTTCCATTTTGTGAATCTAAGAAGAATATCAATGTATAATTTCATCAGTTTCCAGTTGATGAAAGTTTATGCAAATTATGGACTAAGAACATATCTAGAAAAGATTTTGGGGTCAATGAAGCTTACGCATCACGCAAGATTTGTTTGTAGTGGGACATTTTAAGGAAAGTGATTACTATCAAGGTCTAAAGATCCGCAAATTAAAGAAAATATTGACAAAGGAAACATATGAATCTATAATATCTATTAGAATAACTTCATTGTCTACAATATCTTGCGTGTCATACCTCCTTAAATCTGGTTTCCAGTTTGTCTTGACAAGAAATTTAACGAGCGATGCTATTGAAATGTTTTTCAGCATTCTCAGGAAAATGGCTGGAGGGAATGACATGCTTGATGCAAGAGAAACTATATTCAGTTTGGAATCCTACCTTAAGAGAGGCACTATATCATTAACAAAACCTAAAACATCTAACGTTCCCCAAGACAGCTTCACAGATCTATCAGCCATGATTGATACTAGACTCGATGGATTTTCAACTATTTTTAACGGCAATGAAGTTACGTTACCATCTGAAGTTATGAGTACCCAGATACACAGAGATGCACCTTACGGCTAGCAAGTATCGCATACTTGGCTGGTTATGTAGTACAAATCCTAGAGGAAAAACATTTTTGCGAATTGTGCCTTGAAAATGTATCACAGCCTAATTCTGACTCACCATTAGTTGGATTGATAAAATTGTCCGACAGAGGAAACCTTAGGTATCCGCAGCAAAGCTTTATCATGTTAATGGCTATAGTAACAACATTCATAGAGAGAGCTGTACCCTATCTCCGGGATTCACCTGCCATTTTAAAAAAACATTGAAATCCACTTGTGGCCAAAAATTGCTCTATGCCCTTACATCCAATGTGATTTGAATAATAATCACCGAATGAAATTGCTGATTTAATTTGTTGAAAGGTCGTACTTCCAATTATCACAAATATTACCAAAACTCTGTCCGCAAAATTTGAGAAAGTGAAAGAACTTGTGCATAAGCCTCTTTCTTGAAAAGTACTCAAGTTGTAAATTTTAGTTTTCTAAATTTTTAGTCGTGTATCATTCAGTGGGAAATTCACATTGGTTTATTATATTTATCAGATTTAAATACCTTCCAAGTTTCCATCACTATTTTCATTCATAGTGATCTTCCAAGTGTCAGTTAGTTAATTAAAATTCATTTATTTCACTACTTTAATTAAAATAAATTTTTAAACATTAATACAAAACAAAGGCCTCTGGAAGTTACTACATAGCAAAATTACAGCTGTAAGGAGAACCACGTGTTTATGTTTACATTTATATACAGAAAACGTCGACGGCGACTTCTGGCTCCAGAATGATCAAATTTTAATAACGTTTTTCAAAACTTTACTTTGCGTTAAAAAATCTCAAGAGGTGTTTAACTTTTTTATTATTAATTAACTTAAATATTACAAAAAAAATATTTTACAAAAAATTACACATTACGCGATAATAATTGAAATTCCAAAGTTCCGCGCAGTTCCTCCCATTCGATAACATGGCTGCGAATTTTCTCAAGGGGGGGCTAGACTAGCGCCAGAAAACGATGTGAGAAGTTTTTGAACTAATTTCCCATACGCGATTTTCGTACGATCGCCTGGGCCGCTATGAGCGCGAAGCAGATCTCGAGACGGCCGTGCTCCGGCTTACGATGCTTTGTTTGAGATTATCAACAAAAAGAGAATTTTATGGGACTTGAAACAAATAAGCGGATTCTCTCATACTTCTAAATTGGAATCATACCACAGCTTACTTCTAAAATATTGTCCTAAGCAGCAAGAATTTGACTTTGATGTTATGGAAGCGCGTACAATGTTACCCGCTTTAGATCAAAACTTTTATGTAGACAGAAAATTTTATTTTGAAAAAGAAGTCGAATCTACAACCGAACACTCGAATAAAGAAGAATTTGAATATTATTTTTCCAAAGCCACTGGCGAATGGCATGCGAGACCTCGCAAAGAGCCTAAGTCTTACGTGTTCATTTATGATATTATCAAAAATATTGCCAACCGTAAACTAACTAACGAAGATGAAATACCACTGGCTTATTTGATGAATGCAACTCGTAAAAGACCAAATATTGCTCCGATTCCACGTCCAGACAAACAAAGTTTAGTCGAAGCTGCGAAAAAGAGAAGGCATTTGTAATTGAAAGCAAATTTTAAAAATGTATTTACTTAATATGTACCTTATTTGTCATTATTCTGGTTCAAACATTTTTCTAATTTCACCATTAAAAAATATTAGTTCACTATCTATATTATCTTCTTATTTAGAACTAATGGGGCTAGTGAAATAATAATATAGTATATTATACGCTATCAAAAGATTAAATTTAATATTTAAAGAATTAGCTTTACTATTATTGAACGTGAAAAACAAAATTTTTCATATTAAAAAGGTGTGATTAAGTTGAATAAGTATTACAGTATAATAAATTGACTTAATCTAGACATTTAAAACTGTAAATCTGGGTAATGAGGTAAATAATTTATAGCACCAGAGAAATGATTGAACTTGAAAATTTAATATCATAAAGATATAAAAATAACTTATAGAATTTATATCAACATCGCAAAACTATAGTAGCAAGTTATTGGGTTATTTACTATCACAAACTATTAGTGATTAAATAGATATTCAGAATCAGAATATATTATAAATCATCATCATAATATCATAAAAATATTGGTAGCGTATGAAACTTATTAAATAGCCCTAAATCTCTCCAGGTTCGTAGCTTGTATATGAATTTACATCATCTTCAAGAAAGTCTTTTCGTATGTCAAGAATTGTGCAAAGTGGGACAGCGTTGCAAATACCTCTCTCCAGCTTCTGAAAAATGAGATGCGTATACGTTCGATAAACTGGATAATGATTTGTTCTAAAATATAAAATATAATTAGTTAAAGTTACATGTAAATTTGAATATAAAATTACCTACCTGTTTGTAAAATTTTCAGATAACTGTCTTTGACGAGCATGCAAATAGCTCCTATAAGTGGCTCTCAAAGCACGCTTTCGCTGGCACAAACTTATAATTAATGTCATTAGTTACACACTGAGCTGGTCCATCTCCATCAGATTCATTTAAGTATTCAATAACCTTCTCAATTTGTTTGCCACAGATGAACCCTCTCCTTACATCCTTCCAACTTAAATATATCTTTTATGTTTTAAATTTGTTCATCATCAGCAGTTAGGCCAACCCATTCAGGAACACATTTCCCACAAGTGAAGTTTTTTGATTTCCTCTAAATTGATTTGAATTTGGGCATTACCAACTATCTCATTTCTTCGTTGATTTTCTATTTCCCTGAGTTCTTCTGTATATTCCGGTTCAACTTCATAGGGATTTACACGAAGCATTTCAGATTTAAGAAATATAATTGCAAAAAATGAGAGAGAGACTGTTAGACCTGCTTAAGAAACCCAGCAGATGATTTATAATCTAGTATTTTTATTGGCCAGTCTAAAACAAACTCTCGATAAAATACGCGAAAAAGTAGATTAGTCCATAATTAAAAGAGATAATATATCTAAATCCTAAACAAATTTGAAGAAATTAAAAAACTTACTAATAACTCGTACCGATAGGTCTTCGAGCGAATCTCGGATCAAATAGATCTTCGAGTAATAAACTACATAAAAATTAAATAAAATAGCCAGACATTCCAACGGTAGACCGGTTTCGTTCTATTTGGAACTCATCAGTACCGTGCGGGAAATCTGGCTGGCTACTGTTATATCGAAAAGAGAAACTAAGCCTAAACATTAAAAATTTCAAAACGCGTTGCATAGCAACGGAAAGCCGAAAAGGGGGCAGTGTGGTGGAGAATAGTATATACGATAAGTTAAGTTAGAAGAGACCACCAATGGACTGTGAGAAGGATGATAAAATACGCGAAAAAGTAGATTAGTCCATAATTAAAAGGGATAATATATCTAAATCCTAAACAAATTTGAAGAAATTAAAAAAACTTACTAATAACTCGTACCGATAGGTCTTCAAGCGAATCTCGGATCAAATAGATCTTCGAGTAATAAACTACATAAAAACTAAATAAAATAGCCAGAAATTCCAACGGTAGACCGGTTTCGTTCTATTTGGAACTCATCACTACCGTGCGGGAAATCTGGCTGGCTACTGTTATATCGAAAAGAGAAACTAAGCCTAAACATTAAAAATTTCAATTATATGGGCGTCGAATATATCTTTTACTAATCTTCTAGGGTAGTTAAATTTTTCCAATTGTTTCAGAATTATTCTTCTATTATTTTCGGGGAATCAGAAATTTTTTCTATTTTATGTTTTAAGCTTTTAATTATACCAAGTTTTGTTTTATTTGGGTGATTCGAGTTAAAATTTAAATAATTTTCTGCATGTGTATTTTTTTGATATATAGCTAGTTTAAATTGCTTGTTTTCTCTTTTAATTCTTATATCTAAAAAGGATTTACTTTCATTTATTTCTATTTCATTAGTAAACTGTATATTTTCGTCTATTGAGTTTGAGATGTTAGTTAATGATTCAATTTTGAGATTTTTGTTTTTTGAGAATTAGTATATCGTCCATAAATCTCTTCCATAGATTAATTTTGTTTTTTATATTTGGGTTGTTAATAATCTTGAGCTCAATTTTTTTCCATATATAAATTAGCAATGAATCCTGAGAAGGGATTTCCCATTGCGAGTCCTTCTTTTTGTTTATAAAACGTACCATGAAATTGAAAAAATGTATTTTTTAGACATATTTCGCTTAGTTTTAATATTGTGTCAATGTTTAGATTTGTTCTACCTTTTAATGTTATATCTAATTCCAATTCATTTTTTAACAACATTAGCGCGTTGTCCACTGGGACCTTAGTATATAAGCTCACCACATCTAAACTACACAAATCCATATCTTCATCTACGTGGCATTCTTTTAAATTTGTTACCAACTCATAAGAATTTTTCAAAGTATAGCCATTATTCCCTATTAGAGGTTTAATAATCTTAACTAACATCTTAGCTGTGGCATATGTTACATTATTGATTGATGATACTATTAATCTTAAAGGTCTATTTTCTTTGTGTTTTTATGCTGTCACTGTAGAACGTAAATCTTTTTTTTATTTTCGATTTCGCCATTCTTCACTGCTAAATTTATAACGTTTTTAATTTTCCTATCGATTGAATCTGATAGGTCGCCTTTGATCTGTTCGTATTCTGGAGATTTTAACATTTTTTCGATTTTCTCTTTATACTCGCTACTATTCATAATTACAATTTTTCCACCTTTATCTGCTTTTACGATTTTAATATTTTTGTCATTTTTTAAATTTTTTATTGCGTGTATTTCAGGTTTTGTTAAATTTTTTGATTTAGGGATTTTACTGTAATTTAATTTTATTATATTTCTAATGTCTTGTTTTATTTCATCCGTAACGGTAAATTTCCTAAGTTGATTCTCTGTATCCGCAAATATGTCGACAATATCGATATCGTTCTGTATCGGTGCAAAATTTAAACCTCTTGGTAACAAACTAACCTCGTATTTTGACAATGGTCGGTCAGATATATTAACTACCGATTTTTTATTAATATCTTTAGATTCATTGGTGTTTTGTTTTACAGCATCGTTAATTAGGTGGTTAAATTTCTTTTTGTAGGTATCTTTTAAAGGCATATCTAGGTTTTTAGATTCACTTTCTATCTTCTACCCTAGAAGATTAGTAAAAGATATATTCGACGCCCATATAATAAATTACCCTAAAACTAAAGAAAAAATAGAAAACATAATAGTACTCCCTTATAAAAAAGGTATTACAGAAAAAACAAATAGACAATTAAAAAATACATCCAAGAATTAGTAGTTCTATTAATATGGACTACGAGATTTTGTCTAAACACCAGACTATGTTATAAATTGTTATAGACGACATTAGGATTTAGTGTTTCCATGGTTTCTTATTCCGGTCTCTATGGGCGTCGTCTTTTGTAATATCCCTATGTTGGTGTATAGTCGGATTTCTGACAATGTCTTTTTAAGGATTTAAACTAATTGTCAGACTAATAGACGTAAGTTATAAACTTAACGAATGAAAAATAAACAAAAATGACATTTTTGTAAACTTTCCGGAACACTTTTTATAAAACGGCTAAAAGTACACCATCAGTTTTCTAGTGATTATAGTCGTTACCAATAATTCGCAGTTTTTCGCCGTATTAATTGAAAATAGGTCAGGTTTCAACAACAAAATTGTGAAATTGGAGTTACAACAGATAATAATATTGAAGGAAAAAAATTGGTGGAATCTGAAAGTGCTATGAAAGAAGTTATTTATGTTCTTACTGTAAGTTTGATTTTATCTCCTAACAGCTTAGCTAGTTCACTTGTGCATTTGGCAACGGATAGAAGGAGTATCTTCAACAAAGTGACAGGTAAATTTTGAAGCTCAAATTCTTCTCTAGAAACTTTCCATATTTAAATAAGAGAATATGGAAAAATTTGGAAAAGTTTCTCAATGAAACTCTTCGAATATTTTTATGCACGTACTTTGAATTTAAATCTTGCGTAGCTTTGGCAGCTCCTACAGGATAAGCTGCTCATAACATAGGAGGAATTACTGTACACCGCTGGTTAATATTTAATGTTCAACGTGCCAATTAAAATAATAATAAGCTAGGCTTATACCCAAGGCAACATTTAAGGCCCAAATCACTAACGACCTTTGATACCGGTTAATTATTTATTTTATTTTATTAAATATGATAGCCGGGTTATAATGCGTAGGTGGGTGTTGCCAAAACCTTCAAGACAAGCGAGCCAATAGCTATAGATATCTTCCGTAAGTACTTCATAGAAATAATTACTGAAGTTTATATGTTTAATGACGTAAATTGACGTTATACTTATAAAAAAGGTAATCTCTTCTCAGTTTTGGGCATTTTCGTCAAAGAGCCACTCAGTTCACTCCCCGATCACACTCGCTAGCCTAATATATGATAACAAAACGAGAATACAAAAATGTCACCGTTCATTTAACGCTGATTGTTTTATAAGATCATTTAAATATATTTAGATTTGTTATCAATTTTTGAAAATCGGCCTTTCTATAAAAATAATATTATATCAATTGCCAATTGTGGGAAAAAGCGTCCACCCAGGATTATTGGTGACCAGAAACATGACTGCCATGCAAAAACTTTTCATTTGAATAAGGCCAAGAAATCAATAAATCTGGATAAAGCAGCGGAATTTTACCAACGTCTTACGAACAAAAAGCGAATGACTTATGATCGGTTTATATCTCAATTGCACTATACAATCGTTGCGTATCCCTAGCGGTTCTGGTAATTCATCCGCTCAAAATCCAAGATATGTCCGCCGTCGTCATTTAAAGTACAGAATTGTCCTTTGGCCACAGCCTTTGGAGATTTCTTCTACCGTAGTTTTACAAGTCAGACCCTGACTTACGAGGAGACGACCCGAGGTGGTTCTCACCGATTTTATTAAAAGTTGGGGGTTGTAAGACCTAAATGTAACATGAATCCCGTTCAAGTTACGCTGGGCTTCCGTTTTGCCATAGCAACCAAAAATGTTTTTGACAACCTAAAATGAGAAAAATTCTACGTAAAATAACATGCAAAAATGACAAATTCTAAGGGCCCCCTTGTGCAAAACTTCAATAAATCAAAAAAAAATATTATTTAAAAAAAAATTAAAAAATAGTAAATTTAACATTTTTGGATTACTTTGGACAAAAAGGGGGAATAAGAAACATATTGGGTGAGCTCGAGCTAATTTGAATAAATAGGTCGAAATTTTAGGTATAATACAAAATATTTGTAAAACTTATGCCGTGATAACTGCCTTATATTTTCGCCGATAAATCTTAAAATTTCTATAGTACATTATCCGAACGATGTAAAGAGATTTTAGATTTTGATAGAAAAACGACGCCATTTTATGTTTTCTACGTTTCATTATCTGCCGAGTTAATTAGACCTATGGGTTTTCCAATAAGAATCCGACGCCATTTTGAAATATGGTGGATATAAATATAACTTATGATGCGATAACTGCCGAAATTATTTGTCGATTTACGTGAAACTTTCTACATTACATTATCTGACCGAATTAATAAGCCCCTTACACTGTGATAGGAATCTGACGCCATTTCACAAAATGGCAGATATCAATATCTCATAATGAGATAACTGCCGAAATTATTTGTCCATTAATTTGAAATCTGCCGTTTGCAAAATAGCGCATAACAATGTATCTCTTGTAATTATCGGAAAATTTATTTAAAAAGGGTATATTTCGGCTAATTCAAATAATATTGGATAAGTTCTTATATCATTGGGTTAACTGAAATAATTAAGGTTAATTTCACATTAAATTAGGAAAGGAATACATTTCGGTAAATTCGTTTAATTTGGGTAAATTTAAATAGCATTTAATTAGTTCAAATTACATTGTTAACATTCATATAAATTAGGAGAAATTCAAACTTTATTTGGTGTTTTTAATAATATTGAGTAACTTCAAATAATTTTCATTACATTGGAACAATTTTGAATAAATTCCAATAATGTTTGGTTAATTGAAATAATAGTGGGCAAATTTAAATAATATTGTGTATATTTATATAAAATTGGTAAATTGAAATAATATTGCGTATATTTGAATATATTGAGGAAAACTCCCATAATATTGTGCAATTCTGACAATTTTGTTTACAGTCTATTTATTTTCACTATATCCAATTTATAAAGTGTAAGTCCATTAACCATTGGGCGAATTATAATTATAATTATAATAATAAGTTTATATAATACTTTATTATTTGGTTAAAATAAATATAGGAAAAATGTATATAATATTTTGTAAATAGACGAGTAAAGAAATCAGCTTCTAAATTTTTGCAACGATTTTCCGAGGGAATTGTGGGAAGGAGAAGATAAAGTGATTAGCAATTTCAGGGGTCTACAAATAACCTTACTACTCTTCAAAGAAATTAGTAAATATATAGACCAATATTACGCCTCCTATATTTGATACTTTAACCCTACTCTTTTGCTGTAGTGAAGTCCAAACGTTAAAATATTTTTAATTAGTTCTACCTTACCTTCCAGCATAACTGATTTTGGCCATTTTTTTACATATTGGCATATAATCTCCCGAGTTACCAATAATTTCCCGAGTTACCGATAATTTCCAGAATAACCGATAATTTCCAGAATAACCGATAATTTCCAGAATTACCAATAATTTCCAGAATAACCGATAATTTCCCCAATTACAACCATTTTCTGAATTACCAATAATTTCCCAAATTACCAATAATTCTACAATGCCAATTGAACTAATTTAATAATGTTTCAATTTACCCAAAATATGCCTAAATGATTAATTTAACCATAATTATTTTCTATTAATCAAATGATACAGGATTTTACCCAATACTATTGGATTTTGCCGAAATGTATTAAAATTTACCCATTTTATATGAAGTTTCCTAAAAAAAAAATTATAACAATAACAATACGGAATTTATCGCACCAAGGCCAGGATACATTGATGTGCGTTATTTAAAAAAACGGCGTATTTATCTCAAAAGAAATAGGACTAATTTACTCGGTCAGAAATAGAACATTTCAGAATAGTTGACGAATAATTACGGAACTTCTCAGACATGCGCCATTTTGCAAAATGGCTTCCGAATTTTTCAAAATAGAAACGACTTATTTATTCAATCATTTAATGAAACAGAAAAATTCAGATTTATCATCGAATAATTACGGAACTTATATGAGCGCGAGATATTTTGACATCCGCCATTTTGCAAAATGGCCTTGAATTTTATTAAAATTAATAGGATTTATTATCTTTAATAGGTAATGTAAAGTTGAAAATTTCAAGAAATTGGACAAATAATTAAATTCAATTATTTTATTAATATTTTCAGGTTTTTTTAACAGGTTTTTCGGGCTAAGTCACTATTGACTTGTAAGCCCGATTTGTTTGTTACATTACATTAATCGAAACAATTTGAAATACACAATACATTTAACAAAAAATAAATAAAAAATAACAACATTAAAATTAGATAAACATAAAGTAAAGTTTTATAACATTTTAAAACATTTAAAAGGGATAGAAGAAAAAAATACACTTTTAATTAAAACATATTTGATGTAATATCATGAATTTAGAAGTGGTATCAAGGTCATCCAGATGGTAAGTTGAAGATTTCACCCCCCAGCAGAAAAGATTTGAGTTTGCGTTTAAAGAGATAATATTTATTATTGATTCCAATCCTTTCCGCTAGGAAGCTGAAGAGCTTCACTCAACTATAATATATGGATGTAATTTTTTTGCTTGTTCCACACTGAGGGAGGATAAACAAATTTGTTATTCTGGTATTTTTAGGGTTTGGGTTCAGTTGTAATATTTTCCTTTTTCCATAATAGTCTTTATATAGGAATAACATTGATAAATAGTCATATAGTTGGAAAATATTTAAAATCTCGTTTTTAACAAATAACTCTTGTGTGGGCTAGATATGGTACTTTATTTATTGATCTTAATGCTCTTTTTTGAAGGATATATATTCTGTTTAGATAGTTTTGGACTGTATTTCCCCAAATATAGAAGCCGTAACTTATTTTAGCGTAAAAAAGGGTGTAATATATTTCTTTTAGTATTTTATAGTTCATGATTGTTCTGCATTTGAACATTTTACCACAAATAGTTCTCAAAGATTTACATAGGCTGTCTACATGAGCATTCCATTTAAGATTTTGATCAAATGTGATACCGAGGTATTTATATGTCTTCACTCTATGTATTTTATAATTACTGATTGAAAGATCTATTGAATGGTTTATGTTTTTCCCTATATTACTAAAAATCATATATTCGGTTTTTGACAGGTTCAGGTTTTAGGTTTTTTTTTTCAAGCCATAAATTTAGTTATTCTAACATATTATTTACTATTTTTAAAACTGAGTCAATACATTTTCCACCGACAAGAAGCAGCGTATCATCCGCGTATAATATCAAACCAGTTTTAATGACATCCGTGATGTCATTCAGATACAGATTGAAAAGTAATGGTGATAATACCGAAGCCTGAATTCTAGGCTCAGAAAAAGTTCCATTTATTTTGGTATGGCAAATTCTGTTGGTTAAATAGCTCTCTACCCAATTACCCGCTACTCCTCGTATGCCCATATAATTAAGTTTTTCTAAAAGATTTTTGTGAGGTATCGAATCAAATGCTTTGCGAAGATCTAGGAAGACTCCAACACAGATTTCGTTTTTATCCAAATAACTTATGATTGAGTGAAAAGCTTCTGATAGTGCATTTATTGTTCCCAGTCCGACACGAAATCCGAATTGAGAATCCGAGATTAGTTTATACTTATAAGTAAAAGAGAGCATTCGGTTGTTGAAAGCCTTATCAAAAAGTTTAGAGAAGAAAGGTAGAATAGAAATTGGTCTATATAATTTTTGCATTCAGCGATATCATTTTTTTTATGTATTGGCGTAATTATAGTTTTTTTAGGGCCTCTGGGTACTTGCCAGAATTAAAAGATAGGTTTATAAGATATACGATTCTTTAATCATGTCTTTTGTATATATTTTTTTCGATGCGGTTATCAATTAAAAACAATTATCAAATTCGTTTTTTAGTTTTCTTTCAAAATAATTATACGCGTCGTTAATACAATTAAAATTATATAAATCTGCCCAATCGATTTTCGAGATTTTTATCGCAAAATTATTTAAGTTATATTGACTGACATTCCTAATTTGGATTTTTTTATCATTATTATATTCGTAAATTCCCTTTAAATGGATTGTAATATGGTCAGTAATATCTAAATCGAGGACAGATAGATTTGGGTTAAAATTTGTGAATATATTATCTATACATTTGCCGGAATTACGTGATTGTTGAAATATATTTTGTCGGAAGTTGTAGCTAAGAAATATGTCAAAGAGTTCGTTTGAACATGGGGTGGAAGTCAATAAGTCAATATTGAAATCCCCCGCCATTGTAATTTTATTATTGCCGTACATTTTAATTGAGCTAGCGATTATTTGTTCTAAATAGCAAAAAGGTTCTTAATATTGTTGGAGTGGGGTCTATATATAATCATATAAATTTCGTTAGATTTATTATTCTTAATTGAGTAGGTTTTGATGTCATTGTTATATAGACAGTTTTGTTGGATAGTAGAAATTTGCATATCGTTTCTGCAGTTATCGCATTATGAGATCTTGAAATCTGCCATTTTGAAAAATGGCGTCAGATTTCTATCACTGTTAAGGGACTTATTTAATTGGTCAGATAATGTAATGTAGAAAATTTCACGTAAATTACAAATAATTTCGGCAGTTATCGCATCATAAGTTATATTTCAAAATGGCGTCGGATTCTTATTGGAAAACCCATAGGTCTAATTAACTCAGGCAGATTATGAAACGTAGAAAATTTCGGATTAATTGACGAATATTTAAGGAACTTATCGCACGACGAGTTTTTTGATATCCGCCATTTTCCAAAATGGTGTCGGATTTCAATAAAAATCTATAGTACGAATTCTTTGGGGCAGATAATGTAACGTAGAAAATCTCAGGTTAATTGGATACAAATAACCTAACGTATTGCACCATGATTTATATTTGTATCTGCCATTTTATAAAATGGCGTCGTTTTTCTATCGAAATCTAAAAATCTCTTTACATCGTTCGGATAATGTACTGTAGAAATTTTAAGATTTATCGGCGAAAATATATGGCAGTTATCACGGCATAAGATTTACAAATATTTTGTATTATACTTAAAATTTCGACCTATTTATTCAAATTAGCTCGAGTTCACCCTTTTTTGTTAAATAGTATTTTTTTTTTGATTTATTGTAGTTTTGCACAGGTGCCCCCCTATATCGGGGGGCACTAATTATCGCGCCAGTGACTAATACATCCTTTTTTTAATTGGCGACTCCTCGAGTATTGAAAGAGCAGCATTAACTTAATCCTCTAATATTTCTTTGGAAACTCCTGAAGAACTTGATGGTGTAGATTGTGGCAGAGAAAGATCTAAACTTAACTGTAAGTTAACAGTTGATGATGTTCAACTCGTAGGTTCCAAAGAAATGGGAACACTTGTGTCTATATAAGTGTCTTCCAAAGTACTGGGTTCCGTTAAAGATAAAACACTGGTGGATTCCGTAACAATGGGAATAGAGGATGGTACAGAACTTATATCGCTCAATGTTGCCGGATCAGAGTTAGCCGGCTTATTTATATTTCAAATTTCTCTAAATTTTAAAGAACATTGGACACAAAGTTTCTGACCAGGAATAACGACTTCAATCATTCCTTTTGTATTTTCATAATCTTCGAAACTGATTAAACTAATAAGGAGACTACCCGAGGTGTAACTCATCGATTTTGTTTAAATTTACCCATTTTAATTTAGATTTTTACCCAAGTTAATTCGGCTTTATCACCCAGAATAACCCTTATAACTAATTTGTATCCAAGTCTAAAAAGGTAGGGTGGAAAATTCCAAAACATTTGGTCAATTTGTCGTGGAATGACCCCAAATTAAGAATTTTACCAAAATTAGATATTTACCCAAATTTAAATATTTACCCAAATTTAAATATATACCCAAATTTAAATATTTACCCAAAATTAGTCATTTACCCAAATCAGTATCAGAATCAGAATTTTAATTATTTTTTTGTTGTACAAAAATATGACATTAGTGGGCCAAGTCTTCTTGCGACTTATAGCCCGCGTTTTCACAGTTACATTTATAAATAAAACTAAAACACAGAATATATAGTAAAATAAAATTAATAAAATAACAAAATTTAACAAGATTATATAAACCCAGGTTAAAAAAAATTTTCCCTTAATTTCTACTCTAAAAATCTATTATCCATTACTTATATTCAAACATTGATTTTTTTAGAAACTTTTTTACTGCAGGGTATGTGTGTATTTCAATTAAACAACTATAAAATTCGTTAAAAAGCTTAGCACCAACATAAAAAATTGTTTGACACTTCGGGGGTTTAATTTTAATATTTGACCTCGTGGGTGTATTATTATTTATAATTTCAAACATTGGCTTGGGTCCATTTAGGTTTTGGTAAATAAAATCCAGACACTTAAATTTATATAATTGGTTTATATCTAAAAGCTTGCTTTTATCGAAAAGTGGTTTAGAGGGAGAACGCCAATGTACGTTATAAATATTTTTTAAAGTACGTTTTTGTAATATTTTAATTCTCTGTAAATTGTTATTAGAAGTATTTCCCCAAGCTATGATGCCATAAGTTAGGTGCTAGTAAAACAAACTAAAGTACAGCTCAAACAAAATATATCGTGGAAATAGATCATTACATTTTTTGATAAGATAGGTTGCCCTAGATAATTTATTAGCAACAAAATTAACGTGTTCATTCCAATTAAGCCTTTGGTCAAAATAAATTCCCAGGTACCTATAATTATCTACCTGTTTAATTTCAACCCCATTTATATAAATTTTACACAGCGTTTCAGGTATTATTTTATTAATATTGGCAAAGTTTATGTATTCCGTTTTACTTTTGTTAAGTTTTAAACCATTTTGAACAAGCCGTGCATTTATTTTTGCTAGGTATTCGTTAATGGTTTTAATAACTTGTTTTAAATTGGTAGCACTATTAAGAAGGATTGTGTCGTCGGCATACAATTTAAGAAGCCCTAGGGGTACGACACAAGTTAAATCGTTTATGCATAAGTTAAATAATAAAGGGGATAATACCGAGCCTTGGGGGACGCCCTTTTTTATTGGCCTGGACTTTGAAAATTTCCCGTTTAACTTTGTTCTGCAAGTTCTATTGGACAATTAACTAGTAAGCCAATCGAGGGATATACCTCGTATACCTAAATGGTTTAATTTTCTTAGGAGTCTTTGATGAAACACGCTATCAAAAGCTTTGGCCAAGTCGAGAAAAACTGCTGCACAATAGTTAGAGGAGTCAAGCGCATTTAGGATATAATTGTAAACCGATGCGACAGCTTGTTCCGTACCTTTACCTTGTCTAAAACCGAACTGGTGTTCTGATAATAAGTCAAACTTATCACAAAAGAAGCTGATTCTCAACAGGAAACACTTATCAAATATTTTGGCAAATACCGATAAGACTGAAATAGGTCTGTAATTATTAGGGTTAGCAGGGTCACCTTTTTTAAAAATTGGAGATACAGAGGTATTTTTTAGCTTATCAGGGTAGACCCCTTTAGTAAATGATAAATTAATGATAAAAAGTAGTGGAGTAATTAGATGGTTGATTACAAATTTTAAAGGTCTTGGGTGAAAATCGTCTAAGCCAGGTGAGCTGGAAGGCGATAGGCTATTAACGACTTCTTTAAGTTCTTTTTCAGAGATATGAAATAATGCACAGGTAGACGGATTGACTTCAGACAAAAATGGAGAGTTGGCTATCCATTGAGGTGAATTGATCATTCAGTATATCGGCAGTTAAAGACTGGGATTGATTTTGTGTGATTTTTTCTACCCGTTACTTCATTAATTACTTTCCATTTGTCTTTACAGGACTTAGCGCTTAACATTTTTTTATGAATATAATTACATCTAGCATTTCTGATATGGTTGTTGCAGACATTGCGACATTTAGTATAGTTGTTCCTGTTTTCTACGGTAGGTTTACGCTTAAAGAGTTTATACAGCGTGCGCTTTCTTTTAATGATATTTTTAACCTCATCAGATATCCAAGACTCTTTCGTTAGTTTTACGTTTATAAAGTTGAATGTTTTTCTATATTCCTGTGATAGACTATTAGAAAAGTAATTATATGCCTCATTTACATCATTAATCTTATAAAGGTTTTCCCATTGTATTTCGGAGATTCTAGCAGAAAATTTAGCTAAATTTTTAACAGAGAAGTTTCTGACTTGAATTGGGGTTTTAGAGGAAGTTTTACCATCATAAGATAATAAAATGGGGATGTGATCAGAAATATCAGGGTTGTCTATTACTGCGGCTTTTCCGTCAAAATTAGTAAATAAATTATCAATACATTTGCCCGATATCCATCTGGTAGGGGCAGTTATAGTTTTATACACGCCGTGACTTGAGAGTAAATCGGTTATTGCTAATGTACATGGGGAATTATTGTTAAAATAGAAGTTAAAATCCCCGTAGAACTGTTTATATTGAAGAGAATATCTTCTAGTGTTGCAATAAATTAATTAAATTTAGCGGAATGGGGCCTATAAATTACTATGAATGTATCACCAGAGCTTTCCAATTTCACACCAAAACTTTCAATATTTTCGTTAAAAAAGCAACAGTTAGGGATAATAGAGTAATTAATTCGTATATTAAAGTAGAACCCTACTCCCCCTCCAGTTCTGTTCCCAATACCGGCAAATATAAAATAATTAGGAATATATGTTACAAAATCATTTTTAAACCAAGTTTCGGTAAGACAAAAAATATCTATATCGTCGGACATTTGTGACACTAATTTGAGGAGGTTAGAATTCGCACTACACACATTTGCATAAATCACTTTCATTTGCTAATCAAAACCAATATGACAAAATATATAAGTGATAGTTTAATTTTTAATCTCAATAGAGTTTGTGAGTTCGTTATAAAAATACGTTTGCCCGTCTCGTAAAACGGTAAATTGGCTTTGAAATTTGGCCTTACTATTGCCGTGGTCACGCACAAATTCTCTCAATTTATATCGAGCTCTTTCTTGCTTAATAGTAAAATCGTGTGAAATGTAGATTTTCGATCCCTTCAATTTGTACGAGTTTTTAATAATTTCTGCTTTAAGAGTAGGGCTATCAAATTTACAGATAATAATTTTTTTCTTTCCTCTTCTATATACCTGATGGGGAAGTACACCAGACTCGATACCTAAAAATTCTTGAAATACAACGTTAACTTCTTTTGCTAATATAGGGCGATTTTCGCCTTCTTTTCCTGGAAGGCCCGTGATAGTGATATTATTGCGTCTTCTTTCTATCTCTAGAGAGTCAATCTGTGATTTTAGGTCGAAAATTTCTTTATCTTTTGAAACAAGTTTAGATGAGACTAAGTCTTTAAAATTATCGTTTTCAATACTATTACTATCAATTTCGTCTATTTTTCTCTCTAATTTATCGAGACGGGATTCAAGGTCGTTTATTTTCTTACACACTTTATCAAGTTTAGTAGTAAAAATCTTATTGGCCGCATTTAATTTATCGAACTCAGTCTTATTATCTAAACTAAGTTGTTTAAGCTCTTGCAAAATAAGAGATAGGCTTGGCTCGCTATTCATATTTGACATGTTTTTGTATAGGACAGTTTTTCATTTGGATTAGAATTTGAGGATTTGAGAGCACCAGCCAAAGAATAGACAAAAAAATAACAGAATAAAATATATTACCTGTAATATAAATAGCAATTAGTTCGATGTAGATTTGCTGGCGCTCTGAAGATCGTTATTTTTTGAAGCTCCTTATATATCCTCTGATGGGGCGTGTTCATATATTAAGTATTATCTTCTGAAAGGTTTTTTTTCTTCCAATGTAGAAATCTCTTCTTTTTAACCGGCGTAAAGGTTGATCACCGGGACATTTAGACATTTCCCCAAATTTAGACATTTCCCCAAATTTAGACATTTACTTAAAATTTGATATTTACCCAAAATTAGACATTTACCAAAAATTAGACATTTACCCAAAATTGGACATTTACCCAAAAATAGACATTTACCCAAAAATAGACATTTACCCAAAAATAGACATTTACCCAAAAAGACATTTACCCAAAATTAGACATTTACCCAAAATTGGAAATTTACTCAAAATTGGACATTTACCCAAAATTAGACATTTACTAAAAATTAGACATTTACCCAAAATTGGACATTTCCCCAAAATTGGACATTTACCCAAACTCTGACATTTAGCCAAAATTGGAAATTTAGCCAAAATTGGAAATTTAGCCAAAATTGGAAATTTAGCCAAAATTGGAAATTTACCCAAAATTGGAAATTTACCCAAAATTGGACATTTACCCAAAATTAGACATTTATCCAAAATTAGACATTTACTAAAAATTAGACATTTACCCAAAATTGGACATTTACCAAAAATTGGACATTTACCAAAAATTGGACATTTACCAAAAATTGGACATTTACCAAAAATTGGACATTTACCCAAAATCTGACATTTACCCAAAAATGGACTTTTACCCAAAAATGGGTTTTACCCAAAATGAGATATTTACACAAAATTAGATATTTACCCAAATTTAACCACCCTTGTTTAAAAAAAATCTTTGAAATTTTGAATAATTTCATAAGGGGGGGACCCTTAGAATCTTCGATTTTGCCATGTTAATTTACATAGAGAAATATAATATTTAAGTTGTCCAAAACGTTTTCGGTTGCTATGGTAAAACTAAAGCCCATCGCATTTTTTCCCTTTGGGGTTTTTTAAGTTACATGAAGGTCTACTTAATCCCTGAATTTAAACAAAATCGATGAGTTACACCTCGGGTAGTCTCCTTGTAAGTCTCTTCTGGCGTGGTTTTTGTGAAGTTCAAAAATGTTGGAACAATTAGTTTGTTTATTCGAATATCGAGTTAAATGCAACTCGGCATGATGCAAACAAATTGTTTTAATTGTTTTTCTAGGAATTCGAGTTCGTAAGGTAAGTATAGTTTTTTCATACCTTTAAGGCACTCTCAAATCAGCATTTTTGTTAGAGATTTAAGATGGCAATCATCAGGAATCTGATAAAAAGAACATGCGTCCATTGCACCAAGCTTATATCCGATATTTGGTTTTTAAAGCAGAGATAAAAGCCGACGACTATAAAAATCCAGTTCCAGGGGCTATACATATTTATTAATATCTGGTAAACGAAAAATATTTTATTGAGATTTAAACCTTTTCAGATGAATTGTAGACGGGGATTTCGAAAAAAGCATATACTTTTAACATTTAAGGTCAAAGGTCAAATTATTTAACCGCTAGTATTAGCTTCTAAAAAATTTAAATACTATGATTTGTCCATATCTGTATCTAATACTCATCGTCCTCTTTGGAATGCTCTTTAAATGATCAAAATCGGTTACAAATTTACCAAGTTATAAATTGGTCAAGTTTAGGGGTCAAGCCCATTTTCAAAAATGTCGATTTTCTATATCTCAAAAACTACTATTCCAATTTAAAATAAAACTGAGATTTTGGTTCCAGCGATTGTGAAAATCCCTTACACCAGATAAAAGGACTTTGGACCCTGGAAAAATTCATCATTCTTAAGAATTAATTCAAAATTGATATCGATTTCCATAGTGTGTCTAATATTAAAGTGGTGCCCGTTAAATTATATCTTTAATCACAAAGGTAAATTTTTTTGTTCTCAAAATATAAGTGTCGTTCAGATTATTAAGCCGTGATTGACCGAGGAAGCTAACAAGAAATGTGTATTTATTCAATAAATCCTGTAAGTTGCTTGGCTGTTGGAAATTTGCAAAAATTTACCTTTTAAGGCAGATAAATCTGAAAAAGTTTAGATAATTATGGAGTGTGACTAACATAACAGAACTGTCAGGTTTATTTATATCAATAAGTATTCAGGTTTTATTTATTTGTTAATCAATTGCTAGTGTCGATTTTTAATCAAAACCCTGTTTGACTGAAGCAATTGAACAAATTTTAGTATTTCAACACAGCAATCTGCCAGGTAAATGGATTTTGGAACCTGGAAAAATTCTCCATTCTTAAGAATTAATTCGATTTCTTAAGTGTGTCTAACATTAAAGTATTGCCAGTTAAATTAAATCTTTATTCTCTTAGGTTTTTGTTCGTTATCAAATATTAGTGTCGTTCAGACTTTTAAGCCGTTTTTGACCGAGGTTAAGATCGAAAATCAGCGAAATATTTCGGAATATTGCATTTTTTATATGTTTTTTAACTGCCATATAAGTATGAAGGTTATTTCGACTATCAGACGTTATATTATAGCTTTTTACCCCGTATTCAGAAGTGTGACATTTGGGTGGGCATATGCGGAAATTGGACCTAGTTACAGTTTCAGTTGTATTTATTTCAAACATTGGACTATATGTACTATTTAAATTTTTGTAAATAAATTTAATACAACTGAATTTTTATATATTTGCTCAATATTTAGGAGCTTACATTTTGCATATAACCGTTTAGATGGACACCTCCAGTTAAGACTATAGATACTTTTAAGTACACGCTTTTGGAATTTTCATATTCTTTTAAGTTTATTATTGGACGTATTGCCCCAAACTTATTTACAGTAAATGATATGGGAATAAAAAAAAGCAATAGTACATCTCAAATAGGGATATTACAGTTTGCACTGCGAACATTTGCGTATACAATTTTCATTGCGTGGGAGAGTAATAAACTAACTAAGGAGTAAATATTTTTTATTCAAAGTATGATTTAATTGTTTTGTTCAACACAATTCTTGGTTTCGTTGTAAAAATAAATTTGTCCATCTTTAATAAGAGTTAATTGCGATTTAAATTTAGCCATAATGTTACCGTGAGCTTTTATAAATTGCCTTAAATTGTATCGGCCAATTTCTTGCCTAATCGTATAATCATGTGAAATATAGATTTGTGACCCTTTAAGTTTGTAAGAATGTTTCATAATTTATTTTTTAAATTAAAGTTATCCAATTTTAAAATTATCCGCTTGCTTTCACCTCTCCTATATACTTGGTGTGATCGTACATTGATATTAATGCCTAGCAACTCCTTTAATAGCGTTTTAATTTCATTCCAGGTTTCAAGTCGCTGGCGCTCTAAATACACATTTCTTGTTAGTCGCCTCAGTCAAACACGGCTTAAAATTCAATTCAATTCAATTCAATTTCCATTTATTAGATTCTTTAAATAGATCATACAAAGATGACTTGTAAGCCCGACACTTATATTATTATAAATTCAAAAATTCAAACAATAAATATAAAAATAAAAAATAAAATAAAATAAAGTTTGAACGACACTAATATTTTGATAACGAAAAAATTAACCTAAGTGATTAAAGCTATAATTTAACTGGCTTTACCCGGGAGTCGGGTCCGGCTCTTGTAACCCATAAGGGCGGTGGCGCGCTGGGAGATGCTAGCTCCATCCCAAGGGTCCTATCTCCAACCTCCGACTTCGGACAGGTGTGGGCTGGATACTGGGCTTCGGCCCAGGCTAATGGAGAGGGGCCGGGCAACCTGGCCGACTCGGCGGATTGAGTAGCCTGCTGTGGGGCTGCGGGCCTCCGTATGAGGGCATGGCAGACCCATCTCCCGGCCTTTTGGAGCTCCACCGGGATCTCCGGTAACAGCTGTACCGGGTTATGCGGGCTACTGTGTCCCCGCCGTTCCCCTTTAGGAGCTCTTTCCAAAGGGCTTGGCTCCCTGCCTTTCTAGAGCGTCCGTTCTCTATCCCACTGCTGTGTGCCAAGTGGCGGGCTGGTCGTCCCATTGTTGCACCTTCTGCTGGGTTGAGCGGCTTGCGTCAAGGGTGCGACCATCAGTAGTGGGGTTCTGCTACCCATGCTGGTTTTGTCACCTGTCCGGGCTTGTGGACGCTGGCGTAGGCCATTCCGATGATAGGCCTCCGGTGGTGTGGTTCTTTTCTTACTGGTACACCGGGCTATAAATTCTGACAACATGGCAACACACATACACACTCACACACTTAGGAAATCGATATAAATGAGTTTTTCTCGTTTCCAAAGTCCATTTATCTGGCAGATTGCCGTGTTGAAATACTAAAAGTTGTTAAATTGCTTCAGTCAAACAGGGTCAAGTCAAGTCAAACTAATTTATTATTTTAGAGTTAAGTCGGTTGTCAAAGGGCCAAGTCTTCAAGCGACTTATAGCCTTTTTTGTGGTTGATAAAATTAAGAATTTTGTTGATAAATAAAGAAAAAACTAACAAACCAAACATTAATAAAATTTAAAAAACCAAAAAAAAACCAATAGTACAGACATAAACGAAAAAAAAATAAACTTATTCACAATATATAAAAAAGGTTTTAGAAGATTAAATTCATTTATAACCTACATTTAAAAGCTATTGTGTTTTTTAAAAAAACTTGTGATTGCGTTAATAGTTCTAAGACCCTGTATGTTTTTATAGTACATGTTAAATAAAACAAGTTGGCAAGCCAAATTATATCTCTCCTCGGAAGTATGGTCCCTAGTGGTATTAATTTCTCGATACGACCCCCAAAGATATCTCCGCAATTCAGAGTTATTTACGAAAAACGTATTCTCGGTTCAAACCCTGCCCGGTATAAAATTTAAATTTTAATTTAAATAATTGAGACGAAACAATCGAGTTTAATTTATTCAGAATATTATAAATTAAGTAGTTACAACAGCGAGTTAGATTCACTAAAACAATGCACAATTGAATTTAACCCTTTTTACAGTACATGTTTATCAGTTGAATATAATACTTAGCATATTTTAATGAAAGAAACATCTACAGATGGTATTTGTATTTTTCTCGCTTACGAAATACTTGCCGCATCTTTAACGCTCATTTTATTTCAACGCTCGTAGACTTCCAGTTGACGTTGTGACACATACCGCATGAAAAAGACCAATGCCGTCCAATTTCCAATATCATATAATGACTCGCACACCCAAGAAATCATTGACTGCGTTAGAAATCGTAGATATCCAAATATCCACACCAAATATATTTACAAGAAGCAAAAACCTTACCATCAACAAAGCACAGAGAGCCACTTGACTAACCGCCAGCTCTTAAAGCAATTAACGTTAAATTATCTCCTTTGAATTAACACAACTATATATAGGTCGTTAATAATACCCGTAAATAAATAACCCTGTGGGTGGTCCACTTTGTTAGAAAGGCAGGGAGCCAAGCCCTTTGGAAAGAGCTCCTAAAGGGGAACGGCGGGGACACAGTAGCCCGCATAACCCGGTACAGCTGTTACCGGAGATCCCGGTGGAGCTCCAAAAGGCCGGGAGATGGGTCTGCCATGCCCTCATACGGAGGCCCGCAGCCCCACAGCAGGCTACTCAATCCGCCGAGTCGGCCAGGTTGCCCGGCCCCTCTCCATTAGCCTGGGCCGAAGCCCAGTATCCAGCCCACACCTGTCCGAAGTCGGAGGTTGGAGATAGGACCCTTGGGATGGAGCTAGCATCTCCCAGCGCGCCACCGCCCTTATGGGTTACAAGAGCCGGACCCGACTCCCGGGTAAAGCCAGTTAAATTATAGCTTTAATCACTTAGGTTAATTTTTTCGTTATCAAAATATTAGTGTCGTTCAAACTTTATTTTATTTTATTTTTTATTTTTATATTTATTGTTTGAATTTTTGAATTTATAATAATATAAGTGTCGGGCTTACAAGTCATCTTTGTATGATCTATTTAAAGAATCTAATAAATGGAAATTGAATTGAATTGAAATGAATTTTAAGCCGTGTTTGACTGAGGCGACTAACAAGAAATGTGTATTTAGAGCGCCAGCGACTTGAAACCTGGAATGAAATTAAAACGCTATTAAAGGAGTTGCTAGGCATTAATATCAATGTACGATCACAACAAGTATATAGGAGAGGTGAAAGCAAGCGGATAATTTTAAAATTGGATAACTTTAATTTAAAAAATAAATTATGAAACATTCTTACAAACTTAAAGGGTCACAAATCTATATTTCACATGATTATACGATTAGGCAAGAAATTGGCCGATACAATTTAAGGCAATTTATAAAAGCTCACGGTAACATTATGGCTAAATTTAAATCGCAATTAACTCTTATTAAAGATGGACAAATTTATTTTTACAACGAAACCAAGAATTGTGTTGAACAAAACAATTAAATCATACTTTGAATAAAAAATATTTACTCCTTAGTTAGTTTATTACTCTCCCACGCAATGAAAATTGTATACGCAAATGTTCGCAGTGCAAACTGTAATATCCCTATTTGAGATGTACTATTGCTTTTTTTTATTCCCATATCATTTACTGTAAATAAGTTTGGGGCAATACGTCCAATAATAAACTTAAAAGAATATGAAAATTCCAAAAGCGTGTACTTAAAAGTATCTATAGTCTTAACTGGAGGTGTCCATCTAAACGGTTATATGCAAAATGTAAGCTCCTAAATATTGAGCAAATATATAAAAATTCAGTTGTATTAAATTTATTTACAAAAATTTAAATAGTACATATAGTCCAATGTTTGAAATAAATACAACTGAAACTGTAACTAGGTCCAATTTCCGCATATGCCCACCCAAATGTCACACTTCTGAATACGGGGTAAAAAGCTATAATATAACGTCTGATAGTCGAAATAACCTTCATACTTATATGGCAGTTAAAAAACATATAAAAAATGCAATATTCCGAAATATTTCGCTGATTTTCGATCTTAACCTCGGTCAAAAACGGCTTAAAAGTCTGAACGACACTAATATTTGATAACGAACAAAAACCTAAGGGAATAAAGATTTAATTTAACTGGCAATACTTTAATGTTAGACACACTTAAGAAATCGAATTAATTCTTAAGAATGGAGAATTTTTCCAGGTTCCAAAATCCATTTACCTGGCAGATTGCTGTGTTGAAATACTAAAATTTGTTCAATTGCTTCAGTCAAACAGGGTTTTGATTAAAAATCGACACTAGCAATTGATTAACAAATAAATAAAACCTGAATACTTATTGATATAAATAAACCTGACAGTTCTGTTATGTTAGTCACACTCCATAATTATCTAAACTTTTTCAGATTTATCTGCCTTAAAAGGTAAATTTTTGCAAATTTCCAACAGCCAAGCAACTTACAGGATTTATTGAATAAATACACATTTCTTGTTAGCTTCCTCGGTCAATCACGGCTTAATAATCTGAACGACACTTATATTTTGAGAACAAAAAAATTTACCTTTGTGATTAAAGATATAATTTAACGGGCACCACTTTAATATTAGACACACTATGGAAATCGATATCAATTTTGAATTAATTCTTAAGAATGATGAATTTTTCCAGGGTCCAAAGTCCTTTTATCTGGTGTAAGGGATTTTCACAATCGCTGGAACCAAAATCTCAGTTTTATTTTAAATTGGAATAGTAGTTTTTGAGATATAGAAAATCGACATTTTTGAAAATGGGCTTGACCCCTAAACTTGACCAATTTATAACTTGGTAAATTTGTAACCGATTTTGATCATTTAAAGAGCATTCCAAAGAGGACGATGAGTATTAGATACAGATATGGACAAATCATAGTATTTAAATTTTTTAGAAGCTAATACTAGCGGTTAAATAATTTGACCTTTGACCTTAAATGTTAAAAGTATATGCTTTTTTCGAAATCCCCGTCTACAATTCATCTGAAAAGGTTTAAATCTCAATAAAATATTTTTCGTTTACCAGATATTAATAAATATGTATAGCCCCTGGAACTGGATTTTTATAGTCGTCGGCTTTTATCTCTGCTTTAAAAACCAAATATCGGATATAAGCTTGGTGCAATGGACGCATGTTCTTTTTATCAGATTCCTGATGATTGCCATCTTAAATCTCTAACAAAAATGCTGATTTGAGAGTGCCTTAAAGGTATGAAAAAACTATACTTACCTTACGAACTCGAATTCCTAGAAAAACAATTAAAACAATTTGTTTGCATCATGCCGAGTTGCATTTAACTCGATATTCGAATAAACAAACTAATTGTTCCAACATTTTTGAACTTCACAAAAACCACGCCAGAAGAGACTTACAAGGAGACTACCCGAGGTGTAACTCATCGATTTTGTTTAAATTCAGGGATTAAGTAGACCTTCATGTAACTTAAAAAACCCCAAAGGGAAAAAATGCGATGGGCTTTAGTTTTACCATAGCAACCGAAAACGTTTTGGACAACTTAAATATTATATTTCTCTATGTAAATTAACATGGCAAAATCGAAGATTCTAAGGGTCCCCCCCTTATGAAATTATTCAAAATTTCAAAGATTTTTTTTAAACAAGGGTGGTTAAATTTGGGTAAATATCTAATTTTGGGTAAATATCTCATTTTGGGTAAAAGTCCATTTTTGGGTAAAAGTCCATTTTTGGGTAAATGTCAGATTTTGGGTAAATGTCCAATTTTTGGTAAATGTCCAATTTTTGGTAAATGTCCAATTTTTGGTAAATGTCCAATTTTTGGTAAATGTCTAATTTTTAGTAAATGTCTAATTTTGGGTAAATGTCTAATTTTTGTAAATGTCCAATTTTGGGTAAATTTCCAATTTTGGCTAAATTTCCAATTTTGGCTAAATTTCCAATTTTGGCTAAATTTCCAATTTTGGCTAAATGTCAGAGTTTGGGTAAATGTCCAATTTTGGGGAAATGTCCAATTTTGGGTAAATGTCTAATTTTGGGTAAATGTCCAATTTTGAGTAAATTTCCAATTTTGGGTAAATGTCTAATTTTGGGTAAATGTCTTTTTGGGTAAATGTCTATTTTTGGGTAAATGTCTATTTTTGGGTAAATGTCTATTTTTGGGTAAATGTCCAATTTTGGGTAAATGTCTAATTTTTGGTAAATGTCTAATTTTGGGTAAATATCAAATTTTAAGTAAATGTCTAAATTTGGGGAAATGTCTAAATTTGGGGAAATGTCTAAATGTCCCGGTGATCAACCTTTACGCCGGTTAAAAAGAAGAGATTTCTACATTGGAAGAAAAAAAAACCTTTCAGAAGATAATACTTAATATATGAACACGCCCCATCAGAGGATATATAAGGAGCTTCAAAAAATAACGATCTTCAGAGCGCCAGCAAATCTACATCGAACTAATTGCTATTTATATTACAGGTAATATATTTTATTCTGTTATTTTTTTGTCTATTCTTTGGCTGGTGCTCTCAAATCCTCAAATTCTAATCCAAATGAAAAACTGTCCTATACAAAAACATGTCAAATATGAATAGCGAGCCAAGCCTATCTCTTATTTTGCAAGAGCTTAAACAACTTAGTTTAGATAATAAGACTGAGTTCGATAAATTAAATGCGGCCAATAAGATTTTTACTACTAAACTTGATAAAGTGTGTAAGAAAATAAACGACCTTGAATCCCGTCTCGATAAATTAGAGAGAAAAATAGACGAAATTGATAGTAATAGTATTGAAAACGATAATTTTAAAGACTTAGTCTCATCTAAACTTGTTTCAAAAGATAAAGAAATTTTCGACCTAAAATCACAGATTGACTCTCTAGAGATAGAAAGAAGACGCAATAATATCACTATCACGGGCCTTCCAGGAAAAGAAGGCGAAAATCGCCCTATATTAGCAAAAGAAGTTAACGTTGTATTTCAAGAATTTTTAGGTATCGAGTCTGGTGTACTTCCCCATCAGGTATATAGAAGAGGAAAGAAAAAAATTATTATCTGTAAATTTGATAGCCCTACTCTTAAAGCAGAAATTATTAAAAACACGTACAAATTGAAGGGATCGAAAATCTACATTTCACACGATTTTACTATTAAGCAAGAAAGAGCTCGATATAAATTGAGAGAATTTGTGCGTGACCACGGCAATAGTAAGGCCAAATTTCAAAGCCAATTTACCGTTTTACGAGACGGGCAAACGTATTTTTATAACGAACTCACAAACTCTATTGAGATTAAAAATTAAACTATCACTTATATATTTTGTCATATTGGTTTTGATTAGCAAATGAAAGTGATTTATGCAAATGTGTGTAGTGCGAATTCTAACCTCCTCAAATTAGTGTCACAAATGTCCGACGATATAGATATTTTTTGTCTTACCGAAACTTGGTTTAAAAATGATTTTGTAACATATATTCCTAATTATTTTATATTTGCCGGTATTGGGAACAGAACTGGAGGGGGAGTAGGGTTCTACTTTAATATACGAATTAATTACTCTATTATCCCTAACTGTTGCTTTTTTAACGAAAATATTGAAAGTTTTGGTGTGAAATTGGAAAGCTCTGGTGATACATTCATAGTAATTTATAGGCCCCATTCCGCTAAATTTAATGAATTTATTGCAACACTAGAAGATATTCTCTTCAATATAAACAGTTCTACGGGGATTTTAACTTCTATTTTAACAATAATTCCCCATGTACATTAGCAATAACCGATTTACTCTCAAGTCACGGCTTGTATAAAACTATAACTGCCCCTACCAGATGGAAATCGGGCAAATGTATTGATAATTTATTTACTAATTTTGACGGAAAAGCCGCAGTAATAGACAACCCTGATATTTCTGATCACATCCCCATTTTATTATCTTATGATGGTAAAACTTCCTCTAAAACCCCAATTCAAGTCAGAAACTTCTCTGTTAAAAATTTAGCTAAATTTTCTGCTAGAATCTCCGAAATACAATGGGAAAACCTTTATAAGATTAATGATGTAAATGAGGCATATAATTACTTTTCTAATAGTCTATCACAGGAATATAGAAAAACATTCAACTTTATAAACGTTCTTTAGCTAATTCCTCGGCTATTTCGGTACTTTTTATTTGGTTAGTTAGTTAATAAAATGGTTTTTAAGAAAAAAAGTAAAGAGGATATCGATAATATAGCTAGTGCATTAATATCTCATTAAGATGAAATTTTTAATAACGCTTCTGGTGGCTTTACTGGAAAATCAGAGGCTATATGGAATGAAGTGTCTTTATCGTTAGGAGGGTACATGAGTGGAAATGCTTTGTACACCTATGTGCGAAAAAACTACAATAACATTTGGGTGTTATTGGGAATTGAAAGAACCAAAGAAGAGACAGCTAATATCAAACAGCAAGACAATACCAAAGCAGAAGGGCATAGTGAGGTAGAAAGCTCAATTTCTTCGGGATCATCATTTGGCAGTTTGGAAAGTAAAAAGACGAAATCTAACGAGGAAACAAGGTATTTTAATTTGATTACATGTCACCCCGTGAAATTATGTATAAAAGAAATGAGCCCAAAATCACTACTCAGCGAAGTAGGAAATACCTGGTTTTCAAAACGGGCAGCTGGACTCACATCATTAACCGTCGTTTTATAGAGGAGACCAAGTTGCCTTGTTTAATTGCATACAAACGAGCTATGTTGAGTAAAACCAATGGAGTCTATGCTAAAATTGTGGGTCACTGCACCTTATGTGAGGCCCAATTTTTTGGAGCAATAGAAAAGGAACCACAAATCAGCGCCAATGTTGAAATTAGATGTAGAATCAACGGAAATTTCTCCATAGAGCATGAACATTTGAAAAAAAAAAGAAAGTTATCGGGATGGGCAAGGGAACAGGCTATAAAGGAGATGACAGAGAAGAATATAGCTCCAAGTGCACTTAGGAAAAATAAAGCGGACGAAATCATGGAATTCGGAGATCTAGAACCCAATGACTTGCCCACCACTAACGTACTAAGCGTAGCCAAATACAGTGCGTTGAAAAAAACGCGACTTAACACAAACCCTATTATCGCGTTAAGTATGATGATGGATCAGAGACCATTTAAGGGAGTTATAAGGGAACTTGGTTTCCTCCCCTTTAAATTGTTTTTTGGTCGACTTCCCAGGTCCACGTGTATCGGAAGTATTGCTCAACCAATAAATCAAAATTGGCCTTAGACGCAACCGGAAGTGTAGTGAAAAGGATCGAGTGGTCTTCAGGGGAAAAAAGCTCGCACATTTTTTTATATCAAGGAGTAGTAAGGGACCAGACTACAAATAAGCAATATCCGGTAGTTCAAATGCTTTCCGAATCGCATAGTTCAGATGTCATTTCGTACTGGTTGAACATATGGTTGCGAAGTGTAGGACTAGCACCTAAAACTGTCGTAACTGATATGTCTTTAGCGCTATTATCAGCAGTGTGTCGATCATTTTCCGACACTACTTCTCTCGCCGATTATTTGAGAATATGCTTTCACCTCGTTGTTTTGGGCAAAAAAGAATCAAAAATTCCATCCTGTTTCGTAAGGTGTGATGTCGCACACACCATAAAATTAATATCGACCTGGCCCAGTCTGAAACACAAAATTAGAAGAACCAAAGAGTTTTATTTAAGGGCAATGGGGCAAATTTTGCAGTGTTCAAACTTGGACGACTTGAGAAATTTACTGAAGGCAGTTATTACTGTGTCACTCTCAGAAACTCAAGGCAATAATTTTGAAACTAGCGAACCAACTATTTGCCAAATTAGGAAGGAATGGCTTACAAGAAGAGTTACCACGGGTAGGAAAGAGGATATTTGTTCAGTGCATAAAATCATTTCCGAAAATCTTGAATTTGAAGACAATAAATGTGTAATTGATCCAGAGCGCCAGATTCTTCATAACACAGACTCGGTGGGTTTTGATAAGTGGGTTGATGTTATCATTGAAGAATGTCGTCTAGAATTGGCTACCATCGAAGGAGAAACGGGTAATCAACAATTTGAACCCAAAATTATTACCGATTTACGCCGTATGTCACGTTTAATCCCATTAGGGACTGCCATAATGACACCATTTTTTGATGACCACAATGAAGTAGCAAGCAGTTCTTCAGTTGAGGGAAGTTTTAACGATGTCAAACACGTTTTATTTCGACATAAAAAACTACCTCTACGGGTTGATGAATTTGTCGAGGACTACATAAAATCTATTGAAGGTACAATGAAACTTCCTGTAAATGCAACACCATTATCAGGTAAAATCAATTTATTTAAAGTTACCATTAACATTTTATTAATAAGTTTCCTTCATATAGAAACGAAAACAGAAAACGTGTACCCAAAAGAAAAAGTAAATCGAAGGTGAGTGCCATTACTGCGAATGGAATTTAGTAAGTTTATATTTGGTTTATATTTTTAATAGGGTCCGACACTTGGAATCTCGAGGTTATTTTAAAAATACGTAAACTGATTTCGTACTTTTGCACTGATTTACGATTTTTCACGCTGGTTTCGAGATTTTAACTTTGGTTTCCGTACAGATTTTAGAGATTTTGGGATTTTCATGTAGATTTCTAAAATCGTCTGTAGAGTGTATTTTTACGAATGTCGGACCTTCCTTATTCTTATTTTGAATGTATGAAAAAGAAGCTAAATATGGTGTCCCGATTTTCTCGATCCAGGAATTTCCTATAAAAAACAAAGACTGAATATGGGAAATTTGACATTTTTGGGTAAAAAATCGGAAATTAGTATTTTGAAAACTTAATTATTTTTCCGGTACGCGCCAGGTAAAATCTAGCAAAGAAAGAGTTCTAAAGCTTATTCTGGAACGTAGGTCGATACTTATATCAGTGGAATAAATTTGCTACTACTCTGAAGTGAAGGCTCAATACCCTTAGGTTATAAAATCGTATATTTCTGAAGCTAAAGATTCTTTTACTAAATATGTTTAATCAGAAGTGAATGCAAAGTTATTGAATAGGAATAGCTTTAATATCAAGGGCATTTCTCTTCGCGTCCCCCTCTCACTCGGTTTCAATCCCCGCACCCAAAGCTGAAAAACATCGCCTTACAGTGGCGTAGCCAGGGGGGTTCCGGGTCCACCTTTGCCTGTACTAAATTTTAACCCCCTTCTGACCCCCTCTTAACATTCACATACTTGAACCCCCATTGACGAATTTCTGGTTACGCCACTGTCACCTTAAAGTGCTGTGCTATTAGAAAATGGTGACGGCAAAAGCCCATCAGCGGCGAAAGGTTTAAGAATGGTTTTCACTTGGCGGTTTTTGGGCGAAAAAGCCCGGCGTCGACGGAAAATGGGCGAAAATTTCTGTCGATGCCGGGCGGAAATTCCGTCGGTTTTCGGTTTTGTGTGGCGATTTTCATTTCTATTTTTTTCGCTCAGTTGGGCGATATCGCTCATTTTCAACCAATCAAAACCATTTTCGAAAGGTGACTGTGACGTCAGGGGGGATGGTTAATTTCCTGCCTCTTGCATCCGGAACTCGGCCACGTGCTTTTCTGTGAATTTTTTGAACGTGTTTTTTTTCTTGATACCCTTGTTGCCTTCTTTTCCAGTATGTTTCTTTCACACAAACCGATTTTTCATAACTCATATTTCTTTGAACACGATAGATCATGTAAAATAACATTAAATATAAAATGCTTACATCAATAGTTCATTATTATGATCAGATAAATCATCCATTTTTAGGCCTAGGCTTAAATCTCCACTATCAGACGAAAACCGACGAACTCGCTACCAGAAAAAAATCGCTTTATTTCCGCCCTAAAAAAACGCCAAGTGAAAATGCTAAAACGCCGACAGTCGAAAACCATATCGCCGACGTCGAACTTTCTGTCGGTGATTTTCCGCCAAGTGAAAACCAGGCTTTACGCGCAGGAACCACCTAGCGAAAGAAAGGGTGGGAGATGAAACAGCACAGTAAAACTCGACCCTCTCCATCCGAGTAACGAATCCGATATCTTTTTTCATTAACTTCTGGTATCCTGGAAATATCAGACTTCTATTGGTTTTGAGAAAAATGCACGGATCGTGAAAAATATCAGATTCTGATATTTATTATTGAGTATGTGTTTTAGGAGGAAGATGATGAAACGTGTGAAGAACCTGCTTGCAAGAACTGCGCTAAGGCCAGAAAAGCCATTGCCAAAGAAGTACACCAAAGTGCATTTTCTGAAGCAGTCCAAGGTACATGTACTTTATCTGAAGCAGTCGAAGGTACTTTTTCAAAAGCCGTCCATTTTAATAACATACTGATAATGCTATTTATCTTCTTACAGAATGTGACACTAACGAAATCGTTAAGGGCCCATTAACGCCAACCGTTATGCCATCATTTGATACTAAACTTTGTACAGGTATGTAAAGCTTTCTATTTTGACCGGTTAATGGATGGGCAGAAATACCCTTAGCACGTAGCATTTTTTTAATTTTTCTCTCACCTCCTATCCTTTGCGTGTAATTCGTTCTCGTGTGGAAATTTGGTTAATAGTGTCAATTACTTTAACGAAATTGAAATTAAAGCCACTAATATTGAATAGGTAAAACCATATCAAGACAACACATAGGGCCAAGAGTGTGCACGGTAAAGCTACGTCTACTCTCTTGCTATAAACGTCTTCTAGCGCCAATTTAACGTGTCTATTACAGGCAATCGCTACTTAATTTTATATATGAGTTTATTAATTTAAATTCAAATTGTCAAAACGTTTTTTTTTGCATTATGTTGTTTGTGAACAACCTCAAACTTACTAAGTAGCTAGGTAAGGGTTGGAGTATACTGCCATTTATATTTTGGGAATTTTTAAGGATCTAACGAAGTGATGAATTGCGTTTCATGTGGCAGTGAGACTTCTGGCGCTCACAAATGTGTCATATGCAAGGTATAATACAATTTTATTTAAAATCAAAAGTTAAGAAATTAGTCACTAGAAATTGAATTCGATAAAAAAAGAGAGAACCAAGGAGTAGATTATACAAACTCTTACACAAAAGTAAAGAATGTACTTGCTTACCGATTCTCGTTGGTCGCTAACCTCTACACCACTCTCTGAAAGTACTGGACTATTAAAACCCCATATTTGTTTTTATAGAAATGCGTCCATGCAATTGCAGTTTGTTCCATTCCGGCAGACAAGGAAGAAGGCTACGGACAAAAACGTTTTTGTCTCAAATGTTTTAATGCTACAAACGACGAAAAGTTGCAAGCTGTAGAAATGGTTACAAATGAAAATTGGAGAGGATTAGGCGATTTACCTCCTAAAAAAAGACGTCGTGATTCCTACTTGAATCCAATTAGCGAAATGGCTACTGCGGATTTTTCATCACTGAAGAAAATAATGTCAATTGGGTTGTTGAAAAATGCTAACCGAACTGAACTTCGACCACCGAAGATTCGACGAGAAAGCTGTAGTTTTTCAAACACTTGCGCCTTCGATTCGGTAGTTCAATGTTTAGTAACATCCATTTGTGATAGTCACGAAATAAGAGAAAACTTGGAGCAGCTCAAAACCATTCGCATATTCGATTTATCCAATTCGATAGTTACCGAAGGGATAAAGGCGAATACATACAGAAAAAGGGCAGAAATTCTATCACTGTTATTTGTACCAGATATTCTACCAAACAAACTGAAATATTTCAATTGTCAAGTTTCGGTGACCTTATTAATAAGTAAAATATTTCTAAAGTATCCCATTTATACTTCCCATAGCCTCTGTTGCAACACTACCTGCGCCCAGCCCAAAATTGAAACAGATCACGCAATTTTATCTCTTGAATGTCCGCCCGATCAAATTCAATACTTACAGGATATAGTAGCTAAAAATATTGATAACGTTCAAATAGAATGTCCTAAATGCAGAGGGAAAAGAATATTTTCTACCACAAATTGGCAATATTACACTTTCATCGAATTAAAAAATCTAGTCGAATTAACAAATAATATTCAAGATGATGATTTCGAAGGCGATTATGATCTAACTTTAAATGACATTCCCGGTTCATTAAACATTAAAGATTTGAATATGAAACTTAGAGGTGTTGTTGTTTATAAAGAATCGTTTAATCGTATATCCATGGGACATTACGTATCTTTCGCTCGTCGAGATGACGGCTTTAAAGGAAAATGGGAAATCTATGATTTGAGAAACCAAAAAATGGACTGCTCTGGGATCCAAAAAGTTTCGATGCATGCCCTTTACTACTCCATTTAAATATATCTTTTGTGAAACGCGTAGTTTCCGTTAATAACTTCCGCGAAAAAATATCTTTTTTTTTGCGGAAGTTTTATGTAAAAGCTTTCTCCTAAGACACCGAAAATGGGAATCGCTTCATAATTCTAAACGGTAGACATTTTTTTCGCTCAAAATTAAAGCTTACTATTTGCAATTTTAATTTCTGACTTAACACCTTTTATTAAGTAATTTTGATATAAATCAGACGCTTTCAGATGCTTGTGTTATTAAAAACTTTGTCATTTATCAATCTTTTGTTTTTCTTGGAAATATTTGTGTGCAAAAATACATTAATTATTTATAAATAAAAAATAAAGTAAAGCGGTTCAAGCTCTAGAATATTAAAGTAAACTGATAGGTTTACTGTTTATTCTTACCCTCGACACCTGCCTTCTACTCCATCCTTGATTGACTGTTTATCTCGTACCCTCTCGTGTAGCATTGGGCTATATTCTATTGCTAAGACCCGATTTTACATTTGGAATTTGCGAAAAGCTCGCATTTGACACTTTTTTATACAGCACGGTCTAGAGAAAACACTACTTATCCTGGCATTTTAATCCTCAGACTTTGCTATATTTCAAGCTAATTCAAGTTAATTATAATAAATAATCGAATACAAATTTAGTTAATAATTTCTTCGCTTCAAAACCAACCGGCTGGAGAGATAGGAAGCTTTCGGGACGGGAGAAAGGGGGGGGGGAGAATACTTGTCTAAGAGAGAAAAATATCGGCCGCTCGGGCCCTTTCGCTTTTAGCACGCCGGCCCGTACTTCAGCCCATAAAAACAAAGAAAAATTCCATTAATTATTTTGGTGTGTTTAACGGTGGTACAATTATTACATAATTATAAAGGCTTCAGTAAAATGGTAATGAAATAAAATAGGAGTCGAGATGAAACTTATTTTGGTAGTTAGACTAGAATAAATATAGACCTTTTTTGATAACGGCTATAAATTCCACTCTACTTAGGGCTTTTTTTAGGAATAACAAGGAGTCGGTAAAAGAGGACTCATTCCATTACGTGACTACGAATGAATCAATTACTTAAACAAATAGTCGACATTAATATCAAAAACAGTTATTTGAACTAAAAAAACTCCGTTTATTCTTTTAAATATTATGGCTAAGAAGGGACAGATATTGACAATTTTAGGGCTCGGGGTTTTCTGATCATTTCGATCGAAAAATTCAGTGAACTATAAATAATCGGACAATTTACAGATAATTTTCCGAATAAATGTCTCGCACGTTTCTCCGATGACATTTTAGTTCAAATAAATTTCATATTGTTTAGCTGATTAAGTTTTTATGTATATAAATATAACTGGTTTTTTAAACATAATAAGTTTATAATTTCCTATGTTTTCGAAAATATATTTTACCCGAAAAACCACGAAGAACTTTAGCTATTTAATTTTGTAACTATTATTTTATTTTTTAGAAATAACCAAACAGATTATAGGTTCGTATTACGGATTTTCGAAAGGTTATAAGAAACAAAAGTTCAAATGTCCTTTTTCCGACAAAAGCTAATTTATATAATTTTTGTACGATTGCCTTTTCTCTTTATCGAAAAATAGCTATATTATCTAAATAAAGAACTTGACCGAAAATCATAAAACAGTTAATTTAATTAACGAAATAAAATGAGTTTACACATTAAATTTTATTTGGTTGAAAAATTAACTGTAAAAAATAAGATTGACATAAATAACTTTTGTTTATCTAAGGAATTCTATACTCGTAATTAAAAGTATTAAACGATAAATAAACGGTGATAAAATTAATCAAAATAGGAAGTGGTTAATTTTTTCGGATAAAATTAATCGAATAATACGAAAAATTGTTTTATTCAAATAATAATTTATCGAATAAACTGGAAAATTTTATTTATGGATAAAAGTTTACCAATCCCCGAGCCCTAGACAATTTATATTATATGAATATTAATATAATGCAATTTTTTCAATTCTTTCTATCAGTTTATATGTGAAATATTATTTAACAGATATACAGGGTCTTTTTTTTGCTCGGAAAAGTGTTTTTTTTTCAAAAACTATTTATAGTACCGATTTCAAATTTGGAAGGTCAATTCTCTATACCGGGGGACATCAGTTTGAGAAATTTGAGCGTTTTCGGTAATGTTTTTCACCAATTTTGAAAAATTATTTTTCGACCACTAGGTGCGAGATAAAAAATTTCTATTATAAAGTTGTAGGCCGTCATCGAAAACCCTTAAAAATTGTTCACTCGACGAAAAACAATTTATTTATCAGTGAAAATTCGAGCTTGAAAAATTTACAAGTTGGTGAAGCCAAATTACGATTGTTTGAAACGATAATTGAAACCGAATTACCTAATCCAGTTGAAACTTTGGTTAAAAAAACGACCGGATTTAAAAAACACGAGGCTATAGGTCAATCCTAAACATGCATTGGGTATTTACAGGAAAACTTTGGGAGATTATTATCAGTGTTTGATAATATTTCGAACAATGCCTCGTTATTCAGTAGCTGAGCGTACCGAGATAGTTGCCATTTACTATGGAGAAGCAGCGCAAAACCTTAGAAGAGTGACTGAAATCTTCGCAGAAAGACATCCAAATGGAGCACCATCTGTAAATACAGTAAGACGAGCAATTCACGATTTCAATCAATTTGGTCACTTGCAACCTAGGTTTCGCGGATTGGGTCAACCGGATTTAGACTTCGAGAACAATGTACTCGCGTACTTTGTGGCATATCCTCGTCACAGTTGCGCTAACGCCGCTGCTGATTTGGGTTGTTCTGCAAATCGTGTGTGGAAAATTCTTCGTAAGAATCGCTATCACCCATACAGAGCTACGCTCCACCAAGGACTAATTGACGGAGACCATCAAAGACGTTATGAATTTAGCAACTGGTTACTAAATGCTGTCCAAGAAGATAGACAATTTTTGCGCCATGTTTTGTTCTCCGACGAAGCGTCATTTTCTAGAGATGGGCCCTTTAATCATCAAAACAGCCATCTTTGGTCTGACATCAACCCACATTGGGGTTTTGAATATCATCACCAGGTTCAATTTGAACCGGTCAATGTTTGGGTTGGACTTGTTGGAAACCGTTTGATTGGTCCCTTTTTCCTGCCGACGAACCTCAACGGCCAAAGGTATTTACATTTTCTACAGAACGAACTGAGTGACGCAATCGACGACCTTCCATTGGCTGAAAGACGTCAGTTGTGGTTTCAGCAAGATGGCGCCCCTCCGCTTTTTTCCCGGCAAGTAACTGAGCACCTCAACAACGAGTTTCCTGAAAGGTGGATAGGGAGAAATGGTCCAGTGCATTGGCCAGCAAGGTCACCTGACCTAACACCGCTGGATTATTTTCTCTGGGGATTCGTTAAAGCAAAGGTATACGCCACGCCCATTGAAACTAGGGAGGAACTCATTAGACGAATAATCAGTGCTTGCCGAGACGTCACACCAGAAATGGTAGAGAAAGCGTTTGAGAACTTAATTGTCCGCGCACAAACCTGTGTTGCAGCCAATGGTGATATTATTGAAAATGTTTTGTAAAACTTTATGTGAATAAAATATCTGCATTTAAAAACCAAACGTGTAAATTTTTTCAAGTGTGAAAACTCTACTACGTTTGTATTAGACTTGTTCCCTTTTCAATTATCGTTTCAAACAATCGTAATTTGGCTTCACCAACTTGTAAATTTTTCAAGCTCGAATTTTCACTGATAAATAAGTTGTTTTTCGTCGAGTGAACAATTTTTAAGGGTTTTCGATGACGGCCTACAACTTTATAATAGAAATTTTTTATCTCGCACCTAGCGGTCGAAAAATAATTTTTCAAAATTGGTGAAAAACATTACCGAAAACGCTCAAATTTCTCAAACTGATGTCCCCCGGTATAGAGAATTGACCTTCCAAATTTGAAATCGGTACTGTAAATAGTTTTTGAAAAAAAACACTTTTCCGAGCAAAAAAAAAGACCCTGTATAGCTGATCTCCTTCTGATAATATATCTTCGTAAAAAAGTTGATGTAAAATATAATTAAATTTCCTTTCACATAAAAAACTTGCTGAGGTTAACGGCAATGTAAGGCCAGGAATTGCCAGTTTTCTCCCAGAGCTTGAAGGGCTGGTCACTACCCATCGTCCTGCGCTACATAACGCAGTAATAAGGTCTTAATAGTCGATGATTATTATCAGAATTAAATCCGGTACCTGGGGGGCTGGCTATGAAGTTGGCCCCCCAGTTTGGTTTTCGCTGTAACTTTTGAACTGAACCGGTGCAAGCTCTAATTTAGGTGGTGCAAGCTCGGTGCGTATAGAAAATAGTTTAATTTTTCGTATCGGGTACCTGGGGGGCTGGCTATGAAGTTGGCCCCCCAGTTTGGTTTTCGCTGTAAATTTTGAACTGAACCGGTGCAAGCTCTAATTTAGGTGGTGCAAGCTCGGTGCGTATAGAAAATAGTTTAATTTTTCGTATCGGGTACCTGGGGGGCTGGCTATGAAGTTGGCCCCCCAGTTTGGTTTTCGCTGTAACTTTTGAACTGAACCGGTGCAAGCTCTAATTTAGGTGGTGCAAGCTGGTGCAAGCGCGGTGCGTATAGAAAATGGTTTAATTTTTCGTATCGGGTACCTGGGGGGCTGGCTATGAAGTTGGCCCCCCAGTTTGGTTTTCGCTGTAACTTTTGAACTGAACCGGTGCAAGCTCTAATTTAGGTGGTGCAAGCTGGTGCAAGCTCGGTGCAATTGTTTTAAGCAAAAAAAGAACGCTTCTGGAAAAACTGGGGGGCAGCCTTTAAGTTGGCCCCCCATTGAATATTGCCGGTGGTCTCCGCCCCTTTCTGGTGCAAGCTTTAATTTTGTGGTGCAAGTTGGTGCAAGGTTGGTGCAATTCGTTAATAGGTCTAATATTGAATTCCATGTTTCTGGGGGGCCAACTTAAGAGACCCCTTATGTCCAAGGGTGCATTTGGTAGTGAAGATCTGTTATTAAATTATTGTTTTTTGAAAGCTTAGGAAAGCGTCAAGCAACGAGTGCTACAATCTCTAAACCTCTGAAAGAAATTTTAAATGCAGCCAGTATCGTTGAGGGCTTGCAAGAATCTCAAAATGAAATTATTAAGGATATGGCTTGTTCCATTACCCGCTTAGCAGATTGAAAACATATCCCAGACTCCATTTGCAACTTATTTATAAAAGGTGAAAAAAATTAAAAGAGTACTTGAGTATAGATATCTGGGGGTTTGGTTCGACAACCAATTAAATTGGAACACACATGTTAATTATATTTGCAAAAAACTGGCTTGTTCCTCATATTTGATACGTAAGTGCAGAGAACTCTTTCCAAGAAACGTCTTATTTCAACTTTACTATTGTTTTTTCTATTCACATATAATAAATGGAATTGCGCTATGGGGTAATACCTTAAACAACAATCTAAACTGAATAACAATATTACAAAAACGTACCGTCAGATCTATCTACAAGACAAGTTGGCTCACCCCAACAAAACCGCTCTATCAAAAAAGTAAATTGCTAAATATTTATCAAATTTATATATACGCAACCTTAAAATTAATACATAAAAATATTACAAATGACCCTAGAAAATTATTTACATTTAACGACACGATGACCGAAACAAGAAATAATTACCTATTAAAATTGCCTAATTGTAGAACGTGTAAGAAAATTTACTCTATATTTTATAAAGGTGACAAAATGTATAACGAAATTTACTCGAAGATATAAAATTGTTCTCAACCGTTAAAAGGCTTTTTTAAAAAATTGCTTTTGATAGGTATTTTGAATAATGTATTGTATATTCCGTGTGTAATACTACTCTTCTCGCGAGATACATTTGAAATATTATTATCATATTTTATATTCCTATTTTTTTAACGTGCGTTTTTTACTTACTCGGTAAAAATGTTTTTTAATATTTTGTTATTTTTGTTATTTATATATATATATTTTTTTATTTTATCGTTGTATTTTGTTCTTGAATTAATATAAACTTACTAAAATGTAAATCTAAATATATCGAGGGCTATAAGTCGCAAGATGACTTGGCCCTCTTACAACAAAAAATGTACTAAGTAAAAATAAAAAAATTGAAATTGAATTGAATTGAATTGAACTTATTAAGCAGCAAAAAGAAATAGCAGATGACAACCAACAAATGATTGCACTACAAAAAGAACTTATCCTAGTCCAAAAAGAAAATAATCGAATAGAAATGTTGAAACTTGCAGCTCAACGGAATAACAATACTTTAACTCAATCCTTATTGGATATCGTTATTATCAAACAGACTTAATTGCAGTTTTAACTTTTGATTCATTTGAAACTTTTAATAAAAGAGCATTAAAACATTTCTGTCATTTCATTTTGTTCATAAAAGTAATTTGAATTGTTTGTCGTTAAGTCGTAAAATGCCTGCAAAATATTTTTGTAGTTAGTTCATAAAAAGTCTTCGGATTATTTGTTCTCTTGTTTGTTGTCCAGCTAGTCTCCATTTATAAACCGGATTGGCAGTAGGCTCCGCAACTGCTTCCCATGGTTCATCGTTAACCCATAGTCTATCATCATTTCCATATTCACCATCCTCTAGAGGTTCCAAATTATTGAAATCGTCTGGTACTCCTCTCAATATGCAGATGTTATGTAAAACTATACACGCAGTTATTATTTTTGTGGCCTTTTGTGGTGAATAGTGTAGTACTCTGTCTGTTAATAAGCAACGGAACCCCTGTTTAAGGACACCATTGCATCTTTCGATGACACATCTAGCAGACTGTTGTCTACGGGAGAACCTTTCTTCTGGAGAGTTTCTGGCAGGCTTGGTAATAGGTGTTATTAGCCATGGCAATAGTGGATATCCACTTTATCCTATTAATAAAATCTTAGTTCAGTTTCTGAAATTCTATTGTTATCGCGTCTAATTCATAACTCAATGCCTAGTAATTTATAAAATCACAGCTGGCAGGTGCCTAGCTCTTACCGAGAATCCAACATCCTCTTAACGATCCATCTCTATATTTTTGTTCCAAGTAAGTGGATATAATTGATGTTTTATAAATGTACGTATCGTGTGCTGACCCAGGAAATTTAGCATTGGGTTGTAGGATTAGAAGGTCATAATCACAAATCTATTTTTGGCATAAATATTTAATATTGATAATTTTCCAAATCATAAAGTTTACGTACCAGTTGTACATTGATTGAATGGTAGCCTTTACGATTGACAAATAAGTACTCTCGGTTTTCACCATTTACTTTAACAGGCGGCAAAATTGCAATGTGCGTTCAGTCGATTGACCCAATAACTCCAGGGAAATCGTTTTTTTTTTTCATAAACCTACAGAGAACTAAATATTTATCATACTGCAGAGAAATATCAATAAACAGGTGATGGAAATCTAACGTTTACCCTTTCTCCCATCGTAATACCGCTAGGTCCAACGTAAACCCGGAACAGGCTAACAATTTTACTTCAAAAGTTCCACAATCCGCATTTACGTTCCGTATACGTTAGCTCTTCATAACCTGCCTAATACAATTTTTAAAATGCAAATATAAAATTATTCACCTCATCTGAACAGCCATTCTTTCAACTTCTGTTGTTGGGAATTTTATCATTTTTTCAGCCAAGACATCAATAATTGCGTTAGTTACGCAAGTCATAACTCTACATACTGTTGACTCGCTTACGTCGAGAAACAAATCTTGCCCCTCGCATTTTTGATATGACCCTACCACAAAAATTCTTAGTGCAATCCAAATCTATAAGAGATTTCAAAATATTGTTAATGACGTTATATATTATAATATATTAGGATATAAACAAACAAACCTTGCAATAAACTGGTAGTGTAGACAGCCTTTGTCCAGATAGAGGCTCTTTTAGCTCTTGGCAAAGTTCTAACACTATAGATTTTTCAAGACGATATAAACGTGTAAAATTTATGTCTGATGGTTCGAAGGCTTTATTACGATCTCTTATAACTCTTTGCCTTCTTAGATCTCCTTTGCCTATCTATTTGCAACGCCAGATTTATTAATTCAATACGAGCTAAATTAACCGCAGCCATTTTCCTATAAATCTATCAGACTATCAAAGACCGGATGACGGGATGAGGATTGTTGCAGCATATGATTGGAGGAATTGGATAACGAAGGGCTTTTCGGAGGTTTTCGCTAGCTATTACCCTGTCGAAATGGATTTCGATTTCCAACACGATTTCGATTACAAATCGAAACAATGTTTTCGAAATCTTTCTTAAAGAATTCGGTTTGGACGACTTTCGAAATCTGTGTTCGAAATCGATAGAGATTTCGATCGAAATATGCGTTTCGAAGCTTAGAGAATCGGGCCCCAGAGGCCAGGCGTTCGATTGGATAAAAAATTATCTAACTAATAGAGTTTATGTAAAAAAAGTAAACAGAAATTTATCGAGCCCCAGGAAAATATCTATAGGAATTCCACAGGGATCTATTTTATCACCCGTACTATTCAACCTATATATATATATAATATAACCAAAATTTCAAATTCAAAATCAAATTTTACCTGCCGAACTCCTAAAACTTTAAGCAGATAACACAATGCTTGCAGGGACGAATTTAGATCTCCTAACAAAGAATGAATGAGCACCTAAGGGTAATAAATAACTGGATAGAAAAAATGTTTTAAAATTAAATAAACTTAAAACGGGGTATATGATTTTTGCGAATAGGAATAAAAAAATAATTGACTCGGTCTGTAAAATAATGATAAATGGAGTTGAAATAAAAACGTACATAAATTTAAATATTTAGGGGTATGGCTAGACGATACACTAACATGGAACAGTCATATTAATTAAAGAGAGTTTTTCCCAAGAAATGCTCTGTTTAACCTCTACTACAGTTTTTTCTATTCTCATCTAAGCTAGGGAATTGTGATCTGGGGCAATACCTCAAATAATAATTTAATTAGAGTAAAAACTCTACAAAAACCAGCCCTAAGAGGAATCTATAATATAAATTGGCTTGCACCATCAAAATCCTTCTATATAAAAAGTAGACTTTTAAATATTGAACAACAATATATAATGTCATGTCTGAAATTTATTTACAAAAATATAAGTCTAATGTGTACCCCCTTATTTGAATTCAATAAAGAAAAACGCCTAACTAGACAACAATTTTTATTAAAACCTCCGATGTGTCGCACAACGAAAAAACTTAGATCTGTATTCTACCAAGGAGTTATTTTATTTAACATGTACTATAAAAACATACAGGGTCTTAGAACTATTAACGCAGTCACAAGTTTTTTTTAAAAACACAATAGCTTTTAAATGTAGGTTATAAATGAATTTAATCTTCTAAGACCGTTTTTATATATTGTGAATAAGTTTATTTTTTTTCGTTTCTGTCTGTACTATTGTTTTTTTTATAATTTTTTTTTTCAATTTTGTTAATTTCCCCTTTTGGGTTTTTTAAATTTTATTAATGTTTGGTTTGTTAGTTTTTTCATTATTTATCAACAAAATTGTTAATTTTATCAAACACAAAAAAGGGCTATAAGTCGCTTGAAGACTTGGCCCTTTGACAACCGACTTAACTCTAAAATAATAAAATAGTTTGACTTGACTTGACCCTGTTTGACTGAAGCAATTTAACAAATTTTAGTATTTCAACACGGCAATCTGCCAGAAAAATTGACTTTGGAAACGAGAAAAACTAATTTATATCGATTTCCTAAGTGTGTGTGTGTGTGTGTGTGTGTGTGTATGTGTGTTGCCATGTTGCCAGAATTTATAGCCCGGTGTACCAGTAAGAAAAGAACCACACCACCGGAGGCCTATCATCGGAATGGCCTACGCCAGCGTCCACAAGGTGAAAATACCAGCATGGGTAGCAGAACCCCACTACTGATGGTCGCACCCTTGACGCAAGCCGCTCAACCCAGCAGAAGGTGCAACAATGGGACGACCAGCCCGCCACTTGGCACACAGCAGTGGGATAGAGAACTGACGCTCTAGCAACTCCGGCCGACACCCCACCTAGAAATTCAGGGAGCCAAGCCCTTTGGAAAGAGCTCCTAAAGGGGAACGGCGGGCACACAGCAGCCCGCATAACCCGGCACAGCTGGCACCGGAGATCCCGGTGGAGCTCCAAAAGGCCGGGAGATGGGTCTGATATGCCCTCATACGGAGGCCCGCAGCCCCACAGCAGGCTACTCAATCCGCCGAGTCGGCCAGGTTGCCCGGCCCCTATCCATTAGCCTGGGCCGAAGCCCAGTATCCAGCCCACACCTGACCGAAGACGGAGGTTGGAGATAGGACCCTTTGGATGGAGCTAGTAGGATGTGCCCCCATCTTTGAGGGTTTTCAATGTAGAGTTAGAAAGGGGGTCGGCAACGGAAATCCCCGCTTCCTTCCCCCCCTGTGTGTAAACTAGGTCACTTACGGCAGGTGGCGCGGGGGGGTCGGCATTTTCCTCCCCATCGAGGTCATTGACCCCCGCTGAGTGGCGCGCGCTGATTGGCTGGCGCGGGAACCACGTGGTAACTACGCGGCGCGGGGATCCGTGGTTACTACGCGTGTACTGCGCGTTAATTGGCTGGGGCGAAATTATTCAAAATGGCGCTGATTGGTTGGTGTTTTGGCGCGAAAAGGGGTCAGTACTCCTTTAAAGGAATTCCCAGGCTCGCTATACTCGGGCATTGTTAAAGTGGTGACAGGTTTGATTGATTACGAGCAGGTGTAGAAATAACTTAGCGGCGCAAATACCTTTAGCGACAATACCGAGAGAAAAACCTATTAATTATGTCATCGAATTAAATTGAGTCGCGCATTCGCTGGAAATGCGTTAGTGAACAATCCTTTCGCATAGTCATGGTAGAACCGGTTCATTCCGCTTTCGTTAAGTAATTTATCATTTTGACAAATTGACAATAGGACTGTCACGCGATTATTTTGTTCTTTCCCCCCCTTACCTTGCGAGTATAAAAGAAACCGCGCAACGGTCAATTTCGCAGAAGCGACGAACACCGCCCTCACTCTCCCCCGACGACCAATCAGCAAGATGGTAATTATGTTTTTGAAATTTTTTTAAGCGAGATTAGTTTTTAATCTCTATATGTCTTAGGCAGCCCGAGACGACATTAAGCTCGATTATGACACTCCCCCAACAGCACCAGTGAAGTTGCCCGAAGTATACGCTAGAAAATCAAAAGTCGGCGAAGTAATTAAAAAAAATAAACCTCGACAATTATTCGCTGGGAAAGGGGCTAACCAAGACCAAGAAAAATTAACAAAGAATACCACTTGGCACGATATTGTATTAGAATTCTCCGAGCTCGGAGATTTGGGCGTTAAAATAACGACCTTTGACCAAAAAATATATATAGATATAAGGCGTTACGCCACGCACGTAGCATCCAGTCTTCCGCAACCGACTAAACAGGGTGTATGCGTTAAACTAGAATCAGGACCCCAGCTTAAAGCAGCCTTAGAAGACGTCAAGGACCTAGACGCCGTTTACCTAATTGAGGGTGATAAATTAGAAATTCGCCATAGCCAGGCCACCGGTCACACTTGCTTGACCAAAAATTCTGGTTCCTCATTTGCAAAATCGCTGACCCTATACGGCAGAAGAGACATTCACGACGTCCTGCGGTTATTGAGGGAAGTGACTCAACGCTACGACGAAATTCGTAAATTACAATGACTCAAGAAGCCCCTCTCGATTTAAGCACCAGGTTTCGACCTGAGAACTATTATTCGGTTACTAAAATTATCTCTCGGACTTCCAAAAAATACAAATGTAAAACTTTAGAATTCAAGTGCGAGTTCAAAAATTTTGACGATCTCAACCACGCGCGAATAGAAACCCAATTAAACGAAATTTTCCAATCCCTATTAAACGAAATTAGCGATGAAAATCAGGGTTATAGTCGTATCAGAATAGCGGTCAGTTCGGACGAACTCGAAGAGCCCATTAATTTCCAATTTATGAACCTAAACGAGTTGACGGCCGATAGAATTTTAAGCGGTATCGAGCAGGTAGCCCAGTCTCATAAGAATTTATACTTTGAAGCCCCCTTAAAATTCGACATAATTCTTCTGCAAGACACCAATATGAGTGGTAGTCAAAAAAGTATTCGTAACAGGACTATAGAGTGCTTAGATAATTACATTGAACAGGGCAATACCTTTATTCCAATTCGCAATTCTGATAATCTGTGCTTTGCGAGGGCGGTTGCGGTAGGACAGTGTCTCGCTGACTACCAAGAATTAAAAAATAAAGGCCAATCCAAAAATTTTAATATGCATGATCTAAGTTATATTCGTAATGTCAACCATCCAAAACAAAAAAAGCGGCCTTAGCATTACACAGATTATCAAAAGTTCCCCCAGGTCCTGTTGAAATAAAAGACATTCCTAAATTCCAAAATGTCTTGCCCGATTATCAAATTATCCTACTCGATTCCGATTCCAATTTTGACCCCATTTATTTAGGCCACTTTCAACCCAAACAAATCTTTCTCCTTAAATTAGGAAACCACGTTCACGTAGTGAGGTCTTACGCCGCCATGTTCGGGGGAAAAGGGTACTGTCCATTTTGTTTGAAAGTTTTTACGAATAACAAAGTAAAAAAGCAGCACAATTGCGAGGGGGGCGTTAGCTCTAAGCGGTGTCTCGACACGAATGTTTCCCATACCGAAGCTAGTCAACGTTGCGCCAACTGCTTTAGATATTTTGCGGGGAATACGTGCTTCCAAAAGCATATAGAATTAGGGACGTGTGACAAACTCAAACGTTGCCTAACTTGCGGTAAAGAGTTTGAAGGGGACCACGTATGCGATTTGAAATGTAACTACTGCAAAATTGAGCACCCGAAAAATGCGTGTTTTGTTCAACCTATCACGTTACCGGAAAATTCCACCAGAATCCTTTATTTTGATTTTGAAACTTTAGTCGACAATGACGAGATTAAACCCGTTCTGCTAATTACCGCTATGCAAGACAGTCCGTACTCTGAAACGTACGATTACCGTACCTTTACCGGCTTTAATTGCGTCGAGACGTTTTTAGATTACTTATTGGAGAGTCAGGTCGTTGCAAAAAAGGGTAAGACCAAATATTCAAAGGTCGAACCAGTTTTTAAAAACATTACGTGCATTTCGCATTTTGGGTCTGGATTTGATAGTTTACTCGTATTAAAAGGAGTTCTGACCCGGCCAATAATCCCCGAAGTTATCTTTAAAGGCTGCAAACTTCTCGCGATGTTTCTTTCCAAATACAATATAAGATTTATAGATAGCTTTTCTTATTTTCCAGCCCCTCTCAGAAGCTTCTCCAAAACCTTTAATTTAAGTGAAAGCAAGGGATTTTTCCCGTATTCTTTCTTAAAAAAAGACACCGGAAAAATCCTTTTTCGAAGTAGATATATTCACCCCCGACCAATTGGCAAATTTCGAAACTTGGTACGACGCCCAAAAATGTACCGTTTTTGATTTAAAAGAAGTGTTGACAAAGTACGCCATTGATGACGTCAAGCTGTTACAGAGGGGTTTTGACCGGTTCAGAAATCTTTTTAGAGAAAAGGTCAATTTCGACATTTTGGCGGGAAAAAGCGTGACTCTACCCGGAGCTTTAACCGATTTATTTTTGAGCCGGTATCTGAAACCAAATACCATAGCTATTATCCCGCCAGCAGGGTACAGGGGTAAGCATTCCGTTAAAGCTCTCAGATGGGCGGCTTACTTGGAGCAAAAAATGCACGTAAAGTTTCAAACGGCGCGATCGTTGGAGGGAGAAAAGTATTTAGCTCCTTACCACCCCGACATTTACAGCGCTGACCCTTTAATAATTGGGGAATTTTTCGGGTGTTTCTGGCACGGGTGTCCCAATGACACTGACCATAATGGGTACAATTACGAACTTAAAGAATCTAATATCAATAATTACTTAAAAACTCTCGACAAAATCGAGTTTTATCGTCAAAATTACCCCAACGCGCGTTTAATTACCATATGGGAATGTGAATGGGACACGTTTTTAAAAGAAAACCCCGAAATAAATTCTTTTTGCGACGAACTGGCTTTCTCCGATCCGATCAATTCGCGAAGCGCTCTGAGGGGCGGCCGCGTTGAAAATTTTTTACTGTATATAGAATCCACCCCCGAGAGGCCGATTAAATTTTACGATTTTAACAGTATGTATCCGTCGGTCTCCATGTCCAAAAATTACCGCTACCCCAAAGGGCTCCCCGAAATCTTAACTAGCAAATTTAATTACGAACCCGATTTCTATTTCGGGCTAATCAAAGCGACTCTTCTCCCAACCCAAGATCTATATCTCCCCGTCTTGGGCTCCCTGATTGGCGATAAATTAATGTTTACGCTATGCAGAACGTGCGCCCTCTATAATCTAGCCGACTGTCGTCATACCGAGGCGGAACGCGCGATTACGGATACGTACACTACCCCCGAGTTTTATTTATCCCTTCAATATAATTATAAAGTTTTACAAATTCACGAAGTGCAGCATTATCGCGAAACTTTCGACTCTGACTGCCCCCTTTTTGACGATTATATCAGAGATTTTTACAAAATGAAAACCCAATACGCTGGTTTTCCTAAAAACGTTGACTCCTTAGAAGAAAAACAAAAATATTTAAACGACTTTTGGGAACAGGACGGGATAAAAATAGGCCTAGAAGAGGTTAGCTCTAACCCGGCTCTCAAAGCGCTTGGCAAGCTTTCCCTTAACCAGCTTTGGGGGCGTCACCTAATTCAATTACGTCAAAATAATAGTTCTTTTATAAATTCCTACGCCGACTTGGTTAAAATTTTAACTGATAAAACGAAAGAGCTGACCGATTTAAAACTCCTAGAAAACGGAATGGCTCTCGTGACGACCAAAGATCACGAAGACCACGTCCCGGCTTATCGTAAAGGTTCCCCAACTGTGGGCATTTTCGTCGCCTCTTATGGGCGTATTAAATTATATAATCTTATGGCTAAAATCGGGCCTAATTTGGCCTACGGCGATACGGACAGTTGGATTCTGATACACGATAAGAAATTAGATTTAACTTTATCAAGCAGCTTGGGTGGACTTACGGATGAATATCCTAATGACCCCATTAAAGCATTTACCACGATAGCCCCCAAGGGTTACTCTATCTTGTTCGAATCGGGCAAAATTGTAACCAAGATAAAAGGCGTCACTCTTACTAAAAAAATCAGACCATCTTAAACTTTGACACGATAAAGCAGTTGGCGCTCGAGAACCGCGAATTAAAATACCGTGTCGAGATTCCCTTTAACGTGAAAAGACAAAAACCGGGCACTTGTATCTCAGACAAGCCGAAAAACTAGTGGGATTTACGTCGACGAAACGTATATTTTTCAAAGACGGTACTTCTATTCCCTACGGATATTCATGTCTCTCACACGCCTAAAATTTCAAACCCCTTGTACCTTTCTTTTGGCTGGCCCCAGTAAGTCGGGAAAAAGTCACTGGACGTTTAATCTCTTGAAAAATAAAAATTTAATGTTCGACAATCCACCCCAAAAAATTTTATACTGCTACAATCTTTGGAACGATCAATTTGACGAATTAAAAACCCTCGCCCCCGAAATTGAATTCCATAGAGGGCTCTTTAGTGAAAAACCCGAAGATTTGTTTGACAAAAGACAAAACAACCTCTTGGTGCTAGACGTCCTTTCGAGCGAGTGCTTAGACAACGCGCTGGTATCTGAACTTTTTCGAGTGTGTTCGCATCATCTGAATCTGAGTATTTTATTCTTATGCCAGAACGTCTTTGGTCAGGGCAGATTTTCTCGCGACATTTCGCTTAACGCCTCATTTATAGTCCTGTTCCGAAGCCCCCGTGATCCATCACAAATAAAACATTTAAGTCGTCAGATCTTTCCGCATAACCCTAATTTTCTGAGCAACGTTTATAATTACGTAACGTCGGATACGCCCTATTCTAACGTGGTTGTTGACCTACATCAAAAAACTCCCGAATTTCTAAAAGTTAGAACGCAATGCCTCATGGAAGAAGGACCCATGCTAGTATTTACCGAAAAATAATTTTTTATTTTATGTATTTATCATTTTTGGTAGAGGAAAATGTATATTATTGTAATAATCAGAATATATAACAAAGTGTTTATTCGAATTTTACGTCATTCTGTAAAATGCCTTTGCCCAGGTCAATTATAGAAAGCCGCCCGTATCTAACTTTATTGAAAAAGGCTTCCCCAAATCAAAGACAATTTTTACTGAAGAACGCCACGCGAGATCAGGTTGGCTCAATCGCGAATATCTGTCATAATATTTGCCGCGGAGCTTTACCCGTTAGCGAGCATAAACGACGGCAATTACAACGATATAAAAAATCTATTAGAAAACTAGGTCAAAGAGATCTCAGTGATCGTTATCGACGAAGAATTCTAGTCTCGCAAACGGGCGGTTTTTGGGGAGCGATTCTCGATTCGCTCATCCCGCCAATCTTGGGTCGTATAATTAATCCGGCGCGATGAAGAAATTTGTCTTGCTACCCGCGGATAGCTATTTATCCGATACCGAAAAATTGCTTAATTTAATACAAGAACACATGGATAGTATTCTTAACAAACCCGTTCGAGACGGTAGTGAAGAAGAAAAACTACGAGAATATCTGGCAATGTTGGCGCGGTATCTCAGAATTAAAGACTACGACGGCGCTCCAGCCGTTCAAATAAAACCGCACCCTTTACTTCCTTCTTCGAGTACGTTAGCGCCGATACAGTTAGCACACGGTGCGATCTACCAGCCTCCCGCTGTACCTAACGTTTCATTCGGTAACCCGCCGCTCGCCTCGCCAAGTTTTTTTTCGCCTCCCCAAACGCCAAATCAGCTCCATCAACTATTCGCCGCGCCGCAACAGGTGCAAAGAGCCGTACAGCAACCTCTCCACCAACTGGAAATGGCTATTAACAGGCCCCTCCCAGCATCACCGATAAATCCTGGAATTTCTACACCATGGCAGAGTGTCTCCGGCATTTCGGGGTTGGACGAAAGTCAATCGCCCGATTACGCCCATAAAACTTTAATTGCAGCCCCACCGCATCTCGTTACGTCACGAAATATTCCATTCAAGCCTGACTTTGCGAGTACTCCAGGCTACCAAAAGGGAAGATGGAAGAACGGCGCTAGCAACGTTTTCACTTCGCCCGCTCGAGCTGAGCTACGTAAATCTCGAAGCGAAACGAGTCTCGATGAATATAGCACGCCAACTTTCAAAGACAGCAGCTATAAGCCTTCGGAATCCACCCTTCGTAATACGACCGAACCTGTTTCCTTGCCTTTCGTAGGACCGCTCTTGACAAGAAAGGAATTGCCAACCCGCCAAGGTCGCAAAGAAAGACGCCGGGCGTATTCTAAAGATCGTGAAATTAATGATTGGGAAATTAATGAATGGGAAAATTAATATTTTTTTGTAAAACCATGTTTATTAAACACTATTGATTACAAAATCTGTTTTCGTGATTAAATAAATGCACACACAATTCCAATAGCGAAATTACTTTATTCATATATATTTCATTATTATACATTTTTAAAATTTTCTTAAAGCTTAATCCAGCAGACCTATTTAACAGAAACGAAGCAACGTGCAAACCGCAAGTTTCTTGGTTCATATCTTGAATTATATTTTTATTATAAAACCATTTCTGAGCTAAATGATCCAATTTAAAACCGTAGACATCAAAATGTTGACGAAAGAACAAAAAAAATCTCCCACGCGTTGTCCTTTCCTATTTTTAGCACTGACGAAGATTCCTATCCAATGGCTTCCCGGCATTGATGAGTCTTGTACATTGGCCACCAAACAAAAGGGCTTTTTTTTCGGACAATCTCGAGGTAAAGTATCTTTGGAAAATGTTCCCAGAAAAAAAGGCTTGGTTCTCGGGTCGCATTTTAAAAAGGCGTCCAATTGAAAAGTATTCATGGCAAAACTCTTTGAATTTCTTCGGGGTAAAATGACCCCAATATTTTCTCGTTATTCTTGTCCTTGATATGGTAGAGTGGGCGGGGTTTATTTATCACCTTCGATATGGTGAAAACCTCTTTACCCCAATATCCTTTAAATCCCTTACGAAATACTTTGCTGGTTTTTGACAGGCGCACGTGATCGCCAATCTTGAATTTCGGTTCCTCTCTTTTCGCTTTCTTTCCAAATAATTTTTGCCAAACAAGATGCTCATTGGCTAAGCTTACTTCGCTAGGTCTAAATCCCGTCGTGCGATGAACGCTGTCGTTATAGGATTTTACAATTTTTGGTAGTTCTTTTATAAATTTTTTCCTTTACTTTTGGTAAGAAATCTGTAAATTTTATTTTTAAGCGTCCTATTCACTCTCTCGCATACGCTGCTTTTTTTATCGCCGTAACAAACGAAATGCTTAATCCCCTGGTCCTTGAAATAGCGTTGCACTTTACGATTTAAAAATTCAGAACCTTGATCAGTATTAATTTTCAAAGGCTTACGTTGTTTGTGGATTTTTTTGAAAGCAGCTAATATATCGCTCGCTCTCTTAGTTTTCACGAGAATAGCGAATAAATATCGGGACAGAATATCGATATTAGTAAGAATATAATTAAATTTATTAATATTTTTTAATTCGTTTAACTCGATTAAATCAGCCTGGTGTTCTTCGTTCAAGCTCGTGACATAAGTCCTATTTCTAGGAAAATTAAATTTTCTATCTTTGTGCAACGTATAGGCGTCTTGGGTCAGCGCCCAATCTTTAATTTTTTTTCTTGGAAATAGAGGGTAATTGTTCGGATAAACGTTTTAGTCCTCCCAGACTTCCGGGATTTTCTGGGTCAAAATAAATAGATTCTATATTCATGTCTTGACAGTTCAAAGTGTGCTACATTATTAAATGAAAGACCAGCAAAGTTTACATTTTTATACATTTTAATGGAAATTTTTAATACATCAGCTCTGATAAAATTTCAGATTCATTTTGCATGATATTATGATATAAATTTTCTACCCCCAGTTTATAGTCGGGAAAGTTGACGTAAAAAGCCTTAATTACGTTGTCATAGTTCATAAGGGGTATCGCCATCTTGACACTTTTTTCGAGTCTTTCGCAGAAATGTGACGCGATCGGTTTGCAGCTAATGTGATGGGCCAATTGATTATGGCAGGGCAGGTTTGGGCATGCCTCAGTTAACGTAAATAATACACTTTTTAATTCGTCTAAAATAGACATTTTCATTCCTTCAAAAGCGTCTTTTCGGTCAGTTATTTCTTTGTCGAGACTCGTACGGATAATCTTCAAACGGTCCCAGGCTTCTTTATCTAGGGCGACCCCGTTGGCGGAGGAATACACAACGTCGTAATTTGAATTAGACCCGCGAATATAGCCGCGAATATCAATAATTCTTCCACGCTGACAGAAGAATCCTTCCAACTTGACACTATCCGACAACCAGCTGTGAAAACGTATAGCTTCGGTAATGGTATTGAAAAATCTTTCAATTTCTTGTTCATAGTTCCAGAGATTCTTCCACACTTTTACGCTAAAATTGACATATTTTCTATGTCCTTGACGGTTAATTAAAATTTCAGGCTCCGCGAGATTTGCCGATAAAAAAATGTCGAGTTGGTTGGAGAGAAAATGGGGGCGTGTCATTCTCAAACAAAAGCTCGCGTCGAACTAATCGAATAGAAAACAGGGTGGCTCATTTTATTCGATACTATATATCACCTTTCTGTCCCGGGTAATTAAAATCTCGTTATCAAATTCAAAGTACATTATACACACGACATTAGTCGGTAGGGGGTCTTTCAATTGAACATCTAAACGTAGAGACCCCTGTCGAGGAATACTCGTATGATCAGCCGAAGCATTCTGGTCCGGCGACATATCGAAAGTATAGATCGTGTACCCCTCCTTAAAATTCGCAAAATTTAGATAATTACCCCTATCTTCGGAAGCTATGCCCATTGACTCGAATAAAGACTGAAAAGGTAAACAGTAATTTGAATTTGCATAATCCATTTGAAAGCCGTCAGGAGGGTATCTATCCGGTCCGACTGACAAAGATAAGTCGGTGATATTTAAATGTTCAAATTTCAAGCTATTTGTGGTCAATGACCCGTTAAAAGCTTCTTCTTTGACAAAAACTACAACTGCCCTTTTTGGTATTTTCCCTAGTATAACGTTATCGCGATTTATGTTTTTCAGACCCTGAGCGATAGAAAAACTTTTCATAATTGTTTGCGTAATGGGATAAATCGCTGGTATTCCGCTTTCTAGCATCCTAGCGTGGGCTAAACTTATCTGCTGAGCCACCTTGACTTTAGTAACGTATAAATACGCCTGTTCTAAAATTAGCTTATAATCTTTTCCCTGATCTAAAGCTATTATACAAGTTAAACGAGGGCTTCTTACTAAGCGGAATCTTACGGGTAGTTGATTGACAATAAACTTATTCATGTTACAAATATCGAGGGGTAAATGGCCCATTAACTCAAACGTGGTCGATTCTTTCGTTCGCGCGCATCTCTTCAGCATTCCGTTACGATCATTGTTAAAAGCAGGTTCCCACATGCCTTGCGGGTTACAGGCCAAGTTCATATAATACATTCCATTCTCCAGTTGCGTTTTCTTAGCGTCTTCACCAAAATTCAGCAATTTCGCCAAGTACGCGTTATACGCCGAAAGATTATTTGTAGATTGTACCGACGTGTCGCCCAAATACGCGTCGATTTGCGAAAAAAGAGTTCCAATAAGATTATTCGTGACCCCGACTTTCACTTCAGTGGCTGGTACGTCTGTACCGTCGAAATGCACGAGTTTCATTTTTAGTTTGAGCATAGTTTTGGATAAATCAATGTATAAGTCATCAGATGCCGGAATAAAAAATTCGAGAGGGCCATTGTCGGTTATGTTATTCGTGGGCAGATATCGTATTTCGGTTGTAGCTAATATGTTGGTATTTAACACGGGTCGTTCGAACAAGTCTAACGAACTTAGCATGCCTTCTCGAAGCGCCATTGTTTCTTATCCCAAAAAATCGTCTTTCGTCCTTGATTTTTTCGTTTTCTTTTTCCGTTGTCTAGGAGGCGCGCGTCTCTTACGAGTTCCACTGCCTGACTGGGGCTTACTCATTCTGTCAGCGGCTTTATGTAACAAATTGCTTCCGGCTAATCGTAAATTGTTGCGGATAGCCAATTGCGGATCTACACCGGATTCCAAATCACCGAACATACGCTTTCCGAGACCTAGCGCTTCGCTGCGTAAAGGTATTACCATCGGTGTAATATATCTCATTAATTTCTTAAATATTCCACCCAAACCACGCCCTCTCTGGTAAACGGGGCCGGCAAACACTCGCCCCCCATATTGAGACTTATAGTAACGGAAATAACTGTCACTCTCTGACATCTTTCTTGAAATGAAGTCGAACGACCGTCTTCCCCGCGTTAAATATCAAATTTTCTCCAAAATCAGTTTTTAAGTCTATCTCGATCAACTCTAGCTCTCTTGCTTTAACCGGGTAATAGTCTATTTTGTCGTATATAATAGACTTATTACTAGACTGATCATTGCTCGCTAACGGTATAATTTTCATGAGAGGAGCGAAAGTATCTCCGGTATACTGGGGATATATTAAATTCGAATATAGATAAAGCGTACTCGCGCCTCTAGATAAATCGGCCGGATAAGTACTGTCGTGACCAACCAGGTCAAAATCGAAATCCGTAAATCCTAATAATTCGCCTAAGCCTTTCTTACTGGATTTGAAGAAAATAGTCACAGCCCCGTGATCAGCTCCTACATGGATTGTGCCATTGGGGTTTATACCGAAATGAACAAGGTTTCTCACGTGATCAGGGATAGTGTTTGACATGGCGTCTAATATTGCTTGAATACTTAAATAAGTTCCAATCGGAATATTACAGTCAACTTCTACGTTGCGTGTAAAAGTCATATCGCGTAGATGATTTTCTTTGATTTCAATATAATTTAGATGATTTAAAATTATGCTCCTCGTATAGGGGGTTACCGGTTTTGACGGCTGATATACCCCCGATTGATATCCCGTGTCATCCTTGCTCTCGAAACATAACAGTTCTTTCAAAGGTCCGTCAGGAATAAATAACTCGAAATTGGTCTTCTTTTTCTTGGTCGGGTCAGCCGGATTATGTATTGTCGGATCGTAAATCCAATAAAGTCCATCGGGTTTTTCCCAGATTTTGAACGAAATGTAGGCGTCCAGTCCATTTTCCCTTATTCCTTCGTTAATAGCGCGTACAACTTTTTTAACCAGACTATATTAGATGACAAATCCGGCAGTGTCTTTTTCGGCTTCCAATTTAGCGACTTTTAATGAGATTTTATTAATGTAAGGTCGTTTTTTATAATAGTCAACCGCCACCGTTTTTAATTGAAAATTATTAGTTTTATCCGTGATATTTTCCCAGTTGGGAGGCAAAATTACTTCCGACACGCCAACAACAAATTTGTCCGGTAGTGTTATAGAACGACCCAAGTTTACTTTAAAGTTTGACTGAGTATTCGCCGGATAGAGGTCGCTAGAGGCGTTATTCGGTAGAGTTACGTAAAAGTCGTCCATTTTTATAAAAAGAATGACGGTCTCTTATTTGGAGGGGATTCGAACTCGTGACTATTTTAATTTGCTATTTACAAAGTTGTTCGTCCTACCAAGTAAGCTACCGTCATCCCTACTCGAGATTCGTTTCGTTTCCTACAGATTCTCCTTTCATGAAAGGGCAAAGCGGTATCTTTTCCAAGTGTCGAATGAGTGCTACGCTTTTCCAGTCGGTTATGACTAGCGGACAGAAGGCGCACTTGACCGAAACGCTGTCTGGTAACGAATAAAACCCTTGCGCGGCCAAGTCTGATTTATGTACACCTGGTACCTTCCAATTAACGAAACTCATTAATCGTTTTTTTTTCCGAAAGAAATTTTAAAGGAATATCGTGGCTATTTACCGTAGCCATTTTTTCTTCGAAATTTACGTATACAACGAAATCGTCCCGAATACAAATCTAGAGTTTCCTCTAACAGCGTACTGGGTAACCTAGCAACGGCGCATTCCTCGATAAACACCTGCTCGTAATCAATCAAACCTGTCACCACTTTAACAATGCCCGAGTATAGCGAGCCTGGGAATTCCTTTAAAGGAGTACTGACCCCTTTTCGCGCCAAAACACCAACCAATCAGCGCCATTTTGAATAATTTCGCGCCAGCCAATTAGCGCGCAGTACACGCGCCGCGCCAGCCAATCAGCGTGCAGTATCCGCGTAATAACCAAGGATCCCCGCGGCGCGTAGTTACCACGTGGTTCCCGCGCCAGCCAATCAGCGCGCGCCACTCAGCGGGGGTCAATGACCTCGATGGGGAGGAAAATGCCGACCCCCCCCCCGCGCCACCTGCCGTAAGTGACCTAGTTTACACACAGGGGGGGGAGGAAGCGGGGATTTCCGTTGCCGACCCCCTTTCTACCTCTACATTGAAAACCCTCAAAGATGGGGGCACATCCTACTGGAGCTAACATCTCCCAGCGCGCCACCCCCCTTATGGGTTACAAGAGCCGGACCCGACTCCCGGGTAAAGCCGCCAGATAGTGCACACCCCGACCCCTTGAGGGCCGGTGTGTGTTGCCAGTTAAATTATAGCTTTAATCACTTAGGTTAATTTTTTCGTTATCAAAATACTAGTGTCGTTCAAACTTTTAAGCCGTGATTGCCGAGGCGATTAACAAAAAATTTGTATTTATTTTATGAATTCCGTGATTTACTTCACTGTTGGAAATTTGAATAAAATTTCCTTCTTAGGCAGATCAAGCTGGTTATATAACTCAAAAAGTTTCGATAATTTTGGAGTGTGACTAACATAACAGAGCTGCCAGGCTTATTTATATCATAAATTATTCAGGTTTTATTTATTTATTAATCAATTGCTAGTGTCGATTTTTCTTCAAAACCCTGTTTGACCGAAGCAATTTAGCAAAATTTAGTATTTCAACACGGCAATCTGCCAATAAATGGACTTTGGAACCATGAAAAATTCTTCATTCTTAAGAATTAATTGAATATTTAAATCGATTGTCTAAGTGTGTCTAACATTAAAGTGTTGCCAGTTAAATTAAATATTTAATCACTTAGGTTTATTTTTTTCGTTATCAAAATATTAGCGTCGTTCAGACTTTTAAGCCGTGTTTGACTGAGGCGACTAACAAGAAATGTGTATTTAGAGCGCCAGCGACTTGAAACCTGGAAAGAAATTAAAACGCTATTAAAGGAGTTGCTAGGCATTGATATCAATGTACTATCGCACCAAGTATATAGGAGAGGTGAAAGCAAGCGGATAATTTTAAAATTAGATAACTTTAATTTAAAAAAAGAAATTATGAAACATTCTTACAAACTTAAAGGGTCACAAATCTATATTTCCCATGATTATACGATTAGGCAAGAAATTGGCCGATTCAATTTAAGGCAATTAATAAAAGCTGCCGGTAACATTATGGCTAAAATTAAATCGCAATTAACTCTTATTAAAGATGGACAAATTTATTTTTACAACGAATACCAAAATTGTGTTGAACAAAACAATTCAATTCAATTTATTTATTTATTTACCATAATTTTAGTATACATTGGTGTTCGAGGGCCAAGTCATCTTGCGACTTATAGCCCTCGTAAGTACGTATTTACCAAAAAATGAACAAGATAAAATTATACATTAATATATTAATTTTAACAATTTAAAACATAAAAAATAACAATTAAAACTAGAAAAATTAAACAAGAATTTACTTATAATTAGTAGTTTTCTAAAACTAAATTTTTAAGAACTTTTTTAGTGGATTGCAGTTATTTAATTTTTTTTATACTTTCATAAATACCGTTATAAAGATTCACGCCGTTGTAGAAAATTGAGTTAATTTTTTTTGACGTTTTGCTTTGTGGCAGTTTTAATACATTTTGGGATCTGGTGACAGTTAATCTATCATCAAAAGTAAATAAATTGTCGGATACTGTATTGGTATTTTTATGTATAAATAAAAGACACGCGTAATTATAAATTTGACAAATATTTAGTACTTTACTTTTTTGTAGAGTGATTTGGTAGCAGCCTTCCAGTCTACACTTAATATATTTCTTATCGTTCGTTTTTGTAAAATTTTTATTCTGTTCATGTTAAAGTTTGTTGTGTTACCCCAGGCAACTATTGCGTAGGTTATATATGAATGTAACATAGAATAGTAAAGTTCAAACAGTATTCTCCTGGGGCAGACATAGTTAATATGATCGTTCAACGTAAGATGTGAGTAGAAGGAAAGTGAGGGTCTGGCGCCGATCCCGGGATCGGGATCGTCGGGATCCGGGATTTAAGAAGTGAAATGGGGTAAAATCGTCGAAAAGTCAATGTATTTAAGGTATTTCTCGCGACGATTTGGTTTTTCGTATATCAACATATTGTGTTCAGGCCAACTTGTTTATTTATCTCCGCTTATCTCGAAAGACACTTGAACGTATATCTTATCGCGTTTTATCGTACGGAATAAGTTGAAATTATGTAAAAAGTGATAACCTGGGCGGCGCGCGTGCGCAGATTCCCCAGGAGGCGCGGTTAATTTGAATTTAAGTGTTTTGACGTCATGGAATATTCGTTGTTAAAGTATAATGGAAATATTTTTAAACTTCATTTTAATATCATTGTAGTACTTAAATATGATTGGCACTTGAATCTATATCACGAGTATTTCAAACGAATATCTAAAGTTTTCTATATTTTTAACATTAACAAGTCTCCAAATTATACCAACTTTTAACCAATTTTCCCCAATTGTACTAATTTTTAACAGAATTTCCTAAATTATTCTAATTTTGACCATAAGCCAACCTAATTTTAAAACTATTGTCTATTTATGAAAATTGAGTTTTGTAGATATTTTGAATCGTTTCAATTTTATCCCTAAAATCGGTGATTTGTAATAAATGTATATTATTTTTATCGGCTTTACGATATTTCAAGTGAATTTATAAAATTTATAAATGAGTTTTATTAGATTAATAATTATTATCTCTGCTTATCTTTATGTCAAGTGTTTTAAATAGCGATATGAAATACACTTTATTTTTTAACTACGTTAGGGAATATTTGACAAATGTCACGAGTGTTTTGAAGTGTTATTTTGAGCTCCATTTTAGTATCATTAAGTGCCTACATACTAAAGTGGCTGTTAAAGCTGGATGGGAGCAAAGAAGTAAAGGGATAATATTGTATGGCATTGATTGGATTAAGACCTGTTAAATAAAATATAAAATAAAATATAAAATAAAATGAAATAAAATAAAAATATAAAAATATAAAAATATAAAAATATTAAAATTACTAATTTTTAACAGAATTTCCTAAATTATTCTAATTTTTATCATAAGCCAACTTAATTTTAAAACTATTTTGAATCGTTTCATTTTTATACCTGGTTAAAAGTTATTATAATTGGGGATATTTTGTTAAAAGTTAGTATAAATTGGGAGATTCTTTTAAAAAACTGTATAGTTTTCGTTATTTTCAAACAAAAATAGAAAATTAAAGCCTTTTTTTATTTTGGATACCTTGGATCTTAATAACAACGCTAATCACTTGCATCTTGTAAAAACACAAACCTGAGATTATAATTAAAATTTCCAAAACCGTTACCGGAGACGATTGCCATTCTAATTTACGCTGAGTTTCAAAATTTGATTGAAATTGATAAAAATCGAACCGTGATTTTCGATTACAGTAATTAATGGATTCGCTACAGATAACTAAAATTCTTGAAAAAGATTTAAGTACTAAAAGTATATTTCGAGGCGTGTTCGTGGCTGACAAGCTACCTAAATAGGTAAAAATATTCCCTTCTCTATTTGTTGTAAATACCGATACGAGTGCTGAACCTGGAGAACACTGGGTTCTAATATATTTTTCTAAACATAAAAATAGTGAATACATGGATTCCTTTGGAAACCCGCCAGATTATTTTAAATTTAATGACTTTATTGAACGAAACAGTAAAACTGTTACTTTTAATTCTAATAAATTATAGAGTAATTCTAGTAATACGTGTGGAGCATTCTCTATCTATTTTGCTATAAACAGGTGTAAAGGAATAGAAATGTATAACATTGTGTCTAGGTTTAAGAAAGATAAAAATGTAAACGATAAAATGATTAAAGAGTTTATCTGCAAAATGTATTCAATAAAATATTTTTTTTACAATTTATAGCAATAGCAGTTTTTATATATTCATAAATACAAGCATTCATTATCATTTTTCAATATCTTCATGACCGTGCGCTAAGGTACGAACCCCGCCGGGTAGAATATATCTCTTATCAACATTTGGTGATCCACATACATGTACTATAGAATAAATTAAAGGGGAATAATTTTAGTAACCATTAATAAATAATTACCTATACGTCCATATGAACCCGCCGAAGAGAGAATTTTAGTTGAAACGGATCTAAGCATTAGGGTAGTATTTTTCTGACTATATTTGTGTATAATAATTGTATTTTACTGTATTTAAAATATAGATAAGTGGTTTTCGTCCTATTTTATACCTATATTTACATATTAATTTTTTTAATTTTAATTTTCTTATTTACAACACTATCTTTAATATATAAGTTTATTCCTAAATTTATAAGCTTATTACAATTGACATATCATTTTCGACTAATTTTTTTATTTAAATAGTACTAATACATAAAATATTTACAGACAGTTTAACGTACAACATTAAGACGGATGATGTTAATAAAGACTTTAAAGTTCATAAAAACCGCTTTGACTTCTCTGATTATCCACCTTCACATTTCCTTCATTCTACTCAGAATAAAAAAGCTCTCGGCTATTTTAAAGACGAGACAAATTCACAGTTAATTCAAAGCTTTGTAGGACTTCGTCCAAAGCTTTATCTATTAAATTGTACGGGGAGTCTAAGACCGCTGAAGAGATAGAAAAGGAGTTGCGATTGGGGAAATCTTTACAGTCAATTTTAAACCATAAAAAGGTTTGTAAGGGTGTTGCCATGAACGTTATTAGAATCGTCATCCGCCACGAAGACTATGAACGTTGTCTTTTAAATCAAGAAACCATGTCAGCCGAGATGATGCGTATAGCTAGTTTCAAGCATGAGCTATTTACTTTAAATACTAGAAAACTTTGTTTATCACCAAATGATGATAAGAGATATATTCTACCCGGCGGGGTTCGTACCTTAGCGCACGGTCATGAAGATATTGAAAAATGATAATGAATGCTTGTATTTATGAATATATAAAAACTGCTATTGCTATAAATTGTAAAAAAATATTTTATTGAATACATTTTGCAGATAAACTCTTTAATCATTTTATCGTTTACATTTTTATCTTTCTTAAACCTAGACACAATGTTATACATTTCTATTCCTTTACACCTGTTTATAGCAAAATAGATAGAGAATGCTCCACACGTATTACTAGAATTACTCTATAATTGATTAGAATTAAAAGTAACAGTTTTACTGTCTCGTTCAATAAAGTCATTAAATTTAAAATAATCTGGCGGGTTTCCAAAGGAATCCATGAATTCACTATTTTTATGTTTAGAAAAATATATTAGAACCCATTGTTCTCCAGGTTCAGCACTCGTATCGGTATTTACAACAAATAGAGAAGGGAATATTTTTACCTATTTAGGTAGCTTGTCAGCCGCGAACACGCCTCGAAATATACTTTTAGTACTTAAATCTTTTTCAAGAATTTTAGTTATCTGTAGCGAATCCATTAATTATTTTAATAGAAAATCACGGTTCGATTTTTATCAATTTCAATCAAATTTTCACATTTGAAAATATGACTTTCATTAAATGACACTTTTAATTAAAAAATTAGGTTAAACAAAAAAATTTAGCTCATAGGTTTTAGCATTTAATTTCGACCTTGGAATTTAACTCGTTATAAATGTAAGTTACTCCATCCATTTCAATTGAGAATTGTGAGGATAATTTTGCTTTTCCATTACCTTTAGTTTTAACAAATTGCCTTAAGTGATATTTGGCAGTTTCTTGTCAAATGGTGTAATCATGGGATATATAAATGCGAGATCCTTTTAGTTTATAGGTATTTTGCAGAATCTCACGTTTTATATTTGAGTTATCTAATTTTAGAATGATACGTCGGTTTTCCCCGCGTCTATACGCTTGGTGTGGCAAAATTATCACCTCAATTCCCAGCAGTTGTTTACAAATGTCGCGCATAGAGGTAGCTAGTTTTGCTCTGTCTTCCCCGGCTGATTCGGGCATTCCCGATATGACAATATTATTACGCCTTCTGTCGGCTTCTAGAGATTCGACTTGAGATTTTAAGCTAAGAATTTTTTTATCTTTTTCTATAAATTTAAGTCCTACTTGTTCTAAAAATCCATCGTTATCTAATTTGAGGCTATTAAAGGAATCTGGTAATTCTTCTAGTTTCTGTAATCTAGCTTCATGGTCTTTTATTTTTCTACATACTCTGTCCATTTTAGTGTTAGATTCTTTTATTGAAGTATTTATTGTAAATTGCGGTAGAATCGGTTTTTACTTCGGTTCTGATTTTATCGAATTCAATTTTATTGTCAGCCCTCAGGTTTTTAATTTCGTCGAATATCAGTCTTAGATTTTTTCATCCCCCATTATATGAGATTTTTGTTTTCGCCGAGAGCACCAGCAAAATAATATAACAGAACTGAATTGAATAAAACGAAGTTACTTTTACCTGGAATATAGAGATAACGAGTTAGTTCAGGATCTAGTTGCTGGCGCTCTGAACTTCTTTCAGTCGTGTCGGCTCCTTATATAGACTCGGTGATAAGGTGGCGCGGCGTATGCAAAAAAGCGTTTATTATATTTTTTTTTTAAAAGATGACTCGACGATTCACTACATGATTTTAAAGTTCAGAAATCTCTTCTTATCTGGCGTTGACGGTGTTTAAAAAAAATCGTAATAAATTGCAACTTCATACGCCGAAAAATGGCACTTTTATGTGAAGCGAATGGCGACGTGAAGAGACGAGATTACGTTATAATTCCTAGGAGCAGTGCCCCCGCCAACAGTAGGCACAATTAGGCCTATTTTAGGGGCCTCTAAAAGTTTCAAAAAAATACCCTCTGATTTTCAAATTTTATTTCTTTTTAAAAATTGGTCATCTAGCTCTGTAAAAAAGAAATCCCATTCAATTCCAATTTCCAAGAGTCCTAAATGGCCCTTACAAAACGTTATCTTTTTAATCACCTATACTCGAAATCAATCTTACCTGAGTACACTACTAATGGCAGCGAACTCTGTGGTTTCGGCCATTGGTAGTGTACTCTGGTTACATTGATATAGACAGAAGCCAGGACAAGGAGATGACAGTGGTTGCCGCGTTAAATGACCCCCGGCCATTGGCAAGGCTAATTAGCAACTCTACCTAAATTGTTCAAACAGCCTTTTTCAAGGCTAGATATAGCTGTTATTATTATAAAGTCTGTTTGAAGACTACATATCTTTAACTAAGCTTCATTGTCTTAAACCTTGTTAAGGCTATTTCGCTATTAGTATATAATAGTAGTATTTTTAAATATGAGTACCAGAATTTTTTTATCTGTGGCTCAAAAACGACAGAAAGGGAATAGTTTGGGGCAATACATCTAAATATAATTTAAACAGATTGCAAGTCCTCCAAAAAAGAGTTCTCAGAACCATTTATAACGTAGACTGGTTGGCCCTAACCAAAGTGTTATTTAAAAAAGTGGTTTGTTAAATATTGAGCAAATATAGATATAGTAACTTACTATTTATTCATAAGAATTTAAGTTTTCAAAACCCCCAACTATTCACGATAAATACAACAAAATCTAAAACGAGATCAAACGATGTCTTAAATTTACCCATATGTAACACTAGAAAGAAAATTACTTCAGTTTTCTACTATGGAGTAAAACTATATAACTTGATATATGCAAAAATTAAGGAATGTAGGACTCTGTGCGCGATCAAAAAGTGTTTAAAATCTGAAATTCTGAAAAACGAGATGTTTTAATAATAACCTTTAATCTAATGTTTTTTTTCTTTTTTCTATTGTTAATTTTTTAATTTATTTTATTTTTTTATGCCTGTTATATTGTTTCAAATAATTTCAATCCAGTGCTAGAATAATGTTATGAAATCTTACAAAAGAGGGCTATAAGTCACTAGACGACTTGGCCCTTAATACCAAAAAAATGTAAATTTTCTTGAAAATAAAAGTTGAATTGAATTGAATTGAATTGAAGAGAAGATAGTTTCGTTAGTGTCAGAAAGGTGCAATGGCACGTTTTTTGAATCGTCGGCGCAAACCCATAACGATAGTTCTGAGGAAAACCTAGGCAAATAATTGGGAGAGGGTTTAGAATCCTTGGGGACTGATAACAGTGGTAGTAATACTGCTGAAGTACTTCCAAACGTCATGGAAATGGAACTAACTCATGAAGGAGAAATTGCAGAAGTAATTGCAAACCCCAACTCTAACCATGCAAAAAATAGATCAAACAACGTGTCCAATTCAAAAGAAATGGGCTTACACGCGTTGAATAACTTGAATAGTAGTCTAGCTAAAGATTGCTTTCCAGTTCCGCCTAAACTAAATCCTTTTCCTAAAAGAATAATTGGAGGTAAAAGTCGAGGTTTCAATTCTTCTAGGTATGACAAATATAAAATGATTGAATATTCAGTTGCAAAGGATGCAGTGTATTATTTGGTGGCCGTCATTTGTTAGGCAGTAAAAATACTGGATTTCTAAAGGGATTTTCGGATTGGAAAAATATGGGAAAACAATTCAAAGAACACTTCACTTCCAACAAATCTTCTCACCAACTAGCCTACAAAACGTACTTCTACTTTATAGAATCCGAATCCCGTGGATCAATAGCTTTCTAGGTTAACGACCACTATAAACCAGACATTATTAGAAATACAGAGGTCCTATCTACACACGTTGAAGTGATTACATTATGTCCCTAACAATATTCAGGGGAACACTTACCCATCCGCCGACAATATTGGGAATAGAGGAAACTTTATTGCAATATTAGATCTTTAAAAAGAAAATGTCCTGATTTAAAAGCCAAGTGCGATAATATGACGAATAATGCCAAATATATGCACAGCACCATACAAAACGAAATAATTGGCATTTGTGCAAGTTTAGTGAGAAAAATTATTCTTCAATAGGTCAACGAATCCGGTGGATTGTACTCTGTAATAGCTGACAAAACTCGAGACAATGCGGGAGTAGAGCAGTTAAATCTTTGTATTCGATATACTAAAGCAGAAATAGGTGTCGTAGAACGATTTATAGGGCTCACAGATTTACACAAGTTTGATTCTGAGAGTATCAGCTTGGCAATTATAAATCTTTTAAAAGAGGATGGTTTCAAACTGGAGAATTGTGTTGCACTGACTTATGATGGGGTAAGTGTAATAAGTGGGCATGTAAAAGGAGTAAGGGTGAAAGTAGACGAAGCAGTAGGTGGCCATTGTCCGTACGTTCATTGCTACGCCCACCGCTTAAATTTAGTTTTGGTTGACCGTTGCTCCAAAATATCGACAGTTATAGAACTACTGGGTTTGGTTCAAGCCATTTACAACTTTCAAAGCAATTCGGTCATTAGAAGTGAATATTTGGAAAACTACCAAAAACATCTAGGCTACGATATACTAAAAATGCCACTCTATAGTGGAGCAAAAAAAGGGGGATTCACTATATTTTAGAAATAGACTCGATTCCGTAGTTTTAACTTTAGAGAATCTGATTGGAAACGGAAAACCCGACGAGACTGCCAATTTCATAACTTTAACAACTTACATAAGACGAAGTATTAGGTGTAACAAATTCCCAGTCGGAATATTTACAAAGTTCCAAAGTTATTTTAACGGAAGCCGTTGCCATTAGCCAAGCTACTGTCAAGACCTTAGAAAAGTGTAGAAACTCTGAACGCTTTGATTCTATTTGGGAAAAAGTTACTAAAATCGGGGAATTGGCTTTTATTGCAGTACCTGACCGTAACAGCAAACCATTAGCTTTACGAAAACGTAAAATTATCCATAACAACAGGAGATTTAAACATAGTGTGGTAACAAGTACATCGGGGACCAGGGCAACTGAAGCAAAAACCCTGGTAAACCAGATGAGGTCCACCTATTTCGAATTAATAGACAAATTTATTTCTGAAAGGAATATACGATTATTAGAAAACTCTGATTATTATAAATGTATCATGGCGTCTGACCCTAACTCTGAGAACTTCCTAAACGAAATCGATATCCTAACACATTGTGACACATCCGATAGGTTTCATTTCGACCTTGATTCCTTAAAAAGTCTAACTAAAATTGCGAGAAATCTAATTATCCCCAAAACATTTGCAGCGTAAGCGACTGCTTCCACTATTTAATGACCATGGAAGATGGCTTCCCTGACCTTGTTAAGTACTACAAGGTTGTTTCATGCATTCCTGTGGCAAACACTATCTCAGAAAGAAGTTTCAGTTCCCTGAAAAGAATTGAAACACGTCAACGAACAACTGTGGGATAATATTGACTTTCAAATCTGGCTACTTTGTCCATTAATCGGATAATGTTGAATTGTTTACAAGAAAACCCTAATTTAGTGGTTGATGAATTTGGTAAAAGCTTTAATAGAAGAGAGTCATTCTTTGATTAAATTGCCAGGGAAGAAAATTTTATTTTTCCTAAGAGAACGTTTAAATTAACAGTCAAATAATTCTTTAAAATAGGGCATTTCTAAATTAAAATATTTAGAAAGGGGGCCTCTAAATCAGACCGGGTCTGTGAGTTAAAAATTCCTGGCGGGGGTACTGCCTAGGAGAGTTGATAACGTGACCGAGGTTTGCAATAAAAAATCTGGAATCTGGAATATAGAGGATCTAGTTGCTGGCGCTCTGAACTTCTTACTTTGAATAAAAAATATTTACTCCTTAGTTAGTTTATTACTCTCCCACGCAATGAAAATTATATACGCAAATGTTGGCAGTGCAAACTGTAATATCCCCAAGCTTGTTTCACATTTCCCTGACGGCCAGATTGACATTTTTGCTATTACCGAAACCTTTTTTAAAATGACTTTGTTACTTATCTCCCAAATTATGTATTCACTGGTATTGGAAACCGGACGGGTGGTGGTGTAGGTTTCTATATAAAATTAGGAATTGAATTTACTGTCTTATCAGAAATATGTTTATTTAACGATAATATAGAATGTTATAGTGTAAAAATGTCTCCTTCTTGTGACATACTTGCTGTGATCTATAGACCTCACACTGCTAATTTTGATATTTTCTTGGAATATTGTGAAGAAATCCTAAACAACACAAAAAATACCAAGGTTCATAAAATTGTAGCTGGAGATTTTAATTTTAACTTTTTATCTAACACCCCCTGCCCGCTAGCGATAATTGACGTATTTGCGAGTCATGGTCTTATAAAGATTTAATTTAACTGGCAACACTTTAATGTTAGACACACTTAGGAAATCGATATAAATTTTTGAATTAATTCTTAAGAATGTAGATTTTTTCAAGGCTCCAAAGTCCATTTAACTGTCAGATTGGCTTGTTGAAATACTAAAATTTGTTACATTACTGAAGTCCAACAGGGTTTTGAAGATAAATCGACACTAGCAATTGGTTAACAAATGATTAAAGCCTAAATTCTTATTGATATAAGTAAGCTTGTCAGCTCTGTTATGTTAGTAACACTCCTTAATTACCTAAATTTTTCACTTTTGTAACCAGCTTGATCTGCCTAAGAAGGAAGATTTTGGCAAATTTCCAACATCAAAGCAACTTCCGGCATTCATAATAGATATACAGATTTCTTGTTAGTCACCTTGGACAAATACGGCTTAAAAGTCTGAGCGAGACTAATATTTTGATAACGAAAAAAATTAACCTAAGTGATTAAAGATTTTATTTAACTTTCAACACTTTAATGTTAGACACACTTAGGAAATCGATATAAATTTTTTAATTAATTCTTAAGAATGAAGATTTTTTCAAGGCTCCAAAGTCCATTTAACTGGCAGATTGGCTTGTTGGAATACTAAAATTTGTTACATTACTGAAGTCCAACAGGGTTTTGAAGATAAATCGACACTAGCAATTGATTAACAAATAATTAAAGCCTAAATTCTTATTGATATAAGTAAGCTTGTCAGCTCTGTTATGTTAGTAACACTCCTTAATTACCTAAATTTTTCACTTTTGTAACCAGCTTGATCTGCCTAAGAAGGAAGATTTTGGCAAATTTCCAACATCAAAGCAACTTCCGGCATTCATAGAAGAAATACACATTTCTTGTTAGTCACCTCGGTCAAAAACGGCTTATAAGTCTGAACGAGACTAATACTTTGATAACGAAAAAAATTAACCTTGTGATTAAAGATTTAATTTAACTGGCAACACTTTAATGTTAGACACACTTAGGAAATCGATATAAATTTTTGAATTTATTCTTAAGAATGAAGAGTTTTTCAAGGCTCCAAAGTCCATTTAACTGGCAGATTGGCTTGTTGAAATACAAAATTTTTTTACATTACTGAAGTCAAGCAGGGTTTTAAAGATAAATCGACAGTAGAAATTGATAAACAAATAATTAAAACCAAAATACTTATTGATATAAATAAGCCTGGCAGTTCTGTTATGTTAGTATCCATAATTATCTAAAATATTTCAGTTTTGATCTGCCTAAGAAGGATGATTTTGGCAAATTTCCAACAGCAAATCAATTGAAGGAATTCATAGAAGAAATACACATTTCTTGTTAGTCACCTCGGTCAAAAACGGCTTATAAGTCTGAACGAGACTAATACTTTGATAACGAAAAAAAATAACCTTGTGATTAAAGATTTAATTTAACTGGCAACACTTTAATGTTAGACACACTTAGGAAATCGATATAAATTTTTTAATTAATTCTTAAGAATCAAGAATTTTTCAAAGCTCCAAAGTCCATTTAACTGGCAGATTGGCTTGTTGAAATACTAAAATTTGTTACATTACTGCAGTCAAACAGGGTTTTGAAGATAATCGACTTGGCCCTTAACAATAAAAAATGTGTTAATAACGTATTAATGAATAAATTTGAATTTAATTGAATTGAATCGACACTAGAAATTGATTAACAAATAATTAAAACCTAAATACATATTGATATAAATAAGCCTGGCAGCTCTGTTATGTTAGTATCCATAATTATCTAAAACGTTTCATTTTTTATCTGCATAAGAAGGAAGATTTGAGCAAATTTCCAACAGCAAAGCAACTTACGGAATACAAAGAAGCAATACACATTTCTTGTTTGTCACCTCGGTCAAAAACGGCTTAGAAGCCTGAACGAGACTAATATTTTGATAACGAAACAAATTTACCTAAGTGATTAAAGATTTAATTAAACTGGCAACACTTTAATGTTAGACACACTTAGGAAATCGATATAAATTTTTGAATTAATTCTTAAGAATGAAGAATTTTTCAAGGCTCCAAAGTCCATTTAACAGGCAGATTGGCTTGTTGAAATACTAATTTTTTTTAAAATACTGCAGTCAAACAGGGTTTTGAAGATAAATCGACACTAGCAATTGATTAACAAATAATTAAAACCTAAATTCATATTGATATAAGTAAGCTTGGCAACTCTGTTATGTCAGTAACACTCCTTCATTACCTAAAATTTTCACTTTTGTAACCAGCTTGATCTGCCTAAGAAGGAAGATTTTGGCAAATTTCCAACTTCAAAGCAACTTCCGGCATTCATTATAGATATACAGATTTCTTGTTAGTCACCTCGGACAAATACGGCTTAAAAGTCTGAGCGATACTAATATTTTGATATCGAAAAAAATTAACCTAAGTGATTAAAGATTTAATTTAACTGGCAACACTTTAATGCCCAATATCTTAAATAAACATTTTACTTCCGACGATGTCCCTATTGATCTGGATACCGGGTCTGACTATTCTACGTCTTACCGCTTACAATGGCCTTACTACCGGTAACTCCCGCTGAAATTAGCGATATCGCTCGTAGTTTGGGCTCTGGTTTGTCCCATGGTTTTGACAATTTTCATCCCCGTCCAATGAAATATGTCAAAGAGTCTATTCTTCTTCCGCTTACATTTCTTATAAACATCTCCTTTTCACTTGGTAAATACCCTGAAAAATTAAAAACAACTATAATCTTACCTTTCCTTAAAAAAGGGGATAGCGACAACCCACATAATTATAGGCCAATATCTGTCCACTCATTTTTTGCTAAAATTTTTGATAAAGCCTTTCATAATCGTCTAGAATCATTGACGCTTTGGACGGGGGGGGGGATATTTTTCTGGGTGTCTTCTTAGATCTTCGCGAGGCTTTTGATAGCGTGCCACACAATAGCCTACTAAATAAATTGTACAGACTAGGAGTTCGTGGTAACGCCGGATGCTGGATAAAAAGCTATCTTACAAACCGAAACTGCTACACTCGAGTTAATAATAATTACTCCCTTCCAATTACTCTCAAATCGGGTGTCCCCCACGGGTCAATCATTTAACCTATTTTATTTAACTTATATTTGAATGACTTAATTGCTGCGAATTTGTAAAAATCAGACCTGATGATGCCTCCGTATGTGATGGCGAAACTAGTCGTTCGCTCTTTGTAGCGCGTTAAAAATTTTAAAATGTTATTAAAAGTTTTTACTGTGTAACTAAAGTAGTTTTACTCTTTTTTATCTCTCTCTCTCTTTTTTTCTTCTTTTTTATCTTATGACTTAATTGATTGTATTCCTAAAGGTGTATTATATTTGTACGCGGATGACACCCTTTTGCTAGTTGGTGGAAAATATTTAAACTTTATTGCCTAAAGCTTAACCTTGATAAAACAGAGTACATGATTTTTAAAAATTTCGGAAAAAAAAATGAAACTGTAATCATCATTGATAACCACCCACTTAAAAAAGTTGAAAAATATATAAGTATTTGGGCATTTGGTACGACTCTCACCTAACCTGGAACGACCAAGTGAACGCGCTTTATATAAAACTGTCGAGGGTATGTGGCCTATTACACATCTGCAAAATTATGTTACCCCGTAAAGTTATGGTAGAAATGTACCACACGTTGTTTCACTCCCTTTTGTCGTATGGTATTTGTGTTTGGGTAAATACTTCGAAGCTCAATACAGAACGTATTCAAAAACTTCAATAAAGAATACTACGATCGGTATACAATGCCGACTATCTAGCTCATACAAAAATGTTTTTTAAAAATAGCAAAATTCTTCGTGTAATACAACACTATAATTATGCAAGCCTACTATATATCTATAAAGATAAAAATTCGGGATGTAAAATCACCGATATAAATAAAACCTTAAAAAAAGCAAGATCAACAAAAGTATTAAATGAACCAATGTGTTATACCACTAAAAAATTAAATCTATCTTTTATAAAGGCGCAAAAAACTTTAATAACGTAGAAGGTACAATTCAATCGGCTGCTAATTACATTAATTTCAAAAAGATGTTAAAGATCAAAATTTTAAACGAAGACATGTTTTTATTATAATTCTGGTGAGATACGCAAGCCTGGGAATATAATCGGAAAGGGGTTTTAAATCTAAAAATAGCCTAATTTGTTAATTTTTTTAATTAGTTAACTGTTTTATGTATAATGATTTTAATATAATTAATAAGAGGGCTTACAAGTCGCCAGTTGACTTAGCCCTCTAAATGCAATGTATGTCTTTCTAAAATAAATAAATAATTGAAATTGAAAATTGAAACCTAAGCTTGACAAAACCAAAACTAAAATTAAACCATACTGTTAAAAAAATTACCCCCCCCCCCTAAATTACCTAGAGACTAATAAGCCAAAGCCTATCGCTGGACTTAAATAAAAAAATATTTTATAAGAGTACAAGGGCCAAAACTGCTCTTTAGTTCTTAATTTTAAACCATCCGAGTAAGGCTGCAAAAGGCCCATATAACCAACCTTATTTGGACCTTTACGGACCTGAATATACCCAAAGACTTTAGGCTCCAATAAAGTAAAGAAAGCTACACTTTCTAAAAGAGACACTAATGTCAAAGTATAGCTTCAATTTAACAAAATTATTAAAAAAGACACTGCCTTATAAATGAACCCTTACGAAAAATATCTTAAGAAATCTTAAGAACATTTTTAACGAAAATGTTTGGGAATTTCTTACGAGTTCCCCTTGGGAAACATTGTTAAGTTTGGCAGCTTTTTCCCATGACCACTCTTAAGAATTTCTTAAGAACATTTGAAAAGGAATTCGTTACATTTATCATTGAAATTTCCTAAATAAATTCCCTTCGCTTCCCATGAATATTACCTTCGCTTCTTAAGAATTGTCCTTTGCCCTCCCAATGGTATCCCTTTGCTACCCAAGGATTTTCATTTAGCTTCCCACGGATTTCCCTTCGATTCCCAAGGACCCAGGTAGCAAAATCTCGTTGATAAACCGTTTGTGAATCGTTAAAACTATGTGGAGAGATAAACGTTATGATATACAGTCTTATTACTAACAGAAACCCAAGTATCGTTTATTTAACGTATGTATTAAACGAAAACTCAACTATTAAATGATGTCAAATTCATTAAGTATAAACGTTATAGAACTTACGTCGAATAAGCGTTGGTATTAAACAACTAAAAGGGTACCCGGTAAATTTCAGGAACATACGCTTATTATGGAAAAAGGCAATTATATCCCTTAGAGAAATACCTCTTTCAAAGCAATACGGGCAATTCCCACATGATGTGCCAGTGTCAATCTAATGTCCTAATCAACACGAAAGTACAACGCTGACATAACTCTCTCCACGCATGGCACTGTACCCTATATAACCAACTGATTTATGCCAATTTAAAACAATTATACGTTGATTACACAATAATTTCCCTTTTAGCATAGGGTCTAGTGTCTATAGAAGAAGGCTTTTAAAAATATTACAATACTTTAAGCGTTTTTCGTATGTAGGGCCAAAGAATAAAGAAACTCAGTCTTTTGGCTAAAACCAAAGTGTAGTATCTTGTGTATAGTGGATATACCTAATTATTAAATTAATCCAATTAATTAAAGATGTTTTGCCGACCATAACCGTTGAAAACCAGAGATAGTATACCAAATGTGGTCGACGTAAGTTGAAAACTGTAGATTCCTATAGCGGACAAACAAACATATAAATTAAGTTTATATTTAGTTAAATACTAACCACATCTATAACACGTTTTAATTAGATTATTCTTATTAAAATATGTTTAAGAAGTGGTTTATATTTGTATAAATATAAACTTGTATTATTAGTAGGATTAAAAAATTAGTTGATAGCTAACAAACATAAAAATGTCTCATGTTTGCCAAATGATATACCCTTAAAAAAGTTCAATAATATAACGTTATTTTAACCTAAATATCCATATTAAAAGTGACGTTTTTGAATGTGGTGGATATAATTTAAATAACGTGGTTTTTTCAACCTAACTATTTTGATAAAAACAAGAGTTCTAAAAGAGGTCAATATTTTACTAAATATAAACATTTATAATTAGTGGGATAATAACCATTAAACGTTATTTTGACCTTAAACCAAATATTGACCATTTTACAAACGTTATTTTGCTACCTGGGGATTTACCCTTAAAGGTTTCCAAAACAAAATATTCCAAAAATGTTTGTTTATTCAAAAAAAATATGTTTAAAATTATGAGGCTTCATTGATTTGATTCGTCATTGTCTGGAGAAATTTCTTGGTCAGGGAAAATTTCGTGGTTTGGGGAAATTTCTTCTTGTATTGTCCTTTTTATTTTAACTTCTTGAGCCTCAGGACATTTTGTACAGGTGTAACCTAAACAATAAATTAACTTATAAATTACTGATAATTTTAAAGCGGCTTATAATTAAAAACAATTGGATAAAATGAAAAGAGATTCACTAACTAATCCTCCTATACTGGCTGGATCCGATTGTTTTTTTGGCTGGGATATGCTTATATGCAAGTGTATATGTCGGTTCAAATCATGTAAATTTTAGCTAATTCGATGAGTTTAAAGTATTGGAATCGGGGCTATTACAAATTTTATTTCCTTTTGAAATGGCCACAGGGAAAAACTAATCCCAGTAAATGATGAAAAGTTTATGAAATGTTTAAGAGTCGTCAGCTCCAAGGGTAAACAATACCTTTTTAAAATTAACATAGTACTAGATGGAAATTAATATGTTAATCTTATTTTAAAAAAATGGAATTTATTCGATTAAGCTAAAAGTCATTTCCTTGTCGTAAAACGAATGTTAACTAATTAAAAAAATTAACAAATTAGGCTATTTTTAGATTTAAAACCCCTTTCCGATTATATTCCCAGGCTTGCGTATCTCACCAGAATTATAATAAAAACATGTCTTCGTTTAAAATTTTGATCTTTAACATCTTTTTGAAATTAATGTAATTAGCAGCCGATTGAATTGTACCTTCTACGTTATTAAAGTTTTTTGCGCCTTTATAAAAGATAGATTTAATTTTTTAGTGGTATAACACATTGGTTCATTTAATACTTTTGTTGATCTTGCTTTTTTTAAGGTTTTATTTATATCGGTGATTTTACATCCCGAATTTTTATCTTTATAGATATATAGTAGGCTTGCATAATTATAGTGTTGTATTACACGAAGAATTTTGCTATTTTTAAAAAACATTTTTGTATGAGCTAGGTAGGCGGCATTGTATACCGATCGTAGTATTCTTTATTGAAGTTTTTGAATACGTTCTGTATTGAGCTTCGAAGTATTTACCCAAACACAAATACCATACGACAAAAGGGAGTGAAACAACGTGTGGTACATTTCTACCATAACTTTACGGGGTAACATAATTTTGCAGATGTGTAATAGGCCACATACCCTCGACAGTTTTATATAAAGCGCGTTCACTTGGTCGTTCCAGGTTAGGTGAGAGTCGTACCAAATGCCCAAATACTTATATTTTTCAACTTTTTTAAGTGGGTGGTTATCAATGATGATTACAGTTTCATTTTTTTTTTCCGAAATTTTTAAAAATCATGTACTCTGTTTTATCAAGGTTAAGCTTTAGGCAATAAAGTTTAAATATTTTCCACCAACTAGCAAAAGGCTGTCATCCGCGTACAAATATAATAAACCTTTAGGAATACAATCAATTAAGTCATAAGATAAAAAAGAAGAAAAAGAGAGAGAGAGATAAAAAAGAGTAAAACTACTTTAGTTACACAGTAAAAACTTTTAATAAAATTTTAAAAATTTTAACGCGCTACAAAGAGCGAACGACTAGTTTCGCCATCACATACGGAGGCATCATCAGGTCTGATTTTTACAAATTCGCAGCAATTAAGTCATTCAAATATAAGTTAAATAAAATAGGTTAAATGATCGACCCCTGGGGGACACCCGATTTGAGAGTAATTGGAAGGGAGTAATTATTATTAACTCGAGTGTAGCAGTTTCGGTTTGTAAGATAGCTTTTTATCCAGCATCCGGCGTTACCACGAACTCCTAGTCTGTACAATTTATTTAGTAGGCTATTGTGTGGCACGCTATCAAAAGCCTCGCGAAGATCTAAGAAGACACCCAGAAAAATATCACCCCCGTCCAAAGCGTCAATGATTTTTTATAGTTGTGAACGATTGCATCTACAGTACCTTTACCCGGACGAAATCCGTATTGAAAATCCGAAATCAAATCGCACTTTTTAGCGAATGATTCTAGACGATTATGAAAGGCTTTATCAAAAATTTTAGCAAAAAATGAGAGGACAGATATTGGCCTATAATTATGTGGGTTGTCGCTATCCCCTTTTTAAGGAAAGGTAAGATTATAGTGGTTTTTAATTTTTCAGGGTATTTACCAAGTGAAAAGGAGATGTTTATAAGAAATGTAAGCGGAAGAAGAATAGACTCTATGACATATTTCATTGGACGAGGATGAAAATTGTCAAAACCATGGGACGAACCAGAGCCCAAACTACGAGCGATATCGCTAATTTCAGCGGGAGGTACCGGTAGTAAGGCCATTGTAAGCGGTAAGACGTAGGATAGTCAGACCAGGTATCCAGATCAATAGGGATATCGTCGGAAGTAAAATGTTTATTTAAGATATTGGGTTCAATAGGGATTTCGTTGTTTGCTTTTTTTTTTCCTAGAAGGTTATTTATAATTTTCCATTTTTCTCTTGGCCCCCGAAACCTTTTTATAATAATAGGAGCTCCGTGTGTTTCTAATTTTATTGATACAGTCATTTAGATAAATTTTGTAGTTTTCAATATTTGTGATAGTTGGATGACGCTGTGATATTTTTTGTAATCTATTTTTCGCTCTAATAAATTTTATCAAATCAGGTGTCACCCAGGAGTCAACCTTAGGGGTGATATTTTTATAGTTGAAACATTTATTATATTCTTTACTTAAGAGTAGTTCGAATTGTTCATATGCTAAGTCAATGTCAACACTTTCATACACTGATGACCAATCAACCTGGGTTAAATTAGACGCAAAACATTCTATATTTTTACCTCTCCGAGGGTACTTTGTACCCTGGATGGGTTATACAATCCCCGTGTCTGTGTGGGTGTGTGTGTGGGTATGTGTGTGTGGGTGTGTCTGTGTCTGTGTGTCTGGCCTGCGAACGCGCACGCATTTGTGTAGCAAAGTGTAATCACTGCGTACGAAGCTTCTCGGAATTTAAAGGTTGGCAAAACCACCGTGTGACGGTGAGCGTTAACGGATAAATTTGCGGTTGCGTCGGGTCTGGTTTTGTGTTTTTCGCTAACGCTCAACTCGGTTATTTTGTAAATTTCGTTATTGTAAGGTTTATGTGTAGTGTGGGAATGTTGAGTTTGTGCTATTGCGGTTATGGGTGTTGAGTGTGTGTGCGTTTTCTATGTATGTCATAGCTCCTTCTTCTAATTGAATTTTGGGACAAACCGAGTGCTGAGTGTTATGCAACATCTCAACTTCCAATGGCAGGGTTTCCAACAACTGTTTTCGGTAATAGTCTTAGTTTCAATTTGCGATAGCATCAGGCGGGATTCGCACCCGAGCCCTTCTATATGACAGGCGAATGTTCTACCCCAGAACCACCGATACGTATTACGTTTCTTTGAAAATTATAAACTCAGCTTAGCGGAAGAGTATATTAATGGTTTTTAAAGTCTACATTTTTTTACGTATGGAATTTTAAAGGTCAAATCTTGTTTTAGCGCAGTCAGCAGAGATAAGAGGGTTACAGGGTAGAACCTGTGGGTGGTCCACTTTGTTAGTTTTTTGTTATTTATTTACGGGTTTTATTATCGTCACAAATATAGCTGTAATAACGCAAATGCATTTATTTAACGATTATTGATATAAGAGCTGCCGTTTAGTCAAGTGGCTCTCTGTGTTTTGTTGATGGTAAGGTTTTTGCTTCTTGTTAATACTTTTGGTGTGGATATTTGGATATTTACAATTCCTAACGCAGTCATTGATTCCCTGGGTGTGCTAGTCATTATATGATATTGTAAATTGGACGGCATTGGTCTTTTGCATGCGGTATGTGTCACAACGTCAACTGGAAGTCTACGAGTCATCCACTACCAGATGTCGAATATAGCTATTCTACGGTATCTTCATCAAAGGCGAGTGTTGAAATAATATGAGCGTTAAAGATGCGGCAAGTATTTCGTAAGCAAGAAAAATACAAATACCCTCTGTAGATATTTCTTTCATTAAAATTTGCTTCGTATTATATTCAACTGATAAACTTGTACTGTAAAAAGGGTTAAATTCAATTGTGCAATTTAATTAAGCCTGGAAGCACTAAAATATTTGACACAATTAGAAACTGTATTTAACTTTTCAGTATTTTCTTAAGAATGAAGAATTTTTCCATTTATTTATAACCTTAGTTAAATATATTTTTTTTTTTAAATAATATTTTCCAAAAGTTGATGGAGTCTACCCCCGGTCCCAAATCACAGTTTAAACATTTACATTTATCTTTGGATTTTTTAATATAGTAGGATTCTAATAAATTTAATTCGATTGGGATATTACAATGTTTCTTAAGTTCAGCTGATTCGAAGTTAATTCTTTGGTTTGTATTTTGTATTTATGGAACCTTTTTAACCTAACATCGTCTGAATGTTCTTTCGTGCGTATTTTAAAACTTCGCTCGGTTTGTCCAATGTATTAGTCTCCACATTCACACTTCATTGAATACACTCCAGGTGTATCTTTTTTTAATTGGATATTTAAGATATTTTAAGTGGTTATAATTTGGTTTACAATTCAAACAACTCTTGAAGATGTTGGCTATTTTTAGGACAAAGTTGAATAAAAGGGGATACAGATAACTGGTTGATCTGTATTAAAACTTTTTAACGTTGTACGTTTAGCTATGTCTTTAGAACTATTTATTTTATTATATGCTATCTATAGCTACCATTTTCAAAAATTCCAATTCACTCTCAAGAGCTAAATCATCTGAACAAATATTTGAAGCCCAATATACAACCATTCTTATTCTAAATTTATATTTAAAAAAATTATTTATAACCAATTCGAGGAACAATGGTCCTGTACAGTTTCAAGATTACTAAAAGAACCGTTTTAAGATAGCAGTGCGCAAAATAATTCGTGGCGTCATATACATTTGCGGATATATGACCATCAAAAATGTTAAGTTTATCCCATAGTGTAAAGAGTTCGGTATGATGTTGATATTTTCATTAAATTTATAAAGGCGGGACGATCGTCCCTACTATTAATTTATTATCACAGAAACAATTGAAAATATCACCGTAAACTTAGGATGATAAAATTAGCGAAAAAGTCCATTATGAAAAGGGATAATATAGCTAAACCCTAAACAAATATGAAGAAATTTAAAAACTTACTAATAGCTCGTACCGATAGGTCTTCGAGCAAACCAAAAGACGCGAATCTCGGACCAAATAGATCTTCGAGTGAAAAACTAAATTAAATTAAATAGCCAGAAATTCCAACGGTAGACCGGTTTCGTCCTATTTGGAACTCGTCAGTACCGTGCGGGAAATCTGGCTGGCGACTATAGCACCGAATAGAGAAACTAATCCTAAACATAAAAATTACAAAACGAGTTGCATAGCAACGGAAAGCCGAATAGGGGGAGAGTGGTGGAGATAAGTATATACTTATCTCGAAGACCTATCGGTACGAGCTATTAGTAAGTTTTTAAATTTCTTCAAATTTGTTTAGGGTTTAGCATTATTATCCCTTTTCATAATGGGCTAATCTACTTATTCGCTAATTTTATCATCCTTTACAATGCAGACCGTAAACTTAGGTAGCTCATCCCCTTCCGTACTTCGTGATAGCAGCTACCACTTATAATAGCTCGACATTTTTCAATCCTTCATTCCGAAAAGCGTTTTGATAGAGGGCAACAGAACCTTTTTTATCAACTCCTTAGATAATTGTTAACATGAGAATTACATTTTTGTTTGTTTCTCAAGATAATACCAGTAACTTTGAAACGCTTGTGTTAAAGAAAAAGCAATAAAAACTACTAAATTGTGAATATCAGTACCCTTCATTAAAGAATAACTCGACACCTAGAAAGGCGCTTAGTTTTAATTAGGTAAGGTTCAAGAATTTTCGCTGAAAAAGGAACCGATACTTTCTCACGCGTTTAAGTTTTGACTTTCGCAACTCATATTGAGCGAACGCTATGCATGAAGTTACGCAAATAAAAACTAACCACCCAAAAATCACGTAAGTAAGGTTTTCAAAGACGATGTAATTCGGAGATGGCGTGCTGAAGTTATCTTTGGTCAAAAGAAATCCCGTTTCTTGCTCCTGTTTCCATTTGCCCAAGATGCCAGAAGAAAACAAGCGTGCCAGTCTGCAAAACCAAAATGAAAAGCATTAGCAACAAGTACATAAGATGGTTCTTAAAGAAGCAGTTCACCAAATTAACGCAAAAACGGCCTCTTCGACTCCCCTTTCCCTTCGTAATTAAAGATAACAAGTTGGCAAGCCAAAATATACCTCTCCTCGGAAGAGTTTTTAATTTTCAGTGAAGCGTAACTGTATCCGTGGTTCTGCGGAAGAACGCTCACCTGTCGTGCAAGAGGACCCGGGTTCGAATACTGGCCGATTAAAAAATTATACTACACCCAATGACAAAAAGAGGGCGCTTTTGGAAAAACCTTTTCCCTGATTCTAAGAAACTGGTTACGCAGTGATTAACCTTTGCCCCGAAAATGCAAACGCGTTCGCAGGCCTGACAGACAGACCCACAGACAGACAGACTGACAATCAGACACGGTGGTTGTATAACCCCTCCTAGGGTACAAAGTCCCCTCGGAGAGGTAACAAGTTGGCAAGCCAAAATATACCTCTCCTCGGAAGAGTTTTTAATTTTCAGTGAAGCGTAACTGTATCCGTGGTTCTGCGGTAGAACGCTCACCTGTCGTGCCAGAGGGCTCGGGTTCGAATCCCGGCCGATTAAAAAATTATACTACACGAAATGACAAAAAGAGGGCGCTTTTGGAAAAACCTTTTCCCTGATTCTAAGAAACTGGGTACGAAGTGATTACCCTTTGCCCCGAAAATGCGAACGCGTTCGCAGGCCTGACAGACTGACAGACAGACACGGTGGTTGTATAACCCCTCCTAGGATACAAAGTCCCCTCGGAGAGGTAAAAATGGAAGGATCTGAAATTATGTTACAAATACTCATCCTCAACTAAAATAACAAGTAAATGCAAAATGCAATTAATTTTTAATGTTTAAAATCTAGTTATCTAATTATAATATTATAATATAAAAAAACATATTTCATGTACATTGCTAATGTGCCTTCTATAATTGATAGATTAAGCTTTTCTGTAGAATTATTATTTTTAATGTAAGATATTTGGTGACCCCTTACCTTCCTCCAGTATACTAACATTTTGTTGAAACTCGGGGGTTAGGTAGATCTTATGTGAGTATGAAAATTGCCAACGGGAAAAGGTGCATTGGGCTTTAGTTTTCCCATGGCAACCGAAAATGTTTTTGATATCTCAAAACAAAAAATCCTCAATTTAAAAAAGCATGGGATTTTCTCAATTTCACAGGGTATACTTACTTACTTTAAAAATTTTAAAAAGTAAATTTTCAAAACTTTTTTTGACCTATTTTGGGTAAAATTGAGAAATTTTGGTGAAATTTTAACAAAATTTGGTTAACTGAGAAAATCCAATGCTATTTTAAATGGGAGGTCAAAAACCTGTTCGGTTGCCATGGCAAAACTAAAGCCCATTGCAACTTTTCATACTACCATAAGGTCTACCTAACCCCCGAGTTTCAACAAAATCGGTGATAACCACCTCGGGTAGTCTCCTTTAAGTAACAATTGTTCGAATCGCCTTGTGCATTACGTAAATTGGGAAGGGCTCCTAACATACTTATCGTTAAACAGATTCTGGTAAGGAAATGATTTGGAATAAACCATTGCCGAGAGATCCGTGAAGAAATGGTCTTCGGCGATATTGAAAATTGACAGTGAAGAATAGAGCTTTAAAATTCCCGATTTGAAATAGCTTTTTCCGGCAATGAACGCTATTTTGCTCGTTGTTACCGCTTTCAGTCCTTCATCGTACGTTACCAAAGGCCTACATTGAGAATTGGAATCCAGAATATATAGAATGTCATCCGATGTTGATTTCTGAAATTTTAAAACTTTACAACGTTAGAGCTATTGGATATTTTTTAAGAGATGGAGCAAAGTGAAGAACATTTTTCTCTGAACCATCAAGAATATTGCCGTCCAATTGTTACGGAAACAGTTCTAAATTGATACCCCCTGGTACGTATTCGAACAACGAAACAACCTCTATGGTTCGGTGTTCGGAAGAGTCTTTTTATTTTGTGAATCGCGTTTCCTAATTTTCATTTAATAAATGACACTTTTCAATATAACTCACAATTTGTCAGTTCAATCACGTCTCACTCCATCGAAAACAAATTTTCAACTGACAAAAACCTCTTTTAAAACCTTTTTTTGCGCGCGGAATGAAACGTTTCACGCAAAAACTCGAGCAATTTTTCAAATACATTCCTAATAAAAATATACGATACAAAAGATATTAGCACGCGATACATGTATAAAACCCCTCTCCCCCTATTCGGCTTTCCATTGCTACGCAACTCGTTTTGAAATTTTTAATATTTACGCTTAGTTTCTCTATTCGGTGTTATAGTCGCCAGCCAGATTTCCCGCACGGTACTGTCGAGCCCCAAATAGGACCATAGAGAAAGAAGGAAGGGGAGAGATGGTAAAGGCGAATTTCAACGTATTTCCCCTTTTCACGAAGTGGCTCTTCGCGTCATATGGCTACCATGGTTACCGACGGAATCTTGTACAATAACGCGCATCGTTGTGCGCAACTACGACATAGTCAAGAGAGAGCTTTCTCTGTTCGTTTGTGTTTTTTGGCAAAGGCTTACCAAAGTTCGGTAGAATCGGTAAAAATTTATTATAGTAAAGTAAGTTAAAATTTTATATGGCATAATTTAAATTTCTTGACTAGTATATCTAGTGTTGCTATTGCATGTTTTATAGCAGCACTTTGTGTGGTAAACCATTTTAATTAAAAACTCACTACCTATAAGCACGTGGCAGAACCACAGCTGTCACTTTCACCTTGGATTAACAATAGTGCCACAAGGTGGGGTGGCGGAGTGGTTAGCGCTTTCGCCTCGCAGCAAGAGGAGCCGGGTTCGATCCCAGCTTGTGGCACTGGGTGAAAAATCGGAACTACTCCTTCTGCGTTGAGTTTGGAAGTTCTCTCCCCACTGGTTAAAGGGGTTTTCCCCCGAGTTCTTCGGTTTCCCCTTCCATAAAAACTTGTAGAGGTTAAAGGTAATAGTAAGTGTAGGGAGCTGTTGGCTCGCGTGGCATGTAGGGCTTTCCACCACCCTCCTACGCATTGTAACCCGGCCACCTGTTTAAAGGCATTATAAGTCGCTAGATGACTTGGGCCGAAGGTGGTGCCTTGGGTATTAGCCTAGCTGATTATTATATATGACTTGGAAAAATCCTGACAAGTAAATGACTTTTGCGACAGCAGCGCCGCTTTGGCGAAGTTAACGGATAATTTGAAATTCCCGTAACACGAAGCCTTTTACAAGGCAGAACCCGTAACAAACACTTAGGAAAGCTAGAGTGATATATCCAGGTAGGCACTACTATTGTTAATCCAAGCTTTCACTGTGGGTCAAAGTTTTAAATTCTCACATATTATGGCGATGCGCGTTAGTGTACGAGCTTCTCTCTACCGTCGAGTTTACGTCACCCCCTATCTAAATATCTCACATCTTCCTTCTTTCTCTATGATAGGACGAAACCGGTCTACCGTTGGAATTTCTGGCTATTTAATTTAATTTAATTTATTTAATTTTTCACTCGAAGATCTATTTGGTCCGAGTTTCGCGTCTTTTTGTTTGCTCGAAGACCTATCGGTACGAGCTATTAGTAAGTTTTTAAATTTCTTCAAATTTGTTTAGGGTTTAGCTTTATTATCCCTTTTCATTATGGACTAATCTACCTATTCGCTTATTTTATCATCCATGTATAAAACTATTCATTACAGTTCAAAAAGAAAGTAATTCTTTTATAATGTTTTACAACTCAATTTTATATAATAGCTTTGAAATATTTCCTTTTTAGATGAATATATTTTAACGAAATTCGCAACACTCCCCCGCAAAATACAGTGTTAAGAGCCTGTATTTCCTATTTATAATTTCGCTCTATTTCACTAAACATCCAGTTCTAACGCGAAAAGCAATTGAATCGGCCTCCCATTGCTCGTTCTCGAAATACCTTGTTATCGCGTCCCTTGATCGTCTCTGTTACAACGCCCATTCGTGACATATGTGTTTCGGAGCTTTCTCGTCGTGTATTAACATGACGTCTCCTTGTTTCACCACGGCTTTGGTTTTAACTATTTTACTATAATGGGTGGATTTTAACTGCATTAAATATTCATTTTTCCAACGACGCGACGCCAAAGCCGTTCCTGTAACGCGATTCTGTTATTTATTCTTGTTTGCGTGTCTCTTTTGCAAGCAGTGTGCTCCCTCGCGGTCGTTGCTCGTTGGGTATTAATGCTGGTTATCCTTTTTCCGATTAGCAAATGCGAGGATGTGAGAGGAGTGGGCTCGTTCACATCTGAATACTCATAAGTAAGCGGCCTCGAATTTATACCCGCTTCGATATCGGTCAGCACAGTCTCCATTACTTGAAAACTAAGGAGGGAGCACCATACGCTCCCAAAATCCTCCCCACCACGCTGCATTTTTCCAGTTTAATCCTTTCTTACGAAAGAAGGTCTTAAGTTCGTCTAATTTAAGGTTTTTCCACAATAATTTTAAGTCAGTATTTGCCTTGGCAAAGTTAGTTGCATTATCTGTGTACACGTCAGTCGGCAAACCTCTTCTCGATACCATTCTGCGGAATGCCCATATGAACTCTTCAGTATGTAACGGCAGCACTAACTCTAGGTGGATCGCTCTGCTCACAACACACGTAAATAGAGACACGTACATTAAGCCTTTTGAGTTGTATTGTCTTTTAGGTAGAGTGGTCTCGTAAAGTCGATTCCGACCGAATGGAAAGGAGGTACTTCGTTAATTCTCTCCTTAGGTAAAGGGCCACTGGAACGTCCCAGCGGTTTGCTTTTAAACTTCTTGCATAAACTAAATTTTTGTAGTTGTGACCGTTTTGATTGCCTTCCGGCAATAATCCAAAATCTTGACCTCAGTTGGGTGAATGTAGCTTTTAATCCTCCGTGATATACTCGCTCGTGGCTTTCTAACACTAACAATTCCGCAAATCTCTGTTTTTAACCAATAATGATGGGAAATATTTCTTCGTATGTCATGTCCGGATGTTTTTCCAATCTGCCTTCAGCACGTAAAATTTCCTCTTTCTTCGAGAAATGGTTTCAAGGTAGCAATGTTAGAATATTTCTTAATTAACATTGGTATTTCCAATCCCGTCGCTGGTTTATTTTCATCAATGTTTTCTTTTAAAGCTACAATCTCCTGCTCGTAATCTTCAAGTTGAATTGCCTTAATCAAATTTTTTTTGCATTACGTAGTTCTTCAGCGCTGAATGGTCCTATTCGAATTTATTTCATGACGCGATCGATATATCGATAGATATAAGCAGTGGCTGCTAGAAGTTTGTACACTGTACTGTACAGGGGCGGCTCCAGGGGGGGGGGGCAAAATAGTTGATATTTACGATGAGTATCATTTTAATATACGTGTAGGAAATCAGTACAGCTTACGGTTTACATGCCGTCACGGTCTTTTACATGCAAGAGATACTGCAGCTACAGAAGAGCTACGTAATGTATTCCTGTGGAGATAAATTTGCCAGAGCTTTAATAGCGGAACTTCAACCGTCACCGATATGCTGCAAGCCGAGTCATTGACTCACTACTGGAAAATGGAGACCCGTATTCGGAGATAAATTTCAAGGCCGCGGCAGCTGCAGTGCTTAACGGCGAGGCGTTGACGGCCGTTTCCATTCCTTCTTCTAGAGGAGGCAAGGGCGCGAGCCAGGCCAATGGAAAATGTACGATACATGGTGTTTTTTTTATTAAACTTCAGGAAATGTTATTGTTACTTTATAATTAAAATTCATAACTACACAAAAACCTAGTTTTTGTCGCTGCTTTAACTTGTTTGGGTGCACGTATGCGATTATGGTAAGTCACAAGTATCTTAGTGATAAAATTATTTTAGTAAGCCTATTTATGAAATTACGGTTGTAGTGCAACCGTTCAACGATGGCGTCGTAGTTTTCGTCGAAACTAAACCTAGTATATATAAGGGACAAACGATAAGTTTTATGGGAACTTTATCAAATCAAATGCAAGTGCTTTCTTATAAAAATATTCTAAAACTGTCTAAAAAGCTTTATAGAGTTTTATGGTTTTATAGAATGCCTATGGTGCACTAATACCTACAGTGCCAGGGGTGGACTCTCTTTACCTAAATCAAGGCCCAGTATTCCTCTTTCCCCTAGACCACTTTTCTAGTATTGTAAGTAGTATTACGGTGTATGGGTTATTGGGTATACAAATACACAAGTGTCTGTTTTTTATGTCTAATCTATGACGGTGCCCCCCCCCCCCCCAAATATTTGTCTGGAGTTGCCTCTGGTACTGACAACTGTCTTTTTTATTTCTACTTGAATGTCATTTAATTCGGTGTCGGTTGCAGTACCGACGTTATTGGGCCAATACGTTTTTTTTTTTTCAATTTAAACCTAGTTGGTCCGTTCCACCACGAATTACTCTTGGCAATTCCGGAAGCTGACATACCTCTAGTCAGAAAGTCAGCAGGATTATCACTGCCTGGGCAGTGCGACCAATTATTTGGTTCTGATATTCTCCTTATCTCTACCCTTCTATTCGAAACAAACAGTTTCCAGGTTTTATCCTCTCCCTTTATCCAGTTCATCACAATCATAGAGTCTGTCCACATGTGGGTTTTAATTGTCTCTGAAAATACGTCCTTGGTGTACCTTGTAAGTTGAGTGCCCAGAAGAGACGCCATAAGCTTAAGTCTCGGAAGTGAACATGGGATTTTTTAAAGTTGCGACTCTTGATTTCGAGGTTACCAGTGACACACCAAATTGATTAGAAACAGTGACGTAGCGGACATATACCACAGCGACGTACGCCTTGGTACTACTATCGCTGAAGCAGTGTAGTTCTTCGTAAATTCTTTCCTCGTTGAATTGGCTAAAATAATACATCTGTACTTTAATTTCTTGCAAGTTGCCCAATATTGGACGGTAGATCGTCGTCCCAATCACACCTCGATTCCCATATGGCTTGCATAAATATTTTTGCGTGAATCACAAAGGGTGCTAGAATTCCGATTGGATCGAATATTTGGGCTATCGCGCTAAGCACGTTTCTCTTGATTTTCTTCATTTCACTCGTGACTTCTCGAATTTTGGATAAGTTGAAACCGAAATTTTCCTCATTAAGTTTCCATTGTAATCCCAGTATTTTCACTTCGCTCTCACTCGATATATTATCTTCGGTTTTACCAGTTTGTTCCCACGCATCTCTGAGCTCCTTCGAATTCGAACACCATTTTCTCAATTTCATTCCGGCCTGATTCATTACTTCCTGCGCTTTTTTTTTTCACGTGTTTGGAACCTGAGAGCAAGTCATCCACATAGAGGTATCTACTGAGAGCGACTATTTCTGGTCTTTTGACGTCATATTTCTTTAAATGGGTTTTAATGGTTGCCATGAGAAGGAACGGTGAACTAGTGGCCCCGAAGGGCACTCTCGTCATACGTATTACCTCGAAACCTCCAATCTTAGGTCAGTAATTCTCTTCTTTCGTCCACAAAAATCTTACCGCGTCCTGATCTTCTGAGAACAGTTCGACCTGTAGAAATGCCTTTTCCAAATCCGTTACAACCACTATTTCATGAATTCGGAACCTCAGCACTAACTTCAACAGACAGTCGTTTAAAGATGGGACATTTCGAATATGGGAAGACGCATCCAAAACAACTCTCAATTTTGTTGTTGCGCTCGATGATCTTGTGACTCCTAGATGCGGCATGTAGTACGTGCAGGGCTGACGCTAGGATTTTCAGGCCCTAGGTAAGCGTTATCAGGCCCCTTCCCGCCCACAAATATTTTTACTACAAAATATGGTTTTTTGGAAATAGTCAAAATATTTATTTTAGGCACCCGGGCCAGAGGGTCCCTTACGGAGGCCGGGCCGAGGCACTCTTGCCCCGCTTACCCTCCCCCCTAACGCCAGTCTTGAGTACAAGCCAGGAACGAACGTTGGTACTATCAAGAAATAAGTGCACCCATTGATATAGCTCCGGGTGTAGCACAAGCCGTAGGAGTCGGAGATGTAGCGTTAATGGTTCGAGGCAAGGAGCAAGAACAATTAATTTATCTACGAGAAGTTATTTATGTGCCAAACTATCGGCGAAATTTATTTGCAGCAAGAAGGATCGATCAATTAGGTTATGAGGCCATAATTCAGAGGGGAAATGTGAAGATATATAACTCCGACGGGGAAGATATAATTTTAGCGCATCTGAAAGAAAGCCACTTACATATATTAGATGGCTCCGTACGAACAGATGTCGAGAGTATACCAGTACAAAAAAAGCATATAAGTTTATCATCTGTAATGCTATGGCATAAACGACTTGGACACCCAAGTGTTCGAAAACTCGTGGAATTATCAAAGAAGAGGTTAGTAAATGGCATTGCAGATTTAAATATATCAGCAATTGAATCCTGCACGCCATGTGAATTGTCGAAGGCCACCAAGTCACCATGTAGAGGAATTGTTGACATTAAATCAAACCATGTAATGCAGCTGGTTCATTCGGAAGTATGGGGCCCATCACCTGTAGCATCAATGGGTGGTGCACGATATTATATTACGTTCCTTGATGATGATTCACGGTATGCCCGAGTTTATACAATGGTATCTAAGAAGGAAACATATGACAAGTATCTCCTGTTCAAGTTATGGGCTGAGCGCCAAACAGGGAAAAAATTGAAGGAGCTAAGAACAGATAATGGACTTGAGCAATTTGAAGAATGCTGCTGGAAAGATGGGGCTCATACCGGAAGAACGGATGTCTACTCCCCACAAATGAATGGTGTGGCGGATCGCTATAATAGGACCGTCATGAATGGAGTATGAAGTCTGTTAGAGGATTCGAATTGGCCTCAGACATTCTGGGGTGAAGCTGTATATGCTGTTACATATCTTACAACAAGCTGCCACCTGTAAAATTATATGATAAAATTCCCAAAGAAAGCTTGACCGAGGGGCTAGTCACTCCGCGTAATCGGTGTACAAGCCCGTCCCTTTGACTGTACTAATGGGATTACGCGTAATCTTTAAGGTCTGTACCTTTATCATTGTTGAGTACGCGTAATCAGTGTACAGGCCATCTGACAGTGGTTAGCCCCTCGAGCTGGACTGCGACACCTGAGGCAATTTGGCTGTTTATCGTTTGTACACATACCCAGCCAGCATCGAAATAAATTAGCGAGGAGTGCAAAACCGGAAATAATAGTTGGATACGCATTTCATGCAAGAGGCTATCGAATTTATTTACTGTATGAACAGAAAACCATTGAATCAAAGCATAAAAACTTTATTGAAGACAAGGTTGGTCTCATGCATATCCAAGGATATAATCAAGAAGCCGTAGTCGAAGTCTACAATGATTTCTAGTCGAAATGGGAAGAGGTACCGGCTCGAGAGAATTGCATAGAAGGTGAGCCAGTTGCAAGTGATGAGGCGACAAATGGCAAAAAGTAGTAGAGGGAATAGAAATTCAGGATAAAGATAATCAAGAAAGAAGACTGGTTGCAGAATCATTCCAACCCGAAGTAAGCCCAACAACAAAGATAACCCGGCAAAAATTACCACCAACAGTATCTTTAACGTTAACTCTCCACTTTCTGGTAGAGAAGGGGATGAACCGCTTGTTTTTTACGTTCGGTAGTCTTCGGTCTATAAATTCCTTTAAAAGGCTATGACGTCAGTTATACCCAAAGTCACGTAATTCCGCGTTTGCAATATCTTTTCAAAACGAAACGCACTAGTAATTGAATGTTACGTTCAGAAGAAGCGTTTTGGATATACATTTAAATACAGCCACTGCTTACAGTGTACCTCGTTAACAATTAACAACCTATCATAACAATGTTTCACAATATTTGGGCTTGCTAAAAGTCTATAATAATATTATTTTTCCAAAGTTAGTTAACAAACTGTAAATATTCCGAAGGAAAGAAAGCCTTTATAAATGACCTGCGTAGACGGCAATGGGTATTGACCTGCCTTAATGATCAGATTATATCAAAGCTAGATAAAATATTTTGGTCATCTTTATCCTGACAGGCCACTACAAATTTGAGAAAAAAATCCGCTTGACACTTCCAAGTTCGACATAAAGTAACAACTTATTCGAAATAAGTTAAAATAAAATGTTATATTATAAAAACTTACTTTAATCATTTCAAAGTAAGAACTTCCGTGCAATATACAAGCTAAGTATCCATCGAATTGAATAGCTTTTACCAAATCTTGAATAGTGTTTAACGGTGACGTTTTGTGAGCTCGACTTATAGATGATGTTAGGAAACAACCATATAGCATAGTCAGAGAACTAACGATTAGGACCATAGTTAACAAAATTACACTCTGTTTCGTATTTATACTATTAATCTTTGATCCTGAAAATATAAATACAATTTTGTAGTCTCGACGACATTACTTTTTACTCGCAGCAGTACTAAATTCATTCATATTTCTGGAAATCGATAAAAATTTAATTGACGTGCGTACAAGACGACGACTTTATATTTCTACTAACGGCTTTTGTTAGCTCACGTATACATGTTACTTAGAATACTGATTAACATCAGATAAATTTACAACGAATATAAGCGAATAATTTACATGGTTTAAATAAATAATGAAAGTGCAAGTCATAGAATATAGGTTAACTTCTAATGTAAAAGACTATGCCTTATGATAATTCATTTTAATAATGTAGTAGTTTTTAACTAAAAGTCACTAGATGACTTGGGCCGAAGGTGGTGCCTTGGTATTAGCTTAGCTGACTGTTATTATTATTATTATACAAACAACAGCAAACTTATAGCACTTGAAAATTTATCCATTGACCTTGTTTCAGGTACCAAATGTTTTTCTATTTTAATTTAACTGTTAACAAAAGTATATCTTACTATTCATAGCGTTAATCTACTAATGTTCCCTGCTTCCAACTTATATTAACGCTAATTTAACAAACAGTGGTAGGGTAAAGCGTGGCCATAGTAATTTTCTAAAACAATTACGTTTTAAAAATATTTGATAAGTAAGTAAATATCCTTAAGCCACGTTATTTCTACATTTTACGGTTTTTACATCGCTTGGCGCACTAATACACGCGATAAATAATGAGCCCTGGTGCGATATATGCTTCCGAGGTTTCGCTGAAAAGTCTTAATATAACTACTAATTGGAAATATGCTTCGAGGATAGGCATTTTATGTATCTATCGTAAATAATTTACCTCGAAAAACGAAAACTAAAAACCGCCAGAGAGAAATCTTATTAGGTGTCCTATAATAAATTTCCTCAAGTTTAATCAGCACGAAATGAGAGATTACAATTATTCCAATTAGCCACCAGGTCTATAAAGAAAATGTTAAAAATATTAAAAAGCCGACTGATACAATATGCAAATTTCGATCCAACCGTTATCATGTTACATCCAGTTTTAATACAAATCTGATTCGATAAAATAATTTTGATTTTATCAAAATGAAATTGAGTGTTATACATTGAAATTATATATAATGCATATTCAATTGCACTTTTTTATTTAAGTCTAATTTGTATCTCCATTAATTTCGATATAGTATTTTAGAATCAAATTTGATAAGGGATAAATGTAACTCTTTCGCTAGATAAATTAATATGCCTAAAGTGCGATATTTTGTGTTAAAGAAAAGAGATTTGTTATTTTAAATAAAAATTTCAAATTAGCCCTTTGTACTGTTCATATGGCGGTTATGATTCTGTGTAAGATTACGACAGAGCAATAATGATAGAATAAAACATTATAAAAAGTGTAACGTGATTTAGTAATTAATTAAATATTAACATTATTTATATACCTATAAATCTTACTCGTTGTTAAATGTGCCTAATTAAACCTAATTATGACTGCTTAAAAGAAGCTTTTGAATAAACTATTACTCCTAGTCTGTCCAAATAAGTATTTAGAAACTTACTGGAGTGTCAAAGGGGTGGAACATGAAACAAGGGTTATGTTCATTTAACTCTTCAGCTGATTTCGTAACGAAGCTTACATAGTCGTAATCATACGGTGGTGAATAATGCACGAATTTGGCTCTAGCTGGAGTCACACCGAGTGTGATGGCTATGTGAGCCTCCTGTTAGAAATTGATATTATTAATATGTAGATATGATAAACGTTATTCAAGTGTAAAAAAGTTTAGCGGGTATCTGTAAGTAGTATTTATCTCGTGAAAGTTTTTCGAAACATGACGAAATTTTAAAAAATTTATCGATTTATATTTTTCGGAGTGAGTTATTTATTCGCAATTACGAAACAATTACCGTTTAAATTCAAAATAAAAAGGGTTTCCGAAATGTTTACTTTAACCTTCAAAGAAACGTTTCAAGACCCGAATAACCAGCAAAAACCTCATTTAACCCTACCGAAAATTTGCACACAAATACAAAGCACGCTCGGAAAAACCTTCCATAACAAGATAAAGATAACGTTGTGGACTTATTTTGAGCGGGTTTTTAATAATAGGGTAGATATCTATATACTCCCCTTTAAAAAGCAAGCACTTTCTCTATATTCAAGTTATTGCCCAAACTTTAAAAAAAAAACTATAAAAATTTCGTCGAAAATTATTTCTAAGCACTTTTAAATTAATTATTGTTAAACGTCTCTCAATTTTTTTTAAATAAATTATTTGAACAATAATTTACGTTTATTATTTTGTCACGGATGCCCTTCTTCGCAAACAATTTAAAAACTACTATATACCTTTTCACTGTGATACGTAAAATTTGCTATGGATTTATTAGGTAAGGTTAGGTTACTTCTATGAAATACAAACTATTAAGATATTACACCGAGTAGACATTACACCAGATATGAGGTCGTTTTTTATTTTTATTAGTTTTTAAAAGCAACTTGATTATAAATACAAATGAACAGATGTTTAATTTTGTCAGAATGGATATTATTCTGTCGAATAACGGTGTTAAGAAAATAGTTTATGAAGGCTATTGTTATGTTAAACAAAAGACGCTTAGTTTAGGAGTTATTAAGTGGGAGTGTATTAGTCGAAAGGCCGGTTGTCGCGGGAGTTTAACAACAGATTTTTTCCGTTATCGGGGGAATTTTCGCTGTTTAAGTGTCTTTGAGGGTATTTTGTCTGGGGGGATTTTGTCCTACATCCGTTATTTTTATAAACATAAATGAGGAACCTTGCGCTCCAAGAGGCCAATAATTCCAGTGCACGAAAAGTTTTTATGCACATCACAAACGCCGTATTGATTGTCATCTGGAGACACGAATCTATACCTGTAAAGAGAAAAAGATAGTTGTCACCAAATTATTAATTCACAAAATAGGTAAATAAATTACTTGAATTGAAGACTTAGAGCCAATGCTTTTAAAATTTTCAATTCTGTTCCTCCCATTGGTATGACATTTCCCAGGGCATCAATTCGCAATACAATCTGTGCGGTCTGAAAATGGAAAAAATAGTTAAACGCGATTAAAAAGAGTATATAGAAAATATCAAGGGATTTGGGATAAACAGTGCCCTTACTCTCAGTTAATACTTAAACCCCCGAAGACCTTCTGAAGACGTTTTCATGATCTTATCTACCATCGATATTCGGTAGTTAACATTTTTAAGTGCATTTTCTATAAACATTTTACTAAATGGACGGCGTCTGAAAATAAACGTGTCACTTTCTGCTTCAATAAACGATGAAACTGTCATTTATCTCAATAAAATAATTTTGATGTTACATATTAACATTCGCGTACTGTAAACATGGAAGCCCCAATAAAATTTTAAATTTTGGTCTAGTTATAATTTTAGTTTTGGGATAGTTTTTTTTAATTTAAGCTATTAACTTCCTTGAGAACCCTAGTTTTCGTTGAAACTTTAAGCGATTAATAAATCTGTCATGTAGAAATATTTCTGGCTGGACTTAGGCATCGGCGAGGAAAGGACGCATTGGCCCTCTCAAACCATTGACTTAAATAGCATCTAGATAAAATAGTCGATTCGAAAATTCATATAGCAAAAGGATAATGAGGAAAAAATTAAACGTAGACCTTCGGTGGGAAAAATAAAATGTCCGCTTTGAATAAATATTCCTTCTCTATCCAAATGAACTTAATCGCTAATTTTATCATCCTTTACAATGCAGTCCATAGGTGGTTCCTTTTAACTTAAAAAAATTACCCTATTTAGTGAAAATTATAACCTTATTTATATCTAAAAAACCATATCGTAAAAATAATTCGAGAGCGTAGTTTCCTCGCCGTCTTCCACAGAACTCAAGGATTTGAAACCGTCATTTCATTTAGCTTGTAAACATGGAATGAGTATGAAAATTAACATTGTTTTTACCACAGCCGCGACCGTCACCGTAAAGTTTTGAGAAACAAACTGTCCAGCGGTCATTTGGTCGCACCTATAGAGATCCTGAAATTAAGAAAGATGGTTTACTAATAGCATAGTGCTAACACGCGAATGATTCTTTTGTTAGGTGCAAAGTTTACAGACAACCAATTGTTTAGCTAATTAATTTAGTCTATATGCTGTTATTTCTTTTAGATAATGTAGTAAAAAAGGCTATTACTAATTAAACATTTTGAAATCAAAACTTCCCGTTAATTTAAAACAACGTTTTTATGAAGTGAGAAGCATAATAAAAAGGAAAAATATACTACATACAGAATGTTTCATTTTCAAAATAAACAATATTTTGATACTTTACTTCAAGTGCATGTCGAATTGTTACATATTGAATTGGAGATAAAATATGAATTTACACTTTTCTAAATACTTTGCTAATGTGTATTGTCACGAATAGAAAGACTGGATATTAAATTTTATTACTATATTAGTAAAATTTAATTAACAAGTAATTGATAAAATTGTGTTGTTTTTCGAAGATCAATATGTGGCAGATTTAAACCAGGGAAGAAATAGCCTACTCGGATTTAAGTTTCTAGAAAATCCATGAGCCAGCAGCAGTAAATCAGTACCAATAGATGGTACCAGACGAAATTTTAGAGATAGCCGAAAAAGCACGTTGGACGACTCTAATCCGTAGCATATAAAAAGCGGCCATTTAAAGATGACTGCTACGTAAATTTCTAAATGGTTTATATCCCCGGTTCTAATCATCGCATCAGCATGTGCTATACTTCATATTAAAGCTCCGACTCATTTACAAATTTCTTGTAACAATATGTGCTAACATTAACAGGGAGGCCTAAGGTGGTGCCTTTGGTATTAGCCTAGCTGATTATTATTATTATTATTACGAGCGAATTAAAGTCAACCAACCCTTTTCTAAGAGATTATTTTTTGATATTACTTAAACTTAAACTGAAACCTAATGCCCCGAAAGAAATCTAACAATATCAGCCTGCGATATGAATTTTGAAATTGACAAATATAGCGACGCGCTTTCAAATAAAATCGTTCAAGATAATTTTTTTGATATGTAAAGGGGATTTTGGGTGTAAGAGGTTGGTAACATAGCTTTGGAAGTTCTAAATATTAAGATTTGGGGGAATTGGTAGTTGAACCACGAACCTACAAGGGTTACGGCATTGTTCTTTACACATATTCAAATTTATAAAATAACACTAAAATACAAAACAAATTAACAAAACTGCGGGGAACTGAGGGGATAATCTTACTTTGCTTCTAATGATGGTTACGCCATCTCCACTATGGTTATTTTAGCTTTTTCCAATATACGAGGGGAATTTAAACACTAAAATATACACTCTTTAACCTTAAATTTGTTAATGAAACTATCTCTTACTATTTTCTATGGGATCGGTTCCGGTGTCCCTACTCTCGGGCATCATGGGCTCGAAGGACGGAGGGGACATAAATTAATATACACGTACACTACAATTAAGTACTACAATTAAAGATTCTACAATTAAACAATGACAATAATTAACTCAAAAAAATGGCAACAGCGAGGGCACAACGCGAACGGAAAAAGTAATCTGAACTGTCTAGGCAGAATGACCTCTCAACCTCGAGGGGACCTGTCTTAAATCCTTTTCGAGGGCAATAGCGAGGGATTAAGCTTTCTTTTCAAGATTTTTTCTCTACTTGGGGGGGGGGGGGGGTATTTACTCGTCTACGGTTTGGCGGCCGGATTGCGGGTTTCTTCCTATATTCTTTTACTTCACAAGCTGCCGGGGCGTAGGTACTTCGGGTTTCAGTCTGAAATATCCGGCTAGGCTAGGGAATCGGTCTCGGTCATCTGGATGTTTTCTCTCGGAATGGCTAGGTATTGGGTGATCAACAGGTGATTCGAGGGTGTTGAGGGCATTACGCTTCTCAGACCCATTACTGCCTGGCTTATGTTCTTCCGATCGGGATGTCCTGGCTGTGGGTCATCTAGGCAATCATTGAGGGTTGTTCCGATCATGTGGTTTGCATTGACGGTTAATTAATATTTAAGCGCGACTTCATCGCACATTATTTTATATTTATTTCGGCATGGTTTCTCCGGGTAATGTAGGTGGACCTCCTTCCTGGTACAAGTTGAGTTCTATCGAGTTCTGCCAAAAGAAGAGTTCTCTCCAGTTCTCTACCGTTCTGTACCGTTCTGTACCGTTCTCTCTTTTTGGGGCTCTGTCTCTTGGTTTTGTTCCAAGGATTGTAGGCGGAGTTGAAACAAAAGTAATTAGTGACCTCCCTTCATACGTGGGTCATTGGTGCACCTAAGACTCGTGTCCTATGATGGTACTGATGACGTCGTCTGATCCACGAAAGGTCGCTCGGGGTTGCGGGGGGGCGGATGCCAGGCAATCTCGAGGTTATCTTCTTTTTGTCTCTAAGAGGAAATGTCTAGGGGATCTTGCTACCTGATAGTTAATATGAAGCTTGTGGACTTGAAATGACTTCATGGGATCGCTGTGAGCTGAGGGGATTTTACTGGTCTAGTTCGGGAAGTCTTTTGGGGAAAACCTGGGTGTGGACGGCACGAAATGTATTGCAACACGGTCTTGTGACCGAGAGAAAAACACGTTCATTAGCGAGGGATTAATATTAACGTTGCCGAAGGCAGGGATTTAGTTTATAATTTTTATTGAGAGAATGGTTTAATTAATTATCTTAATTTTATATTTTATCGTGGGGTTTGATCGAGTTCTATAAGGCTTATAAACAATAATTAATTTGTATGTATGGTTCAAAAGTTATTTAAGTTTTTAGTTTATCATTAAATTAAATTTATATTTAACACTGGGATTAGTTTCATTAAATAGAGCTCGGAATTCTAAGATATTTGATGTAGGGGGCTTTAAGAATACTTAACAAAAACTGTAAATTTAGAGGGTCAAGAGTGCGGGGAAAACGTAATAACAAAAGTAAATAAAACACAGAAAATAAAAAAAGTAATTAAGTGGGGGAAAGTGAACCTGAAGGGTTACAGTATAAAACGGTGGGTACTGCTCTCCTAGCTAAAATTAGATACTGAGAGAAAGTCATCGGTGCTAAGCGAAGTTAATAGTTCCAAATGCGCCGCGCGAGTTACAGCGCAAGAAGTTAAACAGATGTAGGCCTTGTGTCTTTGACAATTATAAATGGTCCTGCGAAATCTATACCCAGAATTGAAAATCGGATAGATTCCTCTATTCTGCCCTTAGACACGGGAGCGGCCTGCATATCACCCAATCTCGCCTTTAGTGGTTTGCACGTGACACATTCCTTAACAATGGTTCTTACTAACTGCCTAATGGCAGGCAACCAATAGCGTTCCTTTAGCTGAGCTACGGTATCATTTATTCCACTATAAAACACTTGTACGTGACTTCTAATTGCTAAAAAATTCGCTAGTCTTTGATTTTGGCAGCGTAAGACAAAGAGTATTCTTCTAATCGTCCGCCTGCGCAAATTATGCTCGTTTCATTAAAGGGAATATAACCTGCAAAGCAATCTTTACCCCTTCAATTTTTCAAATGTCCCTGGACAGTGGCGCCAAACATTTTTAAAGCCAAAGGCAAGAGCGGCCAGAGCTGCAAGCGTTGGTGTTCCACACCAAATACCTGAGGTTATATTCCCTTTAAGAAGTGGTCGAAGAGATACTATTTTTGAGTTTTCATGGATTTCTTCTTCATTCTTTAACCATATAATTTCCGGTCCAAAATCTACGGCCTGAACCGATCTAACACAAAGTATCTCCGCTTTCATCATTTCTTCCGCCTCGACTGGCCCTACCTTCCTTTCTAAGCCTTTATCGTTGTTTTCAAAATGAAAGAGCCGCGCCATGATTCAAAATACCTTATTAAGGAAAGACTATTTGCTAAAGTCGATCATATTTTTAACTCCTACTGTTGGGAGGACATTTACGGTTAAATTAATTTTCATCCTTTCTTGGTCTACGGAATCGAAATCCACTTCGTTCCGGTAATTTTTTGGCCAATTGCACCTGGGTTGCTTAAGCCACGCTGGGTCCTCCCAATATAAACTACTCGTTTGTAGATCGCCCGCCTTCACGCCCCTACTGGTCAGGTTCGCGGGATTACATATACCAGGACAATGATAGCAGTTTTCTTTTTCCGATAATTTCGGAATTTCAAATCAAATCAAATCATTTTATTTTTACAATCGACCGAGGGCTATAAGTCGCAGAATGACTTGGCCCGATCACTCCAATATGTAAAATTGTAAAAATAAAATGAATAGATTTTGGAAACTCGATTTGAAATGAATTGTTTTCATTAATTGATATTACCAGGTACCCAGGCTAGTGATAGCGGTTTGATATCTAACGTATACTAGCGTGGCGTACGCTTTCATAGTGAAATCGGAAAAGCAACGAATTTCAATGTCTTTTATTTCATCATTGGTATAGTGGAAATAATGCCAAACAATTTTGATGTTTTGAATAACCGGTAATTCATTTACCCAATTTCAAAACTCTTTGGCCCAATCCTCTTTTAATTTCCACAAAATTTAAAAAAATAATTTGGCAGTAATGGTGAATAGGGACAATAGGCCAAAATGGTAAAAAATTTGGGCTTAAAGCTTAAGACCTGACTTTTGGTATCATTTATATTGTTCCTGACATCGATTAATTTCGATAGTTCGAATGCGAATGTGTCGTGGCTAGAATTCCATTTAACTCCTGAAAAAGTGTTTTCGATTAATTTAAATTGTTTCTCCAATAACTTTTTTGCTTCTTTATTATCATGGGCTGTCCATAGATCTCGTAATTTTTGGGAGTTATTCCCCCATTTTCCAAACTTCATTCTGGTCCCCTCATTAACTTCCCCGTGCCTAGTGAAATATCCAATTCTAATTCGTTTACGTCTCTTACCCCACTGGAGAGGTCACCAACGTAAATGTCGTTGTTTTTTTTCTGTAACTACTTCATATATCTCATTGTTTCGCTTGTTGTGATATTTGATGGTGCAAGCTAAAAGAAAGGTACTCAAGGGTATCCCGAAGGGGACGCGAGTCATTATAAGCACGTAGTGAATTGGCTATTGCCTTTCTGAAACCATAAAAATCTGACAGAATTATATCTCGGCAACCCCCCTGTCTATTTGATTATTGATTATCTATCCTGGGTCCTTTTCGAACCGTTTTTCTAGGCCTTGCATTATCTTTAGCGCCACTTGGGTATTGTCCGGTAGAGTTGGTTCACTGAATTTCTAAGGAAATTTGACGCTATAGAGCTCCTGGGCCTGATAAAAACTTACATCATCGACAAATGAGGCTAAAACTAGGTCGTTGTGGTTTTCCGTTATTTTGGAACTGCTTATCCCTAGGCTTTCTAAATCAAAAAATGTCTTTAGTGTATCGTTAACGCGTCTTTGGTTAGACTAATTAACTAGTGGTAAAATGATCTGTTTGATTTAATTATCTTTATCTGGCCCACTTAGACACCATCCGAATTTAGTTTCGATGGCCACTGTGGGGGGTCCTAATCTTTCCGGTCTGCTGTCGCACAATAATAGTCGTCGCCTACTATGTGTCGGTTTCGCTGCCAACGGTGGATTTTCGGTGACTTGAATTGGCCAGCGTTGATGCCCAGGATTTTGTTGAGAGCTCTCCTCACTTTGAGTTTGGACGTGGAGATGTTCTCCATACGGTCGATGACTCCGTCAGACTCCTTCTAGAGCTCACCTTCTTACTCGATGAGGCTGAGGAGTTTTGCGTCCCGCCTGATTAAATAATCCGTGTCAACAAGCACCACCACGTTAATAGACTTACCATTGAGCATATCTGCTAGCGTATCCATTACTCGATAAGCATCGTTACTAGCGCTTTTTTGGGCGACTCGCGCGATTTTCACTCATTGGTCGCAACTGATGAATTGTCTTTGACTTAGTATTCCTTGTCCGCCCCTGTTGATTTACATCCTTTCCTACTGAAATCTCTAACGGCTTCCTTTACTGAACCACTGTACCGTATCTTCACGCATAGTTTTACTACCGTAACTATACCAGTCTCATGAAAAGTTACAAACCTCACTCCGATACTTAAATCTGGTAGCCGTACGGAACCAGGAAATTTTAGAGGTATCGCTCAAACTAGCCAAATCTCACGTACTGCAGAACGTATTGCGAAACCGCAATTGGATAATTTCCTGAGTGACACCGGCTTTTTCTCTAATTCCCAAAATGGCTTCCAGTAATCTTCTCGCTGACACCAATGATTGGACCAAATGGTTGGAATCTGCTAGAGCTGTTGATGTGGTATGCCTTGATCTAAGCAAATTTTTCGATACAATTCCTCATGATGGTTTACTTGCGGCCTTGCGATCAGCCGGAATAACTGAGTCGGCTCTCAAATGGATTGAAGAATTAATAAGCAATCGTTCACAAAAGGTGGTTCTGAAGGGAATTTCTTCGGAGACACATTGCCCATTGAGTGGTGTAACCCAGGGAACAGTGTTCGGACCGCTCTTGTTCTCTGTTATCATAAATAACCTTCCTTCCGCTGTTACTCACGCGACACCTTATTTGTTCGCTGATGACATGAAATTGGGATATCCGTTGGTAGACAACTCTGATTGTCTTAATTTGCAGAGTGATCTTCACATGTGGGCGTCAAATCGTGGCATGAGCTTTAATCCAAAAGTTTGGTTCTACACCATGTCACACCTACACGCTTAATGGATCTATCATCAAGAGTTCTACAGAGATCCTTGACCTTGGTGTAATTACTGATAACCGATTGCTATACTCTTCGCATACTCGAACAACCATCATCGTATCAACTCGATCTCACGATTAACTAGTTGAAATTTTTACTTTCGTTCGAAGAGATTTAGGCGTACTATTTATTGTTCATTAATTCTAAACAACATTGACTTTACCTCAGTTGTGTGGACCCCAGCTTTGGCAGGTGATAAAACTTATCTCTCTAAATCGCATAATTGCTTCACAAAGCTCACTAGCGGCCTGGATAAACTACCACCTACCCTTCGGTAACGCTCCCTTGGAATTGTCAAACCTATATTACGCCATCTTATAAATGACATGGATTACATTTTTGACCTATATCACCCTTCCCTAAAGGCTCCGAGTCACGATATGTTTTATGACTTATTTGTTTTATCGACCAATACCCATACAAGAGGTCATAGCGCCAAACTAGTCAAACCTCTAATTAAACGCTCAGTGCGTTTCCATCACTTATCAAGTAGAGTCATAAATGTCTGGAATTCAATGCCACATGAATTTCTGCAAGATTTCTTTTCGAAAGGCTGTTACTCTGTGGATCTCTACCTCTACCTCTGAATCTTTATCTACTTTTCAAAGTCATTTCGTGCCAGTTTCAACACCCATAAATTCCTCAGTTTAATTAATATTTAACATTTAAAATTTCTTATTTAAAGAGAGGGGGGTGTCCCGCTGGTGATTGAGAATTTCATTCTCAATCACCAGCGGGACACAAAGAGCTTGGCTCCCGCCGTTCACCCGCGCCTCTCCCGTTCCTCCCCCACCCGCGCCTCTCTCTCAATCACCAGAATTTCTAATCACCAGAATTTCTAATCACCAGAATTTCTATTCACCAGATTCTCCCGTTCACGGGTTGCTTTCCCCCAACCCCCATTCACTGGATACTTTATCTCTCGTTCACCAGCTCCTTTCCCCCATTGCGTTCACCCCTTCTAATCACCAGCTCCTTTCCCCCATTGCTTTCACCCCTTCTAATCACCAGTTGCTTTCCCCCAACCCCCATTCACTGGATACTTTATCTCTCGGTCACCAGCTCCTTTCCCCCATTGCTTTCACCCCTTCTAATCACCAGTTGCTTTCCCCCATCTCTAGGCAATAAAAACAACCATAATTGTTATCTCTCATACTATCGATCCCAATCGCTAGAAATTGGCTTTTTCCCCATTCGCTATAAATCGCAGCAGTTTGCCAGAATTAGTTTTATCTCTCCGAAATAATTAATGTACCCAAAATTGGACCGCCAGTTTATTATTCTTTTTAGGGGAATCTCTATGGGAGTTTAACATTACAATAAAGCTAAAAGGTCCAGTTTGGGGTACATTTGGTCCGAAATGGGGTACATAGGGCCGAAAATGGTGACTTTGGTCGTTTTTGGGGTACATTTGGTCCATTTTGGTCCATTTTTGGGTACATCCCTGCTTTCCCCCATCCCCATTCTCCAAAATTAGTTTTCCTCGCGCAGATATCTGGAGATTAGATTTTTACCCGTTTGCTTATCGCTTTCGAACCCCTTAATTTCTAATCTCTAGGCAATAAAAACAAGTTATTTACATTTAATTTTTTATTTTAGAACTTTGTTTTACATGTTAGTAGGTACTATCAGATATTCCATTAGATGGTTATCTTGTACATTACACAATTAAAACAAATTAAAGTAGTTAAGTTTACAGGCATTTAAATGGGGTGAAACGATCTCCTGCAACTTAATTAATTAAAAGTTCTAACTCACGTATTTGTAGTGTTTAGCAACAGTATCGTCTGACATCCGAGGGACAGTTACAAACGTCTTCTTCTGGTACAGGTGAGAAGCTTTTGTCAGAGACCGTAGTTGCTTTTGGCGTCGGGGGAATGTCCCATTCTAGCGAAAGGTACTTTTTTTCCGATGGTGAATTATCCCTAGCCGGACAGTTTGGAAAGAATCTAGCATGTTCAAGTTCTGGTACGTCTCCTGATTTCCATCCTTCTAATACGCCATGGCATTTGTAACATCGTACTTCATCGCCCTGCTGAATATAGTAGAATCCAGCCTTCGCTAGTTGCTCCTTAGTGACGTGCGGATTTTTCCAGTGACGAAACGTTTCAAGTCGATACACTTCAATGTCCATAGCTGATCTAGACCAAATACGTTCTATAGTTTCAAATGATACATTCTCTAAGCCTACATTTACCCCTAAGTCTACTAAACCTAATTTTATCAATATGGTTAAATTTCTACGCTAAAATTATCAATATAAATGCTTTTTTCAATATGCAAATTGTTTTAAATATGTCTAAAAATATAGTCTATTACCAAGAAAAAATAGTTACTTACTTTATGGGTAGAAATCCTTTGTCAAGCTGTAGAAAAGACTGAGCGATCCGTCAGCAGGTCTTTACTCGTCAATGTGCCGTAGAGAAATGACGCACGGAAGATTAATTTATTCCTATCTTGTTGAGAATAATTCATCACGTGATCTAAACTTCAAATAACCCTCAAATTCTATTGGCTGTCTCTCTCTGACAGTTTAAACTGCCTCTAATGATTGACGGCACATATTAACCCACTTGAGTATTTGGAAAAAACCCTTTGCTACTCGAAGGATAGTTTTGGAAATACCACGTTGACGATATCAAAATCGAGCTCTCACTTGAAAATGTTTACGGAAAACAATCCTCTTGGAAAATTGAGTTACGTAGAAGATTGCTAAAAAATGGCTATGTGTTAAGTTTTTTTCAATAATGAGTCTTATTTTTTACATTTTAAAGTATTTATTAAGAGTGAAAAATCCTATGACTACACTGACGGCATATCTTAAGTACCGGTGGAAAAATCCAGTGCTCAAAGTTCAGTTATCTTATTAAACGTGCGCGTGCACAGAAAAATGAACGAGTCACGTGATAGTAACTTAATTTCTACGCTAATCTTACCCCTACTAGACCTAATTTCTGTCTAATACATTTCCAATATATATATATATAAAAGAATGCCTAAAAATTTCATTTTAAATATAATAAAATAGCCTAGCTGATTATTATTATTATAACTTACTTTTCAGCGTGACCTTCAATGACTATTCCCAATGCTAAGACTCTTTATTGAGATAACTAAGAATTGATTCCCATGACTACCCTGACGGCATATCTTAAGTACCAGTGGAAAAAAAAATCCATTGCTCAAAGTTCAGTTATCTTATTAATCGGGTGCGCGCGCACAGAAAATGAAAGTCACGTGAGAATCGGTACGTCACTGAAAATAGTGGAAGTGTCATCACTAGAGTTCTTTTATCAATATATTTAATTAAGGATTATTTCAAAGTTTAGATGGCGCCATGGTTCTCAAAGCAGTGATATTAAAAGATCTCAACGGGTGGAATTGGAGAAACGCTAAAAATATTTTCGACATATTCATTCTCCCTGAGTATAAATAAATAAATAAATAAATACATTCTTGGCATAGTAGTAGGATTTTAAGAAAAAAATTAAATACGGAAAATCAATTATTTTATTTTAAAGGTTTTGTGATTTCTCACCAAACAATTTCAACATCTTCAATGTAGGCTATCACATCAGGGGCATCTCAAAAATCTTTTTCCTCTGATCTCCTAGTTTCTGCCTCTGTCTTTAGTATTTATAAATATTTTCCTATCCATAAACCATTTCCTAACTGGTGGACATTGATAACACTAAAAGTTTACTTATAATAATATGCTGAAATACATTTTCCAATACGCAAAAAATTAAAGCTAGACCTAAAAACCTGTAAAGTGTAAATAGTTAAGACTAAATTTCTAAGCCTAGCCCATGAAAGTACATTTTCCGTAAATCATATCCTAACATGAATGCTAATAGAGCTAGTACATTCTCGATAAATATACATGTTCTTGGGGAATAAGAGACGTTTTTTATCAAAGTAAGCCAAGTTTAAAGCTTATTGTCATTGGTTCCATAACAAAAACCACATTCGGATCAAAATAAATTTATTTATTTTATTTTTATACAGATTTTTTTTCATTTTTTTTGCCTTAATTTCAATTTTGGGAGTCGGTACCCGTTTCACCGAAGATGAAGATGCTTCGTTTTATTCAGCGTTGGGTAAATCGCCGTGTAAAAAAAACATCTAGCATTGCATTAACTTTTTCCTCGTCCTCGTCCGAGACCCCTACAATACGTCTCTCGATCTATAAAGTAAAGAAATCAAAATAATAAGCTAAACGATAATCCATACCTTCTATTCACTAGTTCAATTTATCACTGTCTCATATATCCACTATCGTACATACATACATACATACACTAACTTACTAACGCTTTAGTCTCCGCAAGTTTTTATGTTGTATAATCAAAGTTTTGAATCGAATAATAATAATAATAATAATAATTAGATCAAAACAAATTTCAAGCTTACGTTAATGTATTCCCTTGAGTGAGGGCCCAATCTTTGAAAAATCTTCTCAATGACGACATGGGTAGCTAGATGGACGTCGATGTAACCTTCGTCCTCTTGCAGGTTCAATTCACGTAAATACCAGTTTTTATATTTTCTTAACATTATTTCTAACGTTCTAAACGAAAATTGTTTTTCGTTTGGCATATCAGGCTTAAAAGAAAACCTAAGAACTGCTTTAGTTACACGCATATCCACGTTATTTTCCATAGCTAATATTTAGCCCTTAAACTTGCTCGTAATTACGAAGAATGTAAAAATGTAGAATGCTCGCTCCTATATTTATGCCAAATCAGAAATCACTTGAAATAATAACTTCATTTGGTACTTAAAAAACGGTGAGAGGTGGGAGGAGGGGTTTGGTAATTTATAAATTTTTATAATCAAATGTACCATAGTAAAAGTATATAAATAATACAAGAAGTGCACTAATTATTATTTTCGCTCGCCAGGTAATTTCGTTTGATTTCCGTTTCGCACGGACGCAGATAACATGGTAACGCGACTACAGCGAACCGATAAAGCTAATTAATAAAATATTGTCAACCATTTGATATTAGAAATGTTAAAATAAAACTTTTACAGATAAATCTAATTTATAAAATATTGCCAATTGAGGGTTTGCAAGTTAGTTTGATTATAGGTTTTGAGTGTTAGAATAGAAATAACGCTAAATACAGGGTTAAATTCAATTCAAAATAAAAGACCATGACAATAAAAAATAACCTTTAAAATATAAATCGCGAAGAAAATGAAGTAACGCGACTTTTAAAATTAGTATAAAATGTTTAATCCCTCTGAAAACGTGAAAATTCATATAGGACAAAACCCAAATACATGTTTACTGAGCTTAGCACTCTACTTTTTCAATCCTCTATTCTCAATGGTGGCCTCTATTTTTACCATCGTCTGCTTCGTAAACTTTATGGATGCATTGGAAGGGCTCAAATTAAGCTAAGTGGGTACACTTCTTGTTTAATTTATATACTTCTAACCATATTAAAGTATCAATTTTAATAAAAGGAATTCAACTTAAGTGTTGTTTTGCTATCTGAAATTCGAAAACAAAGAAGGTAGTACAGGGGTACTTAAGTTGATTTTAATATTTTTTTTAGAAATAACTTAAGTATACAGCGAAATAATCATTAGTGGTATCTAATTTTTTAAGTACCCACATACTTCTCATCTCGTATAAAAGAGGGTCATTTTTGTACTATAAAACCATTCCATTCCTGAAATCCGCTACAGGAAAAAAGTTGATTAAGCTAAGCAATTTACGAGCGACGTCCTAGCGTACTTGTAATTAAGAAAGTAAGTACTTAGTTTTACGATTTTGCTTAAAACTATGATTTTAAATCGATAAAGTGAAACACGTAAAGTGTCCCTGACCAAAATTGTTTCACAAACATCTGTACCGTTTAATAAGATACGAGTCTGATAACGATTTCTAGAGCCCTATGTTCGATAATGATTCATTAGGAAAATTTGAATATAGTTTAAATTTTTAATTACTTATTTTTTGGTTTGACTACCAATTTGGAGGACTACTGTTTTGATTTTGATATAACTAAATTTGATTGGTTTTCGAAAAGTTTTCTCTTCTACCCCCGCCCCCAGTTTATAATTATGATGTCAGTTGTAAATTGTTTTTTTCGAGTATAAAAAGGGTAAACAGAAAAATTGAGAGATAGTATTAAGAAAACAGCCAATTCGAATTGTTTCGGAATCGGCTCGAGGGACTAAGTACGTAGATATACGTCAATTGTAAATTCTAAACTTTGTATATATATTATATTCAATCATTCATTCTTACTAATTTTATAGTAATGGATCCTATTTCCATAACTTTGGCCTCGGGAAATGAGTACGTCGGTACGACAACCGAATCTATGATTTGCTTTCACTGCGGCGAATGTACGGAAGAATTGGCAGTAAGAGGCGGAGGACTCTTCTTTTGCTGGGGTCGAGAGTGCGCGCATTATCAAATGGGAGTAATTTTTCGACATGGTAATGTCTATACCAAACACATCCCAGGGCATCTTATAAAGGAGTTCCCGCCCCATCTCCGCTGTACGTACTGTGGAAGAAGAGGGTCGAAGAGAAGCCGTCGACGGGAGGAGTGCTCAGCGTTCGATTTCATGGGATGCTGTCATTACCCTAAGCCTCCCAGAGACCGAACTGTAGTTCGTTTTATAAATAGATAAATAAATAAATAAAATTGCGAATAATTTACAAATAAATGTCTATTGACTTTTCTTCATCCTATAATATAAGTTTATTCCTAAATTTTTAAGCTTATTACAATAAGATTTCTTTAAGAGAGAGAGAGAGAGAAAAGAATTGCTTAAATTAGGAAGTAATAATGAATCTATTGAATCCAATGTAAAGAAAATGCATCAAGATATTAACTTGGAAAATCCAAAAGATGATTCACCAGTAAGCGGTATTCAGTTAATTAAAAATCATAAACAAAAACCGACTGATTACGGTGCATCAAGATATAATATTTGTATATCTTCGAAAAAAGGTGAATCATTAAACATCAACAATGCGGTAATTTACTTATAATATATTTTATATGAAAATAATTAAAGGTTTTATAAATGATAAATTATATTATAGATTATAGGTGGATCTAATAGCAAAATAGTATACCTCCAGGTAAAGTATTGTTTTATTTAGAAGTTTAAATATTAAGTTAATGGTTTATTTTAGAATAACTATATGTTAAATGATTTATTTTAGAATAGCGTTGATACATATGGTGGTAGGACAACATTAGAAAGTAGGTATATTGATTTAAAAAAACTATCGATTAATTAAACATTTTAATAATATTTTTACATAGCTTCGATAGTATCCAGAGATTGTACGATTGTTATTACAAAATGAAACTAATTTATTTTATAATAAATATAGGTAGTAAAATGCTGCAAAAACCTCTGACTCTACGTTCAATACGTTAAAATAGATTACAATACGTAAATATAGGTGAAAAAATACTAGAAAAACACGCATACTATTATTTTTTTAATTTTTGGAAATACACAACATCCACCAGTTACTTCGCAATGACGAACTGGCTGCTCTCTTTGTCCCAGGAGACATGACCAATGAGTTGGCAAAGTACGGAAAAGACTCGTACATCCAAGAATTGGCAACAGGTGGCGCAAAAAATTACGCCTTTAAAGTACGGAAGTTTGCGCCACCTGTTGCCAAGTTTACGAAGCAGACGATGGTAAAAATAGAGGCCACCATTGAGAATAGAGGATTGAAAAAGTAGAGTGCTAAGCTCAGTAAACATGTATTTGGGTTTTGTCCTATATGAATTTTCACGTTTTCAGAGGGATTAAACATTTTATACTAATTTTAAAAGTCGCGTTACTTCATTTTCTTCGCGATTTATATTTTAAAGGTTATTTTTTATTGTCATGGTCTTTTATTTTGAATTGAATTTAACCCTGTATTTAGCGTTATTTCTATTTGAACACTCAAAACCTATAATCAAACTAACTTGCAAACCCTCAATTGGCAATATTTTATAAATTAGATTTATCTGTAAAAGTTTTATTTTAACATTTCTAATATCAAATGGTTGACAATATTTTATTAATTAGCTTTATCGGTTCGCTGTAGTCGCGTTACCATGTTATCTGCGTCCGTGCGAAACGGAAATCAAACGAAATTACCTGGCGAGCGAAAATAATAATTAGTGCACTTCTTGTATTATTTATATACTTTTGCTATGGTACATTTGATTATAAAAATTTATAAATTACCAAACCCCTCCTCCCACCTCTCACCGTTTTTTAAGTACCAAATGAAGTTATTATTTCAAGTGATTTCTGATTTGGCATAAATATAGGAGCGAGCATTCTACATTTTTACATTCTTCGTAATTACGAGCAAGTTTAAGGGCTAAATATTAGCTATGGAAAATAACGTGGATATGCGTGTAACTAAAGCAGTTCTTAGGTTTTCTTTTAAGCCTGATATGCCAAACGAAAAACAATTTTCGTTTAGAACGTTAGAAATAATGTTAAGAAAATATAAAAACTGGTATTTACGTGAATTGAACCTGCAAGAGGACGAAGGTTACATCGACGTCCATCTAGCTACCCATGTCGTCATTGAGAAGATTTTTCAAAGATTGGGCCCTCACTCAAGGGAATACATTAACGTAAGCTTGAAATTTGTTTTGATCTAATTATTATTATTATTATTATTATTCGATTCAAAACTTTGATTATACAACATAAAAACTTGCGGAGACTAAAGCGTTAGTAAGTTAGTGTATGTATGTATGTATGTACGATAGTGGATATATGAGACAGTGATAAATTGAACTAGTGAATAGAAGGTATGGATTATCGTTTAGCTTATTATTTTGATTTCTTTACTTTATAGATCGAGAGACGTATTGTAGGGGTCTCGGACGAGGACGAGGAAAAAGTTAATGCAATGCTAGATGTTTTTTTTACACGGCGATTTACCCAACGCTGAATAAAACGAAGCATCTTCATCTTCGGTGAAACGGGTACCGACTCCCAAAATTGAAATTAAGGCAAAAAAAATGAAAAAAAATCTGTATAAAAATAAAATAAATAAATTTATTTTGATCCGAATGTGGTTTTTGTTATGGAACCAATGACAATAAGCTTTAAACTTGGCTTACTTTGATAAAAAACGTCTCTTATTCCCCAAGAACATGTATATTTATCGAGAATGTACTAGCTCTATTAGCATTCATGTTAGGATATGATTTACGGAAAATGTACTTTCATGGGCTAGGCTTAGAAATTTAGTCTTAACTATTTACACTTTACAGGTTTTTAGGTCTAGCTTTAATTTTTTGCGTATTGGAAAATGTATTTCAGCATATTATTATAAGTAAACTTTTAGTGTTATCAATGTCCACCAGTTAGGAAATGGTTTATGGATAGGAAAATATTTATAAATACTAAAGACAGAGGCAGAAACTAGGAGATCAGAGGAAAAAGATTTTTGAGATGCCCCTGATGTGATAGCCTACATTGAAGATGTTGAAATTGTTTGGTGAGAAATCACAAAACCTTTAAAATAAAATAATTGATTTTCCGTATTTAATTTTTTTCTTAAAATCCTACTACTATGCCAAGAATGTATTTATTTATTTATTTATTTATACTCAGGGAGAATGAATATGTCGAAAATATTTTTAGCGTTTCTCCAATTCCACCCGTTGAGATCTTTTAATATCACTGCTTTGAGAACCATGGCGCCATCTAAACTTTGAAATAATCCTTAATTAAATATATTGATAAAAGAACTCTAGTGATGACACTTCCACTATTTTCAGTGACGTACCGATTCTCACGTGACTTTCATTTTCTGTGCGCGCGCACCCGATTAATAAGATAACTGAACTTTGAGCAATGGATTTTTTTTCCACTGGTACTTAAGATATGCCGTCAGGGTAGTCATGGGAATCAATTCTTAGTTATCTCAATAAAGAGTCTTAGCATTGGGAATAGTCATTGAAGGTCACGCTGAAAAGTAAGTTATAATAATAATAATCAGCTAGGCTATTTTATTATATTTAAAATGAAATTTTTAGGCATTCTTTTATATATATATATATTGGAAATGTATTAGACAGAAATTAGGTCTAGTAGGGGTAAGATTAGCGTAGAAATTAAGTTACTATCACGTGACTCGTTCATTTTTCTGTGCACGCGCACGTTTAATAAGATAACTGAACTTTGAGCACTGGATTTTTCCACCGGTACTTAAGATATGCCGTCAGTGTAGTCATAGGATTTTTCACTCTTAATAAATACTTTAAAATGTAAAAAATAAGACTCATTATTGAAAAAAACTTAACACATAGCCATTTTTTAGCAATCTTCTACGTAACTCAATTTTCCAAGAGGATTGTTTTCCGTAAACATTTTCAAGTGAGAGCTCGATTTTGATATCGTCAACGTGGTATTTCCAAAACTATCCTTCGAGTAGCAAAGGGTTTTTTCCAAATACTCAAGTGGGTTAATATGTGCCGTCAATCATTAGAGGCAGTTTAAACTGTCAGAGAGAGAGACAGCCAATAGAATTTGAGGGTTATTTGAAGTTTAGATCACGTGATGAATTATTCTCAACAAGATAGGAATAAATTAATCTTCCGTGCGTCATTTCTCTACGGTGCATTGACGAGTAAAGACCTGCTGACGGATCGCTCAGTCTTTTCTACAGCTTGACAAAGGATTTCTACCCATAAAGTAAGTAACTATTTTTTTCTTGGTAATAGACTATATTTTTAGACATATTTAAAACAATTTGCATATTGAAAAAAGCATTTATATTGATAATTTTAGCGTAGAAATTTAACCATATTGATAAAATTAGGTTTAGTAGACTTAGGGGTAAATGTAGGCTTAGAGAATGTATCATTTGAAACTATAGAACGTATTTGGTCTAGATCAGCTATGGATATTGAAGTGTATCGACTTGAAACGTTTCGTCACTGGAAAAATCCGCACGTCACTAAGGAGCAACTAGCGAAGGCTGGATTCTACTATATTCAGCAGGGCGATGAAGTACGATGTTACAAATGCCATGGCGTATTAGAAGGATGGAAATCAGGAGACGTACCAGAACTTGAACATGCTAGATTCTTTCCAAACTGTCCGGCTAGGGATAATTCACCATCGGAAAAAAAGTACCTTTCGCTAGAATGGGACATTCCCCCGACGCCAAAAGCAACTACGGTCTCTGACAAAAGCTTCTCACCTGTACCAGAAGAAGACGTTTGTAACTGTCCCTCGGATGTCAGACGATACTGTTGCTAAACACTACAAATACGTGAGTTAGAACTTTTAATTAATTAAGTTGCAGGAGATCGTTTCACCCCATTTAAATGCCTGTAAACTTAACTACTTTAATTTGTTTTAATTGTGTAATGTACAAGATAACCATCTAATGGAATATCTGATAGTACCTACTAACATGTAAAACAAAGTTCTAAAATAAAAAATTAAATGTAAATAACTTGTTTTTATTGCCTAGAGATTAGAAATTAAGGGGTTCGAAAGCGATAAGCAAACGGGTAAAAATCTAATCTCCAGATATCTGCGCGAGGAAAACTAATTTTGGAGAATGGGGATGGGGGAAAGCAGGGATGTACCCAAAAATGGACCAAATGTACCCCAAAAACGACCAAAGTCACCATTTTCGGCCCTATGTACCCCATTTCGGACCAAATGTACCCCAAACTGGACCTTTTAGCTTTATTGTAATGTTAAACTCCCATAGAGATTCCCCTAAAAAGAATAATAAACTGGCGGTCCAATTTTGGGTACATTAATTATTTCGGAGAGATAAAACTAATTCTGGCAAACTGCTGCGATTTATAGCGAATGGGGAAAAAGCCAATTTCTAGCGATTGGGATCGATAGTATGAGAGATAACAATTATGGTTGTTTTTATTGCCTAGAGATGGGGGAAAGCAACTGGTGATTAGAAGGGGTGAAAGCAATGGGGGAAAGGAGCTGGTGACCGAGAGATAAAGTATCCAGTGAATGGGGGTTGGGGGAAAGCAACTGGTGATTAGAAGGGGTGAAAGCAATGGGGGAAAGGAGCTGGTGATTAGAAGGGGTGAACGCAATGGGGGAAAGGAGCTGGTGAACGAGAGATAAAGTATCCAGTGAATGGGGGTTGGGGGAAAGCAACCCGTGAACGGGAGAATCTGGTGATTAGAAATTCTGGTGATTAGAAATTCTGGTGATTGAGAGAGAGGCGCGGGTGAACGGCGGGAGCCAAGCTCTTTGTGTCCCGCTGGTGATTGAGAATGAAATTCTCAATCACCAGCGGGACACCCCCCTCTCTATTTAATATCTAGAATTTTGTATACGGTTTTTGTGTACTCATGTACTTCTTCTATCAGGCTACATATAAGCTTACTGTGGCTTCATAGTCTTTGTTCATTAAATAAATAAATAAATACCCAATTTTATTGGATTATACCGAAAAGTTTCGCATTAACCCAAAATTATTCGCATTTATCCATATATGTTTCCAACTTTCCATTTCCCCAATATTATTCGCATTTACCAAATTTTTTTATGAATATACACTCTTTTACGAAGTCGGCCATTTCATTATGTACAGGCCTATTTTAAAATAGTACAGGCAAGGGCGCCTGCACGTGCTCATCAGCTCGAGACGTCGCGTGCACTTAACCGCGTGAAGCAGCCTTCCATGCCCTATTTGAAATAAGACCTGTAATAAAATGGCAGCTCTCACAAATAAGGATATATTGGAATATTCCGAAAAGTTACACATTTACCCAAACTTATTCCCATTTATCCAAATCTGTTTCCATTTACCCAATATTATTCGCATTTCCCAAATTTATTCGCATTTACTCAAACATATTGCATTTACCCAATTTTGTTTCAAATTCACCCAAATGAATTCGCATTTACCGAAACTTATTCGCATTTATCCAATTTCGTTTCCATTTATCCAATTTTATTTCCATTTACCTTACCAAATTTTGTTTTCATTCACCCAAATGTATTCGTATTTACCCAAACTTTTTCTCATTTACCCAAGTTTGTTTTCATTTACAAAAGTTTGTTTTCATTTACCCAAAATTTAATTGTTCTAAAATAATTTATTTTTAATTTACCCAAATTTATTCGAATTTACCCAAAATTTAATTGTTCTAAAATAATTTATTTTTAATTTACCCAAAATGATCAGAATTTCCCTAAAAATAAAAATATATATATATATATATATATATATATATTTTTTACATACAAAGACCACTGGGCCACAAGGGGGAGGGGGCAAAACACGAATGGATATATATATATATATATATATATATATATATATATATATTTATATATATATATTTATATATATATATATATTTATATAAATATATATGCATAAAAAAGGAAACAAAAACAAAAAATCAATAATATAGAACAAAACAGTCCAATCCAATTAGTAACACGTTTTCTAAAGACCGTTTTTGACGGCGATTGTAGAATCTCCAGCGACCAAGCATTCCAATCGTTAATCACTCTACATGATAAATGACGTTGACGAACAAAGCTTTTAACTAGAGGTTTAACTAATTTAGCAGAGTTACCTCTAGTATGGGTCTTGGGTGACAATACGAATAGTTCACGAAAAGGATCGTAACTTGGCAATTTCAGTGAACGCGAATACAAATCAAACACGTAGAGCAGATCATTAATGCGGTGTCAAGTTATCGGATCAACAATTCTGTGGGCATTGTTTCGGTCTACTGAGGACGAATTGTCCCGTTTGTGAGTTAACTTAGTAAATCGATTAAGCGCTTTAGTGAGTACTAATTTGCCAGCCTCAAGGGCGGGAGACCACACAATATTTCACGAACAATATATAGTTCTCATAAATGTTTTCGAGCGAAAATAAAAATTTCGGCGAGTAAGAAGAGTGATTGAATTAATACGCTTAGTAATGGTTAACGTACGTGAAGAGTATATCAAACGATCATCGGTAAAAATTCACAGATCACGAACCATCGAAGTAGTCATTTGAGTAAGATATTGTTACCACAAAATGTTTAATTATTTTAGGATTTTCCCATGTTAAATCCCATAAAGTAAAGTTTAGATTTAGTTGTTAAAAACATTTTTTGGTTGCCATGACAAAACAGAACCCCATTGAAAGTTTTCCCTTGGGGAAATTTCAAGTTACATGAAGGTCTACTAAATCCCAGAGTTTGAAAAAAATCGGTTATTAACACCTTAGGTTTCCTTCTTGTATGAGTCACATTTTATTACGCAAATAGAGAACTGTTCTGATATATTTTAATATCTAAAAATAAATTTTTAAACTTCCTATTTTAGGAGAAAAACTCACGACAATAGTGAATACTTACAAAATGAACGACGAAGATAATGTGTTGAAGAGCTATCTCGATTGAAATGACCGTCTTCGGACAATTTACATAACCACGAAAGTTTGTATCTTCATGAAATTTTAATGAGAATCGTCGATGCAGGTGATAGAGCACTACACAGTACCAGAATATACTAGATCTGATAAAGGTTAGTACCCGTCTTTCTATAAAGTTAATGCTATTTACTAGAAACGCACGCCTTTACTGCGTTTTAAAAATATATTTAAGATTAGGATAAGTTAGTAACTTTCCATTACATGGTTTGAATAAAAATAGATAACTCAAGGCTGTGGTATATTTCACTTTTTACATCATCAGAGGTGAATGACGTTAGTGAAATTTTTAACGCTAATGCAGCTGTACGTTTCTTTACAGAAAACGTAGACTGAAGACTAATTTCAACTGAAAGCTTCACCTTATTGAGCCTTTCTCCGAAAATACGGCCCCAGGTAGGGTAATTTTATCAAAAGCGCTAGCTCGCGTGTTAGTGTCTGTATCTTTTGAAGTACGTGTCTTACTGTAGTAAAGAATTTAATCTATAAGTGTACGAAAGCACACCGTCAAGATATGCGAATTAAATATCCGTTTATTTTACCACACATGCAACAAATACTCGCAAATACTCCTACATCAGTATGTCATTGTTTATCAAATCGATAGCTCCCCGTATAATACCAAACATTAATATACCACTAATGGTCTAAGTATAAATATTTCCCTCAAAATAATAATGAAAGTTAATTTGGAAAATTGAAGGACAGCTTTTCTCTTGGTATTAATACAATAAATAACAGTATTCATTTAATTCAGGATAAATAATATCTGTTTAGGTCTAGCAGTAAACGAATGTGATAAAATAATTCAGAAAAGCTTCTACGTGAGATAACCGTTTTTACCTCTCCGAGGGGACAAAGTCCCCTAGGATGGGTTATACAATCACCGTGTGTGTCTGTCTTTGAGTGCAAAGGTTAATCATTGCGTACGCAGTTTCTCGAAATCTCTGAAGTCGAAGGGTTGGCAAAACCACCGTGCGACGGTAAGCGTTAACGGATTACTTTGCGGTTGGGTTTGGTTTGTATGGTGTTTTTCGTTAACGCTCACCGTCGCGAGAGTTTTAACTCAGTTTAATTGGATATTCCGTTATTGTAATGTTTATGTGTAGGGTGTGATTGTTGAGTTTTGTTATGACGGTTGTGGGTGTTTAGTTAGTTTGTTGTGTTTGTGTTTTGGCGGTTGTGGGGGTTGAGTCTGTTGTTTTTGTGTTTGTTGAGTCTGTGGTGTTTGTGTTTGTTGTGTTTGTACGGGCGTTTTCTCTTCAACTTCTTCTCATTGATTTTTGGAAAGGACCGAGTGCTGAGTGTTATGCAACCTCTCAACGTCCAATGGCAGGGTTTCCACCAATTGTTCACGGTATTCGTCTTAGTCTCAATTTGCGATTTATAACGTTATTCTACATAATTTTAAATATTTATAAATTATATTAATCTTATATTTAATTAAATATTTATAAATTATAGTAATCTTATATTTAATTAAATATTTATAAATTATAGTAATCTTATATTTAATTAAATATTTATAAATTATAGTAATCTTATATTTAATTAAATACTTATAAATTATAGTAATCTTATATTTAATTAAATATTTATAAATTATAGTAATCTTATATTTAATTAAATATTTATAAATTATAGTAATCTTATATTTAATTAAATATTTATAAATTATAGTAATCTTATATTTAATTAAATATTTATAAATTATAGTAATCTTATATTTAATTAAATATTTATAAATTATAGTAATCTTATATTTAATTAAATATTTATAAATTATAGTAATCTTATATTTAATTAAATATTTATAAATTATAGTAATCTTATATTTAATTAAATATTTATAAATTATAGTAATCTTATATTTAATTAAATATTTATAAATTATAGTAATCTTATATTTAATTAAATATTTATAAATTATAGTAATCTTATATTTAATTAAATATTTATAAATTATAGTAATCTTATATTTAATTAAATATTTATAAATTATAGTAATCTTATATTTAATTAAATATTTATAAATTATAGTAATCTTATATTTAATTAAATATTTATAAATTATAGTAATCTTATATTTAATTAAATATTTATAAATTATAGTAATCTTATATTTAATTAAATATTTATAAATTATAGTAATCTTATATTTAATTAAATATTTATAAATTATAGTAATCTTATATTTAATTAAATATTTATAAATTATAGTAATCTTATATTTAATTAAATATTTATAAATTATAGTAATCTTATATTTAATTAAATATTTATAAATTATAGTAATCTTATATTTAATTAAATATTTATAAATTATAGTAATCTTATATTTAATTAAATATTTATAAATTATAGTAATCTTATATTTAATTAAATATTTATAAATTATAGTAATCTTATATTTAATTAAATATTTATAAATTATAGTAATCTTATATTTAATTAAATATTTATAAATTAAAGTAATCTTATATTTAATTAAATATTTATAAATTATAGTAATCTTATATTTAATTAAATATTTATAAATTATAGTAATCTTATATTTAATTAAATATTTATAAATTATAGTAATCTTATATTTAATTAAATATTTATAAATTAAAGTAATCTTATATTTAATTAAATATTTATAAATTATAGTAATCTTATATTTAATTAAATATTTATAAATTATAGTAATCTTATATTTAATTAAATATTTATAAATTATAGTAATCTTATATTTAATTAAATATTTATAAATTATAGTAATCTTATATTTAATTAAATATTTATAAATTATAGTAATCTTATATTTAATTAAATATTTATAAATTATAGTAATCTTATATTTAATTAAATATTTATAAATTATAGTAATCTTATATTTAATTAAATATTTATAAATTATAGTAATCTTATATTTAATTAAATATTTATAAATTATAGTAATCTTATATTTAATTAAATATTTATAAATTATAGTAATCTTATATTTAATTAAATATTTATAAATTATAGTAATCTTATATTTAATTAAATATTAATAAATTATAGTAATCTTATATTTAATTAAATATTTATAAATTATATTAATCTTATATTTAATTAAATATTTATAAATTATAGTAATCTTATATTTAATTAAATATTTATAAATTATAGTAATCTTATATTTAATTAAATATTTATAAATTATAGTAATCTTATATTTAATTAAATATTTATAAATTATAGTAATCTTATATTTAATTAAATATTTATAAATTATAGTAATCTTATATTTAATTAAATATTTATAAATTATAGTAATCTCATATTTAATTAAATATTTATAAATTATAGTAATCTTATATTTAATTAAATATTTATAAATTATAGTAATCTCATATTTAATTAAATATTTATAAATTATAGTAATCTTATATTTAATTAAATATTTATAAATTATAGTAATCTTATATTTAATTAAATATTTATAAATTATAGTAATCTCATATTTAATTAAATATTTATAAATTATAGTAATCTTATATTTAATTAAATATTTATAAATTATAGTAATCTTATATTTAATTAAATATTTATAAATTATAGTAATCTTATATTTAATTAAATATTTATAAATTATAGTAATCTTATATTTAATTAAATATTTATAAATTATAGTAATCTTAAATTTAATTAAATATTTATAAATTATAGTAATCTTATATTTAATTAAATATTTATAAATTATATTAATCTTATATTTAATTAAATATTTATAAATTATAGTAATCTTATATTTAATTAAATATTTATAAATTATAGTGATCTTATATTTAATTAAATATTTATAAATTATAGTAATCTTATATTTAATTAAATATTTATAAATTATAGTAATCTTATATTTAATTAAATATTTATAAATTATAGTAATCTTATATTTAATTAAATATTTATAAATTATAGTAATCTCATATTTAATTAAATATTTATAAATTATAGTAATCTTATATTTAATTAAATATTTATAAATTATAGTAATCTCATATTTAATTAAATATTTATAAATTATAGTAATCTTATATTTAATTAAATATTTATAAATTATAGTAATCTTATATTTAATTAAATATTTATAAATTATAGTAATCTTATATTTAATTAAATATTTATAAATTATATTAATCTTATATTTAATTAAATATTTATAAATTATAGTAATCTTATATTTAATTAAATATTTATAAATTATAGTAATCTTATATTTAATTAAATATTTATAAATTATAGTAATCTTATATTTAATTAAATATTTATAAATTATAGTAATCTTATATTTAATTAAATATTTATAAATTATAGTAATCTTAAATTTAATTAAATATTTATAAATTATAGTAATCTTATATTTAATTAAATATTTATAAATTATATTAATCTTATATTTAATTAAATATTTATAAATTATAGTAATCTTATATTTAATTAAATATTTATAAATTATAGTAATCTTATATTTAATTAAATATTTATAAATTATAGTAATCTTATATTTAATTAAATATTTATAAATTATAGTAATCTTATATTTAATTAAATATTTATAAATTATATTAATCTTATATTTAATTAAATATTTATAAATTATATTAATCTTATATTTAATTAAATATTTATAAATTATATTAATCTTATATTTAATTAAATATTTATAAATTATATTAATCTTATATTTAATTAAATATTTATAAATTATATTAATCTTATATTTAATTAAATATTTATAAATTATATTAATCTTATATTTAATTAAATATTTATAAATTATATTAATCTTATATTTAATTAAATATTTATAAATTATATTAATCTTATATTTAATTAAATATTTATAAATTATATTAATCTTATATTTAATTAAATATTTATAAATTATATTAATCTTATATTTAATTAAATATTTATAAATTATATTAATCTTATATTTAATTAAATATTTATAAATTATATTAATCTTATATTTAATTAAATATTTATAAATTATATTAATCTTATATTTAATTAAATATTTATAAATTATATTAATCTTATATTTAATTAAATATTTATAAATTATATTAATCTTATATTTAATTAAATATTTATAAATTATATTAATCTTATATTTAATTAAATATTTATAAATTATATTAATCTTATATTTAATTAAATATTTATAAATTATAGTAATCTTATATTTAATTAAATATTTATAAATTATAGTAATCTTATATTTAATTAAATATTTATAAATTATAGTAATCTTATATTTAACACGGCCCTGAAACATCCTCGGATGTTTTGGGGATACGTTAACAAAAACCTTAAAGGATCTCCCATGGAAATTCGCCTAAAGATAGGAAAAAATTTTATTACCAACCCTACTGACCTCGCGAATGAATTCGCTTCTATTTTTTCAAAAGTTTCTATTGATAACACTAAACCCGACCAACCCTTTGATTACAATAAAAATGTACTTTTTTCGGACACCTTTCACAATATTAAAATTAACCAATCTGATATTAAAGAGGCTATTACAAATTTAAAATTGAGTTTCAGCACCGGAATTGACTCTATTCCGGCATTCATAGTGAAAGGTTGCGGTGACCTTCTTCTACCACTGTTGGAACACATACTAAACCTGTCCATATCTACTGGTATATTTCCGACATTATGGAAAACCTCAATTGTCAGTCCTATCTTTAAAAATGGGTTTGCCGGTGATCCCAAGAACTACCGGCCTATATCCCTGCTTTGCATATTTGCTAAAATTTTCGATTATATTGTTCATAAATACATCTCAAATTGGTTTAACACTTTTCCAAATTCTCCACAACATGGTTTCTCAAGGGGTAAAGGCGTAGATACTAACCACGTCTCTTTTCTAAATGAAGCTACAAGGGCTGTAGAAAACCAACAACAATATGACGTCATTTTCCTCGATCTTGCTAAAGCGTTCGATCGCGTCTCTCACCCCTTACTACTTAAAAAACTTGACCAATTCGGTATCCACGGCACCTTACTGCGCTGGCTAGGCGACTATTTGACTGATAGATCCAATGTCGTAAAATGTAATGGTGTTACAACGGATGTATCCTACGGTGTCACTACGGGGGTCCCTCAAGGATCGTCGTTAGGGCCGCTATTATTTAATATGTATATTTACGACCTGCAGTTCATTATTAAAAATTCCTCACTATTTCAATTCGCGGATGACCACAAAATTTGCAAGCATATTTTAAAACCTGATGACTGTAAACTTCTACAGAACGACATTGATTTAGTTTCAGAATGGTGCACAGTAAACAACCTCCCGATAAATCCATCTAAATCCGCTCTGGTGTCGTTCTCTCGAAAAACTGATATCCTAAGGTATAACTTTAAAATTGGCAACGGTTCAATACCTAGAAAATCTTCTATTAAAGACCTTGGCGTGTTCCTGGACGTGGGTTTATACTTCAGGGAACATATTCAGTTTACCGTTAACAGCTGTAGGAGGTTGCTGGGCATCATTCTGAAACTCTGCAAAAAAATTAATTCTGAAAAACACTTTGTTCTCTTATACAAGAGTTTAGTTAGATCTAGGGCCATGTACGGTTCACTAGCTTGGGGTGGGTGCAGCCCATACCTTTTGCATAGCGTAGAAAATATACAAAAGAAATTTGTTGAATATCTTCACACCAACTTTTTAAAATCCCACAATTATAATTATGGAAAAATTCTTACTGACCTTAGTATTAATACCTTAGCACAATTTCGAGATAAAACTGAATTAATATTTCTCTTTAAGATACTTAATAATAGAGTGGCCAGTGAAAATATTGTATCTAATCTAAACATATCTGTACCAAACTACAAGCTAAGAAATAAGCAAATATTCAACACACTGTATACTAGCCTTAACCCACTAAACCGTCTACAAAAAACTGCAAATAACTATACGCACAAACTAGACCTATTTAGCTGTAAATTGTCAGACATAAAAAATTTATAACTTTTACTTCCATACTATTTATCTATTGCTGTACATTTTCATAAAAATGCATTTATGACATTAGTTTCACCATTGTATATTTTTCTCATTTGTTAAAATGTGTATCAACTAGCTGATCTTGTAACCAGGATTGTTTTGTTACACAATAAACCCCACGTTCATTCATTCATTCATTCAATTAAATATTTATAAATTATATTAATCTTATATTTAATTAAATATTTATAAATTATATTAATCTTATATTTAATTAAATATTTATAAATTATATTAATCTTATATTTAATTAAATATTTATAAATTATATTAATCTTATATTTAATTAAATATTTATAAATTATATTAATCTTATATTTAATTAAATATTTATAAATTATATTAATCTTATATTTAATTAAATATTTATAAATTATATTAATCTTATATTTAATTAAATATTTATAAATTATATTAATCTTATATTTAATTAAATATTTATAAATTATATTAATCTTATATTTAATTAAATATTTATAAATTATATTAATCTTATATTTAATTAAATATTTATAAATTATATTAATCTTATATTTAATTAAATATTTATAAATTATATTAATCTTATATTTAATTAAATATTTATAAATTATATTAATCTTATATTTAATTAAATATTTATAAATTATATTAATCTTATATTTAATTAAATATTTATAAATTATATTAATCTTATATTTAATTAAATATTTATAAATTATATTAATCTTATATTTAATTAAATATTTATAAATTATATTAATCTTATATTTAATTAAATATTTATAAATTATATTAATCTTATATTTAATTAAATATTTATAAATTATATTAATCTTATATTTAATTAAATATTTATAAATTATATTAATCTTATATATAATTAAATATTTATAAATTATATTAATCTTATATTTAATTAAATATTTATAAATTATATTAATCTTATATTTAATTAAATATTTATAAATTATAGTAATCTTATATTTAATTAAATATTTATAAATTATAGTAATCTTATATTTAATTAAATATTTATAAATTATAGTAATCTTATATTTAATTAAATATTTATAAATTATAGTAATCTTATATTTAATTAAATATTTATAAATTATAGTAATCTTATATTTAATTAAATATTTATAAATTATAGTAATCTTATATTTAATTAAATATTTATAAATTATAGTAATCTTATATTTAATTAAATATTTATAAATTATAGTAATCTTATATTTAATTAAATATTTATAAATTATAGTAATCTTATATTTAATTAAATATTTATAAATTATAGTAATCTTATATTTAATTAAATATTTATAAATTATAGTAATCTTATATTTAATTAAATATTTATAAATTATAGTAATCTTATATTTAATTAAATATTTATAAATTATAGTAATCTTTTATTTAATTAAATATTTATAAATTATAGTAATCTTATATTTAATTAAATATTTATAAATTATAGTAATCTTATATTTAATTAAATATTTATAAATTATAGTAATCTTATATTTAATTAAATATTTATAAATTATAGTAATCTTATATTTAATTAAATATTTATAAATTATAGTAATCTTATATTTAATTAAATATTTATAAATTATAGTAATCTTATATTTAATTAAATTTTTATAAATTATAGTAATCTTATATTTAATTAAATATTTATAAATTATAGTAATCTTATATTTAATTAAATATTTATAAATTATAGTAATCTTATATTTAATTAAATATTTATAAATTAAAGTAATCTTATATTTAATTAAATTTTTATAAATTATAGTAATCTTATATTTAATTAAATATTTATAAATTATAGTAATCTTATATTTAATTAAATTTTTATAAATTATAGTAATCTTATATTTAATTAAATTTTTATAAATTATAGTAATCTTATATTTAATTAAATATTTATAAATTATAGTAATCTTATATTTAATTAAATTTTTATAAATTATATTAATCTTATATTTAATTAAATATTTATAAATTATATTAATCTTATATTTAATTAAATATTTATAAATTATATTAATCTTATATTTAATTAAATATTTATAAATTATATTAATCTTATATTTAATTAAATATTTATAAATTATATTAATCTTATATTTAATTAAATATTTATAAATTATATTAATCTTATATTTAATTAAATATTTATAAATTATATTAATCTTATATTTAATTAAATATTTATAAATTATATTAATCTTATATTTAATTAAATATTTATATATTATATTAATCTTATATTTAATTAAATATTTATAAATTATATTAATCTTATATTTAATTAAATATTTATAAATTATATTAATCTTATATTTAATTAAATATTTATAAATTATATTAATCTTATATTTAATTAAATATTTATAAATTATATTAATCTTATATTTAATTAAATATTTATAAATTATATTAATCTTATATTTAATTAAATATTTATAAATTATATTAATCTTATATTTAATTAAAAATTTATAAATTATATTAATCTTATATTTAATTAAATATTTATAAATTATATTAATCTTATATTTAATTAAATATTTATAAATTATATTAATCTTATATTTAATTAAATATTTATAAATTATATTAATCTTATATTTAATTAAATATTTATAAATTATATTAATCTTATATTTAATTAAATATTTATAAATTATATTAATCTTATATTTAATTAAATATTTATAAATTATATTAATCTTATATTTAATTAAATATTTATAAATTATATTAATCTTATATTTAATTAAATATTTATAAATTATATTAATCTTATATTTAATTAAATATTTATAAATTATATTAATCTTATATTTAATTAAATATTTATAAATTATATTAATCTTATATTTAATTAAATATTTATAAATTATATTAATCTTATATTTAATTAAATATTTATAAATTATATTAATCTTATATTTAATTAAATATTTATAAATTATATTAATCTTATATTTAATTAAATATTTATAAATTATATTAATCTTATATTTAATTAAATATTTATAAATTATATTAATCTTATATTTAATTAAATATTTATAAATTATAGTAATCTTATATTTAATTAAATATTTATAAATTATATTAATCTTATATTTAATTAAATATTTATAAATTATATTAATCTTATATTTAATTAAATATTTATAAATTATATTAATCTTATATTTAATTAAATATTTTTGTATTTTAATGTAAAATTCGATCGTGATCAGGAATTACACTCGAGTCGCATTGTTACAATGCGGATAGTTCACCGCCGAACCATTGACTTCCTTAGGGAAAATATTAAAGGAAAGGAACCATTATGATAAGGCGGGTATTTTTTATAAACGGATAAATAAAATATCTGTATATATTGTTTATTGAACTAAATATTTTACGTATGAAAATTTTAAGGTCAAATCTTGTTTTAGCACAGTCAGCAGATAAAATGGTTAAAGGGTAGAACCCGTTAGTATTTTGTAATTTTTTTCGTTTATTCAGTCTTTTTTTATCTATTGCGAATTGTTTACATAGTGGTCTGGGTTTTTAACTGGGTCGTCATTACTTCGTAATTTATTTTAAACGTTTTCTCGACTGATTAAGATGTTTAATGCAGTTCATCAATTGGGTTCGTTTGTTTTATTTATAAAGAGCCCTAACTATTCCGTCTACGGTCATTTATTATTTAGTCAAGTGGCTTTCGGTGCTTTGTGAATGGTAAGATTTTCGCTTCTTGTTAATTCATTTTTAATTGGTGTGGATATTTGGACATCTACGATTCCTAATGCAGTCATTGATTTCCTGGGTATGATATTGGAAATTGGACGGTATTGGTCTTTTTCATGCGGCATGTGTCACAACGTCAACAGGAAGTCTACGAGTCGTCCACTTCCAGATGTCGAATATAGCTATTCTACGGTATCTTCATCAAGGGCGAGTATTGAAATAAAATGAGCGTTAAAGATGCGGCAAGTATGTTGTAAGCGAGAAAAATACAATTACCCACTGTAAAAATGTATTTAATTAAAATTTGCTTCGTATTATATTTAAATGATAAACTTGTTCTGTATATAGGGTTAGATTCAATTGTGCATTGCAGGACCAGATTAAGACTTTATGGGGCCCTAGGCCCAAGTGAATTTTGATGCCCCCTTTCAATAGCAAGCGAAGCGAGCTAGGCGCTTCCTCAATTGGTAGGAAAATTCATTTTGCTGCCAGATTTAGTATGTCATCAGGGGCTAGACGGCAGTCCGTCAGAGAATGTGACAATCAAACGTTTTTGGTTCATATAGGGATGGACACATTTACTAAAATTACTCCGGAAAATATTTTGTGAAATGCAAATGATTAAAATTTTGTACTTTTATTTTTTTCGAACCCTCTTGGTGCCCCTTGTAGGCTTGGTACCCTAGGCCCAGGCCTATTCGGCCTATTGGTTAATCCGGCCCTGGTGCATTGTTTTAGTACGTTTAACTCGCTGTTGTAACTACTTAATTTCTATTATTCTGAATAAATTAAACTCGGTGGTTTCGTCTCAATTATTTTAATTAAAATTGAAATTTTATACCGGGCGGGATTGAACCAGGATTACGTTTTTAGTAAATAACTCTGAATTGCGGAGAAATCTTTAAGGGCCATCTCTAAAATTAAAACCACTAGGGACAATTCTTCCGAGGAGAGGTATATTTTAGCCTGCCAACTTGTTCAAATTCCAATTAAAACCATTGAACTAACGCAGAAATAATTGTTTTAAAACACTTTCCATGAACAAGGAGTTTTGGCTCAAATAGAGTATTGAATCGTCAAATTATAATGGTAGTTTTCTTGCTTCACAGATAAGCATTATTATTCTCTATTAGAGAAAGAAAGGGAATATAACCTGCAGTAATTCAATAGCCCCCTCATAGGATTAACTAATAATAATTATCAGTTGGGGTAATACCAAAGACACTATCTTAGACCTAATTCATCTAACGACTTCTAAAGCAGTTGGCCGGGTTACAATGCGTAGTAGGGTGGCATGCCACGCGAGGCAATACTGTTTAGGCTTCTGATATGATTCGCACTATTTGGGCGGTTTTTTCAAAGTTTTACGAAAATGTTTTTTAAAATGTCTTCAGGTGCTTTAGTTCTCATAGGTTATATATTTCGGTATTAAGAATAAGTGTTTCTAAATTTTGAAAGTAAAGTGTACTGCTTTTGCAATTCTATAATAACATTTCAAAACACAAAATATTTAAAACGTTTTAAGGAAGCTGTTTTAGAAATGATTTTATTAACTTTGTGAAATCAGAAACTTTCTTCCGTTGCCATAGCTGAAAACAGTATATTATGCACTAGCCCAGTCGATATTGTCATACGGCATAATCGCCTGCGGGGGGGGGGGGGGCACATATAAAAATATTAAAAAACCTCTGGATATTATGCAAAGAAATATTTAAAGAATCTGCCTGAAAAGACGCCGTACTGAACATTGTATATATTTATATAACAATTTTGGTGTATTTACCGTTAGACAACTGTATGCTAACGCCATTTTACTCAATACCTATAAACATAGATAAAAATTAATATCCCGAAATACTTATAAAACTCGTTTTGTTACAGAGGAAATATTAGTTGCAGACAAAATGTTAAAATCTATAGGTAAAAAAATTCTACTTTCTTAGCTCCAAAATTGTATAATGAATTAGACCTTGAAACAAAAAATAGTATTAATATAAACATATTTAGGAAAAGAATTTGTAAATGGTTAATTGAATTTGGGTATGAACCTTTAAATAAGATTTTATGTTTTGATTGATCTATGTAGAACCTGTTATTCGTTACTTGTTATTTCCGCTTTCAATAATCGAGAAGTGTTTAATTTGAAATTGTCCTCCTCCACGCACAAGTTTTAACTTATGTGGATAGCGGTGATGTATTATAAAGTACAAAATTGTAATATTGTAATACTACATACATAAATTATTATAAAAAATAAAAAATTAAGGGAGATTTTATATACTTTTAGAAGTTTTTTTAAGGTAACGAGGTAAATTAGATAAATTACTCGTTTGACGCATTGCTTTTGTGATAGGTAAGGTTAAGGACTTGATATTTACAGTTCACTTCAAAGGTCTGCTATGAAATTGGCTCTCGTCTAAAGCCTATATATATTGCTTTGTTGCACTCGAGATTTTCTGGTTTTTGTTAGCAATTCATGAAGTTCTGAAGAAATATAGTTTTCTGTACGCCACATTAAAAAAATTGCTTCAATTAAAAACAGTTTTAAACAACGCATTGTTTTTAAACAAAAAACAGTGTTTTGTTCTTTTTGAAAATAGCACATATTTTGCCAACCTTCCAGGCGAAAAATTTAAGATAAATATGGCACATTTTAATAATTCTGAGTACGCTGGTATGCACCTAATGTACAGGCGGGCACAGGGAAAAGGTGTAGCAGCCCAAGGATTAAACCGAGTACAGTTCCTACAAAGACAGTTACCAGATCGACGCACAATTGCCTCTGTTGACAGACGCTTGAGAGAAAATAAAGAAATTCAACCAGGATAAACTACTGAGAGAGTGCAAAACTTACCAGAAGACCTTGATGAACAGGTACTTACACCAATATGATTAAACTAGTTTTTGAATAAAATATGATATTCAATATGATCCGTTTTACCTTTAGTTAAGTAAATTACTTTACCACAGTGCATTTAAACAATAATTACTTTAGGTTTTTTCCATTGTTCAAAACGATCCTGGAACAAGTACCCAGCGAGTTGAGAGACAATTGGGTGAAAATCATGTTATGGTTTGGTGAATTCTGCATGGTCATAAATTCCACACCTACCACCTTCTAAGGGTTCAAGCTCTGAGCGACGCAGACAATCCTAGGCGAGTTGACTTTCTCAGTGGTTTGTTAATAAAGTAGGTCGTGATCATCAGTTCTAGTGTATTCTGTTAACATTCGATGAAGCCCATTTCTCCAATAACGGTATACTCAATCAAGTGTAGTATAGCCTTTGTTTGGTTTAGTATTGTTGGTGACCATTGGTCCATTTTTCCTTATGCCTAAATAAAATGGTCAGACAAACTTCCATTTTTTGGAAGATAAATTACCCGAGCTACTCGAAGACGTGCCAATAGAAACGAGAAGGCGCATGTGATATCTGCACGATGGAGCTCCACCCAATTCAAGCCACGACGTAACAGCCCATCTTGACGCGACTTGTCCTTTGAGGTGGATAGCTCAATGAACTTTTGACATTTGTTGTTGTAATTATCACTTCACCGTTCCAAAACAAATTAATAATAAATGGAAAGAATTGGGTGCAAGGCAGTTACCGAACTGGCTATTTCACTGTTTTGGGGCCGGATTTTTGTGGGCTTAAAACTCTGAAACAATGCATAGGACATTTTTGACTCATTAGGACCCAGAGAACACGCTCAAAATCTTTTGCGAAACTTATTCGTAACACCCTGTGTAATTTGACAACGAATAAAATAAACCTAAGTTATAATAGATTTAATCTAGCCTGGCAGCACTGTTATTTTAGACACACTCAGGGATTAAATAAATATATCTATCAAACGACACTAGCAATTTGACCAGGAATAAAATAAACCTAAGTTATAATAGATTTAATATAGCCTGACAGCACTGTTATGTTAGATATTTGAGGGTACAGTGGTCTAAATTCGACTCGGCAAATTTGGCGATAACGCCCTAGGGAGAAGTTTGCTGGCCTTGTTTGGAAACTACTTACAAACCGGCCTACATAAGATACGACGTTAAAAACCATTCCAAAGGTGTTTTACGAGATTGTATAAATTGTATTTAAGATGGTGTTTAAAGGAATTCCCGCTCTTTTGTGTGACATATGGAGAATTATTGTCAACCTTTCTTGCTTAGCAATAACTTAACTTATACCAGAGTATTATCTATTAAAACTTTTATTACTTATTTTGCCGATAACGACATACAAAGTTGAGTGAAGCTTTAAACAAGCTGGCACTGATTAAACAAGCATATACATTTGACTTTTATACTAAATTAAAAATAAAATTTACACAATAAACAATTGGGTCAAGACCGTAATATTACCTCTCCTCGGAGTGGATTTATTCGTCTTACAACACTATAACTACGCTTAATCCAAACTGTTACAACGGCGATAAATTTGTTTTTAGAAAAGAAAAATAAGAAAGCGGGACGTTAATTTAAAATTTTAACCTGTTATTGTTACCCATAAACAAATATATAATAATATCTTAATCTATCAGGCTTAAGAGCAAAAATAACGAATAAAAAAATAGAAACTAACTCAATCTATCAGGCTTCAAAGCAAAAATATCCGGAAGAAAAATATAACGCAATCAAACCACAAATTACTTCAAATATTTTAGAAACTAAGCAATTGAAAATGTAATTATAGCAAAAAGTACAACAAATTACCATTCACAAATTCAAATTTTCGATGTTACTATAATGCAACCGGATAAATTTTAGAACACGATGCATACACTTTAAAACCTCCTCTAACACTGGACGATTTCGCGGGGGGGAGGTTAAAAAACAAAGAAAAATATGAAATAGGAACAAACCAACGATACGGAAAAATAGACATAAACAAGTTGGCAAGCCAAAATATACCTCTCCTCGGAAGAATTGTCCCTAGTGGTATTAATTTCTCGAGATAACCCTTAAAGATATATGTCCGCAATTAGAGTTATTTGTTAAAAATGCTTTCCCAGTTCTATCCCGCCCGGTATAAAATTTTAATTATAATTTAAATAATTGAGACGAAACGACCAATTTTAATTTATTCAGAATATCATAAGTTAAGTAGTTACAGCAGTGAGTTAGACGTACTATAACAATGCACAATTGAATTACACCCTTTTTACAGTACACGTTTATCAGTTGAATACAATACGAAGCAAATTTTAATGAAAGAAATATCTACAGAGGGTATTATAACGACCGTCCGCTTTTTGGTTTATAATTTTAACGGAATCGGGCCGATTTTAATTAAACGATTGGTTATCGAAATTTTGTTAAAAGAATATTCCCTAGGGCCGCGCGGTAAATTTACGAGATTAATTTCCCGTCGCCGTTATATCGAAAATTTATTTGGTTCGGGATTGCCAGAACTGTAATGTCGTGGGCGAGTGCTTAGAAAATAAAATTGCAACCTGAATTATGTAAAATTATAAATGTTTATTTTTATTCAGAACAGTCTCTGGAACGTTCTAGATTTAACTTTCATCAATAATCCAACAATATATATCCCTTCTACGTAATTATATTTAATTAAATATAAATTATTATAATTTATAAATATTTAATTAAATATAAGATTAATATAATTTATAAATATTTCATTAAATATAAGATTAATATAATTTATAAATATTTCATTAAATATAAGATTAATATAATTTATTAATATTTAAAATGATGTAGAATGAATTATAGTACCTAACATTCGCCAAAGCTGTTTTTTAGAAAAACACCGTAAATTAACAAGCTTTGGTGGCTGAGTGGTTAGAGTAAATCTCTTGCACGAGGCAGACCCGGGTTCGCTTCCCGGCCGGCGCCAATAAATCGCAAATAGACACTAAGACAAAAACCGTGAACAATTGGTGGAAACACTGCCATTGGAAGTTGAGAGGTTGCCATAACACTCAGCACTCGGTCCGTCCCAAAAGGCAAGAAGAGAGAAAACGCCCGTACACACACAAACACAACAAACACAAACACAACACACCCAACACCCACACGCAACACCCGCACCCAACACCCACAACCGTCATAACACAAACTCAACATTCACACCCTACACATAACCACTACAATAATGAAATATCCAATCAAACTGAGTTAAAACTGTTGCGACGGTGAGCGTTAACGAAAAAAAATATTCAAACCAAATCAAACCGCAAATTAATCCGCTAATGCTCACCGTCGCACGGTAGTTTTGGCCAACCTTTCGACTTCTTTCCCTAATTCCTAGCAACTGCGAACGCAGAGATTTCGAGAAACTGCGTACGCAATGATTAAGTTTTGCACGGAAAATGCGAACGCGTTCGCAGGACAGACAGACACACAGACACGGTGATTGTATAACCCCTCCTAGGGGACTATGTCCCCTCGGAGAGGTAAAAAGGGGAGAGGGGCATGAAACTAACTTTTTTAAAAAAGATCTTCTCGTTGTGGACTAGCACAATATATCCCTCTTTGATTTCCTTACGAAACTGGTGTGCGGTACGGAACTCTAGGGCGTAGTCTTTTCGCCAACGGGCCCAAAATTGATCCAGCAGGGATTAACGATACTTAAGTCGCCTGGTGAGGTCTTGCTTTGTAGAGAGTACTGGTTTACTTGAGTAAAACGCTCTGGAAGGATCTGCGGCATCTTTATAGCTGAATGTACAGACTTCTGTTAGAATCGTCGGAAATTCTTCATAGTTGAGCGACGCCTTCCCAAGCATCTTCTGGGAACCGGTCAATTGGTCCCTGGGCAACTGGTCGCCGGACAAGTCTTCATCGGACTATTCGCCGCCTAGGTTAATCGGACAACTCGTCGTTGGTCATTTAGTCGCTTACAAATAAAGCAATTCGTCGCGTACTTCAAATATTCTAACCAGCCTTTCTTTTCATGAACTCTCTAGTTTTTAGTCCTTCAATAGTCACAACGTCACTTCCATGAGTGTGCTCTCCATATTTGTAAACCACCGCACCGTCCTTGGTATGAATTCCAGCCTTGCATAGTTGGCGTTCCCGACATACCCAATAAACTTTGCCATTTGAATCTACTTTGTTTCGAGTACACTAGTCTGTTCAAAATTTAAATCCATATTTGCGGTAAAAAAATTGTATTTTCTTTATATAAGCCGTTTAAAAAATAAATGGTACTTTAGACTGTTTAAAAAAACGAAATGTTAATATTAATATATTTAAAGTGCGACGAAATGACCTATTTGTAAGCGACTAAATGACCGACGACGAGTAGTCCGATGACGAATTCACCTAGGTGACGATTAGTCCGACGACGACTTACCCGGCGACAAGTTTCCAAGCGACCAATTCACTGATCTGACTAATCTCACGCAGCCTTTTCCACAATACTTTACAGGGTGTTTTGAATTGCTTTGACGGGGCATTTTTTTCAGAAACTGCAGGAGATAGAGTTGCGATTTTTTAAGGGTATTATTTTTAGTGTGGGATCGCTTGAAATCCTAAATTTCAGAAAAATCGGAAATAATTTCGGATTTTCGTAAAACATATCTTTCACTGGTAGGTGCTAGAAAAAACGTTTCAATGAGAAATTTGTAGAGTGCTGTCGAAAATGTTCAAAGAAATTGGTTTCATTGGAAAACAACACTTTTTCACGAAGATATAAGCTGATGAAAAAAAACAAGCGGTCCATATGGGCCATTAGCCTTCGCATTTTTATACGTAAATGAAAGAAATGTCTGAAAGATTCAATTGAACATTTTATTCGAATAAACATAAGAATTTTACAAGTGAGGTTATATGATATCTCCGTTTGCCACGATACATGTTTGGGCACGATGAAGCATGTTTTGAAACGAGTGTCTGATCATATCAGGGCTACGTTCAGCAGCAGTCAACGGAAAAAACCCGATGGATTTTATATTTTCCATCGATGAGCTTTTTCGTCATAATGACGTCGTAAGTTGCTGAACGCTTTTATTCAGTCATCGGTGCTTTTTAAAATGCCGTAGCTTTTATAGTAGTTTTACGTCAGAAATGACGTCAGTCATCGGAAAAACCGACTCTTCCAGCCGATGACTTCGGTGAGTAACCGATGACTATCGTGACGTCAAAACCGGAAACGCGAAAAAGCGTACAGTAAGAAACCGATGTCACCGATTAGTAATCGGTGAGTCCGATGAGCTCTGCTGAACGTACCCCTTGAGTGACAAGTTCGAAGGCTGCAATGATTCGGTGACGCAAATCTTCGGTGTTCTCAACGGGCGTCACTTAAACTTGTGCTTTGATTAACCCCCACAAGAAAAAGTCCATCGGAGTTAGGTCTGGAGAACTCGCAGGCCATCGAACGTGACCGTTCCTGCTAACCCAAATACGAAGGCTATTGGCCCCTATGGACAGCTGGTTTTTTTCATCAGCTCATATCTTTGTGAAAAAGTGTTCTTTTCCAATTAAACCAATTTCTTTGAACATTTTCGACAGCACCCTACAACTTTCTCATTGAAACGTTTTTTCTAGCACCTACCGAGCGAAAAAATATCTTTTACAAGAACCCGAAATTATTTCCGATTTTTCTGAAATTTAGGATTTTAAGCAATTGCACACTAGAAATAATACCCTGAAAATTTCGAAACTCTATCTCTTGCAGTTTCGGGAAAAAAAATCCCCAGTCAGAGCAATTCAAAACACCCCCCTTATATTTCCAGGTTATTTCATGACCAGCGAAATAGTCTTTCATCTGCGCTGACTTCAGGTGTGTCTAAATATCCTTACGCTTGGTATGCCTCTCCTGGATACGAATCGCCATCAAAAACATCTCAGCCGTCATGCTTGGCACCAGTTCCAAAGACTCGAACAAATAAAAATCCTGCAAAATGGCGGTGCTTTGGTTAATTTTTACGAATAATTCAATGGTTAAGTAAAGTTTTGGATAATTATCTTAATTGCATTATCCAGAATTTTTCTCTGACATCGGCCATGGCATCACGTAGTCCAGAATGCATCAGTCTTCCATGAGAAAACAGCCGTCCTCCGAGACGAATCAGTCCGTCTTGGTCCAAAATTGGGTTCAGAGGGGATATCTGCGAGCTACTTGCTAAACCTTGAGGTTTTCTTAGTGACGTCAATTCTGCGTGAAAGTCTTGCGATTGAGCCACCATTACCAGTATCTTCTTGGCCTGAATTAGTTCTTCTGTTGTCAGCGTCTCCTTCGTCAGTTTTCGACTCTTGATATACTGAATGAATCGCCAGATAAAGGTCATCACTCTTTTTGGCTTCGTGAATGAATGATATCTCAACAGTTCTACGATTTGTTTAGGTTTTTTAACAACAGCGAGTTTGAATTGAGTTATTTCAAGGTAATTTCTACGAAATTCGTCTGGATTCCAAGTCAACCCCAATACCATTTGGTTATCCCTTGGTTCCTTTGTTGTGAACGTGGTTTGAACTTTGGACTTGTTTTGAACTTTGAACTAGTTTTGAACTTTAGACGTGTTTTGAACTTTGGACTTGTTTTGAACTTTAGACGTGTTTTGAACTTTGCACTTGTTTTGAACTTTGGACTCGTTTCGAACTTGGGACTCGTTTTGAATTTGGAATTCAAATATAATAATAATAAATTAACTCTGGCCGATAGACCAGAGTTATTTATGGGCCGAACATGATTTCCTATGGGAATCGATAGTACACTGGAAGGCAGGAAAAAATATAACTTTCTGTTCACTTTTTGAAAAAATACAATTATTTTCAAGGTTTTTCATGTCCAAGATTCAGCATTAGGGAGGCTAGCGGCATGATTCTTATTGTCAACAATAATTGATTAACACATTAAAATTGCAATGCCGTACTAGGTTTACTCGGCAGTAAATAAGAGTATACCAATGGCTTTCCTTCATAGACTGAAATCTGACATAAGTCTGCTTTCATTGGCTGAGAAGTTCCTGAGCTAGCAACACTGTTACAAAATTCCAAAATAAAATGGCGGACTGCAATGTCGCCTTAAACTAGTGTTAAAACTTTTCGGTTTTTAAAAACGTATTATTTATAAATAAATTTGGTTGAGATGTATTTATTTAATTGAAAATTATTATTACTAAACAATTGTATTAACGTTAATTATTTAAAATTTTAACTAATATTTAGAACTTTAGGGTAAGTTTTAATAATAATTTAAAATTCGCGCAACAAAGATTACTGGTAGAATTATACGCCATTAGATGGCCTCCTAGGATGTAGTAGGATCATACAGATAGAAAATAAGTTATCTACGAGTAGGATATACATTATTTCAGCTCAGTGGCCTTGTAACTTGTTGAAAAGTAGAAACTCTAACTAGCTTGCTATTGAATTAAAAAGAGTTCCAAAATTTAAAAAAAAAACTGTGACTATAAGTGAAGATAAGTATTAAGGTATTTTGTGAAAATAATTCTGTTAAATTTGCAGTTGAAAAGCCAGTCCTTTTCTTCAGTTTTAATATATTTTAGACTGGAAATGAAGGAGTGACAGAAATTGTTAAAATTATAGTGGGCACTGATCAATTTGACCCCATTTTTGTTAACAGTGTGAGGTCTCAGTAGTTTGTTTCTAATTTCAGGATATCCGGTAAATTTACAGTAGGAATCCTATTCTTCAGTTAAAATTGATTTTATAGTAGAAATTAAGTTATTTAGTGAACGAGTGATACTAATGGATAGTAGCATTGCTAAGGAAACAAAGTACATGTACACTGTGGCCCACAAAATGCTTTATTTTTTTCAAAAAAATTCCACTCGTTCTTTAATTAACTAATTTAGAGACTGAAAAAATTACTTGATTAAATTATGTTTTTTCCAACTGGAAATGTAACTGAATTCTTTAAATTGTTTTTTTAAAGACAAGACCGAATCTGGTAAATTTTAGTTGGAAAATGCATGAATCAAGTATTGAAGTTAATGATTTGGTTGTGCAAAGTGAAATGTACTAAATTTAAAGAATTTTGATAACTGCACATTTGGAAAGGCACGAATAAGAATTATTATTGTTAAATTTATGATATCTCTGTAGCTCCTACCTTTAATTGATAAATTTTTAAGAATTCTTATGAAATTGAAACTCTAGTCTTCAACATTTTTAATAGTGCTTCTTTACATTTTGGCTTGAATCAAAGTGTAGGATCTGTCATTAACAAAACTAAATTTTTTTACTACAAAGTGAAAAGTTATAAAACTTCTAAAAAAAAACTAGTAAATATGTAACTGAAGGATTACTTATGGCATATATTTACAATAGTAATTTATACGATAAATATGCCCTGTACGGCAGGGGAAAGAAGCAGATATTAATTAAAAATGCTTTTATCAAAGCAGTTTAAATGAATGAATGAATGGATTTATTCGGTTCGCGTTATACAACGCGCCCTTTTAAAACAGGGCGGCTCCGCTTTGGGGAGCACAACCAGTTTAAAGGTAATTTATGGGGGGGGGGGGGGGAGTTGGGACCTAGAAGGGTACAGATATGTCTTTAGATTTTAAGAGATATTTTTTGCAATTACTTTCAAAAGCCAAATATATTTTATTACATTTCATCAATTTTCCTCTCCTTTTCACTAATTGATATTCATATTTATCAGATGGAAATGTATATATTTTAAAACCCTTTCCTTAAATTTGAGCCTTGAAACTGTAACAGGAAACTGATAAAATATTAAAATGCAAAGGAGTGCGCATGCACTTCCAGGGTTTTCTATTCGTTGAGGAGGGGGGGGGGAACTACATTGGAAATCACTTCCTTTTTCCATAACAAAATAGCGAAAAAAGACACAGCAATTAATACACGTATTCCAAATAACGAAACCTTCATACTCATAGCAAGCACATTTTTACTTTAATAACCTTATATCTCGCATTTTTAATTAATAATAATAATTACACCCACCTCATCTCTCAGCTTTTTATTCGTATATCGACCGTGCTTCAATTTTATATTTAATTGAAAATACTCTTAACAAGCTGTCCAAGCCGAAATATAAGTTCCACATTGGCCAAATGTATGGGCCCCAATTGGGGCCCATACATTTGGCCCCAGCAAACACATATAGCTCCATTGGATATCCATGGCACGTTACCTTTGGACATTATGATGTCTGTGAGATATCCAAATATCCAGGTTTTACGTCACATGGATATTCCATAGATATCCAGATGTCATGGTTTTGGAGATGCAGGGAATTTCCCCTGGATATTCAATATCCAGGGGATGTTGTAGGGATATCTCAGGGATTAAAAAAATAACATATTTAGGATATGACCAGGATATAATATATCCTAGGGATATCCAATATATATTCTAAAGATATCTTATAGATATTTATAATGTCCATATTATGTACGTTAGAGGTCTTGGGGATTTTTAAATTTTCCTTAAATATCCATATAAATATATTTTTATTTTATACAGGATAAAAATTTATTAATGACTATAATTTATAAATAAATAAATAAATTTAAATAAAATGACGATTCTTGCATTAAAACCAATTATTAGCTATATATAGCTAAATAATTGGTGTAAATGTAAGAATCATCACATTAACATAACTAATAAAATTAATAAGATTTAGAATTAAGTGAAATTAACCATTTTTAATATTATGATTGGAGCTAGGCATGATGACGAAAGATATCAAAAGATTTATTAAATACACCACTTATAAGATTTAAAATTTCCTTTGATCAAGGTTTTATTTAAAAAGTTCTTTGCTTCCAAAATCATTGTGAAAGTTATTTAAATATTATAATTATTTAGGTTTTTCTTTTTTACTTCCTGCTAGGCAATGGTGTGACCAGTCTTTAATTATTAGTTCAATTTCAGCAATCGTAGAATTGGCAGCGCATTTTGATCGTTTAACGGCCGCTAGAAATAAATTATTGCTCGTGAATAATAGATGTAGAATGAGAAGAAATCTAGACCAATATACTAAGGATAATTTTCATTGTGATTAGATCTTGAAGTTTTTTTGCCTTTTCTTCCTTCCAAACTGTAATGTGAACCAACGGATTTACTCAATCAGAGTGAATTGAAAAAATTTGCTCGTGTAAATCCATTTTATCACTAGCAGCGAGCCCCAAAATGAAAAAGCCAGCTACACTAAATAAAATTTTAAGTCTAGTTGGGGTTATTTTTTTCACAATTAAGAGTAATAGAAAAATTGGCATACATTTTACTTGTTTAAACCATTTTTCCTCCAGCAGCAACGTCAAACTCAAATTTAATGCAAAGTGCAAGTCAAGCTGGTTGAAATTTAAGACAAATTACCTAGGCTTAGGTGAACGGTTGGAAAACTGTAAGATTTCAAAGTCATATTGACTTTTGTATTACTGACTTGAACATGAAAAAATTGCTTACCTCTTATTAATAGTTCATTTAAGTTTTTATCGTATTACTGCCGACAGAATTATTAGTGTTCTACGTGTTGAAAATGGGCCTTGGCGTCTAGTAAAAGCGTTACCATGCTGGCGTTACCAAATACCAAACAAAACAATTTAGTACGCATGGACAGAGAGTGTAAAGTCGCTTCGCTACAGAGAGGCGCCTCTCTTTAAAAAATCCGTGGTACGATTTTATTCGCCGAGAATGTCCACAATTCCCGGGCGTTTGATGGCGCTAGTAGTATCTCCGGCACGCGCTAGATTAGAGTTTGAGAAGACGCAAAAAAGGAAGAGTGTTTTTGGTATTTTAGCGAGTTTAATTTATTTTGAAATGTCTTTTTCGGCTAAAAATTGTAAATCGAATAAAAAGGTAACCACGCGTCAGTCTTTTTTTTTCAAGTTTCCAAGGGATAAAGACCGGTGAATACGCGTTTTAATTTACTAAGCCTATTCTAATACATAACATTTTGCAGGTGGCTGCAAAATGTTAACAGTGAAAAGCTCCAAAATAAAACTACAGATTACTTACACTTTAACCACGTATTTTGCGGTCTTCATTTCACTGACGATTGTTTTATGAATATTAAAACCCAAAACAGGCTTACACCATTAGCTAGACCTACTATTTTTTTTGGGAAATTCCAATGAAACCAGTTTTCCCTAGGTAAACTGAAGGCAAAAACATATCCCGCCATGGTCTCTTACTGCCTAATGTTCATTTATAATTAATTCAAATAGTAGCAAATGAAAATGCACCTGAAGATCATGTTACAACTACAATCTGGTGTAAGGTAAACGCAGCACTACAAATGCCAAATTATGCCCTCAAAAATCAATTCGACGAAGAAAATGATAATTTCTATAAAATATTCACAATGATGAACACTAGCTTAAAATGAAATTTTTTTTACAGTGGATAAAGTCAATTCCTATGAATTTAAACCCAGAACTATCTATTCAATTCTATTCCATTTAAATATATTTGTACTGAACATAATTATAGCCATTCAACTAAACATTTTGACAATAATGAAAACGATAACATTGAAGGTTTCGTAGACTTCGGTCCATATGGAAGGTCAAAATAGTACGCAAATCAGGCCCTAGTGTACATGGTGAATGACATAAAACTGAAATTCAAACCACCAATTGGTTACTTCCTCACAAAAGATACTTGTCCCGAACAGACTTTGAAGATATTGCTTCATGATTGCGTAACTCACCTAAAACGTATTGGCCTTATTGTCAAAGCTGTAGTCTGTGACCAAGGAACAGGCAATCAAAATTTGTTCAAAAGTATGGGGATATCAGTGGAAAAGCCATTCATTGAAATTGATCATCCACATCTCTTGAAAAGTGTGAGGAACAATTTCAAACGGTATCCCATAATAGTGGAAGGCAATCTAGTTTCTTGGGCACTCCTAGAACATTTTTTCAAAATAGACTAAGAAATTGGTAAGTTTCAAAGCACACATAAGCTGAAACGTAAACATATCAAGTTACCAGCATTTTCTAACATGAAAGTCAGTTTAGCTGCCCAAATTTGCAGTCAAAGTGTTTCTAATTCAAATGGCCTGTTAACTGGGATTAGGAGAGTTAACAATTGAAAGCACATACACAGCAGAGTTCCTCTTACACATGAACGGCCTTTTGGATTGCTGCAATAGCAGGACATTAAACAATGAAACACACTGTAAGAGAGCAATGACTGATCAATACATCCACATACCAATGCTGAAAGAAAAATTGGAAAGGTTTAATATATGGTAGCTTCAGAACTGTAGGTATAAAACCTTACCTTGTATTGAAAGGTGGAAACTATAAATTCAGTCTTTGCTACTCCTATGGAATGATATAAAGGATAATTTTGGTTTTAAGTTCTTAGTAACTGGAAGAATTGGTCAAGATTTTTAGAAAACTACTTTGGTTCCATTCGCCAATAAGGAGACAATTGAGATCATCCAAATACTCAACAATACCAGGCAGCATACAGAGCTGCATCAGTCAATAGCCTCTTAAAACCATCAGATTCATATTGAATTTACAATTTGGATGACTTTATTTTAAACAGACTATGATGAAGATTTGTCCAATTATGATAACCATTGGGTTTTGCAAGGTAAAGGACAATTCACTGACGAGATTTAGAAATTTGCAAAGCCATTGAAAGTCCAAACCTTCTAAAAGAAAATGTTCTTAATTATATTTCAGAATATTTAATTAACCGCTGCTATTCAAAACACCAATGTTCTACCATGGTTTTGGTATATTTAATTAAGACTTGGCCAGCCCATAAAATATTCCACTTTAGATTCCACGAATTTCTTTTGATATATTAAAAAAGTATAGTTGTTAATATTGAAATGAAATAGGGAGGGATTTTTCTAGTACTTACTTTTTATATTTCTTACGAAATCAACTGTTTTACTTAAATAGTTAAAATAATTCAACATCACAGCTGACTGAGCTGAATTCAACTTTAACCTACTGAGAGCAAAATTTATTTTTCTTTGATAAGCAATTTTACAGTGCCATCGTGTGTCCGGGAATTGCAAACACTGTCGTCTGCTTCTTCAACGCTCTCATGGGGAAAAAACGTACCACGAAATTTTAACATTACGGGGATAGGAAGAGGCGCCTCTCTGTAGCGAAGCGACTTTACACTCTCTGGCATGGATGAAAATAGAGGCACGGCCAACTTCGATCACGCGCTGCCGCTATAGCACGTGCTATTGAAGTTGGCCGTGATAAAATAAAAATATTAATTTTCAAAATTATTAAAATTACTAAAATTATTTAAAGAATAATATTTATTTTAGTATAAATATAAAATAAATTTATTATTATAAATTGGATAAAATGTAAAAGGGAGAATATTCTTAAGAATTGAGCGCCAAGTTTGAAACTTTTTATACTTTTTTACTTTAATTTTGAAAATAATCATATTTGATTAATTGGAATTTTGATAATAATTCTTCTAAATATTTAAAAAAAATTTTTACTTCGTTTTTTATAGATTTAAGACTAATATTAATAAATTGCTGTTTATTTAATTAATCTATGCAGATAATATCGGTAGTCCTGCGTATGTAAAATATGTATTTCTCGTTATTACATATTTTGAGAAGTTTTATAGTAGTTTCAATTAATTAGGAAGCTCCGACGCGAATGTTAATAATAAGGAAACGGAAATTGAAATTAATATCCCTGGGATATTAAAGAGACTTACCCATTTTTTTTATTTTGGACATAAGCAGTCTCCGATATTCGGACGTCCCAGGGATATGAATTAGATTTTGAAACTTGGATGTATGAACTGTAAGATATTTGGATCAAACATGGATATCCATACAATATCATCTTTTGGGATTTTTGGATATGACCTACCAGGGAGATTCGGATCATATATGGATATCCCCGGGACTTTTGTGTTTGCTGGGAAGGACCATCGCTATCGAGAAAATGTAATATCTCATGAATCGACGAATCATTTACATATGAGGTCTCAATGGTTTCCCAAAAATCAATTTCAGAAATTTTAGGGCCCCCGAGGGCCCCAAAAGGTATAGCGTTCCAGATAAAATTTTCTCACCCATAAATGGACGTATCGTTTATATTTGTGAACTCAGTGGTTATTAAAAAACAAGGGCTCCCGAGGGCCCAAATGGGTATCGTGGAAGAAGCGTTTTTAAATTTAAATGATCATTACCCAAACTGAATTGTTTAAACCCCTGTAGCATACGGGAGTCGGTTACGGGTCGGTCTTGGGTTGAAAAGTCGTTTTAGGTCCTTGACCAAAAGCCGACTTTAAATTTACTTGTGTAACAAATTCAAATTCAAATTTATTAGTAATACAGTTAGAGATTTTTTACATCGGGGTTAGAAGGTCAAGTCATCGAGAGACTTATAGCCATCTTTGTAAGAGGATTTAATAGAGAAAAGTTTTAAATTAGTTTTACATATACATTTTTATGAAGAAAAAATAAATAAATTTAAAAAAAATTACACAACCCAGAATAACTCCAATATGACGGTTTAAAAATGTAAATAAACAGATATAGTCTAAGCATTGTTTCTTCAGACATTTAATGTATCGTTTATTAGTCAATTAATTCAATTTAGTCACGAAGAGGGGGTTACGCCAATGTGTCGAACGACTGTGGGAATGAGAAATAGGGAAACACGTCGCCTAATAGCAGAAAGAGACAAGAGGAACGCGGCCGCTCTGCGCTTCGAAATTTCGATGTTTTCAAAACGGAATTTATAGGGTTTTTAATAAACATATTAGGCAGAAAACCATCTTAAATGTTTTGCATTATTATAGCGTTAAAAATTCCATTTTTTAGGGATTGATTAATTCCATGCCGTTTAGATTACTAACAAGAAAACTAACCGACGTGTTTATCTCCGACTTGGTTAAAACTCGGAGAGTTAATAAACCTTCATCTAACTTGTAAGTCTTGAAAGGAAAAAGTTACAAAGGGCTTTCGTTTTACCATTGCAACCGAAAATGTTTTTGACAACAAAGGATGATAATTTTCCCATTTGAGAAATATCACGAACTTTAATGAAAATATTCAAAATTGATAAATGTTAGTAAAATTGGGTAAATTGGAGTCATTTAAGGAATTTTTTTGTAATATATGTTTATAAATAAAAAAACGACCTAATTGTGCATAGTTTATATTTTGGATGCATAAAATAAGGAAAAACAGATAAATTGGGTGAAATTTGGCAAAGTTAACAATTTCGAGTTTTTACAGGTAAATTAAGTTAAATTACGATAAATTTTGAATATTCCCTGCATATTGGTGAAATGTGAGAAAAAACACCCTAGAAATACCAACCTCTTTTATGATTGAATTTAACTACTCATTCAATGAGTAGTCTTTGCACTACTATCTGCAAATTGAAAAATAAATGTTGTATTACTTATTTTCAAACTCTGATGTTGCAAACCTCATCTATATCCCTTTCTCTAGGAAATATGGTTCAGTTTTAGGCATTATCAAGGTATAAATGTAATATGAACATAAGATAATATTCATTGACTTTTGGGTATGTCTGTTTTAAATCTTGGAAAATTACGTGTTTTTTTTATATGTTTATGTTTAATACTATCAGCCTATTTTATATTTATAGGTTTGCCAATTCGCAACCTTGCTTTTGTTGTCAAAATTTTAATTACAATTTTCAAATTCAAAAATTATTTTTATTTTTAAGATATTTTTGAGGTGTAGAGGGCCAAGTCGTCTTGCGACTTATAGCCCTCGTGCTTATACAGTAGTCATATTAATTTTCAACAAAGTTAATACTGAACCAAAAAAAACAATAACAAAGTTATATATATAAAAAAGTAAAATAAACAACTATCCTAAGGGGAAAAAATAATCAAAATTACAAAATTGTAAAAATGAATTATATACAATAAAAGGTTACTAAGAAACGTTAACCAATTTACGGAAAACACCAATATTCAATGTTAATTTATGTTGCTTAGAACTTTCATTTTTACGTATCTCTTCACGGTGAGAGATTTTTAGAAATTTATTCGCAGATTTAATTAGCGGTTCCAGCGCTTCATTTTTTAACAATAAAATAGTATCGTCAGCGTATAGTGTTAGGAAACCGTAAGGGACTATGTTTGTGATGTCATTAATATATAAGTTAAATAGTATCGGTGATAGTATTGATCCTTGCGGCACGCCAATCAGAATTTATCTTGGGTTTGATATTAAATTTTTAATTTTGGTTATGCATTTTCTACCAGTCAAATAGCTTTTTAACCAGTTAAGAGCTACACCTCTAATACCCAATCTTTCAAGTTTGCGCAGAAGTCTTTTCTAGGGGAACGCTATCAAAAGCCTTTTCCAAATCTAGGAAAATTCCTAGGCAATAGTTAGCGATGTCTAGAGCATTTAGAATTGTAATATAACAATAAAAAAAAAACAATAATTAAAACGGGATTCTTTGAAAGGGGAGTCGAAGCAGAAGGGGAAGAGCACCACCAACCAGGACAGCCGAGTGGGAGTGCTCCAATCGCTTAAACTTAAACGCTGATATAAAATCTAAAAATTGGGATCTTGTCTTTTATTTTATCAAAAGTTGACATCTTTAAACTTAAAATTTTGCTTTTAAATAAATACCTTGTTTTACCAAAGGCCCTATCAATTTACTTAGATGAAGACAACTATTGAGCATCGCGAGTTTATATTAAGCTATCAAAGCAAGGATTATTTTAGTTTTAGACTAATACGTTTTCTAAATTTTCTTCAATTTTTTAACCTTAAGTAGAAAACTGCCCTGGCCCACAATTCAATCACCCTGGTTTCAACATAGCCTCCTTCGTTCAATATTACTTCCAACGCCACTGTTCCTACACCGGTTCTAACAAATGCAAAAAATTAACGTAAGGAATGTCATGCATTTAAATACATTATGTTGTTCATCGAGGCGTTAGTCCAGTAATAAAGTTACATGTGCCGAAACTAAAGGACGTAAAAATCATGTAACGTCGATCAATAAATTAAAACCACATCAAATTTCAACGTAATAGCATAGGAGGTTCAAAATTCTACATAAAAAGTTTGAATATATTATTCCTTTTTATTTTCAAAGGGCTATATACAACTTTTTAAAAGATCTCGTTTATATATTTTACCACTAGCTATATTTACAATCCAGAATTTTCAAACACGATTATTCATTTCCTGTGCCATTTCCAGGGTACGTTCGGTAGTTCTACAAAGGTTCGAGTCCTCACACTCGACAATTATTTAAAAAACCCAATGTCTTCATTATACAAGAAGTGAAAAAAATTACAATAATTTCTTTAAAACAAGAAACGCCTTTCCATTATATAACTATTTATCTATACACTCATTTTTAACACCGCGATGCTTCTTTGACATTTAATTGAGGAATCGCAATTAAAGTCACAGTTGGTTTATTTTTGTTTCGAACAGCGAAAGAGCGAAGAAAGCTTTTCACTTAGGAGAGAAAGAACTCCAAGAGATAATCCACAAAAGATAACTATTAAACTAGGAAGAAATTGTACAACAGAAATGGGTTCAATTTGGATATCATCGATAACAAGTAAACGAGCCGCGTGAAGTCTCACATATGGTTTCATTGCTTCAATTAAACCACTTTCAACCACCTTTAAAATTCTGGAAATAAAATAAAACATATTTACTTACTTACTTATTTCCTTTACTTTTCAATTAAACCGTTACTGGTTAACAACGTACTGGAAAAATCGACTTTGGGGAAAATTATTATTAACACGTTAAACTGCGCAGCAATAAAACAGAGAACAAGTTCTAGGGCATTTATGTTTGTAATTATTTTAGTTTTATGAAACCTTTTTAAATTGACATTTAACATTCCCCATCACTGACTTTAAAAGGTCTTCTGATATCATGTATGACCCCTACTGTTTGGTGTGGTTACGATTTAATTTGCTAGATCAAGTACTAATGGACAGCTTTCGTAGTGATTTTATCAACATAAATAAATTATGTTTACTTATGTGATAAAATTATAAATTTAAAACCTAAACTTACACTTGATTTAGATTTTCGAGAAACTCGTTTCCTAAATTCTTTGACACTAGGAAAGCGACATGGAAGTCATTGAAACGACCATTTCCGATATAGAAGTCAGCATTTTTACTTTTTAAATTTTGAAGTAAGGACAAAATATAGAAATATTCGTAAAGTAAAACTCCTTTTCCGGAGAGAACAAGGCGCAAAACTCGGTTCATCTTATCCTCTGTGTCCAAATCAGAAACTGCATTGTACCTTTCAGCCTGTTTAGCAACATTAATTTTCACAATGTTTGAACTCATCTGTTTATTTTCAATAAAGGAAAAATATATTAGAGATAAACCGATTTTTCGGTATTTGCTGTTTTAGATACCTGGAAATCGCCATAGAAAACGATGTCAATCCAAGGTATTAGATCTGGATTTTGCAGAATCTCATCTAAATCGTCAATGCGATTTGGTTTTCCTTGCACTGTTGTTTGGACTATCAAAAGTGATGTTGTAAGAGTGATCTTTATTAAAAGCAAAAAACACAGAAGGAAATAGAGAATTCTGCTCCTATACGATTTTGGCGAAAACGATATAGCTGAAAAAATGTTTTGTTGCTTTAAATTACTTAATAGCTCGATGTGTACAAATTAATTATTTAAAAAATCGTTCAATTTTAACATTTTTAATATGTAAAGCGATTTATTAATTTTACATGGTGTATGGTTAAATGTTTCAATTTTAATTAAAAATTAATAGAAGTCTGCAAAATTAATAGCAGGATATAACCTTCCCATGCAGTTATTTAATAAAACACGTTCTCATCAGGTAAAAATGAGATGACATGGCGCTGATTGCTCTTACAAGTGGCAAGGGATTGAAGTAAAATACGTTTGTTGCAAGTTAAAACTTTCTATTGCTAGCGCACTAGGCACTTGTTCTACAATACAGCTACATGTATAACGCTATTGCTGTATAAAATATTACCTTTATAAAATAGTGTTGTAAAATAAACATTGAGGTGTACAAATAAGTCTGATATGTGTAGATTATTAGCATCTGGTGGCATTAATGATGTTTCACTCATCTTTGATATCATTGACAACAAAATAACGAAGAAGACTTCGACAAGGGAAATCTAAGACGACAAAAATAATTGATATTTATTATTTACAAAAATGATAAAATAGTATGTGATTTGTAAGGCGATACCTCATTAAATAGCAAACGAAAAACGAAGAGCAGATCGTTCTTATACCCTTGAGGTACTCCAGAAAGAATCACATTGTAAGACGTGAAAAATACCGATGTAAATGACCACATGGTAAAGTTTTTCGTTCGCAATGAAGTAGGACACAAATCGATATGCAATTCCTAAATTAAAATTAATTTCTTAAATCTGGTTCCAATTGAAATTATTTTGCCAATTTCATATCTCAATAGCAAGGGCTTGATACTCCGTACAGTTTCGTGCAACATTTACATTTATTGTCCTAACAGTTTCTGAGATATCCAATGCCCAATAAGCTGGGTCCCCTATCACCCCAAATCCACAACTGCTTGCTATTATTTCCCAAATTTTTCTTGCTTGTTTAATACTGTTTAACAAAACGTGAAATCAAGAAATTAATTCGAATCTCTGTAAGACTTTCCATCAACTGCCAAATTTGTAGCAGATGAAAGTATAAGCTAATGGCCTGAGCGGTTTGTAAAAGCGTTTTCCATTTGGTCGCGCTCACCCTTTTATGTTCCATTTGTATGACGAAATCTGCTTATATCAAATTACCACGTGATCTATTTTCTCTTTTAGAGCGCTCGAAGAACGATCTGATAGTTGGTGCTGTCCTTTAGGTTTTCTGCTGTTTGCCACCCCTTTCAATACTTTTTAATTATCAAATCGTCCCCAAAAAGTGCTTCCCGAATAGTGTAGAATATTTGAAACATGTTGGTTTTCTCTCTCGATTGGAGTTAGCTCAATTACGTCAGAGTGAATCTCGATTACCATTATTTACCACATTTCCAATTTCATATCATAACCTAATTTATTTTTATTTACCACCTTATGTACTACCTTTTAAATATCACTTCGTTACATTGCTCGAGTGAAAATAACTCCCACATAACCGGAAGTAACGAAAGGTGAACGTGACTGCCAAGTTACACAAAAATAACTAAAATCTGGCTTTATATTTCAACGGAAGTTGTTGTGTTTGTGAGTCCAATATTTGAATGAAGAGAAGTTTCGTATTTGTAACTATAAACTATTCACTAACTGTATTTATTAACATTATGTTAGTGCTTATAAAATTAGTATTTTTACATGGTTGTTGTCACTTTGGAGATCCCGTCGAGAGCTACCTCGTGTGTCCCCTTGCGCGCTCCGACATCTATAATATTGCTTATATAAGGGACATGGCGCCAATTTCAAATTTAAGATATAACAGAAGTCAATTAGAAGCCCAATGTAAAGCAATAACGAGTCACAACAGACAATGGAATTACTCCAAGTTAAACCTGACACTATCAAAAGTATTTGTATCATTATCAGTGCCGTAAAAAGGCAGGTGCGACCGGTGCGGCCGCACAGGGCCCACGACCCATATGGGGGCCCATAAATTGACTTCCTGTGATTTCTATATAATGGGGGCCCAAAATAAAGTCCTTGCACAGGGCCTATGAAAGGCTAGTTACGGCACTGATCATTCTAAACCAACGTCGTAAAATATACTACCAGTGGTGAAATATACTACCAGTGGTAAATAATGATAATGGGCATCTGGACGTTTTTCGAGAAGGCACTTATTACTTATCCTTATCCTTCCCCGCGAATGAATTTATATACAAAGGTCACTCCCGCTTCCGTGAAGAGAAACAGCAGGAAAATTAGGTTGACTCTAGACATTTTAGTATAATGGTGTTACAGCGAGAACGCGAAATTAAATATAAAACTGAATTTATCTAAATAAAAAGGGTGAAACAACCGGGAAGGGTTCGTACAATTAGTAGCCACGATTAATTTCTACATTAAACGATCGAAAATCGTTGGTTACAATGGGAGGACACAGGCACCAAATTAAATAACGTTCTACTCTCCTTCACAATAAAAATGCAACTGACTCTTTATTTGATTTCAAAAAAATCGTTCACGGTTTACATGGAGCGCGTTTTTTTTTTAAAACTCGCGTCTTATATTTTACGTGAATTTGCGCGCTTAATTTCGAATATACAAACGCGTAAAGGGTAATTATTTAAATTAGTAAATAACAAAAATTATATATGTTGAAATGATATGTGATAAACAAATGGTTAAGTTCGAAAATATATTTTGAAACCAGAACAACAAGTATTTTCCTATTTATTTTTGATTCAATATCAATAACCAAAAGTATAAAAAGGTGACACTGGGAATTAAGAATTGAAATATTAAAAATTCAACTTTATTTACACAATACAATTCAAACGTAAAAATTCTACAATGAGACAACTAGTTTCGCGTTTCTGCAACCGCATCGTCAGGTCTAAATTTTGGGGACGTATGTCCGGTAAATAAATATTTTTGTCACGTAATAGAGGGGCTAAGGCAAGGAAAGGGGGGAGGATTTATTTTATAGAATCCTTTGTGCCAAAGTTCAGCGGTAATACTACTCGGACCATCATCGCGGTTTCAAACGGTTTGTGTTTTGCGTTTTTTAAGAATCTCTAAAGATTCACGTACATTTAATTTGACATAATTATTTAGCACCGAAATATTTTTTACATTATATTCCGTAATAAAATCCAACAACAAACTAATTTAATCAATGAATTTAAACCAATTGTGGTCATCCCGTTTATTAATGGTGTTTCTGAAAAAATAGGCAATATTTACAACAAATTATTTTAGGGTCTCAAAAAGAAAAAACCTGAACAAAAAATATGGTATTTATCAAATTTCATGTTCATGTGATCAGATGTATATTGGACAAACTAAACGAAATTTAAAATTTCGTATCAATGAACATAAAAGGATGTAAAAATAAAAAACTAAGACTCGTGCGATTGAGTCGAAACGTGCGTAGCGCGCAAATTAAATATTTCAAACTGTGCAATAGTGGATTTTATTTTAAAACTTAGTTGTATATGTACAAGTCTTAGCCAGTTTTCCATAGAAAATCTATTTAGATACCGAACATCCGTCCCCAAAATTTAGACCGGACGATGTGTTTGCAGAAACGCAAAACTAGTTGTATCATTGTAGAGTTTCTACATTTTAATTGTATTCTGTAACTAATGTAGAATTTTTAATTTTTCAATTCTGAGTATATACACAAGTCGCCTTACAAGCAACACTATAACTGGAAATTAATATTAGGAAATAGAAGTGTGAAGTCACAAGACATGACTAATTTTTTTATCATTAAGAAACAAATACGACTAAAAAGCGCCTATTGTTAAAGCAACTACTCTAGCATGGCAAATAAAGATAAAATTACATAGAATCAATAGGTTGCAACTATTGCGCCGAGAGATAAAGACAAATCGCCAAGAGTTTTGGCCAATAGTATTACCCTCTGCTACCACCCTCGTGAGTTACCTTAAAACTATTTAAAGATAGATAATTGGGGCACAGCTTCAACAAAAATTATGAAATAATAAAAAATATTAGTTGGAACTCAGACAAAGAGTTATTACAAAATATGAATTATTATGAGATCTCGATAATTTATTGCTCTCTGCGGATTAGCTTCGGTCAATTCAAATTAGATTAGGTAAAGTTCGGTTGAGTTAAATAAGGTTTAAGTTAGGTTCTGTTAGTTTCGGCTAGGGTTTCGTTAGGTCATATTAGATCAAGTGTGTTTAAAATGAGATTTCAATAGTTAAACCGGGATGTACACGCGTACTCCTTTACACATAAATTATTTTACTGCTACAGTAAGAAGGCTCAAAATTAAGGATTTTGAAATATATTCGATTCCGTCTGATAAATTTGTATATCAATCAATGCTAGGTGAGGAAAATAGAAGACCATTAATTTAAAACAATTATGAAATATAGCGCAATGTATTTTAGTTATAATTTGTTTTCAAAAATAACTGTTTGTTAGATCCCAAAGCACCCCTCTTAATTCTGCCATTGAACTACTTTAATATCAACACTTTAAGAAGTACCATGTGGCCAATTTTACAAGAGCTCAATTTACCAAATTGATACTGCTTTTAATTATTAGTTATATCCCTTGCTCGAACGATTCGAGAGATAACAAATGCAAAATTTATCGCCTTCCGAAAAAGCATAAATCAATATTTAAGTAGTAACTCGTACATTATACTTTTGTCACAGAGCACAGCCCTGTTTAGGACATTATCCTATAAGATTTGAACAAAGAAGCTAATTTGAACAAAAGTTTAAATTGGTAAATCAAAAGCAAACATTACCGTTTTCCAAATTAGGATCTTGTTTGTTAGTACGGCCTAGCAATACCATTAGGGACAATAAAGTTGCAGAAATATATGGCAACGCTAATGTTTTGACGAGGCTCATATATATAAACCCAAAACACAACCAAATGTCACCATGCAAAACAATTATTTTTAGATAATTTTTCGAGGGAACACTTCTTTAATGCTCTTGGAAAAGTTGACAACAACGACGACGATGACAGCAACACTTTACTATATTTTAGACATTGCCAAAAAAATATTTCAAGGTGAAACTAAAAATGAAAAAATCGCGAAATTTCATTGAATCCTTTAAATATTTGTTCATCACCGATACTATTTTATAATTGATTTTTAGTGAAGCTCCCAGTGGTTGAATAAATCTATGCCCTATACACGAAGTAAGAATATATAATATTGTAACTTTAATTTTTGTAGCAACAAAATGTAGTGAAAAAGCGGGAACAAATGATTTGCGATTTTGATAAATAATATTTAACTTACATTTTTTAGAGCTAAATCTTCGTAGAATTGTTGAGACAAATTATAATTTTGGAAAATCAAGGTTATGCTGTAATAAACCAAGTTAAAAATATCGCTTTAATGAACTTTAAAATTTCAGCGTTTTACTGGAATTTGAACTAGAGAAGGCACAGTTATACCCATATCACTTTCACTTAATTAAAATATAAGTTATATATAAATGAAAAATCAATTAAAAATACATATAGAAAGTCTTAGTTATAAAAAAACAATATGTTGTGTTTTTGCATTGTCTACTTCTTTATTATTAAATGAGTGTAGCTTAATTTTTTCAAAACCCAACATGTTTTTGAGCGCTGTGAATGGGCTCAAATTTAATTAACCTAAGAGCTTTCAGAGGGAAGTCTGCTCACTTTTCTGCAATTCCTTGAATTATGATGTTTAGTAAATCAGAATACAAAAATGGCCGATCAATACTTGACTTGACAAAAATGTGCTCTTTTTTCATGAATTCCATCCATAAAGGATCCTAAATAATAAAAAGAAAAACGTTTACCAACTGTTTCTGTGGGAAATAAGCCTCAAATAAAATGTAACTTACACTATCGACTAGTATTTTAATACTTTCAACCATCCTCTTTTACATATACATCACTAGAAATATACCTTTTGTTACTGTTTCTCATTTAACACACCTTTTCTCGTGTAGCATTCGAAAAACCGCAATGAAATAAACACATTTTAAAATAGGAACAGATTTATAGATTATTACATGTCGTTATAAATTACTTTGAAATTTTAAACTGGGTCAGTTAAATAAAGGGTTTAAATCAATTTAGAAGTATCCGAAAAGGATTCAATAAAACAAAATATGGTCAATAAATCTGGCTTGTAAATTTTGGGTGCCCAGTGAATCAATGATGAGAAGAGAGCAAAGCTTTTACGTCAACCATACAGATAAAACTTTACCATTGGTCGTGTTTTGATATGACTTGCATTGTAAGTGTATTAGATTTAAATTATTAAACCATTCAGAACATGTTAGTACTGGAAATTTGAATTTTTCATTTCACATCTTCGGTCAAATTATTGAAATTTACATTAAGTCAATTAAATTTAATTTATAAATAGTCATTCCTATTACTTTTATCATAAGTTACATAAAAACATAAGTATGACACTGAACGATTTCCGTTATTGATACTGATAGTCTGTCGTAGAGTGATTGCGTAATCGGAAGTCGCGTAACAGGAAACTAACCCCATCTTTCTCTCTTTGCTGACAAGGTAAAAAACCATACCATTATATAGCCTTATAACCTAAAGGCTTAATATAAAAGCATTGAATTTTTGGGATAAATTACTGTCAATTAGTTTGAAGGCTATAAATACGAGAGAAAACACGTTAAAGTCTTAAACTATAAAATAACTAATTAATGTAATTGTAAATTCAATGCTTTGTAAGTCCTTAGCCACATAATGATTTATATAGTCTTTCGCGAAACATTGAAGAACTTAGCGTTGTGAGAATAGGAAGTGTCAAACTAATGTGTTTCATGTTACAAATAATTTTATATATAAAGTGTAACGTTATATAGCTTGGTTAAATTTAAACTAAAAAGCATTAGACGGTGCATGAGGAAGACATGGAAATCATCCATGATTAGGAGCTAAGGACCTACATTCATTTTCTTAATTCTTCTGATTTTAAATACTTACCTACAATTTTTTATTAGTGTTCTTTGAACCTGCTGATTTAAAAGTCTTACCTACAATTTATTTATTAGCCTTCAAACTCCAATAGAAATTAAAAAATCTAATATATTTTTCCACTTTGATTCTGGAACGTATATAACAACCAAGAAGTTTACAAAGAGTTAAAATTTAGATAATGTAAATGGCACTCCTCTCGTGCTCGACGAAAATAGGCATGTGACTAAGAAATTTATTGTATTCGTTGTTCTCCAAGCATAACGTTTCTTAAAAATAATAGATAAAACACGGAAAAGGAGTATTGAAACTGACCACCTGCACTAAAAGCTGCTTTCTCTCGACTAGACATAAAATTTTCAAGTGTATCTAGTTTTGCAATAGATTTACCTTTGTAGTAACTAAGTTAATAAAAAAGGAGTTCTCACGTACAAAATTACCTCTCACGAATGTTATAAATTAAAGGTGTACATGATTATTTTGCCCAATATGTCATACACTTTATCGTAAAATATTACCTTTATCTCTCAAAACAGTAAACACAAGAACGATTTTATGTTAGGAACGGAACTGGTCGTAAAAACGAGCTTGTTCATGCAGATGTCGAAATTAAACATAGTTCCCTCTCTTTTACCAATACTGGAAAGCTAAATTCTACAGGGTGTTAACTGAACCAAGAACTCCAAATGTATTTAAGATAGGAATTTGAAACTTTCAGGACACATAGAACATGCAGGGGGTCACTTGGCAACGGAAATTTCCATCACCTTAATCCATGTCTTCAAGCTCATTTAAAACTTATCTCGAGAACCATTGAAGATACAAAGCTGGTTTCAATTAGAAACGTGATCCTTTCACATTTTTAGTGTAAATAACTTTGATTCTTCCTTATTTGACCACTAACAAGTCGAAAGAATTTAGACAAAAACATGAAGGTCGTGATGAAAATAATGTATCAGAGACTAGGTTGAAGGGCTAATAACTCCAAAAATACTCAAGCTAGAGTATGAAAATTTGCTAAACATACTCATCTGATTATATTATTAAGGTTATTCAAAGTTTATCTCGAGAACCAATGGATTTATAAAAATATTTCCAATTTGAAAGGTTTTCGGCATGGTGTTTTGCATCGGGTTAAAGACATTTAGACTTAAAATTTCCATTTACACATTTTTAAATTAAAGCCATTTTTCTAAATCCATTGATACTCGAGATAAACTATGAAAAACCTTGAACTATAAGATGAATGTCATCCGAGTTTGCAAATTCTAAAGACTTCCTACTAAATGAATAAGTGTAGCAAATTTTCATACTCTAGCTTGAGTACTTTTCGAGTTAATAGCCCTTCAACCTGGTCTCTGGTACATTATTTTCATCACGACCTTCCTGTTTTTATCTAAATTCCCTAGACTTGTTTTTGGTCAAATTAGAGGGTATCAAAGCTATTTAGCATTAAAATGTGACGGGGAACACGTTTCTATTTGAAACCAACTTCGTATCTCTAATGGCTCACGATATAAATTTTAAATGACCTTGAAGATATGGTTGAAGGTCATGGAGAAATGTCAAATTTCTAGCTTAAATACATTTTGAGTTATCCGCCTCTTATCGTTTTTAGTTAACACCCTGTATAACTACTTGAAAACACACGCATTAAAATTCTCATTTACGGTTACCAAGTAACGATCAGTTGCACGTGGAACTCATTTGCCTTGTTTTCCTACATTGTTTATAATATCCTACTTAACGCGATTAAGTCCTACGTAGTTATGAATTTCCCTTCTTATTACAATATCAAAAAACGAGCCCAAAAAATAACCAGTATTTTTCATGTATTTCATTGTATTCGTTTCCCAAGAAACAAATTTATTTGGTCCATTAATTATGGATTCGCGCTATAGTCGTCTATTGTATTATTAATGTGAAAGAAAACGTATCCGCTATAGAATATTAAGAAATCTTCGCACGATTTTGTTTTCTGCTATCAAAGAAAAACGATATAATAAAGTGACGGTAGATTTTAATAGAAAAAGTATTTGTTAGCAGATATATATATTTAGAACTGGTAACTCCCTACATTTGAAACTCTTAAAAATTTTCATATTTAAAATTATATTTTAATATTATATTAATTAAGTTCACTAATAAAGACCTCATTTGATAACTTTAATATCAAAGAATTTTAAAAAAACTAATATTTCGAAGTCGGAGGATTAAGCCCTAAAAGGTTCGGTCGCACGCCACCGACTAATTTGCTTAAGCTAACGCTAATGTTGATGCAGGTTCATTTAAAAAAAACCTAAATAATGCTTAGATATATCCTTTTTTCTGCAATATAAACTCTCTAGACCTCGAATTTCTTTACAACTTAATTTTTAAAAATTATTTGAAAAACTAGCTAAAAGGATATTTAACTCTTGATATTAAGTGTTAAAAATTAAAGAAGCTGATTTCAGTGTATGTTGAGATCATGAATGTGTCCGTTTCTCGTTTCCCAAATAAAAATAATCCTTCACCAGAGGCAAAGAAAGTTCGGGCAAAGTTTACATTGCCACCAAGGGCAAAGTGACAGTAAAAAAAAACCCGAATCTTTGCCTCCATAGACGTTGCAGAAAAAAAAACCAGACATAAAACTAAATGTGTATTCACTTTACACGGATATTTTAGTGTATCTAACAGGTTTCTTCAAACATATTCCACCCAAAGTTAAGTTAGAAGAAACCACCTATGGACTGTGCGAAGGATGATAAAATACCAAAACAAATTTGATTAGGAACAAGGATATTTTCTAAATGTACGACAAGCTTGGTTCCGGAAGAGCAGACGCTCTCATTGGATGGTATATTTTTAAAGAATGTGATAACACTGGCTTTGCCACTAATGGATTGAATTGCAATTTATAAGCCTTCATTGCTAGTGACAACGACATTCTAAACGTGTTTAGTCTATTTGGAACGTCATCTACCATTTCGGGGAATAAACTAAAAACCAACGACTAAAAATACCATTCAATTAAAGAACTTAGATGGGACCTGTTTGCCAGGTCAAGAAAAAAAGGACGACAGTTACCACCAACATCGGCTTCTTTGGTACCTCACACAGAAAGAGCCTATTTTCAAACAATGGTAATCAAAATGTCGATTCAAAGTAAGCCAATTTTTCCGTCACCAAAAAATTTTGGCTGGGATGAAATAGCTGAACGTTTTTACTCCAGAAAATGCAATTTGCCTCCGGCACCTGAAGCCATATAAGCTCCAAGAAAATGTGGCTGTTCAAAACAATGCAAGACAAGAGCTAGCAGCTGTTTTAAGAATAATTTAAAATGTACGTATTGCTTTGGGTGTGGTGAAATATGTTGTAATTTACAAAGTACTTTGAATATGTTGAGGACAAATGTTTATGAAAATCTTTTATAACTTAAAAATAAATATTCAGTTATAATTTTGAGTTATATTAATTAGTGATATTTAAATCAAGTTATATATATTGAGAATTTATTTTTATTATTACGCAGGAATTTATATAATTAGAAGTTTAATTTAAATCAAGGAATACCTCTGCGTATTGTTCCATACCAGAGTGACTGAGAAAAATCATATCACCTCGGGCAGGAAACGAACCTACGACCTTTGGGTTACCGTCCCAACGCCACTATCATTGGACTACCGAGGCCACGAATAATCAGGCCTCGGACATCCAATTTAAGAATGACTCGATCTGGTTCACATTATTGACGGGATACATTTAACCCGTTGTTGACGGTGCCTCGGTAATCCAGTTTTTGCTGGGCAGTCCATTACAACGTGTTTGTCATCTACGGCACTGAAACAATGTGCCACGTTCCATATATTTCTAAACCGGAGCTTATTTCCAACCATTCACCAATAGAATTTGGCAGTGACCAAACCCATAGACCGTGACATGTTGCTTTAATGACCTTAGAAACAGTAGATTTCCCGAGTCTGAAACCGAACGAGAAACTAATCTGCATATCAACACTCGCGAGGAACCTGACAATAATATAGACACTAAGCAACATTGTTCAAAAAGTACTATTTCAATTAATGAACCAAATAACTCAATGTAAGAGTGAGCCGTTGTTTTGCAGAAATAGCTTTTCGAAATCTGGTATTTTTCTTCTCAATCCTATTTCTAACGAGATTTAGTAAAACATCGTATTGTTCTGGACTCATCTGAAAGAGCCCATAAAGCAAAGAAAATTAAATTTCTTGATTTCAAAACCCTCAAACATGGTAGTTAATTTCAAATTAAAACTACTGAAGACGTATTTTTTTACTATTTACAATTTACATAAATTGTAGTATTACAAAGCTTTCGGGTAGCGTTGAATATCTGATGCCGACGGAAGTTTAGGTAAAAAATGTAGGCCGGATCACGTGATTAAATTAAATTTCTTGATTTCAAAACCCTCAAACATGGTAGTTAATTTCAAATTACTTTCTGAAAATAACTCTATCGCTGACTTTACCTCACTTCTTGAATGACGTTATTGAAATGGCCCTGTTCGTGTCTATTTAGAAATATATCTCTAATCCAAAAAGTCTTTGATTTTTGGAGAAACATTTATCATATATTGTTAATAATGATAATAATCAACTAGGCTAATACCCAAGGCACCGCTAAGGCACGACTTTTAAAGCCATTAATTCAGGGGGCCTGGTTACAATGCGTACAATTAAATTTCTTTTTCTGAAGCGATATTAGGCTTGGCGTTTAAAAATATTAGCGTAAAATGAGAGCCTACCCCCTTAGCAATTAAAATAAATAGTTGTAATTAATAAATTAAATATTAATATATTTTAATAAATTAATTATTTATGTAATTATTATATTAATTATTAATACAATTACTATATAAATTATTAATACAATTACTATATTGATTAATACGTTAAGTACAATTAGTGTTGTAAGTCGGAAAATTTTCCGCGGAAAATTTCCCGCTCGGAATATTTTCCGGAAAATTAAAGAGGGCTTTTTTCCGGAAAATTTTCCGTATTTTTCCGAAAAATATTAAAAACGTTTTCATTCCATGATTTGTCTAATATATTGTTTGCAAATTTAAATAAAGCGGCATTTTCACCTCAATTTTTCTAATCTAAAAATAAAACTAAACCTATAGACTAGTTTAAACTGGTTGAAATGTAACACTATTAATGTTTTGTAGTATGTTTACTGATATTAGTCATTTTAAATCGATAAAAAGTTTAAAACATTAAAATCCCTTGAAAAGTAATTTATGTTTAAATTTTTTATTTTTCCGATAAATTAACAACCCTAAGTACAATTTTTATTAATATTGTAAGTACAATATTAATTAATAATATAATTAAAATTTTAATATAAATACAATATTAATTAATAATATAATTAAAATTTTAATATAAATACAATATTAATTAATAATATAATTAAAATTTTAATATAAATACAATATTAATTAATAATATAATTAATATTTAATATAAATACAATATTAATTAATAAAATAATTAATATTTTAATATAAATACAATAATTATATTAATTATTTATTTAATTTTTATATTAAATAATAATGTTAATAATATATCAATTAATAATATTATTAATATATTAATGAATAATATAAGTAGAATGTTAGTTATTAATATTATTAAAATATTAATAAATAAAATTATTAATCGAATAATATAAGTAGAATGGTAGTTATTAATATTATTAAAATATTAATAAATAAAATTTTTAATCGAATAATATTAGTTAAATATTCGATTAATCTATCTCCAAAAATATATTTGATCACCTCTAGTAGTATAGAGTACCTTTTTCAAAAGGAGAAGAAAGCCTGGAGATATTAGATGGCACCTTATTTCTTAACCTTTAGTCTTTGAATGTGTCCTTGTCGATTCGTCAGTGGAAATATGTTGTCTTTTCATGGGGACTTATTGGACGTTAAAAGTAACAACCCACTTTCAATAAAGAAGACACTTTGATTCTAAGATTGAACAAGTACAAATCATTCGAAATAGTATCAATTAAATTTGTTTCAATCGCCTGCAATCACCACCACTTCCGTCGATCGATTAAAAATGGAACTACGACAAAACTGCCAGGACGAGCAAGTATATATCGTTCAGATCGATCTCATTTATATGTTTAATTGATAAGAAAAGATAATACAGATTGATCCTATAGCTCAATTGAAAACAAATTACGAAGTCATCCATTTTGTTTATGCGATTAAGATATTTATTTTGACGCCAATCGTTAAAGAATTTTATAATAAATTTTATTTCTTTTTCAAAAATTACACAAACATAATATTACAAAAAAATGTTACAGCAAAGAAAGGTTAATCATTTGATATATTGCAAATAGTTTAAACTTTAGGGAAAATCTAGAGTCTTAAACAAAAAAAAAACAATTTTAGATATACAATTTTTGATATCATAAACGAATTATTTCATCATTCAGTATCCAGTTTCTTGACATTAATCGCTAAATGCGAAACAGCCTACTTGCGAAATATTCGTTGGTTTCTTTTTCCATATTCAATTAATAATGTTATCATGGCAATTTCGATTCCAAAAAGAAAAAATAAAACTGTAGTACACAAATCCGACATAACAATAAAGGAAGCCTTGGATTTCGAAGAACTTCCCATTTTCCGCAATGTCATCGAGAAAGTCGATTCTCTTTCCCATTTCTCTAAACAGCCGCACTCTTTCAAGATCAGTAATCTGCAAAATTATGAAACCCAATAACTGCCAAAAAGATGAAATTGCACAAACGTATTTGTAACTTGATAATGACATCAGGTGAGAAGGTTTCCTACTTCCCCCTTAATATATATATTCATGTCAATAGATAATATGTGGACAGCAGGCTTGGAAATAAGCGGTGGTCACTGGGTCAAAGACCAGTTTATTAATTACTCGGACCAGTTTTTTTATTCAAAAGCTAGGGGTTCACTGGTCCAGTGTCCAGTTTATTAATTCAAAATTATCTACCGTATTATTAACCAACGGGTCTACGTGACCACTTAAATAATTCAAGAGTTGGGAGTCACTGGCCAAATAGACCAGTTTAGAAATAAGCCTTATTTCCAAGCCTGGTGGACAGCACCCTGTTTGCCTCATGATTCCTGAAAGAAAAGCCACGCCCCTTTACCTTATCTTCTATAATCTTTAACTCTTCCTCCCGGTAAGTATGGGGAAGACCCTGCAGTAGGATCACAGGCTATAACCATGTAGGATGATAGTATCTTCGAGGAATAATATTCTGGGTTAACTGGCATACTTTATTTATTTTGTTTACGTTTTAACTGAAAATTGCTACTTACATTTCATTTATTGGCGGTGCGCACTCGAACATTTTTCTGAAACCTAATGACAATGTCATCTGGAAAAGGGGTTCCCGTACTTTATGCATTTTGAAGTAAGGCCCCATTTTACGCTCCGCGTGAAATTCGAAGAACATGCCATTCTGCAAAAAGGCCAAGTCTCCCTTCGAAAGGTCGGGAAGCGCGTCGTAATTCCAGTCATCTAAGTCATTGGCAAATGATTGCTTGTAAAGTTCTCCGTATTCCAAAGATGGTGGCTACGTACAAATTATTACCAGGTAAAAAGTGTTGCCCTTATTTCCAATTCAGCGGTTGCTTGTAGCGTCGTACGCATACGTCGGAGCTAATCTCCGCCTTAAAGACCGAGAACAGGGTGAATTTCTAGCCCTCTAATGCTGTACTCGATGTTTTGACGAGTGACAGCTTAACTGACATCTGACCAATTGATTGATAGTTCTGACAGCTTGAGTGACCGCTTGGACAATTCTGGATATGGTACAATTCAAAAACAGTCTGTCCCGTCGGTCAAGCTTAGAGCTCGGAATTCGTATAACTTTTGTCTATTGGATATAGTCTTTTCAATTTGAATATATTATATCCATTTGGATAAAATAGACTTTTCTTATCCGTGGATAAATATATTCGAAATTTTAAGCGTAACGTAAAATTTATCCGTTTAAATAAACACCCCTTTTATTTATGAATATTTTTGATAAATGATTATCACATTTTCGAATAGACCAAGTCCATTTATTGACAGATAAAAATTGATAAAACATTAACTAATATTAGATATCAACCAGCCTGTTTATAAATAAATTGTTTATTAAACAAATTATCTGATAAATAAAGTAGACTTATTTTTCAGATAAAGAACTAAATAGTATAATTTATACGTTTCCGAAATGATATTTTTTATTTTTACATAAATTGTAGATTCGTTAAAAGTGGGGTTTATTTATATATTATATCGTTACTCGGTACCCGAATGGCTAACGTGGGTAGTCATAGCTTTTTTGAGAAAAAGTAAGTCGTGGTAGCCGGTAACAGAGTAGTCAAGGGAGACGGTAAAGGCAGTTAGCGCCAGTGGCGCACCCTTGGGGCCCGGGACCCCCCCCCCCCACCCCCCAGGAGAAGAAAAAAACATGACCGAAACCGGAGCCGAAGCCCCCTGTAAGGATCCAGCGAAGAAGCTATGAAAACCCTTTAAGGGCTCGAGGGGGAGGAGTGTAAATCATAGTAATTTGGGTAATGTTTCCAGGGCTCGAGGGGAGGGAGGGGGGGTGCAAATCATGATAACTTCGGAAATGGTCCCAGGGCACGAGGGGGGTGCATATAGAAGGTTTTCGATAACATTGGGCCCCGTCCACCGTCCAGGAAATAAATTCTGGGTACACCACTGATTAGGAATAATTTATTTCCAATCAAAAAAGGCGCCGCCCACATTTTGGTCCAAGGAACGGCGAAATAAATATTGGTAAAAGTGACATAATTACCAAAAGTGTGACCCTCCCTGTAGTTTCTCATGCTAAGGGTTTAATGAATACTCGATTCGAGATCGACCACATAAAAGATAAATTTAAATAAATTTATGATCGCCTTTTCCTTTTCTTTTTTAGTCTCTTGTAATATAAAGTAGGTAGACGGCGATAGAGTCTCTATAGAACGACTAAAAATCAATAATTACACAAGCTTTGACCAGTTCTACCTAGCTGTTCCGTTCTTCACTATGGGGCGTTATTTGTTGGTTTTAACTTCCTTCCCTCCCCAAGGCACTCCACTCCCAACTTGTATTTTACTGGTAGCATGCATTATGAAATAGTTCCGAAAGACCCACTTTTGGGAATTATGTGACTTTTGATATTAGGCTATCACGGATGTATAATGGCGAATATTTTGACGGATTTCTTATGATCTACTGTGTTGCGGGTAATTTGAAAGCAAGTGTCGGCTCTATCATTACCTACGTTATTTTTGATTGGGTCTATGTATCGAAGATGGCTATGGTTGCTTGGATCGCCGGGAAGGTGCTTCCACCTAGTATCGACTTTTAAAAATGTTTTCTTATTCATTTTAAAGTCGACAATTACGTGTTTGCCGGAAATGCAAAACAAGCGAGGTCTACTGAGCACGTGATTACGAATACCCAATGATCTAAAAGCGTGCTTTTGGGCCACGCCATATAGGTAAATTATGCTGGGTAATATGCTTAACCAACTTGTTTAAATTTGCACGGTGTCGTCATCTGTCGAGCCAGAACGCCACTACACTAAAGCTGACACTTGCTTCAAATTCGATCAAATTCGAATTGCGTTCCATTAAAATGAACAAATGACCAACTTCTTCTTAGGTTCAAAATTGTTAAAAATAAGAGTTAGGTTTGATATTCCTAATTGACTGACGTTCCAGTGGCGTATCTGAGGACCCGCAGACCCCACGGGACCCATGATATTTTTACTAACTAGAGGCCCTTTCGTTTTAATTATTAATTTTTTAATTTGAAAAACAATTTTAATTTTTAAGCAATAATTAATATATTTCATTAAATTGCATTCCATTTACTACGAAACTTACGAAAATTGTACTACTGCTTCATAGCAAATAAAAAAACATTGTTTAAGATAAAGAACCCCTTTGATATCCTGCGGGGGGTTGGGGGGGGGAGGGCGGAGCAAAATATGTCGTTACGCCATTGGACGTATTGTTTGATTTTGTAACGCAAACGGTTCGAGAGTAACAATGCCAAATTCGTTCGTATTTGCATCTCAAAGAAACTGGGGAATCCACCAAATTGGGCAAATGACCAACTTCTTAGACTCGAGGGTTTTCTATGTCTAATTGATTGACGAATTGTTTGATTTTGTAACGGGGTCGTAGTTGTAACGGGGTCGTCGTTGTGCGGGGTCGTCGTTCTGCGGGGTCGTCGTTCTGCGGGGTCGTCGTTCTGCGGGGTCGTCGTTGTACGGGGTCGTCGTTGTACGGGGTCGTCGTTGTGCGGGGTCGTTGTTCTGCGGGGTCTTAGTTGTACGGCTATTAAATTTTGTGGGAGCGGTGTACTCAGGGGCGTACCGAAGAGAGTACGTTTGGGGGGGGAGGTAAGTGAAATTTGCCAAGTAAAAACCAAAGTTTGTCAAGTCGTCTAAGTTTGGATTTTTACGGTAGGTTTCAATTTAAATGTTTCATTAAAATTATAATCGGTGGCGCCATCCGCTGTTAGCGGCGGGAACTATATATTATACAATTGAATTAATGGTACTAATGTACTTTGGAAGTTATAGATGGCGCCACCCGTATAATGATAGAGTTGACGGCTGAGTGCGCCGACTGGAAATTTCAGAATTTGTTTCGCGAAACTACGACTACCGAACGCGCCTATGTCATTCTAGCGGTACTATTCCCAATTCAATGGCGAAAACGGCTCGGCGTCTAGTTATATTGAGTGAAGCATTTACGTAGTCTCTTTATATATAAAGTGAGATACACGAAGAAGAAAACAGAGATTGAACGATGTTACAGCAATTTAAAAATCCCATCAAACCCGCTTACTATTTTCTCGTCGTGTATCCCGCTGTAGTAAAAAATAGATACATTTCATCCTGACGAATACTAGTTGTTGTTTAACTGAACTGCTTTGAATAACTGGAATTATTCATACCGAAATATAACATAAACAATTCAAACACTTATTACTGAAATATTAACGTAAGAACAACCGACACTGTATCACACCATATGATCACACGTTTTCTTTATCCAACGCAACTTTAGGAATATTGGCTTGTTAAATTTTCACTTTCCTAAAGAATATCACTATAATATTCACGACTTACCTAATTTTCCCTAAGTAAAAAAACTGTAACATCTCCTATAGAAATTAAAACTATTTTTATAAATTTTATACAGATTGCCAAATTTAACGTAGAAAATGAACACTGAAATAATAACGAACAACCGATATTCTCTATCACGCGTCCATCTGCCTTTCAATTTTATAAGGTGCTGTAGGAAAAATGACTATTTAAAAAGCTTTTACCACAAGGCTGAACTAAAGTTCCAACACACTAGTTGCCTAGCGTAGAAATCAGGTCTTGTAAGTTATGCATAAGGAGAAGCAACTACTTAGAAATCGCAAACATAGTTAATGACTTTAGGGAAGTAAATTGCTGGGAAATTCTAAATGATTTGTTTACTATCGATTTATGAGTTTTTTAATTAACTAACATATTTCCTAATTTTCATTTTGCCAAGTCCACCTCGATTGGCCAACTCTACAAAACTTTGGGGGGGAGCCTCCCCCTGCCCCCCCCCCAAAGGTACGTCCCTGGGTGTACTGATAGACTTGTGTATTTATAGATGCTTTTACGTCTGTGTACGAGAGTGAGTAACGTAGAGTGGTTTTAGGGATAGAAACCAATTGGAAATATATCAAAATAACGGCACTGTGTTAGTCAGAGACCCAGATCTTCGGGAAAGTTGAGGGCGATTCCTAATTTCCTCCTCACAGGTTCGTCCCTGAACGATTTCTCCATGTCCTTCCACCTTCTTCTCTTCCACCCAGCTCCAAAAATGTACTGACGGCCCTATTAGCTTTGTTAAATTGGTGGGAGAGGTGGTAAAATTGGTTGCAAATTTAAAACATTCTAAATAATATTTGTTGTATTGTTTTGGGCTACAGTATATGCTACGGTATTTCAAGCGAGGTAGTCGTAATAGCGCATGGATATATATAACTTCGGATTCTCTTCACGAACATGCCGAGAAACGTTTAAACTTTTCAAACGGATATGGTTGCGCCTTTACTTTAAATATACGATGTTCAAACGTATAATATATGACGTTAATAGAAAATAGACTTAACTTATAAATAAGATATTATTTTGATAGCCGTTAATTCGGATAGATTAATAAATTATACGATTCAATTCTGTATCTATTGATCAAACGCAAAAAGTCTTATCTATAGACAAAATAAAGCAATTAACGTTTATCCAAAAATATAATGTTTACAAATGGAAAACCAAAAATTAAACATTATTCAAACTTTATCCGATTTCGTGTAACCAAAGTTAAAGATAGCGGTTTAATTTTTTAAAACCAACTATTCGTTAATAATTTATCAACGAAAATATGTATAACACAAGATAATGGATATCTGATTCCGAGCCCTAGTCAAGCTGTCCAAGCTGTCACTTCTGAAGAAATTAAGAAGTTCAGATATGTGGGGGAACACAATTCGCGCACGAGAAAATGGAATCTCTGTCCTCAGCCTTTAAAACGGCCGGAATGACATTATTTCCCCTCAAGGATCGCGACCTTGTGATTCAAATAATAACGTGATACCATGGGCGTCTTAAGGTCTAGGCCGACCTAAACTCCTTAACATGGCAACGAAAACAAGGCAAACGCACCATAAAGCACTATTAAGATACACCATAACTGTTTGAAAACCAAACCGAAAATTTCATGTTAAATTTATTAACATTACAAGTAGAGTAATAAACGTAAGTTTGACAGGTACACTCTGTTTGAAAAGTCTTCGACAGCTGACATTTTTGCCCTCTTTTTAATTCTGCTAGAAAACTATAATAGATAGCTCGATGAAACCAATTGCAACTTTTATTTATTTTCTAATATCTTTCGTTATTTATCGGTTTCGTCCGCCAAAAATTAATAGTTTGGCGGGAACCGTCAAAACTCATTTTTGACAACTTTTTAAATATTGGTTCTACGGCACTGACTCACGCGTTTTTGAATTCACAGTGGTCGGTTCATATTTAGAAAGTGGAAACATTATCCCTCTACAACCAACGGTTGAGAAGTTATCGCGTTTCCAAATTTTCGTCGAAGTTGCGTTATTTATGATAAAATACGCGAAAAAGTAGATAAGTCCATAATTAAAAGGGATAATATAGCTAAATCCTAAACAAATTTGAAGAACTTTAAAAACTTACTAATAACTCGTACCGATAGGTCTTCGAGCAACGCGAAACTCGGATCAAATATTTATAATCGCTTGATGCATTTTAGGTGTTTCCTAGTTTCGACGAAAGTTTGGAAACGCGATAACTTCTCAACCGTTGATTGTAGAGGGATAATGTTTCCACTTTCTAAATATGAACCGACCACTGTGAATTCAAAAACGCGCGAGTCAGTGCCGTAGAACCAATATTTAAAAAGGTGTCAAAAATGAGTTTTGACGGTTCCCGCCAAACTATTAATTTTTGGCGGACGAAGCCGATAAATAACGAAAGATATTGAAAAATAAATAAAAGTTGCAATTGGTTTTATCGAGCTATCTATTATAGTTTTCTAGCAGAATTAAAAAGAGGGCAAAACTTTCAGCTGTCGAAGACTTTTCAAACAGAGTGTACAATGGCCAAATCATATATTCTTACTAAAAACTAATTATTTGTTTTGACACAGATAATTTCAATCCAAGCTAAGGTCTGAGAGGTTTCTGAAAGTTCTTACCAGTGTTTGAAATATACAGGTTATTATGCGCTGGAAGTATAATGATAATTCGATCATTTAACACTCGCCCAAGAAAGACCAGTTAGCAGGGCTGTAAGTTCACTAAGAGGGATTGATACGGCCCTTCCAACTTTTTGGTCAGTTTGATACTTAAAATTGACAAGTTAAACGATTAATGAAACAAAAATTAACCCGAGACGAGAAAAGTTAGCACTTCGGGTAACTTGATGATCTGCGTTACGTCTTAGATTTTAATAAATAGCCAATTATTATAATTATTATTATTTTTATAAATATTTTTTTGGGATATATTTATAGTTTAAGACCGAGAACAGAGCGAATCCCCATCCCTTTTCCTGTACTCAACTTAGTAACGAGCGCTCGGACTGTACAGGATATTGTACCTTACCTCCTTTATTGATGGACGTATGTATATTCGACAGTCATTCAAGCTGTCCACGTTCCGACTATTCCTACAATTATGTAGGGCAAAATTGAGGGATTTAAAATTCGCGCACGAGAAAATTAAATCTCTGCTCTCGGTATTTAAAATATACTATGTTTGACACAATTTTTTTTGTTAATTATCAACTGAAGTCCATGTACATTTTTTAAGGCAAAACACTTTAAAATCTGGTCCCTTACTAGCGAATATAGGGTTTATCTGCCTCGCCAACTCCAACTTTTGAAACGTACCTATGCATCTGACAGTCGTACGCGCGAAAATTAGTTTAATGTATATTCTTTTCAATTGTCATCGTAGCACATTCAACTGACAGTTTAATTTTGATCGTAAATAAAAATAAAATAAATAATTGTATTAAATATTGATCCTAACTAGTCCTAGTTTCATTTTATTCGAACGTTACGATAGATGTGATGTCGCCCAAATCGACCCCTCGCTAAGGGTGTTCTTACCCTTAAATATGGTTCCGGTTGATCATTTTTGAATTTGGAACTTTGAAACATTTTGCTTTTTAATTATCTCCGTTAAACTAACTTGGTAGAATTTCTGCCAGGAAATGAAATCCATTAAATTAAGATTTTTCTGCTTCTAAAATCAGAATTTCTCTGTTTATTACGTTACGTATGGTTATAACAAGAATGTATTTATAGTATTTATTTCAACTTAGGTAGATTGACTATGTGGAGAGGATTTTGAGCATTTCTCCCAATGCACCTCACGGTCTACCAGTATGCCCATCGCAGTCTACCAGCATGTCCATCGCAGTCTACCAGCATGCCCATCGCAGTCTACCAGCATGCCCATCGCAGTCTACCAGTATTGCACCTAGCGGTCTACCAGTATTGCACCTAGCGGTCTACCAGTATTGCACCTAGCGGTCTACCAGTATTGCACCTAGCGGTCTACCAGTATTGCAACTCTTAGTCTACCAGTAAGCATCTAATGGTCTACTAGTGTGCACCTCATGGTCTACTAGTAGGCTCCTCCCCTTAACAGTCCATCAGATCATCGCTGTCTCTCATTGGTTCCCTAAAATTTAGGTCTTCTGACGTGACTAAAACAGGCGAGGTGACGTTTTACCTCCCCCTCCTCTCGTGACTGGGAAAAACTAAATCATCATCATCATTATTATTAAATATTATTAATTACGTTTTTGATAATACTAGTTAAGGTTGTCGTACCAATTTAAGTAGCTTACCACGCTTAGCACGTAGCTCCAATAAATGCTTTGTTTATCAACAAATAATTTCATTTGGTTTGAATAGAAAAGCGGGTGCAATTGAGCCAGTGTGTTGATTGTATTTTCAGAACTTTTACTTGTTTCGGACGTCAGAGCTACTCCGTAAACAATAACTGAAAACATAGAAATCAGAGACCAGGCCACTTTCGCTATTAAGAGGGATGTGCTCTGAATTCGATCATTAGTTTCTGAAAGCGGTAAAATTTTATACATAAAAAATATACACTTTAAAAACGCAATAACATTAGACTCTGGTTCTACCATCGCATACTTTGTAGCTTAAGTTCGTTTAGGTTATAATCACAAAATATAAATATAGATGGCAATGTAAGTGTGATTTTGGTCACGCATAAGAACTTTTGCTATAAGGTATGTGGCTTAGAATCACTGCAGTTCGGTATTCTTAGAGGGACTAAAAATACATTCTTAGCTAGGATGAAATTGAAAGTATAATACAACTATTGGACTATAAAGCTATTGGACTATAAAGACCAATAACAGATGTCAAGATAAAAATACAATTCGTAACCGACAAGTTTTATTAAATCGCTTTGGATTTTAAAATATAGTTTCCGGACATTCGTGGGAATTGATGTACATTAGTTTCTAATTTTACAAAATGTTGCTTAACATTTTGGGGGCATTTAGAGTTTATCAAGCTTCCTTTCCAGAAAAAATAACAAACTGTAACACCCTTATTTCGATTTTCCCAACACCTACATAATTATCGGGAGGATGATTCAAACAAATCCAAATCCACTCGATATTTGTAAAACATATACAGGCATAAATAACATAATTTGCTAAAAGTGCCTACTATGCAAGATCCCAAAGTGCATATAGAACTAATTATATCTTACCTAGAGTTGAATTTCCACTTTTTATGAGAAATAGTTTATTTCTATCTATTCGTCGAAACTTTTCGTTGTGTAAGTTGCAGAAAATTCGATATACGGCATTCATAATAAAAAGAGTTATCCAAACCTAAAATATACTATTTATATACACACTATAAGAAATTACCGTAACCGAACGGTAATTTCACACTAAAATTTACAGCCACATGAATGCCCTTACAAAAATTTCATGGCTGCAATTTAGCTGCAGGACAGTCATATTACAGACTGCAAAACCACTCTTTTATAATCTGTAAATAGTTTGTAAGGGAACTGTTATTTGGCTGAAAAGTGATCAATTTCAGCCACTTTGAAGTCTGCAATTTACAGTTTACAGCAGAAAAAAGTAACTTCATTACAGTTTTGTTGAAGTCTAAATACAGCTAAATGCAGCTGCTTTACAGCAGAATTACAGTGAAAACAGACCTGTACTACAGGACAATTGCAGTTCCATTACAGATATTTTGCAGCTTACTTGTAGTAAACTTGCAGTGCTAAAGCAGCGAAAAAATAGTTTCATTACAGACTTATAATTGCAGTTCAGTTGCAGATAAATAACAGTCCCTTTACAGTAAAAAAGAAGTAAATAAACAGAGTGTATTAGTAACATTTCAGGGCAAATGCAGTCCTATTACAGTTATTCTGTAGTCAAATTGCAGTCGCAATTCAGCACCACTACAGTTTAAACAAGGACGGATTTAGGTTAACTGAGAACTCCCGAGTAGCCTATTCTTGGGATCAAGACGGACTATCTATTTTTTATTTATGGTCGGAGTTAATACTCGAAACGGCAAGCCTCGCCATCTATCGGGATTCGGCAACTTTAATTTCAAAAATGAAGGCGTACGCGGAAAACAAACGTGAGAGTAACAGTAAACAGAAAGAATTTAGAGAAAAAAAATTAAATTGCTTAAAATCTCAGAGTCAGAGTCATATTTTAAATAGTTTAGGCACCTATTTATGTGGGGAAGATTTTTTGAACGATGACATAAATCAAAAGTTCCTAAATTCTTGGAAGAGTAATATCATGCCAAGGCCCAATGCTATGATGTTGGATGATTCTCAGCCCACTAGTCAATTATTTTCATATTTTGATTATTTGGTTATGAAATTGTGGGAAAGTAGTATAGAAATGTATAAACAAAGTTATCATGAGAATTGTACGTCGAATGTCAACACAATGAGACTTAAATCAAAATGGCGAGAATTTCTAATCGAGAAGATTGAAACCTGCACATTTTGTGAAGATTTTAATGAGCCATTGGAGCCAATAACAAGTGTGCTTTCAGAAATGTGGTTTCAAGCAATTGAAAGTATTTCTGAGTTTTCAAAGACTATGGTAAATACAATTTGTAAATAACAAAATGAATTTTGACTTAAAAAATTGTAATTCATTTTTAATCTTATTTAGAAACTACTAGACAACTTTGCAATTGTAGTTATCAGTATTGGAAAAGGAGTGCTGGAGACTTTAATATCAGTCATAATTGATAAAAGGGAATTGGATCCAAAGCCAAATAGTATGTGTAGTAACACAGTGTTCTTCAACCTGATATGGCCGTTCAATTGTTGTGGAACGAGTGGGATGCTACACAAGATCGAGGGGCTAACCACTTCCAAAAATCTGTACACCGAGTACAGAGAGTACTGCCTTCGGTAGTATTCAGTATGCGTATTCTTTTTAGTACAGTCAAAGCTATAATGTTGTACACCAATTATGCATAGCAAGGACGGATTTGGGTTAACCTAAATCCGTCCTTGCGCATAGTGATCAGCCCCTCGCACTTATTTTTTCATTGAATATATAAAATGCTACCTTCATTGGATTTCATTTCTGTCTTAGCCATCAGTTGATTCGCAAAACATTTATCCTATTTTGGTTGGTACAGTGGCGTAGACAAGGGGGTGGTCTCCGGGTCCAGACCCCCTCTTGGGCCTACTTTTCACTGTATTAAATTGGCACCCCCTTTCTCGACCCCCTCTTACTTAGACCCCTCCATTGACGAATTTTTGGCTACGCCACTGGGTCGGCACATAGGTTTAAAAGGTTGAAGAACGCTGCAGAAACAAATATCTATAAGATGGCAATACAGTAGTTTTTTTTCTTTTTTATAGGTAGTGAGAACGCATCAACCTGTGTTTACAATGAAAATTTGAATCTAGACAGTAGAGTCATTCAGTTAGGTGGAGCTGCATTGAAAAGAATTCATAAAGTGACCAAAAATACTCTAAAAAGAAAAAATTGCAACAGAAGAAATGAATTGAGAAATTATTTAAGCCTTGTGAGAACTTTATCCATGAACAAGATTGAAAAGGAAACAGATCTCTCTGAAAGCTTAAAAACAAGGGATAAGGGGTATATGTTTTTCCTAAAGAAAAAATTCAATGAATTCTTATACAATTTTGATGAGACGTTAAAGAGTAAAATAAGAAACGAAAACTTGAAATCTCTAGGACCCAAAATGGCCCAAGTACGGCTAAAATTTATGAACTGCCTGTACCAACTATAATGTTGTTAACCATTTTCTTTAATTTTAGGTGACTCTCCCAATGTTGAAAAATGATAGAAATTTGAAAAACACTTTTCTAAAGATCTCCAAAAGTATTTTAAAAGAGAGTCCATCGTGTGTCTACTTATTGTCATTCTACAAATTATTAATTTCTAAAATGGTCAATGCTAGGTTCAATGACTTCATGTTTAGTAATTTCACTGAAAAAATTCCTAAGGGTGGCTATTTGTTAAGAGATTGTCTTGGTTTGCTAACAAGAAAAAAAACAACGAAACCTAAAGGTAAAATCGAAGCTTCCACATCAGGAACTGTGACGAGGGTAGAGAAAGGGCCAAAGATTACAAATCCTATTTCGAGTGCTACGAAACAAGTCAACCAACCCACTGTAATAAACCCAATTTCAAAACCTACAAAACAGAAAAAGCCATCGACTGTGATAAAATCTACAACAATGAAGCCACTGACTGTGATAAAATCTACAAAAAAGAAGCCACTGACTGTGATAAAATCTTCAAAACAAAACAACCCACCAACTGTGACAAAATCTACAAAACGAAAATCTACAAAACAAGACAACCCACCAACTGTGATAAATTCAATTTCAAAATCTACCAAAGAAGACAACCAATCTACTGTGATGAAATCAAAAAGGAGTCTAACTAAAGTCATTCAACCAAAAGTAAATATTTCCTATGGAGTCGATGAACCAAAAGTTAAGAGAGCTAAACATTTTACCAAACAAAAAGTTGATATTGTCCAAAAAGGCCCAAATGAACTAACAAAACCAAAGCCAAAGAAAGAAAAAAAAATATATGGTGCAATAAATACTACAGTGGCCAGTTTTTCTGTGTCACCTGTTGAAACTGGAAAAAGTTCACTAAATTCTATGAAAATAGTTCCTAAACGACTACAGTACCTTGACTAAGTGTTTATTTATTTTGGCTAATAAATAATACCTTTTTTTAGTAAAATGTAAACACTTTTTACTTTGCATATTTACAGTTTATCAATATAAAATTTTTCTGAATACTACTCTTTCTGGTTATTTCTAAAATGTCAATTTTCCAGATTAATTTCAGAATATCAATTTTCTAAGTTATTTTAAATGTATAAATCTACCAAGTCCATCCTATTTTCAGGAGTGAAATTTTCATTGTTATTTTCAGGAGTGAAATTATCAAGGTTGTTTTCAGGAATGAAATTTTCAAGGTTGTTTTCAGGACTGACATTTTCAAGGTTGTTTTCAGGAGTGAAATTTTCAAGGTTGTTTTCAGGAGTGAAATTTTCAAGGTCGTTTTCAGGAGGAATATTTTCAAGGTTGTTTTCAGAATCAATAATTTCAGTTTCCCTTTTTTTAGGATGTCGCCTAATTCTTTTTAACTCAGATTCTGCTACAGCTATGTGACACCCCCGATAATCATCTTTAGTAACTCTTTTACCTTGCATGTCTTGTTTTACTAGGTTGTTTCTTTGTGCATAACAGTAGTTTCTACCAGATAATTTTCCACTAGTTGACTCGCGAAACTGTCCAAATAATGATTCAATGGCGCTTCCATTGATTCTTCCCGGTATTATACAATACCCTGGATTGTCTTTGAGATAGCTACAAGTGAACTCCTTGAACCCGAAGACCATAATGCGTAGCAACTCCCAAGTTTGCCATGAAAGGAACTCCTTTTGCTTTGCAGAGTTTGGATTAAAATCGACAAAAGTATCTAAAACATTGTTTAGCCAGGTCTCAAAGAAACTGAATCCCTCCTCTATATTTGAAAGAACTGAGTGGTTAAGGCTGTCTAACCTCACTCTCTGAAGAATCCCTTCTTCAAATATTTTGTTGCAGTTCAAAAGGTACTCTCGAGTCATCATAATCTCATCGTTATTTGGTGGTAATTTCCCTTCTTTTGGTGTATGGGAAATTTCATATAATGCCAGTAGCATTTCTTCTTGTTGCATTATTTTCGATGGAGCCACGTTTAAACGTGTCCAACTGTCCCGTTTGATGTAGTTTCTAGAAAGATTGCGCACTCTTTTTGGTAATCCCTCTTCACTTCTCTTGAGATCTTCATCATAGACCTGTGTCGGACCAGCCCATCCGAAAACAATTCCCAAAAATTCAAACCATTTGGTGCCGTACATCCGAGAGGAGAAAAGTGCATTTATAAGGCTCTTCAATTCGTGAGAGGGACAGATTATCCACGTTAGATGATGGTACAGCCAACAAGGGTGTTTGAAACTGGGAGAAAATGTGTGGTCTCTAATTTTATTTACAACTTTAAAACCAAAATTTCCCTCAACTTTTAAAGTGTATTTGATCAGTGCTAAATTTGAGCTTGCACCGTCGCAAATTAAAGCTCTTGTTTTAAATCCATAGTTATGGAAAGCGTCCAGAACATCCAAAAGAATTCCATACAATAAAGTATGTTTTATTGGTCCATGAGAAGTGACATAAGGCCCAATGACGTCAAATACGTAGGATACATCCCTCCAAAGAAACTGCAGAACGTAATCTGTTGGAAGCGGTGTTTTGTTTTCAACAAAGTCATAGACATCAGCTAATGACTTATATTCGAGAGGTTCCAAAGCCAGTCCTGATAATTCGTTATTATTCGAGTTCCAAACGACTTTGGATATTACACGAACTTCATCAAATATTAAAATGCCCTCACCGAGAGGTTTGTGTAGACCTTTCTGAACCTGTTCTGCTTGTAGTTTTTTATATGCGTCTCTTTGGTCAGAGAGATAGCTGTAACTTATTCCAGGTTTTTGTAGCCTCGCTCGAGTGAAATCCTTCAGAGAACTTTCGCTTGGTAGTTGGAGAATATTGAAACTTTTCAAGGCTTTAAATGCGGAAGGGCTTCGGACATACACAGCTAACGCTATCCTATAGGTTATCATGGACCACATATTGCTATGACTTCCAGTTTCTAAAGCAAAACCTAATATTATAATATTAAATCAGGAGCGGCTTTTATGCATAGGCAATCTAGGCAAATTTTGTCTAGATTTCTGTAATTTGGCAAAACCTGGTAATCGCTATTTTTTAAAATTATTAGTTACTATTAAATTTCAGAATAAATGTGATTTGCACAACTACTGTAAAAACTCCAATTCTTAAAAACCAGCTTCATTGAGGTAAACCAATATTTAAAATAAGAAATAATGTTAATCAAAACTAAAAAAATCACTTAAGTTTAACAAAATGACGCTCACTAGGTTTCACCATGGGGCAGCCATATTAAAGCTTAGGGTCTCGCTCTTAAGGGGGCCACACTAAGTCTGAAACAACATCACAAACTTATATCTAGGAAGGGAAAATAATAATAATTCGTAAATTAGTAATTTAACGTCAAGAATAATTTACTTATTCCCTTCATTAATAAATTATTAATTCCCTAAAACCACAAGCAAGGACAGATTTAGATTAACTAAATTTAGTTTAATCTAAATTCATCCTTGTATAAAATATTGAAACCCAAATTTAACTCTACCATTTTTCTGTTGGTCTTTGAAAAATTCCACCTTTTGCCGTTCATGTATTTTCAATCTGTCAGCTTTCCAAATCTGTCTTAACGTTCTCGAGGTGTTCTCATCTTTGCATTCACTAATAACTTCTTCAAGCTTCTCCGGTGCTTCTTTGACAATTGTTTCTACAAGCGTTGTAAGTTCTTTATTTTGTGCATTATTTAATTGAATGTTAAGTTTTTTCAGTTTCATTTCCAAGTCTTTATTTGCTTTTAAAAGCCAATTTCTCTGCTTGCGAATACTTTCATTTCGTTTCTTGTAACTACGAGGAGTAAGTGTAGAAATTTTAACTCTTGAAGATGCATCAATTTTTGGCCTCTTTATAACTCCAGATTCTAAATCTGTTAGATCACATGCTGCTTTTCGTTTAGCATATCCTCTCAAATTACTAAGCCATTTTAAACAACCAGTACAATTTTTGGTGCTTTCATATTGAGTTGGTTTAATGAAACTACATTTTTGTGACTCATACCTCAAATATGGGTATGTTCTTACAACAAGTGACGTGTTTTTAATAGATCTTTCAGTATTTAATACTAAGCACTCTGGATCTATTCCTTCACAAATCTCGTAGTTTCCTTTCTCAGAAATGTAGAGCATAAGCTGATAAAAATCTTTAGACACTTGCCACGCACCATCACAGAACACAACTACAGGGTCAATGAAATCTTTTTCTACCCCACAGATTTGAAAACTTCCCCTTAGTGTAGCACCAGAAATTACAATTCTGAAGGGGCATGAAACAACATTCTGTTCAGTAATTTCTCTTTGGGTGTTGGTCTTTAATGTGTAATTATGGTCAACGTCAATAACATTAATCTGTGGTTCTGTAAAAAAAGAAAATGTTCTTAATTAATATAAAACTGTAAGCGAAATTTTAATAACAACCAGGATATTTACCTTTCAAGCAATTAGAGCTAAGCCTTGGTTTCTGTGGAACTTTAGGGAAGTAAAAATGATTTGTTCTTGTTAAAATGATTGAGTAGCTACCAACTATTTCGCTATTTAAAACCAATTCAACATTCAAATCGTTAAATTGCCCTTTAATTACTGAGGAACGAATTAAATCCGCAACTATTTTAGAAGTTAAATCGAGCTTTTCCATGACTACGTTATCTTTCGTTTTATCGAATAAAAAACATTACTAGTTCCTACGACCGATACTAGATGGCACCATCCGCGTTATAAAATTTAAAAGGCAAATTGTGGGCGGGACTTTGGGCTGCTGTGATTCCAGCAAGTCTTAAAGGTATACTCCGGAGTTCTCAGTTAACCTAAATCCGTCCTTGGTTTAAATGTAGTAGAATTGCAGCTCTTGAATACAATCAATTTTTATTTCCATTACAGTTAATTAAATATTTACTATTGAATATTTCTTTTCAATTTGATTATTATTTCATTTTAAAATAAGCTGAAACTTGTTTATTATTGTCAATATTGTTTGTAAGGGTAATTTTTAAGAAATAAAACCAATAAAATAAACATTATTTAATTTAATGCTTGCAGTTTTATAATCTTCAAATGCAGCTTCATTACAGTCGTTTGTGAGCCATCAAAATCTTTTAATAATATAAGAACTGATTTTGCATATTACAGCTCATACTAAGACTACATTTGTATGCTATTTACAGTCAAGTTGCAGAATTCATCATAGCAATTTTTAACTCTTCTTTAAGCCAAATTACAGTCATATTACAGACTTTGTGTTATTGCAGTCAAAAATCTATAATTGTAGCTCAATTTTTTTTTGAAATCTCAACTGTAATTCCAGACAATTCCATCTATTTTGCAGTTTACGTTTTGGACTGTAATAAGACTGTACTCGATTGCAGTTCATTGCAGAACAGCTGCAGCTAAATTTCAGACCAGCAGCCATATAAAAGCCCAACTGCAGCAAATATACAGCCATAAATGTTTTCAAGGTTCATATTTTGCCGTAAAATTAACGGTCAAATTAGTGTATTGTAATGTTACTTAACGGTAATCTGATATTTAAAATTATGGAACTTGAAATTTTTGACCGTTAAATAAACAGTGGAAATATATTTTTTAACCTTGCAATAACACAACATTAAATAAAAGTGTTGACCGTTGAAATACGTTATTAACCCTAGAGCTGGTTGGAAAATGTTTTTCTACATTAAATAAAACCCTCAGAAGTCGAGAAAAATGGTTTAAAGGAAACTATAAGCTTATGTTTCTCTAACTTTTACAAGTCTGAGAGTGCGCTCTTCAGACCCGAGGAATATAGGTTTTTCTACCGAGCGTGCAAATCGCACGTGCGAAGAACATACTAATTAGGCTATGTCTTGTGATTAAAGAGCAACATATTACATGTTTTATTTTATTCATGATTCAATAGGTGTTTCCATAAAATAAAACCATAAAAAATTAAAGTACGATACATTTTTCTCTACGTCAAGGGCTTAAGCTTTTTTAGTGAAAACGCATGGTTACAAAAAACACCCGAGTTGTTCGGAATTAGTATACAGCTCTGAAAATTGGTATACACGTGCCTTGAACTATACTCTCAATAACCTAATTTTTATTTTTCAAAAGAAAACTTCTGGAAAAAAGTTTATAAGCAAAAATCCTGTTTGTTGCCGAGAACGCGCGCATCTTCGTTGGCTTGTGTTTTTAAAATTATTTCCTAAGTTGCCCCGTATCTCCACAGCTTTACGAATAAAAATGGTAAATCGCGTGTAGCTCGGGTGGTAAAGATGGTAAAGTTATGAATTTTTTTATGGTGATACGTGTCACAGTGCTACTTAAAACCCGATATGGAACCACATCAAGATATTTTTTGTACTTGACGTTTTTTTTACGATTTTACCTTTTTCTCTATAGGGAAAAATGGTAAATCGCATGTAGCTAGGGTGGTAAAGGTGGTGACGTCATGATTTTTTTATTGTGATACGTGTCGTAATACCACTTAAAACCTGATATGGAACCACATCGAGATATTATTTTTTTAACTTTTTCCCACTTTCTTCTGATTTGCAAAACATTTAACTGCCCCACCGGCAAATGCGCGAAGGCTAACCTCAAATGTACCGTTATGTGCACGTGTGAAGGAATTTTGATGCCAGGTCGCGAAAATAGAATTTCCTTTTCCGAACCTTGAAATTTCCCTGTTTGGACTTAAATTTCCATAGTTTTCCAAAACACTAAAAACAATGATATTTGCGTAAAACAATTACTTGGGATGTTGTAAAACAAAAATAACCAATGTCCTGAAGAAAATAATACTTTTATTTTCATCTCGCAATGAATAAAAACTAGGAACCATTTTAGCAGTACAAAAATCAGTTTGTACAGGGATGGAGCCGGGAAAAGTTCTTCGAACTCGATCCTGTGGGCCAGTTATTTACCAGACGACTTTCCAAATTGCCATAAACAAATTGCATAGGTGCCAGTTAAAGTGAATCCGACAAAATACTTATGATTGTGTTAATTGAAATTTTCATAATAAGTCAATTTAATGAAGGTTTGCCATTTTTGTGTTAGCTTTGATAAAAATGATTTTTTTCCTCGATTTTTCCTAGATTAATCTAATTTTTGTTTGGATTTCCCTCTTCTCTTTTTACCGTTTTTAAGGGTCAAAATTTCCCTAGATGTATGAAATTTCCCTCAATCTGGCATCTCTGGAAATAAATTGTGATAGTTAAGAACATTTCACATTATATGTCTTACCCGTTGAATATATTCAAGGAATGCTGTTTCCATTAACGCAATTAAACTTTTTCAATATTTTCATATTTCTGTCTTATAAATTCAAATAATTGTAATTTGTTTATTTAAAAAACTCATATTGCATTAAGTATGTAATAAACGTAGACATTTTCAGTTGAATTTGAAGATTTTTTATTGGGTAGACGTAATACTCAAAAAAAACTTAATCACCTTTACCACTCGAGCTACGATTTTTCGTTATAGAGAAAAAAGTCAAGTAAAACAAATTTCTAGATGTGGTTCCATATCAGGTTTTAATTAGTACTATGACACATCACAATAAAAAACTCATAACTTTATCACCTTTACCACCCGAGTTACACGTGATTTACCATTTTTCCCTGTAGAGAAAAAGGTAAAATCATAATAAACGTCAAGCAAAGAAAATATCTCGATGTGGTTCCATATAAGGTTCTAAGAAGTACTATGACACGTATCACCATTAAAAAAAATTCATAACTTTTCCACCTTTACCGCCCCGAGCTACACGCGATTTACCATTTTTTATTCATAAAGTTGTCGAGAAGCTGGTGCAACTTCGAATATAGAATTTTAAAAACAAACTTAACGAAGTGTATTTGATTCGTTTACTCCAGACGTATCGTCCCTGAGCATTTTACGGAGCTCTGAGGAATTAGTTCGCCATTTTCATATGTTCATACCAGCGTCCTTCATTATGGTTTTCGCGTCCGTAATTATCGGCCAGTTTGCACTTTTGAACGTTCCAAGGGATAACTACCTCGAATCTCTATTTAACGTTCCGAAGATTTCTTTAGAATTCATCCAACTGCTCCTTCGTTTCCACGCTCGATTCACTATTCTTTAGAATTCCAATCGAATCGGATTCCCAGAACGCTCGCACCTGGCTCGATAATTCTTCTTCAATATTTACGTGTAAAACTGCGATTGAGATTACTCCAATATCTACTGTATTTCTTACATCTGTACCGTGAATTGTCCATCCGAAAATCGTATTCAACGCCATCAGGGAGCTATCTAAACGCACTCTCTCTTCTTTGACTACATTCCAATAATAATTTGACCCCATTAACACTTCTATTGACGAGTCTTTGACTGAAACTTGATTTTTCACAATAATGTCTGCTAGATGGTAGCCTGTTTCGGACATCTCCTTTACTGGGAACCGCGAATACCGCTTCACAGATCTTCGGAGTTTCAATGGCGATAATTTCAATCAATTCCTTGGGATCGTATAAGCTTCTGAGAACCATACAAACCTTCCTTCGGGTGACTCTTTCAGGTTTGTCTTGGCCAAAAACGTGTATCGTTATAATTTCTTCACCGATCACCTTCAAGTTCAATTTACGAGATATTTTTTCACATATGAAAGATACGTGACTCCCCGTATCCAAAAGACAACGAAATTCTTCACATTTTCCATCGAAGTTCACGATTTTCATTTTAGCCGTTTGCATAAGCACCACTCCTTCGCCTTCAGCATTTCCGCACGTAAGTACTACCTTCGGTTTAATATCATCATCCGAACTTTTAGAACACCCAGACGAGGCACTCTGACTCTCTCTAGTATAATTTTTGACTTCTTTCGAATCGCAAATAGTGTTATGGTGTCTTCGACCGCAGTATCTACATTGCTTGTTCCTCGTTCTGCAGTTTCGAATCGTGTGATTCTTCCTTAGACATAAGAAACAAAGTCTCTTCTTGATAACCAAATTATTTTTTTCAACATTCGTGTACTTGTTGCAGTTTCCAGTATAGTGATTATTATTTTCACAAAAATGGCACCATTCTGATTTTTCGACGGCAACGTTGAGCGACGCGGCAGAAGGTAACAAGTGCTTTTCAGGCGAATATTTCGACGACTCGGTAATCTTTCCCAGAGGACCCGGCTTCAATGGTATGGTATGTTGTCTCAGGGCGTACGCGTGTTCTCTGCTTACGATCTCTCGTTCCAAGAAACGTATAACTTCTTCGTTTCGGTATCGTGGTTTTGACGACTTCTACTGAATTCAATGACGATGTCTTCTGGTAGACGCGTTCCGAGAAGATGACTTAGAAGGCTACCGTACGCGTCTTTGGGTATGCCTAGGGCTTCTAAACTGCGTACTTCGATTTCACACGCGTCGTATAACTGGCGAAGAGCTATGATATCCGTAGATTTCTTCACTGTTGGCAACTTCAACTTAAAAATTTTTTAAATTTATTCTTATTACTATTTTATTTTTGTTGCAGATTATTGCATTAAATAAATAATAAATAATAATAAATTTTAAAATTTTTATGTTAAATGTGTAGGGAAGAAAATAAATATAAATATGGATACCTTTGTGGGCAAAATTGGATCAAAGATTTTGTGTCAAAAATTGGAGGAGCAGTGGACTGTGATTTGAAAGGCGGAATGACGTCTTTCTGTTGTTCACAGGAATATTTTTAATACTTTAAATGAATTTGACATATTAATCAACAATAAAAATAATATATGTCCCTTTAAGACTGCATATTTAACGAGCTCTAAACTGTTGTTTAGGTTCGAAGAACTGTTTTTGTTATAATATATGCCCATTTATGAGACGTGGTGCTTTACAAGAATTACATCCCAATTTTATAATTTGTTAAAAAATTAGTGCTTTCTAAAATTAAAAATTAAATGTTTGTAGTGTCTCTAATAAAAGTGCCGAACTAAGGCCTGCATAGAAAAATAATTTAAAACTCAAAAAATATTGTTGTATTAGTTCAACCACATAAAACTTATTACCTTTGCTGCGCAAATACTCGGCCCGTCGTTTTGCCTCCTTGGCATTTAAAATTTTAAAGCTCGAAAATTAATAGTTGTCAAACTTAACAGCCGTCAAAAAATTAAACATTCAAAAATACTGATAGCTTAGTTCAACCAAAGATAATACGTATCCTGTATTCGATATCTCGGTGCTTTTACATTGAATCTACGCCATGAAGCTGTTACCGAATTCCAGGCGAAATTTCGAAAAGTCGGGCTGGCAGTGATTATACCCAAGGCCCAAAATGTTAACCTAACTTCTATTTAAATCGATTTAGAATTACCAAATACTGTAAAGTGACAGAACTTAGGTTGAAATGAAAGCCAACTATATTATTTACCTTTTATCATCGAAGATTTGTTCGTTTTAATCATTATGTTTAAACATGTTAGAATATGAAAATTAACATTTCACGCGGGCACGCGGCATTAAAACCGCCGTGAAAACGAAGCCGTGTCGACCGGTAAGTTGGCACCTTTTTTTCGACTTCCACCCGTTCCCGTTGCGCATGCGCGCCAATCTGAAACTTAAAAGGGAAAATGGATGCCTCAAAACCGTAATTTCCTGGCTTCAAAAACTTATAATTTCTCGGCGTTATTGATTAAATTATAAATCGTGAAAAGACGGTCCTATGAAGTGAAACACGCTGATTTTAAATCCGTTTACAAAATTAAAATACGAGAAGTGGTTGAGGTTAGAGCGCGACCCAAAAAAGGCCTAAAAGTCACTCAAGCTGAGTTGACGTCTTCAACGACCAAACCGGTAAATTGCCAATATACGCGCAGCAGAGGTGGAAATGGAGAAAAAAAGATGAGCTCTAAATATACTCCGCGGCCGCGGAGTATAATTAAACTACTATTCCCCAGTGCCAGTCTAAACGTAGTGACGATTCCCGCGTCCTCTCCCAAGCCATTTCGCGGTACAGCTCCTCCCCAGCGCCAGTCTAGACGTAGTGACGATTCCCGCGTTCTCTCTTGTGTGTCACGTGCTCTCCCGTGTCTCTTTCTCTATGAGTTGTAGGAAGATTCTTCTAGCTTTTGATTGTTACTTCTAGAGGCTGATTTCCTCGCGTGGCTGTTATTCGCAATCGCGTGCGAGGATTCTTCTAAGTTTAGTATGATTTCTACCGTGCCGTGTCATGCCTACGGCGGCGGCGGTGGCGGACGCCGGACAACGGACAACGGAGCGAGACCAGGAGTCTTACTAAGAGCCTATACGGCTCGTGTAAGACTAAAAATGAGGTAGTACGGAGTATAGTTCAAGGCACGTGATATCATTTTTCAGGGCTGTATACCAATTGCGAACAATTTATCACCATGCGCTCTCACGATTTAATACTTTATTGACACGCCCGTTACGCACGTGGACTTCAGTTTTCAAAATCTTTATCGAGTCGAGCGCGTGCTCTCTATCTTCAATAGCTAGTGACGTAGAAAAACTTTTACACGTGACCTTCCGTATTTTATAGAAAATATTTGGCTTACTCCTTTAAATTGAATTTAAATTCGCGGGTTTGTGTACCATCTCATGGAGACGCCATCCAAAAAGGGGAGGTAAGTGGTAACCTCATAATCAATGTTTTCAAACGTGCTATGATAATGGTAGAAAGACGATCTAAGAATTACCTTTTCGCCAAGAATACGCAGACGACGTGCGTTTATTCCTCTGGTAGTATTAACATCGCGTTCTTATTTTATTGGTATTCTTGACGATGCGTGTTTTAAAATAAATAAAGCTTAGCACGGGGACGCCATTCGCGGCGAATAGTTTATTCTTAGATCTCCATTGAAGAATTGGGACAAAGGAAAATAAAGTAACGTAGAGCTGATGATTTGTTTTATTTACTAAGCAGAACTAAGGCTTAATATATATAGATTTTCAACGGCAAATGAATTTATATAATTAGAAGTTTCATTTAAATCAAGGAATACCTCTGCGTATTGTTCCATACCAGAGTGACTGAGAAAAATCATATCACCTCGGGCAGGAAACGAACCTACGACCTTTGGGTTACCGTCCCAACGCCACTATCATTGGACTACCGAGGCCACGAATAATCAGGCCTCGGACATCCAATTTAAGAATGACTCGATCTGGTTCACATTATTGACGGGATACATTTAACCCGTTGTTGACGGTGTCTCGGTAATCCAGTTTTTGCTGGGCAGTCCATTACAACGTGTTTGTCATCTACGGCACTGAAACAATGTGCCACGTTCCATATATTTCTAAACCGGAGCTTATTTCCAACCATTCACCAATAGAATTTGGCAGTGACCAAACCCATAGACCGTGACATGTTGCTTTAATGACCTTAGAAACAGTAGATTTCCCGAGTCTGAAACCGAACGAGAAGCTAATCTGCATATCAACACTCGCGAGGAACCTGACAATAATATAGACACTAAGCAACATTGTTCAAAAAGTACTATTTCAATTAATGAACCAAATAACTCAATGTAAGAGTGAGCCGTTGTTTTGCAGAAATAGCTTTTCGAAATCTGGTATTTTTCTTCTCAATCCTATTTCTAACGAGATTTAGTAAAACATCGTATTGTTCTGGACTCATCTGAAAGAGCCCATAAAGCAAAGAAAATTAAATTTCTTGATTTCAAAACCCTCAAATTTCAAATTAAAACTACTGAAGACGTATTTTATTTACATAAATTGTAGTATTACAAAGCTTACGGGTAGCGTGGAATATCTGATGCCGACGGAAGTTTAGGTAAAAAATGTAGGCCGGATCACGTGATCATTAGGTACTAATTCACTAATTACTATGTCACTAGGAACGATTTCAGATGGCTCAACGATGTAATAAAATAATGGCCTGGGATGCCCATTTTGTAGTGCTAACTTGCTAAGCCTTAATTAGTTTTTAAAAAATCAAATATACATTTCCATCCAACAAAATTGTTTCACGTTCAGCACTTTATTTTACATACTTTGGCAGGTTGTCGCAAATGTTAAAAACAAACCACTATGAACAGTTTTTCGTAACTTCATTTTCCGTTGTCTAAGTTACTAAAGAATCCTCCTCAGAGGAAATTTTTTATTATTGAGTTGAGATTATATAACTGGAGATCAGGGTTTCGCGGGACAAATTCTTCACTGACTGTAATCTTTATCATTCGTCGGTGGCGCCTTCTATCTTTTCCAAAAAACTATATTTTTGCAAATATCGTCTGCTTATAATTTTTTGCACCGATTCACATGTATATTAGTGGTAATATTTATTTAGATATTTAAATTACTAGGAAAAAACAATATCAATTTAATATTTTCCAAATGCATTCCCTTTTTACCTTTTCATTATTTTTCTTCGCTAATTTACTGAGTATTAAGTCAGTGTAAAAGTTCATTATTTTAGGGACGGGGAATTTGAAATGATATAGTTCAAACCAACCTTTTGGTTGAACATGTGATCATTCAAATCTGGGAGTGTTTCATCATGGTTGAGGTACCTTCAAACCAGCAACGCAATTTTTAAGGCAAGGCGTTTATTTGAGGCGCCTTGATTTTCCATATTAATACCCTACTTCACGCGATATAGCTGTCAATCAGAAAGGTCGCTGGACTAACTGGTGACGGTTCTCTTTCTTCCGATCTCTCAAAATTATTAAGTCTATATTTTGCAATTTAAATTTCAAAAAGGACCAGAATGTTTAAGGTACTAAATAATATTTAAAGAATTTATCACCAAAGTCTACTAAAATTACTTGAATAAAATTTCAATATCAATTTTTAGTTCCTTTACTTTTTACAAATTCTTAAAATTCTTCCTCTATTTGACTACTGCCCAAAATCGGTTCACGACACTTAACACTAAACTTGATAAAAAATATTCAGTCTACTGGGACGGGTACTTGTTAGTTCCCAGGTTTTGTAATATGGTTAAGGTTTTAATTGTATTTGTGGATTCTTAGATGTCACGTGCTTTTCTTTTTTTTTAAATTTTCATGTATCAACATTATTTTTCTTTCAGTTTGATTTCATTTATGAATGTATTATTAATATATTATGTTGTATCTTTTTGGTATGTCTGTACCCAAGCCGAGAACGTCTTAACATTATTCAGGAAATGAATAAAACTGCAAAGTTGGCTCTGAATTTTACCTGAGAGTACACGTATTTTCTAGTTTTCACGTTAAGTAGACTGATCAAAATGAACCCCGCAATTAAAAGGGCAGATTTTTAAAAGTAGAGATTTGATAATTATTACGATACCCTCTGTAAAAAAATATATATTTTATTTTCACACTAAACTTCTTATGCAACTGTGGCTATATTTTCTTCTGCCAAACAGTCTTGGCTCCCATTTTTTTTTTTTAAATGTAATATTAACACATTAAATGATTTTATAGTTGACCTGCTGGTTTGATTTGTAAAATACTAAGCAATTTAGAGAATAAGGTTAATATTTGAAATATGTAACAGAGAAGTAGTATTATAGTTGATTTAATTGAAACTACAGAAAATCCCACTTTCTATAAAAGACAGTTTAAAATCAACTTTACCGTAAATACTTAATTAACGATTTAATCAGTGATGGATTTATCAAGAGGCTTAGAAGGGGTCCAGATATATTACAGAGCTAGACTGACTCGAAAGAAGCTATATCAAGGTATGGAAGGTAATTATTCCAAACTTATGGGTCAAGGTGGAAACTAATTCGCAACTGCTGTTTGATTGAAAATTGTTTCGTAAAAACCAAATTGATAAAAAGAATTGATAGTTTTTATTTAAGCGGTTTGATTGGAAATCGAATGCATTATGAATGTGAAATCTACGGTTTCATTCGAAATATGAATTCATTGTGAATGTGAAATCTACGGTTTGATTTAAAATTTAATGCATTATGAATGTGAAATCTACGGTTTAATTGGAAATTGAATGCATTAAAAATGTGAAGTCTACGGGTTTATTGGAAATAGTTCTTTTTATAAACTAACGTAGCCTTCTTGTTTAAATGTTGCTCTTACGTCACAGTCTCTTACTTTCACAAGCCTACTAGCGCGCGCTACAGTCGCGAGGAATAAAGGTTTTTTAGCGCGCGTGCAAATCGCTCGTCCGCAAAATATACTAATAAAGCTGTGTCTTGTGACGTAAGAGCAACATTTTAAAAAGTTGGGCAAGACCACTTTTTATTTTATAAAATCAACTATTGAATTCGTTTTGAATGTTAAATCTTCGGTTTGATTGAAAATTGAATGCTTTTTAAAAGTCAAATCTACGGTTTGATTGGAGGTTGTATGCATTGTAAATGTGAATTATCCGGTTTGATTTGAAATTGAGTGCATTATAGATGTGAAATGTTGTGAAATTAAATGTTTCTATACATTTCTTTTTACAGGTTGTTTGCTAAATGTTGGTTTCAGAAATTTAAAATTTACGGTGAATGTAAAATTGGGTTTACCACAAATATTAAACACGTCTTAACCATTATTTTTACCTCAAATTCCCTGTTAAAAGAACTGTCATGTCACCGTTAAATAAACTTTTAAACTACTGTTAATTTCACAGTCTTTACATAGTAATATAAATCTCATTGGTACCATATTATTTACTTTAATATATCAAAATAATTTGACCGTTAAATTTACGGGAATTTCTTAGAGTGCAGATCAAATAAACAAAAATGGATTGAACGGAACTTTTTACATTATTGGCATTTTTCCGCTAATTTTCAGACTACCCTAAAGTACACTTATCCAGTCTTATGTTGACATACATCGATTCCGAAGGGTTTCACGAAGAACGCAGCCGAATTCCGATAACTTTCGTCCCCGACATAGAAATTGGCTGTGCCTACGAACACCGGTATACTGTAATCCATCACCTGCCTCCTTTCTATTGTATCGCCGAGCATTGCCAGCACCAAGTCGGTTTCCTAAATTTAAACCAAAAATTAATGATTCGGTGCAACGGTTTTAGGTTGTGCTATCCTCTATTAGTGAATATGTCCAATAAAGTCTTGTCCTGAACACATTAAGTTGACTAATAAAGTTCAGCCATGATTCTAGATATGCTTATTTTACCCTTCTTTGTTGAAGATGAAGTTACATATTTATCAAATACCTGGAGAAAGTGGCAAGGCCATAACTACGTAAAACTTACCATGTATTTTCAAATTCATTATTTGACCAACCCCGTTCTATTCTCACACTTACGTAAAATATATAATGTTCTCACCGGAACTGTTCTAGTTACAGGTAAAATGGTAAATACATGAACTTAGAGTTTGTATAAATAAAACGAGTTAAGCAATTTTCTTTTCCAGCCTAGGCACGATCTCAAATCGGTTCCAACGTAGCATTGAGCGCCAAAATCTCCACCTTAAACCACGCCAGGTTTTTTGAAAATCATCAACCCAGTCATTTTTTACATACCATATAGTTAATGCACATAATCTATATACATGTACAGTATATGTTTCTGATAGACATCAATAAATTTGCAATACATCTATTGTATACCGTACGTATGTCTCCTAACTCGAAACATTTCGGGAAATTCACAGGCAGCCGGTGAGGTTTGAATTGGTATGTTAAGCAAGCCCTCATTTCTTTTCCGTGGAGTTTAGAGATACCACGAATCTTCTTTTTAAATTAACATTATGGGGTATTGCAATTTTTTTGGGAAAATTAGGAAAATATTATGTCCAACCCTATTTGATAAAGTGTTTGAAAAAATACGTATTTACATTTCGTGAAAGAATTCCAACAACACCCGTAAAAGATTTGTTTGAAAGAGGTACTCCGTATCCCAGGTCAGTGATATTGCGAAGAGAATATCTGAAATAAATAAGACTTGGATTGAATTTAACGGCACCACTATATCTTTTAGAGCCTCATCATCGAATTTATTTCACTAGCCACGATAGAGATGAGGGAACGAAAAATGATAATCGTTTACAAAGAACACGTGTTTTCTCAAATTAATCGGCAAAACACTCATTAAATATACTTAATCTACTACAATTTCTGGTGATAAACATAATGTGTGTGTACTATTCCACATTTTAACTAATTTTTGTTAAATTATAAAGATGTTCATAATAATTTACGACTAAAATTTTACGCCAAGCATGGGTCATAAGATGGTGAACGTGCCAATTTCGAGAGAAAAAACTTGGATAGGGTGAAAACTTGGAACAACTCCTTCGTTGAATTTGCCATATATCTCCCCAATGGTTAACAGGGTTATGCCGGAGTTCTTCGGTTTCCCCTTTCCATAAAAACTTATAGACGTTAACGGCAATGGCGACGATTTCCAGCTGTTTGCTCGCTTCGCATGAAGGCCTAGCCACCACTCTCCTATGGGATGTAACCCGGCCACCTGAATTAAAGGCATTAAAAGTCGCTAGTTGACTTGGGCCTAAGTTGGTACCTTGACTTTTAGCCTAGCTTATTATTACGAATAGCGAAGCCATGTGCCCCGTTGTAAATATAGCGGTTCATGAGCTTTGGATATCCCAGCCAATCGAGCCTAATACACAAACATGTAAGTTGTAGGAGCGGCCGTAAACGCCATCTATCGTATCATGCAGGTACTACACTAGAGTCGCCACTTGCTTTAACGAAATTTCCTCGCTATCTATCAATTGCGTTCCAATTGTTATTTAGTATAAATAAAATGCATTCGATGACAAAATTCTGAAAAAGGTGACGTAACTAATTTATAAGTAGCTCAGGTAAAGATAATTTCCACTGTTTCATATCAGAAGCAAAGTTTCATTAGGTTACAGTGAAATACCCTAGCCAACTTACTTTCAACTAGCTTTCATAGCAGTTTTTTCATTGCCTTTCTCTGAGAAAACGGTAAATTTTTACAGAAGTAATTGGAAAATAAGAGTGAGGGAAATGAAACCAGTAGTTTGTCCACGGAATCATAAAATTTCAACAGTTCATTTACTTCTTTAACACGAAAAATTAAAACATTTGAGTATATACTTATTTTGAATTATGGCCACGTTTAATCAAAGTAATTTTCTTAAAAATAAAGCTTCCTAGAGGGCTCTCCCCCGTTATTACTATGAAAGAGGAAAAAAGGGGGAAAGAAGTCGGACTTATGACCGAAAGCTTTCGCGTCCGACCACCTACGCAGATTAACTTTTGTATCAACAAATTGGGGCCCCCGAAGTTCATCTAGGAGGCACCTGCCAAATTAACAACTGAAATTTGTATTAATAAAAGTGAGTGATTAACCGAAAGCTCTTTTCGCAGGCCTTTCACATTGTTAAAAAAAAACAAAGAATAGAAGTGTCTTTAAATTATTTTCAAGAACCACTCATTTGCTAAGAAACGAAAACACAAAAGGGGATAATGTAATAATTATTAGCTTATTTTGTTGAAATTACAAACCATAGTGTTACGGGTCTTAAACTTTGAAACCAAATTACTGTTGGTCCCCTTCTGAAAATTGTAGATCGAGGCAAATTGTTATAAAATTTCATCTACACACTTAACTTCATATCGACTTTACCGTGCAAAATTACGAACACTTTGTTATGTTTAACTAAAAACCACACAATGCAAATATTATTACCAGTGTTTTAGTAAATAAGATACAATACAATAATGTAAAATATACGGGTATGCCCTGTAAAAAGCAACAACTGTTGTTCCATTTAAGATTTCGTGTTAAATTGACCTTACAATGGAAAATTTACGTAAGCTGTGGGTATTTAAATCAACACTAGTGAAAAAATATCTATAGAGATATTTGAAGAAAAGTAGGGACTATAATTAAAAATGTGAAACGTAAACTACAAATGACTATTGCTCTTGTTGAACAAACGTGAGATGGGTTTGTATAAAACACCAGAATGTAATGTGAACTAGCAGTTACAAAAGTTCTTTTAAATTCAACATTAATGGTTACTGTTCATATAACATTTTTTTATCTCAGTGTAAGATATTTTAAACACCTTTAGGGAAACATTTTCTTAAAGTTACGACCCTGAACATAAGTCTATAAGCTACCATTTAATCATATAAAATAGTTCTGACGTAAATGTTTTAGAGGAATCTCATTATATGAGCGGGTGTTCCAGGATACCATAAGGACATCACTTTTATGAGTACGAAAATCCCCTATTAATTAAATTATAGACCTAGAAAATTTGGACGTCTCGACACGTCGTCGAATTATAGGCGCAGCTCGGCGCGAACATTAGCAAGAATGTTGTTAGCGTTTGTTGCCCTGGGAATCTACACTCACAACTGGCAGAGGGACTGCGAACAAGATGCAGATCTCACTGTTACATAGTGTTCTTATAATCACGATGGAGAATGTATTAATGATTTATTTATTTTTAATCTTTATACTGCCAAGGCTACAGATAATTTAATCGCGATTTAATCTTTATACAGCTAAAGCTATGGATCGTTTATTTTTATTTATTCATACGAGGGTGTGATCAAGGGAGCGATCTGCTCTTCAGTTGTGAATGAAGAAGAAATTAACAGTAAAGTAAGAATTGTGTAACGTAACTTTTACATGCAACCTTCTATTCTCAATAAAGGGTTGAACGTACCATGGCTAACTTACCTATTCTGCCGTTACAATTATTGGAGATAGCGTAGCTGCTGGTCTAGAAAATGATAATCTTACAACTATCATTTAATTTATATTTAAATGGTTTTACCAGGGTTTAATAGGGCGAAACAAACAGTAATTACACAATCAAACATCACATGAGTAACGCAACATAAACAATTTCCCATATATCAATTCCCACAATATTTACATTAAAAGTCATCGTTTGTATACCTAGTCATCAGTCCTCTTGCATTGGTTTCACTGCGGCAGCGCTCTCATTGGAGTTCTAGTCTCGGACTCACTCATCAAAGCTAAGTTAAGCCGGAGACCAAGCGCAAATAGGATTAGGCCACTTAGGACCAAGGTTATGTTATTTGACCCGATCGTAGTAAGCATTCACAGCTCCAAGCAGAAGTTGAGTTCCAAGCATGACTTAGGAAAAACTTTTGGTTATCGGCTCTGCCCCATTACCAAATGGTAATGGGGCTGACCTTTTATTGCCCAATTGGTGAAGGGGTCACACCCCTCACACATGGACATTATCTTGGCATATGGGGAACACAGTACCATCGTTACACCTTTAAAATTTGGGAAACATTCGCGACCTTTTTCAACATGTGGGATACATTTATAAATCCGCTGGTCAACCATATTTAGAAAAGTTAAGGAAAGAACAAGTATTCGCGTGGTTAAGGAAAGGTAAGGAGATGGCCATATGTGACCTTCATTTTACGGTAGAAATACTTTGGAAATACAATGGCATTACTTTTACGCAAGGGGGGAAAGACAGCAGCAGCTATCGCTTTAAGCGGACAATAGTGAACGACTTTGGTGCGAGAAAGCAGGGAAGCGGGACCCTTAGGCCTACGGAGTCATCACTTTCCTACACACAATGGGGATCTTAGGGAATGGTCGAATATCGACGCGAGTGGAGTAAACTACCCCACATGCGAAAACACTCCTTGCATAAAATAAACTGAATTCCACGAAATAATAATTAGGGTTTTTGAGGGTTTTTGTAATATAATTAACGAGAGCTAAGAATTTTTTAATGTTACGGCTAAATTCAATAAGTCCAATATTTTATGTTACAATTCATAACTTATAATGTTCGTTCGTATATCATTGGATTGGATATAAATTTATTTATACTTACGTAAAATTTATACGAGTAGAAAACTCTTTCAATAAATGTCCCAAAAGTCCGGATATTTCCACTGTTGGTTTCACTTTGTCGGAAATATGTTGGTTTAAAATTTCGAAGTATGGCTCCTGCAAGAAATTTAAACTAACCAATTTAATTTTAAAAACATACATACTGCTTTAAAATTAACAATGAACCTAATAATTTACGCTTACATTACCATGTCTGAATCATAACACACCTGTTTAAATGCAATTTTCAGTTTCCTTCCGTTACATGGGTCATATTTTAACATTGTGCAAGGGAAATATCTAAATTAATCAAATAATCAAATAAATTCGTTCCAAAAAACCCTTATTTAATAATTTAAAAATTTTATATATAGAGTTGGAGCGATAGCGAACTCATCGCCGGGCATAATACCTCTATTTATGGTGGTGCTTCACAGGGGCGGCTCCATTTCCGACTATGTCTAAAAGAAAAAAATACTGCTTTTAAAATGCGACTTAACTTAAAATAAAGATGGAAAGATAAATAATTAAATAATAATTAATTGAATTTATTTATCCTAATTTAAACGAACATAATTATAAAGTGGCTGATTTCGAAATTCCAAAAATACCTTCATTTTAGTTATCTGTAAATGTAGGGAATTTTCGTCTTCTGACTGTACTTTGTACTACAATGGACACTAGTGTCAGAGAAAAATTGGTAACTGGAAAGTTTTCTCCTAAATGTCTTAACTCCTTAAATGAATACTATACTTTTGCTTCTGGGGAAACTCAATTACCATTAAAGTTGCTTTATAGACCATGTTTCCGAAGTTAACATCTGCTTGCTTGAAGTAATAAAAATTCGTTTTCTTAAGTGTACTTTTTTACTCTTATTGCAATCTCACCATTTGAATGTTACGCGGATTCAACAATTTAGTTAATAAAAGTGAAAGTTTCCAAAATTTCAAAATGAGGACCACTTAAAGTATGCAACTATTTTCTAAAAGTTCGTATTGTTCTTACTCTCAATCCCAACACTTGGTGGTAGAATTAATCATTTGAAATTTAAATTTACAACAATCTCATGTTTTGATTTAACGCTTATTTTGACTAGAAATTATATTTAAATTATGTACTTTGGAAAAGCCATCGTAACTCATTTTAGAATTTCTCTGAAGATTGATATGAATAAGGAAGCGCAGTTCCTGTTAGCGCAGTTCTCAAAAGCGCAGTGTCCCAAAAGCGCGTTTTACAAAAGCGTAGTTCCCAAAAGGGTGGTTTCCCAATAGCGCGGTTTCCTGAAAGGTTAGTTTAGTTTAGGTTAGGTTAGGTTGAGATAGGGTTTACAAAAAATCATATTTGTATAGAGGTTTTGACGTTTTGTAACATATTATATGAGTATAGTATAGTCGGGAAACCGCGCTATTGGGAAACCGCGTTTTCGGGAACTGCGCTTTCGGGACACAGCGCTAGCGGGAACTGCGCTATTGAGAACTGTGCGAATGGGAAACCTTGTAAATGGGAACTGCGCAAATGGAAATAAACCATGAATAATATGACAGACTTGCATTTCTCACATCACTAAATTATAGCAAAGTGAAATAGATCGTGTTCCTTTTAAAAAAACATGACTTTTAAATAATTAATATTTCTAATGCAAAAATTAAAGGTGTAGAAAGTCGAAAGTGTATTATAGTACATAAAATACGCATCAGGAACGTTGGCTACAATGTGAGTTAATTAATATATTTTTTTAATGAGCGTTAAAGTTTTTATAATGCAGTTTTAGTTTATTTAAAAATCCGCATGATGTCATTAACTAGAAAAAAAGAAATCAACACTTCCTCTAACCTTTTCAGATGGAAATAAAGTAAGACCATTTCAGTTTGTTTTATACCAAGACATTGTACATTTTTATTTAGCAAACTTCGTTTTAAAATGACTTTGTTTACTACGCCACTTCTTCAGAGAAATAAGGGTTTCCTATTATATATGTAGGTAAGTAAGTTATCCGTAGTTAAGGACCTTGAGTTTTTTTTTTTAATTTTAGTTGAAGGGGAATCGCCAATGAAAATGTTCTTGGCGTTTTCGATATTATGTTATTATGATTTTGTAAAATATTGAAAATCCTATTTCACGCAAGGGGGCCCCTTACTTTCCAGGGTCTGCTCTCGTGCCTCTACGCCGTTCGGCTCAACGCATCAAAGGCTAAGGTCTCCGGCGTACCGAGCATTATTTAAATATCTTACTCGGCAGCGATAATTTAACAGAGCTTTTTAATAAAACCAATTCCTTTCAGCAGCTAATACGTATGATCTTCTCTTAACGGTAAGGCGTAAACACAATAGTGTGAATTTCGTTGAAGCTAGATGTATTAATATATTCGTAAATTGGGTTTGCTTTTATTATTCAAATGATAAATCTAAAATATGTCTCGTAGCGTAACGCGCTCTACCTCGAGCTCCGTCGCTGTATTGCGTTTCGTCGATCTAGCATCTAAACACACTTTCGAAACGTTACCTAATTCCGACATATTTCATAGCTTTAAAAATATGGTAGTTCTACGTACTTACACGACTGCTCTGTTTCTTAAACGTCGAACCACACCTTAAAGGAAAAAATCTGAAGTGGTTGACGTTTACTTGGACAATATTTCCCATATTTTTCAGAAGAGAAGGGAGAAACATAAAAGAAAAATCAATGCTTTTGTAAACAAGTAAAATTTCATTGATTTTCGATAATGTCTTAAATGCTTTCAAATGAAGAGTAAAATCAGATACACAAATATTAAAACTGCAATCACATCACGCACGGAAACTTAAAAATAAATATTCCGTGACGTGTTTGACACATTGATTATTGGAATGCAGTGCAAAACTGTGTTTTGTGTGAGTTTCGCCGGCGCCCTAAAATTTCTATATACCAGGTATACAAGTGGTAAGGTGCTTTCGAGTTAAATTTCCTATATTTTCACCTTGCTTCATTAAAGATTTTACACTCTAATAGCATACTGTCAAAAACAGTGTAAATGTAACGGTTTAAATGATAGCTAGCTTAAGGTTAAACTACGGAACACTCGAAGTTTTCGATTGAGGATATTTCAAGTCAGGACGAGCCGAGTTCCAACTCCCAAGATATCGATAACCAGGACAAGCAGTTGTCTAGATCCATCGATGATGATTGCGTTGAAGGTTCCAGTGATGGCGAGCAGAATTCCGAAGAATCGGATTGCGGAGACTTGGAACTCAGACCCGTCAAACCAGCAAAAGACGTGGCATCCCGACCCTTTGAAATGCGCACTGAAGTTACTGGTCCTGTTCTCAGATATCGTTCAACGCTCAAGAAGACGCTGCCTTATAACGTATGTTAACTAGGAAACTAGATCTTCCTGATATGTGATACCCTACCACAGACAGCAAAAGAAGCACGTTCAAGTGATGAACGTAATAAACGAGAAAAGGCAATGAGTGACGAGTTGCCAGTCATGACGGAGCACGAGGTGGATACGAATTGGATATTCTTCAGCATGGTCGCTGAGAGGAAACTGAAGCAATTCGTCGTAAGGACAGCTTGTCTTCGTGGCAATTTATCAGATGATATCTTCATGCGGCAACATGAAAGTCTCCACGACGGCAGTGACCGAGTCTGGAAACCGCGGAAGAGCCTCAATAATCTGAAACAATCACCAGGCTGTTGGAACGAGGTAATCAACCGGATCTCACAAGACTATGGCTTCAAAAGTGCAGATATAGATCATTGCCTCTACGTCCTGTCAACCGGAAACACGTTCCTAGTCATCACACTCTAAGTTGATGATGGTCTAGTTGCTGGTAACACTGACGAAGAAATCTAAGAGTTCTTCTGGCGATTCGGAAACAATTTCAAGATTACTACTGGGGCAGCTTAAACCATAGACGAAGAACGGGTAAACCCTGGACAAACGACGTACGCGTATTTCCGCCAAAAATTGTTATCTCCGGTAGAGGCGCTACTCGCTCCTATTGGTGGTGCGCTTTCGTGCCCCCCACCCGGATGTTTATCTCTGAAACTTCCGTTTCCTGTACACGTGAGTCGCGGATCCAAAACGTGCGTTAGGCTTAACACAAATAGGAACGAATTTTAAATTTTAGCAACTTGATATTGCCAAAAATGGACGTAATTTTGAATGACAAGATTAATGTGTTTTACGTTTCAAACCAAATATTAACCCCGGTAGCAAAAAAAAGTATTAAACACGAGTAATATGATAGTGCGGTACACGTGTGGAGTTCACGTGCGGAAAACGGCGAGCCTGTCACCCTCAAACACGTGTTACAGCACGATTTGATAACGTTTTTCGCTGTGTGCATACACCGACCGTCCACGTGTACATACACCGACCGTCCACGTGTGCATACACCGACCGTCCACGTGTGCATACACCGACCGTCCACGTGTGCATAAACCAACCGTCCACGTGTATATTCATCAATCGCTACGTGTGTAAATACGTACCATGCACGTGTTTAAAATCGAACCATGCACGTGCTTACACACCCATTTATCTTTCACGTGATCATATACTGATCGTCCACGTGTTTTAACACCGGTAATTTACGTTTAGGGCACCATTCAATACACGTGTTCGAGCACATAATTTGTTCCTGTATAACACCTTTAACTGTACGTGTTCAAACACCGTAGTAACATTAAACGAACATCGATCTTCCATTCTTTGACCCTAGTAATTTTAATACATTCATAAATGAAAATATTGCGTTATTGTTATTTAAAAACACCCACAACTTTTTCATTTTAAATTATTTTTAACATACTCGCCTAAAATAAAATATTAAATACGATTAATAAATTTTATGTCCAATATTATTTATAATTTTTCGAATAAAAAATATTTTCAAATAATTTTTTAATGAAATGAATATTTCAATAAAAAAGCAATATAAACAAAAGTCAAAATTTTTAGGCCAGAGTTTCCAAAAGTAGACGGGTTTCGCCCTTTTGGAGCTCATCAGTGCTGTGTAGGAACTCTGGCTATTCAGCAGACATCTTTTACGCTCGGGCTTCCGTTGAATTCCAACGTTAAGATATTTATATCAAAAGTAAAAAAATTTAGGCCAGAGATTCCAACAGTAGACAAGAACAAGACGTACGACGGTCAGAATACACACAATCATTCTAATGTGTTAAGTTTGTTTGAGCTATTCACAGCAACCTGCAACGCCGGTATCACAACCAAAATATATCCACGGTCACACATATAGACATATTTACACTTATTTGTTACTTCTAATCATACTTTGAAAGCATCGAAGATTCCTTCGATCAGTGTCACTCTTATTTTTTACTTCTGATCACACTTATTTGTTACGTTGAGTGTCACACTTATTACTTCTGGTCATACGCCGAAGACTAGGTTGATCAGTGTCATACTTAATTGTTACTTCTGGTCATACGCCGAAGACTAGGTCGATCAGTGTCATACTTAATTGTTACTTATATTTTTGAATAGCTGTGGTTTACATAACTTTCATGAAAATCGAACTTAATTTAAGGAACTGTATGTAGATTTTTAGGCGAAAATACAAAACCACGAAAATTGGGGTCCCGTATATTACCCTGAAAACTATACTTAAATTTAAAATTTACTGATATAACCGAAGTTGTAGGTCCGCTGAGTCCTAACCTATCCAATAATATATTTTTTAACGTTATCGGGTTTAAAGGGAATATAACCTGCAAAGCAATCTTTACGGAAGACCCCTTCATTTTTTCAAATTACCCTGTGCAGTGGCGCCAAACATTTCTAAAGTCAAAGGCAAGAGCGGACAGAGCTGCAAACGTTGGTGTTCCACACCAAATACCTGAGGTTATATTCCCTTTAATTTTAAACAAAATAACTACCACACAAAGCGAAACCATCCAAAATATTAAATTGGCAAATGCCCAACTTCTAGGACTCCGATTTGAAAACTTTATGAATGGCTATCAATGGCGATGTATGTACACTCTGTTAAATAAGTTTTAGCATGTCGAAATTTTGGCACTTATTTTGAAATTGCTCAAAACGCGAAAAAGATACAAATATGAAACCAATTATGACTATAACTAATTTTTGTCGCTCTGTCGAATGGACTGGGTCACTATCTCGAAATGGTCATATTTTGGCGGGAAATCGCAAATACCGTTTTCGACAACTTTTAAAATATTGGTGTTACGCCCTTGAAACTTGCATTTTCGGATTCAGAATTATCGATTCATATTGGAGAAGTGTCATTGTCACGTCGCTACGACCAACGGTTGAAGAGATATAGCATCTGAAAGTTTTCCCTCAACTTCGGGTTTTCGTGGAACGCTTATCTAGCGGATATAATACAATCTCTTGTCTTCCACAGTGTTCCGACAATTGAAATTAATTAGACTGGGGAGACGTGCTTCGCGTGATTAGAAATAATAACAAATAAAAATTAATAAAACAGTTCAGTTCACATGTGGGGTGGCGGAGTGGTTAGCACTTTCGCCTCGCAGCAAGAGGAGCCGGGTTCGATCCCAGCTAGTGGCACTGGGTGAAAATCCGGAACCACTCCTTCTGCGTAGAGTTTGTAAGTTCTCTCCCCACTGGTTAAAGGGGTTTTCCACCGAGATCTTCGGTTTCCCCTTCCCATAAAGACTTGCTGAGGTTAACGGTAATAGTTAGTGTAGGAAGCTGTTGGCTCGCGTGGCATGAAGGGCTTGCCACCACCCTCCTACCTGTTACTTGATCACGCACAAGCAACATTGCTTATGTGGTCGAAGGTGGTGCCTTGGGTATTAGCTCTATTTAAAAAAAAAAAAAAAAAAAAACATTTAAATAATAACTACAAAAAAATAATTATTAATATTGGTTAACCAATATTTTTAAAAAATCGAAATTTCTAGAAATGTTTACCAAAGTAGTATATAAATCTGGAGTAACGAAGCTTAATCTTAGAATTCGCCAGCGAACAGCAAAGGGCAAGATGCCTGTAATCAGCGAACAGCAAAGAATACAAACCATAAATTTGCGCCAACAAGGAACGTCATGGAAGGTCATTGCGGACACGGTTAACTGTTCGATAACAGGCGCTAGATATCGTTACCGGCAGTTCCATCAACATGGCACGATTACGGTATTATTTATTTAAATATCAATAGTTGATTTTATAAAATAAAAAGTGGTCTTGCCCAACTTGTTAAAATGTTGCTCTTACGTCACAAGACCCAGCTTTATTAGTGTATTCCTCGCACGAGCGATTTGCACGCGCTCTAGAAAAAGCTATATTCCTCGCGACTGTAGCGCGCGCTCGTAGGCTTGTCAAAGTAAGAGACTGTGACGTAAGAGCAACATTTCAACAAGAAAGCCACGTTAGTTTATAAAAAGAACTATTAAGTTCAATACTTTTCGTAGTTATCTAAAATCCTTTAGAATCTTCCGAAACGTGGTCGTCCCAAGAAAACTACCCCACGTCAAGACCAGGCGCTGACGAGGGACGCCGTTCGAAATAAATGGTTATCGATTAGAAAACTAAGGGATCGTTGGGCTGGAGCTGGAACACGAGTAACTGCTCCAACTGTTTGGGCGAAGCTGAAAAAGGCGGGCTTGCGACGACGACGTTCACTCTGCAAGCCTTATCTGACGGTGCGACATAAATTGCAACGTCTTCAATTTTGCCGCCAATTACTGCAATGGCCTAGAGATGTTTTAAGGCGTTTTATATTATATTCGGATGAAAAGGTTTGTTTTAAATTTTTAAGTATCTAAGGCACGATATTTCTGACTAATTGTTATTTGTATTAGACGTTTCAAAGTTCCCCTAGTTCACCGACGGTCTGGATCACGAGACGTAGGAGGCAGCGGAACTACTCGAGGTTCATGACCCGCTTGAAAAGAAGTGGTCGCTTTTCCGTAAACGTCTGGGGTTGCATAGGCGACGGTCAAGCGGGGATCTTGAGAGTGGTTGTAGGCCGCCTAAATGCACGTTCATATATTGAAATCCTGGGTGATTCCATTTTGCCTTCGCTAGCCGCGATTTATGGACTAGAGAACGGTGGACGGTAAGTAATTGAAAAAATAATCCAATGGATCTTGAATAATATTTGTGTCTGATCTCTCCCTTAGTGTTTATTTCATGCAAGATAACTGTCCCGCGCATACCGCCAGAATCGTTCTGCAATTCTTGGTTGAAGAAGGCCTCGAGACGCTCGAATGGCCAGCACTGTCGCCTGACCTTAATCCGATCGAAAATCTCTGGAGCCTTATTACCTCGCTGATGGAAAAACGTATTCCGGAGAGCGTGGAAGATCTGCGAAATATGGTCTTGGACGCTTTTAATCGTGTGCCGCCGCGATATATTAGCGCGTTAACAAACTCTTTTCGTCGTCGACTACGCGAATGCGTAAGAAGAAGAGGCGACGTTATTCCCTTTTAAGCTTTTTCAATTTTTCCCCCGAATGTTTTATTGTAACATTGTTGGGTCAATTAATATTAAATATAATTCTCTATAAACATCTCGTTGTGTTGATTTCAATACAGGGTGTTTCAAATAGCCTGGCACAAATTTACAGGCGTGTTCTTCGGGTTAAATTAAGGAGTAAATAAAAGTAAGAAGTAACCGAGTCCTAAATCGAACCGTTTCCGAGTAAGTCGCTGTCAAGTATCGGACTTCAAAACGTCGAAAAGCGTAAATGTGCAGTTTCCATTAAGAAACAAAATGTTTTCGTTTCATTTTCGATAAAACAAAACTAGTATCAAAAATGCGTTATTGAATTGTTAGTTACGTGTAAAAAATACGTTTTAACAACCAGGTGTTTCTAAATGACTGTGCCGATTATAACAAACGTATTAAAATTTAATTTCGTTTTTTTTCATTAAATGAATTTTTACATTAAATTATATTGATGACCTTGGACACGTGAAAGTTATCCTTGAACCAGTTCTAAAACTTCGGGCGTGTTACGAATAGTTTCACGGTGTCCAATAATATTTCGATTTCGGCCATGTTGGGGACTTCAATCTTGTGTTGTAACAAGTCGTTAAAATGGACCCAGAGATAAAAGTCGGGTAAAGGGGATTTGTTTTTTTTTTACATTTTGAAGAAAATCGACCATGTCCACGCTTACACGGTTGTATTTCTAACCTGGTAAGAACTTTTAACATTAGGTAGAAATTTATACAAGTTATAGATATTTCTTTAAAATGTAGGAATTTCGACCGTATAATATCTTTTGACAAATGTGACCAAACTTTATTCGAATACTTATCGAAAAAATAAACTGCAAAACACGTCCATAAATAATAGAAGTTAATAATTATTTTTTTGTAGTTATTATTTAAAATGTGAACTGAACTGTTTTATTAATTTTTATTTGTTATTATTTCTAATCACGCGAAGCACGTCTCCCCAGTCTAATTAATTTCAATTGTCGGAACACTGTGGAAGACAAGAGATTGTATTATATCCGCTAGATAAGCGTTCCACGAAAACCCGAAGTTGAGGGAAAATTTTCAGATGCTATATCTCTTCAACCGTTGGTCGTAGCGACGTGACAATGACACTTCTCCAATATGAATCGATAATTCTGAATCCGAAAATGCAAGTTTCAAGGGCGTAACACCAATATTTTAAAAGTTGTCGAAAACGGTATTTGTGATTTCCCGCCAAAATATGACCATTTCGAGATAGTGACCCAGTCCATTCGACAGAGCGACAAAAATTAGTTATAGTCATAATTGGTTTCATATTTGTATCTTTTTCGCGTTTTGAGCAATTTCAAAATAAGTGCCAAAATTTCGACATGCTAAAACTTATTTAACCGAGTGTACATTTGAACGATATAGCATTGACTCTTCTAGCCCTAACCGTTGAAGAAATATGCGCGACACGGCGGCATCGGCATCGGCTACACTGTACTTGAAACTAAAAAACACAAATCCTTGGGATAGTGTAAAAACCATGGTGGTATTTGTGTTGTTGAATTTGAAGTGTAAATTTGAAGTTGAACGTTTCTTCTAAGAAACGTTTAAACTAAAAGTGCTTACGGATCGGACGAATCGTGTAAATTAGTAAGAGCTTGAAAGGTTTATTTATTATTAATTATCAAATATATTAGATTTTTGTTAAGAAATTATTGAAAAAGAGGCCTATTTCTACCTCCTTAATCCTTCAGGGAGGCGAAAAGATAACCGTTATTTTTTTAAATAGCCATACGTTTTAGGTTTGATTGAAATTATGAGTGCCTGCAGAAGTTTCATTTATGTTCGACCTATATTCTTCATTTCAAAGCCTAATTTCATAATTAAAAAAGCAGGTTAAGTAAAAGTAAAATAATTTGTGTCGTGTAATTGATCATTTAAAAAGCACCATCAGTCCACGTGTAAGTTAACACAAAAATAAAACATCGTGAGTTAAAAACTTTTATGACACGCGGAGATCCCGTGTGAAATTACACTAACCGATTTTCGTGTAATTTAACATTGAAAAAACACTTTCAGGCCACGTGTAAATTAACACCAAAAAACCATCGTGAGTTAAAAACCTTAAAAACCCGCGGAGATCACGTGTGAAATTACACGAACTGATTTTCGTGTAATTTATCATTGAAAAAACACCTTCAGGGCACGTGTAAATTCACACCAAAAAACCATCGTGAGTTAAAAACCTTTAAGACACCAGGAGATCACGTGTTAAATTACACGAACTGTGTTTCGTGAGTTATTAACCCTAAATTCCACGTGCTCTATACACACGTATTATCCACGACAAACACGAAAATTCCAATACAAATACACGTGTTTTTGCTACCTGGGAAAGTATGTTGATTTTAGACTGTGATAGTAAATCAAAAACATCTGAAAATATACCTGAAGATAAATTATATGAAGTGCTTTCTGGTACGTATCATGCTTTTTTTCTATAATGTACTTTAAAAAATAAAGAATAAATTTTATTATAGGAGATGAACCTTTTGGTGAAATTTTGAGTGAGACAATTAATGGTAAGTTGCGTTAATGCCAATGTGTTTTACGTTTCAAACCAAATATTAAAGTATGTTGATTTTAGACTGTGATAGTAAATCAATATTATTTTTAGTATTAATTTGTAATAACTAAAATGGTTAAAATAAAGCTATGCGCGTAAGGTAACTGTAAAAGTGATTCGCGAAAGTTAACAAGTGTAAAGCCCGCATTTGCATCCGTAAATGTAGGCTTTGTCCCTAACAGTCTTTCCCTTTACTTCAGAGAGTTATCTCGTTGTTTTGGGCCAACGCTGCTGGGGAAGGTAGGGATGACTCATCCTCGCTCGCGCCGTCCACCTTTGGAATTCTCTGAAAGTGGCAACCTCTGACCCGAAGGGTTAAGAGCGGGGTAAAGTTACCGGTGACGCTTACTATTGCACCACAGTGAGTCCACAAGATTTCTTGGCGGGTTTTCTTCTCTAGCCAATTAGGTTGGAGACCGGTAGCGTCATCCGAGGGGCCCGCTATATAAGGGACGTCGGGACAATGGATTAACCCTCTTGGTTACGGACTCCGACCTAACCAGTCACATCTTTTCTATTCTCTCTTCTAGAGATAGTTATTAGTTGCCATGCATTGTTACATTTGGTAAATATATAGTATTATTAATAAAGGGTATTATACAGTGTAACTCTCGTACATGGTTTATACATAAGTAAAGGTATAAAATTCATACCATTTCCAAAACCAAAAACCAACCTCGTCAAATGCAATTAATGGGTTGATAAATGTGGAAGACTTGATGATTTTAGTGTTAATAGCGTTACTCGATCAACTTTTATTTGCTCGTTGCATTTTGATGGTGGCCAGGCTCCAACTAAAGACTGTCCGGATATTATTGACCACAGGACAAGTCAAGAATTCGAAGTATTCAAATTGCTTACCTAACATTACCTACCAGTCTATTTTAACCTAATAACCCATCTTCAATCCTTTTTTACTCAATTTGAAATTAGATTTTCAAGAAGCAGTAAGAGGGTTATCAACTACTAGAAGGTAATCACGGTATGTCCAAAAAACCTGAAGATATCAATATGCCATTGCAAACTTCAGTTGCGACTCAGATGGAAACATCAAACCCTACTGAGTTGGAAACTTCTATACACTGGGAAATTCCAAAACACAAAAATTCATCATTTTTTCAATCCTGGGAAACCAACGGCACTCGCTAAAACATCAACTCCAAAATCTAATCTTTGTATAAATGAAGTACTTCAGGTTATACTTTTTTTATAAGTTTCACCTTAAAACTATCTAACGTAATATCCTTTATAGCAGCATAATAATTGTGATACAAACTCCATAAAATTGTATCTTCCCGATACAATAGAATCAAGAATAGTACCTTCTGAAACTAAAACTATTATCCCAGATGATTCTACCACTATTAATTCATTAGAAACTTCAACCTTAGACCAAGAAACACAGGGACGTCAACGCTTAATTTTACGGCGGGGCATTGTTTTTTTTTTATTCAAGGAAGAAAGGGCTGATCGAGTCTGAGAAGACCGCGAGCCCGGCGAAACACCATCTGATTAATCAGGGCGAGATATGTGTAACGGCCACGCCAACGGGGGGATACGTGGGGACAGGGGTGGGGACACCCGTGGCGGAAGTATTCCGACCACCCGTTGGGGAATTGGTAGTCGTCCTCACACGACCATCCACAAAATCTGCCTCCTGGACGCCTGGGATGGCGGGGCATTGTTGCGGCTGCGGTAGGGAGAGGGGGGTTAGGTGATACAGATAGTCAATAGGCGCCATCCATGAGAGGGACACAAATATTAAAAAACATACCAGAAATTTCGTTTTTGGAGCCATGCTGTTGCAGGCCACGTGCTGACAGATTTTAGGGCTGTGCACGTGAACTCAAATAGTCAATAAAAATTGACTCACCTTCGCTACTAGCGACACAGCGCGAGATCCATAGGAAATAGGCAGCCGCAATTAAGTTTCGGGCGCGAAATATCTACCGTGCGACGTCCCTGTGTTTCTTGGTCTAAGCTTCAACATGGAGCCATACGGATGTTTTGAATTTAATTAAATTTAATTGCCACATCTTTAAAAATATCACAAGTCACTTGTAAAAAAATCACAAGTCACTTATAAAAGGTAAATTGTTATTGGCATTGAACAAATATTTCAGGATGATAAAATTAGCAAATAAGAAGATTAGTCCATTATGAAAAGGGATAATAAAGCTAAACCCTAAACAAATTCGAAGAAATTTAAAAACTTACTAATAGCTCGTCCCAATAGGTCTTCGAGCAAACAAAAAGACGCGAAACTCGGACCAAATAGATCTTCGAGTGAAAAATTAAATAAATTACATGAAATAGCCAGAAATTCCAACGGTAGACCGGTTTCGTACTATTTTGGACTCGTCAGTACCGTGCGGGAAATCTGGCTCGCGACTATAACACCGAATAGAGAAACTAAGCGTAAATATTAAAAATTTCAAAACGAGTTGCATAGCAATGGAAAGCCAAATATTGGGAGAGTGGTGGAGATTAGTACATACGCAATGTTAAGTTAAAAGGAACCACCTATGGACTGCATTGTAAAGGATGATAAAATTAGATAATTACTAATTTAAAATATTAAAACAATTTCATGACTACATACTGGTATTTTTTACTTTTGTTTTGCCTTCTTATTTAAAGTCAAACTTTTAATTCGGTTAAAAAAGATTCTACTATTTTATTGAGCAATAAATTTCTTTTATCTACCTGAACATAATCAGAAGAGGAATGCATAGTATCTTCTCATATTATCTTTATGGTTTCGTTATTTATCACGGTGTTTTTAGCTAAAGTTTTCCTATTTATATTTTCTGTCATGCGGTTACAGGTGATACCATAAAAATTTTCAGCAATGGAATCAATTACTTCAAATAACCTAAAAGTCTGTTCATTACAAAAAATAACCCTCCTCTGTTCACACGTGATGTCCAATCTATCAGTGCCACAATCTTTTCTGAGAAATTTGATTAAGATATATCTCCTTTGAATAAAAATAAAACAACATAATCCAAATTTTTGGTAATCCATTTTTTATAGTATTAATGGTTGATCCTGCTACATAATAAAGCAATTCTTCATTCTTTGTTTTTTGTTCATGTTGCGCAGTTGGAAGTTTTTGGCTTGAATTTCATTTCCCATTGTTTTCGCAATAATTGGTTTCATCAAAAGCATTCTTAATTGAATGGAAAATCTTCTTAAAAATCCTGCGCAGCAAAAACAGCGTTCCCTTTCTGTTAATCCCAATATTCTACTGAATACTACTGTATTTTGAAACAGTATAAGAGGGTTAATTAAACTAAAGAAAGTTTAATTAACAAACGACACCTGTGTATGATGTAAGATAAAAAAGAGTAAAACTACTTTAGTTACACAGTTTTACTGTGTAACTAAAGTAGTTTTACTCTTTTTTATCTTATTTTGAAACAGATTTGATGGTTTTTTGGATATTTAATATTTTTTGGATACTTAAGTTAAACTCCGCAACATCTTTGATAATATGTCCATTGAAAATTACTTGTCCCTCTAACCATTCTCATAATTGCTTGGTAGTTATCATTTCATTTAAATCACTTAAAGCTCGAATAAGATTCCAATTCAGTTAAGCTATTTCCAGTTTTAATTATCAGATCTGGAAATTCTTCACGAGTTAAACAGATCTCTAAATTTCCAATATTGCATTTTTTTATTTTTTTTGGGGGATTTGTAGGGGGGGTGCGGTTATGACGTCGTGTCGGTCATGTGATACACAAACACCGGTTTTCTCGAGAGAGAGTGGAGTCCGAGGCCGAGGGAACGAAAGACATGTTTACCTCGTGGTTTCGGTGCGCTATGGCTGCCACAAATAAAACTCTGTTAGCGAGAGTAAAGGAAGTCTTTGTGAACTGCTGACCTTGTGCAGAAGGAGAAAGAGAAAGGCTGAAGTCGGATCACCCCGCCGAAAGGGGAATGCTCTTCCCCCTTTTACTTTAGAATTCTCCTCAACAAAACGTCTTTGTGAACGCGGCTTTAGACGTTGTACGTCGAACAAAAAACGGCTAGTTTCTCGTCCCGGTAATAGAAAGTTCATGCTTTTACAAGTCTACGGAGCGCGCGATAGAGTCACGAGGAGCTTCCTATTTTCTAGCTCGCCCGTGCCCACACTCTACTAATAAAGCTCAGTCTCGTGACGTAAGAGATTTTATATTTCAATTTTTTATTCATTTTTAGTTCCACATCGATATATATATATATCGAAGTGGGACTATTGCTATGGACGGAATGTCGTTAAGTTTTGTAGTTTGTTTGTTTGTTTGTTTGGCGCGGAAAAGCGACGACACGGTAGATGGAGCGGCGAAAAATAATTATTATAAATTATATTATTGATTACACCGCGATTCTCCAAAAACTGACGCCTTTACCAAGCGAGTCACGGCGTTCTCTTCAAATTATTCTCGGAACTTGTAGTCGTTTTTAGCGACGCGGGGGGATTTGGCCAGTTAAGTTGTCGCAATTGTCGTTCCTTTTTCAAACTTCGCCTCCCTCCCCCCAACCCAGTGGATTTGCACGAAGGGTGACACGAGCGTGCTGGGAAGTTTGAATTACAGTGTGGGGCTACACAACCTTTACCGATGGCCAGTTTCAGGTCTGTTAGGTAAACAAGGGGAACAATTTCACCCCCCCCCCTTTAATAACAATACGCATTCTTCACCGTCAACTCTTTAACTTAGGATGGTACTTTTTATATCAAACGATAGAACGCGCAGTGCCGTTAATTTCCGCCCCCTACGACCAACCCCCTTAAAGGGAGAGTGACCGAAAAAAACAAGTTGGTCTCATTCGATAGAACTTTTTTACGTGCAAGCAGTGCCGTTCATTTCCGTCCATTCCGACCAACGCCCTTGAGGGGAGAGTGACCGAAAAGAGCAAGTTGGTCTCATTCGATAGAACTCTCTGACGCGCACGCAGATTTGCCGTTAATTTCCGCCCCCTCCGACCAAACCCCTTAATGGAAGAGTGACCGGGAAAAAAAGTTGGTCTCATTCGATAGTACAATAAAAGTAAAAGATTGGAATCGTTTACGCTCGCGTCTACTTGAAAGAGTGAGACCTAAAATCCAAAGCAGTCTAACTTAGGGCGTATTCAGAATTTCAGAATCAGAATTTTAATTATTGGGAGTTGTACAAAAAATATGACATTAGCGGGCCAAGTCTTCTTGCGACATATAGCCCGCTTTTTCACAGTTACATTCATAAATAAAACTATAACACAGAATATATAATAAAAAAGAATAAAAATAACAAAATTTAACAAGATTATATAAACCCAGGTTAAGAAAAATTTCCCAAATCTTCTACTCTTTTTTAAAATCTATTACTGGGTTAGTACACGACCTGGAATACCTGGAAAACCTGGAAAAGTCAGGGAATCTGAAAATGTTTCCAAAAGGTCAGGGAAAAGTCAGGGAATTTGAAAATGATTCCCAATGGTCAGGGAATAGTCAGGGAAATTTAAAATGGTCCGAAATAGTAAGGGAATTTTAAAATTACCCCAAAAATAAATCCGGAAAATAAATTTTTGAAAAATGTCTTAAAAATACATAATTAACATTTTTCAAGATTTTACCTCAAAACATAAATTTATTCTACAAAAATGGTCAGGGAAATTTGGCAATTTAGTCAGGGAAAACCTGGAAATGTCAGGGAATTTTATTCCGGAAATTTTGTACGAACCCTGTAATTATCCATTACTTATATTCAAACATTAATTTTTTTAGAAACTTTTTTACTGCAGGGTATGTTTGTATATCAATTAAACAACTATAAAATTCGTTAAAAAGCTTAGCACCAACATAAAAAATTGAATTCAGTTTTTTAACTGTTTGACACTTCGGTGGTTTAATTTTAATATTTGACCTTGTGGGTGTATTATTATTTATAATTTCAAACATTGGCTTGGGTCCATTTAGGTTTTGGTAAATAAAATCCAGACACTTAAATTTATATAATTGGTCTATATCTAAGAGCTTGCTTTTATCGAAAAGTGGTTTAGAGGGGGAACGCCAGTGTACGTTATAAATATTTTTTAAAGTACGTTTTTGTAATATTTTAATTATCTGCAAATTGTTATTAGAAGTATTTCCCCAAGCTACGATGCCATAAATTAGGTGCGAGTAAAACAATCTAAAGTATAGCTCAAACAAAATACTTCGTGGAAATAGATCATTACATTTTTTGATAAGATAGGTTGCCCTAGATAATTTATTAGAAACAAAATTAACGTGTTCATTCCAATTAAGCCTTTGGTCAAAATAAATTCCCAGGTACTTATAGGGTCATTCCATGACAAAACGACCTAGTTTTTTTTAATTTTAACACCCGACCCCTTTCGATTTCGCCAAAATTTTGTATACAAGGTTTTTTGGGCCTAGGAAAACGATTTTGACAGTTTCATAACGATCGGTTCAGCCGTTTACGAGATACAGCATACGCGTTTTTTCAAAAGTTCGCCTTGACCCCCTAAATGTTTTCTAGTATATCTTATGACATAATTATCGCAAAATCACATGTAATACCTCATTTTAAAGACAATGCGCACCCTAATATGAATATTTAATCAGAGTTGTCATTTGACGTAAATGTCATTAAAATCTGGGCCTTTAAATAATTTGACCTTTGACCTTGCCCAGACACCTCAGTCGTAGGTCAACGATTTTAGCATTTTTAAAATTCCCACTATCGAATACATAATAATCACTCAAAATCTCAAAGTAATATTTGTAGTTTTCGAGATATTAATTTTTGAAATTTACCCCACCACACACAAAATGAAATACCAAAACCATTTATTTTTATAGTTTACACACCAATTAATTTTTTATTTACACAAAACAGCTTAAACTTCTTTATACATGGAAAAGGCTTTGGTAATTTTATTTTTATCGTGTTCTTTGATTTGATAGCCTTTCGAATTTGGTAAACCTACAAGAATTTCAATTGCACATAGAACATTTTCACTTGACACCCAACTGCTATCGATCCTTCTGGGCCATGTGTATTTGTCCGAAATACCAGGGGGACGCAAAAAGTTTACAAAGAAGTCTCCAAACTCTTCTGATACTTCCTCAATTAATCCAACGTAAAGTTGGCCTTTGTAGACGCTGGCTACCAAATTTCCCACTTTAAAGTTTTCAGCCTCTTGATTTCGAGTATCTGACAATTCTAAAGTCGAAACCTTAACTGTGGTTAGCGAATCGTCATTAGATAACGGAGAAACCATGATTTCATTTAACGATTTCGGAACGAATTTATGAAACCCTCGAGTTCCTTTTACTGTTATGGCTTTAGAAAACCTTTCTTTTAAAAGTTCCTTTTGTCGCTCAATTTCTTCGTTTTTAACATAGATGAACTTGATATTTTCGAAGTTTGATAGGCAGAAATTAAACATATCTGTTGGAGTCAAAATCTGTCCAGTCACTGGTCGCTGAAGACTGACTCTTGCTGTTTTACGCTTCACTGTTCCGCCAATTCCGTCACAAGGTCCCTTGCCATGAGATGTGGCAAAAAAATGCCATTCAGCGTCCAAACCAAAATCTTGTTTGTGGCAACAGAGATTAGAAAAGTTGTATTTGTTTTTATACTGTCCAGCACATCCATCCGTAAAATAAATTAGCTTTCTAACATTAGGAACATGTGTTTTTATATTTGGAATTAGATAAGTTAAAAAACTGTGAACAGTATTGGTTGTATGTGTTCTGGTATCACTGATAATACAAAAATTTAAGTGGTTAAGTTCTCCGTTTTCGACTACCCTGAAGTAGATTACGAAGGGATGCACTGTCGCTTGAGAATTGTCCCAATGGAACCCTTGTGCTTCGTCTTGAATTACGAAGGAATAGTTCTCCGCAAAATCACCGAGAACAATTACGTCACCAGGTTTTAGAGTTTTTTTGAGGTTTTTAAGATAATTAGATTGCGACTTAGATGTGTAATGATGACGCGTTAGTTCAAGTAGTTTAATGGCCAAAGAGTCGAAAAAGTTTTCAACACTCTCGCTCAAGGTCATGAGCTTTGTGCTGTCAGTTGTCACCCATTGCATGAACTTTATATTTTCAAAATCTTCTAAAAGGTTCGTTAAATATTCATTTTCAAGTAGACCATTTTTCCCAGGACAGTCCTTGCACACCCTCATCATACAATTCCTGTTTTGAGTGTCACACACGGTGAGCGCCATGAAATCGATATCACATTTTAAAGGACAAGGAGACGGTAGAGCTGATATCATTAGCTTGACATTTTGGTGATAGGTGCAGACACACACTGAATGTGTACCTGACGAACCTGCTAATACACACCAAGGTGGTCGTAGATAACAAAATGACGAAAATCCTAACGTCAAATCATGCTCTTCCTTGAATTTGTTATAGAGCTCTCTCAGGTTCAGCAGCACAAGCCTCTTTTGATGATGTTCTTTTTGACCTGTCTCGTGGTTTCTAACTGACACAAACTCCTTTTGTCCAGGTGTCATACGACTGTTATCGTCATTTTCGTAAAATTCAACGACCTTTGATTTAACGTCTTCGGTCAATATTAATCCCTTCGATTGTTTCTCTGGTAGCGAAAGAATTCCTTGACTAGATTTAAGATTCCTGCTTCGTTTGACCATGTATTCTGGTGCTCCAAATTCCTCCATTGTGCGTTGTATTCCAAATGGTGACAAGGTCAGGATCTGAAGCTTTTCGCCGTATGATGTCTTGGAGTTATTGAATTTCTCTCTCAGTTCGTTCAAAATATTCTCATATAATCGATGTTCTTCGAGCTTTCTAAAAACATCGTCCGTAACCATATTATCGTCTGTTTCATCAAGAGAAATTTCCATTGACTCTTCTAATTTGCGTTTCAATGAATTGTTCACAGCGTTTAACTTAGTCCTGCTTAGAATTGTTTTTCGGCGAGATGACAAACCTTCTGTACAAAAGTTAAAAAATATATGTATTTATATATGTATACATATATAAATTCTTTCAAATTGAATATATTTCTTACTTCTTTTAACAGGAGATTCTCCCAAGTTTATTAGAGTTTCGTTAACTGCCACTAAAGCTATAGCTTTGTCGTCTTGCGTCGCATCTCCCGATGAACAAGGTTGACTAAATGAAAAAGAATCGCTTTCTTGTGATTCTTGTGCAGTGTGAACTTCTGAAACGTCCAACTGTATTTGGAGTTCATCCTTTACTTTTTTTCCAGCAGACATAAAACACTGGATGCACAACTTATTTCCAGCGATAACTTCAATTCCTCGTAACTTTAATTTTTTGAACAAATCCAATGAAATAGTTTTTAGTCCACTCTTTCTTTCAGCGTCGTGAGTCCCAAAAGGATTCATACACTTCTTTTGACTCGTTGAATACCTTTTCATAAAAAGTTCTTCATGGTGACGACATATGTTTCTTATTTTGGACATAGGTGTAGCTGTTCGGCTGCTAAGAACTAATTTGTCATCCTCGGACAGATGGTTGTTGATACCAACTGTTTTCGAAAGTGTTTGCAAATGACATTTACTACTGTCTCTCCAAAACGAACAATTTCGATCCATTTCAGGGCTTTGTTCGAGAATATACAGTTAAATAAATTCTATTTCGCTACTCAATTATCGCTGTTAATATATTTAACTACTCAATTATAACTATTATATATTAAAAAGATATTAAAACATTTTTACGTTATTAAAAACGTAATCGATATGACTAACAGCAATATTGGGTTTTCTTGAGATATCTAGCACATTTCCATTTTAGGGTGCAGTGAGATACGCTACAATAATATTGAACGCCAGACTATACCAAGGACAAGCAATTTAGTGATGTCTTCTGTCTACAGATAACATGCAAAACTAAAAATAATATGTAAATAACTCAACTTAATTTAAGAATTAGTGTATTTGATATTCTAAACTCAAAATTACCAAAATAATAATATTTTTAATTTATTTAGTAGGTCAACTAGTTTCGTGTATAAAATAGCATTTTCATTAATTTGAGGGGTAAATTTCAAAAATTAATATCTCGAAAACTACAAATATTACTTTGAGATTTTGAGTGATTATTATGTATTCGATAGTGGGAATTTTAAAAATGCTAAAATCGTTGACCTACGACTGAGGTGTCTGGGCAAGGTCAAAGGTCAAATTATTTAAAGGCCCAGATTTTAATGACATTTACGTCAAATGACAACTCTGATTAAATATTCATATTAGGGTGCGCATTGTCTTTAAAATGAGGTATTACATGTGATTTTGCGATAATTATGTCTTAAGATATAGTAGAAAACATTTAGGGGGTCAAGGCGTACTTTTGAAAAAACGCGTATGCTGTATCTCGTAAACGGCTGAACCGATCGTTATGAAACTGTCAAAATCGTTTTCCTAGGCCCAAAAAACCCTGTATACAAAATTTGGGCAAAATCGAAAGGGGTCGGGTGTTCTGTGGCAGGCGTTTTGTCATGGAATGACCCTAATATAATTAACTACCTGTTTAATTTCAACCCCATTTATATAAATTTTACACAGCGTTTCAGGTATTATTTTATTAATATTGGCAAATACTATGTGTTCCGTTTTACTTTTGTTAAGTTTTAAACCATTTTGAACAAGCCATGTATTTATTTTTGCTAGGTATTCGTTAATGGCTTTAATAACTTGTTTTAAATTGGTAGCACTATTAAGAAGGATTGTGTCGTCGGCATACAATTTAAGAAGCCCTAGGGGTATGACACAAGTTAAATCATTTATGCATAAGTTAAATAATAAAGGGGATAATACCGAGCCTTGGGGGACGCCCTTTTTTATTGGCCTGGACTTGGAAAATTTCCCGTTTAATTTTGTTCTGCAAGTTCTATTGGACAAGTAACTAGTAAGCCAATCGAGGGATATACCTCGTATACCTAAATGGTTTAATTTTCGTAAGAGTTTTTGATGAGACACACTATCAAAAGTTTTGGCCAAGTCAAGAAAAACTGCTGCACTATAGTTAGAGGAGTCAAGCGCATTTACGATATAATTTAAACAGATGCGACAGCTTGTTCCGTGCCTTTACCTTGTCTAAAACCGAACTGGTGTTCTGATAATAAGTCAAACTTATCACAAAAGGAACTAATTCTCAATAGGAAACACTTATCAAATATTTTGGCAAATACCGATAAGACTGAAATAGGTCTGTAATTATTAGGGTTAGTGGGATCACCTTTTTTTAAAATTGGAGATACAGAGGTATTTTTTAGCTTATCAGGGTAGACCCCTTTAGTGAGAGCGCATGGTTACAAAATATACCCGAATTGTTCGAAATTGGTATACAGCTCTGAAAATTAATATACACGTGCCTTGAACTATACTCTCGACTACCTAAATTTTATTTTTCAAAAAAACCGACTGGAAACAACATTTATAAGCAAAAAACGCCCTTGTTACCGAGGCCACGCGCTTCTTAGTATAATTGTGTTTTTAAAATATTTTGTTCTAAGTTGCACCGCATCTCCGAAACTTTAGAAATAAAAATGGTAAATCACCTGTAGCTCGCGTGGTAAAGGTGGTAAAGTTATGAATTTTTTATGGTAATACGTGTCACAGTGCTACTTAAAACCTAATATGGAACCACATCGAGGTATTTTTTTTACTTGACTTTTTTACCATTTTTCATTTTTCTCTATAGGGAAAAATGGTAAATCGCATGTATCTCGGGTGGTAAAGATGGTAAAGTTATGAAATTTTTTATGGTGATACGTGTCATAGTACTACTTAAAACCTGATATGGAACCACATCGAGATATTTTTTTTACTTGACGTTTTTTACCATTTTTCGTTTTTCTCTATAGGAAAAAATGGTAAATCGAGTTTAGCTCGGGTCGTAAAGGTGGTTAAAATATTGATTTTTTTTATATGGTGAAACGTGACATAGTATTACTTAAAAGCTGATATGGAACTACATCGAGACATTTTTTTTTCAATTTCCCAGCTTTTATCTTTTTTATATAGAATTTCCATGGCATCCACAACTAAGCCTAATTCCGCGGTTTTCAAAAGGCTGTTACATAAAGTATGTAATAAACGTAGATCATTTCAGTTGTATTTGAAGTTTTTTTTATTTATTAGGTAGAAAAAAAGGGAAATTTTAAAAAAAAAACCTTAGTGAAATAATATCTCGATGTGGTTCCATATCAGGTTTTAAGGGTATATTCCCATTCGATCGAAATCCCATTCGACTTAATTCAATATGTTTCCGAAATATAGCCCAAAAGGCGGATTCGGTTCATTGGGACCTTTGGTTTTGTTTTTTACTTCTGCCCCGAGATATAGCAGGGTACGCAAAAAACGTTATACCTAAACAAAATTGCTACAGGTGTACTAACGGTAAGGTTAGGTTAGGGTAGGTTAGGTTAGTCTCTCACTTCCCTAGGGTGGCGCGCTTTTATAAATATATTTATGCTTTGAACTTTTTATTTATATCAAGAATACAATAATTCGAACAATTTCATTTTTTAATGTGAATGGTTAAGTTTGTAGCAATTGCGTCGAGTAAGGCTAACGCGACTTCTTCATTCGAACCCTCCTTTGTGAGCTATTTTCTCCATTTTAGCTTACTGGCTCCAATAAGACTATCAACACTTATTTATATAAGAAGTAAACCTATATGTCTCATAAAAAACGAAATTTTATGTACTATAAAAAATAATATAAACGTGCAAAATTGGGCTGTAAACCGCACAATTGGGGTATTTTCGATCGATTGGGACTCAATGTTAAATCGTTTTCGAACGAATGCGATTTCGGTCGAATGGGACCAAAGCGGTTTTAAGTAGTACTGTGACACGTATCACCTTAAAAAATTTCATAACTTTACCACCTTTACCACCCGAGCTACACTCGATAAACCATTTTACCCTATAGAGAAAAACGAAAAATCGTTAAAAACGTTAAGTAAAAAAAATATCTCGATGTGGTTCCATATCAGGTTTTAAGTGGTATTACGACACGTATCACAATAAAAAAATCATGACGTCACCACCTTTACCACCCTAGCTACACGCGATTTACCATTTTTCCCTATAGAGAAAAAGGTAAAATCGTAAAAAAAACGTCAAGTACAAAAAATATCTTGATGTGGTTCCATATCGGGTTTTAAGTAGCACTGTGACACGTATCACCATAAAAAAATTCATAACTTTACCATCTTTACCACCCGAGCTACACGCGATTTACCATTTTTATTCGTAAAGCTGTGGAGATACGGGGCAACTTAGGAAATAATTTTAAAAACACAAGCCAACGAAGATGCGCGCGTTCTCGGCAACAAACAGGATTTTTGCTTATAAACTTTTTTCCAGAAGTTTTCTTTTGAAAAATAAAAATTAGGTTATTGAGAGTATAGTTCAAGGCACGTGTATACCAATTTTCAGAGCTGTATACTAATTCCGAACAACTCGGGTGTTTTTTGTAACCATGCGTTTTCACTAAAAAAGCTTAAGCCCTTGACGTAGAGAAAAATGTATCGTACTTTAATTTTTTATGGTTTTATTTTATGGAAACACCTATTGAATCATGAATAAAATAAAACATGTAATATGTTGCTCTTTAATCACAAGACATAGCCTAATTAGTATGTTCTTCGCACGTGCGATTTGCACGCTCGGTAGAAAAACCTATATTCCTCGGGTCTGAAGAGCGCACTCTCAGACTTGTAAAAGTTAGAGAAACATAAGCTTATAGTTTCCTTTAAACCATTTTTCTCGACTTCTGAGGGTTTTATTTAATGTAGAAAAACATTTTCCAACCAGCTCTAGGGTTAATAACGTATTTCAACGGTCAACACTTTTATTTAATGTTGTGTTATTGCAAGGTTAAAAAATATATTTCCACTGTTTATTTAACGGTCAAAAATTTCAAGTTCCATAATTTTAAATATCAGATTACCGTTAAGTAACATTACAATACACTAATTTGACCGTTAATTTTACGGCAAAATATGAACCTTGAAAACATTTATGGCTGTATATTTGCTGCAGTTGGGCTTTTATATGGCTGCTGGTCTGAAATTTAGCTGCAGCTGTTCTGCAATGAACTGCAATCGAGTACAGTCTTATTACAGTCCAAAACGTAAACTGCAAAATAGATGGAATTGTCTGGAATTACAGTTGAGATTTCAAAAAAAAATTGAGCTACAATTATAGATTTTTGACTGCAATAACACAAAGTCTGTAATATGACTGTAATTTGGCTTAAAGAAGAGTTAAAAATTGCTATGATGAATTCTGCAACTTGACTGTAAATAGCATACAAATGTAGTCTTAGTATGAGCTGTAATATGCAAAATCAGTTCTTATATTATTAAAAGATTTTGATGGCTCACAAACGACTGTAATGAAGCTGCATTTGAAGATTATAAAACTGCAAGCATTAAATTAAATAATGTTTATTTTATTGGTTTTATTTCTTAAAAATTACCCTTACAAACAATATTGACAATAATAAACAAGTTTCAGCTTATTTTAAAATGAAATAATAATCAAATTGAAAAGAAATATTCAATAGTAAATATTTAATTAACTGTAATGGAAATAAAAATTGATTGTATTCAAGAGCTGCAATTCTACTACATTTAAACCAAGGACGGATTTAGGTTAACTGAGAACTCCGGAGTATACCTTTAAGACTTGCTGGAATCACAGCAGCCCAAAATTTCATAACTTTACCACCTTTACCACCCGAGATTAGTGCTCGGAATTGTTTTTTCATTATCCACAAATTTCCGGATTTATTTAAAAAACGTTGGTAAAAAGAATATCATTTTAACTTATTTAATTATTTTGTTTACGCAACCAAGCTATTATTTGAGTAAAAGTGGTATTTATTTAAATAATTGTTTGTTTTATTTAAATAATAGGCTTATTCACTTTCGATTATTTAAACATTTTACAATTTTTATTCCACTAGTGGTTATTTAAATAAATATTATTTAAAAATCGCCGAGCTGATTTTATTCATGGATAAAAATTAATCGAATGCCGAACACTACCCGAGATACACGCGATTTACCATTTTTTCTTATAGAGAAAAACGAAAAATCGTTAAAAACGTCAAGTAAAAAAAATACCTCGATGTGGTTCCATATCAGGTTTTAAGTAGCACTGTGATACGTATTACCATAAAAAAATTCATAACCTTACCACCTTTACCACGCGAGCTACACGTGATTTACCATTTTTTGATCTAAAGTTGCGGAGATACAGTGTAACGTAGAAAAATTAATTTTTTAAACAAAAGTAGACTAAGATGCGCGTGACCTCGGCAACAAGGGCGTTTTTGCTTGTAAACGTTTTTCCAGTCGGTTTTTTTGAAAAATAAAATTTAGGTAGTCGAGAGTATAGTTCAAGGCACTTGTATATTAATTTTCAGAGCTGTATACCAATTTCGAACAATTTATCACCATGCGCTCACTACTTTAGTAAATGATAAATTGATGATAAAAAGCAGCGGAGTAATTAGATGATAAAATACGCGAAAAAGTAGATTAGTCCATAATTAAAAGGGATAATATAGCTAAATCCTAAACAAATTTGAATAAATTAAAAAACTTACTAATAACTCGTACCAATAGGGCTTCGAGCACAAAACGCGAAACTCGGATCAAATAGATCTTCGAGTAATAAAATAAATTTAAATTAAATAAAATAGCCAGAAATTCCAACGGTAGACCGGTTTCGTTCTATTTGGAACTCATCAGTACCGTGCGGGAAATCTGGCTGGCGACTGTCAAATCTAAAGGAGAAACTAAGCCTAAACATTGAAAATTTCAAAACGCGTTGCAAGCAACGGAAAGCTGAAAAGGGGAGTAATTAGATGGTTGATTACAAATTTTAAAGGTCTTGGGTGAAAATCGTCTAAACCAGGTGAGCTGGAAGGCGATAGGCTATTAACGACTTCTTTAAGTTCTTTTTCAGAGATATGAAATAATGCACAGGTTGCTGGATTAACTTCAGACAAAGTTGCAAAAGTCTGCTTTGCTAGAATCACACATGTTAAATTCAATGGGCTAGCACTTTGTCTAGGGCTTTTGCAACAGGCCCTTAAGCTGCAAAGTATGCGACCATGGGGACAGAATCTCCGTCTTGCCATATTCTTAGTACATAAATACATTCTTGCAATAATATGATTTATGCAGTTGTTAATAATCCAATTTAAATATCTGCTCTAAGAAAATACCAATTTAATCAGCGAGATAATATAAAATCACATGGCCTGAATAGCTTTTGTATGGTTGCCACTCTTTAACATAGGATGGTAAATTATATATCAAACGATAGGAAATCGCATGGCCTTAACAGCTTTTGTATTGGTTTGCCCACCCGGGTTTCCTGAGGGTGGGTGGTGGCCACTCTTTAACATAGAATGGTAAATTATATATCAAACGATAGGAAATCACATGGCCTCAACAGGTTTTGTATTGGTTTGCCCACCCGGTCTCCCAATGGTGGGCGGCATCCCCTCTTTAACTTAGGATGAAAATTTATATCAAATGATATGAAATCACAAGGCCTTAACAGCTTTTGTATTGGTTTGCCCACCCGGGTTTCCTGAGGGTGGGTGGTGGCCACTCTTTAACATAGGATGGTAAATTATATATCAAACGATAGGAAATCACATGGCCTCAACAGCTTTTGTATTGGTTTGCCCACCAGCGTATCCTGAGGGTGGGCGGTGCCCACTCTTTAACATAGAATGGTAAATTATATATCAAACAATAGGAAATACCATGGGCTCAACAGCTTTTATATTAGTTTGCCCACCCGGTCTCCCAATGGTGGGCGGCATCCACTCTTTAACTTAGGATGAAAATTTATATATCAAACGATAAAAAATCACGTAGCCTCAACAGCTTTTGTATTAGTTTGCCTAATTGTGTCTACTAAGGGTGTATTGGTTTGCCCACCCGAATATACCGATGTGGAACTAATATTACGGCATGGGCTGACTTGTTTTTTGTATAGAAAGATCAATAGGTGTTTACATAAAATAAAACAATAAAAAATATAAGTATAAAATGTTTTTACAGCGTCACGAGACCCAGCTTTTTCAAAGCTTCATCGGCACGCGCGTTTCGCACGTGGGCATCAATTTCAGACGTGTCTTGCGACCGCAGCGCGTGCTCTCTGCATTCAATAGCGGCAGCTTGTGACGTAGATGAAACATTTTCAATTGACCTCTCGTATTTTATAGATACACCTATTGACCTTTCCATAAAATAAGCTACGCTTGCTCATCTTTTTGTATGTGGCTAAACACTTTTCTAAAATCTGTACACCTTTTACGAGAATATGAAACTGAGTACAGCCTTTGGTAGTGCTAATTCTGTAATCAGTTACGTAATCACATTGGTGCAGTCAAAGCTACATGCTTGTACACCGATTACGGGGAGTGATCAGCCCCTCGGTTTATACTTAAAAACAGGTTGCCTTGTCGAATTTATTCTTGTGTCCAGTCCTTTTCGTAGTGAAACGTCATCGTGACGTAGAAACAACATCAAAACAAGGAGACCAATGTTAAATTATAGAAAGGCCTAAGCTTATTATAATTTTATCCGAGGATAATTGTATTGCTGGGCTAGCTCAAAACCGTTTTCCGATTCATATCGAAATATATATTTCGAGATAATATCGGTTAAACATGATTAATCGCGATTTGGCTGGACTTTTAATTAGATCCCTCCCGAGCTAATTTCGTACGTTTTACGCACTCTGCGTAAGCGACCCCATGAATTTGGCATGAAAAATAGTTAAGCTTAAGTCAAATTAGCTATAAACTAGGTCGTGGCAAACGTAAAAAGTAAGAAGTAAATCACTTTGTATCTTCAAGCGATGATTCTTCCGAACCTGAAACTGATGAGAACAATTGCACGCCAAAGAAAAAACGTGGTATTTTAAATTATTTAATAAAAAAGGAAATTCGAATTAATATCTCTCCTCCTTTTTTCATTTTTGAAGTTTCTAGCAAGAACACCAAGAATGTACCTGAAGTGTGGACTCCAACCGAAAGTTCTTTGCTAGTGGAAGACTCACAATCACATTTGCCTGTGTTTAGAAAAAAATTCTCAACGATTTCCAATAATGGTAAATTATAGATATAAACTAAGCAGCTATAAACAGTGGCATAACTATCGTCAAGAGACCTGGGGCAACTTGAAAAAAGGCGACCCGCTCCACAACCCCGAATATTTTTCAGAACAGGTGCGGTGCCAGAAGATTTTTGGGTGTAGGCTAATAATCATATTGTTCCTCGATTGTGGGCCCCCCTATATATCGACTTAAATATAAAATTTTGCAAATACTACGTATAAACCGAAAATAGTATAATTTATTTTAAAATATTGTATTTTAATTTGGAACCTTAAAAATCCACACTGAGAGAAAAAACTGTAGAATTTACAGAAATATTTTACAGCATCCGTTCTGTATTTTTTTAAATACAGTACTGTACTGTTTAAATTACTATATTAGAGAAATATTTACAGTATAAATTACAGGATGTTTCATAGGTATTTAAAATACAGGAGCTTCATGTAGTATTTATCGTTGAATAGTAATATATACGTACATTTTCAAAATGTCAAAATTTGTGTATTGTAGGGCTTTTTCTGTTCTTTTCAGCAAGCTTAGAACTTTGTTTCTAGCATTTCTAGAAAATAAGTTATCCCCATTTAAAGTTTTAAATTATAGGACGAACAAACTTTTCAGACAGAGTGTACCTTATTGGTTAAAAATTAATTACGCAAATGTTTAGTGTACATAAAATTAATTTAAAAAAGGGTAGTAAGAACAAATAAAATATATAATATTTCCTGGCTATATTCACGCAGTTTTTAAATGTAAATTCCGTAAAATTTACATGCGTGTTGGAAATTTTAATTATTATTTCAGTTGTATACAATACAAGGATTCTGGTTGAAAATTACTATGAGCTATTTGTATAAATTACAGGAATCTCAAGTAAAATATATTTACGAAACTTTCTGTAAAAAATACAGAACATTCCTGGCTACTGTGCGTCCAGGATTTCCAGGTAATTTCTACGCAATATTTTTCTCTCAGTGCACTTGAGGAGGCTTCTTCAGGGACCCCATCAAGTCGATTTGTGGGCCCTTAAGTGAAAACAAACGTAGGCTATAGCCTGTCTCGCCTACCCCTAACGCCCCCACTGTTTCAGAAGAAAATCAAATTTAAAAAATTCACCATAGAAATGGCGCTCCTTCAGTTGTCGCCCTTTTTGGACAACTTGACCCAGTTGTCTCACGTAGTTACACCACTGGTGATAAGTCATTTAATAAATTTTTATATGTTAATTCTACCATAAAATAGAGACTGTACAATCTTCAAACATGATGTTACCTGTATTTTCTCGTTTTTATAATGGCACTGACTCAGAACCAAATTCAAGCTCAGTGCTAACTAAAGTTCTCCCAGACAGACAAAGCAGTTCAAATGGTAAGAAAAATTGTTCAGTTGAATTATTTCAAATCGTGTCATTTCAATAAAAGTAAATGTACAGATGATTTGATCTTGATAGATGAAATTAATTCCGACAATATCTACTCTTGCAATAGATCAATGAGTAAGTAAACAAGTTTGAGTTAATAGTACTCAAATAATTTATCACGTTTAAATTAATTATTTTAATAGAACACCAAATTCGAGCATACAGAACTCAACTTCAACAGCTAAAACAGGTGTATCTTCCAATTTAAACAAAGACCCTTCATTGTTTACGAATTCCAGAGAAGAAATTGGTACTCGCAAATTAAAGTTTCATAGATTTTCATATTTTATTTGCTAATCTTCTATTTCTTTTCAGTAAACCAAATGGTGGGCCTTCTATTATATTAAAGGTAAATGAAACGTCGGCCCATCGACTATCCCGACAGTCGGCAACACGTTCGCCCTAACATTGAAAATGCTACCGGTCCGACTTCAATTGCCACAAGTCAGCCGCTGTGACATTTAACCTTGTTGCTCCGACACTATGCCGATAGTCGGCAACACGTTGGCCCTAACATTGAAAATGCTACCGGCCCGACTTCAATTGCCGCCCGTCGGCCGCTGTGACATTTAACCTGGTCGCCGTGACAATGCGCCGATAATCGGGCCAATCTTTTTTAAGGCCAATGGCCCGACGATTTTGTGCTGCTGGGGAAGTCTCATAATTTCGTTACCTGGGTTTCATTATCTCATCTGGCTTGAAATTTTATAGTCATATAACTAAAACTTGTTCGCGTACAAATAGTCTTCTCGCTTATCTCCGTGGAAGTCATTCCGCGGTTGTAAAATTGTTACGTACGTCCCATATAAGAATATGATAGTTCGGTCTGGAACCCACATTTTGGAGTCGATAACAATCGGTTGGACAATGTCCACCCAGGTAGCAAAAACACGTGTTAAACACGAGTAATATGATAGTGCGTTACACGTGTGGAGTTCACGTGGTTAAAACGGCGATCCTGTCACCCTCAAACACGTGTTACAGCACGATTTGATAACGTTTTTCGCATGTGTGCATACACCGACCATCCACGTGTACATACACCGACCGTCCACGTGTGCATACACCGACCATCCACGTGTGCATAAACCGACCGTCCACGTGTATATTCATCAATCGCTACGAGTGTAAATACGTACCATGCACGTGTTTAAAAACGAACCATGCACGTGCTTACACACCCATTTTTACGTGTTTAAACACGAATCGTTCACGTGATCATATACTTATCGTCTATGTGTTTTAACACCGGTTATTTACGTTTAGGGCGCCATTCCATACACGTGTTCGAACACATACTTTGTTCCTGCATAACACCTTTAATTGTACGTGTTCAAACACCGTAGTAACATTAAACGAACATAAATAACATAATTGCGTTATTGATAATTAAAAACACCCAGAACTTTCTCATTTTAAATTTTTTAACATACTCACCTAAAATTAAATATTAAATACGATTAATAAATTTTATGTCCAAAATTATTTATAAACTTTCGAATAAAAAAATATTCTCAAATAATTTTTAATATAAAAGCCAAATGAACAAAAGCCCAAATTTTTAGGCCGGGGATTCCAAAAGTGGACCGGTTTCACCCTTTTGGGGCTCATCAGTGCTGTGTAGGAACTCTGGCTATCCTCGGAAATCTGCCGATATCAGTAAAACAAATAAACATTCAGAGTGCCCTATATTTGAGCAGTCCATTGCAACTTATAGTGAAATTCTTCACCAATTATTGCATGGCGGTCGCTATTCATCAGACATCTTTTACTCTCGGGCTTCCGTTGAATTCCAACGTTAAGATATTTATATCAAAAGTCAAAAAAATTTAGGCCAGAGATTCCAACAGTAGACAAGAACAAGACGCACAACGATCAGAATACACACAATCCTTCTAATGTGTTAAGTTTGTTTGAGCTATTCACAGCAACCTGCAACGCCGGTATAAAAACCAAAATATATCCACGGTCACACATTACGGATCGGACGAATAGTGTAAATTAGTAAGAGCTTGAAAGGTTTATTTATTATTACCTGTACGCATAGATATTCTTCATTTCAAAGCTTAATTACACAATTAAAAAAGCAGGTTAAGTAAAAGAAAAATAATTTGTGTCATGTAATTGATCATTTAAAAACACCTTCAGGCCACGTGTAAATTCACACAAAAAACATCGTGAGTTAAAAACCTTTAAAACACGCGAAGATCACGTGTGAAATTACACGAACCGATTTTCGTGTAACTGAACATTTAAAAACACCTTCAGGCCACGTGTAAATTCACACCAAAAAACCATCGTGAGTTAAAAACCTTTAAGACACGCGAAGATCACGTGTGAAATTACATGAACCGATTTTCGTGTTACTGAACATTTAAAAAACACCTTCAGGCCACGTGTAAATTCACACCAAAAAACCATCGTGAGTTAAAAACCTTTAAGACACGCGAAGATCACGTGTGAAATTACATGAACCGATTTTCGTGTAACTGAACATTTAAAAAACACCTTCAGGCCACGTGTAAATTCACACCAAAAAACCATCGTGAGTTAAAAACCTTTAAGACACGCGAAGATCACGTGTGAAATTACATGAACCGATTTTCGTGTAACTGCACATTTAAAAAACACCTTCAGGCCACGTGTAAATTCACACCAAAAAACCATCGTGAGTTAAAAACCTTTAAGACACGCGAAGATCACGTGTGAAATTACATGAACCGATTTTCGTGTAACTGAACATTTAAAAAACACCTTCAGGCCACGTGTAAATTCACACCAAAAAAACATCGTGAGTTAAAAACGTTTAAGACACGTGAAGATCACGTGTGAAATTACATGAACCGATTTTCGTGTAACTGAACATTTAAAAAACACCTTCAGGCCACGTGTAAATTCACACCAAAAAACCATCGTGAGTTAAAAACCTTTAAGACACGCGAAGATCACGTGTGAAATTATATGAACCGATTTTCGTGTAACTGAACATTTAAAAAACACCTTCAGGCCACGTGTAAATTCACACCAAAAAACCATCGTGAGTTAAAAACCTTTAAGACACCAGGAGATCACGTGTTAAATTACACGATCTGTGTTTCGTGAGCTATTAACCCTAAATTCCACGTGTTCTACATGTGTGTAATTTTCAAAAACGTATTATCCACGAAAAATATGAAAATTCCACTATAAATACACGTGTTTTTCCTTCCTGGGCAGTCTCATGCCTCAAAAATAATTTTTCCATTGCGGTCAATATCACGTGAGCAGCAAATTTCCACTCTCAACTGGCCTTCTCTGGTTGATCGTCGTTCCTTCCTCGATCTTGTAAACCTTTATAAAATTCTTACTGACCCCGATCAGTTCTTTTTTGTTTTTAAGAACACCAGTGATCGGGTCACTCGTGACAGTTCCATAAAGATTGCCCATTCCATTCTCCAATTTAAATTCCTTCTAAGGAAACACCTCTCTCTCTAATTAATTTTTGTTATTTGCTTTCAGGCCCATAATCGTTAATTTCTGTACTACCACTTAATAATTTTTAACTACATTTTTTGACAGTAATTGAAATTTATATATTGTATTATTTTTACCGGATATGTTTTTATTTTCTTTTGGAGCTGAATGGCTATAATACGCCCTAGCTCGTCAATACGGTGGAGCAAACCAAAAAGGTTCATAACCAGGTTACGGTTCAAAGGATTCTGCTTACACGTTCATAAAACAAGACAGTGATCTAATTATCCATTTTGAGCGAGTAAACAAAACTGAAGCCAATTACATATCGGGAAACATGGAACTTTTAGGACTGAAAAGGGGTCTCGAAAAATTGTCTGAAAAAGGAATCGAAATTAACCAAATAACTACTTTCCGCCACATTCAATGTCGCGCATTCTTAAGAGAACAGCATCCAACAATTGATCACCAATTTGACCTATGGCACTTAGCCAAAACTTTCAACTGGAAAAGAATTAGCACCTTGGGTTAAATTGATAAATAGACATCTTTGGTACTGTTCAGAAAATTGCGGTGGCAACAAAGATGTACTAATTGATATGTGGAAATCACTACTGTACCACTTGAGAGGCATCCACGAATTTCCAGAGCTGGTAAATTTCCCTGAATGTGGGCATTCACCTTTAAATACAGAAAAGGCAGCCTTGAAGAACTGGTTGGATGTTGAAAGTGGGCGTATGAAAAATTGGAGAAAATTGTCACATATACTAAACTACTAAAAGACCTCAGACAAGTCAACAAATATTCTCACACTTCAGGGCTAAAGAATTACCATAGCCTTGTCAACATATATTGTCCGAAGCAACTTGATTTTGATCATGTCATCATGGAAGCCAGGCTTCAATTAGCTGCTTTGGACCATAACTACCCCCTGTAGCATTAGGGTGTCGGTCAAGAGTCGGATATGGGTCTAAAAGTCGTTTTCAGGTCGCCGACTGTATGCCGACTCAAATTGTTCAATTTTATTAAACCCCAAAAATTACAAATTTCCATTTTGAGACTTTATAAAGTCGGCAAGTCGACTTTAATGTACAGTCGATATGCCGACTTGATAAGGACCACACAAGTATTTTTTTCATATTTTTAAAATAATTGTATTTTATTGTATAATTATACTTGAAGTTAATTTTTACTAATTATGATTAATTAATTTTTAGAAATTAATTTGCATAAGAAGTTACTTCCCCTGTAGCAAATTAGAGTCGGGCCGACGTCGGCAAAAGGTACTAAACACTAAAGTCGGCCGACCTTTGGATTGAGGGTCGAAATGTCGTAGGGGTAAAATGGTAAAACGTCGACTCTTTAACGCCAATTAGCCTAATAGACCTAAGAACCGACTCCGAAACGACGTCGGGCCGACTTTATATTAATGCTTATTTCCGACCCAAAACTGATCTCATTATTAGATTTTCGAATACAAATAAGTTTGAAGAAGAAATAAAAGTGAAAAAAAATTCATCATCATCAAATAGTCAGAAAATAATTAAAATATCCCCTTTCCTAAATAAATATGGTCGGTTTCATAAAGTTAATGTCGAATCCAATAATTAAATGTAAGGTCTATTTTAAGTTGGATAATGGTCGGCATACCGACTATAAATAGTCCCAAAAAAGGATTTACGGTTTTAGTGTCGAAAAACGTTTCGACGTTTTTAGGTCGGCATTTGGTCGTCGACTATAAACCATTGAATTGGGAATAATACTGGTAGAATTAAAATTACGATTCCAGTTGCCATGGTTACGCGGGACCTAAAATGATAAGACTGTACGAAATTCATCTTTATAATTAGGTGGTAGCGCCATCTATATTTTGTAAAGTTATATGGCTAAAAATAAATAATGATTAGCTAACTCACCGTAACTTTAGTTAAAAAGAATCGTGTTGACAGAATAAAATTGTTTTTAAACAACTTCAAGGGTTTGTTTGTTACGAGAAATCATAGATTTCAATTTCGCAAAAAAAAAATCAATTGCAATAGTTGCCACCAATAGAGACAGATGCCCCCACGGTAGAACGATAAAGTTGATAAAGTCTCCTTATGGAACGAAATTGGTTCCGCCCCAGCCAGATTTAGTTGTACCTCTATTTATTCCCAGCTCAATGCTATAAATCGACTTTTTAACCGTACCCCGACTCTAAACCAAAGACTAAATAGATTGGCGTGATCAATGGCTCAACTTGCATTCGATAGCAGACGGCGACACTGGTCAAAATTTTCCCCGCGCTTCAGAGTGCTACTAGTGGCGCCTCTAACGGCTGGTCAAAGGCTTCTCCCGTGTTTCGAAAGTGTTAATAGGTTTTTTGTATGGAGACGCCTGTCTAGTAAGCGAAGCGTATATAGTCTTTGCTCTAAACCAACTTCATGTGTTACAGGGGTTTGCGATTTACGATATTATTTCAAAATATTAATTCCTGATTTTTATTGATATTGATTAATTATACTCTAAATAGATTAAAAAATTTAAAATGTATTAATAAATAGGCTTATTGATACGAGCACAAACGTTTTTCAAACGCTTCATAGTTTAAAAAATTCAAAAGCACGAGTTAATACTTTCGCAGCGCCATCTCCGGACTAGCAGCATGTTAGAAGTTTATTGGCGAACTCGCTTGATATGAGAGGTGTAATTGTTGACTTGTGCGCTTAATTTTATATTCAAAATTAATGGAAAAATCATTGAAATCTTGAGAAATACATTAAATCTAAACTAACAAAGTAAGTTTTTCAATAATATATCTATATAATATAATATCTATATCAATTAATTATAGCTTTGTGAACAATGTTTTGCATGAGCTGTTAGGCCTTGGCAATTACAAGGTCATGTGTTTTATAAATAACATATAAAATAGACTACAACATCAAAAGATAATGATATTTGATAAAAGTATTTGAATTGTAATTGTGTTTACGTATTAAAATCTAGAAGCTTAATTAAAATGTTTCTTTTCTATATCACTACTATATTAATTCTATGTACTTCGCCAAAAGATTTTCAGACTTGTATATTGTTTGGATTAGTTCTATTAATATAAATAGCTAATTTTTATTGAAAATTATTATCGATTCAATCTCAGCTAAATTACTGTTAAGGCATCAAATTGGTATTAAGTGGGAGTTCCGAAGAGCGATTTAATTTGACGTCGGCACAACGTCGTTTCACAGTCGGAATTGTATGTTTATGAAGTCGGCTCATAGTCATTTCTGAGTCGGCCCATAGTCATTTCTGAGTCGGCCCATAGTCATTTCTGAGTCGGCCCATAGTCATTTCTGAGTCGGCCCATAGTCATTTCTGAGTCGGCCCATAGTCATTTCTGAGTCGGCCCATAGTCCTTTCTGAGTCGGCCCATAGTCCTTTCTGAGTCGGCCCATAGTCCTTTCTGAGTCGGCCCATAGTCCTTTCTGAGTCGGCCCATAGTCCTTTCTGAGTCGGCCCATAGTCCTTTCTGAGTCGGCCCATAGTCCTTTCTGAGTCGGCAAATAGTCCTTTCTGAGTCGGCCCATAGTCATTTCTGAGTCGGTCCATAGTCATTTCTGAGTCGGTCCATAGTCATTTCTGAGTCGGCCCATAGTCATTTCTGAGTCGGCCCATAGTCATTTCTGAGTCGGTTCATAGTCATTTCTGAGTCGGCCCATAGTCCTTTCTGAGTCGGTCCATAGTCCTTTCTGAGTAGGACATACATCGGAAGTGAGTCGAATTTTTTTGTCGATCGACGGTCGGCCGACTACTTTTCTACTAGGACATTTCGACCTTTCAGAGTGGGGTGGCCCGACAGTAGGCCGACCTTTATGTTTTAAGACACTAGCCGACGTCGGCCCGACTCTTAAATGCTACAGGGGACAATGTTGGACGTAAAACTTTGTATGAATTAAATGAAGGTAATGAAAGTGGATTTGGTAAAGAGGAGCTTGCGTATTACTATTCGAAAGCAACAGCACAATGGAATGCACGTCCTCTTAAAGAACCCAATGAAAATATAATTACGCGGAAAATCCGAGGCTATAGTGATGGGAAACAATTATGCCGAAAATATCTCGAGTTTCTCGACCTAAAAAAGATGAATTAGAAGCCACTGCTAAAAGAAGAAAATTAAATCTTTAAATCTTGCATACATCATTGTCCACGTAGGAATAATAAACCAATTAGCTTTATCTTTTAAAATTTTGTTTAATTTCAGTAATTATTTTTAATTTGGGGAATGTTTAAAATTATCAATTTTTGGAACAGTCAAAACTATAAAATTTAATATCACATTTGAAGTTCTAATTTAAGGTTTGTGGTCATTTAAAAATTCAGAAATTATTACATTTAAAAATGATCTTAAATGGTGATTAAGTAAATTATTAGTGATTATTAATGACATTAGATTAAATTTTTCAAATTATTAAGGGAAATTAACGTGTAAAGAAGTTCAACCTAGAGCATGACCATCTTCGGGAACTCACAAACGTTTATAACCTACGTATTCATCTGCGCTAGCTTCTGGAAATTCCATCCTTATTCGCGATAGAGCGCACGTGGGAAACATTCTTCGATTGTTTCTCCCAAAATTGTCATAAATCATGTGAACAAAATCACGGTACGCAGAGTATCGGTATGTTCTATGTTAAAAAATAATACCCATTAGAGATTAGAATTAATTTGAAATAAGAAACAGTTACACGCTTACCGATTTGGCAGTTGGTTGGATTTTGGAACTTAACGATTCTCTAGTTTGAGATAATGAAGGTAGGATCTGTAGAATGTTTTTCATACCATCTTATTTAAACACAGAGTTTTGAAGTTTCATTTTCAACAATGCATTTCGGGTCTCCAGGGCTGTTTAGATTTATAGCTAAAAATCTGAACACATCAGGAACTTGATGGCAAAATAAGATGCCCAAATTAGTGTAATTTCCGTTGAGCAATCTCCTTAAACCATTTTCCAAAATCATTCTTGGAGTATTTTGATGCACCCACTATCACAAATACAGTAATAACAGTAATTCCTCCATCACTGCAGCAAGAGCCAAGGCCTAGCGATCGCGGCGCGGTTTCTCACTTCTTCAAGCTCTTCTTGCGAATATTCCGGTTCAAATTCGTAACCCTGAACACGAATCCCTCGATTTCTATTCATTATTAACTAGAATTCGTTTATTTTTATCAGTTGCAGGTTGAAATAATAAGTTTAAACGAAGCTGTAAAGCGTGTCTGCTAAATTATCTGCTTAGCTTTAACTATAAAGATAAATATATTTTGCGAATGACCAATAGAACTGCATGAGGATACAACGTGATCAACAAAACACGAGAGCGAATAATAATGGCACGCTTCATTTATATTGCTAATTATTTTCTAAGTAATTAAAATGAACTAGGAAACTTAAACTAATTGTATTTTTAAAACCCTCGTATTCCGACCTTTCTTCTAAAATTACATGTCGACGATGGTGGAATTTTCCTTTAAAATAATTTGGTATAATACGATTTTCGTGTATAAATTCACTAGATTTATAAAAATAAACCCTTAGCCGTAAAAATTTCAAAATATACGTTTCTAAGGTGACAGCTGTTTATATTTTCCATTAGATTACCGCATGTACGGTTAGCCAAGCTCATATTCCAAGCATATCAAGTGGTCCTCCATATCTGAATATTAATTTGTCCTCTTCATATTAAAAAAAAATTTACCCAACGCCAATGAACTTTGCATACTTGAAGTCCACATTCTACAAGAAGGTATGATATTTAAAGAGGTCGTGATTCGGTATTTTTTAATATCTCAGAAACTGCTTGCTCATCAATGACAGTCCATCACTCGAAACGAAGATTAGTCAATCGCTCTTATCTCACTCACGCTATCGAACCTAATTTTCGAAATTATCTTTCAATTGTGTTCATTTTTATAATCTCTTTTTCCAAAAAATACGAAATCCTTCGTATTCAGTCGACCACTCTATCAAGGTAAATCAGCTTCAATTAAAAACGTTTCCGCTGCATTGAAAATTTCATTTAAAATTTAAAATATTTTACATTTGTAGCAAAATGCGTGTCGTTGCTGGGCTCGTGTGTGCCTTTTTGCTCGTTTCTCTGGTCTACTCCGCTCCCGCTGAAGATGAAATTAAACTTTTGCCCGGTTTGTCGGACGAGATTCATTTCAAGCAATATTCGGGATACTTAAACGCATCCGAAGGCAAATTTCTTCACTACTGGTTAATATATTTGCTTCCCTTATTAGCTTTGAAGTTTATATACATTTGAGATTATTAAGTATCACTGACTTAGACTGTGTGGTCCTTTTTGAAGGCGGTATCCATTACGTCACAAACAACGTTTCCACACCTTTCTGCAAAAATATTTATTGGGCTTAAATTCATACCCAAACTCTTATTTTAGTATTTGTAAAATTATCTTTTGCATATAGGATATAATTTCATTTACTAGTGTTGGAAATTTAAATTTCAATATTTAAAAAGATTTAACGTAGTCAACCGGAGCCAAAGAAGCTACATTAGGCCAATAATCGTCTCGAGTTATGAAATTCTATCTCCTTGGCTAAAAATCACGCAATACATTTTATTCGCCAAAGGAATAATTGAACTCTGCATTTAAGGTTGCCTATGTATATTGAATTATTTTTATGGTGTAACAATGACAATACAATTTATGTATTGTTGACCTAACCTCGTAAGAAATTATTTAAGTATCACCATGGCTGATATCAGTTTCATTACAGGTTTGTCCAAAGTGAACGCTCAAAAAAGGACCCACTGCTTCTTTGGTTGAACGGTGGACCAGGTAGGTCGCCTAAAACTGTTACAAAACGATGGGCGTAATAAATTCGAGACTTAAAGGGAATATAACCTTAGTTATTTGTTGTGGAACACCAACTTTTGAAGCTCTGACCGCTCTTGCTTTTGGCTTTAGAAATGTTTGGCATTACTGTACGGGGTAATTTGAAAAATTGAAGAGGTCTTCCATAAAGATTGCTTTGCAGGTTATATTCCCTTTTACCGTTAGACACTGTCGTCCGTTAGAAGCCAGGAATATTTGAACATCGGAAATTTAGTGTGCCTTTTGAGAGTTCAATCCTTTGTAAGGAGGCTTTACTTCGACCAGATAAACTGCGGACTCGCATAAGTAATAAAAACTTGTTGAAGTTAACGGTAATAATTACTGTAGGGAGCTGTTGGCTGGCTTGGCATGAAGGGCTTGTCACCACGCATTGTAACCCGGCAACCAGAATTAATGGCTTTAAAAGTCGCTTGATGACTTAGGACTAAGGTATTAGCCTAGCTGATTATTATTCATTATTACTTCGACCGGGTAGACTGCGGACTTCCATTATCCTAAAAAAGGTTGGGCTAGTGAACCCAGTGCTTAAAGGACAGAGCAGCTATATTTACCTATGCCTAAAGTCCCGGAGCCGGAATCTCTGGGCGCCTAAGTGTCTAGTCCGGTTATCCGAACTCCCCTTACACTCGCCCCGAAACAATACTGATTTGTTTGCTGAAATAAATTGTCTAATTGTCAGGGTGCAGTTCATTGTTTGGACATTTGGGAGAGCATGGTCCAATTCACGTTAACAAAGATGGAAAAACACTCTATATAAATCCATACCGATGGAATAAGGCAAATAAATATTTTATTTTTATGGTAACTGAATTATTGGGTATTTTTTATTCAGATAGCTAACGTACTTTATCTGGAAGCTCCAGCCGGCGTTGGCTTCTCGTATTCTATCAGCAGAAATTACACCATCAATGACGACCAAGTAGCCGACGATAACTACCTCGCTCTCAAGAGTTTTTTCGCCAAATTTCCCGAATACCAGTCTAATGATTTCTACGTAACTGGCGAGAGCTACGGAGGCGTGTACGTTCCGACACTCTCATATCGAGTTTTGACTGGTTCTTTGCCTCTCAGATTTAAGGTATGCCGTCTTGTTAAGGTCCTACTCGAGAACTGTAAGCTAGGCGCGAGTATCTGTATCAAATTACGATCTCTGGAAGTCCCTAACCATATTCATCACGACGGTACTTAAGGTAGAAAAACTACAAGTAATTGTTATAAATGCACGAGGCTGCGTTTACGGAAAGGGGAGGTAGCAAGTGGGGGAGTGCAGTGTTTATTCTACCTTTGCACCTTATAGGTAGGTTACACGAGGGGTCTTTTTTTTTCGTTGCCTTTCCCCAGTAGTTGAAGTGAGCTATAATTAATGGCAGTCGAAAAATCGTCTGTTTACGTCAGCCATTACTCTACCGCGGTTAAGCGTAATTCTCATGTGATGACACCTAAAATCTTTAAAAGTAAAAGTTTCTGCGAGGGGTACGTCCAAGGAGTTTCAAAAAAAAGATAGATATTTAAAGAAAATAATTTTATGTGGTAATATTGATCCTTATAAATTAAACGTAGATAGTTTGAGAAGTTCTGCCGATAGCCAAGGAATAAGTTTAGGTTATAGTAATAATCTCTGGACTGTGGCCCAACGTTGAAAATATGGATAATGTCAATTATATGGTATTAACCACGAATTTTGTAACATGCGAGCAAATGAAAGAAAATAAATCCTTAGACACGCACAATTGTTTCACCAGTGGTTGGGTGCACAGTGACATAACACCGAAGGTTTTACCAAATGGAAATGTTATGATACTTGGCAAGGTACGGGATTAAGTTTTTACTTTTTCATTTATGTATAGTAAATTCAAATTATATTCATTATTTTATTAGATTAATCACTCTCAGTGTGCAAGTGTATCTCCATTAAAAGCATGGCTCTTAATTAACTGTATTGCTGGCTGCGAAGAAACTTGTTCGCATTTTTGCCACCATTCTGTTTGGCATTGAAACTGGTAGCTCCATTAGAGACAGCACTACTCGCAGAAGTAAAAACAAAATCCTTGTTACCAGCCAATGCCAAGGGGATTCCTTACTTGCCACCAAAAGATGTGGATTTTATCTCAGCGAAACCTTGGAGTAGAGAGGTTGACTGGAGGGGAAATTCCCATATCTGTAGCATTGAGTCTCTTCCCCCATCAATTCGGCCTAAGCCCTCTCAGCATGCACTGCGTTTTTGGTAGGGGCCTACGTTTTACCTTACTCTAGCGACGAAAAAGAGAGCTATTTCCAACCAAAATATTTACTTAAATAATATTTCACCCTCATTTTACGACTCTAACAATTTGGATTTAAAATGGCGAGACGTTTTAAAGAAAGCTGAGGAAGAATTTACAAAACTGTCAATTTCTGAAAATGTCGCTACCAAAATAGAAAGAACAACCAAAAATCAAAACAAAAGTGATGACTAGTTTCGATACAGGGAAGGTCGGATAACAGCGTCAAACATTAAAAAGTGTCATTCTGATCCCGCAAACCCTTCGATTAGTTTTTAATGATTTGACGTACTTATTACATTACATAATATTATAAATAAAGCCCAAAAATAATAAGCTGAAAGATTTGTTTTTAATTATTAAAATTTCAATTTTTAAAATTTTGGTTTTACATAAACTACAGATTTACAAAAATTGGTCAAGGCACAGAAAACTCGCGTTATTTTATCTAGGGGTGTTACACGTTCTCCAAATTTAACCGTAACAAATTCAACTGGGAGACAGGCTTGAAGCATATGATATTGGTTTCTGACGAGGCCAATAACTCTTTCGACATGAATTCTTATATGGGCTATTTTTCTAGTATTAATAACATCGAGAGCAGGCGACTGTTTTTTCCCTTTTGTGAAAGCTGTAATAGCTTATTGGGCCCCACAAAAACCAATACTATCCCAAATGTCAAAACCCATATCAGTTAGCACTAACTCACCCTTTAATAATTTATTTAACAATCCTGAATGTTCAGTAAGAAATTTGTCTCTAGTTCTCCCTCCCCACGCTTCAGAAATAAATAATACAGTGCCTTGAGGTGTACAGCCAATTAGAAAATTTTCCTGAATTATAGTGTTTATATCGTTCTACATAACAACGATAACGGTCCGTCAATAAAAACCTCAAAACCGTCAATAATTACAGCAACTCGATCGCCATATGAATCTTTAAAATCAGGTGGCATTGTTTTATGCAATTCTTCCCTATCCAGTAGTCGTTTGTAGCTAAGTTTTAACCACTTATCAAAGATACGACTAGCAGAAGCTAGGGAAATATTAAAACAAAAAGCTAAATCCTGCAGAGGTAAATTTAAACGTAAGGGCATCAAAAACAAAAAAAATCTTGGAACGCTGTTAAACTGTTACGATAAGAATTTGGAACAGTATATGAAATGAAATGAAATATAATCATTAAGAGAGTGAATGTGTGTATACCGGTATAAAATTTTACTTAATCATCTCTGTCCGTAAACGCACATTCGGAAATTTCAGTTTGTAAAAGTTTTTCTTTCAGAGAGCAAAATTCATTTTCTTTCTCTAAATTCAGTATATCTATCATTGACAAATCTGTTTGACAATCAATGGATTTCAAAATGGGCTTCTTAATCTCAGTTTGACATTCAGCAGATTTCATAATTGGTATTTTAGGCATCTCATTCTGACATTCAGTCGACTTTAGGGTGGTGAGGCAATCTGAATGTTTATTGGTGGTGAGGTTATTATGGTTGTCAAGCCCTTCTGTTTGACACTCAACAGACGGATTTTCTGGGCTAGTCTCACTGGATGAGCCTCGGAGAGCTAGATATCTTGGATTACGTTATCCAAATTGTTAAAATAGATTTTTTCAATATTTGTTTAATTCTAAAAATTATCTAAAAGGCCAACGCAATAGTCTACATTCATTAAGCTATCTATACCACTTTAACATTTGTTGTCTGGTTGTTATTGTCATTTTACTGATGCCTCTAGATTTGAAGAAATAAATTTGCAACGAGGTGTGCGGAATTTGTACGAAAATTCTTTAGATTCTCGGTTAATTAGAGAAAGAGCCCAATCTGGGTTGTTTATCTCCATTTAATTCACTGGCTGACCTACGTAAAACATTTTCTAACTGTATTTTACCATAGAATGAATTAAACCTCTCTTTTAAATTATTCTTACCAATAATAAATTGCTTGCTGCAATCAAGAGAAGTAATGTTTGCAGTTTCAAATATGATTGATGAAATTTATCCACATCGTCTCCTTGTCAGTTGTGTATTATTTTTAAGAAGTGAAATCTGGTTGTATCCGTAATAGGGCTTCGCTGTTGGTAATGGAATATCTGACTGGTCAATGAACGGCAATTCTCTTATATTTTTCGGATACTATCATGGCTTATTTGGAGAAACGTTAGTATTTTTTTAAATCATTTTATAAAATACATAATTAATGGAAATCGTTCTAATGCGCAGGACCTGGGACAGTCTGGTTAAGTACTGTTGCAGTGGATCTCCGACGAGAAACTCCTGTGATTTTTCGAATTCCAAAAATCCTCTCTGTCAGAAAGCGGTACGTAAAATTTATTATATAACCCAAGCAAGTAGGTCGAAAACACTTTTATTTTACTTTTGTCATCAAAACATATTTAAACGAAATCTAGAAAGTTTCTTTTGAACTTTCCAATTTTATATAGCATGATTATGAAAGCAATATACGGTCATCTGATTGATACCATTAAGAATTATTGAATTAAACCACATTGTTCCAATTGCTAACAATGGAAACTACTTCTTGTAACTTTATTATTAGGAAAAAGTATAAGAAATCTGATAGGAATTCGAATCTTCCAAAAAGAATGCATTCATTTGTTTTTAACTGAATCATCTGATAAATGTTATTGCTACATAAGAAAATGCAATAGCATTTCGTATGAAATTTATTTTCCCTGATAGTTTAATGGACCTTCTACCCATAGGTTTCGGATGCATCAAGTCTGGTATCAAGCCCCGAGTTGGATATGTACAATTTGTACGCTGACTGCGCTCAGGCACCGTCAGCGAACAAAACAGCGCTGCGCAACACTCGTCGTGCGTTTGATTCTCGAATCATACCTTACAGTCTGGGACTCACGAAAACGGTATATAACTCACATTTATTACCAATTCAATTGAAATGTTCTCTTTAGGAACGGCTGCGTATAAATGGTCAACAGGCCAAGTAGTTTGTTTAAAACGATTACTAGTCATTGAATACCCCTGAAAATTTCGTACTTCTACAATACATAGTTTTTGCGAAAAAAGCTTGTATGGATCAATGTCAAACACTCGGTATACCTATATGATTAGCATCATAATTGTAATAAGGTTTATGGCAACACTTTATTATAATACTAAAATATTTCTAAACTTGACAATATTTTTTTCCGCGAATGCCGTGTAAAAATCGCAATTGTTAATGGATAAGGTAATGTCTATTCGCGAGTAAAAGACATAATTTTAATTTGTTTTAGTTACATCCATTGAAAGAAGTAATTCCGTGTGTAGATGATAGCAATGTTGCCAATTGGCTTAATCAGGCTTCGGTTAGAAAGGCCCTTCACATCCCAGATGACGTTCAAGCCTGGGAAGAATGCAGGTAAAGTCGAATAAATATAATTTTAATATTCTAATTTGTGCAAAAACAACGACAATTAATTTGTAATTATGAAACTTAACTTTTAGTTCTGCAGTCGCAGGGAGCTATATAAGCACGTACCAAACTCTCAAACCCGTTTACCGAAAGCTGCTTGCTTCGAATAAACTTAAAGCATTAATTTACAATGGCGATGTAGACATGGCTTGCAACTTTTTGGGAGACCAGTGGTTCGTCGAAGATTTGAATTTACCAGTAGGTTCTTAAGTTATTTCTTAAACTTGCGTTGTTAGTACTGCGATATAGCGCTTGAGCTTTAATTGTTTATTTTTTACTAACAGTGGATTAGTCATTAATCGTCTTCTTCCTTTGATCTAAAGGAAATAATTAATTTTCAATTGTATTAAAAACCTTAGTTTGGTTTTGTTGTGTTAGTTATACCTAGTGGTTTGTCTAAAGTGAAGGGGGAATTTTAAACACTTTAAATCCCATTAACAGTTTGGATTTAATATCTAAATAGGTACTGTCAAGTTATCAAGAATGGCATTATAATAAACAAGTTGCTGGGTATTTGAAGAAGTTCAAAGATTTGTCTTTAATTACAATAAAGGTAAAGTTTAAATCGGTATAGTTTATAAATAACTTACTTCGTTTAATTACAGTTGGTACTGACTTCATTCTTGATAAATAACTCTATTAACCGATGGATAACATTTAAGCTAACCATTTAGATTGTCAGTTCGTACGAAAACCGTTTTTGGGGAATTTTGAACTATGTTTGATGTAAATAATTTACCCTTGAGTAATATAATTTGAAGAAGGTGGGACTCTACTACGTACTAATTTCATTTGTCGGATAACGGGGAAGGTTACACAAATTAGTTTTATTACTACACTATAACCTTAATTCCGGCTCATTTTTTATTTGATTTCTGTTAGATTCATAAATTAAAACTTTTGACTTTCAGGGATCTGGACACATGGTTCCTCAAGATAAACCTGGACAAGCTTACAAAATGATCGACGAGTTTTTAAAAGGAAATATATAATCACTTACCAATATTTTTATAGATTTATCCAATATCTCTTTATTTTTAACTATTATACCGCGTTGCATTGCAAAATACTTAGAAAGCTTAGTTTCCACTATTGCGCTTAATGTATACACCTAATTCCATGAACCAACCAAATTTTTGAACAAATTATTTTTAGCAATATAGTGTAAAATAAACCTACTTAATGTAAAACCTAATGAATTGTTAATAAACATTTTAATTTTGTAATTGCTATCTTTGATATTGTTGGGCAACACGGGTCATAAATCGAATTACTCAGTTTGATTGATGAAAAAGTTTCTTAAACTGTTGGGTCACTTTTAAACAACGCCCGGATTTTATGATTAAGGCTTATCACCAATATTAAAATCACATAATATTAGTACCCTTTTGATTGAACAAAACTAAATTAAAGTTTTAAACTTCACTTTATTGAATTTCTCAGTAAAGGTATTTTTCTAACGCATACGAGAAATGAAAAGATCTTAAGGTAATTAATTATTTTGTTCTTTAAAATTTGATCTATACCGGTCTTTAAATATTTTTTGTCATGGTAACACTGGGCAATTAACTATTTGTATCTGAAACAATACAGGTATTTGTCAGTCTCATAATATTTCGGTGAAAGTTTTCCGAATCACGTTTTACAGAAGAGCACAACAATAATAGAATCAAAAGCGCAGAGTAAATTATATGCATCGGAAAAAAGTGATGAAAAATATGCGTAATTTTATGCTGATGCGATTAAATTTAGTGTAAATTTAATACTTTCTTAATGCAAGGTTCAGTAAGGATCGAGATTTTTAGTTCTCAAAACTATCTTATTTAATTCATGGTATTTGTAAGTACATAGTAGCTTTATTTTACGACAATATTGCCAATGGCAAGACTTGACAGAAAATTGTGAGCTTTTACTCATTGCTCTTCGCTTTAAAATACGCCCCGTTGTTCGACATCCTTTCACCAGGCCGGAAAACTATAGTTATATTGGATATTCATTCCTTGTACAAGTAATGAATTAGGGTCAATGGAGGTAAGTGTGATCAGGGGGTAAGTGTGATCACCCCTTATTATTTCCCCAAATAATATTATAACATAATATTTGATGAATGGATATTGAAATATACTTAATTGTACACCTTTTGTATATTTTCAATATTAATTTGAAATAAATTTAGTTTTTAAGAAATTTAGTTTAAAAAATGTTATACTCTTCTACTCGTGTTTAGAGATTTTATGCCCAAAAGAAAAGTTCTGTAATTCTTTTTCTAACTGACAAACCGGTTTTACATTTTGGTATTTTGTAGTGTACTTAACCTTTTACATGCTAGGAAAATTTTGTGTTTTTGCTAATATTTTGAGGTTTTCAAAATTTAATTTGAAAAAGGTCTTTCAAAATTTGCGGTGCGGGGTAAGTGTGACCACACGAAGATATTATTTTACAGCTATGAAAAAAATTGAGCTTTATTGGGACACCATATTTATCCGCTGTATGCAAATTTATTGCGATTGGTCAAGGATTTCAAGTGATCACAATTACCCCACCCCCCTATCACACTTGCCCCGCATTTTGGGGGTAAGTGTGATCAGTAACGGAGTTAAATTAAATAATAAATATTTATATCACTATTTAATTGATATTATATTTGATTGCGTGGTTGTGTAGGATAAAGTGGCCGTATTAATTGTACCAATTCTTAAGAGGGTGCTATTTTTAGTTTAAGAGTAATTTCAGGTAAACGCCAAAAAAAATATTTTGATCACACTTACCTCCATTGACCCTACCTATTGTTTTGGTTGATTAATGTCAGAACACAACTCTCCGATGTGTTTTAAGTTTGGGAACATTAAGTTCACACTGTAATTTCTCCCCCACTTACAATTCACCTGCGTGTTGGTACCGGGTTCCAGGGACAACGTGGCACTCTGTAATTGAATTAAGTCTAAAGCATTCACATTAAATGGAATAGAAATTAAATCGAAAAATCGTCTGCTAAAAGGCGCTACGAGCTGTTTTAATGTAACTAACGCCCATCAACACTAGGACGTCTGTTGAACCTGGTGGCAGAAATTTGAAATTCGTTGATCCGCTATAAATATAAATATAAAAGTATTAATTCCCTTAAATGGAGATACTTCGATTATTTAATTTTGATATTAACTTTACTCTTTTTAGACTAATAATAAATTTTTCGCCTTCATGATTGTCCCTATCACTTCATTTTTATTTTACGGAGAGAGTGGGATTTCGCGATTTAGTCGTCCACGATTTAAAACATTTCAAGATTACGCATACAATTTTCCCAATTCCCATGAAATGCTCTTACTCGATCACGGCGGTGTTATATGCGCCACTCTCATGGAAGTTGGATGTCCACAATGCACGCCGTAAGTTCACATTTTATGCGTTACAAAAGCATAGCGGTCAACGCTGGGCATTGCAACATACGTTAAACAACGGCCCAAAAACCTACCTGCGCTGCCCTTTAAGATGGAAGTTGTGAAAATTAATTTTTAAATAGAACGTCTTTGATTTCACATTTACAACTAAAAATGGTATTGCTGCGTTTAAAATTATTTTGATGATTTTTATTGAATTTAATTTGCTTAATTAGTTAACGAGATATAAAGTCATACCTCATGGCTAGGTTTTAGGAAATACACTTCTTTGACCCTTGAGACTTACTTTAATGGGTTAAACTAATTATACTTTAAACAAATATTGTTAAAAATATTTTAAACACTAAAGGAAAGTGTACTCTAGGTATCCACGAAAATGAGTATTCCGAGTGGTAATAGAAAAATCCAAAAATTAAAATTTAATATAGACTAAGGTGCGTTACTGTGTCTGGTGTTAGGTTCGGTTCACTGCTGATGAGATCACTGTAAAGCGTTGTTCTTCAGATCTATAAAATAGGGTTCCGCGTTAAGATTTCCAATTGTAAACAAATTAAATAGTTCAAATATTTTATTTTCCTTAAATAATTTAATGATCATAATCAATAAGTTCAAGTAGAATTTTAATTAACCATAAAAATATTTAAATATTTTAAATAATTTTATTGTAAATTCAATTTAAAGGCTCTACGAAGATGCGGTCACGATACCGTCGTTCAGAATGCTTTAGAAATTTGAACCTCATGCCACGCATCCTTTCACGTCAGTGACACTTTTCGAAAGAACGAGGCTAAGGCATCTGGCTACTACGGCCGAGTCACTGGACAGTGCGATCCATACGAACAGTGCCGGATTTACCTATGTGCTAAGTGTGCTACAGCACAGGGCCTCGTGATTTGAAGGGGCCTCGCCGGGGCTAGGTTTCCACTCTCCTCCGAAAGGTAACTGATTTTCTGAGTTATTGTGCTCTCAAGGTTTAATTAGCACATGGCTCCGCCGAGTCCCCCCTACATTTTTAAATCAGATTTTTTTTTCTTCCCTTTCAAAGTTTCAATCCAATTTCCCAAATAGGATATGATTGATATAGACTAGTTAACTTCGGTAAGTTCGGTTAGGCCTACCTAACCTTAAGCGCGCGAGCCGCGAGACGATAGAAATGTCAAACGAAAGTTCCGAAACAGGCAGGCTGCTAGGCCACGTACTTCACTACAGCAAACTTCGAAAATTCTAGAAGCTAGTTTTTAAGCCTAGGTTAATAGATCAAAGTTGGTCGTCATGGCGAAGAGGAAACCATCTATGTACCTGATATTAAAACAATTTAAGCGTTAGTATAATGGTTTTAAAATAGTTAATTAAACGTTCCGAAAATTACGTATATTTTACGTTACTCTAATAAATTACGTTTATAATTGGTTGGAATTTAGTTTATAGGAACGTTTTATCAACTGTTTTTAGCACGTTCCTTAGCCGGACTTGATCAACGAGTCAATAACGTTTGATTATCAACTATTCATCAACCGTTTTTCAACAGTTTATCAACGACATTTTGCTATCGGGGCATTTATTCTACTACAGCAGACGATTTACTTAGGTATTACAGCCCTCCCAATATTCGTTGCTAGTGCCACTATTTAGCAGACAATTGTTTGTGATATACTGAGAGCGTTTTCAACCTAATCAACAGTGATTGTTGATCAAATATTTAGCAGATGACAAAATATCAGGCATATTTTGTTTCTCTGGTGTCGTTAGCCCTACTTATGAATAAATGAATACATTCCACACCCGAATAAATTTGAAAGGACATCAATATCATTTTGGCAAAAGGAAAGGAGTGTAACATTTCAGAGGGGTTCAAGGAGGGGATGAAAATTTTGCACATTCAAAGCTACGGTAAAAGTGGAGTTTACACAGAAACCCCTTTGTCTTAGCTTCTGTTACCGATTTTCCCGGGTAAACATTGCAGAACCTGTTTGACCAGCAGCTGAGGATTTACTCACAGCGTTGCTGACCTTTTCAGAACTTTGAAAGCGATAAAGCCAAAAGTCACTTCAAGTGCCCCTCCTCGTAATAGCAAAAACTCTCAACAATATAGCGCGTTAAGTTACTCAATTTGAAACGATACTTTGACCCTTTACACCTTTGACACGGTCGTGATATTGATTTCGGCATTATTAATTATACTTCTTTTGATTTGTGAGTGTTATGTTCCAAAAATTAGAGCAATATAATTTAAAAGTATAAGTGATGTAACGATGAATGATATTTCGACGTCTAATTGAGATTAAATGGATGGTGGTGAAAATACCACATGCCATCTCCGTTTATCTTGAGCCTTGCTTCTACAAATTATTGTCTATTTAATTCCTAGAAGTCACCTCTTTACGAGAACGGTGCCTTTTTAATTGAATTTGGTCTTCCAAAAAAACTCAACTATTTTCAGCAAAATTGAGAAGATGTCTTAGTAGGGAGCCGGACATCTCGTCGCTGGACGAGTGGTCGGCGGACTTTTCGTCGCATAGGACAATTCGTACCCGGACCACTGGTCGCCGGACAAGTAGTCGCTTGGAAATTATGCATAGGCGGACAACTTGTCGCGGGACACATTTTTTATTTATAGATTTTTTTTATTAAAAATACTACGTAATTCAAATTTTGTAGATAACACATTACAAATTGTAAGTTGTCGCTATTTTTTCTAAAAACCGCCCCCTGTTTTGTTTGTCATATTCGATTACATATTTATATATTATTTCATCAAGTTTTACGTATTTAGCCTTTTTTGATGGCTGGGTAATTCTATATTCTCCCTGCGTCAATTTAAACTCAGTGAGGGCTTGTTCCTTATGTATGGCATCCAAAAAAGACCAAAGGCTTGGTTTACAGCAATCGATGTTCGACTGTAAAAAATATATAGCAAAATATTTGCTATATATATTATATAACAATATTTGCAATATTCACCTGAAACCCACGATGCCAAGCTTCAACTTGATTATTGGTTCTCGGAAGACCTTGAATAACACGATCGTGCACAGTCCAGAAATTTAAATAGAACAAAGGGTTACGTCTTGAATTTTTCCGATACCGTCCCAAATAAGTATCCTCAAAGTAAAATGCTAAATCCTCTGCTCGTCCAGCGACGAGATGTCCTAGATCCGTCTTAGTACTGTAGTAGTCATTGTCTGTAACTTATTAAATGATATCTTAAACCGGTTATTTGAAATGCGATGTTGAATGGAATATTGTTCTTGGGACTTACGGACTGTACTCGTCAAATTCCATCCCTTGGATATATTCAGCTCAAGCTTCTTACTATGTCCTACTAAAACATTTTATTATTTGAAATTTAGGCTAATTAATTAATTGAATATTAAATATTCACGTGAACAATCTATTTTCCCTGATCTTTGTATAAGGAAATATATTTATTGAAACCATGATATAATTATATTTACAGTTTATTGATAAAAGGTATTTTTTTAATTATTAGTTTTTCATTTATAATTATGTCAATTACGTAAGTTTTGTAGAGCTCGAGAACTAATATAATTGATGCCATAAAGTACCCATATGAGCAAACCCTAAACGTTTTCCAGAAAGCGCGCAGAGAAAATTTTGAAAATGAATTAAGAACTATAGGTTTATAGCACGGATGCAATTCAAACTTCAATGATGGATTTAATTCCTCGAAGCAGTTGCCTTCTATTAATCTTCTTAATCTAGGTCAAATTCAAAAAGGTTTCATTTTAAATTAGTCGACGATATTAACAAACTATATTATTTGTTATTATTTAACTCCAAACTTGGGAATACCTTATTTGAGAGGAATAACACAATGTTTTACTGTACACAATAAAAGCTTTTAAACATGTAACGCACCTTTTTAGTATAAGTTAAAGTGCTTTTATAGTGTACAGTAAAACGTTGTGTTATTGCTCTCTAATAACCATAATATAGTTCTATTTTTCATAGGCAATATATAGCGTATATAAAAAAGTGTACGACCAGTCAATTAGAATATTTTATTACGATATGATTGTGTTAAACGAAATATTTCGTGGCTTTAGTTCGAAAACCAGATAACTCGATTAAGCGTATTTTCATTTTCAGCACTCTTTCGAAATATAATTCCAACCCTCGATTATAATTTGATTATTAAAATTAGTTCCTATAGGGTTTCAAAATTATGGATAACATATTATAAATATTTAAATATATTTTTTTATCAACTTAATAGTTCGAGATACCTCGTTTTGGAACAAAGGTAGCGATTTATCGATTTCGAGATAAAATACTTAACAGTAGGAGCGCCTAGTTCCTCGGCCATATAAGTGTGCAATATTGATTGGACGATTATTATCTGCTGTTTCATTTTCTGACTAAATATTCAAAATATTGATTGAATGTTCTATAGTGTTCTTGGCGACATCGCCCGACAAAATTATAAAGCGTACCAGATAATAGATTTATCATTAACCAGGCTGTACTCTTGTAATCGATGTACGGTTTTTTTGGAAGTTATTAGTCCCTCGGCTGTAGGTGCACCAATGATGGGATATCCATTACAGTTAATTAATTAGTTTTGTAGAAATAATATTTTATAAGAGTTAGATAATACTTGTATGCCGCTTTCCAAAAGGATCTAAAATTCCACTCAGCTCGAACGAATCTAGTGTCTAATGTATTGAGACGTTTCTTAGCGTCGCTCCCAAACGACCTCACGCTCTAACAGTAGGATAATGGGACACTAAAAGAAGGAGAAGACCTCTTCTGAAAATGCGTCCCACAAGAAAAACGGGCACAGTTGGCGCAATCTAGCGGTTCAATTTATAAAAAGCGGAAGTTCATCATTTTGAGGGCAAATCACATGATAAATAAGGAGCGTTGGATTGGTCAAAAAATATTCAACTACCAACAACTACCGATTAATGTCCGTCTATTCAACCGCGAAAAGGGCCGCGTTGCTAGGAGAGCTTGCCCTCAAAACCATAGCAACAACCTAGTAAGCTTGTTCTTTCAGAGGTTCGTACAATCTTACGGAAGTCTTGTCCTTCTTTTATTGACCCATGGTAAGATCTCTCCCTCTAAAATAATCGAATCAGCTTGGTATCTCATTGGTTCCCTTAAAATGACGTTTTCCGACGTGATTGAAGCGCACGCCATTGACGTTTTTCCTCCCCCACCTCTCATCGGGCCGGGGGAGGGGGAATTCGATCGCAAAGCATTGTCATTCTCCCTGAGTATAAACATAAGTCTATAATATTTTTCCATAAGTTTGTCACTTTGGGAAATATTTTACTGAAAGCTAGTAACGGAGTCACTTCATCACAAGAAGAAAATCTCCGCCTAGCTAGGCGCTGTCAAAGGCTTCGTGTGACGCGTTAGCAAGAGGACGCAAAACGGCAACGAAACCCGTAATGCAGTCTGTTTTGTGATTAGCTCTCAGTAAAACTTTTGTACGTGAAGAATAAGTGTCACACTTATGTGCAATATTAAACACTTATGGTATAAATAAATACATTCTTGGCTAAACCATTATACCCATTCCAACAAATTGGATTTCGATTTTCATAGTAGTGGACTTTTTTGGTACTTATTACTTTTTATATTTTTAATTTTTAATGTGCATAGATTGATTCTAATATAAATAATGTAATTTTAGGCACAAGCCACTCTCGGCTTAGGGCCCGGTGCAGAAACGTTTTTAAGAATCGCAAAATAGCGATTCCTCGCTAAATTAACAGAAAGGGGGCGTGGTTTCGGAAAATCACTAGCTTCGCGCCAAATCGGGGTGCAGAGACATCTCGATCGCAAAAATAACAGGAAAGCGTTCTGTTTATTTTGCCACGGCCAACTTTGATTTCGCGCTGCCGCGCTATAGCGGCCATAACAATACTTTCAAATCCCATGTAAAAAAGCGAAAGAAAATAGTCCCGTTAGGGGCGCTACATCTCCTCACAAAATATGTAAATTTTATTACAGGCAAAGGCGGGGGATTCGAATTAAATCCGAGAAGAACGTTCGCTCTCGTAATAACAATTTTTCTTCGGAAAAAACACGTTAGCATAAATGAAAATAACATGTTTTAGAATTATGTTCGGGTAAAATTGCCAGATAAACTTAACTAATTAAAGGAAATGTGTTTTTTAGTCAAAGAGGGGATAATTGCATATAAGGAGACGCGTTATTGATACAAGGCGCCATTTTTGAAATCATTATTTGAAAATCGAGCTTAGAAACGTTTTGGTAATTTTTGAATTATTCTTATTATTAATAAAACGTATATAAATTTATATAAACCATGCCGTCTTGTTGCGTACCGTATTGTTCCTCAAATACAAGAAATAGAAAAGATTTGCCTTTTCACGAGTTTCCAAGCAATGAAAATCTTCGGTTATTATGGTTAAAAAACATTAAACGAAAAGATTTTCAAATGAGTGAAAGTGGCAAAGATGTAGTATGTAGTCTACATTTCAAGGAAGAAGATTATATTTCAGGTTTGTATCTTTATTTAAAAAAATTTCTATCAGTCGTATAACATTCTTTCAGTATTGATTAATAAACAATTGTTTTTTCAGGTTTAAAAATGCGTAAGCTAAAAAAACTAACTGTGCCAAGTGTTTTTCCTGAGTATCCAAGCTATATGCAGCCTAAACCTACAAAGAAGAGAAAAATTTTAGTACGTGAACCTACTAATGAACTTGCGTGTGTCCTTTCCTGTAATTCTACTACACATGTTGAAAGTGCTAGTGCAAGTTCTTCAGGAAAAGATATTTATGAGGTGGCTGTAGATGAAATCGAAAAAGAAATTGTAGAAATAAAAAAACTCAAAGTCACCATAAATAACCTGCAATCAAAAATTTGGCGTCAAAACCAAAAATTACAGCAGCAACAAAAAATAGTTGACTCATTAAGAGAGAGCTCATTAGAATTTAAACAAAAGCCTTACCTGAAACTTGTACAAATAATTGAAGATGCTGCCGAGCCAGAAAGCCAAGAAGCCTTATTCTTGTTAGATTTAGTAAGCAATTATAAAAGTAAACGTCCCACATGGTCAACAAACACTGTACGGCTATGTGCAATCTGGAACTTTGCGTCTCCTAAAGGTTACCAATTTTCAAGGAAAAATGGTTTCCTCAAGCTCCCATCAAAGATGACACTGAAGAGGTACGTTGGAAAAATTGATGGTGAAACGGGAGTTACAAAAGCCATCAAAGAAAGGCTCATGTCTGAAGCCAACAAGTTGGATCCACACGAAACCTTTGTGTCATTGATAATTGACGAGATGTCTATTAAACCACAATTAATTTATGATAAGAAATTAGACAGAGTTTTCGGATTAAAAGATAGTACAAAACATATAGAGAACATACATACTATTGATTGCTCCACTGAGGAAATGAATGCACCAAAGCACACCGTAGTGGCAAATCAACTATTGTGCTTCTTAATTCATGGGCTTTCAGAGTCTTACACCATACCAGCAGCCTTTTTCTTTTCTAAGCAACTAACAGGAGGTGATCTATATGCATTAACAAGGATGGTTATTGGGCAAATTGAAGATTGTGGTTTTTTTATCATAAAATTTGTCACGGACAATCATAAAAGTAATGTTGCGATGATGAGGAAGCTTGGAGGAGGAGTTCTAAGTCCAAAAATTCCACATCCAATAGATGAACCGCGTTGCCTCTTTCTCAGTTTTGACCCAAGTCGCATTATAAAAAATTTAAGAAACAAATTGCTGGACATTGAAACAGAAGATGGAAATGAAGGCATATCCGGCAAATATGTTATGGAGCTATATGAGCTGCAAAAAGATGAGCCTGTTAAGGCAGTGAGAAATTTAACAAGAGCCTGCGTTTACCCTAACAACTTGGAAAAAATGAAAGTAATAAGAGCAATCACTTTATTATCACCACCCGTTATTGCAGCTCTACAATATTTAAAGTCCCACAGCTTCAGTCATTCCAAGGCTGCCAAGTTTAAAACAGCAACACAAACAATAGAGTATATGGAGATAATCCAAAAATGGTTTGACATACACAATTCCTGCAATAGGCATTTTGCTACTGAATCTCGTAACCCAAACAAGAGTAATTTTTTCTCTTTGGACGATGAACGACTTCTTTGGCTGGAAACCACTTTTCTAGAATATATACATCAGATTAAAGAAGTTGAAAAGCAGTTAATTTTTACCAACGAGACTTACCAAGCAATCAAACTGACAACTGAATCAAATGTGATGTGTATTAAATACTTATTAGAACATGGGTTTGAATTTGTTCTTACGAGGAAGCTGACAAGTGACCCTATAGAAATGTTTTTTAGCATTATCCGTCAAATGTCCGGAGGTAACGATATGCTCGATTCCAGAGCAGTCGTCTTTGCCATTGAAAACATACTCAAAAAGGGAACAATCACTTCGTCAGTTAACTCTTCAAATGTAGCGGCTGACAGCTTTACAGCAATGGCTGGCTACAGAGATGACTGCGTAGTCTCTAGGTGTGACACAAGACCTTCTAAATCGACCAACAATCAAATTCCTGAAGACTGTAAAAATATTTTAGATGCCCTTTTGATCGCTCCTGAAAATCAATGTTCTACCTTAAAACTAGCCAGTCTAGCATACTTAGCTGGGTATGTTTTGAGGGAATTGGAAAAGAAGGAATTTTGTGGCTGCTGCGTTGAAAACATTTCCCAGGCATGTCACAGCTCTCCACTATTGGATTTGATTAAAAACCAAGATAGAGGAAATCTTAAATATCCAAGTCGTCCATTCGTTTTAATTGTATCAAGAATAGTCACCTTTGTGCAAAGTGCATATCCCTACATTTGCGGGTCTCAAGGGGTTTACGATGAACTTGAGAAATGCATTTTGCCAAAGCTCGAGCTCTGTCCTCTATTTCATAGTTGTGACCCAGAACATGCTAAATTAATTGCAGGAATAGTCTGTCAGAAAATAGTCCCTCCAGTTATTGATAACATAACGCGCACAATTTCTGCTAAGCATGAAAAAGTAAAAGAGCTTGTATATAAACCAATATCTAGAAAAGTATACAAACTTCAGTAACATTTCCTTTGTTATTCAAAGATTCACTGTTCAACTATACTAAAAATATATCTATTTAATATCAAGAATTACTATCAACAACATTATTTTAATTTAAAATGTTTGAATTTTTGGTTTTATAAAAAATACTAGTCATATAAGTACGCATTACCGTGATAAGGTGTTGACTACATTCTGCCGGAGCAGAGCCGGAGATACACATTTTTTTTTATTGTCGTAGAATATAAATAGAGTATTAAAAATATTTCAAAGCTACATTATAATTTAAATATAAATAAAATATTTATTTATTATTTCGTTAATAAAATAAAAATATAAAACCTGGAAAAAAACGACTTTTTCTTTGAAGAATAACAGCTGATTGCACTGGAAGGCGGCAATAAAAAGATAAAATGTGTGAGGAGCAGCGTTGCCAGATCGAAAATCTGAAATTATCGTATCTAGGCCAAAAAATTATCGATTTTCCTGGAAAATTATCGTACATTTCTTTTTGGCGATAAATTTTAATTCATACATAAATGCGTTGAATTTAGATGATTTTTTAAAGCACTACAGGAGTTTTATTTCAGGGAAATAAACAAAATGTCTATTATCATTATTAACTGAACTTAATATGTTTAAAAATGTTTCAAAAAATGCGGTAATAGCTAGGAGTAATAAACTCACACTCTGGACTACGCGTACAGAAAATGTATATCATTCATTTTTAAGTAGAAAAGTTATATAAATTAATAATAAAATATAAATCGTTCGTAGGTTTTTAAAAAAATCTAAAGATTATCGTACATTATAGTACGTTGAGGCAGAATTATCGAAATAATGGTACGATATCGTACGCTATGAAAATTATAGTACGCCCTAAAATTTTTGATTAAATTATCGCACTGTGCGATAATTATCGTACGTCTGGCAACGCTGGTGAGGAGTTCTAGCGCTACTTCTCCCTGGCGGGAAAAATCTTATTTTGCAAAAACACGGCGATTGTTATGGCCGCTATAGCGCGGCAGCGCGAAATCAAAGTTGGCCGTGATTTTGCGAAAGGTCTACGGCAGTCGCTAGCCGCCGAATAGCTTGCAAAAACAAAGGCGTATTGTGGTACGCAAAGAGCTCGGAAAAAAAATTGAGAAGTAAACGCTTTTTACCTACTTTCATAAGATAAATAATACAACACGATAGGTCAGAATCTTTTAAATTACTAAAATTTGAGTTTCTAGCTCATTATCGCTATCCGAAAAATGTTTTTGTCGAATTATTGTCAGAGCCAAGGCCTAACCACAATCACGATTTACGAAACACTAAAATAAGCCAGCCACTCTTAGCAGTAACTTTACAGGTAAGAATAAATTATAATAGGGAATCTTATACATTACTACTTGGGTGTATTCTAAGCCTTGGTTTAGTTATAGGTCCTTATTTGCTGGTAGTGTATGCAGTGGGTTTTATCTAATGAGTCAGTAATGGTGAATTTGTTCAGTGTATCAAAGATCTTTAGCTATCAAGTATCAACCAGCGTTTATACCTTGAATTCATCTACCGAGAATAAACCTTTCCTCAGGTAGACTAGGAGTTGCGATAAAAGAGGTATTGGAATATTCCAGTTTATTTGGAGTGCATCAAGAGCGTACCGAGCCAATTTGATGTATTACCTTAAAAGTGTTTGTCAGTTAATTGTACACGCGACTAGGCTATGTAAATGGCAGATAATTAGGTAGAACAACAATTTATATCAAAAAGAAGGACCATTGTTTTAAGTGTGATCGATATAGGATATTTAGCTAGAAATTGCTTTAGACCATTACCAATTTTTTTACACTCCTGAAATTGCTGTTTTTTTATTTATTTATTTATTTTATAACTAGATTTTTGTTCATTGCTATCAGCTACTTTTGAAATAAATATTTTCCCAAAAACCAAATGATATGGCTCATTTTCTATAACTGAGAATTATTTTCGGAAAATGTTGGCTTATAATAGTAATGAATCTTATTTTCATTCGTTATTTTATTGGTGTACAAACCATATTATAAAAATATATTTTTAAAATACCAAAACCATTAAACTTTGTAATAAATGCAACAAATCTAATAAATAATAAGAGTAAGAAAATTATATAATCAGAACGAACCAATTTTCATGCACTATTTTATAGCTTTAAAAAAAATTTGGATAACCTCTCATTCTTCAGAAACTGATTTGGTTTCCTTTCGTAGCTATATTATAGAAATATATTTTAATAAAATAACAGATTTAAGTATAAAAATTCTAAAACCTAATAATAAAATTAGAGTAAGAATTAGAAGAGCCAGGTTTTAATCGTCAATATGCAAGCCAGCCATAACCACGTGATAGCTTTTTGCGTCAAAAATTGGTCCGTGACTTGGGTATAAAATTTCGGAAAAATAACAGCGTCGCCAATTAACAGGAAGCACTAAAACGTCTCTGCACCGCGATTTCGATTGCGAGGATCGCAAAATAAACAGCTCGCTAAATCTGAATCGCTAAATTGCGATCCTGTTAAAATTAACAGGAATCGCAAAACGTCTCTGCACCAGGCCATGAGTCCTTCATTTCCCTGTACATACCACTTTTAGAACGTCCATAAATTGAATTGAATTGAAAGTAGCAAACTCTTTTTACTCTTCCAATCAATATCGCGTGATATAGATAGTATTATACGTGTCATAGACAGTAGCGGATTAGCTAATACGCTGAGTAGGCTTAAGTCTTGGGACTCGGAAATGGCCAAAAGCCATTAAGGGATGAGACGAAATTTGTGCAAGCTCTGAATGGGCCCTGTTAAAGATAAAGCCCAGGGGTGCGTGTGGTAGTTAATCCGCTACTGGTCATAGATGAAGTAAATTAAAGATACTTTTTGTTGAAAGAAGAAAGTAATTCCGTTGACATATTGTTCCTGAAGAACAATGAGGCCGTCGAAAGTTTTATTGATGCTGACATTTTCAGTTGACAATTATGCGACGTAGAATATCTCTTTTTGATTAAATTTCTCAAACTAATTTGTGTACTTAAGGCAAACAGGTTTCGTTTCTCTATATTACGAAGAAGATCAGCGTCATTTTGTAGAGAATTCGTGGTTTGGAAGCACAGATTTGGCCTTCTTTTAGCACGTTTCATAACTTCGCTAAACGAATCGTCTTTATTTACATTTTTCTGTTTAAAAACCATAATTAATATTAATACCTTACTCGGGAAATTGAAATAAAAACCCAGATATTCGTAAATTTAAGGTTTTGTTGCATTGAAATATTTATCACAAATAAGCCTAGATGAGCAATGAAGGTATGGAAAGAAAAAAAGCGGCCATTTCATACGGCTGTTGAAAATACGAATGACTGACTGCGTTTTAATGTAAGGACAAGATGTCACGGACAATTGAGTACACACAATCCCCCCGATGTATTAACTATATTTTAAACATTAAATTTAACAAACCAAAGAGGAATTTTATAGAAAAAGATATATTCGAGTTACTGGGTTTTGGAAATAAGGTAGCGAAACGTTAACACTTTAATTTTAAATTGATTTTTTGACAAAATGAAATTTTTGAGTTACCTGGTTTTGGAAATATGGTAGCGAAACGTGAACCATTTAATTTAAATTAATTTTTAGACTTAACCCATTTTTCGAGTTACTTGGTTTTTTCAAATAATGTAGCGAAACTCGAACACATTAATTCAAATTAATTTTTAGACAGACCGAATTTTTTGAGTTGGAAATAAAGTAGCGAAACTGCAAATGAGTTAGATGGCGCCTGAATCAATTGGCACGGAATTCAAATATGACAATAATGCTTCCGAGGGTTGTAGGGTTCGGCGAATTTTAGTAATACAACCGAGTTGCAACGTTGTTCAGAAATGATCAGTACTAGGTAAAAATATAATATTCAACCAAGTCGGTCCTAATTTTAAAATGTATGTACATTTAAATCAGAAATTCCACAAAATCACTAAAATGTGCAATTTCCCCATTTTCGGGGCCCCGCTCTCACAATTGTTAACAATTCTGGCGCGGGCATGATCTTTCCATTCGATTGACGTATCATGTGTCTTTGTACCTCTGACGTACCGCGATAAATCGTGCGACCACCGGTGGCGCCGGCGGACTCAGCTGACGGCCTGGTGCAGAGACGTTTTGCGATTCCTGTTAATTTTAACAGGATCGCAATTTTGCGATTCAGATTTAGCGAGTTGTTTATTTTGCGATTCAAATTTAGCGAGTTGTTTATTTTGCGATCCTCGCAATCGAAATCGCGGTGCAGAGACGTTTTAGCGATTCCTGTTAATCGGCGACGCTGTTATTTTTACGAATTTTTTTACCCAAGTCACGGACCAATAGGAGAGCTCGATTTTTGACGCAAAAAGCTATCACGTGGTTATGGTTGGCTTGCATTTTGACGATGAAATGATGGCTCTTCTAATTAATAATTTTCTTACTCTAATTATATTATTAGGTTTTATAATTTTTATAGTTAAATCCGTTATTTTAATAAAATATATTTATATAATATAGCTACGAAAGGAAACCAAATCAGTTTCTGAAGAATGAGAGGTTATCCAAAAACATTTTAAAGCTATAAAATAGTGCATGAAAATTGGTTCCTTCTGATTATATAATTTTCTTACTCTTATGATTTATTAGATTGGTTGCATTTACTACACAGTTTAATGGTTTTGTCATTTTAAAACTATATTTTTATAATGTGGTTGGTACACCAATAAAATAACGAATGAAAATAAGATTCATTACTATTATAAGCCAACATTTTCCGAAAATAATTCTGTTAGAAAATGAGCCATATCATTTGGTTTTTAGGAAAATATTTATTTCAAAACTTAGCTGATAGCAATTAAAATAAATATAGTTATAACATACATCAATAAATAAAAAACAGCAATTTCACGAGTGTACAAAAATTGGTAATTGTCTTAAGAAGTTTCTAGCGAAATTCCTATATTGATCACGCGTAAAACAATTATCCTGCTTTTTGATATAAGTTAGCCTAGTCCAGGTATAAATTGTAACAAATGATATAAGCGTGTAGAATTAACTGACACACACTTTTAAGGTAATACCGAGGGGTCGGACATTTACCAAAATTCCGTACTTTGTTTAAAATCGCAAAATCTTTTAACTCTCTCTATGGTAAATTAACATTGAAATCCCAAAATCACTTCAGAATAGAATGATAAATTGCCAAAATCTCTACAAAATTATTGTACAAAATAATGGCAAGTGTCCGACCTCTCGGGTAATACATCAAATTGGCTCGGTAAGCTTTTGATGCACGCCAAATAAATTTGAATATTCCAATACATCTTTTATCGCAACTCCTAGTCCACCTGAGGGACGGTTTCTTCTCGGTAGATGAATTGGTATAAACGCTGGTTGATAGCTAAAGATCTTTGATACACTGAACAAATTCACCATGTCATTACTGACTCATTAGTTAAAACCCACTGCATACACTACCAGCAAATAAGGATCTATAAATAAACCAAGGCTTAGAATACACCCAAAGTAGTAATGTATAAAATTCCCTATTATAATTTATTCTTACCTGTAAAATTGCTAAGAGTCGCTGGCTTATTTTTGTTTCGTAAATCATGATTGTGGTTAGGCCTTGGCTCTGACAATAATTTGACAAAAACATTTTTAGGAAAGCGATAATGAGCTAGAAACTCAAATTTTAATAATTCAAAAGATTCTGACCTACCGCGTTCGTTATTTTATTGGTGTACCAACCACATTATAAAAATATATTTTTAAAATGACAAAACCATTAAACTCTGTAGTAAATGCAACCAATCTAATAAATCATAAGAGTAAGAAAATTATATAATCAGAAGGAACCAATTTTCATGCACTATTTTATAGCTTTAAAATGTTTTTGGATAACCTCTCATTCTTCAGAAACTGATTTGGTTTCCTTTCGTAGCTATATTATATAAATATATTTTATTAAAATAACGGATTTAACTATAAAAATTATAAAACCTAATAATATAATTAGAGTAAGAAAATTATTAATTAGAAGAGCCATCATTTCATCGTCAAAATGCAAGCCAACCATAACCACGTGATAGCTTTTTGCGTCAAAAATCGAGCTCTCCTATTGGTCCGTGACTTGGGTAAAAAAAATCGTAAAAATAACAGCGTCGCCGATTAACAGGAATCGCTAAAACATCTCTGCACCGCGATTTCGATTGCGAGGATCGCAAAATAAACAGCTCGCTAAATCTGAATCGCTAAATTGCGATCCTGTTAAAATTAACAGGAATAGCAAAACGTCTCTGCACCAGGCCCTAAATTATCCCGCTTTTCAAAGCAATTCTCGTTTGCTGAACTTACTGATTTCTTTATACTTCAGCCGCATTCACACTAGACACTTTGGAAAAGTTTTAAACCGGTTTCGAAAGATCAAATTGTAAGACTTTGGTGTCGAATGTATTTAGCATATGTCTATTAATATAGTTGACACCGAAACTGTTCAATTTGATATTTCGAAACCGTTTTAAAACGTTTCCAAAGTGTTTAATGGGAAGGCGGCTTTCTTTTATCAAACAGCGATTTATAAAATATTCAGTTCAAATCGATAAGCTACTGGTGATTCAATCTGACTTCGTCGCTTCAAATGTTTCATTGAATTTTTAACATTTTTAAGCTTAAACTTTAGGGAATAAAGTAGTTCATTAAACCTAAATTTGTGTTATTTATGGTTATTGACATACATTTTTCAACAAAAAAAGGTTCTGAAATAAGCGAAAATTTTCTAACTGAACCGAAAAACTACATTGGCGTTTTTAGAAAATATCAATACATTTTTTCATGAGATGTTCTATTAGCTTTGACCGTATGTTTTATTTGTTTCACGGGCATAGTGAAGATTATTTTTTTACACTTTGATTTCGTTGCCGGGCAGCTCCCCCTTGCGATAACACTTCACTTTCACTTTTCGTTAAGTATATTATGTAACGCAAATTTTACAGTTGGGTCATTCCATGACAAAACGCCTGCCACAGAACACCCGACCCCTTTCGATTTTGCCCAAATTTTGTATACAGGGTTTTTTGGGCCTAGGAAAACGATTTTGACAGTTTCATAACGATCGGTTCAGCCGTTTACGAGATACAGCTTACTCGTTTTTTCAAAAGTACGCCTTGACCCCCTAAATGTTTTCTATTATATCTTAAGACATAACTATCGCCAAATCACATGTAATACCTCATTTTAAAGACAATGCGCACCCTAATATGAATATTTAATCAGAGTTGTCATTTGACGTAAATGTCATTAAAATCTGGGCCTTTAAATAATTTGACCTTTGACCTTGCCCAGACACCTCAGTCGTAGGTCAACGATTTTAGCATTTTTAAAATTCCCACTATCGAATACATAATAATCACTCAAAATCTCAAAGTAATATTTGTAGTTTTCGAGATATTAATTTTTGAAATTTACCCCTCAAATTAATGAAAATGCTATTTTATACACGAAACTAGTTGACCTACTAAATAATTTAAAAATATTATTATTTTGGTAATTTTGAGTTTAGAATATCAAATACACTAATTCTTAAATTAAGTTGAGTTATTTACATATTATTTTTAGTTTTGCATGTTATCTGTAGACAGAAGACATCACTAAATTGCTTGTCCTTAGTATAGTCTGGCGTTCAATATTATTGTAGCGTATCTTACTGCACCCTAAAATGGAAATGTGCTAGATATCTCAAGAAAACCCAATATTGCTCTTAGCATGGATTAAACATTAGTGTTTAATCCATGCTCTTAGTCATATCGATTACGTTTTTAATAACGTAAAAATGTTTTAATATCTTTTTAATATATAATAGTTATAATTGAGTAGTTAAATATATTAACAGCGATAATTGAGTAGCGAAATAGAATTTATTTAACTGTATATTCTCGAACAAAGCCCTGAAATGGATCGAAATTGTTCGTTTTGGAGAGACAGTAGTAAATGTCATTTGCAAACACTTTCGAAAACAGTTGGTATCAACAACCATCTGTCCGAGGATGACAAATTAGTTCTTAGCAGCCGAACAGCTATACCTATGTCCAAAATAAGAAACATATGTCGTCACCATGAAGAACTTTTTATGAAAAGGTATTCAACGAGTCAAAAGAAGTGTATGAATCCTTTTGGGACTCACGACGCTGAAAGAAAGAGTGGACTAAAAACTATTTCATTGGATTTGTTCAAAAAATTAAAGTTACGAGGAATTGAAGTTATCGCTGGAAATAAGTTGTGCATCCAGTGTTTTATGTCTGCTGGAAAAAAAGTACAGGATGAACTCCAAATACAGTTGGACGTTTCAGAAGTTCACACTGCACAAGAATCACAAGAAAGCGATTCTTTTTCATTTAGTCAACCTTGTTCATCGGGAGATGCGACGCAAGACGACAAAGCTATAGCTTTAGTGGCAGTTAACGAAACTCTAATAAACTTGGGAGAATCTCCTGTTAAAAGAAGTAAGAAATATATTCAATTTGAAAGAATTTATATATGTATACATATATAAATACATATATTTTTTAACTTTTGTACAGAAGGTTTGTCATCTCGCCAAAAAACAATTCTAAGCAGGACTAAGTTAAACGCTGTGAACAATTCATTGAAACGCAAATTAGAAGAGTCAATGGAAATTTCTCTTGATGAAACAGACGATAATATGGTTACGGACGATGTTTTTAGAAAGCTCGAAGAACATCGATTATATGAGAATATTTTGAACGAACTGAGAGATAAATTCAATAACTCCAAGACATCATACGGCGAAAAGCTTCAGATCCTGACCTTGTCACCATTTGGAATACAACGCACAATGGAGGAATTTGGAGCACCAGAATACATGGTCAAACGAAGCAGGAATCTTAAATCTAGTCAAGGAATTATTTCGCTACCAGAGAAACAATCGAAGGGATTAATATTGACCGAAGACGTTAAATCAAAGGTCGTTGAATTTTACGAAAATGACGATAACAGTCGTATGACACCTGGACAAAAGGAGTTTGTGTCAGTTAGAAACCACGAGACAGGTCAAAAAGAACATCATCAAAAGAGGCTTGTACTGCTGAACCTGAGAGAGCTCTATAACAAATTCAAGGAAGAGCATGATTTGACGTTAGGATTTTCGTCATTTTGTTATCTACGACCACCTTGGTGTGTATTAGCAGGTTCGTCAGGTACACATTCAGTGTGTGTCTGCACCTATCACCAAAATGTCAAGCTAATGATATCAGCTCTACCGTCTTCTTGTCCTTTAAAATGTGATATCGATTTCATGGCGCTCACCGTGTGTGACACTCAAAACAGGAATTGTATGATGAGGGTGTGCAAGGACTGTCCTGGGAAAAATGGTCTACTTGAAAATGAATATTTAACGAACCTTTTAGAAGATTTTGAAAATATAAAGTTCATGCAATGGGTGACAACTGACAGCACAAAGCTCATGACCTTGAGCGAGAGTGTTGAAAACTTTTTCGACTCTTTGGCCATTAAACTACTTGAACTAACGCGTCATCATTACACATCTAAGTCGCAATCTAATTATCTTAAAAACCTCAAAAAAACTCTAAAACCTGGTGACGTAATTGTTCTCGGTGATTTTGCGGAGAACTATTCCTTCGTAATTCAAGACGAAGCACAAGGGTTCCATTGGGACAATTCTCAAGCGACAGTGCATCCCTTCGTAATCTACTTCAGGGTAGTCGAAAACGGAGAACTTAACCACTTAAATTTTTGTATTATCAGTGATACCAGAACACATACAACCAATACTGTTCATAGTTTTTTAACTTATCTAATTCCAAATATAAAAACACATGTTCCTAATGTTAGAAAGCTAATTTATTTTACGGATGGATGTGCTGGACAGTATAAAAACAAATACAACTTTTCTAATCTCTGTTGCCACAAACAAGATTTTGGTTTGGACGCTGAATGGCATTTTTTTGCCACATCTCATGGCAAGGGACCTTGTGACGGAATTGGCGGAACAGTGAAGCGTAAAACAGCAAGAGTCAGTCTTCAGCGACCAGTGACTGGACAGATTTTGACTCCAACAGATATGTTTAATTTCTGCCTATCAAACTTCGAAAATATTAAGTTCATCTATGTTAAAAACGAAGAAATTGAGCGACAAAAGGAACTTTTAAAAAAAAAGGTTTTCTAAAGCCATAACAGTAAAAGGAACTCGAGGGTTTCATAAATTCGTTCCGAAATCGTTAAATGAAATCATGGTTTCTCTGTTATCTAATGACGATTCGCTAACCACAGTTAAGGTTTCGACTTTAGAATTGTCAGATACTCGAAATCAAGAGGCTGAAAACTTTAAAGTGGGAAATTTGGTAGCCAGCGTCTACAAAGGCCAACTTTACGTTGGATTAATTGAGGAAGTATCAGAAGAGTTTGGAGACTTCTTTGTAAACTTTTTGCGTCCCCCTGGTATTTCGGACAAATACACATGGCCCAGAAGGATCGATAGCAGTTGGGTGTCAAGTGAAAATGTTCTATGTGCAATTGAAATTCTTGTAGGTTTACCAAATTCGAAAGGCTATCAAATCAAAGAACACGATAAAAATAAAATTACCAAAGCCTTTTCCATGTATAAAGAAGTTTAAGCTGTTTTGTGTAAATAAAAAATTAATTGGTGTGTAAACTATAAAAATAAATGGTTTTGGTATTTCATTTTGTGTGTGGTGGGGTAAATTTCAAAAATTAATATCTCGAAAACTACAAATATTACTTTGAGATTTTGAGTGATTATTATGTATTCGATAGTGGGAATTTTAAAAATGCTAAAATCGTTGACATACGACTGAGGTGTCTGGGCAAGGTCAAAGGTCAAATTATTTAAAGGCCCAGATTTTAATGACATTTACGTCAAATGACAACTCTGATTAAATATTCATATTAGGGTGCGCATTGTCTTTAAAATGAGGTATTACATGTGATTTTGCGATAATTATGTCATAAGATATACTAGAAAACATTTAGGGGGTCAAGGCGAACTTTTGAAAAAACGCGTATGCTGTATCTCGTAAACGGCTGAACCGATCGTTATGAAACTGTCAAAATCGTTTTCCTAGGCCCAAAAAACCTTGTATACAAAATTTTGGCGAAATCGAAAGGGGTCGGGTGTTAAAATTAAAAAAAACTAGGTCGTTTTGTCATGGAATGACCCAATTATTGTATTGATGTAACATTTTCATTCCTGTACCCTAACGGTGCGAAGGATAGCCAGTGACCAAAATATGTTCACCAAAATTTGTCCCGCAGTGCCGTAAACTGAGACACCGACAGCGAGGGCACGATAGCACCTATAGAGTGATGTATCAAATTTCGTTCTATCGATAACGGTGTGAGGGTCAGCCAATGTCTAATTTCTAGCACCCCTTGTGCCCAAATTGGTATAGCGACTGCGAGCGCACGATATTACAAAACATAAATGTATCACTTTTTGAGCGTATAATAGTTAGTGAGCGAAGATCTCACTGGAGCGAGTAACTGCGAATTGATAGGAAATTTTGATGTCGGTCTGTGAGTGTGCACGTGCATGTGTTCCCATTTCGCCGGCTCTTGGAATGAACGTAAGGGTCAAAGCGAAAGATGGATTTTATCTGGAAATTATCACGTCACATTTGGGAGTTTTTATAAGCAATTTGTTGCAAAACAATAACACGGCTGCAGGGACAACGGCAGACGAAGCTCAAGGATAAGAACCATTTTTAGAATTGGCAGTAAAGACAGAGATATTGAGCCGCAATTTGTGGACGACAGTGGGCCTTTGTAATAGTACAGTTGGGACAATATTTATAAGCCACGATCATTTAAATGAGCTACCACTGTGTGTCAATTTCCCGACCTTCGCTGTAAGATAATTTTATAAAAAATCACCTTGTCGTTTAAAAAAGGATCCAGCAACTACAACTAGCTTACGCAATAATTATCCATGATTCTCAAGGTTTAATACTTCAGAAAGCAGTTGTAGACCTCGAGCTCAACGAATTTGCCCTTGTGATGACATACGTTACAGTGTCTAGAATAAAACCTTCAGACGGAATCATTTTTGAGCCCGGTTGAAATATTGCCTGGTTTTAAAATTGAAGAATAAAATCGGGTTGACTGCCGAAAAGATTTAAGCTGCTGTAGTGGATTTTGCCATCAAAATATTTTATGGAAACACTTTTTATACATCGGATTAGAAAATTTTTCATGCTGTGCACCTCCGCTCAAGACTTTGCAGAAAATGCCAGTTCTGACTTTTGTGACGTCATAATTATTTTTACTTTAAATGTGCAATGTTCAGCCTCCAATCAAAAGCAACGACAGCAACTGTTTCCATACTTACACGCCACTGGGAATTTCAGTTTAGAAATGAAATGGATTCCAGTGAATTTGATTAAAAAACTTAAGCTATATGCGGATAACTGGTTATTTTTACTAAATACAATGGTTTATTACCATTACTTAAACCTTTTAGGAACCAATTTCCAAAATTAAAGGTCTAAAACCTACTAAGACTCATAATTTAACCGACAACAACGGCGCCGTTTTGTCCAAATTGAACGTGGACCCTCCAGCTACGAAACTACGCCGGAAATTGACTTCAGCCACACCAAGTTTGTCCACATTAAACTAAAATTATTCCCAGTATTAACTCGTCCATGATTCAGAGATCACAACAGCGCGTATGGGGGTTCTAGGATGTCACGAATAGGCAAAAAACCTCACTTATTAAAATTATTAATTCAACTATAAACAGGGTTCAATCGATCGGGGCTGCTATATAAAATCATTTTCTCGATATTCTTAACAAATTTAGTATATTGTGTGTATTCAATTGTCAGTGACATCTTTACTTCAGTTCGGTCAACAGTATGGAAGGCAGAATTTTAAAAGATATAGGCTAATATATGCTTTTCAAAAGTGCTCCCTATTTTAAACTTGGTGTATTTAAGACATAAATGCAAGCGAGTTCAACTAGAAATGATAAATTGAGAAAAAATAACGAATACCAATTAAAACCCTTGAAGTCGTAACAGAGACCATCGCTATAAAGCAATGTTATTTCTAACAAATATCCGACTCGAATATGTCATTCTAGGTAAGCAGATTGTACAAATTGTATATAGCCCTTACCCAAAAATTGAAAGGGACTCATTGTTCCCATTATTCTTTTGGTTTGGGAGTTTTCGGGTTTAAAGCAATAAATGCCAAAAAAACTCTAATTTTTAGGAAATATCATTTAACTTTTCATAATCAAATGATATGGTGCACTAACCGCTTCGTACTAAGACAAGGTGCTTGTTAAGAATTCTGTTCAACTATAGAAACGCGAGGTGTCAGAAATCAAGTGCAACGATCAAAATTCCATGACGGATTAACCAATAGCCCGAAACTTTAAGAAAGTAGGGTTGGCCCGAGACGAAGTTAGAGCAAAGTTAGAAGGGAACCCTAAAAAAGACAAGCTCAAGTTAATGCTGAAATTAATTAAATTTGGTTGTGATTAGCACGTGCTTTTTTAGCCTGGAATAGTGTGTTCTCTAGCTTTTTGATCCATCACTTTACAACAAAAAATACTTCCCCATTTTATGTATTCAACCTCAATATTTTGAACTGCCAAGCAGCAGAGAAGCTGTATTAAAATTCTAAGAGAACAACAATTTATGAATCTTTAGATGCATTACCTGTATAAACGAAGTTGTTGCGGAGCCCTTCATTAATAGTGGCATTGCTTTCGGGAAAAGGAATATATCTTTCATCTCCTCAATGAAAATGTCCTCGCTCGATGTTGTTAATTCTGACGTTAATCTCGTAGAGATATGAACCAGAAGAAAAAATGAATTGAAACTCCAGAGGAAAACCAAAAATTTCATTTTCCCAGCACAATTTACCAGCACTGGACCTATAAATATGATGATATAAATTTATTAAAATTAGTGATCTCACTTATCCACTCGTAATAAATTCAATGTCGGCACATGGAGAGAAAAAAATGCCTTTTTCGGGGAAAACTCACAGGCGGAGCTCCATAATAATTGGTAGCTGGGGAAGGGGGAAAATCGGGGAAATCAGATCAACGGGAATTTTAATAGGGGAAATTCGCAAAAATGTACTGCATTAAATATTTATTGATCAAGGTTTTTTTTAAACCTTGATTCTGGTATAAAATTTATACTTTCTTCTAGCCCTCTTCACCTTAAAAATGTTTTCTGTTACTAATTCCAATTTAAAATTATTTTAATGTACTATCTCAATCGTCTTCTAAAAGTGCGATCTCGCTCAGCAGGTTTATTTTAAATAATTTTGACTGCCCATTCTATTTTACGTTTAAAAATAGGCGTGGAAAACACCTTTTAAAAGAAGAGGAAATTCATCTTTTCGCTACTTAAAAAGGGGAAAATTAAATATACGGCCTAGTGGAAACACTGAATAAACTCTCACAAGTGTTAGTTTTAATTTTGCAGTGCGTGGTAGTTCTCACTTTTCTGCGCTTTTTTCTTTATTTTCCGGAAGATCATTGAACCTTAAATGTTCTTTCCTTGTTGAATTTATTATTTGTAACGCACTAGCACTAAATCGTTTTCCATGTTTATATCACGTGACATTCAATTTGCATATTTTGTCGTTCACAATAAAAGACGCGTGGTTAAGACAAAATTCTGTCAAGAAATATGCGAGTTATAGCCCCAGAGCATGTATTTTTCACCCTTTTTAATTTTAATGGAAATTTTTTCATAAAAATTAGTTATATAAGTCTTAAATAATCCGAAACAGAGATTATTATAATTACTCATTATTTTAGATCATATGTCTCGTCAGAGGTTAAACTTGATTACTGTCGAAAACCAATTGTCTTTATTCTGAGCACGTTTTCGCAGAGTGTTAAATATTCGGCAATCTGGCCACGCGCATTTACTATTATAGGAAAAAGCTCAGCTAGCAGCTACATTGAGAATATTTATGATACATTACCAACCGCGTGGTTTTATTTTCTGTACTCAAAAAGAGGCATTAATTTGATAGTAGGGTTATAATAATAATAATTAATTACGAGTGAATTCTGAATTAAATATATATTTAAAAAGGCGTAAAAAAGACTACAAAGCTAATAGTGACACTTTTGTACACAACCTAAGGCTTCCAAAGATTATTTTTCAAACCTATGCTTGAAATGGTTCTACACTGTTAAAAATAAAGGTTTATAAAACGTCCAAAATTGGACTTTTAATTTATTTCAAACCATTTGGTTACTGAAAACGGTCTAATCAATTTTTAGACCCATTTTACTCTTTCATGTTGAATACAATACCTTTTGGGGTATTGAAAGGGAACGAGCCCTAAGAATAAACCTTTTCCAGTCCTGGTGGTAAAGGTATAAAAATGTTATCTTCTAACATTTAGTCCTTTTGAATACCCATTTAATTCCCTTAAACGAAGAAAAAAATTATATGGACCAATTTTGAGACTAGTATTTGAATACTACGTTATTTCTTTTTTAATATTTTCTTTAAAATAACATAATGCGAAGAAATTCCAATCACCAGGAATATTTAACGAAGGTTAAGTCTTTAAAAATTTGATAACAGATTTAAATATAGGGGATATTGATTATGGCGTCAAACTATTATAACCCAAATGTTGGCACCACAGAATTCTTGCTACGTGTATAACAAAAACTGAAAGTACATGATACTTTACGTGATCAACTCCCTTCGTTCAACGATTATTTCCCCCTAGGGAAAACCACCTTAATCTGTCCATGTTAATGGTTAATCTATTGAGTCGTATTGAATAATAATAAAAAAAAATATTAAACAAGGGCATATAAAGGACTGAAAATAAAGTGAAAAAGGATTAACTTCTTACTGTTTATGAAGTAAAATGTATAAAAGAGTGTAAAATAAGTACTTAAACACTCCACAAAAGGACTGAATTTGGGGAGAACACGGTTTAAATATGTTCTATGATAAAACCCTGAATGGTCTTAAATATTGGAAAATGTTTTAAGCACTTTAGAGGTCTAAAATAAGACCTTTATTTTTAACAGTGTACTTTCGTAATCTATTTTCTAGGCATAATAGAGGGCTCCTTAACTTTCCTATATATTTTTGGCGTAGATTTGGTATGAAATTTTATTTCATATCAATTATTTTCTTTGTCAAATATTAAAATTTAGGCTTCGTTAAGCCAGGCTACACACAAATTTATATACTTACATAAAAAAAATTACAAATTCTTAAGGAAGATTTGCTCACTTTGTTTCAATTATAATCAAAATGAGGTATTTCGTAGAGGCAATTTGCTCGTTCGACTTACTTTTAAATTTATTTGTAGTTTTCAGCTTCAATTTATCTAGATTATCATAAGCAGAATACCTTCAGATGAGTTTCAACAAATCTGGTTTACATTTTCCCGATTAATTTTATTGTGAACATTTTATTCCTTTTGAAGTAATATAAATTTAAAATACCTTTGTTGTTCTCTTAGACGTTAAGCGTTAGTTATTTTAACGACACGCAATTGAAAATCATTAAGGTCCAGAGTTTAAGATTTAAGATTTGGCTTTGAGTAAAACAGTGTTAGTTCCCGTAATCGGGTATTAGCCTAGCTGATTATTTAAGTTTATGTTAAAGGAATTTCTGCCTACCACGTTCAAGTAATGAGATATTATTTTATTTTCATATAATTTCGAAATTTCATTTTCAATATATGCGTAGATCTCCCATACATGAAAGGTAATTATTCGAGTTTCTCGCCAAGTGACTATGGGTAATTTATATTTGGTTTTTGAATTTTTAACCATTTCCCAAAATGATTGATCTGTTACGACGAGCTTCCTCAATTCCTGCGATGATTTTTGGAATGTTGATGTGAAATTAAGGCAAGTACTCATACATCCTTAAGTATTTATTTAGTGGATTTTAGTGGTTAGTTTTAATAGTTTAGTTCCTCTTTGAATATTGAAGTGCCCTTCGGCTAGCTTTACCATAATGAAATAAATATTGTTATATGGTTTGAGTTTTGACTCACTTGTGCCAACCATACACTGCATTAAGAAAGTGAAGGAAACGTTATTCTTTTCTTCACAAACTCTACTGCACAATTTTCCCAAATAAAATATGACCAAAGCAACTACGAACCATCCGAACAGTATCTGTAAAATAAAAATTAATGAAAATTCGCCGGCCAGACGTCGTTCACAATATTCCGTAATGCAGTGACGGGGAAGGTCGTTTGTACAAGCGTTACCAAACGTTAAAGCCAAGATTGGCGCTAAAATATCGGTATTCTCTACCATAACCATATTATCAATTATTTTAAGGGACACTAGCAAATTAATACTTGTTTTTCTAAAAAAAAACCACCCTAAAGCTTACCATTTTTATATATTAATTAATCAATTTTCCATATAATATTTTTTATCAAATTCATTATTTTGAAATTTGTTTCTAAACCATGGACCAATGTAACAATCCACTTAGAATGGTTTATCTCATTTAGTTTTCTAAATATAAACCAATAAATAAATTGAATGCATTTTTAAAGAAATTGAATAATTTTAAGGTTTATAGTGGTAAAATAATAACAATTGAAGGGATTTGTCTATGTGTTACCTAATTTAGTAAGGACGGTTGGCCAACGGTTAATTTCGATACGAGGGGGAGCTGAAAAGTCGATTTTTGGCGTTACTTAATTTGTCAACAGCCTAAAGCGCTCTACTCGTAATGAGTAACAATTTTAAAGAACAGCACCAACTTTATTAAGTAAGACATACATAACCCCATCAATTGAATAATAGAATAAACCTTAAAATATTTAAATACTATTAAAATTTAGTCCATTAATTTTTCCCGTTACCTCTACAAAACTAACCTTATTACTATATTATATTTTCCATGGGTTCAAGAATATTTATTGAAACTAGTACACGTAAACGTTATGGTGAAAAAAAGGATATTATATAAACCCAAACTCCCAGGTTCACTTGATTTCAATAAATATTCTACTCCATAATATTATACATAAAAAACGGTACTAAATTGCGAATGTATTTTTATAAGCACGTTTTCAGAACACTATGCTGTAAAATCAATGCTTAAAAAACAGAACGACTAAATTTGAAAGCAATTTTTTTCCGAGTTAAGGCTAGTTCCCACTTGGCGAATTTTTGCGCAATGAAAAAAGACTCGTTTTTTCGGTCGCTCGGGAAGGGGTTCTCACTTTAGCGCGAAAATTTAAAAACGCTGAAAACAACTCGTGCGGGTTTTTAGTAATGTTTTAGGCCTAACATAAAACATCAGTTCGAAATGAACCAAATGAATTTTCCTGTTGATAATTTCAATAAATGAACGATTCTATTCGTGAGATAATTACCTTTAATTCAGTATCTTGGTCAAGTTGGCTTAATAAGTGACGGTCGGGAGCGGAATAGATCGAGGGAACGCGTTTTCTGATTGGCTGAAGCTTTTTATTGGATGTCAAAAAATAGAACATTCGCTAGATACCGCGGAGACGCGACTTTAGCGTCGAATTTGAAAAAAATCGGAAATTTTATTCGCGAGCGTCAATTTTCAGCGCGAAAATAGTTTTTTTCGCTAAGTGGAAACTAGGCTTTATATTATAAATTTATTTTTAAACACTTTCTTTTCAACGCTTATGCTACCGCCAAGTAACGTTTGTTTGTCCCTTCATCGTTAATATTGATTTCATCGTGTGTGCTATAGAAAGTTTTAATTTTTGCAAATATAACTAATATGAAACGCAACTTAAGGGGAGAATGAACTTCTATAGTTATTGCGGATAAAAAAAATTACACACTTCCGCCACCAGTTTTAACAGAAGCGAAGGATAATAAGCGATAGTTTAGTTAAAAATCAGTTGAACTGCCTGTTAGGAGACTTTTTTCCCCTTCTAAAAATCCTACTCCTTTTAAAGATAACGGACTGTAATATGGAAGAGATAAACCCGTTTCTTTCTTTCTGGAGTTCAACCGCAACTTTTTCCCCAGATCTTGAAGAAAGTAGAATTTGAAAAAATTATTTTACTTTTCAAAAAAATTATTTACCTTAAAATCAACTACACCGTAGAGGTTCATATCCATTTTGATTTTTGTACCAAACAAAATATTTGAACTGGAAGTTAAAAATGGAATAGTCGTACTAAAGTCCGAAAATCTTGACGTGGTGAGTGTTGTCGGTATAATCGAAATATCCGCTTCCTAATTAAAAATAAAATTAATTGCAGGGCCCCCACTCCAATCTTCAAATAAAAATATAGGACTTTATAGGACTATTTTTTCAAATTATAGGATTATATAGGACTAAATATGCTATTTCATTTACTAACTTTATGCATTTAAAAAACAAAATCTATATTTAGAGAAATAAATCTTTGATTTTCACTTGAAAAATAGAAACTATTTAACCATTTTATCACAAAAATATACTAGTAGCTAACCATGTTAACAATAACAAAAGTAAAGACTAGAGTGACTTTGTATAGGAATTTAGCCTATAGCTAAATCTAGCAATTTAACAGAGTGGCGGGATTTGAAATGGGTAAAATATCAAAATTATTGGATTTTATAGGGGTTTTGCTAAAAATATAGGATGTTATAGGACATTTTTCAAAATATAGGATTTTATAGGAATTATAGGACCTCTGGGGGCCCTGTAATTGCTTTAGATTATAAATAAATATAAATAATTAGGTAAAGTAAAAATATTATATTTATTTAAAATAAGAGTTTATCGTACACCAAGAAAAGTCAAGACCAAAATACTGTATTGTACTATAAAGTGACCAAATGGCCGAGCTTTAGTAAATCTAGACTTTGAAAATGCTGATATGGACCTCATAGATGTGATCTAATAACACAAACTAAAATTTTGTGATAAATAAATAATACTATTGACATGGTTATCTTGACCTTGAAAATTATTATGTCGATTTTCAAGATCATCATGTTTAAGGATTTGAAATTTGGACATCCATGTTGTTCGATGAAACTTTGCGACTCTTATTTTGATTAAATAGTATATAAACTAGTTTGCAGTATCGCGATAAATAAAATATATATATTATTCCTTTAAAAACCGATTTCTTCTAATAAACTCGTTCAAAAATATGAGTTTAAGGATATTGTACAGAAACATAACTTTCAAAGTGAAATGAACTTTGCCTTACATTTCTTTTTAACATTCCTAAGACTCCATTCCATGTTCCATTTGCCAATTTACTTCCCCAAGTTTTGTCTTCAGATTTTATCAGAGTGAAGCTAAACAAAGTAAAGTCCGTTATTCTTATAAACACGTCAACAACTTTAAGCAATAAACAGTTTTAATTGGGGTGGATAAAAATTACTAAACAGGATCTAAAAAAATACCTTGAGATTTAACTGATTGAAATAAATCAAGAACAGAGAATTAAAATAAAAATACAAAAATTCGTTTACTAATACAGTGTTTAAGGCTCAAAAGTCAAATATTTTAAACCGCTCATTTCAATAGAAAATTATAAGATGGAGAAATAAAAAACCATTCATTCATCTCAACTATCACAGAAAAAAGTGTGTTTAGGTTTTGAACACATTTAAATCTTCTTTACGTAAACACGATTAGAATTTGAACGCTTGAAAATGTTACGAAGAATAAAATGTGTTCTATTGTGCCATTCTACTAGTGTTATTCCCTTCGAAATAGATGGAAATTGATATCCTTAACACAAAACCTGAACGCTTGTTCTGTGAACATGTTAATTCAAGGACATGATCTTTGGTTTCGTGTTCTATAGTGATAAAATCTAAATTCGGCTTTACCGCGATTTCCTGCGTCTTATCTAGAAAGTTTCAGAATTCCCGGCAAAAAATTCGCATAGGATAGATACGAACGAACACAGTGGACCACTATGAACTTTCTTTCGTGCCTTTGTCGTAAAGTTTGGTAAGATTTAGTTTATTTACTGACTTGTTTAAACTTAAAAATAATTTTAGAAACTATTGTACTAGTAATTTACAAATGCAGAATAAATGTTAAAATTATTACTATTTCCCGCCAAGGCCTAAAGTTTCACTTACAAGTGTTAGTGACTACTTTATCAAAGTGTAGAAAACCCTGATCTAATAATTAAAAAAAATTAAAATAGTTTGTAACAGTTAACTAGGTTTTATACCATCCAAGAGCTTCGTTTTGTAACTAGTCTTTTATTATTCAATTTAAAGGGTTTTTACAACCGTATACGGGTCCGGAGATTTTCAGTATGTTCACAAGCTGAACATTTCCAGTAACTCCTGTAAAAAACCTGAACACATAACATTTAGAACACTTTTTAACCCTGAACACATGACATACTAAACACGTTAAAAACCCGAACATATTTCCACTTGAACACGTTCAAAACCTGACCATATTTCTAATTGAACACGTTCAAAACCTAACCATATTTCTAATTGAACACGTTCTCGTTTTTGAACATGAGCAGAAAAGTGATGCATGATGGTGTTCATGTATTGTGTTCAATATCTGAACACATTTTTTTCTGTATACAAGACATGCGCTTGAGCTTAGAATAGGGTTCCAGGTAACATTTCTCAAAATCGCCTTCAATCTATGTATAACGTAAATTCGGTTGAAATAGCAAATTTGGGAAAATTTCAAAGGATAGGGTGAACATCTGTATAAGTCTCTCGTAGAATCTTAATCTCGTAAATGTATTTAATCGTTTATCGTAAAAGTGATTTTTTTTATTGAATAGGGGATTAATAGCCTACAAAAGTATTATAAGCCTCCCTAATGCCAGTTAAGGTCTGTCAAAGTTTGCCAAATGTTTCGAGAGTCAGTTAGGGGGACAGCATTTTTCAGTTAGGTTGATCAAGTAATTGGGCCCCCTAATTTTACTTATTTTAGGGCCCTTTGGAAGAATTGTATTATCATTCCTTTATTTCCGAAAGCTAGAAAAAACTTTTATTTCTATTATCCCTGTAATAAATTTCCGAATAATTTTAAGAAATTTAAAAGATCACTCTTACTACCTAGGTTCATCATTTTATATAAATTAAGATAAAACAGCTCTAATAAAACTATTAGTTACAATTTTTTTGATGGAAATCATCAGATTTGTTTGTTTTACGTTAAAGATAAATAGAAATTTGATTTGGTGTTTTTTGCGAGTGCCCGGAATGGAAATACAAGTAAATACTTTTTCGTTCGTCATTGTCGAGACGTCGAAAATGTAGATTAATATTGAAAATCATAATTTCCACGCATATATGAAAATTCCCAAAACTACGGGGTCTTAATCTTATACACCCAAAAAGCAAGTGTCAGACTACTCGGTCATTGTCGTTAGGTCCAAGCTTCAGTGGGAATGACGGGTCAAAGGCTTGTTAAACTTGTATTGTACTCTCGCTCAATAATGGAAAAATTATGCTGTTTTCTAATGATAGTTGGCGCGCTCGATAATGCAAAAGTATTGATGTACTTTAATGATGAACGTCACAGCCATTACATAAATGTGATTCTGATACCGTTGAAGGAAATGACTGAAAATTCAAGCGCTAGAATAGGTAACGAACATAGTTGAGCACGAAATTAAACTAAATTAATTAATGGAATATTTTAAGCAAATCTTACTGAAAAATAGATAAAGCTTTTTAAAAATAAAAATTTCGCTATTTATTTTTATAATTTACTAATAAGACAACAATATTATTCGAAATTTTGCAGCTGTTTGATTAACGAATATTTTAATTTAAAAATCAGAGCAGTTAATAAATTCAGAAAATTCGAACAAATTTTATATGATCAGATAAGATGATTTGGTGTTAATGAGGTTTCGCTGCTATATTGTCTGAATAAAATGAGAGTATCAGAAGCAGATACAGCAGATACGCGTCTTTTTGTTTGCTCGAAGACCTATTGGTACGAGTTATTTGTTGTTTTTAAATATCTTCAAATTTGTTTAGGGTTTAGCTATTTTATCCCTTTTAATTATGGACTAATCAACTTATTCGCGTATTTTACAGATCTTCAAAACAGATGGAAATAGGAAGCGCAAGGGTGCTTGAAAATTCCACATTTTAAAATTGGATTGTCTTGCTCTAGGCGAGTTTACTAGGACTATTTCTCTGTAGATTGTCACAGCGTTGTACAGAATCGGAATGTGAGTCGCTGACAGAGCGAAATCGTCTTTGCATGGCCTGGCCACGCTGTAGGACCATGCACCCGTAATATATAAACATCAAAGTAAGCGGACTTAAATTTGTTTGTTTTTTTGCGTATGGAAAAAAGTCCTTAACAAATACTGTGAACGATGCGGTTCAGAATTGAAATTAGAGATATAATTTTGGTTACACGGTTCACACACATTTGCCGATAAAATGAACTGTCCAGCTCAAAGTAGTGTAAATGCTTAAAAAAACGCTATAATGCGGCAAAACTTAATTCCTTTGATGTCATAGACACTCGTGTATCAAATTATTTTGATTGAAACCATTTTTGTATCTGTTTTCCTGCTTTCTGTTTACAGGCAGAGCTGTTTCTTTTGGGGCACAGACAACGTTACGGAAGGAATTTAGGATGTTGGGAAGCGAATTAACGGCTCACTCTCCGTATCACATCCATACTACCTTCCACAAGCATCGTATCGGTTTGCAAGCTAAGGTTTCTAGAATGCAAGACGTTACGGATTGTCAGTGTGCACCTAACTATGGGAAACGATTTACAATTAGATTTATTAGCTTTTCTTCATCATTAATTCAGTTTGCAACGTCGATTGAATGTGTTTATTTATATGCCAGCTCCAAGCTGTCCAGGACTACACCATAGCTAACTTCTCCGGTAGTCATAACATCAAAAGTGGAGTTCGAAATTGGACCGTAATTGAATTGGTGCTATGAATGGTGTAAAATTATTAAAGAAACGCGATGGTAGATTTTTTTACAAAAAAACTTGGTATAAACTATATTAAATCTGTTTTCTATCACCAGTTTTTATCAACAATCAATAGACACCCACTTTAAATGATCCGTTTTCTTTATAATATCCAAAAGCGTGATGATATATCCAGAGATGGTCTGTTTGTCTTCCGCTTTCATGACGTACGGTTCTTGCTATAACGTGAAAAAAAGTTAAACTAAGATAACTTTGAAGAGTATAAAAAAGGCGTAAAATTATTCAAAGAAATGATAACGTACTTCGAAATATCCGCAGCGAAATGTGACAGAGCTTTTATCAGTCATTCTAGGAAGAATTTTGAAGTAAAATGGGAGCCGGTATGATCGCTAGTTGCCCTTTCCCAGTCGCTCCGTTGCAAACCAAAGCGAGATCATTAAACTCGCTGCCAAAAGTGCTTCGGTATTGATCCACTTTAGAGGGGAAAGCGCTAAATTGAGCCACATTATTGCGCTTTTTCAAACTCATGCTAAAACACTATTAAAAGTCAGAAATGAAAGTTCATAAGATTAATAATGTTTTCTTTTCTCCAAGTTTAAGGAAAGAAAAGTCGACCCAAAGGTTCCACGTGGTTTGGGTCATTAAAGTAACCATGTAATATGTTTCGCGTATGAACATAGATTCCTCGAATGGACACAAATATTTAAACACTGGAAACGTTTAAGACACAGAAAACACACAAAGAACCTTTAAATTAATAAAGGAGGCTATAGCTCTTTCTAATAAAAAAAATTCGGAAATTGTCTTCCCCCCGCCCGTAAAACGTTCACCGTAAAGGCTCGTCCAATGAAATTTGTACACAACACTGCGTTAACGTGTTTAATGGCTAGCTGTGTTCTCCTTGTGTCTGTTGCTCCTAGCTGCAGCAAGTATAATACACTAAAACAAATTTATATTGTCGCGCGCAAAGCAAATAGCTAAATTCACGTGATTTGTTTAAGAATCTAGAAGCGTTTTAGAAAGTGACAGTCATTTTCACGATTAAGGTCAGACCAATTCACGTGTTTAATTTATTTTATCTTGACTTCGCACGAACAGAAATGAAAACTTAAGGGGTCGGTGAAACAAAATTATAGGAACTCAGGTGGGGAGAGTTGACATAAATAGCGCAATTTGTTTATTTGGTACGTTGTGCAAACTTTGGTCACTCTAAGTAAAAGGGTGTGTACGCCTTAAAGCGAGACGACAGACCGACAGATACACAAAAGTTCGGAAATATAAAATAGTAAGGGCTTGGCTCCTCCGTAAGACCCTAAGCCTCTCCCTCGAGTTTTGATTTACATTGGTAATCAAATAATCATAAATTTTGTTTGGAAAGGCTTAATCGACGTCAGATTATAAGAAAATGTAGATCTCTCTAAATAAATTAATGAATACTAATAAACGATAGTTTGAAAATCAAATCATATTTGTGTATTTCACATATTCTTCGCGTTTTATCAAAAATCTAACACGAAAGTTATTTGAAACATAAGGCTTTAAAGCATAAAGCTTCAAAGCTACGTGCAACAAAACAAATAATATTTTTCTGAGAATATTAATCTAAAGCAATTCCAAGTTGCAATAATGACGTTTCTCTTGTTAACTCTCGGGGCACGCTTGAAATTTCATTAAAACATTAATTCGAGAGGAGTAGCGGAGCGCCTTGAGAACGCTCAAAGAAATCGACTTTCTTTTAAAAGCGAGTTTAATTAACTTCTCACGCAATTTTTCGTTTAAATAATCCACCAGTACGTTTGGTAATAAAACCTATTTATTAGTTTATATTTCTGTACATTTAATGTATGACCCTTTCTTGAGAAAAAAAGGAAAGTTACAATTTTAGAAATACATGAACCGAAATTATCGGAATCCGCTATTTTGGCGGGAGAGGTTGTTATGGGCCGTGGGGAAAGGAGGTAGATAGGCGCTTGAAACATTTCGTCCCCCAAGTGACAGGACAACCATCCAATGCATCACGGGTAACTAGTACGCCATCTTATGAGGAGAAAAGTAACTGTTTCTAATATGAAATTTGACTGAAAAGACGTCAGTAAACCAAGAGGTAATATTGGTATTTAGTAGTTAGCAATGGAAAATTTTGAAATACTAATAAATTGCTTAAAGACAGTTGACCGTTCGTTTGTTCTGGAGAGAATGAAGTGGTTTTTAGAATCTTTAAAATCTAAAAATATAGCTATTTACTGGAGCCCTTGAAACTATTTCTTAATTTAAAAGAAACATTTAAGCCTGCAGTGACCAAAAGAAGAGGAAGGCCAAAGAAAAAACCATCAGAACATGAAGAAATAAAAAGTGTTGGCTTTATTGATCAAACCTAAATTAGAACCAAACAAGCCAGGACAGAGCTAACTGTAAAATATTACTTTAAACATTTTTAAATAAAGTGTACGAGAATAATCATCCACGAAAAAATGCATGAGTTTATTTCAAGTAGTCTCTAACGTGGAAAAGAAGGCCATACACTAAGAGACCAGTTATTCAGTATGAAAGAAAATACTGAAAAAGCCTGTCAGTAATAAAGCATTGAAAATTAAAGAAAATTACCCAAGTAAGAAAAATAAAGTCGCAAGTAATGGTAAACTAGTCTAATGTTATCAAGATCCAATCATTCTGATTCAACTGTGATCAATCAATTTAAGAAATCAACCGTTCCTAGTTTATCAATAATTGATAGTTCCTCAAGTACGTGTACAATAAAATTCTGTTCTTGATACAACACCTTTAGTCGCGAAGTCACCTAATATTTTAAATAAAAATTCCCCAATGTTAAAGAAATCTACTACTAGTCAAGGTTTAAAGAAAAGAAAGCTTTTAGATGAATTTATATTTTGTAATGACTAAACTAAGAGATCCGGTAGGAAAAAGGATACAAAAAAAGTTAAATGATGATTTTTGTATTTCAGATAACTTAATTTAAATTAAACCAGTACAAATTGTATTAAGAAACTCATATATTTAATAGATTTTCTATTACATAATCAGCTATAGGCTAATACTTTTAATGCCTTTAAACAGGTAGCCGGGTTACAATGCGTAACAAATGTTAACTTTGTTGACAAGAAAATCAAATTTAATACATTTTGTATGAAATAGTAAACCAGTGAAAATCTGACTAAGATCAACTGAATTTAATATAAGGTATCAAACTCATCCGTAGCTCGGTTAGTTAATTTTTGTTGGTTGTTAATTCAACTTCATTAATGAAAATAGGTTGGTCTCGGTGGTATTTCTTTGAATTATTCTTTGCTTGGATATCCCTCCTAATTGTCACAGCATTTCGTCCAGTTGTAATTTTCCCGCCAGTGGTATATTTAATTAGAGAGAATAGACTTTCAATCGCACTTTCGGTGATCCTTATAAATGATAGAAAATAACCTGGGCACGAGTTAAGAAATTCTTTGGGTAAGCCCTTGAAACCGTAGTTCATAACACGTAGTAAGTCCCAAGTTTTTCTTTCCTTACAATTTATCGTAACCCATTTTCGAAAAACAAATATCCATACAGTTCACTCATTACTTCTTCTTACTGAAATACTTTATTTGGCGGAGCATTAAGGCACGTTCACGAGTCACGAACAATGTTACTTTTTAGCAGATGCCATCCAAATGAAACAACACTTCTGAAAAAATTGGTCCATCAAGTGCCCAATTAATAGTGAGTGTAGGGAGCTGTTGGCTCGCGTGGCATGCAACGCTTGCCACCACCCTCCTACGCATTGTAAACCGGCCACCTGAATTAATGGCTTTAAAAATCACCTAATGACTTAGGCCTAAGGTGGTGCCTTGGGTATTAGCCTAGCCTAGCTGATTAAATTATGAACGGCATTAATCTTTTTGTTTCAGAAAAATGGTTGTCAACACTTGGGTTAGTTTAAAACCATTTACTCCCATGGTGAGCTTCATCAGAGCAAGGTTTTCAGCTGAAAAATCACACACTACTCCTATACATTTAAAATTATACATTTCCAAAGCCTCTAGGGTCTGATATAGAGTTTTTGTTGAAATTTACATACGGAAGTGAAATATACCCCAGAAGTTAAATCTCACCACAAGTGTTGTAAGATATTCAATTTAGGTTTTATTTATTTTAGAAAGACATACATTGCATTTAGAGGGCTAAGTCAACTGGCGACTTGTAAGCCATCTTATTAATTAAATTAAAATCATTATACATAAAAAAGTAAAAACAAATTAACAGATTAGGCTATTTTTTAGATTTAAAACACAGGTCTTTCCGATTATATTCCCAGGCTTGCGTATCTCCCCAGAATTATAATAAAAACATATCTTCGTTTAAAATTTTTATCTTTAACATCTTTTTGAAATTAATGTAATTAGCAGCCGATTGAATTGTACCTTCTAGGTTATTAAAGTTTTTTGCGCCTTTATAAAAGATAGATTTAATTTTTTTAGTGGTATAGCACATTGGTTCATTTAATATTTTTGCTGATCTTGTTTTTTTTAAGGTTTTATTTATTTCGGTGATTTTACATCCCGAATTTTTATCTTTATAGATATATAGTAGGCTTGCATAGTTATTCAATTATAATGAGTATTAAAAGCACGACTGATACTTCATGGTATTTTTATTAAAATCTTTAAAATTAAAATTTTTTACAATTTTTACATATTACCGGATCTTTCGGGTTCGAGACCCCCCTTCAAGCGGTGTTCTTCTTGTATGACGGGGGTCTCGAACCCGAAAGCTCCGGTAATATGTAAAAATTGTAAAAATTTTTAATTTTAAAGATTTTAATAAAAATACCATGAAGTATCACAGGGCCGGCTCAAGACATTTTTCTCATCCGGGCAAGGGGGATTTTTGGCGCCCCTCTTATTTTGAGACTAAATAAAACTACCCCCCCCCCCGTAAAAACATTACCATGTCCATGTTCTAAATTTACCGTTTTCATAACAATAAATAATCCCTATAATAACTTTCTAAATACTTTGTGTAAACATATTTAATACCTTCTTTCTGGTACATGGTCATGTTACATGGAGCTTGAAACACTAGGTAAGGTCACAGGTGGTAAGACTAGTATACCTTAAGTTCATTAATAATAATGTCCATACTGAATAGTATCATGGTTAATATATGTGAAATAAAAGAATTAAGTTTACGAAGAACCCGCGAGTTAAAGATAAAAATAATGGATATTTTTATTTTTAACTCACGGGTTGTTCTTAGTAAACTTAATTCTTTTATTCCTTACATTAATTGCAACTTGATTAAAACACTTTTTGCGGGATTTTTTAAGGCCTACACCATATGTAACTTAATAACTCATAAGTATGCCATAAAAGCATTTTCACTAATGAAACCTTGTTCACGGGATATGACGTTAATTACGTCACTTACAATTCCGTGACGAAATAAGCGTCATCAACTTTACTGATTGGAAACGGAAATTAGTGAGAATTCCTCGCGCGTTTCTGGCTTTGCCCATGTCAAGTTTAGCTCGTGCCTCGCGATTACATGATTTCATTTCCATGGTAACCTTTTCAATAGCGCAAGGATTATAAGCATTTTTGAATTTTAGGGTTCGCTTTATATATGTTCCGCGTGAAACAAGGTCTCATTGAATTTTTTTCAATGGAAATGTTATACAGAGGCATACTTATGAGTAATTATGTTACATATGCCTACACTTATGAACATTTTTAAAGCTGTCGCTTGCTTTTCTGCTTCAATGACTTCTCTTCATTTCCTTTTTTTATATAAAGAACCAGAATGCTTCTTTTTCTCGGACATCTTAATTCAATTCAACGTGACTCTAATTAATATCTATCTAACTAAAACTAATAAATGGCTTTCTGCGCGTGCGCGTAAAATAGAAGAGACTAACTGTAATCACGGACACACGACAGAGTAAATCGTACCGATAGACTGCTTTGGAACTAGCCATCGAAAACAATTTAAATGTATTTTAGAATATTAAATGCAGGTTCATAATAGCCCGAGAAACAAATAGAATTCTTGAAGATGGCTAGTTTATTTATCATGAAGCTGGATAAACGACAACGAAATAGCAAGCAAGTACATTGAAGTACTGTATTACTTTGGGCTTCCTTCTATTCTTGTGGCCCTAAATGGGTGTGCAATAACTGGTGACTTTACCGGGGAGTTGGGGTCCGGCTCTTGTAACCCATAAGGGCGGTGGCGCACTGGGAGATGTTAGCTCTGATCAAATGGTCATACCTCCACCTCCGACTTTGGTCAGGTTTGGGCTGGAAACTGAGCTTCAGCTCAGGTCGGCTGGAGTTGCTACAGCATCCACTCTTAATCCCACCGCTGTGTGTGAAGTAAGAATTGGTCCACCCACTGCTGCACCTTTTGCTGGGTTGAGTGGTTTGCGTCAAAGGTGGCACCATCAGTAGTAGGGTACTACTACCCATGCTGGATTTGTCACCTGTCCGGGCTTGGGGACGTTGGCGTAGGGCACTATGATGATAGGCCCCCGGTGGTATGGCCCCTGTTGCTAGGTACACCGGGCTAAACATTCTGGCACACTTCTATTCTTGTGGTATCGCCCAACCACTTTTTCTTCTTAATATTATATACCCTGGTTTATAATGAAAATACCAGGATAATGCTTCATCCGTCAGAAATATGCACCGTAATTTTATGGTTTATTTACTATTGTAAAATAAATAGTCGCAAAAAAACGTTCATCGACGATGTTGGACATTTTGGTTGGGAAAACGATTTGTATTTCTAATTAGCTAAAGATTTTTCAAATTATGTTATGCTTTCATTAAAAATTTTATAAACAAATCCAATTCTTGGTAAACCAAAAAGGCGCACAACACAATTTCGGCGCCCCTCTCAAACCGGCGCCCTGGGCAGTTGCCCGGGTTGCCCGGCCCTTGAGCCGCCCCTGAGTATCAGTCGTGCTTTTAATACTCATTATAATTGAAAATTCAAAAATGGTAACAAAACATTTTAACGTATATGATTGCATAGTTATATTGTTGTATTACACGAAGAATTTTGCTATTTTTAAATAACATTTTTGTATGAGCTAGGTAGGGGGCATTGTATACCGATCGTAGTATTCTTTTTTGAAGTTTTTGAATACGTTCTGTATTGAACTTCGAAGTTTTTCCCCACAAACACAAATACCATACGACAAAAGAGAGTTAAACAACGTGTGGTACATTTCTACCATAACTTTACGGGGTAACATATTTTTGCAGATGTACATACCCTCGACAGTTTTATACAAAGCGCGTTCACTTGGTCGTTCCAGGTTAGGTGAGAGTCGTACCAAATGCCCAAATACTTATATTTTTCAACTTTTTTAAGTGGGTGGTTATCAATAAGGATTACAGTTTCATTTATTTTTTTGCCGAAATTTTTTAAAATCATGTACTCTGTTTTATCAAGGTTAAGCTTTAGGCCATTGTTATTTAACCATGATTGGATATTCGATAGATATAGAATTAGCAATAAAGTTGAAACATTTTCCACAAACTAGCAAAAGGGTGGGAGACGGCGTTTGTTGTGTTGTATCTTTGAATATGTCAATTAATTGGGGTCAGTCATTTTGGCCATAGCAAATCCAACAAACTCGTGGATTTTGCTGTTCCACATGGTTTTATCAATAACTTCAATTTCATCAAATATAAGAATCCCAGTATCAGCAGGGGTCAGTTCACCTTTAGCTTCCTCCTCGACCTGAAATTTTTCATATTTGATTCGTTCTTCATCGAGATATTCCTCGTGAACTCCTGGTTTGTGGTTAAGTTTATGGGTTTTCTCTCTCAATGTGGAAACACTCTGTAGACTTAATAGCAATCCTCAAAGTATAGAATTCCACTCAGGTGTGTGAGAAGTCAGATACTTTTTTGGTTGTGGACAAAAAATCCCTTTAATCATTTAAATGTTTTACCATTGATTAGTTTCAGTGGAATTATAACTATTTAAATAAACCGGAATTTTCGGATTCAGGGTGGTCGATAATGCAGAGAGTTTCAACAACAATTAATATTGTAAGTGAAAAGAGACGAGAATGGAAGCTATGAAAGTAGAAAATAAGTGAAGAAAACTATAATCACTGGTGTAGCGAAAGGTTTCCGCCTTTTGACCCCTCAACCGATTCTGCCAAATTCGTTTTTACCACAAGTAACGTAATAATCTCTATAGGTATGACATTTGTCATTGTTTCAATGTTAAAACTATTAGTCACTGTGTCTATCAAAATATTGTTAAAAAAAACCATTCACTCGAGGAAAGGATGCTAAACCAGTAATTACAGTTTTCTACGCCTATTTTCTACTATCATTGCTTCCACTCTCGTCTCTTTTCCTATACAATATTAATTTATGTTGAAACGCTCTGCATTATCGGGGGAATGCCACAAGTGATATTTGACGTCTTTTAGTTTTTCCCAAATGGAATCGAAAATTGCACCCGGCTATAGCTCCTCAACCGTTGGTGGTAGAGCATTGACAGTGACACTTTCTAAATATGAATCGTAATCGACCACCCTGAATCTGAAAATGCCGGTTTCAGGGGCGTAACTCCATTATTTTAAAAGTTGTCAAAAACGACATCTGGCGTTTCCGCCGTAGCTATTATCGCTTTGCAAAATACGACAACTCCACGTGAAAGGAAATAAAAAAGTATTAAAAATTGCTTGTGGTTTCATTTTTCTATCGCTTACACGTTTCGAGAAAATTTAAGATAACTGCAAAAACTCCCTTTGTCGAAGACTTTTGTAACAGACTGTACTTCACTAAAATAGGAAGGTAGCAGCCGGTATCTGTATCAATGGTAGACGGTCAGTTCTTGATCCACCAGCAGGTTATAATCCTGATTGACAGACCCCACATTTTTAGTGACCGAACTAAATCTTTATAAACATAATATAAAGTTTTTAGGTAAGAAATACTCTTGCGCTTTGGAGAAAAGCACTTTATATGCCGAGTTTGAGTTTGAGTTTGAGTTTATTTTTTTCACAGTATTTTTGTGTACAGGTGGAAAATTAAGGGCTAAGTCATCATGCGACTTGTAAGCCCTTTGTAAGGAGCAATACATTTTTTTTATATAAAAAGGCAAATACATACATGTATAACTAAAAGCAGTTCAACAATACTGTCCGAAAAAAAGACAAAAGAAAACAAAAGAAAAGTGGATATATACAAATATGGATTATGTAAATATGCAATTAGTAAATTAATAAATAAACATGTTCCGAATATCCAAAGATTTATTTTCTTTATTAATAAGAAACTATAAACAAAACAAAAGAATATTTTAAAACCAAATACAAAGCGCATTATCTAAATTATCAACTCGGAGTCTTTACTCAACTCCAAATCTGGATAACTACAAATCGTGATTTTACCGACGACCATGAGAATTTAGGAGTTTTTCGGCGAAAAGTGAACTTTTGACCGTCGTGGGACCCTTTTATTGCGCGTTGAGCGGATATTACGTGTCTTGTTCATAGTTGTAAAAATAAATACAAAAAGGTTTATATCTAATCCGCCTTTGCTATTAAAATCCGCCGGTTGATTTAAAATAGCGTGCATAATGCTGCGAAGGCTGTAGGAACAGCACATTTTTAAGCTACGAAGCCCTAAAAAGCACGATCGTTTTTCCACTACGTAAGTGTTACCATCTAGCGACATATAGGCAAGTTACAAAACAAATATATATTTACAGAAATCGACTTTCTTTGAGAAAGCGACTTTAATTTACTTCTCACGCCATCTATCGTTTCATAAATTTACCAGTATTTTCAGTAAACAAGTCATTTATTCGTTTATATTTTTGTACAGGGAAAGTAAAACCTTTATTTGAAAAAGAAAAAGGTAAATTATTGAACAAATATTTTAGCCTCGAGAATCAATTTTATTCTATTAGTTTCGTCAGCCAAAAACGGATTATATTAAATAGATCGTTTGAATAGATCTTTTTTGTGTCTTTTTTTAAATGGAGTATAACCCTAGCAGGAAAAAAAAGCTTCCTTTATTACTCACTAAAGGCGGGACAGTCTAGATCTTAGTAGAAAATCCTTCCACGACTGTATTTTTCCCAAACAATACTTTTATATAAATCTTCTCGGCAGGATGGAAAATTGGAATTTTCTACCACGTTCAAAATTGTCGTGCCCCGAATGAGTATTGAAAGAAGCTTAACCTTCACTAGTATGGATTTACTGATTTTCAGCTTGGGAGTGTAGGGGAAAAGGCATCTGAACCAGGGACGTACCTTTGGGGGGGACAGGGGGGAGGCTCCCCCCTCCCCAAAGTTTTGTAGAGTTGGCAAATCGAGGTGGACTTGGCAAAATGAAAATTATGAAACATGTTAGTTAATTAAAAAAACTCCTAAATCGATAGTAAACAAATCATTTAGAATTTCCCAGCAATTTACTTCCCTAAAGTCATTAACTATATTTGAGATTTCTATGTAGTTGCTTCTCCTTTTGTATAACTTACAAGACCTGATTTCTACGCTAGGCAACTAGTGTGTCGGAACTTTAGTTCAGCCTTGTGGTAAAAGCTTTTTAAATAGTCATTTTTCCTACAGCACCTTATAAAATTGAAAGGCAGATGGACGCGTGATAGAGAATATCGGTTGTTCGTTATTATTTCAGTGTTCATTTTCTACGTTAAATTTGGCAATCTGTATAAAATTTATAAAAATAGTTTTAATTTCTATAGGAGATGTTACAGTTTTTTTTACTTCGGGTAAATTAGGTAAGTCGTGAATATTATAGTGATATTCTTTAGGAAAGTCAAAATTTCACAAGCCAATATTCCTAAAGTGGCGTTGGGTAAAGATAACGTGTGATCATATGGTGTGATACAGTGTCGGTTGTTCTTACGTTAATATTTCAGTAATAAGTGTTTGAATTTCTTATGTTATATTTGGGTATGAATAATTCCAGTTATTCAAAGCAGTTCAGTTAAACAACAACTAGTATTCGTCAGGATGAAATATATCAATTTTTTACTACAGCGGGATACACGACGAGAAAATAGTAAGCGGGTTTGATGGGATTTTTAAATTGCTGTAACATCGTTCAATCTCTGTTTTCTACTTCGTGTATCTCACTTTATATATAAAGAGAGTAAGCAAATGCTTCACTCAATATAACTAGACGTCGAGCCGTTTTCGCCATTGAATTAGGAATAGTCCCTCTAGAATGACATAGGCGCGTTCGGTAGTCGTGGTTTCGCGAAACAAATTCTGAAATTTGCAGTCGGCGCACTCAGCCGTCAACTCTATCATAATACGGGTGGCGCCATCTATAACTTCCAAAGTACATTAGTACCATTAATTCAATTGTATAGTATATAGTTCCCGCCGCTAACAGCGAATGACGCCACCGATTATAATTTTAATGAAACATTTAAATTGAAATCTACCGTAGCAATCCAAACTTAGACTACTTGACAAACTTTGGTTTTTACTTGGCAAATTTCACTTACCTCCCCCCCCCCCCCAAACGTACACTCTTCGGTACGCCCCTGGTCTGAACAGACGAGGGGAGATACTTGAAACGAAATCTTTGTAATCTGATTTTCAAAATAGATATATTGCTACCACGCGCGAAGACAAAATATTTCGGTCTATTTATATAACAATTCTGTGAATATCTTCAGATTTTATAATTTGGGAAACTTTTAAGTCAAAAATACGAATACGAAAAATGAACGGTGTAGGTCGAAATGTTTATTTAAATCGTAGATAGGCCTATAGTTTTATTTTATTAAAACGAACTTTTGGTGAAAATTAAATATTACTCAATGTAAAACTATATATTTGTGTTATTGGTTACACGGGATGTGGGGTGGTGAAGTGGTTAGCACTCTCACCTTCCAGAGCCTGGTTCGGTCCTAGCTTGTGGCACTGGGTGAAAACTCGGAACCACTCCTTCGGCGTTGAGTTTGTAAGTTATCTCCCTGCTTCTTAGTGGGTTTTCCTCCGAGCTCTTCGGTTTTTTCTTTCCGTAAAACCTGGCTGATCAAGTTATACGGTAATAGTAGGGAGCTGTTGGTTATATTGTTATGGATTATGTCACGTGTTATATATCAGCATTTAACCTCGATATGTTGTCTGTTATTTTTGTTGTGACTAATAACCAAAACTAATTTATTTAAACCAAAGTAAACCTAATATCCTTCAGTATATAGAGTTTTCAGTTCCAACATTTTGGCTATAAGAGTTAATTTGTAAAATACATTTATTGTTTCGCCATTTCATTTTTTATGCAATATCAAAAACTCAAAACTATCAACAAATGCAAAAAAATCATTGAAAATTAGTTGATGACCACCCATAAAAGGGGGAAGCACGTTTTAACCATTCATTCATCCCCTATGCTCTCCCCAGTGCAGTGTTACCGGGCACTTGCTAAGGTAAGCTTAAGCAGATGTCTTTTACGGCGTTGATTTTCACATAGACACAGGGTTAACCGCTTATGGTTATTTTTTAATTAATTTATGAGTAAATGTAAAAATCGTGCAACAAAAGGCTATCGTTTTTTTCGATCCCTGCTATTTCACAAAGAAGAAGAAAAGCTTGGCTACAGGCTCTCCGTCAAGAACGATTTTCGAATCCGGCTTTGGAAATACCAAAGTGTCATCGAATTTGCAGCCGTCATTTTGTGTTAGGTAAATAATGTATATTAATTATATTTATAAATTAATAATTGAAGCATTTGGCCTCAGTCAATTTGGTGAAGCTCTGATCATGGAAAGCGAATTAAATTAAAATAACAGACTTATTGGAGGTCCTATATCAACTGAGGTAGCTTGTCAGTTGGACGCATAAATTCAAACTGATGATAGATCGGATCCAAAAAAAAATAAATGTATCTAGCCCAACCACCTTTAAAGCGTACGAAGATTCTCAAACACAAGCAGAATTGACAATGGATTGGATTAACCAACTTGAAGACTGCATGAAAAATTCCAGGCTAGATGAAGATTCCATTCGAGAGGATGATTCTTGTGCAGCATATTACATTGTCTAGCTTTCTACACTAACTATAATAATTGGGACCTTTAAATTACTCGATTCTCATATGCAACCTATTTTAAATGCCAGGATTATTAATTTTGTCTTTTACGGTTGTGATTGGATTTACATGTAGATGTGAAAGATCTTGGATACAGATTCCCGGTATCCTCTAGTACTGTTTTTCGAGTAATTGATAAGTCGTTAGAAGTTATGTATGTTAGACTAGATCGCTTAATTAAATGGCCCTCGAGAGACGAATTATATTTAACGATGCCTAATTGCTTCAAAGTGACCTTTGGTAACAGAGTAGCTGAACTATAATAGATTGTTTAGAAATTTTCATTGAGAGACCTTCATCTCTAGATGCTAGGGCGAAAACATGGGCTTATTACAAACATCATAACACTACAAAGTTTCTGATAGATACCACATCTCAAGGTTCCCTTTCCTTTATTTCTGAAGCTTCGGGTGGTCGCTTCTCTGATAACGAAGAAATGTAATATTTAGAAAAATTTACTCCCGGGAGATCTTTTTTAGCTGACCATGGGCTTAATATAATTAAGTCAGTTGGATTTTACTGTGCTGAAAAGGCAGTCCAGCTTTCCCGAGAAGAAAAAAACAATTAAGTCCAAAAGAAATTGGTGACACAGGTAAGATTGCTAATGTTCGGATACATGTTGAGCGACTTATTAGACTTAGTAGAAACTAATTTAGAATAATCCAATCTATAATTCCGATTGACTACAAGCACAGTGACAATGAAGGAGAACCATCTAAATTAGATAAGATAGATAAAGCTTGTTGCGCTTTGGTAAACGCTTGTAACTTTGTACTAGCTTGTGGATGTTTTAAAAAATGTTATTTTATTTTCATTTAAAATTTCTCACTTTGTACAATATAAAACCATATATTGCCGTTTATTGCTTTGAACCGAAAAGGTTTTAATTTTTCCCCAAGTTTTTTTATCATAATAATTTTATTTGGTAGTTCATTGCTTTGTACGTGACCCTTCACAATTTTTTTGTTATGACAATTTTTTTGTCGCAGCTCAGTAAAAAAAATATTTATCAGTTTATTAATTTTTATTAAATGCTACCTTACTCTTATCCCTGGGTTTTGGAATTGTTTTTGAACATTACGGGCAAAACCGCTAGGGGCTTTTTTTTTATGCCCAAGCATTTAAAATGAACCATTATAACTGGCAGTTTTCACTGTAACACGCAATCATCTTCCCTTCTTCCGGCTGACAGTAACAATAAGTTTTAACCATATTCTTTTGGGATTTAGCATTTCGAATATTTATCGATACATCAGCCAATTTGTCATGGAGATGATGAGTGGTAAAATAATGGCTGTCTAGCTCCTGTAAGATGCAGGAATGAAACAATTTTGCTGCTTTAACCAAAAATTATTTACAAAACTCTTTATTTGTGCTTATTCGTTCAATTGTTTTACCTTTTGGGGTACATATCATGAAATATGAGCATTGAGATTCACAAACGAACATTTGTAATTGTATCTTATAGTAGTATGCATGATTCAAATCAATTTTAAATTCGTTACTGGTTTCGGAAAACTTTAACGGTGAATATGTAGTTTTAGCAAACTGTTCATTTGTCAGGTCTCTTCCAGAAAATGGAGCCTTAATTTCTAATGTGCCAGTACCACAAAATTTTCACGACAATATTACGTCGGGGGATGAATCTATTAATGGGTTATAAATAGCAAAACCAGATTTTATCATGGCTAGAGCTCTGCGTAACAGATAAATTAACTGACTAAATTTTTATTAATCGTAAATATTTTGGTTAACTGTTTATTTATGGATATTATCCGTCGATAAACAACGATTTAACATGAAAAAAAATAAATTATATATTTGGATAAATTTTAGGTTATGGATAAAAATAAAATAAGTGGTTAATTTTTATCCAAACGATGAAGTCTAATCATGGCTAATCTTCATGGTGATTCCTACTTATTTCCATTAACATAGCAGCAGCCTTATCTTTATATTTTTCCCCCAATATTTAGCTTTAAAATAAAACGTAATTTCTAGCAAGCTAACAGAAGGCTTTGAGGGATCCGTATGGTATACTGACTTAGCATTAGATGAACTTATTCTTCCAGCCTTTTGAGCGTACCAAACCTTACTAGATGCCTGTTCCCTCGTTAGCAACTCGATCTTTTTCGATGGTTGTTTCGAGATTTTAATTTGATCTTTTAATACGTCGCAACACTCCATAATTTTAGGCAGGGGCAAATCAAAAGCTTCGCTTTGTCTTAGTTGTAGCGATAAAATTACTGATTTAGATTTGGACGGAGCTGGACAGTCTAAATACTCATTAATTTCGTCTTCTGTAACTTTAGGAATCAGTTATTGCTAAAAGATATTTAAAAGTTACTGGATCAGATCTAATTTCTTATCAGATTACGAAATTAAATCTAACTGTTTACGAGTTTTAAAAGTAGACATCGAAATCAGATGTAGAATTAGCTGAAAAATATCAAAATTTTAAGTACTATTTATTAACCTCAACAAGTTTTTATGGAAGGGGAAACCAAAGATCTCGGGGGGAAACCCCTTTAACCAGTGGGGAGAGAACTTGCAAACTCAACGCAGAAGGAGTTGTTCCGAGCTTTCACCCATATTAACATAAATACCCCAACTAATACCAAACCTAAAGGAAGTCGTGAAAGGCTGCATTTAATAAGACAATAAAACGTAGAAAATTGCAGCAGAAGACACTAGCATAAACTCTATGTCTTGTTCAACTTGTTACAACGTTCCACTCGCGCCTTGATATTTTAGCGTAAACAGGCAATTTTGGGTGAGCTCCCTGAATTAAAGAAAAATGCGCGACCCTTTTACCGGAGTATATTACCTTTTAACACGTTGCACAAGACAAAGAATTTATGCTAGTGCCTGTTGATATGTCAATAGATTATTTACTGCTCAATAATAATTGAATAAGACTTATTCATATGTATAGGCTAAATGACAGCTAGGGCCCGTTGCAAAGTAAGATTATTTCTAGGAGCCGTAACCGAATAAGATCATGTCTATTTCCCACTTAGAGGCCAGACGATGTCTTAGGTCCGTAAAGAAAGTAGATTTTATCTTTAGGGTTTGAAACGGGGCTAGATGATGTCTAGGAATCGTAACGAATATAAAAGAACCAAAGAAAACATAAGGTTAAGAACTAGAAGCCAGGGGTCCGATTCTACGATTCTCCTTATTATTCAGAAGAATAAAAAATTGTCCTTAAAAATTTAAATTATCCTTATGCTCGAATTTTCGGATAATACTTCTATTCTTGAGAACAATTGTCCTTAGTAAGCAGCAAAAATAGTTCAAAAATCAAGTGAGGATAAAAACTCTCCTCAGAGGCGTAAGGTTCAAGAATTATCCTTATTTGGCTCATATTTTAAAATGGCCGCCTTGATAAATATTGAAATTTGATATTAAGCTGCATTAGCGAATGTCAAAAAGCACCTCAAAGTGAATTTCAGTGAAAAATAATAATAATTAGTAAGTATAATAATTAGTTAATTAAATAATGACTACTCTTTTTAAAAGTATTTTTACAATGAATAGAGGTATAGTTTATTTAATTGTAATTAAATTTAATGTATACCTATCTCCTTTAAGATTATCTAACTAAGAATTTACCTTTGTTCATTATTTATTTTTATCATTTAATTTAATTTAAATCTTAAATAACGAGGCCTTCTTTTAAAATTAATATTAGCTAATCTCCTAGTTCTACCATTTCAAAATGTCATTGTTTTGTGGGTAAGCCTCGTCCCTCGTGATCAAGCTACACCATTGGCTAAGAAAGGGCCACATTTTCAAGTATTTGCTTTTCTCCATAGGGATCATACGAAAAGGATTTAACATAAGGACAATGATAGTAGAATGGAATTGTCCTTACCTTATCCTTAAAAGCGAAATAAGGATTGGTCCTTATATAAGATTTCCTAATTTTTAGAGAGAGTTGTAAAATCGGACCCCTGGTTTTCACAGCACTCTTCCAAAATCGCAAATTAAAAATAATCAAAACGTTTGGCGGCGATGTATGCCATTTCCTTTAAGTACTGTTTCCCTATTACCTCAAAGCCATAAATCGATAAGAAAGCAAAATTGGATGAGCATTACTTTAGAGAAATCATCATGTTGAAACTCCTGGTACGCTAATGGATTTAAGCTGTAACCAATATATCCTAAATATCATTGAATTTAGTTTCTATATCAAAGTTGATTTACTTATATTCTGTCTTAAATCCTAAAGGCTATGGGTAAAATATCCTTGTAATCGAAGGCTAGGTTTAAATAATGGCCACGGCGTGGATGGGCCCTCCAAGAACCAGCCCCACCCCATAGAATTAGAAGAAATGCCCATTTGACAAAACGCTAAAAATTCTCAGGCTAGCACAAAGACCTTAAACTGGCTTTGGTCACTTGTCCCTTCACAGCCTTTACAGTAGTAGGAATATTCGAAAAAATACCGCATTTCTGTGCACAAGCACGAACGCTAGCTAATCAACAATTAGAAACGATTTTACCCGCAGTTCTTGAAATTTTTAATTTATAATTTTTAATTTATCATGTATCATTTTTCATTTTATTTCATTTAATTTCATTTCATTTATTTTCTACAACCTCACCGTTGTTATAGTGATTAAAACATTGCCGTCCTTTTCCAAAACGGTAGACTTTAACACTTGAAATTTGAGGTATTATGGGTAAGAGCATTTCTTATTGTCTATTAAAACTTTGCGCAAAGCGGCTTGTGGTATTCTCGGGATTTTATTTGATTTTTCCTTGTACTGCTTGAACTATTAACTTGACCTCTTGTCAAGAGTGCTAATTCAGTATATGAATTCCAACATTGTGGCATACTAACGTTTCGCATTAAAATCCCCACGGTTCCAGATCCATTTCCGGGTCCCAAAGCTTTTCCGAAATCCATACTAGTCAGCTAGTACTCCTTCGTAAGAGCAATATGAAAAGTAGTATAATATAACAATTTCCTGTTAAAACTTTATTACAAAAAGCTGATTATATGTTTCATTGTTGGAGTAGAGCGAGCGAAACTCTCAAATTGCGTTGTGTTTAACGCGCACATAAATAAGTTCAAGTTCAAGTTTATTGTTTAACAATTATAATATTTATACATTGTTTACGGTTTAAAAGGCCCAGTCAATAGAAACTTATAGATCTGTACGAGTATAAAAACTTTATAGTACTTTAACCACAAAAGAACCTTGTCCTAACCAAGACTAATTTTGATTTTCAAACTGCGACCATTAATAATTGTATTCGACTTAAATTACTTTAATAACATCGATAAGTGTTGTTCAATTTAAAGAGAAATAATGGCTTTACGGATTTCAGAGAGTCGTGTTTGAAACCAGTTCTCAAACCCAAATTTAAAATAAATAAATGAATAATCAATCAATTAAGAGGAGACTAAAAGTTGCTTAAAAAACAATCACATTTTAGTCCAAAAAATTTATTGATTGGCGAAAGAGCGAAAAGTCTGATGAATGACGAAAGAGAATCAAACGGGCGAGCAACGTTATTAAAATTGAGTGCCATAGCAAAAATAGACTGGCGAAGAATGACCAGCTGAATAAGTGATGTAAGAGTGACAAAATGGACCAAACGGCCGATTGGCGACAGTCTACGAATAGACTTGATAACTAAATGTCGACGAAATAACCAAGCGTTGCCCTGTTGAGTGCGCGAATGTTTATAACAAAAACTTGATCGACCGTCCTCAAATATATGGGTTGGAATTAGAAGAAACGTGTATATATTTTACCCAAAAATTTAATATCCTTATTCAGAGTTCAACAATTCAGCCAATTAATTATTTAAAGAATGAAACTAACCTTATGTCAACGAGTTCTTGATTTATCGTCTTTTATTCATGTTTTTTAGATAAAATATTTTTATCATAATCTTCTACTTGTTAATGCTGTTAAGTTCATAAAGGTTGAAGTTTTAGTATACAATGATGCTTTCTCATTTGATTTTTATACCCTAGTTGAACCATGAGTGTGTCGACAGCAAACTGCTGTGGGTTTGTATGGCTACCAAACGAATTCCGTCCGCTTTTATTGATACCTTCTCAGAATTGTACAAGTAATACCATTACTCTTACTCAATTGGCCCAGTCACTAAACCAAAACCTGAGAGCTTGATTTTACCTACGTCTGGGCTGCCTGCTCACCGCTGTTCTATTCATCATCTTCCTGGCTGACTTGGCAAAAGATCTAATAAATAATAATCAGCTAGGCTAATACCCAAGGCACCACCTTAGGCCCATGTCCTCTAGGAGCAGTCATTAACTATTCAATTTAATTTTCATGTTTGCTGTAAGCTGATGCTATTGCACTCTTCACCAATAATTTAAAAGACAGGGAGACGGGTCTGAGCTTTAGCATCCCAAAATACGTATTTTCAAATATCGTGGGCACCAAACCCGACATGCGTTTCATGTTGCAGGGCTCCAACCTATAATATATGGAAAGCTTCCAGTATACCTAGGATGAACGTACTTTGCAAGCTGGCATTTTCTGGCCATGATAATCAAGCGTTGCCACAAATTACAATGAACAGTCAGGATCTAAGCGGTTTTATCCTACACTAAATACTCGGTGGGAAGGCTACAACGGAAAGTCATTGTGGTTTCCTCGATAACGTATTAATATGAGGTGCTTTGTTTCTCCACTCGTGTTGTGGATAACATGAAGAAAACCCAATTTGAGGTTGTTAATAAAGCCCTAAATGCGGGGCCTTATATAGCAAAAGGCTCGGTCTACAATGGCACATCAGTAGGCTAAAAGTAATCTATGTTATCTCAGTCGTCTGAAGTTCATACCAGACTCAAGCCCACCTAAACAAATCTTCAACTACATAAGGCGAATAGGCATTAACACAAATTGGGAAAATCGTGTTCCGGAATAGTTACAGTAAAAGGGAAAGCTGAGACTTACAAAGAGAGAAATTTTATTTTATCCTCACAAGCTTCAGACAGTCAAATTTTGTCTGTAAATCTAAGCTCAACGTTAATAATGAAAAAGAACGGCAATGTAAATTTACGCGCACGTAAATAGCAATAGCTCTACCGCCTTTCGAATAATATCTGCTTTGATGAAAATATACCGTGATAGGGATGGAGACGAACGGTATTAATACTAAAAATTGTAAGTAGGCCTATAATAAAACTTTGTCCTTTTAGTATATGTAACATAATTACTCATAAGTATGCCACTGTACCTTTATTCCATTCAAAAATCTTCACTAATGGTTTGTTTCACCACGAACCAGTAAAAAGGAGGACTACGTTAGATACTAACCTTTTTTATTCATCATAAATATTAAAAGATTTTATCATTTCCATGGAAATTGTTTAACTAAAAAATTTTTTATTAACAGAGAGACACGCATGGATTTTTTTAAATAATATTTAATCAATAATTGGGGTGTAAAAAGCCCACAATTTTCATAAACAACTGAGCTTTCAATCCGCGGGTGTCTAGAACGCTTGAAAAGTGTCTAGAACGCTTGAAATATTCCTAGAAAACTGAAATATATCTAGAACTGTCTTGTTCAGTTTTTTCCGGACTAGGAAGTATAAACCGAAGAAAAGGCGGTACGGGGACTTGGCCTTCTTGTTAGATTGAGTGAGCAATTACCAAGCTACCACGGACTGAAACATGATAGCTAGGGTGGATTTAATAAAACCAGAAGTTAACAATACCGAAACAGAACAATTTTAATTTGAACTTGATCAATTCTACATTTCTACATGTAGGTTTGGTTAGTATGCGCTTATTAGGGTCGAATTGCAGTGAAACCAAGTGCGACGCGAGTGTGAACATTCCATTGACCTCACGCTCATTTCCGCAACCTGGCCCTACTAGCATATACAATACAATATTTCAAAGAGTGAAATCTCAGGTATTTTTCCGTAATTCCAACACTTAAAATTAATCCTCTACAAAAAATACAGTTGAAATTTACACTTTGAATCTTAAAAACAGATAAAAGAAAGTAACTAAATTAACAAAAGAGAGGTTAAGCAGAACGCTCTAGAAGTTTGAACGACAACGTCGAGATTCACATGATCATTCTCCGCGGTTTTCTTTTCGCGTCTATACTTTGGTGTCGGAACCAATTATAACTTAAAGACCTCTCTATATTTCGATCGAGCATTTAAAAAAAATACTAAATACTACAATTTTCCTTCCAACAAATCGAGAGATAATTATGGCAGGTTTGTCTTTTTCTAGCTACGTGAGTTTTAGCAATCGTAAATACTGCTTTAAATTTAAATCCTAATTTTTGATAATTTTAGATGAACTCGGAGATTCAATTAAAGTAAAGCAGGGTTCACGAAAACAAATGTTATTCGATATTATCAGATCAGATGATTTGGGTTAGTAGCCAAAGTTGATAGTTAAAACTCGAATCTAGAGGTCGGCGGAACGAAAAAAATTAACCGGCAAAATTTCGATTAACCATAAAAAGTTTGGTTAACGGTTTTTATGAACATTTTATACGAATAAACAACGATTTAACATGCAAAAATAATCGGTTTTTTCGTATATTTTTTGGATAATTTGCGGTTATGAATAAAAATAAATAATTGGATAATTTCTTATTTAAACGGCGATCTCTACTCGAATCTAATCTGAATTTATGCAAGCCGACGGACATAATAAGCAGATTTCAGATGTAATCTAACAAATACCCGGATTAAATTCCTAAATTCCAAATCGGTTTCTTGAGAGTAAGAATCATTTACAATTTGAGATCAAATTACAAAAGATTAACCGGATCTGACAAATTATCTTCAGATATTTGAGAAATAAAATATTTCTAAAAAACCTTCAGTTTTCAAATAAAAAATATGGCAAAAAGTTTAACAAAACCCGCCAATTGTTTTAAAATTCTCCAGTGGCTCAAATAGCAGCTTATTTTTGTAGAGCCTCGTACCCTAGATTGGAAATCAATCTGTCACCGGTGGTCAATAGCTTTCACCCACTTCCTGCCAGAACTTAAGATTAACTCCATATAGTTACCATGGCTGATTAGAAAAAAAAAATACTAATATCGTGAGGCTACTGCCCCGGACAGGGTAAGGAAGGGGTAATAGTTATTAAACAAACGTCTTATTTTGCATGGAAAAATATATCGGACTTTCTCTTGAATCAATTATAACGAAAAGACTTTTTTCCTCACCGTTCCATTCCATTTTCCGTAGGTGAGGCTAACATCGGCCGATGTACACGGATTAACTCTGGTGAGGTGGGTTCTACAGCTGGCTCGTACAAATACCACCTCCATTAACCATTGGCGTTGATAGGTCGATGCCATCGTTGCGGATAGCGTACTAAGCTTCGGTGCAAGACAACAAGTACCTAAACTTTGTAATGGAGTACAGTCCAGAATTTAAATATCCTGGCCAAATTGAATATGTAGCACAGGGTAACAGGATTGTGAATCCCGTATTTTTTATAAGCGAAATCAGACAATTGTATTAGCTTTTAATAGCCCACGCCAGCAGGGTTGTTTTAAATTCGTAAAATAGAAAAAATTGAGTTTATGCTCGCGTTTCATTTACGAATGTCCTGAATGCTTTCAAACGATGGCTTTACGTTCTGACTCGGCAGCCAAAAATGTTAGTGTCAAGCTACCCCAACAGGGACACGTATCGCTGGTAGTATTTATTTTTTGTGTATCGAATGTGATGCGGCTTTTTTTTAAGAGCACGCCATCTCACGGAAATGTATTCTAGAAGAGGGCTCACGGACGATTTATTTTTATATCACGTGCCATTTTTTGTTTGCTGTATAAAAAGCCGTATCACTTTTGAGACACATTGTTTCGAGATTGCTGCAAGTCTTCTTGGCGTAGGTGGTCTATGGTGAGACGACGAGAAAGAGCACTACCACCATCAATCACGGGGATCTGGTTTCACCCATTTGGAATAGGTATTCGCCACTTGGGCCATATAGATATAGCAGTAAGCACCTTTTCCAAAATGAAGATGGACTTGGGAAAATGTGACAAGAGCTACCCAAAGCGGGCGATGCAGAATATCGACTGGTGGCCGAATATGGAACTTCTTGCAAAACAATCTAGGGTAAAAGACCTCCATAAAAAAACTAAATCTCTTCATCTACCTGAAGAAGCATAAGGAAAATCGACTGACCACAATAAAAAACAACTCGAAATGACTCGTAAAACCAATTTAAAACACCACTCCATAAAATAGAGATATCCACCATATAATGCACCAGTTCATGTAATACATTGCATCGTAGGATAAATATCCAAGATACAAAGAATCAGCGACAGGAGGAGAAGATCCGGGATTGTTAATGATCATCTAGACCTTAGTCATCGAGCGACTTTTAATGCCATTAATTCAGGTGTCCGGGTAACAATGCGTAGGAGGGTGGTGGCAAGCCCTTCATGCCACGCTTACCAACAGCTTCTTACACTAATTATTACCTTTAACCTCAACCAGTTATTATGGATAGGGAAACCGAAGAGTTCCGGCAAAACGCCATTAACTCAACCACTCTGTCACCCAACACACCATTACTCCCAATAACCTACTGGTTCTGATATAATATAGAGATATCCATCACATATTGTACAATGACTGATTAAAAAGAAGACCTGGATCAGTTATATCCACCGTCACTTTAAATTTCCAACAGGTTTCCCAAAACGTACTTAGATATATCTATCATATAATGAACCAATAGCCACACTACATCGAAGGTTACAATTTTAAGACTTGCATAATCACTAACAAAAAGGCCAAATTTACCAATGGTTTTGATGAAATTTAGCTTTACCCGTTAGAAATGAGACCAGGACTATAAGAATGCATTGAATTTCATAGACACGAAAACTAGAAAAAAACAATAAACAATTTTATTTAGTGGTTTAGATAAGGTATTGCAGTATAAAATGGGAGTTTGATTGGGGATTGGGGGCAGAAGTACTATCGTCGTCATCCCTAGAATTTACATCAACTAGAGACAGGGCTTCTACGTCCTGCCTAGCGGTATTTGGTAGAGCAAGCCCGTAGAATTAGAGTAATTATTGGAGCTGGGAGGCTCTTCATACTTTTAAAAGGAATTGCTTGCGTCTTTTCTTAACAATATCCACCGCCATATTAAAAGCATTGACTGATTCTGCCACGCATCTCTGGTGCCTCTGCTGCATTGGTTTCCAGCTGCGCGGTGGTGGGTCAACGTATGAAGTGCCGTGGCTCTTGCTTTCCCGCTTTTTTTAGTCACACCGAGTGCCCGTTTTTCCGCCTTTTAGTAGCTTTTTACAAAGGCTTATGGATTTTACAGCATCCACTGTTACTCCCACAGCTATGCGCGAAGTGGGAGATGGTCGACCTGTTGCTGCGGCTTTTGGGGTTTTGGGTGGCTTTCGACAATGATGTGACCATCAGCAGAAGAGTTCTCTTGCTGCCCGTTGTTGTCCGGCATTGATGAGACCACCATGATTGTTCTTAGGTGCACCGGTATACTAAATTCTGACCACGTCCTCCAATTTGACTCGATGGTCAAATTTTCATGCAAAACAATATGTTCGTCTTCATTATATATTTTAATATTCAAATACTTAGTGAAAGGAAACAATTGGGTCCAAGGAATAATAAAAACTGCACATTTGCGCGTTTTTCGACGTTTTGGGGGCCAATTTTTGACGGCCAATTACTCGGATACGGTTCAATTTAGGAAAACGTTTCTTAAGACCTTCTTCACTCCTTGTTACCCAAAGAGCAGGCCAGTAAATTTGTGAAAGACTTGAAACACCCTGTATAACCATTCTTTGAGAAAATTAAAGTTACATTATTAAAAATGTTTTTGACCTGCAAGTGAAAATGAATTTCTTTTGATTAGTTCCGCTTAATTTTAGAGTGTTCTACGTAACCTTAGAGGTGCCCCGCTTAACCGTAGAAACCTTCACATCTTCTTAGAGTACACTGTGTTTTATAACCGTAATCCGCATAATCGCTAATAAATACTTTTTGTTTGCTCTGTCGCCAATGTATTCATCTAATCAAAGAAATGTGCAGAGCCAGGACGAGGGTACAAATTTCTTTTGGGATTAGATAATTCTTCATTTTTTATTGTTTTTTCAATGAAATATTTTTGTAAATGTTAATAATAGAGGACAGGACCAGTTTTGAATAAAATTTGAGTTCTGAGTGAAAAATGGACGTTCACAGCCTTGTTTTACTAAACCTGATTCTAACAAATATACATATATTATACAAAAACCAGTCCTGCGAACTAGAAAAACCGTGTTTATTCATGTTAATGATGCGGCTAAGAAGGGTCAGATATTAAAATAGAATAGAATTCGTGTCTTTACGAAACACCATGAATGATACTCGTTTGCCAAGTACACCAAGAAAAAGCTCTAAGCGTGAAGCGATTGTGTGAAAACTGAAAAGGGAAACGTGGTTTTCGACCCGGGAACTCATCTTGTCTACGTCACTCTCAGCCGAAGTCCTACCAAAAGAATGGGCAGAAATAAATTTATTTTTTAGTTATTCCGGGTGAAACGTTAACAAGAATAAACACGGTTTTTTCAGTTCGCAGAACTGGTTTTTGTATAATATATGTCCCTATTTCAGAAGTAGATATAATAATTCAATTAAATGAAGTTATTATTTCGTTGCGAATGAAATACATTCATATTAAAGCACTTCCTATCACACCAAAGCTTAAATAGAGGCATTTAAATTAATTAAGTATATAAGCTAACTTTAATTTTTCTTAATCTTGGGCGTCTACGAAATTTTATATATCGTAGTTCGGAAATATAAAACAAAAATTAAAAATGGAACGGTTATTCTTTTCAATTAATTGAATACCTAAATTTATTGTATATTACTTTATCTTCTGTAATTGGTCATTAGCCTCATTGAAACAATTTTGTGGAATGTTATATTGGTACCTAAGTATTTTCTAAATATTTGTTAACTTCAGTTTTCGTCGAAAGCTCCTTTTTAGCAGTCAGAGCTACGGCGGATATCATATAGTTGTCTTCGATTTATTAGCAGCAATTCACACTGCCATCTATTGTCGGGCTACGTCAATTTCTTTTCACTTTTTAAAATGTTATTCACCAATTACAACTAGTATTATTCATTATATTAATAAAAATTTGAATCTGATCAACATTTCAAAATAAAATAATATGGTTAAAAACTGACGCTCTATGGCAGTCGTTGTAACTAAGCCTGCAAGATCAATGTACGAAATCAATCCTCGTATCTCAACTGAGAAAAACTGAAGTGATAACCAGGGTGTTTTAATTTGATCACCCAGGCATTTGGCTCAAAAACTTTATTACCTAGAAATGTGAAATTTTCAGAATGTTCACAATCGGGGAAGGTCGTTCGTATTTGTTAATTTCAGCTAAATAGTGATTTTCGAATTTCCATTTTTTTACAGCTAGGTGGTAGTAGAAAACTGTCAAGGAACAAGTTGTAGAGCATACTTGAAAACCTTATATTCAATTGGTTTGGTCGGAAATGGTCAATTTACACTGAGATATTAGGCCATGAAAAATAACAAGTTGGTAGTAGGTGGCCAAAGCCTTTTCACAACTAATTTAAAAAGAAATCTTTCTAAATTGTAATGTTTGTACGACTGTTAAAAATTAACACTTTTAAACTAATTTTTTATTGGTAATTAATTTTGAGATAAAAACAAGTATTACAAAATTTAAAAAAGGAAGCTGTAAGCAGTCTACAAAAATGTCTAATTTGTGCCAACTGAATTTACCAAAGCTTTTTTTGCATTTGCACTTCGTTTAAAATTTAGGGTTCTTTTTAAGTATTTAAAGTGCGGAGTCACCAATATTAAAATCATTATCTCAACGTATTTCAGTAATAAAGTGTGCCTCAATATAGCCGTGAACCGCGGTCCAAGATGGTAGAGTTATACTACGGTGATGTCATCAAAACGCACGTCTAGTAAGTCAGTTATTTAAAATGTTCAAATTCAAATAATTCATATTTTTTATTTATTTTTAAGCGTGATGAATAGAGGTTAGAGGGCCAAGTGCGACTTATAGCCCTCTTTTACAAAATTTCATAAAGTTTAATTTATAACAAAATGTCTAGTAAAAAAAATTATATATTAATAAAATAGCTAACCAAAGTTAATTGAAAGAAAAATACAATTTCCAATTTGGGGGTGATAAAAATGTATTGAATTGAGTTGTATTGAATTGATATCATTGAATATTGCATTTTTTTTTTAAATTTCACAGATTGATTATTTTGTATAAGTCTTATGTTATTATAAAATTTATCACACAGTTTAACTCCCACATAGTGACTTAGCCCGAAAAACAATGTTAAAAAACCTGAGAATATTAATAAAAATAATTGAATTGAATTGATATCGAGTTTAATTTTTTGAAGTTTGACAGATCGGTTCTATCCTGACAGTCGACCAGATTAAAACACTATTCTCCGACCTGTTCGTGACTTTGAAGATGATGGCAACGTGAATCCCAGATTTCGTGGACGGCGACATTACAATATTAATATGGAAGACACAGTCATCGCCTACTTTGAAGCCTACCCTCGAGCAAGTATAAGAATGACATGTTCCGATTTGGACCAGTCAACGTATTATGTCTTTCATCCTTGATAGGCGACTTAGATTGAACTTTTGAAACTGGTTCAGTACCATGGCCGATGCGATTGAAAATTTTCTCCGTTTTCTCCTCGTGTCCGATGAGTGCTCATTATCGAGTGACGGCCTGTTTAACAGATAGAACCACAATCATTTTCAATTTCGCTTCAACGTCTGGGCTAGTCTACTAGGAGATCGCGTTATTAGACCATTTTTTCTACCGAATCGGCTTAGTGGGGAGAACTATTTGGCTTTCCTACAGAATGAAGTTGTAGAAGCGTTGGAACATGAACCTCTGATCGACATCTCACACCTTTGGTTCCAGCATGGCGGTGCGCCTCCTCACCAGCAAAGACCTGTGGTACAATTCTTTAACACCGAGTTCCCTGTGCATCGCATTGGAAGGAACGGTCCAGTACGATGGCCTCCTAGGTTCCCAGATTTGACACCGCCGGACTTTTTCCTGTGGGGATTCGTGACGGAGGAAGATTATAAGACGCCAGTCACTAGCGAAGAAGACTTGCGCCAGATAATTATTTCAGCGTTTCGACTCGTGACTCCAGCTATTTTCTGTGGTTGATTTCGAAATATGCTATGTTGCGCACGAACGTGTATAGCAGCGGATGGTCTAATTATTGAACCTCATTTAGTATAAGACTGGGACATTTGTAAATTTTGTAACACTTTCGGAAATTGTTTTTTATCTCAAAATTAATTAACAATAAAAAATTATTTTAAAAACGTTCATTTTTAGCAGTTATACAAACATTACAATTTAGATAGGTTTCTTTCTAAATTAGTTGTGAAAAGGCTGAGGCCACCTAATACCAACTTGTTATTTTTCATGACCTAATATCTCAGTGACAAATTGACCTATTCCGACCAAACCCATTACATGTAAGGTTTTCGAGTATGTTCTACAACTTCTTCATTGACAGTTTTCGTCTAGCACTTTTCGTTAAAAAATTTTAAAATTCCAAACCGTCACGATTTAGCTGAAATTTACAATAATAACGACCTTCCCCGATAGTGTACATGCTGAAAATTTCACATTTCTAGGTAATATAGTTTTGAACAAAATGCCTGGGGCGATCAAATTAAAAAATCCTGTATAGCCAAGAAGAATCCGGAATTGAAAGTGTATTAAAATGTTAAAATGTTTCAGTTAAAAACGATATATTTTACATAAGTTTTCAAGTTCAATTGGCTTCGAGAAGAATACTACCCATACCATAAGTTATATAACAAATGAAGTATGAGAATGAGAAAAATTTATCTAATTTTCAGAATTACTGCGCAATCAAGGTTTAGTTCAGCTCAGTGCTCCCTACTGTCTAAAAATAACCACGGCGAGAATTACTTCTACCAAGGATTTAAACGTGCAACCTTATTAAATTTATAAAAGTACTAGCTGGGGTACCCGGCATTTCCCGAGGAAATATCAATATTTGTATAACCAAGGAAAAAGCGCTAGTGAAGAAACTCCGAATTAAGAAACTCGGTCTTTTGGCTAAGGTCAAAGTGTAGTATCTTGTATATAGCGGATATACCTAATTATTAAATTAATACAAATAATTAAAGTTGTTTTGCTGAACGTAGCCGTCCAAAACACAGTCAGGGTACCATGAGATAGTATACCAAATGTGGTCGACATAAGTTGAAAACTGTAGATTCCTAAAGCGGACAAACAAACACTCATCTTAATATATTAGATGTATATTGGAGCTAATTAAAGGACAACACTGGTGTATTTCTTGTTTTTCGAGATAGCTCCAGAAATAAGGCAATTTTATGTATAAGTACGTAATAGGAGGGGCTACTCTATTTCCACACAGATTTTTCAAACGTCGCTATTTTCCTTTAAAAGGCGTAGTTAAGATTAGGTCGAAATAGTCCTGTTTATAATTGTAATTTTTTACTATAAGATTTTACTATATTTTATAAATAAACATTTTGAAGGTCGAGATGGCCATTTACATGGACTAAATTGATAAGGATGCAAACTAGCAAAATTATTATTCACCATCTCCATAAAAGGGACCGTTAAAATTAGGGTAGTTTGCCTCAGTCCCAGTGTCGTAATTACTTTAGTACTAAAAAAGCTACAGGCTTGCACACTGACTGCAGGAGCTGTCAGACCTCAAATTTGAGAGCCAAACAAGTGAGGTATCTCGTAACAATAAATTTTCTTTCTTTATTTCTTCGAAAACGTAACTTACAAACTGTACAGTACTAGCAGATATTGTAGCTCTTTGTATATGGCGGCCATTTGAACCGTTTTGATGACAATCGAGTGTCCTCCCTGCGTGTATAGACTTTGCTTCGCTCCAAAATATGCACGCAACCATTTTCTATATTCTCTGGAGTATATACATGACACAATTTGGAATTTTTCCACTGCTTCTACTATAGAGAAATTTTATTTTTTTTAAATTTTGGATTTCATTTAGACCTTCACTGGAACTAGTTCTAAGTTTAACCTCTCTGTTGGAATTTCCATATTTTTTGTGGGTTTAATGATCCCAATTTTTAAATGTTGCTTCAATAGCGTTAATGCAGCTTCTAACATCCATAGTGTTGTTATAGCCACCCATTTGTCGGACATGACTAAAATACATTTCAATTCCATCACTGGACATTTTGCTTGTGAGAATGTAAAAGAAACCGCAATTCAAAAGATGTCTTACCAAGAGAACTGTTGACTTTGTAGTCAAGCAAAGAGCTTCATACGTTTCTTGACTAAGTACAGACCATGGTGTAGTTCCATTTTCTTGAATCATTGCGATATATGGAAGAAAGTCATCTAAAATCCAAGCCAGCCTTTCGTCATTTACATCGAAGAAGGGGAGTTTATTTTCATTCCTTATACGTATGTATTGATTTGGATTGCAGATATCGTGAATCTGGTACCATTTTCGCACCATTTCCATGAAATATTGTGGCTTCAAGACTATCTTTCTCATCAACATCACAGAAGTTTATCCGCACAACGGTTTTCAAATCATTAGTGACCTCTGGTGAAAATAAACGTGTTGCTCGTCCTACGTTCATTTTTTCTGTTATTGGGGTAAACATATTTCCGGCTGATGTTTCCTTTTTGAGCCTTGTATAGACGCCTTAAAAACTCGGATGAAATGGTTAATCCAATAAAATCAAAATATCTGTCCAAATGTAGGTGTTGAATATTATTTTTGTAAAACTGAGAAACGGACACCAAAAACATAAACCCCCGCTAATTGTCTCTACGCCAATACCTTGTACATTCCTGGGGTTTTTTCCATGGTATTGTCACCGCTCGTATCCGGCGTTAAAAGTTTTCCCAAGCCGCGGTCAAGTGAAAACCCGTTTGACCAATAAGACTGCGGGGAAAGTTCGCGCCAAAACATTTTGGAGGGAAAGAGATGCTTTCAGCTTTCTTTCTCGCCAGTTGGACATTTCTTGCGAAGTGAGCAGATCACCTTAGCGAATTTTTATCTGTTTCACTATTTTTCTAACTCAGGATTTTTCAGTTTATTACTTTTAATTGTAACCATTTTTAAAGTTTCTTTTTCAATAAATTATTTTATCTAATTTCATCAGCTAAATCACGCCTGATTAATTTCTTCGATATTTTAAGAAAATACGACATTAGTAAGCTGGCGTACGCCGAAATCTTCGAACCGCCAAGTTGTAGGTGTTTCAGTCCGCCTACAATCTACCACAAAATAGCTCTCCCCACTTCTACGCACATTTCGATTGCACATTTTGGTGCCGAAACCCGGGAAATTAACGCGTACGGCCAAGGTTTTAATCGTCGGACCTAAAAATCATTTCGCGAAAAGAGACAATCGGGCTAACGTGAACAATGGCACCGACGGATAATCCAAGCGACACCAGCGCCAAATCAAGAGAAATAAACTATTTGAAAAAGAAACGTGGAACTGTTAAATCGGTGATTACGCGATATGTAAACGAACTCGAGAAAGAACTATCGTTGCCAGCTCCAAGTACGGATAGACTACAAGCCGGAATAGCACAACTCAATCCAAGGGAAAAACAACTAGTTTGGTACGATGAGCAGCTCGCTGACCTTCTCGAAGGACTTGAATACGAAACAGACGCGCAAGCGGTTACGGATTACTACAGTAATTATCTCGACGTTGTGAATCGAACTCAGCAAAAGATAGAGGAAATACGAAGCATTCCTACAATTCAACCGAACGGACAGAATAATAGCCATCAATCTCCTCAAGAGCCAGCTAAGACGGTACGCCTTCCGAAATTAGAAATTAAAAGATTAAAAGTTACAGGCAGTGGCCAGCCTTTTGGAGCCATTTCGAAGGAAGCATAGACAAGTCCAATCTCAGCAAAAGAGATAAGTTGGAGTACTTGCATTCTTACCTAGAAGGAGACGCCGCGAGAGCGATTCAGGGATTGGTCTGTACCGATACAAATTACGACGCCACAATCGCAATTTTGAAGGAGAGATTCGGCAAAAAGGGGCTCATCATTAGCGATCACCTGGATAAATTCATGAAATTAACCCAAGTAAAGAGCGCAAACGATGTTCTCAGCTTAAGACGATTGTACGACACTTGCGAGATAGAGATAAGAAGGTTAAAGAGTATCGGAGTAACCAGTGAAAGCTACAGCACTCTTCTTGGCCAACTCATCTTCGGGTTGCTACCCAGCGATTTAGCCATAGCTTACAGTCGCCGGGGCGGAGACGACGCCGGGATCAAAGTAGACGACCTGCTTCAATTCCTACGCTCCGAAATCCTATGCCGAGAGAGGGCCTTCGCTATCAGCCGACCGGAGACTGACCGCAAGCCGCCCGAAAAGAACCACCCTGAATTCCGCAGCCACAAGCCGAACCCATCTCCGAAGCCCGCCTCCGCCTCCTCCTTAAACGTAGGAGTTCAACCGGGACAAGCACCGAGAGCCTGCCCGTTCTGCGAGGACCTAAATCACGGCGCAGCCGATTGCAAAAATTTCACGGGTATACAAAGAAGAGAGATCGCCGCTAAAAAACACTTTTGCTTTATTTGCCTAAAAGACAATCACCGAGCCAGCCGATGTAACCTGAGAAACAGAAGGTTCTGCCGAATCTGCAATCGAAGACACCACGTAAGTCTTTGTGATTCTGAACAGGCCGAAGCCCAGGTATCTCAAGGGCAAAATCACGTATCTCATGCCGGATCGGTTTCCGCCCAAAACCAAGAGTCGAGCACTAACAATAACACCGGGATCCAGCTGTCTTCCGTCTCGAGCGAAACAACTATTCTACTACAAACAGCGCTGGTATTGGCCGAAAGCCTAGAAACGGAAACGAAAGAACCTATCCGATGTCTACTGGATGCCGGAGCGCAAAGGTCCTTTATCAAACAAGATGTCGTCGGAAAACTTCGACTACCAGTTGTCGGGGAGGAAGAATTGGACGTAAGTGGTTTCGAAAGCAACAAGCCAATCAAGGTCAAGCGGAAGAGAGTACGCGTCCTTCTCCGTAACCTACAAGATCCCACGAGGCTCTAGTAACGCCGTCCGTGACCGGCGCCGTATTCTCCGTTCGAAAGATGGAGTCCCGCGGCTTTCTTCTAGCCGATGCAGCAGAGATCAACGGAGTACAGACCACCGGGTCAAAGCTTGACCTACTCATCGGAACTGACGCCTATTGGCGAATTATGGAGAAGACGATCGAACGGTTCACGGACAGCCTCGTCGCGATGAAGTCGCTCTTTGGATGGGTAATTCATGGGCCCACCTCGGTCAACGCTACGCCCGTCGGTGTGAATACAGTCGCGGTGATGAAAGTCGTATGCGAGTGTCAAGAAGAAGAAGTACGCGTTTCGGAACAAATTCGCGATTTTTGGGAATTAGATTCCCTCGGAATTCGGGAAACGGACAAGGAGTCCGACGCGACGGAAACAAACGCGATTATCTAGAAGTTTGAAAGGAACATTTCGTTTCGCAACGGACGTTATCAAGTCGTGCTTCCCTGGAAATCGGACCGACTTCTTAGGATAAAATAACGCGATCGCCGCTACCCGTACGAAAAATCTGCTGAAAAAACTACGTGCCAATCCCGCGCTTCTGAAGAGTTACGACGAAATAATTCAGGAGCAGCTGCAATCGGGGGTAATCGAGAAAGTTTCAAACAACTCCAACACTGAAGGGCATCCCGTTTACTACCTCCCGCATCGCGGAGTCATCAGAAACAACGTTGAAACTACAAAACTACGCATCGTTTTCGACGCATCCTCGGGAAAGCCATCGCTGAACGACTGCCTGGAATGCGGACCCAATTTAAATCCCGAACTGTTTGACGTACTTCTTAGATTTAGAGAGAGATCCGTGGCCTTCGTAGGAGACATTGAAAAAGCTTTCCTTCAAATCAACATCTCTGAAAGCGACCGTGATGCAGTTCGATTTCTTTGGGTAAACCTACAAGAGCCAAGCGACAAATTCATCGTCTACCGATACGTTCGAGTCACCTTCGGATTAAAAAGCTCACCGTTCCTGCTAGCCGTGGTAATTCGACACCACCTGACAAAATACAAGGACCGGATGCCAGAACTCGTAGAGAAGATCGACCTTGGAACCTACGTCGATGATTTCATCGCGAACTGCGATGCCCCAGGGGAGGCGTACGAGCTCAGTACTCAAGCCACCAACATCATGAGCGAGGCCGGGATGAATTTAAGGAAATGGCGTACAAACTCCGCTGAACTACGACGACTCTGGGGAAGCAAAAACAACGACGGAGAATTTCAGCATCCTGAACAAATCAAGGTCTTGGGTCTCTCTTGGAGCACCGCGTCTGACACGCTACTTTTTGACCTCGAAACCCTATTAGAGTTCCTAACGCAACGAAAAGAGACGAAACGGTGGGTTCTGAAGGCGGGAGCTAGAATCTTTGACCCTCTGGGACTTCTGGCACCCTTCACGGTGAGAGCCAAGTTTCTATTCCAAGAGATCTGGGAGGAACGCACCAACGAAGAGGGTAAAAGCCTACCAGCGTTGGGCTGGGACGAACAATTACCGACCAAGACGGCAACGACATTCAACGACTGGTGTGAGGAGCTATCGGATCTGAAGGACGTCGTCATTCCACGCCACTATTACGTCAACGCCATAGAAGCTGTCAATCCAGCGGAGTTGCATATATTTGTAGACGCCAGCGAACGGGGATACGCAGCGGTTGTCTATCTATTTTACGAAATCAACGCCGATCAGTTCGAGACCACACTAGCTTCAACCAAAACGAGAGTAGCGCCCCTGAAAAAGCGGCTCACATTACCACGTCTGGAGCTCATGGGAGGAGTGATCGGAGTACGGTTAGCCAAGACGATCACTAATGCTCTCTCCATTAAACTTAAGAGCACCCATTTCTGGACTGACTCGCAAATAGTCCTCTGCTGGATCAGACACCCAGAACACGAAAATAAACAATTCGTCCGCAACAGAGTTCGAGAAATCCTTGAAAACAGGAAAGTAGGAACCACGTGAGGGGAAAAGAAAATCTAGCGGATCTTCCTACCCGAGGACGGAGAGTTCGAGACCTCATCAGCAACTCTACATGGTGGCATGGCCCAGAGTTCCTTCAGAAAGCACTCCAACCTGAATCTACGTCAATCAAAATCACCGAGGAATTAGAAGCCGCTATTCAGCAGGAGCTTTTGGCGAAATATCGCGAACCCGCTATCCCAACACTCGTGAATGCCGAAGTTCAGCTCTTTAAGCAAGTTAATCAGAGTCACCGCCCGAGTATTTCGCTTTGCCGAATGCTGCAAAACCAAAACAAAGAGAACTGAAGCTTTAACAAGCCGAAGAGCTTGAAAACGCCGAGAATTTCTGGATTCGTAAAGCGCAAGAAGAGGTTTTTCCAGAGGAGCTTAGAAGCCTAACCAAAGGAGAGAAAGCATCCAATAATTCGAAAATCAAGTCACTAGACCCTATCCTAGACCAGCGAGGCCTCATCTGTGTAGGAGGGAGATTGAGAGAAGCGGATCTTTCATATCGGCAAAAACATCCGATCATTTTACCAGCGACACATTACGTTGCCCATCTCATCGCCTACTACAGCCACTGTCGCATTCTACACGGAGGAACGAACGAGACTCTCGTGCAAGTGAGAGAAAAGTATTGGATCGTGAAAGGAAGACAGCTAGTCAGACGCGTCGTTTACGACTGCAGAGTATGCCGAAAATTTCTCGCGAAGCCGTCGGCCTCGACTATGGCACCCCTTCCAGCATCTCGCTCCACGCCCGCGGCAACGTTCGAAGTGACCGGCCTAGATCTTGCGGGGCCTCTCTACACTCGGGAAGGCACTAAAGTTTACATCGCACTTTTCACGTGCGGAGTAACTCGCGCGATTCACCTCGAGTTAATTTCCGATATATCTACGGAAAAGGTTTTACTCGCGTTCCGACGTTTTGTGGCCCGTCGTGGCATCCCTAAGACAATTTATTCGGACAACGCGAAGTATTTTAAACGCGCAGATGCGGACTTGAAACAACTCTTTCGGTTTCTGAGGGGCCAAGAAGTGACCAGGTTTTTCGGGGAATTAAAGATCTCCTGGAATTACATCACTGATCGCGCTAGCTGGCACGGCGGGTTTTGGGAGCGCATGGTCAGATCGGTAAATATTTAAACCGTTCTATTGAAGTTACACCAAATCTTTCGTCTATATCCACAGCATTTTCTTCTACTAAAAGCTTTCGTTTTCTCATTTCGTGAAGATTTCTTTAGAGATGATAGCTTAAAATTATTGCGCTTCTGTGTTTGCTTACTGTAAAGAATTATTGTTAAACGTTAAAAAATGTTTTGTATTAATTTTTGCTAGATAGCTCGAGCGCGCGTCTCGTGGGTAAGAGAAGAAGAGCGAGGAGGCGGCTCGTGAACCTTTTTAAAATTTTAAGTAGAAAAAAAGGCTTAGTTGGGGTGGCTTCCGAAATTAAAAAAAAGAGAGAACCAATACAAAATTTATCTATAACGGACTTCCTTATATTCTAAAATTTAACCTCCCTGTTGTGCTCATTAAAAGCAATTGTTATAATTTAAGTGAAATCCCTATCCTAAATCTATCGCGTCTCAATCCCAGAGTAAAAGAAAAAAAAAAGCAAATATTTCAACAGTTCTATTGAAGTTAGACCAAATCTTTCGTCTATATCCACAGCATTTTCTGCTACTAAAATTAATACATTTCGTGAAGATTTTTTTAGGGGTGATATAGCTTAAAATTATTGCGCTTTTGTGTTTGCTTACTCACATGAAGTTCTTTTTGCAGCAATCTAACTTTGTTTTTTTCGGTTTCCAGAGCGTTTTGGAGTGCAACCCTGTGCATTAATGTTTGGCACGATTTCTAATGAATAAATTGGACATTAATATACAAACTTGTGGATATACTAGATATGTATAAATTCGTGTCTTATTCTTGTTCTTAACCTCAACAGTTGAGTTTTCTTTATAAACCGGTAATAGACCAACGTTACTGAAATATGGCTGAAATATACAGGGTGTCTCAATTTGCTCGATCAGGCCGTTGTTCTCAAAATGTGTTTATGCTAGGGTTCTGAAATTTTCAGGGTTTATTTGTTAGGTATGGAAGGCTTTGGTTACTAAATTTCAGAAAACTCGAACGATTTTGTGCCGTTTTGGAAAATTTATTTTTTCACCGGTAGGTGTCACGCAAAATGTTTCAATAGAAAAGTTGTGGGGCATAGTCGAAAGTGTAAAAATAATTTTGGTTCGGTTGAAAAAGACCTATTTTTCACTGAGTTTGGAGGTCGGGGGAAAAAACAAGTTGTACTAGCAGGCAATAGCCTTTAACGAATTGTAGGTAACATGCATTTCAGTTATAAGATTTCGAAAAATAAACAAATAATAATTAGCCCAAGTGACAAATGTTTTTTAATGACTTCTACAAAATGTTTTCAAAATGCCACCTTCTGATGCAATGCACAAATATGCACGATGTTGCATATTGCGAAATGCTCCCCGAACCATTTCTGGAGTCACCCGGCGACATGCTTCGATGATTCTTTGTCGTAAATCTTCAACGCTCGTCACAGGTGTTTGGTATACGTAGTCCTTTACGAATCCCCAGATAAAAAAGTCCAGTGGTGTTAGATCAGGGGATCTTGCAGGCCAACGAACAGGACCAGTTCTTCCGATCCATCTTCCAGGAAACTCGTCGTTTAGATATGCAACCACGTCACGATATTGGTGAGGTGGCGCCCCATCTTGCTGGAACCAGATGCGTCTGTACTCGGCCAGAGGAATGTCGTCCAACACGTTGGATATTTCACTTTGAAGGAACTCCAAGTAGTTTTGACCGTTCAGACGATTTGGCAGGAAGAACGGGACAATAATTCTGTCACCTAACAGACCAGCCCACACATTTAAGCGAAACTGCACTTGGTGGCGGTGAGGAAATCCCCAGTGTGGATTCTCGTAGTCCCACATATGTTGGTTTTGACGGTTGAAAGGCCATCTCTTCCGAATGAACATTCGTCGGACATCAGTAGTTGATCGTGAAAATCCTGGTGTGCGTCAGCCATGAGGCAAACCCAATTGCAGAAGTCGAGTCGGCGCTGTCTTTCACCGTCATGCAGTCCTTGGTGAAATGTCGCTCGATAAGGATGAAAATGGTGTCTTTTGAGTGTTCTCCAAACGTAGTTTCGATCCAACAATAAGTCAAAGCTGGCAGTCCTGACGCTCGCTCGAGGATAGGCGACGAAGTAGGCAAGTATGGTGTTTTCCATGTCGATGTCCTGGAGACCACGACCACGAAACCTCGGATTGATATTACCCCAGTTGTCGAAGTCGCGGACCACTCTAAGAACCGTCGTATGACTTGGTCTGCAATTGGGAAATCTTCGTCTAAATAACTGACTTACTAGAGTAGCATTACGACGACCTTCTCCGTAAAATAATTCTAGCATATGAGCGCGCTGATCTCGAGTGTAAAGAGGCATAATGGGCTGCGTTCAACAACTATCAACGGAGAAAAACCGTTGAGTTATCGTTGAGTTCTTTTAATCAACGCTACGTCACAAAAATCTAAAGTTGTTGTACGATTTATATAGTTCGCTGACTTAACGAACAAAATATCGTCTGCTACCCCTCCTTTAACTTTGTCGAATGACGTCACGACACCGATGAGCAACGGAAAAACCATCTCGCCCAGCCGATGTTCCCGCTGAGTCTCCGATGATCAACGTGACGTCAAAACCGGAAGTCCAAAAACCCGTTCAACGAAAAACCGCTGACCGTTGAGCTCAGCGCTGAGCTATTTTAGAGTTGTTGAACGCAGCCCTGGACAACAATCGGCCAAGCTGAGATAATGTTTTAACTTTGAAATGTAAACGCTTTAAATACCACTCGGACAATTGATATTTCACGTTAAAAAACAACAAAAGAAAAATAAGCGTAATTTTTGGTCTACAAATCTTTGTTTGATGATCTTACTCGTAACCACGTCGAAATGGAAGACGCGGTGTTTGTCTACTTTGTCTAATTAGGTGTTGAACGTAATAATTTTCTTTAACAATACCTTTTTGCAGATCTGATTATTAACTACATAGCTGAAAGCATAAGTTCCCTAAAATAAATGTACATGTGTGTTGTGATTATGTACGATTGTTTACGTTAAAGGTTATTGCCTGCTAGTAGAACTTGTTTTTCCCCCGACCTCCAAACTCAGTGAAAAATAGGTCTTTTTCAACCGAACCAAAATTATTTTTACACTTTCGACTATGCCCTACAACTTTTCTATTGAAACATTTTGCGTGACACCTACCGGTGAAAAAATAAATTTTCCAAAACGGCACAAAATCGTTCGATTTTTCTGAAATTTAGTATCCAAAGCCTTCCATACCTAACAAATAAACCCTGAAAATTTCAGAACCCTAGCATAAATACATTTTGAGAAAAATGGCCTGATCGAGCAAATTGAGACACCCTGTATAAATGTGACATTACTAAATGAACCTCACTATTATTTAAATTTCAACTACATACATGATCGTGATTGGTTTTGTTTTTTTCAAGTGAGTTATCAGTGACAACGCTAACCTCTTCATTCATTGATTCTTCAAGAACTCCTGTTGTATCATCTTCAATCTCGTCCATTTCAAATGACCTTAATCACAGAATATTATTTATTAGTGCAACTATTTACTTCTGTGTATTCATTATCTGATGATGACACTATAAGTCGCGAGTGTCGAGACTATAGAACATTTCATCTTGGACATCCACAGACATTGTTGGGAGTTTTAATGTTTCCATGCTACAGGTGCTAGATGGTACAGTAAAGTACTCCAATTCTCCAAAGTGGTGTGCTAATAGGCTTAGTACCGGTAATGGCAAATGGAAATATATATCAGGCTTTTTTACGAGCAGCGTTGCCAAGTTACAATGTTAGAGTGGGAGTGCTGCTCAAGCTCGATTTAGAAACTTTCAGTCTTGTTCAAAATGCATTTTAGGAATAGGGAAAGTACTTTTTGTATTTTAGAGAGCCCCGCACGCGCCAGCTGTAGCAGAGCATATATTAAAAAGTTTTTAGAACAATCCTAAATGGAAAACTAAAATAAGAAATACCCAAAATGACCGTGCACTTTAAGATTTCTATGTAGGCTTCGAGCTTAGAAAAGATAGCGCCATCTACTTTATTAACGGGCAACTATTTGTTGAAGAAACTATAGCAGACGACTTTTTAATATGAATGTTCCTAACCTTAGACGTTCTGCTTTTATATCAATATAATTTTGAAGGAGCAAACAGCTTTAACACATTCTATTTAAAAATCAGTCGCTAGGCGGCGATAGTTCTGACCAAAGTTTAAATTACACACGACGCCTATAGTAAAGCCCAGTTTTAAGTGGGCAGTTCTCGCTTTTAGAACAACATAAACTAAATAAACACCAAGTAAAAGACCAAGAGTGGTGTTATTAAAATAGCGATAAATTTCTAAAAGATAAAATATGGCAGCTACAGATGTAAAGTTAATTGGGCGTAAAAACGGAAAAACATAACTTTTGATTTAAGCAAAAAAATCGGTCACCATAATAAACTTAGTCTATGGACATGGGTGCTCCGTGTCAGGATTGATTCTTGCCAGCCTAATTTTGAGCTAGTGTTATTCCATGGAGATCTTAGAACAAACTATTCGCCGCGAATGGTGTGACCGTGCTATGGGTTATTCAGTTTAAAACACGCGTCGTCAAGGCTACAAATAAAATAAGCACGCGCGATGATAAGACTACCAGAGGAATAAACACCCGTCGTCTGCTTAGAGCAGCGGTTCCCAATTATTTTTTGCTATGGAACCCGAAATTATCCACCTAATTCTAGCTGACCCCAACTCATTTACTTTACTTACCTTAAAAGACTCTTGACACAAACAAAGATGGCGGTGCTGCGAATTCTCGGAACACCTTTTGGGAATCGCTGGCTTAGAGGATCCCCAGCTCGTGGTGAAAAGATAATTCATAGATCCCCATTCTACCATTATCTTAGTACGCTTGAGAACGTTGATTATGAGGTCACCACTGACCTCCCCTTTTTGGATGGCTTCACCACGAAAATTGTCACGGAGACTCTTCGAAAATTATGAAAAATAAAACTTTTCTAGTTTTAGACCATTCTTTTTGTTCGACTTCGACTACGGAGTGACGTAGACAAGAGCGATTTTCGAATCGCACATCATAATTATTTTTCCACTCTTTAATTTTGTATATAATTTCTTAACGTTTATAGAGTTTATTCTGGATAAACTTTGCGTACATTTTTACCTCTCCGAGGGGACAAAGTCCCCTAGTAGGGGTTATACAATCACCGTGTCTGTCTGTCCGTCTGTGTGTCCGGCCTGCGAACGCGTTCGCATTTTCGGTGCAAAGCTTAATAATTGCATACGCAGTTTCTCGAAATCTCTGCGTTCGCAGTTGCTAGGAATTAGGGAACGAAGTCGAAGGGTTGGCAAAACCACCGCGCGACGGTGAGCGTTAGCGGTTTAATTTGCGGTTGGGTTTGTTTTCGAAAATTTTTCGTTAACGCTCACAGTCGCAACAGTTTTAATTCAGTTTTATTGGATATTTCGTCATTGTAATGTTTATGCGTAGGGTGTGAATGTTGAGTTTGGGTTATGATGGTTGTGGGTGTTGGGTGTGTTCCGTTTGTGTTTGTTGTGTTATGACGGTGGTGGGTGTGGAGTTTGTGTATGTACGGGCGTTTACTCTTCAACTGCTTCTTATTGACTTTTGGGACTAACGGAGTGCTGAGTGTTATGGCAACCTCCCAACTTCCAATGGCAGGGTTTCCACCAATTGTTCACGGTATTCGTCTTAGGGTATATTTGGGATTTATTGGCACCGGCCGGGAATCGAACCCGGGTCTGCTCTAACAACTAAGCCACCGACGCTTGCTAAGCTGCGGTGTTTTTTAAAAACAGCTTTGGCGAAAGTCCTTTATGCTGTTATAAAGTTATTAACGTCAATTTATTTTATAACATTTTAAATATTTATGAATTAAATTTATAATTTTATAACTAATTTATGAATTAATAATTTAAATGTAAAATACGATCATGACCATGAATCGAACCCAGGTTGTCGTGCTACTGAGCAGATGTTTTACCGCCGAGCTACTGACTTCCCTGAAAACAAAACACATCACAGACAAAATAATGAAGTAAAGGAACCATTATGATACGGCGATTTTTTTATTTTGGTGAACTTGTTTATATTATTCTGAGTAAATTAATCTCTGTTGTTTCGTCTCAATTATTTTAATTAAAATTAAAATTTTATACCGGGCGGGATTGAACCAGGATTCCGTTTCTAGTAAATAACTCTGAAATGCGGAGATATCTCTAAGGGTCGTCTCGAGAAATTAATACAACTTGGGACAATTCTTCCGAGGAGAGGTATATTTTGGCTTGCCAACTTGTTTGTTATAATGTTTCGTAAAAACATGAATTCTAAATTTATTTTAAAGTCTGTCCCTTCTTAGGGGTAACACTTACAAGAATAAACACAGTTTTTTCAGTTCGTAGAACTGGTTTTTGTATAATATTTTATACTTCATTTTTTTATCGTTGTATTTTATGAATCACCTATTGAATCATAAATTTTAATTACAATAGATATTTCCATAAAATAAAATGAATAAAAATAAAACATATGTGTTGCTCTTTCGTCACAAGACACTGCCTTATTAGTATTTTCTTCACAGTGTGCGATTTGCACGCACGGTAGAAAAACCTATATTCCTCGGGTCTGAAGCGCGCACTCTTAGACTTGTGAAAGTTAGAGACTGTGATTCAAACACGAAGGCCACGTTACTTTATAACTAGGGCGTCACAAAACCCCAACGGGTATTTTTGACAAAAACCTGAGCGGAACGAGCTAGCGACAATATAAATAATTCAAATATTGAACACACATTTAAAGAAATTAAGGTAATAACTTTTATTTTTATGACATACATATCATAGTAGTTTCAGCCTCTCCAGTTCGTTTTTTGAAAGCTAGCCCGGTCTTACTATTGACTTTCAAAAGTCGTTTTACGTTAAATCCGGGATCGAAAATTATGCCGTCCAATGTTTTTACGCGCGAAACGGAAACGTATGCCATGCCGAGAGCGAATTCGTTGGGTCCGAGATCAACAACTGCTTGCTCAAGTGTCAAGCCCTGGGAACGATGAATGCTGATTGCGTAAGCAAGTTGCAATGGGAATTGCTTACGAGTACAAGTGGCCGCCCCCTTTTTAAACGAAACGGTGACTGGTGGGATCGGTATCAGATTGTTGTATAACGACGGACCTGAGTATGTTGGAAAATTAACAAGCACACAAAGTGGCAACTCGTTTAAATACTTGCGAGTATCGGTGGAAATATAGATAATGTCAATGACTTTGCCTATAGTACCATTGCCAGTTTCCCTATCTCTCAATAAAAAAAACCCTCGAAGGGATTCCCCTCATCAATTACTGTGTTCGAGATTTTGCGAAATTTCTGCGAATTATCAGAGCCCCCCTCCCCCTCCACTTCTCTACAAAACCAAGGACAGTTGATACAGGGACGAGAAAGCAGGGAAAAAATTCCGATTTTAAACGTCTTCATATTCACGGGGATTAAGATGTAAGCAAACCGCGGCCATTGTTAAGACGTAGTTCACCATGGACAGTATTATTGTAGTTAGTTTTTACCATTTTGATGTTAAATTAAAAATGAAACTACGAGCGTAAATAAAAAATTGCATATTTGTTTTGAACACTTACGAACCGCTAAAATTAGGTGGCCGCTATTTTTTGTTTACAACTAACTCTCCTTGCATTTAGGTCGTTTTAGGTGATATATTCCAACAGAGGCCGCCAATACACTTTCTCGTCCCTGTATTTACTGTCCTTGACAAAACGTTCCCGTACAACTCGCTCCTATCCCTGTCTAGCACCCCCCTACCCTCTCGCTTTCTCTCTCTCTCGCAACCCGTGGCTCATAATATGCCTCTTTATCCTGCGTCCCAACCCCCCTCCTTTGAAACTTACTAACGGACGGACAAAACTTTCCCATTGAACTCGCTGCTAAGAGAGCTACGCTCAAAAAGAACTATTTAATGCTCTTTCAAAACATAAGCTTATAGTTTCCTTTAAATCATTTTTCTCGACGTTTGAGTGTTTTATTTAAAATATTTTTCCCACCAGCTCTGGGGTTAAAAACTTATTTCAACGGTCAACACTTTTATTTAATGTTGAGTTATTGTAAAGTTAAAAAAAATATATTATCACTGTTTATTTAACGGTCAAAGTTCCATTTCACCGTTATTTTAAATATCAGATTACCGTTAAGTAACATAACACTAATTTGGCCGTTAATTTTACTGCAAAATTTTATACGTAAATTTTACGGTGAAATTACCGTTCGGTTGCGTTAAATTCTTAGAGTGTAGTATGACGCGTTTTAAAAGTTAATCGATAAATAGATGAAGGTTCTTTCTCGTAATTAAAATCTGGAGAAATCTTCTGTTTGTAGGAACACATAATAAATTTCCCAAAATGACCACCTATAATCATGGCGCCTATAGTGAGTTGTTATTGTGGTAATAGCGACGCCAACGTTTTCTCGGAATAGAAATCTATAACTCGTAATATTAGTTCCGACCAATAATTTTCACTTCTTTTTTCGGCTCTATTTTTATAGATTCGCGCAATAAACTAGTTAAATTCACGCTAGGAAATTCAAACATTGCTGTGGACCTATAAAAAATGGGTGCCTATATGCAGCCTCTGTGAAATATGATTCGAGGGGGAAAGTTTACTAAATTGTTACTAAAAATCTGGGCACGGCAGTGGCTGCATGAGTCCGGCGGGAGCTAATAGTGGTACAGCAACATGAGTGGTGCTTGTTATCTGGGAGCACCACTCTAGTCAGAGGAGTTGCTTCCTCTGGGGTTTTCCTGACACTGAGGACGGCGTTTGTTTGTCGACACCAGCCGATGCCTAAAAGCACATCGGTATGATGAGAGCCGAAAGGCTGGATTCGTGATCTCGCAGGATGAAGGTAGTCTTTCCGTTGGCGTTCAGTAGGTATCCGCTGGCGGAACATATGACGTAGGAAGAAGGTTGGGTCTTGAAAAGGTTCTGGCTGATGGAGGATATAGTAGCTCCCGGATCAATAAGAGATGTGGCCGGAACGCCATTGATCGTGCATGGCAGCCATAACATGTTGTCGTTTGTAGAGGATGGTGACGGTGGATGGCCGAACGAATTATCCACTACGGACACCAAATTTATTTTCCCTGGTTCAGCATTAGGTAGTTTAGGAGGCGTTGCTGGTGGCAATGTTCCGAAGCGTGGCCAGCCATTTCGTTGAAACAGACGGGTCGCCATTCAGCGGTGTACCACTGGGCGGCGGACATGTCTTGAGAAGTAGTGGGATGTTGCTGATGATGAGGTGGTCTGAGCTTCGGAATTCGGATGGTTGTGGACGGCCGGGTATCACTGACTCCTTGCTGGAACGGAGGATAGCTGAATTCCCCGTGGAGCGTTGTAATACTGGAGTACGCGAGTGACCAGCGGGACTGGTTTTGCGAGGGCCTCGTCAATCGACCGCGCTTTGGGCTTCGGTGATGATCCGCACGGTATCGCAAAGTTCCTTCAAGGTACTGGGCTCCTCTCGGGGGGACTTATCCAGGCTGGGCGTTGCGAGAGCGGGGGAAAAAACTGCTGCACGGGGCATCCACCAATGAATTTGGTTTAAAGACTTTTTTTCGTTCCTTAGAATACAAGAGTTGTAAATGACCGAGTACGGCACGGTCAAAGGTCGTAGTGGTGGGTCGCAGCGGTCGAGGAACCCATTATCGGCGTCGGTGGAAGAATCACCGACGTTAAGGACTCTCGAGCTCAGATGATCATCCCAGGGCTTCCCCCTCTGGGCTGCTGGCGTTTCCAAGTAGTCCGTTACAATATCTACGCTGACGTTCGAGATCTCTATTTGTGGAGTTTTTAATTTTATTTTGTGTAGCCGTTCGCGGTGGTATACCGTATAAATGGTCTTCGATTAGGAAATGAGCTGGTGTCAATAGATAAGGTTCGCCTGGGTCTTCTGACACGTAAGTCAAAGGGCTTCAGCCTCAATGAGGTTTGCCTCAAGCTCTTCGTAGGAAAGGCATGCTTGACCTACAACTTTTTGGAGCGTGGTTTTCACGGACTTGATAAGCCTTTCATAAAAGCCGCCCCATCAAGCCGCCCTGTCCGCGATGAATACCTATGAAATTCAGGCGTTTGCTAAATACTGCGCGACTTTAGGTGACCTGGCTTGATTCCAGAGCTCGCGTTTTTGCGTTGTCTATTTTCTGCATCATTCCTTGACGACTTACGAATCGCCACATGTAAATACGACAATACAGCACTTTGATCCGTCACGCATGTATAACGGACCAGTTAAGTCCAAACCCGTTGTATTCAACACTGGTGCTGGAGTGATGCGATAGTCAGGAAGTGGTGCCATTACTGCGTCCGATGGCTTGGCCCGGAAGTATTTGTATATGACGCACTGTTTGAGTATGAGTGTGACAGTTAAGCGATCTTTAATTAACCATAATTTTTCACGTATAGCGACGAGGATTTGATTAGTTCCTCCGTGCATAACTTTTTCGAGGGCAGCGCGGAAGATTAATTCGGCCAAATGAGGGGTTGGTGATAAAAGCCGTGGGTGACGCTCTTCGTATGATAGATGGCTTTTCTGCAATCTTCCCCCTAAACAGAGAATTTCGTTGATACCCAATTTATGACGTTGCCTTAGAACGCGTGACTGTTTTGGAATGCTTTCTCCGCTTCTCAGATGGCAAATTTCTTCTGGAAAGGCTGCTATTTGAGCGGTTTACACCCAGTAGACTTCGGCTTAGCGAATCTCATCAGCGCTGAGTTGTTCAGTTCTCTTGTTATTCGCATTTCTTGCATTGTGTATAAACCTTTAAACACAGCTGGTGACCCGATCTTAATCGGCAGGAGTTCTTCCGGAGCTGCTATTGGTATTAGGAGCGTATCTTTCCGTAACTTATCTGTGACGCATACTAACTCGGCGTCTTCAACCTCTTCCAGTTGAAGTTCCGATTCTGTTTTATTTCTCAGGAATGAAAAACCTTCCATTCAGTTTGTTTGCTGCCAGGTCGATAATCTTTGTAGGAAGATCTGCGGGATCTTCTACGCCTTTATAGTCATGCCAACTTGCCCATAGTCAGATATATATTGAATGTCTATGACTCTCTTCTGAATGAAGGTTTTCCATTTTTCAGCTTGGCTTTGTAGCCAGCCCAAAGCTATTCTGGAATCAATCCACATGAAGATTTGACTTGGTTTGGTCCTTTATGTTTTTGTCAAGTGATTCACTAGCTCTGCACCCATTAGTTCCAGACGTGGAATGGTAAGGGTTTTGACTGCCGCAATTATTGACTTTGAGATGATAAAGCTTGTTTTTATATCTCCGTCTGCAGTTTGAAACCGGAAGTATACCACGGCTGGGTAAGCGCGTGGGCTTGCATCGGTGAAATAGTGCATTTCTAAATAGCCATGAGTTTTGTTCTTGTCTCTGAAGTAGTAACGAGCAACCTTGATTTACGTTTACTCTTTTAGCTCTGCACACCAAGCGTTGAAACTTGTCGCCAGGTGTCTGGATAATTCGTTGACCCATGTGAGGTCATTTTCTTTCTATAGTTGCTGGAAAAAGATCTTTCCACGAATAGTGAATTGTGTAAGGAGCCTCAAAGGATCAAATATTCGTGCGACTGATTTGAGCACCCATCTCTTGGTGTTTTGTCTCTGTTGTATGAACTGTGATGTTTAACGTCCACAAATCATCTGCACTGTTCCATACGAGCCCTAGCACTTCGTTTTCAGAAAAGGTGGTTATGTTTGGTCTATAAACGATTTCCACACTGTCTTCAGAGAGGAAACGTTGTAACTCTGGATAATTGGATTTCCATTTCCAACACTCCCTGCCGGCGGAACTCATGATTTCTATGCAATCTTTAATTAGCTTTGGCGGCATCGCTTGCTCCCGAGACCATATCATCTACGTATATTGAGTCGGCTAGGATTTGACTTGCGACTGGTTTTGTCTGCAGCTAAAAGGAATGGAGAGCACTTGACCCCGAAAGGAACGCTTGTTAGTCGGTATAGTTACAAACTGTAGCTAGTTTCTGGCTTGTCCAAATCTATCCATAGGAAACGCAATACATCTCTGTCTTCTTCTCGAATTTAAATTTGGAGAAAGGCTTTGGCAATTTCTCCCGTGAACGCCACTTGGTGTTCGCGAAATTAAATGAGGACGTCATCCAATTCTGACCTTTTCGATGACTTTAGATTCGAGTTGTTCTTTGAAGATTGCATTGCATTCCTCTAGAAACAGTCGTTTTCTCGTAGTTTTTAAGGATCTTGTGATCGGTGTTCACATCTTGATCTTTTACGCCGAAATACTCTATTTTCCAAAACCTTTCGAGGCTGTCTTCTTCTTGATCGAGGTTTACTGAGACTCGCATGATTGCTACTGTGTTTACGTCTGCCGTAAAAGAACTGGCCATCGTCGGACCTTGCAACATCCATCCGAAAATGTTTTCCATTCCAATTAGCGTTGGTCTGAAGAGTTCTATCTAATTTAATCTGCTACAATAAGAACGTTGATAGAGGACGAGTTACGTCTCTTGTTTTCGAGTCGTACTTGGACGGCCATTACTAGCCCTCTGTCCCTAAATTATTCCGAGCTTGGAACTGCGAACACTGCTCTGCTGATTTGTACGATTTCATACGCTTCGATGTAAACGTTTTTCTTAGGACCGTGGCGACTCTTCGTCTTGAGGAGTACCTTTCTTCTATTACTTCTTACAGCGTGGCGAGGACCGAAACTGTCTAGCGTTACTTCGCCGATTACTTCGAGTCCGAGTATCTTCGAAATGCTTTCCATGAAAAAGGTCACGTGGCATCCAGAGTCTAATAGACAGCTCACTGGACGAGATTTGCCACTTGACGGGCTCTCGGCGATCGTTACGGCCGTCTGTAGCAGGTTTGACCTGGCGCTAACTCTGGCGGCGCTAGCCGCTACTTTTTTCCCGTGGTCTCTGATTCGCTGGTCTTTTTTAGATCAGGATCTGGTGGTTTGTAACAGATCAAATGGTGATAGCTATGACCGCACTTCCGGCAGTTCATGGTTCGGGGATGACCGTCTCTTAGTTGATGGCCTTCGCGTAGGCAAAAAAACAGCGTCTTTTTGATATTAGGGCATTCTTCTTATCTTCTAGGGATAGCTGGTAGTCAAATGCTCGCTGACGTCGCAAAATAAGCAGGGACGTGGCGTAAATCGTGTTGTTAAAGCACCTGAGCTGGATATGGGTTTAGCCGACGGGCGTTGGATGCGAGTATGCGACTGGTAGCTTGACTTTTCGGGCCGATTCCAATTTTCCCATAATTTTAGTGCGTTCTCAGCTGGTGATTTCTTTTTGGAGGAGAGCTAACAAATCTTCTACATTTAGGTGATTGACGTCTGCATACGCTCTGCTGAACAACAGACTACCGTATGTGTCGTTTAGGATACCTAATGATTTTAGACTTCTTATCTTGATTCGGCATGAGTCGTGCAGATTTCGTAATAGGTCTGTTATTAATTTAATAGTTGTTAGGTCTGTTATGTCGTTAGATTCTTTTACTTCTGGGAGCTTTAGAAGATTATCCATGTGCTTTCCAATTAAAACAGCTGGGCTACCGAACTACCCCATCAATATTTTAATGGCTTCATCGTAGTTTGTTTCTGATGCGGGTAGCCCTTTAATTGCACTAGCGGCATCCCCTTCCAAAAGAGAAAACTAGTACTGGTACTTTACCACTTGGTTGTAATCACAATTGCTATGAATTTGACTCTCGTAAGTGCTCGAAAAGCTTTGCCAATCGCTGGATTTTCCGTCGTAATGCTTAATGTACAATTTACCGTCGGTGGTCGATGTGTCAGTTGAGCGGGAGGCTGCTATGCCCTTGAAGCTTGGTCTGCTTCAGTTTTGAACTGGATCTCTCGTACCATCGTTACGGTAATCTCGTCCATGTAGTCTTGAGCGGCTAATCATTATTTTTAGCTCAATTTGCTCGAAAATCCGCTGGAGATCGGGTTCTTTTCTTTCTAGCTCCTTCAAGTTTCCTTCGACTATACCCACGTCGGGTTTCGCTTTGTTAAGGTCAGCATCGAAAATGTCTTTCACCTTTGTAGTAGCTTGCTTCGTACGCAGTACGCTCCCACTTTGCTTTAATATTGTTAAAGCGTCCGCCATCTTAGCTAATAAAGTTCCGTATAATGTCCGAATGTTCTAACTCGCAGTTGCTCAAATGTTAAATATGATCCGAGGGGGTGCGACTGTCAGTGGTAGGGTTCTTACCCATGGCTATTTTTATCACCTGTCAGGGCTTGTGGACTTAGACGCAAGGCATTATGATGAGACCACCAGTGTAGTAGGCTGTATTTTCGCTTGGAGCATCGGTCGATAAATAACTGACAACATGAAAATCGACTTAACAATACTTTCATAAGGGGTATTCCTTCTTGTGCGGTTTGAATGACATACCCTTGAAACTGAGCTTTTAAATCAGTAACACTGAGCTTCTTTCTGCAATAGAGCGGGAACTTGGAGAAGAGACCACGATGGATTTTAATTATTGATCGTGGAAGCTTTATCACCACGAAAGCCAATTTTTACCACATTCTTCATCACTTGGAATGTTGATCGTAAAGTATTTAAAATTATTACAACGAGTCATACCGGTAAAAGGATTTGATAAAAATAATTATAAAGCGCGAAAAGCCAATGACAAAGAACAGCAATAGATGGCACTGCGAATTGGAACTTATTATTCAAAATTTTATCTTGATAAAACTTCTAGCAAAAGTAGCATAAGACCCAAAAGTGTGTCAGCTGTACCTTCGCGCATATTAACATTTCTAGTGAGACCTAGTCACACCATAGACTACATAACCTACTAGTTGCAATAGTACTAGCAACATTATATTTAGTCTATAGTCTGGCCGGCGCGATATTCTCTCTTCGATTTACTCGCCCGTTGACATACGTTCAAAAACGCGTCACTCGGCGGCGCTGGAGTACCTCGATTTTGATGACGTATTTTCCGACCCCCTAATAAATAAGTGTGGCACTTTCTTATCGAAACCGTGTATGGTCAGAAGTAATAAATAAGTGTGGCACTTTCTTATCGAAACCGTGTATGGTCAGAAATAATAAATAAGTGTGGAACTTTCTTATCGAAACCGTGTATGGTCAGAAGTAATAAATAAGTGTGGCACTTTCTTATCGAAACGGTGTATGGTCAGAAGTAATAAATAAGTGTGGCACTTTCTTATCGAAACCGTGTATGGTCAGAAGTAATAAGTGTGGCACTTTCTTATTAAAGGGAGAGTGACCGAAAAAAACAGTTGGTCTCATTCGATAGAACTCTTTGACGCGCACGCAGTGCCGTTAATTTCCGCCCCCTCCGACCAACCCCCGTAAAGGGAGAGTTACCGGGAAAAAAAGTTGATTTCATGAGGATGGGCGGTGGCCACTCTTTAACATAGGATGGTGAATTTTATATCAAACAATAGGAAATCACATGGGCTCAACAGCTTTTTTATTAGTTTGCCCACCCGGGTCAGCTGATGGTGGGCGGCATCCACTCTTTAACTTAGGGTGGCAATTTATTTATCAAACGATAATAAATCACGTAGCCTCATTAGCTTTTGTATTAGTTTGCCTACCTCTGTCTACTAAGGGTGTATAGGTTTGTCCACTCTAATACACTGATGTGGAACTAATATTACGGCCTGGGCCGCCTTGTTAATTTTTGTTTGGTTTTTGAACCAAATGAAGATCACTACCCCATCTAGTGACGTTAAATAGCACTATGGCTATAGAAACAGTAAAATACAAACTTTAGCGCGAGACGCATCTGACAAATTGTGCCACCTGGGACCAGTACTGGTAAAGTAATTAAAAATAAAATTAAATAACTTTTCAGGGTGTTTTAAATTAAATTAATTGTAATGCTACGCGTAATTTCTTTTATATTTATTAAAATGAGGTTTTATAAAGGGAACTTAAAACCTTTAAATATTCAAACCAAATAACGTATTTTGGCGACGATTGCAGTGTAAACCCACTCAATGCCTGTTTATAATATCGTGTTTGATATTGGTAACGTGTTTTACGTCATTTCCCTACGTGTCGCTAGATGGCGACACTGTTACGGGCAAAAACAACGATCGTTATGGCTAATGGGTTTCTCCAACAAAAATGTTCGGCTCCTAACAGCCACCGCGATATTTAAACAAGCGACCGGATTTTATAGCAAAAGCTGGTTTTATGGACCATTTCTCGGATTATTTTAATGCCCGCAAATTTTATAACAAAGCGTGGGTTAATTTTCAGTATTATATTAAGAATTTTCATCCAATCACGACCGTGGCAGACTGGCAGTATTCCAAGGTGGGATAAAGTATGTCCTGAATGTGGAAAATGGTGGACAATATATTTCAACTGAACAAATTCGTGAAAACCATATATCCGAGAAGGACTTACATTCGAACTTGTATTGTTTTCACTATTTTTGGTGGTATTTTGGCCAATTGAATGTGTGTATTAAATAATTAGTTTAAAAATGATAATAAAATGCGCTGTGTTTAGCTTTTTGAGTTTTTAGTTCTAAATTATTTCTCTTAAAATATCAGTCTACGCTCCGAGAAGTTTCCCTACACGTTTTCTAGCTCTGGTTTAATCTGCTTATTACAGTGGTTTCCAAAGTTCATGATTCTACCACGTTTTAATAGATAATTTGAAGATAGAAAGATATTGACGAGTTCTTTTATTATAGAAATCAATCCCACTCTATAACTAATTTTTAGATTCTCCACCGAAAACGTGTAGTTATCTCTATTTACAACAGCTCTCTTATAGTGCCACGAAATTATTATTTTCTCGGGGCCATAGTCCGCTTTCGGTGACTATGCTTCTGAGTTTAAAAGTAATTTCTTCTATAAGAAGAGCTCGGGTCCGTTACACCTGGTCAGTGACAAAAGTCTATTCTTTTTATCAAAGTTAAAAAATACTTAAGGGGACACATTCCATGAGCACGCGCTGTTTCGTAAAGTGATTTGGTTTCTCAATACGTCAAAAGCACATATATCTAATTAAAGAGTCACAAACAAGACATATCTCCCTTAAAATCAAACAAATTCTTAAAGTCAAAATACAAAATTGTACGCAGATGCATACATACACTACAGGAGCTCCATTTTATCATTGGCTATCGGGATGCCTCGTCTCGGGGCACATCGATGGGTTGGGATGATACGTCTTTGGGTACATCGGAGGGTCGGGATACTAAGTCTTCGAGTACAATGACGGGTCGAGATGCCCAGTCTTAGGGTATATTGACGGGTCAAATTGTTATGTCTTAAGGTAAATCGACGGGTCTGGATGCCACGTATCTAAATAAATCGATGGGTCTGGATGCCACGTCTGGAAGTTCATCTACGGATCTGGATTCCACAGATCAAGGTTCATCAACGGGCCTGTATGCCACGTCTCTGAGTTAATTAACGGATCTGGATGCAACAACTCATGGTTAATCGACGGGTCTTGATGCCACGTCTCTGAGTAGATCGACGGGTCTGGATAACACGTATCTGGGTAAATCGACGGATCGGGGTGCCACGTCTCGGTTTACATCAACGTGTTGGGATGTCACATCTCGGGGTACATCGACAGTTCACGATATCACGTTTTGGGGTACATCGACAAGTCTGAATTCCACAGTCTCAAGATTCATTGACGGATCTGGAGGCCAAATCTCAAGGTAAATCTAAAAGTTTGTATGCCAATTAGAGCAATTCAAAACACCCTGTATACACTAAAGTTAAAAAACATCAAAATTATTTGATAACACACCTTGGTTATACAGGGTGTCCACTAAAAAAATAACCAGGGCGAATATCTCAAAATCTATTTTAGGGGCGATTTTGAAAATTTCAAGTCGTATAGAAGATGTAGGGGGAAACCTACTGCGAAAATGTCGATGACCTTGAATCATGTCTTCAAGGTCATCCAAAAACTAACTCAAGAACCGTGTTACAAAGTTGGTTCCAAATATAAAAGTGTTCCACGTGACGTTCTAAGTACAAATAGCTTTGACCTGATCGGATTTGACAAATAGGAAGCCGATAAATGCTAGTTGAAAAACAAGAAGTTCGTTAAGTTGATAACGTGTCGAAAGCGAGGTTCGGGAGTTGATAACTCTAAAGATACTCGTGTTAGAGTACTAAATTTTGCTACACATTCTCAACAGGATTGAGGGTTTTTAGTTTAAAAATTTCATTGACCTTGAACCATGTCTTCAAGGTCATCCAAAAACTAACGCGAGAACCGTAAGTGTTAGAACGTTGTAGAGGTCGGGGACAGTTAATCATTATCCATGTTTAAATTGATTTTTTCGGGAAAAAATTAAACAAAGAAATTTACTGGTTAATATTTCGGAAAATGATTAAAAAACATGTATTATTCGTAAAATTTGACCTTTTTATCGAAAAAAATTCTTCAAGGTCATCCAATTTTACAAACTTGAAAAACTCCCACCATAATGAGTTTGTCTAGCCAATTTCGATGTAACACGAATTGGTTTCGAGTTATGTGCGTTTTCTTTCAATTTTCATTTTAACGACCTTTGTGATTTTGAAAAACAGTTCCTCGACTCTCTATTGGTCAAATTCGATCGAATCAAAGCTAATTAGACCTACAATGTGACGTGGAACACTTTCCTAATTGGAACCAACTTTCTAACACTTACGGTTCTCGCGTTAGTTTTTGGATGACCTTGAAGACATGATTCAAGGTCATTGAAATTTTTAAACTACAGACCCTCAATCCTGGTGAGAATGTGTACCAAATTTCAGTACTCTAACACAAGTATCTTTAGAGTTATCAGCTCCCGAACCTCGCTTTCGACACGTTATCAACTTAACGACCTTCTTGCTTTTCATCTAGCATTTCTCGGCTTCCTATTGGTCAAATCCGATCAGGTCAAAGCTATTTGTACTTAAAAAGTCACGTGGAACACTTTTATAATTGGAACCAACTTTCTTACACTTATTGTTCTCGAGTTAGTTTTTGGATGACCTTGAAGACATGGTTCAGGGTCATCGATATTTTCGCAGTAGGTTTCCCCCTACATCTTGTATACGACTTGAAAATTTTCAAATCGTATCTAAAACAGATTTTGAGATATTCGCCCTGGTTCATTGTTTACTGGACACCCTGTATATTATCTCCTAGCTAGATAAGTGACTCTTGTGGGCATTTTATCGGGAAGACTGCATCGTAATAACTTCAACACAAAGCGAGTTTCTCCGTGTGAGTTTTGTTGAGAAAGTTTTTAATAATCGACATTTCTACTACAATAATAATCAATAATAATCAGCTACGCTAATACCCAATCTCGAGGGGCTGATCACTCCGCGTAATCGGTGTACCGAGCCGTACCTTTGACTGTACTAATGGGATTACGCGTAATCAGAGAAGTCCCTGCCTTTGGCAGTGGTAATCTAAGCGTAATCCGGTGTACAGATTTTCTAAGAGTGGTTAGCCCCTCGCCCAATCTTAAGACTACTTCTTGTTTCTAGAAAATAATGTGGCACCTCTTTGTTTTCGACTTTAACAAACTCATGGTATGAAGGAAATTTTGACGAGACCAGGCTATGAGTCGCGCGCGAAAACAAATCGCACATGATAAAACAAGGCTTTATGGGTTATTTGACAGGTTAAGCCGAGAATTTAGATCTACACAAAAAAATAACGTCTACACTACTATACTAGCTGGTATACAAAGATGGAATATAAAAGAATAATAATAATAATAATAAATATTTTGAAAAAACGCCTTATGAACTCCCACTTAGGCTTTTTGCTTAAGTGATGCCAGGTTTTGAAGCGCCAATAAACTAGAATATGAATGAAACAAACATCATTAGCTAATTGTCACAGTTCCTATTCTTCACAATGTGAAAGATTTACTGAATGATGCCGTAACGTCTTACAAGGAGTAATAATTTCTTTTATTTCAGCTCTTTCCATGTCCAATGTGATGTCTACCTTATCTTAACTACTTAACCGGTTGAATTTTTATTACCTTAAGAAATTTTAGTTCAAGCATAACTTGGTTAAATTTTTGGTTATTGAGACCCAAAACATAGAATAAGTAGAGTGTAAAGGATATTATTCCTTTTGGAAATGTTAATCCGTCTACTGGACCCATGGAAAATCCTCTCGCAACAAATCGGGAGGTACCGTTTCAAGATGGCAGCCACGCGATAGTTTAAATGTGCCATATCCCCGGTTTACTTAATCGGTTCATAGTGTTATCTAGATCGATTGAAAGTTCTTTAAGTGCAATATTTTCCATGTGGTACGACTGCATTTTTAATAAGACACGACCATTTGAAGTTCATACCACTTCTTTACGAACGGATATTTCCCCAACTTAAACACTAAATGCATAATGTTTTGTGCACAGTAAAAGGAAGATTAGTCTTTCATTCAACCTATTGTTAATAGGAACTGAGCTAGGAGAAGCGGAGATTTATCAGGAATTATTAAAAATTTTGCGAAAAACAAGTTGGCTAAGCGCTAAATTAATATAAGCAAAGAAAACTTTTAGAACAAAGATGAAGGAAACGGCGTACGAGCGCTCATTGTGCTTTTGCCACGGTCTTGTAAAAAGGCCGCCTGTTTGAAAAGTAACTATAAGCTATTGTTATAAGATTTTAAAGTGGTAAAGTTGGGTCGTTCGATCAGGTTATTTTCTATGTATATACTTGGAATATGGTACGAATACACATGGAGAAATTAGCGGTGCTTATCATCAGTTTTATTTATTAATTCCAAATGTACGCATATATGATTTCCCGGCTAGACAATTTAAGTTAATATCATATAAATATTTACTTGAAAATAACTTTGTTATTATTATTATTATTGAAAGGGGTGGCAAGCCGCGCACTTCAACCTTAGGTCCATTGTGCAACCACCAACCTGTGACTTTAGGTAGAAAGCCCTATTTCCGACCCAAAGTTAAGAATCCGTTTGGCCGGGATGTTGAAGAAGTCATGCGTCTCCAACCAATGAATACCAAAATGCTCAAACATTTGAGCCGTATGATAATCACAGCTACAAAGAATGTGAGAGGCAGTTTCCTCCTTGGTCAGACAAGCCCTACAAATTGGGTCATCACAGACTCCAATGAGATTTTAGTGTCTATTAAGTTGGCAATGTCCTGCAAGTAGGACAGTTACCAACCTTATATTCGTCTTAGAGAGCGAGAGTAGCTCCTCTGTTCTCTGCCTGGACTCCCTGGAGGGGCCAGGGATAAATTCCTTGGCCCGCCTTTGAGCATCCATCTCAAGCCAAAGCTTGATTTGACAATCCGACATATACTTTTAGACCAGGCTGCGTACCAGGCCACGGGGGATGAGTAGAGCAGGTTCAGGCTCACTAAACCCAGCTCTTGCACCCTCCCTGTCCAAGGCGTCAACCTTTTCGTTCCCGTGATGTCCTTTATGACCAGGTATCCAATAAAGTTAAATTTTATTGTGCAATCCAAGATCAGTAAGGAGATCTAACCAGCTAAGAATCCGTTTAGAAATACTGGTTGAGAGTATTAAGAGTGGCCTGACTATCCCTGTATACTTCTTTTCAGACAATAGTCGGCACAGATGCAGAAAGCCGAGATTTCTGCTTGGAAAACGGTAGCGTATTCCCCTAGGCTTTCGTAAAAACCATAGTTGTTATTAAGGCAGTACATCCCGCGCCTGTATCAGAATTGGTCTTAGACCCATAGGTAAGCCAGACCACCTCACCTCTGGTACTGAGGGTAATATTAGACCAATCCGTGCGGCTTGGAAATTTAACCTCAAAAGGCTTACTAAAGTGTAATTTAGCAGCCGAAATGTCAGAAACCATCTTAAATTCAGTTAACTGACTATAAATATCATGATAGAGCTTGGTGTGGCTGTTTATCCAATTATTAGTCTTCCACCAACCATTTTGGTTAAGCCTATAGGCACCAAAATCAGCAGCTTCCTCTATGAAAAGATGCGGAGGAAGAATGTTCAGGAGAACTTCTAGATAAGCACTTGGGGCTGTTCTCATAGCTCCGGTAATGCCAATACAGGCTAACCTTTGCAGGGTGCGCAGTTCAGACTGCACAGTTTTTAAAGTGACCCTTGGCCACCACACCACAGCTGCGTAAGACATATTTGGTCTGATAATCATAGTTTACAGCCAGTATACAACTTTGGGACTAGCCCCAGGATTTGCTGACTGTACTCCTAATCCTCCCTTTTGCCCTTCTTGATAATATAACCAAGATGTGGTTTCCATGTTAAATTTATGCCAAGGATGACACCGAGGTATTTCACCTCGGTGCTTTCCATTAGGTTAGTTCCAAATAAGGAAATACATTGAACGATCCTTGGATCCTTTTACTAGTAAATGGGACCGTCTTGCTTGGATTAACCGTGAGGTTGACTTCCTTGCACCAGCTCTCGACTGATGCAAGAGCCCTCCTCATTACATCCTTAACTGTAGTTGAAAATTCCCCAGTGACAATGATGGCAATATCATTGGTATAACCGAAACAGCAACAACCCCCCCTATTCAGCCTCCGCGTGAGATCATCCACCACCAGGCACAACAACAGGGGAGAGGGAACCCCCCCCCCCCCCTGAGGGCAGCCATGGCTGGTGGAGACCATAAGGGAGAACCCGAGCAGGGACGACATCACTTCCCGGTCTGTTAACATAGATTTGATCCAAAGACACAATGTGTTATTGATACCAAACCTCTTAGCAGCCTTCATTATGACTGCGCTAGATACCTTCGATATCAAGAAAAGCCGCTAACGCTATTTACTTGAAATCAATTGCATTTTCGAGGCAGTTGCTTGTGCCATGAAGGGCGGTCTCAGTAGACCTGCTTTTCTGATAGGCAAACTGAGCAGAGGAGAGTGGAGTTTGAGAGATAACCTCCTCTCTAATATATCTGTCCACCAACTTTTCCAAAATTAATAATTAATTAAAAATTAATTAAGAGAAAAGAGGTAATACTAATTGGCCAAAACACCTTCGCCTCAAGGTAATTTGACTTACCAGGCTTGGGTATGAATATGGCCCGAGACAGTTTCCAAGTGCTTGGTATATGCCCTAGGGCAATACAAGCCCTATAGATACTTAGCAGCAATGGGCAGAGAGTATCAATGCCCTCTTGCAACAAAATGGGAAAGATCCCATCAGGTCCTGGTGTCTTATAGGCCTAAATGATTTTCTAGCCCATGAGTCTAGACTGCGTGACAACCTTATTCGCCACTGCCCAATCCTCCCTTTTGGAACGTTTGATCCTCAAATACACACAGAAAAATATTATTGTAAATTTTACAGTAAGCTGCGGTCAGCATATATGCCAGCAGAATGCTGTTAATTTACAACCAACTCTGACTGTTTTTTTTTATTGTCATGCTTCCTGTTAAATTTACTGGGCACTCTGCTGTTTAAAAATACAGCAAGATAAAGTTATATTTACAGAGTATTGATGTTTATTTATTTATTTATTGATTATTATTATTATTATTATTATTATTATTATTATTATTATTATTATTATTATTATTATTATTATTATTATTATTAGAGTATTGATGTTTATTTAACCTTCATTCCAGACGTATTTAATACGGTAAATGCATGCAGGTTTTCCAGTAAAATCCAATGTTGGCAAAATTCCAGTGATTGCCGTAGCTTTAGTTATCACACGTATTTAGTACAGAACCTATTCACAACCTTAAAATTTCATCAAAAATTTTACGGAACAAACCATTATCATATTGGTTTAATTAAAAATTTTCAAATATTTTATTAATCAATTCATGATAGAAATATTTAAAAAAATTATCAATTATTAAAATTATTATAACAAAAACTTTGACAAAATATTTTCATAATCCAATAGAAAAATGTAATCGAAAATATCAAAACTGACTACAACTCTAGTGGATCATGAATGAGACGAATAGAGGCACTAGTTTTTGTCATGGTGTTGCAATAAAAATATTTAATTTATTACGGAGGACTCATGAGGCATATGATTTTAATTAATTTTAATTTATTAAAAACATATATACAACTTAAAATAAAGCTGGACACAACGTTTCGGGTCTTAACGAGACCCTTTGTCAAGTGTGACAAAGGGTCTCGTGTGGTAAATTTTACGCATTTTTGAAGTAAAACGTCAACCACGGTTTCATATTGTTAATTTTAATATAACTGTCATTTTAAAAACCGTACGAATATGAATTTTTACAGTCGCTACTGTTTTCTTCAAAATGCAGCAGAAAGATGAAAATTTTACGACAATCTGCTGTTAACCCACTTCAACTGCACCTTGCTGTAAATTATAAACCGAAATTTTTGTTTTTTCAACAGTAAGTTTTGAGTGTGTAGAGAGTATCAGTGTTATAGCTATTTGTGACTCTGGAATCTGGAAAGAGCACATCCAACATATGATTTAAAGTGTCCTTGCCAGAAGTAGAGAAACTACCATCTTTCAACTTAATAGTGTCAAGATGCTTATAGGCAGCCCAATCTCCCTTGGCTGGTTGGTATTCTTCGCCGGACAGTTGCGGTGATAGGAGTCGATAATGGCATGTTTCATGCGATCAACAGCCAAATCGAAATCCAATGCCGATGAAAAAAATTAAATCTTCCTTATAACCAGACCAATTTGTGAGTCTGGGATTACGAACCTCAGTACAAGCCACTACGGGTTTGACCAAGACATTAAAGCATATGTGTATATGATCCGACAGAGACGGTTCATTGGACACATGCCTGTCAGTAATTGCTTCTGCGACATTTTCTGTACACAGTGTAAGATCAATGACTTCACTTCTGTTAATTGTAACAAAAGTTGGTTCATTGTTCCTGTTAAGAATATTTAGCTTAGTGCTAACTAAATATTCCACAAGCTCATTTCCACGCTGATTGCAGTCTGAGCAGCCCCAGATGTCGTGGTGAGCACAACCGATGACCAACCTCCTTCCCGTCCCTTCGCAGTGGTTGACCAGACTAGCCACCTCCCGCGGGGGAAAGAGGCCGATGCCAGAGTCAGATCCACCTCTTCATTTATAGAGGAGGTGGCAATATCCCTAGACGTATGTAGTAAGAGCGGAAGGCCATAAATACCCTTACGTATCAACACACTGGCTCTGGGAATAGCAGAGCTATAGTCAAAGAATATATTACCTGCGCTTTGGAGACCAAGTATCTTGCCATTGAAAACCCAAGGCTCCTGAATGAGTGCAACATCGAAGCACTCTTTGGCAAACCTTCTGCATAGTACTGCAGAGGCTGCCTTGCAGTGATGCAAATTAATTTACAGCACCTTCATCCTCATCTTAGGTAGGGAGAACTTGGTTTCCAGCCGGATCTGTGTGAGAATCACACCACTCCCACTGGCCCTGTCAAAGTCCCCAGCCAGTCCCCTCGTTACATCCTTAAGAAGAGTATCCTCTTTGGTCTCATCGATGTCCGATAAGCCAAAGTCTCACCTTCCATTTCTGAGCCCTCCGAGGCATTGGTTCCTGGTTCCATCTAGAAAATCCAGCGGATGGCAGTTGGTCCTTCGACCTTGGTGACGACTTTCCAACATTGCGTGTTAAGCGCTTTGTTGAAAGTTTAAAGCCTTTTAAGAAGGATTTTAACGTCCTTCGTATAGATTTCCTTCGTGCGGAATGCAACCTTGAATGGCTTTGGTAGGTCGCTGACATTCATTACTTTGTTAAAAAATATGGTATGTAAATGGCAATCTACTAAAAGGTATAATTTAACATTGCGATTTCATACATCGTATTATAAATAATTGTAAATGAAAATACTAATTTGCCTTCAAAATACGCGTTTTCAAACATGGAGCAAAAATTTCAAATCTGTACATTGCAAGGCATTTGATGGGCATTGACTTTTAGAATATTCAGGCACGGTTGTCTAGCTGAGCAACTTTTTTTTTATTTCCCATCTATTTCCTTGGTTAGAAGGAATAGCTTGATAGCTTCACAATGTGGAAATATGCAATGGGACTTTTGCGTTTAGAATAAATTGCAAAATAATAAAAAAAGTCCATGTTTATTTATGGCCGGTAACACAATATGTCAGTTAGAGTTACATTGTTAGTTCTGGTGACGTCTCCTACCGCCATACAACCACGAAAAGTATCTAACTCTAAATTCCTATCAAATGGTTTAAAATTTATAGATGCTTGTAAACTACTGACCCAGGTGGAATAGAACTTTACATTTACCGTTTAAAAACGCATATTTTTTAACGTAAATTAATATTTCCCTTTACAATTAATTATTATAAAATATTGAAGCTAGGCACAATATACAACTACGCCTTTAAGTAGATTGTCACTTTCTTACTATTTTTGCAACAAAGAATGACTTTTAAGTAAATATATTGTATATGGTATTAATTTAAAAAGGGACACTGTGGTCTAGTATCCCCCGTCAGCGTCACGAGAGAGAGAGGAAGAGAAAACGTCACCAGCGATGGTTTCAGTCGCGTCGGAAACGGAGTTCTCAGCAACCAACGAGATATCGGGATGATTCAATTTTTTTAGGCGATTGGGAGAAAACCCATATACGTTATGGGTATAATTAGCTTAATTATTTATGTAGATCTAACGGCTTAAAGACAGGCGGCCATCTTCCAAGACGGCTGCGAAAGTACGATGAGTACTAAAACGCCCGGATGACTATTTTGATCTATTCTTAAATTTTTACATAAAAATGTTTCATTTCAATTAAATTCAGTTCATTTAGTGCTTATAAGCGACTGATTTCCCATTATAATCCGTATAATTAATGAGAAATCTACGCTATATCGAAAAAGAAGGAATAATAGAAACTGCACATTTGCGCTTTTTTCCACGTTTTGGAAGCCGATTTTTGACGACGGTTCAATTTAGGAAAACGTTTCTTAGAAATTTTTTCACTCCTTGTTACCCAAAGAACACGCCAGACTTCTCTGAAACACCCTCTATAAAAATGAATTCATGACACATGGAATAGCTTTTAATCGACTTATGGAGCAGCCCGATTCGACTAAACCATGACTAAACGAACCGTAGATATTTCGCATTTAACGTATCGCTTGACCGCTATCTGGAATCGGCCGCAATTTTGATAAGCTATGGATTTGAGAGTTCATCATCCTATTAGATTATCATTTCAACAAGATTTTATTTCTGAATTTTTTTTTAATATTTTACAGCTTAGGCCAATTCTTAAGGCTTATCATGTTGGGTGACTTTTCACCTGTAATATTCCAAGTAACAAGCCAAATACTAAAATAAAGTTATTGTCATCTCATTTCCAATGGTCAACTTATAAAAATTTGTTAATCGAACACCAAATAATCGATCCTCTACGGTACCATTACAAAATGATCAAAATGTAAAACCAAACCCCTTTTATAATAAGCTGTATTTAAATCTTTTAAAATTATTTTTATAAAATTAAAATTAAAATATAATTAAGGTAATCCCCCTAAACCTATCCAACTCTCAACCTTAGCCATATTGTTATTTTCATATGAACTACTTCAACAACATCTATAACAACTGTACTTTTTGGGATAAATGAATTAATTATTTTTATTTATGTTTATTAATCATTAAAATATATTTTCCAAGCAATATATTAATAAACTTACTTAGCCAGTTGCTGCTTTTGAATATCGGTAGTCAAATGTATGGTCATTGACGAAGTTCTGAAATTTCCTAGAACATTGTCAGCATTTAACTGTAATGTTTCTTGTCTATCTGTTGCGGAACTCGTTGCGAAAAGTATCAGTTATTTCGTTTTTTGGTTTTGATAATGAAGTACCTTTAAATATGAATAAGGAATAACTTCCAGTGTGGTTCGCTGATCGGACGCAGATGAACTTTAGTCTAGATAAGTAACAGGAAAAAAAGAATATACGCCTCGTTTAATATCAATCAGTAAGCAACATGTGTATTTAGCGAACTGTTAATAATTGAAGCATTTTTTCAAGAACTGACTAAAACGTATTCCACATAATGAAATACTTCATCTAGAAAAGCTCGATCTGTTTTACATAGCAAGCAGCGTTTATAATTTAAATGTCATTGAGACATTCTCAATTAATAATAATTGAATGAAAACAGTTTTGGGTTCGATGACGCTTTGAACGTTTCTTACCGAAAATTGATCTCAACTGTTTGATTCATATTTCATAATGAACATTTCGAAAACCAAGGCTTACATCGTTGGTGTGAGCTGACCTGTTTACAATAAAAATATTTCGTACGTTTTCTATGTACTATTTGTAATATGTTTAAATTTTTTTTTCAAACGCTGACCCAGACCTGGATACCGTAAATTATACGGGGATTTAACATCGCAATATATATTTTAATGAGAGCACATAACGGAAACATAACTAAAAAGTGTTGAGAGTGTTAATTTGCAGTTTTCTTTATTTAAATGGAGTAATTTTATATTTAACGCGCTGATTCCCAAAATCGTATGCTGTAAAAACCATGTCAGGGAGGAAGGCGGGAGAATTTCGTCCCTGATTGCTGAAGAATTCTTAAGTTTCGACACATAAAGAACAATCATACATTTGGTTTCATTCTATTAACAAAGAAAGTACATTGAATCCTAGAACCAAATTATTTTCTTTTCAAGGCCGCATCAAGAATATATTTATTTCTACTTTTTATAGTATTGCTATGTTGCGATGAATTTTAGCGTTGCTCCCAATTCCCCAATGCTCGAAGAGTAAGCTCCTTCCCCATAGAAATTCAAATAACTCCATTGGTCCTCTAAAACTTACACCTTCAGAAGCGATTGAAGCACGTCCCGATGAAGCTTCACCCCCCCCCCCTCTCGTGCTGGAGGTAAATTAGCTCATGATGCCGGATAATGGGTGCTTTCAACAAAATGCATCAACATGAAGGTGCACTGATACATCCCTTAGAATGGATTCCTCGAAAACACCCTTTATGGGGATAACGAAGCTATTTTTTTATCGATTTCTTATCCAAAATAAGAACGAAAATTATACTTACAATGTTTGATTAAATAAGAGAAAATGTAACCGGTCGGTTCCTGTTAACTGCATTGAAACTTGTTATTACTTCTATCATAATAGCATTAAGTTTCTTTGAATTAAAAAGCTTACATTTGGTTTTCTTACCCGTAAACGAAACAGTTGGTTGTTTCCATTTTCCAAAAAATCAATGTTTTACTATTTTTTTTTAATATAGATACTAGTGTAACGATTTGCTCTATACGCAGACCACCTACCCCTAGAAGGACGTGTATTATTAGTTATTAAAAAAATATATGTCTCGAATGTGTGATGTGGCTTTTTTAAGAGCGCTCCATCTCACGGCAAGTATAGGCAGTTTTGAAGGTACAAACACGAGCACGCACGATAATAAAAAATGTATTGTAGAAGCTGGCTCGCACACGATTTTTATTTTTAATAAATAATTTTCATGTGCTATTTTCTGTTTGCTGTAAAAAAAGCCGCATCATTTTGGAGACACCTTTTCTCGAGGTTGATGCAAGTTCTTCTTGGAGTAGGTGGTCTGTGCTCTGTATAATGCTCACAGTAAGGGCACCTTTAAAGGTTATTTATTTCACCCTTAAAGTATTTTAAACTTTAAAAATTTAATACACCTTAATATTTAAATGAACTTTTCATATGGGAAAGATTTATTCTGGTATCAATAATAATAATAATAATAATCAGCTAGGCTAATACCCAAGGCACCACTTTAGGCCTAAGTCATCAAGCGACTTTTGAAGCCATTAATTCAGGTGGCCCAATTTATCGAAGAAATAGTTTACGGCCAGCTGACTTTGAGGTAACGACCCGTACGAGATTAACGAGGCATGGCTTTGGCTATCTTGACCAACAAACGACGAGGAAATTGTTACAGCCAGGGGCGGCTGAAGGGCCGGGCAACCCGGGCCACTACCCGGGGCGCCGGTTTGAAAGGGGTGCCGAAATTGAGTTCCGCGCCTTTTTGGTTTACCAAGAATTGGATTGGTTTATAAAAATTTCAATGAAAGCATAACATAATTTGAAAAATGTTTAGCTAATTAGAAATACAAATCGTTTTCCCAACAAAAATGTCCAACATCGTCGATGAACGTTGTTTCGCTACTATTTACTTTACAATAGTAAATAAACCATAAAATTACAGTTGATAGTTCTGACGGATAAAGCATTTTCCTGGTATTTTCATTATAAACCAGGGTATACAATATGAAGAAGAAAAAGTGATTGGGCGATACTACAAGAATAGGAGGAAGCCGAAAGGAATACAGTACTTCAATGTTCTTGCTTGCTATTTCGTTGTCGTTTGTCCAGCTTTATGATAAATACACTAGCAGGCCATCTTCAAGAATTCAATTTGTTTTTTAGGCTCTTATGAACCTGCATTCAATATTCTAAAATGCATGTCTAGTTCTAAAGCAGTCTATCGGTACGATTTCATCTGTCGGGTGTCCGTGGTTACAGTTAGTCTCTTCTATTTTACGAGCACGCGCAGAAAGCCATTTATTAGTTTTAGTTAGATAGTTTCAGGTAGATAGATATTATTTAGAGTCACGTTGAATTGAATTAAGATGTCCGAGAAAAAGAAGCATTCTGGTTCTTTTTATAAAAAAAAGGAAATGAAGAGAAGCCGTTGAAACCGAAGAGCAAGCGACAGCTTCAAAAAAGGTCATAAGTGTAGGCCTTAAAAATCGCGCAAAATAGTGTTTAAATTAAGTTGTTAAAGCAATTAATGTAAGGAATAAAAGAATTAAGTTTACTAAGAACAACCCGTGAGTTAAAGATTTTTAACTCACGGGTTGTTCTTAGTAAACTTAATTCTTTTATTTCACATATATAAACCGGGATACTATTCAGTATATATGGACATTATAATTAATGTACTTAAGCTATACTAGTCTTGCCAACTTACCTAGTGTTTCAAACTCCATGTAAAATGACAATGTACCATAATGGCATTAAATATGTTTACACAGAGTATTTAGAAAGTGATTAAAGGGATTATTTATTGTTATGAAAACCGTAAATTTATAACATGGAAATGGTAATGAATTAATGAATATTTATTGACTCTTTGCAATAACAAATCCCTTTTAAATCAGGGAGGAATTCACTTTTAACTGAATCCGCGAGTACATATGAAATTGAATTTATAATTATTTCTTTAAACACGAATTAGAACATGTTTACGATAATATGAAAATATACTAGATACAAAAAATGTATGATTATTAATGATGATTAATCCAAGGGAAACAAACCGGAGTAATAGTAAAGAACGATTCAGCTTTTCCAATTTGTCCTCAATGCACCCCACTTACTAAGGATACGTTTCGTGACATTCAAGGCAGATCAATTCACAGAGTGAGGTCCAAAGCCCAATAAATAGGCCAAACAATCATCAGAATTATCTAGTTCGTCAGCGCATACATAATCCTGTCTGACTTGTTGAAAATTCGGGCACACTATGAGAATATGCGAAACATCTTCCCGTACTTCGCCACACAAATAGCACACCGCGGATTGGGTAGCCTGCTGTGGGGCTGCGGGCCTCCGTATGAGGGCACGGCAGCCCTGTTTCCCGGCCTTTTGGGGTCCACCGGGATATCCGGTGCTAGCTGTGCCGGGTTACTTGGGCTGCTGTGTGCTCTCCGTTCCCCTTTAGGAGCTCTTTCCGAAGGGCTTGACTCCCTGCCTTTCTCGGTGGGGTGTCGGCCGGCGTTGCTAGAGCATCCGTTCTCTATCCCACTGCTGTGCGCGAAGTGGCGAGCTGGTCGACCCATTGCGGCGCCTTCTGCTGGGATGAGCGGCTTGCGTCGAGGGTGCGACTATCAGTAGTAGGGTTCTGCTACCCATGCTGGTTTTGTCACCTGTCCGGGCTTGTGGACGCTGGCGTAGGGCATTCTGATGAGACCACCGGTGTAGTAGGCTGGATTTTCGCTTGGAGCACCGGTCTATAAATTCTGACCACATGTTGATATTCATAAGATCGACTGCTCACAAGGTCGACTTTTTGAAGTCAAATCAATGTCACCTGATAGTTTAGCCATAGAAAATAGAAGGGCTTATTAGCCTTCGACAACTGTACTAGGTAAGGCTTATATTTAATATAGTCGATCTTATGAACATGCCATTTGGTTCATAAGATCGACTAAAGTATAGTAGCACTTTGATAGTAAGATTTCTTCTATAGTATTAGGAAATCAACCTATTCTCTATAGCAACGAAAATTTGATATAGAATTTTTTTTTAAATATTTTTGAATCACGTTAATTTGTGATAAAATTTTAATCGAAATATGTGTGTTTTTTTAAATTAGTAATTATTTTTTTATTTAAACCAAAAGAGTGTGATTACCAAAATTTTTAAACTTGAGTTAAATTATTCGGAAAGCATCCAAATTATATATTTGCTTTCAACCAGACGGCGACACGGCATAGGTTTCGTTTGAAATAAGGGGCTGTTCACAAATTACGTAACGTGGTAGGGGGGGAGGGGGGTTTTGGCAAGCGTTACGAATTGTTACGTGGGGGGGAGGGAGGGTTCACTAAAATGTTACGTAACACATCTTATTTTTAATATCGTAGAATAAAATTTTCATCACTTTCAGAAACAGTCGCAATTATTAAAAACATAAGCATTTACATTGGTTTACATAAAAATACAGTTGTAATTTCAAATGTAACTTACAAACAACAAAATTTAGTACCTGATCTTATAGTACTTTATTACCAGCATATTAGTTGTTACGTACTATAATAATTTAAGGGGGGGGGGTTCGATATTTGTTACGTAATTTAAGAAGAGGGGTCTTTCCATTTGTTACTCTTTGTTACGAGGGGGAGGGGGGGAGTCCAAAAAGTGGTTTTTCTGCGTTACGTAATTTGTGAACAGCCCCTAAACAGTATATGTTTTTTTTAACTTATTTTAGTTAGATTCATTATTATTTAAAATTATTTATGTTAAACCAGCATTAATAATGCCGGTTTAAATGCTATTATTTAAACAGTTTGAGACTTAAGTTAATTAGAAAAGTTCAAGTTTAAGACTTGGATTAAACTTTCAACTTGAACAACTTTCACTAATGGTAAGAAACAATTTAAAATTCCATTTCTATTAGACTTTATTGTCACTTATTACTTTTAAATAGCTGATTAGTTTGATGATGAATTGATTAATGATTATTAAGAAAGACTCATTGAGTACTTGACTTATTGTTCAAATATAAAACCAAAAGGGCTATAAGTCGCAGGTCGACTTGGCCCTTTAATTACAACATCTTATCTCAGAATGAATAAAATGAAATAGAAAAATAGAATAGAATAGAAATGAAATGGAGGTTAAGTTATTTTACTAATTTAAACTTAAACTTGTTGTAGACCTCAGACATTGTCCCAGTGACCAAAACCTATTGACATTGAACATTTAAGCAATGACTGATGACCGTAATGAGATGCATTTTTAGAATAGTCAGGACCGCGACGGTAATAAAAAGGGCTTCCAATTTTGAAGAAGTCTCTACCTCCTCAAATATCTATATAAAAATAAATTGTCCCTTAATTTTTTGGCTTAATTTCAATAATTAAATAATATGCATAATTGGTTTGAAAATTATTAGACACTTTGAGAACGAAATAAACAAATTATTTGATATAGTATTAAATATTTGCATACTATACAGTATTTGATCAAATATTTTAAACGAAATACTAAAAATTATTTGACTTTTCAAATATTTGAAGGAAATTTGTTTATATCGATAACAGAAAATCAAATGATTGAGTAAAATGCAAAAGATAATTTATTTCATACAAGCCAGATTTAGATATAAATTAAAAAAATATTAAATATGAAGTCTATATATTTACATTGACTAGTTATGAAAACAATTTTTAAAAAGGTTTTTGGAATGAACATAATATTGAAAACGTTATAATAGCGCGAGATTTTTTAAAAACAATATTTAAAAAGAACAATTATCCATATTTAAAAAAATTTTGTCCATAAAAAAAATCCATCTTAAAAAAAAGCTCTTTTCATAATATTGGAACATGAATTGGTTGAGGCGGATTCATCTGAAACATTTGACATTAATTACAGAAAATTTCCGATATGCAAGAAAAATGCGTTAAATTCGATAACCAACCTTAGGTAAAAACAATTTGAAATTCTTCTACTTGAACTTCTTGAACGGGAGCGTAATTCAAAGGAGGGAGGATCGGTGCCGGAAAATATTGTCCATAATCACCTGCGGGAATTTGAAAATCTTCTTCGTCATCGTCGTCCTGGATGTTTGCGGCTTGGGCGTCTGCGGCGAGAGCTGGTCCAGCTAGAATCTGATCGGGAACAGGAACCTGAACCTGCGCTGGAAGAGCGAAGAAAATATTTGGCGCTGCGTCATCTAGAAATAATTCAAACAGTATTTATTATCGGCCAAATACATCTAAAGACCTTTTCACACGAGCCAACTTTTTAAATCAAAATGCTGAGTCAGCAAAAATGGATCAGTGATCCATTTTTTTCTCACGTACATTTTTGGTGGATCAACTCTTCGAACTTTTATTCACACGAACCAACTAGTTGACTCAACTCAAAGTTGACTTATCTAGTTGGATCAAAAAGTTGGCTCGTGTGAAAAGGCCTTTAGTATATCTGCGTACCATTTTCTTGAGGTACGTCTGGGTCAGGAATCACAAAATGTTGCCCAGCAGACGCCCAAGCCGCAAACATCCAGGACGACGACGACGAAGAAGATTTTCAAATTCCCGCAGACGATTATGTACAATATTTTCCGGCACCGATCCTCCCTCCTTTGAATTATGCTCCCGTTCAAGAAGTTCAAGTAGAAGCCACTGCCAATCTTCAAGTTTTGACCTGCATCGTTTGTTGGGCCGTCCCACGAAGTCGCATGGCCATGCCATGCCGTCATTTCTGCTGTTGTCAAGTTTCCCACTGTCCCTATCTAGTGGTGTGATGGGGTCACTGGAGCCTGTGGGGGGCTCCATACCCGGCTCTCAAGGTCATGTGATCGGGGCGCTGGGTCACTGGAACCTCATGGGTGTTCCACACTCGTCATTCTGTGACCTACTGAGGAGGGTAGTTTGCAGTGGAAGAGGAAGTCACTCTAGTCCTCAGCTGTGCGAGGGTGGGTCTCGGGCAGCCCATGGTGTCGCCTTTTGTTGGGCCGTGATGAGGGCGTTTGTTTGCTATATGTGAGGCGGTCAAAATGGCTGTCTCACTGGCCGAACGTTGTTTCGCAAAGCGCACTTTTGTCCGGGGCTGGTTGTTTTAGGTGGCCGCTGTAGTGCTTAAGGCGGAGCAGCGGGGTACAAATACATATACTTATATGTTGTCAAGAATGCGCCGAGGAACTTGCGGATCAAGCTGCGCGACGAGAAGACCCTCTATCTCTTCGTTGTCGAGTCTGCGGTGAAATCATGGAAGAATTTCAAATTTTTTTACCTAAGGTTGGTTATCGAATTTAACGCATTTTTCTTGCATATCGGAAATTTTCTGTAATTAATGTCAAATGTTTCAGATGAATCCGCCTCAACCAATTCATGTTCCAGTATTATGAAAAGAGCTTTTTTTAAGATGTATTTTTTTACAGACAAATAATTTTTAAATATGGATAGGCTAATTGTTTTTTTAAATATTGTTTTTAAAAAATCTCGCGCTATTATAACGTTTTCAATATTATGTTCATTCCAAAAACCTTTTTAAAAATTGTTTTCATAATTAGTCAATGTAAATATATAGACTTCATATTTAATATTTTTTTAATTTATATCTAAATTTGGCTTGTATGAAATAAATTATCTTTTGCATTTTACTCAATCGTTTGATTTTCTGTTATCGATATAAACAAATTTCCTTTAATTAGGGATGTGCAATACCTTTTTTATAGGGACCATATCAAATATTTGAAAAGTCAAATAATTTGGTCAAATAGTATTTGGTTTAAAATATTTGATCAAATACTGTATAGTATCCAAATATTTAATACTATATCAAATAATTTGTTTATTTGGTTCTCAAAGTGTCTAATAATTTTCAAACCATATATGCATATTATTTAATTATTGAAATTAAGCCAAAAAATTAAGGGACAATTTATTTTTATATAAATGAAAAGAGACTTAAAACGGTTTTAAGTCTCTTTTCATTTAGTTTTTCACAATGTGCTTCTCTTCACTTCTATTTTTATATGGATATTTGAGGAGGTAGAGATTTCTTCAAAATTGGAAGCCCTTGTTATTCCGTCGCGGTCCTGACTATTCTAAAAATGCATCTCATTAAGGTCATCAGTCATTGCTTAAATGTTCAATGTCAATAGGTTTTGGTCACTGGGACAATGTCTGAGGTCTACAACAAGTTTAAGTTTAAATTAGTAAAATAACTTAACCTCCATTTCATTTCTATTCTATTCTATTTTTCTATTTCATTTTATTCATTCTGAGATAAGATGTTGTAATTAAAGGGCCAAGTCGACCTGCGACTTATAGCCCTTTTGGTTTTATATTTGAACAATAAGTCAAGTACTCAATAGGTCTTTCTTAATAATCATTAATCAATTAATCATCAAACTAATCAGCTATTTAAAAGTAATAAGTGACAATAAAGTCTAATAGAAATGGAATTTTAAATTGTTTCTTACCATTAGTGAAAGTTGTTCAAGTTGAAAGTTTAATCCAAGTCTTAATCTTGAACTTTTCTAATTAACTTAAGTCTCAAAATATTTAAATAAAAGCATTTAAACCGGCATTATCAGAATCAGAATCAGAATTTTAATTATTTGGAGTTGTACAAAAAATATGACATTATTAATGCTGGTTTAACATAAATAATTTTAAATAATAATGAATCTAACTAAAACTAGTTAAAAAAAACATATACTGTTTATTGCAAACGAAACCTATGCCATGTCGCCGTCTGGTTGAAAGCAAATATATAATTTGGATGCTTTCCGAATAATTTAACTCAAGTTTAAAAATTTTGGTAATCATACTCTTTTGGTTTAAATATGAAGTTAATTACTAATTAAAAAAAACATACACACATTTCGATGAAAACTAAAAATTATCTAATAACAAGTCAAATAAATTTCGTGTTTGCAACAGTAGAATCTCAGAAAACTCTATTGCAGAATTATTACTCTATTTACAGTATCTTAAGAAGGAAATGAGAGTGACATTGATTTGACTTCAAAAAGTCGACCTTGTGAGCAGTCGATCTTATGAACGTCAAAAGTCGACCTTATGAGCAGGTTTTCTTTGGGTTAGTCGACCTAATGAAAGTCGATCTTATGATACTGAACCGCTCGGTCTATCATTGTTGTAAAACGGCTCAAGGCTCAACTGCTTCCTTTCTGCTATACAAAGATAAACTTTGATGGCGGCCAATCTCCTTCACAGTTCTGAAGATTAAACGGTTTGATTACTCCGTCAACGGGACCGCTAAACTGAAGAAGCTTGCATTTTTCTCCACTGAATTCCATTCCATACTGTGAGGCAAAATTTCCCGCCATATTCAACAGCCCTTGGAGGTTCACAACAGTTTCTGCGGCTGCATAAATCAGAGCGGTTCATAGAAGACATGAAGAATGAACTACCACCACAATTATTCTCTTGTTTAATTAATACGGGATATACCGCCGACTCAATCAAAGAACTTACGTCGTTAGTGGTATCGAAAATATTGAAAAACTGGAATTATATTTGCAAACAAATCACGATATTTTTGAAGATGAAACTGCGGCTGTTATGTTTGGATCATTCAAAAATCGAAAAAACTTCAAGTTTCTTCCTGGACATTTGACGAAATTACAACTATACGTCAAACGACTTAAGGAATTGAAACATAGGACTCCGCCAGCAACAACTCAAGATATGGGTAAATCGAAAACTGCTTTACCGAGAAACGTCAAAAGAAGTAATGCCTCAATTAGTGCAATCCCATCTCCAGACAATGCTGTTAATGTCGTTTTCGACGAAGAAGCTTCCATTGAAAGCCTTACTAATCAAATAAAAAAATATGCCAAAACGTCCACGCCCGAAAAATCGCTAGAAGAAGGTGTACACTACCGATTTGAGTTTTCTGCTGAGAAGAAGCGAATTTCTTGCTTAAATTGTGGAACATTCTCAAATTTAAATAGAACCAAATACGGAATAGGATATAATTGCTCAAATTACTATAGACATCTTACGAGATGCAATTCGCAATGTAAAAGAAAATTATTGCAGCCAACCCTAACAGAAGCTACTTTTAGAGGATCGGACAAGAAAAAAGGCCGCCTAGTCCCTGATCAAGAGAAAACGTCCATTATAGATGTTGATATAGATAGTGTCGCCAAAGACCAGAGAAACGCAAACCCAACTGAAATCAACGACACACAAGGAAGCTCTGAAAACTCTCGTCAAGAAGACCAGGAACCTTCACCCACCTCGGCTATCGCTTCCAGCACGACCACTCAAAACCGTTCGGTTTTTTAGATGACCTCCCTTCTAAAGAGGCGAAGGGAGGACATTCCTCAAAAAACATATCTGAAACAAAGAACTTCAACTATTCGAGAAAGGAAAGGATAAAAAGAAGTTTAGTGCGCGCATCTGAAGAAAAATCACAAACCAGAATGGACGATTTCTATCAGTTTTGGGGAGAATCTAAAACTATCGCCGACGAAAATCCAGAGGTCTTCGCAGATTCACAACGCAATATTACAAGTAACCACGTGATTAACAATGTTAACGATGGAACTAATTTAACAAAAAATTGCGACATCGGGGGTTTTCTTAAAAACTTATGGAAAAATTGCCACTCTAAAACTAATAGACATTTGGAAAGCATTAAAAAATTCAGTATGGCATTTTCCATATTAGCCGGATCGTTGGCATATTCATTTTTATCCCAAAACTTGTCCACTGCCTTATCTTCTCTTCGTCAAGTAAGACGATACTTGTTTGAAGAACGGAAACCACTAAAAGAAGGGGAAATTAGGATTATTTCTTTGCTGGAACACCTAAAAAGATACGACGTTAGTGAGAAATATGTGGCAATAAGTGAAGATGGAACTAGATTTTGCAAAGAATCGACTACGACCAGTGTACAAACAGCTGCGTAGGATTTGTAAAACCAATCAACCATTGCGGTTTTCCTAAACTAAACTCTATGATTTTTTCATAATACGAAAATGTTGCGCAATTCTTCGAAAATGAATCAAAAGCCAACGTTGCATATGTATTTTCAGTTCAACCATTGGATCCTTTGCGTAATGGGATCGGATAATAAATTTTCATACTTAAATGTCATTGATCGGTGGAAGTTCCTAGTTCCGGAATGCTAAAAATTTGACATAACAGTGGCGTCTTTCTCCAGTGATGGTGATCCAAGACTTTTAAGGTCATGGTAAACCAATCGGAAATATTTTCTGAAAAACGGCCTTTGGGAAATAAATATCCTTCCGCGAAGGGTCTCATTCCGGAAACCTGGAACTGGTATTTAAGCATGAAAATTGAGCCACCGTTTTATTTTCAAGATCATGTTCACATTGGGACCAAATTAAGATGCAGACTTTGAAAAGCTCAGTTGTGCTTCCTATGGGACGTGAAGTATGTTCAATTTCCCATTTAAAAATATTAGTTACTCGTAACTCGAAGGCGGATCACGGTCTACAAGAATCCGATTTAAATCCAAAGGATAAGCAAAATTTTGCGGCGGTTGAACGAATAATGTCTTTAAATACTGAAAATATTCTAAATGAAAAAGTACCAAATAGCCAAGCAACAGTGACCTACTTGAAAATTATGAGAGCGACTACATGTGCTTCCCTAGAAAAATATAAATTACTTCTTGAAATGATTAAGATGATTTGGTGGGCTGTGTTTGTTCTTCGTTTTTGGAGAATTTGGCTTGAAAAAACTGAATTTTACAACGTTAATTACAACTTCATAACTTCTAATTGCTACACTTGCATTGAAATTAATGCCCACAGTCTCGTTGCCCAGTGTTTAACGGAGAATGGTTGTCGGGACTTTTTCTGGCCTCATTTAACCGGATCTCAGCCATGCGAAAAGTTCTTTCGAGCAGCTCGGTTTTTTCTACTATCGTCACCTTTTCCTTGTTGGGATTTTTACGACGTGTGCACCGTTTAGACGTACAAGCCCAGTTAGCTTGTGAAAATATCTTCAAATACCCCAAGCAAAAGAAGGATGGAAAGCGTTTTTTTCAACAAGGCTGTAAGAGTTTGGTAATACCAACTATTGCTGAAATATCAAATGCTATAAAGTCATCAAGAGAAAGTGCTATTGAAACCATTTCTTCATTAGGGATGGATAACGTAACTGAAGCATCTGATTTCGAACTAATCAAGAGCCTTCTACCTAATTCTAAAAAACCGTCTGTTAAAAGAAATACGAAAAAAAATCTTTCGGGAAGCATAGAGTACTATGACGACGAAGACGTTTTAGATGTCGAATGTGATATCCAAAACAATACGGAGGTTGAGGACCTTACCGGAATAGCCGAAGATTTGGAAACAATGTCTTTAACCGTTTCCCCAAATACCATTTTACCAGAAATGGTGCGAATGGATACGTGCGGTAGTGGTTTGCCTCATTTTGAAATTAAGATGACTTCAACATAAATTCCAAATACCGAACCATCTACGGCTATTTCCTTAAACGGCTCTTCACCTTTTACGGAATATATTCATAATGGCCAAAAGGTGTTCATTAGAAAAACAACTGCCCTATGGTTGTTGAACTCTAATGAAAATCTCTCTAAATTCTAAGACAGGTTACTTCGAGTTAGAGGCGAGATTAGAGACAATATGTCAAAAACAAAAATTAATAAACAGGAGGGCAATACTTACAAATTACAATAATCTTACTAAATTTCGCCGCGACTGGTAACATAAATGTACTATTTATTCTCCAAACTCGCGGGAATTAAAATTGGGCGCGTGTGACCCGTTGGAAGTGAGAAAAAGATCTATTTTTTCTTTACTAAACAAAAAGAAGGTAGTGCCCTGGAACGACCGTTACAAAGGATGTAAAATGAGGTATGTTTTCCAAGAATGGATTGACCAGCGAAAGCGGGCTAAAGTTCATAAGATGGTGAGAAAAAAGGTGGGGGGGTTATATTCCACCAGCTAGGGAGTGGGGAAACGACCTTGGAGAATATTGGCGATAAAAAGAACGGAAAATATACAAGGTGTTTGAAATATTTCCGTACACAAGAAAACGAATTGAATTAAATGTTTAAACAAACAATTTGGCAAGCCAAAATATACCTCTCCTCGGAAGAGTTTTCAATTTTTTGTGAAGCGTAACTGTATCCGTGGTTCTGCGGTAGACAGACAGACAGACAGACAGACAGACACGGTGGTTGTATAACCCCTCCTAGGGTACTAAAACCCCTCGAAGAGGTAAAAACCAAATTAATTGGTAACATTAATATTAAATTAATGTGTAAGGGGAACTGTTGTGATTTATCATAAGCCAAAGTTGAATTAAAATCGCTGCTGGGGGCACCGAAGACCATAATATTCTTTTATCTCTCCTTCTTCCGAGCGAGTTCGGCAACCACTTTTCTCACTACTTGTTCTATTGGTTTCGTGGGATTTCGAGTATCCAAAATGTTGTCCACCGCACCCGTTTGATTAGCCATTTTCCGGTGCAATTCCGCAATTTCATTCTGAGTCCTCTCAAATTTTTCTGACAATTCCACAAACTTCAATAGGTGTTTTCATAAAATCCAGCTATGTTGTTTTCCCCCCCGACAAAAATTGCCTCCTCAGTCTTTGATGGGAGTTCAGTTCAGTACGTTCCAGTTCTAAAACCATCGGCGCGACTCGCATGAATGTACGTCAATAAGCTGGGAAACATGTTTCCCGAAAAATCAATAAAAACCAAAGACTACAGCCAGTTACATGTCCCTTCCTAGAGTATACCACCTCCTAGGCTGTTCTTTGATGGGGATTTTATGAAAACACCTATTCAGATATCTTTGCTTCTTCTTTTAATTTTTCTGTTACCAGATCACCACAGTAAGACTCCAAGACCATTTGAAAGTTCGACTTTTTCCTCTCAACCGTTTCCTCAATATTCTTTTTAAGCTCGAATTTTAACATCGAACCATTGACTCATGTGTAAAATAAGGCGAACTTCATCGAACGCATCTCCACTAGACGAATTTGCACAGTCGACTCCATCCGAACATCTCCACACTTGTTTTACAGACGTTATCCCGTCATCCTGCGCCAAAGCTGTATTCTTCGTTTCCTTTGCTGATCGCAAGGAAAGTTTTTACATGGATCCTTTACACGGGATCGTAGATTTGAAGTCACGAACGGTTTAGATATTACGAAAGTGTCACGCGATAATAAACTCAAACGCGAGCCACGTTTTCAGCTCGTCAAATTTGCGCACACTCACCAAAATAGCTTAGAGACTTTTTTTCAAAACTTTTGCCCTATTTAGGGTTAATCCGTCAAAAATCGACACCAGGAAACTTCTTCTTTCGCCGAAATAAACAACTTTACGATTAAAAACGCACTGAAAACAGATTCAGACTCCAAAACTTTACGACAAAATCCACGAAAAACGCGAGTGACATCTCAACCCAATCATCATGGTAGTTAGCATGTTTTTACGGGGTGGGGGGGTTAAATTTAGTTTCAAAATAAGAGGGGTGCTAAAAATCCCCCTTGCCCAGGGTGAAAAAAAGTTCTTGAGCCGGCCCTGGTTACAGCGCCAGCAACGGACGATCTGGCGGCACCAATTGACCTTGGGTAGCATCAGGGTCAGGAACGGATCAACCTCCTTCTCATTGAGGTTCTACGGAGCTTGGAAGTTTTTCATTACATTGACCCTTACGCGTTACAGCGCTGCAGCTGACTATCACGCTAAAGTGAGTATTATTTTAATATTTAAAAAAATTACCTATGCACTTTTAACTTTTCAACTTCAGTTTGCATATTTCTTAAATTTGCTGCCGCGTAAATGAAAAGTACTATGAAATTTTAAAAATAATTGGTCTTAACTCCATTGAAAGTGCTCGATCGGCGTTGGTTAAATTTCGTGTCGCACATAAGCACCCAATTCCTTCTTTAGTTTATCTACTGGAGGCCACCATAGCCATGATACAGTCAAACTTACCATTGAAATCGATTGTTTTGGCAGAGTGGTAAGCACTTTCACCTTGCAGTTGGAAGAGCCGGGTTCGATCCCAAGTTGTGGCACTGGGTGAAACTCGAAATACTCATTTCGCGTTGAGTTTGTAAATTATCTCCCCGAGGGCTAAAGGGGCTTTCCTCCAAGTTTTTTGGTGTCCAATTTCCTTAAAACCTTACTGGGGTTAACGGTAATAGTGAGTGTAGGGAGCTGTTGGCTCGCATGGCATGAAGGGCATCCCACCACACTCCTACGTATTGTAACCCCGCCAATTGAATTAATGGCTTTAAAAGTCGCTTGATGACTTAGGCCTTGGGTGGTGCCTAGCTGAATATTATAATTATTATTATTATTATTATTATTATTATAGTGAGTGTAGGGAGCTGGTGGCTTGCGTGGCATGAAGGGATTGTCATCACCCTCCTACGCCGTATAGCCCCACTGCCGGCATTAAAGGTCTAAGGTTGGTATCTTGAGTATTAGCCTAGCAGATTATATACATCCGGAAATTAGCAGTAAATACTTCAAATCTTGCGTCTTAACTCGTTTAATAATTGTCTCTCACGAAGAATGTATTCCGGTTAATAGAGGATATGTGACTGCCACTATAGACTGTTTTCCGGATGATATCCTCCCTCTGTGATTTTACTGGATTGTCTTTCCCCCCTTACTTGAGAAAAAGGGGTGTGTTTTTTTTTCAGGGAATCAGGAGGTGAACAGGATATCTTTGTTTAAAACAAAAATGAAATCGTGTTTCACAGATTCCGCTGCACAAGGGTGACGACGCGATAGAACTTCCGTAATGTACGTCGCAATGATAAAAGGCCGCTAATTGGAGTGGATCAACGAATTTCTGCCACCAAGTGTGATAAAAACAAGGGGTAATTTGCGCTAGTTACGTCAAAAACAAGTCGTAGCGTGTGTTAGCATATGGTATTTCGATTTAGTTCATAATCCCTTAAGGGCAGCTCTCAGCCAAACCCGTGATTCCTAAGCGCTTCAATGGGATATGCTATTCATAATAGTCCATGAGCCAGCTGCATTGGTTGGTTTGATCGGGGGATACCAAACTTTCAGGGCTTATAAATAATCTAATGGGATAGCCGAAATTCGATTACGCTCTTAAAAATGTTGGCTTGTTTCCAACCCAAAATGGGTTAATTTCGAATCAAAATTTTAGTCAAATCTCACTCTGACTTGGGTTGATTTGAAATGCGACTATGGTTGGTGTTAATTTTAACTGTCTTGGGTCATATTAAGCTGTTGTCTAGGGTTAATTTTCTCTGTCTTGGGTCATATTAAGCTGTTGTCTAGGGTTAATTTTCTCTGTCTTTGGTCATATTAAGCTGTTGTCTAGGGTTAATTTTAACTGTCTTGGGTCATATTAAGCTGCAGGCTAGGGTTAATATTAACTCGGACTTGGGTTACATTTATTTATGGTTAGGGTCAAATTGTACTCTAGAAGTCGTCTTTGAAAAGTGCGGTTAACATTTTTATTTAAACCAGTCTCTCGTTGATTACACCATTGTTTTCTTTGCTGATAATAACGAAAAATGAGCCCTCTATCAACTCCCAAGCTATCTTACTTTTTTTTGGATAGTTCAAGTCTAGTATATATAACATCTTAAAGAAGGCATCCAAATCAGTAAGTAGACATATTTTCAACAAATATGTATAAAACATTGATCAGGGTTCAGTTCTTTAACGCCAAAAGTGACAATATGAGGCTCAGGCATTTAACAGATATTCTTCGATACTTTAAATCCTCTCTGAAAAAGGAAATCGTTATTCATTTCAATACGTAAATTAAAGGTTTTATGTTACTACACAACTAGCATTTATTATCAAAGAGATTTTTACATCGTTGCTCGACGGCTTTGTAATTGAAGATATCAAGTAAGGCAATGCAAAAAATTATCTTGGATGTTTTGATCTCCAGACGTTATTTTAGTTGGTTCAATACTGGTTTTTTAAGCTTAATACCAGCGAAGCTTTCATTTTGACCCAATTTGATCCAAATGTTCAACCGCTATTTCGTATTTTCCAGACACATCAATGCAAAATCTTGTTCTATCTGTAAGACAAGTATAGCATGAGTGCAGTGGTTTAAAATTTAGAGAATAAAAGAAATGACTACTACAATGGAGGCCACCAGAAAAATACCGCATAAAAGAGTGTGTACTAGTGTTGTAAGTAGGAAAATTTTCCGCGGAAAATTTCCCGCTCGGAAAATTTTCCGGAAAATTACCGAGGCCTTTTTTCCGGAAAATTTTCCGTATTTTCCCGAAAAATATTAAAAACGTTTTCATTCCATGATTTGTCTAATATATTGTTTGCAAATTTAAATAAAGCGGCATTTTCACCCCATTTTTTCTAATCTAAAAGTAAAACTAAACCTATAGACTAGTTTAAACTGGTTGAAATGTAACACTATTAATGTTTTGTAGTATGTTTACTGATATTAGTCATTTTAAATCGATAAAAAGTTTAAAACATTAAAAACCCTTGAAAAGTAGTTTATGTTTTAATTTTTTATTTTTCCGATTTGCGGAAAATTTTCCGGAAAATTTTCCGGAAAATTTTCTGGAAATTTTTCCGCATTTTATTTTTCCGGAAAATTAACAACCCTACTGTGTACGTTGCAGTATGATGCGGGTCCGGTTTTAGGTGCGCCACTGATTGGGAGGGGCAGGAAAATGCCACCAAACCGGGTTTTAAGTCTTGGTAAACAGACCTTCAGTACCTCGACTTCAGAGAAACGGCTTTTCGTTGGCTGAAAGTGATTCGCAACGCACATTCTGATAGCACATTGAAATTGTTAGAAAATTTATTTTAATTAGTTTTTTTAATTGCCCAAAATCAACATTGTTTTAGTAAACGTTTACTTAAATGTTTAAAATAATTAAATTACTAACGGTTTACTTTTTTTGCCTTAATAAACCATTTTTTGTTCGCTTATGTCTTTTAATTCGTGGGGTTCCCTATTTTGATTTGTTGGAGGCAATTTCATTTCCTAAAGCTAGCAAAATATTTTGTTACATCCTCAAATTTTACTTATTTCTTCCAGTAATACATTTCTGCAGAAAATATGTAGGAATTTGAGATTGAAGTTAACCAGTTTTCGCTATTTTACAATTTTTTGGAACTCAGTTTTACCCACAATCTCAAATTGGGATTTGTGTGTACTATTTTCACAGCCGCTGCCGGTGTTCGGGGCAAATCTTCTCAAAGTTCTCAACCGTGTGTACTAAGATGGTAGGCCTAAACAATACGTAAATCGACAGAGAATATAAAACCCTCAGGGCCTCAGTTGCCCAATTAAACCATTTTAAGATCGGGACCCAGGAAGTTAGTCATTGGCATATTTTAGTGCTTTTTAACAATTTTCAACTTGAAATCTACAAATATTCTTTAAATTAAGTTCGTTTGGCTTGTAATTTATATTTTAGTTAGCTCTCGTCATTTTATTACGACCTTTATAGTTGTATAAAAAAATTATATTTTTCGCCGAGTCGCAGGACTCCACAACCCACGTTCGCACTATTGAGATATTTGTATTTAGTCATAGATATAGGAAACATATATAAAGGTCTAGATAAAATATTTCAAAGGGAGTGAATACGGAGGTGACAGCTAGCAGAAACGTGTAATTTCTGCAGGCTATCCTTATAAGGCGCTATCTATCGGTAAGAAAGCTCGTGCTATCGTCTCATGCTTTAAAATGATACTAAAAGTCACCAACAGATGGTGTCTAAAGACTACGGCCTGCAGAAAGGTCAAGCACTTAGTACTAAAATGCTAAGAGAGCTCGCGCTCTTGGTCACGTGCCTTCCTCGGTGTCTGCTAGGTATCAATTCCGTATTTTATGTTAGGCTTAGACGCCCCGAAATTTATCTAGACCTTTATATACATTTCTTATAGCTATGTATTTAGTACTAATTGAAAATTCAGAAACAAGCGCCATCTGTCTCCAAATATTTTGCTATCGACCTTGGAAACCTCTACAAATTATGTCAATTTTCTTCAACACATTGTTGGATACTTTTGGCGTGATTTTTTGGGTAGCACGCGTTTGTTATACAGGTGGTTGCCTATGCTATAATATGACATATAGGTTCTTACTATACATGGTGTTTTAATTTTAATCAGCCCAGGCATTTTGCTCAAAAACTATATTACCTAGAAATGTTAAATTTTCAGGTTGTACACTATTGGGAAAGTCGTTTTTACCTCTCCGAGGGGACAAAGTTTATGCGTAGGTTGTGAGTGTTGAATTTGTTGTGTTTGTGTCCTGATGGTTGTGCATGTTGAGTCTGTTGTGTTTATATTGGCGTTTTCTCTCCAACTTCTTCTTAATGACTTTGGAAAGGACCGAGTGCTGAGTGTAATGCTACCTCTCAACGTCCACTGGCAGGGTTTCCACCAGTTGTACACGATATTCGTCTTAGTATCAATTTGCGATCGCATCGGGCGGGATTTGAACCCGAGACCTCCTGATTGACAGGCGGACGTTCTACCACAGAACCACCGACACTTGTTACGCCTTATTGAAAATTAGACCCTCAGCTTTATCGGAAGCGTATTTAATAGAGTACGAAATTTTGGTTTAATTGAAATAGAATTGAAATTGAAATTATTGCATCGAAGAAATTCTAATTTAGCGTTTCTCTATTGATTAAAAACAAATGCGCCACCCAGGTTTCGAACCCAGACCATTCGGCTTAGCAGTCGAGCGCTCTACCACAGAACCACCGATAGCTGCTTAGATTCACTGAAATTAAGACAGGCATCGTAAGCATAATAGGTAATAAAGTCTTTTTTTATTAATGAATTTATGAAGGCCTAATCTGGTTTTTTTTAAAGGTTAAATCTTGTTTTAGCGCAGTCAGCCGAGATTAGAGGGTTAAAGGGTAGACCCTGTGGGTGGTCCACTTTGTTAGTTTTTTTTGTTATTTATTTACGGGTATTATTAACGACCTATATATAGTTGTGTTAATTCAAAGGAGATAATTTAACGTTAATTGCTTTAAGAGCTGGCGGTTAGTCAAGTGGCTCTCTGTGCTTTGTTGATGGTAAGGTTTTTGCTTCTTGTAAATATATTTGGTGTGGATATTTGGATATCTACGATTTCTAACGCAGTCAATGATTTCTTGGGTGTGCGAGTCATTATATGATATTGGAAATTGGACGGCATTGGTCTTTTTCATGCGGTATGTGTCACAACGTCAACTGGAAGTTGAAATAAAATGAGCGTTAAAGATGCGGCAAGTATTTCGTAAGCGAGAAAAATACAATTACCATCTGTAGATGTTTCTTTCATTAAAATTTGCTTAGTATTATATTCAACTGATAAACATGTACTGTAAAAAGGGTTAAATTCAATTGTGCATTGTTTTAGTGAATCTAACTCGCTGTTGTAACTACTTAATTTATAATATTCTGAATAAATTAAACTCGATTGTTTCATCTCAATTATTTAAATTAAAATTAAAATTTTATACCGGGCAGGGTTTGAACCGAGAATACGTTTTTCGTAAATAACTCTGAATTGCGGAGATATCTTTGGGGGTCGTATCGAGAAATTAATACCACTAGGGACCATACTTCCGAGGAGAGGTATATTTTGGCTTGCCAACTTGTTTTTGTAAATTTCAGCAAATCGTGACATATTTAAAGGTTTTGGAATTTTAATTTTTTTTTAAAGCTAGGTGGTTGACGAAAACTGACAATGAACAAGTTGTAGAACATACTCGAAAGCCTTGAAAGGAATTGGTTAGGTCGGAGTAGGTCAAATTGACACTGAAATATTAGGTCATGAAAAATAACTAATTTAAAATGAAACCTATCTAAATTGTAATGTTTGTATGACTGCTAAAAATGAACGTTATTCAAACTCTTTTTATTAGTAATTATTTAAAAAAAAAACCATTTCCGAAAATGTTACAACATTTTAAAAATGAGGTTGTAAGAAGTCTACAAAGATTTCTAATTTATGCTAACTGCACTTCCTTTAAATTTAGGTTTTCTTTTAAGTATTAAAAGTGCGGAGTCCCCGATATTAAAATCCTTATCTCAACGTATTTCAATAACTAACAAGTGTGCCTCGTTATAGCCGTGAACAGTGGTCCAAGATGGAAGATATATACTACGGTGATGGTCATCAAAACGCACGTCTAGTAAGTCAGTTTTTCAAATATTCTATCCTAACAGTCGACTAGATCACCACACTGTTTTCTAGAGCTGTTCGTGACTTTGAAGATGATGGCAACGCGAATAACAGATTCCGTGGATGGGGACATCATAACATTAATATGGAAAACACAGTCATCGCCTACTTTGAAGCCTACCCTCGAGCAAGTATAAGAATGATATTCCCCAATTTGGACTTTCCAATGTATTATGTCTGACCACTATAACTTTCATCCATACCGTGCCACGCTTTACCAAGCACTTCACGATGGTGATAGGTGACTTAGATTGGACTTCTGAAACTAGTTCAGTACCATGGCCGATGCAAATGAAAATTCCTCAATTTGCTCCTCGTGTACGATGAATGCTCATTCTCGCCAGGAATCCGCAATGGGGATTTCCTCACCACAATCAGATCCAATTTGTCTCCAACGTCTGGGTTGGTCTACTAGGAGATCGCATTACTCCAAAATTTCATCTACCGAATCGGCTTAATGGAGAGAGCTGTTTCGCCTTCCTACATAATGAAGTTGCAGAAGCGTTGGAACATGTACCATTGATCAATCTTTGGTACCAGCATGATGGTGAGCCTCCTCACCAGTCAAGAGGTGTGGTACCATTCCTAAATATCGAGTGTCCTGGATTGGAAGGAAACGTTCAGTACGATGGCCTCCTAGGTTCCCAGATTTGACACCGCCGGACTTTTTCCTGTGGGAATTCGTGACGGAGGAAGTTTTTAAGACGCCAGTCACTAGCGAAGAAGACTTGCGCCAGATAATTATTTCAGCGTTTCGACTCGTGACTGCAGCTATTTTCCGTGGTTCATTTCAAAATATGCTGTATCGCGCACGAACGTGCAGTGGATGGTGGAATTATTGAACCTCATTTAGCATAAGACTGGTACATTTGTAAATTTCGTGACACTTTCGGAAATCGTTTTTCTCTCAAAATTAATTAACAATAAAAAAAATTAGTTTAAAAACGGTAATTTTTACCAGTCATACAAACATTACAATATAGATAGGTAATATAGTTTTTGAGCAAATGCCTGGGGTGATCAAATTTAAGCACCCTGTATAGCTTATTGGCTAGGCAATACTGTTGACCGGTGTTTTATTCTGTACATACCCGAGTTCTTGTTCTCGCAATGTGGTTTTGCTAATTGGTTATATTAACTTTACGTTAATAAACAGTCTATTAACGGACGTTTAGTAATCTTAATTATGCCCTCATCGTAAAATTACAAATAGGTTGTTAAGAAAGTGCTACTTTTGGTAAAAATTCCCTTATATTGTGCTTATTAAGTTAATGTACAGGGTGGTTGAAATATTGCCCCTAATGGACAGGGTGATTGATAAAGTGAAATTATTTTTGTGGTAAATTTACTCTTGGGTTGTTAAGGGTTAGTGCCCTGATTATCTTAAAGAACGGAAAAAAAATTCATATAGATAAAAAGGTAAAATCGTAAAAAACAAAAAGCAAAAAAATATTTCGATGTGGTTCCATTTCAGATTTTAAGTTTTTTTAAAACAAATGCATAACTTTACCACCTTTACCACCCGAGCTTCACGCGATTTTCCATTTTTTATTCCTAAAATTGCGGCGATGTGGTGTAACTTAGAATATTAATTTTTAAAACACAAACAAACCGAGGGGCTAACCACTCTTAGAAAATCTGTACACCGGATTACGCTTAGATTACCACTGCCAAAGGCAGGGACTTCAAAGATTACGCGTAATCCCATTAGTACAGTCAAAGGTACGGCTCTGTACACCGATTACGCGGAGTGATCAGCCCCTCGAAACAAACGCAGATGCGCTTGTTCTCTGCAGCCAGCGAGTTTTTTGCTTATAAACTTTTTAGGTTGTTTTGAAACATAAAAGATCGAGAGTATAGTATATGAATTTTCAGAGCTGTATGAATTAAGGGTGGTCTTCGATTTTTATTTTAGGTAACATTACTCTTTGGTTGTTAATGTTTAGTACGTTAGTTCTGTTAAACGACATGGTGATTTAGAAATTGTTTTAAGTGTACAAGGTGCTGGAGAAAAACCCCATTTTCGACCAAATTCCTTTGGGTTAAAGTACAAGGTGATTGTAAATGTGTTTAATTTTAAAATTAATATTCAAAATATGTTAAATACACCGGGGAGGGGACTGTGTGTACTCATATGTCTGTGACATTTTGTTATTTCCCAAAGCTAGCAAAGTATGGTTTTATTTGCGCAAAAATTATATTTCTATGCTCCCTGGAAAATATTCAGTAGAAAGTGTAAAGGAATTTAAAAGTTAAGCCTACACCTTTAGAATAATTTTTAAATTTTGGGACACTTCGTAAGATTTGGCGGCGTTGGCTTACCTCCTGGCGCACTGCCACTGCTAATCAAATTGTTTTAGTCGCACAATTAATTATAATTAATGTAAACCCAACTTTAAGCGGCGTAATTTATTTTTATTTTCAAGCAGCTTCTGGTTTATCAACTTTGGGTAGAAAATCATCACAAACTAAATCACCAGAAGCCCTCGCCTATCGAAGTTGTCAGTCCCCAAACAATCCCCGAACGCGCACGCTAGGTTCGTCAGCGGCTGAACGCGCTCTGTAGCGTCAAAAAACCCGCGATTTTTCACTTCCGTTGTTTCTCCCCCCCCTCCCCTCTCTTCTAGTTCGTTTCGGGACGCCATCTCTCGAGTGAAATTCCTCTTTCTCATCCCGTTTGCGCGTGACGACAAGGTACAGAATTTCATTGACTATTCATGAAGCCCTCACCTATGTTATAGGCTACGGCTAAAGGCGCCATGACCGCCTATTGATTGGGCCGCTCATCGTGTCTCCGGTATTTTTCCCTGCCGGCAAACCGAGCTTTCGGCCAATTCTGCAATCCGAAAACCCAGAGCTTTCTCGTCTTTCCCCTCCTCCCCCCTCCCGGCAAGCTCAGGCCTAACCACGCGCCCAAAACCTACTCCCGGGTTTTCATTACTTCCTACGTAACTCTGTAAATTTTAGAAAGTGAACGCTCGCAGCGCCCAGCTACGGCGCGTCTGTGACCGATTCTACGCGTACCGCGGCTGTAAACGACTACTCTCTTCGACGGTAATTTCGCCTCTCCACCGCCAATATTGCGCGAGATCTTTCCGAGAGCGGAGGTGTCGCGCTCGCTTCGTACGAGTTGGTTCGCACGTGCGGTTCACTTCGCGTCCTCTCCCGTCGCCATTGTATTTGTCCGTTCAAATATTTAACGCTTTTAGCTCTTCGTCGAGTAACTTTTCAATATTAAAGGCGCGTGAAAGCTCGATCGCGAATCGCTTGGTGTGTAAGTGTACGCTGGATTATTATCTGTATTTCATAGACGACACCGAACTGAGATTTAGGCCCCATCTGCCGGTTACGCCATTGATATTGCTAAGCGTTATTATTTATTTTGTGAGTGCGGTTAAGCCGTCTTTTTTATTATTATTTGTGCGGTTTTTAAACAATTGAAGTTTGGAAATATATCCGCTGGATTTGTTTTGATTTTAATTTGGAATAACCGTAAGTAATAATTATTACCTTTTTTTTAATTTTTTCATTACTAAAATCTTAAATTTAATTTATGGTGTAGTATTTATGATTTGCGTAATTTAAATCACACCATGACACATCAAAATTAAATTTACTTATATTTCCTTGGCAATAAGGTAGTATTATTGTTGTCAATTTTATCATGTTAAGTTAACGTAATAGGCGTTATTCGTATTGACACCAAGCGGCAAGTTTTAAAAGTTTATCTACCAGGCGGTATTTTATATTTAACAACGAACTCACGTAACATTTGAACGAAAATATGTAAATCTTGCTAAGTTTTTAAATAGTTTTTGGAAAGACATCAATAGAAAATTGGTTGGCATATATTTTGGAACGAGAAATAATTATAACAAAAAAAATATGGCAACACTGTCGGCTTTACTTTATGATCGTCATTTCCGTGAGCTTTGCCAACTCGCCGCTTGGCGTCAGTGGGATTAGGTCCTCTTATTGGAATATAGGCAAGTCCGAGAGAAAAGCTTTGTTTTCAATTCTAGTCTTAGATTTCAACCACTTAATGTACTTACACGACAAGGTCAAACGTACAAATAACGAACTGGGTTACATCCGAGTATTGCAACATTATTTTGCAAATTGACGCGTTACGTAATCATAACTTTATGACAAGAACTTAAATTGGGAGAATTAAATATCACGAAATGAAGTATAATGCTTAGTATTGCAACAATAATAGAGATTATGTAACACGCGCCCTTTAAATAATGACGTTTATTTGGGAAAGGTCCTTGTCATGCGATTTGGGAGATAATTCGCGTTTAAAACCTGTTTAAAACACCCCTGAGATGGAATCGTCCGCCCCCCCCCCTCCCCCTTTCTTCGCTTACCCCTAGTCAGGTAGCGAAATTGACGACCGTCCTTGATAATCGCGTGAACCAACAGAATGACCCCTAAGGGGTGGTTATTAAACCTTTGGACACCCTTTTCACCTAATAATAAATAGCGTCAGTTTTTAAATAAGCAGTACAAAACCAAGGCACATTTCTGCTATTTGGTCAAGAGTGAAGGTAAACCAAATTTGCGTAAAGTCTGTGAGAACTCTTCCGAAAACTCGACTATAAAAGCCGCTACAAAATCTCGTAAGATTTCTTACCATTCTCGTAAGATTTCTTTCCCATCTCGTAAGATTTCTTACTAATCTCGTAAGATTTCTTACTAATCTCGTAAGATTTCTTACCAATCTGGTAAGATTTCTTACTAATCTCGTAAGATTTCTTACCAATCTGGTAAGATTTCTTACCAATCTGGTAAGATTTCTTACTAATCTGGTAAGATTTCTTACTAATCTCGTAAGATTTCTTACCAATCTGGTAAGATTTCTTACCAATCTGGTAAGATTTCTTACCAATCTGGTAAGATTTCTTACCAATCTGGTAAGATTTCTTACCAATCTGGTAAGATTTCTTACCAATCTGGTAAGATTTCTTACCAATCTGGTAAGATTTCTTACCAATCTGGTACAATTTCTTACCAATCTGGTACGATTTCTTACCAATCTGGTACGATTTCTTAACAATCTGGTACGATTTCTTAACAATCTGGTACGATTTCTTACCAATCTCGTAAGATTTCTTACCAATGTCGTAAGATGTCTTGCCAATGTCGTAAGATGTCTTGCCAATGTCGTAAGATGTCTTGCCAATGTCGTAAGATGTCTTGCCAATGTCGTAAGATGTCTTGCCAATCTCGTAAGATATCTTACCAATCTCGTAAGATGTCTTACCAATCTCGTAAGATGTCTTACCAATCTCGTAAGATGTCTTACCAATCTCGTCAGATTTCTAACCAATCTCGTCAGATTTCTAACCAATCTCGTCAGATTTCTAACCAATCTCGTCAGATGTCTTACCAATCTCGTAAGATGTCTTACCAATCTCGTCAGATGTCTTACCAATCTCGTCAGATGTCTTACCAATCTCGTCAGATGTCTTACCAATCTCGTCAGATGTCTTACCAATCTCGTCAGATGTCTTACCAATCTTGTAAGATTTCTTACCAATCTTGTAAGATTTCTTACCAATCTTGTAAGATTTCTTACCAATCTTGTAAGTTGTCGTACCAATCTTGTCAGATTTCTTACCAATCTTGTAAGATTTAAGCTTTGTTAAATTGGAAACTAAATGGAAAATGCTATCAAATTGGGGATTCGAGTTTTTTTATCTTGATCCCGGTAAATAACGTCACCCACTTCTTATTTATGATACATAAGCAATCCACGCATCGAAATATTCCAATTCCCTCAAGAAAGAAATGTTAAACGTGCACATTTTGCGCATAGAAATCAAAACCCCGGAATTATTTTTTGTATTAGTTATCACTTTTATATAAGACACATTTGTTTACCTAGAATAAACATTTACTAACATTTAGTTTTCTTAAAGTTAAGTTTTTAATATTATAGGGGAGTAGCAAAAATGTTGACCATTTTATTTTAACACTTAACGTGTTAATGGATAGTAATATAACTCTTACATAATAAGTAAGAGCACTCTTAAATTGTACCAAAGACAATTTATAATATCAATTTACGTGTATTTTTATTCGAAATTTATGCAAAAATTAATTAAAATCAAATTAACATTTAGTTAATTTTTTTCCAAATTTAATATGGCAGTAACCAAAAATTAAACTCCAAAATATTCAAGACTACCTATATTGATATCATTACAATAAGTAACATTTAATTTTTGAAAAATGTGGGAACGCTTTTTAAGTGTAAGAATTTATATAGTTAGGAAGTTTGATGACGTAACCCCGTGACAAAAATAAAAAATAATAGAACACTTTATTTGGTCTGATTCATTTTTATATTCTGGGATATTGTAATTTTAATTAACTTTCTGAACAATACTGTAAGTCCTTTCTATCATGACCAACGTTTTTCATAAATATAGCTTTATTATAAAAACAATCCCTTTTTTAAAATCGGAGGTCTAAAAATAATTCTATTTTCAATGTTAACAGCGTTTAAGTTCTGTACATTATCAAATGCTTGGAATTAATTATTGAAAAACATCATTTTTGCCGAGTTGGAAAAATAGCAGTTTTTTTTAGTTTAAACAAAAGTTTATTTGTTTTAAACCAGGTTTTTATCAAACACTGGTGTTTATATTACTATTAAACTATTTTTTTCGCTTGTGTTAATTCTGTTTAATTGAAGTACCAAAATTATATGCCGTATTAAAAAATTAACTTTTATTTTCTGGGACTATAACAGAGTAGCCACGGTACCTGGAATTCCAGAAAAAGTCAGGGAATTTGAAAATGGGTATAAAAATCAGGAAAAAGTCAGGTAATTTTAAGAATTAGTCTAAAATCAGGGAAAAGTCAGGTAATTTTAAGAATAAGTCTAAAAGTCATGGAAAAGTCAGGTAATTTTAAAAATTATTCCAAAAATCAGGGAAAAGTCAGGTAATTTTAAGAATTAGTCTAAAATCAGGAAAAAGTCAGGTAATTTTAAGAATTAGTCTAAAATCAGGGAAAAGTCAGGTAATTTTAAGAATTAGTCTAAAATCAGGGAAAAGTCAGGTAATTTTAAGAATTAGTCTAAAATCAGGGAAAAGTCAGGTAATTTTAAGAATAAGTCTAAAAGTCATGGAAAAGTCAGGTAATTTTAAAAATTATTCCAAAAATCAGGGAAAAGTCAGGTAATTTTAAGAATTAGTCTAAAATCAGGAAAAAGTCATGTAATTTTAAGAATTAGTCTAAAATCAGGGAAAAGTCAGGTAATTTTAAGAATTAGTCTAAAATCAGGGAAAAGTCAGGTAATTTTAAGAATTAGTCTAAAATCAGGGAAAAGTCAGGTAATTTTAAAAATTATTCCAAAAATCAGGGAAAAGTCAGGTAATTTTAAGAATTAGTCTTAAATCAGGGAAAAGTCAGGTAATTTTAAGAATTAATCTTAAATCAGGGAAAAGTCAGGTAATTTTAAGAATTAGTCTAAAATCAGGGAAAAGTCAGGTAATTTTAAGAATTAGTCTAAAATCAGGGAAAAGTCAAGTTATCTTAAAAATTTGTCTAAAAATCGGGGAAAAGTCGGGTAATTTTAAAAATTAGTCTAAAAATCAGGGAAATGTCAGGTAATTTAATTTTAGTTGCAAATAGGAAATGTTTTCTAAAATAAAGGTGAAAAAATACAAAATCTTGGCACAAAAGAAGTCAGGGAAAATCTCCAGAGGTCGTCAGGGAAAACCTGGAAAAGTCAGGGAATTTGATTGTGAAAAAAACTGTGTCAACCCGGTATACGTAACGGGCTTACCTTTCTTTGACTATTTTTAACAACTTCATTAAACAAAAACAGTTTAAGATACTTTATCTGTGCCTAGTCGATTATCACTTAAAGCAGCCAACCCTGAATTTTTGAAACTTTATATTTAATATAAAGTTATACCGATTTAGTTTTCTCCTAAAATTTGTCCTCTTTTAAGCTTCAAATTTCCAAAAAAAAAGAACTGTCATTAAGGCGCTCGTTGTTAGCAAACCGCGAAACCGAATATCGGAGATGACGCAACAGAGCGGCGTGCAACTTACACCCCCTTCCCCCCAAATTCGGAAAAAAAAGTTATAAAAGGGCAGAGGGAAAAAATAACACCGTCTCCAACGAGATGTTGCTTATTATTGCGGATATCGTATGCAGCCTCTCCCTGGCCTTTTTTTGGGGTGCCTCTTTCGGTCCCTATCATGTGTTAGATATAAATAACTAGCAACAAGAAGAAAGAGAACATTCGCGATTAAAAAAGCTCCTTTTAAAAATACCAATGGAAGGCATTATTGTATTCCATTTTCTGAATTTAGTTAGCCCACTTTTCCTTAAATCTTTTTACGTTTTCGGAGGGGGGGGGGTGGGAGGGGAATGGCTCGCGCAGCTACGGGGAGAGAGAGAGAGAGAGAGGTATCTGGAACAGCTGATATTCAGCGCACCACGCGCGCCTCTTTTTCACTATTTCCCCGCGGTGGCCACCCCCCCCCTCCTTCGCAGACGTACCCTTTTCTCTTCCTTTACGCGAGGCTTCCATGGCGCCCCCCCCCCCCCGATTCTCTCTTGGGTTCATTCGGCGTGTGCGCAGGCGCGAACAACTCCACCCGTTCGCTCCCTTCGCGCGCGCACCTTCCAATATTCGCGCGTTCGCGTTAAGGGGGAGGGGGATCGTCCCTAAATATCTAGTTCGCAATCGATCCACTCGATATCGGCGTTGGCGTTCTGGCAACTTTTAAGTCGATCCCCTCTGGTCTTTCAACCGCGGCCGCCTTCCCTGGCCATGTTGCTCCTTTATCCCCTTTCAACTGTTCCTCGGTAAACATTTGCCATCAACGCCTTTCGAATTAATAATATTCGAGGTTGTGTATTTGTTGAAATTTGGGCTATCTCGTTATTGGAAGAGGTTTCGCCTTTTATATTTGGCTCAGCGCGTCACGGAAACCCGGTAATTTAATTCCGCTGAAATTAAAAGATATTACTTGCAAAAGGATCGGTTGATTTTTTTTCAATTACTCGTTTTGGAGCGCAAATGGAACGAGTTTTGTATTTGTAAGAAGCGTAAACATAAATTCATTTTCTTATTTATATTTCTACATAATTTAAACAAAATTTTGACTAACGTTTAAATGAAGTTTTGTTTTAAAATTAAATACCACGTAAAAGAAAGTTTCTTAAAATTTATTATTTTATTGAAAAGTCTTCTATTTTAACGTAACTGAAAGCTCTTTTAAATTTTACCACCTTAAGAAAGCCCTTTAAATTTCAGCATCTTAAGAAAGCCCTTTACATTTTTGCACTTTTTAGGAAAGCTCTTTAAATTTTGGCACTTTAAAGAAAGCTCATTAAATTTTGGCACCTTAAAGAAAGCTCTTTAAATTTTGGCACGTTAAAGAAAGCTCTTTAAATTTTGGCACTTTAAAGAAAGCTCATTAAATTTTGGCACCTTAAAGAAAGCTCTTTAAATTTTGGCACCTTAAAGAAAGCTCTTTAAATTTTGGTGCGTTAAAGAAAGCTCTATAAATTTTGGCACTTTAACAGGGTTCGTACATGACCTGGAAAAGTCGGTGAATTTGAAAATGTTTCCAAAAGGTCAGGAAAATGATTCCAAAATGTGAGGGGAAAGTCAAGGAATTTTGGGTCCCAAAAAAATCGGGCAACTAAATCTTTGAAATAAAATATTTTTCAAGATTTTTAACTCAAACCATTCATTTATTCTACAAAAATGGTCCGGGAAAATTTTGAAATTTGGTCAGGGAAAACCTGGAAATGTCAGGGAATTTAATTCCGGAAATTTTGTAGGAACCCTGTTTAAGAAAGCTCTTTAAATTTTAGCACTTTAAGAAAGCTCATTAAATGTTTGCACTTTAAAGAAAGCTCATTAAATTTTGGCACGTTAAAGAAAGCTTTTTCAATTTCGGCACGTTAAAGAAAGCTCTTTAAATTTTGGCGCGTTAAAGAAAGCTCTATAAATTTTGGCACTTTAACAGGGTTCGTACATGACCTGGAAAAGTCGGTGAATTTGAAAATGTTTCCAAAAGATCAGGGAATTGGAAAATGATTCCATAATGTAAGGGAAAAGTCAAGGAATTTGGGGTCCCAAAAAAATCAGGCAAATAAATCTTTGAAAGAAAATATTTTTCAAGATTATTATCTCAAACCATTCATTTATTCTACAAAAATGGTCCTGGAAAATTTTGAAATTTGGTCAGGGAAAACCTGGAAATGTCAGGGAATTTAATTCCGGAAATTTTGTACGAACCCTGTTTAAGAAAGCTCTTTAAATTTTAGCACTTTAAGAAAGCTCTTTAAATTTTGGCACGTTAAAGATAGTGCTTTAAATTTTGGCACGTTAACGAAAGTTCTTTAAATTTTGGCACGTTAAAAAAAGCTCTTTAAATTTTAGCACTTTAAGAAATCTCATTAAATAGAGACACGTTGAAGAAAACCATTTAAATTTGAGCATCTTAAGAAAGCTGCTAAAATTTTACCAGCTAACTTCGTATATAAAAACGGAACACATTTAACTAGAAGTAAATGAATCGAAGTAGTAGAATAATAAGTTAGAAGTTAAGTTATAACAGTCGCTAGCCAGATTTCCCGCACGGTACTGTTGAGTTCCAAATAGAACGAAACCGGTCTACCGTTGGAATTTCTGGCTATTTTATTTAGTTTTTATGTAGTTTATTACTCGAAGATCTATTTAATACGAGATTCGCTCGAAGACCTATCGGTACGAGTTATTAGTAAGTTTTTTATTTCTTCATATTTGTTTAGGATTTAGATATATTATCCCTTTTAATTATGGACTAATCTACTTTTTCACGTATTTTATCATCCGTAGTAGAATAATATTTGGTGGAACGACGCGAATCACGGAAATGTTTGAACACCGTTAACGATGGTTATTTCTTTCGAATGTTTATACTAGGTGCTAGCACACGTTGCGCGGATGAATACCAAAATTATATTTGCAGGCGTTTATATCCACGATTGATATCATCACGCGTTGAGCCAAATTTTTAAAATTATTTAGAAATTTAACTTAAATAAATCTCTTTTAGCATGATTTTTAAAACGAAGCTATTTTTAAGTCAGCGAAATCTATTTGGGAAATTTCATCTTTGAAAAATGGAAAATCAGTGAGTTTATCTGGCTCTAAACGCGAGCCGCTCCTTCGCTATCTTTGCCAACGAAAAATGCCCCAGGCTGATATGTTATTTTTTTCGGATATTAATAAAGATGGGTTTTCGAAGAGTCTTCTTGGCTCGGTTCGAAGGTGAGGGATTCTCTCCCCAGGGTCTCCGCTTCTTTGTCCCACCGCCCGTCCCCCAAAGCCGGCATCCGCTCAACGCCGGTGCCTAGATAAGGGTGCGTTCGCAAATTACTGAACGTTCTAAGGTGGGTCTACTCAATGTTGCGACGGTACGCTAAATTTTTAGAATGTTCGTGGGTACGGACTATTTTCGTTGCTGTGGTAACAAATTTAAATCGGCCATGATTATTTACCAAATAGGATTGTATAATGTTTTGCCTTGTGAGCTGTGACGTAGAATAATCTCCTGTCGGCTTTTTAAGGCGGGGCTTAGCTACAACGCCACGAAAATCATAATTTTATACCAGAACATAATTTATCAGCTATTTTAAGTCATTATTTAAAACTTTTTTTTTCAATTATAATAGTATGGAGGTAAAACAAGAACGTACATAGAATACTGAGAACGTACGAGTCTATCTATCAAGTCCGCTAGCGTACGATTCTCTGTCAAACGGAAGTACATAAACTTCCATTTTCCCCGATTGTTTAGTGCCATCTGTTATCAGCACGTTTTCGTTTATCTCTCGAAAATAACATGTATGTAATTAGTTATGAAAAATTTAGTTTTAGCTCTTAATTTGGCTAGTGCTACGTAAATCAAATTTAATTTGAATTTAATTGCAAAATAGTTGGTTGATTTTAATTAAAAATAATGAAAAACACGTCCCCGACAGATATCGTTACTGTTTTAACAGGTTTCGTACATGACCTGGAAAAGTCAGGGAATTTGAAAATGTTTCCAAATGGTCAGGGAAAAGTCAGGGAATTTGAAAATGTTTCCAAATGGTCAGGGAAAAGTCAGGGAATTTGAAAATGTTTCCAAATGGTCAAGGAATTTAAATGGTCAGGGAATAGTCAGGGAATTTGAAAATGGTCGAAAAAATTAAGGGAATTTTAAAATGACCCAAAAATAATCCGGCAAATAAATTTTTGAAAGATGTATTAAAAATACATAATCGATATTTTTCAAGATTTTACCTCAAAACATTAATTTATTCTACAAAAATGGTCAGGGAAATTTGGCAATTTGGTCAGGCAAAACCTGGAAATGTCAGGGAATTTTAATCCTGAAATTTTGTACGAACCCTGTTTAAGTAGAACGTCGGTATACGTTCTCAGTAACCCGTATAGGTTCTTTATAAATTTATTTTGAATGTAATTTAATAATTTCGAGGCGTATTAAAGTTAGGAAGTGCCATTACCCGATTGGATTGTTATTATGGAGGGTGTCGAAAACGTATTTTGTGAACGACCCCAAAATATGGCTTGTCCTCCGCGAGGGTAAAAAGAAAGGTGGTATGAAATTCGGAGTTTTCCAAACTGGCCAGGGTCATGTGACGATGGGGAATATTCCCGTCGTCGTCAACACCGTTTTCCCCCCTGAACCCCCCCCCCCTTGTGCGCGCGAGAGCAAAGAAGCTCGCGTCGCTTTGCGGCTTCTGGAGATCTTTTTGGCACCGCTGTTTTTAAAGAAAGTTTCGGGAAGCCCGCAACGCCAGGGGAAGTTCGCGGGCCATCTTTGCACTCCTGTCGATTCGCTAATTAGTAAGCCGTGGCTAGAGTTTCCAGGATTCGTCAGCGCTCGACTCCGAAAGAACTGGTTTGCTTATCTTCTTAAACAGATACAGATGTGCCCGTTTTCGAATATTTTCGAATTCTTCCACGAATTCTCGCTTTTTTTCGCGCGTCTTTTGTTTTCTTGGCTGATATTTGAAGGAGAACCGGAATAAATGCCTCCTAAAACGCCGTTTCCTTATCAACGACTCGACGCTTAGAAAGTTAACTTTGTCGAAATGTATTGGCTAACTCGATCGCGGTAAAATTTATCTGATAATATTAGAATAAATTGTAAAACCGAATTTTTCGACGTTTTATTTAGTTATTTGTACCACTGATTTTTTGGTTCGTTTGATTAAATGCGTTTTATTATGGGATCAAATTAATAATTATAAAGTAAAAAAATAAGTGTTAAAATTTTACCGTAAGATGGCGGAAACATATTTTTGGGAAAGTGAACGTTAGGGTTTAGCTTTTTTGCCCCCTTGTTATTATGAACTACCTTTTCGCGTAATTTAATTTCTATTAATTTTAACATATCGTAAAAACTACGTACCTAGTAACATTTAAAATTAAAGTTATTTATTTTGATGAATTTATTGATTTGCTTAAAGTTAATGGCAATGTTATTGTCTAGTTGATTATTATAATTGTCTCGGTTTTAACAAAATAAAATTGTTTTTCAGAATTATGATATCTTTCAATTGCAACCATTACAGGAAATAAATCAAAGATATTTTAAAGCAATCACTTGATTTAAATAACTCTTTGAGCAGTATTGCTATAAATTAAATTAGACAACCCTGTTTTTAATTTTGTTTTCAAAATTATTCTCATTGGAGGTTTAACCACTTTGAATTCAATGTGGGACATTTCACCTAAAATTTAGGTCTAAAACAGAAATATTCAGTTTAACAAGTACAAAAGTGTTAATTTTTTGAAAGCCATTATAATTAAAAGTGGTGTATTACCGGTACCGTTATTATAACAGGTACAGTTATCCCTTTATTGGAAATCAGAGTTTAATTCGTTTTCTTTATTACAATCGTTTTAGTTGGCCAGTAGCCAATGCTTTTGGCAGTGTTAGCAATTTTAAAACAATTAAGTGTTTTAAACCAACCTTTTAAACAAAACACAATATGTTTAAAACATTTTAAACATGATTTTTCCAGGAAGATTTTACATACTCTTAGAAGTTTTTTTAATTAATGAGGTTAATTAGATAAAAAATTTTGTGTGATTGATTTATTGCTATGGCGGCAAGAAAGGTGAAGGACTTGATAATAAAGAGTTTGATTCAAAGATGTGCTTTGAAATTGGCTCTCGTTTAAAGCCTATATATATATTGCTTTGTTGAACTATAGAGATTCTTATTTTTGTTAGAATAAACATAGTTTTCTATACGCCACATGTTGGTGCATTTAGATAGTCACATTGAGTAGAATATTCATGACGCCATAAAATTTAAAAATTATAGACGTTAGCAGCCTTTAGTATAACCATTTTGGGTGGGACGGAGTATCTAATTTAAATTTTCATTTAATATACTTTTTGACAAGTTTTGACTCGCTGTTGTCCAAGTTTGAATAAAATAAGTGGAAAATAGTTCGTCCATAAACAAACTTTTTCCTTTTTCCAGTGCTTTTACACGATAGTTATAATTCAAAAAGGAGAGTTGTATAAAAAGGTCCTGATTCAGATTATACGTCAGAATGGAAAACAACAGTAGGATCCGAGATTTAGATACTTTTCCTGCAGCTGGAGTTTATTATAAACTTCTGGATATAGTTATTGAACTTAGATGCTTCAATGATTTTTCATTAATTCAGATTATTAAATTTACGGATTTTATGTCTACGTTCTTATCCGGGTCCGTTTATTTTTAGAACGTGTCTACCCAAGATCCGAAGTATGTTTTTTTTTTAAATGTCAGGCTTTGATTAATTTTCTTTTTCACTGTTTTTCCTGATATCTCTATACGGTAGCTAAAGCTATGACGACGTAGGGGGCTAATAATTCTATCGCTAGCCCGCCCTAAAATACTACTTTCTCTAAAAATGTATCCTTCAAGTAAGAATGAAGAAGAGTTAAAAGTGTGTTATAAACAATTATTTTTAATTTAAATTAAAAATAGTTTAAAATTGTGTTGTAAGTCGGAAAATGACCGGAGCCTTTTTTCCGTATTTTCCCGAAAAAAAATAATTCCATGATTAGTCCATTTTCGTCTAATTTTTTCAAATTTAAAAGTAAAATCAAACCTCTAGAATAGCTTTAATATGATTAACAATGTAAGACTATTAATGTTTTGTAGTATGTTTACTGTTATTAGATATTGATAGCGATTAAAAGTTTAAAAAATTAAAAACCCTAAGTAATTTATGTTTCAATTTTTTATTTTTCCGATTTGCGGAACTTTTTCCGCATTTTATTTTTCCGGAAAATTAACAACATTAGTTCAAAACAACGAATTGGGTTTTAAACAATAAAACACAGGGTTTTTGGTTTTTTTTATTGAAAAAAAACACAGATTTGGCCAACCCTGGGTTTTGGTGTTTTCCCAAACAATAATACTACATTCAAGTTTTCCATACATCCAGTTATTCCCCAAACTTATTCAAAATGGATATTCCTTTAAAATCAACCAAATAAAATATCATTTTCTTCGTATCTGTTTTATTTTATTTTTATTGTCAATCGCGTTTATTTTATACATTCTTTTGAAAATAAAAATAACGTCGTAAAGAAAATTATCTTAGCAATATGGCTAGTTACCCGTACATAGGGAGACGTAAACTAAATTATAATTTAAAAATGCAATGTGTACAGAAATTTGGAAATCTAGTTTCCGGCGTGCTCCTGTATTATACGCCGCGAGAGTCGGTGAGTCGTAAGTACCAGAAATTATTTGCTGATAATGAATTGTCATGGGCGTGATGTGAATTGGGCTTTTGAGGTTAGTAAGATCGACAAATCCAGGACAGCTTATCCACTCCCAAGACACGTCTCTCTTTTCGCGACCAGCACCGGCTCTTGTGAGGAAATGTAACGAACGTGGAAATACGTCAGTGTAAATATGCGTTATGGACTCCACCTTTGTGTCAATCTTTTTTTTCTCAATACTAAAATTTAAAATAAAAAATTTAGACCTTAAAATAGCGCAAAAATTTACACCACCGATATGAGCTCCACTAGAAAAGCGTCGACAGTGAATCGATCGGCACCGAATGGACGTAGGCACAGAAATTTTCTAGACCTTGATGTGTCCTTGAACGGTAGGGTTACCACAGTACCTGGAAAAGACAAGGAATTGGAATTCTAAAAATAATGGAAATTTCACAAATTAGTATAGAAGTCAGGGAATTTAATTTTGCTTAAAAATGGGAAAATAATAGGTGAAATATTGCCAAATTTGGGCGTACAATAAGTCAGAAAAAAGCTCCAGAAATTGCTAAGGAAAACCTGGAAAAGTGAGGAAATTTGAATCGGACTTGACGAGACAAATTGTTATACAAGTCTTGGGATAAATAACATTGCTCATTGTTAACTTAAAGAAGTATTTAGTCAGTTTTAGTTGCTCCCAATTTCCTTCATGCTCCTATTCCCTAAACAAAATCAAATCAGTCTGGTATTTCATAAGTACCTTAAAAACTGAGGTATTTCAACGCTATTGAAGAGCACGTGGTGACAGTTTTCCGTCCCCCTATTCGTGCCCCCGGGGGGGGGGGTTACTCAACCAAGATGTCCGCTGATCGTCTCAATATCGTAATTTTTCTTAAGTATAATACTTTCCTGCTCACAACCGAACAATTTTTTTTGTAATTTTAAAATTAATTAAAAATTGTAAGAGTATTATCAGTGTGACGTCACGCAATGTAACCCAATGTATTTTCCTATAAAGGAATAAAACGCGCTTAAAATAACGTATCAGGAAATGGTTTTTGAAATGTAGCGATCAATATTAAATAAATGTATTAAATGCAAATGATTATTTTTCGTGACTTCATCTACATACGAACTTTAAAGAAGTTAATATTTTTGTGTTTCATTGTAAATGATTGTATTACTAAAAATATTGGTTATTCCATATATATTATAATTATTACGCTCACCGCAGTAATCAAACGATTGTAAGTCACTTTTAAATTATTTCGCTTCAATATTTCAGAAATCGTATTGGAATAACCAATATTTTTAGTAATACAATCATTTACAATGAAACACAAAAATATTAACTTCTTTGAAGTTCGTATGTAGATGAAATCAATTTTCATATAGTATTTTTGAAAAAGAAAAAACCTCGCCAATTGCTATAATTTAGGTTTAAATATAATCTTTCTTGTACTTCCCCCCTAAAGTTGCATTGGAGTCTACCTTCTAAATGATTATTAGCTTATATTTAATAAATTCATTATACATATATACAGATTAAGTCTTTAAAAAATTTGTAATATAATATAATATAATAAACTTAAATTGTGTTACAGAATCAAACGTAAGCCTATATTATTGTGCCAAAAGTATGACACAGTTCCTATTCTTAATGTACAAAATTGTTACTGATAGCTTTTTGCAACAGCCCACAGCGACTTGGGCAGCCATTAAAAGTATTTTTTAGAACATTTTTTTAAAATTCCACCATGGAAACACGTTCTATTGTTTTAATCAAACTAACAAAGTCAACTCTGTTATACGATATTTTTATAAATGACGTTTTACAATAATAAAGAGTAATTTGATATTACTAAACTAACGATTAAAGTAAGTCTCGCGCCATAAATGTAACCGTACCGAGGCAATATATATGCGAAATATTTTGGTTGTTTGTTTGCCAATTTGGAATGGTTATACGAGTGCTTCTTCCGCCGTAAAACGAGGCAGAACTTTATGGGCGAGCATTGTCACCGGTTTAAATCGATACATTTAAGAGAATGTAAAAAGTAGTATTAGCGATGCTAATAGGCCTTGCTATAAATTCACGTGGTCATATTGTTTTAATTACGGCTTTTACGTCACTGTCTCTTAGATTTACGAGTGGAATTTAGGATTTAAAAGTTTATTAATGAAGTTCTCTTGTGATTAAATTAAAGTAGTTCAATTTAATTTTTACATTTGGTTTTTTTCGTAAATTAAGATTAGCTTTTAACTATAGCAGCCAAAACCAGACTAATTAATTTATCAGTAATTTTTTCCAGTGCTGAAGGGGGGTAGTCGAGAAGTTTATCTAATTTTTAATTTTAATTTATCAATCAATGATCGCATTATCATAATCCAGACATCGCGCATTCGCTATGTCCACTTCCCGGAAGTGTCTTAACATAACGCGTTGTAAATTTCAGTAATTCGCCGCTTGGTGGCGCTGTATATAGTGATATTTTGAATTTATTGAATGTACAATATCTTTTCTTTGAAAAAAGTATTGGCTACTTTTGTTTTCAGCATAATTTGTCAGCTGTGGATAAATAGAACATGATAATTTCTTAAATCGGCTTGTACATACATTGCATCTTAAGTTTATGCAAAAAAACAATGAAGCAATTTAATAATGTCAATTGTAAATACAACATTATCCATCTTGGTTGCGGCGACGTTTGCTTGAATAGCAAATGGGGTTTATATCGACGGCGAAGGTCGATGGGCGTGCACTTTGTATTTGTTTCGAGAATGGCCGACGGGGGGGGGGATAATAATAATAGAATGGGGGGTCAGAACCGGCGCTATCGAACCAGAAGAGCGGATTGTGCTGTTTCCGGTTTGTGGGTCAAACTCGGTTACGGAATCCGAGACTGTGAGGGCGAATCGCCCAAGATTGCCTGATACAACTGAGAAGCGGAATTGAAACCGTTGGCCGACGCTTTGTTCAACTGTTTTTAATGGAAATTTCAATTGGTCAAAAGAGTTGCTCCTGGGTCGTTTATGATAGTAAAGTGATATCATTTTAAGCGTGGTTTTTTTCACCTTTGAGTAATTTCGTGACATTAGCAAACCATGTAACTTTCAAATACATCGCGGAGAAATACCATTTATTTTTAAATCGGAAAAATATCCGGGAAATAATGAACTTTTACCTTAAATTTGGGGTTGGCTGATTTAAATCGCATCAAAAATCCTCTAGCAGTCCGAAGTAATATTTCAACTAATGAAAGGACATTAGTATTCGGGGGGAATTAGGTCCTAAGACAATTTGAATACTAAGCAAATCAGTTCAATCTAAAATATTAAACAGTGGTTTAATTTAATTAAGATTTAATTTAATTTTAGATTTGGCTGAAACAGCCATTAATGGTTAAAAATCATGAAATTCAAAACGATTTTACGATTTTTATTTAGAAGAGTGCCATCCTTGCTTACAATCGTGTGCAAACATATCAATTCAAATATAATAATCGATCTTTGTCGATACAATTTTAAGAGTCGTTTAAATACAGGATTGCCAGCATCCTAAAAATAATCAACCGATTTTATGATTTGGTCGGAATATGGTTCCTTTTCGTGGAGCTTGGTTGAACAGTACCTCGATTGTTAGGTAGTTACGGGTAGTTATTACGCCAAATAAATAATTTGCGTCAACTCAAGCAGAATTTATCAGGATAAATAATTTACCAACATTTCTTCAGAAAGAAGTTCACTATAATTTTTTAATCTTTATTACGCTTTCTACGCGTATTACTATATCGCCATTTGAGTCGACAATAAGGCTTCCTCTTTCAGAAGTTTGTTTTAGTTTCGGAATGAATTGTTCATAAAAGAAATTATGAAGATGTCAATGATTTACAATTTCGTTAATTATATTATGACCAATTACTTTTTCCTTTAACGATTACTCTAAATAATTACGAAAATGAATGACAAATGTATTAGTTTTCTCATATTTAAAACAGTTTTTATTTATCTAATTATACATTGATTATTATTTACAGAAATTTCGAAATTAATTGTAATTCAAATTCAAATGAATTTAACAAAATTAGTTATTATCGTAAAATCTTAACCCAATTAATTTAACGTAAAATCTTAACCCAATTAATTTAACGTAAAATATTCTCTTTAAAACGAAGCCTATTATACTTCAGTCTATAATGCAAAATTATAAACGTTGACTCTATTGAAAGATGAAATTTTATTCCTAAATTATACTAAAAATTGCCGCGATGTTTTATATTTGATTTAATTAAATTTGATCAAAATTATTGCATCCAATTAAAATTCGATTCAAAGTCGATTCCAATTGAACATTAGACATTGCATTTAGACCGCAAGCCTCGAAAAAACGATGGTTTTTATGAGACAAAATGAAGCAAATTACGGTTAAAGTGTATTGAACAATTTTACGTCGATATTGTCATTAGGGTATTTATTTGAATGGCTTAGGTTCGGTCGAAATCGACGCGATCGGCCTTTCTTGACGCGTACGTACCGTCATTGGCGCCATCTGTTCCTGGAAATTAGGCCAAAACGAACGACTTTTGTCGTCTGATTGTTTTTTATCGGAAATATCGCATTGACCCGCTTTATCATAATGGCGCGCGCCACTTCATCCCCCCTCCCTCTCGGAACCCCCCGCGTCTTTGTGGAAGACCCCTCGTTGGCCGCTCAGCCCTCTTTCTTGGCTTTTTATCGCGTGCCTGCCCTCCACTCTCGGATTTTCGTACCGAGAGTGGTATGTATACTTGGGGCCGTTTTGTTGTTGCTCTCTTCGTCTGTTCTGGCCAGTGTTACGCCTAACGTCAAGTAGCTTCCGATCGATACGGATTGCAAGAATTTACTCGTATCTCGTTGAGAATGATCAATATGTTTTGACCAACTCGAGATTGATTCTTTAGCTTCCACGCGGCAACTCCCCGAGGCCGGTAGAGGTCGCGCGTATCGACTCTCAATTAAATAAATAGGATAACCTCTTGCTGTAAAACGCGCCGGTTTTACGCCGAAAGACGAAATTCAAATTTGATGATTATACGAAACTTTTATATTTCATTTGGATTTGCTAATTTTTTTTTGGTTTACTTAAAGGGTAAATGATAATGTATTTATATAGGTAATGAATTGAGAAACTAACTGAGATACTCCTAATGATTGTGAATGGTAAAATTGAATTGTAAATGTTAAATTGGTATAATGCAATCGTCTTTCTCAAAATAATTTGAATTTCAAAGTTATCGATTTTTTGATTAATTACAAATGTGTGTTATTATTCGTTACAATATCCTATAAATAAAATACTTTATCCATACCCGTAAAATTGAGTTATGTATTTATTGAAAGGTGAGGAAATGATACAGAGGTATCAAGATACAAAACATTATCGAAGCAACCTCTAAACAATTAAATAAATTGTACATTTTGCTCCAATTATTGGTAGTGACGAAATTGCGGATATCAATTTACTTTTGGATCTATAGAAAAATATAGGCTGGAAAAATATTGCGCGGGATTTCACAACGATTTTTGTTGGGAAATTGTTTCGCGACTTTTGAAATAATCTAAGAGACCTTGAATGACATAGCTCTTCGGAAAAAAACTATCTTTGAAATTTGAGTAGAATCTTTTGTTTAAATATGTAGGTACTGGTAATGGGCAAAGCGGCGTGAAGAGCCGATCTCGAATGTCAACGATGGACGCTCAGTTTTATTAGCAAACAATACACAGCGTCGCTTTAAAAGAGCGCGTTAAATCGTTCGTTCGGTTGGCGGAAGAGAAGAACCGCAATTCTACGAGCGGCACCGAACCAGTATTTCGGGGGAGGCGCCGCATTTTTGTTTTAAACAGGAGGGGGAGAAGAAATTGAAGCCTTGATTTAACAGAAAATGGGGGGAAAGAAGAGGGGTAGACACGAGGTTCTCTCGGAAGGGGGGAAGGCAGCGTCCGGGGAGAGAGTGGGTGGCTTTTGATTGAATTGGAAAAAAGGAACCCTATTTTCACGAACTGCGAACCTCTTCCAAAATCCTCGGACCCGGGCGACTCTCCAGCAGCATCTGATTTTTTTTCCCGTTCTCTCGCCGACCTTTCTCGCTTGTTGCGCTCGTCGAAAGTGCTTGGAAGCGACGCGACCCTGGCTCCCTCTGCCAACCGAAGTCTCTTCCCCCCGAGCCACCATTTCGTCGGGATTATGTAGTTTTTCTTGGAATCCGCGATTCGGGACCCAAAAATTTATTTTTCGCGTCGCGACAATTTATCCTGGCAGAGATGAAAAGCGGGCGAATCACTCAACGTCAAGAACTCAATATCAGTGTGACTTCTCTCCCCAGTCTCGCGTTGCTATTTGGTGGAAATTTCTTTGCACATTTTTGAGACAGCAACCTTTGGCTTTCCCGCCCGGGTCTGGTTTTCCCGTGGAAAGACCAACAACCCCCCCCCCCCCCGCCAATAAGACAATCCTCAGCCCCTCTTTAGTGAATCCCATATTTTTTGACATCGTTGTTTACCGAAAATTTTTATTAAATGTATTTTATTACTACTGCAACCTATTTTGGAACTCTAAATATTGAAGATATTTTTTATTCTTGGTGATCTACTTTAACATTTCTCTTGAAATGGTTCATCATTTATTAAAATGATCAATTAGTAGGTAGATACTTTTTGCTTGTCTTAGAAGATATAGTGTACATTTTTTACGCTAAATTAAACTATTAGCTTGTTCTGGTGGATAGAATTCGATGGGTCCGACATTCGTACAAATTCCGTACATGATTTTAGAAATCTTGAAATCTGGGCGAAACGAATATTCAAATAGTTTTATTTTTCAAAGTAGAAATAAAAAAAATTAAATTAGATAAACAAAAATATTTTTTTTAAATGATTATATTTGAGATTATTCATATTTAACGATTGAATTAAGTAAAGAGAGTAAACCGTTTGCTTATCCAGAATTTATATGGTATAATGGACTCAGGCAGCCATTTTGGGAAAACGTTTTAACCCTCTCTCGGAACTATTATCCATTACAGAAGCGTAGTAAAATGACGTCATAGGTTCACTCTTCTTACCCTACTCCAAAATTATCGAACAAGAGAAAAGTATCCACCTATTATCAGTTATCAATTATAAAAATATTTGATCTAATTTATAGAATTGATAAATTTCTTTACTGGAGGGATTCGCGAACCATAGTTTTGGAGACAGTGTCATTTAGATATTATCTTTTTCGTGTCAAATTCGTGGGCTCGTTTGGGATTTGGTATCTCGAGATGGCATTATCCGTAACTGTTCTAATCTTCCTGCCGATAAGAGCCACCTTATTACGTTCGACTTTTCAGGTTTCGTATTAGTAGGAACGAAATAAGGCGAATAGTATCTTTATTAGAAAGACTGTTCAGGAAACATTCTCAATAAACTGATTATCTCATTGCCCCCTTTACCACCTGCGACTTCACTTGTCGCATCATTGTATCTAGAAACTCTACACTTTCTGTTTCAGTTTAATTTACAAAAGTATTAAAATCTTATTTATCGCACTCAAAAATAATAATAATCAGCTAGGCTAATACCCAACGCACCACCTTAGGCCCAAGTCATCGAGCGACTTTTAAAGCCTTTAATTCAGGTGGCCGGGTTACAATGCGTAGGAGGGTGGTAGCAAGCCCTACATGCCACGCGAGCCAACTATTACCGTTAACCTCTCTGGAATTTAAACAGTATTTTCGTTTAATCGTATAAATTAAATTTTATGACCATGGTCTCGATGTATAAACTAAAATTAAAATCAACGACGGATACTTCATGGTTAAAACATTTTTATTTTTTAACCATGAAGTATCCGTCGTTGATTTTAATTTTAGTTTAGTATTTTCGTTTATTAATTACATAAGGAGTTTGCAGAAGTGTTACTAAAGGTTACGGAGGAGGGGTGGATAAAATGATACGTAACGTATCATAATTTTAAATCTGAACGAAAATCATCAATTATTTAAAATCACAATTAAAGGAAGCTCCACCTTATATATTTTCTTAATAAAAAAGCTTGTCTTTATCAGTAAGTATTTAAAGGAAAGTTCCACCTTATTTTATTTATAAATAAACTTGTCTATTCTATATTAGTAATATTATAAATCATAAACGTTCCCTTTAAAATTCGTCTCGAATTAAGGTTAATTACGTAAAAATTAACTTTGATGTACGTTCGTCTTTACCGCAATGCACCCGGCGAAAATCACGTGACTGGCTCAAGAATCTGATAGGCTCTCTTACGATCCAATCGCGGAGTCGCCTTTTCATCACGTGGTCGAGGATTCCTCTAAGCGTTTCCGGTTTGAGCAAAGAAGCGTTACGCGTTAGGCCTATCAAGCGAACCTTTAATTTAAGAGTTAGGGTTATTATGAAGTACTGAAAAGAATCGAGAGTAAGCTTTCGCTCTCAATAGTAAAACTTAAAGATTCGTTTGCTAGGCATAACGCTTAACCATTCTTTTCTCAAACCGGAAATGGTTAGTGGAAGCCAGGACCACGTGACTAACTGGCGACTCCGCAATTGGATCGTAAGAGAACCTTGCAGATGCTTAAGCCATTCACGTGATCTTTGCCGGTTGTATTGCAGGGAAGACGAACGTACATCAAAGTTAACTTAATTCGAGACGAATTTTAAAGGGAACGTTTATGATTTATAATATTACTAATATAGAATAGACAAGTTTATTTATAAATAAAATAAGGTGGAACTTTCCTTTAAATACTTGTTTTTTTATCTCATGTATAATTAGTTTTCCAGAGGTAAATCGTTAGATAAATAGACCTAATTTTTAATTTAATTAATCATTTTATGGTTTATTGCGTGATTATAAATACGGGTGTTTGTGGTATTTGTTACGTAATTTCGGGGCTGTTTGGGCTCTTTACAATTGTTGCTTTTAGCTACGACCTTTTAATATTTGCCCCCTAAATGCAACCGCAATTTTAGTCGAACTCGTTGAGATTTGTTGGTGAAAGAAAAGATAGCATATTGCATTTTGAGAGGCTATCGAACGCTCGGCATTTCAAGGTTAATAAAAGATCTACTTGTTCCTGGAATTCGGGGTTTTCCCTGTTTCGTTGAAGAGGGAAATTGTAAACCTCTGCTTCGCGCTACTGTTCAATAGTAAAGTTGCGCTAATAGCTTTTTCAAAAACGCCTTACGACTTTACTAGGACGAATATTGGGCAGATCCAAATTAAAAAGAATTAAATTCAGCTTTATGCCGTTTAGATCAAAGTTATTGGATTCAAACTAGATAAACAAAATAATCCTCGTTAAACCACACGGTCGTATGAGAAGTAAAATATTTGAGTAATTTCCCATTGCTAAAAGGGTGGATTAAATTTAACTATATAATTATATCCAAAATTATTCCCAAATTTGTGCAGCGTCGGAGCTTTTTTGAAGGAAAATGGCAGACACGGTTTCCGATTTGACGAATCCGTCAGCAGAGGCTGAGTAATATACCATTATTATAAAATAATTCTAAAATTATATCAAAAATTATTCCCAAATTTGTGCTGCATAATGGGTCATATTTCATCTAATTACAATGAATGACATTCAACTCGATTTCGATTTGATCAAAATTATTTAATACCAACAGAATTGGATTCAATCTGGATGTGTCTTGATTGCAGTGGGATCCAAATTTTTTACATTGGAACCTTGGATACATTTTTGATTGGCGGATTTTTTCGGTACAAATGTTATTTTACAAGGATATTTAGCGCATTTTATAGGTTGCTCTCCCTATAGATTTTATTTTTGTTTGAAAATCATCTCTTAATATATTTGCTTCTCACCCAATCTTGTGTTAATGAACAATTTTCTATTTAATTTTAGTGTTTGCTTATTTATGCATTCTAGATCCAAAAACACGACACTAAAAGTATAAGCTACCAAGTAGAATGTATTCCTACTAAATTGAGTGAAGAATTCATTTTTAGCTTAAGATCAAAATATTATGGTTTTTAAACAAACTTAAAATTTAATTTAAACATTTGGTGGCAATTACCAATTATGAGAATGGTCATTCTATGGAGACTTTCCGTTTTAAATGAAGATAGATTCTTGGCATCTTTTTTTATTTATTGTCGTGGGTCTGGAGGAATTGAGTGCTGGAATTTAAGCGTGGCGTTCGTGACTCCTCCAGAATCCCCCGTAAAATGAACGACCCCTTTGAACTGGGACCTTTTTTCTTCTACAATCGTGGCGGCTAGTCTTGTCTTTCAAACAATGTCGATGACGTACGCGCATTGTTGTTCAACGAACTTCGTTAAGACATATACTTAAGGGGGAAGACTACAGTGGCCGTTGTCTACTTTCAAGCTGATCTCTTTTAATTTTGTATTTTAACTCATAAAATTAATATTTAAGTGTAGAACAGCCTCTTTTTTAGTGATTAAAATAATATTTACAATTTTAAATTTAAAAGTAATTAAGTTATTACATTTTAATTCGGACCGCCGGAGCTAAACAAGTTGGGCAAACGCCCAAACTATCCTTTAGTTAGGACCTTATATCTCGTTAACTTAAACTATTAATATTAGAATTATCAAAATTATTTTAAGCACTAGAGGAAAGTTCAGCCTAATAAGAAAAATATAATTCAATTATGTAATTGTTAAAACAGAAACGCCCAGCTTGAACGAAAAAGAGGCTTTTACTGTATTCTTCGCCCTTAAAGAAATTAAACTTTACTTTTTTCAATACCTGTTCCTTTTCGGTTTTCGCTAGTTTTTTCGATTGGTACATACTAGCTGGAATTTTACCGTAATGAGTCTAGGTGCCGGAGCTTTGTGGCCTTATGTATCCCTGCGCGTAGCGTCTACTTGATCCCAAATAACATCAAACTCTCCGAGTGTTGCGATGGTCTCGAATAACGTAGCTTTATTTCAGGGTTACCTAAAGGTCATATTTTATTGAAAAATCCATGCAATTATTGTGATTTTTTAATGAAAATCAAATCAATCGTTTTTATATCGGATTTTTTTATTTATTGTATTTTACACATTTAATAGCCATTTTCCTATATAATTAACGAATATTTTACTTTTATCAGTTAGCGCGATCTTGAATTAAATTTACTTACTATTTAATAATTTAGTTTGCTTAGATTTTCTATGTATTTTAAATTGTTTAAGAACTTATTTCGTGCCATTTTTGCAAAAATCAGTTGATTATAACCCGGCCACCGGAATTAATGGCTTTAAAGGTCGCTTGATGACTTAGGTCTATGGTGGTGCCTAACTGATTTTTATTTATTTATTGATATAAATCAGCCAACCCTGGCTATGGACAAAAATTGTAACTACACATTTTTGTGATATTTGACTTCAAATCTATCCTTTTTACCTCTCCGAGGGGACTTTGTAACCTAGGAGGGGTTATACAACCACCGGGTCTGTCTGTCTGTCTGTCTGTCTGCGGGTGGGTCTGTCTGTCTGTCAGGCCTGCGAACGCATTTTCGGGGCAAAGGGTAATCACTGCGTAACCCAGTTTCTTAGAATCAGGGAAAAGGTTTTTCCAAAAGCGCCCTCTTTTTGTCATTGGGTGTAGTATAATTTTTTAATCGGCCGGGATTCCAACAGTGTGTCAGAATTTATAGCCCGGTGTACCTAGTAACAGAGACCATACCACCGGAGGCCTATCATGATAGTGCCCTACGCCAGCGTCCACCTAGGTGAGCGTTCTACCGCAGAACCACGGATACAGTTACGCTTCACTGAAAAATAAAAACTCTTCCGAGGAGAGGTATATTTTGGCTTGCCAACTTGTTTTAAAATTAAGATTGACTTGGTTGAAAATTATATTTTTAGTTAGTACTGATCATTTCTGAACGACCTTTTCGGTTGCATTAAGAAATTTCAATTGTAAGTGAGATTTCTGGCCGATTCGCGTAACCGCCTAATCCGCGTACGCACTGTTGTGATATTTGAATATCGTAACTATTGTTACAGGCGCTAATTCCAAAAAAACATTCGGCTTGAGTGAAAATTAACCTTATTGTCAAAACAAGGTAAATCGAAAAATTTATTTTCGATAAAATTCCTCTTGGGTTTATTAAGTTAATATACAATATAATGGAAAATTTGTTCAAATTGAATATTTAAAATATATTTAATACATCGGGGGACTGTGTATACTTATTGTCCATGACATCTTGTTTTAAATCATTTATTTTAAAATTCTAACAATAGACTAAATCTAGCGCCAAGTATAACACTGAATTGTAGTCGTTTATTCATAATACTTCATACACTAAACTTAAAAGATAATTTTCCACCTGCATTTCCCCGCTTAGTAATTTGCATAGACATATGAGAAGCTTCAGATCTTTGATACATTATTAAAATATCAATAAAAATGATTTACATAAACTTTTGAAATGTTAATATTTTTAGTAAATACCTTAGTGTAAAATATTTGATTTAAACAATAATTGGTAATTACATGTTAATTTTATATTAATTACATACTAATAATATCCACTAAGTAAAAAGCCACTTATTGTACAATAAGTGATTTTTTACTAAATGTATCTTATTATTTTATGTACAAGTGCCGCCTAATAGTAATAATAATAATACTTACATACTACATATTAATAAATAAAATGAAATATCTAAAATATTAAAATTATAGCAATTTAAAATATAATTATTTTGACTGTTCGTAAACATAGTAACAATAGACTGCGTCAACGATATTTTCCTCAATTAAGCTCCACCTACAAAATTTCAAAAATTATGTAATCGTGGGAGATATCTGTTGCTTAGAGCTCAATTGCTTCGATCCGTTCTTGGTAGGACTAATTTTCAGTTTTGTGAACGTTAAACTTGGTTTCACACTCGACGAAAAAATTGTTTCAAATGGGATTTGTCGCCCAGCTCGGCTGCCCCATGGCAAAACCTAGTAACCAACAAATTTTTGAAAAATTAGATTTTTACGCATCAGTATTACTAAGGCATGTACAAAAGTACTGTAAAAGTTTTAGGTAAAAGTCATAAATATTTTAATATTTATGACTTAAAAAATGGTTTTGGATTTTATAATTTCCGCATTAAAAACCACGTTAAAATCTTATAACTTAGGTTTTGAAAAAGTCAAATATCTCAAAATTACGTTCGTGTTGGTTAAAAGGTTTTGCCATGGGACAGCCGAGCTATATGCGCAATTAATTTTCGAGTTTCAAAACCCGTCTGAAGGCTGGTTTTCACTAGAGCTAAAACGCCGCAACGGCAAGCGTCGTTTCCTTACGTTTAAAATAAAATATGCCACAGCTAATTGTTTGGGATTTACTGATTTGTTTAGCGGTGTACGTTAACTAAGTGGCTTTGATTAATGAAATAATAGAAATTGCGTTGCATTTCGCAAGTTTCAACTATAGGGTTTTTTCCAAGTACATTTTGGTGGAAAATTTTAAAGTTTGGATTTACGCGCGGGTACGGCGTATACGTGACCTGTTGCCAGAAAAGGGGGAAAATTAGTGAGGAAAGACGATAATTTTATCTTGATTTTTGTCTTCGTTGGCGTGTGACTGCGTGACCTTGACGCTATTCTTCGCCGAAAGAGCGTTTAGCTTTTACTCGCCTCTTTAAAAGACAATTATGGGTTAAACGTCATCTTTGTATTAGCTGTTGTCTCTTCCGAGCATCAGCGGGGCTCGACACGACTTGCATTTACATATGTTACTTTGAGACAAAATGCCAGTCACGCGATATTGCTGGCAATGCACCCATTAGGCGCTAAGAACTGTTTACCAAGAAAACCTAACAACAATGTCGCGTATATAACACATTTTTTAATTTCAAACTTGGTTCTAAGCGTCTTTCTAAGTATGAATAAAATATTTCTTTATGTACTTTCAAGGGAAATTACGCGCTACAGGTGGAAGGAGTAGGTTTGTTTGCGTGCAGACTGTGTCCCTAAGCGTTTCCTTAACTTTCTAATATTTTGAATAGGTTTGTTGCATTCGAAATAATTTTATACCTAACCTAACCTTGTTTTTAAATATATCCGATATTTTTTGTTTGCTTCTTAATTGGTGGTTCCTAGGAACCGCAATTCCATGGTTATTGCACATGTCAGGGGAAAGCAAATGAATTTAAAAATGGACCTAAAAAGTCAATGTCAGGGAATTTTAAGAATGTGTAAAAAGTGAAGGAATTCCATTTTATCTTGACACTTTGAAGGTAATTTTATGTTTCAAGTTTAAAGTTATTGCTAAAATTTAAAAAATACAATTTATTTAAAGGGCTAAGTCAACTGGCTACTTGTAAGCCATCTATCAAAATAAATAGATATTACAAATTTTAATATTTACTAGTGAGGTTAGTAAACAAATTTAAAAAAATCTCTTAAAATAGTCAGGGACTTTGAATTTAAATATAATATGACAACCTGTATTAAATATGTTATTTGCGGTAATCTTTTAAACAAGATAATTATATTTAAATTAATAATTTAATGGAATCTTAAGCTTGATGAAATGTTACGATTTAGTCGTTTTATCCCGATGGCACCTTGTCGTGATCAACGTATCTATGAAATCGTCGGCTGAGAGCAAAATCCACGTAATTTTTTAAGATTTGTGTACATTGTTACATGGATTTTGTTTTCAGCCGACGAAATATGCGGGTAAGCAGTTCATGTGTATTAAATAATGTGTATCTATTGTCAGCATAAACTGGGTGAAGGCGTGACGTGTTGGCTGCAGTTGAAAGTGAAACGTTTGTTCGAGCGATACTCGGTCACGTACGATTATATTGCCCCTACTCTTGTCAGCGTACATTTACTTGATTTTTATTTATGACTCGTTATGGCGTCGCGTTTAGTCGGTTCATCGAAATGTAACAAGAGACTACCAGCTTTCCTAAAACATGCACCTACGTGAAAATGTTTATTTCGAACGCCACCTAGCGGAAGAGGCTGTCTTCTCGACCCAAAAAAACCATCTCCATGGTCAAAAACTGATTTACGTAAGGGAGAAGTTGGAACCCGCCAATCTGTTTATTTACTTTTGTAAGACTTAGATGACGCCATCTGTTGCCCGAAATAGAAAGTATTATAGTGACAACTTTCACTAATAAAAATTTTCTCCATTTATATCTACTTCAAAATATACTTATATAATTAACCTATAAATAGTATGAATGACCTGTGACTAATTTCCTATTACTAAAATAACATTTCTAAAAATAATATATTTATAATAATAATTATGAATTCCTTTCAAGAGATCTATCTATCTAAAATCAAAAATGGAGTTTGAAATGGAGCTGGGCATAACAGCATAACACCGGAGCTATAAGCTGCGGTTACAGGCTCTTTTCTAGCATGAAGTACTTAAAAATTAATGAGAAAATTGCCTGTTAACACTCCGAGTCTTTTGCTTGTAACATAATTAGTACCAATAACCACTTGGAAGCAAGAGTATGATTTTACGGAAGTTCATAATACCTTTTAGCAGGGTGACCACGCTTCGTATTTTTATAATTTTTCCTATATTTCGATTGTCTTCCTATACAATTTTCCTATTTTTAGATATATTTTTCGTACTTCGCGCTCTGCTTTCAATATACTTTTAAAGTTCGAAAGAAGGCGCTCAAAAACAGCCAGCCATTTACTAAAACATTAATTTAATTTGCTTTTATAAAACGAAAATACAATGTTACTACATTTATCTAGTCTGTGATGGTTTCATATTAAATGTAATATTATTACTTTAACCAAAGCTCCCTACACTAACTATTACCTCAACAAGTTTTTATGGGAGGGGAAACCGAAGGACTCAGGGGAAAACCCCTTAAACCAGTGTGGAGAGAACTTGCAAACTCAACGCAGATGGAGTTGTTCCGAGTTTTCACCCAGTGCCACCACACTAAAAATGGTCTCAAAATAGTCATTATTCTTTAGTATAAATAAATATTTTCTTGATTTCAAACAACAAATAAATAACTTACAATGTCATTGCGAATGATTTCGAATTCAGTAATGTTTTTCGAAATTTGCTATATGGGAAACAATAATTGCGGCATCAGTGTTACAATATTTTTTATCTCAAGTAATTACAAAGTAAAAATAATAAGCGTTCTTGCTAATACAAATGGCGGTGTCGATTGAAGAGTGGCTCGATAAATGTACAATCAAAAGATGTTGGTTATTATCCGACGCCGCCTTTAACGTCGAGTAATGGCGGAGCAGATGTTTAAGTTTTCTATTGATTTTCGCCTCTTTAGCATTTTCTCCTGGCTTTCCCAATTTCATCCAGAGAGAACGAGCGATAAGCCATCGTTTTATCAACAGGTGTCTTTCGCTGAGGATAGCTAAGCGAATCTTTTCAGTTTCATTTTTATCCTTATCACGCTCGCTCAAGCTAATACACGCTAAACACACTAAATAAATAGTAATTAAACTACCGCGAATTACGTATTAGAGAGGAATGATGGCTTGGCTGCGTTATATTTTGTTAGTCAAATTATTTCTTCTGGGGTAATAAATATTTTATCCGTGATCTCCAACTCGAGAAAAATTATTTAATTATGCTTAATGCGGTTAAATTTGTTAATTTTCTTTCTCGCAAGTGCGAAGAAAACTCTTATTTTCCTTATTTAAGTTTAAAAAAACTTGTACGCGCAACAACTAGCATTAATTACTTAATTTCTACTTTATGAAAAACGATACATTACGAAAATTTTATCAAAACTGGACCGATCAAAATATGATTATATTGTGATCTAATATTACTTGATCAAATTTTAATCACGGTTTGATCGGTCCAAATTTTGATCATTGTTTAATATGTCTAATGTTTGATGCAAAAATCAACCATTTACATACGGTAATTTGAATTTAAAAAAAAAATAGGGTTTTCCTGTAAAATTCTAGGACTATGGATCAACGAACTTCACAATTTTGCCCCCAGGGTTAACAGACTCGTAACGCGTTTTAGTAGATGATTTTTCGATTCAGTTTATAGTATATTTAACTATGTGTCATGGTTTGTCAATTAGTCTATTACAAGTGATTTCCTCGTTCAATGTTCGACTTTTATAAAACCTTCGTTTACAAATCAAATGTTCAACCAAAAGACAACCATTTGATATTTTTAAAGTGAACCTAAATTATAAAACTGAATCAGATGCTGGCGTCAAGAATTTGTGGACGTATTCAGTTTAAATAACCCTTACGCGAAAAGTAGTGTGTTAATAAATTACCGCCGTTAAATGAGAGTCTTTTCGACGACCTATTTTAGCATTCAAGTAGATTCGCTGCTTCCGACGCCCGCCCACCCGGTAGTCATCTTCCCCTCCGAGCATTCGCTGCTCAGACCTCTCGAATCTGATTCCCTCCCCGCCCTGTGTAAACCTCAATCGGCGGGGAGGGAGGGGGGCACAGTTGGGTTAGCGAATGGTGGGGGGGAGGGGGTTGCCATTGCAAAAACCGCGAAGTTGTTGCGATGCCAGAAGTACGCCTATTTGAATGCCTTTCTCCGCTATTATGTCACCGATAAATAAAAATGCGCCGCTCGACTCGATGCGAAATCAGTCGTTTTATTTTAGACCCTAATTAGTCTTTGGCCTCCCTCCCTCACTCTTTGGCGGCGCCCTCTGTCGCCGAGCGTCAAAAACACACTGGCCCAGGATTTATCTGCGCCTGCCAACTTGCCAAAAACTTTTGCATTTTATTTACAGAATTATTCTCAAAATAACGGCATCAACGGCGGGTATTCCTGGGAATTGCATTTTTGCCCTGTTACGAAACTAACTTACGCTGTAGCGTAAGTAACGTAACTGCAATAAGTATGACAATTAACAATAATTATTATTATTGTTAAGGAACTAACTTACGTTATAGCGTAAGTAACATCAGAACAATAAGTATGATAATCCGTCTCACGAAATATTTTGGGGATGAGACAAAATTAATTTTCAAATCTTAAATAACAACACATTTAAACATTTCCGAAACTTTCGATATTATTAATGCGCTACCCTTGGCGGTAGTGCCGACATTTAGCATTTTGGGAGTTGTTTAGTAGAATAACATGAACAGCCTTTTTTCGATATGTAAAAAAATCTCTAGTATAAAATATTTTAGATATAATCTGTTGTACAAACCCTGACGGTTTTTTTTGCAGTTACATAATCAATATTTTTCAATATTTTACCTCAAAACATTAATTTATTCTACACAAATGGCAGGGCCGTAACCAGAAGGGGACTGGATCGGCCGTGCCCCCCCCCCCCCCCCTGAAACGCATGGTTGTGTGTACAATTTATTTTTTTATTTGTTTCCATTGCGTGCCCACCCTGAAATCAAATCCTGGCTACGGTGATGAAAAATGGCCAGGGAAATTTGTCAATTTGGTCAGGATAAATCTGGAAATGTCATGGAATTTAATTCCGGAAATTTTGTACGAACCCTGTACTAAAACACAAGTCAATTCCATAACTTCTGATAAAGTAAAATGGTTTAATTTTGGCCTTTTAAAGGTCAGGAACAAGCTATAAAATGGTCGATTCCCTAATTTAACTCTTATCTTATTTCTTTCTAGTCTAAATCCGAGTCTAAATCCCAAATTTAACCAGACTAATTTTAATTAGGTGGGTTTTTAAATAACTTTTTTGTATCAATAAGAAATTAAGAATATTTATCTGAGATATGGTTTTGACAAAATCCATCAACTAGATAATAGAGTAGTAGCACTCCGTAGCTTTGGCCATGGCCGCCATTGTGGGCGCGAATTTTTTATGAATAGGTGACGTCGTGTGACGTAGCACTGCCATTACTCTATGGCTATAAAATATTGCTTCCAAAACTTAATTTGTTAGGTGACCTTGATCTTATGATAGGTGGCCACACAAAATAGGTGACCGTCCTGCAGTCTGTAATAGGTTATTAAAAAATGTATAAAAAATATGTAAAACGTGATGCTCAGAGTGTCGTGCTCTGTCTGATAAATAAGTTCGTTTGATTGTCTCTCTGTTTTGAAAGCGGACGCGGTTGGGGGAGGGACAGGGGTGGTAAGGCGCCATGTTATTTCGCTAGTATTCGTCCTGAGGTTTTGTCGGTGCAACATTCGAGGGACTCTTTTTTTTGGCGTAGCTTCCGCCAGAAAGGAGCGCGATCTCGAGAGGAACCGTGATTTGAGGGGAAAGAAGCAGCTGCGCGTGCAGCTCCCGCAAGAACGGTCGAACGCCATCTGCCCCCTTTCGCGCCCTCCACCCGTCTAGCGGACGCGACCAAATGGTGTCGTTGCTATTCCCGCCCTCCCCCTAACGGTATCTGCCCAGAGGCTCTCGAGTGGAGACCAACTGACTAATAACGCTCTACAATAGCGGCGCAGAATGGGCCCGGGGAAAGAGGGGGTAGGGTTTTTGTACGAATTCCCAATAAAGCCACGCGCGCTCAACTCGTAGCCAGTGTGTACAGGGTGATTGGACGGATATGTAGCAGCCATGCTGATGTTCTAACGGTTATTGTAGATAAAGCTTAAACCGGGTTGCCACGGTACTTGGAAAACCTGGAATTCCTGGAAAAGTCAGGGAATTTGAATATGGGTATAAAAAGTCAGGGAATTTTAAAAAATAGTCTACAAATCGGGGAATTTAATTTCAGTTACAAATAGGAAACGTTCACTAAAATATAGGTTAAAAATTACAAAATCTTGACACAAAATTAGTCAGGAAAAATCTCCGGAGATGGTCAGTGAAAACCTGGAAAAGTCAGGCAATTTGAATGTGGCAACCCTGTTAATTTTTTTCCCATTTGCATAGTGAAAAGGGTCGACCAAATATGAAACTATATTTTGAATCAGTAAATCTACGGCTACAACATTTAAATACTGTGTTTAAAACTAGCCATTTTAAACGAGTTAAAATCTATAGCAATTGGAAACGATTTCATCAATGATTTCGTGAAAGACCAATTGATCTTGAATTTGATCTACAACTAATTTAGTTGATACAGCAGGGTACAGGACGATCGAATAAGAGTGGACTGAAGTCCCATGGGCTTTTCACCTTTGCTGCAGTATCATCGAATAAAACTTTTTTTCTTGGTGTACCCGGGTTTATCAGGAGCTAGGGGTGATTGACGTTAGTTACGTTAAAAATATATTGTAGCTCGTATTAGCAGAAGATTTTCCGATTTAGTCCATACTCCCTTTAAAGGCTGGTTTTAATTTAAAAAATGTATTTAGTCTAACGGCTTTTAACCACACTAAACTGTACGTTAACGCCTGTTTAAGTTTTTACGTGCAATAACTTTATTTTAAGAAATACATAGAAAAATTCCTACTAACTATAATATTAACAAATAAAAATAGTTAAATTTTTAATCTTAATAATTTAATATTCACATTTTACACTTTAAATCTTTAATCTAATAATTTTTATTCACATTTTACACTTTAAATCTTAAATCTAATAATTAAATATTAATATTTTACACTTTAAATCTTTAATCTAATAATTTAATATTCACTTTTACACCTTAAATCTTAAATCTAATAATTCAATATTCATATTTTACACTTTAAATCTTTAATCTAATAATTTAATATTCATATTTTACACATTAAATCTTTAATCCAATAATTTAATATTCATATTTTACTACTAATTTTTAATAATTTAATTTTAACATATTAATATAGCCTTTAATCCAAACTATCGAGTGTTTTTTCAAAAAAATTGGAAATTGCTACGCTTGAAAAATGAAACCGGAGTTATAGCAAATTAGCGCAGTATCTTATTTCGTGACTTCACGTCGGCAGGATTTGACGAAACCCGTGTACAGAGATAAAGAGTCGCGCTTATGGGCCTTGATCCAACCACACCGTGAAAATCGCCATTGAAAACTACCCTCCTGTTCGAAACGTTAAATATATTATGATAAATCGCTCTTGAATTTCCGAAATTTTTAAAAGGTGTATAATTATCGCATCATACTTTCCTTTAATGGAAATTAATTCGTCGTCCGTTATTCGCGTTGGACAGGGCGCCGAAAGGCCCACGCTACGTGTTCACGAATTCCTATTTAACCGGCTGATTTATGCCTAAACCGGTATTATGAATTCCTAATTACTACCGGAATAGCGGCGTCTTCTGCTCTGGCCAATTTCGTCTCGAAAAAGCGCCGTTCCGCGCCATCGAGTGACGCCTGAGCACGGCGACTTCATTTGTCAGTCCGAGCACATCATCTTCAGCGCTCGCGTCTTGACCTTCTGTTGGCAACTGCCTTTCAAACGAAAGTTTCTTTATTTGTATTCTACGCGTGAAGGCCTACCGCGCGCCGTCCCTAATTATTCATTAGCAAAATTTACCCTTTACTTTTTCATTTTTACGCCAACCGTTTTGGATAAAGAATATTGCTTATAGGATATGACGTAAATCAAGTCACTTCCGACTCCGTGACGAAAAAAGCGTCATCAGTCATCAACTTTATAGATGGCAAACGGAAATCAGTGAAGCGGATTTCAATAACGCGCCGAATTTATCGCGCTTTTCTGGATTTGATTGCGTATAGATCATGGTAACCTTTTCAATAGCACAATGATTAAAAGAATTTTGCCATGTATTATTTACTAATAGTTGATTTTATAAAATAAAAAGTGGTCTTGCCCAACTTGTTAAAATGTTGCTCTTACGTCCACAGGACCCAGCTTTATTAGTATATTCTTCGCACGAGGTTTTTGCACGCGCGCTAGAAAAAGCTCTATTCCTCGCGACTGTAGCGTGCGCTCGTAGACTTGTAAAAGCAAGAGACTGTGACGTAGGAGCAACATTTAAACAATAAGGCCAAGTTTAACGTGGCGTAGCTAGCATGGGTGACACTCGGGGCGGATATCATGGTGGGCTACTTACTAGTCTCTATAGTTTGTGTTTTCACGGTCGGGTGTCACCCCCAAATCACGCCCAAACGGGTGGCACCCGGGGCGGACCGCCCCCCTAGTGACGCCACTGCACGTTATTTTATAAAAAGAACTATTGTCTGTTCCGTGAACGTTTTACGGGCGGGGGGAGATAATTTCTGAATTTTCCCCTTCCGACGACAGCAGGCGCTAAAGCGTCTAACCAATGAAAACTGTACGCAAGAAATGCACGATTGGGTGTGGGGTGTTGTGTTTGTTGCTCCTAGCTTAAATGCTGACCGTGAGAATCTCTAAAAACTATCTTAACATATTTATTTTCCCAAAGTATAAAAAATAAATAAATACATTCTTAATTACGCATTATATTTTCTTGGGATTTACGGTTTAATGGATTTTTAAAATGTAAATTTAGTTCCTTGCCTTTGGGTTGTACAGTACGTTTGACTGATTTCTTGAGGTAAAAAAATTGGCAAAAAAATATTTCTAAAACAATTCTAATTCAAAGCAAAATAGCAAATCTAAACAAACTTAAATATTAAAGAGTAGTTAATTAAGATTTAAATTTATTTTAGACTGGAAATTTGACTAATTAAATTTATTTAAGATTTAAATTTATTTTAGACTGGAAATTATATTAATTAAATTTAATTAAGATTTAAATTTATTTTAGATTGGTAATTATAGAGCAATTAAATTTAATTAAGATTAAGGTTTTTAATTAATTTTAAATTAAGGAGTCAATAATTGATTTAAAATCAATAAATACAGTAGTATTTCTCATCGTTTAACGCGTAATAACAACCAGATAATTTCCAAAATATTCCGAACAAATTATAACGATTTCTTAGTTAATGATGTCCTTGTCCCTTCAAAAATAACGATTATGGTTTTAGAGGAATATATTTTTTTCCAATTTTATATTTTCTCGTTGTTCCAAACATCAATTCGTACGTAAGTATAAAACTGTTTTTGACAGTATAGATGTGTCGCTGTCGTAAGGGAATTTAAATCGAGACCTTCGCGGCTCTGTTTGATCAGCCAGTGCCCGTGTTTCTGATTTTTCCGTATATTCCGGAAACTCTCTCTTCACAGTTTCAAAACAAATATCACACGAGAGTAGTACAATCAATTACTTTTTTTAACTTGTTTAATTGGTAACGACCAGGGTTGTTCAAAATGCATTTTGAGTTAGAAAATGTATTTTGCTTTTACATTTTGCATTTTGAGTTTATAGGAAACTATTTTGCATTTTGCATTTTGTGGATTTGATATGTGGAAAAACATTTTCAAATGTTTTTACCCTGGTACCATCATAGCAGCTCTTGCAGAGAAAGTTCGTCTGCTATTTACTCGAGAAACTTATATTTCTGAAAGTTAACCAATTTTGAATAAAAAACATGGTATCAAGTTGATGCTATCAATGTTCATTCATTGTAAATGTATGCGATCAATAAAAAGTAAACAGAGTGTAAAAACATTTTGTATTTTTATTTTGAGCTGCAAAAACCATTTTACATTTAGAAAAACCAATTTTCAAAACGCATTTCGTATTTTTAGTTATGGAGAAAGTATTTTACATTTTGTATTTTGAGTATTTTGCATTTAAAAAAAACATTTTGAACAATAATAATCAGCTAGGCTAATACCCAAGGCACCACCTTAGGCCTAAGTCATCAAGCGACTTTTGAAGCCTTTAATTCAGGTGGCCGGGTTATAATGCGTAGGAGGGTGGTGGCAAGCCCTGCATGCCACGCGAGCCAACAGCTCCCTAAACAAGCCCGTAACGACTTGTTTTACTTTAGTTCAAAATGCAATAATTTCCATATTCGAACGATTTCATTGAGTTGTTCGTTGTTGTAACAAACTCAAGTTTAAATCATACGATATTCTTAGTCGACCGCGAAGCCGTTAAAACAATTGCGTAAGCGTAATCGAAAATATATTCATCTTAACAGAGATATGGGTTAAAACTCTGTTCGTCGCGTTGTTACCGGCAGATAAACCACGCCCTCCGCCTTTCCTGGTGTAATATTAATCCCGGTAAGGGTGGGGGGGGGGGGGGAGAGACATCCCGCTCTCTCGCCGTGTAGGTGGAGAATATCTTCCGGGAATCGTGAAAACAGAGTATTATAATGTCGGCTGCATATTCTCTGTTAACCTGAATGTATTCTTTTTCTTGGTGTACCTTCCCTGTAATACGCGACTTACGCGTATGCTTGACGAAGTATAAATAGATTCGTCACATACGACCGATTATCGGCACGATGAACGTAACAGCGATCTGCATTCCACGGCAGATAACATCGCCTTGTTAATACTTTCGTTGGACAGCCTTCAAACGAGCGCTCCTATCGGAAGCCGCCATCTAGAGGTTGTTAACAACGCTACAGCACCTGTTGATTTTTATATCGGAAGGAACCCTTTTAACGACTTCAAAGTGGAGTATCGGCCGATAATTAAACGGTGAAATGTGACGTTTTAAGAACCTCTGATTTATTTTATTTCCAATTCGCGTAACCGAGAGACGCGAAACCAGAGATGGGCATTTTCCCAAACTCCATACTCGGCTCACGAGTCGCTCATTTTAGCTCAAAATATTTATCTATCATGCTCTTATTAAGAGGTGTTCAGATAATGTCTCTCGATTCAAATGTGTTAACTGATAACTCATATTTTCTTTCTCTCAATTTTGAATTAATTAAACCTAAACCTTTTTTGATCTCATCAGAATGAAAAAAATAATAGATTTAGCTCGTAGAAAACTAAATGCGGTTCTTTAAAAGTACTTAAATTTCGCATATTACCTATTAAATCAACTAACCAAAATACCGAGGGGTTAGTAATCAAGTGTGCAAATTGTAAGTAATCACTGGAAATCCCTTGAAATCACAAGAAATTGTGAGAAATCACTGGAACTCAGTGAGTATCAACGAACGGTTTTTGAAATTTAGTAATCAGATATACTAAGATTTTAAGAGTGACTAACCCCTCGCAAAGCACTGTGAAATATTGGAAAAAAACAATGATTTTATAGCCCAAAAACACAGTTTTAAACTAGTTATAATTCGCTCGTCGCAGTCTGTCGAAAGCTTAAGAGTAAAAATTAGAGCTTCTATTTTCTCTCTCTCAATATGTTATTAGATGAAGAGCTCACCTCTAAGGTTCTCTCACCTTCAGATCGAAAGAGACACTCCTCTCTTACCAAACTAATTTCGTATTCCGAAAATCTCACTCATTAATAGTTTGTTTTAGAGGCAGCTCCGCACTTACCCTCGCTCATTCTGACTCGGGAACTCTCGCTCTAAAACGAGGCGAGGGCGTCCATCAGTGCGCGAAACGCGATCGGAGGATTCGAAGGAACCAGTTTCGTCGGCCTTCTTAACACGATTTCGAAAAGCCACGGTGCGAATTAGAAACCAGATTTTAATTAAAAATTATTTGTGAGAAATAAATTAGGGAGAGACACACGGGGGCGCACCGAACGAGAGCTCGGCTTTCCTTCGTTTAACAGGTTTTCCAGCGACCATTGCCCGCTTTTATTATTCTCATTAAAGCCATTATTGCCAGGACAACTAGATCTCTCTCGTCTGGGTGCAACGCGCGCCTTCTTTAACCGGCTTAATTAATTGGGTTAAAGTTCGCCGTGCTCTCAATTTTCCCAACCCTCCCCCAAAGACGTATATTGCAGTTTCGCTTCCCACTTTTTACATTTCGTTTTAAACAATTGGGTCTTTGTGTAGGTTTTTTTTTTAAATAAAGTAGATTTGAAAATTCGCGATACCGATTTCATTTCCCGATTGTAAATGGGCCATTACCGTCTCCACTAACACGGAAGTTAATGCCCTTGTTTTTTTGTAAATAAATTCAAATTTATTTAAATATATAAAAAAACTCGTTGAAAATGGCAAACCAAATCTAATAGTTTTATCCAATTAAGTTTACCAACTTCTTTCAGTGACCTAAGTTGTAAAATAGTAGCGCTATTAAAACCGTTAGTGTGATGTACTTGTCATGAAAAGCGTATATTTAAATCAATAAAATGCCTTTCAGTATTCCACATTTCCACTGTATACAATGGTTCATTTAATTCACCGAAAATTATTTAACAAAGGTTAGGTGGTTAAAAAATACTCGTAACTTCATCGAATTTTTGAACCGAATTTATGATCTGGTTTTTATCCGAGATGTCAGATCAGAATGTAAGCATTACGTTTATTTTATGTGACGTAATGTTTTTAAAATAAGTGGATTGATCTTAAAATAATAAGGAAAATCTTTCTCTAAACTCTTTTATTATTTACTAACAGCGCAACATAATATGGTCCTAAAATATATAGCAATTAGCTGTTTGATTAAAGGAATTTATAAACTAAAAAGAAAATCAGTTGAGTAATTCGGATAAGGCTTAGAGATTTTATCTGATAAGATACGAAAAAGAGGGTATGAACTTGTTTTCTCTGTGTAAGATCAAGAATATGAGAGGGGTTAGCCACTTAGGTCTAAGATTTGTGATTGCCATGATTTCTTTCGATTCCAAGTGATTTCATATTTCAAAAGTCATCTTGAATTTTTAAGATTTCCGTTAACGATTTCCCGATTTTTATAGCTTTTGTCTAAATAGTTTTGATTTTCTAAGATTTTTTCAATTATTTATTTAATTTCCCGATTTTACGGATTTTTTATTCTGATTAGTTTTGGTTTTCTAAGATTATTTTCAGTTATTTTTTAATTTCAAAGCTTTTTTTTAAGCTTTAGAAATAGTTTGGAAATATTAGCCATTTATTTTGTGTATGTGCAGCAAATTTCACTAATGGCTGACCATCGTATATTGCTTAACAGCTAGAAATTGGAACCACTAGCTATGTCATGTTTTCCGTAATATTATGTTTATGGTAAGAGTTGATTAATTAATCTCATAATGATGAATTTATTACTTTTTTTTATTTAATTATTTTTGAGAAAAGACGAAAAACAAAATGACCATTTGTGAAATTGTAAATAGTAAACGCCCAAAATAACAATCTCAATAAAATGCAGAAATACATGAAATAGAAAATTTCGTACCGTACTCGAAACATTAGCCTTACCTGGGCCGCTCCCAGAACATTCCGCTTAAAACGGTGTATTATTTTCAATGGATTCAGTAGACTATTCTAAAATTGCGAGTTTTAAACCGCCAAACCCTTCATAATAATAATATAGCTCTACTATTTCAGTAGGATTTGTCACTGTGGCTAATTCTTTGATTTTTAAAATTATGCTTGTGTTCAGTTCTTTTGATATTCTCATAAAATGTCGAGTTTTGGATAATATCTAAGGAAGCTACAATTTTTTTTGTAATATTATACGTGTAATACTTACGAAATGAACAAGGTTATTTCATTGATTACAATAGTTTATTTAACAAATGAAACCCCAAGAATGCATTTACTTATATCTAGGAAGATAAAGGCTTTAAACGTCGATCAATAACTTGGGCCTAAAGTGGTGCCTAGCTGAAAATAGTTTCAACATAATCATTTTCCCGAAGTATATGTATGAATATATTCTTGAAGTAACTGATTAATGTGTAAGGTTTCGCTATAATATTAGACCCAGCAACTTGTTTTGCAGTCGTGTTGTTGTAATTTCCGGAAATGTTTCGTATTTTTCCGAATAAATAGAAAAAAAGTTTTAATTCCGTGATTAGTCCAATATATTGTTCGCAAATTAAAAAAAAAAACAGCTTTTTCGCCTATTTTTTCGAATATAAAAGTAAAACTAAACCTCTAGACTAGATTAAACTGATCAACAATGTAACGCTATTAATGTTTTGTAGTATGTTTACTGATATTAGACATTTTATACCAATAAAAAGTGAAAAACATTAAAAACCCTTAAAAAGTAATTTATGTTTAAATTTTTTATTTCCGGAAAATTTTCAATACTAGTTTGCAGGTTTGCCAGATAAGTGAGACAGCTATGTTAACTCCCTGGTTCGAGAAACAATTGGTCAAACCCTGTTCCCTTCATATTCAACAAGAGGAAACCAATCGTAGAGTAATTTATGGAATGGTCTATACCAAGAATGTTTTTATTTGTACTTGTGGAGAATGACTCCAAATCCACCTCACCGTAACCCACTAGGTTCCTCAGTATCTCATTGGTGCCTTATAACTGTGCCTTCGGCCGCTATTGAGACACACGCGGGTTACGGTTCCCCCCCTCTCCCCACACGAGAGGGGGTCATTCTCTCTTAGTATATACATTCTTGGTTATAAATTGCATAGCGTCGATTTGCTTTGGTGAAATTCGCGAGTATCATATTTTCAAATTCTCTGGTATTGGTTTTAAGCGGCTAGAAACTAGCAGATTATGAGGCGTGAGTAGAAGGAAAGTGAGGGTGTGGCATCGATCCCGGGTTCGGGTTTGGGTTCGGGATCGAAATCCGGGATTTAAGGGATGAAATGGGGGTAAAATCATCGAAAAGTCAATGTATTTAGGGTATTTCTCGCGACGATTTGTTTTCCCGTATATCAGCATATTGTGTCCAGGACAACTTGTTCATTTATCTACGCTTATCTCGAAAGATACTTGAACGTATATCTTATCGCGTTTTATCGTACGGAATAAGTTGAAATGATGTAAAAATTGATAACCTAGGCGACGCGTGCGCAGATTACCCCGGGGGACGCGGTTAATTTGAATTGAAGTGTTTTGACGTCATGGAATATTCGTTGTTAAAGTAGAATGGAAATATTTTTAAACTTCATTTTAATATCATTGTAGTATGCTTGACACTTGAACCAATCTCACGAGTATTTCTTAAAACGAATATCTCGATCGCGTTTTATCGTACGAAATAAGTAGAAATTATGTAAGTTGTATGATACTTGATAACCTAGGCAGGAAGATAGCGCGCGCGTGCGTGGATTACCTGGGAGGCGTGGATTACCTGGGAGGCGTGGATTACCTGGGAGGCGTGGATTACCTGGGAGGCGCGGATTGCCCGGGCGCGCGGTTAATTTGAATTTAAAACATGGATTCCCTCTCCGAAATAATTCATGTACCCAAAATTGGACCGCAAGTTTTTTTCTTTTAGGGGAATCTCTATGGGAGTTTAACATTACAATAAAGCTAATAGGTCCAGTTTGGGGTACTTTTGGTCCGAAATGGGATACATAGGGCCGAAAATGGTGACTTTGGTCGTTTTAAGGGTACTTTTTTTCTATTTTGGTCCATTTTTGGGTACATCAGAAAAGCAGTTGGAAAAACGAAGAGCCTTATTTTTTTTTCCCACCCATCTCCAAACTCCAAAAATTTATTGCTTTAATTTATTTATCGCTTCCGTAGGTATAAAATAAGATAAAAACCACTTACCTATATTTTAATTACGGTAAATTAAAAATACTTAATTAGTGTACTAAGTTACGTTTAAAAGAACCTTTTGTAACAATTCCAATATGTAAATATAGGTATAAGGATTGAAAAAATACTTAAAGTGGTTTTACTGATAAACTCTAAAGGAATTTAACTTTAAAGGGTATCTTAGATTATTGTTTTTAATTTTATTCAAGTTGAAAACGTATTAAGAGTCCTTCAAAGTACTATAAAAGGATTTTATTTACGAACTTAATTCATATTTTCTTCAAACTTTCAATTCGCTTTTATTACTATTTAAATACGGTAAAATATAATTCTTATACACAAATATAGTCAGAAAGATACTATAAAACACTAAAATTAAAATTAAATTAAATTTGTGAGGATAAGATTTGTAAATATCATTTTGAAACTAATAACTTTCACGCTTTATTTAAGTCAAGCCAATAAAAACAATTACCTATATTTTAAATACGGTAAAATATAAATACATTTCCGATATGTAAATAGGTAGAATAACACTATGAAAAGTTCCTTTTTCTTCTTTTAATACGACAACACACAACTCTGATACGCAAATATATAAAGAAAATATAAAAAAAAATTTACTCTACGTTCGATACGTTAAAATACATTTCCGATACACAAATATAGATAAAGAAATACTATAAAATGTAAAAAGGAAGAAAAATACTACACATTAACCATTATGAATTTAAGCTTACAACATCCTTCACGTATAGAGCATAACATATATGTTCAGAGTTAACTTGTTTCCTCGTTATCTTTATCGCATGTGTTTTAAATAGCGTATGGAATAAGTTAAGAATGTACTGAAATGGTGTATGTTTAAACCTCGTAGAATAAAGAGTAAAACATATGTTCAGAGTCGGCTTGATTACTAAAGCGAATAACACAGAGACGTTTCCGGTGTAGTCACGTAGGAAGAAAAATACTACAACACTCTCTATACTCTACATTCAACACGTTAAAATATACTTCCGAAATGCCAATATAGGTAGTAAAATACTACAAAATCTCTATACTTTACCTTCAATACGTTAAATTACATTCCAATATGTAAATATAGGAGGAAAAATACTACAAAAGCCTCTTTTCTTGGCGTTCAATATGTTAAAATAGATTTCTGAAATGCAAATATAGGTAGTAAATACTGCAAAATCTCTATACTCTACCTTCAATACGTTAAATTACATTCCAATATGTAAATATAGGTAGTAAATACTACAAAAGCCTCTTTTCTTGGCGTTCAATATGTTAAAATAGATTTCTGAAATGCAAATATAGGTAGTAAATACTACAAAAGCCTCTTTTCTTGGCGTTCAATATGTTAAAATAGATTTCTGAAATGCAAATATAGGTAGTAATTACTACAATTTAAAAAACGTTGGTAAAAAGAATATCATTTTAACTTATTTAATTGTGTTTTTTACCCAACCAAGCATTTATTTGAATAAAAGTGGTATTTATTTAAATAACCAATAGTTAAATAAAAATTGTTAAATGTTTAAATAATCGAAAGTGAACAACCCTATTTTTTAAATAAAACAAACAGACTTTAGAGTTGATAAGATTTGTAAATATCATTTGAAACTAATAATTTTCACGCTTTATTTAAGTCAAGCAATTACATTTTTAAAAATGAAAGAAGTTAAACAATATAAAAATTTGTAAATATTGTAAATATTTTTAGGTAATAAAGAAATTAAGAAATGTTTTAATTAAAATATCTTTCATTTTCTACTACATTTTTAAAAATGAAAGAAGTTTAACAATATAATTATTCTAATATAATTTCAAAATCAGGTATTATTTAAAGTACAAATGCATAATTTAGTGAAGCAATTCTTATTTAAATACTTTTATTTAATTAATTTGTGTATCTGAAATGTATTTATTGAAAAATAAGTGGGTTTTACTATTTATCACGGTTTTATATATATATATATATATATATATATATATATATATTGGAATTGTTACAAAAGGTTCTTTTAAACGTAACTTAGTACATTAATTTATTTTGGAAGTTCAAAACGTATTAAGAGCCCTTCAGAGTACTATAAAAGGATTTCATTTACAAACTAAATTAATATTTTCTTCAAACTTTCAATTCGTTATAATTCGAATTTAAATGAAAACATCATGGATTATAGGTGCGTAATCTACTATTAGACCGAACGGATTAAAAAATACTTAAAGTAAGTGGTTTTACTGATAAACTAAAGGAATTTAACTTTAAAGGGTATCTTAGATTATTGTTTTTAATATTATTCAAATTCAAAACGTATAAAGAGTCCTTCAAAGTAATTTAAAAGAATTTTATTTACGAACTAAATCCATATTTTAGAAGTTAGTTTGTATGAAATACTTACTAATACCTGAAAAATGGACTTTAGAGTTGATAAGATTTGTAAATATCATTTGAAACTAATAATTTTCACGCTTTATTTAAGTCAAGCAATTACATTTTTAAAAATGAAAGAAGTTAAACAATATAAAAATTTGTAAATATTGTAAATATTTTTAGGTAATAAAGAAATTAAGAAATGTTTTAATTAAAATATCTTTCATTTTCTACTACATTTTTAAAAATGAAAGAAGTTTAACAATATAATTATTCTAATATAATTTCAAAATCAGGTATTATTTAAAGTACAAATGCATAATTTAGTGAAGCAATTCTTATTTAAATACTTTTATTTAATTAATTTGTGTATCTGAAATGTATTAATTGAAAAATAAGTGGGTTTTACTATTTATCACGGTTTTTTATATATATACATATATATTGGAATTGTTACAAAAGGTTCTTTTAAACGTAACTTAGTACATTAATTTATTTTGGAAGTTCAAAACGTATTAAGAGCCCTTCAGAGTACTATAAAAGGATTTCATTTACAAACTAAATTAATATTTTCTTCAAACTTTCAATTCGTTATAATTTGAATTTAAATGAAAACATCATGGATTATAGGTGCGTAATCTACTATTAGACCGAACTAATTAAAAAAATACTTAAAGTAAGTGGTTTTACAGATAAACTCTAAAGGAATTTTGGAATTTTCTAGAATAGCAAAGTAAAACTAAAACGTAAACCAAGTTTAAAACGAAACTAATAACTGGGAGAAAGGTTGAAGTAAGTAATTTTTTTGATTTTTCGTTTTTTAATTTTTGAGTTCCCTATATTATTATAAACTAAATTAAATATAATTTATGAAAATTTGTGATAAAAGATCTGCTCCTTCGTGTTTTACATATATTTAAAAACTCGAGATTTTAATGAATTGTTTTCAAAGCATGAAAAATATAGCAGATCCTTTGATTTTAATTGTAGTTAGTAGTTACTTAAAAAAAAGTCGCTAGCTGACTTGGAGCTGGTGTAGTTAAATTTTAAAAATGTGTATTTTAAATTTTGTTTGTAAAAGTTTTTTTTGAAAAAGTTTAGTATTATAGTTTAAATTTATTAAATAAAATAAAATATAAATTATACATTTGGTTTAGTATTTTACTATTGCAAGTAAAATTAATAGTAATTTCAATTACTTTTTTAGTTTTTTTTTTGACAAATATGCAAACTATTTAGTTATTTCAAAAACAAATACGTCGAATTATTTGGTATTCGAAATACTATTGGTTAGTTTTTATATCTTTAATTTTATTTTTCAGAACAATTTATCTTTGTCTAGCTTCTTCTAACTTTAATTTAGATGGCCTTAAAGCCAAGTATTTAACAAATTTTGTAACCAAGTAGATGGAGCTTTAAACAATTTTTCTGTCATGTAGTCAAGGAAATGTTCAAATATACGTGTATTTGGTCATTTTGATGGTCAAATAGCCCAGTATGGAACTGCGAGATGATAGTCAGACATTGAGACGCGGGTGGCGCCCGTGCCCCAGCGTCCGCGCCCTCGCCCTGATGGTGCCCCGAGCCTCCGTCGACGTCTGAAATGTGAAATGGGGCACCGACGGGGCTGGCGCGGACGCTGGGGCACGGGCGCCACCCGCGTCTCAATGTCTGACTATCATCTCGCAGTTCCATACTGGGCTATTTGACCATCAAAATGACCAAATACACATTTCCTTGACTACATGACAGAAAAATTGTTTAAAGCTCCATCTACTTGGTTACAAAATTTGTTAAATACTTGGCTTTAAGGCCATCTAAATTAAAGTTAGAAGAAGCTAGACAAAGAGAAATTGTTCTGAAAAATAAAATTAAAGATATAAAAACTAACCAATAGTATTTCGAATACCAAATAATTCGACGTATTTGTTTTTGAAATAACTAAATAGTTTGCATATTTGTCAAAAAAAACTAAAAAAGTAATTGAAATTACTATTAATTTTACTTGCAATAGTAAAATACTAAACCAAATGTATAATTTATATTTTATTTTATTTAATAAATTTAAACTATAATACTAAACTTTTTCAAAAAAAACTTTTACAAACAAAATTTAAAATACACATTTTTAAAATTTAACTACACCAGCTCCAAGTCAGCTAGCGACTTTTTTTTTTAAGTAACTACTAACTACAATTAAAATCAAAGGATCTGCTATATTTTTCATGCTTTGAAAACAATTCATTAAAATCTCGAGTTTTTAAATATATGTAAAACACGAAGGAGCAGATCTTTTATCACAAATTTTCATAAATTATATTTAATTTAGTTTATAATAATATAGGGAACTCAAAAATTAAAAAACGAAAAATCAAAAAAATTACTTACTTCAACCTTTCTCCCAGTTATTAGTTTCGTTTTAAACTTGGTTTACGTTTTAGTTTTACTTTGCTATTCTAGAAAATTCCAAAATTCCTTTAGAGTTTATCAGTAAAACCACTTACTTTAAGTATTTTTTTTAATTAGTTCGGTCTAATAGTAGATTACGCACCTATAATCCATGATGTTTTCATTTAAATTCAAATTATAACGAATTGAAAGTTTGAAGAAAATATTAATTTAGTTTGTAAATGAAATCCTTTTATAGTACTCTGAAGGGCTCTTAATACGTTTTGAACTTCCAAAATAAATTAATGTACTAAGTTACGTTTAAAAGAACCTTTTGTAACAATTCCAATATATATGTATATATATAAAAAACCGTGATAAATAGTAAAACCCACTTATTTTTCAATTAATACATTTCAGATACACAAATTAATTAAATAAAAGTATTTAAATAAGAATTGCTTCACTAAATTATGCATTTGTACTTTAAATAATACCTGATTTTGAAATTATATTAGAATAATTATATTGTTAAACTTCTTTCATTTTTAAAAATGTAGTAGAAAATGAAAGATATTTTAATTAAAACATTTCTTAATTTCTTTATTACCTAAAAATATTTACAATATTTACAAATTTTTATATTGTTTAACTTCTTTCATTTTTAAAAATGTAATTGCTTGACTTAAATAAAGCGTGAAAATTATTAGTTTCAAATGATATTTACAAATCTTATCAACTCTAAAGTCCATTTTTCAGGTATTAGTAAGTATTTCATACAAACTAACTTCTAAAATATGGATTTAGTTCGTAAATAAAATTCTTTTAAATTACTTTGAAGGACTCTTTATACGTTTTGAATTTGAATAATATTAAAAACAATAATCTAAGATACCCTTTAAAGTTAAATTCCTTTAGTTTATCAGTAAAACCACTTACTTTAAGTATTTTTTAATCCGTTCGGTCTAATAGTAGATTACGCACCTATAATCCATGATGTTTTCATTTAAATTCGAATTATAACGAATTGAAAGTTTGAAGAAAATATTAATTTAGTTTGTAAATGAAATCCTTTTATAGTACTCTGAAGGGCTCTTAATACGTTTTGAACTTCCAAAATAAATTAATGTACTAAGTTACGTTTAAAAGAACCTTTTGTAACAATTCCAATATATATATATATATATATATATATATATATATATATATATATATATATATATATATATATATATATATATATATATATATATATATATATATAAAACCGTGATAAATAGTAAAACCCACTTATTTTTCAATAAATACATTTCAGATACACAAATTAATTAAATAAAAGTATTTAAATAAGAATTGCTTCACTAAATTATGCATTTGTACTTTAAATAATACCTGATTTTGAAATTATATTAGAATAATTATATTGTTACACTTCTTTCATTTTTAAAAATGTAGTAGAAAATGAAAGATATTTTAATTAAAACATTTCTTAATTTCTTTATTACCTAAAAATATTTACAATATTTACAAATTTTTATATTGTTTAACTTCTTTCATTTTTAAAAATGTAATTGCTTGACTTAAATAAAGCGTGAAAATTATTAGTTTCAAATGATATTTACAAATCTTACCAACTCTAAAGTCTGTTTGTTTTATTTAAAAAATAGGGTTGTTCACTTTCGATTATTTAAACATTTAACAATTTTTATTTAACTATTGGTTATTTAAATAAATACCACTTTTATTCAAATAAATGCTTGGTTGGGTAAAAAACACAATTAAATAAGTTAAAATGATATTCTTTTTACCAACGTTTTTTAAATTGTAGTAATTACTACCTATATTTGCATTTCAGAAATCTATTTTAACATATTGAACGCCAAGAAAAGAGGCTTTTGTAGTATTTACTACCTATATTTACATATTGGAATGTAATTTAACGTATTGAAGGTAAAGTATAGAGATTTTGTAGTATTTTACTACCTATATTGGCATTTCAGAAATCTATTTTAACATATTGAACGCCAAGAAAAGAGGCTTTTGTAGTATTTTTCCTCCTATATTTACATATTGGAATGTAATTTAACGTATTGAAGGTAAAGTATAGAGATTTTGTAGTATTTTACTACCTATATTGGCATTTCGGAAGTATATTTTAACGTGTTGAATGTAGAGTATAGAGAGTGTTGTAGTATTTTTCTTCCTACGTGACTACACCGGAAACGTCTCTGTGTTATTCGCTTTAGTAATCAAGCCGACTCTGAACATATGTTTTACTCTTTATTCTACGAGGTTTAAACATACACCATTTCAGTACATTCTTAACTTATTCCATACGCTATTTAAAACACATGCGATAAAGATAACGAGGAAACCAGTTAACTCTGAACATATATGTTATGCTCTATACGTGAAGGATGTTGTAAGCTTAAATTCATAATGGTTAATGTGTAGTATTTTTCTTCCTTTTTACATTTTATAGTATTTCTTTATCTATATTTGTGTATCGGAAATGTATTTTAACGTATCGAACGTAGAGTAAATTTTTTTTTATATTTTCTTTATATATTTGCGTATCAGAGTTGTGTGTTGTCGTATTAAAAGAAGAAAAAGGAACTTTTCATAGTGTTATTCTACCTATTTACATATCGGAAATGTATTTATATTTTACCGTATTTAAAATATAGGTAATTGTTTTTATTGGCTTGACTTAAATAAAGCGTGAAAGTTATTAGTTTCAAAATGATATTTACAAATCTTATCCACACAAATTTAATTTAATTTTAATTTTAGTGTTTTATAGTATCTTTCTGACTATATTTGTGTATAAGAATTATATTTTACCGTATTTAAATAGTAATAAAAGCGAATTGAAAGTTTGAAGAAAATATGAATTAAGTTCGTAAATAAAATCCTTTTATAGTACTTTGAAGGACTCTTAATACGTTTTCAACTTGAATAAAATTAAAAACAATAATCTAAGATACCCTTTAAAGTTAAATTAATTTAGAGTTTATCAGTAAAACCACTTTAAGTATTTTTTCAATCCTTATACCTATATTTACATATTGGAATTGTTACAAAAGGTTCTTTTAAACGTAACTTAGTACACTAATTAAGTATTTTTAATTTACCGTAATTAAAATATAGGTAAGTGGTTTTTATCTTATTTTATACCTACGGAAGCGATAAATAAATTAAAGGAATAAATTTTTGGAGTTTGGAGATGGGTGGGAAAAAAAAAATAAGGCTCTTCGTTTTTCCAACTGCTTTTCTGATGTACCCAAAAATGGACCAAAATAGAAAAAAAGTACCCTTAAAACGACCAAAGTCACCATTTTCGGCCCTATGTATCCCATTTCGGACCAAAAGTACCCCAAACTGGACCTATTAGCTTTATTGTAATGTTAAACTCCCATAGAGATTCCCCTAAAAGAAAAAAACTTGCGGTCCAATTTTGGGTACATGAATTATTTCGGAGAGGGAATCCATGTTTTAAATTCAAATTAACCGCGCGCCCGGGCAATCCGCGCCTCCCAGGTAATCCACGCCTCCCAGGTAATCCACGCCTCCCAGGTAATCCACGCACGCGCGCGCTATCTTCCTGCCTAGGTTATCAAGTATCATACAACTTACATAATTTCTACTTATTTCGTACGATAAAACGCGATCGAGATATTCGTTTTAAGAAATACTCGTGAGATTGGTTCAAGTGTCAAGCATACTACAATGATATTAAAATGAAGTTTAAAAATATTTCCATTCTACTTTAACAACGAATATTCCATGACGTCAAAACACTTCAATTCAAATTAACCGCGTCCCCCGGGGTAATCTGCGCACGCGTCGCCTAGGTTATCAATTTTTACATCATTTCAACTTATTCCGTACGATAAAACTTGATAAGATGGGGATGGGTGAAAAAAAAAAGGCTCTTCGTTTTTCCAACTGCTTTTCTGATGTACCCAAAAATGGACCAAATTACCAAAAGTACCCTTAAAACGACCAAAGTCACCATTTTCGGCCCTATGTACCCCATTTCGGACCAAAAGTACCCCAAACTGGACCTATTAGCTTTATTGTAATGTTAAACTCCCATAGAGATTCCCCTAAAAAGAAAAACTTGCGGTCCAATTTTGGGTATATGAATTATTTCGGAGAGGGAATCCATGTTTTAAATTCAAATTAACCGCGCGCCCGGGCAATCCGCGCCTCCCAGGTAATCCGCGCACGCGCGCGCTATCTTCCTGCCTAGGTTATTAATCATACAACTTACATAATTTCCACTTATTTCGTACGATAAAACGCGATCGAGATATTCGTTTTAAGAAATACTCGTGAGATTGGTTCAAGTGCCAAACGTACTACAATGATATTAAAATGAAGTTAAAAAATATTTCCATTCTACTTTAACAACGAATATTCAATGACGTCAAAACACTTCAATTCAAATTAACCGCGTCCCCCGGGGTAATCTGCGCACGCGTCGCCTAGGTTATCAATTTTTACATCATTTCAACTTATTCCGTACGATAAAACGCGATAAGATATACGTTCAAGTATCTTTCGAGATAAGCGTAGATAAATGAACAAGTTGGCCTGGACACAATATGTTGATATACGGGAAAACAAATCGTCGCGAGAAATACCCTAAATACATTGACTTTTCGATGATTTTACCCCCATTTCATCCCTTAAATCCCGGATTTCGATCCCGAACCCAAACCCGAACCCGGGATCGATGCCACACCCTCACTTTCCTTCTACTGGCGTGTCTTAAGGAGGGGTGGAATTTTGCACTCAGCTCAGGTTTTTCCCCCCGTCCATTATTCGCGGCTTTTTTCTAGTTACGCGTCAAGTATTAGGTGAAGCAATCAATTCCCCAAACAGATCGACCCTCGCCAAAGAGTCCAAATGCAAAAATGACGTGCGTGATTATTGTTTTACGTCCTTTTTTCTTTCTTGTGGAGTTCCTTGTAATAATAAATTCCCGCCGAACGCGATATTATCGAACCTGGCAGCTAGAAGCAACAAACACAAAAAGAACGCGGGTAGCGTTTAAACACGCTAACGCAGTGTCGTGTACAAATTTCATTGGACGAGCCTTTACGCCGAACGTTTTACGGAAAGGGGGAAGACAATTTCCGAATTTTCCCCTTCCGACGGCAGCAGGTGCTAAAGCGTCTAACCAATGAAAATTGCACGCGAGAAAATGCACGACTTTTGACGGGTTGCGTTCTCCTTGTGTGGATTGCTGTGTTTGTTGCTCCTGGCTGGCAGCATCTCGCTCGAAATGGCAGTGCCGTTTCAATTTGTTGCCTTTCCACCGACTCTATTATCGGTTTAACGATTTTTTAAAACATCAGTAGAGCCGCCTTCTTACAAAACGACCGGACGGGGGACAACATGTCGGGGAAACTATTTATTGTCTCTTGGAGCCCTGTTTTAGGAAAAGGGTATAATTATTTTAAAAAAAAGTTAGCTTTTCGTAAACGCATGTCTCAAATCTAATGCAGGGTTGCCCAAGTACCTTGAATTCCTGGAAAAGTCGGGAAATTTTAAAATGGGTCTAGAAGTCAGTAAAGAGTCAAGAAAATTTTAAAAACTAGTATAAAAGAAAGGGAATTTAATTTTAGTTGCAAATATAAAACGTCTACTAAAATATAAGTTAAAAATTTCCAAATTCTAGCATGACATAAGTCAGAAAAAATCCCGGGAAAAGTCAGGGAATTTGAATCTGAAAAAGTGGCAACCCTGTAAGACGGCTGTTTAAATTTTCAAAAGGAATTACGTAACAAATACTCAAACCACTCAATTATAAATGCACCATTAGCCTTAAAATGAATAACTCTTTCAAAATCGAGCTTTTTGTTCTTGGACCTCTAGACAACGAATTATACTATTTTCAATGAGAAAAGCAATTACTAAATTGCAATTGTAATTTAAGTTAATTGATAATTTAAAATCCGGTTTTAAACTATAATATGCTACGTAATTTAGCTTAGTTACTTACTGTGTTACATAATTTGGAACGGCTTATAGCAAAGCCGGACGCCAGCGCTTTGGTGTCGGCTTTCGGCAACTTGACTATTCAGGCCAAATATCTTACTAATCGGAGAGAACTTTAGAGCTGAGTTGATATATTTCAAACCTACGCTACCAGAGGACGCGCCCTACCATTTAGAAACGCGGGCTTAACATCGAGTGTGCTTCCCATATTTGTTGGTCTAAGCTGGAAACCTCTTGCCTCTGCAATCCGAACAAGCTATTGTAGTCGAACACAATTTTGGGTTATTGATACAGGGTTCATTCCGACTTCGAAAACCGGGAAATATCAGGAAAATTCTTTTAGGAGGGTTCAAGGAGTTGGCCGTAAAGAGTACAACTTTATATCAATAAGGTTTCTTATTAAGGATTTAGTTTTATTACTTATATAAAACCAAATTAGATTATAGGTGAATCATGAAATGAGTAACGCTATACTTCCTTTTGAAAAGATTGGTTAAGTTAGCAATGACATAAAGGGTTTCGCTAGGTAAGTGTTCCCTTACTTAGGCTATCAGCGGGGAAACCTGGAAATATCATGGCAATCGGTTTTCCAAAAGTTGTATGAACCATGTGATAGATAGTAAAACCTCGGTCGTATTCTGAGAAAGATCCATACCGGAATTTGTCCTTGACCCCTGATTAACCTTCAGGGTATTACTCGAAGGAGACAATTTGTGGCTTTTTCGTTTGGTAGATAAATGGGGGAGGAATTTTTTTAATTATCACATCATTTTCAACTATATTTGACCGCTAAGAATGGCCCATTTTATTCTATTTTCTTACGTCTTCGGAAGCGATTACAGCACTCACCGGTGACGCCCCCCCCCCCCCCCTCGTAGCCACTGTCCACTATTTGTCACACGCAGTAAACTCATTATTGTCCAGGCCTGGAAATTTCCACTATTTGCCGCTTGTATTTTTTCAGCTCGGAGGATTAAGAGCTTCATCAATTCTTATAATTTTTTTAATTATGTAAATCAGATTTTGCACATGTCTCGGTATAATTAGTAAGTTTATAAGAACCACCTATGAACCGCATTGCAAAGAAAAAACAGTATGAACTGAAATTTACTAAATAAATCATGTCAATAAAGTATTTATTTTTACATGGGCAGAATGACTACCGTGACAATCCGCGGGCATCATTGCCGAATTTTTAAAATAAAGTTTGAAACTTAAATTTTAAAAACAATGAACTTATTGCGAAAATGGAGTAGCTCGTTAGGAAGAATCCTACTCGTCGTTGGCCAACTTCGATTAAAAATAATAGCGGCGCGCCGAGAAAAGATGTCGGCGGCGCGCTGTAAATTATATATTATTGCGGCGGAGCGCCGAAAATTAAAATAAAAACCGGCGTATCAACGGCGGCGTCGGTCTCTACAATGAGATACCGGGATGGTGTGGCTTTTGGGAGAAGGAGCGAACTCTTCTTCGAGCGTGAGAGAAATTGGAAGCGACGCTAAACAACTGAAGTATTTCTCCCTAAGTTTAAATAAATACATTCTTAGTGACGTTTTAAAACTTGCATCGGGAAAATATGATTTATAAATTAGTAAATATCCGTAGGCAGTTGAATTTCTACATTTTCCAAAAGCACTTAGAGCAGGCAAAGCCGATCTCAATTTCAAAGCCTAGAAGGATACTTCTCTGGATAGAGATATTTGATATACTCTTTATAAATAGACAAGCGGGAAATGTAGGGATGGTCCCTAAGCTTCGCTCGTATCACACGGTATCGCGCTTTGAGTTCTTTTGTCAGCGAGGTTCGCCAAATTTGGCATTCTAGTTGACCTCGCTTGAGTCACCTTTCCCATCTCCGCCGCCGCCGTGGGTTGCGAGCATGGACGCCGAGAGATGGCACCACGCATTTTCGGCAGAGGAGGGCGCGAGTAAGGGGCAATTGATGGCTGCGAATGTAGTCGGTATGGAGATATAACTTAACCGAATAGCGTACTTAAAGCGTAGCTTCCACCGTGGAGAGACGCTCATCCGATTGGGATACCCGCGCTCCCCGGTTCATCCGATACGTTGTATAACGCTTTATTTATAGGGCGCCTCGCGTTGACGAGAGGAATGAGGAGAAGGCTGCCCCCGAATGAATTGATAGAAATGTTGAGGAGGGGTTCGCGCGGAGGGGCCGAGAACTCGCGAAGATTTCGAGCCCCCCCCCCCCGCTTTTGTTATTTAGAACTGATACGCGTACGAATGGCGGGCTTCTTCATTTTCGGTGTTTTGTTTGACAGGGGGGGCGTGCCGCTGATATTTTTTGTTTCGGTCCCGGACCTGGAACTCCGGTCTTGATGGAAGACTGCTAGACGCAATTTTTTCCCCGTTGGTCGGTGACGCCGGGTTGGCTTGTCTAGACTCGCGTTATCCGCCGCTATGTATGTTGAATCTATAAGAAGCGCGGTGCTATAAGCAATTTATTCTCGGAGCGCTGGCGAATCGAGAAAACTTTCGCGAAGGAGTCGCCTGTTTATTTTTGGGAAGCCGAGTTGGCTGTTTCGGTCGCTCCGCTCGCTTTTCCCCTAGATTTGCCATCGTTCATTCTGGACGGGAGGCCGAGTTTCGTTTGGGGGCATCACGTGGTCGCCCCGTTTAATGGTGATGCGGCTTCTCGGAATTTGCGCGGGGCCCCCTCCTCTAGCTTTTCTCATCTTCGCTTTCAAAATTGTTCTCTCCGAACATCAGACATCATCCCCGTTACTTATTTCTACAACTCCGTCCTAGCCGCTACAGCGATTCCGTATTTAGCGTTTCGTGATTTCTGAATCGTGTTGTCTTTCTCGTTTTCTCCGGAGGCCCCGCGAACTGAGGCTTTGCCCACAAACATTTCTCAACATTTAAAATCGTTGCCGTAAATACCCAAATTTCAAAATGTGCCTTACTTAGACAAGCAGCCCAGCGGTCCTATAATTACTATAAAATCCTAGATTTGTAAACCTATCCTATATTCTCGAAATTTACTTAAATGTCCTGTAAGTTTGAGTTAGTAAATGTTTCGGTATTTAGGGCCATATTTCGAAATCAAATTTTGCGTCCTATAAATAAAACTAATTGTAAATTTTTTCCTGTCAGGAATTCGGGTTATTGTTTTTTTTTAACACAATGACTTCATTCATGCTTTTTCATATACCAATGTGACAGCCATGATTTCGACCTTCAAAATGTTTACCTCGGAAATACACTAGGCCTATAATATTATAATAAATAACTAGTATAAATTGCGCGACCCTGACCTTGCAAATTAATGATCACGACCTTCAAAACTTATCGAATTAGATATATTCATCAAAATCTGGCTGTAAATTACGTATTCTGAAAGAATGTTTTGTAATGTACTCGAGTGAAATATTTGGAACATCAGCTGTTACGTTCGACGCCACATTTTATATGAGCTGATGCAAGTTAAATTTTATTTGTCTAATTTGAATGTAAAATATATCTGTTTAATTTTTCTTTTTACCCATAAAAAAACCATATTCTCTGAAATAGTAATAGTAATTATTACGCTACAAAAGGTTTTTAAGAGCGCGCAAAACCCAATCCTTAAAATAATTTTAAAATTTTAACATTTTTAGCTATTTTATTTAATTTATTTATTATTTTATTATTATTGTATTTTATCCTTAATTTATTTTATCTGCTTCAGCGTAAATGTAGTGAAATATTGACTGTTAATCCATATAAGGAATTAAATCTACCGGTCGTAATGAAATCCTATTGATTTGTAAATGTATGTTGGTGTTTATAACGAGAAGGGGGTCGATGATCATATCCACTACGGTTTCGTTTTTATGCGACGCACTCGTCAAAGAAAACTAAATTGGAATAAAATGCTAAATAGCTGTTGAATTTATACTTCTGGATTGGCCTTTTAAAAGTAAGCTATTTGAATTCACTCCGTGAACGGTAAATCCTTTTCCGTTCATTAATTTTCTTATTTTCTTCGTATAATTAGTAATGATCTTTATGATCAATATTTAAGAAAAATTAAAAGTTAAAACTCATTTGTAATTTATTTGGAAACCTCGCAACGACTTCACTGTTACGTTTGAATATATATTTCAAGAGGTAATTTATGTAAAAGCTTTATTTCATCACGCGTTTTTATGGGCGATTCCTTACATAAATATGCTACCAATAAATATTTATTTAATTTATGAAATTTATTTGTGCATTATTTGATTAAAGCTTATCAACAATGTCGCGGCGTTAATTACTATAATTGGTTTTCTAAGTTTCTTTAAAACAATTAATTTTTATAAAATAAGTTAAAAATTCCGAGTACTTAAAGGGAATATAACCTCAGATATTTGGTTGTATTGGCTTTAGAAATGTTTGGCGCCACTGTAAATGGTCTTTCATAAATATTGCTTTGCAGGTTATATTCCTATAAAATAAAGATTTATATATTTTATTTATATTTTTGTAGTATTTTATTATGTTATATATTATTATATATTTATTTTGTTATATTTATGTTATATATTATTTTATAATTTGTATATTAATATATTTTTGTTTTATGTTATATTTACGTAGCATATTTAATGTTATATACGTGTGCAAATTTGGTTTAGTGTAGGATCAAACTTTGTTAGGAAATGAAGGAATTACATATAACACTAGGAGTGATTATCCGACTATATCCCCATGGTAATACCATAGACGAAGAACGGGTATGGTAAGACGATGAGGCGTAGAGGCGTTTTATTCACGTGTAATTTAAGCGAGAATAGCTTAACGCTTTTTTCTGTTAACGACCTTTTATGGCAAGTATGGCTAATCATTTTTGGTAACAATAATGAGTGTTTATGGGAATATAGTTTTCGTTTTGTAAAACCATTAAAATGTGATCGAGATTCACAGCTACGTCCAACTACACATTTTCCGTCGATTGTGAAACCTACCTTAAGGTGATTCTGAGCATTTTTCACCTGCAAGTACAAATATCAAAATAAAGCATTAATTTAGCAGTGCTTTGGGAATTGAGTAAAACCCCTGAGAACGCGAGCGAGTGTCTGTTGGCGTGTTGAAATAAAGTCAATACAACGGACTTTATCATTTGAATTGGGTTCGTTTTTATAGATTTCAGTCTGTTTGTCACGATTTCGCATAAATGATAAACGACTCGATGATTGCGGATATATACAGCGCAAAGGGACGTTCAGCAATGCTTCTAATGACTCCGAAATGTACGGGTTATAAATATAATGTTCTATTATTGGAATAACAATATACATGTATAATGAAAACATTAAATTGTAAAATAAATCATAATTATAAACAGTAGTACACCAAGAATTTATTTACGCGTGGAGATAATGACTATTTTGAGACATGTGGTCAGAAATTTATATAAAGAAATTTATATACCGGTGCTCCAAGCGAATCAACATCCTACTACACCGGTGGCCTCAATAATAATCAGCTAGATTAATACCCAAGGCACCACCTTAAGCCCGAGTCATCTAGCGACTTATAAAGCTTTTAAACAGGTGGCCGGCTTACGATGCGTAGGAGCGTGGTGGCCAGCCCTTCGTGCCAAGTGAACCAACAGCTCCCTACACTCACTATTACCGTTAACCTCATCAAAAGTGGCGTAACTAGAAAACCCCTTAAACTAGTGGGGAGAGAACTTGCTAACTCAACGCGGAAGGAAATGTTCCGAGTTTTCACCCGTTGTTGCAAGCTGTGATCGAACCAGGGAACACTTAAGTGTTCCCTGATCGAACCCGGCTCCTCATAGTTAAATGATTAAATCAGGGTAATCAAGATTAATAAATATAATCACGATTTAATCAGGATAATCAAGATTAAAAAATATAATCACGATTTAATCAGGGTAATCAAGATTAAAAAATTTAATCATTCTAATCATCATCTAATCTTTTTAATCACGATTTAATCAATATAATCGGTCGAATCGAGATTTTATAATTAAAATCAAAACTAATGTGCCATAATTTAATATTAATTATTAATATTCATGGTTCTATCGCAATTGTGTTTGATTATCGTTCTAATTTCTAATCGTGATTTAATCATACTAATCATGTTTAAATCGTTTCAATCAGGATTTAATCATTTTTTATCATGATTAAATCAGATTTAACATTCTAATCATGATTAAACGCGATTTAATCAACATAATCATGATTAAATTCCATTTAATCAAAATAATCAGTAATAAATCGGATTTAATCATTCGAGGGGTGCGTCGTTAATCAAGGAAGTGACCTGCCCTCGCTGCGAGACGAAAGTGCTAACCACTCCGCCACCCCACCTACAATTCGCGGACATCATGATCGAATTTTCCCCGGCACGAGGGAGGGAGGGAGGAAAAACGTTACCGGCAGGTTTAGGGAACCAATGAGATATGGGGATTCTCTTTAAGTAGAAATAAATACGTTCTTTGTAACCGGGTAAACTAAACACAATGGAAACGGAAAAACTGAGATATTATAAACTAATCCAACACTTAAGCATTCTTTCCAACCTTGATTATCAAACCTAATCTAACATAATTATACTCTTACCAAAAATTTAATATCCTTTAATCCAAACTTTTCAAACTTTTTGTAATTTATTTATTTATTTTCAGCTCGTAGCAAATTCGCAAATAAGTCGTTCTCAAAGTCATTATGAAGATGTAAAGTCTTAATTCCAATTGACTGGGTCCAAATGTAGATTACTTTCAAACTATTAATGCACTCTTTAAAAGTATTTACCAATTTAAAACCATAATGCAGTAGTATAGAAATAAGTAAACTGTAGCCTGGGATTGAATTTTAATTGATTTTAAATATATTTTTATTAATTAATTAAAAAAATATAAATTATTTAAATCAGTCTTAATTGTTAAAATTAAATTTAGTTTTGATATTGCGATCCTTTGGTTTGAAAATTAGCGCGTTTGATAGTAAGCTGCTCTTCATTTCGAAGACGGGTTATCACCTTGTTCAAAGTAATTAGAAGTTGTTTGGTACGAGATATTATTTGAACTTATAAGTAGAAGTATCAAATGCGCTCTCTTCGAAAAGTTTGCGAAACAAGATCTACAACGTGTCCACGTTGTTTACCATCGTTCTTAGTCGCTATCAGGAGAACAACGGGTGTCTTCGTCCAAACCTTTCTCATTACCGACGCTGAGATATGTCGGCAATCGAGCTGTTTTTAATTAGCATCGATCCCATGATGGCATCTTTTCGTTATTGTTATCGGAACTTCTGGGAGACGTATGCCGCGCCCAATTCGTCGCCTCTTTCGTTCTCCCACGGATGGTTTTGGCCTCCGTATGACGACTACTCTTCAATCTTCCATTAGCGGAATATCTCCGTTGCTTCAACCTGGATCATGACTAATTCGAGGAGTCGATTATTTTGTCTTACCGTGTTCATCTAGTTTCTTTCACTCGAAATCTCACGATTTAATTGGGGACCTCTTTTGTCTCGTTAGGGACCATCCCTCTAATTAAGCGGAGAGCCCTCTAGACGCCGTACCGCGAGAGTCAAGGTGACGATTCGAAGCGTCACTTTTAACCTTCGCCATCGAAGCGTTACTCTCTGATATTTCTTATTCTTTTGGCGCGAAAGACGCGCCTCGATTTGACTATTTGTCTTCACTTCGTTAAAGGTTGAAGACCTCTTTGGACTGGTTTAATTGATCCTAATTACGATTTTCGAGTACCGCGACCTCTTACGGTATGGAAACCATACTTAGTGGAATTAAGCGTTGGAAGCTCTTGTTTTTATATAACTTGTTGGATTGGAAAATTGGTTTAAGCAATTTTTTACGTGGTCCGTGAATAGCCCATGATCGAAATAATTAAAAAAATTAAAATTTTACTCAAACATAAATGTATTCGGTGATGGGCGAAAACTTTACTTATCTTAAATGCCCCTAAATAACAATCGACAACAGCCAGACTAGACGGTAGTACGTACTTAGCAGCTGCGTCTAAAAGCTTATATACCCCTCTTTATTTCTCCAGAATAAGTTGAAAAATAAATACTATCCCGAGATAGTATTGAAAAGATATTTGACCCGGAAACCTATAGATTTCTCTTTACGAAATTGGAAATTCGATTTTAAAATGAGATAAATAATGGGATCCTAGACTCTTAAGCGTTTAAATAAAATTTCGCGATGTAAATGAACTTTGAATGACATTCTTAAAACTGATTTATTATGATCGATATATGGTGGTGCTATTATCCCATTCCCTAAATGCGCTTACATATCACTTGGCGTTGCTCTATGAATGGTTATTATTTTATTATGACGGTAACATCATTCTTCCGGGTTTCCAACCCTTTTTGTCCACTGTTAAATGCTTTTAATAAGCTTTTCATTTTCACGGTCCTGACAATTAATTTCCCCCTCTCCCAAATTTGGTGTTTCTGTAAAGCCAGTTGTAGCGGTCGACCCGTAGTCCGTTTCCGAGACAATTTACGTTCGCAACACTGAGATGCCATCACGAGTTTTGTCTGCTTTCAGATTCTCTCATCCCCGCGACTGAGGAAGTCGGTAGACCTTCGTTCCCAGAGAGAACGGGAGCGCCCTCGCAGACGGTTGACTTCTTCCGGTAAAAAAACCGGAAATCGTCGGGGGCCAACTCTCTTTTAACGGAGGGTTGTTATATGGCGTTGATTTAACTCGTGAGAAACAAATAATAAGCATTACCGGTATTAACCATGTTTGGGGAATACACTTGATTCTTTAAGCTGTAAATATTTATATTTATTTGGCTTTTATTATTAAAGATTAAGTTGAGTCGACACTTTTATAAACGAATGTCTTTGTTTGACCGTTAGTTAATTAAAATTCACTCTTGATCGTTTCATATTTGTATGGTTTCGACTGATTCTTAATAAAATAATTTGTATATTAACCAAATAAGTAAGGGCTCGACACTTTAATAATTTATACAAAAGCAGAGGTCATGTACAGGGCTCTTCAAGTATTTAGTACACTTTGGACCCCAAGCTTCCTCTAGAAACCGTAGGATTTAGCGCCGGTTTAGCTCCATTTAATAAACACATTGCATAAAATGAAAACTTCATTTTTTCCCGATATCAACTGTACTCTTGTTTAAGTTAATGCTTCTGAGGTGCAGTGGAATTTGTGATTTTATTAACAATTATGACGCCGTGTGATCACCTGCAACGGAAATTATTTTGACGTTTGAAACCCAAACTTAAGGGGGTTTTCGTTTAAAATTTTAATAGTCTAATTTTTGCGTACGTTACAAAGCGAATGTTAAACTACTCATAGTAACTATAAAGTTTGATTGAACTTTAATTGAAATTTTTTTAAAATTGGTACTACACGTAATCCGTGTACTCTCTGCGTACAGAATATACAGAAGTTGGTAAGCCCGTGGATTTAAAATTTTAACACAAAACTTATTGGTTTAAAGTGGTGCAGTGAAATAAAGACTAGTTTTTGCTAGAGGTAGTGGTTCAGTAGATATCATTGTTGAATAAATAAATATAATATAATAATAAAATAATAAATAAATATTGACATTAAAGATTTTAATTAACTATTGGTAGGCTATAATCAAATTAGTTTTCCAAATGTAAATACAAAAATTAAAAGGGTGTATGCGTGAACCCTATTTAACGGTGCTTATTATGTAATTTCTTGAATTTAATGTTTGATTTTATTATTTAATTTAATGTTGGATCAGTCGTTCTTACTCTAAAAAAACGTTTCGTTGGAAACTTTGCAATTGACGTCGAAATTAAACCAAAAGATAAATTAATATTATTTCTTTTATTTTTACGCTAAACCCCTCTCACCTAATTTTATTTGTTTCGTTTGTACTCTTTCCATGCCATCTTTATCACTACTTAAAAAAATATATAATCGGAAAAAAAATGGAAAAAGGCTAACCTCAAATAATTATTGTTTGGAACGATTCTTCCTACGCTTTTTTTTCGCTAATCTGCCGTCTTTGAAGAAGAGAATGAAAGATATTTCTTTGCTTTTTACACACAATAGGCCGAGGGGTCGGACATTTGCCTGTTTTGTGTACGGGATTTTGGATTTTTTAAAAATCCAGGATTTTTAATTGTGGATTTGTCATACAAAGTCTATGGGAGCAAAATTCTTGGATTTTGGATTTGTGGATTTTTTTCCAAATTTTGTTCGGGATTTGGCCAAATGTCCGACCCCTCGCAATAGGCGATATAATAAAGTAACGTGGCCTTCTTGTTTTGATGGGAAAGGCCACCTTCCACTATGCTTACATTAGCCTTCCCACCAAAGAGCCTATGAATTCATCCGTAGGCTTTAACTGTACTATTTCGTTATCCCATTTTAACAAGCATATTTTAAGCATATCTGACTTTATAATATCGCCTATTCCTAAGGGATTAATTTGTACTGAACTCACGTAAAGTGTAGCCGATGCCGATACCGCCGTATTCCACATAACTCTCCAAGAATTAGGCTCCATCGAATGGAAATATCATTTGCCAATTTTAGACTTAAAATGTACATCATTTTTTAAATTAAGACCGACTTGAAAACTATTTCCAAAACGAGGTAAGTCGAAAAATTCGGTTTGTCTAAAATTGAATTTAAACTAAGGCGTTCGCGTTTCGCTACCTTATTTACAAAACCAGGTAACTCGAAAATTTCAATTTCGATAAAATTCTTTTTGGGTTGCAAATTGCAAATTTCTTCAAATTTAAATTAATTATTTAAAATATATTTAATACATCGGGGGGATTGTATGTACTTAAATGTTCGTGACATCTTTTTTTAAAAGTAGTTTTCCAAAAGAAATCTGCTTCGTGTTGGAATGATGGTTGAGTGGTGCACCTCGGATGCGAAGCGAAATTTGAATGTGAGCTGAAAGTCGCTATTGGTAAAAGTTATACTAGCGTTCAAATTAACTTCAGAATTTTCATGAATTTCCATTGTCCCTACAAAATTACCATTACCACAATATCTGTTCTACTACTGTATAATTATTTACTTTAAGTAATTAATTCTTTTCGTTGTACTAAAAAACTACAAAATTTTAGATTATATAATATACTACTTAATAAAAAAATTATCATTACTTTTTAATAAAAGCCACTTTGAAAGTATAAAATATACATATTTTGGTTTTTCGGGGTTGATTGTAAGCAATAATATTATTATTTCTTTTCTTTTACGTCTTCCTATACTTAATGATAAACATTGTTCAAAATAGAAATGGTAGATTAGATTATTATCAATTGACAACAAGTATAAGTTTATCAATTACCATTTTAATACTAATCTAATGTTTTTGATAAAATGCCATTTTAAAATAATTCTAATATTATTTGATCAAATACCATTAAATTGATTTAAATAGGTTAAAATGTTATAAAAATTTAGTACCAAAAAACTTCGGTTTATTTGTTAAATAAATCACCAATTTAAGAAATTTAAATAATAAACTATTTTGAGTGTCATATTTGTACTATTCAATATCAGAAATTAAAGTTTGAAATTGTAAAAAATACAGTTTATGAAATAAATGCGTAAACATTTAAATATACTTAAACTAAAATAATAACCCATAAATCCTAAACGTGCAGAAAGTAAAAGAAATTATTTTCAATTTCATTTAAGCATACACATAAGCATCCCAATTCTCAAATCAAAACATTATTTTTTATTCTATTTATAAATATTTTCCTTTAAGTTTTGCTTAGAAAATACAAGTAGTTTATCGGTTTGAGTCTTTGAGAAAATTGTAACAACTGATACTGTAAAGACTTGATTATTGACAGTTAAAGTATTATATCTTAACTATTGTTTAGAAATATAACTTTGGCGTAAAAAAATTACTATTTTTCATGTTAATTCCTCCTAATTGTTAACTTTAATTATTAATTCCATAATAAATTGTCATCACATATATTTCACTTATGTTATGTAAATGGCCGATTTATGCCTCTGATATTTTATAATTCGATAACATTTAATATAATATAATTGACCGAATTAGAATTTAACTTTCAAAAAATATTTTTATATTTAAAACAGAACACGCAACATCATCAGTTAACTCAATATTGGCCCTTCTCCGTTTTTAATTCCGCTTAGAAATGACATTTTATTTACTGATATATTTTAGATTTTGAAATAGAATAGAAAGGGGGAGCGATACCATTGGAGGGGGGGGGGTTAGAAAATATAAAGAAAACAGAACCCGGTTTTTATTACATTATTCCGGCGATTTGGCCGAAGGCAATGCTAGATTTAGTTCCGCCACGATAGATCGTTCGCCCCAAAATATTTCATTATTTTATTTTTTCGGTATCCGCGTTGCGCGAGAAGAAACAGCGTTCTTAGTAGTCGGAATTCTTCGTATTTTCGTTTCGTGTAGATCGTGGTGGTCGGGTTAAGCCGGGGAAAACTAATATCGCGTCTCTGCGAGAGAGGCGCTGCCATCGATACAGTTGGGGGGGGGGGGGGCGAAGAGACGAGAAGCGGAATAGGCTCTCCGAAATAAAGGTTTTAATGGCGTATCGTAGGTACTGATACTCGGCCAAATAATTTACTCTGGAAAGAAACAGAGGATCCGAGGGTGTTACACTCGCAGGGAACGAAAGGGGAGAGAACGGGCGCATTTTTTCCACAAGGTCGTTCAACTCAACGTTTGCCTCTTTTATTTTTTTAAGCCGCGTAGATTCTGCACTAAAATTAATACACTGTGTTTTCGCCACATCACCTCCGAAACCTTGTTTTCATTTCGGAAGAAACAAGACGCTGATCAACGAACTAGCTATTTTCTACGAGGCCACGGTTCTCCGCTGTTTCCACGTGCATTCGATAAACCGTTTAGGACTCTGTACTGAGATTTTTTCGACGCGGTAGGCGTGACAATAAATTTTAAGTCGCTTCGGGCCTCAAAAATTTTCAAATACGAATGAATGAATCGTCGAATGGAAATTGTAGCTCTCTTACACGGCCTAGTGCCATAGGCTGTATTCTCGTGACGTCATCATCGCTGTAGTGGAAGGCTAGTGTCATCCCCCTTTCCCCCATAACTATCTACCTTAGAGCAATGGTGGCCGCCATCTAATCGTGAATACCGCCTATACTACAACAATCTGAGTATCTAGCAAAAAACTACATTGTCGATACAAGTAGCGGACGATAATTTGCATGACTATCTCCGATTTTCACCCCATACATTCTCCATATTTTTAACTAGAAGAATTAAACGCTGTCGTACTCGACCAGAGGTGGGCAAAAATAGTGAGCACTCGTTTTTGAAAATCCTGCAGTAATGAGTGAGCGCTTCAAATTCGAATTCCAGCTGCTCTTGTTCAGCGAGAGGGCTAAATTGAGCAGCCCCTGGGCGAGCGCCGAATAGTTCGCTCCGGCGTTGATGGCTGACGGCGCGCTGAGGGAGATTCCCCCCTCGACGGGTTAGTTCCCTCACTTTTAAGCGCTCACCGCGCGCTGAGCGAGATCTCCCGATCGTCGGAATAGCCCCCTCACTTTTAAGCGATGCGTTAGTACCCTCAGTAGAAAGCGCTGACGCAGCGTTGAGGGAAAATTACCGAGAGAAGGAATAATTCGCTCAGATTTGTGCGCTAGCTACGCGCGGATTTTGATCACGGTGAGCGACGGTAAAGTTCGTTTACGCAAATCGCTCACAGCGCGGCGAGCAAAAATTTCAAAAATCAAACATTAAACTATTACTCGGCTATGGGTTTATTATTTACTTTTTTTATTAATAAAATGAAGGGTACTCTAAACGTCGGGAGTTAATGATATCTCCGATTGAATAAAATTCAAAGGTTCTTCCGAATTTATCCAACGATAAACTAGACTGCAAATATTCCGTTTAGTGTTAAAAGAGCTTTATTAAGGAAAATATTAATTAAGGATCGGTACCATAAAAACAAGTGGACATTTACTAACCCCTAATCCAACTCATTTGTAAATCTCCAGAATTTAATAGACAGTTTTAGCAACTACCTACAGGGGCGGTGCCAGAAGATTCTTAGGTGTAGGCTAATAATGTTTATCATTTGTGGGCCCCCTGTTCCTCAATATTGGGCCCCTCTATATATTGACTTAAAATTCAATTTTGCAAATTCAGGTAATTTATTTATTATTTGATAATAGTGCGGTTTTTAAAATTTTACAGTATTAACTATCATCACATATTTTATTTGAATTTAAAAATCGACTTGATGTGGCCCCGTCAGATCGATTTGTGGGCCCCTATTTGAACACAAAAGTAGGCTATAGCTCGTGTTGCCTACCCCTAACGCCGCTCCTGACTACCTACACCGGGATTTTAATCACAGTGAACGACGACAGAGTTCGTTTACGGTAAATCGCGAAGAGCAAACATTTTTAATAATAATAATTATTTAAAATTAAACTTCACATTTGACGGTATGAACAAGTTAATAATAAGATTATTTTTAATGTATATGTAAAATATAATACAATATCTTTGCATATAACCGTCTTAGATTTTGTCCATTGTTTATGACATCGACAAAAATAACCATATCATCAAATGATCAAGCTAATTGCGAAGATTCACGGTTTTTAAATAATAATTTTTTTCAGAAAAAAAGGGAGGAGTTGGAATTAATATAATGGCCAGCCTGTGCCAATATTAAAACTGTTTTAGTTCCAAATTGAGGTAACTCGATTTACGCGAATTTTCTTTTTTGCCGTTTTTCAAACTTCCTTTACACTAAAAATATAAATATTACAAATAGCGGCCAATGTATAGTTACAAAGTTATCGATTATTTTCCATTTTTAAAAAGCATTACGTTATAAATTTTTATCAAATTTAAGTAATATTTTTTAGATACCTGGTTTTGAAACTAATAGCGTTCTTTTCGTTTTTATTTCACACCGAATTTTAGTAATAATAAAAATGTTTGAATAATTCTAATGTCTAGTTTGTGCGGGTAACAAAAATCAACAGTGAAGAAGCTGTCAACAATCACCGTCAAGCTCAGCATGTGGGGAGTGGGGACCCGCTGGCTGCCGGGGAGTATGAACAAGGAGGGAGGGGGTGGAATTACCAAGGTAACCTATTTAAAGTTACTATAGACAGTAGGCTATAATCACTATGCTGTAAACATCTGTGTCGCGCGAAAGCGATCCAAATGTAACGACTGACGATAACGATAAAAATTACATCATTCTTCCGAATTTCAAAAGGGCGTTATTTTATTTTTGAACTTGTAATAACTTACACACAAATATTTTCTTTACATTTTTCTGTTTTTATTGCTTACGATGTTACATTTTATATACAATATTGGAAATATTTCAATAATTATTTAAATCTTCGCTCTTGCTTGATACCTACAAAGATTCTCAAAAACAATTGTGTGGAGCGTGTCATTTTCGCCTAATTTGGTTTGACAACAATGAAACGAAACCAAAATTAGTTACCGCCATACGCCAAACGAGGAGGCAATGAACACCGCTAATGCCCCACAATGGAACATTTTGAAAAAAAAAAGGATCCACCGTGGAACTTCGTATGTCATTAGAAAGTGTTCATCTTGTAAAATACGGAACAATTAAAACAGCGAATAGACCAAACGAAGGTGGTCCTGAAAAGGACCGTTTTGGTTTTAGCCAATTATTTGGCTTCTTCTGGTTTTTGAATTTTTGAGACCTTTACGCAAGAACAACCAGCTACAGCCACTTAGGGGGCTTTGTTGGCATTGTCCAACTGCTCCTTATACAACTGGAGTTCAAATTCCATTGCCCCGTTCTTTAACTTGGCATTCATCAGCTCGTCTGGCCTTTGGTCGAGTTCTTGTTCGTTACAGAAAATATCAAAATATTTTTCTGTAAATCGTCCTAAAATATAAAAAAACAAAAATTATCAATAATTAGTAACAATAATAATAACTATAGGTAACACTAATTTGCTGTATTTACGTTTTAGCGATCGGCTTTCAACTTGAAGCTTGAAACGAGGGGGGGGGGGGTGGAACCTGAACCCCTTTCCAAACTATCCCAATCGTTTCAATTTTGGGACCCGCAGGTGGAGTCCAGACACGAAGGCGTCTCTTTCGGCATCTTAACGAAAAGGGAAAGGTTGACCACTCATAGGAAACGTCTCTTCGTCGCAGCGGGACATAACTAACCAAATATTTCAACGAAATAGGCCTTCACTCGCTAATTTAGGCTTGACTTATAATATACATATATAAATATACTTTTCGCTAAACTGAACTCCCCCTAAAAATTAGGCGTATAGCTTCATAGACTAGATCAAAACTAGCCCTTCTGAAACCGAAATAAGTATTCTATAATAAAATACCATATAGGAAAACGGAGAAAACCATGTATATTCGGGCCGCGTCTACGGGACGTTAGCTCCAAAGTATATTTTTCTGGACTACGGATAGACTAACATGAAAACGTTAATCAATAAAAATAAAAATACTACGTAATATCATAAATCCATAATTTAATGGAAATAATTCACTAAAACCTATTTACAGAGTGACGTCATCACGGTAAAAAATCACCCCTAGCGAGATGCTGATAAAGGGCACGTCATACACGAGAAGCCCTCTATATAGAGTGTCTCTTGTGGCTAGTTATCAGTAAACGTTTTGCATATAAAGAATAAGACGTGTCATACTTATGTAACAATATTATTAACTAATGGTATTATTAGCTATTTTTACTACATTTATTTACAATGTTTATTAATTCTGTGTTACTATTTACTAAGTTGCGACTAATCGGGCCGATTAGATATTATTGAACCTTGGAATCTATAGCCGACATATTCAGACATTAGAATAATATTAGTTAATTCAAAAGCATTGAATTGGCGGCTTGGCCCGATTCATAAAATCCTATTTGGCTCTGCAAACCTTTTTTCCTTACTTTGGGCTTTTTTTTCGAACACTGCCCATTCCAGACAGCAAGGGCGCCACTTACTCGTTACTGCACCTGACAAAAATATTAAAATAGGGGGACAGTCGATGGAGGGTTTTTTCTATTTAGCATCGAACCCATTTTCTTCATTCTCGCAGTTTTCAATTTCAACAATAGCGTGTACTTCTTAACGTCATATGACGGGGGGTCAAAGCCAGAATTCCGAACTGACGCCAATGAGTCGCCCCTCCCTTGGGTCTTAGCCGTTTAAGATAGCCAATGCTAGGGCAATTTCGAAGTTTCCTATACTTATACCTCGCTTCGTAATCCTTTCTACAATAATAGTATAAATAGTAGGTTCCTTTCTCATTTCCTTACAGTTTCTTGTCGACTTTTCTCAAGTCTGCGTTTTTCGATTGGTATTTCGGTCCTTCCTTAGTTTAATTTTTTCGTGTTTTTTGCTTTAGCTGTTCATAATTTTTCTCGCCTTCGAAGTTTAATTTTTTCGAGTCCATAGTTTTGGAGTTATAGTACTTCGACTATGGCTTGAGTTTTTTTATTCAGTTTCAGGCTTGAAGTTCGTTTCCGTATTTTACAAGATGAACACTTTCTAATGACATACGAAGTTCCACGGTGGATCCTTTTTTTTTTCAAAATGTTCCATTGTGGGGCATTAGCGGTGTTCATTGCCTCCTCGTTTGGCGTATGGCGGTAACTAATTTTGGTTTCGTTTCATTGTTATCAAACCAAATTAGGCGAAAATGACACGCTCCACACAATTGTTTTTGAGAATCTTTGTAGGTATCAAGCAAGAGCGAAGATTTAAATAATTATTGAAATATTTCCAATATTGTATATAAAATGTAACATCGTAAGCAATAAAAACAGAAAAATGTAAAGAAAATATTTGTGTGTAAGTTATTACAAGTTCAAAAATAAAATAACGCCCTTTTGAAATTCGGAAGAATGATGTAATTTTTATCGTTATCGTCAGTCGTTACATTTGGATCGCTTTCGCGCGACACAGATGTTTACAGCATAGTGATTATAGCCTACTGTCTATAGTAACTTTAAATAGGTTACCTTGGTAATTCCACCCCCTCCCTCCTTGTTCATACTCCCCGGCAGCCAGCGGGTCCCCACTCCCCACATGCTGAGCTTGACGGTGATTGTTGACAGCTTCTTCACTGTTGTTTTTTGTTACCCGCACAAACTAGACATTAGAATTATTCAAACATTTTTATTATTACTAAAATTCGGTGTGAAATAAAAACGAAAAGAACGCTATTAGTTTCAAAACCAGGTATCTAAAAAATATTACTTAAATTTGATAAAAATTTATAACGTAATGCTTTTTAAAAATGGAAAATAATCGATAACTTTGTAACTATACATTGGCCGCTATTTGTAATATTTATATTTTTAGTGTAAAGGAAGTTTGAAAAACGGCAAAAAAGAAAATTCGCGTAAATCGAGTTACCTCAATTTGGAACTAAACAGTTTTAATATTGGCACAGGCTGGCCATTATATTAATTCCAACTCCTCCCTTTTTTTCTGAAAAAAATTATTATTTAAAAACCGTGAATCTTCGCAATTAGCTTGATCATTTGATGATATGGTTATTTTTGTCGATGTCATAAACAATGGACAAAATCGAAGACGGTTATATGCAAAGATATTGTATTATATTTTACATATACATTAAAAATAATCTTATTATTAACTTGTTCATACCGTCCAATGTGAAGTTTAATTTTAAATAATTATTATTATTAAAAATGTTTGCTCTTCGCGATTTACCGTAAACGAACTCTGTCGTCGTTCACTGTGATTAAAATCCCGGTGTAGGTAGTCAGGAGCGGCGTTAGGGGTAGGCAACACGAGCTATAGCCTACTTTTGTGTTCAAATAGGGGCCCACAAATCGATCTGACGGGGCCACATCAAGTCGATTTTTAAATTCAAATAAAATATGTGATGATAGTTAATACTGTAAAATTTTAAAAACCGCACTAATATCAAATAATAAATAAATTACCTGAATTTGCAAAATTGAATTTTAAGTCAATATATAGAGGGGCCCAATATTGAGGAACAGGGGGCCCACAAATGATAAACATTATTAGCCTACACCTAAGAATCTTCTGGCACCGCCCCTGTAGGTAGTTGCTAAAACTGTCTATTAAATTCTGGAGATTTACAAATGAGTTGGATTAGGGGTTAGTAAATGTCCACTTGTTTTTATGGTACCGATCATTAATTAATATTTTCCTTTAAAGTAGCGCGAGCCACAATCCCCTAAAAATGAAGAAACGCGTACCGCGTAGCCCATTTCACCTGCCAAGTTTGTCAAGACCAAAAGAATGTATACTAGCGCCTATTGTTATAATTTGTGGCTTTTAATATTTAATAAAGCTCTTTTAACACTAAACGGAATATTTGCAGTCTAGTTTATCGTTGGATAAATTCGGAAGAACCTTTGAATTTTATTCAATCGGAGATATCATTAACTCCCGACGTTTAGAGTACCCTTCATTTTATTAATAAAAAAAGTAAATAATAAACCCATAGCCGAGTAATAGTTTAATGTTTGATTTTTGAAATTTTTGCTCGCCGCGCTGTGAGCGATTTGCGTAAACGAACTTTACCGTCGCTCACCGTGATCAAAATCCGCGCGTAGCTAGCGCACAAATCTGAGCGAATTATTCCTTCTCTCGGTAATTTTCCCTCAACGCTGCGTCAGCGCTTTCTACTGAGGGTACTAACGCATTGCTTAAAAGTGAGGGGGCTATTCCGACGATCGGGAGATCTCGCTCAGCGCGCGGTGAGCGCTTAAAAGTGAGGGAACTAACCCGTCGAGGGGGGAATCTCCCTCAGCGCGCCGTCAGCCATCAACGCCAGAGCGAACTATTCGGCGCTCGCGCAGAGGCTTCTCAATTAGAGATAGAGAAAATAAACTCGTTTGCCTTGAGTACTCGCTCACTTGAGCAAGCCGTGTTTAAAACTCTATATGCTCATTTTTCCGAACGCTCGCAATTTTTTGCCCACCTCTGTACTCGACTATAGCCCCACCGCCGTTTGTTCGAAATGAATCTGAATCTGCCGTAGTAATTCGCATTTCTAATAAAATAAATTTTGAGTGCCTCTACAGCTATGTTCGTCGATGGTTTCTCAAACATTGGTGATAGCCTACTCCAGCGGTCCCCAATTTTATTTTGCTATGGAACCCTAAATTATCCACCTAATTCTGGCGGAACCCCAACTCATTTTTTTTACTCATCTTAAACTCTTGACTCAAACAAAGATGGCCGCGCTGCGAATTCTCGGAACCCCTGTGACCCTTTTACGGAACCCCAGGGAACCGCTGGCCTACTCTATGACGTACTAGTCGAAACTAATACGTCGATGACTCAATGTGAAAATGTTTCCCAGTTCGAGAAATAGTTCCACGGCAACCGTGTATTCGTCGTCGAGATAATATTTTCCGCGCCAGAAAGCCATGTCCGATTAGAGGTGTTTTACCCCCTGGCGATTGAAGCGCCCTCCGTGAGAAAAAGAGATACCATCGAAACGGATTCTTTTCTTCTGGCGCAATAAAATATGGCTCTCTCCGTTTCACACACTTGAACTGTCTTGACGAAATGTCTTTCCCGCGCTTTCGAAGGGCTACCGGACTCTTTATGGCGTCAATTGAAACCAATACGAGAACAAAAAAATAAAGAGCTTAGACATTTTATTAAAATCCGAGTTCGTTGTTCCGTGTAAACAAAACAAGAAGTTCAACCCCGCGAAACCACACCGACGCCAGTAAAGTAAAATATTTCAGAAATTTACCATTGCTTAAAGCGTGGATCGAATTTGATTCTAAAGTTATATCCAATATTGGGCAAATTCAAATTCGACAATACAAAATGTTATATTGGATCCAATTAAAAGGAATTATATTAAACTATTCCGATTTGATCCAAACCGAAAGGGTGGATTCGATTTTTAAGGTTATAATTTTTATATTGGTTCTTAATATGAAAACATTTTCCCCCGTTTATATAAAGTTACGTTATTAAAATAAGATAGACCAATATTGCATAGGGAAGTTTACCATTTCACTATTCTAGAATCAAGATGATGCTTTTACTAATTTCTATGTGTAATGTATTTAAAAAAAATGAAATTGGTATACGAATAATTTGAGCCAGGAATATCACTGAATTTTAGTAATTAAATTATTTATTTATTTATTAACATAATACTTCTATTACGTATTACATATTTATTAAATTTAATAATTAATTACTGCGTGTGTTGGTTAGATGAAAGAAACTTCGTTAAGTTTTAAATATGTTGAAATATATTATTTTATCAATCCGTTATCTTCATTTTATTAGAAAATATGTAATATATACGATTAACTACTACTGCTGAAAATTTTGATAGAAGCAGACGAATTACACGCAGTTTTGCTTTTGAGTCTAAGACAGTTCTGGCTATCCAATACTGTTTGGACAGTTCTGGCTATCCAATACTGTTTGGACAGTTCTGGCTATCCAATACTGTTTGGACAGTTCTGGCTATCCAATACTGCTTGGACAGTTCTGAACGTTCCAGAAGCCGCTTTATGACGCTAGAACTGTCCAAGAATACTCTTTATAAAACAATTATGAATACTTTTGAATCCGAAGAAATCGAATAATAAATTCAGTCTTGTAAAATTAAAATTAAAAATCAAACAGTTACTAAATATATTGAAATAAGTAAGATACGTATTCCTGCAAGCTATATTTATCGATCAGCCTCGCAAATCAATTCATTCCCAAATAGAAATTAGTCTTTAATAAATCTGTAGATGGATGTTTAAAATGTTTTGTTTTACCAAGAATGTATTTATTTATACTCAAGGAGAATGAATATGACGATATTATTTTTAGCGTTTCTCCAATTCCACCCGTTGGGGCCCCCCGGTATGCTCCTCCACTTTAATAAAATCAAATAATATTGCAATCTCATTGGTTCTTAAAAATTCCTTTTTTCGACGCGAATAACGCTGCTGCGAGGACAAAAATAATAAATCCGCCTCCTTCCCCCCCCCTTCCCCCTTAGCGTGACGGGGTTAGGGCCTCAACGTGTCCGTCGATAGTCTCGACATATTCATTCTCCCTGAGTATAAATAAATACATTCTTGGTTTTACCAAATGTTATAACGTGATTTTATGAGTTTTCTTGTTGAAACTGTCGACGAACGATGGCGCCACCCAAACCACCAACCTTTAGAGGTGGTAAAATTAAACTTTATTTATTTAAATAACAAAGTTAAATTATTTATTCCTTTACTACTATATAATTTATAATTTTGTACAAATGATATATAATATAATTTGCCATAGTATTTGAATACGCTTAGTTATTTAGTAACGTTTCTCTCAAATGAAATCATTACAAACAAGAATTCTAAATTTATGGTAAATTAAAAAATATATTAACGTGAATAAAAATTATATTAACGTTAATAAAAATATCTTAACCTGAATAAAAAATATATTAACGTGATTAAAAGGTATTTAACTACTTAGGTAAAATACACTGAATTTATTAAATTATGAAATGGTTTTTTTTTATTTTCTGTCTAATTAATGGATATTTGGCTTTTCTAAATTAGATATTGTAAAATTAAATGAAATCTTAATTCAATGTATTATCTAATATTTTAGTTTTCTTAGATTTATTTTGTAATAGAATTGTGTTAGAACATGTTTTTGCCATTTTTCTGCTACGTTATGTTACATAAATCGACGATATTTTAAAAAAATCACTAGATTCAGAAATCCATACCTATACTTCGAATGCATTTCGCGGCAGATTTTCGTCTCGATGTGGCTGATGGTTTTTTGACGTCACTATGTTAACTTAACAAACAATAACGTGAGAGGGGAGAGTGATCTTACCATACGCGATACGGCAGGATAAGCATTCAAAGTAAAGGTATGGATTCCTGCTAGATTATATTAAAGCTTATTTAAATTTATTCAGCCAACCCTGAAAACTTACAATAAAAATAATTTAAACTTAATTACCTTGAATTAAGTTATAAATATATCCTTAATTTTTACCCGAAAAATGATTTGCGAAATTTTAACTGCGTACTACGTAATCGAATAATCATTTTATTAAAATTGAGAATATAACCCAAATCGTGTTCACCCCACTTGTTAAATTAGTTATGTAAATTTTGAGCGTTTAACATTTAATAATCATGTAAAATTTGAACGTTTAACATTTAATAATCATGTAAAATTTGAACGTTTAACATTTAATAATCATGTAAAATTTGAACGTTTAACATTTAATAATCATGTAAAATTTCAACGTTTAACATTAATTATAATGTAAAATTTGTTCGTTTAACATTTAATTATAATGTAAAATTTTTTCGTTTAACATTTAATTATAATATAAAATTTGAACGTTTAAAATTTAATTACCATGTAAAATTTGTACGTTTAAAATTTAATTACCATGTAAAATTTGTACGTTTAACATAATTTCAACGTTTAACATTAATTACAATGTAAAATTTGTACGTTTAACATAATTTCAACGTTTAACATTAATTACAATGTAAAATTTGTTCGTTTAACATTTAATTAAATGTTAAATTTGTTCGTTTAACATTTAATTATAATGTTAAATTTGTTCGTTTAACATTTAATTATAATGTTAAATTTGTTCGTTTAACATTTAATTATAATGTTAAATTTGTTCGTTTAACATTCAATTATAATGAAAAATTTGTTCGTTTAACATTTAATTATCATGTAAAATTTGGAAGTTTAACATTTAATTATAATGTACAATTGGTTCGTTTAACATGTAATTATCATGTAAAATTTGGAAGTTTAACATTTAATTATAATGTACAATTGGTTCGTTTAACATGTAATTATCATGTAAAATTTGGAAGTTTAACATTCAATTATCATGTAAAATTTGGACGTTTGATATATAATGTACAATTTGTTCGTTTAACATTTAGTTATAATGTAAAATTTGGACGTATTATATATAATGTACAATTTGTTCGTTTAACATTTAGTTATAATGTAAAATTTGGACGTTTAACAGGTAATCGGTGGGAGTGGGGAAGGATAAGTAATTTGTGGGTTGCCGCGGAGGGGAAAATGTCAAACCATGCACGAGGCTCGTTTGCCGTCAGTCCCTCTCCCGCGTTCGCTGTCTGCGGGTAATCCCTGGTCGTACGGATGATATAATAGAGTACGCATTGTCGGTTCGGCGCGTTGGCCCCGTACACAGAGAGTATCCATTATAGTATCACGCGCGCGAACGGCGGGGCGGTGGGCGGGAGGTGCTGCTTGCACCCTTGAATGGACGGAAAGAGGCGAGCAAGCTTGCGTGTCTCCGGTAATTACTGTTTACGACGCGGCGCCCATTCTCGGGGGATGCTTTTGCGGCGGCTTCTCAACCACCTGAATGCGATACCGGAAAAATTTAAATGTATGCCCAAGATGATGACTGAGAAAACGAAAAACAAAAACACGTAAGGTTGTTAAAGGCACGCGCTATTGTTTGACTTTTAAGTAATTTCCCGAGTTAGTATCCAGAATTCGATTAGTCGCATATTTGCTATCGAGAGAAGGAACCACTTGAAATTCGGGTCGAATTTTTCAAATGATTTTTAGATTAAGAGATTGGATATATAAAGCAGGGTTTAAAAAAAACCCGGGTTTTTTAAAAAAATACCCAGCCCATTGGGTTTTTTTGGGTTTTTTTCCGGGTTTTATTGGGTATTTACGGGTTTTATTGGGTTTTTTATTTTAAAAATATTAAATATATTATGTTTATTAAATTATTATTGTTTATTAAATATATTATGTTTATTAAATATATTATGTTTATTAAATATATTATGTTTATTAAATATATTATGTTTATTAAATATATTATGTTTATTAAATATATTATGTTTATTAAATATATTATGTTTATTAAATATATTATGTTTATTAAATATATTATGTTTATTAAATATATTATGTTTATTAAATATATTATGTTTATTAAATATATTATGTTTATTAAATATATTATGTTTATTAAATATATTATGTTTATTAAATATATTATGTTTATTAAATATATTATGTTTATTAAATATATTATGTTTATTAAATATATTATGTTTATTAAATATATTATGTTTATTAAATATATTATGTTTATTAAATATATTATGTTTATTAAATATATTATGTTTATTAAATATATTATGTTTATTAAATATATTATGTTTATTAAATATATTATGTTTATTAAATATATTATGTTTATTAAATATATTATGTTTATTAAATATATTATGTTTATTAAATATATTATGTTTATTAAATATATTATGTTTATTAAATATATTATGTTTATTAAATATATTATGTTTATTAAATATATTATGTTTATTAAATATATTATGTTTATTAAATATATTATGTTTATTAAATATATTATGTTTATTAAATATATTATGTTTATTAAATATATTATGTTTATTAAATATATTATGTTTATTAAATATATTGTTTATTAAATATATTATGTTTATTAAATATATTATGTTTATTAAATATATTATGTTTCTTGAAAATATATTGTTTATTAAATATATTGTTTCTTGAAAATATATTGTTTATTAAATATATTGTTTCTTGAAAATATATTGTTTATTAAATATATTGTTTCTTGAAAATATATTGTTTCTTGAAAATATATTGTTTCTTGAAAATATATTATATTTCAAGAAACAATTTAATTTTACAATTTTACATGTGAAAAGGCAATGAAACTTGTGAAAGTCTATAGATATTTCCGCGCTGAACCAAAAAAAAACCCATGGGTTTTTTTGGGCTCGGTTTTTTTAATTCGAACCCTGATATAAAGATCTATACATACGAGGCAACATTTTTATAAAACTTTGATGGTCTACAGGGGTCGAAATTTTCGCAAAGTGATTAGCACCGTGCGAATGGACATAACGTTCCACAACGTGTTGACTTAGCTTAGTCACAAATTTTTATATTTAATAACTTTCGCGCACATTCTGTTATTACATAAAACTACTTGATATAATTAATTTTAAATACCTTTATTATCGAAATTTTTTTATTGAAGAGGCGTTTTTAACGAGCGTGGGGCTTATAGACGAAGACGTGTTTTACGAACTGGAGCCATCAGATATCTGTGTACAACAACTAAGCTGGCAAAAATGTTGGCTCGATTATGTGTTGAATTATTTTTCTTTTGAATAAGAATTAACCGAAGCAGGAATCCATACCTCTACTTGGAATGCTTATTGCGGCAGATTTTCGTCTCGATGTGTCTGACGGTTTTTTTTGACGTCACCATGTTAATTTAACAAACAACTACGTGAGAGGGGAGCGCGCGCAGAGGGGATTTTTTATCTCGTAGGTGGGACCAAAGTCGTCAGAGTTATTTTACCATACGTGATACGGTAGAATAACCATTCCAAGTAGAGGTATGGATTCCTGCCCGAATTTAACTACTCTTTATTATTTTAAAAACATCAAATATTGAGAGAAGTTAAGTGGCCCATATTATAATTGAAACACCTAGACCTAACTATGAATCACCAGCGTTATGTCAAGTTAAATTGGCGACTAAGAACCATGAAATGTATTTCTAGAATTTTATAATAAAAGTAGATTCCGGAATTAATTTTTGCTACTAGGAAAGGTAAAACGGCGGTAAATTAAGGGGTGACCTTTTCCCGACCCGCCCCACATTGACCTTTAACCTTCTCCTTGGGAAGGGCATCAGCTGAATTGCAGAGTAAGGTAATGGTCTTACATCTATTAGCACAAAACGTCTCCCACCCAAAAATTTGTGACACCAAAACGAATGGCACTGAAAAGTTCTTATATCTTCTATAATTTGACAGAGGATTAATTCGCACACTTTTAACGCGATGGCGCCACGGTCTCTGTAATTGATTTATCTTCTTACCCAACCGAAGAGCTGGCAATGTGATTGGTTCTTTGCTTGGTCACGTGACTTATTTTAACATCCAATCACTTTACTTCGCTGTTGCTGACCAACTTATTTTCTAGCGTGATACGGGAAGAGAAAATACCTCGGAATGCATATTTGATAATAATTCCTAGTAGTAAGTATGAATACCTATTAGAGCGATACCCACAGAACAAGTTCTAAACGTTTCGCGTAAAAATACCAACTGGGTTTCTACTTCACTTCACTTAAATTTGTGTTGAACAATAAAATAGTATATATATAAAATAAATTGATGAAAACAATTATAAATCTCGGATTATATTTAAAGTCTTCTAAAAAAAATGTGCACCATGAAATGGCACTGTAATTTCGGGTATATAATTAACAGACCTATTCTGAATTGGGTTTTCAAAAGTAAATCCCTTAATTTGGATCAGGCATCATCAATTTCCCATTTTTATTTGAACAGAAATATTTCGCGATGTTATAATACAGGTATATATTTTTAATATCATTAAGCGGATAACTTTTGCAATATCCTCAATTTCCCCCACCTCCGGCAAGCTTAGGTTAGGCTTTAAAAAATGTCGAACAATGTAGGTGGACGCGCGGTTGCATACAGAAGAACCTTTGATGTACTCGCCTGTTTTCCGGAATTAATCAGCAAAAGGCCGAAAATAATCAGCAATATTATAGAACTAGGATAAATGGGTGAGAAAGGGGATGCGCGGCAGTTATTTTACGTTTACAGCGCCCCGTTATCGAGGTACGCAATTATAGCATTACTGACAAGTTAAAGGACTCTCTCCAAACGCGTAACACTTCGCTGAAAGGTGAGATAGTGCTGTAGATCCGCCATTTAATAATCGTCAGGTATATCACGTGTGCGCCCAATTCAAGGCCTTTACGAAATCAACTCCGTATACACGCTGTATTATTGTAATATAAACTCTTATCTAATACTTATGACGTCATATTTTTGTTATAATAATTCGGCTTATCTCGGGTTCTGTTTTTCTGAATACTGACTTTTTTCCACTTACTAATTATTTCCCTATTTTCATTAAATTTAGGCCGGATGTCAGGTGAAAATTATTCGCTAGCCTCCATTGAAAGTTAAACATTGTCGGGAAATATTTTCGACCTTTTAAGACCACATTAAAATAAATAATAATAATAATAGTAATAAACTGAAATTTAATAAACTAAAATAAATAAATAAAATGAATGAAATAAATAAATCAAATTAAATAAATAATATTAAATAAATAAATCAAATTAAACAAATAAATATTAAATAAATATTAAGTAAATAAATATTAAATAAATAAATCAAATTAAACAAATATTAAGTAAATAAATATTAAGTAAATAAATATTAAGTAAATAAATATTAAGTAAATAAATATTAAGTAAATAAATATTAAGTTAATAAATATTAAGTTAATAAATATTAAGTTAATAAATATTAAGTTAATAAATATTAAGTTAATAAATATTAAGTTAATAAATATTAAGTTAATAAATATTAAGTTAATAAATATTAAGTTAATAAATATTAAGTTAATAAATATTAAGTTAATAAATATTAAGTTAATAAATATTAAGTTAATAAATATTAAGTTAATAAATATTAAGTTAATATATATTAAGTTAATATATATTAAGTTAATATATATTAAGTTAATATATATTAAGTTAATATATATTAAGTTAATATATATTAAGTTAATAAATATTAAGTTAATAAATATTAAGTTAATATATATTAAGTTAATATATATTAAGTTAATATATATTAAGTTAATATATATTAAGTTAATATATATTAAGTTAATATATATTAAGTTAATATATATTAAGTTAATAAATATTTAGTTAATAAATATTTAGTTAATAAATATTTAGTTAATAAATATTTAGTTAATAAATATTTAGTTAATAAATATTTAGTTAATAAATATTTAGTTAATAAATATTGAGTTAATAAATATTTAGTTAATAAATATTTAGTTAATAAATATTTAGTTAATAAATATTTAGTTAATAAATATTTAGTTAATAAATATTAAGTTAATAAATATTTAGTTAATAAATATTTAGTTAATAAATATTTAGTTAATAAATATTTAGTTAATAAATATTTAGTTAATAAATATTTAGTTAATAAATATTAAGTTAATAAATATTTAGTTAATAAATATTTAGTTAATAAATATTTAGTTAGTAAATATTAAACAAAACTATTAAACAAAACTATTAAACAAAGAAATATTAAATACATAAATAAATAAAATCAAATAAATAAATAAATAAAATCAAATAAATAGATAAATAAAATCAAATAAATAGATAAATAAAATCAAATATATAGATAAATAAAATCAAATATATATATAAATAAAATCAAATATATAGATAAATAAAATCAAATATATAGATAAATAAAATCAAATACATAGATAAATAAAATCAAATACATAGATAAATAAAATCAAATACATAGATAAATAAAATAAAATACATAGATAAATAAATAAATATATAAATATATAAATTTATAAAACCAAAAAAATAAGTAAAATAGTTATTTAATACAATTTAAGTATCGAATTTTTGCACTTGATTCCAGGATTTCCAGAAATATTGCTTCATATTTCTCGAGATTTTCCATATATCTACGGAACTTAATAAATTAATAGTGAAATCATCACAGGTGTGAACATGTAGATTTTCAACCACTATATTTTCCTTTTTGAATTAGTTAACAGTAGAAAATGGATTTATAACAATGCTAACGCGTTTAATTTAAAAAACGCTTAAGTAGAAATACATTCGATCGCTAATTTAATCGTAAACAGCTCGAAAGAAAGAATTTTATATTTAAAGAGAATTACTATATAGCGCCTATTATTTGAGCTGCTCGCAATCGCTCCATGCTCGAAGAGTAAGCTCCTACCCCTCAAAAATGAAATCAGCTAGTATCTCATTTGTTCCCTAAAACTGGCCTGTTGTTAAGACGCCTGTTGCAGTTTTCGTCTCAACGGTCATTCTCCCTAAATATAAATAAATACGTTCTTGGATTTTTCAATATCTTTTTATAAACGCGCGAAATATTTGTCAAAATTTAATTAAGTTATTTGAAAATCATGTCCGTGTAAAGCACGTTTTTTTCATTAGCGTATATCGTGTAATAGCGTATTTGCTTATGTGACGAGATTCTGAAGCAGTTTTTCAACTTTCGAAGAAGCACGCTGTTAGTCTACTTAGAATGCGACTGCGGAGAAAAAATCAACAAACGGGACTCTTTCGGCATTCAGGATTAAGCGTTGTGCCAAAGAGCGTAAGGGATCCGCAACTCCAGAATATCTCTCTTTAACGAGAGTGCTTGTGTCGAAAGCGACGTCGACAGAATAGAGATGTCGCTTTTCAATCCTTTCTCAAATACTGGAACTGAGTGATGAATATAAACAGACCTCCGCACTTAATGGATTCATCGTAATCGTGACAATTTTAAATAAAAATTAATATTGATCCTCCTGAAGAATTAACATCGTTTGCTCATTACTTTTAATTGCTATGAAACGATTGAAAATTTTAGCTCGGGTTTTTAAAAGCCATATGATTTAGTTATCGTATTTAAGAACTATTCGGAATAATTCCACCGAAAAACAAATATTTAAATTAGAGCGACTTTTTTTGACTGCTTTGCCTTCTGGCCGTATAAAAGTGACTACCGAAGCAATTGTTTGAAATAATATTTAATACTAACCCCGCCATGTGTTAATTAGGTCTTAACGCTCTAGTGAAAATATGCAGTTTAAACACGGTGAGAAATTAACGCCACGGCTAAAATCGTGCTAAACCTCAACTAACCAAACTTAATGTAACGTGATTATCGTACTCAATTAATATTGGTAAAACTTTGATCATTTTGAAAGGCTCTTAAAGAAATTTTTAAACATTCAAGAAGAGTTATTTAAAAGGTTCTGGAATTATTTTTTTAAAGAAATCTAGAATTAATATTTTAAAGAAATCTAGGATTAATTTGTTTAAAGAAATCTAGAATGCATTTTTTAAACAAATCTAGGATTAATTTTTTAAAGAAATCTAGAATTAATATTTTAGAAATCTAGGATTAATTTGTTTAAAGAAATCTAGAATTAATTTTTTAAAGAAATCTAGAATTAATTTTTTAAAGAAATCTAGGATTAATTTGTTTAAAGAAATCTAGAATTAATGTTTTAAAGAATCTAGAATTAATTTTTTAAAGAATCTAGACTTAATTTTTTAAAGAATCTAGAATTAATTTTTTAAAGAATCTAGAATTAATTTTTAAAGGAAACCTAGAATTTTTTTGAGGGAATCTAGTATTAATTTGTTTAAAGAAATCTACAATTAATTGTTTAAAGAAATCTAGAATTAATTGTTTAAAGAAATCTGGAATTAATTGGTTTCAAGAAATCTAGAATTAATTTTTTATAGAAATCTAGTATTAATTTTTTATAGAAATTTAGAATTATTTTTTTCAAAGAAATCTAGAATTTGTATCAAGAAATCTAGAATTAATTTTTTAAAGAAATCTAGAATTAATTTTTTAAAGAAATCTAGGATTAATTTGTTTAAAGAAATCTAGAATTAATTTTTTAAAGAATCTAGAATTAATTTTTTAAAGAATCTAGAATTAATTTTTAAAGGAAACCTAGAATTTTTTTGAGGGAATCTAGTATTAATTTGTTTAAAGAAATCTAGAATTAATTGTTTAAAGAAATCTAGAATTAATTGTTTAAAGAAATCTGGAATTAATTTGTTTCAAGAAATCTAGAATTAATTTTTTAAAGAATCTAGAATTAATTTTTTAAAGAAATCTAGAATGAATTTTTTAAAGAATCTAGATTGAATTTTTTAAAGAATCTAGAATTAATTTTTTAAAGAAATCAAGTATGATTTTTTTATAGAAATCTAGTATTAATTTTTTATAGAAATTTAGAATTATTTTTTTCAAAGAAATCTAGAATTATTTTTCAAAGAAATCTAGAATTATTTTTAAAAGAAATCTAGAATTATTTTCAAAAGAAATCTGGAATTAATTTGTATCAAGAAATCTAGAATGAATTTTTTAAAGAAATTTATAATTATTTTTTTCAAAGAAATCTAGAATTATTTTTCAAAGAAATTAGAATTTTTTTAAAGAAATCTAGGATTAATTTGTTTAAAGAAATCTAGAATGAATTTTTTAAACAAATCTAGGATTAATTTTTTAAAGAAATCTAGGATTAATTTTTTAAAGAAATCTAGAATTAATTTTTTTAAAGAAATCTAGAATGAATTTTTTAAAGAAATCTAGAATGAATTTTTTAAAGAAATCTAGAATTATTTTTTTAAAGAAATCTAGAATTAATTTTTAAAGAAATCTAGAATTATTTTTTTAAAGAAATCTATAATTATTTTTTTTAAAGAAATCTAGAATTATTTTTTTTTAAAGAAATCTAGAATTAATTTTTTAAAGAAATCTAGAATTAATTTTTAAAGAATCTAGAATGAATTTTTTAAAGAAATCTAGAATTAATTTTTAAAAAGGTTCTAGAAGAAATATGTAATAGGTTCTAGAAGAAATATGTAATAGGTTCTAGAAGAAATATGTAATAGGTTCTAGAAGAAATGTGTAGTGGGTTCTAGAAGAAATTTCTAAAAGGTTTATAACAGTTTGAAATCTGTAGTTTAAAAAAAATTTATTTTATCGATTTATTTCCGATGAAATCCAAAGGTGGTGTGCTATATAGTGATCCGAGATTGGAAAACACGCTTCTTAACACTTCGTTTTTCTCATTACCCGAGATGATGGGGGGGGGGGATTTAGATTTGCTCGTGCCTTCCTCGCGCTGGGTTGATTTCAGCGGCGGTGCTTGGGAAAGAAATGGATGTGCGCGATCCGGTTCTGGTGGCGAGAGGAATATCCGTCGGCGGAGAGAGCCCGACGAAAGGTCATTCGGGGTCGGCGATTGAAAGGGGTGAAAGACACTCGCCGACCAAATCTCCTCCCAGAACCAGATGAAGAAGAAGCAAAGATGGATCTCAACTAGCACTCGCGGAATGAGGGGAAATTTCTCCTTCTCTTGTAATAGAAATTTTGACAAAGATAGAATGACGTTACATTAATCATAACATCAATTTCTGCCGAGGAAATTCGATTGGAAGAACTTAGAAATCAAGAATGTGTTTATAGGAATTCAATCATAGGCGCGAGTTCAAACTTTTCAACTGGAGTTTCATATAGATTTAGTATGTTGTTAACATTTCCAACCTTGTCCGTTTTAAGTTTTCTCATATATACCATTTCTAATTCAGATTACATTAAAACAGCGATTTTTGATTGACCTGATTTTCGAAAAACATTCTTTGATTTCCACTGAGTTCTACATTTTTCTGTGATTTCCACTGAGGAATCTCAATTTTTCCGTGATTTCCACTGAGGAATCTCAATTTTTCCGTGATTTCCACCGAGGAATTCAATTTTTCCGTAATTTCCACTGAGGAATCTCAATTTTTCCTTGATTTCCACTGAGGAATCTCAATTTTTCCTTGATTTCCACTGAGGAGTCTCAATTTTTCCTTGATTTCCACTGAGGAATCTCAATTTTTCCGTGATTTCCACTGAGGAATCTCAATTTTTCCGTGATTTCCACCGAGGAATTCAATTTTTCCGTGATTCCACTCAGCTCTATCACATCTCAATTTTCTCCGATATCCACTCAATTATCTCTATTTTCTGAAATGTCCGCTAAGTTATCACAATATTCTGAAATGTCCAGGATTATTTTGTGTGTAAATTTAAAATTTTTGTTTTAACGATTATCAACAAATTTGCAATATTCGTTGTTATTAATATTCGCAAAATCTGCTTTAAGACCGACTACATAGTTATTCCACTAAGTTATCTCAATATTCTGAAATATCCATTAAGTTATAACCATATTCTGGAATGTCCACTAAGTTATCTAGATATTCTGGAATGTCCACTAAGTTATAGCCATATTCTGGAATGTCCACTAAGTTATAATCATATTCTGGAATGTCCAATAAGTTATAATTATATTCTGGAATGTCCAATAAGTTATAATCATATTCTGGAATGTCCAATAAGTTATCTAAATATTCTGTGATTTTTTTAAGTGATCTCCGATGATAACCCGTGATTCTTAGTAAAATTTATTTTCCATAATATAATTCAAATAGATAATTTCTCCGTAAATTTAATATTTTTGTTATAACAAAATCAACAAAATTGCAATAGTTATTCGGTTTACGCGGTCTTTCACTGGAAGTTGGCTTGCTGTAGGACATATGTGCTATGCAAGCAGCCAACTACAAGTTAAAGACAGAGTAAACCGAATAATTATGTAGTGGGCCTTTAGAACTGCAACTTTTTCTGGTTCTGTTTGTGAAATATTTGAGTGTCGCGTACCAGTACACGAATGCTCGAAATTGTTGCGAAACTTTAAAAGAAAATAAACTAGTCCGGATGTGAGAATTTGTTTTTAGCAAAATAAAACCATTAGAGTGAAAGTCCCATTATTAAATTGCCGCGTTGCCCGAAAAATATGTACATCCTCTCTGGCCTTTCTTTCTCTCTAAAAAAGGGGAGACAAGCTACTCTTAATTAAAACAATTTAGCGTCGCTTATTAAGGAGAAAGCTACCGCTCTCTGCCTTTTAATTTCTCTCCTCACCAGATGCGCAATTATTACATCGCCTTTGAAGAAGAAAAATTAACTCTCCGCTATTTCCTTTACCATCTGAAATTTATCCCCAAATCTAGCGTTAAGCTTGAAACAAGAGGTGTGTATAGGGCGCTTATCTCAAGGTCATTCCCGAAGAGTAGAGAGGTTACGCTGCCGACGTTACGAACCGTGGAACGTCTGGGCTTCCACGCGGCTCTCTAGACGTTTCGTCAAACTATCTTCGAAGAGAAGTCGAAGTTGGCCCAAGTTCCCCTTCGAAAGTGATTCTAAGCGCGGCTTAACCTCTCTAATAAAGAAGAAAATGTTTTTCATGCCTTCGTAACCGTAGTAAGGGTAAACCTAACCACTGCTAAAGCGCCTCGTTCGATTTTCCCGCCCACTGTTAGTGGCGCCCCCTATATTAAAGATTACTGTCACTCGGGCATTTTGTTGAAGAGAGTGCGGATGCCAAGTCGTCTGGTTTTAGTTTAACCCCCACCCCTCTTCGAGGCAGGAGTGAAGCTATTACATTCGGGCCTCGTGATCTGGATGTTGTAGATTCTTCAGCCCAAAACAAGTTTAAAATGTAGAAAGTTAATATCTTCCCGTTAATTTAAATATTCTAATCACCAACCAATTATACAATTGTAGAAAAAATAAATTTGAGAAATATAATTTTAAAATCTTCAGATATGGAAATGATAATCGTACTTAATTGGAACTTTAAAATGATAATTTTATTCGATTAATTAAAAAAACCACTGTGAAAATGTGCTTTTTCTGTTTTAGTTTTCCAAGCTCGTATTTAGCGCAATCTTTTCTAGACTATAGCAGATACGCGATAGATTCATATTTTACAAACGTAGATCGTATAGAGTTGACAGCAGCCAAAATAGGAAAAGAGTTTATTTGTACTACCATACAGGAAATATAAACCCTTATATTTTAAGAAAAACCACTAAGGAGCGCCAATATAAGGAGCGGATAATTTTAGAACCATTTGGGGGAGGGGTAGAGAGAAATAGTCTATGGTATATTATCTTTGATTTTACGTATATTTAATTTGTTCCATAGTTTATAGTATGTTGTGTAGGAAGCTGGTGATTCGCGTGCCATTAAGGGTTTTCCACCACCCTTATACGCATTGTGACCCGGTCACCTGAATTAATGGCGTTGAATATCGCTAGATGATTTGAGCCTAAGGTGGTCCCTTGGGTATTAACTTAGCTGATTATTATTATATTAGAAACAAAATTTATTTGAACTTATTAACACGATTCAATATTGTGAACTGCGTTTGATAATTTCAAAGGGTGAGCCTATCATCACGAACCTGGCCATCTCGTTTTTCATATACTCTATATCTATATACATATAAATATAAACTTCGGGTTTTTTTGGTGGCAAGACGCGAGTACCGTCTTGAATTATCAATGAGGAGGATAACTTTACGTAGCTTTTTGATTAAGCGTCTTATCCACCTCGCCATTCGGTTTTTTGCTTCTCCCGAGCCAGCCCCTCGTACAAAGCGCTTTCGACCGTCGGCGGTGGCGCTTTAAGAATTAGCCGCTGCCCCCCCCCCCCCCCTGGGCAACATTATTTATGGCTCCGTCCTGAGGCTGAGTCGTATCACCGTTAGCCCCCCTCCCCTTTAGGTTTTCGTTTTCTTGAGATAATGTATAATGGAGAGAGCTCCGTTGGCGAACTTAGGTTAGCTCTTTTTTTTGGAAGATTTTTCGTCAAAATGTCGCTTTTCATTTTCGTTTTTCGCGGAAAGGGGGGCTCCTTTTCCAAAGATCGATATCCGCCCAAAGGTACATTGGTGGGCGGCAGAGATCGACTTCACCTTTTCATTAGAATTAGGCTTGGACGGGGGGGGGGGGGGCATTATTTCGGCGTCTCACGCGCGCAAACCGCGACACTGATTAGTTTCCCCACTTTTGGAAAACCTATCAACGGCGACGTTGGGAAGTTATTACCCGTACGTGGCTGATCCCATCCCTTCCAACTCTCGCCAATTTCGTTCGTTAAGTCCCCGTAAATACAGCGTTGTTATGGGGAGACTCGTGTGTGTTTTTTCTTCCACCGCTAGGTGTCTCTATTAGTCAACGCCAAGTCTTCCGTTTTCCGTTTCGAACGGCTCGTGATTAATGGCCGTTTGGTGAGCCTCGAGACGGCTCTGTGGCCCATTCTCACGACTCATTAAACGCGATTGTTTATTATTTAGTCGTTGATGGTTTCCCCATCCCGATATAAACGCCAATGCGTGGTTCGCCGATCTTTACGTTTTCTACTCAATTAGGATCAAATCTGTTTATTATAGAAACAATACAGGGTGTTTCAAAGGGTTATGCAAAAATGTTAAGGGTGAGTTTGGAGGTATGCCTGTTTTTTTACATTTTCCTACGATGAGTTAAAAGAGCGCCAGAGTTCGAAGTGTGGCCTAATAGCCCATGGAAGTAGGTTGCAACACGCGCAAAACCAAGCAGCAGGGACTTTAAATACTGTTTAAGTTTACTTTTTTACTCTGGTAACCTCGATTTGCTAACAAAGTCCTTTTTTACCTATCACACGAACCCAAACCTTAATATTCGCGGTTCCCTGCTGATTGGTTTTGCGCTCGTTGCAGCCGCCTTCCAGGGGCTAGTAGGTCAGACTTTGAAGCTCTCTGGCGCTCTTTTAACTCATAGTAGGAAAATGGGGAAAAACAGGCATACTTCTCAACTCACCCCTACAACTCCTTAAAATTTTTGCATAACCTTTTGAAACATCTTGTTTATCCGCTGAGTTTATATTAAAATTTAGATTTCAAAAATAATGACAATTTTCAAAGGGACGGTAGATCTTACGAAAATGAGTGCAAGATATTTAAAATTATTCGAAACATTTGGGGCATTAAATTCATTAAAATTCTACTGAATCTATTACGGAAAGCAAAAAATAGGCCTTTCTATAAAGTCATTGTCCTTCTGGTTTTGATGTTGCTGCTGCGTCACGGGTGACGTGTCGATGACTTTTTACTACGAAAAGCCACGGACATAAATGTAAATTCGACGAGGCACTCTGTTTTTAAGCATAAACTGAACTGAACTTCTACGTATTTTATGACGAATGAGCTACATAAAAACAAGTTCAGCGAGCGTAGCTTATTTTATGGAAAGGCCTTTTGAAATTTTAAGGAGTTTTACGACATTTTTGGCTGGATTTGGGAATTGAAAAAAAAACATCTTAAAGTCTTCTAAGGGGTCCCCAAAAGTCTCTCAATGGGGCCCCTAAAAATATAAATTGAGGGCCCCACATACTTGCCCTACCAAGCACGTAGATATAGAAAGTGTAAGGGGGGGGGGTACGGGTTATAAAGAAATCGCGAGCGCGGAATTTTTCGTTAGCAATAACGCATATTTAAAGTACTGGCTAGACTCGGGACGAGTGAAAATGACGAAGTTTTTTAATACATTTGCGAGAAAATGATAATACAACAAAGAACAAAATTGATATTGTTTTGTAAAATTTAATTTCGTAAGAAAGGAAAGGACCTTATATACGTCCTTGTGCCCTACCTCACCAAGAAAACGAGAACCACCGGTTGGTCTAAAGTCCTAAACAAGGTATTACGCGTGAACGGAAATATTTCTTCATATTCTTCCGGGTGGGAGTAGAAATTAGCTATTAATTGATCCATATTTCCGACTAGCTTATTCGAATTATTTTGTACCCCCCGTTGCTTCTGTATATTTCGTTTGCCACGCGAATCCTTTCTTTACAGGCGTGTCTGTACGCTTGACTATTGAGGAAAAAGCAAATCGGGCATTGGACGATTTTCATTTCTCCCGCCCAATCGCGACTCGAGAGTGTGTTTGTGTGTGTTAAGGTGACCCACGTGCTTCAAATTAGGGCACGCGCGTTCGTTTTTCGCGCGCGAGACCCGCCGGCGTCGAGAGAGCGCGAGGAGGGGGAAGGCAGAGCGCGTGCGCGCGTGGAAGGGAGCGTCGCGCAAATAAACATTCCGTCCGTATTTTCTTTTCTCTTCCCCATTGGCGGATCTCTCTTTGCACTCGTTAAACACGTCTGGCAGAAACTGCTCGTACCGCATAAACTCGACAAAAGGGGGTCGGCGATGCGCGAGGAGGGGGAAGTGGAAACGCGCGTAATTTGACCCAATTTTTCCGACGCTTTTCCGTCCAGTCTTTCTCTTTTGATTTGACTGCGTTTTTACCGTTTTCTTATTTCCCTCCCAACCTTTATTTTTTTTAAAAACGTTGTAATATGTAATAATGAAAATAATGCTTTCTAGCTTTCCTTGAGCTTCTTTTTTTATCATATTTTTAAGCCGCTATCCCTTATAAGCCGGTTTTTAGCAATTGGAGGAAATACTAAATCTTTTTATCGAAAGTCATATAAGTCTAAATGATAATATATAATTCTTATTTGGTTTTTTTCGTACAAAAATTTAATTTTAGCTTCTTTACACTGACTTACGTTGAAGCGATACGCTAAATAGTCACTCGAAGTATGATTGCGTTTAAGCGTTCATACCAAAAATTGGTTTTTCCCAATTCAATTTCTTTATTTCTTTTGAATCTATTTATTTGATTTAAGATTTTTTTTTTAATTTTATAGATTTTTTAGGTTACATGCCTATTAATAATAATAATAATAATAATCAGCTAGGCTAATACCCAAGGCACCACCTTAGGCCCAAGTCATCTAGCGACTTATAATGGCTTTAAACGGGTGGCCGGGTTACAATCGATAAATAATTTTAATACAGCAGTAATGTAAACTAAAGTTTAAATGAATCTTAATTACATATAATTATTAATTAAAGTAAAATTTTATTAAATTTGCGCTGAATTGAAATTACGTTCGTACATTTTCATAAAAACATTGAAGTACAATAGGTTATTTAAATCAATGATTTTAAAAATAACTTGATTTTCATCACGATTTAAGTTACTGATTTAAATCAGACCAATGTAAGAACGTTTTGGCGCATTGAACATGCTATTTTTGAAATATAAAATCACAAAATTCAAGCTATTGATTTCTGCTGTTATTGATCACAAATCATTAACCATCAGCCGAACCAACGTTCAGTGCATTTCTTACATAATAGAAGTCAAATTGGTATGACTATTTCGGAACCACTATTTAACATATGATATACAATCAACCATGTCAATAACTTTTGTAAGCAGGGATCGGATATCATTAAGTTTAATTTAATTGCATTATTTAAGTTCATTTATTAGTTAAACGGTATAGAAGTTACTTTATTATTCCCAATAAATTATCTTTTTTAAAAAACTAACTTTCTATTTTCAGAAGTTTCAGCATCTGCGTTTTAAAAAGAGAAGTCCGGACGTTAACGGGCAGCAAAAGGAGAAAATTTCTTAGTTATTTGAACAGTAAGTTTTTTTTAATTTTTTACAATTCTAGTTTATTTTTCAAAGAGTTTTTAAATTAACTAATATGGAAATGAAAATGTTTATTTAAATGGGTTAACTTTATTAGTAAAGTCTCCTGGCACTTTAAAGTAATTTTTCCAGGCTTGCTAATTTTTTTTAAATATTAAAATTCGATTTATTTGATTTAAAGCGGATTTTTATTGATTTAAATTGTTTTTTTTTATTTTTTTAAGGTTTTATACCGGTTTTTCTTGGTAATTCATTAATAATTTCAAGGCAGCGTTAATATAAACTAAATTTATATTAATATTCATTAAATTTAGTTATTTATTTAAAAATTAAGTTTAATTCAGTTTGCTCTGAATTGACATTTTCATAATAGGTGATTGAACTCTTTTTTTTTTAAATTCAAGATTTATTGGTATAATTCTATTCAATGAAATGCCGACAAAAGTCAACCTCACTTCACGCCATTCGAACAAGAAAAATTACAACATCATAGTCAAATACTCTAAATTAAAACCGGGTATCATGTCCAGATTTCCCCCAATGGAATCAATTACTGGATTCGTGTGAATAGAAATTAGATAAGTTAATCAAAATCTTATAAATTCCCCAATCAATAGACTTACGTAAGCGAGGCCAGGGTTCATACAGACCTGAAAAGACTGAGAATATCCAGAAGTATGATTGTCGAAAGAAAAGTCAGGAAAATATCAGATAAATTCCAATTTTTTAGTAAAGATCGGTGAAATCCAGGAAATTCATAAGGGTTTGTTTTACTTACATCAATAAGTTTCCTTTATTAAATATTTAACTTTATTAGTTATCTTATTTGGAACCAATTTAGTTTAAATTTCAATCATGAAATGAGTAACCCTATTGCTCTTTGTGAAAAGATTGGTTAAATTGGCACTGAGAGTTAAGGAAGTGTTTAAATGAAACCTTAGTTTTCACTGATGTTATCGCAAAACATTAGATATCCTTGCACCTGGAAAACCTGGAAATATCAATGGGGGGAACCTGGAAATATCAAGGGGTGACTTGCAAATATCAATGGGGTGAAACCTGGAAATATCAATGGGGGAAAATGGAAATACCAATCAGTTGGTAAATCTTGGAAGTATCAGTGGGGAAATCTTGGTAATATCAGTGGATAAATCTAGGAAATATTAGCGGGGGAAACCCGGGAAATATCAGTGGGGAAAATAAGGGACTTATCAGTGGTAAATCCTGTAAATATTAAGTAAATATCAGTGGGAAAACCGGGAAATATCAATGGGGGGGGGGAACCTGGAAATTTAAATGGGGGGAACCTGGAAATTTAAATGGGTGGGGAACCTGGAAATATCAATGGGGGAAAAACCTGGAAATATCAATGGGGGGAAAACCTGGAAATATCAATGGGGGGAAACCTGGAAATATAAATGGGGGAAACCTGGTAATATAAATGGGGGGAAACCTGGAAATATCAATGGGGGAAAACCTGGAAATATCAATGGGGGGAAAACCTGGAAATATAAATGGGGGAAACCTGGAAATATAAATGGGGGGAAACCTGGAAATATCAATGGGGGGAAAACCTGGAAACATCAATGGGAGGAAACCTGGAAATATCAAGGGGTGAAACTGGAAATATCAATGGGGGAAACCAGGAAATATCAATGAGAGAAAAATGGAAATACCAATGGGGGAAAACCTGGAAATACCAATGGGAGAAAAATTGAAATACCAATGGGGAAAGACCCGGCCAATATCAGTGGGGGAATCTTGGTAATATCAGTGGGGGAATCTTGGTAATATCAGTGGGGGAAACCCGGGAAATATCAGTGGGGAAAATAAGGGAATTATCAGTGGGAAAACCTGTAAATATTAAGGAAATATCAGTGGGAAAACCTGTAAATATGAAGGAAATATCAGTGGGAAAACCTGTAAATATTAAGGAAATATCAGTGGGAAAACCTATAAATATGAAGGAAATATCTGTGAGAAAACCTAGAAATATTAGGAAATATCAGTGGGAAAACCTTGAGACATTAGGAAATATCAGTGGGAAAACCTTGAAACATTAGGAAATATCAGTGGGAAAACCTTGAAACATTATGAAATATCAGCGGAAAAACCTGTAAATATTCAGGAAATATCATTGGGAAAACCTGTAAATATTAATGAAATATCATTGGGAAAACCTGTAAATATCAGGGAAATCTGTTTGTCCGTAGTTATATGAACCCTGATCAATTGACGCAACAGAAGTCGAGTATCACTAGAAAGCTCTAATGCATCTCTTCGAAAGAACTAGCTATCATCCGGGTTTTGGAAATTGTTTCCAATATGAATGTTATTCGCGACTTTTCAAACATAGTCATTTAGTGTTTTTTTTTTAACTTCCACAATTGGGGGCGTTCACAAATTACATACTAAATTACTAAATGTAACAATAGGTGGTCTCCCAAATGTTATGTTACGTCACGTAACATATTTTTTTACCGGAACCTAAATTGTCAATTATATTAAAGGGGAATTCTCACCAGGTGTCGCGGCGGACGCGCGCTTTTCGATTTTCCGAAATTTCTTTATTTTATTAAAAATTAACCACTCAATATTTTTTTCTGCGGTTTTCGCCATAAATTTTAGTTTTTAATGGGCTACAGGGTTATCTAACTGGTTAAAGCTTGACCGTTCCCCTTTAACTTATTTTTATCATTTATAATAGTATTATGGGTTTTCTATATGTAAAAAAGTCGATTATTTTGGCGTTATGTAAATTGTGATCAGCCACTTTTTTGTACAATTTTTACATTTGGTTTCTTTTATTTATTATTTACATTTAATTGAAGTAATGCGTGTGAAAATTTTGAGCCACGTACGTTTCCTTGGTTTCGAGGCCATATGTATAATTTGCATATTTAACTTTTACGACCTAAATGGATACTTCCGTCGTAAGATATGTTATATATTTTTGATACTACGCGCTCACACGTCACCCTGTAGTCAGGAGATGTGTAATAATGCTTCGGTTTGATTGGTCAGTTCTCGTATCCGCCAAGCGTCAGCTTCGTAAACGCCGGAGCTTCTCTGGAAATACACCCATATTTATTCAATCGATTCCCGGTGTCCGTTTTGAATACAAAACCAAAATAGAAATACAATTTTAACCCGTTAGTGGCTCACACACACACAAAGTAAAATACCCTTTTTTTGGGGTTATATTTGAGGCATTATTCTATTGAAAGTTGTGTACATAGCGGCTATAAAATAACCGGTGAATTAGATACGCTACACGGCTATTTACATCAGCGTCTTTTCGCGCAATGTCTGATCGAGGCCTGTTTTAAGAGAACAGGTGATTTCAGGCGATTTTTCTATCAATTCCGACCTCGACCACCCACAATAGTCGTCCTTGGGTTCATTCTATTCATTGTTTTTAATCGTTCCGTTGTCGCCCCCATTGCCTCGCCCCCCGACCCGTATTTAAAGCTAAACGCGGATATTTTTATATTTGTGTTTTTGCGAAATCGGATTTTCCAGGTTTCTTCAACAAACAAAATGGGTTATTATTGCCCAAAGATGGCGCGCCAAGACTTTGCGGGGAGGGGGTTTGTTGCTTTCGATGCTACCCCCCCCCGCGCTTGCGTACCACCTTCACCTAACGTTACGGTCGAAGGTAACCACGCTTTTGCGAAGTTTTAGTACTAAGGTAGGTTTATTTCGTCTGTAATGAATAATAAGTTACTTCTTATGCGGGGGGGGGGCTACTGGTAACAAAAATGCGAAGGCGTCCCACGATCTGCAGGTGCTTGCTCGACCTATTTTTAACCCTTATTCCTCTTCGACTATGATTCTCGAGTACGAGTATAATTGCTGAATTTTATAGCTATTCTTTAAACTTGCAAAAGGATACGTGGCAAATTTTTCAGTGGGATGCTCATTTGCATATCTGCGAGGCGAGGCACGGCTGGCGTTGATTTTTCCGATTGAAAAATAAAGGTTTATTATTATCCTCGAAATCAATGTTACCTGAGACTAACGTGGATGCTACTTAATAAGTAAACATCCGTGGAGCTTCATTCAGCCATCACTAGATGGCGATAGTACTCTGCTTTTGTTTAAGCGGCGCTATTTTATAATATGACCACCCAAGCAGCTACGGAATTTGTACTAAGCTCGCAAAACTAAAATTAACGTATTAGTTTACGTATAAAAAGACGGTGGTGGAGATAGTTAGTCACGGTGATACTTTCAATTTGAGTTAAAAGTTAAGAAATATATTTATTTATACTTTGAAAGAATTACTAATACCATGGTGAGACGGACTTCATGTTCTAATTACCCACCGGAAAACGTCAGTTTGAGGAAATGAATGAGATACAGGGCGGATTTGATTTTATTAAGGGAGGAGCAATCAAACTATCAATTGCTTTATTTTGTATTCAATTGAATACTGATATTTTTCTCATTTATACTAGTTTAATTAATTTTGTAGGGTAAAACAATAAAAAAGTGTGTAAATTTCTTAAGAAATTAAATAATTTTTAGATTATTGGTAATTTACGGGGATCTTTCGATTCGTGACTCTTCGTTGCGAGGTGAAGAAATATTATTACCTATTTTGAATTTTTTAGCCTGAGCAAACTTTCATAAAAAATTTAACTGATAGAGTTCAAATTATTTTGTTACATCATCAACTCTATAAAAGAATCTTTATTAATGTACGGTTAACAAAGCTATTCAAACTAGTCTCGCATACCGAGATTGCAATTCAACCTACAGTGAAGATATAATAGTTAAAAACACATGTTACTCAGGATATTCAATCTATTGCTAGTAAATCTAATAGCGCTTGTATTAATATTATTAAGAATATATTCTGGTTAACAGAGAATACGTAGCCTCGACTTTAGCCTACACGGAGCGAAAGCCCGGCAACAAGGTGCTAACCACATATTATTGATATTGTAAATTAAAAAGTTCATTTTTAATTTCGGGTAAAAGATTGAAATTTCTTCGCGGCATCGTTAAATACATACATTTATAAATATATTTATTTAAACTCAACAACATTGTTATTCATAACGTCTATTTGTAATACAGTCAAACTACATTCACTGCCATTTCCGAAATATGAAAGAGCGTGTAGTGCGGTTTGTAGAGATTTGCGCTGCAATTTGTTTTTAAAGAGCAGTGAACGATGAGCGTCGGCTAATGGAGCGCACGAGGGAGGCAATGATGCCACCGAGAGAAGCTGAGAATGAACGAGCCAAATGAGAGAAGAACAGCGCCGAGTCACGAGCAGCGCGTGCGAAATCTAATGGCTTTTTAATAATCACTTACGTCCGCCTTGTCTTTCGACACTCTATTCATTATCATTGCTGACTGCGGGCGATTCAATCAAATTAAATCAACAGGCCATCTGCGGACTCGTTCCGCGGATTTGCCCGGCCTACGTGTCACTGCAATGTCTTCATTTGTTATTTTGTTACGTATTTAGAGTCGATTAATACGCTCCTAATTGAATTTAAACCAGCCAAATAACCATTTATTCAAACCTTTGCATTTCGTTATTATTCATATAGAGTTAATTTTATTACATTTATTGAATTGTTAAAAAGTAATTTTATTAAAATTATTGAATCGTTAAAAAGTAATTTTAATAAATTTATTGAAATATTAAAATGTAATTTTATTAAAATTATTGAATTATTAAAAAGAAATTTTATTAAAATTATTAAATTATTAAATAGTAATTTTACTTTTTTATTTAAATTATTGAATTATTAAATAGTAATTTTATTAAAATTATTGTATAGTTTGAAAGTAATTTTATTAAATTTACTGAACTGTTACAAAGTAATGTTTTTTAGATTTATTGAATTGTTAAAAAGTTATTTTATTAACTTTATTGAATTGTTAAAAAGTTATTTTATTAAATTTATTGAGGTGTTTAAAAGTAATTTTATTGAATTGTTAAAAAGCAATTTTATGAAAATAATTCATTTCGTTAAAATTATTATAATTTAATTTTGCAAAAATAAATATAAAAATATTGTTAGAATAATTAAATTAATGTAATTTAGTTTTGCGAATATAAATATAAAAATATTGCTACAATAATTAAATTAATGTAATTTTATTTTGTGAATATAAGTATAATATAATCTTTTTACAACAATTAAATTAATGTAATTTAATTTTGTGAAAATAAGTATAATAAGATATTTTTACAACAATTAAATTAATGTAATTTAATTTTATGAAAATAAGTATAATAAAATATTTTTACAACAATTAAATTAAAGTAAGTGGTGGCTCCTGTCTAGTTGCATTATTTCGTACTAGATGGCGTATAAATGAAAGCAAGTTGAGTAAGCATCAAAATCTAGCTTAAAAGGTGTGGAAAATTGGGAACTTCTCTAGTTGATTGGCTTTTTGTAATCACGTGATTATTAACTTATTAAACACATGGTAACTCGCCTTTACTGTAAGTCCCCGAAAGGTGCTCCCACCTAGAAGAGCTTTAGAAGCACTTTTGTAATTAATTTTATTTACCAAATTTTATTTTAAATTAAAATAATTTAATTTCGGTAAAATATTTCAGTTATGACATTAATGCAACGGGATAAATTGTTTGAAACTCTGGATTAATGGAGTGGCCAGAGATCATTAAAGGAACGCTATTTGTGCCTTTATTATGTCACGCAATCCAGTTTGTAATCATTTTCGAGCTGACTCGCATTTAATGAAGTATAAAGTTGTTAGAGTATGAAACCATCTCCCAAATTAAATTATTATATATTATACTATATTATATTATATTAATTTAATATATTATATTATATTTGATAAATGTATTTTATGTTTATTAGACTTGGGAAGTGCAATAGAATCAAGTTATACGTCTATATAAATACCAAATATTAAATTCGTTTTAGTTCTAGTTATTAATAAGTCATGTGGAATACAGCATAAGTTGAAATATAAAATTAAAATGAAATAGTTCATACTCTCACCATTTTGTAAAATGGCTGCCACAATCTCCAAATGTTTTATTTAACCGATTGCGGAATGAAATAGAGCTTTCTTCAATAGGCCTTTCCATCAAATAAGTTACGCTTGCTGAACTTGTTTTATGTAGCTCATTTGTCACGAAATACGTATAAGTTCAGTTAAGTTTATACTTACAAACAAGGTTCTTCGTCGAATTTACCCTTATGTCCAGGGTTTTTCGTAGTGAAACGCCATCGATACGTCACCCATGATCGATATTACTTTATAGAAAGGCCTAATGTATCGAAATATTAAATATAATATCACCTTCATCGTACATAAAAATAAAAATATCTTACACAGTTTTTCATAAATTATCTTGATGAAAGACAATAGACTAGATTTTTAATAAATAAAAATTATCTGAATCATTTTAATAATTTGAATGATCAAATAACGGCCATCTCCTACTTCAAAAACCAATTTTCATGTCTCGTATTTACCGTATCAGCTTTGACACGGTACCTAGAAAACCTGGAATTCCTGGAAAAGTCAGGGAATTTGAGTATGGGTACAAAAATCAGGGAAAAGTCGGGGAATTTTAAATATTAATCTAAATGTCAGGGAATTTAATTTCGGTTGCAAATAGGAAACGTTTACTAAAATATAGGTTAAAAATACAAAATGAGCCAGGGAAAATCTCCGGAGATGGTCAGAGAAAACCTAAAAAGTTAGGGAATTTGATTGTGAAAAAACTGTGGCAACCCTGCGTATCTCTTTCCAGGATAAAGTATAATATCTGAATATGCTTAACTAAAATATAACTTATGTAATTAGTTGAGACCTATCTTCAAATCGACGTATGCAACCCAAGTCCCTAGACGCAAATCCTTTTTTAAATAATAAAAATATGGTTCCATTATGAAATATGTTTTCGAAAGATTGGCGCGACCATAGCATAGTAACATTCAATATCTTTTACACAAACAGTTTGCTAGCGCACCCTAAAAAGAATCGAGCGTGGGGGTAGAGAGTGTAAGTGGGGGTGGAATCTTTCCTACTAGGAGGATCCATCTATTTCTGTTGGAGTGCTGCTGAGAGGGTAAACCATGAAGAAGACGTTGTAGATCTTTAGACACATTTCGTAGCGAACTCCATCTCGCTTCGTTGGGTCGTTCAACCTGCCTCGCGCTCTTTTTGGACGTTCCCTCTGCATCCCCCGTTGCCTATCCCTCTTTTCCTGATCCTCGCGCCCATCGAGTATCATGACCCTATACTAGAAATAAACCTCATTTGTTACCGCCGTCAAAGGCCAGAATACCCTTCTACTTTTAAGCTCGTAATCTCGGGAACCATTGATTTCTAACACAGTTTTTCCAACGGAGGTTCGCTGCACTCCCGAGTCTTTTTTCTGTTTTGCCCCGTATTTACTCAAAGGTTCTCATTCGTGAAACACTTTTCGGCTTCTGTGGGTAGCGATAGTCCCCCATTTCGCTTTCTCTTCTCGCGCAGCCGCTAGTCTAGTGACGTCATCCGGATGCCCTCTCCCGCGATTATGTTCGGCTTATGGTTCTTTTTATATTTGTCAGTCCGTATCTCACCTAAAAATGGCCTAATCGAAGCATTTATCTATGTTTTAATTCTATAAGCCAAATATTACGTTGCTTCGTATACTCATTACGTAAAAACGTGATCTCAATAAGATTAAGGCCATAAATCAGTGTTATTCCCTTTGCAGACGAGGATTATATAACCAAAGTTTAGTTTTAATTTATATTCCAGTATGAGAAATAAACTTTGTTCTGTTCGACGATAAATTAGAAGGTATCCCAGCGGTCCTAGAATTCGTATACAATAAACATATTTCTTATATTTTTGCAAGCGTTATTGCAGTTTTTAGTGCTATACTATCTTATATAATAATTTTTTGTCGTGTATAATCCTATAAATTTACAAAAAGTTTCCTATATTTTGCTATAAGGAATTGAAATTTTTCCACATTTGCGATAATGTTGGAAGCTATGTTGAGGATGCGATCTGTTATTTGTCAATGGTATTACTAACTTAAATTAATGACATTGATAATAATAATAATCAGGCACCATCTAGTTTAGGCCTAAGTCATCAAGCGACTTTTAAAGCCATTAATTCAGGTGGCCGGGTTACAATGCCTAGGAGGGTGGTGGTAAGTACATCATGCCACGCGAACCAACAGCTCCCTACCCTAACTATTACCGTTAACCTCAACACGTAGAGCTTAAAGGGGATATAACCTCAGGTATGTGGTGTGGAACACCAACGTTTGCAGCTCTGGCCGCTCTTGCCTTTGGCTTTAGAAATGTTTGGCGTCACTGGACAGGGAAATTTGAAAAATTGAAGGGGTCTTCTCTAAAGATTGCTTTTCAGGTTATATTCCCTTTAAAACTGGTTTTCTTGGTTAGCGCTATTTCCGCGACGTTTATTACAAGTAGTTACAGTTCAAATAACCAATTTATATTGCTGAATTGGTTTCTTTTAAAAAACTAAGAAAATATGTTTTTTACCAGAAGCAAAAGTAGCATAAGACCCAAAAGTGTGTCAGCTGTACCATCGCGCCTATTAAAATTTCTAGTGAGACCTAGTCACACTATAGGCTACATAACCCGCTAGTTGGAATAGTACTAGCAGCATTATATTTAGTCTATGGTCTGGCGTGATTTTCTCTCTTCGATTTACTCGCCCGTAGACATACGTTCTAAAACGCCCCACTCGGCGGCGCTGGAGTACGTCGATTTTGATGAGGTATTTTCCGACCCCCCTTCGTTTCCCTCTTTTACTTTGCGACTAACTCTCATTAACTACTATACCGTTCTGACACACTTTTGGGTCGAAAGAAGTTAATAATATATATCTTACGAGAGAAGTATCCATCTAGGCTATAAATATGAAACATGTACTTTCGCGGGCTTAACGCAGATTCCTTTGCGCGCGAATTTCCCGGCAAACCGCGGATGTGTACATCGCATCACGGCTTAAAATATACTACTTTTCCTGACTATCTAAAATGTAAAAATGACACTGCGTAGAGATTTGTACTAATTAGTAAATCATGAGTTACTTTCTATTTGACTTATTTTTGAAACGGAAGCGCCAATCATGTGTACTAATTGCCAGTAATTTGTTGATTGTAAGGAGTTGATGGCTCGCGTGGCATTAAGAGCTTGCTACCACAATCTTTCGCATTATAACTCAGCCGCGTTGAATAATATCATTAAAAGTCGCTGGTTGACTTAGGCCCAAGGGTTAGCAAAAAACCAGCTTTTTTAAAAATTTAAAAAATTCAGTATGGTTAAAACTGGTTGTAACCGGTGGCTTAATCCGGTTAAAACTATTAATAAAAAATGCTCAATTTGCTTATATCTAGCCTTCATTACTTCGAAAATGCTCAAATGGCCCGATTTAAAAATTACGTTTTTGCGAGTGACAGTACATTGTGAGGAATAGCAGACTTATTTACCTGCTTTTATACCCTAACATGGCAGATCCCCTAATTGCTTATATCTAGCTCCCATTACTTACGACAATAAGTGAAGGTTTAGTTTTAGTTTTTTCAATATTTCTAATTCATTTCTCAATTTTTTTTTAACCATGTATTTTATTCGGTGGTTAAATCCGACTTAAACCAGGGTGGTTTAAATCAGTCTGGCTGGTCATTGCCAACCCTGTGTTGGTGTCTTGGCAGGGTTCGTACACGAACTAGAGAAGTCAGGGAATTTGAAAAGGTTTCCAAAAGGTCAGGGAAAAGTCAGTGAATTTGAAAATAAAATGTATTAAAAATACATAATCAATATTTTCAAGATTTTACCTCAAAATATTCTTTTATTCTACAAAAATGGTCAGGGAAAATTTGGCGATTTATTCAGGAAATATCAGGGAATTTAATCCCGGAAATTTTGTACTAACCCTGCTTGGGCATTAGCCTAGGAATAAAAATAAAACGTCACTACATTCTAGATTGGTCACGCCACGAGTGATTATTAACGGAAGCTTGACTTTCTCTTTTAGATGAAAGTGTAGTGTATGATTGCTTAATATTTTAAATTAAATAACATCATTAAATTTTAGTTGATAGCGAAATTTTTAAAGAGTGTGATATAGCTGAAAAAGTTTTCTTTGTATTGTACTAATTATTGTTAATTGCATTTTCACTTTGGACGTTATATTCAGTTTTTGAATCTGAGTTATTTTTCGCACTTGAATGATGACAGCGATTGAAATTCCGCTCTTTAGTTCGGTACTGCTTTAAATTGCGTTGAACAGTTTAACTTTGATTCCACAAGACGTGGTCAAGTGTATTCTTCTGTTGAACATAAATTTCGTGGATATTTCAGTAATTCTCATCCGTGAGCCGCTTTTTGCTTGGCGCGCAGCAACACTTTCAATGTATCGCGAATACCTCTCGTTCTCCATTGGTGTATCTCCGACTGTATCTTATCGTGGTTTCTAATCGTTCTTCAAGGCTAAGCCCGGAGAAAATCGTCGGAAACAGGTGTTTTGCCTTTTACTTTTCTGCCTACATTTCGAGAAAAGGAAGATTGAATCTGATTATCATTTCAAACAGCCCCGAAAAAATTGTTACAAGGCGCTGCACCCAAATACGATGTTCGCGTTCTTCTCAATCGGGAGTGCCAATAGAAATTACCGACCTTTTTAACAGGTACTGTTCAACATGTGTTTCTATATTGTGAATTTGTTGGTGATGGTTGCGATCCACCCTGCAAGCGCTCCGGGGTTCAACGAACCACGTTTAATGATTTCATGATACATGTTATTCGTGTTGTTGATTTAACGACTCGCGCTATGATTTCGAGTTCATCCTTAACGTATTTTATTACGATAATTCAAAAATTACTAATATTTGTCTTGCTAATCTGCAAAGATTAAGAGCTAAATTGTTAAATTATTGTTCAATACTCTACAATATTTAGACCATTTATCTTCAGGATAGAATAGCATGAGCCAGTGGCGTAGGATTTTTTGATATGGTCTAGAAAACATTTTGTTTCAAAGCGAATAACCGACAAGATGTAGTTTCTTTGCATTTTGAAATTATTCACTGGATTTAAGGTGATAATTGACAAACAAATAGAACCGAGTTTTTTAAATTTCACGTATACTATGATACGAAAGCGATAAATCTTTTTAGAACAAAATTATCGAAAGTGTATCGGGTAAATATTTTCTTCATTAAGCGATTCGTGCATTTAACTCTTAAATTTGTAGTTCCAAACTACCCCCGGTTCCGTCGTGTCAATGTTGAGGGTTTACGGTTTTCGTAAGGAATGTCTGTACAAATTGAAGTAGAACAAGGTGCGTAACATTACTTTCTGTAAATAGCTCGTGTGCAATTTGGCAAGATAGCATCTTTCGCGCGTTTGAGTGCGTCATTTGGTTATGACGTTCGAAGAGGTCCTCGTTAATAAAATTAATCTCGCCTCCAATTCTTTCGCGAAGACCGGCGCTCGATGTTTGTGTAAGATCCCTAATCGAGTCGCGCATTCTTGGCAATCCCTGTCGCCCATAGAGAAGCGAATGAAACAAAGGAGATCCAACCAGTAGCGGCCCCAAATTTCGCAACAAGTTTCGTATGCCTCTAGTATGGCAGATTCCCACGCATCCGTTCTTTACGGACGACCACCGACTTACCAACCGGTGGCGTAGGACGCAGGGGGGTAGAAATGGACTTTTCGCGTTCTATTTATAAATTACTAAATTTGGGATATTAATTTTTCAAACGGTTTAAAAATAAAAGTCTTATCAACAATGCATATATTTATACTTACAAGGAGACGACCCGAGGTGTTACACACCGATTTCGTTCAAACTCGGGGGATTGGTAGACCTTCATGTAACTTGAAAAACCCTAAAGGGATTTTATTCAATGGGCAACCGTTTTGCCATGGCAACGAAAAATGTTTTTGACAAGATAAAATGGAAAATTTCCCATTGAAAACAACATGGGATTTTGACCGATTCCACCCTGTGAAAAAATTTAAAATACCAAAATTATAAAAAATTGATAAAAATTGACGAAAAATCAAAATTGATCACATTTTGATCAACTTCAACCAAATGGTTGAAAATGAACCGATATGGCTAAAATTGTAAAAAATGTGAGAAAAAAAAATAAAAAATACAAACATGATTAAAATAATTTTTTTCAAAATTGAAAAGAAATATAAATTTGAAAAAATATTGATAAAAAACAGTAGTTTCGATCAAAATTCATAGGAATTAACGGAAATGTATAAGTTGTGTATAGATAAATTGCGATTTTTTGAAAAAGAAAGTATTTATTTTGGTCAATTTGATCAAACTTGACCGAAATTGGAAAATAATAGAGCTAAATTAGCCCAATTTTAAAGTTTTGTAAAAATTATATAAAAATAAACTAAATTTGACCAACTATCTCAAAATTGTTTGAAATATTTTTTTTTCAAAGTTGAAAAATGTTAATAACACTGAAAAAATTATCAAAATCAATAGTTTCGATCCAAGACGATCAAAATAGATAAGAATTGATGGAAATTTATTTATATAGATAAATTGCTTTTTTTAAATTGTTTTCCAAATTTGGAAAATAATAGATCAAAATTAGCAAAATTTTTAAATTATTATTATTATTATTGATTATTTTGAGAAACAGTGTAATACAAAATTGTTTTATTCGTTGTTATTAAACGTTTCTCGGTTTTTCTAATCATTTGTTTTCTCATATTTTACCTTTTTAAGTACGTTATATTTACACAAACATATTTATATAAAGTACTATAATACTATATAGGAAAGAAATTAGTTCGTCATTTCCGTTCCAACATGATTTTTTACTAACAATTTTGAATTTAATTAAAAGTATAATTGAAATATTTACGTGTTTACTTAATTTTTTTTGAAATAATTAATAATGTTTCCCAATCTTACTTGAAGTAACTAATATTTATTGGTTTTACCCAAATTTGTTCGCTTTCATCCGTATTTAATTGTAGGCTTGCAAAATTACCTATAAAAGCCCAAAATCGTCAAAATCGCTGTCATTTTGGTCATTTTTTAGCGAAATCTCTTTATTTTACCCAATTTTAGTATTTTATTTTTATCTCCCAATTTGGTTCAATTTTAGAGAATTTTCTTAAGTATTTTTTTCAATTTGGGTCAATTTAAGCGTTATTTCTTTATTTAACCCAATTTGATTTGATATAAATAATTTTTAATGAATTTCACCGAATTTTATTAAAAATAACTTATTTTCAAAGGTTTATTCAATTTAATCTAAATATTTAATTTTTAAAAGGTTTTTACCCAATTTTATTTGTTATAAATAATTTTTATTGAATTTCATTTATTTTTTATTTTTTATTTATCAAGTAAATAATATTTTAGAACTTTTAGAACCAAAACAACTACGGATATAGATTGGAAATTTATGGAGTTTTTGTCGAAACTACCGATTTTTTAATTTTTTACACTTTTTGTTTTACAAAATTTAAAGATTTTGCTAATTTTGATCCATTATTTTCCAAATTTGGAAAATGATTTAAAAAAAGAAATTTATCTATATAATTAAATTTCCATCAATTCCTATCAATTTTGTTATTATCACTTTTCAATTTTGAAAAAAAAAATATTTCAAACAATTTTGAGATAGTTGGTCGAATTTAGTTTATTTTATATAATTTTTACAAAACTTTTAAATTGGGCTAATTTAGATCTATTATTTTCCAATTTTGATCAAATTGACCAAAATAAATACTTTGTTTTCAAAAAATCGCAATTTATCTATACATTAATCCAATTTTACACAACTTATAATTTTCCGTCAATTCGTATGAATTTTCCTTGATACTACTGTTTTTTATCAATATTTTTTCAATTTTATATTTATTTACAATTTTGAAAAAAAGTTATTTTAATAATTTTGGTAATATTTTTTTCAATGTTTGAATTTTTTTATTTTTTTTCTCACATTTTTTACAATTTTAGCCATATCGGTTAATTTTCAACCATTTGGTTCAAATTTATCAAAATGTGATAAATTTTTATTTTTTTCGTCAATTTTAAAATTTTTTTTTATAATTTTGGTATTTTAAAAAATTTTAAATTTTGTAAATTTTCGGTCAAAATCCCATGTTATTTTCAATGGGAAAATTTCCATTTTATGTTGTCAAAAACATTTTTCGTTGCCATGGCAAAACCGTTGGCCATTGAATAAAATCCCTTTAGGATTTTTCAAGTTACATGAAGGTCTATCAATCCCCCGAGTTTGAACAAAATCGGTGTGTAACACCTCGGGTCGTCTCCTTGTTAGAGAGATCCAATTATCCCCATCTCGTTATCTTCCGAGAGAGAGAGAGAGGGGGGGAAGGAAATCCGTCACCGTCTCGCGCTTCAATCGCGTCGGTAGACGTCAGTTTTAGGAAGAACAACCAATAAGATACCAAGATTATTTCATTTTTGTTTGAGAACCGAGGGGTCCATTTAGTACTGTCAAAGGTACGGCAGTGTACACCGAGTTCGCAGAGTGTCTTACCCATCGTTGAGAACAACGCTGAAAAATAAACATTGCTGAAAAAATTTTAATTTTATCCTTTACCGTTCTGTAATTTTTCAATACCTACCATAGCACATTGTCAGTTAACAGTTGAGTTCTCTAACTTGAGCAAATAATTACAATTTATCAGATTATCAGCATTTACGTTCAGATATTATCAGACCAGTCGATACGGGTTATAATGCAAACCAAATAAAAACTAATCCGATTTCGTTATTTCTAAGACCATGTAACTCGAAAAATTCAATTTCGATAAAATTCCTCTTGAGTTTATTAAGTACAAGATGATGGAAAATTTATTTAAATTTGTGTATTTAAATGTCCGTTACATCTTGTTATTTTATTTTATTTCGGGTTTCATATTTTAATCATTTTGGAAATGAGAATACTTGTTTTAAACTGATCACTGTTGTTTCCTAAATTTATTATATAACTTTGAGATGAACTTCAACGCCTCAGATATTACTTATTATCGTAATCATGTTTCATCGAATTTCATTAATTTAAAACTCAAGAGTCAATACAGTTAATTATATTTTCCAATCACAATTGTAATATTTTCAAATGTCTATATTGGCAATACTGATATTTGTAAATAACAAAATTTATACTAAATAATTTAATTTTATTATAGTTTTGCTGTAGTGTTAAGTCCATTTACGCGCTTTTAAATATTTTGTTTGCACTTCTGAATTCGGTGGCTAAAAATGCCAATTTTTTCGATCTTTTTTAAAGGAACTCACTATATTTTTCGCGACTAAATTCGTTAAGTGACTTTTGAAAGTAATTAAAAAATATCTACTTTGGTCCTATCCGTTTTTAGCTCGCTCAGCGCTGTCAAATATCCAGATGATTCTAATTAAAAATGAAAAGGCTATCCTCATTTCTTCTTATAGTTTTTTTTTTCTATCTAATGAGCATCGATGACTGGTTCGACTAGTTTCGCGGCCCTAATAAAATGATCTATTATTAGACTAGAAGGAAACTGAGCGTCTGCTCCGATTCTACGTTTAGTGTCATTGTTATCCCATTATATATCGATGTTATTTTTAATTTGCTTTTTTTTAAATTCTACATTGCAAGGGAAAATATCGGTTCAGTTGAAAAATATTTTATAATAAAGGCATTTTCTAATTTCTTAACGCAAGTGGCAGCATCAAAGAAACCACTTGGATGGTTTTCGTATTACACAAAAATACCCAAAAAAGTATCGCCCCCTATCGTAGCCCTAGCGCGAAATATTTTCATTTTATCACCCGTCAATTTATCAGTTTAACCGGCGAACAACAATTTAAACATTTCTTAATCTACTACAATCTCTGTTGATAAACGTAATTAGTGTTGTAAGTCGGAAAATTTTCCGTATTTTTCCGATAAAAATAAAAAAAGTTTTCATTCCATGATTAGTCTAATATAATGTTTGCAAAATGAAATAAAGCGGTATTTTCGCCTCATTCTTTCGAATCTGAAAGTAAAACTAAACCTCTAGACTAGTTTAAACTGATTAACAATGTAACGCTATTAATGTTTTGTAGTATGTTTACTGATATTAGAGATTTTATATCGATAAAAAGTTAAAAACATTAAAAACCCTTAAAAGGTAATTTATGTTTCATTTTTTATTTTTCCGATTTGCGGAAAATCTCGGAAACTTTTCCGGAAACTTTTCTGGAAAATTTTCCGCATTTTATTTTTCCGGAAAATTAACAACACTAAACGTAATGCAATGTAAACATAACATAATATTTTAACTTGTTATTGTTAAATCGAAAATATTTTTATAATACTTCGCAATTAAAATTTGGCGCTAAGCCTCGGTCATAAGTCGGTGAACGTGTTGAATTCGAGGGACTAGGACTTTAAAGCGACGCCGAGTGCCCGTTACAAATATACGGCCATTATTAAGCTGTGCCGTTGCAAATATACGGGCATTATATTTAGTCCCCGTTCGTATAAGCTTTAGGAATTGAATTGAACTTCATACACCTTGCTGGACGCACAGCCATCCAGGTACTACATTAAAGCCGCCGATCGCTGCTATTGTTATAACCTGACGTATCGAAATTAGGAATATTTCTATTAATCACGTGTCTAACAATTTTTCATAAACATGACAAAAAACAAAATTTATATATTTTTAACATATTTTAAAAGGAGCTAAATTTGGATTGTTTCATGTTATTAAATATTTCAAAACCAAGTAATTTAATTGTAAAAGTTTATTCTAAACTATTACAATTCAAAATTGTAAGTATATAATTTAATTGATTGTTTATTCCGCCCATTTTGCACACCCCTGAATTGAACTCGTCAGTTAGGAAATTTTAATTTTCATCAATTTAAAGTGTCTAGAAAAGGCGAAATAAAATAAATAAGTTGTTTTGAAATTTTTATAATTTAGAGAGCTCTATAAACGCTATAATAAACAAATGCAACACTTTGAAATCTCAGGTATTTCAGCGCCGTTACACTTCCCACGCGACAGTGCACGCGCTGAATTTTGCAAGGCGCCGCGAACGGGGCTTTTCGTCAGAATTTTCCCCGTCAAAAAGATATAGTTGAAAGTAAATAATAACGCTTCACGTCGGCGCGCGAAAGCTCTTAAAATAGAAATATCTCCAGAACGAAATTTTTCAAGTCTCTCCGAAGAAATCCCACCGTTTCTGCCGCTCTAAATATACACTTCGTTCCATTTTAATCCTTTTTTCTTACCCCCGCGAACCTTCGGAATTTCCCAGATCGTCCCCGCAAATATCCGCGCCTCTCCGGCCTAGCACGCTCTTCCCCCTCTCAGCCCTCCTCCCCAGATCTACAATCCCCCCCCCCCGTGTGCTACGTGATTCCCTTTTTGCATCGATGTTTATTTCCCCTTTTCCAATCTTCCATCTTCCCAGAAACAGCTAAATCCTGATTTCCATTTTCTTCAATTCAGAGAGCCTTACATTGCCATAGCGTTGTGCTGCTTTTCGTTAACGTTTGTCTAGACTTGCCGCCCGGGTCGGGTTCGATTTTTAACTAGAATTGTTATTGGGTCGAGTTCGTGTTAGCAATTTTCAACCCGAATTGTTAAAGGGTCGAGTTCGTGTTAGCAATTTTCAACCCGAATTGTTATTGGGTAGAGTTCGTGTTAGCAATTTTCAACCCGAATTGTTATTGGGTCGAGTTCGTGTTAGCGATTTTCAACCCGAATTGTTATTGGGTCGAGTTCGTGTTAGCAATTTTCAACCCGAATTGTTATAGGGTCGAGTTCGTGTTACCAATTTTCAACCCGAATTGTTATAAGGTCGAGTTCGTGTTACCAATTTGCAACCCAAATTGTTATTGGGTAGAGTTCGTGTTAGCAATTTTCAACCCGAATTGTTATAGGGTAGAGTTCGTGTTAGCAATTTTCAACCCGAATTGTTATAGGGTAGAGTTCGTGTTAGCAATTTTCAACCCGAATTGTTATAAGGTCGAGTTCGTGTTACCAATTTGCAACCCGAATTGTTATAAGGTCGAGTTCGTGTTACCAATTTTCAACCCGAATTGTTATTGGGTCGAGTTCGTGTTAGCAATTTAAAACCCGAATTGTTATAGGGTCGAGTTCGTGTTAGCAATTTTCAACCCGAATTGTTATTGGGTAGAGTTCGTGTTAGCAATTTTCAACCCGAATTGTTATTGGGTCGAGTTCGTGTTAGCAATTTTCAACCCGAATTGTTATAAGGTCGAGTTCGTGTTACCAATTTTCAACCCGAATTGTTATTGGGTCGAGTTCGTGTTAGCAATTTTCAACCCGAATTGTAAGTAAATAAACCGGGGAACATTGATTGGTGAAATTTCATCGTTTTCTGAAAATATTTTCACACTTTTAGAAAAAGTATTTTTTTTACCATTAGCTGCTAGATCCGTTTCGCCAATTGAGAATTTGTAGCGCATCATCTGAAACCTACGAATAATTTAGGTCTTTTTCCACTGACAAGTTGGGCAAGCCAAAATAAACTTTTTTATCGTGGGAATCGACGGAAACCTCCAATCTCCAATGAAGGAATACCTGCACTATTTTTAATAAAATGCATATGCCACACAGGCAGAGTAGTTTGCACGTTCCAAAACCGTATTCGGGTTTTATTAAATACAATAATTAAACGGAGGAAACACATGGATATTAAAAATTAGCAGTTTAATTAAAACTATCGTGAGCTTTCGACCTGCTGGTCTTTGTCAAATAATAATTTATTTTAAACATGAGAAATATTTGTTTACAAAGTGGGTTTAATTATACCCCCTCGATTGCAACGCAAACTTGAGCTCGAACAATCATAAACAAGTTGGCAAGCCAAAATATACCTCTCCTCGGAAGAATTGTCCCTAGTGGTATTAATTTATCGAGATAACCCTTAAAGATATATCTCCGCAATTTAGAGTTATTTGTTAAAAATATTAACCCATTTCTATCCCGCCCGGTATAAAATTTTAATTATAATTAAAATAATTGAGACGAAACGACCAATTTTAATTTATTCAGAATATCATAAGTTAAGTAGTTACAACAGTAAGTTAGACGTACTATAACAATGCACAATTGAATTAAACCCTTTTACAGAACAAGTTTATCAGTTAAATATAATACGAAGCAAATTTTAATGAAAGAAATATCTACAGAGGCTTTTTGGAATTACTCTCTTACGAAATACTTGCCGCATCTTTAACGCTCATTTTATTTCAACACTCGCCCTTGATGAAGATACCGTAGATATCTGGTAGTGGACGACTCGTTCACTTCCTGTTGACGTTGTGACGCATACCACATGAAAAAGACCAATGCCGTCCAATTTCCAATATCATATAATGACTCGCACACCCAAGAAATCATTGACTGCGTTAGAAATCGTAGATATCCAAATATCCACACCAAATGTATTTACAAGAAGCAAAAACCTTACCATCAACAAAGCACAGAGAGCCACTTGACGAACCGCCAGCTCTTAAAGCAATTTACGTTAAATTATCTCCTTTGAATTAACAGAACTATATATAGGTCGTTAAAAAAGTGGACCACCCACAGGGTCTACCCTTTAACCCTCTAATCTCGGCTGACTGCGCTAAAACAAGATTTAACCTTTAAAAAATACCAGATTAGACCTTCATAAATTCATTAATAAAAAAGACTTTATTACCTATTATGCTTACGATGCCTGTCTTAATTTCAGTGAATCTAAGGAGCTATCGGTGGTTCTGTGGTAGAGCGCTCGACTGCCAAGCCGAATGGTCTGGGTTCGAAACCTGGGTGGCGCATTTATTTTTAATCAATAGAGAAACGCTAAAGTAGAATTTCTTCGATGCAATAATTTCAATTTCAATTCTATTTCAATTAAACCAAAATTTCGTACTCTATTAAATACGCTTCCGATAAAGCTGAAGGTCTAATTTTCAATAAGGCGTAACAAGTGTCGGTGGTTCTGTGGTAGAACGTCCGCCTGTCAATCAGGAGGTCTCGGGTTCAAATCCCGCCCGATGCGATCGCAAATTGATACTAAGACGAATACCGTGTACAACTGGTGGAAACCCTGCCATTGGACGTTGAGAGGTAGCATTACACTCAGCACTCGGTCCGTCCCAAAGTCATTAAGAAGAAGTTGGAGAGAAAACGCCCATATAAACACAACAGACTCAACATGCACATCCATCAGAACACAAACACAACAAATTCAACACTCACAACCTACGCATAAACATTACAAAAACCGTAATACACCAAACCGTCACGACGGTGAGCGAAAAAACACCATCCAAACCAAACCGCAAATGCACCCGTTAACGCTCACCGTCACACGGTGGTTTTGCCAACCCTTTGAGAAACTGCGTACGCAGTGATTACACTTTGCACCGAAAATGCGAACGCGTTCGCAGTCCTGACAGACAGACACACCCACAGACCCACCCACAGACCCACCCACAGACAGACACGGTCGTTGTATAACCCCTCCTAGGGGACTTTGTCCCCTCGGAGAGGTAAAAATGTATTTATCATTTCTGATGTTACTTATTCTTGACAATCAATTTCAATTATCGGCTCTCGTTTCCATAGTAGTTGCGTAAACCCTTACTGTGACAAATCCCCACAAAAATGTCTAGCGGTGTCAGGTAGGAGACCTTGCAGGCCAAAGACCTGGACCATCTGTGTGGAAACTCGTGGTTCAGAAATTCAGTCATATCTCTGTGGTAATGTGGTGAACCGCCATCTTGCTTAAACCAAATTCGACGTCTTTCAGCCAAAGGAAGGTCATGAATTGCATCTGCAAGCTCGTTCTGTAAAAAAACGCAAATAATTCTGGCCGTGGAGATTTTGATGCAAGAACACTGGACCAATCAAATGATTTCCTAAAAGTCCAACCCAAACATTTAAGCGTTGGAACTTAACTTACAAGGAGAGTATATTGCCGATTTTGTTCGAAGTCTGGCGAAAATGTAGACCTATTTGAGGTATGAAATTTCCCAAAAGGAAACGTTTCACTAGTGATCCATTCGATTTGCCATGGCAACTGAAAATGTTTTGTACGAAATCGGCAATAAACACCTTGGATACTCTCCTTGTTAGTGATAATGTTTGAATCCCCATTGATAGTTTCATCCTACTAAGTGATTATTTTGATGGTTGAAAGGTCCATCTCTAGAAAAAGAACATTCGTCGGTGTAGAGAACATGGCGCGTAAATTGGGGATCAGCCAGTTGCAGAAGTCGAAAATCCCCAGTAATCAGTCCTTGGGGAAGCGTAGCTCTGTATGGATGGTACCTATATTTGCGTAAAATTTTCCAAACACGGTTTTTACTGTAACCTAATTCGGCACTCGCGGTCGCGCAACTTCTTCGATGGCGCGCTATTAGGGAGAGCTATAGCAGGGTGACCAGACTTCCTATATTTTCCTATATTTTTAATGACTTCCTATAAATTCCTTTATTTTCACCTATTTTCCTATATTTTCCTATAAATTAACGCTCTGTTGAAAATGAAACAACTTATTTTGTACGTGTCATAGAACATCTAGTTCTAAAGCGCCGTTTTCAATTACGATAAATTTCAGGCTTTTCGCTTTTGCTTTTTTGACGCGCTTTTATATTAAAAGAAGCCTATATCAAATCCATTTAGAGAAGATTCATCCCTCCTACTTTGCCTCCCTTCCTATCCTCCTTGATTTTGGTTCGGAAAAATCGTGATTGAAAATGGGGCTTAACCAGTGGCGGCGCCAGGAATTTTCGCGACGGTAGGCAAACCAAATAAATGGGCCCCCGACCCGGGACCCCCTTTTCTCAACGAAATTCTTCAATAAAATAAAGTAGTGATGTACATGACGAACAAAAAAGTTCTAACAACAGTAAAACGAGTCCAAATATAACAGAACTGGTTTTATTTACTAGGAGATACCTAAAAAAATTCTAAATACATTATCGACATTTGTTTCATTGTTATTTATAAATAATTTTATCCCTTGTCACAATTTTGAGACCCTTTCTAGATTAATTTGGGGCCCCTTGTAGGGTGATTTGGGGGCCCCTCAAAATTTTAAGGTAGGCAGTGGCCTACCTGGCCTACCCCCTAGCGCTGCCACTGGGCTTAACACTGCCAATTTCGAACAAAATCTTGAAATGTACGGGCATTGTAAATCTGCTTAGTGATCCAATAATGCAAGAAAGCGGTGTACAAAAATTATCAATATTCTAGGTGATTCGAGTCAAAGAATACAGATATGCAATAATTATCTTATTATTTGTCCTATATTTTCCTATTTAGTGTTCTATAATTTTATATAATTCGCCTCGAAAATTCCTATTTTTCCTATAAAACTTTCAAAGCCTTTCCCAGGGCCCCCAGAGGTTCTATAAATCCTGTAAAATCCTATATTTTCAAAAATGTCCTATAACATCCTATATTTTTAGCAAAATCCCCCAAAAGTCCTATAAAATCCTATAATTTTTATATTTTGTTCATTTCAAATCCAGCCACCGAGTTAAATTGCTAGATTTAGCTATAGGATAAATTCCTATACCAAGTCATTCTATTCTATACTTTTGTTATTGTTAACATGGTTAGCTACTAGTATATTTTTGTGATAAAATGGTTAAATAGTTTCTATTTTTTAAGTGAAAATCAAAGATTTATTTCTCTAAATATAGATTTTGTTTTTAAATGCATAAAGTTAGTAAATTAAATAGTATATATAGTCCTATAAAATCCTGTAATTTTGTAAAAATAGTCCTATAAAGTCCTATATTTTTAGAAATATAATCCTATTTTTCCTATAAAAAAATTTAAGATTCGAGTGGGGGCCCTGCTTTCCCTGGTCACCCTGCTATAGCATAAGACTATCAAGGCCCCCTAAGTTTGAATTGGGCATAAAGGCGCGTGTATTCAGCACTAGACAGGCGGGGGAGAAAAAAAAAGTAATCTACGCTACCTGGTGGGGAAAAAGAGTAAATCCTACCAACCCGCCTCACTCCTACCACCTATACTACCTCTTGCCATCCGGTAGCATGCATTGGGGGATTTGTGCATTAGTTTAAATTTTTCACCACCAGATGGATTCATGTAGCCAGTTTGGCCAGTCATTTGTCTAACGTTAAAATCCCATTCGTTTCAAACTTAGGGGGCCTTGATAGTCTTATCCGCATTTCAACTTTGTGAGAACAAATTACTGTCGACAATTTTGTGGTGACCCTGCATGCTGACGCTTACGTGGCATATTTCTTAAATCGCATTTTAAACATTTATAATAGAAATTTAAATTTTCGAAAGAAATATTTAAATATAAAAATTTATAAATGTGAGTAGGTTTCTATTTCTACGGCAGAAATCTTTAAAACTCAAAGATAGGCCAAATATTTTACAGTATCCAAAGATTTCCAAGTCACGGGAATTAGTGCTAATAGCTCTTTTAAGATTGTCAAAAAGGTAGCTGTGTAGCCGAAGCTGACTGTTGCAGTCTGCTTAAACCGAGGCTTAAACAAACGTCTTTTTTTCGTTAGTAGAAACAGATTCTTTGTTTTGAAAGGAGCGAGAAAACCATCCGACTAAAAAGTGTAACTGAAAAAGAAAAAATTACCCCCCAAACCGGGGGGGGGGGGGGCGAAAATCATGGTTGGAAGTTATTACGCCGGGTTCTTTTCCCCCAGTTTGGTCCCCCCTTTCCCGCAATTTCTTTCCTTCGGGGAGCTGCAAAAAGAAGGAGCGCATTAATTCCGGCATCCTTCGAAGCTCGAGATCCTCGCTCTTACACAGACAGAAAGAACAAGTTGCAAACAGACTATGAATGCGTTTTCCGACTCGTAAATTCACCAAGTTATATTTCAACCTGGACATGGTGCTTTAAGTCGAGTTTATTCACTCAGAGTTGAAAGAAAAATCCTAGAAAGATAATTATCGATGCACTATTCTCTCGAAACGGATGTGGTTTTGATAGACACGCTGCATTTAATCCTTTCAAACCAAAAAACTGTAACGGCAACTTAATTATCTTAAAATACGCGAAAAATGAGATTAGTCCATAATTAAAAGGGATAATATAGCTAAATCCTAAACAAATTTGAAGAAATTAAAAAACTTACTAATAACTCGTACCAATAGGTCTTCGAGCAAAAAACTAAATTAAAATTAAATAAAATAGCCAGAAATTCCAACGGTAGACCGGTTTCGTTCTATTTGGAACTTAATTTTAATTTAGTTTATTACTCGAAGATCTATTTGATCCGAGTTTCGCGTTTTTTGCTCGAAGACCTATTGGGTACGAGTTAGTAGTAAGTTTTTTAATTTCTTCAAATTTGTTTAGGATTTAGCTATATTATCCCTTTTAATTATGGACTAATCTAATTTTTCGCGTATTTTATCATCCTTCTCACAGTCCATAGGTGGTTTCTTCTAACTTAATTATCTTAAAAGGCCACGGAGTTATTTTAAAAATTCGGACCGAATTTCACCTAGTTGTTTTACCTTTAGATAGCAGATACGACCAATCAAATTGTTTGCAATTTTCAAGTCTTATTTCCGAAATTCAAACTATTCTGTGACCATTTAAGTATTTTCAGATTTTAAAGAAAAATACCACTATCAATACCATATCGATCGTTTTAAAAATACTTCTAAAAACTAATATCATCTGAATTCTAAATTTACATAATACAAGGGATAAGATCATAAGGATTGTGGCTTTCACTACTAAGCCTTAACTCGAAGCTAAACTAATAACGCGACTCTAATTTGCAAAAACGCGACACTTAAGTATTAATACTATAGATGGCCAGTGCCGTATTTCCGCCAAGGCCAACCTAAGCCGGGGCCTAGGGGCCCATCCTTGGAAGGGGCCCTCCAGTGACCGTAATTACTGTATTCGAAGGCATAAATCTATAATATCAATCGTAATTTATATTGGAGAAATTCCTAGGTAGAAGATTTGGTTTTAAAATTACGGACGCAGCCTTAAATCGAAATGTTGCATAATTATCGCGTATTTAAGAGCTTTTATTTAGTAATATAACCGTAGAGCTCAGACTTCTACGCTGAATCAGGGAAATTCAGGCACGCCCTAGTTCCAGGGATAACGGTAAATGCAACGCGTGAAAAGGGAGCCCAGACTCCTTATCTGCCTATGGGCCCAGGATCTCTAAGTCCGGCCCTGTAGATGGCGATGCGTTTGCATTGTTAAAAAATATTTGGCAGTGCTAACAACGCTTCAACGGCTACGTCAGAAAGATATTTTCTTCGTTGGACGCCTCTAACGAGGCTAAATTTACTCGTAACATAACGACGTGTTCAGCCAGCAAGATGGCGGTAGACGCAAAAAGATTTTGGGGGTGAAGGAGAGGCTTGGAGCGGGACTGAAATGCATCCTAGAAATACCCATCTCGAGATCTTTTCCTTTATTATTGCTCCGGGGAGGGAGGCAGCGGTGTTGCTAGCCGAGAAGATGGCATCAATCTGGCAGCGAAGGCATCTCCTCCCGAAGATATTGCTATTTATAAACTCCGCGACGAATCCCAAAATGGTTTGCGCGAGAATTTCACCCTTCGTCTATCTTTGCTCGGAAATTTATTGGGGGCCACAATGGGAAACACGAGCGCCTGTAGCAGCCAGGCCGCCCAAAAGAAACTGAGAGACTCGAATTGAAGACTCTCAAACATGGCCTCCTTCGTCGATTTACGACTGCGGCGAAAATATCCTCGCTGGGATTGCTTGTTTAATATTCGCGGTTACTGTGAACGCGTTCAGCCACGCGACGCCTAATTGACGTCATTCAAAGTTTGACACTGAAACTGTTGCTAAGACGCCGCTCTTGCAATGATTTTATGGAAATAGGCTTAGTGTTCAGGCTCGAAAGGTTTCTTTCCCTATCGTTAAATAATTCCTACTTCTTTCACTATCCTTAAATAATTCCTACTTCTTTCACTATCGTTAAATAATTCCGACTTCTTTCCCTATCGTTAAATAATTCCGACTTCTTTCACTATCGTTAAATAATTCCGACTTCTTTCACTATCCTTAAATAATTCCTACTTCTTTCACTATCGTTAAATAATTCCGACTTCTTTCACTATCGTTAAATAATTCCGACTTCTTTCACTATCGTTAAATAATTCCGACTTCTTTCACTATCGTTAAATAATTCCGACTTCTTTCACTATCGTTAAATAATTCCGACATCTTTCACTATCGTTAAATAATTCCGACTTCTTTCACCATCGTTAAATAATTCCGACTTCTTTCACTATCGTTAAATAATTCCGACTTCTTTCACCATCGTTAAATAATTCCGACTTCTTTCACCATCGTTAAATAATTCCGACTTCTTTCACCATCGTTAAATAATTCCGACTTCTTTCACTATCGTTAAATAATTCCGACTTCTTTCACCATCGTTAAATAATTCCGACTTCTTTCACCATCGTTAAATAATTCCGACTTCTTTCACTATCGTTAAATAATTCCGACTTCTTTCACTATCGTTAAATAATTCCGACTTCTTTCACTATCGTTAAATAATTCCGACTTCTTTCACTATCGTTAAATAATTCCGACTTCTTTCACCATCGTTAAATAATTCCGACTTCTTTCACTATCGTTAAATAATTCCGACTTCTTTCACTATCGTTAAATAATTCCGACTTCTTTCCCTATCGTTAAATAATTCCGACTTCTTTCACCATCGTTAAATAATTCCGACTTCTTTCCCTATCGTTAAATAATTCCGACTTCTTTCACCATCGTTAAATAATTCCGACTTCTTTCACCATCGTTAAATAATTCCGACTTCTTTCACTATCGTTAAATAATTCCGACTTCTTTCACTATCGTTAAATAATTCCGACTTCTTTCACTATCGTTAAATAATTCCGACTTCTTTCACCATCGTTAAATAATTCCGACTTCTTTCACCATCGTTAAATAATTCCGACTTCTTTCCCTATCGTTAAATAATTCCGACTTCTTTCACCATCGTTAAATAATTCCGACTTCTTTCACTATCGTTAAATAATTCCGACTTCTTTCACTATCGTTAAATAATTCCGACTTCTTTCACTATCGTTAAATAATTCCGACTTCTTTCACTATCGTTAAATAATTCCGACTTCTTTCACTATCGTTAAATAATTCCGACTTCTTTCACTATCGTTAAATAATTCCGACTTCTTTCACTATCGTTAAATAATTCCGACTTCTTTCACTATCGTTAAATAATTCCGACTTCTTTCATCGGTATTTTTGACAGTTAAAGTACTTATATGTGATGCGAAGTAGTTACCTTGAGATCAGCCTTTGATTTTTGCAACTTTTTCTTTGAAATAATTTAAAATATTGATTAGGTTTTTCACGAATGTTGTAAGGAAGTCGCTATCTTGAATCCTAGTTGTAGCCCATTTAGGCAGCATTATTGGTGCAAATATGCCAAGAGCATGCACTGAGATAATTCGTTCTAATTTCCGGCTGGATTAAAAACATGCTGTCACATACATTTGACTACACACAATCGCTTTGTTAAGTATAACTTACGTAAAAAAACAAAATTAATGATTTTTAATTTAAAACATGATTCGCTGTTTTTAATTCAAACTAATAAGCCAGGGCCATGGAATCAAACGATTTATTATCAGTTTATTATCCGCAATAAATATGGCAGTAATGTTTAATCTATTTTCCTTCATAATCTAATAAAACAATAACTCAAATATATAAAACGTTTTGATTAATTTTTAAAGAAATTTTTTTAAATGATTCCTTATAACTTACCAATTATTAAATTATTAAATTACCAACACTGTTTATAATGCCATAAGAGATGTCCTCCAGATAGGATTGTTTATTTTCTTGTAAATGTCATTTTTTTCTTAATCATATTAAGCAATTTCAAATTAAAAAAATTTATCCTCTCTAGGTGAAAATTGATAAATCACATAATTGCGTCATGTCCGAGTTCTAAGCCACCGATCGTCAACGTCAATTGATATTGTGGCCGCGAGGGTTTGATATTTCCTATCGATTGGTCATTTTAAGCTTACCGGTTGAAAATTTATATTAAATACTGTGGCTTTAAGATAATACGTAAAATTGGAATAATTGGCGAGAACCAAACAACGTCTAATTAACTTCCTGCTCTCCATCGGAGAGGACTTCCGGAAATAAGGGGGATTTACGTTCGATTAACTTTAATTTTACGATGATTTAATCAACACGGACTAAAATATCAAAAAAAAAACCAATATTCTGTCAGTAATTCACTTTATTGTTTCTAGTGATAAATCTTAATTTTAGGTGTTAATAAGAATCACTTGAGAATCAACGCCATTTTCCTTCGTACCCTAGCCAGCCAACCCACTTGGGTGGAAGACACAAACACCAAAACTTACATACTGGCAATTTACATATTTGCACTTACAAGCTGGCACGAGCTAGTTCACGCGGCTGCAACGTTGCCATGGATACCGAAGAGATTCGTTGTACCTCAAATTTCCGAAGATGGCGCTCAGTAGTGAAGACCTTTAAAAATTCATTACCAATTAACAACCGCGGTTTTCCGCGTGAAATGACGGTTTTACGCTCATGCAACTGGTAAAATTAATAAAAATTATCTTTGCAAAATATTTATTGCCTGATTTAGGGGTGGAGATATAGGGCCCGCAGGGTACGCACCTGCGGATTTAGAGCAAGTGGTTTTTGGGGCACATTTTTTGTTTACTTGGAAAGGCGCAACCAACCCCAGATCCACCACTGCCTGATTTTTACTACGAGCGTCAACACGAAACAATCTAAGTTAAGCCTAATACAAATTATTTGCGTCAACGCAAAAAATCTTCTTTATGCCTACTGCAATTGTTTTTTTGCGTCAACTTTAAAAATCTCCGTTGCGTCTACTCTAATACAATTTTTTACAAAGTTCGTCGTCGCGGCGTTTTTACCCTACCGCCTTTTCTCCAAGTCTGCGTATCTCGCGTCGGCCAACTACGATCGGAACAGCGTAACTATTTCTTTCTCTTGTTTTGCGGTTCTGGATGTCGCCGAATTGAAAGTGTGTCACACGGGGCAGTAAATTTTAGCGCCGGCAAAACTTGTCGCGGAGGAATTCGAGTCGCGGGGAATGCGCGCGTCAAACACGCTCTTTACATCCGAGCCTAATTTTATTCCTAGACAAACAAGACAACGCGAAAGCCTCCTTGTTTCTATACTTTTTCCCCTCCCCTTCCCCCCCCCTCGAACGGGATCCCATATTGGCGCCATCTAGCTATTTAATCCTCTCCGTTTGCTCATCCTCTTCATCCTCCGCCGTCACTCGTTTTGCTCATTTTCCTCCGGTCTTCAACGCCGCGAGCCCGAGCAACAGGGCGGCTGAAAGAGTGCCCCCCCCCCCCGCTTGCCTACGCTGTCAGCTGAACACACGCGCTACATTTAATTGACGAGGAGGTTAAGTTCTCCCCCCTCCCCCTCCCTTACGAGTACATTTGCCTTTCCCCGCTTTTATACTTTTATTAATGCGTCTTGTCGAAGCGGTTAGAGATCTCCCAATTTATTCTCATCGAGGGCGCTTTCGCGAAACTCTCCCGTTCCCTGATAGATGGCGATAGTTTCGTCTGTTTGTACCGATTTTCGGCTTGACTCCCGACCTCTGCCTCTGTAAGGGCGGGTATAAAACCTACGAGTGTATAAGTGGGTAAATTAGAGTTAATGAGTTTCTATTATTAGGTTACGATGCGGGTTACCTCTATATTTAAAGTGAAATTTTTAGTTTTGAAGAACTATTTTGGTAACTTTAGGGTACCTTTGCCAAGGTAAAAGAATTAGGTTTAGAGGATTTAAATTTTTGCCTTTTTAGTTTTGACTATCATTTGAAATCCAAATTGAAAAATAGTCTGCTAACACGTATTACGATTTGTTTAAACGCAACGATAGCTAATCACTTTTAGCTGGTGGCAGAGATTTTAAATTCGTTGATTCACCAGAAACACGGAAGTTCATAATTCTTTTAAAGGTGCACGAAATCGTCTGAAACATTCGGGACTCATTTACAAACGATTTTTTTGCCACTAAGAAATCTTTCACTGTTGGGATTCGATCCCACCCTGTCATGGGGACTAGCGTGTGGCATTCGCAAACGTGGCGCCATCCATGTTCTTAGAGGAGACTTCTCCCCCCCCCCTCAAAAAAAGTCATATCAGGCCGCACAGTGTTGCAGCTAAGAGCAACAAACACAAAGAGAACGCAGCTAGCCATTAAACACGCTAACGCAGTGTTGTGTACAAATTTCATTGGACGAGCCTTTACGCTGAACGTTTTACGGAAAGGGGGAAGACAATTTCTGAATTTTTCCCTTCCGACGGCAGCAGTCGTTAAAGCGTCTAACCAATGAAAAATGTACACAAGAAAACGCACGGCTTTTGACGGGTTGCCTTCGCCTTGTGTGGGGTGCTGTGTTTGTTGCTCCTAGCTGCTACCTACTGATTTATATCTATCGTACCAGAGCAATGTTGCTCCTTTAGGTTCCAGAGACCCCAAGTTTTGGAATGCATTCCACGAAAGATAATGTGGAAATATTTTTACATATTATGGTTTAGTACACTGTACGATTTACGGTAATATAAGAACGGGAAAACTGCGACCCCTGGCGGTGGAACTAACTTCCGTGAAGTAATATGGAAATGGATAGTACACCTAAAGATTAGTCATTATGGGAAATTTCAGCTTCTTAGGTATATTCAAACGAAATACAAGTGTTCAGAAGGGTATTTCTCAAAAACGTCATCTGAAACTTTTATCAACAATTTAAATTTCCTTTCTATTAATAATAACGATGGTCTCTTCAAATTAATCATTTTTGTTTTTAACTTTATTTTTGTGATAAATACATGATTATGATTATAATTATGTACAAAAATTGTCCCCGCAGAAGGTGAAATGCGCGACGGGAGATGTCGCCACTGCGGCGAACGTAATGCACCGCTTTTCGACGAATATGTTATGTTTTTGTAGCCAATCAAATTTTCGGGAGCTTTCATAGTTTCCCCGAAAGGAGGTAATCATATACTTCTGACCAAACGTTTTATAACGGAGGAAGGAAAATGAAAGAATTAGACTGGACCGACTGCTGCGCCACGTAGTTTTCAAATAGCGAAATTAGTATTTTTATACCACGTAGCAGACTTTAAAACGTTTTTTTAATTGGTATCATATTCATCTGTTGTTGATAGGAATATATTATTCAAAAACGAAATAACATCAACACTACACTAAATAACTACACAAAATTGTATTATTTTGGGGAGGTTAATGCTTAGTTTTGACTTCGGGTTAACTCATATTACAATATTTGGAAAATATATTTATGTATTGCGTTCTCCAAGATATCACAATGGACTATCTCGACATTCAAAATGGAAGTTTCGACCCTGAAAATTTTGGTCACTTCATTCTCGAAAATATATGAAATAATCTTTATAAAAAACAACTAATATAAAAAAAAGGCGATATCGACCTTGAAAATGGTGACCTCGACCTTCAAAATAGGCGACCTTTTAAATTGGAAAATTGTATATAATCCTGATTTGCCATCATTATTTGGTTGAAATGTAAGGATGCACCGATATAACGGCCTATTTTCTAATATCGGTAGCGGCCAAGCCGATATGGCCCGATACCGATATTAAAAAAACAATTCAGAAAACCATTTAAAAATAAGAAAATTCTCGATTAACTAACTAATGATAATATTTTATTTGATTGGCCGCGGCACGTACGCCAGACTTCAAAAGCTAGATCATACCTTTTTTAGACGGGAAGGTTACGAGTGTAAACAAATAAAAAACAACGATATTGGATTTGTGATAGAAAATATGCGTCACGTAAAATGATAATAAACATATTCGGATATGATCTTGAAAACTTTTTTAATTAAATATTAGAATAAAATGGTATGACAGTGCACTGAACCGTCTTTTACAATGATTTTATCATAACAACTACTGTTAATATCGGCCGATATATCGGCTGTACCCATATCGGTGCATCCCTATTGTAGTGCCGAACTTCAGTAGATATATATTAAATACACAAATATGAGTACCTGTAATGATTGCCTGGTGACCTACAATGCTAGCCTCCAGTTTTCCCCGCGAAACAAAGCCTGAACGTGATGCGAACCCGACCGTCCGGATTGAATTTTTGACCTATAAGCAGGTATGTCTTTATAGAGTCATATCGCTATATTCCGGGGATTTTCGGCGTGGGAGGAGGGAGCGGCTATAAAGCACGCTGTCACTCCGAAGCCAAGGCGAAGGGTGGCCTCCAGCAGGGGGGGGGGGGGATAAACGCGGAAGGAACTGGAAGGACGTCACTCAAGGCTGGGCGATCGATAAAGCAGATTGGCTGCCAGTGAAAGGAAGAGAGAGGTGAAAAGGGAAAGCTGCTCTCCGCCTGGTTGCTATTGGACCATCACCCTTTCAGCCGAGGTTAAGATCTCCCTATCTAACTACCGAAGTCAGTGCTCCATACTTCGATACATTCTGCTTTCATTGTAGAAACACTCCGACTTAACAAGCGTGGGAAGTGACTAGATGTGTTCAAGCGTCGGCTACTTCGTATTTTAACGAATAAAAATTAATCACTCGAACACGGAATTGGCTGGTGTGTAGCTCCAATATTAGACCAACAAATAAGGGATCGTACACTCCAAAGGAAGCGATGTTAGCTTAGAGAAACGTATTGACACCGCGCTGTGGCGCCGACATTGGTTCAGGGGGTACATTTAGAACCGGCCGCCAAGCTGTCTTTCATATAGGGGCGCCAAAAACACTCCTATCTTCATATTATAACACCGATATTTATAATTGTTAAGGTAAATTTGAACCGGGCGCCATATACCTTTGGTACGCCGCGGGACATTTGACACGTTGCAACGAATTCCGTATTTGTCAGGGATTTTCTTAGTCATCAAACTTTGCATCGCAGTATGCTCTTATTAAATATAATTAAGTTTGTAATATTTAAAACATATTGTTTCACTTTGTACTCTTACCTATGAAAACATGAAATGATGAAAATTAGCAGGAATATTACCAAAAAGGTCCGCGAAATGCCCCAAAACTTAATCAGGGATAACCTGGATAAGTCAGGGATTTGAAATCCGAAAATTTCGTACGAACCCTGTTTGTCGTTTTATGAGAAGCAACAACGAATTTCGTATTTGTGGTTTTATGAAGAGGAGCAACGAATTGCGTACTTGTGGTTTTATGAGGAGGAGCAACGAATTTCGTATTTGTGGTTTTATGAAGAGGAGCAACGAATTGCGTACTTGTGGTTTTATGAGGAGGAGCAACGAATTGCGTATTTGTGGTTTTATGAGGAGGAGCAACGAATGACGTATTTGTAGTTCTATGAAGAGGAGCAACGAATGGCGTATTTGTGGTTTTATGAGGAGGAGCAACGAATGGCGTATTTGTAGTTCTATGAAGAGGAGCAACGAATGGCGTATTTGTAGTTCTATGAAGAGGAGCAACGAATGGCGTATTTGTGGTTTTATGAGGAGGAGCAACGAATTTCGTATTTGTGGTTTTATGAAGAGGAGCAACGAATTGCGTACTTGTGGTTTTATGACGAGGAGCAACGAATTGCGTATTTGTGGTTTTATGAGGAGGAGCAACGAATGGCGTATTTGTAGTTCTATGAAGAGGAGCAACGAATGGCGTATTTGTGGTTTTATGAGGAGGAGCAACGAATGGCGTATTTGTAGTTCTATGAAGAGGAGCAACGAATGGCGTATTTGTAGTTCTATGAAGAGGAGCAACGAATGGCGTATTTGTGGTTTTATGAGGAGGAGCAACGAATGTCGTATTTGTAGTTCTATGAAGAGGAGCAACGAATGGCGTATTTGTGGTTTCAAAATCGCTACTGCCAAATCGTTTGCCAAATATATCTGTGTAGTGACGTTAAGAGCAACGTTTTATACTACTACAATGAGCTTTTTCAGTTTACACCCAGAGCCACGTAGCGGTCAACCTTAGAAGTTATTAAAACTGCTGGATTTTCGACCTTAAAGCCGGCGATTTGCTATCACGCTGCGTAGCAGTCGATAATCCAGCAGTTTATGAGTTACTTGAATTGGCTTTATGTAAACTGAAAAGGCTAATCTATTTTTTAATAAAATAATTTATTAGATACTCATACTTTGAGGCTAAATATTACTTTCTGACTAATTACAACGTCTTGCTGAAGTCCATTTCGTACTGTGATCATTATCGTTAGTTTATAAGGCGCTATGGTACGATTTAATGGTGATAAAATCAAATCTGTAGCTTTTTCTTAAAAAGATTAAATAGACCGACATACATTTAATATGGCTGAAAATAATTTAAAGGGAATATAACCTCAGGTATTTGGTGTGGAACACCAACGCTTGCAGCTCTGGCCGCTCTTGCCTTCGGCTTTAAAAATGTTTGGCGCCACTGTACAGGGACACATGAAAAATTGAAGGGGTCTTCCGTAAAGATTGCTTTGCAGGTTATATTCCCTTTAACGCAGTAGCGCCATTAGAGAGCGATTTTTTAAATAACCGATGTCTTAATAGATGGAGCCAAAAGTCTGAAACGTTCATATTTTTAGAGAGCGATTTTTTAAATAACCGATGTCTTAACAGATGGCGCCAACAGTCTGAAACGTACATATTTTAAATTATCGAAATACCGCCAAAATTCTGCAAATAAAGGTGCAAATCTAAAATCTACCGCAATTTAATAAGTTGAAATTTTAAATCTATTTTATGAGGACACGCTGTGTCTCAGTGGTCCGCCCCTCGTCCTTGATGGCTCACTTCAACGAAAGTCGTCCGTTCCACGCTACAAAGATCCGGCGACTCTTTTTCAAAGCGCGTGTCACATTTGATTTAGTGTCTCTTTCTTTGCCTCCGCACGCGCCTTCTCTCTTCGTGTGGTGGACATGTCATTGTCTTAGCCTGCCCCTTTTCAAACTTATTCTTTACTGCGTTGACGGATGTTTTGTACCCTTCGCCTTTTAGATCTTCATTACTTAACGTTTTCGAGTTGGCGTTGAACTCAATGCGTTTACAAAACGGAACTATTATTGTGAAATCATTATCAGTTTTTTTAAATAAATTAACCACCAATTTTCCCTACATATGAGCAGTCCAACGCAATCTTTAAGAAATTTCGTAAAGGATTTCCTTTTTGTTTGGGCGTTTATCGATATACGGTTCCTGGAAACGTCAGGTAATTTGAATATGGGTATAAAAATCAGGGAAAAGTCAGGGAATTTTAAAAACTAATCTAAAAGTCAGGGAATTTTAAAAACTAATCCAAAAGTCAGGGAATTTTAAAAACTAATCTAGAAGTCAGGGAAATGTCAAGGAATTTTAAAAACTAATCTAAAAGTCAGGGAATTTAATTTCGGTCCAAATAGGAAACTTTTACTAAACTATAGATTAAAAAATACCAAATCTTGCCACAAAATAAGTCAGGGAAAATCTCCGGAGATGGTCAGGAAAAACCTGAAAAAGTCAGAGAATTTGATTGTGAAAAAACCCTGACGACATTCGGATTATTAGTTATACCATAAGTGGATAATAGCCATAAATATGAATACACTTCCTATTCACCCAATGCAAATTTTTTAATGATAGTCTGTTTCGCAAATGAAAACGTAAACAATTACGTACCGACGGACCTACAACTCTCCGCGAACTGCTCCTAGTATTTGGAGGATGCCCGGTCCGCCGGCAGCCTTTTCGACGGACCAGGCAAGGCCTATTTAAAATTGAAATGCTTTCAAATGTGTAAATAACGCTTACTTTGGAAAATAATTAAGAATTATTGAATCGAAAGATAAAAATAACAATTATAAACACTGGCTCTATTTCAGAAGTTAGTTATTTTCGTATTTCAAACCTAAACGCGTGTACGCTCGTATTTTTCGCCATCAAACTAAACAACTATTTTGCCAACGGAAAGAGTAGGAAGGGACGAGTTTCCTGTTCGGAAACTTCCTATTTCGCAATCACGCCACGACAGTCTATCAATATCCGAATTCGTTCTGTGCCATACTTATGTTTATTATCCGCTTATGGTTCTACGTAAAGCTAAAAAATAATGATAAGTATGACACTTCCTATTGTTTTAATGCTAATTTTCTTACTTAATAATGACACTCTCGCCCAGCTCCAACTTAAGCTCGAAACTTAACTAACAATGAGACATCCTGAAGTGTAACCCACCGATTTTGTTCATACTCGGAGGATTGCTAGACCTTCATGAATGTAAATTGAAAAATGCCAAAGGGAATTTATTCAATGGGCAACGAAAAATGTTTTTGACAACAAAAGATGGAAATTTTCCCATTTAGAAAAACATGGGATTCCGACCGATTCCTAGGGCCCCCACCTGTGAAAAATTGGAACTAATTTAAAAATTTTGAAAATGCCAAAAATAGAAAAAATAGATAAAACTTGAGGAAAAAAATTAAAATTAATCAACTTTTGATCAATTTGAGCAAAATGGCTAAAATCGGGAAAATGTGAGAGAAAATTTTAAAAAGTACAAATATTGAAAAAATATTTCAAAATTGTTGATTTAAATTATTTTTCCAAATTGAAAAAAATTATGTAGTGGGTCAGAATCCCGTGTTATTTTCAATGGGAAAATAACATGGGATTTTGACCTCAAATTGATCAAAAGTTGATCAGTTTTGATGTTTTTTTGTCAATTTTTATATATTTTTGGCATTTTAGAAATTTTTAAATTTGTTAAAATTTTTCACAGGGGCCTAGGAATCGGCAGAATCTCATGTTATTTTCAATGGGAAAATTTAAATTTTTTGTTGTCAAAAACATTTTTCGTTGCCATGGCAAAACGGTTGCCCATTGAATAAATTCCCTTTGGGATTTTTCAAGTTACATGAAGGTCTACCAATTCGCCGAGTTTGAACAAAATCGGTGGGTTACACTTCGGGATGTCTCCTTATAAGTATATTTCGCCTTGGGCATATTTAAACACTAAACCATGATTTCGTAATAACTCTGAAAATCAGTTCAAAATAATGTTTGCTATTCGTCATACTTATTTGTAAAGTACTGAGCCCAAAACGGGCGAAACCGGTCTAGTGTTGGAATATCGAGCCGTAGAATAACAATTTTATTTGAAATCAGTTTTTAAACCCCAATTTAGATTTTTAAGGTTTGAGTTTTTATTTACCTATATCTTACTACTTAATAAAGCTTTTTAAAATATATAATTAAATCTACAACGTAGATTGCGTTGGTGGGCGAAATCGCAACGGGGCAAATTCGGAAGCTCGCTTTACACAATATGTTGATGCGGAAAAGCACTACTTTTGCGAAGATATACCTATAATTAATCTAAACTTTACACGCAGTGCCAACAAACTGTTAATCGTGAAATATTTATCTTGTATTTCCAGGAATCCGATCTTTTGAAGTGAACTCAATGTCTTCGACGTAAGAAGGCCAAAGCATTCCCTATGTGACTGGAGGCCCGAAGAGCGTGGGGCCATCGTTATGGCTGCCATGGCAACGGCTATGGAGCGACATATACAGCAGACCAACGAAAGGCTTCAGTGCATCAAAGATGTAAGTACCACCGAATGCTTGTTCGAAACGGAACCCTACGTCGAATTGAGCCAATGGGCCTTCGAAATTCCTCCTGTAAATACTAAATCCTCCATGATTGGAGGTAATTTCTGGAGTTCCATAGTGACTGGGCGGCCGCATAGATAGACAATGTTTCCGAGATTTCTACAAATCCGGTACACTCTAAAGAAAAATGATTTTAAAAAACTTAAAAATCCCGAAATCAGGGCGAAAATCAGTTCTAAAATCTCAATATCAGTAAAAAAAACAGAAATTAACACGAAAATCGTACTCTGAAATCTCCATAATCAAGTTTCCGATTTCTGAAATCAATTTAAGACTCAAAATCCCGTATGCAAAATTTAAAAATGTGGAACCGCTCGAATGTTCTCCAACTTGGTTTCAAGTCGAACGTACTTGAATTTAATAGTCAATCGTTAGACATAAAATTTGAGTAGTTTTTTTTAATAGGTATAATATATTTAGTGTAAATTTTGAAAATAAATAATTCAATATTGTTATTTAATTAAAAAACACCGAAATGTCATAGACCCACACCTATATGCAGTGCTTTTGAGTTCTCTACCAAGAGGCACTTCACCCCGAAAGCTTTAAAGCTTAACTAAAGTATATTTTAACTACTAATGAAAGCTTTGTTTAAATCGTTAAATTGTGTATTAAAACTTCAAACACGCTTGAGTTAGTAACTCTGTAGGCGGAGAGGAACTCATACCAGCGATTAGGAATTAATTTTTTTATAATTGGCGAATGTCTCCCAAGATAAGTAACGATACTTCCGTTCACTATCTAATTCTCAGTGAAACGTCAGTAACCGGCTCTCTACGGGGCAATTAAAAGTTTCGCTTCTATCTTTTCACGCTCATAAATTACGCTCTCTTTTTTGCATTCAGTTTAAAAACGAAATTGGCGCATTTGGGAAACGAAATCGGTGTTCCTCTCTTTTTAGGTTCACCCCTCTAGTTATAGATGGATTGAGGCTGCTAATTTCACTCTTGACGTTGTCGGTGGTGGTGGTGGTGAATACGCCGCGGCGCTAGCTCCGAAAGGGACTCCGCGAAAAGTCGATTACTCATCAATGGCACTCGATAAAAATTTAATTGACACGTCGTTCGATTGCTATTAGTTCCCTCTATCTAACCACGCCAAAGCAGCGACGTTTTTATTAATCAAAGGTGGTTTTTTCGTTCCCTCAAATGCAAAAGTTATCTTTAGGTCCCCGCGAAAAGGCGATTTCTCCTCAGCGGCACTTGATACAAATTTAATTGATATGGCATTCGATCAGTATTAGTTCCCTCTATCTATCTATACCAATGCCGAACCTTTGTTGTTGTTTTCCACTCAGTTTAAAATCGAAATTGGTTCTCGTTTTTTTTGTGCACATTTAAGATTAAAACAGGCGCTCCTCTCATTTTTGCACTCAGTTTAAAAACTAAATTGGCATTAAGGTCTTTTGGTCGTCATTTGACAAACGAAATAGGCTCTCCTCTCTTTTGCCGCTCATTGACAAACGAAATAGGCTCTCCTCTCTTTCGGCGCTCATTGACAAACGAAATAGGCTCTCCTTTCTTTTTTCGCTCATTGACAAACGAAATAGGCTCTCCTTTCTTTTGCCGATCATTGACAAACGAAATAGGCTATCCTTTCTTTTGCCGCTCATTGAGAATTGAATTCGGCTCTCCTCTCTTTTGGCGTTCATTGAGAATTGAATTCGGCTCTCCTCTCTTTTGGCACTCATTGAGAATTGAATTCGACTCTCTATTGTGGCGCTCATTGAGAATTGAATTTGGCTCTCCTCTCTTTTGGCACTCATTGAGAATTGAATTCGGCTCTCCTCTCTTTTGGCGTTCATTGAGAATTGAATTCGGCTCTCCTCTCTTTTGGCACTCATTGAGAATTGAATTCGACTCTCTATTGTGGCGCTCATTGAGAATTGAATTTGGCTCTCCTCTCTTTTGGCACTCATTGAGAATTGAATTCGGCTCTCCTCTCTTTTGGCTCTCATTGACAAACGAAATAGGCTCTTTTTTCTTTTCGCGCTCATTGAGAATTGAATTTGGCTCTCCTCTCTTTTGGCTCTCATTGACAAACGAAATAGGCTCTTTTTTCTTTTCGCGCTCATTGAGAATTGAATTTGGCTCTCCTCTCTTTTGGCGTTCATTGAGAATTGAATTCGGCTCTCCTCTCTTTTGGCGTTCATTGAGAATTGAATTCGGCTCTCCTCTCTTTTGGCACTCATTGAGAATTGAATTCGACTCTCTATTGTGGCGCTCATTGAGAATTGAATTTGGCTCTCCTCTCTTTTGGCACTCATTGAGAATTGAATTCGGCTCTCCTCTCTTTTGGCTCTCATTGACAAACGAAATAGGCTCTTTTTTCTTTTCGCGCTCATTGAGAATTGAATTTGGCTCTCCTCTCTTTTGGCACTCATTGAGAATTGAATTCGGCTCTCCTCTCTTTTGGCGTTCATTGAGAATTGAATTCGGCTCTCCTCTCTTTTGGCACTCATTGAGAATTGAATTCGACTCTCTATTGTGGCGCTCATTGAGAATTGAATTTGGCTCTCCTCTCTTTTGGCACTCATTGAGAATTGAATTCGGCTCTCCTCTCTTTTGGCGTTCATTGAGAATTGAATTCGGCTCTCCTCTCTTTTGGCACTCATTGAGAATTGAATTCGACTCTCTATTGTGGCGCTCATTGAGAATTGAATTTGGCTCTCCTCTCTTTTGGCACTCATTGAGAATTGAATTCGGCTCTCCTCTCTTTTGGCTCTCATTGACAAACGAAATAGGCTCTTTTTTCTTTTCGCGCTCATTGAGAATTGAATTTGGCTCTCCTCTCTTTTGGCACTCATTGAGAATTGAATTCGGCTCTCCTCTCTTTTGGCGTTCATTGAGAATTGAATTCGGCTCTCCTCTCTTTTGGCACTCATTGAGAATTGAATTCGACTCTCTATTGTGGCGCTCATTGAGAATTGAATTTGGCTCTCCTCTCTTTTGGCACTCATTGAGAATTGAATTCGGCTCTCCTCTCTTTTGGCTCTCATTGACAAACGAAATAGGCTCTTTTTTCTTTTCGCGCTCATTGAGAATTGAATTTGGCTCTCCTCTCTTTTGGCACTCATTGAGAATTGAATTCGGCTCTCCTCTCTTTTGGCGTTCATTGAGAATTGAATTCGGCTCTCCTCTCTTTTGGCACTCATTGAGAATTGAATTCGACTCTCTATTGTGGCGCTCATTGAGAATTGAATTTGGCTCTCCTCTCTTTTGGCACTCATTGAGAATTGAATTCGGCTCTCCTCTCTTTTGGCGTTCATTGAGAATTGAATTCGGCTCTCCTCTCTTTTGGCACTCATTGAGAATTGAATTCGACTCTCTATTGTGGCGCTCATTGAGAATTGAATTTGGCTCTCCTCTCTTTTGGCACTCATTGAGAATTGAATTCGGCTCTCCTCTCTTTTGGCTCTCATTGAGAATTGAATTCGACTCTCTATTGTGGCGCTCATTGAGAATTGAATTCGGCTCTCCTCTCTTTTGGCACTCATTGAGAATTGAATTCGACTCTCTATTGTGGCGCTCATTGAGAATTGAATTTGGCTCTCCTCTCTTTTGGCACTCATTGAGAATTGAATTCGGCTCTCCTCTCTTTTGGCGTTCATTGAGAATTGAATTCGGCTCTCCTCTCTTTTGGCACTCATTGAGAATTGAATTCGACTCTCTATTGTGGCGCTCATTGAGAATTGAATTTGGCTCTCCTCTCTTTTGGCACTCATTGAGAATTGAATTCGGCTCTCCTCTCTTTTGGCTCTCATTGACAAACGAAATAGGCTCTTTTTTCTTTTCGCGCTCATTGAGAATTGAATTTGGCTCTCCTCTCTTTTGGCACTCATTGAGAATTGAATTCGGCTCTCCTCTCTTTTGGCGTTCATTGAGAATTGAATTCGGCTCTCCTCTCTTTTGGCACTCATTGAGAATTGAATTCGACTCTCTATTGTGGCGCTCATTGAGAATTGAATTTGGCTCTCCTCTCTTTTGGCACTCATTGAGAATTGAATTCGGCTCTCCTCTCTTTTGGCTCTCATTGACAAACGAAATAGGCTCTTTTTTCTTTTCGCGCTCATTGAGAATTGAATTTGGCTCTCCTCTCTTTTGGCACTCATTGAGAATTGAATTCGGCTCTCCTCTCTTTTGGCGTTCATTGAGAATTGAATTCGGCTCTCCTCTCTTTTGGCACTCATTGAGAATTGAATTCGACTCTCTATTGTGGCGCTCATTGAGAATTGAATTTGGCTCTCCTCTCTTTTGGCACTCATTGAGAATTGAATTCGGCTCTCCTCTCTTTTGGCGTTCATTGAGAATTGAATTCGGCTCTCCTCTCTTTTGGCACTCATTGAGAATTGAATTCGACTCTCTATTGTGGCGCTCATTGAGAATTGAATTTGGCTCTCCTCTCTTTTGGCACTCATTGAGAATTGAATTCGGCTCTCCTCTCTTTTGGCTCTCATTGACAAACGAAATAGGCTCTTTTTTCTTTTCGCGCTCATTGAGAATTGAATTTGGCTCTCCTCTCTTTTGGCACTCATTGAGAATTGAATTCGGCTCTCCTCTCTTTTGGCGTTCATTGAGAATTGAATTCGGCTCTCCTCTCTTTTGGCACTCATTGAGAATTGAATTCGACTCTCTATTGTGGCGCTCATTGAGAATTGAATTTGGCTCTCCTCTCTTTTGGCACTCATTGAGAATTGAATTCGGCTCTCCTCTCTTTTGGCTCTCATTGACAAACGAAATAGGCTCTTTTTTCTTTTCGCGCTCATTGAGAATTGAATTTGGCTCTCCTCTCTTTTGGCACTCATTGAGAATTGAATTCGGCTCTCCTCTCTTTTGGCGTTCATTGAGAATTGAATTCGGCTCTCCTCTCTTTTGGCACTCATTGAGAATTGAATTCGACTCTCTATTGTGGCGCTCATTGAGAATTGAATTTGGCTCTCCTCTCTTTTGGCACTCATTGAGAATTGAATTCGGCTCTCCTCTCTTTTGGCTCTCATTGACAAACGAAATAGGCTCTTTTTTCTTTTCGCGCTCATTGAGAATTGAATTTGGCTCTCCTCTCTTTTGGCACTCATTGAGAATTGAATTCGGCTCTCCTCTCTTTTGGCGTTCATTGAGAATTGAATTCGGCTCTCCTCTCTTTTGGCACTCATTGAGAATTGAATTCGACTCTCTATTGTGGCGCTCATTGAGAATTGAATTTGGCTCTCCTCTCTTTTGGCACTCATTGAGAATTGAATTCGGCTCTCCTCTCTTTTGGCTCTCATTGACAAACGAAATAGGCTCTTTTTTCTTTTCGCGCTCATTGAGAATTGAATTTGGCTCTCCTCTCTTTTGGCACTCATTGAGAATTGAATTCGGCTCTCCTCTCTTTTGGCGTTCATTGAGAATTGAATTCGGCTCTCCTCTCTTTTGGCACTCATTGAGAATTGAATTCGACTCTCTATTGTGGCGCTCATTGAGAATTGAATTTGGCTCTCCTCTCTTTTGGCACTCATTGAGAATTGAATTCGGCTCTCCTCTCTTTTGGCTCTCATTGACAAACGAAATAGGCTCTTTTTTCTTTTCGCGCTCATTGAGAATTGAATTCGGCTCTCCTCTCTTTTGGCTCTCATTGACAAACGAAATAGGCTCTTTTTTCTTTTCGCGCTCATTGAGAATTGAATTTGGCTCTCCTCTCTTTTGGCACTCATTGAGAATTGAATTCGGCTCTCCTCTCTTTTGGCGTTCATTGAGAATTGAATTCGGCTCTCCTCTCTTTTGGCACTCATTGAGAATTGAATTCGACTCTCTATTGTGGCGCTCATTGAGAATTGAATTTGGCTCTCCTCTCTTTTGGCACTCATTGAGAATTGAATTCGGCTCTCCTCTCTTTTGGCTCTCATTGACAAACGAAATAGGCTCTTTTTTCTTTTCGCGCTCATTGAGAATTGAATTCGGCTCTCCTCTCTTTTGGCTCTCATTGACAAACGAAATAGGCTCTTTTTTCTTTTCGCGCTCATTGAGAATTGAATTTGGCTCTCCTCTCTTTTGGCACTCATTGAGAATTGAATTCGGCTCTCCTCTCTTTTGGCGTTCATTGAGAATTGAATTCGGCTCTCCTCTCTTTTGGCACTCATTGAGAATTGAATTCGACTCTCTATTGTGGCGCTCATTGAGAATTGAATTTGGCTCTCCTCTCTTTTGGCACTCATTGAGAATTGAATTCGGCTCTCCTCTCTTTTGGCTCTCATTGACAAACGAAATAGGCTCTTTTTTCTTTTCGCGCTCATTGAGAATTGAATTTGGCTCTCCTCTCTTTTGGCACTCATTGAGAATTGAATTCGGCTCTCCTCTCTTTTGGCGTTCATTGAGAATTGAATTCGGCTCTCCTCTCTTTTGGCACTCATTGAGAATTGAATTCGACTCTGTATTGTGGCGCTCATTGAGAATTGAATTTGGCTCTCCTCTCTTTTGGCACTCATTGAGAATTGAATTCGGCTCTCCTCTCTTTTGGCTCTCATTGACAAACGAAATAGGCTCTTTTTTCTTTTCGCGCTCATTGAGAATTGAATTCGGCTCTCCTCTCTTTTGGCTCTCATTGACAAACGAAATAGGCTCTTTTTTCTTTTCGCGCTCATTGAGAATTGAATTTGGCTCTCCTCTCTTTTGGCACTCATTGAGAATTGAATTCGGCTCTCCTCTCTTTTGGCGTTCATTGAGAATTGAATTCGGCTCTCCTCTCTTTTGGCACTCATTGAGAATTGAATTCGACTCTCTATTGTGGCGCTCATTGAGAATTGAATTTGGCTCTCCTCTCTTTTGGCACTCATTGAGAATTGAATTCGGCTCTCCTCTCTTTTGGCTCTCATTGACAAACGAAATAGGCTCTTTTTTCTTTTCGCGCTCATTGAGAATTGAATTCGGCTCTCCTCTCTTTTGGCTCTCATTGACAAACGAAATAGGCTCTTTTTTCTTTTCGCGCTCATTGAGAATTGAATTCGGCTCTCCTCTCTTTTGGCTCTCATTGACAAACGAAATAGGCTCTTTTTTCTTTTCGCGCTCATTGAGAATTTAATTCGGCTCTCCTCTCTTTTGGCGCTCATTGACAAAGGAAATAGGCTCTCCTTAAGTTTAGCACACATTCGAAGTTCTAAATCCGCACTCCTCTCAGATCCTTTTCGCTCCTTTCGAAAACGATAACTTAGCGCTCACTTTCACCCTAAATGCGCAAAATGAGCTAAGCGCCAAACCAAGGTTCCCTTACGCCATGTAACGCCAGGTCACAACAATCCTCTAGATCGGGAGGCAAACCGTGGGGAAAGTTTCGTCTTAGTGTCCGCCATGAGTTCCTGCTCATATTGTGAGCGTAAACAGAGTATAATATACTAGATAACTAAATCCGTTTTTCTTTTGAAGGTGATTTAGGTACCTCTCAATTCTGGGCCCATATTTCATCTATGGAGAGCTGAAACAAATAATCTGAGAGTTATACTTTTGAATTAAATTAAAATTTCCAAAATAATTTGCTTAACCCATCTTGTTATTAAACTCAGGAATCCATACTATCTACTTGGAATGCTTATCGCGGCAGATTTTCGTCTCGATGTTAACTTAACAAACACCAACGTGAGAGGGAATTTTTTTCTCGTAGGCGGGGCCAAAGCCGTAAGATTTATCTTACCATACGCGATACGGCAGGATAAGCATTCCAAGTAGAGGTATGGATTTCTGTTAAACTTTATAGAAATTTCGAAAGGTTTTAAAACACTGAATAGGGTGTTTTTTTTTGGTCTTCTATAACTGTTTCATTAAATATTGGTGTAGTAATCTAAACCTAGATAGCGCTTTAGGATAGAAAATTACAATTACCAAATTACCATCTATATTAACTATGGGATTAAGGGATTATCTCGTAAAGTGCAGATAATTAAATCAGGAAAATTACCTTCTTAAAAAGTTTAAAAACCTGTTGCGTGTAAATTTTCAAATTCACCGGTTTATATGAAACGCCCATGTTTTTTTTATGAATATTTTTAGTTAATTCCATTATCGGGTGTTCTAGCAGATACATTTACCAAAATTTTATTGTTATAATTAAGAAATATTGGTTTAAAAAATTGTGAAATGATAAACGATGTTTGGGGCAAATTCTCCAGTTTTTCTCGAAATAGGTTTTACTATAAAATACCTGAGGTCACGTGTAAATGTAGACGTCACTAGCTATAGTTATTGAAGATATATTGAGAACACGCGCTGGACTCGATAAATATCTGAAGTCCACGTGCGAAACGCGCGTGCCAAATAAAGTACTAAACACCTTAAGCTCGTTGTAGCTCCTCCTCTTTCTTCACCACGTGATAGCGGATTTGGCCTAAAATATAATGTAACCTTCCCATCACTATTTCTGGAGCTGGAAACTGTTAAAATTCAAAGTTCGATTTTGGCGTTAAATTTAAGATTTAATTGTTTTTTTTTTTCGGAGAAGGCGAGCCAAATGGCGAATTCGGTTGTGGTTTGAACGAAACTTTCCATTAGAGAAACGTACGAATTTGGGACGCAATCGTAGTCTGTAATTCGGTCGGCGATTGTGAAGCGGGAGATCAAACCTTAATCTCGGAAGCGGCCAGTAGTGTCATCGTGGAAGAGGGAATATTTAGAGAAGCACCGCTTTGTCGAAGTCATTTACACCCCTCGAGGAAACGGCTCCTTTTCCAGCGCAACCTTTGACGTCCCCCCCTCCCTCTCCCGGAACCTGCAACTCTGCGGAGGGGCTAGAGCCTCCGAGGGGGGGCGGTGGTGCCGCCCCCTTTCACCCTAACCCGACAATGGTCGCGTTCGGTCACCTAGCAACAAGGTGTCCACTGACGCTGCTACAGCGCGCTCCTCTCTCTCCCGGAAGATGGATGAGATCGCGCGTCATCCCACTCCTCCCGGTCCCGACCTCACCTCACCTCACCTCTTTCTCTGTTTTATAGGCGGGGATGGCTTTCTCGGGATCGCCTCTTCCTTTTCGGCCAGGGATCGATCCAGGCCTGTTTCGCCCCCCGCGCTGCATTCTGCGCTATTCGCCCGGAGGCCTTGTAGGCGTTCGCGAAAGGCCATTTTCTTGGAGAAGGCAGCCGCGTATGGAGAGCGGAGACGAGCTGCCAGTATACACACATACGCGTTGATAGCTATAGCAGAAATTGGAGGACCCGTTCGCATCCGCGTGTTACCCTAAGACCAACTAGGTAACGCTCGCACTTAACTTCTCTTGCTGGATAAAGGAGCTATGTGTAATTCGGCTTTTAATTTTTCAAACGATTCTGTGGACTTTTAAAAAGGATAATGAACTTCCCATGGTTGGCTGATTTAAATCAGTGATTTTTTTAAAAAGAAACATGGATTTAAATAACACAATGTATTTTACGGGAAGAATAATAAATAGCAAAAAAATGGGTTTCTTAAAAAATAAAAGACGTAGATAATTAAATTTAATTAAAATTTAATTTAATTCAAGATTAGCTAACTGATAAAGTAAAATATCCGTTAATTATCAAGAAAAGAGCCATTAATTGTATAAAAACCAATAAAATAAAAATAAATCGATTTAAATCGGTGATTTTTTTAAAAAGAAACATATGCTGTTGTACAATGTACAACAATACTATATTTTAGATTTAGATTAGATGCGTTTCATATACATACCTGGTAGGTCCAAACGGTCCAGTTCATTTAATACAAACTCATTAAGCACCACCATAAGCCTATGATTAGATAGGCTTATGGCACCTTGGACAAATTAGTTATTCTAATTTATATCAGATATTCTAATATTTACCAAATTAGTTGAGGTTTGCAGATCTAATATACCTGTAAAAAGAATTATTAATTATAATTATTTATTATAAATATTATGAAATTAACGTACCACAGAACAAGGACAGAACTCGAATGTAGTTTTCGAGACGAAAGGAATGTCGAGACGAAAGGAATGTGCTTACTTCTTTCATGGGCCAAATAATGATAAATCCAGGACATGACTCCATGCGAAAAACCCGTCCAATAGCGCTAACACCCGCCGGACTAAAAATAGCAATTTTCTATGATCGTGTGTGATTTTCCAACACAATAGAGCAAGAGTCTGTTCCAAAGGAACCCTTTTTAAGCTTTTAAGTATTACAAAAAAGACCCCGTCAAGTATCTCCCCCTATCGTAGCAGGGGAACATAAAACACGTTCGATTTTTCAGTTTCACCCCAACTGAAATTCTTTAAGAAAAATAGTTAATATACTGCAACGTACGCTGATAAACGTAATGAAGATGTGAATATTTCGTATTTCACAATTATTTTTACTTAATCAAAAAGATGTGTATTATAATTTACTAAATAAAATTGGGCGCAAATGTACGGTAGCTATACAGGGTGTTTTCAAAAGGTTATGCAAAAAAATTTAAGGAGTTGTAGGGGGTGAGTTGATAAGTGTGGCTGTTTTTTTCCCCATTTTCCTTCGATGAGTTAAAAGAGCGCCAGAGAGCTTCAAAGTGTGGCCCACTATCCCCTCTATGTAGGCTGCAACAAGCGCAAAACCAAGCAGCAGGGAAACGCGAACATTAAGGTTTGGGTTCGTGTGATAGGTAAAAAAGGACTTTGTTAATAAATCGAGGTAACCAGCGTAAAAAAGTAAACTTAAACAGTATTTAAAGTCCCTGCTGCTTGGTTTTGCACTTGTTGCAACCTACTTCCAGGGGTTAGTAGGTCACACTTTGAAGCTCACTGGCGCTCTTTCAACTCATCGTAGGACAATGGAGAAAAACAGGAATGCTCCTTCAAATTTGTGCATAACCATTTGAAACACCCTCTATTATTTTACTATCCTGCTAATATAATTCACTTGAAATGTGCACCTTTTCAGGCTCCCGCTGATTTTTAGAAATGCTTTTTAGAAGAAAACATATCATATAGCGAGTTTCTAAAAATATAACATAGAAAAAATTATTTATTAATTAGTACATATTCCTATGCAGTGTTATTTTAACATTTTACATGGCTACGAAACGAAATACGCATGCGATATACACATCCGCGATATGGCGGAAAATTCGCGGCTAACGGAATCTTCGTTAAGCCAGCGAAGGCTCATGTTTCGTATTTATGGCATACATAGATACTTCCAAGTAAGATAAATATTATAAACTTATGATATCACTGATTTTAAAAAAATTGCAAAGAATTGAAGATAAAAAAATATTTTACCCAACTGTGTTTGAGAATAGTTTAAAAATGTACAATTAACTTATTTAGTTTCAAAGCGATTACTTCTAGAGTAACCTGTCTAAATGATAATTTAGATTCTTACTGTCGAAAGAAGTCCAATGGTATATATATTTAGGCATATTACCAGCCTTTTTCCTTTGATTTGGAATGGTAGAAATTCGGGTGGTATGGGGCGCGGCAAATTTCTAAAAATTCTTTCCTTGATAGTGATAATTCTCGCCTCTCAAAATTTGGACGGTCCTTCTCACTTGCTCAAAAAGGGGGATATTATAAATCAAAATGGCAGCTAATATTCTAATCAGTTTTCTTGATGCTGAAGAAAATAAACATTATGATATTTTTGTGGACGAAAACGAATTTCAGAGAATACAAAATGGTTAGCTAATTTCCGATGAAACATTTCCTTTTAAATTATAAATCAAATGTTTTCTTCCTTCATATATTGTCGTGAAATCGTGCAAAAAAATAATATTTATTGTCAAAGGCTTAGTGTACAACGTTCGTGGCATTATCGTAAGCCGCCATATTTAGAAGAATCTTTTACATTTGACGCATTTTAGCGACTTCTCACGGGAAGGAAAATTCTCACGAAGAACTCTTCTTAAGAGAAGATTTCCTTCTTAGAATTTTGACGCGCCCATGGCGAACCTATGAGTTCGAAAATGGTAAAATTTAACATTGTAAAAACCAACTATACTAAATGCAGATAATCGAGTATAAAATTTCTTCAATAATATATGTAACATATATAAAGCGATAAATGCTTAGTAAATTCAGTGCTTGCCACCAATTATCAGATCTGACCGGCGATCAAATAATTTTGATTAATCAGATATTAGATTATCAGCATTTACGTTCAGATATTATCGGATCAGTTGATACGGGTCAAAATGCAAACGAGATTGTTTAAACCCGAAACTAAACTGGATTCATTGTAAACCGCAGTTGTAGATTTGTTAAATCCTTTCGAAATTTTAATTTAGTTTTATTTCTTTTTGCTTTTTACAATATTATATACCTAACGTCGAAGTCAGATAACTGTTCAGCGAACTGAATCTCGCGGATAGGTTCAGATCTGTGAATTGTGGTGATAAATGCAGATATAATTTGAGATCAGATTGCCAGGTGAGGAGTATATAAAAGATTAACCTGATCTGATTAACGGAATGTCTTTCGATATCTGAGAATTGCGACCTCAATAACCTATACAGTTGGCCTTTGGAAGCACTTCATCGTTTTAAGGGCAGTTTGTTAGCTCTTAATAATAATCTTAATAATAATCAGCTAGACTAATACCCAAGTCATCATGGTTGGGGAAAAACCAGTATGGATAAAACCAGTTGTAACCGGTGTCTTAAACAGGTTAAAACCACTTATAAAAAAATGCTCAAATTGCTTATATCTAGCCCTCATTACTTCGAAATTGCTCAAATTGACCGATTTAAAAATTACGTTATTGCGCGTGACAGTACCTTTACTTAATGAATTTTAAGATCCCCAATTGCTTATATCGAGCTCTCATTACTTACGACAAAAAGTAAAGGTTAAGTTTTAGTTTCGTTTTTTATTTGAAATAAATAGTATTTAAAATTTTCAATATTTATAATTCTTTTCTCAAAAATGTTTTAATAAAAAAAGTAGTTTTAACCATGGTTTTTTTTTGGAGGTTAAAACCAGTCTGGCTTGTTTTTGCCAACCCTACAAGTCATCTAGCGACTTTTAACTCCTGGGTAGTGTCAAGCACTTTATGCCAAGAGAGCCAACAGCTCCCTACTATAATTATTACCCTTAACATCAGCAAGTTTTTATGGAACTTGCAAACTCAACGTGGAAGGGGCTGTTCCGAGTTTTCACACACCTAAATTAGAAAGCGAGGGTGCGAACTCGAAGTGATTGAAGATTACTTGAATTGGTGTGACAGGTCCCCCCAAAAATGGCGGCGACGTTTGGAAGAGGCGAGGTCCGAACGTCGCCAAGAATCGGATGGCAAGCCGGGACTTTATCCGCGCTACAGAGGGGCGTGGACGAAAAATAAACGAACTCTGGGAAAGTGTTTTCTCCGTAAAAATCCATACTGGTCGTCGCTACTGCTCGGAGTCCTTGACATTAAAGCCATTTTCGTGTGTGTCCCCCCTTCATCTACTCCCCTATTTAATTCGGCGAGCACACCACCACCAACACCAAGATCCGCCGCCCCAAAGTTCCGCACCATTCTTCCGAGTCGTCTTTCATCCCGCGCGGCACTCCGTCCCTGTCCCTGAATTATTTATTCCCCGGGACAAATGAACGAAAAAAATCGGCCGAAAATATAATAGAGACCGTTTTCCGGAGCAACTTTTCTCCCGCCACTAGATGGCATTGTGGGGGTTAATTGGGATTGCGAAAGCAGTGGCTTACGCAACTGCTTGGTTGGAGCGGTGGTTCGTTCGGCGGATTACTCTATTAAATTTTCAAACATTCGGGTGGGGGCAAAAATTCCCTTTTGACTTCCGCATTTTTTAAAATGTTTTATTAGTGGTTAGCCCAACGCTTGTACTACACTCGCGACTTCAAATCCTCTACGCAAAACTTCAAATATCTTCGTGCAAAATTCACATCTTTATGTATATAGATTATATATTTATATATATATATTTCTTTATTTTTAAGAATAGTTAAATACTTGGCGGTAAATTTCGCTCGTTTAAAAATTAATTTATCGTCATTAAAAAAAGATACAATTTTACGACTGATATTTTTGAGTTTATTTAAACATGATCTTTCAAATAGACCCAAGTTTTACCCAACCTGGACTTTTCCTTTAAGAATAATTATATATATAACTTGTTAATATATATCGCCCGATGGGGTTCTCCAAATTTTCATATGATAATCACTGTTTTATAACATTATAACCAATTACTTTCAAATTAATAAATAATAAAAAAATGAGGTTTCCTTTTGTCGTTTTCTACAATTAACGGATCACTTTATAACGGATTGTTTATTATTCGCCAGAGAAAGCAGTTTTATATACTTCAAGAATTTCTTTAAATATTAAGAACATCTAATGTAAAATATACTTATCCGAAATGCCAGTTTTTTAGGGAAACGTCCAAGCAAAAAGTGGTTAATTTTAGTTTGTTGTGCCGAATCTATATAAATATGCCAAAACAATTAATTTTTTTTTGAAAATCTATTATCAAAATATTCGCGACTGAAAACTATCGTAAATTTAACATTATAAATAATGATATTTCCATTTTAGAATAATTTTTGCATCGCTTGATTATATTTTGATAAGTTTATTTAAGAGAAAACGTTCTTATGACTTTTTTATTTGTCGGTAGCAGACGCTAGGTCACATGTGCAACCTCGGAGAAGCTAGTGGCGCTACGCCACCTAGACTCGTTTCGGTCGTCAATAAGTCCAAAATATATAACTATAATCTATTTTCTAGCCCAAAATCTGGCAACTCGACCAATATTTGACTAAAATAAGCCAATTTTAAAAAGTTGTTAATGGTAATTTTTAGGGATTTTATGTTATTATTTGACACTTTTTAGTTTCAACTTCGGACGTGTATTTTCCACACCAGATTTAATTTTTCCCTCATCCCATTTAAACTGATTATAATCAAAAAATAGATTATAATACATTGTTAGGTTTTGAAGGCTGATATTTTCAGTGTTTTTTCTTCGATAAATCTCAAAAGATCATATCGAATCCTCATCTTTAATTGAATATTGTAATTCAATGTAAATATTACGCCTATTAATTGGTTTTGTTTCTTCGGCAGGCTTTGAGTTCTCCGATGGGATTCCAAAGTGCAGCACGTGAGCTTTTGGACTGGTGCGGGGACACTCGAGCTTTCCAGAAGGTCTTCGAGCAAAACCTGATCGGATGCTTGACGGTAAGATATTCTCACCTTTATGCTCGTCTTAAGCCAAACCGCCTTTGGGGGGGGGGGCTTAAATTTTGAGAAATAATTATTTAAAAAACCCCTTTTTAGAGGTGGTCTAAGCTCTATTGGGGCTTCGAATTTCAATAAGAAATGTTGAAAGTCATCTTAGCTTAAACAAATCTAACAAAATATACCAAAACTAACCTAATTCCACTTAACACAAACCTAACTTAAAATAACCATAACAAATCTAACTTAACTCAACTAGTCTTTAACGTAAATGTAATTTTCGAAATAAATTTCAAATTAGTAGTCATTAGAATTTCATTCTGAATTTAGATAAATAAAATTCAAGTAGGCTGTAAAAATTAATTGTAATTATAAGAATTAAAGCAATTTTAATGAAAATCATCAAAATTAATCAGTTATTAATCAGTTTTGTGGGGTGGCGGAGTGGTTAGCGCTTTCGCCTCGCAGCAAGAGGAGCTGGGTTCGATACCAACTTGTGGCACTGGGTGAAATCTCTGAACTACTCCTGCGTTGAGTTTGCAAGTTCTCTTCCCACTGGTTAAAGAAGTTTTCCCCCGAGCTCTTCGGTTTCCTATTCCATTAAAACTTGTTGAGGTTAACGTTAATAGTTAGTGTAGGGAGCTGTTGGCTCGCGTGGCATGAAGGGCTTGCCACCACCCTCCTACGCATTGTAACCCGGCCACCTGTTTAAAGGCATTAAAAGTCGCAAGATGACTTGGGCCTAAGGTGGTGCCTTAGGTATTAGCCTAGCTGATTATTATTATTATTATTTTATTCGAATGTTCAAATGAAATTCGACGATAGAAAACTTAAATATTATTTTCCATCACAATAATCTTTAATTTTTTATTTACATAGAAACTGTATTTAAAACGTTAATTTAAAGGTTGAATCATATCTTTCGATTGTGGTGGGGAAAATGGACCTAGCATTTAGATAAAAATTTCAGTTAATTTTTCCGTTGTTTTAAATTATTCGAACCCTATGAATTTAATTTAAATAATTAATTTGTATTTTGAAAATAGACATTTGAAATACATTAGATATAAAACGGACATTTTTAAAATCGGAAAAATCACTCCCATGTACGTGTATGGAACCTACGGCCTGCTAAAAAATTTTAGCAAGGAGGACCTTAAATAATTTGGCGAGATTTAAAGTGAAGCAGATCTCGTAAATTTGAACCTGAAAGTTTATTTTTCTTGAATGGTGGCCAAGGGTGGCGACCTCTAAGCTGTTATCGGACCTAATGAAGGAATCAATTTTTTAATCCCTACGTCAAAAAACATCATTTAAAAACGAAGAAAATTACATACTAAGTAACAACTAGGAGCAACAAACACAAGGAGAACGCAGCTAGCCTTTAACGCAGTGTTGTGTGCAAATTTCATTGGACGAGCCTTTACGCTGAACGTTTTAAGGCCGGGGGGGGGGGAGACAATTTCCGAATTTTCCCCTTCCGACGGCAGCGGGCCCTAAAGCGTCTAACCAATGAAAACTGTACGCAAGAAAATGCACGACTTCTGACGGGTGGCGTTCTCTTTGTGTGGGATGCTGTGTTTGTTGCTCCTTGGTAACAAAGAGTTTAAAAAGAGTGGTTAGTCTTCAACTTTACTCGTAAAAGTAAATAATTTAATTTTGCGCACCACTTGACTCTCGAAGATGATATACACCAAGAATGTATTTAGGTTAACTGAGAACACATAGCCTCAATTTTCCCATAAGATTTTCTGCACCTACATGAAGAAAAGGGAAAAATTGCACGAGGAAAGGCAAACGGGTGTGGTTTAAAACGAGGGAATCTGCTATTCTGAAAGTATACTTTATAGCACTTACAAAGTGCAATAAAGTATACTTAAAGCACTTACAAAGTGCAAGAAGATGATAAAATAATTGAGTGGAAAGAATAAAATGCGATATATAAACCAAAGTTTCTTTAGACTGCAAACGAGGTTCCTAGTTCTAAAGTAAGATGCAGTGACAGTAAATTGTCGTTCTCATTTTGAAATGACAAGCGTTTTGTACCGAAGAGTGTCGCAATAATTGTAATAATGTCACGCTAAATCCTGAAACACGTACAGTTGGGGTACATGAACCACCACCATTCAATTTGATTTGATTTTCATTTGGCAACAGGTGGTTAGCAGAGTGGCCGCTCAACAAGGATTTGACTTGGAACTGGGGTACCGGTTGTTGGCTGTTTGTGCGGCGCAGAGGGACAAGTTTACATCTAAGTCTGCGGGTAAGTCCGATTTGTTGCTGCTTTTTGTTGGATTTTTCATTATAAAGAAAATCAATAAATTATTTTTATTTATATCGGATTTTTAATTTTTTTTAATTTATTGATTTTTTTAAATATAAATAATGACTCTTCCTGCTTAATTGATTAATACATTGTTTTTATCTGTTACGCTAACTAAGATTTAATTTAATCTTAATGCAAATAAATTACTGTTCAATAATTTGGTAGAAACTTTCTCCGCTAGTAGACGACGCGTGTTATTCGTTTCAAAATCACGCTTTGTCAAGGCGGCTAAATGGAATAAATACACGTTCCCATGACTACGAAATGAAATAAACAGACTTAAGCTCAGTTAACACTATACAATTAATTGGGCCACTTAATTGTAAGCAATAAAATTGTATAGTGTGAACAGAAATATTGTAACAATGGTTCCAACTATTTCTGTTCACACTATGCAATTTTCTTGATTACAATTAGTTGGATACATTTAAGTAGCCCAATTAATTGTATAGTGTGAACTGGGCTTTAGATAACTTTAGTTTGGTCACGCTAAGAGCTACGAAATATGATTTTTACATAAAACGCAATGGAATTGGTACATAACTCTTTTTTTTGCCATTTTTTTAATTCCGTCATTGAATACATTGTGATTTAAATCAATGATTTTTTAAATCAATTGAATTAAATCAAATTGGTTTAAAATAGCCAATGTATTTTAAATTTAATAATAACAATAGATGACCATTTATTTTTTGGTCGTACTTGCAGTATTTTAACGTACAGGGCTCTCCCAATTGAGAAACATCTTGCATTTACCTAATATTTTGTTTCTGAAAATATACTATTTATTTTTAAGCTGAAATGTACATGGCACTTCCAACGGCCCACTGTTCAGGTTATTTAGATATTGTTTTAATTTACCAATATATTTTTTGTTTTTTACAAATACCTATTCTTCATTTCCGTATTTAGAAACTCGGAACAACTATTTTTGCGTGGAGTTTGCAAGCTCTCTCCCCACTGGTTTAAGGGCTTTCCCCCGAGCTCTTCGGTTTCCCCTTTCAATAAAAACTTGTAGAGGTTAACGGTAATAGTTAGTGTAGGGAGCTGTTGGCTCGGGTGGCATGAAGGGCTTGCCACCACCCTCCTACGAAATTTAAACGGGCCACCTGAACAAAAGTCGCTAGATGACTCGGGCTTAAGGTGGTGCCTTGGGTGGTAGCCTAGCTGATTATTATTAATTAGCTAAATTAGATTCTTGGTAATAGGCGTGTTTATCTATAAGCGTTCATAAAAGGCTTTTCATAGAACACAAGCTGCTACGTGCACGTGCAGCACGTAATGTTTGAGGTAAAAATCCTAAAACCAAAGTGCCAATTAAAAACAAAATGCCAGCGGTCATGGGCTATTTAGAAAATTAAAATTTTCCCGAACACGTCGCCTAAAATGTCGCAGTACAGCGAATCGTGAAAATTCGTCTCCGCATTCTATCGTGATTCGATTTTGTCGATTCCTTTCGCGCGCCGACGACGGCCTACTTCAATCGTGCCATCTAGCGTTCGAATGAAGCGACAATTTGAAGATACCGTAACTACTCCGAATTAAACTTATCACTTGACTATTTCTCTTAAATCGGTTAACTATCAGCGTTGGAATTATTTAAATTAAATTATTTAAACTTAATCGTTACGTTAGTGAAGGAATGGCTAGTCTTAAAGTGTAAGCCATTAGAAATGATTCCTTTTCGCTTAGAACGTATTAGAACCTTTCAAGGTATGGCGTTGGTTTTTTCCTCTCATTACAAGTTGTCATTAGTCACATTGTTATATTATAGGCATGGGAGGGGAGATTCGTCTACGAGGGGGGGGAGATTTAGGATAGCCGTTGCATCGATTGGGTCGATAGAGTCGATATAAACATTTGGAATATTGCACTTTCCCCGTACGTCGTGGTTTCCCCCATTTCGACGTTGGCAGAAAGGGGGTCTCAATCGCCCCCCTCCCACCAACGACCTTTTCCCGCCCCCGCTGCTTTCGCTTTTCCCATTTGCACCGCGTTATAATAGACTCTCGTAGTGCACTCTCTCGGCCCACTCGGACACGTGTATTGTGTTCTGGAAAACCCGTGCCAAATATAAACGGAGCAAAAAGTTGAAAGGTCGCGGGCCATACACGGGCTTCGGAGTTTGTCGGTGACGTCTGTCTCGAGCCCACCCGTCGACGCCCCCCCCCCCCCGCGAATAAAGGAGAAACGGAAACGGTCGAGTTCCCATACGCGCGTCACCAGAGGGACGAACCATAGAGGAACTATGAACCAAATGAAACGGGAATATCACTTTTCTATCGAAAAATAAGCGAAGACGCCCCCTCACGCTTCTACATGGCTCCGAATAATCTATACCGTCGGCGTAGCTTTCACTTTTGCACCCACCCCCTTCCTCTCCCCCTCGCGGTCACTATTTTTAGTCATAGCCCTTTATTTTAAAAGAACAAAACTCGAGGACGCTTTTTCCTGGTGAAGCGTTGGTGACTCGAACCTGTATTTATGCACGCCTGAATCGCCACTTCTATTTTTAAGCTCTTTGATTTAGCTTCTAGGAACGCTTCGGTTTGTTTGTTGAGCGTTATTTAATCATACCTATTCGACCCGTAATTTGTTCCGTACCGCTTTATTTTAAACCAACTGTGTTTAACTACACCGCATACTGTAACCAGTGATTTTTAAACAATTTTCGTCTGGGTGTGTACGAAAAGGGGGGAGGGGGTAGCATTTTATAAGTGTAGTAAGTCATCCACATTTAGGGTAGGTTTGGTTTGGTTAGGTTAAGGTAGTTTAGGATAGGTTTGGTAAGGTTTGGTTAAGTTAAGTAAGGGTGGGGTGAGTGGGTTAGGTTAAGTAAGGGTGGGTTGGGTAGGTTAAATTAATTAAGGATCGGTTGGTTAAGTTAAGTAAGGGTGGGTTGGGTTGGTTAGGGTTAAGTTAATAGTTAACGGTAATAGTGAGTGTAGGGAGCTGTTGGCTCGCGTGGCATGAAGCGCTTGCCACCATCCTCCTACGCATTGTAACCCGGCCACCTGAATTAATGGCTTTAAAAGTCGCTTGATTACTTAGGCCTAAGATGGTATTATTAGCCTAGCTAAAAAAAGGTAAGGTTGGGTTGGTTGAGTTAAGTTAGGTAAGGGTGGGTTGGTTCAGTTAAGTCAAGTCGAGGTGTCGGACATTTTCATTTTTGACTACGGGATGTGTATTGGATATTCTTTGAAGGATTTTCCGTATAAAGTCTATGGGAAGGGTATTCGTGGATTTTTAGGATGGGATGCGTTGGGTCAGGGCTGGCGCTAGGATTTTCGGGCCCAAGGTAATTTTTACTCCAAAATTTGTTTTTTTGGAAATAGTCAGATAATTTTAGTTAGGCACCCGTTCCGGCGGGCCCGGGGTACTTTTGCCCCGCTCCCCCCCCCCTAACGCCGGCCCTGCGTTGGGTTAGGTTAAGTTTTAGGCAAAAACCATTGTGGACACATGCTACAACAATAGCCGCTTGCATTTCCTTCTAATCCTGTAGTTTCCATTGAAGATATATTTTGGGCCATGGCACAGGGAGTCCTGGGGGACAAGCCCCTCTGCTGGCGTAATTGAGTTCCTTTTGATAAATATTTAAAATTTGGTTTTTGGTCGTAAACTTCGTTGAAAGCACAAAATGAAAAACGTTCTTTGTTCGTACAACATCTTCTGAACAATAGATTGCGTTTCAGGTAAAATAATCTAAAGCTTTAACTGGAATTCGTTAGCGAAACAGTTATTTGCATTAAACCACCAATGATTTATTGGAGTGCAGTGAGCATGAACATACTTATGTTTTTTTTATACATGTAGTGTTTTATTATCAAATGCATGCTCAACACTAACGCAATTCACTCTTCGATATCTTTCTACAATCTGAGGAGCTCGATATGCCCATTGTTCCAGTAATATGTTCAATTGATGTTTCTACAAGATTATGTCCACTGTTAGTACCAAGATCATGCCAAACCCAAAAACTTGCTACAATCTGATAAGCTGAATGTTTTCCCATTAGATCATGCCGGCTCCAGTAATTTGCTACATTTCGTGCAATAGATGTTTCCACAACGTTAGGTCCACTGTTTGTAGTAATATCATACCGCTCCCAATGCTGCAATTCGTGAAATAGATTTTTCCACGAGGTAATGTCTACTGTTAGTACCAAGATCATGCCGATCCCAATGCTACAATTCGTGCAATAGATGTTTCCATAAGATAAAGTCCCCTGTTAGTAATAAGATCATTCCGGTCCCAATGCTATAATTCGTGCAATAGATGTTTCCATAAGATAAGGTTCACTGTTAGTAATAAGATAATTCCGGTCCCAATGCTATAATTCGTGCAATAGATGTTTCCATAAGATAAGGTCCACTGTTAGTAATAAGATCATGCCCGTTCCAATAATATTCTACAGTGCGAAAAATTTATGTGTTTCCGCAAGATAATTTCTACATTGTAAGATCATGTGGAAACCTATAAAATGCTATAATCTGAAGAAGAATTATTGTTAATTTCAGCAATTACAGAAGGAAAGGACTTAGCCGATATTGATCCAAAAGTCTCGTAAATTGAAGTTATAGTGAACCTATAAATGTTTAATACGGCGTCAGTCCCCGCCATTTTGTTTCGGCAGATGTCAAGTGTATAGGGCTTGTGAAAGTTCAAATGGTGTTCCTATTAGATAAGCGACCCTATTAGACGAGAAAAGCAACGCGCGGGGGCGTGTGTGTGTCGAGTGATTACCTACAAAGAGAGAGAGAGAGAGAGTAAGATGTTGAAAACGTCGGAAATCGATCGCGAAGCTGCGAAGGCTTGAAATATGTTTATAAAGCCATTATTCTCTTTAGTGAAGACTGCCGCGAAGTAAGGCCGGCAAAAATCCTCTCTCACTCTCCTCACTTACTCTCCGCGGTGCCAGAGGACAACGGAGACACTACGGACTCCTTACTTTCCGTCGCCTCATTGCTTTGTTTATTCTGGACAGTAAGAGTCTTTGTCGTAGGGCCTCCCACGCCCTCGAAGGGCTCCGCAGATTCCTTAAACAGCGGAGGCCGAGGGGGTGGTTCCCCTTGTGGGTCGAAAAGCCGCTCAATAATATTGTATAACGGAACTACATAAATCGCGCGGGACGAAGGCGGCGGTCGCTTCTCTGGCAAATTAGTATTCGCGGCCCGACAACGCTTGATAGCCTTCGCCGCCTCTACAGCACCAAATGTTGGTCGATTTTCACCGCGTAATATCGAACGATTTCTTCTTTTGGCCGGATTAAATTTTCGAAACTGTAAGGTCCCGCTGTGATCGCTAACGTCTTAACTAAAACCATTTTTCGCTCATATTTTGGTACTTACTATAATTATCTGTCGTTTACTCCGTAACGATTATATTAAGTGGGGGTGAAACTAATTTTATAAACCTCGTTAAAGTATTTACCGCAATAAAACTAACAAAATGGAAACTCCTACTTATGCATTTCATCAGTATCCGTTATGTACAGACGGCATAAACGTTCAAGGGTTAAACAGTGGCGTCGTTAGGATTTTCATTAGGGGAGCTAATCTGCGCAAACATTTTCGTCAGTTTAATCCTTGGGGATTGTTGTTTATTTTATTCTGAACTCGCGACGTTCAAAAATGTAGCTGGGGTGGCGGAGTGGTTAGCGCTTTCGCCTCGCAGCAAGAGGAACTGGGTTCGGTCCCAGCTTGTGGCACTGGGTTCAAAACTCGGAACCACTCCTGCGTAGAGTTTGCAAGTTCTCTCCCCACTGCTTAAAGGGGTTTTCCACCGAGTTTTTCGGCTTCCCCTTTCTATAAAAACTTGTTAAGGTTAACGGTATTAGTTAGTGTAGAAAGCTGCTGGCTCGCGTGGCATTGAAGAACTCTTTCTTTTACCGGAGTGCTCGAACTTGGGACAGCTTGCCCTCTTAAATCCGAGAGAAGGCCACCGAATACCCGATTCCTCAATTGCGTTTGCTAATTTCAGAATTTCTTTTCACTGATTGGATGATTCAAAATTCTTAAGTTCTATTTGTTGTTTTTTTTTCGGTTATTTATAAATTACTGTTCTGGTTTCTTATTACTATACTTATCTTTGTGTTTGTGATGTCTCGGTAACCACCTTGAATAGGCTTTGCCTCTGTTGTTGCCAGCGAAGCATTTTATTAAATAAATATTATTATTATTAAGTCATTAAAAGTTGCTAGATGACTTGGGCCTACGGTGGTGCCTTTGGTATTTGCCTAGCTGATTATTATAAGCGAAATCGTGACGTAACCACAAGCAAGCCAAAATGACGATAGCGAGATGCTCAAGAAATAGCACACAAATTAATTAGAAATTCGGTCAGTTTTTCGTGTAGCCGTTCAGTAGCCTTATACGTGACGATTGCAAACGGAGATCAACGGTTAATGATCCATTTCCCCTTCGTTGCCCGTTACTGAACGCAGCCCAGATACTGCTGTGTGGTCTTTGTTACCGAGTGTAGCGGTCTATAAATTGAGTGTTTAAAGTGACTAGAGCAAACGTATTCCGAGTAGCGATAATAAGTAATGTGTGGGTCAAAAGCCGAAAGAAAGGTCCAGTTTCAACGAATGTGTTGGGTCGTGACACGTTCGTTCATCTGCTCTGGGATTTGAAACGACTTCAAAATTCTGAGCAGTGGGTATTCTTTAAAAGGAGTATGAACTAAATCGAAAAATCGCATGATAATACGAGCTACGACTTGCTTTTAACGTAACTAGCGCCAATAATTTATATCTTCTGTTAAACAAGGTGTAAGCAATGTGGAATTTGTTTATGAAGATTGAAGAAAACAAACATGGTTCATAGTTCCTTTAAAGAAAACTTGAAAACTTTAATATTTTCTAGGGAGGGAACAGCTCTGGCCTGAGCGTGTCCGTTTTCCTCACTTTTTCCGTCCACTGACGAACTTGTTTCTGTCTGGGTTTCATGATTCATCGTAAACTAAATGTGTTTTCCGACAATTTTTTGCAAAAATTAATATTGATTTGGTGCAGTTTCTATTTATGACTGAAATTTTCGTTGTCTCTGTCAAGCAGTAATTTAATATTAATAGCGCTTTTGCCAATAGTCTTTAAAAGTTACGTGATATTTCTGAACAGGGCATTCCATTCAATTGTCAAGAGTACGAAATAAAAGAGTAAGTGGTAACAAACCTATATCTAAGTACCTCCGAGTAGTTCTATTTGAATGAAATATTTTCTGTTCCTTTCCGAATTCACGAAGCGTAAATAACATTCAACAAGTTCCCGCCATAGCGAATACTTCTCTATCATCGCGTGTTGAATCCCATTCGATTGATTTTATAATTCAGCACCCCGCTTTTATCTTTGGCGAAAATCTGAGCGTCGGGCCCAACTCGTCGAAAGCGAGATCAAAGAGCCCCTATTTAGGGCCTATAAATTCGTCATTGTCCACTTTGAAACGCCTCGTTTGGAAATTTGCCCGCCCGCGCACCACCGGGGTCCCCGGAACAATGGTTGTCTGCCGTGACGTCATCCGTGACAGAGACGCTGCGAGTTGGCGAGCGCGCGCCGGTTTAATAGCGGGCGCACGTGGCGCGATCGGAATGACTATCTCGAGGTTGGCCGTGTTTTACCGGCTGCTTGGGTTTGCTGCGAGCTAAAATAGGCGCGAGATTTCGACGCGCGCTCTTTCCCGCGCTTTTAGCGTCCCCGTTTCGCGAAGAGGGAGTCACCGGAGATTCATCCGGCAGAAAAAGCGCCGTCGTTCGCGTCGTGAAAAGCGACAGAAGCGCTAGGCCTTTGTCGGGTGATTCATCCCGTGCACGTGCAGACGCGGGCTCTACGCGGGGGCGGACGGGCCGAGCTCGCGCCGAAGTTCTTTTGGGGGCGACAGACGCTATTCGAGCCAGCTCTCTCCTCTCTCGGGACATCTGCTCGTTCTCGCGCCAGGACCATCCTGGTCGCGGGTACAAATCTTGTTGCCTCGGAAGTGTATTCCCTCCAGAGCCCATCATCCGGAGCCAAAACATGACGAACTATTACGCCAGGGGGCTCCCCTCTCGCTTTTTATCAGCTGATGAATTTTTATAGCGACCAATATGCTCGTATTTGTCAATTGAGTTTTTTTATTCTAATTTTAAATTTCACTTTCGACGAAAATATTATTTATATTCTTGAATATTTAGAAATGAGGCTCAAGACTTAACGTATGGTGGATTATTTTTTTTTGGTTGAAGGAATGGGGATTGTGCTCGATGGGTTTTCGGTGGACTGAATCGACTAATTTTATGTACAAAATTTCAATTTGCAAGACGTAAAGTTATTGTTTTCAACCTTTTACAATAATAATAATAATAATAATAATCAGCTAGGCTTATATCATAGAGTAAACCACTATCAGCGAAACTTGTTAACACAATTCGTACACAACGTCTTGTTTTCGAGGCGTGAAATTAACAAGTTGGCCTAAAGGTAATGTACAATATCTGGATAAAAAAGTATGTTTATACTCTGAAAAATGTAAGAACCACACCATCGCTCTTCGGACTATATTTTTCACGCCTCGAAAACAAGTTAGCCCGTTAGGATTAATGTTTCACGCGCTTTCATAGGGCCTTCCACTATGTGAGTGGTTTACTCTATGGCTAATACTTTAGGTTTAAGTCATCTAGTGACTTTTAATGCCTTTTATCAGGTGGCCGGGCTACAAAGCGGAAGGAGTATTTTCCGAGTTTTCACCCAATGCCTAATTTATTACTATTACCGTTAACATCAACAAGTTAACTCTACGACAACCAGGTGGCGCTATCGTAGAAATCTAGGGCGAAATGGCCCAGTACACTATCATAGACTCTTTTTAGCTTACCCGTGACAATTTAAAGCAGAGTATATAAAGAATATGAAGCGAAGCACCAAATTTGCTGATATTGGACGTAGCACATAGTGGCGCCATCTAATCGGTGGCTGTTATTAAAAATTTCGCTCATTAGAGGAATATAGCAAAACATATTTTAAAACGAAAACATGTTTAACTTATAATTTTTATTCAAAAACAGTAGATGAACTTAACTATATCCTTAAAATACCTGATTTCTCAGTATTTATAAAATTAAAGGAAAAGTCCAGGTTGGGTAAAACTTGGGTCTATCTGAAAGATCATGTTTAAATATACTCCAAAATATCAGTCGTAAAATTGTATCTTTTTTTAATGACGATAAATTAATTTTTAAATGAGCGAAATTTACCCGCCAAGAGAGCTGCCATTTTCTTTCGCCTTCCCTCCGCAGACCGCGCGCCGAGCAAGCGCGCGCAGGGAACAGAGCGCTGTTATAGCGCTAACAGCGCGTGATTAAAGTCCTAAAACCAAATGGCAGATCGCTTAGCGGGTAAATTTGGCTCGTTTAAAAATTAATTTATCTTCATTAAAAAAAGATACAATTTTACGACTGATATTTTGGAGTATATTTAAACATGATCTTTGAAATAGACCCAAGTTTTACCCAACCTGGACTTTTCCTTTAAATAATTTGGACTTTCACATACATTCCAAAAATCATGATAATTAGATGAGATTTTCTGTCCAGAATACAAGAGGGACTTTTTGTTAAATTTTAGGAAGGGCTTCAGAAATAACCCCAGCGATTGCATAAAAGGTTACACCGGCATTTTAATTTTACCAGTTTCCCGCACGAGCTCCGGAAATAAGGCTTGAGAAATCCATGATTATGATGGGTCAGAACTGCCACGGATTACGAAAGGGGGGGGGGCTACTGGATTTCCACCAAGATTATTTCAGACTATGGCCCTTTAAGCAAAGACCTATGAAGAAAAATATTTGTTAATAAAAGCGAGATTGCAAACAATTGAAGAAGGCTAACGTTGGTATTTCTGCGCCACCTATTTCGTTTTCGCAATAATTCTTAGTCGTCGCGCGGTATTATTACTTTGTAGGTTTCGCAACGGCGAATTTCTGGATGCTGGCTGGTAATTACTCGGAGATGTTTTCGTCTTAGCTACGCAGCCTTCACCCACTTATCTACTTCGCATGGTATAGCGGCGTCAACCAGACTCCCCGAGTGTACAAGAACTTTGAAATGAGTAACGACGCGACGGGGGGGAGGCGACGCCCATAAATAAGCGCCCCCCGCTGCGCCGCTGTTTTGTTTATAGTTGAGCAGCGTAATAATATATAGCGGCTAGGAACTGAGGCCACGAAGACGGTAAACAAGACGTAGACGCCATCTAGTTGATCGAGTTGGAACTTTTCTCTCCCCTAGTGGACAAAATCACGAGAGAAATCGCCGCTGCTTTTCGAATGGAAAAACTACGCCCGTCCAATGTCCGCCTCTCGACTGCCCTTTGGTCATCGCGGCGCTAATTTAGGCCTAGTCGCGTTCCACTTGACCGCGTCCAGTCATCGAGATAGCCACCGACAAGAAGCGTAGCCTCCTCCGTGTAGCCTTTGTAGACGGCGTAAACAGGGCCACCCTACAAATGTCCTCCCCCGGGGAGGTGATCAACTTTCGCAACTGACTGCTTTATGCTATTTTGTTAATCTGATAGTTTCGGAAAACACCCGTATTCGTTTAAATTAATAGATATTTAAATTTAAACCACTTGTTGATCAGTATTTTTAAACACTCCAAGATAATGTCTACGTAAAAATGAGCCGTTGATGACTCTAGCCAATGAAAATTGATTTTTTGAAACTAAACGTTGAAATAAGTTTCTCTAATATGGAAACTAAGCAAAGTATATATTCTATTTTTTTCCACGGATAGTTTTCAAATATAATAAATAATAATAATCAGCTAGGCTAATACCCAAATATTCATAACTAACGGTAATAGTTAGTGTAGAGAGCTTTTGGCACGCGTGGCATGAAGGGCTTGTCAACACCCTTCTACGCATTGTAACCCGGCCAGCATTATAAGCTGCTAGATGACTTTAGCCTAAGGTGGTACCTGATTATTATTAGCTATATGCGCAACTGTGTTAGATGATTTCATTTAAAACCGTTATTATTGTTAGTTAATTCAATTTTATTTTACTTTCACAAATGTGACAAGACTTCCTATATTTTCCTATATTTTTAATGCCGTCCTATAAGCTTTTCATTTTCACCTATTTTCCTAATTTCAGGGTCGTTTGATAAAAATTTTTAATAGAACATGTAGTGAAAACACTGCCACATTCGAACAAAACCTTGAAATCCGTTAAGTGATACAATAATGCAAGAAAGCAGTGTACAAAAAATTATCAATATTCCAATAGATACGAGTCAAAGCATACCGATATGTCATAATTACCTTATTATTTTATACTATATTTTCCTATTTAGTGTCCTATATTTTACTATAATTCGCTTATTTCATTTCCTAAATTTTCCTATAAGTATAGCAAACAGCAAGAGGGGGGCGTAATGGGGTCGGAAGACGTCACTTTTAGGGAACCAATGAGATACCATTCCGGATTTGATATTTTTATCTGGAAATAGTCATTTTCCCAAAGTAGAAATAACGTACATTCTTACTAAGAGTGAGAAAAGCGTGCTCCCTAAATCCAAGAGAGGGCGCTGCGTGTCCTTCAATCGCGGGTCTCTCGATCCAGCGAGACGGTGTTAGCTCGGCTGAGCATCGGGCCTTCGTTACAGTGGCGCTGATCTAGTTTCCACGGGGGGGGGGGCGTTCCTTTCTTCATCAGAGGCGACTGTCTCCCCGGGGGCTTTCTGGCGCTCGTGCTTCGAGACTATTTACATCTTTTTCGGAACACGAAAACAAGATGCTATGAGTTACGCTTTCGGGGTCGCCCATAAAGCCTCCTGGCTTTGCTTATGAAATCCAGGGTTGCCACAGATATGTCATGGAACTTAAAAAATTCGTAAAAGGTCGGGGAATATAAATTATTCAGGAAACTTTTATAAAGTTAATTTTAGTTCTGTGTGCTAATAATTATGATTAAATTATCAATAATTTGATACTGATATAATCTACTTAATGACGTTCAGTGGCGGCTTAAGAAGGCTGGGTCCCCGGGGCGGCGGCAGTGTTTTGTGACACCCCCTAGGACCGTGCAGAAGTTTTCACGGGACCGTCTTCTTCAAGTTTAATCGTTCTGATTTGCACCCCCCCTCGAGTTTCTCCGATGGCACCCCCTACTGCCCTGGTACCCGGGGCGGACCCCCCCCCCCCCTTAGGCCGCCACTGATGACGTTTAAATAATTTCAATCTCGACTTACTCGTGTCAATCTCGATTTACTCGTTTCAATCTCGTTTTACCCGTTTCAATCTCGACTTACTCGTGTCAATCTCGACTTACTCGTGTCAATCTCGACTTACTCGTGTCAATCTCGACTTACTCGTGTCAATCTCGACTTACTCGTGTCAATCTCGACTTACTCGTGTCAATCTCGACTTACTCGTGTCAATCTCGATTTACTCGTTTCAATCTCGACTTACTCGTGTCAATCTCGATTTACTCGTTTCATCTCGACTTACTCGTTTCAATCTCGATTTACTCGTTTCAATCTCGATTTTATCGTGATTTTATCGATATACTCCGACAGAGATTATATCTACCTTATATTGGTTGATCATCCTGAGCATTGTTGTATTGCAGACTCCAGTAGTTCTTTGCAGAGTTTTAAAACGCTATAAATAGAGAGTTTGCGATTTAAAACAGCAAAAACGTATTTAGGTTACTGCGAGAACGTACGAGTCGATCCGTTTTCAGAAGCAAACAGGACTACTTTCTGTCTACATTCGAAAAGAATCAGTACCGCCATCTGACTACGAATTATTTTGCTATTGATAATTAATTTAAAAACCAAATCGAAAATTTTACCTTTAATTAAAGTTACATAAATTAATAGTGAAATCGAACTTTTCCTTAACGAATTATTAAATTTTTTTCTTAGGATAAAATAAGAAGTTTTTCTGACCGTTACTAGGTGGCGTGATATAATTTGAGAAAGGGTCTGGATCATACAAGTTGGTGAGAAAGAAAGACACCTACGTTCTTAGTAATCTAAATAACTTCTTGATAAGAATACCTTTTTTTAGTGATTTTAGGCGATATTTGACTTAAAATTACATTTTATTTTAAATTAAGACCGACTTGGTTGAAAATTATATCTTTAGTTAGAACCCATCATTTCTGAACTAGGTTTACGGTTGCATTAAGGAATTTTAATTTTAGATGTGATTTATGGCCTATTCGTGGGACCTCATAACTCGCGTACGCACTATTGTCATATTTGAATTTCGTTATCGAACTCCGAAAACATTTACGTTTCTCAACCTTATTTCCAAAACCAGGTAACTCGAAAAATTCGGTTTGTCTAAAATTTAATTTAAATTATCGTGTTCGCGAAATTAACTTTCGGTAACATTCCTCTTGGTTTATTAAGTTGATAGGAAATTTGTTTAAATTTAATATATAAAATATTGTTAATATATTGGGAGGATTGTGGGTACTTAAATTTCCGTGATTTCAGCGGATTGTCTCAGAAGAGTCATTATCCTTAAGTATAAATAAATAAAATCTTTTTAAGACCCTTAAAGCGAATAGTTTTGTTTTTTTAGGTTATTTTTCGTGATTTTTCTGTAGTGATTTCCCCTCGTGTCTTTTAATGTTCACAGCGAAACTGTTAGATTCTGTTAGTATTGCGTGTTTAAATAGCATTTATCTAAACGCTGATTATTGTAGACTTCAAAACTCTACTTTTACAATTATACCATCATTAATGTATTTATTAATGTTTATGTTAAGACGATATTTAGCGTGATACTCATTAAAATCAATCAAATCAGCACGGTTTACAATTTGGTTTCCGAAAATGTACTACTTATGACGCTATTGAAATACATTATCGGTTAGAGTTGTAAGTCGGAAAGGTTTATGGAAAATGAACGAGGCCTTTTTTTCGGAAAAGTTTCCTTATTTTTCAGAAAAAAAAAAAAGTTTTAATTCCATGATTAGTCTAATATTGTTTGCAAATTTAAATAAATCGACATTTTCGCCTCATTTTTTCGAATCTAAAAGTAAAACTAAACCTCTATACTAGTTTAAACTGATTAACAAGGTAACACAATTAATGTTTTGTAGTATGTTTACTGTTATTAGACATTTTATATCAATAAAAAGTTAAAAACATTAAATCCCTTAATATGTAATTTTAGTTTAAATTTTTTATTTTTCCAATTTGCGGATAATTTTCTGCAATTCGGAAAATTTTCTAGAAGTTTTTGCAGAAAATTAACAACTCTATTATTGGTAGATCTCAAAATTAATTTTGCGCCATTGAAACGGGGACGTATTTCCTTTCTCGCTCTCGTGCCGAAGGTACATTAAACTTAGGATTTGCTCCACATAGTCATTAAGTAAAAATAAACATATTTTTGATAATATTTTTAAATTATTCTAGATGAGTAATCGTTTGTCTTTTAGCTAGGGATAATGATGTAATCTCTAATACTCCTTCTCCTAAGTGAGTTTACTTAAGCTGAGTTACTTCTGTCCGCGAGCCGTAAGTGGGAAGAAGCTAATATTATTTATCCGGGGCGGAATGAGCGCTAGTGGGGAGAGCGCGTGGGCGAAAGGGCTTAAAGGTAAAGGGGGAGGGGTGGGCCCCTTTTTTGGGGGAGATGGAGAGAGCGTTGATGGGGCCGCGGCCTTCCGCGGAGATGCGCAACCATTGATCGGGAACATTGTAGTTTCCTTCTTGAAGAAGGCGAAGCGGTAGAGGCAGCCGGAAGAGTCGAATGCGAGTCGAAGGGGTTCTCGGAGCGCCAACTTCGGGGTCGAAGGCGGCTGGTGGCCGCTGAGAAGTCGTCGGTTGATGAAGCGCCGGGGAAACTTTATTCAACAAGGATTTCTTTAACCAGAAACTGCGCGCGCTCTTCCCGATAGAGATTGTTTCTTCCGCTTGGGATTTATGTCAGAAGTCGGACCCTCATCCTTTCTCCCCGCTCCGCTCGCAGCCGCCATCTGACGGCGTTTCGGGGCACCATTTGCCACCCCCCTCCTTGACCCCCCCTTTGAATCGAAACTCGGAGGGAGGAAGTTAGAGAGTGAGAGCTTCTCTCCGAGTCGCGTATGTAGAAAGTGAACATCGATTATTACAAACTGGAACGTGTGTACGAGTCGTCCGTCGGCCAAGTGAGCGTGTGCTGTTTGGGGTCTACTGCTCGGCCGCGATTGAATAGCGGGGGCCCGGGATGCCCCCTTTCTCGTAGGCTGAAGGCGAAGTATCTTTTTGGGGGGCAGGCGCGGGGGGATTGGGATTTGGCGGATGAAGTTGAGGAAAATAGAGAAGCTTTCTCCAAACCGCGATCGTGCCCGTCGCTGCCACCCTCGCGACCATTAGGCGTACAGCCCCGGCAAGAATACCTTTTAGTGGCTACCCAGAATGGCCTTCTATCGTTTTTATCTCGCGAAAAAAGGTAAACGTTCTAAAAATCAAACCGCGAACTCGCTATTCCGCTTAAGGATTCTCCTCTCGAAATGTCTCAATATTTATTCTTTATCGGGTTTCAAAAATAAACCGTTATTTCAGGAATTCGAGGGGTGGGTCTCTTAACCGTTTAAAGGGAGTATTTACTTACATATTTATGGTGGATCAATGAATTTTACGTTTCTCCCCGCCAGGTTGAGCAGAAAGTTGGGGTGATTGACGCCCCAAATCGTAGCGCGTGTTAGCAGACGATTTTTCGATTTATCTTATAACCCCTTAAACTCCAGAATTCAATGTAATAATTTCATTTCCACTATGGGTACAGCAGCCTTCAACAAAATAGACTGGATTTACGAGACAATCAACGATCCAGTGTTGGGCACCGCTCATCTCATTGTGAGCGGATTTGTTATTATGAGCGAAAATGAGCGGTAAAATATCTTTTTAAAAGAGCGCAAAACATAAATGAGAGGAGCGAAAATGTTACCGCTCAAAAAAGAGCGAAAATTTTACCGCTCAAATAAGAGCGAAAATGTTACCGCTCAAAAAAGAGCGAAAATTTTACCGCTCAAATAAGAGCGAAAATGTTACCGCTCAAAAAAGAGCGAAAATTTTACCGCTCAAATAAGAGCGAAAATGTTACCGCTCAAAAAAGGGCGGAAAGAGAGGAGCCAAAATTTTACCGCTCAAAAAAGAGCGGAAAGAGAGGAGCCAAAATTTTACCGCTCAAAAAAGAGCTGAAAAAGAGGAGCGAAAACTATACCGCTCAAAAAAGAGCGGAAAGAGAGGAGTGAAAATTATAACGCTCAAAAAAGAGCGGAAAGAGAGGAGCGAAAATTTTACCGCTCAAACAAAAACGGAAAGAGAGGAGCGAAAATTTTACCGCTCAATAAGACGTGAGCGTGAGCGGCTCTTTGACGAAAATGCCCAACACTGCAACGATCCTCAAGACAATGGCGCACCTACAAGTTATTTAAGGGGGGCAGGAAGGCTCAAACATTCTGGGGGGGGGGCGGAAGATTACGGGTGTAGGCATAAGTAACGTAATAACAATAAGAATGTCAATTACGAAAAATTATCTCTAAACTGATTTTCAGAGCTATTGCGCAATCTAGGTCTAGCTCTCAGTACAGATTTCCCTAGTGTCTAAATGTGCCTAAGGCGAAATGTACTACTACGAAGGACGATAGCACGCTACTCAGTTCGAGTGCGAGTCCAAGTAGAAACCGGGCTAGAATGTCGGCGTCGAAAAACGGTTCGGTCAGGAAATTAGCATTAAAACAATAGGAAGTGTCATAGTTATGGTTATTATGTTATATATCCACGATGATCATGGTCTTGTCACGACAGGGGGAGAAAAGAACGTCAATCGCGATGGAAGACTTACGTTATCGGCTTCAATGTCCGCAAAACCCTCTCCCAACTTCCTACCTAACCAACACCTAGCCAGCGATTTTAACCTACTTGCCAACTGTAAAAAACATGGCTGCCAACCTTAAGCCACATATAAAAAGTCAATTTTACAACCTGAAACCACGTATATACCAACTATAAAAAGTCAATTTGCCAACCTGAAATCACGTATATGCCAACTATAAAAAGTCAATTTGCCAACCTGAAATCACGTATATACCAACTATAAAAAGTCAATTTGCCAACCTGAAACCACCAATATGCCAACTATAAAAAGTCAATTTGCCAACCGGAAACCACCTATATGTCAACTATAAAAAGTCAATTGGCCAACCGGAAACCACCTATATGCCAACTATAAAAAGTCAATTTGCCAACCTTAAACCACCTATATGCCAACTATAAAAAGTCAATTGGCCAACCTGAAACCACCTATACACCAACTATAAAAAGTCAATTTTCCAACCGGAAACCACCTATATACCAACTATAAAAAGTCAATTGGCCAACCTGAAACCACCTATATACCAACTATAAAAAGTCAATTTTCCAACCGGAAACCACCTATATGCCTAGTATAAAAAGTCAATTTGCCAACCTGAAACTACCTATATGCCAAATATAAAATGATCAATGTGCTAACCTGAAACCACCTATATACCAACTATAAAAAGTCAATTTTCCACCCTGAAACCACCTATATGCCAACTATAAAAACATCGACTTACCAACCATTTATAAGCTTATTGTCCCACCCCTTGGCAACATAATAAGAATTCTTTATCCTAGCTATTCTAATATAAATTACGAATAATAAAACAAGCATCATTTCCTTGAAATACGAAAAAACTACCACCTATAATCAGTAAAGAGTCATATGAAACTAAATGGAATACACACTTTTGAAAATAACCATTAAATTTACTTAAAAACAACTCAAGTTAGCACTACCAAAAAACCAGAGGGAAGCGTGGATTTAAGAACTTGAAAGTTTCTAATTTTTATTTCAATGTTTCGTACTAATGAAGAATCACAACGGATCGCTTTAGAGTACCCAGGCTCGAAAAATATGTTCTTCAAATTTATATTTAATTCTTTTTATATTCTCAAGTATTGAAATTGCCATTCTTAGTTCTTAAATGAGAACTTCTAACTTTTATTGAGATCCGTATATAGTTATTTCTTTTAAATTGATTGCTTCGTCGAGACTTCTTTCTGAGAAGCGATTCTATTCCCAGAGAAAATCCAAGAAAACTGTCCAAAGATAATCTTCAGTTGAGACCTTTCGCGATGTTCCGAGAAACGCTTAACCGATTCTTGAGATTCTTCCATCCCCACCTCATACGCCAAAGACAGCTACAAGTTTTCAGAACTATACGCTGTATATTAATCAACTTTTTATTTTAAATATTATTAATTGCTTATGAAGGGCTCAGTGATATTTTAATTTTATATAATTAGCGAAAAAGTAGATTAGTCCATTATTAAAAAGGGATAATAAAGCTAAATCCTAAACAAATTTGAAGAAATTTAAAAACTTACTAATAGCTCGTACCGATAGGTCTTCGAGCAAACAAAAAGACGCGAAACTCGTACCAAATAGATTTTAGTCACTATAGGCTCTCCAATAAAACCTCTGTTTTTACTTGTTGTGGCGAAAAGGCGATCGCTGAATTCAATATCTCAGGCTGGTCAGTTACCAGTTTCTGTTGGCTAGCTAAAGAAGTATACTCAAGTCCAGCCAACCATTCACACTCACTTTATAACAGGGTTTGAAAAGAAAACTTGAAAACAAATAACTGTTTTTTTGTGAAAACCAAGTTTTTTTTTAAAATACTTATTTATTTTAATTATAAACTATTTTTTCGCTTGTTTTAATTATTTTTTAATTTATTAAAAAAATTAACTTATTATTTTCTGGGGCTATTTTCTTTGGTTGTTAAAGACTTTAAACAAAAACACTAGTTTGCATGCTTTATCAGTGCCTAGTCGATTACTATTAGCCAATAATCAACTATAGAAATAATAGAATAGCAGTATCGCTTTAAAAAGTGTAGTGTCTTTAATGTTAAAAAGTCTTGTAACCCAGCCACCTGCATTAATGGCTTTAAAAGTCACTCGATGGAATGGGGTGGAGGTGGTGCTGATTATTATTAAGCTTACACGTCCAGGCTCTGTGTAGACTAGACTTCGTAGTGAATCGCTGAATGAGTTTTATTGAAGCGTTTATTCTATCGCTCAGATCCAGGCCGACCTATGCATTTGGAGTAGCTACAGAAAATATAAAAATAAAATATTCAAGTGCTGGTGACGCTCCTTAAGTTGCCTTTAAACCAAAACCACGTAACTTGAATTACGTTGTTTTATCTGTAGAGATTAAATATATTCTATGGAGGTTTCTGAAAGCAGTGAAAAAAATGCAGTCTTTAAATCACAGGGTGATTGATATAGCGGCGCTCATTTTAGTGAAATTTACACTTAGGTGGTTTTAGTGTGCTTATTAAATAAATGTACAGGGTAATAGAAATATTGTCCATAATAATTGGACAGGGTGATTAATAAAGCACGGTCATGAATTTTTCTTTGAGGTAAAATTCCCCCTTGGATTTTAATGCTTAGTAAGTTAACCATGTTCAACTACTGAGTGATTGAGATAATGTTTTTAATATACAGGTAGGTTGAGAAAAACGCTCATTTTCAACCAAATTCCTCTTGGGTTATTATAGTACGCTTATTAAGCTACTGTCAAGGTGATTGAATTTTTTTCTAATTTAAACTAAACATTAAATATAATTTAATACATTTGCGCTTACTCAAAGGTCCGTGACATCTTGTTTTGACCATTTTTGAAAAATAACCCAATCCGTGACCGTTTCGAAACTACTACTTTAACTACTAATTCGTTGTCGCAACAGCTTGCACGCGTTGAAGTTGCCGTACCATCTGTGGCACCGTTCAATAACGCCATAATGAAGTCTTTAGGTGAAATAACTCCACTCGTCTTGTTGATGGCAGTATACGAGGAAGGGTGGTATATCTCCCGTTGTCGTCATCAGGGACTCCGAGGCGAAGTGTCATCGCGTTGGTACCATAAATTTAACAGCGGGCCTCGTTACGGGCTCTATTGTAGTTCGATATCTTCGGAATCGAGAGATAAGTCGCATCCGCTCTCCTGTTGCTAAGTCGCAGCGATGACAAAATCGTGACACGTTCGACTTCTATCGCGAGCGCTTACGAATATAGTCGAACTGTTTGGAATATATGAGGCGTACGAACGGGCTTTGTCGCCTCCTCTGACGAACGTTAACAAGGAGTCTATGGGCCGAACTAAAAGGGCTGCCATATTTCCGTGGTTCATTGCACCCGACCGATTGATTCCGGTCGAAAATAACTTTCAGCGAGCGCGATACCTGGTCTCAACTAGTCCGGAGTACAGTGTGTGTCAAAGAGGTTTTTCTCTGAGTTCTTTGGTTCCCCTTTCCCGTAAGACACTCATACAGGTTCGTGTGGATCTGGTTAGTAAGTACTTTCGCCTCGCAGCAAATGGAGCCGAGGTTGATCTTGGCTGGTGGAAGTTGTGGAACTGGGTGAAAACTCGGAACTACTCTTTCCGTGTTGCGTTTGCAAGTTATCTCTCCACTGGTTGAAGGGGTTTTTCCTCGAGTGATTCGTTTTCCCATTTCCATAAAACCTTTTTAGACTTGTTGGCTCGCGTAACATGAAGGGCTTCCTACGCATTGTAATTAATTAATTAATTAAGGCATTAAAAGTCGCTATTTGACTTGGGCTATTTTTATAGTAGGGGAAAGAGAATAGTTAGCTTGGGAAATATGATCCTAGTTTATTTTAATTATTCACTACCGATTACTGAAAATTCAGCCACTAGATGTACAAAATATTTGACGTTGGCCACTACGTGGATCTATTGAAACCGAAAAGTCTAATTGAAAGATGAAAGAGATAAATTTAAAACGAAAAACACGTGGAATTGTTAAAAGTAAAGCTAAGCGCTCGCAGGCGACATCTCGTGGAATTAATTTCGCTTTCCAGGGTTAAGAAGCCTTCCGGGTCTCCTACAGATGGCGCGCTTTCTCTTACGAAGGTAAAATACAGGGTGTTTCAAAGGTTATGTAGGAAAATGGGGGGAAAACCGGCATACTTCTCAACTCACCCCCTACAACTCCTTCACATTTTTGCATAACCTTTTGAAACACCATGTATATTATACAGGCGGAAAGCGTAATCAGTTCAATGTCTCTAGCGTAACTTTCATCGGTCCATCATCCTCGCTGGGAGAGATAGACTTCTCTACGAATGTCACAATGGTACCATTCGGCCAATGGTTCAATTATCAACGCGTTCGCCTACTCAAGCCGCCTATCTAGAACAGCGCGAGATGGTCTGACGTGATCAACCCAAACCAAAAGCTAAATCCAGTATAATCAGTTCGCCTATATCGTACCCGCGGGGGGGGGGGGGGCGTATACTTTAAAGAGGTCATAAGAGTGGACATCGGAAAAGGCAAATAGTTCTGGGAAGGGGACATCGCGGCACTCTAGGCTAGTGCCTGGAATCTCCCCCCCCCCCCCCCCGCGCGCATCCTCCTCTCAAAATCTAAGGCTGGGCAGTTGCGTGGTCCCCTTTGTTCCGGGGGGGATGGATAAGGGTTAAACGGGGGGGGGGTAAATCGAGAAAGGGCGACTCGTAGGCGCCCATGAGGGGGGTGGAGATACAGCCTAGGTTTCGTCCTAGAGCGGGCGTAGGAGGAGGTCGGCGGGCGGGTAGCGAGAAGTACGGTTTTCCCGCTACACAATTTCGCCAAACCCAACCCTTTCGAGTCGAACCGCGTTGCGCAACGTCGCCCCCTCCGTCGTCGAGAATATATTCACTGCTGTAGTCCCCGCTGCCTATACCCATCCCATCTTCCATGCCCTCCCCCTCTGGCTCTTTTACTTATTGACGTCGGCGATCTCTGTTTGAGTAGACGTCGCGGAGAGCGGCCCTAATTTATAGACGCGGTCTTCCGTCGGAATTTGCAATATTCGGCTAATCCTCGCCGCGTAACACCCCCCCCCCCCCCCAGCACTCTCTCTCTCTCTCTCTACTCTTGGCTCATCTTCTCCTCCCTCCTTTGTTCCCTCAACGCCCCCTCTCGGCAAGACGTAAACAGCCCTCTGGTTCGACGTGTGGGCGCGTACTCCCGAATATGGATGGGAACCCCTGGCGGGGGGCGGGGAGAAGACCGCTTTTTCGCCCCCCACCCCCCGGCGGACTTGAATAAATAGATAGCCGCTGCCGCTCGCCGGACTCACTCCTTTAATCCAAACTGGTTTTCCGAGTGTTGCCAATTAACATTTAACCCGTCGAAGGAGGCTGGGTTCATTTCGGCCAGCCGCCTTATTATTATTTCTCTGGCTCTTTTTTTGACCGCTCATTGTTTCCATTGTCATGATTTGTTTCTTTTCATCGATGGAGTCTCGCTGATTTATTACTAGCAAAGAGATTAACGCTGTCGAGTATTATTGTTTATTTTAAACTGTTTATTTGTTGGGAAATGCTACACTCTACCTACCTTTTTTTTGGTCTGTAACTTCGTCTGTAACGATTTTAAGTAAAAACAGTGTATCTGAGATATTAGGAATGGTTAAATTTAACGCCCGAACCCAGGGGCATTTTGCCCGGATCGTAGTTTCTCAAAATGTAGACTATAACCGTAAGTAAGGTAATATAAATAAGTATGTCAATTAGGAAAAATTATCATCGAACTGATTTACAGAGCCACCGAACTGATTTTAAGATCTATTGCGCACTCTAGTTCTAAGTTTGCTACTACCAAGGTGGGGTGGCGAAGTGGTTAGCGTCTTCGCTTCGCAGCAAGAGGAGTCGGGTCCGATCCCAGCTTGTGTGTGCAAAACTCGGAACTACTACTCCTTCTGCGTAGAGTTTACAAGTTCTCTCCCGACTGGTTAAAGGTTCTTCGGTTTCCCTTTCCATAAAAACTTGTCGAGGTTAACGGTAATAGTAAGTGTAGGGAGCTGTTGACTCGCGTGGCATGAAGGGCTTTACACCACCCTCCTATGCATTGTAACCCGGCCACCTAAGGTGGTGCCTTGGGTATTAGCCTAGCCTAGCTGATTATTATAACATTCTACTCAAATCGAGTGCAAGTTCAAGCTGGAGCTTGCCGAGAATGTAAGTCATTCTGGTCGTTATTTCCAAACATCTGTAGGTAATAAGTTAATCAGATCAGCAATCTGTTCTCAAATTGTATCTGATTCATCGTCTCAAGTAACCGATCTGAACTGATCTGCTAATTATTCTGACAAGATTAAGTTAGTTGAACTTATACGTTTAGCGTGAAATCTTTTGGAGAGCAAATAAAATCAAAATTCAGAAAGGTATTTAAACAGGATAATTTGAAAAAGCAATAACCGGAGGCATCTGAAATCTGCTCACATTGTGTCTGTCCATTTACAATGAATTCAAATTAGTTTCGGGTTTAAATAATTGGGTTTCTTTTTTGCCCAATATCATCTTATCTGATAACATCTAAACGTAAGTGCAGAAAATCTGGTATCTGATTTATCATAATTTGAAGTAACTGGTAACCTCTACTTTGAAATATGCCGCAAAACAGTACGGGCCGAAGTTTATCTAGGTTTAGTTCTCAGCACAGAGCCCCCTAGTGTCTAAATATGTTTAAGGTGAAATAAACTACTACGAAGGATGGTAACACGCTACTCAGTTGGAGTCGGAACTTGGGGATAATGTTAGTGTTGAAAAAATGTTCCGTCTGGAAATTTCCATTAAAACAATAGGAAGTGTCATACTTATTGTTATTATATTACTTACGTTATAACTAATAATACCTGTAGTATGATAAGTTGTAGTATACATAAAATTACTTATTAGCGTAACTTAGCAAGATTTTCCAAGTACGAATCAGTTTTCACAGGAATCCATACCTGTATTTGGAATGCTTATCGCGGCAGATTTTCGTCTCGATGTGGCTGACGGTTTTTTGACGTCACTATGTTAACTTGGGTGGGGCCAAAGTCGTCATAGTGATCTTACCATACATGATACGGCATGATAAGCATTCCAAGTAGAGGTATGGATTTTTGGTTCTAATTATAGTGATTCTTTATATCGAACACTTCTTAATACTCTTTATTAATTCATAGCTGAGATTGCTAAAACTATAATTATTTTCTATAACAATTTTATAGTATACTCTTTCAGCATCTTGAAAAAAATTCCAAAATTATATAAAATCCAAGCGACGCCACTGCCAAACTTTGTGTAAAATTAGGTTATTTCTAAAATAGGCGTAAATGTCTACTGCCCCTGTAGAAGTGTTCCAACCGCTTCGCTTCGCTGTACAAGCTGCGGTATCCTACAAGGGGTTTCTTGTAAATATATCGAGTTTTTGGCTAATCGTCGGTAAAGCTATACGAATTGAAACATAATATCAGTAAACTAAAACGTTATTAGATAGAACAGTTTAATTATTAATTTTACTTGAGTTATTATTTTTGTAACATTTTGTTAGTGGGAAAAAATAAACTTATCTAAAGATCCATTAACGCTAAGTAATATATTATCGACTAACCTAATAATATCAAAGCATCATTTGAGACATTATCCGACTGTAGTGTGGCGGTTAGCAGTGGTGATTGTGGCGCGGGCATTGAGGTTGTTCATTCTCGTCCTTCGACCCATGACTCCTTTTCTTATACCGTGAAAAGGTGTTTGTGCTTCTTATTTTTTATAGAAACCAATGAGGTCAAACTTCCCCTTTTAGGCTCTGGTCCCCCCCCCCCTCGCCTCGCTCCGAAGGAAGCTTTCTCTTTGCTTTTTTCCCCCTGGTGCTGTTTTTTTTTCGCCTATTGACTTTTTTCGGTCCTCTTTCGCGCCTCCCCCCCCTCTCTCCCAGTTGCCCAACAGCGCCCAGCGCGCTGCAGAGATGTATTTTTTGTCATTCCGTTCTGGCCGTCCCGATCCGTTTGCGGAGCTGCGCCCTTAATTACTAGAAGACGCGAGACGCCGCGGGAAACTCTCGGTGCCTTTTTTTCTGACTCGCTTTCGCGCGCTTTCTCTCCCCCCCCCCCGCGAACGCGCGCGCGCGCTACTCTCGTAAAAGTTTTTCTCCCCCCCTCCACAGCCAGTTTCACAGTGGTTCTTATTCTCCCCACCCCTGTTCCTCTCCTACTAGTAACCAGCTCGTACGACGCTTTCCCTCCTCCAAATCAATATCTTCCACTGCCACTCTCCCAACGCTGCCGACCCCCTTCACCGCGCGCGCGCTCTATCCCCCACCATTTTCTCTTCCCCCCTCACTGCGCGCGCTCCTCCCCCTCCCACCTTCCCCCCACGTCGTCTCTTCTTCTTCTTCTCTCCTTTTTTTCCCTTCTAGGTTCTTCTTCTCGCGTATCCCTCTGCTTTCACTCTTGGGCTATCTCAACCCCCCCTATATAAATAGTATTGGGAGTTGGGGCTGATGTACAGGAACCCGGGGGGGGGGGGCGGGAGATGGATCTGGAAATATATGGATGCGTTGTTGCCAGCCAAGACTACCGGGCTTTTTCCCTTCGCGATTTTTTTCTCTCCTTTCCACCGAAGCTTTGGGCTGCCCGGGCCACCCAGCGCCCAGAATGAAACGCGAGGAAATTTCTTGCCATCCTCGGAACTTCGGAAGCCATCTCGCCCTGCTGAGAAAAAAACTATTTCCAGCTCCCCCTACGTCGTTTCTGCTGCCTTTTGCACTCCCCCCCCCCCCCAGTACACTTTCTCTGGAAATAACGTCAAGCGCCCGAAAATGGCCTTCCTTTCATAGCGTCTGCTTAATTAAGGAAAATCATTCCCTTATTTATGTTTATCTCTAGCGGCACTGTGTTATTGCCTCGGATGTCTCGCATTCTCATCTTGTTTTTCGGCCAAATATAACGCTTGTAATTTACTTTAGCCCGGGCATTTCGCCGCTCAATCTTCTTACGCTTAATCGCCATCCTGGATTATTTACTGTTGTTTACCGTTGAATGTTTCCCCATCAAGTTTCTCAATATTATTTCAATAGTTGCTTACATAAAATCCACATCAACGTTATCACATTTCTGGCAGACCATGTTTGAATGTCACGGAATATTAAATGGAAATAAGTATTACCGATATAGTTCAAACGTCTTTGGTCACATTACAATTATAGCAAATCTGAAAAAAATTTAAAAGTAATTATAAACGTTTAAGCATGTTTAGCTCAAAAAAATGTTTATTTTCTAGGTTTAGTCAACATTCTTACAATGGACTAAGGATTAGTAACATCATAAGTAACATACTAACATTAAGAATGACAATTTACAAAATTTATGACGGAACATATTTTTACAGTTATTGTGCAATCAAGTTTTTAGTCAACACGTAGCCCTCTAGTGTCTTAAATATGTCTTAGGCGAAATATACTACTACCAAGGACGAAAAGGTCCTTGTCGGAGCTTGGCAAGAGTGTCAGTTTTGCGAAATATTTCTTCTATATTCTACATTTTGTGTCATGTAAAATACCATTCTTGGAGAGCGCTACTTTCTACTGCATTACCGGCGTCTTGTCTCTGGGACTGTAAGAGGAATAAACGAGAACATCAAAGTGCTCTCAATGACCTTGAGAGATTACGTTTCGAAAGTACGGTCGTATGTATTCCATTGTGGGGTACAAATTCACAGTTGGTTGTTGAGCTCGCTTTTGTTCCAGAAAGCCGAAATTTAAAAAACAATCCTCATGAAAAGTTTAGAACAATTGAGCAATTATGTAATTTTCCACATCAATTTGATTGTTGTAATTTGAACATTTAAACAAAAGGTATCGCGTGATAAAGCAGAAACCTGTTCAAACTTGAGCAGCTATGTATAGTGATAATTAGTTATCATAGAAGCTAGTTACGCGGAACTTCGACACTTTAATTATAATAATAAGTATAGTGTAGTGATCGAAAATATGTAAAACTTCTCAAACTAGACTATCTGGAATAGAGTACGTTAGTCAATTAGTTATACACTTTTATAATGACAATAATGAGTGCTAAGGGGGGAAATAATGCATCTTAACCAGGGCTGCCAGGGAGGTTTACTAGCCCAATTGGGCTACTTTCAACGATAAATTTACCGTAGGTTTGTTGGGACAAACGATAGTCTCCTCTTTTTGACCTTCCAAATAGAGTATATTTCTTCTCTTTATTTACAATAGATGGTTATAAAAAAAATCACAGAGAAACAAGTTGGCAAGCCAAAATATACCTCTCCTCGGAAGAGTTTCTAATTTTCAGTGAGGTGTAACGTGTAACCGTGGTTCTCTGGTAGAACGCTCACCTGTCGTGCAGGAGGGTCTCGGGTGCGAATCCCGCCCTATACTAACGCAAATAGACCTTTCCATAAAATGTTCGTTACGTTAAGAGGGGGAAGGAAAACTGTTTTTGCAAGGATGATTTAGTTCCACGTTATATATATATTACTCCTTGTTATTACCCTCGCTCGACTCTCGAGATCGGTATGCCGTCTGCTACCGAGTGTAAGTATTGAAATTAATCCAAGTAAATTGGTAAATTTGTCGTATCAAATGTTTAAAGTATAAAAGTATTTCGTTCACTAAACTAGTTAGTATTTAAAATAACGAAACAGTTAGCACGGTTTCAATGATGTTTAAATATCCTTGTGAACTACGGCTTAACATTTCATTGACAGCCATAGTAGTGTATCACGTAAAGATTGTTGTTTATCATAAAATACTAGTTACTACCGCTTAAAGAAAAACAGTGGTACAAATTAGGTTATACTATGATAGAATAACCTAATTTAGCTAGATAGAATTGATAATTTGGATAGATAGAATTGATAATTTGGATAGATAGAATTGATAATTTGTATAGATAGAATTGATAATTTGTATAGATAGAATTTATAATTTGTATAGATAGAATTGATAATTTGGATAGATATAATTGATAATTTGGATAGATAGAATTTATAATTTAGCTAAATAGAATTTATATTTTATCTAAATAGAATTTGTATTTTATCTAGATAGAATTTATAATTTGGCTAGATATAATTTATAATTTGGCTAGATAGAATTTATAATTTAGCTAAATAGAATTTATATTTTATCTAAATAGAATTTGTATTTTATCTAGATAGAATTTATAATTTGGCTAGATATAATTTATAATTTGGCTAGATAGAATTTATAATTTAGCTAAATAGAATTTATGATTTTATCTAGATAGAATTTATGATTTTATCTAGATAGAATTTATGATTTTATCTAGATAGAATTTATGATTTTATCTAGATAGAATTTATAATTTAGTTAGATAGAATTTATAATTTAGCTAAATAGAATTTATATTTTATCTAGATAGAATTTATAATTTGGATAGATATAATTTATAATTTAGCTAAATAGAATTTATATTTTATCTAGATAGAATTTATAATTTGGCTAGATAGAATTTATAATTTAGCTAAATAGAATTTATGATTTTATCTAGATAGAATTTATAATTTGGCTAGATAGAATTTATAATTTAGCTAAATAGAATTTATGATTTTATCTAGATAGAATTTATATCTAGCCATTTTAAAAAAGCATTCCCTGGTATCAATAAAACTCGCAATCCAGCTGCCAGAAAATAAATTTTAGTACACCACTAAATTAAGCGTAGCATTATTCCTAGTGCATCCAATACCGTAGTTCTGTTTTCAGAAAGCGCTATTTTGGTTCTTAATTTAGGTATTTACACGCTTTGCTAATATCTAAATTATGTACAAAAATAATGTAATATAGCTTTGACGGTACTAAAGTAATAAGCATTTCCAATAATAATCTGTGTAAAAAAATTATGAAGTAGTTAGTTGTTCGAGAAAAATCTGCCATGTTGATAAGTAGCTCTAGGTTTGGCAGTTAAGCAACGCTCATTTGCCCGCGTTGATATTTAGGATTGTCCCCTTTCCAAGAAAATAGAGACTTAAGGTTGCTTTAGTTGTATCGTAGTATTTTTCGCGGGTGAATCTGTTTGTACCTAGTTGTATCGGTCGGAGATGAGATGGCTCAGTCCTTACACGCGTAACGGCACCCTTTCGCTGCCTGGTTCCCCCTCAGCCCGGCACCTAGTAGAAAATGAGAGAGGGGTAGTAAAAGGACTCACCCCCTCCGTTTGTGCACGCGCACCGTATAGAGCAGCACTCGGGGGGGGGGGTGAGAGCGGAGAAGGGAAGGGTCAGGTAGCTGGAATTGATGGCGCCGGATCGGCCGCACGCGGCGTTGCGAGCTACGACATTCAATAACAACATCCCCTGGTTCCACTTTTTCCCTCTCTGCTTCCGAGAACCGCGCGCTACCCCTTCGACTGTAGCTTCCCAGCGGGCCCTTTTTTCCTCGGTCCGCTTTCCGCCTTCCCCCTCCGATGTTTTTTCCTAGATTCGCCACCATAGAGCCACGCCCATTCCTCCCTTCCAATCCTTTGATTTGGTAGTGTACCGTACACTGGCGCGGATAGCGGAGGGAGGGTGAACTAGCGGGGTTGATTTCCCCGGATTTTCAATAGACCCGTCTCAGGCCTCGGAGCAGCGTCGGATCGCGGTCGATATCATCGGGAAGTTTTGAATTTGCCGCCGCGTCCACAGATTCTCCCTTTCGCGTTGTTTCGGGAACTGGCGAAATGAAGCCACAAGTTGCCAGTCGGCCGCTCTTTCATTTTCGAGATCTACCACTTTTAAACAATACCAGGCATGCGTCACGCGGTAAGAGGTGATCGTATCGCCATATTCGCCTACTTTTCGAGTGGTTGCGATTCTTTGATTTGGTTAAATTCGTAATTATTTTTAACAACTCGGTGAGGCTTGGAAGACCCGTGTTTGAACCTTACGGGCCCACAAACTCAGCCGTTCGCTACAATAAGTGAACTATCAGTTGCAATTTTGCATTGGGGCTAAAATTTTCAAGTTACACCACTGACGTCGTGAGCTTATTCCTTTGGGGCACCAGAATGTCCAATATTATTATACGGGCCCACAAACTCAGCCGTTCGTTGAATAAAGTAAAGAGGGGACCCATTCTTCCATTTTGTGTTGGGGCCCTAATTTCCAAGTTACGTCCTGAAAATGTATACTTCATTCCAATCATAACGGCACCGGAATTGTATAATTTATTTTTATTATAATAATAAAAATTATTAATAAGGATCTGAGGGATAAACGCAACTTGAAAATAATAATAATTATACGTATTTGTAATAATTAAGATTATTGTTTGGTTGGGTTTTGGGCGACACAATCTGCAATATATTTTGTTATTGGGTAAAATAGAAAAGTTGATTTACAGTATAAATACCATATAACGTGTTGGCATTCTAAGAAATTGAAAAAATAGTTTCGTATAAAAACCCTATCTATCGGCAAGATACTTTTTTGTAGATGGAAGTTGGCGAGGAGAATTCACGAAGACATACGATGCTGAGTAGGTAAGCACGGGAATTGAGTCACTCTATTAATCGGGTGTTGAGATCGTAGGTAAGCACGGGAATTCACTAAAGGAAATTGCTGGAAATCATTGAAAAATTATGAGAAATCGTTGGAAATCATTTACTGTATTTCGAAAATTAGTAATCTGATTTACAAAAATGTGACCCCTCTTACGTTGCCATGGTAATCACTACAATGTGTTATAATTACGCTTAATACTCTATTAGGACTATTTTTCACAGTAATTATATTTTTAGATTTAATTTATTAATTTTTAATATCAATATCAATCTTCTAACCTTTAAAAAAAATTACAAAAATTTAATTTGTTATCGTTTTTGATATTCCATCGTTCTTCTTAGTTTCCCTTATTTTAATGGCAAAGACCAAAATAGACCAATAATAGGTGTAGAGCCTGTAGAAGTGTTCCAACACGCGTACACCGGTGTTTTAGGAGAAGCCGCCATTACGCAATTATATTGTAAAAAGTCCCGATTTAACTAACACGACTACACTTTCTACTTAAAATTTTAGACTTTCAACATGAGCTAATAAGAATGTCTAGTAAAATTCAGTCAGTCTTTAATCGGAGAAAACACAAAAACACTAGCGGAACTTCAGAGATACGTCTTTCGTATATTTTAGAGAAACGCTGCAGCCTGGAAACAGAGAAAGATATATTAAAAGATTTACGATCCAAAATGAAAGATTGAGGCGTAAACAAGTTGTTATGAAGAGCGCACTTCCTAGAATATGCTCCTAAATCAAAATTTCTTCCCTTTTCCCAGTTTACTCTGATTCGTTTCGCCTAGAAACTCCGTAAAGAAGAAAACCACAATTTACGTTTGTTGAGTTATTGACTTAACAATTGTGTTGTGCTAACATAACTTCGTCATGTTTGATGACATGATATTTATGAACAACAACTGTGCACGCGTTGTCAATTGGCACCTGTTCTAGAATACAATGCAAACGCTTAAAATTTAGTAAAATAAAATTCGAAGGGCTATAAATAAGAAACTGACTAAATCCTTTCGATAATCGGTTACCTAAATCATTTGACGAGGTGACTGTAGTAGTAACTAAATTTTGTTAACTGAAATACAATTTCACGTAACCCTATGTAATCCTACCGCCATTGTACACTCGTTTGGTATTTTCCATTCGCTCAGCGATTTCGTTAATTTCTACATGACGGAAAAATCAATACAGTAAGTCGAATATTTTATCCACCCCTAAGATTTCGATATTTTTTTTTGTTCTTCTTAATTTATCTAAAAACAATTTCGAAAAAAAAAATAGGTTAATAGTGAAAAATTAAAAAATACAGGTTAGTATGATTACCAAGATGATGTTATTTTCTTGGCGTAACTAGGTGCAAATAAAATATGCCACCAACCCATAAACTTTTATAATAATTAAATTGGTGTCGTTAACGTTTTGGCTGGAAACAAAGTCTATATGTCCAGAAATAATTGTACACCCGTAGTTGGTGGTCATATCTCTCAATTATCAACAGATACGTGAGTAATCTCTGTCCTTCACTTTGGTACCTTTGGAAAGAAATTAGTCGGCAAGTAGTGATCGTCGTTGGGAAGCTCTGAAATATACTAAGACGGAAGGAGCGCTCGATCAGTAGAGGAGGTGTCCCCCGCGGGTTGCCTACCCGATTTACCCTCTCGCTATCTGAGGCTAGAATTCGAGCCCGTCCGTTGTCAGGTTAACGGGACGATCAATTCCCATAATACAGCGTCGTACCGAGCGTAACGATGGTCAATCCGACAAGCTAGCTTCGTATCGTGGCGAAGGCGACGGAATCTCTCTCGCTGGCGTGTGTTATATTCATGGAAGATCTCGCGAAACAGCTTCGGCCGCCTTTGCTTTTCTTTTAAATCTGCCGTTTCCCCGCTAAAGCGACGACCAATGGCGAGAGAGGGCGTGTCGGATCGAGCCTTCCTCCAGCTTCGAAGCTTAACTCCTTCGCTATATCCGCTTCCTCCCCCATCCCTCCCCTGCTACTTCGCTCTTCATTCTCGCAGATGTATTTTAACCCCTTTAATATCTTCATCGACTACTCTAACGGACTCAATTCTCTTAGCGCATAAATCTCCAAACCCTTTCGATAAAATTCTATTGATATTTCTTGCCTGTTCATCTTTTTTAATTCAATACGCTATGACGAATCACTTATTCAGAGTTTAATTAATTAATAATTTACTTATTTTCGCCGTACAATTTATTTCGTCGCATCATTTTCAGTTTTTTCCCTTTCAATTCACTCCTAATTCGACCTGTTTCTCTCTTTAACACTAAATTTGTTATAAAATAAGAGCAGCTTTTATGTCGTAGTTTTTGGGACTACCTAGTCATTAAATTTAAGTTAACGGTTAGCTTAATTTTGTTTTGTTATTTTTCCGGGAAAATAAAATGCGGAAAAAATTTTCGCAAATCGGAAAAATAAAAAATTTTAACATAAATTACTTTTTAAGGGTTTTTAATGTTTTTAACTTTTTATCGATAAAAAATGTCTAATATCAGTAAACATACTACAAAACATTAATAGTGTTACATTGTTAATCAGTTTAAATTAGTCTAGAGGTTTAGTTTTACTTTTAGATTCGAAAAAATTAGGCGAAAATTCCGCTTTATTAAACTTTGCAAATAATGTATTAGACTAATCATGGAATGAAAATTTTCCGACTTACAACACTAGCTTAATTCCGACAAAATGTTTCTGGTGGAAGTAGAAAGGAAATGAACCAATAAGTTATCTCCACTTAAAATTTGTAATTAAACCTCAATTACTATAAATAATTTCAATTCATTTCTATATAATATAATAAATTATATTCTTATTGATCTTGGTGATAATAGCAAAATAGAGCTAAGAGCGGAACAAAAAATATTTTAAACTGCGAAGTCGCTTATTCTTGTTCTACGTCACAAGATGCGGAGTGGTTGCCTCGCGAGCATCCTTCCTTCCCTCTCCCCGCGCAGCTTGTGACGTCAAGAGCGAACTCAAGCTCCACCCCAAAAGGTGAGGCGTTCCCTATTTTAACGAGTTTTTGAGTCTTTGTCGTAGAATATTTATCCACAAAGTCACAATGTGCAATTTCGTTAAGAGCTGCGTTGCCTTGACTTTGCAACAAACACAACACCCCACACAAGGTGAACGCAACCCGTCAAAAGTCGCGCATTTTCTTGCGTACAGTTTTCATTGGTTAGGAGCTTTAGGGGAAAATTTGGAAATTGTCTTCCCCCTTTCCGTAAAGGCTCATCCAATGAAATTTGTACACAAAACTACGTTAGCGTGTTTAAAGGCTAGCTGCGTTCTCCTTGTGTTTTTAGTAATTAATTATTAATTACTAATTATTTGATATTAAGCTGCCACTTCTACAGGAAAAGTAGATTCTGAAATAGAAGTTGCTCACGTCTCGATTTTAAAACTTTTAAACATATTTGAAATTATAAGGGTTACTTGTGAAAAATGTTCAAGTATTAATTATAAAGTTTTCACCTGGTAATTATATTTAGTGCTCAAAATAATGCTCTACTCTAAAAGTAGCTCTATCGTGACTGGAACTGGAGGAAATATTATTTGATGTTCTTACGAAGACTGACTGGATTGGAAGTCAAAGGCATTGAAAATTTCATATTTATTTATTTCAATGCCAAAATAGAATGCTTCAAAATACTGTGCCACATGATAGTATGTCTCGAAATGGTAGGCCACGAAATAATATTTCCCGAAATAATATATCTTGAAATAAAATGTCCCAAAATAATATATCTTGAAATAATATAACCGTGATAATATTTCCCGAAATAAAATTTCCCCTAATATTATGTCCCGTAATAATATTTCCCGAATTAAAATGTCCCGTAATAAAATGTCCCTTAATACTATGTCCCGTGATAATATATCTTGAAATAAAATGTCCCAAAATAATATATCTTGAAATAATATAACCGTGATAATATTTCCCGAAATAAAATTTCCCCTAATATTATGTCCCGTAATAATATTTCCCGAATTAAAATGTCCCGTAATAAAATGTCCCTTAATACTATGTCCCGTAATAAAATGTCCCTTAATACTATGTCCCGTGATAATATTTCCCGAAATAAAATGTCCCCTAATATTATGTCCTTTAATACTATGTCCCGTAATAATATGTCCCTTAATACTATGTCCCGTGATAATATTTCACGAAATAAAATATCCCCTAATATTATGTCCTTTAATACTATGTCCCGTAATAATATGTCCCTTAATACTATGTCCCGTAATAATATGTCCCTTAATACTATGTCCCGTAATAATATGTCCCTTAATACTATGTCCCGTAATAATATTTCCCGAAATGAAATGTCCCCTAATATTATGTCCCTAAATAATAATATGTCCCTTAATACTATGTCCCGTAATAATATTTCCCGAAATAATATTATCCAAAAGTGACCCTCCTTTTTCCGGAGAGTCAGATAATAGATTTTTCCCGAAGGTAATCGGCTCCATCTAGTTAGACGTGGTGAATTTTAACAAAATCAGTTATTAAAGTTTACGGTATCCGCTTAACAACGAATCCGTTACGTATAACCGATACATTATCGAATCACTTGAAAATCATAAATTAAATTGAAAGAAAATATACTTATAAATAGGTGATATAAATGTACGCGGCTGAAGGAACGGTCCCTGAACCTCGATAAGGGGGGTGGGCAGAAGAGCGAGAGGGTGGTCAGAATCAGATGACTGAACAGAGGCATGGCGCGCAAGACGTAAGAGCAGGGCAAGGCGGGGGGGAGGAGCTCTACTCTAGAGGAAGAAGGGATAGCGCTAGTCGAGGCAAAGGGGGGGGCCGCACGAGATAGATAAAGGGGGAAGGTGATCGAAATGCGCTGTCAAGGGAGAAGCCCGGGGAAGAGACTGGTAAATGCGGGGGAAGGAAAGTTTTGCTAGGTGGCGTGGGGAATGCGGGGGGGGGCTAGTGGAGCCTTGAGCCGGGTCTAGGAAGGAGGGGGGCCGTATCAAGTCGTAGGGGGGCTGTAATGGGCAGGGGGGGCGTGAAAGAGCAGGAGGTGAACTCTGTGATAAAATAGGGGAAAGTTAGAGCGCGGGGCTCCAGAATGAAAGCTAGGAAGGTGGCGCGAGCGCCTACGTGCGGAGCTCACTGGGAGAGATCAGTTCGTACGTTCGCCTCGAGGTATAAAACGACGGACGGAATCTCGAACAAGCTCTGATCGGTCGTTTCGCGACTCGAAAGCGGCTGCGACATCGCGCTATTGACTGCCTCCATCTATGGACGTGTTTTAACATTGTTTCTAGTTGCTAAAGAAATTCCATGGTGCTATTTTAAATCATATTTCTATGGCGTTTTTGTTCAAAATTAAAGTATAACTACACTTTTTTTATTTCTCTAAAAATTGTCCAGCTTTTGTTTTTACATATTTTTGGAAAAAAAACCCCGCTGATTATAACAATAAATTGATGTGTTTTGTTCTATTCAATTGGATTTTATATCTCTGAGATGTTAGAAAGCTCTAGGAAAAGGTAAGTCAGGTAAATTGAAACTCAAAATGCGTTAGCCTAATCGCCGCAATGCTTGTTAAAAATCTCGTTTAACTAAACTCTCGACATGGTTAATTATTCGCGCGCGATGAAAAAGTAATTGAATAATTGGAATGCTGCTCGTACCGAAATGAAAATGCAATTTTATTTCTATAAAACGTTGAAAATACCGAGAGTAACATTTATCTAAAGCTAAGCGTTTTCCAGATTTCATGTAGATTAACGTAATTATTATTTATTTTGAATATAATATAACGCTTCGTTCAATACCTGTAGCGAATAACGGTGATAAAATAAAAATAATTTGAATGTATATAATGGCGATTGAATTGAGCGGCTTAAAACGGAAGTATTTTCGATTCGCGCGCCGTTTTGCCTACAGCTGATATAAATGCCTAAAAGTAATCATAGATGGCCTTGTATTCCCGCGGGGAGCGCGTGTAGCAACCACGTGCGTTGCTTCCAACTCCTTTCGCGGGAGGGGGAAGATTTAAAACTCGAAAAAGACCGCGAAATAAGCGCGGGAGGGGGGCATGAGGCGGCCGCGCGTGCTTGAACAGCTGCTATTTTTGGCCAGTCGCGCACACTCTCTCCCGCCCCCCCTCCCACTCTTTTCCCCCTTCCCGATTTTTTACGTTCATTTACGCAAAAATAAAGATTGCGTGATTTTGTGATGTTGTAGATTGTTCTTTAAAACAATGTGGTTAAAAAGTAGCAATATTAACACGTCACAAAACAGTCTGTTTTGTTTCGAAATAATACTTATAAAGCTCAATGTTGCCAAGTCGGAAAAACATTGTAAACTTGATTTCTTATACCTTTTATTTTATAAAAGCATCTATTCGTATTGAACAACTTTTAGTCGAACTACCAGTTTATTTTAATGTTTTGTAGCAAAAGTTGTCTAGTTAGTTTTCAGTAGTTAAACGAACATTATCTACTAGTTCAAAGGAAAGTTTTCTTTAATATCCTCTACAAAAAAATTACAAGTAATCTACTTCAAAATTAACCGCCCCGAAATTATTTTAAAAATAAGCGCAGATGTCACACAGTTCAGAGAAATGTAAAATAGGTCTAAAAAATTAGGTCAGATAATTTTATTATCTGGGAATGTATTTTGATTTTAAAAGTGATCTAAAAAGTAAGCTTTTGTAAACTTTGCAATAAGTATCTTTTAGTGTAATTGATATATAAACTGAAATTATTTCATTAAATAAAAAAAATTGACTAATTCTGGGAAAATCTTTAAAAAAATGCGTGAATTTGAATCTGCAATCCTGATTAAGTCAAAAACAGAATGCACTTCTATAGAGTAATGGCACTGTGACGTTCTAGTACGTCACCCATGCTCTTTCCTATAGATAAAAAATTTGCGACCAAAATGGCGGCTACTACTCTATTATCTTTATAAGATAACTACTTCTATCCAAGTTCGATACTAATACATCTATCATCCTGTAAAAAACTCCTTTCGGTATTTCGTTATTTTTCACTTTATTACCTTAATTTTGACAAAGTTTTAATTAATATTTGTTTAAAACACTATAGAAGCTTAGCGGTTTTTATATCTAGTTAATTTAAATCTGGGGAATTTAAAATATCGAGGAATTAGGTAGAAATAATTTCCTCCTAATGGGGAGACTGGAATTATGTAGAGCTATAGTAGCACCTGTCGCAGACTTTAGTAGCATCATACCGTAGCCTACAGAGATCCTATATTAGCCGCTTTTCGAACATAATTAAATAAATTTTAAAAGCCTTCAATTATTTCCTTCATTTTTAATTAACTTAGGCGTGTAGATTTCCAGTGTGTTTGGTTAATTTAAATATGATAATTGTTAATCGCAATTTAACACCAATTTTAAATTAATAATTTAGATAAGTAGCGAGAAGATTAGATCCTATAATCCCCCTAAAAAGTATACGTCATCTCCAAATGAAGTATTTAGTGATCCACATCTAATTCCTGAAGTAATATTCGCTTTAAGCTACACCATTAAAAAATCAGTACTGAATCGCTAATATATTACGAAATAAAGCTGTTCAAAGTTTAAGGTTTAAAATAAAATTTAGTTGAGGTACTTTGGGACTAAGAGAATGGAAATATTTTCAAACTTTTAATAAACGGGCAACGGCAGGCCTTTTTCCAACTCCTTCTTTTATTTAATTCATAATTATTTTACTATTCAATTCAATTAACCTTTTTAATAACAGAATTATGAAACTAAAATATTATTAACAAAAAAAGTGTTAGAAAAGTGTTAAAGAAAAACGAGGTATAAATAAATAATTTCTTACGTATTTTCTTCAAAGTCTTCACATTGAATTTATAATTAAAATATGGGATATAAATAAAATACTCATCTTTCCTTTAAATATCGGTTTCAAGATTGAATTTTATAAATTTAAATATCTTTTCCTGAGCAAAAAATTTGGCGTAAAACGATGGGTTTCCTAAATTTTTAGTTCCTCGTGTTTTTAACCGATAAATGTTTTTGGCCGTCAATTTCCTTATATCAGAGATTTTTGCAATTTCACGCGGTTAAAACGATGCAGTTGTTGAACGAACTTACTTGGCTTGTTGCCGAAGATTTTGCGTAAGCGCAAAAGTTTTATTAGTGTATTGTAAATTAGCATATTCTGCCTGCGCCGACATTTAAAGCGGTATTTTACAAGGAACTGAAAATGCCTAAACACTCTTTATTGAAGATAATATTTTATTTTTATTATTTTCATTTCAATTGGATTTCTTTTGCTGTTTTTGGTTATAAAATGTCACTTCAACTTGAAAAACGAAATGTGATATTTGTTTTGCAATCCTTCTTGAATCTAGTTAATATAAAATTAATGGTGTGATTATACTATAGTAATTATACTACACTATAATATTTTGAGTTAATATTTTATTTTTCGACTTCAAACCAAACCAATTACGTGTATATAAACATAAAATGTTTTAAATTTAATATACCATAAAGTTATAAACCAAACAGATATCAATTGAATGATATGACTTCGGATATCCAAAAATAATTTTTACAAAGTTGGACCCCTTGACCTTATGCGCCATACTTTTGAACTAATAATTAATAGTTTATAACCTAAAACCAAAGCGATATAGCCCCAATTCGGTTAAAAGGCAGGTAACTTATTTTAATTTTTCTCTGCGGAGTTTGCTACAAAATCTTGTTCAAATTTTTTTTATTAATATTTTAGTCTCAAATTCAATGTTAGAATTCAAGATTTATAGACAACCCATAAAAACATGTGTAAAATGTTTCGTCTGTTTTCTAAAATAGATTATCGCACTCTTATTTAAACAGGCGTGTTTCAAAAGCCGTATATGTTATAACGTGTTTATTTCAAATTATTTTAAATAGTAGTTTTTTCTAGATTTTTCTTTTAAAATTAAGTAGGTCGTCGGCGCCACCTTACGTTTAAACTTAAATAAGAAACACATTAGAGAAAATAGTATAGCTAGTTAACGCGTATCTAATAGTTTTATTCAAGGAACAAATATTTCGTCACCCTTAGTGCAGCTTGTCCTTGAAAAAAAAAACATTATTTTACAAAAATCTTTCGCCAATTCCAAGAAATTCTGTCAATTGCTTTTTATACCGATTTTCGATTTCGAATTTGGTTCTCAGTTTTAAATAAAACAAAGAATTATCACAACTTTAAGTTGGATTCAATAATATGTCTGTTAGCAAAGGCGGCCTTTAAGTGTGATATTTTCATCAAACATTCGCTCGCTCTATTTGGGGTCAACTTCGATACGTAAATAAACTTAAATATTTACGATAAAAACAAAGGTTTCGAAATACGTAAACGTGTAATGTTGACGTTTATTTCTTAAGTGACCTTTTAAAAATAACTAAGCTGTTATGAAATGTTTCAATACATTTATTTACTGGGATGCGCAACTATCGTACTTGCCCATTCAACATTTAAAATTTCAAATTGACGAGTTAAAAATATGAAAGGCATAATAAATTATATAAAATACAATATTTATGAACATTTCGCTTTAAAATTTATTAAATCTATCCTATTTTAGCGTAAATTGCCACCTTTAATCAGAAGTGCCCAAATGATAGAACTTATGGATATGTGGATGTTGACCTTGAAAATGTCCATCTCGACCTTCGATAATAAATCAAAATGAGAAAATAGCAAACGTCCCAAAACTGTGATCTTTTAAATTGCCTTAAACGCATTTAAAGAAAATAAAAAGCTAAAGAAAAAAGTTGAGAAATTTTGGGCTTTAACCATAAAGTTTCCAGAGGCGCGTCAATTGTAACGTTTTTGTTAGACTAAATACAGAAATAGCGGACACTAATGAAGACGGTTGTAAGTGTCGGAAGGAAAAAATGGTTAGGGCGGATCTAACACAATGACGAAAGATAATATAGTGGCTGAAATATCATTGGAAATTTTAACTCTAAATTAACGCTGATTTCGCCACTTGCCGTAGTTTCAATTTAAATTCGAGGAAATTTTGGTTATAATTACTTGGCTAATGAAAATTCAAACTAAACAAATAATAAAGAACTTAGCCTGCAGGGCTAAAACAAGTACTAGATCCAGCCCCGACCGTTACCAATTACGGGGTCTCGATTCGGAACAAACGAGGTATACTTATCCCCTAAAATGTATAATTATATCCCATAGTTACGACTCTACTGGGGCCCGAAATGAATATTTTTCCGGGCCCGCTTTTGGTGGCCCTGAGAGATGTAATAATACCTATTTAAGCGAGGGTCTAGTTGAAAGTTTACTGTAAGACCTTAAAACTGGCATAATTTATATCTTTCTGTTGAAATCAACTGAGTTGTCAGTGAACTAATTTGAATTGCTACATTCCAACAGAGTGACTTTGGAGTGCCAAAATTTAAACGTGGTAATGTATTTAACTCTAAACAAATAACAGGTATTCGAACAACCGAAATCTTTCATCGTAAAAATGAAATCTGAAATTTCCAAAATTACGTAAAAAAGGGCTCCGAGGGGGGGAGTGGTGAAAGGGGGGTATGAAAAAGATGCTATATTTTATGAGACTGGGATTTTTCCATCGTTGGCCTCACGTCGCTATTGTTTCACTCCCCCCGGCGGTACCTCCCCCCGCCCCCGACATTTTTTTTAAACCGCATTTTTAAGCCCCCCCCCCCCCCCCCGTTCGAATATATTTATCTGTGAGGGGGGGCTAGAAATAAGAAATCGGTATAAAGGGGGAAGGAGGTTGTTGTAACTTAAGCCTACCTTGAAACAGCAGCGGGGAGCGAAAGACGCGTTTCGTGGAAAATTTAAGGAATATTTCCCTTAAGTTAGTTTATTTTTTTACTATTGGCTCTAGTTTCTCGATGGCGAGGGGTAATCCACTCGAGAGCTCATTGTCAAACTTCCCTTTCTTCGTTTCAGGATAATGTCAAATCTTCATTAAATGTACGTTCTGTTGGTCAACTATTGACTTGACGTTTTTGCGTGGTCTCACTTATCATATCTTGTTGTCTATATTGCCCGATTTAATATAAAAAATCGATAGATCTATTCACAAACTCCATACAGGGAAACAAAAAATTAGAGCGAAGCCCTTGGAGGTTCTATTTCAATGATTTTATTTATATCAGATGTCAAAAATTTCATTCAATTCAAATTTGGAAGGTTTATTACAAATAAAACTTTTATTTACTACTTTAAGAGATGCTTTTATGCAACACGAAACAAACATATTTTTCGTATTTTTTTAGATTGTGCTTTTATTTTATTTCAACGTTTCAGACTATTGGCGCCATCTAGTAAGACTTCGGGTATTTAAAAATCGGTTTCTAATAATGTCACGAGGAACTCCTCCTAAGTCACGCGTGTATCGGCCTCTACTGAAATTGAAGATGCCAAGATGGCATATGAAATTGAATTTACGGGTAGGTCTATTTTATTCCCGTGGTGAAAAGATCCGATTCCTTATCATTAAAATAACTTTTATCCAATAACGATTTAAGTGAACGGTCTATCGTGTTACCAGGGGCCTTAGTCTAGCTCGATATATATGTAGTTTTAAATAATAAAGATTATCACTAACGAACTAGGTAGAATAAGACACCAAGTGAAAGAATTCCAGGAAATGTACCAGTGAATTTGAATATGGGTCTAAAAGTCAGTGATAAGTCAAGGTATTTTATTAATTAGTCAAAAACTCAGGAAAATGTCAGGGAATATAATTTCGATTGCAAATAGGAAACCTTTACTAAAATACAGGTTAAATTTGGGCACAAAGGAAGTCAAGGAAAATCACCCTAGGTAGTCAGAGAAAACCTGGAAAAGTCAGGGAATTTAATTCTGTAAAAACTGTGGTCTACACTTAATGGAATTAAAGGCTCGATGAGTTGGGGTGGGTTTTACTGTACCGTCCTCATCTGTAGATTGTTACTATGTCTCAGCTCGATGGACTGGGAAGAATTGATTGAATTGTAGATTGTTACCGTGTCTCTGTTATCTATAAGGCAACAACAATGGTACAACCGCGAGTACTGACGCTTTTATTCGCTTCTGTCGTCAAGTCGTTGGTTTCTGACCCCGAGACGATTGCGCCACATGCCGAGTTTCGTTCGCTGTCATCCGTTGAGGGAAAAACGAATCTCTTTTTATTTTCGTAGTTCGGCTCCCGTGGCCAACTATCGCCGGCGGCCAATTCCGCCGCAACTGCGAGAGCCCATTCCGATTGACAGCGTTTCCCTCTGACGTTACAGCCATCCGTGTCCCGCTATCGTTCAGGGCAGGGGGGTGAAATATTCCTTTCGCGGCCCCCCTCGTTCCTTCTTTTACCTTCGGCTGTCCCTTTTTTTTAAACCTTAGTTTCGGCACTCTCTTCGGCTGGCCCCGTCTCTGGCTGCATGCCGATTTCAGGCCTTGTTCGTTTTATTCCCTGTCTGGATCGTTGGCCACCTGCCACTGGCGGAGAGCGCGCCAGAACGGAATGTCTCGATCAGTGTCGACGCTTCCATCCGCTTTTCGCTCTCTTCCAAATGAGCGCGCTCTTCCGTCCGTTACCTTGATACTTGTTTTCATCGATCCCCGATTTTCACCTTTCTTCCATTTACGCGTCTTCTCGAGCTGCCATTTGTTGTCTCGTATTGTTTCACGGCGCCATCTGCCAGCCAGGTTAAACAATCGACGATATTCATTTAGAAAACGTCACGTTCGACGATTTTCAGTGGTCATTTCTCCAAAGTACCGTATGGCCATATTTTAAGTAAAATCTATTTTATTTTCTTAAATAAATTCACGACTCCGTTAAGGTTTTTCACATTTAATTGCGTTGTATTTGAACCGATTACTATGTAGAAAATTCTGATAAAACCTAAATTGGATTCCAACAGAATTTGGACATTGGATCCAGTCATTGCCGCAATAGTAGGATTTCACGATATATTTTGACAAGAGGGACGTCATAGCTCCAAGGCGGGGTCTGATGGGGGAAAGACGCTAGCCTTCCCCTATAGCAATGATCACGTCACGATAATAATAGCTATGAAAATGTATCAATTAGGTCAAATAATATCTAATAACTACATACGGAGTGACGTAGTATCGACGTCATACCCAAAAAGATAAACCCATCCGGCGAGAAAAATTCTAAACTTTAAATACGCTATTTCGAAATAGAAATGGCACACTTATGTCAAATAGAATCTTACGTTACCACCCACAGAAATAGGCGAAATTCCGCGAATTTCAATTGACGAGATGCTCAATAAAACTAGTCTAGATTTATCGACAAAAGAGCTCCACCCGGAAACTCTAGTTGAAGCTGGGAGAATGAGGGAAGGTGCAATTAGCGAATGTTTCTTCAGCTCCGCGTTGTTGGGCAAGAATACGTGTGGGTCGAGTTCGTTGACGTCAGGTGTAGCGGCTCTCCCATTCATCCAAGGTCGAAAACGCCCCCTCGCGGCGACCGGCGGCGCAGAAATCATCAACCTTCTTCATAACGAAGAACCTCCGCGTAATGTTTCACGTTTTTACGCCTCTAATATATATATATATATATATACATATATATATATATATATATATATACATATATATACATATATATATATGTACATACTAGTTGTACTTCTCACGAGGTATCCGAACTAAGCCTGGGCCGATTCGGGGTCCTCCCCCCCCCTCCCCAAGCGCAATGACTCGAAAATCCCCTCCCCCCTCAGTTTACTCTTACTGGTATGATCGTTTTATGTAGCCTTGCTTTCACTTTCGTATATTACTTAAGTAATAAACATTTCCAGACGATTAATATAAATATGAACAAAAAATTTGTATTATTTTTGTTTATCTAAATAGCTTTAAAATAACCCAGTCTGAGCATTATTAATCTGACTAAATATTAATGGTGGCTGTATAAAATACCTATATGTCTATCTCAATCTTACAATGTTAGTTTTAAGCCTTTTTTAGACTTTCTCTAATCTTTCTTTATATATATAATTTTTTTATCGTGAATGAATTAACAAAAATGTATTTATTTATATGACTATGATGAGACGATTCGACCCGTGTCTCATAATCTACTTCACGGTCTTTCGACCCTAAAGGTCAATCAAATTGGCGATTGAAGAGTAAGCTTGTGACGGTTATACTCCACAAGTGGAAATAAATACATTTTAGATGTAATGCAGTCTGAAACGTGTCTGTAATTGCCTTAACAATGTAAAAAAAAACCCTAGCGGCAGAGTTGTCTACCATACCCCATTTCTGCAATTTTGTTGCTATAGTAACCAAATTGTCTCGTATATTTTGTTTCGCGTTTAAGTAGCATTTATTAAAAACATCTTTTGGTCGCTAAGTAATTAAAATAATAATTTAAAATTTATATTTTAATGAAAAATGCATCATTGTAAAATTAAGGTATTTTGGATGCGCAAAAATATGAATTGACCGCGCACACCATTCTATTATAGTCCGACGCCACTTCCTGGTGGTAGGTCTTTAGTACATGTCAAGTTTCAGTTTAGTCAAGAGACAACAAAGGCGTATTAAAACATGACCGATACGCGGATTTGGCTTTCTACTTCCGTCGCCGCGAGTGATTCCCTCCTCACTTTAAAGCTACGAAGGAACAGCCAAAGAATTCGCTGCAATTTTGGAAGGGTAGACTTATGTTTTGAAAGAGGGGGGATGAGTGTACTCTAGCGCGAGAGAGCGTCCAGGTCATGGACTCCTCGTGTTATGTTTGTATCGCTTCATTTCTTCCCGCGGAACTGTTATTGTAGGGGTGAGTTTTGCCAACATATAATATGTTCCCCTTTTTTTATCCAACAAGACGGTTAAGAGTATAATACGGAGTGATTCTTTTCACAAAATGATTATTAAAGGGAATATAACCTCAGGTATTTGGTGTGGAACACCAACGTTTGCAACTTTGGCCGCTCTTGCCTTTGGCTTTAGAAATGTTTGGCGCCACTGTACAGGGAAATTTTAAAAATTGAAGGGGTCTTTCATAAAGATTGCTTTGCAGGTTATATTCCCTTTAAGGCTAGTTTTCACTAGAGCAAAAACGCCGCGACGTTGAGCCTTGACGCCTAAAAATCTCCATTGGCCCTAATACAATTGTTTTTGCGTGGCGTTTTTTTCCTAGTGAAAACCATCCTTTTAACGCGAGCAATTTGCTTTTGGATAGCCATTTATATTTGGCATTTAACAACTTGTTTGAAACGTTGTTATTTGTTCTGTAGTGGATCTCGCAAGCGCGTAAATTTTAACAGTATTTAAACAATAATTTGGGTTTTCCGGAACAATTCTTGTATACAAGAATATACGGCCTGAGATATATTAAGTCTATAGACTTAATATATCTCGGGCCTTATTTTGACTATGAACTATATTGCAAAAGGCCTAGGATATTTTCCATGAACCAAAAATTGTTCAACTTATTATTTCAGATATCTGATGTCAGAGGATAATTCGGTCTTCGTAACGATCTAATCCTAAATATGTTTGAAATTTCTTTCACAAAAATTTACTATTCACAATGATTAAGTTGTGACTTCGGACACTATTTGTAAGTTATACCTAAAGACAAAAATATCAAATATGCCGAGAGCGTTAACAAATTTCAGTTAAAATTTTTTAAAATGAACTCCACTGAAAAATTAGTTTTCACCCTTCAATTATATTGTGACAATATCAAGTTGATGTCTTGTACACTTTGCAAAACAATAATAAGAATAATTTCTTCAGTTTATATCCAAGATCTATAATGTCCGCAGTATGTTTTGTTCTTTGAAATAAACTTTCTTCCAATCGTACAACAGTCGCGTTTTTGTTCGTGATTCAGACATGAACCATTTCTTCGAGTCGTGTTCATTTGTAGCTCATTGATTTACCGCTTTTCCCGGTTGCGTTTAGTTCTGATCATCATTAACAAAGTCGTTTGCTCGCTCGCTCAATCGATGGCTTTTAATCTTGAATGATTTTCTTATTCGTATTTTTACGCTTGTGTGGAGCGCTATTACACGATTGAACGCAACTTCAAAACGCGTGTTGCCGTGACCATTTTACAAAGTAACCGCAAAATATTGTTACCGTTTTCTTTGAGGAAACTTTCTTGTAATTGAAAACGACCCTAATTGTTCGGAACGTTTAATGGTTTTCCCTTTGAGAACCACAAAGTTATCGATTAAGAAAGATTCATGCAGTTGACCAAAACAAGTAAGGACAATTCAATAATATTCCCAAACTACGTAGAATAAATTAAATTTATTAATCTATTAACCTTAGCTTTGGAAATCTCAGCGCCTTGTTTAGTTCTTTGTGTAAAAATCTTTTTGGGAGAATCTCTATGAATCTGTTCATTTTAAGTTTATGTACGTATTTTCAAAGAGAAAAGTGTAGACCTTTTTATATATGATTCGCTGTTTATAGGAAATTGTCTATTAGGTACGAGCAGTGGCGGATACATGTGGGGGCAGCCCAGCTTCAAGCGCGGTGACTTGATTTGTTATTACACCCATAGCTCAAGATGTCTTTTAGCGCCCCCCCCCCTTGGGTTTTTTTCTGTATCCACCACTGGTTACGAGTGTCATATGACTGACCACTTTCACAATCAGTGACTGACATGATTACAGTAATCGCTCTGAAATCACTCGGCAATTGTGATTTCAGAGCGATGGTAGCCTTCGATTTGGTACACTTCTCGCTACACCAATTACGTTTGTGTATAGCAAGTGGTCATTGGTCAGGTGCTCCGTTAGTCTTTTAATTTGGTGCTGCTGTGATTTCCACCCAAACCCGAACCTTCGGTGGATGTACACTGTCCGTAATCGGTGTACAAGTTTGTGAAGTTCCCTGTACTTAAGTGATTACGTAACTGATTAAATATTTAGCATTACCAACGGTTGTGTTCATGCTGCAGTTTCGTACGACTGTACGATGTACAGATTTTTGGAAAATGGTTATCGACTCGGCATTACCAATTGCGGTACTAATGCGGACTTCATTATCAGACTATTGTTATTGGACAAATATTTCTACCAATCGGTAACCCTGTTCAACGACCTATCATATCATTACTATATTCATAAATTACCATGTAATTAAGCTTGTTTTACAGAAATTAATATTAGATTTTGTTTACCTTTTCTGTTGTAGCCCTTCTGTCCCTATGGTGCGAAGATTTGGGTCGTCTATTGCTACTTCGGCACCAGAAAACGCGAGACGGTGACGGGCAACCGCAATCTCATCCTGGGCAGCAGATCGGCCCGGGCAAAGGTGGGCACCCGCCCCAGCTGCACCCTCACAGTCCCAACCCGGCGGCGGCGGCCGCGGCTGCTGCTGCTGCGGCAGCCATGCATCAGACGCTCTCCCAGAAAGGAATGTCGCCGGTTCCGCCGCAACAAAGGTGAGACACCACACACCACTTCTTTCTTCGCGCTTTTCTTTGCTACTTTTACACATGTATATATTTATACTTCGTGAGAATGAGTATGTGGAGTTTGCGTTGCTCCCTCCATCTCATTCCACCTCACGGTCTGCCAATAAGCTCCTCCCCTTAAAAATCAATCAACTCGGCACGGTATCTGATTCAGGGTTGGCGAAAACCTGTTTTTCCCGGGAACTGGTAAAAACCGGAAAAAACCCTTTTCAGGCTAAATTAATCATTGATACATCTATTAAGATAGTAATTTGGTCATTGCAAATAGGAGATATGAAGAAAAGACAGAAGAAAAGTGAATATAATAAAAGAATATCACTGCTTTTATTATTAACTTTTTATTGAATTTGGGCACTAGAGGTGGAAAAAACCATGGACAAACGATTTTCCACACGGTTTTTAGCAGGACAACAATTCGTGGCATAATCGTGCCCACCCTGTTCTGATTGGTTCTCTCGCGCATTTTCCGACGCGACTGAAAACTAGTCCATTGTGCTCGCGGAACATGGTAACATAGTCATTATCCCGAAGTATAAATAAGCACATTAGTGATTTCAGTGTTGGCTAACTTGTTTTGTATTTTGATTTACATATTTCATCTTTTTGCTTACCGTTCGAGATATTCTCAAATACATTTTAAATAATTCCTGACACGAAATGCAAATCCGATGAATAATATCAATAAAAACTTCTATTTTTTAATATTAAATTAAATCTATGCTTTTATTTCAATTGTTTTTTAGAATCTTTAATTTAAGTTACTGAACTAGCCATACCGGCTTTTGAATTTTACTAGTTTCCCGCTAGAGCTCCGTTTATAAGGCTGAAAAAATCCGAGACTATGATTGGCCGGATCTGCTAGCACGAGTTACGGAAGAGGGGTTTTAGCCAGATTTTTAATTAAACTTAAACTATCTTGGATATTTATTTCTAATGCCATTTGAGATTTCTCGATCAATACTTAACCTTATTTGATTTCCATTTTTGTGCCGGTACGTTTCCTGTGATTATAGTTTCAAATACCAGTCGTATAGAGTCAATTAATTCGTTAATTTTTAATTTAAAGATATTTTTAATCTCTGAAAATTACATAAGAAATATACCAATTTATTATTTAAGTAATCAAATACATGACTCTTACACCTATGTAGTCCTAAAATTGACTAAAATGTCTTGTTAGAATATTATTTTAAAAGCAGAATCACAAGTTAGTAATTCTCGCTGTTCTTACAAGAAAATCCAAGAGTATTTAGAAACTAAACGCACCTCGACTGATCTCACAATAGCGTACTGGTACATTATCTTAATTCTAAGATATAATAGGAAACAAATAACATAAAAACCTTAAGAATCATGACACTTCTAGCCTTGTACGTGTGTTTTTCTTACTATCATGCATTTTTTCCAACTGACAAATGAGCTCTGAAATAAGGACCCTTAAAACTTAATTGTAAATTTTAAGTTTCAATATCATTATTTTGACAAAATATTGCGTTATTTTAAGCATTTTCATTTTCGCTAAGCTTTTGCTGATTTTATACCCGGAAGAATATTTTTATATTTGTTGAAGTCACTGCGAAGAAATGATTTAGTAAATAATTTACCCTCCTACCATACTTATGGTTTTTATGTTACCTATGATGTTGTATCATTTTACACTCATTATCAGGTAAGTGATTTAAAAAATTACGTTATTTTGAATGTGAATTCCAGGCAGATTCTACAGCAAAAGCTTTTAAGATAAAATTTGTATCAATAGAAGATAAGTTACAGTATTTCGTCCGTTTTTTTATTAGTAAGCACAGTTTCATGAAAAGTGAACACAGAAAAAATTTAAATTCTTTCAAGAGCTAGTTTTAAATTTGTTGGTTCTTGAAAGGGTTTGTTTCTGCTAAACCATACTTCGAATGAAAGAATTTCTTTTTCGGGGGCATAACCAAATGCCGTGTATTACTGGACTGGTATTTATATGGCACGCTTGAGGTTTTTTAAACAGCCTGGCTCGTAGCGCCGCAGTGTTCGCTATTGGAAATATTTCCACCCAAATATTAAACAATATAAGCGAACGACGTTATATCCGAGGTTAGGTCATCTAATTTTTTTACACTCGTGCCTTGGTATTTGGAGTGGAAATGTTTCGCGATTATCTCGTTAGGATCGAGCGCTGGCAGCGATGCGATCTGAATTTATTATGACTTTGGTCCATTAATTTATTTGTCGAAGGTTTAATTTTTATTGAATTATTTATCGTTTAAGTTTAGTGTACTGTTTGCAAATTTTAAATTTTGGAATTTTATAAATTCCTTATCATTACGATAATAGCTCCTGAAAGTAATACTAATTTTTGAACCAAGTTTAAGAAATGAAATAGGTTCTGTGATTGTTTTATAACTCCTAGTAGATCACGGAAACTATCTAACTATATCCAAATGTTTGGACATCTTCGTGACTTGACGAAACCCGAATTCAGAAATTGGACAGGCTAGCCATTAAGATATTGGATGCCACGTGTTGAACTCTACCGATTCAATTTTGATTAACTAATTACACACTGGAGTTTCTTTATAGCGGTAGTTTTGGTTGTTGAATAGCGTTTTCATCGATAAGTTTAAAATAAATCATCACAGTATTCAGGAGACTTCTACATCCATTTATTTAGAGTGTTTCCACTTGTCATCGAAATCAGAGAATTTTAAAATAGGCCTAATAGATCAAGGAAAGTCAAAGAACTTAGTTTTTTCCTTGACTTTTTTAAATTGTATTAAGTTTTGTAAACGTTAATTAAAACATAACCCAAACAATCGCTTTTATACTAAGCAATGTTTTCACAGTACCTTGAAAACTAGGGGAATTTAAAGAAATAGTACAAAAATCCGGGAATTTGAAAATGGGTCTCAAAGTCAGGAAATTTTAAGATATAGTGCAAAAGTCAGCGAAAAGATTTTAAGAAATAGTGCAAAATTCATGGAAAAGTCAGGGAATTTTAAGAAATAGTACAAAAAGTCGGGAAGTTTTAAGAAATTACGCAAAAGTCAGGAAAAGTCGGGGAATTTGAAGTAGTAAAAAATCAAGGGAACTTCAAGAAACTAGTACAAAAGCCAGGAAAACGTCAAGGAATAGATTTTTGGCGGCAAATGGTTAACGTTCACTTTAATATTAGTTAGAAATTTTATAATTTTTGCTTTAAACAAAGGTAAGAGAAATCTCTAGAAGTGGTCCGGGGAAACCCTTGAAAATTCGGGGAATTTGAATCGAAAAAAACCGTGGCAATCCTGCTAATACTATACGAAGAACCAATCCAAGTAACGTTTGTGAAAATTGAATTTATGAAGTAAAAATTGTGTAATATTGTCCTTTAAATTGTCACGGGAAAATCTATAAAAAATGTTCAAGGAAAGCAGAAAAAGTCTGAGAATTTGAATCTGAAAATATGGTGGTAACCCTGAATTAATAACTGGATGTTTATAGAAATGAGATTCATTCGTACGGGTTGTCGGATATTTAAACAAATTGCTTACATTTCGCGAGTGATACAACCGCGGTATGAAGTCATTAGTGCTGATGTAATAAGGACACGCAGCTCGAGCGCGAGACCCGTTCAGTCACGCGACCAAATAATTTCGCGTACGTTGCGTGTACTGCTCGTGTTGATGGTGTTGCGGGAAAAAAGCGGAGACGACTTCCAAATCACGTGCCGCGATTTCATCGTCACTCACGCTTCCTGCCTCCCTCGCCAGGGGAGCGCGCTGTTGTACTTCTTACGGCCTTCTTGTTGACGGTTTAATTTATGCCTCGTAGAGTGACTTTGACGGATGCGAGTAGGCCACTTTTTCGCGTTCGACTTTCGTGTCGGTAACGCGATACTGTTTACCCGCGAAATAGTCCTTGGGTTAATCCGAGCGCTATTGCGTGTCCGGATCAGTGATGGGCGCATTCCGCTCAATATAGAGCGTTTGAAGTCAGAAACAGCGTGACATTTTAAACAATGAAAGTGAGCGCGCCTTAACAATAAATTGAGCAAGAAAAGAACGCGAAGAAGAACCGAGAGGAGCGAATGATGAATAGTTTTAAAAACTAGGTTTTTCTGGACTGAAAAATCTACGCTTTTATATTGATTTATCAGAATTTTAGTTTATTTAAAGGGAATATAACCCGCAAAGCAATCTTTACGGAAGACCCCTTCAAATTTTCAAATTTCCCTGTACAGTGGCGCCAAACATTATTAAAGCCAAAGGCAAGAACGGCCAGAGCTGCAAACGTTGGTGTTCCACACCAAATAGCTGAGGTTATATTCCCTTTAAAATTATTTCGGTTGCTGTAATACCTAATATAATAAAATAATTTAATTTTCAATATTTTTAATGAACTGTTATTCGTTCTCCATGTTCGTTGAGCGGTTTGATGATACGAGCAAAATCTATCATTTTTTCATTGAGCTGAGCGTGAGTGAGCTTTAGCTTTCGACGTTGAGCAAATGAGAGAGCGCGGAAATTTTCTTACGAAATTGAGCATAAGTAAAAACGTTTCGTATGAGTGGATACGAGAGAGACATTATTTGAAAGACAAATATGTAAATCTAACATGAGAGGACTTGTGAGCTGAGTATGGATTTCGAAAAAATGCCCATCTCTGGTTCGGATGACGAAAAAATTGCCCAACTTGCTTAAATCGAGTCATTCATTTTGTTATACATTTCATCCCAGAGTTAAAGATACACATTGTTACGAAAATGTAACTCGAAACTTGACAATAACTCGTGCTTGGCACCTTGACCTTTTATTTAACGAATGAAATGCGTTTTTTAAATATACATATCAATTAATTTAAAGTGTCTCTTACGTCATTGAATCTTTCAATATTAGGGGATACAAGAACGTAATATGTTTAGAAACTACTATTAACAGCGCTTCAACTACATTCTAAAGATATCGCTGCATTTTGTATATTCGGTGAAATTAAAAGTTTAATTTAATATTCAACTAGACAAAATTGAAGATTAGTTATCAATGACTAAAATGGCCAAATATTTGTCATCGTCGTAAAAGTCAAAAGTTTTGAATGACATTTTTAACTTAACCAGATTTATCGTAGTACTGTGTTAGTTAAATTCTGAGGTCTGAGAGATATTCAAGTCATTGCGAATTTACGACCTCGTGAAACAACAAAATGGCCAATCATCGCGGGTGGAATATATGCACACATTTCTCAAGATTTTAAGTATATATTTCGATTTAGATTAGATTAAAGTTAAACCTATAGGCTTGGCTGTACAAGGATTCAAAATGATTAAATCATGATTAAATTTTTATCATGAATATTAGAACACCTTGTAACAAAGTGATCTGCTTCTCGATATATTCCACTATACCAGAAGTAAATGAACCGAAGTTATCGAAATAGCGCTCAGAATCGGAGGGCATTTTCCATATGAAAATGATGAGAAAATCGAGTCAAGTAAAAGCTAATTTCCATCCCCGTCTTTTGACGTGATAATTTGCACTTGGGAATTGTGGTATAACTATTTCTATGCATAAAAAATTATTTCATAAAAACAAAAACGTTTTTGTTGGGCCTAGGAGCGCGCAAAATTTCAAATTCGAGGTCAAAATGTAACTTCATAAGGAAAACGCCTTAAACATATGTGGAGTATAACAGTCTGATAACTTCGGTTCATTTACTTTTGACTCTACGAAATTTTTAATAACAGCCCATCACGTGAAAAACAGCTTTTATTACGTTATTCAAAGCTAAATAGTGTCCAACTTTGTAGCTTTGACTATAGTAATGTGTCACTGATTACGGATTTCGCTGTATTCAGTTTCATATTCCCGTAATCCGTGTACAGATTTTTACGAAGTAGTTATCGGTGAGGGGGGATCTTTGGTTAGGTGCATTCCTATAAAGTACTAGAAGACCCAAACCTTTAATCTGTGGCTCCATCTATTAGCGGTCACCCACGATACTACCGTATTTCCCCCCGTCGTGCTTTCGTCATAATGAATCTTCTATGTACTCCCGAAATGAGGACATCATATTCTTGAAAATCCGCGGTGCAATCTCATTTTAAATGGTTTTCCATTGAGATGTGCTCACCGGGTACAGAGAAAAAATATAAAAGGCAATGAAAGCGAGGTGTTTCGAAATTTTTCGGAGATTTCCAAATATTTCGAAGGATACCCGGATCGATTGCAACTTGCAAATCATTTTGGCGCGTAAAAATGCAAATGAAATGACATTGGATACTCCGAAAATCATAAAAGAAACTTCATTGTTTCGTATCAATTCGTATTTTTTCGCGTGCCCGACCAGTTTTCAAGGCCTTCTAGTCATCGCCTGTTGACGCTCGGTGGAGTGGTGAGGAAATCAGACGCGGATGCCAGGGTAAAATGATGGAGGCTCGAAATGGGATTTGTTCCCCGTACACTCTTCTAGAATTTCGCTGCATTCCAATTACGGTACGCCTAGCTCCCAGGATCATCTCCGATCGCGCATTCACTTTCCGTTAAAATTATCGGAAAATTGTAGTAAACGAGGTGACTATCCATATTTAACGCGCGCGCTAGTGTCAGTTCCAGTTAGAACGCCGAATATTAGTAATCGATTTAAACGTCCCCCGTTTTAGATTTCGCGAAACAGTGAAGGCGATCTTGAAAATTTAGTTCAGAGTTCAACTAAGAATTTGCGCTTTAAGTTTAAGCGTATATAGTATTTCTAGAAATTTTTAATTTATTGAAAGACTCATTTTACCTAGAATATTGTTAACGTAACAGAATAGTACGAATAATAATAATAATATTATCGTTTTTTTTTAATTAAACGCACATTTTATAATATTAATATTTTTGAATGGTATTATTTTATCGACACTTAATACCAAATCGTGTTCGTAGCTAATTCCAGATAATTTCCTAATCTAAAGAAATAATTATCAGAATTTATTGGTTACTACACAAATAAATACAATTCATAATTTATTTACACAAATAATTTATACAGTTTTAATTATTGTTACTACAGTCCAATTACCTCGTAGATTGATGTTTTATTTTAGTGGGAATTAGACGTGTAAATAGGGTGCTATAAATAGCCAAAAACATCCCTTATTATCTGAATTGTTCTCTTTTCTGCAACACTTCCAAATGCCATTTGTTACTGAAGATGCAATCATTTCAGTTTAGTCTTTTCCGTAGACTTTCAAACCCGGAAATACGGTTAATTTAATTTCAGTTTTAGGACTTCGGTATGAACCTTTAAAGGACCACAGAATCGTTTGAACAATTCGGGCCGAATTTCACCTAGCTCCTCCCCTTCCGTCACGGGACTCAGGTATACCTTCCCTCTAACGTGATTATTTAGCCTATCCATTGTCTTGTTATCACGAAAATCGGAATACAGAATGCTATAGACAAAATCTGAAATTCTAAAACTAATATTTTAAATGTTTAAATTTAATATTTCTGGCCCAAAATTATTCCAACTATATACGTTGCTTATATTCAAATATTCCTAAAGGTCTTTTAGACGCGTTTGACAATTTAGTTTTTAAAGATCGTAATGAGAGAACACTGTCGAAGTACGAACTCATCTGGATTTCTGGGAATTTAATCAGTAAATAATTCTAAGTAGAACAAAACCAACGACATCATATGTAAACGATAAATAAATATTTATTCGTAATTTATTTTAATAATGACACGCATCGAGGGTGCCATATCAAAATTTTGAACCGGGTGCCACAACCCGTCGGTACACCACTGATTCTGGTCTGTTGGCAAAATATGGAATTTGGGCTGGTCAGTTAGCAAAATATGGAATAAATAAGTAGTTTCGCTACTATTTAATCCATGTTTGGGCTATATTTAAGAAACCAATTTTTTATAAAAAATTTGTAAAATTGACTCCGAAAAACTAGGGTAATTTTGGAAAAAAAAGGTTTATTCCTCCCCCTCCTGGAATTCGAACCCCATCGGTACGCCCCTGTTCATTTAGGTAGTAGTTGAGCAAGGGAAGGGGGGGGGGCGGGGGGGACTCGGGGGAGTCGCCGCCTCTAAGGTTAACCAGAGGACGGTGTTGGTTACAATCGAGGTGTCACGCGCCATCCATACGGACAGGCGAGACTGCAATCTGACGAGGGACCCGGGCGGGTCGAGATGAGCATTCCGGGCACGACTTGGCCGGGTGTCTCTTTGGCGGGATGACTTTTCGCCATGAGCGGCGGAGGGAAATGGAGGGGGAGAGAGAGATGACAAAAAATACTGGCGAGAAGGTTTCAAAAACCCTCTCGCTCTTATATCTCTGCCTTTCTCGGATAAGCCTTCCTCGGGTAACTGTCAGGCGGAGGGCGTAAGATGGAGATGGGGGGCGACATTATGGAAGTGCGCGGAAGGGGGGGCAATGTGGAAATCGCCGTGTGTGGTGTGCGAGTGCCTTATCCTCGGCAGTGATGTCACCGCGTGTGATCTCACTTCCTTTCTCGCAGACTATCGGCCGACGTGGTACGTCTTTTAAAGCGCCGCTCAAATTCGGTTGCCTAGCAACGGCATGGTCGCCATAACTTAGCAACCAGAATGCGTTCGAAACCCAACACGTGACCCTTTTAGCCTTTTCCTTTCCTTCGCCTCCCCCCCGCATCGTTGCCAACCCCCTTACCCCGTATCGATGGCTTTCCCTCGCTATTATTCACTCCGGCCCTCTGCGCTCGCAGCGCCTCCCCGCGTCTATTTATCCCCGCGGTCGTTGCCATGGTGACGGCTATAGGTCTCCGGTATACGGTTGAGAGTCGGGGGTCTTTCCCAAAGTAATGCACTCGGAATGAATAGATAATTACCTTGGTCAAACCGCTGACCGTTTCGCTACTTATTTCCAGGGCAAAAATGTAAAGGGCCAATTGACAGCTTAACGTAAAGTGGCCGTACTATACAGTACTTTGGAATGCGAACGTTCGTCTGCTAGAACGTCGTACCGAACACTTTCGCAATTTATACTTCTAGTGTCAGCAAGCGACCCACGAATATATTTCTTGCTAACTTAGTTAATGCTTCGTTATTTATAATTTACAGGGTTAAAATCGCTGTTTTTACCTTGTTTTCTTAAATATGAAAACACCTTAAAAATATTAAATTAAAAATTAATATATTAAGTCAATATCCTTCAGTATTTTACCCGTGCGATTGCAATTAAACCAACGACCCCAAAACTCGATTCCATGTGGGGGGGGGGGTAAAAATCGTCACTGTTAAAAACTTCCGTGGCGCGTAACAGATGGCGCGACTGTATCATATCGTAAGTAACGTTCGCTATCTAGCAGACGTTCTTTGGGCGCGAACCCTAATCCGAAATATCATTGACACGAAATGTTTGCGCGTTGTTGGTGAACGGCCCCGATTTCGCGAGAGAGCAGTCTGTTGCGTGGGAGCGAAAACGATGCCTATCCTCGATAAAATACTGGAGCAGAAACGCCGCGGGGGGGCTAGAAGTCCTTCCATCGACGGGAGGGGGTGGAGTTCGAAGGGTGGGAAGGGCTGTTTTTCTTTGGCCAAAAAAACCTCTGAGGGGGGAAGGAAGGGGGAGTGGAAAAGTGCGGAAACAGCGAAAGATAACGTGTTGCGAACGCGTTTTCATTTCATGGAATCACGAGCGCCGCTATTGTGATTCTCTTCTGCTTACAGAAAAACTCAACAAAACCTGACATTTTACGCTCGCCCTGTATTACACGCGTCTCTCGCGGGGTATTTTTTTTCTATTCTCATCTTCGCTTTCACCCCCTCTCGTTCTTTCGCCCCCCCCCCCTTTTAACACCCGCGTTCGATTACCCCAGAAGTTCGAAATCAACGAAATTCTCCCTCTTATCACTGTTACGGCGGGGCCGCAAAACTCTTTTTAGCAGCTCATTTTGAACGGGACTTGGATGGGAAATGTGTTCGTACCCTATTTCACTTCCTCGTCTGCTATTTCCTCTTATATAAATTATCGAGTTTGAACAGAAGTTTATAATATATCTCTTAGGAGAGAAGTATCCATTTAGGATATTAAAATGAAACGTGTACGTTCGACTAACGATGTAAGACGTCATTTGTTAATCGTATATTTTCAATGCAATGGTTTTAGGAATTCGCTGTATGATGTGTTTCAACCCGCTATATTTTTTCTTCGTTATTAACCAATTCTTCAATTGCTTGTAGGGAATCATTTACGGCGAAGGCATTAGAGGTTCGATGGAGGGGTCAATTTAAAATTTTTGAAATAACTACCACAATTTTAAGCAATATTTTATGTAAACAATTATATAGACTTGTTAGTCGGAAAATGACCGAGGCCTTTTTTTCGGGAAACTTTTCCGTATTTTTCCGAACAAATTAAAAAAAGTTTTAATTCCATGATTAGTCTAATATTGTTTGCAAATTTAAATTAAGCGCCATTTTCGCCTCATTTTTTTTCGAATCTAAAAGTAATACTAAACCTCCAGACTATTTTAAACTGATTAACAATGTAACACTTTTAATGTATTGTAGTATTTTTACTGTTATTAGACATTTTATATCGATAAAAAGTTAAAAACATTCAAAACCCTTAATTTATGTTTACATTTTTTGATTTTCCGATTAGCTCCGCATTTTATTTTTCCGGAAAATTAACAATTCTAAAAAATTAATATTTTTTTATTTAAAACCTAAATTTTTCAACATGTGGGATTAAATTTAGTTCTTACGAAAATGCTACAAAAATTGTATTAGTAACGTATATTCCAAAATCGACTTTGACATGATATTTTCATCTAACAATAATTGTTTTTTTTTCTGTAAATTTGTTTTAGAATTTGTATCGTTTGGTCAGTAACCTTTCTTGGCTTTCCGCTCGCGATACGATGGCGATTGGCGTGTTAATGTCCTTGATCTGTCACTTTGCGACTTTCAAGTCACCCCCGAGTCGAGATCTTTTGTCGGCTACGCGGCGAGCATGCCGAGAAAGGCAAGTGCCATCTCAAGCGAATCTCCTTTTGTCGTTGATGAACGTTTCAATGACTTGTCGTCTTCGCCACCCACCTCTCGTTCGTTGTCTGACTAGACGAACGCTCATTTCGGGTTTCTTACCAAATTTCTTCGTTTTCCTTCTCATACGCACTATCTGCCATCCCTTTCATCATCTGAACTAAAGATATAAACCTTTAGATCGCCTAATCATTTACAATTTATGGATTTTGTTTCTCGCAAAATGTGGCCGTCGATGTTTTTAAAAAAGCCACGAATGACAACGCTGCTTTAAAGATGGTTTGTAGTTCTTAAAATCAAATACGATTAAATGGCAGTTCATAAAATCAAACACGATTAAATGGCAGTTCATAAAATCAAATACGATTAAAAGGCATTTCTTAAATTAAAATTCTATTAAAAGGCAGTTCTTGAAATAATAATAAAATACGATTAAATGGCAGTTGTTGAAATAAAATCGATTAAATGGCAGTTCTTGAAATAAAATACGATTTAATGGCAATTGTTAAATAAACCTATTTCCCTGTTAAATTGGTATCCTATTAATCCCAGGCTAGGTAGTCGTAATTAATAAATAAATTAAATTATGTTTCAAACTATAGCAATATTTTAAATGTAATAATATTACAATCACTAACATATCGTTAGTGGACTATGCACAAGGGTTTGTTTAAAAATTTACCCGATAATTGTGTAGGTTGTATAGTATTTATATTGACTTACTTAAAATCTGGCCCATGGAAGCAATAGGAACATGGGATAAAAAAATTTAAATCACAATCTGCAATCATTGCTAGGTGATAGAGAATGGCAGACAATGTGAGAGGCAATTCTGGTATCCACGTCTTATCTCGGCAAACTTTCTGCTATTTAAAGGTTTTGGGTAACAAAATATTTTTGGTAAATTTAAATTCCAGAAAATGGAATAGTTTGCCGATTTTTTTCCTTAAATTTGTAACCACAGTGGGGTGCTATAATGTCTTGGCATTGTAACTGGAATTCTAGTAATATTAGCCAAAGTTTTTAAAATTTTCGCTATATAACCATTTAAGTGTATATTTAAAATTTTAGCGGGCTTAACTTCAAAACGGAGAGAGCTGGTACGTCAATAATACTAGTAATTAAAGTGGTTTCTTTCTCATAGGTCTATTAATTTATCGACTGTTTTTAAGTTTATACCATTGACATCTAAACATGGTTTCAAGAAAACCTAAAAATATAAATAAAATAATTGAATAATTGAATTGAAACCAATGACGAGATCTCATAAAAATTCTTAAAGATCCTTACTTACGTAGAATATTGCATACACATTTGCAATTAAAGTGGCATAAAGGGCCACACACGCTTTTATAAAATCTGGGTAAAAATCCCGTAGCTCCTCCTCTTCAGTACCTCGTGGTAACAGATCGGGCCAATCATATTCCTGGATTTTATCGGAATTCGTGCGGGAAACTAGTTGAATTCAAACGCCGGCGTGGCAATGTCAAAAAAACCGGACGTTATCACGCGTATGTTCAGCTCGGTTCACCTCTTAGAAGGCCCAGTAATCATCCGGAAGTGAAAGGTAAAATAGCAACAGGTGTTGTTTTCCCATCCAAAGTGGTCTAATTTTTTATTCGAGTATGTAAATATCTGGATTTCATAATCGAGGTTATTCTCTTTTCCAAAATTGAATCTATTGTCGGTGCTTAATTTCTTCTCAACCAGCGTTGGAAATATGTCAATTCGAACAGAGCTGACCCCTTTACGCTCTTCATTCGGCAGACGTGTATTGAGGTTTCTCGGCTGCGAGGAGACTCTACGTCTACACCGACGGCACGAGCGACAACGCGTAGGCCCGACAGTTTTTTTTATACATTAAAATATTTCAAGGACGGTAAACTTCACCCTACGCCGTAGTTAACGGGCGCACGACAAAAAAAAATATCACCCCCCCGCCCTCCGCCTTGCGATGGTTCTAGCCCCTCCCCCCCATATTTGGTCGCATACGCTACCCCTTTCTGTGCTCGATTTCGTGGCTGCTCACCCTCCCCGTTGAATTCGTTCGACCCCCTTTGGGTCTTCTATTTTCTTTCCCTAGCACGGCTGGCCTCCAAGTATTTTACGTAACCCCTTACCACGCGCCAGTACATTCAAGGTCGCTTCGGTTTGGGGCTGCGGGCTTATTTGGTAACATTACCCGCGAAATCAGTAACAGGTTGGCCCAAGTTCGTCGCTAGCTGCTTCCACTCCGCAGATTCGGGTGAAGAAATATTTAAAAAAAACACACGCATTGCCTTGAATGACTGTTCTGCCTCTTTTGATACACTTTTTTACGGATATCAAATTTATTGAAATGTGTTTTAAAATTTGCCTAAAATTTCAATCCAATCTCATAATAAAATTTACTTCAAATATAATCCAATTTTATAATAAAATTTACTTAAATTATAATCCAATCTTATAATAAAATTTAAAAAATAAAATCCAATTTCAAAGTTAAATTTACAAAACTTTTTGTTTAAACTGATAATAAAATTCATTGAAATTTAATTCAAACATTGATTTAAATTTACTAAAATTTAACTAATGTCTAGAATAAATTTTAATAAAAGCCAATAGAATTATTTTATATTACAACATGTACTATTTAAGCTAATTTTTAAGTAAAATTCACTATATTAAAATTTAATAATATTTTAATGAAAATAATAATTTATTTATTTTTTAATATAACCATATATAAAACTTTCATAAACATTTAATATAATCTTGTGAATTTGAATAAAAATTTACTAAAGTTAAATCGATTTATAGAGAAATATTTATAAAATTAAACACTTTATTAAATTTTACTAAGTCCTGTATTAAAATTTGCCAAAATTGAATTCAATCAAAGAGAAATAAAGGAAATGTTCGGATTCATTGCCAAGGTGAATGTAAAAAGTATTTATCTTCGGTCTGAGAATGAAAGTAACTTAATTACACCCGACCGAGAAAATCCGAGTGCCCGAAACCCTTGGCGCGAATTAATATTCTTTAAACGCGTTTTTGTAGAACTCTTCGAGTGGGGCGCCGAATAATTTTATTAACTCGGAAGAAGCCGTGTTTATTCCAATAAAACTCGGTAATAAAACCGTCGTTACACAGCCGGTTACAGTAGTCATTGGTTTCCCTGGTTCGTGCCCGCGATACTTAGCCGCTTTTTCGCCCTGTTTCTTACTCGTTACGGCGGCTGTATTTATTAAAAATGTCTCGTTTCACCAAGCGGAGCAAATTAACTCGTTCACGCCACACCGAAATAATGCGAGCTGACTCCGAATGTTTCGTATCGACATGTTTGGTGTTCAAAGTCGTTTATTTTGATACAAAGTTATCGTTTTCTTATAATTACCCACAACCTCTTTTTTCGTTGGATTATTTGTATCAAGATTGCCTTTATGTATACTTCGGAAAATGCTTGAGTGAGCGTTGCGTCCCCACAGTGGCGGACTGGGTCTAATATTATTGACTGCCAGGAGACAAAGGGCCCCAGCCTTAACAACTATAACGTTATCATGTTTAATGGGGCCCACATGGGGCCCACTTCATGAACGGTCCATGTCGCCACAGTCGCCCACCAGCGACTTTTAGTAGTCTCTGACTAGTGGGGGGGGGGGAATGGGGGTATAAAAACCAGAAGGCTAGCCAACATTTTGCTTTACCCTTCCGAATTAAAATAGGAGTTAAGTATCACTTGAGTTACATGATGTGACTTTATAAAAGAAAAATTGGATTGATGAATGATGAATTTATGATACGCAATATTTGCCATTATTTATGAATATTTGGGTAAATTGTTCACTAGTCAAATTGATTTTGATTAATTTAAGTAGTCAGAGCATTTATTTAAGTAGTCAAATACCATGCGTGACTAGTGCCTTATGTCCAACCCTGGTCAATCTCCCGACAGTATAACATGGTTCTTTCTAGCATATAAAATAACTATAATGGAGGGATAAATAAATGATACATTTGGTCATAGAAAGTCTATTGGAATTATAGGAATTTATATTTGCCATTTTTTACTTAAATTGTGTGCAATATTTTGGTATTGAATTATTAGGATATATTTGATGTAAAAGCGTATAATTTAACTTAAACCATTGATTTAATTTACGATTAATATCAGGGCTTTAAAAGCATTTCTTAGCTAACAAGGAGACATCCCGAAGTGTAACCCACCGATTTTGTTCAAACTCGGGGGATTGCTAGACCTTCATGTAACTTGAAAAATCCTAAAGGGAATTTATTCAATGGGCAACCGTTTTGCTATGGCAACGAAAAATGTTTTTGACAACAAAAAATTTAAATTTTCCCATTGAAAATAACATGGGATTCTGCCGATTCCTAGGCCCCCTGTGAAAAATTTTAACAAATTTAAAAATTTCTAAAATGCCAAAAATAGAAAAAATATATAAAAATTGACAAAAAAACATCAAAACTGATCAACTTTTGATCAATTTGAGGTCAAAATCCCATGTTATTTTCAATGGGAAAGTTTAATATTTTGTGTTGTCAAAAACATTTTTCGTTGCCATGGCAAAACGGTTGCCCATTGAATAAATTCCCTTTAGGATTTTTCACGACACATGAAGGTCTACCAATCCCCCGAGTTTGAACAAAATCGGTGGGTTACACTTCGGGATGTCTCCTTGTAAGTGCAATCAGTAATTTTTACATTAAATGAATGAAATGAACTTCTTAAAAAGGCGCTAGATGACTTGGGCTTCGGGTTTTGCCTTGGTTATTTTTTTTATAACTCAAGAAAGCACGCTATTATTCCGCGTAACTATACACGGAAATAAATTTCGGGTGTTAATATACTAAGAAAGCACGCTATTACTACGCGTAACTGTACACGAAAAGAAATTCCGTGTTTTAATATACTAAAAAAGCACGCTATCACGTGTAACTGTATACAAAAATTAATTTCGTGTCTCAATGTACACCAACAAAGTACTTTACCATTTAACAGTAATTGCGCTCGCAACACGTTTTTAGCACGTGAATTATTTGGCCAATACACCTTACGAACCAAATATCAACGATCGAAAAGGTGGTTTTGTTAATTGAGAGGGGGTATCTAGACGTCGTTGGGCTTAGGAAATACTATTAGAAATGTTTGCTATACTCTGTTTAAAATCTTTATAAATAGCGTTTCCACAATATTTTTTTTTGGTCACCACCGAGTAATTTTTTCTCCGATTTGAAACGCGAATAAAACAAAATCTATTTTTTGAAGGCAGCCTCTTTGTCTGTACGGCCATTATTCGCGTATCCTTCTCTTACGTAATAAGACTAACGCTTCGTGGAATGGTTTCGGATGGCCGATGCCACTGAATGACCTTGGTGTGTTGACCCGAAAGAGAACCATTGAAGCGTCGCCTAGCTTTGTTTCCCTTCCGAAATATCTCTTTCGGCGCCTCCCTCGTCCCTGGTCCCTTTTGTCTTAGCCTCTGGCAGTGGCGCGCGGGAGAGGGCTGAATATTCCGATATTCCGTATCATTCTGATCCGGCTCTAGTTCGATCGAAGACGGAGCCGCCAGCGCAGAAATCTAAACACACACGTCGCTTCTACTGTATTTGACTACTTGGAAGACTTAGCCGCGGTTGAACCCTCGAACAGGAGGGCGTATATACGTCAGTTGTTCCGAAGAGAGTCGATGGCGGATTAAGCTCCCGACTACTGTTCGGACAGTTTCATTGTCGCAAATAATAAATACCGCAATTAGTCTATACACCTTTCCAGCGTTTGTTGGCGTCAAAGGGCGCTGGGCGGTGGCCGTTTCGAACCCTACTGACCAGAGGCGTCTTTCTCCTCTATTACGTCTCCAGTCGTGGCCTAGGGGCTGGTGGTCGCTTTCAGCGGCTGTCTCTCGCGCTGTGTGTCGTAAAAGGTGATTAATTACTCTACGCCACGGCGCGAAGAATCTCTCTCTTCATTTCAACGCGAGATAAAATCCATGTCAGTCAAGCGGAAGAACGCGCCTGTTCCGATGATGGCCGTTCGCCTTTTATTTCGACAGTCTATATTCAATGCAAATAAGACGTCTTTTCTGCTGGACTGCGCCGATACGCGTCTACTACTACCACCAAATATTTGAAACCTTTAAAGGTCAATTTCCAAAGTTGCGGGCCAAAAATAATTTGAAGTCTGTAGGGAGTAGATACTTCCGGTTTCGTACGATTTAGTCTTCAAGAGTGGACGATACCGGAAGTAGGACCGCCTTGCAACTTTCATTTTGGCCTATCCCAGTTTAGGTTTTTAAAAATGTACTACCAACGGTAAATTTCTGCCTTAGCCGACGAAATTTAATTATAACACTAGCGCCATCTCTAGTTTCGTCGCTGAACCATCATTTAGCAAAAGAACGTTTCCAGAATCCAGAGAGCGTTTGTTAATTAATAGTTCAGCAGTTAATATTGGGATGTCACAACGTTTTCCTCTGTTACCCGCTTGCCGCCAACACAGAATACGATCAACTTATTTACGTTCTACGACTTTTGAAATCGATCTCATGTCTTATAGGTTAGGTTTATATATGTAATCGTGTAAAAATATAACATAGATGATATTGCATACGTTAGAGTTGTATAATTTTTTTTATAAATCCAGTTTGATTAGAACAAAGTCTGATTATACAGGGTGCTGTCATTTGATCGGCCCAGGCATTTTTGCTCAAAAACCATTCTTTCTAGAAATGTGAAATGTACTCTCTCGGGGGAGATCGTTGTTATTTTTCACGGTTTTAGAAGTGTTAGTTTTTGAACGCTACGTGGTAGACGAAAAGTTTCAAATTTGTTTGATTTTCATGACCAATTATTTCAGTGACGAAATGTCCGATTTCCACCATACCAATTCCATTAATGGTTTTCGAGTATGCTCTACAACTTGCTCATTGAAACTTTTCGTCTACCACCTAGCGTTCCAAAACTAACACTTCTGAAAAACCGTGAAAAATTTCACGATTTTTCAGAAATTTACAAATAAGAACGATCTCCCCCGAGAGAGTACATACAGAAAATTTAAAATTTCTAGAAAGTATGGTTTTTGAGAAAAATGCCTGGGCCGATCAAATAAAGACACCCTGTATACAAATTTGATTTTATAATCGGTTTAAAGTGATTTGATTTAAATATGTATATAAATATTAATTCATTTGATTAGATAAAATTTTGAATCGAATTCAAATTTTAAATTTAATGCTAAAGATTTTCGAGACTTTTTACTGGTACTTATTGTATTTTTTTTTATCTAATCTAGCAACGATTAACATGTACATCATTTATATGGCTGTAGTGAAATAGAACGTCTAAATACCGATCTAATACTGTATCTGTCGGTGCTTCTTGTGAAAGAATAAACGAATGTAATATAGAAGCCTTTAAATCCATATAAGTTCTCGGAGTAAGTATTTGTTAAAAATACGTACTTTTCTTTGTGGATAAAATTATATTTTGAACACGGACGCAATGTAGCTCTCTATAGCGCCAAGTTCAATATTTAAAGGGAGTGGGAAGTGGCTTGAAAACTAGGGGTATGATAGATGAGGCGTATATTTTTCATTGGTTAGTAGCTTTAGTGCCTGCTGTCGCCGGAAGTGGAAAATTGTCTTCCCCCATTAAGTAAAACGTTCAGCGTAAAGGCTCGTCCAATGAAATTTGTACGCAACACTGCGTTAGCGTGTTTAAAGGCTAGCTGCGTTCTCCTTGTGTTTGTTGCTCCTAGGTTGCAGTAACAAAATATGCTCTGGCATTATTTAACCAAATCAAAAAGCAAAATTTGATGGTTTACATTAGCTCCTTAATTTAAAATAAATCTTATATCACAAAAAAAAATTAGCATTCAGAGCAACTAGCATTCATACACTATGTACCTTCCAACTACCAATATTGATTTCGTTTGTCCTAGGAAATTTAACCTATTAACTGTTGTATAAATGTTTTCTGCTCTAAACCTTTTAAGGTTTTAAAGGGATTATAAAGTAAGGTGACTTACATGTTTTTTTTGCTGCTAGGAGCGCTGTTCACTCCTAGATATTGAAAAATCCGTAGTAGCTTCTATTCTCACTGTCTGAAACTTGGGGGTAAATCTCCTATCATACCAATGAATACCCCCATTATTAATAGTCTGTTAAGTACACTTTTTTTAAACGTAACTAGCTCTAATTACCTTAAAACTTCCATAAAAAAAGTGTTCCACCTTAAATATACTCCCTTAAGTAAATATTGACCTAAATGTTTTTGTCACGAGACGCCACAATAAAGTTAAGGTGGAAACCTTAATATAAACCCACCAAAGAGTTGTAAAAATATAAATCTTCGCATGCTAATTTCGAAGTTGATGTTTGGTTTGCAGTGGGCACCTCACGCGGATTTACGAGCGGAGATCTCAGACGAAGGCCGGGTGGGGGGGGGGGTATGGTCGCTTCTTGTTGTTTTTCTTACGCTTTTGGTCGATATCCCGTCGCCCCCCTCTCCCCAGGTTCGTGGCCCCTCCCCGCGCGGCCCCTTCGCGTGCCCCCCCCCCCCTTCGCCGCCATTCCGTCTCCTCCAGTCAGCCTTTCCCCCAAAAAAGAAAATATCTTGGTTCCTTTTGAGGGTGTATAAAATAGCTTAGGAATGTTTTTCTCTTTCTTCTCGCAGCAGCCGAGGTAAAAGAAGATGCCAAGCCAACGGGGGTCTTCCCATCATGACAACCCTCCCCTCGCCTAATACGCTTCACCCGTACAGATACTTTGCCTCGTTTCACTGTTTTCTCATTATGAAATATATTCAGTTCAGAAAGTTTGTTATTTACGTGCTTGAAATTAAACTGGCATTAGCCACGTGTCTTTGTTGAGCATTATGAAGTATTTACTTGTTTATAGCCAATACGCATTATCATATAAGTATATAATATTGTTACATAAGTGTGACACTTCCTATTCTCAGTTTTACTGAGAACTATTCGCAAGACAGACTGCATTACACGTAGCCTTTGAAAGAGCCTCGCTAGGGGGATATTTTATTCTTGTGATGACGTCACTCCGTTACTAGCTCTCAGTAAAATATTCCCCAAAGTGACAAACTTATGGAATAGTGTTATAGACTTATGGCATTATTTAATAATTTAATTATATTAAATCATATCCAGGGATATTTACAACCCTATTTCCAGAGATCGAGCTGGCAATCTAGTAAAATTCAAACTTAAAGGGCCACAGAATCATTTTATGGGTGGGGCTACAGAATCACGTGTTTTAGGAAGCTAGTCACAGTCACGTGACGATTCTGTGGTTCCCTAAAGCTTTAGTGGAAGAATGTGAGGTTTTACAATCGTTAGTATCCTTGGTTAAAGTTTTTAACTTTAACAGGTCTTAAAGGGAGTATGAACTAATTCCAAAAATCGTCTGCTAACAGGCGATACGACCTGTTTTTAAAGCAATTAGCGCCAATCATTCCAAGCTTCTGTTAAACCTGGTGGCAGAAATGTGAAACTCGTTTATCGACCAGAAACACGTAATTACAAAATCCTTTTAACTGCGCGTGCTTATTTGAGTGGGAAATTAAGCTCGTAACAGAAGAATATTAAGTCTTTTAAGTTTTAAACATGAACTGCGGATATCCAAGTTTGACTCCACAAAAGTGAAACTTTTTCCTTGGAAAGTTTTCCACACACGCGTATGTAGATGATTTTGATAACGCACATCCAAGAGTTTTCCAACAATTATATTGAATGCTACCACGAAACACATACTTCATAGCGAAAGTTCGTCTGCTTTTTAATCGCAAAGATCGAGTGACGTGACAAATCAAACTTTCTCTACAAAGTTTGCGAGGACCGTGGGCAGTGTGTCAAAATTTATAGCCCGGTGCACCTAGTAACAGACGGGCATAGCTGGAGAGGCTAATCACTTAGAGTTTGCTTGTACATCGATTACATAAAGTACACAGAGATTACACAAAGAGTACACTGATATTACACGAAAAGATTCAAAATAGTACGCTGATATTACCCGAAAAGAGTACGCTGATATTACCCGAAAAGAGTACGCTGATATTACCCGAAAAGAGTACGCTGATATTACCCGAAAAGATTACTCTGATATTACACCAAAATTTTAGGTTCAAAAGGGTACGCTGATATTACACGAAAAGGTTCAAAAGAGTACGCTGATATTACCCGAAAAGATTACTCTAATATTACACCAACATTTTAGGTTCAAAAGGGTACGCTGATATTACACGAAAAGGTTCAAAAGAGTACGTTGATGTTACACGAAATTAAGGTTCCTTTGGAGTACGGTGATATTACACGAAAAGGTTCAAAAGAGTACGCTGATAATACACGAAAAGGTTCTAAAGAGTACGCTGATATGAAGCAAAGAGTACGCTGATATTACGCCAAAAAGAGTACGCCGATCACACCGATTACGCAATGCAAGCTGATCATATCTATTACGCAAAGAGCACGCTGAAATTACGCAAAGTAATCTGATCACACCGATTACGCAGAGTACGTTGATATTACGCAATGCAAGCTGATCATATCGATTACGCAAAGAGCACGCTGAAATTACGCAAAGCTGATCACGCTGATTACGCAAAGTAAGTACGCTGAAATTACGCAAAGTAAGCTGATCACATCGATTACGCAAAGAGTACGCTGAAAATACGCAAAGTAAGCTGATCACACCGATTACGCAAAGAGTACGCCGAAATTACGCAAAGTAAACTGATCACACCGATTACGCAAAGTGTATGCCGAGATTAGGCGAAAAATACGGCTAGATTACACAAAGATTACACCGATATTACATACTCTTAACTGAAATCGTGTACACAGATTACACAGAGTGGTTGCCCCCCCCTCTCTCTGGAATACCTTTTAGATTGGTAATGGTAATACTAGCGAACCGAAATGAAGTTTTAATTTTATGACTTTTAAATATATATCTCCACATTAATATATTCATGTAGGTATTAGCCTAAAAAAGGTGTCCATGTCACTTTTTTCCCGCCAAAGTGGGAAAACGCAAAAAAAAGGGGGGGGGGTGCAACCAGGTCTCCTCATTCCCGAGACGGAATACAGAAAAAAAGCCCAAAAATCAATATATTCGCTATATAAAAATTTTCATGCCCAGCTTTCTCTCATTCCCCCTCGTCTTCTCCCCCCCCCCTCTTGCAAAAAAAAAGCTGAAGAGACACGCTAAGCTAAAAGCGGAGCTCGATTGTATCGAGGGGAGGGTAAGAAATTCGTCTATTTCATATATCAGGTTTAAATCGATGCCAGGCCCGTTGCCAAGATAGCCGGGCCACGCTTACCAATCTAAACACGAAGCTCGCTCTCTTTTTTGCGTCGCTTCGGGCGTCAGGTTGTCTTGACAGCGAGGTGGAAGGTGGCCCCTTCGCCGTTCTCTCTCTTCTCGGGTCGCCGCCGCGCGTCGCTGGTTTCGGTGTCGCTGCGACGATAGCGTGGTGAAATGGCGGCGCGGAGAGCGGCGTTTTGTCGGGGTGAAAGAGCGATTTCCCACGAGAACGCCAAGAGCGCCTCCTTACCCGCACCCCCTCCCGATTCCCGTTGTTGATTCACTGCGCTTCGTCCTCGCCACCCCCCCGCCGCCTTTGCTCGGGTCTCCAACTTCCATTGTCCTTCCCCCCCTCATTTTGCGCCTCTTCTTCTTATTCCTTAGCCCCCCCTCGTCCCCCCCCCCGTGAGCCAGAAATATCAACTACGCTGTTGCCCGATGCCCAGCTTCGCTACGCTTCCGACCTATAAACTAGCTCGCGCGCGATCCCAGTCTGTTCCACCCATCACGGTCCATTCCAATATTGCGTCTATACTTTCGCCCATTTCCTAGTAGCTTTCTCTTCCTTTTTTGCTCTCTCTCTCTCTGTGGGCCCGAGCTGGCTCGCTTTTAGGATTCGGAACGCGGTCGATTTTATCGTAAAATTTCCGACTTGTTTATAGTTTAGATAAAATATTTGACGCCCGCCGCTTTTATAGAGCGTTGTTTACTTTACGTGATACCAAAATATGCCCTCTCTTCCAGCGAGGATTTCCATTACTACTATTCTCTTTTTTGCGCGCACAAATATAAACGGCTATTTTTGGTCCGTTTTTCTCTCGCTGACCTGACCTAATAACGCCAGTGTCCCGAAAATCGATGGCCTGGCAATTACATATTTTGCCCTAAATCGCGAATATAAAGTGTTCTTGGAAATAGGGTAGTAATTGCGGGGGTATTAATATAATTTCTAAATCTACAGATCACACTTGGCCAAATCCGCCCAACTGTACGTTCTACGATGGGAGTTTTTCTACCAAGCGTACGTGGTGAAACATTTAGTTGAATCTTCTTTGTACGTATGATCTTCCACTAAGCACGCGGTAAAAGGCGCACGAGCCCGAATAATACTAGCGGCAAAAATATGAAATTCGTTGATCCACATAAGAGCAAAAGTCAAGCAAATAAAAAAAAATTGAGAAAAGCAAACTTTTAGTTTTATATTTATAATAATTGCCATAGCCATCTAATAATTGAAATATACTGAAATAATGTTAAAGCAACGCAAAATATTAAGTAATAAGTCAGTCTAATGTAAAAAACTCGAAGTAGGTCTGAAAAATGACAATACCAATGAAGAGCAACCTAAATTCGGGATTAATTTTTCAATTGATTCTGTGGCCCTTAATACTCCTTTAATGTGGAATATATAGCTAACCATTCTAATGAAAAAAGAGCAGTGCCATCTAACGGGATATTTTAAAAACACTAAGTCGAGAGTAGAAAGAAACTAACATTTTAATTTCATGATCGTTATATTTTTTGAAAGCAAGGTTCATACAGACCTGGAAATCCTGGAAATATTAGGGAATTATTTGGCGACAGAAAAGTACTACGATAAAATCAAAATCAGGGAAAATTATAAAGGTTCAGAAAGAGTAAAAATTTACATCAATACGTTTTTCTTGTTAAATTATTACTTATGTCAAACATGAAAAGAAAGTTAGCACTTACACGGAGAGAGGCAAGTTTTGGCCACATCATATGATCATCAGGGCCGGATTAACCAATAGGCCGAATAGGCCTGGGCCTAGGGCACCAAGCCTACAAGGGGCACCAAGAGGGATCGAAAAAAAAATAAAAGTACAAAACTTTAATCATTTGCTTTTCACAAAATATTTTCCGGAGTAATTTTAGTAAATGCGTCCACCCCTATGAACCAAAAACGTTGGATTGTCACATTCTCTGACGAACTGCCGTCTAGCCCCTGACGACATACTAAATCTGGCAGCAAAATGAATTTTCCTTCCATTTCTCAATTATAAATTGAGGAAGCACCTAGCTCGCTTCGCTCGCTATTGAAAGGGGGCACCAAATTTAACTTGGGCCTAGGGCTCCATAAAGTCTTAATCCGGTCATAGGTTATTTTAAAACCTGGAAATATCAGGGAAATACCTCAGTTAAATTCCTTTCGCACGTGCATTTTACCTGATTTACCCTCGATGATGTACCTGAAAACCACTGCGCGAAACTCATGGTAGAGGCAGATCTCAGGAAAAACTTCCAACGGCTGATATGATCGAAATTCAATCGATACACCGTTCAATATATTAATATCCTCACAATGTTTCGCGAGTCCGCGTATCGAACCTGACCCAAAAAGTGTCGTATTTTTTCGCCTCAAAGAATTAATTTATTAGCGAACCTGCGAACCTTCACTTTATTATGCCCCAAAAAGGTTACCCTCGCTTCGAATCTTTTCAATTATTAATTATGTAAAGTTAACTGATTCAATATTACATCGATACTAACCAAAGTTGTAGCAAATCGAGGGGTAAGACAGTCTCAGATAATCTGTACACCGAGTTCGCGAGTTCCATTTAGCACTGTCAAAGGTACGGCAGTGTACACCGAGTTCGCAGAATGTCTTACCCCTCGTAGCAAATAACCCAATAAAAATGAAGGTGGAGTTCCACTGTTGAAAATACGAAACTCGTCACAACTGAGAGTTCACAGAACTTAGCAACATAATGATTTATACTTATGTTCTTATGTTACTTAATCCATATGTTGAATTTTAGTTGATGCTCGAATGTACAAAAACTGACTTCAATATGTTATAAAAGTTGTTATTATTCACAAAAGTTGGCTCGCTTCGCTTCAACCTATCTCCACCTCTAACATTAACTTAATTCTTTATCAGCGCTGTTTTCAAATTGGGGAATTTTCTCTGACTGACCTTTGCAAGAAACGCATCGAGCTACTGGGACCATTTTTTGGGTGTCTTTCAAAACAATAGAAATATACTTAAATTTCCAAACTTGTACGCAAGGACTTCCTCTTTTGAAATTTTGGTTTATTTGATGTGGAAACCAAAAATATATTTACTTCTATTTAGGGGAGAAAAAATGAAATCAGCCTGTTATATCATTGATTCTCTAAAGCTCACGCCTTCTGACGATATTGAAGCACAAGCCAGTAACGCTTTTCCTCCCCAGGGGGAGGAAAAGAAGGGCTTCTGACGCCATTTGACCGTGATGGCCGCGTATCGTCTCAACATAGTCGTGCTGCCCACATTTGCTCTGTTAACATCATTGTTAAAATTCCAAAGAAAATACTACCGACATGGCGGGGCATTCAAAGCTGCGATAAATAACATATTTTTAACGGTCACAGAATCATTTGAAAAATTCTGTCTGAATTTCGGGATAGCAGATCCAACTAATAATGATAATTTTATATTTTTCAAGCACTTTTTCCGCAATTCAGACGATAAAGAATGTTTGGTAACTTCGTGTTCGACAGTAATTTAGTTGTTGTTAAGCTTTTAAATCTACGTGTAAACGGCATTGATAAAGCATACACAAAAAACGTTTAAAACAGGCGCGTAGGAACGTTTTGGATTAAGGGGGGTACAGCTGGGATGCTAAATTTGGCGCTCCCTCATCAGCATCCTTTTTGTGCCCCTTCTAAAACAATATGGCGCCCTTTTCACACCACTTTGGCGCCCCTTTCGAATTTCAAGGGGGGTACATTGTACCCCTGTATCCCCCCGTTCCTACGCCACTGGTTTAAAACACATTACATGTTCACGTTATTTCAACTTGATTGATTATCGCGATTAACACATAAATTTGCTTCATTCGGTGTTTACCGCGTTCATTAATGATGATTTCGTCTTGCGGTAGTTCTCGACGTAAAATGTAACGGAATCACACTGAATCAAAACGGTTGCAGACCTTGAGGAAAACTTGGCAATTTATATTTACCGTTGACACTCAACTTTACGCGTCATATTTTCCGTCAAGTGTGAAACCACCTTTGGTTTATTATTCTAATTACGCAAAATATTGTACGGTATTACAACTTGCAAGATTATAAGGGTGGATAACTCCACGTTTTGAGAGATAGGTCTAGCCTGACTTTCTATCTATATTTTTGTATTACGCCGCGGTGATAAAATAGCTCCCTTCAACTTGGTTTAAAAAATTACATTATCTATACTTTTTATGTGGGCGGTTGTTACATATCAGAATTTAGCTATAAAACTAATCACTACTATTGTTGATTCTTCTTCATTACCAAATAAGATAAACATGTTTACCGAGACGCCTCTGGAAGAGCAGTTCTATTGGCTATTTGAGTCACTTGTTCCGAAGCTCATTTTAAAAACCTATCAACTGCAGTAGAATAGTCGGCCCAAGAGTTTCTCGCGCTATTTGCTTTTGATCTAAGTAAACAATTTCGTGGTTACCATCAACAACGAAATATAGTTTCCTCTAAGCATTTCTGTACGGGTATAGGACAACGAAATTCGGAGGTTCGGTGAACATCATGTTGAAATTTGATTTGAACTGGGACTTGGAGATCCACGGTGGTATTCCTTTTAATTTACGCCAGGGCGGAAACGTCGTCTCCCGCTGGGTAATAACCAACAACATTCAACAGGTGGCTGGAGGGTTGTTTTATTCTTCTGGGTCGTAGCGGCCACTATAGTTCATGACGCGTAGGAGTTTTATGTTTGCCACAACACATAAATCACGAGAGCAGCACCCTCCGACGTCGATGTATCACGCTGGCCGCCCTTCCAAAGAAGGGACAGCCGCAGAATGCAGCGCCGACGCTCGCCGCTCTCGGGTTCGAAGCATCCCGAGCTGATGACTGCCTGTCGTGGACTATAATAGCTGGAATGAAAGAGACGATAATTTTCCGGAAGTAGCGCGCCTGGTAATACTTAAAGGTTGCCGCCTTTCGGTCATCAATAGCCCTCCTCCCTCCAACTCGCTTCCAGAGCCGATTTGTCAAGTTCAATGGATTCTATTTTGCTTGTAAATACGTTTTCTTTGGTCCGTCCCTTGTTTGGGCTTCGATGGCTATCTTCGAGTCAGGGAGCGAGATCCGTTGATCGTTGTTGAGTGATGAATTACCGCGCGTCGCTTTCGATGCCTTGAAAGGTAGCATTGACGAATATCTTTTGATAATCGTTAAGTGATTTTTACTTACTCGCGATTAGAATCGCGTATCAGCGAGAGCGTCCACCCCAATATTATAGATAATTTCTGGAGTCTGACCCACGGAATCTAGGCGTTTAAAATAGATCGATTCCAAAAGTCAGTAGGTGCAAATTTTGATTCCCCGTGAAGGCTCACTTCCGCTACGTTATATTATCTTCCCTTAAGGGTGGATTTCACTAGGTTGAAAACGACGCGACGGCAAGCGTAGACACCAAAAATCTCCGCTATGTTTAAAACATTTTTTTTTACGCCGACGCAAAAAATTTCCGTTAGGCCTAATTCACTTTTGTCTTATTTTTTTTATTTTTTTTTATTTTACACCGAAATGTCTATACACCAAAAAGGCTGAACACCGAGTCGTCCTAACACCCAAAAGGCTACACCAAAGTGTCTTACACCAAAATATATGCATACCCTCCGTTAGATTTAAAGCTTGGTGTCCACTAGAGCGCGTCATAGAGTGACAACGATTGTACGAATGACGCGTTATTTCGTGTGCTAGTGGAAAGTAAAGCAAATAGTTTTATTGCATCGACGCGAAAAATCAAACTTAGGCCTTTGCCTTAGTTAAAACTAGCCCTTAAGCTTGATAGAGTGTTAGAGAAGATGGCGTTATGAAGTAAGTCTTCATAAAATGCAGGAACAAATTGTTTTATCAACTGACTTTCGGAAACGATATTTTGAAACTGCAAATATCCTTTTGTTAAACAATTTCCCAAACTAATATTTATTTTGGTTAAGATGGACACATGACTAGAAATTCGTGTTTGGACAGTCTTACATCAATAGAGCTGAAAACCCATAAGAGCCCACATGTCGTCCTCTGCCTGCTTTTAGCCTTTTACCATAATGATATATACTAAAGAGCCACCAACACATACATTTCCGCCAGTTAAAATTTAATATGGCTATTCCTTTTAGTGATGTAGTACGGATTTCCTTTTCGTCTATCCTTCTCAATCGAAATAAATAGTCCATTAAACAATGTTCATTTGTTTCACATTTGAACCGTTAAATTGCGAGTGGTGGTTCCCATTTTTTCTTCCGATTTAAGAGAGCAATTGGTAAATGGCGCTGTGCAAAAAAATTCTGACGTGACTGCAAAGGTGGGGTTGACGTCAGGATACATATTATACTATCTTGGTAAACCACATACAGTATACATCCATGGATTAATTAATTATCTAATTAATTATTCCATGCTCCATTCTTTAGGGAACGAGAAATCCCCTAGATTCTACCGCATTGAAATTGCTCAAGTGTCGGTGATGCTCTGAGCTTGAAACATGGGGTACCGAACTAAAACCTCAAAGAGCTTCGAATGACCTTGAGATCCCCATTTTTTAAGTATCACTTGAGGAACTAGCATCGACAGAGCTGCTGTGGTGGAGGTATATAAACACTTTCGTTATCTTGTCCCTTTAGGGATATGTACTGGCTACGGGTAAACCGATACTCCGTTAACTCTACTCCCCGACCCCGTTTTAAAGCCTATTGCGAAGTTTAATGCTTCGTGGAAACTGGAATTTAAAAAAAAAAACACACAATTTGTAAATCTTTCCTCTTCATTTGTACCGTTGAACGGTCTTCTAGAGATTTGAAGACTCGCGGTGAATTAGTCACAATGGCCCTCACTCGCGACCTCGCTCTGCTGCTGGCCTCTATTGTCCGATTTTGGAGGCCGCCTGCAAAGGAATTTTATTTCAAACATTTGATCTCAAATTGCGGGGCCACCGTGCTCTCACCCCTCCCTCTTCTGCGGCGAGGGGCTAACCACTTCTTTAAATTTTGTACACCGGATTACGCTTAGATTAGCACTGCCAAAGGCAGGGACTTCAAAGATTACGCGTAGTCCCATTAGTACAGTCAAAGGTACGGCTCTGTACACCGATTACGCGGAGTGATCAGCCCCTCGTTCTGCGGGTGGGGGAAGCTAGAATGAATATATATATATAGTATATTTATTCCTCATTTTATTCCTTATAACTTTTTATCGTGTGAAAAAACACTTTGTATAAAACCGTCTTTTACGTCGATGAAAGTGGATAACAATGATAATCATTATGTTCCTAGATACTATTGCAAACATTTATGGTAAAACAATAGATTATAATTCTAATTAGAAATTGACGTCCTTTGTGATTTTAATACGGTACATAGCCACCGTAATAATATAAATATCGAACTATTTTCTTAGTATAAAATCGTGTTTAGTTCGATGGTAGAAATTCCAGAATCTATTATTGTGTTACATAAGTGTGTCAGTTAGTCGAAATAATTACTGGTAGCTATGTGAGGAGTGACGTAGAATTGAAGTCATACCCAAAAGATAAGCCCACCTAGCGATAAATTACGAGACATCAAAAGATCATCTTCCCAAGGTTCGGTTGAGCACCTCCTGGCTTCCGTGATTAACTCTCAAGAACCAAGTCCCACTCCTTATCCCAAGGTTCGGTTGAACACCTCCTGGCTTCCGTGATTAACTCTCAAGAACCAAGTCCCACTCCTTATCCCAAGGTTCGGTTGAACACCTCCTGGCTTCCGTGATTAACTCTCAAGAACCAAGTCCCACTCCTTATCCCAAGGTTCGGTTGAACACCTCCTGGCTTCCGTGATTAACTCTCAAGAACCAAGTCCCACTCCTTATCCCAAGGTTCGGTTGAACACCTCCTGGCTTCCGTGATTAACTCTCAAGAACCAAGTCCCACTCCTTATCCCAAGGTTCGGTTGAACACCTCCTGGCTTCCGTGATTAACTCTCAAGAACCAAGTCCCCCACCTTATCCCAAGGTTCGGTTGAACACCTCCTGGCTTCCGTGATTAACTCTCAAGAACCAAGTCCCCCACCTTATCCCAAGGTTCGGTTGAACACCTCCTGGCTTCCGTGATTAACTCTCAAGAACCAAGTCCCACTCCTTATCCCAAGGTTCGGTTGAACACCTCCTGGCTTCCGTGATTAACTCTCAAGAACCAAGTCCCACTCCTTATCCCAAGGTTCGGTTGAACACCTCCTGGCTTCCGTGATTAACTCTCAAGAACCAAGTCCCACTCCTTATCCCAAGGTTCGGTTGAACACCTCCTGGCTTCCGTGATTAACTCTCAAGAACCAAGTCCCACTCCTTATCCCAAGGTTCGGTTGAACACCTCCTGGCTTCCGTGATTAACTCTCAAGAACCAAGTCCCACTCCTTATCCCAAGGTTCGGTTGAACACCTCCTGGCTTCCGTGATTAACTCTCAAGAACCAAGTCCCACTCCTTATCCCAAGGTTCGGTTGAACACCTCCTGGCTTCCGTGATTAACTCTCAAGAACCAAGTCCCACTCCTTATCCCAAGGTTCGGTTGAACACCTCCTGGCTTCCGTGATTAACTCTCAAGAACCAAGTCCCACTCCTTATCCCAAGGTTCGGTTGAACACCTCCTGGCTTCCGTGATTAACTCTAAAGAACCAAGTCCCACTCCTTATCCCAAGGTTCGGTTGAACACCTCCTGGCTTCCGTGATTAACTCTCAAGAACCAAGTCCCACTCCTTATCCCAAGGTTCGGTTGAACACCTCCTGGCTTCCGTGATTAACTCTCAAGAACCAAGTCCCACTCCTTATCCCAAGGTTCGGTTGAACACCTCCTGGCTTCCGTGATTAACTCTCAAGAACCAAGTCCCACTCCTTATCCCAAGGTTCGGTTGAACACCTCCTGGCTTCCGTGATTAACTCTCAAGAACCAAGTCCCACTCCTTATCCCAAGGTTCGGTTGAACACCTCCTGGCTTCCGTGATTAACTCTCAAGAACCAAGTCCCACTCCTTATCCCAAGGTTCGGTTGAACACCTCCTGGCTTCCGTGATTAACTCTCAAGAACCAAGTCCCACTCCTTATCCCAAGGTTCGGTTGAACACCTCCTGGCTTCCGTGATTAACTCTCAAGAACCAAGTCCCCACCTTATCCCAAGGTTCGGTTGAACACCTCCTGGTTAACTTAAATAAAATTCCCAGAGGGTAGTAGAAAAACTCCCTGGTTTAATATAAAATACAGAACCTTCGCTTCATAAATATTCCGCAATTCGACTTAACTAATCAATGATTATTTAATTCCATATTGCTGGGGTTATTTTAATAAAAAATATAATATTTACTAGCTGGATTTTTGCAAAAAAGTTGAAATTTGATTCACCATTCTTGGTAATATGAATTTAAGTGCCATCCAGTTTAATGCTTTTTAAAATGCTAAATTTAAAAAAAAAAATTGTGATGTACAAAATCAATAATGAATTAAATATTATTAATTGTATTAATTTTATTAATACGTCATTTGCCTACGATCAAAGTGTAGTTGTTTTTCGCATCAAATGTTATTATTCAAGGTATCAGAAAAAATTAACTTTCATTCCTGCTCGTTGTGAAATACTCCTCGCTACACAGGTTGTGTGTTTTTTATTTCCCCCGATGATTATACTTGGAGGCCTTTGTGACGTGCAAAGCTAGCGCGGAATCGTGGGTCAGAAGGTTATTAGCCGATGTATTTCTCTCCTTACCGCGGACTTAATGATAGGCCGAATATGTTGCGTGTTTTTCCAGCGAAGGAAAGCCAAGGTGCGGATTTAAATGGGAGGGCTGCGCAAGTTTGGAAACGGAAGTCGTTTCTGATCGGAGGGGCAACGGAGGGGTCGAACGCCTGCGTGGCTTTCGGAGGTGACGGAATGAAGGACGAGCTTTTAAGGGGTCGCCCTGGACTGCCGGCCCTCTTCCTGTCCCTTAGGGTACAGAGTGCCCCCCCCCCCTTGCCTACTTCCGATCGGTCCTATGTTGGAAATCGACATTTCTTTGACTTGTCATTAAAAAACATATACGTCTTAATAATTGCGCTTGACGAATAAATATTATCGCTCTAGTATTTGTCATTCGAACACTTACAATTATTTTATACGTTATTTTATTACACATTTTCAGGCTATTTCCGAAACCTGAAAAGTGTTTTGAGATTTTGTAGTATGACTTTTAGCCAAATTTCAGGATTTTCAAATAGATTTTATAAAAATTTCATTTTTTTTTTTCAATAGAAGGCACGATATTTTGTTTTGAAATATCACATCGCTTGATTCGAAAATAGCCGAAATCTTTGGTATTATCAAATTTAACAAATGTTTAACAACACGGTTATAAGCGCTTCAATAGTTAAATTTTACGGGAGAAAAATTAAAACGTTCTTAAACTACATTTAAACTACCGATTAGTATTTGATTGTGCTAAACTGCAATGAAAATACCAACCACTCGAAAATTTTACTATATTTACTGATCAGTATAACGCCCGTATCAGGTTGAAAGGGGTCGGATTCGGGGCTGGGGATTATAATTAATTTCACCAACTTTATCCAAAAATTAATGATTCTTCAAATTTGTATTTAAAAATTTGTTTTTGAAAAAGAAAGGTAGTCTAAAACTTTTTTTGCCAACTGACCAAATGTAATTTTGCCAACCGACCAAATGTAATTATGCCAACCGACCAAATGTAATTTTGCCAACTGACCAACCTTAAGTTTGCCATTCCCTGAGGGTTGCCTCTGAATTACTAGCACGCCATCAAGAAGAACGATAGATTTAAATAAATAATAGCCATAATTTCAAGGTTATAATTATATCATAAAACGTGGTAGCTCCACCTTTGAATAAAAAATCAAAAATTCGTGGGCTTGTGGAATTTGGCCAAAGAACCCTTCGAAGTAGACCATTTTGTAGCTGGCATGTTTTTGCAAACTCCAGAAAAACATCGTGTGTTTACTATTTTGTGGAACCCGACGTACCTACTTCTCAGACGGGCTGCGAAGACCTTTTTCATACTTTCGTACCAGTATTGTAGACATTCTCTATTTTGCAGTGAGTCCTTTAACCAAATCTTGGGAGACTATTTCTCAACGCGTAGAAGGGAGACCTCGGGTCTGTTTTTTCGCGTCGGCTCTTTTTAGGTTCGTCCCGTGAATATTATTCTCCCTCTCGTTCACAGCGTCTCAATCTCGCTGTAGTCCCTCTTTCCTCCGTCGTGAAAGGGGGGGGGGCGCCCAAGGTCAAGTGCCCTTAAAAAGACACCCCTCGCCGCCTCGACCAAAATAGGCTCGTAAAAATGTTGTTAGGTTTTGGTCGGCGGATGAATGCCGGTCGGCTGCCACAGAGAGACCTGGCCCGGGGGGGGGGCTACTTCGCGGGTACATGACCGACCGCGCCAATATAATCTTCTTTCTCTATTATAATAATATGTTTCTCGGAGCGAAGAAAAGGTAAACAAGAATTGGGCATTTTAGGGAAAACGAAACGGGGGGGGGGGGTCTCTTTCTACGAAACCTCCCCTCCGATTCTCCGTTTGGATGCTCGGAGCCCAAACGCTATTCATCTCACCGCAATAAATCATTATTAATGCTATTAATGTTACTTTAGTGCTAATCGAGGCGTAATTAAATAAATCGGCAATTAACTGTGGTATCAGGGAATAAAATGATTGACGTTGATTTCTATGCCGTAAAAAATCCAATGGCGCCTGTTATTCAAATTATCCCCTTTGTTACTTAAAAGGTGTATCATTTAAAGGGATTTTTATTTTTAAATTTAAAGGGAATTTAAAAGAAAACATTTCGCGATTTAAAAACCCTTTAACAGCAATTTGGCATCTTTAAATATTTCGAAATAAATTAAATCTTTTATTAATTTCATATAAGTCGAGTATTTTTTGGGGAATTGCAAAGTTTAATCCTGTTATTAATAAATACAATAATTTGATTTAGGGTTGCGATATTGTTAGGGAGAAAAGGGAAAGGTCAGGGAACTTAGAAATAGGCTTAAAAATGTATTGAAAGGTCACGGAATATTAGGAATTTCTAGAATTTCTAGAATAATAGGGAAACGTCAGGAAATTTAAAGCATTCCTAAAACGTTACAGGGAGTTTTAAGAAGTTCTATAAAGTTACGGAAAAGCCAGAGAACTTAAGCATTTCTAAAATACTAGGGAGTGATCAGGGAATTTTAAGCATTGCTAAAACGTTACAGGGAATTTTAATAAATGCCCACAATTTATGTAAAGTTCAGGGAATTTTAACAATTTTTCGAAAATTAGGGAAACTCATGGAATTTTAAGAAGATAGAAAGTTGGAAAAAGGTGAAATAATTTTATCAATTTGAAAAAAGTTAGAAAGTTGAAATTTATCTTAAAAATTTTAGGAAGATGAAATAATAATCTAAAGAGTCTCCTTTATATTCAAACATATGATGAGGTAAATTCATTTATTTCTGATAAAACGTGAAATATAAACTTTGAAATTATCTGATTTTGGTCTCTTTTGTCTTTTTTTGTTTATAACCACATTGGCGTTAATAGAGTCAAAAAGGAAAGTCTGCATATTCTTAGAGGCACCAATATTGTTAATCCGACCCTGTTGCGGGTAAAAGCTTTAAAATTTGTCAGGGAAATGTGAGGGAATTTGAATATAAAATTATTTTGTAAATCCAGTATTAGAACTATTACCGTAACAACGTACAACGTTGTAATTTTAGTGTTTATGCGAAAGTTACGAGTCAATTGCGCGAACTATTGTCGTACGTGCCAAAGTGAAGGTCCTGATTACGTTCGTTCCCTTCCAACAGAAGCCGAAATATACAATAATCTGGGGTAATTAGCAGTTTCAACAACCATTCCCCCAAAACGAGGATAAAACATTAGAACACCGTCAGTTATTGGTACTTAAAACGACCCGGGGGGGGGGGGTTGAATTAAATCCGATCTCGCAACGCGGGACGGGGATCCGTACGCGGATGTGGAAATATTTCTTTATCCTTAGTAAGAAACAGGGAGATAACGCGAGGTGGAAACGCTGGAGCTGAAGAGTTTCTTTTTGACTGAAAAGTTTTTGACCCTCGAAGCGTGACTCGAACGGACAGCAAAACTATCGGGAGGCGCGAACCGGGGCCCGATCTTAGTCTCACTACGCCCCCCCCTGGCGCTAAATGTTGATCCCCTCCCCATCCCTGAACTACCATCGTTGCCAGCAGAGAGAGAAAGGAAGAGAACAGACCACCGACACGAAAGTAAAGAACCTTCGGTTTGACCTTTCGGCGAAGGTCGACGGACTATTGCAGCACCTACCCGCGTCCTCTTTACCTGCATCTCTTGTTAGCCCCCTCCCTCCCCCTTTCGGTGGCGTCACGTCAACTTCCGTTGTTCGAAATCATGTCGCCAGAAAAACATAAATTATTTTAATTTCGTTGCACATAAATTTTCAAAATAACGGTCAAAAATGCCGCCGATCAGTTTAGTAAAATATTTTCGACGGCGTAATCGTCGGCCATTTCGGTATGGAGATACAGGCTTGAAGGCAGGCAAGGCTGCCAGATTTTGATAGACCGAAAACGGCAACTCACTCAAATGTTTTCGTTTTCAAAACGAATATTTTGCGGCGTAGCTATCCACTAAGACTATATTCGACTTTATTTTGATGAAATGTTTTCTCCCAGTGCACCTCTGTCCAGAGGCGTAATAGATGGAGGCAAGGGGGGCATCGGCCCCGGGCGCCGACGGCTAGAGGGCGCCCAAAGTATTACCATGTAAAATGGATTTATTGGATTATATATTAAACTCATTTTTCTTGAAACTTAGTAGTTTAATTTTTTCCAAATAATGCTACAACATTTACGATCAATTTGAAAATAAAAACATGACCACATAGGAGATCTTGTGATGTCACTAGATGAAACGAATCAACCACTCCTAAAAATAACTTTTTTTGATTCAGTAATTTCCATTTGTCATAAATATCAGTTTTTATATCGTTATTGATTTAATCTTATTTAAAATGTTTTCATTGTCTTACGTGCAAGTACCGCTATTTATTTTAAACAAACCGTATCGCACGCCCGATTCGCTGACGTATCACCTTTAAATATAATCAAAATAGTCGGAAAATTTACAATAACGAGTGAAAGTCCCTTTTTTCTCATACTTTACGAACTAAGTATAAAACGAATCGTATCCGTTGTCTTTTTAGATTTGATTAATACCCCTCGGAAAAAAACCGGTTCTTTTCTAGATTACCGGAAAATTCTGGTTTCTCTAGAAAGCGAATAGTACTCCGCGTAACATTGTGCATGAGTTCTATCTAGGATATATTCGTGTGAGCGAAGAATAAGTGGCCAGCTTCTGATTCGCCTCGTGATTCCCCGAAGAAAAACCACGCCCATCCACGTTTCCTTACATCATTTCCCTTTTTCTCGCGGTAAGGGGGGAAGACACTTCGGTACGATACCAGGCGTTCTCTCTCTTCTTGAAGGCGGGGAATATCTTCCCGGGAATCAAGCAACCAGAGGCTATAGTTGGAGCTTCGTATTCTCAGTTCACCCGAATAAATTCTTGGTGGTATATATTAGCGTTACGGAGTTGGGTTAAGCGGCGATTGCTTCGACGGAGGGGGGGAGGGGGCGTGATAAATCAGCCGTGGGGGGGGGAGGGGGGGTTTCGAAAGAGGTGAGGGGGGGGGGAGGAGAGGACCCGTTTGAGAAACGCGTTGAAAAGAAAGGGAAAACAAAAGAGTTTTCGGACCTCAATTCCTCGAGTGTTGTGCGCGCCGAAGAGAAACCACCAGGACAAATCTCTAATGGTTTGAATGGTGTCACGGATTGAAGAATTCCATTTAGCGAAAAATAATATAACGATCGAGCTATTATACATTCGACCCCCTAACTTCTCGCGTACTCGTTATATTTTTCAGCTTATGATATTTCCTACGATGGAGGTCCTTTCACCATTAAAGTGGGATTTATCAAAATATCTCTGGAGCTACGTTTGAGAAGGAAAATTTTCGAAATGATTCCGTGGACCTTTAAACTACGGTTGCCTTATCTAAATCTTTCGTATTTTCATGGATATTTTTGTTATGCGAAATTTATTTTATTTTAATTTATTAAAAATGAACAAATTTCCTTACGAATATATCAAGCAAATATCAAGAATACTTGACGCTTGAAAAAGCAAACCTTTGGCGTCATAACTTAGCGTGACTCCACAAATCTATTACGTCATGGTGACGTTTCCCCTTTGCAGTTAAAAATGGCATCCTAATAGTTATTTTTAAATCCGGTAGATGGCAGTGTGATTATTTTAAATCGGTTTTTACCCATACAGTAATGTCTACAAACATTAATTTTATTCGTCTTTTAATGCGTACCAATAGGCCTTTCTATAAAGTAACATTGGCCTTCTTGTTTAGATGTATCGGGCGCATCACTCGTGACGTAGAAGTGACGTTTCACTAGGATAGCCAATTAAAATTCGACGAGTCGCCCTTTTTATAAAGATCTAACCACCTAAACTGAACTGAACTCCTACGTATCTCGTGACGAAAGTGATACATTAAAACAAGTTCGGCAAGCGTAATGACTTTATAGAAAGGCCTATTGGTAAACTTGAATAAGCGTTAAAACCAATATTTGGAGCAATGTGAAATGTGTAGAAGTTCGGGTACAACTTGTTTTCCTGATTGAATGAATAAAGAGAAATGAAATTTCCCCAACCCAGATTCCGTATGAAGCACGCCGCGAACGATGTGGGAACAAAATAAAGAAGTATGGTTACAGAGACGTGTTTCTGGCTAACTGCTGGTCGCTCCAGTTCCCCGCGACCACTCTGCCTTTTGCCTCGTGTTGAAATTAAAACGTGTCATTTAATCGTTTTTCAAACCAAATGCTTCTTTTTCTCAAAGCACTGACAAAATGTGCGCGTTTTCGAAGAACGTACGTCAGAAATCTAGCCAGAACCCGGTCCTCGCGACGAAACCATTAGGACCGAGGTTCATAAAACCATCCCAAAGAAAAAACTTTTAATAGTCTTAACTTTAGAAAAAAGCGCAATTCCAAAAATAGATTATTTTTGGAAGCAAGTATCTGTCCGTTTGGTATAAATAATAGTGTAATATTAGCGCGGTGATGTGAACCTTTTGAACTTTTCAGACAGAAACGCCCAAAACATGATTACCGAGTGACTCCGGGAATGCGCTCACCAAAAAATGCGAGGTCATTCGAATACCTGTGAAATATGTGTTTTCATTTGACCCTTTTTACATTCGAACCAAAATGAGCTTTTCAAGTTTTACCCTTTTTTTTTCCAAATCCTAACCTATTTAAGCCTAATTCCGAAAGGTTTTTGGTAAATTCCGCATTAATTTCTACTGTTTTAACTTTTTCACCAACTTCCTTGAAATTTACGTGTTGTTCACTACAGCTCGCGAGGAAAAAATAAATCTAAATTTACATTGAAAACAATCGAAAGTTTTATGTCCTGTTTTAAAGTTATTGTTGTAGAAAGCGACCCTTAAGAATTGGTGTATTAAATTTGATTCCAAAATCACATCCAAAAATAGGGCCATTCCCAATTTGACTTTGATCTAAAATTACAATCCAAATTCTTTTATATAACAATATACGAAATTAAACTTTATTACGATTTAATGAAAAGTATTTAATCCAAACAGAATTGTATTCAAATTGGATGTGTCTTGATTTTAATTGGATTCAGATTTGGATCAAGTCATTTTCGCAGGGAAAGCTTATTCCTCGGTTTTAAATTTGACCAAAAACGTTTGTAAATTAACACTTTAATTTTTTGATCACGATCTTGGATAATATATCACAGAAACACTATACATTTTCCCTTAACGATCATCACAAAAAAAGCAACGTTAGCAACGGTCTCAACGAGAATAATTACGTCACGTTAGCAACGGTCTCAACGAACATAATTACGTCGCGTTAGCAACGGTCTCAACGAACATAATTACATCGCGTTGGCAACGTTCTCAACGAACATAATTACGTCGCGTTAGCAACGGTCTCAACGAACATAATTACGTCCCGTTAGCAACGGTCTCAACCAACATAATTACGTCACGTTAGCAACGGTCTCAACGAACATAATTACGTACAGGGTTGCCACGGTACCTGGAAAACCTGGAATTCCTGGAAAATTCAGGGTCTAAAAATCAGGGAAAAGTAATTGAATTTGAATAGGGGTCTAAAAATCAGGGAAAAGTCAGGGAATTTGAATATGGGTCTAAAAATCAGGGAATTTAAGTTAGGTTGCAAATAAAAAAACCTTTACTAAGATGTAGGGTAAAAATTATAAATTTTCGCACAAAATAAGTCAGGGAAAATCTCCGGAGATGGTCAGGGACAACCTGGAAAAGTCTGGGAATTTGAATGTGAAAAAATTGTGGCAATCCTGCTCTAGCAACGTTAAAAATCGTCTCAGCGTATAGTCATTCTCTCGAAGTAGAAATAACATACGTTCTTTGTAATTGAATGTTTACCGGTAAAGTCCGACCTCAAATATTCATCCGTTTGCCGAATCGATATTGGCTCTCAAAACCTCCAATTTTGAGTGTATTCGAAAATGAAGCGATTTTTTGCAATTTATGATTATGTCTATATCAAAGGTAACGTCTAGCCAGAAATTTGCATATTGGCGCGGTCATTCGTTTTCTCGGGAGAAAATACTTTCAGAAACAAATCGAAGTAAATAATGGAATACAATTATTCTTACGATTTTAGTTTCTGTAAAAGTAATGAAAATATCGAAATTTGTGGTAGCGAACGTTGTCAAAAAGGGCTTATGTTATTCAAACAATTTATTCGCAAAATTAATTTTCACTAAAATTCCCGTTTTTAAGGGTATTAGCTCTATTTTTAAAAAAAGAGGCTTAGCTTAAGAAAAACAGAATTTTTAGAATATTATTTTTTACAATTGCAATTTTCGCTAATCGTTCTAAAGTTATAATGATAATTTAATAGTACGAGTGGTTGAACAATACTGTTTTGGTTTTTTCTTTTGGATCGTCAAAAGCGCGTACCGCCATCTTGTAAAACGGCCTCACTATTATTCGAGACGAGCTTGACCAATCGGCTCGAGACAAATTTTGTTTTAATCTTCTAATTCGTTTGAAAATATATAATTATATTATGAAGACCTTATTCTAAAAAGAAAAAAAATTAAATATATAAAACTACGTATTTAATATTTTTAAGTTTCTCTGCATAGATGGCGCTTATATTAGTTTAAAAAATTATAAAATTCAATCACTTTTTAGATGAAATTAATAGGAAAATATTATTGGCAAACATAGCAAATGTAGTTTTCTAGGAATTCTTGATACCACACCCACAAAAGCTATTTTTTTAGTTGATAAACATTTGAAGTAGGTCGGATATATCTCCAGTATTTAGTTTTTGAGAACAGCGTGAAACTTTCCACAATAAGAATAAGAGATCTTTGCAAGTATTCCCAACTGTCCACTATATTTGATCTAATATGCTAGTCATTTTACATTTAAAAGATACTTTTTATTTATGGTGAAAATAATCTATTAGAGAGCTGCAATTGAAGAAGAAACATTACCATTACCATTTCCATCCGATTAGCATATATCAGGAATCCATAACGCTACTTGGAATGAATAACGGCTTCGATTCCCCGCCGTTGTGGCGGAACATAGTAGGCGGAGCTTATAAGCCTTTGTTTGTCACTGAATTTGACGTCATTTAAAGCGGTATAATCGTTTTTAGCCCCTCCCACAATGTTCCGCCACAAAATACCACAGGGGATATGGGGAGATAACTCATTCCAAGTAGCGTTATGGATTCCTGCATATATCCATATCCATCCCGTTGTTGTTAAAACATTTCCATTTCCATCCCATAACCCTTTAAATACTTCTATTCCCATCCCATTGCCGTTTAAAAATTTCCATAACCATCCCGTTATTGTTAAAACATTTTCATTTCCATCCCATTACCGTTGAAATATTTCCATTCCCATTTCATTACCGTTGAAATATTTCCACATCCATCCCGTTATCGTTGAAATATTTTCCCCACACCCGTTACCACTTCGGAATTTGGCAATAGCAAACTTTTCAATTTGAAATTCCACTCTCCGTAGTGCCGGGCAATATCTAATCAATTCTGCGACCTCGTCTATAAATTTAGCACAAAGACGTTTTTGAATGGTGCTTCGTTCTTCCGGAAATCCGGATAACAGTGTGTTATTTAAGTCAATGACGAAGTGTATATTTCACTCATACACTTACACAATTTAACGAAACGTTATCTTATCAATCCAATACCCCTCCCGAGAAGAGCGGTCAGCCATTCGTGGCACTGTTGTCAAGGCTTTTGGACTGCGTAACGTTAGGTGCCAGTGTTGCCTGACAGATATTCTCTTGGTTTAACACACACGCAATACAAGTGCGTATGAAACTGCGATTGCAGTGTATTCTTTAAACGAAATAGTTTCTATTGCAAACCGTGATACCAGAAAATATTTACAATTGTAAAAATGTATTTAGTGGGGTATAATTATATTTAAATTATTTTACATTGAAACATTGATATGGCTCCACTGGTTGCCATAAAAGCACTCTCAGAAATATAATTTGGTATGACATCAGTTATTTAAATCACGATTTAAACCAGGTGATGGTTTAAAAATATCAGTGATTTAAATTGTCTCTCATACTTCAATGTATTTAAGAAAATATACATAAGTAGGTTCTCTAGCAATGCCATTAAATTTTAAGTACTAACAAATTTTAGCAAATATTAATTTAAAATTTAGTTGACATTACGGTAGCACGTAAATTATTAATAAAATTGTCATCAAATGTTTAAAAGTCAATCAAAAACTTCATAAAACAATAAACAACACCTCAGAGATCAGATTGACTTCTTACGAGTGTGAAATTTCTTAATCTTTTAACTCTTTATCAACTCAGGTATTCAATTTAAAATTTAATCCGCCACGTTTCGAAATTTACGAAAATTTTACTGATATTTGCGTATGGAAATACTATTTTAGAATACAAGGTTAACCTAATGTCCGATACCATTGTGTATGTAATATTATTATTACGACAGACTCAAAATCGGTCCGCCCACTAAACGAATATTTTTTGAGTGGCTGGAGTCAAGGTGAATTCTTTCTCTAAATAATTGCGTCCAATAAGAAGTCGTTGTATGGAGAACGCACTCTGTCTAGACCGCTCGCAATAGCCTCATATTCGTTTTACGCGTCGAGTAAGCGGTCTACCTACGTCAATTTACGTACAGGAGTACGAGTTTGTGCTTACGCGACCAAACTACGATACATAAATATTGCGGTAGAAATATAGTTCTTGACTATTGCCTTTAACCCATAAAAAGGCCTATCTTTCGATAGGTTATTTAACCCCCCCCCCCCCTCGCACTGACTTAATCATCCAATTATCTGAAAACTCACACACCAATTAATTTCTTATCTGATGTGACTTAAGTTGAAGTCCCGAAGGTCATTAAAAATAACAGCGGGTTGTAAATTTCTAGAAAATTTTACAATACTTTAATGCTCTATGAAATTTTTAGTATTGAAACGCCAACTTCAAGCTTACGTTAAAAACAGCTCAATGAAAGCTACTTTAGAAAGCATGAACTTAATTCATTTTCTGAACTTTTTCAAGGTCACGTTATTCTCCACCTCCCCTACCCTGAAATTGATTGAACACCAAGAATCTATTAATGCAACCGAGAAAGCATTAGATATACACGCATTCTGTGTTAAAATCTCTAGTAGCTTTCGCTCGGCATACTGAATATATTAACATTCCTGTTATCTCTCAATTTCGGAGCCGCGAAAGAAATATTTTGGGGCGCGGCTCAACGATGCGAAAAGCACGCGGTTCTGTCAGAAGTGTATTCAAATGTATCTTATTTATAGGAGAGGTACCTAGAGCCTAGGGCCGAGCGTTGCCAGTTCCTGAAACTCAAATTATCGCATCAGAGATAAAAGAAAAATCGATTTCAGAAAAACATTATCGTCTAAAAACTTGTTAAATAAAAATATTTAATATCATTTAAAGTTCGACCGATTGAAAACTTAAAGGCCGAGACCAGAGATTCCATTTTCTCGTGCGCGAATTTAGACCCCCACAAAATTGAGTGACAGCGTCGACAGCTTGACCGACGGCTTGGACGGTTTTTGAATAGAATATATACAATGAGCATCAAAAAAAGAGGTAAGCTACAATACATGGAATTGTCCAGGCGGTCACTCAAGCTGTCAGAGCTGTCAATCAGTTGTCACTAGGTCCAAAAATTAAGTACAGGATAAGAGGGGTGGAAATTCGCTCTGGTCTCGGTCTTTAAGTTTAAAAGTAACAGTTTTAACTGGTTTTCAGCGAATTTAAAAAATTATCGTACATTATCGTACGCGCAAGCTGAATTATCGAAAAATGTGTACGCCATTGAAAATATCGTACGTCCTAAAAATTACCTAGAAATTATCGACGTGTACGATAATTATTGTACGTCTGGCAACGCTGCTAGCGCCGCCGCCGCCGATATTTTCTCAGGCGTTGAATAGCTTCCGCCAAGTCAGCTACTTTTCAGTGCGCCGCTGCCGCCGATCAATTTTGATTCCGCCGCCGAAACTTTTGTGAGATTTTCTACATAACTTTAATTTTTTCTTTCAAAAACATTTTTGAAAATTGTCAAAAGGGCCGAAACTATTCAACGCCGCCGATAATTTTTTTTTTAATCTGTGCTCAGCGCCGCCGCCGAGTGATTTTCGACAAACGCCGCCGCTGACCCCAATCAAATCGGCGCTGTGCTCTAGTGGTACCCCTCGATGTCATAAAAGTGAAACAATATGTACTTTCGAAAAATCCAAAATACGGTTCAAAATTTTCAATAATTACGCTGTAATTAAATCGTTATCAATATAATCAATTTCTCTATAAAAGCAATTTCCAAAGAAACGGTTGGAACTTTCGAAGACGCGTGTTTCGAGCTAAGAACATAAGAAATAAAATTGGATTCATACGATATATTATATACTTTCTAAACAGTTAATAATTCAGGTTAAAATAAACATAAATCTTTGGTAATTTGTTCCCATACTGTCATTCAAGTTATATGAATATGCAGATTAGGGTACATATACCTGAAACACAATCTGAGGAGAGTGTGGAACATTATGATAATTTGACCGTGCATTACTGGAGAAATGGTGTCGTGAAGTTTGAAGTAACTCGAGCGATTCAATTGACTGGTCTCGTTGATGATGAGAGACTTTCACCATTGATAAATGAAGAAAAGACTAAGGCAGGGTGGGGGGAGGGGGGTGTAGAGAAACGAGCCTCGGGGGCAGACGAGATCGAACCCACCTGCGCCAGGGGCCGGCCCACCTTGAACCCGTGAACCAAAAAGAACATACATTCTCCAAAATGTTTTTACTTCTGCGCGGTATCGAATTGATTTACTTCATTCCTACGGAACCGGCAAGGTTATACCTAGTTTTAAGTTATCCTTGGGAAATTACTAACTTGGTGGGTCTATATTATCATGGATTCAAATACACTAACTTCTAAGAAAGTTCATCTACAATCCCATAAGTGTATAATATTGTTACATATGCAAAAGTCTTACTAAGAGCTATTCGCGAGACAGACTGCATTACTGGCTTAGTCGCAGTTTTGCGTCCGCTCGCTCGCTAGGGGGCTGATTTTCTTCTTGTGATGACGTCACTCCATTCCTAGCTCTCAGTAAAATATTCCCCAAATTGACAAACTTATGGAACAATATTATAGACCTATGACAATACTAATACGTAAAAAAAATTAATTAATTTGAATAATTTCAATGAAATATTCTTAATGTTGAAATGTTACGGATATGAAACTATATTCATATTATTTTATTATATTATTTTTATTATATTTTCACTTCATGATTTGTATTTAAAATAATTCACTGAAAATATTTATAGCTTACCATATCAGTATTTAAAATTAGATAAACTGAGATCTATAAATCTTGAAATATTTCGTCACATTTCGTGAAAAATAAACACGCGTTATTTTGATCGAAAAGATCAGAAAACATTTCGTAATATAACCAAAATTGTGGCCAGGTGGTCAGTAATTATTAATTGGGAAAAACACGAATTATTATTCAATCCAAAAGCTGGGGCCGCGTTGCTACAAATTCAATGATAATAAATCGTATACGGCGCTTAACTGAAGGGGTAGTTTTATAACGGGAACACGCGCGGCGTAATGGAAGTGCGGGGCTAAAGTACTAACCAATGATATTGTCACAATCCGAAATAGCTAGACGCATCACGGCGCAGCTATTTAAACGCGTTATCGAGAGAGAGAGAAAAGTTCTAGCTCTAGCTAAAACTTTTGCTTATGAAACAATACTGAAGGCCGTGACCCATTTCTAGATGCCCAACATCGCGAAGCGGGTCGCTTGATAATCGCGTTTGTGGCTACGTGGACCGCGCGTTGTTTCGGCTCGTCATTTCGTAAGAAAACCAGAAACATTACACCTCGAATCTAGGTAGGCTTACATCCTGCAAATTGTCATTTTTATTTGACATTCGCGAAAAGGGGGCTTGGTTTGACTATTCTACTCTCTATTTGAAGAATTGTTCCGTAGGTGATCGCAGCGCCCCTATTAAATGATCGGGCGAAGTATTTCGCGTCGTTGCCCGGAACCTTGCCAGCCAGGCAGCCAGCGCCGCCGCGACGGCAGCGCCCCTCGGTGACACTTTCCATTTTTAAAAACCGCCAGATACTCGAAGAGGAAAACTGCTTATAACCGGTAGTGCGCCATGGCCAAAACGTAACGTCCGTAGCCCGCTGACGTCACATCCGCCAGGAGGCCTTTGCGTTCGGCGTGTCTCTCTGTGGCAACGAGAGTATTCGGATTCCTGCTCGTCGCCGAATGTTCCTTTATCGGCGCGTCTCTGGCAGCCGGGCGCACGCGTCGCGCGGTAGACATTCATCGTAGGCGAGCGAATGGCGGCGAACGTTGCTCGCTCAGTCGCTTTCTCGTTGAGCGGACCAGCGCTCGTCTTTTCCCCGAAGCTTAGTACAACGGCCTCGCCGGCTTTTGTCGTCTGCTGTTGGGATCATTTTAGGACCGGCTATTTTCGCGAATCCGCGGCTAGTTTTGTGCCAATGGAGGATTAGTGCTCTGTGTCGGATACTTTTGTGTTATTTATTATTGTTTCGCCGCTCGAAGGATTAAATTTACGGATCACCAGAAGCTTCCCTTAAAAGATGACTTCCGTGGCGTACGCGTCCGTTAGCCTACAATCTGGGTATGAATATTTCTTTCTTAAATATCCCGAAATACGCAATTATTCAATTATAACATCGAACCATTTATTGCTCAAAATAATGTAACAAATTAAATGATAATTATCGGTTTCGGCTTTTACCAAGTCTTAACTTAAACATGAAAATGATATGTATATAATTTTTGGGAGCTTTAGTGTAAACATTTTTACTACAAAGCTAAAGAAATATGAATATTTAAAACTATTCGTTTGCCAAATGAGCGTATTTCTCTTTCAACGTAGTTATTTTAATTTGTTTATGCAATTTTTAACGAGGATATTGCTCCAAATCACGTAATATCCCGAAATATAGATTATCAATTTATCATTTCACTGAAACCCGATAAATCACCACAAAACTCTAAAGCAGTGCTTAAACCAGTTTTAAATAAAAAAAATCCGCGAAGAAATCATGATTTCGTAAAATCTCGAAATCTTGGGTCCAGTAAATTTTTTCAAGATTCAAATTCCCGTACATGATTTTGGAAAATCTTTTTAGATCCTTTTTTTTTCGTGATTCAAATCGAACTTACCTTCGTAAACGTACCGTACTGGAGAACTTGCATGGTCTAGCTAGAGTTTAAAATTAAATATTTAAAACTCCCGCCAAAAGAGACGTCTGCCGCCGTCTAGCGAGCATTAATATTTCTAGAATAGTCAATTATAGATATTTTTTCATTTCAATTTAATTTAATTCATATTAAAGCTTTATTTCACTGATATTGGCATGTTATTAAAAATACGCAAATATTTTTGTAAATTTTTCAAATCCCTTATATAACACTTAAACAATTTTGCATAGCAATAATAAAAACCAATTTAATAATTTTAATAATTATTAGGTAGCCAGTTGTTGTTAAGACTTTTTAAATTTAACCGATTCTAATGTAATATTTCTATCACTTTCTCAGTGTTTTTTAATTTTAACTAATTCACTAAATGGCCAATATGGTTAGAAATAACATTTGGACACAGACACGGAAATCAGTGGTACCAATAAAGTTTTGGGAAGACCCAAATAATAAATCGAAATTAATGGCCCGTAAGATTTCACCCAGAGAAATACAGGAAATTAGCTATCGGGAACTGTAGAGTTATAAATACAAGAGTAAATTTATACGAATATAATAATAACGTAGAAATATAATTTCCCTTAAAACTCTTCGTTATTTGCAATATTATAATTTCTTTTTGTAATTTTATCACTATCCAAACTTGACCACGTGACGGCCTTATCAGTGAGCATTGCGATTGAGCCGACTCTCTTATTCGTTGAACGGGTACGCGAAGAGGCGTCGAAAAATATCACAGAAAACATCAGGAAACGAGGTTTTTTATATATACGGTTAATTATAGGTAAAATAGTCGTGTAATACCATTACAAATTTCCTTTTTTTGTGAAATTTTCTAAAATAAGCTTATAAACTTAAAATGTAAGACGTAACGCGAATCTAAAGATCATATTTGTAAGTTATGAACTATACAGAACAGCTGTATAATTTGACATCGAAATGGACATTATGAAATAAAAAATTCTTTCATTCGATTTACAATATTTAGATTCTTCTATTATTAGGAATCCGATTTTAAACGAAATAAATGCGCCAAAATAAATTATCATGACATTGCAGGTTGAAGTTGTTGTTTTATCCATTTTAGGCCTTTCATATTTATAAATAATTATTTGCAAATGTGATTTTAAAGCTCGCAACATTTTCCATAATTCCTTTTTTCGTTTATCGTAGTGACAACTGCTTCAGCGACTCCAACATGGGAATGGGATGGCAAGGCCCGCACTCGGCGCAAGGGCCGCCGGGTCACCCGGGAGGTCACGGGCCGCCGCCTCACGCCGCCCAACAGCAGTTGTCCGTGGTGACCACCGTCTGGGGCGTCACGACCAGCACGCAAAGCGGGCCCCTGGCGCACAACTCCTTCAGCGGGAACACCAGCACGACGATGGCCCAGACGCCGTACTCGCAGTCGCAGCAGGGCTACCCGCTGGGAGGGCCGCCGGGGGGGCCCAACAAGCCCTATCCGCAGCAGAACATTCCTGGCAGACAGCAGCCAGCCACAGCCTACAATGGGTAAGAGCCGCGCCAAACCCCTCGACTCCCGAAAACCTTCCCCCACCCCCTCTGACGCTCCCAACCGACCCCCCCCCCCTTTACGCCACCTTTACGTCCGTACATTTATTTCTCATCCTTCGTTTGCCATACTAAATATTCGCCGTGACAGTCATTGACATTTTTTTGACCATACATTTTCGTCTATTTTGATTCACCATCCTCCCCTTTTGAGCCACCACGCTTGATCCCCCCCTCTCAGATTCGTACTAAGAGTCCCCCCCCCCTGGTATTGTCGTATCCCACGCGCCCGATACCCTATACACTATGGGTCCGTAATACGTATAAACTTTATTGGTTTTCTCACCCCCCTGATCTCGCTTTCGTCCCCCCCTGAACCCGGTACCGTGTGAATAGTTCGTGGGGCTTCTCTCTCTCTACTCCGCGCCGCTACATCCCTTTCCGACCCCCTTTCAATTTCGGGTGCCCCCCTCTCGCTTGATCAATGAATCGCGACCCCCGGTCCACGCTACGTCCTTTGGTGGCACCTCCACTCGTGAATGAGTATAGGCTAGCCTCTCCTTTGTCGCGCTCTCCGTGACCCCCCCCCCCGGAGCCAGCGTATTTCTGTTGAGGCAGCCGAAAATGCAATGAATAATTTGTAGTGCCAATAGTGGTATTTCTTTCCTCTCTTATATTTTGGACGTGAAGACATTTTTTCCTGATCTCACGGAACCAGATTTTGGTTTTGGGAAATATTATAAAGTCAAAATAAAGACCCGTTCTAAGCGAATGATTTTTAGATGATAGTCTAGATAACAGACGCGCGCAAAAAATAACTCATATTCTTATTTATTCCGGTTTTATGCATGACGTGAAACTATACGGGAAATATAACCCCACGTCGCAATCCAGGGTTCGTACACGACCTGGAATACCTGGAAAAGTCAGGGAATTTGAAATGTTTCCCGAAGGTCAGGGAATTTAGAAATGTTCCAGAAAAGTAAGGGCATTTCAAAATGACCCCAAAAACCAATCTGACAAATACATTTTTGAAAGATTTATGAAATATACATAATTAACGTTTTTCAAGATTTTACCTCCAAACATTAATTGATTCTACAAAATTGGTCAGGGAAATTTGGCAATTTGGTCAGGGAAAACCTGGAAATGTCAGGGAATTTAATTCCGGAAATTTTGATTGTGGTATTTATCCTTAAATATTATTATTCAGATTAATGTACGTAAATTATAACGTGCAAAATACCCTATACAATCGCTTAACTTTAAGTTCTTAAAGTATCCAATTTAATTTGAATTCGGCTTTAAATTTGCGTATACAACTTATTAGAATAGTAAATATTTTTCTGAATAATATAATGGCGTAAATATAATTCTACAATCCTGCCCAACGCCCGCCCTTTAGGCCTCACTTATGATAATTCCTAATGGTAGCTATGAATTCCCGGTAATCACAGGCTTTTTAACATATTCTACTTTACGACTTCCACACGGGAGGTAAAATGTAGCCGGCCTGAACGCGTGTCTACATGAATTCGATGTTTCCAGAATCCATTTACTTTTTGCGCGTGTACCTTTCGAGGTTAATACAATAATCTGGCAGTGGAAGTTTTTAAAATGCATACTCGTTTTTTTTTTTTCGTATAAAATTAATCGAAAAATCAAACAATAAAATAGGAATTTTGGTATTTGCCATCATAATCTGTTTATACTTTTAAATTTTTTATAGTTTATTTTTGTTATTTTCGGTTTTGATTTAGTTATTTGATAAAGAGCTTCGGGTAGATTACTGTAGGTGGTCCTTATTTCGTTTATTTCTTAAATGTTGCAGTCTTACCTTCTAAATTTGTTCCAATGTTTGAAAACATAATTCATAAGAAATTTGTGGTAAATTGAACAAAAATTAGAGGTAGCTCAATGAGCTTGAAAATTCTCCATTAGAAAATAGGGTGATTTCTTATTTTGATCCATATTTCTTGAGTTGGTTACGGATTACGGCTACTCTATCTCAAAATGTCATTAGATTATCTGGATTCTAACTGCTTTGTGTACTATTACTGAAAATGACAGGTCTATTGGATCCATTGCCACGCGTAAACAAAGTAGTTTGAAACCAAATAAATTGCTTATATATTACACTACTTGGAATATTTCAGTTTTACAATTGTTAGATAAGTAGCCATAACCCGTAACTAACTCGGAAAATATTAAAAATTAACGTTTGTTCGATTGCTAAATAAAGGGAATTTCGAAACTGCTTTGTTTACGTATGATAATTACTTGCCACTTTCGGTAATAGGACGTTGGGCAGTTGGAAACCAGATAATTAAGGCATATTAAAAAACACAGGGTGGTTGATTTTTAGATAGAGTAAGCATAATCCGTAATTAACTCGAAACATATGGATACAAATAAAAAATTTGGAGGGTAAGATTGCAACAGTTAATGAATAAACAAAATAAGGACCACCCTAATTTAAAAGCTGCTGGTAAGTATTTTTTACTACGGAGTATTTATATTTTTTGTCAAACTTGTTACCTTTAAATTATATTAAAAAAAATTATGGTTTTAACCATGGATTTTAATTTGTAGTTAAAACATGCCTCGCTGGCTCTTGCGAACCCTGATTTCATAAACAGAAAACTTATTGCCAATAAATTAAAACTTAATCAATACTTTGACTTTTATTTGTTAACAAGAAACACGCTAATTACTGAACTTTTACGATTTGTTTATTGTAATTTTTTAATTTCATAAGTTTAAAATAGCCACAAATAACAAATTTAATTGAATTAATTATTTTGTTTTTAATTTTTTACTAGAACTGTAGCTAATAAAGGCATATTTGACAAGTTCAATTTAGTTAACCACCAAAATCAAACTTGCTTTTTAAAAATAAGATTGTAATGAATTTCTTAATGACATCGTTATATTAATGATATATATTGAGATAGAAGTAACGGTACAGTACTTGCTTAAGAAATACACATTTTGTAATCCTAAATTGTTAAGAACTCAAGATAGTTTCAAGAACAAAACTGAATTCAAATTGATTTTTATTAGGTTTAGATTATGAAATTCGTTGAAGATTACGACATTTTTTTAAACCGAATTTAGTGAATGGAAGCCTACATGGTTTTCAGAGCTATATTCAAAACGATTTCTCTATTACGTCATTAACATTATTAGAATAAAGCTGCCCCCGCGTTTTGAGAGGATTAAGAAATAATTCAACCGGTAGCACTGTTTTCTAGAGAAACTCAGTACGGGGATAGTTTGATTTTTAGAATTTATTAAATGTAAGTCATTTAAGTACTTCAATTCTTGAAATTGACAACAAGTTTAAGTAAAGCATTTTGCCACAAACCAGTAAAGCATTTTTCCACAATCGAGTAAAGCATTTTGCCACAATCCAGTAAAGCATTTTTCCACAATCCAGTAAAGCATTTGGTCCCAAACAAGTAAAGCATTTTTCCACAATCGAGTAAAGCATTTGGTCCAAAACCAGTAAAGCATTTTTCCACAATCGAGTAAAGCATTTTGCCACAATCCAATAAAGCATTAGGTCCCAAACCAGTAAAGCATTTTTCCACAATCCAGTAAAGCATTTTTCCACAATCCAGTAAAGCATTTTGCCAGAATCCAGTAAAGCATTTGGTCCCAAACGAGTCAAGCAATTGGCCCAAACCAGTAAAGCATTTGGTCCCAAACGAGTAAAGCAATTGGTCCCAAACCAGTAAAGCATTTTTCCACAATCGAATAAAGCATTTGGTCCCAAACCAGTAAAGCATTTTTCCACAATCGAGTAAAGCATTTGGTCCCAAACCAGTAAAGCATTTGGTCCCAAACCAGTAAAGCATTTTTCCACAATCGAGTAAAGCATTTTGCCACAATCCAATAAAGCATTAGGTCCCAAACCAGTAAAGCATTTTTCCACAATCCAGTAAAGCATTTTGCCAGAATCTAGTAAAACATTTGGTCCCAAACGAGTCACGCAATTGGCCCAAACCAGTAAAGCATTTGGTCCCAAACCAGTAAAGCATTTGGCCATAAACTACTAGAGCATTTGGTAACAAACTATTAGAGCATTTGGTCACAAAATAATAGAGCATTTAATCCCAAACTAATAGAGCATTTGATCCCAAACTAATAGAGCATTTTGTCACAACGTAACGCCAAAAAAAGAGTAAAGCATTTGTGTTAAAAACTAGTAAACAATATAATCTAACAGTTTTACCGTAGAAAAATGTATTAAATTGACATTTCGTTATAAATAACGTAAGTGCGCAGTCGAGTCAAAATAAGGTGGATTTGAAATGGAAATTTAATAGATTCCGTATGACCCATTCATTAGTAGGAAGTTTTACACGTTTATGGAACCATTAACACCAACTTGTTTAATAATAATACGAATAATAATAAAAAGAAGTGTAATATTTGGCGAGCGACATTCTCTCGGGTCTATATTTAAACCCGCAGCGCGAAACAGGCGCTTAGGCTAAATAAGGAAAATAAATTCTTCCGAAAATAAAAATGCCCTAATATTCAGACTGTACTACTCGCTTTTTTCCGTGTCTTTGGCAAAACGCTCCAACTTGTAGCGAGAGCTCATCTTTTCCGAGCCCCTCTCTCTTTTGGCGCTTCGCGTTTGCTTTTTTGGGCCGATAGATATTTGGGGAGAGTAAGCCAAGAAAAATTACACCCTATTTTTAGATATTCTCCAAAGACAGTTCGTCGTCGTTAGTTATTTTATTTTTTCGTCGGTAATTCCGAGATACTGCGCTCAAAATTAAAAAAATATAGCTCAGTCTGTTAGAGTATCGGTGTGTATTAATGGCTCATGTTTCAATCGACTGTACAACGGTGGGAATGTTAAAAAAAAAGTGGTGAAGGAGGTGGGGAGAAACGAGTCATTGGCCCACCAACGCGTTCATTTGGCAGCGGCTCGAAATCGGGGGGAGGGGGAGACTTTTCCACCATAAATGTTTTCGCATTGTAACACGAAATCGGGTTGAGTTTTCCCAACGCGTTTTATCTTGAGAGATTCCGCCGCAGTTGAGGCGCCGATTTAAGTAATTCGGACATTATGTTCGGTTTATTTTGATTCTACCATTCTGGTTTGAATTTAGCCATTGCCGGTAGAGTTCCGTATTTCAGGAAACCATACATCAGTAATTATTGCTTGCTAAAATTCAAAATAGCCTTAATCGCAGATGGTTTTATATTTATATAATTTTCATTGGTTTTTACGTGTATATATTGAGCAGTAACGTAAATTAATATCAAATATATAAATATATTATATAAATAATATATAAAACATAATAAATACATTGTAATTTACTTCTTATTCATATATTGAGCATTAACATATATAATTATAAATTATATAATAATATTTTATTATTAATTTTAATATTAATATATTGAGCATTAACATATAATTATAAATTATATAATAATTTTTATTATTTTTTTTAATATTTATATTAATATATTGATCATTAACATATTAACAAATGTTATTTATTATTTATTATTATTAATTTTAATATTAATATTTTGAGCATTAACATATATAATTATATTTTTTAATATTAATATATTATATTATTGTTAATTAAGTAATTAATAAATGCTTTAAATTACGCGCCTAAGCTACAATTATCGAAACAGAATCGAAAATATAATCCTATCTCAATGTTAGTATTTAATACTTTCGATAGTTTAACTTGCGAAAAAATATCTCGACGGCCAATATCAAAATAAACTTTTATCTGTTGCATTGAATGGAGGGTTTTTGAACTTTCACTACAGACGTCAGAGTGTTTTACCAATTGGAAACTAAAGTTTTGACTACAAAAACAATCCATTAGTATCAAATTCTGACAATCTAGCGTAAATAGTACAATTTTCTTGTAATTTATTTTAAAACATAAAAATAATTGTAGAACGTTTTATTATTTTATTTTAATAGTTATTGATTATTTGAAATTTAGTTTATTAAAATAAATAATATCTAAAATACCAAATCATTTGTCGTTTGTAAAACCGACACGATGAGTACGATGGGATGTATCCGTACCACGTGACCGCGTACATTCTATAGTTACGTATTCAATTTTTAAGGTTTTGCCAGAAACCTTGGATTTAAAAAACTTCAAGGTTAAATGCACGCTTCGAGATGTTCTAAGGCTAGGGCAAAGCTTCTACGTTCTTAAAAACATCTTATTTATATTAAGTAATACCAGAAGTTTATAATATATCTTTTACGAGAGAAGTATCCATTTAGACAAGTTACTAAAAGTTTACTAAGAAATCTTCTTTCAAACCAAAATTAACGCTAATCTATTCCTAGCTGTATATTTTCCCGAAACTTATTTTTAAAAATCAACCGGCGAATAAAACTAGCGGGATAGCTAAATGGATACTTATCTCGTCGAGAGACATTTTATTTACTTCGAGTAATACTTTTGTATTGTTTTCCGATAAGAAAGTTTTATCGAAGGCTGACGTTCATGCGACGACCTTGCGCGAGGAATGTCTCGGGGAATTGAGGTATTATTGCCCGTTAAGATATAAAAATATTAGCGTCTCATTCATTTAGACAGCTTCTCAAACAAAAGATAATCACACTGTTCAAACCCCTCCATTGTTTAAACGGAGAAACTAACAACTGCGGGGATGAGTTTGGCGTCGAAAATAACAATGCTTTCATTTTAATACATTTTTCGGTTTTATTATTTATATTAGTGGCGAGGTATTTGATGCCGAAATACGTCGAGGCGCTCGGCTTTCGTTTGTCCGTGACTGCGATGTCATCCAAGAGGTTAAATTTGATACCCGCGGTATGCCTAAATACTTTTTACGGATTTGCCCATATATATTACGGGAAACATTCTTATTCGACCTTCATTCGCGAAGGTTTTATTTTTTCATAAAAACCCCTGTAATGTTGCGATTAAATTTCATAATTTTGATTTTACTTATTAAGTTAACTTAAATTAAATATATTAATTTAATATTGTAAATTGAATTGGTCGTGAATGCATTTTTAATTTTTTCCTTTATTTGAGCTAACTTAGATTTTATTGAGACGTTCGTTACACCAGAAGTTAATAATGTATGTCTTTTTATAGAAGTATCCACGATAGGCCATTATAATGAAAGTTGTACTTTCGTCGTCTCGAGGCATTCGTATTTCCCGCAAAACCGCGATTATGTAAAAATTAAACACTGTCAGAATAAGTATTTATTAATAGAAGATATATTTTTTCAATGTAATTGTTTCAGTAACTCAATTGACAGCTTAAGCTTGTAGGACTGTAGACGTAGCTTTATTGTGTACAATCTAATCTCCTCCTACACGTTTTGAAGAGATTATTATTCTATTAGTTTATTATATAGATGCATTATTAATTGAAATATTTTGAAAAATCAACGAGAACCTTTTTCAAGCGAATAATACGAGCAGTATAGAGAAACGGAAAAATTTACCCTAATAACAAGTTAGCGTATATGGTAACCAAATAACATCGAACATTTTGTGCCCTAGAGAGAGTGTCTCAACGGTTCCTCTAAATTGGTTTCTTAAAATCAAAAAAGTACGGCTCCTAGACAACATTCGTTATTTTTAAAAGCTTAAAAAGGTGAATCATTTAATTTGTAAATTTTCTTCCAAAACCAAATGCATTTAGAGACAGTAGTGCTGGAACTTTAAAATTTCAATGACTTTAAAATTACACGAATATGAAGACTAGCATCGCCATGAATTGACGAGTTTCTTACGATATTTGCGCCATTTATCGCCACAAAAGATAACTATTTTAAACTACTTTTTTTTGCCTCGAAAATCCGTAATAAGCGAGGCTAGGAAGGAAATCGAAATATTAAATTTAAATATCTTTCGTGACGAATGTTGGGAATATCTTATTTGAAACTCGCTTGTCTGTATCTTATTTGGTTCTTAAAGAATTAAATTAGAAAATTCGTTAAAAAATCTTACGTATCATTTCAGTATTTCGCGCGTGTTTAAAAATGTGTCGAAATTGTTCCGAACCAAATAGGAAATGACTTTGAGGAACTATGAAGAATCAAATTTGGATTTTGAGAATAATTTTCATGGCAATCTCTCTTTAAATTCTTTCAGTAACGTGAAAAATACAACGGCAGGTAGAAGAAAACAAAGAGTAAAAAACAGGTGATACGTCCATGCTATGAAAAATTAAATTTTTCGAAACTAAAACTTGACTAAATTGGGAAAGTTTCCCATGAACATCATTCGCTACTTTCAGCGATATCTTTTGCATGACTCTTTGAGAAAAAATAGCGTTAAACGAATCGGTTTAACTCGGCTGTACGCTTTAGTTGAGAAAGACCCGTCTGTTTTGTATTTTCAGTTACGGATCTGGCTCGATCGCGACCGGGATGGGAGCTACTGGTCACGCTAACGCCGGGGACTTCCAAACACCGAACTCCGCTTTGAGTACGGCGGCGCTCGTGGCGGCCGCCACCGCAACCGCCACCGCCACCGCCAGCGTCGTCGCCCTGCAAGAGAGGCAGAACCAGGAAGCGGCCATGTCTGGCCAATACGGACAAGTAGGTGGCCCTTCTTTGCCTTCGTTAAATGAAATGTATTCTTGACGTTCGTTTCTCTCTCGCGCAGATGCAAGGTATGCAAAACCAACAATTCCAGGCTGGGTACGGCCCTCCCGGAATGGGACCCCAAAGGATGCCCACGGGGCCCGGAATGAACTCTTCCATGGGTGGTCACATGGGTAATCATATGGGAAATCCCATGGTAAACATGGGATCCGGCATGTCGAACTCGATGATGAGCAATAGTCCGTCTGGAGTGAATCAAATGGGTCCTATGAATCCGGCGTCTATGGGTATGAGTGGAGCTATGGGCAAGAATCCTATTCAGAGTATGCAAGGAATGGCTGGTCCAATTCAGCATCAGGGGAACGGAATGTATCCGGCGGGATCGCAAACGCAAGGGAGGAGCAGATCGGCGCCTTATCCTAGCCCACACTACATGAAAAGGCAGCCGCAGTACAACCCTGTGACGCAACAGTACGTCTCTTCGATGCAACCGTATGGGCCAGGCGCGCAGCACGCCTACAACCCGGCGCAGTATCCCAACAGTCAGTCGGCGCAGTTCACTAAACAACAGGCTCAGCAACCCTATTCGGCCGGGGTTCAGCAGCAACCCATGCCTCCTACCGCTTCCTACCCACCGCAACAGCAGCCCATGAGACCGTCTATGAGGCCACAAACCGCGTCAGCGCCACCTTATGGCGGTCAACCGCCTCCCGCTCCTCAATATTATCAACAAAACCAAATAAATGGCGGCCCACCTCAAACCCAGTACGATCCTCAGTACGGAGCCACTCAATATGGACAACCAAATATGCAGGTAATGCCCTTTTCAATTTATTTACATCTCTATTCTATTACGTACAGTTGTAAAATATGTCAATTTTTGTTTCAGCGAAATATGAACTACCAACCGTCCCCCATACCCGGAAATCCTACACCACCACTAACTCCTGCCTCTGGCGTGCCACCTTATTTATCGCCTAATCCAGATTTAAAGCCTTCCTTTCCCGATTTAAAACCACCACTTCAACCTCAAAGTAAGTAAAAATGTAGTACTTCAAACACGCTATCGTTTGTACTAAACTTCGTTATCTTTTCTAGAAGACGACGAGTTGAGGTTGACCTTTCCCGTTCGAGATGGCATCATCCTAGCGCCTTTCCGACTAGAGCACAACTTGGCGGTTAGCAATCACGTCTTCCATCTGAAACAGTCTGTGCATCAGACGTTAATGTGGCGAACAGACCTCGAACTTCAACTAAAGTGTTTTCACCACGAAGATCGACAAATGAACACTAATTGGCCAGCTTCGGTGCAAGTGTCGGTGAACGCCACTCCTCTGACCATCGACCGGGGAGAAAACAAAACTTCTCACAAACCTCTCTACTTAAAAGAAGTTTGTCAACCTGGTAGAAATACTATACAAATCACAGTCACGGCGTGTTGCTGCGTAAGTAACAGTTCAAGAGGGAGACGTATGAGGAGCCAAACCAGAGCAAAATAAATATAATCAATAACATAGAATGGAAAGCACTTTTATAGAATGGAAAGCACTTTTATAGAGTATCAGGCACTTTTATAGAGTATCAGGCACTTTTATAGAGTATCAGGCACTTTTATAGAGTATCAGGCACTTTTATAGAGTATCAAGCACTTTTATAGAGTATCAAGCACTTTTATAGAGTATCAAGCACTTTTATAGAGTATCAAGCACTTTTATAGAGTATCAAGCACTTTTAAAGAGTATCAAGCACTTTTAAAGAGTATCAAGCACTTTTAAAGAGTATCAAGCACTTTTAAAGAGTATCAAGCACTTTTAAAGAGTATCAAGCACTTTTAAAGAGTATCAAGCACTTTTAAAGAGTATCAAGCACTTTTATTAAATAGGAAGCTCTTTTATAGAATACCAAGCACTTTTATTAAATAGGAAGCTCTTTTATAGAATACCAAGCACTTATAGAATATAAAGCACTTATAGAATATAAAGCATGTTTATATAATATAAAGCACAATTATAGAATAGGTTAGAAAAAAAAATGTTGTATGAAAAGTTTCCTATAGTATAATAATAATGAACACTTTTATTGAACAGAAACGAAAAATTTTATATAATAGAAAACAAAACTTTTATAAAAAAAACATTAATAAGAACGAAAACTTTTATATAATAGGTACGAAAACTTTTATATAATAGGTACGAAAACTTTCTAACTTCATCTTTTGCTCACTCGCTCGAGACTTTGACTCACTCACGAGCACTCTCTCTCACTCACTGTTACTATTATACGAAAGCTTTCATATTATTAAAGAAAGTTTTCATTCATATTATTAAAGAAAGTTTTCGTTCATATTGTTAAAAGTTTTCGTTCATATTGTATATATGTTTTCGTTCATATTTTATAAATGTTTTCGTTTCTATTCCATAAATGTTTTCGTTTCTTTTCCATAAATGTTTTCGTTTCTATTCCATAAAAGTTTTCTGTTCTATAAAAGTGCTTTCTATTTTATAAAAGTGCATTTTATTCTATAAAAGTGCTTTCTATCCTATGTTATAGATTATATTTAGTTTTTTCTGGTTTGGCGCCTCATTATATACTCGAAATTTCCAAACAATAATGAATGTCATGCAAATGGGCGTGGTTTATAGCCGAGATTTCCGCTCGCACCGTGTTACATTAAAATATATTATACGAATTGTGGCTTCGACTATTTTTTGAGCAACGGCTAAATTTGAAAATACGCGCACCATCTTACATTCAACTAATTTTAACCCCCCCAAATGCACTCAAAGCACGGTGCCTGTGGAGCCTTAGACATTCTTAATATCTACGTATATTATTTCACGCTACAAATACTTAAGTCACGATATGATAATTTTTACTTAAATGTCTGTATTTTTCCCTCGCAGTCTCATTTGTTCCTCCTCCAACTTGTTCATCGGCCAACAGTGCGATCCGTTCTTCAGGGTCTGCTTAGGAAAAGGCTTCTTCCAGCGGAACATTGCATAGCCAAGATTAAACGAAATTTCACGAGTGTCGCTGCATCAGCGGGATCTGGCCTTAATGGCAGTGGCGGAAACAGTAATTCGGGAGTGGGCAGCGGTGGTAATAGTGGCAGCGGCTGCGAGGACGGTGTAGAACAGACAGCCTTCAAGGTTATTCTCAAATGTCCTATCACGTTTAAAAGAATTACACTGCCCGCTCGAGGCCAAGAATGCAAACACGCCCAGGTAATACCTCCTAGAAATCTATTAGCCCATTCAGTTTACATAGAGCCAAGTAGCGGTCAACCTGAGAAGTTCAGAAACTGCTGGATTTCGTCTGCTAAGCAAGACTCATCGTGATTTAGTAGACTATAAATCCAGCAGTTTATGAACTACTCACGTTGGCCGATTCACTTCTCTTTTGTAAACCGAAAAGGCCAATTGAAAGTTATACTCAGTATTTAATTGCTATTTTGGTACTTTTGTAGTGTTTCGATTTGGAATCGTATTTACAACTGAATTGCGAAAGAGGATCTTGGCGATGTCCTGTTTGCAAGTAAGTCATTTTTCTAAACTAAATTTGGTGATCAAGTGTCTGAAATTAACTAATTTGGTTAAACTCTCGCAGTAAACCTGCTCTGCTGGAAGGACTAGAAGTGGATCAATATATGTGGGGTATTTTAACTAACCTAAGCAATTCTGATGTGGAAGAAGTTACTATCGATGCAACAGCAAGCTGGAAACCAGTACCTATCAAAACTATAAAGGAAGAACATGACAGTTCCGGTATTTTACTTGGAAATGAATTTGACACGTGTAATTTTTCTAAATGCGTTTTGTTCTTGATTTTAGACGCTTGCAATCCTCATAAACGCTTCAAAGCGATGTCACCTGGAAGTATGACCATGCCAACAACTAGCACATGGGAGATGGGTCAGGGTCTCTCTCCTTATTCTTCATCCATGCCATTACCCGAAATGCAGTGTAATTTTTTTAATGATTTTTTTTAAGAGCAGTGAAGACCTTAATATTATTTTAGTTATATTTTTGTAAAAACATTAAATACTACGTTTATTATTAATTTCTCTAACAATAATAGTTATTTTTATAAATTAAAAAGAATACATGTAGAAGTATAAAATGTTTCCCATAAAATTCGACGTTGCTTGTGACACGAGTTTGTAGAATTGCTAAAGCTAGGCTTTGACATAGACGGCAACATTTTTTCCATAAGCTCCTCCCATTCCATATTTATTAGTGATTAATACTTTATTTAGTGTAATAACGTGAATATTTTATTCCTTAGCACTTTCTAATGGGCCGTCATCCATGACAAATGGCGTGAATAGTGGAAGCGGTGGAAGTTACGGCACAGGTTCGACGTCAGGGTTTGAATTTCAGTCGCAAGCATCTGATTTTAGCAGTCCCTTGTCTCATTTGAATGAAAGCGTAGCGTCTCTAGATCCTTTGGCGGCTATGGAAAAATCATTAAATCATCACGAACAGGTACTTCGCTTAAATTCCAACGAACGAACGTATTCCGTTGCTATAGAAACATTTCTTTAACGAACGTTTAGCAAATGACCTCAAACAGTTTACACGATCACAATAATTCATCCCTCCGTCACGGCGCGAGTACGACTCCAACCTCCGGGAGTAGCCAATCCCAATCATCAACTGTCGGTCATCAGCCTGCCACACCCGGGACATCATCATCCAGTCAAAGTAGCCTCATGCAACACGGTGGCCCTCACACCCCGCACACGCCACACACTCCTCACACGCCTGGAACCTCGGGAGGCCCTCCCAGCGTACCCCCGCCTTCCGCCGGTCAATCAACTATGAACGAAAGTAGTAACAGTAGCAGCAACGGCAATGGCGCCGGAAATACGCCAACGCACATAGGAAGCGGAAATCAACCTCCTTCGGCGGGAAGCAGCACAGACTCGTCGATGTCTCACGCTCCTGACCTCAGCGATCTAAATTTTGATCCAGCCGCCGTTATAGAGGGCGAAGGACAAGGCCAAGAACAACTAAATGTAAGATTTTCTCATGTCCTGTTTAAATATAGAAATCTGAATCTATTCCGATGCTTGGTAATATTTGATCAGTTTAGGGAAAAAATTTATTGGTCACTTTAGTTTTTGTCACCTGATGAATAATATTCCTAAAGGGCCAAGTCATTGAGCGACTTTTAATGCGTAGGAGGGTGGTGGTCATGTCACGGGAGCCAACAGCTTCTTACACTAACCTCAACAAGTTTCGATGGCAAGGGAAAAGCCCTTTAGCCATTGGGGAGATAATTTGCAAACCCAACTCTGTGGAAATGTAGCCGACAAAATTTTCCATTATCGGGAGTTATTAGAAACTTGAATCCCAATAGCCATCAAGTGTCCTAATGACAGTAGCCTCCCTAGGCGTTTTCGCTTAGGTAGGCCAAGTTAGAAAACTGTCTCCCTTATTTTTATTTTGGTAGGGTTTTTAGCAAAATATGTTTATTCATATTCAAAATTTTAATTTCCATCCTCCCTGTAGTAATTTTCGGTATAATTTTAAGGAATTTAAAAGTTAACTTTCAAAGGTTTTCGCTTAATTGAATTTTTTGGAGTACCTTGGTAAGAATTTTAGATCCGACTGAAAATTTCAGTGTAGGCTATAGTATACCTTGGCATCACCACTGCCTAACGTGGCTGGTTCAATTTACAAAGACCTAATATCTTATATCAGGACTATAGTATTTGAAATTACAAAAGGAAACTCGTGTCATCTGATAAGAGAATTTTGGTCCCTTTCAGCTTCTACCCGAGAGCGTGGTTGATCCCATGGAACTGCTTTCCTACTTGGACACCCCCGAACTGGGAACCACGTCATCGACAAGCGCTACAACTGCCAGTACGACAAGTACTACCGCGGGAAGCGGGGTCAGTGGCGGAGTAACGACGTCCTCGTCTTCGGCAAACGACGACTTGCTGGCGTTATTCGAGTCCTAATTAATAGTTCCACGCGAGGAAAGACTGAAGACAAAACGCGTCACGTGTACAAAAGATGGTCGCGCGCCGAGAATGGATCTCTTCCTCGAGTCGCGGCTGTTCGCGGGAAAAGATCAAACGTTTTTTACTAAGATGGACAACGACAGTTTCAACGAAGTATCAAATGCGCAATTTCTTTTCCTGGATTCCAAGGAAGAATGTGTCGAGTGAATCGCGATAAACCCTCGATTTTCATCCGTTTCTGACATTTATTACAGTATTTGGCATTACTAAACACCGCGTTAAGTTCCAATAAACCGAAAAAAAAAACAATTTTTAAATAAAAAATGGATGTTTTAAGAGAGAATTTATCAAGAGCCCACTTGTCAAAACGTTTTTAATCGTGATTTTAACATGAACATTTAACATCGTCAAAATAAGATATAGTGAACATCAGTTTTTACGGTGTGAGATAAACGCGGATTCTTAAAATATTTACAATATATAAATGAAAGACACGTTTTTTGAAAGGAAATTTAAGAAAACCACTTTACCTCAACAATGTTTCCTAGCAGACTTATTTTTAAAAAAAAGAAATAATTTAACCCGTTTTGTCTAATAAAAACCCCGAAACCCTTTCTAGTTATGAATTGAAAGAGACGAGAAATTAGAAGAAATATTACGTTCAATCGGAACACGCCGTTCGGACAATTAAGGACACCCGTCACGCGAAACTTGATCAGTTTTGGTTTCGGTTTAAAGAAAACCGTCTCGTTATACTAATCGGGAAACCCTTTTTATGCAAATCGACTTTTCCCGTCTTGTAAATCGCGCCATTGTTGTACAGCATTGTGAGGAAGAGACACTCGAATAAAAACATACTTCATTATTTTTCGATACCCACGCAAATTTTCCAGATTATAAAACACGATCGTATATTAAATATAAATAAAAATATTTATTATTTCGGTATAACGAATAACATCAAAGTCGCTTATGAAAACGAAACTAAGAAAAAATTAAAATATGCAAAGTTAGCGAAAGCGAACCAAATTTACTGTACAGATTCTATTTATTGTATAAATACTAAAACGGATATAGTTCGAGTATTATTTTCTGGAAATTTTGGTCCGCAGTTCTGAACTAGAGAATTATTTTCAACTGTTTTATTAGAATTAGGAACAAATTGAACCGAATTTTATTTATTTAAACGTACTATCAATTACGTAGTAAAGTGAATTCCGATGAGAGCGGTACTATTCCTTCCAGCAATCATTTTAAAAGCGAATGAACTCGCGGGCATCAGTCGTTTTTGTTACCCGCCGTTCGATCTCCGAACGTTCGAAACCCTTCAAGTCCGGTAAACGCCCTCGCGCTAAAATTGTTTAAAATATATTTCGGGAAAATGAAGAAAAAGCCAAAGAACTGACTACATTTATCGGCGCGTACGGAACTAACTCGTTGTTAAGATAACCTTGTTGTCTAAATGTAATTTATGTTTATGTAGAAGCTCCGTGTACAGTCGGTCAAAGAAAGAATATTAAAAACAAAAGAAGTATTTTTAAAATTTTTTTTCGCTGCCGAAGATGGTAGGTTTCGCGGCGAAAAATTGTTGAAACGTTTCGCGAAAGAACTATTGGCGGAAATTCATCATAAAATAAATGAAAGTAATTCTGTTTCCCCTTTCTCTCGCAAATGGCACTGGCTGTCGTTGTTCGCTATACTTATAAAGAAAAAAACATTTATTGAAATCATGATTAAGTATCAGAGTAAAAAATAAGGTTATCCAGCAAAAAACTATGTAAATATTGTAGTTATAATAATACGTGCTTGTTGTCAAAAAATGTGTTAATTTTTTTTTCTCGTCGGCTCAGTATTCTCCTAAAAAATGTCTCTTAATCTCGAGTCCTTTGTTTTAGTTACATTTCGAGTTCTCTCACGTAGTTTTCGCAGACGTTGAAGATTTAAAATCGCACTTGTCATTTACCACGAGATCAAATCAGCGAACATTGAACAAATGTGATTCCTATCATCTATAACAATCCTATTTCCTACGCTCTGTTGACTACGCTAAACAAAATATAGATAGCTTCATTCAAATTCTTGTTCTTTCATATTTTAAACGGCGCTTGACTTTTTAATCCATACCCGCGCATGGACTCATTTTGTACAAAAAAAAATACTAATACGAAACTTGGCTAATTTTTGTTTCGTTCAACTATTTGAAGAGAAAAGGTGAAATACAAAGCCGTGATATTTACGCAGCAAATCGAGCAATGCCGCACACAAAACACATTTTGCCCCTGACAATTTCCTAAAAAAACCCTTCACAACTACCATAGTCTACCATATGATTTTATGGTAATGTCGTATTACTAGTGTAGATAATGCATATTTATACAATAAAATTTATACTGTAATATACGGAACCATGGTACATTTTATTCGAAATTGCAAGTTTTTAACTACTACGTTCATTTGACCTAAAGTGAAGGTCGATAACAGTATCCTACAACTAAAAGGTTCTATGAACAGTTAGTTGCCTACATTGTTGGTTTTTTTTGCAAATAATAACGAATTACTAACAAATTATCCTCTGAACGGGTGCGTACGACGTTTGCAATTGGTTAAGGAACTTGGTAAAGGAAAATCCTTATTTTTTTGGTATAACGTATGGTCGTTCTAGGGTTTGACCCAAAACATCTGCAAGAGAAAAAATTTATTATCCTCCGATGCTTGATTCCATTAAGTTAGCCCTCCCCCCTATAGTTATATTCGAAAGCAAGTAAAAGAGAGTTAGCCCCCCCCCCTTTCAATTATTTATACAAAGTACTCCTTATTGAATGTGGCGTCAATTCAAAGCAATGCGACACCATAAACTTCGAATGCGATAGCATCGTTTACGAGATAATTAATTAAATGGTAGCCTCCCATGTTGGAATTAAGATATCTAGTCACCGCTATTCGAATGCGACTTCAATTCGACGGTCTTACTTGTTACAGCCTTGTTAACGAGATAATCGATCGAACCAGATCGGGAACCATCTAAGTGGGGCTAGGTTAACTATAGCACCCCTCCACTTTCAATAATCCATACGGAAACACCCCTAATCCAATGCGACACCAAAAATTTCGAATGTGACCGCTTAGTTAACGAGATTATTATGAAAGTGTTCTAGGATCGTAAATCACGCCATCTTAAAGTTCACGAGTTGAAAAAATAATTACGAGAAAATCAAGAGTATTAATATAAATTTTATTTAGAGTTAAAAATGGAAAATAAAGAGTTACATATGAAAAATCAATTTTAAGATGAGAGTTTAATATTCAATTTTTTTTACATTGCATAATACAAAATATGAAGACATATATTTGCCTGAGCAACCCTCCTTTTTGTTCATCGTACATTTGGCTGAAATCCTATACACACGTAATGGCCAACAGAGCCCGGATCATCATTTAGGCTGCATCATTGGGACGCAATATGAATCACGTTCGGAATTTTGTCTAAAATAAGTAAAATTTTTCTCGCAATCCAGCTGCTTTGTGAAATCGGTTAGTTCAATAAACAAATATTATTATATTATATATTTCCCTCGATATAGATCCCACCACAATCTACACAACTGACTAATTATGTTACTTCTTGGAAATATCGGTTGATTAAATTCTCTAGGCTGGGAATATTAGTTGCTGGACACTCGATTGAGGGTATAGGTATTTATATCTTGATTAATTGCTGTGGGCACTGTGGATTGTCACACATTTTAGATTATCCCTATATGCGTGCGCGATATTAATTTCTTAATGAAGGAAAACATGTTAACGTTACTGCCACTATCGATTAATTGTTTTGCACTATTCGAATCGCCATACGCGATGCTCAACGACTGCTTAACACTTTTGAAAACGCATGAATTTGTCAACGAATAGCTTAGTTTTTTAATTTTAACAGCCCAGAGATGGGTGAAAATTGCTATTCCCTAAAAGCCCTATTGGAATTGTTCCTTTATTTTCCGAAAAACCAATTCTGGAGAGCTCAGGCATCTTAAATAAATATGATTGGCGGGATCTTTTTATGGGTTATTTCTCTTTAAGTCAGCATGGTTTTCTTTGGGGGCAAAATAGCTTCCCTGTGCTGAGCAAAGAAAGCCAGAGCGGCGCTGACTAAAACCCTCTTCGTCATTTTCAAATGGAATGGAGCACTCGTCTATGAAGCAAATTTATAATGAAATTAGAGTTTTTAAAAATTTAAACGACGTGTGACCTTAATGTACCTTGCATGCCAAGCAGGTATGTGTACTTTCAAAATCCCCTCTTTTACAGATTGGACAGTTTTTTCCTCTGGGGTGGACCTGACTCTACTATAAGGGTCTGACCCGCCTCTCTAGCGTGGGGTTGACCATCCTCCCCAGAGGGGGGGGGGGAGGTTTGACTAGTTCCTCTAGCTGGGGGTTTACCAGTCACTTCATAATAAAATAACGACATTTCACATATACAAATATTCTACCTGCAGTTTTAGATTGAAGTGCAGAATAAACGTTTGCACAATTTTCACAGGCATGATACGTTTGACTAGAATAATTAATTCCAAAACCGCCAGTACCTATATTTTTCTATTATAATAGAAACTTTTTAATATTATAGGAATATTAATAATTATTAATAAATACTTCTCTTACATCGCAAAAAATACACATAATTTGTTGTACCGGCTTTGATTTTCCGATAGTCGGCGCGGCTGGTTTGGGTGATTTTTCAAGAGTCTGGGATAGTGCATCTTCGTTTTTTGAAAAATCTGTGATGGAGGTTCTTCTGGGGTTTTTTTAGCGTTTTCTAAATCGAGATTAAATTTTAAATTGGTACTTGGACAAATATGTTTCTCGAAGTAGTTATTATTTTAATATTTCCATCGAGTACACGTATATGCTTATTGAGAAATTCATCAACCCGCATAGGAAACGTTTCTTCCGCCAAAAATCTATTTTTTAAATGGTTGTGTTGTGTATATAAAAACAAACTAAAAAGCCAACTGGACTATTCTTATCACTAGATAACGATCTTATAAATGTTTACTCCCTCATTCATCATGTAAATAAGTATTTCATATGTCATCAATAAACCACTTTTACTTTCGTAAATGTCTTGCTGTTATTAGTTGGAGCACAACAAATTGGCGACGGGGATGGGATCATGCTGATGTTTTATGTCCTCTATTTTCTACGTATTCTACGTGTTCCAGCCGATTAGAAGACTGTCCACTGAGTTGCTAACGAGGACAGTTTTCAAGAAGGAAGATAAATGTCAGTCACCACTCAATTCAGTCCCTTCGACGTGCAAACCGAGTCATGGAGGCGGTTCGCAGAGAGAATCGGACAAGGGCGTATTTAAGGGGGGGGGGGTTCAAACCCCCCCCCCGCCCAAATGCTGATGACTGGGGGGGGGGAGGTGCCTAATAAAAAGCAGTGAAACTTCCGTCAGCACCCCCCCCCTTGAAATTTCCCCTCAAAACCCCCCCTGAAATAAAATTCTGGATACGCCCTTGGAATCGGACAGTACTTCATCGCGATCGACATAAGCTAAGCGCCCACTGGCTCTCCGTTTCATATCCGTCCTGCCTTTCACGAGGCATTGTCTACGTTACGAAGCAAAGGCTTTTGAAAGGTAGGACGGAGACGTTACGAAGAGCAGTGAGCTCCTGGCGTTAGACGACGAAGCTAAGAAGAAAGCAACATTGCTGACGATAATTGAACCAGCAACTTCTGCTACGCTAAGAAACATCGTAGGACCCACGAAACCAACAGTAAAGACGTACGATCAACTGACGAAAGTAATCACTGATTACTTCAATCCTGTCTCGTCAGAAATAGTTGAACGCTTCAAGTTCAATTCAAGTGATCGGAGGTAAGGGAAGACAATTGCCAAGTATACATTTCAGAGCTTCGTAGAATAAGTGAATTCTGCAATTTTGGAACCTAATTAGACGCTATGCTCAGAGACAGACTGCTGTGTGGATGCAAAGACGATTCCCTCCAGAAAAGATTATTGGCGGAGGACAAGTTCTTGAATCTCACCAAAGATATGTCAATAGCACAAGAAATGGAACAGGCGACGATCAACATATGCACCAAGAAAAGCAAGCAAAGCTCTGAGGCAACTGATAAGGTCCACGCTAAGGAAGAGACGTTCCGTCAAGAGTGGGGGACAATTCGCACAGTGCAACTGTTATAACGGCGAAAAAAAAATTCCACATGTTTTATGTCTTCAGTCTGTATTAATTGTCCAAAAACTTGAAAATTAAATTGTCTGGTTACTTGGCATGCAGGGCTTGCCACCACCCTCCTACGCTATAGGTGAAAACTATTCGCCAGTCCAGAACCGTTCGGACTGTCCCGACGCAGACTATTCGCCGGATATAGAATTCTTGGACAGTTCGGGCGCAGACTATTCGGTCTCGAGAACCAGTTTTCGGATCGTTAGGGACTGTCCGAGCAGTACTTACTCAAAAGCAGGTACTGGCGAGAACCCAATTCCAAATAACTGAAAATTCGTCTGCATATTGCTCTGCGTAGAATCTAGTCTCAGCTAACACTTGTCGCTATGGAAATTATCGGATGTTAATCATGTTATTTACATACATGGTGTGCCCATTGTATTTTCTTAGGCCGCGGTAAATATTATTTAATAGTTTTTTATTCATTATCCTTAAACTAAATCGATTATATTTCATTTTGTTTTTCACGGCTAAGGGGGAGAGACAGTGCGCACCTTGCAGTCTCAGGTGTATTCTCAGTTAAATCTCAGATAACAATTGACGGCTTTTAAAATTCATTTTGCGCGTGAAAATACCTCTACATGTTATGGTCAAAAAAGCACGCAAAGAAGGCTGTTTGCCCAAGACATGTACCTGTAGTGTCGCGCGCTAAAACGTCATTTTAAAATCCGTCAATAATTCATTCTTGACCGACTGCGTATAATAAGCATTGTGAAATTAACAAGTATTATTATAAAAATTAGATGGGTTAAGCCTGTGGTACAAAATGTGTACCGAACTTGTAGGAGTTAAGATAGTTTTATCGCGTACAGTCTACACTCCTACAAGTTTTCTACAGCTGGCTAAACTAGTCTATGTATATCTACTGCAACAAGTATTGTGATATTAATAAAGGCCAAAAATTCAGTATTATTTTCAAAACTAGACAGGTTTTGAATTTTTAGTTATTGCCTTCACAAATCCCAACGAAGGTTTGGGAACAATTAGAACATCCCCTACATGTTTTCAACAACTGGATAAATCTGTATCTTGTAAATAAGGCAAAGAAATAAGCAACTATGAAGGGATTAAAATGTAAAAAAGTGAATAATAAAAACAAATAAAATTGGTTTGCGTCCAAATGGATTTTCATTTTACTTTATCGCTAAATTTAAGAGTCTACAAGTACAAGCCAACCATAAAACAAATTAACACATTATTGGTTGATGGATCAATGGTAAATATCCTTTATTTTCTATAAAAATTGGCAATTTACGGTTATACTAGTTTTATTGTTTTTCCTTTGCTCAAGGTTTGTTTTAAAATATGCCCTGTATTGGATTAAAGAGTTCACTAAAATCCCCTAGAAATTAGGTAAATCTGATATCTGTTCAAACCGTCCCTTTAAGCCTTCTTTATCTTCTGGCTATCGAATTATACTTGCAGACACATTATAAAAAAATTTATTGAGTCTTTTTAAGATGTTTTTAACACTGTTTTATGTTATGTTGAATCTGTCTGAAGTTTCATGAAATGATACACTCCAATGTCTATCAAACCAGAGGAATACTAATAGACGTTTATCTGGTGACAATACCTGTCTTCCACTCCCTATAATTATGTTACAATTTTATTTAAACCATTACAATATTAAGTAATGAAACATCCCTGGAAAATGTTCAGATGCTCTGAGCTACCAAATTTCCTGACTAGCCCTTCGTAAATGATAGGCCTAACTCTAAACATACTCTTAAATTCAATATCATTATAACGATTAAACTATCATAATTCATTATACTCATTCGGAAATTTCGTGCGGTACTTAAAACATTTCCTATTACTTCCATTTCATCATCAGATGAGGATTCTGAGCTTGATATATCTGAATTTAATAAATTAAGTAACATGCCCATTACGGCCGCCATTTTTTAATTTTTATTTTAGGCTAGACTATTCGTAATCTAGTCCCGAACTGTCCGGGAAATTTTGCTGACGTCAGAGCTCAGTCCTGAACGGTTCTTTGAGCAGTCTAGGACTGGCGAATAGTTTTCACCTATTGTAACCCGGCCACCTGAATTAAAGGCTTCAAAAGTCGCTTGATGACTTAGGCCTAAGGTGGTGCCTTGGGTATTAGCCTAGTTGATTATTATTGTTATTATTATTATTATTTGCTCCTTTTTCAAACTTGGCCATGCTGTTATTAATTTAATGGTGTGAGCTACGCCACAACGTAAAAAATGCGAAAGAAACTTCAATGTCTTCGTTATCCAAAACAATACTCGACAAATATTCTGATAATGATTAGCAACGACTAAACGCTCTCGCACCAGCGTACAATAGCGCCAAAGACATGTTGGTGACCACCACCCTCGGAGCCGTACCGCCTGAATTAGGCCACAGACTTAACGAAAGATAAATAGAATTAGCATCGTGGGCTTTTGAAAGCATTTGACTTACGGCGTACTGGGCTTTAATTTGTCTCTCGTTGACCGTAGCCTCTGTTGCGAAGTAGCTCGAGCGGCGTTTAAAGTTGGGAGAGCGCTGGGCTTACTTAGGTTGACCGACTGAAAAAATCTCCCCAAGTATTTTATTTTGAAATTAAAAGGTTTTTACTTCAGGAACTGGTTGTATCGCGATTTAATAAATTGAACTTAGTCTTAATGTTTTTTAAAGAAAAGTCAAGTTTTGTTTTATTTTAGCGACTGAAAATTGGCCCTTTTGGTTTGAGGACCAAGTTGAGAGTGAGGCCGATTTCTCGACCCTCAAGTTTTACAAGAATGGTATTGCTACAACTTTCGAAATATGCAGTTGCGTACAACATTGAAAGGAGCGGAAAATTTTGGCGTACGGGGTTTTTGGGCACGACACAGAGAGAAAGGATTTTAATGTTTTGTTAAGGTTAATTAAATTTTATTACGTTACAACAAATTTTCAACAGCCTCGTAAAGGAAAATATTTCCACTTTTTTCAGCATTACCCCGGGGTCTATTTAATCGTTTTACAATTGAACCAGTAGCGTCTATGGAAAGTTGGGTTTTTCTGGCAATATGTTGAGATGAGGTCCAATACAAAACCCGGAATTTGAAGTATCCCACTTTGTGGGGTAGGTTTATTTTTGTAAGTTTAGTTTTTTACATGGTGTTACGTCTTTGTATCTGAACTTAATGAATTTCTTACCTGCAAACTCTACACTATCTGCTAATTATCTTTCGAAATATTTCTGCTCTATTATAAACTAAGCTCTATCAACAATACCATTGCCTCTTGCTCAAAACTATACACTCCCTGGTCAATGGAAAGGGGATTCTGGTCAATTTAAGGGACTCGTAGTAATCCTTGTGGTCAATACAATAAAATATGAAGTGATCAATACAAGGGTCACAATAAGCCTAGACAATGGGTTACCTGTTTAATAAAACGTTTTCTTTGGTAAATTTAGCTCAGGATTATTTTGAATTTAAGGCTAGCGCATGGTGGGCCAAATCCAGAATCTGATAATGTGTCCACCACGAGGAAGAGTAAAAACGGACGCAACTCTTATTTTTGAAAGCGTTGAAAGATGTGAATTTTGGTAGATACCCCTTTTAAGAGCTGAAGCATACTAACGAACCGGGAGATTTGAAAACGCTAAAAATTACCTCAACACAGTAATTCTCATGAAGTGTAACTAAATAAATTTTTGACCAAACATCCAAATAAATATAATATAGCTGACCATCTACGATTCTAGGAGCAACTGGCCACAAGTGAGCCTGCGAACTAGCGTTCCAAAATATCCGGGAGTACATTATACCCCACGCCATTCCAACGCCACTAATTCAGTGAGTTCGTCCAATTAATTGCAGTTTAAAGGGCTTTAAGTTTAATTTTGGTTAATACAATGTGTTCTGATGCATGCAATGGGTTCCCATTTCATCACAACTTTATCCATGAGGTTTTTGGTAAAAACAAAGGTATAATGTCCAATACAAGGGCTTTTCTCGTCGACTATTGTCGTTTACGACCAATAAATCCGGACATGGAAAGAAAGCTGACAGTTATGATCTGAGTAGGTTATAATTTTCTGTCTTTTACCTCGGTGTCGTCCCACTGTTGGGTGATCGATGGTAACGCTCATTTCATTACCCATTGTCTATCTGTAATGAGAGCTACCTAATAATCGTAAAAGTGATCCTTTAAATGGTGTTTTCCGTCGTAAGAGTATATGAAAGCAGGATAAAGCGTATTAATCCTAAAGTAAATAACTAGTAATGGAGATAATGTACAATACAATTCATCAAAAATCCACCATGCCGCCGTAGAGAAATGCGCAAAACACCAACGGTTTCCTGATATTTCGAACATTTGATCTGTCAAATGGTTTCGGATTAACATTAAATATGTTGTCATTTAATTAAATGGTTATTTTACGTTAAGCCAATAATGGTCACTTTCCCCTCACTTCATGATTCTCAAATACCGCTCGCCTAATCTCAGCGACGCAACCTGCTGACTTTAAACGTTGTCTCAAATAGAAGTTCACTAACCTCCTTTGTTCTTTTCTTAAACATCTTAATACGCCATTTTACACGGAACTAGACCGGTTTTTCGAAGAACATGACAAATTATCCACTAACAATAGTTCCACTCGATATATATATATATATATCATGTGGAACTAAAAACCTATAGATGCCTGAAAATATAAAAAGCTATGCCTTTTAGCAAAAGTAGCATTCTTATGTAGTAGTAGTAGTCTTATGCTACCTTTGCTTTTAGGGAACTATACCAGATAATATACAAGCTTTACATACAGGAGGTTTTGATTTGATCACCCCAGGCATTTTCCTCAAAAAATATATAAAATAGAAATGTGAAATTTTCAGGATATACACTATCGGGGAAGGTCGTTGTTTAAATTTCAGCAGAATCGTGAAATTTTTCACAGTTTTGGAATTTTATTTTTTAACGCTAGGTGGTAGATGAAAACTGTCAATGAACTCGAAAACCTTAAATGCACGTGTGGGGATTCGTGAAGGAGGAAGTTTATAACACCCCAGCCACTAGCGAAAAAGATTTGCGCCAGATAATTATTTCAGCGTTTCGACTCGTGACTCCAGCTATGGTCCGTAGTTCACTTCAAAGTACGCTGTTTCGCGCGGATGGTGGCATTATTGAACCACATTTAGTATAAGACTGGTACATTTGTAAATTTTGTAACACTTTCGGAAATTATTTTTTTATCTCAAAATTAATTACGTTAATTAACTTAGTTGACAAAACGTACATTTTTAGCAGTCATACAAACATTACAATTTAGATAGGTTTTTTAAAATTAGTTGTGAAAAAAGTCCTATAAACTTCGTCTACATAGATGAAACATTACTTTTCAACTACTGAAAACAATCATTGAAAAACCACTAGTTTACCTCTCTTTGGTTACAGAATGACAGCCTGGTTACGATAATGGTAATATATACGAGTAAAAACGCGTTTTTGATCTGAAATACCTTCAGAATTGAAGCAAGTGTTTACCTTCTGATTAAATAATTTCCCATTAGTTCACTGAAGTAGATTAAATAGCTGGAAAATATTTTTAGCTGAAGAATTGGGAATTAGAAATTAAATGCAAATAGGATTTTAAATAAATAGACACGAATTAACACAACTTTTAATGTGTGTGTACAGTAAGAGAGGGAAATCTGCACTTACATAATCTAGTGGTGCGTCGATAAAGTGTTCTCGATTACAAAAATTATTTCCTTATAGTATTAAGTGAATTAAGCTTAAACTAATATTCATAATATCACAATTTCAACTTTAATTTCCTTCTCTATTACTAATCAATATTTAGTTACATGTTTCAATATAAATTAAGATAATAAAAAATTCAAGTTCTCACATGTATACCAGTAAATGCATACTGATAAATACTTAAAACAATTATCTAATATAATACTCATTGAATTTGGGTTTCATTATTAAATTTAAGGCTTTAAATTTATGTCATTAAGTTTATTTTAATCTCGCCTGTTTTGTTTCTCATTGATACTTCCAATTACAGTCTCCAACAAAACTCAAAACAATATTGCTGTTGCTCATGATCTTAGAAATGGCCAATGAAAGTAAAAGCTAACCAAGATTTGTTGAAAACATTTACACAATTTAGAACTATAATTAAGCCTAGTTACCAAAATAACACTGTGCACTTTCTCTAGAAGATAAATAGTTCTTATATTAAATTTGTAGTCACTATTGATGTCATTGCACGCAAGTCAACTTACAATAACTCAGTTATGTAATTTTCTAAGACGTGCTTTAAAATCCCTTTTTTCTTATAAACAATTTTTTTTTTACCAATTGAATTTTTGGATAATTAAGAAATTTTTCTTTAAACTATGTAATGCCCAAACTTACAGAAATTGTTTTTACGGGAATGTGAAAATTACCTCAATGGAAAGAAAAAATTAATAGGCTTTAGTCACTTAAAATAGTACAGAAATTTTCAAATGTGAAAAACTTCTACATCATTGACATCACTATAAAAGACATTAAAAATTATGTTTTTAAAAACTCAACAGCAAAGCCTTGATAAATGAACGTGGATGGAAAATCACCTTACATTTTGCTGATTATTATGAAGTTAATCAGGGAAATTCCTTAGTTTTAAGCCTATATTAACAAAACAGTTAATGAGCTTACCTTTATCTTTTATCATGAGGCTTATGTTCATATAGACATACAATATTACTTTTCAAAGAATTACTAAGTGTAAGTTATGCAAAAGAAAAATTATAAAATAATACATTATACGTTTCTACATTTGGCAAGTTTCACCACAAGTTTTCCAATTTTAAATGGCAAAAACTATCTAAATATGTTCAATGATGGTTTTGTTTGTGCCTATATAAAAAATTTAGTACCTTCAAAAATCATTTCGAAGTTGTCGTAAATTTTAAATAAACCTTCAAGGTATTTACCATCTTTTGGTACTTTGAATAAAATCTTATTAAAAAAAAATTACCTTAGTTTTTTTTGACAAAAATACATATAAAGAATAAGTCTGGGACTGAGCCTGTAGCTTTCAGCATGAAATTCAACTAGTCAACTGTTAAATAGTCATTTTGTGCACTTGGTTCTCTCTACGTCAAACATTTGCCCTTTTTAAACTCAAAAAGGTGTACGCAGTCACTCTGCCTTTTTAAAAAAGGGCCATAGATATCAAATATAACTTTTATACAAGAAAAGGTATTTCATTCAGTTTTAAAAGTACCTATAAAAATTAGTATAGCTTTTGAATTGTCTTAAGTTTAATCACAACACACTAATGCTGTAATTAAAACAATTTTTATCAATGATATGTGACACATAAGGAAAAACTCATTCACCAAGCCATACTGTCATTTCTCAAGTTCTTACATAGAACCTTGATTTAAGTTAGTAATAAAAAAGTTATAGAAAGTAATTATAATGATATAATTGCCAAGCATATTTTTCAAAACCAATTCTTCTGATATCAAACTAAGCAAAACTTTGGCGGCGGAAGTTTATTAGGATAATTAAGTAAAGTTATAACTTTTTCATGTAGTTTAATGTTGTATCTCTTCAGATTAACGATTTCTTTAGAAAAATATTGTGTAGGGCAATTACAAGACTGTAGTTACTTTCTATAACTTTCATAAACTAAACTTATGCCAATGTACTGTAGAAATGACAGTATGGCTTTGTGAATGAGTTTTATTATACATAATTATGCAACATTTCATTGTTAAAATTAATTACTCACAGCCCTGGTTAGAAAATTGGTGCCAAGATTTTAAAATGTATATGCTGATATTTTTCCTCAAAAGTGGCCTACTTTAAGGTCTTTACAAACTTTACAGGTGTCCTTTTAAATGATTTGTGACCCCAAAGTAAAGTTATAACCTACCCTTGCAGTTTTAAATAGCAATGTCTTGTTATCGACTGCAGAAGATAGGCTTTCAAGCTAAGTCCCAGACTGTGTGATTTTTATTTTGGTTTGGCCAATAGAGCCTTATATACAAATACATTGCATTTTATGAATTACAGGATATTTATGTACCACAGTTATGTCATGGCTGTCTGCAAAATATATTTTTTAAATAAATTTTAACTACTTGGTTACTTGATTTGATGTTTGAAAACAAGAGGAAATATTTGATTTCCTCACTTCTAACACAAGCTCATCTCTGGAAAATTACACTGCAGATAATTTGTTTCAATACTGGAATGATTAAGCTGCTGTTGTTTCAAGCTGTGACAGTACGCCTCTTGCTTGACTGCCAACTATTTCATTTTGGTTCTTAACAAGTGCTTTAAGTTTGTCTGGATATCCTAGTCCCAACATTTGGCTCATGACAGACTCTGAAAAGAAAAATTAAATATAAAGCACAGTTTATAGAACAGGTTTTTTAACTCCATAACAATCATACTCCTAACTAGTGTAAAAGTTTGATCAATGAAGAAATGAACAATGGTGACCAATTACTACTAAAAACATTACAATGCCCAATATTTGCTTTTAAAAGTCATAAGTTTTCATTTTTATTTCTAGTATTGGTTTTGGGAAATGTTACTCGTGTAAAATATGCATAATGATAGTTATATGATTGATTAATGAAGAAATGAAAAACTTTTTGGCAATGGCGAGTATGCCACCATTCACAAATCATTTTCTTTCCGCTCTATCATGAGGGAAACTGGCACAACAGGGTTGGTTTCAATCAGTATAGCGTGGAAAGAAAAATCTTTTCTTGTCATTAAACATGTAAATTAACATAAAGGCTGAATTTCAAAATTATACTTGCAGAATATTTAGCTGCGCAAATTACTTATTGAAGTGGACTATATAGCTTATCTTTGGTTTTTCAGACCTCATTGTAAAATACTGAATTATGGCTACACATTACTCAATTTATGGTCACACTTACCAGCCTAACATATTAATAAATTATTTCTAATTTCTGGTGCTATGTTGACCCTAAAATACAGCAGCAATAATAAAAAAAATACATCATTGAATAGTTAAAAATGGTATAGGGGTTCTCTCCAGTTAATGTGAAATCATTTAATACTTAGCAGAACAAATTTAGTTTTAAAATTAGGATTGAAAAAACTATTGATTGAAAATTTCATTACCACTAAATTTGTTAGTACGATTTTATGTAAAAAAACATTTAAAAGCCTTAAAAATATTTTGCATTTATATAATCTTCCTACCACACCCGCCAAGTAGGGTCTATTATACAACTGGCAAACCATTTATGGGTAGGACATCCGACTCTTTTTAGGCTACGTATGGGATGGTTTAATAGTATTGCAGGCTGATATCTCAGTGGTTGGTTTGTGAAAGGTGATGTTTTAAGGTTGGTCAACTTGAAGATTTTGCACAACATTAACTTAGGTCACCCACAAAAATCTTGAAAAATTTATGGGTTGGCAAAAAGAAATTGTCAGGTCAGCCAGCTGTACATCTAGTTATAACATGGGTAGCTTTTAATGGTAAGATATTTTGAATGAAAAATATGGTGTTGGTGGATATAACATCTAACAATGTTTCAATCAAGTCTCCTTGACAAAAATTGCTGCAGCTATTCTGACTGTTTTGTGCTTGCTACATGGGTTGTTCCCAGTCTGACCACCCTTAGTACTCTTGTGCTAACCAAATAGTGTGAGCTACAGCATCATGGTGCAGTTCAGTTTTTTGTTTTCCTTATTTCCAAATCTACATTGATGCACCTGATATGGAAAAAATATTACAAATGGGATCTTACTTGAGTTAAGAAGAGCAGATACCAATGACAATGAGTTTTGTAAAATTTCTGGAACATTTTCATCCGTAAGGCGTTTGCTTAAAGACTCCAATAAATTGGATTTCTGGCACTCAATTTCAGATATACCTTAAATACATTATACCAATTAATAGATAGAAAATTGCACAGGATGAGAAGTAAAAAATGAAGTACCGAAATCTGATGTTGCCATAATAATAAGTGCGACTAGAGCTTCATTCTGCATCACTAAATGCTCAGAAGTTAACATTGTGACTAGATGAGGCAAAGCGCCACCTTTAATTACAGTTTCTACAACACTACTACATCTAGCATTCTTTACAATCCAAGAAAGAAGCCTCGAAGCTTCACCTATTTCAACAAAAAATAGAATAATTAAATCATTTTGTATAGTATCAAACCTATCAATTTAGAATAATTCACGTCTATTAAATGAATAAATTAATGCAAGGTATGACTGCTGATAACCGTATCACCAGGCGAATGAGAATTTGCTTAGCTTCCACTGCACAGTCACTATCCCTATACCCTATCAGTACTTCTCTGGTCTGATTTCAAGAAAAGTTAAGATTCTATGTATTTGTTAAACACTTGGACAACCAAGTTTAAATGATATACCACTTCGTCCTATAGAAGTTAAATATTACATGTGATAATAAAGAACATTGTTTGGGACATAGAAATCTAAACTGCTAGCGTGATTTTCCATTGAAAAATTGGGCCCCCTTAAAATTTATGCCAAAAGCAGTTCACTCGTTGAGCTTGTGGGCACCTATAAATAATGCAGGTCCCAAAGCACCACATTAGGTACATTTGCCTAGTTGTGTGTTATTAAGGTGGGGTGGCGGAGTGGTTAGCGCTTTCGCCTCGCAGCAAGAGGAGCCGGGTTCGATCCCAGCTTGTGGCACTGGGTGAAAACTCGTAACTACTCCTTCTGCGTTGAGTTTGAAAGTTCTCCCCCCACTGGTTAAAGGGGTTTTCCCCCCGAGTTCTTCGGTTTCCCCTTCCCATAAAAACTTGTAGAGGTTAACGGTAATAGTTAGTGTAGGGAGCTGTTGGCTCGCGTGGCATGAAGGGCTTGGCACCACCCTCCTACGCATTGTAACCCGGCCACCTGCTTAAAGGTATTATAAGTTGCTAGATGACTTGGGCCTAAGGTGGTGACTTGGGTATTAGCCTAGCTGATTATTATGTCTATATCTATGGCTGATGTTACAGGACCACTAAAAGTGAGTTTCTATTGGAAACCATATATTACCAGCAGATTTCCCATAAAGTAACAGAAATTAAAGCTAGTTATTAAGCTGACCTTTGACACCCGGGTGATCATCTGTTTCACACCAGATCACCAAGCGTTTCATAACGTTTACATTTGTTCCAAGGGTAATGGCACTTTTTTCTGAAAGAATCCAATATATATTATGAAACATGGGTTTATATTTACACATTTTTAGAAATCACACCTTGTTTATCGACAAGCATTCGAAATGTCCCAAGAAGTTTGAAAACAACGGGAAATGTTTCAATAGCAATCATTGGTAAGAGTTTCTCAACAACACCCACTTCGATGAGAACTGATTTATTTTGTACTAAGAAAAGCCATTAATTTCACTATTTACTGTATTTTATGACATTAGTTTGATTTTATAAATTACCTGGTATTGCTAAGTTCCTAAGTGCTGATAATACAGCATGTTGTAACCTAATATCACCATCCACACCAGTATGTTTGTGTAGAACATTTAAAAGATCCTTAATTACTTGATGAGCTACAATTTGTATACAGTGAGTATCTAGATAAAAAGAGGTCATAGATATTAAAATAGCTTGTAAACTAAAATGGGTTTTGAGGGCTTCATAATTTTATCCACTGCAAAGCAACATTTCACAACAAGTTTTATTATGAAATTAAGTTAAATAACTAACAAGGAGAGTACCCGAGGTGTTTATTGCCAATTTTGTTCAAAGTCGGCCGTAATGTAGATCTATATGAGATATGAAATTTACCAAAAGGAGACGTTGCACTACCCCTTCGATTTGCCATGGCAACCGAAAATGTTTTTGATCACTTAAAACCAAAAAATCTCCATCAAGTTTGGGTAAATTGGAACATTTTTGGGGTAAAATTGTAACAATTTTTTTGTAAAATAAGGAAAATATCTTATTTTTGTTTTAAGTGTTCAAAAACCTTTTCGGTTACCATGGCAAATCGAACGGGTAGTGAAACGTCTCCTTTTGGGAAATTTCATATCTCATCTAGGTCTACATTACGCCCCATTTTGAACAAAATCGGCAATAAACACCTCGGGTACTCTCCTTGTAAGTCAAATTTAAATTCAGTGCAGCTTCATTGCAAAGCTACAAACCATTCCTAGCAAAATTTCCTATTGCCAAGGCACCAGCAACCTGAACACTTTCTTCTGGATGACAAAGCCAAGCTAAAGTTTGTTTGTACACTTTTCCTTTACCATGTTCATACAAGTATTCCATACTTTCATCTGTAATAACAATAATTACAATACATTACTAGCCTACATTGAAAATTACATTTTTACAAAAAAAAATTGTTTATCAACAATACTACATTTAAGAGATCATAAAGGAACAAAATCTGATTAATAAGATTAGTTAGAGGTTGAAATGGGACTTAATGGAGAATCTATAGTAGTGCAGATAAAATTTAGATTCAGCAAGAAGTTTCAAGGGTTTACCCTGGTTAAAATTTCGGAGGGTCAAATATTTGCCATTTTGGCTATGGGATTTTGGATTTTCTATAAAGTCTATGAGAGGGAAATTCTAGGATTTTGGGTGTGGATTTAACTTAAATTTTCTACGGGATTTTGTCAAATATCCAAAGCCTAAGAAAATTTAGTACAGTTTTATTCACACCCAAGAGGGCAAACCTCCCTTGGTCTACACTCATCTGGAAATTATTTTTATACATATTTTAAACTATTAGACCATTATTTCAAGATGGATCAAATAGTTAAATGCTATTTCAGGTCACGTACAGTTTTGTATTTATAACGTGACCACTCCATAAATTAATTAATTAACAAAGATATATTTTAAATGGACCATTTTAGTTAAAAAAAAAAAATATAATGGAAATGGTAAATTACTGTACCTCCTGTAAGGACTAGAATAATGAGATCATACATTGTTTTAAGCATATTTAGACTTTCTTCATCCCTTGAACGTTGCTGATGCCTATTGATGAGTTCAAGCACACGCTCACAGAAGCCATTTTTAGCTAGTACTAATTTCACATTATCTAGAGGTAGATAATTTTAAAAAAGTAAAAAATATTACAATGTATAGTAATAATATAATCTCTAGCTGTTTCTAGATGACACAAAGCTATAGTTAATTATGCTCAAATGTAGTCCTTAACCATTAATAACCCAAACCTAAAATCATATTATATCATTATACCATTTTCTGCTAAATTTCCAAAAAGTTCCAAGAGAGATTCAAGACTATCATCAGGAAATTCCTTTCCAAAAAGGTTAAGTAAAGATTGTAATGATGATTTTTCCATAAGTCTTTTTCTGCCACTTTCTATAAAATTCGAAAGTTTCCCATTAATGCCTCAAATATTTTTTCTATACAGATAAGTTCCTTACCTAAATCGGCTAAGCAATTTAAAACAACGAGACAATGTGTTGCCACATCTTCATTATTATGAAACCTATGGAGATACTGCAATAGCACTTCCACAATTCCTGCATTAAGTGCTTGATCCTGCGTGTCTTCTAAATTAATTTAGGATTAAAAAGATTTAATAAGAACCATCATGTTTAATGTTATGTGAAATAAACTGATGATATAAAAAATAACTTTTAGCCCTCACTATAATCAGAAAATTAAAGGTTAGAAAATTTTGAGTGTGAATGGTAGGTTAGCCACGTTTTTGTTGAGAACCATCCATAATAGAAGACATTTTTAGGAAAAAAATTTTAATATCGGGTACCTATGGTAAATGTGTTACCAACGAGCTTGAACCAAAATTCTGTTACGCGATCCTCTTCCAAAAATACTTTTTGCTTTCAAATCCTGCTTTATTGTTATAATATTCTTAAAGGAAATTCCATTTTGTTATTTTAACTATTGGGAAAGTTAATGTTTGATAAAAAATAAGGCAGTACGTTACTATTCATTTTTTTGTTTGAATACTTTATCTCGAATTATGGCATTAGATAGACAAGCTCCCAAAATACAAAATTAAAGTAGGTGATGGAACATATTTAAAAAGCCCAAAATATGAGAGGGTATTTTTATTAGGTAGAAAAATATGATAATTTAAATTTTTAACATCTAGAAATTGCTGAACACTTACCATATGTATCAGTCATATTAAAGAGACAACCAGAAGCCACTGTGCGAAGATTATCTGGCATTTCAGTTAACTCAAAAAGTCTTTTAAGTAATACTACCACCTTCTCAACACCTTTAAGATCTTTAACAATAGCTCTTGCAGAATCTATTAAAAACACCATTTCAATTAATTTTAAATGAAATTACCTATTCACAAGTATAAAGACTATACTAATAAAACTCCGTCTTGAAACGTAAAAGCTATTTATGTAACTACTATTAAATTGTTAAGAACATGTCCTACTTTAATACAAATTTGAAAGTTTGGTAAGGAAGTTAAATTTACCATTTTCAAAACATATATTTCCTAGAGCTCTGCATGATTGTATTACAATTTCGTCATTTTTGTGAAGTATCAGCTCCACTAACGGAGAAATAATACTAGAATCTGTGCACATTTTTCTTGCAGAATCTATTGGGCAAAAAGAGTACCATGAAGATTCTTCCCTGATAATGCAATGCAGGTAAATAAAATATTAATTTGCCTGGTAACAAGTGGCGTAGCTAGCATGGGTGACACCCGGGGCATATATCATTGTGTGCTACTTACTAGTCCACTTTATGCAAATTGTTATTTTTTTCACAGTCGGGCGTCACCCCCAAATCCCGCCCAAACGGGTGGCACCTAAGTGGACCGCCCCCGCCCCTCCCTAGCTACATCAAAGCTGGTAACTCAGAAAGGAAGCTAAACCATCTTTCAGCATGGATTTCATGATACAAAAGGTATTTAAAACTAAATAATGAGGTTAAGAATTTTTTTAATGATATGAAATTTTTTCAATTTAATTCATTAAAAAACAAAAAGAGCAACATTTGAAAAACCATTTTGTTGAATGGCATCATTTAGAATTAAATAAGTCAAAATATACCACCAATTAATATATTAAGATAAAATTAATTAATTAATTATTAAGGAAAATAAATGGTCCTTCAGCCAACATAAGCCTTCCAATTAAGAAACAATTAACAGCTTTAAAAAAAAGTAACTTGATCTACCAGCAAGCTCGATTACAAATAATTTCTATTAACTAAACTTACCATCCTTGGCTAGTTCTGCAACCATTTCGGATAATTTAGCTGTTACTGCTACTTGTAAGCTGTTGGTCCTCTTCAGAAGTATAGTAATGGAGTTAATTATGTCATTTTGTAACAAATTATTAACAATAATTTGTTTCGAGTCATCTAAAAAAATTACAATAAGATTAATTAGTAATTAAATAATCAAATTATTATTTTAAGTTAACCATAAAAAATGCTGAAAAAAATTCAAAACCAATTACTCCAACTTTGGTTGGAGAAAAATTATCTTAAAACATTGAGAAACCGGTAAAGGCAGGGTTAAATTTAAATATGCTTTAACAGACAGTACATGATGTGTTAGCTTTTATAAAGGTTGTGCAAAATATTAGGGGTAGTAAAAAAAATACTAAAACATGTGCCACATGTCGAATGGCTCCTTTTAAATCTATTTACATTTGAAAAAACATCAGGGTTAACATGTTTTCAATGATTAGTTCTTATAATTCTTAATAATAAATGGATTTCTGTTGAAAAGGGAAACAATGAAATACATAAATGATAATACATGTACAATAAAAGGATTTAATTTTTGAAAAGGTTAAAAGATGCAATCATTTAACAAAACAATTTAATAATTAAAAGAAAAGATAATTGGCTTTTGCCAATTATGGTTGTTAATATAAAGGCATATGAACCACACAACTAGGTTATCTTATCACGAACCTTAAACAGTTGCATTTCTTTTCAATTCTTCCCACGACAATTGATATATAAAGATTTAAGATGGTACAAAATTATAAAATGCCAGGTAACGTCAATAATTCTAATAGTTCACAGACCAAAATGCTGATTTATATAACAGGTGTACTACTACTTGTGGTTTTCAATGAATTTAAAGTCATCGGTAAAATAGATGAGTTTGTTTAATTTTTTGGAACTAAACGCTAGATGAAACATGATTTTTTATAAACATTCCTTTCAGGTCAACAACTTTGTCCTTCTTCACAAAGTGTCATAGTTGGTCAAAAAGGAATCATAAAATGTAAAGTGCCAAACATACAAGGGCAGCGAAGCTGGAAAATATACAGTAAAAGTGATACCATGGGAAAAGAACTAGATCCAAATGAATTCCAAATAGAGCCAGATGATATTATAATGAACAAAGTGAACCTTGACTTCAATGAAGATTATGTGTTGCAGCTTGAAATATTAAATCCCAATACTAAAGTCTCTTATCATAAAAGCACCATCGAAATAACAGTCAAAGGTAAGTTCAAAGTTAAACCTTAAAGGAGCTCCAGAATTCCTAGGCGCTGACTTCATTTTGAATCTAACTTTATTGTTCTAATTGTGATTTTTTTTTTACTTTAGCACTACCAACAGTGAAGGCTTTCAAGAAAATAGTCAACCTTCAAGATGAACCCATTACAATAGGATGTGAAGCAGTAGGAAAACCAAAACCAATTATAAAATGGTTATACAAAGTAATGTTTAGTTTTAAAACTTATCCACACAGATTTATGTTTATGATCAACAACTAGGTTTACAATAGACTTTAGTCTGTGATTTAATTAGTCTTTATGAATCTTTTTTGCAACCAAAACATATTAGTAACAGAAAAACTTATTAAGGAAATCTTGAAATATATATTTCCTTATGAAAAAACTACATCAGAATTTCAAAAACCAGCAATCCTAACCTCGACCAAAGAATACATTATCCCGGGTTAAATAGAGATCTTGCAGACCATTTTGTTATCCCATTTCACTTGCATTCTCCTTCACCATCAGTGCCGGCCCGAGGTAAGTTTTAGGATGGAGCGAGATCTGATTATGGCACACCCCTTGCTTGCCCCTAATATAAAATATTTTTTTCCTTTACCACTGAGGCGCCCCCCAAGACTTGACGCCTCGAAAGGCCACTACGTTCACCCTGTTCACAATACCGCTGTTTTCACTATCATTAACAACATGGCCCCTGTTACTAGGTACACCGGGCTATAAATTCGGACACACTATCATTACACTTAAATTTCACCATCATTATGGTCCTACAAGCTCTGTTCGCTAGGAAAATATCAATTTCATTGTAACGAACTTATTTAACATCCGGGTTTTGATCTATCTTGTTTTTTTTTTCCATGTGACGTAACACAGGTCCCTACATCATAAATCAGTGGCGCGCCCAGGATTTTTTCGGGGGCAGAGATGGGGGGTACGAAATCTAATGGAGTCTAGTTCACAGCGTTTTGCAATTTGTCATAAACTGACCCTGTTACCTGCATGTTAATGGTGCCCAAGGTATCCATAAAGACTTGGTGGTTAAAGGCCGACTACATAAATCTTCGGTTTACTCTGTCTTTCACTGGAAGTAGGCTGACTGCATGGCACACGTGTATTGCAGTAAGCCTACTTCTAGTGAAAGACAGAGTAAACCGAAGATTTATGTAGTCGGCCTTTAAAACAAAAGTACAAACATCCCTTCATTCCATTAAGGCCAATTGTTTAATTTGATTATTTGAATAACTGTACAGAAGTTTCAAGTTTGAATCAATATTTACAATGAAATTAGACTAAGGTTTGAAATACTTTTTTTGTCAATGATTATTAGTTAGCGGTAGTTTTAAGACTTGGGTTTCTGGAATTTCAATTATATTTGCTTATTTTATTCCTTCCTCATTGTGGTTTAGAGGTTTTAGGATACCTATTCCTAGGTCGAGTTATTTTAAGTGAAAAAATACCATTAAATGTACAGCGTTGAGTATATTTCATTTTAAACTCCTTATTGCAGCTTGGTAATAATCAAATTAAAGCGAATGAAAATTCATGGAATTACACTTCAACATCCCGTATAGAGATCACCGACCTTGTAGGATTGTATCAATGCATTGCTACTAATGAAGTAGGGTCATCATTAGATAACATAATTGTTAACTCACGGAATGTGATAATAGGTAAATATTTCAAAATAGTTATGATGAGAAAATGTTTAACACATTTTACGTATAAGCAGACCCATCAAATGAAATAAAGAAAATTGAAGTTACTACAGTAACCGAGTCATCTATAAGTTTCAATATTGAAGCTAACACAAATGGTAAACCTCTAACACACATCTATTTCTTGTACACGCTATATGCAGAGAATTCAAGAATGAAAGAAGACCACAGTGGATCCTTAACTAGTAAGTGATGATTTTTAATAAATGGTTACACACTGCAGATGAAAATGAAAGCATAATGGACTTATTTTAAAATTCACTTGCTCTAGTTAAATGTCAACTAGAATAAGAAATGGAGGTGGAATAAGGTTCCCACAAAATAATCCCTGATACTATTAGCAAGGTTTTAACATTAGATCTTATGACCAATGATGCATCAGAGTTAGGTGGCATCCATATAAAATTCATTTAAGAGTGAACTAATTAATGAAAAATATTTCCTAACCCCTATAATTAACAGTAAAAAAATATAATTTACTAAAAACCCAGCAAAGTCAACTGCATATTTTCATAATTTTGATCACTGGTTTTTGACTTTATCTAAGCCATTTCTCGGAGGAGTTTAAGATTTAAAACAAATTGTTCAAAACTAATTAGTTTTCATTAATGTTTTTTAAAAGGGCTTATGCTTAGAAATTGTAAGATAATACTGACACTTTAATTTTTTCCAAGAACCAGGAAAAAGCACTGTGATCTCAAAAATATATTTAATTTAAACCATATGTTTCATTTAATACAGGTCAGAATGGTATATTTACAATTAGTGGTTTGCCAAAAGGAACTTCTGTTATTTTGCATTTTGCTGCTGCAGTTGATGAAGCTGTAGGATTAGCTTCAACTGAAGGGTTTACTGTTAACTTATTACCACCTACACCTGAAATAGCCCTTCAATCAGTTACTGACGAATATGTACAATTTCAATGGCGCACACCATTTTCAGCCAGATTTAGTTCATCAAATTCTATAGATTTCTTCGAATTAAAATATGGAGAGGTATGTAAACAAGGTAGTTAATGAAATCTTAATCATATCCACCAAATTAACAAACCCAAGTTCTAATATACATGTGTATAAGCGTGGTAGTAAAGTTCTTTTACCAAGGTTACAGCAAAGCCTACCTTAAAAATGATAGCCATTTAATTTTATAACACTAAATTTCCTTTTTTCAACAATACAAAGTGGTCAACACATGTTCTGTTTCCAATTTGACCTCTTCCCAATTAAAATTCGATCTAATAATCAGCCTAGACTTAAATCAATAGATTATTAAAATTTAATAGTCTTCCTAAGTCCAAAATAAACTTTGTACTGAAAATATTTTAGCAAACTTCAATGTAAATAGTTAACTAATTAATAAAATTAAGTAAATTTCCTAAATAACATAAATTTTTCAATTGCAGGGCTCCCACCAAAATCTCAAAAAAAAAAATAGGGAAATAGGGGATTTTTCTGGCTAGAAATAGGGTGAAATAGGAACCAAATATTTTAAAGTAGGAACCAAATAGGGAACATTTTAATAAACAAAAATAAGATGCTTTATTTAAACTTTTAAAAGCAGCAAATGTTTTATCACAAAAATTAAGCACTTAGTTTTAATTTCTAAAAAAACGTTTATCAATCCCAAAAATGACTATAAATTTTTTGTAATAATTGTGTCACATTAAATCGGGTTTTTTTTTCACTTTTCTACGAAATATTTTAAGCCGATGGTACTTTTCACCAAATGTACTAGAAATAGGGTGATTTAGTGACCAAATCCCGATTTTATGGTGGTTTAGGGACCTCGAAAAAAAGTAGGGGCTTTTAGGCATTTTAGGGACCTGGTGGGAGCCCTGCAATTGTATCAGGTTTCTTAACAGTGTACAAAATAACTGCCTAGCAGAATAAAGGTCATCCAAAAGATAACGAAAAAAGGTCCTCATGATAAAAGGGCCCCTAGAGAGATTAGTTACTCCATTTTTTCTTAAATGCATTTTATGAGTTAACATAATCTTTTCTGTCAGTGGCAGCTGCGGTTAGACAAAATCTGTAATCTTTTAGCAGCCTATCAAAAGTTAAATCTACTCAACATCAGTTTTACTTAATTTACCCAAAATCCACGATTCCCAAGACAAAATACCATAGGCAATAGTTATAGCGTAAGATGCATTCCTTTCACCGGCTTCGTTTTATCGGCTCATCACTTAATCCCTCTTGCCAAATCTCCAGAACTTTATTTACAACACATTACGGAACTATAAATTTACGTCTCTGTTTAGATGTCACAGCAAGGGGATAATTTACTACCAGCAACATGCCTGACTGAAATAAAAATCAGCTCATGTATGGGATATGTTTACAAATTGTACCGAAGAGGAAGCACAATGACATACAGTCAAGTTGAGATAAGAGCTCATAACAAAGAAGGATACAGTGACTGGGCCAGTTTCCTTATCTCGCCTAAGACTTAATTGTTTTTGGAAAATGTTTTATACATATAATGTGAATAAACAATAAATATGCTATTTGTAACATCAATTATGTATTTATTTCTATTTAGGGAGAATAATTATGTTGAGAGGATTTTAGCGTTGTTCCAATCCCCTTCATGCTCAAAAAGTACTACTTCCCCTAAAAAAATCACATCAGTTCCCTAAAACTGACTTATTCCAATGGGATTCATGAGCATGCGGGTGACATTTATACATCTCCCCCATTTGTGGCTGGGGATAATATTAGTGGAGGATAAAATAATTAAATTCGCAGATAATGAGAAACAATGTTCATTGTTCAATAAAAATATAATTACTTACCTTCAACTTTAATTTTTACTATGACTCCATCTAAACTTGATAGAAGTTTTTCACTAGAAAATTCCCCTTCTGTGTTACTATCGGTACAGATTTTTAGGTTCTCCAAAGAAGCAGCCAATGTATCTATGAAAAAAGCACACAATTTAGATAGAAAAAATATAATTTTAAGTTTGTATTAAAAATTAGCCTTTCAGTTTGTAAAGAACCAAGTAACAACAGTCCAGGTGATCAGACTCAAAGGAGAAGAAACAAGTTAACAAATATAAAACCACAGGTTTTTTGGTTTAAAAGCCAGTACTTTTATTTTTAGCCAGTACCTGGTTTAAAATAAACTAATACAGGGTTCATACAAAATTTCCGGAATTAAATTCCCCGACATTTCCAGGTTTTCCCTGACCAAATTGCCAAATATTCCCTGTCCATTTTGTAGAATAAATGAATGTATTAGGTAAAAATCTTGAGAAATGTTTTCTTCAAAAAATTTATTTGCCTGATTTTTTAGGGTCTTCTTGAAATTCCCTTACTTTTCGGAACAATTTTCAAGTTCCTTGACTTTTCCCTGACATTTTCGAATCATTTTCAAATTCCCTGACCTTTTGGAAACCTTTTAAATTCCCAGACCTTATGGAAACATTTTCAAATTCCCTGACTTTTCTAGGTCGTTCACGAACCCTGTAATAGTGTTTTTCATTAGAATGCTCCCGTGCCTGAGCAGTCTAGGATCGCCCCCCATTGGGAAAAAAAAGGAGCGGCTCTGAGAAGAATTAACATTTTCCATTGAGCTACTCGGTCTTGAGAGACGGAGCAACATTTTCAGATCAACAATGGAATACGAACTTGATAAACTTAAGACTTTTGGAAGTTAGCAGATGGTATGCAGCTGTTAAAAATTTGTATTTCATTGGGAGCGGTTCTATCTTGCAACCTCTGAGCTGAAACTGTGATGTCACTGTCAAATCTAGATCACTATTCGAGAAATCCCAATGGAAAACGCTATAATAGTAGCTTCTATAAGTCTATTTAAAGTAGTGGTGTGCGAGTACTCGTTATCGAGTCCGAGTACGTAATTTTATTACTCGCACGGGTACCCGATTCCCATGAAAAGGGTACATAATTACTCGAAGCGGACTCGAGTAAATAGATAATTTGAACCTATCGAGTCTAATATTACTCAGCGAGTCCATTATTATTGGGCAAGTCCATTATTTCTCAGCGATTATTTAAACAGCGACAAATAAATTTCAGACGAATTGGCCACGATAACTTAGGACTCGAATTGAACTCGAATTGGACTCGTTAAAAACATTCCGGACTCGTATTGGACTCGAAAGCTTTAAACCTAATTCTTTAGGACTCGAGGACTCGATCAAGTCCTTAATATTTGGACTCGAGGACTCGCGAGTCCAAGTTTCTAAGACTCGAGACTCGACTCTAATTTAAAAAAACAGGACTCACACACCCTTAATTTAAAGTGAGACCTTAGCAGGGAAGGTATAGCTTCCGCCAATACAAATGCGCTTGAAAAATTAGTATTGGCGGAAGTTAGACCATCCCTGCTGAGGTTATACTCCCTTTAATTGTACTAAATAAAAAAAAAACACTAGTCCAATTTACCTAAATGAAATTTTATAAATTTTCATCATTTATGGATGGAAGAGTTTAAAAAAAAAGAATACCTTGAGATTTTTTATGGCTTTAGGTAAATTAGTTGGAGAGTTCAAATAAAATCATAAAAAATCAAATGAAAAATATAGTTTTTGAGGGGTCAAAGGTCAAACATTTATAACTCTTATCTTAAAAATAATGATGAAATGGTGAAAAATGAAGTTATTGAATTTTTAACTTATTATCCGAAAAATGAAAAACTACATTTATCTACACCAAGCCATACTGGAGTTAAAAACTTGCCAAAATTATTGAAAACAACTATAATCCACCGGATGAATGTAATAATTTATCAAAATAATCAGATCAATTTAGAGTATTCTTGGAGCACTCAAAAGCAGTAAAAGGAATATCCAAGTACACAAATGGAACGTTAAAGTTGATCAAAGTGGTTGAGAGCAGTCAAATGGAAATTTCCAATTGGTTATTAAATTTCAATATGAAATTAGTGTATATCCGAAACTGCCGAATAAAATTTGCTAAAGGAGAGAATCAGAACAAGGCTACCTGTTCAAAGTTTATTTTTTGACAATTAGTAAGCCTTGGTAACATAAATCGACATAATTATTAAGAGAAATTGCTCACCCATACTGTAACCCAGAAGTTGAAATTATATTTCGATATTAAATATATTCTAACTCATAAATCAATGTATCTAAACTTTTCTATTCTAGATTTCACAAAATAACGCAGTTAACGAAGGAATTCTTTAAAGTCTTAACATAGAGAAAAGGGTTTTTTCAAAAATCAACAACATTGCCTGCCATAGAAATAGAAATTAGACTAGAAGCACGATTGGATTGGGCGGGGACGTACCAGCTAGAAGGCTGCCATCAGAGTGGAATCGCGATAGTCGCGCCATCTCATAGAAACAATTTAAACTAAATAAGTAAATATGGTCACGTGGAATAACATAAAACAGATCGTAGGCAACGTATTAAAATCTTTTTTTAATTATCTGACAATATATTAAGTTATTTAAACAGCTTTAGGAAAATCATAAAAATCTCAAGAATCTACTATATCTACCGTGTCACCCTTAAAGTCACACGTTAACTTTGCGCAATCATTGTAAGTCTGAAATACCACAAACCATCACAGTTTAACTAAATTTTAATTATTTCAGTGTGCTTTAAAATATGCCTACATGAGATTCCAAAATCTTGGTTTCAGTGTCTTTTAAACTATCATCAATATTAGTCAAGTCAAATTGAGTGGTTACTTTTTCCGTAAGTTTTCTGAAATAACCTCTGATAAATAGGGAAACTAAATAACAATTTCTAAAATCAATAAATTGGCATACTCTAGAAGAGGTAAATATGCTTTGTTCTGGAATAGATATTTTGGGGAGCTCTTTCAAATTCTTGTTTTAATAAAGAAATTATTCATATTTCAGAATGTATAAATGGTGCCTTCCATGTTGAAAGTAAATTTCATCCGGCAGAAAATGTTTACTACACACAAAGTCATATGAAGTAATTGAAGATGAAGTCCAATTTTCGCGATTTACCGCTAAAACCCATTTTCCTAGTAATTCAGAATTTCTCAGAGGAAATCTTAGTGTAAAAAAATCTCTTATTCCGAGATGATTATAAAATATTTACTATAATATTACATACTTATGAAATGATAATTTTATTTATTTCCCAGATCTCTCTTTACAATGTGAAAAAGCGCAGTTTTTAACCATTTTTGCAGATATGCTTTTAGACGCAAAAATTTAAACACGAAAAGACCACCGCTGCGCACGTCGTACTTGATGCGCAGTGGATCGCCTTTTTTATCCCTCTTCGAAATTCACGTCGTAGCCATGGCGACAATGTTTAATGCGTTTGTCAGATGGCGCGTACATCACGATTCCACCTTAATGTCAGCCTTCTAGCTCGCCTGTTTCCCTTGTTATTGGCGGAAGGGCAGTGCTTCTAGTCTAATTTCTATTTCTATGTTGCCTGCATAGAAATCTTACAACATAGAATGATTCCGTATAAATACAAAATGAGCCAATTACATTTTCGGAGGTTTCGTCATTATCAGCCAATCACGATTCAAAGAGTGACTACGGCAACGACTCGTTGCCATCTAGTTTGAGTTACTGAAAATAATAATTCGATTTTAGATTACGTCACCTTAAGAACCCGCATTTGATTGGCCCACGTCAATCGAGTCCCACTGCCCGCGCTCACGTGAGCGCGTGCAGGTGGCCGTGATCGAGTTTAATGTAGTTTTTAAACATGGTAGGCTGTCTGTTTCTTTACTCGTAAAGATTTTTCTCTTATATGGATAACTATTGCGTTGTTTGTTGTTATGGCTCCTCGATGTTTAATTTCCACGGTTCAGTGAGCCTAGTGGAACAACAACTCAGGACTATAATTACTGCAATATCCGTTTTTTTTAAAAAACCACTTTATTTAACATTGTAAATATCGGTCTTCGTTGAGTACTATATCTTATGTTGTTTAACAGTGGAATGTTGAATTTAAGCAGAGTGCAAGACATTTATCTTGACTAAGCTTCTAAGAGAAAAAGCATATTATTAAATAGAAGGTAAAGTTTTGAAAAATAAGACAATTATCAGTATAATTGTTGCTGTTTAATTCAATGACTGTCAATTCGTCATAAGTGTCATTCTTCAGTGTAATGTATTCTTTTTGGGATATAATTACTCTTTCATAAGGTTTTTGTTTATCTAAGTTTCTACAAACATAATAATAAATATAATATTACTTACTTACTTACTTACTTTAAATGTGAAATAACCTTTAAATACAAAGGTTAATACTAAGGACCTTCAGTCACTGCTTCTCCCAAAACTGCCATAGACATTGCCTGATATTTTAAAAGTTGGGCCTATGTCAGGCCTAGGCTTAAATATTTTCAAAGCGAACCTAAACGAAATCTTATTTATCTTCCTCACAACGGCATTTAAATATTCCTTATAATAAGTAAATATGAAAACAAAACTAAAAGTGCAAAATATCTTAACACTATTATTAAATAAAAATCCAAAAACGTTGAAGTGGTTCATGTGAAAAATTCCAGCAAAAACCTATGGGAATTCTGCGAGCTTGGATCGGATGGATCCTGTAAAAATCTTCTGAGATTCTACTATTTTTAACCGCCATGTTATGGCGCTAGCGGCTTGCCGTAGTCAATGAATGGCCACTGATTGGCCTAAACTTAAGCAAAGACTATATAATCATTAGTCGTTGCTACAAAATGACTTGGCGTCAGGTTCTCCCGTAGACTGGAGCATTCTAGGTAGGAGTATAAGATATCTATGGTTGCCTGATCCTTGCAGAGTTACCAGATAAAATTTACCTCCTGAAGCCCAAAAGGAAATAAACAAGCCCAAAAAAACCGCCCACCGTTGAAAATGTTTTTCAAAATAGAGCCCAACTTCTTTCCCATAATTTACAGACTAATTTTATCTAGTAGCGCGAAGTTTGTTCAAATAATTACCGTATATAAATAAAAACAACATCAGAACAAGTATTTTCATAATTTTTCTAATATTTTAATATTGTAGACTTATAATATTTGGACTCAAAACTCCATATTTTTCCAAGAAACTGTTTTCCCCTTAAGTGGTCAATGGATTGTTACCTATTAAGGTTTATGGCACTAAAGAGACAGCGGAAATGATAGCTCGACGAATAAACGCATTCCTGGGCTTTCCGTGAAATTTTCCGTTCTCAACTTCATCCCCTAGTCTTCCTTTTAACTCCGTTTTTGACGGAGTTGAGGTATTAGTCACACATAATTTTTAACCTATGAAGGGCCTGGACTTCTATCACTTTTGTGATGCCGCTTTCGCTTCGTTTTCCATTCCTTTCCCCTCATTTTAGCCATTCTTTGATATAATTACCCCTGGACCGCTGTCTCCCGCTATTTCGTGGAAACGGTCGAAACCATGAAATCCGCCTCCCACCCAAGCCATTTTTACCGCGTAGTGTTTTAATAAGGAGCCCAATCGGGCGAGAAAATAGCCCAACTGGCAATTCTGGATCCATGGGCCAAATAATGATAAATCACGGATAGTGTACACAGTCCGTGGATAAATCCAGGACACGACTCTATGCGAAAAACCAGTCCAACAGCGCTAACACCGTACCACTATTGCCCCCTATTAGAAAAAACGCGCGATCGCGGACGTACGTCATTTTGGGGGCAAATCTTTTAGTTACAGTTTTCAAAAATAATACACGTGGTCGTCGTAGTATATATCCTGGAATTATTATTCACAGCTATCGTATTCGCACCGAATAGATACCGTACCGCTACCTAGTGGCTATGAAGCCCAACTACGATCTCAAGGAAACAAATCGGTCAGATAAGGACAGTTAAATATAACGTGGAGTTTTCTTCAGTAATATCATTGTGCAATCAATTAATGATATTAATAAATACTTTTTCTAGTAAAAATCATCAGCATGGAAGAAAGTGGTACGACTCAAAACTGAAGATGAATATTTTTTAAAAAGGAATTTATTTAGTAAGCCTTGACGTATTGCCTTGCCCACATGATTTGTGTTTTTATAAAAATACAGTTGAAATCAGATTACCATTATCGAAAATAATAGCGAAACAAAGTGAATTGTAATCAACAAGGAGAGGAACAAGACGTACGACGGTCAGAATACACACAATCCTCCTAATGTGTTAAGTTTGTTTGAGCTATTCACAGCAACCTGCAGCGCCGTTATCACAACCAAAATATATCCACGGTCACACATATATACAAATTTACAATTATTTGTTACATCTAGTCATTCTTTGAAAGCATCGAAGATTCCTTCGATCAGTGTAACTCTTATTTTTTACTTCTGATAACACTTATTTGTTACTACTAGTCAGCCGTTGAGTGTCACACTTATTTCTTCTGGTTATACGACAAAGACTAGTTCGATTAGTTTCATACTTATTTGTTACTTCTGATCACACTTATTTGTTACGTTGAGTGTCACACTTATTACTTTTGGTCATACGCCGAAGACTAGGTAGATCAGTGTCATACTTAATTGTTACTTCTGGTCATACGTTGAAAGCGCGGCCCACTCTGAATGGCCTTGAAAAACGCCAGAGGGAAACGGGCGCGTAGACCTTTATAAACACGCGGATTTACAATGTTGGAAATTGCGGGGGTCCGTATACGCTGCCCAAAAAACCTTACTTAGAATTAAATTTAAGGAATGTTTTTACAATTCTAGGTTATATGTAAACCACAGCTATTCAAAAATTTAACTTTCATGAAAATCGGACTTAAATATGTAGATTTTTAGGCGGAAATTTAAAACCACGAAAATTGGGGTCCCGTAAATTACCCTGAAAACTATACTTAAATTTAATATTTACTGATATGACCTAAGTTGTAGGTACGCTGAATCCTAACCTATCCAATAATATTTTTTTTAACGTTATCGGACTTAATTTTAAACAAAATATCTACCACATAAAGGAAATCACCGAAAATAGTAAATTGGGCAAATTCCCAACTTCTTGGGCTCCGATTTGAAAACTTTATGAAAGGCTCTCAATGGTAATATATGTACTTTTGAACGAGATATCATTGACTCTTCTAGTTATAACCGTTGAAGAGGTATGTGTGACACGGCGCCATCGGCGGCATCGGCGGCAACGGCTACACTGTACGTGAGACTAATACACACAAATCCTTAGGATTGTGTGTAAAAACTAAGAAGTTATCATGTAATTTCCAACATTGTAAATCCGCGTGTTTATAGAGGTCTACGCGCCCGTTTCCCTCTGGCGTTTTTCAAGGCCGTTCAGAGTGGGCCACGCTTTCAACGTATGAGCAGAAGTAACAATTAAGTATGACACTGATCGGCCTAGTCTTCGGCGTATGACCAGAAGTAACAAATAAGTGTGATCAAAAGTAACTAATAAATGTGATCAGAAGTAACTAATAAGTTACTAGAAAAAATAAGTGTGATCAGAAGTAACTAATAAGTTACTAGATGAAATAAGTGTGACACTCAACGGCTGACTAGTAGTAACAAATAAGTGTGATCAGAAGTAAAAAATAAAAGTGACACTGATCGCAGAAATTTTCGATGCTTTCAAAGTATGACTAGAAGTAACAAATAAGTGTAAATATGTTTATATGTGTGACCGTGGATATATTTTGGTTGCGATACCGGCGTTGCAGGTTGCTGTGAATAGCTCAAACCAAAGATAATCTAGACTACGTACCCTAGATTGGAAATGCAGCGAGATTCCTACGGGCTCCCGTCTAACCACACGATTCCCTAGTTGCGGGGGGCAATGTAATAGCGTGGGGCTAAAAAGTCTGAAAAATTCAGTTCGGTTCAGTTTTAAATCTCATATTCGCGGTCGGTGCTGAATAAAAAAAATCGGGACTCGAGGACGAGGCCCAAGGGTTCGACCAAGTTTGATTTGAAGCGTAAATTTTCTTTATTTTACTGATTGGATTTCAAAGGTATTTGTTTTAAGTTACATTAACCAGATATAATATTAAACTAAGGTTTATTTTATTTTACCAAGGTGTAAACTAAGTATGGGAAAATCTTGCCAATTCAAGAGTTGTAAGAACTATCTCAAATCATCTTTAATCATAAGTTGGGTTAAATTGAAATTGTAGCGAAGTTTATTAATACGTTGGTAATGGAATGATTCATTTGTCATCATTTTTATTGGATTTGCCTTAATTTTTATCTAAGCAAAGCTGTTTAAAAAGAATAAAAATATAGAAAAACATTTGAAATTAAGCATTTAAAACATATTTTTACAAAAGGTAAATCAGGAGATTCAATCTCTTCATTGGGCAAAAATATTAATTTTGAAGCGTTTTTTAAAGTTTACCCCTGAAATTATATTTAAAACAAACAATTTATGACTACATCGATGATAATTAAAATTGTAATACTAACCATTCGGCTTTTTAGATTTGGGTTGTTTCTTTTGACAATAAGCGTGATCCATTTTTAGTCCGAGGCCCGAACGAGGACACGAGGTCCATATATCGAAGCAGACGAACCCGCTGAAACTTTTCAGACTAAACTTCCACCCCCACCTCTCCAACTAGGGAATCGCATGAGACAACGCATTTCTCGTACGTTTCTACCCCCTGCTCAAACAAACTTAACACATTAGAAGGATTGTGTGTATTCCGACCGTCGTACGTCTTGTTTACACACAATCCTAAGGATTTGTGTGTATTAGTCTCACGTACAGTGTAGCCGTTGCCGATGACGCCGATGGCGCCGTGTCACGCATATCTCTTCAACGGTTAGGGCTAGAAGAGTCAATGATATCTCGTTCGAATGTACAGACATCGCCATTGATAGCCTTTTATAAAATTTTCAAATCGGAGCCCAAGAAGTTGGGCATTTGCCCAATTTACTATTTTCGGTGATTTCCTTTATGTGGTAGATATTTTCTTTAAAATTAAGTCCGATAATGTTAAAAAATATATTATTGGATAGGTTAGGATTCAGTTGAACTACAACTTCGGTTATATCAGTAAATATTAAATTTAAGTATAGTTTTCGGGGTTATTTACCGGACCCCAATGTTCGTGGTTTTACATTTCCGCCTGAAAGTCGACATAACGTTCCTTAATTTAAGTCCGATTTTCATGAATGTTATATTTTTGAATAGCTGTGGTTTACATTTAACCTAGAATTACAAATACGTTCCTTAAATTTAATTCTAAGTAAGGTTTTTTGGGCAGCGTATACGGACCCCCGCAATTTCCAACATTATATAGAGGTCTACGCGCCCGTTTCCCTCTGGCGTTTTTCAAGGCCGTTCAGAGTGGGCCGCGCTTTCAACGTATGAGCAGAAGTAACAATTAAGTATGACACTGATCGGCCTAGTCTTCGGCGTACGGCCAGAAGTAACAAATAAGTGTGATCAGAAGTAACTAATAAGTGTGATCAGAAGTAACTAATAAGTTACTAGAAGAAATAAGTGTGACACTCAACGGCTGACTAGTAGTAACAAATAAGTGTGATCAGAAGTAAAAATAAAAAGTGACACTGATCTAAGGAATCTTCGATGCTTTCAAAGTATGACTAGAAGTAACAAATAAGTGTAAATACAATTATGTGTGATACCGGCGTTGCAGGTAATTGCTGTGAATAGCTCAAACAAACTTAACACATTAGAAGGATTGTGTGTATTCTGACCGTCGTACGTCTTGTTTTTTATTTGAATTGAAATATGTTTATTTTAAATATTTTTTTAAAAACTACATATTAAGTCAAATAAAGTTTATTATCTGCCGAAATAGATGTTGACAAATTTACTATAGCACTCGTAACAGTGAACATTTTATCAGCACATGGTAATAAATCCCAGGGTATGCTTCTCTGAAAAATGTGAGGAAGCTTTAATTAACGAAACAGCTACAAAATTTTAAGCCGGAGTATTAGGCTTCCTTCCGTAATTCAGCCTGGGTAGCGGCCCAGAGAGGGGCTGTGGAAGAGGAGGCCAAATATGAAGGTGCCAAAGGATCCGTGCAAGTGAAATCCCAGACCAATGATTTCCCGCCAGACCAAGGAACCAAAGTCAAGCTTTCCGTTGAACGTTTTAAATCTCTGAATCGCTCGCTCTGAATTATACGCTCAACATGAACCCTAGCACTAGCAACTTTTTATGTAGGCCAAGGGCGTATTTAAGGGGGGGGGGGTTCAAACCCCCCCCCCCGAAATGCTGATGACTGGGGGGGGGGGTGCCTAATAAAAATCAGTGAAACTTCCGTCAGCACTCCCCCCTTGAAATTTTCCCTCAAAACCACCCGTGAAATAAAATCCTGGGTACGCCCTTGATGTAGGCAAAGCGTCTTCTAGAGAAAATTGTGCCGTCGCCTTAGTTTTTTGCCGTTAAGCCTTTCTTAATGAAAAGTGGACTAATTAATTTTAACACTCTCCCGGCAGACAAATCTTCAGTTGGAAGTTCTTCTCTAACTATTTTAACTATTTCATTAAAAAGTTCCATTGACTGAATTCCAGTCCCCCCCCCCCCCCCAAAAGGTACGTCCCAAGTTGTAAATTGAGCAGCTTGTTTCCAAAGCGATTCTCGGCTGACACGTATTACATAAACATAGAGATTTTTACCGCTATTTGAGAAGTTATTTACAATATCAAGGAGTTGAGAGATAAGGGAGGCGATCTACCGATAGGGGCCCCCTGCGGGTGGGGGAAACGGGGGTGAAACGGGCCCCTGTGGGGGTAAGCATTCCCCCCCATTTTGCGTACATTTTCGGCGGGTCAAAAGGTTAGGTCAATAGGTTAGATGATTTACGATGTTATACCACCTCATAAAACCTAGGTGGTAACCCCCCATTGTGGGTCAATAGGTTATCTGCCCCTATGCCGGTATGGACAACGATGTTATGCAAACAGCTATAAACCGTTAAATAGGGTGAAACGGGCCCCTGTAGGGGCCCCCATTTTGCGGCAATATTCGGCAGGTCAATAGGTTAGATGATTTACGATGTTACCCTGGGTCAATAGGTTATCTGCCCCTATGGCGGTGTGGACAACGATGTTATGCAAACAGCCGTTAAATGGGCCCGTCATAGTTAATATCTGGAGGCACACCATTTTAGGTCAAAAGGTTAGCTGATTTACGAGGTTAGATGATTTACGATGTTATAACCCATAAAACCCAGGTGTTAACCCATTTTAGGTCAATAGGTTATCTGCCCCTATTCGGCAGGCGGTGTGGACTGACACGATGTTATGCAAACAGCCATTAAATAGTTTCCGTCATAGTGAATGTCTGGCACCTGTCTTTCGAGTTGGTAATAAATAGTTCAATGGGTTTTCGCCGACAAACACTTTCAAACACTTTCGGGCCCCTAAGGGTTGTAAAAGGGTACCGTAAAATAGCGGGTGGTCATCGGTAAAAGTGTTTTGGAAAAAAAGAGCAGAGTGTATACAAATTATAAGGTTTTATTATTGCTCCCAATCGCTAGAAATTGGCTTTTTTTCCCCATTCACTATAAATCGCAGCAGTTTGCCAGAATTAGTTTTATCTCTCCGAAATAAGTAATGTACCCAAAATTGGACCGCCAGTTTATTATTCTTTTTAGGGGGATCTCTATGGGCGTTTAACATTACAATAAAGCTAAAAGGTCCAGTTTGGGGTACATTTGGTCCGAAATGGGGTACATAGGGGCGAAAATGGTGACTTTGGTCGTTTTTAGGGTACATTTGGTCCATTTGGGTCCATTTTTGGGTACATCCGAATTGCAATTGGAAAAACGAAGAGCCGTAATTTGTTCCACCCATCCCTAAACTCCTTAAATTTATTGCTATAATTTATTTATCGCTGGCGAACCCTAGAATATAATTAATAAGGACAAGTTATTTAAATTTAATTTAGAACTTTTGTTTACATGATTACGACTAATCCGATATGATATATAATCCGTTTAAATCGTAATTTATCTATATAATTGTAATTAATTCGACATTTTAAAGGGTTGAAACGAACTACCTTCTGCAACTTGTATAAATAATTTAATTAAAAGTTCTAACTCACGTATTTGTAGTGTCTAGCCGCAGTATCGTCTGACATACGAGGGACAGCGACTTCCCACCCCACCACACCCCACAGTCGCATTCGAATCTTCTTTAACTAAGAACTCTCTGCATAATTAATTTTTATAAAGTAAAAAAATAACCTTATTAATAGTTAATTAATAAGATATATAAATAATTATGCTTTATATGCTTTACGTAATGTGTTTACTTCTATATTAAGCTATTTTAAATACCATTATTGGGCTCAAGTACATACCATAAATATAATATAGCAAATTTGAGGGTGTGTATTGACAATATAAATACCAAAACAGTAAAAAAAAATAACCTTGTTTAGCGTTTTTCGATTAGAAATTTATTATCAATGATCGTTATATAGTGATATACCATTTCTTATCTTGATAAGTTTACAGATAGAGGTAACCATTATTACGTTACAATGCGGTTTTTGTTATGGAACCAATGACAATAAGCTTTAAAATTTGCTTATCTTTGAAAAAAGTCTCTTATTTCCAAGAACTATCTTATCGTGTGTAGATGCTCTAGAATTTTTAAAGAGGAAATGGCTGTGCGATATAACATTATTTTGGCGTATTTCAATAGGTTTTTCTATAAAATGTTCAACGGCCGGTCTCCGTCACGCAACGCCAACTTCACTAATAAAAGTTGGCAGTACTTTTTTATATCCTCTTGGCCATCGAAATCTCATATGTATCTAGAATGCTGCCGCCTACGGCCGAGCTTGTCGCCAGTTCGTTTTGAACCTTCAGCCAATGAGAGGCCGTAGAGTGGTTCCACCAAGGAGGATAATAATTCTCCTTGGTAAATATAATAAAATAGAAACTTACTTTTTTTTCTCTTTGACGGTACAAAGGGATACAATATTTCCATCAACGCGACTTCCCACCCCACCACACCCCACAGTCGCATTCGAATCTTCTTTAACTAAGAACTCTCTGCATAATTAATTTTTATAAAGTAAAAAAATAACCTTATTAATAGTTAATTAATAAGCTATATAAATAATTATGCTTTATATGCTTTACGTAATGTGTTTACTTCTATATTAAGCTATTTTAAATACCATTATTGTCTCAAGTACATACCATAAATATAATATAGCAATTTTGAGTGTGTGTATTGACAATATAAATACCAAAACAGTAAAAAAAAATAACCTTGTTTAGAGTTTTACGATTAGAAATTTATTATCAATGATCGTTATATAGTGATATACCATTTCTTATCTTGATAAGTTTACAGATAGATGTAACCATTATTACGTTACAATGCGGTTTTTATTATGGAACCAATGACAATAAGCTTTAAAATTTGCTTATCTTTGAAAAAAGTCTCTTATTTCCAAGAACTTGTATAATTATCTAGAATGTACTAGAGCTATTAGATATTTTGGATGAAAGGCGATCTAAAATTTATGCTTGTTTACTTAATTATTTCATTTAACCTCATTTTGGGTATGATCACTCTAGTACAAACATTGATCATAATCGATATCCTGAAACAATCATCAAATTGATAATATTATATTTTTAATGATTAATTAATCGCTTGTTTTATTTTTTATTACCTTAAGACATTTTCTCGTTATTTAATAAATTAATTGTACATTATTTATCGTTATTTAGTTTTTCGTTGAGCAAAGTTTTTTGTCTATGATTATTTGATAAAAAACGTCTCTTATTCACAAGAACTTGTATATTTATCGAGAATGTACTAGCGCTATTAGATATTTTGGAGGAAAGGCGATCTAAAATTTATGTCTATTTACTTAATTATTCCATTTCACTCTAGCCTTAACCCAACCAGTGTTTATTCTTTATATTTAAATAAAGCATATGATGTTTTTTATATTGACAACATTCCGATTAAACAGAAGCGAAGATATAAGAAAAGGTTTTTATTGGAATATCCATTTCAGAAGACCAACGTCAGTGAATGAATTGGGCTAAATTTGGAATGATGTAATGAATAAGGGAATTATACATAACATAAAACTGAATTGTTGGAAGATACAGGGTTATATCAAATGAAGGTGCTGAATAAGTAAACGTTATCTGAAACACTTAACTTGGAAGAAAATCAAAATAGGGCTGATATTATTTCTACCCTCAGAACCCACATTCTATACTTTATATACGGAGATCCCTCAAAAATCGAGAACAGTTTATGAATAGACTCGGTTCGAGTAAAACGTATGTGTTTGTCTTCTTCGAATATAATCCAAATGGGTCGAAACAAATATATTCAGTGTCCAAGTTGCGAGAAACGAATACGTGGCTATAGATTAAGAACCCATAAATGTAAACGTACATCGTGTACAACATGCAATAAATCGTTTAAATCACAACTGAGTCGGCATATTAGACGGTGCAGTCTAAGCCCTCACAAAGTAAACTTGGGTAAAGTAGAAGCGGAAATTGATAAACAACGAGTCCGCGCAGAAGCCGTTGCTCGATCGGGACTACCATCGCATCTTTTTGGAAATTTGACAAGTGCTTGGGTGGAACAAATGAAAACCCCTAAACGAATAAACAAAGATATAGAACTTAGACCATGGCAGAAAAGTTTATTGGAACATTTAATTCTCTCAGACAGAAAAATAATATTTGTAATAGGAAAAGATGGAAATGAAGGAAAATCGTGGATGTTAAATTACTTGAAATCCCGTAAGCCCGACTTTGTACATTGTCAGCAAGTGACAGTTTCGGGGAGTGAAATGCTTTTTCAATTGAAAAAAGTTTGCTCTGGTGTGAACCACTTTTTCTTTAACACCTTGAGAAGTATAAAAATATGCGACGAACACTTGGCAGTATTTGAAAGTTTAAAAGATGGTGAAATTTTTAGTACGAAATATAATTGTGTGAGTATAAATATTAGTACTCCAAATGTAGTTTGTGTTTTTGGAAATTATATGCCTGAATCTTACGGTTTAAGTTCTGATAGAATTGTACGATTTTATATAAAAAATAATTATTTATGTAAAAATTAATTATGAAATATGTATAGTAGAAATGTTAATATAAAATTTGCATAATTGAGGACGTGTTAATATAAAAATAGTAAACTTAAGGTTGTTTGTGTTTAATTCCCGATTTTTATGGTATATGTTCATATTATAGCCGTCCTCAGGTTATCTATATAAAAACAAATGGTTGTACAAAAAAATGAAAAGAAAGAATAATAAAATTGTTGATTTAAACCAGAAAAGGTATGTCGGTCAAATGTTTGAGTTTTCTTAAATTTATTTCATATACATTTCTACATGTTTTTATTTCACTGTAATAAAGTCTCTAACACTTATGAATAGATAATTGTATAATTGATTTACAAGTTATTAGAGTTAGAAATTTAGTCTTAGCAATTGTTTTTTCACGCTTTATTTAAGTCAAGCAATAACATTTTTAAAAATGAAAGCTGTTAAACGAAATAAAATAAGCATTTCTGAACTTTTTATATTAATTACGTTTTATTATTTATAACGATATGGATTTCAATACATTTGAAGAAGCGAGTAAACTCAGCTTATCAGACTTGGGCAAAGTGGTTTTTAATTGATGGTGTTATATAATAAAATATACTTCAGCTTTTGAATAAGATTTTTTTCTATCCAACCGATATCCTTTATATAAAAGCTGAAGTAATTTATCCATTCAATTCAACAAGCATTAAAAAACCCGGTTCAAGTCAGAATAGCTGTGCAAAGTACTAATAACGTAGAAAATGTTTTTGGGGGTTCCATTGACCTGATGAAAAATTTTCATAAGATAAAGTTACTGGACTGATGGAAGCTTCAGTGTTTTCAGAGCGAAGTCTTAATTGCATATTCTAAGTTTTTTTAAAAACAAGTTTATTTCTAAAAATGAAAAGGACATGTTTTATCGGGGGCAAACTTTTTCCGTGTGAATGGAGAAATGATAATTAAAGAGTTAGCTATTTACGATACGGAAACGGAGAAGCATAACGTCTGGACCTTTAAACCACCATATCCATATTCCAGTCTTACGGAAGACGATAAATGGCATTGTAGATGGTTGTATTGGAACATTTGTGATCTCCGTTGGGACGACGGACAGGAAGACTACAACAGCCTAGGAGCCATCGCGAATTATATAAAAGAACAAGGGTTAAAGTTTTTTTTTGGAAAGGTTTAGTAAAGGCCAAAGTTTTATCGGATTTCATAGGAGTTAACGTCAAGAACGTCGAGGATTTAGACTGTCCTACCATTCTTTGTATAAGTGCTCCTAAACATTGTCATTTTCACCGTGACCCTAATAATTTCGCCGTTGTGAAATCTCACAAAATCGCTGTGTGGTACCGAAAAATCGTGTGTAAGAAAATATAAGTCGTTTTAAGATTATTTTTGCTACTTTTTCATCACATTGGTTTTACGTTATGTCTGTTTTCTAAAATTACGTTTCTTAAATAGCGTAACGTATTAAAGTTGAATAAAGAGTTTTTCATTTTATTTTAATTTTAGTGTTTTTATAATATCTTTCTGACTACATGTGTATTGTTTAACTTCTTTCATTTTTAAAAATGAAATTGCTTGATTTAAATAAAGCGTGAAAATTATTAGTTTCGAAATGATATTTACAAATCTTATCCAATCTAAAGTCCATCGTTCGGGTATTAGTAAGTATTTCATACAAACTAACTTAATTAAGTATTTTTAGAAGTGAAGAGAAAACACATTGTGAAAAACCAAATGAAAAGAGACTTTAAACGGTTTTAAAAATCTTAATATATATATTTAAAAAATCCAACGTTTCGGCAGTGTAGCATATGAAAGTATTAAGTTTCAAAAAGTGCATTTAAATTGAAGTGAGGCCTATTTTGGGATTCCCCTTGTTCCTCCTTCTTTCATCTCAGCATGTTTCCCCTTTTATCATGGTTTCTCTCCAAAAAATAGCCAAAAATCTTAAATCAGTAGGTCTCGATCCTATTTATCACCCACCGCCCAAATTGTCAGCTTTATTATGTAATAACAAAGAACCAACAAGGCCATCATTTATAAAATCTCCCGTGTTTGTGGTGATTATTACATGGGGGGGCAATGCCGTAGCCCATTTCTTCAAAGGCGTAAAGAGCCCCAAAATTATAAACAACCCGTACAATAATTCTCCCCCTTAGAGAACACCTTCGTGTTTTTGGTGCCATAATGCTAGATGGGACTCAATAGACATACTAGCTCAACCCAAAATACATAAAACTCATTTCAATGTACGCGAATCCATCGAAATTTAAAAAAATAAATCTGCGCAATGTTTAAACCGTGACGATGGTTCCCTTTAACGTAGCCACGTTTTCTCCACTTTTTAAAACGTGTTTATGGTCCTCACCCTCTCACACACACACACACAACAAACCAATTCATCCTCCCGCAGAATCCACCATTCCGACATAAAAGCCTCGAGCGCGAACGAAGATATCGAGCCCATATAACACTTCGACGGGGGTCGACTCGCCTTTGAGAAAAAACGCTCGCGGCTAAAGAACAGTAGCCCCCACTATATGTATGCATAAATATTTTTTCGTCCCAAAGTTTTACCATCGTACTGTCAGACTTGTAAAAATCCCATGAAGAAGGAGGAACAGTTCCTCCGAAACGTTCGATTTTTTAAATAAATATATTGTGAATTTTAAAAACGGTTAAAGTCTCTTTTCACTAAGTATTTTTAAATATTTGAATATCGGAATTGTATTTCGTTGCGTTAAAAGTAGAGTTTAGATGTATAGTCGTTTTAAGAAATACTCGTGATATAGGTTCAAGTGCCAAGCATATTTAAGTACTACAATGATATTAAAATAAAGTTTAAAAATATTTCCATTCTACGTTACTTTAACAACGAATATTCTATGACGTCAAAACACACAAATCCATGTTTCAAAGTCAAATTAACCGCGCAAAACACTTAAATCTATGTTTTCATTTGATTTTTAAATTAACCGCGACGCGCCCCCAGACCGCGCCCCCCGAGAAATCCGCGCCCCAGACCGTGTCCCCCCAGGGGAAATCAGCGCACGCGCGCAAGACGGCGAGGTGGGGAGGGCTTCGTATATCAACATATTGTGTTCAGGCCAACTTGTTCACTATGCTATATTGTTTTACTAGTCACTATATAATGTCTGAGTTTTACGCGCACTGTGATTTTCGCAACTTACCATTAATATATTAGCATCTCTGTATAATGTATATAAACAAGGTATTTCACAAGGCGTCGGTTAACGCCTTGCAGTTACATTAACATCGCTGCAAAATATCGCGCTAATCATTCAATCAATCAGCTAAACCACATATCGTGATGACTACATGTAAGTCGTTCCGGCTTCGTAGGTATGTCTCTTAAATAAATAACTAAATAAATAAATAAATCTAACCGTCATAAAAACATTTGTAACTACACATAGGGCACTTTCATTACTTGAAACTTCAGATTAGTTAGATTGTCTCGCTAATTAATCCACTGAATATTTTAGTATCCCGTTTTTGTGAATAATTCCAAGCCGAGTTAGTTTTTGTTTGAAGTTACGAGCAGACCTGTTTCAATAAAGTATTAAAACGGAGTTTATTTTTCCTGTGTGACAGAGAAAAGATTCGTTCATACCAAAAAAGGTAACGTCGTCCATCGTAAGTTAATGCGAACTTGCCTTATTGTCGAAAACGTATACCGTTAAATTGTTAAAGCTTTTAAAAGTTGGTTTCCGCTAGGGCAAAAAGGACATACCGGCGACGTCGACGCAAATACTTCCCGGAGCTCATCGGTTTTCCCCTTTCGATAATAACTCGTGGAGGTTTAAGATAATAATATGTAATGACTAAAGTAGCTAAACGCTAATAGTAAGTTTTGACTAACGTAGTTTAATGATAATAGTAAGTAATGACTAAACGCAATATTTAACCATGGTTAATTTAAACTAGTAAATAGTAATTAATATACTATAGAGACAGATACTTCATGGTTTAAAATAAACTTTTATTAAAAAGAATATTGGGGAAGCTTTTTCGAGCCCACTCGTTCCTTTTCAACCCTGATAGAAATGGCTAAAAAATCCAAATACAAACAGATAGAACGCGTAAAAAGTCATAACCTGAGCGACGCGCGTAATCGGATAATACAGAAATATAAATTACTTGATCAAAACGTTTTACGAATAATTTTGAGAGCATTATCTATTGAATAAAAGTTAACCATCCCCAACCTCAAAGGTGGAATCGCGCTTAGATAAAAGACCCTATATGTTCACGAATTCCGACAACGACCATAATTTCAAACTATGTTTTTTATATTTTTTATTTATTTCTTTATTTTATTTTGTTTAATTATATATATTTAAAATTGAAGCTGAAAAAAATTTTAAAATGACTTTGGTTTCCCATAAGACATGCTACCCTCCCCACCTCTCCGTCTTGCGCGCGTGCGCTGATTTCCCCTGGGGGGACACGGTCTGGGGCGCGGATTTCTCGGGGGGCGCGGTCTGGGGGCGCGTCGCGGTTAATTTAAAAATCAAATGAAAACATAGATTTAAGTGTTTTGCGCGGTTAATTTGACTTTGAAACATGGATTTGTGTGTTTTGACGTCATAGAATATTCGTTGTTAAAGTAACGTAGAATGGAAATATTTTTAAACTTTATTTTAATAGTACTTAAATATGCTTGGCACTTGAACCTATATCACGAGTATTTCTTAAAACGACTATACATCTAAACTCTACTTTTAACGCAACGAAATACAATTCCGATATTCAAATATTTAAAAATACTTAGTGAAAAGAGACTTTAACCGTTTTTAAAATTCACAATATATTTATTTAAAAAATCGAACGTTTCGGAGGAACTGTTCCTCCTTCTTCATGGGATTTTTACAAGTCTGACAGTACGATGGTAAAACTTTGGGACGAAAAAATATTTATGCATACATATAGTGGGGGCTACTGTTCTTTAGCCGCGAGCGTTTTTTCTCAAAGGCGAGTCGACCCCCGTCGAAGTGTTATATGGGCTCGATATCTTCGTTCGCGCTCGAGGCTTTTATGTCGGAATGGTGGATTCTGCGAGAGGATGAATTGGTTTGTTGTGTGTGTGTGTGTGAGAGGGTGAGGACCATAAACACGTTTTAAAAAGTGGAGAAAACGTGGCTACGTTAAAGGGAACCATCGTCACGGTTTAAACATTGCGCAGATTTATTTTTTTAAATTTCGATGGATTCGCGTACATTGAAATGAGTTTTATGTAATTTTGGGTTGAGCTAGTATGTCTATTGAGTCCCATCTAGCATTATGGCACCAAAAACACGAAGGTGTTCGCTAAGGGGGAGAATTATTGTACGGGTTGTTTATAATTTTGGGGCTCTTTACGCCTTTGAAGAAATGGGCTACGGCATTGCCCCCCCCATGTAATAATCACCACAAACACGGGAGATTTTATAAATGATGGCCTTGTTGGTTCTTTGTTATTACATAATAAAGCTGACAATTTGGGCGGTGGGTGATAAATAGGATCGAGACCTACTGATTTAAGATTTTTGGCTATTTTTTGGAGATAAACCATGATAAAAGGGGAAACATGCTGAGATGAAAGAAGGAGGAACAAGGGGAATCCCAAAATAGGCCTCACTTCAATTTAAATGCACTTTTTGAAACTTAATACTTTCATATGCTACACTGCCGAAACGTTGGATTTTTTAAATATATATATTAAGATTTTTAAAACCGTTTAAAGTCTCTTTTCATTTGGTTTTTCACAATGTGTTTTCTCTTCACTTCTAAAAATACTTAATTAAGTTAGTTTGTATGAAATACTTACTAATACCCGAACGATGGACTTTAGATTGGATAAGATTTGTAAATATCATTTCGAAACTAATAATTTTCACGCTTTATTTAAATCAAGCAATTTCATTTTTAAAAATGAAAGAAGTTAAACAATACACATGTAGTCAGAAAGATATTATAAAAACACTAAAATTAAAATAAAATGAAAAACTCTTTATTCAACTTTAATACGTTACGCTATTTAAGAAACGTAATTTTAGAAAACAGACATAACGTAAAACCAATGTGATGAAAAAGTAGCAAAAATAATCTTAAAACGACTTATATTTTCTTACACACGATTTTTCGGTACCACACAGCGATTTTGTGAGATTTCACAACGGCGAAATTATTAGGGTCACGGTGAAAATGACAATGTTTAGGAGCACTTATACAAAGAATGGTAGGACAGTCTAAATCCTCGACGTTCTTGACGTTAACTCCTATGAAATCCGATAAAACTTTGGCCTTTACTAAACCTTTCCAAAAAAAAACTTTAACCCTTGTTCTTTTATATAATTCGCGATGGCTCCTAGGCTGTTGTAGTCTTCCTGTCCGTCGTCCCAACGGAGATCACAAATGTTCCAATACAACCATCTACAATGCCATTTATCGTCTTCCGTAAGACTGGAATATGGATATGGTGGTTTAAAGGTCCAGACGTTATGCTTCTCCGTTTCCGTATCGTAAATAGCTAACTCTTTAATTATCATTTCTCCATTCACACGGAAAAAGTTTGCCCCCGATAAAACATGTCCTTTTCATTTTTAGAAATAAACTTGTTTTTAAAAAAACTTAGAATATGCAATTAAGACTTCGCTCTGAAAACACTGAAGCTTCCATCAGTCCAGTAACTTTATCTTATGAAAATTTTTCATCAGGTCAATGGAACCCCCAAAAACATTTTCTACGTTATTAGTACTTTGCACAGCTATTCTGACTTGAACCGGGTTTTTTAATGCTTGTTGAATTGAATGGATAAATTACTTCAGCTTTTATATAAAGGATATCGGTTGGATAGAAAAAAATCTTATTCAAAAGCTGAAGTATATTTTATTATATAACACCATCAATTAAAAACCACTTTGCCCAAGTCTGATAAGCTGAGTTTACTCGCTTCTTCAAATGTATTGAAATCCATATCGTTATAAATAATAAAACATAATTAATATAAAAAGTTCAGAAATGCTTATTTTATTTCGTTTAACAGCTTTCATTTTTAAAAATGTTATTGCTTGACTTAAATAAAGCGTGAAAAAACAATTGCTAAGACTAAATTTCTAACTCTAATAACTTGTAAATCAATTATACAATTATCTATTCATAAGTGTTAGAGACTTTATTACAGTGAAATAAAAACATGTAGAAATGTATATGAAATAAATTTAAGAAAACTCAAACATTTGACCGACATACCTTTTCTGGTTTAAATCAACAATTTTATTATTCTTTCTTTTCATTTTTTTGTACAACCATTTGTTTTTATATAGATAACCTGAGGACGGCTATAATATGAACATATACCATAAAAATCGGGAATTAAACACAAACAACCTTAAGTTTACTATTTTTATATTAACACGTCCTCAATTATGCAAATTTTATATTAACATTTCTACTATACATATTTCATAATTAATTTTTACATAAATAATTATTTTTTATATAAAATCGTACAATTCTATCAGAACTTAAACCGTAAGATTCAGGCATATAATTTCCAAAAACACAAACTACATTTGGAGTACTAATATTTATACTCACACAATTATATTTCGTACTAAAAATTTCACCATCTTTTAAACTTTCAAATACTGCCAAGTGTTCGTCGCATATTTTTATACTTCTCAAGGTGTTAAAGAAAAAGTGGTTCACACCAGAGCAAACTTTTTTCAATTGAAAAAGCATTTCACTCCCCGAAACTGTCACTTGCTGACAATGTACAAAGTCGGGCTTACGGGATTTCAAGTAATTTAACATCCACGATTTTCCTTCATTTCCATCTTTTCCTATTACAAATATTATTTTTCTGTCTGAGAGAATTAAATGTTCCAATAAACTTTTCTGCCATGGTCTAAGTTCTATATCTTTGTTTATTCGTTTAGGGGTTTTCATTTGTTCCACCCAAGCACTTGTCAAATTTCCAAAAAGATGCGATGGTAGTCCCGATCGAGCAACGGCTTCTGCGCGGACTCGTTGTTTATCAATTTCCGCTTCTACTTTACCCAAGTTTACTTTGTGAGGGCTTAGACTGCACCGTCTAATATGCCGACTCAGTTGTGATTTAAACGATTTATTGCATGTTGTACACGATGTACGTTTACATTTATGGGTTCTTAATCTATAGCCACGTATTCGTTTCTCGCAACTTGGACACTGAATATATTTGTTTCGACCCATTTGGATTATATTCGAAGAAGACAAACACATACGTTTTACTCGAACCGAGTCTATTCATAAACTGTTCTCGATTTTTGAGGGATCTCCGTATATAAAGTATAGAATGTGGGTTCTGAGGGTAGAAATAATATCAGCCCTATTTTGATTTTCTTCCAAGTTAAGTGTTTCAGATAACGTTTACTTATTCAGCACCTTCATTTGATATAACCCTGTATCTTCCAACAATTCAGTTTTATGTTATGTATAATTCCCTTATTCATTACATCATTCCAAATTTAGCCCAATTCATTCACTGACGTTGGTCTTCTGAAATGGATATTCCAATAAAAACCTTTTCTTATATCTTCGCTTCTGTTTAATCGGAATGTTGTCAATATAAAAAACATCATATGCTTTATTTAAATATAAAGAATAAACACTGGTTGGGTTAAGGCTAGAGTGAAATGGAATAATTAAGTAAATAGACATAAATTTTAGATCGCCTTTCCTCCAAAATATCTAATAGCGCTAGTACATTCTCGATAAATATACAAGTTCTTGTGAATAAGAGACGTTTTTTATCAAATAATCATAGACAAAAAACTTTGCTCAACGAAAAACTAAATAACGATAAATAATGTACAATTAATTTATTAAATAACGAGAAAATGTCTTAAGGTAATAAAAAATAAAACAAGCGATTAATTAATCATTAAAAATATAATATTATCAATTTGATGATTGTTTCAGGATATCGATTATGATCAATGTTTGTACTAGAGTGATCATACCCAAAATGAGGTTAAATGAAATAATTAAGTAAACAAGCATAAATTTTAGATCGCCTTTCATCCAAAATATCTAATAGCTCTAGTACATTCTAGATAATTATACAAGTTCTTGGAAATAAGAGACTTTTTTCAAAGATAAGCAAATTTTAAAGCTTATTGTCATTGGTTCCATAATAAAAACCGCATTGTAACGTAATAATGGTTACATCTATCTGTAAACTTATCAAGATAAGAAATGGTATATCACTATATAACGATCATTGATAATAAATTTCTAATCGTAAAACTCTAAACAAGGTTATTTTTTTTTACTGTTTTGGTATTTATATTGTCAATACACACACTCAAAATTGCTATATTATATTTATGGTATGTACTTGAGACAATAATGGTATTTAAAATAGCTTAATATAGAAGTAAACACATTACGTAAAGCATATAAAGCATAATTATTTATATAGCTTATTAATTAACTATTAATAAGGTTATTTTTTTACTTTATAAAAATTAATTATGCAGAGAGTTCTTAGTTAAAGAAGATTCGAATGCGACTGTGGGGTGTGGTGGGGTGGGAAGTCGCGTTGATGGAAATATTGTATCCCTTTGTACCGTCAAAGAGAAAAAAAAGTAAGTTTCTATTTTATTATATTTACCAAGGAGAATTATTATCCTCCTTGGTGGAACCACTCTACGGCCTCTCATTGGCTGAAGGTTCAAAACGAACTGGCGACAAGCTCGGCCGTAGGCGGCAGCATTCTAGATACATATGAGATTTCGATGGCCAAGAGGATATAAAAAAGTACTGCCAACTTTTATTAGTGAAGTTGGCGTTGCGTGACGGAGACCGGCCGTTGAACATTTTATAGAAAAACCTATTGAAATACGCCAAAATAATGTTATATCGCACAGCCATTTCCTCTTTAAAAATTCTAGGGCATCTACACACGATAAGATAGTTCTTGGAAATAAGAGACTTTTTTCAAAGATAAGCAAATTTTAAAGCTTATTGTCATTGGTTCCATAACAAAAACCGCATTGTAACGTAATAATGGTTACCTCTATCTGTAAACTTATCAAGATAAGAAATGGTATATCACTATATAACGATCATTGATAATAAATTTCTAATCGAAAAACGCTAAACAAGGTTATTTTTTTTTACTGTTTTGGTATTTATATTGTCAATACACACCCTCAAATTTGCTATATTATATTTATGGTATGTACTTGAGCCCAATAATGGTATTTAAAATAGCTTAATATAGAAGTAAACACATTACGTAAAGCATATAAAGCATAATTATTTATATATCTTATTAATTAACTATTAATAAGGTTATTTTTTTACTTTATAAAAATTAATTATGCAGAGAGTTCTTAGTTAAAGAAGATTCGAATGCGACTGTGGGGTGTGGTGGGGTGGGAAGTCGCTGTCCCTCGTATGTCAGACGATACTGCGGCTAGACACTACAAATACGTGAGTTAGAACTTTTAATTAAATTATTTATACAAGTTGCAGAAGGTAGTTCGTTTCAACCCTTTAAAATGTCGAATTAATTACAATTATATAGATAAATTACGATTTAAACGGATTATATATCATATCGGATTAGTCGTAATCATGTAAACAAAAGTTCTAAATTAAATTTAAATAACTTGTCCTTATTAATTATATTCTAGGGTTCGCCAGCGATAAATAAATTATAGCAATAAATTTAAGGAGTTTAGGGATGGGTGGAACAAATTACGGCTCTTCGTTTTTCCAATTGCAATTCGGATGTACCCAAAAATGGACCCAAATGGACCAAATGTACCCTAAAAACGACCAAAGTCACCATTTTCGCCCCTATGTACCCCATTTCGGACCAAATGTACCCCAAACTGGACCTTTTAGCTTTATTGTAATGTTAAACGCCCATAGAGATCCCCCTAAAAAGAATAATAAACTGGCGGTCCAATTTTGGGTACATTACTTATTTCGGAGAGATAAAACTAATTCTGGCAAACTGCTGCGATTTATAGTGAATGGGAAAAAAAAGCCAATTTCTAGCGATTGGGAGCAATAATAAAACCTTATAATTTGTATACACTCTGCTCTTTTTTTCCAAAACACTTTTACCGATGACCACCCGCTATTTTACGGTACCCTTTTACAACCCTTAGGGGCCCGAAAGTGTTTGAAAGTGTTTGTCGGCGAAAACCCATTGAACTATTTATTACCAACTCGAAAGACAGGTGCAAGACATTCACTATGACGGAAACTATTTAATGGCTGTTTGCATAACATCGTGTCAGTCCACACCGCCTGCCGAATAGGGGCAGATAACCTATTGACCTAAAATGGGTTAACACCTGGGTTTTATGGGTTATAACATCGTAAATCAGCTAACCTTTTGACCTAAAATGGTGTGCCTCCAGATATTAACTATGACGGGCCCATTTAACGGCTGTTTGCATAACATCGTTGTCCACACCGCCATAGGGGCAGATAACCTATTGACCCAGGGTAACATCGTAAATCATCTAACCTATTGACCTGCCGAATATTGCCGCAAAATGGGGGCCCCTACAGGGGCCCGTTTCACCCTATTTAACGGTTTATAGCTGTTTGCATAACATCGTTGTCCATACCGGCATAGGGGCAGATAACCTATTGACCCACAATGGGGGTTACCACCTAGGTTTTATGAGGTGGTATAACATCGTAAATCATCTAACCTATTGACCTAACCTTTTGACCCGCCGAAAATGTACGCAAAATGGGGGGGAATGCTTACCCCCACAGGGGCCCGTTTCACCCCCGTTTCCCCCGCCCGCAGGGGGCCCCTATCGGTAGATCGCCTCCCTTATCTCTGAGTTGTAAACACAAAATGAATTTTTGATATGTTGTATATGGGTGATTTGACGGTGTTGGTCCATTTGATCGAAAAATATGTGATCGACAGTCGATCATTATACGTTGCAATTGAACGAAATTCCATTTGATCGAATCCCATTTGTCATTTGTTTCATAAGATCGAACCTTCAAATGATCGAATACTATTTGATCGAATTCAAAAGTATTTATAGTACCAGTTGGTATGTTTTTATTTTACCGAATGTCAAGATGAAGTGCAGAAGGAATAATGATGGAATAATTCATTGCTTAAGTGCAGAAGGAATAATGATGGAATAATTCATTGCTTTAACTGTATTAAGCCACAAAGATGAAGAGATTTTTACTTTATGATGGAATTTTTTATGACATCGACGATAACGGCCCGCTGTTTTTGATATATATAAATAGGGTCAGGTTAGGTTAGGTTAGGTTAATGTACGCGCGCCGTAGGCGCGTATGCACCGTTGTATACGAGGGGTCTGACCACGTTCACGGCCCTTCTATTGCTAAAAATTAGGTACAGAGTTCGTTTTTTTAATAGATCTTTCTATTAATTATGTCCGAGAGAATATTTTTTTTTCTACGTCACTGCGCTCAGGTTTTTTTTTCTGTATTAGAGTCTACTGTATCTCATTCTGACTAGATGTTGCCTTTTCGATTTACTCCCAAAAACTAGTAGTTTTACCCTACAGTAGATCAAATTTCGTTCGATCAAATGGGACCCGATCGATCATTTGGGAATCGATCGAATAGACTCAAACCGATTTGACATGGATTGACCCAACTTGTAATATTATTTATAACAATGAGGAAAAACTAATAGCGTCTGCTTTATATTCAGTCCAAATTATAGTACCCAAAGCATATGTAACATAATTACTCATAAGTATGCCACTAGCTCTATTTCTTTACTAACGGTTTGTTTCACAGATATTGCGTCATCCGCACCCTACGCAATATTTCACGTCATCGAATCTCAAGTGCTGATTATGCCGTCGCCCAATTAGCTCCATGTCTGATAAACCGACGGCCATTATTTTAGTAAAAAAACCGGTTTGAACAACCAAGGCTTAGGAGCTAAAATGAACTAAAATATAGTGTCAAGTTCTGTTAATGTAATTAATTTGCAAATTAATGAAGTTCTCGGAGACTCACGTTCTAAAATAAATTTGCATTGTCAAATAAAAGAAGCAGGCTTATTGGAAAAAAATAATTGAAATTCAGGTTGAGCTTTTCTGGCGCATCTAGTAGATGCCATCTACAAGATTGAAGTCTATGCAGATTCTTTTGAGCCTAGGCCTAACTCTTCTAGGCTTGATATGGGTTTTAATAACGCTGGTGGAATATCCCACTTCGACTACTTATTTCATTTTCGGAAATCGATCACTTATTGATCATTTTCCCCAACCTTTTATTTTTATAAATTACTCATCATTTAACTTCATCCGCACAAACCGAGCGAGTTTATAAATTTCAATAAAGCTACATTGGGCTGACTAAAATTCCGACGCAAAAAATTCCTTCTAAATTTAGAAGTTTTCCATTGGCTTAAATAAATATGTTAGTAGCCAATAGTGTGACTCCCAAAATTACTAGGATGAATAAAAGGTTAAAATCTAACGTAGTTCCATTTTTACTGGTTCGTGGTGAAACAAACCGTTAGTGAAGATTTTTGAATGGAATAAAGGTACAGTGGCATACTTATGAGTAATTATGTTACATATGCCCAAAGGTTTAAGCGGTAAATTTAAATATTTAACCTAACCTTTCTTTGAAGCAGTCATACTAAACAAAACAACATTTTATCTAGACGATCTTGCCCTCGAACTCGTGGTCCTTGGAGCATGAAGCTGCCCTTAGAGATATTATCTTAAACCAGATTAGGATGATATTGGTGACTAAAAACTATCGCTACGCCCACTTTGGTTCGCCATTGAAACCTAGATAGGTAGCGGCTAAAGCAGACGCTATTAGTTTTCCTCATCGTTATTCCTAAATTGGACTTTATACATAATGATACTTTCATTTGAATATAATTTTTGCTTCGTTTTCTTATATTTTGATAAGTTTATTTAAGAAAAAACATTCTTATGACTTTTTAATTTGCGTTAAGCAGACGCTAGATCATAGGCGCTAATTTGGAGAAGCTAGCGCCGTCACTCCATCTAGACTCGTTAAGGACGCGAATAGTTGTATTGGTAAAGAATCCCACTAATATACAATCACTATTAAACATTTGTTCCAAGTCTTCATATACATGTATTTTCAAATATTTTTTAAAATTTTCATGTAATTTTACCGCCAACATTATTATTTAGTCAGTGGCGCGGGTATGAATTTTGGTTTTGTTCTGTCTATTGCAATTGTGCAATGTACTTTTTCGATTAAAAATCCAAAATTTACTAAATTTGGCGTGGTTTTTCCTTTATATAACCTGTTTCTGGAACTCTATGCCCCCCTAGCTCTTGGAAAATCCTGAAATGACGTCCCTGTATACGGAATTCCTCCACTGCCACTTTTTTTCTTGGTATACTTGGTACTTTGTATTTTAAGAAGTTTTATTTCAGAGTTTGAACGTTTAAATGGAGTATAACCCTAACAGGAAAGGTCAAACTTTGGTCATTACTCCGACGTGGTCTCAGCTCAGCAACAGAGTATTTTTAAAGACGCATTCGATCTCCCATTAACCACCCTAGGCCCAAGTCATCTAGCGACTTTGGCCTAAATCTCTAGATTACTTGGGCCTAGGGTGGTTAATGGGAGATAAGCCTAGCTGATTATTTACTGTCTCTCTATATTTAACGGAAAACGAGTAATACACTCACGGTCAGGGCCGGCGGATAATGTGGGTATGGTGGGTAGAAGTACCCACCCGGGAAATTCCGGGTGGGTATTTTACCCACCCGGAATTGATGTCATCAAAGTCGGTACTATGGGGATAGAGCCACGCCATGGTCACAGAATAGCTAGGTTTCCACAATTTTCCAGGGACTACGTATTTTTCCTATCCCCTCCTTGATTAAGTTAATTCATTAAGTATAAAAACTGCAGAAGTAAATTTGTAAAATAGGTTATTAAATATTAGTTTTTAATTCTAATGAGACAAGCGTGAATAGTAAAATGCAGTCTTCCCAAAAGGGCAAATCACAACTTAAGCATAGACCTTTGACAAGTCTTTTCATTTCCTTCGCGTCCATCCCCTTTCTATTTCTGAAAATACGGTAAAGACTGACTTCTATCGGGAAGTGATGCGGAAGTTAAATACAACACTATCTTTATCTCACGCTTTAAATATCGGTGCTGTTGAAAACTATGCACGCGGCACTGCCCCGATTGAAATAGATTAAAGTAAATCATCAAAATCAAAATTTAAAAATACATAAAATGACAAAAGCATAATTTTCATAAGTGTATTTAAACGTTAATGTTTGTCGTCATTAGTCTCTTTGTATCAAACATTTATATAAAATAGTTATTAGCTACCTCCCGTTGTAGGAATTATAAGTGCATATGCATACACTATAAATTTTAGAAGGTAAACGATACTAAATGTATATTACATATATGATATTGAGTTGATTATTTGGTTAGTAGTGGGCTCTAATGTAAGTGTTCAAAAAATAAATAACTGATTCTCCCTAAACTGCTTATTTGACACCAAAGCCATAAAGTCTCCATTTATTTTTTAAATAATTGTAATTTAAATAATCGGTGCCTAATTTTAAGGAACGAAGTCTTCTACCACAAATTGGGGTAGTAAAAGTACCCACAGTTGTCAGTACTACGTTTTATAACGTTGTCTCTACCTTTCTATATAATTGAGTTTAAATATTAGTACTCAGATCCTTCAAACATCGTTACACGTAGCCATATGAATTTTAATAGCTACATGAAATCACGCGTCAAAATATTTGGAAAAATTGTTGAATCAGTTCATTTCCGAAAATGCAAAGCGCAGTACAGTTTTTGCATTGCGCAATTAATACTATGTAATAATAAATTTGAATAATACTAAATTTTTGTAGTTTTTACCTCTATCAATTTCTCTTAATTAGTATTATATAGGCCTATCTTTTTATGCAGGATAACCCAATAAATCCGCCCCCCCCCTCCTTCTTCTGACTACCCACCCGAGATTAACACGATCCGCCGGCCCTGCTCACGGTAGAGGCTATTTCTTTAATTATTGCCCGAAAATATGTATGTTAGTGTTTATTATTTTTACTACAATAAAACTAATTATTTTCCATTGATTTTTGTAAATGCACATTGCATGCTTCTATGTTATCATAAGCATATGATACCTCTAAGTATTCAAATAAACCCTTTCAAGGTGGAATCTTTGTCTAGAAAACGTGATGTCAAAACTTGTCGCTTCGATTACCGCGAAAATGAAAATTTAAATAAAAATCTCGGTGCCAGCGCTGCTGTGCGGTCGAGAATGAAACTATATTGGGAGGGACTAATTTTACTAGGCGCAGCTTAGTGGGGTGGAAGGTATGATGATCTTTACAATAATTTTAGTGTCATCTGCTCGTGTGGAGTAAGAACCGTCTTTTCTCTTCATCTAGTGGGCAAAAATGGAATAATTCAGTTATATTGAAAGGGAATTAGAGAACCACATTTAATTAATGATAGATTAAATAAAGTTATTAATTCTATATATCTTTATAAGCCTTGGCTCTAAAAACTTTACCGCTAGGGTTTGAGTGCCTTTCTTAAAAGTTTTTACTGTCAAATCGACTTGGGATGATTTTTCCCAACGCTTCCCACTCAATATAATACCTCTTTCAGCTTCAAAATTGCACTTCATTTGTTATACACAAATTAGAAAAAGTAAAATTATTATAACTCGAGAAAATTAAACTTCCAACCATTTCCAACACATCGCTCCCATCCGCTCGTTAAAACTGTCGGCTATTTTCATTAGCCAATAACCGTGACTCTTTAGTTAAGTCACATGAGAAAAATAAACCAATAGAAAACAAGTTCACCAAGAAGGCGATAATATTATTTCGTGCCCGTATTCCATTTAAGCAGGTAGCATAAAATCATGAATTAGTAATAAACCTTAAATTTGAGTGAAATATTAGCATACATGGCTTCGATAAGTAAGAGTCACACTTATTTATTACTTCTGGCCCTACGCGGCTTCGATAAGTAAGTGCCACACTAAGTTATAACTTCTGGCCATAGGCGGCTTCGATAAATAAGTGCCATACTTATTTATTACTTCAGGTCATACACGGCTTCGACCTGTCACACTTATTTATTACTTTCGAAAATTATCAAACCGGCGAGGCAAACTTATTTTAAACTGTAAGGGGGGGTTTTGGGGGTTCAACCCCCCCCCCCCGAAATGCTTATGACGGGGGGGAGGGGATGCCTTATAAAAATCGGTGAAACTTCCGTCAGCACCCCCCCTTGAAATTTTCCCTCGAAACCTCCCTGAAATAAAATCATGGATATGCCCTTGACTGAGCTATTTGCTTCCTTCGTGATAATCAGATATACCGGAATTCTTTCCTTGAACTGGACGCAGTAGTTCTTCTGGCTGAGCATTGGAACCCCTGAACTAAATGCATCTGGCCCCGAAGAAGACTCTTCTGATTGAGCTTTAAATGCATCTGGCCCCCAAGTAAAATCTAGACGCCTCCACCTTTTCGCTGCGTACGCTTTTTTTTTGACAGAGATCTTTCTCTAGTTTTAATAGAGTGGCTAGTACTTGCACCTCGCAGCGAGAGGAGCCGGGTTCGATCCCAACTTGTGGTACTGTGTAAAAACTCGGAACAACTCCTTCTGCGTTGAGTTTGCAAGTTCTCCCCCCACTGGTTTAAGGGGTTTTCCCTCGAGCTTTTCGGTTTCTCCTTCCATAAAAACATGTTGAGGTTAACGGTAATAGTTAGTGTAGGGAGCTGTTCGCTCGCTTGGCATGAAGGGGTTTGCCACCACGCTCCTACGCACCTGAATTATTGGCTTTAAAAGTCGGTTGATGACTTAGGCCTAAGGTGGTGTATTGGGTATTAGCCTAGCTGATTATTATTATTATTATTATTATTATTTATGTTATCTAAATCTCTCAAACCTGACATTTTTAATAATTACAAATAAGCACTTCAATAATAGCAAATAAAACCCCAAAACCCTTTACGCCTGACACATTTTAATCTTTAAGGGAAATCCCCAAAAACATTCAATCAAAAGCTTAAAACAAATGATTTTTTTTAATAATAACAAATAAACGCCAAACCCTAAAATTATTTAGTCCTAACGCATTTAATATTTCAGGGAAATACTCAAAAACATGCTACAAAAGCTTAAAACAAAAATCAAACCTCCTGACGCATTTAATATTTCAGGGAAATACTCAAAAACATGCTACAAAAGCTTATATCAAAAATCAAACTTCCTGGCGCATTTAATCTTTCACAAAAATTAAACCGAATATCAAACCAAAGTATTTTTAAATACGCCTGGCACATTTTTATCTTTAAAGGAAATCCCCAAAAACAAGCCATCAAAAGCTTAAAAAAACAAACGGAAGGAATAAAACTCATCAACCTGAGATATCCAAAAAGGCGAAACTGTATCTTTCACAAAGCTCTTCAATTAGAACATAACTAAGAAAAACGATTTCGAATATTAAGTGTCAAACCGAGAAGTTATTTATTATTTCGTCACACTTATTTATTACGTCTGGCCATACACGGCTTCGACAATATCCATGACCCAGCAGGTGGAGTTGCCAGATTAGTTTTAATGATCCCGTACACCCAAAAACACTAAAAATTGGGAAAATAGCCGAAAATCTCGCCCAAACAAAAATTGTTCTCTCTTCGATACAGCCCAATTCCAGTCCAAGGAAATCGCTATTACCTGATGATTAAAGAAATGAACTACGAAGGCATTTTAGCCTTTGGTAGTGGTATCAGGGAAGGTATATAGCCTTTTGAACGATAATTCGAAGAAAATAAAGAAACTTACAGCAGTAAGAATATTTATTGTCGTACATAATAGCGTATTATGAACCTTAAATTTTGCATAATTTTTAAAATTATGAAATTATGATAGAAGTAAACAATTTATAATTGTCATTGTACATTGCCCACGCTTTTTTTCCCGCAATAGCATTCATAAAGTAGCCCAATTTTGGCGGGAAACCACCCCCATCTTGCAGCGTCCCAATCCCTCTTTCAATATTTTTGTCCGGGGGGGGGGGGGGGGGGGGGCACGAAATAAAAACGGTTTGTTTTTCCTATACGGAGGAACGAATTTTCCGAGGTAATATTGACATTTCTCTTTTGAGACAGTTTAGGCTAGAGAAACGTCGGCTACGTTGACACACAGCATATTCGCTATAGGCAGCGTAGCCATTTTACTACTTAGAGGTATCATCAACTTATGGTGTTATTAACAAATCGTTTTCATCATTAAAATTCATTTTATATTTCCAATAGAGTTTCATTACACTTTCTCGTACCACGTTCACAATAGGCCAAGGGAGCGCGGTTTCCCCTTTTTTTCTACTCTCGAAAATGCAATATTCTCCAGCAAAGAAAGGTCTGTCGAATAGTAAAATTTTCAAAATTAAGCAACCCAAATGGACTGGTAACTTAAAACCAAAATTATCAAAATCCCCAATATTTCGCGCTTTTTGCATATTATTCGTGACAATTTGTTGTTTATACCACGAAATTGAATTCCTCGAAGATTATTACAAGTACCCGACAGTTCAAAATGTTGGGATCGACCGATCAGGAAAGGTTCACTTTCCAGCCGTTACTCTCTGTAACAACAACAGGTAAAATTTTAATTTGATACGAAATAAATTAATGTGATCTGTTATAAAAACCATCTTTAACTGGTTAACTAACTGGTTATTAGTGCTCCACACTAGGACATTTCGAAGCCGGGTCTGGAGCCATAAGTCCGACCTTTTGAGTGTGGTTCCAGATCCGGGTCTAACATATGATTTGGAAAACGTTTATTTTAGTATTTCGTCTTCCGAAATGTACAAATCTGTTAGAAAGTGAAAATACTTCATATTTAAAGTATTCAGTGCTATTCTATTCGGAACTGCTTATATTGAATTGCTTATAGTGCGAGCTATTTAGTGGAAACTTCCGTTGGTGGATAATTAAATTGGTTAACTCAATTTTATAAAGCTGCTAAGTGTTTATTCCTTTATTTTCATCGTCGATTCAAAAGAAATGTCCGTTATGCTGAACGCCCAAACAGGGACTTCATTAATTAATTAATTAATTTTTAGTGCTCTAATAACGTCATTTTTTGAAAAGATATAAATACGTTTTTGGAGAGTTTTTCATTCACTGGTTAAAAATTTTGTTTATTTAAATCCTGACAAATATTACACTGTATTTTACTTAATAACGGCCATCTGTGTTAAAGAAATGCGCTTCTAGGGTCGCACTGACAAGTGAGTATAAGTTGGCTGGCCAGTCTTTAAGTGTGACATGGTTATACATTTTTTTTTTCATTTACCCCTAAGTTGATAAGAAATACCAATTAATTCATAATTAATTTTTGTTCGGAACTTCAAATAAAGTGATAATGTAAATGAGACCGAATATTAGTTTGATGTATAAGGGGCAGATTCCGCTTCTACTATGCATATTGGACATATTTCGGAAAACAAGTAACCATAGATACATTTTGAAAATGCTTACAGCTAAAAGTCAAACTACACGTATACAACGTAGCATTTGGTGAGAAGACGGGAAGAAAATTTCGAAAATTTCGGTATACGCCTCGTAAAGAAAACCAACATCAGTGCATGGCTCATAAGTTAAGCTTTGGCTTTAATATGATCAAGTTTGATGGCGATATTGCACGAAAAACCGCGTGCTCTGGGATAATTAAATAGTACTTTCCTTTAACTAGACAAATAAATCTACATCTCTAATGGCAAGTTAATGTAAGTTATTTCCGAAGTTAGTTTAATTTATTTTTAATGAACTTCTATATTTGGTATTAATGCTGCTGATTTCTACGAGCCCGAAATGCATAATTTTCATTGGTTAACCAGTCCCTTGAGAACATGGTCCATTCGCGAGCATTGACTGAACCTATAAGGTTAAATTCTGAAATAAACAGATTGAACAAAAGTAAATCGTGGAAATTTAAAGTAGAAAAGTCGTCAATGATTAAAGGGACTTGCCTGTTATTGTTGATAACTTGTTGCGGCTATCACTCAACTGAATTCCTTGAAGATTATTGCAAAAATCCAACAGTTTTAAGCGTGCACATAGACAAATTTGGGAATATCCAATTCCCAAGCGTAACGATATGTAACAACAACAGGTAATTTATGGGTTTACTTCGCTTGAGTTTACGAAATAGGCCATGGGAAATTAATAATCTACATAATTAATTATTTTAAAACCATGTATTGAGTTTCGTACCCGTATCAATATTTTTTTTATTGAATATTATTATGTAAATATTTTATTTAACATAACAGTTACCAGGAATTCATAACGCTACTAGGAATGATATAACCTGCCCGTAATTCCTATGGTATGTCGTTTTAGCTCCATAGGTTGTAGCTAAATGACGTAAGCCTACGTGATAATGAAATAAGGTTTATATTACATTTGGAGTTAGTTGTGCATGCTAATAATAATTATTATTACGTAATATCTATTTTACGTCCATCTATATCTATTTCTTACATAGAATTAAATTATCCCACGTGTGTTGGCACAAACGTCGTCCGTATTGGGAAGACCTGTTTAATCTGTCGATTATTAGTTGCGATTCTTCTATGCCACCGCAACAAGGCAATCCTACACGACCACCTAATGCCATCGATATTCCGTTTTCCGTAAGTACGGTATCCTAAGCCTAATTATTTTTTTTTATTTAGGTCCTTCTCCCTTTAAAGAGCACCTTAGCATTGATCATAGGTGGGCTAGGTAGAAGCAGGTTAATGTGTCTAAATATAATTCTTCATACGTCAGAGCTGCATACCCTACCTGGCGGCATTTGCGGTAGTTTCAAATTTATCCCACTTTCCGTATAGCTTTCTCACTCGTTTAGTATGGTAATCGTATTTAAGAATTTTGCGTTTTAGGCTGTCAGGTAGATGATTTAACGTATATCCAAGAATTTGGGTTTACCATAAAAAACCATATTTATTCATTACTTGGACAGAAAAATTATAAAATTCTCTAACGAATCGATCAAATAAAAATATTTTTTTTGAAGTGATGCAACTGACATTAAAAATTATGTACGTCAAACAGCACCAGTATAATATTGCGAAATTTACGTATATACCACTCTCGCTGGTTGAATCGTATGTTTTGATTAAACGTAAATTAATTTTGATTATTATTATTGCAAATTTTAGGTGTTAAATGTGTTTAACTGCGGTGACCGGATCGAAGATGTTGACTTGACAGAAGAAGAAAAGGAGTTCTCTAAATATTACAATGCTTTGGCTAATGTCAATCAAACTCTAAGAGTCCTTGCAGGACAAGAACAATGGAGTTTTATCCAAAAATGCACATATTCTTTTAGAAACTGCAACTCAAGGTAATAATTAAAAAAAGTATGAAACTACATTGAAAAACCAAAATTAAAGACACTAAACCAAAGTTTCAACCTAAACATCAGTGGACGAATGAGGTGCCGGGCTGATTGGATTTTTTTTGGGGGAAAGGACCTTTGTCTTTGATCATGAGGGAGATTAGGTGCCCCGTCTCAACAAAGTCATTCCCCCTAAATAAAAATAAACACCGTTTTGATACATGTCAATACTTACTTTTGATCATGAAATGTAATTTTAAAGAGACCTTGTGTTCTACTGAGTACTTTCATCTTGAAAGTGTTAAGATGTTTGACTCAATTTATATCAAAGTAAATTAACCCTGTTCTAACCAAAAAATTATAAATTTTAATACTATTTTTAGCAAACAATATCACAGATTGACTATCACAAAATATTTAAATGGCTAATTAATATCTTAAAATGTTTAAGTTCCCCAAGTATAGGGATTAACCATTAGAACTCTTTCCATAGACGATAAAGATATTGACTTTCGTGTGAGTGAACGGTGCGACACCAGTATAAGACAAAACACGACATTGTGACTTTGGGATATTTCAGTGTCACGGTCATTATATTCATAACTAAATTCGGGGACGATTCTCGACGCGAAATCAGCCTGTGTTTGAGGTCGTGACACATAGCCTGCAAGTTGACAGTTGAAACAAACGTATCCAGTCGGTGCATGGCTGGATAAACTATTGAGAAAAACACGTTCTTAGGGTATGAGGGGAAGGGGGCACCACAGAAAAGTTTCATTGCAAAACTGCAAATGGTACAGCCAGCTACATAAATAACGTCGCCCCATAAAAAGGGGCTCCAAGAAATACTGTAAAAAATTATCCATGTAATAAGAAGGGTCCCCAAAACGAATTTTAGTGGATGAACCTCAAAGACCTTAGTTACACCATTAGGTACAGATATACATAAAACCACCAAAAATTAAGTGCTTATTGCTTTTAAAGGTCTTAATTCGGCCCTGAGTGATTATCATCTGGGTTACTACTGTATAGTGTGATAGCACGATTACAGAAACCTTGTAAACTGTACAATCTGAAGTTCGATTGTATACATATGTGTATTAAAAATAAGAAAATGTCAAAATATTGGTTGAAATTATTGAAATAAAATATATAATACCAAAAGTAAATATTGAGATAAAGTCTAATACTATCGCCTCGACCCACGACATCTTATTTGAGGGGTAAAAAATTCTTGGCTTTGGTGATGCCTTCCCCCTCGCCATTTTTCAGGAACATTAAGGGTATCGATGTACTCCGCCGCGGTAAAAATAGTTCGCTTTAAAATGCACGGATATTAAACTTTCGCTCGCGATAATTTGATAAATTATTTTCCAAAATAAAGTACATAAAGTAAATATATGATTGAACCTAAAATACGACATTTTAAAAACAAGAATATTACTTTTTAAAATAGATACAGATGTAACTTAAATCAGTGCTTTTAGTAAGCCTAATATGACGTGATATCGCGCTAGCCTTAAATTTATGTCATGTGGAGTATATTACAAGAAAACGAATATTTAAACGGATTTAAAAATTAAAAAGGTAAGAATTTTAAATGACATTAAAATTAGTCTTTTTTCGTGGTTTTTAATTAGTTGACATTCAATTCTATAGCCAGAAAAGGAACATATTAATTGGTTTCATAAAAAATGACTAGCCAAGGGTTAAGTTGAAGAATAATGAAGATGATTTTTTCTAACTGGATGTAACCTATAAAGCTATTGGCGAGTAGTTGTTGATTACTTAAAATCTTAATTTAAACGAGGTCCAAACAAAACCGAGCGCGAAGTAAAATACTAGGCTAGCGTTTCTGAAACAGAAGCGGACGATTCGAGACGTCAAAAGCGAGGACCGAAACATTGTGTCCCAAAATTTCTCGGAATGCACTACTTTTCGCGGGAAAATATGTCTAATAAAGTGTTTTTCTATTAGTGGAAAAAAACCACGTGATCGATAGGTTTTTTTTAAAGGATGTCAAGCATGGTGGAAGGTAAAATCTGAAGGCACTATTAGACTTTATCTCAATATTTACTTTTGATAATACCAATTCCTCAGGGTTAGTTAAATTCTTTAAAAGTGAAACTTGTCCTACACCACTTGTAAAAGTATTTAATTTAATTATGAACAGTATGTAAGTCTTTGTTTAATATTAACATTTTCAGTGCTATATATATGTTAAACAATATTGAATTTGGAAACTGCTTTAAAATTTTACCTGACCTGCTAAAGAAACCGTCGAGTGGAATTTACTCCGGTACGTTTTTGTGGTTTCATTGTTTATTGAGAAGTCTATTTGAATATTTCATTGTAGTTTACTAACTTCTTGTAATAGGTTTAAAAGTGCTGTTTAATATCGAACGAAGAGAATATCATTTAACAAGGTACATTACGCCAGATTATGGAATTCGAATATCATTGGGACCTAGTCACAAATACCTTGACGTCGAGAAAGAGACCAATGCTTTTTTGAGAGATGAAGTTACCACTATCATTGCCATTAAACAGGTATATCTGGAAATCTACCATTATGGGAGGTGGAAATCTCTATTGCCCAACTTCTAACTCGACATTTTCAGAATCTAGACATATAAGTCTTATCACCGGATGTCCTATCAACTTTTGCAGTGGTGTTTCTAGGAGTCTCATTTTGGGAGTCTAATTTCGGCAAACATTTTCATCTCGAGGGGAATACCTATCCAAGAGTGTTATTTTGTATTTGTTTTACTTTAGAGCTGTTGGAAAGATTACAATGATTTTAATTCGTGCTCGAGACAAGTTAGACGGTTAAACCGACGGGCTAATCACTCCGCGTAATCGGTGTACAGAGCCGTACCTTTGACTGTACTAATGGGATTTCACGTAATCTTTGTAGTCCCTGCCTTTGGCAGTGGTAATCTAAGCGTAATCTGGTGTACAGATTTTCTAAGAGTGGTTAGCCGGACCCCTCGGGTTAAACAAGAAACTTACAGTAATGACAATGGCAATTAAGAAGTGTTTGATAGGAGTGGCACTATAATTAGCACTGGCTGGGGAAAGTATTTCTTCAACCTTGGTAGTCTACTTTTTATGCGATTTATAATGCAATATATCACATCATAGTTTTTAAATATTAAGTAAAAAACTTGCTAGCGACACCATTAAACTTTTGATAAAAATAAAGTTAAAGTTCTTTATTTTAGGTAAGTTTTCACCGTCTGAAAGCACCATATGCGGACGATTGTAGAAATTACGAAGGAGAAACGCAAACTGTGAGTTTTTCTACTTAAGTTATTTTTACCCTAATTATGGGTGTCAGCAAGAACCCATAGAAGGAACTAAGAACTGTGAAAATATTAAATAATCGCACCATGAAGTTATACTTCTCAAACTCTGGGAATTGACTAGGGCCGCCACGCCGGGTTTTCCCTTTGTTTTCGGCGCGACGCCGTACTATTTTCCTATTTTCTAAAAATATCCAAGGGGTCTGACTCTAGTCATTATAATTATTGTTCAGTGAAAGATTTCTAGCAGAAATTCTATGAAAGAGTATAATAAATATATTTTAGTTTCTGGTCTCTCTTGGTGTATTTACTGTATTATATTTTTTTACATTGTTTGTGGGACTTTTTAATGATTTCGCTGCAGTGGTGGATACAGAAAAACTCAAAGGGGCGCTAAATGACATTTTGAGATATGAGTGTAATAACATAAAATCAAATCTTATACGTCAAAGGGGGGGGGCACTGCATCCGCCACTGTTTCGCCGGCAAGCGCCGCCGCCGCTGGTTAAATTATCCTTACGCCGCCGCCGAAGGCTCTAAAAATGAGACACGCCGCCGCTGATCATTTTTAAATCGGCGTCGGACTCTACTACGCAGGTTTCGATCTGCGGCCTCTCACGTCCGAAGAGAGCTAAATTATAACGTACTGGAACTCCATCTGCACAGTGTTTCGAAAAGCCCAAAATGCGGCAGAAATTAAAAAATTACCAGACACATATCATATTTACATATTTATAACCAGGAAGTCAACAGGAATACCGTAGCACCAAAATTTTAATGCTGCGCCCCCTAGCGACGAACTTAGCTTCCCCCTAGGAACACAGCGTTAACGTTGGTGGCATTTGATAGTCCTTATAGAGTTTAGAGAGTTGACAAAAATTCACGGTCGTAAGTCTTACCATATACCAATAAAATTAAGTTTTAGGGTTGGAAAAGTCCATTTTAGAGCATGTTCACCCGAGATTTCTTCCGAAACACGCAAGTGGATACCCAATATTTTTCGAACGTTTTCTAGTAAACGTTTCATTATATCCATTCCATAAATATTTCCGGTTTCCCTTCGCGACCGTTGAAGAAAGTTGAGTTTTAATATTTAGAAATTAGTTATAAAATTCCTAGACAAAATTAGGCTAAAACGAATAACAGTAGAAAAGCCCTACCGTTATGCAAATTAGTATTACCCTAGCTTATACTAATTTGCAAAAACTATATTATAGAAAACAGTTTAATCAGGCAAAACATCACTTGATAATATACAAGAATTATGTTAACAAATATCTTAATTGCTTATTTGTTTTAAAATATATGAAGCAAACATAGCTATTCAATATTTTCAGTTGCTAAACGCATATTGTTCAGAAAATATTTGTGGTTTTCATTACACAAATCTATCTCGTGTTCAGAATTATTTTAACTGACTGGATAAGGTGGTTCATTTGGTTCTTTAAGTAAATTCTTAACGGCTCTTGGAAGTGGAATTTGTTTTTGCTTTGCTATTCTTTTGCTGAGGGAAATATTCGAAATAATGGGATCACTCGAATCCAGGGCTCGATTAAATATGTCCCGTAAATTTTCAATTCTAGATGTTTTCCTAGAATGCATTTCCCTGTCTCGACGGTATAATTTATTACGGGACTCACCCGCCTGTTCACTTAGAACTCCTATAGGTAAAGTGGACTGCTGAATAATTATTTCACCAAGGCAATACTGGCCAACGTTTTCGGAATCAATGGGAAAATTTGAGGATATGGCACATAAAATTACGTGCAACCCCTCCACAAGCCAACCTTCAATGGAAAGAATTTCTGCAAATATTTCTTGATTTGAAGGCGAAAAAGCCCTTCTGGCCGTGTTTCCATCGTTGCAGGTGCCAAACCCACCAGGATTAGGAAAGTCGACCCTTAATGATAACTTCTCCCACATCAAACGTTGAATATCTTGTTTTCTTTTAATAAAGGTCGGGTTCTTAGCTCCCCCCTTAATGCGCCACGTCTTTAATCCATCAACGTTGCGGTACCCCAAATGTAAGCAAAACTCCATAAACCGTATCCAGGCGTGCAATGGACTAAGTCCATACCGTAACAGAGTTCCATCTTTCGGTAAAAAGTTTTGACGATGAATGTCGTTAAATTGGGTAGGTGTTGCCCCGAAGATTGGGCAGCATTGCTGAGACGAAGCACCTGATAAAATACTAAGCACTTTGCCGTCGATTACAGTAAGATTAAGACTGTACGCGACTGACACAGATATGCCCGAAATGTTTGAAGTGAAGATCTGCAGTTGTTCAATTTGTTGTTTTACCCAATCACTTTCTGCTAATATAGATTCCTAGGATTCTTTAATAAATTGAATTCTTAGGGGTCTACAAAAGCGTACTGACTGCGGGGTTCTGTTTTTGCAGACGGTATGTCCATATTCTGATCTTAGGCTCAAAAGGAATAATTTTGGTTACAAAAAGGCAGGCATCACTAGAGTCGATAGAGCTACCGAAGCTCTGTTTATACCGCGATTGACCGGTGCTTCCATCAAAGCCCCAAGAGACTGTGTACCTGATGATAAATTCTCCTTGAAGATTTAAAATCCGGTCTACAGTGTGGTCTAAAAGATTTTGAAGAGAAACGAACGCTACCGTTTCAGATACATTCACAACAGCCGGCCTGCAGAGTAATTTAGCCTGAAGAACTTATATAGTAAGATGGGAAGAGAGAAGAGCCATGAGATAAAGCAGTTTGCCTGATCATATTATAGGTGTTTACTGATAAATCGCCATCTAAAATCAATGTAAGAGCTTCTGTGTCAGAACAAGACGTTGGCACATCCTTGGACATTCTTTCGGGTATAGCTGATGCTGAATTCGAACGGTTCATGAGTTCTTGTAAGCCCAAGGTCAATCCAGTTTCTCCTTTCCGTTCAACCGCTACTGCTACTGCTTTTATGATTTTCTCAGCGGGTTCGTCTTCCAATAAGGATGCTAACTCACTAACGTGAACTCGTTTTGTGCGAGCAGATGCAACCGAAAATTCGATAATAGGCCTTCCTACATCAGGAACTCCTAAGGGCGTATTTGGATCAGAAATAGTAAGAAGAGTTTCAGGAATTTTAAAAGCTGTCTGCAACCAGACGTGGTGCTTCCTCTCAAAGTTAGCCATCACTCTACCAGCTTGTTTCCACCAACGGTTAAACGTTTTTTTTTTCGCTCTCAATCACTCTCCGTAGAATTTCCATTTGAAACTTCGAAAGGTTTTCCTTTATTTGATTTCCAAGTAAGATTCGGATACTCGAAATACAGTCACCTAGGTTTTTGTGTTCCTTGAAAATTCCAACCAATTCCCTTTTAGTAATGGGAACTCTCGGGTTGCTTTTATCAATTGAATTACTGTTGGTTGGCGAAAAACTTAAAGAAGGTAAAATATTACTACTAAATGAGGCGTCGTTTGTTATTGTTGCGTTGAAAGAGCGGTCGTGGCGAACATGGCCAACAATTTGACTTTGTGGGTTATCCGTATTTGAACAAATACGTTATTCAAATAAGTGAAAGCGCGTTAAATTTAAAAGTAACTTTCGGTTTAAAAAAAAAACACACATTTTGGCGCTTTAAATATTGTTATCTCACTTCAATTTGTTTTCTTCTTCAGAAAGCAACAACGACCGACCAAAATGTATTCGGTAATGATTTTAAATAGTCATTGAAATTCTACATAAATAGCGATACTTGTGGGATAACCGGCTCTTTAGTACAAATATTCAAAATGATATCGTCTTTTTACAAAAAAAAATGTACCTTAATCTTTTATTATATTTAAGATCGTTAAATTTTTACGAAAAAATTCAGGAAGTGTAATGCAATTTTACTATATTGCAATAAAAAATTGATTTATAGCGTTGATAACAGATTAGAACCTCTTCAAAAAAGCGATTTTGGCTTTCAGCCAACGATATTTACTTTTAATTGACATCTGCCAAATAGTATTACCCAAATTGGTATGCATAAGTTGCTTTACCCGCTGATGAAATTTTAGCCAAATATGGCGGTTTCAGCCTAGATTTTCAGTAATATTCTACAAACCTTCCAAGTCAACTTTCTTCAACGGTCGCGAAGGGAAACCGGAAATATTTATAGAATGGATATAATGGAAGGTTTACTAGAAAACGTTAGAAAAATATTGGGTATCCACTCACGTGTTTCCGAAGAAATCTCGGGTGAACATGCTCTAAAATGGACTTTTCCAACCCTAAAACTTAATTTTATTAGTATATGGTAAGACTTACGACCGTGAATTTTTGTCAACTCTCTAAACTCTTTAAGGGCTATCGAATGCCACTAACGTTAACCCTGTGTTCCTAGGGGGAAGCTAAGTTCGTCGCTAGGGGGCGCAGCATTAAAATTTTGGTGCTACGGTATTCCTGTTGACTTCCTGGTTATAAATATGTAAATATGATATGTGTCTGGTAATTTTTTAATTTCTGCCGCATTTTGGGCTTTTCGAAACACTGTGATCTGGTATCTGCTGATTCTCCTCTTATCTCCATTGGTTTCTCAATGCGCTTGCGCGAAATTGCTAAAGAAGGCAGCGTCCCTGTCGAGAATATTGAACCGATTTTATTCGGCAGTACAATGTTTTGGAAATTAATTTTCAATATATTCTGCAACTCTATCATAGCTTAGCGCGCAAGGACAATCAATTTACATAAGTACGCCTTTAAATATACATTACTGCACCTCTTTCCCGGTTCGGAGGCGCTGGCTATAGCTCATGAGTTAGTTGCGGTGGTATAGGTTTGCCGTTGCTACCTTATTTTCAAAACCAGGTATCCCAATAAATTTGGTTTAGGTAAAAAATAGTGTCAATTACTCAATTAACACCTTCGCGTTTCGCTATCTTATTTCTAAAACCAGGTATGTAAAACAATTCGGTTTGGGTAATGATCATTTAAATTTGAAAACGGTTCTATCACGATACCTATTGGGGCCCTCAGGGGCCCGTAGCTTTAGGCCCTTAATTTATCAGCGACCGCAGAGGCGACAAATATGAACGGGGTATGAAAAACGGTTTCAGGTGTGATACCCGTTTGGGCCCTCGAGGGCCCATAACTTTAGGCCCTTGATATCTCAGCGACCACTGACGCAACCAATATGAACTATACGTCCATTAATAGGGTATGAAAATCTCTCAGAGAGCGATACCCGATTGGGCCCTCGGGGGCACGTAACTTTGGGTCCTTGATACGTCCATTAATGGTACATGAAAAACTCTCAAAAACTCTCAGAGGCATGATACCCGATTAAGCACTCGGGGCCCGTATTTTTTGGCCCTGGATTTCTTGGAAACCGCTGAGACCACATATGTAAATGATACGTCGATTCGTGAGGTATAAAAATTTCTCGATAGCGATGCCCATTGGGGCCCTTGGGGGCCTATACATTTGGCTGATGTGGAATTAATATTACGGCTTGGCCGAATTGTTGATTCTTCAATCAGAGTGAGGACAGAATATCCCACTTTTCATTGTACAGAGCAGATATTTAGGTCGTTTCCATTTTGAGAAGTATAACATTTGGCAGCAGAGGACAATGTTATCGTACATGGTTCTTAATTACTTCTATGAGCTCTTGGTGTTAGTACTTAGTAGTTTACTTGTAGAATATCACTAACTGCTAATTACCGAATTAATGATTGGGATCGGTTATGGCTACTTATTTGGTGATATTTCTTGTTTAATTTAAAATGATTGATAGCTGAAAAGCACGTAATTTATTTATAGGAATGCATCAATAAATGCATTCAGCGAGTGAATACGAAACGCTGTGGTTGTTTCAACCCGACGATAAGCTTCGTGAATAATCTAAAGCCTTGCAATCTTTCCGTATTAAACACAAGTGAGAAATCTAAACTAAAGAATTAGAATGTCGCCATATTTTGTTCAAACTAAATCTCAATTACGCTGTTAATTATATTTAAAGCCTGCTGCCTACAGGAATCTGTTGAACTAATAATAAACCGAGATGAGGAATGCCACTGTACTGATCCATGCCAGTAAGTTTAGTATGTTTATGGTTTTCATTAATATCTATTATTTACACGAATTTGCTTAATAGTGAAATACAATATGAATTATTGTTGACGTACTCGAGCCCCTGGAATAAAGTAAGCATCCCTTCAGTTATATTTCAAATTGACCCTGATCCGAGCAACAACCATTTAAACAACAGTTGTGATTAGAATTTATGTAAATGCAATTTCTACGTTTGTCTTTATCAGTTCGAAGAATTAAATATTTATTTGAAAGACACTATTTTAATATCTAAGTCACTAAAGATGCTCACTGAAATAATCTATTTCTGCAACGGCTTAAAATTACTGCTAACTTTTATTTAGATATCTAGCATCGCGAGATCACTTTCAGGTCACTTCTTACGTATTCCAAGTTGAAAAGAGTCGCTCACCAATTACATAACGCACTAAGGGGGGAAAGGAGTTTTGAAAGCTTTACTAAATGTTACAGTGGAAGGGCCGGTGCCAGCCTATTTTTCGCGCTAGGAGATTTGAGCTAATCACACGCACCAATAAACATTTCTTCTTCTACATCTTCTAAATACTAAAATTTATTTTTGTTGCAAATATAACTATCATTTTTTTAATTATTTTTGCATATAGATATGACTAGATTGAATGGTCGTGTCATACACCAAAACGGTTTCAATGCTTGTTTATTCAAACTAAAATCACATGAGCCAAGGATAATAACAAGGCTCAGTTTGGATATCAGGCTTGTATTTATTTAAGGGTGACTTATTGACTTAAGTCCTATTTTAATTTTACCATCAGATAATATTGACCAACCTTTTTCCCCCTTAGAGTAAAATAGCCTAGCTGATTATTATTTATAATTTAGTCAGTAGCGCCCGAGCAAGCGCATCTTAGCAACTCCTTTCGACCAAATGATGACAAAAATCCGTAAATACCTAGTTAGTTTTTGCAATAAAGCCCTTTATGAAAAACTGTTTACACTTTTCAGCTGCCAATTTTATTAATTTAAATTGAATTTCAGTTTAATATCGTCAGTGGCGTCGATAAGATTTTATTTTAGGGGAGTCTATTTGAGACCAACATATGTATGAAAAAGCGTGATTATCGGGGACCATAATTAAGGAAGATTTCTCTAAAAGCTTTTAAATCTAAGTTTACTCATGACACTATACCATATTATATTCGATTTATATTGTATTCTCACAAACCACAGCTTTGATAAGTCAATTTAAACTAACGTTTTGTTATGAATTAAAAAGGCTGGTGGCGTCACTAAATATGTTCCTAATATTTGTTTTGACGAATTCGCCATTTTCTTTTTTAAACTTCATCCCCTCTAACTGCATAAATAAAATAAGTAGTTATAGAGGGGAAAGAGGCTGCTATTTTCGATGCTGTCTTTGACGGCGGCGGTGGTGGTGATGTAAGTGAGTACTGTGGAGAAACCGAATGTTGCCCAGCTAATCATTAATTTCTCTTTAAAGGCACTTGCTAGTGATTTAGTTGGGGTGTTGTTCTATTGGTATTAGTTCCCTCTATCTAACCATGTCAGGGATGAGGCTAATATTATGGACCTGCTCGAATGTTAGGCCATGGTTATGCGTTAAACCATTTTAACCGTTTACTCTACAAATGTAATCCATCCTTAGCGGATAAAAAATTTAGCCAATGAGAATTAAATATACTCTGCACCACTTATTTTTTTTTTCAAAGTGTTTACCCAAGGATATTTCGTAAAGTGAGAGATGTAATGTTTGGTAACGGTGCACTCGCGATTGTGGAATAATTATAAAACAGATAACATAAGTAACGGTGGTCTCTCAGTATATAAGTTTATATATAAGTAAATAAAGTTTGACAAAATACACGTAAACAAACGTTTTTGAAGGAGCCGTTTATTTGACCATTTCATTAGTAGGTACAAAATTTAAATTCCGCGCCCCCTGAGGTCTGTGCTCTGGGCCATCGCCTAGTTCACCTAGTGCTAGCGCCGGCCTGTACAGGGGAGTGGGTTTGGTCGCTCAAATGTTACGTCACAAATCTAGTACTCGCTTTTCTCATTTATAATAGAATGATCACTTTTCTTGACGTAAAAGGATAAATAAATAGGCTTAATTTCGATAGAAATTTAGTAATTTTAAGGTTCACATGCTATTACAACTGAGTGGGGTTTCAATATGCGTTACGTAATTTAGGATGTGGGAGGTCTTTACAATTGCTACTCCTCATTACGAGTGCGGAGAGTCGAAAAAGTCGATTTTTCGTAATTAGTAAAACCCCGCTAAGTAAATGAGCATTTGAATAAGGTCCTTATTAAATCATTCAAATTTATCTCTCGAAATGAACTCCACTTGACAAATGTGACCAGTGAAAAATGACTGCTTTCCCGCACTTTTTATATGTAAATTTCGTTTCTGGATTTTTTTCAATTCGATTTCTTTAATCATAGGAACCAAGCATGGGGTGGTAAGTATCGAAATTTACTTTCATAATTTTTTTTAGAACCGTTAGATGGTACTAACAACGTAAGTTAAATGTCCAACTCAGTCTCCAAGGTAATTGTTGCCATAATAAATGACGAACTTACGTGAAAGTGAAAGTAGAAGTAGACAAAAAACTTATTGTATAACACGCTTACTATTCTTAATTTCTTAGAATCGCTCGTGAAACAACTTTAGACTTAAAATAAAATTTAGACTACTTACGCATAAAATAAGAGATGAAATGTACAAAATTGTCAAGTTTAATTACGTAATAAAAACAGGTTAAAATCATTTATACATATGTATATACGACGACTAGTTTAGGTATTTATATATGACTTTAACCTATTTTTATTACGTAATTAAAGTTGACAATTTTGTACATATCATCTCTTAACTTTAGACCTAGCTTGCCTCATTATTCGAAGCATTTTTTTGTAGGTTCAACATTTTCTTTTCTTCTCTCGATCAAGTTGTGTACACGACGCAACCAAAATATAGCGTAAGTTAATTGTTCATTTTATAATTGAACGAAATTTGGTAATGAAGAAAGAATCTTAGTCGGCAATTTACCACACAGAAAGTACTCTTGTCAAAAGCAGCGGGTTTGTTGTGTTTAGTAAAAATTGTACACCAGATTTCTGTTTGTCAAAGATTTCTTTCGATTTCCAGTGATTTTTATGATTTCCGTTCAATATTTTGAAACCACGATTTTCTGGATTTTTTACTGATAACCAAATATTTCTTTTGAATCCAAATGATTTCATTATTTATCAAATATTCTATGATTTTGAAGATTTCATTAAAGCTTCACCTGCTTTTTCAATTTCGCAATTTATATAAGATTTAGGAATACATATTTTAAACCTAAGACCATTTACCCCTGGACTGCAATGAAGATAGGCGTTGTTGTTAGGCTAGTGTCGCCGCTACCCCAACGCCACCATCGTTATTTAGAGGCAACTCTCGTCCACAAGGGAATTCGGACTGAAAAAACGCGTTCACTTCGCGCTCCTTTCGTTCATAGCGTCGCCCCGCGAGTCGTGACCAATTTTTGCCCGTTATTTACGGCGTAAAGGCTTAAAACACATGGTAAAGTTTATTGAAATTCCACCTAAAACGTTTTGGGAACTTATTGAAGGTATGTTTAATTATGAATTTTCGAATTTTTTAAGGAAATGTTTTTTAATCATTTTTATCATGGTGTTAGATTAGAGCTTGGCGAAACATAAATTAACCGCTAAAGTTTTGATTAACCATAAAAATTACGGTTAACTGTTTATCCATGGATATTATCCACGGCTATATAGCAATTTAATAACTAACGATAATTTTCGTTTGTGGATAAAAATAAATAAAGTGATTATTTCTTATCCAAACGCCGAGCTCTGTGTTAGATACTCGTCTACCCGCTAGAAATGAAGAGGAGCTCCGTCCCGAGTTCGAGAAAAACAGCGGAAGAGAGCGCGAATCGTGCGCCTCCTAAAGAAGGGGGATAAAAATAAGGGGGGTTGCTGCATGTTTGTGGATTACTTTCGCGGATTTTCTCCACTTGGTGGTGTTTTGTAGCGGACACTCTGAAATCGGAGTTATAACGTTGGCATTGTAGTCCAGGGGTAAATGGTCTTAGTTTAAACGTTAAATGGCATTTTTTGACTGAAAGAAATCAGATTTTTCGAATTAATTTATTTATTTCAGGTGCAAGACTTACTTGGAGGGGTTGGGGGTCATCTTGGATTGTGGCTGGGAGTATCACTGATGTCGTCTTTGTGGAAAATTTTCGTATATTTGGATCAAATAAAACGCTGGCACTAGTACGAGGAAATCACCTGCTATTGTAATACAAGCACATCTCCCAAAATTCTTCGCTGGCCTTGAATAAATTTCAAAGCCCAGAAGCTTTTTCAATAATGACCCATCTGCCTTCAGCTTTTGACCTTCCTTCTCCAACAGTGATTTGTGCATTGAAAGAACCAATGTCTTTGGTTTCGTTGCTGTTCAATCCATGATCCATTCTTTCGCCACTGTCGATGTGCCATGTACATAAGCAAAATGAACTTCGGTTTGTGGTTCATGTGGTCCTCCTCGTGATCCTTCTTAATTAAGTTTTTCGCCTTGAAGGTCTATCGGCTGAAGTACCGCATATTTTCCCCCAATAAAGCTTAGTTTTCTCCCCCACTTTTTGGTCTCTTTACTTGTTCGCGTTTTTACTCCTCACTCTCTAGACCATTGGTGGTTCTCGTGTTTTTATCCTTCATTGAAGCCACCTTACTAGCTTCCTCTAAATCTCGCTTGACTGTTTTGTTTACGTTGTCTACATTCTGGATGGTTAAGCCTAAAGCATGGGCGTAGGGATTAAGAACTATTCCATGTTCTCTTCTTATACGTCAACATAACAACGTTTCGCCATATACCGAGATACTCTTTCCTAAGAGCAGAAGCTAATTTCTAAGCAAACAATAGTCTTCTGGGGTTATGACAAATTTTTTTCCAACATAACTAAACCAGAGGGGCAGTTCACTCCAATGATTATTAGGACACACTCGTATGATTAAATCATGATTAGCTTAGATTAAAATTAAATCAGTAGCTCTGGCTGTACAAAGATTAAATATGATTAAATCATGATTAAATTTGTAATAATGATTATTAGGACACCCTGTAACAAAGTGATCTGACCCTCGACTAAAACAACTAATACTAAATTGGAAAAAATCAACAAATGTAATTAAATGGATACTGTCAGTGTTTGATAACAAGCTATTATACATTGCCTGTTTGTTAATATAGTTATATTGTCGAAATAATTAATCTATTAGACTTCATAAGACAAAGGATCAATTAGATCAAACGGGTTAATTTTCTTCAAATCTTTAAGCATTATATGTAAATTGTTTGTTTGCCCTTAGCTATCCGGAGCTAAGCCATTACCAACAAAAGTATAGCTTGAAATGGTCCGTAAACTGTAAAGGGGCAGGCTAAAAGTATAAACCTACAGTTGAGTAGAAGTAGGTGCTCAAAGTAGGACAATTTCGTCAATAATAAAGTTTCGTAGAGAATAATCTATAATTACAAAATATTGTTGGTTTTTGGTGAAATACCGACATGAAAGTTGTACAATATTAGAAATTGTCAACGGCTATTTTGTAGAGGTGTGCAAAATATTTGGTTAGACCAAATAATTCTATCGAATAGCACTTGGTTCGTTTTTCTTGGTCAAATAATCGAATATTCGAAAAGATTGGAAAAAAGTATTTGGTATTTTCAAATAGTTTGCAAACTGGTCGAATAACCGCGGATATTTTTCTAATTTGTTGAGTTTCAAGGCCATCAGAGGAGAACGCTGTTAAATTTCCGAACTAGTGCTTATTTCTGGCACCTCTCTTTAGGCCACAGCGGCAAGGACCATATAAAGTGTAACTTGCACGACCATTATTCATACCTTGTGTATTAAAACTTCTTATTCTAGCGCCTATTGGCTAGATTATTAGCGTGTTCTTTGTTATGGAATTTTCTAGAATAGCAAAGTAAAACTAACACGTAAAGCAAGTTCAAAACAAAACTAAAAACTGGGAGAAAGGTTGAAGTAAGTAACGTTTGGGATTTTTCGGTTTTGATTTTTTGAGTTCACTAAATTATTGGGGTTTAAAATTATTATAAATTAAATTACTTTTTTATTTTTTTGACAAATATGCAAACTATTTGGTTATTTCAAAACCAAATACGTCGAATTATTTGGTATTCGAAATACTATTTGGTATTCGAAATACTATTTGGTATTTGATCAGTTAACTGGCTTAAAATTTTGCTCTAAAAATATTCGACCAAATTATTTGACGTTATAAATATTCGATTTGGTATTTGACGTGCCTTTAAAAAAATATTTGATATTCGATTCGATCCCCAAAAAATGGTATTTGCACACCTTTACTGTTTTGGCACGTTTATGTGGTTTTCTCTCCAAATTATTGAAATGGCAAATTAACAAATTGCTTACGTAGAAATAAGCATTAAGATTTTAATCCTTTTCATTTATACTAGTTGGTACAAATTTATTTTGATGCAAAAATAAGAAATTTTTAAAAACTAATTTCAAAATATCTATTAACGAAAATCACTATGTGGAAATTTTGGCATTTAATTAAAAAAATCGATGTTTCAAATTGATTGATTGATCGAATGTTTAACAATTCGGCTCAGCCGTAATATTAGTTTTACACCGGGCTCCCTAAAAACAGGGTTCCGAAGTGGTATTTCACAGGTGGTAAATTATGTGGTAAATAACGTGATTATATAAAATGGGAAAAATAAAGTTTAAGATCTTCTTAATTAAGGTTGATATATTCCTTTTTGAATGATTTTCTTGATTTCAAATATAATTTAAGCCAATATTTATCATTATTTACCATAATTTACCATTATTTACCAGTGGTATGTACAGTATTCGAAAAAAGTGGTATTTTTGGTACACTGACTTAAAAATAAGTCCTAGACTTGCCACAGCTTTACTGAAAGGGAATTTTTTTAATTCGCGTAATTCGCAACCAAAAGTTTCAATAGGTGGCGCGCGCGCCGCGTCGGAATTGGAAAATGTGGGTGAAACAAACTGATCGCTCCGTAGAAAGACGCGTTATTTTTGAAGTCGGAAAAACGCGTTTTCAGCCTGTTATTCTAGATTTTAAGAGCTAAATCGGTTGCTTAACTAATTTTATGATCAAAAGTTTGTAAGTATTGAAAAATGATTAAATATTGTTCGGTACCTGGTTGTAAAAACCACCCGACAATGGAAGACGTAAGATTCGATTTGTTTTCTAAAATTCCGAAACTTGCCAAGACCTGGGAAATAAAATTGAAAATGGCTAGGAAACCCTCAAGAAATATGGGCTGCGTTCAACAACTATCAACGGAGAAAAACCGTTGAGTTATCGTTGAGTTCTTTTAATCAACGCTACGTCACAAAAATCTAAGTTGTTGATTTATAGTTCGCTGACTTAACGAACAAAATATCTTATGCTAACCCTCCTTTAACTTTGTCGAATGACGTCACGACACCGATGAGCAACGGAAAAACCATCTCGCTCAGCCGATGTTTTCGCTGAGTCTCCGATGATCAACGCGACGTCAAAACCGGAAGTCAAAAAACCCGTTCAGTAAAAAACCGCTGACCGTTGAGCTCAGCGCTGAGCTTTTTTAGAGTTGTTGAACCAAAGATAATTTAAACTCGTACCCTAGATTCGAAATCACTCTCTCGCGCGTTGCCGATAGCGTTTACCCACTTCCCGCCGGAACTCAGAAAAAATTCGCTCCGTGTTTTGCGCCTTACCGCAACCACAGCCAACTTCGATCACGCGCTGCCGCGCTATATAGGCAGCGCGTGATCGAAGTTGGCCGTGCCGCAACCAATGGAGCCCGATTTTTCTGAGGTCACGTGCCGGAAAAGGGTAAACGCTTCGTAACAAAACCGTCAATGGGAAAGCTCTCAGTATTCGAATCTAGGGTACGAGTTTAAATTATCTTTGGTTGAACGCAGCCCAGGTTGTGTGTTCGGCCCATTTCGAACCAAATGATTACAAAACCATTCCAAATTGTGAAAATTCAGGTAATTATTAATATAAAGATAACACACCTAATGATTCTCCTTCAACACTCTCCCCTACTTCTTCTTCTGTAATTTCTTCTTTCAAGTTTCTTTAACACTTGAAAAACTACTTAACCTAAAAAATTCAAGCTAATAAGTTACATTTTGCTAAGCCTACTTCCTTCGTTCTAAAAAAAAATTCCTTCTCGAACGCAAAAAAAACGACTTTGAAGTGTCAGCTGCTTACATTCTTCTCTATTGCGCCCCCGGTTTGTTTTAGTTTAGAGAAATTTCGCTCGGTGGCGCTACTAAAACTTTTGAATACGAATAGAAACGTGCTTCTCAACCTATTAAAATATATAAATTATCCTAAGTCTTTGCAATGGTACATTTTAGGTCCTAAAACATTTGTAAATTGACTAATAAGAAGCCAAAAAAAAAGAAACACCAAAACAACTCAATAAGAAAAATGTTGAAGAGATCACGATAATACGTTAGCGACTACTTGCTCAACGGTATGAATTTTTTTACCACAAACTAATCATGATAGGGGATATTAAGCCATTAAAAATTGGCTGACCTTGAAACACGGCTTCAAGGTCTTTCAAAGTGTATCTGGAGAACGATCAAATTCGTTAAACGAATATGTTTGGCCTGGTACTCATTCTGGCCCCACGAGATGCAATCGCCCTCGTTGCAACACATGCGCGTATGATAGTTACGACTTAATAGTTACAACCCCAAGATCCGAGGCTCTTTTTCTTGTACAACATCAAACCTCGTATACGCCCTGTCTTGCAAAGTTTGCGATTTAGTTTACGTCGGAGAGACCGGTCGCCTTCTCGCTGATCGTTTTCGGGAACACATATTTGATCTAGCTCTCTTTTTTTGGCTCGCGTTCAATACGCCGTCCATCGCGCGTGCTTTTAAATTTAAAATGTTAGTCTTAATTCAAATCTTGTACCGCCTTGAAGGCATATCTTGCCGAAGTACTGCGATTTCAGTTTTATTAAATTTACGGTCTATTCTAGAACGATAACTCCTGGACAAGCGTCCCAACGCTATAGCTACGTTTAAAGTGTGTCCGCGCATGAACACCACTAAACGGAGAAAAACGGAACTTCCCATCCCCATGTACCCCCTTTTCCAACCCCCTTTCCGAGGAGTTGGTTTTTCGTGCTCTCTGCCTATGTTATAGCCAACTAGCCGAGAAGCCCGCCTTACAGGCGGGCCCTCAGCTAGTTGTGTGTTTCGAGGCACTCCACCCCGGCACGCCCCCCATAACCCCTTTTTCCCATAGGATAATTTCCGTGCCACCCTTTCCCGCATAGTCGAACAACCGCAGTAAGGCACCCTTCCCCTTTTACCCATGCGATAATTTCCGTGGCACCCTTTTCCCCATAGTCGAACCACCACAGTAAGACCCCCTCCCCCTTTTCCCATGCGAGATTTTCCATGGTGCCCTTTTCCCTAAAGTAGAACCCCACCAGTAAGGCCTTTCCTCCCCCTTTTCCCCATGTGATAATGACCGGGGTACCCCCTCCCCATTCTTTCCATGTGATAATTACCGTGGAACCCTTTTCTCCATAGTCGAACCACCGCAGTAAGGCTCACTCCCTTTTGTCCCATGCGATAATTGCCATGGTACCCTTAACCCCATAATCGACCTCCCCCCCTAAGGCCCCCTCCCCCTTTGCCCATGCGATAATTACCATTTTCGGTGTCCTATAATTTTAACAGTGAACTATATAGGACGTTTTTTCCGACTTTGCGATATTGATGACCTATAAATCCTATAATTTGAAAATTTCTTACTGAGAGCGTTAACCGTCCAAGAATTTCTCGGCTCGCAGCTCACAAATGCGATGGATAACTGTGTTTTTATAATTTTGCATTTTTTTTATTTAAAAAGTTTTATTTTACTATACGTCACTGGGTTTATTTAAAAGAGAAATTTTATCAAACATCAGTGGGATATCCGATGCAAAATTGAAATTACCGCCAAATACAATATGTCCTATAACTTGGATTGGAAATATATAATTTTTAGTCCTTGGGTCTATAATTGCATTTTGGCTATCTGGCAACGCTGCTTTCAAATCGGAACGACCCCGATACCGTCGCCCCTCCCCGTTTCCGAAACTCACCGCCTTCCCCCCTCCGAAATTCGCGGTGGAAAGAGAGAGAATATCGGGTGTCTTGCGTGTTGGGACAAACACGGCCCAACTCTCAGGGGCGACAGATTTTGAGAAAATAGATAGTCGAACCACCTCAGTAACGAAGCGAAGGCCAGCAGCTTCTCTCGCCGTCCCGCGCGGGCGCTTTCTCGCCGCCCCGCCTTTGGCTTCGTGGCCGACTATGCAAACATTCCTGAAAGCTCGGACGACGACGACGACCAACGTACCAAGCGCTCCTTATAATATAGATGCCGCGAAAATAACTTTTCCGAGAGAGAGAAATCTACACCGTTATTATTTATTATTTATTATTCTTACTTTTCTTAAACTAATTACTTTTTATTGATTTTTGTAAATGCACATTGCGTGCTTCGGTGTTATAAACGGGAACTATATTCATTATTAAAAGATATTTTATCTCAAATCGATTTTCAGTACATTTTCTCGTTAAAGTTCAAAATATTTGGAGTTAGTGCTGTTAGTTCTCCTCTTCAAAATGCGGCACCCTTCAGCAACGAAAGTCTGGTCGAGAAATAAAATATTGAACATAAAGCAATCCAAATGGAAAGGTAACTCAAAACTTAAACTGTAAAAATCAACAATATTTAGCTCATTTTGTGTATTATTAATGACAATTTGTAGTTTATACCACGAAATTTAATTCCTCGAAGATTATTACAAGTACCCTACGGTTCAAAGTGTTAGGATTGACCAATCAGTCGGCCTACCACAAGTTTTAGCACAACTTAACGATACTTCGTTAAAATTAAAAACCGATTTCATAAACCTTTAATGCGTATAAATATTATATTATAATACTTAATTATAAATATAACAAAATATTGCTGAAAGCTAAATAATGTTACCGAAATTTTTTCTATTTTTACCCAATTTTTTAGGTTTTCTACAACACTATATTTAAAAGTGTAGAGTATGTTTTATTCCAATTCCTGTAAATAAAGAAACTGCGTAATATTGAAATGGGGTAACTGAACAATGAATGATAAATTTAAATAATTAAAAGGTATCTTGAGAACTTCTTATTCAACTTTTGCGCGTGTATGGTTGGTAGAGAACGTTTTGAAGTTGTGTCTTACAAGTACAAAAAAATATCACTTATTTATATTTAAAAAAAAATACGCTTCTTATTTCTAAAACTGGGTTTTAAAGAAGCAAATTGGTTTTTATACTGAAATATGTCAAAATTAATCTTTAGGTTACTAAACTAGCCAAAAAAGGATATTAATATTTGTAGCATTTATATTAAGGATGTTTTCAACGTTTTGTCTGTTGGAAAATGCTATGTTCCAAGTTTCATTTAATAATATTATTAAATTACATAAATAAAAATTACTTTTTCAAGTAAAAAATTAACGGGTTTATGTCAGGATTAACATAAACTTTTGAAATTCTCAAGATTATATTATATTTTAAATTTATAAAACAAACACGTCTTTCGAGCGTGAGAGCAACTTTATGGGCCTTTCAAGGTCGTATATTTTGAAAGACATTACGTTAATATCGATTCTGGATAATTTTTCTCTTCTGTAGAACCTGCACTTTCAACATTTCTTAGTAACACGACGCTAATATATTTGCCTTACTTACGGTAAGTAATATAATCTGTTTCGTACTTTATAAAACTTAGTTTAAGTCATTCGCTTTAAAAACTAAATAATAAAAGATAGTATAGCACATAATATATGTTGATTGTTCGTGAAGTTTTTAAAAAATTATGAATATAATACTTAAGAGAGCTAATATCAATTTTCCATTTTTTCCCCTCGAAACCCCGACTAAAGTTTTGAGACAAAACATTAAGCTTAAAATTGATATTTTTATCAATAAAATCATATATAAAAATATATAGGTTTACTTTGATTTCTATTAAATTATGATTTTAATTTCATCAAATTAATATCTTTGAAGAGCAAAATATCCATCATGAAACATGCACCTTAGCAGGCTCCCGCTGATTTTTCAAGATTAATTTACCAAGAAATAATTATGCCCGGGAAATGTATCGTATCGTTACATTATTGCAGGGGTTAAATTTGCTGTACAAATAAATATCCCAAATTTGGTGTACACATAAATCAATATCCCAAATTTAGTGTACAAATAAATCAATATCCCAAATTTGGTGTACACATAAATCAATATCCCAAATTTAGTGTACAAATAAATCAATATCCCAAATTTGGTGTAAAAATAAATATCCCAACGCACTGTATTATTTTATGTTTTACATCAACAGCTAATAATAATATACGCTGTAAATGGTTAGCCGTTATGCGGTAAAAGCTTTCGAAATTTGGCTTGGAATTCTAGCCTATATTGAAAACTGCTTCGTGCCTGGATAAGTCTCTGGTGCTTAGCATATAATTTCAGATGGATATTTTGGTGTCATTGAAAATCTCGTAGAATCACGAAAAACCATAGCTTTCTTATTAAAAGAAAAAGTGAAAATTTATGTTAAAGCATTGCCTCCTTATTAAAAATGTTTATTCCATAAAAAGTACTCTACCCATAAGCACTTTCTTAGCCCCGTGTACAATTTGATATTTTAAAAACAAAGTTTACTACAGTTTAAAATAGCATTGTCAGTGCCGATTACAAACCAATGAGCCTACCATTTAAAGCCGTTGTTCCCTATATTTTTTAAATAACCGCATCGCCGTTGGCTACATTTACACCTATATTTAATCTCGAATATATAGACATTAACAGAATTTACGTTTGGATCATGCGATGAGATTCAGAGAGGAGGGATGGAAAAAACTGGTTCTCGGTGAAAGTAAATTCTATTGAATCTTCTCAGGGGAGATGAGTCTTAACGCATTCGAGTTAAACCGAAATATTTATTGAGTAACTACTCGTCTTTACAAATTATTAACTATTTCTTAGGATTTTCACGATACATTTGGAAAGTTTGAATCGGTTGTAAGAACAAGCTCCTATAGTCGAAAAAGGGCTTCACTTTCATGACCTATTAAAAACGTAAGTACGAGGTTAAACGTGAGTGATGTCAGCTTTGTATCGTGAAAAACTTAAACGGTTCGTTCAGCCAAGGGCTACCTGTTTTTTTTTGGTATACTTATTTCGCGCGAAAACTCCGATAAATTGGTAAATCGAGATCTAGTTGGAAGTCTTTTTTTTTACACTTTCTTTTTTTAAACTTTCCAACAAATAAAACCTGTTATAAAATCAAAAAATCTTATCTATCATCGAAGCGTAACTATTGGGAATATTAGCAGTAAACATACTAAGTAACAACTCATTCCAATGAAGGTTTGCGCATTTTAAAGAACTGACCTGGTTCTAAGTCGTGACGTAGCCTTAATACTGAGATTTGAACTGTGATCGATGATATTTGAGGTAAAAATTGAAGCCGCGTTCGTCTAAACCTGTTTGATGAAAATTCAATGTGAATGAAAATTTCCACTTAATGAGATCAGTGAACTCATTACTGTTAGTGACATTTTGGCTCAAGCGCGTAGCTTTATCTTAATATATCAGTATTGGGTCGAGCATTGGACACGTTAAGAAAAGCCCTTCGAGAAGTTCAAACTGAAGGTTCAAAAGATTTATTAAGATGCTTAGGATAGATTATCCCGTTCAAATATCGGCCGCTTAACCTATCTATTGTTATTATTATAAACACTACAGTCGAGCCCTCAGCTAGTTGCGTGTTTCGAGACGCATTAATTAATCATATAAAGTTGTTTGTGGTATTGGTCAAAAACTCGTATCTTTCTCGACTCAAAGACCTATAGTCGAACCAACGGCGTATCCAGGATTTCATTTCGGGGGGGGGGGGGGTAGGGGATTGAGGAAAAAATATCAAGGAGGGATTCTGACGGAGGTTCTGTGAATTTTATGTTGAACCCCCAAAACCCCCCTTTAAAGTCGAACCACCCAAGTAAGCTCCCCCCTTTTTCCCATGCGAAAATTCCCGTGATACCCATTACCCCCCCCGCAAGACCAATGGCTGATTTGCTCATGACAAACAGAAAAAAACTCGCCCTTGAGTCAACCCCCCCTCCTTAAACGCCAGAATACGCGAAAGAGAAACTAACCTAGCGAGAGAAAGGGTGAGTAAGCGATAGCGATAGCGCCCGCAGCCCGCACCGTCCGCGGCGTGTTGCTTTTCAGAGTGCTGAGGCAAAAGCTCGAACGACGAAAGACCAACGTACCAATTAATAATTAATAATTTAACAGAACGCCATTTTGAAGGTTAAAATTAGTTTATTTCTATTATAATATTTCTATTAATATATTTTGGTGATTATCAAATTGAAAATCAAGATAGTCCATTTGGGCACCCCTGATTCTACCATTTTCGATATCAAGTTAAATAACCACTAAAATATTGCTTTGCACGAACTTTATGTTTATAATATCTTCTAATCCTTTTTCAGGCTACCACTCATTCGTAATGAAATTCCCGTACCCTGGAGTAGTTCTAGTATTTTTGGCTACTCGTTTCGCAATTGTATTATCGGATGACTCTCTGATCGTGAGTACCGCGGTGGGCGATGTTGAGGGAGTTTGGAAATATTCGTATAATGGAGCTCCGGTACGAGTGTTCTATGGAATACCGTACGCAGCGCCCCCTGTGGGCAGAAGACGGTATATGCCCCCTGAGCCCGTGCATCCTTGGAAAGGGGTTCTCAATTGCACTAAAGCCTCTGCGGCTTGTATGCAGAAGAGATTTTCTCTGATGAAAAGCCATGAATTAATCGGCAGCGTGCTGGGTATTGCCGATCTAACGCCGACTGAAGATTGCCTCAAGCTGAATATATTCGTTCCCAAAGTTAGTTTTTTATATATATAATTTGGTTATAAATTGAGTTTACGTAATGAGAGTTATGTTAGAAAGATTTGTTGGTTTCTGACGTCACTACCATCTCTCAATATTAAAAAATAATAATTCTAGAAAAAAATAACATATTGGTACAAAAAGCAACTGTTTTTCAAATTACGTAACGGAAAACTGGACCTTTTCAAAACCCCAACCACTGTAGTTACATAACAAATACTCAAACCACTCTCAATTATAATAACAACTACTACAAGTTGGCAAGCCAAAATATACCTCTCCTCGTAAGAGTTTTCTTGTGATATTTTTTATTTTCAATATAGCGACATGGCCTGGCCGCTAGCATATTTTATATTAAATTGATTTTAATTTTAATTTAATTTATAAATATTAGAAATATTATAGAATAAATTGACGTTAATACGTTTATAAAAGCGTAAAGGAGAACGGACTTCCGCCAAAGCTGTTTTTCTAAAGATCATTGGAGATTAGTGTGTGGCGGTTATTCTGTGGTAGAACGCTCGACTGCGAAGTAGGATGACCCGGGTTCAAGTCCCAGTCGACGGGTTTGTCCACTAAAAAAAGAAAAATGCTAGTTGACTGAAAACTTTCCCTTTGAAAAATATGGAACATTCCTCGTGCGGGGGGACATTTACTAGTATAAAATTGAATAAACTTGGACCATGTCTTCAAGGTCATTCAAAAACTATCTCGAGAACCGTTGGGATTACGGATTTGGTTTCAATTGGAAAGTTGTTGCCACCAAATTTGACCACCAAATTTGACCAACCAAAAGCCGATAAATTGAAGGTTAGTGAATTCAGTGTTTGATAATAAAATGATCTGATAAATATAAATCAAATAGTTTACAACGGTTCAATTATGCCACCGTCAGCTACGATACATGCTTGGGCTTGTTTAGTGATGGAGGTCAAAATTTCAATTGAAATGTCAGGGAAGGCATTAATTATTCTTTCTTGTTGTCATGACAACCAATCTTACAGAAATCAGGTTCAATTCTTTAAAATTCAATTTATCGGCTTCTGATTGGTCAGATCTGGTCAAATCAAAGTTATTTGAACTAATAATATGGCGAGCTACATTTTTCTAATTAGAATCAAATCCGTAAACCCAACTGTTCTGAAGATAGTTTTTGAATGACCTTGAAGGCATGGTTCAAGGTCATTCAATTGTACACTAGTAAATGTGGCCCTGCACGAGGAATGTTCCATAGAAATGAGAAATTTTCCAAATAAATCTTTTTAAGTTATTTATCATTTTTTTGTTTTTCAGTGGACACCCTGTATTTAAATAAGAACAAAAACGTAAAACTCTATTAACTATTAATATTCGCTTCCGCTTAAGCTGAATTTCTAATTTTTAGTAAAGCGTAATAAGCGTCGGTGGTTCTATGGTAGAACACTCGCCTGCCAAGCAAGAGGGCCCGGGTACAAATCCCACCCGACGCTTTCGCAAATTGGTAATAGGACGTATACCGTGAACATTTGGATGCTAAGTCGATTAACGCAACACCAACGTCAATAACTAGTAGCAGACGGAGAGGATAAAAACACCAACATACACCATATTGCACGACCAATACACCCCGACAGACACTGTGAATGTAAAACTTCTCCGTAAACCTGGTTCTATCAAAATTAAGCAAATTCATTTATTGTTTTATCTCGAGTAACCTAATCGTATTTTTATAAATGAGAAAAACCAGTACAAATAAATAATAATGTTGGTTCCGGTATACCACTATGATATGTTAAGTATAACATTTGAGGAACCACATCCCCTTATTGAGTTACGTAATTAATGAACTCTATTATCGTGGATAGTTAAGAATTTAAATACAATGAGGAAGATTTTTAGGGGCATGTGTTAGCTGGAACGCTTCACCGAGCGTGCGTCGCGCGCCCTTATTAAATGAAAGCGTGAGAGCCCCCTAATTGTGTAGCGCCATCTTCATTAATTATTTAATGAAGAATTCCAAGAAAATTACCACTCTTTGGTATTTTTACTTTAGAGCGCAAAGCGTAAAAGCCCGGTCATGGTTTGGATTCACGGAGGAGGATTTGCCTTAGGAGCGGCAGCGGTATCAATGTACGACGCTAGTACTTTGGCGGCTGAAGAGAACGTCGTAGTTGTAACCATTAACTACAGATTAGCTTCGTTCGGTTTCCTCTATCTGGGACTGGACGCCGCTCCCGGAAATGTGGGTCTGATGGATCAAGCCCTGGCTTTCGAATGGGTTCAGCAGCACATTTCAAATTTCAACGGCGATCCAAACGAAGTAACTGCCTTTGGTCAAAGTGCTGGAAGCATTAGCTTAGGTATATGCTGTTCGTAATGTGTCTCGCATTTTTAAGGGCCAATAGACTATTGCGGGAAAAATTGGGCCCAACATCGCCGGTAATAGGGCTCATTACATAAGTTATTCAGTATTACATTTGTTTCTAAAAAAGCCGTTAATATCACTTTTGATTTTCGATGGCTAGCCCTCGCATTTGGATAATTTAGATAAGATTAATTTGGGTTACTATACAAATTTAAAGGTTTTTTGCTTGAAAAATTACACTGAGTTGCGAGATTATTTTTGATTAATGAAAATTGAGAGCTGCTGCTAAGTTTAGTGACGCGTTTGTCTGGAAGTGAATCTAAATTAAAGATTACTTTTCTAAAAGGTTCGAGTCCAGGGGCACCCACGGAAAGTTTTCAAAGGGGAGCGGGAAATCTTCATACCTAGTCAAAAGGGGGAAGTAATTTCAGACCTTTATTAGGGCATTTATAGCTCATAAAAGGGGGGGGGGGGCATTTGACCGTTCCCCTTCCCCCGTGCGACTAGAATTAAGCAATTGCACACCTCGAAAGAAACCTTACTTCTTAACCATTTAACGATATTAGAGAGGTTAAGCAGGTTTAAATTTTACTACAGCCCAAAAGTGTATTTTTCTAGACGGACCTTGACCTAGGCCTTGTATATGCGAAATCGGACTACGGAGACACATTTAAAGTTAGGCAGGGTACACGAAAACCAATCTTGGTCTTTAGACAATGCTCACAGCGATACAAATGGCGCGTTTTACTATTAAATACTTTTTTATTTTATTCATATACCCGGGGAAATCTTCTGGAGCGTTCTGCTTAACCTCTCTAGTAAAGGAAAATTATACCTTTAGCAAACGTTAAATCATTAAAAAAAGGCCGTCAGTAATAAATACTAGGGTCAGTCCCCCTATTATCGGACATAATTCTTTTTAATATTATACAAAAAACTCCCGCGAAAGAAAAACCAAACAAAATACATTTTTCAATAGGTGGTATCTCCTTTTATATTTCAGAAGAGTTAACAGGGGTGCGGGCCCCTATGGCAAGAAGAAAGCAGCTTCGAACCAGGATCACTAAGTTTTCTTTGTTTTAAATTAAGAAGGGAGAGAGGAAATTACTTTCCCTCCGGTTTTTGGATATTGTTTTCAAGTGCTTTAGTAGTTGCTAATTATACATTCTGGGTATCAATGAAAAGACTGAATATTTAACTATAAATTTTTAAAGTAAAAATGGCTTTAAATTTTCTTTTTGCAAAGAAACAATTCGATTACGTATTGTAATTAAAACCCTATTATCGGACACGTCTTATACTAATTTTCGGATTGTCTGTCAGACATCTATCATGCCTATTAGTTCAGGGAAATAAGGATTTAACATAAAAAAATTATAAACAAGGGAAAATAAACGGGAATCGATTCATTAAATAAAGTTAAATTAGGGGGGAGGACATTTTCCGACGTCAGAGGGGTGAAGCCCCCAGATAACGACCGCCCTCTAGAATATTTGGTCTTTATTTAATTTAAGGACACTACCACGAGAGATATTGAAATTCACGAAAAACCTAAGCTATTCAGGTGGCATAGCTCACTTAGGGGGTCACTGATTAACGAAAATACAATGACCTTGAACCAAGTCGTCAAGGTTATTAGAACCAAGTCGTCAAGGTCATTAAAAATTATTACTAGAACGATTAGATTAGTTACAATTAGATAAGTGTGAACCAGATCATTTTACATCGAAATACCTGTAATCCGATGTGAATTATCGAGGCTCGATGATGTCTAGGGGCCAAAATATAAGACCAATGCTTTCTAGAGCCCGTAATGAGGTTTGATGCTACCTGGGGCCCGTAACGAGGTTTATTGATATCTGGGCCCGTAACGAGGTTTGATGCTACCTGGGGCCCGTAACGAGGTTTATTGATATCTGGGCCCGTAACGAGGTTTGATGCTATCTGGGGCCCGTAATGAGGTTTAATGATATCTGGGGCCCGTAACGAGTTTAATTGATATCTGGGGCCCGTAATGAGGTTTAATGATATCTGGGGCCCGTAACGAGGTTTACTGATATCTGGGGCCCAATAACAAGGTTCGATGAAATCTGGGGCCTGCAAAGATGCTTAAAGCTTTCTAAGGCCCGTAGCGATGTTTAATGATATCAGGGGCCCATAAAAAGTTCTGATGATACCGGGGCTCTTAACGAGTTCCCATGATATCGGTATGAAGAGCTATTATTAATAGGGCCCGCAGCGAAGCCCGATGATGTACAGGGCCTTAAAGAAGCTCAATTATTAATAGGGCCCGCAATGAAACCCGGTGATGTCTAGAACCAGTATCGAAGCTCTATTATTAACAGGGCCCGCAACACGCTCGATGAAGTCAGAACCAGTGGAAATGTAGAAAATGTCCGGTTTTAAGGGCCCTTTGTGCGGTTGAAAGGCACCGGTGTCCGGAACTTAAGTTAATTTGTAACGCTAGAAGGCACTGGTGTCCGAAACTTAAGTCCGTGTGTCCGGTTCTTAGCTCCTAGTGTCCGAACCAAAGGTACATCGTCCGATAAAAGGACCAGTGGTGTCCGATTCATTATCCAAATGTCCGATAATAGGTACTCGTACTAGCCAATTAATTTTTCATTTTAGCACTAATTTACATATTTTTTTAATAATAATTTCGAAAGCATCTGGTCAATAATGTTCCATATTCCTTAGTTCTGACGTTTAAAAAAGGCTCTCTGCTGTTTACCTTAGTTTAAATATGAATTTTCTATAAGTTGTCCGATAATAGGGGGACTGACCCTATTGGTACTTTTCATTTATTCATAATAGTAAATATATTTTTTGCCTAGTATTTTTTTTTGTAAAATATAAACGCGTATAACGTTTTTATTCTTATGAATAAATACAAAATTGTAATTATAGATTTATAGCAACTCTTTAGTTTTTGGCCTAATACAATATTTTATAATGCTGTAATTTTTCTTTCACTTAAAAAATTTTTATTACAGCATTTCATCTAAGCCAAAAATCTAGTCGGAATCTATTCAAGAGGGCCATACTACAAAGTGGCACAGCTAACGCCCCCTTTTCAGCTGACACTAAAGAAAGACAATTAAGAGCCACAAAAGAGTTTGCATCCAACATTGGGTGTCCATTTTTTAAGAGCAATTTAAATGCTACCTTAGAGTGTTTTTTGACTAAAGACGCTACTGACTTAATTGAAAATGAACCAATATGGGGATACGCGTATATGTTCTACTACAGGCCTGTCCTTGATGGAAAATACATCACACGCAATCCTCTAGACGACCTTCAAAAGTCGAACAAAGAAATCATATCTGGTACAATGAAGGACGACTCGACGTTGTTCTTTTCGGCTTTTTATCCGATGCAGTTCGCTTTCAAAGACAATTTAAAGATCCACAAAGAAGACATGTACCAAGTTCTGACCGAGTTCTGTGGTTTGACCAAATTAACGGCGGATTTGATGAGCGCTATTTATTCGAACGCCCATGATGAAGCCGGAACCGGAAGTACGACATCGATGGCTACGAGAATGGGCACAGACGCTTTTTTCTATTGTCCATCTATCGAAATGGAAAAGGCTTTGATACGTAACGGCAACAAAGTGTACAAGTACTTTTTTAAAGAAGAAATTAAGTCATTAGGCTTACCAAACTGGTACGGAGTTTTCCATGGTTCCGATATTATTTACGTATTCGGAGATCCTCTAAGAAATCCCAGTAAATATGACGAAGGTGATCGAAATCTTAGTAAAAGAATGATGAAGTACTGGGGAAACTTTGTTCGTACTGGGTGAGATCAATCTTTCACTACAATAATATCATACTTATTTAATATCACCAACTATCGTTGGACCATAACATAGACTAAAATCATCCAAAAATATGTTCTTTTTTGTTTTAGAAACCCAAATATTTTACCCAGTGGTGAAGAAATGGAAATTTATTGGCCTAAGACAAATCTTGTCGACGCAACTCATTTAATTATATCGGCGAACTCCACATCGACTGGCTCCAATAAAGCGAATAGATATTGTAAATTTTGGAACGATATTGTGCCGAAATTAATAGAAGATAGCGACGACAGAGGAATAGTATCATTTAGAAGGCTACAAGATTGACTAAACTTCAATAAAAACTCACCTTTGGAGTGTCAAAAAATGGGCAACAAAATTGGATCCAACAGATAACGTTTAGCACATTTACGTCTTGTGTTAAAATAGTGTACCAGTGTGAACTAAATGTATTACTTGGTGCACTAGCAGATCACTAGCTAAATATTCCGACTCACTTGTTCTTGGTAGAAAAGTCCACAATGAAAAGGGGGCAAAAAAAAAGCTAAAGGAATTTTAAGAAATTACAAAACTTGAGAATTACTCGAACCAATTAGTCTTAGATAATAAAATATAGACGCTAAACTCGGACCAAATAGGTCTTCGAAACAAAAACGAATTAAAAAAGCCAGAATTTCCAAAGGTAGACTGTTTTCGCTCCAAACGCAACGAGTTTTGAAATTTTTAATGATTAGGCTTAGCTTTGATCTTTGGTGTAGTGTGTTAATCGCATGCCGGATACCCCGCACGATACTGAGTAGCTCCAAATATTATTACTATTATTTTCATTATGGACTTTTCTACCTTTTCATTTTTTTTTCATTCTTAGCACTACAGTCCATTCGTCGTTCTTATTAACTTAACTTATAAAAAAAAAATTAAACCATGCTCTATAGTATAAAGAATACAGACGTCCAAGTAACTGTGCGGTATCATTACACGTAGGTCTAGTTATTTATGGATTCGAAACCTTTATAAGAAAATTAATTGAGACACTTACAATTGTTAGTTTTAAACTTTGTTACATATTAGTTATGAAAACTAATGATTTTTAAAACATTTCGCTATTTCATAATCATTTTGGATAATCATTTTTAGTATTTATGCATCCATTTGCCTACTACGGGCTGACTAAATAGGTTATGAAACAAGAAGTGTACTACTTAGAATTTTCGTGCGCCATGTAATTTCGTTTGCCTTCCCACTTTCGCGCGGATGGATATAGTTCGGTAACGCGGCTACAACGATCACATGACTTCATCGGCCAATAGGTACATAAGAAAAGTAGTGGCGATGAGCCAAAAAAAATTCCTCGGACGAAAGGCGATTGGTCGATGGATGGTTTTTTTAGCAGACCGCGGAATTTAGAAAAGTCGTAGTAGGTCTTGGAGATATGTTAGAACTTGGAAAAAGGTATGTAACGGTTATTTTTTCTTATTTATATTTATTTGTCAAGATATTAAAATAATAGTAATATTTGTATGTATATAATTAGGAAATATGGTTGACCAACCCAAATTAGGCCCAACATTTCCTGTAGACTTACGTTAGTAAATTATGATGATGAATATTTTACAACTGATGTCGATGATCTTAATCGTGGTTTAATAAATAAGTTAGATTGGGTTTTTGGAAGTAACAGAAGTTGTGCTGGATTGTTTTTACGCGGCATTTTAAATCGTCGAGTCTTAATGGCAGAATTAATTATGACGTAATTTTCATGACAACTAACAACTAGTTTCAAGCGGTTATAAACTACCACGGTACCACCCAGGCTTAGATATTACTTCGAATTAAATACCGGGTTAAATTCAATTCAAAATAAAACACCGTGATTACAAATTTTTTAAAAACTGGGTGACGCCATTATACGTGTTTACTGACCTCGGAACACTACTTTTTCTAACCTCTATCCTCATTGGTGACCTCTATTTTTACTGTCGTCTGCCTAACGTCTGCTTCCAAAATTTCATGGAATGCACGGGGAAGGCTAATAATTAGGCTAAGTAGTACACTTCTTGTTTCATTTATATACTTCTGGTTATATAAATCTAAATAATAATAATAAACTCCCTATGTTTTATAATATCTGTAAATTTTCCTACGGTTTAACTCTTTTGCCCCCTTTTTAAACATTTAGCAGTCTCAACACAATATATTTACTCAAGGTAAATCAAGCCCTGCCCTTACAAAATATTTCTATAGGTTTTCTATGAAATCTTATAGAAACGTATAGAGGGCCTATAGATTTCTATGTCATATAGAGTGCTCTATAAATATTTCTATAGAAAATACACTAATTGTTTCTATAGAAATTATATGGATTGATTTCTATGGTGTTTTCTACAATAATTATATCAAAATATACCAGTTATTTCTATAGAAATTATATTGATTGATTTCTATGGTGTTTTCTACAATAGTTATATCAAAATACACCAGTTATTTTTATAGAAATTATATGGATTGATTTCTATGGTGTTTTCTACATTTATTATATCAAATTATACCAGTTATTTCTATAGAAATTAAATGGATTGATTTCTATGGTGTTTTCTACAATAGTTATTTCAAAATATACCAGTTATTTCTATAGAAATTGTTGGTTATTTGAATTCTCCAGATTAATTTGCCAAATGGAAGTATCAATTAGCACCAAAGTTAAAGCTCAAAACTATTATGGTCAATTTGAAAAACACCCCAAATATGTTGTTTTAGTTCACCCAAAGGGTTTATATTTGCAAAATTGATTTATAAAGGACGTCGCACTTCTTCTATGGGATTTGGCTTTCGACCGATTTTTTTCAAATTGAAACATGTTGTTGGGCTTGATCAAAGGAGCAAAATTGTCCATTGCCATTGTTTCCTAGCTCCTATAGTTTGGCCAGTAGCAGCGGTCAAAAGTGGAAGAAACTTACGTCGTTAGTGTAGTCTATTTGTTAAAAGAAGTCTTGGCCCATCGCTTAGCGCTCTATGTTTGCGCGTCGCTAGTTCGGGCTCACTATCAATAGAGGTCTCTTGCCGAAATTCCGGGTGCTTCCCAAAACCGAGCGTCGTACTTGGTTTCGTTCTGTTCGTACGACGTTCTGATCGCACGATGAACGAACTCAGTAGATAAATAGTTAAGTATTGAGTCTTAACTGTCGTGTGACCGTGACTTTAACCGAGTATGTGCTGCATCGATAAATAGGTGTTTGGTCTGTTGTTGAGTGACCTATGAGCGAGTGTTGAATGTGGGATTCAACGAAATGGTTAATCATATATATTCTGTTTTCTTTAGTATTTATTCTATTTTATTATTGCTCATAAAATATTGATTAATAAATAATTCCACGTACGAAAATTCATCGAATAATAAGTTGCGAGAAAAGAAATAATGAAGTAGAGGTGTAAACATCTTGGCAAGAAAGCTCTATTGATAGTGAGCCCGGACTAGCGACGCGCGAGCGTAGAGCGCTAACCGATGGGCCGTGACTCCTTTTAACAAATAGACTATACTAAGTTTTGTCCACTTTTGACCGCTGATACTGGACAAACTATAAGAGCTAGGGAAAAATGGCACGAGACAATTTTGCTCCTTTGATCAAGCTTAGCTACATATTTCATTTTGAAAAAAATCTGTCGAAAGCCAAATCCCATAGAAGAAGTGCGATGTCCTTTCAACGAATTAATGGAAACTCTAAATGGGGAATGATAAAAGTGGTTCACTTTGGTGTACTATAGTTATTTCAGTGTGAAAAACACCCCAATATGGGTTTGAATTCACCCGAAGGGCTAAGATTTGCCAAATAGAAGTATAAATCGGCACCAGGGAGTGAAAACTCTCAACATTTTTATGGTTAATTTAAGTGACTAACTTTGATGTACTACAGATATTTAAATTTGAAAAATATCCTAGGTTTTCTATAAAAATATCCTAGGTTTTCCATAAAAATATCCTAGGTTTTCTAGAAAACTATCCTAGGTTATCTATAAAAATATCCTAGGTTTTCTATAAAAATATCCTAGGTTTTCTATAAAAATATCTTAGGTTTTCTATAAAAATATTATAGGTTTTCTTTAAAAATTTCCTAGGTTTTCTATAAAATATCCTAGGTTTTCTATAAAGATATCCTAGGTTTTCTATAAAATATCCTAGGTTTTCTATAAAATATCCTAGGTTTTCTATAAAAATATCCTAGGTTTTCTATAAAAATATCCTAGGTTTTCTATAAAATATCCTAGGTTTTCTATAAAATATCGTAGGTTTTCTATAAAAATATCGTAGGTTTTCTATAAAAATATCGTAGGTTTTCTATAAAAATATCCTAGGTTTTCTATAAAAATATCCTAGGTTTTCTATAAAAATATCCTAGGTTTTCTATAAAATATCCTAGGTTTTCTATAAAATATCGTAGGTTTTCTATAAAAATATCCTAGGTTTTCTATAAAAATATCCTAGGTTTTCTATAAAAATATCCTAGGTTTTCTATACAAATATTTTAGTTTTTCTATAAAAATATCCTAGGTTTTCTATAACAATATTCTAGTTTTTCTATAAAGATATCCTAGGTTTTCTTTAAAAATATCCTAGGTTTTCTATAAAACCATCCCTGTACTTTCTGTAAAAAAACTCGTGTTTCCGCTCACTTTCTATAAAAATCACCGGTTTTTTCAATATAGTAATTATTCTAGCTCTATAGAAAAATGACCCAAATTTCTATAGAAATTATATAAACTATTCCGAATGTAATTCTATAGAATTTCCATGGAATCTTTTGGTAAGGGTGGGATCTGCGCCTTGTAAATGTTTTTTTTTTTAAATTTGAAACTACCAAGAATGCACTGAGAAAAAACGTTCGTTGTTAAAACCGGAAAGGGTTTATTCAGATTTATCCAAAAATCACTTCATAAGTAGTTACGAGTTTTTACTAGTCTACCAATGAAACCCTCACCCTGCATGGTTTACACTTTTAACCTTTCTGGTATGTGTACTAATCACTACTGGCTTTACCTTAGTCCTTATTTAACACTATATTGGATATTACAAAATTTATCTGCCCTTGTTGTAATCCCTTTTAATTCCGAACCTATTCGGTTCGGTTTTCGCAGATATGCAGGTTGATAATAGACCCAAATTTATTTCGTAATGTTTTCGGTTAACATATTTACTTCAAATTGTGTGTCTGAAACCAAATCAAAATTTATTCAGAGATTCTAATAGTAGACTAGTTACACCGTTTGTTTTGGTTACAATAGGTGGTTTCTTTTCGCTTGTTCCGGGATTTCAGAGTAGGGTAAGAAGAGTAATGCTATGACGTCACTTTACATCAATTCCGTCTTGGCGAAAAAAACGAGTTGGAGTAAGAAGGGAGTAGTTAAAGGTTAAAGGCTATTTATAAAAAGCTTGCCCGTCATGTTTTCGGGAAACGAAATATAAGCAGACGACCAAGCTAGATTACTCCCTCTACACCTCCTTTCGAGGAGGAGTAAAAAGTGTAACCCCAGAGCTCTGGAACAAGCGAACAAAATTCGAGACAGGGTAAATCTTACCCCGAGAACAGGCGAATAAAACGTCTTAGGCTAAAAAGTTTACACTTTTTGTCCCCGGACAAGATAAAAAAAAACCACCTAGTGGCACTCAATAGGAATTTTGGCTATCTTCACAAATCTTCCGATATCAATATACAATTGAATTGCCCTATATGAGCTGTTTATTGCATAGCAGTTCAATTTTAATCCAACCAATTTTAATATCGCTCGTCTGTCAGAAATTTCAAACGCAGACCGGTTTCACCTTTTTATAGATCACCAGTACTGGGTAGAAAGTCTGGATATCCTTGCCCCATGTGTGAATTGTCAAATACCGTTTTTAATGACAATCTTCACGATGACAACTTTATTAATTTTTACGTTTAAGTTTTACTATTTTAACTATTTATTTGTATATCACGTTCTAATAATATCAATTGTATTCTTCTTTGAGCTATATGGCCGGTGATTGGTAAGAATAAAGTAAAAAAGTAATTAAAAAAAGATTAAAAACAGATGTATTATTTTAATCTACATTATACCATTTCATTTTTACTTTGGGCAATGCAAGAGTACTATCGTTATTTATTTAGAGTTAATTAAGCAGCTTAGTTAAAGAACAACTCAAATCTTTGTAAATTTACGAGGAAGTGGGCGAGGCCAATAAACGTACCATCAGAAGGAGATAAAGGGGAAGGATGACGCAAGGGTTCTCTACTGTAACGGCAGTCCGACCAACTTCAAAAAAGCGCGAAAATATGGCGGGAGTACACACTTTTTCAAACCAATTTACACCCAAAAAAAAAACGTAGTCCCGAGAGATCTCCGCGGTACAATTCCGCCTTGTTGTCTCTGCTTAAGTCGACTCGAGTAACTGGACGATGTAGACTTTGTTTGTTTGGAAACCTGGAGGTATGCATTTTATCTCAGATTTTAATTAAAACTATTAATAGTTTTGACTATTACCTTTTAAAGAAGTATTTGTTTATAATTAAATTATTTAAACTGGACTAGTTTGGGTCAGCATCAAAGTTAGAAAATTAAACAAGGCTTACCGAATCGTTTAGTTTCCTCTTTTTACTATCGCTTTCCTGAACTTTAAAGCCGTCTGTTTGCACGTATTTACTTAAACATTTAACTTGACTTGGCTTTATATTAACTTGGGTAGATTTAAACCTTTTACCCCGCGAAATTAAATCAACGTCTTTCGCGACGTCAGTGAGTCACGTGAGATGACGATTCTGACGACATCGTATGTCATCATTACGGCATACGCTTGTCAGCCAATTAGAAAAAATCACGAAATTCGAGCCATTGTTAGAACAACAAGAAGGCCCAAGCGACTTGGATCCCCCGCGTGAGCCCATTAATGCCCAATTACAAGCCAGAACAAATATAATTTTAAATCAATTAGTAGGAAACTTTAATAATCTAACAAATATACCTTCTGAATAATCTTCAGTTTTTTACCAATTGATTTCATTTGATTTTCTCATTATGTGTTTTTTAAATTAAAAACGCCACTCCCGTAATTAACTTTTAATTATGTAATAACCGGTTAAGGACTCTTTTTGGAAGTTCATAACTAGCTAAAAACTCTGTTTTATCTAATCGATCTCTTGTGTTATTATTCTATTTTATTACTGGTTCAATGATATTGTTATTCCTCGATTAATTTTATTTGCCCTTCACCAAAAAATAAATAATTTTTTTTAAAGGATTTTTTAATTTATTACAATATATAAACAATTAATTTCAAAAAGGGGGCCAATTTTGGATAGTCGGAGACTTCATGTTTGGTCAAAAAAATCAAACAGCTGGTGAGAGCTTCAAGAAGTAATGAATAATGTTTTTTTTTAATTGCTTGCATTAAAAACGGAGAAAATTAATTAGTAAAATGTGAAAATGAATATGAAAAGATTTTATAATAGGAGAAAATCTCCACCTGCAAGCTAGAGATAAATAATTAGTAATTTGCAGCCATTATATTTTTTAAGATTAGACATACCAAAGCTTGATTTGATTTACCGTGTAAACCTTTAGGTTCACCTACCCCCAAATACTTCGTTTTGTTTTTGTGTGTTATTTACTTTTGTTATTGCCTATTCCCGCGCACTATTGACTAATAATTCATAAACCCTCGAATAGCAGAATTTACTTGTCTTGATCATTTTTTTGTGGTTATATAAGGTATTATTTTAGACATTTATTAATAGTTTTTCTTCAGTGTTCTTAAAGTTCAATATGGCAAAAGTCCTAGAATTCGAAGATCTAATAAATAAAAACCATACCATTTGTTAAAAAGTAATTAAAAATAACGTTAATTGGTCTATCCTCTGCTTTACAATATAAAATTAAGCTAATTTAATAATTATCCTAAGATAAATTATAGACGAAATCCCTACCTTCAGCAAGGCTAAAATTTTATCCCTCGCGTTAAAGTGCTAATGAAAGTGTTTTCTCTCTGTCATAAAACCGTGGTGCAATGCTCCCCCTTTCCAAAGCCCAGATCTTTTACGAACCTTTCCTCGCCGAATATACGAGGTATACGCGGGACAAAAGACATTTCCTCAGCGCACTGCGATCCCAAAAACCCATTTTCATCTTTGCGGGCCTACCACCAGGTAACGATACTCCAACAAAAACGCGATTTTCCAATCCTGCAAGGATAAGACCATGTCTTGTACTTAATGTCCGGGAAAAGAGTGCACCTCGACGTTTCCGCTTGGAACGAAACTAAAACTAAACCCGAGATCCTCTAAACCCCCGGCAACCAAGCAGAACCAACCACGAGCGAATTTTTCCAGATCAGACCACGTCATCAGTAGCCGCACAAGACACTAGTCCAAATTAACCAATGACCAATGTAAAAAATTAAGTCACTAGTGGTTTTGGTTTTCAACTCCGCTCAAGCATCCCCGGAACAAAACCTAAAGACAGAGCCCAAAACTTCAGAATTCTGACTCTCCGAGTGCGAGAGAATCCACGTGAAAGAATTCTGACTTCCAACTTCGGTCGAAAACCATGTCGAAAGAAATATAAAAATGCGCGATTCTCCCATTAACTTAGCTTAAGAAAGTACCCCCCACCTGAATCCCTCGCGCAATGTTGCGAACGAAATTCTCATCGCTAACATTTCAGATGACATCCAACTCGGCCATTCCGATCAGAAAATCATAGTCAAAGCAGCCATAAATCCAGAAAAAGCTATGTCTTCTCCATCCTCACGCTACCTATTGGTCACCGACTATTTAGCAGTTCAGAGAGAAGAAAGCCAGATGAGAGAGATCGATTCCCTCGTCTAGCCACGAGTTTCAGTATCGTCATCCGAAGAAGTTCGTTGTCATCATCCGGACATCCGTACCGTAATCCCGCCCGTTCCATACCGTAATCCTGGCATCCGCGCCGAAAAACGAGACGAACTGTCATCGCCAAATAAGCTCCCCCGTTGGAATCCTCCGAGAAAACCCCTCCGTAGAAAAACAGTGTGTGCATCTTGAGTAATCCGGGCATCAGTTTCCGTACCGTAAGCGAAGAGCAACATTGAAGAAGAATCAAGTGATAAGTAGAAATTTTCCACCCCCCCCCCCCATGGCCAGTAATAAAAATTCTTAGAAAAAGTGTACTCCCTCGCTATTGTCCGAGTAATTAATTAATTTATTTATTTATTATTGCAGTAGACACAAGGTCCAATCAGTGTATACACTTTATATTTTCTGTACATTAAACTTCTAATATTATTTCCTTAAGCAGCGTTCAGACTATGTGAAAATATGATGTTTGCGTCGAGCGTGTCGGTTCTTTCGATTTCTTACACCGTTCAGACTTCTCAACAGAGACTTTAAATTTTCGCGGGTGTCGTTTACATTTTTTCATTTCGTTGCGGACTGCCTAGATGGCGTTTCGGTTTAAAGCTCAAAAAGTTCATAGCAGACAATTAGCCTTATGCCTCATCAGCGCTGACTCTAGGTAGTGGCAACGTTTAGAACCATCGATATACTATAACCAATCAGAGGTGGATAAAAAAATTATTTCAATTTTTCCGCCGTTATTACTGAGCTCTGATTGGATGAACAATCACCTTTTATGTTAATCTCCGTGCGAGGTTGGTTCCTTTCTGAACAGTGAAATGAACGAACCGACACGACCAACATAACCGAAACGACACGACCGATGCTAACGTAATATTTTCACATAGTCTGAACGCTGCTTAATACGAAAGATACTTATCAAGAAAATCGGCGGGGAAAAAATGCAAATATTCAGACACTCAAAATTGTCAGTATAAACATCTAATAAAGGCTTACTAAGTTGATTGTACATGTAATGGATGAGATAATTAGCGAATTAGTAGATAAGTAGATGATTATACTTGTAATAGAGTGACGATATCTAACACTTGTCTTTAAGTTTACAAAAATTATTTTAAAAAGAAAAATAAAGAAAACCAACATACAGAATATTAAAGTCCAGTTCGAGGGGCTAACCACTTACTCAAACTCTGTACACCGATTACAGCGAGTACAGCCTTTGGTAGTTCTAAATCTGTAATCGATTACGTAATAGCTTTAGTACAGTCAAAGCTACCGGCTTGTACACCGATTACGAATAGTGGTTAGCCCCTCGGTTTTTTTAAATTTAGCCTTGGCTCAGGGGGTGCCACATTTATTATTTAAAATATTGATTGGTTTTATTGTAGTTTACTTTTTAAAATATTTAAGTATATTTTCGAGAGAGGTATTTTGAAGGTCGACCTAATTAGAGGTCAGTGATGTAGAATTTTGGCCCAAGTTATTTTTTGACGTAAGTCCTTGTATTTGAGTGATAACCAAACCGTATGATAACACTCCGAAAAAGGCCGAATAAAGCGATTTCCTGGAAATCGGAATCATTCCTCCAACTGTTACTTGAGCCTCTTCGGAACTACAAAGAGAGAATGCAATTATAGTTTGCATATTCATATATAACTAGAATAAGAAATAATTAAATAACAAGTTCACCAAGAAGGCAATAATATTATTTCATTGCCCGTGTAACATTTAAACAGGGAAATGTAATCATAAGCCTTAAATTTTTCACGACATTTCATGCTTAAGGGTGACCCTTAAAGGGATAGTAGACTCCTAGGTTCTCAGTCACCTATATACGTTATTACCTATAAGAGATTTTGAAGTTTCTTTAAGGTGTTATAAGTTTTTTTTAAGTTTTGCGTTGTATAAAACCAACACTTAAATGGGTAACTAAAAAATACACTTTAATCAAAAGCGCTTCCAAAACTTTAATTCAACATTTGTAAAAATTCCGTACACTCTAGAATTTTCATTACTTGATGGAAATCAGTTCCAAATCTCGAAATCAGTCTATAAAACCAAAAATCAACATGGAAATCTCAGTCAATTTCTGATTTTTGAAATAAATTTTTCCCCTTAGCAAAATTTGATTAGCGCTCGATGACCCAGGGGTTGGGGATATGCTTTTACCAATAAGGGAGAAAGGAAGAGGGTTATTTATATTGGCCATGCTGGGCGCCAAATATAAAATATAACAATTAGGTTTATCTTCTTTTTGGGGTTCTTAACATAAGGGCGACCTTTAACAATCAATAGGGGATAGACTCAATATGAATTTATTTTATTTTGGCTATGGATAGTTTGATCCAGGTGAGGGGAGGCTTAGGAAAGGTTTTCTACATGACGGCTTTATTTCTGGCGTTGTTGGGATTCATTCTGGATACTCCGATGCTAGAAGTGACCTAAGACGATTTTGACTCCGCAAAGAAGTAATGGAACCGGATTAAGGCAAGTTGGCGAGTTGAGCTTAATGAAAGTTCTTCACAACACAGACACGATGTGCCAAAAGCATCTTTTAGCGATATTTATTTCTGCACTTTGCATCTATTCATATAAATTTGGGGGGAAATCACTAACTAGGTTTTCTTCTGACTACTGGTCTTGGGGGTCTTTTTCAGCTTTTCCTGGATATCTCTCCGTTTGGTTTCTCGCTTCTCTTCGGTTACACTGTATCTCTGTAAAATTTCTTTAGCCAGTAACTGAAACTAAATTTGGGTTCTTCTCCTTAATGTTTCCTCTGTCTCGTGTTTTTGTTATCCTTCTATTTGTAGAGGGCGGAAATGTTAGGTGCCGGAAACGTGGTTTCGGTCTATGGTGACGTGAAAGTTTAACCAAGTTTCTGATTCGCTGAAGATGATCTCAATCCGTTTGGGTCGGAAAACACTCTCTAATGGGCATCGTAGTCTCACGTTCTTCTCTTGTCTTTGGACGGTGAGCCTCGTGAATCTGGGCTCCTAAAACACCTAAAGAACGCCTAGAAACATCGGTTGAACACATAAAATGCCTTTATATGTCTTATAGATGTTCATTATGTATGACTTAGATGCTATTTACATATTTACAAATGCAATGCAAATGTTCAACGTATACTCTAAATGGTCTAATCCGTACTCTATATGTCCATAGGACATCGGTTGAACATGGAACATCTATAATGCATCTAAAGGGTCGTTTAAGGAGCGCCTGTGTTACATATTAATACCAAATTACCTATGTCTTGCCCTCTTGTTGAGATAGACTACTGATCGCGGTTTTCAAAGAGTATGTAACCCTTCAGGTTCATTTTCCCCCAAATACTTATTTTTTTTAAATATTTTTTGTGTTTTCCCCGCACTCTTGACCCTCTAAATTTACAGTTTTTGTTAAGTATTCTTGAAGCCCCCTACATCAAATATCTTAGAATTCCGAGCTCTATTTAATGAAACTAATCCCAGTGTTAAATATAAATTTAATGATAAACTAAAAATTTAAATAACTTTTGAACCATACATACAAATTAATTATTGTTTATAAGCCTTATAGAACTCGATCAAACCCCACGATAAAATATAAAATTAAGATAATCAATTAAATCGTTCTCTTAAATTAAATTATAAACTAAATCCCTGCCTTCAGCAATACTAAAATTAATCCCTCGCTAATTAAAGTGTTTTTATCTCGGTCACAAGACCATGGTGCAATACATTCAGCAAACTTACCCAGCCCAGGTTTTCCCTAAAACTTTCCGAACTAGACCAGTAAAATCCCCTCAGCTCACAGCGATCCCATGAAGTCATTTCAAGTCCACAAGCTTCATATTAACTATCAGGTAGCAAGATCCCAAGAAAAGCGGACGTTTTCCAAGGTTGCCGCCATAGAGTCGCGAGGGCGCCTGGACATTTCCTCTTGGAGACAAAAAGAAGGTAACCTCGAGACTCCCTGGCATCCCCCCCCCCGCAACCCCAAGCGACCTTTCGTAAATCGGACAACGTCACCACCGCATGACTAGGCACAAGTCTTAAATACACCAATGACCTAGGTAAAATGGGAGGTCACCAGTTGCTTTTTGTTTCAACCCCGCCCCCCCCCCCAATAATACGAACAAAACCAAGAGACAAGAGCCCCAAAAAGACAGAACGGTACAGAACTGCACAGAACTCTGCTTCTCGGGCAAGAGAAGAACCATGTCGAAATAAATATAAAATAATGGGCGATGAAGTCGCGCTTAAATATTAATTAACCCTCAATGCAAACCACATGATCGGAACAACCCTCACTGATTGCCTAGATGACTCACAGCCAGGACATTCCGATCGGAAGAACATAAGCCAAGCAGTAATAAGTCTGAGAAGCGTAATGCCCTCAACACCCTCGAATCACCTGTTGATCACCCAATATCTAGCCATTCCGAGAGAAGGCAGCCAGATGACCGAGACCGATTCCCTAGCCTAGCCGGACATTTCAGACCGAAACCCGATGTACCTACGCCCCCGTCAGCTTGTGAAGTAAAAGAATATAGGAAGAAACCCGCAATCCGGCCGCCAAACCGTAGACGAGTAAATAAAGAGAATTAAAGAAAAGTGTGAATAAAGAAACGCGTAAACAAGCAATCCCCAAAGACGTCCCGTTCTGTGAAGTGCGTGTGTCGGGCATCTTACGTAAACCGAGGAACGAGAAAACCCGTAAACGGAGAGACGACAACGTAGCGGAGGACACCGAAACCAGGGAGCACTCGTATAGGGACGGAAGTCTGAAATGCGCATGCATTTAACGTCATCATTGTAGTTCCGTGAACCGATTTAACAATTCTGCGGCGCATGCGCAGTTTCCACCTCCGTTCCCGTAAACTAGGAGGGGGAAAGGAATATGGGGGAAATTAGAGGACTATGCTGGCCGGTAGCTTCTACCCCACAGGACCTCTCCAGGGGTTTAGTGCTCTCTGCCGAAACCAAGTGATGAGTAGAATTTCCATCATAAATCGCCCCCCCCCCCCATTGTAGAGAACCCAGGGTCGAAATACGAAGTAGCCAGTGAAAAGTAGAGAAAAAATTTTAGAAAAGAAAGCTTAATCCCTCGCTATTGTCCGAGAAAAGGATTTAAGACAGGTCCCCTCGAGGTTGAGAGTTCATTCTGGCTACGTTCAGCAGCAGTCAACGGAAAAAAACCCGATGGATTTGATATTTTCCACCGATGAGCTTTTTCGTCATAATGACGTCGTAAGTTGCTGAACGCTTTTATTCAGTCATCGGTGTTTTTTAAAATGCCGTAGCGTTTATAGCAGTTTTACGTCAGAAATGACGTCAGTCATCGGAAAAACCGACTCTTCCAGCCGATGACTTCGGTGAGTAACCGATGACTACCGTGACGTCAAAACCGGAAACGCAACAAAGCGTACAGTAGGAAACCGATGTCACCGATTACTAATCGGTGAGTAGTCCGAGGAGCTCTGCTGAACGTACCCTCTGCCTCTTGTATTTATACAGTCCAGATTACTTTTTCCGTTCGCGTTGTGCCCTCGTTGTTATTATTTTTTTGAGTTAATTATTGTCATTGTTTAATTGTAGTGTTTTAATTATTATTATTTAGTGTAAGTGTATATTAATTTCGGTCCCCTCCGTCCTTCGAGCCCAAGATGCCTGAGAGTAGGGATACAGGAACCGATCGCATAGAAAATAGTAAGAGATAGTTTCATTAACAAATTTAAGGTCAAAGAGTGTATTTTTAAGTGTTTAAATTCCCCTCGTATATTGGAAAAAGCTAAAAGAACCATAGTAGAGATGGCCTAACCATCACTAGAAGCAAAGTAAGATTATCCCCTCAGTTCCCCGCGCAATTTTGTTAATTTGTTTTGTATTTTAGTGTTATTTATAAATTTGAGTGTTAAATAAAGATTTTGTGATTGATTAACGACAAAGGGTTTCCATTCTGAATTCGAATCTCCCCTCCTTTTTTATTTTTTTTATTTTCCCCTGTATGTAACCCCTTTCTCTCTGATTTAATTCACTCCACGATAAGGCCACGACTCGCATTTTGTCGCCATCTTCCCCCCGCCTTGGTGAATTAATATCTTTGAGCAAGGGCTAGGAATATTTCTGTGAACAATCGATACTCACGATTCAGTAAATTTCCATAAAAACCTTACAAGTAACAGTTAGGTCGTGGTTCAATCTATCGGACTTTGCCATGCAGATAAAATTATCATCCCAATTAACAAATAAGTAAGTAGAATTTCATAATAATTAAGTAATACTTAAGTAAATAAATGAAGTCATTAAAGTTGAGTAAATATATGCATTGTATTTTTCATGTAAATAAATGGCCTAGGCTTAACTAAATACGGGAAAAGTTAAAAAAAATAGCACACCTAATAGTATTTTCACACTCACTTATAAACAACCTTACCCAATACTGACTAACTATAATTAGAGCAATAATAAGGGTGGTTAAATAATTTTGGATTCAATAGTTTTATTTCTGTGTGAAAAATTCGCATGAATTAAAGTAATCGCGTTGAACAGAGGTTCAGTGTTTTCAAGTTGCTTTTAAATATAGTTGAAAATAGGCATTTCTAATCTGTGTTCACTCATTGACTATGGTAGGAGATGGGAAATTTTCATTTAGGTAGTTTTTTTAAATTTGAGTTTGAAATTTTGATATCCTGCACCCTATACCATTTATTTAAAAGCTCCAACAATTTTTTTTTCAAATGTGATTGAACCCTCACTAAAAACCACCTTCCCCAAGTCTGAATCGCTTTGTAGATTAAAAATTAAGTGATTAAATATTTTTGGATTCAATAGTTGTATTTCTGGGTTAAACATTTGCATTTATTAAAGTTATCGTGTTGAACGGAGCTTCAGTGTTTTCAGAATTATATGTAAGGGAAGTTGCCTTAAATATAGTTGAAAATAGGCATTGTTAATCTGTGTTCACCCATTGATTATGGTAGGAGATGGGAAATTTTCATTTAGGTAGTTTTTTTAAATTTGAGTTTGAAATTTTGATATCCTGCACCCTATACCATTTATTTAAAAGCTCAAACAATTTTTTTTTCAAATGTGATTGAACCCTCACTAAAAACCACCTTCCCCAAGTCTGAATCGCTTTGTAGATTAAAAATTAAGTGATTAAATATTTTTGGATTCAATAGTTGTATTTCTGGGTTAAACATTTGCATTTATTAAAGTTATCGTGTTGAACGGAGCTTCAGTGTTTTCAGAATTATATGTAAGGGAAGTTGCCTTTAAATATAGTTGAAAATAGGCATTGTTAATCTGTGTTCACCCATTGATTATGGTAGGAGATAGAAAATTTTCATTCAGGCAACTTTTTGAAATTTGAGTTTTAAATTTTGATACTCTATCAGCTAGGCTAATACCCAAGGCACCACCTTAGGCCCAAGTCATCTAGCGACTTATAATGCCTTTAAACAGGTGGCCGGGTTACAATGCGTAGGAGGGTGGTGGCAAGCCCTACATGCCACGCGAGCCAACAGCTCCCTACACTAACTATTACCGTTAACCTCTACAAGTTTTTATGGAAGGGGAAACCAAAGAACTCGGGGGAAAACCCTTTAACCAGTGGGGAGAGAACTTGCAAACTCAACGCAGAAGGAGTAGTTCCGAGTTTTCACCCAGTGCCACAAGCTGGGATCGAACCCGGTTCCTCTTGCTGCGAGGCGAAAGCGCTTACCACTCCGCCACCCCACTCTGTACCATATATTATCATTTATTTAAAACTCAAATTTGAAAAAGTGGTCTAAATGAACATTTTCTATCTCCTACCATAACCAATTGGTGATCACAGTCTAACAATGACTATTTTCAACGATATTTTAAGGCAACATCCCCTACATTTAATTCTCAAAACACTGAAGCTCCGGGACCGTTCAACACGATACGTTTTAATAAATGCAAATTTTTACCCAGAAGAACAACTATTGAAGCCAAAAATATTTAGCCACTTTATTTTTAACCTACACAGCCTGTCAGACTTGGGGAAGGTTGTTTTTAGTGAGGGTTCAATAACATTTGAAAAAAAATTGCTTGAGCTTTTAAATAAATGGTATAGGGTGCAGGATATCAATATTTCAAACTAAAATTTAAAAAAACTACCTAAATGAAAATTTCCCATTTCCTACCATAATCAATGAGTGAACACAGATTAACAATGCCTATTTTCAACTATATTTAATAACAACTTCCTTTTCATTTAATTTTGGAAACTATGAATCTGCAAGTTCAACACAAAACTTTAATTAATGCAAATTTTTCACCAAATATATGTTACCACTTTATTTTTTAACCTACTCAGCTAGTCAGACTTGGAGAAGGTTGCTTTTAATGAGGGTTCAATCGAGGGGTTATTCACTGTTGCAAATTTTTGTACACCTGATTTCAGATTTCACGTGATTTCCCTTTTGATTTAACGTTATGGAAGCTACTGATTTTAAGTGATTTCGGTGATTTCACTGCTGATTTGTACACCTGATTTCAAAAGTGGTTAACCCCTCATGTTTAATTACAATTGAAAAAAAAAGATTAAGCTTTGTTGAGATTTTAATACTCTGCACCCTATATCACTTTTTTATAAGCTCAAGCTCCGTTCAACACGATACCTTTAATAAATGCCCATTTTTTACCTAGAAATACAACTATTGAAGCTAAAAATATTTAGTCACTTCATTTTTAACCTACACAGCCTGTCAGACTTGAGAAAGGTTGTTTTAAGTAATGGTTTAAATAGAATGCGAGAAAATAGCTTGAGCGTTTAGATAAGTGATATAGGTACTTTGCTACCAAAATATCAAATTCAAATTTTAAAAAGTTGTCTACATAAATATTTTTACTTTTCTAGCAAAATTAATAAGTGAACACAGACTGATAATGATTATTTTTTACTATATTTAAAGGCATTTTCCATTACGTTTAATCCTGAAAACACGCATTAACGTTAATTTATGCAAATTTTTCACACCAAAGCAGAATTATTGAACCCAAAATATATTTATTCACTTTTTTTAACCAACGCAACTATTTTGTAAGGCACCATTTAAAAAAAAATAATTAGGATTTTTTATTTTGAAATTTTAGTAGTTATTTAAATCTTTTCTCTTTTCTTTGCAATTGCATTTAATCATAACCGTTGGAAGACAAAAAAAACCCGCCTTAAACCCTAGTGCTTAAGGTTCATTTATTAAAATTATTTTATTGTTTAGCTGCAGTACACTCAAAGAAGACATAGAAGAGTTTCAATTATAAAACATATTTTTGCAGGATTTATGACAATCAAGATTGAAGAATATTAAACTGGTTGAATTTGTGTAATGTTATATGAACTACTAAATTTTAAATAGCCAGAAAAGTTACATTTTGTTGAAATTAAAAAAAAAGGAAATGTAATTGTTGTTAACCAATGTGGGCAGCATTGTAATTTAACCACTGTAAAAATTGTGAATCTATTTTTAGTAAATTTTGTTAACTTAAGTGGTTTTAATTCTATATAGGTGTACCACGTCTTGGAAATAAATTAGTTAATTCAATAATTTACTTTTATATATTTAAATCGAAAATTCCTATTCACATAACAAATTTGTTTAGGTCACTTATGTACATACTTACCATGTAATAACTGATATTTAAATTTATTTTGGTTATGCCTATAAACACAGCGTACTTTCCTTGTCACAACAGGATATTGCATTGAAGGTCCTATTTTTAAAATACTGTTAATTGCACTTTATACATCCAAATGTATATTATATATACTGTAGCAAACAGTTTTTACTTGCTAAGTTTGCATGAACTTTCCAGGTAAATTACTGTGAATTTAAGAGTATTTGTTAACGGTGATCAAGGAGCTAAAGCATTGAGCTGCATGCCTTCCTTAAGTGTTCCCTTTGTGTTCATTTAGTGTTCTGGTGCTTTTTTCGGTTGGCGTTCCGCAGATGTCAAGTGTCCTGTAGGCGTCACAAATGCGAAAAAAAGTGGACGGTCTCGTTCCACAGATGTTCCAAAAAACATCTGTGGAACATCAGTGTAAACGCATAGCGTACACCAAGAGAACATCTGTAGCACACAGCGATACATCTGTAGTACACAGCGATACATCTGATAAACATGTTCTACAGGTGTCAGATGCGAAAATATCTGGACACATTCTTGCGTTCTCTAGATGTTCTTTAAACGTTTTATAGGTGTCATGAAGATTTTCTGTGAAGGGAAGGATGCACAAATTATAAAGTTTCCAAAAAGGGTGGTGTTTTCTTCGACATTCTCTTTATTTCGCTGGCGCTAGTTTGGCGAGTTTCGCGGAAGGTACGAAAAGGCCAGACAATGGGAACGGCCTCCTTAACGTTAACCGTAACTGGATGAATAATTAAGTCGGAGGGAAACAAACCTCTCTCTCTTCTCTTATCCCTCCCCCCCACAAAATATTTCTGTATCCTATGTTACTATGGCACTAGAGGTCTGACGTCAAAAGGCACACAAGCTACTTGTTTTAGAGACATTTAATTATTAAATAGAATAGGACAAATTTTCTAGTTCCTAAGCAAACTGGTACTAGTGGGCATAATAAAATAATGACAAATAAGTTTAGAAATGAAAGTAATTGTTGTCAAATAATAATAATAATAATCAGCTAGGCTAATACCTCGGCTAATACCCAAGGCACCACCTTAGGCCTAAGTCATCGAGCAACTTTTAAAGCCATTAGTTCAGGTGGCCGGGTTACAATGCGTAGGAGGATGGTGGCAAGCCCTTCATGCCACGCGAGCCAACAGCTCCCTACACTAACTATTACCGTTAACCTCCACAAGTTTTTATGGAAGGGGAAACCGAAGAACTCGAGTGAAAACCCCTTAAACCAGTAGGGAGAGAACTTGCAAACTCAACGCAAAAGGAGGTGTTCCGAGTTTTCACCCAGTGCCACAAGTTTGGATCGAACCCGGCTCCTCTTGCTGCGAGGCGAAAGTGCTAACCACTCCTTCACCCCACACATTACATCGGTTACTATGCAGTAGCAGAAACAATAAGCCGAAACGTAAATTAAATCAAAAAATTATTATATCAATTCTGTACCTGGCAAAAACTATAACGGTAGAAAGCAGTATGGGAGACATGACGCTGGCGGAAGGGTGACCAGGAACTTTGAACATGTGAGCGACGAGCAAATAACTTATAAATGGAAACCGATGACGAGAGACATCCCAGGATTTACCTCTCTCTCTCTCTCTCGCTAAGGATGATAAAATTGGCGAATAAGTAGATAAGTCCATAATGAAAAGGGATAATAAAGCTAAACCCTAAACAAATTTGATTAATCTCCACCAATCTCCCCCTATTCAGCTTTCCGTTGCTATGCAACTCGTTTTGAAATATTTAGGCTTAGTTTCTCTATTCGGTGTTATAGTCGCGAGCCAGATTTCCCGCACGGTACTGACGAGTCCCAAATAGGACGAAACCGGTCTACCGTTGGATTTTCTGGCAATTTTATTTAATTTAATTTAATTATTCACTCGAAGATCTATTTGGTCCGAGTTTCGCGTTTTTGTCCGCTCGAAGACCTATCGGTACGAGCTATTAGTAAGTTTTTAAATGTCTTCAAATTTGTTTAGGGTTTAGCTTTATTATCCCTTTTCATTATGGACTTATCTACTTATTCGCCAATTTTATCATCCTTTACAATGCAGTCCATAGGTGGTTCCTTTTAATTCTCTCTCGCTAAGCTTCCAGCCAATGAAGAATCCTCCCACTCTTAGAAACCGAAAAGGCGCACAAAAGCGACACGTCATTTGGGGGACGAAATACGGAAGTGATACAATTGCACATTTTTCGTATGTTTTGAAAGTTAGAATTTTTTTTAACTTATTATGTACGTTTTACATTTTCAATTCAAAAAACATTTTTAAGGTATATTTATGGTTTTTAATACTTCGAAATTTAAATTTGAAATTTTAGTATTTGGCATACGGCTATTATAAAATCTAGTATTTATCCGTTTTTCGAACGAATTTTGTAAAATCTTAGAATTTGGTTATTCTCTTTTTTGTTAATAACAAATTTTACTTCTTACATCCCTATAAAAATTTTACTTACAATTGTTAGTGTTTAACCTAAAAGAAATTTTTTAGTCTGACCTTTGCTCACAGCAACGGTCCAATCTAACTCTTTTGAACATAGCGATGGATAAAATTAGTCAATCGAGTGAACTATCTATTTTAGACTGTTGTAAGCGGGTTACCACAACTCTAGCTCGCTTGGCTTAAAAACAATTTGATTATGGATCGCTTATTAATAAGCGATCCATAACTACCAAATTGCCCGAATCCAGTTTCCAAGCTGTGAGAAGAAGCTAGAGGTGAGTGGTTCTTCTAACGGCCGTCAGGGAGGGTGTAATCCCTGACAGAAGGATAATATTGGGCGCGAAAAGGTTCATTACTTAGAGAATCAAGCATATGTTGGTATACGGTACTACGCCCATGAGCTATATTAGGCCCTGGTCAAATGGGGATTTCCACAGACCGACGATTAGACTCCGCGTCTACTATTTTGGCTCGGAAGGTTGTAAAATACAAACAAAAACAGTCACACCATCCGTAGCACAACACCAACGCAATTGTATCGGCCCTTACCCTCAATACATTAACTATGCCTTTCTCAACTATACTTCGCCCTTATATTGAAGAGATTGAAGACTATATTCTCTCGCCCGGACTTGATTGGACAAAAATTACCAGCAACAGTGCCATTATCGAAGTCTGGTCTTTTATGAGACGGAGTACATTATGGTCCATTTTTCGTCATTTTCATGTACTTACAAGGAGACATCCCGAAGTGTAACCAACAGATTTTGTTCCAAAACTCGGGGGGTTGGTAGACCTTCATGTTACTTGAAAACCCTTAAAGGAAATTTATTCAATAATTTTTCGTGGGAAATTATTTAACAAATTTAAAAATTTTAAAAATGCCAAAAATAGATAAAAAAAAAGCGACGAAAAAGTCAAAATATGTGAAAATGAATCAAAATGGCTAAAATTGGAAAAATGTGTGAGATAATTTAAAATAGTACAAACATTGAAATTTGTTTTTCGAAATTGTTTGAAATAAATTATTTTTTCAAATTAATAGCCCATTCTACCTTATTAATAATGGTTGTTATGCTACTAGACAGTCTAAAATTCTGGTGGAAGAATTCGCACGTACAATGATGACCTTGAAACATTAGTTCAAGGTCATTCAATTTATTTCAATTACTTCTTTAGTTTCTTTTGTGTTTAAAACATTTAAACTAAAAAAGTTAATAAAAATACTTGGTACGTTTTAAATCAATTAATTAACGTTTATTTTGGAGTTTTATTGGTTTATTTACCTCGGGTAAAAGGTAATTTTACTTAAAAACCTTGCGGGGCATTTTTCTAATTTGAACCATTCTCGTAATCCTAATGGTTCTCGAGAAAAATTTTGAATGATCTTGAACTAATGTTTCAAGGTCATCATAAGTTACAAATTCCAAACTCCCCCACTCAGTTTAGAGTGTCACGACAATTTTGATCCATTAGATCTGGTAGTTTTCGATTTATAAGCCCTTAAATGTCGTGTCTTGATTAGAATCCCACACACGACATTATGGTTTTTGGTCTAACATTTATCGGCTTCCCATTGATCAAATTAGATCGGGTCAAAGTTATGTAGACTTAAAATTAAACGTAGAACACATTTGTAATTGGAATTATTCTTCTAATCCTAACGGTTCTTGAGATAAAATTTGAATGACCTTGAAGACCTGGTTCAAGGTCATTCAAATTTTCATTGTCATTTGTCCCGCTGCACCCTCGATGTAACCTGCAAATTTCAAATTCTTACATAAAACACATTTTGAGTAATTGGCTCTGTATCGTTTTTAGTTAACACCCTGTATATAAATTTAACGAGAACAAGCCACCAACGGTCATTCAATTATTAATGAAGTAAAATAATGGTTCAAAAGAATATGCCTTCGAGGTGGTTACAAAATTAAAACTAATAAGTAGAAGAATTTAAAAAGTTTGAACACGCGCTAATTAAAGAGATACTTCAGCACAAAAAAAATGGCCAAAAGGAGAAAAATTAACAAATAGCGCTATAACGGACATAGGTACAGAATCAAACGTTGCCTAAGCAAATTAAATAACTACAAAATTAAAATAACCACTAATATTCTAAAAAATCAAATTTATCATTTAAAACCTAAAATAGAAGATTCCGCCCTTCGAGGCGTTATTGATGAAATCCCTTGCTCATGTGGGAAAACGTATATTTATGAAACAAAACGTTCCACTTTGGACAGGATTCGTGAACATAAATCCTGTGTGGCTAAGGGCGATATGAATAACGGAATTTCAAAACATTTTTGGCCTACGTTAAATCACTCTATTAAATGGGATGATTACAAAATTTTAAAACGTTAAGCCAATTGCTACAAAAGAAAATTCTATGAAGGATTGTATATTCGTAAACTAGGTAATTTAAATTTAGATAAATGATGTCAGGAAGTAACTAATAGGGGTAATATTGACATTTAAAATTTTTAAATTTCTATTTCTATTTTAATAATTCACACTGACTTACATATACTTTGGATTTATTGGTTACATTGATTTATGATTTTATTACACACGTAAATTGTTATAATCAGAAAAACTTTTGTTTATTTTTAACACGTTGACCTTCTGCTCACGTGATATTAGAACTTGAATATGGCGCGTGGTAAAATTTTAAATCAAATTAAAACTAACGGACGACTGAAGAAGAGCCTCGGCTCGAAACGTCTTGTTTAAAATAAAGTTTTATCTTCTAATACCATGCCATTTCCTCTGAATTAAACATAATTTCTACTAAAATTAAAATACTCTTACATTAACAAAAATTATATAAAACAATTACAAGGTTTGGCGAAACGAAAGTTTATCGTTCATTTCCAAAGGGTGTTCAGTCCCGAAATGAAAAATGTGTCTATTTTCTTCCGGGACTCTATGAGGACGTTCATCAATGAGTTATTTAAGGACGTGGATGGAGATAGCGTTACAAGTGTAAACATGTTGTTAAAATGGTGATTAACGTGATTTTTGTCGCGGTCGCTTCGTATATAACGCAAATGTGTTGTTATGCCTCGTTTTTTTGCGCGTTCAAACTTTTTAAAAACTTCAATTTATTTGTCTTCATTTGGTCTAAAAGGTATATTCTACCGAAGTACCGCGTTTTTTGATAAGATTTATTCCTTTGTTGTTTATTTAAAAAAATTAGTCTACTTAAACTATTGGTTAGTTAACGTTTGATTATTCAACAAGTACTTGAACACGTTCGCGATTCGAAATCGTCTATTAAATCTGTTAAAACCTTTTGCATTAAACACAATTTAAAATTTTTATTTTATTAAAAAGTTTAATTTTAAATAGAAGTCTATTGTTTCGTTTTCTTGGTATTTTTCTATATGAAGAATTCGAAAGATACAAGATTCGTACTTCGTAGCATTCGAGAGTCAAATTCGGATTACAGAAAATTTAAGATTCGGATTGGAGAACCTTTCGGGATTCAGATTCGGATTCTAGATTCTTTCAGGATTGGGATTTGGATTCTAGAATATTTAAGATTCACCCTACGTCTAGATATTATCTTCAGGGCAAATTTATGAGTGGTAATGTTATACATATATATATACTATTCGAGAATTCAAACTCATACTCACTGATTCGTGATGTGTTGCGAGAGCAAAATAACTTGTTGTTGAAACTCTATGGAATTGTCGGAGGAACGGTTAACCAACTGCGTGACGATGGGCAATCCCTCTATGAAGGAGGAACTGACCCGGGCCGTGGATAGAATGACGGTGATCATCATAGCGCCAACCGTGGCAATGAATAAGAAGATGGTTAAGTCCGTTGATACGAAATAACCGAAGTATAGTCCTAGCATTATGGTGGCGTAGCAAAGAAAAAACACTTCGCTACTTAAGGAGGTAAGAAGAAATGGCGAAAAGCAGTGGTCGAACCATTTGACCGCTCGGCAAGCGTCGGTATACTCTTTAGATACAGTAACCAGAAATTGTGGATTGGGTTTTGTCTCGAAACGCAGGTGATTAGCAATAGAGTGCAATCTGGAAAACGTTAAGTGCATTATTGACCGATTTTCAAAGTTACTGCGTTCATCTGAACAGTATGTATAATTACTTCTTTCAATTTCATTTACCTTTTGTTAAGAAAGTCGGATTCCTATAAATCTATTTGCCACAATTATATTTTACCCTAAAGATGGATTGTAGCCATTTTTAAATTAATTTTTTTTTGTAAATAAGAGGGTGCAATACCAAATTTAATCCTTAAGTACGGGTGGATTGTGGATGTTTATAATTGATTGAATTGTGGTTAGTTTTGGTTTGTTAGGACACTTCTCGGGACGCTTTTCATTTCCCGCTTACGTTCCATAGCAACTAGAGATGGGGTTAATTCGCGATTTTCTCAGAAGGGCGCGCTGGCTTCGACTTCAGGGGAAAATAAAACGTCATGTGACCACCGAATCTCCACGTGTATTTAAAAATAGCCAGCGTGCGATTTTTAAAGGTTTACTGGCGATTTAACAACCGGTAGGTTATTAAAAAAAAACACTTTATACCTTTATTAAAAACGTAAAATAAAATGTTTGAATATTTATCTTGAGAGCAGACAGTATTTTATTTATAATAGTTCCGAAATTCGCCAATAGAGGGCAACAGTGTTTTTTAAAGTTACCACTTCTCTTGCCCCTGAAACGCGCGTTTTTACCCCTTGAACATGTGTCTTCCCCCCAGTGAGATAAATCTACCTCAATACAGAAGTCAAACTTTGGAGATAGCGTAGCGTGGTAGAAGGCAGCCCGAGAAGTGTCCTTCAGTAATTCGTCCATGGTTAGGTCTATTATATTTGCATACTGTAATGTAACACCCACTAAATTTAAACAATTCAATCGTTTCGTGAGAATTCAGAATTTTGCAGTCATTTTGGATTAAATTGGATTAGGAAAATAGGATTGGGAGAGCTGTCTTGTTTGAAATGGGATTATTAGAATGGTCTTTAGAGACGTAGGATTGGGAAAGCTTCTTAAGTGCGATACGATTGGGAGAGCTGTCTTAAGTGGCTTAGTATTGGGAGAACTCTCTCAAGTGGCATATGATTGGGAGAACTATCTTGGGTGAAATAGAATTGGGATAACTATCTTGGGAGAACTCTCTCAAGTGGCATATGATTGGGAGAACTATCTTGGGTGAAATAGAATTGGGATAACTATCTTGGGAGAACTCTCTCAAGTGGCATATGATTGGGAGAACTATCTTGGGAGAACTCTCTCAAGTGGCATATGATTGGGAGAACCATAGACATAGGAACTATACTTATACCTAGACAAACTGCTGGATCTACGAAATTGAGGCCGGTTTTGAGCAATGGCGCTTTCTTATTCGTTATATGGACAAAATTACGTGGCGCCGCCTACGGCGTCTACGCGCGGCTAACTATACCTAGGCTATAGCCTTGACTATACTAAAAAAAGTAAGTCAGCTGTAAGATGTAAACAAAGGAAGTATGGATTAATGTACCAATAAATTTCCAAATTATATAATGAAATGTGAGTAAATATTAATGATATTTATCTGTTAATGTAATACTTATGAATATATTAGTTTCAATATTAATATAAATAATAGCAGAAATACATGATAATAGGAATAAAAATAAACAGTGTCTGAGTATTTGGCTATTGACATTGCAATCAAAGGATGTAAAAGGGAGGTATAATTGTGGAAGGGATTCTACACACACTGATAAAGGATTAAAGAACTCTTATTGCCCTTGAAAAAGTATTAGCTTGGTGAGTCTTTTTCGAATAGCTTCTTTCTTCATTTGATTGTTTATGTCTCTGCTTATTTTTCTCAGCCTTATGTTAACGTATATTTCGATAATCTTTTTCATCAAAACATTAACGTGGTGTTGTGATCCAAGTTCGTCATCAAACATGTGTTCAGTAAGAGTTGGAAAAATATTGTCCGTTACTAACTGGCGCAGAACCAAACATTATATTTTTAAGTCAATGTTTTTAGCCGCAGTTTGAATTGATCCAAAGTATCTCACTGCCTTCTCGGTCAAGCTACAAATCTTGAGAACACTAGCTGTCGGATGACATAATCCACCATTGTCCTTTAAAAGGAGAAGAAGTTTGGTTGGATCCCCCTTTACATAGCTATGACTTGATAGTGAGGAATGCCTTTCGTCTAAAGCGTGTAAACATGTTTCGGATTTTAATTCTTTTTGTAATTTCTTTACAACAAAACCAGCCATATAACGGATTATGTTTTCTCGTAAGATGTTGGATGTTGATGTTTCATCAGTAAGAAACATAATAAAGTCATCCATTTCTTCCTCTAGAGATTCTTCTTTAATAACTCTAAGTTCGTTGGTTGGAACTGGCACCATGCACAAATTTGGCACGTGAGTGTTGTCCAAAGCAATTAAGTGGCCACTTTTTTGATTTTCAATTTTAGTAACCAACGTGTTTTTGTATGCAGCAGTGAAGTTTCTACAAGTAGGATTGTTGTTCCAACCTCCTCGCTGACGAATTGTGTTAAAAACTTAAAATATAACTCTAAATGGTCCTGCGAAAGTTTTTAAGTTAAAAGGTACCTTAAAAAATAAACAATTGTTTGCAAAATCTGGTATTTAAAAAAATATACTTCAGTGGTCCATCAGGGGGAACAATGTACTTCTCTCCAATGTCCAAAACACTGTGAATTGTGACACCAAAACCAATAATGGCTGTCTTTCTTTGGCTTTAAAAAATCAAGTTGCCTTCCAGGTCTGTTAAATTGAATAGAAGTTCTTTAGTCTTCATTATGTAACATTTGGTTATTTCAAGGTTGGAAAGCCGAATTGGTGCCTTGTAACCTTTAGCCAATGGATTTCGAGAGTTCAATACCTCAAACAAACTTTTTCCCCTCGCAAAAACCGAAGGAATTGAGTCTTCCTTAAGAATTTTCCGCGTGAGATCTTTCGCGTTTTTGCCAATATGATAATCTGATTCTTTAAAGTGTTTTCCACAAACAAAGTGATACTTTCCGGGTATTAAGTTCAATCGATTTATTGCCTTAAGTTATTTTGAGCACTAGTTTAAGTTAGATTGAGGTAATCTTTATTGTGAAAAATGGACAATACAAGGTTTTAAACAAAGACCTGAAATTGTTATGATAAAAACAAGAAATACTTGTGAAATGGTATTTTTTCCTTTGGTGACCGACGTTGATGATTGGAAGCCACACAAGTTTGTACCATTTTCAATTGTTTAAAGTTTAAATTTACGTAAAATATTTTATTTCGCGTTGTATTTTACCAAAAACTAACTTTATTTTCGAAAATTAAACAATTTTTACAAGTCTCGGTAAGCAAATACGTTTTTGCGTCCAGCATTAGAATTTTCCGCTTTTTATAGTTTCTCCATTCTCCACCAAACGATTTGGTGGCGCCACGGAATTTTGTCCATATCACACATGAGACGCGCGTGGGACTGAAAACCGGGCACAAAAAGCTAGTGCCTTCAGAATCTGCAATACTCCGTCTAGGTATAAGTATAGTTCCTATGTCTATGGGGAGAACTATCTTGGGAGAACTCTCTCAAGTGGCATATAATTGGGAGAACTATCTTGGGAGAACTCTCTCAAGTGGCATATGATTGGGAGAACTATCTTGGGAGAACTCTCTCAAGTGGCATATGATTGGGAGAACTATCTTGGGAGAACTCTCTCAAGTGGCATATAATTGGGAGAACTATCTTGGGAGAACTCTCTCAAGTGGCATATGATTGGGAGAACTATCTTGGGTGAAATAGAATTGGGATAACTATCTTGGGAGAACTCTCTCAAGTGGCATATGATTGGGAGAACTATCTTGGGTGAAATAGAATTGGGATAACTATCTTGGGAGAACTCTCTCAAGTGGCATATGATTGGGAGAACTATCTTGGGTGAAATAGAATTGGGATAACTATCTTGGGAGAACTCTCTCAAGTGGCATATGATTGGGAGAACTATCTTGGGAGAACTCTCTCAAGTGGCATATGATTGGGAGAACTATCTTGGGTGAAATAGAATTGAGATAACTATCTTGGGAGAACTCTCTCAAGTGGCATATGATTGGGAGAACTATCTTGGGAGAACTCTCTCAAGTGGCATATGATTGGGAGAACTATCTTGGGAGAACTCTCTCAAGTGGCATATGATTGGGAGAACTATCTTGGGTGAAATAGAATTGGGATAACTATCTTGGGAGAACTCTCTCAAGTGGCATATGATTGGGAGAACTATCTTGGGTGAAATAGAATTGGGATAACTATCTTGGGAGAACTCTCTCAAGTGGCATATGATTGGGAGAACTATCTTGGGAGAACTCTCTCAAGTGGCATATGATTGGGAGAACTATCTTGGGTGAAATAGAATTGGGATAACTATCTTGGGAGAACTCTCTCAAGTGGCATATGATTGGGAGAACTATCTTGGGAGAACTCTCTCAAGTGGCATATGATTGGGAGAACTATCTTGGGAGAACTCTCTCAAGTGGCATATGATTGGGAGAACTATCTTGGGAGAACTCTCTCAAGTGGCATATAATTGGGAGAACTATGTTGGGAGAACTCTCTCAAGTGGCATATGATTGGGAGAACTATCTTGGGTGAAATAGAATTGGGATAACTATCTTGGGAGAACTCTCTCAAGTGGCATATGATTGGGAGAACTATCTTGGGAGAACTCTCTCAAGTGGCATATGATTGGGAGAACTATCTTGGGAGAACTCTCTCAAGTGGCATATAATTGGGAGAACTATCTTGGGAGAACTCTCTCAAGTGGCATATGATTGGGAGAACTATCTTGAGTGAAATAGAATTGGGATAACTATCTTGGGAGAACTCTCTCAAGTGGCATATGATTGGGAGAACTATCTTGGGTGAAATAGAATTGGGATAACTATCTTGGGAGAACTCTCTCAAGTGGCATATGATTGGGAGAACTATCTTGGGTGAAATAGAATTGGGATAACTATCTTGGGAGAACTCTCTCAAGTGGCATATGATTGGGAGAACTATCTTGGGAGAACTCTCTCAAGTGGCATATGATTGGGAGAACTATCTTGGGTGAAATAGAATTGGGATAACTATCTTGGGAGAACTCTCTCAAGTGGCATATGATTGGGAGAACTATCTTGGGTGAAATAGAATTGGGATAACTATCTTGGGTGAACGTAGGTATGTCATCGAAACTAAGTAAATGATCAATTGCGTCAAGCATAATAAAGTGTAATAGCGGCGGATGATTGAACTGCTTAACCAGATGTCAGAAGTTGTACACCAGGGTGCGGTTTTATATGTGATTCGAACTTATTTATCTAAGCGAGCCTCAAGAATCGTATCGTTATCAATTACTACGTAATCAGCACTCTCGAAAATTTCACTTAACTAGCAACATAAATTGTTCATAATGTTCCATAATGTTTTATTATATTAATGGTCGATCTTTGAAGCCTATTTGCATTACATCCCAGGAAACTCTTTGTGGGTCGCTTTCCGGCCCTCTCTCATTATCTAAATTATTAATTAAAAACCTTTGGACATCTCTTACCTGTGGGATAAGAAATGACATAATAAGATGTAGAACACGCTTATTTCAGTCACTCCCATAATCACGCAGAAATGGAATACTAGATAATCTATTAGAGAGTAAATAACCGACCAATTCATTGGTGAATTTGAAAGATGCAACACGTTCATGATGCATGGTGGCTGTGACATGACAAGCGAGAAAATAAAGAAAAACGAAACGAAATGTTTCTTGGTGTAGAACGGCGTTTCCATTGAGGTGAACGACTCGTCTAAATAGCGCACGAGTTTGCTTATCATCTTCGATTTTAGAAACAACCAGTCAGTCGAAACAGCCATACAAACGAACCACAGAATATAGGTAGATTTCGTCAACGTCTTTTGAACTGGATTCAATGCTTCACTCTCATTTGCACCGCTTAAAACGAAGAACTTTATAACAGGCCATATATTTATAAACAAGAGTATAGTAATACGATAGAACGTTTCCAATGTAAACCCGCTAGGCCCGTTTTCTCTCGAATAGAAATCCAATCCGTACATTCTCAATGCTGGTAGCACTAGCCTCATATTCTGTGAAAAATATTGAAATTTTATATTCTGACTAGACCTCGCATCAGGTAAGAAACCCCTTGTTGGACGCATGTTTAGTTTAAAATGAACCGGAGTTTCATTCTAACGTTTGTACCGAACTTTTGTTTTTCGAAAATGTAGTTTTTATGAGCGATTGAAATGTCAGATGGATAATATTGACCGTCTTGCGACATTACATTATTGGTTTTCTTGACACGATAGCTGCATTTACGCAAGAAAGGCATTTTTTATTTTTCAAATCGTATCTATAGAAAAGGCTTTATTTAACTACATTGAGGAAAATAAATATTATCAGTTAAAACAATGAGCGTAAGAATTGGTTTTTTGATCAAACAATAGTCAATAGAAGTTTTATCTATCAAAATACATAACAAACACACAAGTAGCAATGTATTTCTATTCTGTTCTTTTAATTTAAAGTTCTCACTTTTGCGAGAAAGATGTTACCACTAATTTAAGAATTTCTTGAAAAATTAGAATAATATGTAGATTAAAACATACCATTGGGAGCTACATGTACAGGAAATAACGAGATAAAATTGAATAGAAAAGTTAATCAAATGCTGCTTGAGCCAAATAATATAATATAATAATAATAATAATAACAAATTTTATCTTTCCAAAAGTGTACATAATTTCACATTATTATTAAGTATGAAGGGGCCAAGGTTAAGGTTTGATCAGATATGAAATATGTAGATAAGGATGTGAAACCTTTCTAATTTATGAGTCAAATGTTTAAACAAAACCTTGCATAGATGTTGTTTGGCGTCAAAATGTAGGCGCCTCCATTTGGATCCAACCACGAAGATTCAACTCGACTATCATTTAGTAAACTAGAAATTGCAGCCGATGGTGGTATTATTGAACCCACTTGGTGAACAAATATTTCGCGTGTTTGAAATAAATTATTGTATTTAATAAAACCCGAATACGGTTTTTGAACATGCAAACTCTTGCGCGTGTGTGGCATTTAAATTTTATTAAAACTAGTATAGGTATTCCTTCATTGGAGGTTTCCGTCGATTCGAATGAGTGCAAATCGTTGCAATCTCTTTCCCGTATCAAACAAGTTTATTATGGCTTGCCCACCTTTCCAATTTTTCAAGTCGTGTTTTTCAGTGAAAATAGGTTTTATCCCATAAAACGAAATGTATTCGTAGGTTTCGGATGGTGCTCTACAAATTCTCATTTGATAAAATTTATCTAGCACCTAGTGGTGAAAATATTTTTAGAAATCGATGAAATTTCACCAATCAATACCGATAAATACAAGTATTGAAATTTGTAGATCACTTGCTAGAATTTACATTACTAATTGACCTTATTACTGCATGGTCATAGCGTCTCAATTTTGTACTTTGTATACTTATGTTCATTTACTTTAGTTTAATTTTTTCTATAAACCGCAGGCCTAAAAGTCGTTTTTCGACTTGACCTGAAGAAGCCCCCGAATGGTGGCGAAACTAGTCGTCCGAATTTTAAAGATTTAAATAAACTTTTTATTGTACAAGATGTGGATTTTGCAATTTTTAATCTTCATTGGTTTATGTACAAGTGTTGCAAGTTACTTCTAATAATAAATCTCCTTAGATAAATTTAATTTTAGTTCTATTAGGTTAACTTATTACTTTATTTATCTATATAGCCACCCACCCCATTTTAAAAGTTTTAAATTCTGCTTTATTTGATTAACCCAATATTTCTTATGATTAAATTTTGGGTCCCATCTAATTTTTTGTTTATTAATTCAAGTTATCACAGGAACTTTCTTAGCTATACCTTATACACCCGATACTAACTTAGCCTTGGCTTCTGTTATTCTTTTAGAAGAGGGTAAATTAAATTAAATCTTACAATAAGAGCAATATTTATTATTAAAAAGTATTTTACATTAGTATATTCGCGGTTACTAATCGTTTCGAAGCTACTCTGATCTTTAGATCTTATTTAAGTAAAAAAGTAAACAAGAAAATACTAATCACACATACCCCCTTCTATCGAATGAACACATCAGCTTCCCCCAATAAGACACACTAATGTGCAGCTATATTTAGTATTTAATTATGACAACTTGAAATAAAATTCTTTTTCCAGACGCTGCCTTATCTATTATAGAACAAATAATATTCTTTCACTATCTATCTTAATTCTTATATAATAATCAATTCCTTAATTAATAAATATTCAAATCGACTCTTGCTAGAAGGACAAGAAATTGAACCCTTTTGGACGATCATCCCAGCTTTTATATTATTTTTTATTGCTTTCCCATCCTAACAACTACTTTATATTATGGATGAAACAAATCACCCCAAAATAGCTATTAAAACGATGGGGCATCAATGGTACTGATCCCACGAATATGACGACTTCAAAAAAATTCCTAAAATTAGTAAATGCAAGAAAACGAGACACACCAACTAAAGATTTTTGAAAGGACGGTTTTCGTTTACTAGAGGTTCATAACCTATATACAGGGTGTTTTTTTGCTCGAAAAAGTGATTTTTTTTCAAAAACTATGTTTTCTAGAAAGTTGAAATTGGTACTGTACATTGTACAAGCCGGGGGACACGGTCTACCAAAATTGCATCTAAATCGAAAAATATTTACATGTTTTTTGAAAATTTAAATTTTAACCGCTAGGTGCTATAAGAAAATTGTCAACGAGAAAATTGTAGAGCGTCACCGAAAACGTACCAATAGCGTTGGCGCGAAAAAAATAGACGTCTTTTTCACTGACAAAATACGACTTGAAAAAGTGACAAGTTGGGCAAGCTAAAATAACTTTTTTGAATTCCATTGGGAGAGTAGTGTAACTTTATGAAAGTCAGAAATTTGTTAATCTGGTGTTTAATGCAATTTCAATTTGGGCGCTTGAATGTTTTAATTGTTCTTGTTGGAAACCGGTTAATTGGTCCAGTATTCTTACCGCAAAATCTAAATGGACAGAGTTATTTAGATTTCTTGAAAAATGAGCTAGAACAACAACTTGACGAACTGCCGTTGGCGCAACGAGCAAGACTGTGGTTTCAGCACAGCCTCATTACCACAGAGCCGTGAGAGATTACCTAAACAACGAATTTCCACAACGATGGATAGGGAGAAACGGTCCCGTGCACTGGCCAGCAAGGTCGCCCGATCTGACTCCGTTGGTTTTCTTTCTTTGAGGCTTTGTCAAAGAGAAAGTGTACGCCACTCCGGTTGAGACCCTTGAAGATTTGCGTCAACGAATTGTAAGTGCTTTCCGGGAAGTAACCCCGGAAATGATTCAAGCCACCTTCGACAATATGATTGTTCGCGCCCAAGCCTGCATCGCAGCCGAAGGTGGTATTTTCGAAACGTACTTATAAATTTTGTTTGTAAGTAGATAAATAAAATGTCTCTTTGTGTTTTCAAAAAATTCGCAGTTTTCATCCTACGAAATTAAATCGTGTAATACCTTCTTCGCCATTGTCTCCTCGATTTTTCAGCGGTGTTTATTGCATTAAACACCAGATTAACAAATTTCTGACTTTAATAAAGCTACACTACTCTCCCAATGGAGTTCAAAAAAAGTTATTTGGCTTGCCCAACTTGTCACTTTTTCAAGTCGTATTTTTTCAGTGAAAAATACGTCTATTTTTTCGCGCCAACGCTATTTGTAAGTTTTTGGTGACGCTCTACAATTTTCTCATTGCCAATTTTCTTAGATGCAAATTTGGTAGAAAGTGTCCCCGGCACGTATAATGTACAGTACAAATTTCAATTTTCTAGAAAACATAGGTTTTGAAAAAAATCAACTTTTCGAGCAAAAAAAAAAACTCTGTATTACTCTCCCAACTAGTATTACAGTACGTCTGCTAGTTTCAGCTAGAGATGTAATTCACCCATGGGCATTGCCCTCTCTTGGTACTACCACTACTTTCTTTCCGGAATGGTATTTTCTATGGATAATGTTCAGAAATTAGTGGGGCGGAACACAGCTTTATACCTATTGCCGTAGAAAGTGTCCAAATTCAATCTTACATTGAATGACTTAACGGAGGCGGATGAAAAGGGAAAGAGGAATAAATCTGATCATTAAGTGGCTGAAAGTTTAAGCGTTGGTCTCTCGCCCCTTTTATGGCCTCTAATAGCCCCTCTCATATGGACGACACTCTTCTTCTACCGTTTAATTTTACTAAGCCTAACCTTTATAAATAAATATTAACATAAAGACGTGATTCTCGGACCAAATAGAGCTTCGAGTAAAAACTAAATAAAACAAAATAATATATTGCCAGAAATTCCAACGATAGACCGGTTTTGTCTGGGATTCATCAGTACCGTGCGGGAAATCTGGTTTGCGGCTATTACACCGAAAAGAGAAACTACGCCTAATCATTAAAAATTAAATTTTAGAACTTATCTAACATGACCTCACTCAAATATACCAATGTCAATTGAGGAAGCTAAACAAATTTTCCACTCGCACTCCTAAATTTGTAAATATACCGAAATTCCCTTTATTTTGCTATTTTTTAAATTGTGAATTTCGAAGTCGTTGAAAACAGAATATTTTATTAACAATAATTTGCCATATTTTTTGCCAAAAATAAACTTTCAAAATTATAAACGTGTAATCACAGACAATATATATCCCTAAGGGGGCGCGAATAAGCTCTGGTTTTTAGACGCCACCACAGTCGTTTTGCGGTCTGCTCTAATAATTCGTATCGATGCTAGGGACCCCAACTGAATAAAGATGGCCGTACTTTAAAAACTGGAGATTTCCAGGTCATTTGAAGCGCTTAGAAGTTTACGTTTGTTCCCCCTCTTTCAATAACAGAGCGTCGCTGAGAGAAACCTAGGAGCAACAAACACAGCACCCCACACAAGGAGAACGCAACCCGTCAAAAGTCGTGGATTTTCTTGTGTACGTTTTTCATTGGCTAGACGCTTTAACGCCTACTGCCGTCGGAAGGGGAAAATTCGTAAATTGTCTTCCCCCCGCCCGTAAAACGTTCAGCGTAAAGGCTCGTGAAGCTCGTCCAATGAATTTCGTACACAACGCTTCGTTAGCGTGTTTAAAGGCTAGCTGCGTTCTCCTTGTGTTTGTTGCTCCTAGGAGAAACAACATCGTTCATGCTTTTAGGAACCTTGGTTCAAGCAGCGGAATATAGGGATATATACGGTCCCGGGTTGGACATAAGGCACTAGTTACGGCATTTGACTACTATAATAAATGATCTCTCTACTTAAATAATTCTAATTAATTTACCTAAATATTCATAAATAATGGCGAATATGGCGTACCATAAATGCATCATTCATCAATCCCATTTTATTTAAAAATAATTGTGATCGGCCAAAGTCACGTAACTCGAGTGATAATAAATTCTTATTTTAATAACTTTCTACTGACCAAATCGAAGTGAAAACTGAGCGGCTGATAATTTTTTGTCAAAGACCCCGTTTTTCTATTGGCTTATAGGTGGGCGGAGCTTAAATAAAAACTAATTATAATAAACTAGACTAGTCGTTTACGAGCACGCGAAAAATTCTGTCTGCACCGCGATTTTGATTTAAGAAATCGTAAATTTTCGTTATAGTAAATCCGCTCTCATAACTTTACAATCCTTTTAAAATTACGATTATTTTAAAAAATGTCTCTGCACCTCGAAAAAATCCATTGTCATTGACTTTAAGTTTTTGAACCGGGGGGGGGGGGGGAGTACAATGCCAATCCCTAGAATTTTGCTGGGAGGAGCAACTAATGTTATTGCCCCCTCCAACTTTTTGGTCAGTTGAAATCTTCAAAAGGCTCAAATTTTCATTTTAAAAACATATAAAGCTTATAGAACCTCAACGGTGTTTAAATTTCATTTTTTTAAATTTCAGACTTTTCCCGCCAATAGTAAAAAGTGCACATGCATTCGGAGAAGCTACACACCATTAAAAATTCGAAACCATTCTCCAGACCCCTTTTCGTTTATCTTTGCCCCTCCAACTTCTAGAACGTTCCTACGCCCCTGGAAGGGCGCTATTTCAACTCGTTTTTAAATGTGATTTTTTTCGCGAGTACAGAACAAGTTGGTCGTGACCCAGTAGGAAACTCGGGTGTGAAGCGGACTCCAATCCTAGAGATAACACACTCGTGTTATAATCGCGCAATAGACGCTATCGGGGAAATGTTCGCCAACAATAACGGTGACGTTTTATTGTCGGACGATAGCGATGAAGGTCTTGTGGAAAGATGGTGCTGAAATGGAACCATTAATTCCCAAGCTGAAGATATAGATCTGGGAGGCTATTCTGTAAACAATCCAAATCGTTTAGACAATTCCAAATATAAATGATTTGGATCGGCTTCATTTCGATAGGGCGTAAAAAACCGTATTCTCTAACCCAAATCCCAATCGTCACTTGGATCGCTCGAATTTCCTTTCCAAATCTAAATGAACGTCATTTCCTATCACGCTATTCCATGTTTTTTTAAACGTTCTTTTTTATTGGTTTTTTCATTTGGCGGGTTTTCCAATGTGTTTTTACACACAGTCAAATAATTTATTTCCAAGAATTTCGTATTATTTCTCAACCATACTCATCATAAAATAAAATTATATTCTTAGGCTTTTGCTCTTCAAAGCTAGTGGTATTTTTTAGAGGTCTTGAGAAAATTTTGGTTTTAGAATCTTTTATTTTATTTATTTAACTGAATAGTACAATGTGTGTTAAAGTACATTCAAAGCAACTTATTTACATTGAGTTTTTAGAAGCAAATACTAATTTTGTGCACATTAAATTCAACATGAATTTCACGAAGGCAAAATATGATGAAATGTGGATTCAATTGAACGGATAGCTCAATAGTTGCGGATTGGAACAAGCCATGGTTGTTGAAGAGCCGATGGGGACCAGCGAAAATGAAGACCTTGTTGGGAACATTTCGAAAACAGTTGTTGAATCTGCAAAAAGTAATTTTTAAATAATTATTTGAAGTTGCGATTTATTCTCTTAAATAAACAAATATCGTTGAACATGTGCGGAGTATGTTGCCTTCTCGTGGCATGTGTTAAAAACTGGCTTGTGCAAGGCCAAAACATACAGGCTTTCCTACAATACATAAATTATTCCTCATATAATTTAATAGCAAAATTAATAATGTAAACTGCTATATAAGCCGCGAGTGGGCTTCTATTAGTGCATCGGTACAATACGCTTATAAAATTTTAACAAGGTACTAAATTAAAAATATGGTAAGTAAGCACAACAACTGACAATAGTATACTTGGAAATCGCAAAATAAGTGTATGCAATGAATTTGGTGAGAGAGATGATGGAAATTTATATGGCACTGGGTGAAAACTGCGAACTACTCCTTCAGCGTTGAGGTTGCTATAGTTATCTCCGCACTGGGGTTTTCCCTCGAGTTGCCACCACCCTCCTACACATCTTCGAGAGTAAAAAAGCGTGCATGTTTTGACCTTGCAAAAGCAAGTTTTCAACACTTGCTTCGAGAAGGCAACATACTCTACACATGTTCGATATTTAGTCTATTAAAGAGAATAAATCGCAACTTCAAGTGACATTAGACAGAAAATTCCTCCAAAATAGAGTTTCCCAATTTTAAATAAGATCGTTGTCCGACTATGAAATCTTCATGCGTGACGATACTCCGGAAAGTCTGGGTAAATGTTCGCTACATGTGTGCAATCTATCGCTCCAATTGTTCCGGGAAAGTTGCACTCTTCTTGGTACCTCAATTTAACGGCAGCTTTGTGCACTTCGGTCACAGGAAACTTAATGTACTAGATGCCGGTTAAAAGCCTTTGTAACGTCACTAAGACAACGGCGTACACTAGGTTGGCTGACTCCAAGAAAAGATTTTAGCCTACATCCAACTGGATGTAGGCTAAAATAAAGGTGAATATCAATATCGAGATGATTTCAAGTCTTTCTCTCACGGCTCCCCGTGTCCTAGCAGTGGATACTGGCCATAGACTGGGTCTGTCCGATGGCAGGTGGGCCCCATGATTAAGCTGCACAGTGGGCCTCTTTAAACCTTTAACAATATTATAGTAGCTTCAAATTTAAAAACTTTCAATATTAAATTATATTATTACTGAATAGAACTATAACATAAATTAACCCTATATTTTGGGATGGGGCACTTTGATGGAACGTGGCCCTGTACTGCATCATCTCCCCAACTATAAATATATGTTTGTCAAGGTACAAACTCAAACCCAACAATTTAATTTTTAAATCGTAATTGACCGGACAACTATGTGTAAGAAAATATCCGACCACATTTGGAGTTAATTTCTTCTAAGCTGAAACTTTGAGCAGAAGCTTTTACAATTTAATTTCAAACTCGATTATGTTTTCCAAAGCACTACTTTCTGATTGGAAGTTAGAATATCTGATGATTCTGATCTCCGTGGCGAAAACTTTGTCGTCTGCTAAACCCAGTTTTGAGCAAAGTTTTAAAATAATTCATACTTGAGTTTAACCGGGAAAACGTTTAGTCAGACTTTTTTTCAAGTAGAAATTCCTTGCTGTTTCCAAACGAAAAGTATTGGTTTTAGGACTTTAATAGGTGGCGCCGGTCTCATGATGGAACTAAATAGATCTTTCAATAAACGGTTTGAATCCGGGGTGTGGGAAAGAAAACATTTTGCAAGAACGATTTACATCAACTTTAGTATTTATTATCCTTGTGTTTTACTCTTAATTATCGATGCTTGCAGGGTATTTTAACAAAGAGTAAATTAACCTTCGAGATTCGACGACCACTATAAAAAGTTATGCGGTTATTCATCGATTAATAAATTAATGTTTAATCGTAAAATATTCAAATTACACAATATAAGATAATAACAAAAGTAGCATAAGACCCAAAAGTATGTCAGAATGGTATAGTCGTTAATGAGAGTTTGTCGCAAAGTAAAAAGGGGAAACGAAGGGGGTTGGAAAATACGTCATCAAAATCGAGGTACACCAGCGCCGCCGAGTGAGGCGTTTTAGAACGTATGTCTACTGGCGAGTAAATCGAAGAGAGAAAATCGCGCCAGACTATAGAGGTTGCTAGTACTACTCCACCTAGTAGGTTATGTAGTCTATAGCAGCGGTTCCCAAAAGGTGTTCCGCGGAACCCTGGGGTTCCGTGGAAGGGTCACAGGGGTTCCGAGAATTCGCAGCGCGGTCATCTTTGGTCGTGGCAACAGTCTTCTAAGATAAGTAAAAAAAATGAGTTGGGGTTCCGCCAGTATTAGCTGCATAATTTAGGGTTCTATAGCAAAAAGAAATTGGGAACCGCTGGTCTATAGTGTGACTAGGTCTCACTAGAAATTTTAATATGCACGAAGGTACATCTGACACACTTTTGGATCTGATGTTACTTTTGATAATAACTATTTTTAAAACTTCATAAACTCATTAGCCCTAATTATAGCTCTAGCTCGGAAGACATTTGGCTGTGAAATATGGAAGTACCGATAACTTCATAATATCTTTTTGTGAAATTGGCCTTGTGTGACGTCGAAAAAACAGTTGAGACGCGTACAAATCTTTTATAGAAAGGTCTATTGGGGCAGTTCTAAAAAATCCTTATTTTAGCCCTTGCTAATGGTAGACTGGTCACGAGGACCAGCTAGTAAAAAACTTATATTTCCGTGAATTTGTGAAAAGTTGGGTATAGTGGGAATACGAATTAGGCGCGAAGGTACGCAGAGGAATGATTCACATAATTTAGGGACCTTTAAGTTGAAATATGCTAAAGTTCCTAGCAAAAAGTAACGTAGGCTGCCAGCCCCTTTAAAGTCATGTTGTCGGCGCCTCTTAAAACCGTTAAGAACATGCCAAAGTTTTCGTCTCTGGCAACGGGTCTCATGTGTTTTACTTTTTCGATACTCTTTCGAATATTTAAATTAATATTTCTTAAAAATGCCCGACAAAATGTTACAGGGTTTTCGCTTTCAGACGACGGCTAAGAGCAATTGTGATTTCCGTTGGGCTGTTTTTTCTGCTCCGAGAGTTTAAAACAAAATTAAGCTAAAACCTTTTTGGACCACTCTCGGAGCAGAAAGAGCAGCTCAAAGAGAATCGTAATAAAATAAAATTGCAGGGTTGCCACCTCAACCGAGTAGGGTTTTAAGCTATTTAAGAGGTTTGCCGTTTGGCTCGTCACCGATTTAAAGGCAGTGGCGTAACTAAGGACCGACTGGCCCCGCGACCGCGGCGGGCCCATACCAAACTGGGGGCCTTTTCGTTTTAAGTAGGGTCCATCGAAGAAGGCCAAGGAGGAGGGGGGTGCATATTAGACCTATTTAAAGGGATCCGCAACTTACGTTGCATATTTGAATTTAAGGTACCATAAATATGCTATTCATTATCTCTGCTAAGCTTCGCGCCTACTTCGTATTCCCACTATACCTAACTTTTCACATATTTCTACAATACAGGTTGTGGATCCCTATAAAAACGTGCATCTCAATCCAGCAATGGATCCATTGTCTGATTGGCCAGATTTTGATGTCATTTTGTAATTAAAAGTTTCTAATTTTCTTTTTATTTTAAAGTTTTTAAAGTAAAACATTGTGGGAATAAAAACACTTCACTACTAATGTAGTGGGAAAACTATTTCGCAAAGATTACGTATGTTACAGTGCCTTAGGCCAAATACTCACTGAATACATTGGTTAAAAATACTGAAATAGTTTCAAATATGTCTAGTCTAAATACAGTTAAATGTTGTTAAATGTGGTATTTTTCCAGAAAAATATTTTTAATATTTTAAACGTTCTTAGGCATTAAAAGAAAATAAAACAATTTATTATGTTTAATTCTTTTCGTCACCAAGTTCGATTCAAAAAACGTAATAGAAGTAAATGAACCGACGTTATCAGACCGCTATCCCCCCTTTTGAAGTAACTATCATATGTCAACTCAGATTTTAAATTTCGGGTGCTCTGATTTTTTATGCATAGAAATAGCTAGGTATACACCAAGAACGTATATATAAGCTTTATTTTGCTAGATTTTCATATGGGAAACGACCTTCGATTTGGAAATAACCTTAAGCACTAGTTTAATAACTTTGGCTTATTTCATTGTTTTGTTCTTCCCAATTTTTTTTAAATATTTTAAACTGTATCTGCAAGAATATCGAAGTATCAACAAATCCTACGTTTAGTGGTTCATAAATTGAATAAAATTAGGGTAAAAATTCGATCGTTATTTGCACACTGGCGAAAAAATATAATCGGAAACTGTTTTCTTATTTGGATTCGTTGCTTGAATGAGCGCGCATTTTAGAAACCGGCTCCATCAAGCAATGAATCCGACACATGCGCAAAACGGATTTTATGACGTCAAAATCTAACCAATCATAAAATGGATCCATTGCTTGATTGAGACGCACGTGACACGTCATGATAACGTAGAACTAAATGTTTTTTCTAAAGGGCCCTTTTGATATCTTGCGGGGGGGGGGGGGGGAGGCACTGCTTAAAGGTCATCTAAACAGACGATGGATTATTACAGAATGAAGGAAACAGCAGGGCCGGATTAAGGTGGGGGCCAAGGCTGTTAGGGGCGAACTGGGCTAGACAGTAGACACTATAAAATTTCGTAAGCGATATCTCTATTCGTTTAGTAAGTTGAGTAGTTGACAGAAGTGTTGCTTTGTATTTTGGTCATTTTTTAATCCATTTTTAGGGGTTTGAATTAGGGTAGAGTTGTTTACTGGTTTGGTTTTTGACACATTTAGGGGCGCATATTATCTTGGGCCCCCAGGCAAAAAATGGCTTAATCCGGCCCTTCGAAACAGGCATTGTCTGCTTACGACTTGCTCAGTCACTAACCGAATAGATAAAGTATTATCACATATGACAAAAACCTCCAGTGGCGGATTTAGAATGGGGGCACAGGGGTGCCCCCCCCCTTGACGCGGGTTTTTCTTAGGCTTTGTATGTGACTTGATGATTTGCTATTACACCCATAACATAATAGCGCCCCCTTTGAGTTTTGTCTGTATCCGCTACTGCAAAAACGTCACGATACTTAAAATTTTTGTGAATAAAATTTTATGAAAGCTGGAGATTTTTGGTTTATTGGCTTCGCTTTAATATCATCCCCATAGAAGTCCGAAGGTTCCATTGTCGGAATACCCACCGATTTGAATTTACTAAAACTTAGCGGAGTCCGCCGGGGTCGGCCTTTCCCACTAGTTTTGTAACCTGGGGGGGGGGGGGGGGTCAATAACCATTAAAATGTCAAAAACATAAGAGTGAATCGACGCGTAAGTGTTAAAGTCAGTATCTAATAGTCTTTCGTTACGAATAAAGTATATTGTTAATAGACAGCAGTGGCGTACCCAAGGGGGAGGGACACGGGAAGAAGAAATTATCAGCTTTTTCGACGGACGGAAGAACGTTGAAGTTGTCTATCTAAACAAGTTTTGGGACTCATCGCCCCCCCCCCCCCCAGAAACAATTTCTGGGTGCGCCACTGATAGACGGCGTTACTGCCTAATACGCCAGTTTCCAATAGGCGCGTGGTTAACCATTGCAAAAATCGATCTAGTTCCTCATAACGTCGTTGGTAAAAGTCATTTCATTTAAACAGCGTCCGTATTCGTTGTCGACGGTTTTCGGTTTAAAGACAATTGTAAAAAAAATACACATTAAATTACTATTTAATCCAGTGGTTCCCAAACTATGTGCCCTCTTAACTTGATTCCGCTAGGTGGTTCCAGATGTTTCTTGTAATTAGCGTATTAAGTTTTCATAAAGTCACCCAGCGGCCAGCCTCAGAAGCTCGTAAATTGCTCGACTTTTGCCTGCTAAGCTGTCGCTTCGCCATTTTAAGATAGAAGAACGTTTGCGTAGCAAACGAAAATCCAGCAGTTTATGAGCTTGTCGCGTTGGCCACTACCAAACACTAAATCAATGAAATTTTATTTTAAAAATTAAATGCAGAAGAGTAACGGCTGTACATGTAAGCCCATCGACTCGGTAACTCGACAGATAGCCACAGTACTATTGCGAAACCGGTCTACTATTGGATGATCTAGCTTTATACTCATTTTTAATGTTTTTACTCAGAGTTTCGCGCATTGATTTTTAGTTCGAAGACCTATCGGTCCCAATACGTCGCATACTTTTATAATGTTTCCAAATTTGTTAGGATTTAACTTTATAGCCCCAATTTTGATGGACGTTTTATAATTTAATTTTTTTTACCAAATAGCAGTCCATCGGTCGTTTGTATCCACTTTTATTCAAATATTTATAGGTTTCGTGCGTTGTAGAAATTTTGGGGAGACGTAATGACGTCTACCAATCGAGTTTGAAATTAAATTTGTAAAAGTTTCTGCTCAAAGTTTCAGCCTAGAAATATTGAACTCCAAATGTGGTCGCATATTTTTTCACACATAGTTGACAGGTCAAATAACGATTTAATAATAAAATTGTTGGGTTTGAACTCGTACCTTGACAAAAATGTAAAAACAAGTAATTTAATTTAGAAAATGAATAAATATAAATTGGTTAGGCCCCTAACGATGTTCAGCTGAGACGAGCCATTGATAGACTGAATTTGAAGAACAGTGTTGGTTCAGGGTCCCCAAAACTAGGACGGGGAGCCGTGAGAGAAAGGCTAGAAATCATCTCGATTTGGTTATTCACCTTAATTTTAAATAAATACATCCTTGACCTTGATAACGTCATCCTCGTATTTATTCTTGAATTTAAAGATTTTCCATTTATTATAGATAGATGGCGAGCGTGAAGGTAAGTGATGTATTAATGTTCTAGTATTTGACTGGTAGCAGCGGCGTAGGAACCGGGGTGGGGCAGGGGGGGGGCATTCCCCCCCTGGAATTTTGCCTGGGGGGCAACCCATGCAAATGCCCCCCCCCTGGAAATTACTTTTATTCATACCATAGTCCATCGGGCGGGGACGTCGTACTTTGGTCAAAATCCAAAAATATACATAATATCATTTAGTATTTTAGTTGCCTACTTAGTCTACTTACTTTTCGTTAAATTATTTCAAAACATAACTTATACAATGTGTGAGTTTTAAGTCTTTTTTCTAAAGTAGTATTAGATTAATTAGTTTCGTGATATACTTTTTCATATGTGTCGGGTACCCGGTTTTACTACTAATATCAACACTATCATGTAAAAAAACGGTTTTATGTATAAGTTTTGCTATTTGTGCGATAATGTTTCCCGCTTCAATGAGGCGGCAAAATTATCGCACAAATAACCTCACCTTCGCGTAGCAATACAGGTTGTCAGCCCCTTTAAATCGGCCAGTTTTAATTAATTGGAGTCGTGAACATTGAGTTGGGAATAATACTATCTAGAGCCCCAGTTCAAATTTTCCCCATAGGCTTTAACACAGCATTAGTGAAGATAGGAACGAAAATCATGGGAGGGTTATCAACTACGACAAAAGCCACCTATGAGCGAAAAATGCAACTATTTATATGAAAAATTCTTCGATGGCCCCTGCCGCCACCTATTAGCGACTTTGTGAACTATTATAATTTTAACTTTTGAATTGAAGAGGGAAAGCGACGCGTTTTTAAGAAACTTTTTGAAAACGCGAATTATAATATTATAATTTAAAGCTAAAAAACAAAACAACGAAGTTTCTTGGTAAATCATATTTCATTTTGAAATAATTTAGAGTATTTTAAAAGATTAAATTGCACTAAAACAAAATAAAGTATGTAAAAAATGAATACAAATAAATAATAATGAATATAAATAAATAAATAATGATTATAAATAAATAATAATAAATATAAATAAATAAATAATGATTATAAAAAAATAAATAATGAATATAAATAAATAAATAATAAATATAAATAAATAAATAATGATTATAAATAAATAAATAATGATTATAAATAAATAAATAATGAATATAAAGAAATAAATAATGAATATAAATAAATAAATAATGATTATAAATAAATAATGAATATAAATAAATAAATAATGATTATAAATAAATAATGAATATAAATAAATAAATAATGAATATAAATAAATAAATAATGAATATAAATAAATAAATAATGAATATAAATAAATAAATAATGAATATAAATAAATAAATAATAATTAAAAATAAATAATGAATATAAATAATAAAGAATATACATTAACTATTGCCGTTTACCTCGACAAGTTTTTATGGGAAGGGGAAACGGAATATCTCGTGGGAAAACCCCTTTAACCAGTGGGGAGAGAACTTGCAAACTCAACGCAGAAGGAGTGGTTCTGGATTTTCACTAGCTGGGATCGAACCCGGTCCCTCTTGGGGCGAGGCGAAAGTGCTAACCACTCCGCCACCCCACTTTCCAGGGCACGTTATCTGTAAAAAGTTATCTAATGGTCTAATAATTTATTTTCTTCTTAAATAGTACCATGCCAGCTCTAAAATTTGTATTTAAGAAAAGTGAAGGTGTTGCGGTGTTTGTAAGCATTTTAAAAGTGGTGTTTTTCCTGAAGTCTTCCTCTGTAAAATGATCACCGCAAACTGCATCTGTTGCGTTTGGAACCCAGTCTGATCTTCCAATGGCTTTGAGCCATTTTTGCAACAAAGGATTAACTTTACCTGGAAACCTTATTGTAATTTTCAATTATTTAGAATAAAAATGTCTTCTATTTTTTTGGAATATTAGTGCTGCTCCTACTTATGCCAAGAAACTTTTTTGTTTCTTCCATTATTTTCGCAAAGTGAAACTGCGCATTTCCTACCCATTATGCTTAAAATTCACTCAAAATCTATTACAAAATAGTAAAGAACTCACAAAAGAAACCTTTATTGTGTTAATAAAGAGTTTTCAGATATACATGACTTTAATTTAAAAAAACGCGTTTTCAAAAAGTTTCTTAAAAACGCGTCGCTTTCCCTCTTCAATTCAAAAGTTAAAATTATAATAGTTCACAAAGTCGCTAATAGGTGGCGGCAGGGGCCATCGAAGAATTTTTCATTTAAATAGTTGCATTTTTCGCTCATAGGTGGCTTTTGTCGTAGTTCATAACCCTCCCATGATTTACATTCCTATCTTCACTAATGCTGTGTTAAAGCCTATGGGGAAAATTTGAACTGGGGCTCTAGATAGTATTATTCCCAACTCAATGGTCGTGAATAGGGTTTAGCGTCGGTACAACAGCGCCACCGCAACATCGCACTGTTCTCGTAATATTGTTAAATAAAACAGGCGCTCTTGAGTCCTGTCTCTCCATAGACAGTATACATCCCTTAGGGATTTATACTGTCTATGGTCTCTCCTCTGCACCTTGGGAAATACCAAAATTGCGTGTTTTGCACGACTTTTATCTTGCAACCTACGATTTCTTCAGTTGGTTTCGCGCCACGGCTTTGCCCAGGTAATAGTAAATATGTTTTGAATTATTTGACAGTGTTTGTAGGCCTATTAATTTTATTTGGAATAAAAGTTTACGCAATCAGGTAAGATGTTAAAGAATAATCTAAGATCGTTTAAAAAATTATCACTGAGGCTTCTAACTTTCTATGATTCCTTTATTTAATAGACTTAATTTTTAAAATGTTGATATCTAAATGATCACTCAATTAGGTCTGATGTTGAAAATTTATATCTCACAAAGTTATCACTACTGAGCCTTCTAATTTTTTATGAATACACGTTATTTTTGTTACACTATGCTTAACAAAAAATATATCTGATTATCTTTAGATCAGATGTTTAAAATTTATTAAACATAAAACAGTAATGACTAAGGTTTCTAGCTTTCTACGACTACATGTTTTGTTATACGAAACTTAATAAAATATATTTAACACAAAAGTGAACTTAAATATTTAAACAATAAGTGAAAGATTTTGTAAATTTAAAGTTAAAATCTTAGGTACTGACCGTACTGTTAATAGGTTAGAGACTAGAGTACGGGAAAATTCATAATTCATAATTGTTGAGATAACGTAGGACTCGAGTTCGTGTTGAGAGATAAGTTTAGACTAAGGCAAACAAGGGAGTATGTATTGTTTTTGAATTTTAAATATTTTACGTTTTTAGTTAGTGTCTGTAAGCGAGTCTGTAAGGGATTTGATTTTGCTTTACAGGATGGAAAGAGGTTTGGGCTAGCGGGAGAGGGATCGAATATAAATGAGGGGTAATCGGGCGGAAGAAAAAATTACTTACCAAGTGTCAGAAAAATTGAACTCTACTACCTGGAAATTTTAATTTAGCGAAAATATTATCGAATTTTCTACGGTTTTAACGCATTTGACCATAATTATCCACATCTGATTTGAGTTAAGTTCGTACCGCTTTTTTCTAGTCCTGAATAAAACAAATTTGTTTTATCTAGAATCCAAATATTGCGATTCGGTCTAGCATTTATGTACTGTTTTTGAATAAAAACGTTTTATTTAATTATCATGTATTTGGATTCAATGGATTCTTTTTTTTTTCAGTGAGAAACTGAGAATAGTTAAGTAAAATTTTATTTATTTTAGTTATCTTAAATTTACAGAACTTTGATCCCCCGTGGAAATTCTCACCCAAAAAGAGAAACAATAACAAAAACAATTATATCTGGAGGGTTCTTGTCTATGAAGAAAAAATAGGCTTTTTTTCAACACTGGGGGAAGACTTGGAGTTTTATCGGTTTGCCTCCCCCCCCTGAAATAAAGACCTTCCTACGCCCCTGACTGGCAGCTCTGAATTGTTAGTTTACTCTTAAATGTTAGTGCGTTCTTCACGAGTCCTACAGTATTACATTTTATATTAAGCATTGAAAAAGGAGACAACGCAACAATATTAAATTACTAATTAATATCTGAGTCGGAGAAAATAGGATCATCAATTTTATTTACAAAGCGCAATAATATAGGAATATCCAGTGAAAGCTAATTTATTATTATTATTAATATTTCTATAAAATCTAAAAAATATTCTAAGAATCTTATAAATTGAATAACATAATGGTATGGTGTATATACTTTCATGTTTTAAATAATTCTTCAATATTTATATGTACAAGTGCCGTCATTTAACTTTAAAATACTTTGATGTTTGTGAAGTTTCTCCTTGTTTGAATATTGTCATAAAAGAACCTCCATTTGTACCAATTGTTAATGAACAAAATATATTTTGTAAAAAAAGCTCAAATACAGCGGTGGACACCTTAGGGTGTCTGTCAGCCTGCTCGATGACAAGTGGGCCATATTAGCTCACAATGGAATACTCCTTCCTCTTAAACATAAGAGAACGTGTTCCACATGGTGGCCCCCTGATCTGACAACCAATATTTCTAAACCCAGTCCGCCACTGCCCAAATATATTATATCCGCACATTTTGGCTAAAAAAATTATTTTCCAAAAACTTATTCCAAAAATTTATTTACATAAAACTAAAATAATATTAATGTTTTATTTCTAAGAAAGCGTTCTTTCTAATATATGAAACGTCAATGAATTAATTTTTAATTAATTCCAATTTGATGTCTTCCGATAGTTAAAATATTTTGATAAAACTGTGTACGCGGCTGATAAATTTTGGGTTGAAACATTTTATAAAACAAGATATTACGCTTATTTCTTCTCCGATACCCTTCTTTATTAATACCAAAATAATACATTCTAAAATATAACAAAACAATTATTTAAAATTTATCTCGGTTCTTTCCGCATCATTATATTTCAGTGGGGGCAGTGGGGTAAAAAAGGGGTAATCGCGGGGGCCCATGACAAACTAGGAGCCCTTTCGTTTTAAGTAGGGCCCATCGAAGAAGGTCAAGGTTGCAAATCAGAACGATTGAAAACTCTTTTATAAAGGGCCCTTTTGATATCCCGCGGGGGGCCCAAAATTTGTCGTTACGCCTTAAAGCCCCAACGGGATCCCAGTCGATGAGTTTCGATTACATTGAAAAAAAAATTCCCGAAAAAAACGTTTGGGAATTAAACTATTGTAATAAAAGCGAATAATGAGGAAATTCCTTATTTGTGTTTGAAATTGGGCGCCACGAGAGTGCACGTGTACTTTCAAACATCTCCCCACGAAACTTCAAAATATCTCCACAACGAACGTATTTTTCCTACCCCCACCCAGAGATACGGAGAGAGGCACGGTGGGTGAAGGCCTCGGGTGAAGCTTACGCTGTCTCGGGGGAGTATGAAAAATACGCACGTTGTGGAGATAAATTTTAAAACGTTACAGAGAGAGATGTTAGAAAGTTCTCGTGGGGAGTAGTCATGCGCTCTCGGCGCGGCAAATTCGAAATTTAAAACGAAACCTGAAAGTATTTCCCCACGAGACAAAATATATTTCGCCACGAGACAAAATATATTTCTCCACGAGACAAAATATATTTCCCCACGAGACAAAAAAATATTTCTCCACGAGACAAAAAAATATTTCTCCACGAGACAAAAAAATATTTCTCCACGAGACAAAATATATTTCTCCACGAGACAAAATATATTTCTCCACGAGACAAAATATATTTCTCCACGAGACAAAATATATTTCCCCACGAGACAAAATATATTTCCCCACGAGACAAAAAATTATTTCTCCACGAGACAAAAAAATATTTATCCACGAGACAAAATAAATTTCTCCACGAGACCAAATATATTTCTCCTCGAGACAAAATATATTTCTCCTCGAGACAAAATATATTTCCCCACAAGACAAAAATTATTTCTCCACGAGACAAAATATATTTCCCCACGAGACAAATATATTTCCCCACGAGACAAAAAAATATTTCTCCACGAGACAAAATATATTTCCCCACGAGACAAAAAATATTTCCCCACGAGACAAAAAATATTTATCCACGAGACAAAATATATTTCTCCACGAGACAAAATATATTTCCCCACGAGACAAAATATATTTCTCCACGAGACAAAATATATTTCTCCACGAGATAAAATATATTTCCCCACGAGACAAAATATATTTCTCCACGAGACAAAATATATTTCTCCACGAGACAAAATATATTTCTCCTCGAGACAAAATATATTTCTCCTCGAGACAAAATATATTTCCCCACGAGACAAAAATTATTTCCCCACGAGACAAAATATATTTCTCCACGAGACAAAGTATATTTCCCCACGAGACAAAAAAATATTTCTCCACGAGACAAAAAAATATTTATCCACGAGACAAAATAAATTTCTCCACGAGACCAAATATATTTCTCCTCGAGACAAAATATATTTCTCCTCGAGACAAAATATATTTCCCCACGAGACAAAAATTATTTCTCCACGAGACAAAATATATTTCTCCACGAGACAAAATATATTTCTCCACGAGACAAAATATATTTCCCCACGAGACAAAATATATTTCTCCACGAGACAAAATATATTTCCCCACGAGACAAAATATATTTCTCCACGAGACAAAGTATATTTCTCCACGAGACAAAATATATTTCCCCACGAGACAAAAAAATATTTCTCCACGAGACAAAATATATTTCCCCACGAGACAAAAAATATTTCCCCACGAGACAAAAAATATTTATCCACGAGACAAAATATATTTCTCCACGAGACAAAATATATTTCCCCACGAGACAAAATATATTTCTCCACGAGACAAAATATATTTCTCCACGAGATAAAATATATTTCCCCACGAGACAAAATATATTTCTCCACGAGACAAAATATATTTCTCCACGAGACAAAATATATTTCCCCACGAGACAAAATATATTTCTCCACGAGACAATAAAACATCTCCCCACGAGACTAAGACATCTCCCCACGAAACTTCGACATCTCCCCACGAAACTTCGACATCTCCCCACGAAACTTCGACATCTCCCCACGAGACTAAGACATCTCCCCACGAGACTAAGACATCTCCCCACGAGATAAAGCATCTCTCCACCAGACGGTTTATAATTTTGTCCCGTTTGGCGTGCCATAAAGCTCAAGTCGGAACTTGAATTAATATTAGTCCTATTATTAATCCAAGGTCGGAAAAACAAAGCTGCCATTTTAAACGAAAAAGCAAAGGCTTAGGATATTCCACCACCAGTTTAGAAGAAGTTTAAGGTTTATAAAATAAAAATTAGCCTCGCTATGAAGCTTTAAACTTACTTGGAGTAATATCAAAAATTCAGAGTTGTAGAATGGTTCAAAAGTTACCTCCAAGATCGTTCCACTGTAGTAAAATTAAATACTGTTTACAGTGATTCGATAGCTATGACTTTATCTTATGGTATCCCTCTGGGAACTATTCGCGAAGTACCGTATCGAGACGCCTGAATAAAGTCGAAAATGATTAATCTAGTATGTGAATAACACCGAAATATTGTACTAAGTCTCGAATCTGAATAGTCTCGAATATGAATAAACATGAAACTGATTAGCGTCGAAACTGACTAGTCTCGAAAGCTCAATGTGCGGTACTGGAATAGACTCGAAACTTATAACTCTCTCGAAACTGACTTCTCTCGAAACTGACTTCACTCGAATCTGACTTCACTCGAATCGGAATAGTTTCGAAACTGACTTCACTCGAATCGGAATAGTTTCGAAACTGACTTCACTCGAATCTGACTTCACTCGAATCGGAATAGTTTCGAAACTGATTTCACTCGAAACGGAATAGTTTCAAAATTGATTTCACTCGAATCTGTTGGACAGGAAACATTCCAGGCATTATAGTAAAATCCTCAGAAAAAATTTTGTTTGGTAATGTGGAACAATTGACCCGCCACCCCCTTTGTTCCCCTTTCGCGACCTCCCTTAAAGTACTTTTTAAGGAGATTTCAATGGTGCAAAAATTAAACGAAAAGTGTAACCCCCCTTCCGCCTGGGATCCAAAGACTCTATACATTTGCGCCTGACGGCGCGACGCACTCACGTCGCTCGAGCGCTGCCGGCGCGCGGCGCCACCCCAACCCCATTCTCGCTGTCACGATAGGCCTTACGCGGTATACTTTTAACTTGGGCCGACCGGCGCCCCCCAGCCCTGTTCTTTATATCATCATGGGTGCATGTGGCGGACCTATTGTTTAAAATAGCCATCACTTTCAAAACTATTCCTATTCGAGTTAAATCAGTTTCGAAACTATTCCGATTCGAGTGGAATCAGTTTCGAAACTATTCCGTTTCGAGTGAAATCAGTTTCTAAACTATTCCGTTTCGAGTGAAGTCAGTTTCAAGAAAAGTCAATTTCGAGTGTATTCCAGTACCGCACATTGAGCTTTCGAGACTAGTCAGTTTCGACGCTAATCAGTTTCATGTTTATTCACATTCGAGACTATTCAGCTCCAACACACAATAGACGCGAGCATTGAGAGAAAAACATACTTCATCTTACCAAGAAACCTTCTATTTTACCAAAATCTCATTTTCAACTAAAGAGGCATACCCAACGCCCTCTCCTGGATACTTAAATTTTTGGGAAAATTAAGTTCAACAGCTCGATTAATTTAATAATAAAAATCAATTAGGCTAATACCCAAGGCACCACCCCAGGCCCAAGTTAAACAGGTGACTGGGTTGCAATGCGTAGGAGGGTGGTGGCAAGCCCTTCATACCACGCGAGCCAAAAGCTCCCTACGCAAATATATTGTAGGACGAGCCGTTTCAAACGATGTCGTTTTACCTGAGTCTGAGCTGAGCCTGTACAATATTTTTCCTTACACTGAGCCAGAGACGAGCACTTAAACGTTTGGGTAAAAATTTTGAGATGAGCTCGAGTCCAACTTGGGCCTTGCAGCTATGTCCCTACCTAGATAATAGTGAGTGTAGGGAGATGTTGGCTCGCGAGGCATGAAGGGCTTGCCACCACCCTTCTACGCAATTTAACCCGGCCACCTGAATTTAAGGCAATAAAAGTCGTTAGATGACTTGGGAATTAGCCTAGCTGATTATTATTTTAATTATTATTTGTCTTTAAGTTATACTCGAACTACGCGCACATTTCTAAATTAATTATATCAAATTAACTATAAATTTAAAAATTTCGAAAATTATTCTAAGCACTAGAGGACAGACAGTTTGATCTATACAGAAAAATTTATTTTGAAAGAATTCCTTTAAATCCATAGAAGTTTGACTCGAATTACAAAGTCTAATTTTTCAATTACTCTCAGTAGCTGTTGAAAATGGTTATATAATTGTAGATAAATAAGGGTAAAAATAATTGATCCCATGAAATATTATAAAAGCAAAGGAACATTTTTCCGTTTAAGATTACGTCAAGTCTGTTTATAAAAAATATATAATGCTAGTTAACCTTTTTGCTTAAATAAGATTTAAAGATCAGAGTAGTTTCTGACGATCATCGAAGCGGTTAGTCGCCGCAAATGTACTAATGTAAAATACTTTTTTTAATAAAAATTGCTGTTATTGTTAGATTTAGTTTAATTTACCCTCTTCTCGAAGAATAACAAGGTACAATACGTAATGATATGCTTCTACACTATATTTTGACACACCATGCAATCCCATCGTTGGTACCGCCAAGAACCACCTTTCGCTAGATCCAACTTCGTGATCTATAATTATAGTATAACTCGATGTTATAGTTAATGCCAAGGCCTCGTCCCATACTAAACGATGGTTTAAATGACGAGGTATTTTACCTACTTTACTTTTGGTATATCTGAACCAAAATTATTATCGCACGTTATTCCCAATGACGTACAACCGTAGAATCCGTCTTTTACCTTGGTGCCTTTCTGCACGCAAACCTTATCTTTATAAACGAAATTTTTCTCCGTCTTTCGAGAGTTTCACCGAGACCCAGTCGCGATGGACCACGAATATCAATTAGATTACAAATAAAGAGAGAAATAACGAATAGCCCTCCCAAAACAAGTTTTCGGTAGACCTTGAAAATTTTAAGCGGTTTTTTTCACAATGAAGTATATTTTAAGGAGTAAAAATGATGCATCAAGCGAATTAATATTGAGAAGTGTGGTAGAGAAAAGTCGGATACGTTTTGAACGGGAACTCCAATTTTAGCAAAACGAAGCTATGTGCATTTTCTAATATTGAATAGATTCCCAATAACATCAGTAAGCCAATTGGTCGAAAATTGTTCTATCGTCTCGGCTAGCTACCTTAGACATGTCGGAAATTAGCGATTTTTACGATAATCGGAGCGTATTGATCACCGGAGCTACAGGATTTATCGGAAAGGTAAAGTTTACGGTTTTACTGTAACGCACACAACGTAAATTAATGAAATTAGTAAACTTCGTTTTATTTATTAATTTATTGTAACAGGGTTGCAACCCAGTCCAATGATTATTAGAACACCCTCGTATGATTAAATCATGATTAGATTAGATTAAAATTAAATCTGTAGCTTTGGCTGTACAAGGAACAAAAATGATTAAATCACGATTAAATTTTCAATCATGGCTATTAGGAGACCCTGTAACAGAGTGATCTGCACCTCGTTTGCCACCAAATTTTCAGATTCAAATTCTATGACTTTTTAGGGCCAAAATTTTTATTTTATATTTATCAGAAGTTAATAAATTTAAATGGACTTATATTTCAGTAAAAAGGTTATTGCAATGCTGAAAAAATTAGCCAATCTTTCAAGGGAATAAATGATAATCATAGAACTAGAGTAAAATTATATTCAAAACGTGTCAAGAGAAAATTGAATTCCTTGACTTTTTACAAATTCTTAAAATTCCCTGACTTTTTAGGCTCATTTTTAAATTCCCTGACTTTTCCCTGTTTTCCGTGACGTTTGACAGCCCTGTGCAAGGAGAATAGTGATTTAGGTATCTATTATTTTGTCTGAAAACACGAATATTTTTTCAGCCGTATCAAAATCAGATTTTTATTGTACAACAGTGGTCTCCATGGTTTTAATTTAGTAACACCTGTACAAGATAGTCCTCACATACAATTAGCAGATTAACCCAGCGGTGGTTTACTGTAATTATAACAAAATGAATCCGTTTTTTTAACCGAGTTTATAATTTCTTTTTTATCGGAGATATCAGAAAGTTAACGTTTAAAAAACGTTACGATGGGTAAAGTAAGGGCATGGAAGAAGTAGAGAGGGAAAAACCTGTCGCCCAAAACTTTAGAACTTCCCCTCTCTGTTCTTCCCCCGCTTAATTTTATCAGTAATCGAATTTCGTTCGCGCAACCTTCACGCGCATCCTACGTATGGATGTCTGTATTTGAATGCTATCTAGCAAAGTACAACTTATTGGTTTGGTCATTTGCTGCCGCTGCTGGTAACGATTTTTTATCGGATAGATTTTTCCATGTGTAAGAATTAGGGAGTTACATTGTAAGTGCGACTTTAACTTATATTTTACCATTCTAGGGAATTATTAATAACCTAAATTTAAAACTATGTAATTAAATCAAGCCTTTGCGCCATGTGACGTTCAACTTCAACAGTACTGGAATGTTTACAGATTAGAGTTCGCCTCGTGACGTCGTACGCGCAGAATAAAGTGCCTGAGCCGAAAGGGGAATGAAAAGGGGGAAGTTGGTATAGGCTGTCTTATTTTTTCCGCCGTTCCCTCTCTACTTCTTCTATCGTTAGGGTTTTCATAACAAAAAGTTTATTAAACCTAAAATTAACAGGTTGGCAAGCCAAAATATTCCGCTCCTCGGAAGAGTTTGTCCATGGAGAAATGACAGGAGGGCCAACTCAGCCTTTCGGCTATATACGTTTATTTTGAAAGGAGATGCTAGCGTCACCTGGCTGTCGTACTGTATTTTAATCTATAAATAATAAAAATCTTACAGAATAAATTGAATTTTATAAACGGATTAACGTAAATTTATTATAGAATAAATTGACGTTAATAAGTTCTAAATATCGTTTTAATATAAGCAGGAGGGCCCCCAACACAAACACGAATTTGAATTCAGGCGTTTTAAAAACAATAAACCCTTTTCCAAAATTTGAGAAACTGCGTACGCGATTTTATTTGGCATCGATACGAAACAAGAGTATGATAAATAAAACATAACCAAATATTAAATGTATATGCCTTAGGCATGTACTTTAATTATTATTATATAATAATGAAAAAAATTCTAAATGTTACAATATAATTTAATTTTAGCATAATTGTGATCCTATGCTAATAAGTCATCTAGCGACTTTTAATACCATTAATTTCGGTGGCGGGGTTATACTGGGTAGGAGGGTGGTGCCATCAACTCCCTACACTTAATATTAGGTGCCCAAAATTAAATATTTCCACTTAATTCAAAACAATCTAACAATCAGATTGAAAAAAAAAAATAAAAAAACCAATTAATTGTATATACAACAATACCTATGTGCTCCTACTGTTTAAGCAAACACACGATTAGGATTTCAAGTGATTAATTAATATTTAAATTTAGGTAATATTTATAATAAGGCTTATAAAATTCCATTGACAATATCATTAAACATGTTACCTAAGGTCTTGGCCCAAAGTCGCTTTACAGGGAGAACTTTTGTCGTTAGTCCGACTAGACGTCGGCGTTCGATCAACTTTTATCCATGGATAAAATAAGTTCGGCGATATTTAAATAATATTTATTTAAATAACCAATATTTGAATAATAATTGTAAAATGAATAAATTTGTAGTTAAAACACAAAGAAATAAATACCAAACTAAGGTGATTGGAAATTCAACTTCAATTTACGTTTTATATAAATTTAATTTATATTTATTTTAATCACGTGTTCCAGTGCCATACGCCAGTGTGGCCCGTGTGGACGTTTAAGCATAGGTATTTGGAAACAAATTGATTTTTAAGGGTGCCCCTAAGGAATTTGCTGGGCCCCCTCAACTGAAAAATCTTAGCTACGGGTCTGCTTTTAATTATAATTTAAACTTTCTTAAATAGTGTTAGAAGTTTTATTTTGGAATGAATCAATATTTATTACCTACTAAATACTAAATGAAACTTAAAATGTACCATTAAAGAATATAAATTAGCTGTCCGCAATTCAAAAATTCAGAAATCAATACGAAAGATTAAGGATAAAGTAGGTTTTAATGATAGTCTACACCGAAAATATTTGAATATTTTTATTGTAAAACTTTTTTGGCAATAAGTTGATTTTACTTTACCACCAAACAAATTGACCATAATAAACCAAAATTAGGACAAAACAAACATGAAATTATAGAGACAGCTTCTGAATTGTAAGCAAAAGTGTTGATTAATAAATATTCTTTTTACCATTTAGTATCAGTACTTTTCTTTACGCTTTTCTGTTCTACGTGGATTAATTTTATTTTACTCCCTTTAATTTAGATTCTGAAAGATTTTATGACTTGTATATTTTTAAAACATCCCACATTTTAAGGAAAAACAAACTCTATTAGTGTGGTTATTTGTCTTTAAATTGTTTGCATTTTTATAGGTTCTTCTTGAAAAACTCTTGTATTCATGTAGTGGGATTAACCATGTTTACGTTCTAATTCGTGAAAAAAAGAATAATTCAAATTCAACCTCAGATAACAGATTCGAGGAACTGTTAAAATCCAAGGTAGGTACTAACAATTTAAAGTTATCACTCTAAGAAAACATCATTCTATATGAAAAATCATCGGCCTTATTATAGTACAAAAACATACGCTTCTGTAGAAAAATTATGTCTGTAACAATAGAAAGTACAAGGAAGTTATCAAACGTAGTCGACCTTCCAGGCGAATGTATAATTTTCTAACGCGTTAGAAAATTCTAGATGGCGCTGCTCCGCTATGAACGTCCGAAGCTCCGAGGTAGCGCCTGAGATCTGGTCTCCTATTGTCCTATTAGAGGGAAATATTGTCCAAATTTGGGATTCGTAATTGCTTCGAGGTACTATGGAGGAAACTCAAAACCATGAAAAATTATAATAAAATTTAGCTTCTATTTCACGCATCATAATCCTCCAAGACGCGTAAATGCGTTCCATAATAAAACCTTACGCCAAGGTTTATATATTTACACCTGTAGGTTAGACTACTTGTACCTTCATACGTGCTAGCGTTTTGAGCCTCTTAAGTTCTTCTGACAGGCAACCCTGTTTTCTACTATGCTACTGGTACGCCCTCTAATGTATATAAACAGTACTAATTAATTTATTATAAATGAAATTTTTATAAATTTTAATTATAAATACACTAATTATCTAAGCGCGGGAGTAGCTCATAAGCGTCCATTGAATTGGGAATAATACTGCTAGAATTACAATTACGATTTTGGTTGCCATGGTTACGCGGGACCCGGTTCTGAGAAGACTGTACGAAATTCAACTTTATAATTAGGTGGTAGCGCCATCTATATTTTTTAAAGATATATTGCTAAAAATAAATACTTATTAGCTAACTCACCGTAGCTTGTGTTAAAAAGGATCGTGCTGACAGATTAAAATTATTTTAAAACATTTTCAAAGGTTTGTTTGTTACGAGAAATCATACATTACAATTTCGCGTCAGATTCGCTCAAAAATTCAATTGCCATATAGTGGCCACCACCAGAGACAGATGCCGCCACGGTAGAACGATAAAGTTGATAAAGTTTCCTTATTGTAAGAAATTGGTCCCGCGCCAGCCAGATTTAGTTGTACCTCTATTTATTAACAAATCAATGTAAGCGTCCATCTCTGAGCCGAAGTAGTCTAACCTGTGTAAATATATAAACCGTGCTTACGCTACTGAATGCCAAGCGATAATAGCGTCTGCTATTGAGGTACATGTACCTATCTAGTTTTCGACTTCAAACAAATGAGGGCGTAGCGATAGATTTCGGTCGCGAATATAGGCATCAAGACATATCGGTCTTTGATTCATAGCTAAAACTACTTGAAACGCCATTGATTGTTTTTAGATCTTTGATCGAATAAGGAAGGAATGTCCGGGCGTCATGCGAAAAATGGTTCCAGTCTGGGGGGACCTAACAAAGCCTGAGCTAGGAATGTCAAAAGAGACCGAAACTGATTTATTGGAAAATGTCTCTATTGTGCAACACTGCGCAGCAACTGTAAAATTCAATGAACCACTGAAGTAAGTCAACATTTATTTAATATTTATAGAAATTAGTTTTCAGCCTGGACGTGCAAGCTACTCAGCCTACTCTTTATATGGTCCTTGTAAAAAGGTAAAAACTCCGCGATCGAGAGCGTTAGAGATAAAAAGTTTTTAAAAACTCGTGTTAGGCTTAACGTATACTTTTTGCGTCGAGGATAAAAAAAATTATTTTGAGCCTAAATGAGATTTTTTGTTGACGCTCGGCATCCCGCCATTTTTGACAAAAAATTAAAAGTAATGAAAAAATTATTAAGTGAATAACGAACTAGCTTCTTTGACAAGTCCTGCGAATTTACTAAAACTGACCAACCGGAAATATTCCTTGAGCGTAAAGGAGGGGAAGTAAAAAAGAAAGGGTCGTTTATTGAAGAGTCTATTGCCTTTTGTTATCTGACAACGATCCAGCATCAATTCCCTAGAATATGGGTCATTAGAAAGTAAGACCGTGACCAAAAACGGTCAAGCACCCATCCTAATCCATACTTCTTTTTAATCTAAAAAAGGTACCACATTAATAAGGAATACAAAGTTTAGGGTGGTCCACCAAGTATAACCAAAATTTCAAAATCGATTTAGAAACCAAGTCACCCTTTATATTTTTACAGTAATAAATAATATACTAAAGTTTCAAGTGTGTACCTCAAATACAAGTGGGTGCTCAAAGCGTTAAAAAGTTTAGATTTATCTAAAATGTTGTGTTGTACTACTTTAAACTGTCTAATTATAAATAATAAAATCACTAAATTTGTGTTAATTTTCATACTTGTTATGAAACACAAGGCTAAATCGGTATTATTTATTCTTTAAACATATATTTTTATTTGAACGCTTTGAATTAAGAAGAAGTTGATGGCTTGATACTGTCGATCACCTTTGCCGGAACAACTTTCAGATTTTTTTTCACTACTTGAAGTAAAAATTGTTTCTCCTCTTGATCATTTGTAATGAGTTGGATGTACTATTCGAATAATTTGACACCTCTTTCAGCAGCAACATTTACAACTGACAGGTTTTAAACTCTTGTTTTTCCTTCGATGTACGCTGGGACTTCGTTCCATTGCTCTATTGGTAGTCTTAAAAAACTCTCATTAATATTTAGATTTTAAAGCAATTCAAATGTTCTTTTGGTAGAAAAATCCCCGAACATTGAATCCTATTTAACTTAGAAGAACGGAGTTACTTCTAACACAGAAGTCATTTATTAAAAAATTTTAACTTTAGCGTCAATAGAAACGATATCTGAAAATAAGCTGAGGCCAATCATTTCATCAGACAAATACCATAGATGGTGTTTCTGAACCTTTTGTTCCAACTGACTTATGTCTCTATATTTTCCCATGTCTTTCCAAAACAAAAGGTCAATCGCCGTAGCATTCGCTGCTAGAGGCGCATTAACCCAATTCTTGGTGTACCGAATTTCACAAAATGCTCAAGTTGAATCTTTTCTCGTTGTGTGAGATGAAAAGCATCCTGATCTTGAAAACGGAATATTTTAAAACCATAAATAAGCTTTGCCATCCACCTTGCGTGGTGTACTTAATATGAGGGTGGTAACATATATTTATGGTTTAGAGTACTTATACAATATTATAAGATAAATAAAGGGGGAAAAGGGTTATTAAATTTAGATATCTTTCTACAAATTCAGGTTATTTTATCAAACAATTTATACCAAATTTCACTAAAACAGTTACCCGCCTTGTCATTTAGTGCGTTATTATTGGAAATGGCTTTATAAATTTCTATACTTTCGCGAGTGTCGAGTTTTATTTTGTTAGAAGGTTGAGCTATTAATTCAATTTCATCCCAATTAACATTATGGTCGGATAAAAATTCATGTTTAGCAATCGCTGATTTTTTACATGTGTCTCTTTTTTTAGTACATCCAATATGGTCCTTTAGACGTTTTTTCAAAATGACTTTATTTTGACCTATATAATTCTTACCACATGAACAGTTTATTTTGTAAACACCCTTTTTGGAAATTATTCCAATTTTGTCATTCCCTTTCTTATTAAAAGCGCAAATTTAACGAAGTCGTTTCTTTTATCTTTCTACTTAAAGAACAGATAATAGAATTTAAAAAAAAATTATTTCCAGTAACATTGTCTAGAGTACCCTTATAGCTCTCGTGGACAATTTTGAACCTGTTGAAAATAGGAATCTCAGGAGAATTTGAAGTCCCGAAACACAGTGAAAATACTTTGCTCAATATAATGACGGCAAGCTAACCAAAAAAAGGTCTCTTAAGATTTTGTCTTCTAACAATTTACAATAGCTCTCCGTTTAGTTTACCAGTATTAACGGAAGTTGTATCAAAACACATAGCTTGAGCTTCATTCGCAAACTCCCTGGCTCCAAAACATTGTGTACTGCGTCTACAGAATTTCTACTGGTGCCTTTGGTACTCCCAGTAGTTTGCCTTTTCGATTTGCAGAAACTAATACTGGCAAAGGTTCCACATTTTCATTGCCTAATATATCACAGAGGATCCTTCCATCCAATGAACAACTATCGCGTGATTCAAAACAATCGATCCCCGAATCTCCTCAGCGAAAGTTTTCCGCGCTTCTTGTCTCTTTCGGTGCTTCGAGAAAGGGACATCGAAGATGGGTCATGCCCAAGTGCTGCCGCTATAGGGAGCATCAATCTAACTGCCTCTCGAAATATTTATGAAATCTTAAAAGAACTTGTCGAACACCTAACAAAAATACACTGTCTGCCGAGTAGCTGCCATTGCAAAATTTGACAAACACTTACTAAAGATATTTAAAGCGATACTTTTTCAATACTAAAAGTTCTTTTCCGTATTTAGTTTACTCAAAACGAAAAGGTGGACTAACTCAAAGGCAGAGGCGTATCTAGGGTATGGCAGCCATGGCGCGTGCCATGGGCGCCACTTGACGGGGGCGCCAAATTGTTTTAAATTTTTTTTTGGCGGTCTGCTTTGGTGTTGTGTTTTAGGTTTCTCTGAATGTTTATATTTCCGTTATATATATCTCTAAGATGAGATTAGATTTAGGTAACATTCTGGAAAAATGCCTGGGGCAAAGGAAGGTTATGTGAACTTGCTTTGCTAAGTATCGAGAGAGAAGAAATGGAAACAAGATGTCCCGGACATTTAAGTACACACAATCCCCCTGATGTAACTTTTAATCGCAAGAGGAATTTTACCGAAAACGTATTTTTCGAGTTACCTGGTTTTGGAAATAAAGTAACGACTTAGATGGCGCCTTTATAGAGCTCGGCGGAACAGATAAATTAACCGGAAAATTTTTAATTATTCATAAAAATTTCGGTTATTAATTATTTATGAATATTATTTGCGGTTATAAAACGAATTAATGTAAGTTTTTATTCGGATATTTTCGGCTATGGATAAAAACAAATAAAACTGATATTTCGTATCCAAACGACGAGCTCCACGCCTGTATCAATTGGCACGAAATTCAAATATGACAATGGTGCGTACGTGGGTTGTGGGGTCCCGCGAATTGGCCAAAAATCTCACTTAAAATTAAAAATCGTGTGTACGGCGGCTGGTTATAAAAATATTTTGTGGCACACTTATTCTTAACTTCTGGGCATAACAAATATTTAGGGTCACACTTATTTATTACGCGCCTGGTCATACGTTATTCTTATTTCAGGCCGGATTTCAATGGAATGCTAATTTAGCTTCAGCGCTTAAAGAATTCAGGTCTGACGCGAAATGCCTAATTAACTCACTGCAACCTAAGCTGGAATGGGCCTAGAAGTAACAAAACTTGTGGTTTTTGATCAAATCTTACTTACCTTCTTCCTGTCGTACGACGTGCGTAAAAAGGGCGTAAAACGTTGAGTTATAATTACTTCTTTGGATACGTTGAAAGCTCGGCGCGAACGGCATTGAAAAATGTGAGAGGGCAACTCGCGTTTAGAACTCTATAGACATGCGGATTTACAATGTCGGAAGTTGCGGGGGTCCGTATACGCTGTACAAAAAACCTCACTTAGAATTAAAATTAAGCAACGTAGTTCCAAATGTAGGTTATATGGAAACCACAGCTATTCAAAAATATAACTCTCATGAAAATCGGATTTAAATTAAGGAACGTTATGTAGACTTTTAGCCGGAAATATAAAACCGCGAAAATTGGGGTCCAGTAAATTAACAAGGAAACTATACTTAAATTTAATATTTACTGATATAACTGAAATTGTATATCCGCTGAATCCTAACCTAACCAAAAATAGTTTTTAACGTTATCGTACTTATTTTTAAATAAAATATCTACCACACAAAGCGAAACCACCAAAAATAGGAAATTGGGAATTTGCCAAACTTCTCGGGCTCCGATCCCAAAAATTACTATACTGCCGTTGAGCCTATAATAGTGCCTAACGATTGAGATATCAATCGCCTTTGTACCACTAACGTACCGCGAGCAATCGTTTGTACGGCCGCGGCGGCGGCAGCGACGGGGGCGGCGGCTACACAGTAGGTGATCGTAATACACACAAATCCCTAAGGATTGTGTGTAAAAACAGACTTCGACGATATTATTGACAAATTTTCGTGAGTCAAAGCCTGGAAGGTAACACTATAAGTTGGTTTCGAATTACACAATATTTCTTAATTTTACTTTTTTTCTTGTATATATTTAAATTTATTACAATCTTTAATGTGCCAAATGTTTGTTTAATAGTTTCCGTACTGGGAACAAATCTGTACGCTCTATTGTCTCCGGGTTCAAAGGGCGGAAATCATTTACTTGTATATTGCCTTAAAACTTTCGATATAACAGCGATTTTGGTGTGAACAAATTCTAAATGAAATTTTGAAAATTAAAAACGTATTAAACAACTTTGAAAAACACCAACTGGTTTAATAAAAAAAATTAAAGGTAATATTTTAGGAAATTATGAAAAGAAAGATAAAATTGTTTTTCAGACTGCGTTACTAATCTATTTATTGCGGCTAAGAAAGGCAGGTGTGTAATTTAAGGGGCAGAGAACTGCACTGGGAACCGGTTTACACCTATAGTTTTATTACTTTACACTAAGGTAAAAATCAAGACATTGGCTTTCATAAAGTAGGGTGCTGAATGTAAGCATTCATTTGCGATTTACTGTTTTTGTTTTGAGGTTGAAAGGAATAATTTTCTTATATGCACGAGAAAAAAAGTTAGTGCATTCCATGATATCATGAATTTTCTTCAGATAATAATAATAATAATTATAATAATAATGATGAGCTAGGCTAATTACCCCAAGACACCACCTTAGACTCAAGTCAACTAGCGTTTTTTAAAGCCTGGTATGTATCAATGGTCTACTCTTTCATTTCTATAGCAAATCATAGCATATTTTAATGTCTATTTCAACCCTATTTCAGTTGTTCTAAATATGTTTTTGCTAAAGAAGGAATTTGACTATTAAGCGTTCTGTTTGCGTTCAAATAAACCAGTCAGAATTATTTGCAATGTAGGCTAATGTTAGCTGGGACCCCATTTTCTCCTTTAAACCGCCCTGCCCCCCCCCCCTAAAAAAACATGAAAACAATTTGAGATATTTTTCAGGTTTTTTATTTCTAAATTCCAATCAAAGACATTTAAATTGTAAATTGTATTCGTCTATTTGATTTCGCCAATTCATCCACTACAGTACTTTTATTGTCTCTGAGGTAATTGCTTAGGTCTCGATTGATGAATATTAGCGCCAAGTTACGAAATCTGTTTTTGATCATAGATGTTCTTAAGAAGGGTTTGATTCTATTCATAGTGCTGAAACTCCTTTCGCTGGAAGCGCTGGAAACAGGGATGTTTAAGGTTATTTTAAAATATTTCAGAAGATCTTCGAAACCGCTTTTGATTTTAAATATCTACATAATAAAACTCTAAGCCCATTTCGTCGCATTTTTTCTGACTCTCATTCGCGACTCTAACGTGGCATCACCGCAGGTACACGGAGGTACACACCGATGGTATGCTTGGCGCTTCGCCTTAATACTAGGTCATTGAGTATATTTCAGAAATCGGGTCTAACGAAGGTAATTTCTCTGTGTATAACCCGTGGTCGTTGCGCTTCGCCTTAATACTAAGTCATTCAGTATATATTTGTCATTGAGTTTCTTTTTGGAATTTCGGATCAGATTTCGCACTGACTCGAATTTCGCACTGTAAATTGGGCCTCAAGGACGAGCGTATTTTTATTTGTTCGTCATGAGAGTAAGTCAGCCATTGGATACAGGGGGTTTAAAGGAGTACAGAGGGGTTTGGGACACCTGCGAATTTTTGAGTTATTTTTGTTTGGAAAAGGGTACCACGGAAATTCTCGCATGGGAAAAGGGGAGGGGAGTACCACGGTAACTATCACATGAGAAAAGGGGGGAGGGGGTACCACGGAAATTCTCGTATGGGAAAAGGGGAGGGGAGTACCACGGTAACTATCCCATGAGAAAAGGGGGGACGGGGTTCCACGGAAATTATCGCATGGGACCAATGGGGAGGGGGTCCCGCGGTTATTATCACATGGGGAAAGGGTGGGGGGGGGGCACCGTAATTATAACATGGGGCAAAGGGGGAGGGAGAACCAAGGTAATTATCACATGGGAAAAGGGGGAGGGGGTACCACGGTAGTTATCACATGGGAAAAGGGGAGGAAGGGCCTTACTGTTGTGGTTCTACTATGGGGAAAAGAGTACCATGGAAATTATCCCCTGTGAAAAAGGGGGAGGAGGCCTTACTGGGGGGGGGGAGGTTCGACTATGGGGTAAAGGGTACCACGGAAATTATCGCGTGGAATAAAAGGGTCGGGGGCCTTACTGAAGTGGTTCGACTATGGGGTAAGGGGTGCCACGGTAATTCTCGCATGGGAAAAAGGGGGGGGGGAGGTTCGACTATGGGGTAAAGGGTACCACGGAAATTATCGCGCGGAAAAAAGGGTCGGGAGCCTTACTGCGGTGGTTCGAATATGGGGAAAAGGGTGACTAGAAACACACCACTAGCTGGTATATCTATAACAGGCGTGAGCGCTCTCAATTGCTTCGAATTGAAATACATTTTTGGCTACCTCAATTTGACATTTTAAAGATCCCATATTAAAATTTAACCTTTTTTACGATTCGCAAAATTAAATTATATCGTCTGGGTTTAAAAAATTATCGTCATTTGGGTCGGAAGCCGAGAGTCCTTCTAACAAATTGTTATTGTCAAATAGGTGTTTCTTCATTTCCGAAACGAATTTATCCAAAATTTCAAAATAATCCGATCTAAGTTTTTGTTTGATTGTAACAGTTTCAGTTTCTCTCGTTCCCGTGGTTTCGAAGAGAACACTGTCTATAAGTTTTATGTTTTGGGTAATTTTTCTCCGTGACCTGGTGATGAATAACTGTATATTTAATATTAAAATTCTATTATGCTAACCTTGAGTCACATCTGTAATAATTCTTCACGATAAAAAATTCTGTTGACCTCCAACGTTCGAAAAAATCCCAAATATGACCTCTCCTAATATTTCCGACTTCATCGAACGTTTTCGTAGTTTCGTTTTATTTCAACACCAAGAATGTCATTATACTCGGTTTTCCCTGGAATCCCTTAACCTCGACCTTGGCAGAATAGTTCTTTCTATACATTTTTTACGCTTATCCAACTTGTTAAAAGTAGACGTATAACATGTTTCTCTTACGTCACAAGACTTAGCTTTGGCAGAATTATCTTAGCACGCGCGATTTGCACGAGCGTTAGAAAATAGGAAGCTCCTCGTGATTCGAGCGCGCGCTCGTAGTGTTGGAAAAGGTAAATATAGTGACGTAAGAGCTACATTAAAACAAGAAGGCCATGTTACTTTATAGAAAGAACTATTCCGAGAAACTATGGCTGGGGCGGCTGGGAGTAATTTAGGACCTCCTCCGACGAGTGTACGTTTGTTGGTCGCTCGAGATAAGCCTTCACGGTAGTCAAATAAAACTAGCATTTTTCAACACAAAAAAATTTAGGCAGGGTTTTTGTACGTAATTACGTACAATCACGCGAAAAAAAGCTTTTAAAATATATGGAAAGCACTACAGGTGAAATAGGTTAAAAGACTAAAATATATATATTTGTAAAAGACGAAAATATATATATTTGTAAAAGACGAAAATATATATATTTGTAAAAGACGAAAATATATATATTTGTAAAAGACGAAAATATACATATTTGAGTCTACATGGTAAGTTATTTTACAGTTTTATTTAAACATAGTTTAAAACAATGAATCGTATTTTTAACTAAAAGGTATTTGTATATTGGTTGGCTGGTTCAGAGATAAGAATTTTAACAAATACCCTTCTGGAAAAAGGATTTTAAGATGGAAATCTTAACGAAAATGTTTTGCTTAGGGTTGCTGTGGAGATAAATTTAGTTGGAACGAAAAACGTGATGAACCTTTTCAAGAAGCTGAAGACGCAGCTGGCCTTCGTTCATTTGTCCACAGCTTACGCAAACTGCCATCGAGATCTAATCGGCGAAGTCATTTATCCCTCACCAGTACCTCCAACATTTTTGCTCCAAGCCTACGAGTAAGTGTCGATTTACTTCTATGATTCGATCCAAACATTGCAAAGTGCCATTTTATCTTCTTTTAGACGCTCGTGTTACCGACACTCGGATATTTTAATATACCATGTTTAATATTATTTGGATGTATCCGATATTCTACAAAAACTCTTACTCTTATAGTTGCATTATATTTCTTTTAAATAAAGATGTTTGAAAGTGAAAGATATGGAATGTTTGACTGATATTATATCCGAAGGGAGACCAAATACGTACACTTTGACCAAAGCTATAACAGAATCCTATTTGGAGGAAAATGCCACGGATCTTCCGGTTGCTATAGTTCGTCCATCGATTGTATCAAACGCATTGAACGAACCTACAAGGGTAATAACAGATTACGCAATACTGAAAAAAAAAAGATATTTGCATGGGTACCTTTTTTCTTACAGGGCTGGGGTGACACATTAGCAATTCTTTCCGGAATATCGTACGCGGTAAGCTTATTAACATTTTATTTAAACACTATTTTTATTTTTTTTTGCGATATTAACACTGTTGTGATTATTATTTCCATTGATTGATCACAATTGTTTTTTTATTTCCTCGGATTTATCGCTTTTTCCTGTGATTTTTACTGATTTTCCGTGATTGACTACCCTCGCGGATTGTTCAGCATCATTTATTAATCCAGAAAGAAAACACATTGTAGATAGATTAGTGCATTCTATTATATACCCACTCAATTTATATTTTAGAGCACTATATAATTAGAAGCACTGAAATAATAGATTTTATATTACCAAAACGAAAGTTACCCTTGAGATAGAGAATTTATTTATTAAACTTCGAATTACCCTTGAGATGTTGGACCCGTCCCTTTTCCGTGTATTTCAATCCGAATTATATCCTTCAATTTTAACAGAAATTTCACAATTTTAAAATTAATTTTGAGTATGAATTCGATGCTGGGTAAAATTTTAAATATTTTAAAACATTTCCTGTTTTCTCGCTTGATTTCAGAATCTTATCACGGCTGCTGTTGAGCCAAGTTTAAGCCTATTTTAAGTCGGTTTGAAAGTCAGTTTTGACTCGTGAAATTGAGAGAAAACTGGTTTCAATCTATAGTGTGAACGCGGTTTAAGCACTGTCGATCCCGGAATTATCGATAGAATAAGAGCCTTGATAAAGAATTTTTTATTCAGGTTGGTCTTGGTTTGGTTCGCAACTTACCCGTGAATGCTGAAGCTAGACTTGACGTTATTCCTGTGGATATGGTGTGCAATTTAATGATTGTAGTGGCATGGCACACATCGAAAACATGGTGAGTGGCTCCGAAGCTCTTCGTTACTTAAATGCTGCTACTAAAGCTTATTAGGCAATTATTAATCTGTTGTCATTCTTGATAAATTTGGCTTATTTTATAAAATAAAACTGATGCACTCACTCTGTTCAATAGCGCAGTCGGCTATGCTCAAAGGTGCTACGGTGCTTTCACTACTTCAACTTGTAGATTGTTTAATAAGTAAAGGTATAAATTGAGCCCAAATTACTTTTTTTAGAGAGGGAAAAGATTAATAAATTATGATTTATATATTTAAGCAGGGGGCCTTTTAAATTTGTTTTACAATTACTCCGATGAATATTTTACCTCTATTCAGGGCTCCCACTCAAATCTGGAAAACGTTTCATGATAGTAATAGAAGTAACATAGGAATCCAATGTTAAAAAAATTAAATATTTATTTGAAAAGTACTATTCGGGCTTGGTTTTATAATATCAAATTACAAAAAATGTATTTATTTTTTTCTCAAAAACTGACTCCTTTATTAAGAATTATTTGAAGCGCGAAAAACTTTCGAAATTTATTAATATTTCCTTTTACCATTAAATTATCATAATAGTACGTCAGACGAAATCAGGATAGACGATGAAAAATAAAATAATAATATGGAAAGGCCAAAAAAATATATTAGCTTAATTTTCGACTTAATATTTTTATAGAAAAACCCAAAGAAAAAAATAAATTGACACAAATCTCGCCTCTCTTTCAAATAAAAATATTAATTCCATATATAAAAAGCCGACTATATGGTAAGTGTTCTCTTTCAAGGTCGAAAAATCACCTTTTTCCGGTTTTTAACTTCGTGTCGGGATGCAAAAACCCGATAACTTTCCACGAATACACCACCATGGGATTGCATTACGTCAGGAAGAACCCAATGTTTTCCACGGTCAACTATCCTTGTCTGTCTTTTACCAGGAATACCATACTCTTGTTTTTTGGAATTTTCTTCAATCATTATTTACCAGCTGTAATTATGGATTTCATTCGAGTTCTTAAAGGGAAAAGCTCAAAGTAAATTTGGGATATTATCAACCGTTAAAAACGTTTCAAAGTAATTTATTAACTATGTTATTTGAATTTAAGGTATTTCAAAATATATCGTCGGTTTTTCTCGACTTTGCCCCTGAAAACGTTCTTCATGCAACGGGAATTTAATTTTCAGTACGAAAATTGCACCGCGTTGTATCTAAGTCTATCTCCCCATGATCAAGAGGTAAGCCTTACCCTTTTATTTCATAGTATTTAAAAATACACCGTGTGGCGGTGTTTGCAATGGTGTCTAAAATTGCTTTGTAAGGGTATGTTCTCAAGGTATTAATCGTAGAGTTAAATATAATTTCCGGGTATACCAAGTATGAAACGTTTAAATTTGTAAAATTTTAAAATATTTTAATGTTTAAAAATAAGATCTACATGTGGTAAATGAAAGTTGTTGGACATAATCAATAATAGTAAAATATATTTAGTTCTGTCAAAAAAGAAATATTTTCCACTTCGATGGAAAAAAGTCTCATACTAAATTTAATTACAGAGCAATGATTAAATTTTACTTATATATCTGGTGCGATAAACCTTTACGTTTTGATATTTCGACTGCCCGCGTGAGTCTGTCTGCTAGATCCCAAAACGTCTTAATTGGCATAATTATTTAGCCTTTCTTCAAAACCAAGTAACGATTGATTTGGAGGACGTCATTTTGGTCGATTTCAGACGTAAGTAAGCAACGGATTTAAAGTAATTGTCCCGTCAGTTGGATACGTCCTTAGTAATGGTGATTATTACGCGACTGAAAGGTTTGAGCATCTTGGTATGTGCAGGCTGGAAGCGAGAGAAGTTAACGGTAATAGTAAGTGTAGGCAGCTGTTGGCTCGTGTGGCATGAAGGGCTTGCCACCGCCCTCGTACGTTATTATAAGTCGCTTGATGAGTCTTGAGCATAAGATGGTGCCTTGGGTATTAGCCTAGCCTAGCTCGTTCCAAAAGCTCGGCGAAGCAGATTTGGAGCTTCGTTTCCGAGACAGGGCTTTTTCAGTCTAACATTTTAAGTGTTAGGTCCCGTTCGATGGCCTCCAATGTCCTCACATCTAACAGCGCTAGACCCAGGGCCGTGTAAAATCGATAGGGGGGGATATTTTACAGTTTTTGAGAAAAAACCCTATATATAAGAGCAATTTCAGACACCCTGTCAGAGGCGTAGCCAAGGGAAGCTTATAGTAGGTACGTGACCCCGGAACGTACGGTTGTATGTACAATTGTTTTTGTTTCAATTGTGTTCCTCATCCCGACCCAAATTTATGTCTACATTACTGTATACGAGGAACTAATTTTTCTTGAAATTCTGTACTAATGTTTTTATATTTATTTAGTCATTTAATTTTGATATTGAATCACTTGATTGGCCATTTTATCTGGAAGGAATGTTCGAAGGAATTAAAGACTATTTGATTCCCAACGAAAGAAAAGACATGGTTTTAGCCAGGAAAAAACTTCAGAAGTATGTTTAACTTCGTTAAAAATAATTTTAGCTACAAACGAGCCGAGCTGAGCGAGCTTTTTGATAGCTCGGCTCGACTCGACTAGCAAAAACAGCGGCTGTTTTGTGCATGTAATATTCCCACAGCTAGCTAGGAGAGTGGGGAAAACTTTTTTCTCACGCTTTATGTCTCTTAAAAGTAAAAACAACAACGTTTTTGGTGTAGAGAAGGAAGGCAAAAATAAACAGTGATTTAAAGTGGGGGGTATCACCTCTCGCCGTATTGGGGCTGGGATAAGCTTTCTCCCACACCCGACAAAGGCGCTGCTTTACAGACTGACCTTTTTAATTTTAAATTTTATTTAAGTTATTAATCATACACAGATTATCATGACAGATAATTTGTTTTCCTTTGTGATGACTACACTTTTCTGTGTTGACAAGATTTACATGGAATGTTTAAAACATGATTTAAACAACCATTTCTAAAAACACAAACTTGTTTGAAACGTTTTAAACATGGTTTTTAAAGGTAAACCTCATATTTCTTTGAGGTATGTTTTTAGATTATGAGGAAAAATAAATAAAAATTAATCCACGGACGTAATAATTAGCATACTTTTTGCAAGTTCCATACAAATGCGCAATTAAATTGGGTACGGATATTTTGGATATATCTTAATTTGATTTTAACTATTGAAATCAAATGTTGAACAAGTAATTTGGGTAGTTGTAGTTATTTCTTAAAAATTATATAGTTGTGATAGAATGCTCATTGAATTTAGTTGGTTCAATGATTTATTTATATTAATTACACTGTTTACCCGCACGCTTTAAACGTTCTCTTCGCTACATTTTTTTTATAATTCAAAACAGGAATCCATACCTCTACTTGGCATGCTTATTGCGGCAGATTTTCGTCTAGTGGCTGACGTTTTTTTTAACGTAACTATGTTAACTTAACAAACAACAACGTGAGAGGGGAGCGCGCGCAGAGGGCATTTTTTCTCTCGTAGGCGGGGCCATAGCCGTCAGAGTGATCTTACCATACGCGATACGCCAGGATAAGCATTCCAAGTAGAGGTATGAGTAAACTAAATTTCTTGAACCAATTATTTAGACTCTAGGATATACAGTTCCCCCTTTCCCCGGTGTGTGCTCATAGTAGCGTTGTGTCTTTATGAGCACATATGACAATGTTATTTTTCTTAACTGATTTTTCCTCTTGGGTCTGTTTAAAAATCCAATAGTTTTGTTCTCTTTGAATTAACTCGAATTTTTCCCACCTTGAAATTTGAAATATTTTTGTATGGGATTATTGCTTGTGAAATTAACTGTGAGGTACCTCGCCTCGCAGTCATTGTTGTAAAAATTTAATTCTTCAACAAATTCCGTTTTGTCTTTAGGTTGTACATCAGATCTGTGGTTCTGAATGTGGTGTTTGGTTTGGCAGTTCCTCTACTTCTCTATTTTACTGTACTTAGTCCATTATACAATAATTTTGCAATTTATCTGTAATTTTTGTAGATAGGGATACAAAAAGTACCAGCCCCATTTAAATGATATTGTTTCGAGTTATACAAACTTGTAAGACAAAAAGAGATTTTGTAACAATTATCTGTAAATATATACTATTACAAGTATTTAACATCCTCAAAAAGAAAACTTTACCTTTAATATCTGTTAAACTACTTTTTCAATTTATATAAAATTATATACTACGAAATGCACTAGGTTGAAAGGCTGTCTAAACTAAGGTTTCTGGTTTCAGTACATTTCAAATAAACCTAAAATATTCCGTGCCATTTTATATTGGTAAAAATGCTTTGTGACGACCTACTTAGCCAGTACTAAGTATGGTCGATAATTCATATACGATTTTTCATAATACTTACTTACGTAAGGATTAGCCACAAATTGGTCGTAGCTACGGGCTAATTTTATTCAAACCGATTGAGATTCCCCCATTAATTAAATCAAGAATGTATTTATTTATACCTAGGGAGAATGTCTATGTCGAGACGGTTTTTAGCATTTCTCTCAATCCACCCGTTGGTCCCCCCAGTACGCTCCTCCGCTTAAAATAAAACTAATAGTCCCGGTATTTCATTGGCTGCTTAAAATTTACGTCACCTAACGCGATGGAAATCAAACGCCGGTGACGTTTTGTCTTTCCCCCCGCGCGAGACGCGGGAAAGGCGTTCAACGTGCCCGGCGATTGTCGCAACATAATCATTCTTCCTAATAATGAATAAATACATTCTTGATTAAATATTGCGTGCCCGTTGACTGGTCAAATATTAAAATTCGAGTTTCGTCACGAAACGTAGTGTCGCTTATAGAAATTGTACGTTTTCGAGTAAAAAACTCAAATAAATCTAAAACAACCATCCACTTAAATTTTTGTCTCTTCTTGGGCGTAGTGTATAACTAACGTTTGTATATACAGGGTCATAGACAAAATACAGGGTGTTTCAAAAGGTTATGAAATTTTTTTAAGGAGTTTTAGGGGATGAGTTGAGAAGTATGCCTGTTTTTTCCCCATTTTCCTACGATGAGTTAAAATAGCGCCAGTGTGGCCTACTAGCCCCTGGAAGTAGGCTGCAACAAGCACAAAACCAAGCAGCTGGGTTCGTGTGATAGGTAAAAAAGGACTTAGTAAACAAATCGAGGTAACCAGCGTAAAAAAAGTAAACTGAAACAGTATTTAAAGTCGTCATGGACCGCGATTTTTCATCACTTTCAAACTGCAACAATGGAGCTTGGTTTTGTGCTGGTTGAAGCCTACTTCCAGGGGCTATTAGGCCAGACTTTGAAGCTCTCTGGCGCTCTTTTAACTCATCGTAGGAAAATGAAAAAAAAAACAGGCATACTTCTCAACTCACCCCCTACAACTGCTTAAAAATTTTGCATAACCTTTTGAATTACTCTGTATATGACATTTTCCCTCAGCGAAACGGACTTTTTTCCTTTAATTTATTTTCAGTTAGGTGTGCATCCGGTTTGGGTAAGTGTACGGTTCAACTTCTGCATTTTCCTCGCACTCACATTTTGAATAGTAATTGCATTTCGGTTTTATGCGGAGTTCAAAACTGTAGAAATCTTTCTTCAATTTCCGAAGAGGTCAAAAAGGTATAAAAAAAAAGTTTCGCCTTTCCAAGGGTATTTTAATATTTAAATTCAAGAGGCGCACATTTTTTTTTCATAGTTAACGTTTTCCACGTATTCACAAAATTGTTGAGAAAAATTACCGTAATTTTACCAATGAAGTCATTTAGTATTTTACGTTTCCAATAATCAAGTTGTAGATTACACACGATTTTGAAGAATGTTCTTGGTTTAAGATCGTATTACAATTAGCTACGACTAAGATTAGAAGAAAACCTAGAACTAAAGGTTTGAATTTTTTTTTTGTTTTGCTCCCAAGCATATGTAGCATTTGTAGCATTTCCCGTTCTTTCGTACGTGGACCGGTCTCTCTGATACCCCATAGCGCTGGTTATTTCACGCGCCCAATACGCAAAATTTCTGACTTTAGTAACCGTTGATAGGGTGGCTGCAGATGGTACACTCCCCCCGCTACCGGTCCATTTCCCTGTCATTGTTTCGTTTACAAAGAGCGGCAATGCGTTCTCTATAGACAAGTTATTTCCCTCACTAGAAACTTTATCAGCTCTTCTACTTTCGTGGGCGTGTTGTTTTTTCGCAGGCGATTGCACACGCCTAGTTTTTAAAGAAACCTACCATAACTCTGGGTCATTAACCCCTAACGATTTTAGTCCCCTAATTTGATCTTCAATTGTGTAAAATAATTGCCTAATTTAGTAGCTTCTCCGTGAGCCCGTCTTCTAACGCGTTAGAGTCGCCAAATCTATCAGTTAGGATCTCAATAGCTGCCTTTTAATTTTCTTTAGTCCTTGGTAGGCCCGTTATCTCTCTGAAGGCTTTTCCCTCTAACAATGAATGAAGGTAATTAAACTTATCTGTAGTTCTTAGAGATGATTTGTGAATGGTCTCGAAGCTTCTCCAAAAGTTTTGACTGGTGGTTGTTGCTCCATCGTATTTCTTGATGGTGAACTTTGGTAGCTTGACCGATGGCCTCGATCTCCCCCGCTGTACCGAGTGGCATGATGATGCGCGGCTTCCACGTTCACTGGAGTAACGGTCGTTTCCGTTTTCGCTGTCTGATCTCCAAAGTGACCGCGTGTCAACCTTCTGTTTTTCTAGCTGCATTTCCGCTTTGGTTATAGTCGCCATAGTTCGGCTTTTAAATCGAGAGCTTCATCCACCATGTTGGACCTCGTCTTCCATCTTATCGTCCGACGTTTGCAACGTTTTCGCCACTTCAATTAGCTGGTTGCATAACTGTGTCAGTATTTCCGTATCCGATACCGTTTTTCGCGAGTTCCGCGTTTACTTCGACTAGGTAGCGCCCCGCTTTGTACCTATTTTTTTTCGTTTGATTTTTAAACTCTCTAATGACGGCATTCAGTTTTAAGTCTCTCTACCTATTACGTCAATACTCAACTAGATTCAACACGAATAAATACTTATCCGAACTAAAGAGTCCCGTTCCTGGGTTTCGGCACCAAAATGTGTTGAGAACGGCGAGCTGTAGTAGAAGCTCAGATAGATATGAGGAAATAAAACAAAATATATAAAAAAATTATTTCGTTGAATTACGAAAGAGAGAGAACAAATTAAAGCCTTACGGTCGCTGCGAGTCCTCGCTCAGAATTGCCCGTTTCTGAGGTTTCAACCGTCTACGGGCGCCAACCTTCCAAGAACACCGGTTCATCCCCATTTCTGACCCCCGGAAATTTCCTTGGATTTGTATCAGTGCTGATGAGTTTGAAATATACCACGCTGCCCGTACACAAGCCGTTGGGGTTTTTCCATTGCGAAATCGGGAAGAGAGGGATTTCAGTTCATTTCGCCATAGTACTTTTTTGATTTTTCAACTTATTGATACGTATTTTCTGTTATATGGGATAGCTGTAGTCTGTATATCAACTGTTTGTATGATTGCATAACAGCTAGGAAGACTCAATAATGGCGATATGTGGCGCGCAAGCCAACTAAAGGGCTGTGGGTAAAACGATACCGCAAAGGCGCTTGAGACTTAAGATAATATAGATTGTATGGAAGGTTTATTAGCTAGAATAGAGAACACAATATGGTGTCACATGTATTTCGAATCCACACTTCTACGAATTTAATTATATACGTACACGTTATTGAACAAAAATTATCTGCCGTCGTCGCCGAGGCTTATGCAATTCCTGAATTCTATGAGAAGTTAAGTGACAGTTTATTTATTTATTTATTTAATTAACATCTGCTCAATAAGCCCCTAAAAATGAGAACGGGCTTTTGTTTGAGCATCGATACAAGCAAGCTCATTTATTCTATTGTATTACGACTTTGAGGGGAATCTATGTCACGCAAAAGGGAAGATATATGGCGGAGAAAAGTGTGGCGATTGGGGATAGAAATAATTGCTTGGGGAAGAGAGGGATTTTGGCACTGCATGGAACAAACTCGGGGCTTGGAAAGTTTGAGGGAATGACCTCTAGTTTGGGACTAAACAAAGGTCATTAAGATGGTGGCGCCGATCGACAGGTTCAATACGAAGGAAACGCAGACGAGAAGGGGCTTGAAGAGTAGAGTAGTTTGAGCTTTTTGGAGGTCCGATTGAAGGTGGGAGTGCCAGATAGGGGAACAAAAATCAAAATGAGGGAGAATCAAGGAGTTATAAAGAGTTTGAATAAAGCTTGGGATAACGAAATAAGAGATTGCGACGAACAACACCGGTTATAGAGCGAACCTTCTTCGATATTTTGTTAACAAGATTAGAAAATTTTAAGCAAGGATCAACAATAACTCCCAAGTCCCGTTCAGAGAGAGAGTAGTTTTAATGGGGACACCCTTGATTTTATATACATGATTGGGGTTATTCCTGCCAAGGTGTAGAACGAAACATTTAGCGATGTTGAAAGATAGCCCCTTCGAGTCAGCCCAATCAATAACAGCATCGAGATCAGATTGAAGACACAGACAGTGGGACATGGACTTGATACAATGAAATAACTTAGTGTCATCGGCAAAAATGGCAAAGAACGCGTCACGAACATCGTCCGGGAGGGACTTAATTAAAACATTAAACAAAAGGGGGCCAAGATCAGAGCCTTGGGGGACACCACAATGGACATCAGCCCAATCAACAACTTTACCGTGGACCACAACACGCTGTTTGCGAGGTGAAAGGTCATCCACTAGCCAAGAAAGCGCATCACCACAGACACCCGCGTCTTTAAGGGCCGAAAGAATAGCGGCATGGGGAAGTGAATCAAATGTCTAAGTAAAATCAAGAAACATAACATCCACGGCGAACCCTCGATCGAGCCAACTAGACCAATGGTTCGTAGCAAACAAGAGGTTGGAGAGACAAGAGTGTTTCGAAAGAAATACATGTTGGGCTTTAGAGAAAAAAATTGAAGAAGAAAGGAAACTACTGAGTTGCTCATGAGCTAAGATTTCAGACCATTTAGGAACTTGGTTTAAAACACAATTTTGACGAAAGTTGTGGATTGGAGTGATAATCTCCTCTTTCCAGGACGGAGGCAAAGACAAGTTCCTATTATGAATTTCCATATAACTATGGACCAAAATTATCACGACGTAAGTTTTAAGATTAAAAAACCCTTAAAGGCGCAACGAAGAAGCATCGATAAAGGTAAGCCTTGTCCTAATTCTATTATTATCCACTCTCCAGGCCATGTTCAGGCTGAATACTTCATGCTGCTAAATACTAATATTAAAATTTTACTCCACCTGTACCTGGTTTACTTGATATATTGTAATTTTTACATGTTCGGAAAAAGCAATATTTTCCCATTTTTAAGAAAAAATGAATAATGGGCGAACTTAAAATATAAATTTAACTACAAACGTTGCATCAGGGATTCAACTTCTTAGTTCTATATTCTCAAACTAATATGATGAAGCAAGATTTTTGAATACTTAAATTAGTTATTTATTATTATTATGATTATCATTACTATTACTATTATTATTATATGGCCTTTGAAATTCATCACGGAAGTGCAATATCAGAATCTCTCCCTGGTACATGAAACCAAATGCCAGAATCCAACGAACGCCCAAGCGTAAAAGACTCCAGATGAATATCGGTCATCATGCAATAGCTAATAATAATTTTACTACAAATTGCAATGTACAGCTCACAAATAGAGAATGCTAGTTTTATTAGTTTTAGTGATATTAGCCGCTCTGCTATAATAACCATAATTCAAGCACAGTACGTTTTAGTGATAAGTCCATTACATTTCATGAAGTTAACACGATTGTTTAAATAACGAGAGATCCGATCGAAAGCCTTGGAGAGATCTACATAGATCGTGTCGGCTTGCCCGCGTTTGGAAATTACAGACCTGACATACTCGCTAAACGTTAGTAGGCTGGTCTCTACTCCGCGACCTTTTACAAACCCATGTTGAGTTTCGGGGATGTATTTCTTGAACCAGTTGTATAAGTGGTTCTCCTTCTCCAAAATGTAGTCAAAGACCATTCCCAATGAATTAAGAACGGTTATAGTCCGATAGTTAGCTGGGTTACCCTGAAAGCCCTTTTTGTAAATAGGCGAGACTACGCCTATTTTCCAAGAAGTCGGAAAGACTCCCTTGATTAAAGAACGGTTTACTATGAAAGTTATCCTCCATTGGTAAGCGTTTTCACTTCCGATGAAGGTAACGTTTCTTTTTTAAGACTTTGGTTAGCTCTCCAGAAAACCAATCTGGAAAGGGGTTATGCGCCCAAGGTTTTGGTTTGAGTTTTATTTGTTTCTTCGGAATAAAACGTTCGAGAGCATCGGTGATCTTAGTCCTTGGGAAGGAAACCGCGGTGTCTACGTCACTTACTTCGTAAAGTGGTGACCAGTTTAAAGCCGCTCAGTGGCGGAGCTTGGGTTAGTAGCGCCCCCACGCCGCGTAAGATTTTGCGCCCCTTTCTATATATTTATATATATATATATAGATAGATAATTTGTATTTATTACGTGCAAAACAACATACATGAGAGTACTTTTCATAGAATTACACGCTAAATATAGATATAGATATAGATAGATTTAGATATAGATATAGATATATATATATAGATAAATAGATATTAGGGATGCAACGGTTCCATGTTTTCGGACTATCTCGGTTCCGGTTCTGGCAAAGATAATCTAGACTACTTACCCTAGTTTGGAAATGCGGCGAGTTTCCTACGGGCTCCCGTCTAACCACGCGGTTCCCTAGTTGCGGGGGGCAATGTAATAGCGAGGGGGTAAAAAGTCTGAAAAATTCAGTTCGGTTCAGTTTTAAATCTCGTACAAATCGGGACTGGAGGACGAGGCCCAAGGTTTCGACCAAGTTTGATTTGAAGCGTAAATTTTCTTTATTTTACTGATTGGAATTTTTTTTTACCAAGGTGTAAACTAAATATGGGAAAATCTTGCCAATTCAAGAGTTGTAATAACTATCACAAATCATCTTTAATTATAAGTTGGGTTAAATTGAAATTGTAGCGAAGTTTATTAATAACGTTGGTGCCTTCAATTGTAAATATGGACAACTAAGCCTAATGGAATGCTTCATTTGTCATCATTTTTTATTGGATTTGCCTTAATTAGAGATCGGCGTTTGAATAAGAAATTATCCAATTATTTATTTTTATTCATAACCGCAAATTATCCAAAAAATATACGAAAAAATCGATTATTTTTGCATGTTAAATCGTTGTTTATTCGTATAAAATGTTCATAAAAACAGTTAACCAAACGTTTTATGGTTAATCGAAATTTTGCCGGTTAATTTATTCGTTCCGCCGACCTCTAGCCTTAATTTTTTTCTAAGCAAAGCTGTTTAAAAAGAATAAAAATATAGAAAAACATTTGAAATTATGCATTTAAAACTTATTTATACAAAAGGTAAATCAGGAGATTCAATCTCTTCATTGGGCAAAGATATTAATTTTGAAGCATTTTTTAAAGTTTACCCCTGATTATATTTAAAACAAACAATTTATGACTACATCGATGATAATTAAAATTGTAGTACTAACCATTCGGCTTTTTAGATTTGGGTAGTATATTTTGACAATAAGCGTGATCCCTTTTTAGCCCGAGGCCCGAACGAGGACACGAGGTCCATATATCGAAGCAGACGAACCCGCTGAAACTTTTCAGATTAAATTTCCACCCCCACCTCTCCCACTAGGGCACGGCCCACTGCGCATGCGCTCGCGTTCTCTCGCCCCATAGCGGCCCGCTCAATCAGCCCAAAATAGAGAATGCCATTTGTGGCCGCTACGTAGGCTGGAGCGCTATAATCTGACCCCTCTTTAACATTGAATCCTACGGAGATATGTTGTTTTTTGATTTATTATGAAAAGATTAAGAATTAATAGGCATTTTCAAGGAAATGAAAGGTAAATCAACTCTTTTTATACGTTTTAATCACTTTTTCAAAATTTTTACGTTTGTTTTTCCCGCCGAAAATAATATTTTAAAATCACCAGATGTCAGATGCTCTCGCTACTGAGTCAGCTGTTACAGTTGACAACATGTCGATGAAAAAGACTGCTTGGATAATCACAATTTAAGCTTGTAGCTAAGCCAATAGCAAATATTTTGATAACTGAGAAATTGAAAGTAAGTTATTATTTAAATATTTACAATCCATAATATGGAGAAGTTTAAACAAAGTTATTATTTATCTGTTTCCAGGAATGACTGCCGTAAATGTTGTATTGGAAGTTTCACATTTGGAGAAACTTTATCGTTTGAGGCTTAAAACTAAGTTCTTTAAGTTTCTCGTAACAAGCTGAAATTTAACCGTGTTATATTATCAACTAAAGGTGGAATTATTTTGTCCCAGATAAATTTTGCAGAAGTTGAAGCACGAGTGTCATTGCAATCACACTGTAAAAGAGGACATTTAGAAAGCTTCGGCAAATTGTTACAAATTCCAGGAGTTTCTCGTAAATATGGAATCGCTCCCTCTATGAAGGTCAAAACAATTGAGATAATCAAACAAACTTCTGCTTTGGATATTTTAAACCACCTCTGTCTGATAGTTAAATTAAATCAAGGAGCGGAGAGTAATAATAATAATAATAATAATAATAATAATCAGCTAGGCTAATACCCAAGGCACCACCTTAGGCCTAAGTCATCATGCGACTTTTGAAGCCCTTAATTCAGGTGGCCGGGTTACAATCCCAATTCGAAATTTGATTCGTTTAATCAATAAATCTAATATTTGTTTGAATTTGGTTACTTGATTTTTAAGAGGCAAGAAAATGGCTAAACATTATTTACAATTTTTGAGGGACTACTAATTTTTAATTTCAGGTCAGTATATCCCACCCCCAAGGGTCTAGAGACACCAGTGCATTTATAACCAAATTGTTTACAGGTTCTTTGAAAATGTCAAGCCCCACAATTGTCTGTTAAAGATGAATTTTGTACCTTTATCTGTGTCACTAAAGTGTAAACTGCGTACTACACTTGATGCTGATGTGTCATTTATTTTTTAATTATCACGTGATGTGATATGATTTTCAGCCATCTTTCTCACAGAATTTCATCACTTTTTTAGATTTGCAATAAGGAACGCAAAAGCATTTTAATCTAGTTAAGTAAGGGTAACTAAATTGTTGAATAAAAATTATTTAATTTCTAATTACCTGTAAACTGTATTATTACGTTGCAATAGTTTGTATAATCTAGTGAATCCATTGACTTATTGATAAATGAAATTCGAAACCATATAAATATATGTTGGAACTTATTCTTAAAAGGGTTTCAAACAATGTAAATCTTAGAACATGTTTATAATAAAAATGAACAAATTCCACCTAAATAAACATTTTATTTTCTTTAGAAGATAATGAAAATTATATAGTTATATCAGAAATTCATGTATTTCTGGTTATATGTATGGAAAAATGGCTACAAGACAAGGTAAAAGTTGTAAATAAAACTAACTAGGGTTAACTTTCTTGCTAAGCAACTTGAAAAAAACTGAATTATAACCTAATTTTTTAAGTTATAAATGGAAACATAACTTTCAATTACAAAATAAAAATGAAAAAAATTAGCTTTAAGAATATTTAAATACTTTTTAGCAGCACGTACTCATCAGTTGTTGAGTTTCCCACCATAGAGTATGATGTTAAACTGGTTGTAAAAAGACGCGTTTTTAGGGTTGGGACGAAGCGCTCCCGGCGGACGACGATGACACTAATCGCTAAACTTTTGATTCGCGCCAATACATGGATTTGAAATTCTTTGAGCGGGCCGCTATGGGGCGAGAGAACGCGAGCGCATGCGCAGTGGGCCGTGACTAGGGAATGGCATGAGACAACGCATTTCGCGTACGTTTCTACCCCCTGGTTCTGGTTCCTATCATTTTTCATTGTTCAACAAAAATAATGTAGGGTACGTGACGGTACTTAGACAAAACTACATCGAAAATCCAGTGGCGGCGCCAGGGGTAGGCTACAGCCTACTTTTATTTCGCTTGTAGGGGCCCCAAATCTAGATGAAGGAGCCCCGAACAGCCCCCTAAAATGATTTGCGAAACTAGAAATATCAAAATCCGAATTAAAAGCCTGCGGTTTTTAAGTTGCGAACACTGAACAGTGATTTCTAATATTTTTCGAACGCAGCCTTGATTCGCTGTAGTTGCTAAACTACCTACTTCAAAAAGTGTTGCATCGTTAGACAGATGAAAAATTGCGCGGTTTTCCAACTCTCCGAGTCACAATTTCCAAAATAAAGATAAAATAAAGCGTGGCATAGCCGCCTAGATTTATGAGCGTGGCAACTGGCAGCGTTGCCAGGCGTACCATAATTATGATACACTTCAATAATTTTACTTCGAAATCTTGGTCGTACCATAATTTTAGCCGTGTACCATATGGTACGCTTTTTTGCAATAATTTCCTTAAGATGTACCATATTTTCAATAATTTTTACAAAAATCGATTATTATGATTTTTATTCATGTTCAGCCCCATACAAACAAAATTGTCTGGAGCTGTAACTCACAACTAAAGTTACTAAACTTAGTTTGCGGTAGTTTGACAGTTCTGTTCTACTCAGCTCCAGCACGATAGCGCCATCTCTTATTTTTCCCCAAAACACAAGACCACCGACTTCCGTCTTAATATCTCTAAATTGGGTTGTCTTGACTCATGTTTCATAATAAAAATAATATTAAAATTTTAAATAACTACAAGTTCTCTGAATAAGAGGAAATGCAATAATTTTTCCAAGAATTCAATAATTCTCGATCAGGGGTGCAATAATTTTCAGTTTTTAACCTGGCAACGCTGGCAACTGGCAAGCAACAATTGTTAATGAAAATAGAGAATGCTGTTGGAGGATGTTGCCCATATGTGCATTGTTATGCTCATCGACTTAAAAAAATAACTTCCGAGTACATTTAAACAGTCATGTACATTTCTTTTGTAAATTATTAAAAATAAACCGGTTTTGTCACAGTTTTGTTTAGTTAGTGTATGTAAAGGGGGGGGGGGGCAAATTAAAGAATTAACTGCGAATATCACATTATATGTTACTTTTAAATTTAAACAACCCGTCTCCTTATTAAGCTCTCCAACGTAGAAATGTAACATAGAGTAAAAACGTGTCCATCGTGTATCCTGCTTTATGAGCTAATTCTAAGCAGTAAAACTTAAAGTAAAGTAGAGTAAATCTCGTAACGCGACTAGATAATCTAAAAAGTCCCCGGCGTGTTAAAATACAGTACCTTGCGTTATGAACTAATTCTTCGAAGAGTAAGTTAAAATGAAGTAGCGTAAAACTCGTAACGCATTTAAATAAACTACTCGTGTTTAAAGACTGAAATACATCAAATTTAAACCAGTCTTTACCTACTTTTGGCGCCAACTATAAAACTTACTCACTTTATAGTCCTCGAAAAAATGCGCCCCCAAACCTCTTGCGCCCCCACGCAGTTGCGTACCCTGCGTACCCTATATCGCCGCCCCTGAAGCAGCTAGGTAGTCTCCAGTTTTGAACGAGTGAATGAATTGCGTAGCTTTATCGTCGGTTAGTCACGCAAAGCGATAGTTGAAAATGATCTTTTTTGACTAATGGAGGTTGAGTTTTAATAGTTACAGAATTGTTTATGACGAAACATAAGTTTAGAATTCATCCTTGATCGTTTTTTAACTTGCGTTAGGTTACAGAACTGACTAAACGCAAATACCAGGTCCGATTTATTTTATACGTAGTGAGAACACTGACTATTATCCATTAGCTGCAAATTGACCTTTGGTAAAATGAAATATATATATATATATATATATATATATTGCAATCGGAGCTGTAACAGGAAAGAAATGTAGCCGAGAATCCATGTAATTCGTGTAATGAAAAAGTTTAATCTCTGTGGCAGTATCAATGATATTTTTCATAAATGTATTGCATCGCTAAATTTAGAGATTATGGTATGCATTTTAATTTTAACTTATATATTGTTTTATTTTTACGAATTTTTATCTTAATATAATATTTTTGACTAACGTTTCTTCTTAGCACGACTTGTTTTATTTGTTGATGCCGGTGTTTGGTTACACTACACTGTTCTTGCAACCACGTGTTACAACTTTTTGGTCTTATGTACTGTTTTATCGCAAAATAAATTCAATTCAATTCAATATATGTATGTACTCTGCGTACACCGTTTTTAGAAGACTCCTCGATATTTTAGGTATAATATACTCATGTGTAAAAATCTTCTGCCATGGTCACACCATTGTCTCAGTCGAATTTAAATGACGAGTTTATCTCAATTAATGGTCAAAACTGTCATTATGGAATTTAAGATTTAGCGTGATCGTGGCCTTAGGTACAACCCCTCTAAATGTTTGCGAAATTTTTGAAGTGGTTCTAGTTCTTAACTTTATTAAATTTTCCTTAACGCTTTACGTTGTGTATTTCGGTTTACTGAAAACTCGCTGACATTTAATTATGTCCTTTTCAAAAGGATTACTGTAATGAAGTAAACTTTTTATGTGCAGTATATATTTTTAATTAGAATATGTGTAAGAAAGGGGAATTAATTTCAGCGTTTCACCATGCTAATTAGGTCAGGGGACAATACGTTTAAAACTTTAAATGGGGGCATGCTTCCGGTTTCCTTCGTTACAATTTTTAGGTCAAATTTATCCAGCCAACTTTCGGAGATTGATCAGAATGTAGATAAGAAACACGAATGGCACAATTGCTGCAATTCCCAGAAAGGCATTGACAAGTATCCTACGCCAGTACAGCCTGAAATGCATATACAAAAACCAATATTAAGAAACACAATATAAAACCGAAAACCTACATAAAGAAGTATAAATATACTGTGAATAACATTTTTGAACATTTGTTTAAGCGTCGTAAACAAGTACTTTCGAAGGCTCGAGGTAGTTTTCATTACAAGACATTTTTAAAAAACGGATATAACCATTTCCTTCATTTTCAAATCCTTAAAATATGTCCCAAAAATGTTGATTTCGAACTTGTGATTTAATTTTTTCTTGTCTTATTATTTGGTTTAACAATACAATTAAATAAATTACAGATTTGTGGTTTCATTTTATTTTTGGTATCTGGTATCAAAATGGGGATGTAAGAAGAAACTTCAACCGCTAGCGGCCTGACCAAGCTATAGATCCTATAAATACATAGTAGACGATACTTGACTTAATTTTTTCAACACTCATCGTTAAGACTACGAAATAGCCCGATCTGCTTAGACCACCTTAAGTTCCATCAATAATGTATTTATTTAAACTTAAAGAGAATCTCTATGTTGAGACCTATGAGCAAAATACACAAGGAGAACGCAGCTAGCCTTTAAAAACGCTAACGCAGTGTTGTGTACAAATTTCATTGGACGAACCCTTACGCTGAACGTTTTACGGAAAGGGGGAAGACAATTTCCGAATTTCCCCTTCCGGCGACAGCAGGCGCTAAAGCGTCTAACCAATGAAAACTGTACGCAAGAAAATGCACGACTTTTCAAGGGTTGCGTTTTCCTTGTGTGGGATGCTGTGTTTGTTGCTCCTAGTTGAGACGATCTTTAGCTTTGCACGCGTTCCACTCCACGCCCCGAAATCGACTCCTCCCGTTATTATATCAATCAAATCGGCCCAGTATCCGATTGGGTAAATAAAATTACGCCTTGTCTGACGCGATTGACGTGAATACGTTTTGAAGAGAGAAACAAATCTCCTTTTTCCTCCCCTCCCCCAGGCGAGGGAGGAAATACGGGGCTATGGTTCCATCAAGCCATGAGCGGCGAATTAAATGTGTATATCTTGCTAGAAAGGTATCCATTTATGCCTTTAAAATGAAACATGTTCCTACGCAGGTTGAATAAGATCTAATTTTAAAATTAAATCGTGGTGCATTACGGTGCACAAATTTTCGCGTTTATTACTCCATTGATCGACGTTAGATATAAAAATTAGACTACATTGGGATATTAACTTATAAAAAATGTAATCAAGAATATATTTGATTATATTTTGGGAGAGTGACTAAAATAATGTTGAAACGATATTTAGAGTTGCTCTGGGCAATTCCCCCATGCTCGATGAGTAAGTTCCTTTCCCCTGAAAAAAATCAAATCAGCCATACATCTCATTGGTTTCCTAAAGCGGACATCAGTGTTGTTACCCCCCCCTCGCAACGGGGTAAATTAAGCCATGATGCCGATGGATCTACTCAACATAATAAATTCATTATTGATGTTTATCTATGATCTACTTCACACTTTTTCCTTCCGAAATATATCTTAAAAATCAACGGCCGCCTTCGTAGGTACATGTTTCAAGCAGTATAGGGATACTATTTAGCCTTGTCTTTTTGTCAGTTGGTTTTGAAGTTAAGAGCTTTTTCATCATTCTTTAATTTTCAGCACCAAATACATTAACCCTTTTTTAACTTTATAAGTACCTAAGAAAACCAAATCTAATTTGAAAATTAACCATAGGCTTATTACATTTATAACACGATTTTATTTACAGAAAAATTAAACAAAAATTCAATTAACAAATCTCGAATTAGTAATAATTGGTAATTTACCATTTAGATTATGACCAAGGCATTTTTCCCGGAAACATTCCGTATTTTTCCGAAAAAAATTAAAAAAGGTTTTCATTCCATGATTAGTCTAATATTGCTTGCCTCATTTTTCGAATCTAAAAGTAAAACTAAACCTTTAGACTAATTTAAAACTGATTAACAATGTAACACTATTAATGTTTTGTAGTATGTTTACACTAAAAACCCTTAAAAAGTAATTTATGTTTAAATTTTTTATTTTTCCGATTTGCGAAAAGTTTTCCGCATTTTATTTTTCCGGAAAATTAACAACTCTAATTTAGATAGTACTTACATTCGCATTTTCCTTAATGCTTTATCTTTGTTGTAGTGTTCGTTGGGGTAAAGAAACTTCCTCAGTCCCATTAACCATATACCCGTGTAAGTTTCCCATGGGAAGTTACTTGTGTCAAAATCGCATTCCTAGCAATTCAAAATAAAACTGAACATTTTCGCTTTAAAAATATACTTTAATTTGAATTTATTAATAAGTTTACCAAGAAAGAGCTCTTTAGGTATCGAGCATTTTTAAATAAAAAATTTCAAAGATGTACTGTCTTAAACACTGATATCGTCAACTAATCGATTTAAGCTAATGGTAATTCTGATGAAGGTTCACTTTTTCTGGCATGGTCAATAAGGAAAGATAAATATTAAAGTATCGAATTGCTTTAATTAATTTGAAAGCCATACTCTGAACAAAACCTGAGTTAATTGACTATCCGAATATTTCGCGATTGCGTATAATTGTTAAACAACACACTCTAAAAATATTCTAGCATTCCTTATATAGATTTAGACACGTTGAATAAAATATCAGTTTATTTCTGCGACATTTCTAAGTACACACCCTTTGTCGTTAATATTCGTAAATTTGTTTTGTCACTAATGAACTCACTACTTTTTAAAGTGGTTAAAATGTTGAACATGCAATATCATACCTTTTAATCATTTGGAGAGAGCTGGTTGTAGAGCGATTTGACATTTTCTGATTTAAATATGAAGTCTCTTTGCATGAAATAGGTTTGAAATGGAAGAAGTGAGAAACATTTTCTATATATTTTCAGGTATCTAAATTTCAAATATTAAAAAAACTTTTATTAACTAAAATATAAATAATGAGTTAATATCTTCGTGATTGAAGGTAGCTTTACTACTAAGCCAAACTTTTACAAAATTGAAGAGGGGACACGGTCCGAAAGCTCGCCGTGTTTATTTTATTGCAAATAAATTTTAAAACTTTTAGTCATGAAGTATCCTGACTCTTTATTATTTTAATAGTATAATTATAACGCCATGACTTTAAATCGATTTAAAATTAAAGATGAAGGTAACTTTGTATTCGAAATTAGTGGTTTCCAAGACCAAAGTAAAATCCAAGAACAACTCAATGTAATTTGCTCGGATTTGGAAGGTGCCAAAGTAATAAGAATTTCCTTGATAAAATATCGATTGAAAGAGCGTGATATTTTTAAATCAAGTTAACATTTCTATTATGATGACAAAATCACAAACACCGATCACAGAAAATCACAAACACCGATCACAGGTACAAAATTCAAGAATTTAAAAGGATAAGTTTCTACAAGTGTTTTGAATATTACGTCTGTGTCGAAACAAGCTTTTAGGTGGTTTTAAGAATGTTTTAACGTTTTAGGGCGATTAGCCAATTAATTAATTTAAGATAACTCTAAATGTTGAAGAAGTAGCTCATATTGATGATTCTTATTCGCAGCGTTGTTGGACTTATTTGTCAACGAACGTTGACTCACTTGGAACGTTTTCCCTTTGCCATTCTGAGAACGTCGAGTGTAATTGCTTGAATAACTTGCTAAATTTCCAAAGGAAGGGATTTCCTGTTAAATTCAAATGCGGATAACTGAGCGTCCGAGTACTTGGATTCGCCAAATAACACTGCAGAGCCATGCTTATGAACTGATAGTTGTTAATGATATTTTCTGGGAGGCAGTTGTAAACTTTCAAATTTGGTGATTTGTATCTGTGATGAAGTATAAAATTCAAACATATCAAAATTGTGAAAGATGAATGTAAAAGAGATAATTTTAATGATGAGAAATAACTAGTTTTTCTCACGTTTTCTTATTCATTATTTTGGTTTATAACCGGGTTGATTCTATTAAGGATTATAAATATTACATTGTAGGAAATTCTAAAGCTTAGGGATATATATATATATATCTCGTTTAAAAAGTTTATTTTATCGAACCAATAATGAATTTCGTCACAGAGACAGGAAACTACTCTTTAATTACTAAGAGCAAGCCAAATATTTTTATCTTTATGTTCTGAGATACTTCCATATTATATTGATCACGATTTAACCAACACCCGTTTAGGTCATAAATGAAATAAAGTAGAAACTTAATTTATTTTCCGGTTCAAAGGTTTATCATTAATTTTCTGAAGTTCTTCTTTTATTTTTGAAACAGTTTCGTTTTCCAATTATTCTTGTCTGCTTTAAAAAAGCTCGGGTGGATTTTACTGGAATATCTGTTCTCCCGTGTGTATTCCTTTTTCTCTTCTCGGATATAATGGTCTTCAGTCTACACTGAAGATCTAGTTTCAAGTCTGCAATGGAAGGTCTATTTTCCAACGCCAGATATCCAGACTCCATTCAAATTAATGGTCTCCGGTCTCTTCAATGTCCAATAATTAGAATTTTGATATTGTTTCAAATTTTCATAAGCTACGACTGATCTCTGCTGTTGTTACATAACAGCATTTGCTCAGAATTTATATAGCGATGTCATATAAGTCATTCCCTATCCCCTTGGAGAAGAGAAGGTGGTTCTGGAGGGGAAAATACGACAGATCTAGTACAGGCAATATGTACATAAGCAGGGGCAGTGCGAGGTTCCTGGCGAGAGTAGTCTCTTTAGTCCGACGAACGATTTTAGTTCTAGTATCGGTACGATAAATCTGTCATTTCGCACGGAGATGTTTAAAGTGTGTTTTGACCTGTCCGTTTGCCGCAAAAGGTGAACTGTTACCTGTCCCTTGAGCTTTGTAGTTTAGCTGTAGTTGGTTTTGGTGGATGGGGAACTGTACTTGCAAACGATTTCGATATGATGTACAAATCTTATAGAACCAAAATAACGACATCACTTATATATAAAGACTTATAAATAGTTTAAATCTGTTAAAATAATGAATTTGTGGGTTTTGTTTCTATGGTTGATAATTTAATTTAATATAATTAATAAGAGGGCTTACAAGCCGCCAGTTGACTTAATAATAATAATCAGCTAGCCCTCTAAAACACAACGTAAATGTTACTAAAATAAATAAAAAGCTCTGTTTCGCTCCAAAATATCGTGCGATCCTTACATCACATTCATATAAAAATATTTCTTGGGGATAGTTTAGACTGCGTAATGAATTCAATCCTAGAACGGAGAATATCGACGTATGCTTGGTTATTTTTTGTTCAACGGCTGAAGAGACCAAGAAGTTCAAAGCTAAAAAAAGTCAAACAAAAGGTGAGAAGTAACCCTAACCTTGCAAGGCCAAATATTTGCTCTTCGGGATAGTATCGACTATAGAAAAGAACTGTTATTGAACAGAACGATCCAGCATTTAATGATTCTAACCTCTTTCTAACCAAGTTTCTTATTGTTGTAAGGTTATTTATTCTCACGATGTTTACAGATCGCTTTCCGACATTCTTAAAATCATGACCGGCCTTTTAGCCATGTCCAATTGCTAGTGCCATAGGGGACAGAGGGAGGGGGGCTCCTCACTCCAGTTACTTCTTAAGGAGGGGACGATGCTACGTAGCTAGCGCCATCTAGGCTTATCATAACAATCCTAAATATATATAACACTTATTATATAAAAACCCGTACAAAAATATGTCTATAGAAAACCCACATTTTATCTCTATAGCTTTTCCTTGGTTTTTCAATAGGTTTTCTTTAGAAATTTGGGTAAATTTTCTGTAAAAAAACCCTTTTAAAGTTTTCCCTATAGAATTATCTGATTGGTTTCTGAGGAAACAAACACTTTTGCACTTAAATATAGTGAAATTTCTATAGAATTTACCGATTGTGTTTTTTTTGAAAATATAAATTTTTACATTTTAAATAGTGGGATTTCTATAGAAAAGGCTTATTTGTGTTTTAGAAAACACAAATTTTTATCTGTTAATTATAGTAGAAAATCTATAGAATTTACCGAATGTTATTTCAGAAAACATTATAACCCATCGAAAGATGTTCCTAACAATATCTTAGAACACTAAAGGTTTTTTTTATAGAAAAACTGTATAGAATATCTATAGTATAACTTTCGAATTTTATTAGAGTTCTTATAGCTTTATTTATAGAATTATTTTGGAGTGTGTTATAGAATTTTTGAATATTATAATATACTTTTACGAAAACTCTCTTAAAAGCTTGCAGAGGAGCTCAGATGAACTTAGATTAACTTGGGTAGATGCCACAACAAATAACATCCGAGTGAACCTAATTGAGATATATAGAAAACAGATACTACACTTTGATCGTAGCCAAAAGGCCGAGAAACTAACGTTCAGCTCGAGACATAAATATTCATAACAAATGATTCAATTTATGCAAACGGTAATATGCAAAAAAAAATAAAAAATTACGTCAAATATGTGGCGAACCGTGGCATCCACATTTCATATGAAATACTAGGCCTGAACAATCTCCTTCACCGGTTTGATTTTTAAGAAGATCCAAAGTCTATTAGTAATCGAAACGGTTTCAAATATTAAATTAAATTTCCCTTAGAAAAACAATTATTGAAAAACCGGAAACCAAGACTTTCAATTAAGACGAAAGATCGGAGACTGGTTACCAGAACCAAGTGGAAATTAGATATCAGAAACCGTCAGAAGATGATCTTCCTGGCGACCAGACTTTCCGGCAGAGACCTGCAGAACAGACTTTCCATCGGAGACCTGGAGACGAGACCTACCGACGTAGACCTAGTGGCCAGACCTTCCGACGGAGATCTGAATACCCGGAGATCAGATATTTCAGCAAAGACCTGGAAAGTAGTTGTTCCGGCGGCGATTTAGAGACCCAAGTGACCCAATCTTCCGACGGAGATCTTGACACAATATATTCCGAATGAGACCTTGAGACTTGGATATCATATCTTTCGATAGAGACCGAAAACTTGTAATCAGAGACTATTTATACGCTATGACCGGTAACCCTGTGCATAGTAAATTAAATGCACCTTATTTTTGATACACGACAAGCTGCTTAATTTCGTAAAGTTGAGGGTATTTTCTTGAAAAGCATTACACTGTCTGCAACATAATAAGTCACTGGTCTTTGCTATTAATTATCGTTTCTTCCGTTAGTTGTGATACATGTAAGTAGGCGAATAATGTGTTTAAAGGATCATGCTTATACAGTTTATGCAATGCATATTTCAACAAGCCAAATCTGGAACCCGCTACCCGGTTACTTATGCTGTTTTCTAAAAACAAACCATTGGTAAATCGTGTAGAAATTCTACTAAATTTACAAATGAATAATTGCTGTTTAGAAAAACGTCCAATTCTACAGAAAATACACTATATACCAGTGAAAAACTGGTGTTTTAACAACAAAAAACAGAGTAAATTCTATAAAAATTGAACTATAATTACCAGTGAAGTTTTTTAAAAACATTTGGTAAAACTATATAAATAACTTTAATAAAAGGTTCAGAAATTAACTCAAGTATCGAAATAAAATCTACTAAAAAGTCAAAGATAAACCATTAAAATACCTAGGAAAAGTATTAAAAACCAAGGAAAACTATAGAGATAAAACTCAAAATGAACTTTGGTTATAGTAAATTGACTCAAATAGCTAAAGAAAATCTATTAAAAACCATTTAAAACCACAGAAAATTTATAGATATAAAACTCGGGTTTTCAATAGACATATTTTTGTAAGGGCTTGATGGGATAGCTCGAAAACGTAAACAGTCCTTTGGGAATATCTATAGATATTTGAAGTTTTTAAAACCATAAACATTTCCCATAAAAAGTAAGTGGTATTTTCTTCGAAAATTGTATAGAAAAAGTTATGCCTATAGTGTCCCATAGCCTTTCTATAAACCTCTATATATTTCTATAGATTTTCTTTACACGATTTTTGTACGGGAAGGAACGGCAGGACAAAATAGGTTTTATTTCGCTTTTCCAAAATGCTTCAAACCCTTGTAAAGCGCTGAACAGTTTGTCAAGATATGAACTAATAACGAAGTCTGCAAACTTGAGGGCATCATACATGGACTTAAATAAATCGCCAGATCCTTTAACATCAAACCCCCTCTATTCTAGGCACTACCCTAGAATTAGACAATGAGAAAAACATAGTACCTTTCTGCCCATACGATTCAAATATTTATTAAGTTCTTACTGTAAACCAAGCCACAGCGATTATAATTCGAGAAACGAAGTCAACTGGCAATATATTGAACCGGGAAGTGCCATTTATGGGAAGATGGTGAATTAATCCTAAGCTGCTCTGTTAATTATAAGAAAATTCAATAGGAAAAATAATTTTGTTAGAAAATTACTATTTTAACCGTAAAAGTTCTAAACAACGTCACCACCATCGCAAAATTTTAAATAATAAAAATAAAATGTTACACAGTGTCTCATAATTTTGATCATTACTCTCGTCAAAAACTAAACGTAAAAGTTAAAAACTAAATGTATCGTAAATCCATCAGAAGTATTCTGAATCAATTTGATTGTTAAAGCATTTTTTAGTTCTCGTTTAACTTTCTATAGGACTTTGCTACGTTATGACGTAGGGGAAGTGAGTCTTCACAAGATATTGGGAACGAAATTTGGTCCACTCACTTTCAAAATCGGTCTATGGTAAATAAATCTTACCGTGTGTAAAGCATTGTTAAACAGACTTTGTGAATCTCCCCATCCCTGTAGAGAAAAACGGTTATTTATATCGTAAAAATAGGATTTATTGACACGATTTGTAAAAATGGCGATTGACTGCGAACCAGGACGGTCAATACTGATACGGGTCAAAACCATCAATTTGGTTTTTACTTACCTATAGTGTTCTTTCAGTGAGTATTAAGATTCTCAATTACCACAGCAGCACAGAAATGTTGGGCCAACGTCAACGTTAAGGTTGGCCGTGCTAGTCAGCAAATTGTCCACCCGATAAGGTCAGATGTCACTCCGGCCGAAATTTCCATTAAATGATAGGTTCGATTTTCTGCCAACAGTTAAGTTGGACGTTGGGCAATTTGTATATTTTTCCGTGATAAAGCGGTATGACCAACATTATACCATCGCCGGAACGTATCGTTGACCCGTTTGACTTAGACGTTAGACAACGTAGGTACGAAAAAATACTATCGTCAGTACGTACGATGCCCCAACCACTACCCAGTGTTGAATCACAAAACCTCTTTTTTTATATTTTCCATTTTTATTTGTCTGTATTTCGTATTTGGTGTTTGAACCCCTTTATATAAGTGCGTCACCTTGTACATTTTATTTTACAAGCTTAAAATACCTCTTTTGTAGCCACATTCTTTCGCGGGCCGGACAGTTCCCCTCTTTTTACCGTAGGAATAACTGTTGCCCCGGCTTTCAGTAAAGCTTTGTCCGGCACGGTTTTTTCCAAGAATGATATTTCAACACATTTTGTAACGCGCCTTCGCGAGCTCCGTAAAAACGGCAGATTCACTTTTTCTGTTAAAACGGGTCGACCCGCGCCCAAGAATCTCTCCCGCGATTTTAGAAATAGTCGCGGCGAACCAGTAATTTTGTAATGCCTTTTCTATTTTAATTTTCCCCTCTTGTAAATAAAGTTTTGTATCAAATTGTAATCCTGCTTTCGTTCTTTACGCGTTGCTTCATTAACCGGGCCATCAGAGATAGACCTTTAGATTTTCAGTGCAATATATCGGATCGCATTTCACATTTTGGTGCCGAAACCCGGGAATTTAAGCAACCGCGAATTAGAGCATTCGGACAATATACGGAACTTTATTAACTACGATGGCGGACGCTTTAACAAGATTAAAAGAAAAGCGCAAGAGTACGAAGCAAGCCACTACAAAGGTGAAAGACAATTTAGATGCTGAGCTAAACAAAGCAAAACCCGACGTGGGTATAGTCGAAGGAAACTTGAAGGTGCTAGAGAGAAAAGAACCCGATCTCAAGCTGATTTTCGAGCAAATTGAGCTACAAATAACGGATGAAAAAGAACTCGAAAAATAAATATTATCCGCTCAAGATTATATGGACGAGATTACCGTAACGATGGTACGAGCCACGCGGTTCATAACTGAAGCAGACCAAGCGGCGAGGGCATATCAGCCTCCCGCTCAACTGACACATCGACCACCGACGGTAAAACTTCCAAAATTGCACATCAAGCATTACGATGGAAAATCCAGCGATTGGCAAAACTTTTGGAGCACTTTCGAAAATCAAATTCATAACAACTGCGATTACGAAAAAGTGGTAAAGTACCAGTACTTAGTTTCTCTTTTGGAAGGGGATGCCTCTAGGGCAATAGAAGGGCTGCCCGCAACCGAGGCAAACTACGATGAAGCCATCAAAATATTGAAGGAGGAGTTCGGTAACCCAGCTGTTTTAATTGGAAAGCACATGGACAATCTTCTAAAGCTCCCAGAAGTAAAAGAAGCTAGCGACATTACAGACCTACGAAAACTGCACGATTCATGCAGAATCCAGATAAGAAGTCTAAAATCATTAGGCCTTCTAAACGACACCTACGGTAGCCTTTTATGCCCTATTATAACGAAGTGCCTCCCAGCGGAGATCAACTTAGCTTTCAGCAGAGCGTATGCAGACTCCAATCACCTTAAAGTAGAAGATTTGTTAGCCTTCCTCCAAAAGGAAATCACCAGCCGAGAACGCGCTAAAATTATGGGGAAACCGGAATCGGTGCGAAAATTGAAGCCGTCGACGTTACCCGAAAAGTCAAGCTCGCGCGACCATCTTACCAGTCGCATTCAACGCCCGTCACCGAAACCCATATCCAGCGCAGGTGCTTTAACAACAGGATTTATGCCACGTCCCTGTTTATTTTGCGACGCCAGCGAGCATTTGACTTCTAGCTGCGACAAGCTGTCCCTAGAAGATAAAAAGAATGCACTCATATCAAAAAGACGCTGTTTTCTTTGCCTACGCGAAGGCCATCAAATAAGAGACTATAATCTCCGATCCATGAACTGCCGGAAGTGCGGTCATAGGCATCACCATTTGATCTGTGACAAACCACCAGATCCTGATCTAAAGAAGGCCAGCGATTCGGAGACAGCTGGTTTAAAAGTAGCGGCTAGCGCCGCCGGAGTTAGCGCCGGGTCAATCCTGCTACAGACGGCCGTGGCGAGAGCCCGTCAAATGGCAAATCTCGTCCAGTGCGCTGTCTATTAGACTCCGGAAGCCACGTGACCTTTGTCAAGGAAAGCATTTCGAAGATACTCTGACTCGAAGTGATCGGCGAAGTAACGCTAGACTTACATAGTTTCGGTGCACGCCACGCTGTAAGAAGCAATAGAAGAAAGGTACTCCTCAAAATGAAGAGTCGCCACGATCCTTATCAACACTTATGCATCGAAGCGTATGAAATCCCAGAAATCTGCGGATCAGTGTTCGCAGTTCCAAGCTCGGAAATCGCGCAACAATTTAGGGACAGAGGGCTAGTAATGGCAGACCAAGTAGGACTCGAAAACAAGAGACGTGACTCGTCCTCTATCGACGTTCTTATTGGAGCGGATTACATTGGCAAGGTTTTGGTATCAAGTGGCAAAATAGAACTCTTTGGACCAACGCTAATTGGAATGGAAACCATTTTCGGATGGACGGTGCAAGGTCCGACGACGGCCAGTTCTTCCACGGTAGTCGTAAACACAGTAGCAATCATGCGAGTCTCAGTAAACATCGATCAAGAAGAAGACCTATCCAACAGCCTCGAAAGGTTTTGGAAAATAGAGTCCTTCGGCGTAAAAGATCAAGATAATGATGTGAACACCGATCACCAGATCCTTGAAAACTTCGAAAAAACGACTGTTTATGAAAATCAGCGCTACACAACCGCGCTACCTTTTAACTCGAACGTTTCGGAGCTCGGCGATAACTATCAAATCGCATCTATTCGTTCGCAGAACCAATTCCAGAGACTTAAACGTAATAAAGCCCTCTTGCAGGAATGCAATGCAATCTTCAAAGAACAACTCGAATCTCAAGTCATCGAGAAGGTTCAACCGGCAGCTAAGTCAGCTGACTACGTATATCACATGCCGTTCAGTACAGTAGTGAGAGAAAATAGCGAAACCACGCGTACGCGTATCGTCTATGACGCATCTGCCCACGCCGTCGGAATTCCATCCCTAAATGAATGTCTCGAGGCTGGACCTAACTTAAACCCAGAATTGTATGACGTCCTCATTCGATTTCGCGAACATAAAGTGGCGTTCACGGGAGACATTGCCAAAGCCTTTCTCCAAATTCGAATTAGAGAAGAAGACAGAGATGTATTGCGTTTCCTATGGATAGATTTGGACAAGCCAGAAACCAGCTCCAGTTTAGAACTATACCGACTAACAAGCGTTCCTTTTGGGGTTAAGTGCTCTCCATTCCTATTGGCTGCAGTCATCCGATTGCACGCTAGAAAATTCCAGACGGCAAAACCAGACGCAAGCCGTATCCTAGCAGACTCAATGTACGTTGATGATATGGTCTCGGGAGCAAGCGATGCCGCCAAAGCATATCTGTTAATCAAAGATTGCATAGAAATCATGAGTTCCGCCGGTATGGAGCTGCGAAAATCCAATTCTCCAGAGTTACAACATTTCCTCTCTGAGAACAGTATGGAAACCGTTTATGGCCCAAACATAACCGCTTTTGCCGAAAACAAAGTGCTAGGGCTCGCATGGAACAGTACGGGCGATTTGTGGACGTTCAACATAAATCCACTATTACAGTTCATACAACAGAGACGAAACACCAAGAGATGGGTGCTCAAATCAGTCGCACGAATATTTGATCCTTTGAGGCTCCTTACACAATTCACTATTCGTGGAAAGATCTTGTTCCAGCAACTATGGAAAGAAAATGACCTCACTTGGGACAACGAATTATCCAAACACCTGGCGACAACTTTCAACGCTTGGTGCGCCGAGCTAAAAGATTTAGCGCAAATCAAGGTTGCTCGTTACTACTTCAGAGACAAGAGCGAAACTGATAACTCTTTAGAAATTCACTGTTTCACCGATGCAAGCCCGCGCGCCTACGCAGCCGTGGTATACTTCCGGTTTCAAACTGCAGACGGAAAGATAAAAACAATCTTCATCACCTCAAAGTCAAGAGTCGCGCCAGTCAAAACCCTAACCATTCCACGTCTGGAACTAATGGGAGCGTTGCTGGGTGCAGAGCTAGTCAATCACTTGACGAAAACATTAAGGACCAAAACAAGTCAAATCTTCATGTGGACTGATTCCAGAATAGCTTTGGGCTGGATACAAAGCCCAGCTGAGAAATGGAAAACCTTCATTCAGAACAGAGTGAGAGACATTCAAAATATATCTGACCAGGCAAGTTGGCATCACTGTAAAGGCGGAGAAAATCCCGCAGATCTTCCTACGCGTGGACAAAAGATTCTCGACTTGGCAATCAACAAGCTATGGTGGAAAGGTCCTTCATTCCTGAGAAACAAAAGAGATTCGGAACTTTAGCCGGAAGAGGTAGAAGACGCCGAATTAGTTAGCGTCGCAGACGAGTTACGCAAAGGTACGCTCCTAATAACAGTAGCAGCTCCGGAAGAACTCCTGCCGATTAAGATGTACAGTTCATTACGACGACTCTATCGAGTCACCGCTTGTGTTTTAAGGTTCATTCACAATACAAGAAACGCGAATAATAAGAGAACCGAGCCACTCAGCGCTGAAGAGATTCGCGAAGCCGAAGTCTATTGGGTGAAAACCGCCCAAACAGCAGCCTTTCCAGAAGAAATTCACCAACTGGGAAGCGGGGAAAGCATTCCAAAACAGTCTCCGATTCTAAAGCTTCATCCTAAATTGGATATCAACGGAATACTCTGTTTAGAAGGAAGGTTGCATAAAAGCGATCTTTCATACGAAGAGCGTCATCCATGGCTTTTATCACCAACCCATCATTTGGCCGAATTAATAGTACTCGCTGGCCACGAAAAAATTATGCACGGAGGAACTAATCAAACCCTCGTCGCTATACGCGAAAAATTCTGGTTAATTAAAGGTCGCTTAACTGTCACACTCATACTCAAACAGTGCGTCATATGCAAATACTTCCGAGCCAAGCCATCGGACGCGGTAATGGCACCGCTACCTGACTATCGCATCACTCCAGCGCCAGTGTTCAATACAACGGGCTTGGACTTCGCTGGTCCGCTCTATACGCGTGACGGGTCGAAGTGCTATATTGTCATATTTACATGTGCAGTGACACGCGCGGTGCATCTTGAGCTAGTCAGTGATCAGACCACCGATAATTTCCTTCTAGCCTTTAGGCGATTCGTGAGTCGTCGAGGAATGGTGCAGAAAATAGTATCAGACAACGCCAAAACTTTCAAGCGTGCCGACGTAGAATTACGCGAGCTCTGGAATCAAGCCAGGTCACCTAAAGTCGCGCAGTATTTAGCAAACGCCCAAATTTCATGGGTATTCATCGCGGACAGGGTGCCTTGGTGGGGCGGCTTTTATGAAAGACTTATCAAGTCCGTAAAGACCGCGTTCCGAAAAGTTCTAGGTCGAGCACGCCTTTCTTACGAAGAGCTTGAGACAACTCTTATTGAGGCAGAAGCAACAATTAACACTCGCCCTTTGACCTACGTGTCAGAAGACCCAGGTGAACCCTATCCATTGACGCCCGCTCATTTCTTAATAGGAGACCATTTAACCGGTATACTACCGCGAACGGCTACACAGAATAAAGTTCAGAACTCCACAAAAGGAGAACTCGAACGTCGGCGTAGATATCAACAAACGCTCACAGATGGGTTCTGGAGAAGATGGAAAAGTGATTATCTATTAATGCTACGCAGTGCTCATTTCAGAACCCCAAACATCCCTACCAAGCAATTAGAGCCTGAAGACGTCGTTCTAATTGAAGAACAGAAGATGCCGAGATTAGCTTGGAAGATAGGAGTCGTCGACCAAGTATTCTTCGGTCGGGACAAACAAGTGAGATCTTGTTTAATAAGACTCTCTAACGGTACCAAGCTGCGCCGCGCTATTCAACAATTGTACCTTTTGGAAATTTAATGTTCAACTTTAATTGGGCTTAGTGACAGTCCAATGGGGCGGAATCTGTTGAATCACAAAACCTCTTTTTTTTATATTTTCCATTTTTATTTGTCTGTATTTCGTATTTGGTGTTTGAACCCCTTTATATAAGTGCGTCACCTTGTACATTTTATTTTACAAGCTTAAAATACCTCTTTTGTAGCCACATTCTTTCGCGGGCCGGACAGTTCCTCCCTTTTTACCGTAGGAATAACTGTTGCCCCGGCTTTCAGTAAAGCTTTGTCCGGCACGGTTTTTTCCAAGAATGATATTTCAACACTTTTTGTAACGCGCCTTCGCGAGCTCCGTAAAAACGGCAGATTCACTTTTTCTGTTAAAACGGGTCGACGGCGCCCAAGAATCTCTCCCGCGATTTTAGAAATAGTCGCGGCGAACCAGTAATTTTGTAATGCCTTTTCTATTTTAATTTTCCAATCTTGTAAATAAAGTTTTGTATCAAATTGTAATCCTGCATTCGTTCTTTACGCGTTGCTTCATTAACCGGGCCATCAGAGATAGACCTTTAGATTTTCAGTGCAATATATCGGATCGCATTTCACACCCAGCTTAAGAAATATGCGATTATAAAAGTCAGAAACCCTTTTAATAATTGAATTGAATTGAAATTGAATTCACTAAAGAGCAGGTTAAGTCATTTAAGATCGTAAACAAAGTTCATACGCTGTCTGTAATTGTATAATGACAATCAAAGAATGACTAAAAGGCATATTTAGTTTATTTCGTCGATTAATTTAACCCTTATAGTGGAAATAGTTACTGAATTTATATTGCCCACATGAGTGACACCACCATACGCGTAACCGCGTTTTTCGTCCTAGCAGTGGTGCTGACTTACCAATGTTCAGCTCACCCATTGACTAATGTATAAAGTATTCAAGAAAACTGAAAAACGCATTAAAACAATTAAATACGGCCAAATAAATCGCATATCTGGGAACATTAATTTTTTTTAAAGGAAATGTTTTTTAAAACATGTTTCGCGTTAAGTTCGTTAAAAAAGCTAAAAACTTATTTTTCCAGTCCAATTTCAGGATTATAAAACCCGACGTAGCTTTTTAAATTAAAATGTACCATTACTAATGTGTGGTTTTATTGAGCTACATATTGCGACAAATAAATATTTTTTAAATTAGGTTTCTTCGTATATTTAAAAAAAATGAATAACTATATAAGAGGTAGTAAGTTGGCCTAATGTAGGTACAGCCGAATAATTTTGAATTTAAAGACCATATAACGGCAAAAATCTAACTATATTTTGACAATAAATGAATTTTTTAAATGGTAAAATTTTGGTCGGTTGCTGATAAAGGCCAATAACCTTCTTTCAGACCACTTCCCAACCAATTTTGTATCAACCTGTGCTTCTGAGGTACTTAAAAATTATAAATTAAACTTAACTTTAGAAAGAACACATTTCTACCATTGCAAAGTTCTTACATATTCGGATCAGCTTCTTTTCCCTAAGTGAATATCAGAAAACTAAACCCATATTGGTGTTTTGTAAAAACCCTCGATTTTTAATTTTAGTAACAATATAATACCAAATAAAACTATTTTAGAACTATAAATTTATCTGCTTCCGAACTATATGATAAAAACGTATTATTGAAATTTTAGAATTAATTATTGCAAAATGTCTGTCATCTCGATCCGAAATTTACTTTGAAACTTTCACAAATTACCAAATCTGGCTCCTCCAATGAATTTCCAACAATGGGTGGGCGGACGATGGCTACGGGGAGGCCTTCCTTATTTTGTTCCAGGTATGATTCGGCGATTCCTTTTGTCAGTGTGTAACTGTTTGGTCGACCTTCTGATAGCGTCTCAAAGAGATTATTGAAAGACGCTGTATCCAGTTTTCTGTGAAACAAATATAGAAATTTTCGTTTTAAAAACTGAAAATAAACAAGTTCTTTAATGTACCTATTTTTCGGAAAACATTTTTTTGAGATGGGACAAAAGACGTATTGGCCTTATATGAATTTTGAGACACTGAATATTTAGGTAGGAAATTAAAAATGGTTTTAAATAGTTTCTCCTATATCAAACCTTTCAATGGAAAGGTATTCCAAGTGAGGTACCGTTGAATCGCACGTCATATTTTGAGGATATTTATTTCGTTTAAATCGGCGAAACGAGTTCGATAATCGAGAGATCCTCGCTATAATGTGGTCTTGTAAGAAAATAAGATCGTTGTAAAATTCGTCTTTGTTATTATCAACAATTTCGATAATTAACGGCTCAATTACATTTTGCAACATGTTCAAGTAAGCTAGACCATTTAGGTTAAAAATAATAATAATAATATTAATAATCAACTAAACTAATACCCAAGGAACCACACAGGACTAAGTCAACTAGTGACTTGTGAAGCCAATTACTGGTGGCCGGGTTTTATTCGGATGTTGCGTATGAGTTTTTCGGAAAATGTGTGGATTTTCATTATCCCAGTAACGACAATTACTTGCTTTTAAAAAAGAATAGATTCTTTTGAGATGATCATCCAGATACTCGCAATATTCGGTTCGATGGTCTAGATCTTTTTCGTTTAACTCTTGAACCGTTTAATTTTGTACGGATGGAATTTATTTGATTTCAGTGTTCTGTGAACAGAAGTTTTCTGAATATTGTACTTTGACGCAATTTCGCTGCAGGACTGTTGTGGGGTTTCTACAGCTCACACGGAGCTCACCTAAATTTGCTTAGAAGTTACTTCCTTCCTAATTACTTCCTCCAGTTGGTTGTTCTGGATGGAGGTCAAAAATTGCATCTCAACTTCACTGCAAATCTTTGGGACGGCTAAAGAACACCGGAAAACATCTGTGGAACACATACACCGGTGACAGATGTACTACTGGTGTTCGCTATACTTTATTTAATGTTTCCTTAACGTAGCTCAGGGGTTATTTACAAAAATTCAAGTGTCTTACAGATGGTCAAAGTGTAATATAGAGGTTTCTAGAACGTCCAATGAACATCGAACGTCTGAGAAGCATTACTTCAGCTTTTATATAAATGATATAGGTTGGATAGAAAAAAAATCTTATTAAAAAGCTGAAATATATTATTTTTATTTAACACCATCACTTAAAAACAACCTTGCCCAAGTCTGATAAGCTGCGTTGGTTAATTTTTCGATTCAATAATTGTAATTCTGGGAAAAAAATTGCATCTAATTAAGTAATCGCATTGAAAGAAGCTTCAGTGTTTTCATAGTGAAATGTAAGGGAAGTTGGCTTTAAACATAGTGGAAAATTATCTTTGTTATTCTATGTTCACCCGTTGAGAATGGTAGCAGGTGAAAAAAAATAATTAGCCAACCTAATACTGTAATATATGCAAATTTTTCACTAAGAATCTCAATTATTAAACCCAAAAATATTTAGCAATTTTATTATTACCCTACAAAGCTAGTCAGACTTAGGGAACTTAGGGAAGCTTGTTTTAAGATATGGTTAAAATTAATTTGAAAAAAATGCTTGAGCTTTTAAATGATACAGGGTGGATACCAAAATTTCAAAATAAAATTTAATAAAAGCTTGCTAAATGAAATTTTTTCACTTCCTAACATATTCAATGGGTGAACACAGACTTAAAAAGGCAACTTCCCTTAATTTTCACCCTGAAAACACTGAAGTTTCCTTCAATCCAATAACTTTAACATATGCAAATTTTTCACTCGAATCATCACATTAACTGAACCAAGAAATATTTATCTGTTATTAGTACTCTTACACAGCTATTCAGACTTGCACAAAGTTTTTAAAGTGATGGTTAAATTAGAATTAAAAAAATTTATATTTCAGGTTTTATGTAAATGATATAGGGTGGATACAAAAAAATCTTATTTAAAAGCTGAAGTAATCTTTTTAAATTGAACACCATCACTTAAAAACAACCTTGCCCAAGTCTGAATACCTGTGTTGGGTAATTGTAAGGTGCCCCAGTAGCCAAATTCAGTTGGGCCGACGTCACCACGCGACGTCGTATGACTCGCATCAAATGTCCGCCTGGCGCGAAGTCGACATTCGACGCCAAAATGAACTTTATTAAGGTTAATTTGCCAACTAATCACCCACTGAAATTCGACTTAGGTCCGCACGGCGTGACGCTGTACCGATTTCCACCCGACTAAAGTACAACGGTGAATACGACTCCCACCCACCTGATCCCCCACTTATATTCAACTGCTACCCAACCGCCAGACCAATAGTTACCCACCCTTTACCAACTAATATAAATAATTGAGATAGGCCTATGAATAACGTAGAAACAAATTTCCATCAAAAATATAAACTTTATTTACCAAATTCTTAGTAACAAAAAAAATTATTACATAAAATAAACTACAATATAATTTTAAAATTTGTATTATCTTAAATCACAATTTTAAAACAAATGATAATGAAAGTTATATTTCTCAAATACCACAAAGCACTGAAATAAATTAAGCCAGTTTGACTTGACAAATTAAAAAAAAAAAAATTTTTAACTTAAATCCACTGAGGATGATTGTTACTACACGTCATCAGAGTCGCTTCTTAAAATGTTCTTTCGCTGCTTACCGCATCCATTTCTATCTTTCTTATACTTGAATCAAAGAATAATTGATTTTTCCACGTCAAAAAGACTAATATCGCCTATACAGCATCTGTAAATTATGTAAGTAATAATCAGTTACAAGAATCTAAAAAATGCATTTATTTAATACCTAAAACACGGTTATTTAGGCGTAGACTTTTGAATGCAATTTTGCAATGCAGTTTTTGAGTATTCGTCTAATGTTCTCAACAAACTTTTTCCCACCAATCTTTTGAAGAACAAAGACCTACATAATGAATAACAGATAACCAAAAATTACAAAGACATTCAAATTCCCAATTAATTTGCATTACTTACTAAATTTTTGCGATTTCGTTCATCCTCTAAAAAAATTTCCAGCTTATCGAACTCAGACTTAGTTCGCAGTGGAAATTTTAGATATCCTGGCACAGATTTAAAGTTGGCCGTTTTCGCATCCTTCTCCATTTGACGTTCAGTTAAATAATCCATTTTTTGCTTCAATTCTGATAATATATGTGGTACAGATTTTTCAAAAATCACATTTTCTATAATGGTTTCAATATCAGTTGAAATTTAACCAACAACTTAATTCTAGATTCTGTCTTCATACCATACATGAGCAAACAGGAGTGCCAAATTGAAATTAACGTTATTCCCTCCGGTGGTTTGCCCATATATCCTTCATACTTTTCGCAGTCATTTCTGTAGATATCGTATCTTGGCTTGAAAAACTGTGCTTGTGGTTGGAAACTTGGCTGTTCAACTGTTTTTTTAATTTCATGGTCATGTTCATCATTCTCTAGATAACAATATTGTACAATTAATCACTTAATATTAAAATACTTAAACATTGCAACTAACCACTAGCTGACATTTATTTGAATTCATCTTTAATAATGAGTTGTAACAATCAAATTTATACGCTTACAAAGACCATTGACTACACGGCCACGCTTTGTGCGAAACTCAAAATAATACTAAACCAAAGAGTATACAAACACACTACATAAGCATGACTGGACTGATATATGCGCTGCATGATTGCCAGACATTAAAACCAGCGTAATATTTCCAAATACGCCGACTATGAAATCGCCAACTTCATTACCGCTATACACCCAACTGGGAAACTCTAGAGAGCCAACAGTTAAATCTCGCCAACTGTTTTACCGCTAAGGAGCCCACGGGAAAATATCGCCAACTGTATTACCGCTAAGGAGCCCTTTGGAAATTCTCACCAACTGTATCGTCGTTACAGAGCCAACGGTAAAATAGCACCAACTCTATCACCGCTGTAGAGCCAACTGTAAATTTTTCCAACCATAAAACTTTTACTAAGCCGACTTTGCTCGAGAAACAAATGTAGTCGGCCTCTAGTCGTTTTCAATCTACAACGTGAAACCAACGGTTTCAACACTAAACCAACTTCTTTCCAACTCTCTGTGCTACTGGGGTGGTTACGTATTTTTTCTCTTCAATAATTGTGATTCTGGAAAATAAAGCTGCATATAATAAAGTTATTGCAGTGAAGGAAGTTTCAATGTTTTTATAGTGAAATGTAAGGGAAGTTGCCTTTAAATATAGTTAAAAAATTATCTGTTAATACTGTAATATATTGTAGGTTAAAATAAAAACTTCGTTAAATTTGCATATATTTAAAACTTTTATTAAGGCTTAATCCTAGTTGGCCATCTAATAATGCTTATTTCCGACCCAAAACGGATTTCATTATTAGATTTTCGAATAGAAAAAGTTTGAAGAAAAAATAAAAGTGAATAAAAAATGCATCATCATCAAATAGTCAGAAAATAATTAAAATATCCCCTTTTCCTAAATAAATATGGTCGGTTTCATAAAGTTAATGTTGAATCCAATAATTAAATGTAAGGTCTATTTTAAGTTGGATAATGGTCGGCATACCGACCATAAATAGTCCCAAAAAAAGATTTACGGTTTTAGTGTCGAAAACGTTTCGACGTTTTTAGGTCGGCATTTGGTCGTCGACTATAAACCATTGAATTGGGAATATTACTGTTAGAATAAAAATTACGATTCCAGTTGCCATGGTTAGGCGGTACCTAATCTGATAAGATTGTACAAAATTCATCTTTATAATTAGGCGGTAGCGCCATCTATATTTTGTAAAGTTATATGGCTAAAAATAAATAATTATTAGCTAACTCACCGTAACTTGAGTTAAAAAGAATCGTGTTGACAGAATAAAATTATTTTTAAACAACTTCAAAGGTTTATTTGTTACGAGAAATCATAGATTTCAATTTCGCATCAGATTCGCGAAAAAACTTCTATTATACTTTGAAGCTACTATAATGTTGACATATTGTTGAAGGTTTAAGGTGTCCCATTGACCAAATTTATCATGGGGCCCACCTGCCATCGGGCAGGCCCAGTCTATGGCCAGTCCGTCACTGCTACGCGGTACCTTATCTCGACTTACTCGAATTCGTTTTTTAGTGTTTTTCGGAAGAGTATTTCATATTTCATTTATATTATAAATATTAAAAAAAGAATCAATATAGTTTCAAAGTTATTGATTGTTTTCATTTTGAAAAAACATGCCGTAAAACTGTTATTAAATTTAAATAAGCTTAATGTTTTTTTTCAAATAATTTATTCTTTGAACTAGCGTATTGACGTGGGATCTTTCGGGGGCCCCTGACCCTCGGGGGCCCCTAGGCAAGTGCCCAGTGTGCCTAATTCTTAATCCGGCACTGCTACCTTATATTGTCCCTAAGCTGTGATAATAAATGTTATTTTTTTCAAACCAATTACATGTTTTGGCTGTTCCAGTACGCATATTATTTTTAGATTTCAATAATATAAACTTAATTAAATAAAGTTAATTGGTCTAATATGATCGATGTAAGATTATATGGCGAAGTAGAAAATATATGATTAAAAACTGATCATGATTAGCTAGTTTAGTTTTTAATTTATTGATACTCTATGTAACAAACCTCCCCATTTTGGTCACATGAGAAAAAATGCTCTTGCGTGACCGAGAATATTAATTATCACATAAAATATGATTGTACAAATATATAGGTTAAAGGTACAATTTTTATCGAAGCGAAATTAACTAAGGAGTATCGTCTTAAACTATGAAATTTGAATGCTATACAAATCATGAATTCCTATATAAATTAACCTTGTGGTTATTAGCTTCACCAAGAATGTATTGAAGTTACTAAGAATATTTCAGCATAACATTATCCCCTGGTACCATCCTCACAGCTTTTGTGGATAAAGTTCGTCTGCATTTAAGGGGCATTCAAGGTCAAACCATATAGCAAACTTGAATGGGAAAGCAGACGAATTTAAGGTACAAAGGCTGCGAGGATGGGAATCAGAATCCTGTAGTCCAATATTCTTAGTAACTTCAATACATTCTTGGCTTCACAAATAATGCTAAAGTTTCACATTTTTTAATATCTTTATGAGTTTTGTTCGACGGGCTAACCACTCTTAGAAAATCTGTACACCGGATTACGCTTAGATTAGCACTGCCAAAGGCAGGGACTTCAAAGATTACGCGTAATCCCATTAGTACAGTCAAAGGTACGGCTCTGTACACCGATAACGGGGAGTGATCAGCCCCTCGGTTTTGTTATAAAGTTTTGAACCCAAATAAAGTACAAACCTTATACGCATTTTCTCTATTGCTACATTACAATTTCCAATATTTATAATGTTTTATCTTACGTTAGATGGAGGGATAGTATTACGTATTTTAATCATGATTAAGTGATTAAATCGTGATAAAAAATATGAGATCATGATTAAGCCGATTAAGTCGTGATTAAAATATTAGATCATGATTAAGCCGATTAAATCTTGATTAAATCAGTATTAAAATATTTTCTTGATTAAATTAGGATTAAAAATTTAATCACGAATACATTTAATCGAATTTAATGCGATTAATTATGCGTCCAAAAGAGGAGTGAACTGCCCCTCGGGATTAAAGCTATTTCATAACATTATCTATAATTAGTTGAAAAGAGAAACTAAGCCTAAACATTAAAAATTTCAAAACGCGTTGCATAGCAACGGAAAGCCGAAAAGGGGGGTTTCCGTTGCTATGAAACGCGTTTTGAAATTTTTAATGTTTAGGCTTAGTTTCTCTTTTCGATATAACAGTCGTCAGCCAGATTTCCCGCACGGTACTGATGAGTTCCAAATAGAACGAAACCGGTCTACCGTTCGAATTTCTGGCTATTTTATTTAGTTTTTTATGTAGTTTATTACTCGAAGATCTACTGGATCCGAGATTCGCTCGAAGACCTATCGGTACGAGTTATTAGTAAGTTTTTTAATTTCTTCAAATTTGTTTAGGATTTAGATATATTATCTCTTTTAATTATGGACTAATCTACTTTTTCGCGTATTTTATCATCCTTCTCACAGTCCATAGGTGGTCTCTTCTAACTTAACCATACCAACCGATATGCCATTTGATTTTAAGCGCCTGCAATTTCCAATCAATCTTAGCTTCGCAATGACCATTAATAAAGCGCAAGGACAGTCACTTAAAACTGCGGGAAACCCATGCTTTATGTGGCGTGCTCAAGAGTTGGAGCTGCAAATAACCTGTACATACTTACTCCAAACGTTGAAACTATATAAATATTGTGTACAAAAACGCTTTATCATAATTACATCTTACACTAATCAAAGAAATCAAATATAATTTAATATTACAAAATATGATATTCTGCACTATTAAACGTTTGCAATTTAAAAAATGCCTATTTACTATTTAAAAATAATTTAATTTGCATATTTAAAGTAAAGTGCATTTTGTTCCCGTTTTCTAAACCCGAATTTACTCAACTAGCTGAAAGCACGGCCGGAGGCCAGGCTTCTCAGCTAGTAACATGTAAAATAGACTACAACATCAAAATATTATGATATTTGTTAAAAGTATTTGAATTGTAATTGTTTTTACGTATTAAAATCTAGAAGCTTAATTTTCTATATCACTACTATATTAATTCTATGTACTTCGCCAAAAGAGTTTCAGACTTGTATATTGTTTGAGTAGAAGGAAAGTAAGGGCGAGGCTCCGATCCTAGGATCGAGGATCGAGGATCCAGGATTTAAGGGGTGAAATGGGGGTAAAATCGTCGAAAAGTCAATGTATTTATGATATTTCTCGCGACGATTTGTTTTCCCGTATATCAACATATTGTGTCCAGGCCAACTTGTTCATTTATCTACGCTTATCTCGAAAGATACTTGAACGTATATCTTATCGCGTTTTATCGTACGGAATAAGTTGAAATGATGTAAAAATTGATAACCTAGGCGACGCGTGCGCAGATTACCCCGGGGGACGCGGTTAATTTGAATTGAAGTGTTTTGACGTCATGGAATATTCGTTGTTAAAGTAGAATGGAAATATTTTTAAACTTCATTTTAATATCATTGTAGTATGCTTGACACTTGAACCAATCTCACGAGTATTTCTTAAAACGAATATCTCGATCGCGTTTTATCGTACGAAATAAGTAGAAATTATGTAAGTTGTATGATTAATAACCTAGGCAGGAAGATAGCGCGCGCGTGCGTGGATTACCTGGGAGGCGTGGATTACCTGGGAGGCGCGGATTGCCCGGGCGCGCGGTTAATTTGAATTTAAAACATGGATTCCCTCTCCGAAATAATTCATGTACCCAAAATTGGACCGCAAGTTTTTTTCTTTTAGGGGAATCTCTATGGGAGTTTAACATTACAATAAAGCTAATAGGTCAAGTTTGGGGTACTTTTGGTCCGAAATGGGGTACATAGGGCCGAAAATGGTGACTTTGGTCGTTTTAAGGGTACTTTTGTTCTATTTTGGTCCAATTTTGGGTACATCAGAAAAGCAGTTGGAAAAACGAAGAGCCTTATTTTTTTTTTTCCCACCCATCTCCAAACTCCAAAAATTTATTGCTTTAATTTATTTATCGCTTCCGTAGGTATAAAATAAGATAAAAACCACTTACCTATATTTTAATTACGGTAAATTAAAAATACTTAATTAGTGTACTAAGTTACGTTTAAAAGAACCTTTTGTAACAATTCCAATATGTAAATATAGGTATAAGGATTGAAAAAATACTTAAAGTGGTTTTACTGATAAACTCTAAAGGAATTTAACTTTAAAGGGTATCTTAGATTATTGTTTTTAATTTTATTCAAGTTGAAAACGTATTAAGAGTCCTTCAAAGTACTATAAAAGGATTTTATTTACGAACTTAATTCATATTTTCTTCAAACTTTCAATTCGCTTTTATTACTATTTAAATACGGTAAAATATAATTCTTATACACAAATATAGTCAGAAAGATACTATAAAACACTAAAATTAAAATTAAATTAAATTTGTGTGGATAAGATTTGTAAATATCATTTTGAAACTAATAACTTTCACGCTTTATTTAAGTCAAGCCAATAAAAACAATTACCTATATTTTAAATACGGTAAAATATAAATACATTTCCGATATGTAAATAGGTAGAATAACACTATGAAAAGTTCCTTTTTCTTCTTTTAATACGACAACACACAACTCTGATACGCAAATATATAAAGAAAATATAAAAAAAAAATTACTCAACGTTCGATACGTTAAAATACATTTCCGATACACAAATATAGATAAAGAAATACTATAAAATGTAAAAAGGTAAAAAAATACTACACATTAACCATTATGAATTTAAGCTTACAACATCCTTCACGTATAGAGCATAACATATATGTTCAGAGTTAACTTGTTTCCTCGTTATCTTTATCGCATGTGTTTTAAATAGCGTATGGAATAAGTTAAGAATGTACTGAAATGGTGTATGTTTAAACCTCGTAGAATAAAGAGTAAAACATATGTTCAGAGTCGGCTTGATTACTAAAGCGAATAACACAGAGACGTTTCCGGTGTAGTCACGTAGGAAGAAAAATACTACAACACTCTCTATACTCTACATTCAACACGTTAAAATATACTTCCGAAATGCCAATATAGGTAGTAAAATACTACAAAATCTCTATACTTTACCTTCAATACGTTAAATTACATTCCAATATGTAAATATAGGAGGAAAAATACTACAAAAGCCTCTTTTCTTGGCGTTCAATATGTTAAAATAGATTTCTGAAATGCAAATGTAGGTAGTAAATACTACAAAATCTCTATACTCTACCTTCAATACGTTAAATTACATTCCAATATGTAAATATAGGTAGTAAATACTACAAAAGCCTCTTTTCTTGGCGTTCAATATGTTAAAATAGATTTCTGAAATGCAAATATAGGTAGTAAATACTACAAAAGCCTCTTTTCTTGGCGTTCAATATGTTAAAATAGATTTCTGAAATGCAAATATAGGTAGTAATTACTACAATTTAAAAAACATTGGTAAAAAGAATATAATTTTAGCTTATTTAATTGTGTTTTTTACCCAACCAAGCATTTATTTGAATAAAAGTGGTATTTATTTAAATAACCAATAGTTAAATAAAAATTGTTAAATGTTTAAATAATCGAAAGTGAACAAGCCTATTTTTTAAATAAAACAAACAGACTTTAGAGTTGATAAGATTCGTAAATATCATTTGAAACTAATAATTTTCACGCTTTATTTAAGTCAAGCAATTACATTTTTAAAAATGAAAGAAGTTAAACAATATAAAAATTTGTAAATATTGTAAATATTTTTAGGTAATAAAGAAATTAAGAAATGTTTTAATTAAAATATCTTTCATTTTCTACTACATTTTTAAAAATGAAAGAAGTTTAACAATATAATTATTCTAATATAATTTCAAAATCAGGTATTATTTAAAGTACAAATGCATAATTTAGTGAAGCAATTCTTATTTAAATACTTTTATTTAATTAATTTGTGTATCTGAAATGTATTTATTGAAAAATAAGTGGGTTTTACTATTTATCACGGTTTTTTATATATATATATATATATTGGAATTGTTACAAAAGGTTCTTTTAAACGTAACTTAGTACATTAATTTATTTTGGAAGTTCAAAACGTATTAAGAGCCCTTCAGAGTACTATAAAAGAATTTCATTTACAAACTAAATTAATATTTTCTTCAAACTTTCAATTCGTTATAATTCGAATTTAAATGAAAACATCATGGATTATAGGTGCGTAATCTACTATTAGACCGAACGGATTAAAAAATACTTAAAGTAAGTGGTTTTACTGATAAACTAAAGGAATTTAACTTTAAAGGGTATCTTAGATTATTGTTTTTAATATTATTCAAATTCAAAACGTATAAAGAGTCCTTCAAAGTAATTTAAAAGAATTTTATTTACGAACTAAATCCATATTTTAGAAGTTAGTTTGTATGAAATACTTACTAATACCTGAAAAATGGACTTTAGAGTTGATAAGATTTGTAAATATCATTTGAAACTAATAATTTTCACGCTTTATTTAAGTCAAGCAATTACATTTTTAAAAATGAAAGAAGTTAAACAATATAAAAATTTGTAAATATTGTAAATATTTTTAGTTAATAAAGAAATTAAGAAATGTTTTAATTAAAATATCTTTCATTTTCTACTACATTTTTAAAAATGAAAGAAGTTTAACAATATAATTATTCTAATATAATTTCAAAATCAGGTATTATTTAAAGTACAAATGCATAATTTAGTGAAGCAATTCTTATTTAAATACTTTTATTTAATTAATTTGTGTATCTGAAATGTATTAATTGAAAAATAAGTGGGTTTTACTATTTATCACGGTTTTTTATATATATACATATATATTGGAATTGTTACAAAAGGTTCTTTTAAACGTAACTTAGTACATTAATTTATTTTGGAAGTTCAAAACGTATTAAGAGCCCTTCAGAGTACTATAAAACGATTTCATTACAAACTAAATTAATATTTTCTTCAAACTTTCAATTCGTTATAATTTGAATTTAAATGAAAACATCATGGATTATAGGTGCGTAATCTACTATTAGACCGAACTAATTAAAAAAAATACTTAAAGTAAGTGGTTTTACTGATAAACTCTAAAGGAATTTTGGAATTTTCTAGAATAGGAAAGTAAAACTAAAACGTAAACCAAGTTTAAAACGAAACTAATAACTGGGAGAAAGGTTGAAGTAAGTAATTTTTTTGATTTTTCGTTTTTTAATTTTTGAGTTCCCTATATTATTATAAACTAAATTAAATATAATTTATGAAAATTTGTGATAAAAGATCTGCTCCTTCGTGTTTTACATATATTTAAAAACTCGAGATTTTAATGAATTGTTTTCAAAGCATGAAAAATATAGCAGATCCTTTGATTTTAATTGTAGTTAGTAGTTACTTAAAAAAAAAGTCGCTAGCTGACTTGGAGCTGGTGTAGTTAAATTTTAAAAATGTGTATTTTAAATTTTGTTTGTAAAAGTTTTTTTTGAAAAAGTTTAGTATTATAGTTTAAATTTATTAAATAAAATAAAATATAAATTATACATTTGGTTTAGTATTTTACTATTGCAAGTAAAATTAATAGTAATTTCAATTACTTTTTTAGTTTTTTTTTTGACAAATATGCAAACTATTTAGTTATTTCAAAAACAAATACGTCGAATTATTTGGTATTCGAAATACTATTGGTTAGTTTTTATATCTTTAATTTTATTTTTCAGAACAATTTCTCTTTGTCTAGCTTCTTCTAACTTTAATTTAGATGGCCTTAAAGCCAAGTATTTAACAAATTTTGTAACCAAGTAGATGGAGCTTTAAACAATTTTTCTGTCATGTAGTCCGCCCCATTTCACATTTCAGACGTCGACGGAGGCTCGGGGCACCATCAGGGCGAGGGCGCGGACGCTGGGGCACGGGCGCCATCCGCGTCTCAATGTCTGACTATCATCTCGCAGTTCCATACTGGGCTATTTGACCATCAAAATAACCAAATACACGTATATTTGAACATTTCCTTGACTACATGACAGAAAAATTGTTTAAAGCTCCATCTACTTGGTTACAAAATTTGTTAAATACTTGGCTTTAAGGCCATCTAAATTAAAGTTAGAAGAAGCTAGACAAAGAGAAATTGTTCTGAAAAATAAAATTAAAGATATAAAAACTAACCAATAGTATTTCGAATACCAAATAATTCGACGTATTTGTTTTTGAAATAACTAAATAGTTTGCATATTTGTCAAAAAAAAAAAACTAAAAAAGTAATTGAAATTACTATTAATTTTACTTGCAATAGTAAAATACTAAACCAAATGTATAATTTATATTTTATTTTATTTAATAAATTTAAACTATAATACTAAACTTTTTCAAAAAAAACTTTTACAAACAAAATTTAAAATACACATTTTTAAAATTTAACTACACCAGCTCCAAGTCAGCTAGCGACTTTTTTTTTAAGTAACTACTAACTACAATTAAAATCAAAGGATCTGCTATATTTTTCATGCTTTGAAAACAATTCATTAAAATCTCGAGTTTTTAAATATATGTAAAACACGAAGGAGCAGATCTTTTATCACAAATTTTCATAAATTATATTTAATTTAGTTTATAATAATATAGGGAACTCAAAAATTAAAAAACGAAAAATCAAAAAAATTACTTACTTCAACCTTTCTCCCAGTTATTAGTTTCGTTTTAAACTTGGTTTACGTTTTAGTTTTACTTTCCTATTCTAGAAAATTCCAAAATTCCTTTAGAGTTTATCAGTAAAACCACTTACTTTAAGTATTTTTTTTAATTAGTTCGGTCTAATAGTAGATTACGCACCTATAATCCATGATGTTTTCATTTAAATTCAAATTATAACGAATTGAAAGTTTGAAGAAAATATTAATTTAGTTTGTAATGAAATCGTTTTATAGTACTCTGAAGGGCTCTTAATACGTTTTGAACTTCCAAAATAAATTAATGTACTAAGTTACGTTTAAAAGAACCTTTTGTAACAATTCCAATATATATGTATACATATAAAAAACCGTGATAAATAGTAAAACCCACTTATTTTTCAATTAATACATTTCAGATACACAAATTAATTAAATAAAAGTATTTAAATAAGAATTGCTTCACTAAATTATGCATTTGTACTTTAAATAATACCTGATTTTGAAATTATATTAGAATAATTATATTGTTAAACTTCTTTCATTTTTAAAAATGTAGTAGAAAATGAAAGATATTTTAATTAAAACATTTCTTAATTTCTTTATTAACTAAAAATATTTACAATATTTACAAATTTTTATATTGTTTAACTTCTTTCATTTTTAAAAATGTAATTGCTTGACTTAAATAAAGCGTGAAAATTATTAGTTTCAAATGATATTTACAAATCTTATCAACTCTAAAGTCCATTTTTCAGGTATTAGTAAGTATTTCATACAAACTAACTTCTAAAATATGGATTTAGTTCGTAAATAAAATTCTTTTAAATTACTTTGAAGGACTCTTTATACGTTTTGAATTTGAATAATATTAAAAACAATAATCTAAGATACCCTTTAAAGTTAAATTCCTTTAGTTTATCAGTAAAACCACTTACTTTAAGTATTTTTTAATCCGTTCGGTCTAATAGTAGATTACGCACCTATAATCCATGATGTTTTCATTTAAATTCGAATTATAACGAATTGAAAGTTTAAAGAAAATATTAATTTAGTTTGTAAATGAAATCCTTTTATAGTACTCTGAAGGGCTCTTAATACGTTTTGAACTTCCAAAATAAATTAATGTACTAAGTTACGTTTAAAAGAACCTTTTGTAACAATTCCAATATATATATATATATATATATAAAAACCGTGATAAATAGTAAAACCCACTTATTTTTCAATAAATACATTTCAGATACACAAATTAATTAAATAAAAGTATTTAAATAAGAATTGCTTCACTAAATTATGCATTTGTACTTTAAATAATACCTGATTTTGAAATTATATTAGAATAATTATATTGTTAAACTTCTTTCATTTTTAAAAATGTAGTAGAAAATGAAAGATATTTTAATTAAAACATTTCTTAATTTCTTTATTACCTAAAAATATTTACAATATTTACAAATTTTTATATTGTTTAACTTCTTTCATTTTTAAAAATGTAATTGCTTGACTTAAATAAAGCGTGAAAATTATTAGTTTCAAATGATATTTACAAATCTTATCAACTCTAAAGTCTGTTTGTTTTATTTAAAAAATAGGCTTGTTCACTTTCGATTATTTAAACATTTAACAATTTTTATTTAACTATTGGTTATTTAAATAAATACCACTTTTATTCAAATAAATGCTTGGTTGGGTAAAAAACACAATTAAATAAGCTAAAATTATATTCTTTTTACCAACGTTTTTTAAATTGTAGTAATTACTACCTATATTTGCATTTCAGAAATCTATTTTAACATATTGAACGCCAAGAAAAGAGGCTTTTGTAGTATTTACTACCTATATTTGCATTTCAGAAATCTATTTTAACATATTGAACGCCAAGAAAAGAGGCTTTTGTAGTATTTACTACCTATATTTACATATTGGAATGTAATTTAACGTATTGAAGGTAGAGTATAGAGATTTTGTAGTATTTACTACCTACATTTGCATTTCAGAAATCTATTTTAACATATTGAACGCCAAGAAAAGAGGCTTTTGTAGTATTTTTCCTCCTATATTTACATATTGGAATGTAATTTAACGTATTGAAGGTAAAGTATAGAGATTTTGTAGTATTTTACTACCTATATTGGCATTTCGGAAGTATATTTTAACGTGTTGAATGTAGAGTATAGAGAGTGTTGTAGTATTTTTCTTCCTACGTGACTACACCGGAAACGTCTCTGTGTTATTCGCTTTAGTAATCAAGCCGACTCTGAACATATGTTTTACTCTTTATTCTACGAGGTTTAAACATACACCATTTCAGTACATTCTTAACTTATTCCATACGCTATTTAAAACACATGCGATAAAGATAACGAGGAAACAAGTTAACTCTGAACATATATGTTATGCTCTATACGTGAAGGATGTTGTAAGCTTAAATTCATAATGGTTAATGTGTAGTATTTTTTTACCTTTTTACATTTTATAGTATTTCTTTATCTATATTTGTGTATCGGAAATGTATTTTAACGTATCGAACGTTGAGTAATTTTTTTTTTATATTTTCTTTATATATTTGCGTATCAGAGTTGTGTGTTGTCGTATTAAAAGAAGAAAAAGGAACTTTTCATAGTGTTATTCTACCTATTTACATATCGGAAATGTATTTATATTTTACCGTATTTAAAATATAGGTAATTGTTTTTATTGGCTTGACTTAAATAAAGCGTGAAAGTTATTAGTTTCAAAATGATATTTACAAATCTTATCCACACAAATTTAATTTAATTTTAATTTTAGTGTTTTATAGTATCTTTCTGACTATATTTGTGTATAAGAATTATATTTTACCGTATTTAAATAGTAATAAAAGCGAATTGAAAGTTTGAAGAAAATATGAATTAAGTTCGTAAATAAAATCCTTTTATAGTACTTTGAAGGACTCTTAATACGTTTTCAACTTGAATAAAATTAAAAACAATAATCTAAGATACCCTTTAAAGTTAAATTCCTTTAGAGTTTATCAGTAAAACCACTTTAAGTATTTTTTCAATCCTTATACCTATATTTACATATTGGAATTGTTACAAAAGGTTCTTTTAAACGTAACTTAGTACACTAATTAAGTATTTTTAATTTACCGTAATTAAAATATAGGTAAGTGGTTTTTATCTTATTTTATACCTACGGAAGCGATAAATAAATTAAAGCAATAAATTTTTGGAGTTTGGAGATGGGTGGGAAAAAAAAATAAGGCTCTTCGTTTTTCCAACTGCTTTTCTGATGTACCCAAAAATGGACCAAAATAGAACAAAAGTACCCTTAAAACGACCAAAGTCACCATTTTCGGCCCTATGTACCCCATTTCGGACCAAAAGTACCCCAAACTGGACCTATTAGCTTTATTGTAATGTTAAACTCCCATAGAGATTCCCCTAAAAGAAAAAAACTTGCGGTCCAATTTCGGGTACATGAATTATTTCGGAGAGGGAATCCATGTTTTAAATTCAAATTAACCGCGCGCCCGGGCAATCCGCGCCTCCCAGGTAATCCACGCACGGGCGCGCTATCTTCCTGCCTAGGTTATTAATCATACAACTTACATAATTTCTACTTATTTCGTACGATAAAACGCGATCGAGATATTCGTTTTAAGAAATACTCGTGAGATTGGTTCAAGTGTCAAGCATACTACAATGATATTAAAATGAGGTTTAAAAATATTTCCATTCTACTTTAACAACGAATATTCCATGACGTCAAAACACTTCAATTCAAATTAACCGCGTCCCCCGGGGTAATCTGCGCACGCGCCGTCTAGGTTATCAATTTTTACATCATTTCAACTTATTCCGTACGATAAAACTTGATAAGATATACGTTCAAGTATCTTTCGAGATAAGCAGAGATAAATGAACAAGTTGGCCTGGACACAATATGTTGATATACGGGAAAACAAATCGTCGCGAGAAATATCATAAATACATTGACTTTTCGACGATTTTACCCCCATTTCACCCCTTAAATCCTGGATCCTCGATTCTCGATCCTAGGATCGGAGCCTCGCCCTTACTTTCCTTCTACTTGTTTGGATTAGTTCTATTAATATAAATAGCTCATTTTTATTGAAAATTATTATCGATTCAATCTCAGCTAAATTACTGTTAAGGGATCAAATTGGTATTAAGTGGGAGTTCCGAAGTGCGATTTAATTTGACGTCGGCACAACGTCGTTTCACAGTTGGAATTGTATGTATATGAAGTTAGCCCAACGTCGTTTCCGGCCCATAGTCATTTCTGAGTCGGCCCATAGTCATTTCTGAGTCGGCCCATAGTCATTTCTGAGTCGGCCCATAGTCCTTTCTGAGTCGGCCCATAGTCATTTCTGAGTCGGCAAATAGTCATTTCTGAGTCGGCCCATAGTCATTTCTGAGTCGGCAAATAGTCATTTCTGAGTCGGCCCATAGTCTTTCTGAGTCGGCAAATAGTCCTTTCTGATTCGGCCCATAGTCCTTTCTGAGTCAGCCCATAGTCCTTTCTGAGTCAGCCCATAGTCCTTTCTGAGTCAGCCCATAGTCCTTACTGAGTCGGCCCATAGTCCTTTCTGAGTCGGCCCATAGTCCTTTCTGAGTCGGCCCATAGTCATTTCTGAGTAGGACATACATTGGAAGTTAGTCGAATTTTTTGTCGATCGACGGTCGGCCGACTACTTTTCTACTAGGACATTTCGACCTTTCAGAGTGGGGTGGCCCGACAGTAGGCTGACCTTTCTGTTTTAAGACACTAGCCGACGTCGGCCCGACTCTTAAATGCTACAGGGGTAGTCAGACTAAGGATTAAGCCTTAATAAAAGTTTTAAATATATGCAAATTTAACGAAGTTTTTATTTTAACCTACAATTTGGTTATCCATTTAAACTTTTTTACTAAAAAAAATTGCAATTGCAATTGTATTTTAATCACTACCGTTGAAAGAACCTGCCTAAAATCTTAATGACTATGCTTAATGTGCATATATATGTTTTTGGTTCAATAATTGTGATTTTGTATGAAGAATTTCCAGTTATTAAAATTATTATATTGTTTAGCTGCAGTACACTCATAGAAGACATTGAACACTGCTGAAGAGTTTCAAATTGAAAAATATTGTGGCTGAATTTATTAAAATCAAGATTGAGAAACGGAAACAGCTGGATTTGAGTAAAGTTTCATATCCAGTATCTCCATCAATGGCAAACAGACAAGAAAGCTGAAGCTGATAATTTCAAAAAACATCAATTGTTAAATTTAATTAAATTAAAGGTCTATGTTTTTTTTCTGCCTGTTACCCTTTAAATTTACTTCTCTGTCGCACAAATACCCTGGTGGTAGGCCAACGTTTTCCGCGGTTGGCCTTCCACCAGGATATTTGTGCGGCAGGAAAGTAAATTTAAAGGGTGACAGGAAGAAGAAAACCTAACCCTTTAAGTATTAAATAGCAGAAAATTCACGTTTATCATTTAATTTCACCGAAATACAAGTGTTAATGAAAGTTGACAGATTTTATTTTATTAATTGATTTGAAATTATGAACTTTAAATAGTATAAATTGTAAAAGTATTTTTAGTAAAAAGAATCTTGGTGAGCTTTCTGCGCTTGTTGATGTTTTAAAAATTTTGTTCACATAACCTGATTTGATTCTATTGCTGTATCCTGTTTTTCAAATAAAAAAGTTCATCAATAATTTAGTTTTATCTATTTAAATTTAAAATGGCTATTCATGTAACAATTGTTTAGATCACTTATGTACAATTATCATGTAGTAAGTAATATTTGGAATTAATTTTGGGTAGGCCTATAGCGACCGCATAATTTTTGTGACAACAGGATAATAAAGTTCTATTGTTAAATTCCCGTAAACGTATTGGGAAATTTCATGTTGGAACAGCAGCAATTTAAAATTTACTGTTAATGGTACTTTATATTTATCGTGTCTAGAACAGGTTTTTACTTGCTACGTTTACAGGAAAAAATACCTGTAATGTTACAGGAATTTCCCTGGTAATTTTCTGCCAGGTAAATTCCTGTAAATTTAACAGGAATTTTTAAGTGTTGTATATGTTAGGGGAACTGCATTTCTTAAACACATCTGTTCTTCAGATGTTCAATTGAACATGTTGAGCTAGCGTTCCGCAGGTGTCAAGTGTATTGTAGATGTTACAGATGCCCGAATTTTGTGACGATCTCGTTCCACAGGTGTTGTAAAAGAACATCTGTGAGACATCGACGAAAAACGTTTCAAGTACATCTATAGTACATGTAAAGTACACATCTCCCACACATAATTACACATGATTAACACGTAAATTACACCTAATTAAATGTTCAACAGGTGTCAGGTGTTTAAATTTTGTGACGTTCCTTTGTGTTTTTTAGGTGATCTATAAACGCTTTTTAGGTGTTTCAAAGATTTGCAGTGTTCATGAAAATTACACTTAACTTCTGCTATTAGTAAGAGAGCCTCAATTTTATATCATAAAGAACGTGCCATTTAAAAATTGTTCTTGCCATTAATAAATGCACCGTTTTAAAAATGCAGTTATCTGTCAAGGAAAAAACGATTTCTCCCAGAAATCTTTTGCTAGTGTTAAAATGGAGAATGCATTCACATACCTAACTTCAGTTAGTAAAATGTAGAGAAAATCTTACTCGTGAGCCTCGGTGAGGAAGTTTGGACTGACCGAATATTGGTAAGTGTTTTCGTCGATATTCGTTACGTGACAGTTTGAAAACGCAGTAGAAACGTATACGAAAGCGTCTTTGTTGCGATATTTCTTGTACAACTCAAACACACTCTTCGTTCCAATTACATTAATAAGTAGAGCGGTTCTGAAATAAAACGAATTAGAATAACTTTTTCAAATTTTATTTCCTTGATCTTTTACTTGAAGGTTTCGTTGAATTTTACCGTTGCCGCTGAGTGGATAACTATCGATGTCGTTTCTATCAACGTCTGCGCGTCTTTCGAAGATATCCCCAATCCGGGCTTCGTGATGTCGCCGCACACTAGGACGACTTTGGACAAAGAGTCTGCGTTGCTTATTCTTAGTCGATTAAATGCCCGAAATGTAAAAGAATATGGGTCGCTTTATAGCTATACGAAGCAGGAACGTTACTGTTTCTATCTCATTGGTGTTCAGAAATATTCCAATGTTAATTATATTTACGTATGGCATAACGCTTCCCATTCGAAAATAAAACAGACCATTCCTCCAATTTTAACTTAACGACACTCATAATCGTTCTGAATATAAGATATAATTCTGAAAACAGCCCATTATTGTTTCTAATTTCCATTAATTGTAATTTAAATCAGAAAAACTCTTGGCTATAATTTAATTACATCGAAAAAATATCTTTGAATGGCACCAATTTTTTGGTTTTTTGATCCGCGACAGAAATCGACGTTAAATATAAGTAAAGCAGATCGCATGTGGTAGACAATTGTCGTCAACATTAATTACGCCAATGATTGGTATTATATTTGAAGAGTCGATCACATTCAATGCCAATTATAGTATTATTTGATACATACCTTCGATTGCAATAGCTTTTCAAATATAATGTTGCTTCCACTGTCTCCTTGTTCTTTGTTCCTGATGAGGACGTATATGTTCTTAATACCGTGGCAAGAAAACAGGAGTTTCTCTAGCACCACCTTAAAAGGACCAAAGAATGCATTATGTATTCACAAGTTAGCAGCGTACCTAACCGAGTGCCAACATAGACAGACTGGCCAGGTGTGGAGGTGTACCAAATCCCACAGAAAGGGGATACCCCCAAATTTTGCAAGTCCGGTCGTTCTTTTAATGGGTTGAGTAATGGTTTAGAAGCCAGTTGCGAATTCCTGGGGTGAGTAGGCAAAAACGAACTTTGAACAAGCTTTTTGGAGTCCCCTTGAGTTACTTCGAAAAGATCCCGAGCAACCCTCTTCGGCGTCATTTTACTTGGGGGCCCACAAATCGATTTTAATGGGCCCCAGAATCACTTCCTCAATTTAAGCTGTAAGGCCCTAAGCAGGGCTATTTACTTTCTGTACAATTTGTAAAAGTCGAATCGTGGGCCCACATTTGAGAACAATAATAGCCTACACCTATTAAAATACGGCACTGTTAGTACGCTACTGCTTGCCACCCTAGCTCCTAGTGAAATAAACTTTTCTAACAATAACGTCTACTTAAATTTTGTGCTACAGAGGGAGTAATTCATGACGTGTTATGGCGCTTAAGTAGTAACGATTCGGCTTAAGGGGGAAGAATATAGTAAAAGCCTCTTTTTCGTTCAAGCTGAACGTTTCTGTTTTAACAATTACATAATTGAATTATATTTTTCTTATTAGGCTGAACCTTCCTCTAATGCTTAAAATAATTTTTATATTTCTAATATTAATAGTTAACGAGATATAAGGTCCTAGCTAAAGGGTAGTTTGGGCGCTTGCCCAACTTGTTTAGCTCCGGGGGTCCGAATTAAAACGTAATAACATAATTACTTTTAAATTTAAAATTGTAAAAATTATTACAAGAGGCTGTTCTACACTTAAATATTAATTTTATAAGTTAAAATACAAAATTAAAAGAGTTCAGCTTGAAATAGCGCAAAACTAGACAATGATCACTGTAGTCTTCCCCCTTAAGGTAAGAATATACCTGTTTTCATTCCATAAAAACATAAACTTTGCTAGGCTATTTATACCAGATTTTTTACTTTAATTAGACATCTTTAAATTTGCTTATTTTTATTTTATACTTCTATATGGTGTATCACATGTGTAAAAAATTATTTTTTCCTGAATATTTAATTAATTTTACATCACTTGTAAAAATTGTATTTAAAAAATATGTGCCTTACCTTTCCAACAAATCCGGTGGCTCCGGTGATAAAAACACTACGGCCCTCAAAAAACGTCGGAATATCTGACATAGTTTTCTTTGTTTAACTACAAATTATGGCAGTGTTTTCGCGAGCGTCAAACTGTTAAAAGATAGATGAAAGCAGGTTTAACAATTTTATTTCGATTATATATTCAAAGTTCAAAAAGCGCGTACTTTAAATCATTTGAATGGAATTAAAAATTCACTAAATTGATTTTTCTGTAAAGCGTTTTCTTCTTCCACGTTCCTTTATGAGATGATACAAAGGGCAACAGTTATATCACAGTTATATTAATTGAGGGATGAATCGGCGGTTATTCGAGGGATTAAGCCATATAAAATAAAACGTGTAGAGAAAACGTATGTGGCAGGTACTCCCTCTATTAGCGTAAGCCTACAATTAAGATGGGTTTCCGGAAGTGGAGTAAGTGGAATTGCTCCTGCAGATGCGTAAATACACCAAATAAGACGGAATAAAATTAGGGGTTAGGACGATAACTGGAAAACATACCAACTCTAAACCAGTTTATAAATATTGGATTTACCTAAATACCAATTCAAGTAACTCAAAAAAAATAATATTTGATAATGGTGAACCTTTTTCATTGGGTTACAAAATTTTTAAGTTCGAAACCCCCTCCATAATATCTTGGGACACGGCCTTACTGTGAAGCCAATGTCTATCCTGACCCCCAAATAAAAGTTAAACATTTCTCAAAAAGCCGGTTCAAAACTTCTGCTGGATTGTAATTTTGGTCGAAATATAATAAAATTTACTAATTTCATTATTACAAATCTGCGCTCATCACGTCTTGTAAGTATTTGGTTAAATTTATTTAAAAATGTTCTTTCAGGGCGTTTAGGTATGTTGCCAATCATCGTTTACATAAAACGTTATACCAACTATCTCGATTTTCTTGTTACTCTATTTTAATCCAAAGGGTTTATCTCTTCTACTTTTCCAGGCTCCAAGCCAGAGACCCTGATGTTTATTAATTTTAGCGTTGCTTACTGTACTAACACGTTTTACATTCCCTGTCCAAAATGACTAAGCCCTCGTCAGAAGTAATAAAATTTGTTACGTCATCAGCGAATATGCTATTTGCAAGAAGTGACTGAAAAAAAGCGTCACCTACTACAATGTTTTTATAGTTAAGATCTTAAATAACAGATAAGTTGAAAAGAAAATTTGAAATCTGATCACCTATTTGGGTTTATTTGGGCGCCATTTCACTTAAATTGAAAAGCAAAGCTCGTTGAAATGTGACGATGATTCCAGTAAAAGTGAACGTAAATTTTCTTAAATGTGAACGCAAACTCGTTGAAATATGAAAGCAGTTTAGCTTAAATGTGAACGATTATTCGCGTAAATTCGGATCTGATTAAAATAAATGGTATTGCCACCTGAAAAGTACGTGTCCCATGCATAGTCCAATCTTAAATTTCCTAAATCTGATGTATTTGGCGTACGCTTTTAGTATATCGGAAATTAAATCACATATCGTTCAGTATCTTGAGATGTGACGTGAGCACTTTATACATGTAGTTTGCAAAGAAGTAGCTCTTTCTACAGGGAGTCTGATTTTGTTTTCTAAATTTCTAAGTAGAATTTTGAAATTTTCAGGGTATACGTATGACGTAGGGAACATTATAATTTCTAATTATATGCATATTCGAAAATGATTTTAACGTAAACTTCTCAAAAATGATTTTGTTTTCTAAATTTCTAAGTAGAATTTTGAAATTTTCAGGGTATACGTATGACGTAGGGAACATTATAATTTCTAATTATATGCATATTCGAAAATGATTTTAACGTAAACTTCTCAAAAATGTATTTATTGATCGGTAGGTGATAGACGAAAACTTTCAATGCGAAACTTGTAGCGCATACGTGTAAACGTACAAATAGTGTTGACCGATATTTCATAAAGATATGAAGTCATGAAGAAGAACAAGTTCGTCATAGGGCAATAGCATTTATCGGACACTGTATGAAAACACATTTTAAGCATAACACCAAAGATTGATCTTTTTATTTAATCAAAACCAAAAAATAAATAAACCAACAAATTACAGGTGTTTTAGACCTACTAGGAGATTCTAGCACGGATTGTCGTATTTTGGTCAACGTTCAGTTTATTAAGTATTTAAAGCGACAACTTCCTAATGTAAAATTATTATCCCTAGTTACAGGAGTCAATGAAAAGTTGGCCAAATGAGGAGTCGGCCAAATGAGGAGTCAGCCAAATGCACCCCACCCCATTGGAGTACATGTAGGTCGTCAAAACATCGACATGTGATGAGCCGTTTGAAGTATAATAAACCTTGGTTTGGGAGAGCTTAATTTGTATGTTAACAAAACCGCCTGAATAATCTTGAAAACATAACGGTTTATTTAATACTGAAATTACAACTAACTTAAAATTGTACCGCTTATGACGGCGACCGATTTAACTAAATTGTTACTTCCTCTGGTGATTTTGTTCAAACGATACGCTTCTGCTTCTAGAACTTTTGTTGTAACGGACTTTCCCACGCCTGGGAAATGTAGAGATTTATCTTTGGGTAGAGTTAATTTTATATAAACCAATAGGGGTGTTCTTTCCCTAATTTTACCACACTAATTATACAGTTGATTTTTTATACACTTACAATTGTTAGATTTGCGTTTATAGTACGAATAAAATGTTGGTAAGTTTATATTATGCTATTTTTTATAACTTTATTTATCTTTTGATTTTTAAATTAAACTTTAAGCTATAATCTCCTAGTGGCGTAGCTAGCACGAGTGGCACCCGGTGCGGATAACATGGTGTTAACACAAGAATGAAAACAGTTAAAATTAATAAAAATCTGATAAACGTAAAGAATTATTTTATTTTATTAATATCAATGAGTGTCATTAATAATCAAGTTACAAAATTATGATACTAATAGTACTGTTGGGTAAGTCAAAAGAAGAATGAGAGTAGAATTAATATACTCTCATATACATATTATCATAAGTAACATATTAACAATAAGTATGACACTTCCTATTGCTTTAATGCTAATTTTCCAACCGAACCTTTTTTCGGCACTGATACTCTTTTCAAGCTGTGACTTGGACTCGCGACTTACCGTTTTGGATGACTACTGTTTGATAAAAATTTAGGCTTAATATCGGAGTGCACGTTCTGGAGTCGCGAGGGGCTTTGGCATTTGCTTAGAAACCCGTGTGCGAATCACGCGCGATAAAAAAAACATGAGCTCGTGGCACCGAGAAATTTATTTTTAATTTTTATCATTTTAGCCTTATATTCCGCCTATCTATCGGAAACTAGATATTTCGGCTTAGCGGGAGTCTCGCATATTTTAGATACTAGAGGGCTCTGTGCTGAGAAACATGTTGATTACGCAATAACTATGAAAATCAGTTTGTTTGTAAATCTCGTTAATTGTCATACTTATTGTTATTATGTTACTTATGATATTATGTACAACCACTTAAAATCTCTTCTTTCTAGCTTTAACAGCTGCAAACTCGGAAATCACACCTTAAAAATTTATATTTTGTGTTGCCTCGTGTTCTATTGTAAGATTGTTAAGTCTCGTTTGGGTCATTGTTGCCCGCAAGTAATTTTTAATTAATTTTAATTTGCTGAAACTCCTCTCACACGAAGAAACTGATACGCAAATTGTCATAAATCCCATTCCACGATGAATTTCAAAAGGTCTAGAGACACCCAATTAGAAACTGTAACATTGGCCGCTTTTAAATGTGTCTGATACCTCATCATAAAAACCACAAAATTTTGATATATATAATTTTAACTCTTCAATGTTCACCAAAAGCAAAGAATTTGTCTGCACAACTGAACAATGAAGCTACATCTTGAACTGACTTCGATCTAGTTCAGAGTTTAATACTGAATCGGTCAAGACATTCCAACATATCCTTTTGAAGTGCAGCTCTCAGTGCATCGGTGGCCAACTCACTGGTCATTCGTTTTTTTACGAGGAATTCGTCTTTCTATTGGAATGTCGTAGTTCTCCGATTTTTTCACAGCCTATTCTACAATATAACTACGTTTTTCTTCAATATAAAGATGAAGTGCCCTCTATTTTTACAGCTAACTGATCAACACTCAAGCTTTTACTTTGCAATACAATCTGAGCACAATTTATTTCCCTTATTACATCATTCCAAAAGAAAAGATAGCAAAGGAATGTGAAATCACACACAGCAGGCATAAGGTTCTGTGCTGCACCTCTGGTGTCGATCACATAATTTCTCAATTGCAGCCACAATCCCATCACAATATTCAGCCAATACTTTTACTGCAGCATAATGATCACTCCAACGCGTTGTTGAGTCTTTAAACAGATGCGTTGCTGTGTGTTTAAGAAGCACTTCCGAGCGGTTAGTGGAAGCAGAAACAAATGTAAAAATTGCCTCTACTGTTCGGGAAAATGTTACACAAGATACATTTTGTGCAAATAAGTGTTGGCCACATAAATTAATTGAATGATCTATACATCCAACAAAAATGTATTTGTTCTTTTTTGCTTTAATTAATAATAGTTTTCACTCCTCCATGTATGCCGCTCATAACAGCTGCATTATCATAACCTTAGGAATGACACATCATAACATCTAAACCGTAATTTTCAAGCTTCTTAAGTATTTCATAACTTAAATCATAGACTTTTTTTCGTTGTAAAGGAAAAAATCCCAGGAATACATCTTTGACTTCCACTTTTCTATCATCAATTTTCACACAACGAATCACTTCAGACATTTGATCAATATGTGAAATGTCAGGTGTGCTATCAAACAAAATTCCAAAATATTTAGACGATTTAATTTCGTTGACAAGCTAAATTTTACGTGGTTTGCTAAAACATTTTTGAAATAATTTTTTATATCTGGCGACAAATATGATACTTTTGGTGATTTGCCATGCTCCAAATTCAAGATGCGTTCTTTCTACACTACATCATACTTTGACAGTAGTTTGACTAGTTCTAAGAAATTGAATTTATTTGAAGAGCCTTGCCCTTCATCATGTCCACGAAATGCTAGGTTTTGTTTAACCAGAAACAAAGTTATATCCAATTATCTATTTAAAAAATTCTTCCGATTCTGTTTTCCAGTATCCATTAATTGTAACGATGCGTCATCTATTGTTCTTTGCAATTTGAACCTCATTTCCAAAGTTTTCCACTTTTCAAAATTTTCCAGATGTTCACTTAAAGTTTCATGGTCAGCCACTTTGGGAGTTAGTTTCCACCACTTCTTAAATCCAGTCGTAAATGTTGCTTTCGTATTAGTACTATTGGTGACAGCCAATAAACAGGTTATTAGTTATAGCAGAATAAACCATCCATGACCGCAGAATTTTTTCACCATTAGGCATCACTTTATAAAACCATTATTTTGAAAGATCGCCTTTTATTTTTAACCCGTTTCTAGATACAGTGGTAAACGGCCCTTCTCGGTTTTGAAAATGTTAACTTTCTTTTTTTTTATCTCAATGCGAATATTATCAGGAACGGGTATACTCCAATGTGAGACCAGGGGACACTTAACTTAAGTGTTCTCTGGTGAGACATCTCCTAAGTCCTGAAGTAATTCATCCATGCAAATACTGTCTTCGATAGTAGAAGCATTATCAGTAATATCATTCCTAGCATCAACGTGAGAATCAGTTGTTTTGATGAACTTTGGCTGTTATCAGTTTTTGTAACATATTTAAAGATGGATCCAGACATGCTCTGAACTACATCCATTTTAGCCTGTTTGGCTTTTCTCTGCTGAAACCCACTTTTTCTTTCAGATGTATGAACTCCCCGAGGCATATTTCTCTTTTTGGGTATTTGATACACGTACTCTAAATAATATGGCACCCGGTTAAAAAGTTTCAAAATGGTGCCAAAAACTTTAAAATAGCTTTGTATTTTTTTTAATAACTGAAGCCGGTCTCGCCCCTGAGAACAGACCGTGATTTTCTTTCACCGTTAGTTTAGTATCGTCGTTGGTACGGTCTTACTTAAAATTATATATAACATACCGATTAATTTACCAACCACAGCTATAGTCCGTCCTTAGTAAGTTCATTTTTGTTATGTATACGAGATATTGTGATAATTTTGAAAAACCAGAAATTGTTTTAGATAGAAACATGAACAACTGCAAAATTCAAATTCTATTGAACGAAGAATCAGAATTATAGCTGTTTGAAGGAACAATTGGATATTAAAGATAGGAGTTTTCTGGCCCCCTACATGTTAGCCAGCTTAGCGCCCGGTTAAATATGAACCGCCTTAACCCGGTTCGGTACGCCTTAGGATTTGACCTTTTGTAAAGATTGTAGATTATAGATTTTATCTCTTTATTATTCAAGATTGTCTCAGTGGATTTAAAATCTTATGTTCAATAATCTATTTAACAAACTTACTTCTGCACTATTACCAACCTCGAAGAACTGAGCCCGATAATTATTGGTGCCTATATGATACAGCGTTCATTTCGAGACATACTTCATCGTGCAGAAACATGTAATTGTTTTGTGTTTCTTTTCTTATTTAGTTTTGATTGAGTAAAAAGTTCAATCTTTGGTACATTTGTGTTATACTTCAAATGTGTTTTCTTACAGTGCCCGAAAAAGCTACTGTCTCCTGTGGCCACCTTGTTATTTTCATAACCTCATATCTTTATGACAAATCGATCTTTTTCGACCGAACCAACTTTATTTGTACGTTTTCATGTAAGATCTACAACGTTTTCATTGAAAGTGTTCGTCTATCACCTACTGGTAAAAAAAAATTGGAATAAACTTGAAAATATATTTTTTGAATTTTCTGACAATTAAAACTTAGAATGTTTCCTAAGTCAAACGTCTACCCTAAAAGGCGATGTCCAAGAAAAATCAGACATGTTTAATGTAATACATAAAATATATGCAAATGGGAACATTAAATACGTTAATGGTAAAAGCGGAATTTGATTTTGTACTTTTGCATAGGAATAGACTAGCTCTTTACATTTTTCTTAGCCATATCTATTACCACTACTACGAGTTATAATACCCTAGTACTCCACTGCTCTCAGTATTAGGTAACGTGCTCTTTTAGTAGCCAATCTATTACCTCAAATATCTCAAGTCACAGATACAATTGTAAATTTCAGCCTTTTCATTAAATATTTCAACATTTAAGATAAGGAAGTTTCTTATATTTTCAGTAACAATTCATTATTCACAAATTCAAACAGTCAAATCGAGCTTGCGCATTTTCCAATCTCGTGTATATGGAATTTTAAATCTGAAACGAATTTTTATTTTTGTCTACTGCAGTTTCCTGACGGCTACTAAAAGTGGAAATTATTAAATAAAGCCCAATATAAAAGTGCTTATTACCAGTTTTTTAAGACAAAAATGGAAATTCATTGCAATTAAATAGAATCATTAAAATTATCGTTAATTATGACGAGAAACTTATGTAATTAATGAATTATAATATAGGTCTAAATAATATTTACAATTGAGCTACATATTTAATGACTTTAAAGTAAGTGAATACATTAATAACGAAATTAGCAAATAAAATTAACTGTTCTGTAAATCATAATGCCAATTGGCAGCAATGCCGCTACTCCCAACAACGAATTGACGAATGTTCTTCGCCAGTACAACCTGAAAACATAAAACAAAATATCAGCAACATTTCTTAGAATTTTTAATGGATAGGATATAAAGATTAGAGTTCATAAAGCCCTCCAGCCCAAAAGTATCCACTGCTCAGTTGCGATGAATAGTATTTTTATTTCTTAATGTATGTTATTGAAGTTCGGCCTACCACATCTAGGTGGCAACAGGCATCAGTAAGACTCTACACTACGAGTGGGGCAGTTGAAAGATGGCGTCCGTTATTAACGCACATTCTGATATTTCTCGTATTTACTAGACTGGGTCTAGTTAGTAATAAATTAGTTATTAGATTAAGAAATATGTCGATGATAAAAAGGGGGTTAAATATTGCCTTTATCCCCGTTTACGCTCGAAGATAATGACTGATATTATCATTGTGGAAATCAACGAAAGATGTCAATGTCAAAACTATACTCACATTTGAATTTTCCTCAGTGCTTCCTCTTTAGTGTTCTTTTCATTGGGATAAAGGAACCGCCTCATTCCCATGAACCACCGATTTGCATACTCAGGCCATGGAAAATTTTTCGTTTCGAAATTGAATATCTGTGACAATTTTAATGAAAAAATAATTGAAATCTGATCACCTTTTTGGGTTTATTTGAGTGGCATTTCATTTAAATTTGAAAGTAAAGCTCGTTGAAATGTGACGATATTTCGCGTAAATGTGAACGTACATTTTCTTAAATGTAAAAGCAATTTCGTTGAAATATGAAAGCATTTTTGCTTAAATATGGAAGTAGTTTTGCTTAAATATGAACGGTAAATTCGGATCTGAATAAAATAAATGTTATTACCACCTGAAAAGTGCGTGTCCCATTGTGTTTGGAATAGACCACAAATCAAGAAATTCCCGTAAAATTTCCTACAATCTATTATTTCAAAAATATTGCTCGTCAGCTAGGGGCGCTTTCGGTGTAGTAGGAAAAGGTTTACTTATCAGTTATCACTTCCTTTTCACAATTTATCAAGACCGAAAACAATTGTTTTTATAAGGGAGCCAATAATCAATTATCGTTTTTTTTTAACAGAGATGAATTTAAATGGCTATTAACTACAACGTCAGATTTGTTGAATTATTTTTCATATATTTATTCAATTGTGGAGGTTAGTAGCGTGTACGTTTTGAAATAGGGGGAAAAATACATATACATAAACTACCAGCAAAAGGAGTTTAAACTCTTTCATACCTCTTTATCCTTTGGAGATAGCTTGTCGAACAGGGATTTTACATTTTCAGTTTGAAATTTGAAATCGCTTTGCATGAAAAATGTTTTCAATGGCAAAAGTGAAAAAAATTTCCTATACAAATTTAGGTATCTAAATTTCAGAAAGAAACCAATGAGTGGGGAGTAAAACAAGAGATTTCATATAATAAAATTTAATGATCTTTGACTGACTTGGGTCCTTTTCCTTTGGCCATCCTCAGAATGTCGAGGGCGATGGCAGGCAAATAGTGATTGAAATACATGCCGAATTTCAAGAGGAATGGATTATTCGTGAAACTGACGTGCGGATAACTGAGCGTTAAAGTACTTGGATTATCAAAGTAGTATTTTAAACCTATGGTTGTGAACTGATTGAAGTTAAGTATGTTTTCTGGTATGCAGTTGTAAACTTTCAATTTCTTTGATTGATATCTGAAAAAATATTTTAACGTTTCTGTCAACAATTAAAATTATACAAGAAAATCTTCTTATTATGGAATTTCCATATTCTTTTAATTTCGTTTAGAAGAAATAACAAAATCTTAATTCGGCCTTACTGTTTGTTCATTGCAGTAAACCAAGTCACTGCGATGATAATTCGTGAAACGATGTCGACTGGCAGTAAATTAAACCTCGCAGCGCCATTTACGGGAAGATTGTGAATTAGTCCCAAAGCAACCTGTTAATCGAAAATATTACATAACGTTACTATTATCTTTAAAGTAGGAGTGTAGAGAATGAAATTTTAAAAAAATAATTTTTAGTCGATTATTGAACGATTAAACAAGAGTCGAATAAAATATTCAACATGGGAATCATGTCCATTTGCTTTTAGACCAAATTTGGAATACATTCAGGGTTGGAATTTTCATAAAGCATATTCGGCATATGCCTAGAGTATAATTTATACTACAAACTGGATTTAAAACTTATAATTATAAATTATACCTAAAAAATTTAATCAGATTCAGATCTTAAAATAAAGCAACATAAAGGCCAAACGAAATAACTGTAAGGACCCAGTACCGAGCAGCAGATTCATGGTATCTCGATGATCATTTTTACCAAATTTGCTTATTGTTTCCTAGTTTTAATTAAATTGAACGGTGCAGCTTATAAGAATTTGGCCAGATCTACGAATCGTATTCGCTCTAGATGGAAATTTTTTATGATCGACCATAAAAGCTTTTCTCAATTAGCCCAAATTTGGAAAATCTACCCCGGAATTGATTATTTAATGAAAACTTACCGTGTGTAAAGTATTGGAAAGCAAACTTGTTGTGTCTCCCCATCCCTATAGACAAATAATAAATGATATTATTTTATAAAAGTTTAATGGATTTTTCGGTTAAAATTGTAGCTTTAAAGGCGCCAATAAAAATAGAATCCCGAGGGGCTAGTCACTCCACGTAATCGGTGTACAAGCCCGTACCTTTGATTGTACTAATGAGATTACGCGTAATCTTTATAGTCTGTATCTTTATCAGTGTTGAGTACGCGTTATCCCCTCGTAAAATCCATAGTGTTTCCCTCCAGTAAATAGGCTTTTGATAATTAGTTGTTAACGAAATTTGACTCAATGATGTCAACAAACGTGTTATACGGTGGACTGCTCTGTCTTAAGTCGCTTTAACTACTGGTAAAGAAGGACACGCATTAACTACTGGTAAAGAAGGACACGCATTAACTACTGGTAAAGAAGGACACGCATTAACTACTGGTAAAGAAGGACACGCATTAACTACTGGTAAAGAAGGACACGCATTAACTACTGGTAAAGAAGGACACGCATTAACTACTGGTAAAGAAGGACACGCATTAACTACTGGTAAAGAAGGACACGCATTAACTACTGGTAAAGAAGGACACGCATTAACTACTGGTAAAGAAGGACACGCATTAACTACTGGTAAAGAAGGACACGCATTAACTACTGGTAAAGAAGGACACGCATTAACTACTGGTAAAGAAGGACACGCATTAACTACTGGTAAAGAAGGACACGCATTAACTACTGGTAAAGAAGGACACGCATTAACTACTGGTAAATAAGGACACGCATTAACTACTGGTAAAGAAGGACACGCATTAACTACTGGTAAAGAAGGACACGCATTAACTACTGGTAAAGAAGGACACGCATTAACTACTGGTAAAGAAGGACACGCATTAACTACTGGTAAAGAAGGACACGCATTAACTACTGGTAAAGAAGGACACGCATTAACTACTGGTAAAGAAGGACACGCATTAACTACTGGTAAAGAAGGACACGCATTAACTACTGGTAAAGAAGGACACGCATTAACTACTGGTAAAGAAGGACACGCATTAACTACTGGTAAAGAAGGACACGCATTAACTACTGGTAAAGAAGGACACGCATTAACTACTGGTAAAGAAGGACACGCATTAACTACTGGTAAAGAAGGACACGCATTAACTACTGGTAAAGAAGGACACGCATTAACTACTGGTAAAGAAGGACACGCATTAACTACTGGTAAAGAAGGACACGCATTAACTACTGGTAAAGAAGGACACGCATTAACTACTGGTAAAGAAGGACACGCATTAACTACTGGTAAAGATGGACACGCATTAACTACTGGTAAAGAAGGACACGCATTAACTACTGGTAAAGAAGGACACGCATTAACTACTGGTAAAGAAGGACACGCATTAACTACTGGTAAAGAAGGACACGCATTAACTACTGGTAAAGAAGGACACGCATTAACTACTGGTAAAAAAGGACACGCATTAACTACTGGTAAAAAAGGACACGCATTAACTACTGGTAAATAAGGACACGCATTAACTACTGGTAAATAAGGACACGCATTAACTACTGGTAAATAAGGACACGCATTAACTACTGGTAAATAAGGACACGCATTAACTACTGGTAAATAAGGACACGCATTAACTACTGGTAAATAAGGACACGCATTAACTACTGGTAAATAAGGACACGCATTAACTACTGGTAAATAAGGACACGCATTAATTACTGGTAAATAAGGACACGCATTAATTACTGGTAAATAAGGACACGCATTAATTACTGGTAAATAAGGACACGCATTAATTACTGGTAAATAAGGACACGCATTAATTACTGGTAAATAAGGACACGCATTAATTACTGGTAAATAAGGACACGCATTAATTACTGGTAAATAAGGACACGCATTAATTACTGGTAAATAAGGACACGCATTAATTACTGGTAAATAAGGACACGCATTAATTACTGGTAAATAAGGACACGCATTAATTACTGGTAAATAGGGACACGCATTAATTACTGGTAAATAAGGACACGCATTAATTACTGGTAAATAAGGACACGCATTAATTACTGGTAAATAAGGACACGCATTAATTACTGGTAAATAGGGACACGCATTAATTACTGGTAAATAAGGACACGCATTAATTACTGGTAAATAAGGACACGCATTAATTACTGGTAAATAAGGACACGCATTAATTACTGGTAAATAAGGACACGCATTAATTACTGGTAAATAAGGACACGCATTAATTACTGGTAAAGAAGGACACGCATTAATTACTGGTAAAGAAGGACACGCATTAATTACTGGTAAAGAAGGACACGCATTAATTACTGGTAAAGAAGGACACGCATTAATTACTGGTAAAGATGGACACGCATTAATTACTGGTAAAGATGGACACGCATTAATTACTGGTAAAGATGGACACGCATTAATTACTGGTAAAGAAGGACACGCATTCCTCGAGCCTTGTAGGATTCTAACTCTTCGGAAAAAGTTACTATTATAGGAAACCAAGTCCAGCTTACCAAATCTGGCTCCTCCAATGCATTTCCTACAATGGGTGGGCGAACGATGGCTACGGGGAGGCTCTCCGCGTTTTGATCCAGGTATGATTCGGCGATTGCTTTCGTCAGCGTGTAAGTGTTTGGGCGTCCTTCTGACAGCGTCTCAAAGAGCTTATCAAATGATTCTGTATCCATTTTTCTACAATAACAAATATATCAAATTAGGCGCCAATATTTCTAAAAACTGAAACGCCCTTACCCGAGTGGGTGAAATGGTGCCCTAAGGCACGCCTAGTAGGAAAAAAATCTTACTCGTGAGCTTCGATGAGGGAGTCTGAACTAACCGAATGTGGATATATTCTTTCGTCAATATTCGTTACGTGACAGTTTGAAAACGCTGTAGAAACGTGAATGAAAGCATCTTTCTTGTGAAATTTTTTGAACAGCTCAAACACACTCTTTGTTCCAATTACGTTAATAAGTAACGCTTTTCTGAAAACCAAATAAATTAAAATCACTGATAAAAATTCTATTTTGGCTTTTATAAACTTTTACTTGAATGGTTCGTTGAATTTGACCGTGGCCGCTGAGTGGATGACTATCGATGTCGTTTCTATCAACGTCCGCGCGTCTTCCGATGAGATCCCCAATCCAGGCTTCGTGATGTCCCCGCACACTGGCACGACTTTAGACAGAGAGGCGGGGTTTGTTACCCTTAAACGATCGAACGCCTAAAATGAAATATGCTCTAATTGGAACTAAAATTAAAGTTATCAAGGGCAACAAAGGTCTACCATCCTAGCGTTCCGGAAAAAGTGGACAAAGTTGAAAAATCAATTACATCTACTGCCTGCTTATTTAAACAAGATTTCCAAAAAAATTCAGTTTTTAACGAAAGGGGAAACCGAAAACTCGGGGTAAAAATCCCTTAAACCATTGGGGAGAGAACTTTCAAACTCAATGTGAAAGGAGATGTTCCGAGTTTTCGCCCATTGTTGCAAGCTGGGCTTGAACCCTGCTGTGATAACCACTCCGCCACCCCAGTAGGCCCAAAGGTTGAAATAGAAATGTGTGTAAAATTGTAAATTTCACAATTCCTGAGTCACCGATTTCTATTTTTATCAATGAGATATCAAGAATTTAAAATTTAAATTAATTGCTGTATTTCTAAACATTATACTCGTAACGGTTCATGAGTTGATAAACGCTAGCTGACGTAATCGTTCTGTCGCCTCATTAACAAAACGCAAGCGACACTAATTTCAATTTACATTTAAAAACGTACCGGGAAATTGAAAATAAATGATAGTTAATTTAAAATTAAAATGTTAAAGAAATATTTGAAATTGAAAATATCAGATTTCAAGTAGAAAAATAAATTTATAATAACAAAATGGGGACCCAGGCTCGCGGATTAAACTTACAAAAAGACATTATCATTGAATAACTTAAAAATATAATTTTCAATGATATCCAGCTTTATATTAAAAAAAGGAAGTAAACAAAAACTTCATAAATCACACGTTCGATTGCCAAAATTTATATTGCGGCAGCGTTGATTTGAAACATACCTTTGATTGCAATAGCTTTTTAAATCTAATGTTGCTTCCACTGTGTCCTGGTTCTTGGTTCCTGATGAGGACGTACACGTTCTGAATACCGTGGCAAGAAAACAGGAGCTTTTCTAACACCACCTAGAAAGGATCGAACGATCGGTTTATGTTTCTCATTTTTTAAATAAGTTTAAGCCAAATTAAGTAATCGTTCAGAGTCTGTTATTATTTATGTTTATGTATGAGGCGTGACTATCCGATTGCCACTATTTGTGTGAAAAAATTAGTGTTACGCTTAAACAATTTCAGATTAATTTCAAATGAGGAGTATCTCAAATTATTTTCAGAAAATATCATTTAAAGTGCGGAAAAGGTTGTACTATTCTCAGCAGTATTTTACTCATATCCCTCCTAGGTGGAACCAACACGTAGATACTATGTGTTTTGTCGATGTTCTTAGTAAGTGTGAAAACACGTTCACCAAACGTTGATCATGTCACCACTCACAACGTCTTTTACCACATGTTTTTATAGGTTAATATACTTTTTTTTCGATTATGTGAGGCACTTTTAAAGTTACAGTAGCATCGATTTTACTAACGAATGCGGTGGTAATTTATTTAAAATATACCGTATTAATAAGCGATTTTGCGTGTATTAAGGAGTAATTTTTTGTGTATTTAGCGGGTAAATTTCGTGAATTCAGATATTATTTCGGGTACATTAATTTTATATTTTTCGTGGGTCAATCGCTTATTTGGCATGCATTAATTGGTTATTTTGTGTATTAATTGTTGGTTTTGGGTACATTAATTGGTTATTTTGCGTGCATTAATTGGTTATTTTGCGTGCATTAATTGGTTATTTTGCGTGCATTAATTGGTTATTTTGCGTGCATTAATTGGTTATTTTGCGTGCATTAATTGGTTATTTTGCGTGCATTAATTGGTTATTTTGCGTGCATTAATTGGTTATTTTGCGTGCATTAATTGGTTAGTTTGCGTGCATTAATTGGTTAGTTTGCGTGCATTAATTGGTTAGTTTGCGTGCATTAATTGGTTAGTTTGCGTGCATTAATTGGTTAGTTTGCGTGCATTAATTGGTTAGTTTGCGTGCATTAATTGGTTATTTTGCGTGCATTAATTGGTTATTTTGCGTGCATTAATTGGTTATTTTGCGTGCATTAATTGGTTATTTTGCGTGCATTAATTGGTTATTTTGCGTGCATTAATTGGTTATTTTGCGTGCATTAATTGGTTATTTTGCGTGCATTAATTGGTTATTTTGCGTGCATTAATTGGTTATTTTGCGTGCATTAATTGGTTATTTTGCGTGCATTAATTGGTTATTTTGCGTGCATTAATTGGTTATTTTGCGTGCATTAATTGGTTATTTTGCGTGCATTAATTGGTTATTTTGCGTGCATTAATTGGCTATTTTGGGTGCATTAGTTGGCTATTTTGGGTGCATTAGTTGGCTATTTTGGGTGCATTAGTTGGCTATTTTGGGTGCATTAGTTGGCTATTTTGGGTGCATTAGTTGGCTATTTTGGGTGCATTAGTTGGCTATTTTGGGTGCATTAGTTGGCTATTTTGGGTGCATTAGTTGGCTATTTTGGGTGCATTAGTTGGCTATTTTGGGTGCATTAGTTGGCTATTTTGGGTGCATTAGTTGGCTATTTTGGGTGCATTAGTTGGCTATTTTGGGTGCATTAGTTGGCTATTTTGGGTGCATTAGTTGGCTATTTTGGGTGCATTAGTTGGCTATTTTGGGTGCATTAGTTGGCTATTTTGGGTGCATTAGTTGGCTATTTTGGGTGCATTAATTGGCTATTTTGGGTGCATTAATTGGCTATTTTGGGTGCATTAATTGGCTATTTTGGGTGCATTAATTGGCTATTTTGGGTGCATTAATTGGCTATTTTGGGTGCATTAATTGGCTATTTTGGGTGCATTAATTGGCTATTTTGGGTGCATTAATTGGCTATTTTGGGTGCATTAATTGGCTATTTTGGGTGCATTAATTGGCTATTTTGGGTGCATTAGTTGGCTATTTTGGGTGCATTAGTTGGCTATTTTGGGTGCATTAGTTGGCTATTTTGGGTGCATTAGTTGGCTATTTTGGGTGCATTAGTTGGCTATTTTGGGTGCATTAGTTGGCTATTTTGGGTGCATTAGTTGGCTATTTTGGGTGCATTAGTTGGCTATTTTGGGTGCATTAGTTGGCTATTTTGGGTGCATTAGTTGGCTATTTTGGGTGCATTAGTTGGCTATTTTGGGTGCGTTAGTTGGCTATTTTGGGTGCGTTAATTGGCTATTTTGGGTGCGTTAATTGGCTATTTTGGGTGCGTTAATTGGCTATTTTGGGTGCGTTAATTGGCTATTTTGGGTGCGTTAATTGGCTATTTTGGGTGCGTTAATTGGCTATTTTGGGTGCGTTAATTGGCTATTTTGGGTGCGTTAATTGGCTATTTTGGGTGCGTTAGTTGGCTATTTTGGGTGCGTTAGTTGGCTATTTTGGGTGCGTTAGTTGGCTATTTTGGGTGCGTTAGTTGGCTATTTTGGGTGCGTTAGTTGGCTATTTTGGGTGCGTTAGTTGGCTATTTTGGGTGCGTTAGTTGGCTATTTTGGGTGCGTTAGTTGGCTATTTTGGGTGCGTTAGTTGGCTATTTTGGGTGCGTTAGTTGGCTATTTTGGGTGCGTTAGTTGGCTATTTTGGGTGCGTTAGTTGGCTATTTTGGGTGCGTTAGTTGGCTATTTTGGGTGCGTTAGTTGGCTATTTTGGGTGCGTTAGTTGGCTATTTTGGGTGCGTTAGTTGGCTATTTTGGGTGCGTTAGTTGGCTATTTTGGGTGCGTTAGTTGGCTATTTTGGGTGCGTTAGTTGGCTATTTTGGGTGCGTTAGTTGGCTATTTTGGGTGCGTTAGTTGGCTATTTTGGGTGCGTTAGTTGGCTATTTTGGGTGCGTTAGTTGGCTATTTTGGGTGCGTTAGTTGGCTATTTTGGGTGCGTTAGTTGGCTATTTTGGGTGCGTTAGTGGCTATTTTGGGTGCGTTAGTGGCTATTTTGGGTGCGTTAGTTGGCTATTTTGGGTGCGTTAGTTGGCTATTTTGGGTGCGTTAGTTGGCTATTTTGGGTGCGTTAGTTGGCTATTTTGGGTGCGTTAGTTGGCTATTTTGGGTGCGTTAGTTGGCTATTTTGGGTGCGTTAGTTGGCTATTTTGGGTGCGTTAGTTGGCTATTTTGGGTGCGTTAGTTGGCTATTTTGGGTGCGTTAGTTGGCTATTTTGGGTGCGTTAGTTGGCTATTTTGGGTGCGTTAGTTGGCTATTTTGGGTGCGTTAGTTGGCTATTTTGGGTGCGTTAGTTGGCTATTTTGGGTGCGTTAGTTGGCTATTTTGGGTACGTTAGTTGGCTATTTTGGGTGCGTTAGTTGGCTATTTTGGGTGCGTTAGTTGGCTATTTTGGGTGCGTTAGTTGGCTATTTTGGGTGCGTTAGTTGGCTATTTTGGGTGCATTAGTTGGCTATTTTGGGTGCATTTATCGTTTATTTTGGGTACATTTATTGGTTATTTTATGAATGATGCAATGAAGAGCTACACATTGCACGATGCGTTTTTGTCTAATACTAGATAGAATAAAGTTTTTGGGATAAATTTCGTTCATTGATTGTGTTTTACATCGATAAATAATTTGTTCAATAGATTTTAAAAGGAACCATTCCCTTGTCTACGCCACTGGTTATTTATCTCTTACAAATATATCCGGTAGCAGGAGCACGTGTAAATTAGGCATAAATCTACGTGAGCACAACGTAAAGCTTCACACTTTTCAAACCTAGTTATTTATCTACTATTTTATTCATTCTGAGATAAGATGTTGTAATTATATACGAAAAAACTACCTATCTGGCAATCTAATGATATATACGAAAAAACTACCTATCTGGAAATCTAATGATATATATGAAAAAACTACCTATCTGCCAATCTAATGATATATATACCATATCTATACGTAGGAAACACGTGTAGTGAAACAAATGACTGAATAAGTGTCTTATATACTAACATTACACGTTGAAACGACATATATATTTTACTAAACACGGAATATAAACGATGAATACTAAATATCAACTTAATATGCACGTGCTCGTGCTACCTGGGATTAAGCTAATATTCATCCAATATGAAATTATTACTCTTAAAAAAATATTTTTATGACTACACATAATTAAAACGTTCCATTGCTATTTTTAGCATGGATATGTATGGTGTAATACTGCAAATGGTGCAATTGAACCGGGTTACCCTTTTTGTGGCAACTGGTTCAGCTTCAGCATTTTGCTGTTGTGTATCATATGGTTCATGATAAATTGTAAGCTTCCATGTCACTACACGTCTCTTGGTGCAATAAGCACGCGCGAAATAGTTAATCCGCTCAGATATACGACCCAAAAAATAACGATTAGCACACCAACCAAATACACCACGATGTAGTTAAAATATCTGGAATTTAATCTTTTAAAAATAACAATAAAAAAACCAAGGCTAACAGCATATATATAAATTTATAAACAAACAATTATTCAAAAAACTAATTAGATCTCTAGTTAAAAAAATAATTTTAACGAAATAAAAACTAAGGTAAACATTTGATAAACAAATTGTCTTTGATCGGCAACAAAACTACTTAATTTTGAATTCTGAAAGTTCAGCGTTTGTTTATTAAAAAGGTAAGAAGGTGACATAAATACCGCGACCTCCAAAAATGCGCTAGGCGTAAAGAAAGTGAAAACGAAAAATTATTAAAAAATTACGTGGCTGGTTTAACTAAGTATAATTTTCAAATTACAAGGAAAACTGGAGGGCAGATATCATTAATGTTTTCACGTTTATAAATTAGAGATACCAGTATATAGCAGCTAAGAAAAGTATTGTCCTTCTGAAAAAATAAATTACCTGGCGAAAGCAACAAATTATCGTAAGTTTAGTTTCGCCGCCTTAAGCTGAAGGTCATACTATAACATTAAAAACTTACATATAATGAAAAATATAATTAGGTTTTCTGGCAAACAAATTAATTGAGTTGGTCCTTCAGCCCGTTAAAAAAACTTTAATGGTGCTTTTTGAAAGAGCTCAATATCACGAATAAAACTTATGGCAGAATTCGATTAATCGTTATTTTTCAGATGTACTTAATAATTTGCCCACTTATACACTGTTTTCAAAATATAAGATAGAATATTTATTTATTAATTGGTTTTTTATTAAATACATTTATTTTTTTTATTATTGCACAATTTATTGTTTTAATTTATTTATTGCGATATTTATTATTATTATTTTTGGAGTTATTATTTAATTTAATTTTTTTATTTTATTTTATTGAGAATCCATAAAGAGTTTAAAACAGATTTATTCATCATATATTTTTGAAAATCAGAACCTTTTGGAAGGGATACCGAATTTCTTATAATTAATTCCGTTTTAATTTTTCCTTTAGATATATTGAAAATGATATCTAGCACTAAAATAAAAAGTCAGAGAAATTTAAAAGATTCAAAAACAACAGATTTAAAATTAAAAAGTAAATTGTTAGCATTTTTGGTATAGAACTAAAAAAACTCCTATAATTGATATAAATTAAAGAGTAATGATAAAATAAAACGGGTGACAATTAAAATTATTTGAATTGAAATGACGTTAAGCATATTAATGAAGTATTGAAAACACTCCACAAGTTTATGGTCTATTTTCACATAAAGGACGAATAAATATTCAGAATATATGGTAAAACGTTAGAAGCTTTTTAAGTCTTAAGGGGGTGAGGCATGAAATATTGAACAACACCCGAAATAATATCCTGGAAACGCATTTGTTTTTTATATTCTAAGTTGCGGTAGATGTTGGACAATTAAAGTTGTAGTAAAATCTAGTAATGGTTAGTAATGGTTATTAGCCTTAATAAGTAAAAGTAATTAACATCTTTTATTTTATGTTAATCAAGAAATTAATTATAGTTCTATTCAATTATAGATTGTGAACTCTTTTATACTTTGCAAGAGTTCAAGAAATTTTGGCTTAAAGCGCACATTTATTTATAAAAACTACATACAAAAATGTGACCTAAAATTGACTACAAGAAGAATTTTGGTATGCACACTTATTTATACGTTATAACGAGAAGCTATATATTTATGCCTCAGGAGAATGACAACCAAATGAAATTTTCGTCAATAACGTTGATTTTATGACTATACCACCAAATATTAAAATAATGTTTGTAAAATTTCAACTAACGCAATTTGGTTCGTATAAGTAATCGTGTTCGAGCAAACTCAATATGAATGTATATATAGGGACAGGCGATTTCCGATTCAGTTCCTTTCAGAAAAACTCGCAGTCATGAATTTTTGTTTAAAAAAATATAACTTTCTGTTAGATGTTAATTTAATTTAATTATAATTAATGAATATCAGATCTTCCTAATGCTTTGCAATAGGCCTTTACATAAATTCCGCTACAACTGCATTACTTGTTCTAGAAATAGTGCGGTCAAGCCTATAGATGAATTAATTAGCTTTCTTTAGTGGGAGAACTGTGGAAGCGTTGTAGAAGTTAGGAAAAAAGAGTAAATAAGAAGGCCACGCTATTTTATGGAAAGACCTATTATAAGCGACCTTTATTTTACAAAGTAGTCATTTCATTTATATTTAAATAAAAATAAACGGAAAATAATATTAATAAAATAAAAAAAATTACTAAATATTCTTTTGGAAAAAAATGGTTTATCACAATCTACAACACTTCTAGTAGACGACCATATACTAAATTAGTTTCCATTATACAGTATAATACAGTAAATTACCTTTCCGCTATCGTAGTTTCAATTAACTTGTAAACTTATCATACAACTTATAACTAGCTTTGGTCTAGCGGTTAAAAAGTAAAAATATCGTATTAGGTATTTCTTTAGAAACAAAATCCTGATTTGACGAGAAAGTATTTTTCAAACATTAAACGATATTTATCGACTTTTCCTTAGACAGGGTTTTTTTTTCGGATGAAGACGATGCGACTTAACTTCATTGATCGTTCTTGAACTTAGATTTTATCAATGAAATTCTTTTACCGTTTCCATATAAAAATATCCAATTCGTCTTCAGCAAATGGGACTATCTCAGCGCGTAAGTTATAAAAGAATATCTACGGTAAAACCCGTGAATTTGCCCCATTAAATACAAATGGAGTCGCAAATAGGGTATATACCATATGCAACAAGCCGCTATCCAAGTTAACCCTATGATTTGGTCGACCTAACTTTTCCCTCTACTCTTACACAAACTACGATGGTTTTCTAATGCTACTGTCAATACTAATTCTTCTCAACAATCATTATACAGGGTGTTTCAAAAGGTGATGCAAAATTTTAAGGAGTTGTAGGGGATGGGTTGAGAAGTATGCCTATTTTTTCTCAATTTTCTTACGATGGATAAAAGAGCGCCAGAGAGCTTCAAAGTACGGCCTACTAGCCCCTGGAAGTAGGCTGCAACAATCGGAAACCAAGCAGCAGGGAAATACGAACATAAACGTTTAGGTTCGTGTGATAGATAAAGAAGGACTTCAAAAAAAAAATCGAGGTAACCAGCGTAAAAAAGTTAACTTAAACAGTATTTTAAGTCCCTGCTGCTTCGTCTTGCGCTTGTAGCAGCCTACTTCCAGGGGCTAGTAGGCCACAGTTTGAAGCTCTTTGACGCTCTTTTAACTCATCGTAGGATAATGCGAAAAAAACAGGTATACTTCTTAACTCACCCCATACAACTCCTTAATATTTTTGCACAAACCATTGAAATACCCTGTATAGTGAGTACTTCGTTGGTTTTTTTTTGCAGAGAGTTGGGGTAATTCCTTTGGTTTAACGTCAATAGATGTTTACATAAAACATAGATGTGTATATTATAGCGTAAGAGAACCTTCTATCTTAACCGAAGTTTTAAAGCTTTTAAACTATCTCTAAATAAAATTGAATAATTCTTCATTATTCAAGGCCAGAATACCGGTTGAAAATCCCTCCAAGAAAAAATATTATTGATATTACGAATCTAGCTCGTAAAACGAGAGTGAAACAGTTGAGACTTAACAGAGAGCCTGTCGGTAAATGTAAAAGACATTGAACTAGTTGGGTAGGGCTGCTATGCCTTTCTTAAGCTCAGAACGGGTTTAAATCATTTATACATTTGTAGGTAAAGAACATTATACAAACATTAATTATACAAACATTTATTATACAGCGATGTCTCAAATTAGTGGCTAAAAACGCCATCCCACAGTTAGGTAATTCCCTCTTGCGTAATAGGAATTTTCGTTCTGGGAAGCGTAATTAAAATAATCTCCGGAAATAATTTTAATGGATTGAATCATTAAAAAAATATTTTTTTTCCTACACTCGTTATTTAATTTCCCTTGATAACCTTACTACAAAAAATAATGAATCAAATAACGTATATTTATCCTAAAGGTTTACAGTGAACGCGTATAAGGCCCCTAATGTACGCGAAATTGCTTCCATCATGTTATAAAAATCGAAATAACTAAAATAGAGTTATTCGTGACGTGAATTTTATCCTAATTTTGTCGGTTTTCTGTGGAATTATAAAATTTCTTTTTTCCCCAGAAATTTAAAAACATATAACAGGAACCGTGATTTAGTAATACATTGAGTCATCGTATTATACCATATTTATCCAATTTTTCTTCTAAATTTTCAATTAAAACTGCTAAATTATCCCGAAAAAGTGGTTAGGAGACCGCTTTTAGCCAGCTTTTTAAATCGCTCCAATTTAAACTGGGCGAACTATATTTAGGAAATTACCAGTTAGGCTAATTGTTGTCGGTGGACGGTGGTGGTCGGGGGGGGGGGGAATCCTCTACTTACGTCTTACTCGCCTTTGAAATCATTGCGGGGTTTTACTTGTACCATATTGTTACAAAAGTGTAACACTACCTATTCTTCACATACAAACGTTTTACTGGGAGCTATTCACGAGAATGGCCGGGTTACAATGCGTAGGAGGGTGGTGGGTAGCCCTGCAAGCCACGCGAGCCAACAGCTCCCTACACTAACTATTGCCGTTAACCTCAACAAGTTTTTATGGAAGGGGAAACCGAAGAGCTCGGGGGAACACCCCTTAAACCAGTGGGGAGAGAACTTGCAAACTCAACGAAGAAGGAGTTGTTCCGAGTTTTCACCCAGTGCCACAAGCTGGGATCGAACCCGGCTCCTCTTGCTGCGAGGCGAAAGTGCTAACCACTCCACCACTCTCCCCCTATTCGTCTTTCCGTTGCTATGCAACTCGTTTTGAAATTTTTAATATTTAGGCTTAGCTTCTCTATTCGGTGTTATAGTCGCGAGCCAGATTTCCCGCACGGTACTGACGAATCCCAACTAGAGTGCTAGCAGTTGATGAGTTTTTAAAAGTTAGTGACGTCACAGCCGTAGCTTTCGTAATGGTTGTCATGAAAACTCGCGTTTTTTCTCAATAGACGTTGAACATTGGTGACGTCGCTGGGTTTCAAGCTGCTGGCACTCTAAAGGACGAAACCGGTGTACCGTTGGAATTTCTGGCTATTTAATTTAATTTAGTTTTTCACTCGAAGATCTCTTTTGTCCGAGTTTCGCGTCTTTTTGTTTGCTCGAAGACCTATCGGTACGAGTTATTAGTAAGTTTTTAAATTGCTTCAAATTTGTTTAGGGTTTAGCTTTATTATCCCTTTTTAATAATGGACTAATCTACTTATTCGCTTATTTTATCATCCTTTCTAATACCAAAGGCACCACCTTAGGCCCAAGTCATCTAGCGACTTACAATTCCTTTAAACAGGTGGCTTAGGAGGGTAGTGGCAAGCCCTTCATGGCACGCGAGCCAACCGCTCCCTACACTAACTATTTCCGTTAACCTCTACAAGCTTTTATGGAAAGGGGAACCTCTTTAACCAGTAGGGAGAAAACTTGTAAACTCTACGCGGAAGGAGTAGTTCCGAATTACGCACCCAATACCACAAGCTGGGTTCGAACCCGGCTCCTCTCGCTGCGAGGTGAAAGTGCTAACCACTCCGCCACCCCACCTTCAATGTTGTAGAATAAGATGATGTTAAGTATATACTCATATATTTTGTGGTTAAGGCTTGTTCTCACCATCCCAAATATTAATACAATGTTGCTAATTGGTGACAAAACGTTTCGTCTACATTATTTTTAAACTTTAAGGAAATGATATAAAATATTTGAATAATATTCATTTATTACAAAAATAAAAGATTCAAAATTGGTGTCCTACCTTCCCAACGAAACCTGTGGCTCCGGTGATGAAAACACTACGGCCCTCGAAGAACGCCGAAATATCCGTCATCGTCAGCCCACTACCAGAGAAATGTATTCCTAGTTCGAAGGGAGGATTTCTAATATATATCAGCACGCTATTAATCTAACCAAAGATCGAGTTTCTTTTAAGGTTGATTAAAACGTGCTTACCATGCGTGATTATAGAGTCAATTAAGGGTTCGGCAAAGTTCTTTGGGTTTAAATTAACGCCGCGTTTCTGCCTTGGATACTTTTCATAATGGCACATGAAGCGAAGGTCTGCGCTATCTCGCGGCTGTTTAGAAAATTGACTTACGTCTCTAGGATTTTCCGACCCTTGCCTTCCTAATTAAAGAAAACGCTTCTCTAGATATTTGTTTAAAAAAAATTTCATCGGAAGAATATTATGTCAAATTCCAATTATAATAGGTGTTTTATTTGTAAAACTGGGCATTTTTTCTTTCAGGTTGCGTGTGCGAAATTGATTCTATATTGAAATATTTTTTAGAAATTTGACCTTGACCTTAATTTGTGTACCCCGTTGTATCTCTCGAAGAAATGGACTTAGGTTACACGCCAGCCTAAGCCCACTAATTCAATAGTTTTAATCGATTTCTCTGATTGGAATAATTCGCGGTCGCTGGTTCGCTGAACAGCCTGAAAAAGGTTCGGCGGTAATTACGACGGATTAATTACAAGTCTGCTAGATTTCGCTTTAAATACCAGGATACACGAAGAATAAAAGTAACTTAGACGATATTATAGCGTAAGAAAAAAACTGCTCTTCGTGCCGATTGTGTAGACACAGGTTGCTTACGTCGTTGGGTAGCTATCTCATTACGCGGTAAATTATTTCAAATCGGTTAAACTTCGGAGATTATAGTTTGAATATTATGATTTGAGAACGTGATAAAATATGAGACTAAATGAAGCCTATTATTATTTATAGAAACTAGATTTAGAGAACCATCGCGTGATTTTTGTTAAACAGGTTTAATTTTTCTTTACTACTTTTCACAGTTTTTTTCCTTGATCGACTGTTTGAGTAATTTCATTCATTCCAGCATCTAGTTAGAGAGGAGCTGACCACTAACTGTAATCAGTGTACACCAGCCAATAACTTTGACTGCACTTAAATGATTTCGTAAGTGTTTACGCATTTAGCATGATCAAAGTCTATATTCAATTTAATAGTTTTCTAACCGGAATGAAATTCTTGTTCGAGCACTTTAGGAGCAGTGGCGCTGAGCCTTCTCGAATTTTGATTTCAATTTTCGAGTAGGTAATTTGTTTATAAGAAAAATTATCCGTAGGTAATTTGTTTATAAGAAAAATTATCCGTAGGTAATTTGTTTATAAGAAAAATTATCCGTAGGTAATTTGTTTATAAGAAAAATTATCCGTAGGTAATTTGTTTATAAGAAAAATTATCCGTAGGTAATTTGTTTATAAGAAAAATTATCCGTAGGTAATTTGTTTATAAGAAAAATTATCCGTAGGTAATTTGTTTATAAGAAAAATTATCCGTAGGTAATTTGTTTATAAGAAAAATTATCCGTAGGTAATTTGTTTATAAGAAAAATTATCCGTAGGTAATTTGTTTATAAGAAAAATTATCCGTAGGTAATTTGTTTATAAGAAAAATTATCCGTAGGTAATTTGTTTATAAGAAAAATTATCCGTAGGTAATTTGTTTATAAGAAAAATTATCCGTAGGTAATTTGTTTATAAGAAAAAAATGCAGTTACAATTTTCAATAGTCATTACATAGAAAACTGAAATTTAATAAACCTCAGGTATGTTTTGAGCCCCGCTGTTTATAAGTAAATTAACGATAAATTCAAAAATAAGATACCCATGATTTATTGAAATTTACTTCGTGTATTTCAAAAATTGCCCGTTACGCCACAATTTATTATCCTAATTCGAAACCACTTTCACTCATGAGTAAAATAGAAGTATAAAATAATAATTGATAATTAAAACACCTACAATTTTCTGCGCAGCGTTGTGCCATTGTCAAGGCTTAAAGAAAAGCGCCAACAATATTTACTATAGTATAAAAATCAATAGTTTAAACAGTAAATTGCTTGCCAAGTACGTTTTCATATTTAAAAGGCGATAACGTTGGTCCAAAATATTTTTAAAATTGTATTCTTGTTCCTAAATTCATATCCATTAATTTATTAAATTTATGGTTCTTCAATTATTTTTGCGTACACAAAATTTATATTTATATTTTTATTTAGTCTTAATATACTTTAATTAAATAAGTCTAATATTCAACAAGTGAAACGTTTTGTTGTCAAAACCACTAGTCTGATTTCAAAGATTTTCGACAATTCGGTTTCTACGATATTGATAACCCTATTCACCAAATTTGAACCAAATGAGCCGAGGTGGGGTTGAAAAGCTGTGCCCATTTGTCAGAGAACAGATGTCGCCAGGCAAAAATGACCATGAATCGAACGGCAGAACTTCATTCGCCTGGCCATCACTGATGACACCGAAATCTCCACATGTTTCTTACGTAAAGTGTAGCCGATGCCACAGAATTTATCATAACTCCCTATACGGTCTATGGTAAAAGGGTCTATGGTATGGCAATTGATAATCATGCTCTCCGTAGCCTATTAAGAATTTCGATGATCGGGAGCGCGAAATAATTTTTTTTAAATTTGGAAAGTAAGTGACTCGCTCTATTTATGTCCAATCACGCTTATGTAAATAGTACAGCATTGTGTCGAACTTGATCAGTGTTTTACATGATGCACAATTAATGAAAGTGCGATTGTGACCGTTAATATATTTAAACTAATTATTTGCAAATTAAATTTTATGGTAAGTAACAAGTACGTTATTTAGCATGAAAAAAAACTTTTATACTAATGGGAAATTTAGTGTTGTAATTTCAATAATTTAACATTATCTTACCAAAGTAAACGTTTTTTGTACCGTTGAAAGTGTTTTAATTTTCTAGATTCTTTGGCGATCCTTCAAATATTTCGACGGCGGCGATCGCTCTGGCGCCGTTACCTGACATTGCCAAAGTCCATTCACATTTTGCAGAGTTCTCAGTTAAATAGACAATCATTAAAAATACTGTTGGGAAAATAAGAAAAGGGATACTTATATGCTTACGTATGGATAATTAATAAAGCCATTAGAGTCCATTAGACGTTGTATTTTTTATAAGGTTACTTTATTCTTTAAATGGTTTCGGTACTTGCTCATTTGAAGAATTTCAGTACTCAATGCTACTTATATTTCTCTGAAATTTTGGCGCCCTTGAATAAGCTATTTTGGATTTGAAATTTGGTAGTAAAAATGATTTTATCCATATTAATCGAAAGAAGTACGAAAAAGTAGATTCATTTATACAATCCCAAATACATTTTCGTCCAGAGTTAGAGGTGATTTTGCTTTGGATATAGAACCAACCACTTAGTCAATGTCAGGTGAAACAATTATACATTTTCGGAGAGTGGCACTGAAAATTTAATTACAGACTGCGTTTCAAAAACGTCACGTCCAATATCAAAATAATTCACCTTGTGACCGTGTCACCCAAAGCTTAATTACTAACAGCAAATTGAATGTCTGTAATATTGATTAGACGCCAATTAAAAAATACTTTGACCTCTTCGCGAGGCATTTTTTTCATAAAAGGTATTGAAAGGCGGTAAAATGTAAACAAACAAATCAAAAAGTAGGAGTAATAACACCCCACAAACAAATAATCTTATGTGGGGATATCTAAATCAATGTATTATAGTGTGACATAATGAAACTAATAACTATAACTATTTAAGGTTCATGAATATTATTTAGTCAACAAGCTAAGTGATCTTTGGATAGTATAAATTACTATAATCAGTTTAGTTTTAAGCGTTTATTATCACTATCATTTGTATCACTACATATCTTTTACAAACGCAGTTACTCAAACAATCATTTTATATCATCGGATAAATATTTTCAATTCACATTGCGTAAATGAATCGCTCAAAATGGGTTTGTTCCATGTTAAATCTTTAAATCTTTAAACATCTTTTTAATTTATCTGTGAAATTTTTGCTCGCAAGTAGCTGAAATTATGTTTTGAAAATATCGGTCATAATTAGGTCATAAAGCGGCAAGAGCAAGTTTAAGAAAATATATTATTTCTTAATATTTTAATCACATATACCAAATAATACAAAATATATTGAAAATCATTGTACGTTATACAACTAAAGAAAAAATATTTATATAACATTAGACACTGCAAGTAAACTATCTATATTGGAAATGAGCACAACGCTATCAGTTCTAGCATAACTTGGAATAATTACGCGAACGTACATTTCAAGGTTACATCTTGGAAAAAATGGCTTTTTCTCGCTGCTTCCCGCCTCTTGCCTTAATGAGAAAGTAAGTGGAGAGAATATATTTTCATTGGCAGACCATCAACCATAACGAAAGAAACCAAACCCTTTAATTTATTTAAGGCTGGTTTTCACTTGGGCCAAAATATTAATTTAGTCCCACGAAGTTTCAAAGGTCGACCACCGCCGTCGTTGCATTTTGCCTTGGCAGAATCACGCGGTTAAAGCCCGAAAACAATTACCCCAAACCTTTTACCACTAATTTTTTGAGAAACCAGCCTCATCGTTTCATTAGATTGGTTCTGAAAATATATTACTCATTCCTAGTAGTAGATATGAGTTTCCGCTTCGAGTTTTTTCTGTGATAGAGTTTATTGATATTACGCAGCGGCTGATACGCGCGGTTGTAATTTAAAAAGGATATTGGTGTCAGGTTTACCAGTGATACCCCACTTCATGTGTATCTGATCCCTGTGTTGCACGGACACCACATTGAATTTTCTGAGGATGGAACTCAACATTATTAAGGCAGACTTCACAGCGAAAGAGTAACCTGAAATTTACAAATAATAAAGCGAAATATTCACAAATATAAATTAATTATTTAATTTTTTAAATTTTCATACTCAAAAGCTACCACTATAAATACACATAAACAAATAATTTAAAAGGTACATTTTAATTGCAAAAAATTTTGGGCAATAGCCGTCTGGTTTTAACTATACGTTTGTGCTTTTTATAACGTCATCTAACAGCGTAACCTAACAATGTAAGTTCCAATAAGTTGAAGCTAATTTATTTATTATTTGAAGTAATATTTAGCTAAATATTAAATACTTTGTGTTTCATTTCTATTTATTAATTGGGATATTATTGTAAACGTTGTTTTCGAAAGATTGTATAGGTACAGTGGAAATAAGGATCAAATTTCAAATACGTATATTGAATAATAATGACGGGAATCCCCGATAAAATATTTGCAAACCACTTTTATATTACGGGAAAAGACGTCGTTTGTCTGAGACAATTGAATTTCGCGAATCATTATGATAAGAACTCATAGTTGGGCGATAATTAGCTCCGCGCCGTATCACTAAAAACTACTTAGAGCCCGGAAAACCTGTGTGGTCACTTTGGATGAAAATGTTTAAAGTAGTAGTTTTCCTAAAGGTCGAGATCAATATTCTCAACGTCTTAATCCCCATGTTTATAGTAGTTATTTTTTGCTATAAGAATTTAGTATATTTTTGAGATAAACATTTTGAAGGTCGAGATCACCACTTACCAAAGAACACCCATTTGGGTACCCCTGAATTAACAAATACCCACAATCCCGCAGAGAGGGATGGAACACTGCCCATTGGCTTAATTGTTTCTTTAAAATACTTACCGATGCAATTTCTAATTCCACTTGAAAATGGAACGTAAGCGTATTGCGGAAGCTCTTTGATGTTCTCAGGAAAGAATCGTTCTGGTCGGAATTCCTCGGGATTGTCGAAGTACCTGGGATCTTGGTGCACTTCCTTGATGAAGCCGACCACTTCCGTTCCTTTCGGAATCACTCGTCCGGCTACAGAAATTAAATGACGGCACATTGAGATTAAAACCGAAATAATTCAGAAAATAAACTTAAAGCGGGACTAAATATTTAAGACCCTGTATTTAAAAAAATTGTAATGACCTATTTCAGCATCTTTATCCAGTTTTCTTCCAACCATTGGTACAGGGGGGCAAAGACGCAATGTTTCCTGCGATCGGAAAAATAATGACATTATAGATACAACTGAGCTGAATATTTTAGTAAACTACGTTTAAAATGCCGAAAATTTCATTTCACTCAACCACTCCACTTGGAATCAAGCTATATTGTTCATATTTAGTGATGAAACTACTCCTGTACGGATATGTGGATGGCATTACGTTATGCGCGAGGATGAGGAGAACCAAACTTTCTTCCACAAAATAGAGAGACCGTACCGGCTTTCACGTATTGTATGTGTGAGCTCCTAGTAAAATAGACTATAAACAATCTAATTTTGCACGCTTCTGAACGAAACTGCCAGGCTCACAAGATGACACGAGACTATATGCACGCTTCTTGACTTAAGTTAAATGGATCATGAAAAGAGCTGCCATAATACAATGTGGAGACATAACCTATGAGTTTATTTAATGTTCTAAGCTATTTCAACTTTTTACTTTTATGTGAACAAATATAACAAAAAAATATGGCAGCTATATTGAATATGAAAAAAAAAATATTTTAAAACCTAGCGCTAGGGACTATTTCATATAAGATAAAATAAATACCAAAAACTTCCCGGCCTCGGAAGATTATTTGAAGTTGGGGTACGATAAAAGGGGAACATTTCGTGACAACATGGCTACCACCCTCACCCCTTCGCGACTTCAATAGCCAATGAGTGTTTTATTTAGTCACTAAGCTAACTTCTACCATTTTCCATGTCTATGATGATTCATTCAATTAATAATTTGAATTTGAATTTAATGAGTAAAAAATTGTAGCTAAATTTATAGTTAATCGAGCATTTTGTCAAGGCTCTATATCCGAAATATAACAGTTGTTATAGTTAGATGGCACCGTGGGCTCCATGAAGCATTCTGACGTGAGTTACGTCTATACCATAGATATTTGTAAGCAATAAACGGTCCCCACGTATGATCAAATATCAACCGAGCCCATGATCAAATGTCAACCAAGCACATGCTCAAATATCAACCAATATGGTGTTTCTGCCCTAGCTAGCGCATTACCGATTAACTGTTTAAATATATTCTAGTCTTTAGGGACAATTCCATCACGAATTATTTTTTTAGGCATAGTCGTTTATATTTATAAATATACCCGCTTTATTGGTAAATAGGATACTTTCCGTTGAAATTTGTTAGCATTTATGATCAAAGTTGGTCGGTTATACATTCATAATTGCCGTGTTTAATGTTAAAATTTGGACATTAAAATTGATGAGCATGGAAGACATTTTACAGAACAAGTTGATAATTAAACTGCTCAGATTTTTTATATGTACATGGTATCCGTGAAGGTTAACATTATAAGGGAAAGTACGATCTGTTAAATAAAATCAATTGTACCTTAAACGCGTACGTCAGGTATTTCATTTGTGCCATATCTTGGGAAGTAATTTCCCTTTCAACCTCGTTTCCAAATATAGCGTCCAATTCCTCTTGCACCTTTTTTTGAACCTCCTTGTAGTATCCAATAAAATAGATGGCCCAGACTAAAGTCGTTGCTGATGTATCATACGACTTTTACGAGAAATTAACGTGCGTTAGTACGTTTAAAGTTAGAAATAATTATTTTGGGGCAAACCAGACTTACCGCTGCCACCAAAGTGGTCAATTCGTCAATTATTTCTACGTCCCTAAAACTCTTGTTCTTCAATTGTTCGTAAATGAACGAATCCATGATGGACATATCTTCAACTAATTCGACCTCGGAACCATCCTTCCTACTTAGTAAGTCCGTGATCACCGTTCGTCTTTCCTTCATTAGCTAAATAGCAAGAACAACAGAGGTCAGTAAGAACATTTCTAAGCGTCCATTTTAACGTAATGTTACAAAATCGATTTTGGAGTTTTCATATCGTTTAAAAATATCTGATTTTTCCCTTAAAAACTCATTTACATTTTTAGACAAATTAAATATAGCATCTGGAGGTTGACCTGAAAAAATTATATTAAACACATTGTTTCATAGTCGTATCGTAAAGGTTAACTTTCTTGACTTTGGTTAAATATAATAATTTAAATGAGTTTTAGTTAAATTGGTTAAAATAATTTAATTAAAAATTAACCACTTAATTTTTTCGCAAACTTTCGGGTTAGAGATCCCTTTTTTTAAGTCGTTTGAAATATGTAACGGATTCGTTCCGTTTTAAAAGGGGTCTCGAACCCGAAAGCTCGCGAAAAGGAAATTAATGGATTAAGTTTTTAATAAAATATTTTATTAAGTCTCATTTAATTTATAGTTCCATAGGATTAGCTCTTCGGTCTACACGACTTTTCACTAACGGCTTTGTCTTTAAGCCATTTATGCATTAAAAAAAGACAAAGGAAAATTAAAAAAGAGCCATCAAAATGGTTTGAAATTAACTATTTTTCGTCTCATATTAATTTTGTTTTATTTTCAAATGTGCTTTTCACTTGTTATTTAAAAAAGATAACAAAATATTACATTCAAAAGTGTCTTTACTTTAGTGTTATTTAACATTTAATTATCACGTCGAAGGTTGTAGCGTGGTAATGGCTACGGGTCAGCAGCAACGGCATTTCGCGCTTTAACTGCTTGGGGGGAATAAAAAACTTGTTGAGGTTAACGGTAATAGTTAGTGTAGGGAGCTGTTGGCACGCGTGGCATGCAGGGCTTGCCACCACCCTCCTACGCATTGTAACCCGGCCACCTGAATTAATGGCTTCAAAAGTCGCTTGACGACTTAGGCCTAAGGTGGTACCTTGGGTATTAGCCTAGCCGGGCTGACTTTTAATCCTTTCCATGGTACCGTTTGACGTAGGAAACATTTCGTGTTACGCGCTGAACTTTATTTTGGGCAGTGATCATTGTTCCTTTTAATTGGGTGACTTTCATCTGATTGTGACCAGACAGTTAATATCGTTATTGTTGTTTCATGAAGATTGCATCTCCAACCTTCAACAGTGATTGTTGAACCTGTCCCTTTTTATCGATATATAGCTAAGCTTTCATCTTTTTTATCTTGTACTTTTTTTAGACAGTTTCGCGATGTTGAACCGTGCATGTGTCAGGTAATTTGGAAAAGGACTGCTGGGCCAAAGAGTAATTCTGCCGACAAAATGTCTGTGGACAAAAAAAGGGTTGAACGATAGTGAAAAATGTCAATGTGAAGGTCGTTTTTAATATCGGTGCTACCCCACGTTGATCGTGAAACTTTCTACTATTCAATTGGCTTGGGTTTATCCTGGCGTTATTTTCCTAATCAGAAAACCTTGCTCTTTTACAAAGATTCAGAATTCAGGGTCATTGTGGGGTGGTCCGTTGTTAATCTTACGTAAAATCTGATATGGCAAAGGTCGTGAGGGTTTATAGCAGTGGGTAACGAGTAGTTGCGGAATATGTCGAGGGAACTCGTTGGATGAACAGGAATGTTAGTCAGTAATTAAGAGTAGATTGCTGTCATCGAGACATATACATATCGAAGCACATTGTGGCAGTTCAGAACCAACTAAAGGTGCAACAGGAGGTGAGATTGTTCTTGTGGCTTGACATGGCATACCATTTCGAATCATTTTCTCACTCTTCTTGTTTACATCGGGAAAGCAGATATTTTTTACGGACCCTCGACTTGCCTTTAACTATCCCTTTTTGCTCTTGGATCTTGAAGTACCAGATCAACGATGAATTTCGTTTTTTTGAGAAGAAATCCACCGTTCCCATTTAGTTGCTTTCTAAACTCGATTGAAGCTAAGAGGAAGTCTATCTTAATCCCAGGAGTCTTACGAGCAGTGATGCATCATGTGGTACATATTTATGTCACTAATACTCTTGATAATGTCTTGATTCTAGGCGTCGGCTTACTCTGTTCTCTTCTGTGCGTTCTTGTTTTTGCAATTTATTTTTACAAAGTTGAAAATATAATCAAATTATTCAGGCGTCAATCGACAAATCTTAAATGTATAAATAATCATAATGAAGTTCATTGCACAGTCTTAACTTAGGTTTTAAATTGTGATAATCATAAGATTTCTTTCTATCTGAAAATACTTATCTGATCCAAATTCTCTGCTATTTTTATTTTACAAAGATTGATTAGTAATAATGTGACAGTTATTTTATTATTAAATTCTTAACTTTTGAACTTACCACAAAACCGCGCCATATTTCATTAGAAAAATGTTTAGTGGTAAATTCCAAAAATTATAACGTCGTACATTAAGCGATGTGATTTTCTAATTGAGCGCGTACCATGCGAAAATGTTTGATCAGCCAAAGTGATCGATTGACACGCGTAATAGGCTAGAAAAATGCGCAAGCAAGCGAAGAACCGAATTTCCACACTATGGTAGGGCCTTGATACTACTTTTGCAAATGCTCATTTTTTTCGTTAATAATAAATAAATATTCCTTTAATTGGTTTAAAACCTGTCGTGATCTTCATCGTTTACGTTTCCAGTATTCTTGATATCGCAAATTACTTGTGCGATTTTATTTTGAAAAATTTCAAAAGTAGATCTTCAAAATACCGGTTTAAAATGTCGTAATTTATCAGCTCTAATCTTTATAATCTACTTAGAAAAAATATCTTCGAAAGTGAGGTGTATTTCTTTAGAAATTGCTTTGTTTGAACCGCGCGTGTCAACGCATAATCGGATTACTCAAGTCTTGTCCAACTAAGGGCGAAGTACAAGAACCAGTGGAGATATCCATAGTGTTGGTCCTGTAGATTTTTGCAATTTTACTTGGATCCCCGAGAGACTGTACCTCCTTTTCAAGCGCGTTTCTTGTGTGAAGCGGAATACGTGGATGAGTACAGTGGGACCCTTTGTCTAATCTTTCTTCCATCAGCTTATATCCGTTCTTGCGACAGCGCCCATTTCGGTGACGTTCTATATTGTTAGTCCGGTTTCAGCGATTATTACCAAAAGCATTCGTGTTCTTTTTCTTCTTACACGTTTTCCTTTAAGGCCCCAAAAATTGCAGGGTCGATATTTTGCTGGGCATTCCCCTTGATGATGGTTAGCATCACCACAGTTGGAGTAATTAAGTACGGGAAAAGATCACATGGCGTTTGTACTTTGTTCACAGTGGATTTCGAGACGGAATTGGATGCAACAGGAATAACAATTAGTATGTAGTGTCTGGAGGTTGTTTCCATCGAAGTGGCATGGGCATCCTCCAAACACGAAGATCGAGGAGACGAGTAGGGAGGATGATCATCAAGTTTTTATAAAATGTGCTTTAAATTCAGTATCTAAATAATTAAACTAGAAATCAGCGTAAACGTTATCAATAACCATATTTTGTCTTTTCTTCGTGGTACACTGCTTGGCGAAATTCGAATATGATTGAAATTCACCAAAGGTGTAAAATATTTGTTGAGGGCCGCTTGAGCCTTTATATAATTCACATCAGTTCAATTTTTAGAAAAATCCCGAGCAGAATGTGTACTGCAGCTAGGGCTTCTAACGATGATCTGAATAAGGCAATCTGATTACTATTTATCATATAAGATATATCGCCGATAAAAAACCTGAATTAACTGGCTACCTGTTCCTTTTTAATCTGACCTGCGGCAATCTAGTTTTGTTATCACGTTTCGGTAACCGACGAGGCCACAGATATAGAAAGCAGTTATTTTCTCTGATAAGCGCGTAGATATCTGTTTATATGATGTCTACTTTCCGACATCTAGTTGAATGTTTTTTATTCTTTTAAATTTTTGTATAGCAACAAAAAAAATGGCTTAGTTCCAAGAAGTCAATATAAAGATATACTAAAAAAGTATATCCGCCGTTATCGCGGGTTAAAGATACAATAGGTGTTTTCGTAAATCCGCCGCTTCACTTTTTACTGTTGGGAGTACTGCCAACCGAGGCATTTTTTAGTTGGCTGTAATAGCCGTTTTTGTTTTCGGTTTCGTCTAAAGTGTCGCCTGCTAAAGTTTATGTTTTTTTACCTAGACCATTTCGATCGTTTCGCCATATTTTTAGGTTAAATTGTTATTTAATAAACTAGAAAATTATTAGTTAAACATTTGAATCTTATTTTGAAGGGTTCAAGATAAGATAAATTGATTTTGTTGTATATCTAAAGGTATGTACCATATGCAAACTTTTGATAGTGCCATTATTTCCTACACGACCAAAAATATAAAATATATTAAAACCTACCTAGGAATATTTTCATTTATGGAGTCCATAACCCACCTAACACTTAGCCAACATATAAAATAAATACTAAAATACTAAATAGGACCACAATTGTTATTTTCTCAAAGGCCGCTGTTGTTTCACTATCACCCAGTGTACCTGAAGCAGACGCCAAATTCGAACAAAACAACGCGTAACTCGTTTCTATGACGTTTTTGTGACGTCGACCCCAACAGTAAAACAAGTTCGTCGGCAGGGAAAACAATTTGCTTATTCAGCTATTTAAAAAACAGATCAACCCCTGAAAGTCATATAGGCTTGTCAGACAAGCGCAAAAGCGTATCCGCGTACTGCCGTTAAAGTAAAAAATCTGTTATCCGCTAAAGGTATCGGATTAAAAATAATCCAGTTCATCTTTGAAAGCATCAGACACCAGATCAGCGTTAGAAGCCCTAACTGCAGCGTCGGTGAAAGCCCCCACGACAAGAATACAATGACTAGTAGCCATTTGCTAGATTGGAGACCAACTTTAAGTGGCTCCGTGCGTACCAAAAATGGGGGAAAGTCTGTACTCATTATAGTGAGGCTTAAGAGCGAAATAATAGAAATGCTGTTTGAGAAAAATGCCGCGTGAGAAACAATTTAAAAGTATTTTTCGTTGCCAGTACTATGTTCTAACTTGATTTTAAATAACTAAATACTTACAAACAACTATGAAACAAATTAAGACCCTGCCTAGAGAGATGATTCGTTGTCTGTATGCCAAAGTACCGCATATAAAGTTCCTGGAGCGTCTACTCGACTACCGCTACATTTTTATATATGCATATATCCAGTATTATGAACTTTGAGGCCAAAATGTTAAAGTTAACTACGCCATAATAATGACGGAGGAAGATGACCTTCAGCATGGCACTAAGCGGAAAGAGGATTTCAATTTCCTATACCTCTCGTGGGTGCGATTAGGCTGGCAGTAGAAAGAATGCTGCTAGATCTCAGTTTGGTCACGGTGAGCAATAGAAAATTAACGGAAACTTTATGATATACTTAGTTTGTTACCTTTAAAACCGACCATTATATACAGACTAACATAGAGCGACCTAGTGGACAACAAAAAACTGTATTTAGCTGACCCTTTGTGTTTTATAAAGAAACAGCGTCTGCTTATCAGACGAAAATCACGCAGCTAAGAAACTTCTCGCGTTGTCCGATATGTTAAATCGCAATGTAGCAAACGCTGCTGCCCAGAAATATGTACAAGGAATTTGGTTTAAGTCTTATGGTGTGTAATAAAAAGTCTTATAAAATAACTCACATTTTCAAAGAATTTCCGTAGTTCCCCTCCAATTTGGTGATATTGTTTTCCAGTAAATAGTTTGGTAACGAACACGTCTAAGCCGACCAAAGGATTTGCCATACTTGTAATATACAATTCCTCAAATCTGAAATGTTAATACTTTTACTTCACAAATACTAATGTATGCTAGATTCATTTAAAATTATATTAGATTAGATTATTTAGAGAATGAGTTTTCATTAAGATTGTAGACATTTTGCTGTTGACATATGCAGCGTTGTTGGAAGTGGGTGGAGCAGAAGGAGCCCCAGCAAGTCTGATTTTTATTAGATCACTGTGACGTCTATAATGCAACCATTAGCTGGACGAAAATGTTCGATAACGTGCCAGTGAAGGCTCTGTAAATGCAATGTATTATTTGTCACAGACAATTTATGGGTAACTCGGCCACGGTCTTTCCGTGAAACATACGGTGAAAGTATATAAAATGTGCCAATCTTGTTTGTCAGTCGCTCGTGAGTGAATAATTAGATAGAGGTTGATATGGCACATCGAAAACCACTTTAATTTACTTCTTCTTTTATGGTTGGTAAGCTCTTCGAAGAAAACATAGTGACCTTTTCAAAATCAATAGTGTTCGGTAGATCGTGCGTAGCAACAAGAATCCGTAGTTTAGCGAGTACAGTAGTGGAGGACATGGAAAACACCAGAAAGAATTTGAGTCCTTACGAATGGGAATGTTTGCTTCTGAAAGGGGCCAGCTAAACCTATATGCAACCGTGACTACATGTATAATTTTATTTACCGCCACTTAGTGGTAGAGTCTGGTAGTAGGGAAACAGAGAGCGTGCAGGTATTATGTTTGTTAATAAAAACCCTAGTTGTGATTACTTCTGAATTAGTCAGTTTATTAAGTATCAAAACTACATCACAACATTATGGCGACGGAGATAAACAGTTACTATCTCGACCTGTGAGTTTGTTACCGTTATAGCCTTTCTCTACCATCTTTTTTTCTACCCTTTTTGTCGCACCTCGTGTGGGAAAGACTTAACTTACCACCGCCGTTACTCCTATAATTTTTGCCGTATCAACCTCTATCTCTACCCCAGTACCCGCCGTTCATCATCGAGGGCACTACCGTTGAAACAGCATCTCGTCGGAAGACCTGGATCCAACGTTTTGAAAATCTTATGACAACAATGGGTGTCCTTTCCGATGCGAGGAAATAAGCCTTATTGTCGCACTATGCTGGCGAGGAGGTCGAAGACATTTTTCTTTCCCTGAATACCATCACACCTGCGCCAACCTATGACGAAGCAAATACTAAACTCACAGACCATTTTTCCCCGGTATGCACAGCTGATTACGAAACGGTGAAGGGGAAACTATCGATAGTTTTCATGACAGTCTTCGCCACCTCTCAGCTACCTGCAATTTTGCTGACGCCGAGAGATAAATAAAAATTCAGATCGTGCAGGGTTGTATATCCTCAACCTTAGCCGTCCAAATTTTACGCGAGCCAACCTTTGTCTTAGACGACGTATTAACATTAGCTCGCACCTTGGCATTATCAGACGCTCGGGTAAAAGGCATTGAAACCACCGCTCCCTTCCGTCACTATCCCCGTCTACCAAACCGGTATTTCAGATCGACTGCATCCAATCAGGCACCAATCATCGTAAAGACGCTCGAAGTAAAGCACCTCTAAAAACGCAAACTTGTGGTTTGTGTGGAAACTCATAGAGTCACAAGAATGGAAAACAGAGTTGTCCGACTTTCGGTAAAACCTCTGCAGTGCAGGTCCACGACCCCAGCGCCACCTCCCAGATGTTGCCCCCCCAATCCAACCTCACACCGGCGCCTCTAACCGACAATATACGCGTCCGAGGAATCTCACTCATCCTGTAAACACAGTTTCTTCAAGCTTCGTTCCATTATAATTGATCCAACGCCAACCGGTTGACTACCAAGAACTCGATTCCGATGATTCCAAATTTACCTGATCTGCCACTACCAGCGACGCGCCTCAATAACAAAAGTCAATTGGATTTCAGATAACGGCGCAACCATAAACGTTCGCTCTACTTTTGATACCTTAGTACCTATACCTACGTTGAGCCCATCGTAAGTTACTTTTTTTTCCTTTTGGGGAAGATCCCTTTTTACCAGTTCTTGGTAGCTTTACCAAAGAGGAACTACTCGACCCCTTTTGGGATGTCAATCCTGTTTTTACTTGGATCTTATCTACATCGTCATTTCCGTGGCTGACTCCACGAAAGCGATACTTAATCGATACCCTACCATTTTCGACGGGGTGGGAAGTTAAAATGTAAACAAGTGAAGCTCCACATAGATCCTTTCATCTATTCGACTGTTCGATGGGTTCCATTTCATATGATTGAGAAACTCGACCGTGAACTTGACAATTTGGTAGGATTTGAGATTATCGAAAAGGTCACCCGACCGACCCCTGGGTTTCACCTCTAGTCTTAATTCCAAAACCTTACGACCCTAAGGCTAGACGAGGATGTGTCGACATGCACGCTGCAAATACGACTATTCTCCCGAACAATACTGTCGACGATATCGTGGCGATTCTCAGCGCCTGCACTGTTTTCTCTAAGCTGGATCTCCGAAGCGGTTACCACCAGTTGGAATTGGAGGCTTCATCTCGGTACATTACTACTTTCTGTTGTCATGGTGGGCTATATTGGTACAAATGCCTCAATTTTTGGAATTTTCAAGACGCCATCCATACAGTAATTTAAGGTATTCCCCACGTCCTAAACTTAACTGACGATATTGTCCTTGGTGGCGTTAGTCAAACTACCCACGATGAAACTCTGAGCGCTACACTGCACGCTATAACGACTAACGGTTTAACTCTGAATCGCGACAAATGCGAATCCAGAAAAGATTAACTAAAGTTCTATGGAATGGTTAACAGCGCCAAAGTCTGCACATACACCCGGATAAGGTGAAGGCACACCAAGTAGCTTCCCCTCCTCGATCAGCCTAAGAGGTCCTGAGTTTCCTTGGTATGGTAACCTTCTGTTCCCTTTTTTTACCGCACTATTCCACCATCACAGAATCACTCCTCCGTCTGACCAAAACAACCGAAACATTTCAATTGAGTACCGCGCACACTTAAGTTTCCAACAAAATCAAAGAAGAACTTGCGTTCAATAGAAGCCTTGCTTTTTTCGACCCCAACCTTTGCTTTTCCATCTAAACCGATGACAGTCCGGTTGGACTTGCTGCAATTTTGGTTCTACTCGTCGTTGGGTAGTCGAGTATGCTAGTCGCGCTCTCACTCAGACAGAAACCCAGTATTCTCAGATCGAGAAAGAGGCGAAAAATTTCACATCTACATTTTCGGGAAACAGTTAACAATCGTCACCGACCGCAAGCCTCTCGAATTGGTTTTCAACAACACCAATCCGCACTCCTCCACTCACATCGAACGCTGGCGTTTGCGTCTTCAAAGGTACGACTATGTTACCCGTTATGAGAAAGGAATTCATAATCCAGCGGACATTATTTCAAGATCTCCGCTACCGAGACCGGATCCTTGTCCAGAATCTCTTCAGGCCGACACTTTGGCACTTTATGTACTCAAAGCTTTATCACTTTCGCAAGTACAAGAAGCAAGTCCACTTTGCAATAACTTATTAAACTTCTACCCTATCGTGATTGGCATATTCCGAAATGTGCCACCGACGCCAGTTCTCACACGGATCTTCAGGCTACGGATAAAATTAAGGCCGACCTTTCGGTGGTCTATGGTGTTTTAAAGAGAGGGTCTCTGTACGACGTATGGCTACTGACCTCGCCCACGAAGGACACCAGGGCATGGATCATATGGTTGACGACAGAGTAACTACTTGTTTCGCTTGCCAAGCTTCTAGTCAACCTCGCGACCCGGCTCCCATAATACCTTATCCTTTGTACGAATGGCCCAGGGAATGCATCTCTATCGATTTTGCAGGACCTCTTCCAAGCTCTGACTACTTACTACTCACCAATGATGACTACTTATGTTTCCCAGTTGTCGAGGTCGTTAAAACACCAGTTAGTCACGTGATCCTCCCGGTTTTAAATCACATCTTTCGCACCTTCGGCGTACCACGAACAGTCAAAAGTTACAAAGATCCTCCTTTTAACGGACAGGATTTCCAACATTTCGCGTTCTGGCTAGGTTTTCACCACAGCCGCGTGACTCCACTTTGGCCACAAGCCAATGGGCTTAAAATAACTCGGGAACTTTGACTGAGGTTATTTTAACTTAACTCTGGTTTGGAAGTTAAATAAAAAGTCGTTCTTATTTGAAAATATATAAAATAGTTTAATAGGTAATGGTTGATTTTATGGGAGCGCTTATTTTGTCGAACTTGGTTCTCTACGAAGTCTTACTACTAAAGTTTTTCTCCGAAAATCTCCTTCTTCAATTTCGAGCGTCTTCTCAGGCGCACCTGTATTTTTACCCTCCAGGCCTACTTCCCAATTTTTCCACTCTTATTGTTCGGGTCCGGTTAACGGGCTTTTCTGGGAATCGGGGCTCTGCTAGAAAGCTTATGCCTTCCTTCAACTCGTTTTTGGGGTTTTTACACTAACGCTTTGCTTCCGAACCAAATTCGACACGGTTACAACAAACAAAAAAAAACACTTGTTACAAAAATATATTTTTCCTTTTTTGGTTTCGACACATTGTGAAACACCTAAGTTCTAACAGGGCTAGTAGAACATACCGACTGACGTGAGACGGTTAATCAGTGCCTTCTGAACTATCGAGGCACACCCCATTCATCGACTCTCGTTGCTCCCGCCACCATCATGTTTGGTAGAGACATTTTGACAAAAATTCCCTCAAGTGCCCACTGCTCCCGACATTTCTTCGATTCTGGCTAATTTTCGCGTTTCGGACGCCGCGGCTATAGCGCCTATGACACGCTACGCCAAGGCTAAGGTGTCGCTCGGCTCACAAACCTTTTGATGGGGGATAGAGTAATTGTTAAAACCCGGAAGCAAAGGAAATTGGTACCCATGTTTGCGACGGATGCGCTAGTGGTAATCCAAGTTAAAGGGTCTATGATCACCCCGAAAATTTGGAAAGTAAAATAACACGAAACCAAAGCTTCTTCAAGCACTTCCGAGGTCAGTCAATTCAATACCCCCATGAAGTCGATCAGGGTGACGACCACAAACCACAGCAGCCTCAACAACAACAAAGAGTTCCGGTTATGTCACAAGAAGACATTCAACCCGGAAACATCCCAGAAGTCCCGAGGTACAACTATGGTCAAGATAGAAGACCTTGAAGATTTTTGATTGACGAGATTACTATTTAGTTGTAGTAATTTCGTTTTAAACGATTGAAGGTAATAAAGTTATAGAAAAAAAAGAAAAGAAATAAAAAGGGAAAAAAATCGAATACTGATTTGTAACCTTTAAACTTCTCATAAGTTACCTAACCCACCCATATCAAGGGAAGGATTGTAGTGTTTAGATTGTTAGTATTAATATACCTTACCAGTGTTTTTCACATTTATAAGCCAATTTTCAAGTGAGCTAAAGTAAGGAATAGTACTGACTTTTCAAATCTCCTTACAATTCCGTTGTCGTGAAGCATTTCGTTTTTTCCAATTTTTCCAATGACCCATTCTATAAAGAGAAATATTGAACAAAATACCACTGTTTATACTGGCGTTACTCGAAAAGTAATACAACTTTTAAACACCAAAAACAGCGAATTCGCGTTAAATTGGCTAATTTAAAATTGGGTTAGTACACTGGATAAATTATTTACTAAGGCTTATTCGGTTGACTTACCCATTGCAACATCAAAAGAGCCACGTACAATGTACTGATGCAGAGAAAAAGTAGTTCCATCTGAAATTCTAGATAAACTGGAGCACATAGCTAACGCTTGTTTATTTGTTAACATTAAGTATTTTTCCAATGATTTTATTCCCATGTTGGCATTGATGAATTTTCTATGGTGCTTCCACTGGTCGTTACCACTGAATAAACATTTCATTTTTTTTAAATAAATTTTTTTTTATCTTATTAGAAATAATATGCGTGTTTATGTTAAAATTGGTGACATGGCTAACTTGTAGATTTACTGAAAGATATTTTCAACATAGATTTTCAAAACAAATCTCCACTTATAACATTTAAATTACGTGAGAGATTGATAGGCATTAAATTTTATAAAAAGATCTTCCAAATTATTCGTAATTTAAAACTAGTTTCGCAGTTTGGTAGTTTGCTGTTTCGAAAGATTTTAGGGAGAAACGTTCTTCTCCTTAAATAATTTTTGAGTTACGGATAAGATTAAATGACCTAAAACGCTATTAAACTTGTATTTATTATGTAATTTTACTTTGCGAAGATTATATTAAAACAACATTTAGGAAATTAGTGAAATACACTACTTACTCTGCTGTTATAAGGCCATCACCTCCAAACACTTTCAATGCTTTCATGAACATTGACTTTGAACCGGCTTCTTTGTTTTTAAACAAATCCTTATAAATAAAAGTATATCGTTAACAGTCGTCTAATTTAAAGAAAAAAGGCAGGTTCTTAAAGCACCCCACTCCGAAAACGCCATAAATGCTCATCGCTCGGCTTGGAAGTGAAACGCGTTTATAATACTATAAAATTTAGTCAAAATATTTTTACATAAATTTAAAAATATAAATACCACTTATGATACAATAGATAGTTTTTTAAATAAAAACTATGTATTGTACAATAAAAGGTATTTATTTATTTTTATTTGGATTTGTAAAAGAAAGTTTTTGTAAAAACAGTTAGGGTTAAAATTTAAAAGTTTTACAGAGAGAAAATAGTTAGTTATTCGACTTTACCTTTCCCACAGGTAAACAATTTTACACATCTATGTATGGCGATTGTATGTTCAACCCGAAGGAGACATTTGGAAATAGGAATTGAAGTAGTCAGATTGGTCTAACTGAGCAAAGAACTCGCGTAAATTGGTTCCTCTTACAAATTGAAACAAAGGGCCTTGATTTCTACAGCCATATATATACGATTTTATAGACAGAAAAACACCATTTTGACAGTAAAATATATGAAATTTTTTTTTAGTATTGATAAAATGTGATATTTTGATAATTATTAAAAACATTACCTAAATTTTTTAAGATTATAATTTGATAAAAATATATTGAATAAAATAAAAGTATTCATTAAAGGGAGTATGCTCGTCCATATTAATGGTGGATCAATGAATATCGCATTTCTGCCAACATGTTTAACAGAAGCTAGCGATGATTGGCAAGATTATTATCTTAAAAATAAGCAGATGCTATTTCGATTTAGTTCCTACCGTCTTGAAGACCCATGAATAAAAAATAATAATAGCTGAAATGCACAGTATGAAAAGAGTGAATAAGATCGAATCATTAAGAATAATTCTTCCACACTGTCTACTATGACTATTATTCAATTTCCTAATCATCCACATTTTCTTACTTGAATAGTCTCAGCTGATGTCAGGAATACACAGTTTGCAGTGAAGATTCTTGAATAAAACATTCCGTCTTTTCGAAAAATTTTAGATGCTCCAGTAAAACTCTCGAGAACCTCTGAAAAAAAGTTATTTCATTAATATTTTGATATTTTGTTTTAACATGCCACATTATAAATCTAAAATATGAGAGATCCAAATTCGACTTTGAATGAAAATTGCAATGTTTGATTGGGATTTGATGAAAATTATTGGTTCGAAACAGAATTGTATTTAATCTAGATGTGTCTTGATTTAAAATTTCGACATTGAATCAACCCTTACCACAATCGATGCTGATTTTTTAAATCTAAAAAAGACAAGTTTTAAACTGCCACAGTTCCATATTTATCCTTATTTCAACCTTAATTCTTGCTTAATTTCGACCTTAATGAAGGTTTATTGTATAATGTAGATATGAACAAGATTTAAACACTCGCCATCATAATACACTCATAAGTCTTTTTTCTAAATTGTCTCAATCCCATCTCATCCTTATAACAGATCTAAAGCACGTAACAGCCTGATTTAAGACTCAAACTTACAGATTAAGGAAGTTAGTGATTCATCAACCAAAAAAAAGTCTCAAATAATTTGTAATTAATTGCTAGAATAATCAGCTTGAGTTTAAAACTTATTTAAAGTTGCATTAGAGATCCTTTTTAAGCCTACATTTAAGTAGAATATATTTATTCTTGTCTTAATCTAAAATGATAATAGGAGATTGGTTTTAGTCTACCTTGAAGTAGAATAAATCAGAGTTATATTAGTCTCAATCTAATCGGAAAATAGTAGATTTGATTTAGTCTCCATTTAATTTGAATTATTACTATAGTGTCAGTCGAAAAGTATAATACGAGATTTATTTTACACTAAAATTGGTTTTGACCAACAATATAAAATTTCAGTGACAGATTCCCGCAGTACACCTTTTGGGCCCTTTAGGGTTTATTAGTACTGTGCTGGAATTATGGGTATTATAGAAGATCGGCTAATATCACTAAAACTAATAAAACCAGCATGCCTTATTATGAGTTGTAAATTGCAATTAAAAGTAAAATTATTATCAGCTATTGCCGATATTCATAACTCATCTATTACGCACTGGCTTTCTTTGAGTTTCTGCGTTTGGTTTAATGTGCCAGGGATTGTTTCACTGAGAGATTCCGATATACAACTTCCCCGATGAATTTCAAAGGCCATATAATAATGACCATAAAGATCTAATTTGTGTGCTACAAAATCTTGCTTCATCATTTTACAATGAGACTAGATATAAAAAGTTGGATCCCTGATACAACTATTGGGTCGAGCGAGTATATATATCATCAAGAATATATTTAATTATAGTAAGAGAGAATGACTAGGTTCAATCAATCTAATCGGCACGATATCTCATTGGTTAACAGTATGTGAGGTGGCGAAAGCCCTCTCGCCTCGCAGCAAGAGGAGCCGGGTTCGAGCCCAGCTTGTGGCATTGGGTGAAAACTCGGAACCACTCCTTCTGAGTTTGTAAGTTCTCTCTATAGGGGTTTTCCCCTGACCTCTTTGGTTTCCCCTTTCCATAAAATTTTGTAGAGGTTAACGGTTATAGTAAGTGTAGGGAGTTGTTGGCTCGCGTGGCATGAAGCGCTTTCCACCACCCTCCTACGTGGCCACCTGAATTAATGGCCTAAGGTGGTGCCAAGGGTATTAGCCTAGCTGATTATTATTATTATTATTATTATTATTACTCGAGATCTTCGGTTTCTCGTTTCCATAAAAACTTACTGATGTAAACGGAAATGAAGAGCCTACTACCACCCTTCTACGGTTTCTAACCCTGCTACTGGTAATTGGCTTGACAAGTCGCTAGTTGACTTCGGCCAATGTTGGTGCCTTGGGTATTAGACTCGCTAATTAACATTATTATTATCTAATACTGACATCTTCCAACGGGATGATGCGATAGAAACAAACACCTACATGTATAACGTTTTCATCGCCCCCTTCCACAGTGTCCACTGCCTTAAAAACCTTTCCAAGGCCGGGTCAAGATACAGAGAGCGAGAGGCATGTAAGGGTCAGTGCCGGGGAGAACTAGATAATTGTTTTTCTGAATTGTTTAAGAGGGTTTTTGTAATTTGCAATCGATCGAATTTTATATGTTTTCTAGGAGTTTTTCAAGAAGGATGTTTCAGAATTACACCGAAGTTTCATCTAGTTTTGGTTATGGCGATTTTGCTTGTAAATCTCGCTCGCTTGGCCAGAATCCGATATTTAGTCATAACAAAAGTGACATAATTACCAAAAGTGTGACAATCACTGTACTTTCGTATGCTAAAGGTTTAATGAATGCTCGACTCGAGATCGACCACATAAAAGACTATTTATTGTCGCCTTTCTGGATCTTTTTTTAGTCCATGGTATTATATCTTAGGTAGATGGCGATAGCATCTCCACAGAACAACGAAAAATCAAAAAATACACTAATTTTGACCAGTGCTACTTAGTTCCTCCGTTCCTCACTACGAGGCGTTATTTGTTGGCGTACTTTCCCTTCTCCCCTCCCAACTTGTATTTCGCTCGTAACATTCATTAAGAAATAGGTCCGATTGTCACACTTTTGGTAATTATGTCAATTTTGGTCATAATAAATGTAGACTTAATCAAATTTTGGACTTCAATTTTTTAATTTTTTTACTTGAAACTCAATGACGTCTTATTACTATCTTAAATTAATATTTTTTACACTTAATCTAATCCTAATTATAGCTGAAAATATCAGCCATATTTAAGAGCGTCAAATTTGCTCCTAAAAAGCTGTATTGCCAATATTAGTTTTAAACTATTTTGAAGCTAAAATTATATTATTTCACACTGCGTTTTTTAATTTCATCTAGGTTAAATTTTATTATCAAATTCAAATCGTTTTTGGATCGTAATTTTAAAGATATATTTTGATCTTGATTTAAACGAAATATAGCTGCCATAGTTAAGAGAGAATTAAGGCTTATGGGTCATTCCATACGATTTCGACCAGTCATGTCACCATGGGTCAATCGATTTTTTTTATATTTTAAACACCGATAGATTTGTCTAAAAAACCGTGATATCCAAGGTTTTAGCTTAAAATATTAAGAAGTTTTTGAATAAACACAGTTTAACCGAAACCCCACATTTTTTGGTATATCGTACCTTGATTTCAGTACCCCTTCGCTTTAAGTTTAATAACTTTTTAGAAATATGTTTTATTTTAACAAAATAACACAATCTGACAGAGTTTGGCAAGGCCAATTCAATGGTGGAGTTTATATAGTCCTAACTGGAATTGATACCAGGTTATTGGATGACAAAGTGTACATTTTTATTTTTGGGGGGTCTCATTCGAGGGGTTAAAGGGTCATGTGGGCGAGTGAAAACACAAAATATAAAAACACTAATAGATAGCTCTAACAAAGAGCTTTAAAATAAGCTCTTAAAAAAAAGGGGTAATTTCCTTGTTTTTATTTGATAAATCAAAAACTATTTTCTTGAAATTCAACACTTCTGAAATTTTATATTTTGGATATCATACAAAAAATGGTTGAAATCTTTTAGAAATTATTGCTACGTATTTAACGATGTGTAATAAATAATGCTCGAATATTTTCTGAATTATAATCTTTAAGAATAAAGGATCAAGCTCTGGAAGCAGTCGCTGTAAGCGTTGATATCAGTCGCAAAACCAAGTTAAGAGCTACATGGCATTTGTGGTCCCGTTTAGGCCATGACAGACTGCTAACTTATGTATATATTTTCAACCCTTAATTTTGAGTAGTAAATTGATATAATATTAAATTGAAAATAATTACGTGTTAAATAGAGGCATTGAACTTTTTAGTTTCGCCTGTAATGTTTGTTAAATCTATAAAATAACTGGAAGAAACCTTATACCCTTCAGTATTAAAGTTTTGTAATCCACCATTCTTCGAAAATACATTAAGAGACACATGATACAATAAATGCTTCCGAATTTTATTTTTACCTTTTGTAATACCAAGCCCCCAAAAGTATCAACACTTGAAAAAGATTCATGTTATATCATCTATAATGTGTGCTAGGTTCAATTTAACCTTCATAGGGGGCATCCTCGGCTGTGACCAGTTCACCTTTTACTGAATCCTAGGCAGAATTCACAATTTAAAGAAAAAATAATAATTTATATGTATAGTCAGGAGTGGTTCTTTGAAAGATAATAACCCAAAAAATATTACTTGTATACAATCACAAAACTAAATATGTGTTGACATAATACTCAACTGCTCATGTTTCTCACTTCGTAAAACTCATTTTTATATCTGCTTATGGAAGAGATGATTTTATATAATGATTTTTGAGGCACCAGTTTAAAATCATTAACAATAAGGTCAACGTTAAAATAATTAGTAATAGACGAAATTTAATGAAATTAACATTACGCTATTTCTTAAGTACTAACAATTTTTAGAACTAAGGATGTTTTTAAATGATTGTGTACCTTCCTATAATTTGCACAACATAATAAGTTAAGGACAAGCAGTTAGGCTTACATTAAAAAGATTATTACAATTAAATTAATTAAAATAATTTAAAAAAATTCAGTCACGTAAAATAAACATTTATAAGAGGAATTGGTATTTATTGCATAAATTAACAAAGGCTGGTTGTGAGTAGATAAAAAAATCTAGTTTGAAGAAATATATAGTTCAGGTTGTTATTCCTCTTATAAATGATTATTTTCCGTGACTGGCACATGCACCGTTTACATACAAAAATGCAAATCCATAATGAATTATTTTTGATAATTAATTTAATTGTAATAAACTTTTTAATGTAAGCCTAACTGCTTGTTCTTATCTATTATGTTGTGCAAATTATAGGAAGGGACACAATCATTTAAAAACATCCTTATTTTAAAAAATTGTTAGTACTTAAGAAATAGCGTAATGTTAATATCATTAAATTTCGTCTATTAATTATTATTTTAACGTTGACCTTATTGTTAATGATATTAAACTGGTGCCTCAAAAATCATTATATAAAATCATCCCTTCCATAAGCAGATATAAAAATGTGAGTTTTACGAAGTGAGAAACATGAGCAGTTGAGTATTATTTCAACACATATTTAGTCTTGTGATTGTATACAAGTAATATTTTTTGGGTTATTATCTTTCAAAGAACCACTCCTGACTATACATGCTATATACTAGGTGAGGTGGCAGAGTGGTTAGCACTTTCGCCTCGCAGCAAGAGAAGCCGGGTTCGATCCCAGCTTGTGGCACTGGTTGAAAACTCGGAACCACTCCTTCTGCGTTGAGTTTGCAAGTTCTCTCCCCACTGGTTTAAGGGGTTTTCCCCCAAGCTCTTCGGTTTCCCCTTCCATAAAAACTTGTTGAGGTTAACGGTAATAGTTAGTATAGGGAACTGTTGGCTCGATCACGTGCAGGGCTTGCCACCACCCTCCTACGCATTGTGACCCGGCCACCTGAATTAAAGGCTTCAAAAGTCGCTTGATGACTTGGGCCGAAGGTGGTGCCTTGGGTATTAGTCTAGCTGATTATTATTATTCTTATTATTTTTTCTTTAAATTGTGAATTCTGCCTAGGATCCAGTAAAAGGTGAACTGGTCACAGCCGAGGATGCCCCCTATGAAGGTTAAATTGAACCTAGTACACATTATAGATGATATAACATGAATCTTTTGCAAGTGTTGATACTTTTGGGCTTGGTATTACAAAAGGTAAAAATAAAATTCGGAAGCATTTATTGAACCATGTGTCTCTTAATGTATTTTCCAAGAATGGTGGATTACAAAACTTCAATACTGAAGGGTATAAGGTTTCTTCCAGTTATTTTATAGATTTAACAAACATTACAGGCGAAACTAAAAAGTTCAATGCCTCTATTTACACGTAATTATTTTCAATTTAATATTATATCAATTTAATCGTATAAGTTCGGAAACATGTAAATTTTAACTGTTTTTAATAAAATTAAAAATACCATGAAGTATCAGTCATGCTTTAACCAACTATAAAATTATATCAATTTACTACTCAAAATTAAAAAAAAAAAAGGGTTGAAAATATATACATAAGTTAGCAGTCTGTCATGGCCTAAACGGGACCACAAATGCCATGTAGCTCTTAACTTGGTTTTGCGACTGATATCAACGCTTACAGCGACTGCTTCCAGAGCTAGGTCCTTTATTCTTAAAGATTATAATTCAGAAAATATTCGAGCATTATTTATCACACATCGTTAAATACGTAGCAATAATTTCTAAAAGATTTAAACCATTTTTTGTATGATATCAAAAATATAAAATTTCAAAAGTGTTGAATTTCAAGAAAATAGTTTTTGATTTATCAAATAAAAACAAGGAAATTACCCCTTTTTTTTAAGAGCTTATTTTAAAGCTCTTTGTTAGAGCTATCTATTAGTGTTTTTATATTTTGTGTTTTCACTCGCCCACATGACCCTTTAACCCCTCGAATGAGACCCCCCAAAAGTAAAAATGTACACTTTGTCATCCAATAACCTGGTATCAATTCCAGTTAGGACTATATAAACTCCACCATTGAATTGGCCTTGCCAAACTGTCAGATTTTGTTATTTTGTTAAAATAAAACATATTTCTAAAAAGTTATTAAACTTAAAGCGAAGGGGTACTGAAATCAAGGTACGATATACCAAAAAATGTGGGGTTTCGGTTAAACTGTGGTTATTCAAAAACTTCTTAATATTTTAAGCTAAAACCTTGGATATCACGGTTTTTTAGACAAATCTATCGGTGTTTAAAATTTAAAAAAAATCGATTGACCCATGGTGACATGACTGGTCGAAATCGTATGGAATGACCCTTATCCAAGTGTCAAATTTAGTAAAAATATGATCAATTTAAGCCAAATAAAACTAATTCAACTTTAGCTTGAAATTTTCTTTTCAGACTAATTCCGATCGAAAATACAATCTGATTACAACCAAAAAATTGTATTGACATAAATAAATAAAGAAAATTTGAATTTGAATATAATACCAAGAATGTATACTCAGGGAAAATGAATATGTCGAGACTATCGGCGGACACGTTGACTCCCTAACCCCGTCACGCTAAGGGGGGGGGGGAGAAAGGAGGCGGGCTTATTTTTTGCGTCCTCGCAGCAGCGTTAATCGCGTCGAAAAACGTATTATTTGATTTTATTAAAGCGAAGGCGCATACCGGGGGCCCCAACGGGTGGAATTGGAGAAACGCTAAAAACAATCTCGACATATTCATTCTCCCTGAGTATAAATAAATACATTCTTGCTTATACGAAATATATTATTAAATAAAGTTATATATTATACGAAATATATTATTAAATAAAGTTATATATTATACGAAATATATTATTAAATAAAGTTATAAATTATACGAAATATATTATTAAATAAAGTTATATATTATTGAATAAAGTAATATGTTATATATTATACGAAATATATTATTGAATAAAGTAATATGTTATATATTATACGAAATATATTATTGAATAAAGTAATATATTATACGCAATATATTATTGAGGCCCTAACCCCGTCACGCTAAGAGGGGGGGAGGAGGCGGTCTTATTTTTTGCGTCCTCGCAGCACCGTTAATCGCGTCGAAAAACGTAATTTTTAAGAACCAATGAGATTGCACTATTATTTGATTTTATTAAAGCGGAGGAGCATACCGGGGGGGGGGGGGGGGCCCAACGGGGGAATTGGAGAAACGCTAAAAATAATCTCGACATATTCATTATCCCCGAGTAAAAATAAATACATTCTTGATAATACTAATTAATCCTTACTTATATTAATCCATAATTGGAACTTGAAGTACTATTTATTTAGTATTTAAAATACATATTCGAATATACGTTTAATCTCTAATTTTTAACTGACTTGAGTAAAACAACGATTTTTAAATTTCAGGTATTTTTATCGACAGTTAATTTAGGATTTAATTTTAAACCTTGTTCAAGACTTTCAAATCTTCGATAAAATTAAAATTTGCAAACCTATTTTATCTTTATTTTAGTAAATTTTGAAACTTATTTAAGACTTTATATAAATCAAATAATAATAATAAGTGTAAGAAGCTGTGACAGAACGGCTTGTCCCCTCCCTCCTACGCGGTATAACTCAACCACCTGAATTAATGGCATTAAATGTCGCTCGAGGGCTTAAACCTAAGGTGGTACCTAGGGTTTATTATTATTTCATTATAATTATCAATCCATTATGTCATTACGCGTGTAATAATAAAATAATAATTACTATAATCTCCAATATTATAATAATGATAAACGCGGCAAATATTTATATAATATAATGTTATTAAGATATATCATTCGTTGGGGATCTAGACCACTTTCAACGGCACGGATAATTATGCTTCCAATTAATACACGGTAAATGATTATTAGTTAAAGTATATAGCCTTCAAAATAAATAACCTGTGGTTTTTATGTCCATTAAGTCGCACTAAGACTTGGCCCTCTAACTGCTTCATGTACAAAAAGGGAAATAAATTACTATTTGAATTTGAATTTGATTTTACATCAAATTAGGGCGTCATTATATCTTTGTATAGTGTTGTAAGTCAGAATATTTTTCCGAAAAAAATAAAAGAAAGTTTTCATTCCGTGATTAGTCTAATATATTGTTTGCAAATTTAAATAAAGCGGCATTTTCGCCTAATTTATTTGAATCTAAAAGTAAAACTAAACCTCTAGACTAGTTTAAACTGATTAACAATGTAACACTATTAATTTTTTGTAGTATGTTTACTGATTTTAGACATTTTATATCGATAAAAAATTAAAACCCCTTAAAAAGTAATTAATGTTTAAATTTTTTATTTTCCGATTTGCGGAAAATTCGGAAAATATTCCGGAAAATTTTCTAAAATATTTTCCGCATTTTATTTTTCCGGAAAATTAACAACAGTATCTTTGAAATTAGAAATTTTACCCTATATTATCACTAATCGATATTTCACTCATTAATGACTACTTTCCATAAAAAATAATACGTGCTTTTTCAGTTTATGTCCTCATATAGCGAGCGGTCACGTATTGAGGAAAACACTAGGCACTATAAATTAGACACCTACAAAATAAAAAGGCCAAATGTAATTTTATATTGTTCAATAAATTCGTTGTTACACACGGCCGGTTTCCGATTTTTAGTTCCACACGAGTGTAGCTTTTGCTAGAACCGAAATGTTGTAGTAGTAGTAGTTAGATGAAAGACTGAATCCAAAAACTGATTTTCTAAAATTTCTTGAAAAATCGAAAATCGGCAGCGCCAGAATTCGACCCAGGCCACTCTGCTTGCGACACAGAGAGCTTACGCTCACGGCCAAAGAGCCCTTATTTACTTTTGCTTAGTAACTTCCGATCTCTGCAGGTTCTCCTTTCATATCCATTGGCTTCTCAATGCGCTTGCGTGAAATTTCAATTAGAAATAAATAAATAAATACATTCTTGGTCTGATTCTATATGCGTGACCAAGTTTTACTTTTGAACTTCCATGTACAGTTGTAGCTTCCGTATTCCGATAACAATTATTCAGATGACTGTATAATTCAAATGCTTTCTACGCAATAAGTGTGAATTTGATATTCTATAATATAATAATAATTATGTGTGGGTAGCATTGCCTTTTGATGCACTCGTATACCGTATATTAAAAAAAATGTTTTTAACATTTCATTAAATAAAACGATTTTAAAATTAAATAAAGGAAAACCATAAGACGGTTAAACGTTAAAACTTATTTTCAGTCTTAACGCTCAAATTCCATCTTGAAAATTAACATATAAACACGTTGAAAACAGTATAAAGTTGCTGAAAACGTTTGCCTTTTCCCGGATTTTAGTTTAAAACATTAATTATAAAACTTGCCAAACCTGGTCTGTTTACCTGGCCTGCCATTAATACGGATTACTTGATAGTCTCAAACAATATATTCTTCAAAAAACCTCTTCTAACCAATTAAAAACAATCCACCGGTTTTTCTTTAATAGTTGTTTTCATAAAATACGGCTATGTTCAACCAACCCCCCCCCCCCCCCCGACAATTGAAAGAATATTATTATTATTTTACAACCCGAATGAATATCACATTTAAATTATTTCGTTAATATCCGCGCAAAATATTTAAGGTTACGCTACTTTCGCGTGAACCAGCTTTTTACGCTTCAGCGAGCACGCCGGGGAATGTTTTTAAAGAAGAATGTTTGAGTGTGTTATCTGGGTAAATAGATCGAACTTTCCTTTGAAAATGATTGGCTTTCTAAAATTCGAAAAGGTAAGTCGCTGTGTAGTGAATTAATCGAGTGTTACATTGTCGTAACAAAAAGGAAATACAAAATAATTTTTTACACTGTTTTAAGAGGGTCGTATTTCATTTTGAACTCTTTGAGTGCATTCTTTTACCGGTACGGTATGTCAACAACATCGCGGCTCTGTTTACCTCTTCGAGGGGACAGGAGGGGTTTTACAATCGTCGTGTCTGTCTGTCTGTCTGTCTGTGTGTGCTGCGAACGCGTTACCGGGACAAAGTCGAAAAACCGTGGTTGCGTTTTAAAGCGTGGCAAAACCACCGTGTGACGGTGAGCGTTAACTGATGAATTTGCGGTTGGGTTGGGTGCGGTTGTTTTTTTCGTTGACGCTCACCGTCGCGACGGTTTCAATTCAGTTTTATTGGAAAGTTTGTTATTGTAATGTTTATGTGTAGTGTGGGAATGTTGAGTTTGTGTTATGGCGGTTGTGGGTGATAAGTTTGTTTGTATATATGGGTGTCTTCTCTCCAACTTCTTCTTATTGACTTTTGGGACGGCCCGTGTGCTGAGGGTTACGGTAAACGTCTCCACGTCCAAATGGCAGGGTTTCCACCAATTGTTCACGGTATTCGTCTTAGTATCTAATTGCGATTGCATCGAGCGGGATTTGAACCAAAGTCCTCCTGTATGACAGGCAGACGTTCGACCACGGAACCACCGATACACGTTACGCTTCATTGAAAATTATAAACTCAGCTTAGCGGAAGAGTATATTAATACTTTTTAAAGTCTACATTTCTTACGTATGAAATTTTAAAGGTCAAATATTGTTTTAGCGCAGTCAACAGAGATAAGATGGGTAAAGGGTAGAACCCGTGGGTGGTCCACTTAGTTAGTTTTTGTAATTTATTTACGGGTATTCTTATGGACTTAGATATAGTTGTATTAATGTGGTGTCGTTAGTTTAACGTTTATTGATATACGAGCTGTCGTTTAGTCAAGTGGCTTTCTGTGCTTTGTTAATGGTAAGGTTTTTGCTTCTTGTTTTGTTTTGCTTACTTAACTCGTAACTTCGTAATTTATTTTACGTGTTTTTTATCGGCTTTAAATGTGTGATACATTTTCATTAATGTCGTTACGTTGGTTTTATTTATTTTACGTGTTTTTTATCGGCTTTAAATGTGTGATACATTTTCATTAATGTGGTTACGTTGGTTTTATTTATTTTACGTGTTTTTTATCGGCTTTAAATGTGTGATACATTTTCATTAATGTCGTTACGTTGGTTTTATTTATTTTACGTGTTTTTTATCGGCTTTAAATGTGTGATACATTTTCATTTTGTGGTTACGTTGGTTTTATTTATTTTACGTGTTTTTTATCGGCTTTAAATGTGTGATACATTTTCATTAATGTGGTTACGTTGGTTTTATTTATTTTACGTGTTTTTTATCGGCTTTAAATGTGTGATACATTTTCATTAATGTCGTTACGTTGGTTTTATTTATTTTACGTGTTTTTTATCGGCTTTAAATGTGTGATACATTTTCATTAATGTGGTTACGTTGGTTTTATTTATTTTACGTGTTTTTTATCGGCTTTAAATGTGTGATACATTTTCATTAATGTGGTTACGTTGGTTTTATTTATTTTGAGGCAAATTATTCCGAGGAGAGGTAAATTTTGGCAAGCTTGCCAAACTTGTTTGATTATGGCTTTCTTAGATTTCTACTCCGTCGTTGTCTCCTTTACGCTCGTAGGTATATTTCTGCTCAACCCTATTATTGAGAGTTTGCAAATATATCATACACGTTCGAAGATATTAAACTATCAGATAAAAAATAAAACGATAATGCTAACTTTCACAAACGAAAAGAAAAGAGTATATCAATAATATCCTTGTACATCCGAATACCGATATTCAACAATAGCTTTAAGTTATTTATATTCTAAGGTGTGATTCAAGTTGCATAAATTAAAGGAAACTTTCGAGAAAAAAAACCCGCAGAATTAAGATTTTTTATTTCGCCAGCGCAACGTGACATAGTCGGGTTGAAAATATTAAAATTTTGTTTCCTTGATTGAAGCTTTCCAACTCAGATATTTTTTATTGAATAAATTAAGACCGTACCTGCGCAAAATTACGAGGGATTCAAAATCAGTTAACTTAAATTTCGGTTAATTTAAATTTTCTATTATTTCGTAGAAGATTGTTCAGGTTAATTAGTTTGGGCGACGCGGGTCAAATTCAGAAAACGAAATAACTAATATTCAATTACAGTCTCTTTTGACAAATTTGACTAAGGAAAACAAATAAAAAATAACCGATTCTGGATAGGTATTTTTTTTAAATGCCTCTGCGATCAAGTAGGACTAGCGACTATCGAAATATAAATTAAGACTACACTACATTATTTTTAAATAGAAATAAGATAACATTTCACCGGGCCATCAGACATATTGAGGGCACAATTTAATAATTAATTTCATTTTTACCTAAAATGCTTCTGATGACCCTCATAGCCGATATATCGAATATTCGGCGTTAATATCGGATGATAAAATCATTTTAAAAGACACTTCAGTACACTGTCATACCATTTTATTCTAATTTTTGATGAAAAAAGTTTGCTAGGGCATATCCGAATATGTTTCTTTTCATTTTACGTGATACATATTTTCTATCACAAATCGAATATCATTGTTTTTTTTAATTATCGTTGTTATTTATTTGATTAAACTCGTAACCCCCTGTATAAAAAAGGTGTAATCTAGGTTCTGAAGTCTGGCATCCGTACATACAATCCAATAAAATATTATCATTAGTGAGTTAATCGAGAATTTTCCAATTTTTAAATGCTTTTCTTAAAATATTTTTCTAATACCGGTATCAGCCAATATCAGCTTCGCTTAGTCCGATATTGGACGATACCGATAATAGAAAAATAGGCCGATATATCGGCGGATATGTTGGTGCATTCCTAATATTATACGAAATATATTATTTAGTATACAAAATATATTATATAGTATTCCAAAATTAAATAATAATAATAATCAGCTAGGCTAATACCCTTGGCACCACCTCAGGCCTAAGTAATCAAGCGACTTTTGAAACCTTTATTTCAGGTGGCCGGGTTACAATGCGTAGGAGGGTGGTGGCAAGCCCTGCATGCCACGCGAGCCAAAAGCTCCCTACACTAACTATTATTAACCTCTATTACATATTATACGAAATATGTTATATATTATATGAAATATGTTATATATTATACGAAATATGTTATTGAATAAAGTTGTATATTACATATTGGTGTATTTAAAATGAGCCGTGTAACTATTGGACACAGAAAGGAATTCCTGGAAGTGGTTGGATTCGCTTCACTAATTTAACGGCAACATTTTCCGGCACCCGATACTCAAAGTTTATTACTGCTGACTAATTTATATTGGCTTGTTGGTTTAAAATAAATTAAATTCAAATTATTTATTTAAATGTCTATGAAAAAATACTTAAATATTGGATTAAGACTATTTATACAATTCTTTTCACAGAATAATATATTTTACATTTCATAAGATCGAGACTAACTATATACCGTTATTCCATGATGTGTCTGTGACAGGTAATTGTTGATTTTTGACACTTATATTCAAATAAAACTAGTCATAACTTTCCTTTTACGTCAAGTAGATCGATATATCACAATAGCGTTACTCCTTTAATTTCCTTTTAACGTTATTTATATTCCGAAGTCGTTATTAGGATCGTGTTAATTCCCGGGAAAACTACTTTTAAAAAAGAATACAAAATATATATTTGCTTGCGATAGTAATCAGTCTATTTTCTATAAAAGACGATCTATTTATAATCATAACGTTGCTTAAAATTTCCGTTCTGTCTACGTAAGGAGTGTTGTATCTAATTCATATGCAAACCTCGTTTTTCAAATTAAGTATTCTGGATAAAAACCGACTTTCTCGTAATCGCGCAAACGAGAGTTTTATAAAGGCAGCATAGCTATCTTGATCTACGTTGTTTTTAACATTTAAATTTTCAAACAAAAATCGTGTGGTCAATATAATTGGTGGTCGAGCGGGGCAAGTTTCACGAAGTAGGGCGATGAAATTTTTGGATTCCAAAAATATCTATTGGCTCAAAACCTTTTAAAGAAATATGACAAATTTCGGTGTTTTTAAAGGATTATTATCATAATTGAGGAAATGTTTTTTAGTATAGCCAAAAAGTACATTCTTTCTACTTTTAAAAAGCGAATTAAATGAAAACGTGCAAAAAACGACTTAAAAATAAAACAATTATGTATTTTTTATTAATTTCCATTAATTAAGGAAGATAAAATTACTTCGATGATTCTAGTTTTTAATTTTATCCTTTCAACAGTGGTGTCGGTAATAATTTAATTTTGTGGGCTAATTTGGGTTTTCACGACTAAAAGGAGTAACCCTTGAAGATTTATCGAATATTATATATTTTATATAATAATTTTATTTATTTTATAATATGTCAATTTTATATATAAGTCCAATATACTAAATGATTATTTGATGATCATCAGAGGGTTACAAAATTGTTTAAACTTCTGATGATGATAGGCCAAGCCTATTGAAACTGGTCAGGTCACGATTAATAAAAATAAATATGCAAATTTAACGTAGTTTTATTCATCATAAAATAATTATTTTATAATATGTCAATTTTATATATTTTATAACATATTAATTTTATTTATTTTATAATATGTCAATTTTATATATTTTATAACATATTAATTTTATTTATTTTATAATTTGTCAATTTTATATATTTTATAACATATTAATTTTATTTATCTTATTTTATATATTTTATAACATTAATTTTATTTATGTTATTTTATATATTTTATAACTTTAATTTTATTTATCTTATTTTATATATTTTATAACATTAATTTTATTTATGTTATTTTATATATTTTATAACTTTAATTTTATTTATTTTATATATTTTATAATATAATATAATAATTTTATATATTTTATAATATAATATAATAATTTTATATATTTTATAATATAATATAATAATTTTATATATTTTATAATTTTATATAATAATTTTATATTCTATATTATATAATAATTTTATATATTTATAAAATATTAATTTTATATATTTTATATATTAATTTTATATATTTTATAATATATTAATTTCATATATTTTATAATATAATATATTAATTTCATATTTTTATAATATAATATAATATAATATATTAATTTCATATATTTTATAATATAATATATTAATTTCATATTTTTATAATATAATATAATATAATATATTAATTTCATATTTTTATAATATAATATAATATAATATATTAATTTCATATTTTTATAATATAATATAATATAATATATTAATTTCATATTTTTATAATATAATATATAATAATATATTAATTTCATATTTTTATAATATAATATATAATAATATATTAATTTCATATTTTTATAATATAATATATATTAATTTTATATATTTTATAATATGTCAATTTTATATATTTTATAATATATTAATTTTATATAGTTTTTAATCTGTTACTTTATATATTTTATAATATATTAATTTTATATAGTTTTTAATCTGTTACTTTATATATTTTATAATATATTAATTTTATATAGTTTTTAATCTGTTACTTTATATATTTTATAATTAATTAATTGTAAATATTTTTTAATATATTAATTTATATATTTTTTAATATATTAATTTATATATTTTTTAATATATTAATTTATATATTTTATAATTTATTAATTGTAAATATTTTTTATAATTTAAATTTTATATATTTTATAATTTATTAATTGTAAATATTTTTTAATATATTAATTTATATATTTTATAATTTATTAATTGTAAATATTTTTTATAATATAAATTTTATATATTTTATAATTTATTAATTGTAAATATTTTTTATAATATAAATTTTATATATTTTATAATTTATTAATTGTAAATATTTTTTAGCATATTAATTTTATATATTTTATAATATATTTATATTTATGGGAATATTTCAAATTGGAGGGAAGGTTGTCTCAACAAGAGGACCTAGCGATGGCACTAATATTCGTCCTATGTTTTGCTTTAACTTTTAAAGCAGTTGAGCGATGCTTAATAAAGAATTACGATATGCTGTAACGGTCAGTAAATACCTCATTAAGTTCGTTTGTTGTGTTTCAAGTAAGGTAATTGCTCTCCGGAAGAGAAATTCTTGTTGTTTAAAATGGTATTAGACAAGCGAATCCGATTCTGAATTATTTGAAGAGGTTAGAAGAAATATTTATGCGCCGTTCGATGACGTAATGATATTTTTCATTTCTATTACGTCCACGAATGCTTGAACGTTAGAAATAGAACGGCACACGCGTCTAACGACTCGCAAAATGTCGGTCTGTGGGCGTCAAATGATACGCACTATGGGTTTTTTATTCGATCTTAAAAATTTGAAACTTTATACTTCTTCATAATGAATGTGTGGAGTTATGGTTGAAAAAATTGGGTTTAAAATTATACATAATTAGTGAATTAGGACTCACTGAATGTTTACGGGACGCAGTCGAGGCATTAAAATACTACCGTTAATTATTCAACCGTACGTAGGAAAGGGGTGGTATACAAGAGGTTATAAAAATAACGGAATACGGCTTTGACTGCGGTTCCTACTTACAATTGCTGGAACTCATTGGTACGTCCAAGCTGTGAATATTGTTGTTATTGGTGCCTTGGGTATTAGCCTAGCTGATAATTGTTACGTTGGATCACCGCCTTAAGCTTAAATGGGCTCATATTGTTTTAGCATTAACTGTTTGCAAGAAATTGCTTAGAGAACTCCCATCAACTATTATTTATCAACAATTATATTCCTCAGGTCGATCCTGAAACCAAGTGGACAATACCCCCCAAAATGTAAAGTCTTCTTGAATATCCACCCAGTTTTTAGTCTGCTCTCGAGTTGGCCATCTCCTACTACATCAGCCATACTGACGCAAAACCAAACCGGAAGTGTTACCGCTTACAAAATCTAAAGTTTTTGTCACCAATATTACCACTACCAAATATCAGAATGATCATATTTATTTACCCGAATAAAAGTACATTTACGTATTCACTTCGGATTCACATTTATGAATTAATATAATTAATTAATATAACGAACTCACTGCTTGGCTTGGCTGCTATACTTTAAACATATGTTAGGTATTTAAATTATTGGTTGAATACCTTGTGCTTAGATTTACTGAAATAAAGCTAAGTTTTGGCTAAGCTGGGCTTCTTTTATGGAGATTTTCTATAGGGCTACCCACAAGCATCGGCATAAGCTTTATTTTATTGTACTTCAATTACCATTGCAAACCTAGCTTTAGAGTAGCGAAAAATTGAGATTTACAGACCAAATTTAGAAGCCAATTAAGGGTGCCTTAAAATTAACTAAACACCAAAACCCGGAACATGTAGAAAAATACTTTAATTACCCAATTATGTCGTTATGAGTGTAACCAAAACTTCACCGGACCAAACTTGAAGAATTTGATCGTAATAATAATAAAATTATTTTTTTATTTTTTATTGTAAGAGTAGTCATATTTGAATAAATATCGTAGTCTTATATTTCTAGTATCACTGAAAATAATTTTGAATTTTTATTAAGTACTTATCATAATAGTGGCTTTTGAATATTCAGTTTAAAGGTAGGCAGTATTCCCTACTTGCGTGAAATTTAATTAATTTTATGCAATAAAATAAAAATTTGATTATTTTTCATTAAATCCTAAGATACTGGAGAGTGTAAGAACTCCGCAAGAACGCTTACAGGTATGTTAGGATTAAAAATAATTCATAGTAAGTCTCAAATTACAAAATTTATCCTGTCAAAAATTTACATTATTTCTGTATCTATTCAATTGGGGTGATAATTGAGTTATTTAGATAATACTAATTAAAACAATATTAAAATTAACCACTTTTATTAAAAAAGTTTAGATAATTAATGACAACCTCTAGAGTATCTACCGAATTCAACGAAGGAACGCAATTGTAAATAAATAATCCTTAACATAAAAAATATAGATGATTTTAACTTACGTGTAGCAACGTTTACCCCCGATGAAAAATCGACCAAACGAAAGTGTCCGAGAGGAAAAAACATGCTCAAGCCTGGAACAGATTTGAGTATAGTAGATTTCCACCACAAATAGAAGCAAACGTTAATAAATATCACGATATAAATCAGCATTGTTCTGTTTCTAATGCTCAGTTATTTTTCTGTTAATTTACGAGCGTACAACTTATGAATATTTCGAGGAACTTCGGGTTGAAAGTGAGATTGAAAGAAAGTATATAGCCTGTCTGTCCTAACGGGAGAATGCGCGCGTAATAAGAGCGGTGAAAGGAGAAGAGCGAATACAGGAAAGTGGAGTTAAACTGTTCCGTCCGAGAAGGCGTCAGCTGTTCGCTTGGATACTCTTTCCGCGTTTCAAAGCTGAAATAATATTCATCGCTTATTATATAAGAGGGAAATTAGGTTTTTATGGCAAAAAAAAACAAAGGGTGAACCTATTAAAAAAATTGAGAGTTTTGTTTTATTAAGAAATATAATTCAAATAGGAAAACAAAATTATAAAAACCATAGCTGGGCTGCAGTATATACTTGGTATAAAAAAATATTTTTAAATTAGTTCGGAAAGCAATATTTTGGAAATATAAATAAAATATAAATATAAAAGAAAATATTATTTTTAAATTACCTACGGGTCATTCCATGTCAATTCGACTAGCAGAAAATTTGCCTAATTTCTAATTTTAATAATATTTATTCTACGAGTATAGTAGCTTAAGAAAAATCGTTTCTAAAAGTTTTAGACTTGTAATTAAATTATTTGCAAAATTATAATTTGTTTTTAATTTTGGGTTATTTTCGATTTTAAATATTTTAAAATGAGTTTTTCTCGAATATTTTGGTATCTAATAGACATATATCAAAGATAATATGCAAATAGGTAAACATATAGTGCGGAATCCGAATATGGGAGTCAAAAACATAACGAAACGAAATAATTGACTACTTGAGGGGTCCAATAGACTGCCAGACTTCGACTTGTACTCCACCTTAAAAAAATTAGAAAATTTTATATTTTAGGCCCAACAAGCTAGTTACTTTAAATTATAAATGGCATCAATGAGAAATTATTTTAAACCAGAAATAAAAATTATTATAATGTTAAAAAAAACACCAAATGAAATACTTTACTATTTGCGGGGTTCAATAGACTTGTACTCCACGTCAAATGTTTTTCAAAATTTTATATTTTGGGTCCAACAGGCTAGTTACTTTAAATTTAAAATGGCATCAGTCGAAATCTGGAAGTCTATTGGACCCCTCAAGTTGTCAATTATTTCGTTTCGTAATTTTTTTAGCGAAATTTGACTCCCATATTCAGCACTAAATTTACACTTAATTTGCATATTCTCTTTGGTATATGTCTATTAGATACCAAAATATTCGAGAAAAACTCATTTTAAAATATTTAAAATCGAAAATAAGCCAAAATTATAAAACAATTATAACTTTGCAAATAATTTAATTACAAGTCTAAAACTTTGGGAAACGAGGTTTCTTAAGCTACTATACTCGTAGAATAAAAATTATTAAAATTAGAAATTAGGCAAATTTTCCGCTAGTCGAATTGACATGGAATGACCCCTACGCCTTAATTTGCTTTTTGAAAACTTGAAGGAGTTGCTTGTTCACATCTCCATACGGAATATTCTACTTCCTTCGCGCTTTTCAAATGAGTGCCATTATTTCGGAACTTTTATAAATAATAGCAACTATTAACGATTTTAATGGTGAATACCAATAGCGTTCTCAGATCGGTTTTCGAGGAGGCTATATTACTTATGTATAGGTTCAAAATCTACAAATAATCGGGATTTTGACTTTGCTTCTTTATCGCTTAAAAAATAATCAGCTAGGCTAATACCCAAGGCACCACCTTAGGCTTAAGTCATCAAGCGACTTATAAAGCCATTAATTCAGGTGGCCGGGTTACAATGCGTAGGAGGGTGGTGGCAAGCCCTTCATGCCACGCGAGCCAACAGCTCCCTACACTAACTATTACCGTTAACCTCAACAAGTCTTTATGGGAGGGGAACCAAAGAACTCGGGGGGAAAACCCTCTTACCAGTGGGGAGAGAACTTGCAAACTCAACGCAGAAGGAGTTGTTCCGAGTTGTACGGGCCTGTTGGAAAATTCTGCCAATTAATCGTTGATTTTGTAGCATGAACCACTTTTAAAGCCTCGTATTCCACGAGATGCTTACATTGACTGTGAACGGTAAGCCCTTGTAAGGAATTAAGGGTCTCCGGTAATGAAGAAAAGTCTAGGTTAAAGTTCTGTAAGCATTATACATGTAGAGTTAGAATTATTCCTGCAATGCACGACGTCAGATGAATTGGATTAACGCCCTGTCGGTCACAAAGCGGCAATGGTATTCAATAGTATGACGTCCATGGTTGGACATGTGTCTGTTAAACGTGGTATGGTCAAGGAGTCGTTGATCGATCAGAAATTCCTCTCGTCATTCTCCTTCATCGGATATCGATAAAATGCCTTCGTTGTTGCTACGCGACCTTTTGCGTTATAAATGGTGCATTTAAATTCACTAAAGTTTCCGAGAAACGGTTAGAATTAGCTGAATACGACCCGAAAGTTTGGTTGCCTCTTTGACAGGACGATAGTTTGCCTAGGATTTAAAGGGTGCTAATGTGAATTAGCTACTTGGTTTTGTAAGCCTATTTCCTTACCTTTAACAACGGCTCCTAGCCAAAAGGACGACAGCGCAAGAGACAATAGCCTACAGTAGAATAGTAGAATATAGTTGAATATTTAAGTTCCCACCAAAATAGGCCAAAATTAGATATATATTTCTGTGTTAATTCTAAGAAACCACTCTGGGGCTTCGGGGAATAGTAGCTGCTTCTGGGTCGCCGGTCGGTATCAAGCGCCACCTATTTTTTCCAGAATATTTTCTCTCGGACAATGGTCATACCCAGAGTTCGGGTCGGGAACTTTTAGGCCTCCCGCCCAATTATCCTGTCACCTTTGATGGCGCGGCTTAGTTTATTTTTACTTTATTTTTGGGGAATTGTGCATGCTTCATTTTTGCCACGCCGCTTTTATCATAGTTTTGGAATGCCAGGGACGACATATTATAAATCTATCATACCCAATGCCAGGGCAATAAAAACGAACTCTTTAGAAGTTTGTGGGAAACCGAATGTTTCGAACTTTCCAATTAATCTTAATTTTTGAGGGTCAGTGAAAACCCGTGAGCTTTTGAAAAATATTTATCACGGTGAACTTTGACATATCACCAAGGAAGGGTCATTTAGACCCTGGATGTAGTTCCTTCGTTGGATTGGATCCTTTTCGAAATTATGGGACGGCGTTAGGAAACCGCCCTCCAACGTGTCCGGTATATATACCGAGGCCTTGAAAATTAAAGTACGAAGAAAAGAGAGAGAACTGTTCTGCAATAAAGACGGGAACAACTTCTTCACCCAGTCGATGGTACCCTAATATAAAAAGAGAGACATAGTCTCCACTCTCGGTCTTAGTGAGTTCCGCCAGTCATGAATCGGTAAATTGTGACTTGGATGTACTCACCCATAACAAACAAGTCATCGTATTTATATAATAAAAAGCTGTTGGTTGGGTGGTAGGTAGGTAGGTTCGTCAACCGATTTTCGAGATTTAGTTTCTCGCTTTTCCGACGCTTTTCGCGCGCGCGTTACGGGCCCGAGGGTTGCGTGGCATTTTTTTACATACGCTACGATTCACGTTTTCGCATCGAGTCGGCTTTGATTTCCGATTTGGTTTTTAAATTCTTTATTACAAATTTTCAAAAGTGACGCAAATGTCAGTTTCTAAAAATGCTCAAAATCAGTCGCCCCTGAGAGTTGGGCCGTGTTTGTCCCAACACGCAATACACCCGAAATTTTATCTCTGTCTGCCGCTGATTTCGGAGGGTGACGGGAGGGGTGGGTCTTAAGGGGTAGTTTCAAAGGCCCGTGAGTTTCGGAAACGGGGAGGTGGGAGGTGGGGGAGAGGGTAGAGGGGGGGTTCGGGTTCGTTCCGATTTTAAAGTCCCGTGGCTTTCTCGGCGTACGTTAGTCCCGTGGCCTTTCTGCATCAGCCATTGGATACAGAGGGTTTAAAGGGGTACAGGGGGGTTTGGTACAACTGCGAGTTTGAATTATTTTTGCGGGGAAAAAGCTACCACGGAAATTCTCGCATTGGAAACGGGGAGGGGAGTACTACGGAAATTATCACATGGGAAAAGGGGGAAGGGTACCCCGGTAATTATCACATGGGAAAAAGGGGGAGGGGTACCCCGGTAATTATCACATGGGGAAAATTGGGAGGAAGGGCCTTACTGGGGTGGTTCTACTATGGGGAAAAGGGTACCACGGTAATTATGACATGGGGAAAAAGGGGTGGAACGGTTATTATCACATGGGAAAAATGGGGAGTACCCCGGTAATTATCACATGGGGAAAAGGGGGAGAAAGGGCCCGAGGAAGGGCCTTACTGGGGGTACCCCTGTAATTATCATATGGGAAAAAAGGGGAGAAAGGGCCTTACTTGGGTAGTTCTACATTTGGGGTAAAGGGTACCACAGAAATTATCGCATGGGAAAAAAGGGAGGGGGCCTTACTGCGGTGGTTCGACTATGGGGAAAAGGGTGCCACGGTAAATATCCCATGGGGAAAAGGGGTTGGGTGGGCGTACTGGGGTGGAGTGCCTCGAAACACACAACTAGCTGAGGGCCCGCCTGTAAGGCGGGCTTCTCGGCTAGTAGTTGAGTATGAAACCAAGAACGATATATCTCTAGTAGAACAATGGTTCGCCACTGACCGCAATCGTATTATAATCCCTGGCATCCATCCAATGTTTAGTACTAGTTTTGATTGTTTAATTAATTAGTAGTTGTGCATGCTGCATGTTTCATTTTGGGGAAATGTACGCGTAGAAATTTCCATTAGTAAAATTATTGTATAACCAAATTTAAAATTCTTAGTAATGATTGATAAATAATAATAAATCAATTTTAATTAAAGTAACTCTAGATATGACCAAATTCGTTCGCTCTAAACCCTATCCCTAGTTTTAGGTCTTGTAGTAATAATTTCATGTTAACACTTGGCATAGTAGGGCCGCCGAGGGCAGCTAGTAGGCCTACAGAAAAAGTTGTTATAATTTTTAAATAAAATGATACATAATATATGATTTCTGTAGTTGCTTGTTCGGCCGTTCCTTTTCGGGTTGTCTTATCCATTTTGGGCCCTTCCTTTGAAATCGGAAGCCACGGTACCTTGAGATAAACATAACATTCGTCCCATTTTCTTCCTAATGATTTGGAACTGGTACATGTTGTTAAGAATTTGATCAAAATACTAATTAAATTTATTTACCCCTAGTTTACAATAATTATTTAACATAACTGTAAAATTAAAATTCTGAATTTAAAAATAATTAATACCTAAAAATTAAAAATTGAATAAATTGATTTAAAATAATTTCGTATTTTTGTAACTTTTGGTGTTCGCTTAAAATTTAAACCATTGTAAATATCTATTGTACGAGAAAAGAATTTGGTAACGGGCGGGAGAGTGGGGGCTGCGGAGAGCTTCTAGAAAGGACCCAATTTCCTGTGTTTGTTCCGCAGCGTCCCTAAGCCCCGTACGTCACTGAGAACTTTCATTGCATTTGTTTTTGCAAAACTAAAATTTTCCACAACGTGGTGCAATACCGAGGGGCTGACCACTATCCGTATTCGGTGTATGTACTAAAGTGATTAAGTAATCGATTACAGATTTAGCACTACCAAAGGCTGTAATCGCTGCAATGGATGGACCTAATTTAAGGAAGTTGTTAGCCCCTCGTGCAATACCAAGCGTAGGAGAAGGAGAAAGGCCCGAAAACTTCTCGTTCGGTTTCCCAACTAAACTGACCACGAAACAGTCACCCAAAAAGAAAAACTTATTAACTAACAAATTTAACTTTTCTTAAGTTAAACATTAAAGTTCGCAATAACCCCAATTACTTAAAATCAAATTAAAATTGCCTTAGAAGATTTTTCAGTCGGTCTTTTTCGTTTCCAAACGACTTCATCATTTGACCAACCTGAAATCATATCGTCTTCGGAGGTTTCTGTCTAATATTTTGCACGCTTCAAGGTATTGCGTTTCACGCATTTTTAGTTTTCACGTGGTAACCACCAATAGAAAGGGGTTTGAAGTTAAGCCGCTTTATCAAAAAAGCCAATTATTAAATATTAACCAAATTTACAAATCTTCAAGTTTAATATTTATATATAAAAATTTAAAATTTGGCACAAGTAGTATATTTAATCTGAGCAATCTTAAAACCACAACTAGATTTGAACATATTTTAGAAATTCCTAATTGTCATACAACTAAAAAAATTACCTTGATTTTTTATTCCGGGGTTAAATTATACAATGAAATTTATAAGTCATTTACAAATCTGATATCTATACAATCAGTGAAAAAACCATAAAAAACTACGTTTTAAATTTTGACTAGTTTAATTGTTTAATTTTATTGTTTATTTTATTTTTATTTTGTTTGTTTTGTTTATTTACAAATGTTTAAACTATTTACTCCTATCTAAAAAAGAGGGCTATAAGTCGCAAGATGACTTGGCCCTCGAATTTGTACAAAAATGTCTGAAGATAATTAAATAATTTGAATTGAATTGAATACTTTCATAAATCTCATTTCTTTAAACCACAAAAATCTTGCTTTTCGACCATCTTTGTGGAGTTGTACAGGGTGTTTCAGGTATATCTGGCACAAATTTACAGGGTTGTTCTTAGATTAACAAGGACCGTTTTAAATTCGAGTAATTGGCCGTGAAAAATCGGCCTCCAAAACGTCGAAAAACGAGCAAATGTGCAGTTTCCATTATTTCTTGGACCCAATAGTTTCCTTTCACTATAAGCATTCGTTTCTTATCTTTTTCGGTTAAAAACCCAACTAGAATCAAAAGTGCGTTATTGAAATTCAATTCAATTCAATTCAATTTATTTAATTATCTCTAGACATTTTTGTACAAATTCGGGGGGCCAAGTCATCTTGCGACTTATAGCCCTCTTTTTTAGATAGGAGTAAATAGTTTAAACATTTGTAAATAAACAAAACAAACAAAAAAAATTAAACAATAAAATTAAACAATTAAACTAGTCAAAATTTAAAACGTAGTTTTTTATGGTTTTTTTCACTGATTGTATAGATATCAGATTTGTAAATGACTTATAAATTTCATTGTATAATTTAACCCCGGAATAAAAAATCGAGATAATTTTTTTAGTTGTACGACAATTAGGAATTTCTAAAATATGTTCAAATCTAGTTGTGGTTTTAAGATTACTCAGATTAAATATACTACTTGTGCCAAATTTTAAATTTTTATATATAAATATTAAACTTGAAGATTTGTAAATTTGGTTAATATTTAATAATTGGCTTTTTTGAAAAAGCGGCTTGGATGAATACCTCCAATCAACATCATATATATTCCTAAGAGCTCGTTTCTGCAATGCATTTAATCTTTTAATATTATTATTACACGTGTTACCCCACGTTACAATTCCATATGTAACATAAGGATAAAAAAAACTGTAGTATAACTTGAATAAGATATTTCTTGGAAAAAATTCTTTACATTTGCGGATTAGATATGTTGCACAAGTTAATTTTTTGCAGATGTAATTTATATGTTCGTTCCAATTTAGTTGGTGATCGAATATTATACCTAGATATTTGTATTCATATACCCTATTAATTTTTCTACCTTCTATACAGATATTACATAAAGAATTATTTATTTTTTACCACGATTTGCAAATATTATGTATTCTGTTTTTTTGAAATTTAATTTAAGCCCGTTGTTTTCTAGCCATTTATTTATTTTTTTAAGATATTGATTAGCTGTTTTTATAAGTGAATCTAAATTGATATTTTCAAGTAAGAGAATGGTGTCATCTGCATACAGAGTTAACGAGTCAGCAATAATAGTTGTGATATCGTTTATATATATGTTAAATAGTATAGGTGATAATATCGATCCCTGTGGGACACCAATTGATATATTATTTGCTTTTGATACTGTCTGATTTAGTTTAGTGATACATTTTCTACCTGATAAATAACTTGTAAGCCAATCCAATGCCAGTTCACGAATTCCAATTTTTTCTAACTTTTTAAGGAGCCTTTTATGCGGAACACTGTCGAAGGCTTTTTCGAGGTCAAGGAAAATTCCTATACTGTATTTCGATACGTCTAGGGCGTTTAAGATTTTTTTATACACGGTTGATATTGCTTGTTCGGTGCCCCTACCAGCACGAAATCCAAACTGCAGGTCAGAGATTAATTGGTTTTTATCACAAAACGAAGATATTCTAGTCATAAAACATTTGTCGAAGATTTTAGAAAAGAAAGAGAGTACTGAGATAGGTCTATAGTTATTGGGTATTTGCGGATCACCTTTTTTAAATATAGGAGTTATGGAAGTATTTTTTAGTCTGTCCGGGTAAGTTCCTTTGGATAACGAGAGATTTATAAGAAAAACTAGAGGCGTGATGATTTGATTTATTATAAATTTAATCGGTTTGGGGTGAAAATCATCTAGCCCTGGCGAGCTGGATTGGGACAGGCTAGTAATAACTTCCTTGACCTCTTGTTCCGTTACAGGAAAAAGGGCACACGTATAGGGGTTTCGGTTTATTTCTATTGGGGAATCATAGTCGATTTTGTCATTTATAATAGTAGTAAAATGATCGTTCATTGAGTCTGCGGTTATCGTTTTGGGGATTGGCTTACATAGTTTCTTTTTTCCAGTAACAGTGTTAATAACATTCCATTTTTCCTTAACAGTTTTAGCAGCTTCAATTTTTTTAAAAATATAGGTACTCCTTGCGTTCCTTATCTGATTATTACAGTAGTTTCTATATAGCGAATATTTGGTCTTATTTTCAACGGTGGGGTTACGTTTAAAAAATTTATACAATTTACGTTTTTCTACAATAATTTTCTTGACGTTTTCAGTTATCCACGACTGTTTGCTTAGAGTGATATTTTTAAAAGTGAAACATTTTTTATAGATTCGAGAGATACAGTCGCTAAAAACGTTATATGCACAATTTACATCATCGAGTTGATAGAGTTCTTCCCAGTTAATGCTAGATATTTTAGAGGCAAAGTTATTCAAGTTCTTAATCGAAAAGTCTCTAATACGTATAATCGTTGGGTAGGTGGTCAGATACATCAATATTTTTTAATAAGGTAGCTTCGTTGCTAATATTAGTGAAAAGATTGTCTATACATTTTGAGTTTGGGCGACGAAATGAAGAAGTAAGCTACGTGTAAAAATACAAGGTGTTTCTAAGTGACTACGCCTGTTTAAAAAAGGGAATTATTGAATGTCGGTTTTTTATTCTTCTATTGCCATAAGTACAAATTTAACACCTTGTAGGGCATTTTGGAACGTATCTAATTCATCTCCGTGTTTCCCCCCCCGAATGCAAGTACAATGAATGTAGTTTGCTTGTGTAATTAATGGTCTCATTAAACTGTCACCCACAAAAATTTTGTTCAGGTTTTCAGGTTTAGTCTACAACACATTTTCTAATAGTTTTTTGGACGGGTACGAGGCTTGAATTTGCAACAAGTTGAGGGTCCTCAATAATTAAATACACATTTCGTATGCTATGGCGTACTTCACGAATACAGAATATGCCGATATGCATCTTATGTATGGACTCGCTTAGGGAAATGCGGTGGAACCGCGGCGCTTGTATCAGGATCTCTTTCCTCAAAGACAAATTCCAAATCTATAAACATTCATGGCGGTTGATAAATGCTTAAGAGAAACTGCCAAAATACAACCCACGGAAAGGAAACGTTCCAGAATACGTGGAGGAACAAGTACTTACTATCTTCGAGGATGATCCTACGACAAGTACGAGACAAGTTGCGAGTCGACCATGTACTTGTCTGGCGTAACCTTTGAGGACAACAGTACCACCCATTCCATTTACAAAAGGTCCAATCTTTAAATGAGGTCGATTATCCAAGACGAGTAAAATTTGTCCGTGGTTTCAGGAGCAGACTAACGACGTCAATTGGTTAAACACGCTCCTAGTTTCTGACGAGGCGAATATTTTCCGTGATGGAGTCTGTAATTTACATAATTGTCATTGCCCTTCTAAATGAAAATGAGACAACTTCATTCGAAGATAAGCCTTTTTTTTCAATTGACATGCTTAGTCAGAAGCTTGGTTGTCCCAAAAATTGAACTACTTTCTACGGAGAGGACTGAGCCAAGTATTCAATGGCTAAAGACGAGATTCTGGAATTTTCATTTTACATTTTCAAAGACCAAACTACTCGTGTAACTGTTTTGAGGAAAGAACTATCATCTTCACATTTCATCATGGAAAATGTTAAAAGAAAGATAGATGACATAACAGACGTTGTGAAGAACCTGGAAAACTTTGAAAAGTTTTGTGTTTGTCAGGGAAATGCGAAGAATGATTTTCCTAATCTTGACTCGTACGGAAGTGGTTTTTATTGTAACCTTACGAACTCCTTTCACTCCAAAAACTGTTTACTGTTGTTTATAAGAGATGGAAAAGTTAAACGTTGTAAAAATTGCAAACAGCATCGCAATGTTTTGCGAAAATTGGCCTCTAGGAATAAATCACAAACACCAAAGTAGAGACTCAGTTTTATGTCTAAAAAACAGTTGATTACTAGCGTAAATAATTGGAAAAGAAGAGCGAAGTATTTCTCAAAGCAAATTAAACTTGTTAGACAGAAATATTCTAAGTTTATTCGCGAAGAGGGACATTTTATATCAAAGCAAGACAGCGATATTTTGAAAGACATTGTACAGACAAACATGGATTCTGAAAAAGACCTCAAAGACCTTTTTAAAGCAGCAGTTATTAACTCTAAAAGCATTGAATAATCGGGCACGTAGATGGCACCCGAGCATTATAAAATGGTGTTTACTACTTCACAGTAAATCCCCGAGCGCATACGAATGCTTAAGGAAAACTAACGCGCTTAACTTACCATGCCGGAAAACTTTATACAACTATTCATTGCCTTTAACAACCAAGCCAGGCTTCCAAGCAGAATCTTTTTCGTTGTTAAAAAAACAAATGGAAGAATTAAATTGCTTTGAAGAAAAGCACACTAAGTACGTCTCCATCTTGATCGACGAAATGAAAATTAAAGAAGAGTTGGCTTACAATCGCTCGTCTGGAGATCTTGTCGGTTTCTTAGACATGGGAGAAAATTTAAACGAAATTAGGCGCTTAAGTAATGAAAATAGTGAGAAGAAAAACCAACTCGATCTAGCGACTAATGTAATGTTCTTCAAATAATGGTCAAAGGCATCACTACCAAATTGCAGTTTTCACTGGCTTTTTTTCCGTGTAGTGGTCTCCATGCAGAAGATTTGAACGCGCTACTATGGGAAGCTATCGAGAGACTAGAAGCCATAGATTTCCGAGTCCTGACAATTATTGGAGATTGTGCTAATACAAACCGGTCTTTTTTTAAAAACAACATGATTTCTCTCGATGATGGTAGTTTATCCCATTACTCCCTTAATTACTTCACTGCAGAAGAAAACCCAAGACCGTTGTTTATCTTATTTGACAATCCGCATCTTACGAAAACTAGTAGAAATAACGTGGAAAGCAGCACTTTGAATAAAAACCGAAAGTTAAAAGGAAAAGTAATAAAATAACAAAAAAGTCATCAAAGAAACCCAAAGAAGAAATACCTACGAGACTTCTAATGAAAAATAAACAACATATTCTTTGGGACCATATCAAGACCGTGTACTTCAAAGACGCGCAACGAATTCCAAGATTGTATCCAGAATTGAAACTGTCTCACATCAATTTAAAATCAAGAGCTAAAATGAGGGTTAAATATGCGGTTCAGGTATTGTCTGCGAAAGTTACTGTAGGAGTTAGAAAGGAGGTTGGAGAAGAGGGCAGGGAAACCGCAAAGTTTTGTTCCTTGATGAACCAATATTTTGACATAATGAATGCGTCGAGTTTCTCAAAATTAAGTTGTAAAATAAATCCTAATTTGGAACCATTCCAGTCTCCCGATGACAGTAAGATATAAAACCCAATGCCAAATTGGTCCAAGAATACCCTAAAAAATATATAAATTTATGAAACGAGTTTTTTTAGTGGCTTGAGACAGACTTTCTGGGCTATTTTCAAGAATGAGAAAATGAAGTAGCAAGTGCTGAAGAATTTACCAATGCCCAGAAAAAAAGTATGTTGTTAAGCACCGAAACATCAGAAGGGCTAAAAATAACGAGTGCGTAAAACTATAGTATTAGTAATAGGTCATTAAACTCAACTTATTGAAATTCACTCTCTTTACAGCTTTGACAGTGATAAAAGTTATTCGATACATGTTATCGAAAGGAGCGAAATATGGTTCGACAAGAAAATTAAACCAAGATCCTTTAGAACAGGAGTTTGGCAAACACAGGAGCCTTTGCGGATCTAACACCAATCCAACTGTTAGCCAATATGAGAAAAATGTTGGAAAATTACGTTTATTAAAAGGAATTGTCCCAAACACGGAGGGAGGAAAAACATCTTTATTTCCATCACAGAATAGACTCAGACTAGTACTTCATGTTAGAACTCTTCGTAGGCTAGAAACTGACTTAATACTTTTAAAGCTATCGCGTTGGTATTTCTCTGTTAAAAAGTTGGTGAATGCTTTGCCCTGGGTATTTAAATAAGTTGCAATAACAATGTTTAGTCCTTTGACCTTGAAATTGTTAGGAAGATTATTGCACATTATTTCCCAGCTTTCCTGCACTGTTTTATCTTTGCTTATCTCTTATTCTGCCTTAATTTTCCTATTTAATACCCGCTCAGAACTCGTTGAATCGTAGTGTTTTGATGATATTTTTGCTATTATTCTAAACATTTGAAATGCCTGCTCGTTTAGGTTAAACAATCCTCCGCGGTTCAATGAGCCGCTCAAATTAGCGTAATCGCGACTTTCTTTTTCAAAACTAGTGGTCATGTTGTTAAGTAATTGATATTATTATTAATCATTTTAAGACATTGGTAATAATAAGATTTAAAAACATTTAAAAAGTGGTTCTGTGTGCGCTTTCTAAATAAGCTGTTGTATTTTTCGAATTACATATTTTTGTAGAAGAAACACTCTTCTTAAGTTATTCTGAGTTGTAGTGCACCAAACGACTATACCGTACAGTACATGCGAGTTGATGAAACAAAAGTAGAGCTCAAATAATACGCTCCTGGGGAATTACATTCGACAATGACTTATCAAGTAGCAATATTTATATATAAAAACTTGTTTAATTTTGGTGCTCACAATTAGTATCCTACATTTTGTATTATTTATTGGCGAAAACAATATATTCAATCTTGGATTTATTTAATCCGGGCAGCATTTTCTTAGTAATTTACATTCCAATTTGTTCAATTTATCAATTTACGTATTTCTATAACGACAAATCAATTTTTACTGAAACACAGTTTCGAATTATACATATATATATATATATATATATATATATATATATATATATATATATAAATTATAAATTATTATTATAAAATTGCTGTAAAATGCACAAGAAAATATATTTAACAAGTTTCCGAATTTTGTCGTTCCTTTTAATTTACCGAGTAGTTATATAATAAAATTAAGCTTATTAAAAATAATGACTAATGGGTAAAGTAGACAAAAATTACAGAATTTCCAGGGCTGTTTACTGAACAGAAAACACTTTATTCAGAGTTAGAGAATGGGGCGGCATACTGCGCGTTCCATTTGTCTAAATATCATAACCATTGTGGAAATATTTTCAGTATATAAGAAAACAAATCAAAGTTCAGTGATATTACGCATTGTGACAGTCAGATTGTATGCGTCTAAACATCCAGATAATATGTATTTAACAACAATGTATTTATTATTTTGAAACTTGGAAACATATGGGCATATTTATAGAAAATTTTAGTTGATTCCAATTATCAACAGTAATAAATTTAAATTAGTGGGCCTTTGCTTAATAAAAATACTTAATATATTTAAACTTCGTAAAGAATTAGAGTATTTTAAACATAATTAAATGTTTAAAATTAAATGGTTTTGACCATTATAAATCATAAACACTTTTATTTTCAAAATCACATGTTTTGCGCTATATTTTTCATGTCTTTGTTTTAGGCAAACATATACTACACTTTTATCTTAGCAAATAAACAAAGGCTATACTATAAATGCTAGGTAAATATATAATACACATTAGTTCTACACTCGATACCAATAGCTCTGAAAGGGGAAAGTCTTGAAATTGAAAACAGCTGAAGGACCAGATATTTTCGAACTAGATGGTAAAATAAATTCCAATTGCTTTTGGGCCTCAGGAAAAAAAGGAGAATATTTCGAGATAGCATCGTTTCGCGATTTCAATAGTCATTAAAGTTTTTTATAGTTCTTCACGTCTTTGATGATTCATCGAATGAATTATTTCCATTTTAATTTAACGAGTTCAAAATTATAGCTTAATTCATCGTTAAATATAACGGTTTTGTTTATTTAAATGGCACCACGTGCTCCATGAGGCATCGTGACTTGGCCCACCAAAGATATTTGTTTATCGGAGACAGCGCATGCTCAAATATTAACCAATCCGGCGTTTCCTCCCAAGCTAGCGCTCAGTTTGATTAGAGAGTGTAAAGTCGCTTCGCTACAGAAATCCGTGCTACGATTTAATCCGCTGAGAATGTCCACAATTCCCGAGCGTTTGATGGCGCTAGTAGGATCTCCGGCGCGCGCTAGATTAGAGTTTGAGAAGACGCAAAAAGGAAGAGTATTTTTGGTATTTTTGGGAGTTTAATTTATTTTGAAATGTCTTGTTCGGCTAAAAATTGTAAATCGAATAAAAAGGTAACCTCGCGTCTGTCTTGTTTACCAATTTTCCTAGGTATAAAGACCGGTGAATACGCGTTTTAATTTAAAAATCCTATTCTTATACATTAACATTTCTTAAAACTTCATAGTTCTGCATTGTGGCTGCAAAATGTAAACAGTGAAAAGCTCCAAAATAAAACTACTTACACTTTAACCACGTACTTTGCGGTCTTCATTTCACTGACGATTGTTTTATGAATATCAAAACCAAAAACAGGCTTACACCATTAGCTACACCTACTATTTTTTTGGAATATTCCAATGAAACCACGGTTTCATTTATAATTAATTCAAATAGTAGCAAATGAAAATGCACCTGAAGATCATGTTACAACTACAATCGGGTGTAAGGTAAAAGCGTCTGAGGTTAGCGCAGCACTACAAAAGTACAAATGCATAATTATGCCATAAAAAATCATTGCAACGAAGAAAATGGTAATTTATATAAAATATTCCGAATGATGAAAACTAGCTTTAAATGAAGTCAATTCCTACAGAAAAAGAACTTTGAATTTAAACCCAGAACTATCTATTCCATTTAAATATGTTTGTACTGAACATAATTATACCCGTTTAACTAAACATATTGACAATAATGAAAACGATAACATTGAAGGTTTCGTAGACTTCGGTCCATATGGAAGGTCAAAACAGTACGCAAATCAGGCCATAGTGTTCATGGTGAAAGGCATAAAACTGAAATTCAAACAACCAATTGGTTACTTACTCACAAAAGATTCTTGTCCCGGACAGACTTTGAAGATATTGCTTCATGATTGCGTAACTCACCTAAAACGTATCGGCCTTATTGTCAAAGCTGTGGCCTGTGACAAAGTTCAAAAGTATGGAGATATCAGTGGAAAAGCCATTCATTGAAATTGATCCTCCACATCTCTTGAAAAGTGTGAGGAACAATTTCAAACGATATCCCAACATAATTAAGGCAATCTAGTTTCTTGGGCAGTCCTAGAACATTTTTTCAAAATAGACCAAGAAATTGGTAAGTTTCAAAGCACACATAAGCTGAAACGTAAACAAGTTACCAGCATTTTCTAACATGAAAGTCAGTTTAGCTGCCCAAATTTTCCGTCAAAGTGTTTCTAATTGCATTCAAATGGCCTGTTCACTGGGATTAGGAGAGTGAACAATTGAAAGCACATACACAGCAGAGTTCCTCTTACACATGAACGACCATTTTGATTGCTGCAATAGCAGGACATTAAACAATGAAACACGCTGTAAGAGAGCAATGACTGATCAATCCATCCACATACCAATGCTGAAAGAAAAATTGAAATGGTTTAGTACATGGAAGCCTCAGAACTGTAGGTATAAAACCTTACCTTGTATTGAAGGGTGGAAACTATCAATTCAGTCTTTGCTACTCCTATGGAATGATATAAAGGAGAATTTTGGTTTTAAGTTCTTGGTTCCATTCGCCAATAAGGAGACAATAGAGATCATCCAAATCCTCAACAATACCGTTCAGCGTACAGAGCTGCATCAGTCAATAGCCTCCTAAAACCATCAGATTCCAATTGAATTGACGATTTGGATGACTTTATTTTAAACAGACTCGATGAAGATTTGTCCAATTATGATAACCATTGGGTTTTGCAAGGTAAAGGACAATTCACTGACGAAGATTTAGAAATTTGCAAACCATTGAAAGTCCAAACCTTCTAAAAGAAAATGTTCTTAGTTATATTTCAGAATATTTAATTCGCCGCTGCTATTCAAAACACCATTGTTCTACTTGCCTTAGTCAGTACCATAAATATAGTATTTCCATTTAGTTACCATTGTTTAAAATATGAAATTTTATTTATATTATTTAAAATATCAAATTTTATTTATATTATTTAAAATATCAAATTTTATTTATAATATTGAAAATATATCAATTTTTATTTATTTTATTTTATATTATTATTTAAAATTTAAGTTTTTATATAAATTATTACTTTTTGTGATTAACTTTGTTTTGGTATATTTTATTAAATTGTTTTGTAAAATTACCTTGTTAAAATTGAAGACTTGGCCAGCCCATAAAATATTCCACGAATTTATTTTGATATATTAAAAAGTACAGTTGTTAATATTGATATGAAAAAGAGAGAGATTTTTCTTGTACTTACTTTTTATATTTCTTACGGAATCAACTGTTTTACTTAATAGTTAAAATAATTCAACATCACAGCTGAATTCAACTTTAATCAACTGAAAGCAAAACTTATTTTTCTTTGATAAGCAATTTTACAGTGCCGCCATCGTGTGCCCGGGAATTGCAAACACCGTCGTCTGCTTCTTCAATGCTCTCATGGGGAAAAAACGTACCATGAAATTTTAACATTACGAGGATAGGAAGAGGCGCCTCTCTGTAGCGAAGCGACTTTATACTCTCTGGTTTGATGGAGCAGCCACGGTTAAAAATTCCAACCTAACTTATTTTACCACCTATTTCATTTAAAGCGTCAAGGATATCCACTACTTTCACTTGAATGTTTCTTTAATGTTTCATTCCAGGTAAAGCGATAACGTATTAATTAGCCATTAAAAATTCGCTTAAAGTTGAAGAAAATGAACTCCAAATTCAATCACTCTTGTAACTGCGGATAAAGAAACCCCAACGTAACAAATTTTAAGCGTATTCGCGATATAGTCCACGCCCATCGGTGCAAATTCGTTAACAGAAGTAGATTTCGAAAAAATAATTGGTTTAACGTTATAGTCCAAATGCCTTTTAAAAGGCATTAATTGATCGGTTTCGGTGAATCTGATTGCCCTGTAAGTACAAAATCTTTGTTAATCACAAACATAATAAGAAAATACTTGTATTCTTCATTATTTTTGAGTAAAAGCTAAATTTTTATAAATTGTAAAAGCGTGATGCGTTCTAATTAAAACAACAACCGTCTCGTTAAATATTTAAAAATTATAAATAAAATTAATCTTAACTTGAAAGACACATAAATGACTTCATTTGAGTGTAATACTAAAAATGAGTTGTTACATATTTAAAATATGCATTCAAATAAATAGTTTAACTTATAAATATCCAAATAAGAAACTTCCGATGACTTTTAATATCATCAAACATGTAAAAACGTGTAACGTAAATACCAAAACATTAAACGTATTTGACCGGTTTGGATCTTGGTTTTTTGTTTTACTATGCTACTCTAGAAAATTTCATAACAAGTCAAGGCTATCTAGGGCTAAAAGTTTGATCTTTTGAAGCTTATTCTACGTCTTATCGATATCTGCTCTGAAAACAGTTAGGTCTGATCCGGTAACCTTTAAATATCCGTTAACGATAGCTTATAAACATTCGTAGCTATTATCTGTGTATTAAAAAGATATCTGAAGAGACAACTGTTTTTATACATTTTTTATAAAAGGTTTTTTTGAACTAAGGGAGATATAGATAAAATAATACTAATTTTCTTTAAAAAAATGTTCGATTAATTTCCGAAAAAGTAGAGGGCCAAGTCGATTGACTGAGGCACTGAGCCCTATTACAACCCTATTCTAGATCTCATAAGATAGAGCCGCAGATAACCAATCTGATAAATTAAAAGGAAATCTGATCTGCGCATATAATGACGTCAAAATCCTAATACGATATCTTAACTGACTTAAAAAAAATCTATTATCGTCGGATCACAAATCAGATATCAATTTCTTTTTAGTTTTTATCACTTGCTGCTTTCGGAACTAAACTGTACTAGAAAAATAAAAAGTTGTAGTAATTAGTCAAATAAAGTAAAAATTATAGCGATTAATATTATATTTTATGGACAGCACACATTTTAGTATAACGTATGTTTTCAGAAAAAGGACGAAGTTGAACGTACAAGTAATCAATTTTCTGTAACAGCCGAATAGAAATGTTCTTATTAAAGAGGAACCGAGTGAATGCAGCTTCGTATCTTTCGTTGCTGATGTAAGCCAAAATATTCTTATTCTTGAAGTGATGTTTGGATTGGCGAAGGTAGAAATTAATGTTAGGATAGTATTCTATAAGAGCACCTTTTCCCTTTAACACAAATGACATCATATCATCGTCAATATTGTGGAACAAAATTTCTTTTTTTCGCCATTACACGGTGAAGCTTGAACAACGGGCTAGTTTTGGAATTCTGTTAAATAAATAAGACTTCATTTTATTTAAAAACTAGCTGGGGTACCCACTATTTCCCGGTTAAATATGAATATTTGTATTATAAATAGTAGAATCTCTTCTTACTATAATTTTAAAACATTTTACGATGATTATTTAACTATTTGTATTATTTATATACTTAAATTACAATTATTGTACAAAAGAGCCAAGAAATACCAAGGAAAAGGCGGCAGTGAAGAAACGCCGACACATTCAACACGAAAATAGAACGCTGCTATAATTGTCTCAACGCATTATATATAGTAGTATATATACTTATCTTTATATATTAGATACAAACAATCATCTTTATATATTAGATACAAAGATTCATATCTATATATTAGATTAACAACGAAACTTAGCCTAAGTTTATGCTTTCTCCCTTGGACTAAAATAGGCGAAAGAGCACCTAACACAACTCCGATCACGAGATATGCCAAGTGACTTTTCTACAGACAACAACCAACACGACATAACCAAATTATCTCATAATCAGTGATGATAATTTAAAAAAAAATCAATATCATATCACAAGCCGCTCATGCTAACCGGACATTTTTATGTTACGCTCTTCTCAAGAGTGGTTTAGATATTGTCTCTATCTCATAGCCGCTCATATATAAAACGCGTTTACTGATAGCTGATCTTTTTTCATTTTGAAAGGGAAGCGACTGCTCTTTCATTCGCCCATTTCGAATTGAATTCTGCTAAAGCTCTCTCCGGCTCAGCTCAAAGAAATTATAATAAATTTCGTTCGTCTCACCAAATCAGTCAACGAACGTAGAAAACTTAATCACTTCTTTATAAACCATTGAAAACCTTAACTAATTTCATCAAATTAGACATATAATCAACAAAATAAATACAAAAGCTTCCAAAATAATATAAAATTCAGAAAAATCCACGTAAAAAAGTAGATTTATTAGACCAGAATACAAGCTTTTTGTAGGCTAATTCTCATTCATTCGTCTCAGTTTTTCGAGATTTTAAGATTGAAAAAGACAGTTCGGCTCTTGCCTCGATCAATCTATGACTATAAGTGCAGCTCACCTTAAGGCCGAAATAGACCGTCCGCTCTCCTCCATTATTTAATCAAGCTAAAATGTAGCTTCTTCATCGCAATTCGAGTTGGCTAAAACGGCATATATCTAGATAACACAAAACGGCACATTTTTTATGAAGTATATTTATTTTTTATTCCGGTTATAGATTGGGAGATTTTCGGTAAAAGCTTTCGTCGTTCTCTATACACGGACCTTCTCACAGTTAAAATATCGCTAGAGACTAGGATCAGTTCTATTGTCGCTAATTTGAACCTCCTTTCTAATAAGTTTCAAAGGTTGAAGACAAAGGTCTAAGGTCCTCAACTGCTTTTCTTTTGCAGTTGCCTCGTAGTTCCTGGCGCTGTAGCTTGTTGGCCGTTACTCTGTCATGGTCATGTTCCACCTTGTTTTTTCCTTTGAGTATAGATTTGTTTGAGTCGGTAGTAACCGTTACATTACAATTCTTTTCAAAACACCGCCACACTATATCGCCACTTTTCTGCGAGCGAAACTTCTTAAATTTATAGTCATCGAATACCAGACAACAACCGCCCTTATTACTGGCTATTAATTTGAAATCCATTTAAGCACGTCTACCGCATACCAAGAAATACGAAATGTATATTTAGATTAAAATTTTAATCGTGTCCTAAAGAACAGCTCAAAAAATGCGTGACGTTTCGGACTCACTCAAAAAAGCAAAGATTGTGCCGTTTAGGGTCATAAAAAAGTGGGACGTTTTGGGCTACTAATGCATGTGCCGTTTCGGGCATCCTCGATAACGAAATATAGAGGCAGCTCCAGTCTTCTCATCTAAATTATTTGAAAGTTACCGCTCATTGTGACTTCGAAAGCTCCAAACCTCTCTAAAGGGCGATGCAAAACCAAACAGCGCCTTCCAATCCAGAGCCAGAATACTTTTCAAATTTGGTTTTCTTTTCACTGAAGGCGGTTAAAATGCAATAAAACGCTTCTTCGATGAAAGATGGCAAGTGATAATCTAATGGGTCATTCTCATATTGTAGAACCGCAGCGGAAGTTGTATCAATTATCTATCAAATAAAATTAATTAGTTTACTATAGTGTAGGCGTGGTGGTAAAGGTTTCAAATGAGGTTCCAGATTATTAGCTTGGGGGTTTGTGGACGACCTTCCCGATTATCATTAATATTTTACAGAACTTTCGGCATTCAGAGTCACCTTTATAATCCTAAATTGATAAACTAATGTTCAATGCTTGAGAGGTTGATAAATCTCCGTGTAATTTTTTTTAATATTTTTATTTGTTTATTCTATAACTTTTACATGGTCTCTTTGTTTGGGTTAATTTGTTATTTTACAAAAGATAACGTCACTCATGTTACCGAATTAATGAGATTTGATTTTTTTTAGTTAACAAACTACTTGTCCCTGTTGTACATTGTTAGCAACGCTAAAAATGGTCTCAATATAGTCACTCTCCCTAAGTATAAAAAAATTATTCTTGGGGTGATATAACTTCAAATATTTTACAAACGATAGATAGTTTTAAATAATCCTACTGAACAGATAGGAAGCGAGGTTGAAGTGCTTCATTTGGTTTTAATCGGTTGTTAAGCTGGCGCTAGCCGTGAAAATAATAACAACATTTCAATAGAGCCGCGATGTCGCCGTCATATTTCTATCTAACTTTGTGCGCTCCTAATTTTACACATTTATATCATAAATATAAAGTAGGTTTTAAAATGTGACAATATAAAATAAATTTCTAAATAAAATTTAAATATTACATATTAACTAAAGACCAACTTATATTATAATAAACAGCTAGGCTAATACCCAAGGCACCACCAAAGCCCCAAGTCATCTAGCGACTTATAATGCCTTAATCAGTGCAACAATCTTTTGGTTGCTCTAGCGAGAACTATCTCGAGCGACCAACTTACTAGGCATTGTTGGCATTTTACAATTAAAAATTATTTAAACTAAGTAATTAAATTAAAAGGGCAAGATTTCCATAAACATAAGTTTGAATTATAAAAACAGAATTTCATTAATGAAATAGTAAATACCAAAATAAACAAATCCTACATTACCCCTAATCAATTAATACTTTTAAAACTAGCTAACTTATTAATTTGATACCTAACGTTCTATGGCCAATAGTTAATAAATTATATTTACGGGTTAACCCTTATTCGCGTCACTAATGAAGACTAGAGGATTACGTTAAATAATTCCTTATGGAATTCTTACTAAATACAGAACTTCTTATGGAGATGTAAATGTTGAACAATATGTTAACTCCGTAACCTCCTTACTGAGTGATATCACTCATTAAAATAGTGCGCTTATTTATAATTCGGTTTACCGCCACAATTAAGTTTCTACTCATCGTTAGTTTCTGTGGCTCCCGCCTGAAGACTTGGTGATGAATCCAATGAAGAGTCCAGTGTTAGTTACGACTTCGATAAGTCCGAGAGTTTAAAGTTTTAACCCGAAGCATCACGACTAACCCTTTTCGGGTGGCGAGTTGAGTTAAGGCCTTTTCACACGAGCCAGCATTTTGACCCAACTAGTTAAATCAACTTGAGTTGAGTCAACTAGTTGGTTCGTTTGAATAAAACTTCGATGAGTTGATCCACCAAAAAAGTACGCGAAAAAAAATGGATCACTGTTCAATTTTTGCTGACTCAGCATTTTGATTTGAAAAGTTGGCTCGTGTGAAAAGGTCTTTACGAGTCAAGTCAAGCGGTTCAGGTGGAGTCCACGACAGTTCTCCTTTTTTCTTCGCCAGATCGCGTTCAAGAAACCTCGGGTTAAGGTCACGTGACCAGGTATAGTTTGACGTCGAATGACAACTTTTACTGGTTCAGATTCGAACCTTTAGAGGGTGCGAATGCGCACCTTTTACTGTTTCAGATACACCCCTTTTACTGGTTCAAATTCGAACCTTTAGAGGGTGCGAATGCGCATCTTTTACTGGTTCAGATACACCCCTTTTACTGGTTCAAATTCGAACCTTTAGAGGGTGCGAATGCGCACCTTTTACTGGTTCAGATTCACCTCTTTTATTGGTTCAGATACACCCCTTTTACTGGTTCAGATTCGAACCTTTAGAGGGTGCGAATGAGCACCTTTTGGAGGTGAATTTTTATACCATTTGGGAAGGTTAAATTTTTAACCACTAAGAAATGGTTTATAGAAAACCATAATAGGTTTTACCTGGGTTTCACGGATTTAAACCTATTATGGTTCAAAATTGTAACATTTTCATTTACAGTGCAGGTGTTCACTGGTCTACACACTCTACTATAAACTGCAACCCTAACGTTCGTAGCAAAGCGCAGGCCGTATTGGATTTGTGTACGGACTGTAATCTAGCTCAACTTAATACTATCCGCAATTCTTACGGTATTATATTAAACCTCATCCTAACCAATACCACTATTGTTACCTATGCGGTCGCACCGGCGCCACTAGTGCCTATTGACAGTTGTCACCCGCCGCTGCTAATCACCTACCATGGTGAAATTGCAAGTCCCTCACCTACCCAATCGAAACCAACTTTCCGTTACAAGCGAGGTGATTACCTTAAACTCTATCAAAATCTAACCTCTATGGACTGTGCAGCTTTTTACCGCTCACAGGATGCTAATGAATGCGTCGCTATCCTAACAGACATTGTTCAGAGAGCGATGAAGGATAACATCCCCACAGCACCGACCAAGCGTCACAATAACTTTCCCCCTTGGTACTCTGGTGCACTAATCCTAGCTCTGAAACGGAAAACCTATTACCATCGCAAATTAAAGCGCAGCGGCCAAGCTGTGGACAAAGCGAAATACGACTCTTTGCGGAATTAAGTAAAAACTCGATTATCTACTGACCGCCAGCTACACTCTGAATCAGTTTATGAACAGTCGCTCAAGAATCCGAAGTGTCTATGGAACTTTGTCAATGCGAGACTCAAGGCCAAAGCATCCCCTATCCCTCTACAGATCAATTCCAAATTGACATCTGACCCGACAACTTTAGCCACAGCATTCAAAACTAATTTCCAAAATATCGCCACTGATAACGTTCAAAATCCCACCACCTACTCACTTCCTGCCATATACCCGGCAGCCACCACGCTTGCTCAAGTAACTCTAAATGAAGCCGTCATTCGCATCGCTATCAAGAAATCAAAACTCACCAGCTCTACGGGCATTGATAACATACCAATTTTTATTATAAAAGGTTGCCTTGATATTTTGGCACCGGTCCTACACCATATCTTCAACCTGTCTATTACCTCTGGCGTGTTTCCCACTCTGTGGAAGACAGTTGTCATTTCCCCGATCTTTAAATCCGGGTTCTCTGGGGACGTTAAAAACTACCGTCCGATCTCTCTAATCTGCTGCTTTGCGAAGATATTCGATTCGGTAATGCACGACGTCCTCTGCAATTGGTTTAAACCCAATTTCACTGAACCTCAACACGGATTCCGGAAAGCGCGCTCAGTTGACACAAACCACATCTCGTTTCTTAACGATGTCATGCCTCCTGTCTTATCCAGAGGTCAGGTTGACGTTGTCTCTCTAGATCTCTCCAAAGCGTTTGACCGGGTGTCCCATCCCCTTCTTATGACCAAGTTAAACCTCTACGGTCTTACCGGTACCACCTCCCGATGGCTACTGGACTACCTTACCAACAGATCCAACAACGGCCAGGTTACCACGGTCTCATTCGCTACAACCTGCGGGGTTCCTCAAGGGAGCTCGTTGGGCCCTTTGCTATATAACATATACGCTAACGACCTTCCCGCCGTAATAAAAAACTCAAAAGTCAAACAGTTCGCAGACGATAACAAAGTTTATAAAAACATAACGTGTGAGACCGACTATAAGGCCCTACAGGAGGATCTAAAGAATGTGGCAACTTGGTGTTCCAACAACAACCTGCTTATAAACAGTTCGAAGAGCCAGGTTATATCACTCACTCGAAAAACCAACATAAATATGTTACTATACAGTCAATGCTGTCCAAGTACCAAGAACATTCTGCCTTAAAGACCTAGGCATATGGTTGGACAGTGGCCTATATTTCCGAGAACAGGTGTCAAACGTCATAGGTCGTTCTCGAAGTCTTCTATTCGGGGTCCTTCGCTTGGCTCGGGCACTGAAATCGGTCAAACACTTCAAAAACCTCTACATCAGTCTTGTGCGTTCCAAACTGACTTATGACATTCTATCATGGGGCGGCTGCTCAGACTACCTACTTCAGAGAGTTGAGGGAGTGCAAAGACAATTTGTGGAATATTTGCACACGTTTTTCCTCCCCAAACAACCTTACGACTACATGCACTTACTAGGCTGCCTAGGCATGGAAACAATAAAATTTTACACCATTAAACGCGAAATTATCTTTGTGTGGCGGTTGATAAACATTTCCCATCTCACTGAATTAACTCCTTTTGTCAATTTCCATGTACCAGGCTATAACATTCGCAAAGCTCCTACATTTAGTTTAACGAAGATTTTATGCCCGATGCACAGAATGCAACAAACCTACAACCAATATACTGACCAATTAGACATTTTTAACAGTAAACGCTCGGATATTCTGCGGTTACACTAACTTAATACATTGTGTCAATCTATCGACTTGTATGTATGTAAATAACCGATGTTTATAAACTTTCACCCTCTTGTGTGTACACCCTTGTAGGTACATTTGTACTGTTGCTGTTCACAATAAACAAACTTTTTCATTTCATTTCATAACAAAAATAAAATATATAGAGTTGTGAAAATATATTGCCCAAGTCTGAGAAAGTTCCGCTATATATTTTTTTAATTTATCACAATTATTTGGTCCAGATAGCAATTGCGTTATCCGGACCAAATAATTGTGATAAATCTGAAATCAAATTATCTACAAATACGTTCAGATAAAATCAGATCAGTTGGCGTGGGTCAAAAAGCAAACCAGAAACTAATCCGAATGAATTGTTAACTGAGAGACGAAAGTTGAGCATATTTCATTCGATCAAGTAATTGTTAAAACAAATTTAAACACACTTATACGCAATTCAGAAACTGCATTAATCGGTGCTATAGCGCACTATAAATATGATTACGTTATATTTCCTTTGGTTTTTCACTATTTCAAGTGTGGGTGCTCGTCTTTTTCGTTTGGTTTTGAGAGCTTGATTGAAACGTGACTTTCCATAAATCCGTAAAGCACTTACTTATCTTAAAATGGAAAAAAATAAACACTACTGCCATGGTAATAACCATTGCTTTTAAACTGTGCAAATTTTGTATGGAAAAGGCAAAGCCAAATATTGGTGGTAAGCCCTTTGAAAGAAGAAAGGGTAACGCTATGTAGGCTCTGACCTCTTAACAGTCACAATCTGAAATCAAAAGACTAAGCAATAGTTGGCAGACCCCGCAAACTCAAAAAAAGCACTCTTGTGACTAAGAAATCCATAGTAATTTCGATATAATTTTTACTTTATTTTTTGTTTCATAAAACCAGAAATACTGGATTCAGGCTGCTCATTGAATTTTACTAATAACAAGATAAGTTAAATACCTCACAAACAAAATGTTGGTGGAGTGGCGGAATGCTTAGCGCTTTCGCCTCGCAGCAAGAGGAGCCGAGTTTGATCCATGATTGTGGCACTGGCTGGAAATTCGGAACTACAGTCGTTCCGAGTCTCCTTCCGCGTTGAGTTTGCAAGTTCTCTCCCCACTGGTTAAAGGGATTCCCCCCCCCCCGAGTCCTTTGGTTTTTCCTTTCCATAAAAACTTGTTAACGGTAATAATGAGTCCCATGGGTTTCTACCTCGAGCGTCCTAAAATTTCCCGTCCATTGTAGTAATTCTGTGGAATGCTTGAGGGCTATAAGTCGCTATCGACTTGGCCCTCAACCACCAAATGTAAACAAAAATAAATAAACCAAAATAGATTTTAACCGTGGAAAATTTCCAAGGGTTTTTCATGCATACACGTTATAGAGTTTTTGATTGTAAAAAATGTATCGGACCCACCTAAAAATGTTACAAAAATTATGAACTATGTTTCGGAAAAGTTGTCATTCGACGTCAAACTATACCTGGTCACGTGACCTTAACCCGAGGTTTCTTGAACGCGATCTGGCGAAGAAAAAAGGAGAACTGTCGTGGACTCCACCTGAACCGCTTGACTTGACTCGTAAAGACCTTTTCACACGAGCCAACTTTTCAAATCAAAATGCTGAGTCAGCAAAAATTGAACAGTGATCCATTTTTTTTCGCGTACTTTTTTGGTGGATCAACTCATCGAAGTTTTATTCAAACGAACCAACTAGTTGACTCAACTCAAGTTGATTTAACTAGTTGGGTCAAAATGCTGGCTCGTGTGAAAAGGCCTTAACTCAACTCGCCACCCGAAAAGGGTTAGTCGTGATGCTTCGGGTTAAAACTTTAAACTCTCGGACTTATCGAAGTCGTAACTAACACTGGACTCTTCATTGGATTCATCACCAAGTCTTCAGGCGGGAGCCACAGAAACTAACGATGAGTAGAAACTTAATTGTGGCGGTAAACCGAATTATAAATAAGCGCACTATTTTAATGAGTGATATCACTCAGTAAGGAGGTTACGGAGTTAACATATTGTTCAACATTTACATCTCCATAAGAAGTTCTGTATTTAGTAAGAATTCCATAAGGAATTATTTAACGTAATCCTCTAGTCTTCATTAGTGACGCGAATAAGGGTTAACCCGTAAATATAATTTATTAACTATTGGCCATAGAACGTTAGGTATCAAATTAATAAGTTAGCTAGTTTTAAAAGTATTAATTGATTAGGGGTAATGTAGGATTTGTTTATTTTGGTATTTACTATTTCATTAATGAAATTCTGTTTTTATAATTCAAACTTATGTTTATGGAAATCTTGCCCTTTTAATTTAATTACTTAGTTTAAATAATTTTTAATTGTAAAATGCCAACAATGCCTAGTAAGTTGGTCGCTCGAGATAGTTCTCGCTAGAGCAACCAAAAGATTGTTGCACTGATTAAGGCATTATAAGTCGCTAGATGACTTGGGGCTTTGGTGGTGCCTTGGGTATTAGCCTAGCTGTTTATTATAATATAAGTTGGTCTTTAGTTAATATGTAATATTTAAATTTTATTTAGAAATTTATTTTATATTGTCACATTTTAAAACCTACTTTATATTTATGATATAAATGTGTAAAATTAGGAGCGCACAAAGTTAGATAGAAATATGACGGCGACATCGCGGCTCTATTGAAATGCTGTTATTATTTTCACGGCTAGCGCCAGCTTAACAACCGATTAAAACCAAATGAAGCACTTCAACCTCGCTTCCTATCTGTTCAGTAGGATTATTTAAAACTATCTATCGTTTGTAAAATATTTGAAGTTATATCACCCCAAGAATAATTTTTTTATACTTAGGGAGAGTGACTATATTGAGACCATTTTTAGCGTTGCTAACAATGTACAACAGGGACAAGTAGTTTGTTAACTAAAAAAAATCAAATCTCATTAATTCGGTAACATGAGTGACGTTATCTTTTGTAAAATAACAAATTAACCCAAACAAAGAGACCATGTAAAAGTTATAGAATAAACAAATAAAAATATTAAAAAAAATTACACGGAGATTTATCAACCTCTCAAGCATTGAACATTAGTTTATCAATTTAGGATTATAAAGGTGACTCTGAATGCCGAAAGTTCTGTAAAATATTAATGATAATCGGGAAGGTCGTCCACAAACCCCCAAGCTAATAATCTGGAACCTCATTTGAAACCTTTACCACCACGCCTACACTATAGTAAACTAATTAATTTTATTTGATAGATAATTGATACAACTTCCGCTGCGGTTCTACAATATGAGAATGACCCATTAGATTATCACTTGCCATCTTTCATCGAAGAAGCGTTTTATTGCATTTTAACCGCCTTCAGTGAAAAGAAAACCAAATTTGAAAAGTATTCTGGCTCTGGATTGGAAGGCGCTGTTTGGTTTTGCATCGCCCTTTAGAGAGGTTTGGAGCTTTCGAAGTCACAATGAGCGGTAACTTTCAAATAATTTAGATGAGAAGACTGGAGCTGCCTCTATATTTCGTTATCGAGGATGCCCGAAACGGCACATGCATTAGTAGCCCAAAACGTCCCACTTTTTTATGACCCTAAACGGCACAATCTTTGCTTTTTTGAATGAGTCCGAAACGTCACGCATTTTTTGAGCTGTTCTTTAGGACACGATTAAATTTTATGACTAACTAGCTTTGATCCGATCTGATTTTGCGAGATACGAAGTCGTGAAATGTTAGGCCAAAAACAAGAAGGTCGTTAAGTTGATTTTTAAAATAAATTTATAAAGTATACAAAGAGGGCTTTCTAGTGATATCAAAAAATCTTTGCGTTTTTAATTTTTCTTCATTTTATAGACGAAATACCGATATTTTAAGATTTTACAAAACTACTACTTTTTCGCACCCTCTAAAGGTTCGAATTTGAACCAGTAAAAGGGGTGTATCTGAACCAGTAAAAGATGCGCATTCGCACCCTCTAAAGGTTCGAATTTGAACCAGTAAAAGGGGTGTATCTGAAACAGTAAAAGGTGCGCATTCGCACCCTCTAAAGGTTCGAATCTGAACCAGTAAAAGGGGTGTATCTGAACCAGTAAAAGGTGCGCATTCGCACCCTCTAAAGGTTCGAATCTGAACCAGTAAAAGGGGTGTATCTGAACCAGTAAAAGGTGCGCATTCGCACCCTCTAAAGGTTCGATTCTGAACCAGTAAAAGGGGTGTATCTGAACCAGTAAAAGGTGCGCATTCGCACCCTCTAAAGGTTCGAATTTGAACCAGTAAAAGGGGTGTATCTGAACCAGTAAAAGGTGCGCATTCGCACCCTCTAAAGGTTCGATTCTGAACCAGTAAAAGGGGTGTATCTGAACCAGTAAAAGGTGCGCATTCGCACCCTCTAAAGGTTCGAATTTGAACCAGTAAAAGGGGTGTATCTGAACCAGTAAAAGGTGCGCATTCGCACCCTCTAAAGGTTCATATTCCTGCCCTCGAAGGGTGAATATTCTTACACTTTAAGAGTTTGCTTTCTCACCTACGAAAGGTTCATTTTTGTATCGTCAAAAGGTAGGAATTGTAAGGCTGTGACAAATCGTTACATAACATAATATGCAATATAAAATAATATTGGCAAATGCAATTTAATATATGATAGTAAAAACAAAATAGTCGTTTTCGAAATTGGTTTATTTTCAAATGAAGAAGAATTATCATTTTGTTAATAATCCAAGAGAATTCACAATAGTTTGGAAACACCCCGGAATTTTGTTAGGTTTATCAATTTTTAAGATAATTATTTGAATAAACTCCATAGTCCTCTTAGCACGGAATGGGTATTCTAAATTAAAAACGTAGTAAGCTGCAAAGCAAACCGAAGCTGCATTTGCAATGCTCGTGCAATGAATTTGGTTTTCTCCAATAGATACATATACGGGTTTGTAAAAGAATGAATCTTTTTTCACTCTTATTAGCGGAGTTGGACATTCATCATCCTAAATACGAAGAGAATGGATATCAGTTTCAATATTATGGGTCATTCCATGTGAACTCACCCAGTGATGTCACCATGGGTACAGCAATTTTATTCAAATTTTATACACGTTTTATCCAATATTCAAAACTACTATTTATAAATTTTGAGTGCAAAATAATTGGTAGTTTTAAAAATACGACTATATAACCAATACCCCCCGTTTTTTGGGTTACGCGTTCCACGAAATCGCCCCCTTCGACCAAATGTTGAATAACTTTCTATTATATCATTATAATAATATGAAATTTTGGTTTATATGGTATATTTAGGTGCGGAATTTCACGGTTATGCTCAAATATTTGTAGACCCTCGGATTTTTATTTTAATGACCCTTAAATTGAATAAAATTGTTTTTTGGGGGGTAGCGTTCGTTGCGCTATATAGTGACGTCGACAAAAGAAATACACCATTTTTAAAATAAATTTATAAAGTATACAAAGAGGGCTTTCTAGTGATATTAAAAAATCTTTGCGTTTTTAATTTTCCTTCATTTTATAGACGAAATACCGATATTTTAAGATTTTACAAAACTACTACTTTTTCTGAACAAAGAATAAAACTGTGTTTAAAATTTAAAAAAATTTCATCAACTAATTAATTTCAAACAGTAAGTAATTATAAATTAAAAACATTTCTATGATTCAAATCAAATTTACTACAATTATTTCTGGCAATGGCTTCGATAGACTCTATTTAAAATTTTATTTACTCAGGTAATTTAACGATTTTAAAAATGAATGAAAGTTTTTCACCGCGATGTTCTATTGGTAACAAACCTTGTCACAGAAATGGGCATACTTAGAACATGGGATAAATAATATAAATAAATTCTTGATGACGAAAACATTCGCCTCATTGCGAAGAGGAGAGGCATCGACAAAAGTTGTATAAAAACGTTATGTTACCATCATTTTGGAGCTCTATTAACAACGTATTCGTCACGACAACTGGAATGTTGCGATCCCTTTGATTTTCACAGATAAAATACCTCGGCCTTCTATCAGACAGGTCATATCTTCGGAAGAGTCAATTATCATCAACCAAATCACGGATAAGGACATAAAACCGAGTCAGAAGCTCTGCTCAAATTGTTGCAAGAAATTTTATACCCTTAAGACATCTAGTGCTACTACAGAATTAAACTCGGCACAGAGCGAGGTAACCGATAGTTTAGGTCGAGAAAGCCAGCCACTTTCAAACACAGAAGAGGATAAAACTTAGAACTCGATGCTTTGAATGAGTCCTAACATGCCTTTGATACATCACCTATAAAGTTGCATGGTTTATCGTCACATCAGCGAAATCAATATGGGAAACGAAATGTTACGCAGACATTGGCGGGGATCAGAACGAAAGTTTCTAAAGTTCTGAATATTAGAGAAGAGGCTTGCGACCCGTGTTTTTCTAATTCCAGTGATATAAATGCATTTTTTAACGACTTGAAGGAAAAGGTTAGATACTCCTCTCTGTTAGACAAGTGCCAATTGCTTACTTTAGTCCCCAATTCTTGGTCAATAGCTAAAGTTTCGGAGGAGTTTGACGTATCCGAACACCTAGTTAAAAAAGCGCGTGGACTTAACAATAAATTATGAATTTTACCAGGCATAGATCAAAATCGTGGAAATAAATTATCATTGGATGTAGAAGTTAAAGCGTTTTCTTTTTACGAAGATGAAGAGGTTTCTAGGATGTGCCCTAGAAGGAAAGAGTTTGTCACGATCCGACAAGGTCATATTAAAATTCAAAAACAGAAAAAGCTTTTGCTATCCAACATACGCGAGATCTACTTACAGCTTAAAACCATTCACCTGGGTTTTACAAGTTTTGTAGCCTACGATCAAAGTGCTGGGTAACTGCTTCGTCCAATGGAATTCACCAAAACATGAAGTGTATTACACTCGCTCTACCAGTTAAAATGAATAACAAAGCTCAGTGGCGTAACTAGGAATTCCGGGCCCCACCGCGAAAAACAACTCGGGGCCCTTTTAAATAGCACCGATTTTAATCATAAAGGTTCGGGGGCTCCCCGCACCACGGGGTCTGCGGGGGCGCTATTTACGCCACTGACAAAGCTCTTATACACTCTTTTTAGAAACGTTTACTGGGCGCTGCCATTATCTTACAGACAACCAACAAGCAAACCCTCTATCGTAGAAATTTCATCACCCCAAAACCGGTTTTTTCAGCATCCTCCCCGTAGACTGTAAGGTAATGGCGGTCGATATTGAAACAAGTTTGCACCGCAGACGAACGACAATGCATGCTTAACGGATGTGAAAGGTGTCCTGGAAATAAGTTATTTTCAAAAATACCTAATCGCACTCTTTGAAGACGCGGAAGTGGAATTAAATGATGAAATTACATATAAGTTGTGGCTATACATGTGGATGGGCGAACAAAATTAATTGATGTTAAAGAAAGTGCGAGTGATTTTATTGCTAATTTTTCAAAATAGTCTATCGAAGCCATTACCATAAATAATTATAGTAAATTTGATTTGAATCATTGAAAAGATTTTGATTTATAATTATTTAGTGTTTGAAATTAATTAGTTGATGAAAAGTTTTAAAATTTTAAACCCAGTTTTATTCTTTGTTCAGAAAAAGTAGTAGTTTTGTAAAATCTTAAAATATCGGTATTTCGTCTATAAAATGAAGAAAAATTAAAAACGCAAAGATTTTTTGATATCACTAGAAAGCCCTCTTTGTATACTTTATAAATTTATTTTAAAAATCAACTTAACGACCTTCTTGTTTTTGGCCTAACATTTCACGACTTCGTATCTCGCAAAATCAGATCGGATCAAAGCTAGTTAGTCATAAAATGGGACGGGGAACACTTTGCTAAAGGGAACCAACTTCTGTTACGGTTCTCAAACTAATTTTCGAACGACCTTTAAGACATGGTTCAAGGTCATTGAAATTTTCATAGTCGATTGACCCCCCGAGCACTGTATAACACCCTTAAATTTCAAAATAGTAGCTAAAACACATTGAGATATTCGCCCTGGCGCCATTTTTAGGTCAACAAGGTATGAACAATCGCCACGAAGACAAGGGGTGGTTTCCGTGTCCAAACCCCCTAGGCCAACCCGTTCTTAACATTCACATAGCTCGACCTCCTTGACGAATTTCTGACTACGCCATTTACACATAGGGTGGTTTCAGTTGCTAGAATTATCAACTTCAATCAGCGTTTTCAATACTCAACTTGGTGAAAAAACCACTTAGCATCTTACTATTGACTATATTTATGAAAGATCATATCATTAACTTAAATATTAACTAGAAAAATTCCTAACCCCTCGTTGCTTTTTCTTCACTTCTACAGAGCTCTCCGTTGGATCATCTGCAGCTGAAGGTTCATTTCTGGAACATTTTCTCTTTTTTTGTACAACTGAACCATGTTTCGCTTTAGCTTGATCCACTTCTTTATATCCCGAGAGTGGTTTACGATACTGCTTAAACTGGTTTTTTAATGCAGCCCACCATGTAATCTGTACATTTTATTAAACAATTAGAAATCATAATTTAGTTTATTCACAAATATAGCAGATATACATATGCTCCAGAACTCTTCCGAGGGTTTCCCTCCTCATCACGGTCACTCAAAATAGTGTGTTTTCGAACAAGCCCTCTCACCGCAGTTTGGTATTGCTCTCTAGATGGATACCTACTTAAGCAGTTGAATTAAAAGAGCTACTAAAATAAAAATTCCGTTATACAATAAATTGTTATATTACTTTCCAAATCTGCATAAGTCTTCGAATAACGCCTTAGATATTCGGTTTCTGTTCCTTTGCAATAACACCTCATCATTTTTCAGTCGCAGCATTTCTTCAATATCAGGGGAAAACCTTGGAACTCTATATACCATTGGGAAAGTGGCCTCTCCTATTTCAGTTGAGCTTAAAATATTAAAAATAAAATTGTTTTATCGTGCCAATGGTATTTATTTTAACTCACCTGGAAGTTTCAGTTGATGGGTTTGCTTCATCCGCGCTACCCTTCTGTTGCGTCTCTATTATATTCGTAACCATGGTAGCTTTAATTCGAGATTCGTCGTTGGGCATTTCATTCTCTAAATCTATCCAATCTTCATATTTGGCACTGAAAACTTGTAGCAAAACACTATTTGGAGATATTTTAAATGTATCAGAAATTCTTTGTAATAGGTCATCATAGTTGGAGTCCTCTGGTAATTTTAAAAAAATTTTGGATTCCATATAAGAAACGTGATATTCTGGCATCTACAATAGATAAAATCAGTTACTTGACTATTTATCTGAAATATTAATAAATGTTATATCATAATCGGAAATATTACATTTAAACAGGTGGTATGTCTTATAGATACTACATCAATAGACTCAGTTAAAGCCTTTTATACTTAGAACCATTGTCTTAATAATAAATATTGAAAGATCGAAACCTTTTGATTGTACCTTTAGTGAATAACGTTATTTTCAGCGGGGTGGCGGAGTGGTTAGAACTATTGCCTCGCAGCGAGAGAAGTCCGGGTTCGATCCCAACTTGTGGCACTATGGGTGCACATCTGGGAAATATTCCCGCGTTGAGTTTGCAAGTTATCTCCCCGTCCGTTAAAGGGGTTTTACTCAGAGTACTTCGATTCCCCCTTTCCATCAAAACTTTCCGAGGTTTTAATTCAATAGGTAGTGTATGGACGCTAGGGTTAGCTGTGGCAGGGCTAGCCACAACCCTCCCGGCGATGCGGGTTATAAGCAGTAAATGATTATTATTATTATTATTACTAAATAATTATAACATCTTGTATTAAACTGAACCTTTTTAAATAGATGTGAACTAGAAATCTTTTGCACATGGTAAAATATATTTACGACAAGATTGAATTAAATTGGTTAAAGTAACTTTACTATTCATTGAAGTATTTCTACAGACACTGAAATTTACATTCTAGTCCATTTACTCAGGGTGTGCCGCAGTGGAATGTATAATGTGCCATCCTTTTGGTACATTTCAAGTGCGCAATAGCCATTTTGTTCTTCCCCAGGTAGTAGAATTTTCCATTAATCCTCACACACTTCGAAAGAGTTATATAACCTATTAAACTGCACTGAAATATATATCCTTCCACAGAGTAGCCATACATTAGAGCATTGTATTATGTTTGTTATTTTAAAGAATAATGGTATCTCTTCAGCGTGAAGTAGGTCCAACACTATGACGGAGTCCTTTTGGTATTCAATACCCTTAACATCAAGAGTACGCGATTGATAAAGAGCTTCAACTGGTTTTAATGGATATTGGTAATGCATATATAATTTTATTGCAGAGTTAAGTGCTTCGGGCAACTGCGTCGTCTTAAGTTTAATTGAGTTCCCACTATCAATCGAATCTGGAGTTAACCCATTAGATCCACTAAGCTCGTAAGCCTGAAGGAACTGATGTCGTTTGGCTGCAGTTTTGGGAACATTTTTGTAATTTCTACAACGCTTTATTATTTCTTTAAAATATTGGTGTTTCGCTTCATAACGCATACACCATAATTTTATAACGGGACCAAATTCTAATATCAATCTTGGATAATGAATGAGGTAGTGTAATTTCGGGATAAATATATTTAGCTTGAGCTCCGAGGCAAGTAAAAGAAAATCTTCTATTATTCTATCGAGATGAGGGAGCCAATCTCTTTCAATAACAGGAGCGCATATTATTTCGCAGATCTCACTTAGTAATAGAAGGCATTCTCATATTTCACTACCCTCATCCACTAAATCACCATATAACAATGGTAAAAGTTGAAATAAGCATTGCTTCTGTGATGCTGAACCACTAATATTTGATTTACCTTGAATAACACTCTCAGATATAATACTTGGTATCTTAGATTTGGTTATAGGACCATATTTAAAAGATGTTATTCTCTGATTTATAATTTCTAATGTTAGCGAGCCTTCGTTCACTAAATGTTGAAAAAGAGCACGGATAAATCTGGGTGCAATACCATCAAAGAAATCGTGCATGAAATCGGGGGGAAATGATTGAGAAACTTTAAAATTGGTTAGTTGCTTAAAACAGCAGCGTTTTTTGACTCCATAAACTGTAGCGTTTAGGCAATTTTTCTCAACATTTTCCACATGGTAATCGATAATATCTTCACGTCTCAAAACATATTGACGTTCTTTAAATTTCCTACTTATTTCTTCATGTGAAGCCATGCAAAATCTACATACACGGCCCTTCGAAAATGATTTCATAAGACCAGCTAGAGCGTGGCTCGATAAATTATCTCCGGCTATAGTTAAAACAGTTCCATAAAATGTTTTGGTTTGCGGGCCATTAGAAACTATAATACCTTCGGTTTCAATTATCTTAAGATCATCTAACAAAGGCTGGTAAACTTTATCATAACCATGTTGTTGAATGGAAGTATCTAAAGCCGCTATTACTAAATAGATACTCGAAAGTTTGCTTCTATATTTAGAGCTAATGTTACCAAGCATCATGTACGTCATACTTAGTTTATGTACACCTCTTTTAGCGCCAAGTGGATTTGATACCTCTATTTCATCGGTATATAAATGTATTTGAAGTGAGTGTTTTTTCTTTGAAAAAAGCCAATGATTTTTAAAATTAGAGCCATCTTTTATATCTGATAGATAAGCCTTTGGTTCGTTAAGTTCTTTTTCAATATTACCAAAACGCATCACTTCGTTCCAGATGTCAGTTTTACTTAGTAATAACTTTAATTGAGCTAAGTACTACATTTCGGCAAACGTCCTATACCAATTGAAACTTTCAGGTTATACTCAATTGGTTCTACCATATGGAAATTTGACACGCAATATTTCTGTAATGCTTCGGGACTTTTAACTACATTGTTAAAACTATCCATAATGTCAATCGAATTGGAGTCAGCAGAGCTGCTAGTTTTTATTTCCATGACTTCTGATATAAGACTCGCCAATCCAGTGGAAATTTGTTGCGCAACTGAAGTTGGCAGTTTATGCACCTCTCGTATTTGTAGAAGAAACCGAACCGCATTATTGTTTAACCGATCTAAAGAAGTAACTGAATTATTGTAAATCTGTTCATCGGGTAAAGGATGGTACTTTTCTGGGCTGCTGTCATTATCAGTATTATTAGGCAAAGATTCAACCACTGCTTGTTCCGGTTTCAAATTAGAGTATCTTTTTATGATCTTAACGCCTTTGGTTTTAAATTCGTTAATGTGATTTCTATAAATGTGCGTTTTTAGTCCTGAATACGTCTTATAAACGTTTGGACAAGAGAAACAACACTGAATTCTAATATTTGGTTCTGTATTGTGAAGGTTTCTAATGTGGCTTAAATACTTTTGAATAGATCCCCTTTTGACGTGGCATTTCGAGCATTCAAATATCGTTTGTTTCATGGACATTATAATTTCAGACAACTATAAAATATAAAATATTATGTTTCTTACTACCACCAAATTGGGTTGAAATATTAACTAATCGAAAATAATTTTAATATTAGTTTTAACTACAACAGATAAATTAACCCCAAATTTTCGATTAATCGTTACATATGTTGGTTATTATTCGCGGCTATAAAAACGCGAAAATTTTCGATTATGAATATACAACTAATTAGAAACCCAAATTAGAAAAGACTACAACCTAAGCCTAATTTTACATTAGCAGAAAGTCTTTAGTAATAAACACTCGTTACAATTCTGGATTTATTTAGCTCATGTAGCTATATTAATAAATGTTAAGATATAACGTTACTTTTGATCTATATTTTAGTGAATGTATATATAATTGAAATACCCAAAATGATTCATTATCTTTGTCATCTCTTTTCTACCTGACACTCACGACAAATCAGTGATGGACAACGCTTCTCTCATTGGAGAGGTTTTTCAACTTTGAGCAACATTTTGCGTCAAAATATAGTTTTAAGCTCTCAAAAATGAGCTAAAATCCATGTATTCCAGTGGCGTAGCAAGGACTTTAATGCAGGGGGGGGGGGCAGACAATTGTGTAAAAAATATTCATACAACCATACATTTGGGGGGGGGGGCACGTTCCCCCTGAACCCCTGGTCTATTCCCGCTCTCATAATTGAAGGGAAATCCACGAGTGCCTATTCCGGCTCTCAACTTTTTGAGAGCGTGAGCGGTTACCACGCTATTAGAAGTGCCCATCACTGATTTGAATCAAATAAATGTCGAGTAACGACGACGAACATTTAACGCGCGGGTTAGGAAACTTTTAACATTGGATTGTAATTCCCTCATTTTCGGTCCGATCCCGTTAAAATAATAAACAGTCGCTAGTAATAATATTCACATTAATTTCGATACTTATGAACCAACAATAGTGCATTTTTAAATTATTTTAGAATATAAATTTAACCCCGTAAGAAATACAGTTCCTTTTACCTTTCTCAAACCAGGGTGGAGTGGAATGTCCACTTGATACTTCCGTATTACTTCCCACGCTTTCCGTAGAGAAAGAACAGTATTAGTATGGAACATACAATCATGGTTTCTTAAGTAAGTCTTATATAAGTACCTTGAAATTCTAGTATTTTCGAAAGATCGATGTCTCTTCTGACCGCTCTCAGTAGAATACAGCGAAAGACAGTAACAGAAAATATCTCATCAAATTTCTAGAACGCGTGGCTTTCACCCTAAAATAAATCGCGTTTGTTTCCGCTGTTTTACTCTAAAAAACTACACTGCAATATCATCGCCGCACGCTAAAAAATAATGTAACAATGCGCTTTGGATCTTCTTTTTAAAAAATAGGTTCATATAATATTCCATTACGGGTATACTCCGGGAATGTGGCGAGTGTAGAGTTTTTACCTCTCCGAGGGGACAAAGTCCCCTAGGAGGGGTTATACAACGACCGTGTCTGTCTGTGGGTCTGTGGGTGGGTCTGTGGGTGGGTCTGTGGGTGGGTCTGTCTGTCTGTCAGGCCTGCGAACGCGTTCGCATTTTCGGTGCAAAGTGTAATCACTGCGTACGCAGTTTCTCGATATCTCTGCGTTCGCAGTTGCTAATAATTAGGGTACAAAGTCGAAAAACCGTGTTTGCAAAACCACCGTGGGACGGTGAGCGTTAACGGATTAATTTGCAGTCGGGGTTGGTTTGCTGGTTTTTTTTCGTCAACGCTCGCCGTCACGACAGGTTTAATTTCGCTATTGTAATGTTTATGTGTAGGGTGGTAATGTTGTGTTATTGTTATGACGTTTGTGGGTGTTGAGTTTGTGGTGTGTATGTACGGGTGGTAACTCTCCAACTCTTTCTTATTGACTTTTGGGACGGACCGAGTGCTGAGTGTAATGCAACCTCTCAACATCCAATGGCAGGGTTTCCACCAATTGTTCACGGTATTCGTCTTAGTATCAACTTGCGATCGCATCGGGCGGGTTTCGAACCCGAGACCGCCTGTTTGACAGGCGGACGTTCTACCACAGAACCACCGACACTTATTACGTTTCATTGAAAATTAGACCTTCAGCTTTATCAAAAGCGTATTTAATAGAGCATGAAATTTTGGTTTAATTGAAATAGAGCAAAATTTCGTGGAAGATTTAAATTATTGCATCGAAGAAATTCTAATTTAGCGATTTCTCATTTGATTAAAAACAAATGCGTCACCCAGGTTTCGAACCCGGGCCGTTCAGTTAGGCAGTCGAGCGCTCTACCACAGAACCAACGATAACTTCAAGCTATACTGCAAATAAGACACTCATTGTAAGCAGAATAGTTAACAAAGTCTTGAATTTTTTTACGAATGAAATTGTGAAGGCCTAATGTGGTTTTTTTACGAAAAAATTATAAAGACTTAATCTTGTTTAATATAATAAGTTGCTTTATTTCAATTTGATACTTTTGTTTAGTGTTTTTTTAATGAATGGAGTTAAAGATTGTTTTCTTCTATTATTTGACGTTTTATTTTTGCGGTTGTATATTTGTTTTATCTTTTATTCTTTTAAAATTATTTACTTCTTCCGCAAAATGGTTCATTTTTTGGAGGAACCTTTTTACTTATTTTTTGTGTATTAATGTTTTGAGAACCTTTACGTTTGGGAAAGGATAATTTTTGACGGAACCTTCAAAGTGTATACGTCGCATTTTCAAAAAATTTAATGGTCAAATCTTGTTTTAGCGCAGTCAGCAGATAAGATAAAGGGTAGAACCCGTTAGTTTTTTGTAATTTATTTAGTTTTTTCAGTCGTATATTCTTATCTATTAGGTTTAGCGTATTGGTTTTCAAGCTTAATAATTCATTTATTAACAACATATCGAGTTGGTCTGGTTTTCAACTCGGTCGTAATTTATTTTAAACGTTTTCTCGGCTGATTAAGATGTTTAATGCAGTTCATCAATTGGGTTCGTTTGTGTTTATTTATAAAGAACCCTAACTATTCCCTCTACGGTCATTTATTGATATACGTTTAGTCAAGTGGCTTTCTGTGCTTTGTGAATTGTAAGTTTTTCGCTTCTTGTTAATAAGTTTTTTGGTGGTGTGGATATTTGGATATCTACGATTCCTAATGCAGTCATTGATATCCTGGGTGTGCGAGTCATTATATGATATTGGAAATTGGACGGTTTTGGTCTTTTTCATGCGGTATGTGTCCCAACGTCAACAGGATGGTTCCGACAGTCTACGAGTCGTCCACTACCAGATATCTACGGTATCTTGATCGGGCGAACGTTGAAATAAAATGAGCGTTAACTATGCGGCAAGTATTTCGAAAGCGACAAAAATACAAATACCCTCTGTAGATATTTCTTTCATTAAAATTGGCTTCGTATTATATTTAACTGCTAAACGTGTACCGTAAATAGGGTTAAAGTCAATTGTGCGTTGTTTTAGTACGTCTAACGCACTGTTGTAACTACTTAATTTATAATATTCTGAATAAATTAATCTCGGTTGTTTCGTCTCAATTATTTTAATTCAAATTAAAATTTTATACCGGGCGGGATTGAACCGGGATTACGTTATTAGTAAATAACTCTGAATTGGGGAGATATAACTTTGAGGGTCATCTCGAGAAATTAATACCGCTAGTTGTATTTTAATTTTGATTGTGTTGAGCTTTTGGGCGGTATTGTTGGCTTTATCATTTTTTCGTGTGAAGTGGTTTAAAGAAGGTTTTCTGTGTTGTTATATCGTAAGCGATAAAAATACAAATACCCTCTGTAGATATTTCTTTTATTAAAGTTTGCTTCGTATTACATTTAACTGATAAAAATTTTCTGTAAATAGGGTTAAATTCAATTGTGCGTTGTTCTAGTTCGTCTAACTCACTGTTGTAACTACTTAATTTATAATATTCTGAATAAATTAATCTCGATTGTTTTGTCTCAATTATTTTAATTCAAATTAAAATTTTATACCGGGCGGGATTGAACCGGGATTACGTTATTAGTAATTAACTCTGAATTGGGGAGATATAACTTAGAGGGTCATCTCGAGAAATTAATACCACTAGGGACAATGCTTCCGAGGAGAGGTATATTTTGGCTTGCCAACTTGTTGTATATGCTTAATTACTACATAGTGTAAGTAATTCATAACAAAATTTGTTAACCGTATAAATACCCGAAATTAGGTTTCACCACATGCACTTATTTCACGATAACAAATTTGGGTTTTTAAATCAATTTTCTGATAAGCCTTTTTGCAGGGAAGCTCACCTATTTGCTACCAGGGTGACGCATTATTTTCGCGGCAAATCTACAGCCAATAAATTTAAAATGTGTCACTTCTTACACTCGACGTCATTTAAATCCCGCCTTTTTCTCGATGCGCTTTCGTAACACCGTGCCAATAGTACCTTGAACATTCCAAGAGTATATCTATATAGTTTCCTGGTAGTATGAAGCTCCCACTCCCAAGTTCGAACAGAATCACGATCTCGATGACTCATTGTAAATTAATTAAACAAAATATTTTGTTCCAGTAACGAACTCATGACGCCGGGGACCCCACTTTGCGGGGTCTGCAGCGGCGTTATCTACGCCACTGTCTGGGGGGCAAAGACTGAAGATGACCACCCACTCTATCGGACAGTAGCTCTAATATATTTGGTTGCCAGGAGACAAAGGGCCCCAACATTAACAACTAAAACTATCATGTGACCTATTTCGAGTTTTCACCCAGTGCCACAAGTTGGGATCGAACCCGGCTCCTATTGCTGCAAGGCGAAAGTGCTAACCACTCCGCCACCCCATTCTAGCAGACAACCCCGTATCAACGTCTACAAACCTAGCCCGTATTCCTGGTGTACTACGTGTAAGGCGCCACCTAACGCTTAACAATATTAATCGAGTTTAAAATCACGCGATGATTTTTTATTACCTCACCTAGGAGGAACAAACACAAGGAGAACGCAGCTAGCCTTTAAACACGCTAACGAAGGGTTGTGTACGAATTTCATTGGACGAGGGTCACGAGCCTTTACGCTGAACGTTCTACGGGCGGGGGCGAAGACAATTTCCGAATTTTCCCCTTCCGACGGCAGCAGGCGCTAAAGCGTCTAGCCAATGAAAAACCTACACAAGAAAATCCACGACTTTTGACGGGTTGCGTTCTCCTTGTGTGGGGTGTTGTGTTTGTTGCTCCTAGCTTAAACGTAGTACCCTATTAAGAAAATGCTTGGCGTCGCTTCCGTATTCACCACCCGTACAATCTTGGGTCTATTTCTTTATTACATTCGCCCTTGAAGAAAATTTCACGCAGCACTCGGTATGTCCCAAAAGTCAATTAGAAGAAGTAGGAGCTAAGACTTACATAGAAAACGCACACACACTTAACACCCATAACCGCAATAGCACAAACTCAACATTCCCACGCTACACATGAACCTTACAATAACGAAATTTAAAATCTAACAGAGTTGAAACCGTCGTGACGGTGAGCATTAGCGAAAAACACAAAACCAAACCCGACGCAACCGCAAATTTATCCGTTAACGCTCACCGTCACACGGTGGTTTTGCCAACCTTTAAATTCCTAGAAGCTGCGTACGCAGTGATTACACTTTGCTACACAAATGCGTACACGTTCGCAGACCAGACACATCCACACACAGACACGGGGATTGTATAACCCCTCCACCCTCAGAGAGGTAAAAACTACAATGGAAACTCAGCAATTTTTAGTCTATATAAAATAGCATATTTATAGATTCATTGCAAAATAAATATTAAAGTTTTCATTTTAATTCTTCGGATAAAAATTATACTTTCGCGTTGGCTTGCCTATTTATAGTTAACGTTCCCACTTTAACTTCTCATTACCTCTCCGAGGGGACTATGTCCCCTAGGAGGGGTATTACAATCACCGTGTCTGTCGGTGTGTCTGTGAGTGTGTGGGTGTGTGTGTGTGTGTGTGTGTGTGTGTGTGTGTGTGTGTCTGTCTGGGCTGCAGTTTCTTAGAATTAGGGAAAATGTTTTTCCAAATGTGCCCTCTTTTTGTCATTGGGTGTAGTATAACTTTTTTATATAGTATCGGCCGGGATTCGAACCCGAGCCCTCTAGTATGGCACGCCATTCAGGTCAAAATTAATAAAAATTGAAATTTTCCTCATTTTCCCAAAAAAAAGTTAAAAATATAGCCGTTTTTTAAAAAAAAAAGGTAATAGTTGATTTATTTTCTAATTTTACACAAAAACAAATGTGTGTGAAAAAATGTTTCTGTGTGTGAAACAATATTTCTGTGTGTGAAAAAATATATTTGTGTGAGAAAAAATATATTTGTGTGAGTAAAAATATATTTGTGTGCAAGAGTATTTCTGTGTGAAAAAAATATTTCGCTGTGTGAAAAAAGTATTTCGGTGTGACAAAAGTATTTCTGTGCTATTATCGATTGTCGAATCCCAATTTTGATAAAGCTTACCACTAAGTCCCTTTATAGCATAGATCGTCCATGACTTCTTTTACTATTATGCAGAGGGTGCCATTTATGTTTATTTTTTCCGCAAAAATTTTTGCAAATATTTTTATAATAAATACTTTTTTTTTACACACAGAAATACTTTTCTCACACAGAAATATTTTTATCACACACAGAAATACTTTTCTCACACACAGAAATACTTTTCTCACACACAGAAATACTTTTCTCACACAAAGAAATACTGTTTCACGCACAGAAATACTCTTTCATACAAGCCAAAATATTTTATCGATATTTTTTAATTTTGATCTAAATTTCGTGCCATATCTTTCACGAACAGAAATACTCTTTCACGAACAGAAATACTCTTTCACGAACAGAAATACTCTTTCACGAACAGAAATACTCTTTCACGAACAGAAATACTCTTTTACACACAGAAATACTCTTTTACACACAGAAATACTCTTTCACACGCGCCAAAATATTTTTTCGATATTTTTTAATTTTGACCTAAATGGCGTGCCATACTCTTGCACGACGAGTGTGCAAAGGAGAGGTATATTTTGACTTGCCAACTTGTTTTAATTTTAATTTATTTTTATTGACGGCATATTTCCCGAATAACCGCATTTTAGGTTTTGTTAAAAGTAGGTCTCCCCAACTATTTCGGTATTTGTATGTTCACCTACGTGTTCAAGAACATGGGGTATAATGTAGCTTTCCTCGGAAGAGTTTCAAATTTTCTGAAAACGTAACATGTGTCAATGGTTCTGTGGTAGAAAGCTCGCCTGACATGCAAATGGTTTCGGGTTCGAATCCTAGCCGATACAAATATTTATTAACATAAACGCTATACGACACCCAATGACAGAAAGTGGACTCTTTTTTAAAACCTTTTCCCTAATTCCAAGAAACTGCGAACGCAGTGATTACACTTTGCCCCGAAAATGCGTACGCGTTCGCAATAGGTGTTTCTATAAAATAAGGGAGGTCACGTGTAAATGTTTTTTCTACGTCACTAGCTATAGTTATTAAAGATAGATAGCGCGCGCTCGAATCAATAAAGATTTTGGTTTTCGAAGTCGACGTGCGAAACGCGCGTGCCAATAAAGCACTAAAAAGCTTAAGATCGTGACGCGGGGAAAAACATTTTATACATTCAATTGTTTTATTGATTTATTTTATAGAAACACCTATTCAGAAAGACAGACCCACAGACACGGTGATTGTAAAACCCCTCTTAAGAGACATAGTCCCTCCCTTGAAAGCAAGTTATAGAATTTATCTTTCACTGCTTTATTTTTCAACCCTTCTTAACCTCTAGCCAAAAGCTACCCTTTAATTATCTAAACCTTATCTGAACCCTTTTTGACATGTGCACTATAAATGGTTGGTATTTAAACCCCTCTGAACCTTTTCTATTTTCTACACCTTATATGGTTGGTATTTGAACCTTACCTGTCTTCTGCACCTTAGATGATCGGTATTTGAACCCCCTCTGAGCCTTTTTTGACATCTGCACCTTAGATGGTTGGCATTTGAACCTTTTTGAAAATCTAAACCTTAAAGATGTTACATTTGAACCATTTTTAGCACTTAACCTTAAATGGTTGAAATTTAAACCACCTTTGAACCTTTTTCATTTACAGTGTGGAACATTAAAATCACCCAGAAAGATGACGTCATCTTCAATGGCAGAGAGTTTTGAAGAGAGCAATGCTAGATTGCTGAGAACGGTGGTCGGACTAAGTTTTTGGGTGAGATAAATATTACCGATGATCAGTGATGAAGTAGTCGTTTTAACCTGTACAAAGACGCATTCGACCAGAACCTCAAGATCAGGGCGGCGTAGCGCGGTGTATTTGTTGGCGACAGCGATTAAGACCCCGCCCCCGACGGCAGTGCCATCAATAGAGAGTCTGGCAGATCTGAAAACATTATAGGAAGAAGGGAAAAAGTCTATGGTGAAGTGATTTTCAGTAAGCCAGGTTTCAGTGAGGCAGATAATTGGATGGTTATTGAAAATAATATTGCTGTAGAGTTCTAAAGATTTGGTGCGGAGACCCCTAACGTTTTGGTAGAAAAAGTCGTAGTTATATTTGTTTGTGCTGTTCATTATTGGGTAGAGGAGTTAGTAGTTGATCAGTAAGGGCCTCTTGAGTTGAGGAATACGTCAAAGTCTTGACCGCTGTAGCAGTGCTATGTTGCACCCTGTGGGTTGTAGGGCTAATCTCCGATTCATGACGCCGTTCGTCATAGAGGCGTCCTATAAATTCGTTAATTAAACAGTCAACCGGCCAGGTGTTGATATCTACTAGGACCTGGTATTCCGTCATCTCGGATGACACATAAAATGAGGAATAGGAAGGAAAGCGTGTTCTCAGGCGTACGCATTCCACCGTCTTGAGGTCATTTTCCTTGATTAAGCATTCCTTCAATTCCTGTGACGTGAGTGTTGGGTCGAGTCTGGTAACGTACACCGCTTTGCGGCGGGCTTTTCGAGAAATTGATTTCAGCTTGGTAGAGGCATTAGAGCTCTTAAGTTTTAATTTAAACACTTCATCGGATTGTTTTGGGCGAGACGGAGGGTTGCGTTGGCTCCCTCCACTTGCGGTAAATAATGGTGCGGCCTTGGTTGTCCTGGCCTTGGTTGTTACGCCCCTGGTCGTAGGTGGTGGGTGCCTGGTGCGCTCAGTGTTACTCTTGTTAGGGGGTTGGCTTTCTGGAGACGTGGATGTCTTTGTGGCATAGGATAGACTAGGCTTAGATTTAGATGGGCTCTGTGGCAGGGAGACATGAAGTGGCCTTTGTAAGAGAGCCGTATCGGTCGAAATGTGCGCACTCTCGCGCTTGAGGAAGAGCTCTTTTAAAAGACAATTTTCGTTTCTTATACAAGTCATCTCCGATTGCATCGTTGATACTGTAGCGAAGATTTTGTAGAGCGTATCCTGCATTGACTCGAATACCGAACCCTCATCTCGAATTAAGCTGTGGTTTTGATGGAATTCATTCAGGATCTCCGTCAGAGCGGACGGATCGACAGACTCAGGCTTGTCGGGTGTTGATGGTATGAAGGCCAGGGCATTAGCTTTGAGCGAAGATACATTATTGGAGGAGGCGGATGTCAGACCCTCCCGTAGGCAAACAGCACACAAGTAGTCAGCCTTGCACTTATGAGCTATATATTGATCGTTATCAATTTTAGTGCACTTAACATGCACTTTACTAGTGCAGGATTTACATTGTAGGTTTTTTGCTTCCCTATAAATGATTCGCCGCAATGTAAACATTTAATAGCAGAACCGGCCATAATAGACCAGGCTGCCTAAGCACGAAAGCAATCGTAGCTCAATACTAAAGAAGAAGAAAAACACAAGAAGGATATATACACTGACTAAATAGTAAAGCTAGTTTAAAAATGTACATCCCGAAATCAATAATGCGATAGAACACTGTGGTCTAGTCCAATTGAAAATAATACGTTGCCGGCAGTCCCCCGACACAATACACCCTCTAAATTCCCTTAAAAACTCATATCACGATGAGACGTCAAAAATTTATGTTATTGTTCATAATTTGATCACCATCTCCTTACAATATGATCACTATCTTTTTGAAACCCTATATCTAGTTGACAATTTCGCTTTGTTCATGTTATCGATAATTAAATTATTTAAATTTTGTTCATATTATCGATAGTTAGACTATAAACCTTTGTTCGTATTATCGATAGCTAGATTATGGATTTTTGTTCGTATTATCGATAGTTAGATTATGGACTTTTGTTCGTATTATTGGTAGTTAGAATACGGACTTTTGTTCGCGTTATGGATAGTTAGATTATCGACAGCAAGAAACATACCTTCGGCAAACTGAAATTAATAATAAAGGTCGCATTATCTGCTTTAGCGTTCATAGCAACGTTTTTTTTTTCAGAAAAATCTATGAATAAGAACAATATAAATTTAATACATATAAATTAATGTCAAAATGAAACTAACGCTTGAAAACGAGTAAAGAGAACATATAGGGAAGTAAACAATGTGTAAATACTCTTTGAAGTTCTGCATACTCTATTTTTAGTACGGATGTAATCTCTCTATTGCCTCATACATTTGCTGCAAACTTATAAAATTTAGAAACCACTAATACCACAAAAAAATATTGTCACAAAAGATATTACAATGCACTCGTTGAATCGTCTACCGCTGAATATAAGCACTCCATTTAGGGGACTCTCTCAAAAATATTTTGATAAAAGCCGAACTTCAAAACCTAGCTATAATGACTTGACTAAGTGGGTAAACGTTTCCGTTCACACAACAACACCCTCTTTGATGGTATCTAAATTATCCTTGAGCATTCTATAAGTTTAGTTATGTATTAGCTTTTGCAATATTCTTTAACTGTATGAGGCTTGTATTCGTGAAAACGCATTTAGGGGGAGGCTCTTATATTCCTTTATGGATTAAGTTGCTTTAATACAACTACGTTTCATCAGAAATTTATGGAATGCTGTAGAAGGAAGCTAAGAAAATGAAAGGAGTGTTCAGCCCATATCGAAAGCAGTTTGCTTGAAATCGAATTACATTAGATGTTTTATTACCTCCGATTTAACTTATTCTTGGAGAGGTACTACCTTCGCTGTGTCTGTCTATGTGTGTGTGTAAAGGCGTGCTATCATCTTTTATTCCCTCACAAATTAGTAATCTGAGATACGCGGAGTATTGCAGTCACCTTGGGTTTACTCCTGTGTTGTGTTTGTGTTGATAATTACTGTTCTTTCAACCGAGTGCTGCAGGTTACGAGAAACGTCTCAACAGAGCTTCCATCAAATGTTTACGGTAAATGTCTTACTGTCAAGACCCCGAGGGGGTAGTAATCAGGTATAAAAATCGTCGGTAATCACGGGAAATCGCTTAAGAAAATCACTGGAAATCACAGATAAATTGAGAAAAATTAGTGAATATCACTGAGAAACTAGTGGAAATCACCGAATGTTTTTCGAAAATCAGTAATCAGGTGTACACAGATTTTACGAGTGACTACCACTCGTTCGAACTTGGGTCACCTGCGTGTTCAACCAATGAATATTAGCCTGTAGATAAATTCAGGAATACGAACCGATTGAATAAAAGAATAAAAATGAACATAATCTTGAGTCGAAAATAATATATTCGTAAGGGACAGGAATTGAATCCGGTTTTATTGCATGGAAGGCAACTGTTTAATAAGTATAGTAATCAATACTCACATTTAAAAATTAAAGTTATCTAAAATATACTTACTATAGGTAAAATGAAGTCTAAATTCAAACACTTTGCAACTATGAGCAAAGAAACTATCCCTGAAGTAAAAACATTCGTATAGTTCTTTGGTTTAGAATTTATTTATCGATGCAGCTAATATATCAATCGTCTTAAATTACCGTTAGTCTAATTGTGATAGCACCCACAACCCAGACGAGTGACTAACAGCGTGTGTTTTCCGAATTCGCTTTGGGTATAACAAGATTTCTTCAGCGCCCCTATTTGGATGGCGCCCGGGGGCAATTGCCCCCTCTGCCCCCCCCTTAATCCGGTCCTGCCCCGACCTCTGTTAAAACCAGTTCAGTAACTTATGTTACGTTATTAAAATCATCTCCATAATGAACTCTAAATTAGTAAAATTACATAGGAAATATAAAACATAAATAATTATAAAATAGTAACGTGGTAAAGGGTTCACCCGATTTAAATAAGTAATAAACTATTGGCCATACTTCGTCTCTAAAATTGATAATTTCATAAACCATGATATAAAGTATTATTCCAGGGGGTCGTCTGTATAGTGTTTAAGTTAGCTAGCTTTAAGTTATCAATTTGATTAGGGATTTAGTATTTAATAGTGTGTTGTTATATTATTGAATTTTTCATTAACACTAGTTTTTAATTTTCAAGTAGAAATATTTTACCTTCAATGAAATTAGTCTATACCTTCATTCAAGAACCCGGTTGAGAAGGTACCAAATGGTGGGACGACGTTAGCATTGCAACCCAGCGTCCCGCGCACAGCTGAAGCCGAAACTATAATGGCTGGATCCAAATATTGGGAAAGCGGCTGAAAACCAACCTTACCCGAGCGTCAGCGGTGAAAAGAACCACCCCGTTAGCCTGAGACCGTCACCAGCCCTTCCCTGACCGAGAAATGAGGTGGGGCCACACTATTTCACCAATATTGCTACTTACAACTTCCGGACCCTGACACCCTGGTAAAGCGCATCAATAATAGCACCCCATAGCCCTTTAAGGAACGATGATATTTACAGCACTATTGTTCGTAAACGAAAGTTAATTGTCTCTCCATAGGCTCTTATCTAATTTAATTGTTCAGAAACTGCGTAAGTCTTAAACAATAATTGAATACTCATATCCACCTTTGGTCATGAGTTAACGCTAAAATATTCAACTTTTAAAAGAAACAGTCAAATTCAATTTAGCTTATTAAGTTAACACAGGGCACTCTGTCATAACTCAAAATTAAATTAATTAAAATATTTTAAATTATTTTAATCAGGAATGTTTTATTTTCGCACACACATGCCTTGATTATCGTTTACTACTAAATGCGTTCTTACGATGTTTCTTAAATACACAGCTACATCAATTGAAACTAGTAAAAACGTCAAATGAACAAATCGGAACTTTCCGCTTACCGGCACTGAAAATGTATAGTGAATTCCAAAAGTATAGCTATACATGTAGAACACTACTTTTTTCACGTTAATAAGTTAGAGGACAATATAATATCAAGAATCTATTTTTTTACTGAAAGTTATTGACTATGTGTTCTGTTTCTCAACACGAGAATGCGCCTCAATCTCGTCGGAATACGCATATTGATAAAATTGCGCATAAAATATCATTTAATTTAAATTTCAATAAAAATCGCAATATCTATTAGTCGAAGAGCCCATGACAAAATAATCCGGTGATAAGGTACACGATGGGTTAAGGTTTTTTTTAATTAAGTTAATGATTTGTAACAAAGAATTGTTTGTCTTACGGGTCAAAGTGGGGGCTTTCTGGAAATACAAACCACGTGACGTCACTTCCGGTGACCTTGAAAATTTATGGGACCTAATATTGGTATCATTCGATTGGTCTCAACGTGCTCTTACCAAATATCGCTAAATTAACGATCAAATCTGAACCAAAAGGCGTATAAGATTTAAAAACTAATTTTGAGCCCCTCCCAAATTTACATGTAGAACTGCGTATAGTACTAAATTACTCTTTAAGTTTATACGCCTTTTGGTTCATATATATTGGGCTATATGTTTACAGCTTTATTACGCTTTAATTTACCCTCACATCATGTTCTGTTTCTCAACATGGGGAATGCTCATGAAACAAATCCGACATCTTTGAAAATAGTGGACTAAATACACGAAAATGATTTGTCAAATTGAAGTTGACGAGGTGAAATTAAAATAAATTCAAACGAATTTTGGGTCCTGCCTCGGCTGGTGTTGGTGTTCAGTTTCCCTCCACTTAACTACGCCTCTATTGATGACGCAAATTTCGTCACATCCTTTGAGCTAGATAAAATCTGTGAATAAGAGGAGTACGTTAAGCCCATTCTACGCCAAACGCATCTAGCCTCGCATAAATGTCAAGCTCCCTCTTACGATAAGCAAAGTATTCTTCTGTCGATGCGTTTTATTATATTTCGCGATTCAACTTAGGTTCTTGTGTCTATTCTTTCAACGGCATACCTATGATCGAATTAAAATAATTAACCTAAAGTCAAATAAATTTCAATCGCAATTACTGAAAGAATAGTTATATAGTCTTAAAACCTTCATCTTTTGGCGAGTAGAAAAAATCATATAACCTAATACTAATTAAGAAAAAACATATTTACTAATAAAGCCAAAATTTTAACTTATAGATTTCTTAAAATTACTATATTTTTAATTAACATATTTACTATTTTCTTATTTTTTCAAATTAATAATTTAATAATTTTACAAATTTGAAATTTTTCAAACTACTTGGCTAATTACATTAAAGTAAATGTTTTTTAATTTCTTTCCAATTTATAATTACCCAAAATTCTAAATTATTAATTTGTCGAATATAAAAGATATTTTGATTCAATTTTATCTTGAACAAAAATGCCTTGCCCGATCACCCTGAGTCTCCCTTTATAAGCTCGACCAAGTCAAATTCGATTAAATTATCGGATAATTGGCTTTACATTAACTGGGCTCCCAAAAGTAATTTCGGTGACGTTTTACGCAATATGAGTTAGGGCCTCTGCGAAATTGACCTCAAAAGCAGTTAATTTAATTTAATAATTTGTTGGACATGGTTTAAGGTCCAAGTAGGTTCCCTTTAGGTATTTCCAAACAGTGCCGTTGACATATTAAACGGGCCTGTTTTTATCTTAAAAAGGAAATATCAACTTCCGATTCCTACTCCGTACGTATTGTGCTTACATGACTCCGCGGTTTTGGTTTAAATTGCATCTAATTCAATTTCATTAGTGTTGTTATAAATGACCTTTTCTACAAGAAATATAAACGACTTTTTATACCAGAAGAATACATGATTATTTATAGCAGAAGAATACATGACTATTTATACCAGAAGTAATAAATGACTTTTTTACCAGAATTAGACTTAAAAAACTCAATCAACTACCTGCTGTTATATTTGAAAATAACTGTAAAAGCAATTGGAAGTTTCATGTTGCAAAAACAGTAACTTCAAATATATTGTCAATTGTACTTTATATTTATCGTACCTAGAACAGCTTTTTACTTGCTTAGTTTTACAGGAAAAATAACCTGTAATTTTACAGGAACTTTCCTGGTAATTTTTTTGCAAGGTAAATTCCTGTAAAATTAACAGTAATTTTCAACAGTGTACGTTAGAGGTACAATGCCACATGATACGTCAATCGATTGGAAATATCATGGCCTCACCGGCATTGTTAACATTTGTGAGATCGGGGCCCCGGAAGTGGAGCATTTGCCCATTTTAGTGAATTTTGGCAATTTTCGAATTTAAAGACATACTTGGGGCGTTTACAGCAGGAAAAGAAGGTCGACAACTCCCACCAACCCAAGGGAGGACGCTGGTCACTCATATTTCTAGGGCTTACTATAAAAAACTTGTATGGAAATTATCTGGCGAGCCATGCTCTACAATTACTTCTCCAACTAAATATCACTTTGAAGAGACACCTGGTGCACATTTTTTAAGCCACTAATGTGCCTCAATTAGCTAGCACCTCAAGCTTACTTGAACTTCGAAAATATGGTTGTGCACTGGCACTGCTACAACTATTCGCTGTTCAAAGCTCAGCTGCCCCTGTTTAAAACATGGCCTGCAATGTACAGATATGTGCGAAGACATGTGTCAAAACTGTGAACTGGAAATTATTCGGCTTCGTTTAAGTCGATATTGGCCGATACCGGTATTAGGAAAATATTTTCAGGAAAATCTTTCAAAAATAAGAAAATTCTCGATTAACTATATAATGATAATATTTTATTTGATTGACCGCGCCACGTACGCCAGACTTCAGAAGCTAGATCATACCGTTTTTAGAAAGGGGGTTACGAGTGTAAATAAATAAAATACAACGATAATAGATTTGTGATAGAAAATATGTATCACGTAAAATGAAAATAAACATATGCAAACTTTTTTATGAAAAGTTAGAATAAAATGGTATGACAGTGCACTGAACCGTCTTTTGTAATGATTTTATCATATACACTACTACTATGATAGATAACTTTGTTAATATCGGCCGATATATCGTTCTATATTATCGTCCACGAATAGCCGATATATCGGCTCTATAGCAATATCGGTGCATCCCTAATATTTTTGAAATACTAAATTGCCTTAATGAGTCATTGCCTAAAACTAACTAAATAATAATGTTTAAAACTAACTATATAGTAATAATAAATCTGTTTAAAACAACCTAAATAGTCATAATAGTCTAACGGCTGGCAAAAGCTTCTCTCGTGTTTCGAAAGTGTTAACAGGTTTTTGTAGAGACGCCTACATGCAGGCACATAGGACAATCTAAAGTAGAACGTTCTTCGAAAGAACGATCTAGCAGCATGTAAACAGGTTGGAAAGATAGTTGGATCGTGATTGGCAAAAACGATAACACGAGGTAGTCCAGCGCACTTAGAACGATTTAAGAAATACATGTAAACATCTTGGATCGTTCTTGGAAAGAACCAAAGTCTATGTAAGCTATCGCGATAGCTTACTTTGGAAAGAACTTCAGGGGGTTTAGATGGTTTTTTCCTCTTGTTTTCTATGATAAAATTAAAATGTGTAACAAAATAAGTATTCTATTCCCCAACTAAATATTGAAAGTTTTATTAATGTTTGGTTTGTTTGTTTCTTCTTTATTAATCAACAAAATTCTTAATTTTATCAACTACAAAAAAGGGCTATAAGTCGCTTGAAGACTTGGCCCATTGACAACCGACTTAACTCTAAAATAATAAAATACTTTGACTTTGACTAAAATACTTTGACTTAAATATTTAATTAAAATTATATTTGAATTTAGTTGGTAACTTTAACTTACAATTTAAAATACTTTTAATTTATCTGTGTGACAGTGAACAAGAATATTGTCATGTTTATTAAGCGGGGCTAGCTGATGATTCATTATTCTAATATTTTAATATTAAAAATATTTTCTTAATTAGTCGTATTTCGAAAAATCACAAATACAAATCTTAATTTGTGAACACTTCAATTGTATATAAAAATAACTTCAAATTGTTAATTTGAGCATAAAAGGAATCGGTATTTTAAATTGAAACATTAATTATGTAAATATCACTTTTTTTCCTTTCTTTCATCGGAAAGTTTAAATAAAACTAATTTATATGATATAAAACTATGTATTTTCCGATAATATTCAATAAAATCGTTTTAATATATTTTTAATTTATTCTAGTAATCATCATAAATAGAAATAGCTAAATAATTTCAATTAAGGTAAAAGTTTTATAGCTGTGGTTTAATCACTGCAATAATGATTTAAAAATGCATCGCTTAATTTTAAAATCATGATTTAATAATTAAATCACAACTTAACCGATTCTAAATAACTTGACAATAATTTTTCCTTTCAAATCACAATTTAATCTTGTCCATCAATATCTTGCCTTATATAATAGCATATGATTATTAATTTAATGGTATATTTTTAGTAATTTAATGTTACGGTACATTCTTTTTTGAATTCTTCAATTTTAAAAAATTTCCGACCCAACGGCCAGTTGATTTTAAGGGGAAGCATTTTAGACTATTAGTACCAATGAAAATCGACAGATAGCGCTGACCGTTACACCTTTCGCGGGCGTTCCAATCTTACTACGCCATCTACAAAACCGATATATTTAAATTTATAAAATGACGAAAAAATACACAGAATTCTTTAATTCTTCCTTTGATTCGTATTTATAAAAATAAATTAACTTAATAATAAAATAATACTTTTGTTTTATTATTATAATAATAATATAACCAGATAGAATGATTGTGAAAAACGTTTTCCTCCTATAGAAACTCTATGGGATGAGGTCTTGCCGTGGGTCACCTGGTAAGGGGTGAAAAGGCACGAGGAAGGTTATACGACATAGCCGTATATTGCATAGACCTAGAATATCGCTCCGGGGTGACCCGTTGCTCTTCTTTACATTATTTTAGGCCTAAAGTTATCCCTCTCTTGGACAAAAAACAGGATTCAAACATTATTTTTACTTCCCCCTCGCAGCCCCTCTATTGTAGCGACTGTCGACCCTTTTCTCGGACTTCGCGGTTGTAAAGGATTATGTTCAGCGTTTTGTTTAGTGCCTACGCCAGAAGAGATAATGCTTACTTTTACGCCAACCTATCTTTGTAAGACGTTAGATTGAGATTCTTCGGTAAAACACGCCGATTCAATAGGTCTAGTTTAAATCGAGAAAAATCAGTCACTCACGAAATTTTAATGTGTTGGAAGACATTATAAATTTAAATAATAAATAAAGGTTTACAAATTTCACTGAAGTTAATTAATGTTTAATAAACAGAATTTAAAACTTAGCGATTAAATTAAAAAACGTTTACGTAGGAAAAAGTTTTAATAAGTGTTACTCATAAGTCATAATTAAAACTTATTTAAAATAAATTTGTATGCATAAAATATTTTACATCTCAAGTTGGTTCTATTTGTAATTAATATTGTTTCCCATAACCTTTCAACAAATTCAAAGTCTTTTTTGCATAATAATTCCGATTTCCCGCAGTTTTATTTATTTTTGCAAACATCGCCCAATATAGGTGATTTCTCATCGGCGATCTTTTAAACTTAGTTCCGGGTGCCATTTTTCCCCCGAATTAGTTCTTGTTCCTTTGGTAATATTTCTATCCCTTGCGCGAAACTCTTTGCAGTTCGAATTTACTAGCTTATACATATTACCAGGAAACTATATACGTATACACTTGGAATGTCTAAGGAAGATTTTGGCAGCCGTGATGATGCTCGTAGAAACGGGCGTGGCTTAAAGCGCGAAAACTCACGAGATAAACTGTCGCGACTCACTACCCTAATTCGACGAAAACTTCGACTCATTAAGCCTAGACCCGGTTATTATATATTAGCTTACCTGATTTTCTCTTTTTTTAACCATATAAATACCTAAAATTAGGTATAACTTTACTTGTTTTTGCGGATAACATTATAAATCTTCAGTGCGATAACAAATTGAGGTTTGGCCGTAGCTTTGGCCATGGCCGCCATTGTGGTTATATTTTTCTCCCCACGATAAAAACTATTGAAAAAAAAACAGTGACGTAGCACTGCCAAAACTTTTCATTGAGCCTTGTCCCGGTTATTATATAGTAGCTTACCTGATTTTCTCTTTTTGAACCATATAAATACCTGAAATTAGGTATCACTACATTTGTTTAACGAATAACTTTATAAATACTCATAAAACTGCAGTACGATAACAAATGAAGGTTTTTAAATCAATTTTCTGGTAAGCCGTTTTTTGCGCGGGAAAATCACCTATTTGTTACCATGGCGACGCATTCTTTTCGCGCTAAACCTCGAGCCACGAATTAGAAATGCCGTGTTACGTCTTACACTCGACGTAGTTAAGCCCCGCCTTTTTCTCGACGCGCTTTCGTAACACCGTACCAATGGAACCTTAGACATTCCAAGTGTATACCTCTATAGTTTCCTGATATTACGTACATGCGTGTGCTCTGATATGGCTATGTTCTTTTTTTGTCGAAGTCTTCCTACCCTGGGTTTCGTGGCGCTGCCAGGGCCGTCTTTACATATTGTGAGGCCCTGGCACTTTTTATTTTGGGGGCCCCCTATGGTGGCGTACGAATTGGTGGCACCAAAGTGGCGACGAGATAGCAAGTGAGCGAAGCGACTGAGGTCGCTATATCATGGCACTCCCTTAGAATGTCTGCTGGCGCCCATGTTGGCTATTTGTCAAAAACCAAATATTTCGGTTTTTAGAAATCATTTGTCAAATTTGATTTCGAAAATGAGCGGAAGTATTCGAACAAATACCGTCAGGTTTGAAAATTTTAACTAAAGGGAACTTTTTATCATATACCAAATATCAACGTTTTAGCTTGAGGAGTAAATTTCCATCGATTATGATAGCGTGGTATTTAATAGATGGTAAATAACATGATATAAAATGGGAAAAGTTGTTTAATAATGGTAAATAACACTACAGCATAAAATGGGAAAATATAACATTATGGAATAGCTTTAACATCTTGAACCCATCAATCGTAGGATGATATTAAAAACTTAAATGCGTTTACGATAGTTACTATCGCCATCAAACTAACCTGCTATTTACTCCCCTTCCAAAACTTTCGATTACGCAATCACTGTCACAGATTTTCCTTCGCAGAAATCTTTCAGTGTCATACTTATTCGTACTATGCGATTTATGCTATAAGTAATATCGTGAGCTAAAGAAATTTCACACAAAACAAAGGCAAAGATACAGAAGCTAAAAGTTTTTTGTTAGGAATAGGATACAGTATATTTTATTTTTGCTATAATTATTTCATACACATTCCTTCAAGATAATGCTTCGTGAAACATTTTAGCGCCTTCTCTCAAACACTGCAAAAGTTTCAGGGCTTACGGGCGAAAACTTTATGGCAATGCCAAATAATTTTGTAAATTTGACAAAATCAAATAGTAAAAATGTTTAAATAAAATACACTGTTTTCTGAAATTCATTATTTGGTATTTCAGAAAATAAATAACAAAACTTCGATCCGCCGTTGGGAATAGTAAACCCGCAATTTATCGTCATAATTTAGTCGTATCAAATAGTGGCAATATCTTATATGGACCCACTTCAAGCTCGTTTGACGTCAACTTCGCACTCTAAACGTTGTAATTTGCCCATGCTCTAAACATAGTCACCCTAAAAATTTGGTTCTGTCGGGAAAACTGTTGGTGAGAGACAAATCCGGTCTTAGGGCAAGGCGAACGAGGCGACCGCCTAGGGTCCCGCGGTAAGCGCTGCGCCCAGGGGCCCTGAGACGATTCAATGATTCGAATTTGATTCCGGGGGGGCTTTTATGATTCGAACTCAATTCCAGATTCGAAGATGATTCTTTGATTCCGAAAAAATTAAGATTCTCGGTCAGATTCCTGTGATTTGGAAAATGGGAATCAGGTGTATAGCAATTTTATGAATTTGTTCACCGAGCGAGCGAACCCTATTTGTTTCGAACATTTCCTCGGCAAATTTGTTGTGGGGGAAAGGGGCCCCGCACGACCTAACGCCGGCCCTGGTAAGAGAAAACAATTTATCGAAGGTAGAAATCAGCTCTGACTAAATATGCCCGCTGATTGCAATAAAATGTCTCAGTGAAATAAAAAAAGTGGGAGCAAGATAAACCTTTCCTTCGCTTAGCCAGTATTGCAAATATTAAATTTTAATGTTGAATGGTTTTGTTTAGAGCCTGAGGGGGCCCTTTTCGAACTCGGGGCCCTGGGCTCTGGCCCAACGGGCCCAATGGGAAAGACGGCACTGGGCGCTGCTTGCGTTTCTGTAATTAACAACTTTAATCACTGTAATACGATTTCGCGGTGCTTTTTCAACATTACCGTGTCGATATTGGTTTTTTAGAACTTACTAGGATTTATTATCTTTGATCATATTACAATTTGTGAATTAAATAGTTGATTTTAAAGGGGGGGGGGAATCTAGCTTGAAAATGTTACCACCTACGTCAGTGTCTATCTTTATCAAGTCTACGGGCACGAGATAGAATCGTGAGCCGTCGCTTTTATTCTTTCGCCCGTGCGAAGAATATTATATCTCGTGATGTAGAGAGCAACATTTTAACAAGTTGGCTAAGACCACAAGTTATTTATAAAATTAACTACTCAAATTAGGCATTTGAAAAAGTATTGATTTTGGATTTTGTAAATAAATTAAAAACACCATTCGTATCGAGATAATATATATACACCAACTTTATTCTGACAAGGCTCAATCGAACATTTGGTTTGGAAATCAAATGGGTTGGTCACGTGTTTTAACTATCAGCGCTTGAATCCTTATCCTAATATCCTCGTTCCTTGACACCTTCCATCAGAATGTTGGAGTTTAAAAATAATGGGTTACCACTTTTTGGCCACCCCAATCGGTCCGAACACTATAAAAGCTGCGGGCCAATACCAAATATTTCCATTCCTGCCCATAAAAGCTTAGGAAGGCCTAACAATAGGCTAAAGACATGGACAAAAGCAAGCTATTGTTCCACACCGTTCGTTTCCACAACTCGTTGACGTACAAAAATACAATAAAAAAAACGTTTTTAAAGATATCATAAACTTCAGTTTACAATTTAAAAATATAAAATTAGTAATTATTAATTATATGCGTGAACTGAGGGTAAGATTTAATTGAAATTAAAATAAGCATTAAAAATTGTTTTTCGTTTAATAATCTACACCAGAATGCAGTTCTCGGCAAAGCTTTGCTAGTCCTCAGAATACACTAAACTAAATTAAATTTTTCAATTTTGACTTCGAAGTCAAATCGCGTAATTTGATCAAAGGTGAATGATATAATATAACCACTAGTCTATAGGTGGTATTCACGAGAAGATGGCGGCCATTGCTCTAAGGTAGATAGTTATGGGGGAAAGGGGGATGACACTAGCCTTTCATTACAGCGATGATGACGTCACGAGAATACACCCTATATAAATAAATATACAATCAAATAAATTATCAAAAAAAAATAATAATTATAATGAAATTTCGACTTCGAAATTTAAAGCGCGTAATTTTTCATCCTTTTATCAAAAGTTGATGATTTATGATGTATAGCTATATAGTAAGAGATATACTGTACATACGTCTCGTACTAATTATTGTAAAATAAAATTTAAATAGAATTTGAAATTTCCATTTGATTCGAAAGAAAAATAAGCTTATATTATATATCATAGAAAATTTACCACTAAGACTTTCGAATTGAAATTCTAATAATTTTAGAAAAGTAATATAATCGAACCCCAAAATTAGTCGGACCACTCGACATTACCATTCCAAATATTCTTCAGTAATAAAAATTATGTATCAAATTCGCAACCAATAGTGTCTAGAAATATGCGTGTATAAGGATACTAGGATAAATTTAACAATTTATTGGAGTTTTATAGGGTTAAATTATTGAAATACACCAGTTTTCGATTACACATTGAAGGGGGAATAATGATCAAACAGATAAAAAAAGCACTTTTATCCCTATTAGATTAGTTTATGAAAAGTAGCCTCTTTCAACAATGGAACACTGGCTGAAATAGCAACGGTTTGCGTGAGTAGTACGAATGCCTTAGAGCTCACTGAAAAGGTGGGCTGAAAGGGATAGCTATTCCCTATATGAAATACCGCAAACGAGAGTCAGTGACGATAAGCTAAGGGGAGAGGAGAGTAGTTTTGACGGACAAGCGCGGCTAATCGGGTCCGGCGAAAAAGGGGTCCTAGTTTTAGGGGGAGGAAAAAAGATTTTTACTGCCTACTAACTTTACTACCAAAACCTCCGTGAGGCTTCTATAGTAGTACTATTCACCACGCGAAATAAAAATCCCCCTTCGGAAACCTTCAACCTGCCATCTACACATTTTATTTTCTTATTTTATCTTTAGTTTGGGAAACTACCACAAGGTAGCGACCGCGTGCAGATGGCAGTGAAGGAAAACGTACCAAATTCGAATAATTTAAAAAATTACTTTAGTTACCAAAATATAATATATTTTTTAAATTTTTGTTTTGCATTCGATTAAATAAGGTTAAACCTACGAAGCGTATGAATCTAAAAGATTTTCGTTGTACCGAAGTATATTAAAAATGATGACGAGATATGTTAAATATTGCTGAATTTTGTAACCATATAAAAAATTAAATAAGCCCTCGATTAAAATTTTAAAACGAAACTTCCAGAGCAACTAAAAACCTTTCACAAAGCCATACGGTGAACGGTTTTCTAGAATAACAGGCGCAAAGTTGATATGTATCAGCATTATCATTGAAGTTTAATGCTCATTATTTTAATGCATATTTAAGATAGCTGATTATTTCTTTTAACATTTCAGAGAAAACATGTTTGTCAAATTGTACCATAAATTTGAGAGTGATATCTATTTTTAAAGTATTTAAATAGTTTACCTAAATACTTATCATTTTAGGTACTTTTTCAAGGTGAATTAAAATTTAACTAAGCGATGAAATAAAATTTCCTTCGCACACTTTATAGTTTTAACTTTGCTAAAAACGATACAAGAAACCGCGTGAAGTACGATTTAACCATTTACGAGATAAACGGTGTTTTGTGTGAGCGAGTATGGGCATTTCAGTCATATTTAAGTACCATTATCTTAATAACTATTAATTATATAAAAATTTTGTTCGCAGGTTTTTTAGAACAAAACCTCGTTATTACAAAACCGAAGAGTGCTTAACAATTAGACCTATAGAACTCTAGATAAACAGGCGCAAACAAGTCGCGTTTTTTAAAATTTCACAATGCTTCCCCTTAAATGGCTTCAAAAAATAAAGCACCAGCTTGCTCTGACGCGGATGTAGTAACACTAATTAACTTAATAGAAGAGTTAGATGTTAATTCTTTATTGGATGAAAAGCGGCAAAGGAATGAAGTTACATTTGAAATGGTATCTGATAAATTTAACGTAGCTTTTAGCCTACCTTTGACTGTACTAAATTTCCACCCCCTCTATTCGCATACTTAGACCCCCTGGACGAATTTCTGGCTACGCCACTGCATATTATACCTACACCAGTCTCCGTTTAATATTTCCATTTAACTAAAAAAAGAGTTAATTCTTTATTTATTCAAAAAATATAAAATAATAATTATAATTCTATAATTGAAAATAGATACAAGGGAAGAGAATTTCGAACAAGAAATTAGGTCACCAAATCAAGATAGTGATAATGATGTTAATGAATTGGACGTGGGTAATGAATTTGGCGTAAATGATAAAGAGGTGGAAAGTAGCTCCAAGGTAAACAATAGTGAGAGTCTTTCATCAAAAAAGAGAAAACGAAACGAAGTGTTTGAAACGGAAAAAGGTAACAGTAAGTTTTTAAAATGTTGTTGTTCTAAAATGTCTTTTTCGATTCGGAAAAAAATCAAATTTTCCTTTTTTCATAAGGTCCTCCATCGTGCCGACCTAAACACCATTATGAAGGTCTTTTAAGAAATGTATCGGCTTATCACGTAGAAAAACAAAAGTAAGGTTTGTCTCAAATTGTCTGAGCTCATTAAGGAGAACCAAGAATGGCAAGAAAAAATGATAATGGATCAACGGGACTGGGAGAAGAAGATGGCGGAAAAACAAAACGCTGAAATGAGTAATTTTCGATGGTCTTCAATTAAATTTTGCAAGCCAATTATTAAATATTAACCAAATTTACAAATCTTCAAGTTTAATATTTATATATAAAAATTTAAAATTGGGCACAAGTAGTATATTTAATCTGAGTAATCTTAAAACCACAACTAGATTTGAACATATTTTAGAAATTCCTAATTGTCGTACAACTAAAAAAATTACCTCGATTTTTTATTCCGGGGTTAAATTATACAATGAAATTTATAAGTCATTTACAAATCTGATATCTATACAATCAGTGAAAAAAACCATAAAAAACTACGTTTTAAATTTTGACTAGTTTAATTGTTTAATTTTATTGTTTAATTTTTTTTTAATTTTGTTTGTTTTGTTTATTTACAAATGTTTAAACTATTTACTCCTATCTAAAAAAGAGGGCTATAAGTCGCAAGATGACTTGGCCCTCGAATTTGTAGAAAAATGTCTAAAGATAATTAAATAATTTGAATTGAATTGAATTGATTGAAGTTCAATTCAGGAACTGAAAAAACAACTTGAAAATTTTCGCAACAGGAATTTTTCTACTTGTATTAATCAATCAACCCCAAATAATCTTAACTATTCTTCGCAATTCATAACAAATACCCCCAATATTTCAACAAACACCAACCAGTCAAATTAGTTCACTGCCATACAGCCATTAAATATAAATCATTTTCCAATTCATTCATTTTAAAACCGGCGTAAGTAGTACCTTCTAGGAGAAAATTCGCACGGAAATAAAAGAAACGAGCAAAATTTATCAGCGCCTCCAGTAAATAGTATAAATCGAGAGGTTTTCCGTCGGCTTTAGTATGATTCTTGGAACGATCTAAGGCAACATGTAAACACCTGTTACCTCCGATTCCCCGCTTTCCCTCCTGCGGAGAAGCTAAGTCGTTTCAAGAAAGAAAGTTCCAGTCAGCACATATAAACATAGGTAAGGTCATATTCGGGCCACGGCAAGGTACACTTTTTGACCTACTTGCAAGTTGCTGCTGATACAAGCCAAGCGTTAATATTTTAGGAACTGCGAAGATAGACCTCAATTACAGGTGTGTGGGGGGGGGGGGGGGCACTCTAAAACGTATCAGCGGAAGGGCTGTATTACCGGTTTTGGGGAGAGCCGGGGGTAGGTTTCGACCCAAAATTTCATCGTATTCGATATGTAAAGAAACGGCCTTGAACAAAACTACAAGGCAGACTGGCCCCACCGGCAGACTGGCCCCACCAAATATACATGGTACATCTACGTTTCCGAAGTATATAAAAAGTTGCCAATTTTGCGGTTTTATCGCACGATTGGGCTACTTTTCAAAGCGCGAAAAAAAAGGCTTGGGTGTTTTTGTAGTTTCCACTAAATAGCGACTAAATGTGTAAAAGCAGTGAAATAAAAATGAAAACGTCATCGCAGAAGACCGGGGTGTAAAGATTATGCCTGACTACCCTAATATTAAACCGCAATTAAAACTAAAATTATACTTGTTTTGGTTTCGTTATTGTTTATATATAGTAATTATTCATCTTCTATAAAAAAAATCGACTCTATTGCTTAAAACTTTCTACAAAATGAGCTAGAATTTGGGCTATTTTTCGTAAAAACATTTTGGGCGGCGGGACGTCACGTACACTCGAAAACTCCATACTACGCTACAAGTTTATTATATTTTTAACGGAACGAAAAGCTGGTTTCGCGCTATCTCCGCATTTCTTTGTTGAGTCGTTTCCTGCAACTTACAAGTTGAATGTGAGTACTTCCCAAACAATTTTAAGCGAAGTAGGTTATAATAGAAGTAAATATTTATTTATTTATCGGAGAAATTATTCATCTAGATGACAAAAATGAAACGTATAATTTCGTAAACTTTATACAATATTCAATAGGTGCCATTTTGGCCAATGTGAAGAATAGCCCCCCCCCCCGTCCCAACTATTATTTTTCGTTTTTTTTTACGATTTATTGGTAGCATTTTTTACGCTGAATTTAATGGTTTTACACACTGGGCTTTTCATCTAAAAAACGAAAAACAAAAATAAGGGGGGGGGGCTGTTCTTCACTTTTGCCGGCTTTAAAGCCTTACCGTTTCTTTTATTTTAGCTAACGATTAAAAATATAAATATTACAAAGTTTTACGCCATATACCAAATCATTATCACAGACCAATTTTCAAAGTTAATTTAAAACTAGGCAATTTTTTTTTAATTTAAATGGGTAGTAAATTAATAAAATACAAATGCACTTAATGCAGTAAGTTTTAATTTTTTTAAATATTTAACTGATAAAATCAACTTCTGATTACAAGGTAGATTTAAAGAATATGACTTGTTGATTAGTAAACAGTTACTTGTAGTATATAAAATAATTACTGCTTGTTTATAAATCAAACTGCTAGTATCTTTTTTTTTGAGCTGCTAGGGCAAAAACAAGTATTTTCATGGATTTTTTAATATTTTTACTTAATGCAAATTTTATTATTTTATTCCTTTTTTAATTCCCTATTCGCCCAACAAGCAAACGGAATGTTCTCGTTCCGAATTTTGAACGCTTAAGTAACAGAACATAAAAATTGTATGGAAAATGAATGATAAATAACTTTTTACACATAGTTATTTATCTTATTGAGTTTGGAAATGATATAGGAGTAAACAATTAGTTTATGGCATGATTTCTGTAAGGTTTTTAAGGAAATTTTAATGAATCGTGAGTATTGATTGTTCACAGAAATATACCTAGCCCTTGCTCAAAGATATTAATTCACCAAGGCGGGGGGAAGATGGCGACAAAATGCGAGTCGTGGCCTTATCGTGGAGTGAATTAAATCTGAGAGAGGGGGTTACACACAGGGGAAAGAAAAAAATAAAAAAGAAGGGGGAGATTCGAATTCAGAATGGAAACCCTTTGTCGTTAATCAATCACAAAATCTTTATTTAACACTCAAATTTATAAATAACACTAAAATACAAAACAAATTAACAAAATTGCGGGGACGAACTGAGGGGATAATTTTAGTTTGCTTCTAGTGATGGTTAGGCCATTTCTACTATGGTTCTTTTAGCTTTTTCCAATATACGAGGGGAATTTAAACACTAAAAATACACTCTTTGACCTTAAACTGTTAATGAAACTATCTCTTACTATTTTCTATGGGATCGGTTCCTATATCCCTACTCTCAGGCATCTTGGGCTCGAAGGACGGAGGGAACAGAAATTAATATACACTTACACTAAATAATAAACACTACAATTAAACTACTACAATTAGATATTCGACAAATACACAATAGCAATGTTAACTCACAATAAAACTAAACAAAAATGGCTACAACAAGGGTACAATGCGAACCAAAAAATATATTCCGAACTGTATAGATACACGAAGCAAAATAAACTCTCAACCTCGAGGGGGCTTGCTTTAAACCTTTTTCTCGAACAATAGCGTGGGGTTAAACTTTCTTTCTAAAACTTTTTCTCTACTTTCACTGGCTACTTCGTATTTCGACCCTGGGTACTCTACAATGGGGGGGGGGGGGGGGGGTTATGATGGAAATTCTACTCTTCATCTATTTCGGTGTCCTCCGCTACGTTGTCGTCTCTCCGTTTACGGGTTTTCTCGTTCCTCGGTTTACGTGAGATGCCCGACACACGCACTTCCCAGAACGGGACGTCTTTGGGGGCTGCTTGTTTACGCGTTTCTTTATTCACACTTTTCTTTAATTCTCTTTATTTACTCGTCTACGGTTTGGCGGCCGGATTGCGGGTTTCTTCCTATATTCTTTTACTTCACAAGATGACGGGGGCGTAGGTACTTCGGGTTTCAGTCTGAAATGTCCGGCTAGGCTAGGGAATCGGTCTCGGTCATCTGGTTTTCTTCCCTCGGTACGTCTAGATTTTGGGTGATCAACAGGTGATTCGAGGGTGCTGAGGGCATTACGCTTCCCGGATTCATTACTGCTCGGCTTATACTCTTCCGGTCGGAATGTCCTGGCTGTGGGTCATCTAGGCAATCATGGAGGGTTGTTCCGATCATGTGGTTTGCATTGAGGGTTAATTAATAATTAAGCGCGACTTCATCGCACATTATTTTATATTTATTTCGACATGGTTTCTCCGGATAATGCAGGTGGACTTCCTTCCTGGTAAAAGTTGAGTTCTGTCGAGTTCTGCCAAAAGCAGAGTTCTCTCCAGTTCTCTACCGTTCTGTCCGTTCTCTCCGTTCTGTCTTCTTGGGGCTCTGTCTCTTGGTTTTGTTCTGATTATTGGGGGGCGGGGTTGAAACAAAAAGCAACTGGTGACCTCCAATTTTACTTAGGTCATTGGTGTATTTAAGACTCGTGTCTAGTCATGCGGTGGTGACGTTGTCCGATTTACGAAAGGTCGCTCGGGGTTGCGGGGGGGGGGGGGGTGCCTGAGAGTCTCGATGTTCCCGATTTTCTGTCTCCAAGCGGAAACGTCCGGGCGCCCTCTTGACCCTGTGGCGACGGCCTTGGAAAACGAGCGCTTTTGTTGGGTTATCGCTACCTGGTAGTTAATATGAAGCCTGTGGACTTGAATGGGATCGCTGTGAGCTGAGGGAGCTTTACTGGTTTAGTTCGGAAAGTTTTAGGGAAAATCTGGGCTGGGAAAGTTCGCTGAATGTATTGCACCATGGTCTTGTGACCGAGAGAAAAACACTTTAATTAGCGAGAGATTAATTTTAGTATTGCTGAAGGCAGGGATTTAGTTTATAATTTATATTGAGAGAATGGTTTAATTAATTATCCTAATTTTATATTTTATCGTGGGGTTTGATCGAGTTCTATAAGGCTTATAAATAATAATTAATTTGTATTTATGGTTCAAAAGTTATTTAAGTTTTTAGTTTATCATTAAATTAAATTTATATTTAACACGGGGATTAGTTTCATTGAATAGAGCTCGGAACTCTAATAAATTTGACGTATGGGGCTTTACGAATACTTAACAAAAACTGTAAATTTAGAGGGTCAAGAGTGCGGGGAAAACGTAATAACAAAAGTAAATAAACACAAAAAAAATTAAAATATGTAATTATATGGGGGAAAGTGAACCTGAAGGGTTACATTTCTCTCACATCGCGAGAGGGAGCTGGTCTAGAGCTCCGAGGCAAACGCGGATAGTAAAGTCAAAGTTAGGACGCAGTTAACATTGACTGAGTATGGAAAATAAAAGTAGGACAATGTAAATATGACCGTTAATTTTAATAATAAACAAGTTCGCCAAGAAGGCGATAATATTATTTCATTGCCCGGCTCTCGATCGAACCGTTATATATCAAGCAGAGATCGGCATTCTAATATACAAAAGAGAGCCCCAGCCTAACCTAGGGCATTGGCGATCTTTGAAGCCCAGAGCCCCCCGACCTATGATATCAAGTTTAACAGTGTTAAAGTGGTTTCTTTAAAATTTAATTTAACAACACTCTATAGTACAAACGTTTTTACTATACAGTGTTTTTAAATTAAAGCCCGCGACCTTCTGAATGCCAGAAGCCCACGCTGTGTAAACCCCACGCCCAAGCCGCGAAGAAAAATTTCGTATGCTTTTGGCAAGATTTACACGATGATTTTATTAAATTAAAAGTTGGTTTTAATCAATAAAATAATGTAAATATAATTTTTCTACTTAATTTTCATCTACATTTCGATAGAGAGTAGGTTCTTTAACCATTTGATTATGTCTTTAAAGGAGAGAAGGGGGGAGGGGAATGGAGAAATATAAGGCCTGCTCTTGTATCGAGTACAAATCCGCCTAGATCACGTTGAAAGAGATTCCTAAATGACTGACAAATCGAAGTGTTAAATTAGTTAAGCCTAAAGAAGAGAACCAACGAAACTTATATAGTGTTAATGATACTTTACAAGGTAAAATTAAGGTCATATTGTATAGAATCACAATTATACTCATAACACAAAGAATGCTTCAGAGCTCGAATTTGAACTTACGAATTTCCAATCGGCAAAAGGGATGATGTACGTTATAAAAATCTTAAGACCGGCTTAAAACATGAACCAAATATTTATTTAAGTGTCAATTTAATTATGAAATTTAAATAGCATAATAAATCTGATACAAAATTTAAATTAAATGTTCAATAGTCCGTTTAAACTACTAAATTTATACATCATAAGAACTGTAATCAAATGATTTATTTAAAAAAGGTAAAATTTGTATTTAAATAAGGAAAAGATTGAGCGCGTGCATTTTTAATTTTTTTCACAGAGCAATTTTTGTTGGAAAAGATGGCATTATTCGCGCGTGTGCTGAAAAGAAACGACAGAGAAAGAGAGCCTATTAATGGTTAATTCAAATACCAATTTTTAATATAACAATTATGATCAAATATTTTATTTAACTAAAGCTCGATTAAACAATCTAAATTATACATCGTAAGAATTCTAATGAAATATTTAAATAAGGTTCAATTAAAATACCAATTTAAATATCATAACAATTTTCAAATGTTATTTAAAGCTCGAATACGCTATAAAATTTTTATACAATAACAACTTATGTGGAAAGTCTTTAAAAAAGCCTTTTAAGGTTATTCTTCGATTGATAGTGGCTATAAGGCAACAAAAAGGTAACCTGGTACTTTTTATAGTGGAGGAAACAAAAAGTTAACCTAGTATCTTCTTATAGTGGCGCCATTAATCGAAGGATTTTCTTAAAGCTTTTCTCTCTGAAGATATTATTATATATATTCATCTGCGGTATTGATTTTCAATACACCAGTTATGTCAAATACAAGTAGCTACGCTACCGAAAGTGGGGTGAACCTCCTTTCTTAATAATAGCCAAAGTCATACGCCACAGATAGTGGGGTGACTCTCCAGGCAAAATAATGGCCAAAGTCATATACCACTAAAAGTGGGGTGACCCTCCAGGCTCAGTAACGGACAAAGTCATACACCACTGAAAGTGCGTTTTAGTTAGAGCCGTTTTGCTTTTAAGGAAATCTAGATTGAAATCGCAGACTACAACCGTCGGCGTGACCCTCTCAATATTTCTTAGCCACATATGTGAGGCAATGAAATAAAAACACGGTACTTCGGCAAAATATCCCGTCGAGGCGTATACCAAATGATCGCGAATTCAAATTCAAATATATTTTATTTTTCAAGTATTTTGTATGCCTTTAAATTGACCCTCCTGACCTCCCCTTCTCGAAGGGACAGCCGCAAAAGGTTCGTTAAATAGGGGCGAAATATTATACAGATTTTTTATATGAGCGTGACAATACATTTTTCAATTTTCAATTTATGTTGTGTTGAGAGAACATGGTTATTAAAATCGCCATAAATAAATTATGGAAACTGGATAGCCATGTATTGTAATTAAAAGAAAATAAATGTATCAATAGCGTTTTAGTTTTGTTTAACAAATTTTTCATCGATTTTTTTTAATTTCATATCAGAGTTAGTGAAGAAATTAAAATTTTAAAATTTTGTACTTTTACGAGAAGAAAGAGAGTTTTCACTTAAAGTTTAATTAATAATTTTTTGTATAGCCTCTTTTGTGGAGGCTGCCTTGCATAGCTATACTGCAACAAAATAGGGGACTCGTTTTGAAGGAAAGGAGTTTGACAGTAAATGGATAACTTGGGAGGAATTTGGGTGGGGAAACACGTAAAAGAGTGTATATTTATCAATATTTTTATTTTAACTTTTAACAAGGTAAAAGGACTATAACAAGCAGCTTCGATTACGCTATATTACTCTTACCAAAAAACCATGTTTAGTTACGAAATAAGAATAAAATAGGATTGAACCTTATTTAAGGAAGATATTAGTCGAAAAATAAAATTTCTGTGCAATTGTTTGTACAATTTCAATAAAACGTACTTATAGACTGAAATGAAGCTAATTTTAAACTTCAAAAAGCTAATTTCAACCTAAAATAAAGCTAATTTTAAAATGAAATAAAGCTAATTTTAAAATAAAATAAAGCTAATTTCAAAATGAAATAAAGCTAATTTGAGACTGAAATAAAGCTAAATTGAGACCGAAATAAAGTTAATTTGAGACTGAAATAAAGCTCATTTGAGACTGAAATAAATCTAATTTAAGACTGAAATAAAGCTCATTTGAGACTGAAATAAAGCTTATTTGCGACGGAAATAATACTAATTTGAGACTGAAATAACGCTAATTGGCGACAGAAATAATACTAATTTGAGACTAAAATAATACTAATTTGAGACTGAAATAAAGCTAATTTTTTATTTTTGGTAAATATACGCCTTTAAAGCTGAGCTCAACAAGATATCCCTTCCTTTTATGTGACTGGTCAATAGACTAAATACTTTTAGAGTAAGAACACTATATCTGACTCCTTCTCTTAAATTTTAAATATAATTTCAGATTTCACTGTGAAAATGCGATCTGGAAGAATAAGAATTTCTGAACAAATTGATAAACATGTTAATCGGAAAGCGAAAAACAAGAACCATTCGAAATCAGTCTCGGAAAGCAAAAATGAAGAACATTGCGCTGAAAAATCCAAAACCGTTTTGAACGACGTGAAATTAGTCCGTAAAAGAAAATTTAAAGTACATTGCCCAGAAGAACCTAAAACCGCTTCAAATGAAGATAAATCAGTTTCTACGAGAGCATTAAATGACCCATGTACTGAGGAATCTAAAACCATTTCGAAAGTCAAGGTTAGCAAGAAAAAGAAATCAAAAGTAGCAGACGGTGGTGAGGAGAAGAAACACGCGTGCGAATACTGCAGCAAACGATTCGCGAAACGACACGTTCTTACGGGACACTTGCGAGTTCACACCGGGGAACGACCGTTCAAGTGCGAAATATGCCAAAAGACCTTCACTCAAAGAGGGTCGCTCATCGTGCACAAGAGACTCCACACGGGATACAGACCTTTCAAGTGTGACCAATGCAACAAAACATTCACTCAAAACACTGATCTTAAAATCCATAAAATAACGCACATTTCGCTTACGGATTCGCCGTTCCACTGCGAAGAATGTCAGCAGAGATTTAAACAAAAGCGAACTTTCGAAGATCATAAACTTAAACACGAGCATGAGCGAACGGGAATCAGCTCCGCCTATCATTGCGGCACGTGCAAGAAATCCTTCATTGCCAAGTCCCAATACAAAAGACACATGAAATGGCACGTTTCGCGGAAAATCAAATGCGAAGCGTGTGGTATGATCTTTAGAAAACCGTATAATTTAGCTATGCATAAAAAGAACATACACACGGAAAATCCCAAAGGAAAATTCCATTGCAAGTTCTGCGAGAAGTCGTTTGATCATCTTGGTGGCCGTTCGTGGCATCACGAGACGGTGCATTCGCAATACTTTTTCTTGAGCTGTAATTTTTGCGGTAGGCGGTTCAGGTTTGAACAAAAATTTGAGAGCCACTTGAAAATTCATTTGGCGAAGTACAATTTCCCGGCGTGTAACGTTTCGCTTTCCTTAAAGTCGTTGCTTACCGACGAATCCATTGAGGACCCGCGCAAACCGAGGGACTGTGTTTGCAAAGTGTGTGACGCGTCTTTTCTGAACCAGACAGCTTTGGAGTGGCACGGCCAATCCCACTTCCAAGAAACGCCGTGCAAATGCGTTAGTTGCGGATGGAGATTTAAAGAAAAATCAGAAAGAGACGCTCACTATAAAGAAAACCAAATCGAATCCAGTAAGATGGGAACTCAGTTTGACGCAAGCGAAGACGAAAGCTACATCGGATTTAGTTTTTTCCGACGAAACAGTTTCGCTTTGCAGCTCCATAAGAAAGAAATTGAAAAGAAAACTATTTGTCCATTTTGCATGATTAGATTTTCGAGAAAATTTTTACTTTTAAAGCACTTAAAGCGATGCAATTTATTGTTCAAATGCACCCTTTGCCTGAAACAATTCTGCGATCATTATAAAGCTAACGTTCACCGAAGGCTACATTTGATGTGCAACAAGATATCAAGCATTAACGTGACTTTAATCTCGCGGGACCATGACTATAACAAAGGTCGGGATTTCCTAATACATACCGACGTAAGCAAATATAAGTATAAATACGCTCGCGAAACTAAAATCAGCCTCGATAAAAGTAAATCAAGAATTATTCATGCCAATGATTATGTGTCTTTTTCAGTAGCTAAAGAGCCAGATACCATTTCTTCCGCGCAAACGCGAAGTCCTTCAGCTTCGATTGACAGACTAGACGCTGTTGCGCGGGTATCTAATAGCATGCCAGTTTCTGCCGTTAATGAAAATGTGAGTTCCGAAAACTTGATCACATCACAACAAACACCCAAGTTAGACTCACTTTTCTCGACTTCGAAACAATTTGTCGCAATTACAAAAGCCATCTCGAAGCGCAAGGTCCAAAAGATCGAACGGTATCTGAGAAGTCTGAACAACTCAGTATCGTACAAAGAGCAATATGTCGTCGAAGATTTGGATAGCGACGACAGCCAGCAAGACCCGAATTGGTCCTCGGAGGATGAAAGTGTCTCGGACGATCAGAGTGTGTCTTCCGGGAAATCTTACGAAATGACGTGGAAGAGAGCTCTCGACGTTTCTCGTAAACAGAGAAGAGAATCCGACTCGTCTTCGACTTCTACTGTATTGTACGATTTGTTAGCCACGAGCAATTCAGAGTTAGCTAGTATTAACCAAATTGATATTACACGTAGAAATGTTCCTGAACGTGATGACAGTAATAAATGGGGATTGAAGAAATGTTTCGTGTGTATTGATCGCCTGAATATCGAAACGTCATTAGCAATTAATAAACAACCAGAGACGGGCTCTAGTTTACAGGTGCCTTCAAATTCTGCTTATAAAATCAGTAATAACAACGATTCTGCAGAATCTGAATCTGTTTGCGGAAAGTTCAAATCCTATACCTGTTACACTACCTCAAGCGATTTTGTTGGGACCAATTATTCCAAAAACGGGAACGCTAATGACGATGACAACGGCTTATTGTCGACTCGTATTAAAAACGAGACTCAGATATTGAATAACGACCCTCTGGCTACCATCGCATCAAGTATCACGATCGTCGAATACGATGTTTCCAATATAAAACTAGAGCCGAATGTGAAAGTAGAGTCAGAAAAACAATTTGAATTGGACTTACAAAATATGGGAGAGTTTGGTCTTATAGACGATAAAATACACTTGGAAAATATTAAACGAGTAGTTGCCGATGCCACAAGCGCAAAAAGTTAAAAATATATCGTCGAGTTCAGTTAAACGTTCGGGTAATTTGACAGCACCGCAATGATTTCTATCAAATTATTTTGACACGCACGGAAATCTAACCTATATTAGTATTAATTATCTCTTTATTGGCAAATAAAATTTTTAAACAAATCAGAAAAGACCAAGCACATTTTTGAATTTCAAAAAACATTATATTTAGGTTCCCTTGACCCCCATGGAAGGTAAAAATTAACATTATATAATTCGACTACAGTCAACGTTTTCCAAGGTGGTCTTCAATTTCTGGAGAAATAAGTTTAGAGACATTTTCCGAAGACTTCATCGCTCCATTGTTATTTATAGATTGTTCAAATGAAGTGTTACCAGTTTGCTCAATTTTTATTAAAAATCAATTAAGAATTAATCTTGTGGTAAATGATATTTGTATAATTTTCTACATCATTGCGTAAATCTTAGAGGGAACATGGAATGTAAATAGTCTGTGCTCAAGAAAGCTACTTGTACACTTTCCACCTACGCGCTTTTAGGTGAAAGAATCTAAAAATATTTTCCAGCTCATGCTTTTTATTAAAACTATCAACACAATCACTAAACCAGGTAGTAATTATCACAGTTTAAAAACATACTGAGCAGTTCTATATGGAAAATCCGAAGAATTACGCCGTGAGATTTACTTTAGTTGAAGTAAGTAAAACACGGAAACTTCATAACGGCTCAGTTGGTAACGGATTAGATGTCTAACAGGTGTAAGACCAACATCAAGTTTATTCCTAGATCATTACTGCAGTAATAATGATGAATAATAATAATAATAATCAGCTAGTCTAATTCCCAATAGAATAACGCAGCCATCCGCTAAAATAATTATTCTTACTATTTCATTTACATTTATACGTTGTTGCGCAATTTGAATTTGAATCATCCAATAACAAAAGTAGTGAAATTTCCAGAGGTGGGCCAATATTGTGAGCAACTTCTTAAAATGAATGTTCAGAATTTTCTGACTTGGTTGATCAATTGAGCGAGCGCTCACGCCAGATGATTTTATTTTCTTTATCTTCAACTGAGCAATCTCAGGCTGAGTGCCGATTAGTTCGCTCAGTCAGTGATTGTTCACGGCGCGGTGAGCGAAATCGGCTGATCGACCCGTTAGGCTGCTTAATTTTAAGGCTGCGTCCTCAAACGGCAGGATAGTTCTCATCCCGCTGAGCGACGGGATAGTCGGTTTCCAGGAATGCACTCACAGTGCGGTGAGAAATATTAAAAAAATTATATTTTTTAGTCTGTTTGTGTTTTATAAAAAACGCAGCGCGTCGATCAGACGATTTCGCTCACCAGGCCGTGAACAATCACTGACTGATGGAACTATTAGGCTCTCAGCCTGAGCTTGCTCAATTTCTCTTTCACGCTGAACAAGATCAACTGACTTTCGTATTTGAAGTGCTCGCTCGTTTCGAGATGTTTTTCTGGAAATTACACCTTATGAAAATTGTATTTCCTTAGGTGGGGAAATAATCAAGAAATTCGATAAAATTTTCGTAATCTAATAATCCGATTGAGGTGGGATATTAGCATTAAATAAAGATTGACGAACAAAAATAGTATTTTACAATTAATGAATTTGACTAACAAAAATAACATTAAATAAAGTTTGACGAACCGAAATTGTATTTAAAAACTTTTGGCAACCAAAATAGTATTTATTGAATTTTAACGAACAAAAATAGTATACAATGAATTTTGACGTACGAAAATTTTATTAAATGTATTTTGACGAACCAATATTTTATTTTAAAAAGAAATGGAAGTAAAATACTCGAGAAATGTAGATGGTTCATAACGGTTGAGCACCTTGATTGGTTTTAATGAAATTTTAAGTGTACTTCAAATAGGTTTAAACAGATACCACACTTGACAGAGGTGTCACGTCGGTAATACAACTGTATGAAATGTTGACTATTTTCAGCTCAAACATCTCAAACGGAAAACTAGATGTAAAAAAAAGTGTAGCGATCTAAAGCTAAAATGAACTAAATGTAATCATGTCAGTCTTTATTTCCTTTTATTAAAGTACACTTTTTGTTGAAGAAAATCACGAAACTTATCTTCACATGGTCCGCTCAGTGTAGTCCACCGCTACTTACCAATTTTTATCCGTCTGTAACCAAGGCGACTTGGCAACTGCGTGAAGATGGTCGTGGCAGCAGTGCGCGCGGGGGGGGGGGGGCAGAATAAAGAGAATGAATATTGGAGTATATAGCAATGAGCCTTCACACCAAGCGCACCAGATTCAAAATAAACAAATGGAAAAATTAACAATCACTAATAGCGAGAATTGCAGTAAAATGAACACACAAAACAAAAAATTAAAATACGCGACAAATCGAATAATAAAACAAAAAAAATAGAAACGAGATAATAATAGTCCGAAGAATGTTATCAAGTCCGAAAAGCGTTGCGAAGTATAGCGCAAGTGGCGGAAATAACGTCTGAAAATCCGGCGTGGACCGCTTTCAACACACCCGTCAGAGAGACGGGAAGAGCCCTCTTATGGAGACTACTAAGGAGACCTCGCCGTGCTGCAACTTGGGATGGACAGGTGAAGAGAATGTGCTCCGCGGTATCTACCGCCCCGCACTTCGAGCAAGAATCCGAGCTACTCAAATTAAAGCGGAAGAGAGTTGCTTTGGTGGGAAGGCGTCCGCAGCCGAGACGCGCCAAAAGAGTGTCATCCCTCCTGGAGAGCTGACGCCGCATAATCTCGCGAGAGCCCGGATTAGGCTTCGCTTCCCTGAGCGCGTAGGAGGTCGCGTGGGTCTGCCAGGAATCCCACCAAGCACTGGTAACCACTTTATTACACGCGGATTTCAATTCGGAGAGCGTAGCCGGGAGGAAAAAGTCCACCTTGGAGGGGCGCGGGAGACTGGTGACGTCCGCGAGACCGTCCGCCGTTTCATTGCCCACTACGCCGACGTGAGCCGGACGTCAGTATTAAAATATGTAACATGATTTGTGTCTCTTCCGCTGAGTGGCTCTGCGGGTAAGGTATTCGTATTAAAATAAAATGGCGCTGATTTTATAGCGATTCCGATTGACACCGAAATAGAAAGATCTATTTGGAACTACTGTATAAATAAAGGATACGCGGAATTTGTACAGGATTATTCTGTACTAGTGTTACACACACGTTTCATGTAAATATCTTCTGTTAAATTAAAGGATAACAGTACTTATCACAGGATTATTCTGTGCAAGTGATATACAGACGGTTCATGTAAAATTACCCTGTTTAGGATTTTCCATTAACGTCATTCGACGTCAAACTATATCGTGCTCTGGCAAAGAAGAAAAGACGAACTATCGTGGACTCCACCTGAACCGCTTGACTCGACTCGTAACTCAACTCGCCACCGGAAAAGGGTTAGTCGTGATGCTTCGGGTTAAAACTTTAAACTCTCGGACTTATCGAAGTCGTAACTAACAGTGGACTCTTCATTGGATTCATCACCAAGTCTTCAGGCGGGAGCCACCGAAACTAACGATGAGTAGAAACTTAATTGTGGCGGTAAACCGCATTATAAATAAGCGCACTATTTTAATGAGTGATATCACTCAGTAAGGAGGTTACGTAGTTAACATATTGTTAAACATTTACATCTCCATAAGAAGCTCTGTATTTAGTAAGAATTCCACAAGGAATTATTTAACGTAATCCTCTAGTCTTCATTAGTGACGCGAATAAGGGTTAACCCGTAAATATAATTTATTAACTATTGGCCATAGAACGTTAGGTATCAAAGGAATATTCCTGAGGGTTACATGTAGTGTATAAGTTAGCTAGTTTTAAAAGTATTAATTGATTAGGGTTAATGTAGGATTTGTTTATTTTTGTAGTTACTATTTCATTAATGAAATTCTGTTTTTATAATTAAAACTTATGTTTATGGAAATCTTGCCCTTTTAATTTAATTACTTAGTTTAAATAGTTTTTAATTGTAAAATGCCAACAATGCCTAGTAAGTTGGTCGCTCGAGATAGTTCTCGCTAGAGCAACCAAAAGATTGTTGCACTGATTAAGGCATTATAAGTCGCTAGATGACTTGGGGCTTTGGTGGTGCCTTGGGTATTAGCCTAGCTGTTTATTATAATATAAGTTGGTATTTAGTTAATATGTAATATTTAAATTTTATTTAGAAATTTATCTTATATTGTCACATTTTAAAACCTACTTTATATTTATGATATAAATGTGTAAAATTAGGAGCGCACAAAGTTAGATACAAATATGTCGGCGACATCGCGGCTCTATTGAAATGCTGTTATTGTTTTCACGGCTAGATCCAGCTTAACAACCGATTAAAGCCAAATGAAGCACTTCAACCTCGCTTCCTATCTGTTCAGTAGGATTATTTAAAACTATCTATCGTTTGAACAATATTTGAAGTTATATCACCCCAAGAATAATTTTTTTATACTTAGGGAGAGCGACTATATTGAGACCATTTTTAGCGTTGCTAACAATGTACAACAGGGACAAGTAGTTTGTTAACTAAAAAAATCAAATCTCATTAATTCGGTAACACGAGTGACGTTATCTTTTGTAAAATAACAAATTAACCCAAACAAAGAGACCATGTAAAAGTTATAGAATAAACAAATAAAAATATTTAAAAAATTACACGGAGATTAATCAACCTCTCAACCATTGAACATTAGTTTATCAATTTAGGATTATAAAGGTGACTCTCAATGCCGAAAGTTCTGTAAAATATTAATGATAATCGGGAAGGTCGTTCACAAACCCCCAAGCTAATAATCTGGAACCTCATTTGAAACCTTTGCCACCTCGCCTACACTATAGTAAACTAATTAATTTTCTTTGATAGATAATTGATACAACTGCGGTTCTACAATATGAGAATGACCCATTAGATTATCACTTGCCATCTTTCATCGAAGAAGCGTCTTATTGCATTTTAACCGCCTTCAGTGAAAAGAAAACCAAATTTGAAAAGTATTCTGGCTCTGGATTGGAAGGCGCTGTTTGGTTTTGCATCGCCCTCACCATCATTGCATTATCGTGTCTTTTATGTATATTTGAAAGACATGGAACGGACGCTAAGGAATATATTTTCAATTTCATCAGATATGTTTTGTCATTTTCAACAGAAATACATCCAAACAGTTGAGTAGAGAGAGAAGGGTGTCCCGCCGGTGATTGAGAATTTCATTCTCAATCACCGGAAGGACACAAAGAGCTTGGCTCCCGCCGTTCACCCGCGCCTCTCCCGTTCCTCCCCCACCCGCGCCTCTCCCCCATCTCAATCACCAGAATTTCTAATCACCAGATTCTCCCGTTCACGGGTTGCTTTCCCCCAACCCCCATTCACTGGATACTTTATCTCTCGTTCACCAGCTCCTTTCCCCCATTGCTTTCACCCCTTCTAATCACCAGTTGCTTTCCCCCATCCCCATTCTCCAAAATTAGTTTTCCTCGCGCAGATATCTGGAGATTAGATTTTTTACCCGTTTGCTTATCGCTTCAGAACCCCTTAATTTCTAATCTCTAGGTAATAAAAACAAGTTATTTACATTTAATTTTTTATTTTAGAACTTTGTTTTACATGTTAGTAGGTACTATCAGATATTCCATTAGATGGTTATCTTGTACATTACACAATTAAAACAAATTAAAGTAGTTACGTTTACAGGCATTTAAATGGGGTGAAACGATCTCCTGCAACTTAATTTAATTAAAAGTTCTAACTCACGTATTTGTAGTGTTTAGCAACAGTATCGTCTGACATCCGAGGGACAGTCACAAACGTCTTCTTCTGGTACAGGTGAGAAGCTTTTGTCAGAGACCGTAGTTGCTTTTGGCGTCGGGGGAATGTCCCATTCTAGCGAAAGGTACTTTTTTCCGATGGTGAATTATACCTAGCCGGACAGTTTGGAAAGAATCTAGCATGTTCAAGTTCTGGTACGTCTCCTGATTCCCATCCTTCTAATACGCCGTGGCACTTGTAACATCGTACTTCATCGCCCCGCTGAATATAGTAGAATCCAGCCTTCGCTAGTTGTTCCTTAGTAACGTGCGGATTTCTCCAGTGACGAAAAGTTTCAAGTCGATACGCTTCGATGTCCATACTGTAAACTGATAGTTTCTATAAGCTATTGTCAACATTCTTAAGCCTAATTGGTTAAGCCTAAATTTCAATAAATGTTTTTCTATTTATTTTGGTTAGACTCTATGACTATTTGACTAGAATCTAAGTCTATTTACTTCAATTTAAACAAGGCCTAATTTCCCTCTACAGTAAAATAATAAAGTCACTTACTTTTACGGAAATCCTGAAGCCTTTGCCAGTAAATAGAGTCGAGAAGGCGGGGAACGGAGCGCGAAAATCTACGTGTCTCTTCTCGATGAGGTCCAGGAACTAAAAGAACGTTGAGTCGTATATCTAGAGATCAAATAACACTCGAAACTTCAAGTAAATCCTGATTTCTCATTGGCTGAAACCAATTGACGTCACGGGAGAATGTAAAATGTAACCAAAAATAGAGGTTACTGCTCATCGGTTAGCGAAAAAAATTCGTCACGTGTTAAATTAGGCAAATTAGAATAGCTGAAAATACATTGCGCTTACTTCGCACTAATTTACTTCTGATACAACTTTGATAAAAATTAATCCTGTTTCGGGGGGAACCCCCAGGAGGAAATCTTAGAGACTATTAACTCGGTAGAATACACTATTTTAGCAATTGCAATTGCATATAATCCTTGTTATTGTAATGTTTGATATATACTGAAATGATTATTGTTGGATAGGAAAATAAAAGAATCGTGATAAATGTTAATTTTTTTATTATAAAATAATTGGGACGATGAGTAGTATCCTACTGGAATGTATTTCGCCCTCATCGTCCCAATATAATTGATGTTCCCAGACTTGAAGAAGCTTCCTGGGCTCTCCAACCTCAAAGCTAACAGAACAATACATAAAATTTTAACTTTAGTACAGTATAAATAATTCGTGAAATTTAATTTATTACCTTATTCTAATCTCAAATTTAATAGAATCATCGCTCGCACTTTGTATTAATATCCCCTTAATTTCTTCAATTCTACATGAAGAAAATTAAAATCTAAAATTTTTGTTCTAAAAGTTATTTAAATCTTAAAATAATATTTACCTCATTTTTGATTTCGATTTAGTTTTTGCTCCAAGCAAAGAAAAAGGTTGGAATAATTTGTTCTAATTGATTTACTCCCTTTTTATACCATTTTCCATCCCCACCAATTCCTAGCCCCTATATCCTATCTCCTTCTTTTCCGTGATGAAATCTAAGTTAGTGATTGAGTGTGGAATCTATTCAGTGTGTAAATAAGTGGGTAAAGTCTGTAAATTTTTCCATTGGTTAAATAGTGTTCGTAGATAATTAATTTCGTGAGACTGGGAATTTCCACCATCTTCCTCTTAGCGTACGTCACGAGAAGATGGTTTAGGTTCGTGCAAAGTCTAACAAATTTACAGATAAGAGTCCGCATTGTAGTACGTTCTTGCATCGGACTGGTTGACTTAACGAAATTCTGGAAAAAAAGGGTAAGCGATTTTCAATAAAGAGTCTTTTTTTGTTACGTTTTTTAAAGTATTTATTAAGAGTGAAAAAAGTTACATAGGAAAAATTGTTTACAATTGTTTTTTTCGCGTACATGAGTTTATATTATTAAATAAAATGGTAGAGTCAAATTTCAATCTTTTTTATCATTACAAGACCCAAAGCTAACTAAATCCCTGTTAAATTATCTAAGGCAATGTTTTTTTTCACCAATCTTATTTTGCGTGTACTAAAGATATTTTGTTAATGACAGGGTAGAAAACATATTTCAATGGTTCAAGACGGTAACAGATTTCAATGACTTTTAGAAAGTACTTTAAATAGAACGTACAGGAATAATGCAATAATATATTTCTACCAATGTTTTGTTTTGTTTTCATGCTAGATTGCGTAAACCACCCACGTTGTCCTAACTAGTTTACCAATACTTTCTGATTCTATTTTAATTTTTTTGTTTTTGGATGGTTTATTTTATTCGAAAGTAAATGGTTTGGCGCTCATAGAAGCGCGCGCATGTTTTCGAGAGAGGTCGGGTCATATCTCTAAAAGATACCAGATAGCGTGGGAATATATTGTTTTATCCTCTGGAACCGGATTTTTTCCAGTCAGTCACCATACCTCTCTCTCTAGCTAATGGATTCGCTAAATTCGATGTGATGATTTTTCTAGCATGATTTGCGAAAGATAAAAATATCTTGCTGTCGTTTTTTTCCCAATTTTTGGAAAACTTTTGGTAGTACGTTTTTGTACTCTGTCCTTTAGTTCTATGCAAAATATACATTACGCAATATTCGCCGCAAACGTTACTAGTTAGTCCTTGCAATCGTCTTTTGCTAAATGTCCACGTCTTACACATTGAATTTAAATATTTTCTGATTGTGGGTAAAAATGGGGGAAGCCCCATTGAATCAAAATAGAATCCCCGTTTTCGGCCATCGACGTAGACGCAAATCCAATGAGAACCTGTTTCTCCCCTTTTATCAAAATTAATGATAAGCGATTGCGGATATTTCACCATGGGTTTTAAATTATCTGAAGAAAACACGCCTAAAAAGTTCGGTGTTTTATACAGTGCCTGAGATAAGTCCACGTTTGTCGTAGTCATTTTAATAGTCTCGAATAATGTTCCTATTTTTATCTATCTGTAAACAAGATTGAAATTCAGCGTACACGATAACGACCGTAGAATCTTTTAAAGGGGTACCAAATCCTAAATCTAAACGTAGTTGCCCTCTCTTTACGGGGTTCCAAAACGTGACGTCACTGGCCGAATTGTCGGGGGTTAAATCAAAAGCATATAGGGCAAAGCCTAGAGGAAAGTGAGCCAACGCGATGTGATTTCCCTCGTCTTGGTAGAGTATCCCAGATCCCGAGAATAGCGAATGATAGGCTAGCGTAAATTGTTTACTATTAAAATTAGGGGTCAACGCTTTCGAAGGGATTTGTTCGTTATCAACGTATAGAGCCAGATAATTTAGGTCGAAATTTTCAAAATTATAAGGATTAGACTTAACGGAGCCCTTATACGCTTTGTTGGTGGCTAAACCAATAATGACTCTGTTGGGCATCGGACCTAAGAATATATTGTCAAAACTATCGTTCTGAATAGAACTAGCTAATGTTTTAACTTTAATTTCAGTACGAGTAAAGGGATATTTGGCATTGCTACGTAATAATCCTTGCTGATGGGCTAATAAAAATTTAGGCATAATTTTAACTTTACGTACAATTAGAGCAGCGTCTATAAATTCGACTTTATACGCGTCGACAGTGTCGCTAAAAAGGGTAAAATTATCGCTATTTCTAGTGAGTGAAACCTTAAGTTGTACGCCATTAATTAAATATTTGTTGAAATTAAAAATGTCACAAAAAATGTTCCCGTAAAGTTCAATTTCTTTTGATTCAGCAGCTAGAACCTGACGTTTTATGAATCCTGCGTTTGTTATCAGATCCATACTTCCAGCCGTGTCATCGTACCATCCAGATGTCGCAAGGTGAGTGTTTTTTGCATCGTACCCAAAGTTGAGCAAGGTTTCGATATAGGCCCTATAGGGGTAATTTGAGGCCGATGGTGAAACCGTCGTATCATTGAGTTTCACTTCGCATTGTTTGAATAGCGAATGCAGAGAATTGTTCACGAGCGAAACGTTAGACCCGGCATCCAAGTTGTCACCGTTGGTTTTGACGATTTTTACTTTACAATATATCATTGTCATTGCCAAATCTGTGTAAGAGTCTCCCGTACCCGGTACCACGAATTCGATGATAGAACTGCTGTCGATAGATGAAATTGGCTTACACCATACCGTTTGACCCTTTTCAACGCTGAGTTGAGTTGGTAGTTCGTTGAAAATATTTAATTCGCTTTTAAGTACTTCCATTTTTTTAGAGAGCAAAAATATCGCGAACCGTACGCGTGAACTTGCGGCGTTTAACTGAACTCTTTTTCTTCTTCTTCAATGCTTTCTTAGTAGTTTTTCTTCTCTTGCGACGACCCGAACCTTCTTGCGCTGCCATTTCGTCCACAGTTTCTGTCATTCGTTTATTGGCCGACGTTTTTAAGTCCTGACCTTGCAAGACGTCTCCGAGTACTTTCTTTCCTGTAGAAAGGGCCCTTTTTCCCACGTATTTGGCAGACTGTTTTAGGAATGGGAATACAAACCTAGCTAGCCCAGAAAAAAAGCTACCAATTCCGTGTCCTTTTTGTCCCGCAAACCCAGAGAAATAAGGTAAATCTACTCCGCCCCCCGCCTGATTTAAATAATATTGCATGTAGGGACAATTTCTATCGACGTACTGATAAGCCATTCTTTTTTTTTACTGAGCTCGTCGTAAATGTACTTTACACGTGACTGAACCAAACTGAAATGGCACGAATTCACCTAAACTAGTTCTTATATTAATGTCGATACAGTCAAAATAATTTCTACTCAGTTTAAGGTAATGCGGAGAATCGAAAGTTTTTGAAACGGTTGATCCATTGGGGGCGTTTTGGTCTACAACAATTGTTCGCAAAAGGGGGGCTAATGTATCCCCAACCATTTCATTTCCTACCAAATCGGAATACACGAACATAAGATCGGGGATGAATAAGTTTAATTGCATAGGGGAATCTGATCTGAATGCTACCTTTGGTGAAATATCAGTAACATTATCTCTAAATCCTAAAATTTTCCTCAACTTTGGCGTTAACTCGAGTTGATAATAATGTTTACTATAGGAAGTGTATTGTACGTGTCCACTTTCTAAACTATATTCAAATTTTCCTAATGAATCATTATCGAACTCTGAATTAGCGCTTTCCTTTAAATCAAGGTTCAAACTTTTAATACTTTCATTAACTACGGCCAAAAGTTCATGAGGATTTTTGTAGTAGCCCTGAGGTATCTCGCGGAAGTCGTAGGTATATTTGTAATCTACTATGTGGGCTGGAGGTTTCGATAGTAATTCCTTAATTTCTATTCCACATCCCATTGGCTCGCTTACGTTATAAAAAGATAAAGGATAAATAATTTCTACCAGAGCAATTTCCCAATCTCCGCGTAAACTAATGGGTTTGGCCAACGTTGTAGAATACGAGGCTAGAGTATTTTCTGAATTATTCTTATTCTTATCTCTAGTATTACTAGGAAGAGTTATGTAAATCCCAGACGTCATCTTGATTAACCCAACTATTAAACGATGGAGGATATCCTAGCCAACTAACGTACAATTGTTTTACTCCGTTTTTAGTTCTCTGACGTAAAATCTTGTTTAACTTGAACGAACGAGGCGCACTGACCTTTTGAAGCTCTCTCGAATAGAACGTCCCTTTTATATCGATTTCTGATAGGTCTTTTATTTTATAAACGGGAGGATGTCTTTTAACTATAGCTACGACTTTAAATATTTCTTCGGTATAATTAGCTTCGAAACCCTTTTGAAATATCATTTTAGTTGTATTTATTCTAACCAAATCCCCTACTTGGAATTGCGGTTTCATTTTCAGTTTCTCGGCATAATATTTAGAGTAGATATTATTGTACACACGTAATACGTTATTTTCCGAAACGTCATTAGGGGCCATTTTAATTGAGCTATGATAAGAGGAATTGTACGCTTCGACCAAGTCCTGTAAGACTTCCAAATATCTATTTGTGGAGTGATGGGTAAAATATCTATACATTTTTGTTTTTAACGTTCTATTAAACCTTTCTACGATAGAGGCTTTTATTTCGTCATTTTCGGTACTAAAAAATTTAACTTTATTCTTTTTGAAATATCCTTGTACTTCTTTATTCCTAAATTCCGTGCCCTTGTCCGATTGACATTTATCTGGAATTCCGTCTTTAAAAACAATTTTTATATTTTTCAAAACCTCTTTCCCCGATTTAGTTTTAAGAGGTAACCCCCACGCTTTTCTACTAAAACAGTCTATAATTGTTAAAATGTATTTGTATCCGTCATTATCTGCCTCTAACGAGCGCATATCGTTAATATCAGCCTGGTATTGTTCCCTTATATTACTAATTACTATTTTATTTCGTTGAAACTTTTTATATTTCGGCCTATGCATCGTAAAAGCGTCGATTCCTCTTAACCATTTTTCTACAGTTTCCCTACTTAAGCCGTGAGACTTTACGGACTGGAATAACCTTTCAGCGCCTCCGAAAGAAGCCGGATGCTTCGGGTTAAAATATATTTTTTCTAAAATAGCTTCGCCCATACTTTAGACTTTTGCGCGCGACTCCTTGTTTGTTTATAAGAGTGAAGAGAAGAGTCAGACGTGGAGGAGTGATCTCGGTCAAGGCTACGAGTGGGGCGGGGCTTATCTGTCCTGCGCGCACGCCCACTTTGAGGAACCGGATACTCGCGCTTAACGGGAGAACGTCGTTGTCGGGTTCTCGGAGCTAGCGGGGAGGGAAAGCCTTGGATTGCCGGTGAAGAGTTAAATTGGGTTAAATTGGAAATAAACGCGAAATATCCGATAGGTTTTGGGTGGGTTTTAGGATTTAAATACGCTTTGGTAATTTCGCTAATATTGGAACCTTTAATAGGTCGACCGTTTATTACGAGCTCCCCGTTTTCATCCCACCGTATTCTTTCGGGTACAGTTTCCAACTGATCCACCATGCTTTGCGCTTTTTGGTAATATATCAAAGGCAAATCGTCTATCCAGTCCCTACTTAGCGAGTCGAATGCGGGGGCAATTTCGATTTCTTTAGGAGCCGAGGCTTGCTTACGTAGATTTCCGTGTCTCATTAAAGCTTGTTCGTATAAAATCCATTTCGAGGCGTCGTCTAAATCTTTCATATTTAATATTTGGTCCATCTTAACGTCTAATTCAGAGACTGTCAGAGCGAGGGGGTGCGGGAACGGGTCTGGCTTTAAAACGCCGCTAGGGACGAGAATCATTTTTCTGGCGTGTTTCATTGTTTACTACCGAATATAGAACCAAGAAGGGTTGAAACGACGGGTAGAAGAAACGAGAAAAATCCGCCCCCAGACTGAACTAACAATTTCTTTTTACTTTTCCAAGCTACCCGCTTACTAGCTAGTTTTCGAAGGGTATTTTTATGACGAGATAACCTGGTTTTTTGGGTATTTGATAGTTTTACGTTACCAATTAAAGTGTTATGAATACATTCACTGATAGCGTCTATGAGGGATTTGTCGGCTTTAGCTAAAATGGCTTTTCTTTGAACGGGTTTGCAACGACCGAGATATCGGAGAGCGTCTCTCTCGATACGTACTCTACGAGACATGATTCATAACTGATAGAAATTACGAAATGTTAGTTCTATTTATTTATTTAGGGAGATAAGCGTAGCACGTTTCTCCCGGTAAAATATTAGTCAAGACTCTTTGATCTTCGGGACAAGTTTGAGTTAAATTGAATACTAGGTAACCGTGAGGTCTCGAAGTCGCGTCTTCGTAAGCGTCAACTACAAAACGCCACTTATCAGGGAACATTTGTCTAGCGAGATAAGCCACTTGCTGACGGTCTCGGGGGCTTTTCAATAAAATAATGTAATGCGAATTCAGGGAAATGGATCTGCTATCTTTTTATTGATGGAATAAGTTCTGTGTAATAAAAATAACGCTTAGAGAACGGTGATGGGTCCCTTTCACGAATAAATCACCAATTTGACCTTTACTCTCGCTCATCTGGTCGTCGATAACTAATAATATAGGATCTTTTCCGTCATAATCAGATAAAACAGGCAATCCTTCTTTAAAAACTACCCTGTGCTTCATTTTATCGTATAGAGCTTGCCATTCTCCGTAATACCAATGTATTTCTTTGAAACCCGGAACAAACATTTCTTCTTCGTGATTAATTATAGATTCAATTAAATAGCTTTTGCCACTCTGACTCGGGCCTGCCGTTACGCAATTAAACGGATGAATAAATTGCATGGTTATCTCCCTTCGAGTACTAGCGTACAAATGAAAATTGTACGTTCTCAGCTAAGCGCTGAATGCTGTCCGTACTGAGGGACGACATGATAAAATTATCTTCCAAAGATAAAGAGTGACATGTGTCATCTGATTCTAGAAAGGGTGAGGGAGCATCCATAGGCGTATACGAGGGCGAAAAACGTACTTCGTCAGGTGGAATAGAACTAGGTCTTAAAAGGGGTGAAGGTAAATTATCGATAGGGGGCGAACAGATTTGATGGGTTAGTTGATATTCTCTAAGATAATCTCGTACCATTGTCATTTCTTTTAAACGTTCCAATTGCGAATCAGTTACTGTAGTTAAGGAAAGGGTAGGGTCTTGGGTATCAGTTAAATCTATTATTTCCATTTCTGGAGAATTGGGTAAAGTTACTATGGGTACTTCCGGGAGCTCGTTATCAGTTATATCAATCAATTCAGGGGAGTCGATTATAATCATTTCCGGGGTATCAACTAAATTAATTTCTGGGTATTGTACACCTTTCATTTTAATGCCGATTTACTTAAACCTTATTCAAAAAATTACGATAAAAAAAAATCAAAATAAACTTACGTAGAGAGAGAGAGAGAGAGCGCGCGCTTCAAAAATCCTGGTACTAGACGCACAAAGAACAACAATAGAGTGACGTTCCCCCGGTTCAGGCACCCCCCCCCCCTTATATAGGGCCTAGGGGAAGATAGTAAGCTTATCTCTTATTCCCAAAGAACTTGTTCAGTTCTCGAGAATATATTAGGGTTATGCTAAAATTTATACTTATTTACGCAAAATATTCCATTTAACTTCATTTCCGATATGGACACTGAAGTACAAACATCTGCCATAATCACCGTCCTGAAACAACCTTCTAAAATTATAGCCGTAGTGATTATTTTAATTACAATTTTCTTATTTGAGTTCATTTTGTGGTATTTTGAAAACGTTTCTACCGTAAAATTGTAACTTTTTTCACTGTAGTTCACAAAATGGTATTAAAAGTATACTAATTTTATGTTAATTTCTATTAATTGTATTGTTTTCTAGGATATGATTGCATCACAAGCTCTCGAGAGGAAACTACAATGGGTTTTTTTCTTCTTCCAAGTGGATTAATATGTGACGTCAATGGGAATAATTAGAGGCAGTTTCGAGCACGGGACGGTTTAATTTCGAGTGTCTAGAACTGTTATCTCAGAGAGAGAGAGAGCCGATAGAATTTGAGGGTTATTTGAAGTTTAGATCACGTGATGAATTAATCTCAACAAGATAAGAACTGATTAATCTCACATGCGTCATTTCTCTCTGAGACGCTGAACTGAAAAGAAGTGCATCCGCTTTGCTCTCCTCATCTACCGTAAACATGGAAAAACGATCTATTGGTAAGCATTATTTTATTAATACTATTACTATTTCAATAGACAAAGGCTTAACATTTTCATTTTCTATAGCCGAGACGCATACCGTATCCAAACGCAGGGGCCAAGAAAGACGTATCAACATAAAAATCACGTTAGGAGGATCAGTCTACATTTCTTTTGGTTTCGACGGATCAAAATTACAAGTTCTCTTCTTCAAAAAATCGAACGAAAATATTCTGTTCCTGACCTCCGAAGCTTTCACCAATCTACTCTCTCTTTGGGGAGAGCTTTTCGCCGCTACGCAAACCGGAGCATCGTCTCTAACCCACAACATCATCGACTATCACGACAACAACGTATCCGTCGTCGCCACTACCAACAACATCAAATTGAACTCTGCCTACGGTCATGTTCTGGATCTGGGAGCTCGCGAAATCGGTGAGTTCCAAAAAAAAATTGATTTTATTCGGTTTCAAATAAATCTTTTAAACGAACATAAAAATGTTATCGAATGCATGTACTTAGCTATTGTTAAAAACCTTAAAAAAATTCACGAATTATTATATGGAAAACCTTTCGAGGGTTTATTTTTGTACCCTGATCAATTTAATTCGTACCATCAAGTAAAATCTTATTTTGGCTGTTTTAAATCACCCTCGGAAGTACTACAAGATTTTACTAATTTACTCGTAGATAATCAATTAACCTGTAAACTTAGCTACTTTAATTTGTTTTCATTGTGTAATGCACAAGATAACCATCTAATGGAATATCTGATAGTACCTACTAACATGTAAACAAAGTTCTAAAATAAAATAAAAAATTAATTAAATTGAAAATAACTTGTTATTATTGCCTAGAGATTAGAAATTAAGGGGTTCTGAAGCGATAAGCAAACGGGTAAAAATCTATTCTCCAGATATCTGCGCGAGCAAAACAAATTCTGGAGAATGGGGATGGGGAAAGCAACTGGTGATTAGAAGGGATGAAAGCAATGGGGGAAAGGAGCTGGTGAACGAGAGATAAGGTATCCAGTGAATGGGGTTTGTGGGAAAGCAACTGGTGATTAGAAGGGGTGAAAGCAATGGGGGAAAGGAGCTGGTGAACGAGAGATAAAGTATCCAGTGAATGGGGGTTGGGGGAAAGCAACCCGTGAACGGGAGAATCTGGTGATTAGAAATTCTGGTGATTAGAAATTCTGGTGATTGAGAGAGAAAGAATCTGGTGATTGAGATGGGGGAGAGGCGCGGGTGGGGGATGAACGGGGGAACAGAGGGAGCCAAGCTACAGCCCCGAAACAGGATTAATTTTTATCAAAGTTGTATCAGAAGTAAATTAGTGCGAAGTAAGCGCAATGTATTTTCAGCTATTCTAATTTGCCTAATTTAACACGTGACGAATTTTTTATCGCTAACCGATGAGCAGTAACCTCTATTTTTGGTTACATTTTACATTCTCCCGTGACGTCAATTGGTTTCAGCCAATGAGAAATCAGGATTTACTTGAAGTTTCGAGTGTTATTTGATCTCTAGATATACGACTCAACGTTCTTTTAGTTCCTGGACCTCATCGAGAAGAGACACGTAGATTTTCGCGCTCCGTTCCCCGCCCTTCTCGACTCTATTTACTGGCAAAGGCTTCAGGATTTCCGTAAAAGTAAGTGACTTTATTATTTTACTGTAGAGGGAAATTAGGCCTTGTTTAAATTGAAGTAAATAGACTTAGATTCTAGTCAAATAGTCATAGAGTCTAACCAAAATAAATAGAAAAACATTTATTGAAATTTAGGCTTAACCAATTAGGCTTAAGAATGTTGACAATAGCTTATAGAAACTATCAGTTTACAGTATGGACATCGAAGCGTATCGACTTGAAACTTTTCGTCACTGGAGAAATCCGCACGTTACTAAGGAACAACTAGCGAAGGCTGGATTCTACTATATTCAGCGGGGCGATGAAGTACGATGTTACAAGTGCCACGGCGTATTAGAAGGATGGGAATCAGGAGACGTACCAGAACTTGAACATGCTAGATTCTTTCCAAACTGTCCGGCTAGGGATAATTCACCATCGGAAAAAAAGTACCTTTCGCTAGAATGGGACATTCCCCCGACGCCAAAAGCAACTACGGTCTCTGACAAAAGCTTCTCACCTGTACCAGAAGAAGACGTTTGTGACTGTCCCTCGGATGTCAGACGATACTGTTGCTAAACACTACAAATACGTGAGTTAGAACTTTTAATTAAATTAAGTTGCAGGAGATCGTTTCACCCCATTTAAATGCCTGTAAACTTAACTACTTTAATTTGTTTTAATTATGTAATGTACAAGATAACCATCTAATGGAATATCTGATAGTACCTACTAACATGTAAAACAAAGTTCTAAAATAAAAAATTAAATGTAAATAACTTGTTTTTATTACCTAGAGATTAGAAAATTAAGGGGTTCTGAAGCGATAAGCAAACGGGTAAAAAATCTAATCTCCAGATATCTGCGCGAGGAAAACTAATTTTGGAGAATGGGGATGGGGGAAAGCAACTGGTGATTAGAAGGGGTGAAAGCAATGGGGGAAAGGAGCTGGTGAACGAGAGATAAAGTATCCAGTGAATGGGGGTTGGGGGAAAGCAACCCGTGAACGGGAGAATCTGGTGATTAGAAATTCTGGTGATTGAGATGGGGGAGAGGCGCGGGTGGGGGAGGAACGGGAGAGGCGCGGGTGAACGGCGGGAGCCAAGCTCTTTGTGTCCTTCCGGTGATTGAGAATGAAATTCTCAATCACCGGCGGGACACCCTTCTCTGAGTAGTTTTATGAAAATATTTAGAAAATGGTTCCTTTTTTATTTGATGCTCAATGCACAGCTCCACCTAGTTTCGTACGTGTGGTGAAAGTTGAAGATGGTGTGGGCCTGCGTGTATATTTGTCTACGTACAAGTATACTAGCACAATGAATGATTTGTCAAGGTTTCACGACATATTTTTCTTCAATAATAACTATTCCATCAAATTGTGGTTTAAAGATTCTTTATTTTATTTGGCAATTCAAATAGCAATTTGCGAGAACAATCGAGTGTACGTGCGTTTCATAATTACCGGATGGCTTTTGTCAAGTCTTGTTCTATTAAAAGCGTACTCCGGCAATCTTAAAGGACAACTTATATCTTTGCAAGACGACTATGTTAATTCAGTAGAGGATGTGCTTAGAAAGTTATTGACTCCTATGGCTATCGAATATTATTATGGTAATTATTCAAATTCATATTTTATAACAAAGTAATATCGTACAATTTGGATATTCAGTATCATTTGATACTACAGTGACAGCTGTTGCAAAACCTTCGACCAATAGTCTCCACTCGAAGATCTGGTCCACGCTTTTACTGAGGATGTCCTACACAGAATAAAATACGTCTATATCTGAAGTTACGTTTATAGGTCACATAAATATGTAGTAAACATGTTTGTTCGCTGATCTGTTCAGACTTTAAATGTGTTTTGAACAATGTTTAGAGGCTTAACCTATTACAAAAGTAGGATTTAGCTTGAAACATTAAGTTTTTCAACATTTGACAATCTACATGTTTAGCTTAAGAAGTTTAGTTTTTCCGTATTTGAAATATTATTTGTTTAGTTTAAAACATTTAGTTTTCCAATAATTTAAAATATTAATAACATAACTGCTACTTTTATGGATAATTACTCGTGTATTAAAATCAGTAAACGTTCGGACTGTGGTCCTTCGTCAGCCAGATGAAGCGTGATAATAATTTTCATTTTTAGTCACTTTACAAGTTCAAACAATAATACACTGGCGGTATTCCCCTTTTTAATGTATGTATTTATTTATTTTTCTTTTTTCTATTCGAACCAACTGTAATCATGAGCCGTGATGGGTGCACTCCGCTCATTTTAGAGAGGTTTGGAGCTTTCGAAGTCACAATGAGCGGTAACTTTCAAATAATTTAGATGAGAAGACTGGAGCTGCCTCTATATTTAGTTATCAAGGATGCCCGAAACGGCACATAAGTAGCCCAAAACGTCCCACTTTTTTATGATCCAAAACGGCACAATTTTTGCTAAAGAATTTTCCTTCTAATTTTTTTGAGTGAGTCCGAAACGTCATGCATTTTTTGAGCTGTTCTTTAGGACACGATTAAAATTTTAAATTATTTATATATATCGTATTTCTTGGTATGCGGTAGACGTGCTTAAATGGATTTCAAATTAATAGCCAGTAATAAGGGCGGTTGTTGTCTGGTATTCGATGACTATAAATTTAAGAAGTTTCGCTCGCAGAAAAGTGGCGATATAGTGTGGCGGTGTTTCGAAAAGAATTGTAATGTAACGGTTACGACCGACTCAAACAAATCTATACTCAAAGAAAAAAACAAGGTGGAACATTACCATGACAGAGTAACGGCCAACAAGCTACAGCGCCCGGAACTACGATTCAACTGCAAAAGAAAAGCAGTTGAGGACCTTTGTCTTCAACCTTTAAAACTTATTAGAAAGGAGGTTCAAATTAGCGACAATAGAACTGATCTAGTCTCTAGCGATATTTCAACTGTGAGAAGGTCCGTGTATAGAAAACGACGAAAGCTTTTACCGAAAATCCCTCAATCTATAACCGGAATAAAAAAAATAAATATACTTCATACAAAATGTGCCGTTTTGTGTTATCTAGATATGTGCCGTTTTAGCCAACTCGAATTGGCCGTTTTGAGTGACCTCCTTAGTTATTAATGAGCGAGAGCGATGGAGAAGCTACATTTTAGCTTGATTAAATAATGGAGGAGAGCGGACGGTCTATTTCGGCCGGAAGGTGAGCTGCACTTAGTCATAGATTGAGCGAGACAAGAGCCGAACTGTCTTTTTCAATCTTAAAATCTCCAAAAACTGAGATGAATGAATGAGAATTAGCCCACAAAAAGCTTTTATTCTGGTCTAATAAATCAATTTTTTTCGTGGATTTTTCTGAATTTTATATTATTTTGGTAGCTTTTGTATTTATTTTGTTGATTATATGTCTAATTTGATGAAATTAGTTAAGGTTTTCAATGGTTTATAAAGAAGTGATTCAGTTTTCTACGTTCGTTGACTGATTTGGTGAGACGAACGAAATTTATTATAATTTCTTTGAGCTGAGCCGGAGAGAGCTTTTGCAGAATTCAATTCGAAATGAGCAAATGAGAGAGAAGTCGCTTCCCTTTCAAAATGAAAAAGATGAGCTATCAGTAAACGCGTTTGATATGAGCGGCTATGAGATAGAGACATTATCTAAGCCACTCTTAAGAAGAGCGTAACATATAAAAATGTCCGGTTAGCCTGAGCGGCTTGTGAGATGATATTGATTTTTTTTTAAATTATCATCACTGATTATGAGATAATTTGGTTATGCCGTGTTTGTTGTTGTCTGTAGAAAAGTCACTTGGCATATCTCGTGATCGGAGTTGTGTTAGGTGCTCTTTCGCCTATTTTAGTCCAAGGGAGAAAGCATAAACTTAGGCTAAGTTTCGTTGTTAATCTAATATATAGATATGAATCTTTGTATCTAATATATAAAGATGATTGTTTGTATCTAATATATAAAGATAAGTATATATACTACTATATATAATGCGTTGAGACAATTATAGCAGCGTTCTATTTTCGTGTTGAATGTGTCGGCGTTTCTTCACTGCCGCCTTTTCCTTGGTATTTCTTGGCTCTTTTGTACAATAATTTTAATTTAAGTATATAAATAATACAAATAGTTAAATAATCATCGTAAAATGTTTTAAAATTATAGTAAGAAGAGATTCTACGATTTATAATACAAATATTCATATTTAACCGGGAAATAGTGGGTACCCCAGCTAGTTTTTAAATAAAATGAAGTCTTATTTATTTAACAGAATTCCAAAACTAGCCCGTTGTTCAAGCTTCACCGTGTAATGGCGAAAAAAGGAATTTTGTTCCACAATATTGACGATTATATGATGTCATTTGTGTTAAAGGGAAAAGGTGCTCTTATAGAATACTATCCTAACATTAATTTCTACCTTCGGCAATCCAAACATCACTTCAAGAATAAGAATATTTTGGCTTACATCAGCAACGAAAGATACGAAGCTGAATTCACTCGGTTCCTCTTTAATAAGAACATTTCTATTCGGCTGTTACAGAAAATTGATTACTTGTAAGTTCAACTTCCTCCTTTTTCTGAAAGCATACGTTATACTAAAATGTGTGCTGTCCATAAAATATAATATTAATCGCTATAATTTTTACTTTATTTGACTAATTATTACAACTTTTTATTTTTCTAGTACAGTTTAGTTCCGAAATCAGCAAGTGATAAAAACTAAAAAGAAATTGATATCTGATTTGTGATCCGACGATAATAGATTTCTTTAAGTCATTTAAGATATCGTATTCGGATTTTGACGTCATTATACGCGCAGATCAGATTTCCCTTTAATTTATCAGATTGGTTATCTGCGGCTCTATCTTATGAGATCTAGAATAGGGTTGTAATAGGGCTCAGTGCCTCAGTCAATCGACTTGGCCCTCTACTTTTTCGGAAATTAATCGAACATTTTTTTTAAAGAAACCTAGTATTATTTTATCGATATCTCCCTTGGTTCAAAAAAACCTTTTATAAAAAAATGTATAAAAACAGTTGTCTCTTCAGATATCTTTTTAATACACACACTGAGAAATAAATATTAGGTAGAAATTACTAGGAACTCCTGGACGCACAGTAGCCAGGAATGTTCTGTATTTTTTACAGAAAGTTTCGTAAATATCTTTTACTTGAGATTCCTGTAATTTATACAAATATCTCATAATAAAATTTTCAACCAGAATCATTGTATGGTATACAACTGAAATAATAATTAAAATTTCTAATACGCCTGTAAATTTTACGGAATTTACATTTTAAAACTGCGTGAATATAGCCAGGAAATATTATATATTTGATTTGTTCTTACTACCCTTTTTTAAAAAAATTTTATGTACACTAAACATTTCCGTAATTAATTTTTAACCAATAAGGTACTTTAATTGTAAACAAATATTCAACACATTTGCTAAATATATACCAATAAGCTCCAGCAGAACTAGAGTCCAAAGCAAGAGACATAAACACGTTCACAACATAGTAATGCAACTCCTTGGCTCGGAATCCACATATGAAACTTAGTTCAAACCACAAACACTAACGCGATGAATTTGCATTTAAATGTATAAACATTAATTTGTTTTAATTTGATGGGTAATTAAAAATATGGCTCCATTGGTGCTTTTACAAGATGTCACTAAAAATCTTTTCGTCATATTAGTTGATTTACAACAAATAATGAATTTTTATGGATTATTACTGTTTGGTGGCAATTCAACTTCGACCACAATAACTACAGGAGCTACCTTTATTTTAAATACCTTAAAACGTCTTAATTTTTTACTGTAAATACATGGTAATATGTATTGAGCAAATATGTACATATATAACATTTCTATAGAAACTACATGGCTGTCCTTTATTACAAACCTCAAATTTTTACTATAAACAAATAGTAATATGTACTGAAAATGTATGTATATATTACAATTCAACGATAAATACTACATGAAGCCCCTGTATTTTAAATACCTAAAAACATCCTGTAATTTATACTGTAAAACAAATTGTAATATATACTGAAAATGTATTTATATATTACTATTCAACGATAAATACTACATGAAGCCCCTGCATTTTAAATACCTAAAAACGTCCTGTAATTTATACTGTAAATATTTCTTGAATATAGTAATTAAAATTAAAGGTTAAATTAAACCTAAAAAACTCAATCACGCAAAGCAATAGAAGACGAAAATATATATATTTGCGTTTTTTTCTCGGCGCGCAGTAAGCGTTACATTGAAGAGAGAACTAAGCCGTCGCTCACCGTAAAAAAGCTCAGTGCGCAGACAGAGTTCAAAAGTGAAAAAATATTCCCTCTCTAGGCGCAGTCTGGCTCAGCGGGTCGTGATCGCTTTCTGTCGAACGAAACTATCCCGGCGCGCGATGCTATTCTTTCTCGGCGAAACGAAGCGCTCAACGGTGAAAAGCCTCGCTACTCGATCGGGGGGATCGTTCTCACTGCGCGCTGAGCAATCAACGACCGAGAAAACTATTCCGCGTTCAACTAGATCATGCTCAGTTTAAGAGAGAGAGAAAAAGATCGCCTACTGTCAGCGCTCGCTCACTTGAACAAGCAGAGAAAAAAAGGCTGGCTGTTCACGTTGGAAAATTTCTCAACATTTTTGCCCACCTCTGATCAATATTAACAACTTTACTTTTTAATATATCAAAAGAAATTCGTGGAATATTTTATGGGCTGGCCAAGTCTTCAATTTTAACAAGGTAATTTTACAAAAAAAATAATAAAATATAACAAAACAAAGTTAATCACAAAAAGTAATAATTTATATAAAAACTTAAATTTTAAATAATAATATAAATAAAAATTGATATATTTTCAATAATATAAATAAAATTTGATATTTTAAATAATATAAATAAAATTTGATATTTTAAATAATATAAATAAAATTTCATATTTTAAACAATGGGAACTAAATGGAAATACTATATTTATGGTACTGACTAAGGCAAGTAGAACATTGGTGTTTTGAATAGCAGCAGTGAATTAAATATTCTGAAATATAACTAAGAACATTTTCTTTTAGAAGGTTTGGACTTTCAATGTCTTTGCAAATTTCTAAATCTTCGTCAATGAATTGTCCTTTACCTTGCAAAACCCAATAGTTATCATAATTGGACAAATCTTCATCGTCGAGTCCTGAAGCTGGTACTTTAAACGAATCTGTTTAAATACAAGGTAAGGTTTTATACCTACAGTTCTGAATCTACCATGTATTAAACCATTCCAATTTTTCTTTCAGCATTGGTATGTGGATGGATTGATCAGTCATTGCTCTCTTACAGCGTGTTTCATTGTTTAACAGCAACAATCAAAAAGGTCGTTCATGTGTAAGAGGAACTCTGCTGTGTATGTGCTTTCAATTGTTAACTCTCCTAATCCCAGTGAATAGGCCATTTGAATGCAATTAGAAACACTTGACTGAAAATTTGGGCAGCTAAACTGACTTTCATGTTAGAAAATGCTGGTAACTTGATATGTTTACGTTTCAGCTTATGTATGCTTTGAAACTTACCAATTTCTTGCTCTATTTTGAAAAAATGTTCTAGGACTGCCCAAGAAACTAGATTGCCTTCCACTATTATGGGATACCGTTTGAAATTGTTCCTCACACTTTTCAAGAGATGTGGATGATCAATTTCAATGAATGGCTTTTCCACTGATATCTCCATACTTTTGAAACAAATTTGAAGGCCTGTTCCTTTGTCACAGACCACAGCTTTGACAATAAGGCCCATACGTTTTAGGTGAGTTACGCAATCATGAAGCAATATCTTCAAAGTCTGTTCGTGACAAGCATCTTTTGTGAGGAAGTAACCAATTGGTTGTTTGAATTTCACCGGTCTTTATCCCTTGGAAACTTGAAAGAAAAGACAGAAGCGAGGTTACCTTTTTATTCGATTTACAAGACATTTCAAAATAAATAAAACTCGCAAAAATACCAAAAACACTCCTCCTTTTTGCGTCTTCTCAAACTCTAATCTAGCGCGCGCCGGAGATCCTACTAGCGCCATCAAATGCCCGGGAATTTTGGATATTCTCAGCGGATAAAATCGTAGCACGGATTTCTTAAAGAGAGGCGCCTCTCTGTAGCGAAGCGACTTTACACTCTCTGATCAAACTGAGCGCTAGCTTGGGAGGAAACGCCGGATTGGTTAATATTTGAGCATGCGCTGTCTCCGATAAACAAATATCTTTGGTGGGCCAAGTCACGATGCCTCATGGAGCACGTGGTGCCATTTAAATAAACAAAACCGTTATATTTAACGATAAATTAAGCTATAATTTTGAACTCGTTAAATTAAAATGGAAATAATTCATTCGATGAATCATCAAAGACGTGAAGAACTATAAAAAACTTTAATGACTATTGAAATCGCGAAACGATGCTATCTCGAAATATTCTCCTTTTTTTCCTGAGGCCCAAAAGCAATTGGAATTTATTTTACCATCTAGTTCGAAAATATCTGGTCCTTCAGCTGTTTTCAATTTCAAGACTTTCCCCTTTCAGAGCTATTGGTATCGAGTGTAGAACTAATGTGTATTATATATTTACCTAGCATTTATAGTATAGCCTTTGTTTATTTGCTAAGATAAAAGTGTAGTATATGTTTGCTTAAAACAAAGACATGAAAAATATAGCGCAAAACATGTGATTTTGAAAATAAAAGTGTTTATGATTTATAATTGCGTAAAATTTTCTCAATGGTCAAAACCATTTAATTTTAAACATTTAATTATGTTTAAAATACTCTAATGCTTTACGAAGTTTAAATATATTAAGTATTTTTATTAAGCAAAGGCCCACTAATTTAAATTTATTACTGTTGATAATTGGAATCAACTAAAATTTTCTATAAATATGCCCATATGTTTCCAAGTTTCAAAATAATAAATACATTGTTGTTAAATACATATTATCTGGATGTTTAGACGCATACAATCTGACTGCCACAATGCGTGATATCACTGAACTTTGATTTGTTCAATTCAATTAAATTCAATTTTCCATTTATTAGATTCTTTAAATAGATCATACAAAAAGGGAAAAGGGCTAAGTCAAAAAGATGACTTGTAAGCCCGACACTTATATTATTATAAATTCAAAAATTCAAACAATAAATATAAAAAATAAAAAATAAAAAATAAAATGATGTTTAACAAAATTCCAATTTTCAATATTCTAAATAACAAAAATGGGTAAGGATTAAATTAGATTCTTATATACTGAAAATATTTCTACAATGGTTATGATATTTAGACAAATGGTACGCGCAGTATGCTGCCGCATTCTCTAACTCTGAATAAAGTGTTTTCTGTCCAGTAAACAGCCATGGAAATTCTGTAATTTTTGTCTACTTTAGATACTAGTCATTATTTTTGATAAGCTTAATTTAATTATATAACTACTCGGTTAATTAAAAGGAACGACAAAATTCGGAAACTAGTTAATTTTATATATTCTTGTGCATTTTACAGTAATTTTATAATAATAATTTATATATATATATATATATATATATATATATAATTCGAAACTGTGTTTCAGTAAAAATTGATTTGTCGTTATAGAAATACGTAACTTGATAAATTGAACAAATTGGAATGTAAATTACTAAGAAAAAGCTGCCCGGATTAAATAAATCCAAGATTGGATATATTGTTTTCGCCAATAAATAATACAAAATGTAGGATACTAATTGTGAACACCAAAATTAAACAAGTTTTTATATATAAATAGTGCTACTTGATAAGTCATTGTCGAATGTAATTCCCCAGGATCGTATTATTTGAGCTCTACTTTTGTTTCATCAACTCCATGTACTGTACGGTATAGTCCTTTGGTGCACTACAACTCAGAATAACTTAAGAAGAGTGTTTCGTCTACAACAATATGTAATTCGAAAAATACAACAGCTCTAGGAATAAATCACAAACACCAAAGTAGAGACTCAGTTTTATGTCTAAAAAACAGTTGATTACTAGCGTAAAGAATTGGAAGAAGAGCGAAGTATTTCTCAAAGCAAATTAAACTTGTTAGACAGAAATATTCTAAGTTGATTCGCGAAGAGGGACATTTTATATCAAAGCAAGACAGCGATATTTTGAAAGACATTGTACAGACAAACATGGATTCTGAAAAAGACCTCAAAGACCTTTTTAAAGCAGCAGTTATTAACTCTAAAAGCATTGAATAATCGGGCACGTAGATGGCACCCGAGCATTATAAAATGGTGTTTACTACTTCACAGTAAATCCCCGAGCGCATAAGAATGCTTAAGGAAAACTAAAGCGCTTAACCTACCATGCCGGAAAACTTTATAAAACTATTCATTGCCTTTAACAACCAAGCCAGGCTTCCAAGCAGAATCTTTTTCGTTGTTAAAAAACAAATGGAAGAATTAAATTGCTTTGAAGAAGAGCACACTAAGTACGTCTCCATCTTGATCGACGAAATGAAAATTAAAGAAGAGTTGGTTTACAAGCGCTCGTCTGGAGATCTTGTCGGTTTCGTAGACATGGGAGAAAATTTAAACGAAATTAGGCGCTTAAGTAATGAAAATAGTGAGAAGAAAAACCAACTCGATCTAGCGACTAATGTTCTTCAAATAATGGTCAAAGGCATCACTACCAAATTGCAGTTTTCACTGGCTTTTTTTCTGTGTAGTGGTCTCGATGCAGAAGATTTGAACGCGCTACTATGGGAAGCTATCGAGAGACTAGAAGCCATAGATTTCCGAGTCCTGACAATTATTGGAGATGTTGCTAATACAAACCGGTCTTTTTTTAAAAACAACATGATTTCTCTCTATGATGGTAGTTAATCCCATTACTCCCTTAATTACTTCACTGCAGAAGAAAACCCAAGACCGTTGTTTATCTTATTTGACAATCCGCATCTTATGCAAACTAGTAGAAATAACGTGGAAAGCAGCACTTTGAATAAAAACCGAAAGTTAAAAGGAAAAGTAATAAAATAACAAAAAAGTCATCAAAGAAACCCAAAGAAGAAATACCTACGAGACTTCTAATGAAAAATAAACAACATATTCTTTGGGACCATATCAAGACCGTGTACTACAAAGACGCGCAACGAATTCCAAGATTGTATCCAGAATTGAAACTGTCTCACATCAATTTAAAATCAAGAGCTAAAATGAGGGTTAAATATGCGGTTCAGGTATTGTCTGCGAAAGTTGCTGTAGGAGTTAGAAAGGAGGTTGGAGAAGAGGGCAGGGAAACCGCAAAGTTTTGTTCCTTGATGAACCAATATTTTGACATAATGAATGCGTCGAGTTTCTGAAAAATAAATCCTAATTTGGAACCATTCCAGTCTCCCGATGAAATCCGTTTAACAGTAAGATATAAAACCCAATGCCAAATTGGTCCAAGAATACCCTAAAAAATATATAAATTTATGAAACGAGTTTTTTTAGTGGCTTGAGACAGACTTTCTGGGCTATTTTCAAGAATGAGAAAATGAAGTAGCAAGTGCCGAAGAATTTACCAATGCCCAGAAAAAAAGTATGTTGTTAAGCACCGAAACATCTGAAGGGCTAAAAATAACGAGTGCGTAAAACTAGTATTAGTAATAGGTCATTAAACTCAACTTATTGAAATTCACTCTCTTTACAGCTTTGTCAGTGATAAAAGTTATTCGATACATGTTATCGAAAGGAGCGAAATATGTTTCGACAAGAAAATTAAACCAAGATCCTTTAGAACAGGAGTTTGGCAAACACAGGAGCCTTTGCGGATCTAACACCAATCCAACTGTTAGCCAATATGAGAAAAATGTTGGAAAATTACGTTTATTAAAAGGAATTGTCCCAAACACGGAGGGAGGAAACACATCTTCAGAGGTAAAACATCTTTATTTCCATCACAGAATAGACTCAGACTAGCACTTCATGTTATTGCTTTCGCAAGAGCTTAGAACTCTTCGTAGGCTAGGAACTGACTTAATACTTTTAAAGCTATCGCGTTGGTATTTCTCTGTTAAAAAGTTGGTGAATGCTTTGCCCTGGGTATTTAAATAAGTTGCAATAACAATGTTTAGTCCTTTGACCTTGAAATTGTTAGGAAGATTATTGCACATTATTTCCCAGCTTTCCTGCACTGTTTTATCTTTGCTTATCTCTTATTCTGCCTTAATTTTCCTATTTAATACCCGCTCAGAACTCGTTGAATCGTAGTGTTTTGATGATATTTTTGCTATTATTCTAAACATTTGAAATGCCTGCTCGTTTAGGTTAAACAATCCTCCGCGGTTCAATGAGCCGCTCAAATTAGCGTAATCGCGACTTTCTTTTTCAAAACTAGTGGTCATGTTGTTAAGTAATTGTTGCACATCGCTTGTTGCGTAGCTTCGTATTTTGGTCATATTTTTCTTCACAGACTGTAGTACGAATCCACCCACATAATGTATGCCTTCTTCGGATAGATTTTCTTTATACCCCGTTGAATTTTCAGCTGCTACAACACCTTTGTTTCTTTCAGATACAATTTAGTAATTAATTACTATCAGCAACCTTCTTAGAAAAGCAGCCGCTACAACGTTGATTGTACCATCGGACAAATTCAGTGAAATCTGAAACAATATTATACTTTGTTATTAATATTTATTTTTGAATTAAAAACATTACATTGAAACTTACTCTGGATTTCTTACTAATTATTCTTATAATGTCTTGGGTTTTTTTTTAAGAGAGTGGTTTTGTAAGATTAAACCTGTTTTAAGGCAAAATTTATTTTTTCCCGCAATTATCACAGTCAATATCACTTCTTTTACAGTATCCTTTAGTTCCAAGTACTCTAATGTATAGCCGATTGAAATTAAAAATGTAAGCAGACTCTTTGATTCATCATTACGTGGAGTATTTAATGTATCTTCCAGTTTCGCAATAGATTCACAAAGAATTGATTGAAATCTATTTTCAATAATATCTGTAATAAAACAAAATATCATAATATTACTTAATTAATCATTAATTACCAATTAATATGTAAAATTTCACGTAATAATTATACCTTTTAAAAGCCTAATCTCGCCCTCTACGGAGGCTGCCATCTTGTACTGATTTTTAACTACAATGAACCGCACGGGGTGGCGCTGTACGTCGCGCGAATATTTGGCGCGACCGTTTGGAAGCGAAGTTTTATAAGCTTGTATTGCCAGTTCTGTAGTTATTTGTCGATGCACTGAGGCTGAACGAATATTGTTATAGTTCTTGTTAGATAACATCTTATCTATGGTGTAAACTCGAAGATACAGGTATAACTATTTTTGATATTATTATTAATCATTTTAAGACATTGGTAATAATAAGATTTAAAAACATTTAAAAAGTGGTTCTGTGTGCGCTTTCTAAATAAGCTGTTGCATTTTTCGAATTACATATTTTTGTAGAAGAAACACTCTTTTTAAGTTATTCTGAGTTGTAGTGCACCAAAGGACTATACCGTACAGTACATGCGAGTTGATGAAACAAAAGTAGAGCTCAAATAATACGCTCCTGGGGAATTACATTCGACAATGACTTATCAAGTAGCAATATTTATATATAAAAACTTGTTTAATTTTGGTGCTCGCAATTAGTATCCTATTATTTATTGGCGAAAACAATATATTCAATCTTGGATTTATTTAATCCGGGCAGCATTTTCTTAGTAATTTACATTCCAATTTGTTCAATTAATCAATTTACGTATTTCTATAACGACAAATCAATTTTTACTGAAACACAGTTTCGAATTATATATATATATATAATTCGAAACTGTTATATATATATATATATATATATATATATATATATATATATATATATATATATATATATATATATAAATTATAAATTATCATTTTAAAATTACTGTAAAATGCACAAGAAAATATATTTAACAAGTTTCCGAATTTTGTCGTTCCTTTTAATTTACCGAGTAGTTATATAATTAAATTAAGCTTATTAAAAATAATGACTAATGTCTAAAGTAGACAAAAATTACAGAATTTCCAGGGCTGTTTACTGGACAGAAAACACTTTATTCAGAGTTAGAGAAAGGGGCGGCATACTGCGCGTACCATTTGTCTAAATATCATAACCATTGTGGAAATATTTTCAGTATATAAGAAAACAAATCAAAGTTCAGTGATATCACGCATTGTGACAGTCAGATTGTATGCGTCTAAACATCCAGATAATATGTATTTAACAACAATGTATTTATTATTTTGAAACTTGGAAACATATGGGCATATTTATAGAAAATTTTAGTTGATTCCAATTATCAACAGTAATAAATTTAAATTAGTGGGCCTTTGCTTAATAAAAATACTTAATATATTTAAACTTCGTAAAGCATTAGAGTATTTTAAACATAATTAAATGTTTAAAATTAAATGGTTTTGACCATTGAGAAAATTTTACGCAATTATAAATCATAAACACTTTTATTTTCAAAATCACATGTTTTGCGCTATATTTTTCATGTCTTTGTTTTAAGCAAACATATACTACACTTTTATCTTAGCAAATAAACAAAGGCTATACTATAAATGCTAGGTAAATATATAATACACATTAGTTCTACACTCGATACCAATAGCTCTGAAAGGGGAAAGTCTGGAAATTGAAAACAGCTGAAGGACCAGATATTTTCGAACTAGATGGTAAAATAAATTCCAATTGCTTTTGGGCCTCAGGAAAAAAAGGAGAATATTTCGAGATAGCATCGTTTCGCGATTTCAATAGTCATTAAAGTTTTTTATAGTTCTTCACGTCTTTGATGATTCATCGAATGAATTATTTCCATTTTAATTTAACGAGTTCAAAATTATAGCTTAATTTATCGTTAAATATAACGGTTTTGTTTATTTAAATGGCACCACGTGCTCCATGAGGCATCGTGACTTGGCCCACCAAAGATATTTGTTTATCGGAGACAGCGCATGCTCAAATATTAACCAATCCGGCGTTTCCTCCCAAGCTAGCGCTCAGTTTGATCAGAGAGTGTAAAGTCGCTTCGCTACAGAAATCCGTGCTACGATTTAATCCGCTAAGAATGTCCACAATTCCCGGGCGTTTGATGGCGCTAGTAGGATCTCCGGCGCGCGCTAGATTAGAGTTTGAGAAGACGCAAAAAGGAAGAGTGTTTTTGGTATTTTTGCGAGTTTAATTTATTTTGAAATGTCTTGTTCGGCTAAAAATTGTAAATCGAATAAAAAGGTAACCTCGCGTCTGTCTTGTTTACCAAGTTTCCTAGGGATAAAGACCGGTGAATACGCGTTTTTATTTAAAAATCTTATTCTTATACATTAACATTTCTTAAAACTTCATAGTTCTGCATTGTGGCTGCAAAATGTAAACAGTGAAAAGCTCCAAAATAAAACTACTTACACTTTAACCACGTACTTTGCGGTCTTCATTTCACTGACGATTGTTTTATGAATATTAAAACCAAAAACAGGCTTACACCATTAGCTACACCTACTATTTTTTTTTGGAATATTCCAATGAAACCACGGTTTCATTTATAATTAATTCAAATAGTAGCAAATGAACCAATTGGTTACTTACTCACAAAAGATGCTTGTCCCGGACAGACTTTGAAGATATTGCTTCATGATTGAGTAACTAACCTAAAACGTATCGGCCTTATTGTCAAAGCTGTGGCCTGTGGCAAAGGAACAGGCAATCAAAATTTGTTCAAAAGTATGGAGATATCAGTGGAAAAAATAGTAGCAAATGAAAATGCACCTGAAGATCATGTTACAACTACAATCGGGTGTAAGTTAAACGCGTCTGAGGTTAGCGCAGCACTACAAAAGTACAAATGCATAATTATGCCATAAAAAATCAATGCAACGAAGAAAATGGTAATTTATATTAAATATTCCCAATGATGAACACTAGCTTTAAATGAATTTTTTTTAGAGTGTATGAAGTCAATTCCTACAGAAAAAGAACTTTGAATTTAAACCCAGAACTATCTATTCCATTTAAATATGTTTGTACTGAACATAATTATAACCGTTTAACTAAACATATTGACAATAATGAAAACGATAACATTGAAGGTTTCGTAGACTTCGGTCCATATGGAAGGCCAAAACAATACGCAAATCAGGCCATAGTGTTCATGGTGAAAGGCATAAAACTGAAATTCAAACAACCAATTGGTTACTTACCCACAAAAGATGCTTGTCCCGGACAGACTTTGAAGATATTGCTTCATGATTGCGTAATTAACCTAAAACGTATCGGCCTTATTGTCAAAGCTGTGGCCTGTGGCAAAGGAACAGGCAATCAAAATTTGTTCAAAGGTATGGAGATATCAGTGGAAAAGCCACTCATTGAATTTGATCCTCCACATCTCTTGAAAAGTGTGAGGAACAATTTCAAACGATATCCCAAAATAGTGGAAGGCAATCTAGTTTCTTGGGCAGTCCTAGTACATTTTTTCAAAATAGACCAAGAAATTGGTAAGTTTCAAAGCACACATCAGCTGAAACGTAAACATATCAAGTTACATAGCGACTTATAGCCCTAAATCATTCCACAGAATTACTACAATGGACGGGAAATTTTTGAACGCTCGAGGTAGAAACCCATGTGACTCATTATTACCGTTAACAAGTTTTTATGGAAAGGAAAAACCAAAGGACTCGGGGGGGGGGGTATCCCTTTAACCAGTGGGGAGAGAACATGCAAACTCAACGCGGAAGGAGACCCAGTGCCACAATCATGGATCAAACTCGGCTCCTCTTGCTGCGAGGCGAAAGCGCTAAGCATTCCGCCACTCCACCAACATTTTGTTTGTGAGGTATTAGTAAAATTCAATGAGCAGCCTGAATCCAGTATTTCTGGTTTTATGAAACAAAAAATAAAGTAAAAATTATATCGAAATTACTATGGATTTCTTAGTCACAAGAGTGCTTTTTTTGAGTTTGCGGGGTCTGCCAACTATTGCTTAGTCTTTTGATTTCAGATTGTGACTGTTAAGAGGTCAGAGCCTACATAGCGTTACCCTTTCTTCTTTCAAAGGGCTTACCACCAATATTTGGCTTTGCCTTTTCCATACAAAATTTGCACAGTTTAAAAGCAATGGTTATTACCATGGCAGTAGTGTTTATTTTTTTCCATTTTAAGATAAGTAAGTGCTTTACGGATTTATGGAAAGTCACGTTTCAATCAAGCTCTCAAAACCAAACGAAAAAGACGAGCACCCACACTTGAAATAGTGAAAAACCAAAGGAAATATAACGTAATCATATTTATAGTGCGCTATAGCACCGATTAATGCAGTTTCTGAATTGCGTATAAGTGTGTTTAAATTTGTTTTAACAATTACTTGATCGAATGAAATATGCTCAACTTTCGTCTCTCAGTTAACAATTCATTCGGATTAGTTTCTGGTTTGCTTTTTGACCCACGCCAACTGATCTGATTTTATCTGAACGTATTTGTAGATAATTTGATTTCAGATTTATCACAATTATTTGGTCCGGATAACGCAATTGCTATCTGGACCAAATAATTGTGATAAATTAAAAAAATATATAGCGGAACTTTCTCAGACTTGGGCAATATATTTTCACAACTCTATATATTTTATTTTTGTTATGAAATGAAATGAAAAAGTTTGTTTATTGTGAACAGCAACAGTACAAATGTACCTACAAGGGTGTACACACAAGAGGGTGAAAGTTTATAAACATCGGTTATTTACATACATACAAGTCGATAGATTGACACAATGTATTAAGTTAGTGTAACCGCAGAATATCCGAGCGTTTACTGTTAAAAATGTCTAATTGGTCAGTATATTGGTTGTAGGTTTGTTGCATTCTGTGCATCGGGCATAAAATCTTCGTTAAACTAAATGTAGGAGCTTTGCGAATGTTATAGCCTGGTACATGGAAATTGACAAAAGGAGTTAATTCAGTGAGATGGGAAATGTTTATCAACCGCCACACAAAGATAATTTCGCGTTTAATGGTGTAAAATTTTATTGTTTCCATGCCTAGGCAGCCTAGTAAGTGCATGTAGTCGTAAGGTTGTTTGGGGAGGAAAAACGTGTGCAAATATTCCACAAATTGTCTTTGCACTCCCTCAACTCTCTGAAGTAGGTAGTCTGAGCAGCCGCCCCATGATAGAATGTCATAAGTCAGTTTGGAACGCACAAGACTGATGTAGAGGTTTTTGAAGTGTTTGACCGATTTCAGTGCCCGAGCCAAGCGAAGGACCCCGAATAGAAGACTTCGAGAACGACCTATGACGTTTGACACCTGTTCTCGGAAATATAGGCCACTGTCCAACCATATGCCTAGGTCTTTAAGGCAGAATGTTCTTGGTACTTGGACAGCATTGACTGTATAGTAACATATTTATGTTGGTTTTTCGAGTGAGTGATATAACCTGGCTCTTCGAACTGTTTATAAGCAGGTTGTTGTTGGAACACCAAGTTGCCACATTCTTTAGATCCTCCTGTAGGGCCTTATAGTCGGTCTCACACGTTATGTTTTTATAAACTTTGTTATCGTCTGCGAACTGTTTGACTTTTGAGTTTTTTATTACGGCGGGAAGGTCGTTAGCGTATATGTTATATAGCAAAGGGCCCAACGAGCTCCCTTGAGGAACCCCGCAGGTTGTAGCGAATGAGACCGTGGTAACCTGGCCGTTGTTGGATCTGTTGGTAAGGTAGTCCAGTAGCCATCGGGAGGTGGTACCGGTAAGACCGTAGAGGTTTAACTTGGTCATAAGAAGGGGATGGGACACCCGGTCAAACGCTTTGGAGAGATCTAGAGAGACAACGTCAACCTGACCTCTGGATAAGACAGGAGGCATGACATCGTTAAGAAACGAGATGTGGTTTGTGTCAACTGAGCGCGCTTTCCGGAATCCGTGTTGAGGTTCAGTGAAATTGGGTTTAAACCAATTGCAGAGGACGTCGTGCATTACCGAATCGAATATCTTCGCAAAGCAGCAGATTAGAGAGATCGGACGGTAGTTTTTAACGTCCCCAGAGAACCCGGATTTAAAGATCGGGGAAATGACAACTGTCTTCCACAGAGTGGGAAACACGCCAGAGGTAATAGACAGGTTGAAGATATGGTGTAGGACCGGTGCCAAAATATCAAGGCAACCTTTTATAATAAAAATTGGTATGTTATCAATGCCCGTAGAGCTGGTGAGTTTTGATTTCTTGATAGCGATGCGAATGACGGCTTCATTTAGAGTTACTTGAGCAAGCGTGGTGGCTGCCGGGTATATGGCAGGAAGTGAGTAGGTGGTGGGATTTTGAACGTTATCAGTGGCGATATTTTGGAAATTAGTTTTGAATGCTGTGGCTAAAGTTGTCGGGTCAGATGTCAATTTGGAATTGATCTGTAGAGGGATAGGGGATGCTTTGGCCTTGAGTCTCGCATTGACAAAGTTCCATAGACACTTCGGATTCTTGAGCGACTGTTCATAAACTGATTCAGAGTGTAGCTGGCGGTCAGTAGATAATCGAGTTTTTACTTAATTCCGCAAAGAGTCGTATTTCGCTTTGTCCACAGCTTGGCCGCTGCGCTTTAATTTGCGATGGTAATAGGTTTTCCGTTTCAGAGCTAGGATTAGTGCACCAGAGTACCAAGGGGGAAAGTTATTGTGACGCTTGGTCGGTGCTGTGGGGATGTTATCCTTCATCGCTCTCTGAACAATGTCTGTTAGGATAGCGACGCATTCATTAGCATCCTGTGAGCGGTAAAAAGCTGCACAGTCCATAGAGGTTAGATTTTGATAGAGTTTAAGGTAATCACCTCGCTTGTAACGGAAAGTTGGTTTCGATTGGGTAGGTGAGGGACTTGCAATTTCACCATGGTAGGTGATTAGCAGCGGCGGGTGACAACTGTCAATAGGCACTAGTGGCGCCGGTGCGACCGCATAGGTAACAATAGTGGTATTGGTTAGGATGAGGTTTAATATAATACCGTAAGAATTGCGGATAGTATTAAGTTGAGCTAGATTACAGTCCGTACACAAATCCAATACGGCCTGCGCTTTGCTACGAACGTTAGGGTTGCAGTTTATAGTAGAGTGTGTAGACCAGTGAACACCTGCACTGTAAATGAAAATGTTACAATTTTGAACCATAATAGGTTTAAATCCGTGAAACCCAGGTAAAACCTATTATGGTTTTCTATAAACCATTTCTTAGTGGTTAAAAATTTAACCTTCCCAAATGGTATAAAAATTCACCTCCAAAAGGTGCTCATTCGCACCCTCTAAAGGTTCGAATCTGAACCAGTAAAAGGGGTGTATCTGAACCAATAAAAGAGGTGAATCTGAACCAGTAAAAGGTGCGCATTCGCACCCTCTAAAGGTTCGAATTTGAACCAGTAAAAGGGGTGTATCTGAACCAGTAAAAGATGCGCATTCGCACCCTCTAAAGGTTCGAATTTGAACCAGTAAAAGGGGTGTATCTGAAACAGTAAAAGGTGCGCATTCGCACCCTCTAAAGGTTCGAATCTGAACCAGTAAAAGGGGTGTATCTGAACCAGTAAAAGGTGCGCATTCGCACCCTCTAAAGGTTCGAATCTGAACCAGTAAAAGGGGTGTATCTGAACCAGTAAAAGGTGCGCATTCGCACCCTCTAAAGGTTCGATTCTGAACCAGTAAAAGGGGTGTATCTGAACCAGTAAAAGGTGCGCATTCGCACCCTCTAAAGGTTCGAATTTGAACCAGTAAAAGGGGTGTATCTGAACCAGTAAAAGGTGCGCATTCGCACCCTCTAAAGGTTCATATTCCTGCCCTCGAAGGGTGAATATTCTTACACTTTAAGAGTTTGCTTTCTCACCTACGAAAGGTTCATTTTTGTATCGTCAAAAGGTAGGAATTGTAAGGCTGTGACAAATCGTTACATAACATAATATGCAATATAAAATAATATTGGCAAATGCAATTTAATATATGATAGTAAAAACAAAATAGTCGTTTTCGAAATTGGTTTATTTTCAAATGAAGAAGAATTATCATTTTGTTAATAATCCAAGAGAATTCACAATAGTTTGGAAACACCCCGGAATTTTGTTAGGTTTATCAATTTTTAAGATAATTATTTGAATAAACTCCATAGTCCTCTTAGCACGGAATGGGTATTCTAAATTAAAAACGTAGTAAGCTGCAAAGCAAACCGAAGCTGCATTTGCAATGCTCGTGCAATGAATTTGGTTTTCTCCAATAGATACATATACGGGTTTGTAAAAGAATGAATCTTTTTTCACTCTTATTAGCGGAGTTGGACATTCATCATCCTAAATACGAAGAGAATGGATATCAGTTTCAATATTATGGGTCATTCCATGTGAACTCACCCAGTGATGTCACCATGGGTACAGCAATTTTATTCAAATTTTATACACGTTTTATCCAATATTCAAAACTACTATTTATAAATTTTGAGTGCAAAATAATTGGTAGTTTTAAAAATACGACTATATAACCAATACCCCCCGTTTTTTGGGTTACGCGTTCCACGAAATCGCCCCCTTCGACCAAATGTTGAATAACTTTCTATTATATCATTATAATAATATGAAATTTTGGTTTATATGGTATATTTAGGTGCGGAATTTCACGGTTATGCTCAAATATTTGTAGACCCTCGGGTTTTTATTTTAATGACCCTTAAATTGAATAAAATTGTTTTTTGGGGGGTAGCGTTCGTTGCGCTATATAGTGACGTCGACAAAAGAAATACACCATTTTTAAAATAAATTTATAAAGTATACAAAGAGGGCTTTCTAGTGATATTAAAAAATCTTTGCGTTTTTAATTTTTCTTCATTTTATAGACGAAATACCGATATTTTAAGATTTTACAAAACTACTACTTTTTCTGAACAAAGAATAAAACTGTGTTTAAAATTTAAAAAAATTTCATCAACTAATTAATTTCAAACAGTAAGTAATTATAAATTAAAAACATTTCTATGATTCAAATCAAATTTACTACAATTATTTCTGGCAATGGCTTCGATAGACTCTATTTTGAGCCACTCACGAAAGAATACGTAGTCGAGTGATTTCTCAAATCTTCGGGATCCAGAGTTTGCTATTTCAGTATTTTTGCATTAGAATAGATTGTATTTGGTTTTCGCGTCTCACCGGTTCATAATGCAGAGTTGACAGTATTAAAATAACTGAGAGTAATTTAAAATTTTATTTACTCAGGTAATTTAACGATTTTAAAAATGAATGAAAGTTTTTCACCGCGATGTTCTATTGGTAACAAACCTTGTCACAGAAATGGGCATACTTAGAACATGGGATAAATAATATAAATAAATTCTTGATGACGAAAACATTCGCCTCATTGCGAAGAGGAGAGGCATCGACAAAAGTTGTATAAAAACGTTATGTTACCATCATTTTGGAGCTCTATTAACAACGTATTCGTCACGACAACTGGAATGTTGCGATCCCTTTGATTTTCACAGATAAAATACCTCGGCCTTCTATCAGACAGGTCATATCTTCGGAAGAGTCAATTATCATCAACCAAATCACGGATAAGGACATAAAACCGAGTCAGAAGCTCTGCTCAAATTGTTGCAAGAAATTTTATACCCTTAAGACATCTAGTGCTACTACAGAATTAAACTCGGCACAGAGCGAGGTAACCGATAGTTTAGGTCGAGAAAGCCAGCCACTTTCAAACACAGAAGAGGATAAAACTTAGAACTCGATGCTTTGAATGAGTCCTAACATGCCTTTGATACATCACCTATAAAGTTGCATGGTTTATCGTCACATCAGCGAAATCAATATGGGAAACGAAATGTTACGCAGACATTGGCGGGGATCAGAACGAAAGTTTCTAAAGTTCTGAATATTAGAGAAGAGGCTTGCGACCCGTGTTTTTCTAATTCCAGTGATATAAATGCATTTTTTAACGACTTGAAGGAAAAGGTTAGATACTCCTCTCTGTTAGACAAGTGCCAATTGCTTACTTTAGTCCCCAATTCTTGGTCAATAGCTAAAGTTTCGGAGGAGTTTGACGTATCCGAACACCTAGTTAAAAAAGCGCGTGGACTTAAGAATAAATTATGAATTTTACCAGGCATAGATCAAAATCGTGGAAATAAATTATCATTGGATGTAGAAGTTAAAGCGTTTTCTTTTTACGAAGATGAAGAGGTTTCTAGGATGTGCCCTAGAAGGAAAGAGTTTGTCACGATCCGACAAGGTCATATTAAAATTCAAAAACAGAAAAAGCATTTGCTATCCAACATACGCGAGATCTACTTACAGCTTAAAACCATTCACCTGGGTTTTACAAGTTTTGTAGCCTACGATCAAAGTGCTGGGTAACTGCTTCGTCCAATGGAATTCACCAAAACATGAAGTGTATTACACTCGCTCTACCAGTTAAAATGAATAACAAAGCTCAGTGGCGTAACTAGGAATTCCGGGCCCCACCGCGAAAAACAACTCGGGGCCCTTTTAAATAGCACCGATTTTAATCATAAAGGTTTGGGGGCTCCCCGCACCACGGGGTCTGCGGGGGCGCTATTTACGCCACTGACAAAGCTCTTATACACTCTTTTTAGAAATATTAATAAATGTTATATCATAATCGGAAATATTACATTTAAACAGGTGGTATGTCTTATAGATACTACATCAATAGACTCAGTTAAAGCCTTTTATACTTAGAACCATTGTCTTAATAATAAATATTGAAAGATCGAAACCTTTTGATTGTACCTTTAGTGAATAACGTTATTTTCAGCGGGGTGGCGGAGTGGTTAGAACTATTGCCTCGCAGCGAGAGAAGTCCGGGTTCGATCCCAACTTGTGGCACTATGGGTGCACATCTGGGAAATATTCCCGCGTTGAGTTTGCAAGTTATCTCCCCGTCCGTTAAAGGGGTTTTACTCAGAGTACTTCGATTCCCCCTTTCCATCAAAACTTTCCGAGGTTTTAATTCAATAGGTAGTGTATGGACGCTAGGGTTAGCTGTGGCAGGGCTAGCCACAACCCTCCCGGCGATGCGGGTTATAAGCAGTAAATGATTATTATTATTATTATTACTAAATAATTATAACATCTTGTATTAAACTGAACCTTTTTAAATAGATGTGAACTAGAAATCTTTTGCACATGGTAAAATATATTTACGACAAGATTGAATTAAATTGGTTAAAGTAACTTTACTATTCATTGAAGTATTTCTACAGACACTGAAATTTACATTCTAGTCCATTTACTCAGGGTGTGCCGCAGTGGAATGTATAATGTGCCATCCTTTTGGTACATTTCAAGTGCGCAATAGCCATTTTGTTCTTCCCCAGGTAGTAGAATTTTCCATTAATCCTCACACACTTCGAAAGAGTTATATAACCTATTAAACTGCACTGAAATATATATCCTTCCACAGAGTAGCCATACATTAGAGCATTGTATTATGTTTGTTATTTTAAAGAATAATGGTATCTCTTCAGCGTGAAGTAGGTCCAACACTATGACGGAGTCCTTTTGGTATTCAATACCCTTAACATCAAGAGTACGCGATTGATAAAGAGCTTCAACTGGTTTTAATGGATATTGGTAATGCATATATAATTTTATTGCAGAGTTAAGTGCTTCGGGCAACTGCGTCGTCTTAAGTTTAATTGAGTTCCCACTATCAATCGAATCTGGAGTTAACCCATTAGATCCACTAAGCTCGTAAGCCTGAAGGAACTGATGTCGTTTGGCTGCAGTTTTGGGAACATTTTTGTAATTTCTACAACGCTTTATTATTTCTTTAAAATATTGGTGTTTCGCTTCATAACGCATACACCATAATTTTATAACGGGACCAAATTCTAATATCAATCTTGGATAATGAATGAGGTAGTGTAATTTCGGGATAAATATATTTAGCTTGAGCTCCGAGGCAAGTAAAAGAAAATCTTCTATTATTCTATCGAGATGAGGGAGCCAATCTCTTTCAATAACAGGAGCGCATATTATTTCGCAGATCTCACTTAGTAATAGAAGGCATTCTCATATTTCACTACCCTCATCCACTAAATCACCATATAACAATGGTAAAAGTTGAAATAAGCATTGCTTCTGTGATGCTGAACCACTAATATTTGATTTACCTTGAATAACACTCTCAGATATAATACTTGGTATCTTAGATTTGGTTATAGGACCATATTTAAAAGATGTTATTCTCTGATTTATAATTTCTAATGTTAGCGAGCCTTCGTTCACTAAATGTTGAAAAAGAGCACGGATAAATCTGGGTGCAATACCATCAAAGAAATCGTGCATGAAATCGGGGGGAAATGATTGAGAAACTTTAAAATTGGTTAGTTGCTTAAAACAGCAGCGTTTTTTGACTCCATAAACTGTAGCGTTTAGGCAATTTTTCTCAACATTTTCCACATGGTAATCGATAATATCTTCACGTCTCAAAACATATTGACGTTCTTTAAATTTCCTACTTATTTCTTCATGTGAAGCCATGCAAAATCTACATACACGGCCCTTCGAAAATGATTTCATAAGACCAGCTAGAGCGTGGCTCGATAAATTATCTCCGGCTATAGTTAAAACAGTTCCATAAAATGTTTTGGTTTGCGGGCCATTAGAAACTATAATACCTTCGGTTTCAATTATCTTAAGATCATCTAACAAAGGCTGGTAAACTTTATCATAACCATGTTGTTGAATGGAAGTATCTAAAGCCGCTATTACTAAATAGATACTCGAAAGTTTGCTTCTATATTTAGAGCTAATGTTACCAAGCATCATGTACGTCATACTTAGTTTATGTACACCTCTTTTAGCGCCAAGTGGATTTGATACCTCTATTTCATCGGTATATAAATGTATTTGAAGTGAGTGTTTTTTCTTTGAAAAAAGCCAATGATTTTTAAAATTAGAGCCATCTTTTATATCTGATAGATAAGCCTTTGGTTCGTTAAGTTCTTTTTCAATATTACCAAAACGCATCACTTCGTTCCAGATGTCAGTTTTACTTAGTAATAACTTTAATTGAGCTAAGTACTACATTTCGGCAAACGTCCTATACCAATTGAAACTTTCAGGTTATACTCAATTGGTTCTACCATATGGAAATTTGACACGCAATATTTCTGTAATGCTTCGGGACTTTTAACTACATTGTTAAAACTATCCATAATGTCAATCGAATTGGAGTCAGCAGAGCTGCTAGTTTTTATTTCCATGACTTCTGATATAAGACTCGCCAATCCAGTGGAAATTTGTTGCGCAACTGAAGTTGGCAGTTTATGCACCTCTCGTATTTGTAGAAGAAACCGAACCGCATTATTGTTTAACCGATCTAAAGAAGTAACTGAATTATTGTAAATCTGTTCATCGGGTAAAGGATGGTACTTTTCTGGGCTGCTGTCATTATCAGTATTATTAGGCAAAGATTCAACCACTGCTTGTTCCGGTTTCAAATTAGAGTATCTTTTTATGATCTTAACGCCTTTGGTTTTAAATTCGTTAATATGATTTCTATAAATGTGCGTTTTTAGTCCTGAATACGTCTTATAAACGTTTGGACAAGAGAAACAACACTGAATTCTAATATTTGGTTCTGTATTGTGAAGGTTTCTAATGTGGCTTAAATACTTTTGAATAGATCCCCTTTTGACGTGGCATTTCGAGCATTCAAATATCGTTTGTTTCATGGACATTATAATTTCAGACAACTATAAAATATAAAATATTATGTTTCTTACTACCACCAAATTGGGTTGAAATATTAACTAATCGAAAATAATTTTAATATTAGTTTTAACTACAACAGATAAATTAACCCCAAATTTTCGATTAATCGTTACATATGTTGGTTATTATTCGCGGCTATAAAAACGCGAAAATTTTCGATTATGAATATACAACTAATTAGAAACCCAAATTAGAAAAGACTACAACCTAAGCCTAATTTTACATTAGCAGAAAGTCTTTAGTAATAAACACTCGTTACAATTCTGGATTTATTTAGCTCATGTAGCTATATTAATAAATGTTAAGATATAACGTTACTTTTGATCTATATTTTAGTGAATGTATATATAATTGAAATACCCAAAATGATTCATTATCTTTGTCATCTCTTTTCTACCTGACACTCACGACAAATCAGTGATGGACAACGCTTCTCTCATTGGAGAGGTTTTTCAACTTTGAGCAACATTTTGCGTCAAAATATAGTTTTAAGCTCTCAAAAATGAGCTAAAATCCATGTATTCCAGTGGCGTAGCAAGGACTTTAATGCAGGGGGGGGGGGCAGACAATTGTGTAAAAAATATTCATACAACCATACATTTGGGGGGGGGGGCACGTTCCCCCTGAACCCCTGGTCTATTCCCGCTCTCATAATTGAAGGGAAATCCACGAGTGCCTATTCCGGCTCTCAACTTTTTGAGAGCGTGAGCGGTTACCACGCTATTAGAAGTGCCCATCACTGATTTGAATCAAATAAATGTCGAGTAACGACGACGAACATTTAACGCGCGGGTTAGGAAACTTTTAACATTGGATTGTAATTCCCTCATTTTCGGTCCGATCCCGTTAAAATAATAAACAGTCGCTAGTAATAATATTCACATTAATTTCGATACTTATGAACCAACAATAGTGCATTTTTAAATTATTTTAGAATATAAATTTAACCCCGTAAGAAATACAGTTCCTTTTACCTTTCTCAAACCAGGGTGGAGTGGAATGTCCACTTGATACTTCCGTATTACTTCCCACGCTTTCCGTAGAGAAAGAACAGTATTAGTATGGAACATACAATCATGGTTTCTTAAGTAAGTCTTATATAAGTACCTTGAAATTCTAGTATTTTCGAAAGATCGATGTCTCTTCTGACCGCTCTCAGTAGAATACAGCGAAAGACAGTAACAGAAAATATCTCATCAAATTTCTAGAACGCGTGGCTTTCACCCTAAAATAAATCGCGTTTGTTTCCGCTGTTTTACTCTAAAAAACTACACTGCAATATCATCGCCGCACGCAAAAAATAATGTAACAATTTGTCCTTTGGATCTTCTTTTTAAAAAATAGGTTCATATAATATTCCATTACGGGTATACTCCGGGAATGTGGAGTGTGTAGAGTTTTTGTATATGCTTAATTACTACATAGTGTAAGTAATTAATAACAAAATTTGTTAACCGTATAAATACCCGAAATTAGGTTTCACCACATGCACTTATTTCACGATAACAAATTTGGGTTTTTAAATCAATTTTCTGATAAGCCTTTTTGCAGGGAAGCTCACCTATTTGCTACCAGGGTGACGCATTATTTTCGCGGCAAATCTACAGCCAATAAATTTAAAATGTGTCACTTCTTACACTCGACGTCATTTAAATCCCGCCTTTTTCTCGATGCGCTTTCGTAACACCGTGCCAATAGAACCTTGAACATTCCAAGAGTATATCTATATAGTTTCCTGGTAGTATGGAGCTCCCACTCCCAAGTTCGAACAGAATCACGATCTCGATGACTCATTGTAAATTAATTAAACAAAATATTTTGTTCCAGTAACGAACTCATGACGCCGGGGACCCCACTTTGCGGGGTCTGCAGCGGCGTTATCTACGCCACTGTCTGGGGGGCAAAGACTGAGGATGACCACCCACTCTATCGGACAGTAGCTCTAATATATTTGGTTGCCAGGAGACAAAGGGCCCCAGCATTAACAACTAAAACACTCTATGGCCAGTCCGCCACTGCTATCGGGTGGTTGTCGTGCTTCTTCCGCGAGCGTCATGACCCTATCCACCCTCGTTGGTGTGTACATGGTTTAAAAAACTAAGTATGTTCAACAGAGATAGCTATCTCTACTAAATGAAGTGTAGCTAGGTGTCCCAAACTTGTCTATGTCATCCCTTTCCCCCCCCCCTCTTTTACTGCGGCAAATGGAATAATAATTCTAAATATGGGGCCACCTTTCGTTTATTCACGGCATCAATACATAAGCGGTAAAGCTTATGTTTTAATTACTTACGTCCTAGGTAAAATTAAATTTGGTTTCAATCTTCTTTCAAAAAATACAGCAAAAAAAACCCATATTCGAAGTTCCATTTCAACACTTCCTGGTAAACACGCAGATGTCATCAGGGGCGTGCCAACCATGGGGGCGTCGGGTACCGCTAATAGATATATTAAAGAAATAGATACCTTACGCGTAGTCTCATTCCACCTTGGTCTTATTCGCCTGAAATATACGGGAGCGATAATAATAATAATAATAATAATCAGCTAGGCTAATACCCAAGGCACCACCTTAGGCCTAAGTCATCGAGCGACTTTTAAAGCCTTTAATTCAGGTGGCCGGGTTACAATGCGTAGGAGGGTGGTGGCAAGCCCTGCATGCCACGCGTACGAGCCAACAGCTCCCTACACTAACTATTACCGTTAACCTCCACAAGTTTTTATGGAAGGGGAAACCGAAGAACTCGGGGGAAAACCCCTTAAACCAGAAGGGAGAGAACTTGCAAACTCAACGCAGAAGGAGTTGTTCCGAGTGTTCACCCAGTGCCACAAGCTGGGATCGAACCCGGCTCCTCTTGCTGCGAGGCGAAAGTGCTAACCACTCCGTCACCCCATTCTAGCAGACAACCCCGTATCAACGTCTACAAACCTAGCCCGTATTCCTGGTGTACTACGTGTAAGGCGCCACCTAACGCTTAACAATATTAATCGAGTTTAAAATCACGCGATGATTTTTTATTACCTCACCTAGGAGGAACAAACACAAGGAGAACGCAGCTAGCCTTTAAACACGCTAACGAAGGGTTGTGTACGAATTTCATTGGACGAGCGTCACGAGCCTTTACGCTGAACGTTCTACGGGCGGGGGAGAAGACAATTTCCGAATTTTCCCCTTCCGACGGCAGCAGGCGCTAAAGCGTCTAGCCAATGAAAAACCTACACAAGAAAATCCACGACTTTTGACGGGTTGCGTTCTCCTTGTGTGGGGTGTTGTGTTTGTTGCTCCTAGCTTAAACGTAGTACCCTATTAAGAAAATGCTTGGCGTCGCTTCCGTATTCACCACCCGTACAATCTTGGGTCTATTTCTTTATTACGTCTATGGTACCGCTACTTTTGCTCCGGAAAGATCTTGCGCAGAGAGTAATTAACACATAGGGATATTCCAGTTCAGCCAAAACGAGGAATTTTAGCCAATAGAGGGCTATTAGCTCACGATTTTCCACCACTGAAGTAATAAATCCAAGTTGTCACACATTAGTCGGGATTCGTTACACCAGAGACATACTATCAAATTAAAACGTTAACAAGTTGGCAATCCAAAATTTACCTCTCCACGGAAGAATTGTCCCTAGTGGTATTAATTTCTCGAGATGACCCTTAAAGATTAATCTCCGCAATTCCGAGTTATTTACTAAAACCGTAATCCCAGTTTTATCCCGCCCGGTAGAAAATTTTAATTATAATTAAAATAATTGAGACGAAACAACAAATTATAATTTATTCAGAATATTATAAATTAAGTAGTTTCAGTGAAAAAGACATAATACAAGTAAACTCACCATTACAAAAATATATAATAATTAGCCAACCAAGTAACAAATTAATCCAAAATCAATCCATATACCTACAGTATTAAAATATCGAATTAGCAAAAATAAGAAATTGACATTTCAAAAAACCGATAAATTTAAAAGAAAGTAATATTTTTAATAAGCGAAACATTTATAGAGGTATTTGTTTTTATCGCTTAAAAGCACTTTTCTTTTTAATTTAACATTCGCCCTTGAAGAAAATATCATATAATTTTAAAAAACCCGCGTGCTCAACGGTAAGATGTCCGTTAACTAACCGAAAAACCCGGGTTCGATTCCCGGGCACGGCAGAATATTACTTTAACACTTAAATAAAATAATATAAAATAAATAATTTTACGTTTAACATGAAATCTCGTTCTATTTAAATATAAATCAATATTTATTACTCTATTAATTAGTAATATACGCTTCCGATAAAGCTGAAGGTCTCATTTTCGATGAAGCGTAGTAAGTCTGGGTGGTTACGAGGTAGAACATTCGCCTGTCATTCAGGAGCAGACGGGTTCTAATCCCGCCCGATGCTATCGCAAATTGAAACTAAGACGATTACCTCAAACAATTGGTGGAAATCCTGCCATTGGAAGTTGAGAGGTTGCGTAACACGCAGCACTCGGTATGTCCCAAAAGTCAATTAGAAGAGGTAGGAGCTAAGACTTACATAGAAAACGCACACACTCAACACCCATAACCGCAATAGCACAAACTCAACATTCCCACGCTACACATGAACCTTACAATAACGAAATTTAAAATCTAACAGAGTTGAAACCGTCGTGACGGTGAGCATTAGCGAAAAAAACAAAACCAAACCCGACGCAACCGCAAATTTATCCGTTAACGCTCACCGTCACACGGTGGTTTTGCCAACCTTTAAATTCCTAGAAGCTGCGTACGCAGTGATTACACTTTGCTACACAAATGCGTACGCGTTCGCAGACCAGACACATCCACACACAGACACGGGGATTGTATAACCCCTCCACCCTCAGAGAGGTAAAAACTACAATGGAAACTCAGCAATTTTTAGTCTATATAAAATAGCATATTTATAGATTCATTGCAAAATAAATATTAAAGTTTTCATTTTAATTCTTCGGATAAAAATTATACTTTCGCGTTGGCTTGCCTATTTATAGTTAACGTTCCCACTTTAACTTCTCATTACCTCTCCGAGGGGACTATGTCCCCTAGGAGGGGTATTACAATCACCGTGTCTGTCGGTGTGTCTGTGAGTGTGTGTGTGTGTGTGTGTGTGTGTGTCTGTCTGGGCTGCAGTTTCTTAGAATTAGGGAAAATGTTTTTCCAAATGTGCCCTCTTTTTGTCATTGGGTGTAGTATAACTTTTTTATATAGTATCGGCCGGGATTCGAACCCGAGCCCTCTTGTATGGCACGCCATTCAGGTCAAAATTAATAAAAATTGAAATTTTCCTCATTTTCCCAAAAAAAGTTAAAAATATAGCCGTTTTTTTAAAAAAAAAAGGTAATAGTTGATTTATTTTCTAATTTTACACAAAAACAAATGTGTGTGAAAAAATATTTCTGTGTGTGAAAAAATATATTTGTGTGAGAAAAAATATATTTGTGTGAGTAAAAATATATTTGTGTGCAAGAGTATTTCTGTGTGAAAAAAATATTTCGCTGTGTGAAAAAAGTATTTCGGTGTGACAAAAGTATTTCTGTGCTATTATCGATTGTCGAATCCCAATTTTGATAAAGCTTACCACTAAGTCCCTTTATAGCATAGATCGTCCATGACTTCTTTTACTATTATGCAGAGGGTGCCATTTATGTTTATTTTTTCCGCAAAAATTTTTGCAAATATTTTTATAATAAATACTTTTTTTTTACATACAGAAATACTTTTCTCACACATAAATACTTTTATCACACACAGAAATACTTTTCTCACACACAGAAATACTTTTCTCACACACAGAAATACTTTTCTCACACACAGAAATACTGTTTCACGCACAGAAATACTCTTTCATACAAGCCAAAATATTTTATCGATATTTTTTAATTTTGATCTAAATTTCGTGCCATATCTTTCACGAACAGAAATACTCTTTCACGAACAGAAATACTCTTTCACGAACAGAAATACTCTTTTACACACAGAAATACTCTTTTACACACAGAAATACTCTTTCACACGCGCCAAAATATTTTTTCGATATTTTTTAATTTTGACCTAAATGGCGTGTCATACTCTTGCACGACGAGTGTGCAAAGGAGAGGTATATTTTAACTTGCCAACTTGTTTTAATTTTAATTTATTTTTATTGACGGCATATTTCCCGAATAACCGCATTTTAGGTTTTGTTAAAAGTAGGTCTCCCCAACTATTTCGGTATTTGTATGTTCACCTACGTGTTCAAGAACATGGGGTATAATGTAGCTTTCCTCGGAAGAGTTTCTAATTTTCTGAAAACGTAACATGTGTCAGTGGTTCTGTGGTAGAAAGCTCGCCTGACATGCAAATGGTTTCGGGTTCGAATCCTAGCCGATACAAATATTTATTAACATAAACGCTATACTACACCCAATGACAGAAAGTGGACTCTTTTTTAAAACCTTTTCCCTAATTCCAAGAAACTGCGAACGCAAAGATTACACTTTGCCCCGAAAATGCGTACGCGTTCGCAATAGGTGTTTCTATAAAATAAGGGAGGTCACGTGTAAATGTTTTTTCTACGTCACTAGCTATAGTTATTAAAGATAGATAGCGCGCGCTCGAATCAATAAAGATTTTGGTTTTCGAAGTCGACGTGCGAAACGCGCGTGCCAATAAAGCACTAAAAAGCTTAAGATCGTGACGCGGGGAAAAACATTTTATACATTCAATTGTTTTATTGATTTATTTTATAGAAACACCTATTCAGAAAGACAGACCCACAGACACGGTGATTGTAAAACCCCTCTTAAGAGACATAGTCCCTCCCTTGAAAGCAAGTTATAGAATTTATCTTTCACTGCTTTATTTTTCAACCCTTCTGAACCTCTAGCCAAAAGCAACCCTTTAATTATCTAAACCTTATCTGAACCCTTTTTGACATGTGCACTATAAATGGTTGGTATTTAAACCCCTCTGAACCTTTTCTATTTTCTACACCTTATATGGTTGGTATTTGAACCTTACCTGTCTTCTGCACCTTAGATGATCGGTATTTGAACCCCCTCTGAGCCTTTTTTGACATCTGCACCTTAGATGGTTGGCATTTGAACCTTTTTGAAAATCTAAACCTTAAAGATGTTACATTTGAACCATTTTTAGCACTTAACCTTAAATGGTTGAAATTTAAACCACCTTTGAACCTTTTTAATTTACAGTGTGGAACATTAAAATCACCCAGAAAGATGACCCCTAACGTTTTGGTAGAAAAGGTCGTAGTTATATTTGTTTGTGCTGTTCATTATTGGGTAGAGGAGTTAGTAGTTGATCAGTAAGGGCCTCTTGAGTTGAGGAATACGTCAAAGTCTTGACCGCTGTAGCAGTGCTATGTTGCACCCTGTGGGTTGTAGGGCTAATCTCCGATTCATGACGCCGTTCGTCATAGAGGCGTCCTATAAATTCGTTAATTAAACAGTCAACCGGCCAGGTGTTGATATCTACTAGGACCTGGTATTCCGTCATCTCGGATGACACATAAAATGAGGAATAGGAAGGAAAGCGTGTTCTCAGGCGTACGCATTCCACCGTCTTGAGGTCATTTTCCTTGATTAAGCATTCCTTCAATTCCTGTGACGTGAGTGTTGGGTCGAGTCTGGTAACGTACACCGCTTTGCGGCGGGCTTTTCGAGAAATTGATTTCAGCTTGGTAGAGGCATTAGAGCTCTTAAGTTTTAATTTAAACACTTCATCGGATTGTTTTGGGCGAGACGGAGGGTTGCGTTGGCTCCCTCCACTTGCGGTAAATAATGGTGCGGCCTTGGTTGTCCTGGCCTTGGTTGTTACGCCCCTGGTCGTAGGTGGTGGGTGCCTGGCGCGCTCAGTGTTACTCTTGTTAGGGGGTTGGCTTTCTGGAGACGTGGATGTCTTTGTGGCATAGGATGGACTAGGCTTAGATTTAGATGGGCTCTGTGGCAGGGAGACATGAAGTGGCATTTGTAAGAGAGCCGTATCGGTCGAAATGTGCGCACTCTCGCGCTTGAGGAAGAGCTCTTTTAAAAGACAATTTTCGTTTCTTATACAAGTCATCTCCGATTGCATCGTTGATACTGTAGCGAGGATTTTGTAGAGCGTATCCTGCATTGACTCGAATACCGAACCCTCATCTCGAATTAAGCTGTGGTTTTGATGGAATTCATTCAGGATCTCCGTCAGAGCGGACGGATCGACAGACTCAGGCTTGTCGGGTGTTGATGGTATGAAGGCCAGGGCATTAGCTTTGAGCGAAGATACATTATTGGAGGAGGCGGATGTCAGACCCTCCCGTAGGCAAACAGCACACAAGTAGTCAGCCTTGCACTTATGAGCTATATATTGATCGTTATCAATTTTAGTGCACTTAACATGCACTTTACTAGTGCAGGATTTACATTGTAGGTTTTTTGCTTCCCTATAAATGATTCGCCGCAATGTAAACATTTAATAGCAGAACCGGCCATAATAGACCAGGCTGCCTAAGCACGAAAGCAATCGTAGCTCAATACTAAAGAAGAAGAAAAACACAAGAAGGATATATACACTGACTAAATAGTAAAGCTAGTTTAAAAATGTACATCCCGAAATCAATAATGCGATAGAACACTGTGGTCTAGTCCAATTGAAAATAATACGTTGTCGGCATTCCCCCGACACAATACACCCTCTAAATTCCCTTAAAAACTCATATCACGATGAGACGTCAAACATTTATGTTATTGTTCATAATTTGATCACCATCTCCTTACAATATGATCACTAGCTTTTTGAAACCCTATATCTAGTTGACAATTTCGCTTTGTTCATGTTATCGATAATTAAATTATTTAAATTTTGTTCATATTATCGATAGTTAGACTATAAACCTTTGTTCGTATTATCGATAGCTAGATTATGGATTTTTGTTCGTATTATCGATAGTTAGATTATGGACTTTTGTTCGTATTATTGGTAGTTAGAATACGGACTTTTGTTCGCGTTATGGATAGTTAGATTATCGACAGCAAGAAACATACCTTCGGCAAACTGAAATTAATAATAAAGGTCGCATTATCTGCTTTAGCGTTCATAGCAACGTTTTTTTTTTCAGAAAAATCTATGAATAAGAACAATATAAATTTAATACATATAAATTAATGTCAAAATGAAACTAACGCTTGAAAACGAGTAAAGAGAACATATACTCTATTTTTAGTACGGATGTAATCTCTCTATTGCCTCATACATTTGCTGCAAACTTATATAATTTAGAAACCACTAATACCACAAAAAAAATATTGTCACAAAAGATATTACAATGCACTCGTTGAATCGTCTACCGCTGAATATAAGCACTCCATTTAGGGGACTCTCTCAAAAATATTTTGATAAAAGCCGAACTTCAAAACCTAGCTATAATGACTTAACTAAGTGGGTAAACGTTTCCGTTCACACAACAACACCCTCTTTGATGGTATCTAAATTATCCTTGAGCATTCTATAAGTTCAGTTATGTATTAGCTTTTGCAATATTCTTTAACTGTATGAGGCTTGTATTCGTGAAAACGCATTTAGGGGGAGGCTCTTATATTCCTTTATGGATTAAGTTGCTTTAATACAACTACGTTTCATCAGAAATTTATGGAATGCTGTAGAAGGAAGCTAAGAAAATGAAAGGAGTGTTCAGCCCATATCGAAAGCAGTTTGCTTGAAATCGAATTACATTAGATGTTTTATTACCTCTCCGATTTAACTTATTCTTGGAGAGGTACTACCTTCGCCGTGTCTGTCTATGTGTGTGTGTAAAGGCGTGCTATCATCTTTTATTCCCTCACAAATTAGTAATCTGTGTTGTGTTTGTGTTGATAATTACTGTTCTTTCAACCGAGTGCTGAAGGTTACGAGAAACGTCTCAACAGAGCTTCCATCAAATGTTTACGGTAAATGTCTTACTGTCAAGACCCCGAGGGGGTAGTAATCAGGTATAAAAATCGTCGGTAATCACGGGAAATCGCTTAAGAAAATCACTGGAAATCACAGATAAATTGAGAAAAATTAGTGAATATCACTGAGTAACTAGTGGAAATCACCGAATGTTTTTCGAAAATCAGTAATCAGGTGTACACAGATTTTACGAGTGACTACCACTCGTTCGAACTTGGGTCACCTGCGTGTTCAACCAATGAATATTAGCCTGTAGATAAATTCAGGAATACGAACCGATTGAATAAAAGAATAAAAATGAACTTAATCTTGAGTCGAAAATAATATATTCGTAAGGGACAGGAATTGAATCCGGTTTTATTGCATGGAAGGCAACTGTTTAATAAGTATAGTAATCAATACTCACATTTAAAAATTAAAGTTATCTAAAATATACTTACTATAGGTAAAATGAAGTCTAAATTCAAACACTTTGCAAAGAAACTATCCCTGAAGTAAAAACATAGTTCTTTGGTTTATAATTTATTTATCGATGCAGCTAATATATCAATCGTCTTAAATTACCGTTAGTCTAATTGTGATAGCACCCACAACCCAGACGAGTGACTAACAGCGTGTGTTTTCCGAATTCGCTTTGGGTATAACAAGATTTCTTCAGCGCCCCTATTTGGATGGCGCCCGGGGGCAATTGCCCCCTCTGCCCCCCCCCCCCTTAATCCGGTCCTGCCCCGACCTCTGTTAAAACCAGTTCAGTAACTTATGTTACGTTATTAAAATCATCTCCATAATGAACTCTAAATTAGTAAAATTACATAGGAAATATAAAACGTAAATAATTATAAAATAGTAACGTGGTAAAGGGTTCACCCGATTTAAATAAGTAATAAACTATTGACCATACTTCGTCTATAAAATTGATAATTTCATAAACCATGATATAAAGTATTATTCCAGGGGGTCGTCTGTATAGTGTTTAAGTTAGGTAGCTTTAAATTATCAATTTGATTAGGGATTTAGTATTTAATAGTGTGTTGTTATATTATTGAATTTTTCATTAACACTAGTTTTTAATTTTCAAGTAGAAATATTTTACCTTCAATGAAATTAGTCTATACCTTCATTCAAGAACCCGGTAGAGAAGGTAACAAATGGCGGGACGACGTTAGCATTGCAACCCAGCGTCTCCCGCACGCAGGCGCACAGCTGAAGCCGAAACTATAATGGCTGGATCCAAATATTGGGAAAGCGGCTGAAAACCAACCTCACCCGAGCGTCAGCGGTGAAAAGAACCACCCCGTTAGCCTGAGACCGTCAAAAGCCCTTCCCTGACCGAGAAATGAGGTGGGGCCACACCATTTCACCAATATTGCTACTTAAAACTTCCGGACCCTGACACCCTGGTAAAGCGCATCAATAGCCCTTTAAAGAACGATGATATTTACAGCACTAATGTTCGTAAACGAAAGTTAATTGTCTCTCCATAGGCTCTTATCTAATTTAATTGTTCAGAAACTGCGTAAGTCTTAAACAATAATTGAATACTCATATCCACCTTTGGTCATGAGTTAACGCTAAAATATTCAACTTTTAAAAGAAACAGTCTAAGATCTATATTTGGTCAAATTCAATTTAGCTTATTAAGTTAACATAGGGCACTCTGTCATAACTCAAAATTAAAATTAATTAAAATATTTTAAATTATTTTAATCAGGAATGTTTTATTTTTGCACACACATGCCTTGATTATCGTTTACTACTAAATGTGTTCTCACGATGTTTCTTAAATACACAGCTACATCAATTGAAACTAGTAAAAACGTCAAATGAACAAATCGGAACTTTCCGCTTACCGGCACTGAAAATGTATAGTATTTTAGCAAAATTCCAAAAGTATAGATATACATGCAGAACACTACTTTTTTTCACGTTAATAAGTTAGAGGACAACATAATATCAAGAATCTATTTTTTTTACTGAAAGTTATTGACCATGTGTTCTGTTCCTCAACACGAGAATGCACCTCAATCTCGTCGGAATACGCATATTGATAAAATTGCGCATAAAATATCATTTAATTTAAATTTCAATAAAAATCGCAATATCTATTAGTCGAAGAGCCCATGACAAAATAAGCCGGTGATAAGGTACACGATGGGTTAAGGTTTTTTTTAATTAAGTTAATGATTTGTAACAAAGAACTGTTTGTCTTATGGGTCAAAGTGGGGGCTTTCTGGAAATTCAAACCACGTGACGTCACTTCCGGTGACCTTGAAAATTTATGGGACCTAATATTGGTATCATTCGATTGGTCTCAATGTGCTCTTACCAAATATAGCTAAATTAACGATCAAATCTGAACCAAAAGGCGTATAAGATTTAAAAACTAATTTTGAGCCCTTCCCAAATTTACATGTAGAACTGCGTATAATACTAAATTACTCTTTAAGTCTTATACGTCTTTTGGTTCATATATATTGGGCTATATGTTTACAGCTATATTACGCTTTAATCTACCCTCACATCATGTTCTGTTTCTCAACATGGGGAATGCTCATGAAACAAACCTAAATAGAATCCATAGATTACAAAAAAGGATTATTAGAGTCATTAAAAAGAAACCATACTATGAACCGACCCATAAATTTTTATCTCACTTGATATATTAAGTGTTACACAACTCTGTAAATTTAACTCACTTGATATATTAAGTGTTACACAACTCTGTAAATTTAACTCACTTGATATATTAAGTGTTACACAACTCTGTAAATTTAACTCACTTGATATATTAAGTGTTACACAACTCTGTAAATTTAACTCACTTGATATATTAAGTGTTACACAACTCTGTAAATTTAACTCACTTGATATATTAAGTTTTACACAACTCTGTAAATTTAACTCACTTGATATATTAAGTGTTACACAACTGTAAATTTAACTCACTTTATATATTAAGTGTTACACAACTCTGTAAATTTAACTCACTGTTATTTATTTACAAATCTTTACAATAATGAGATAACTGTTTATTTACTTTGGCTCCTAAAAAACTATAATTCACGGTCAGCGAAAACAACAAAAAAAACTAAACGCCATTTTTTACACTGGAGCTCAACTCTATATTTCGCTTATAACGTCTATTCAAGAAATGTAAAATATAGTGACATTCAAAAAAATATTAAAAAACTAATAACAGAAATCTGATCCTTTAAACACTGTAATTAAATGAACTAAAACTAAATGGACACTGCCATTGTCCAGGCCTATGAGTCTTTTAAGACTTGGCCATATCTCAAACATTGTAACCAACTTATATATTTCATCAAATAAATTTTGAATTGAAATTTGAATTGAAGTTTTCCTAAACCAATGAAGTACCGAGTGATTTTATTTTGGTAGGGGACAGGAGCCTGCTCTTCGACTATGAGGATTGGCAGCACAGCTAAAAATCGTCTCAATATAGTGATTCTAATAAGTATAAGTATACATTTTTGATCATATTAAACATTATAGTTTACGGGCAAAGCAAAAATGTTTTGATGAAAGACAGATTAAAGGCGCCAATAAGTTTCGATCTACAAACGCTTATTTATTCACCTTTTTACAAATTAATAAACATATTAAGCAGACGGAAATGTATGTAGTTGTAAAAAAAAAACCCTTTCTCAAATTCGAGGCTTAAAATTGAGACAGTAAAATGGAAAATATTGAGTTATAAAGGAGAACGCTTGTGTGTATAAAGCTATTGTTTTGGGATACTATTTAAGCACCATTTGTTTCGTATAACAATATATACAATAGTTTAGATATAATTTCTTTATCTTTGAAAACTGAGGGATTGAGGCTCTATTTCACGGGGTGCTATCTCATAAAATCGGCTACTTGGCGCAAATCCGACATCTTTGAAAATGGTGGACTAAATACACGAAAATGATTTGTCAAATTGAAGTTGACGAGGTGAAATCAAAATAAATTCAAACGAATTTTGGGTCCTGCCTCGGCTGGTGTTGGTGTTCAGTTTCCCTCCACTTAACTACGCCTCTATTGATGACGCAAATTTCGTCACATCCTTTGAGCTAGATAAAATCTGTTAATAAGAGGAGTACGTTAAGCCCATTCTACGCCAAACGCATCTAGCCTCGCATAAATGTCAAGCTCCCTCTTACGGTAAGCAAAGTATTCTTCTGTCGATTGCAAATGCGTTTTATTATATTTCGCGATTCAACTTAGGTTCTTGTGTCTATTCTTTCAACGGCATACCTATGATCGAATTAAAATAATTAACCTTAAGTCAAATAAATTTCAATCGCAATTACTGAAAGAATAGTTATATAGTCTTAAAACCTTCATCTTTTGGCGAGTTTAGGAAGGTTACAAATGTCTCCTTTAAAAAATCATATAACCTAATAATAATTAAGAAAAAACATATTTACTAATAAAGCCAAAATTTTAACTTATAGATTTCTTAAAATTACTATATTTTTAATTAACATATTTACTATTTTCTTATTTTTTCAAATTAATAATTTAATAATTTTACAAATTTGAAATTTTTCAAACTACTTGGCTAATTACATTAAAGTAAATGTTTTTTAATTTCTTTCCAATTTATTATTACCCAAAATTCTAAATTATTAATTTGTCGAATTACTTACTGAAAATGTTTTATAAATAATCCGTTTCGAAAACCATTAAATTTAATTAGCTTCGTAAAATATTAAACTTCCATTTTTTGGAAATATAACCATTAAATATAATGGTAATATTTTTACCTATTATCCAGAGAAAAGTAGGATATTGCTATAAGAGTTCTATGAAATATAAGATAATTAAAGAGGAAGTTTATTTTCCATGAGTGACAGTTTCATCGAAATTTAAACACAATTACCTAACTTTAAACCAACTTTATTAAGTTTCCCAATATTGGTCTTTTTCCTCAAATTTTTTTACCCAATTTTAGTCTATTTCAAACAATTTTATTTGATTTTACCGAATTTAACTTAAAAATTATCTCAATATTACTTTATTCATGTAAGTTATTGAAGTTTTACAAAAATTAACCCAAATTTTGGTTAAACTTTACCAAAAATAGGTAAAATTTATCATTTTGGGTAAGTTTTTTCGTTTTGAGAGGCCAAAAACATCTGCGGTTGCCATGGGAAAACTAAAGCCCATTGCAACTTTTCCTTTAAGAAATTTTCATACCTAACCCCCGAGTTTCAACAAAATCGGTGATAACCACCACGGGTAATCTGTTTGTAAGTTTCATTGAACGCACGTTAATCGATACCGATCATTGAGTTGGAAATATATAACTAGAGATACAATTACGGCTTCAGAAATCATTCGGCGGTGGCACCTTCTATCTTTGCCAAAAAACTATATTTTTGCAAATATCGTCTGCTTATATCCTTTTTGGCACGTGTTCACGTGTATCTTAGTGGTAATTTGTATTTAGATATTTAAATTATTGGGAAGAAACTCAAATAAATGTAGTGGTAATTTGTATTTAGATATTTAAATTATTGGGAAGAAACTCAAATAAATGTAAAATTAAACATTGTATTATTCTAACATAACTCCAAACTGTTAGAATGAAAATAACGTTTGGCCTTTGAACAAAACAATATCAATTTTGTATTTTCCTAATGCACTCCCTTTTCACCTTCTCATTCATATTCTTCGCTATTTTACTGAGTCTTAAGTCGATGTAAAAGTTAATTACTTTAGGGACGGGGAAATTTAAATGATATATTTCAAACCAACCTCTTGGTCAAACATGTGATCATTCAAATCTGGTAGAAGTGTTTCATCATGGTCAAATATGATCATGGTTGAGACACCTTTGAACAAGCGACTCAATTTTAAGGTAAGTGGTTTATTTGAGGAACCTTGATTTTCCAGAATCATGCTTCTTATGCATTTTTCCTTTATTTGAAGAATTTTAACAACACTCAGATGGATAAATTAACCATTCATGATTCCGTAGGATTATTAGGTCTTTCGTTGTTAAGCAATAATCATGTTGGCGATATTTATCCTTTCTTCCTGTACCAGCTAAAGCAACATTTCCAATGACCAAAGTATTTCCATAAATATAAGCTTCATTTAGAAATTATCCATTTAATTTTATTTTAATTTTCCCCAGGTTTTGTAATTTGCTTTATATTTTAATTGTATTTGTGGATTCCTTTGCCCCGTGCTTTACTATTTTTTCAAAATCTACTTGGCATTTTTTGTTGCAATTTTCATGACGTCATTCTGTTGTTCACAGGAATATTTTTTAATACTTCAATGAATTTGACATATTAATCAACAATCAAAATAAAATATGTCCCTTTAAGGCTGCACCTATAACGAGCTCTAAACTGTTTTTTTTAGTTTGAAGAACTGTTTTTGTTATAATCAAATATATAAGTTATATATTAACCTGCCATGATAATATTTCGTAAATAAAATTTCTACAGATTTTGGTCATCCTAATTTGCATATTGAAAATAACGATTACAAACAAACTAACATAAAAATTTATCGAAACGACGGTGTATGCCGCCGCCGGTCACATTTGGCCCCGCTGAAGCCGCAGCAGGTCTATTATAGGTCAAACGCCGCAGGCCTATACAAGGGTCCACGTATGTAGAATTAATATTTTATTTGATTAAGGTCAAAGGACAGTTGCAAGGAAATATATAGTTTTATTTTGTTACTAAAGCCAAAGGCGAAACAACGTTTGTATGCTTGACCTTAGATCAAATACGTAAGTCAGCGTGTACACATTTCATTTCCCTATCTTGCCATAACGCCGTTTTCTTTCCGACTCTTCCAAGCTTAAGAAAAGACCAAAGTCTAATGAAGTTTGGAATCGACCAAACAAGAAATACGCAGTAGATTTTATTACTTCGAGATAACTGTACTCTACGTTGTTTTATATTTCCACGTTTTTTGTGCAGCCCAATTTGAGCTTCAAATTTGACAGTAGCGCCAGATCTTTTCGCTTGGAAGAATTCCATATCCGTGATGCCTCTACTTGGTATCGCGTATGATAAGATAACTCTGACGGCTTTGGCCCCACCTACGATAAAAAAATCCCCTTTGCGCGCTCCCCTCTCGCGTAGTTGTTTGTTAAGTTTCTCCACTTTCACGACAACATTTTTTATATTCCTCCACGATCATTTTCAAACAGATATTTCATTTTTGTGTTAATCCCAAACGTGCTGTATTGAAAAATTAAAAGACAACGTATTAGTGCGTAGCTGTTAAAGAGTTAAGATAGCCAAAGATTAAGAATAATAATAAAACGTTTTAGGGCATCCGCGCATCTAACTAGCTCAACTCCTGATTTTGTTTCAATGTCTTCTGTTTATTTTTTAACGTTAAATCTGCCCCTGGACAAAATTAGGCTTTGAAGCGCAATATAGTGGTACCGAGTTATATGTTTTTGATATCCAATAATTTATATTTTTAATATTGGCTATAATCTAAGGCAATGCCTTGATAATTCAAAAATATTGTGAACATCTGACCAGCAAGCGAATGCAATCTGTTGTAATTGTTGGTCAAAGTTGTTTAAATTATAAATTCTGCAAGCAGATGTTTAGACTTAACTTTTCGAGGATATTTATTAACGAATATGAACTGAACTCTAGTCATTTTCAACGTGATTTCGAATCGAGGAGTCCGAAATACGTAAAAATCCCGTACACTCTAAAGAAAAATGATATAAGAAGTCTTGAAATCACCTTAAAAATTCCAAAATTGAACCGAAAATCAATTACGAAATCTTAAAGTCAGTCTAAGAAACCCGAAATCACCACGAAAATCGTACTCTAAATCTCCATAATCAGTTTCTGATTTCTTAAATCATTTTGACATTCAAAATTCCATACGCAAAAATTTGCAAATTTCGACCTCTTGTTTTGATGGCATAAAATCGACTGATTCCAAGGAAATAGTGTATCGAATTTAGTTTAGTGTTAAGCCTTTTTTTAATGAGAAATCAACTTCCCTTAACGAATTTGAACCATAGCTTAGCAACCTCTCCAATTCGTTTAAAATATGGTTCTTCGGCAATTGGGTTTCTGTAGTCGAATGTGTGATTGAATTTGAACTTAATTTCCTAAAAAGTGAAACTGTTGATAAAAAGTGTAACTTTAATAGGTGACATTTATTGTCATCTTTGCATGATAAATTTCTTTTAAAATTGCAAAATGTTTTTTCTATAGTAATATAATTTTAGACATTGTTATCCGATTTCATGTCATCTCGTTAACTTACGGTAGCCGAAAGCTGGACGTAATCATGCTTTCCAGGTTCTAAAAATAAAAAGATATTTTGATTCAATTTTATCTTGAACAAAAATGCCTTGCCCGATCACCCTGAGTCTCCCTTTATAAGCTCGACCAAGTCAAATTCGATTAAACTAATTATCGGATATAGGCTTTACATTAACTGGGCTCCCAAAAGTAATTTCGGTGACGTTTTACGCAATATGAGTTAGGGCCTCTGCGAAATTGACCTCAAGAGCAGTTAATTTAATTTAATAATTTGTTGGACATGGTTTTAGGTCCAAGTAGGTCCCCTTTAGGTATTTCCAAACAGTGCCGTTGACATATTAAACGGGCCTGTTTTTATCATAAAAAGGAAATATCAACTTCCGATTCCTACTCCGTACGTATTGTGCTTACATGCCTCCGCGGTTTTGGTTTAAATTGCGGCTAATTAAATTTCATTAGTGTTGTTATAAATGACCTTTTCTACAAGAAATAAAAACGACTTTTTATACCAGAAGAATACATGATTATTTATACCAGAAGAATACATGACTATTTATACCAGAAGTAATAAATGACTTTTTTACCAGAATTAGACTTAAAAAACTCAATCAACTACCTGCTGTTATATTTGAAAATAACTGTAAAAGCAATTGGAAGTTTCATGTTGCAAAAACAGTAACTTCAAATATATTGTCAATTGTACTTTATATTTATCGTACCTAGAACAGCTTTTTACTTGCTTAGTTTTACAGGAAAAATAACCTGTAATTTTATAGGAACTTTCCTGGTAATTGTTTTGCAAGGTAAATTCCTGTAAAATTAACAGTAATTTTCAACAGTGTACGTTAGAGGTACAATGCCACATGATACGTCAATCGATTGAAAATATCATGGCCTCACCGGCATTGTTAACATTTGTGAGATCGGGGCCCAGGAAGTGGAGCATTTGCCCATTTTAGTGATTTTTGGCAATTTTCGAATTTAAAGACATACTTGGGACGTTTACAGCAGGAAACGAAGGTCGACAACTCCCACCAACCCAAGGGAGGACACTGGTCACTCATATTTCTAGGGCTTACTATAAAAAACTTGTTTGGAAATTATCTGGCGAGCCATGCTCTACAATTACTTCTCCAACAAAATATCACTTTGAAGAGACACCTGGTGCACATTTTTTAAGCCACTAATGTGCCTCAATTAGCGAGCACCTCAAGCTTACTTGAACTTCGAAAATATGGTTGTGCACTGGCACTGCTACAACTATTCGCTGTTCAAAGCTCAGCTGCCCCTGTTTAAAACATGGCCTGCAATGTACAGATATGTGCGAAGACATGTGCCAAAACTGTGAACTGGAAATTATTCGGCTTCGTTTAAGTCGATATTGGCCGATACCGGTATTAGGAAAATATTTTCAGGAAAATCTTTCAAAAATAAGAAAATTATCGATTAACTATATAATGATAATATTTTATTTGATTGACCGCGCCACGTACGCCAGACTTCAGAAGCTAGATCATACCTTTTTTAGAAAGGGGTTACGAGTGTAAATAAATAAAATACAACGATAATGGATTTGTGATAGAAAATATGTATCACGTAAAATGAAAATAAACATATGCAAACTTTTTTATGAAAATTTAGAATAAAATGGTATGACAGTGCACTGAACCGTCTTTTGTAATGATTTTATCATATACACTACTACTATGATAGATAACTTTGTTAATATCGGCCGATTTATTGTTCGATATTATCGTCCACGAATAGCCGATATATCGGCTCTAGCAATATCGGTGCATCCCTAATGTTTTTGAAATACTAAATTGCCTTAATGAGTCATTGCCTAAAACTAACTAAATAATAATGTTTAAAACTAACTATATAGTAATAATAAATCTATTTAAAATAACCTAAATAGTCATAATAGTCTAACGGCTGGTCAAAGGCTTCTCTCGTGTTTCGAAAGTGTTAACAGGTTTTTGTAGAGACGCCTACATGCAGGCACATAGGACAATCTAAAGTAGAACGTTCTTCGCAAGAACGATCTAGCAGTACGTAAACAAGTTGGAAAGATAGTTGGATCGTGATTGGCAAAAACGATAAAACGAGGTAGTCCAGCGCACTTAGAACGATTTAAGAAATACATGTAAACATCTTGGATCGTTCTTGGAAAGAACCAAAGTCTATGTAAGCTATCGCGATAGCTTACTTTGGAAAGAACTTCAGGGGGTTTAGATGGTTTTTTCCTCTTGTTTTCTATGATAAAATTAAAATGTGTAACAAAATAAGTATTCTATTCCCCAACTAAATATTGAAAATTTTATTAATGTTTGGTTTGTTTGTTTCTTCTTTATTAATCAACAAAATTGTTAATTTTATCAACTACAAAAAAGGGCTATAAGTCGCTTGAAGACTTGGCCCATTGACAACCGACTTAACTCTAAAATAATAAAATACTTTGACTTTGACTAAAATACTTTGACTTAAATATTTAATTAAAATTATATTTGAATTTAGCTGGTAACTTTAACTTACAATTTAAAATACTTTTAATTTATCTGTGTGACAGTGAACAAGAATATTGTCATGTTTATTAAGCGGGGCTAGCTGATGATTCATTATTCTAATATTTTAATATTAAAAATATTTTCTTAATTAGTCGTATTTCGAAAAATCACAAATACAAATCTTAATTTGTGAACCCTTCAATTGTATGTAAAAATAACTTCAAATTGTTAATTTGAGCATAAAAGGAATCGGTATTTTAAATTGAAACATTTATTATGTAAATATCACTTTTTTTCCTTTCTTTCATCGGAAAGTTTAAATAAAACTAATTTATATGATATAAAACTATGTATTTTCCGATAATATTCAATAAAATCGTTTTAATATATTTTTAATTTATTCTAGTAATCATCATAAATAGAAATAGCTAAATAATTTCAATTAAGGTAAAAGTTTTATAGCTGTGGTTTAATCACTGCAATAATGATTTAAAAATGCATCGCTTAATTTTAAAATCATGATTTAATAATTAAATCACAACTTAACCGATTCTAAATAACTTGACAATAATTTTTCCTTTCAAATCACAATTTAATCTTGTCCATCAATATCTTGCCTTATATAATAGCATATGATTATTAATTTAATGGTATATTTTTAGTAATTTAATGTTACGGTACATTCTTTTTTGAATTCTTCAATTTTAAAAAATTTCCGACCCAACGGCCAGTTGATTTTAAGGGGAAGCATTTTAGACTATTAGTACCAATGAAAATCGACAGATGGCGCTGACCGTTACACCTTTCGCGGGCGTTCCAATCTTACTACGCCATCTACAAAACCGATATATTTAAATTTATAAAATGACGAAAAAATACACAGAATTCTTTAATTCTTCCTTTGATTCGTATTTATAAAAATAAATTAACTTAATAATAAAATAATACTTTTGTTTTATTATTATAATAATAATATAACCAGATAGAATGATTGTGAAAAACGTTTTCCTCCTATAGAAACTCTATGGGATGAGGTCTTGCCGTGGGTCACCTGGTAAGGGGTGAAAAGGCACGAGGAAGGTTATACGACATAGCCGTATATTGCATAGACCTAGAATATCGCTCCGGGGTGACCCGTTGCTCTTCTTTACATTATTTTAGGCCTAAAGTTATCCCTCTCTTGGACAAAAAACAGGATTCAAACATTATTTTTACTTCCCCCTCGCAGCCCCTCTATTGTAGCGACTGTCGACCCTTTTCTCGGACTTCGCGGTTGTAAAGGATTATGTTCAGCGTTTTGTTTAGTGCCTACGCCAGAAGAGATAATGCTTACTTTTACGCCAACCTATCTTTGTAAGACGTTAGATTGAGATTCTTCGGTAAAACATGCCGATTCAATAGGTCTAGTTTAAATCGAGAAAAATCAGTCACTCACGAAATTTTAATGTGTTGGAAGACATTATAAATTTAAATAATAAATAAAGGTTTACAAATTTCACTGAAGTTAATTAATGTTTAATAAACAGAATTTAAAACTTAGCGATTAAATTAAAAAACGTTTACGTAGGAAAAAGTTTTAATAAGTGTTACTCATAAGTCATAATTAAAACTTATTTAAAATAAATTTGTATGCATAAAATATTTTACATCTCAAGTTGGTTCTATTTGTAATTAATATTGTTTCCCATAACCTTTCAACAAATTCAAAGTCTTTTTTGCATAATAATTCCGATTTCCCGCAGTTTTATTTATTTTTGCAAACATCGCCCAATATAGGTGATTTCTCATCGGCGATCTTTTAAACTTAGTTCCGGGTGCCATTTTTCCCCCGAATTAGTTCTTGTTCCTTTGGTAATATTTCTATCCCTTGCGCGAAACTCTTTGCAGTTCGAATTTACTAGCTTATACATATTACCAGGAAACTATATACGTATACACTTGGAATGTGACGTCTAAGGAAGATTTTGGCAGCCGTGATGATGCTCGTAGAAACGGGCGTGGCTTAAAGCGCGAAAACTCACGAGATAAACTGTCGCGACTCACTACCCTAATTCGACGAAAACTTCGACTCATTAAGCCTAGACCCGGTTATTATATATTAGCTTACCTGATTTTCTCTTTTTTTAACCATATAAATACCTAAAATTAGGTATAACTTTACTTGTTTTTGCGGATAACATTATAAATCTTCAGTGCGATAACAAATTGAGGTTTGGCCGTAGCTTTGGCCATGGCCGCCATTGTGGTTATATTTTTCTCCCCACGATAAAAACTATTGAAAAAAAAACAGTGACGTAGCACTGCCAAAACTTTTCATTGAGCCTTGTCCCGGTTATTATATAGTAGCTTACCTGATTTTCTCTTTTTGAACCATATAAATACCTGAAATTAGGTATCACTACATTTGTTTAACGAATAACTTTATAAATACTCATAAAACTGCAGTACGATAACAAATGGAGGTTTTTAAATCAATTTTCTGGTAAGCCGTTTTTTGCGCGGGAAAATCACCTATTTGTTACCATGGCGACGCATTCTTTTCGCGCTAAACCTCGAGCCACGAATTAGAAATGTCGTGTTACGTCTTACACTCGACGTAGTTAAGCCCCGCCTTTTTCTCGACGCGCTTTCGTAACACCGTACCAATGGAACCTTAGACATTCCAAGTGTATACCTCTATAGTTTCCTGATATTACGTACATGCGTGTGCTCTGATATGGCTATGTTCTTTTTTTGTCGAAGTCTTCCTACCCTGGGTTTCGTGGCGCTGCCAGGGCCGTCTTTACATATTGTGAGGCCCTGGCACTTTTTATTTTGGGGGGCCCCTATGGTGGCGTACGAATTGGTGGCACCAAAGTGGCGACGAGATAGCAAGTGAGCGAAGCGAGTGAGGTCGCTATATCATGGCACTCCCTTAGAATGTCTGCTGGCGCCCATGTTGGCTATTTGTCAAAAACCAAATATTTCGGTTTTTAGAAATCATTTGTCAAATTTGATTTCGAAAATGAGCGGAAGTATTCGAACAAATACCGTCAGGTTTGAAAATTTTAACTAAAGGGAACTTTTTATCATATACCAAATATCAACGTTTTAGCTTGAGGAGTAAATTTCCATCGATTATGATAGCGTGGTATTTAATAGATGGTAAATAACATGATATAAAATGGGAAAAGTTGTTTAATAATGGTAAATAACACTACAGCATAAAATGGGAAAATATAACATTATGGAATAGCTTTAACATCTTGGCCCCATCAATCGTAGGATGATATTAAAAACTTAAATGCGTTTACGATAGTTACTATCGCCATCAAACTAACCTGCTATTTACTCCCCTTCCAAAACTTTCGATTACGCAATCACTGTCACAGATTTTCCTTCGCAGAAATCTTTCAGTGTCATACTTATTCGTACTATGCGATTTATGCTATAAGTAATATCGTGAGCTAAAGAAATTTCACACAAAACAAAGGCAAAGATACAGAAGCTAAAAGTTTTTTGTTAGGAATAGGATACAGTATATTTTATTTTTGCTATAATTATTTCATACACATTCCTTCAAGATAATGCTTCGTGAAACATTTTAGCGCCTTCTCTCAAACACTGCAAAAGTTTCAGGGCTTACGGGCGAAAACTTTATGGCAATGCCAAATAATTTTGTAAATTTGACAAAATCAAATAGTAAAAATGTTTAAATAAAATACACTGTTTTCTGAAATTCATTATTTGGTATTTCAGAAAATAAATAACAAAACTTCGATCCGCCGTTGGGAATAGTAAACCCGCAATTTATCGTCATAATTTAGTCGTATCAAATAGTGGCAATATCTTATATGGACCCACTTCAAGCTCGTTTGACGTCAACTTCGCACTCTAAACGTTGTAATTTGCCCATGCTCTAAACATAGTCACCCTAAAAATTTGGTTCTGTCGGGAAAACTGTTGGTGAGAGACAAATCCGGTCTTAGGGCAAGGCGAACGAGGCGACCGCCTAGGGTCCCGCGGTAAGCGCTGCGCCCAGGGGCCCTGAGACGATTCAATGATTCGAATTTGATTCCGGGGGTCTTTTATGATTCGAACTCAATTCCAGATTCGAAGATGATTCTTTGATTCCGAAAAAATTAAGATTCTCGGTCAGATTCCTGTGATTTGGAAAATGGGAATCAGGTGTATAGCAATTTTATGAATTTGTTCACCGAGCGAGCGAACCCTATTTGTTTCGAACATTTCCTCGGCAAATTTGTTGTGGGGGAAAGGGGCCCCGCACGACCTAACGCCGGCCCTGGTAAGAGAAAACAATTTATCGAAGGTAGAAATCAGCTCTGACTAAATATGCCCGCTGATTGCAATAAAATGTCTCAGTGAAATAAAAAAAGTGGGAGCAAGATAAACCTTTCCTTCGCTTAGCCAGTATTGCAAATATTAAATTTTAATGTTGAATGGTTTTGTTTAGAGCCTGAGGGGGCCCTTTTCGAACTCGGGGCCCTGGGCTCTGGCCCAACGGGCCCAATGGGAAAGACGGCACTGGGCGCTGCCTGCGTTTCTGTAATTAACAACTTTAATCACTGTAATACGATTTCGCGGTGCTTTTTCAACATTACCGTGTCGATATTGGTTTTTTAGAACTTACTAGGATTTATTATCTTTGATCATATTACAATTTGTGAATTAAATAGTTGATTTTAAAGGGGGGGGGAATCTAGCTTGAAAATGTTACCACCTACGTCAGTGTCTATCTTTATCAAGTCTACGGGCACGAGATAGAATCGTGAGCCGTCGCTTTTATTCTTTCGCCCGTGCGAAGAATATTATATCTCGTGATGTAGAGAGCAACATTTTAACAAGTTGGCTAAGACCACAAGTTATTTATAAAATTAACTACTCAAATTAGGCATTTGAAAAAGTATTGATTTTGGATTTTGTAAATAAATTAAAAACACCATTCGTATCGAGATAATATATATACACCAACTTTATTCTGACAAGGCTCAATCGAACATTTGGTTTGGAAATCAAATGGGTTGGTCACGTGTTTTAACTATCAGCGCTTGAATCCTTATCCTAATATCCTCGTTCCTTGACACCTTCCATCAGAATGTTGGAGTTTAAAAATAATGGGTTACCACTTTTTGGCCACCCCAATCGGTCCGAACACTATAAAAGCTGCGGGCCAATACCAAATATTTCCATTACTGCCCATAAAAGCTTAGGAAGGCCTAACAATAGGCTAAAGACATGGACAAAAGCAAGCTATTGTTCCACACCGTTCGTTTCCACAACTCGTTGACGTACAAAAATACAATAAAAAAAACGTTTTTAAAGATATCATAAACTTCAGTTTACAATTTAAAAATATAAAATTAGTAATTATTAATTATATGCGTGAACTGAGGGTAAGATTTAATTGAAATTAAAATAAGCATTAAAAATTGTTTTTCGTTTAATAATCTACACCAGAATGCAGTTCTCGGCAAAGCTTTGCTAGTCCTCAGAATACACTAAACTAAATTAAATTTTTCAATTTTGACTTCGAAGTCAAATCGCGTAATTTGATCAAAGGTGAATGATATAATATAACCACTAGTCTATAGGTGGTATTCACGAGAAGATGGCGGCCATTGCTCTAAGGTAGATAGTTATGGGGGAAAGGGGGATGACACTAGCCTTTCATTACAGCGATGATGACGTCACGAGAATACACCCTATATAAATAAATATACAATCAAATAAATTATCAAAAAAAAATAATAATTATAATGAAATTTCGACTTCGAAATTTAAAGCGCGTAATTTTTCATCCTTTTATCAAAAGTTGATGATTTATGATGTATAGCTATATAGTAAGAGATATACTGTACATACGTCTCGTACTAATTATTGTAAAATAAAATTTAAATAGAATTTGAAATTTCCATTTGATTCGAAAGAAAAATAAGCTTATATTATATATCATAGAAAATTTACCACTAAGACTTTCGAATTGAAATTCTAATAATTTTAGAAAAGTAATATAATCGAACCCCAAAATTAGTCGGACCACTCGACATTACCATTCCAAATATTCTTCAGTAATAAAAATTATGTATCAAATTCGCAACCAATAGTGTCTAGAAATATGCGTGTATAAGGATACTAGGATAAATTTAACAATTTATTGGAGTTTTATAGGGTTAAATTATTGAAATACACCAGTTTTCGATTACACATTGAAGGGGGAATAATGATCAAACAGATAAAAAAAGCACTTTTATCCCTATTAGATTAGTTTATGAAAAGTAGCCTCTTTCAACAATGGAACACTGGCTGAAATAGCAACGGTTTGCGTGAGTAGTACGAATGCCTTAGAGCTCACTGAAAAGGTGGGCTGAAAAGGATAGCTATTCCCTATATGAAATACCGCAAACGAGAGTCAGTGACGATAAGCTAAGCGGAGAGGAGAGTAGTTTTGACGGACAAGCGCGGCTAATCGGGTCCGGCGAAAAAGGGGTCCTAGTTTTAGGGGGAGGAAAAAAGATTTTTACTGCCTACTAACTTTACTACCAAAACCTCCGTGAGGCTTCTATAGTAGTACTATTCACCACGCGAAATAAAAATCCCCCTTCGGAAACCTTCAACCTGCCATCTACACATTTTATTTTCTTATTTTATCTTTAGTTTGGGAAACTACCACAAGGTAGCGACCGCGTGCAGATGGCAGTAAAGGAAAACGTACCAAATTCGAATAATTTAAAAAATTACTTTAGTTACCAAAATATAATATATTTTTTAAATTTTTGTTTTGCATTCGATTAAATAAGGTTAAACTTACGAAGCGTATGAATCTAAAAGATTTTCGTTGTACCGAAGTATATTAAAAATGATGACGAGATATGTTAAATATTGCTGAATTTTGTAACCATATAAAAAATTAAATAAGCCCTCGATTAAAATTTTAAAACGAAACTTCCAGAGCAACTAAAAACCTTTCACAAAGCCATACGGTGAACGGTTTTCTAGAATAACAGGCGCAAAGTTGATATGTATCAGCATTATCATTGAAGTTTAATGCTCATTATTTTAATGTATATTTAAGATAGCTGATTATTTCTTTTAACATTTCAGAGAAAACATGTTTGTCAAATTGTACCATAAATTTGAGAGTGATATCTATTTTTAAAGTATTTAAATAGTTTACCTAAATACTTATCATTTTAGGTACTTTTTTAAGGTGAATTAAAATTTAACTAAGCGATGAAATAAAATTTCCTTCGCACACTTTATAGTTTTAACTTTGCTAAAAACGATACAAGAAACCGCGTGAAGTACGATTTAACCATTTACGAGATAAACGGTGTTTTGTGTGAGCGAGTATGGGCATTTCAGTCATATTTAAGTACCATTATCTTAATATTATTAATTATACATGTATAAAAATTTTGTTCGCAGGTTTTTTAGAACAAAACCTCGTTATTACAAAACCGAAGAGTGCTTAACAATTAGACCTATAGAACTCTAGATAAACAGGCGCAAACAAGTCGCGTTTTTTAAAATTTCACAATGCTTCCCCTTAAATGGCTTCAAAAAATAAAGCACCAGCTTGCTCTGACGCGGATGTAGTAACACTAATTAACTTAATAGAAGAGTTAGATGTTAATTCTTTATTGGATGAAAAGCGGCAAAGGAATGAAGTTACATTTGAAATGGTATCTGATAAATTTAACGTAGCTTTTAGCCTACCTTTGACTGTACTAAATTTCCACCCCCTCTATTCGCATACTTAGACCCCCTGGACGAATTTCTGGCTACGCCACTGCATATTATACCTACACCAGTCTCCGTTTAATATTTCCATTTAACTAAAAAAAGAGTTAATTCTTTATTTATTCAAAAAATATAAAATAATAATTATAATTCTATAATTGAAAATAGATACAAGGGAAGAGAATTTCGAACAATAAATTAGGTCACCAAATCAAGATAGTGATAATGATGTTAATGAATTGGACGTGGGTAATGAATTTGGCGTAAATGATAAAGAGGTGGAAAGTAGCTCCAAGGTAAACAATAGTGAGAGTCTTTCATCAAAAAAGAGAAAACGAAACGAAGTGTTTGAAACGGAAAAAGGTAACAGTAAGTTTTTAAAATGTTGTTGTTCTAAAATGTCTTTTTCGATTCGGAAAAAAATCAAATTTTCCTTTTTTCATAAGGTCCTCCATCGTGCCGACCTAAACACCATTATGAAGGTCTTTTAAGAAATGTATCGGCTTATCACGTAGAAAAACAAAAGTAAGGTTTGTCTCAAATTGTCTGAGCTCATTAAGGAGAACCAAGAATGGCAAGAAAAAATGATAATGGATCAACGGGACTGGGAGAAGAAGATGGCGGAAAAACAAAACGCTGAAATGAGTAATTTTCGATGGTCTTCAATTAAATTTTGCAAGCCAATTATTAAATATTAACCAAATTTACAAATCTTCAAGTTTAATATTTATATATAAAAATTTAAAATTGGGCACAAGTAGTATATTTAATCTGAGTAATCTTAAAACCACAACTAGATTTGAACATATTTTAGAAATTCCTAATTGTCGTACAACTAAAAAAATTACCTCGATTTTTTATTCCGGGGTTAAATTATACAATGAAATTTATAAGTCATTTACAAATCTGATATCTATACAATCAGTGAAAAAAACCATAAAAAACTACGTTTTAAATTTTGACTAGTTTAATTGTTTAATTTTATTGTTTAATTTTTTTTTAATTTTGTTTGTTTTGTTTATTTACAAATGTTTAAACTATTTACTCCTATCTAAAAAAGAGGGCTATAAGTCGCAAGATGACTTGGCCCTCGAATTTGTAGAAAAATGTCTAAAGATAATTAAATAATTTGAATTGAATTGAATTGATTGAAGTTCAATTCAGGAACTGAAAAAACAACTTGAAAATTTTCGCAACAGGAATTTTTCTACTTGTATTAATCAATCAACCCCAAATAATCTTAACTATTCTTCGCAATTCATAACAAATACCCCCAATATTTCAACAAACACCAACCAGTCAAATTAGTTCACTGCCATACAGCCATTAAATATAAATCATTTTCCAATTCATTCATTTTAAAACCGGCGTAAGTAGTACCTTCTAGGAGAAAATTCGCACGGAAATAAAAGAAACGAGCAAAATTTATCAGCGCCTCCAGTAAATAGTATAAATCGAGAGGTTTTCCGCCGGCTTTAGTATGATTCTTGGAACGATCTAAGGCAACATGTAAACACCTGTTACCTCCGATTCCCCGCTTTCCCTCCTGCGGAGAAGCTAAGTCGTTTCAAGAAAGAAAGTTCCAGTCAGCACATATAAACATAGGTAAGGTCATATTCGGGCCACGGCAAGGTACACTTTTTGACCTACTTGCAAGTTGCTGCTGATACAAGCCAAGCGTTAATATTTTAGGAACTGCGAAGATAGACCTCAATTACAGGTGTGTGGGGGGGGGGGCACTCTAAAACGTATCAGCGGAAGGGCTGTATTACCGGTTTTGGGGAGAGCCGGGGGTAGGTTTCGACCCAAAATTTCATCGTATTCGATATGTAAAGAAACGGCCTTGAACAAAACTACAAGGCAGACTGGCCCCACCGGCAGACTGGCCCCACCAAATATACATGGTACATCTACGTTTCCGAAGTATATAAAAAGTTGCCAATTTTGCGGTTTTATCGCACGATTGGGCTACTTTTCAAAGCGCGAAAAAAAAGGCTTGGGTGTTTTTGTAGTTTCCACTAAATAGCGACTAAATGTGTAAAAGCAGTGAAATAAAAATGAAAACGTCATCGCAGAAGACCGGGGTGTAAAGATTATGCCTGACTACCCTAATATTAAACCGCAATTAAAACTAAAATTATACTTGTTTTGGTTTCGTTATTGTTTATATATAGTAATTATTCATCTTCTATAAAAAAAATCGACTCTATTGCTTAAAACTTTCTACAAAATGAGCTAGAATTTGGGCTATTTTTCGTAAAAACATTTTGGGCGGCGGGACGTCACGTACACTCGAAAGCTCCATACTACGCTACAAGTTTATTATATTTTTAACGGAACGAAAAGCTGGTTTCGCGCTATCTCCGCATTTCTTTGTTGAGTCGTTTCCTGCAACTTACAAGTTGAATGTGAGTACTTCCCAAACAATTTTAAGCGAAGTAGGTTATAATAGAAGTAAATATTTATTTATATTGGAGAAATTATTCATCTAGATGACAAAAATGAAACGTATAATTTCGTAAACTTTATACAATATTCAATAGGTGCCATTTTGGCCAATGTGAAGAATAGCCCCCCCCCCCCGTCCCAACTATTATTTTTCGTTTTTTTTTACGATTTATTGGTAGCATTTTTTACGCTGAATTTAATGGTTTTACACACTGGGCTTTTCATCTAAAAAACGAAAAACAAAAATAAGGGGGGGGGGGGGGGCTGTTCTTCACTTTTGCCGGCTTTAAAGCCTTACCGTTTCTTTTATTTTAGCTAACGATTAAAAATATAAATATTACAAAGTTTTACGCCATATACCAAATCATTATCACAGACCAATTTTCAAAGTTAATTTAAAACTAGGCAATTTTTTTTTAATTTAAATGGGTAGTAAATTAATAAAATACAAATGCACTTAATGCAGTAAGTTTTAATTTTTTTAAATATTTAACTGATAAAATCAACTTCTGATTACAAGGTAGATTTAAAGAATATGACTTATTGATTAGTAAACAGTTACTTGTAGTATATAAAATAATTACTGCTTGTTTATAAATCAAACTGCTAGTATCTTTTTTTTGAGCTGCTAGGCAAAAACAAGTATTTTCATGGATTTTTTAATATTTTTACTTAATGCAAATTTTATTATTTTATTCCTTTTTTAATTCCCTATTCGCCCAACAAGCAAACGGAATGTTCTCGTTCCGAATTTTGAACGCTTAAGTAACAGAACATAAAAATTGTATGGAAAATGAATGATAAATAACTTTTTACACATAGTTATTTATCTTATTGAGTTTGGAAATGATATAGGAGTAAACAATTAGTTTATGGCATGATTTCTGTAAGGTTTTTAAGGAAATTTTAATGAATCGTGAGTATTGATTGTTCACAGAAATATACCTAGCCCTTGCTCAAAGATATTAATTCACCAAGGCGGGGGGAAGATGGCGACAAAATGCGAGTCGTGGCCTTATCGTGGAGTGAATTAAATCTGAGAGAGGGGGTTACACACAGGGGAAAGAAAAAAATAAAAAAGAAGGGGGAGATTCGAATTCAGAATGGAAACCCTTTGTCGTTAATCAATCACAAAATCTTTATTTAACACTCAAATTTATAAATAACACTAAAATACAAAACAAATTAACAAAATTGCGGGGACGAACTGAGGGGATAATTTTAGTTTGCTTCTAGTGATGGTTAGGCCATTTCTACTATGGTTTTTTTAGCTTTTTCCAATATACGAGGGGAATTTAAACACTAAAAATACACTCTTTGACCTTAAACTGTTAATGAAACTATCTCTTACTATTTTCTATGGGATCGGTTCCTATATCCCTACTCTCAGGCATCTTGGGCTCGAAGGACGGAGGGAACAGAAATTAATATACACTTACACTAAATAATAAACACTACAATTAAACTACTACAATTAGATATTCGACAAATACACAATAGCAATGTTAACTCACAATAAAACTAAACAAAAATGGCTACAACAAGGGTACAATGCGAACCAAAAAATATATTCCGAACTGTATAGATACACGAAGCAAAATAAACTCTCAACCTCGAGGGGGCTTGCTTTAAACCTTTTTCTCGAACAATAGCGTGGGGTTAAACTTTCTTTCTAAAACTTTTTCTCTACTTTCACTGGCTACTTCGTATTTCGACCCTGGGTACTCTACAATGGGGGGGGGGGGGGGGGGGTTATGATGGAAATTCTACTCTTCATCTATTTCGGTGTCCTCCGCTACGTTGTCGTCTCTCCGTTTACGGGTTTTCTCGTTCCTCGGTTTACGTGAGATGCCCGACACACGCACTTCCCAGAACGGGACGTCTTTGGGGGCTGCTTGTTTACGCGTTTCTTTATTCACACTTTTCTTTAATTCTCTTTATTTACTCGTCTACGGTTTGGCGGCCGGATTGCGGGTTTCTTCCTATATTCTTTTACTTCACAAGATGACGGGGGCGTAGGTACTTCGGGTTTCAGTCTGAAATGTCCGGCTAGGCTAGGGAATCGGTCTCGGTCATCTGGTTTTCTTCCCTCGGTACGTCTAGATTTTGGGTGATCAACAGGTGATTCGAGGGTGCTGAGGGCATTACGCTTCCCGGATTCATTACTGCTCGGCTTATACTCTTCCGGTCGGAATGTCCTGGCTGTGGGTCATCTAGGCAATCATGGAGGGTTGTTCCGATCATGTGGTTTGCATTGAGGGTTAATTAATAATTAAGCGCGACTTCATCGCACATTATTTTATATTTATTTCGACATGGTTTCTCCGGATAATGCAGGTGGACTTCCTTCCTGGTAAAAGTTGAGTTCTGTCGAGTTCTGCCAAAAGCAGAGTTCTCTCCAGTTCTCTACCGTTCTGTCCGTTCTCTCCGTTCTGTCTTCTTGGGGCTCTGTCTCTTGGTTTTGTTCTGATTATTGGGGGGCGGGGTTGAAACAAAAAGCAACTGGTGACCTCCAATTTTACTTAGGTCATTGGTGTATTTAAGACTCGTGTCTAGTCATGCGGTGGTGACGTTGTCCGATTTACGAAAGGTCGCTCGGGGTTGCGGGGGGGGGGGGGGGGTGCCTGAGAGTCTCGATGTTCCCGATTTTCTGTCTCCAAGCGGAAACGTCCGGGCGCCCTCTTGACCCTGTGGCGACGGCCTTGGAAAACGAGCGCTTTTGTTGGGTTATCGCTACCTGGTAGTTAATATGAAGCCTGTGGACTTGAATGGGATCGCTGTGAGCTGAGGGAGCTTTACTGGTTTAGTTCGGAAAGTTTTAGGGAAAATCTGGGCTGGGAAAGTTCGCTGAATGTATTGCACCATGGTCTTGTGACCGAGAGAAAAACACTTTAATTAGCGAGAGATTAATTTTAGTATTGCTGAAGGCAGGGATTTAGTTTATAATTTATATTGAGAGAATGGTTTAATTAATTATCCTAATTTTATATTTTATCGTGGGGTTTGATCGAGTTCTATAAGGCTTATAAATAATAATTAATTTGTATTTATGGTTCAAAAGTTATTTAAGTTTTTAGTTTATCATTAAATTAAATTTATATTTAACACGGGGATTAGTTTCATTGAATAGAGCTCGGAACTCTAATAAATTTGACGTATGGGGCTTTACGAATACTTAACAAAAACTGTAAATTTAGAGGGTCAAGAGTGCGGGGAAAACGTAATAACAAAAGTAAATAAACACAAAAAAAATTAAAATATGTAATTATATGGGGGAAAGTGAACCTGAAGGGTTACATTTCTCTCACATCGCGAGAGGGAGCTGGTCTAGAGCTCCGAGGCAAACGCGGATAGTAAAGTCAAAGTTAGGACGCAGTTAACATTGACTGAGTATGGAAAATAAAAGTAGGACAATGTAAATATGACCGTTAATTTTAATAATAAACAAGTTCGCCAAGAAGGCGATAATATTATTTCATTGCCCGGCTCTCGATCGAACCGTTATATATCAAGCAGAGATCGGCATTCTAATATACAAAAGAGAGCCCCAGCCTAACCTAGGGCATTGGCGATCTTTGAAGCCCAGAGCCCCCCGACCTATGATATCAAGTTTAACAGTGTTAAAGTGGTTTCTTTAAAATTTAATTTAACAACACTCTATAGTACAAACGTTTTTACTATACAGTGTTTTTAAATTAAAGCCCGCGACCTTCTGAATGCCAGAAGCCCACGCTGTGTAAACCCCACGCCCAAGCCGCGAAGAAAAATTTCGTATGCTTTTGGCAAGATTTACACGATGATTTTATTAAATTAAAAGTTGGTTTTAATCAATAAAATAATGTAAATATAATTTTTCTACTTAATTTTCATCTACATTTCGATAGAGAGTAGGTTCTTTAACCATTTGATTATGTCTTTAAAGGAGAGAAGGGGGGAGGGGAATGGAGAAATATAAGGCCTGCTCTTGTATCGAGTACAAATCCGCCTAGATCACGTTGAAAGATATTCCTAAATGACTGACAAATCGAAGTGTTAAATTAGTTAAGCCTAAAGAAGAGAACCAACGAAACTTATATAGTGTTAATGATACTTTACAAGGTAAAATTAAGGTCATATTGTATAGAATCACAATTATACTCATAACACAAAGAATGCTTCAGAGCTCGAATTTGAACTTACGAATTTCCAATCGGCAAAAGGGATGATGTACGTTATAAAAATCTTAAGACCGGCTTAAAACATGAACCAAATATTTATTTAAGTGTCAATTTAATTATGAAATTTAAATAGCATAATAAATCTGATACAAAATTTAAATTAAATGTTCAATAGTCCGTTTAAACTACTAAATTTATACATCATAAGAACTGTAATCAAATGATTTATTTAAAAAAGGTAAAATTTGTATTTAAATAAGGAAAAGATTGAGCGCGTGCATTTTTAATTTTTTTCACAGAGCAATTTTTGTTGGAAAAGATGGCATTATTCGCGCGTGTGCTGAAAAGAAACGACAGAGAAAGAGAGCCTATTAATGGTTAATTCAAATACCAATTTTTAATATAACAATTATGATCAAATATTTTATTTAACTAAAGCTCGATTAAACAATCTAAATTATACATCGTAAGAATTCTAATGAAATATTTAAATAAGGTTCAATTAAAATACCAATTTAAATATCATAACAATTTTCAAATGTTATTTAAAGCTCGAATACGCTATAAAATTTTTATACAATAACAACTTATGTGGAAAGTCTTTAAAAAAGCCTTTTAAGGTTATTCTTCGATTGATAGTGGCTATAAGGCAACAAAAAGGTAACCTGGTACTTTTTATAGTGGAGGAAACAAAAAGTTAACCTAGTATCTTCTTATAGTGGCGCCATTAATCGAAGGATTTTCTTAAAGCTTTTCTCTCTGAAGATATTATTATATATATTCATCTGCGGTATTGATTTTCAATACACCAGTTATGTCAAATACAAGTAGCTACGCTACCGAAAGTGGGGTGAACCTCCTTTCTTAATAATAGCCAAAGTCATACGCCACAGATAGTGGGGTGACTCTCCAGGCAAAATAATGGCCAAAGTCATATACCACTAAAAGTGGGGTGACCCTCCAGGCTCAGTAACGGCCAAAGTCATACGCCACTGAAAGTGCGTTTTAGTTAGAGCCGTTTTGCTTTTAAGGAAATCTAGATTGAAATCGCAGACTACAACCGTCGGCGTGACCCTCTCAATATTTCTTAGCCACATATGTGAGGCAATGAAATAAAAACACGGTACTTCGGCAAAATATCCCGTCGAGGCGTATACCAAATGATCGCGAATTCAAATTCAAATATATTTTATTTTTCAAGTTTTTTGTATGCCTTTAAATTGACCCTCCTGACCTCCCCTTCGCGAAGGGACAGCCGCAAAAGGTTCGTTAAATAGGGGCGAGATATTATACAGATTTTTTATATGAGCGTGACAATACATTTTTCAGTTTTAAATTTATGTTGTGTTGAGAGAACATGGTTATTAAAATCGCCATAAATAAATTATGGAAACTCGATAGCCATGTATTGTAATTAAAAGAAAATAAATGTATCAATAGCGTTTTAGTTTTGTTTAACAATTTTTTCATCGATTTTTTTTAATTTCATATCAGAGTTATTGAAAAAATTAAAATTTTAAAATTTTGTACTTTTACGAGAAGAAAGAGAGCTTTCACTTAAAGTTTAATTAATAATTTTTTTGTATAGGTTCTTTTGTGGAGGCTGCCTTGCATAGCTATACTGCAGCAAAACAGGGGACTCGTTTTGAAGGAAAGGAGTTTGACAGTAAATGGATAACTTGGGATGAATTTGGGTGGGGAAACACGTGTATATTTATCAATTTTTTTATTTTAACATTTAACAAGGTAAAAGGACTATAACAAGCAGCTTCGATTACGCTATATTACTCTTACCAAAAAACCATGTTTAGTTACGAAATAAGAATAAAATAGGATTGAACCTTATTTAAGGAAGATATTAGTCGAAAAATAAAATTTCCATGCAATTGTTTGTACAATTTCAATAAAACGTACTTATAGACTGAAATGAAGCTAATTTTAAACTGCAAAAAGCTAATTTTAAACTGCAAAAATCTAATTTCAACCTAAAATAAAGCTAATTTGAGACTGAAATAAAGTTAATTTGAGACTGAAATAAAGTTAATTTGAGACTGAAATAAAGCTCATTTGAGACTGAAATAAAGCTAATTTGAGACTGAAATAAAGCTAATTTGAGACTGAAATAAAGCTAATTTGAGACTGAAATAAAGCTAATTTAAGACTGAAATAAAGCTTATTTGAGACTGAAATAAAGCTCATTTGAGACTGAAATAAAGCTTATTTGCGACGGAAATAATACTAATATGAGACTGAAATAAAGCTCATTTGAAACGGAAATAAAGCTAATTTGCGACTGAAATAATACTAATTTGAGACTGAAATAAAGCTAATTTTTTATTTTTGGTAAATATACGCCTTTAAAGCTGAGCTCAAAAAGATATCCCTTCCTTTTATGTGACTAGTCAATAGACTAAATACTTTTAGAGTAAGAACACTATATCTGACTCCTTCTCTTAAATTTTAAATATAATTTCAGATTTCACTGTGAAAATGCGATCTGGAAGAATAAGAATTTCTGAACAAATTGATAAACATGTTAATCGGAAAGCGAAAAACAAGAACCATTCGAAATCAGTCTCGGAAAGCAAAAATGAAGAACATTGCGCTGAAAAATCCAAAACCGTTTTGAACGACGTGAAATTAGTCCGTAAAAGAAAATTTAAAGTACATTGCCCAGAAGAACCTAAAACCGCTTCAAATGAAGATAAATCAGTTCCTACGAGAGCATTAAATGACCCATGTACTGAGGAATCTAAAACCATTTCGAAAGTCAAGGTTAGCAAGAAAAATAAATCAAAAGTAGCAGACGGTGGTGAGGAGAAGAAACACGCGTGCGAATACTGCAGCAAACGATTCGCGAAACGACACGTTCTTACGGGACACTTGCGAGTTCACACCGGGGAACGACCGTTCAAGTGCGAAATATGCCAAAAGACCTTCACTCAAAGAGGGTCGCTCATCGTGCACAAGAGACTCCACACGGGATACAGACCTTTCAAGTGTGACCAATGCAACAAAACATTCACTCAAAACACTGAACTTAAAAGCCATAAAATAACGCACATTTCGCTTACGGATTCGCCGTTCCACTGTGAAGAATGTCAGCAGAGATTTAAACAAAAGCGAACTTTCGAAGATCATAAACTTAAACACGAGCATGAGCGAACGGGAATCAGCTCCGCCTATCATTGCGGCACGTGCAAGAAATCCTTCATTGCCAAGTCCCAATACAAAAGACACATGAAATGGCACGTTTCGCGGAAAATCAAATGCGAAGCGTGTGGTATGATCTTTAGAAAACCGTATAATTTAGCTATGCATAAAAAGAACATACACACGGAAAATCCCAAAGGAAAATTCCATTGCAAGTTCTGCGAGAAGTCGTTTGATCATCTTGGTGGCCGTTCGTGGCACCACGAGACGGTGCATTCGCAATACTTTTTCTTGAGCTGTAATTTTTGCGGTAGGCGGTTCAGGTTTGAACAAAAATTTGAGAGCCACTTGAAAATTCATTTGGCGAAGTACAATTTCCCGGCGTGTAACGTTTCGCTTTCCTTAAAGTCGTTGCTTACCGACGAATCCATTGAGGACCCGCGCAAAGCGAGGGACTGTGTTTGCAAAGTGTGTGACGCGTCTTTTCTGAACCAGACAGCTTTGGAGTGGCACGGCCAATCCCACTTCCAAGAAACGCCGTGCAAATGCGTTAGTTGCGGATGGAGATTTAAAGAAAAATCAGAAAGAGACGCTCACTATAAGGAAAACCAAATCGAATCCAGTAAGATGGGAACTCAGTTTGACGCAAGCGAAGACGAAAGCTACATCGGATTTAGTTTTTTCCGACGAAACAGTTTCGCTTTGCAGCTCCATAAGAAAGAAATTGAAAAGAAAACTATTTGTCCATTTTGCATGATTAGATTTTCGAGAAAATTTTTACTTTTAAAGCACTTAAAGCGATGCAATTTATTGTTCAAATGCACCCTTTGCCTGAAACAATTCTGCGATCATTATAAAGCTAACGTTCACCGAAGGCTACATTTGATGTGCAACAAGATATCAAGCATTAACGTGACTTTAATCTCGCGGGACCATGACTATAACAAAGGTCGGGATTTCCTAATACATACCGACGTAAGCAAATATAAATATAAATACGCTCGCGAAACTAAAATCAGCCTCGATAAAAGTAAATCAAGAATTATTCATGCCAATGATTATGTGTCTTTTTCAGTAGCTAAAGAGCCAGATACCATTTCTTCCGCGCAAACGCGAAGTCCTTCAGCTTCGATTGACAGACTAGACGCTGTTGCGCGGGTATCTAATAGCATGCCAGTTTCTGCCGTTAATGAAAATGTGAGTTCCGAAAACTTGATCACATCACAACAAACACCCAAGTTAGACTCACTTTTCTCGACTTCGAAACAATTTGTCGCAATTACAAAAGCCATCTCGAAGCGCAAGGTCCAAAAGATCGAACGGTATCTGAGAAGTCTGAACAACTCAGTATCGTACAAAGAGCAATATGTCGTCGAAGATTTGGATAGCGACGACAGCCAGCAAGACCCGAATTGGTCATCGGAGGATGACAGTGTCTCGGACGATCAGAGTGTGTCTTCCGGGAAATCTTACGAAATGACGTGGAAGAGAGCTCTCGACAATTCTCGTAAACAGAGAAGAGAATCCGACTCGTCTTCGACTTCTACTGTATTGTACGATTTGTTAGCCACGAGCAATTCAGAGTTAGCTAGCATTAACCAAATTGATATTACACGTAGAAATGTTCCTGAACGTGATGACAGTAATAAATGGGGATTGAAGAAATGTTTCGTGTGTATTGATCGCCTGAATATCGAAACGTCATTAGCAATTATTAAACAAACAGAGACGGGCTCTAGTTTACAGGTGCCTTCAAATTCTGCTTATAAAATCAGTAATAACAACGATTCTGCAGAATCTGAATCTGTTTGCGGAAAGTTCAAATCCAATACCTGTTACACTACCTCAAGCGATTTTGTTGGGACCAATTATTCCAAAAACGGGAACGCTAATGACGATGACAACGGCTTATTGTCGACTCGTATTAAAAACGAGACTCAGATATTGAATAACGACCCTCTGGCTACCATCGCATCAAGTATCACGATCGTCGAATACGATGTTTCCAATATAAAACTAGAGCCGAATGTGAAAGTAGAGTCAGAAAAACAATGGGAATTGGACTTACAAAATATGGGAGAGTTTGGTCTTATAGACGATAAAATACACTTGGAAAATATTAAACGAGTAGTTTCCGATGCCACAAGCGCAAAAAGTTAAAAATATATCGTCGAGTTCAGTTAAACGTTCGGGTAATTTGACAGCACCGCAATGATTTCTATCAAATTATTTTGACACGTACGGAAATCTAACCTATATTAGTATTAATTATCTCTTTATTGGCAAATAAAATTTTTAAACAAATCAGAAAAGACCAAGCACATTTTTGAATTTCAAAAAACATTATATTTAGGTTCCCTTGACCCCCATGGAAGGTAAAAATTAACATTTATTTCTATCGTACTAAATACATTATATAATTCGACTACAGTCAACGTTTTCCAAGGTGGTCTTCAATTTCTGGAGAAATAAGTTTAGAGACATTTTCCGAAGACTTCATCGCTCCATTGTTATTTATAGATTGTTCAAATGAAGTGTTACCAGTTTGCTCAATTTTTATTAAAAATCAATTAAGAATTAATCTTGTGGTAAATGATATTTGTATAATTTTCTACATCATTGCGTAAATCTTAGAGGGAACATGGAATGTAAATAGTCTGTGCTCAAGAAAGCTACTTGTACACTTTCCACCTACGCGCTTTTAGGTTAAGAATCTAAAAATATTTTCCAGCTCATGCTTTTTATTAAAACTATCAACACAATCACTAAACCAGGTAGTAATTACCACAGTTTAAAAACATACTGAGCAGTTCTATATGGAAAATCCGAAGAACTACGCCGTGAGATTTACTTTAGTTGAAGTAAGTAAAACACGGAAACTTCATAACGGCTCAGTTGGTAACGGATTAGATGTCTAACAGGTGTAAGACCAACATCAAGTTTATTCCTAGATCATTACTGCAGTAATAATGATGAATAATAATAATAATAATCAGCTAGGCTAATTCCCAATAGAATAACGCAGCCATCCGCTAAAATAATTATTCTTACTATTTCATTTACATTTATACGTTGATGCGCAATTTGAATTTGAATCATCCAATAACAAAAGTAGTGAAATTTCCAGAGGTGGGCAAATATTGTGAGCAACTTCTTAAAATGAATGTTAAGAATTTTCTCACTTGGTTGATCAATTGAGCGAGCGCTCATGCCAGATGATGTTTTTTCTTTCTCTTCAACTGAGCAATCTCAGGCTGAGTGCCGATTAGTTCGCTCGGTCAGTGATTGTCCACGGCGCGGTGAGCGAAATCGGCTGATCGACGCGTTAGGCTGCTTAATTTTAAGGCTGCGTCCTTAAACGGCAGGATAGTTATCATCCCGCTGAGCGACGGGATAGTCGGTTTCCAGGAATTCACTCACAGTGCGGTGAGAAATATTAAAAAAAATTATATTTTTTAGTCTGTTTGTGTTTTATAAAAAACGCAGCGCGTCGATCAGGCGATTTCGCTCACCAGGCCGTGAACAATCACTGACTGATGGAACTATTAGGCTCTCAGCCTGAGCTTGCTCAATTTCTCTTTCACGCTGAACAAGAGTAGAAGGAAAGTGATGGCGAGACTCCGATCCCGGGTTCAGGTTTAGGTTCGGGATCGAGATCCGGGATTTAAGGGGTGAAATGGGGGTAAAATCATCGAAAAGTCAATGTATTTCTGATATTTCTCGCGACGATTTGTTTTTTCGTATATCAACATATTGTGTCCAGGCCAACTTGTTCATTTATCTCCGCTTATCGCGAAAGATACTTGAACGTATATCTTATCAAGTTTTATCGAACGTAATAAGATAAAATGATGTAAAAATTGATAACCTAGGCGACGCGTACGCAGATTCCCCGGGGGACGCGGTTAATTTGATTTTAAGATTGTTTTGACGTCATGGAATATTCGTTGTTAAAGTAGAATGGAAATATTTTTAAACTTCATTTTAATAACATTATCACGTAAGTGGTACTTAAATATGCTTGGCACTTGAACCGATCTCACGAGTATTTCTTAAAACGAATATCTCGATCGCGTTTTATCGTACGAAATAAGTGGAAATTATGTAAGTTGTATGATACTTGATAACCTAGGCAGGAAGATAGCGCGCGCGTGCGCGGATTACCTGGGAGGCGCGGATTGCCCGGGGAGCGCGGTTAATTTGAATTTAAAACATGGATTTCGTCTCCGAAATAATTCATGTACCCAAAATTGGACCGCAAGTTTTTTTCTTTTTAGGGGAAGCTCTATGGGAGTTTAACATTACAATAAAGCTAATAGGTCCAGTTTGGGGTACTTTTGGTCCGAAATGGGGTACATAGGGCCGAAAATGGTGACTTTGGTCGTTTTAAGGGTACTTTTGGTCTAATTTGGTCCATTTTTGGGTACATCAGAAAAGCAGTTGGAAAAACGAAGAGCCTTTTTTTTCCACCCATCCCCAAACTCCAAAAATTTATTGCTATAATTTATTTATCGCTTCCGTAGGTATAAAATAAGATAAAAACCACTTACCTATATTTTAATTACGGTAAATTAAAAATACTTAATTAGTGTACTAAGTTACGTTTAAAAGAACCTTTTATAACAATTCCAATATGTAAATATAGGTAAAAGGATTGAAAAAATACTTAAGTGGTTTTACTGATAAACTCTAAAGTAATTTAACTTTGAAGGGTATCTTAGATTATTGTTTTTAATTTTATTCAAGTTGAAAACGTATTAAGAGTCCTTCAAAGTACTCTAAAATGATTTTATTTACGAACTAAATTCATATTTTCTTCAAACTTTCAATTCGCTTTTATTACTATTTAAATACGGTAAAATATAATTCTTATACACAAATATAGCCAGAAAGATACTATCAAACACTAAAATTAAAATGAAATGAAATTTGTGTGGATAAGATTTGTAAATATAATTTTGAAAATAATTACTTTCACGCTTTATTTAAGTCAAGGAATTACATTTTTTAAAATGAATGAAGTTAAACAATATAAAAATTTGTAAATATTGTAAATATTTTTAGAAAATAAAGAAATTAAGAAATGTTTTAATTAAAATATCTTTTATTTTCTACAATAGTTATCTTTTATTACTATAAATATTCCAATATTAAATGGGAACCACGTATGCGTAACAATTTCAATATGTAAATATAGGTATAAAAAAAATAAAATAAAAACAATTACCTATATTTTAAATACGGTAAAATATAAATACATTTCCGATATGTAAATAGGTAGAATAACACTATGAAAAATTCCTTTTTCTACTTTTAATACGACAACACACAACTTTGATACGCAAATATATACAGAAAATATAAAAAAAAACAATTTTCCGATACACAAATATAGATAAAGAAATACTATAAAATGTAAAAAGGTAGAAAAATACTACACATTAACCATTATAAATTTAAGCTTACAACATCCTTCACGTATAGAGCATAACATATATGTTCAGAGTTAACTTGTTTCCTCGTTATCTTTATCTCATATGTTTTAAATAGCGTATGGAATAAGTTAAGAATGTACTGAAATGGTGTATGTTAAAACCTCGTATAATAAAGAGTAAAACATAAGTTCAGAGTCGGCTTGATTACTAAAGCGAATAACACAGAGACGTTTCCGGTGTAGTCACGTAGGAAGAAAAATACTACAACAATCTCTATACTCTACATTCAACACGTTAAAATATATTTCCGAAATGCCAATATAGGTAGTAAAATACTACAAAATCTCTATACTCTACCTTCAATACGTTAAATTACATTCCGATATGTAAATATAGGAGGAAAAATACTACAAAAGCCTCTTTTCTTGGCGTTCAATATGTTAAAATAGATTTCTGAAATGCAAATATAGGTAATAAAAATGATATGCCTCCGATCGAATCGTTCATTTTTTTCCCTATTTATTTAAATATAAGTATTTAAATTAGAACTGCTTCTAGTCTTCGGCAGTCGATTAATTTTTATCCATGAATAAAATAAGCTCGGCTATATTTAAATAATATTTATTTAAATAACCAATAGTTGAATAAAAATTGTTAAATGTTTAAATAATCGAAAGTGAATAAGCCTATTATTTAAATAAAACAAACAATTATTTAAATAAGTACCACTTTTATTCAAATAAATGCTTGGTTACGTAAAAAACCTAATTAAATAAGTTAAAATGATATTCTTTTTACCAACGTTTTTTAAATAAATCGGTCGGTATATAAAGTTTAAAATGTGTGTTCTGAGGGTAGAAATAATATCAGCCCTATTTTGATTTTCTTCCAAGTTAAGTGTTTCAGATAACGTTTACTTATTCCGCACCTTCCATCCATTTTTTCACATTAATTTGATATAACCTTGTATCTTCCTACAATTCAGTTTTATGCTATGTACAATTCCCTTATTCATTACATCATTCCAAATTTAGTCTAATTCATTCACGGGCGTCGATCTTCTGAAATGGATATTCCAATAAAACCTTTTTCTTATATCATCGCTTCTGATTAATCTGAATGTTGTCAATATAAAAAACATCATATGCTATATTTAAATATAAAGGATAAACACTGCTTAGGTTAAGGATAGATTGAAATGGAATATTTAAGTAAAAAAGCATAAATTTCTGAGGGCATTTTCCTCCAAAATATCTAAAAGGGCAAGTACATTCTCGATAATTATACAAGTTCTTTGGAATAAGAGACGTTTTTATCAAAGATAAGCCAAGTTTATACCTTATTGTCATTAGTTCCATAACAAGAACCACGTTGTAACGTGATAATGGCTACCCCTATCGAGAATTTTCGGCACTAAGAAATTCTACGTTTCTATGTATTATACGGGTTTTGACAGATTGATATTTTAAATATCCGTGAAACGTAAACTTATCAGAATAAGAAATGGCATACAATGAGATTAGATAACTAGATAACGATCATTGATAATGAAATTCTAATCGTTTAAATTTAACATATATTTTTTACTAATAATAAAAATATTTAAGAAACATGCTATTATTTTTAACATATATAAGACAATTTTTTTATTCACTATATAATCCAATTTTTTTTTCAAACTTAGAAGTTAGTTTGTATGAAATACTTACTAATACCTGAAAAATAGACTTTAGAGTGGATAATTAAGTATTTTTCAATCCTTTTACCTATATTTACATATTGGAATTGTTACAAAAGGTTCTTTTAAACGTAACTTAGTACATTAATTTATTTTGGAAGTTCAAAACGTATTAAGAGCCCTTCAGAGTACTATAAAAGGATTTCATTTACAAACTAAATTAATATTTTCTTCAAACTTTCAATTCGTTATAATTTGAATTTAAATGAAAACATCATGGATTATAGGTGCGTAATCTACTATTAGACCGAACGAATTAAAAATACTTAAATTAAGTGGTTTTACTGATAAACTCTAAAGGAATTTTGGAATTTTCTAGAATAGCAAAGTAAAACTAAAACGTAAACCAAGTTTAAAACGAAACTAATAACTGGTAGAAAGGTTGAAGTAAGTAATTTTTTTTTGATTATTCGTTTTTTAATTTTTGAGTTCCCTATATTATTATATACTAAATTAAATATAATTTTTGAAAATTTGTGATAAAAGATCTGCTCCTTCGTGTTTTACATATATTTAAAAACTCGAGATTTTAATGAATTGTTTTCAAAGCATGAAAAATATAGCAGATTCTTTGATTTTAATTGTAGTTAGTAGTTACTTAAAAAAAGAAAAGTTGCTAGCTGACTTGGATCTGGTGTAGTTAAATTTTAAAAATGTGTATTTTAAATTTTGTTTGTAAAAGTGTTTTTTTGAAAAAGTTTAGTATTATAGTTTAAATTTATTAAATAAAACGAAATATAAATTATACATTTGGTTTAGTATTTTACTATTGCAAGTAAAATTAACAGTAATTTCAATTACTTTTTTAGTTTTTTTTTTGACAAATATGCAAACTATTTAGTTATTTCAAAAACAAATACATCGAATTATTTGGTATTCGAAATACTATTGGTTAGTTTTTATATCTTTAATTTTATTTTTCAGAACAATTTCTCTTTGTCTAGCTTCTTCTAACTTTAATTTAGATGGCCTTAAAGCCAAGTATTTAACAAATTTTGTAACCAAGTAGATGGACCTTTAAACAATTTTTCAGTCATGTAGTCAAGGAAATGTTCAAATATACGTGTATTTGGTCATTTTGATGGTCAAATAGCCCAGCTCAACGTCTGACTATCATCTGGCAGTTCCATACTGGGCTATTTGACCATCAAAATGACCAAATACACGTATATTTGAACATTTCCTTGACTACATGACTGAAAAATTGTTTAAAGGTCCATCTACTTGGTTACAAAATTTGTTAAATACTTGGCTTTAAGGCCATCTAGACAAAGAGAAATTGTTCTGAAAAATAAAATTAAAGATATAAAAACTAACCAATAGTATTTCGAATACCAAATAATTCGACGTATTTGTTTTTGAAATAACTAAATAGTTTGCATATTTGTCAAAAAAAAAACTAAAAAAGTAATTGAAATTACTGTTAATTTTACTTGCAATAGTAAAATACTAAACCAAATGTATAATTTATATTTCGTTTTATTTAATAAATTTAAACTATAATACTAAACTTTTTCAAAAAAACACTTTTACAAACAAAATTTAAAATACACATTTTTAAAATTTAACTACACCAGATCCAAGTCAGCTAGCGACTTTTCTTTTTTTAAGTAACTACTAACTACAATTAAAATCAAAGAATCTGCTATATTTTTCATGCTTTGAAAACAATTCATTAAAATCTCGAGTTTTTAAATATATGTAAAACACGAAGGAGCAGATCTTTTATCACAAATTTTCAAAAATTATATTTAATTTAGTATATAATAATATAGGGAACTCAAAAATTAAAAAACGAATAATCAAAAAAAAATTACTTACTTCAACCTTTCTACCAGTTATTAGTTTCGTTTTAAACTTGGTTTACGTTTTAGTTTTACTTTGCTATTCTAGAAAATTCCAAAATTCCTTTAGAGTTTATCAGTAAAACCACTTAATTTAAGTATTTTTAATTCGTTCGGTCTAATAGTAGATTACGCACCTATAATCCATGATGTTTTCATTTAAATTCAAATTATAACGAATTGAAAGTTTGAAGAAAATATTAATTTAGTTTGTAAATGAAATCCTTTTATAGTACTCTGAAGGGCTCTTAATACGTTTTGAACTTCCAAAATAAATTAATGTACTAAGTTACGTTTAAAAGAACCTTTTGTAACAATTCCAATATGTAAATATAGGTAAAAGGATTGAAAAATACTTAATTATCCACTCTAAAGTCTATTTTTCAGGTATTAGTAAGTATTTCATACAAACTAACTTCTAAGTTTGAAAAAAAAATTGGATTATATAGTGAATAAAAAAATTGTCTTATATATGTTAAAAATAATAGCATGTTTCTTAAATATTTTTATTATTAGTAAAAAATATATGTTAAATTTAAACGATTAGAATTTCATTATCAATGATCGTTATCTAGTTATCTAATCTCATTGTATGCCATTTCTTATTCTGATAAGTTTACGTTTCACGGATATTTAAAATATCAATCTGTCAAAACCCGTATAATACATAGAAACGTAGAATTTCTTAGTGCCGAAAATTCTCGATAGGGGTAGCCATTATCACGTTACAACGTGGTTCTTGTTATGGAACTAATGACAATAAGGTATAAACTTGGCTTATCTTTGATAAAAACGTCTCTTATTCCAAAGAACTTGTATAATTATCGAGAATGTACTTGCCCTTTTAGATATTTTGGAGGAAAATGCCCTCAGAAATTTATGCTTTTTTACTTAAATATTCCATTTCAATCTATCCTTAACCTAAGCAGTGTTTATCCTTTATATTTAAATATAGCATATGATGTTTTTTATATTGACAACATTCAGATTAATCAGAAGCGATGATATAAGAAAAAGGTTTTATTGGAATATCCATTTCAGAAGATCGACGCCCGTGAATGAATTAGACTAAATTTGGAATGATGTAATGAATAAGGGAATTGTACATAGCATAAAACTGAATTGTAGGAAGATACAAGGTTATATCAAATTAATGTGAAAAAATGGATGGAAGGTGCGGAATAAGTAAACGTTATCTGAAACACTTAACTTGGAAGAAAATCAAAATAGGGCTGATATTATTTCTACCCTCAGAACACACATTTTAAACTTTATATACCGACCGATTTATTTAAAAAACGTTGGTAAAAAGAATATCATTTTAACTTATTTAATTAGGTTTTTTACGTAACCAAGCATTTATTTGAATAAAAGTGGTACTTATTTAAATAATTGTTTGTTTTATTTAAATAATAGGCTTATTCACTTTCGATTATTTAAACATTTAACAATTTTTATTCAACTATTGGTTATTTAAATAAATATTATTTAAATATAGCCGAGCTTATTTTATTCATGGATAAAAATTAATCGACTGCCGAAGACTAGAAGCAGTTCTAATTTAAATACTTATATTTAAATAAATAGGGAAAAAAATGAACGATTCGATCGGAGGCATATCATTTTTATTACCTATATTTGCATTTCAGAAATCTATTTTAACATATTGAACGCCAAGAAAAGAGGCTTTTGTAGTATTTTTCCTCCTATATTTACATATCGGAATGTAATTTAACGTATTGAAGGTAGAGTATAGAGATTTTGTAGTATTTTACTACCTATATTGGCATTTCGGAAATATATTTTAACGTGTTGAATGTAGAGTATAGAGATTGTTGTAGTATTTTTCTTCCTACGTGACTACACCGGAAACGTCTCTGTGTTATTCGCTTTAGTAATCAAGCCGACTCTGAACTTATGTTTTACTCTTTATTATACGAGGTTTTAACATACACCATTTCAGTACATTCTTAACTTATTCCATACGCTATTTAAAACATATGAGATAAAGATAACGAGGAAACAAGTTAACTCTGAACATATATGTTATGCTCTATACGTGAAGGATGTTGTAAGCTTAAATTTATAATGGTTAATGTGTAGTATTTTTCTACCTTTTTACATTTTATAGTATTTCTTTATCTATATTTGTGTATCGGAAAATTGTTTTTTTTTATATTTTCTGTATATATTTGCGTATCAAAGTTGTGTGTTGTCGTATTAAAAGTAGAAAAAGGAATTTTTCATAGTGTTATTCTACCTATTTACATATCGGAAATGTATTTATATTTTACCGTATTTAAAATATAGGTAATTGTTTTTATTTTATTTTTTTTATACCTATATTTACATATTGAAATTGTTACGCATACGTGGTTCCCATTTAATATTGGAATATTTATAGTAATAAAAGATAACTATTGTAGAAAATAAAAGATATTTTAATTAAAACATTTCTTAATTTCTTTATTTTCTAAAAATATTTACAATATTTACAAATTTTTATATTGTTTAACTTCATTCATTTTAAAAAATGTAATTCCTTGACTTAAATAAAGCGTGAAAGTAATTATTTTCAAAATTATATTTACAAATCTTATCCACACAAATTTCATTTCATTTTAATTTTAGTGTTTGATAGTATCTTTCTGGCTATATTTGTGTATAAGAATTATATTTTACCGTATTTAAATAGTAATAAAAGCGAATTGAAAGTTTGAAGAAAATATGAATTTAGTTCGTAAATAAAATCATTTTAGAGTACTTTGAAGGACTCTTAATACGTTTTCAACTTGAATAAAATTAAAAACAATAATCTAAGATACCCTTCAAAGTTAAATTACTTTAGAGTTTATCAGTAAAACCACTTAAGTATTTTTTCTATCCTTTTACCTATATTTACATATTGGAATTGTTATAAAAGGTTCTTTTAAACGTAACTTAGTACACTAATTAAGTATTTTTAATTTACCGTAATTAAAATATAGGTAAGTGGTTTTTATCTTATTTTATACCTACGGAAGCGATAAATAAATTATAGCAATAAATTTTTGGAGTTTGGGGATGGGTGGAAAAAAAAAGGCTCTTCGTTTTTCCAACTGCTTTTCTGATGTACCCAAAAATGGACCAAATTAGACCAAAAGTACCCTTAAAACGACCAAAGTCACCATTTTCGGCCCTATGTACCCCATTTCGGACCAAAAGTACCCCAAACTGGACCTATTAGCTTTATTGTAATGTTAAACTCCCATAGAGCTTCCCCTAAAAAGAAAAAAACTTGCGGTCCAATTTTGGGTACATGAATTATTTCGGAGACGAAATCCATGTTTTAAATTCAAATTAACCGCGCTCCCCGGGCAATCCGCGCCTCCCAGGTAATCCGCGCACGCGCGCGCTATCTTCCTGCCTAGGTTATCAAGTATCATACAACTTACATAATTTCCACTTATTTCGTACGATAAAACGCGATCGAGATATTCGTTTTAAGAAATACTCGTGAGATCGGTTCAAGTGCCAAGCATATTTAAGTACCACTTACGTGATAATGTTATTAAAATGAAGTTTAAAAATATTTCCATTCTACTTTAACAACGAATATTCCATGACGTCAAAACAATCTTAAAATCAAATTAACCGCGTCCCCCGGGGAATCTGCGTACGCGTCGCCTAGGTTATCAATTTTTACATCATTTTATCTTATTACGTTCGATAAAACTTGATAAGATATACGTTCAAGTATCTTTCGCGATAAGCGGAGATAAATGAACAAGTTGGCCTGGACACAATATGTTGATATACGAAAAAACAAATCGTCGCGAGAAATATCAGAAATACATTGACTTTTCGATGATTTTACCCCCATTTCACCCCTTAAATCCCGGATCTCGATCCCGAACCTAAACCTGAACCTGGGATCGGAGTCTCGCCATCACTTTCCTTCTACTAACAAGATCAACTGACTTTCGTATTTGAAGTGCTCGCTCGTTTCGAGATGTTTTTCTGGAAATTACACCTTATGAAAATTGTATTTCCTTAGGTGGGGAAATATTCAAGAAATTCCATAAAATTTTCGTAATCTAATAATCCGATTGAGGTGGGATATTAGCATTAAATAAAGATTGACGAACAAAAATAGTATTTTACAATTAATGAATTTGACGAACAAAAATAACATTAAATAAAGTTTGACGAACCGAAATTTTGGCATCCAAAATAGTATTTATTGAATTTTAACGAACAAAAATAGTATACAATGAATTTTGACGTACGAAAATTTTATTAAATGTATTTTGACGAACCAATATTTTATTTTAAAAAGAAATGGAAGTAAAATACTCGAGAAATGTAGATGGACTTTTTGAGATATTATTAAAATCCATGTTTTATTATTGGTTCATAACGTTTGAGCACCTTGATTGATTTTAATGAAATTTTAAGTGTACTTCAAATAGGTTTAAACAGATACCACACTTGACAGAGGTGTCACGTCGGTAAAACAACTGTATGAAATGTTGACTATTTTCAGCTCAAACATCTCAAACGGAAAAGTAGATGTAAAAAAAAGTGTAGCTATCTAAAGCTAAAATGAACTAAATGTAATCATGTCAGTCTTTATTTCCTTTTATTAAAGTACACTTTTTGCGGAAGAAAATCACGAAACTTATCTTCACATGGTCCGCTCAGTGTAGTCCACCGCTACTAACCAATTTTTATCCGTCTGTAACCAAGGCGACTTGGCAACTGCGTGAAGATGGTCGTGGCAGCAGTGCGCGCGTCAGTATTAAAATATGTAACATGATTTGTGTCTCTTCCGCTGAGTGGCTCTGCGGGTAAGGTATTCGTATTAAAATAAAATGGCGCTGATTTTATAGCGATTCCGATTGACACCGAAATAGAAAGATCTATTTGGAACTATTACCTACTAGGTAATTAAATGTTAATGTTTTTTTCTTAAAACCACTTTTAAAACTAAAATTAGCCGATATATCAATTCTTTAAGAGATTTTTTTCGGTAAAATATACCTGTGTAAAATTTACCTGTAAAGAGTACAGTCTAATTTTAAATGAAAAAAAGGCGTTGAAATGTTGTTATCACTAAAGGACAGTACCGTACGTTTTGGTACTTGTTGTAACGTCTGTTTTAGCCTTGGCTTGCCGAAGAATCAACGAAACAACGAGCAATTGACCAGTGAACGTGGTCATTACCAATCCTACTAAAATACATAGTATGTAGAGAAAAGAGTGTGGGTTGCCGTCCATGAAGTGCCCCACCACATAGACCATCGAGCAAGTAGCTAAAGCCGGGCATATCTGAAACAACGCGGACACTGTATTCGATATTCCCACGTAGGTTTCCGTCCAAGCGACCACGGTGGGGTATGTGGACGCTGCCCCCAACCCCAAAATGGATGAAGCGGCCCACATCAGAGCCGGACTCTGTTCGCCCCAAATGGCCAAGACGATCACAGTCAAAGACATAATCGTTACGTCGAAAAATAACATTTGAATGGGCTTAAATTTGGTAGCGCAGTAGATGGAAAAGGCTCGCGAAAAACAGAATGTCGCCCAGAAAAGCGAGAGCATGTATGAACCATCGGATCTCGTCATTTGGAGTTGGCTCTTAATCAGGAAGGTCGACAAGAATTGGGCGAAAGAGTTTTCTAAACTGCAATAGGCGGCTAACATTATCATGCCGAAGAAGATCAGGCACCGAGGAAGCACCGCGCTTGGGGCCCCGTTGCCGATTCTCTCCTTTTTCGTATTGCTTGTCACTTCGGCGCGATCAACGCAGTAGGAAACTAAAGTCGAAACGGCCACGAGCAGGACCACAGAGGAAACGATTAAGTACGGAACTTCCACGCGTTCCGAGCTGTTCGTCTTCTTTGGCCACTTTGTCTCGTTGAAGGAGGTCGTATTTGAAGGCGCGTAATCCGAATCACTCGAAAGGAAAGGCCCTACTATCAATGGAGCTATAACCGATCCAACACCGTAAGATAAATGAAGGGCCTGCAAAAATGGTCCAGGATTCGATGGCCACAGATCCAAGCACAGCACGTTACTCCCTGTAATATAATGAATGACGTACATCAAATAAAGAGGATGAATTTCGATACTTAGGTGTTCAAAGAGACTCGAATTTGCTCAATGGTTTTATTTATTTCGCAAAGAAAAGAAAGCTTAGTTGTCAACCATCGAACCAAAGTCTATTCGCGGTGCTTAGCAAAACTTAGCAAACATTAATTAAAAATAATTCACATTTGCGATAAGAATAATTTTAAAATAAAGTAACTGAAATAAAATATTGTCGAATGAAGGCACTGAAGAAAAATACTGTTGGACTTCCTTGTCTGAGTTATCGGAGATTGCGTCATTTGCGACTTGCTTCAGAAAATTCATCATATGATATTAATGAACCAATTCTACTAGGTGTTTAAATTTGGTAGGCACAGGTTAAAAAGAGTAGTAAGGCAACTTTTCAATTTGAAAATATCACAAAATTCAAAAAAATATTTCATGGTTTTGAAAATTATATTTCTTTACCGTCACTTCGTAAAAATTATTATAGGTGATATCAACTTGGTTTTTTCGTGACTGGATATCTTAGAGAACAATAAGGCTATTTCGACAGAAATAATTTTATTCGTTAGTTTCAGACCTAGCTCTTTAACTTTATAATGGGAAGCTATTTTCTGCCACCTACCGGTGAAAAGAGACATTTTTATGAATTATTTTCCTAATCAATAAACAAAAATAAACTAAATTATAGGTTAAATAGTTTTTCAACTAAGTTTGAGCTAAAACGTTTTCTTTTAACATTTGAGTTATTTGCGAAGCTACCCTTCGTCATGCAGTGACCGTTAATATTAATATTGGGGAATTTTGCCCCGGGAAACTCGAACATTGTCGACAATAATAATAGTCTAAATTCCTCTTAAATATGGTAAATTTCTACATTACGAGTGGGTAAATTGATAAATTCCGAATGTGATTAATCTGATTATTACCGGTTTCAATGGCGCCTCCGGAGATACCAGCCACTAGCGATACCACCATTAAAACGATCAAGCTTGATACGTACGGTATGGCGACGTTGCTGAAGCTAAGAACAAGCAAACCAAAGACGAAGATAAGTTGTCGATTGAATCGTGGAAAGAAAACACCACCTGTCATGGAAGGAACAATTAATTGGTTTTTTATATACTTTCTAACGATGGTAGATTATTTCCGAAAGGTGGGTAGACGCGAGACATTAAAAAAAGCTGATTTATCCTTCCCACAATCTTTTTGAATGTACTTTTAATTGCTTTTGAATTTTCACGGATCATTTTTGCTGCGGCACTCGGTTTTACCATTTAAAAAACACGCTAGAGCTTACGTTACTCGTAGTGAGCGTTGCCGTCTCCATTGATTATTATAACTGAGCACCAATTCCTTGGAGACCTATCGAAATTTCCACTATACAATAATATGTTTTTTAAGATCGTCCTAAGCTTGCTATTACCGCTAACCACAACAAGTTTTGATGGAAAGGAAACCGTTCTAGTGTTACATCTAAGCACTTGTTAAATGAAAGCCTTATTTTGTTCTAAATTTTTCCGCAAGAAATATACGGATGTTTTTACTACCATTAAAGGTTAAAATAGGTTTTCCACCCTAAACTATTTTAAATTTTAAGGAATTTGAAATAAATAAGCTAATAAAATAGTGACCCTTGTAAAAAAATAAATGATATAAAAATGATAATGATAATAAAAACACACGATGACTGGCATAAGATTTCCATAAACTTATCAGTAGAAAACGCGATAATTCGATCATCGGTCCCATCGTCAACAAGTAAAAAGTTTTCAGTCGCTTTCTATTATCACCTTGTTGCATAGTCGTCATCATCGATTCTTTAGCCCTCAGTTGTATAATACCTTTAATATCCGGAGCGTGAGTTGGATGAACATCTGGAGCTGATTGAGTTATATCTTAACCCAAAGTAATTATTCTAACTTTACAACCACTGGTTCTACATTCAAACAATCGCGACTGGCCTTTGCATTTATTAAACCTGAATAAATTCCCGTTATGCAAGTAGACAAATCCACCTCTGTTTGCTATACGTTCCATTTCCACAAACTGCGAACTGGGCTTACCATAAAGGTATTACGTTTTACCAAAAAAATACTTCAAATTTTATAGTATTAATAAAAAACATTTAATTAAAAGAAGACCAAAAAATCATTTCCAACAGACTTAAAAATATATTAAAACGCTTCCATAAAAAATCAAAAGGAGTAGAAAGAAAAACAATTTTTTTTTGCGGTCGCTCAATTGTGAATATTGCGTCGGTCGATTAGAAAAATACAAAATCCGCCTTTGGGCTAATTTCATCAAAAACAATGACGGAATTCGGTCTAATGAGAATTCGGTCGAATAGGATTCGGTGCAATGGGAAGATACCAAAATAATTGTTTTAAGGATTTCTTAAAGGTTGACAAATATTTGTTTAACAACTACTCGACAAAAGTGCCTCAAATCCGAGAAATATAATTAAATGAAAATTAATAGTTTTCTCTCCAGAAATGTCATACAAAGCTGTGGCGTAGCGAAGCACAGTGCTTCGAAAAAGCCATTATTAAATAATAGGCAGATTCAAATAATACTTGCACATTAAAATCAAGGAAACGACTAAGAGTGACGCGGTACAAAGATCAATCAAACTTAGGGAACAAAGGGTTTTCATTGGGGGCACTTACATTGTAAGTGACGTTAGTACATTCGGAAAATTCACAATCATAAGTTTCTTTTTAAACACTAACACTTTTTGAGTCCTGAAACTACTTGTAGACCGTGTTTGAAGTCCCTTACGTGATTTTTTCTACGTATTAACGTCACTTAGAAAATAATGTGCTCCTGAAGGGAAGTTAACATCGCCACTAGGGGTGCAGCTTGATAAAATTTGTGCTACGTCTCTAAGAGTTCTTTCTATTTTCTAAATATGTAAATATTATTTAAATCTTACCATTATTTTACTGTCTTTATAATTGATACGTTAGAGAAGCGAATTTATAATATTTATGACAAAAACATGTCTTTCGACTGCTACTCGTTATCTTAGCGTTGCTGCTAAAAACTAGATAAATGATTAATAGTTAACTTAATAAGCTTGTTAAAGAATCATAACAATTCAATATATCCAATAAATTGTTAGCTAAGTCTGGATGATAACACTAACACAGCCGAAACTGTAGTCGACGTTTTAAATGTATTTTAAACTGTTTTTAATAAATGTTATACTTGCGCAATAATTTGTGTCTTTTAATCCGAGGGGTAAGACAGTCTCAGATAATCTGTACACCGAGTTCGTGCATTTAGCACTGTTAAAGGTACATATTTTCAAGAGTTCGCGAGTTCCATTTAGCACTGTCAAAGGTACGGCAGTGTACACCGAGTTCGCAGAGTGACTTACCCCTCGTTTTAATCTTATTGAAGAAAATATCTTAGCCGATTTTCATTTTTAAAATTGCCCTTTTTTTGGAACTCAAACCAGATTTCCAACCAAGTTTCGTACTTGGGTATTCTTAAAAGTTGAAATATACGTTTGTGACATATAGTTAAAGAGCCCCGATAGGATATTGATTTTGTTTATCATTTTTAGACCTTTCGGGTATTATTCCATTTTGTACGTCTATAGTCAATTCCGCCAACCTTGACTCTGTACACTATCCTGATGATATCAAAACAGACATTTCAAGTGAAATACATGGTACGTTTACATTTACGCAACCTTACTGAAATATTTATGTACGCTTCACGGCACGTGTTTCGTTTCTATCGACTACCCGGGAACGATGACTCAAAAACACGTGTAGTGGTTTTTACTTATTTGCGAAACGAAAAAGAAAATACCTAAAATAGCTCCTAAGCAACAGGCGCCAAACCTGACGGTCAAAACGTTTCCCATTTGACTGGAATCACCGCGAATATTCTTTTCCAGTATATTTTGAGTTGGTCCCAAAATGTTCGTGACAAGACCCTTTGAGAAAGAAGATAAAATAATCCAAAATTAAGTTTTTCTTTTAAAACAAAAAGAAAACGATTGTTAATTAGTATTGGCAGTTAACAAATCAAACGATATCTGTCACTACCATTATAACGATATTTCAACCAGTAATTGGAAGTTTCAAGTGCGAAATAATTTTTTTTTAAATTTTAATTGAAAATTTTGATTGATTTGTTTTGAAGTCGAACATGGTTGAGTTTTTTTCCACTTGGTAAATTTGTGCGGGAATTTAGCAACAGATTTAATAGTTTTAAAATTTATTATATCCTCATATAGATTCTGTATATCTCACGTTTGCTAGCTAATTTTGAGCATTTTGTCTGTTACTCATGCCCAAAAATATTTATAACTCTATTACAATATATTTCAATTTATGGGATTCTGTGGATGGTCAGTTACATAAAGAAAATTGATTAAATTGTCCGGGAAAGTTAGAGTTGGGGATCGTTGGCTCCCGGAGCTCCTTGGAAAACGTTGAACACTCTTTTTGTTCCGCTGTTTTAATACTTAATTGTTCGAAGGACAAACACCGTCAATATTTCCACCCGGAACACTCCCATTTCAGAGAAGACAGCCCCACGAATTTAGAAAGGCTGTTAGGAACTAATTCTACATTGGCGTTTTGCAAAAGGGCTGCTTTATCGTTGATATAAGGTTAATTTATATCCTTTGTTACGGACATGTAAAAAGATTAAGTTAAGTATCTTACCAAACTGAGGAAACTGAGATACAAGTTAGCTGTACGAAACACACGCACTCTCTCGCTCATCATGGTCGTCAATAAAACTGAAATATTATTTGGGGTATAGCTTATTTCCTCCGTTTAGCAGGTACGCCAAAGCGTTGGTCGCGTGAAATATGAAGTAGCAGCTGTTATTCCTTCTACTTTTAAATGATGTAAGAGTGTAAACCGGAACGTATTTAGGATATCGAGAACGTACTCTTACAATTTATATGGTGCTTGACAGAAGCCAGAGCTACTACCAGGTCTGACTGATGTACCTCGCAATTCAAATGGAAACAGTAACACCATTTTTCGGGGACTTCTTATATAACTGAGAATCTACCAACTATTTAAAAGGAACTACAAAATTAAATCCTTATTTTAGATTTAAATAAAGTTGAACTAGCTAAACAAATAGTTAAAACGCTTACTCTATTTTGAGATATCACAGTTCGATTTGAGAGTGCTCCAGTGGTGTAGTCCTAAAAAAAGAACCTGGGTACGGGTAACTTCGATTTCGCGCGTGATCGAAGTTGGCTGTACTGGCCACTATAAATGTACGTCCAGTTTCGATGTTTATCGCGATTAAAGTTGGCCGTACCTAGGTAATGATTTAAATTGTCATGGTACTTCCCTAGCTAATAGTAATACTCAGCATTCCTATGTCACCGAATTCTACGTATAATTTTTGAAATAATTTCTTTTATTTTCTAACAATCATTAACACATAAATCGTGGACTAGACTAAGATAACCAAAAACAATAATCGTGTTTTCTAAATATGACATCGTTCGCTAATATTATTAAAATATTTTAATTGGAAAAAAAAAACTCACGGAATTGACTAGAATCAGTCTAGAAACAGCTGTTACTGTTACAGTAACCGGACGCTTAAAACACGGCCAGCTTTGATCTCCCGCTATAGCAGCCAACCCGTTCGCCGAAATTCCGTGAGTAAGGATTTTCCCGCTATAACGAGCGTGGCGCCTGATCAAGATCGAAGGCTGCAATGATTCGGTGACGCAAATCATCGATGTTCTCAATGGGCATCATATAAACTTGTGCTTTGATGAACCCCCACAATAAAAATTCCATCGGAGTTAGGTTCCTGCCAACCCAACGCCGAGGGAACTCGTTGTTAAGATGCTCCACTACACATCTAGGTACGTGGGGTGGTGCGCCATCATGTTGGTACCACATCGGTCGGTAAGCTTCCAGCGGAATATCTTCTAAAGCGTCTGCTATTTCGTTCTGCAAAAGCGCCAAGTATAGCGTTGTCCATTAAGACGAGCTGGGAGGGAAAATGGGCCAATAACTCGAACCCCGAGCAAACCCGCCCAAACATTCAGTCGGAGTTGTTGTTGATGATGGTGAGGAAAACCCCAGTGAGGATTTTCGTCACACCACATATGGATGTTTTGATGGTTGAAAAGCCCATCTCTCCCAAAGGAACACTCGTCAGTCACCAGCATTTGATTGATGGAATTTGGGTTCTCATCAGAAATGGTTATTAGCCAGTTGCAGAAATCAAATCTACGTTCCATATCTCCTTCGTGCAGAGCTTGGTCGCTCGATACGAATGGAAGTTGTGATTGTGAAGAATGGTCCACACGTAGTACGTCGATAACCCGAGATCGTCACTATTACTATTTAACCTTTTCACAAATGACCTTGCTAACCTTGACCTTGATAATAATTTAACTCTTAATGCTGATGATACTTTGCATCTTGATTCTGATCTAGTTATTGATAAATTGTACGAAAAAACGATTGCTAAAATGTCAAAAATTAAAGATTGGTTTAATGGTAATATGTTGGAGATAAATAAGGAGAAAACTGTGTATATGGTTATTACTGCTCGTAACAAACCAAGTTATAATAATCTACTTAACATTGTAGTTGATGGAATGAATTTAAAAAAGTTTCGGAGGCAAAATACTTAGGTTAAAAAAGTTACTTACGGCATTTATCTATTACGACGTAATGGTGAACTTTTTAATGTAACCATTGCTCGCGAACTGTATTTTTCTTTTATTTACTCTCAGTTATGTTACTGTATTTTTATTTGGGGTCATACCTCCTTATATAATTTAAAGCGGCTAATTGTTTTGCAGAAAAGAGCCGTGCGAATTATCGATAATGCCTGTTATCTTGCCCATACAAAGCCAATTTTTTTAACTTTTATTAACGATTAAAGAAATTCGTCTATATAATGAACCCGATTTTTAATGTTTTTCAATATAATACTGCTTCTAATTACAATTTTCGAAATCAGAGATATTTATCAACAGATAAACCACGTATATATTTCAAATTAAATTATATATATTATAGTAGTGTAACAAAATTTAATTCTTTGGGTATTGCCGAATTACCCTCTCTGTATATTTAAAAAAACTATCCCGTAATTATGTTCTAACAAATCCAGTAAAGCTGAATGGTAGTATTCAATCCGGACTATAATTATGTACGACATTCCCTGTGTTGGCGGCTTTAAAGTCCTATTCTTTGTTTTGTTAAAACAAATAATGCTGCTCAAATAAAATGATTATTATTAAAAAAATTGTAAAAAGTGTTTCATAACATGTTATTTTATAGGAAATAAACGAAGATTGAATTTTTTTTTAAATAGAGCTAATACCCAAGGCACCACCTTCGACCACATAATTGAATTGAATTGAATTGAATTATTATTATTATTATTATTATTATTATTATTATTATTATTATTATTATTATTATTATTATTATTATTATTATTATCGTAGTGACGGTTGCTGATGTTGACGGTGGGCCTCCTTCCTGGCACATTCGTCCGTTAGCTTTAACTAGTTACTAGTTAGCACCGCGACTTCACGGCAAACCATTTGCCACGGCGCCTATGACGTCAACCGACGTTTTTTGAAAGTACAAACAACTTCAATGGAAATGAAAAACTTTCCAAACTTGAACTATACTTTCACAAAGCGGGGTTAATCCCCTTGAAAGTCCCTAATGTTAAATTTTTACATAAGGATCCTTTCTTAGCGGGAAATACAATAACGAGGAAAATGATAAGGGTGGGAGGTCGAAGAGTATTGGTCGTGCCTCTGCGGTCCTAGCCTAACGCTTTCTCTTCCCAACTATTGGCCTTATACAAACCTAAGAACTTAAATTTAAAGGTTTGTGAAATATAGCATAAAAGAAGGTTACACTGTAACTATCGCCCTAGGTGGTGGTACAAGAACTGTCCTTACTCACACTGCTGTGTACAAAGGGGGAGGTGGCCATACAATTGTTGGACTTTTCGGATATTTGGATGGCTGGCGTCAGTGGTGCTACTGTCAGCTGTAAGGTTCTTCCACTCCGTATGGCTGTTAGTCACTCGTCTGTGGATGCTATCACAATTAGACTACCGGTAATTTAAGACGATTGATATATTAGTTGCATCGATAAATACATTCTAAATCAATGAACTATACGAATGTTTTTACTTGGGGATGGTTTCTTTGTTCATAGTTGCCAAAGTGTTTGAATTTAGACTTCATTTTCCGAAACTTTAAACGGAAAATGTAACTGTACTAATCTCAAACTTGCCAAGTACGTTAACACAACACCAACATAGTTCATGTATGCGACCACTATTTGGCCGTCATCTTCGAAAATGATCGCGTAGAAAGCTTTCCCGGGGTGTCATCTTTATTTCAAAAACTATAATAGATAAGAGTTTTGAAATTTTCAGGGTATACGTATGAAGTAGGAAAGTATCTAATTTGTAAATAAAAAGAACTGGTGTCTTTGTCCTATATTAGAGCAGTGTGCGCTGTTACAAATTAAAAACAAAATTTTAAATTAAAACATCGATCATTTCTATAATTGATATTAGTGTTTTCCAAATATGTTTATTAGAGGTGTACAAATTATTTGTGTACACCAAATAGTACGATTGAATACCAAATCGAATGGAACTTGAAAATGTTAGTAAATATTTTATCGTTGTATTTTGTTCTTGAATTAATATAAACTTACCAAAATGTAAATCTAAATATATCGAGGGCTATAAGTCGCAAGATGACTTGGCCCTCTTACAACAAAAAATGTACTAAGTAAAAATAAAAAATTGAAATTGAAATTGAATTGAATTGAATTGATATTATTTTTTTCTGATCAAATAGTCGAATATTCGTAAAGGGGGTGGGGGGAATTTAAAAAATTTGGTTTTTCAAATGGCTGGTGAACTGGTCGTATTCGCTTTTCTGAGGCGTGTACGTTTACTCAGTCAGCGGTTATAGGGCTCTTATTGACTAAATTATTGAGCCTTGGATTGTTATGAAATTACGCGGAATAGCTTAGTAAAACGAAAACCAACAACAAAACAGGTCAAATACGTTAAAATATTTTGTATTTGATTAATTAACTCGCCTTGTTTCGTCTTTCAGAAATATTCGACAAAACGTGGTCGATTTAAATATTTGATTTGGTATTTGTCGTGGCTAATAACGAAATAATTGATATTCGATTTGATCTCCAAAAATGGTATTTGCACACCTCTAATTTTTATTAGTAATAAAGGTTTTATATTTTTAGGACAACCAGATTCACCGAAATGGATAACTTGCGAAGTCCAAAAAGAAATCTACGTTAAAGAAAAATGGATTTATTCACGCCACTAATGGCTATTTTCTCTGAATAACAATCGACTTATTTAAAGAACCCATTGTTTGGGAGATTTTTTCGAATTGTTGCTGTGCATTATGAATGCTTTGAATTTTTAAATCTCAGAAATTTAGTCAAAAGCTACAGTGGAACTATCGCGCTAATTCCAGGTTCAAAAGTAGTTGGTAGCAGTCGTTTAGTCTTTTTAGCAATAATTAACCTTAGGCTGTCCACCACAAGCAAACTTTTCGATAATAATAATAATCAGCTAGGCTAATACCCAAGGATGATAAAATTAGTGAATAAGTAGATTAATCCATTATGAAAAGGGATAATAAAGCTAAACCCTAAACAAATTTGCTGAAATTAAAAAAATTACTAATAGCTCGTACCGATAGGTCTTCGAGCAAACAAAAAGACGCGAAACTCGGACAAAATAGATCTTCGAGTGAAAAATTAAATTAAATAAAATAGCCAGAAATTCCAACGGTAGACCGGTTTCGTCGTTTGCACGAAGACCTATCTTTACGAGCTATTAGTAAGTTCATAAATTTCTTCAAATTTGTTTAGGGTTTAGCTTTATTATCCCTTTTCATAATGGGCTAATCTACTTATTCGCTAATTTTATCATCCTTTACAATGTAGTCCATAGGTGATTCCTTTTAACTTTACATTGCGTATATACTAATCTCCACCACTCTCCCCCTATTCAGCTTTCCGTTGCTGTGCAACTCGTTTTGAAATTTTTAATATTTAGGCTTAGTTTCTCTATTCGGTGTTATAGTCGCAAGCCAGATTTCCCGCACGGTACTGACGAGTCCCAAATAGGACGAAACCGGTCTACACTGAGATAAGTGTTGGAAACAGGGGATGCCAAGACGTTTCTGTAAATATAACAGTTTATTCCGTATTATAATATTAAAAGTAATTTTATGTTAATTTAACATGATGAAATAGCTGTAAATAACACAGTAATAAAGTCTGTCAAATCAACATGAATAACAGTCTGGAGTAGGTGAACCTTACATGTAATTTTATTGGCATATTAAAGTTGGTTTTACACATCCGTCAGTAGAAAATACTTTTTACATCTCAGTAAATTCGATAAGTAGCAAATAATTAATTCAACAAACATTATTGTAGAAAATACACTAACACGTTTAGTCAAATTTACGAATATGAAACTGAATTTTTGACATGGTAGCTAGGAAAAAAGAGCCGATCTCACATTTTCCAATAATATATAATTAAAAAGTTATCCACACAGATAATTCGATAAAATCCGGGACTAAACGGGTCAAATCCTTCAGAGAGACCCAAGATAGCACAACTTGTTTTTGGGTTTTTAAAAATTAAGCTTATGCTCAGTCCTTTTTGGTTAGTAATTTTTAAAGTTTCACGCGTAAGGTTGATTTCTAGTACATAGCTAAGGTAGCCTACATAAAGAGACTATATTTCAAAATATAGCACGATTTTCATTTACATGTTTACGTAATTACTGATACACAGCTATTTCACTAGTAAAAATGATTTTGTTTAAAAAATAACCATAAAGTCAGAAGACTTTGGAACAAAATTTTACATGTTTTACGAGGCAACTGGGTTTTCAGGTTTGCCAGATAGGTACTAATCTAATTGTGAGCCTCTCTGGTTCAAGAGAAATCGGGCCAAGCCTTTTGCCTCTTTATAAACCAAAGTAAATAATAACGTAAGTAGTATTTTACCGAATAGTTTATTGCTGTAAATCAATTCGACAAACGACTAAATATTAAAACGCTCTTTTCTGAAAGAAACTCTCGCTTAGGTTGTAAAAAATATCTCACGGTTTTATATTTATTCATTTTTCTTATTTATTTCTTACAATTTGTATGACGTTTTAATTAAAATTTAATTAAAACCATTTGAGGCCGATAATGGATGGCTATAACCACAAAACATATCATGACTCTATCATTAATAGATTTCAAAATAGAGCTATTGAAAGTCAAAGTTTAGTCAATCCCTGCCTTGGGCAGTGCACCCAAAAATATAATTTTGGGCAATGTCGGAATCGAAAACATTTCCAAATAACTTCTTGGTCTGCAGGGTGAAGGATTATCAAAGAAATTACCATGCATTATGCATAATTAAATTTACGGGGTTCAGATGCTATTAACTAACTTGTAAGTAGATGAAGGGTGGTCGTACGGGGCGCGCCCCCACAGCAATTAAACAATAAATAAAACTGTTTAAAACATATGTGTGCTGAAATAACCAGTTTTTCAAAAATACTGGCTCTCCGATGAATTATAGGTTTGAAGTTTGTAAATTGAAATTAATGGATTCCAGTATATCTACAGTGTCAGATATGCTAAATGTTTTTAAAGAACTTCAATGTTAATCTTACTGAAGCTAGCCGTTTAAGTACATATCTGTTATTCAAGTAAATTTTACATGATGAACTGTTAATTTTACACTCTCGATGTGTGTAATAAATACAGCTGCAAATATTCCTGGACATTTTTACAATGTCCTTCTGTATATTTTACAAGACCAACCCATTTTTATAGAATACAGGCCATTTATTTACTTATGTTCCTGTATAAATAAAGGATACGTGTAATTTGTACAGGATTATTCTGTACTAGTGTTACACACACGTTTCATGTAAATATCTTCTGTTAAATTAAAGGATAACAGTAATTATCACAGGATTATGTAAAATTATCTTGTTAAAACTAGGGTTTTTTCCCTCAGTGTGAACTGTGTTTCGGAAAAGTTTAGGATTTTCCATTAACGTCATTCTACGTCAAACTATACCTGGTCACGTGACCTTAACCCGAGGTTTCTTGAACGCGCTCTGGCAAAGAAGAAAAGACGAACTGTCGTGGACTCCATCTGAACCGCTTGACTCGACTCGTAACTCAACTCGCCACCGGAAAAGGGTTAGTCGTGATGCTTCGGGTTAAAACTTTAAACTCGCGGAATTATTAAAAGAACCGTAAAAGAAATGTAATGTGTGCCATCGAAGTCGTAACTAAAGAGTGGACTCTTCATTGGATTCATCACCAAGTCTTCAGGCGGGAGCCACAGAAACTAACTATGAGTAGAAACTTAATTGTGGTGGTAAACCGCATTATAAATAAGCGCACTATTTAAATGAGTGATATCACTCAGTAAGGAGGTTACGTAGTTAACATATTGTTCAACATTTACATCTCCATAAGAAGCTCTGTATTTAGTAAGAATTCCATAAGGAATTATTTAACGTAATCCTCTAGTCTTCATTAGTGACGCGAATAAGGGTTAACCCGTATATATAATTTATTAACTATTGGCCATAGAACGTTAGGTATCAAATTAATATTCCTGAGGGTTACATGTAGTGTATAAGTTAGCTAGTTTTAAAAGTATTAATTGATTACGGTTAATGTAGGATTTGTTTATTTTGGTATTTACTATTTCATTAATGAAATTCTGTTTTTATAATTCAAACTTATGTTTATGGAAATCTTGCCCTTTTAATTTAATTACTTAGTTTAAATAATTTTTAATTGTAAAATGCCAACAATGCCTAGTAAGTTGGTTGCTCGAGATAATTATCGCTAGAGCAACCAAAATGTTGTTGCACTGTTTAAGGCATTATAAGTCGCTAGATGACTTGGGGCTTTGTTGGTGCCTTGGGTATTAGCCTAGCTGATTATTATAATTTAAGTTGGCCCTCAGCTAATTTGTAATATTTAAATTTTATTTAGAAATTTAACTTATATTGTCACATTTTAAAAGCTAGTTTATATTTATAATATAAAAGCGTAAAATTAGGAGCGCACAAAGTTAGATACAAATATGTCGGCGACATCGCGGCTCTATTGAAATGCTGTTATTGTTTTCACGGCTAGATCCAGCTTAACAACCGATTAAAGCCAAATGAAGCACTTCAACCTCACTTCCTATCTGTTCAGTAGGATTATTTAAAACTATCTATCGTTTGTACAATATTTAAAGTTATATCGCCCCAAGAATACATTTATTTATAAATAACGATTATATTGAGACCATTTTTAACGTTGCTAACAATGTACAACAGGGACAAGTAGTTTGTTAACTAAAAAATCAAATCTCATTAATTCGGTAACACGAGTGACGTTATCTTTTGTAAAATAACAAATTAACCCAAACAAAGAGACCATGTAAAAGTTATAGAATAAACAAATAAAAATATTAAAAAATTAATTTTAAGCTGAGCAAAATATTTAAAAATATCGTAACCTATATAATATTGCATAAGTCTATAATAACCATTCATTATTTTTATACAAAGAAAAGCAGCAATAACCAATTCTACACGGAGATTTATCAACCTCTCAAGCATTGAACATTAGTTTATCAATTTAAGGTGACTCTCAATGCCGTAAGTTAAAATGATAATCGGGAAGGTCATTCACAAAAACTCAAGCGGCCTAAGCCACTAATGATCTGGAACCTCATTGTGCCAGACAAAAATCTTTGCCACTCCGCCTAAACTATATAGATAGATAATTGATACAACTTCCGCTGTGGTTCTACAATAATCAGCTAGGCTAATACCCAAGGCACCACCTTAGGCCTAAGTCATCATGCGACTTTTGAAGCCCTTAATTCGGGTGGCCGGGTTACAATGCGTAGGAGGGTGGTGGCAAGCCCCGCATGCTCACAATATGAGAATGACCCATTAGATTATCACTTTGAAAAGTATTCTGGCTCTGGATTGGAAGGCGCTGTTTGGTTTGCCATCACCCTCACCATCATCGCATTATCGTTTCTTTTATGCTTATTTGAAAGACGTGGAACGGACGTTATAGAATATATTTTCAATTTCATCAGATATGTTTTGTCATTTTCAACAGATATACAACCAAACAGTTGAGTAGTTTTATGAAAATATTTAGAAAATAATTCCCTCTTTGATTGACGCTCAATGCCCAGCTCCACCTAGTTTCGTACGTGTGGTGAAAGTTGAAGATGGTGTGGACCTGCATGAATATTTGTCTACGTATCTTATCAAGTATACTCGCACAATGAATGATTTGTCAAGGTTTCACGACATATTTTTCTTCAATAATAACTATTCCATCAAATTGTGGTTTAAAGGTTCTTTATTTTGATAGTGACCGGATGGCTTTTGTCAAGTCTTGTTCTATTAAAAGCGTACTCCGGCAATCTTAAAGGACAACTTATATATTTGCAAGACGACTATGTTAATTCAGTAGAGGATGTGCTTAGAAAGTTATTGACTCCTATGGCTGTCAATGGTTCCGCGATATCGAATATTATTATGGTAATTATTGAAATTCATATTTTATAACAAAGTAATGTCGTACAATTTGGATATTCAGTATCATTTGATACTACAGTGACAGCTGTTGCAATAACTTCGACCGATAGTCTCCACTCGAAGATCTGATCCACGCTTTTATTGAGGATGTCCTACACAGAATAAAATACGTCTATATCTGAAGTTACGTTTATAGGTCACATAAATATGTAGTAAACATGTTTGTTCGCTTATCTGTTCAGACTTTAAATGTGTTTTGACCAATGATTAGAGGCTTAACCTGTTACAAAAGTAGTATTTAGCTTGAAACATTAAGTTTTTCAACATTTGACAATCTACATGTTTAGCTAAAGAAGTTTAGTTTTTCCGTATTTGAAATATTATTTGTTTAGTTTAAATAATTTAAAATATTAATAACATAACTGCTACTTTTATGGATAATTACTCGTGTATTAAAATGAGTAAGCGTTCGGACTGTGGTCCTTCGTCAGCCAGATGAAGCGTGATAATAATTTTCATTTTTAGTCACTTTACAAGTTCGAACAATATTATACTGGCGGTATTCCCCCTTTTTTATGTATGTATTTATTTATTTTTCTTTTTTCTTGTTGTGTACCAATAAACCAATATCACCAACTCTTATCTTATCTGTACGCGCTATATCTAAAACGATCTATATAAATAGTCGTCCCGCTATTGTAAAGCAGCCAGATTACCGAGTGTATAAGTCTCTATAACTTTATATCTCATATATAAATATATAGCATGTAAATATGTCATAATAATAATAAATGTTTCTACCAATGTCTGAATGGGTATTTGTTGAACACAACATTTCTATTCGAACCAACTGTAATCATGAGCCGTGATGGGCGCACCCCGCTCATTTTAGAGAGGTTTGGAGCTTTCGAAGTCAGAATGAGCGGTAACTTTCAAATAATTGAGATGAGAAGACTGGAGCTGCCTCTATATTTAGTTATCGAGGATTCCCGAAACGGCACATTAGTAGCCCAAAACGTCCCACTTTTTTATGACCCAAAACGGCACAATTTTTGCTCTAGAATTTTTCTTTTAATTTTTTTGAGTGAGTCCAAAACGTTACGCATTTTTGAGCTGTTCTTTAGGACACGATTATAATTTTAAACTAAATATACATTTCGTATTTCTTGGTATGCGGTAGACGTGCTTAAATGGATATCAAATTAATAGCCAGTAATAATGGCGGCTGTTGTCTGGTATTCGATTACTATAAATTTGAGAAGTTTCGCCCGCAAAAAAGTGGCGATATTGGCGGTGATTTGAAAGGAATTGTAATGTAACGGTTACGACCGACTCAAACAAATCTATACTCAAAGGAAAAAACAAGGTGGAACATGACCATGACAGAGTAACGGCCAACAAGCTACAGCGCCAGGAACTACGAGGACGACAGGCTGAACTTTACGTATCACCATTCTGTGGTCGTTTTTAGGTTTTAGTAGTTAATTTTTATTGAAATACGAATATGACAAAACAGTTACCATCTTACTTGGAAAATTTAAGTGATAACTCCAAACATACCTGAGAAAAAATTTATCGAACATATTTTTACTTTGTTAACCAGAGCCATAGCATCTCGGGAGATAATTCAGCCGTTTTTTCTTCTTGGTGTTTTATAACGGACGGTATTTTTAAAAACCATATACCATGAAGATTTTTAGCACTTTTTCTTTCGCCCTCGCAATTAATAACGTAACACCTTAGATGATTACTCATTTTTAATAGTTAATGTCGAGTGCACCCGAACAAAAATGGTGGCACCAAAAGAAATATTATAAATTCGTTAAATGGCAGCAGTATAGAGATTTTTACCCACTTAAAAATTGTCAACCCCTTCCCCAATATGACGTTTCAAAAATCTGCGGTGAAATATCTCTATAAGAATTCTCTTTCACCCCCAGAGCAAGACCGCAAAAAATTAATTGTATTTTTTATTATGGTGTTAACTTGTACAACTCTTTGTATGAGCTTATAAAAGATTGTAAAACACCTGCTAAACTTTTTGACGACTAATGTGTTCATTGGTTTATACATTATATATCATTGTTTTACGAGAGGCCAAAAAGTCGCATGATGACTTGGCCCCCTTACCTGTATGACAACGTCGAAAGCTACTGTCATGTATATCCACTGTTAAATTAATAAATTGAAATTTTCTACAAAGCACTCCGCAACACATTCAGTAAACGCTTTCTTCAAAGATTGGCAATGGAAATTACGCAGATTTAATTTGGAACACTTCGAGCACTCTCGTATTGTAAACGTAATTAGCTTTTTCTGTTTTCATGGAGCGAACCAGAGAAGCTGGATTTTCGTTTCCTAAGCAGAGGCTTTGTGTATTAAAATACAATTCATCGCTTAGCAGACGAAAATCCTGCAGCCTATGAACTTGTCACTTTGGCCACTACGTGGCTCTATGTAAACTGAACAGGCTTTATTAGAAAATGGAAACGGATCCGCAAGTGCAACTGGAATTTGTCATTTAAAGCGTTAAGAGTGATATTTTTGAGTGGTATTCATATCTTTTCTCCTATAAATTCCATATGCCGTTAGGATAGACACACTTTCTTCTTAAGGATCAAATCTGATTATTTCTATTGTAGAACGATTACAGAAATTATACGGTAAATTATGTGTACTTAAGGTTACCGAGCGAGTACATCGAGAACAGCGATTAATTATCATATCATTATTTCGGGGATTACAGAGTACAGTGATCGGACACTTGCAAATTTTGCGTACGGCATTTTGAATCTGAAAGTGATTTCAGAAATCAGGAGCGATTTTTTATATGGTATTTTAGGTTGAACTCGAGATTTTAGAACTGGTTTTTGCTCAGATTTCTGGATTTTAAAGTTCTTTTGAAGATTTCTAAAATCGCTTTTCTCTACGAACTACGAACCGCTCGGTACAAAGTGACCCAGGATCTATTTTAAAATGCTTGTAGAGAAATTATAATTATTTTATAGAAAGATTACAGAGATTAAAAAATGATTAGGATTATACATGAATACACTAAAAATAAATGAGTTTTGGGCGACTATGGTAATAATTTTAGCCAGAGTGTACTGTGTACAGCAATCACGGCAAGTGACTTTCCCTTCAACAGCAAAATAAGAAGAGAACAATGGTTTTTTTGTATTATTATAATTATTAGTAAGGGTTGGGTGGTTGGGTGGTTGGGTCAAGCACAACCTATCACTTCAACCAGAGGTCCATTGTGTAGCTCTAGCCTTTTAGACATGGAAAAGCCGAAGATCTCAAAAAAGCCAAAGTTTTTAGTCTGACAGTAAACTCCAGGTCCCACCCCTGAGTGAGACTTGGAGCCATCCATGAACCAAATAATTTCACTCTTGGTTCCAAAAACTGGGTTGCCAGTCCAGTCTAACAAGGAGACATCCCGAGGTGTAACCCACCGATTTTGTTCAAACTCGGGGGATTGGTAGACCTTCATGTATCATGAAAAATCCTACAGGGAATTTATTCAATGGGCAACCATTTTGCCATGGCAACGAAAAATATTTTTGACAACAAAAATTTAAATTTTCCCATTGAAAATAACATGGGATTCTGATCGATCCGTAGCCCCCCCCCCCCCCCCTGTGAAAAAGTTTAACAAATTTCCAAAATTCTAAAATGCCAAAAATAGAAAAAATAGATAAAAATTGACAAAAAAAACATCAAAACTGATCAACTTTTGATCAATTTGAGGTCAAAATCCCATGTTATTTTCAATGGGAAAATTTAATATTTTGTGTTGTCAAAAACATTTTTCGTTGCCATGGCAAAATGGTTGCCCATTGAATAAATGCCCTTTAGGATTTTTCATGATACACGAAGGTCTATCAATCCCCCGGGTTTGAACAAAATCGGGATGTCTCCTTGTAAGTGACTTGGAAAGTAAACACTAAACAGCTTTTCAAAGTGTAACTTTGCAGCCATGTTGTCAGAAGCCATCAATAAGATCGGTAAATGAATATTCTGGCTACATTTACAATAATTTATAATTGCAACCTCCTTTACATACAGATGGAGTGGTAGAATATTCAGGAGCACCTTCAGAGAAGCGTTTGGGGCTGTTCTCATAGCTCCTGTAATGCTGACACAGGCCAGCCTTTGCACAGTGCGTAATTCAGCCTGAAATGACTTAAGCACTGCCCTTGACCACCCAACCACTGCTGCATAGGCCTGATTATCATAGTATAGATCCAATAAACAACCTTTGAGCTAAGACACGAAGACTTGCTTATGGTACCCATTACTCTCCAGAATAACATTTTTGCCTTCCTGATACTAAGATCAAGATGAGGCTTCCATGTTAGCTAATTTGTTTAGTAAAAATCTTCTATAATCAAATCTGTCTCAGAGTGAGTTCTTTTTTTACTTTCAAACATTTTCTTTTGGCCGAATGTATTTCAGGGTTTAACACTGAAATTATTTGTAATAAATTTCCTTTTTATTAATAGCTGAAAAATTTAATAGATATTGTCGCGAATGAATTAACATAAAATACTATAAAGACAGACAAATTCCCCAACACAATCAGCCGAACCCAGAGACCGCGGGTCTGTCCCAATATCCGCCGCGGGACCCAAACAAAGGGTATCGGGGTATAAAAGGGCAGCGTCGCCGAGTCGAGTTACACTCGCCCACAGGTCTTACAACCGGTAGACACTGGCTGTAAAAGCCGGCCGATTCTAACGAGGAGAGACTGAGGTTGAGAAAACCTAGCCCCTCGTGCTTCAGCGACTTTAGGTATGTTATTGTAAAAGTATAAATAAACCTCGTCGGATAAAACAGTAACTTGTCTTGGTGTGGGGTGGCGGAGTGGTTAGCACTTTCGCCTCGCAGCAAGAGGAGCCGGGTTCGATCCCAGCTTGTGGCACTGGGTGAAAACTCGGAACAACTCCTTCTGCGTTGAGTTTTCAAGTTCTCTCCCCACTAAGTTAAGGGGTTTTCCCCCGAGTTCTTCGGTTTCCCCTTCCATAAAAACTTGTCTAGGTTAACGGTAATAGTTAGTGTAGGGAGCTGTTGGCTCGATCTCGTGGCATGCAGGGCTTGCCACCACCCTCCTACGCATTGTAACCCGGCCACCTGAATTAAGGGCTTCAAAAGTCGCATGATGACTTAGGCCTAAGGTGGTGCCTTGGGTATTAGCCTAGCTGATTATTATATTATTATTACTTTCACCCGTGACAACTGGTGGATACGCTGGGCAACCGATCGTACCCCACCGCCAATGAGCTGTTCCCTATACCCGGACTCCCTTGCCGACCACTACGGTTTCGCTATCAACGACATGGACGTTTGTTCTTCTTCAGACGACGACGCTCTAAGCCGCTCCTGCCGAAGACAGCTACCCCAGTTCTCTGGTCTCACCCTGACTCGTCGCCAACCCCGCAATATTTCGACTCCCGCTATGGCGACCGCTGCCGAAATCGCCACGGCTGTCGCCGCAGCCCTCCAGGCTATCAATCTCCACAAGCCCAAGGTCTCGAAATTCAACCCAGATTCGCAAGACAGATTTCGTGCCGCTTTTCGAACAAAGCACCGCCAACGAATAATATGCAGCACGTATCGCTTGCCTTCCAACGAGCCTCCCGGGAAAAGCCCTTGCGTGGTACTCAACAAAACTGCGCAGCCTGAACGGTGCAGTCCGTACTTGGAACCACTGGAAAAATGATCTGATTTCAGAATTCACCCGCTCGGGGATGGCCATTTTCAATGAACTAATGGCTCATAAGCGAACACCAGGACAGGACCCGGTTACGTACTATCGCTCGACACTCCCGCTATGGAGGAGAACGAAAAGGTTAATCATCTACTAAGCGGATTACTTCCCAGTCTTCGCGATCGTCTTATCTTGACGTGTCCAACGACTTCGAGATACTTTTTAGAAAAACTACGACTCATCTCGACCGTGCCAGCAGCTGACTCATCTGTCAACGAGTCCAAGCTTATTGAAATTCTCACAACGGCCCTGAAGACCAAGAGTGAAGATTTGAGTACCTCAACCGCGACACCCCTACTGCTTCACGATACACGTTCCGGACCAGGAAATATCTCCTAAGTTGAGTAACTCCGTCGGGAAGTTCGTCAACCCAAAAGATCACCGTCGTATCCTGCCTGCTATACTTGCGGTCGTAACGACCATCTAGCATCATACTGCCGTCAGTCCCGCAACGTCGACCGTCACCGTAGTCCGTCACCAAATCAAGGGAGAACCGGCTCACCGTCGCCCTGGAACTATCAAACCAACTTCAACCAAACACGGAACCAAAGTCCATCACCAGGTCACTACCATAATCAGCAACAAGGCGCCCGTAACCAGTCTCCTCATACAAGACAGTAATCATCGGGAAAGGACAACGGACGGAGGTGAGTGGAGGCACCGACCCATCTCCTCAAAAAGCCATACCCCTCCTCTACAGCGCACCACACAAACTCATACACGTTCCGGCTACAATCAATGATGTCCAACTACACGTCATCATCAACTCCGGTAGCCGAAAAAACATCATCAACCCAAATTTAGTCGAGAAACTCGATCTCATTACTACTGCCACTGGAAGTACCCAAGTGATGGTCGCCGACGGGAATATATTACTCCTCTTGGCCGCGCCTGCCTATACAGCTAGAAATCGGCAAAGACACCTACGACATCGAAACCTTAATCGTCCAAGATTTCAAATACGATGTACTCCTGGGTTTGAGTTCTGCGAGATCAGCCATGCCGAAATTAGTTTCTGAACCCGTACCGTAACCATTGGATCCTCCATCTTCCCACTATCTGACAATATTTGGACGCATGGGTATAAAGCCCGTAACACAGAAGACTGCGTTATTCCTCCCCACTCCGAAGCTCTCCTCGACGTGAGCATTCTCGGACAAACAGACACATTTTTAGTTTAGGCTCTACCAAGCACTCACGATCGCTATGGGTTATCGGTCTGTCGAACGTTGGCTTCATTTCAAAAAGGCCACGCCTCTATCCGCGTCGCCTACCCATACAATCGGCCAATAACTTTAGCGCGATATTCCGTTATCGCCACTGCACACGATGTCATAGATACCGCATTAGTAACGTCTACCGCCGACAGGGCCGTCTTTACATATTGTGAGGCCCTGGCACTTTTGATTTTGGGGGCCCCCTATGGTGGCGTACGAGATAGCAAGGTAGGACAGGGCGAAGAGAAATTTATCATTTATTTTTGGTATCATGTACGGCCACAGGGAGGGAGTAATTGCCGCCCCCCGCCCTTCAATAAGATATGTCCCGTTACCCTTCTTGGGTCTCAGTTTTTCCCGCCGTTATTTTCGATTAATTTTCGGAGACTAGGATAAACCCAAAAATGAACTGCGGCCCGTCCGCACCAGAGTATTACTTGAACTGTCGTTCTTCGTTTTGGGGAACACACTGCAGTAGAGTAATTACTTCAAATGTGTCTTATATAACTTACGGAAAGCTCGTTCATTTGAATCATTTATCAAACCGTTCTGTGTGACCGCCGAGCGAGCGAAGCGAGTGAGGTTGCTATATCATATGGCACTCCCTTAGAATGTCTGCTGGTGCCCATATTTCGGTTTTTAGAAATCATTTGTCAAATTTGATTTCGAAAATGACCGGAAGTATTCGAACAAATACCGTCAGGTTTGAAAATTTTAACTAAAGGGAACTTTTTATCATATACCAAATTACAACGTTTTAACTTGAGGAGTAAATTTTCATCGATTATGAAAGCGTGGTATTTAACAGATGGTAAATAACGTGATATAAAATGGGAAAAGTTTGGGCGGAAAATCACTAACCCGCGCCCAAAAATATCTGAAGCCATAGGAGGGAGCGGGAAATGAAAGAAGTGTTGGTGTTCCACACCAAAAAACCTGAGGTTATATTCCCTTTAAATAATGGTAAATAACACTACAGCATAAAATGGGAAAAGTTGTTAAATAATGGTAATTAACACAACAGCATAAAATGGGGAAAGATAACGTTATGGAATAGCTTAAACCTTTTGGCCCCATCAATCGTAGGATGATATTAAAACAATTCCTCAGTGATTTTCCCCCCTCCAACTTTTTGAACGTGCTACCAACATTGCTGATATAATTTTCTTACGCCTTTTCCATTGGCTTATGCTCTGGGTTTCTAAATACCTAAAGGCATAAGTAACAAAGTATTATATTTCTTATCACCCAATGCAACATTTTTAATGATATTCTGTTTCGCCAATGACAACCTAAATCATTATGTTGCTAAAAACTGACACCGGTCCTAGAATTACTTAGTCTTTGTAAGTTTCAGGTAACAACGCACGGGAAATCGTTGCTGTTAGCCATTTTCAACTTTTGATGAACGAGCCCATACCCTTTCAAAATTAAAACACTTTCACAAGTATCAAAAGAAAATTAACTTCTGCAAATATAAATTATTCTTTGATTCCGAAAAAAATTAAGATTCTCGGACAGATTCCTGTGATTTGGTGTATAACAATTTTATGAATTTGTTCACCGAGCAAGCAAACCCTATTTGTTTAGAACATTTCCTCGGCAAATATTTTATGTTGGGAAAGGGGCCCCACACGCCCTAACGCCGGCCCTGGTAAGAGAAAACAATTTATCGAAGGAAAATCAGCTCCGACTAAATATGCCCGCCGATTGCAATAAAATGTCCGAGGGGTAAGACACTCCGCGAACTCGGTGTAGACTGCCGTACCTTTGACAGTGCTAAATGGAACTCGCGAACTCTTGAAAATATGTACCTTTAACAGTGCTAAATGCACGAACTCGGTGTACAGATTATCTGAGACTGTCTTACCCCTCGAAAATGTCTCAGTGAAATAAAAAAAAAGTGGAGCCAAGATGAACTTTTTTTTTTCGCTTAGCCATTATTGCAAATATGAAATTTTATTGTTGAATGGTTTTGTTTTGAGCCTGAGGGGGCCCTTTTCGAGCTCGGGGCCCTGGGCCCTGGCCCAACGGGCCCAATGGGAAAGACGACACTGACCGCCAAAGACAAAACCACCGCTTTGCCTATGGATTTGGACATCGGAACAAAACTGAACCATGAGCCACGAGAGCGTTTACATCACTTCTTGCGACGTCATGCTTCTGCCTTCTCTCGAGATGACTGTGATCATGGCCGAATATCCCTCATTCACCATCAAATACACACTGGAGACGCCGCACTGGAAGTCACTCAAAGAGAGGGACATTTTAAAAGGGGAAGCCTCTAAGCTGATGGCCAACAATGTAATTCGTGAATCGTGCAGCCCCTGGGTAGCACCCGTGATTCTGGTGCGGAAACGTGATGGCACCTGGCGCTTCTGCGTCGACTGGCGACGCCTGAATAAAATCACGAAAAAGATGTCCATCCCATTCCTCGATCTCGCTTCGGGCTACTTCCAAGTTCCCCTTATCGAGGAAGATAAGGAAAAGACCACTTTCGTTACGCCGGATGGGCAGTACGAGTTTAACGTACTCGGAATGGGACTCTGCAACGCGCCTAGCACATACCAGAGGCTTATGTATAAAGCTCTGGGAGGACTAATGTGGAAGGTCGCCATGGCGTATTTAGACGATATAATTGTCTTCTCCACTTCCTTTGACGACCATCTACACCATCTCGACGAAGTCTTCACCTGCCTTACGAATCTGACTAGAAAAGATACCAAGTTCGAGTGGACTCCGGCAACCGACGCCGCTTTCCAGACTCGCCGTGAGTGTCTTATCTCCGGCCCAGTTATTCAACATAGATGCTGGGACCAGGTGTTCGAGATCGACACGTATTCTTCAGCTTACGGAGTGGGGGCCATTTTGAAACAAAAGTTAAATAACCAAGAACGAGTAATAGTAATAGCCTATGCAAGTAAAATCATAAATAAGGTGGACCAGAATTACAGTCCCACAGAAAGGGAATGTCTAGCCATCATCTTCGGGGTCAAGAAATTTAATAGATATACCAAATAAATAATATGTATCTATCCGCTCTTGCTTTGAATTTTCCGTTAAAAATTGGCTTGAGTAGACTATCCAATGATAAACAACTAAAATGACGGACCTTTGGACCGAGAGTAAAATCTCCCAACGCTACCGTCTTTATGGGTTAGAATTGCCGGACCCAGACACCCTGGTAAAGCCACCAGTTATTGCACCCCTTTGCTTGTTAAAGAAGGAGGAGTAAATGAGAATGCAAAAAAAGATAAAGAACCAGAAAGCAATTACCCGATGGGTCCGAAGTCACTCTGGTCGACTATACTAAAAATGGTCGGTTCGATATTCTGCCAATAGGTTTTCGAGCTATCCCATCAAGCCCTTACAAAAATATGTCTAATGAAAACCCGAGTTTTATCTCTATAGTTTTCCTTGGTTTTTAATACTTTTCCTAGGTTATTTTAATGTTTTATCTTTGGCTTTTTAGTAGATTTTATTTCGATACTTGAGTTAATTTCTGAACCTTTTATTAAAGTTATTTATATAGATTTACCAAATGTTTTGAAAAAACTTCACTGGTAATTTTAGTCAATTTCTATAGAATTTATTGTGTTTTTTGTTGTTAAAACACCAGTTTTTCACTGGTATATAGTGGAATTTCCGTAGAATTGGCTGTTTTTTTAAACAGCAATTGTTCATTTGTAAATTTAGTGGAATTTCTACACGATTTACCAATTGTTTTTTTTTTAGAAAACAGCATAAGTAACCGGGTAGCGGGTTACAGATTTGGCTTGTTGAAATATACATCGCATAAACTGTATGAGCATCATCCTTTAAACACATTATTCGCCTATTTACATGTATCACAACAAACGGAAGAAACGATAATTAATAGCAAAGACCTGGGACTTATTATGTTGCAGACAGTGTGATGCTTTTTAAGAAAATACCCTCAACTTTACATAATTAAGCAGCTTGTCGTGTATCAGAAATAAGGGCATTTAATTGACTATGCACAGTGTTACCGGTCATAGCGTATAAATAGTCTTTGAATACAAGTTTTCGGTCTCTACCGAAAGATATGATATCCAAGTCTCAAGGTCTCATTCGGAATATATGGTCTCAAGGAAGATTGGGTCACTTGGGTCTCCAAATCGCCGCCGGAAGAACTACTCTCCAGGTCTTTGCCGAAAGATCTTATCTCCGGGTATTCAGATCTCCGTCGGAAGGTCTGGCCACTAGGTCTACGTCGGTAGGTCTCGTCTCCAGATCTCCGATGGAATTTCTGTTCTGCAGGTCTCTGCCGGAAAATCTGGTCGCCAGGAAGATCATCTTCTGACGGTTTCTGATATATAATTTCCACTTTGTTTTGGTAACAAGTCTCCGGTCTTTCGTCTTAACTGAAAGTCTTGGTTTCCGATTTTTCAATAATTGTTTTTCTAAGTGAAATTTAATTTAATATTTGAAACCGTTTCGATTACTAATAGACTTTGGATCTTCTTAAAAATCAAGCCGGCGAAGGAGATTGTTCAGGCCTAGCATTTCGTATGAAATGTGGATGCTACGGTTCGCCACATCTGTCGTAATTTTTGATTTCTTTTACATTTTACCGTTTGCATAAATTGAATCATTAGTTATGAATATTTATATCTCGAACTCAACGTTAGCTTCTCGGCCTTTTGGTTAAGACCAAAGTGAAGTATCAGTGTTCTAAATACTCTTAATTAGGTTATTGTTGTTATGTTATTTGTTGTGGCATCTACCCCAAGTCAATCTGAGCTCCTCTGCAAGCTGTTAAGAGTTTTCGTAAAAGGATATTATAATATTCAAAGAATTCTCTAACGCACTCCAATTATCCAATTTAATTCTATAAATAAAGCTATAAGAACTCTAATAAAATTCGAAAGTTATACCATAGATATTTTATACAGTTTTTCTATATAAACAACCAATAAAAACCTTTAGTGTTCTAAGATATTGTTAAGAACATCTTTCGATGGGTTATAATGTTTTCTGAAATAACATTCGGTAAATTCTATAGATTTTCTACTATAATTAACAGTAAAAAATTGGTGTTTTCTAAAACACAAATCAGCCCATTCTATAGAAATGCCACTATTTAAAATTGAAAATTTTCTATTTTCAAACAAAAAACATTCGGTAAATTCTATAGAAATTTCATTATATTTACCAGTGCAAAAAGTGTTTGTTTCCTCAAAAACCAATCAGATAATTCTATAGAGAAAACTTTAAAAGGGTTTTTTTACAGAAAATTGACCCAAATTTCTAAAGAAAACCCATTGAAAAACCAAGGAAAAGCTATGGAGATAAAACGTGGGTTTTCTATAGACATATTTTTGTACGGGTTTGATCTTAAAGCCACCACTGTTGCCGAGCTTGAAGGAAAATATAAGTCTTTTACTAGATAAAGCTGGTCAAGCCTCTTTTGTTAGAGAAGATTAATTCTTTCCATTTAAGGTGAAGTCAAACTAAAGCATGTATTTGGAGTAAAAAAAAACAATGTATGTCTTTTACATACAAAGCTTAAAACTTTCGAATAAAATCTAGAGTACCATAATGGACGCTTTACGGTCAAACTTTCCTGGAAAGGTGATACGAAAAGCCCCGTTCAAAAGTATTTTATGACACGAAAAAGATTCTTAAGTCAAAAAAAATTAGTTTCGAAAAAAGGTACAGTTATTAAAGAAAATAGATATACACTTAAAATTCTAAGCAACCAGGAAGTAGAAAAATAACGGTAGGTTAACGGTAATAGTTAGTGTAGGGAGCTGTTGGCTCGAACGCGTGGCATGCAGGGCTTTTCACCACCCTACGCATTGTAACCCGGCCACCTGAATTAATGGCTTCAAAAGTCGCTTGATGACTTATGCCTAAGGTGGTGCCTTGCTGATTATTAAGCATCACTCGCTTAAAAAGAATGAAAAAATCCTGTAGCGCTTGTAGTCCATGCGGGGAAAGCCCTTCTCCAAATACAGGGTGTTCCAGTTTCAGAGAGGTCTGGCACAAATTTACAGGCTTTTTTCCAATTTCATTGCCCACGAGTCTCTTTTCTATGGTCTCTGAAATTCGAAAATCGATTGCTAAGCCTAATTTATCTTAGTGTTTTCGTTAAATCATGTTAGCGTTAGATTAAGGTTTTTTATATAACTGGTTTAGCGAAATTAGTTTTATCTTCTGGGTCAATTACATACCTAGGATTTTTAAATGTATTTTGGGTCTTAGACAAATTTGTAAGCAAATAAAATTGGGAACCGTTTAGAAGTAGTCCTTACAAGACTTTAGCAGTCGTGACAATAGATTAATTCTGTTTAATAAGGTGAAATATACAGAATCCCGAATATATATTATAATACATAGTATACATAGAATCAAGTAGATTATACAATTATTGGTTTACCGTTCAATGTGATTAAGTATCGTCATACCCACGGTATAAAGGAATTAGTGAAAATTATGTGTATATTATATTATAGAAAATACTTAAATTTATTAATTGAAAAATACCACGTAGTGGTGCCTGGTTTTTGTTGCATACGTGGTTACACTTCCAACGTCATAAGACGAATATCCACTGGTATTTTTGGTGCTTAATGATTTCGCCAACCGATACCAACTAAATTTATATATAAATTTTTTTAAAACCGCCAAAATGACTTCCACTGGAAGACCCTCCGCCACAAGTGCCACCGCTGCAACCTGAACTCGGAGAGTAATCGCTGGAATATTCACTTGAATGACTTCCGCTGGAATAACCTCCACCACAACCACCACTGCTACATCCAGATTTCTTGGAAAACCCGCCGTAATGACTTCCACTGGAAGACCCTCCGCCACAAGTGCCACCGCTGCAACCTGAACTCGGAGCGAAATCGCTGAAATATTCGCTTGAATGACTTCCGCTGGAATACCCTCCACCACAACTGCCACTGCTACATCCAGATTTCTTGGAAAACCCGCCATAATGACTTCCACTGGAAGACCCTCCTAAAATCGAAGGACCAGAGTTCTGAACGCTAGTTCGCTCTTCGCTCTCGGAATAGGACCAAGAACTTCCACCACAAGCTCCACCACTACATCCGGATGTTGGCATTAATTTCTTCCAAAATAAAGCTAAATTAATAAAGACATCGTTCGTTATTTCAAACAGTGATATAAATAAAATATGTTAGAAGTTATGAACGAATCCAAGATCATCAGCCTCTTTAATTTAGAAAAGGTAAGATTATTAGGATTCGCTCTTATATTTTCACTTTTTTAGAAAAAGATCTTTTAATAAAACTATCGCAAAGGCAAATACAGAATTCGTGTTACCATTGACAACTTTTTTGTCTATGGTTTATCTTTATACTGCCTATAGGCCTAGGCAAAGCGTTTTTCAAATTTGTGGCAGCCTGTTCGCGAGGTTTATAACAGTTGACGATGATTCTATTAAAGGTAAAATTTTTCATAGAAAATTCGTAATTTGTTTGATTACGTGATCTCTTGTGCCTGGTTAAAATAGTCAAAAGATTTGGGTAGTTGACTCCTTGTGGAACAACCACGGATTCTGCGTGAAACCATAAAGTTGAACTTCATTATTATTATAAATTTTTTTAAGAGAAATTTGAATGCTGAACCTACCCAAAACAAACGGTACCATCTCGACAACTTGAATGTTGTGGTTCGATGGCAAAGCATTCAACACGATTTGTTTTTTCCCCTTATTTCTTTGAGCATCTGCGGTTGAATATACGTGCTTTTCGAAGCAATCGGTTTCCTATCACACATATTTAAAACAATATATTAATAATAAGATAACAAAACCTGAAAATAGTTTTCAATCCGTTATTCGAGGGATTTCCTTTTGGTTTGATGTCATCACTACGCCCGTTAGGTCAGTGTCGACTTAGAACTCACAATGCATTGTAACCCGGCCACCTGAATTAAAAGGCTTTAAAAGTCGCTCGATGACTTAGGCCTAGGGTGGTGCCTTGGGTATAACCCTAGCTGAATATTATTATTATTATTATTATTATTATTAAATCGCTTACGACATGAACGTAAGATGGCGTAACGGGTGACCTCAGAATATCTTGGATCACGGTCGTAAATAGCCAAGTTGTCTTTTTATGAGACGTCACTTTCTTCATGATTGGCGCCTTTCAAGCAAGATAATTATTAGCAGGAGGTCGCGCTGAATGCATTAATCCATATCAAGTGATTGCGAAAAAGAATTTTCTTCCCTGCCATTTGCAAATTGTAGTGGAGTGGACTACATTTAAATTTTCAAACTTTACAATTTAATTTATTTGTACGGCCAGAAGCTGTTGGGTTTTACAATAGAGGAAAAAACTAAAGATAACGCACTCAGCCCATTTCTTGAAAAGTGGTCGGTTAGCGGGGTAAAATTATTGCTAAAATTATTTTTTCCTCAAGATAACGAGACGGCGCTATTTAGTTTTCGTTTGCTATCCAATTTTTTTTTAATTTAGATTTTATATATCACCACTTAAATACATTAACTGAGATAAGGTAGTGAGTATTTAAAAAAAAAACACTTTTAAAGCTCATCTTTCCTCTGTAGTTTTACACCAACTGGCACCGCAGCTACGGTAGTTCTCGTGCATTAAGAAATAAATGTTTCTATAATATGAAATTAATAAAATGTGCAAATATCACATCTTACGTTGAAAGACAACGCATCGTAAGTTTTCATTGCCGTCAAAAACTAGATAAGTTGGTGTATTAGCAGACGCTAAAGACTTTTAATGGTACGCAATTACGCGTCTTAGACGTTTATGATGTGTGAAATAGATGCTATAAAAAGTTCATATTTGCATTTCATTATAAATTTACACTTTTTTGTGTTTCCTCCATGTTAACACAGAGCAATTACGACTACCATTTTTAGGCATTTTTCTTCAGATTGACAAAAGCAGATTGCTGGCGAAACCTATAGGAAGATCGCCACCAAGACTCGTTTCAGTCGCCAATAAATTATATTCGAAATCAATGTTACTAGCGACTGCCAGCAAAGACAGGGTTGTTTAGAAATATAGTCTGCTAGATAAAGTGATCGCTCTTAAGTAAAATCGGATTAGAGTTAGGTGTCTGCGTCAAACACGGACTGAACAAATGGTCTACAAAAATCGGAACTTAAATAAAAAACATTATTTAAATCATCAAATGACGAAAATATCACGACCATATTCGTATTAACATCCGGCTAGTTTTTACGTTATAAAGAGCATATCAACCCTGATTTAAAAGAATATGTTACGACAGACATACGATTGAAACGAAACGGGTAGCTTTTCTATGTAATTTAAAGCCGAGTTCACCCTTGGAAACGTTGCGTTGGACGGAAAATTTTCTAAAAGGCTACGAACCACTGCGAAAACGAAAGGAGGTAAAACTTTTCCGAGGGTAAGTGTGAACGCGGCTAAAGACAGTCAGTATGTTGCGCTGATTTGAAAAAGCGCATTTGAAAAAAGGTAGAAAAAAACACTTACTCCAGGTTGGCAGAGGATCTTTGAATAGTAGCCTGGTAATACATTCAACAGAATTACACCTAAAAAAGCGAAGGAATAAAGCTTAAAACAAAGATGCAGAGCGTAGACGTTAGTTCATTCTTTTATTGATGTTGAAGCGAGGGCTAATCACTTAGAGTTTGTCTAAGGGGAGTACGAAAAGATTAAACGATGACTACTAATTACGGGAAACGTGAGCACCAATTACGCAGAATGAGCAAGCCCTCGCAATTAAGTTGGTCAAATATTTTCCATGGTTTCGTTTAAGAATTGCAATCTTTTGTAAGTTTAAGTTTTTTTAAACAATTATTGATACATTTAGTTATAAATAAAGGTTTTAAACTAAATCTAAAGTTCCGTGTGTACACCTTTTATCCTAAATCAAACTATTCACCTGTTTGAGTGGTGAGAATAACTATACAGCGTCAACTAATCGGTAAAGACAATGGGAATTTGTGCTACACTTTCTACACGTCATCAAACGCTATAGAGTAAAGACGAGTTATTGGATTTGTTAATGTGTAAAGTTGAAGTCGTCTGCTTAAAACCAAGTTCGGAGCTGCTCTATTGGGGTGGCCGGCGAATAGTTCAATTTATATTAATTTGTTTGAAACTCTTTACGCTTAAGGATTAAAATAAAATTATGACGTACTTTAATTATTATATTTTGATTCGATTTTTAGAAAATGTGTACAGCTTTGTTCCCAGAACAAGTGAAAGTAATTAGTAATTAGTATTTAATTTTTTTAAATATTTATATAGTAGCTGTTTTACAGCAACTTGAACGTCTTAAGACAGAATTCGAGGGCGATGGAGTTAAATTAGCTACCCCTAAACAGGACAAATGAATTAACTTAATCAAGGGCTCTCTAAATTCTTAAAATCGAACTTCATTCGGTGCAATTTAAAGTCGTTGTCTGTTTTAGGGTGTAAACTGCTAACCCTGTTTCATAGTAATACGCAAGTTACGCAACACGGACTCCAAAAATTAAGTGAACCCGAATAGGAGTAATTTTAATTATATTACATTGTGATTTCTGCAGTACATTTATTAAATTTAGAGAGCATTGTTAAACAACAATGAATTGGCATGCTTTTAAATTACTCTTTAGCGTATTGAAAAACACTACTTTTATCGTAATGCTTATTCTCAAAGAAATATTTGCGTACACTTTACATAAATAAAATTAAAAGCCAATTCTATGAAATTCAACGCGAAGTAATATTAACTTAAATGATGAATGAAAATTAGGATTTACACTTACAAATCAAAAATTCTTGTTTCGAAAATACTGGAAGCATGGTGCCGTTGTTAGATTATCCTTAGAGAGGTTTGGTTCAAGTGAATTTATCGCGAAGAATGAAACAGCAAATTATTAGCGCAGTAATAATATAACAAGACGCCAAACAAAAACTTTATGGTTCTTAAAGTTAAACGTCTGTTATAACATACCTTCTTTGTCTTCCGTGCCTTTGTTTAAAAGTAAATTTAACGGCTGAATAATAATAATAGTACCTAGACGAAATAACGTGGAAAATAAAAATATCGTTCTGTCAAATTAAAACGTGGGTTTCCATCGGTTTGGGATAATATATCTCGGATTTTTGTAGCTTAATATTTTTTTGTTTTAGATTTCTAAATTTGGACTTCTGGTGGCTGGCGAGTCATTTGCAGTCACTTACGTACGAATACTGGTCAATTAGTTAAAATATTAATAACGCAATCCAACGCAACGCAACGCAATGTAACGCAATGCAACGCAATGTAACGCAAGGCAATGTAATGTAATGTAATGTACTGTAATGTAATGTAATATATATATATTACATTACATTACAGTACATTACATTACATTACATATAATATAATATAATATAATATAATATAATATAATAATAAAACCTTTTGATACCAAGTGATTCTGGATCAAATGAGAGAGGGCTTTAAAATTTTAATATTTTTTAAGTCATACTGTAAAATATTTGTTCAAGCAATAATATTTCACAATTATATTAATAATATTTAAAATTTTTAACAGTATTAATAATAATAATAATAATCAGCTAGGCTAATACCCAAGGCACCACCTTAGGCCTAAGTCATCAAGCGACTTTTGAGGCCATTAATTAAGGTGGCCGGGTTACAATGCGTAGAAGGTTGTGGAAGGGGAAACCGAAGATGTCGGGGGAAAACCCCTTAAACCAGTGGGGAGCGAACTTGCAAACTCTACGCAGACGGAGTTGTTCCGAGTTTTCACCCAGTGCCACAAGCTGGGATCGAACCCGGCTCCTCTTGCTCCGCCACCCCACATAGTTCACAATTGTCAAAGTAATAATATTATAAACTTGTCAAAGTAATTATATTTTAAACTTGTCAAAGTAATAATATTTTAAACTTGTCAAAGTAATAATATTTTAAACTTGTCAAAGTAATAATATTTTAAACTTGTCAAAGTAATAATATTTTAAACTTGTCAGTAATTATTTAGTTTAGTTTTTCCGAGTATGACTTTTGTAAGCTGCCAAATGGTAAATTTTTTATAAAATTTGAAAACATTGTTTGCAAAAAGTGCTTTGCCGTTAAAAATCGAAAATATTTCAAAAATGTAACGTAAAGAATGTGTTGGGGTTAAGGACCCGTATACAAGTGTAATCCACTAATCCCTCTAAAGTATGAAACGTATTTTATGATACATATAATCAAACTAGTCGGTATAATAACATTTGAACAGCCTCTCACATTTTCCACGTTGTCGTGGCTTCCTGATTTAAGATAATCGCTGTATATTGCATTTTATTTTGCTCGCTTAATAAAACCTTTCTTGGACCATTGTTATATCTGTTATAGAACAGGTATTTGAGAGCCACATTTTTAATATTTTCTAGACATGAAAAATATTTCGCATTTACAATTTGTAAATTAATTTATAACGTAGTTTTCAGAGGTCAAACACAAATTATTTAAAATAAATTATTGCCTGAATTTACAAATACACTGCAGTTTGGTTTTGTGGGTTGAGTTTCGTTAGCTAGCTGATGTAAACTTTGTTTCGTGCTAAACAATAGGCGCCCCATGCATTTTGCTCAAAAACTATATTACCTATAAAATGTGAAATTTTCGGGATGTATACACTTTCGGGTTAGGTCGTCGTTATTTGTAAATTTCGGTAAAATCGTGACATTTTGCATGGATTTAGAATTTTATTTCTTTAACGCTAGGTGGTAGACGAAAACTGCCACGAACAAGTTGTAGAGCATACTCGAAAACCATAATTGAAATTGGTTGGGTCGTAATAGATCATTTTGTCACCGAGATATTAGGTCAGGAAAAATGACAAGTTGATATAGAGGGTGGCCTTAGAGCCTGTTGTAAAAGTATGTTTGGCTAGGATTTGTCAATATAACTTCTATGGTCGAATCCTTGTCAAGCCTGCTTTTGCAGCAGGCCCTTAGCCTTTTCACAACTAATTTAAAAAGAAACCTACCTAAATTAAATTGTTTGTATGACTGCTAAAAATTACAGTTTTCAAACCATTTTTTATTAGTAATTAATTTCGAGAGAAAAATACAATTTCCGAAAGTATTACAAAAATTCACAAATTTACCAGTCTTATACTAAATGAGGTTCAATAGTTCGAACATTCCGCTGCTATTTACGTTCGTGTGCGATACTGCATATTTTGAAATTAATCACGGACCATAGCTGGAGTTACGAGTAGAAACGCTGCAATAATTCTCTGGCGCAAGTCTTCTTCGCTATTGACTGGCGTCTTATAAACTTCCGGCTTCACGAATCCCCACTGGAAAAAGTCCGGTGGTGTCAAATCTGGGGACCTAGGAGACCATCGCACTGAACCGTCATGCTGCATGGAACCAATGCTGTGGGATGTCGATCAATGGTACAGGTTCCAACGCTTCTGCAACTTCATTCTGTAGGAAGGCCAAGTTGTTCTCCCCATTAAGCCGATTCGTTAAAAAAAAATGGTGCAATAACGCGATCTCCTAGTAGACCAGCCCAGACGTTGAAGTGAAATTGGACCTGATTGTGGTGAAGAAATCCAGAGTGCGGGTTTTCATCGCTTCACATGTGGTTGTTCTGTCTATCGAAAATGAGCACTCATCGGGCTCACGAGGAGCAAACGGAGGAAATTTTCATTTTCATCGGCCATGGTACTGAACCAGTTGCAAAAGTCCAATCTAAGTCACCTATCACCATCGTGAAGTGCTTGGTGGAGCGTGGCACGGTATTGATGAAAGTTATGGTGGTCAAGGACACTTCAGACAAAAAACGTTAACAAGTCCAAATCGAAGCATGCCATTCTTATACTTGCTCGAGGGTAGGCTTCAAAGTAGGTGATGACTGTGTCTTCCATATTAATGTGATGATGTCCCCGTCCGCGGAATCTGGGATTCACGTTGCCATCATCTTCAAAGTCCCAGATAACAGTGTGGTGATCTGGTCGACTCTCAGGATAGAACATTTAAAATAACGATATCGAGTCATACTTTATTACTGAAGAACGTTGAGATAATGATTCAAATATCGGTAACTCCACACTTAAAATACTTAAAAGGAAACCTAAATTTAAAGATTTGCGAAATTCAGTTGGCCTAAATTAGACATTTTTGAAGACTTCTTAGCATTTTGTAACACTTTTGGAAATTGTTTTTCTCTCAAAATTAATTACCAATAAAAAATTACATTAAGGGGAAGCATTTTGAACTATTAGTAGCAAAATAAATCAGCAGATGGCGCTGACCGTTGCACTTTTCGCAGGTACTTCCAATCTTACAGCGCCATCTACAAAATAATTATATTGAAGCTAGCAAAATGTAGAAAAAAATTACAAAATTCATGAATTCTTCGTGAGATTCGTATTTATAAAATATATTAACTTAATAATAAAATAATTATTTCGTTTTATTATTGCAATATTTTTAAACGTTTAGTAGCATTTTATATAGCGAAATAGAATGGTTGTGGGAACCGTTTTCCCCCTAAATAAATTATATGGGGTGAGGTCTTGTTGCAGCTCACCTGGTAAGGCGTGGAAAGGGAAGATTGTACGACGTATCGAACGTTACCAAGAATATCGCTTCTAGGTGACCCGTTGCCAGACTGAATCGGACGAACTTTATTGTTTGGCCCGTGGCGGAGGATAGCGTGGTAGGGGGGGGGGGGGTATTGGCTCCATGGGAGATCTCCACTCCGGTCAATTTTCACCGTCAATAGACGACAGTAATTCTTCGAAAAAGTGTTGGCACCGCTTTCATTACATTTTGTGGGTAGTAAGAGGTTTTATACAGGTATATGACGTTTTTGGTTCAACTATATTTTTCTTCCTTCGTTCGTAGTCTTCATTGGACCAACTTTTTTCGTCATTTTCGATTCGTCGCGTTGGACATTGGAGACTTGATATAGTAGATTTGATTTTGGTATATCAAATTACGATACCCGTTCTCCAACTTAGCCGTCTCAAATTTTAAATGACGCTTTTAGTTATTTAATTAAAAAAAATCGTAAACGTGTCAGTTCAAATTCGGTTTTTGCGAGAAATATCCTTTTCAAAAACGGGGGGGGGGCGGCTACACTCGAAAACAGGAGAAAAATTTCCTTTCCAGATTATCCCCCCCCCCCCCTTTGCGTGGCCTGCGTGAATTGAAACCCCCCTCTCAACGCGTTGATTCTCTAGCCTTTCGCAATACGTCTTTTTGCTCTGGACTATCAGTACGGTCTGTATACCGTTGACCCTCAGGTTCAATTTTACTTTTGTAGAAGGCCCCGTGTTTTTTTTTTTCGAGATATAATTTCCCCGTTCAAGATGATGTCTCTAACTGTTACCCTCCCGCTGAAAGTTCAAGGGACGTTTTGGTCACTCTAGAATGACATTGTGCTCTTATATTTTTTGAAGAAATAAATCATCTTAGGTATCGTAAATAAATACCCTTTCCGAAATTTGGTACCGATTTGGCCCCGCGCTCGCCATGTTGGGTGGAAATTTTTTATCTATAGGTTTTAGCATAGGTGACGTTGGCCTACGTCACACTGTTAGCTCCCTATTATGGAGAAAATATTTTGACAGTGTTTCTCAGAGTGGTACACAGTTAGTTTTTAACATACCAGTGATTATAGGGAGCTAACAGTGCGACATGTTGTGACGTCATCCATGCTTTTCCCTATTAAAAAAAAAATTCCAACCAAGATGGCCGCCATGGCTAATGCTAGGACTGCCCACCGGGAGTGTTATCTCCCTATTTCTAAGCCAGAATAAAATTCATTTATTAAATTGTGCCATTTCGATCCCACAGATCGTTGTCAGCACTGCGCGATACTGTGAAGTAACTTTGCCGCGATCAGAGCCGTCAGCCTTACGATAATTATCGTCGTATCATAGATGATAAAATATGTGGATATACAAAATCTTTAATATATCAATGATGAAATCTAAATAAAAGAAAACGCTTATTTATTCAATCCTGCCAATTTTACCCTACAAACCGTTGTCAGGAAACTATTTAATCCATATCTCACTCATTATTTTAAGGTGCAGTATCTAATCACGTTTATTATGGGGCCGGGGGTGCAACAGTCAGTCTTGCCATCCGTAGGATAGTTATCGTCGTAGATATACAAAATCTTTACTCTTAACTATATCAGTAAATGATTTTACGAATTATACAGTATACGATCAATTCAACTAGCTGGGGCTTGCCAGCTAGTGTATTTATATAGTATGAACAACAATAATAATTAAGATCAATGATGAAACAATGATTATGTTGCGACAATCAACGCCTTTTTTCCCGTTTCACGGGGGGGGGGGTGGGGAAGGGCAAGACAAAATTTCACCTACGTTTAATTTCATTGCGTTGGGAGCCAATGAAATACCCGGATGATTTTATTTATTTTAAGCGGAAAAAAAGTACCGGGGGGCTGGGGGGGGGGGGGAAGACAACGGGTAAACGGAGAGAAACGCTAAAGAACATCTCGAAATACTAGACATTCTCCCTAGGTATAAATAAATACATTCTTGATATAAATATTCGAAAAAATCTAAGTATAAAAACAGGTATTGAAAACTGAACCCTCCTCTTGCTTACGCCACTGAAGCCCGTGAGAAAAGAGGTTTCGTGAGACCTTCGGACGGATCATCTTGACATTTTGAACCACGAGACCGCCATTGAAATTATACAGGTGAATGTAAGGAAACGGACGTTCCGTCCTAATGCAGAGAGGCCAGCTAAAAATGTGAATTTACGCCCCCCCCCCCCCTCAATTATGCTCACGCGCCTATTGAGGACTAACACGATTTTCACTCGTATTTATAACCACCAAACTAACCTGGCAGTTTAAAACATGAAATTACTTTATATTTCCAGATATTTCAGTAATAATTTGATTAAATCGGTAAATCGGTAACTTAAGCTAAAATTAAATTTAATGAATTAGGTATTTAGTGTTTACTTTTTCGATTTCGAATAAATTTGCATTTCCCTTTATACTGCAAAAAGTAATTGTCAATTTAATAATTTGAAAAAAATGGCTTGAATAAATGAAAAAACCATTCAGAGCGAGATAAACTTTACAGCCACTTTATTTCGGGAAACAAAACGAGGGCGGGGGGCGCTTTTTAGCAACCAGTGCTTCAAGGGGTATAATCCTAAGCTTGACCGAGATGTTTCATTTCTGTAATACCCCTAAAACCCTGATACCTTGCAGCAGAGAGTTGGCGCCTACAAGACACGACTCTTGTTGGCACAGAGGTTTTCACATCTAAATGGCGTCGCCAATGACGGCTTAAAAATAATGGGCTACTACTTTATGCACACTTATATCTGTTCGGACCCCTTCCAAAACTTTCTATTCCTCCCCGTAAAGGCCGTAAGGCAAGACGAGTAGTCGCCTAACAGTAGACTAAGGACCTGAACAAAAGCACTAATACTCTATAAGCCCCCAAATATTTCCAAGAAAAAGGGGATTTCCCAATTTTAGCTTGAGGTCCCTCATATTTCGGTTTACTTCGACGCATAAAACCGATAACGTATCACACGTACCATTTTCTCGCGTTCTCGTAATAGTACAGAGTAGAGCTCACGTAAAAGAGTCGTCATGGAAAGACAACTTTCTAAAATGAATTTCCCATTATGTAATTTACTAAATTTCTGAGATTTGTATGTGTGCCTTCCTCTGCTTCAATTTGACAATTTGTATTGCTTAACAATTTGTTTCCTCAATTTGATGTTATTCGTGAATTTAAATTTAATCAGGTGTAAATAAGGTTTTTCTCTATTGGTTTCCTCAATTTGATATTACTTTTTTTTAAATTTAATCAAGTGCATATAAGTTTTTTTCTCTATAACTAAAATAAATCATGTGGTCTTTTTTTTCAAATAAAATAATCAAATTCCTTGATAAGATTTGCTGTTACATAATTTTCAGCTTTTGTATTGTTTAACTTTGTTTTTGTATTTGATATTATCTTTAAATTTAGGGTTTTCCTTTATAACTGTAAAATAAATCCGGTGGTCTTTTTCAAATAAAATATTCACATTTCTTCATAATGTTTTTCTCACCATTTTCAATTAATTTGGTACACCATTTTCATTTCTAAATTTCTTACTGTTTTAAATTAAATTTTTTCTAAGTATAACTCCAAAAACTGATACAATATTATGATTTTCAAGAGCTGATAATTTTCCTCACTTTTTCTAGGGCTAATTCTACCGTAGAAACTGAATTCATGATTTTCGGTAAAATGGCTAATTTAATAAGCAAATTATGCAAGATAGCTTTCTTTATAACTGCCAAAAGTTTTTTTTTTTCAAAATTTAATATTATTTTCCTTCTCATTGCATCACTTTGTCCGATATTTACCATTTTCACTGCTAGCTTCAATTATGAATGCAAGACGTCACAAGCATGGCCGTATCTAGACAGGTACGAGTGGGGTATGCGCTCCGGGCGTCACTGACCTGAGTAACCATTAGGAGCACCAAAATATCGGTTTCAAACATTTTTTGCTTTTATTAGGGGGCGCCAAATTTTTACCCCCGGGCGCAATTTTTGCTGGCTACGACCCTGAGCAAAGCGTCATCCGCTACTCCACGGCCCCTCTTTTCTTATGGGGCTGGCTATCAACCTTTCTATAAAATACCGTGGTCTTCTCGAGGGCCTTCTTAATTGAAACATTTGAAAGTATCTCTTCCGTTACTTTTAACCTCTCTTACTTTTTACGACAGGGACCACAAGATGTTACAATTTTAAATATTAAGTAACTAAAAAATTCCAAACGTAACAAAACGCTCCCAGACATTCTCAGAAATATTTATTAATACTAGAATTAACATTCCAAATTATACGTCGAATTAAACCATTTATTCAACTTCTATAGGGTTAAATTATCGAAATATTCGATTAAAAGTTTAAGAATCTTAGGCCGCGTTCACACTAGAGACTTTGGAAACGCTTTGAAACGGTTTCAAAAAGTCAAATTGTAAAATTTTGGTATCAGCTGGATTAACAAGCAAACGATAAATTCTCTTGACATAAAATTTTTAAAAATGTAGCTTTTGAAACCTTTCCAAAACTTTTCCAAAGTCTCTAGTGTGAACGCGGCTACAGTATAATTATCAAAACGATCTGACAACAACTTTAATAGTTATCAGATTAGTTTATGAAAGTAGCGTATACTCTAATACTTTCAAAAATGGGAAACCGGGTGAAATAAGGACGTTTTGAGAGAGTAGCGCGAACGCTTTAGAGCTCTGGTAGAGAGCCCAATATGAAATAACGCAAATGAAGAAAGGCTAAGCGGAGGGGAGAGTAGATTTGATGGACAAGCGTAGCTAATCGCGGTCCGCCAAAGAAGGGGTCATAGTTTTCAGGGGGAGGAAAGAAGTGTGTCCGTTTTTCTACTCTACTACCTTTACTACCAAAAACCTCCGTGAGGCTTCTATAGTAGTACCATTCACTATTTAAAAAAAAAAATCCCTCTTCGAAAACCTTCAAGCTGCCATCTACACATTTTTTTTTCTTTATTTCTCGTTAGTTTGGAAAACAACCTCTAGGTAGCCCCCGCGTGCAGATCCGAGTATAGGAAAACTTATCAAATTCTAATATTTTTAGATAATGTGTTTAGTTACCAAAATATAATAGTTTTTTTTTAATTTTTTTTTCTATTCAATAAAGTAAGGTTAAATTTACGAAGCGTATGAAACTAAAAGATTTTCGTAGTACTGAAGTATATTAAAAATGATGACGAAATATGTTAAATATTGCTTAATTTTGTCATCATATAAAAAATTTACCAAGTCTTCGATTAAAATTCGCCTCGAACAAATTTAAAATCGAAACTTCCAGATGAACTTAAAACCTTTCCCAAAGCTCTAGTGTGAACGGGTTTCTAGAATACCAGGCGCGAAGTTGATATGTATCAGCATTATTGTTCAAGTTTAATGCTCATTATTTAAATATCTATTTAAGATAATTGAATAATTATTTTTACACATGAAAGAATACATGTTTCGTAAAATGTACTATAAATTTGAGAGTAATATCGACTTTCAAAGTATTTAAACAATTCAGCCAAATATATTTAATTTTAGGTACTTTTTCAAGTTAAATTAATAATTAACTAAACGATGGAATCCAATTGCCTTCGAACAATTTATAGTTTGAACTGTGCTGATCACGATACAAAAGATCACGTGAAGTTATATTCAGCCATTTACGAGATAAACGGTGTTTTGTGAGAGCTTGTAAGCGCATTTCATCCAAATTTAAGTACAATTATTTAAATAACCATTAGCGATATCTAAATTCGGTTCGAAGGTTATTTAGAACCAGACCTCGTGATTACAAAACCGAAGAGTTCTTAGTAATCCGAGCTATAGAACTCTAGATTAACAAGCGCAAACACGTCACGTTTTTCTAACTTTCACAATGCTTCCCCTTAAAAAACATTCATTTTTAGCAGTCATACAAACATTACAATTTAGTAATTTTAAATTAGTTGTGAAAAAAGGCTAAGGTCACCTACTGGACATGCGTCAGATTTATAGCCCGGTGTACCCGGTAAGATTTAAACCACACCACCGGAGGTCTGTCATCATTATGCCCTACGCCAGCGTCCACAGACCAGGACAGGCGGCAAAACCAGCATGGGTAGCAGAACCCCACTACTGATGGTCGCGCCCTTGACGCAAGCCACTCAACCCAGCAGAAGGTGCAGCAATGGGTCGACCAGCCCCCACTTCGCACACAGCAGTGGGAATAAGAGTGGATGCTCTGGCAACGCCAGCCGGCACCCTACCTAGAAAGGTAGAGAGCCAAGCCCTTTGGAAGGAGCGCCTAAAGGGGAACGGCGGGCACACAGCAGCCCGCATAACCCGGCACAGCTGGCACCGGATATCCCGGTGGAACTTCAAAAAGCCGGAAAATGGGGCCGCCGTGCCCTCATACGGAGGCCCGCAGCCCCACAGCAGGCAACTCAATCCGCCGAGACGGCCAGTTTGCCCGGCCCCTCTCCGTTAGCCTGGGCCGAAGCCCAGTTACCAGCCCACACCGGACCAAAGTCGGAGGTGGAGATAGGACCATGTGGACGGAGCTAACATCTCCCAGTGTGCCACCGCCCGTGCTGGGTTACAAGAGCCGGACCCCGACTCCCCGGGAAAGCCACCAGTTATTGCACACTCCGACCCCTCGTGGGCCAAAGGTCACCTACTACCAACTTGTTATTTTTACTGACCTAATATATCGGTGACCAGTTGACCTATTCATATTTGAATTTCGTGCCAATTGATACACGCGCCATCTAACTAATTCGCGTTTCACTACCTTATTTCTAAAACCCGGTAGCTCGAAAATTTTGATTTGTCTTAAAATAATTTTTAAATTAAAGTGTTCATGTTTCGCTATCTTATTTCCAAAACCAGGTAACTCGAAAAATTCATTTTCGATAAAATTAATCTTGGGTTTACTAAGGTAATGTACGAGATGATTGGAAATTAGTTCAAACATAAATTTAATATTTAAAATATAGCTAATACATCGGGAGATTGTGTGTACTTAATTGCCCGTGACATCTTGTTAGAAATCACCTTCATTATTCAAAGGCTGAGCCGTCCTTATTTCCTTCAGCTTTTTGCCCGAATTAACCCGTTATTTCACCAATATTTGATTTTCACAAAATTGTTGTCTTTAATCTTTATTTTTTCAACGAACAAATTCCAAATATATTTCGATCTATTTAAAACGTTCCTTAATTTTCGACTGAAATTGATAAAATATATGTTCCATAGACTTTTCATTATCCCTTTAAATATGGATTCATATAACAAAAAGAAACCAATTGCAAACGTGGGCTCAAAATTCCCAAAGGTGATCTAGAAACATTAAATTGATTTCGATCTGTTCATTCAAGTTACATGATATTTTCATCAGTATGACCGGGAAATTGTATTATATATATTACAAGAAACCAAATATTAAAATTAAAGAAAAATATAAGAAAACAAGTTGGCAAGCCAAAATATACCTCTCCTCGGAAGAATTGTCCCTAGTGGTATTAATTTCTCGAGATAACCCTTAAAGATATATCTCCGCAATTTAGAGTTATTTGTTAAAAATATTAACCCATTTCTATCCCGCCCGGTATAAAATTTTAATTATAATTAAAATAATTGAGACGAAACGACCAATTTTAATTTATTCAGAATATCATAAGTTAAGTAGTTACAACAGTAAGTTAGACGTACTATAACAATGCACAATTGAATTAAACCCTTTTACAGAACAAGTTTATCAGTTAAATATAATACGAAGCAAATTTTAATGAAATATCTACAGAGGCTTTTTGGAATTACTCGCTTACGAAATACTTGCCGCATCTTTAACGCTCATTTTATTTCAACACTCGCCCTTGATGAAGATACCGTAGATATCTGGTAGTGGACGACTCGTTCACTTCCTGTTGACGTTGTGACGCATACCACATGAAAAAGACCAATGCCGTCCAATTTCCAATATCATATAATGACTCGCACACCCAAGAAATCATTGACTGCGTTAGAAATCGTAAATATCCAAATATCCACACCAAATGTATTTACAAGAAGCAAAAACCTTACCATCAACAAAGCACAGAGAGCCACTTGACTAACCGCCAGCTTTTAAAGCAATTAACGTTAAATTATCTCCTTTGAATTAACAGAACTATATATAGGTCGTTAAGAAAGTGGACCACCCACAGGGTCTACCCTTTAACCCTCTAATCTCGGCTGACTGCGCTAAAACAAGATTTAACCTTTAAAAAATACCAGATTAGGCCTTCATAAATTCATTAATAAAAAAAGACTTTATTACCTATTATGCTTACGATGCCTGTCTTAATTTCAGTGAATCTAAGCAGCTATCGGTGGTTCTGTGGTAGAGCGCTCGACTGCCAAGTCGAATGGTCTGGGTTCGAAACCTGGGTGGCGCATTTGTTTTTAATCAATAGAGAAACGCTAAATTAGAATTTCTTCGATGCAATAATTTCAATTTCAATTCTATTTCAATTAAACCAAAATTTCGTACTCTATTAAATACGCTTCCGATAAAGCTGAAGGTCTAATTTTCAATAAGGCGTAACAAGTGTCGGTGGTTCTGTGGTAGAACGTCCGCCTGTCAATCAGGAGGTCTCGGGTTCAAATCCCGCCCGATGCGATCGCAAATTGATACTAAGACGAATACCGTGTACAACTGGTGGAAACCCTGCCATTGGACGTTGAGAGGTAGCATTACACTCAGCACTCGGTCCGTCCCAAAGTCATTAAGAAGAAGTTGGAGAGAAAACGCCCATATAAACACAACAGACTCAACATGCACATCCATCAGAACACAAACACAACAAATTCAGCACTCACAACCTACGCATAAACATTACAAAAACCGTAATACACCAAACCGTCACGACGGTGAGCGAAAAAACACCATCCAAACCAAACCGCAAATGCATCCGTTAACGCTCACCGTCACACGGTGGTTTTGCCAACCCTTTGAGAAACTGCGTACGCAGTGATTACACTTTGCACCGAAAATGCGAACGCGTTCGCAGTCCTGACAGACAGACACACCCACAGACCCACCCACAGACAGACACGGTCGTTGTATAACCCCTCCTAGGGGACTTTGTCCCCTCGGAGAGCTAAAAATTAGTTTCCATGATAGGGAAGCAGGTCAATGTTTATTTATGTACACACTATATATGTCTATTTGAATTGGTTTTAACACTTTCTATTAAGCGGAATAATCTAAAATACGTTGCCTAAGAACCATGTATTGTAGACTATCTTTCGAGTCAGCTTCTTAATGTTAAATTAATCTAAAATATATACAGTAACCCAACAACAACTGCCCAAATCTTCTATCCCAGTCTGACCATTTGAAATAATGGTAAACTGAAATCTAGATGATTTTCAATGTTAAACAAACTTTATTGATTCGCCATTAATTCAGATAGCGGGTGAAATTCCAAATCTGCAAAAATACAGTAGGTCACAAAGTTCCATTTAAAGCTAATTATATAGTCATCATAATACGGTTTTTATTGACAATAGAAACTGAAGCAGAAAAAATATCGAATCTTGCCAATAACTAATAAAATGCTTCGGAGCTAATAAGGGTAAACCCTTGGGTACCAATTTGGTTAATTTTCAATAAAACATGTTTTTTGGAAAATTGTGCAAACATGGTTTCAAAATGTTCCTCGGAACAGTGTTATTGAAAGGTCACTTTTTCTGAAACGTTTACGCTTGTGTAGAATAGTGACCAACAGTGGACGTTAAAAAAATAAAACCACTTGTTTGATTTAAAAAAATATTTACATTAGCCAGAACACAGCAAAAACATTATAAATTACACGTTAAATCACAAAATTGTTTCTGTAAAAAACATGAAGTGGCCGCTATTTCCTTAACTAAGTATTATCTAGAAATGTCGACTATTTTTCTTACTATCTACTACTTGTAATTTATCACAAATTCACAAATTAGCAAATTGTTAATGAAGTAAAAGGAAAACGATTTCCATCGAATATCAGACGAATAATAGTACAGCAGATTATTATTGCAGAAATAAAAGACAAATTAGAAACCCGATTTAACGACCGACTGTAAATTCGATAGTAAAGTTGACATCTATTTTTGTTAAAAACCAACATATTTTTTATTGTTTTACGAACCGTGTTTAAATACGACAATTGGCATTTTCATTTCTTGCGTAATTTAATTTTATTATTCAGCCGTTAAATTTATTTTCGAATGTAGACACGAAAATTAGGTAATCGTTATGCTAAAATGACGTGGAATTTTACGTATCATAAATTCTCTTTGGGCATTGTTCATCTTCTTACAGCTTTAATAAATTGTTGTTTCATTCTTTGTCTTAAATTCAATGAGAAAGGTCCTTCTAAGAAAGCTCTGCAAACTACACCATGTTTGCAACATTTTCCGAGCCACAAATTGTCTTTTGTAAGTGTAAAACCTAATTTGCATTAGTCTTTAAAAGTATTATTTCATCGTGTAGAATTTGAAAAACTGACTTTTGAGATAATCCATAAAACAAGCGAAAATATTGTTTGAAAGCGTCACAGAGAAATGCATATGCAGAAATACTTGTCAATGATCTAGATATTTACGTAACGTTAACTCAAACTCTACCAAACATCACTACATTAGTTTATATATTAAAAAATCGTTATAAATTGGATTAGTGACAATGATTTTATGTTGGACTGAAAACAATTACCTTTCCATGTACATTAATAAGTATTTTCTTCAGAACTTTAGTGAAAACATCCTAATGGATTTAGGCTTTATCTTGTTCGATTTTAAGAATTTAAATAGCGCATCATTACATGGATACTTTTTAGCTGATTTTAGATTTTGAGGTAGCTTGTGTAGCCGTATGACAACATTTTAATTTTGTCGAATAGTTCGGGTTGGTGTAAAGTAGCGATTTAAAAAATCAAATTTAAGTAACAAATACTTTTCGCCTTTTCTGGAACTAAACGTATGTACTCTTTTCATTATATTAAAATATTCGCCTTAAAACAAATTGAGCAGGTCTAAACACGGACGACTCTGTTTTTACAGATAAGCAAATAAGATTACTTCCTACTTTGAGGAGGCGGACAGCGTAACGTGGAAGGTTCTTACCACCGGTACAGGCGAAAAAACGGGGTAATCGCATTTGTCCGAATGGCGTTACTAATACTTTAAATTCATTTTCCGATTATAAAAATAAGTTACAACCTATTCGTTTCGTATGTCCGAATTTATTTACCTATTCGTTTCGTATGTCCTAATTTAATGACTTATTCGTTTCGTATGCCTTAATTTAATGACCTATTCATTTCGTATGTCCTATTTCAAGGGCCTATTTATTTCATATGTCCTAATTTAATGACCTATTCGTTTCGTGTGTCCTAAGTTATTGACCTAAAAATTCATTTCGTATGTCCTAATTTATTGACCTATTCGTTTCATATGTCCTATTTAAAGGGCATATTAGTTTCATAAGTCCTAATTTAATGACCTATTCGTTTCGTATGTCCTAATTAAATGACCTATTCGTTGGGTATGGTTTCGTTTCAATATAATTACGCTATTCTAATATTCGCTACATAGATTGGTTTTATTATTCCTCGCAATTATGTGCGAGATTAAATAAAATGATTCCTTAAAAAAATTAGTGCAAACAGTGAGTACTTACTGACATTGTAACCTTTCTTTCGGACATTTGAGCCACTATTTTAGAGTTCGGGAAAATGATCATGCGGGCATTTGCAATACCTTTCGGTCATTTATAATTCGGTACCAAACCAAATAAACTCTCTTACAAAGGAGACGACCCGAGGTGATAATCACCGATTTTGCTTAAACTCGGGTACTTTAAAAAACCTGCAAGGGAAAAGTTGCGACGGGCTTTCGTTTTGCCATAGCAACCGAAAAGGTTTTTGACAACATGATTTGGGATTTTTCCATTGAAAATAACATGGGAATCTGAAGGATTTTAAGGGTCCCCCCTGTGAAACCTCTTAGAAAATGAAAAAGTTTGAAAATTTCAAAAACGTAAAAAAATAATTGATTTTAAAAATTAAATTTAATCAAGTTTAAATGCAATTTGGTCAGTTGGGGGACCCTTAAAATCCTTCAGATTCCCATGTTATTTTCAATGGAAGTAATTCCAAATCATGTTGTCAGAAATGTTTTCGGTTGCCATGGCAAAACGAAAGCCCATCGCAACTTTTCCCTTGCAGCTTTTTCAAGTTACATAGAAGTGTACATTATAACCGACTTTGAACCAAATTGGTGATTATCACCTCGGGTCGTATCCTTGTTAGTGTGAAACGTTTATACTTTAAATTCCAGAGCAAGCGAAAACTATGCATTTTACTTCTTCTGCTGGCGCCTAATCTCACAGTCTACATTGCATTACCTTTTCTTAGGTGTAATTATCTTTACTGCTTTATCAGCTTATGACTCAAAGATCACCTGCAAACCAGGACTAAGTGTAAATTCTTTTAACTTTTAAATCGTATCACATAAGTTTATCATTAGCGGATTTCTCATAAAAATAGCGAAAATTGTTAAAAGTTCAGAGGAAAAAAATTAGGTGATTAGTAATTTCGTTACAGCCATTAAAAAATAACAAAAATTAATGTACGAGCTGTACTCGACATCCATGTTGCTGATAGTATTTCATGGCATCCCAACCTTTCGCAAGATCAAAATTTTAATTAAGGAAATTGGTCGCAATAACTCGAAATCATAGGAAAGACAGTTCTACTAAACAGTGAATTTACGCGCGAATTTACGCCAAAATCATCTAGCTAAATATTTTACTTAGGCCTGCGTGGTTCCTTAGGTATTAGCTTAGCTGGTTGTTATTATTATTATTATTATTGTCCCAAAAATCCAATAAAGAAAAATTCCAACAAATCTATCAAATGTTCTAAACTAATACATAAATAAATTGGAAAAATGTCCTTAAGTAAATGACAATAAATGCTTGAATTGTTCTTTAAAGATTTAAAATATTTAGCCATATTTTGAATTAGGTTTTTTCTTTATTAATATACTGTATTAAACATGTACGATAGAACGTGGATTGCTTCGAGACACGCGGCTATTCAACCGCAGATACTCAAATAGGTATGGAAGAAAACCAACTCATGTCAAGTTCTTTTTACTCCCGAGACAATATCAGTCGCAACAGGGACGATGATGTGGCGGTACCGGTTGTTTTTGGTAGGTGGCCTAAATAAACTTAAATACTTATCGGGAACTGATGAACTGAAGAAGTGGAAGTAGCCTATTACGATGATAATGGATTTTAGAACAATGGCAATCCCGCAAATGTTTGATAGTTAAAGACTTAGATTTCTATCAGTTATTTAACCTCAATGTCTGGAGCTAATCCAGATATTTTTCAAAATTTGTCCATGAATGGCATTGATAAAAAATATATTAAAAATCCGTACTGTCCGTGTACAGAATTTACCCATAAAATCTGTGGATATAACATTTCCATGAAAAATTCATGAAAATCTGTCTATAAACCTTGACCCTGTCTTATTTTCTGGCTATGAAGAGAATGAATGACAATCTGCTTATTTAATTAATCCAAAATTTGCGTAAATCATCTAACCATTGATAATATGAAGGAAACTTTATCGTACTTCCTAGGAATAATTCATAAAAATCAGCTCACCGAAAAGATGCTATCGATTAAATAACAATCCCTATAATTCTAATTATAAAGTTTTAATAAAATTATACTTCATTGTATTACACAGAAACACCGTTTGTTAGACAAAGTGTCAATATCTCAAATCTTTGGGCTTTATTAACCAGACAAAAGAGATCAGGTAAGCAAACAATAATCGCACTGTCTTGAACCTACTTAGCAGGCTACCAGAATTTTGAATAGAAAAACTCTGAGATTAGGTAGTAGCTAAACCCTACTTTTGAATTTGTTATCTGTAAATAACGAAAATTAACATTATTTATTCAGCTACATTTGGGGAACCTTCAATGCCGAGCTCCGGGTGTAGCAGTGCAACTTGTGGCAGAGGTTATTCCGGCGGAAAATTTTTGCACGCTCTCACATCGGGCGCAGGGTGTAGCGGTAGCCATTGTGGCAGAGAGCAATCTCAAAGTTCAGGGTGTAGCGGTGGAAATTGCGGGGGAGGTTCTTCAGGCGGAAAGGTTTTAGCCGTTGTCATCCCGAGCTCCGGGTGTAGCGGTGGAAATTGTGCTGGTGGCTCTCCTCAAGGTTCAGGATGTAGCGGTGATAATTGTGGTGGTGGTTTTACTAAAGGTTCAGGGTGTAGCGGTGGTAATTGTGGAGGAAGTGTTTTCGGTGGAAAGGTTTTAACCGTTGCCATCACGAGCTCTGGCTGTAGCGGAGGTTATTGTGGTGGAGGTTCTCCTAAAGGATCAGGGTGTAGCGGTGGAAATTGTGGTGTAGTTCTTACTAAAGGTTCAGGGTGTAGCGGTGGTAATTGTGGAGGAAGTTATTCCGGTGGAACGGTTTTAGCAGTTGGAATCCCGACGTCTGGGTGTAGCGGTGGTAATTGTGGAGGAAGTTATCCTAAAGGTTCTGGGTGTAGCGGTGGAAATTGTGGTGGAAGTTATCCTAAAGGTTCAGGGTGTAGTGGTGGAAATTGTGGTGCTGGATTTACTAAAGGTTCAGGGTGTAGCGGTGGTAATTGTGGAGGAAGTTATCCTAAAGGTTCCGTGTGTAGCGTTGGAAATTGTCGTGCTGGTTTTACTAAAGGTTCAGGATGTAGCGGTGGTAATTGTGGAGGAAGTTTTTCCGGCGGAAAGCTTTTAGCGGTTGTCATCCCGAGCTCAGGGTGCAGCGGTGTCAATTGTGGCTGACATTTCCCTAAAAGTTCGAGGTGAAGTGATGGTAATTGTGGTAGAGACTCTCCTCACATTTAAATGTGTAGCGGCGGCTCATGTGGCTGAGACTACCTAGGCACCCCAAAATTCTAAGCCTACGTTACTCCTGAAAAGTATATATTTGTGATTCCCGCTTTAAAATCTACATAACTTTCTTAAAATAAGCCCGGTTCCATTTATAATAATAAATATTTTTGGACCATGCTTAAAATTATTATTTTTGTTTCCAATGTCACTTTTATTTTTTTCATATGGATATTACGGCATTAATTGATCGATACTTAGCGATCAATTTTTAATTACGCAAAATCTTACTAGATGGCGCCAGCATTCTGAAACGTTGAACCTTTGTACATAGGTTTTTACATAAATCGCGTTCATCGATCGATATACAAAGAAGCAAATTATTTCACTGGGAGTAACGAAACTACAGATCTATCGATTTTTATTAGCCCAAATTGTTAACAGATGGCGGTAATTTCCTGAAACGTTGAAATGTTAAAGTATCAAAAACCATAAAAAAATTTATTTTTCTTGTTTCTTTTACACTTTATTAATCTAGATAATTTTAGTAAGAAAACTAACTTTTTAGCTCTAATTTACCAGTTTTCAAAATATGTTCCGTCTTTGAATTTTAATATTTTATATATACATAAAACGATTAAATATCTAACTTTAACTTGATTACTAATTAAAATGGATATATTAAATTTAATATAGTGCAAATAAATAACTGTGAAAGTTTGCAAATTTTTGAAGTGAAATAAAAAACAATATATATATATATATATATCTAGATTGGAATGATTAAATCTAGATTGGAATGATTAAATCTAGATTGGAATGATTAAATCTAGATTGGAATGATTAAATCTAGATTGGAATGATTAAATCTAGATTGGAATGATTAAATCTAGATTGGAATGATTAAATCTAGATTGGAATGATTAAATCTAGATTGGAATGATTAAATCTAGATTGGAATGATTAAATCTAGATTTAATATATATATAATATTTTATATATTATAGGAAAAAGCTCAGCTACGCTGAGTAAAGAAGGTGATATATAGGTGCGTTTTGTATCCATAAAATAAAATGCATATGAGGAGCACCTCGACTTTAATATTCTACCCTCCAAAAAAATGTTCAACTTCCCCCAAAACTGGGTTTTCTTTACTCATAATGAGTTTTTGCCAAACAGCTTGAAACCTATTATGAAAATGTCGTGTTATGGAAACTGGGTCACTACTGCAAAGTTCACCAACTGGAATTTTAGAACCTTTTTCCCTTGATGGGTAAAAAGATCGCAAATGATCACGTAGCTCAATCCAATCGTATTCTGCCGGATTTAGAGTTATAAACCACGTAGGTGGACCATAATAAAAACACATTGATTTCATTTCACCGCATCGCTTATACCAATACTCTTGAGTGCCTTGCCCATTTTGCATGTAAGCTGTCAAACCAGCTTCCAACTCTTTATCATTGCTTTCCATTTGATTATTTCTCTGACCACCAGCGTGGTTATTTCTCTGACCACCAGCGTGGTTATTTCTCTGACCAACAGCGTGGTTATTTCTCTGACCACCAGCGTGGTTATTTCTCTGACCACCAGCGTGGTTATTTCTCTGACCACCAGCGTGGTTATTTCTCTTACTACCAGTGTGGTTATTTATCGTACCACCAGTGTTATTTTCAAAGCTAACATTTTCAAAAATATTAAAATCTAAATATTTAAAAAAACAAGTGGCGAATTATTGAGTGTAGGTTTTTAACGACATAAAAGATGTCGCTATACCGTAACTACTACTAAATTAGGCGGATACTAAAAAACCATTGGTACCTCTGATTTTTACCAGTTAAAAAAGTTAATAAATATGCATTTAACTGCATTAGAAACGCTCCTGGCCCATTCAACCGAATCCCATTCAATCGATTCCCGTGCGATCGAAAAACTCGCCAAATTGGCCGGATTTCAATTTATACTTTATGTGTTACCAAAACAATAAAATTGGGCGAAGTAAAACTGACGAAGAGCTGTTTTAGTAGTAATTTCGTAGGAGGGATGAAAACAGGGGCTTTGGGTGGAGAACAAAAGCAGTCTATTTCCGGGAACCCCCTGTCACCTAACCTAACCTACAGGGCCGTGCTTAGGGGGGGGGGGGGGGCGAGCCGGGCCGTCGCGTCGCCCAGGGCCGCTAAACATTTACCATAGGGATGTTCACTCAGTTTCGCCAATGCATTTCGCACGGGGCCGCGAGACCTCTAAGCACGGCCCTGCTAACCTAACCTAACCTATCCATGTGACAGCATATAACCCGTGGTACAATATCCATTGTGATGTTCAGTAAGGCTTTAAAACTCGCTCGATGACTTAGGCCTAAGGTGTGCCTTGGGTAATAGCCTAGCTGATTATTTTTTTTTAATTTGTATTTCGCCCCCAAAAATTTACATTCTGTACTTGCATACAAACAATATTAAATTTTTTTAAATACCGCCAAAACATTCCCCATTAATAACTTTTAAAACGGTCCATGACTCCCGTATGATGGATGACCTACAAGTTCCTATTTCCTAAAGTGAAGTGTACTATAGTCTGACAACAAATTAAATTCGTCACGTACCCTGTTATATCCTTGAAACTCATAAATTCAGATATTTATGAAAAATCATACCAAGGCTCTAAATTGAAATTGTTGCTAGAAAAATTCTTTCAAATGGGATTCGGTTGAATAGGCATACTCCTTAGAAACATCTTGTTTCTAGTGCGAAAGGAAGATTAAATTAAACATTAACTTACATAGTAAGTGTTGGGTAGTCTTTTAAGTACTTTTTCAGTATTTTGTATTTTATTTCAAATACTTTATAGAAATGTATTTAGTATTATATTTTAAATACATTTTGGTATTTTGAACGAAATACTGATTTTTTTAACAAAAATACATTATCCATCAAATAGTCTTCATACAACACCATCAAGCGGAGGAAATACGCCATATTCATACTCACGCACTAAAGTCCCATTTTCATGCTCGCTGGTAGCGGGTAAAAATGGTCAAAATCCGCTTCCGCTACACACTTTTTCACTTTCCGCGTCGATCTGTTTCAAACAGATATTTTAGCTTTATTTTCACGCTTGCGAGTGGCGGATGCGAATTTTGACAATTTTTATCCGCTACCAGCGAGCATGAAAATGGGCCTTTACTCCTGAAAAATTCCGCTTATCGCGGTGGCGTTGGAGTAGCGACGACTCGAGACAATCTGCCTTTCAGATCATGCATAAAGGTGGAATATTTTCAATCTTTCGAACAGTCTTTCATTTTTTCCGCTTTTCAAGAAATCAGTATTTTGAGCATTTTAGTATTTTAAAATACTAAAATAAAGTATTTTATTTATTGTAAATACTTTATGCTGCGTGTCTAATATATATATAATAATGTATTAATATATTTATAAAAAATAATTTAAACTTTAAAAAGTATAATTTAAATAATTATTATTGGTAATTATATTAATTCGGTTCCTTGTTTTATCGCTTTATATAAATCATTAATAATGGCCACTGTATTTTATTGTTCTATAATTTACAGTAGCTCGTGTGAGTCTAACCTAAAAAAAATCGAAAATATCCAAAAGAAACTATTTTATCTGTGTACAGTTCTTTCCAACGATAAAGAAAAATTAACTAACTCTATAAGCTATTATGACTTTCTATACCGCCACAAAATTGATAATACTCCACATACCAGAATAAAACGCGACTTAAAATTTGTCAATAACTTAATGCTGTCTAGATATAAATGTCCTGAGCTCCTAGAGTGCTTTAAATTAAATTGTAACTCACGATGTAATAGGAGAAGAAATATATTCTACCAGAACCCAGGTTCTTCTAATATTTTACAGAGAATGATAGTTAATGCGAATAAATTCGGGAATAACGTCGATCTACTAAGTAAAACAATTTCCACACGACTGCTCGTTCTCAATGTGAATTAAACCTCTATGTCTTTTAAGCTCAGTTGTACTTGACAATTACTGTTGTATGTTATGGACGATTTTTTAGAATATTTATTTTAACCTTTTATTTATTTATTTCTAATATAACAAATGTATGTATGTAGTTATTTATGCAATTTTCTCTTGTACCCGATGATTTGTAGGTAGTGTGTTAACTAGTTGGTCATATATATATATATATATATATATATATAATATTATTTTTTATGTAACTAAACTATGTAGCAAATCCACCAGTCGCATTATCAAAAATTATAATAGCTATGGAGCCCTTAATGATATATTTGATTCAAAGATAGTCCAAAACCAAAACGTAAAATTGTAAAAAGTTTTTAGTTCTCATTGTTTCAGACATATGTAGAACATTAAGACTCTGGCCTACATAGGCACCTTTTACTCTGTATCACCATTTTTATTTTATTTTCCTTTGTTTCTGTGTATTAGGTTCTCGATTTGTTATACGCGTTTGACAACGGCGGCGTAATCGCCACTGCCGAAACATGTAACGCACCTTTTTAAAATAAAAAGTTTTATAGTGTACGAAAAACTGTTGTTTACCTAATTACTAGAAATAACTTTTACACTAGTCGTGGAGTACCAAAGTCGTATAGGTTCTCTTAAGTTTACATGTGTTACAACTTGTTGGTATTTCCTATACTGTTTTGTGGCACAATAAACCATTATTCAATTCAATTCAATTCAATTCAATTCATATAAATATGAATTTATATATACATGTTTATATATATATATATAAATTCATATTCGCTCTAAGCATTTTATTGGTAAGCTATACATGGTAGACACAAACCAACAGGTCAACAACGAAGCAACCGAGTCACAATTAAAAGTCGGACTGTCTTCTGATTTACATTTTTTTTACACTGGTCCAATAGACGCCGTTCAAAGTTGAATTACGCTATCCCTGACGAACTACCGGTGAAAACAATATTTTGGCTGAAATCAGTATGGTTAGAAGAATCTATTTAGGTTAATGAGAACGTTAGAAAGTCCATCCACAAAATTGTTAGACGTGGGCGCCCACAGGGGAGGGGGGGTTACCGAAAAAATAGATAAAATATGTAAAAAGATTAACGTACACGAATCACGTATAACTAAATTGGAAGATAAAACTGAAGAATTTGATGGTATTAAGTTAAATTTGCAAAACCTTACAGAATTTACCGAATCTAAGTTGACTGAAAAAGATAATGAAATGTCTCAATTGAAATCGCAACTCGATTCACTAGAAATAGACAAACGAAGAAATAATATTATGATAACCGGTATTCTAGAAAAACCTGGAGAGGACAGACTAAAATTAGCTAAAGATGTACATACCATTTTTGAAGAACTACTCGGAATCGATGTTAAAATAATACCTCACCAAATCTTTAGAAGAGGGGAAAATAGACGCATTATTTTAAAACTTGATGAAGCCATATTAAAGGCTGAAATATTAAAAAACTCATACAAACTAAAGGGATCCAAAATTTACATTTCTCATGATTATACGATTAGGCAGGAAGAAGCTAGATACTATTTAAGAGAATTTATAAGATCAAAAGAAAATGGCAAAGCCAAATTTTCAACGCAATTTACAGTAACATTTGAAGGGAATACTTATCAGTTTAACAACTTTAAAAAACGAGTCGAACCAAAAATTTAATTACTTTAATAATCTCCCTAATTTTTTTTTATTTTAAATATTATATGAAAATTTTGTACGCTAATATCCGTAGTGCCAATTGTAACCTTCTAAATCTTGCCTCTGATTTTTCCGATAAAAATATAGATATATTTGCCCTTAATGAGACCTGGTTTACGAATATTTTTTCTACATATATGCCTAATTATGTTTTCACCGGAATTGGTAATAGAATTGGTGGTGGTGTCGGCTTTTATTTAAGAGCTGATTTGAAATACTCTGTGATACCTAGGAATTGTCTTTTTACTGAGAATATTGAATGCTTCTGCATTAAGCTTGAAGTAACTGGTGATATAATCATTGTAGTATATAGACCTCACTCTTCAAAATTTGACATTTTCATCGAAAATTGCGAAGAAATCATTAATAATTTAGGTAACACGAGTCCCAATATAATAGTGGTTGGGGATTTTAACTTCGATTTTAACTCTAATACCCCATGTCCTACGTCCATAGTTGATTTGTTTCTTAGTCTTGGTCTATCTAAAAATGTGTTCGAACCCACAAGGGTAACTTCAAGTACTTCAAAATGCATAGATAATCGATTCGCTAATTTCGACGGAAAAGTAGAAATAATTAAAAGTTCTGATGTCTCGGATCACTTCCCAATTTTATTTACTTATCAAACTCCTGAAAAAAGTTACCCCAAAGTTCAAATCCAAGATTTATCACAAAAAATATTAACAACTTTTCCCAAAGAATCGCTCAAACTGACTGGGAACAATTATATACCTTAACTGAAGTTAATGAAGCCTATAATTTTTTTAGTGACAAAATAACGCAAATCTACAAAAAGTGTTTTCCTTATAAGAACATATCATTATCAAAAGAATCTTGGATTACGGACAATATAAAACTAATTATTAAAAAAAAACGTACTCTTTATAAAATATTCAAACGTCATCCTACTTCTGAAAATAAAATTAAATATTCAGCATATCGAAACTACTGTAATAATCAGATAAGAAATGCAAGGAGTAACTTTGTTCGTAAAAAAATAGAAATGGCTAAATCTAGTAAAGACAAATGGAAAATAATTAATACGGTAATTGGTAAAAATAAACCTTCAATTAAAACCCCTACGTGCCTTACAGCTGATAGCTTAAATACTCACTTCGTTACAGTTGTAGACTCCAATAAGAATTATGATTCACCTCTTGAATTAAAAGACAATCCTTCGACCTGCGCTCTCTATCCAATGACTGAAAAGGAAGTAACTGAAGTTATTGTTAATTTGCCGCACTCAAGTTCTCCTGGTCTAGATGGAATTCACCCAAAGCCTATTAAACATGTTATGAATTATATAATAACCCCACTAGTTTTCCTTGTAAATCTTTCTTTCTCTAACGGGGAATACCCTGATCAATTAAAAAATACTATAATTTCACCAATTTTAAAAAAGGAGACCCAGAGTTAGCCAACAATTATAGACCCATATCAGTTCTCTCGGTTTTTTCCAAGATATTCGATAAATCTTTCCTGTTAAGAATGAATTCGTTCTGTAAGAAATTTCAGCTTATATCAATAGACCAATTTGGGTTTCGGTCAGGTATGGGTACGGAGCAAGCTATAACCATTGTATATAAAAAAATTATTAATGCTCTTGACCTTTCGCAATATTGCCTTGGGGTTTTTATCGACTTCGAAAAGGCATTTGATAGTGTCCCTCATAAAAGACTCTTACAAAAACTAGAGCGATTAGGTATAAGAGGTTTAGCGCTAAACTGGATTAGAAGTTACTTGAAAAAAAAGGAAATGTGTAACAAAATTAAATAAAACACTATCAGAACCTAATGAAATAACTATCGGAGTACCCCAAGGCTCAGTTTTGTCACCATTACTCTTTAATTTATTCATCAATGACATAACAAATATATTGCCAGGTCTTTTAAAATTATACGCAGACGATACTGTTTTATTAATTAGTAACGCTAAACTAGATGTGGCTATAAAAATTTCAAATGATTACTTAAACATTTTAAACAATTGGTTAGAAAATAACGGTATTAAGCTAAACCGAACCAAAACGGAATTTATATTTTTTTGTAATAAAGGCAAATATATCGATGATTCAATGTGTAACTTATATATAAAAGGAGAAAAAATTAAAAGAGTACTCCAATATAAATATCTAGGAGTATGGTTCGACAATCAATTAAACTGGAATGCACACATAAATTATATATGTAATAAATTATCTAACTCATCTTATCTAATACGAAAATGCAAAGAAATCTTCCCTAGAAATGTATTATTTGGCCTTTACTTCTGTTTTTTCTATCCTTTTATTACAAATGCAATAGCAGTTTGGGGTAATACAACCAATAATAATATTAAAAGAGTAACAGTACTGCAAAAACGCACGCTTAGATCGGTTTATAATAATAGCTGGTTAGCCGCTACAAAACCACTCTTTCAAAAAAGTAACTTGTTAAATATATACCAATTATACAATTATGCAAATTTAAATTTTATACACAAAAATATTACGACTGACCAAGAAAAATTATTTACACTTAACAATTTAACCACAACCACCATAAATAATGATTTATTGAAATTACCAATATGTAAAACTTCAAAATCAATTAATTCAATATTTTATCGCGGTGTAAAAATGTATAATGAAATGTATGAAACGATAAAAGATGTAAAAAATTACTCCTCTGTTAAACGAATTTTTAAAAAACAAGCTTTTGAAGACTTTTTCAAATAATGTTAAAGAGTGCTTAAATCTCAAACGATAATTTGTGTAATTAGCTCCAATCTAAAAATAATGCTTACTTTTTAATGTTGTTCCGTTATGTAACTACATTCTTTTTTTTTAACTTTACATTTAACTGTTAATTTTACGAGTTTTTTTTCCTCATTTGATAGTTATTTATCATATTTACTCAAAAAAGCGAGGGCTATAAGTCACATGCTGACTTGGCCCTCTTACTACAAAAATATGTAACAAATTTAAAATAAAATTATTTGATTTGATTTGAATGCCACCTTTGATGAGCTATAAATGCACTAATAAAGGTATCAAATTCCTTCCCCCTTTTGACTAGGTATGAAGATTGCCCCCCTTGGAAAACTTTCTGCGGGTGCCCCTGCGCTTAGAGGAACAAGAAGTGTTGCCTAGGCTTGACTGATAATCGCTATTAATAATGAAACAGTAAAACCATCTGTGGGGGATTTATTTAAAAATATTTTTTCTTCACGCAAAAAGTTTAAGAATCTACCAACTATTTTGCTATTATTTAATAAGTAATTAAATTAGTTACGTCAAGAATTCGACATTGACTAAATATCGAAATGTAATATTATTAGAAAATCGTTATATGCTCTATTTCGCCGAGCACTATTTTTATCTTTCGAAACGTACATAGAAAAATCAGGGGGAACCTGCGAAGGTATTCAAGCATATAGTTAGGCGATAACATAAATTGTTTCGGTCTTAGCTAACTTGTTTAAATATTCCCGGAAATTCGTCATAGCACTGCCAACTTCTATAACGCGCTTCCGAGATCGAGGTTGGCCGTGGTCCAAACATTAGGGCTTCTTCACTAAGCCTAGGTTAAAAACGTGTTCTAGTCAAAGTATTTAATCTTGTTTACAATTTTCTAGTCGGAGAATTAACAACACTATCACAATAATATTAAATTAAGTTTAATAAATTAATATTTTTTCTATTAAAAAAGTATAAATATTTAAAAACATAACATACCACAAAATTTTAAGTATGACTTTCTTTAAAAATTAAACTCTTAAAAGATTTTTTTAACGTTTCTACCGTTTGATGGCGCTCAAATATTTCCCGAAATAAATTTTACCCAGTATACCTTGCAATTTATGCTATCGCCTATTAGCAGTAAAGGAAGATACTATATTTCTCGCGTAAGAGATATATTATACACCTTTAATACATTTATCTTTTTGATAGCAGATGGCGCGTCCGTCGCTGCCTGTGCGCATGCCGCGTACTGTATCACTTCAGTACTACTTTCTTTTCGTTTTGGCCTTGCCTACGTTATTACAAGAGCCCGTGCCGACAAGGACAGGGAACTTTAATCGATTCGACGAATTGTTTCTTAGCTTCCGATTCACGATAGATGGCTCTCTAGTCGGGACTTAATAAAGGGTTTTCAAAATGTAAGGCTTAATCTTCTCAGTTAAACCAAACATCAAAATATATTAAATCCATTTAAATTATTCTTAAATTATCAGAATTATTCTTCTAAATAAATTTAAATTACACCCCAAATTTATTATAATGCAACAGTTTGCACCTTGATACGTTTTTTTTTGTGGGTCTTGACTGTTGAAAGTTGAAATCTTACAGTTAAATAGGCAACGGGGTCCAGAAACTAGAGAACCTTGTGACCGGAATTTTCGAACTAAAATATCAAATATGATTTGAAGAAATATCTCGTGCACGGGCCTTTATAATAACGTAGACAATGGTTTTGGTAATAGATGCGGTTTTATCATCTTCAGCCCATCGCACTTCGTTGGTTTCGTACTACTGAAGAGAAAAACAGTTAAAAACAATTATATTTAAAATTTAATTCCAATATAAAATATACCAGTTTAAAACTTGCGCATCACTACGATGAAGTACTTTAAGTCATGATCTGTAAAGAGAGTTTTGTTATTTATGAAATCAATAAATAAAACCAAAAGTATATAATACATATCTTAGAGATAAGTAATCATCTTCATGCGCTGTTTATCTTATTGGCTTAAAACAGGTACTATCGCAGGCGTACGCTGATTTTTCCATCAAAAATATTCGGGGTTAAACACGTTATACAATAAGTTTCTAAAACTATTTCTAAGGAAGTGTGATATTAACACAATTTTTCTTATTTGAAAACAATAAGAAAAAGAAAAGGAAGGGTAATACCTGTATTTACATTTTAAGCCGCGATGTGGTGTTAGTTTCACAGAAAAATTGCTTATTTTCCAAAGTGCTTTACTCCGCGAAGGTCATTGATGATAGATCCAAATGTCCCAGGTGTCAATATTTTCGTTGTTCAAATGTTGCCGGCATCCAAATATTCTATATTTGAGATAATATTCACCAAGGGTAACAAAATGAAATTAGATTCTAATAGCCGTTAATTTATCGCCAAGCCGTGGATGCGCACCCCCCAGAATAAACAAACCAAAGATTAGTTTCAGTATTGTTAATCGTAAACGAATCAACTACTACTCTAGATAGCCAACTCTACGCTGATAGTGTTACACGTTTTTGCATCGTGAAAAACCGTGATCATCAGTTCACGAATTCAATTTTTGGAACAATAACTTAATTGTCAAAACTCACTTTTTGAACAACCTAATGACTTCCAGAATGAAAATATTGGGTAGTTGTGAATTTTAGAACAACCCAAATACTGCCAAACTACCCACTAAAATAGGCTCTGGCTCAAACGTAACTATGCGTATTACTATGCATAGCTAAGTAAAACGTAAAGATTACACTGCCTAAGGATACCTGTGTATTCGCTAGCGAAACGGGTATAGGCGGCGCCACAGTCGCTACCCCTGCAGCTTGGTTTGTCTGCGTACTTTGTTGATCAAAACAAGCGGTTAATATGGCGGATTGTAGGCGCAGAGGTGGCATAAATTGCCTTTTTGTAGTAATACTGCCTTTAAAAATATTACAATTCCGAGTAAATGGTGAAAAAAGAACGTTGGAGTTATCGTTTCACAATTTTCCGAAATGCAAAAATCTTTTTAATGTGTGGTTAACTAATATAAAATCAGGGAAGATGCACAGATTTGTAGCGCCCATTTTAAAGATAAAGACTTTTTAGAAAGAAATGGTGATACACAAATTTTACTTGTTATTACTGATTTTAAAGTTAATATTATTAAATATTAATAACCATCATTTAGATGAAGAGAATTCAAGAGACGCATGAAATGCAGTGCCATTCCAAGCAATAATTTACCATGTAGACTTATTACAAATCCAATGTAACTAAATAAAAAGAGAGGACCCTACGTTTTGTGAATCGTTTTAAAGGTGATCTGTTTTATTATATACTGCAAAATAAGGAAATGCTAATGAATTAAATTAATTTTAGGTCAAGCCGTTCGATTGTCATTATCGCTGGAAAATATTACATTGAGGCCCACAAAATTATGCGTTAAAAGGGCATATTTTTCTATTGGACACCAATTTTCCTATCTTTGCCACCCTGATGGTTCGGTATGAGTTTTCGAGTTGATTAATAACATTTCGAGCTATTGCCGCAGATCCCAATATGATTAAAAATAATACTGTAAATTCCAATGGTTTTTATTTTTAATACTTATTTGCATATCTTAACATTTTATTCACTTCTATTGTAGTTTCTAATTAAGTGGTTTCTTCAATGAATTTAATTGCTTTTAACTTTGAATTAATTCTATAATACATTTGTTTTTGCCTTTTTAGTTAACATGGCTTTGAGTAGAAAATTCATAACATAAATAGTTCAGTTCATTTGTTATCTACAAATACTAATTGGCCAAAATTTAAAATAGGAACTAATTTAACATATTAAAAATATAACTTTCCTTGACTAGAAGTGTAAATTTAATTATAACTTTTCTTTAACTAAAATCTAAAATAAAAATTATATATTTGGACAACGTTTTTCTTCAAATATTGTCAGTCTCTCTTAATATCAATTAAAAATAGCCCTTGAGAGAATAGACAAAAAAAGAAAAGGCCTAGCTGAATTTTTCCATAGTAGCCTCTACAGTCGTTAGCCAGTAGATTCCTTCCTTTCCAACTTAGTTATTTTGTGCCACTGCCTCTTCAATTGATATTATTTTCGCTACAAATGGACTCTCCACAAATATTTTATCCCGACTAAAAGCTAGAAATAAATTTTTGAGACTAACTAAGTGACCAAATAAGAGTACATAAACCTTTTTGAGCCAGCCAAATTTAACCCTCACAACTCTAACCATTTTATTACCGTACAAAACCGAAGGCACAGTTAGTTCTTTTCCTTCATTTTACCCCACTTCTAAAGTCAGAAAGTTGGGATAGCTCTCAGTATCTTTATATATAAAATAGACCAGCAATTTACTGCATGTTCGCAAAAGCCTGAATTTCTAGAATAATAAGTAAAACAGGTTACATTAAAGAATTGGGTTTTAATAAAAAATATATTTACCCACTATTGCATGAACAATGGACACTTTCAATGCTGTGTTTTCCATCACCAACTTCAAATTTTAACTTTTGTTTTAAGCATCCGCACACCTTATTCTATGGATCAAGAGTAGATTACTCTCCAATATACTTAAAAATTTCAAGCATGGAGCGATTCACTAATATACCAAATAAAATTATTTAAAATACATTATACATTATACAAAATGCTGAAGCTACTAGTCTATGAAATTAGAACAATCTGGGCTTGTTCTAATGTGAAGATAATAATAAATTTCCTACATACCTTTAAAACTTACAAACTGATCCCGTGTATGAATTCTCCAAGGCCTACTCATAGTGTTATTAAACTCGAATATTTACGAATTCAATACCTATTGACAGTTCAAAATTAATAAATAAATGTCGTATATACACCTTTGTTAATACAAAACATTCGAACACGCTTTAAAAAACATGCTAAAATCGTTAGTAAAATGTTTTAATTGATGTTATAAAACGCGCATTTTCGCATAACGCCATTACCCGTATCACCCAAATATAGTTCTAGGCAGTGTGACTAGGTGGCGCAGCTGTAGTTTTCGGTGGCGAATAAGTTTATTGTAATAGAATCTCATTGTATGATGTATTTCAGTCAGCACTATTTTTTCTCGAAAATCAATGGGAGCCTGCGAAGACACTTGTTCCAAGAATATTTGCTTACGTCTCCCAATGTCCTCGATGTCTAAATTTCTGTCGTCCAAATGTCCTCGATGTCTAAATTTCCGACGTCCAAATGTCCTCGATGTTTAAATTTCCGTCGTATATATTTCTGTCGTCCAAATTTCCAGGGCCTGGTCGATTAGATTAGGTTAGGCTAGGATTATTATATTTATAATTTATCTCTATGTACTTTTCTCAATTTTGTAAAATTAAAAGTTTAAAACTTGTTAATAAATTCATATTTAAGGGTAGATTTTACGATATTGCTTCGATCGAATAAGATTCGGTTGAATGGTAATCGAGCCAGTGGTATTCAACCCCATTGTAGACAAGCTTTAAATACATTGGGGTTGTGAATTTGACTACAACAACGAAATACCATTTAAACTTTTACGAGTTTTCGTTCTGGTGGCAAATGAACAACAGAAGCATTGTGGCTACAAACCAGAGGTTCAATCGTTTACTTTATCTGGACAAAAAGTATTCACATTATCCTAAAATAGAGCGCCTCCAAACACAGTTATACTGCGAAGAGAAAAAAACAATTAACACCTAGTAGACTGTTTCAAGGAGCCCAGTCTATAATTTAAAATTCTGATAGGAAATATAGTATTTTTTTTTAATTATAGGATTATATAGGACTAAAATGTGTTTATTTAGAATAATCTAGGATTAAAATTTAAAAAATAGCCATAAAGCTTTTAGAGCATTGATAATTTATTTTGGTTGTTACGCGGGAATTTTTTAATTGGAAGTTTCATTTAAACCAAGGAATACCTCTGCGTGTGGTGCCATACCAGAGTATTTCTTGGTTTAAATGAAACTTCCAACTTTTAGAGCAATGTTTTAAAAGCTTTATCATGAAATTATCATTAACGACAAAAACGTTCCTAGGTGGCACTGCGGCGCTTTGCTTCCTACGTTAAATTAGAAAAGAGAGAGAATTTCGGTCGCGAATCAACCAGCTACTTAAAATAATATTTCTGAAACAAACTATCTAAAAATTAGAGGAATTTATAGGACATTTTATGGAAATATAGAAGATAGGATAGGCTAAAAAATATAGGATTTTATAAGAATTACGGCTAAAAGGGTAAAGCGTCGTTTAGTTATATAAATACTAAGTCTTTAAAGACTATGGTAATAAGACTACTACATACTTTAAAAGTATTTAACTGGTAGTTTACGTAACGAAAAATTTGTTTAATTTAAACCCAGCCCATGATTGGAATGTCAACCTTATTTGAGGTTGGTAAAGATATATAACTGTTAGTTTAGATAACTAAAAATGTTGCAAAGCCAATCGTAGGAATGTCAACCGTTACGAAAATTATGGATCAAAATTGATACAAAATTATATCTAATTACAATCCAAAATGTGTCATATTTTACTTAAATGCAATATATGAAATTCAACATAATGAATCTAATAAGTTTGATCCAATCCGAATCGGATTCAAACTGTAAACGTCAGTGATTCCACATGGATAAAAATTTTGGCATATGGTCATTTTCGTAAGGGTCAGAGGGGTAAATAAGTTTAGCGGTCGGCTGAGGTTACTAGGGTGTTATTTAGACCCACCCCGTCGTAGTTGCGTCAACATCCCTATATTAAATACAACGAAAGAGTGGCGAAAACTTTAGGAGAAAGAATTTTAATAATATAATTGAGCAACAATTCTTAACCTTTTTCATATAATATATATATATATATAGTTTTTGCAAAACAATAATATGGTAATAGGAGATATTAAATAAAAAATATTACAATTTGTTGTACACTAAAATGGTAGTTTTTATACACTTATCTATAACTTGAACCATTTTGCACACGCGGGACTGTTTGGTCATTTCATTTTGTGTATTTTTATTTATTCATTTATTTGTTTAGTTAGTTATACGTTTATTAATCAGTGACCATTTCTTGATCTCGAAAAACTGTCTAGGAATGGCAAGTTCGCATTTTGGGTTCAAAGAGGCCAAATGGATTTTCAAGGAGACAATTTCCAACATTTTATTTCCCCTTTTTTGGAATAACCGTTAAACAAATCTATAAGAAAAAAGCGAAACTCAAAAATGAAAAATAAAGATTGAAAACAAACCGCTCAAACGAAAATAAACAGAGCAAAACTACTTTGGAACTGTTCTTTTCTTTACTTTTCTTATAAACATTTCTTGGCGATAGGCCTAGTAAGTTTCACTACAATCGCTCTTCAATTAGAAACAGTCTCTATTCAATTCTACATACAGAAACGGCTGATAATTTATTTGAAACCGGCCCCGGTAATTGCGGAAAATCCAATTTCAAAAATGGCTAGCGTTGTTTATGGGATACAAATTGCGGTTTTCGGTGCCTGTTTCAAGCAGTCGTCTAATTATTTAATTAATCAAGTATGAAAATACGTTTCCGCATTGATAACGGCCTATTATATTAATCCGTTTTTCGACCGATTCGAATTTTCGATGCTTATTTGAATATTTATCCGCTGTTCTACAGTGATAAAAATATCTACGTACGCGTGTATAATGTAGAATATAATGATTATGTAGCTACCAGCGTAATGAGTTCATAGCAAGAACGTATTAAGGTTAGTAAGAACGTACGAGTCTATATTTTAGGCCGGACTAGTGTGATAAGCCTAAGCTTTCAAACAGAAACCCTCCTTTTTCCCAACTTCATAGCGCCACCTGATAACAATGTTTTCTTTTACCTTTTTAAAACACGCGTAAAGTTAGATAGTTTCAAATCATAATATATTCAGGCGTATGTTGTACCTACTTCTATAAACGGGTAGACTCGTACGTTCTCAGTTACCTAAATACGTTTTTGGTTTAAACAGTGAATAAAGATATTCCCTATCGTTGTCGAATGCGCGTTCTTTTCTTAAAATGGCCCCTTTCCTGTTCATCGCGAAAATAAAATACCATCGATAAGTCGCGTGAGATTGCAAAAATCGACAAGGGTTGGCCAGTTTTCCTGCTTGGAGAATATTTGTTTCTTAGGGCATATTACTAATAAGGTTAATATCACAGTAGGTGAGAATCAACTATATAGACTGTATAGGCCCATGAGCTAAACTAACATTTTAACTAAGGATACGCACCATGCATTTTCATTACCATTCCTGTCTGTCTGCTAGTACATAGTAACGGTTTCCAAATTCAATTGAAGCGAAGCGAGAGCTAACGAGCGAAGCTTCCATATCATGGACTGCAATGACTAAATGTATATCATAATCGTGCGTGTAGTAAAAGTAAACGAAATTTTGAATGTCACTAGATTTAACACGGTACGGTCTTAGCAGAGCCCAAATTTTAAACTGCCATCCGTGGTTTGAATTATATTCGAGGTTCAAGATTCTATCACCGAGTCTATGGGATTTTAAGATCGTAGAAAAATTTATTAGTAAGTCAATTAAATATACTTATATTTCGCGAGAGTTTATGGATTACCTTTTAAAATTATTCGCATCTCGTGAAAAATAACTTTCTTAAACGTTTTGAAGTTAACTGAGACCAACTGCCAACTGTTCGGGTTATTCAGGTAGTAATGTTCAGATATCTAAAGATAATCAGTTGGTCAGAATATTCTCAGATCCGGTTAGCTGAACGGTTACCTGGTGTTTAGTAGATATATAATCTGGCGCCAGCAAATCCAAATAAACTACCATTGAAATTTCGACAGGAAATGAATAGGCGATGTATAAAATCGACAACAGTGAGGTATTTAAAATCAGCTCTCTTTCTGACTGTCGGTTTGCAATGTATTCAGTTTAGTTTCGGGTTTAAAATACCAGCTGATCTGATAATTTCTGAGCGTAAATGCGGGTAATCTGATATCTGGTTTATAACAATTACCTTCACGTTTCAGATAACGCAACTAATTTAAATTAACTAAAAATGCCGTAATTTAAGTAAACCAACCTACCTCAGCCTAGCCTAACCTAGTTTAGCTTAAGCTAACGAAAATTAAGGTGCGCTAACTTAACAAGCCTACGTTTTCGTACAAAACGTACTTTAACCTAAACCAACTTAACCAAAACAGAGTAATCCTTGGTCTAGATAGTCTGTCAAATGAACCAAATTATTTATTTATCAACAGAACTGCGATACCATTGCACCGTTTAGCTAAAATTCGAATCAACGTTTTCTCAATTAAGTTTGCTCATGGGTCTATAGATTCTTACTGTTAAGGCTGGCTACTGAAATTAAATCAAGTTAATCTTGGCCATACATCCCCCTACTGGACAACTTCGAGCACCGAACCAATACCTAAACTATCCTTGCTGATACCACAATGGCATTATAAAACCGATATATTTCGACACTTTGTTCGAATTCTATCTTATCGGTACCGTATAGAAGATGCCTCCTATAATAAAAAGAGCGGCATTTTGAGACCGGCTAAAAACAAAACGACGTATCATCGGTATCGATAACCTACTTAGGCTACTGAGAACGTAAGAGTATACTTTAAACTCCTTTCTTACATTTCCCCAATTGTATCACGCCATCTATTATCGATCGTAACAACGTAATATTTGATCTTTTGACACGTTCTTTATAATTGTTCGCGAAACATTTCGATTTAAAAATTTTAATTTAGTTAGCGCAACTTTAAAGGGACACACTGGGAGTTTAAAAACTCGCCGTGAAAATTTACTAGTTCCTCCTCCTAGTGATAGTAGATCATATTCTAGGATTTTGTTTTACTATAATTAAGCCTAAATTTATAGATTTAATTAACTTAATTAATCATAGCTAAAATAGTTGGTAGATTCTAAATTATTTTGTCAAGAAAATGAAATTTAAAACAGATGTCTTTACGGTTATATTTAATTCCGACCTGGGTAAAAGGGGTGGTCTGGTACGTTCTCAGTAACCTAAATGGGTTCGTTTCGGTAAATATCCACGTACACGTTGTAAGAAAAACGTTCGCGTTTGTTTGTCTTCTCGTTGCAAACGTCTTAAAGAAAAGAAGGAATTTGACTTTTATAGATACTAGAAGAGAGATCTAGTACGGATTCCTACGTATCACAGTTTTCGTTCATTTTGGAAACGGTTAGTGTTTTTTTTTTCCTTTTTGTTCGTAGTTTATTTAAATACCGCTATTTCATTTTTTTCATATATATTGCGGTATTTTGCGCGCGTATTCAGAGTGATTAACGAGAAAAAGCTGATAAGTTAAGATTAGATAGAGGAAGAGTTTTTTTTTAAAGATTTTTAGTTATTGTTGAATACCAAAAATCTTCACAACTAGTTTTTTTTTATCAAACCATCAGCGAGAAATTAAATCAAAAGTGAAAATTGATCGGCTATTTGTATAGATAGATGTGGGGAATTTGATCGTATATGAATCCTTCGAAGAGATTATAGAATGAGAGAGATGCAGATTGAGAAACGGGATAATACTCCGCGGCGCTTTCAATTTCGTTATTGTATCTATCGTCTTGTCTCGAAACTTTGCTTCGTTTGTTTGTTTGCATTTTCCAACTGCATTATAGGCTTCGGACGCGTGGTACGAGTGACAGAAAGTAACTTCCCCCGGCCTGGTCCGGATGAATGTGTAAAAAAATGACCACCCTTCAGCGCGGGAGACAGAGAAAGATCTTAATACCGGATGACACGGTCCTTCAACATTGTTATCCCGACACAGATGACTAGAGCTTTCAATCAACGTCACTTTGACCGAGACACTACAGAGATGTTACCGCTGAGGTCACGGCGCAAGGTCGACAGCCTTTCTCGGGTAAAGGTCAATTGGCCCGCTGAAGAACGATGAGGTCGCGCTACAGGGCCGGTCACTTCTCTCGCGTAATGGTAACGGGCCCGTTAGAGTAGGGTCGACACCTTTATGGTCCGATTGAATAACGACTACGTCATTGCGCGGGGTTGACCACCTTCCTCGCGTAATTGTAAATGGGCCCGTTGAAGGACAATGAGGTCACGGCGCGGGATTGACACCTTTCTCGCGAAATGGTGACGGCCCCGTTTAAGGTCGACGATGATGGGTTGAGGTGACGGCGCGAGGTCCACCACCTCCCTCGGGTAAGGTAACAGATCCGATTGAATAACGATGAGGTCAGGACGCGGGGTCGATCACCTTTCTCGCGTAATGGTAAAGGGCCCGTGGAAAGGTCGCGTGGCCCGCCAATACATTGACGCTCTCGAGGATTTCATTTTTTTCGTCTCGTTATTGGCTACGCGGCGTGGTTGGGTAGAAGTACGAGGGAGGTCATATGGAGGCTCTCTTCTGCCTGGACTCGTCTCCGGAGAAGTAAGTGTTATCGGCCTGAATGGAATTGAAAAGGTCCTCCTTGGCCGGGTCCGAGTCGGCCAACACTTGCATGGGCAGAAGGTGCGACGACTTGCTGGGCGACCTCCTGAAGGAATAATTTCCGCGGTTGGGAGTCCGCCGATACGAGTAACAAGTGCACGAGCACACCGAGACGTTATCGTCCGTGTCGGAGGCGTCGCCCGGCATGTGGCCCGAGATGAGGCTCCCGTTGGAAGTTATGACGTCCCCCTCGAGGCGAACGGCCTCCTGGGCGGCGGACTGCGCCACCATCTCGTCGCGGCGTTCGTCCTCCGTGTTCATGGTCAAAAAGCGCAGCACCAAGAGGTTCATGGCCGCGGACACCACGGACAGGCCGAACAAGATGAAGACCAAACTAAAAGCGACGTATTCTGGTTTCTTCTGTAAGGCGCTCTCCTTCTGGAGGGCCACGTAGTCCCCGAACCCGATGGTCGTTAACGTGATGAAGCAGTAGTACAGGGCGTCGAAATAGTCCCACCTCTCGAAGGTGGAAAAGGCGGCCGCGCCCGTCGTCATCACGATCGTCGACAGGATCGACACCAGGCAGATCAAATTCGTCTCGGACACCTCCGTGTTCTTCATCTTGAAGCAGCGTTTGCAATGCTTCAGAAGAAACGCCACGAAAGTGTTCAGTCGCTCCCCGATGCTCTGAAACATCACCAGGCCCAAAGGTATCCCCGCCAGCGCGTAGAACATGCAAAACGTCTTGCCTCCCCACGTGGCGGGCGTCGAGTGACCGTAACCTAAAGACCACGACGGAGACCGGCAAACGGACAAAGAAAGAAAGCAAACAAGTACAAATTAGACATCACTTGTTCACTTGTTCGTGAAGAAAACGTAACCCAACTAACGATGAAGTAATCATTTTTGAACGTCAAGATGTCTACCGCGCACGCTCAAGGTCAGACTGTACTAGACCGTAGCTTCGAGAGTGCATTGAGTAGGCTCGAAGATTCATTGACCTTTGACCTTGAGGAACTTCTTTAGAGGAAAAAGACAGCTTGAGGGTACAGTTTGACCTTGAGCGTGCTCGGAATCCATTTCGGAGGCCATCTTTAATTTTACATGTTGAAAATGATTACACCACTGCAAGTATCTCAATTGACAGTTTTAGCAACCCTTGAATATTAACAAAGGCGTTTCTCATAGTTTTTTTCCAAATATCGCTTAGCCCGAAGTTAGTTGACTTAATTAATTGCAATAGTGGCGCCCCTCCCCACGAAGAAATTTTAGCTGCACTATATCGTAGGGGTCAATTGATTACTATGGTAACGCAGGTAGCAGGCTACGTAAAGCCGAAATTAGTATTAAAACAAAATTATGGCAGAAAATAGCTTCTTTGCTAATTTCAGTACAAAAACCATTTTTATTACAAAGAATGTACTTATTTCTACTTAGAGATAATCGTGGTCGAATTTTCAGTTGCAAATTTAGAAAGGCAAAATATTTATTACATTTGGAGAATTTCCGGGAATTTATAATTTGACCTGTTTACGGTTGAATTTCCAAATATACCCGCGCTCGTCATATAATTTTGCAAAATACCGTCTATTGCGTTATATTTCAAAGTGATAATTAATAATTTAACATAGATAAGATTTCAAAACAGTTTATTTTTAGTACTACAAGTGAGTCATACCTAAAATCCGTTTGGCGACTCCAGGGTAAGTATAGAACCGGTAATGCCGAGATTACCACGTGGACGTACATAAACGTGCGATTTGATGATTGTTTAGGAGCGTAATACTAAAAATACGCTATAATGAAGCTTTAAAACGATAATCTACATTAAATATTTATTGATCACTTTGAAATTTACGCAATGGACATTGCTAAAATGGATTAATATAACACTCGTAGGAACCTTCGGGTAGAGGTCGGGGATGGTTAACTTTTATTCAACAGGCCAAATTCGAAATTCAATCCGCCGATTTACCGGAAATTCGTGCTAGTATCTTTCCGCCTAATGTACTACATGTTTTGCCTTTCTTAACCTGCAACTGACAAGGAGACATCCCGAGGTGTTTTTCCCGTCTTTCTCGGGGGTTAAGTAGACCTTCATGGATCTTGAAAGCTCCTAAAGGGAAAAGTTTCAATGGTCATTCGTTTGGCCATGGCAACCAAAAATGTTTTTCGCTAGAATAAATGCATTCTAGATATTACAAAGTCTAAATATTATAGCCATAAAAAGGAGTCTACAAGACTACACGCAGTGTTTAAACCATAAATTCTGCTTTACCACAAAAATATTTCCGAGCCCATCCAATAAAGTTTTAGTAAGAGGATCGTCTGCCAGGAAAACCTGTGTTGATATTTTTTATGGGTTGCTAAAACTACGAAAAAACAACAAAGGCTCTTCAGAAACTCGCTTTCTTCTCTTTCTTCTATTTTTATTTTAGCCTATCCAGAACGTATTTAGGTTGGTGAGAACGTACGAGTCGACCCGTTTACAGAACCACGATCTGAAACAACAAAACCAACTAAGGGAAATTTGTTTTAAAGTATTTGTTCTTACCTACGTTAATTGATAAGAACTATTTTAATAAACGTGATTAATTAAATTAAACCCTTAAAATCGGCTGTTATTAAAGTTCCACGAACGAAATTAATGGTTAGATTTAACATCCCCGAAACTAACGTAATTTAAAAGATAAAGATGGAGCTGTAAAAGTGGGAAAAACAGAGTGAGTAAATCATGCTAGAGACTAGACTACATTCTCAGTACCCTAAATAGGTTCTTGACCTCGTATTTCAATGATGAAAGAAAACATTATTTTCTTATTTCAGTTCAATATTTTGAATTTAACAAACGACGAAATTATAAAAATATAATAATATTTGTTAAAATATTAATCTTAAATTACGTCACATATACTCAAACCTGGAGCCTTATTTATGATATTATAAACAATATTTTTATTAAATTTTTTTTTATTGTTTTACGTTTATAAATTTAATCATACTACTATAATTGATAAAAACAAATACTAAATTAGGTTCCCGTATAAAAGTATGATATTGTTAAATTTTAAAAAAGCTGCTACTTCATGACTTAGAAAAAAAACTTTATTTTATTCGGAGCTTTCGGACCGTGGTCCTTCTTCAGCGAGTGACTGTTACAGTCACTCGCTGAAGAAGGACCACGGTCCGAAAGCTCCGAATAAAATAAAGTTTTTTTTCTAAGTCATGAAGTAGCAGCTTTTTTAAAATTTAACAATTTAAAATAAACCATGGCTAAAAGATTTAATATTTAAAGTATGATATGTTACGCAGCGCGTTAAAGGAATTAGAAAACTTACACAACAATGTATTACGAAAATACAGCGCTACGATATCCCGATGACAAATGTTAATAACAATTTGAATTATTAAAAAAATTGAAAACAGGCCAGATAATTTCGTTGCTATTTATTTGAATTCAAATTATGTCACTGCCAGCTAGGAGCAACAAACACAGCACCCCACACAAGGAGAACGTAACCCGTCAAAAGTCGTGGATTTTCTTGTGTACAATTTTCATTGGTTAGACGCTTTAGCGCTTGCTGCCGTCGGAAGAGGAAAATTCGGAAATTGTCTTCCCCCTTTCCGTAAAACGTGCAGTGTAAAGGCTCGTCCAATGAAATTTGTACACATCACGCGTTAGCGTGCTGAAAGGCTAGCTGCGTTCTCCGTGGGTTTGCTGCTCCTAGATGCCAGCTAGGAGCAACAAACACAACCGATTTTCTCATAATTTTCATAAGGAAAACGCCCTCCGATTCTGAGCGCTATTTCGATAACTTCGGTTCATTTACTTCTGATATTGGAAATAAGAAAATCACGAATAATTTTAGTTCAATGTGGACAAACTTAATTGGCGTCGCTGAAGTCTATTTCCGGCGTTCAATGGCATTAAAAGCCGCTGGATTTCAATGTAACACAGTTACGAGTAACTTCCACTTGGGTCTTGGGGCGGTTTGATTACCAACGGAATGTAACTGTTCAGGCGTTCCGCGCTCATTAGTGCACAACGCTCCTAGCGGCAAAAACGTGAAACCCGCGAATCCAGCATTATACTCCCCTTAGCCGCAACACAATCTATCTGCAAGCGGCGCTTGACACGGGCTGTTTTCTCCTCCCTGAGATAAAACAAGTAACGCGAGACAGAAGTCTCTCTCTATTGATGTTTTCTATTTTGGCCAAGAGTACCAGTACGCGCGAGCTTTTTCTTTAAATAGGAAAGTGAAATGGCTCAAGTCTTTTTACCAGAAGTTTTTCATAGAAGTGAAGCTTCTTTATCAGCGACTCCAATTGCGAATTGTCGCTAAGCAGATGGGTTAATCCAATTACCCCCACCAAAACCTTAAAAAAAATAGGTAAATAGAGGATTTTTCAGGCTAGAAATAGGGTGAAATAGGAAAGAAAATTTGAAATGTAGGAACCAAATAGGGACCATTTATTTAAACTTTAATTTTTACGAACTGACTAAGTTTTAATTTGTAAAAATATTTTATCACAAAAATGACCTATCTTTACTCAAAATTATAGTATAATAAATATAAATAAATATTAATATAAATGTTCGGTAAAATTCATAAGTAAAGTTGAACTGTATAATTATTATACAGTTCAACTTTACGACAGGGAGGCGCATTATAAATTTTACCGAATATTTCAATTTAGCCGAGCTCGTGGCGCCACCTAATGTAGTAAATTATAGCTATAAACGTGAATCGATACAATTGTGGTTCAATATTATAAGCCGATGGTACTTTTTACCATATTTACAAGAAATAGGGTGATTTGGGAACAAATTCAGATTTTAAGGTGGTTTAGCAACCCCGAAAAAGTAGGGGCTTTTAGGTATTTTAGGGACCTGGTTTGAGCCCTGCCTGTGTAATATAAATAATTAAGATCGCTGATAATTAAAATTGTAAAATAAAATTTATAAATTGATAGTATATTTCTATCGACGAATCGGAAATTCGTACCGAATTGAAAAACGATTATGTGGACCTTAAAGCGTGGAATATCGGCATCAAATTTAAATATTACAATATTGTTTTCCACTCATTGCTCAAGAAAGTGTAAGCTATACCTTTACGATACTTCTCTGGTGTGATATATATTATTTACTTTTGGGTTTTACTTAAGATGCATTATTATTATATTTTCTATTGCTTTCCACCCATTTCTCAAAGCCAAGTGTAAGCGTTATGATTAGAATACTATTAATATAATATATAAAGATGAGTGTTTGTATATTTACGTTTGTCCGCTATAGGAATCTACAGTTTTCAATTTAAGTCGACTACCTTTGGTATACTATCTCATGGTACCCTGACTGTGGTTTTCGACGGTTACGATCGGAAAAACAACTTTAATTAATTGAAATAATTTAATAATTAGGTATATCCGCTATATACAAGATACTACACTTTGATTTTAGTCAAAAGACCGAGTTTCTTAATTCTTTAGGCATACACACGAAAAAAGTTTAAATTATTGCATTTGGTTTTTTAAAAGCCTTCTTCTATAGACACTAGATCATTAAATAAAAGACAAATTATTATGTAATCAAAGTATAATTGGTTAAAATAGTCATTAACCAGTTGGTTATATTGGGTACGGTCCTTTGCGTGGATACAGCTATGGCAGCGTTCTATTTCCGTTTGGAAAGTATCGTAGTTCCTTATTACATGCTAAATTGTATTTTAATGGGAAGACTACAGTGGCCATTGCCTACTTTCGCACTATTTCAAACTGAACTTTTTTAATTTTGTATATAACTTATAAAACTAATATTTAAGTGTAGAACAGCCTCTTGTTTAATCGTATATGTTTAATTTTTTAACATGGTTTAATAATCTAATTTAATAATAAAATTTTTCCAACGACGGATACTTCATGGTGCGTAAAATTTTTTAAATCCGTCGTTGGAAAAATTTTATATTAAATTAGCCTCTTGTTTAGTTATTAAAATAATTTTGACGAATTTAAATTTAAATGGAATTAAGTTATTACGTTTTAATTCGGACCCCCGGAGCTAAACAAGTTGGGCAAGCACCCAAACTACCCTTTAGTTAGGACCTTATATATCGTTTACTATTAATATTATAATTATCAAAATTATTTTAAGCACTAGAGGAAAGTTCAGCCTAATAAGAAAAATATAATTCAACTATGTAATTGTTAAAACAGAAACGTCCAGCTTGAACGAAAAATAAGCTTTTACTGTATTCTTCCCCCTTAATTATAAAAAAATCGAAATAATCAATTGATCATAAGAAGAGATATTAAACCTTATAATACAAATATTCTCATTTCCCCGGGAAATACCGGTAACCCCAGCTAGTTCTCCATAATAATTAATATATACATTCTTGATAACTCTAGTTAATATCGTAGTTTTGTCACAAGCGCTTTCTATTTGGTGCTTTTGTACAAGAAATGTTAAACTGGAATTTAAGTACATAAATAAATCCAAAATTTGTTTGAATTTTCATAAGAAGAGGTACTACACCTTATAATACAAATATTGACCTATCACACGAGCCCAAACCTTAATGTTCGCGTTTCCCGGCTGCTTGGTTTTGCGCTTGTTGCAGCCTACTTCCAGGGGCTAGTAGGCCACACTTTGAAGCTCTCTGGCGCTCTTTTCACTCACCGTAGGAAAATGGGAAATAAACAGGCATACTTCTCAACTCACCCCCTAAAAATCCTTAAAACGTTTGCATAACCATTTGAAACACCCTGTATAATTCTGATTTAAGTTAATTGGTGGAGGCAAGCGGGGATGGTAATTGTAGTTGCAATAACCCTTCCTGTCAAACGAAACGGTCCAATCGTAGATTGGTAATAGATCCGAAAATTTGTCGTCGTCATTGGAAACTCGAGTCTATAAAGAAGGGAGCTGTCGGGAAATGTGTAACAATGGCCGCAGGAAGACACCCCGCCAACTGATTTCATTAGTAATTGAGTGCCAATTTAGCGTCGCCTCGGAGCTGGCTCGAGTCCCCGGGGTTTGGCGAAGAGCCTAAAGGTTTAGATTAGGTCCAAAATAGACCAAATCGTCCCCTGACACTTTTATCTCGGGTAGAACGTCATCTAGTTCTCGTTCCAATTTCGATATTGTATTATCTGCGGATCAGCAGGCAGCTAAAAATGTTAAACGGTCTTCACCAGCGATGATCATTCTGCTCCTCAAGAATACGAAAGGAAGTTCAACTCTTCTCAAAAGCCACACTAAAAAAAAACCCACCAGCAACTAACGGATTTAGATCAACCTTTACATCGGGTGTTTTTTTGTAAATATAAATCAACCATTATATTACTTAATTTGGATGTTTTTATTCCATTGAATTTATTGATTTTTGAACTATTAATTACTTCTTTTCCGGTCTAATTAAAAATTAATATTTTGACTAAATATCAAGTTAGTCGATTTATTTAAATAGATTTCTATTTAATTTAATTTACTGATTATTGAACAAATAACGTTTTCGGTTTAATTAAGAATAATAATTTAATTTATAATAAAAATAAAATAAATCCATTTTCATTAAAAATAATATCAATCGATTTTTATTAAAAATAAAATCAATCGATTTTTATTAAAAATAAAATCAATCGATTTTTATTAAAAATAATATCAATCGATTTTTATTAAAAATAAAATCAATCGATTTTTATTAAAAATAAAATCAATCGATTTTTATTAAAAATAAAATCAATCAATTTTTATTAAAAATAAAAACCAATCGATTTTTATTAAAATAAAATAAACGATTTTTATTAAAATAAAATAAACGATTTTTATTAAAATAAAATAAACGATTTTTATTAAAATAAAATAAACGATTTTTATTAAAATAAAATAAACGATTTTTATTAAAATAAAATAAACGATTTTTATTAAAAATAAAATCAATCAATTTTTAATTAAAAAATCAATCGATTTTTAATAAAATAAAATCAATCAATTTTTAATTAAAAAAATCAATCGATTTTTAATAAAATAAAATCAATCGATTTTTAATATAAATAATTTTTTCGATTTATTCAATTTATTTTCTTTTGAACAATTTATGACTTTTTCTTGTATAATTAAAAATATTTGTAATAAAAATTAAATTAATCGATTTTTAATTTAAATACATTTAATTTATTGAACAATTAACGACTTTTGTCACCTAATTAATAATAATAATTTTAATAAAAATATCATAAATTGATGGTTTTTATTAAAGTTTTTTTTAAATTTTATTGAAGGCATTAATGTTTAAACAAATGATGACTACCAAAATAAAATAATTAACTCGTTATTCAATTTCGTTTACTTTTCATTAAATTTAATTACTATTTAATATTTTAGTCTACTCAGATTTGCATAGGTTTGAAATAGTTTTAGAAATTATGACTAAATTCGAGAAGATTTTTAGTTTCCAATCCACCTAACAAACAAACTCTATTCAGTCTTAGGGATGCACCGATATATCGACCTATTTTTCTAATATCGGTAACGGCCAATATCGGCTTAATTGAAGCTGATATTTGCCGATACAGGTATTAGAAAAATATTTTCAGGAAAATCTTTTAAAAATAAGAAAAATTCTCGATTAACTAACTAATGATATAATATTTTATTTGATTTGATTGGCCGCGCCACGTACGCCAGACTACAGAAGCTAGATCACACCTTTTTTAGACAGGGGTTACAAGAGTAAACAAATAAAAAACTAAGATATTCAATTTGTCATAGAAAATATGAATCAAGTAAAATGAAAAGAATCATATTCGGATATGCTCTTGCAAACTTTTTTAATGAAAATTTAGAATAAAATGGGATGACGGTGCACTGAACCGTCTTTTATAATGATTTTATCATAACAACTACTGTTATGATAGATAACTTTGTTAAGATCGGCCACGAATAGCCGATATATCGGCTGTACCCATATCGGTGCATCCCTTCTTCCGATGTGATTGAAACACAGCCACTCGAGACGGGGGACTATAAGTCACAAATTGACTTGGACCTTAATACCTCTATGTAAGTCAAAGATAGCTAACTTATAAACACACTTGAAATTAGAAAAGTTAAGTTAAAAGGAACCACCTATATGGACTGCATTGCAAAGGATGATAAAATTAGCGAATAAGTAGATTAGTCCACTATGAAAAGGGATAAAAAAAGCTAAACCCTAAACGCGTTTTGAAATTTTTAATGTTTAGGCTTAGTTTCTTTTTTCGGTGTTATAGTCGCGAGCCAGATTTCCCGCACGGTACTGACGAGTCCCAAATAGGACGAAACCGGTCTACCGTTGGAATTTCTGGCTATTTAATTTAATTTAATTTAGTTTTTCACTCGAAGATCTATTTGGTCCGAGTTTCGTGTCTTTTGGTTTGCTCGAAGACCTATCGGTACGAGCTATTAGTAAGTTTTTAAATTTCTTCAAATTGGTTTAGGGTTTAGCTTTTTTATCCCTTTTCATAGTGGACTAATCTACTTATTCGCTAATTTTAATCATCCTTTGAAATATGAAAACTTGATTTGAAACTTGATATACAATATGGGAAACTCCGTCCAAACTATGTAAAATCCCTGAGAGGGGTCGAGAAGGGGGTGACATTTTAGTACAACCAAAGTTACACCCAAAGCGGGTTTGGACATGGAAACCCTCCCCTTGTCTACGTCTCCGCCACGAAATCTTTCGAAAATGGTCGATGTGAACGACGCTGGATGGCGGGTAAATTTCTTCCGCTTCAGAGGTAGAATTTTTAACTTATTAAAATCAATTGTCTATACTATCTATTAACCATAAATGGTAAATAAAGTTGTTAGCTTTTATCTATAAAAATAGATTTTGGTTACTGTACCAAATGTCACACAATTTTAAAAACTTTCAAAATTAAAACTAACGCTTACTTTCTCAAAATAAGAATTAATTATTAAATTATAACCTAAATCAGTTATTGTAAACACTCGTTTCATCTGTACAGGTAATATTTTCCGAAATAGAAATCTAAACGTTTTTTTGTGGAAGCTTATCTAGATTATCCGCAATTATTAACACTTAATAGAAAGATAAGCGTAGGATTGTGCACACACTGTTCAGTGTTGGTAAAAAATGTCCCTGACGTTTCCAGGTTTTCCCTGAGCAATTGGCCAAATTTTCCCCGAGATTAAATTTGGCAAAATATTTAATGTTTGTTTTTAATAAATATTTCAAAAATTTATTTGCCTGATTTTTGGGAACCATATTCAAATTCCCTGACTTTTCCAGGTTGTCCAGGTCGTGTACGGACCCTGAAGTTCTCTCTGCTCGGTTTGTAGCGCGAGCTTAACCCGTCTATTGGCTGAATTTGAATTTGACTGACCAATAGTAAAAAAGAAACCCACAAAACTATTAAATTTCCGAATTATGGATTTAAATCATTTAATAATTCATTTTATAATTTTTTATTGCTGAATAAAGTATGAAACAGGTAATAGACGATTTTATTCAAATCTTTGATGACCCGATAACTGTCGCCAGTTCATTTTTTGTTTTGTCATATTCTGTTAACCAGGTAGTGTTCGTACGGGGTCAAAATAAAGTCGGGGTCGGGGTCGGGGTCGGGGTGGGTCTAACGACGCGAAAAACAAGTCGGGGTCGGGGTCGGGGATGAAAAATTATAAAAATACCCCAATTTTACGGGTTAAGATTAGATAGTGTATCTTGTGTAAGCCAGCCTTTGAGCCTAGGGACTATTAGTAATAGTCTTAGTCGATAGCTATGCCGCAAAATTTTCGTTTTCAAAATGAAAACATTTGAGAGAGTTGGTTGTTTTCGATCTATCGAAATCTGGCAGCCTTGCCTGCCTTCTGGCCTGTATCTCCATACCGAAAATGGCCGACGATTACGCCACCGAAAATATTTTACAAAACTGATCGGCGGCTTTTTTTACCGTTATTTTGAATTATCGACTAGGACTATAGAAAAAATAGATAAGATAGGTAGATTTTAAAATAGAGGTCTCTAGCTTAGGCATTGTAATTGTTTAAATAAGTTGTTTTATAAATTCACAAGTTATTTCCAAACGTTGTAACTCCACACTCCTTAGCTGAGACTGAGAGAGTCTGAAACAACGGCAATTATGAAACTAAAACTTAAAAAAGTGACTCAAGTCGGAGTCAAGCGTCAGGCGAGAGCTACGTCAGCGGCATCAGCCGAAGGTCATTCGGATAATTCTATTGTCGCCCACGAAAAAAAAGAGAGAAGGAACCTATCTATTTTATATTTTTAGGATTTTAGCGGGGTGCGTCGGCGCGAAAATTTCAAATTACACTACGAAAACATAACCCCGAAAAATGGAAAACCCCGACTTGATTTGCGACAGTCGGGGTCGGGGTCGGGGTCGGGGACAAAAGTCGGGGATCCCCGACTTTCGGGGTCGGGGTCGGGGTACCCGTACGAACACTATAACCAGGCATATTGTTTTTGGTTTAAATTCGACGCCATCTTGGAAAATGGCGGGTTCAGCTACATCCCTGAATTAACGCCAACCGTTTCATCGGATTTCATTGAAATTAGGTCAATTGTTTTAGGTTTAAATTCGACGCCATCTTGGAAAATGATCGGTACATTTATCGTAAATGTTCCGTAATGTTTTCTTCTGAGAATTGTTTTATTAACTAATTGAAAACGTATACAAAAATTATAAAATAGTTTTTTTTTCCGCGTTTACCTACTCGATCCACCCAATAGTGTGTACGGCAGATTCAACCTATAAACCCGAAAGTAACTTACGGCCAAAATTTAATAATATAAGCGAAGCACGCGCCTAAAATTTTTATTTTTTTCCAAACTAAACGAAAAGTGAGCCCCGGGTAGATGTATAAAAGCTACCTGAAGTTGAAAATAACTTTTACCGCGGCTCTCTGATAAAACGATTATCGAAGTACAGCGCGCAATAAAGGGTCTATCGGTATAACTTCTCTCCTTTTGGGAATCTTCTGGCTGGCAAATACGAAGGGTACACGCGCGTACCCGTCTCGTTCGACGTGTACTGGAGACGCAAATAGAGAGATACGCTAATATCGGCTCCTCCTTTTCCAAATCAGAGCGAAGAAAGAGAATATAATAATAATAATAGATAAATATATCTTCCCATTAAGAGTAATGGCGAAAGAGCGGGTGCAAATGGGCCATCGCGACTCAATCAGACAAAAAGCCCCAAAACAACACGTCCGTGGCCCCGTTGTACGGGACAAGATACGAGCCCAAAACCCTTTGAAAAAAAGCCCTTAATAGGTTGGGCGGTAACCCTTCGCTTAATACGGGTAAGAAGATTAAGAAAACCTACTAATGTTCCCTCATTGACGCAATTTTTCGGGAGGGGATAACACGCGCGAAAAAAGCTGTCACGTCGAAAAGCACGGAATCCGCCCACGATATTAATCATTTTTAGGAGCTGGGACACTGAGGGAGCGCTAGAGATTGCGCCTTGCCAGACACGTTTCTTATCAATTACTTTTCGCCTCACTTTCGAGGGAACAAAAACGCGTTGTTTAGGAACGACCTAAGTCAACCTCTAAAAGGAAGGGGATCACAAAACTACTAGGAATGGCCTCGATACTGTATTTATAAATTCTTAAAGGCCTAGGTTTGCTTCTGCCTGTCCCCCTTAAATTAACTTTCCTGAAAATCAAATATCCTGGTGGTAGGATAACCGCTGAACGTGTTGGTCCACCACCAGGGTATTTGTTTTCAGGCAAGTTATCTTAAAGGGGGACATGCAGAAGCAAACCTAGGCCTTTAAGAAGAATTACTGTTGAGTCAATTTTTAACGTTGCTCCCAATTCTCTTCATACTCTACTAATAATAATCAACTAAGCTAATATCCAAGGCACCACCATCGGCCTAGGTCAACTAGCGACTTGTAAAGATGTGATGGCAGGCCATTCAAGCCACCAGAGCCCTACACTCACTATTACCGTTAACCTCAGCAAATTTTTATGGAAAGGGGAAACTAGTATTGTAAATCGGAAAATTTACCGCTCGGAAAATGTATCGTATTTTTCCAAAAAAAAAATTCATTCCATGATTAGTCTAATATATTGTTTGCAAATTTAAATAAAGCGGCATTTTCGCCTCATTTTTTCGAATCTGAAAGTAAAACTTAACTAGTTTAAACTGATTAATAATGTAACACTATTAATGTTTTGTAGTATGTTTACTTATATTAGACATTTTATATCAATAAAAACTTAAAAAGCATTAAAAACCCTTAAAAAGTAATTGATGTTTCAATTTTTTATTTTTCAGATTTGCGGAAAATATTCCGGAAACTTTTCGGGAATTTTTTCCGGAAAATTAACAACACTAGGGGAAACCAAAGAGCTCAAAGGAAAACCCTTTAAACAGTTGGGGAGAGAACTTGGAAACTCAACGCGGAAGGAGTTCTTTCAAGTGTTCACCCAGTGCCACAAGCTGGGATTAAACCAGGCTCCTCTTGCCGCGAGGCAAGAGTGTTGATCATTTTTCCATCTCCCTCAAAAAAAATCCAATCAGCCCGGAATCACACTGATTCAATAAAAATAACGTCTTCCCACGCGTTTTTCTTTCCGCCTATCGCGGCAGGGGTAAATAACGCCATAAACCAAAAGATAAATATACTAACAAAACTACAATGGAGCTTCCATGACTGTTTAGAAAGAAGTAATTCCAGTTTGGGTACGCTTCTGAACATCAAATAACAGGGTTGGTACAAAATTTCCGGAATTTAATTCCCTGACATTACCAGGTTTTCCCTGACCATTTTGGTAGAATAATTGAATGGTTTGAGATAAAAATCTCGAATAATATTTTCTTTAAAAAATTTATTTGCCTGATTTTTTGGGGGACCATTTTCAAATTCCCTGACTTTTCCCTGACCTTTTCGAAACATTTTTAAAATTCCCTGACTTTTCCCTGACCTTTTCGAAACATTTTTAAAATTGCCTGACTTTTCCCTGACCTTATAGAAACATTTTTAAAATTGCCCGACTTTTCCCTGACCTTTTAGAAACATTTTTAAAATTGCCTGACTTTTCCCTGACCTTTTAGAAACATTTTTAAAATTCCCTGACTTTTCCCTGACCTTTTCGAAACATTTTTAAAATTGCCCGACTTTTCCCTGACCTTTTAGAAACATTTTTAAAATTGCCCGACTTTTCCCTGACCTTTTAGAAACATTTTTAAAATTGCCCGACTTTTCCCTGACCTTTTAGAAACATTTTTAAAATTGCCTGACTTTTCCCTGACCTTATAGAAACATTTTTAAAATTGCCCGACTTTTCCCTGACCTTTTAGAAACATTTTTAAAATTCCCTGACTTTTCCCTGACCTTTTCGAAACATTTTTAAAATTGCCCGACTTTTCCCTGACCTTTTCGAAACATTTTTAAAATTGCCCGACTTTTCCCTGACCTTTTAGAAACATTTTTAAAATTGCCCGACTTTTCCCTGACCTTTTAGAAACATTTTTAAAATTGCCTGACTTTTCCCTGACCTTATAGAAACATTTTTAAAATTGCCCGACTTTTCCCTGACCTTTTAGAAACATTTTTAAAATTGCCTGACTTTTCCTGACCTTTTCGAAACATTTTTAAAATTCCCTGACTTTTCCCTGACCTTTTCGAAACATTTTTAAAATAGCCTGACTTTTCCCTGACCTTTTAGAAACATTTTCAAATTCCCTGACTTTTCCCTGACCTTTTCGAAACATTTTTAAAATTGCCTGACTTTTCCCTGACCTTTTTGAAACATTTTCAAATTCCCTGACTTTTCCAGGTTTTCCAAGTAGTGTACGAACCCTGACTAATGGCGTGCCGAATTTGCACGCTATTATCTAAAATCATACGATGTCTGTCTAGGTTGGCACGCCACAGACCAAAGCTATGCCGATTAAATGATGCCGGATCGCGAAAAGGAAATTTCCCTGACAGGGAGTTAAAATTTCCCTTTTCAAACCAACATTTCACTGGTTTTTCCAAACACCCAAAAACAATCCGCAATCAGCTAGACGACTAATAATAATAATAATAATCAGCTAGGCTAATACCCTTGGCAACACCTTTGGCCCAAATCATCTATAGCGACGTTTAATGCTTTAAACAGGTGGCCGGGTTACAACGCGTAGGATGGTGGTGGCCAGCAATATTATCATATTTAGTAATCCTCGGGAAAACAGTACTCATGGTTTTTAAAAAGATTATTCCTAATAGCTAAGCTAATACCCAAGGAACCACACAGGCTTAAGTCAACTAGTGATTTTGTGAAGCCAATTACCGGTGGCCGGGTTCAATTGCGTAGGAGGGTTGCGAGGGGCAGGTCACTTCCTTGATTAACGACGCACCCCTCAAAAGATTAAATCCGATTTAATCGTGATTTTTTTTATTAAATTCATTTTAATCACGATTAAGTTGATTAAATCACGTTTAATCATGATTAGAATGTTTAAATCTGATTTAATCATGATTAAATGATTAAATCTGATTAAAATGATTAAATCTGATTAAAATGATTAAATCTGATTAAAATGATTAAATCTGATTAAAATGATTAAATCTGATTAAAATGATTAAATCTGATTTAATCATGATTAAAATGATTAAATCTGATTTAATCATGATTAAAATGATTAAATCTGTTTAAAATGATTAAATCCTGATTAAAAAATTATATCGTGATTAGTATGATTAAATCGTACTTTAGTTTTGATTTTAATGATAAATTATCTATTCGACCGATTATATTGATTAAATCGTGATTAAAATAATTAAATCTGATTAAAATGATTAAGTCTAATTAAAAAGATTAGATCATGATTAGAATGATTAAATTTCGTTTAAATGATTAAATCCTGATTAAAAAGATTAGATCATGATTAGAATGATTAAATCTCGTTTAAATCGTGATTAGATTTTCTAATCTTGATTAGATTTTTTAATCTTGATTACCCTGATTTAATCATTTTACTATGATTAAGACGCCCTCAAAATGGAAGTGACCTGCCCCTCGGAGGGTGGTGACAAGCCCTTCAAGCCACGCGAGCTTACTATTACCGTTAACCTCAACAAGCTCGATAATATATTAATTACAGTCAGGATTTAAATCAAATTGATTTAAATCAGACTTAAATTACGTAATATACTTCAATGTATTTATAAAAATGTACAAAAGTAGGTAGGAAAATGCAATTGAATTTTATTATTAATTAATAATTCAATTTAATAAAGATTAATTTAAAATATAATTAACGTTCGGTGAGTGAGTGTTTATGTCACAAAAGACCTACAAAAATCATGTTAAGATAACACAACTGACAACTGACAACTGACAACTGACTAGTGAGTGTAAAATGGAGTCGAACTTCAGGAGTAATCGTTTCCAAAACAGGCTTGATTTCACAGTCTGATCTTACAAAACAAAAGTCTTGTACAAATCAATAGAATATTTAAGATTTTCTATATTCTGTAAAGTGCTATATCAATATTTCAATTGAAAAAAAATAAACTTTTCTTTAGTTTTTAAGCTATAGGGAAATAACCCAAATTAAAAGGTATACCAAATATCAGTGACGTAGCCAGGATTTTGGTTACTGCGGGCACACCTTTTAAAACAATATAAAAAATAATAAATATATGTTAGTACAACCATACGTTTCGGGGGCACGTGCCCTCCATGCACTGTAAAATATTAGTATTAGTTCTATAGAAATTATACATAATATTCTAATTAACTCCGTAGAAATTTTGTAATATATGGTTATTACTTCTATAGAAATTATATAGAATATTTTTATTAATTATATTCCCATTATCTATAAATAGAAATTATATATAGAATATTTTGATAAATTCTATTAAAATTACACAAAATATTACGATTAGTTTTATAGACATTACACAGATTATTCTGAATAGTTCTACAGAAATCAAAGAGAATACTACGATTATTTGTATAAAAATTATAAATAATATTGCGATTAGTTCAGAGTAGTTCTTTGGGAATTATTCATATAGAGAATATTACGTTAGGGTTCTATGAAATTATATAGAACATTCAATATTCCGAAAAAGTTAAATTATATAGAATACTTCGAAAAAGTTATAAATTATAAATTATATAGAATACTCCGAAAAAGTTATAAATTATATAGAATACTCCGAAAAAGTTATAAATTATATAGAATACTCCGAAAAAGTTATAAATTATATAGAATAACTCCGAAAAGGTTATAAATTATAAAGAATACTCCGAAAAAGTTATAAATTTTAAATTATATAGAATACTCCGATAAAGTTATATATTATAAATTATATAGAATACTCCGAAAAAGTTATATATTATAAATTATATAGAATACTCCGAAAAAGTTATAAATTATATTCCACCAGGCTCTATGAAATTATTTAGAATATTCCGAAAGAGTTATAAATTATATTCCACCAGGCTCTATGAAATTATTTAGAATATTCCACCAGGTTGTATGAAATTATATAGAATATTCCACCAGGTTGTATGAAATTATATAGAATATTACACCAGGTTCTATGAAATTATATAGAATATTACACCAGGTTCTATGAAATTATATAGAATATTCTAGAGTAATTACATAGAATTTCGTTAAGTTTTATAGAAATTATGTACAATATTCCGTTAGGTTCTACAGAAATTATGTAGAATTTTCCGTTAGGTTCTACAGAAATTGTGTAGAATTTTCCGTTAGGTTCTACAGAAATTATATAGAATTTAGTTAAGTTTCATAGAAATAATATAGAATTTTCCGTTAGGTTCTACAGAAATTATATAGAATTTAGTTAAGTTTCATAGAAATAATATAGAATTTTCAGTTAGGTTTTACAGAAACTATGTAGAATATTTCGTTAGGTTCTACAGAAATTATATAGAATTTAGTTAAGTTTTATAGAAATTATATAGAATTCCCCGTTAGGTTCTACAGACATAATATATAATTTTCCGTTAGGTTCTACATAAATTATATATAAATTCCGATAACTTTTATAGAAATTATATAGAATTTTCCTTTAGGTTCTACAGATATTATATAGAATTTCGGAAGGAAATTTCAGTAAGTGTCGAGACTTAAAAGGGAGCAACGTTAAGTTTCTATTGTTTAAGGAAGCGAGTGGCGTTCATGAGCGGCAGCGTTCGGCTCCTGCGAGAAAGAAGAGAACCGCGAGGCGTGATAGGAGAGAGAGAACGTTTCCCGGACTAAATTTAGACATAGATCGATTCTGGCGGTGGGGGGATAAAGGCCGCGCTTGTAAACATCTCCGAAGAAAAAATCCACGCCAGGAAGAAAGATGAAGAAAGATTGCAGGAGCAATCCAACAATATTACTGCAGCTAACTTTATCCAATTTGCCTAAAAGTATGGGAATAGCCCTTCCATCTTAAATAAAGAAAATAATGTGAGAAATCAGAAGTAAATAATTTATTTGTACGGGAGAAGTATGGTATACTACATTAATAATTTCACTATATGTATGGGAATTGCCCAGCCGTGCTACCTTACACGATAAAGAATAGAAAAGTAAAAACCAGAAGTAAATAATCGAGTTCTTTGAAAGAAGTATGCAACATCCATAATTTGCCTTAAAGTACGGATATAGAAAATCCACACCATCTTAAATAAAAGGCAAGAGTGAAACCAGACGTAAATATGTTATACAGGCTTCGTACAAAATTTCCGGAATTAAATTCCCTGACATTTCCAGGTTTTCCCTGACCAAATTTCCAAATTTTCCCTGACCATTTTGTAAAATAAATGAATGTTTTGAGGTACAATCTTGAAAAATATTGTTTAAGTATTTTTAATAAATCTCTCAAAAATTTATTTGCCTGATTTTTTTTGGGTTATTTTAAAATTATCTTACTTTTTTGGATCATTTTAAAATTCCGTGCCTATTCACTGGCAATGGGTATAATTTTCAAATTCCCTAACTTTTCCGGGTTTTCCAGGTCGTGTACGAACCCTGTTATATATTAGAGATAGGTATTCAAGTCCCTATACCGTTAATTCACGTGAAGCTGGGCTATAATAAAATTAATAAAATGTAGAAAATAACATAATTTACACATGCGCTAAGAAACACTTAATTCCTCTGGTGAATCTATTACGCTCTCGTAGAGTTGACAAAATGTGCACTGCAGCTCCTGATTCCCGGAGGAAAAACCACGCCCCTACGCCTTTCCTCGTGTAATCTTTATTCCCTTCGACCGGTGTGCTGGCAGGCTCTTGCGACTATAGCTGTGCCTTCATATTATCCGTGAGCCCGGATACAATTTCTTGGTACAAATTTATCGAAATCTCGTGGGCGCTGTCTTTTCTTATCATCTAGCTGATTTTGGAAAATTCTTCCCATTTCCCTTTATTCACCGTAGAAGCTTTTTCTAGTGGATACTCATTTACGGGTAAAATATTCGCGTAATAAATTGATTTTCTCGCTGCCAGTATAAAATAAAAATCCCTTGTATAAATATAATACCATACGTAACATAATAACACGAAGTATGACACGTCATATTGTTTTCGCAGGATTCTTACAAAATTTACGGAATTAAATCCCTGACATTTCAAGGTTTTTCCTGACCAAATTACCAAATTTTCCCAGACCATTTTTGGAGAATAAATGAATGGTTTGAGGTAAAATCTTGAAAAATATTGATTATGTATTTTTATTATTATTATGTAATTTATTTGCCTGATTTTTTTGGGGTAATTTTAAAATCCCCTTACTTTTTTAGACCATTTTGAAATTCCTGTTTCGAGACTGAGAGCCTCGCCCACCTCCGACTTGTACTTGCAACCGAACTGAGTGCTTGGCTGTTGCCTTGGGCAAATTTAAACACTAGGGGGTTCATTGCTTAACTAAACATTGATTGTGCATACACCCTGAATATCAGTTCCATGTTAATTTTTGCTAATCGATATACCTATGGTTATAATGCTGCGTATGGTAATATACACGTGTGTGTGTGGGTGTGTGTGCATGTTTCTCTGTTTTGTAGACAAAACATTTGTCCCCAATTAGTGAAGGAAAGGCTAGAGCCATAATTATCACCCATTTCGTTTTGGGAGGTCGCATTGTCGGGCTAATCAATAATAAACAACATAATCATACAAGTTGTCGAGGGGCGGGGGCGACGGGTCACGACAAACAAGAAGAACACGCGTTACTCTAAGCACCTTCCCCCCTTAAACCAAAGGGTTATCAGGAAACTTTCTGGAACGTATTAAGGTTACAGAGAACTACGAACAAGTACTGCCTCGAGCGTCGTAACTGAAAATCGCAATTCAAACTTTTTTTTTAAAACACGATTTGTTAATTAACACTTTTTTAATCAAATTTTAAAACTACTTTAAACTAGAATTATTGAAACAATCTTTAAAAAGGATTTTAAACTGTTTAAAACTGAATAAAAATGTTTCGAATAAACCAAAATGTTTTTTTAAACATGATTTAAACTGGGACCTATTTTTAAAATAATTTTCTTGGCGTTATAACCGAGAATAGAAGATTACTATTTTACTATTTGTGATAAAATAAAACTTAAAATTGTAAAATTTACTTCCAAATTAAAGTTTGAACGAAATAAATCAAGAGTCTACCTTTTCCGTAACTAATAATACATATTTTCTCGGATGATAAAAGAAAACGTAATTTTAGATGACGCTATACAATTGGGAAAATGTAATCAGATCTAGCTAGCGAACCTGGAGGCTAGAATTCGTACGTGCTCAATATCCTTATTACTTTCTTGAAAGAATAAATATCGTGGCCCTATTGATTTCTTCATTTCGCGGAGCCTTCTGACCTTCATTGTTACACAGAGGCCGAGATAAAAGCACCGAGGAGCGTCTTATAAGTCTCATTTCATACGGTGCATCGGTATTACCAAAAGTAAATGGTATTTTTCTTATCGTAAGTATGACATTTGGGTAATTTGATTTATTACATTCTTTCTTCGCGACGTCTGACCACTAGGAAAAACGTTTTCTACAAATACGTACGTTTGTGGATTTGGTAATCCTCTATTACTCTAACCTCTAAGATAGTTCGTAAAAATTCATGAACACAAGCTACAGTGGTCATGTTTATTGTTCCTTAGTGTGCTCCAGCTGATTTTGTAATGCCTTAAGGTTTTCAAATAACCTGTAATTGTATTTTATTATAAATATTTCTATATAAAATGGCACGAAATTTCTCGTTTTCTTTGCAATTTCAATTTATAAAAGTCTATAGAATAGCAGCATTGTGACGTCACAAGAGTTCACCGGTGCGTTTTTCTATAGGTCGAAAAAATAGCCCAAATTGCGGGCCATGGTTACAGCTACAGAGTGCTGGTGTTCTTTATAAATTAAGGATATTTTTCTATAGCATCCCGATTACATTTCTATAGAATTTCTATAGAAAATTTTGTAAAAAATGCCTCGAGACTGGAAAGGTATGTTTCACTTTTATGGCTTGAATAAATACTTCCAAAATAGATGTATAATAAACGTCTGTTATTGGGCGTGCGTGGGAGATAGAGAAATTGGGAAAATGTATCAGACGTCGTCTGTTAGTCTTTCAAGCCACGAATCGAATCTAAAATCTAAACAGCCTTTAAATAGCGAGATTAAGGGCAACGAAGAACGTGTAGACGTAGCCCTATTACGCGCATACTAGACGTAGGCGTTCTTTCACAGATCTTAATCTCTTTAATGTAAACCTCCCTCCTACGAAATTAGAATTGAGACTTGCGCGAGGCAATACACGCTAAAACCTATTTCGGGTATTTTTTTTTAAGTTTGGCTCCACATAATAAACTCAGTTAATGTATTTGGAAAACCGAGTTTCCAGGTAGAAGTGACGTGATCCAGCAGCTCGAATGGAAACCAAACTTGCCCGAAAAAACCGCCCAGTATTTAAATTGCTATATTTAAAGGAAAAGTCCAGGTTTGGTAAAACTTGGGTCTATTTGAAAGATCATGTTTAAATAAACTCGAAAATATCAGTCGTAAAATGGTATCTTTTTTTAATGACGAGAAATTAATTTTTAAACGAGTGAAATTTACCGCCAAGTGATCTGCCATTTTTTGTTTCGGGGTGACGTTTTAGGACTTTAATCACGCGCTGTTCGCGCTATAACAGGCTTTAACAGCGCTCTGTTCCCCGCGTGCGGTCTGCGGAGGGAAGGCGAAAGAAAATGGCAGCTCGCTTGGCGGTAAATTTCGCTCGTTTAAAAATTAATTTATCGTCATTAAAAAAAGATACAATTTTGCGACTGATATTTTTTAGTATATTTAAACATGATCTTTCAAATAGACCCAAGTTTTACCCAACCTGGACTTTTCCTTTAAATTTCAAACTTTATTTAAATCATGATTTGAATCAAACGATTTAAAAAAGCATAATGAAGGAATAAAAACCTGCCCGCCGTTTAAAATTAGCCAAAGGTTTCAATATTAAAATGGTTTTACCTAGAAATTAAAAATAATAAAAGATAATGAGCTAATATTAGCCTACAATATATTAAATACATGTAATATAATAGAAGCTCAAATTATGAACCAAAATATTTTTTATATCATTAAAATTACAATATTAAAAATAGTTACTATATTTCTTACCCGAAATTAAAATTATTATTATTAGCCTGGTTATTATAAACTTAATAATCTTTAAGTAGAAACCTGGTGGGATGCCGGAAATATAATTTTTGACATTGTTATCACGAAATTAAAAGGAATAAAGATTTTATTAGAAGGATTATTAAATATGGTAATCTAAACCAAGAATTTAATTTTAATTATTAGCGCAAATAATATTTATACTAAAGTACAATACTATATTATACGTTAGTGCATATTATTATGCTATTTTACTATGGTATACTATATTATACGTTAGTGCATATTATTATACTATTTTACTATGGTATACTATATTATACATTAGAAATAGATAACTAAATATTTTGTTCATAAAAATAAAATTAGATATTAATAAAATTATAAAAATTTATAAACTAAACCATGAATTAAATTAAATAAATTCCACAAGCAATTTCCAAGCAATTTACTTGTTAAAAAAGGCCAATTGCGCGAGAAAACCGGTCAACTGGCAACTCTGTTGGAAACCCCGCTTTCTGGCAACCCCTCTGGGAGAGAAGATTTCCCTCGACCTCCAGTTTCCCCCTCTCCTATTTCCGCCTCTCGCTTAGCTTAGCATCTATTCTAGGAATAGCCGAGGATCCACCCCCCGCCCTCCGATGACGTCATTGCCACCCTGGAGATGATGACGTGGGTCAGGCCGTCGACTTTGTCTAGCGGTCGTCACGAAAGAGGCGTACGGGAAAGCCGAACGCGTTTCCATGGCGACGCGCTCTAAATTTTTCTCAGCTTCGGCAAACTTATATTTGACCGGGAAAAGGGCCGTGGACGCCAGGCATTTCCCGTAATCGCGTAGACGTTCGGATTTCAAATAGGGCGACCCTTTCTCTTCCTGGTCAGAAAACGTGGCGCTCTTTAAATAAAAAAGGCCATTAGTAGACTATCCGACGTCATAAAGTTCGAGCGAGAAGGGTCGTCGAGATCAAAGGTCATCGCGTGCGAAGCGCTTACGGCCATTACGTTAATCCCTTCCAATAGGTCCCTTATTAATAGGTTCACTATTAGCGGGAGTTTATAATTGCTTTTGCGTAAGTGCGTCATTTTAAAAATAATTTTGTTTTAAACTCGATATAATAAATCCAAGATTTTAACATTTTACCCCGACGAATAGGTCAAATTAGTAATGGTAACTTAGGTAATTAAAGCGTAAGTTTATTGTTGAGGTTTGCCTAAGTGTGTCAATTCCCTATCAAGCGCATTTTAATATAAATATTGTGATAAAAAAACTCGATATAATAAATACAAGGTTTTAAACTTTTAACCCAATGAATAGGTCAAATTAGTAAGGGTAACTTTTAGGTAATAGTTCATTTTATAAAGTAACGCGGCCTTCTTGTTTTAATGTGGCTATTACGTCACGGTCTACGAGCATGCGCTATAATCGCCAGAGGATTATAGGTTTTTCTAGAGCTCTTGCAAATCGCTCTGCAAAGAATATACTAATAAAACTGTGTCTTGTGACGTAAGAGCAACATTTTAACAAGCTGGGCAAATGCGACCAATTCTATTCTGGAAACTAGGGCGTGAAACAGGTCAAATTCAAAAGCCGGTGTGGCCCTTTAATAACGTAATTTTATTATTGAGTTTTGTATAAGAGTGTCAATTCGCTATTGACAAGTATATTTTTAAAATAATATTTACCTTTTACAGTCCGATATAGTAAATCCTACATTATAACCTTTTTATGAGTAATATTTTCTACTGTTTTTTTTTGTCTTGAATATATCGAAAAGTAGAGTTAATGATTACGTTTCACGTAAGTGCGTAAGTTAACTCTTTCACAAAATTTTGAGATAAGAGCCCGATATAATAAATCCAAGATTTGAGCCTTTTTATAGTATTTATATTGATTTTTGACTTAAATATTTGGGAAAGTAGAGTTGATGGTTATGTTTCGCCTAAGTGTCATAGTTCTGTACCAAAACCTTTTAAGATAAATGTTTTTCTTAAAGAACTCGATATATTAAATCCGGGATTTTAACTTTTAATGATTTTAGACTTTAATATTTTAAAATCTTGCGATTACGTTTAACATGTCAGTTCACTTTATCATGAACGCTTTAAAGTAAATCCGATATTTTAAACTTTTTAAATAAGATTTTGTATTGATTTTGGACTGACATTATATAGATATATCGATAAAACCGATCTCATAAAGCTTTAGTCATGGACTGACCTATAATTACGTCTAAATTGACCACGCATTTCGGTGGTCTTCGGACTAAATCGTTAGGCCTAATATATGCTCTTTCCTTCACCTATTGCAATTACGTGGATCCCTCCAATTAACAATCACTTATCTTCGTTAACAGGAATATGAGGTATTTATGATGGGACACCAAATTTCTCGTTTCGGCCACCAGGTTTAACAAAAGCTCGAACTAATTGGCGCTACTTATGTTAAAAACAAGTCGTAATGCGTGATAGTACATGATTTTTCGATTAAGAATAAAATGACTTAAATAATTCGTGCAAAATATATTCACACTAATTATATATAACTTATATTTAACTATAGTATATATTACTTATATTTTAACTATAGTATCAGGAAACCATAGAGGTAAACACTTGGAATGTCTGAGGTGTCCCCATTTCTACGAGCTTCATCACGGCCGTAAAAATCTTCCTTAGACATTCCAAGTGTATACCTATAAAGTTTCCTGATAGTATATATTACTTATATATTTTAACTATAGTATATGTTACTTATATTTTAATTATAGTATATGTTACTTATATTTTAACTATAGTATATGTTACTTATATTTTAACTATAGTATATGTTACTTATATTTTAACTATAGTATGTTACTTATATTTTAACTATAGTATATGTTACTTATATTTTAACTATAGTATATATTACTTATAATTAACTAATGTATATATTACTTATATTTTAACTAAAGTAAATATTACTTATATTTTAACTATAGTATATATTACTCTGATATATTTTTACTTAGTATATATAACTCTAATATATTTTAACTATAGTATATATTACTCTGATATATTTTTACTATAGATTATATTAATATACTATATTTTTACTAAAGTGTACATTACTATACTATATTTTTACTAAAGTGTATATTACTATACTATATTTTTACTAAAGTGTATATTACTATACTATATTTTTACTAAAGTGTACATTACTATACGATATTTTTTACAAAAGTGTATATTACTATACTATATTTTTACTAAAGTGTATATTACTATGCTATATTTTTAATAAAGTGTATATTACTATACTATATTTTTACTATACTCTACTTATACGGTAGTCCACATTATTATACTATATTTTTACTATACTCTACTTATACGGTAGTCCACATTAGTATACTATATTTTTACTATACTCTACTTATACGGTAGTCCACATTAGTATACTATATTTTTACTATAGTTTATATTCCTATACTATATTTTTACTATAGTCTATAATATACTATACTAAATTTTTACTATAGTCTATAATATACTATACTCTATTTTTACTATAGTCTATAATATACTATACTAAATTTTTACTATAGTCTATAATATACTATACTCTATTTTTACTATAGTCTATAATATACTATACTAAATTTTTACTATAAATAATATTAATTAAAGATAATATTATATTTTAAATTAAAAATACTTGATTTATACTGCGCAGGGTTGCCACAAAAGTTTCAGATTCAAATTCCATGACTATTCCCCGTTTTCCCTGGCCATTTTAACAGCTTTTCCCTGACTTATTAAGGCCAAAATTTTTCTTTTATATTTTACTTTTATCAGAAGTTAATAAATTTAGATGAACTTATATTTCAGTAAAAAGGTTATTGCAATGTTGAAAAAAATAGCCAAACATTCAAGGAAATAAATGATAATCGTGGAATTTGTCATAGATCTAGAGTTAAATTACTTTCAAAAAGTGTCATGATAAAATTGAATTCCCTGACTTTTCCCTGAATTTTTACCAATTCTTAAAATTCCCTGACATTTCCCTGACTTTTTAGGCCCATTTTTAAATTGGTAACGCAGAGCGTTTAGCTAATAATGCAATTTGAAACAGAGTGAAATAAGAGTAAATACTCTCGTTAACAACATAAGTATGACATTGATTTTATTAACAACATAAATCAAATAATAGTCATAAGTATGACATTGATCGATATCGGTTAATATCAAGTCTGTAACAGCCAAAAAAATTATTACAGTATTATTGGAAAATGAACTCATCAGAAAATTGATTTTATCACCGAAGTTCTTGGGGAATATGAAAAGGTTCCAGAGTCATTTGAAAAATACTTCCGGATCCCACTAATAAAAATTTGGTTTTTTTTTCTAGTCCCATTACCAAAATTAATATTTCATTAAAAAGGGATAAAAGAGCCGAGATTTAAAACTATCCAGAATACCGTTATTTGCCATTCATTACCAGAATACCGTTATTTGTCATTATATCCAGAATACCGTTATTCGTCATTCATTACCAGAATACCGTTATTCGTCATTCATTACCAGAATACCGTTATTTGTCTTTCTAACCAGAATACCGTTATTTGTCATTCTAACCAGAATACCGTTATTTGTCATTCATTACCAGAATACCGTTATTTGTCATTCATTACCAGAATACCGTTATTTGCCATTCATTACCAGAATACCGTTATTTGTCATTCTAACCAGAATACCGTTATTTGTCATTCATTACCAGAATACCGTTATTTGTCATTCATTACCAGAATACCGTTATTTGCCATTCATTACCGGAATACCGTTATTTGCCATTCATTACCAGAATACCGTTATTTGCCATTCATTACCAGAATACCGTTATTTGTCATTCTAACCAGAATACCGTTATTTGTCATTCATTACCAGAATACCGTTATTTGCCATTCATTACCAGAATACCGTTATTTGCCATTCATTACCAGAATACCGTTATTTGTCATTCATTACCAGAATACCGTTATTTGCCATTCATTACCGGAATACCGTTATTTGCCATTCATTACCAGAATACCGTTATTTGCCATTCATTACCAGAATACCGTTATTTGTCATTCTAACCAGAGTACCGTTATTTGTCATTCTAACCAGAATACCGTTATTTGTCATTCATTACCAGAATACCGTTATTTTCCATTCATTACCAGAATACCGTTATTTGCCATTCATAACCAGAATACCGTTATTTGTCATTATATCCAGAATACCGTTATTCGTCATTCATTACCAGAATACCGTTATTTGTCATTATATCCAGAATACCGTTATTCGTCATTCATTACCAGAATACCGTTATTTGCCATTCATTACCAGAATACCGTTATTTGCCATTCATTACCAGAATACCGTTATTTGCCATTCATTACCAGAATACCGTTATTTGCCATTCATTACCAGAATACCGTTATCTGTCATTATATCCAGAATACCGTTATTCGTCATTCATTACCAGAATACCGTTATTCGTCATTCATTACCAGAATACCGTTATTTGTCTTTCTAACCAGAATACCGTTATTTGCCATTCATTACCAGAATACCGTTATTTGTCATTCTAACCAGAATACCGTTATTTGTCATTCATTACCAGAATACCGTTATTTGTCATTCATTACCAGAATACCGTTATTTGCCATTCATTACCGGAATACCGTTATTTGCCATTCATTACCAGAATACCGTTATTTGCCATTCATTACCAGAATACCGTTATTTGCCATTCATTACCAGAATACCGTTATTTGCCATTCATTACCAGAATACCGTTATCTGTCATTCTATCCAGAATACCGTTATTTGCCATTCATTACCAGAATACCGTTATTTGCCATTCATTACCAGAATACCGTTATTTGCCATTCATTACCAGAATACCGTTATTTGCCATTCATTACCAGAGTACCGTTATTTGCCATTCATTACCAGAATACCGTTATTTGCCATTCATTACCAGAGTACCGTTATTTGCCATTCATTACCAGAATACCGTTATTTGCCATTCATTACCAGAATACCGTTATTTGCCATTCATTACCAGAATACCGTTATTTGCCATTCATTACCAGAATACCGTTATTTGCCATTCATTACCAGAATACCGTTATTTGCCATTCATTACCAGAATACCGTTATTTGCCATTCATTACCAGAATACCGTTATTTGCCATTCATTACCAGAATACCGTTATTTGCCATTCATTACCAGAATACCGTTATTTGCCATTCATTACCAGAATACCGTTATTTGCCATTCATTACCAGAATACCGTTATTTGCCATTCATTACCAGAGTACCGTTATTTGCCATTCATTACCAGAATACCGTTATTTGACATTCATTACCAGAATACCGTTATTTGCCATTCATTACCAGAATACCGTTATCTGTCATTCTATCCAGAATACCGTTATTTGCCATTCATTACCAGAATACCGTTATTTGCCATTCATTACCAGAATACCGTTATTTGTCATTCATTCCTAGAATACTGTAATTTTCCATTATTTAAAAAATGGTACGCATAATATTCCAAATAAAGTGATATTTTTGGAAACCAGTTTATCTATTTAAAAGTTATTTGGAATGGTAATCTGCAGCTGGCTATCTCGGGAAGATGCTGCAGACAGGCTAATTCCGCAGAGAAATAGCTTCGGAGAGTCAGCCACTCGGTGCTATTTAAAGAAAAGATTGCGCGCTCCTCTTCGCGAAAAAACATTTGGTCTTTCTCTGTGTGGCTGCGTTACGCAATATGTTGTGCGTGTCCCACACTCGCTTGCCAACCTCGTGGCAAAGGTTACTCGAGGTGGACCAAATAGCTTTCGCACGCTTTGTGTGCGGAGGAATAAAATAAATCTTCTAGAATTATGTTAATTCTTCGACGCGACTATCGCTACGAGTCAGTAGTCTGTATCGTATAGATCGATCTAATTTTAATGAAGGTCGTGACGGGATACGTTTAACAGTTGATACGTAAAAATACTACACTTTGAACTTAGATAAATGACGGAGAAGCTTAAAATTCCATTTCAAAAAATTATTCTTACTGAGTTATCTATTTTGGTGTTGTGAAACGATACTACACTTTTATCTTACTTGTTAGTGCAACGACGAAGAAGATAATTAGTTAATTTGAAAAATTTTATTTTACTTATTTACCTATTTTGTCGATGGGAAAAGATACTACACTTTTATCTTAGTGAAACGACGAAGAAGATAATTAGTTAATTTGAAAAATATTATTTTACTTATTTACCTATTTTGTCGATGGGAAAAGATACTACACTTTTATCTTAGTGAAACGACGAAGAAGATAATTAGTTAATTTGAAAAATATTATTTTACTTATTTGCCTATTTTGTCGATGGGAAAAGATACTACACTTTTATCTTAGTGAAACGACGAAGAAGATAATTAGTTAATTTGAAAAATATTATTTTACTTATTTACCTATTTTGTCGATGGGAAAAGATACTACACTTTTATCTTAGTGAAACGACGAAGAAGATAATTAGTTAATTTGAAAAATATTATTTTACTTATTTACCTATTTTGTCGATGGGAAAAGATACTACACTTTTATCTTAGTGAAACGACGAAGAAGATAAGTAGTTAATTTGAAAAATATTATTTTACTTATTTACCTATTTTGTCGATGGGAAAAGATACTACACTTTTATCTTAGTGAAACGACGAAGAAGATAATTAGTTAATTTGAAAAATATTATTTTACTTATTTACCTATTTTGTCGATGGGAAAAGATACTACACTTTTATCTTGGTCAACCGACGCATAAATGTATTTAAGTTTCTAAAAATAATTTTTCAGAGTTACACCAAACACTCTCTCTATATCGGTAGATGTATTGCTAGAATATGAAAAATTCTAGCGTTATGGCGTCAATATAAAATGCACAGACAGACAGAAACTATTTCGAGTCGACTACTCTCGTTCGCATGAACGGTCAACAAACAAATCTTTAATTTATATTTCCGCGCCTCCTTGGCCAGCAACCCTCCCAAAAGTCGTAAAACGCGATTCGTGGGAGGCACGCGGGTGACTTCTGCCCTAATGGCAAATAAATAGAGGGTAATATACCCCAAACGGAAAGCTCTCCTTTTCAAATAAATAGTCCAGCCAATTTGAATTCCGTTAAAAATAGGTAAAAATCGATATAAATATAGCTTTTACGCGTTCGCCTTAAAGGGGAACGGCCAAGCTTTTCCAAATATGGCCTTATTTCCCTATCAAAAGATTATCAAGACGTTCAATATACTAACACGTACCTTTTTTTGTCTTGAAAAAATAGTTTTTGGCCCAAAAAGTTCAAACGAAAAATAACGCCAGGTGTTTGGGTTTGAATTTTCGCCGCCATCTTAGGGGCTGCCACCAGCGCCCCTAACCCCGCCTGAAAGATTTGCGAACTATCCTAATTTTTAAAATCGCGCAATTTAGGCTTATTAGGTCTCTTATAACTGGAACGCGCCGCGCGTGCAAAACAAATTTTTCGCGTCTTAAATAAATAATAATTAATTAATTAATTATAATATGCAAAATTCTACCAGTTTGGTTAATACCAGTGTTAAAATATTCTACTCGTGTAGGAATACTTCCATAGGAAAATCTATTACGGGTCAATTTAAAACCAAAGGAAATATACCACTGGTTGGTAGTTTAGTGATTACTATAAAAAAAGAAGAGGAAATCTACCAGTGGTTGGGGAAAAACATAGGGAAAAAATTCCCTGGACTAGAACATTACCAGGGGAAAATATCCCGTGGGTTGGAATAAAACATGGGGAAATATACCGTGGGTTAGAATATAACCAGGGTAAAATATCCCGCGGGTTAGAATAATACATGGGGAAAACCTACCGCGGTTTTGAATATTACCAGGGGAAAATCTACCACGGTTTTCAAAATTACCAGTGGAAAATCTACTCCAGGTTAAAATAAGATCAGAGGAAAATTTACCGCGGGTTGGAGTAAAATAAAGTGAAAATTTACCGCTGGATGGAATAAAATAAAGGGAAAATCTACCGCGGCTTGGATTAAAATAAAGCAAAAATTTACCGCTGGATGGAATAAAATAAAGGGAAAATCTACCGCGGCTTGGATTAAAATAAAGCAAAAATTTACCGCTGGATGGAATAAAATAAAGAGAAAATCTACCGCGGCTTGGACTAAAATAAAGCAAAAATTTACCGCTGGATGGAATAAAATAAAGGGAAAATCTACCGCGGCTTGGATTAAAATAAAGCAAAAATTTACCGCTGGATGGAATAAAGTAAAGGGAAAATCTATCGCGGGTTGGAATAAAATAAAGCGAAAATTTATCACTGGATGGAATAAAAAAAGGGAAAATCTACCGCGGGTTGGAATAAAATAAAGGGAAAATCTACCGCGGCTTGGATTAAAATAAAGCAAAAATTTACCGCTGGATGGAATAAAATAAAGGGAAAATCTACCGCGGGTTGGAATAAAATAAAGCGAAAATTTATCACTGGATGGAATAAAAAAAGGGAAAATCTACCGCGGGTTGGAATAAAATAAAGGGAAAATCTATCACGGGTTGGATTAAAATAAAGCAAAAATTTACCGCTGGATGGAATAAAATAAAGGGAAAATCTATCGCGGGTTGGAATAAAATAAAGCGAAAATTTATCACTGGATGGAATAAAATGAAGGGAAAATTTACAGCGGGTTCGAATAAAATAAATGGAAAATCTACCGCGGGTTGAAATAAAATAAAGGAACAATTTACCGCTGGATGGAATAAAATAAAGGGAAAATCTATCGCGGGTTGGAATAAAAAAAGGGAAATTTACCACGGGTTTGAATAAAATAAAGGTAAAATTAATATTTAATAATTAATAATTAATATTTATTATTTAACAATTAATATTTAATCTTTAATATGTTATACAAATATTTATTAAATTATTAATTATTATTTTATATAATTCCATAAATTTGCCATAACTAACCACTGGCTTCAATTTTTATTAAAACAAAATAGGATTTTTGATAAAAGTGGTTACGCAGGCCTACTATGCGCCTGTATAAGTGCTCTACACGTCTAACAGCGGTGTTCAGGGAGAGGCCCACTACCAGGGAAAAGTATAATTCCGATAGTTCAGTTCTTTTCTCCCGCGTGTTAGTGAGAGCCATTTCTAGCATGACTACACATTTGTGGTAGTCTAATCCATTACGTTAATACGCGCTATTTACGTCGATGCCATAGTGAGTCGTAGGACTTGTGTTTAAGTGGCGTTAATCTTTTCGAGTATGACGTCAATTCCACATAAATAGTCGTAATTATTTCAACTATTTGTTACATAATATTCGATTTATAGTGAAAACTATTCGCCCGCGCAAAGATGTCACCACTACCGAATATTTACATAAAATCATAGCAACTAATAGCTCGGAATTGGCATACGTGGGCGGTCCAAATGTCTCTACCTTAGTTCCCAAATCAGGTATCTCCAAAAATTTAATTTGAGCAAAAAATCAAAAAAATAAATGGTAAAAATTTGATAACTTTGAATTTCTGCGGTGTGTATTTTCCATATTTTTTTGTATAAACGAGGGTTAAAATGCTTTATCGAAAAACGTCGAAATGGCAAATCAGCTTAAATCGAGTTACCTGGTTTTGGAAGAGGGAAGTGTTCAAGTACTTTGAGAGATGACTTTAGAGAGTGAGTGAGTGTGTGTGTCTGTGTAAAATACACCAATTAAAAACATTTCAATATCACTCACAGTCTTTCTCTCTCCATTTTCCACGTCGGCGTAGCATATGTTTTAAAATTAGGCTTAAAAATAGGAAGCGAAAATAGCGAGACCGACAGCAATTCAGGGAGGCAGACTGAGGGGGGGGGGGGGAGTTCGAAAAAGCTTTATTTTGACACAGCGTGCCAGGGCCTTACAGACGTTGTAGAGACTCGGAGGATGGATGGATAGAAAGATTATGGGCTGGTTTTCACTATGGCTAAAACGCAACGATGGCGGACATCGATGCCAAAAAAAATACTAGGCCTAACTGCTGTGTTTCAGTAGACTAAGGGCCTGTTGCAAAAGCCCTAGCCAAAGTGTTAGCCCATAGAATTTAACATGTGCGATTCTAGCAAAGCAGACTTTTGCAACGGGCCCTTAAAACGCCGAAACTGCGAGCTTGAAAGTAAAAAAAAATATTAAGCTTTAAGGCTAGTTTACACTAAATCAAAACCGTTGTGACAGATCGTTAATTTTTAAAATCATCGTTAGGCCTAATACGTTTTTTTTGCGTCGATGCCCGTCACGCTGCGTTTTTACCCTAGTGAAAAGTTGCCCTTAGGTCTATACGGAATAACGGAGATTTTAAAATTCGACGCTCACCCTAGTGAAAACCAAACTTTAAGCCTAACGTAGGTCGACTCTCTGACCATCTGCCCAAGTGAAAAAAAGCCTTTAGGCGTAATAGAAGATTTTTCGTCGAAGTTTGTGTCCTAGTGAAAAGCACGCTTTATATTCTGACAGGGACAAATGTGCCTATCGACGGAGCCAGCAGATTTATCTCGATGCAGCCGCGAGGTGTGAACGAAAAATAAGCGATCGGAAATAACTACCTGTTAAACTTTAGCGCCAATATTGATGAGAATGCGTGTGGAGAGAGGTAACGGGTGAGGCTGGGGTAAAGAGGGGAGGACGTTACGTGTCACGAGACGAGGCTTAGCGTCCTACGCGAGGGGAAAAGGGTTAAAAACCGGCCATTCAACTACTCTTTTGTTGGTTATTTGTAGGTGTCGAAAGAGAAGAAAAACGAGTCGTCGCGAAGAGCGATTTGGGAGAAGTAAAAGAGAGGAGGGTTGTACAAACCAATGGTGGTGAGTACAGTTGTGGCGAAATAGAAAGCTCCGGCGAATTTCCACTGGATGCCGGCCTTGTGCGGGATGTTTTTGATGACGACGGTCGACCAGATGAAATAGTCCTCGTCAGAGACGTTGTACTTCTTCTTGAGCATATTCTCGACGTAATTGAGAGCCGTCTTCTGTTTCTCTTCGTTTTCCGATTCCAGAGCGTCAAAGATGGCGGCCCCGACGAGCAAATACGTGAATGTACAAACGATCAGGGACAAGGTTCGAACGTTCTGTCTCTTCATGCCTCAGCCCGCGAGTCCGGAACGGCGGCGACACGACGGCTTCTTGACCACTTCTTCCGACGCTTCGTCGCATGGCCCGGAGACAACAACGACCCGTCAGACATCGCCTCCCGCCCCAGTCGAGACGGAGAGAGGCGTCGTCCTGCTCTTCGAACTCGCCCTAACTCGTCGAGGCGCGCCAATCAAGAACGCGCCGAGGCCCGCTCGCTCTACGACGAAATTAAACTACTCGCTCGAAACGACACGGTCTCGAATCGGCCCTAAAACCGAGACGAAGATTCCCCGTATATGGGACTTCGACTAGGTCTAAATGTTAAGCCTCGGTCTCCGACTGATTTGTACCGCGAGCTCTCCGGGAATGGATCATGATACGAAGAAGAGAGTTTCCCTTCCCCCTGGAGTAGCTCCGTTTTGGGGGAACGATCGACCCGAACGAGTATATAGTTTTCTCGAAAACGGGGCAACGGGGGAATACGAGGGATCAGTTTTAGAATAAATCGCTGCCACGAGCCGTATTTCCGTTTTTTTTCTCCACCGAGCAACGCGCGCTCTCCCGATCTCAGGCCCGGCGTAGCTGTACAACAGAACCCGGTCTTTTCTCCGCCGCTGACGCCGACGACATTAACGACCCCTCGCGACGAGAGCCAGAAACAGTTTCTCCTAGTTTCGCCGTTATTATCATTTTGCCCGGGAATCCAAGGGGCGCGCCAACGTAGAAGAACGGGGGCACCCGGCGGGGAACGGGCGAACTATTATCTTTCGTAACAAAAACCCGTCGGCGTCTCTCCCGAGATTCGCATTTCGGAGTTAATTCATCTTATCACTCCCAACGCCGTGAAGGAGAAACGCGGGCTCCTCATCTTCCTCCCATCTCGTAAAAGCGTAAATCCCAACAAACATTTATACGGAGCAAAAAAGGAACAAAATAGAATTTTAAACGTATCCGTCTCCTCATCTCGGCGAAAGTTTATTTATTTCGAACGACTTTTCATTAGAAACTTTAGATAGCTTTTTCCTTTTATTATTGGAGGCGATAAAAACTCATAAACAATCGAGGATAAACGTTGGAGGGCGCTTTTTTAGCGCCTCGACCAAAAGATGTTTGGAGAAAAGACAGACAATCTTTTGTTTATACGTTTAGTTTAAAAGAGTGGCGGCAGCAAGGGGCTGTCCCACACAAAAAAGGCGCCTCTGTTGAAAAATGAAGTATCAGGACGTCAATTTTGATAATCCATTAAAATATTTAGCTTTCCCTCTCTCGTTTAAAAGAACATTTTTAGTATAGGGCCGAATAAAAATCGAAAAAATAATTTAAAGCTGCTTTTCACTAGGGTATAAACGCTATGACGGTGGGCATCGACGCAAAAACATTAATTAGGCCTAGCGGAGATTTTTATCCCTACTGAAAACCAGCCATAACTTATGGCTGGTTTTCAGTAGGGATAAAAACGCCACGTCGGTGAGTGTAGACGCTAAAAATAGTATTGGGCCTATCGGAGTTTTTTTGCGTCGACGCGGTGAGCGTCGAAACGATAGATTCCCGTTAGGCCTAGCGCTATTTTTTGCGTCGACGGTATAACAGACGGGGCATTTTGTGGCTCTTTGTCCTAGTGAAAGCAATCTTTTCGCTAGGGTCAAAGCAGTACAACGCAGAGATCCTATATAGCTACGCTAACGGAGATATGCAACCCATATCGTTGCGCCATCTAGTGGAATGGAGTAAAACTAACCAGAACCACATGATAACTTTTGGGAAATAAATGTTTTTACTCCCTGCCACTGAGGCGCTGTCGTAGCTAAGGGAAAAAAGGGGAAGACACTGTACGCGATTTTACCATTGCTATAGCGTAGTGCTTCAAATCTCCCTTAGCGTATATAGGATCTCCAGTACAACGGCAAGCGCTGACGCAAAAAAAAAATTGCTTTAGGCCTACCGGAGATTTTAAAAGTTGACGCCTTCTGCCCCGACGTTCCTGACCATGTGAAATCTAGCTTTTAGGCCTAACTAGGATTTTTACCGTTGACACAATAACGCTCACCGTCGCGGCGGCTTTGAGTTAAGGTAAACCCAGCCTTTTAGGCCTAATACAATTTTTTGCATCGACGCTCTCACCATCGCGGGGGTTTTGCGCTAGTGAAAACCAGCCCTTAAGGATAAAAGAAGATTTCTAAAAGAGACTCTGATTGAAGTTGGTCGTCTCTCTTGGGGGGATGACTTCGCGCGAGAGGGTATCCTTGTTTTACTCGCAGCCCGGCAGGCGGAGCTCGGAAAGGCGACGGCCATTTTACCTCTTACTCCCAGCTGTTGCTCCGCGCTTTACCGAAATAGAAAGAGAGAGAAAGATCGACCGCGCGTCAGCCGGGGTACCTTCTACAATGTATCCCTCCGCCGGAAGCCGCTTCGACGTTTGAACTCCGGGGCTGCCTCCCTAATATTAATATCTCTCCCTCGCGCGCGCACTGCACTTAATGTTTGTTCCCCGTACTCCATCCGCAGAATGTCGCAACTTTCATATTTATTGGTTTTCGTAGAAATAGATTATACCAGGAGAGAAAATAAGAGCGATTTAATATTGGAACGGCTGAGCGAAGCGAGCGTGCTTCGATATCCTTTTTTGCGTGTTGGTTTGTTTGCTCGATAACAATTTGAGCTAGATTTATCAGAAAACGTTTAAATTTTCGCAATACATAATTTGATATAGTATCAACGGTAATTCTCAAACTTATTTACAAACAAAATTATAACATTTATGCACCCTAAGATATAAAGTTTTCTACAAAAAAAAGATGACTTAGTCTAAAATAAGTTTTAGTTTGAAGTATAACTATAAGTTTCTTTATCGTTTGGCTAAGATCAAAGTGTAGTATCTGTTCGTATCTTCATCTGTGAAACTAATATTTGTTTTTAACATTTAAACTATTTGTTTTAAAAATTAATTTTTTAAATATCTGGCTTTAGCGACTATACAAGTTTATTGAAATCAATTATTAAAAATAGAACCAAAATATTTAACCGACTCCGAGGTGATTTTCACATAAGTCTATAAAATCATTACTTAAGCATGACATGTGTGCAGTAATCTTTTACAATGCCTCGCTAGAAGTAGATGTCACTCTGTGAAAGTGTAATATTATCAATATAGTTTAACGATTACTTCTCGCGTAAGAGATATATTATATACTTCTGCTAAAGAGAAGAACGCGTGTCGATTTAGGTACGCGTCAAGATGATTAGAAGTGCCATAATTGTTGATTAGCACGAACAAGGTATCGGGCTTGTCGCGGTCGCTTAAATGAGAATGATCCATATGGCGTGGCTGACACGAAAGCTCTCTCGTTGGCACGCCATAACTGTGCGCCAACACGTTATTAGCTGACACGCGAACACCAAACCATTTTCGGTAATGAGACAAAATCCCCTAGCTGGACAAAATACCCTCAGACAAAATCCCCATAAAAAATCCCCTTGGACAAAATCCCGCCGCTGTCGGTTGGGTAAGGTTAGGTTAGGTTAGGTTAGCTTAGGTTGAGTTGGGTTTATTTGGGTGCGTTAGGTTAGGGTTGGTTAGGTTAGGTTAGGTAAGGTTAGGTTAGGTTAGGTCAGTTTTGAAATATCGCTTAATCGATAATTTTTATATCGTACTGAAAAATCGGTGCATTTTGTCCAAGAGCGGGGGGATTTTGTCCGGAGGGCTGGGGGATTTTGTCCGGTGGGATTCTGTTCCATAATCACCATTTTCCACCAGCGACTGTTTCGGGATTTTATAATCAAGTTTTTTAAAAGGAAATTAGTTATTTTAAAATAATTTGGTTTGTCGTCGATTTTCGCTTTTTGATATTTGATATTTTATTTTCGCCGTCTTTATCCCTCATTTCTGGGTTTTTCATCGCGATTTTTAGATGTTTAACCCTATTATTAAGATTATCATCGTTGATTTCTTGATTTCCATCCCTGTTTTACCTTTTTTTTTTATCTCTTGTTTCTGAATTTCTAAATAACAGACATATTTTTAAGACTAAATTTCTATATTTCTATATTTTTAACGACGGATTTATATACATGTACTTCTTAAGACTAAATTTCTATATTTTTAAACAACTGATTTATATATTCTTAAGCACAGCTTTCAATATATTTAAACCCTGATTTGATTTATTGACGATGTATTATTTATTTACCCTTAACATTAATTCGACGCATTAATTACACTCGTATACCCATTACGGCTAATAAAACAGTACGTCTTCCAAAGAAAAACTCGACGGAAAAGTGTTCAGAATGGAGGCGGCGTTCCCACGTTGGATAGCGATTGCTAAATTTTAAATCCTGATTTGTACATATTTGATTACTCGGATTTCTATATTTTTAAAATCTGATTTCTCGGATTTCTTTATTTTTAATATCTGGTTTCTCTGATTTCTAGATTTTTAATATCTGATGTATGTGATTTCTCTAATTTCTAGATTTTTAATATCTGATGTATGTGATTTCTCTAATTTCTAGATTTTTAATATCTGATGTATGTGATTTCTCTAATTTCTAGATTTTTAATATCTGATGTATGTGATTTCTCTAATTTCTAGATTTTTAATATCTGATGTATGTGATTTCTCTAATTTCTAGATTTTTAATATCTGATGTATGTGATTTCTCTAATTTCTAGATTTTTAATATCTGATGTATGTGATTTCTCTAATTTCTAGATTTTTAATATCTGATGTATGTGATTTCTCTAATTTCTATATTTTTAATATTTTATTTCTCTGATTTCTATATTTTTAATATCTGATGTATCTGATTTCTCTAATTTCTATATTTTTAATATTTTATTTCTCTGATTTCTATATCTTTAATCCCTGAACTATATATTTTTAATCTCTGATTTATTTATTTTAAATCCCTGGTTTATATATTTTTGAACCCTGATTAATATATTTTTAATCATTGATTTCTATATTTTTAATCCCTCATTTCTATATTTTAAGTTTATTATTTCTGTATTTTTAGTCTCTTATTTAAATATTTTTAATCCCTGATTTCTGTATTTTTAGTATCTGATGTATCTGATTTCTGTATTTTTAGTATCTGATGTATCTGATTTCTTTATTTTTAGTATCTGATGTATCTGATTTCTTTATTTTTAGTATCTGATTTCTCTAATTTCTATATTTATAATATCTGATTTCTCTAATTTCTATATTTTTAATATCTGATTTCTATAATTTCTATATTTTTAATATCTGATTTCTATAATTTCTAGATTTTTAATATCTGATTTCTATAATTTCTAGATTTTTAATATCTGATGTATCTGATTTCTATATTTTTAATATCTCATTTCTCTAATTTCTAGATTTTGAATATCTGGTTTCTCTGATTTCTAGATTTTGAATATCTGATGTATCTGATTTCTAGATTTTTAATTTATGATGTATCTGATTTCTATATTTTTAATTTCTGATGTATCTGATTTCTATATTTTTAATATCTGGTTTCTCTGATTTCTAGATTTTTAATATCTGATTTCTTTAATTTCCATATTTATAATATCTGATTTCTCTAATTTATATATTTATAATATCTGATTTCTTTAATTTCCATATTTGTAATATCTGATTTCTCTAATTTCTATATTTATAATATCTGATTTCTATAATTTCTAGATTTTTAATATCTGATGTATCTGATTTCTATATTTTTAATATCTGATTTCTCTAATTTCTAGATTTTGAATATCTGGTTTCTCTGATTTCTAGATTTTGAATATCTGATGTATCTGATTTCTATATTTTTAATTTATGATGTATCTGATTTCTATATTTTTAATTTCTGATGTATCTGATTTCTATATTTTTAATATCTGATTTCTTTAATTTCTATATTTATAATATCTGGTTTCTCTGATTTCTAGATTTTTAATATCTGATTTCTTTAATTTCCATATTTATAATATCTGATTTCTCTAATTTCTATATTTATAATATCTGATTTCTTTAATTTCTATATTTATAATATCTGATTTCTAAAATTTCTAGATTTATAATATCTGATTTCTTTAATTTCTATATTTATAATATCTGATTTCTATAATTTCTAGATTTTTAGTATCTGTAGTATCTGATTTCTTTATTTTTAGTATCTGATTTCTCTAATTTCTATATTTATAATATCTGATTTCTTTAATTTCCATATTTATAATATCTGATTTCTCTAATTTCTATATTTATAATATCTGATTTCTTTAATTTCTATATTTATAATATCTGATTTCTATAATTTCTAGATTTTTAATATCTGATGTATCTGATTTCTATATTTTTAATATCTGATTTCTCTAATTTCTAGATTTTTAATATCTGATGTATCTGATTTCTATATTTTTAATATCTGATTTCTCTAATTTCTAGATTTTGAATATCTGGTTTCTCTGATTTCTAGATTTTGAATATCTGATGTATCTGATTTCTATATTTTTAAATTATGATGTATCTGTTTTCTATATTTTTAATTTCCGATTTCATTAATTTCTATATTTTTAATATCTGGTTTCTCTGATTTCTAGATTTTTAATATCTGATTTCTTTAATTTCTATATTTTTAATATCTGATTTCTTTAATTTCTATATTTTTAATATCTGGTTTCTCTGATAACTAGATTTTTAATATCTGATTTCTTTAATTTCTATATTTATAATATCTGATTTCTATAATCTCTAGATTTTTAATATCTGATGTATCTGATTTCTATATTTTTAATATCTGATGTATCTGATTTCTATATTTTTAATATCTGATTTCTCTAATTTCTAGATTTTTAATATCTGATGTATCTGATTTCTATATTTTTCATATCTGATTTCTCTAATTTCTAGATTTTGAATACCTGGTTTCTCTGATTTCTAGATTTTTAATATCTGATGTATCTGATTTCTATATTTTTAATTTACGATGTATCTGATTTCTATATTTTTAATTTCTGATGTATCTGATTTCTATATTTTTAATATCTGATTTCTCTAATTTCTAGATTTATATTTTTGAACCCTGATTAATATATTTTTAATATCTGATTTCTCTAATTTCTAGATTTATATTTTTGAACCCTGATTAATATATTTTTAATCATTGATTTCTATATTTTTAATCCCTCATTTCTATATTTTAAGATTATTATTTCTGTATTTTTAGTCTCTTATTTAAATATTTTTAATCCCTGATTTCTGTATTTTTAGTATCTGATGTATCTGATTTCTGTATTTTTAGTATCTGATGTATCTGATTTCTTTATTTTTAGTATCTGATGTATCTGATTTCTTTATTTTTAGTATCTGATTTCTCTAATTTCTATATTTATAATATCTGATTTCTCTAATTTCTATATTTTTAATATCTGATTTCTATAATTTCTAGATTTTTAATATCTGATTTCTATAATTTCTAGATTTTTAATATCTGATGTATCTGATTTCTATATTTTTAATATCTGATTTCTCTAATTTCTAGATTTTGAATATCTGGTTTCTCTGATTTCTAGATTTTTAATATCTGATGTATCTGATTTCTATATTTTTAATTTATGATGTATCTGATTTATATATTTTTAATATCTGATTTCTCTAATTTCTAGATTTATATTTTTGAACCCTGATTAATATATTTTTAATCATTGATTTCTATATTTTTAATCCCTCATTTCTATATTTTAAGTTTGTTATTTCTGTATTTTTAGTCTCTTATTTAAATATTTTTAATCCCTGATTTCTGTATTTTTAGTATCTGATGTATCTGATTTCTCTATTTTTAGTATCTGATGTATCTGATTTCTTTATTTTTAGTATCTGATGTATCTGATTTCTTTATTTTTAGTATCTGATTTCTCTAATTTCTATATTTATAATATCTGATTTCTCTAATTTCTATATTTTTAATATCTGATTTCTATAATTTCTAGATTTTTAATATCTGATTTCTATAATTTCTAGATTTTTAATATCTGATGTATCTGATTTCTATATTTTTAATATCTGATTTCTCTAATTTCTAGATTTTGAATATCTGGTTTCTCTGATTTCTAGATTTTGAATATCTGATGTATCTGATTTCTATATTTTTAATTTATGATGTATCTGATTTCTATATTTTTAATTTCTGATGTATCTGATTTCTATATTTTTAATATCTGGTTTCTCTGATTTCTAGATTTTTAATATCTGATTTCTTTAATTTCCATATTTATAATATCTGATTTCTCTAATTTCTATATTTATAATATCTGATTTCTTTAATTTCCATATTTGTAATATCTGATTTCTCTAATTTCTATATTTATAATATCTGATTTCTATAATTTCTAGATTTTTAATATCTGATGTATCTGATTTCTATATTTTTAATATCTGATTTCTCTAATTTCTAGATTTTGAATATCTGGTTTCTCTGATTTCTAGATTTTGAATATCTGATGTATCTGATTTCTATATTTTTAATTTATGATGTATCTGATTTCTATATTTTTAATTTCTGATGTATCTGATTTCTATATTTTTAATATCTGATTTCTTTAATTTCTATATTTATAATATCTGGTTTCTCTGATTTCTAGATTTTTAATATCTGATTTCTTTAATTTCCATATTTATAATATCTGATTTCTCTAATTTCTATATTTATAATATCTGATTTCTTTAATTTCTATATTTATAATATCTGATTTCTAAAATTTCTAGATTTATAATATCTGATTTCTTTAATTTCTATATTTATAATATCTGATTTCTATAATTTCTAGATTTTTAGTATCTGTAGTATCTGATTTCTTTATTTTTAGTATCTGATTTCTCTAATTTCTATATTTATAATATCTGTTTTCTTTAATTTCCATATTTATAATATCTGATTTCTCTAATTTCTATATTTATAATATCTGATTTCTTTAATTTCTATATTTATAATATCTGATTTCTCTAATTTCTATATTTATAATATCTGATTTCTTTAATTTCCATATTTGTAATATCTGATTTCTCTAATTTCTATATTTATAATATCTGATTTCTATAATTTCTAGATTTTTAATATCTGATGTATCTGATTTCTATATTTTTAATATCTGATTTCTCTAATTTCTAGATTTTGAATATCTGGTTTCTCTGATTTCTAGATTTTGAATATCTGATGTATCTGATTTCTATATTTTTAATTTATGATGTATCTGATTTCTATATTTTTAATTTCTAATGTATCTGATTTCTATATTTTTAATATCTGATTTCTTTAATTTCTATATTTATAATATCTGGTTTCTCTGATTTCTAGATTTTTAATATCTGATTTCTTTAATTTCCATATTTATAATATCTGATTTCTCTAATTTCTATATTTATAATATCTGATTTCTTTAATTTCTATATTTATAATATCTGATTTCTAAAATTTCTAGATTTATAATATCTGATTTCTTTAATTTCTATATTTATAATATCTGATTTCTATAATTTCTAGATTTTTAGTATCTGTAGTATCTGATTTCTTTATTTTTAGTATCTGATTTCTCTAATTTCTATATTTATAATATCTGATTTCTTTAATATCTATATTTATAATATCTGATTTCTATAATTTCTAGATTTTTAATATCTGATGTATCTGATTTCTATATTTTTAATATCTGATTTCTCTAATTTCTAGATTTTTAATATCTGATGTATCTGATTTCTATATTTTTAATATCTGATTTCTCTAATTTCTAGATTTTGAATATCTGGTTTCTCTGATTTCTAGATTTTGAATATCTGATGTATCTGATTTCTATATTTTTAAATTATGATGTATCTGTTTTCTATATTTTTAATTTCCGATTTCATTAATTTCTATATTTTTAATATCTGGTTTCTCTGATTTCTAGATTTTTAATATCTGATTTCTTTAATTTCTATATTTTTAATATCTGATTTCTTTAATTTCTATATTTTTAATATCTGGTTTCTCTGATAACTAGATTTTTAATATCTGATTTCTTTAATTTCTATATTTATAATATCTGATTTCTATAATCTCTAGATTTTTAATATCTGATGTATCTGATTTCTATATTTTTAATATCTGATTTCTCTAATTTCTTGATTTTTAATATCTGATGTATCTGATTTCTATATTTTTCATATCTGATTTCTCTAATTTCTAGATTTTGAATATCTGGTTTCTCTGATTTCTAGATTTTGAATATCTGATGTATCTGATTTCTATATTTTTAAATTATGATGTATCTGATTTCTATATTTTTAATTTCCGATTTCTTTAATTTCTATATTTTTAATATCTGGATTCTCTGATTTCTAGATTTTTAATATCTGATTTCTTTAATTTCTATATTTTTAATATCTGATTTCTTTAATTTATATATTTTTAATATCTGGTTTCTCTGATAACTAGATTTTTAATATCTGATTTCTTTAATTTCTATATTTTTAATATCTGGTTTTTCTGATTTCTAGATTTTTAGTATCTGATGTATCTGATTTCTATATTTTTAATATCTGATTTCTCTAATTTCTATATTTTTAATTCCTGAATTATATATTTTTAATCCCTGAGTTATTTATTTTAAATCCCTGATTTATATATTTTTGATCCCTGATTTATATATTTTTAATCCCTGATTTATATATTTTTAATCCCTGATTTATATATTTTTAATCCCTGATTTAAATATTTTTAATCCCTGATTTATATATTTTAAATTTCTGATTTCTGTATTCTCTTATTTCAATTTTTTAATCGCTGATTAGTATATTTTTAATATCTGATTTCGATATTTTTTATCGCGGATTTTTATATTTGTTATATCGAATTTCTATATTTGTTATATCGAATTTTTTTATTTTAAGTCCTGATTTCGATATTTTTAATCCCTGGTTTTTATATTATTCTTAATCCCTGGTTTCTATATTATTTTTAATCCCTGGTTTTTGTATTATTTTTAATCCCTGGTTTCTATATTATTTTTAATCCCTGGTTTTTATATTATTTTTAATCCCTGATTTCTATATTATTTTTAATCCCTGGTTTCTATATTATTTTTAATCCCTGGAATCTTTATTATTTTTAATCCCTTGTTTCTATATTATTTCTAATCCGTGTTTCTATATTATTTTTAATCCCTGGTTTCTATATTATTTTTAATCCCTGATTTCTATATTATTTTTAATCCCTGATTTCTATATTATTTTAATCCCTGATTTCTATGATATTTTTAATCCCTGATTTCTATGATATTTTTAATATCTGATTTCTATGTTAATTATAATATCCGACTTCGATATTTTTAGTCACCGATTTCTGTTTAGTTTTCTATATTTTAACACTGTTTTCAATTTTTTATTCTTGTTTTAAAGATTTTAAACTTTTTGTTCGTTTTAAATTTTTATTTTTATTATTTTAAAACTATTTGTTAGATTTTCATTCGGAACTTAAAGATATATAGCACTAATTTTAGATTTTTTACATTGGATTATCCGTTTTTCACCCTTATTAAATATGTTTATTAAATTTATACATCGAATTTTGAGATTATCATTATAAATTATTTAAATATTTATTATGTTTCTTTTTTTTCAATGAAGAGTACGTTATTTTACTTATGACTCTTTATAAAAGATTCATTTTTGAGGAGGTTCTTCCACCATTTATTTTCCCAAAACTTTACTAACCGATAAAAATATCGCTATTAAATCAACAACTTAATGAAGTTTCCGTAACGTATAATTTCCATGTATTTAATAATTGTACGGGAAAATAGTCTCTAGGATTGAGAATAAAAAACAATTTAATTACTTTGTAAACTACTTTGAAAGTGGTAAATTACGGAGCAAGGGGAAAGTTAGAGCGTCAGAATGTTAAAATATCTCGGATAATTTCGGGAAATTGAATAATTTGGGGTAAGCGTGCTAACCGCTTTATGCCGGAGTAGCTCATCAACTTAAAGATGGCATTTTCGCGTAATAACCCTTTAAAATTCGGGAGCAACGCGCATTTTTAAGCGAGCGGCGTTAAGACGCCGTATGTATAATGTTACTGAGGTCAGTTCATCGCTGCGATGGGCACTTCCCTTCAAGATCCACTCAGCTCGGCGCTCCTCTCTTTTCGCGTCAAATTGAGAAACTGAAACGACACTCCTCTCTTTTCGCGTCAAATTGGGAAACTGAAACGGCGCTCCTCTCTTTTAAGTCAAATTGAGAAACTGAAACGGCGCTCCTCTCTTTTCGAGTCAAATTGAGAAACTGAAACAAAACACCTCTCTTTTCGAGTCAAATTGAGAAACTGAAACAACACTCCTCTCTTTTCGCGTCAAATTGGGAAACTGAAACGGCGCTCCTCTCTTTTAAGTCAAATTGAGAAACTGAAACGGCGCTCCTCTCTTTTCCAGTCAATTTGAGAAACTGAAACGGCGCTCCTCTCTTTTCGAGTCAAATTGAGAAACTGAAACGGTGCTCCTCTCTTTTCGAGTCAAATTGAGAAACTGAAACAACACTCCTCTCTTTTCGAGTCAAATTGAGAAACTGAAACAACACTCCTCTCTTTTCGCGTCAAATTGGGAAACTGAAACGGCGCTCCTCTCTTTTAAGTCAAATTGAGAAACTGAAACGGCGCTCCTCTCTTTTCCAGTCATTTTGAGAAACTGAAACGGCGCTCCTCTCTTTTCGAGTCAAATTGAGAAACTGAAACGGTGCTCCTCTCTTTTCGAGTCAAATTGAGAAACTGAAACAACACTCCTCTCTTTTCGCGTCAAATTGGGAAACTGAAACGGCGCTCCTCTCTTTTAAGTCAAATTGAGAAACTGAAACGGCGCTCCTCTCTTTTCCAGTCAATTTGAGAAACTGAAACGGCGCTCCTCTCTTTTCGAGTCAAATTGAGAAGCTGAAACGGTGCTCCTCTCTTTTCGAGTCAAATTGAGAAACTGAAACAACACTCCTCTCTTTTCGAGTCAAATTGAGAAACTGAAACAACACTCCTCTCTTTTCGCGTCAAATTGGGAAACTGAAACGGCGCTCCTCTCTTTTACGTCAAATTGAGAAACTGAAACGGCGCTCCTCTCTTTTCCAGTCAATTTGAGAAACTGAAACGGCGCTCCTCTCTTTTCGAGTCAAATTGAGAAACTGAAACGGTGCTCCTCTCTTTTCGAGTCAAATTGAGAAACTGAAACAACACTCCTCTCTTTTCGAGTCAAATTGAGAAACTGAAACAACACTCCTCTCTTTTCGCGTCAAATTGGGAAACTGAAACGGCGCTCCTCTCTTTTAAGTCAAATTGAGAAACTGAAACGGCGCTCCTCTCTTTTCCAGTCATTTTGAGAAACTGAAACGGCGCTCCTCTCTTTTCGAGTCAAATTGAGAAACTGAAACGGTGCTCCTCTCTTTTCGAGTCAAATTGAGAAACTGAAACAACACTCCTCTCTTTTCGAGTCAAATTGAGAAACTGAAACAACACTCCTCTCTTTTCGCGTCAAATTGGGAAACCGAAACGGCGCTCCTCTCTTTTAAGTCAAATTCAGAAACTGAAACGGCGCTCCTCTCTTTTCCAGTAAATTTGAGAAACTGAAACGGCGCTCCTCTCTTTTCGAGTCAAACTGAGAAACTGAAACAATACTTCTCTCTTTTCGAGTCAAATTGAGAAACTGAAACAACACTCCTCTCTTTTCGCGTCAAATTGGGAAACTGAAACGGCGCTCCTCTCTTTTAAGTCAAATTGAGAAACTGAAACGGCGCTCCTCTCTTTTCCAGTCAATTTGAGAAACTGAAACGGTGCTCCTCTCTTTTCGAGTCAAATTGAGAAACTGAAACAACACTACTCTCTTTTCGAGTCAAATTGAGAAACTGAAACAACACTCCTCTCTTTTCGCGTCAAATTGGGAAACTGAAACGGCGCTCCTCTCTTTTCGAGTCAAATTGAGAAACTGAAACGGTGCTCCTCTCTTTTCGAGTCAAATTGAGAAACTGAAACAACGCTCCTCTCTTTTCCAGTCCATTTGAGAAACTGATACGGCGCTCCTCTCTTTTCGAGTCAAATTGAGAAACTGAAACGGCGCTCCTCTCTTTTCGAGTCAAATTGAGAAACTGAAACGGTGCTCCTCTCTTTTCGAGTCAATTTGAGAAACTGAAACGGTGCTCCTCTCTTTTCGAGTCAAATTGAGAAACTGAAAAAACACTCCTCTCTTTTCGCGTCAAATTGGGAAACTGAAACGGCGCTCCTCTCTTTTAAGTCAAATTGAGAAACTGAAACGGCGCTCCACTCTTTTCCAGTCAATTTGAGAAACTGAAACGGCGCTCCTCACTTTTCCAGTCAATTTGAGAAACTGAAACGGCGTTCCTCTCTTTTCGAGTCAAATTCAGAAACTGAAACGGCGCTCCTCTCTTTTCCAGTCAATTTGAGAAACTGAAACGGCGCTCCTCTCTTTTCGAGTCAAATTGAGAAACTGAAACGGTGCTCCTCTCTTTTCGAGTCAAATTGAGAAACTGAAACGGCGCTCCTCTCTTTTCGAGTCAAATTGAGAAACTGAAACGGTGCTCCTCTCTTTTCGAGTCAAATTGAGAAACTGAAACGGCGCTCCTCACTTTTCCAGTCAATTTGAGAAACTGAAACGGCGTTCCTCTCTTTTCGAGTCAAATTGAGAAACTGAAACGGCGCTCCTCTCTTTTCCAGTCAATTTGAGAAACTGAATCGGCGCTCCTCTCTTTTCGAGTCAAATTAAGAAACTGAAACGGTGCTCCTCTCTTTTCGAGTAAAATTGAGAAACTGAAACGGCGCTCCTCTCTTTTCGAGTCAAATTGAGAAACTGAAACGGCGCTCCTCTCTTTTCCAGTCCATTTGAGAAACTTAAACGGCGCTCCTCTCTTTTCTAGTCAAATTGAGAAACTGAAACGGCGCTCCTCTCTTTTCGAGTCAAATTGAGAAACTGAAACGGTGCTAAACTCTTTTCGAGTCAATTTGAGAAACTGAAACGGCGCTCCTCTCTTTTCGAGTCAAATTGAGAAACTGAAACAACACTCCTCTCTTTTCGCGTCAAATTGGGAAACTGAAACGGCGCTCCTCTCTTTTAAGTCAAATTGAGAAACTGAAACGGCGCTCCTCTCTTTTCCAGTCAATTTGAGAAACTGAAACCACGCTCCTCTCTTTTCGAGTCAAATTGAGAAACTGAAACGGTGCTCCTCTCTTTTCGAGTCAAATTGAGAAACTGAAACGGCGCTCCTCTCTTTTCGAGTCAAATTGAGAAACTGAAACGGTGCTCCACTCTTTTCGAGTCAAATTGAGAAACTGAAACGGCGCTCCTCTCTTTTCCAGTCAATTTGAGAAATTGAAACGGCGCTCCTCTCTTTTCGAGTCAAATTGAGAAACTGAAACGGCGCTCCTCTCTTTTCGAGTCAAATTGAGAAACTGAAACGGTGTTCCTCTCTTTTCGAGTCAAATTGAGAAACTGAAACGGCGCTCCTCTCTTTTCCAGTCAATTTGAGAAACTGAAACGGCGCTCCTCTCTTTTCGAGTCAAATTGAGAAACTGAAACGGTGCTCCTCTCTTTTCGAGTCAAATTGAGAAACTGAAACGGTGTTCCTCTCTTTTCGAGTCAAATTGAGAAACTGAAACGGCGCTCCTCTCTTTTCCAGTCAATTTGAGAAACTGAAACGGCGCTCCTCTCTTTTCGAGTCAAATTGAGAAACTGAAACGGTGCTCCTCTCTTTTCGAGTCAAATTGAGAAACTGAAACGGCGCTACTCTCTTTTCGAGTCAAATTGAGAAACTGAAACGGCGCTCCTCTCTTTTCCAGTCAATTTGAGAAACTGAAACGGCGCTCCTCTCTTTTCGAGTCAAATTGAGAAACTGAAACGGCGCTCCTCTCTTTTCGAGTCAAATTGAGAAACTGAAACAACACTCCTCTCTTTTCGAGTCAAGTTGGGAAACTGAAACAACACTCCTCTCTTTTCGCGTCAAATTGAGAAACTGAAACGGCGCTCCTCTCTTTTCCAGTCAATTTGAGAAACTGAAACGGCGCTCCTCTCTTTTTTAGTAAATTTGAGAAACTGAAACGGCGCTCCTCTCTTTTCGAGTCAATTTGAGAAACTGAAACGGCGCTCCTCTCTTTTCGAGTCAAATTGAGAAACTAAAACGGTGCTCCTCTCTTTTCGAGTCAAATTGAGAAACTGAAACGGTGCTCCTCTCTTTTCGAGTCAAATTGAGAAACTGAAAAGGCGCTCCTCTCTTTTCGAGTCAAATTGAGAAACTAAAACGGTGCTCCTCTCTTTTCGAGTCAAATTAAGAAACTGAAACGGTGCTCCTCTCTTTTCGAGTCAAATTGAGAAACTGAAAAGGCGCTCCTCTCTTTTCGAGTCAAATTGAGAAACTGAAACGGCGCTCCTCTCTTGTCCAGTCAATTTGAGAAACTGAAACGGCGCTCCTCTCTTTTCGAGTCAAATTGAGAAACTGAAACGGCGCTCCTCTCTTTTCGAGTCAAATTGAGAAACTGAAACGGTGCTCCTCTCTTTTCGAGTCAAATTGAGAAACTGAAACAACACTCCTCTCTTTTCGAGTCAAATTGGGAAACTGAAACAACACTCCTCTCTTTCGCGTCAAATTGAGACACTGAAACGGCGCTCCTCTCTTTTCCAGTCAATTTGAGAAACTGAAACGGCGCTCCTCTCTTTTCGAGTCAAATTGAGAAACTGAAACGGTGCTCCTCTCTTTTCGAGTCAAATTGAGAAACTGAAACGGCGCTCCTCTCTTTTCGAGTCAAATTGAGAAACTGAAACGGTGCTCCTCTCTTTTCGAGTCAAATTGAGAAACTGAAACGGCGCTCCTCTCTTTTCCAGTCAATTTGAGAAACTGAAACGGCGCTCCTCTCTTTTCCAGTCAATTTGAGAAACTGAAACGGCGCTCCTCTCTTTTCGAGTCAAATTGAGAAACTGAATCGGTGCTCCTCTCTTTTCGAGTCAAATTGTGAAACTGAAACGGCGCTCCTCTCTTTTCGAGTCAAATTGAGAAACTGAAACGGCGCTCCTCTCTTTTCCAGTCAATTTGAGAAACTGAAACGGCGCTCCTCTCTTTTCGAGTCAAATTGAGAAACTGAAACGGTGCTCCTCTCTTTTCGAGTCAAATTGAGAAACTGAAACGGCGCTCCTCTCTTTTCGAGGCAAATTGAGAAACTGAAACGGCGCTCCTCTCTTTTCGAGGCAAATTGAGAAACTGAAACGGCGCTCCTCTCTTTTCCAGTCAATTTGAGAAACTGAAACGGCGCTCCTCTCTTTTCGAGTCAAATTGAGAAACTGAAACGGTGCTCCTCTCTTTTCGAGTCAAATTGAGAAACTGAAACGGCGCTCCTCTCTTTTCGAGTCAAATTGAGAAACTGAAACGGTGCTCCTCTCTTTTCGAGTCAAATTGAGAAACTGAAACGGCGCTCCTCTCTTTTCCAGTCAATTTGAGAAACTGAAACGGCGCTCCTCTCTTTTCGAGTCAAATTGAGAATCTGAAACGGTGCTCCTCTCTTTTCGAGTCAAATTGAGAAACTAAAACAACACTCCTCTCTTTTCGAGTCAAATTGGGAAACTGAAACAACACTCCTCTCTTTTCGCGTCAAATTGAGAAACTGAAACGGCGCTCCTCTCTTTTCTAGTCAAATTGAGAAACTGAAACGGCGCTCCTCTCTTTTCGAGTCAAATTGAGAAACTGAAACGGCGCTCCTTTCTTTTCCAGTCAATTTGAGAAACTGAAACGGCACTCCTCTCTTTTCGAGTCAAATTGAGAAACTGAAACGGTGCTCCACTCTTTTCGAGTCAAATTGAGAAACTGAAACGGCGCTCCTCTCTTTTCCAGTCAATTTGAGAAACTGAAACGGCGCTCCTCTCTTTTCGAGTCAAATTGAGAAACTGAAACGGTGCTCCTCTCTTTTCGAGTCAAATTGAGAAACTGAAACGGCGCTCCTCTCTTTTCGAGTCAAATTGAGAAACTGAAACGGTGCTCCTCTCTTTTCGAGTCAAATTGAGAAACTGAAACGGCGCTCCTCTCTTTTCGAGTCAATTTGAGAAACTGAAACGGCGCTCCTCTCTTTTCGAGTCAAATTGAGAAACTGAAACGGTGCTCCTCTCTTTTCGAGTCAAATTGAGAAACTAAAACAACACTCCTCTCTTTTCGAGTCAAATTGGGAAACTGAAACAACACTCCTCTCTTTTCGCGTCAAATTGAGAAACTGAAACGGCGCTCCTCTCTTTTCTAGTCAAATTGAGAAACTGAAACGGCGCTCCTCTCTTTTCGAGTCAAATTGAGAAACTGAAACGGCGCTCCTTTCTTTTCCAGTCAATTTGAGAAACTGAAACGGCGCTCCTCTCTTTTCGAGTCAAATTGAGAAACTGAAACGGTGCTCCACTCTTTTCGAGTCAAATTGAGAAACTGAAACGGCGCTCCTCTCTTTTCCAGTCAATTTGAGAAACTGAAACGGCGCTCCTCTCTTTTCGAGTCAAATTGAGAAACTGAAACGGCGCTCCTCTCTTTTCGAGTCAATTTGAGAAACTGAAACGGCGCTCCTCTCTTTTCGAGTCCAATTGAGAAACTGAAACAACACTCCTCTCTTTTCGCGTCAAATTGGGAAACTGAAACGGCGCTCCCCTCTTTTAAGTCAAATTGAGAAACTGAAACGGCGCTCCTCTCTTTTCCATCAATTTGAGAAACTGAAACGGTGCTCCTCTCTTTTCGAGTCAAATTGAGAAACTGAAACAACACTACTCTCTTTTCGAGTCAAATTGAGAAACTGAAACAACACTCCTCTCTTTTCGCGTCAAATTGGGAAACTGAAACGGCGCTCCTCTCTTTTCGAGTCAAATTGAGAAACTGAAACGGTGCTCCTCTCTTTTCGAGTCAAATTGAGAAACTGAAACAACGCTCCTCTCTTTTCGAGTCAAATTGAGAAACTGAAACGGCGCTCCTCTCTTTTCGAGTCAAATTGAGAAACTGAAACAACACTCCTCTCTTTTCGCGTCAAATTGGGAAACTGAAACGGCGCTCCTCTCTTTTCGAGTCAATTTGAGAAACTGAAACGGCGCTCCTCTCTTTTCGAGTCAAATTGAGAAACTGAAACGGTGCTCCTCTCTTTTCGAGTCAAATTGAGAAACTAAAACAACACTCCTCTCTTTTCGAGTCAAATTGGGAAACTGAAACAACACTCCTCTCTTTTCGCGTCAAATTGAGAAACTGAAACGGCGCTCCTCTCTTTTCTAGTCAAATTGAGAAACTGAAACGGCGCTCCTCTCTTTTCGAGTCAAATTGAGAAACTGAAACGGCGCTCCTTTCTTTTCCAGTCAATTTGAGAAACTGAAACGGCGCTCCTCTCTTTTCGAGTCAAATTGAGAAACTGAAACGGTGCTCCACTCTTTTCGAGTCAAATTGAGAAACTGAAACGGCGCTCCTCTCTTTTCCAGTCAATTTGAGAAACTGAAACGGCGCTCCTCTCTTTTCGAGTCAAATTGAGAAACTGAAACGGCGCTCCTCTCTTTTCGAGTCAATTTGAGAAACTGAAACGGCGCTCCTCTCTTTTCGAGTCCAATTGAGAAACTGAAACAACACTCCTCTCTTTTCGCGTCAAATTGGGAAACTGAAACGGCGCTCCCCTCTTTTAAGTCAAATTGAGAAACTGAAACGGCGCTCCTCTCTTTTCCATCAATTTGAGAAACTGAAACGGTGCTCCTCTCTTTTCGAGTCAAATTGAGAAACTGAAACAACACTACTCTCTTTTCGAGTCAAATTGAGAAACTGAAACAACACTCCTCTCTTTTCGCGTCAAATTGGGAAACTGAAACGGCGCTCCTCTCTTTTCGAGTCAAATTGAGAAACTGAAACGGTGCTCCTCTCTTTTCGAGTCAAATTGAGAAACTGAAACAACGCTCCTCTCTTTTCGAGTCAAATTGAGAAACTGAAACGGCGCTCCTCTCTTTTCGAGTCAAATTGAGAAACTGAAACAACACTCCTCTCTTTTCGCGTCAAATTGGGAAACTGAAACGGCGCTCCTCTCTTTTCGAGTCAAATTGAGAAACTGAAACGGCGCTCCTCTCTTTTCCAGTCCATTTGAGAAACTTAAACGGCGCTCCTCTCTTTTCTAGTCAAATTGAGAAACTGAAACGGCGCTCCTCTCTTTTCGAGTCAAATTGAGAAACTGAAACGGTGCTCAACTCTTTTCGAGTCAATTTGAGAAACTGAAACGGCGCTCCTCTCTTTTCGAGTCAAATTGAGAAACTGAAACAACACTCCTCTCTTTTCGCGTCAAATTAGGAAACTGAAACGGCGCTCCTCTCTTTTAAGTCAAATTGAGAAACTGAAACGGCGCTCCTCTCTTTTCCAGTCAATTTAAGAAACTGAAACCACGCTCCTCTCTTTTCGAGTCAAATTGAGAAACTGAAACGGTGCTCCTCTCTTTTCGAGTCAAATTGAGAAACTGAAACGGCGCTCCTCTCTTTTCGAGTCAAATTGAGAAACTGAAACGGTGCTCCACTCTTTTCGAGTCAAATTGAGAAACTGAAACGGCGCTCCTCTCTTTTCCAGTCAATTTGAGAAACTGAAACGGCGCTCCTCTCTTTTCGAGTCAAATTGAGAAACTGAAACGGCGCTCCTCTCTTTTCGAGTCAAATTGAGAAACTGAAACGGTGTTCCTCTCTTTTCGAGTCAAATTGAGAAACTGAAACGGCGCTCCTCTCTTTTCCAGTCAATTTGAGAAACTGAAACGGCGCTCCTCTCTTTTCGAGTCAAATTGAGAAACTGAAACGGTGCTCCTCTCTTTTCGAGTCATATTGAGAAACTGAAACGGTGTTCCTCTCTTTTCGAGTCAAATTGAGAAACTGAAACGGCGCTCCTCTCTTTTCCAGTCAATTTGAGAAACTGAAACGGCGCTCCTCTCTTTTCGAGTCAAATTGAGAAACTGAAACGGTGCTCCTCTCTTTTCGAGTCAAATTGAGAAACTGAAACGGCGCTACTCTCTTTTCGAGTCAAATTGAGAAACTGAAACGGCGCTCCTCTCTTTTCCAGTCAATTTGAGAAACTGAAACGGCGCTCCTCTCTTTTCGAGTCAAATTGAGAAACTGAAACGGCGCTCCTCTCTTTTCGAGTCAAATTGAGAAACTGAAACAACACTCCTCTCTTTTCGAGTCAAGTTGGGAAACTGAAACAACACTCCTCTCTTTTCGCGTCAAATTGAGAAACTGAAACGGCGCTCCTCTCTTTTCCAGTCAATTTGAGAAACTGAAACGGCGCTCCTCTCTTTTTTAGTCAATTTGAGAAACTGAAACGGCGCTCCTCTCTTTTCGAGTCAATTTGAGAAACTGAAACGGCGCTCCTCTCTTTTCGAGTCAAATTGAGAAACTAAAACGGTGCTCCTCTCTTTTCGAGTCAAATTGAGAAACTGAAACGGTGCTCCTCTCTTTTCGAGTCAAATTGAGAAACTGAAAAGGCGCTCCTCTCTTTTCGAGTCAAATTGAGAAACTGAAACGGCGCTCCTCTCTTGTCCAGTCAATTTGAGAAACTGAAACGGCGCTCCTCTCTTTTCGAGTCAAATTGAGAAACTGAAACGGCGCTCCTCTCTTTTCGAGTCAAATTGAGAAACTGAAACGGTGCTCCTCTCTTTTCGAGTCAAATTGAGAAACTGAAACAACACTCCTCTCTTTTCGAGTCAAATTGGGAAACTGAAACAACACTCCTCTCTTTCGCGTCAAATTGAGAAACTGAAACGGCGCTCCTCTCTTTTCCAGTCAATTTGAGAAACTGAAACGGCGCTCCTCTCTTTTCGAGTCAAATTGAGAAACTGAAACGGTGCTCCTCTCTTTTCGAGTCAAATTGAGAAACTGAAACGGCGCTCCTCTCTTTTCGAGTCAAATTGAGAAACTGAAACGGTGCTCCTCTCTTTTCGAGTCAAATTGAGAAACTGAAACGGCGCTCCTCTCTTTTCCAGTCAATTTGAGAAACTGAAACATCGCTCCTCTCTTTTCCAGTCAATTTGAGAAACTGAAACGGCGCTCCTCTCTTTTCGAGTCAAATTGAGAAACTGAATCGGTGCTCCTCTCTTTTCGAGTCAAATTGAGAAACTGAAACGGCGCTCCTCTCTTTTCGAGTCAAATTGAGAAACTGAAACGGCGCTCCTCTCTTTTCCAGTCAATTTGAGAAACTGAAACGGCGCTCCTCTCTTTTCGAGTCAAATTGAGAAACTGAAACGGTGCTCCTCTCTTTTCGAGTCAAATTGAGAAACTGAAACGGCGCTCCTCTCTTTTCGAGGCAAATTGAGAAACTGAAACGGCGCTCCTCTCTTTTCCAGTCAATTTGAGAAACTGAAACGGCGCTCCTCTCTTTTCGAGTCAAATTGAGAAACTGAAACGGTGCTCCTCTCTTTTCGAGTCAAATTGAGAAACTGAAACGGCGCTCCTCTCTTTTCGAGTCAAATTGAGAAACTGAAACGGTGCTCCTCTCTTTTCGAGTCAAATTGAGAAACTGAAACGGCGCTCCTCTCTTTTCCAGTCAATTTGAGAAACTGAAACGGCGCTCCTCTCTTTTCGAGCCAAATTGAGAAACTGAAACGGTGCTCCTCTCTTTTCGAGTCAAATTGAGAAACTAAAACAACACTCCTCTCTTTTCGAGTCAAATTGGGAAACTGAAACAACACTCCTCTCTTTTCGCGTCAAATTGAGAAACTGAAACGGCGCTCCTCTCTTTTCTAGTCAAATTGAGAAACTGAAACGGCGCTCCTCTCTTTTCGAGTCAAATTGAGAAACTGAAACGGCGCTCCTTTCTTTTCCAGTCAATTTGAGAAACTGAAACGGCGCTCCTCTCTTTTCGAGTCAAATTGAGAAACTGAAACGGTGCTCCACTCTTTTCGAGTCAAATTGAGAAACTGAAACGGCGCTCCTCTCTTTTCCAGTCAATTTGAGAAACTGAAACGGCGCTCCTCTCTTTTCGAGTCAAATTGAGAAACTGAAACGGCGCTCCTCTCTTTTCGAGTCAATTTGAGAAACTGAAACGGCGCTCCTCTCTTTTCGAGTCCAATTGAGAAACTGAAACAACACTCCTCTCTTTTCGCGTCAAATTGGGAAACTGAAACGGCGCTCCCCTCTTTTAAGTCAAATTGAGAAACTGAAACGGCGCTCCTCTCTTTTCCAGTCAATTTGAGAAACTGAAACGGTGCTCCTCTCTTTTCGAGTCAAATTGAGAAACTGAAACAACACTACTCTCTTTTCGAGTCAAATTGAGAAACTGAAACAACACTCCTCTCTTTTCGCGTCAAATTGGGAAACTGAAACGGCGCTCCTCTCTTTTCGAGTCAAATTGAGAAACTGAAACGGTGCTCCTCTCTTTTCGAGTCAAATTGAGAAACTGAAACGGCGCTCCTCTCTTTTCCAGTCCATTTGAGAAACTTAAACGGCGCTCCTCTCTTTTCTAGTCAAATTGAGAAACTGAAACGGCGCTCCTCTCTTTTCGAGTCAAATTGAGAAACTGAAACGGTGCTAAACTCTTTTCGAGTCAATTTGAGAAACTGAAACGGCGCTCCTCTCTTTTCGAGTCAAATTGAGAAACTGAAACAACACTCCTCTCTTTTCGCGTCAAATTGGGAAACTGAAACGGCGCTCCTCTCTTTTAAGTCAAATTGAGAAACTGAAACGGCGCTCCTCTCTTTTCCAGTCAATTTGAGAAACTGAAACCACGCTCCTCTCTTTTCGAGTCAAATTGAGAAACTGAAACGGTGCTCCTCTCTTTTCGAGTCAAATTGAGAAACTGAAACGGCGCTCCTCTCTTTTCGAGTCAAATTGAGAAACTGAAACGGTGCTCCACTCTTTTCGAGTCAAATTGAGAAACTGAAACGGCGCTCCTCTCTTTTCCAGTCAATTTGAGAAACTGAAACGGCGCTCCTCTCTTTTCGAGTCAAATTGAGAAACTGAAACGGCGCTCCTCTCTTTTCGAGTCAAATTGAGAAACTGAAACGGTGTTCCTCTCTTTTCGAGTCAAATTGAGAAACTGAAACGGCGCTCCTCTCTTTTCCAGTCAATTTGAGAAACTGAAACGGCGCTCCTCTCTTTTCGAGTCAAATTGAGAAACTGAAACGGTGCTCCTCTCTTTTCGAGTCAAATTGAGAAACTGAAACGGTGTTCCTCTCTTTTCGAGTCAAATTGAGAAACTGAAACGGCGCTCCTCTCTTTTCCAGTCAATTTGAGAAACTGAAACGGCGCTCCTCTCTTTTCGAGTCAAATTGAGAAACTGAAACGGTGCTCCTCTCTTTTCGAGTCAAATTGAGAAACTGAAACGGCGCTACTCTCTTTTCGAGTCAAATTGAGAAACTGAAACGGCGCTCCTCTCTTTTCCAGTCAATTTGAGAAACTGAAACGGCGCTCCTCTCTTTTCGAGTCAAATTGAGAAACTGAAACGGCGCTCCTCTCTTTTCGAGTCAAATTGAGAAACTGAAACAACACTCCTCTCTTTTCGAGTCAAGTTGGGAAACTGAAACAACACTCCTCTCTTTTCGCGTCAAATTGAGAAACTGAAACGGCGCTCCTCTCTTTTCCAGTCAATTTGAGAAACTGAAACGGCGCTCCTCTCTTTTTTAGTAAATTTGAGAAACTGAAACGGCGCTCCTCTCTTTTCGAGTCAATTTGAGAAACTGAAACGGCGCTCCTCTCTTTTCGAGTCAAATTGAGAAACTAAAACGGTGCTCCTCTCTTTTCGAGTCAAATTGAGAAACTGAAACGGTGCTCCTCTCTTTTCGAGTCAAATTGAGAAACTGAAAAGGCGCTCCTCTCTTTTCGAGTCAAATTGAGAAACTAAAACGGTGCTCCTCTCTTTTCGAGTCAAATTAAGAAACTGAAACGGTGCTCCTCTCTTTTCGAGTCAAATTGAGAAACTGAAAAGGCGCTCCTCTCTTTTCGAGTCAAATTGAGAAACTGAAACGGCGCTCCTCTCTTGTCCAGTCAATTTGAGAAACTGAAACGGCGCTCCTCTCTTTTCGAGTCAAATTGAGAAACTGAAACGGCGCTCCTCTCTTTTCGAGTCAAATTGAGAAACTGAAACGGTGCTCCTCTCTTTTCGAGTCAAATTGAGAAACTGAAACAACACTCCTCTCTTTTCGAGTCAAATTGGGAAACTGAAACAACACTCCTCTCTTTCGCGTCAAATTGAGACACTGAAACGGCGCTCCTCTCTTTTCCAGTCAATTTGAGAAACTGAAACGGCGCTCCTCTCTTTTCGAGTCAAATTGAGAAACTGAAACGGTGCTCCTCTCTTTTCGAGTCAAATTGAGAAACTGAAACGGCGCTCCTCTCTTTTCGAGTCAAATTGAGAAACTGAAACGGTGCTCCTCTCTTTTCGAGTCAAATTGAGAAACTGAAACGGCGCTCCTCTCTTTTCCAGTCAATTTGAGAAACTGAAACGGCGCTCCTCTCTTTTCCAGTCAATTTGAGAAACTGAAACGGCGCTCCTCTCTTTTCGAGTCAAATTGAGAAACTGAATCGGTGCTCCTCTCTTTTCGAGTCAAATTGAGAAACTGAAACGGCGCTCCTCTCTTTTCGAGTCAAATTGAGAAACTGAAACGGCGCTCCTCTCTTTTCCAGTCAATTTGAGAAACTGAAACGGCGCTCCTCTCTTTTCGAGTCAAATTGAGAAACTGAAACGGTGCTCCTCTCTTTTCGAGTCAAATTGAGAAACTGAAACGGCGCTCCTCTCTTTTCGAGGCAAATTGAGAAACTGAAACGGCGCTCCTCTCTTTTCGAGGCAAATTGAGAAACTGAAACGGCGCTCCTCTCTTTTCCAGTCAATTTGAGAAACTGAAACGGCGCTCCTCTCTTTTCGAGTCAAATTGAGAAACTGAAACGGTGCTCCTCTCTTTTCGAGTCAAATTGAGAAACTGAAACGGCGCTCCTCTCTTTTCGAGTCAAATTGAGAAACTGAAACGGTGCTCCTCTCTTTTCGAGTCAAATTGAGAAACTGAAACGGCGCTCCTCTCTTTTCCAGTCAATTTGAGAAACTGAAACGGCGCTCCTCTCTTTTCGAGTCAAATTGAGAATCTGAAACGGTGCTCCTCTCTTTTCGAGTCAAATTGAGAAACTAAAACAACACTCCTCTCTTTTCGAGTCAAATTGGGAAACTGAAACAACACTCCTCTCTTTTCGCGTCAAATTGAGAAACTGAAACGGCGCTCCTCTCTTTTCTAGTCAAATTGAGAAACTGAAACGGCGCTCCTCTCTTTTCGAGTCAAATTGAGAAACTGAAACGGCGCTCCTTTCTTTTCCAGTCAATTTGAGAAACTGAAACGGCACTCCTCTCTTTTCGAGTCAAATTGAGAAACTGAAACGGTGCTCCACTCTTTTCGAGTCAAATTGAGAAACTGAAACGGCGCTCCTCTCTTTTCCAGTCAATTTGAGAAACTGAAACGGCGCTCCTCTCTTTTCGAGTCAAATTGAGAAACTGAAACGGTGCTCCTCTCTTTTCGAGTCAAATTGAGAAACTGAAACGGCGCTCCTCTCTTTTCGAGTCAAATTGAGAAACTGAAACGGTGCTCCTCTCTTTTCGAGTCAAATTGAGAAACTGAAACGGCGCTCCTCTCTTTTCGAGTCAATTTGAGAAACTGAAACGGCGCTCCTCTCTTTTCGAGTCAAATTGAGAAACTGAAACGGTGCTCCTCTCTTTTCGAGTCAAATTGAGAAACTAAAACAACACTCCTCTCTTTTCGAGTCAAATTGGGAAACTGAAACAACACTCCTCTCTTTTCGCGTCAAATTGAGAAACTGAAACGGCGCTCCTCTCTTTTCTAGTCAAATTGAGAAACTGAAACGGCGCTCCTCTCTTTTCGAGTCAAATTGAGAAACTGAAACGGCGCTCCTTTCTTTTCCAGTCAATTTGAGAAACTGAAACGGCGCTCCTCTCTTTTCGAGTCAAATTGAGAAACTGAAACGGTGCTCCACTCTTTTCGAGTCAAATTGAGAAACTGAAACGGCGCTCCTCTCTTTTCCAGTCAATTTGAGAAACTGAAACGGCGCTCCTCTCTTTTCGAGTCAAATTGAGAAACTGAAACGGCGCTCCTCTCTTTTCGAGTCAATTTGAGAAACTGAAACGGCGCTCCTCTCTTTTCGAGTCCAATTGAGAAACTGAAACAACACTCCTCTCTTTTCGCGTCAAATTGGGAAACTGAAACGGCGCTCCCCTCTTTTAAGTCAAATTGAGAAACTGAAACGGCGCTCCTCTCTTTTCCATCAATTTGAGAAACTGAAACGGTGCTCCTCTCTTTTCGAGTCAAATTGAGAAACTGAAACAACACTACTCTCTTTTCGAGTCAAATTGAGAAACTGAAACAACACTCCTCTCTTTTCGCGTCAAATTGGGAAACTGAAACGGCGCTCCTCTCTTTTCGAGTCAAATTGAGAAACTGAAACGGTGCTCCTCTCTTTTCGAGTCAAATTGAGAAACTGAAACAACGCTCCTCTCTTTTCGAGTCAAATTGAGAAACTGAAACGGCGCTCCTCTCTTTTCGAGTCAAATTGAGAAACTGAAACAACACTCCTCTCTTTTCGCGTCAAATTGGGAAACTGAAACGGCGCTCCTCTCTTTTCGAGTCAATTTGAGAAACTGAAACGGCGCTCCTCTCTTTTCGAGTCAAATTGAGAAACTGAAACGGTGCTCCTCTCTTTTCGAGTCAAATTGAGAAACTAAAACAACACTCCTCTCTTTTCGAGTCAAATTGGGAAACTGAAACAACACTCCTCTCTTTTCGCGTCAAATTGAGAAACTGAAACGGCGCTCCTCTCTTTTCTAGTCAAATTGAGAAACTGAAACGGCGCTCCTCTCTTTTCGAGTCAAATTGAGAAACTGAAACGGCGCTCCTTTCTTTTCCAGTCAATTTGAGAAACTGAAACGGCGCTCCTCTCTTTTCGAGTCAAATTGAGAAACTGAAACGGTGCTCCACTCTTTTCGAGTCAAATTGAGAAACTGAAACGGCGCTCCTCTCTTTTCCAGTCAATTTGAGAAACTGAAACGGCGCTCCTCTCTTTTCGAGTCAAATTGAGAAACTGAAACGGCGCTCCTCTCTTTTCGAGTCAATTTGAGAAACTGAAACGGCGCTCCTCTCTTTTCGAGTCCAATTGAGAAACTGAAACAACACTCCTCTCTTTTCGCGTCAAATTGGGAAACTGAAACGGCGCTCCCCTCTTTTAAGTCAAATTGAGAAACTGAAACGGCGCTCCTCTCTTTTCCATCAATTTGAGAAACTGAAACGGTGCTCCTCTCTTTTCGAGTCAAATTGAGAAACTGAAACAACACTACTCTCTTTTCGAGTCAAATTGAGAAACTGAAACAACACTCCTCTCTTTTCGCGTCAAATTGGGAAACTGAAACGGCGCTCCTCTCTTTTCGAGTCAAATTGAGAAACTGAAACGGTGCTCCTCTCTTTTCGAGTCAAATTGAGAAACTGAAACAACGCTCCTCTCTTTTCGAGTCAAATTGAGAAACTGAAACGGCGCTCCTCTCTTTTCGAGTCAAATTGAGAAACTGAAACAACACTCCTCTCTTTTCGCGTCAAATTGGGAAACTGAAACGGCGCTCCTCTCTTTTCGAGTCAAATTGAGAAACTGAAACGGCGCTCCTCTCTTTTCCAGTCCATTTGAGAAACTTAAACGGCGCTCCTCTCTTTTCTAGTCAAATTGAGAAACTGAAACGGCGCTCCTCTCTTTTCGAGTCAAATTGAGAAACTGAAACGGTGCTCAACTCTTTTCGAGTCAATTTGAGAAACTGAAACGGCGCTCCTCTCTTTTCGAGTCAAATTGAGAAACTGAAACAACACTCCTCTCTTTTCGCGTCAAATTAGGAAACTGAAACGGCGCTCCTCTCTTTTAAGTCAAATTGAGAAACTGAAACGGCGCTCCTCTCTTTTCCAGTCAATTTAAGAAACTGAAACCACGCTCCTCTCTTTTCGAGTCAAATTGAGAAACTGAAACGGTGCTCCTCTCTTTTCGAGTCAAATTGAGAAACTGAAACGGCGCTCCTCTCTTTTCGAGTCAAATTGAGAAACTGAAACGGTGCTCCACTCTTTTCGAGTCAAATTGAGAAACTGAAACGGCGCTCCTCTCTTTTCCAGTCAATTTGAGAAACTGAAACGGCGCTCCTCTCTTTTCGAGTCAAATTGAGAAACTGAAACGGCGCTCCTCTCTTTTCGAGTCAAATTGAGAAACTGAAACGGTGTTCCTCTCTTTTCGAGTCAAATTGAGAAACTGAAACGGCGCTCCTCTCTTTTCCAGTCAATTTGAGAAACTGAAACGGCGCTCCTCTCTTTTCGAGTCAAATTGAGAAACTGAAACGGTGCTCCTCTCTTTTCGAGTCATATTGAGAAACTGAAACGGTGTTCCTCTCTTTTCGAGTCAAATTGAGAAACTGAAACGGCGCTCCTCTCTTTTCCAGTCAATTTGAGAAACTGAAACGGCGCTCCTCTCTTTTCGAGTCAAATTGAGAAACTGAAACGGTGCTCCTCTCTTTTCGAGTCAAATTGAGAAACTGAAACGGCGCTACTCTCTTTTCGAGTCAAATTGAGAAACTGAAACGGCGCTCCTCTCTTTTCCAGTCAATTTGAGAAACTGAAACGGCGCTCCTCTCTTTTCGAGTCAAATTGAGAAACTGAAACGGCGCTCCTCTCTTTTCGAGTCAAATTGAGAAACTGAAACAACACTCCTCTCTTTTCGAGTCAAGTTGGGAAACTGAAACAACACTCCTCTCTTTTCGCGTCAAATTGAGAAACTGAAACGGCGCTCCTCTCTTTTCCAGTCAATTTGAGAAACTGAAACGGCGCTCCTCTCTTTTTTAGTCAATTTGAGAAACTGAAACGGCGCTCCTCTCTTTTCGAGTCAATTTGAGAAACTGAAACGGCGCTCCTCTCTTTTCGAGTCAAATTGAGAAACTAAAACGGTGCTCCTCTCTTTTCGAGTCAAATTGAGAAACTGAAACGGTGCTCCTCTCTTTTCGAGTCAAATTGAGAAACTGAAAAGGCGCTCCTCTCTTTTCGAGTCAAATTGAGAAACTGAAACGGCGCTCCTCTCTTGTCCAGTCAATTTGAGAAACTGAAACGGCGCTCCTCTCTTTTCGAGTCAAATTGAGAAACTGAAACGGCGCTCCTCTCTTTTCGAGTCAAATTGAGAAACTGAAACGGTGCTCCTCTCTTTTCGAGTCAAATTGAGAAACTGAAACAACACTCCTCTCTTTTCGAGTCAAATTGGGAAACTGAAACAACACTCCTCTCTTTCGCGTCAAATTGAGAAACTGAAACGGCGCTCCTCTCTTTTCCAGTCAATTTGAGAAACTGAAACGGCGCTCCTCTCTTTTCGAGTCAAATTGAGAAACTGAAACGGTGCTCCTCTCTTTTCGAGTCAAATTGAGAAACTGAAACGGCGCTCCTCTCTTTTCGAGTCAAATTGAGAAACTGAAACGGTGCTCCTCTCTTTTCGAGTCAAATTGAGAAACTGAAACGGCGCTCCTCTCTTTTCCAGTCAATTTGAGAAACTGAAACGGCGCTCCTCTCTTTTCCAGTCAATTTGAGAAACTGAAACGGCGCTCCTCTCTTTTCGAGTCAAATTGAGAAACTGAATCGGTGCTCCTCTCTTTTCGAGTCAAATTGAGAAACTGAAACGGCGCTCCTCTCTTTTCGAGTCAAATTGAGAAACTGAAACGGCGCTCCTCTCTTTTCCAGTCAATTTGAGAAACTGAAACGGCGCTCCTCTCTTTTCGAGTCAAATTGAGAAACTGAAACGGTGCTCCTCTCTTTTCGAGTCAAATTGAGAAACTGAAACGGCGCTCCTCTCTTTTCGAGGCAAATTGAGAAACTGAAACGGCGCTCCTCTCTTTTCCAGTCAATTTGAGAAACTGAAACGGCGCTCCTCTCTTTTCGAGTCAAATTGAGAAACTGAAACGGTGCTCCTCTCTTTTCGAGTCAAATTGAGAAACTGAAACGGCGCTCCTCTCTTTTCGAGTCAAATTGAGAAACTGAAACGGTGCTCCTCTCTTTTCGAGTCAAATTGAGAAACTGAAACGGCGCTCCTCTCTTTTCCAGTCAATTTGAGAAACTGAAACGGCGCTCCTCTCTTTTCGAGCCAAATTGAGAAACTGAAACGGTGCTCCTCTCTTTTCGAGTCAAATTGAGAAACTAAAACAACACTCCTCTCTTTTCGAGTCAAATTGGGAAACTGAAACAACACTCCTCTCTTTTCGCGTCAAATTGAGAAACTGAAACGGCGCTCCTCTCTTTTCTAGTCAAATTGAGAAACTGAAACGGCGCTCCTCTCTTTTCGAGTCAAATTGAGAAACTGAAACGGCGCTCCTTTCTTTTCCAGTCAATTTGAGAAACTGAAACGGCGCTCCTCTCTTTTCGAGTCAAATTGAGAAACTGAAACGGTGCTCCACTCTTTTCGAGTCAAATTGAGAAACTGAAACGGCGCTCCTCTCTTTTCCAGTCAATTTGAGAAACTGAAACGGCGCTCCTCTCTTTTCCAGTCAATTTGAGAAACTGAAACGGCGCTCCTCTCTTTTCGAGTCAAATTGAGAAACTGAAACGGCGCTCCTCTCTTTTCGAGTCAATTTGAGAAACTGAAACGGCGCTCCTCTCTTTTCGAGTCCAATTGAGAAACTGAAACAACACTCCTCTCTTTTCGCGTCAAATTGGGAAACTGAAACGGCGCTCCCCTCTTTTAAGTCAAATTGAGAAACTGAAACGGCGCTCCTCTCTTTTCCAGTCAATTTGAGAAACTGAAACGGTGCTCCTCTCTTTTCGAGTCAAATTGAGAAACTGAAACAACACTACTCTCTTTTCGAGTCAAATTGAGAAACTGAAACAACACTCCTCTCTTTTCGCGTCAAATTGGGAAACTGAAACGGCGCTCCTCTCTTTTCGAGTCAAATTGAGAAACTGAAACGGTGCTCCTCTCTTTTCGAGTCAAATTGAGAAACTGAAACAACGCTCCTCTCTTTTCCAGTCAATTTGAGAAACTGATACGGCGCTCCTCTCTTTTCGAGTCAAATTGAGAAACTGAAACGGCGCTCCTCTCTTTTCGAGTCAAATTGAGAAACTGAAACGGTGCTCCTCTCTTTTCGAGTCAATTTGAGAAACTGAAACGGCGCTCCTCTCTTTTCGAGTCAAATTGAGAAACTGAAACGGTGCTCCTCTCTTTTCGAGTCAAATTGAGAAACTGAAACGGCGCTCCTCACTTTTCCAGTCAATTTGAGAAACTGAAACGGCGTTCCTCTCTTTTCGAGTCAAATTGAGAAACTGAAACGGCGCTCCTCTCTTTTCCAGTCAAATTGAGAAACTGAAACAACGCTCCTCTCTTTTCCAGTCAATTTGAGAAACTGATACGGCGCTCCTCTCTTTTCGAGTCAAATTGAGAAACTGAAACGGCGCTCCTCTCTTTTCGAGTCAAATTGAGAAACTGAAACGGTGCTCCTCTCTTTTCCAGTCAATTTGAGAAACTGATACGGCGCTCCTCTCTTTTCGAGTCAAATTGAGAAACTGAAACGGCGCTCCTCTCTTTTCGAGTCAAATTGAGAAACTGAAACGGCGCTCCTCTCTTTTCGAGTCAAATTGAGAAACTGAAACGGTGCTCCTCTCTTTTCGAGTCAATTTGAGAAACTGAAACGGCGCTCCTCTCTTTTCGAGTCCAATTGAGAAACTGAAACAACACTCCTCTCTTTTCGCGTCAAATTGGGAAACTGAAACGGCGCTCCCCTCTTTTAAGTCAAATTGAGAAACTGAAACGGCGCTCCTCTCTTTTCCAGTCAATTTGAGAAACTGAAACGGTGCTCCTCTCTTTTCGAGTCAAATTGAGAAACTGAAACAACACTACTCTCTTTTCGAGTCAAATTGAGAAACTGAAACAACACTCCTCTCTTTTCGCGTCAAATTGGGAAACTGAAACGGCGCTCCTCTCTTTTCGAGTCAAATTGAGAAACTGAAACGGTGCTCCTCTCTTTTCGAGTCAAATTGAGAAACTGAAACAACGCTCCTCTCTTTTCCAGTCAATTTGAGAAACTGATACGGCGCTCCTCTCTTTTCGAGTCAAATTGAGAAACTGAAACGGCGCTCCTCTCTTTTCGAGTCAAATTGAGAAACTGAAACGGTGCTCCTCTCTTTTCGAGTCAATTTGAGAAACTGAAACGGCGCTCCTCTCTTTTCGAGTCAAATTGAGAAACTGAAACGGTGCTCCTCTCTTTTCGAGTCAAATTGAGAAACTGAAACGGCGCTCCTCACTTTTCCAGTCAATTTGAGAAACTGAAACGGCGTTCCTCTCTTTTCGAGTCAAATTGAGAAACTGAAACGGCGCTCCTCTCTTTTCCAGTCAAATTGAGAAACTGAAACAACGCTCCTCTCTTTTCCAGTCAATTTGAGAAACTGATACGGCGCTCCTCTCTTTTCGAGTCAAATTGAGAAACTGAAACGGCGCTCCTCTCTTTTCGAGTCAAATTGAGAAACTGAAACGGTGCTCCTCTCTTTTCGAGTCAATTTGAGAAACTGAAACGGTGCTCCTCTCTTTTCGAGTCAAATTGAGAAACTGAAAAAACACTCCTCTCTTTTCGCGTCAAATTGGGAAACTGAAACGGCGCTCCTCTCTTTTAAGTCAAATTGAGAAACTGAAAAGGCGCTCCACTCTTTTCCAGTCAATTTGAGAAACTGAAACGGCGCTCCTCACTTTTCCAGTCAATTTGAGAAACTGAAACGGCGTTCCTCTCTTTTCGAGTCAAATTCAGAAACTGAAACGGCGCTCCTCTCTTTTCCAGTCAATTTGAGAAACTGAAACGGCGCTCCTCTCTTTTCGAGTCAAATTGAGAAACTGAAACGGTGCTCCTCTCTTTTCGAGTCAAATTGAGAAACTGAAACGGCGCTCCTCTCTTTTCGAGTCAAATTGAGAAACTGAAACGGTGCTCCTCTCTTTTCGAGTCAAATTGAGAAACTGAAACGGCGCTCCTCACTTTTCCAGTCAATTTGAGAAACTGAAACGGCGTTCCTCTCTTTTCGAGTCAAATTGAGAAACTGAAACGGCGCTCCTCTCTTTTCGCGTCAAATTGAGAAACTGAAACCGCGCTCCTCTCTTTTCCAGTCAATTTGAGAAACTGAAACGGCGCTCCTCTCTTTTTTAGTCAATTTGAGAAACTGAAACGGCGCTCCTCTCTTTTCGAGTCAATTTGAGAAACTGAAACGGCGCTCCTCTCTTTTCGAGTCAAATTGAGAAACTAAAACGGTGCTCCTCTTTTTTCGAGTCAAATTGAGAAACTGAAACGGTGCTCCTCTCTTTTCGAGTCAAATTGAGAAACTGAAAAGGCGCTCCTCTCTTTTCGAGTCAAATTGAGAAACTGAAACGGCGCTCCTCTCTTGTCCAGTCAATTTGAGAAACTGAAACGGCGCTCCTCTCTTTTCGAGTCAAATTGAGAAACTGAAACGGTGCTCCTCTCTTTTCGAGTCAAATTGAGAAACTGAAACGGCGCTCCTCTCTTTTCCAGTCAATTTGAGAAACTGAAACGGCGCTCCTCTCTTTTCGAGTCAAATTGGGAAACTGAAACAACACTCCTCTCTTTCGCGTCAAATTGAGAAACTGAAACGGCGCTCCTCTCTTTTCCAGTCAATTTGAGAAACTGAAACGGCGCTCCTCTCTTTTCGAGTCAAATTGAGAAACTGAAACGGTGCTCCTCTCTTTTCGAGTCAAATTGAGAAACTGAAACGGCGCTCCTCTCTTTTAGAGTCAAATTGAGAAACTGAAACGGTGCTCCTCTCTTTTCGAGTCAAATTGAGAAACTGAAACGGCGCTCCTCTCTTTTCCAGTCAATTTGAGAAACTGAAACGGCGCTCCTCTCTTTTCCAGTCAATTTGAGAAACTGAAACGGCGCTCCTCTCTTTTCGAGTCAATTGAGAAACTGAATCGGTGCTCCTCTCTTTTCGAGTCAAATTGAGAAACTGAAACGGCGCTCCTCTCTTTTCGAGTCAAATTGAGAAACTGAATCGGTGCTCCTCTCTTTTCGAGTCAAATTGAGAAACTGAAACGGCGCTCCTCTCTTTTCGAGTCAAATTGAGAAACTGAAACGGCGCTCCTCTCTTTTCGAGTCAAATTGAGAAACTGAAACGGTGCTCCTCTCTTTTCGAGTCAAATTGAGAAACTGAAACGGCGCTCCTCTCTTTTCGAGTCAATTTGAGAAACTGAAACGGCGTTCCTCTCTTTTCGAGTCAAATTGAGAAACTGAAACGGCGCTCCTCTCTTTTCCAGTCAATTTGAGAAACTGAAACGGCGCTCCTCTCTTTTCGAGTCAATTGAGAAACTGAATCGGTGCTCCTCTCTTTTCCAGTCAATTTGAGAAACTGAAACGGCGTTCCTCTCTTTTCGAGTCAAATTGAGAAACTGAAACGGTGTTCCTCTCTTTTCGAGACAAATTGAGAAACTGAAACAGCGCTCCTCTCTTTTCCAGTCAATTTGAGAAACTGAAACGGCGCTCCTCTCTTTTCGAGTCAAATTGAGAAACTGTAACGGTGCTCCTCTCTTTTCGAGTCAAATTGAGAAACTGAAACGGTGTTCCTCTCTTTTCGAGTCAAATTGAGAAACTGAAACGGCGCTCCTCTCTTTTCCAGTCAATTTGAGAAACTGAAACGGCGCTCCTCTCTTTTCGAGTCAAATTGAGAAACTGAAACGGTGCTCCTCTCTTTTCGAGTCAAATTGAGAAACTGAAACGGCGCTTCTCTCTTTTCGAGTCAAATTGAGAAACTGAAACGGCGCTCCTCTCTTTTCCAGTCAATTTGAGAAACTGAAACGGCGCTCCTCTCTTTTCGAGTCAAATTGAGAAACTGAAACGGCGCTCCTCTCTTTTCGAGTCAAATTGAGAAACTGAAACAACACTCCTCTCTTTTCGAGTCAAGTTGGGAAACTGAAACAACACTCCTCTCTTTTCGCGTCAAATTGAGAAACTGAAACGGCGCTCCTCTCTTTTCCAGTCAATTTGAGAAACTGAAACGGCGCTCCTCTCTTTTTTAGTCAATTTGAGAAACTGAAACGGCGCTCCTCTCTTTTCGAGTCAATTTGAGAAACTGAAACGGCGCTCCTCTCTTTTCGAGTCAAATTGAGAAACTAAAACGGTGCTCCTCTCTTTTCGAGTCAAATTGAGAAACTGAAACGGTGCTCCTCTCTTTTCGAGTCAAATTGAGAAACTGAAAAGGCGCTCCTCTCTTTTCGAGTCAAATTGAGAAACTGAAACGGCGCTCCTCTCTTGTCCAGTCAATTTGAGAAACTGAAACGGCGCTCCTCTCTTTTCGAGTCAAATTGAGAAACTGAAACGGTGCTCCTCTCTTTTCGAGTCAAATTGAGAAACTGAAACGGCGCTCCTCTCTTTTCCAGTCAATTTGAGAAACTGAAACGGCGCTCCTCTCTTTTCGAGTCAAATTGGGAAACTGAAACAACACTCCTCTCTTTCGCGTCAAATTGAGAAACTGAAACGGCGCTCCTCTCTTTTCCAGTCAATTTGAGAAACTGAAACGGCGCTCCTCTCTTTTCGAGTCAAATTGAGAAACTGAAACGGTGCTCCTCTTTTTTCGAGTCAAATTGAGAAACTGAAACGGCGCTCCTCTCTTTTCGAGTCAAATTGAGAAACTGAAACGGTGCTCCTCTCTTTTCGAGTCAAATTGAGAAACTGAAACGGCGCTCCTCTCTTTTCCAGTCAATTTGAGAAACTGAAACGGCGCTCCTCTCTTTTCCAGTCAATTTGAGAAACTGAAACGGTGCTCCTCTCTTTTCGAGTCAATTGAGAAACTGAATCGGTGCTCCTCTCTTTTCGAGTCAAATTGAGAAACTGAAACGGCGCTCCTCTCTTTTCGAGTCAAATTGAGAAACTGAAACGGCGCTCCTCTCTTTTCGAGTCAAATTGAGAAACTGAAACGGTGCTCCTCTCTTTTCGAGTCAAATTGAGAAACTGAAACGGCGCTCCTCTCTTTTCGAGTCAAATTGAGAAACTGAAACGGTGCTCCTCTCTTTTCGAGTCAAATTGAGAAACTGAAACGGCGCTCCTCACTTTTCCAGTCAATTTGAGAAACTGAAACGGCGTTCCTCTCTTTTCGAGTCAAATTGAGAAACTGAAACGGCGCTCCTCTCTTTTCCAGTCAATTTGAGAAACTGAAACGGCGCTCCTCTCTTTTCGAGTCAAATTGAGAAACTGAAACGGTGCTCCTCTCTTTTCGAGTAAAATTGAGAAACTGAAACGGCGCTCCTCTCTTTTCGAGTCAAATTGAGAAACTGAAACGGCGCTCCTCTCTTTTCCAGTCCATTTGAGAAACTTAAACGGCGCTCCTCTCTTTTCTAGTCAAATTGAGAAACTGAAACGGCGCTCCTCTCTTTTCGAGTCAAATTGAGAAACTGAAACGGTGCTCAACTCTTTTCGAGTCAATTTGAGAAACTGAAACGGCGCTCCTCTCTTTTCGAGTCAAATTGAGAAACTGAAACAACACTCCTCTCTTTTCGCGTCAAATTGGGAAACTGAAACGGCGCTCCTCTCTTTTAAGTCAAATTGAGAAACTGAAACGGCGCTCCTCTCTTTTCCAGTCAATTTGAGAAACTGAAACCACGCTCCTCTCTTTTCGAGTCAAATTGAGAAACTGAAACGGTGCTCCTCTCTTTTCGAGTCAAATTGAGAAACTGAAACGGCGCTCCTCTCTTTTCGAGTCAAATTGAGAAACTGAAACGGTGCCCCACTCTTTTCGAGTCAAATTGAGAAACTGAAACGGCGCTCCTCTCTTTTCCAGTCAATTTGAGAAACTGAAACGGCGCTCCTCTCTTTTCCAGTCAATTTGAGAAACTGAAACCACGCTCCTCTCTTTTCGAGTCAAATTGAGAAACTGAAACGGTGTTCCTCTCTTTTCGAGTCAAATTGAGAAACTGAAACGGCGCTCCTCTCTTTTCCAGTCAATTTGAGAAACTGAAACGGCGCTCCTCTCTTTTCGAGTCAAATTGAGAAACTGAAACGGTGCTCCTCTCTTTTCGAGTCAAATTGAGAAACTGAAACGGTGTTCCTCTCTTTTCGAGTCAAATTGAGAAACTGAAACGGCGCTCCTCTCTTTTCCAGTCAATTTGAGAAACTGAAACGGCGCTCCTCTCTTTTCGAGTCAAATTGAGAAACTGAAACGGTGCTCCTCTCTTTTCGAGTCAAATTGAGAAACTGAAACGGCGCTACTCTCTTTTCGAGTCAAATTGAGAAACTGAAACGGCGCTCCTCTCTTTTCCAGTCAATTTGAGAAACTGAAACGGCGCTCCTCTCTTTTCGAGTCAAATTGAGAAACTGAAACGGCGCTCCTCTCTTTTCGAGTCAAATTGAGAAACTGAAACAACACTCCTCTCTTTTCGAGTCAAGTTGGGAAACTGAAACAACACTCCTCTCTTTTCGCGTCAAATTGAGAAACTGAAACGGCGCTCCTCTCTTTTCCAGTCAATTTGAGAAACTGAAACGGCGCTCCTCTCTTTTTTAGTCAATTTGAGAAACTGAAACGGCGCTCCTCTCTTTTCGAGTCAATTTGAGAAACTGAAACGGCGCTCCTCTCTTTTCGAGTCAAATTGAGAAACTAAAACGGTGCTCCTCTCTTTTCGAGTCAAATTGAGAAACTGAAACGGTGCTCCTCTCTTTTCGAGTCAAATTGAGAAACTGAAAAGGCGCTCCTCTCTTTTCGAGTCAAATTGAGAAACTGAAACGGCGCTCCTCTCTTGTCCAGTCAATTTGAGAAACTGAAACGGCGCTCCTTTCTTTTCGAGTCAAATTGAGAAACTGAAACGGCGCTCCTCTCTTTTCGAGTCAAATTGAGAAACTGAAACGGTGCTCCTCTCTTTTCGAGTCAAATTGAGAAACTGAAACAACACTCCTCTCTTTTCGAGTCAAATTGGGAAACTGAAACAACACTCCTCTCTTTCGCGTCAAATTGAGAAACTGAAACGGCGCTCCTCTCTTTTCCAGTCAATTTGAGAAACTGAAACGGCGCTCCTCTCTTTTCGAGTCAAATTGAGAAACTGAAACGGAGCTCCTCTCTTTTCGAGTCAAATTGAGAAACTGAAACGGTGCTCCTCTCTTTTCCAGTCAATTTGAGAAACTGAAACGGCGCTCCTCTCTTTTCGAGTCAAATTGAGAAACTGAAACGGTGCTCCTCTCTTTTCCAGTCAATTTGAGAAACTGAAACGGCGCTCCTCTCTTTTCGAGTCAAATTGAGAAACTGAAACGGCGCTCCTCTCTTTTCCAGTCCATTTGAGAAACTTAAACGGCGCTCCTCTCTTTTCTGGTCAAATTGAGAAACTGAAACGGCGCTCCTCTCTTTTCGAGTCAAATTGAGAAACTGAAACGGTGCTCAACTCTTTTCGAGTCAATTTGAGAAACTGAAACGGCGCTCCTCTCTTTTCGAGTCAAATTGAGAAACTGAAACAACACTCCTCTCTTTTCGCGTCAAATTGGGAAACTGAAAAGGCGCTCCTCTCTTTTAAGTCAAATTGAGAAACTGAAACGGCGCTCCTCTCTTTTCCAGTCAATTTGAGAAACTGAAACCACGCTCCTCTCTTTTCGAGTCAAATTGAGAAACTGAAACGGTGCTCCTCTCTTTTCGAGTCAAATTGAGAAACTGAAACGGCGCTCCTCTCTTTTCGAGTCAAATTGAGAAACTGAAACGGTGCTCCACTCTTCTCGAGTCAAATTGAGAAACTGAAACGGCGCTCCTCTCTTTTCCAGTCAATTTGAGAAACTGAAACGGCGCTCCTCTCTTTTCGAGTCAAATTGAGAAACTGAAACGGTGCTCCTCTCTTTTCGAGTCAAATTGAGAAACTGAAACGGCGCTACTCTCTTTTCGAGTCAAATTGAGAAACTGAAACGGCGCTCCTCTCTTTTCCAGTCAATTTGAGAAACTGAAACGGCGCTCCTCTCTTTTCGAGTCAAATTGAGAAACTGAAACGGCGCTCCTCTCTTTTCGAGTCAAATTGAGAAACTGAAACAACACTCCTCTCTTTTCGAGTCAAGTTGGGAAACTGAAACAACACTCCTCTCTTTTCGCGTCAAATTGAGAAACTGAAACGGCGCTCCTCTCTTTTCGAGTCAAATTGAGAAACTGAAACGGCGCTCCTCTCTTTTCCAGTCAATTTGAGAAACTGAAACGACGCTCCTCTCTTTTCGAGTCAATTTGAGAAACTGAATCGGTGCTCCTCTCTTTTCGAGTCAAATTGAGAAACTGAAACGGCGCTCCTCTCTTTTCGAGTCAAATTGAGAAACTGAAACGGCGCTCCTCTCTTTTCCAGTCAATTTGAGAAACTGAAACGGCGCTCCTCTCTTTTCGAGTCAAATTGAGAAACTGAAACGGTGCTCCTCTCTTTTCGAGTAAAATTGAGAAACTGAAACGGCGCTCCTCTCTTTTCGAGTCAAATTGAGAAACTGAAACGGCGCTCCTCTCTTTTCCAGTCCATTTGAGAAACTTAAACGGCGCTCCTCTCTTTTCCAGTCCATTTGAGAAACTTAAACGGCGCTCCTCTCTTTTCTAGTCAAATTGAGAAACTGAAACGGCGCTCCTCTCTTTTCGAGTCAAATTGAGAAACTGAAACGGTGCTCAACTCTTTTCGAGTCAATTTGAGAAACTGAAACGGCGCTCCTCTCTTTTCGAGTCAAATTGAGAAACTGAAACAACACTCCTCTCTTTTCGCGTCAAATTGGGAAACTGAAACGGCGCTCCTCTCTTTTAAGTCAAATTGAGAAACTGAAACGGCGCTCCTCTCTTTTCCAGTCAATTTGAGAAACTGAAACCACGCTCCTCTCTTTTCGAGTAAAATTGAGAAACTGAAACGGCGCTCCTCTCTTTTCGAGTCAAATTGAGAAACTGAAACGGCGCTCCTCTCTTTTCCAGTCAATTTGAGAAACTGAAACGGCGCTCCTCTCTTTTCCAGTCAATTTGAGAAACTGAAACGGCGCTCCTCTCTTTTCGAGTCAAATTGAGAAACTGAAACGGCGCTCCTCTCTTTTCGAGTCAATTGAGAAACTGAATCGGTGCTCCTCTCTTTTCGAGTCAAATTGAGAAACTGAAACGGCGCTCCTCTCTTTTCGAGTCAAATTGAGAAACTGAAACGGCGCTCCTCTCTTTTCGAGTCAAATTGAGAAACTGAAACGGTGCTCCTCTCTTTTCGAGTCAAATTGAGAAACTGAAACGGCGCTCCTCTCTTTTCGAGTCAAATTGAGAAACTGAAACGGTGCTCCTCTCTTTTCGAGTCAAATTGAGAAACTGAAACGGCGCTCCTCTCTTTTCGAGTCAAATTGAGAAACTGAAACGGCGCTCCTCTCTTTTCGAGTCAAATTGAGAAACTGAAACGGTGCTCCTCTCTTTTCGAGTCAAATTGAGAAACTGAAACGGCGCTCCTCTCTTTTCGAGTCAAATTGAGAAACTGAAACGGTGCTCCTCTCTTTTCGAGTCAAATTGAGAAACTGAAACGGCGCTCCTCTCTTTTCGAGTCAAATTGAGAAACTGAAACGGTGCTCCTCTCTTTTCGAGTCAAATTGAGAAACTGAAACGGCGCTCCTCTCTTTTCGAGTCAAATTGAGAAACTGAAACGGTGCTCCTCTCTTTTCGAGTCAAATTGAGAAACTGAAACGGTGCTAAACTCTTTTCCAGTCAATTTGAGAAACTGAAACGGCGCTCCTCTCTTTTCCAGTCAATTTGAGAAACTGAAACGGCGCTCCTCTCTTTTCGAGTCAAATTGAGAAACTGAAACGGTGCTCCTCTCTTTTCGAGTAAAATTGAGAAACTGAAACGGCGCTCCTCTCTTTTCGAGTCAAATTGAGAAACTGAAACGGCGCTCCTCTCTTTTCCAGTCCATTTGAGAAACTTAAACGGCGCTCCTCTCTTTTCTGGTCAAATTGAGAAACTGAAACGGCGCTCCTCTCTTTTCGAGTCAAATTGAGAAACTGAAACGGTGCTCAACTCTTTTCGAGTCAATTTGAGAAACTGAAACGGCGCTCCTCTCTTTTCGAGTCAAATTGAGAAACTGAAACAACACTCCTCTCTTTTCGCGTCAAATTGGGAAACTGAAAAGGCGCTCCTCTCTTTTAAGTCAAATTGAGAAACTGAAACGGCGCTCCTCTCTTTTCCAGTCAATTTGAGAAACTGAAACCACGCTCCTCTCTTTTCGAGTCAAATTGAGAAACTGAAACGGTGCTCCTCTCTTTTCGAGTCAAATTGAGAAACTGAAACGGCGCTCCTCTCTTTTCGAGTCAAATTGAGAAACTGAAACGGTGCTCCACTCTTCTCGAGTCAAATTGAGAAACTGAAACGGCGCTCCTCTCTTTTCCAGTCAATTTGAGAAACTGAAACGGCGCTCCTCTCTTTTCGAGTCAAATTGAGAAACTGAAACGGTGCTCCTCTCTTTTCGAGTCAAATTGAGAAACTGAAACGGCGCTACTCTCTTTTCGAGTCAAATTGAGAAACTGAAACGGCGCTCCTCTCTTTTCCAGTCAATTTGAGAAACTGAAACGGCGCTCCTCTCTTTTCGAGTCAAATTGAGAAACTGAAACGGCGCTCCTCTCTTTTCGAGTCAAATTGAGAAACTGAAACAACACTCCTCTCTTTTCGAGTCAAGTTGGGAAACTGAAACAACACTCCTCTCTTTTCGCGTCAAATTGAGAAACTGAAACGGCGCTCCTCTCTTTTCGAGTCAAATTGAGAAACTGAAACGGCGCTCCTCTCTTTTCCAGTCAATTTGAGAAACTGAAACGACGCTCCTCTCTTTTCGAGTCAATTTGAGAAACTGAATCGGTGCTCCTCTCTTTTCGAGTCAAATTGAGAAACTGAAACGGCGCTCCTCTCTTTTCGAGTCAAATTGAGAAACTGAAACGGCGCTCCTCTCTTTTCCAGTCAATTTGAGAAACTGAAACGGCGCTCCTCTCTTTTCGAGTCAAATTGAGAAACTGAAACGGTGCTCCTCTCTTTTCGAGTAAAATTGAGAAACTGAAACGGCGCTCCTCTCTTTTCGAGTCAAATTGAGAAACTGAAACGGCGCTCCTCTCTTTTCCAGTCCATTTGAGAAACTTAAACGGCGCTCCTCTCTTTTCCAGTCCATTTGAGAAACTTAAACGGCGCTCCTCTCTTTTCTAGTCAAATTGAGAAACTGAAACGGCGCTCCTCTCTTTTCGAGTCAAATTGAGAAACTGAAACGGTGCTCAACTCTTTTCGAGTCAATTTGAGAAACTGAAACGGCGCTCCTCTCTTTTCGAGTCAAATTGAGAAACTGAAACAACACTCCTCTCTTTTCGCGTCAAATTGGGAAACTGAAACGGCGCTCCTCTCTTTTAAGTCAAATTGAGAAACTGAAACGGCGCTCCTCTCTTTTCCAGTCAATTTGAGAAACTGAAACCACGCTCCTCTCTTTTCGAGTAAAATTGAGAAACTGAAACGGCGCTCCTCTCTTTTCGAGTCAAATTGAGAAACTGAAACGGCGCTCCTCTCTTTTCCAGTCCATTTGAGAAACTTAAACGGCGCTCCTCTCTTTTCCAGTCCATTTGAGAAACTTAAACGGCGCTCCTCTCTTTTCTAGTCAAATTGAGAAACTGAAACGGTGCTCCTCTCTTTTCGAGTCAAATTGAGAAACTGAAACGGCGCTCCTCTCTTTTCGAGTCAAATTGAGAAACTGAAACGGTGCTCCACTCTTTTCGAGTCAAATTGAGAAACTGAAACGGCGCTCCTCTCTTTTCCAGTCAATTTGAGAAACTGAAACGGCGCTCCTCTCTTTTCCAGTCAATTTGAGAAACTGAAACCACGCTCCTCTCTTTTCGAGTCAAATTGAGAAACTGAAACGGTGTTCCTCTCTTTTCGAGTCAAATTGAGAAACTGAAACGGCGCTCCTCTCTTTTCCAGTCAATTTGAGAAACTGAAACGGCGCTCCTCTCTTTTCGAGTCAAATTGAGAAACTGAAACGGTGCTCCTCTCTTTTCGAGTCAAATTGAGAAACTGAAACGGTGTTCCTCTCTTTTCGAGTCAAATTGAGAAACTGAAACGGCGCTCCTCTCTTTTCGAGTCAAATTGAGAAACTGAAACAACACTCCTCTCTTTTCGAGTCAAGTTGGGAAACTGAAACAACACTCCTCTCTTTTCGCGTCAAATTGAGAAACTGAAACGGCGCTCCTCTCTTTTCCAGTCAATTTGAGAAACTGAAACGGCGCTCCTCTCTTTTTTAGTCAATTTGAGAAACTGAAACGGCGCTCCTCTCTTTTCGAGTCAATTTGAGAAACTGAAACGGCGCTCCTCTCTTTTCGAGTCAAATTGAGAAACTAAAACGGTGCTCCTCTCTTTTCGAGTCAAATTGAGAAACTGAAACGGTGCTCCTCTCTTTTCGAGTCAAATGGAGAAACTGAAAAGGCGCTCCTCTCTTTTCGAGTCAAATTGAGAAACTGAAACGGCGCTCCTCTCTTGTCCAGTCAATTTGAGAAACTGAAACGGCGCTCCTCTCTTTTCGAGTCAAATTGAGAAACTGAAACGGTGCTCCTCTCTTTTCGAGTCAAATTGAGAAACTGAAACAACACTCCTCTCTTTTCGAGTCAAATTGGGAAACTGAAACAACACTCCTCTCTTTCGCGTCAAATTGAGAAACTGAAACGGCGCTCCTCTCTTTTCCAGTCAATTTGAGAAACTGAAACGGCGCTCCTCTCTTTTCGAGTCAAATTGAGAAACTGAAACGGTGCTCCTCTCTTTTCGAGTCAAATTGAGAAACTGAAACGGCGCTCCTCTCTTTTCGAGTCAAATTGAGAAACTGAAACGGTGCTCCTCTCTTTTCGAGTCAAATTGAGAAACTGAAACGGCGCTCCTCTCTTTTCCAGTCAATTTGAGAAACTGAAACGGCGCTCCTCTCTTTTCCAGTCAATTTGAGAAACTGAAACGGCGCTCCTCTCTTTTCGAGTCAAATTGAGAAACTGAATCGGTGCTCCTCTCTTTTCGAGTCAAATTGAGAAACTGAAACGGCGCTCCTCTCTTTTCGAGTCAAATTGAGAAACTGAAACGGCACTCCTCTCTTTTCCAGTCAATTTGAGAAACTGAAACGGCGCTCCTCTCTTTTCGAGTCAAATTGAGAAACTGAAACGGTGCTCCTCTCTTTTCGAGTCAAATTGAGAAACTGAAACGGCGCTCCTCTCTTTTCGAGGCAAATTGAGAAACTGAAACGGCGCTCCTCTCTTTTCCAGTCAATTTGAGAAACTGAAACGGCGCTCCTCTCTTTTCGAGTCAAATTGAGAAACTGAAACGGTGCACCTCTCTTTTCGAGTCAAATTGAGAAACTGAAACGGCGCTCCTCTCTTTTCGAGTCAAATTGAGAAACTGAAACGGTGCTCCTCTCTTTTCGAGTCAAATTGAGAAACTGAAACGGCGCTCCTCTCTTTTCCAGTCAATTTGAGAAACTGAAACGGCGCTCCTCTCTTTTCGAGTCAAATTGAGAAACTGAAACGGTGCTCCTCTCTTTTCGAGTCAAATTGAGAAACTAAAACAACACTCCTCTCTTTTCGAGTCAAATTGGGAAACTGAAACAACACTCCTCTCTTTTCACGTCAAATTGAGAAACTGAAACGGCGCTCCTCTCTTTTCTAGTCAAATTGAGAAACTGAAACGGCGCTCCTCTCTTTTCGAGTCAAATTGAGAAACTGAAACGGCGCTCCTTTCTTTTCCAGTCAATTTGATAAACTGAAACGGCGCTCCTCTCTTTTCGAGTCAAATTGAGAAACTGAAACGGTGCTCCACTCTTTTCGAGTCAAATTGAGAAACTGAAACGGCGCTCCTCTCTTTTCCAGTCAATTTGAGAAACTGAAACGGCGCTCCTCTCTTTTCGAGTCAAATTGAGAAACTGAAACGGCGCTCCTCTCTTTTCGAGTCAATTTGAGAAACTGAAACAGCGCTCCTCTCTTTTCGAGTCCAATTGAGAAACTGAAACAACACTCCTCTCTTTTCGCGTCAAATTGGGAAACTGAAACGGCGCTCCCCTCTTTTAAGTCAAATTGAGAAACTGAAACGGCGCTCCTCTCTTTTCCAGTCAATTTGAGAAACTGAAACGGTGCTCCTCTCTTTTCGAGTCAAATTGAGAAACTGAAACAACACTACTCTCTTTTCGAGTCAAATTGAGAAACTGAAACAACACTCCTCTCTTTTCGCGTCAAATTGGGAAACTGAAACGGCGCTCCTCTCTTTTCGAGTCAAATTGAGAAACTGAAACGGTGCTCCTCTCTTTTCGAGTCAAATTGAGAAACTGAAACAACGCTCCTCTCTTTTCCAGTCAATTTGAGAAACTGATACGGCGCTCCTCTCTTTTCGAGTCAAATTGAGAAACTGAAACGGCGCTCCTCTCTTTTCGAGTCAAATTGAGAAACTGAAACGGTGCTCCTCTCTTTTCGAGTCAATTTGAGAAACTGAAACGGCGCTCCTCTCTTATCGAGTCAAATTGAGAAACTGAAACAACACTCCTCTCTTTTCGCGTCAAATTGGGAAACTGAAACGGCGCTCCTCTCTTTTAAGTCAAATTGAGAAACTGAAACGGCGCTCCTCTCTTTTCCAGTCAATTTGAGAAACTGAAACGGTGCTCCTCTCTTTTCGAGTCAAATTGAGAAACTGAAACAACACTACTCTCTTTTCGAGTCAAATTGAGAAACTGAAACAACACTCCTCTCTTTTCGCGTCAAATTGGGAAACTGAAACGGCGCTCCTCTCTTTTCGAGTCAAATTGAGAAACTGAAACGGTGCTCCTCTCTTTTCGAGTCAAATTGAGAAACTGAAACAACGCTCCTCTCTTTTCCAGTCAATTTGAGAAACTGATACGGCGCTCCTCTCTTTTCGAGTCAAATTGAGAAACTGAAACGGCGCTCCTCTCTTTTCGAGTCAAATTGAGAAACTGAAACGGTGCTCCTCTCTTTTCGAGTCAATTTGAGAAACTGAAACGGCGCTCCTCTCTTTTCGAGTCAAATTGAGAAACTGAAACAACACTCCTCTCTTTTCGCGTCAAATTGGGAAACTGAAACGGCGCTCCTCTCTTTTAAGTCAAATTGAGAAACTGAAACGGCGCTCCTCTCTTTTCCAGTCAATTTGAGAAACTGAAACGGTGCTCCTCTCTTTTCGAGTCAAATTGAGAAACTGAAACAACACTACTCTCTTTTCGAGTCAAATTGAGAAACTGAAACAACACTCCTCTCTTTTCGCGTCAAATTGGGAAACTGAAACGGTGCTCCTCTCTTTTCGAGTCAAATTGAGAAACTGAAACGGCGCTCCTCTCTTTTCGAGTCAAATTGAGAAACTGAAACGGCGCTCCTTTCTTTTCCAGTCAATTTGAGAAACTGAAACGGCGCTCCTCTCTTTTCGAGTCAAATTGAGAAACTGAAACGGTGCTCCACTCTTTTCGAGTCAAATTGAGAAACTGAAACGGCGCTCCTCTCTTTTCCAGTCAATTTGAGAAACTGAAACGGCGCTCCTCTCTTTTCGAGTCAAATTGAGAAACTGAAACAACACTACTCTCTTTTCGAGTCAAATTGAGAAACTGAAACAACACTCCTCTCTTTTCGCGTCAAATTGGGAAACTGAAACGGCGCTCCTCTCTTTTCGAGTCAAATTGAGAAACTGAAACGGTGCTCCTCTCTTTTCGAGTCAAATTGAGAAACTGAAACAACGCTCCTCTCTTTTCCAGTCAATTTGAGAAACTGATACGGCGCTCCTCTCTTTTCGAGTCAAATTGAGAAACTGAAACGGCGCTCCTCTCTTTTCGAGTCAATTTGAGAAACTGAAACGGTGCTCCTCTCTTTTCGAGTCAAATTGAGAAACTGAAACAACACTACTCTCTTTTCGAGTCAAATTGAGAAACTGAAACAACACTCCTCTCTTTTCGCGTCAAATTGGGAAACTGAAACGGTGCTCCTCTCTTTTTGAGTCAAATTGAGAAACTGAAACAACACTCCTCTCTTTTCGAGTCAAATTGGGAAACTGAAACAACACTCCTCTCTTTTCGCGTCAATTTGAGAAACTGAAACGGCGCTCCTCTCTTTTCTAGTCAAATTGAGAAACTGAAACGGCGCTCCTCTCTTTTCGAGTCAAATTGAGAAACTGAAACGGCGCTCCTTTCTTTTCCAGTCAATTTGAGAAACTTAAACGGCGCTCCTCTCTTTTCGAGTCAAATTGAGAAACTGAAACGGTGCTCCACTCTTTTCGAGTCAAATTGAGAAACTGAAACGGCGCTCCTCTCTTTTCCAGTCAATTTGAGAAACTGAAACGGCGCTCCTCTCTTTTCGAGTCAAATTGAGAAACTGAAACGGCGCTCCTCTCTTTTCGAGTCAATTTGAGAAACTGAAACGGCGCTCCTCTCTTTTCGAGTCAAATTGAGAAACTGAAACAACACTCCTCTCTTTTCGCGTCAAATTGGGAAACTGAAACGGCGCTCCTCTCTTTTAAGTCAAATTGAGAAACTGAAACGGCGCTCCTCTCTTTTCCAGTCAAATTGAGAAACTGAAACGGCGCTCCTCTCTTTTCCAGTCAATTTGAGAAACTGAAACGGTGCTCCTCTCTTTTCGAGTCAAATTGAGAAACTGAAACAACACTACTCTCTTTTCGAGTCAAATTGAGAAACTGAAACAACACTCCTCTCTTTTCGCGTCAAATTGCGAAACTGAAACGGCGCTCCTCTCTTTTCGAGTCAAATTGAGAAACTGAAACGGTGCTCCTCTCTTTTCGAGTCAAATTGAGAAACTGAAACAAAGCTCCTCTCTTTTCCAGTCAATTTGAGAAACTGATACGGCGCTCCTCTCTTTTCGAGTCAAATTGAGAAACTGAAACGGCGCTCCTCTCTTTTCGAGTCAAATTGAGAAACTGAAACGGTGCTCCTCTCTTTTCGAGTCAATTTCAGAAACTGAAACGGCGCTCCTCTCTTTTCGAGTCAAATTGAGAAACTGAAACAACACTCCTCTCTTTTCGCGTCAAATTGGGAAACTGAAACGGCGCTCCTCTCTTTTAAGTCAAATTGAGAAACTGAAACGGCGCTCCTCTCTTTTCCAGTCAATTTGAGAAACTGAAACGGTGCTCCTCTCTTTTCGAGTCAAATTGAGAAACTGAAACAACACTACTCTCTTTTCGAGTCAAATTGAGAAACTGAAACAACACTCCTCTCTTTTCGCGTCAAATTGGGAAACTGAAACGGTGCTCCTCTCTTTTCGAGTCAAATTGAGAAACTGAAACCACACTCCTCTCTTTTCGAGTCAAATTGGGAAACTGAAACAACACTCCTCTCTTTTCCAGTCAATTTGAGAAACTGATACGGCGCTCCTCTCTTTTCGAGTCAAATTGAGAAACTGAAACGGCGCTCCTCTCTTTTCGAGTCAAATTGAGAAACTGAAACGGTGCTCCTCGCTTTTCGAGTCAATTTGAGAAACTGAAACGGCGCTCCTCTCTTTTCGAGTCAAATTGAGAAACTGAAACGGTGCTCCACTCTTTTCGAGTCAAATTGAGAAACTGAAACGGCGCTCCTCTCTTTTCCAGTCAATTTGAGAAACTGAAACGGCGCTCCTCTCTTTTCGAGTCAAATTGAGAAACTGAAACGGCGCTCCTCTCTTTTCGAGTCAATTTGAGAAACTGAAACGGCGCTCCTCTCTTTTCGAGTCAAATTGAGAAACTGAAACAACACTCCTCTCTTTTCGCGTCAAATTGGGAAACTGAAACGGCGCTCCTCTCTTTTAAGTCAAATTGAGAAACTAAAACGGAGCTCCTCTCTTTTCCAGTCAATTTGAGAAACTGAAACGGTGCTCCTCTCTTTTCGAGTCAAATTGAGAAACTGAAACAACACTACTCTCTTTTCGAGTCAAATTGAGAAACTGAAACAACACTCCTCTCTTTTCGCGTCAAATTGGGAAACTGAAACGGCGCTCCTCTCTTTTCGAGTCAAATTGAGAAACTGAAACGGTGCTCCTCTCTTTTCGAGTCAAATTGAGAAACTGAAACAACGCTCCTCTCTTTTCCAGTCAATTTGAGAAACTGATACGGCGCTCCTCTCTTTTCGAGTCAAATTGAGAAACTGAAACGGCGCTCCTCTCTTTTCGAGTCAATTTGAGAAACTGAAACGGTGCTCCTCTCTTTTCGAGTCAAATTGAGAAACTGAAACAACACTACTCTCTTTTCGAGTCAAATTGAGAAACTGAAACAACACTCCTCTCTTTTCGCGTCAAATTGGGAAACTGAAACGGTGCTCCTCTCTTTTTGAGTCAAATTGAGAAACTGAAACGGCGCTCCTCTCTTTTCGAGTCAAATTGAGAAACTGAAACGGTGCTCAACTCTTTTCGAGTCAATTTAAGTAACTGAAACGGCGCTCCTCTCTTTTCGAGTCAAATTGAGAAACTGAAACAACACTCCTCTCTTTTCGCGTCAAATTGGGAAACTGAAACGGCGCTCCTCTCTTTTAAGTCAAATTGAGAAAATGAAACGGCGCTCCTCTCTTTTCCAGTCAATTTGAGAAACTGAAACCACGCTCCTCTCTTTTCGAGTCAAATTGAGAAACTGAAACGGTGCTCCTCTCTTTTCGAGTCAAATTGAGAAACTGAAACGGCGCTCCTCTCTTTTCGAGTCAAATTGAGAAATTGAAACGGTGCTCCACTCTTTTCGAGTCAAATTGAGAAACTGAAACGGCGCTCCTCTCTTTTCCAGTCAATTTGAGAAACTGAAACGGCGCTCCTCTCTTTTCGAGTCAAATTGAGAAACTGAAACGGCGCTCCTCTCTTTTCGAGTCAAATTGAGAAACTGAAACGGTGTTCCTCTCTTTTCGAGTCAAATTGAGAAACTGAAACGGCGCTCCTCTCTTTTCCAGTCAATTTGAGAAACTGAAACGGCGCTCCTCTCTTTTCGAGTCAAATTGAGAAACTGAAACGGTGCTCCTCTCTTTTCGAGTCAAATTGAGAAACTGAAACGGCGCTACTCTCTTTTCGAGTCAAATTGAGAAACTGAAACGGCGCTCCTCTCTTTTCCAGTCAATTTGAGAAACTGAAACGGCGCTCCTCTCTTTTCGAGTCAAATTGAGAAACTGCAACGGCGCTCCTCTCTTTTCGAGTCAAATTGAGAAACTGAAACAACACTCCTCTCTTTTCGAGTCAAGTTGGGAAACTGAAACAACACTCCTCTCTTTTCGCGTCAAATTGAGAAACTGAAACGGCGCTCCTCTCTTTTCCAGTCAATTTGAGAAACTGAAACGGCGCTCCTCTCTTTTTTAGTCAATTTGAGAAACTGAAACGGCGCTCCTCTCTTTTCGAGTCAATTTGAGAAACTGAAACGGCGCTCCTCTCTTTTCGAGTCAAATTGAGAAACTAAAACGGTGCTCCTCTCTTTTCGAGTCAAATTGAGAAACTGAAACGGTGCTCCTCTCTTTTCGAGTCAAATTGAGAAACTGAAAAGGCGCTCCTCTCTTTTCGAGTCAAATTGAGAAACTGAAACGGCGCTCCTCTCTTGTCCAGTCAATTTGAGAAACTGAAACAGCGCACCTCTCTTTTCGAGTCAAATTGAGAAACTGAAACGGCGCTCCTCTCTTTTCGAGTCAAATTGAGAAACTGAAACGGTGCTCCTCTCTTTTCGAGTCAAATTGAGAAACTGAAACAACACTCCTCTCTTTTCGAGTCAAATTGGGAAACTGAAACAACACTCCTCTCTTTCGCGTCAAATTGAGAAACTGAAACGGCGCTCCTCTCTTTTCCAGTCAATTTGAGAAACTGAAACGGCGCTCCTCTCTTTTCGAGTCAAATTGAGAAACTGAAACGGTGCTCCTCTCTTTTCGAGTCAAATTGAGAAACTGAAACGGCGCTCCTCTCTTTTCGCGTCAAATTGAGAAACTGAAACGGCGCTCCTCTCTTTTCCAGTCAATTTGAGAAACTGAAACGGCGCTCCTCTCTTTTTTAGTCAATTTGAGAAACTGAAACGGCGCTCCTCTCTTGTCCAGTCAATTTGAGAAACTGAAACAGCGCACCTCTCTTTTCGAGTCAAATTGAGAAACTGAAACGGCGCTCCTCTCTTTTCGAGTCAAATTGAGAAACTGAAACGGTGCTCCTCTCTTTTCGAGTCAAATTGAGAAACTGAAACGGCGCTCCTCTCTTTTCCAGTCAATTTGAGAAACTGAAACGGTGCTCCTCTCTTTTCGAGTCAAATTGAGAAACTGAAACAACACTACTCTCTTTTCGAGTCAAATTGAGAAACTGAAACAACACTCCTCTCTTTTCGCGTCAAATTGGGAAACTGAAACGGCGCTCCTCTCTTTTCGAGTCAAATTGAGAAACTGAAACGGTGCTCCTCTCTTTTCGAGTCAAATTGAGAAACTGAAACAACGCTCCTCTCTTTTCCAGTCAATTTGAGAAACTGATACGGCGCTCCTCTCTTTTCGAGTCAAATTGAGAAACTGAAACAACACTCCTCTCTTTTCGAGTCAAATTGGGAAACTGAAACAACACTCCTCTCTTTCGCGTCAAATTGAGAAACTGAAACGGTGCTCCTCTCTTTTCGAGTCAAATTGAGAAACTGAAACAACACTACTCTCTTTTCGAGTCAAATTGAGAAACTGAAACAACACTCCTCTCTTTTCGCGTCAAATTGGGAAACTGAAACAACGCTCCTCTCTTTTCCAGTCAATTTGAGAAACTGATACGGCGCTCCTCTCTTTTCGAGTCAAATTGAGAAACTGAAACGGCGCTCCTCTCTTTTCGAGTCAATTTGAGAAACTGAAACGGTGCTCCTCTCTTTTCGAGTCAAATTGAGAAACTGAAACAACACTACTCTCTTTTCGAGTCAAATTGAGAAACTGAAACAACACTCCTCTCTTTTCGCGTCAAATTGGGAAACTGAAACGGTGCTCCTCTCTTTTTGAGTCAAATTGAGAAACTGAAACGGCGCTCCTCTCTTTTCGAGTCAAATTGAGAAACTGAAACGGTGCTCAACTCTTTTCGAGTCAATTTAAGTAACTGAAACGGCGCTCCTCTCTTTTCGAGTCAAATTGAGAAACTGAAACAACACTCCTCTCTTTTCGCGTCAAATTGGGAAACTGAAACGGCGCTCCTCTCTTTTAAGTCAAATTGAGAAAATGAAACGGCGCTCCTCTCTTTTCCAGTCAATTTGAGAAACTGAAACCACGCTCCTCTCTTTTCGAGTCAAATTGAGAAACTGAAACGGTGCTCCTCTCTTTTCGAGTCAAATTGAGAAACTGAAACGGCGCTCCTCTCTTTTCGAGTCAAATTGAGAAATTGAAACGGTGCTCCACTCTTTTCGAGTCAAATTGAGAAACTGAAACGGCGCTCCTCTCTTTTCCAGTCAATTTGAGAAACTGAAACGGCGCTCCTCTCTTTTCCAGTCAATTTGAGAAACTGAAACGGCGCTCCTCTCTTTTCGAGTCAAATTGAGAAACTGCAACGGCGCTCCTCTCTTTTCGAGTCAAATTGAGAAACTGAAACAACACTCCTCTCTTTTCGAGTCAAGTTGGGAAACTGAAACAACACTCCTCTCTTTTCGCGTCAAATTGAGAAACTGAAACGGCGCTCCTCTCTTTTCCAGTCAATTTGAGAAACTGAAACGGCGCTCCTCTCTTTTTTAGTCAATTTGAGAAACTGAAACGGCGCTCCTCTCTTTTCGAGTCAATTTGAGAAACTGAAACGGCGCTCCTCTCTTTTCGAGTCAAATTGAGAAACTAAAACGGTGCTCCTCTCTTTTCGAGTCAAATTGAGAAACTGAAACGGTGCTCCTCTCTTTTCGAGTCAAATTGAGAAACTGAAAAGGCGCTCCTCTCTTTTCGAGTCAAATTGAGAAACTGAAACGGCGCTCCTCTCTTGTCCAGTCAATTTGAGAAACTGAAACAGCGCACCTCTCTTTTCGAGTCAAATTGAGAAACTGAAACGGCGCTCCTCTCTTTTCGAGTCAAATTGAGAAACTGAAACGGTGCTCCTCTCTTTTCGAGTCAAATTGAGAAACTGAAACAACACTCCTCTCTTTTCGAGTCAAATTGGGAAACTGAAACAACACTCCTCTCTTTCGCGTCAAATTGAGAAACTGAAACGGCGCTCCTCTCTTTTCCAGTCAATTTGAGAAACTGAAACGGCGCTCCTCTCTTTTCGAGTCAAATTGAGAAACTGAAACGGTGCTCCTCTCTTTTCGAGTCAAATTGAGAAACTGAAACGGCGCTCCTCTCTTTTCCAGTCAATTTGAGAAACTGAAACGGTGCTCCTCTCTTTTCGAGTCAAATTGAGAAACTGAAACAACACTACTCTCTTTTCGAGTCAAATTGAGAAACTGAAACAACACTCCTCTCTTTTCGCGTCAAATTGGGAAACTGAAACGGCGCTCCTCTCTTTTCGAGTCAAATTGAGAAACTGAAACGGTGCTCCTCTCTTTTCGAGTCAAATTGAGAAACTGAAACAACGCTCCTCTCTTTTCCAGTCAATTTGAGAAACTGATACGGCGCTCCTCTCTTTTCGAGTCAAATTGAGAAACTGAAACGGCGCTCCTCTCTTTTCGAGTCAATTTGAGAAACTGAAACGGTGCTCCTCTCTTTTCGAGTCAAATTGAGAAACTGTAACAACACTACTCTCTTTTCGAGTCAAATTGAGAAACTGAAACAACACTCCTCTCTTTTCGCGTCAAATTGGGAAACTGAAACGGTGCTCCTCTCTTTTTGAGTCAAATTGAGAAACTGAAACGGCGCTCCTCTCTTTTCGAGTCAAATTGAGAAACTGAAACGGTGCTCAACTCTTTTCGAGTCAATTTAAGTAACTGAAACGGCGCTCCTCTCTTTTCGAGTCAAATTGAGAAACTGAAACAACACTCCTCTCTTTTCGCGTCAAATTGGGAAACTGAAACGGCGCTCCTCTCTTTTAAGTCAAATTGAGAAAATGAAACGGCGCTCCTCTCTTTTCCAGTCAATTTGAGAAACTGAAACCACGCTCCTCTCTTTTCGAGTCAAATTGAGAAACTGAAACGGTGCTCCTCTCTTTTCGAGTCAAATTGAGAAACTGAAACGGCGCTCCTCTCTTTTCGAGTCAAATTGAGAAATTGAAACGGTGCTCCACTCTTTTCGAGTCAAATTGAGAAACTGAAACGGCGCTCCTCTCTTTTCCAGTCAATTTGAGAAACTGAAACGGCGCTCCTCTCTTTTCGAGTCAAATTGAGAAACTGAAACGGCGCTCCTCTCTTTTCGAGTCAAATTGAGAAACTGAAACGGTGTTCCTCTCTTTTCGAGTCAAATTGAGAAACTGAAACGGCGCTCCTCTCTTTTCCAGTCAATTTGAGAAACTGAAACGGCGCTCCTCTCTTTTCGAGTCAAATTGAGAAACTGAAACGGTGCTCCTCTCTTTTCGAGTCAAATTGAGAAACTGAAACGGCGCTCCTCTCTTTTCGAGTCAAATTGAGAAACTGAAACGGCGCTCCTCTCTTTTCCAGTCAATTTGAGAAACTGAAACGGCGCTCCTCTCTTTTCGAGTCAAATTGAGAAACTGAAACGGCGCTCCTCTCTTTTCGAGTCAAATTGAGAAACTGAAACAACACTCCTCTCTTTTCGAGTCAAGTTGGGAAACTGAAACAACACTCCTCTCTTTTCGCGTCAAATTGAGAAACTGAAACGGCGCTCCTCTCTTTTCCAGTCAATTTGAGAAACTGAAACGGCGCTCCTCTCTTTTTTAGTCAATTTGAGAAACTGAAACGGCGCTCCTCTCTTTTCGAGTCAATTTGAGAAACTGAAACGGCGCTCCTCTCTTTTCGAGTCAAATTGAGAAACTAAAACGGTGCTCCTCTCTTTTCGAGTCAAATTGAGAAACTGAAACGGTGCTCCTCTCTTTTCGAGTCAAATTGAGAAACTGAAAAGGCGCTCCTCTCTTTTCGAGTCAAATTGAGAAACTGAAACGGCGCTCCTCTCTTGTCCAGTCAATTTGAGAAACTGAAACGGCGCACCTCTCTTTTCGAGTCAAATTGAGAAACTGAAACGGCGCTCCTCTCTTTTCGAGTCAAATTGAGAAACTGAAACGGTGCTCCTCTCTTTTCGAGTCAAATTGAGAAACTGAAACAACACTCCTCTCTTTTCGAGTCAAATTGGGAAACTGAAACAACACTCCTCTCTTTCGCGTCAAATTGAGAAACTGAAACGGCGCTCCTCTCTTTTCCAGTCAATTTGAGAAACTGAAACGGCGCTCCTCTCTTTTCGAGTCAAATTGAGAAACTGAAACGGTGCTCCTCTCTTTTCGAGTCAAATTGAGAAACTGAAACGGCGCTCCTCTCTTTTCGAGTCAAATTGAGAAACTGAAACGGTGCTCCTCTCTTTTCGAGTCAAATTGAGAAACTGAAACGGCGCTCCTCTCTTTTCCAGTCAGTTTGAGAAACTGAAACGGTGCTCCTCTCTTTTCGAGTCAAATTGAGAAACTGAAACGGCGCTCCTCTCTTTTCCAGTCAGTTTGAGAAACTGAAACGGCGCTCCTCTCTTTTCCAGTCAATTTGAGAAACTGAAACGGCGCTCCTCTCTTTTCGAGTCAAATTGAGAAACTGAATCGGTGCTCCTCTCTTTTCGAGTCAAATTGAGAAACTGAAACGGCGCTCCTCTCTTTTCGAGTCAAATTGAGAAACTGAAACGGCGCTCCTCTCTTTTCCAGTCAATTTGAGAAACTGAAACGGCGCTCCTCTCTTTTCGAGTCAAATTGAGAAACTGAAACGGTGCTCCTCTCTTTTCGAGTCAAATTGAGAAACTGAAACGGCGCTCCTCTCTTTTCGAGTCAAATTGAGAAACTGAAACGGCGCTCCTCTCTTTTCCAGTCAATTTGAGAAACTGAAACGGCGCTCCTCTCTTTTCGAGTCAAATTGAGAAACTGAAACGGTGCTCCTCTCTTTTCGAGTCAAATTGAGAAACTGAAACGGTGCTCCTCTCTTTTCGAGTCAAATTGAGAAACTGAAAAGGCGCTCCTCTCTTTTCGAGTCAAATTGAGAAACTGAAACGGCGCTCCTCTCTTGTCCAGTCAATTTGAGAAACTGAAACAGCGCACCTCTCTTTTCGAGTCAAATTGAGAAACTGAAACGGCGCTCCTCTCTTTTCGAGTCAAATTGAGAAACTGAAACGGTGCTCCTCTCTTTTCGAGTCAAATTGAGAAACTGAAACAACACTCCTCTCTTTTCGAGTCAAATTGGGAAACTGAAACAACACTCCTCTCTTTCGCGTCAAATTGAGAAACTGAAACGGCGCTCCTCTCTTTTCCAGTCAATTTGAGAAACTGAAACGGCGCTCCTCTCTTTTCGAGTCAAATTGAGAAACTGAAACGGTGCTCCTCTCTTTTCGAGTCAAATTGAGAAACTGAAACGGCGCTCCTCTCTTTTCCAGTCAATTTGAGAAACTGAAACGGTGCTCCTCTCTTTTCGAGTCAAATTGAGAAACTGAAACAACACTACTCTCTTTTCGAGTCAAATTGAGAAACTGAAACAACACTCCTCTCTTTTCGCGTCAAATTGGGAAACTGAAACGGCGCTCCTCTCTTTTCGAGTCAAATTGAGAAACTGAAACGGTGCTCCTCTCTTTTCGAGTCAAATTGAGAAACTGAAACAACGCTCCTCTCTTTTCCAGTCAATTTGAGAAACTGATACGGCGCTCCTCTCTTTTCGAGTCAAATTGAGAAACTGAAACGGCGCTCCTCTCTTTTCGAGTCAATTTGAGAAACTGAAACGGTGCTCCTCTCTTTTCGAGTCAAATTGAGAAACTGAAACAACACTACTCTCTTTTCGAGTCAAATTGAGAAACTGAAACAACACTCCTCTCTTTTCGCGTCAAATTGGGAAACTGAAACGGTGCTCCTCTCTTTTTGAGTCAAATTGAGAAACTGAAACGGCGCTCCTCTCTTTTCGAGTCAAATTGAGAAACTGAAACGGTGCTCAACTCTTTTCGAGTCAATTTAAGTAACTGAAACGGCGCTCCTCTCTTTTCGAGTCAAATTGAGAAACTGAAACAACACTCCTCTCTTTTCGCGTCAAATTGGGAAACTGAAACGGCGCTCCTCTCTTTTAAGTCAAATTGAGAAAATGAAACGGCGCTCCTCTCTTTTCCAGTCAATTTGAGAAACTGAAACCACGCTCCTCTCTTTTCGAGTCAAATTGAGAAACTGAAACGGTGCTCCTCTCTTTTCGAGTCAAATTGAGAAACTGAAACGGCGCTCCTCTCTTTTCGAGTCAAATTGAGAAATTGAAACGGTGCTCCACTCTTTTCGAGTCAAATTGAGAAACTGAAACGGCGCTCCTCTCTTTTCCAGTCAATTTGAGAAACTGAAACGGCGCTCCTCTCTTTTCGAGTCAAATTGAGAAACTGAAACGGCGCTCCTCTCTTTTCGAGTCAAATTGAGAAACTGAAACGGTGTTCCTCTCTTTTCGAGTCAAATTGAGAAACTGAAACGGCGCTCCTCTCTTTTCCAGTCAATTTGAGAAACTGAAACGGCGCTCCTCTCTTTTCGAGTCAAATTGAGAAACTGAAACGGTGCTCCTCTCTTTTCGAGTCAAATTGAGAAACTGAAACGGCGCTCCTCTCTTTTCGAGTCAAATTGAGAAACTGAAACGGCGCTCCTCTCTTTTCCAGTCAATTTGAGAAACTGAAACGGCGCTCCTCTCTTTTCGAGTCAAATTGAGAAACTGAAACGGCGCTCCTCTCTTTTCGAGTCAAATTGAGAAACTGAAACAACACTCCTCTCTTTTCGAGTCAAGTTGGGAAACTGAAACAACACTCCTCTCTTTTCGCGTCAAATTGAGAAACTGAAACGGCGCTCCTCTCTTTTCCAGTCAATTTGAGAAACTGAAACGGCGCTCCTCTCTTTTTTAGTCAATTTGAGAAACTGAAACGGCGCTCCTCTCTTTTCGAGTCAATTTGAGAAACTGAAACGGCGCTCCTCTCTTTTCGAGTCAAATTGAGAAACTAAAACGGTGCTCCTCTCTTTTCGAGTCAAATTGAGAAACTGAAACGGTGCTCCTCTCTTTTCGAGTCAAATTGAGAAACTGAAACGGCGCTCCTCTCTTTTCCAGTCAATTTGAGAAACTGAAACGGCGCTCCTCTCTTTTCGAGTCAAATTGAGAAACTGAAACGGCGCTCCTCTCTTTTCGAGTCAAATTGAGAAACTGAAACGGTGCTCCTCTCTTTTCGAGTCAAATTGAGAAACTGAAACGGTGCTCCTCTCTTTTCGAGTCAAATTGAGAAACTGAAACGGCGCTCCTCTCTTTTCGAGTCAAATTGAGAAACTGAAACGGCGCTCCTCTCTTTCGCGTCAAATTGAGAAACTGAAACGGCGCTCCTCTCTTTTCCAGTCAATTTGAGAAACTGAAACGGCGCTCCTCTCTTTTCGAGTCAAATTGAGAAACTGAAACGGTGCTCCTCTCTTTTCGAGTCAAATTGAGAAACTGAAACAACACTCCTCTCTTTTCGAGTCAAATTGAGAAACTGAAACAACACTCCTCTCTTTTCGCGTCAAATTGAGAAACTGAAACGGCGCTCCTCTCTTTTCCAGTCAGTTTGAGAAACTGAAACGGTGCTCCTCTCTTTTCGAGTCAAATTGAGAAACTGAAACGGCGCTCCTCTCTTTTCCAGTCAGTTTGAGAAACTGAAACGGCACTCCTCTCTTTTCCAGTCAATTTGAGAAACTGAAACGGCGCTCCTCTCTTTTCGAGTCAAATTGAGAAACTGAATCGGTGCTCCTCTCTTTTCGAGTCAAATTGAGAAACTGAAACGGCGCTCCTCTCTTTTCGAGTCAAATTGAGAAACTGAAACGGCGCTCCTCTCTTTTCCAGTCAATTTGAGAAACTGAAACGGCGCTCCTCTCTTTTCGAGTCAAATTGAGAAACTGAAACGGTGCTCCTCTCTTTTCGAGTCAAATTGAGAAACTGAAACGGCGCTCCTCTCTTTTCGAGGCAAATTGGGAAACTGAAACGGCGCTCCTCTCTTTTCCAGTCAATTTGAGAAACTGAAACGGCGCTCCTCTCTTTTCGAGTCAAATTGAGAAACTGAAACGGTGCTCCTCTCTTTTCGAGTCAAATTGAGAAACTGAAACGGCGCTCCTCTCTTTTCGAGGCAAATTGAGAAACTGAAACGGCGCTCCTCTCTTTTCCAGTCAATTTGAGAAACTGAAACGGCGCTCCTCTCTTTTCGAGTCAAATTGAGAAACTGAAACGGTGCTCCTCTCTTTTCGAGTCAAATTGAGAAACTGAAACGGCGCTCCTCTCTTTTCGAGTCAAATTGAGAAACTGAAACGGTGCTCCTCTCTTTTCGAGTCAAATTGAGAAACTGAAACGTCGCTCCTCTCTTTTCGAGTCAAATTGAGAAACTGAAACGGTGCTCCTCTCTTTTCGAGTCAAATTGAGAAACTGAAACAACACTCCTCTCTTTTCGAGTCAAATTGGGAAACTGAAACAACACTCCTCTCTTTTCGCGTCAAATTGAGAAACTGAAACGGCGCTCCTCTCTTTTCTAGTCAAATTGAGAAACTGAAACGGCGCTCCTCTCTTTTCGAGTCAAATTGAGAAACTGAAACGGCGCTCCTCTCTTTTCCAGTCAATTTGAGAAACTGAAACGGCGCTCCTCTCTTTTCGAGTCAAATTGAGAAACTGAAACGGTGCTCCACTCTTTTCGAGTCAAATTGAGAAACTGAAACGGCGCTCCTCTCTTTTCCAGTCAATTTGAGAAACTGAAACGGCGCTCCTCTCTTTTCCAGTCAATTTGAGAAACTGAAACGGCGCTCCTCTCTTTTCGAGTCAAATTGAGAAACTGAAACAACACTCCTCTCTTTTCGAGTCAAATTGAGAAACTGAAACGGCGCTCCTCTCTTTTCCAGTCAATTTGAGAAACTGAAACGGCGCTCCTCTCTTTTCGAGTCAAATTGAGAAACTGAAACGGCGCTCCTCTCTTTTCGAGTCAAATTGAGAAACTGAAACGGTGCTCCTCTCTTTTCGAGTCAAATTGAGAAACTGAAACGGTGCTCCTCTCTTTTCGAGTCAAATTGAGAAACTGAAACGGCGCTCCTCTCTTTTCGAGTCAAATTGAGAAACTGAAACGGCGCTCCTCTCTTGTCCAGTCAATTTGAGAAACTGAAACGGCGCTCCTCTCTTTTCGAGTCAAATTGAGAAACTGAAACGGCGCTCCTCTCTTTTCGAGTCAAATTGAGAAACTGAAACGGTGCTCCTCTCTTTTCGAGTCAAATTGAGAAACTGAAACAACACTCCTCTCTTTTCGAGTCAAATTGGGAAACTGAAACAACACTCCTCTCTTTTCGCGTCAAATTGAGAAACTGAAACGGCGCTCCTCTCTTTTCCAGTCAATTTGAGAAATTGAAACGGCGCTCCTCTCTTTTCGAGTCAAATTGAGAAACTGAAACGGTGCTCCTCTCTTTTCGAGTCAAATTGAGAAACTGAAACGGCGCTTCTCTCTTTTCGAGTCAAATTGAGAAACTGAAACGGTGCTCCTCTCTTTTCGAGTCAAATTGAGAAACTGAAACGGCGCTCCTCTCTTTTCCAGTCAATTTGAGAAACTGAAACGGCGCTCCTCTCTTTTCCAGTCAATTTGAGAAACTGAAACGGTGCACCTCTCTTTTCGAGTCAAATTGAGAAACTGAAACGGTGCTCCTCTCTTTTCGAGTCAAATTGAGAAACTGAAACGGCGCTCCTCTCTTTTCGAGTCAAATTGAGAAACTGAAACGGCGCTCCTCTCTTTTCCAGTCAATTTGAGAAACTGAAACGGCGCTCCTCTCTTTTCGAGTCAAATTGAGAAACTGAAACGGCGCTCCTCTCTTTTCGAGGCAAATTGAGAAACTGAAACGGCGCTCCTCTCTTTTCCAGTCAATTTGAGAAACTGAAACGGCGCTCCTCTCTTTTCGAGTCAAATTCAGAAACAGAAACGGTGCTCCTCTCTTTTCGAGTCAAATTGAGAAACTGAAACGGCGCTCCTCTCTTTTCGAGTCAAATTGAGAAACTGAAACAACACTCCTCTCTTTTCGAGTCAAATTGGGAAACTGAAACAACACTCCTCTCTTTTCGCGTCAAATTGAGAAACTGAAACGGCGCTCCTCTCTTTTCTAGTCAAATTGAGAAACTGAAACGGCGCTCCTCTCTTTTCGAGTCAAATTGAGAAACTGAAACGGCGCTCCTCTCTTTTCCAGTCAATTTGAGAAACTGAAACGGCGCTCCTCTCTTTTCGAGTCAAATTGAGAAACTGAAACGGTGCTCCACTCTTTTCGAGTCAAATTGAGAAACTGAAACGGCGCTCCTCTCTTTTCCAGTCAATTTGAGAAACTGAAACGGCGCTCCTCTCTTTTCCAGTCAATTTGAGAAACTGAAACGGCGCTCCTCTCTTTTCGAGTCAAATTGAGAAACTGAAACAACACTCCTCTCTTTTCGAGTCAAATTGAGAAACTGAAACGGCGCTCCTCTCTTTTCCAGTCAATTTGAGAAACTGAAACGGCGCTCCTCTCTTTTCGAGTCAAATTGAGAAACTGAAACGGCGCTCCTCTCTTTTCCAGTCAATTTGAGAAACTGAAACGGCGCTCCTCTCTTTTCCAGTCAATTTGAGAAACTGAAACGGCGCTCCTCTCTTTTCGAGTCAAATTGAGAAACTGAAACAACACTCCTCTCTTTTCGAGTCAAATTGAGAAACTGAAACGGCGCTCCTCTCTTTTCCAGTCAATTTGAGAAACTGAAACGGCGCTCCTCTCTTTTCGAGTCAAATTGAGAAACTGAAACGGCGCTCCTCTCTTTTCGAGTCAAATTGAGAAACTGAAACGGTGCTCCTCTCTTTTCGAGTCAAATTGAGAAACTGAAACGGTGCTCCTCTCTTTTCGAGTCAAATTGAGAAACTGAAACGGCGCTCCTCTCTTTTCGAGTCAAATTGAGAAACTGAAACGGCGCTCCTCTCTTGTCCAGTCAATTTGAGAAACTGAAACGGCGCTCCTCTCTTTTCGAGTCAAATTGAGAAACTGAAACGGCGCTCCTCTCTTTTCGAGTCAAATTGAGAAACTGAAACGGTGCTCCTCTCTTTTCGAGTCAAATTGAGAAACTGAAACAACACTCCTCTCTTTTCGAGTCAAATTGGGAAACTGAAACAACACTCCTCTCTTTTCGCGTCAAATTGAGAAACTGAAACGGCGCTCCTCTCTTTTCCAGTCAATTTGAGAAATTGAAACGGCGCTCCTCTCTTTTCGAGTCAAATTGAGAAACTGAAACGGTGCTCCTCTCTTTTCGAGTCAAATTGAGAAACTGAAACGGCGCTTCTCTCTTTTCGAGTCAAATTGAGAAACTGAAACGGTGCTCCTCTCTTTTCGAGTCAAATTGAGAAACTGAAACGGCGCTCCTCTCTTTTCCAGTCAATTTGAGAAACTGAAACGGCGCTCCTCTCTTTTCCAGTCAATTTGAGAAACTGAAACGGTGCTCCTCTCTTTTCGAGTCAAATTGAGAAACTGAAACGGTGCTCCTCTCTTTTCGAGTCAAATTGAGAAACTGAAACGGCGCTCCTCTCTTTTCGAGTCAAATTGAGAAACTGAAACGGCGCTCCTCTCTTTTCCAGTCAATTTGAGAAACTGAAACGGCGCTCCTCTCTTTTCGAGTCAAATTGAGAAACTGAAACGGCGCTCCTCTCTTTTCGAGGCAAATTGAGAAACTGAAACGGCGCTCCTCTCTTTTCCAGTCAATTTGAGAAACTGAAACGGCGCTCCTCTCTTTTCGAGTCAAATTCAGAAACAGAAACGGTGCTCCTCTCTTTTCGAGTCAAATTGAGAAACTGAAACGGCGCTCCTCTCTTTTCGCGTCAAATTGAGAAACGGAAACGGCGCTCCTCTCTTTTCGCGTTAAATTGCGAAAAGGAAACGACACCCCTCTCTTTTCGCGTTAAATTGCGAAACGGAAACGACACCCCTCTCTTTTCGCGTCAAATTGAGAAACCAAAATGTGGCTCCTCTTTTTTCGGTTCTCGTCTTTTGTCACGTTAAATTGAGAGGCTAAATTAGCGCTCCTCACATTTCGCACTCAATTGAGAGAAGAAATTGTAACTCACCTCAATTCTGTTTCGAATCTTTTTGAAATCAATAACTCACCGCTCATTTTCGCCAAATCCTCTTAAATGAACTGAGCGTTGCCCATCACTCAATTCGGCTTAGCCCCCAAAATTCGTGCCAAAATATTTGGGGTTTGTCACTTTTGTCGACGGAGCAATTTTTTGAAAATGTACTTGGTAGCTCCGAGCTTGAACTACGTAATAGTGTTAACAAAATAAATAATAAATCTTTGAAATTAATTTACGAGTTCTTTTTCAATATTACGTTTTACCTAAGATTAATATTACGGAAGCAAATTAAGCTACCTTTCCAGTGACTCTGATGACATAATGTTTGTCATGGTCGTAGGCAAAGAAAAAGTTCACCGATTTGTTTGAATTGCTTAACGTCACTTAAGTAACTGTGCAGCATTTCCAAGTATAGCACCAAGAAGAAATATGTAATATGAGTGAGAATGAGGTAGTTTGCCTTCATTTTACTGGTGTAGATTTCATAGTATAAGCGCGAGGGTTAACACTTCTAATGGTATGTTTGCAGATTTCCATTATTTACAAATAATTAAGAAATTAGTATGTAGAAAACGTTTTTAATTCTGGTGATCTAAAAGATTTCGGGGAGCTCTTTTACTTGGTGATTCCAGCGTTATGCAGCCTGAGTTACCGCCGCCATCTTGGAAAATGGTTTCTCAAATCCATAACAACCGCTACAACATTTTTCGTACTAAACAAACTTTGGATATGCTCCATTCAATTTCTAAGTTTATTTTACATTTGAAAACCCGTTCCTTGTGTTTGCGTAAAGATCTATTTAAGTATCAGGGATATTAATTATTTTCACCCCCAAGGCTAAAGTTCCGATGTATGTTTAAAAGGCATATTTAAGTATATTTACACTTGTTAGTTTAATAAAATGTAATTACACTTTATTTTTACCATACTCAATACTAGTAATACAGGTAAAGTTCGTCATAGTTCGTTTACTTCTGAACACCGATAGGGTTTACTTTTAATTACCAAAAATTACGTCATCGAGATATTGTTTCAAAAGTGGTAAGTGGTGACAGCTATCGGCCCAAGGAGGAATCTTTAACCAATCTATCAAAGTTATTTAAAATGAAGCGCGTTTTAAATAAGAATGGAAATAACCAAACCATTTATCGTTATAAACCTTAAGTTACAGAAAACGAATTAAAACTGACATTTTGGAATGCAAATCAATAAGCGCCTAGTACTTAAATGATCCTTACACAAACATCAATGTTAAATATCCGGAGAAATCGAATGGAATAAGTTCGTAGCTCGTACCATTGATACGAAAAACGTTATAACTGATTGTATGAATTTGAGCCGCCATTTTCCAAGTTGGCGGCGGTAGCCCAGACGCGAAATTGAGGGGCATGAAAACCACGCCCCTTGTGATGTTTCCGCCATTACACCCCGAAGGACGATGATGTGAGATGGAGAAGTGGAATAATTCTTGTACCCTTTCTACGATAATATTATCTGTTTACCTAAACACATTCTTGGTCGAAATTGGAAGCGGTGAATTGAGAAACTTTGCAGGTGCTAGATGTGTCGGCGGCGAAATGAACAGCCTTGAAAAGCTTCCTTCTTAACGTTGGTTTCCCTGCAAACAATTCGGTCCAGAAAAAAATTAATTTTACAAAATATTGCAGCGACCCCTTTCAATGTCATTTTCTTAGATAAGCTTTGTCGGGTGACGAATCGCGGAGAAAATTGCTACATGATTTATTTTAGTTGGATATCAAAACAATGAAATAGTTGGATATCAAAACAATCTTTGAAATCATCAATGTTTCCATTGTTCTTTGTTACATCTTCATTTTTTGAATTTCCATAGGTTTTTCAATTGTTTACGAAGCTTAAGGCGGATTTTGATAGAATTAAGTTTTGGTAAATCTTCTTAAAATTGCTTGTTTCGTTGAATTCATTGTTAATGAACTTCTTGAATTAAATTGTAAAGAACCTAATATATACAGGGTGTTAACTTAAAATGGACCAGGGCGAATATCTCAAAATGTGTTTTAGCTAAGATTTTGAAATTTTAGGTTGTTATAGAGCGCTCAGGGGGTCAACCAACTATGAAATTTTCAATGACCTTGAACCATGTCTTCAAGGTCGTTCAAAAATTAACTTGAGAACCGTAAGAGTTACGAAGTTGATTCCAATTAGAAAAGTGTTCCCCGTCTCATTTTATGGCTAACTAGGTTTGATTCGATCTGATTTGCGAAATAGGAAGTTAACCAATGTTAGGCCAAAATCAAGAAGGTCGTTAAGTTGATATAGTGTGGAAGACGAGTTTTGGGAGCTGAAATTTTCAAACTAAAGACCCTCAACCACGATGAGGTTGTCTAACAAATTTCAGTACTCTAACAAGAGTACTTTTAAACGTATCAGTTGAACATCGTCTTTAACACGTTATCAACTTAACGACCTTCTTGATTTTGGCCTAGCATTGCTCAACTTCCTATTTCGCAAATCAGATCGAGTCAAAGCTAGTTAGCCATAAAATGTGACGGGGAACACCTTTCTAATTGGAACCAACTTCGTAGCTCTTACGGTTCTCAAGTTAATTTTCGAACGACCTTGAAGACATGGTTCAAGGTCATTGACATTTTCATAGTTGGTTGACCCCTGAGCGCCCTATAACACCCTAAAATTTCAAAATCGTAGCTAAAACACATTGTGAGATATTCGCCCTGGTCCATTTTTTAGTTAACACCCTGTATAAGAAATAACATTTAATATTTAATTGAATACTCAATGCGGATATCCCAATTTTTGAAAAAGCACCAGTGAATACTCGCTATATTGGATATAGGCCTAAACTGATTTTCTAAGTACGCTTTCGCAATAAATATTCAGATTGTTTGGGCCAACGATTATGTAGTGCAGAGAACTATCCAATTTTTGTAAACTTGGGCTCTCGCTTCGTCTCGCAATCACTGTTGTATTTTACATTCAAGCTTTGATTACATAGCAATGGTTAACGGAAAGGATTTTCATAAGATACACGTATTCTTGGAAATAAAATCAACTTTTGGTTACATATGAAAGCGAGGGGCTAACCACTCTAAGAAAATCTGTACACCGGATTACGCTTAGATTTGCACTGCCAAAGGCAGGGACTTCAAAGATTACGCGTAATCCCATTAGTACAGTCAAAGGTACGGCTCTGTACACCGATTACGCGGAGTGATCAGCCCCTCGTATGAAAGTTAGGAAAATGTTACAATGTAGCGCCTAGATTTAAATAATAAATACAATTTAAAAAACTTTTAGAACTGACATCTTGAATGCTCGAGCTCTACAAATTTAAACGCTACGTTAATCTTTCAGCCCATTATTTTCCAATGACTTAGCCAAAGGACTTCCATTAAAGTATAACGATTCCACAATTTACTTATTATCCAGGTGAGTGGGTTTGTTTGTTTGCGGTTCTGATATGATAACTCAAGATTTCGCCAAAAGGGTGGAATATTTTGCAATATTAAAATTGATATACCGTTCTTTGCCGTGTAGTGTTTGCTGATATTACGTAATGTATTTTTATTAATTTAAATAAAACGTGTATGTGCCAATATGAGCGTTTAAAATATTTGGTTTTGTACTTGAGTATAATTCCCTAATTATAATCTTTCGTTATCGTTTGACTAAGATCAAAGTATAGAATCTTTTAGCAACAACAAAATACGTGAACTTAATAAAAACAGCTTTTTGTAAATTTAATAAGCATTTTCGTCATTTGGAAAAGATCAAAGTGTAGTAAAACATGTATCGTTAAAATTGAACCGTTCTACGCGAACCACACTCGACCGGCTCAATATTTGTATCTAGGATTCAATTAAATTCTAGTATCAATAATAAAGTTATTTCGCAGAAATTGTTTGAACTTCTTCGTATTTCATTACTGCTTGCGCGACGTCGTTTAAAATTTCATATTAGTTCCGCTACTCTACCAAGTTAATAACGCAAAATTTTATACTTAATTTATCCGATATATTATTACTCGAACTCGAAATAAGTTCTGCTAACTCCAAAGCGTTAATCCGAAGTATATAATATATCTTCTAGTGATAAGTTTTTAACCCACGCAGGCTCCCAGCACTATGTTTACAAAATACGCTTCAGAAAAAAATACAGGGGGAAATTGTTATTTTAATTACTATTTTTAAAATATTTCGTAAATAAATTTCTCTAGACCGTGTAAACTTTACATTTGACGTCACAGATGCCCAATTTCCAAAATTTAAAGGGTCGAGATCGCCATTTTTATAGTAGTTATTTCTTATTATACTACTTTAATAACCTGGTCACCTGAATTAATGGCTTTAAAAGTCGCTTGATGACTTAGGCCTAAGGTGGTGCCTTGGTTATTAGCCTAGCTGATTATTATTTATTTATTTATTTATTTACTTATATTTTCTAGATAATAAAAAATAATAATAATCAGCTAGGCTAATACCCAAGGCACCAACCACCTTTGACCTAAGTCATCAAGCGACTTTTGAAGCCATTAATTCAGGTGGCCGGGTTACAATACGTAGGAGGGTGGTGGCAAGCCCTGCAAGCCCTGCAAGTCACGCGAGCCTACACCTCCCTACACTAACTATTACCGCTAACCTCAACAAGTTTTAATGGAAGGGGAAACCGAAGAGCTCCGGGGAAAACCCCTTAAACCAGTGGGGAGAGAACTTGCAAATTCAACGCGGAAGGATTTGTTCCGAGTTTTCCCCGAGTGCCACAAGCTGGGTAGTTAAGATCCCCATTTTCAAGGTCGAGATCGTCCATTTTACCTGTTTTACGTAGAGCATCAAGAGAAAATCAAGCGGCGGCTCAGCGGCGTTCCAAATTTCCAAAAATTCCCGGCGGCGTTGAATTTTTTTGGCGGTGGCGTCGCGAAGGGGCCAAAATTTCTCCCCGCACCGGTATATAAATATCTGACAACATGTCCCTCCTTTTGAAAATATTAAAAAAGAGCTCCAAAATGTTTTTGAAGGAAATTGCAAAAAATTTAGACGGCGGGATCAAAATTTATCGGCGGCGGCGTCGTCAGCGGAGGCGTGCTGAAAAGAAAATGACTCAGCGGCGTTGGCGCTGTTTCGGCGGCGTCGGATCGGCGGCGCTAAGCTCAAGTTTTACGTCGTTAGTTACGCGGTACCGAGTGGCTAACCACTGTCAGATGGCCTGTACACGGTACAGACCATAGACTAACCCAATACTAGTCTATGGTACAGACTCTAAAGATTTCGCGTAATCTCATTAGTACAGCCAAAGGTACGGGCTTGTACACCGATTACGCGGAGTGACTATAGCCTCTTGCGCCGTACATTTGGTGTCGTCTGTGTTTCCGCAATTTAGCGGGAACCCTGGTTCGTTCCTGCGTAGATAAGCGCTTAATTTTTACGTCCTAGATGGATTTTTCTCTGTTCAAATATGTGTTACTTATTTCTGGTTTAATGTATATTTTAATTTAAAAACGTAGCTGAAGCACTGGCTAGAAAAACATTCGATATACGGTTTCTCATTTTAGAAAATAACGGATCCGCACCATTTATTCCCCCCCCCCCGGGCGCATTTAATTCGAGGAGAGACAACGAAAAAGAATTATAATTAAGCGTCGCTTTCATCCTGATATCTTTCTTTTTATTATTACGATGATGTAGGACTCTTCGAAATAAACGGTTGCCTTTCCGCGTTTTGTGTCCCGGAATATTTTAAGGATGGGGAGCTGACCTCAATTTGTTGCCATTTTTATTACGAGCCATTAAAGGAGAAAGACACGCGCAATTCGCTCTCTCTCTCTCTCTCTCTCTCTCTCTCTCTCTCTCTCTCTCTCTCTCTCTCTCTCTCTCTCTCTCTCTCTCTCTCTCTCTATTCCGCGGAGAGGTTTCGTAGTCTAGTCCCATAAAAATTGCCATAAACACACTCGCACACAAGGATATCGGCGTACAAGCATCTATTAATTAACGTTCTGCTAAAAATAACTTGATGGCTTGACCTTTCTACATATTACGATGCCTGAGAGGCAAACTCAATCTACTCTACAAGTTCCTATTTGAGAAAAAGCCCAGTTTATCGCGCCTAAAAGAGAGCGCTTCCATCGTGAAGAATATCTGACTGCAACCGAGACGAGATACTTCACACCTACATTTTTTAATCATAAGAATTAATCATTTACAAATTTCAATTTAAGAAAATGTGTTATGGAGTATCTGGTTTATTTTAACATGTTGGTTCGCGCGAAACCCTTATTTTAAAACCGGGACTTTCCCCAGGGCTCCATTTCAAATTCTTGAGGCTCCACAAGATTTTGAGCTGTGCTATGATAGAATTATAAAATTGGCGAATAAGTAGATAAGTCCATAATTAAAAGGGATAATAAAGCTAAACCCTAAATAAATTTGAAGAAATTTAAAAACTTACTAAAAGCTCGTACCGATAGGTCTTCGAGCGAACAAAAAACGTGAAACTCGGACCAAATAGATCTTCGAGTGAATAATTAAATTAAATTAAATAAAATAGCCAGAAAATCCAACGGTAGACCGGTTTCGTCCTATTTGGGACTCGTCAGTACCGTGCGGGAAATCTGGCTCGCGACTATAACACCGAAAAGAGAAACTAAGCCTAAATGTTAAAAATTTCAAAACGAGTTGCATAGCAACGGAAAGTCGAATAGGGGGAGAGTGGTGGAGATTAGTATATGCGTAATGTTAAGTTAAAAGGGTTAGGGTTTAGCTTTATTATCCCTTTTCATTATGGACTTATCTACTTATTCGCCAATTTTATCATCCTTTACAATGCAGTCCATAGGTGGTTCCTTTTAACTTAACATTATGATAGAATTAGTTTCGGCAGAAAAAAATTAAATACCGAACTTTTTTCAAGCTAGGGTTCCACTATAAATTTGAAACTGAAATGGGGTTTTACGAGGTGACAAAGGTTGAGAAACACTGTTTTAAAACATTTCAATTAATACGGATAGGTGACTTACAGCAAGAAAAATATAAATTATTTCTTTAGATTTTTTGCGAGATGAGAGTTTATATCAATATTATAAACGTAATTTTTACACAACTAACACGATATCGTTATTTCACGGTATACAATGTTTGACTTAAAAAATTCAGAGTAAGGTAATAATGATAATAATAATATAATACTGGAAATTCGATTAAAAAAGTAAAAATATATAAAAAATAGCTCATAAGTCATCTAATTTAAATATAGGATTATTATTTGAAATATCTTTAAAAAGTAACTTATCTTGACTTACTTGACTTTTACTTCCAGGTAGTAGGTACCACATAACGATTTCTTACGTAGATTAAGCGGCCCACGTTGAGAAACTACAATAACTTTACCAAGATAACTTGTCCATGCTGTCAAAGTACTACGTGTGAAGTTTGCTTGGAAACTACGTTGTTTTACTTAACCTCCTCAAAGAGAGTTAGTAACCAAAAGAAGGGTTTTCAATAAGCAGATACTTTTAGCCTGGAATTCGAAGTAGGGTGGTTTGACGTCATTTAACTCCAATCCTAAAAGTGTTCACATTTTACTTTGCTACACCAACGGAGCAGCTCCGAACTCCACTTTAAAGCGGATGACTATGAATTTACGAACGACTTCTCTTCGCTCTTTCTTTTTGAAAAGGATCGAGTAGAAAATGTAGCCCAAATCCCCCCCCCATGCGAATTATTTACGATGTAAGGCATAGGTAATAATGAGCTAGGCTAATACCCAAGGCACCACCTTAGGCCTAAGTCATCAAACGGCACTAATAGTCATTAATTCAGGTGGCCGGGTTACAATGCGTAGGAGGGTGGTGGCAAGCCCTTCATGACACGAGATCGAGCCAACAGCTCCCTACACTAACTATTACCGTTATAACCTCAACAAGTTTTTATGGAACGGGAAACCGAAGAGCTCGGGGGAAAACCTATTTTAACCAGTGGGAAGAGAACTTTCAAACTCAACGCAGAAGGAGTTGTTCCGAATTTTCACCCAGTGCCACAAGCTGGGATCGAACCCGGCTCCTCTTGCTGCGAGGCGAAAGTGCTAAACACTCCGCCAAAATCCCCAATTTAAGAGTCGAGATCCCCATTTTGAAGGTCGTTAACGCCCATTCGGGCAGCACGGATGTGGAGTAATTTTCGTTACCAAAAACAGGTAAATAGTTTGATTTAGGCATTGATTTATTCACAAAAAACGAAAAATTAAAAATAACTGATAAACGTTTTTTTTTAAACTTCAAATTCCTCATGCAGGGGGACATTGAATGACCTTAAACCGTGTCTTGAAGGTCATTCAAAACCTATCTCGATTTGACCAAATTTGACCAATCAGAAGCCGAGGAATTGAAGTTTTGCGAGATAGAATAATTAATCCGTTCCGTGAACAATACTGTGAACTCCGACGTTAAACGAGCTCAAGCATGTTTCGTAGCCGACGGTTGCATAATCGAACCGTTGTAAACTATTCAGTATTTATTTGATTAAGTCACATTAAAACTAATCTGATTATTTTATTATCAAACACTGAATTCATTAACCTTCAATATCTCGGCTTCTAATTGGTCAAATCAAAGTTATTTTGGATTAATAATATGGCGAGCAACAACATTCTAATTGGAATCAACTCAGTAAAACCAATGGTTCACGAGATAGTTTTTGAATGACCTTGAAGCATGGTTCAACGTTATTCAATTTATCCCTGCACGAGGAATGTTCCATATAAATTTGAAGTTTAAAAAAACCTTTTTCAGTTATTTATAATTTTTCGTTTTTTAGTGGACACTCACATTGTCAGTATTGTCGCGGGGGCAGGACTCCACCCCACGACATTGTCACCGCCCCACCGTACGGTCGCTATAGCAAAGCTGAAAATATAGCACTCAAACTTGTAGAGCAGCTATCTAATTGGTAAATTTCCTGTATACCTATTAAAGCAAACGGGCAAACAGAAGTTCAGACAAGAGTAAGATATTGTAACGACTGGATTGTGGAGCAACTCGTTCCCGGAGGTTCGCGTTGTCCCCCGAGACAACGCTCTCCCCCCATCCCCCCGAGGCAGCGCTCACCCCCCATCCCCCAGAGGTGGATTGTGGGACGACCGCTTCTCTGGGAGCCGCGCTCCGCCTACAAATGCCGGGGCAGCAGCCGACGAAGGACAGACCAGCTGCAGCGACAGACCAGACCCTCGCCCAGCTCTCGTTCCTGATCCACTGACCGTTCCTGACTCGACCCCGCCGCTACCACTAGATCCAGCCCCGCCGATCACTGACGCATCAAGTCCTCGGTATTCTCTCCGTCCACGCACCCATAAACCAAACTACTGCTGTAAATAGTTACTGAAATAAAGGTTTTTATCATCAAACCCAAACTTGTCGTCGCATTGGTGGAGGCGCCGCTTCGAACCCAGCGTTACCATGCCGCTCACTCTACCGCCTTTCACCGGAGCTCCTTCCGACGACGTCGCCGTATGGCTCAGGCGTTTTTCCCGAATCGCCACGCTCTCTAAATGGCCAGCCGCCGATTGGAATACGTACCTGGCTCTCAACTTGGAAGGTACTGCATCAACGTATTGGGAGAATATCCTCGAAATCTCTCCTCCGCCCGATTGGGACGCCGCCACCGCTCTTCTTAAAGCCACGTTTGGAAAAGAAATCGACATCGCCGAGATCGAACACCGCTTATTCACTCGCCGCCAAGGTCCGGCCGAGCCTTTCGAGATATACTGCGCCGATATTCTACACCTCTGCAAGCAGTTGGGCCGCACGGTGGAAGAGGCAGAAAAGGTTCGATGTCTTTTGCGTGGCCTTCGCTCCGATCTCGTTCAAGACGCGGTGCAGTCTGAACCCACGTCTGTGGTTGACCTCGCCGCTACGATATCATTGCTGACAACCGCGAGAGACGCCGCGACCCGTAGCCGGACCGTAGAAAGGCAGATTCAGCTGCCGCAACCTCGTCCCGACGCCGCCCGGCTGATCCAGTACCAGCCTCGCTCATTTTCGCAGACGCCTGCTCTACCAGCTATTTCTCCTCGACAAGCAGTTACGCCAATTCCCGGGCAGTTTGCTCTGCCGCCCCCGTCCGCTCCGCAGCAGCCGCAACGTCCGCTTCGCCGTGCCGATCAGATGCGTACTCCGGAGGGTCGTCCGATCTGTTTTCTGTGCCAAGGCGTGGGCCACGTCGCCAAGCATTGCGACTCCCGTTCCGTCCATTCCGTTCACTCTGCGGTACAGGGAAACCGACAGCAGCGGTCATAAAGACAGAGGGTCTGATCGCAGCCTTGTCACAAATTCCCTCTGCCAACGACGCTTTAATCCGCCGATTATGCCGTGTTCACGGTCATCCCGCTCACGCACTCATCGACCCCGGCGCTGCTGTTTCAGCCATCAGTCAAGATTTCGTCTCCGCACATCAACTTTCAATCCAGCCCTGCGAGGTGCCGATCAAGTCCGCCAGTTGTCATATCATTTTTTCCCGGGGCCGTGTTCCAGTCAAACTAAGCATTGGAGGGTCGAAAACAACTTTCTCCGCGCTTGTACTGCCAAATCTACCCGCCGACGTTCTGCTGGGGATCGACTGGTGCCGTGATACGAAACTCGTCCTCAATTTCGGCTCCACAAACGTTCTACAACTGCCGAATACACCGTCCAGTCCTGACCACCCTGACGCAACGATGCTTGAAGATCTTCCCGGAAACCAGCCGTACCCCGAGGAGGCCCCGATCATCGCCTTTCTCGATATTGAGACTCCGATGACCCTTAAACCTTGGACGGAAACACTCCTCCCAATCAAGCTCTCCCGCTCTCCAGATTTCACGGACGCTCTCCTCACACCCAGCAGAGAATTACGTCGAAAGTCGGGCCTCGCCGCGCCGTTCGCTATTCTCCCGATAAAAACCGACCTCGCCGCCACTGTTGGCAATCTTTCCTTCGACGATAAGATTTTGCAACCTGGAATGCAGATCGGTACCATCGAAAACCTGGCAATATCCACAACTACCGTTGCCACCGTCAATCACATGACAGTTCCTGACCCTCACGCGTGGCAACGCTCCACGATCGGCGCTGATTTATCCGATGCTGAACGCCGCAGAGTAGAATCCATTTTGGCCGAATTTGGCTACTGTTTCAAAAAGGCCGAAGATCCTCTCCGCCGCTCCAAGCTGCCGCCGCATACTATCAACACCCAGGGACATTTGCCCGTTCACCTACCGCCACGCCACACGTCATTCGCCGAACGAGACATTATCTGCGAAGAGGTCCGTAAGATGATGCGAGACAAGATAATCCGTCCATCCACTAGCCCATGGGCTTCACGCGTACGACTCGTCGCCAAAAAAGACGGCACACCCCGCTTTTGCATTGATTTCCGCCGTCTCAACGATCTGACAAAGCGAGACGTTTACCCGTTGCCAAGAGTTGACGACGCTCTGGATCGACTCCACGGTGCAAAATATTTTAGCACAATGGACTTAGCTAAAGGATACTGGCAGATTCCGCTCGCCGCCGACGATAGAGAAAAGACCGCCTTCTGTACACCGGACGGCCTCTTCGAATTCAACGTCCTACCCATGGGGCTGAGCAACGCCGCTGCCACTTTCCAGCGGACAATGGATGTCGTCCTTGCCGGCCTCAAGTGGAATACCTGTCTAGTCTACCTTGACGACATAGTAGTCTTCTCCGAAACATTCGAGGCCCACATTACTCGTTTAAAGCAAGTACTGGGCAGAATCAGCGAAGCCGGTCTTTCCCTCAACGCCGAAAAATGTCATTTTGCAGACAGCTCCATGTCGTATCTAGGCCACATCATATCAGAGAAAGGGGTTTCACCAGATCCAGCTAAAACACAAGCAGTTGACGCTTTTCCGGCTCCCACCACTCGAAAAGACCTGCAGTCATTCCTAGGGCTCTGCTCATACTATCGCAGATTCGTAAAGAATTTTTCAACAATCGCCCGACCTTTGACCGAGCTCACAAGTCCGCAAGCCATATTTCAATGGGGTCAGGCACAAGCACGAGCTTTCCGGACGCTGAAAGCCAAACTGACGCAGCCACCGATCCTGTGCCACTTCGATCCTGAGCTCCCTACGGAGATTCACCCTGACGCCTCAAACAAGGGCGTGGGAGCAGTTCTCTCGCAGCGCAAGGATGGCAACGAACACGTCATAGCATATGCCAGCCGCTCCCTGTCGGACCCAGAAGTCAATTATAGCACCACGGAAAAGGAGTGTTTGGCTCTCGTATGGGCTCTGAAGCAGTTTCGTCCCTATATCTACGGCCGTCACGTCCGCATCATTACTGACCATCACGCCCTGTGCTGGCTGCAGACCCTTAAAGATCCCCACGGTCGTCTCGCCCGATGGTCGTTACAAGTGCAAGACCAGGACCTCGAGATTGTACATCGCAGTGGGCGTCGCCATTCCAACGCCGATTGCTTAAGCCGCCTTATTGCCGATGAAATCACCGGAGCTCCCACAGAGGCTGGCCCGATCAACGCCTTAATCGACCTACCAGATATAGCGACGTTACAACTCGCCGATCTAGTCTTTGGCCCCATCATACATCACCTCCACGATCCATCGATCCCAGTTTCTAGAGCCTTGCAACGCCGAGCCACTAAGTACCTCCTGACGAATGACGTTCTTTACCGCAAAGCCCAGAAGCGGCCTTTACTGGCGGTTCCAAGCTCTTTACGCTCTGATGTACTTCTAGCCGCTCACGATCCACCGTCCGCTGGCCACATGGGGTTTTTCAAAACATTTCGGCGCATTTCCGAGCGCTATTATTGGCCTAAACTGCAGAAATCAGTTGAACAATACATTCGCACCTGTTCCTTGTGCCAGACCCGCAAAACGCCGACGACCGGCCCAGTTGGACGACTTCAATCCTTGCCTTGCCCCGACCAACCATTTCAACGAGTCGGGATGGACTTTCTCGGGCCATTTCCCAAGTCGCGGCAAGGAAACACGTTAATTTTGGTATGCACCGACTACTTGACAAAGTGGGCTGAAATCAGAGCGGTACCCGAAGCTACCGCAGCCGAAGCTGCCGCTTTTTTCGTGGACCAAGTGGTATTTCGCCACGGCGCCCCGAAGGAACTATTGACGGACCGAGGATCACAGTTCATGGCCAAGCTGACGACGGAAGTCTTGATGCAGATTGGAACCCGCCATCTCCGTACCACCGCCTATCATCCGCAGACCAACGGCCTCACAGAGCGACTCAATAAAACTTTGGCCGACATGCTCTCGATGTATGTCGACGAAGACCACCGCAACTGGGACGACGCTATACCCGGCGTCACTTTCGCATATAATACCGCGGTACAAGAATCAACCCGAGCCAGTCCATTTTCTCTGGTGTATGGAAGAGACCCGTTCACGCCTCTCGATCGCACCCTACCAGTCGCCGACAGCATAGCCGAGGACTCTCACAGTTGCGGAAACCCGAGACTGTGCTCGAGCGAACATCGAGACCGCGCAGGCACGACAAGCCTCCCATTATGACGAACGCCGCCATGATGACAGCTTCACCCCCGGCCAGTGGGTGTACATCCAAAAGCCAACGAGAAAGCGGGGACGAGCCGAGAAACTTCTCCATCAATTCCATGGACCATTTCAGATTATCCAACGCACCGGTCCAGTTACCTTCACCGTCAAAACGAACCCGGGCCGCCGCCGCCACACCGAGGTCGTCAACGTTACTCGGATGAAGCCCGCCTATCTACGAGACCACGACCACCAACCCGACCATGACGACCACCAACCCGACCATGACGACCACCAACCCGACCATGACGACCACCAACCCGACCATGACGACCACCAACCCGACCATGACGACCACCAACCCGACCATGACGACCACCAACCCGACCATGACGACCACCAACCCGACCATGACGACCACCAACCCGACCATGACGACCACCAACCCGACCATGACGACCACCAACCCGACCATGACGACCACCAACCCGACCATGACGACCACCAACCCGACCATGACGACCACCAACCCGACCATGACGACCACCAACCCGACCATGACGACCACCAACCCGACCATGACGACCACCGACCCGACCATGACGACCACCGACCCGACCATGACGACCACCGACCCGACCATGACGACCACCGACCCGACCATGACGACCACCGACCCGACCATGACGACCACCGACCCGACCATGACGACCACCGACCCGACCATGACGACCACCGACCCGACCATGACGACCACCGACCCGACCATGACGACCACCGACCCGACCATGACGACCACCGACCCGACCATGACGACCACCGACCCGACCATGACGACCACCGACCCAACCATGACGACCACCAGCCCGACCACGAAGCAGTTAGACCCGAGGCGGGTCTTCCGGAGGGAGGGGGCATTGTAACGACTGGATTGTGGAGCAACTCGTTCCCGGAGGTTCGCGTTGTCCCCCGAGACAACGCTCTCCCCCCATCCCCCCGAGGCAGCGCTCACCCCCCATCCCCCAGAGGTGGATTGTGGGACGACCGCTTCTCTGGGAGCCGCGCTCCGCCTACAAATGCCGGGGCAGCAGCCGACGAAGGACAGACCAGCTGCAGCGACAGACCAGACCCTCGCCCAGCTCTCGTTCCTGATCCACTGACCGTTCCTGACTCGACCCCGCCGCTACCACTAGATCCAGCCCCGCCGATCACTGACGCATCAAGTCCTCGGTATTCTCTCCGTCCACGCACCCATAAACCAAACTACTGCTGTAAATAGTTACTGAAATAAAGGTTTTTATCATCAAACCCAAACTTGTCGTCGCAATATTCATATCAACTCCCTCTTTTAACGAGAAACTCGCTTCTAAAGGTAAACATTCGTAAAAGGCTAAAAATATATCCGCGCCATAATATACATCTAATGATCCTTTTGGAGCCTACGATATTTTTGAACTTAATCGAAAAACTTTTAACGAATCCCTTTCAAAAATATGTCGGCTAAGGATGAAGCCGAATCTTTCTAGAATCCCATTAAAAATAATGCTAAAAAAACCAGTTCGCAACAACCCAAGTATAAGGCAAATGGTTCATCAAATAGGAGTATTTAGGTTAAAACGGTTTCTACGACACGTCTAAAAATATGTTGGCAGATAAAATTTGGGCAGCACTCTGATCGCCTCGTGTTCAAAGAAGAAAATCACGGACCTTTCCATGTTTTAAAGGGGAAGACGATCCATGAGCGCCAGATATCTCTCCTTGTAGGTGGAGAATATGTTCCTGTGATCATTCAATGGGCAGGCGTTTATCAAAGGGGCAATGTTCATACATAGCCTAAGGGGGAAACTTCATACTTTTATAACTGGACTCAGAGCTAATAAAAAATGGAATTTGATCCGTCTGCCCCACCTGTGCGGGAGTCCATGGTAACTTCACTTCCGTTTTCATGATTCCCAGAAGATATAAATCTAAGTTCCTTCAACATATATCCTACCTTCGCCAAGATCCAACATTTGAACTACATACTCACCCTGATCGTACAATAACCAAACAGCGCCTTTACCACTCTGCTGTAAGTGAATTACAGCGACGCCTTCTGAATGGTGAAAAAAATCTTCGCATTTGGAATTACAAAGTTGTACCAATACCGTTAGCCTCCAAACCTCATCGAAATGCTACACCACGTCTCCCATTTCCCCCTACTCATACAACCGGAGCTATCCACAAAGTACCTTCCCACCGAAACCATGGACACTTCAACTCTCAAAAACCTCAACAATTAGGGGTACATTCATCACCTACTCACTTTCCACCAAATCCCCAATGGTCCCATCATGCATCGCACCATCCTCAACACCTATCGAACCTCCCACTATTCGTCATGCCTACCATTCCTCAACCACACAGTTACTGCTCAACTATTTCCCCAAATTTTGTACCCTTGGGGTATGAACAATACTCACTCCCGTCGGCATCGTCCAACTCAGGGCAACAATGCCCCCCTCAACAATACTGACAAGCATTTCCTCAAAAAACCATACCGGCGCCACATTCTTTTACTCAAACAACAATTCCTGCATCACATTCATCTACTCAACCAACCATTCCTGCACTACATTCGTTTACTCAAATAACCATTCCTGGGCCACATTCATTTACTCAAACAACCATTCTGGCGCCACATTCGCACCCGATGGGTAACCTTCCTCCTGCGCCTTTCCCTTCCTCAAACTTTCTACTTTTAAACGCTCGAAGCCTCCGTACATGTGAAAAGCGAGGTGAGCTATCATTTTTGCCAACTTTACTAAATTGCCCGGAAACTGACTGGAAATCTCTAACTAACCCTGTGGATTCGTCCAAGCACGATAATGTTCTTGTTGCGGCTATTGATTCGACTCAGGATGGTTGTCTTCCTGCGGTTCCTGTAAATACTGCTAATACTCCTCAATCTTCTTGTCTGAACCCCCTTGCGGGGCTGTTTATTCCCAACTCACTGAGTGACTCTTCCCGACGTCAACCACTTTTGCTTCTGCTGACCAACCCCTGTACTCTAACCACCTACAAGACGTCGGAACTTGCCTCTATAATCTACACCAACCACGTCGATATAGTTGCTCTCACGGAAACTGGTCTCAAACCTGAGGTCTTTGATGGCGAACTGAGGCTGCCGCAGTTTACTATATTCCGCAGGGACCGCTCTGGTTCCCAAAAGGGAGGGGGTGTCGCTCTCATGTTTCCTACTTCCTGCACTGTGCTGCAGCACCATATCCTGTCACCATCTGACTCAGACACCCTCTCCTCCCAGTACGGGCTGGATTTCCTGATTTTTCAGTGTTCCGTCCCGGGACGTTCGTTCCTGTTCTGCTTTCTTTACCGGTCTCCCTCCTTTGACAACCACACTAAACTGCTAGACGTCCTACAAGCCACTCTCCGCTTCAATGCAACTCGTCACTCGGAGTTAATACTGCTGGGGGACTTTAACTATCCCTACGTAAACTGGTCCTTAGGACGCACTGTTCCCCCAGCTGATGCCGCCACTAAGCGTTTTTTCGAAATGGTCACTGACGCCAACTTAACACAGTCCATCTACACACCTGTTCGGTTGTACACATCGTAATTTTGTATAGTACATGTACCTATATTCGTTTTCAAATGTTTATATAGCGCACGCGCGCGTGAAAGTGAGTTTTTGGTTGCTGTTAAAAAAGGTGTTATTTTGCGCGTGTAAAAATAAATTAACGGCCAGTTCTGTTTTGAAATAAGAGGAAAAAGGTTTACCGGTTTTTATGTCGGAAAAGTTCGCGTCTTTTATTTCGCTGTTCACGACATTTTTTGGTCCGTCGAGCCGGATACATTCGTCAACTTGATTATGTTCCTCAACTAATCATCGGATCGGCTATCTTTCCGTGAGAGACAGTGAAAATTAGCGTGGATTCTCCGTTGGAAACCGTTTAAACCATCGATCATATCCCGATCGTAAACGAATCAACATAAGTCATCATGGATGTTCTGGTGAGAAGAAGAGCAGCTATCAAGGGACAGATCACCAGGATTGAAAATGCGGTGGGTCAAACAGCAACGAATCTATCTGACGTCGCCTTAAAGCTGTATGTAGACAAGGTGGAAAAACTATCGAAAGACTTGGATGAGGTTCACGATGCCGTAGTTGCAAATATCGATCCCGACGACGACGATTTCGCGGATCACGAAGATGAATACAACCCCCTAATCGCTCGACTCGAAGATCTGACAATCCTACTCGTCACTGAATCGAATGAAAGAGCAGCAAACATTCCAGTGAGACAAGTCAGACCAGCTAGTGATGTACGTTTACCGAAGCTGGAACTTCCATCATTCAGCGGTGGTTACGTCGATTGGCTTCCATTTCACGATCTCTTCACGGCCACCGTACACAACAACGAATCACTCACCGGAGCTCAGAAGTTTCAGTATTTGAAGTCATCGTTACGAAACGAAGCAGCGCTCCTAGTTCAATCTATTCCGGTAACTGACGCTAATTATCTGGAAGCTTGGGATATCTTAAACAATCGGTTCAACAATACCCGGGAAATCATCGATGCACACGTAAAACGTCTCTTCAGTCAAACTAACGTCATCCAAGAATCTTCATCCGCTTTACGAACGCTCATCGATACCACCGCCGAATGCATAAGGGCGCTCAAGGTTCTCAAAGAACTAGTACAACATTGGGACTCCATACTACTTCATCTTGTAAAGGAAAAACTGGACTCAGAATCTCGCCGACAATGGGAACTTTCCCTGAGGGGGACCGAAAGACCAACTTTCGAGGATCTCGTTACATTTCTTGAACAACGGGCCAGAGCCTTAGCAGCAGCTCCGCCTACAACTACTGCAATCAAGTCGAAGCCTCCATTACATCAGAGACCGAGTACAAAGGCTCATCATGGTGCTCTGAGCGAGACGTGTCACTTTTGCAACGAAACACACTCTGTATACAAATGTACCAATTTTCTGAATGCATCTTCGGACGAGCGTTGGAACATGGTCAAGAGGAGTGCCATGTGTTTCAATTGCTTACGAACCGGTCATCAAAGCAATGACTGCAAATCTGGTCATTGTAGGAAATGCAACGCACGACATAACACACTTCTACATCAAGAGAAGGAATTAACGAAGACGAAGGCAACCTCCGGTGTAGTTTCATGCCCATCTCGTGAAATAATTGGATCAACCCAAGTTATCTTGGCAACCGCAATGGTCCAAGTCAAGGGACTTGACGAGCAACTTTATCCAGCCCGAGCGCTTCTGGACTCGGGTTCTCAAGCCAGTTTCATCACGGAACAATTCACGAGGAAACTAAGATTGAAGCGAACACGTTTCAACGTCTCAGTTGACGGAATTGGAGCAACCGGAATGAACACCTCTCAAGGCAGTGTCATGGTGAATATTCAGTCAAATATCATTAACACGTCGGAGGTCATCGTCGAGGCAATCGTCCTGAAAAAGGTCACGGATTATTTACCTAACAATCCGTTCGATCCTGGAAATTGTCTACACTTGAAAGGCTTAACACTTGCTGATCCAACTTTTCATAGCCCTGGACCAGTGGATATTTTACTAGGTGCTGACGTGTATCTAGAGCTCTTACAAGATGGCATTTGCAAGGGGAAAGAAGGTCTTCCAGGTGCCTTTAATACTCTTTTCGGATGGGCAGTTTCCGGTCCATTGCTGATGGCCGGAAGAAGTTCGAAAATAAAGGTCCACCATTGTACATTGGAAGCAGATTTGAAACATCTTTGGGAGCTAGAAGACATCCAGCCTCGAAGAATACTATCTCCAACAGAAATTCAATGTGAAAAGAACTTTGAAGAATCACATACACGTGACTCTACAGGAAGATTCACTGTACGATTACCAAAGATAAACGATGCACCAAAACTTGGAGATTCTAAACAAATGGCAATCCGTCGATTCTCTCACTTAGAACGACGTCTACGTGTTAACCCGAATCTCTATGAGGAGTACCGCAAGTTCATGGGGGAATACATTGCCCTTGGACATATGGAACTCATTCCCTCGAATGAAATAAAAATCGAAACCAATCCATCTTACTACGTGCCTCATCATGCGGTATTCAAAGAAGACAGTACCACCACGAGAGTTCGTGTGGTGTTCGACGCCTCTGCCAAATCTACAACTGGAGTTTCCCTAAACGATCATCTGCTAGTGGGGCCAAAACTTCAAGATGATTTGGTCAACCTCCTTATTCGCTTTCGTCAACATTGCATTGTAATGAAAGCAGACCTTGCCAAAATGTTTCGTCAAATTAGAGTACATCCAGACGACTCCGATCTTCAAAGAATTGTTTGGCGAAACAACTCACACGAACCCTTGCTCGAATACCGTTTGCTAACGGTTACATATGGAACCGCATCAGCGCCATACCTAGCAACTAAAGTCGTGAAGCAACTCGGCCATGACGTGAAAGAGACACTTCCGTTGGCATCTTCGGCTTTACAAAATGACTTCTACATGGACGATCTAATGACAGGAGACGAAACGATTGAGAACGTTTTAAGACTTCAGTCAGAAATCATTCAAGCTACATCTCAAGCAGGATTTGAAATAAGGAAATGGGCGTCGAATGAAGCTGCATTATTGGATACACTACCAGCCAACATGAAGGATTTACAAAAGCCACTATGCATCGAGAACGACGAATCAGTCAAGACTCTCGGCCTATATTGGACTCCTTCGGCTGATAATTTCTCGTTTATGGTTACTTCTCCAGCGTCAAGAAGTTCAATCACTAAACGTACGATTCTTTCGGATGCAGCAAGGATATTCGATCCTCTGGGACTGTTGGCACCAGTAACCGTTCGAGCGAAACTGATGTTACAGGAAATGTGGCAGCTAAAATTGAATTGGGATGAGCAACTTCCCCAACCACTTGAAGCTAAATGGAGGTCGTTTCGAACCGATTTACCAGAAATTGAAAACATTACGGTTCAACGGCACATTTCGCAAGCTAATGCTACAGACATTAGCCTGCATGGATTTTGTGACGCATCGGAGAAAGCGTACGCAGCTGCCGTATACCTGAAGACGGTGAATAACAACGGACAAATCAAAATACAACTGATCGCTGCGAAAACAAGAGTCGCTCCGCTCAAACAAATCACACTTCCGAGACTGGAATTATCTGGTGCATTACTTTTGGCTTCTCTGATTCAACTGATCAGGGAGTCATTGAGATTGGATATAGCTGATGTTCATTGCTGGTCGGACTCAACAATCGTCCTAGCTTGGTTGAAAGCTCCACCGCAACGTTGGAAAACGTTCGTAGCCAATCGAGTGTCAGAAATCCACGAGAAACTACCGAGAGCGCAATGGCATCACATTTCAGGAGACAGCAACCCTGCAGATTGCGCTTCTCGAGGAATATCCGCTAGCGAACTGGGAAATCATGGTCTCTGGTGGCATGGACCGCAGTGCCTTATTTTCGCCGCAACAACGCAAGAACTACATGAACTCTCAGAGCCAAATGAATGTTTATCCGAGGAAAGACGAATTATTTCTTTAGTAACACATCATCAAATGGATTTCACGCTCCTTTCCAAATTTTCAGCGCTTAAAAAACTCATTCATATCACCGCCTACATTCTACGTTTTGTCTTCAATTCGCGAAATGCGACAGAATTGAGGATTACTGGACCTTTATCGAAGGAAGAGAACGATAAGGCGCTATCCCATTGGATTCGGGTCGTCCAAAGCAAGAGTTTTAACGAAGAGATAGCTTGCCTTAAACAAAACAAGGAATTACCACGGAAAAGTAAAATCCTTTCGATGCGTCCGTACATCGATCAAGATGGGATTCTTAGAGTTGGTGGCAGACTTTGCCACTCCAACTTACCATACGAACAAAGGCATCCGGCACTGTTACCGAGACAGAGCAAATTAACAGAACTTCTAATACAACACGAGCACGAAAAACATTTTCACGGAGGTGCTCAACTACTAACTTCTGTCTTACAGAAACGTTATTGGATCGTCGGTCTTCGTGATGCCATACGTTTCCATATCAGAAGATGTGTTTCATGTGTACGACAGCAGGCAGTCACTGTAAAGCAACTTATGGGCGATTTACCACCAGCGAGAGTAAATCCTGCTCGGCCATTTTTGAAGTGTGGAGTCGACTACGCAGGACCATTTACCCTTAAACTAATGAAGGGACGAAGTCACTTCAGGTTTAAGGGATACATTGCCGTCTTCGCTTGCTTTACCACAAGATCAATTCATCTTGAACTTGTCAGTGACATGACCACCGAAGCATTTCTGGCAGCATTGAAACGCTTTGTTGCTCGACGAGGAAAATGCGCCGATATTTACAGCGACTGTGGAACCAACTTTACAGGATCCGATCGAGAGATGAAAACATTCATCAAATTCATAGTCTCTACAAACAACAACGATCAAGTGTCACGATGGCTCGCAGACGAAGGAATTAATTGGCACTTCAACCCGCCTGCAGCGCCACATTTTGGAGGCCTCTGGGAAGCCGGGGTGAAGTCCGTCAAGTATCATCTGAAACGAGTTCTTGGCACCATGGTTCTAAACTTTGAAGAAATGCAAACGCTTCTTTGCCAAATCGAAGCTTGCTTAAAATCACGTCCTTTAACGGCGTTAAGCTCGGATCCAAACGACTTCAATGCGTTGACACCTGGACATTTCCTAATCGGAGATGCGCTCACCGCAATACCCGAACCAGATCTCACTTCTGAAAACGTCAACCGCCTGTCACGTTGGCAATTGGGCCAACAAGTACTGCAGCACTTTTGGAACCGTTGGCGAAATGAATTCCTCTCTCGCCTTCAACAACGTCCAAAGTGGACTACACCAAAACCGAATCTACGAGTCGGCGACTTGGTCTTGCTCAAAGATGAAGATTTACCTCCAACCAAGTGGAGAATGGCAAGAATCACTGAACTTCATCCAGGACAAGACAATCAAGTTCGCGTCGTAACTGTCAGAACCTCTGACAAATCACTGAAAAGACCCGTAGTTAAATTATGCCAGTTACCACTAGACTGATTTAATTGTATTCAAACTGTTTACTAAGGGTTATTTATGTATGCAAATGTAACTTTTCGGACTTTTACTATCTCATTTGAAATTCGTTATTTCAAGGCGGGCGGAATGTTCGGTTGTACACATCGTAATTTTGTATAGTACATGTATCTATATTCGTTTTCAAATGTTTATATAGCGCACGCGCGCGTGAAAGTGAGTTTTTGGTTGCTGTTAAAAAAGGTGTTATTTTGCGCGTGTAAAAATAAATTAACGGCCAGTTCTGTTTTGAAATAAGAGGAAAAAGGTTTACCGGTTTTTATGTCGGAAAAGTTCGCGTCTTTTATTTCGCTGTTCACGACAACACCCGTTTGGGATATGTCTTCCAGCGCCCTAGTACACTGGACCTTGTCTTCTCTATTGAAGAACACCTTGTCCACGATGTCAAACAGCTTCCTCCTCAATGTCATTCTCTTATGCATCGCCTGCCCAACACCATCGGTGCCTCACCGCCAATGTCGTGACTTCTTCAGAGGGGACTACGACTCGTTCGGTACCTTTATCTCCCAGGTCGACTGGCGAGCTGAATTTGGCTCTGGCGATGTTGAATTCTGCTGGTCCCGTTTTTCGGCCATCCTTCATGACGGTATTCAGCGTTTTGTTCCTCTTCGGGTCATCCGTCCTCTTCGTCCGGCTCATTTCTCTGCTCGTTTCCAGAAATCTTTACATTTTAAAACCACTACCTGGGCGCAGTACGTGCGTTCTAAACGCCGTGGGTACTCCCAATCTCGGGTTGAAAAGGACTACGCTGCGTACAAAAGTGCCAGGAATGCCGTAACTAATGCTAGTCGGAACTTTAAGCGCAAATTTGAAGCTGACCTCACTGCGCAAATTGCTTCCAATCCGAAGGTCTACTACAGTCATGTTAATAGATTGCGGCGAACTAAATTCACCATTACAGCGATGAGGGCCTCTGATGGCCAACTTGTCACTGAACCTAGTTTGATGGCTACTATCCTCACTGACCATTTCATCTCTGTTTCCATACTGTCAATCAATCATTTTCGCCCTCTTCTGTGCCTCCCACACCTTGCAGTACCCAGCCTTCTCTCGACTCCTTTTCTTGTACTGCGGCTGATGTACACAAACAACTGCTGTCGTTGAACTCTACCCAATCTGCTGGCCCCGATGGGCTATACCCGTTCCTGCTTAAACTCCTAGCCAATGCGCTCGCCTCTCCGTTATGCATCATGTACAATATGAGTTTCACTACAGGGATTGTACCCCAGCAATGGAAGAGTGCCAACATCTCTCCGATTCATAAAGCTGGCGCCCGTGACAACCCTGCCAATTACCGCCCTATTGCCAACACCTGTCACGTTGCTCGAATTGGAGAACGCTTGGTTGATAAACCCATCCGTGCCTTCCTGGAGGCCACCAGTTTTCTCCATCCGTCTCAACATGGATTTCGCGTCTAACATTCTTGCACCACTAATCTCTTGTCCGCCACCAACGACTGGATCACCTGGTTGGATGAGGGGAAGCCTGTCGATGTCATTTATCTAGACTTCAGAAAAGCGTTCGATACCATTCCCCATCCTGAATTGATTGCTGCTCTGCAGAAAGCTGGTATTACGGGAGCTGCTCTCACATGGCTCTCCAACTTCGTCATCGGGCGTCGGCATTCTGTTGTCCTTCAAGGGTATGCTTCACCACCACAAACTCCTCTCACAGGGGTTCCCCAGGGGAGTGTGCTTGGTCCGATCCTTTTCACCGTTTTCATCAATTCCATGCCGCAGGTGGTCCAGCACTCTCGACTCTACTTATTTGCCGACGACTCAAAATTAGCAAACCAGGTTTCCACCTCATTAGATCAACAGCGCCTCAATCAGGACCTCCAGGCGGTGGCGGCCTGGGCTAAAGCTCACAAAATGGAATTTAATGTCTCTAAATGTGGAGTGAACCACCTTGGGCGTTCTAATCCCTGTGCTTCGTACTTTTTGGGTGGTTCTACTATCTCGACCAGTGATTCTCCGGTGCGCGATCTCGGAGTTTGGGTGGACTCCTCCCTCAACTTTAGTCACCACTGCACAAAAGCTGTTAAAAAGATTAATTCTATCACCGGCTTGACACGTCGCTCTTTTTATTTTCGCTCCCCACGGCTGATACGTACCCTGTACAACTCCCTTGTCTTGCCCTATATCAACTTTCGATCCGAAGTGTGGAGCCCGCCCCTTCAAGGTGACCGGGACAACCTTACAAAAGCCCACAACCGTTTTCCTAAACTCACTAAGGGCCTCGAGTGCCTTCCTCCGGTTGCGCGGAATGAGGCCCTCAAGCTGGACTCCCCGCTTCTCAGACACGCGATTAATGACCTGGTGTGTATCTGGAGCATGTGGTCCGGTCAGTCTGCTCTCCAGTTGTCCGCTTTCTTCAAATTAGACACTCTTCGCAAGACCAGGGGTCATGCAGCAAAAATATTCAAACCACGGGCCCGGACCAAACAACGTCAATGGCACCTTGCTTTCCGTGCTATCCAAACTTGGAACTCCCTCCCCGCAGATGTACTTTCTGCTCAATCTCGTTGCACTTTCCGCAGCTGCACTCGGGAGTTTCTCCATTCTACCGTTTAATTTTTTTTTCTTGCTTTTTCACTTGTGGGTTATATACAAGCTATTCTAGCTTCGTAACTTGTATTTTTCTTAATAATAAATAAATAAATAAATATTATCCTCCTACAAGTAGACACAAACTAAGATCATATACACATATCATTCTTGTCAGCGGAGAGTCTATCCTTCTTGCCGGCGGTGAGTCTATAATTCTTGCCGGCGGAGGAGAGTCTATCCTTCTTGCCGGCGGAGAGTCTATCCTTCTTGCCGGTGGAGTGTCTATCCTTCTTGCCGGCGGAGAGTCTATCTTTCTTGACGGTGGAGAGTCTATCTTTCTTGACGGTGGAGAGTCTATCGTTCTTGCCGGCGGAGTCTATCTTCCTTGCCCGTGGAGTGTCTATCCTTCTTGCCGGCGGAGAGTCTATAATTCTTGCCGGCGGAGGAGGGTCTATCCTTCTTGCCGGAGGAGAGTCAATCCTTTTTGCCGGCGGAGAGTCTATCCTTCTTGCCGGTGGAGTGTCTATCCTTCTCGCCGGCGGAGAGTCTATCCTTCTTGGCGGTGGAGAGTCTATCCTCCTTGCTTTCGGAGTCTATCTTCCTTGCCGGTGGAGTCTATCTTCCTTGCCGGTGGAGTGTCTATCCTTCTTGCCGGCGGAGGAGAGTCTATCCTTCTTGGCGGCGGAGGAGAGTCTATCCTTCTTGGCGGCGGAGAGTCTATCCTTCTTGGCTGTGGAGAGTCTATCCTTCTTGGCGGCGGAGAGTCTATCCTTCTTGCCGGTGGAGAGTCTATCATTCCTGACGGCGGAGAGTCTATTTTCCTTGCTGGCGGAGTCTATCTTTCTTGACGGCGGAGAGTCTATACTTCTTTCCGGTGGAGAGTCTATCATTCTTGCCGGCGGAGAGTCTATCCTTCTTGCCGGTGGAGAGTCTATCCTCTTTGCCGGTGGACAGTCTATCCTCCTTGCCAGCGGAGAGTCTATCCTTCTTGCCGGCGGACAGTCTATCCTTCTTGCTGGCGGAGGAGAGTCTATCCTTCTTGGCTGTGGAGAGTCTATCCTTCTTGCCGGTGGAGAGTCTATCCTCTTTGCCGGTGGACAGTCTATCCTCCTTGCCAGCGGAGAGTCTATCCTTCTTGCCGGCGGACAGTCTATCCTTCTTGCTGGCGGAGGAGAGTCTATCCTTCTTGGCTGTGGAGAGTCTATCCTTCTTGGCGGCGGAGAGTCTATCCTTCTTGCCGGCGGAGTCTATCTTCCTTGCCGGTGGAGTGTCTATCCTTCTTGCCGGCGGAGAGTCTATAATTCTTGCCGGCGGAGGAGAGTCTATCCTTCTTGCCGGAGGAGAGTCTATCCTTCTTGCCGGTGGAGAGTCTATCCTTCTTGGCGGCGGACAGTCTATCCTCCTTGCCGGCGGAGAGTCTATCCTTCTTGCCGGCGGACAGTCTATCCTTCTTGCTGGCGGAGGAGAGTCTATCCTTCTTGGCGGCGGAGGAGAGTCTATCCTTCTTGGCTGTGGAGAGTCTATCCTTCTTGGCGGCGGAGAGTCTATCCTTCTTGCCGGTGGAGTGTCTATCCTTCTAGCCGGTGGAGAGTCTATCATTCTTGACGGCGGAGAGTCTATTCTCCTTGCTGGCGGAGTCTATCTTTCTTGACGGCGGAGAGTCTATACTTCTTGCCGGCGGACAGTCTATCCTTCTTGCTGGTGGAGGAGAGTCTATCCTTCTTGGCGGCGGACAATCTATCCTTGCTGCTGGCGGAGGAGAGTCTATCCTTCTAGGCGGCGGACAGTCTATCCTCCTTGCTGGCGGAGAGTCTATCCTTCTTGCCGGCGGACAGTCTATCCTTCTTGTTGGCGGAGGAGAGTCTATCCTTCTTGGCGGCGGAGAGTCTATCCTTCTTAGCTGTGGAGAGTCTATCCTTCTTGGCGGCGGAGAGTCTATACTTCTTGCCGGTGGAGTGTCTATCCTTCTTTCCAGTGGAGAGTCTATCATTCTTGACGGCGGAGAGTCTATTCTCCTTGCTGGCGGAGTCTATCTTTCTTGACGGCGGAGAGTCTATACTTCTTTCCGGTGGAGAGTCTATCATTCTTGCCGGTGGAGAGTCTATCCTTCTTGCCGGTGGAGAGTCTATCCTCTTTGCCGGCGGACAGTCTATCCTCCTTGCCGGCGGAGAGTCTATCCTTCTTGCCGGCGGACAGTCTATCCTTCTTGCTGGCGGAGGAGAGTCTATCCTCCTTGCCGGCGGAGAGTCTATCCTTCTTGCCGGCGGACAGTCTATCCTTCTTGCTGGCGGAGGAGAGTCTATCCTTCTTGGCGGCGGAGGAGAGTCTATCCTTCTTGGCTGTGGAGAGTCTATCCTTCTTGGCGGCGGAGAGTCTATCCTTCTTGCCGGTGGAGTGTCTATCCTTCTAGCCGGTGGAGAGTCTATCATTCTTGACGGCGGAGAGTCTATTCTCCTTGCTGGCGGAGTCTATCTTTCTTGACGGCGGAGAGTCTATACTTCTTGCCGGCGGACAGTCTATCCTTCTTGCTGGTGGAGGAGAGTCTATCCTTCTTGGCGGCGGACAATCTATCCTTGCTGCTGGCGGAGGAGAGTCTATCCTTCTAGGCGGCGGACAGTCTATCCTCCTTGCTGGCGGAGAGTCTATCCTTCTTGCCGGCGGACAGTCTATCCTTCTTGTTGGCGGAGGAGAGTCTATCCTTCTTGGCGGCGGAGAGTCTATCCTTCTTAGCTGTGGAGAGTCTATCCTTCTTGGCGGCGGAGAGTCTATACTTCTTGCCGGTGGAGTGTCTATCCTTCTTTCCAGTGGAGAGTCTATCATTCTTGACGGCGGAGAGTCTATTCTCCTTGCTGGCGGAGTCTATCTTTCTTGACGGCGGAGAGTCTATACTTCTTTCCGGTGGAGAGTCTATCATTCTTGCCGGTGGAGAGTCTATCCTTCTTGCCGGTGGAGAGTCTATCCTCTTTGCCGGCGGACAGTCTATCCTCCTTGCCGGCGGAGAGTCTATCCTTCTTGCCGGCGGACAGTCTATCCTTCTTGCTGGCGGAGGAGAGTCTATCCTTCTTGGCGCCGGAGAGTCTATCCTTCTTGCCGGCGGAGGAGGGTCTATCCTTCTTGCCGTCGGACAGTCTATCCTTCTTGCTGGCGGAGGAGAGTCTATTCTCCTTGCTGGCGGAGTCTATCTTTCTTGACGGCGGAGAGTCTATCCTTCTTGGCTGTGGAGAGTCTATCCTTCTTGGCGGCGGAGAGTCTATCCTTCTTGCCGGTGGAGTGTCTATCCTTCTTGCTGGCGGAGTCTATCTTTCTTGACGGCGGACAGTCTATCCTCCTTGCCGGCGGAGTCTATCCTCTTTGCCGGCGGACAGTCTATCCTCCTTGCCGGCGGAGAGTCTATCCTTCTTGCCGGCGGACCGTCTATCCTTCTTGCTGGCGGAGGAGAGTCTATCATTCTTGCCGGCGGACAGTCTATCCTTCTTACTGGCGGAGGAGAGTCTATCCTTCCTGGCAGCGGAGAAGGGTCTATCCTTCTTGGCGGCGGAGAGTATATCCTTCTTGCCGCCGGAGGAGGGTCTATCCTTCTTGCCGGTGGAGAGTCTATCCTTCTTGGCGGCGGAGGAGGGTCTATCCTTCTTGCCAGTGGAGAGTCTATCATTCTTGGCGGCGGATAGTCTATTCTCCTTGCTGGCGGAGTCTATCTTTCTTGATGCCGGAGAGTCTATACTTCTTGCCGGCGGAGAGTCTATCCTTCTTGCTGGCGGACAGTCTATCCTTCTTGCTGGCGGAGGAGAGTCTATCCTTCTTTCCGGTGGAGAGTCTATCCTTCTTGCCGGTGGAGAGTCTATCCTCTTTGCCGGCGGACAGTCTATCCTCCTTGCCGGCGGAGAGTCTATCCTTCTTGCTGGCGGACAGTCTATCCTTCTTGCTGGCGGAGGAGAGTATATCCTTCTTGGCGGCGGAGAGTCTATCCTTCTTGCCGGCGGAGGAGGGTCTATCCTTCTTGCCGGAGGAGAGTCTATCCTTCTTGCCGGCGGACAGTCTATCCTTCTTGCTGGCGGAGGAGAGTCTATCCTTCTTGGCGGCGGAGAAGGGTCTATCCTTCTTGGCGGCGGAGAGTATATCCTTCTTGCCGGCGGAGGAGGGTCTATCCTTCTTGCCGGTGGAGAGTCTATCCTTCTTGGCGGCGGAGGAGGGTCTTTCCTTCTTGCCAGTGGAGAGTCTATCATTCTTGACGGCGGATAGTCTATTCTCCTTGCTGGCGGAGTCTATTCTCCTTGCTGGCGGAGTCTATCTTTCTTGACGGCGGAGAGTCTATACTTCTTTCCGGTGGGGAGCTATCATTCTTGCCGGCGGAGAGTCTATCCTTCTTGCCGGTGGAGAGTCTATCCTCTTTGCCGGCGGACAGTCTATCCTCCTTGCCGGCGGAGAGTCTATCCTTCTTGCTGGCGGACAGTCTATCCTTCTTGCTGGCGGAGGAGAGTCTATCCTTCTTGCCGGCGGAGAGTCTATCCTTCTTGCCTGCGGAGGAGGGTCTATCCTTCTTGCCGGCGGACAGTCTATCCTTCTTGCTGTCGGAGGAGAGTCTATCCTTCTTGGCGACGGAGAGTCTATCCTTCTTGGCGGCGGAGAGTCTATCCTTCTTTCCGGTGGAGAGTCTATCCTTCTTGGCGGCGGAGAGTCTATCCTTCTTGCCGGCGGAGGAGGGTCTATCCTTCTTGCCGGAGGAGAGTCTATCCTTCTTGCCGGCGGACAGTCTATCCTTCTTGCTGGCGGAGGAGAGTCTATCCTTCTTGGCGGCGGAGAGTCTATCCTTCTTGCCGGCGGAGGAGGGTCTATCCTTCTTGCCGGAGGAGAGTCTATCCTTCTTGCCGGCGGACAGTCTATCCTTCTTGCTGGCGGAGGAGAGTCTATCCTTCTTGGCGGCGGAGAGTCTATCCTTCTTGGCTGTGGAGAGCCTATCCTTCTTGGCGGCGGAGAGTCTATTCTTCTTGCCGGTGGAGTGTCTATCCTTCTTGCCGGTGGAGAGTCTATCATTCTTGACGGCGGAGAGTCTATTCTCCTTGCTGGCGGAGTCTATCTTTCTTGCCGGTGGAGTTTCTATCCTTCTTGCCGGCGGAGAGTCCTCCTTGCTGGCGGAGTCTATCTTTCTTGACGGTGGATAATCTATACTTATTTCCGGTGGAGAGTCTATCCTCCTTGGGGCAAAGATTACGCGTGGAAAGGCGGAGGGGCGTGGTTTTCTTCCGGGAATCACGAGGCAAACAGCGCTGGTGCTGCTGCTCACATGTTCTCCGTTACAATGAGTTTATTCTTTGTAAAAATAATGGCCGGATATATTACTCGTAGTTTCAAATTTATATTACTCCGATATCGTTAACGTCTTAACTGAAATATGTTTCGATGGCAAATACAATTTCAGCGCGGCTAACGACAAATTAACATCGTTAAATCGTTATTTATCCTTATAGAATCCAAGCGTCTTAAGAGCGGACGTTGAGTTATTAAGGAGACTCTTACGTACAATAGAAGTTTCGGAAAAGTGGAGATTCCATTTTGGGGTAATTAGAAGGCGGCTATAGTTGTCCTTACTCCTTATTGGAGAATCTGCCTACACAAGGCGGACATTAGATGCCCTTATTCGTACACAGCCACTCCGTTCTGAATCGGCCCAGAAATAGAGAGATAATTTATATCCACCTTTGATTTTCCATTACTACTAAAAGCGAGCGTGCAGCCGAATATAAATCCTATACGATATTAACTCACGCATAAAGTGCAAGTTAGAACCTTAGAATGTATTTCACTTCAGCGTAAAAAATCTCGCGCTAAAAATTAAGCGTGTGGAATATATATTAAAATCTGTCGAAATGCACGATTACTGATTGACATACTTCATTTTATTTTCACACGTGTTATAAACTTAAATTTAAATTTGAGCTCTATCAGGAAGTAGTTCATCGGTAGGTCTAGTTACTTTCAAAATTGCCTTCAAATCGGTGAAATAGGCCTACGATAATGGATAACAAATTTTTACAGGGAAAGCCAGGGTCAAAATAGGTCGTGATTCTACAGGGAAATTTTATTTAACAAAGAGCTTAGAATTTACTTCTCAGTCAAGCTCGGGAACAATGTCCATGCGTTACCTGGTGTTTCTCTTGCGTCAGAAGATCAATCGGAATATCGCCACCTCTTGTTTTTCTTATCAATTTGATTTTGAACAATATTTATTTCACCTTTTCCAATTTGAAAGTGTTATATTTTATTTTATTTCGACAAGTTTAGTTCAGTACAGATAGTTTGAATTTAAAATTAATAATTTAACATTTATTCTAGACCAGAAGTATATAATATATCACTTACAGATAAATATAAAATATGGGAATCGTTTTTAACTATTTCATTGTTTTTGTTAATTACTTTGTATTTTTAAATATTTAACGATAGAATTAACAATCAAACCATTAGTCCTTCTTGGCTCGCGCTGACTTCAGTATACCGTTGCACAATGAAAAAATCTGGTTTCTAGCCGATGACTTCGTTGAGCAACAGTTGAGGAACATGACGTCGAAGCCCGGGTACCATACATTAAGAAATCGAACTCAACGTTTACCCAACGGTGAAGAGCCTTAGATTTCACTAAGATTATTAGAAGTTTAGATATAATAATAATCAGCTAGGCTAATACCCAAGGCACCACCTTAGGCCCAAGTCATCGAGCGACTTTTAATGCATTTAAACAGGTGGCCGGGTTACAATGCGTAGGAGGGTGGTGACAAGCCCTTCATGCCACGCGAGCCAACAGCTACACTCACTATTACCGTTTCGGCATATATTATTAACAAACATTTTACTACGACGTTACACTCAAGCTGGCCAAGAAAACGTTGCGTGTTAAAACAAATAGAAAAATTGCTAGTCTTGTTATCATACTATTTAAAACGAGGAAAATCAGTATTTATTGGCGAGTGTTACTTAAAATAATAGACCATTTTTATTATGATACCTTTCATTTAATGTTTATACAAACACGCCATTTCCTTTTTCGTATAATGCCAGTTGTGAAAGACCTCACGTATGACGCGTGTGATTCAGACAATTTTCATTGCACAAGAATTCTCTCACAACCATAATATCAATGATGTAGCCCAAATATTGTAATTAAAAAACCACCCTTTACCTATCGACTGGATTAACTGATTTGAATCAAGTTATTTTTGGAAGAAAATCATTGATTTAAACCACCTATTTGTATTTATAAACATGTAAAACAAGAAAAAGACGCCAAAACCCTTAAAAAGTCAATGAAATAAAAAATCAAATAAAATCAATAAAATTAAAAACATCAAATAAAATTAATAAAATTAAAAAATTAAAAACATCAAATAAAATTAATAAAATTAAAAAATTAAAAATTAAATCAATGAAATAAAAAATTTAACAAAATCAATAAAATTAAAAAATTAAAAATTAAATCAATAAAATTAAAAATCAAATAAAATCAATAAAATGAAAAAATCCAATAAAATCAATAAAATGAAAAAATCATATAAAATAAATGAAAAAATCAATTAAAATAAATAAAAAAATTAATAAAGTCAAACATAAAGGGGGGTAAACTGTCCATCCCGGAGCGGCCCCTCTTTCTACTATAGTAGAACTCAAAGTAAAAGGAAAGAAGGGGGTAATAGTCGGAATCTCATATTGTTTAAACGGGGAAAGCTATATCTGGTGCCCCCAATATTAAAGGTACTAACCAGTATAATTGGTATAACTATAAAGAAAATTATTAAAAAAGCATGGGAGGTGACAATTACGTTGAAAATTTGTTCATTTTCCATCATTGATCCTTGTTGCCCCAATTCAACGCGAATTAGAATTCCTAGGGCTGAGCCTACTATTGCGGCTCATACCTAAAAATTATGTAGTGCCCCGATATCCTTATGGTTAGTTGAACATAGTCATCGCGGTAAAATGTCTGAATATAAAGAGGTAAATTGTAAATTTATTAATGGACTAGTCCTTTTACTAAAGTTTTATAGTTTAAGAAAAATTTAAAATTGCAAATTTTAAGATATAAGCCATTAAAGCTTAATTTTAACTTTGAAGGTTTATTTTTTTTAACTTAAAGCTTGAATAGATTAGAATAATGAGAGGACCAAGTATGAGGAATACAATCGAGAGTCAATTTTGTTTTTTTTGTGAAGATTAAAAGGGCTTTGGTTGGAGACGGTCAGTATATTGTAAGTTACCCGCATATAAAAATATAAGTTAACTATTGACCCGAGGACTATTAAGAGAATTAAGAGGTATCAGGTATTTGTAAGGATAGAACTAAGATTTTTGGGAAGAATCCAATCATAGGGGGTATTCCCCCTAGTCTTAGTATTACTAAATATAGTGGCAGTCTTGATCCTTTATTTATAACTATAGTCTTGTTAAGTTAATTAATATTATGTTCATTTAAAAGATTTGACAAAATTGCTAGCGTGATTGCATAAACGAGGAAATAAATTTAAAAGACTTTTAAGCTTAGCTTGAGAACCACGAGGAGAAAGGCTAAGTGAGAGATGGATGAAAATTCTAAAAAAAAATTGTGGCTATTTGATTAAACCCACTTAAGGTCCCAAAAATTAAGGATAATACAATGTAAAATAAAAGATTTCTTCTTGTTATTAAAGTAGTTAATAGCAAAGGAGTTAATTTTTGCCTTGTTAGGATTATGAATATGCTTAACCAATCTACTCTTTCTAAAAGAGTAGGCACCCAAAAATGTAGGGAGCTGCTCCCATTTTAGCTATTAAAGCTAGCAGTGTAAGTGGTGAAGAGAAAAAATTCATTTCTAATTGTATTGATCTGATGATAAGTATGAAAGAGGCTACTCCTTGCATAAATAAATATTTTATAGCTACTTCTGAGCTCCCAATATTATCCCAATTAATGATTAAAGGGATGAGTCCAATTAAGTTTATTTCTATCCCAAACCAGACTAAAAATCAGGATGGTGCTCTTAGGGAAATTGTTGGTCCAAATATAACTATCACTAGAAAAATTAGATTAGCAGGTTTTATAGTTATAAAATCAGTCATTCTCATCGTTAAGTTATCGGCCTAAAAGCTTAATTTTAGCTTACTTTTAAGTTTTGGTGTCGTCGCAGAGTGCCTTTTGAAGACACAGGAGATAATTGTCTGATTCCCCTTATTTTTTCCTAATTCGGGGGAAAAGGCCTGTAGCGAATTTCGCTATAATAAATATATCCAAAATAAAAATATTTGAAACGTTAATATATTTATAAAAATTTAAGATGTAAAACATTGTAAAAGAATTACTATATATTTGAACTGTATTGAATAGTTGTGTAAATGTATCACGTGCTAATATTTATTGTTATGTGTCGTATACTTTTGATTAGTAATGTATTTGACGAAATTGCGCGGAATAATTGTTTAAGTTTGTGCGTGAAACTTTTTCACTCCACGCGCACAAAGAGGATTTGAAAATTCTATTTTGTCAGTTGAGAATTTGTTTTGAAAGGAGTGAGACGGTCGATCAAATTGAGTTTTTTAATATATTGAGAGTTGAGTTATTTAAACCAGATTAAACCGAGTTATAGTGAGATTTATAGTGCAAAGTGTCAATTATTAATTAAAATAGGAAACGCGCTTTTTCAGTCGGCCGCGATTCACCAAATAAAAAGTCTCTTCCAACCACCGAACCATATAGAGATTGTTACATTATCGCAACCGTACCAAGGCCTTTCCATAGATATAAGAAATGTACATAAAGGTCTAGATAAATTTCGGGGCGTCTAAGCCTAACATAAAATACGGAATTGACACCTAGCAGACACCGAGGAAGTCACGTGACCAAGAGCGCGAGCTCTCTTAGCATTTTAGTACTAAGCGCTTGACCTTTCCGCAGGCCGTAGTCTTTAGACACCATCTGTTGGTGACTTTTAGTATAATTTTAAAGCAGGAGACAATGGCTCTCGCGACGATAGCACGCGCTTTCTTACCGATAGATAGTGCCTTATAAGGATAGCCTGCAGAAATTACGCGTTTCTGCTAGCTGTCACCTCCGTATTCACTCCCTTTGAAATATTTTATCTAGACCTTTATATACGTTTCCTATATCTATGGGCCTTTCTATTAAGTAACATTGGCCTTCTTGTTTAGATTTATCAAGCGCGTCACTCGTGACGTAGAGTTGACGTTTCACTATGATAGCCAATAAACGTCAGCATACACTCTATTTATGTCTTATTCAACTTGTTTAAAAGGTCCACGCGCGCCTTTATATTTTAGCGTAAATGGGCTCGAGAGATTTCGCGCGTGCTCCCTGAAATAAAAAAATGCCCGAGCCTTTTTCGTTAAAATATTAAAGAGTGCGTGGAACATTTTAACAAGTCAAACAAGACATGAATTGAAATTCGACGAGCCCCCCTTTTTATAAAATTTTACCTTCAAAACTGAGCTGAACTCCCACGTATAACCTTCAAAATATTTATATCGACCTTCAAAATATTTCTCTCGACCTTCAAAATATATCTCTCAATCTTCAAAATATATCTTTCGACCTTCAAAATATATCTCTCGACCTTCAAAATATATCTTTCGACCTTCAAAATATATCTCTCGACCTTCAAAATATTTCTTTCAAAATGCCGGTCTCTTAAATTGTAAATTTGGACACCACTGTCCGATAAACGCCGTTCAATGTTGAGAACTCCTAGTTTAATAACCTCCTGGTATTAATATAACCTAACTTGCCCTTAGCGCAACCCAACCCTACACCTTTTCTGGTAGAAACTATATAAGAGGAGAGATAATTTTAGTCCGCAATGTAGGTCAGAAAGCTATTTCATATATCTGGGCAACTGGTCGTTGCTTATGGGCGGTCCTAATATACTGGGCGAAACTTGGCTGAATATCAGAAGGGACAAGTCGCGCTGCTGGGCTGCCGGTAATTCCCTCGTTTCTCATTAATAGCGGGAGAGGGCGCTCGATATATCTAGCAAGCACGCGGCGAAAAGAGCGACTCTCGACGCAACTCGACCATAAAACCAATTAAGTATCGATTAGGCCGAGCCCTGTTTCCAAATACGAGCCCGGGGACTTTCGATCTGTCCCGAACATCTGGTGACACCTATCGACGAGCGTCGCAACCAAAAAAGAAAAACTTCGCGCAAATCGCCTCGAAACAGTTCCCCAAGGTGAGGTTAGCCATCTTTTCGACGACACGAAAATTCGTCAGCGATAAATACGTTTAAAGGGAGTATATAGATTCAGATTGAATCTGCTCATTTCACTTTTCGGCCACCGGGATTAACAGAAACTTTTGGGGTAAATATTTCAATTTATAATATACCCCGTTTAATATCATTACCCGAATGATACGTTATGATTACATTGTTGTTTAACTTCAAAGCGAGTATGATATTTCTGCCACCAGGTTGAAGTTCCATATTTATGATAAACCACCTAATTTCACATTTCTACCAGCAGTTATCACGCTTTAGTCCCATTCGACCGAAATCCCATTCGACCGAAGGCGGTTTTTGAGGTGTCCCATTCGACCGAATTCCGCCGAAACGTGCGGTTTTTATGTGTCCCATTCGACCGAACGCTTTTATGTGTCCCATTCGACCGAACGCTGCTATATAAATTGGCTTTTGCTATGTTTTCAATTTAGTTACTGAAGTCGTTTGCAATGGAGCGGATAGCTAATAAAGGAGGGTATTTATATATCAATAATAATTATTTATTCCGTCTTAATAAAAAGAAAGATACAAATTGCTATTTTTCTTGCCGAAACGCGATGTGTAAAGTAAAAATAGTAACCTAACCTAACCTAACCTAACTTAACCTAAACATGGATCTTCGATAGTACATACCTTATAAATAAAATACCAAATCACCCCGCCAATTGGGCTACATTTTAAAATTCTTTCGGTCGAATGGGATTCGATCGAATAGGATTTCGGTCGAATGGGAATAAACGGTTATCACACCTGGAACATAACCACTAGTATTTCGGCCGCGCGCCAATTTCGCCAAAGGTACAAATCTTACTCCAACACTTTTGACATTTTCGGAGTTGCTTATTGGGTTGTTGCGAATGGAATAACTAAATAATGTTTCGGTCTTCGTAAACAACGGTCTGGAGGAAATATTCCCTTTGAAGGCTAGTTTTAACTAGGGTATAAACGCCGCTACGGTTTTCACTATCACGCGTAACGGAACGTAGCACAACCTTGGAATGTACAAAGTAAAAGTTTTCAAGCACGCAAAGAAAAATGTATTAATTTGAAGCGCCCATGACACTAGCACCATGAATGTATTCATTTCAAACATGGTTATCAAACTATATCATTATCCTTTCTTCCATCTGGGGCTAAGATAGGCGGTGCCTTTCCGCGTTTTACGTAATCAATTGAGCCAATTGCCCGATTTCAAAATTACGTTTTTGCGCGTGACAGTACCTTTACATTATGAGGTATAGCAGGCTTATTTACCTGCTTTAATACCCTAACATGACGGCGTATTTTCACGCGCAAAATGAATTTTAAGATCCCCCAATCGGGAGACAGGCGTTTGTCGTTGACTCGACCCACGAAACGTTTCCGGGATTTACCCGGCGAAGAAAATGACTGATTCATACAAAAAAAATACTTGATAATCATAAATAAAGGAATTTATTATTAATATAATTACCTATTTTCGTTCAATCAAAAAGATGTACTAAAATTTTAGAAACTAAATTTCGCGCTAAGCCTTGGCACTGAAAGCTAGTCCAGTTTCAAAAAGTTTCACTTCAAAACAATTTTTGACCAACGTCATAATAACTAAGCCCCTGCCATCCTAGCGACTGACCTCATGCAGTTCGATATTCATGGTTAAATCGTGGATCAAGAATCAAGTGGGACTCACTGTTTAGGCTTTAAAAAGCACGCCTGAATACTGAGAATAGGAAATTCACGAATAATTTTAGTTCAATGTGGATAAACTGGGCGCCGCTGAAGTAGATTTCCGTCGTAGTTTCATAGAAAAGCTGGAGAGTTCATGTTCAATTTTGACAAAATGGTGCCGTTGTTGTCGGTTAAATGATTAGGCTTAGCAAGTTTTTGACCTTTTATTTTTGAAATTGGGCCTTTAAAGGTTTAAGTAATGGTATTAACCATTGATAAAAATATAAAATTGAAGACACCTGTGTATATTTTAATAAGAATAAAAATAGCTACTTTATTTACCTGATGATGCCTCTGAATAGAGCGCGAAACTAGTCACCGTGTTGTACTTTTAAACTTTTACTGTGTAAATAAAGTAGCTATTTTTATTATTTTTATTCTTATTAGTATTAACCATTGTTTTAAGTAAAACTAACCAGTAAGCCGCGTATGGCTGAGGTTTTTTAAACAATTTATTAATGGAATTCATTTCATTTCTAAACTTAACATATTTAATGAACTAAGCCTAACCTAACTTTCTCGCAGAGTCGCACGTTGTCTCAAGGAGGATAGGAAGGGAGGCGAAGTAGGAGGGATGAACGCGCCAGTGACGTGTTGCCACCATTTTTCCGAAATTTTCCCGCCGAGCGCGCGCTAAACTTCTTACAAGGATGCTGGCGCGTTCATTCCTCCTACTTCGCCTCCCTACCTATCCTCCTTGGTTGTCCCAACTCGCAGTGATAGATGAACAGAATTCTTGAGGCGCTTCAAAGCGGCTGATGTATCTCAGTAAGCCTTCCGATTTAGGCCACGCCTACCGTGTCAAAATATCCCCTTAAATTCTTGGTCCATGGTTAAATGAATACATTCATAGAAGAACGCGTGAAGTTAATCATTAAAGCTTAGTTTGCACTAGCGCGCGTAAAATAAATTAATCCAACTTTGGGTCCGAACAATCGTTTTTCGCGCTTAAAAAATGCATAAAGCTTTGTTTCCACCAACGCGCGTAAGAGCGCGTCATAATGTTAATTTTTTGACGCGCGTAAGAACATTTGCACGTTTCAAAGCTGAGTGTCGCTTTTTGACGCGCGCTGGTGGAAACCAAGCTTTACGCAAATGTAAACCAAGTATAAAGCTTGTTTTCCACTAGCGCGCGTCATAATGTTATTTTCTTTACGCGCGTAAAAACGTTTGAACGTTTCAAAGCTGAGAAACGCGTCGTTGCGCGCGCTAGTGGAAAACAAGCTTTGTAGATTTTTTTCGCGTCGACTCTCACCGTCCTGCCTGGAATTTCTTCCTTAGTCAAAACAAGACTTAAATAACGAATAAATTAAGTATGGTTAAAAACCCTCCTCATAAGCCTATAATTACGTTCCATAAGTGTGTCATTTAGTCGAAATAATTACTGATAGCTATTACTGGAGTGACGTAGTATTGACGTCAAATAGATAAGCTCCTATACCTAGAAAAATACGCAACAAATTATCTGAATAAACCTCGAGACGGTTCCCTGTACGCGCTCACGACTTAGTTCCACCAGAAGTATATAAATGAAACAAGAAGTGTACGAAGCTTAATTTTTAGCCTTCCCCGTGCATTCCATGAAATTTTTTAAGCAGACGACGGTAAAATAGAGGTCACCAATGAGAAAATAGGTTAGAAAAAGTAGTGTTCCGAGGTCAGTAAACAAAAATGGCGTCACCCGATACGAATTTTCACGCTTTCCGGGTTTCAAACATTTTGTATTAATTTTAATCGCGATTTAAAGCAAATTTTAAAAAATAGCCCTAAAGAAATAGCATTCAGTAAAGATTTCAAGTTTGTTTTAAACGCTATTTCTGGTATATTTGAAGACATATACCTTGCAAAATACTTTTATTCCCAAAACTCCGACCTCAAATTTCTCAATACGTTCTACGCTCTTGAGAACACAGCCAACTGGCGCAGTCACTAGATGTCATAGCAATCTCGTGAGAGTCATTTTGCCCCATTGAAGTTTCTTATCTATATACGAAGTTATTTTATCTATGGGGGAGGCAAACGAAATTACATGGCGCACACTTCTTGTTTCATTTATATACTTCTGGTTCCACTAAAAATGTCTGGTCATTCTAGAAATAGCTCTTAGTAAAAATTTAAAATTCGGATCAAAGTCAAAAATCAATAAAATTTTTATACACAAAAAGTTAATATCTTCTATTTATTACATCGGTTTATATTAAATAGTTGGTTGTACTGTTAGTTCCTGGTAAAATATTACATTAAATTCTTAGTTTTTTTGAGCGATTCCTGACGTCAGGGGTAGCGTAAATATTTTTTGTAAGTCGCAAAAAATTATATTTTTGTTCGAGGTTATATTTGCTAATTAAAACGTTCAACTGTTTAATTAAACCCAAAATTATATAACACTCCTATTTTATTCAAACCAACGCATTAACCAACGTTTCTGACTTGTAAAATATCCTCCATACCGTGGTATCGACTCAAAGTCTTAAAAAAAAAACGATACACCTAATTAAAGACCAATTCAAATTATACCATAGAATATAGAAGAGGAATAGCAACTCGATTTTAAATACCATTTTGGGATACTTTAGGCCTATTAAATTCCTGTAATGTTATAACTTAAGCCTTGGCTATTTAAACCTTTTTCAAAGCTAGAGTTGCTATTCCTCTTTTGTATTTTCGTGTGAGGATATAAGTTTTATAATTAGGGCTGTGCGAGTAGTGGTTTTAGGCCATCGAGTTGGCTATCGAGTATCGAATTTTTAATATTTTTAGTATTGAAGTCGAGTAATCGAGTACATGATTAAGGGAAAGCTTTCTCACATTTGAGTCAAGTAATTATGAAATTAAATTTAAAAGGAGTATAAAGTAGCTTTCAATGCTAAAAAATATTCATTTAATTTAAATGAACCACAGTTTCCATAACTTGGTAGGTACCGTTAATTGCCCCCCAAAAAGTTATAAAAACCCCTCTTTGAACTTTGAAGCAACGAGGATAGAAAAAAACAAATACTCGACGAGTTTAGAGAGCAGCTTATTCGAGTAATCGGGTAACCGAATATTCAATTTGTTGGTACTCGGTAATCGAGGGGCAGGTCACTTCCATTTTGGGTGCGTCTTAATCATAGTAAAATGATTAAATCAGGGTAATCGTGATTAAATCAGGGTAATCAAGATTAAAAAATCTAATCACGATTTAAACGAGATTTAATCATTCTAATCATGATCTAATCATTTTAATCAGGATTTAATCATTTAAACGAGATTTAATCATTCTAATCATGATATAATATTTTTAATTAGAATTAATCATTTTAATTAGAATTAATCATTTTAATTAGATTTAATCATTTTAATCACGATTTAATCAATATAATCGATCGAACAGAGAATTTATCATTAAAATCAAAACTAAAGTACGATTTAATCATACTAATCACGATATAATTTTTTTAAACAGATTTAATCATTTTAATCAGATTTAATCATTTAATCATGATTAAATCAGATTTAAACATTCTAATCATGATTAAACGTGATTTAATCAACTTAATCGTGATTAACTTGAATTTAATCAAAATAATCACGATTAAATCGGATTTAATCTTTTGAGGGGTGCGTCGTTAATCAAGGAAGTGACCTGCCCCTCGTCGGTAATCGACGAGTATTCTCCAATTACTTATTCGAGGTCGAGTTCGAGTACTCGACCTTAAAAAAGGCCGAGTACCCAATGATGTTCGTGTACTCACACAGCCCTATTTATAATCCATCACAACCGCTATTAAATCACAAATAGATCTCACTTGTAAACTCGTTATTTTTTTATCGTATTCGATTTTATTTTCGGGAAAGTCGGGTTGGGCAAAATAGTCGTCGGCCGAGACCATCACTTTGATTGACTTCAAATCTTGACACAAATCTGAAGAAAGAAAATTAATCGTGTTAAGCAAGGATTAATTAATACAGGGACGTTTCGGCTCCCATGCTTCTATTTTTGTATTTATTTATTTATTTACTTGGAAAGCCTCAGGGGCTTATGCCCAAGCTTCGGAATACAAGGAGTAGGAAAAAACCAACAATAATATAACGACACTACAAAAGCGAGATACTTCCGGAAATATGCGATGAAGCGCATTGATTGATCGTTGTTAACTAGCGCCTCCTAATTAGTCTTTCTATAAAGTCATTACGCTTACCGAACATGTTTTAATATATCGCTTTCGTCACGAGAAACGTAGGAGTTCAGTTCAGTTTTGAAGTTTAGATCTTTTTAAAAAGGGCGACTCGTCGAATTTTAATGCATGTCTTGTTCAACTTGTTAAAATGTTCCACGCGCGCGTCTTGATATTTTAGCGTAAAAGCCTCGTGCGTGGTTTTTATTTCGGGGAGCACGAGCGGAAACGCTCGAGCCCATTTGCGCTAAAATATCAAGTGGCGCGTGAAACTTTAAACCAGTTGAATAAGACAGAGTTTATGCTAGCTAGGAGCAACAAACACAACACCCCACACACGGAGAACGCAACCCGTCAAAAGTTGTGGATTTTCTTGTGTACGTTTTTCATTGGCTAGACGCTTTAGCGCCTGCTGCCGTCGGAAGGGGAAAATTCGGAAAAGGGTGACTTAGTCCATTAAATATTTATGTCTAGAAATGAAATGGATTCGCTTAAATATAACAATAATAATAATAATAGTAATAATCAGCTAAGCTAATACCCAAGGCCTGGCAAGGCACCACCATAAACCTAAGTCAACTTCAGGTGACCGGGTTACAATGCGTAGGAGGATGGTAATAAGCCCGTCACGGCACGCGAGCCAACAGCTCCCTAAACTAACTATTACCGTTAACCTCGGCGAGTTTTTATGGAAAGGGGAAACGGAAGCTCTCAGGGGGGAACCCCTTTAACCAGTGGGGTGAAAACTTGCAAACTCAACGTGGAAGGAGTTGTTCCGAGTTTTCACCCAGCGCTACAAGCTGGGATCTCCAATACTGCCGAACCCCGTACGAGCATGCTGTCAGACATTTTGCAACAACTTTGGCATTATACCCAGAATTTCCTAGTGCGTTTTAAGAATTGATTGGTAGTCAGCATCGACTTAACGGATAAACCTAGCTTCGCATAAGGAAAATCACTCATCGAATTTCTCGTTTTTCCCGCTGGGAGCGCTGTTGTTTGACTTTTAGAGTGTAAAGTCTGTAGGAGCTTCTATTCCTACTGTTTTATGCAATTCAAAGAAGCTACTCATTGTGTCAAATTCAGGAAAAATACCTATCGTAATATCCCAGAAGTATAATTAATACCTACAATTCCATGAAACTTTATACTCCATTTAAGTTTAATTAAAGAATAATTAATCGTGACAAGGAATTCCCTTTGTTAGTTTCAGACTACTGGCGCCAAAAATCGAACCATTTAAAATAATCTTCTCCATTGTCAAATATGTATCGATCTATTTTCTAAGTTAGTATTTCAATTTGAAAATTGCCTTTTAAGACCTAAATCAGGTTTAGTGCAATTATGGTTTCATTGCCTAAAATCGAATACTCGCTTTTCAGTTGGAGAATGGCTTGAGGCGACATGGGCGTGTGCGTGAAATAGGCGGCTCTTAAATGTCTCAGTCCGACTTCGGCCAAGGCCTGGATGGCCGATTCCTCCAATTCACCGCAATGGTCGAATTCCAGGACTTCCAAATTTTGGCACTTCCGAACTGCCAAAGATAATACGTAACCCTCAGTACGCTTGTTCGATAAAATTAAAACCATGATCTTTTTATAGAGAGGTCCGAGCAATTCGCTGACAAAGTGCATTGAGAAAAAATATTATGATGTCTCGTCGCGCCATCTAAAGACCGCTAGTTTAACTGATCAGATTTTTAGTTATTTAAGAGGTTACCCAACGGCGAACACGTTTTTAAATCATGTAGTTTTCGTTAGTGACATCTGATGGCCAAATTCTGTACGTATGTATTGCAGTAGGTGGTTTCTTTTAGCCTGTTCTAGGACAAAAAGTGTACTCTTTTTACCCTAAAACGTTTTATTCGCTTGTTCCGGGGATGAGAATTACTCCGCCCCACAAACTATTCACTTGTTCCGGAGTATTAGGGCTACTCTTTCTACTCCTTCTGAAAAGGAGGTGTAAAGGAGTAAATCGGATTTTTGCATCTGCTAGCCAGACTTTATCTGCTAAAAAGGCCACAGGCAGCCATTTTGGAATACAGTTTTTACTCTGATTAAAACTATTCGCCGCCACAGAATCGGAGTAAAATGACGTCATTGCGTTACTCTTCTTACCCTACTCCAAAATCTTGGAACAAGCGAAAAGAAACCACCATTGATTTCCACTCGCAAACCCGTCGACTATATACTACTATGCGCCATTTATTAAATCTAAACCTTTCATTTCGTTACATAATTTATATTTAAACATTAAGATATAATAAGAAATAATTAATAATGCCAAATAATAATATTGGTACCATAAAATAATTTGCATATTTTCTTGTTGTTTAGGCAGAGAGTACAACAACAAAGCCACAAAAATTAAGTAGATGGCGCAAAAAGCCGTATCTTGTCCCGTATTTTGCCAACCTTTCCACCCACCCCACCTCGATTCTCTGGCTTCTTGGTTGAGAACCCCAAAAGATCTGGCAAAACGACTCCCGTTCTGTACTCCCTGGTTTAGGCGATAAACAGCACAGTGAGATTTTTCCGGACGGGTTGCCCAAAATCTCTTGAAATGCACTGACCTTTCCATTATAAGATCTACTTGCCTATAGCCAATAGCCCTTTCAGAGTGACGGAGGTTCCTCCAATGCACAGTATTCTTAACTGTGGCCAGCATTTAGCGACGGTTGATAAACAGCGATCCGAAAACCTATCCGGGTGTTTGCTAGAAAATATTTCAATATCGCCATTGGTTAATTTTTTTGCAACTCGCAGTTGTCCAACCCGAATCGCAAACCGGAGCTAAGCCATAATTTTTGAATTCACTGACGGCCAACACGGATCGCAAACCGGAGCTAAGTCATAATTTTTGCAACTCACTGCTGGCCAACACGGATCGCAAACCGGAGCTAAGTCATAATTTTTGCAACTCACTGCTTTCCAACACGGATCGCAAACCGGAGCTAAGCCATAATTTTTGAATTCACTGACGGCCAACACGGATCGCAAACCGGAGCTAAGCCATAATTTTTGAATTCACTGACGGCCAACACGGATCGCAAACCGGAGCTAAGCCATAATTTTTGCAACTCACTGTTGACCAACACGGATCGCAAACCGGAGCTAAGCCATAATTTTTGCAACTCACTGCTGGCCAACACGGATCGCAAACCGGAGCTAAGCCGTAATTTTTGCAACTCATTGTCGGCCAACACGGATCGCAAACCGGAGCTAAGTCATAATTTTTGCAACTCACTGCTTTCCAACACGGATCGCAAACCGGAGATAAGCCATAATTTTTGCAACTCACTGTCGGCCAACACGCATCGCAAACCGGAGCTAAGCAATAATTTTTGAATTCACTGACGGTCAACACGGATCGCAAACCGGAGCTAAGCCGTAATTTTTGCAACTCACTGTCGGCCAACACGGATCGCAAACCGGAGCTAAGTCATAATTTTTGCAACTCACTGCTTTCCAACACGGATCGCAAACCGGAGCTAAGCCATAATTTTTGCAACTCACTGCTTTCCAACACGGATCGCAAACCGGAGCTAAGCCATAATTTTTGCAACTCACTGCTGGCCAACATGGATCGCAAACCGGAGCTAAGCCATAATTTTTGCAACTCACTGCTGGCCAACACGGATCGCAAACCGGAGCTAAGCCATAATTTTTGCAACTCACTGCTGGCCAACACGGATCGCAAACCGGAGCTAAGCCATAATTTTTGCAACTCACTGCTGGCCAACACGGATCGCAAACCGGAGCTAAGCCGTAATTTTTGCAACTCACTGTCGGCCAACACGGATCGCAAACCGGAGCTAAGTCATAATTTTTGCAACTCACTGCTTTCCAACACGGATCGCAAACCGGAGCTAAGCCATAATTTTTGAATTCACTGACGGCCAACACGGATCGCAAACCGGAGCTAAGCCATAATTTTTGAATTCACTGACGGCCAACACGGATCGCAAACCGGAGCTAAGCCATAATTTTTGCAACTCACTGTTGACCAACACGGATCGCAAACCGGAGCTAAGCCATAATTTTTGCAACTCATTGTCGGCCAACACGGATCGCAAACCGGAGCTAAGTCATAATTTTTGCAACTCACTGCTTTCCAACACGGATCGCAAACCGGAGATAAGCCATAATTTTTGCAACTCACTGTCGGCCAACACGCATCGCAAACCGGAGCTAAGCAATAATTTTTGAATTCACTGACGGTCAACACGGATCGCAAACCGGAGCTAAGCCGTAATTTTTGCAACTCACTGTCGGCCAACACGGATCGCAAACCGGAGCTAAGTCATAATTTTTGCAACTCACTGCTTTCCAACACGGATCGCAAACCGGAGCTAAGCCATAATTTTTGCAACTCACTGCTTTCCAACACGGATCGCAAACCGGAGCTAAGCCATAATTTTTGCAACTCACTGCTGGCCAACATGGATCGCAAACCGGAGCTAAGCCATAATTTTTGCAACTCACTGCTGGCCAACACGGATCGCAAACCGGAGCTAAGCCATAATTTTTGCAACTCACTGCTGGCCAACACGGATCGCAAACCGGAGCTAAGCCATAATTTTTGCAACTCACTGCTGGCCAACACGGATCGCAAACCGGAGCTAAGCCATAATTTTTGCAACTCACTGCTGGCCAACACGGATCGCAAACCGGAGCTAAGCCGTAATTTTTGCAACTCACTGTCGGCCAACACGGATCGCAAACCGGAGCTAAGTCATAATTTTTGCAACTCACTGCTTTCCAACACGGATCGCAAACCGGAGCTAAGCCATAATTTTTGAATTCACTGACGGCCAACACGGATCGCAAACCGGAGCTAAGCCATAATTTTTGAATTCACTGACGGCCAACACGGATCGCAAACCGGAGCTAAGCCATAATTTTTGCAACTCACTGTTGACCAACACGGATCGCAAACCGGAGCTAAGCCATAATTTTTGCAACTCATTGTCGGCCAACACGGATCGCAAACCGGAGCTAAGTCATAATTTTTGCAACTCACTGCTTTCCAACACGGATCGCAAACCGGAGATAAGCCATAATTTTTGCAACTCACTGTCGGCCAACACGCATCGCAAACCGGAGCTAAGCAATAATTTTTGAATTCACTGACGGTCAACACGGATCGCAAACCGGAGCTAAGCCGTAATTTTTGCAACTCACTGTCGGCCAACACGGATCGCAAACCGGAGCTAAGTCATAATTTTTGCAACTCACTGCTTTCCAACACGGATCGCAAACCGGAGCTAAGCCATAATTTTTGCAACTCACTGCTTTCCAACACGGATCGCAAACCGGAGCTAAGCCATAATTTTTGCAACTCACTGCTGGCCAACATGGATCGCAAACCGGAGCTAAGCCATAATTTTTGCAACTCACTGCTGGCCAACACGGATCGCAAACCGGAGCTAAGCCATAATTTTTGCAACTCACTGCTGGCCAACACGGATCGCAAACCGGAGCTAAGCCATAATTTTTGCAACTCACTGCTGGCCAACACGGATCGCAAACCGGAGCTAAGCCGTAATTTTTGCAACTCACTGTCGGCCAACACGGATCGCAAACCGGAGCTAAGTCATAATTTTTGCAACTCACTGCTTTCCAACACGGATCGCAAACCGGAGATAAGCCATAATTTTTGCAACTCACTGTCGGCCAACACGCATCGCAAACCGGAGCTAAGCAATAATTTTTGAATTCACTGTCGGCTAACACGATCGCAATCCGGAGCTAAGCCATAATTTTTGCAACTCACTGTTGGCCAACACGGATCGCAAACCGGAGCTAAGTCATAATTTTTGCAACTTACGAAATCGAGTTGAAAACTGTTCGTAAAAACGTTACTTCGTGTGAATAGCCTTTTAAGACCGAGAACAGAGCGAATATAAACTATATATGAACTATAATCCAGTACTCAATATATTGACGAGTGACAAATTGATTGACAGCTCTGACAAATTGATTGGCAGCTTTGAAAACTTGCTTGTCAGCTCTGACAGCTTTAGTGACCACTCGGACAATTGTGGATATTGTAGCTTAGCTCCTTTTTTTATGCTCATTCTGTGTATTCTATTTTGGAACAGTCTGAGCCGTCGGTCAAGCTGTGCACGCTCTCACTCCTCAAGAAATCGACAAGTTCTGGCACGTGGGGTCGAAATTCGCGCACGATAAAATTGAATCTCCGTTCTTGGCCTTTAAAGCAAGTGGCCGCTCTCCAACCTAGTGTAAGCTTATAAGTGGATAATATGACACTTCCTATTCAACCAATGCAAATTTTCTTATGATAGTCTGTTTCGCCAATGACAACGTAAACCATTACGCACCGACGGACTGACAGCTCTCCGCGAACTGCTCCTAGTATTTGGAGGAAGCACGGAAAATCGGCGACGGTCCGCCGGCAGCTTTTTCGACAGACCAGCCAAGGCCTATTGAAAATTGAAATGCTTTGAAAAATAAATAACGCTTACTTTTGGAAAATAATGGCGAATTATTGAATCGGAAGATAACAAATTACTATTATAAACACTGGCTCCATTTCAGAAGTTAGTTTTTTCGAAATTTAAACCTAAACTATTTTTCCAACTGAAAGAGTAGGAAGGGACGAGTTTCCTATTCGGAAACTTCCATTTTCGCAATCACTCCACGACAGACTATCATTAACTGAATTAGTTCTGTGCCATTCTTATCTTTATTATCCACTTATGGAACTATAGTATCTAGATTTTTTCAATTGAAAAAAATAAGTAAAAATATGGAAAGGTACACACCTACATTTAAGTATTTTTTTAAAGATATGGGTTTATTTTCTTCGTTGGGTGATAAAATTAAATATTTATAATAAATTCGATAGATGGAGATATGTTTTTGGTGAAATAAAGAGCTGCCACTTGCTTTAAAGGGCAACGCAAGGGGCCATGTAGGGGGGCGCTTGGTTTGGAACTATGTTTTCTTCTACAAGTAGTAACTTGGTTTTCCAAGGAGTATTTTATACAGCGCGAAAACGTATTATCCTTGGAAAGTTGGAATTTTTTCATTTTGTTAGCTCACCACCAACAAACCCAGAATTTTAGGCTTAGCTTAATTTTTTATTATGGAGAAAAGAACTGAGTTCGTTCCCGAGAGTTTGACGTTGATATTTTCGATTTAAAAATGTTTTGGAATAAAATTATTTGCCAGTTTAATATTTTTAATTATGGAGGTTGAATCATTAGGCCTTGGACGCGGTAAATCTCTGCCACATAGCCGCTAGCATCATACACTTGGTCCTATATCCCGTCTCCCTTAACAATTTCCCAATCGTTATACCAGAACAGAATATTTATCTTTGTTTTGTTACATTTCTTTTGTGTAAAGGATCCGATTTGTCGGTAAGCTCGGAAACTTCACTTTCCTCGGCCATTTTCGCGACTATAGAACGCGTGTATTTTGCATAAAAACCGCGAGAGGCGCATTTATACAAAATAAATTCTGCTTTTTTTAAAGAGGGAAAGGCTATGTCAGATAGCGCATGCGTATTCGTTCTTTTTAACTTTAAGATAATTTACCCCCTGCATGGAAACGCACGTTGCCCTTTAAACTAAAATGTGTGTCGAAGTTATTATACTTAGGATAAACGGCTGGGATGATTAACGTTCGAATCTTCCTCGCACCGGCTCCCAAAGACCAAATGGCTTCGGCACTCGCTGGATAATCCGCGCTGATGAAGGCGAACTCTTGCAGATAGGGACAGTGGCAACTGGCCAGCCATAAAGTCCTTTAAAATTGATGCCCCATCAGTAACATTAAACCTAACATAATTTGACTTTACCACCTTTCGGTCAGATGCACTCCGCAATTGACGACTGAGAACGACGTTATCTTTCGCTGGGAAGAACGAAGCACCGCCTCCAATGCACCTTCGAGGCCACCTCTAGATATTAACGTTTGACAATTAACCAATGACATTGGTTTACCCCCATTTCGCCCAAAATAGTTCTCCCAATTCCAATTTCTCCCAATCCCATTTCTCCCAATTCCCATTTCTCCCAATCTCATTTCTCCCAATCCTATTTGTCCCAAAATAGTTATCCCAAATCCCATTTGTCCCAAAATTACACTTGGTATAAACATGAATCTAAGTTTTATATTAATATGCAAGTACATCAAATTTTGCCCATTTCATTTTACATCGAATCCCCATTTTATCGCTTCGAGGAATTCTTCTGGGGTTTTGGATCCTAACCTAATCTAACCTAACCTAACCTAACGCCAAGTCAATTCACATATTCACAAAACGGTAAACTTACTTTGTTTAGCGATTCCAAATAATGATTGGGAGAAAGGGGAATCCATATTTTTGGGAATATTGATCGTTGGCAGAAATGGGAATCCATTTTTTTGGGAAACTTGATCGTTGGGAAAAATGGGAATACATATTTTTGGGTTAAATGAACTCCGGTTCGGAGAAATGGAATTGGGACAAATGGGACACCATGTTTTTGGGAGAACTGATAACTTTGGGAGAAGGTAAAATTGGGTTAAATGGGAACATACCATGACCATTAACCAATCACCATTAACCCAATCACCATTAACCAATCACCATTAACCAATCACCATTAACCCAATCACCATTAACCCCATCACCATTTACCCAATCAACATTTAAATAATCACCATTTACCCAATCACCATTTACCCAATCAACATTTAACTAATCACCATTAACCCAATCACCATTTAACTAATCACCATTAACCCAATCACCATTAACCCAATCACCTTTAACCCAATCACCATTAACCCAATCACCATTAACCCAATCACCATTAACCCAATCACCATTAACCCAATCACCATTAACCCAATCACCATTAACCCAATCACCATTAACCCAATCACCATTAACCCAATCACCATTAACCCAATCACCTTTAACCCAATCACCATTAACCCAATCACCATTAACCCAATCACCATTAACCCAATCACCATTTACACAATCACCATTTACACAATCACCATGAACCAGGGTATAGATTGTGCGTAATGACGCAACGTCTCCACTCTGGCAATTTCCGCTAACACGTTTTGTTGGGGTGGCTTAACTTGTCTATTAAAAGAAAAGGATCCAGTTTTGAACTTGGGTAAACTATTTCAAGGCTTTAAACAGGCAAAAATAAACTTTTTAAGTTTCCAAAAATATGTGGATTCTACAATCGTTCCATGGTTCAGATATCTCCGATTATAATTAAATTTAATCAAAAAAATTGACACCGAAACTGAAATAACCATATTAGAGCGTTTATACGTATTTGGTACGTAATCCCCCTTCAATTTTTCAAATTTCTCTGTACAGTGGCGCCAAACATTTCTAAAGAGCGGCCAGAACTGCAAACGTTGGTGCCCCACACCAAATACCTTAGGTTATATTCCCTTAAATGTAAATATTATTTATATTAATTATATGCTTGAGTATTTTTTAAACGAAAATTAGGTAATATTAGGAATAGCATGGTGCTGTGCTCGATTCTGCATCCATTTTAATGGCTACCACAATGGTAGCTAAAATAAGCGGTTACTTCATTCTCTATTTACTTCTGTTATTAATGAAATTAGACTAAATTGTAATTAAGAAAAGCTGCAGCAAATACTAACTTTTGCTTCTGTGTCCCTTTGAGCTCGATATCTGCAAAAGTTAAAATTAAAATTAATTTCTCAAAATCTATTGTATAATGCCATAAGTAATATCAGAAGTATATAAATACATCTTAGGAGGAAAGTATCCGTCTAGGTTATATAGATTAAACATTTACCTTCCCACGCTCAGTTTCCAATGGGGGCATTTTTCCTGTCCAACCGCGTAAGTATACACCGCAGATTTACCGGGTATATTAATCTGCCTAACGAGGTAAAATTTAAAAATAGCACTGCGTAGGGATATTGCCTTTTATAACCCCAATTTTTCTCCGAGTAATAGTTTTCTCAAATCACTTTAATGACTTTTTTGCACTATTTTTCTTGAAGGCCAATGTTTCAAGCAAATAACATTAGCAGGTTAGGAATATCTTCTGTCGTAAGATAATTACTTTATACTTCTTTTAACATAAAGAAACGTAAGAATGTCACAAGAATAAATCGTTCGTGATACTAAGAACGAATTCAGGCCTTTTCCTCGCATATTTCGTAGCGAAAGTTCGTCTGCTTTAGATTTGCAGACGATGGTGGTCATCTATGTTTACGTTTTGTGACTAAAACAGACCAACTTAGGCTATGAAGTACGCGAGAATATTACTAGGTAACTGAATTCAATTTTGATAATACATCAGATTTTCACGGTGACGGTAAAAAATGTCGAAATAGCGCCATGCAGTGGCAACTTCCTGAACTTTACCACCTTTCAAATTGGCGCTTAATAAACGACCAATAGGAACAAGGATAACAATCTTCGGTATCAGAAGTACGTAATATATCTCTTATGAGAGAAGTATGCACCTCCCTATACTGCTAAAAAATTTATTTGCTTGAAGCGTGTATCTTGGCAGGCTTCCGCTGATTTTACAATAGATATTTAAAAGAATAATACTTTGTGTTTTTTTACGATAATTATTATGATTTATAAATAAAAAAATATCCCTCCAATTGAAATTTCATTTTTACATGGATACTTATCTCGTAAGATATATATTATAAACTTATGCGAATATTTCATCAGCTGTGAAACATTTTAACATAAGCCTAAAGCCCAGTTCACACTATACAATTAATTGGGCCACTTAACTGAAACCAGCTAATTGTAAGCAAGAAAATTGAATAGTGTGAACAGAAAAATTGTAACCATTGTTCCAACTTTTTCTGTTCACACTGTACAATTTTCTTGCTCACAATTAGTGGGTTTCAATTAAGTGGCCCAATTAATTGTATAGTGTGAACTGGGCTTCAGTCACACTTACACCTCGAAATCGCTTCAAAGCGCTTTGAATCGCTTTGTTACGGTTTTCAACCTGTTCACACTTTACAGAAACCGCTTCAAAGCGTTTCGAAGCGGTTTCGACGTGTACGTGTGAACGCGGCTATTTTCCAGTTGTTGAAACTTCATGAATACGACTAGAGCTTAGCGCCGCCGATCCAACGCCGCCATCGCCGATATTTTCTCAGGCGCCGAATCGCCGCCGCCGAGTCATTTTCTTTTCAGCACGCCGCCGACGACGCCCAAATTTTGGTTTTTTAGAGATTTTATACGTAACTTTATTTTTTTTCCTTCAAAAACATTTTGGAATATTTTCAAAATTTTCGCGCCGCCGCTACCGAAACAATACAAAGCCGACACAAATCAAATCGGCGCATTGCTCTAAATACGACCACCTTAATTCATATAAGTTTAAGTAACATAAGTAAGTAAGTATGACGTTTGTAGCCATGTTCACTCATTTTTTCTTACTACCATCTGTCTTCGTCACTACCACCTTAGTAGTAGATTATCGTTAATGATAGTCTGTCTCAGAACAATTGCGTAGTCGCAAGTTTCGGAACAGGAAATATATATTACTTCCGGCTCAATTGATTGGATAAATTACAGTCAGTTTAATCCCAAAATTGAAAATAACTAGCACCAGTAACGATTCAATTATCCATCATAATTTTTCCAAAGTAAGAATTATTTTTACTTTAAAAGCGTTTAAATTTTCACTAAGCCTAGGTTGATTCGTTAAAAAGGTCGGTGACGACGACTGTTTGGCTAAAGAGTTGTCAGTATGTCCTTATTGGTGAAACCATAAGCCTATCATAAGGTCCCCATAAGCAAAGGTCTACCATAGGGGCCCATGTTAACGGCGTTGTCCTGGAGAGAAGAATATTAACGTACGACGATAGGGCAGTAGCGCCATCTTTGTTTTCAAAATTTCTACATCTAAATATTCTCTTACTTGGTACGCGTCTAAATCTCTAATTTGAAAAATAAATACCTTCAGAAACAAGTTCTCTTATTTCTAAAAGCCAGTTTTAGGTTCTGATGAATCATTTAGGTTGGAAAGTGATTAAATTGTGCTTAAGCCTTGGCTATGGTGCTGAGATTTCTCCGGCGTGGTTCTAAGTTTAAAAACGTTTGCGCACGCCTTCTGCGCATTCATCATGCAACGCGCGAAATTCATTTGGGGAAATGCCTAGTTGAGGATGTGGCCACTAGGAGGTGCAGATTTTGAAAACCTACCTCTTAGTAACGGGGTTGTGATCGTCAAAAATTTAGCCTAGACCTTTGCTTATGGGGAACTTATGATAGGCTTATGGTGAAACAGATATAAATTAAAAGATTTATTTTTGGGAAAACAGGAAGTGTCATACTTATATTATTATGCTACTTGTGGTAGAAGTATTGACAAATCCATAATCAGATAATTTACTAGTCTTTGTGGATTTCTGATCAAATTCGCGCCAGCCGGTTACACTGGGAAAATATAGGTTGATGTTGATGTGGAAAAATATTACCTCTAGAGACTTGGCGAGAGTTTATAACTATCGATTTTATCCCCGATTCCATAATTCATCATTATTTTGACGAATTAAGTGTTAGTTTTCATTTCGAAAACGTTTGAAATTTCTCTAAGCCTTGGGTTAAAGCAAGCGGACGCGATCACCAAGATTTATCAATATCTGGAAAGGTTAGAGTTCATGGACTTTCGAGGTTTCCCTGCTCGTACGATAATAATTAAAAAAAACGTCAATTTCGCGATTTTGACCCCACCTATAATTAATTTGCTAAAAGACTTGAAAATTCGGCACACCACGCCTTGAAAATTAGTTTTTATAATTTTGATTAATTGTAATAAAAAAAAATATTTAAATAAATTGGATAAAATTCATTGGTTGATGTATTTTGCCCTGCACTTTTTTTCGTCCAAAACGTATTTTGAAAAAGCCAACGGGAAACTAACATGCCCATTATAGGGACATAAATTAATGTTTAATTATTAATTTTAAATTTAAACCAGCTGTACTGGAATTAAACCTTTCGAAATATGATATTTAAATATAACTATATCAATTTTGAAAAAGGCGGTAAAAACGAATAATAATAAATAACTTAAAAAGTTTTTTTTATTTAAAATTTCTATGGAACATTCCTCGTGCAGGGGGACATTTACTAGAGTAAAATTTAATGACCTTGAACCATGTCTTCAAGGTCATTTGAGAATTATCTCATCTCGAGAACCGTTGCGGTGTACGGATTTGGTTCCAATTAGAAAAATGTAGCTCGCCATATTATTAGTTCAAATAACTTTGATTTGACCAAATTTGTCCAATTAGAAGCCCAGAAATTGAAGTCAAGATAATTATAAATAATAAGAGATGGCGCTATTGATATTCAGACGTAAGAGGCACAACATGTTATATTACGCTTGAACTTTAACCTTTTTAGATAGTGATTAACCTGGCTATTAAATTTTATAAAGTATAGTTAACGAAGTTGCTACGTTCGATATTTTTAAGTTTAACTGTGAAGTGTCATACCTCAAGTCTATAATTATTTTCACAAGTGTGTTAAGTTATCCAAAATATTACTGATCGTTACGTGTGGAGTGACGTAGAATGGACGTTGTATCCATAACGTTAAGCTCCTCTAGCGGGGAGAATAAACCAGGCTTAATGGCGTGATCCACCAAAAATGTGTGATCATCCAAGAAATGGCTTTCAATAAAAATTTAACACGCGGAAGATAGGGAACTGGCACACTTATGTAAAACATAATAATGAACACATCGTCAGATTTATGCTTATTTGTTACTTTGCTTAAGGTTTAAAAATTATTCATTAACGTTTTACCTTCGAGTGTTATCGATGTTAAATCTTGGCACCATTTGGCTATTATTTCTAAAAACTGTTAAAAAAAAGGTTTTTAGCGACCAATACAACAAATCGGTATTTGTGGTGGCGCCATCTACGGCAGTTTCTAGAAAGTATTTAAAGGGAGTTTTTAGTAAAACGAAAATCTTCTGCTAACACGTACTACGAGTTTTTTTTAACGTTACTAGCTCTAGTTTGCCCTAACTTTTGATGTGAAATTAGGTGATTCACCGAAAAGATGGAACTTTATACTCTCTTTCAGATGCGTAGAAACGCTGCAAAACAGACTACAAAGCATTTATCTTTCCGATAGTAGATGTCACTAGATTCTACCTTGGTTCCAAAACCAGCTAAATCGACTTAAACGAATTTGGCTTTCGTGATTATTCCTTCGTTTACAGTAAAATTTTTAAAAATATATCCCATATAGTTTTAATATTATTGATTTTTGCTTTGCACGAAAAATACTTGAATTTTTTACTCAAAATACTTTTTTTGAGATACGTGATTTTGGAGCCAAGGTTGCGATTATTGATGTAGTGTGTTCAAAATACCTGGGGCACTATTAAACAGTTAGTTAAAGTCAGCTTTTTCCAGTACGATGGTAATTCAACTATTTCCTTCCACGTTTTGCAAACCGACCTGCAATTCCAAAGACTCAAGTTGTCGACGTAGTAAAAAACTAATTTGAAAACTTCTCCGTAATTATGATAAGTTTTCGGATCACTGGATACTTGAAAATCGCGCTTAAATGGACGATTTATTTGCGGAAGTACTTCCGAAGGAAACGGATCTTTATAAGAATCCGCAAAACTTGCCAAAGACGTGTCATTTAAAGAAATAGGCGAAGGAGCGATCGAAATCTGATTTCGTAGATGTCTAATTCTGTTAAAAGTGTTCCTAATGTCCGATATTATACCGGGCGCGTTCGGAAAGTGGCGCGATCTGTCGGGAGACACGGGCGTAGGTATAAAATTGTCTTTGGCCACAATGAAGTTACGATCAAATCGTGACGCGAAATTATCTCGAAGCAAGTATCCGACGGAATGGCACGATTCGGCGTGATGACAAAGAATTTTAAAAGTCACAAAAGTCAAATCGCATTTGGGACAACGATATTCCAACATGGCGTCTTTGATTTAGATTAGTCGTTACAAAGAAAAACTTACTAACCTATGAGCGTATAGAATACATGGCCTTTATTACAAAGATTTAAATAACGCACGTGTAAAGATTTTAAAAAGAAACAGAAATAGAGCCCTACGAAAATGGAGATACTTAGATTTTTGTGATGATGCGTTGTCATGGAAACGCAGACGAAAACATCGCCACCTATCGATTCAGTGGTATAATAAAACCTTCAAACTTTTCTTTTTATATACTTTTTCCTTCTTTTAGAACTTAAGAAAAATGTTATGAAATTTTAAATAAGTGCTATATGGATTTTATTTCGAAGTTTAAAATATAAATCCACTTTTGTCCCAAAGATGTCAGCACCTCCCCAGTAAAGTTAAAAACGAAACTTCGAATATAGAAGAGCCGAATTTTAAATATTTTGTCTTCTACAGTGCTAAATTCTGCGGTCAATTAATTTAAATAAAGTGCAAAAAGTGCTAAATTTAATAACAATGAAAATATATAACCATAAATTAACTTTCGGGTTATTGAACGATTTTCCAGCATTAATGAATTATTTGGTCCGTTATTTACTAATATAATGTTATTTTCCATTATTTATCAAAATACCGTTATTTTCAATTATTATCCGAAATACCGCTTTTTCCATTATTTTCCATTATTTACCAAAATATCGTTATTTTCCATTATTTACCAAAATACCGTAATTTACTAATATACTGTTACTTTCCATTATTTATTAAAATTCCAAGAAAACTTTTGATTATTAAAGCAATTTTCGGAACCCTTGGATTAATAAACGCAATTCCTCGAAATAATTTGATTAATAATAACAATTAATTGAAATCCTTTGATCAATAAAAGAAATCCATCGAAATTCTTTGACCAATAAAAGAAATTCATCGAAACCCTTTGATCAAAAAAAAGAAATTAATCGAAATCCTTTGATCAATAAAAGCAATTCCTCGAAATAATTTGATTTATAAAAGCAACTTTTCGGAATCCTATAATTAATAAGTGGACATCCCTCGAAATCAATTGATTAAAAAAAGCAATTCTTAGAAATCCTTTGGTTAATCAAAGCAATTCCTTGAATTTATTTAATTAATAAAATAAAATTTTCGGAATCCTTTTATTAATAAAAGCACTTACTCGAGATTTATTGATAAATTATTAATGACAGCTACTTATCGGAATCGTTTGATTAATAAGTGGACATCCCTCGAAATCATTTGGTTAATAAGTGGACATCCCTCGAAATCATTTGGTTAATAAGTGGACATCCCTCGAAATCATTTGATTAATAAAAGCACTTACTTTAGATCCTTTGATTAAAAAAGCACTTATTATAGATCCTTTGATTAAAAAAAGCACTTATTATAGATCCTTTGATTAATAAAAGCACTTATTATAGATCCTTTGATTAATAAAAGCACTTATTATAGAATATAGATCCTTTGATTAATAAAAGCACTTATTATAGATCCTTTGATTAATAAAAGCACTTATTATAGATCCTTTGATTAATAAAAGCACTTATTATAGAATATAGATCCTTTGATTAATAAAAGCACTTATTATAGATCCTTTGATTAATAAAAGCACTTATTATAGATCCTTTGATTAATAAAAGCACTTATTATAGATTCTTTGATTAATAAAATCACTTTTTGGAATCCTTTGATTAATAAAATCACTTTTTGGAATCCTTTGAAAAATAAAAACTATTTTTCGGAATCCTTTGATTAATAAATGGACTTCCTCCAAATTCTATTATTTAAAATAGGATTTAAGGGGAAGTCCACTTTTTAATCAAAGGATTCCGGAAAGTAGCTTTTATAAATCCAACCAATTCCTCGATATTTTGGATCAATAAAAGCAATTCCTCGATATTTTGGATCAATAAAAGCAATTCCTCGAAATCATTTGATCAATAAAAGCAATTCTTCGAAATCCTTTGATTTATAAAAGCAATTCCTAGAAATCATTTGATTCATAAAAGCCACTATTCGGAATCCTTTGATTATTAATACTACTTTTCGGAATCCCATTATTAATAAGTGGACAAATCCCTCGAAATCATTTGATTAATAAATGCAGTTCCTCGAAAACCTTTGAATAATTAAAGCAATTTTTCGGAATCCTTTGATTAATAAAAGCATCTTTTTGAAATCCTTTGATTAATAAAAGCATCTTTTTGAAATCCTGTAATTAATAAGTGGACATCCCTCGAAATCAGTTTATCAATAAAAGCAATTCCTCGAAATCGTTTGATTAATAAAAGCAACTTATCGGAATCCTATAATTAATAAGTGGACACCCCTCGAAATCATTTTATCAATAAAAGCAATTTTTAGAAATATTTTGTTTAATTACAGCAAATTCCTCGAAACAGTTTGATCAAAAAAGTAATTCCTCAGAATCCTTTGAATAATAAAAACAACTTTTCGAAATCCTTTGATTAATAAAAGCGATTCCTTGAAATATTTCGATTAATAAAAACAACTCCTCGAAATAGTTTGATCAAAAAAGTAATCCTTTGAATAATAAATACAACTTTTCGAAATCCTTGAAATCATTTTATCCAGAAAATCTACTTTTCGGAATCCTATAATTAATAATAATAATCAGCTAGGCTACTAACCGAAGCATCACCTTAAGCCCAAGTCATCTAGCGACTTACAATGCCTTTTAACAGGTGGCCGGGTTACAAAGCGTAGGAAGCAAACCTTTCATGCCACGCGAGCCAACAGCTCCCTACACTTACTATTAATCTCTACAAGTTTTTATGGAAAGGGGAAACTGAACAAATCGGGGGAAACCCCTTCAACCAGTTTGGAGATAACTTTCAAACTGAACACAGAAGGAGTAGTTCCGAGTTTTCACCATAAGTTGAGATCGAACCCGACTCCTCTTGCTGCGAGGCAAAAGCGCTAACCATTCCGCCTCCCTCGAAATCATTTGATCAATAAAATAATTTTCTCGAAATAATTTGACCAATAAAAGCAATCCCTCGAAATCATTTGGTCAATAAAAGCAATTCTTAGAAATCCTTTGTTTAAACAAAGCAATTCCTCGGAATCATTTGATTAATAAACGCAATTTTTTGAAATCCTATGATTAGTAAAAGCAATTCCTCAAATCCTTTAAATAATAAAAGCAATTCCTCGAAGTCCTTTGATTAATAAAAGCAATTCCTCAAATCCTTTAATTAATAAAAGCAATTTTTCGAAATCATTTAATTAAAAAAGCAATTTTTGGAAATCCTTCAATTTATAAAACCAATTTCTCGAATTTCAATAAAATTAAATAATCGAAATACTTTGTTTAATAAAAGCAATTCATCGATGTCCTTTGATTTATAAACCCTATTTTTGGATACGTTGGATTAAAAAAAGGAAGTTTTCGGAATTCTTTAATTATTAAATGCAATTCCCAATACCAATACTGATAAAAGGCCACTATCAATTGATCTTGGTTAACATATCAAAGTCTAAAAATTTATTGTCCATGAAAAATTTAAAAATTACATTTTATACCTGAAAAAGAAACAAGATTAATAAAAAAAAACCTTTTTTAATTTGTACATGGCAGTGAAGGCCTTCAACAGTTTCAAATTTAAACAGGTCTCAATTTAAAACTTCGGACTTACAAGTTCGTGATATTGGAACAACTTTGGGGGAGGGGGAACAAAACTATGTTAAAAAAACATGCGGTTTTTCGACGTATAGGCGTTGCAGCCGAAAATATTCAATAAGTCTAATTGACTAATTGGAAAAAATTAAAACTAAATGCTAGAAATTAAACCACTCCAAAAAAAATCATGAAATAGGATTGTTCACAATACGTTTGTTGATCCGAAGGGCAGATCACTCTTCTTTCGGGTGCAGACTTAATCGTGATTAGTCATGATTTAATCGGTGTTTAATCGTGATTTAATCGTGGTTTAATCGTGACTTAATCATGATGTAGTCGTGATGTAGTCGTCATGGAGTCGTGATTGAGTCGTGAGGTAGTCGTGAGGTAGTCGTGATGTAGTCGTGATGTAGTCGTGATGTAGTCGTGATGTAGTCGTGATGTAGTCGTGATGTAATCGTGATGTAATCGTGATGTAGTCGTGATGTAGTCGTGATGTAGTCGTGATGTAGTCGTGATGTAATCGTGATGTAGTCGTGATGTAGTCGTGATGTAGTCGTGATTTAATCGTGATTTAATAGTGATTTAATTATGATTTAATCGATTTAATCATCTTATTCGTGATTTAATCAGATTTAATCGATCAAAGGTACCCAATCCGCTCTTGGGTATTATATAATAGAAATTTACGCAGTGAGTTGTTCAGCTGAGATTTATTCAAAAAGATACTACACTTTGATCTTATAAAATCGGTTAGTTATATTCTATCGTAACGTGATTGCGTAGTCCGAAAAACGCAAGTCATCGCTTTCCACTGTCTTTGTTTGCAAAATTACGGGCAGGTTAGTTCGAAGGCGATAAATACGAAATAAAACACGTTTTAAAAGCTCTTATTTCATAAATTGGTTGACATAATTTCCAAAGATAGAGCGGCCCTTGGATATCTGCAAACTAACTTGTAAGTGCCAGGGTATAGAGGGCTTCGTTGCTGTTTGTTCTATAAGGATACTGAGCCTTATAAACTAGTGAGGCTACGTGTAAAACTTGAAAGCGTCATTTCAGAAGCAAACAAATAATAAATTCAAATTAAGTATATAATTATTTTTAAAGTCAAATTAAGAAATAAATTAATTTCAAAGTCAAATTAAGAAATAAATTAATTTCAAAGTCAAATTAAGAAATAAATTAATTTTAAAGTCAAATTAAGAAATAAATTAATTTTAAAGTCAAATTAAGAAATAAATTAATTTCAAAGTCAAATTAAGAAATAAATTAATTTCAAAGTCAAATTAAGAAATAAATTAATTTTAAAGTCAAATTAAGAAATAAATTAATTTTAAAGTCAAATTAAGAAATAAATTAATTTTAAAGCCAAATTAAGAAATAAATTAATTTTAAAGTCAAATTAAGAAATAAATTAATTTTAAAGTCAAATTAAGAAATAAATTAATTTTAAATTAATATTAAGAATTAATTTAATACTAGATTAAAATTAGGATTTTATTTAATACTAGATTAAGATTAAAATTTAATTTAATATTTCATTAAAATTATGATTTAATTTCATATCACATTAAAATTAAGAATTAATTGGATATTACATTAAATTAAGAATTAAATTTACATTACATTAAATTAAGAATTAAATTTACATTACATTAAATTAAGAATTAAATTTGCATTACATTAAATTAAGAATTACATTTACATTACATTAAATTAAGAATTAAATTTACATTACATTAAATTAAGAATTAAATTTACATTACATTAAATTAAGAATTAATTTGATATAACATTAAAATTATGAATTAATTTGATATAACATTAAAATTAAGAATTAATTTGATATAACAATAAAATAAAGAATTAATTTGATATAACATTAAAATTAAGAATTAATTTGATATAACATTAAAATTAAGAATTAATTTGATATAACATTAAAATTAAGAATAAATTTGATATAACAATAAAATTAAGAATTAATTTGATATAACATTAAAATTAATAATTAATTTGATATTACATTAAATTAAGAATTAATTTGATATTACATTAAAATAAAGAATTATTTGATATTGCATTATAATTAAGAATTAATTTGATATTACATTAAAATAAAGAATTAATTTGATATTGCATTATAATTAAGAATTAATTTGATATTACATTAAAATAAAGAATTAATTTGATATTGCATTATAATTAAGAATTAATTTGATATTACAATAAAATTAAGAATTTATTTGATATTACATTAAAATAAAGAATTTATTTGATATACATTAAAATTAAGAATTTATTTGATATTACATTAAAATTAAGAATTAATTCAGTATTTCTTTAAAATAAGGAATCAAATTAATTTAATATTGCATAAAAATTAAGAATCAAATTAATTTAATATTGCATAAAAATTAAGAATCAAATTAATTTAATATTGCATAAAAATTAAGAATCAAATTAATTTAATATTGCATAAAAATTAAGAATCAAATTAATTTAATATTGCATAAAAATTAAGAATCAAATTAATTTAATATTGTATTAAATATAAAAATTTAATTAATTTAAGATTGCATTAAAATTAAGAATTAAAATAATTTAATATTGAATTAAAATTAAGAATGAAATTAATTTAATTTTTAATTAAAATTAAGAATGAAATAGATTTAATTTTGAATTAAAATTAAGAATTAAATTAATTTAATTTTGAATTAAAATTAAGAATTAAATTAATTTAATTTTGAATTAAAATTAAGAATTAAATTAATTTAATATTGAATTAAAATTAAGAATTAAATTAATTTAATATTGAATTAAAATTAAGAATTAAATTAATTTAATATTGAATTAAAATTAAGAATTAAATTAATTTAATGCTTAATTCAAATTAATTCAAATTCCTGTAAACGTTGGTTGCTCAGTAGAAAACGTTTGGCGGCGGCGAATTTCTCGGACATCGTTACGCGTAAAGTTCCAAGGACTAGTAAAAACTAGCAAACAATTGACAGTTAACGTTATGATGAAATTTGGTCAATGGTGAAACCAACTAGTATTAAAAAAATAACGTCAGGATAATATTTAGAGCCATACTTATCTTATGATGCTACTTATAATTATATATATACCACGTAATAGAACTTTATTAACAGAAATGTTACAGAAATGTTTGACATAGGTTAGTGATGAGAGTCCTATAGAACGTGTCACACCAAAAGTGAGTAATGGATTAGTAATTTTATTTGCTAAAAACATAAACGCCTCTTTTTCAAAATACGCTTCGTCTGAAAAAACAGTACATGAAGAAATACGTTGAATAGATTCTTTCTGAAACAATTACATCCGGAATACATATTACACATGCATTTTCAACCTTCAAAATGTTGATCTCCAAAATATATTAAAATCTTATTACAAAAAATAACTACTACAAACAGAGCGATATCGACTTTCATAACGGCCATTTCGACCTTCAAAATGACAATACTTAAAATTATAAATTTGTGCACCACTGACCTCCATTAAAGGGGAACGGCCAAGCTTTTCCAAATATGGCCTTATATCCGTATCAAAAGATTAACAATACGTTCAATATACTAACACGTACCTTTTTTCGTCTTGAAAAAATAGCTTTTGGCCCAAAACGTTGAAACGAAAAATAACGCCAGGTTTTTGGGTTTGAATTTTCGCCGCCATGTTAGGGGCTACCGCCAGCGCCCCTAACCCCGTATGAGCGATTTGCGAACTATCCAAACTTTTAAAATCGCGCAATTTAGGCTTAAGTCTCTTAAAACTGGAACGCGCCGCGCGTGAAAAACAATTTTTTTTTGCGTCTTCAGCAGCGCGCGTTTTTACGTTGTTTTTCTGTCTCACCGACTTCTCACCAGGAGTCACGGCGGACGCGCGCTTTTCGATTTCCCGAAATTTCTTTATTTTATTAAAAATTAACCACTTAATATTTTTTGACGCGGTTTTCGCCATAAATTTTAGTTTTTAATGGGCTATAGGCCTATCTAACTGGTTAAAGTTTAACCGTTCCAATTTAATATCTTCTCGTCATAATTATGTTTATTACGTTAGGTATGGTATTAAGAAAGATAACTCAACTAATTACCTAGGATTTTAAAATTGGATATCTTGACCTTCAAAATGGCAATATTTTAAATTATAAATTTGGGAACTACTAACCTACATTAAAAACCCTATATTTTCTTGCGTTACTTACGGTATTACGAAAGATAACATAACTTGAACTTTCCAAAGGGTGATTTCAACCTTCAAAACAGCAATATTTTAAATATGGGTTGAAAAGCTCGGGTCATACTTCTTAGATTACGTTACTTATGGTATTAGGAAAGATAACATAACCAACTATCTTGAACTTTCCGAAGGGCGATTTCAACCTTCAAAACAGCAATATTTTAAATTTGGGTTGAAAAGCTCGGGTCATACTTATGAGATTACGTTACTTATGGTATTAGGAAAGATAGCTTAACAACCAAAGGTGACGGAGATTCCGAAATAAAAACTACATCGTTTCGATGCAATGTCACTTTGGCAGAACGGCGATGACACATCCCAAGCGCTGATGGAAGGGTTACTCTCGCGCTATCATTTTGTCTCACGGGCTCACTTCTATGTATACATTATTTAGTTCCGGCCACATTTCCTTCCCCCTCGCCTCGCCCGTCCAATTTCCTCCACCCGTCCACAACCCCCTCCCCCGCCCCCCGGCTGGGCACACACTGACAAATATCCGTTTTAGTAGGGTTCCTATCGATATTTCAACAGCTCCTCTCCACACTCTGGCAAAGACGTGTTTGCCAACATTCATTTATTTGCCATGACGCGTAAAATTAACCCTTTGTTGCCTTAAAGAGTTAAAAACTGCTTTCTCTCCTCACCTTATTCGCTTCCGATGTATTGTAAATGGATTAAACAAAGCCAGTCCATCAATCATTTCCATCGTTCTAAATTGAAAGGAGGGCTGATTTTATCTTTTTAAAACTATCCCGTTCTGTAGACTTCGTTTATCGCCATAACATGGGTGCCACCATGGCTTCTATTACCGTTCTCTATGGGTACATTTTGTTACTGTACGATTTTTCGCGTTTCCAATGGGCATCCGATGCATGATGCAGTGTTTTTTGATGTCTTGACGTCAAACGCGTCGACGTTTACAGTTAAGCTGGCGGAGGATTTAAAATTATATAACTGTAGTTTTAATCAACAATTCTTCTGGTTTGGTAAGCCCTATCATTTAATTGGAATGCCTCAGCTACGGCAATGGCTGTTTTCACTTTTTTAATAAAAGACTGATCGTTGCAAAAATAAAGAATATTGTCGTCAACAATTTCGTCATTAATTATTGAAAATAATATTTTTCACTTCCTCTGATTTTCGGGCCCCGTAACATTTATAGCCGCCATCTTTAAAAACAGCTCTGACTAGAAATAATACCATTCAGTAACTTCTCACGTCACTATGACGACAAGCGATCATCATGCAAACATCAAGTAAAAACCGATTTTTCTCTTTTTCGAGTATGAAGTTTTTTATTAAATATGAGTGCGAAAAACTTTTCATGTATTAGCTAAATTTTTGACCAAAACTTTTTAATACCAAATCTAACGATATCTCAAAGTTTGTTTTATTATTCCACTTATAATAGTTTAATATTTCGAACAAAATTCAAAATTCCCGTCGGTGCTCTTAATATATATACGAAAAATCGACCTCTTGGCTGGCTATTAAAAATTACCAAATTAGATAGAACCTTTCTTGCTGTTACTAGACACAAATAAAACATACTGCCAACCTAGAAACAACCGTAATAGCCTTGGTTTGTATAAAATGGCGGCGCCCACATTTTGGCGCGAAACACGTTTATAAATTCCACTGCAAGTGCTTTACTCTATTTGAGTATGCTAGATTTTCTTTAACCAGGGGAGCTCTTAAAGATAAATAACATATCACTTATCTGGCAAACCTGCAATCCTAATTGCTTGATTTTATGTAAAATAAATAAAAAATAACATTTTGAAGTATGCTATATTTAGGTAACCATAGCTAATCTTATGCTTTTCGCGTTATAAAATACCAACCCGAAAGGGCTGAACATAAACTGAAGTTTGAAAAATATAGAATAGTTATAGTTGCAAATTCTATTGAAGTAGCACTATACAAGGTGTTTCAAAAGGTTATGCCAAAATTATAAAGAGTTGTAGGGGGTGAGTATGTCTGTTTTTTTTTTTTTTCAATTTTCCTACGATGAGTTAAAGGAGCGCCAGAGAGCTTCAAAGTGTGGCCTACTAGCAAGTAGGCTGCAACAAGCGCAAAACCGAGCAGCAGGGAAATGCGAAAATTAAGGTTTGAGTTAGTGTGATAGGTAAAAAAGGACTTGGTAAACCAATCGAATCTGTTCCATTGCGCCGAATCCCATTCGAATGAAAAAGCCACACTTTGGCGGATTTAGGATTCGGTCTAATGGGATTGTCCCATTCGACCGAAAAACCCAAACATCTCTGGGCTTAGGATTCGGTTTTATCCGTTTCAGCATCTGCCAGAACAGCATGCAGTGTTACCTAACCTAACCTAACCTAACCAGGCCATTTTTAAAGTGGTCAACTCATTTGCCCACTACCACCACAATTTCCTTTCCTTTCCTAAGCCTAACTATTTCCAATAATTTTTTTAAAGCAGGCGAAAACTAAAAATTGTTATTATTTAAACACCCAGTTTTTATACTATGCTATTTTATTAAAGTAATTATTCTAACTTTACAACCACCGGTTCTACATTCAAAGAATCGCAACGGGCCTTTGCATTTATTAAGCCTGAATAAATCCCCGTTATGCAAGTAGACAAATCCACCTCTGTTTGCTATACGTTCCATTTCCACAAACTGCGAACTGGGCTTACCATAAAGGTATTACGTTTTAACAAAAAATACTTCAAATTTTATAGTATTAATAAAAAACATTTAAATAAAAGAAGACCAAAAAATTGTTTCCAACAGGCTTAAAAATATATTAAAACGCTTCCATAAAAAATCAAAAGGAGTAGAAAGAAAAACTATTTCTTTTTTGCGGTCGCTCAATTGTGAATATTGCGTCGGTCGATTAGAAAAATACAAAACCCGCCTTTGGGCTAATTTCATCAAAAACATTGGCGGAATTCGGCCTAATGGGGATTCGACGCAATGGGAAGATACCAACCAATCGAGGTAACCAGCGTAAAAAGGCAACTTAAACAGTATTCAAAGTCCTTGCTGCTTGGTTTAGCGTTCATTGCAGCCTACTTCCAGGGGCTAGTAGGCCACACTTTGAAGCTCTCTGGCGCTCTTTTAACTCATCGTAGGAAAATGGGAAAATACAGGCATACTTCTCAACTCACCCCTTAAAATATTTGCATAACCTTTGAAACATCCTGTATAGTATACTATAGGCACTAAGTTTAAATGGCTTAGTAGGGTGGTGGCAAGTTCTTTTTGTAACTCGAGCCAACCGCTCCCTACACTTACTACTACTTGATGGACTTGGTCGGTGTAACTGATGATTTACAGACGAATTTACTCCTAGTCCGAAAGGGGTAAAATGAAAGGTCAAATTTCGAAATAAAATAATTTGCGTTCAATCTTCGTGCATCGCATATGAATAAATGAAAAGAATTATACGCATTGCGGCATTTGAGAAAATAGCCGCTTCTATACCGTTAATATTCGTAGCTTTTCTGTATGGTTGGCAATTACGAGATGACAGGTCACGAAGAAAACGCCAGAATATTACGACAAGTTAAATCCCAGAGCGTAAACCCTTTCTAGTCTCGGGCAATGACGTAACCCTCTCTCTCAGTAATTCCCTCAACGACTCATTTCCAAAATTAACCCTTCACCGTCGTCAGTCATAAAAAATACCAGTCTGGGTCGGGGTGAGACTAAAAAAAACCTATGACGTAGCGTACTCCGACTGCCAATATTAAACTTTACGAAGATAATGGTACGCGCGCGCGCGAGGGAATAATTGCTTTCCGTATCAAATGAAAAAATGGGATTTCTTTTTTGGGTTCGAATCCCGGTTCGTTAGAACGATCAACGCGTACGTCAATCAAAACCAAGCATTTTTTATTATAACGTTATTGGAAATAATACATTTACGGGTAACCAAAACTCGAAGTCACTCTTACTATTTGGCGGGGGTTTTTCGACCTCCGCCGGAAACATAGTTCGCTAAATAAAGCGATTAATCTGAAATATTAGTAGATTAGAATTATGTGAAATTTATTGTCTGCCACTAATACGACGTAAGAGCTTGAAAAGGCTTGTAAAAAAATTGGTATTTTCATTAAAAACATTTCACACTTAAAAATTGAATTTAAAGTAAATACCACAACCACTGTCTTCCGTAATAATTTTACCACTAAGGACCAAAACAATTTCTACGTAAATTACCACGATGATTTTTCCACGCGAGCTTGAGTGCAAAGGCCGTAAATTACGAGACAATGTTTTATCGGTAGGTGCTTTATCTATTAATCAGATAATGAAGTTACTCAGGTAACATTGATTTCGAGTATAAACTTCTGTTTATACTTTTTAACGTAAGTACCATAACACACTTTAGTATGACACGATTTCCGTTAATGATAGTCGGTCGCGGAGTGATTGCGTAATCGGAAGTTTTGGAACAGCAAACTGGTAACATCGTATTGTTTTCGTTTCAAAAATTATTTCCAGAATAGTGCGATGCTTTCGGAGAGTTCTCAGTAGTGTTGTTAATTTTCCGGAAAAATAAAAATTGATAACATAAATTAATGTTTTTATCTTTTTATCGATATAAAATGTCTAAAATCAGTAAACATACTACAAAACATTAACATTGTTACCTTGTTAATCAGTTTAAACTAGTCTAGAGGTTTAGTTTTACTTTTAGATTCGAAAAAATGATACGAAAATGCCGCCTTAATTAATTTTGCAAACAATATTAGACTAATCATGGAATGATTTTTTTTCGGAAAAATACGGAAAGTTTTACGGACAAAAGGTCTTGGTCATTTTCCGATTTACAACACTAGTTCTCAACCCTTAGCGACGTAATGATTTATATGGTCATTGGCTAAACGGCCAAAATATACCTCTCCTCGGAAAAGTTTTTAATTTTAAGTGAAGCGTAACTGTATCCGTGGTTCTGCGGTAGAACGCTCACCAGTCGTGCAAGAGGGCTCGGGTTCGAATCCCGGCCGATTAAAAAATTATACTACACCCAATGAGAAAAAAAGGGTGCTTTTGGAAAAACCTTTTCCCTGATTCTAAGAAACTGGGTACGCAGTGATTACCCTTTGCCCCGAAAATGCGAACGCGTTCGCAGGCCTGACAGACTGACAGACAGACATAGTGGTTGTATAACCCCTCCTAGGGTACAAAGTCCCCTCGGAGAGGTAAAAATTGATTCAGACTTACGCTAATTACGTTACTTAATTAGGATTTTGAAATGAAGGAAATTAGATAAACACTATTTTGCATATTCTCAACCATAGAGTGGAAGACTATTAGCGAAACTTGTGAACACTTTTCGTACACAACGTCTTTTTTCCAGGCGTGAATTAAACAAGTTGGCCTAAAGGTAATGTACAATATCTAGATAAAAAAGTAAGTGTTTACTCTAAAAAAGTAAAAACAACGCCATCGCTCTTCGGACTACATTTATTCACGCCTCGAAAACAAGTTAGCCATTAGGATTCATATTTAACGCGCTTCCATAGGGCGTTCCACTCTATGCGAATGGGTTACTCTATGTTCTCAACCATATTTAATCCAAGGTTTCAACTTTCCACCAAAAAGTTTTGTTGTTTTTTTTAAGTGGCTCTCAATAAAAATATAACACGGTTTTCACTTCTCAAAGCCATCATAATCTCGAAACGTCGAATCGGGACAGTCACTCGCGGTGGTAGGATGGGGTGAGATCGGGAAAAGGGTTGGGTTCCCCTTCGAATGGCGTTTCTAATTAAACTATTCGGTCAACCGTCGAATAGCTCGCCAACTTAAAAAGGGTCGAAGCGGAGTACGGCTCCCTTGATGAGCGCCTAAATGGAATCTATTCGTCATCATTCTGCGCCATCGCTTTTTTGCGATAATTTTTAAAATGGGAGAGACAGTTAGCGGGGAGGACACTGAAAGGGTTTCGCAAATTTCCTCGGGGAAGACCATCTCCTAGTGACACGTGAAAAGGAATTTCACCCCTCTCGCGTCGGGTATTGTACGTACGGTAGTCGAATGACTGGGGATTTGTCAGCTAATTAGCTCGGATGTTTCACCTTTAGTCATCATCCTTCGGAATAAAATTCTTTTGCACGCGTTGATTTGGCATTCTATAACAATGACGCTTTTATTTTTCATCGGGTCACAAGCCGCTAGAGTTGAAACCAGCGAGTAATTGGATCATAATAAAATTGGATTCGCAAATAACGTTTTTGGTGTTAGGACCAAAACGTGTTGCGTGTTCAGTTACAAAAACTACTATTTGTAGATGTTTCTTAAATTTACTGGTCTAAACGAGTTTTGTGTGGAGCTAGGAGTCAGTAGCGGCACTAAGGTTTTTTCACGGGTGGGCTAAATATTTTGTGGCCCTTACCATTTTAGTTACCCCTTATAATTTGGTGGCAGCTGTGGCTTGCCCTCCAATATGTCTCTTATAGCTTCTACATATTTAAAAATTTGAAAATTTAACTCAAAGTATAAATTGCACTCTTCTCTTTTTTTTACTAAACTCGTCAACAACCAACAAAGGATTGTCTCTTAACCTATTAGATAAATCTCTATTTATAGAGAGCAAGGCTAAATTTGTTAATCGATTTTCAGACATTGTTGTTCTTAAAAATGATTCGAGTCTATTAAGTGTACTAAAACTACGCTCTGAAATAGTATTAGCAACAGGTATGCGTAATACAATTTGGAAATATTTTACGAGATCTGGGAATGCCTGCTCGTATGTCAATAAATATTTATAGCAATCGGAAACATTTTGCAAATTTTGAGGTTTAAGATATTCATTGGTTTCAAGCTGCGTTTGCAAACTTTCTGTGTTTATGTTTTCACCGCTTTTGGTACTAAATAACATTTTAGCAACGTTGACCTGATTTTTCAGAGACTCCATTTCAAAATTAAATCTTTTGTAGTTTTGACAAAACGCAGTAATTTTTTCAACGTTCAAAAACTCGCTCGAATTTTGGTCTGATGCGCAAAGTTCTTCATAAATAGAACAATTTTCTAACAATCTTTTTTTCATTTCTAATACGAATCTATCTAAAATTTCAAAATAAGTTGCTTTAAGTTGGTCGCCAATAGTTTTGAACTCCGTTTCCCGACTTCCTATAGTACCCGTTATTATGGTACCTTTTAACCTTTTGTTTTGAATAATTTTTCTTTTCATGGGTACTTTGACGGAACTATTCTTTTCTGGTACTGGAATTGAGGCTGAGAGAGCTAATTGTTTCGCAACATCCCAAATTTGATCGAATCTTTCAGAATTTCGGTCTGTTTCTAACTTTTTTATTGTGGCACCGCAAATTGCTACGGCTTGAGTTATAACTACTTTTGGATTTTGCAAATATTCAGACAACACATTTGTTACGCCTAAAATCTCATCTAATGCTACGACCATTAATAAAATGCTGAAATTTTGAAGCTGGGAATGGTACTCTCTACATTCGGCTGCTTCCTCAGATTTGCCACTTTCAATTAAGTTTTCTAAAGCTAAAACTACAGCATTATATCTAGTTGTAAAAAAATGTATACATTTTTTTACTGGACCATCTAGTGTCACAACTCTGGGGTAATTTTAATATTACATCGTATTCAAGCTCTTTTTGGGCCTCTTGAAAATACTCACTTCGAAGTGACGAATTACTTTGAAATGTATAAATTGCCTGTAACAACCCAAGTGTTTCACGAATTATTGGTACATTCTTACAGGTATCCACCTAAACTAAATTTAGGCGATGGGCGTAACAGTGCACATATGGACACATCCCACCCACAGCATCCTTAATCCTAATGTTCACTCCCGACTTACTTCCACTCATTACACTCGCTCCGTCATATGTTTGCGCTACACAGTTTGATATTTTTAACCCATTTGATAAAAGAATATTAATAATCAGCGTCAAATTTATGTAAATCAACAAAAGACAAAAACGTTTCAAGAACCTCTCCCTTAGTGGTGGTAAATCGAACACAAACACTTAGTTGTTCTACACCGCCTTTGTCCCTAGTTTCGTCAGCAATTATTGCGTAAAAACCACCCGAATCATTAATATCCTGAATAATCATTCTTTGAACAAGTGCACCACTAGTGTTAATAAGCTCGTTTGGTATTGATCCGTGGGTATATTTTGCTACATTGGGCATGCTATCTACTTTTTTCTTTAAGTCAGGTGAAATGCGCTTTAACAATTCTAGGATTTCAATGAAATTTCCACGATTTTGCTGATCGTCGTTCTCTCGATGCCCTCTTAACGCGATATCCTGTTGAGCGCATGTTAAAACAATTTGCACATGGGCGGATAAAACTTCTCTGTTTCGAATAGTATCTAAACGGTGTTGCTTATTTATCTCTGAAGTTATAGCTCCTCGTTTCTTAGACTGTAAAAAATGTATGTACTTCGTTTCCGCTAATTGGTCGGTCGATTTCTCGGAAGTAAAATGTTCGTGAAATTTCTCATTCATATTTTTCCAATTTTTAAAACCAGTTGTGAAATATGTTTTTTTACCACTGCTTGGAAAATGACGGCAGCAAAAACAGTATACCATGTCATTTTCTACAGAATATTCCAAAAAGGGATATTTTACATAATAAATACTATTGAAACTTCGTTTTTGACCCCTAATAATCGTTTGGGGAAATGATAAGAGCCTTGGTTGAGCGAGTGGAGAATCCATGTCGATACTAATGTCAAGAATAATTTGAGTTGCATTTAAATCAGATAGAGCAGGAGTTAAATGGTGCACGATACTGCTATTCTCATGGAGTTCTCGGGAATTCCTGGAAGCGACAAATGAAAGTGCAATGTCATTTGAATTGTTTGATTCACTTTCACTAGGAGCTCCTATTAAGATATTATCAATAACTGATTCTTCAATGCCTTCTACAACTTTATCGAAAACATTTTAACTCGTCTGCAACATAGAATGTTTATTTATAACATCGTTCGATTTATTAGTTGAAAGATTACTTTCAACGTGAACCCCTATAGCGTCCTTCAATAAGCTTATTTTATTGTCAGTACTATTTTGTTTTGGTTCGGATTCTAGCGATTTGTTTTCGTTGTGGGAAAGTTGATTTTTTAAAGATTCAGTAGTGGTTGGTAAGTCAAGTTTGTTCGCAATTGCATTTAATTGAGTTTGTTCTAAGACTGGAATTGATGTTTTGAAGTACTTATTTAAAGCCCCTTTTTGAGAATTTAAAAATTCTTGACTGGCTTTTCGCTTTTTGCGACTTTGGCTTCCGGACGGAAATTTTCTCCCACTCATTTCTACAATTTTTTTTAATTTGTCAATACTTAAATAGTTAAATTTACCGGATATAATTATCTAAAATGTATCTCTAAAATCCTTCTAATTCTCGAGGAATATTTATCTTAGTAAATAATAAGACTAAGTTTCTAAGATATTAGAAAAATAACTAATAATAGTAATTTGCCTTGACAAAGGCGGTTTGGAAAATATATATCTACTAGCTAGCTCTGAAAAATGCTTTTTGGAAAAATTAACTATTAATAGTTAATTAGCCTTTAAAAGGCTGTTGAAATAATTTGAAATAAAATCAAACTATCAACTAGTCATTTAGCTAAGTGTTTATATTTTAAAAAAGCGCATTAGGGCTTCTTTAAACCTCGAGGAGGTAGAAGTCCGCTCTTGCTAAAATATTAGAACAGAAAAGACTAAACTACTTATAATTCGAGAAAGACTTTCAAAATATATATCTACTAATAGTTAGCTAGCCTTGAAAAAGGCTGTTTGGAAAAATTAATTATTAATAGTTAATTAGCCTTTAAAAGGCTGTTGAAATAATTTGAAATAAAATTAAACTATCAACTAGTCATTTAGCTAAGTGTTTATATTTTAAACAAGCGCATTAGCCTTAGGGCTTCTTTAAACCTCGAGGAGGTAGAAGTCCGCTCTTGCCAGAAAGACTAAAGACTTAAAATTCGAGGAAGACTTTCAAAATAGACCTGACTCGTTCTGGAGCTCAAAACGAAATGGAAAGAAATGTTTTTTAAAAAAAAAGCAGCTTAGCGGTCGAGCCTGGCATTGACCATATTTCGCAAAAGTGGTGAAATCGAAAAACCGCAGAATTTTCCAGGAAGCGAGAAGAGCAAGGTCGTTTTATTGTTGTGGCTATCGTCGCGTTTACTGGACCCCTTTCTGAGCTTGTATCCGAGCGTCGGATTCCGAGCATTGACGTGCATGCCCGCTGGGGTATTTCCCGAAATTCCCCCAAGCCCCTTTCTTTTCTTTCAATTGTTCATTAAACTTTCTCTCCATTTCCGCTCCCTTCGCCTCCCGAATCTATCTGTTTATGGTCTACTATCTTTTTGAGTAAACGAATTGATTTTTAAAGATTTTCCCCCCCGAAAAACTTTACTTGGCAATAAAAACATAAAGAAATTTCAAATATGTGGCCTCTTAAATATAAATATGTGGCCCTTTTAATATAAATATGTGGCCCCTCTCAGAAATGCATTGGGGCTAAAGCCCACTTCAGCCCACCCTTAACGCCGCTACTGGCTAGGAGCAACAAACACAGCACCCCACACAAGGAGAACGCAACCCGTCAAAAGTCGTGCATTTTCTTGCGTACAGTTTTCATTGGTTAGACGCTTTAGCGCCCGCTGTCGTCGGAAGGGGAAAATTCGGAAATTGTCTTCCCCCTTTCCTAAAACGTTCTACGTAAAAGTTCGTCCAATGAAATTTGTACGCAACACTGCGTTAGCGTGTTTAAAGGCTAGCGGCGCTCTCCTTGTGTTTGTTGCTCCTAGGTGTGGAGTTTGTCAATAGCTAACATTTATGGATTTGGTAATCCTTCTATTAACTTGTCAGTGGCCGAATAAAGCTAGGTGGTACAATGGAAAACACGCGCGGATAATAATGAAAGTACCATACTTATGGTTTTTATGTAATTTATGAGGAGTTGTTTACGTGATACATTTCTCAACATCAAACTAAATCTAAACTAAACATTTTTCGTACTTCATTTTGCTATTTCTCACCGGCATTTTGAAAACACTTTATAGATTTCGTTTCGCGCTAGAACGGGAAATTGCGTGATTTTAAATCAACCATATCCTATTGTAGTTGTTTGCTAGTAGTTAGTATTTTCACGAAATATATCTTTCCTTGTCTAGTTCGGCATTGGATAGGTAGCCTACGTTAACTAAATATTTTTCAAATTATAGTAATATTATAAGTGGAATACTAACGCAATCAATGATATATCGATATTTCAATGCTTAAAATCGTTTGTTTCAAACCAATAATTGAGTGTAAGGTTTCGCTCAAATATCTGAATAATTGAATTTTGTCCAAACCTTCGACAATCTCATACTCCAAAGGAAGAAAGCACTCTAACAGAAAAATTTAAGATTAATGTAGGAGCGTGGAAGGAATTTTTTTAAATGACCACCAGGTGAGCGAGAATGGCGGACATAGTGAGTGGAAATGGCACGAAATAGAGCCTACACCGCCTTTAAGTAAAATACGATCTTGGAGAAACTGAAAGAGCTTATCTTCAACGAAAACTTCATTCATATTTCATTCTTCCCGTTCCTATTGAACGTCCTGGAGACGCATAAACTTGGCGCCGAGAGTCCATTTATTTTAACAAGTCCCGAGTTGACGAAACAAAGAGCGACTAAATCCCGACCCCTGGCGGCCACCTCACGTATTATTTACTGCCATCCCCCGTTCGCGTTTAAGAATATTAAAAAGAGACAATAGTCGGAACAAATCAGAGGGTTGCTGAGAGGGGGAAGATTTAAAATTGGAACGGACTCGACGCGTGCTCGGCGGAGAAGAGGGCTTAAAGGCGGAGTTATCGCCGGTCCCCGATGGATGCCGCTGTTCCGACGCCGATAAACTCCTCTTTAAAGATGAAAGTCGTTATTTCTCTCTGCGGGACAATTACTCTTCGAGCTTTTCAACGAGAGGGCCCCAAGTTACGCTACCAATATTGACCAATTCCAAAAATTCAACAGAAATTTATGCTCTCTGCCATGAACGTATTTCACTAGCCCGAAACGTTTGAGTTCTACTTTTTTTTAGAAGCGTCAAGTACTACACCTAGGTCAAACTGTAATTAGCCAATCGATTTGAAACAATAACTACATGTGTCGGGGGACCTACTTGTTTAAAATATTCTTTCTTAACAAAATAATTTAGAATATACCAAATTTTTTTACTATTTAAGATCAATTAAATTAATTTAATATTTAAATTCAGTTTTTATTAAAGTTTATTATAGAAGTTGTTTTGTAATAAAATTATTTAAATTCATTAACTAATAAACTAGGATCTGTAATTTCGGGGCACTAAACAGGATAACGACTCAAATACGCAACCCACCATCAATTATAATAAATTTAATTAAAAATTAACCCTTTTTATTTACGGTTTTACCTCTGGAAAGCTAAATTGCGACTATTAGTTAAAATAATTCATAATAAATAATAATAATAATTATCAGCAAGGCTAAACAGGTGGCCGGGTTACAATGCGTAGGAGGGTGGTGGAAAGCCCTCCTACGCATTGTAAACCGGCCACCGGTAATTGCCTTTACAAGTCCCTAGTTGACTTAGGCATTAGCTTAGAAATAATAAATAAATAAAACTTTGATATGTGGCGGAGCATTTTAAACGCCTTTCCCCGTCCAACCTGTGACATTTAGTAACGCTTATTCCCTCATCCTTACTGCTGTATATAATTTGTGAATAGGCCTTTCTGAAACGAGATTGGATAATAAACAATAATTTGGGTGAAGGAAATGATGCCATTAACACAAAATAGTGATTGTGAAATGAGATAAAGTTTGGAGGTTAGAATTGCAATGTACAATGTGTTCCAAGCATTATTAGAACATTTTTCTTGATCAAATAGTCGAATATATAATTAGAAATAATTCGTATTCGATATACTATTTGGTATTCGATATACTATTTGGTATTCGATATACTATTTGGTATTCGATATACTATTTGGTATTCGATATACTATTTGGTATTCGATATACTATTTTGTATTCGGTATACTATTTGGTATTCGATATATTATCTGGTATTCGATATACTATTTGGTATTCGATATACTATTTGGTATTCGATATACTATTTGGTATTCGATATACTATTTGGTATTCGATATACTATTTGGTATTCGATATACTATTTGGTATTCGATATACTATTTGGTATTCGATATACTATTTGGTATTCGATATACTATTTGGTATTCGATATACTATTTGTTAAACGATCCGTTTACAGGCCCTGTTTTTTTAATTAAAAATTATTCGACCAAACTATACGAAGTCTTAAATATTTACTTAGAATACAAATATTTGGTATTCCATTCGTTCTATGCAGGTGTGCAACTACCATATTTTGGTCTATCTTGTGTTTATACAACGTAAATGATTATCAGACGAGTAAAAGTTAAAAAGTGTCGTCTTCGTATCAGCCATATAAAGCGGTGAAAATGTGGTTGGAAAGGTAAATGCCCTACGACGAAAATAAACGGATCAGCCGCCGAATTAGTCACTCCGGAGGGAAGCGCCTCGGCCTGGAGGTAGCTAACAAGCTGGCCAAAGGACCAAGCTATCCCGCCGCTTAAGTAGCGCCTACATTTGCGAAACCGAATAATTGGGGATAAAAGATAGGTACTTAAAAACATTTTAATACTAATTTCATTTAATTAATTGAATATTAATATAATTAATTGAATATTAATTTAATTAATTGAATATTAATTTAATTAATTGAATATTAATTTAATTAATTGAATATTAATTTAATTAATTGAATATTAATTTAATTAATTGAATATTAATATAATTAATTGAATATTAATTTAATTAATTGAATATTAATTTAATTAATTGAATATTAATTTAATTAATTGAATATTAATATAATTAATTGAATATTAATTTAATTAATTGAATATTAATATAATTAATTGAATATTAATTTAATTAATTGAATATTAATTTAATTAATTGAATATTAATTTAATTAATTGAATATTAATTTAATTAATTGAATATTAATTTAATTAATTGAATATTAATTTAATTAATTGAATATTAATTTAATTAATTGAATATTAATTTAATTAATTGAATATTAATTTAATTAATTGAATATTAATTTAATTAATTGAATATTAATTTAATTAATTGAATATTAATTTAATTAATTGAATATTAATTTAATTAATTGAATATTAATTTAATTAATTGAATATTAATTTAATTAATTGAATATTAATTTAATTAATTGAATATTAATTTAATTAATTGAATATTAATTTAATTAATTGAATATTAATTTAATTAATTGAATATTAATTTAATTAATTGAATATTAATTTAATTAATTGAATATTAATTTAATTAATTGAATATTAATTTAATTAATTGAATATTAATTTAATTAATTGAATATTAATTTAATTAATTGAATATTAATTTAATTAATTGAATATTAATTTAATTAATTGAATATTAATTTAATTAATTGAATATTAATTTAATTAATTGAATATTAATTTAATTAATTGAATATTAATTTAATTAATTGAATATTAATTTAATTAATTGAATATTAATTTAATTAATTGAATATTAATTTAATTAATTGAATATTAATTTAATTAATTGACTATTAATTTAATTAATTGAATATTAATTTAATTAATTGACTATTAATTTAATTAATTGAAAATTAATTTAATTAATTGAAAATTAATTTAATTAATTGAAAATTAATTTAATTAATTGAAAATTAATTTAATTAATTGAAAATTAATTTAATTAATTGAAAATTAATTTAATTAATTGAATATTAATTTAATTAATTGAAAATTAATTTAATTAATTGAAAATTAATTTAATTAATTGAAAATTAATTTAATTAATTGAAAATTAATTTAATTAATTGAAAATTAATTTAATTAATTGAAAATTAATTTAATTAATTGAAAATTAATTTAATTAATTGAAAATTAATTTAATTAATTGAAAATTAATTTAATTAATTGAATATTAATTTAATTAATTGAAAATTAATTTAATTAATTGAATATTAATTTAATTAATTGAAAATTAATTTAATTAATTGAATATTAATTTAATTAATTGAATATTAATTTAATTAATTGAATATTAATTTAATTAATTGAATATTAATTTAATTAATTGAATATTAATTTAATTAATTGAATATTAATTTAATTAATTGAATATTAATTTAATTAATTGAATATTAATTTAATTAATTGAATATTAATTTAATTAATTGAATATTAATTTAATTAATTGAATATTAATTTAATTAATTGAATATTAATTTAATTAATTGAATATTAATTTAATTAATTGAATATTAATTTAATTAATTGAATATTAATTTAATTAATTGAATATTAATTTAATTAATTGAATATTAATTTAATTAATTGAATATTAATTTAATTAATTGAATATTAATTTAATTAATTGAATATTAATTTAATTAATTGAATATTAATTTAATTAATTGAATATTAATTTAATTAATTGAATATTAATTTAATTAATTGAATATTAATTTAATTAATTGAATATTAATTTAATTAATTGAATATTAATTTAATTAATTGAATATTAATTTAATTAATTGAATATTAATTTAATTAATTGAATATTAATTTAATTAATTGAATATTAATTTAATTAATTGAATATTAATTTAATTAATTGAATATTAATTTAATTAATTGAATATTAATTTAATTAATTGAATATTAATTTAATTAATTGAATATTAATTTAATTAATTGAATATTAATTTAATTAATTGAATATTAATTTAATTAATTGAATATTAATTTAATTAATTGAATATTAATTTAATTAATTGAATATTAATTTAATTAATTGAATATTAATTTAATTAATTGAATATTAATTTAATTAATTGAATATTAATTTAATTAATTGAATATTAATTTAATTAATTGAATATTAATTTAATTAATTGAATATTAATTTAATTAATTGAATATTAATTTAATTAATTGAATATTAATTTAATTAATTGAATATTAATTTAATTAATTAATATTAATTTAATTAATTGAATATTAATTTAATTAATTAATATTAATTTAATTAATTAATATTAATTTAATTAATTGAATATTAATTTAATTAATTGAATATTAATTTAATTAATTGAAAATTAATTTAATTAATTGAAAATTAATTTAATTAATTGAAAATTAATTTAATTAATTGAAAATTAATTTAATTAATTGAAAATTAATTTAATTAATTGAATATTAATTTAATTAATTGAATATTAATTTAATTAATTGAATATTAATTTAATTAATTGAATATTAATTTAATTAATTGAATATTAATTTAATTAATTGAATATTAATTTAATTAATTGAATATTAATTTAATTAATTGAATATTAATTTAATTAATTGAATATTAATTTAATTAATTGAATATTAATTTAATTAATTGAATATTAATTTAATTAATTGAATATTAATTTAATTAATTGAATATTAATTTAATTAATTGAATATTAATTTTATTAATTGAATATTAATTTAATTAATTGAATATTAATTTAATTAATTGAATATTAATTTAATTAATTGAATATTAATTTAATTAATTGAATATTAATTTAATTAATTGAATATTAATTTAATTAATTGAATATTAATTTAATTAATTGAATATTAATTTAATTAATTGAATATTAATTTAATTAATTGAATATTAATTTAATTAATTGAATATTAATTTAATTAATTGAATATTAATTTAATTAATTGAATATTAATTTAATTAATTGAATATTAATTTAATTAATTGAATATTAATTTAATTAATTGAATATTAATTTAATTAATTGAATATTAATTTAATTAATTGACTATTAATTTAATTAATTGAAAATTAATTTAATTAATTGAAAATTAATTTAATTAATTGAAAATTAATTTAATTAATTGAAAATTAATTTAATTAATTGAAAATTAATTTAATTAATTGAAAATTAATTTAATTAATTGAATATTAATTTAATTAATTGAAAATTAATTTAATTAATTGAAAATTAATTTAATTAATTGAAAATTAATTTAATTAATTGAAAATTAATTTAATTAATTGAATATTAATTTAATTAATTGAAAATTAATTTAATTAATTGAATATTAATTTAATTAATTGAAAATTAATTTAATTAATTGAATATTAATTTAATTAATTGAAAATTAATTTAATTAATTGAATATTAATTTAATTAATTGAATATTAATTTAATTAATTGAATATTAATTTAATTAATTGAATATTAATTTAATTAATTGAATATTAATTTAATTAATTGAATATTAATTTAATTAATTGAATATTAATTTAATTAATTGAATATTAATTTAATTAATTGAATATTAATTTAATTAATTGAATATTAATTTAATTAATTGAATATTAATTTAATTAATTGAATATTAATTTAATTAATTGAATATTAATTTAATTAATTGAATATTAATTTAATTAATTGAATATTAATTTAATTAATTGAATATTAATTTAATTAATTGAATATTAATTTAATTAATTGAATATTAATTTAATTAATTGAATATTAATTTAATTAATTGAATATTAATTTAATTAATTGAATATTAATTTAATTAATTGAATATTAATTTAATTAATTGAATATTAATTTAATTAATTGAATATTAATTTAATTAATTGAATATTAATTTAATTAATTGAATATTAATTTAATTAATTGAATATTAATTTAATTAATTGAATATTAATTTAATTAATTGAATATTAATTTAATTAATTGAATATTAATTTAATTAATTGAATATTAATTTAATTAATTGAATATTAATTTAATTAATTGAATATTAATTTAATTAATTGAATATTAATTTAATTAATTGAATATTAATTTAATTAATTGAATATTAATTTAATTAATTGAATATTAATTTAATTAATTGAATATTAATTTAATTAATTGAATATTAATTTAATTAATTGAATATTAATTTAATTAATTGAATATTAATTTAATTAATTGAATATTAATTTAATTAATTGAATATTAATTTAATTAATTGAATATTAATTTAATTAATTGAATATTAATTTAATTAATTGAATATTAATTTAATTAATTGAATATTAATTTAATTAATTGAATATTAATTTAATTAATTGAATATTAATTTAATTAATTGAATATTAATTTAATTAATTGAATATTAATTTAATTAATTGAATATTAATTTAATTAATTAATATTAATTTAATTAATTGAATATTAATTTAATTAATTGAATATTAATTTAATTAATTAATATTAATTTAATTAATTGAAAATTAATTTAATTAATTGAAAATTAATTTAATTAATTGAAAATTAATTTAATTAATTGAAAATTAATTTAATTAATTGAAAATTAATTTAATTAATTGAAAATTAATTTAATTAATTGAATATTAATTTAATTAATTGAATATTAATTTAATTAATTGAATATTAATTTAATTAATTGAATATTAATTTAATTAATTGAATATTAATTTAATTAATTGAATATTAATTTAATTAATTGAATATTAATTTAATTAATTGAATATTAATTTAATTAATTGAATATTAATTTAATTAATTGAATATTAATTTAATTAATTGAATATTAATTTAATTAATTGAATATTAATTTAATTAATTGAATATTAATTTAATTAATTGAATATTAATTTAATTAATTGAATATTAATTTAATTAATTGAATATTAATTTAATTAATTGAATATTAATTTAATTAATTGAATATTAATTTAATTAATTGAATATTAATTTAATTAATTGAATATTAATTTAATTAATTGAATATTAATTTAATTAATTGAATATTAATTTAATTAATTGAATATTAATTTAATTAATTGAATATTAATTTAATTAATTGAATATTAATTTAATTAATTGAATATTAATTTAATTAATTGAATATTAATTTAATTAATTGAATATTAATTTAATTAATTGAATATTAATTTAATTAATTGAATATTAATTTAATTAATTGAATATTAATTTAATTAATTGAATATTAATTTAATTAATTGAATATTAATTTAATTAATTGAATATTAATTTAATTAATTGAATATTAATTTAATTAATTGAATATTAATTTAATTAATTGAATATTAATTTAATTAATTGAATATTAATTTAATTAATTGAATATTAATTTAATTAATTGAATATTAATTTAATTAATTGAATATTAATTTAATTAATTGAATATTAATTTAATTAATTGAATATTAATTTAATTAATTGAATATTAATTTAATTAATTGAATATTAATTTAATTAATTGAATATTAATTTAATTAATTGAAAATTAATTTAATTAATTGAAAATTAATTTAATTAATTGAAAATTAATTTAATTAATTGAAAATTAATTTAATTAATTGAATATTAATTTAATTAATTGAATATTAATTTAATTAATTGAATATTAATTTAATTAATTGAATATTAATTTAATTAATTGAATATTAATTTAATTAATTGAATATTAATTTAATTAATTGGATATTAATTTGGTTATTAATTTAATATTACTTTGGTTATTAATTTATTATTAATTTGGTTATTAATTTAATATTAATTTGGTTATTAATTTAATATTAATTTGGTTAATAATTTAATGTTAATTTGGTTATTAATTTAATATTAATTTGGTTATTAATTTAATATTAATTTGGTTATTAATTTAATGTTAATTTGGTTATTAATTTAATATTAATTTGGTTATTAATTTAATATTAATTTGGTTATTAATTTAATATTAATTTGGTTATTAATTTATTATTAATTTGGTTATTAATTTAATATTAATTTGGTTATTAATTTAATATTAATTTGGTTATTAATTTAATATTAATTTGGTTATTAATTTAATATTTATTTGGTTATTAATTTAATATTAATTTGGTTATTAATTTAATATTAATTTGGTTATTAATTTAATATTAATTTGGTTATTAATTTAATATTAATTTGGTTATTAATTTAATGTTAATTTGGTTATTAATTTAATATTAATTTGGTTATTAATTTAATGTTAATTTGGTTATTAATTTAATATTAATTTGGTTATTAATTTAATATTAATTTGGTTATTAATTTAATATTAATTTGGGTATTAATTTATTATTAATTTGGTTATTAATTTAATATTAATTTGGTTATTAATTTAATATTAATTTGGTTATTAATTTAATATTAATTTGGTTATTAATTTAATATTAATTTGGTTATTAATTTAATATTAATTTGGTTATTAATTTAATATTAATTTGGTTATTAATTTAATATTAATTTGGTTATTAATTTAATATTAATTTGGTTATTAATTTATTATTAATTTGGTTATTAATTTAATATTAATTTGGTTATTAATTTAATATTAATTTGGTTATTAATTTATTATTAATTTGGTTATTAATTTAATATTAATTTGGTTATTAATTTATTATTAATTTGGTTATTAATTTAATATTAATTTGGTTATTAATTTAATATTAATTTGGTTATTAATTTATTATTAATTTGGTTATTAATTTAATATTAATTTGATTATTAATTTATTATTAATTTGGTTATTAATTTAATATTAATTTGGTTATTAATTTATTATTAATTTGGTTATTAATTTAATATTAATTTGGTTATTAATTTAATATTAATTTGGTTATTAATTTAATATTAATTTGGTTATTAATTTATTATTAATTTGGTTATTAATTTAATATTAATTAGGAGGGCTCCATATACCTAGAACAAACAGCGACGAAGCCCTCTATATCCTGGGAAACTGTTTGCAGACATCCAAGGGGGCCGCTCTACCTTGGACCACGGTGTCAACCAAAACAAAATTGTTCCCTTTTATCAGATTATAAATTCGGCGTCATCTATGACTGAAAATGGAAAGTGGATGCGCGACTCCGAGAGACCGAGTATCTGCACGAGAGAGCGCGTGCTAGAGAGAGAGCGACTGAGTTTCGGATGTGAGTCAACTCCTCTCAACGGATAATTTTCGCCGACTATCGTAGAACAGGAAGAAGAGAAAACGGATAAGGGCTTATCTGGGTCCTCCTTTCGGGTACCTTCGTTTCGCGGCGTTATTATTTACAGGTTGCGAGCGCGCGCACCCCGAAAAGCCGGCCAAATCCGTAATCGCAATTGACGTGATTAAGTGGCGTTTCCCTTATCGGCTGCGCACCCGATAACCACGCCATCTGCCGCTCGATTGAAGCGTCACTCTCCGCGCCACAAATCAGAGGGAGGCGCCCTGATTTCTGCTTAAGATAAGGGGTTTGTTCTTCTCGAACTTGGGTGAATAACGCTAATCGAGCCCGACCACGCAGCCCTTTGGTCGCGACGATATTTAGCTTTATATATTTAAAAAAAAATAAAACAGGGGTGCGCTGGTGCTGGTTCCTTCCGACTACCGTTAAAACACCCGCATTCAAACGGCATCACCCCTATCGCGCGGTGTATCTACCCTGACTTAATTGAAAGGAATTGAATTCTAATAAAAAGTTGTCCAAATTTGGATTTAGTTGAATTTGCGGTCGATAGATCTATTATATTTTGAAGGTGGATTTATAGAGATATCTTCAAAGATGCTACAATTTAATCTTCAAAAAATGGCTAATGAAGATTATTATGAAATTTACAAAAACAAATATGTTAAGAAAGTTATTTATTTTGTTGATTCGAAACGATACTATTAGACAAACAACTAAAAAAGCTATTATTAAATATAAAAAAATATGGTTTGTACGAAATCATCTGTTTCCTTGATGCGAAAAGATACTACACTTTGATCTTAGACCAACAACTAAAAACGTTATTTTTAAATATAATAAATATTTATGGTTTATACGAAATCATCTGCTATCTTGGTGCGAAAAACATTTTTTAAGTATTTAGTAGAAAGCAAATATTTTAGTGAAGCCCATTTACACTTGAATATTTATTTACGTTAATTAGAAAAATTATGTTATAGAATTACAACAATTAAAGTAACAACAATTAATCTATTGTTCTTCTCTCTTGGTATGGATATTAAAAAAATAAATATATATATAAAATCAGACTGATATTTTTCGCTTTATCCAGGTAATTAATAATTTAAATTAGGCCTAATATTTTTCACGGTTGTTAAATAGTTGTAAATTTCAAAGTTACACACTGCTGGCGCCATCTAGTAAGATTTAGCGAATTTAAAAAGCCGCATCTAATACCGTTATCTTTCTGAATGCCAAAATCCTTTTAAACATCTTGAAATTGGCCTGCGATTTTCAAATCCTCTAAAGTTGAGATGTAAAATGCCGTATATACACAACTGACAATAATTGATTGATATGTTTAGCTTTTTGGGGATCATAATGCCGCTACTGTAGTTCTTCTATGTTTCCACTGATTCATCGGATTATCCCAGAAGCGCCAAAGAGGAGTTTTCCCCTCTAGCATCCACTCCCGAAAGGAAGATCCTGATATCTGCCAAAATCGATCGTAAGTCTTTCACAACAACGCACCTTTTCTACTGCTTTCCGAGTTCTAATAGACTACTCAGAGCACGAGGCGGATACTCTTGTTTGTTCTGGAACGAATAGTGTTACTCAACACCGAAAACTACTTTTCCCAGGGCATGGGAAGATTTTGATTACTTTTTATACCTTTGCAGTCTGTAAAGTCAGATCTGCCTGCTTAGAAGTTGAATTTGGAGCAGCTCCACTGGTGAAGCGGGAGAATAGTTTAATTTAGTTTACGCACGAACTATGACGTCAATGAGTTACACTTTTAATACCCTACCTCGAAATAAAAGAACAGGAGAAATGTTTTTAGTACTCATTTACTCGTTTTCGTAAATAATTTTACACCAGCTTTGTTACACGAATTCGAGCTATTCGCGAGGACCCTACCTCGAAATATAGGAATAGACGATTTAGTATTTAGTATCCACTAATTCATTTTTGGAAATCGTTGAATTTCATTGGAGGGAAAAGGGCCAACTATAGGCTTCGAGCTTAGGAAATATAGTGCCATCTGCCTTAATATCCGCCAACTAAATATGTGAAGAAATAGTGGACGACCTTTGAATTTCCATGATTTTCGGTTGAAACTGTTAGCTGTTGGGCAGATAAAATTTTGAAAGAGCAGACAGCTTTCATACATTCAATTTAAATCTCGATGGGTAGGCGCCGATACTTGTGTCGAAAATTTAAACTACGCACGAAGCCTATACCAACCTCGAAATACCAGAACAGTCCAAACATATCCACCTATTGTGTACTAGCGTAACGCGGGAAAGCCAGAAAGAAGGGTCTAGAGAGTCGAGAGGGAGGGAGATAAGCTAACTCGAGGACGAACATTGGCGGATGACTAATCGTCCATAGAGCGCCCTGGTTTGCAACCGGATGTCGGAGCGAGGTGACGCGCTATTTTTTCTTCAGTTGGTGTACCACGCTGCTAATAAAGATCATCTCCGCACCAGGGACATTCCATCAGCCGCCCTAGAATGAGCTCCTCACTTATAGCTTATTGATTTAGCCAAAATAAGGGGCTTCGCGAATGGACCTCTCCTCTGGGGGCGATGCTGATGTATTCAGTAGATTATGACAAGGCCCTCCGATGATTCTGTTACTTCGTTTGCTTCCCCCCTCCCTACCTTTAACCACCGGAACTCCACGACACTTTCGCTTAGAATTCGTCTACAATCTGTAACAATCGCCTATAACTCCAAGCCAGATTTCCCGCACGGTACCGATGAGTCCTAATAGGACGAAACCGGTCAATCATTGGAATTTCTGGCTATATTAAGTTTTTTCCCCAAAGATCTATTTGGTCCGAGATTCGCGCCTTTATGTTTACTACGAGTTCTTTGTAAGTTTTTAAATGTCTTGAAATTTGTTTAGGGTTTATTATCCGTTTTCATAATGGACTATTCTAACAATTATCGTGTTTTATCACTCTTTTAAGAATTTATTCTCGACGTTGGTAGAATAGATCCTTCGATAAATACGGCACTTCAATATTTGTTGTGGCGCCATCTACGGCAGTTTTTCGAAATTTACGTTTTATAGCAACGGAAGAAAATGAAATTACATACTTTTTTTCAAAAATAAGAAAGACTTTATTGGTGTATATGGCAGCGGAGGCCTTCACACCATGTGCACCATACAGAATTAGACAACAAATTTAAAGTATATACAAACAGTGATGGGGAGAGAAATAAACAAACCAAAAACTAAACTATTGGACTCGGTAAAGTTATCGAATGCCAAAGGCGCGGAGCAGAGTACACACGTCCGAAATGAAATTACATACTAAGGATAAATCTTTTCTGATAGTAGATGGGGCGTTAGTTATAACGTTTGCGCATACTGTTTTACAGAAGTGTTGAAGTAAGCCAGGGGCGTAGGAACCGGGGGTGGGGTGCAATGCCCCTCCCTAGAATTTTTCTGGGAGGGGCAACTAATGTTATTGCCCCCTCAAACCTTTTGGTCAGTTGAAATCTTCAAAACGCTCAAATTCTCATTTTAAAAGCATATAAAGCTTATAGAACCTGAACTGTGTTTAAATTTCAGTCTTTTCCCTCCAATTGACATAGTAGTAAAGAGTACACATTCGGATAAGCTACAGTGGCGTAGCTAGCATGGGTGACACCCGGGGCGGATATCATGGTGGGCTACTTACTAGTCTCTATAGTTTGTGTTTTCACGGTCGGGTGTCACACCCAAATAACGCCCAAATGGGTGGCACCCGGGGCGGACGAAATTATATGTACACGCATATATGTTAATCTAGTAACACTGCCTGCCGTAAGATGGCGCTACAGGCTTAGGTTAAAGGCTTAGCTCGAGCAACGTTACGGTAGGAATACAGTTTCTATTCCAGGATGCGGGGTATTCATATTCCTAGATGATACTACCTCACGAATAAATTAAAAATTGGAAAATATATTTATAGTATCTTTAAAGGCCGATTACAGTGTTATTCGGTTTACTCTGTCTTTCACTAGAAGCTGGCTCGCTGCAAGACACGTGTGCTCTGCCACCAGCCAGCTACCAGTGAGAGACAGAGTAAACCGAATAACTATGTAGTTGGCCTTTAACAGCTACCAGAAGTATTAACGGTTGGCTCGCGTGGCTTGCAGGGCTTGCCACCACCCTCCTACTTTAATAACCCGGCCACCTGAATTAAAGGCTTTAAAAGTCGCTCGATGACTTAGGCCTAAGGTGGTGCCTTGGGTATTAGCCTAGCTGATTATTATTATTACTATTATTATTATTTTAGAACACCCTGTATTCAAAATGATTAAATAACGATTACATTTTCATCTTGATTTTTAGGACACCCTGTAACCGAGTGATCAGCTCCTCGACTAGTATTATTCATTTGAACAAAGTGCCTTCGTAGACTAACGCTAATTTTCCAAAAATACGTTTTGGAAGTATGAAGGAATTTAGATATTACAGTGATTCTCTAAAGCGATTTCACTTCCACATTTAGAAAAATACTTCTCAAGCTGTTTAGCTGCGAGCGTACGTTATCGATGGATACTTCTCTCTCAAAGATTAGTTATAGACTTCTGCTCTCGTGTATGGAAAGGTTTTCCAGGAAATGGGTAACCAACATCCCGTTCCATCATTTGGCCACAGTCTTCTCTGTTTGCTCCATCATCAGGAAACCAGCAGCAGCGGCGTTTCATGCCTCCTTTCATTTTTTACAATAGAAATTACGCCATAAAAACACAGGGGCTGAAAAGTGTTCCCACTGAGCCACTGAGAGCGAAAAATATTTTAAAACGTGCGGCTTTAGGGAGAACGGATTTTTTGGGCGATACCGAGAAGTTGAGTGAAACAAGTTGACAAAAACCCAAATATGTAGTCCGCCACTTAAGTCGTCATCTATAGCAGTGAAACCGAACATTCGGCTAGAAAAGGACAGTAATTATATTTAATTTAATTTAATTGATTTAATATAAATTAAATTCTCAATTTTATTTAATAGTAATTTAATTCTAAAATTATGCTTCTAATTTTAACCTCGAGCGCCACTAAATAGAGGGTTCCATAATCCTAGAATAGACGGCGTCGAAGCGAACCGAAAAACCCTCTATATACTCTCCCTCTATGCCCTGGAATCCAGTATGCGAGAGGCTGAGCACTCTGCGTACCCGTTTTCCGTAAAGAGTAATCTTTCTTCGCTTACTCTTCACGTAAGCTTGCTTCGCTTACTCTTCACGTTGGCTTGCTCCGCTTACTCTTCACGTAAGCTTGCTTCACTTACTCTTCACTTCGGAAGCTTGCTTCGCTTACTCTTCACGTTGGCTTGCTTCGCTTACTCTTCACGTTGGCTTGCTTCGCTTACTCTCCACGTAAGCTTGCTTCGCTTACTCTTCGCGTTGGCTTGCTTCGCTTACTCTTCACGTTGGCTTGCTTCGCTTACTCTTCACGTTGGCTTGCTTCGCTTACTCTTCACGTTGGCTTGCTTCGCTTACTCTTCACGTTGGCTTGTTTCGCTTATTAGGAATAAAATTAGATAGCAATTCTATACGCGTTGTTAAAATTTGTTGAGAATAAAAAAACTTCGTTAAATTTGCATATATGAAATTTTTAATTAAAAATTTCATATATGCAAATTTAACGAAGTTTTTTTATTCTCAACAAATTTTGCTTCGCTAACTCTTCACGTAAGCTTGCTTCGCTTACTCTTCGCGTTGGCTTGCTTCGCTTACTCTTCACGTTGGCTTGCTTCGCTTACTCTTCACGTAAGCTTGCTTCGCTTACTCTTCACTTCGGAAGCTTGCTTCGCTTACTCTTCGCGTAAGCTTGCTTCGCTTACTCTTCGCGTAAGCTTGCTTCGCTTACTCTTCACGTTGGCTTGCTTCGCTTACTCTTCACGTAAGCTTGCTTCGCTTACTCTTCACTTCGGAAGCTTGCTTCGCTTACTCTTCGCGTAAGCTTGCTTCGCTTACTCTTCACGTTGGCTTGCTTCGCTTACTCTTCGCGTTGGCTTGCTTCGCTTACTCTTCACGGAAGCTTGCTTCGCTTACTCTTCACGGAAGCTAGCTTCGCTTACTCTTCACGGAAGCTTGCTTCGCTTACTCTCGCTAAACTTATGAAGTTTGTTCCTTTATCATAGTATAATTCTGGCGCCATCTATGATGCGCCTGACTAAAAATCAGCAGCTTAGTCAAAACGGAAAGAAAAAGTGAGGGTGCTCATCGTGATTCCAGACATTTTTTAATACATTCAGAATTACAGATTTATTTCGTGATCTCACTTTAATTTCCGGAAAAAAATCTCACAATTGGCAATGACTTTTGTGAGAATGCAAAGGGGGCATTCGCAAATACCGTCACGCCCAAATCCACTTTTCCCCCTTATAACTAAGGATAGCAAATGAAAATAACACAGCCCCGAAATTAGGTAATAATTACTTTACCCCTCTCTCAATAATAATAGCGCCTTACAATTTGAAATTATTAAATTATAATCAAGTACTCATACTATTCTAAAATAAAACAACGGTAATATCAAATAAATTGATAATTTAATGAATAATTGATAATTATTTGCAATCAAAAGACAAACGTTTTAACCTTATTATTAGAGTAACCTAATTTTAGCTAACCCAATGGCGCACCCAATGGAGCACAAGGGTCCCCCCCCCCGCCCCCAAACGTATGGATATATGATAAATTATTTTACTTTTTAATTAATTTTATGTGTGCACCCCTAGTAACCGGAATCCTAGCTACGCGACTGAACTAACCTAACCTAACATAAATAAAAATTAACCAACACACTATGAGGAACTATTTCTAGCAATCGATTCGTGTCATTAATATAGGCAGGTTAAGCCAGTCCTCGAAAACGTATGGAGGAACTTGTATCTGAGCGTAGATTGTACAAAAGTTTCCACTTAACGTATACTAAAGCTGGCTTAAACGATCTATGGTATATGAAAAAGATATGATAATACTCAATCATTATCCCATCCAAACTAAACTTGTACATTTCAACTTGGCCATTAGCTGTACCATATGTCCATAATTATGTTACTAAAAGCCATTTATAGAATGACCGATCATACATTTTTGGTGGAATTCATACATAAATCACTAGGCGCGTCATTGTGAGTGCTTGCAGGAAGCAGTGCCCTACCGGTTTTTAAGTCGCGTATTTATCTCACAAGGGGCGTCAATTTTACGTCACTGCACTACTGCAATTATTTCGACACACTTATGAAAGATAAATATAGACTTATGGCTGTACCTTTGAAGGATCGGGATTTCGTGAAAGTCGAATCCTCCCTCGCCATATTGTCCACGCTCCCCCTCTAACATGGAACCTCTTTTTTATACTCATAATTTCGTCACCCATGATTCACGGATTTCCCCCACCCTCGCGGACTGCGTGAAACGCTATGGCCGCACTCTCGAGCCCAAGAGCATAATGCCAGAATAAATATTCAAAAGCTAACAGAGAGAGACACGCGGAGGTCGGGAACGAAATGCATGTATAGGATAAATTATATGTTTCTCGTATAGCTAGAGATATTCAGATAACAGATAGGCAATAATTTCACTATTTCCAAGTTGTTAGATTGCGTATTCACGGTGAAAGCTTTTTCTCGTGTGTATTTGTGTGTTTTGTCTTCATGCAATAATTAACTCAAGATTTCTCCAAAAAGGTTGAAATTGTAGCAATAAATCAATTGATATACCTTATTTAGTTTTTGGAGAAATTCTGTAACTTACTTTTTGAAACGCGTAATTAAAAACCTTTATTTGTAGATAGGCGCTTCTGAAGTTTTTTGTTTTATACGAAATAGATGACTTCGTATTAAATTATAATTTTGATATTTAATAATAAGCTTTTTCAATACTGTTGGTATGATCAAAGTGTAGAATCTTTACCGACCAATCAAATAAATAATTTTATTAAAACGTTTTTCATAAATTTAATTATAAGCTTCTTCGTCAAATAATTTATAAATAAATTGTTTGGTTAATTATAATTTTAATTAGAGTTAATTAATTTCGTTCGCAAATGAGTGTTAAAAGAGTGTCAAGTTTTTTATTAGTGGTAGTAGTGCCTAAAGAGAGGATCGCCCGTTTCGTTACTCATAGTATCGCCTAAATAGAGGATCGCCCGTTTTCTTACTCATAGTATCGCCTAAAGAGAGAATCACCCGTTTTGTTACTCATAGTATCGCCTAAATAGAGGATCGCCCGTTTTGTTACTCATAGTATCACCTAAAGATAGGATCGCCCGTTTTCTTACTCATAGTATCGCCTAAAGAGAGGATCGCCCGTTTCGTTACTCATAGTATCGCCTAAAGAGAGGATCGCCCGTTTTCTTACTCACAGTATCGCCTAAAGAGAGAATCACCCGTTTTCTTACTCACAGTATCGCCTAAAGAGAGGATCTCCCGTTTTCTTACTCATAGTATCGCCTAAAGAGAGGATCGCCCGTTTTCTTACTCACAGTATCGCCTAAAGAGAGGATCGCCCGTTTTCTTACTCACAGTATCGCCTAAAGAGAGGATCGCCCGTTTTCTTACTCACAGTATCGCCTAAAGAGAGGATCGCCCGTTTTCTTACTCATAGTATCGCCTAAAGAGAGGATCGCCCGTTTCGTTACTCATAGTATCGCCTAAAGAGAGGATCGCCCGTTTTCTTACTCACAGTATCGCCTAAAGAGAGAATCACCCGTTTTCTTACTCACAGTATCGCCTAAAGAGAGGATCGCCCGTTTTCTTACTCATAGTATCGCCTAAAGAGAGGATCGCCCGTTTTCTTACTCATAGTATCGCCTAAAGAGAGGATCACCCGTTTTCTTACTCATAGTATCGCCTAAATAGAGGATCGCCCGTTTCGTTACTCATAGTATCGCCTAAAGAGAGGATCGCCCGTTTTCTTACTCATAGTATCGCCTAAAGATAGGATCGCCCGTTTCGTTACTCATAGTATCGCCTAAATAGAGGATCATCCGTTTTCTTACTCATAGTATCGCCTAAATAGAGGATCGCCCGTTTTCTTACTCATAGTATCGCCTAAATAGAGGATCGCCCGTTTTCTTACTCATAGTATCGCCTAAAGAGAGGATCGCCCGTTTCGTTACTCATAGTATCGCCTAAATAGAGAATCGCCCGTTTCGTTACTCATAGTATCGCCTAAATAGAGGATCGTCCGTTTTCTTACTCATAGTATCGCTTAAATAGAGGATCGCCCGTTTTCTTACTCATAGTATCGCCTAAATAGAGGATCGCCCGTTTTCTTACTCATAGTATCGCCTAAAGAGAGGATCGCCCGTTACGTTACTCATAGTATCGCCTAAATAGAGGATCGCCCGTTTTTTTACTCATAGTATCGCCTAAATAGAGGATCGCCCGTTTTCTTACTTAGAGTATCGCCTAAATAGAGGATCGTCCGTTTTCTTCCTCATAGTATCGCCTAAATAGAGGATCGCCCGTTTCGTTACTCATAGTATCGCCTAAATAGAGGATCGCCCGTTTTCTTACTCATATTATCGCCTAAATAGAGGATCGCCCGTTTTCTTACTCATATTATCGCCTAAATAGAGGATCGCCCGTTTTCTTACTCATAGTATCGCCTAAATAGAGGATCGCCCGTTTTCTTACTCATAGTATCGCCTAATGAGAGGATCGCCTGTTTCTTTACTCATAGTATCGCCTAAATAGAGGATCGCCTTTTTTCTTACTCATAGTATCGCCTAAAGAGAGGATCGCCCGTTTCGTTACTCATAGTATCGCCTAAATAGAGGATCGCCCGTTTCGTTACTCATAGTATCGCCTAAATAGAGGATCGTCCGTTTTCTTACTCATAGTATCGCCTAAAGAGAGGATCGCCCGTTTTCTTACTCACAGTATCGCCTAAAGAGAGGATCGCCTGTTTTCTTACTCACAGAATCGCCTAAAGAGAGGATCGCCCGTTTTCTTACTCATAGTATCGCCTAAAGAGAGGATCGCCCGTTTCGTTACTCATAGTATCGCCTAAAGAGAGGATCGCCCGTTTTCTTACTCATAGTATCGCCTAAAGAGAGAATCACCCGTTTTCTTACTCATAGTATCGCCTAAAGATAGGATCGCCCGTTTCGTTACTCATAGTATCGCCTAAAGAGAGGATCGCACGTTTTCTTACTCATAGTATCGCCTAAAGAGAGGATCGCCCGTTTTCTTACTCATAGTATCGCCTAAATAGAGGATCGCCCGTTTTCTTACTCATAGTATCGCCTAAATAGATGATCGTCCGTTTTCTTACTCATAGTATCGCCTAAATAGAGGATCGCCCGTTTTCTTACTCATAGTATCGCCTAAATAGATGATCGTCCGTTTTCTTACTCATAGTATCGCCTAAATAGAGGATCGCCCGTTTTCTTACTCATAGTATCGCCTAAAGAGAGGATCGCCCGTTTTCTTACTCACAGTATCGCCTAAAGAGAGAATCACCCGTTTTCTTACTCACAGTATCGCCTAAAGAGAGGATCGCCCGTTTTCTTACTCATAGTATCGCCTAAAAAGAGGATCGCCCGTTTTCTTACTCATAGTATCGCCTAAAGAGAGGATCTCCCGTTTTCTTACTCATTGTATCGCCTAAATAGAGGATCGCCCGTTTTCTTACTCATAGTATCGCCTAAATAGAGGATCGCCCGTTTTCTTACTCACAGTATCGCCTAAAGAGAGGATCGCCCGTTTTCTTACTCACAGTATCACCTAAAGATAGGATCGCCCGTTTTCTTACTCATAGTATCGCCTAAAGAGAGGATCGCCCGTTTTCTTACTCACAGTATCGCCTAAAGAGAGAATCACCCGTTTTCTTACTCACAGTATCGCCTAAAGAGAGGATCGCCCGTTTTTTTACTCATAGTATCGCCTAAAGAGAGGATCGCCCGTTTTCTTACTCACAGTATCGCCTAAAGAGAGGATCGCCCGTTTTCTTACTCACAGTATCGCCTAAAGAGAGGATCGCCCGTTTTCTTACTCACAGTATCGCCTAAAGAGAGGATCGCCCGTTTCGTTATTCATAGTATCGCCTAAAGAGAGGATCGCCCGTTTTCTTACTCACAGTATCGCCTAAAGAGAGAATCACCCGTTTTCTTACTCACAGTATCGCCTAAAGAGAGGATCGCCCGTTTTCTTACTCATAGTATCGCCTAAAGAGAGGATCGCCCGTTTTCTTACTCATAGTATCGCCTAAAGAGAGGATCGCCCGTTTTCTTACTCATAGTATCGCCTAAATAGAGGATCGCCCGTTTCGTTACTCATAGTATCGCCTAAAGAGAGGATCGCCCGTTTTCTTACTCATAGTATCGCCTAAAGATAGGATCGCCCGTTTCGTTACTCATAGTATCGCCTAAATAGAGGATCGTCCGTTTTCTTACTCATAGTATCGCCTAAATAGAGGATCGCTCGTTTTCTTACTCATAGTATCGCCTAAATAGAGGATCGTCCGTTTTCTTACTCATAGTATCGCCTACATAGAGGATCGCCCGTTTCGTTACTCATAGTATCGCCTAAATAGAGGATCGCCCGTTTTCTTACTTATAGTATCGCCTAAATAGAGGATCGTCCGTTTTCTTACTCATAGTATCGCCTACATAGAGGATCGCCCGTTTCGTTACTCATAGTATCGCCTAAATAGAGGATCGCCCGTTTTCTTACTCATAGTATCGCCTAAAGAGAGGATCGCCCGTTTCGTTACTCATAGTATCGCCTAAAGAGAGGATCACCCGTTTTCTTACTCACAGTATCGCCTAAAGAGAGAATCGCCCGTTTTCTTACTCACAGTACCGCCTAAAGAGAGGATCGCCCGTTTTCTTACTCATAGTATCGCCTAAAGAGAGGATCGCCCGTTTCGTTACTCATAGTATCGCCTAAAGAGAGAATCACCCGTTTTCTTACTCATAGTATCGCCTAAAGAGAGGATCGCCCGTTTCGTTACTCATAGTATCGCCTAAAGAGAGGATCGCCCGTTTTCTTACTCACAGTATCGCCTAAAGAGAGGATCGCCCGTTTTCTTACTCACAGTATCACCTAAAGATAGGATCGCCCGTTTTCTTACTCATAGTATCGCCTAAAGAGAGGATCGCCCGTTTTCTTACTCACAGTATCGCCTAAAGAGAGAATCACCCGTTTTCTTACTCACAGTATCGCCTAAAGAGAGGATCGCCCGTTTTCTTACTCATAGTATCGCCTAAAGAGAGGATCGCCCGTTTTCTTACTCACAGTATCGCCTAAAGAGAGGATCGCCCGTTTTCTTACTCACAGTATCGCCTAAAGAGAGGATCGCCCGTTTCGTTACTCATAGTATCGCCTAAAGAGAGGATCGCCCGTTTTCTTACTCACAGTATCGCCTAAAGAGAGAATCACCCGTTTTCTTACTCACAGTATCGCCTAAAGAGAGGATCGCCCGTTTTCTTACTCATAGTATCGCCTAAAGAGAGGATCGCCCGTTTTCTTACTCATAGTATCACCTAAAGAGAGGATCGCCCGTTTTCTTACTCATAGTATCGCCTAAATAGAGGATCGCCCGTTTCGTTACTCATAGTATCGCCTAAAGAGAGGATCGCCCGTTTTCTTACTCATAGTATCGCCTAAAGATAGGATCGCCCGTTTCGTTACTCATAGTATCGCCTAAATAGAGGATCGTCCGTTTTCTTACTCATAGTATCGCCTAAATAGAGGATCGCCCGTTTTCTTACTCATAGTATCGCCTAAATAGAGGATCGTCCGTTTTCTTACTCATAGTATCGCCTACATAGAGGATCGCCCGTTTCGTTACTCATAGTATCGCCTAAATAGAGGATCGCCCGTTTTCTTACTCATAGTATCGCCTAAATAGAGGATCGCCCGTTTCGTTACTCATAGTATCGCCTAAATAGAGGATCGCCCGTTTTCTTACTAATAGTATCGCCTAAAGAGAGGATCGCCCGTTTTCTTACTCATAGTATCGCCTAAAGAGAGGATCGCCCGTTTCTTTACTCATAGTATCGCCTAAATAAAGGATCGCCTTTTTTCTTACTCATAGTATCGCCTAAAGAGAGGATCGCCCGTTTCGTTACTCATAGTATCGCATAAATAGAGGATCGCCCGTTTCGTTACTCATAGTATCGCCTAAATAGAGGATCGTCCGTTTTCTTACTCATAGTATCGCCTAAAGAGAGGATCGCCCGTTTTCTTACTCACAGTATCGCCTAAAGAGAGGATCGCCCGTTTCGTTACTCATAGTATCGCCTAAAGAGAGGATCGCCCGTTTCGTTACTCATAGTATCGCCTAAAGAGAGGATCGCCCGTTTTCTTACTCACAGTATCGCCTAAAGAGAGAATCACCCGTTTTCTTACTCACAGTATCGCCTAAAGAGAGGATCGCCCGTTTTCTTACTCATAGTATCGCCTAAAGAGAGGATCGCCCGTTTCGTTACTCATAGTATCGCCTAAAGAGAGGATCGCCCGTTTTCTTACTCATAGTATCGCCTAAAGAGAGGATCGCCCGTTTCGTTACTCATAGTATCGCCTAAAGAGAGGATCGCCCGTTTTCTTACTCACAGTATCGCCTAAAGAGAGAATCACCCGTTTTCTTACTCACAGTATCGCCTAAAGAGAGGATCGCCCGTTTTCTTACTCATAGTATCGCCTAAAGAGAGGATCGCCCGTTTTCTTACTCATAGTATCGCCTAAAGAGAGGATCGCCCGTTTTCTTACTCATAGTATCGCCTACATAGAGGATCGCCCGTTTCGTTACTCATAGTATCGCCTAAATAGAGGATCGCCCGTTTTCTTACTCATAGTATCGCCTAAATAGAGGATCGCCCGTTTCGTTACTCATAGTATCGCCTAAATAGAGGATCGCCCGTTTTCTTACTAATAGTATCGCCTAAAGAGAGGATCACCCGTTTTCTTACTCATAGTATCGCCTAAAGAGAGGATCGCCCGTTTCTTTACTCATAGTATCGCCTAAATAGAGGATCGCCTTTTTTCTTACTCATAGTATCGCCTAAAGAGAGGATCGCCCGTTTCGTTACTCATAGTATCGCCTAAATAGAGGATCGCCCGTTTCGTTACTCATAGTATCGCCTAAATAGAGGATCTTCCGTTTTCTTACTCATAGTATCGCCTAAATAGAGGATCGCCCGTTTTCTTACTCATAGTATCGCCTAAATAGAGGATCGTCGGTTTTCTTACTCATAGTATCGCCTAAATAGAGGATCGTCCGTTTTCTTACTCATTGTATCGCCTAAATAGAGGATCGCCCGTTTCGTTACTCATAGTATCGCCTAAAGAGAGGATCGCCCGTTTTCTTACTCATAGTATCGCCTAAATAGAGGATCGCCCGTTTTCTTACTCATAGTATCGCCTAAATAGAGGATCGCCCGTTTTCTTACTCATAGTATCACCTAAATAGAGGATCGTCCGTTTTGTTACTCAAAATATCGCCTATTGGGGTGGCGGAGTGGTTAGCGCTTTCGCCTCGCAGCAAGAGGAGCCGGGTTCGATCCCAACTTTTGGCACTGGGTTAAAACTCGGAACTACTCCTTCTACGTTGAGTTAGCAAGTTCTCTCCGCACTCTTTTACGGGGTTTTCCCCCGAGTTCTTCGGTTTCCCCTTCCATTAAACCTTGTTGAGGTTAACGTTAATAGTTAGTGTAGGGAGCTGTTGGCTCACGTGGCATGTAGGGCTTGCTACCACCCTCCTACGCATTGTAACCCGGCCACCTGTTTAAAGGCATAATAAGTCGCTAGATGACTTGAGCCTAAGGTGGTGCTTTGGGTATTAGCCTAGCTGATTATTAGATAGGATCGTTCGTTTTGTTACTCATATGAGAATAGCTCCTATTTGAGACGAGCGCCTTATTGCTCCTTTGAGCGCCATAAGAGAGCCACGGAAAGTGTTAAACTTGAGCTGAGCCGCTATTCAGTGAAAACGCCCATCACAGATGATTTATGTAGGCCACGTATTACTAGCGATTAATGCAACGGGACAATGTTTTATCGAGAAACCAATTGACGTAAACGAGGGGGGAAGGGAAATCGACCCGGAAACCAGAAATATAGAGTTGACTTCCGCTCTCAGACGATTTCATTTCAAACTCAAGCTGGCGTTGTAACATTGCGTCGACAAATTACGAGTGAAAACGCCGTATTTTAACACACAGATCAGATATTTGTACAATGTCTGAACCGCGCATATTGCTTTGCCTGGGGACTGAGCTGATTATTAAATTCTAGCTAACGTGAGTCATTTAAAAAACAGTCAAGGATGTCTAGTTATCGGGACGTTTTGTTACGAAGGATGTTGGCTTTATTTCGAGGTTAATTTCTCCGCGGAAGAAATTATGGCAAATTCGAATTTCAAAATTATTTTCTAGAAACGTTACGCGATTTGAATTCATTTGTGACGTCAATGTTAATAATGAAAACAGTAAATTAAAGGGATTCCGCCTCGAAAAGTCGTCTGGTAACACGCGCAACGTAATTTTCGCCCGTTACTACAAGCTTATGGTTTTGGTTTCTCATTATTGATTATAGTTATTTAATTTTTTTAGCTTGATGAAAATGGGAATTTAATAAACCAAAATTGTTTAGTTAGATGTCAAATATTTATTTAGAAATTTGAAGGAAATTATTAACACAATTTTTAACGATTTAAAACATTAAACCATTTAGATCCTAGATATATTAAAAGATATGAAAAAATGGCTTACGAAATGTAGCAAATAGGAGAAAAAATTAATTTAATTAAAGATTTTATTTCATCAAAGATTTTATTTAAGTGGAGATTTAATTAAATAAAGGTTTTATTTAAGTTGAGATTTAATTAAATTAAAGGTTTTATTTAAGTGGAGATTTAATTAATTTAAAGGTTTTATTTAAGTGGAAACTTAATTAAAGTGTTAATAATTTAATTAAAGTGTTAATAATCTAATGAAAGTGATAATAACTTAATAAGTGATAATAACTTATTAAGTGATAATAATCTAATGAAAGTGATAATAATCTAATGAAAGTGATAATAATCTAATGAAAGTGATAATAATCTAATGAAAGTGATAATAATCTAATGAAAGTGATAATAACTTAATAAGTGATAATAACTTAATAAGTGATAATAACTTAATAAGTGATAATAACTTAATAAGTGATAATAACTTAATAAGTGATAATAACTTAATAAGTGATAATAACTTAATAAGTGATAATAACTTAATAAGTGATAATAACTTAAGTGATAATAACTGAATAAGTGATAATAACTTAATAAGTGATAATAACTTAATAAGTGATAATTACAGATTTGATTTAATTACAGATTTGATTTAATTACAGATTTGATTTAATTACAGATTTGATTTAATTACAGATTTGATTTAATTACAAATTTGATTTAATTACAGATTTGATTTAATTACAGATTTGATTTAATTACAGATTTGATTTAATTACAGATTTGATTTAATTACAGATTTGATTTAATTACAGATTTGATTTAATTACAGATTTGATTTAATTACAGATTTGATTTAATTACAGATTTGATTTAATTAAAGATTTGATTTAATTACAGATTTGATTTAATTACAGATTTGATTTAATGACAGAATTGATTTAATTACAGATTTGATTTAATTAAAGATTTAATTCAATTGACGTGTTAATAATTTAAATAAAGATTTAATTTTATAAAATCTTGTACCCACTATGAAAGCGTATTTTCCCAAGCTACAGCAATTTAAGTGTTTTTAAACGTGCCTTCTCTCCAACCACTTAGATTATATATTTCCTGGATAAATTACACATATTTCTAGGTAAAAAATTTGCCGAAGGAATGCGGACATTTTGGGGGGCTTTTAAAGTGAAACAATAAAAATGAATACGACGATACCGAGAACGTTTCGAAATCAATTCCGAAACTGGTCGTGACTAATTTATGACAGCCACCAAAGCAACGGCTTTCGCGTAGACACTTTCCTATTAAATTAAAAGGCGATAATCTTTTTTAATGGATGAAAATATAAAAATCATGAACGCGTGATATTGATACGTTGATTCATGACACGACCAATAAAAGATGAGATCATCCGACCACCGCCGACCAGTTATATCATCGAGGGGGCGGGGGGGGGCTGGAAGAGGAAGAATCCAAAGAGACGTTTCAAAATTCGAAGCTGATCGAGAAATCGGAATATCGTTATAACATACAGTCATCGCTAGCAGGACCCGACACAACGGGTTTGTTCGTACCGAGGGGTAAAGTTCGAGTTCCGTAAGTCTGTTCGGGACGCGAAAAGCGAATTTTGCGGAGCGGGCGACCAGACTTTTTAGCCTCTCTAACAGATGTCCATATTACTCAGCGGGCAACGGTCCTTTGTGGAGAGCGCGTCGGCGATCTTGTAGTCCCGTCACCGAAAAACTGGCCCGTTTGTGAATCACGGCGGCCGCTTATGGACTCCGTGTACGACGTGTTTTGGGGGATTCCGCGCGTGGCCCTCAAACGAAACGGGAACCCTCCCACCTCTGACGTCACTAACGAATTAAATCAGCGACGAATATGAGATGAGCTCGTGAAACGGGGTGGCGTTCGAGGCCCGGGGCTCTCCCCCGCGAAACCAACTTGCCCAATTAAAGCGATACAGGGTGCGTGACTGATGGAGTGAAAGAGTAGATAGCTCGCCAGAAGTCACGACATTTCAGACACTCTCGTTTGCGAGACTTTTGATCCGTGGCTCCCGTGCACGCCAAAGGGTTACGATGCCCCGCAGTAACAAATTTGCTGTTTGTATTGGGTGGGATAACAATAGAGTCTTTTACAGATCCCTCCGCGAATGATTTCCCCCTTTTTGTCTATGAAGGGTTTGGAGATTTTCTTACACTATAGGTAGGCTCGGAAAGAGAAATATTATAGTTATCTAACAAGGAGACATCCCGAGGTGTTTCTCCCCGATTTTTTTTTCAAACTCGGGGTTAAGTAGACCTTCATGTACCTTGAAAGCTCCTAAAGGGAAAAGTTTCAATGGTCATTCGTTTTGCCCTGGCAACCAAAAATGTTTTCACGACTCAAGTTTGAACTTTATCTACGTAAAATAGCATTGGAAAATCACGGTGTGCCATTTTTAAAAAATTAAAAGTTTGGCAAAATAATTGGATAAAATCGATAAAAATGGGTAGAATCGATAAAATCGTAAGGGTTTACAGTCCGTGATCTACCCATGCTATTTAAAAAAAAACTTTTTGGTTGCCAAGCCAAAACGAATGGTTGAAACTTTTCCCTTCAGGAGCTTTCAAGGTACATGAAGGTCTACTTAACCGCCGAGTTTGAAAAAATTCGGGGCGAAACTCCTCGGGATGTCTCCGTGTAAGTGCGAAACCTTACTCATTAGGGTTTTAAACATTCGCTTATATTACAGTGAAATAATCATTTTACATTGATTGCGTTCATTTTCCATTTACATTATTGTTATATTTCGAAATATATTCTGCTCACGTAGGATACCTGCATGAACTAACCACAAAAATCGACCAGCTAACCTTTGTATAAAATACGTCTATTAGAGCGAGACCTTACTCATTTAGCTGTTGTATATTTTTGATAAACAATTCAATACGGTTAAATTAAAAAAATTACTGAATAAATAAATATTACGATCAGAATATAGCTATTTTGAAAAATACTCCCTTTACGTTAGCGACCTTAGTTACCATGGAATAAAATCAAACTTTAAATCTCTTGCTTGGTTAAATATGTAGATAAGCGTTTCGAAACCTTACTAAATTATCGGTTAAGGCTATAATCAAACTATTGTACAATCGTAAAACCTCTATATCTCATTCATTGCGTTAATATTCCATAATAACATCGCTACTATCAACACGCAAGTTACCTAAGGTATATGCAAATCATTGACCTGCAAACCGATTTGTTTGGTTAAATGAATTCTAAACTTTAATTATCTGTTACATTTTTAAGCAACCCATTGAAAAAACGAAATTTTTTGGTTTGGTTAAACGTCCCATTTATAATATTGCTATACATTTTGAAATTTATTCTATTCACGTGAGGTACCTTAGCTATATACAAAAATTTACTTTACCAACTACAAGAACTGAATCATACTGTTTCATACAAATGAAAATTTGTGACCGAGGTGTACTATAGCGAATTTAAATACTTTTTAAATACACGATTTAAAATAGTAAAAATACATTTGTTAAATTTGATCAAATGTATTTTTAATATTTTAATAAACCATGAAGTCGTGCGTTTAAAACGTATTTAAATTAAAAGGACTGAACATAAACATTTTTTTAACAACCAAAGAGTAGTTATTGTCCAATTGAAATAGCGTTATAGTCTTTGTGAAGAATTCCGGTTCAGATATCCGGGCCTATTTGTAACCGTAGCACTTGCTAAAATTCCTTCATCAACGCTTGAAGAGTAACTGCCAAGTGCCAACTAACAGATCGGCTCTGCGTGGTCATACGAGCTAGCATTCGCCAGAAAATAGCATTAGAGTGTTTGATGACTGAAATACACGCGATTCGGGAATTGCGTGCCAGGGTGCCGGGAGATGAAGACGTCTTCTTTTAGAAATTTAATTAGTGACCATAAACGGAAGGTTCCCTGTAGATTGACCTCACCCAACGCTCTCAAATGTCTCTCGGGATGGAGGCTCGTAAATTCTTAAAGGGGTTTCCCGCAAGCAATCAGATACGGTAGTTAAAGTTCGATTGGTAACTTAATAAGTGTGACCCTGAATGAATCTGGTTAATGATGGTTTGTCACAGAGCGATTGCGAAGTTCCGGAAGAGGAATGTCACTCCCGGTTTTCTTCGGGGCCCAGTAATAACGGTTCTCGTGGGGCCCGTTTTGGTTTTACTGGGGCCCGTTTTGGTTTTACTGGGGCCCGCTCTAACGTATGATAACTCGACTTGGCTATATAGCAGGAATAAATTTAATAAATAAATTTAATCTTATGATTCTTTCATTGTTTCACAAAACTCAATACTTATTTTGACCTAACTAAACACAATTTAAATTAATTTATCTCTGTCTAAATGTGTTAACAGGGTGTTTCAAATGGTTGTGCTAAAATTGTAAAGAGTTGTAAGGAGTGAGTTTAGAAGTATGCCGGTTTTTCCCCCATTTTCCTATGATGAGTTAAAAGAGCGCCAGAGAGCTTCAAAGTGTGGCCTACTAGCCCCTGGAATTAGGCTGTAACAAGCGCAAAACCAAGCAGCAGGGACTTTAAATACTTTGTAAGTTTACTTTTTTACGCTGGTTACCTTGATTTGTTTACAAAGTCCTTTTTCACCTATCATACGAACCCAAACCTTAATGTTCGCATACGTACCCGGTCAAACCAATATTGGTATCGTTGATTCAACTAACAAGGAGACATCCCGAGGTGTTTCTACCCAATTTTTTTGAAACTCGGGGATTGAGTAGACCTTCATGTACCTTGATAGCTCCTAAAGGGAAAAGTTTCAACCAAAAAAGTTTTTCGGAACTCCCATTTAAACTTTCTCTGCGTAAAATAGCCTGGGAAAATCATGGTTTGCAATTTTAAAAAATTAAAATTTTGGAAAAACAATAAAAATGGGTAAAATCAACAAAAATTCGGCCAAATCGTAAGGCAAATCCGTGATTTTGCCATGATAAAGTTTAAACTTGAGTTGTGAAATTTTTGGTTGCCATAGCAAAACGAATGGCCATTGAAACTTTTCCCTTTAGAAACTTTCAAGGTACATAAAGGTCTACTTAACCCCCGAGTTTGAAAAACATCGGGAAGAAACACCTCGGGATGTCTCCTTGTAAGTCATAGTACACACGGAATCTATAAATTAATAATATTCAAAGAAACCCCATATAGACCGCGAAATCCTATCCGCATTGTCATTGTTTCCAGGATATTTCGCTCGTAAAAAAACCAATAATAGACAGAAGATCACCGTGTAATATATTAATCCAGTAATACAGTTATCTCAAATTACGGGCCATAGCACTAGTCAAACGTTGCTGGGTGAGATAGCGGGGATTCGCCTCTGATTAGAGTGATTCAATCGGAGCCAGGCACGAAATCCGGGCAACCCTACGAGAGTGACTCACCCGCGTATCTCCCGTTTCCGAGGCTTACAGAAATTAACAAGCGCGCGTTTTGCTACCCGGCCAACACTCATCGCCGTTCGACGCAGGTAAAAATGGAAGGCAGCGTAAAGTACGAAGGATCACGCGGAAGAGGTCAAAGTCTTTCTCCGACACGCGAGAGGTTTCCCCAAACTTATAATTAAATCGAGACTCGGTTGCTCGGGTGACGAGCTCCCGACTGGCCGGGGTCAAGCGGGGACTCCAAGACGGGATCCGCGCGCGGACACGTCAACTGACCTATCCGATTACGATAATCCCTGGTAAAAATAGAAGAGCCACCGATTTTGAAGGATTCCATAAGCGTCATACCAAGAACGCGTTTAGTTTACTGAGAACGTACGAAAGAAAGTATTAAATGCCAAACTTTGACGTTATAACTAACTTTAGGATTAATACTAAAGGATTCGTTTTAACTACCTTATTATTAAAATATTAAAAAAGAAATACTTTGGCAAATAATAATCGGTATTTTTCTAAGAATCTATATAGCGTACAGTTTACAATCAAGTTCAAAACTTTGTTGTAAGGTGGAACACCTGACGAAACCAAACCGTCTTTAGACTTGACTAAACGATTTGGTTTTCAAAACATTTACTTTTCCAATAATAAGAATGGAGAATAAGGTTTTTCTATTTAGTCTACTGAGAACGTACACGTCTATAAATTCACCAAGGACCGAATGAAACAGTAACGCCATCTTTTGACCCCATGTCTTAAAATATTTCTTCTTAAGGTTTTCCCTACCTAATTATACAATTATTTTAGAAGCATAAAACTAGATGGCGCTTTAGAAAAATTTAGAGTTTAAGATTGAGACAGGAGCTTAGGGAACAGAACTATGAAATTATTATAACGAATTTGTTATTAACCCTCTAGTTATTGTATTAATAAATCTGAAACTTGACGAATTCATTCTGTAAGATTGGTAATAATCTAAAATCTGCTTAGTGCACACTCTTCCAATTTAGACCCTTAATTATTTCATAAAAATTATTTAAATATACGTTTAAAGTCCTAAGTTATCCATCGCTCTCTGTGCTTATAATGCCTCTTACATTTGGTTTTAACATAATTTATACAGTGCCAACCCTTAGACCAAGAAACACAGGGACGGTATAGATATTTCGCGCCCTAAGCTTTGTTGCGGCTGCCTATTTCCTATTTATCTCGCGCTGTGTCGCTAGTAGCGAAGGTGAGTCAATTTTTATCGGCTATTTAAGTCACGTGCACAGCCCTACCATCTGTCAGCACGTGGTATGTTTTTTAATATTTGTGTCCCTAAAATTAAAAAAAAAAGTAAAATAATTTAAAAATATGTAACTCTTAGCTGATTTTTTTTTCAAGTTCTTTAAAAAACGTTATTTTTATCTCTCATGGATGGCGCCTATTGACTATCTGTATCACCTAACACCCCTCTCCCTACCGCAGCCGCAACAAAGCCTCGCCGAAAAATAAAGCGTTGGGTATGCTATGAGCGAGACGTCCCTGTGTTTCTTGGTCTAAGGTCAACCCTTCTAAACACGTAACAACTGGTTTTTTTAATTTACTTATTTTGGAGCCGAGATAATTTGTTCCCCATTAGTATGTTATTCCTAAACTGCGAAATCAGCAGGAACCTGTACCAAGCGAATAACTTTGACAGTATAGAAGCTTCAAGGAGCAACAAACAAGCACCCCACACAAGGAGAACGCAACCCGTCAAAAGTCGTGCATTTTCTTGCGTACAATTTTTATTGGTTAGACGCTTTAGCGCCTGCTGGCGTCGGAAGGGGAAAATTCGGAAATTGTCTTCCCCCCGTTCGTAAAATGTTCAGCGTAAAGGCTCGTCCAATGAAATTTGTACACAACACGGCGTAGCGTGTTTAAAGGCTAGCTGCGTTCTCCTTGTGTTCGTTGCTCCTAGATAAACATAAATATTATACGCTTTATTGGTTTTATTTCTATCGGAATTTCGTTCAACCAACAATTCAAGTATTCAAAATAACCTATAATAGTTTATAGAATTTGTTTAACGACAAATCGTGGACTGGTTTTTGACTATGAACCCTTGCTCATTTATCAGTAAAATGTATTACAATTAGAAAACAATCCGCCATTGTTTTTTTTTTTTCAAATATTACATTTATATTATAACTACATTTTGAAAAATAATCTCTTGTGCATATGTTACCTTAGCTATGTACAGAAATTTTTTGTAACTCCCGTTTTGACTTTTTAGATGAAAATAGTATTATTTTAGCTGCTGAGAAACTATGAATTATACCAACGTAGCCGATAAATTTTTGTTCAAACGCGGAACGAGGTCTAAACTGTTGCCAAAACAGACGTTATTCAGGGTTGCGACGCGTGCTCGTGTCCAAAAAGTGACTAGTAACGTCATACGCCGTAACTAATGAAGATTCCGGGGTGCGTCGCGTCAAGATGACGAAGACGGATGACGCCACCCAGAGAGGACGCGGAGAGAAAGAGGAGAAAAAGGTGAAAGGTTAAACTCCGCGGAACCACCAAACTCGTAACGCTCCCTCTGGTGGATTTTATCCTTCTTCTATAGCCCGCTGAAGATCCCGCCTTCACGCGCCGTCACTGAATAGTTCGGATCAATGAAGAAGGCGACGGCCGCGCGCCTTCTACTAAACTGCCAAGTGAGAGGTCGCGAAGATGGTAAGCCCAGGCCCTCGTATCGGGGTGGTAGGGTCCCCGAGCGCCTTATTTAAAAGCATTTGCTAGTTGCGCGGATCAGGATTTAAGCCCTCAGCTGCTGCCTCGAGTCTCATGGCTGGCGACATATTGCGAAGGAATGAAGGCAGCAAAGAGGATATATCATTTTAATCATATTCATAACGAAGAGCGCAAAACAGACGCCATGTTTCTTTTTTTTTGGTTTTTATTTCATCGAGGTATAAGTATTTATATATAATATCATAAGTAACATAATAAACATTAGTATGGAACTTCCTATTCACCCAATGCAATTTTTTTAACGATAGTCTGTTTCGCCAGTGACAACGTAGACCATTACGTACCGACGGACTGACAACTCTCCGCGAACCCCTCCTAGTATTTGGAGGATACCCGGAATCACGGGTTTGCAGAGGAAACTGGTAACGAATTTTCATTCTAAATGCCATATTCGATCTTCTCTAACATTGACACATTGTTTTTTCTCAAGAACCGAAAATAAATTAAGAGTATTTCCCGCGCTCTCGCCAATGCGTTCTGTTTTAAAATTCTGTGGATCAACTATTCAATGTATTTCCTTTCAAGGTAAGCGAATGACATGATAATATACTTCTTAGTGATCTCCGTGTGCTTGATATTTGCTTGAATCATCAATCTAATTTGAACTACTCCAAGCATGGTTGAATGTATTGAGTTGATGACAATGTTACGGAAGTAACGTACGTAGTCCTCGTAGTAGCGGTATTCACTCAATGCAAAGTTTTTAATGATAGTCTGTTTCGCCAGTGACAACGTAAACCATTACGTACCCACGGACTGACAACTTTCCGCAAACTGCTCCTAGTATTTGGAGGAAGCCCGGAAAATCGGCGACGGTCCACCGGCAGCATTTTCGACGGACCAGCCAAGGCCTATTGAAAATTGAAATGCTTCAAAAGTGTAAATAACGCTTACTTTTGGAAAATAATGATGTATTATTGAATCGCAAGATAAAAATAACTATTATAAACACTGACTCCATTTCAGATTTCAGAAGTTAGTTATTTTCGAATTTCAAACCTAAACGCGTGTATACGCTCGTATTTCTCGCCATCAAACTAACCACGGCCAACTTCGATATACTCGCGTACTCTAAGTTGGCCGTGAACTAACCAACTATTTTTCCAACGGAAAGAGTAGGAAGGCACGAGTTTCCTGTTCCGGCTTTCTATTGGCTGATCGCGAAAGGAAAATAATTTCATTTTCTACACTCTCATTGGCTGATTAAAATTCTTATAATCATTGAGCCGGGAATCAGGATTTCGCGGGATGTTGATGAGAGTATTTACATAAATTTAAATTAATTTTATTAGATATTTATTATTATTTATAAGTAATGGTTTTCGTGAACTTTTGAATATGTGCTTCAAGAAATTTAAGTAATATCCAATATAAAATGCAGAAAACACATTTATCAAATCTTAATGTTTAGGCCTTAGCGTTTGACGCAAAAAAATATTTACATTTTCTAGTCTCCATTGTATCCTATTTATACATTTAATTTGTCTAATAAACGATAAATTATTTATCGTCGATTTTAACAAATTAAAAGTATAATATTAATGGATAATTTCCAATAAAATTTAAATTGTTAGGCTTTAGAATTTTACTAACCGAGCTAAATCGATGCGAAGTTGTAGCTGACAACAGAAAAAATGACCGTGTTACGTCACAAAATTTAACTGGAAGAAAGTAGGCCAAATCTACTTGAAGTAGAAAATGCGACCGATTTTCTGTTCCTCTCTCTAAATAGTTCTTTTTATAAAATAACCTTGGCCATATTGTTGAAATGTTGCCTCCCCGCTTGGCTGAACTATTCCAGGGCAACATTTCAACAAGTAGGGCAAGCGTAAAGACATTTTATAAAATCAACTATTCTATGCGTCTTCCGACGCGATGGAAGTGCACGTCGGTGACATTTTGCCATCCCCCTTCCGTAGGGGAAATGCGACCATGATACCCGTGGATTGTCTTAACTTAGACATTCTCCCTGAGTATAAATAAATACATTCTTGATAATATAAAATAAATTTAATTAATGAAATATAAATAATTAATTAAATTATGAAATAACGCCGGGAATGTAATCTCCTCACCTGGCTTTATAGATTCGTAGCCAAGGCCACGGTATCTTTAAAACGCTTTCGAATTGCAAATAAATTCTTATTTCGACAAAATAAAGGATAATTATGGAATCGAAAAATCAAATTGATTATTTATAAGTTATTACTCTACAGACGAAGGCAAGTTTTATCAATTTTAGCCTCACTTCGTCTTTACTTTTCGAATTTCAGTTTATATTTGCTAATCCTTCTACAGTTCGACTAAGTTGTCAATGGCGAAGAAAGGTGGTAGTAAAAAAAAATCATAAAAGTTATGTTACTTAATACTTATGGTACCTGGATAAGGGAGTTGAAACAACCGACGTCTTTGAACACTTCCACAACGATTTACAGACTTTAAGCCGATCTAAATTGACAGTTTTTTCAAAGAAATTTATGGTTTGGCTTGAGCTTCTACAAGACTGTATTGGGCGGCTTCGCGCCTTGCTCAGCTGTTAGGCGGTTAGAACACTTCTACAGGCGTTTTAGGTAAAATTTAGGCCAAATTATATTGCTCGAATATGTAATCGAGGAATCCATATTTTAACCGAAGACTTTTAAGTGATGGAATTACTGCGGATTACGCACAGCAGAAAATGTTGCGAAGTTTCACACGCTAGTGGAAAGCAAGGCTAATGCTTAGTTTCCACTAGCGCGTGAAAAGGGTGCGTTACTCAACTTTGGCCGCTACAAAATATTTACATACGTAATATAAATGATAATATGACGAGCACTAGTGGAACATATGGAAAAGCTTAGGTTCGACTAGCAAAACTTGGTACTGACCAAACTACCCCTTACGCACGCTAATGGAAACTAAGCTTGGTAGTTTTTCCGTTGACGCTCGCTAGTGAAAACTAAGCATTATAGTTTTTGGGTCGACGCTCGCTAGTGAAAACGAAGCATTATAGTTTTTGGGTCGACGCTCGCTAGTGAAAATGAAGCATTATAGTTTTTGCGTCGACGCTCGCTAGTGAAAACTAAGCATTATAGTTTTTGCGTCGACGCTCGCTAGTGAAAACTAAGCATTATAGTTTTTGCGTCGACGCTCGCTAGTGAAAACCCAGCATTATAGTTTTTGCGTCGACGCTCGACGTATCGGCGTTTTGTCCTAGTGGAAAGTTTCCTATAAACGAAGTATTTAAAAACTTCATTTTGAAATTGAGCAAAATTTATGGGGGAAGAGGGTATCATTCCCAATTCTACCCCGAAAATACGAGCGTCATAGTGCGAAACCAATTAAACTGGATAAGAAAACAAGCGTCAGGCATAGAGAGAGGCGCGGAATGGCAAGCGACCAATCCCGAATAAAAGCCGGACATACGGGGAAGGAAGCTAATGAAAGCGAAACCTAGAGTCTTCTTCGCGGGGTGCCAATGGCGTGGCGACCACCCAATTTGCTCTCATAGCGTCAATAAAAATTGGAGCTCGCGTGTCGATATCCGCGCCACCTCCCGCCGGCTTCGCTGAAAGAACGGGGAACACCCACCGCCAGCGCCTCCTGCTGAAATGTCCGAAAACAAAAGTCCGCGCGCATCGCGTGCGAAGCCAGCCACGTGGACGTCTTCCTCTCTCTGGCCTGACTCAGCACCGCCTTGGCCTCCCGGTTCAACGAATACGTCATCCACTCCACTTAATTTACCAGAAAAGGCGGTTTTCACCCCAAGCATCGCCTACTAAACCTTAACAAGTAGGATAAAACCCACCTTTCACGTTCATTGAAAAGAATACTAACGAAAGAGTTTTCCGGAATTTGGTTCATGTCATTTAACTTTAGTTTTTAAACGTAATATTCATGTAGTAAAAACGTTTGTTTAAAACTAGTTTAAAAGAGTTTAAATGTATAGCATCGTTAGCACGCCTTCGGTCACGCACTAAACCTTAATCAAAGTTTATTGAATTTAAAAAATGTAAATTAAATTTTTACTAGGCAATATCATTACTGTAGTCTAAATGGAAATAAAATAAATTCAATTAATTAAATTATTACTAAACAATGCCATTAAATATCAAAATAAATATAATTAAAATAAATTAGTTTATTACTAAAAAATTCCCTTAAATATCAAAATCTAAAAATAATAAAATAAATTAATATACTACTTAAAAATTCAGTTAAATATCAAAGTATAATAAATAGTATATTACTAAACAAATGCCGTTAAATATCAGTCTAAATAGAATTAAAATAAATAATTTTGGAAAACGAATCGACGCCTCGATTCGCGAGAAGTTTTCATTTAATTGAAAAAATTGGAATTACACCTTGTTTTTCTCCGAATAATTTCTCAAAATCTATTGCACATGTGACGAAATAATAAGTGTGATATTCGGTAACGATCAGCCCATTTAGTTTCAGAGAACATTCAGGTGACGGCGTGCGAGCGTAATTGGGAATTTTCCTCGAGTTGATGCGGGAGAGAAATTCTGGTATTCAAGAAGAGGGGACACGCTTAGTCATAGCGTACACACACTGTCGCATGGCCAACTGGGAAAAACCCGGTGTTTTCTTTAACGAAGGGGAGGGGCCAGCTTTCAAATGGTGCTTGACAGGGTGCTGCGTAGTCCCATCGATCAAACCCTACTTACGTTGGCATTCAAAATTATCACACTGTTAATATATCACTCGATTTTTTTTAATTTATCAGTCTTGGGAATTTGCTATATTATCAGAATCGAAAATTTTGGAAAATATCTCTCGAAAATTTTTAAATTTATCAATCTTAAAGGGAGTATAACCCCTCTTGTTTGGTAGGGTGCGCTTAGACTATACCGAGTCGCTTCCACAAGCCTTCCTAGCGATGGGCGGCAAGAAGCTTTCGGTCCACGAACCTTTGTCCACCATGGTTAGTTCAAAAAAATTGTGCTTGAGAATTTCAAAAATTATTGGAATGGAAAATTTGCTAAATTATCAGACTCAAAAATTTTAAAACTAAATAAATTACAAAATTACAAGACCTTAAAATTTCCAAGTAAATAAGATACTTTTAAATTATCAAAATTATCAGACTCCGAAGATCACGAAAGCTTTACGGGGAAGTATGACGCTCGCAACACTCTGTATATGTGGGGGGTGTCTAAAAAGCGAATGAACTCAGAACGCGGTATTGCACGCGGGGAAGGACCAAAAAAAACAATACATGATTATCTTTCCTATCATTCAATATTTCTCTTACATAAATATTACCGAAGAGGAGTCCGGGGGTGGGGCGGGCAATCTTTTGGCAGTGGCCCCTCTCCTGGCACGCGCACCCTTCGCGGGCTTCAAATTAGGAAGACAAGCCGTACGACAGACGAATCAAACGTCACTCTTTTGAAGTGAGCCGCCGTTCGCCGTGACTAATAAACAGAAGGACGCGTGGCCCTTGAGAAGTTTAAACGCGAATGTCAGAGCGCTTCGACGGGGCTGTCAAGTTGACCTGACGAAACGTCGGTGATGCGCTGGGGAAGTCTAAACGTTCTCCCGTTCGTAACGTCAAGTTCGGAACCTACGCTTTCTGTAGAAAAATTTTGGCTTCGTTTTTAGATTATGACAAACTCGGCCCGAACGATTGATTTCTCCTCCCTCTCGTTTTTTGACATGTTTTCCACCAGAGGGTGTCGCGAGATCGTGAAAGATGCCTATCGAGGTGTCGGATACTTTTCTGCGTTCAGAATTTTAAATCTCAAAAATGGTTCGAGTTATGGGATTTTATGATTCGTCATTCGTGAATTTCATGAATTATAGACTTAATGATTAATTAATTTTAATGAGTTATGGATTATCAGATTTATGGATTTCCAGATTTATGGATTTCCAGATTTATGGATTTCCAGATTTATGGATTTAATGATTTATGGATTTACTGATTTATGTATTTACTGATTTATGTATTTAATGATTTATGTATTTAATGAGTTATGGATTTTCAGATTTATGGATTTAATGATTTATGGATTTAATGATTTATGTATTTACTGATTTATGTATTTAATGATTTATGTATTTAATGATTTATGTATTTAATGATTTATGGATTTTCAGATTTATGAATTTAATGATTTATGGATTTTCAGATTTATGGATTTAATGATTTATGTATTTACTGATTTATGTATTTAATTATTTGTGTATTTAATGTTTTATGTATTTACTGATTTATGTATTTAATGATTTATATATTTACTGATTTATGTATTTAATGATTTATATATTTACCGATTTATGTATTTAATGATTTATGTATTTACCGATTTATGTATTTAATGTTTTATGTATTTACTGATTTATGTATTTAATGATTTAAATATTTACCGATTTATGTATTTAATGATTTATGTATTTACCGATTTATGTATTTAATGATTTATGTATTTACCGATTTATGTATTTAATGATTTATGGATTTAATGATTTATGGATTTAATGATTTATGGATTTACTGATTTATGTATTTACTGATTTATGTATTTAATGATTTATGTATTTAATGATTTATGGATTTTCAGATTTATGGATTTAATGATTTATGGATTTAATAATTTATGTATTTACTGATTTATGTATTTAATGATTTATGTATTTAATGATTTATGTATTTAATGATTTATGGATTTAATGATTTATGGATTTAATGATTTATGGATTTTCAGATTTATGAATTTAATGATTTATGTATTTACTGATTTATGTATTTAATTATTTGTGTATTTAATGTTTTATGTATTTACTGATTTATGTATTTAATGATTTATATATTTACTGATTTATGTATTTAATGATTTATATATTTACCGATTTATGTATTTAATGATTTATGTATTTACCGATTTATGTATTTAATGTTTTATGTATTTACTGATTTATGTATTTAATGATTTAAATATTTACCGATTTATGTATTTAATGATTTATGTATTTACCGATTTATGTATTTAATGATTTATGTATTTACCGATTTATGTATTTAATGATTTATGGATTTAATGATTTATGGATTTAATGATTTATGGATTTAATGATTTATGGATTTAATGATTTGTGGATTTAATGATTTATGGATTTAATGATTTATGGATTTAATGATTTATGGATTTTCAGATTTATGGATTTAATGATTTATGTATTTACTGATTTATGTATTTAATGATTTGTGTATTTAATGTTTTATGTATTTACTGATTTATGTATTTCATGATTTATATATTTACCGATTTATGTATTTAATGATTTATGTAATTACCGATTTATGTATTTAATGATTTATGGATTTAATGATTTATGGATTTAATGATTTATGGATTTAATGATTTGTGGATTTAATGATTTATGGATTTAATGATTTATGGATTTAATGATTTATGGATTTTCAGATTTATGGATTTACTGATTTATGTATTTAATGATTTGTGTATTTAATGTTTTATGTATTTACTGATTTATGTATTTAATGATTTATATATTTACTGATTTATGTATTTAATGATTTATATATTTAATGATTTATGTATTTAATGATTTATGTATTTAATGATTTATGGATTTAATGATTTATGTATTTACTGATTTATGTATTTAATGATTTAAATATTTACCGATTTATGTATTTAATGATTTATGTATTTACCGATTTATGTATTTAATGATTTATGTATTTACCGATTTATGTATTTAATGATTTATGGATTTAATGATTTATGGATTTAATGATTTATGGATTTAATGATTTATGGATTTAATGATTTATGGATTTAATGATTTGTGGATTTAATGATTTATGGATTTAATGATTTATGGATTTAATGATTTATGGATTTTCAGATTTATGTATTTACTGATTTATGTATTTAATGATTTGTGTATTTAATGTTTTATGTATTTACTGATTTATGTATTTAATGATTTATATATTTACTGATTTATGTATTTAATGATTTATATATTTAATGATTTATGTATTTAATGATTTATGTATTTAATGATTTATGGATTTAATGATTTATGTATTTACTGATTTATGTATTTAATGATTTAAATATTTACCGATTTATGTATTTAATGATTTATGTACTTACCGATTTATGTATTTAATGATTTATGTATTTACCGATTTATGTATTTAATGATTTATGGATTTAATGATTTATGGATTTAATGATTTATGGATTTAATGATTTATGGATTTAATGATTTATGGATTTAATGATTTATGGATTTAATGATTTATGGATTTAATGATTTGTGGATTTAATGATTTATGGATTTAATGATTTACGGATTTAATTATTTATGGATTTAATGATTTATGGATTTAATGATTTATGGATTTAATGATTTATGGATTTACTTATTTATGGAATTTCAGATTTATGGATTTAATGACTAATGGATTTTCAGATTTATGGATTTAATGACTAATGGATTTATTGATTTAGGGGCTGTTCACAAATTACGTAACGCAGAAAAACCACTTTTTAGACTCCCCCCTCCCCCTCGTAACAAAAAGTAACAAATGGAAAGACCCCTCTTCTCAAATTACGTAACAAATATCGACCCCCCCCTTATATTATTATAGTACGTAACAACTAATATGCTGGTAATAAAGTACAATAAGATCAGGTACTAAATTTTATTGTTTGTAATTTAAACTTGAAATGACAACTGTATTTTTATGTAACACTTTATACCCACCCATGGGTTTTATTGTGGTGTCTTATCGGGGAACGCTTTTCCGTAAGCAGATATGAGGGACGTAAATAGAGTGCTTTTGTCCATTTTTAACAATGAAAAATCAATCTAAACTAAGGAAAAAATTTAAAACTTTAAAATTCACGTCGTAGATCCAGACTAATCGTTCTCGCACTTTTGTCCATCCCGAGCGGGGGAAAATAGGCGAAACTGTAGATCAAGGTCATATGAAATTCTTTTAAACGTGAGTAAACCAATGAAAATGCTTATGCTTTTAATAATTACGACTGTTTCTGAAAGTTATGAAAATTTTATTCTACGCTATTAAAAATAATGTGTTACGTAACATTTTAGTGAACCCCCCCCCCACGTAACAATTAGTAACGCTTGCACAAACCCCCTCTCCCCCCTCCTACCGCGTTACGTAATTTGTGAACAGCCCCTTATGGATTTTCAGATCAGATTTATGTTTCTAATGATTTATGGATTTTCAGATCAGATTTGTGGTTCTAATGATTTATGGATTTTCCGAACAGATTTATGGTTCTACGGATTAATGATTTATGGTTCTAATGATTTATGGTTCTAATAATTTATGGTTCTAATAATTTATTAATTTCGTGTTTTAAGAATTTCGTGTTTTATGGAGTTAATTATTAATAGATTTAATGGTTACTGGAATAAAAATTAATAGATTTCCTTATTTAGGGATTTTACAATTTGTGTATTTCAATATTTACAGTCTTCGTAGATCTATAGATTTCGTATTTCATTCATTCAGTGATTTTTAGGATTGAAAGATTTGTGTAGTCCAGGTTGTGTATTTTAAAAGTTACCTAAAAAATGTATAAAGTCTTTTTTGAAAAAGAACTTTAAAATTATTTTTTTGTAAAATAAAACGTAATTTTATGGTAATTTATATTTATCTCGGATTTTTCCGCTCCCGGATTTTACTTTCTGTTGAAGTTATCGATTTTTCTGGGATTCGTTATTTAAAAAAGTCCTCTTATAAAAACTGTAAAAGTATTTTTAAATTAATTTCGAGTTCTTTTTAAATTAAATTCGAGTTCTTCTTAAATTAAATTCTTAATTTCGAGTTCTTTTTAAATTAAATTCGAGTTCTTCTTAAATTAAATTCTTAATTTCGAGTTCTTTTTAAATTAAATTCGAGGTCTTCTTAAATTAAATTCTTAATTTCGAGTTCTTTTTAAATTAAATTCTTAATTTCGAGTTCTTTTTAAATTAAATTCGAGTTCTTCTTCAATTAATTTTGAATTTTAAAATCAATTTCTAGTTTTATAAATTAATTTTATTATTTTCATGAAAAACCTACGGTATTTAATGAAATTTCTTATCCAACGTCATATAATATACTTTGTAAACCCTGTTATCTCAGCTCAAGGACCAGATCAGCGCGTATGGCGACATAAAAGGATTATCAGAAACTTCGTAAGAACGCGCAATCGATCTGTTACAATCCTAATTGATAACTTACACCTCAAATGGGTTTTTAAAAACATTCGTATACTTAAAAGACGGATGCATAAATAATTAATTTTAAACGTGAACGAATCCGCTTTGTTACGAGAAGAATAGAACCCTCCCCCCGAGAGGGGTTCGGAGGAGGGGTTCGAAATGAATCACGCCTGTAACTACAACAACGAACGGTTAGACACCCATCTGCCAAGGGACTTCTTCGGCCGGCCCTCCCTCCCCGCCGCTATGATTCCACATTCAACAAAAAGTGACCTAACGCTGGTCAACTCAGTGTGGAATCGAAGCCCGCCGACTTTCAACGCATTAGTCATTAGATTTGGTGGTGGCACCGGATAAAAAATAAAAGAGTAGGGGCCTCCTCGCCCATCGGAAACACTTCAAAAGATTTGGCGAATGGCGTACAAAAAATAAGCGCAGGATCAGTGCATTCAGAGTGATCTAGCCACGGTCACACTGTCGCTTCAAACTAGTTTAAATAACGAGTTTATCTCCGTTTTACCGCTCAAAACTGGCATTCAAACCAGTGGCGTAAACATGATTTTTCCTTAGGGGGTACAGTGATAAAAAGTGAAAACAAATTGTACTTACAACCATACTTTTCTGGGGGCACCTACGCCACTGATTCAAACTGACTTATAACGCTACCTATACTACAACTTTAAAACATTTTACCTAAATCAAAATTAATTTTAAAATTAATTTAATAAATTTTACCCAATTCAAGGGAGTACCAAGTTCCATATTTAAAGTGGTTCACCTAATTTCCCATTTATTCCATTAGGTCTAATAGCTCTATCTATAAAATAATAAAATATACGCATACATGTATAAAAAGTGTTATTTTTTGGAGCGCGCGCTTCCTAATATTTCCGTGTGGAGGGTATCGTGCGTTTTCGCGCGAGCTCAACAAAAACAAAAATATGTGCGCGCTCTCTAACTTTAACTGCACGATAAATCTAACGTAATCACGTGACCTCTCGTATTTTATATAAAGAGCTATAATTGTCGTTAGTTACGTTATATACCATCTGTACCACGTGTTAGCAGACGATTTTTCCATTTAAAATATACTCCTTTTAAAGGAAGAATAACCTATCAACTAATTTCACGATTTTACACTAGGAGCGCTGTTGGTAGACTCTTAGGATGAATTGACTGGGTGTTCTTCCTAGCTAAAGATGATTCGTCCATTGAAGGTTCTGCTAAACAACCCACCTTGCACAATTCCCCATCCAGTTATTAACACTGAGTTTTAAGTTGTAGTGCGAACGTGTCTAGAGTGAAGGGAGAGTTGGTAATGCTTCCTTTTACACTATGAGTCCGGAAATTGAAGAAAATTGATTAACAAAGGAGACCCTACAAGTTTCTGCTTGTACAAACAAATAGAGCGTGACACCACGCTTTATTTGGCTAACGTTGTTTCTCTTCCACAAATAAGAAACACTGGAAATAATTTAAAACGAAATAAATTGTCATTTCTATTATTTCAATTCGCGGCAAATTTCGTTGTCTGAGGAGATGAAAAAGTTTTAATTATTTCAATTATCTATCGGTTACATCAATAGTAATATAATACTTCTATTCACGTAATTATAATTTTCTATTTCCATTTCAATTATAGGTAATTTGCATAAATTTTCGTTGTTTGAAAAATACTGTTCCACCAATGACTATATAAACCGTAACATGGCGAAGGACTGACAACTCTCGATGCCCGAGAAATCTCCGGAGCAACCAAGGCTTATTGACGATTGAAACTTGTTCAAAACTAAAAATAAAACTTATTTTAGCAAAATAATAATGAATTAATTCATCGTAGAATGAAAATGATTATTATAAACACTCGCTTATTTGCTGCTAGTTAGTTCTTTTCCATCGCAACTAACGAGTTTCCTGTTCATCTCGATCGCTCTGTGACAAATGTACCATGAAATTAGGAATATTTAAACATCAAATGGTCAATGTCAGCTAGGAGCCACAAACACAGCACCCCACACAAAGAGAACGCAACCCGTCAAAAGTCGCACATTTTTCATTGGTTAGACGCTTCAGCGCCTGCTGCCGTGGGAAGGGGAAAATTCGGAAATTGTCTCCCCCCCCCCCCCCGCCCGTAAAATGTGCAGCTTAAAGGTTCGTCCAATGAAATTTGTACACAACACAGCGTTAGCGTCGTTAAAGGTTAGCTGTGTTCTCCTTGTGTTTGTTGCTCCTAGATGTCAGTAATTTTGAGCGGTTTTTCCTATTTTGGGCCAACTTCAGCCGTAAATTTTTACTACTCAAAAAAGAGCGAAAATTTCTTATCCAAAAACGGGTGAACAAGAATGCTCATGGCAACTTTCGATCATAAATTCGATGCCTTGAGAACTCATATATATTTAATTTCAATTTCAAAATTTTAATTTTTCCACTTATGTATCAAAAAATGAACCTTCCTTCTGCTGTCCTAGGCACGTATTTATTTTTAGTTGCACTAGTGAGATCATGACTTGAAGGTCTTCCCCAAAACTATCAATTTTTTTTAAAGTTTCGAACTTTCAATAAATTGACTTCAAATCAAGGAAAATATTTTAACAAATAATCCTCCTGACATACCTCCAAGATATTTCCGTACAACCCTCCAAACGAGGGTGGGTTATAGATCTATAGAATGTCCCCTTTTCGAAAAAAAACCCCTCGAGTCAGACCCCAATGAGTAATATAACGCCCCTTTAGTAAGAACCCGTCCCCGGGGGCCTGGGGTCTTCAATACCAGGTACGTGTAAAATATATAGAGAGAGCTTCGATGCTAAATGGGTACTCTCAATACGAATACGAGAGAGGCGAATGATAGTCCATACAGCCGAAACACACGGTATAAAACTCAATATGGGGGAATTAAGCTTACAGCGGGGTGAGACAGCGACATCTCGCGGCGCAAAGCGAGTTCCTCTTTCCCACTGTTTCACGGTGACTCAAACCAACTCGGAAACGCGCCACGGACTCCGCGATTAGTCAGCTAAGCCGATAATTTGAGTGAGAACGCCAACGGAGGATAATTGTTTTTAAAAAGTCTTTCCGCGACCCCCTTAAGCCAGAAACTCACCCCTTTTCCTCCGATGGAGACGATAAATGGAACCGAATGAGTATTTGAATAAATCATTATTCTCGCTTGCTTTAGAGCCGCTATATAAGGACGGGATGCTTTTGGTAATCAATTAAAGGTGAACTGAATAATTAACTACATCGCGCTTTACGCGGTGCCTCGGATTAGGATTATATTGCAAACTGTATTAAATGCCATAAGCCTATCATAAGGTCCCCAAAAGCGAAGGTCTAGGCCACATTTTTGACGATCACATACCCGTTATTAAGAGGTAGGTATTCAAAATCTGCACTTCCTAGTGGTTATGTTCTCAAATATGCATTTCTGAAATAAATTTCGCAAAATGCATTATGAAAGCGCGCAAGCCGTGCGCGAGCGTTGTTTACTTAGAACCAAGCGGGAGAAATCACCGTCGCCAGCTCTGAGCTCTTCGCACTGTAGCCAAGGCTTATCCGCAATTTTATCGCTTTAAAACTTAAAATTAACACTTATATTTGCAAAATTATTCACCAGAACCTAAAACTGGCTATTAGAAATAGGAGTTGTGTTCCCGAAGGTATTTATTTTCAAATTTGAGATTTAGACGCGTTTTGTGTGGCATTTATCAACCCGAGCGTGGCTGCTCTACCAAGTAAGAGAATATTTTGGATGTAGAAATTTTTAAAAAGCAGTTTTCGCTACTGCCCTATCGTCGTACGTTAATTTTCTTCTCGCATTGACAATGCCGTAAACATGGGGCTCTATGCTAGACCTTTACTTATGGGGGGCCTTATGATAGGCTTATGTAAATACCGATAACGTATTAAGGTTTACTGACAGCGAACGGCCTTTAACCAGGTTCCTCTTGCCGCAAACAGAAACGCAGTTACGGGAAAAATCGATTTGTAAAATAGTTAGTAGATTATCATTTGTGCACCAAAGAAAGACCAAATTAGACTAAAATCCACGGAGGTAAGACCACCTTAGGCCCAAGTCAGCCAGCGACTTTTAATGTCTTACTTTCAGGTGGCCGGGATATACTGCGTAGGAGGAAGGTAGATCGCCCTTTATGCCACGCACATCTATAATAATAATAATAATAATCAGCTATGCTAATACTCAAGGCACCACCTTAAGCCTAAATCAAGCCATTAATAGGCGCTAGCATAAAATCTTTATGTCACGTTCAACTTGTTAAAATGTTCCACGTACTCCTTAATATTATAGCGTAAAAGGCTCGTGCATTTCTAATATTTCAGGGAGCTCGCGCGAAATTGCTCGAGCCCGTTTACCCCAAAATATCAAGACGCGCGTGGAACTTTTTAAAAAGTTGACTAAGACCATAGATAATTTAAACTTCATGCTCCCTACCGTTAACCTCAACAAGTTTCTTTGGAATAGTCAGCATATTTGACTTTTGTAAGTGTTACAAAATTACATTGAAATCGGTGAACCTTTAGTACGCCTACAGCTATTAACAAACATTTCACCGTTTTAGTCGGTGATTAGGAAGTTTCGCTAATTTATATGTCTGTATAAATTAAAATGAATAAAAAAGTTTAAATATTAAATGTCGCTCTTACGTCACAAGACTGCTTTTTTATAAGCCATATGCACGAGCTTCAGAATATACAAAATTCATCGAGTGACCTTAGCGCTAGCACGAGACAGTGACTTAAGAGCTTCATTAAAATAAAATAAAAAAATTATTTATACAATGAGGAAGATGATTACTCCGACTGCGCTGAAGATGGCGCTAAACAGCACAAGAGGTTCTTCGTACTGTTATTTCATAGTGGTGCGAGACGAAATAGCACGTGACAAAAAAAATTAATTGGTTTTATATTCAATAACCATTTATCTCATTATTTGAAAAGAAACTTAACGAGCCCAAAACGAGTTAAGTATAATCCAAACAAGTGACACCGAGCGCTCGTCGTTAAGAAACACAAATGTCATCTTCAGCAAAGTCGGAGTAAAAATCTTCCTCACTAACAATAATTCTTAAGAAAATACAAAACATCACGAATTATTGCGTAAGTTAAACCATTTTATTTAAATATGTCGACTAGTTTCGGCATTGGAAAAGATTTTTTTAAATGTTTAAGGTTAAAAAATATATTAATATACCCTGCAGAGATGTTTATATAAACGATTTGAGAGTGACACAATATTTTAGTCTTGATGATGGCCCTAACAATGCCGAAACTAGTCGGCATTTTTATATTTTAAATAAAATAGTTTTAACTTACGCAATAATTCGTGATGTTTTATATTTTCTTAAATCAACGGCGTAGGGGTAGAAATATAAATTTATTCCTATAATTATTTAAAAATATACGTAATTTCTAATTAAAAATCGACTCCAGATGGCGCTGGCTCACGGGGAAAGAGGAAGCTAGGTTATTAAATACCGTCAAGAACTGGTATACTCGGAGAATAACGAAGCACTTTCGAGCGTAGCCACGGATCGTGGAGTGGAGAGAGGTGAATCCAGGGGCATATTTTATAGGCGATATATTTCATAACCCTCGATTGAGAAAACCAGCTAAATGGACTTAAAACATGCACCCCCGATTTTGGGGCCATGCCTTTTCCATCTCCCCCGCGTCGGGGCAGCACTGGCAGAGGGGGCCGAATCTGTCCGGCGTTAAGTAACGAGTCATCTCTCTTTAGCCCCGGAATTCGCGGCCTATATCTTTATCTGCCTATTATGGAACTTTATAGTCCAGTCATTTACCATATTTACATAACTTTTAGCAGAGGCCATAAAGGATCCATCTCGAAATGTGGAAGAAATACCAGTTGGCAGTCGATTCTGTACTTTAACTACCTCGACAAATGCAGATTTACACTAGTTATAGTAATTAACTAGGATTATATCGATCCTTTAATGGTGGAAGTACAGAGGTACTACACTTTCATCCTTTAATGGTGGACGTACAGAGGTACTACACTTTCATCCTTTAATGGTGGACGTACAGAGGTACTACACTTTCATCCTTTAATGGTGGACGTACAGAGGTACTACACTTTCATCCTTTAATGGTGGACGTACAGAGGTACTACACTTTCATCCTTTAATGGTGGACGTACAGAGGTACTACACTTTCATCCTTTAATGGTGGACGTACAGAGGTACTACACTTCATCCTTTAATAGTGGACGTACAGAGGTACTACACTTTCATCCTTTAATGGTGGACGTACAGAGGTACTACACTTTCATCCTTTAATGGTGGACGTACAGAGGTACTACACTTTCATCCTTTAATGGTGGACGTACAGAGGTATCCAAAACTCTGCACAGCAACGAAAGGTATATCAATTGATGTATTGCTAAAATGTGAACCTTTTCGGAAAAATCTAGCGTTGGCTATCGCCTCAATTTAAAACACAAACACGCAAATGATTTCGAGTCTACCATTACTGCGTATAACTGACTCTATGATAATAAAAAATAAAACAGAAATTCAATGTAAAAGTTGGGTATTACATTCACGAAATTAGTGATATTATGTATAGGAATATGACACACCCTTATATCAAAATTTATTTGTGTGTTAAAAAAAATTCATCGTTACAAGTGGTTATATGGGCTAAGTCAAGATTTCGACTTGTAAGCCCTTTTGCTTTGGTAGTTCATAATGGTTCAATGAAACGTCAATTTTTACAAACATGGTAATAAAATATAAGCTATAGTATATAGTAAAAATATATATATATATATATATATATATATATATATATATATATCTATAAATAACCAAAAGAGAAAAACAGATTCCCAATTAAAAGTTATATTAACAAATAGAGAGTTGCTGATGTGTGGATGTCAAAAAAAAACAAATAGAGAGTTTTTAAATTTCGTTTTTTGGAATAAAACTTTTTAATTCTTTCCGAAATATATGTACAGGAATATAAATATTTAAAAGATTAATGAGTGAATATGCGCTTCAATTAAAGCCACTCTCTTTTTCTTCCCTCCCCTACGCGCATGCGCGAGTCACTGAATAAAATGGTCACGTGTTTAAGTGAGTTTTATTTGTAAGTCTAAGCTTGATAGCGCGCGCAATTTTTTCTTTCAGGAGGTGCGTGTGAAATTGAACGAGCCCTTCTATATTTAAATATTAAGCAGAGCGCACTTTAAAATATCACGCTCTTACAAGTATGTCCTGGCTCTCTGTATTACCACTTCTAGGCAAATCGCTGAACCGGTTTTATTTAGGCGTCTATTGAATAATAAAGATGCGAAGCTTTTATAAGAATCTCTGACAAAATTTTGAAGCTATACGTAGCCTTGATCTAGTCCATTGAGTCAGTTCCAGAATGGCCAAACATAGTCATTGTTATGGAACATAATTATGGACTTATAGAACAACGATACCACCATTGCCTAATTTTATCTTAACCAGCCCCACAGAAAGTTAAAACTAACGACAGATAAAAGAAGAGCTAGACACGGATTTGTTTTTATATCTCAAAACGGGCCAGAAAAAAACTGTACATGATACATCGATATACGTAGGCGCTTTGGAGTACGGAGGTCGTAAGGTCCGGCCTTCAGCGCCACGGCGCGGCCGTTTTTGTCAAGTCCCCGCAGAGCGATCGGCCGGGAGTCCTTATCGGAAGGCAAGGTCCGCGTGACTCAGCCAGGATGAACCCCAACCAGGACATCGAGTGTCGTAAAAAATATTCCATATTGGGAGTGCACTTCGCTAAGTTATATAGATATATATAGGAGGACACGGCCCTATCTATAACTTACCGTAGAAAGACCTTATTCACGAGCTATTATGGTACGAAATCAGGTTAGAGAGAACAGGCCCTAACTCGCGTAGCTTAGCTCCTTATCCGAATAGAGTCATTCCAGTTTAGTGCGCTGACAGACAGAAGCAGGAAGAAAGCTGTCATTAATCACAAATACGTCAAAGAGGGTTCGCTTACGTAGTTTTGCCGGAGAAAATGGCAAAAACAGAACTGATAATGCGGCTCAATGGTGGAATAATCGGGAAATGAGGAAAAATACACTTATCTGAAAAGCCTATGTCTTAAATCCCAATATTAACTTGTAAATTGAATTTTAGGGAGTATAAAGTTGCAGGTTCGATGGTGGATCGACGAATGGTGGTTTTTTTCACTAGGAACGTTATATAAATATCTGTAGGAGCGTTGCCTATTTTATTATAAAGACCTATAAACGACTGCCGACCAAAGGGTATACTTTTTAACGACTTGTTTGTGATTTACGAAAGATGGCTCTCTGATCTGCACCTAATAAGGGTTTTCAAAATGTTAGGATTAACCCATTCGCATAGAGTGGAAGGCCCTATCGAAGCGCATGAAACATTTATGCTAACGGTCAACTTGTTTTCGAGGCGTGAAAAAATATAGTCCGAAGAGCGATGGTGTGGTTCTTACATTTTTTAGAGTATAAACTTACTTTTTTATCCAGATATTGTACATTACCTTTAGGCCAACTTGTTTATTTCACGCCTCTAAAACAAGACGTTGCGTACGAAAAGTGTTAACAAGTTTCGCTGATAGCCTTCCACCTTGGATAGTAGATTTTAGAGGATCGCTAAAAAGCCTGGTTTTTAGCCCCCGTAAACCAATCACACTAAGGGAGTCGGCCAAGGTTATTTGATAAAAAAAACAAGTATCGCTAAGAATGGATGATACTGTTCGAAAAAAGAAAAAAGATAACACGAAGTACATTTTTACGCCAAAAGGTATTTTTTCACGTTTTTATAGATTAAATATAATATACTAAATATCAGTTGATAGTTTTTATTCAATTAAAAAACCAAAATTAAATATACTAAAATATAAAGCGCAAAAAATTACGTAACAATATCAACCGCATTAGATTGCCATTTTGAAATTTTAAGATCACGTGCTTCTGGGTGTCGTGAGTCTGTCCATTCTACACTCTACACACGGTATAGAAGAAGCCAATTTAGCAGTTAGCAAAAAGAAATATAAACAATCTCTCTCTCAGTAGGCTTGTTCGGGTCGGGTCTATAGTACATATTGTCAAGAATAGATAATTTGACCATAAATTATGAAAGCCTGATTTTGAAGGTTAAAAATGGTAAGTCGCCAGTGGCCAGTTTTTTAATTAAACTGCCTAGGCTCTACTGGTCACAGGTCCAGTTTAAAAAAATACCCTTATTTCTCACCCTGGTATCCATTTTCCCGCCAAGGATCCGCTACGACCAAAATTTAAACAAGTTTTTTAAATACATTTTTAAAAATGGTTAATTAAACCGAATGTTGGTTAATATTTAAATAATAGTATAATATTTTTTAAAAGATTCTATTTTTTTAACGGTGTTTATAAATTATAAAGGAATTAAACAAAAACTAAGAACTTCCGCTAGATGCTGTCAGCAACATAGTATTATTGCATAATACTTGAAACACATGTAAATAAATAAATAAAACCAAAAATGAAAAGAAGATTCACTGTAACTTCCGGTTAAATATATTATTTTGACATTTTAAATTAAATAATATTAAGTTGAAATATATTATAAGCGCAATAAATTCCAATTTTAGATTTAAACAAATTTTAAACTTTGGTCTTTTCAAACATTTAGTAAGGGTTCAGTAATTTCATCTGACTGAAAATGTTTTCCATAATAAAGGTACAAACCTGAACATAAATCATCCTTCTAGGCAAGCCTTAGAGGTTTATGGTTAAAAAATGTGGATTTTGTACCTGCATTTCAAGAAAGATTTATATACTTTAACGTCTTTAATTAAGGGAGACATTATTTACACATCAAAACGCTCTAAACACCACTATAGCCTCCAAAACTATGTGTTCGAATATGGCTCTAACGCGCCTCATTTTCTTTGTTTAATTTTTAATATTTATTTAAACTATGAGTTATACGTAAATATATTGAGATAAGATAGTTTAACTTAATAAACTTTGGTTTTCAAAAAAGAAAAGTGGAAACCCGAAGAAAAAACATTTTCCAGTGATTACGCTTGTATTCCCCGCATTTGGCGATAGTAGGTTTTTGGTCGTACGTAGCGCCCTTAGCGGGATTATTCACACACGCGAATTAACATTAGATGCGAGGCAATTGAAACGGCCGCTAAAGGGCGGTACGTGCGTTTGAAGTTGGCGTGGTGGCCAGAAATAACGAACTAAAATACACGGGTGTTAATAAACGTAGACAACGGTCGGAGAATCTATTCCTACAGCTTTATATGTTTCGTGAAAACTCGCGTGAGTGTGACTTTCACGCGGTAATTCCGAAGAGCTTAATGGAAGCTAAGAGCAACAAACACAAGGAGAAGGCAGCTAGCTTTTAAACACGCTAACGCAGTGTTGTGTACAAATTTCATTGGACGAGCCTTTACGCTGAACGTTTTACGGAAAGGGGGAAGACAATTTTCGAATTTTCCCCTTCCGACGGCAGTAGGCGCTAAAGCGTTTAACCAGAAGTATGTAAATGAAACAAGAAGTGTACTACTTAGCTTAATAATTAGCCTTCCCCGTGCATTCCATGAAATTTTGGAAGCAGACGTTAGGCAGACGACGGTAAAAATAGAGGTCACCAATGAGAATAGAGGTTAGAAAAAGTAGTGTTCCGAGGTCAGTAAACACGTATAATGGCGTCACCCGGTTTTTAATTTTTTTTTAATAATTTTAAAAGTCGTGTTACTTAATTTTAATCACAATTTATATTTTAAAGGTTTTTATTGTCACGGTGTTTTATTTTGAATTGAATTTAACCCGCTATTTAATTCGAACTAATCTCTAAGCCTTGGTGGTACCTAGGAGCAACAAACACAACACCCCACACAAGGAGAACGCAACCCGTCAAAAGTTGTGCTCGTCCAATGAAATTCGTACACAACCCTTCGTTAGCGTGTTTAAAGGTTAGCTGCGTTCTCCTTGTGTTTGTTGCTCCTTGGTGGTACCGTGGTAGTTTATAACCGGTTGAAACTAGTTGTTAGTTTTCATGAAAATGACGTCATCATTAATTCTGCCATTAAGACTCGACGATTTAAAATGCCACGTAGAAACAATCCAGCACAACTTCTGTTCCTTCCAAAAAACCAATCTAACTTATTTATTAAACCACGATGAAGATCATCGACATCAGTTGTAAAAAGTCTACAGGAAATGTTGGGCCTAATTTGGGTTGGTCAACCACTTTTCCCTAATAATATAAATACAAATATTACTATTATTTTAATATCTTGACAAATAAATATAAATAAGAAAAAATAACCGTTACATACCTTTTTCCAAGATCTAACACATCTCCAAGGCCTACTACGACTTTTCTAAATTCCGCCTTTCGTCCGAGGAATTTTTTAGGCTCATCGCCACTACTTTTCTTATGTACCTAGTAAATTGGCCGATGAAGTCACGTGATCGCTGTAGCCGCGTTACCGAACTATTTCTATCCGCGCGAAAGGGGGAAGGCAAACGAAATTACATGGCGCACGAAAATTCTAAGTAGTACACTTCTTGTTTCACTTATATACTTCTGGTTTAACCAATGAAAAATGTACACAAGAAAATGCACTATTATTGACGGACTGGGTTCTCCTTGTGTGGAGTGCTGTGTTTGTTGCTCCTAGATGGAAGCTTATTGGTTCAAAGAAGATTCTACGTAAGCTTGGGGGGGAAGTCCCATCATAATTAGCCTGTTAATTGACGATTTGAAATTAAATTACTTACCCCACGATTACCACCCCCAATTCTCAAAACACTTTGTACTCCCTTTAATCGTATCAAGTTTGTCAAATGAAAATAAACAGATTGAGAATTGACTGATAAGCAAACTTAGTCATTGACGATATAATGGAATTTGTTTTATTGTATTTGTTAATTGTGTGCGTACGCGATGACAAATGCAACGCGTGACACGAGATGATATCGCGCATTTTTCGACGACAGTTGCTATAGAATCCATAGATATTAATAGTTCGGCAATGAACCTAGGGATGGCGCCTATGAAAATATTAAATGCTGACAACATGAAGTTATACTTCTCAATATGAGCATGGACCAAGAATCTAGCGGGACTCACTGTTCGTGATATTTTGACACGGTAGGCGTGGTCTTAGTGGAAGACTTACTGAGGTACATCAGCCGCTTTGAAGTGCCTCAAATAGTCCGTTCAACTATCAATACGATAATCGTAGTCGGGGCTTAGGTGACAGTGGGTCCAATGAATTTGATTTAAAAGCTTCAGCCATTTGCGGCTTACTGGTGATTTTTACTTACCTAAACATTTAAAGAACTAATTTCAAAAATAAAAGGTCTAAAACTTATTAAGCTTAATCATTTAACCGAAAACAACGTCGCCATTTTGTCAAAATTGAACGTGAACGCTCCAGCTTCTCTTCGAAACCACGCCGGAAATCGACTTCAGCGACGCCAAGTTTGTCCACATTGAACTAAAATAAACCGTGATTTTCCTATTCCCAGTATTCAGGAGTGTTTTTTAAAGCCTGAACAGCGAGTCCCCTTTAGTTTCTTGGTTCATGATTCCGCAAAGTACAAGATCATGGCAGCTAGGAGCAACACACACAAGGAGAACGCAACCCGTCAAAAGTCGTGCATTTTCTTACGTATAGTTTTCATTGGTTAGACGCTTTAACGCCTGCTGGTGTCGAGAGGGGAAAATTCGGCAATTGGCTTCCCCCTTTCCGTAAAACGTTCAGCGTAAAGGTTCGTCCAATGAAATTTGTACATAACACTGCGTTAGCGTGTTTATAGGCTAACTGCATTCTCCTTGTGTTTGTTGCTCCTAGATGGTAGCAGAAGACGATTTTATCTACGATGTTACGCGTTACTTCTACGCGTTCTTGATAAAAGCGATTTAAAACTGATAAGACTGTAAAAATAAATAAACGAGTTATTTTCCAATCACGCTTGCCGGCCGTGGCCACAGTGGCGTGGTTCGGAAATTGTATCGGCAAGATTACGCACAAAACGCTATACCGTCTTGATATTCTCCGATTGAGAGAGGTGTTTTTTTTTTAATCTAAAGGTTCAACGAGTTAATTCTGCAGCGAAGCGTCAGTAGTTCTCGGTACCTTGAACTATTGTACAGGTCTAAGATACCAAGTGGGATTGAAGTGGGCTTTAGCCCCGCTGCATTTCCAAGAGGGGCCATATATTTATATTAAAAGGGCCACATATTTATAATTAAGAGGCCACATAATTGAATTTATGAATTTTCTTTATCTCTAGAAATTTGTTTTATTGCCAAGAAACGTTTTTCTGGAAAAAAATCTTTTAAAATCAATTCGTTTACAGATAGATTCGGGAGGAAGGGAGCTGAGAATGAGAACAACTTGAATGAACAATAGAAAGAAAAGAAATTGGCTTTAGGGAATTTCGGGAAATACCCCGGGCATGCACGTGTCCCCTCCAGGTCGGATACAAGGTCAGTAGGTGTCCAGTAAACGCGACGAGAGACGCAATAATAAAACGACCTTGCTTCCTGGAATATTTGGGGGTTAAGTTTTTCGATTTCACCACTTTTGCGAAATATGGTCAATCCAAGGTTCCCGCTGAGGGCCCCAAAATTCTTAGGGGCCCCAAAATAATTAGCCAACCTGTGGAAAAACCTTAGCGCCGCTACTGTGAGTCACTGGAACCGGCGGTGATAACTCCGAAATTATCGCGGTAGCAGTGCTCAAGTACTGAGGTTTAGTAAAATCAGACACTCTCGGTAACAATTCATAATAAACATAGATACTCGTTATCTCCAATTATTAGCGTATTGGCGGATGTAGACGTTTTGAAAGCGCTTGGGTTTAATCATTTCTAGTTCCAGAATATTAAAATAAGGGCCAAAAATACTTGGTTTAGACCGCATAATTATAAATTAACATTGAAATGAAATTGAAAAACTTTGGTACGGGTCTATGAACTATTTTTCGAAATTTAAAATAGTAAAATATAGAGCAGCTGACTTAAGCGTTGGTAAAAAGGTAAATGGGACTATTCATTTTGTTAATTATATTAATTACAATAAGCAAATGTTCAGTTATTACATAAGAAATTTTTGAAATCTACGATGCAATTCGTTGAGTTTCCGTTGACGCGAAAATTTGCCAAGAAAATTACTCGTAAGCCTTAAAGAAAACACCTTACCTACTAGACAATATGTTAATTTATTTTAATAAAGGTATTTTATATTAATATTATCATTTAGTTTTGTGGAATAAAAAATATGTGCCCAAATATTATTAGATTTAAATATTTCGAGCTAAGCGTTGGTCGCCAAAACTGACCATTCTTTGAAATTTTACCAGAATAAGCGTTTGTGTTGCTAACGCTTTGTGGAAATTGTTTGTCCATTCTCACGGGGCAACTCTGTTTGCGACCCGTGATGACCAACAATATTTTTAATTCATCTAATGGTTAAATTATTATTTATACTTTCTTGACTCAAATAATTATCCTACATTTCCGTTTACATACAGATGCATTTCGAAGAAATGGGACACTTCAGTTCGCTAGTCCCGAGGATCACGCTTTCTCAACCATTACGACAACCAGCCTTTTTCGCTATGGAAATGTTATACAGAGGCACAATTATGAGGAGTTAGTGGTTTTAGGCAATCGAGTCAGTTATCGATTATCAATTTTTGTTCATCGAGTATTCGAGTCGAGTAATATTGAAGTCGAGTCGAGTAATCGAGTACTTGATTAAGGGGTAACTTTCTCTTTTTCGAGTCTAGTAACTAAAAAAACCTCGAGTAATTTTTTTAACGAGTCGGGTTATCGAGTGCTTAATTAGGAGCTGGTTTTATTCAAGAAGTTATGAAATTAAATTTGAAAGGAGTATAAAGTAACTTTTCAATGCTGTAAAATATACAAATTTTGAAGCAACGAGGATAGAAACAAGACGTACGACGGTCAGAATACACACAATCCTTCTAATGTGTTAAGTTTGTTTGAGCTATTCACAGCAACCTGCAACGCAACCAAAGTATATCCACGGTCACACATATATACAACACCGTAACCAGGATTTGATTTCAGGGTGGGCACGCAATGGAAAAAAATAAAAAATAAATAAAAAATTGTACATACAACCATACGGTTCAGGGTGGGCACGGCACGACCGCCCCCCCCCCCCTGGTTACGGCTATGCATATATACATATTTACACTTATTTGTTACTTCTAGTCATACTTTGAAAGCATCGAAGATTCCTTCGATCAGTGTCACTTTTATTTTTTACTTCTGATCACATTTATTTCTTGAGTGTCACTTATTTCTTCTAGTAACTTATTTGTTACTTCTGATCACACTTATTAGTTATTTCTGATCACACTTATTAGTTACTTCTGATCACACTTATTGGTTACTTCTGATCACACTTATTTGTTACTTCTGGTCATACGCCGAAGACTAGGCCGATCAGTGTCATACTTAATTGTTACTTCTGCTCATACGTTGAAAGCGCGGCCCACTCTGAACGGCCTTGATAAACGCCAGAGTTAAACGGGCGCGTGGACCTATATAAACACGCGGATTTACAATGTTGGAAATTGCGGGGGTCCGTATACGCTGCCCAAAAAACCTTACTTAGAATTAAATTTAAGGAACGTATTTGCAATTCTAGTTTAAATGTAAACCACGGCTATTCAAAAATTTAACTTTCATGAAAATCGGACTTAAATATGTAGATTTTTAGGCGGAAATATAAAACCACGAAAATTGGGGTCCCGTAAATTACCCTGAAAACTATACTTAAATTTAATATTTACTGATATAACCGAAGTTGTAGGTTCGCTGAATCCTAACCTATCCAATAATATCTTTTTTAAGGTTATCGGACTTAATTTTAAACAAAATATCTACCACATAAAGGAAATCACCGAAAATAGTAAATTGGGCAAATTCCCAACTTCTTGGGCTCCGATTTGAAAACTTTATGAAAGGCTATCAATGGCAATATCTGTACATCCGAACGAGATATCATTGACACGTCTAGCCCTAACCGTTGAAGAGGTATGCGCGACACGGCACCATCGGCGGCATCGGCGGCATCGGCAACGGCTACACTGTACGTGAGACTAATACACACAAATCCTTAGGATTGTGTGTAAAAACCAATACTCTACGAGTTAAGAGAGCAGCTTATTCGAGTAATCGAGTACCCGAATATGCAATTTTTCGGTGCTCGGTAATCGACGAGTATTCTCCAATTACTTATTCGAGGTCGAGTTAATTTTATGCAAAATGTTTCCTCTTTGGCCCCCTATATGAGTTGGCCCCGATCTGACCGGCGATCGCCAGTTAGCCGCCCGGGGCAGTCCGGGCCTGAGGAGAAATGATAGTATCTATCAAGTCGTTACAAAAGCACACTTACTATATTGTGTTAAAAGTTACCTCATACCAAAGAAACCACTACCGAGCATTGAAATGGCGCTAAACAGGGTCTATAGTCATGAATTAAAACAAGTGTATTTCTAAACTCTGTTAGACCTATAGTTTAGTTTAAAAATCTCACAATTAAAAAATTGAATAAACAAGTTAAAATTATTTTTAAAAAAACTAACTTTTCCCTTGTACTTCTAAAAATACGCATTTATACTACTTACTAAAACAAAATTTTATAATTATAAAAATTTCAAAATGACGTTTTAAAAATTAATCAATTATATTACTCATCATGAATAACGATATTATTTGTAGAGACTTTGAAACCCTCTGAAGTATTTTACATTCAGTCTGGAATTTTTAGCAGCCTTTCTAATCTTTCTATTTTATAAAGAAAAACAATTTGAAGAACGTTTTTCAAAAGTTACTAGACAGTAAAATAATGAAAAAAACTTTCTGGTTCCAAAAGAAATGTCGTCTCATACAGGAAAAATGCAAAAAAAAAAACCATTTGAACCAGTGAAATGATCGTTTTTTTAAATAAATTTAATCTCGCTCCGTTGTAGTACGATAAGTAGACGTTTCTACAGATTTCACTTTAAAAGTCCATCAACTAGCGGAAAAAACGAGAAATTCTTTGATAAAAAATTTAATGTTCTACTTTATATTCCTTATAACCCGTACTATACGAGTTGTTTTTAACCAAAACTTGTAATAAAAATATGCAATTTAGTGATCCTCCATAAATATAAAATTTAACACTCCCTTTCATTTTGGTAATTAATGCTAATTAACTTAAATGTTTCTTTCAATACTTGAAAAAGTATCTACTTTGAAGTATGTTAATTATGTTATGTTTAAAATATTTTCCGCTAGCACTTCGCAGAGAGTTAAGCACCTCATTGAAAATATATTTTCATGATGATTTAAATTATTTAAAGACGATATATTTTGCTTCAAAAGCAACAGGCAAAGTAATAAATAAACTAGAAGAAAAAAATTCGCAACCCAACATGATAGATGGCAGAGCTACTAAATAGCCATTCGATTCAGGGAACTGATTTCTGGACGGCTGATCAAGCTTCAAGATTAAAAGGGGCCTGGAGGCGATGAGCAACAACCAGGGGAGAGGTGGGATATGTCATAATTTCCAGTTGGCAAATAGTACAACAAGCATAGTCTCCTGGCCTCACAATCTCGAAGCTTCGCGTCCCGCGGGTTATCTTTGTCTTTGGTCTAAAGTCTAGTTTACACCAAACGTTGGAATTCTGTTTTGCGGAAAATCCCCACCAGTCCGGCAACTCCACGGTAGAAATGGCATTTCGTTTGCCAAGGCTTAGCTGTAAGCCTTACATTTGTTTTAAGCATTTATAATTTATTTCTAATTACTTTGAAAATAGTTTCAAGAAATAAGCTTATCAACACTTTCTTATATTATGCCTTTTTTGTGATCCAAATTTAATTTTTAATAAGTAATTTTTTCGTCTATTTTGGAGCCACGTGGTGACTGAGAAAAATATTTCTTCTGTAGACTTGGATTCACGCAAAAACGCGGAAGACTTCATTTTAAACAAAACGCGACTGGTAATACTGCTATTATGGTTGTTTGTTAGTAGGAAGTGTATTCAATAGACCTTTTTCCATAAAATTCCCATCAAAGTCAAATATAAGAGTCTGTGATATGGCAACTACATTTACAACCTATTTTTCTTTATACTGCCAAAGCTGTTGTCAAAGTACTGGCAGCAATGTTCGGCAGGGGGGCAAGACATTTGTGGGAGATTTTATGGAAATAAGTACTTTCTCCTGGTTCCATCCCGCATAATAATCTGTAATTTTTAATTTGGCACTTATTTCTAAACTTTTATAGGAATTCTTTGGAAATAACTCAAATTATAACAATGAAATATTTAAATCTGAGGGTAATCCACTTATCATATCGATTTGTAATGTATTCCCGTCATGTAGCTCTAGGCTACCTAAGATATATATTAGAAATCAACAACTAGAAAGTAGAATAATGTAGGATGATTTTAAAAATCAAAACTTTCAGTCACTAACCACTTACGCAATAGTGAGTAGTAATGGCGGCTACGGCAGCGCTTACGTTTTTGGCGCGAAACAATCTCTACTGGAAGCGTGGAAATTGTCAAAGATTCAATCTAGGAACAACAAACATCACCTCACACAAGGAGAACGCAACCCGTCATAAGTCGTGCATTTTCTTGTGTACATTTTTCATTGGTTTGACGCTTTAGCGCCTGCTGCCGTCGGAAGGGGAAAATTCAGAAATTGTCTTCCCCCTTTCCGTAAAACGTGCAGCGTAAAGGTTCGTCCAATGAAATTTGTACGCAACACTGCCTTAGCGTGTTTAAAGGCTAGCTGCGTTCTCCCTGTGTTTTTTGCTCCTTGATTTAAGGTAGGTCAAAACGCCATGATCGTAAGCGTAGACGCCAAAAATCCCCGTATTTCCTAAAGTCCCATTTTCATGCTCGCTGGTAGCGGATAAAAATCGTCAAAATTCGTTTCCGCCACCCGCAAGCGTGAAAATAAAGCTAAAATATCTGTTTGAAACAGATCGAAGCGTAAAGTGAAAAAGCGTATAGCTGAAGCGGATTTTGACGATTTTTACCCGCCACCAGCGAGCATGAAAATCGGGCTTAAAGCTTGGCATAAAGAAAACGCGTTAGTGGAAACTATAAGCTTTTAAAAAGCTTTCCTTAGCACGCGCAACGACGCGTCAGGTAACTTTGGGACGAACAAAGGTTTTTATGCGCGTTAAAAACTAAGGCTTAACCTTGGTTTCCACTAGCGCGCGTCATTCCACTTTGGGACGTACAATCGTTTCACGCGCGTAAAGAATAATACATTATGACGCACTTTAGTGAAAACCAAAACTTATACATTTTTTTTGCGTCGATTTTCACCGTCGTGGCGTTAATGCACTAGTGAAAACCAGCCTTTAGTGAGGCGATACCGCAGTGGTCAGTGGAAAATAGGCGACGTGAGCGCAAAGCGAACAAAAGTTTGGCGCGTTAAGGCCTAGTGAAAACTAGGCTTAAGCGCGTTATTTCTCCAAATACCCCGGGCTTCCTTATTTTCACGGAATTATCGCGTTTAGGGCGCTGTTTTTAGGGCTTGCGCTGTGCGTCGCTGAGAGATGGGCGAATGGTCTTCTGGGAGACACAGTTACGATTCCGGAACGCCAGATACGGACGGTAGGGGGTGTTTAAGCCGAGATAGAGATCTATTTTCACGGTCTCACGTGCGCTGGAAGCCCGCGGCAATTATTAGCGCTGGCCGGGAATGCGGGGTCCAACAGGGGGCGCGAGTGCCGGTAATAAATAAGGGATCATTACGTCGGCCGTGTAATGACGTTTATTTTCCCCTCGAATACCAAAGCGGCTCCCTCTATCGGATTCTGAGGCGGAAAAAACACCGGCAAAGGAGCTCCGTGATTCGGACAGAGATACCGCTAGCGTGGTACGATCACCAACCATTAGAAGGTTGACCCATATTGACTTTGTTTCGCGCCAAAATGTGAGCAACGCCATTTTGAACAATCCCTGACTGCCATCATTATTCTTTGTTATTAGGTGGTATATTTTCTTCCCACCAACAGCGAGAAAAAAGCTATTACCTTCATCGTATGTAACATAATCATCTCTGTATAACTTTTCCAAAAATTCTGTTTCCCATCTGTACAGCTGATGACGCGCTTTTCGTCGCGAAGTTGGAAGTGACGTAATTTACGTCATATAACGTGGGCAAGGTTTCACTATAGAAAACTGTTTAATGGCATACTTATGAGAGATAATGTTACATATGTCTTCATAAATAGGCGTTTATAGTTTACATATACAGCCACGTAGTGGTCTACGCGAGAAGTTACATAAGTCTAAGCAGTAGCTTTTGACTTATCAAAAGAAAATAGTATGATTAGCAGACGAAAGGTGGTTCTACGTAAACTATAAGGGCTAATTTTCTATATTGTAACTATTCAGGCATAACGTAGTTTTTTTGAAATTATAATAATAATCAGCTAGGCCAATACCCAAGTCATCTAGCTGCGGTTGCCTACATGAAGAAAGTACATTTCTAAATATAGCAAATAACAATGGGATATTATCACAATCAATGGGATAACGTAATTAAACTGTATACAATGATTTGTTTAAAAATGTAGCCGATATATGAGTAAGGTTCCGCTCTAATTTCACACACAAAACAGACCCTGTAGGACAACTGCAAGAACATTGGTGGAATTTTACAAAATTATCAGCTAGGTTATGCAGACTGGGTAACATAGTAAATACAAGAATTCATTTAAATTTAGAGATTATCTGTTTGTTGAGACGATTTTTAGCTTTGCTCGCGTTCCACTCCTTAACCCCGAAATCGACTCCTCCCCTTATTGAGTCAATCAAATCGGCCCATTACCTGATTGGTTCTCTAAAAATACGCCGTCTCTGACGCGATTGAATACGTAAAACAGTTTGGAGGAGAAAAACACAAGAATATACTTTTTTAAGAGTAAGACACTAATGATAAACATTTGGGCTTGGACACCCGTACGGGGATAGCAGATATAAAAGGTCTGAAAGTAAAATTGCTAGGGGACAGTGAGAAGATGGTAGGAAAATATATGAAAAGCTAAATTTAAGTTCCGCCAGCTGTTTTAAGAAATCAATGGTGACGTTAAGAATATAGAAAAATTAAAACTATTTTCATAAATTAAGAATTATAAAATTATGTGTCGCAGTTGACATCCTTTACCCTAAAAACCCTATCACTTAAAGACGGAAGAGTTATTTTTATGAAAAAGTATCGTGGCTTTCTTGTTTTAATGTAGCTCTTACGTCACAGTCTCTTACTTTTACAAGTCTACGAGCGCGCGCTACAGTCGCCAGAGGAATATAGCTTTTTCTAGCGCGCGTGTAAATCGCCCGTGCTAAGAACATACGAATGAAGTTGTGTCTTGTGACGTAAGAGCAACATTTCAACAAGCTGGGCAAGACTACTTTTTACACACAATCCTAAGGATTTGTGTGTATTAGTCTCACGTACAGTGTAGCCGTTGCCGATGCCGCCGATGCCGCCGATGCCGCCGATGCCGCCGATGCCGCCGATGCTGCCGATGCCGCCGATGCTGCCGATGCCGCCGATGCCGCCGATGCCGCCGTGTCACGCCTACCTCTTCAACGGTTAGGGCTAGAAGAGTCAATGATATCTCGTTCGAATGTACCGACATCGCCATTGATAGCCTTTCATAAAGTTTTCAAATCGGAGCCCAAGAAGTTGGGCATTTGCCCAATTTACTATTTTCGGTGATTTCCTTTATGTGGTAGATATTTTCTTTAAAATTAAGTCCGATAACGTTAAAAAAAATATTATTGGATAGGTTAGGATTCACTTGAAATACAACTTCGGTTATATCAGTAAATATTAAATTTAAGTATAGTTTTCGGGGTTATTTACCGGACCCCAATGTTCGTGGTTTTATATTTCCGCCTGAAAGTCGACATAACGTTCCTTAATTGAAGTCCGATTTTCATGAAAGTTATATTTTTGAATAGCTGTGGAAATACGTTCCTTAAATTTAATTCTAAGTAAGGTTTTTTGGGCAGCGTATACGGACCCCCGCAATTTCCAACATTGTAAATCCGCGTGTTTATAGAGGTCTACGCGCCCGTTTCCCTCTGGCGTTTTTCAAGGCGGTTTCAACATATGAGCAGAAGTAACAATTAAGTATGACACTGAACGGCCTAGTCTTCGGCGTATGACCAGAAGTAACAAATAAGTGTGATCAGAAGTAACAATTAAGTGTGATCAGAAGTAACTAATAAGTTGCTAGAAGAAATAAGTGTGACACTCAACGGCTGACTAGTAGTAACAAATAAGTGTGATCAGAAGTAAAAAATAAAAGTGACACTGATCGAAGAAATTTTCGATGCTTTCAAAGTATGACTAGAAGTAACAAATAAGTGTAAATATGTTTATATGTGTGACCGTGGATATATTTTGGTTGCGATACCGGCGTTGCAGGTTGCTGTGAATAGCTCAAACAAACTTAACACATTAGAAGGATTGTGTGTATTCCGACCGTCGTACGTCTTGTTATTTTATAAAATCAACTATTCACCAACCAGCTGTTCCAGATTCATCATATTGCATTTCAAAATAATTATATATTGGATGGTCTGGCCTTAATCCATTCGATAGGCCGTCGGATCAAGGAGGTCATAGGCGAGCAACTTGTCTAGGTTAACGGTAATAGTTAGTGTAGGGAGCTGTTGGCTCGATCTCGTGGCATGCAGGGCTTGCCACCACCCTCCTACGCATTGTAACCCGGCCACCGAATTAAGGGCTTCAAAAGTCGCATGATGACTTAGGCCTAAGGTGGTGCCTTGGGTATTAGCCTAGCTGATTATTATTATTATTATTATTATTATTCCCTTTTGCAACGGATCGCCATCGCGGTGCAGAGAGGCAATTCGGCCTCAGTACTTAACACTTTCCCTCCGGGCGCCTCACTCGGTGATTGTTTGTACTATGGTTTGTACTCACTGCCCTAAGTTCGTGTAGGTGTGTGTGTGTTTTTTTTGATTTTGTACTATTGTTCATATTTGTAAAAACCAGATATTTCTTTCATAATATAATTAAAATATTGAATTATGTGTCTCAATTCAATAATTTATTATTATGGGTTTAAATTTTCTATAGGCTTTAGCTTCACGTAAAAATTTGCTGACGAAAGATATTCTTTGGATATTGTTACCTAGAAATCAAATGACACACCACACCAAGCTCGTTAGCGCCGTATTTGTAAACTGAATAATCGTGTTGATAATTGTTTTCGTATATCAAAAAGATTAATGTAGCAAAATTGTTAGTTGTAACCTTATTTTACTTAAGAAAATGTTCAATACAGCGTTACGATATTATCCTGTTTCTCCTTTTATAAATCCTAATATCAAATATAAACATGACAAGGGAGATCCCGTTTTGGAGCGGAAAATCCTACAGGCAATTGCATCAATAGAATTTAACAATGGATAATGGCTTAATATTTTTTAATAACAACGGACAAGAATCTACGAAACCAAATTAAGGAAAACAACATGAACAGACTGATTTCATCTTTCAAAGCATCAAGATTTCTCATCTTTTTTAATGACAAAGTAGTCCAACCTTTCCTTTCAGAGTTTGTTTATACTTGACGAAAACCAAATGAAAGGAAAATTATTTGAGGCATTCGTATATAGGAACTAGCAAACTCGAAATAGTTTTTGCGTGTTTGTCTATTGTGTCCTGAAGCGGAAAAAACCGCTACATGTCTCCAAACAAAACGCTAAAATTCTGTCAATACATCTAATTACGTATCTGTCTTTGCTGTATGGTTTTTATTGTATTTCTGAAACATACTTTAAAACAAAACTTCAATAAAACGTTTACGGGTAGTTAGGCCTAGAATATTTGGTTTCCTTTAAAGCAATTTTATTGTAATTTAGTAATAAGCTTCTTTTACTATACTAAAAGTGTAGTATATAGTTTTCTGGTTCGACATATTCTGGGTTTTGCGGGAGCAGAGAGGTTAAGTAATAACAGTAAATCCTCTAGATGTTTGAAGAGAATAAAGCTTGTTATTTTGTCAATAATTCAACGAAGCGTAAGCGTGATACACAATCTGTTTCGGAATATTTGTATTATAATGTGAAGTATATCTTCTTATGATCATTTAACTATTTAAAATACCTTATTTCCTTAAGTTACAATATAACATGCCTTACATAAAAATCTACGGAATACCAAGGAAACTCCGACAAATTCAACACGAAGTAGAGCGCTGAAATTAGTGTCTCCATGCATGGCACCGTACCCAATATAACTAACTGGTTAATGACAATTTTTAACCAATTATACGTTGATTACATAATAATTTGTCTTTATTATACGGCCTAGTGTCTATAGAAGAAGGCTTTTAAAAAACATTGTAATAATTTAAACTTTTTTCTTGTGTATGCCTAAAGAATTAAGAAACTCGTTATTTTGACTAAAATCAAAGTTTAGTATCTTGTATATAGCGGATATACTTAATTATTAAATTAATTCAATTAATTAAAGTTGTTTTGCCGACCGTAACAGTCGAAAACCACAGTCAGGGTACCATGAGATAGTATAACAAATGCGGTCGACCTAAACTGTAAGTTCCTATAGCGGACAAACACACACACACACACACACACACACACACACACACACACACACACACATATATATATATATATATATATATATATATATATATATATATATATATATATATATATATATATATATATATATATACACTCATCTTTATATATTAGAGATGACGATATTGAGACGATCTTTATCATGATCGAAGAAAGTCCAATCAGCACTGTATATTATTGGTTTCCTAAAACCGTAGCCGTTGACGTTTTCCCAAGGTAAAATTCGACCATGATACTCGAACATCGTATAAATAAATCGTTCGTAAATTTAAATTAAATGCTGTTAATAAAATAAAACGATTCTTTAATTTCCCAAGGGAAACGTTTAAGAACGTTAAAATCAAGTCAATATAATCGTCAATCTTTAAAAGATTTTATATTTCGAAAATAAAAAAAGGGAAAAAGTCACTGAGAGCGGTTTTTAAACATTGCGACGTACATTATCTATAAATATTTAATCTAAAAATAGATATTTTTAGATATTGTTTCATTTTATTTTTGAGAATTTGTGACATTGAAGAATTATTAAACATCGGAAGATTCTAGATCAGAAAGAAATCTAAAGTTTAATGACCACCTCATACTTCAAAGCAGAAGTAACATAATACCTATAATAATGGCGGTCATAATATGATTTTCCAAACAAGAAAGTGTGGTCTGCGACGTAGGATAGTGTCATTATGGTGGTTTAAAGGCATGGCTTAGCAACGGCGCTACGAACGAGCTACGAATAATAGCAAATTTTATGTTCAATAATTAATCATGCTGACAAGGTAAACCTTTATTTTACTTTTAAAAGCGTTTCAATTTTTAATAAGCCCTGATTTAACCGTTCCCAGTGGCGTAAATACGCCAATGCAGATAATGCGGTGCATATTTTTATAGGTAGTATTACCGTGATGTCATTATCACGATATTGGAAGCCAGTGACGTAAATAGGCCAACAAACCCGATCGCGTACATCAGTAGTGGCGCGGCGCCAGGATTTTTGGGGAGGTAGGCCAACCATTTGAAGGCGCCACCAAAATTAAGGATTATTAATTAATTATTTCGCAAACAAATTACAGAATTTTTTTATATTAAATAATTTGGAGGCCCCTTAATTAAGGCGACTTTTAGAGGCCCCTACCAAAATTTCAAGTAGGCCCAGGCCTACCCTGGCCTATTGCTGGCGCCGCTACTGGCGTACATTGGAACGCACAAAAAGTATCACAGGGGCCCATTTTCTTATCTCGCATTGGGGCCCGATTTTCCTAGCTACGCCACTGACCGTTCCAAAGACTAGATAAAACTAGCGAAAAGTGGTCAGTACTTAGCGGTCATTGGCGAAATAGAGCGTTCTCATTTAAAAAATTGCGTTCGGAGAATAGGAAGTGTGCATAATGTCACTTCTGATAACAGGTAACACTTTCGGCGCGTGCACCAGATGGCGCCAGCGATTCGGAGAGCCGGCGTTTTCTAGGATTTTTGTTTTTGTTTTGTTTAATTTTCGCTGGATTATTTAAAGGAATTATAAATAGGACACTCGACGGTGAAATAGAGAATGTCTAACGCGAGATTCGGAAGCAGGGCACCAAGCCTACAAGGGGCACCAAGAGGGTTCGAAAAAAATAAAAGTACAAAACTTTAATCATTTGCTTTTCACAAAATATTTTCCGGAGTAATTTTAGTAAATGCGTCCACCTCAATGGACCAAAAACGTTTGATTGTCACGTTGAACAACGGAAATATATTTTTCAGAAACCTCAACAGCCTTCGGTAATACTAAATCTATAAATAGTTACGTAATACCTTTACTGCAGTCAAATGTACATTCTTGTACACCGATTTATGGTGAATGATCAGCCCCTCGACCAATGCTCTTACGAACTCACCCCGTAAAGTTGAAAAATTGTAAAATTAAGGAGTACAGATTTGTCAAAGTTAGAAAGGTATCTTCCCATTGCGCCGAATCCCATTCGACTGAATTCCCATTAGACCGAATTCCGCCTATGTTTTTGATGAAATTAGCTCAAATGCGGGTTTTGTAATTTTCTAATCGACCGACGCAATATTCACAATTGAGCGACCGCAAAAAAAAATAGTTTTTCTTTCTACTCCTTTTGATTTTTATGTCAAAAATAAATTGCTCAAAATTTGTAATTGTATCTAATAAAATTTAATAAAATAGCATAGTATAAAAACTGGGTGTCTAAATAATAACAATTTTTAGTTTTCGTCTGCTTTAAAAAATTTAGTGGAAATAGTTAGGCTTAGGAAAGGAAAGGAAATTGTGGTGGTGGTAATGGGCAAATGAGTTGACCACTTTAAAAATTGCCTGGTTTGGTTAGGTTAGGTTAGGTAACACTGCATGCTGTTCTGACAGATGCTGAAACGGATAAAACCGAATCCTAAACCCGGAGAAGTGCGGGTTTTTCGGTCTAATGGGATTGTATCCGCCAAAGTGAGGCTTTTTCGGTCGAATGGGATTTGGCGCAATGGAACAGATTCAGTTAGAAATGGGACTTTTAAAATGAAATTTCTGGCCCCCTCACAATAAAATAAATCTGTAACGTTTCTAATTACAGAAGTAGCGTTTTTCTCAAAACTTCATTTTTCAACTTACGATTTGTTTATTCTTTGGAAAATTGAATGACAAATCGAGAACGTTGCGCGATCATTGAAGAAATACGCCATTGTACAAATTACGGGGGGTATAAATAATGGTCTCACCCCCAGCTGAGTCAAAGTAATGAGTCAAAGTTTAATCGTTTACATATTTGCGGGCTTTCAATGCAGGGTGACATTACGCCAAGAACAATAGAAAACCAACAGGAACTAATAGCTTTATTGTGTTTGCAGGCCAAACGAAGTGCGTTAAAAGTAAATACACTTACGCGTTACACGAACCTTTACTAGTTAAATCTTCGATCCAATTATTTGGCCTAGTATGTATTGTATAGATCGATACACTTTTAATGCTGGACATGCCGATATATGTTTAACACAACATACGAAAACGATGATACATTTTGATCTTAGGCAAACCAAGCAGAAGCTTAAGTTATTATTCAAATAAAAAATATATGCGAGTCATTGGTTTCGTGGATGCGAAAAGATACTACACTTTGATCTTAGTAAATTCCCAGAATATAATATTTACGAATTCATCTATTTTCTACAAATAGAGATAATAGACAGGTTAAGCCATTCCTTGAAAAAGTGTATTAGGAACTTGTAGGGTGAACGCATAATATTTTAAAATCCTTTAAAGAAATTATAGGAAATTTATCAGTAAAATATAGGTAAATATAGGAAGAAAATTGGGATAAAAAAGTAAAAAATTAATTATACAATAAGAGAAAACGGTTGTCGAAATTGTTTAAAGGGGGTATAACCTTCAAAATAAAGTTGATAACCGAAAAAAAAATTAAAAGTAAGAACCATCTTTATTATTACACTATTGATTAAAAATATAACTTTTTCGAAAAACGAAAATATCTAAGGGTAAAATATCAACTATTTTAATTTCTTCAGACTTTTGAGTTAAAAAATAGGGATTATAGGAAAATTTAATTAGTTATAGGATAAAAAAAGGATGCTTAACCCGTCTTATACAAATGTTTTATTAACTTTTTCAAAAAATATGTTGCACAATTCCAAAAAAAACTTTACAGCATTTCAATTTACTTAGAGCCACGTAGTGACCAACCCGAGAAGCTCTTAACTGCTGGACTTTATCGCTCACTGACAGGACGGAAAATTACGAGGCGCTGTTCACTCCAAATTTGCCTGTACACCGATTACGTACTCTGGGATTAAGTGAAAGTTACGCGGATTACACAAAGATTACGCGGAGTACGCAAAGATTACGAGGAGTACGCAAAGATTACACGAAGTACGCAAATATTACACGAAGTACGCAAAGATTACACGAATTACGCAAAGATTACGCGGATTATGCTAAGTCTACGCAAAGATTATGCGGATTACGCGAAGACTACACGGAGTACGCTAAGACTACACGGAGTACGCAAAGATTATGCGGATTACGCGAAGACTACACGGAGTACGCTAAGACTACACGGAGTACGCAAAGATTACGCGGATTAAGCGAAGACTACACGGAGTACGCTAAGACTACACGGAGTACGCAAAGATTACGCGGAGTACGCAAAGATTACACGAAGTACGCAAATATTCAGGGGCGTAGGAACCAGGGGGGGCAATGCCCCTCCCTAGAATTTTTCTGGGAGGGGCAACTAATGTTATTGCCCCCTCCAACTTTTTGGTCAGTTGAAATCTTCAAAAGGCTCAAATTCTCATTTTAAAAGCATATACAGTTTATAGAACCTCAACTGTATTTAAATTTCAGTCTTTTCCCGCCAATTTACATAGTAGTAACAAGTACACATGCATTCGGAGAAGCTACACTCCTTTAAAAATTCCAAACCATTCCCCATACCCCTTTTGGTTTCTCTTTGCCCCCTCCAACTTCTAGAACGTTCCTACGCCCCTGCAAATATTACACGAAGTACGCAAAGATTACACGAATTACGCAAAGATTACGCGGATTATGCTAAGTCTACGCAAAGATTATGCGGATTACGCGAAGACTACACGTAGTACGCAAAGATTACGAGGAGTACGCAAAGATTACACGAAGTACGCAAATATTACACGAAGTACGCAAAGATTACACGAATTACGCAAAGATTACGCGGATTATGCTAAGTCTACGCAAAGATTATGCGGATTACGCGAAGACTACACGGAGTACGCTAAGACTACACGGAGTACGCAAAGATTATGCGGATTACGCTAAGACTACACGGAGTACGCTAAGACTACACGGAGTACGCAAAGATTACGCGGATTACGCGAAGACTACACGGAGTACGCTAAGACTACACGGAGTACTCAAAGATTACGCGGAGTACGCTAAGACTACATGAAGATTACGAGGATTACGCGGAATACGCAAAGATTACGCTGAGATTACGACGAGATTACGTACTCTTTTCGGGAAGTCTGTACACCGAATACCTGAAGTCTGTACACCGAATACGCGTAGTATTCAGCCCCTCGGAAAAATCTAAGTTTATGAACTTCTCACGTTGGCCGCTACGTGGCTCTATATGAACTGAAAAGGCTAATCAATGTATTGCTAAAATGTCAACCATGGATTAAACACTAATGTTTAATCCATGTGTCAACTATATTAAAAATCTAGGGTTAGTTATGGTCGTTAGGAAAAAACACACAAGCACAAAAAGGTGCTATTTAACAAAGAATATAAAGCCCGAGGAATGGAAGGTGTAGCTCCGTCTAGTGGAACTTTTGCGCCTCTCGTTTTTAAAGAGAGACCGCGTTGCGGTAACCGTTTCCGGTTTCTCTGATTTGCTTTGCCGGAAGTTTCTAGCGCAGCCAAAACACGTGGCCAATAATATCAATCCTTGATCCTTCCATTCCTGGGGCTTTATATTCTTTGTCTTTAATATGTATACGGTTATACCATCGCATAATATTCGCATTGCGAAAATCATATCTGCAGTAACGGGGGGGTGGTGGAGCGTCCTTGTAATGAAAACAGTAACAGCTAGTGTACGGAGACAAAGATTTCAACTTGTTGCGGACCTCTATATATAAAATGTCGAATATAAAAGTCGCAGATGGCAAAATAAAGAGACTTTTCCCCAACATCTGAAATACGGGCGCCAAATCTGCAAAAACGGCAGAGAGATGACGTAGCTCCTCACCTGGCTCGGCTTCCTCCCCCTCCCCATCCCCCCTTCGCATCCATCCAACGTACGTTCTCTCTAATAAAGTGGATCACCCGAATGTACTCGTAGGAAACGACGGTTTTATTTCGCAGCGCGCATATTGAGTATGACTCATCTAAAATTTCTCTTCCCCCTTTCGTTTATTGCCCCTCCGCTCGGTTTCCGACTAGGTAGATCTACCTGCTTTCAATACGAAACATACATTTCCGAAGGCTATAATCATAAATATGGCGTATCTCAAAAAATACAGTTTTAAGAAAATAAAATTTATCGATAAATCAAGAATATTTTAAAGTTTATAAATATAAAATATAAAAGTTTTAAATTAACAGGTTTTAAATCAGATCCAACCAATTAAAATAGAAGTTATAATAGAAACGTATGAAGTTTTTACAGTGGCGGCCTAAGGGGGGGGGCGGGGGTGGCGGTCCGCCCCGGGTACCAGGGCAGCAGGGGGTGCCATCAGAGAAGCTCGAGGGGGGGGGGTGCAAATCAGAACAATTAAACTTGAAGAAGACGGACCCGTGAAAACTTCTGCACGGTCCTGGGGGTGTCACAAAACACTGCCGCCGCCCCGGGGACCCAGCCTTCTTAAGCCGCCACTGAGTTTTTATATTTTCAAGTAATAATTTTCATAAAAGGGTGTATAAAGTTCCATATTTTTGCAGCCAGGTTTACCTTCATAAGAGATCAGCGCCTCTAGCGAGTAACGTCCGCAAGATTCCTACGTCTCTGCTCCATGCACGCGACGAGGCTCAGGGGGAGGTAATCTAGGAATATAATAATAGAGGTAATGACTTGTTAGTTACAAGTCCATTAAAAATGTGTGGTCTTTCTAGAATCGGCTCTCAGCAAAAACTTACAATGCCGAAAAAAGGAAACTGACACACTTAAGTTAAATATAATTACTTCTGACAAAAGTAATAGTTTCCACTAAATATAGCACGTTTCATAAAATTCAAAGCAATTACGAGATTTTTAATCCAAAACATTAGTCTATCGCCCTTATGATAAAATAATAAATGTTAGTTACCGCGTTTTCATTCTCAGGTGACGAAGTAGTGACAGCTGCCGTACCACGTGACGAGCCCGTTTTCCTATACAATCCAGGTGATGACCCCCCCCATCCCGCCAAGGCCGCGGTTGCTTCAAATCACGAACAATTGTGGATATTCGTAGACGTCCTTCTCGTAGTGATCTAGCATTCTAATTCTGCCCGCAGCAAGGCGAAATTAATATGAATTCAGGGCCGTGCAAGGTCTTTTCCTGTTGAATCACCGGTCTGAAAAAATTTATCCTTCCTACTCAGGAGGGGTAACATGGTCTCGTTTGCTTCCATCACGAGAGGGGGGGAGGGTAACAGTCACCGGCCAGTGCTTCAGTCACGTCCGTAGACGTCAGTTGTAGGACAGTGCTTCCACTTGTAGGAAATTTCTCCCTTTATAGGGAATTTTCAACTTTAAAAATTAGGGATTTTTATTTGGAAAAAGGGAAAAAATGGAATTTCCCATTTTTCTGGAAAACAATGTAAGTTACGACTATTATGAGTAGAATATAGTTCATTGAAAATAAATATAGTCGAGTCTTTTCTCCAACTTGAAAGATTTTTTGAATAGTAAGGGAATCAGCTGCACAGTTCCTATAGTTACTAAACACGGTGTGATTAATTAACCTATACCTGAATATCGTGTCCGTCACATTGACTCTAATAGAAATTTCAGGGATACTTTTTGGACTCTTGTTGCTAAAATAGACGCTTTAAAATATTCGTCTGTAATTCTTTTCGGTTTCATCCATGGTTTCATTTTAGTTTTTCGGTATTCGGATGTAAACTTACCTATTGTTATCTTTAACATTTATAGTTTTAAAAGTCATGGTTTTGTATAACATTAAAAATAACTCAAAGATACACGATACTTCATGACAAAAAATTTTCCTTTTATTAAAAGAAATTTATAATTATTTTGGCGTGCTTTCGGGCCGTAGCCCCCTTTCAAGCCACGTGGTATATAATAATAAAATAAATTTATTTGAAAATATTCCTTGACTTAAATATTTGGTGAAAATATTATATTTAACTCATATTATGTTAGAAATCCCAGAGTGGAAGCACTGTGTAGGAAGCCAATGAGATATCGGGTAGATTTGATGGGGTAGGTACATTTGTTCGAATTTAAATCGTCCGAACGGTGGAACAAATGTTCGAATTTCATTCGTCCGATTCGCCGAAATAACAAATGTTTCAAATGTTCGAATTGGACAACTTGTTTGTTTCATTCGTCCGAATCGGTAGCATCACTTGTCCGAATTCTGTCGCTAAATTAGTATTTCTTATTGCTGTTTTTTTTGGTTAAATTCAAAATAAAATGAAATTTAAAATATTTCAATAATAAACGGATATAAGCATTATGTCTAATCATTTTATCCTATTATGTCCATTTTTCCTATGGCCGATATAGTAAGTGGGAATTGCGTTGAATGTTGTGGATATTTTAGGTTAGGTTAGGTTAGGTTAGGTTCACGTTAATGTTACTATTTTCTAATATTAACAATATTTAAAAAACAATTCCTAATGTTCGAAAAAACGGACAAACGATTATTCGAACAAATGAAATTCGTCAGTAAAGTTAACATAAATTGAATGACTAAATCACCAACAAAAGTTGTGATAAATTTTTCGGTCAAATGAAATACGTTTTCGGACATACGATCCTGTTTTCCGGCATTCGGACAAATGATCGTTCGGACATTTGTACTACCGTTCGGACATTTGTACTACCGTTCGGACGAATGAATTTCGAACAAATGTACCCAAATTTGATTGGAGGTAAGGCAAGGAGCTTATTGTTAGAGCATGAGGGATCTAAAAAGCTAAAAATTGTCTCAACATAATTATTTTCCCTAAATATTAATAAAAAGTTAAAAACATTAAAAACTCTTAAATTTTTTATTTTTCCGATTTCCGGAAAAGTTTCTGGATATTTTTCGGCATTTTATTTTTTCGAAAAATTAACAAATCTATAATAATAAAAGACAGTCTTTTCGAAAAGTGGTTTCGGAAGGTTTTGGTTTTTGTAAAATTAATCAGATAATTTGAAACATGAAAGATTTTAAATTATATTCTCCAAATTATTAAAACTGGTTCACATTCGGCATGATATTAATTAGAAATTAATAAAATCAATAACAACTTCAAAATACATTAATTTTTTAAGGATTTCGTTGAATCTACCGAACCAGTATGTATCGTTTATATTAAATTTTTATCATTGAATTGACGAGATATGTTTAACAGCCGATGCGAAAATATTCTACACTTTGATCTTAGACAAATGATTACTGCGCTGTTTTTTTACGAAGTAATCTTTTCTGTTGACGTGAAATATACTACACGTTGATCTTAATCAAGTGACGATGAAAAATATATTTATTTAAACTATGACCAAGTTGAATGGGGCTCCTTTCCACTAAAAAATCAAATTGATTTATCGCAATTTATGTTTAAGTACCACGCAGCGCCAAGTCCGCTTTCGGCGTATGTGTGACGTGGTGAAAAACATTTTAAACAACCATTTTTTTATTGTTTTATTTCATGGAAACACCTATTACCGGTGGCCGGGTTAAATTGCGTATAGAAGGGAGGTGACGAGCCCATCATGCCACACGAGTCAACAGCTCCCTAGTTCACTTACCAAAAGTAGCATAAGACCCAAAAGTTTGTCAGCTGTACCTTCGCGCCTATTAAAATTTCTAGTGAGACCTAGTCACACTAAAGAGACTTGCCACTCCGTAGCTTTGGCCATGGCCGCCATTGTGGTCATATTTTTCTCCCCACGATAAAAACTATTGAAAAAAAACCTGTGACGTAGCACTGCCAAATCTCTATAGACTACATAACGTACTAGTTGGAATAGTACTAGCAACATTATATTTAGTCTGTAGTCTGGCGCGATTATCTCTCTTCGATTTACTCGCCCGTAGACATACGTTCTAAAACGCCTCACTCGGCGGCGCTGGAGTACCTCGATTTTGATGATGTATTTTCCGACCCCCTCTTCGTTTCCCTGTTTTACTTTGCGACAAACTCTAATTAACTACTATACCGTTCTGACACACTTTTGGGTATTATGCTACTTTTGCTATTACCGTTAATCCAGCAAGTTTTTATTGAAAGGGGAAACCGAAGATCTTTGGGAAAGAACTCGCAAACTCCACGCTCCTCTTGCCGCGAGCCGAGAATGCTAACCATTTCGCCACCCCACCAGCTTGTGTTACTTATGGTATCACCCGAGGTCCTTAAGCCAAATCCACGAGTTCCATCTAGAATCTTGATCTTTGCTGCAACATAAACAACGAATCAAAGTCGCGATGACGACTAAAATCTCGAAACGAATCGTTTAAGTATTTCTGGCGCTTCGAGAGTGAATAACTGTACGAGAGAGATATTTCGCTGCGGTCCTTCGAAATCGGGGAATCTCTCTTCGAAAACCCCTGGCGGCAGAATCCGCGGATTCCCGAGGTTCGAGTCATTTCGAGGAGAAAACTATACATAATGAAACCAAATAAAGAGAAAACTCGATTGCTGCCAGCGATTTTCTCTTTAGCAAGGTCAGGGCCGAGATTGGGAAGTTGAATATGACCAGAAGTAAACTCGACACAGAAGTGAACCTATTATTCACGTGATGCCACGTCAGTCAACACGCGTGGAATATATATTCATGTAAAATCTCAGTTTTAATTAAATTACTAGATGGTGACAGTTTAAACCTTTTGCCGGGAAGCTCATAAATCCTTTTCTGATTGCTTACTATTTTAAGTGATATTTTATGTAATATTGATAATAAAATTAGCGATATAGGAAATCGAATACTTATCTCTAAGGAAGATATTATGTATTTCTGATATAACGTACCTTCGAAATTAACTAAAAAAGTCCCTTCTTTACAGTGTTGGGCATTTTCGTCAAAGAGCCGATCAGCTCACTCACCACTCGCACTCGCTAGCCTAATATCCGCTCACACATTTTTGAGCGGTAAAATCGGCGCTCCTTTCTTTTCGCTCTTTTTTTTTGAGCGGTAAAATAAGCGATTATATCGAATTTTTTTAGTAATTTTATCCAATGCGACTCGCCAAAAGTAAGGAAAGAAGCTTGTCTTTGAATTCGTCAGCAATTTTTGACGAAGACATTTCTCGGTGATCATTCACCCATTTCGGCGGAAAACACTTTCACGACCTTGACAAAACCTTTTGCAAAAAATCGCGGAACACAAAAAGGATTGAGGTCAAATCACGCGAAGATTTGTGGAAAATTTCCAACTCAAAGACAAATTTACCAAAAGAGAGTTTCGTCTGTAAATTAATCAAAACAATCTTTGCATTGAGTTCTCTTTAACTATTTGGTTATAAGTCTTATTATTCAACAAGTATGACCAGTGCCTATTATTCCCGTCATGTGTAACATGAGTATGCCATAAAGGTATTATATTCTCTGGGTATGACTTAAATAACGTCACTTCCAACCCGTTACGAAATACGCGTCATCAACGATATAGATGGCAAACGGAAGTTAATGAAGTGGATTTTGAAAACGCCCAGAATTCCTCGCGTAGTATTTATTATTATTACTAAAAATAATTTCTATTGAAATGTTATACAGAGACATACTTTGAGTCATTATTTTAGAAATATTCATATACAAACGTTTTACTGAGAGCTACTCCCTGGTCTCAGTTAGCTTCGTGAACTTAGAAACATATTTTGTAAAGAGACCAACTTACGAAATAATATAAGTGGCTTATACCCAACGTATATAACCTCAACGTATTCTTTAAGGGAGACCACTAACAATTAATTTGAGTAAGAATTCACTAACTAGCGCCAGAAATATCTAAAGCCATATAATGGAGCGGCCAATATTGGAACTGTTGGTATAACCAAGGTTCTATTAACGTATTCCCTTTAAAGACGCTTTACAATAAACAAAATCTACCTATTTTCACGCAGTGGCGTAGCCACTATTTTGTTTCGGGGGGGGGGGGGGGCACGCCATTGAAAAAAAAGTAAAAAATAAAAATATTTGTACGTACGACCATACGTTTCGGTGGGGGGGGGACATTAATTAGTAATAATTATTTCATTCTTCGTATTTAAATATTCTAATTAAGTATTTATAAAAATATTTTCAAAATAATTAAATTCTAAATACAAAAAAATTTATAAATCTGTAATCATTCTTTTATTATCCTTGTTTAAATATTATAATTCAATATTTAAATTTTAAATTTAACACCAGCGTCGTTTGAAGAAAAATGCTAGAATATGATTGGTTAGAAAATCATTTTAAGCATTTAATTTGCAACTTTGCGCCATTCCGGAAATAATATACGTTTGGAAATTCTATACTTGTAAACAATTCTACCAGTTCTATGGCCATTATTTTAATGATTTTGGTACTTTGAAGCGTCTTGTGGTCAAACTTTTGTATCATAGTTAACGTCGCCTGCACGAGATGGAGCCTCAGATGACCCAAACCGACTTGCTTTGATATTTACTGAGATTTTACTTTTAAAAGCGAGTGTTTTTCCGAGTTTCCAACTAAAAGTAGGAGCGAGAGTATCTATGTAGACCATAAACATGAACCATGCACCTTCGCAGGCTCGACACGGATGAAGTTGGGAGCGAAATTCCCACGGTTAAAAATTTAACACGCATATTACTTTTCCTAGACATGTAAAATGTTAAAATTACACTGCACATGAATAAGTATTAATTAGTAAATTATTTTCATTGTTTTAATATTATTTTAAATTCAATGTGTAAAAGCTCTCTCTCGGCTGCTTTCAGATTTTGTATTGATATACAAAAGCTGAAAGCAGCCGAGAGGGCTCGGGTTTGAAATATCCACGGCCCTTAATTATTGCTTTACCGGGGCCCGGGACCGCTCTCGAGCCCTGAGTACAATAATTGCGATAAAATATTTATTTTCCGAGATCTGGCACGTGTTGTTGAGTCGATAAATCTCATGGTCGACTTAACCATTGTAAAAAGCAAGGTAAATATAAAATAAACTTGAACTTGAACATTGAGTTGGATTTTATTCCTCAAATATTTTGGCTTCTGACTCGAATTTTAAGATTCAGATAGTTTGAATTTCCATGTGCTTTAATTGTTTCGTTTGTTTTGCAAAACCAAAGGAATTTACTAAATTGTGTTAATTGAATTTACGTTTACGACTACGCGGCTACAAATTTGTCGATGGTGAAAAGAGGTGGTTGTGAAAAATATTATCAGTGTTATTGCGCAATCAAGGTTCAATTCAGTACAGAGACCCCTAGTGTTTCAATATACATCTACCAAGGACGATAATATACTACTTAGTATTGGTTGCAACTTGCAAGTCCAATAGAAACACGGGGACAGTGACGGTGTCAACAAATGGTTATCCCTTTCGCCTCGCAGCAAGAGGAGCCGAGTTCGATTTCAGTTTGTGGCTAGAGCCTAGCCTAGTTGATTAATTATCATAAAACAATAGGAAGTCTCATACTTAAGTTACTTAAGCTACAATTAGGGGCATACTTATTGTTCTTACTTATGTTAACATACAGTTACAAACGCGGCTCTTATTCATTCAATCCGATTTTTGGAGAGGCGCGAATAATTTTACTTTCGTGACATTTTGAAAGCATTTCGGCGTATATCGGCAACAAGGGCAACTTGACGGTTGCGCCAGCCCTTCAGGAAGTAGTGTACCGGGCCGGGATGGGGATAGGTGCGGGTGGGTGTTCGCGGCCAAAATATGAAAGAGCGTCCGTAATCAGAGAAACTGTGAGGGCGGGATTCGGGGTAGTCCCTCTATTAATCCTAATAGATACACGGTAATGGCCGGGTCGTGTCACGCATCACGCCACTTCCATCCGCGCCCGCCTTCACCCTCGACAGATCCCCAGAAAGGTTACATTTCCCTAGGCCTGACTCACCATTAAAAGGTTACCGAGCCCCCCATCCCCCTGAATGCCCAAAAGTAGTTCTATCCTTTCGAGGGTAAAACCGGAGTTAACATTCTAAAATTGAGAATAGTTTTACCGGAGTTAATATTCTAAAATTGAGAGTAGTTTTACCGGAGTGAATATACTAAAATTGAGAGTAGTTTTACCGGAGTTAATATTCTAAAATTGAGAATAGTTTTACCGGAGTTAATATTCTAAAATTGAGAGTAGTTTTACCGGAGTTAATATACTAAAATTGGGAGTAGTTTCACTGGAGTTAACATTGTAAAATTGACGGTAGTTTTACCGGAGTTAATATACTAAAATTGGGAGTAGTTTCACTGGAGTTAACATTGTAAAATTGAGGGTAGTTTTACCGGAGTTAACATTCTAAAATTGAGAGTAGTTTCACCGGAGTTAACATGCTAAAATTGTGAGTAGTTTCACCAGAGTTAACAATCAGTGTCCCGAGAATTTTAAATGAAATTAACATTCTAAAATCAACAGTATTTAAAGGAAATAAACATTATAAAATACAAAGTAATTTAAACTGGATACAAATTAAATCTATAATTATGTAGTTCGGAAGTGAAATATAAAATATTTTCGCATTTGAAAGTAGATGAATTTCGCAATAATGAATAATTATACAGATCTATCCGTTAACCAGGTTACAAAACATTTTGAAATTACAACTCTTTTTAAAGCTACAATAAATTTACAAACCTATTTACAAAATGTGTGGCATTACCCCAGAAATGAAACATTTAAAAGAAGCGCGGGGAAAATGGTAAACTCGTTACAAAACACGAACGACGCTGTAAATCAAAAACGCTTGTAAGCCGCTAAATATTTGGCCATGAGCAATTGCACCCCTTTTTCGCGACGGGCTACAATTACTGTAAATGGAGTTCTAGCGCGACACGGCGATCCATCCGAGGGAACGAAAAAGTCGAAAATGACGAGGAGAGGGGGCTGCTAAAAAAGTGTGTAGCGCGCGAAATTCATTCGTGAATCATTGCGGCTTCAAACTATAAAACGGAAAAGGTTTTTGGCGGCAGAGCTCCCTTTTCGCCGGTGTGAATGCTCTCGCGGACAAGTTTCTCTTTTAACGGCGCGACAGAAATCCAGCCCGTTTTATAAATAAACGCGTCGCCTACAAATAGCGGAGATTCTATTTTTGAAAAAAAAAAGAAACTAACACACACACGCTGTTCGTTATAGTTGAAACTATCGAGTAGAACACTACCTTTGAACCACCAGGCAAAGTTAATAGGGTAGGTCACTATGCTTCAGTGTGTCGTTACAATCTTTATTAAATAATTTAAAATTTAATCGCGATTTATTCATTTCAGTCATGATTTAATAATTTCAGTCACGATTTATTTATTTTAATCACGATTTAGTTATTTTAATCACGATTTAGTTATTTTAATCACGATTTAGTTATTTTAATCACGATTTAATTATTTTAACAACTATTTCATTTTTTATTCACTATTTAATATATTCATTCAACATTTAATCACTTTTATCAACATATAATCATTTCAATAACGATTTATTCATTTCAGTCACGATTTAATCATTTAAATCACGATTTAGTTATTTTAATCAAGATTTAGTTATTTTAATTACTATTTAATAATTTTAACAACGATTTCATTCAACATTTAATCACTTTAATCAACATATAATCACTTCAATCAACTTAGAATCATTTCAATCAACATATAATCATTTCCATCAACATATAATCATTTCAATCAACATATAATCATTTCCATCAACATATAATCATTTCAATCAATATATAATCATTTCAATCAACATATAATCATTTCAATCAACATATAATCATTTCCATCAACATATAATCATTTCAATCAACATATAATCATTTCAATCAACATATAATCATTTTAATCGGTATTTAATCCGATTTAATTTTAATATACACTCTACATGCCACCCGGGTCCCCCTAGACGTTTTCGAGTGGTAGCTTAACGTGTCTAAAGCGAACGTAACCCCATTCGACTAATTTGTACCTAGATGTCATGAGTCATAAGGTGCGCGAATAATTTGTAATCTTAAAAGGACTTGTAAGCTAAATCAACACGCCCTTCTATAAATTCCTCCGCGATTGCGTTCTCGCTTTTGAATATGAACGGACGAAGGTTTGCTCAGATTGCACATGGAACCAGGGAGGCGCGTAAGCATTTATCTCACTTATCTTGCCAAACTGCAAATCTACTTGCTTGGTTCAGTATGACAATATTCGTGCGAAACCTTACTCATTTATCGGTTGAATGTTTCATCAAAGCATTATATACCGGAAAATAATATTATTAATTGTCTAAATATTCCATTAATAATATTGTTGAAAGAAAGTGTGGTTTTGCAGTATATATACTAGTTGTAATATATGAATTTCAAAGGAAAAACTTCGTTATATTTGCAAAGCGGTTCGAAACATGTCAGACCCCTAGTACCACTAGGTATATTAAAAAATATATATGCAAATCTAACGAAGTTTTTTCCTTTAAAATTCATATATTAAATATATTAATAATATTGGCCATATATTAGGAAATACACTCTCTTAACTCAAAAAAACCTTCCTTTTGCCATGCAATTTAAGAAATTTCAAACTAAAATTCAATGACATTTTTCTGACCAGCCGTGTTAGCGGTACTGTCGGTCATGGTTCGTTCAGAATGGCGACTTCCACATTTTGGCGTGAAACAAGGTCTATTATATTTGGCGTTTCTCGTGGTGTCGTAACTGCCTAATACAGTAAAATCAGACATTTAAAATTAACCATGACCCCGACAAAATGAAATGTAATCCTACCTGACCAATGACCAATTAACCAGACAAGTGACCGGGTTCCATTCTCATTTCGATGCTTCCAGTAGCAAATGCAATCGAAGTTATTCAAATCCCATCAGTCTTTTGTCCGTATCAGCATTTTCACCATCTAGTTTAACCGTATGGAGTGGTTTCACTGGGAAATTATACACGTATGCACTTGGAAAGTCTAAACAAGACTGCGATGGCCACAATGACTTCCGTGGAAATTGACGTGGCTCACAGCAAAGATTTCCCCAGCGAAAGGCTCCCGTTCGACACTAAAAAGCTTACCTCATTTGCTCTTTTTTAAACATCTAAAAATGTTAATTTATGCGTAGCTAGTACAGTTTCGTCATGAACATAATAAATTATCCTAAGATTTACAATGCGAGTAAGAAATCTATTTTCCAATAAGTTTATTTTTCTTGGGTGTATTCGCAGTACGATGTCATTGGAGTCTTAGGTGTTCCACGTGTATACATTTCTAATATCCTTGAATATCATGAAGTATCCAGACTCTTTATTATTTTAATAGTATAATTATAACGCCATGACTTTGAATCGATTTAAAATTAAAGATCCTTGTTTTATATTAAGTATATAATTAATTACATTCAACAGCTGTTCAGTAAGTCGAAATACATTTTAATAGCTGCGTGCGGAGTGACGTAAAATACTCTTCATACCCAAAAGGTAAGCTCCTCTAGCGAGAAAAATATTATATTGAATTAATAAGACGACAAGGTAATCTATATTAGGCCTAATGTTTTAATCTTAAGTCCACAAAGATAAAGCTTATTAGGAAGAACGGTGTGTTCACTTATAAGCTCATGGCCATAGTTATTCGAATAATTTTTACGTACAAAATTACTGCAAAATGAAATAAAACAAAACGTGTATTATATTATTAAATACTTTATTTAAAAAACGATATTGATAATTGATCAACGTTTTTTGCACGGTGTGTTGAATACAATGAAAAGGGAAAAACACAAATAACGGAACTAATTCAAGAAAGATGGCGCCAACATCGAAGAACAAAACAAAATTGCTTTCGCGTCCACCGTTCCAGACGTACAAGACTAGATTAATTCCGTCGGTGAATCGAACTGAACTTACAAGTATTAAATACAAAAGACAAGAATCGTTTTCAATAAAGGAATAAGTTTTGCGAGTGCGGTGCGCGCTAAACTAAAATATATTTACAAATAAACATTCTCACCCATAATTTATATCTTTTAGTCGCGGTTTTAAGTGAAAAAAACTTTTAAAGGAAGACCTGTTATTTGATATTATGGCCTTTACAACGTTACTAAAGTCTGATACAAAACGGTTTTGTTCATATTGGTATAAAAAATATATTCGGCTACTTGGCAAAAATGTTGCTGTTTTTAGTTTCTTAAATACCAGTATACAAAATTTTCAGAAAAATTCGTACAAAAGTTGGTTTTATTTTAAACGAGAAAGGCACCCGGTGATAGGTATTAAACGAATAGTTTAGCCTAATTATTTATAGTAAAGAAAAGTTGAACTTTTATCTATAGGGATTTACAACAAACATCTAATAACATTGAAGAAACACTACATTTTCACGATATACGGAGATTTTTTAATTTTCAGGTGTAAATTTGTAAATAAAAATTATTGACGATTTTATTTTGGCTATTACACAAATGGCAATTGAATTCTTTTTAAATTGGTGGAAGTTTTGACAAATATTTTTCGTTGGTTTTTTTCAGAGTTAATCTTTTACTCGTATTTATATAAATGAATATCTTCTAAAGTATTTTTTGAAGTGGAGGACAAGCATTCAATTCCAATCATTTAATATATAAACATTCATTCTAGACACGTAATTCGATTTTGAGACATTTAGAGATCCTTTTTTTTAATCCGATCTCTTTCGCGAGTGTCCTTACACGGGGGGACTATACGTCCATCAATGGCACTCTGGGTTTATCACGACCAACACGAAAAATGATGAAAATTATAGAGAGCCAAAGAAGTGAAGTGATGGTCCATGGTAGGAACAAAAATGGTCGAAACGTACAAACGTTGTCTCGGTTAAGTGTTCGCGTGTTTCTAGTAGAGAATATCACAATGAAAGGGGTGAAACCGTTCGGCCGACGCTTGGTCCCGGTTCGGTCATTCCGTGGGGCAGCGTTATAAGCCCGGGTTTTGAAAGCACGGCGAGGACCGGGCGATGGGGTCCCGTTCGACGGGCGAAGACGCCCCGCTGGACTCGACCGAGGACGTGGGCGACGAGGGTTCGCTGTCCAAAGAGCCCCGGGTTTGGACGCCGCTGGATTCGTTGGAAGGGCTGCTCGCGGCTATCAGGTTCTGTTCCAGTTCCATCAACTGGCCCATGAAGTTGAGATTGGGAGAGATGATGGGTCTTTTCCTCTTGACCATCCTGTAGGCCTCGCCCAGTGAAGTCCTGGTATGGTGCATAAGGTAGGCTATCGTGATTGTGGCTGATCGGGAGATTCCAGCTTGGCAGTGAACGAGTACTTTATATCCGAAACGCTTGGCATCGTCTAAAAAACAAAGACATTTTATTGCAGTTCATGGATGATTATTTTCACTTCAATTCTATTCTAAAAGGTAGTAAATTAATTTCAAATCTACGGGGAAATTTGCGATATCACCTCTTAATTACGCGTTTCAAAATTCAAAAAGGTACCAAATCTAATATATTACCAAGTTGGATTAAAAGTAATTTATCAATCTGTTTATTGTTCATTGCATAATTTAATGGTTTAGCAGAATCATCATCTAACAGAGCTAGGAAGAACGCGCACGCGTCACAAATTTGCGTAAGTCAGTAGAAATTGATGCTCTTACAGACTTTTCATCCTAGTCAATCAACAGCGCTCCAAGCGGCAAAAAACACGAATTTAGTTTCTACTCCCTTTAAAACGTATCATACGCGAAACCAGAAATTGCCCGGAGGCCAGAAGCATACGTAACGTATAACTAGGCATAAAAAGCAGACTATCTACTAGAATTTAAATACACAGGTACGTGGAACAAAAATGACTCAAGGTTGTCCAGATGGAGATGGGCGTTCTGCGAGAAAGAGCCGAGTTTTAGGCCCGGGCCAAAAAAGCTAACAACAAAAACTAAAAGAAGAAAAACTGGCTTTCATGACCATCATTTTAAATTCCTTAAAAATTCGCCCAAATCGGATTAAAATTAGAATTCAGAAGTTGCTTATGACTAAGCTTTCCGGTAATGAAGTTAACTTCAAAGAACAATAATTGAATCACCAGAAGTATCTAATATACCTTATTAAAGAAGCGTTCATCATGCTGATGATTTTTTGAAATAAAATAGTTTTATATTATGTGTTTCGCTACGCACTATTTAATAGGCAAAATAGTAAATATCCATACACAGTGAAATTTCTACATTTTACATAAGCGGAGTAATATTACGGTAAATATTATGCCGTGACGCGGTGTATTATTCCGCGGTTGATGGGAATCCGCGTTGAGCCGGCGAATGTACCTTTCATTTTATTGTAAACAATTGCTTTAACGCAGTTTTGTTCGTATTCCAGTACGTGATCGAGGGAGCAACTTTCAATCTGCGCAATTCAATCAATGACTGGGAAACTAGCACGTGGGAATGCAGGCAGGCCTACCACCGTCAGATGTCCGCGATCCCCAGAGCGCCGAACCTTAACCGCTTATGACTCATTGTTATTTTCTTCTCCCGGGGCTCTTTCGCCGGAAACTTCTTTCTCTTCGCGCAGGGTTGCCAGTTGCGCGCTTTTTTCGCCCGATTGGGCTTTTTTTTCGAAAAGAACTGGCGAAAAATGTTTGCGCTAGAAGCGGATGGTTTCGAATTATTTAAATTAACGGTATTATAAGAATGATTAATAACCTTATTAATTATATCACATTTACTATTTCTGTATTATACATCCAACTATTCGAATATTTTAATTTTATGTTCGAAATTTTTTTGATAATAAATTATTTTGGGATTCCGATTCCATTCTTTAAAATGTTGCTAATCCATTTCTTTAATATTAGTAAATGGGCTATTTTCTTATAAAAAAAACCGTCTACTAACGAATTGTGTTAGCTGAACGAATTAGCTGGCGTTAGTTACGTTATCTGGTTATAGATACGCGAAATTAGATAAAGAATTGGTCATATAAAAAAAAATTATAAAACCGCTCGCGAATTTTTGGGCTAGTTTTATTTGCAATTGGGCTGGAAATTTTCTGGCCACTCAGCTCCGTACCTGAGTTATAAGGATTCTCTGAGAGCCTAAAAGTACTCTTGAAGCTCCGATAAACCTTAAGTGAAGACCCAAATATTTTTTGCACGGTTCTGTTCGGAGCTCCTTACTCGTAAAAAATCTCCAACCGAAATTTCCACCAATAGAAGTCGCTACGGTCGGTTGATCCAAGCAGACTAAGGACAATACTGGCGTTGCCCGATAGATACACTTAGTTCCACTAGACACTCACGAAACCATAAATAAGGCGGCGTAAATTGGCAAAGGAGGCGAAGAGCGCGGATTTTTCTAACGACACAAGAGAGCTAAGAAATTCGCGTCGATGAGTCATCCTCTTTTTAGGTTAGATCATGAAAGAGTTCTTTTTCTCTCTCGCGCCGCAGACGCTGGCCAAAAGTTGTTCTTTTCTTTCCAAGTTAAAACGACGTAACCAGAATTTTTAAATTTGGCATCGCCTTAGGGTGCTTAGAGAGAAAACTCACACAATCGTGTCTATTGTACCAAGGATTGTTGGCTCTAGAAAATCATTCGACTCTTCTTTGACAGAATTACAGAAATGCTATACTTTGCGGTAACAAAACTGGTTTTCGACTTGAGTAACCAATTATTTAATTGGGTAAAAAAATACTTTAAATAAGAATAGATAATTATGTTTTTCCTTCCAAGAACCTATTTACGTTAATGAGAACGTATGAAGTCTGGAGATTTACAGAAGCGAGAACCTTGGATTAATTAACGCATAGGGATATACCAGTCCCGTAGAAATTCCCCTCGCTGGCGGAAAATCATGCGCTAATGGTGCACTATTGGTAAAAGATAGGCGTAACCACGTCTGCGTATGCCCGAAAAACCGGGCACATTTTTCTACGTAAATTACGCAGCCCGTTAATATACCTACTTTCAAATTTGACGCAAACATTAGTTCGGAAAATTAACGCCAGGGGTTCCTCCTTTCTGAATCTATCCAGGGCACAGATATAGCCATCACCGCAGGTTTCCGGGTTTATGCTAAGCTGGAATACCCCTACGCGTTAATTAATCCAAGGGATAACAATCTAGGCCGGACTGAGATTGCAATTCGGTTTGTGGTAACGTGCTGTCAACTTAAACAAATTATTAAAAAATATACCCGGCCTGGACCAAACTACGTTCTCGATAGAACAACAGCTCAGTTCGCGCGAATCTATTTATCCGTCCCAGAGACGGTATTGTTTTCGCCATGATCCTACGGTCAGGCCTTTTCTACAGACGCTTCGAGCCACAATAACATTTCTATGTCTGTGCAGCCGAGCAACGACCTTCCGATCTATAATAATATCAAACAAACATACGAACATCATAAGCGTTGTCCTTTCCCTAACAATACATTTGAGGAAAACACTTATCAAACAAAGTGAATCATTGATTCGGCAAACGCTACAGTTTGTTTCTCCATCAAGTCCTGGTGAACCAACCAACTATTTTACCATTTATTTTTAATTAAATCTTGCAATATACTAAATTATATCCAACTATCCCATAACTAATTGAGCCAGTTTTCTCGAACGAAACTAAGTTCTTACGGCTGATACTCGATGGCACCTAGGAGCAACAAACCCAGCACCCCACACAAGGAGAACGCATCTAGCCTTTCAACACGCTAACCCAGTGTTTTGTACAAATTTCATTGGACGAGCCTTTACGCTGAACGTTTTACGGAAAGGGGTAAGACAATTTCCGAATTTTCCCCTTCCGACGGCAGCAGGCGCTAAAGCGTCTAACCAATGAAACTGTACGCCAGAAAATGCACGACTTTTGCCGGTTTGCGTTCTCTTTGTGTGGGGTGCTGTGTTTGTTGCTCCTAGGTGGCACAATACAATAGACCATTCTATAAAATACTACTTATGTGCTTATTTACTTTTGTGTATCGAAAGGCATAAGGTTTGGCCCGATTTTTCATGAACCAGGGAGGCTCGTAAAAGGATTATCTGGCAAACCTGCCAACCTAGTTGTCTGGAATCAAAATCCTACTCATTTAACGGGTTTAGTTTTATACAAACCCTTATAAATAGTTAATGAACTATATCTCATTGGTTTTGTAAATAGTTCAGTTATGGACTTACTATATTTTGAAATATACTATCTTCACGTAGGCTACCTTAGCTATATGCTGAAAATCGAGTTTAAGCAGAATTTTTAAGAGCAAAGAATATATAAGTCCTACTGAAGTAGCGCTAAGTTGTGTTTGGCCTGTTTAGCTTGGAATTTATAGAAAGGTCTATTGGTCAGATATGGCGGTTTTCCGTTTAAAAGGAAGAGCTTAAGTAGTATTTATTGCTTGCGGCAATGGCTACAGTTTCCGTACCTGGCAGGTAGACTGCTACGTTCTTAGCAAAGCTAAATAGGTTATTGTTTTTGAAACACAAGGGACTCGCTAATAAATGAGGAAGTGAAAGGGGCCCTTCTCAATTTTCAATTAAAGTGTGGTTGAAAAGGAGGCGAGATAAAGAGAGAAAGTTCGCTGAGTCAACCGCAATAATCTGGAGCCGCGATTTTGGAAAGGCACGCGCGGGCAGGAAGGGAGTGCGATACGATATTCCACGGAACGACAAAAGGGGGAGCCAAAAACCGACGAGCTGAACCCGATATCGGAAGCCGCAAACCCTTCTTCGGCCTCAACGTCACTTTGCTTTTCATCGAGATTAAACTTATCGCAGAAATTTATTTAAAAAAAAGCTTGGTGAAATAGAGCCTTCTATAAATTGCTCCGTCCCCTTTTGAGGATGGACGGACGAGGGAAGGCCCAGATTGTTCATCAACCAGGAAGACTCACTTATCTGGCAAACCTGCAAACTTAGTTACTGGGTTTAGAGCGAAACATAATATAATTTATCGGATACATTTTTAAACAAACCATTGCATACAGCGTAGTTAAGTTATCACATTAATTGAGTTAATATTTCATTTGGAATATCGTTTTATTTCGAAATTAACATTACTCATGTATGTTACCTTAGTTATATTAGGCTCACACTAAAAAGGACAACAGTTTTTAAAAACCAAAGAATAGTAACTGTTGCGAATCCTAAAAACAATAGTCTCTACGAGGGGTTTGACCGGTTTAGTTAATTTTATGCAGGGGTCTATTGGTGGGCAAAAAAAAACCAATTCGAGCTACGGGGAATGTCGCCACTAGATTTTTTATTTTAAGAGCCGAGCACTGGAGCGTAAGAAGGGGGTCGAGTGAGTCACTTTCTTACCAAACGACTGTTTACAATCGGATAATACTTATTTAGAAGTCCTAAAAAAGAAACAGCGTGCCCTCAAAAGCAAATTATACTTATTTTTAAGTTCTATAAATAGCCGTGTCCCAAGGAAATAATTTACAATTATTTACAGATATTGCTGGTACGAGTTTCGTTATACATTAAACTGTAAGTTCATAACTATGACAGTTTCCTATCTTCCCCATATTTAAAGTTTTACTTGGAGCCATTTCTAGAATGACCACCCATTTTTGGTGGACTCCAGACAAAAGCGATTAGGACCAATACGTGTTCTTTGCTTCGTCGCCATAATAATACCGAGATTTGTTTTCAAATGGCGTTTTTCCTCGTTATGAGACGTCACTATAAACCATGCAATAAAGAAAGATATACCTACGTATTTGTAAAAAGACAACCTGTTTGGGAGCAATTTAGAGTTAGTTATCACGTCGGGACAAAACGCAAAAAACTTCCAACGGGAAGTCCTCCAAATTAAATACCCCCATTAAAAAGCGCAAGTACATGGGTGCATAAATAAAGGCAGTTTATGAAGTTTTCCAGCGTCAATTTCGCGGCCGTTACCAACGGGTATAATTGAAGCGAGCGAGGGGTGCACCAAATACTCCAGCAACAACAGGCTCTGGTCGGGCCGATTACTCATTACAAATGACGTGTCCGCGCTGGCTTTGGAATCGAAAGGGGGCACGCGCTCTTCAAAAACGGCGACTAGAAGTTGACTAATAATGTGGGAAGCCCTCTAGTTCGCCGAGGGTCCCAGGTACGAGCCCACTTCGTAATACCGATGACGAGTTGGCTAGCAGCCTCGGCCCCTCTCTCTCGGGGCAGCTGCCAGTCACACCAGTTCCAACGTCCCGGGATGACTGCGCGCCACCCCAACTACCCCTCCTCTCAACAACGCGACAAAAAAGCGTAAGAGGACACTAGGATCTGTTGCGCTCGCCAATTCGGACAATGAGTGGTGTGTGTCATTGCGAGGGGACACACGGCCGACTTTTAATCCGCTAGCGGCGTCGTGATTGTGACTAACTGCGTTGGGTGGCGCTGCGTGTACTCCAAAGGCGCCTTGTTTTCGGGTATCTCCGAGAGTGCGCGCGCTTTTCGCGAAAATCCACGTGCTGATCGTGATTCACGATCGTGCGCACGGTTCCTCCGTCGAAAAAAAAAGAGCACAAAAATGATGAAATATTCATTTGGCACGCTTGTCATTCGGATCACGGTGTCTCTGTTAGGGCCATGACGTTGTTCAAAGAGTATTTGCCATCGCGACAAACAGGGTGATTAAGCGTTTGACCACCCGGACTAGAAATGACTGGGTTAGAGGTGCTTGACCACTTGAGACCAAATGAAAAACTAGGAGATAATTTTACTATACAGATTTCACAATCTTACTCATTAGTTAATTATTTATTTGATAATATTTACTTAAAATTAGTTATTTATTAGTTAATATTTACTTGTTATCTAATTAATAAGTAAATATTAGATATCTAATATTTACTTGATTATTTATTTAATAAACATTTTAAGTTTATTTATTAATAATTTAATAAACATTTAAAGTGTATTTATTAATACTTTAATAAACATTTAAAGTGTATTTATTAATAATTTAATAAACATTTAAAGTGTATTTATTAATACTTTAATAAACATTTAAAGTGTATTTATTAATACTTTAATAAACATTTAAATAGTTCATTAATACTTTAATAAACATTTAAATACTTCATTAATTATTTAATAAACATTTAAATACTTCATTAATTATTTAATAAACATTTAGTTTATTTATTAATTACTTAATAAACTAACTTCGAATATCTCAGATCAGAAAGAAATTTTAAATTTTGCGCACGTTACGATAGATCTAGTGAAGCTCAAAATATCATTGAATCTGTTTACTCTGGCGGTGATAAGGAAGATTCTCTTCAACGATACGAAAAGAATAAACAATGGGAATGTCCATTCTTGGAACGGCGCGGCGTGGTAAATCCCGAACGGAAAAAGCGCTTAAGAAACATTCGATAAAGGCATCATTTTGTTCGTCCCACGCGCCACAACTGGGCATTCCTAATTACGTCAAACGTGACGTCAAGCGAATCCCCGGCTACGACAGCGTTCTACGTCAGCCGGGGAAATTTTCTCTCTCTGTCACACTCGGTTTTTAGCTGGTAAAGGGAGAAATCGAAAGCTTTCCATCGTAAGGAATTTCGCGCGGGGTGTCAGGGGGACTACTTTTCGACGCTTCGGGCATTTGAAGAGGGGGGGGGGGACGAAATATGCTAATCAATCTTGGTAGTTTCGTCGCGGGGAAACAAACGTTTAAAAAAAGAGTTGCGTAATCGCTTTTTGATGCCTTCCTTTTCAACTCTTTCAGTCCGGGGTGTTATAGATGGCACAGGAATTATACTCTGATGAAGGGCATACATTTGCGGGTATCTGTAAACTCGCTGCCGGGGCTAAAGGTTAAACTTAAAGCGGAATTTTAGAATTATATTAATATTAAATGAAAATATAGAATTAAATTATTAAATAAAAAATTACCAAATAAATTAAATAAAAAATTTAAAAATAAATTAAATAAAAATTTTAAAAATAAATTAAATGGAAATTAGGAATAAAATTAGTATTAATATTAAATAAAAATTAATATAAAATAAATTAAAAATATTAAAAAAAATTAAAGACTTAAGCGCCGGACTAGATTTTGCATGTTGGCAACTTATTTAAAAACAGTCGCTCTTCCATGATCAGAAGTAGAGAGTTTTAAACCGCGTCACGTAAATCGTCGATTGCGTAAAAACACAGACATCAATTCAGGAAAAAAAGCCGGTGACATTTTTCCAATTACGAAATAACTGACCTTGACTTATTTAAACTACACTAAAGCCTTACGGGGCCAAAAGGAGCTAACGTATTTCATAGTAGCAGAAGTTCATAAGATATCTTAAGAGGTAAGTATCCGTATAGATAATAACAATGAATCGTGTTCGAAATTTCGTGTTTTAACGTTTTCAGAATGGGGAGATGGATACTTATCACATAAAGGATAAATTATATACTTCCGATAGTAGTTTAAAAATGCCAGCTTACCAATAAAAGCAAAGGCTTCTTCGAAAAATTGTTTCAAGTTCTGTTGGCAGTTGTCCGAAGCCGGGAGTCGCTTGTAGCGCACACCTTGTTCTTCGTGGTACCCGGGCAGATGGTTGGTGACGTTGAGGACGTGAGTGATGCCCAGTTCCCTGAGGGCTCTCAGGTCCGAGGCGTCGTGTTCATTGCCCAAGTACAGGAAGGGTAAGATGGCGGTTGCCGGAAGGTCGTGGGTGACGTTCTCGCCGGGGTCCACTCGCCCGTTGACCAGGTCCGACGTGGGAGACTGAATGCGCACGGACAACCTTTCGTTGTCCACGATGAACTTAGTGGGCGGAAGAGGGCTGTTGACGGGGGACGACGACTGGTGAGACATGCAGAGATCTTCGTGGTTGCGTTGAAATTCGCGGAATCCACCTGCCACGAGAAAACGGTAAACGTTAAGATTCCTCAAGCTTAAAAGCGATAAAATTGCAACTCAATCATCTCCGACCTTCAACCAAATAATTTTGTTTTTAAAAGGTACTGATTTAGATTGATCAATATATTTATGAAGATGTACAGAAATTAGTCTCTGTAACCAATTTAGAGCCAAACAAATTAATGAAATGCAATTAAAATTATTAATTTGATAAACCATTTGCCCGCAAAAAGAGAAAATGTTCGAAAATCTGCGAAATGAAAAATAAAATCAGAAACTCCGATTTAAATTAAATCAATTGTCCGATTTTAATCGATTCCCAAACTTAACATAGCGAAGCGTATATTTAGTCTTCGCTTAACACCGTAGGAAAGCTATTAATCTAAATCCCGCCGCAAAACTAAAATGATCATCAATCACCTCCGAACGGGGCAGTCAATTTGTTAGAAAAAGGACAAAACGTTTTTTTCGCGATCTCGGGAGATTACGCGAATGAAATTCCAGCGGTAGTGTCGGCATTCTTTCCACGTCGGGTTCCCCTCGCACTCGCCCGTTCCGACTCCATCGGCCATCCCCCCGTTAAACTTCATCTCATTAGGTATATGCACGCCCTCTACCAAATACCAGTCGTTTCAAAACCACATTGCGAGAGGTAACCGAAGCATTCTTAAAAAGCATTCCCCGAAATTACAACTTTAACATTACCTAGATATCTGGTGAATACTTTTAACTTATTCTGGAACTAAAAAGTGTAAATTTTTTACCTTAAATCGACACTATTGGTCTATTCAGGTAGGTTTGCCAAAGTTTTTCACAATCAAATTCCCAGACTTTTCCACGTTTTCCCTGACCATCTCCGGAGATTTTCCTCAACTTATTTTGTGCCAAGATTTTATTTTTTAAACTATATTTTAGAAAAGCTCATATTTGCCACTGAAATCAAATTCACTAACATCTCCCCGATTTTAGACAATTTTTAAAATTCCCCGACTTTTCCCTGATTTTTATACCCTTAATCAAATTCCCTGACTTTTCCAGGTTTTTCAGGTACCGTGGCAGCCTTGTCAGGTGGATCACGCGATTTACGAGGTAACCGCCCCCTTTTTGGAGGCTAGTGCTGTGGAAGCTACCGGCTTCGATGCACCGACAAGGAATGTCAGCCAATGAAAAAGGTGAGCCGACATCTTATAACGGCGCCCACAGAAATGCTCTCGTAAAATTAGCACTTCCTTCTGCACCTCAGAAGCCATAATTTTCGGATTTGGTCTAGTTTTTAACCGCACTATGGTTGTAGCAGACCATATAGTTCAGATTTAGAGGTAAAAATAGCGCCTTTCAGTACCAGAATAGACGAAAAGTATTAAATATCGACTTACAACTTCCCGAAGTGTCACTCACCGATTTTGTTCAAACTCGGGGGATTGGTAGACGTTCATGTATGATGAAAAATCCTAAAGGGAATTTATTCAATGGGCAACCGTTTTGCCATGGCAACGAAAAATGTTTTTGACAATACAAAATATTAAATTTTCCCATTGAAAATAACATGGGATTCTGACCTCAAATTGATTAAAAGTTGAACAATTTTGATGTTTTATTGTCAATTTTTATTTCTTTTTTTCTTTTTTTGGCATTTTCGAAATTTTTTAATTTGTTCAAATTTTTCACAGGGGGGGGGGGGGCCCTAGGAATTTCCATTTTTTGTTGTCAAAAACATTTTTCGTTGCCATAGCAAAACGGTTGCCCATTGAATAAATTCCCTTTAGGATTTTTCATGATACATGAAGTCCCCCGAGTTTGAACAAAATCGGTGGGTTACACTTCGGGATGTCTCCTTGTTAGTTATATATAGAAACGTTTTACACTCAAATTATCCGCGAGAACAGAATTAGAGTAAAATTACGTCAGGGGGCTACCCTACCTCGAAATCATAGAACGTACGAAAAGTATCCACTCGCAATTTTCACGCCGTACGGCACTTCCCAGTAGCCCAATCTACGGCAATTTTTCGTAAATACTATTTCATTTAAATTGTAAAAACGATATAAAAGAGAATGGAATCTTAAACATTAACCGGAGTGGCGTAATGTTACCACGCGAAGAGCCGTTGTAGAGTACGGGCGGTGCTGACGATTGCTTGGCCTAATTTAGCGTCCCGTAAACCACCCTCATTAATTAGCCATCTATTTAGCGCGAGATAACTACTCTCAGTGCCGCTTTTTTGGCAAAGACATCTTCCCGTCTGACTGTGGCTAGCGCGTGCGCTGAAACCTACGTATTTATAAAAATATATTTAGATCTATTCGTCTATATATAGTCGCGCTTACCACCGTCGCGGGTGGAGGTGATTCACGTGCCTTCTCTCTCCACGCTGTTGACTCACGCCGAGTTACAATCTTATACTCGTATTCGTCGCTACGTTCTTAAGCACGGGCTATTTATCAACACTAATATATGGATTCATTCGCTTTTCAGACGAGCCATACGAAATCTGCTTTGGTAAACCAAATTCTTATTTGTACCGCTTCATTAAGTAATTAACTATAGTTTAACGGTGTTTAAGTCCGGTTATATTAGGTACATCGGTAAACCGTATTCGGCAGTTACCGATTTAGCTAGCAAATATTTTCTATAGAAAATTCTATAGACTAAAATTAATGTTTAAAGACAGTAGGAGCTTTTTCTAAAGATATTGTAAAGTATATAGAAGGGTAGCAAATATACTAAAAACAAATTTTCTTATGAAATCTTAGAAAATTCTTAAGGTTTTCTATATGATACATATAAATCTAAAAAAGTAAAATATTACAATGGAGAAGGAAAAATGCTCCAAATTTCTATAGAAAATATATAGAATTACATTTACAGTTCTATAGAAAAATTATAGCGAACTCTATAGAAAACTTCGAAGTTTTAAAATTTCTTTATGTTACTATTTGCAAAATATAGTATTTTAAACCATTTAATTATAATTACACGTATTTCATGGTCAAGATATATACTAATATTTTCGCTATAAAATGAATAAATTCGTGGAATCGGAAACATACACCGGTACAAATAAATCAAGCGCCAAGTAGTTGGTATGAGGGAAAAAACCCCGCGATGAAATTCGCTGGAAGGTCCCAACCCGGCCAAAACGTTTTCAGAGTAGCTTCGAGATTTCGCCCGTTAGCGGATGCGCGCGGGTCCCCCAAAACCGGAAGCAGAGTCGCCACTAATAATAACTTACTTTAAGGACCATAAGTAGGGCGAGGGGCTGGCCGTCATCGACGTTTAATGTATCGAAGGGGGCCACGGTCAATTTGGGAGCGGCGATTCATTCGCTTAAATAGATAGAGTTCACGCGACGCCTGGCATCGTCACGGAGTTCTGACGATCACTACGTTACGTAGGGCACCATTATTGTTATATAATTTTATTCATAATTTTGTTTTCGGTTGAGTTCGTTTCTGTCACGAACTTTATTTCCTTCACTATTTTGAAGCGAGACAAAATATTCAACATTTTTCTACGATTTTGTTTCTAAAAGATCGAAACCATTTTCTGGTATTCGTTCAATCAGAAGTATATAAGATACTCTTAAAGGGAGTATAACCCCTCTTGTTTGGTAGGGTGCGCTTAGACTATACCGTGTAGCTTCCACAAGCCTTCTTAGCGAGGGGCAGCAACGAGTTAGTTTAGTTCGGGTTTTACCCCCAAATTCCGAAAACGGTTATACACCCTAACTACCGCCCCATCGCTAGGAAGGCTTGTGGAAGCAACTCGGTATAGTCTAAGCGCACCCTACCAAACAAGAGGGGTTATACTCCCTTTAAGAGAGAAAAGAGTATCATTTTTCTATACTGCTAAAGTTACTAAACTGATACAGACTTCCGCTTCTTTATCAAAATAATTTATAACGATACGAGTATGTAACACTGATAAATTTTAAACGAAACTGACCCCCTACAACTCCTTCAAATTTTTGCATAACCTTTTGAAACACCCTGTATACCATAACAGCCAGAATCTATGAAGACAGTCCACCGAGCTTATATTTCGTTTTATCATTTCGAATTAGCATGCATTTTTTAGTGCCATTAGATGTATATATCTATACAATGATCGTTGAAACCAGCAGAGGGGGAGGGGGGGGGGGCTGGAAAGCGCGAAAGGGGGTGGCGATGGGGGAAGGGAAACTGACTCATTCGGGATAGAACCGTTGTTTCACGGGAAATTCTAAATGCGCCGAAGCAATTCGATTCAAATAGTTGAATAAAGAGTCGAGCCACACTCGCCCATTGTGTGCTTCGGATAATTAAATACGCGAGCTATGCATATAGACACAGCGTTCCCCAGCCATTGTTCTCGGTGGACGCCGGAAGAGGACGCGGTAGGGGTCATATTTCGACAAATTCGCCGATAGGATAAATACGTCCTTAAAGTTTATTTGTATATTAAGGGGTAAACAAATATCTACAGGAATAAACCCGTCAGGTTTGACTCTGTTCCGAACAAAGACCTCGCGAATTACGAACTTAACACTCCCGCTCGTGAGCGATAGTAGCCCGTGTTAATTGTCATCCGAAAATCAGCAGTTTTCGGTCAAATTTTAGTAAAGCATTGCCAATCTAAATTCTACAAACTACAAGGCCGACTATAAATTTCTAGAAAATTGTCGATTTGTCTACGTAACTTTATTTTGGCTATTTTATCCTCGCGAGCTTGAGTAGTACTAGGAGTATTTTTAATTCCATACTGAAGAACCGAATAAGCGTAGCAACGTTTCCGTAATTTCATTGGCTGCGTATTACGTTATCCGGTTTTTCTCGGGCCTGCGAAATTCGTGAACCGATTGCTACGTTTAGGGATCAGTCACGGTAAGAAGCAAGCGCGTTTTCTTACCTTTGACTAGAATGGGTGAAGCTCCGTTCTCGCAAAGAGCGTTAAGTACCAGGACCAGAGGATGGAACGTTGGTAGTTTCTCGATTTCGCAGGTGGAATCGTCGTAGACGACGACCTCCTTCTGCATGCCCTTCTTGAGAACTTCCTTTCCCTCTTTGGTGGTCACCAGTTCCCAGAGAGGAACGCGGCCTTGCTGCAGTCGGCGGCGGGTAATCCGGTCGGCGCAGTTGACGTTCCACGCCCCGCGAATGTGCCCAGCGTTGTAGCTCATGAAAGGGCGGCAGTCCAAAAGAATGGTCCCGTTGGAAGTAGTCCTGCCGCGTTCGACGCGTTTGGCCAATTCTCCGACGTTCATGACGCGAATGATCTTGGAGACGTTGTCGTTCAACTGCCCTCCGCCGAGATTGTGGTTGGCGTTGTGTTGATGATTGGTCGGTTCCACGCGACACTTTTTCTGTAACGGGGGCGAACTGACTCGGGCGGGCGCCATGGGCAGGGTGGGCGAGACGTGGTGACTGGAAGGGGAGTTGCAAGAGGCCCATAATCTGCGGTCCAGGGCCAAGTGTAATTTGCTGGGACGGCGTTGGTCCAAATGAAGCATTCCGGAAACGTCGATGAGTTGCGCCGCTCCGGACATTGAGGAAGTACAAGAACGAGGAACACCCAGCTCGAAGGAGATCTCTGCGACGACGAAAACTGTCTTCGGCGGGGTCTGATTTCCGAACCACCCACTTAAAGAGAGATTACGATCAGATCTGAAAGACAAAAAACACACGGCCAACGTTAATCAACGCCGACTAAAACAATACGACGTCACGATGCTAAATATTGCTCTCAGAGCTGGCAAGATATTGCTGACATACAAAGCGAACAAATTCCCCGACACGGCCGACCGAATTCAATTACAATACCACTTCAAAGAATCAATATACGAAAGCGAAAATTGAAAGTGGTGGTGAAATCGACTAATTTTTCCTCGAAAGCTTTCTTTTGTGATAGATTTAGTATTTATTTATGGGAATACGTCACGAGTGGCGAAACCTCGGGGGTAATAATTCAATTTGAACCAACTTAAATTGCAGCCGATAAATATTAGGATGTGATAGCGTTCACATTCACGGTTCACAAATTAAGGAAAATATCAGATACGGCTGTCTACAATATAATTTAGAACCACGAGGCATAAGAGTCAATACAAAAAGACCCTACAGAAAGTATACGACTCTTGTAGAATTTTTAATGGCTATAGAAAAATACCCGTGTTTCTATAGAAATTATTTAATTCCGACTAATTCTATATAATTTAAATATAAAATGTTTGATTATCTACACTGTTCAATGGCAAGAGAAAAATTAAGCAAATTTCTATAGAAATTATATAGATTCGATATAATTTTTACAGAAAGTTTTTACTGTTCGATAATTTTCTATAGAATTTATATAGTTAAATAATACAGAATTGTTTTATAAGGAAGCGGAAGATATTCTAAGCTAAAATCGAGTAGAATGACTAAAGGATCCTCGGAGAGCTCCATTTCTGTACATCAAAGCGGTTCAGTTTGAAGACGAGCGGAGAGAAAACCCTAAAAATATGGAACGGTGGCGAAGACACATCGCGAAACAATGCACTCCAGGAATGTAAATAAACACTGCAGAAAGGGGGCTTGGGAAGAAAGTTGCGACACTTTCTTCGTTACTTCTCTCTCAGCCAGTGCTAGCTCCTTTTCCGAAATTTAGTTCAAGAACGACAGTTTAAAAATAAATACTGACAGCATCGAGAGCCCGGGACTAAGTTACGCGTTGCGTCGCGTAATACCAAAAGTATATAATATCTCTCTTACGAGAGAAGGATCCATCTAGGTCATTCGAATGAAACACGTACCTTCGCGGCACACGAGCATTTTGCAATGGGGACGACTTTTTCCCCATTGTGTACACCGCACCACGGGTCGAAATTTAAGACTTTCGTTATTCCGTACAACGAAGAAAAATGTACATCAAATACACCACTTAAGAACATTTATGTAAATGGATTATGGTTTCAAACAAATAAACATTAACAGAACATAAAAAAATTATATTTATCTGGCAAGAGATTTGTATACTTCTGGTAAAAGCAAATTTATTCGTCTCGAAAAGAAACTATTTTGGATAATTGCAACGAATTATAAACACGATTCTATTCAAAAACTGGTTCTTCAAACTGGTCTATATTTTTGTTTAAATCCAAAAAGTTGTAATAAAAAAATCTACTCTAATATTGGAGATAAGAAATCTATGAGTCATCTTCTTATTTGAAGAACGCTAAAGAAATTATCGATAAATACTAATTATCACAGCCGAGAAATCTCGTAGATGAGATCGAAAAAATGGGAAGCGTACTTATAGGGGTTTTGTTTAACGATATACATGTGCTTTCGAGAAAAATATCATTGATTTAAATAACATATGTACAAAAATGGTTACTGTTGTAATAAGAATTCAGAGTATAATAATAAGTACTATTTAAATTTAAGATAAATTTAATTATTGGTTTATATTATCAATACAGTTACATAGGAAAAAAAGGTATTAAAAAACTTTTAAAATTAATTAGAAAAATTAAAAATCAACTAAAAACCAATATAAATCAAATTGTATTACAAAAACCCACAACCATAAAGGAATTATTAAATCTCGGATCAAGAAAACTTAGAAAAGGCTTTGTTTAAGTAGAACGCGATAAATCTGCGGTGAAAAGAAACAAAAAAGTAACGCTTACCCGAAACCGAAAACTATTTTAAACGTTTCTCCGGGGTGACGAAACCCCCGAAGTGGCGAACCACCGACGCGACACCGACGGGATTCGACGGAACAAAAAAAGAGCGCACTTGTTCGGAGCGCGCGCGCGGAGGAAATTGTTCGCCCATTGCGATTCGCCACCCGCGCCAACGACACAAGCCACTCATTTAACCCCTCCCTTCACTCCAACCCCTCTCTCGTGTTCAGTGTAATAAATTACCCCCCCCCCCCTCTCCTCCTCTCCGGGCTTAGGGTTACGGAGCCGTTCCTTATAGGGAGTGACGTATGGTATGATGTCACTTGGTACCGAGAGACCCCTGACGGTTATGGAAAACCGAAAGAGTTTTTCCACTGACTTGCCGACGAAAGCCTTTAGACACTCAACGCACCCGGCCAATACACGTAAAAAATCAACTTCGCGCTGCGTTTGAACTAATTTTTCTTCGGAAATGTTTAGTCCGGTGCATCATAGATGGCGCCGCAATTATACTCTAATAAAAGGGACCAATATTAGTTTTGGTTGACACCATTGGCAAATGCAGAGCGACCCTTGTATATCCGCAAACTGCCTCCCAGGGTATAGAGGGAAAGTACATAAATAGGTTTTGTCGCTTCGTCGCTGTCTGTTCTGGGAATATTTAACCTTTATCTAAACTTAAAATTACGCATTGAATAAAATAAATAAAATATGATTAGTTTTTTTGTCGCCGAATGTCCGATTTCACGAATGTACATGGCGACTGATGCGCCAAGCCATATTTTTGAATTTTGTCAACTTTTTTCCTTCCAAATCTCGAGCACTAAATTCGGCCATCTTTTAATCGTAGCCCACGAAACGCGACAAGGTAACCTGAACACACGATCGAAGGAAAGAACTATTAAGTACGTATCGTCCCACGAACTTTCAGCTTAACTGTCGCTATTGAAAACGAGATAAAAACACTAACCCTTTGAGCACCACTACAAAGATAGTTCTACAATAGGAGGAGAAAAAAACTCAGAAAAAAATATTTGGCAACGGAGTAGGTCTCTAAAGAAACGGTTTTTTATCCATTAAATTTATTTTCTCTTCTCAACCAAGGATGCAAAAAGAAATGAAGGTTTGTTTTTGAAAAAGAGGCAAACCTCGAAATAGCCTTCGAAAATAAATTTCGATAAACTTGAATACTTCCGTATTACTGGGCGTTTATTTATCCTGGGTTTTCGTTCATATTTTATGTCTAAATAAAGCTCGAGTTTTTCTTTCTTAAATTAATTTTTATCCAAATTCTTTTAACTGCAAAATAAGCCAGATTTCTATATCACTTGTAAGAACAAGTAGTTATATCAAGAAGGTAATTCAATTTTTGGGATATGTATTATCTAAATTAATATTGGATAAAAATAGTTTATAAATAAACCGTAGTAAGGTTTATTAAATGGCAAATAATGAAGACATTTAAAGCTAATTTTATTAATATCAGGTTAGCTCAAAAAATGGCAAATAATTTATATTTAAAGCTAATCTTGTTAATAGCAGGCTAATTCAATCAATGGCAACTAAAGATATTTTAAGATAATTTTGTTAAAAATAATGAAGTTTAAAGCTAATTTTGTGATTAGCAGCCTGTTTAAAAAATAATTCAGATATTTAAAGCAATTTTTTTAACAGGCTCGAATTTGACTATTTAAAGTTAGACAACTCACAATTTGTCAGTGCGTGTCGGGAAAAGAATTTAAACCCGCAGAAAAACGTTCGCGAAAATTCACACGAAGTTTCGAGTCGATTTCAGGTTTTATCGTACCACCTTCGTAGTATCGCTTCCATCCTGGAAAAAAACGGTCGGAAAAATGAAATACGACAATGGTAGGGACACATTTGGCCAGGAAGTCGATCATTTGCTATTTCCTTCCGCTACGAATTTGGAAGGGGGGGGGGGGTGGCGCTTTTTTAGAATTAAGCTGGTTTTAAAGCGTCCCAAACAGAAGGCATCAGATACCCGGCCGAAAAGTTGGACGGTGGGCCCACCACGGTGCCCCCCCCCCCTATGAGAACATTTAACGCGTAACCTCTTGACACAACCCCATGAATGGGCCCATCCGGCCAAATGTTCCAAGCCTGTACCGGAAGCTGATTTTATCTTTCCCCGTGTTTCATGGCATATGGAAGTTTTTACAACAGTTTTCAGTTCACTCAAAATTAATTTTTCAGACCATCCTAAATTAATATATCCGTCCACCTTAAAGTAATTCGGTATATTTATTACAGGGTTGCCATATATTTCCTCACCGACTTTTCCCCGTACCCAAATTATAACATCTCCATTTCTACTTTTAACATTAGTTAATGGCTTTACTTTGGTAAAAATTACTTATGTTTTAACTCATTTAAAATGTAACGATAAATTTAAATTCCCTGACTTTTTACAAATTCTTAAATTGCCTGATTTTTTAAACATATTGCCCGATTTCCTTGCAATGTGGCAACTTTGTAATTAGATGCCAATTTCGCATCTACGTTATTTTTTATAATAAAAATGAAATATGTTACTGATAATTCGATAAAGATCTCCACCATGGGTTTTCCCCTTTAAAGTCTACTACCTGGGAAATGCATTTAAATTTCGATCTAGTTACCGAAGTTGTCGAAATATATAACCCGTGACTAACCTTTGACTCAATCTTCCGCCGAAAACTTACCCGATATGCCCCTACCTGCAAAGATTTAAATACCTGGAAAATGACGTAACGTAGTTTCGTAACCTTGAAAAAGCCGCCCCCATCACGGGCACCCCCAAGACGAGGGATTTCCGAATAATTGAATACCGATTGCACAAACCCGAGACAAACCGAGAAAAAATGCGCTCTTTTCTACAGCCGTGAGTCATTATTTAAACGGTTTTTGGTTAACGGGATAGATGAAATACTTTATACCAATAGCAGAAATAGGTTTACTTCACACAAATTCGCGGTACGGATGAATTGGGAAACGTTAATTATTCCAGGGGAGATCATTCGATTCGTGAATCACGATAACTAATAGTTAATGGGAAACAGTGGCCTCGCAACGAGCGGGAATGAATCACCGGTGAGTGTTGACAACGCGACACTCCCGGCGAACACAGACTTAACACATTTTCAAAGTTTCCGGAATAAAACGAGCGATAATTTATAACGATTTTGAAAAAGTGAGCGTTTTAATATCAAAAAATGAAATTTACAGGACTCCCACTTAAATTATCGAATTATTCCGGAAAAAGGAACTTTTCTTTATAATAATAGGGTAATTAAACTAGAAACAAAAGTGTTCAAATGAGGAACCAAATAGTAACAAACGTTATTAAACTAGGAACCAAATAGAGAAAATGTTTAAACAAATTTAAATCCTTACATGAACTAAATTATCCCTAAGGTTAACTTATTTTCCAATTGTCGAATCCCAAACATTGCAAATTAGGGAGAAAATCTCGGTTTTAAAGACCGGAGAAATAGGGACTGTAACAAGGTTATCGCGTATTCAAATTTTCGCAAAGCAGCGATAAATAATTAAAATAGCACTCACTATATAAGTAGAGTAATTCCTTTTACTGTAATCTTCGGTATAACCACAACATGGCTAGCAGGATACACAAGTTAGTTTAGCAGTAGTCGTGTCTTAAAAATAATAATATTATAAACAGCACCAAAGGCACTGTCTCGTAACCGAAGTCAAAACGGACGCAAAATAATCCAGCTAGCAGCTGGACGCAAAATCTCAAACTAAACTGCAACAGGTTCGCCAGATTCTCTATCTCCCTCTCTCTCTCTCTCTCTCTCGATGAGTCATTCGAAAAAAGGAATGACGTCACGGCAGCGTCACAATCCCCCAGTAAGGAATCGCCGGCTAAAGGGGGACAAAAATATTAGGGGGAAGATTAAAGTACGCGTTTCGCGCTATGAATGAGGTCATCTAGAATGAATAGCGCCGCCATGCGAGCGCTTTCGGAACGTTTAACAGGGCCATCAGCGCGCTTTGTTTACATTTTTTCTTTTTACGAATCGCGTCTCCGAGAGTCACGGCGAGCTCCGGAGAGTGGCTCAATTGGCTTTTAAAGGACATTTTGGAAGGAGGCTTTTTTATATTCCAATAAATAAACGAATTATTTACCTAAATATACATTAGACTTATTTGAATTTGAATACACGTCCTTTGAACTCTTTCCGCCTCTAAAGTAACATTATTATTTACACTGAGTAGTAGGAGGCGTTACAATTGTTTACGTTTAGCAATGGCTCTATTTGTTTTCTATGCCTAGATCAGAATATTACTAAAATTATTACGTTTCACCAGAAGTTTATAAGATAGAAATAAACATTCAAGTCATTAAAATAAAACATGTACCTTCGCAGGCTCGGGGTGCTTTTGAATGAGAGCTAATTTCCTACCAAATCGCGGTTATGTACACCGCATTAAAATAATATTTCATAATTTATTTTTGATTAAAAAAAACATTTTCCGAGTGTAATAGTTTAGAAAGTTAGTACAGAATGTTTTAGCTCCGAACTGAGAACCATTTCTACAAAGACCATATGTTTTGGCAGAAAGTCATACTGAGTCGTAGAACCGGTGCCTGATAATTTGATTGCGAATTGCCCATTTTAATCGCTAGAGGCGCGTATCTTTATGGGTATGACGTCAACTCTATAATATTGTGCCGTTAAAAAGCCACAGAATCATTATTTTTTTTGGAAATACGACTAAGAAAATGGTAAATTATAATTCGTACAGAATTATTATGTACCTGAGATTCGGATCGTATTTTTCAAATTATAAGCGGGCCCTTTAAATATCTCTCTATTGGAAAATACTTTATTGAAAGCTGTTCTTCACAAACGTGACGTCAGCACTGGACTAAATGCAACGAAGCTCCTTAGAGAGTATTGGTTTTAACTAGCTTTCAGTAAAAATTACTCGTCTGCAGTATATGAAATGTCATACTTATGGAAAAATATTATACGCTTATGACTGCGCGCATAGCTATCGGTAATTAACTGACATACTTGTAGAACATAATAGAGACCTATGATAAAAATGGTTGACCTAGGAAATATTTTTGAGTCATTTAAAAGACAAAAGAATAATGATGACAAATGAAAACACAACGGAATAACGGGGTGCTAAAGTCTATTTCCCGCCTCCCCGTTTGATTTGTAATTCCTGATCGCTTTTATCTCAAACTACGATAGAAAACGAAATAACCAAAACCCTGCTGTAAGCCGGTACAGGTTGCAGACGCTGACGCCCGCTCCTTTGGCCTCGACAGCAAGGCCGTCTTTACAGAGGAGAGAGAGAGCCGATATAAACAACACGCGAAAATATGACTCACTGGCGTGTAATCTACTCCGCGGCCTAAAATTTAAAGGGGCCTGTACGATTAAAATAGCTAGATATATTTTGCCAAATAAGTAAAGAACCTTGCAGATCCATAATAGGAAACTAAAGTAACATTAGGACTGTATAATTTTATTGGGGCCAAATAGTTGTTTTCCAGGGTTGCCACAATATTTTCAGATTCAAATTACATTACTTTTCCTTGATTTTTTTAAATTTTTCCCAAGTTAAAATTAGACAAAATTTAACTATATTTTACTTTTATCAGTAATAAGTTCACTTCAAATTGTAGTATGACGGTGACTTTTCAAACGATGTTTATACCGAGTTTTTTTTTTAAATTATAATTCGATGACTTTATAATACCAGAAGTAAATGAACCGAAGTTATCAGACTGCTATACTCCCCATGTTGGAGGCGTTTTCCTTATGTATTTACATTTTGCCTCGAATTTGAAATTTTTCGCGCTCCTAAGCCGAAAATAAAACTTTTTGTTTTTATGAAACCATTTTTTATACATAGAAATAGCTATACCCACAATTCCCAAGTGCAATTTAACGCGTCAAAAGACCTTGATGGAAATTATCGTTTATTTGACTCGATTTTCTCATCATTTCCATAAAGAAAACGCCCTCCGACTCTGAGCGCTATTTCGATAACTGCGGTTCATTTACTTCTGATAAAAACAATTCCTAATTTCATATTTCCTAACTTTTTAAATGTTTTCCATGACCCTTGTGTTAATGTGCAGCTAATTAGCATTTCCAGTTTACATGGAGCCACGTAGCGGCCAACGCGAGAAGCTGGATTTTAATTTCCAAATCGTCTGCTTAAAGCACCACAAAATAAATGGCAAAATTCGGCCCGAACTGCACGTGATCTCGTGATAACAGATAAAACCAATCAAATTCAGGAGACTAGCACGCGAAATTACAGAAATGAAAACGATACTGTAGCCCATTAACCGACGATAATCCAGCGGTTTTAATAACTTCTCCCTTTGTTCACTACGAGGCTCTATGTTAAAAAAAGCGTTTATCAAGGTTGCCACAGTTTCTTAAGATGCAAATTCCCTGACTTTTCCAGTTTTACCCCAACTTATTTTGTGTAAAAATTTTGTATTTTTTAAATTGTATATTAAAATGTTTCCAATTTTCAAACCGAAATTAAAATTCCCTGACATTTCCCTAATTTTTAGATTATTTTATAAATTCCCTGATTTGTAGATGCATATTTTAAGAATTCCAGGTACTGTGGCAAACCTGTTTATATTCAATTTGGTGGCGCAATAGTGCTACACGGAGGTTAGCATTTTGGGATCCTCGTGTTTTATAAAAAACTGCTCCGCAGTCCGCACCGCTCGCCGTGTTGTTCCGAGCGGTATATTTGTACTTTTTTAATGCATTTTAAAATTATTAGTACGAAAATACGTTTTGGATTTATTTAATCCTATTTAGTACGTTTGGAACATTTATGATACGAAAATACGTTTTGGATTTATTTAATCGTATTTAGTACGTTTGGAACATTTATGATACGAAAATACGTTTTGATATTTTTTGTCATAGATTTAGTATTTTTGAAGTTTTTGGAGTTCGTTGAAAGTTTTATAAATAGTATGTGGTCTAATTTCACCACCAAAGCAGTTTGGTTTCTTCGAATTCCTCTTGTATGGCCCTCTATTGAAAGCGACATTCACGCAGCTGTCTTCAAGGGATTCAATCTTTTGACATTGAAAAAAGAAAGAAACTTTGTTTCATAGATGGCGTACTAAGCGGAAAATCGAAAAGTACGTTTTTCCCCAAAAAATTCTTCGAAAATACGTTCTGTGATTGGAGGAAGTACGTTTCAAGTTTCAAGTATGTTTATTGATTATCTTTGACTTACATAGAGGTATTAAGGGACAAGTCAATTTGTGACTTATAGCCCTGGCTGGTTGTGCAACACAGATTGTAAAACAATGGTATCAAATAAATTATGTAACAATAGTAAAACAAAAAAATTTAATTTAACAAATATAAACCTTATAAAAGAAAGACAACACACAGCTATAATACTATACTATATTTTTATAACTTTTTTGGCCTTGTGGGTGGTAGTACAGTGTTTAATATCCTGATAAATCAGATTATATTTTTGACTCCGTTGTAGAATATTGAATTGAGGCTTTTTACAGTGTTACATTTTGGGGCCTCTAAAAAAACACATTCTGGTTGTGGGTTTTTAATTTAAATATAAGAGTTTTTTATTATTAAGTTTTTAAATATAAACAATAAGTTAGAATAATCAGCTATTTGATATATATTTAGAATTTTCGATTTCAGGTATAGTGGTTTGGTTTTAGTTAGTACATATGTCTTAAGACTCTTTTTTGGAGTAAGTGGATTCTATTTAGATTATGCCTAGTTGTATTGCCCCAAGCCACAATTCCGTAAGTTAAATAAATGTAGAAAAAACTATTGTATAGTTCAAAGAGTATTCGCCTAGGGAATAAAATGTTGCAAGGCTTGAGTGTGTAACATGACCTTGCTAGTGTGTTGCAGACACGATTCACATGCGCATTAAAATTTAGGTTAGCGTCAAAAAAAAATCCTGAAATCTCTCGGAACAAAACTGACCGCTGTAACGGACCGTACCTTATTTTGGTATCTTCGGTGCTTACCGTGCCTGGAACGGACTCTTTGAACCGGAAGTGAAAAACGTCGTTCAACGGCGTAACGTACTTTTCGGTAGCTCCGGTCCACTTCGCTGAACGCAGCCAGCGTATAGAGTATAGAAATCAGCTTTAGCCTGTAAAAATGATGTACGTCAGTTAATCCTAGGAGCAACAAACACAGCACCCCACACAAGGAGAACGCAGCTAGCCTTTAAACACGCTAACGCAGTGTTGTGTACATTTCATTGGACGAACCATTACGCTCATTGTTTTACGGAAAAGAGGAAGACAATTTCCGAATTTTCCCCTTCCGACGCCAGCAGGCGCTAAAGCGTCTAACCAATGAAAAATGTACGCAAGAAAATAGACGACTTTTGATGGGTTGCGTTCTCCTTGTGTGGAGTGCTGTGTTTGTTGCTCCTAGGTGGCACTATACAATAGACCATTCTATAAAATACTACTTGTGTATAGAGAGGCAGAAGGTTTGGCCCGATTTTTCATTAACCAGGGAGGCTCATAAAAGGATTATCTGGCAAACCTGCCAACCTAGTTGTCTGGAACCTAAATCCTACTCATTTAACGGGTTTAGTTTTATACAAACCCTTTGCTCCTAGCTTAAACCAATACCTGCTGTTTCTTTAATGGCAATATTATATAACATGCAGACGACGGGTCAAATGTTTCAAAACCAGGGTTGAACGTAAGGTACTAGTCACGGCATTTAACTACTAAAAAAAATACTCTTGACTACTAAAATTAATGGAAATCTGGGGCTCACTAGTCAATTCGACTAGCGAAAAATTTACCTAAATATTCATAAATAATTCAGACTATGGCGTTTACTAAATTCATCATTCATCAATCGCATTTTATTTAAAAAAATCACATCATGTAACTCAAGTGATAATAAACTCCTATTTTAATTCGGGCCGGTAACGCAAAATGTTGGCTGTCCTTCTTGTTTTTATACCCCCACTAGTCAGTGACAACTAAAATAAATTAAGAGAGGTGGCTCACTAGTAAGGCTTACTAATAAAAAAAATATTCTTATGTCCAGAACCCAATTGTACACTCAAAAATCGGTCACTAACCGAAAAACTTTATGTTGGTCCACCCCAAAAAGCGTAACTAATTTGGCAGTTCACACTACTTATTGCACTCGCAATAGAACTTCAAAAGGTGTATAGTTTGAACGCTCCTTCACAGATAAAAGGTACCGTTTGTAAAGTAGCTTCAGCTCGCGCTATGAGAGCCCTGGACATGCTACGACGCTCTTTCTCCCATTTCAGTATTAAATCGTTTAAAGGCTTAGGTTTTCTTCTGCTTGTCCCCCTTTAAATTAGGCCAACATGTTCAGCGGTTGGCCTACCACCAGGGTATTTGTGCTCCACTAAGTTAATTTAAAGGGGGAAAGGCAGAAAAAAACCTAGCCTTTAACATTTTGTATACCTAAGTACATCCATCCTCACCTCGACCTATTGCTCCAGTGTTTGGTCGTCTTACTTGGTGAAAGACATTGAAAATTTGGAGCTTGTGCAGAGAAAGGCAACGAAACGTGTCCCTGGTTTACGAAGTATCCCCTACCCTGATCGCCTTAACCTTCTGTCCCTTGAAGATAGGCGTCTTCGTAAGGACCTTGTGGAGGCCTTTAAAATTATTTATAGCCACTACGACATTGCCGCTATACAGTTTTTCGCCATCAAATGGACTGTGCGCAAAGCCCCCAACATTGTCAAGAAAAGGTGCTTTAGTGCGGTTCGACGTACCTTCTTCACCCAAAGGGTGGTTAACATTTGGAACGATCTCATGAATAAATATTACCCATATACGTGTATTTATCGATTGCATTCGCGTTGTCAGGGCGCAATAAGTGTATAGCTTTTTATACCTGATGAATAAAATTATTATTATAACAGTCGAAATTTTATTGAAAATACATTCTTCATTGTAACCTTTAAACTTTTTATATAAGAAAAAATTACTATCATCATTCTTCAAATATCATTCGTAATTCGAAACAAAGACATTTCCCAATTTTAAGACTAGATTGCGTGGGAACTGGAATTTTACAATTTAAACCATTCTTTCCAGATAAGGTTCTCTTTTTTGAACTTTAAAACAAGTCTGCTCTATTACAAATATACTTTCATACCAATACCAAGTAAATAATCGGATAAGTCGGTTAATTTGTTTTTTTTTAGACAAACGCGTTTGATTATATTTAGCATTGCTAAAACGTTATTCTTTCAAATCTTACCAACTTTGATTTCTTTCAGCCATCCAGTGGCGCTACGATAAACTAAAAAATAACGCTAGCACCCACGAAAATTTAAAAACGCGAACTTCGAAGACAAATTAACGCTTTTCTAGACCTTAGAACTGAAATACCATTATAGCAGACAACGTTTATCTTAATTATAAAATAACTGATTTCAAAAGCGAAATTTAAGAGCGTGCTCCACGTGACTGCTCGAGATTCGCTCCCATTACGTCTGACGTCATTAATCTTCCTCCGATTGAGAGAGATATGGAAAATGTTCCGAAGATTCGAGCGAGTTTATTCTCGAGCTAAAAAGGAGCTCGTGAAGAAATTGAGCAGAACACGGTGCTTCGAGAGCGATCTGTCGAATTCGGCAGATGGGTTTCTAACGATCTAAGAGCGCTCGAGAGCAATAAATGGAACACGCAAAAACTGATCGGAAATGGCACATGGTAAGTTTATCGAGGCAATCTCGAGCAGTCAAATTGATAAAACTAATAATAAGTTTCAGGCGTTCGCCTTTGGCAAATTTTGTGGGTGCTATTTCTGTATGGTTCTATGTTGTACACCTCAAGAGCCTAATTTTGGGTGGTGCGCCACTATCTATCTTTAAGTAATGAAAACGAAAAAGTATAAAACGTTTTTTGTATGAATTTCAGGTAGCTGATCCGACCAATCCTATTCTGGAATTTCTCCAGAAACTAGCGAAATTCAAATTATTGTGTGGAAATTTAAATTATAATTTTTATCCTGGTATTTGTTACAATTAACTGAGCTTATCAGATCACCTACAATGTGAAAAGTTTTAAATGCACCACTTCCGTCTAGGGTGAAATCAGAACACAATTATAATGTACACTATCACATACATACTACGAATTTACCTCATATTATCAAAAGGCTTAGTCAAAACTGGAATGTTTTTTAAGTAGATATATTTTTGGCAAAAAGGGATCATTTTATTTTCCAGATTATTAAGTCTATGACTTGAGTTTTGGAGAGTACCAGTAACACACGGTCAATATTATAACTCTACGAGTCTGATAATAAAAGTTTCAGTTTATATTAAAAAAAAGAGTAGAAATTCCAGGTAGGATAGGCAATTTTCAGAAAAATTGTTATGATCATTTGTGGCCACTTTAAAGCTAACAGAGCTATTAAACGACACATTTGAACATATTTAACTATTTCATTATTAACTATTAAAATGAGTTAATATTCATATGAACATTCAAAAATACCATGGACTAATTAATGTTTGTTAATTAGTCCATGAAAATACCTAGCCTTGTAAAACCAGTAGTAAATGAATTTCCACCGAAACTCATCTTGATTTACTTGCGCCATCTGTTGCACGGATAATACAACTACTCTACAAAAGTCAATTAACTAAGCTAAAGTGAAGGTGGAAATCATTTGTTTATTCCTATGCACTCTGAAATCATCTTTACTTTGCTTTAAATAAATGTCCTGATAAATAAGTTTCACCTACTATTGTAATTTCCCATAGGAAAAAGTAGTAGAGCCAAGTATGTAGAATATGCCAGAAACTCACTCCAGTCATAAGGCAACTCTATACAAAAAATTAAGACTGGTGTTTTAGACTGCGATGCTAGCGCCATCTGCCCCTGTGCACTAGAAATGTAGTCTACACCCAGTTGCAGGCTAAGAAAGGCAAAATATCTAGTACATTAGGCGGAAAGATACTAGCACGGTTAATCGGCCGCGTGAACTTCGAATTTCGTAAATTTTCTGTAGAATTTCTAAAGGGGAATATGCATGTTATATTTATCCATTTTATAAATGTTTATTGCATAATTTTCAAAGTGATCAATAAATATTTAATGTAGATTATTATTCTCAAGCTTCATTATAGCGAATTTTTAGTATTATGCTCCTAAACAATCATCAAATCGCACGTCAACGTGGTACAGTGGCATAGCCAGAAATTCGTCATGGGAGGTCGAAGTACATGAATGTTAAGAGGGGGGTCGAGAAGGGGGTGGAAATTTGGTACTTTCAAAGCTAGGCCCAAGGGGCGGTCTGGACCCGGAACCCCCCCCCCTTGTCTACGCCACTGACGTGGTAATATTGGCATTACCCAATAGTATAGTGTGGGTATTCAGACCCTGGCGCCAGACTTTACCATTTTGCAATGTAGAAATTAGTTAAAACGTTATGTCTAAAAATATAATTAATATGCGTTAATTTAAAAAAATGTTACAATACAAAGTGTCAGTTTTAAAGCGAGGCTCACCAGCACCATTCTAATTCTGAAACGTGGGGAATTTGTTGAACATATAATTTAATTTGTTGGCAAAAGTGGCACTAGCATAACATCTGCCAATTCCACTCTACCAATTCGTATATGGGGAGTTGCCTTTTTTCTCTGGATTAAGTTTCAGGCCAACTACAAAGAGGAAGCGTGTAGTTCAAGTGGCCTTATAAAAAATTCAAAATCCGGAAACTTGTAATTTTTTCATCTTCATTTCAGATATTCAATATTTTTTTAAAAGAGACTAAGTATTTGGACTAATTAACGAAAGGGACAGGTCTACTCTTCTGAAAAGTACAAACGTTTATTCTTGTCCCTCTATCATAAAAAAATGTGCAACTATAATGCATATGCCCATGTATTGAGGATACTGATATTAGAAAAATAGGCTGATATATCGGTGCATTCGTAAAAATCATTAAGATGTAAGGTAGCATAACTTAAGTAATTTATTAACAAGGCCACATCTTTTGTGATACTTTCGCACATGTGCACTAGCTGTTTTTCCCCTATAGAGGGGTGGAATAAGCATTGGAATGGTTGCTAAGGAAATTTAGTAGCATCAAAATATCCCAATAGTTAATTAGTCCAAGCTAAAAATAACTACCTTCTCCAAAAAGTGAAAAATATTAAAATAATATAAAAAATTAACTAATTAATTAAAGAAATATTTTTAAGGTATAAAACTCTTTAAAATCGGTTTAAAATATTTTGTGACATTTGTACAATAAAGATCTAATTATGACTTACAAATGTCTATCTGACATTATCTTTACTGAGTTTCAGAATTTCCCCATACCTTATGCTAGGTATTTTTTCACTCTAGCTTCTCTTTCATATCCTCTGTTTGTTGGTAAATTTCTGAAAAACTGGGTCGGTCATGAGAGTTCATTTCCCAACATGAGCACATTAAACAATAAACATCACTAGGGCACTGTTCAGGTCGTGACAACCGTTGTCCTTTTTCCAAGGCAGCAGAAAGACAGGTGTCAGGAACATCAGGAATCATAGGATTTTCACCATAAGAGAAAATCTCCCATAAAGTTACCTAAGTCAATTTGTATAAATATCATTAAGTGGCTAAAATATACACAATACTCCATTAAATCCTTACGCCATAGCTCCAAACGTCAGATTTATGTGAGAATTTGCCATATTTAATACTCTCTGGTGAGTACCTAAACATTTTAAAAACTTGAGGTGAATAATTTAAAAATTGAAACACAAAAGTAAGTTCTAGCTTGAATCTTAAAGCTGGGTGAATAACTAAATTAACCAAATAATTCGGTCGAATATCGAGATGAACAAACAAACGTCTCGATATGCTTTTCAAGCCTCTTTTGGTATTTGATGAATATCGAATGACATATCTATTAATCGGTAAATATACTCTTTTCGTATTTACGTCATAGGAAAGGGGAAAATATAAGTATAATATAAGTATATAATATAGTTTTGGTTTTACTTTTTTATACCTCAGACTGCTTGAAGTTTGAGTCATGATCCATATATTTTTATTATGAAATAAAATTCTTAAGTTAACTGAATGTATTTTCATCAGCTAAATTCTGGTATCAAGTTTGTAAAGCCAAAAATTAATCATTGAGATGATGGATGGTACTTAAACTGAATAACTGATACAGTTCTACCATTTAGATATTACAATTTAAAATATTTCGACTATTAGACCGGTCCATTTATATAATATTTGCATTAAGCCTAACTGATTGATATTTGGTACGAAAACTACTATTCATCTCTTAATCTAATTAACCTATATGATTATTCATCTCGGTATTTGATTATAAATTTTTTGGTATTAGATATTAGTCTCGACAGGCTAAAAGTGCTTTCGCTCAGCCTTATTTTATTGAATCTGGTAATCTTGGATAATACCATCCAATTTCTTTTCTTTGCTTCTCTATTTGAGTACAATAGTTTTAAGCCTGGGTTCAATTCAGTAGTTTGCCTACTTTATTTGCTTAATGATTAAAAATGTAAATTTTGTGAAGCATATATTTAATTATCTAATACCATAGATTATAAAATGACTGGTGTTTTCCTTAAATCTGTTTCGCATTGTCTCTGCGACATCCGATATATACCAGCTGTTGCTCTTATAAGACACCAGAATTCGAGAGCAAAGACGACTGTTTATATGGTTTGAGCGAGGAATGAGATTACAAAAAGTAGCAGAGAAAGCCGAGGGCCTTAACTTTATCCGGACATATATATCTTAAAACCAGTTTAACTTACACATATTTGTAATCATTTTTTACAAACTTGTTACAAAGCATATTTTTTGACAAAGACTGGCTTTTGTACTCTTAACAGCTAATCAAAGTTAGAGCTTTTTATGTCACATATAGCAAATAGGTCCTGATCAATCTCTATATTAAGTGTGCAAGCTTTGACTATTTTAAAATTATAAATTAATTGATTACGTATTTAACATTAACAAAGGCTGTAATCAGTGTACCGAATTTTTGCAAAAGGTTAGCATCATGGATTCCTGGTTCTAGTAATAAACACTTACCATCTTATTGGGAGATTCCTTTCAGTTCGGACACGGTAATAATGGTCTTCGGTAAATTGAGCAAGACCAAAATCGCTTATCTTGACAGTGTCAGGTGAGGCCACTAGAATGTTGCGAGAAGCCAGGTCTCTATGAACTATATGCTTCTGTTCTAGATAATGCATGCCCTATAAATAAATATTTTAAATATATTGAGCCCCTGCCTTTTACCAAATTATTACTATATAACTTACTTCTGAAATGTCAGAAGAAAATTTGAGCAACGTAATTATGGACAATTTTTTTCTGTACATTTGTAAATAAGCCAAGAGGCTTCCAAGTTCTAAATATTCCATAACTAGCATCGTTTGCGGGTCTGAGTGGAAGTACAATAATTTATAGAAATCATTCGGATAAAACAAAAATTAACAAAATACAGACCTTCAACTAGCCCTTTAATTTCCACAATATTCTTATGTCTGAGGGATTTCATGATATTAATTTCTCGATGGAGATCTATCAGACCAGATTCTGACATGAATGATAATTGAGATTTTTTCATGCTTTTAACAGCAACTACTTCTTTCTTCAGTCCCTCCCACTGAGAAAACGTAGCTTTGCACACCTCACCATAAAAACCCTTCAGAAAAAATAAGAATTGTAACATGGGGCAATTATGATTTTTCAAAAATTCAGATAACACCAATAAACTCAGATTGGTATCAAAAGTTTGTTTAACTAATCGGAAGAACCATTGGCCATTTACATGTGAACCCATTACTAAGTAAAATCAAGATCTTAAGTTATTGAGAATGTCCAAGTTAAGCCATAATTCACTTTTAAACAGTAATGCCATCTGCTGCGAATGTATTTCAATATATTTTTATTTAGCACGATAATTGAGACTTTTTTTTCAAATATTTTGCTATTTGTGATTAAATAAATCATTGAAGCTGTTATTAAAGTTGCAAAAACAAAATTAACAGTTAAATCGAGCTATTACATAACTAACTATTCTCGAAAGACAATTGGAAGAATGGTGATTTCCATTTGGATTATTTTTCTAAAAATATAGGACTTTATAGGACTATTTTTACAAAATTATAGGATTTTATAGGGCTATATATGGTATTTAACTTACTAAATTTATGCATTTAAAAACAAAATCTATGTTTAGAGAAATAAATCTTTGATTTTCACTTAAAAAATAGACACTATTTAACCATTTTATCACAAAAATATACTAGTAGCTAACTATGTTAACAATAACAAAAGTATAGACTAGAATGACTTGGTATAGGAATTTATTCTATACACTCTTTTACGAGCGTATCGACCCCCCCTTTACAATCTCCCATGTGGCCGCCGCCACCGCCGTACTACCTCTGCCTCCACTATTGAATTTTTTCCGCCTAACGGGTCCCCTCCCCATGTAGTCAAGCTATGGATTCCCCCACGAATATTCTCCGTAAAAGAATCTATAGCTAAATCTAGCAATTTAACAGAATGGCTGGTTTTGAAATGAGCAAAATATCAAAATTATAGGACTTTTGGGGCATTTTGCTAAAAATATAGGATGTTATAGGACATTTTTGAAAATATAGGATTTTATAGGATTTATCGGACCTCTGTGGGCCCTGGGTTTCAAGCGATACCGCTTATAGGTAGACCTGTACATTCTCAGAAGGCTAAATAGGTTGTTGGTAAAATCAGAACATCAGTCGATATTATATCGGTTTACATAAATTGCTAAGAAAGTTGAGGAATGCCCTTTAACTTTTAAATCTCCAATTGAGAGAGGTTGATAAATATTTACCTGTCCCAAAGTTTGACCCATTGTTAGGTCATTAAAGTCAATCACCCAAGGAGATTCATCCGATTCAATTAAGGTTGTGTTATTGTCCCTATTGATTTCATTCATGCTAATAAGTAAAAAAACGAGATTAGTATGTAGATTTTTTTTGGTTGGATAATTTCGGGTAGATACGCCGCAACATATAATGCTACTTAAAATTTGTGTTCAGATAATTTTCAATGCGGATATATCTAGACTTTTTAGGATCACTATGGGCGATACTATTTTCTGCATGGAGTCGACGGGGAAACGTACTTTTGGCTTTTACTGCATGCCACCAACGAGGAAATATAATTAAGCGATCCGGCGATAGGAAATACTATTTTCCGCGTACTGTCGACAGGATAACAACACACTTACGCGATCCGGGTGATAGAGACCCTACTTTCTGCGTACCGTCGACGGGAAAACACACTTACGCGATCCGGGTGATGGAGACCCTATTTTCTGCGTGCCGTCGACGCGAAAACACATTTATGCCATCTAGCGATCGAGACCTTATTTTCCAAACTGTCGATAGGACTTAGTGATGGAACAAATATTTTCGGCCCGCTTTTTTGAACGTCATCAAATCCAATTAATTATTTGCCGTCTGATTTAGGGGGTGTGTGGCATATCTTCCCGAAATTACAATCTAACTAACCTTCCACCTAAGCTGATTAAAGAACCAACAGGAACTGAATTAATATCAGCTATACTGTCTACGTCGGACAACATAGTGAAAGTGGAGTGTTCACTAGATCCACTGTAGGCTGACATTTGATCGTAAGGTACTTTACTATTTATCTTTAAATTTTGTATGGCACTTTTTATTGGCTTTTTTAGTTGACTTGAAGGAATGGAAGGAGATCCTTCTTGAATTTGGTGGCGGTTGAGGCGGGGCGTGGTCACACTTCTAGCATCTTCATTTTTAGATACTATGGGAACAGAATTAACTGTGGCATACGAGTGACTTCTTCTGGAATTATAAACTGGAATAAAAGATATTTCAAATAAGTATGTGTAATTCTTATCTTTCACACATTTTTTTTCTCATAGTAAGCCCATTACGGAAGCCGTGTAAAGGCACTAGATAACTTGGGATTGAGTTATTTTTCTCGATAGAGGCGCGTATCAAATTGCAATTATTTTGACTAACTGACACACTTATGGTATTAATTATTGACTTATGATGTTACATTTCATATTTACCTTCGTATAAAGTTTGGTTTACGTCTCTCATAATAGCCTGTGGTTGTTTTCTGCTGTCTGGGTCAAGAATCCAGCATTCCAGCATCAATTTGTAAAGATCTTCATGGCAGTTTGAAGGTTTAGGCAAATGAGCTAAGTCATTAAATACCTCCTAGGAAGGAAAAAAGGGGTTATTAACAACAAATCAGAAAACTTGGATCTCAATTACATTATTGCCGTAATCATGGATTGAAGGCTTCAAACCATAAGAGAATATTTCCCACATTGTTGTACCAAAAGCAAATACATCAGCTTGGATAGTATTTTGACATAAACTGTAATCACTGTAACACTCAGGTGGAATCCAAGGGGTACTGAAAACAAAGTCAAAAGAATTGTAATGATCAAGAATCCCATTATGGCAGAAATTAACCTTTGAATTGTAAAAGCATAGTTTCATTATGAATTTAAATCTATTTGATCATTCTATAAATTCCCTCTACCAGTTATTTCTCACATTTTGAGGGACATTGGTTTAGTAAAATGTTTTTCAGACTAGGAACGCCCAAAAATAACGAAAATCTCTACCTCACTTTTATGGAAAACCTGCAAACCTAGTTGCTTAGTTAGTTATGTAAATATGAGTAAAATTTTAAAACTACCCATGTGCTAATATTCTATTTATAATATTGCTATATTTTGAAATATACTGTCTTTACGATAGGTTATACAAAATATTGACCCAATGTCTGCTCCTTTAGAAAATATTAAATAAACTAACAATTTGTAAGTGAATTTCCATAGCAATGAATAAGATGAAACAGTTATGACTGGGACATTACAGTATTTAATTTGGTTAATAAAAATTCTGGACTTTCATGTTGAAAATGAAACTAAACTTACTCTTCAACATCATAGACTAAAATTCCTGGATCACATAATTTGACTTTGAATGACTTCTCAGTGTGAAGAGCGACCATTAAATTCCTGCATCTGATTTTTCCATGGACACAGTTTTGTTCTTCCTAAAATGAATTCCAAATTTAATTGCACTATTTATTTTTAGAGATAATGATAGCTGAAATTCTTAAAGCGAAAGTGACCTCAACAACTCTTAAAGGGATAGTAAAAGTAAAAAATTCTTAACGGAATAGTGAACTAAAATTCTTATTAAAGGTATTCCATTAGTAAATTAAAAAAACTTACAAGATACCAAATGGCCATGGCGAGATAGGTCGCTGCCTCAAGTAAATCCACTTGCTCCAAATCACCAGCGTGGTTCTGAAGGTACTGATCGAGGGGGCCCAAAGGCAGATATTCTAGAACCAACGCCATGGGGTTGTGCAAGACAATTCCCACTGTCGACACGATAGCTTGGGACTTCCACTCCATCACTTTACTACTTTGTTTCAAAAACTCCTAAAAGAATATGATAAGAATGCTACACATCACACAATTTTAATAGAATAATAAAAAATAAATTCTTACTTGAATGTGAGTTTTTGCAAAATTTGGCAAAAGAGCTTTGACAGTAACAGATTTCATATCCCCTCCACTCTGTCTCAGTTTGGCTTGAAACACATTGATGAATTTACCCTTTATTTGAGTCTCACTATCAAACACTAGGGCTTTAATAGGAATGCATTGAGAACAATCCCCTTCACTTGATAAATTTAGACTTTCACGATTTTCTGGACGGCATAACAAGAGACGTGTTTTGTCTACAAAAAAATAAAAAATTAGTTAGAATTGGATACGATTTTTGTCATCAAGATGATGCATTTTACCATATTCAGAAGGAGTCACACAATAAACAGGATATGACAACCTTATTTTCTTAACCGTATGAGCCACTAGTTGTGGGAGAGTATCAAAAATAGTTTCCTCTTCTGAGAGACGAAATTTATCTTCCTCCAAAGTAAATATTTGCAATGTTATAGGCTTTTCTTGAGCTGGAAGGCATAAATCCATTCTCAATTCATTGTAAGATGAAGAACTCTCTCGAATCAAATACGTTCCGGGTTCAAAATTTCTTTTCTCCTTAAGCTTCTGATATGAGAATTTGTATCTATTTATCAATGAGAAAGGTAAAAAGTTTTCAAAAAATATTTTAATTTCAGAGCTTTAGACCAACCATCCTTATACTCGCAGAAAATGCAAAATTCAGATTATAGGCATATGTGACGGTATCACTTTTAGCAATTTGGCTGGATAGATAACTGTTGGAGCTTAATATGGAACACTACTTTTGTGTTTTTTTTTTAAATAGATATCTTAGTAACATTTAGAGCTGTTAGGCACTTATACCACTTATTAAACAGGGCAGCTCTTCGTAACACCTTCACATGTGCGCAATTCCTTTCATGTCAATTTTTTCTGAGAGAGGAATGGGAATAAGCATTTAAGAGCTTGATAGGGATATTCAATGGCACCAAATTAAGGAATATCAACAGAGGCTTACCCTACAGGACCATGGCACTTTAAGAGCTTAAGTTTCAGCAAAGCGGGTGTTGGAAACTCTTTGCATAGATTAAACGTCCACTTTTCAGTCAAACGGTAATAGCCATCCAGGCAAGAGATAAACGAACGGAGTTGATCAAGATTATTGAAATTGAGATACTGTAATGAGCAGAATAAGGTGATAATATTTTGGCTTGGAGGAATAAAGCTTGCATAAATAAATTGCAGCTCAGTGGCTGCCAGGAATATAGAGCCCCAATCCCTAAAGTGGTTTCAAATGTAATTGGAATCATAGTTATTTCATAGTTTTCATAAAAATTGAGAGGGGATCGCTTTATAAATTCTGGACTTGTATGCCCAATAGTAGGTCCTGCATTTGTAGTCATCATCATCTACAAGAGAAGATATAATTATGTTCAGTGACCATAGCTATCAGTATGACATTCTAATGCATGGGTTTGCCAAATAAATTTTCTTGGACTACAGAATGAAGAAATTAGTATATTTATAGCTTTGCAGCCAAATAAGAGTTTATACTGATGCTAACCCAACATAGAAAGAACTTGGAAGAAATTTCTATAATTGTATTAATTCCTGCGCAATTATAAAATATATATACAGCGTGTCCACTAAAAATTAAAAATGATAAATAACTGAAAAAGTTTTTTTTTTCAATTTCAAATTTCTATGGAACATTCCTTGTGCAGGGGGACATTTACTAGTGCAAAATCGAATGACCTTGAACAATGTCTTCAAGGTCATTTGAAAACTATCTCCTGAACCATTAGGGATTTGGTTCCAATTAGAAAGCTGTTGCTCGCCATATTATTAGTTCAAATAATTTTGATTTGACTAATCTTGATATAATTCTCTCATTGACACTAGTTATTGTTTGTCAAAATTTTAGAAGAGGGCACTGCCGTGACTCAGAAGTGAAGAAAGCTAAATTTAAAAAATTCACTTTAAATCAACCACTTAATACTTGTTTAAGCAGTTTTTTCGTTAAAATATTTGTTTTTGTTACCTTCTGTACGCTTATGCTACTAGTTAAAACTTTTGATGCTTTCCCTTCAAGAAGAAAGAAAGAAAATACCTGAGGTATTCCATTTTTTCTACTGATTTCCACAGTATTATCTTTTCTCATACTGATATAATACAAGTCTTCGACTGAGCATATATGTATCCATTTCTAGGGGTGCGGAAAACAATTTTGAAATAGATTTCAAAATTATTTTTGAGTAGTTACTCACTGATTTGCTACTTTTCATTTGCACTCTAAGCCCAGGTTGTTCCTGGTGGAAGGGATTCACTTGAACCGTAACTTCCATGACTTTTCCATCCTCATCTATTTCCGCTTTATATTGTTCGCATCCATAATCAGGGGCTAAATCATAGATCTGGTACATGAATTGCTCCTACAGACACACAATTTTATGTCATTATAAAGTTTGAAAGAAATGGGGATCGGGTAGACAGGCTGTAATATACCTTAACATAGGCAACGTTATTCTTGCTATTTACCAGACCCTCACTGACGGAATTTAGTAAAGGCTGCTTTAGCCAAAACCTGTGCGACTTCCAAAGCTCTTGAGGCAAAAAATCCTTATATCTATCCTTGATGTAATCCATGTCATATTTATTTTCAAGCATTTCTCGGATCATGTCAGTAGCCGCTAAACCCAAGGCTTTACTCTTATGTTGACTTAATTCGGGAATTTTACCAGTTAGAAAATCACCACGCATTTGATTAAAATAGTAGTCTATGGTAGCGAAATCTTTCAACTCCTACTTTGAATAATTATAAAAATTAATAAAATAAAAAGCTGTATGCCATCTTTGAAAATATTACCTCTAAATGGCTAATACTTGGAAGTTTAAATCTCAGTTTAAATTCTAACAATCCTCTTTTCACCCCATTAACGATAATTTGGTGAGTAGGACAAAGCCAAGCTTTAATTTCCGGAGACCTAAAATATGACATTTCTTTGGCATTAACAAAGAAATTAAAGTTTCAATATAGTTTTACTAACCAAAGTCCAAATAAATGACGAGCAATGGGTCCAATACCACACAGTTGAGCGGTATAAATACATACATCTTCTGCAACGTAAGAAAACTTGCCAGGTAGTTTGATAATATCCTTGGTATGAGTTTTAATCGAAAGGAAAGTTTCTGTATCTGGTTCCATAATGAGCGACTTCGAAATGATTTTGTTTCAATGTATCATAACAAATTCATCTCTTTTTTTCATTTGAATCTCAGGTTGATATACCACTTCAATCATCTATTTGAGAAATTACACAAATATATGAAAGCCAACAGAAAATTTCCTCTTTACTAAAACTTAACTTGTAATTTTAATAAAGGCATAAATTAGGCTTAGAAAAGATTGAAAGACCCAAGGTAAGACAACGAAAAATATTTAGAAAATAAAAACTATATCAGGTCAGTAAAATTAAATCGTACATTACATTTTGCAAATATTATCAGATGAACTGTCCTTATAGGCAGGGCTGCCAGAAAATATTATTGTTATGACGCCCAAATTGTTAAAAAACTCGCCCAATTTCTAGCCCAACTATATAACAGCAAGTTTCAAACTAGCCCAAAATTCAGCCCAAATAATTTTGGAAAGTAGCCCAATTTACCGCCCAAAAACGTAAATATTTGTAACAAAAAGCCAAAAGTTTTAAATTTTCGTTTAAAATTTAAGGAATATTTAGGTTTAATAGAAAATATTATAAAACATTCATTGAGTAACATAGAAAAACTAGGTCGTCGCAAAAACCGAAAACTGCATTTTCAACAAAGGCTTGGCCGGAGCGAGCTGCAAATCCAGTGGTTAATTAGCCTTATATTAATTATACCCAAGTAGAGAAAGAAAAGCGAGATAAATAATTTGGTTTACCAAAGATTACTGTTTATTTGGTAAAGATAAAATACACAGCTAATGCTTATCTTATTTGAAACTTGGCCTATGTGGTAATACCGTAAAGGATCTTAAGCCTTTCAAGTTCTGTTTTTTAGTAGATAATCCACTCTTATTATTGATTTTTAAAAGGCGCGCCATATTTATACCATCCAATGATTTAACTCGCGATACGGCAACATACGTCATTCCAAGGGCAAGCTACTAGGGATGTGCGAGTAGTGGTTTTTGGTGATCGAGTCGGGTATCGAGTACTCGACAAGCTTTCGTCGAGTAGTCTAGTCGGGTAATATTTTGGTCGAGTCGGGTACTCGAGTACTCGATTAAGCTAAAATTTTTCCTTATTCGAGTATCGAGTATTTAAGAAAAATCGTTCGGGTACTCGAGTAGTTTGAAAAATCGCCCGGGGTTGTCGATTAAAGAAAAACCAGTAGCTAATTAAAAATTTTAATTAATTTTAATAACTTTAAAATCTAAATTAACTTAATTATATTATTCTTCTACTGAGCTTTAACATAGTTCCGTACGGTTTTTAATTGTTAAAAGAATCTTTAAGCCTAACACCCGAAAAACGCCGCCGTCAGAGTCGTGAAAAACCGCCTAAGTGAAGCTCGATTCGAAACCGAAACTTTAGAGAAAGTTCTAGAAATAGAGGAAGTCCGCCTTACTTGTTACTACTACCAATTCAAAGCTAGCCATCGTACCGTATGCCTTACTTGTTACTACTACCAATTCAAAGCTAGCTGTCGTACCGTATGCCTAAGAGTACCAGGTAACGGTTGCATTTATTTATATCATAGCTGTGTAATGCGCAGCCGCGCGTTGAAGGTAAAATAAAACGCTTCATCGGTGGAGAAAAGGGCTAGACGAAGAGAAAGAGACTCTTTTAGAGGGGGAGTGTGGCGTTTTTTAGACGCTTACACGACGGGCTGAATATTATCGACGGGGAAATAACTCGACGAGTTTAGCAAGCGGCTTATTCGAGTAGTCGAGTACTCGAATAAGGCAAATTTTTACTACTCGATAATCGACGAGTATTTAAATTTTCTTATTCGAGTTCGAGTTTCGAGTACTCGACCTCAAAAAACGTCGGGTACTCGATGATGATCGAGTATTCGCACACCCCTACAAGCTACCCTTTCCCCCAACTCGTTTAGGTTCCGACGGACAGCAATCTTTTCTCTAGAGTCGCTTTCTAAAACTCCCCTTTTCCCCCCACTCCTTTGGCTTCCTACGGACAACAATCTTTTCTCTAGAGTCGCTTTCCGAAACTCACCTCTTCCTTTCCCCCAATGCGCGAAGGACAGCCAACGTTCCTGGCAAGTTTCCACAGTGAGAGCTTCGCTCAATTACGAAGTAACTATTTTAAGGGAGTTTTTGTTTATTTAGGTTTGCCACACGTTAGAGCAATCAGAGAAAAGTTAGGGAATTTAAAAACGGGCTTAAAACCCATAGAAATCTCATAGGTAACTAGAATGCTGCCGCCTACGGCCGAGCTTGACGCCAGTTCGCCTTGAACCTTCAGCCAATGAGAGGCCGTAGAGTGGTTCCGCCAAGGAGGATAATAATCCTCCTTGGATCCGCTACTATAGCGGGAGATAGGTGACGTCATTCTCTCTGGTTACATTAAATTATTGGCAGAACCACTCTTTGAGCTCTGATTGGCTGAGATCTGGCTATCGTCTGCCACAGCGTTTGGCCCATTTGCCAGTTACACGGCAGCATTCTAGTTACCTATGAGATTTCTATGTTAAAACCTCACGGAATTTTAAGAAATTATAAAAATTCAGGGAAAAATCAGGGAATTCAATTTTATCTTGGCATTTTTAAAGGTATTTTTACTCTAGATCTATGACAAATTTTATGATTATCATTTATTTTCTTGGAAGATTGGCTAATTTTTTAAACATTGCAATAACCTTTTTACTGAAAAATGTTGGCCTTTAAAAGTCAAGAAAAATTGCTTAAAATGGTCAGGGAATACGAATCTAAACATTTGGTGGCAACCCTGTTATTGATGGATGAAAATACCAAGATTCATCATTCGTAAATGGAACTATTAAATTTTAATAGACTTGGTGGAGGGATAAATTGCGAAATTTTTATCCCAAGTCTTGATAATCCAAACCTCACGTATAAAATGCTTTCTAACAAGTCAAATCGCATGCAATTCCTAAACTAAAAATAAACACGAAATAAATCGAAAACCGAAGAGATGATGACTATTAAGTACTGTTCCAATCGCAAATATCAAAATGACCTAAAAACGTATTCGAGTCTTTCTTTACCCCCTCGGCTATTTACCCCCGACCTCCGACCGAGGGCTATATTACTATATTAGGAAATTTGTACGTAGAAATAAGCAATAAGGAAGGCAGTTAAGGGGAAAACTAACCATGCACCTGCACAGAAAAATTCCACTCTAAAAAATGTATTATATGTATAGACCCCATGAAGAGCCGTCTAGCTAACAGGTGTAAAAACATAATTCTAGACGATAGTTTTTCAGAAATAAATAAAAAAGAAGAATAAGTTCCATCAATTGCTAAAAATAAATTATATCCCGAAGGTCAAAGTGAGGAGTCTATCAACTAGCCCAAAAAATCGCCCAACAGCCCAACGATAAATCTCTCGTGAATGACTGTCGAAAGTAGCCCAATTGGGCTGGAAAACCGCCCAACTGGCAGCCCTGCTTATAGGTAACTTACCTCTTTTTTTGGTGGTCTGGTCATTGAGTTGGGAATATTAATCTAGAGGTCCAACCAAAACGTCGGATTTCAGTATTTCGCGAAACCAGTTTTTAAAAAATAAGAACACTGCGGCCATGATTGCCATCTGCTCCCAAATGACGAGAAAACTTTATCACTCTACTCGTGGCGGCGTCTATCTCTCAATGGTTCGTTCAAATAAGACGCGTTTTCCGGCAAAAATATTATTTATTCAAAAATAATGGATGACGCCACGGTCATATGATAACGTTTTCTCGTCATTTTAGAGGAGACGGCACATTCGTTATTTTCAAAAACTTGTTTCGCGGGGAGCAGATTTGATTGGATCTCTAGGTTAATATTCCCAACTCAATGGGTCTGGTCTGCTGGGAGGCTATTCTCTAATTTATCTCCATCTCACTCTCGATGTCGACTCGAAGTCGATCTTGAAGGCGATCACTTCGATCGAGAAGTCATTTCTCGATAAACGCTATTCTATACTTCATCGAAATCATGGAGGAAGAGAGAGGAGGCTTTATGAATAACCTTTATACCCCGGGAGCTTGATGCCAACTCCCACAGGGTAGGAGAGTGGGGGCTGACAAAAAAGGGGATCAGCATCCGTCAACTCTTACGGCCTGGCTGCACGTTCTCTAGTTGGCTCCCTCTATTTTTGTTGAAATTGTTGCCCGTTGTGAAATTACACCGAGTACGCCTAAACACTAAAAGAGGGTGCCAAATAGGGAACGCGTGAGACGACACGAAAACCGACGGATGCTGATCCCCTTTTTTGTTAGCCCCCACTCTCCTACTCTGTGGGAGTTGGCATCAAGCTCCCGGGGTAAAAAGGTTATTCATAAAGCCTCCTCTCTCTTCCTCCATGTCGAAATCGACTTCGAAGTGATACATCTCGACTCATAGAAATCTCATAGGTAACTAGAATGCTGCCGTGTAACTGGCAAATGGGCCAAACGCCGTGGCAGACGATAGCCAGATCTCAGCCAATTAGAGCTCAAAGAGTGGTTCTGCCAAGAATTTAATGTCACCAGAGAGAATGACGTCACCTATCTCCCGCTATAGTAGCGGATCCAAGGAGGATTATTATCCTCCTGGGCGGAACCACTCTACGGCCTCTCATTGGCTGAAGGTTCAAGGCGAACTGGCGTCAAGCTCGGCCGTAGGCGGCAGCATTCTAGTTACCTATGAGATTTCTATGTCTCGACTCTCGACAAGCGAGTAGACCACGTGGGTTCTACATATTTCCGGTTGTAATCGCGCATAGGCTCTCTATTTTCCGACCAATAAGAATACACCATCACAAAAACAGCTGATTACAAACGCCCATGTTTTATAGTTTAGAGAAAGGATATTTATTTTCATTGTAATACTGCAGTATATATTTAAAGTCCAAATAGAGCTCGGAAAATTACGCCTATTATCGATTTCTAAGGCTATATTTAACAATACAAGCCGAGCTATACACTCTTTTACGACCGTATCCCCCCCCCTTACAATCTCCCATGTGGCGGCCGCCACGGCCGTACTACATATGCCTCCACTATTAAAATTTCTTTCCCCTAACGGGTCCCCTCCCCAGGTAGTCAAGCTATGGATTCCCCCACGAATACTCTACGTAAAAGAATCTATAGCAAGTGCCATTGCTTTTTTCCTTAAGAAAAGACGGTTTGGGTAGTGGTAGCTTTTTGGCAACACGGGAGAAGGGGGGGGGAGGTAGTTAAAAAGAACTACTATCTCGATGATTGGTTGAAACCTCTGTCGAAAGCGATCTCGTAAGCTTCGGACACGACGAGATCGACTTCGAGAAGTCCATCGAATTCGAGTAGCATTTTTCGACAAATATTTTATAGAATAGCGTTTTTCGACATCTCGTGAGAGCGATTCGAGATCGAGAGAGATCTCGATCGAGAAGTGCTTACAGAATAGGGTCCCTGGTACAATCATAGAAATCTCATAGGTAACTAGAATGCTGCCGCCTACGGCCGAGGTTGTCGCCAGTTCGTTTTGAACCTTCAGCCAATGAGAGGCCGTAGAGTGGTTCCGCCAAGGAGGATAATAATCCTCCTTGGTTCCGCGCAACCATCGCGGGAGCTAGGACCCGTCATTCTCTCTGGTGATATTAAATTCTTGGCAGAACCCCTCTTTGAGCTCTGATTGGCTGAGATCTGGCTATCGTCTGCCACGGCGTTTGGTCCATTTGCCAGTTACACGGCAGCATTCTAGTTACCTATGAGATTTCTAAGGGTACAATCGGGTACAATTGACTTACTGACCTTGAATAATAAACATTGTCGCCAGTTTCAGCGTTGCCAGATCGAAAATCTGAAATTATCGTATCTAGGCCAAAAATTATCGTTTTTTCTGGAAAATTATCGCAGATTTCTTTTTGACGCTAAATTTGAATTCATACATAAATGCGTTAAATTTAGCACTACAGGAGTTTTATTTCAGGGAAATTAACAAAATGCCTATTATCATTATTAACTGAACTTAATATGTTTAAAATTGTATAATAAAACGGTAATAAACTCACACTCAGGACTATGCAAGACGTTCGGAAGAAAATGTATATCATTAATTTTTAAGTAAAATAATAAAATTTAAATCGTTCGTAGGTTTTGTACGTCGAGGCAGAATTATCGAAATAATGGTACGATATCGTACGCCATGAAAATTATAGTACGCCCTAAAAACTTAGATGAAATTATCGTACTGTGCGATAATTATCGGACGTCTGGCAACGATGGCCAGTTTTCCACCAATGCCTAACCGTTTATCGTTACTTTTTTTATGCGATTGTAACGTGTTGTAACGTTAAATTTTGGATTATTTTAAATCTCATGATAATTTTGATAATGAGAAAATACTTTTGCTATTTTAGGACCTATTTGTTCCTACGCTCTCTCCCAAAGAGCTTTTAGCTAGGGGTCGCTCGTGCGCTGGACGCCCGAGTTTTTAACCCCTCTTTTATGGCTCTTGTTTTACAAGCACACCAAGATGGTGCTTGATAACCAGAAAAGGGAATGGGGGTTGTAACTGGCCAGATCTCCTCCATTTCCACCGAGCCTTCCTTCATTTCATCTGTGTGTCGTTGCCCAATTATCCAACTCACTCTCCTTCTCTGTGGGGCTGCCGAAGAAGCCCCTTTTAGTTTTATAACTCCTGTCGAATTGACAAAGTATTGAGGTTTTCCGACTTGGCCAACAGATGTTTATTTCTTATATTTATTTGTGTACGCTTTACCAATCTTGTTGTATTACTATTTTTGTATTTTACGCTCACCCGTAATGGGTGAAAAGTATTTTATTTTATGGTGGTCACCCCGAATGGGTGGAAAGTTTTTCATTTTATGGTGGACAGCTGGCGTCTTTCGCCCAACCAACTTTGAAAGTGAACGATTGCGCGAAGTGCGGGTGGTGGTGATTTATCCTTTTGAAGATGCCGGACCATGGTGACGATCCCAAAAATAACTTCACGGGTAGGGATTCGTCCTGGGATTCCCAGGGGCACGGGTCTTGATTGGTCCAAAAAGGATGCAATTCCAAGAGACCACGTGACCCCACTCATATTTAAACTGGACTCAAACTATTTTGAAGGACCTCTTACAAGCGCGACAGAGGAGAGACTTGGAAGAATAAAATTGAAGACGGGTGTTAAGACACCGCGGTTCACGCGCAACTTGTCGGACTAGGGCTCTAGTCCCGACGACGTGGAGTTCGTGCTTTTCCGAGAAGTTATCCCGAGAAAAGAAACGGCTTCGGAACCGTAGCCAACGTGGCCGCGTGTCCATTTCTCACGCCACCGTCACCTCACCGATCTCCGTTGGAACTCAACGCCATCCTGATGAGCGCCACCAGGACTAACGTAATCTAGCTTTCATGTATGTAAACATGTAAATAATACTAATGATGTTAATATTATTAAGTTCCCTATAAAGCTGCGCAGCTACTGCTCGCCCCCCTCCACTTGTGTGGGTATGTTTTTCTAAAAGCGTCCAATTTATTATTAACTGTTTTACTTTATCTATGATTAATAGTTTATTAAACATTGTCATGGAAAACCTCAATCCGAGTCTTCACTAGTATCTATTAAGCTAATTTAATTTAAATGAAATCCCCTAGACATCAAACCGACCATATATTGTAATTTCCTTATGTTAACTCCCCAACCCCAATAGTGAAAGTTGAGCGAGCACCCGGGCCATAATTTATTGATGTAATCCTTACATGATTTGGATCCTTCCTCCTTAAAGGAGCTTCCCGAGACCCGATACGTACAACCGATGTGTGCAAAGGCTACAGTGTGGGACATCATTTAGTCCGCTCGTCCATCTGATTAATCAGGGCGAGATTTACGTGGGGACAGGGGTGGGGACACCCGTGGCGTAAGCATTCCGACCACCCGTTGGGGGATCGGTGGTCGTCCTCAAACGGCCATCCACAAACTCTGTCTCCCAAACGCTTGGGATTACAGGAGTACGCCACTACTACCGGCCGTTTATCGTTACTGAACGCAGTCCAGCATACGACGTACCCTGGATAATTGGCGGTTAATTTGAATTTTAAGCAAATGAAATTTTTTCTTAACTATTAAATCAAGTTGTGCTTTTAGAAAAAACATTGGCCATTACAAAAATTAATATTAATGTTAAAAGGTTTTCAGCTGAATTCGAAAATTATCGAAAATAGCATTAAATACCGCCATGTTGAAATTATAGCACAACCCAAAATTAGCTTCAATCCTCGCTTCAATCCTCGCTTCAACCAAAGAAATTATAATTTCTATGCATTATAATTTCTATGCATTATAATTTCTATGCATTATAATTTCTATGCATTATAATTTCTATGCATTATAATTTCTATGCATTATAATTTCTATGCATTATAATTTCTATGCATTATAATTTCTATGCATTATAATTTCTATGCATTATAATTTCTATGCATTATAATTTCTATGCATTATAATTTCTATGCATTATAATTTCTATGCATTATAATTTCTATGCATTATAATTTCTATGCATTATAATTTCTATGCATTATAATTTCTATGCATTATAATTTCTATGCATTATAATTTCTATGCATTATAATTTCTATGCATTATAATTTCTATGCATTATAATTTCTATGCATTATAATTTCTATGCATTATAATTTCTATGCATTATAATTTCTATGCATTATAATTTCTATGCATTATAATTTCTATGCATTATAATTTCTATGCATTATAATTTCTATGCATTATAATTTCTATGCATTATAATTTCTATGCATTATAATTTCTATGCATTATAATTTCTATGCATTATAATTTCTATGCATTATAATTTCTATGCATTATAATTTCTATGCATTATAATTTCTATGCATTATAATTTCTATGCATTATAATTTCTATGCATTATAATTTCTATGCATTATAATTTCTATGCATTATAATTTCTATGCATTATAATTTCTATGCATTATAATTTCTATGCATTATAATTTCTATGCATTATAATTTCTATGCATTATAATTTCTATGCATTATAATTTTTATGCTTCAACACAAAACAGTATGCTCAACCACGGCCAACTTTGACACTCGCGCAATAGCGGCCAACCCATTCGCCGAAATGCCATGAACAAGGATTTTCCCGCTATAAACCGTACTATAAACTATTGGCGTTCAGCGCCACGCTCGTTTTTATATTGGCTTCAATGCAAAAACTATTCTAAAAATAATTTCCCGCTAGGGGCGCTCAGAGCCAAGAGATATTTTTGTTCGTAGGTTAACATAGAAACTTCAACGAATGGGTTGGCCGCAATTGCGGGAGTGTCAAAGTTGGTCGTGGCTCAACGGATTAAGTCGTGTTTTTCACTAGGGAAAAAACGCCACGACGGTGAACGTCGACGCGAAAATTTCCCGTTAGGCCTAGTGCAATATTTTTGCGTCGACTGTCACCGTCGTGGCGTTTTTGCCTTAGTGTAAACCAGCCTTAACGGTACTGGCTTCCCAACGCTAATAGTTTGGAACTATTTCTCTAAATCTCTAAATCTATTTGTTTTCGAGATAAACTTTGAATGAGCTTTAACCATGCTTTAACTTATTCCGAGTTTTAAAATTCTAAAGACCCCCTACCAGAAGAGTATGTTTAGCAAATTTTGAGCATGAGTACTTTTAGGTGGGCTCAAAGTTATATAGTCCTAAAATATGACGGGGAACACAATTATAATTGAAACCAACTTTGTATCTTTAATGGTTCTCAAGATAAGTTTTGAAGACAATATTCGTCGATTAATCAGAAATTTTCTACGTTTCATTATCTGCCCGAGTTAATTAGACCTATGGGTTTTCCAATAATAATCCAACGCCATTTTTAAATATGGTGGATATAAATATAACTTATTTATTTGTCGATTTACGTGAAATTTTCTACATTACATTATCTGACCGTTGGAAAGGGAAAATTCGGAAATTGTCTTCCCTCTTTCCGTAAAGGCTCGCCCCATGAAATTTGTACACAGCACTGCGTTAGCGTGTTTAAAGGCTAGGTGTGTTTGTTGCTCCTAGCTTTCACACATAATTACGATTTTATTTTAACGTCTAAAGAAAGGGGTTACTGGCCATAAATTATAGGAAGAAGGGGATATACAGGGGGCTAACTAAAAACCGATACAGGGCCAATAACTTCAAATGTGTTTTAGCTAGGAATTGGAAATTTTCAGGACACATAGAACGTGCAGGGGGTCACTTCACAACCGAAATTTTCATGACCTTGAACCATGCCTTCAAAATTTATCTCGAGAACCATTAAAGATACAAAGTTGGTTTCAATTATAATTGTGTTCCCCGTCATATTTTAGGACTATATAACTTTGAGCCCACCTAAAAGTACTCATGCTCAAAATTTGCTAAACATACTCATCTGGTAGGGGGTCTTTAGAATTTTAAAACTCGGAATAAGTTAAAGCATGGTTAAAGCTCATTCAAAGTTTATCTCGAAAACAAATAGATTTAGAGATTTAGAGAAATAGTTCCAAACTATTAGCGTTGGGAAGCCAGTACCGTAATAAGGACCTTTTAAGGTGCACAGTTACGCCGAAACCAGTCTAGGGGGAGCCGTTTTTAATGAAGCTTTCTAAATCGCTAAGTGGATGCAAAACATCTCCCCACCCCCAGATTGCGGAATGAGCTTCATTGAAACATACCAAAGAATAGAAACATGAACAGATATGTAAAGTAAAAATAAACTTTTTTTGCCTTATGCATATTCTACGTACAAATGAAGGTACAAAATTTCGACTTTACACAATAAAATTTTATTTACAAACACTACATGTTTCGACGTGTGCTCACACCTAACGACGATGTGAGCACACGTCGAAACATATGTAGGGTTTGTAAATAAAATTTTATTGTGTAAAGTCGAAAATTTGTACCTTCATTTTTACGAATAGATATGCTACTTATGTTAGGGTTACTAACTTATAGACGTAGGCCTCGTCTATTGACGGAAATCTAACGTCGAAATAGCTTTTCCAACATGGTGTCGGATTTCTATAAAAATCTATAGTACGAATTCATTCGGACAGATAATGTAACGTATAAAATCTCAGGTTAATCGGATACAAATTACATAACTTATTGCACCATGATTTATATTTCTATCCGCCATTTTAAAAAATGGCGTCGTTTTTCCATTGAAATCTTAAAATCTGTTTACATCGTTCGGATAATGTAATGTAGAAATTTTAAGATTTATCGGCGAAAATATATGGCAGTTACCACGGCATAAGTTTTAGAAATATTTTGTATTATACCTAATTTATTCAAATTAGCTCGAGTTCATAAAAAATGTTTTTATTCCCCACTAAAGTAATCCAAAAAATATAAAATTTACTATTTTTATTATTTTAAATTTTTTTTTGATTTATTGAAGCTTTGCACCCTTAGAATTTGTCATTTTCGCATGTTATTTTACTTTTTCTCATTTTAATTTGTCAAAAACATTTTTGGTTGCCATGGCAAAACGGAAGCCCAGCGTATTTTTTCCCTTTAACGGGTTGCATGTTACATCTAGGTCTAACAATCCCCCAACTTTGAACAAAATCGGTGAGAACCACCTCGGGTCGTCTCCTTGTAAGTTTAGAAACACATTTCTTTAATATTAATATTAAAGACTGGGATCAAATAACATAAAAATACTATATACTATGCACAGCTATAAAGTTCGAATAAAAATTTAAGGGAAGTATTTTAACATAAAGTTCGAAATAAAAAAACCATTTAAGGGCAGTATTTTAACGTAAATATTCGGAGACGTGGCGGCGAATTTTTTTTAGAGACTTTGTTGACTTGACTTGAAAAACGTAAGGAAGGATCGACTATTACACCAAGATCGCGCTCGGAGAGCGTGGTTCTAATAGGGGTACCAATAATTCTGTAGACATGATTTGGGTTAGTTTTTCCAAGGTGTAAGACAGAACATTTGTCGTTATTGAAAGAAAGGCCCTTTGAGGTAGCCCAGGAGACAACAGCATTAAGGTCTGATTGCAGCTTGTGACAATCAGCGACCGTTTTAATACACATATACAATTTTGTGTCGTCAGCGAAAAGGGCAACAAAGGCGTCGCGAACAGCTTCGGGGAGATAATTTATTAGAGCATTAAAGAGCAGGGGGTCCATGAATGGACCCCTGTGGAACCCCAGATGGGACAATTGACCAATCAGACTCCCCGCCATGGACCACAACGCGTTGTCGGCGGTTGGAGAGGTAGTTTGTGATCCAAGCTAGCGCATCACCACAAACCCCAGCATCACGGAGAGCAGAGATTATGGCCGCATGGGGGAGGGAGTCAAAGGCTTTAGCGAAGTCGAGAAAAATCACGTCAACGCTAAAGCCCTGACCAAGCCAACTTGACCAGTGATTAGTAGCGGAAATAAGGTTAGATAGACAAGAGCGCTTGGGAAGGAAGCCATGTTGGGCACTAGTAAAGAAGCTGGAGTTGTGAAGAAAAAGACTTAATTGGTCAAAGACAAGGTATTCCGATAATTTAGGGACAAGATTTAAAACACCAATAGGACGAAAGTTTTGGGGCAGGGGCCGCAGGGAACGGGAGCCCTTTTTATGAACAGGCGTGATATTGGCTTCCTTCCAGGAAGGAGGTAGGGTACAACAAAAAAGGAAAAGGAGATAAGCAAGTAAAGGGGGAAAGCGAGATATTGAGCACAATTACGAATAAGAAGTGGATGGATACCGTCGGAGCCGGGGGATTTGTCAATTTTAAGTTTTCCGAGTAAGAAAAGGATATCCGCTGGTTCACAATTAAATTTTTCCAAAGAGGCGAGGGGGGATGGTAGGGGGGCTAGGAATTAAAGATTGAGTTGAACGGCGGTAGCAAAGTAGTTGTTAAAACATTGGCAGCCTCCTTAGGAGTAACTGTAAACGTGCCGTCAGGTTTCTGAATTTCAAAAAGTTTATGACGCGTCACACGGAATTTATGTAATAGATGCTAGCCTCGATAATAGAGTGAAAAGAGGTCCAAGAGTCAGTTATAGAATCACTAGAAATCAGGAGTAGAAATTTGGCTTGGGGTGGAAAATGGGGGAGTCACAGGCTAGGGCGAAGGAAAAACTGAGTACTAGAGCCCAAACGAGGCAGGGTTGCACTAACAAGTGTAAGTCAAGAATATTGTCCTGACACAGTGAACCGCCATTTCTAGTGGGAGACAAAACAAATTGAGTAAGGGAATTACCGTTAATACAATCAAGAATAACTTTGGTATGAGTATTGGCACCGATTGCCTTGCCGAAGTAGAATTAAACCAGTCAATAGAGGGGTAGTTAAAATCGCCAAGGAGAAGTAATGTCAGACGATTAGAATAACAGTGGGAGCAAAGGGCATTAATTAAGGAAATAATATAAGGGCTGTTTGAATAGTTGACATTGTTAGAGCGGTATAAAACACAGACAATAGTACTCAAGGTCGGGGTAATAATTTGCACCGCAACAGCTTCAACACCATATTGGTCAGTCCCTGCTACACTATCTAGGCCAACAAAATTAAGACCAAAAGGTCGAACACGTAGGGTGTCGAGTATACATAGAGAGCGCAGCCCCCATGGGTGTTACGAATACCGCCACGGGGATCACGCTTAAGGTCAAAACGGAAAATGGAGAATCCAGGGATTCCGAGTTCAGAGTCAGCGATATCACAATTCCACCAGGTTTCGGTGATGGCTATGAGAGAAACTTTGGTGTTTGTAACAATGTGAGTGAGTTCGTCGAGTTTCTAGCGAAAAAGACCAGCAGCATTGGTGATAAGGACGACGGAGAAAGTGGAGTAGTCGGGTTGCTTCGATAAGTTTTCGTGATCAATGGTTGCAGAGGAAATAGAGTTGAGTTTGGCAATAAGAGAGCGAGAATAGGTTACACTCGACGGACGAAAGTTTGTGGCTAGTACGTTAAGAGGCTGTTCAATGAAGAAAGGGCTGTTGATGGTAGATTTGAGGGAAAGCGGTCGAGATATTAAAAAAGGTAAACGGGGCTCAAGTGTCCGAACTGTAGAGGTGGGAAAGTGCAGGGGAACCCTGAGCAAATGACTGCACTTGGCTGGGGGAGGGGAAACGGGGAGAGACAGTAAGGCCTGGGCCATGCGAGTTCAACCAGGGAGAAGGGCCGCGAAGGCGAGGAGGTAGATTGAGAAAAGTGGCCTTCAGGATGGTGCCGGTAACAGTAGAAGACTAGACGACTGGTCCGGCCGGGAGAGGTGAGTTGCTGTGGGGGAGCAATGCGCAGTTGGACGAAGAGGAAGAGGTACGTAATCCTCAAGGATCGGCCGAGGGCGGTGGACATCACGAGGTGGGCGGGGTTGGGAGGCTTTCACAACCTTGAAGTTACGGATTACCCATCCATATTCTCCTGAGTTGATTTTAGCGTCAAGCTCCTCTTTGGCTTTGGCAAAACGTCCACGCTGAAGAGGGGAAAAGTCGTCACGCGCAGAGTAAGGAAAGTCACCATCCGAGAGACGCTGTTGCCGGATGTAGTTGTAGAGTTTTGATTTGTGGTGAAGAAATTCCAGCACAACTTTGATGGGACGAGGGCGAGTCCCAGTAGGAGCTAGGTAAGACCCTGCCTAACCTGAAGAGTCAGACAAAGCTGGGAATTCCACAGCCAGAGAGAAAGCCCGAAATAACTCGGTGATCGTCATCGGCCGAAGATTCAGGAAAACCAAACAGTAGTACGTTGATGCGCCGAGAGATAGTGGAGACAGATTCGGCACACGCTGTCTCTATGTTGGAAGAAAGTGATGAATTTGCTTCTGAGATAAGTTCTTCAACTTTTGCGGATGAGCAAAAGGTGTCTTCAATCTTGTTAAAATACAACAATAGCGGAAGTTTGTAGGTCTAGTTTTTGCGAGGAAACTTGAAGCTGAGAATCCAGGTCGGAAAGTATATTGGTCGAGTCGGCGGAGAGTTTATTTGTGAGGTTGTGAAGATGAGAGTCAAGATCAGTTTTAAGACTAGAAGAGTCTGCCGAGAGTTTGTTTGTAAATACACGGAACTGGGCGTCTAGATCAGATTTGATACTAGAGGTATCGGAAGAAAGTTGAGCGGAGAGTTTGATCAGTTTGGTAACTCAAGAATATTCTATGGCTAGAAGCTTGGAATTTAGATCCGAAACTGTAGAGACGCAGCTATAGAAATTTCCTTTTTGGTGAGTTGTAAAGCAGTATCGAGCGCGATGAGCTAAGCTTTGGAAGAGGAGTTGCAGTTGCGAAGAGAGAGAGAGAGCATCCGCTTTGATGAGTGAGAGTTCGGTTTCGAGTTCTGTTTGCTTGTCAGAAATGGCACAGAGTTGGCGAGAAAAAACAGTAGAATCATCTACATCTTCATATTTAACTGAGTGAAAGAGAGAAGTGTTCTCAAAAAGATCCCATCTGTGACAGTCGTTGCAGCTGACCCAACACATGGAGTCAATATTATCACGTCGTGCAGTATGCATAGTTTTAGCTTGGCGCTTGGGTGGCATGGTAGAATAAAGGCAATAGCCTCTAATCGAAAAAATCCCCTGGCGTTATATAAGTGGTTTTGCTAAGCCTAAACTAAATACTTTCAAAACATATGCTAAGCCTTAATTTTATGAAAGGAGATTTTAAAACGGAATTAACGGATTTTAAAATGACGTTTTAGCACGCGACACTACAGGTACATGTCTTGGGCACACAGCCTTCTTTGCGTGCTTTTTTGACCATAACATGTAGAGGTATTTTCACGCGCAAAATGAATTTTAAAAGCCGTCAATTGAAAATGTCACGAGAAAAATTACATGCGACCGCGCGCTGTAATTTCAAATCCTAAGCCTGATTTCTTTAGTATTTCTTTTATGTTATTTTATATACTAAATAAACACTTTGCCGCAGTCTCTTCCAACACGATCCCACCACCTACCCGACCCGCATCTACACATCCAGCCCACATCACTCCCAAAGATAACTATCACACCGATTTATCCTGCACTACAGCGTCATAGATCATAACCAATCAGCCGGACCTGATGGCCTACACCCCTATCTATTGTAAACATTAGCACCTCTTATTGCACAACCAGTAACTGTAATTATCAATAAGAGTTTCCGCTCCGGTGTAGTCCCGCAAGTTTGGAAGCATGCTACCATCACACCAATTCACAAGGCAGGAGCACGTACTAACCCAACGCACTACCGCCCAATTGTCAAAACCTGTCTACTTGCGAGGGTTGCAGAACGGCTGGCTGATGATCCGCTTCGAACCATCTTGACTGACAACAATTTCCTACACCCTTCACAACACGGATTTCGCTCCAAACACTCTTGTACTTCGAATCTACTGATGGCTACCAATGACTGGACTCGATGGCTTGACTCTGGGTCCCCAGAAGATGTCATCTACTTGGACCTCAGCAAGGCTTTTGACACTATCCCCCACTCGGGCCTAATTGCGTCACTCGAAGAAGCTGGTGTGCAGGGCCTTAAAATGGCTGTGCGGTTTCATCACAGGTCGCCGTCATGCTGTTGTCCTTAAGGGCTGTACTTCCGCACCGCTTACACCAACAAGTGGTATCCCACAAGGATGCGTACTTGGACCCATTCTCTTTTCCATTTTCATAAACTCATTGCCCACAGTCGTCCTCCATTCCCAGTCGTACCTCTTTGCTGACGATACCAAACTCGCCCACCCTGTAGCTACGTCACAAGACCAACTATCCCTCCAAGAGGATCTTGACGCTGTGAGTGCATGGGCAAGGGACCACGGTATGACCTACAATGTCCTGAAAAGCGGAGTAAACCACCTAGGTAGCAAATAACTGCGCTTCAACTATACCATGAACGGCATGTCACTTTCCAAACCCGATTCACCCATCCGCGACCTTGGAATATGGGTCGATTCATCACTCACCTTCTCCCATCACACGACAAAGGTTGTCAAGAAAATAAATTCTTTGACGGGTCTAACCAGGCGCTCCTTCTATTTTCGGTCCCCGCGCCTGATACGTACCCTATACCAGTCACTAGTGCTTCCTCTAATAAATTATGCCTCGGAGGTTTGGAGCCCGCAGATGGCTGCAGATAGAGACCAACTGACCAAAGCCCACAACCGATTCACCAAGCTAACGAAAGGGCTCGAAACCGATACGCCTGAGATGCGGAACTCCAAACTTGCCATTGACGCGCTACTATTGCGACATACTATCAACAATTTTGCTCCTTTGATCAAGCCCAACAACATGTTTCAATTTGAAAAAAAAAAGCTGTCGAAGGCCAAATCCCATAGAAGAAGTGCGATGTCGTTTACAGGCGTGTTCTTTGGGTAACAAAAGGAGTGAATGATACCTTGCTGACGGCTAAAACCGATGATGAGTGAAAAAGTCCTAAGAAACGTTTTCCTAAATTAAACCGTATACGAGTAATTGGCCATCAAAAATGGACTTCAAAACTGTTGTAATATGTTATCAATTGTTGATTATGGTTTTTTTATATATACATAGTTTTTTATCCATAACTATATAACCCGTTTTTATTAAATAAACCAGGCACTCGTTTACTCGCAATCACTGAGTCGTGTTCATTATTAATATCGGCAATGATACGCTATTCCAGAAGCTGCCTTGGCTAGGGCGGAAGACTACGATACCACAAGTGGCGACGGGGAAAATTTGGTCTCCGGGATTCTCAAGTAAATTCAATTCGCAGCTCTTCCGTTTCCATGGCATCTTTTCTGGGCAGCGTCGGGGAATTCGTTCCTGCTGAAGAAGATTGGGCTACGTATGTAGAGAGGTTGGAGATTTTTCATGGCCGGTAACCAGATTGACGACACATTGCGCGCTGGAGTTCTGTTAACATCTGTGGGTAAGAAAATATATTCTCTCATCCAAGATTTATGTTCTCCAGCGGCGCCGAAAACGCTGTCATACAAGGATCTGGTTGCCAAATTAAAGGCGTACTACAACCCGGAACCCAATGTAACCGCAGAACGCCACCGATTCAGTAGACGCCACCAGCAGGCTGGCGAGTCTGTCGCTGATTACGTCGCAGCGCTACGACATCTAACTCGATTCTGCCTGTTTGGAGCTCAGATAGATGATTATCTACGCGATCAATTCATGGCGGGAATCCGGGAGCAGGCCGTTTTGAAGAAGTTGTTATCAGTCAAGACCTTGACTTTTGCTGGAGCCATATCCATAGCGCAGTCCATGGAGCTCGCTTGCAAGGATGCTGATGAACTCAAGTCAGGCGGGAGTCCTGTTCCTGTGCAACCGGTGAGGACGAAAGGAGTTGTCCGTCTTGACGAGCGTTCCACTACAACTCGAGATCCATGTTTCCGTTGTGGTCGACAGAATCACCGTGCGGACGATTGCTTCGCTAAAAATTAGGAGTGCAGTAATTGCGGCAAGAGTGGACACTATGCAAGTGTGTGCCGATCTTCTACCTCTTCACAAGGGTCTAAGCAACCACGATCCAAGCGTGGTCAAAAATCCAAATCAGTCACGACGGTGGAGACAACTGATGACAACGGGATACCGATGTTTCGTTTCGGACATGACACCGATCCGCCTATCCTGTTGCGTATCAAGACCAACAACGTTGAAATGGAGATGGAGTTGGATACCGGAGCAGGAGTCATCAAAAGATATCCACTGGCACTTCAAATAACAGTTGCAGCCAACCAGTGTGACCTTACATCCTTACAAATCTAAGGTCAACATACGTCCACTGGGAACATTCACCACTCGACTAACGTATTTATCGGTTTCCCGCGATTATGAATTTTTCGTGGTCAAGGAAGACGAGCGATCACTGTTGGGACGTACGCCAGTTTAATATCAAATTCGAAGACGTACTTACCTTGACCCAAGTGGTCGGTTCCGATAAACTTACGTTACAGCAAGTACTAGACAAGCATGCAGCGCTATTCACGGACGAATTGGGATGCGTCAAAGGCAAGATCGCTAAATTAACCCTACGTCTGGAGGCAAAACCGGTTTTCAAGAAACCGCGACCAATGGCTTTTGCGCTGATGGGTCCAGTTGAACGAGAACTTAAGAGGCTACAGAAAGAAGGTACTTTGGTTCCAGTCACAATATCCTACTGGGCCACACCCATTGTTCCAGTCCTGAAGCCGGATGGTGAAGTCCGGATCTGTGCGGATGCAGCGTTGGGTATTGTTCCTGACTGGGTATCAATATACCATCGCATTTGTCAAATCGACGGATAATGTCATTGCGGATATGTTGTCTCGTCTGCCTTGCAGCGACAATAAGCAAACTTCCAATAATGTCGATTTCCACCAGGTAAAGATCTTTAATACCCTGCCAGTAACATCCGAAACCATTGCTCAAAGTACCAGAAGCTGCCTTGGCTAGGGCGGAAGACTACGCTACCACAAAAACGTCGAAAAACGCGCAAATGTGCAGTTTCTATTATTCCTTGGACCCAATTGTTTCCTGTCACTAAGCATTGGTTTCTAATCTTTTTAGATCAAAACGTAGTCATCCAAAACGGTAAGTCGCTAGTCCAAGTCACAGCTTGAAGAGAGTATCAGTGCCGAAAAAAGGTTCGGTTAGAAAATTAGCATAAAAGCAATAGGAAGTGTCATACTTATTGTTATTCTGTTACTTATGGTTTTAACAATAACAAGGTGACTACACATATTAAACAAGACGTACGACGGTCAGAATACAGACAGTCCTTCTAATGTGTTAAGTTTGTTTGAGCTATTCACAGCAACCTGCAACGCCGGTATCACAACCAAAATATATCCACGGTCACACATATATACAAATTTACACTTATTTGTTACTTCTAGTCATACTTTGAAAGCATCGAAGATTCCTTCGATCAGTGTCACTCTTATTTTTAACTTCTGATAGCACTTATTTGTTACTACTAGTCAGCCGTTCAGGGTCACAATTATTTCTTCTGCTTATACGACAAAGACTAGTTCGATCAGTTTCATACTTATTTGTTACTTCTGGTCACACTTATTTGTTACTTCTGATCACACTTATTTGTTACTTCTGATCACACTTATTTGTTACTTCGGATCACACTTATTTGTTACTTCGGATCACACTTATTTGTTACTTCGGATCACACTTATTTGTTACTTATGAACACACTTATTTGTTACATCTGATCACACTTATTTGTTACTTCTGAACACACTTATTTGTTACTTCCGATCACACTTATTTGTTACTTCTGATCACACTTATTTGTTACTTCTGAACACACTTATTTGTTACTTCTGAACACACTTATTTGTTACTTCTGATCACACTTATTTGTTACTTCTGATCACACTTATTTGTTACTTCCGATCACACTTATTTGTTACTTCTGAACACACTTATTTGTTACTTCTGATCACACTTATTTGTTACTTCTGATCACACTTATTTGTTACTTCTGATCACACTTATTTGTTACTTCTGATCACACTTATTTGTTACTTCTGATCACACTTATTTGTTACTTCTGATCACACTTATTTGTTACTTCTGATCACACTTATTTGTTACTTCCGATCACACTTATTTGTTACTTCCGATCACACTTATTTGTTACTTCTGATCACTTATTTGTTACTTCTGATCACTTATTTGTTACTTCTGAACACACTTATTTGTTACTTCTGATCACACTTATTTGTTACTTCTGATCACACTTATTTGTTACTTCGGATCACACTTATTTGTTACGTTGAGTGTCACACTTATTCGTTACGTTGTGAGTCACACTTATTACTTCTGGTCATACGCCGAAGACTAGGTAGATCAGTGTCATACTTAATTGTTAGTTCTGTTCATACGTTGAAAGCGCGACCCACTCTGAACGGCCTTGAAAAACGCCAGAGGGAAACGGGCGCGTAGACCTCTATAAGTATAAACACGCGGATTTACAATGTTGGAAATTGCGGGGGTCCGTATACGCCGCTCGGTATACGCTGCCCAAAAAACCTTACTTAGAAATAAATTTAAGGAACGTTTTTGCAATTCTAGGTTATATGTAAACCACAGCTATTCAAAAATATAACTTTCATGAAAATCGGACTTAAAATAACGAACTGTATGTAGATTTTTAGGCGAAAATATAAAAACATGAAAATTGGGGTCCCGTAAATTACCCTGAAAACTATACTTAAATTTAATATTTACTGATATAACCGAAGTTGTAGGTCCGCTGAATCCTAACCTATCCAATAAATTTTTTTTAACGTTATCGGACTTAATTTTAATGAAAATATCTACCACATAAAGCAAAATCACCGAAAATAGTAAATTGGGCAAATACCCAAATTCTTGGGCTCCGATTTGAACGTATGAGCAGAAGTAACAATTAAGTATGACACTGATCGGCCTAGTCTTCGGCGTATGACCAGAAGTAACAATTAAGTATGACACTGATCGGCCTAGTCTTCGGCGTATGACCAGAAGTAACAAATAAGTGTGATCAGAAGTATTTAATAAGTGTGATCAGAAGTAACTAATAATTATCCTAGAAGAAATAAGTGTGACACTCAACGGCTGACTAGTAGTAACAAATAAGTGTGATCAGAAGTAAAAAATAAAAGTGACACTGATCGAAGGAATCTTCGATGCTTTCAAAGTATGACTAGAAGTAACAAATAAGTGTAAATATGTATATATGTGTGACCGTGGATATATTTTGGTTGCGATACCGGCGTTGCAGGTTGCTGTGAATAGCTCAAACAAACTTAACACATTAACATTAAAAGGATTGTGTGTATTCTGACCGCCGTACGTCTTGTTTTATTCTTCATAAATTTAACACCTTGTGAGGCGTTTTGGAACGTATCTGATCTACGTGTTTTTTTTCCCGAATGCTAGTACACTAACAATGTAGTTAGCTTGTGTAATTAGGGGTCTCATTTAATTGATAGGCCTCAATAATTAAATTCACATTTCGTATTTTAAACCTGCTATGCTATGGCGTATTTGCAGAATGTTCCGATATGCATCTTATCAAAAGGAGCATAAGTCTTATGCTCCTTTTGATCTTATGTATGGACTCGCTCAGGGAAATTGTGATGGAAGCACTTTCCCCAAAGACAGATTAAAAATCGACAAACGTTCACGGCATTTGACAGATGCTTAAGAGAAACAGGAAAAATACAACCCACGGGACCTGCTACTACAAAAGGAGACGTTCTAGAAGACGGGGAGGAACAATTAAGTACTTACTATCTTCGAAGATAATCCTACGACAAGTACGAGGCAAGTTGGACGTCAATTGCGAGTCACCCATGTACTTGTCTGGCTTATCCTTCAAGGACACCAGTACCACCCATTCCATTTACAAAAGTTTCAATCTTTAAATGAGGCCGATTATCCAAGACGAGTCCAATTTGGTCAGTGGTTTCAGGAGCAGACTAACGACGTCAATTGGTCAATGAAGGGCAGGAAGAAAATCCGCACGCGACTACCGTTAGGTCTAATCAAGTGCAGCTTAGTATCAACGTCTGGTGCGGAATTGTTAGCGACCATTTAATTGGACCTTATTTTCTACCACCAAGACTCACTGGTGAATCGTACTTAACCTTTCTACAAGACACTTTACCAGGGGTACTTGAAGACGTACTGCTAGCAGTAAGACAACGAATGTGGTTTATGCACGATGCAGCACCCCCCTCATTTTAGCCTTCGGGTTAGAGGCGGAACTGTTGCATGGCTAGTCAGATCTCCTGATTTGAACCCATGTGATTTTTATCTTTGGGGCCATATCAAGACTGAAGTTCGAGACGTCAAAGACCTACGTCAACGCATAATTGGCACCTGCGACACAATCCAAAACACGCCAGAAATCTTTCGTCGGGTTCGATAATCTTTCCGAAGACGCATCCAAGCTTGCCTACACGCCAATGGGAGCCATTTCGAACAACTTTGGTAAATACAATGATCAATGTAATGTTGTTAGGTAACAGTACATGTAACCTCTGAGAAACCATAAAACAATTAAAGAAATGATTTTTTACTGTGTCTCTTGGTAATTTAAATTACCTTGTCAAGTTGTCATTATTTTAAATCGTAATGATATCATACTTCTAGATGCGAACGCTTAATAAGCTTTTGCTAGTAGAATTTTTTTTCACTTATCTCATAAGACGTTTTTACTGCGAATTTCTACCCATACCCAACTTTTAGTTCTGAGGACATCTTGAAAAATTGGTACAAAAGACTGAAGTCTGCAACATTGGCGACCTACGACAACGCATTATTGATCGCTGTGAAACTATTCGCGACTGAAACGTGTCTAGAAGACGCAACGGTGCCGAACCGTATAAGGGGTCTAATTACATCAAGCGTCTGCTTAAGTTTCTAACTTGCTAGCTTCCACAGTGCATTAAATTTGACCTCCGACGAGTAGTTCCGACTGCATCCGTTATGGCATTGTAACCCGGCCACCTGTTTAAGGCATTAAAAAGTCGCTAGATGACTTGGGCCACGGCCCACTGCGCATGCGCTCGCGTTCTCTCGCCGCGAGCGCATGCGCAGTGGGCCGTGCTTGGGCCTAAGGTGGTGCTTTGGGTATTAGCCTAGCTGATTATTACGGTAATAATTTTCGGTCACGAATTCGTAACACGCCTCGAATCTTCGAACGGGTTCAAGAATGATTTGCGTGTGCCTCAGGTGATAATTTTGTAAATTTTTTGTAATTCAGTTAAATTTGTATTTATGGCATTTGAAGAAAAAAAAACGAAATTCAATAAGTAACTTTCTTTCAATTGACGTGGTCACTATGAAACACCTTGTTATTGTTAATTTCTACACGTAGAATACTTCGTTCAATTTCTAACGAACTTTTGATACTAGTGATCGTTTTTGTATCTTTTTCGATAAATAACCAAATGCTTAGTCACGGCCAACTTCGAACAAAGCATTTTAGAACCCATGATCATAAGGCATTTTTGACTCAGTAGGACCAGAAGTTTATAATAAACCCCTTCGGGGGAAGTATTCAACTTCACTTTATTTGTGATACATCATTCCGCGGCACTTCAGGGGTTTTGCTTAAACGTGGCGGAATACAAACAGAGCCTACTCGCGGTTGGTTATAATCCTACGCCACGAGCGTTTGCCGCCGTTATCCATTCCGTCGTCCGCTTTAATAAACTACACTTATGTAAGGAACGTTTACAGTACAGTGAGGGTTGGCGGGGTTTTTTTGGTTGCAGTAAACTTTTTAAGGAATGTTATAGCGATTTTGTAGAATTATTTTAATACTAAATAAGATATTTTTTTTTATTCAAGATTATGGAGGAACTAAAAAATATAGAGAACTTTATGGAATGTTTAGATGATATATTATTTAGCTGTAAAAGCCAAACGTTTATGTTTAATATTGATGTTCAAGGAACTACTATTCTGGAATTGCATAAAAAAGTTATTGATACTCTGGGTTTCAAAGCTCTTTTACAAGCTTTAAAGCGCCCGGTGCAGAGACGTTTTGCGACGCCTGTTAATTTTAACAGGATCGCAATTTAGCGATTCAGATTTAGCGAGCTGTTTATTTTGCAATCCTCGCAATCGAAATCACAGTGCATAGACGTTTTAGCGATTCCTGTTAATCGGCGACGCTGTTATTTTTACAAATTTTTATACCCAAGTCACGGACCAATAGAAGAGCTCGAGTTTTGACGCAAAAAGCAATCACGTAGTTATGGTTGGCTTGCATTTTGATAATGGAAGATTGGCTCTTCTATTTAATAATTTTCTTACTCTAATTTTATTATTAGTTATAATTTTTATAGTTAAATCCGTTATTTTATTAAAATATATTTATATAATATAGCCACGAAGGGGAAGCAAATCAGTTTCTGAAGAATGAGAGGTTATCCAAAATCTTTTTTAAAGCCATAAAATAGTGCATGAAAATGTTTTTTCTGATTATATAATTTTCTTACTCTTATTATTGCATTTATTACACAGTTTAATGGTTTTGTTATTTTAAAAATATATTTTTATAATATGGTTTGGGCACCAATAAAATAACGAATGAAAATAAGATTAATTACTATTATAAGTCAACATTTTCCGAAAAGAATTCTCTGTTAGAAAATGAGCCATATCATATGGTTTTTGGGAAAATATTTATTTAAAAACTTAGCTGATAGCAATTAAAGTAAATCTAGTTATAAAATAAATAAATAAATAAAAAAACAGCAATTTCACGAGTGTACAAAAATTGGTAATTGTCTAAAACAATTTATAGCTAAATATATTGATCACACGTAAAACATTAAAAACAATGGTCCTGCTTTTTGATATAAGTTGTTGTTCTACCTAATTATCTGGCATTTACATAGCCTAGTCAAGGTATAAATTGTAACAAATGATATAAGCGTGGAAAATTAACTGACAAACACTTTTACGGCACTACATCAAATTGGCTCGGTAAGCTCTTGATGCATGCCAAATAAACTTGACTATTTCTATACATATTTTATCGCAACTCCTAGTCTACCTGAGGAAAGGTTTCTTCTTAGTAGATGAATTGGTATAAACGCTGGTTGATAGTTAAAACCAAGTGCATACACTACCAGCAAATAAGGATCTATAAATAAACCAAGCATTAGAATTACACCCTAAGAAGTAATGCATAAGATTCCCTATTATAATTTATTCTTACCTGTAAAGTTACTGCTAAGAGTGGCTGGCTTATTTTAGTGTTTCGTAAATCGTGATTGTGGTTAGGCCTTGGCTCTGACAATAATTAATAATTTTTGGTTGATGTATAGGTTCTTCTATATTTTTAGTTCGCTTGCCACTAACTGATTTCTTTATTGTTGATTCACGAGTCTGAAGTGACTTATTTAAATTATCTTTTATATAAAAATTACATTGTGTTTCCTTGTTAACACCACTGCCAACTCGGTAGATTCCCGCCATTTTATTTTTAATAAAAAAAATCCTCCGATGTCGACCTCTGGTACTACCATGGAGGAAGCACGTGACTGATACTGCGTTCAGAACGCAGTATCAGTCACGTGCTTCCTCCATGGTACTACTTTTATTTTAAAAAACGTCATGATTTTAAGAACGAATGAATAGCGACCGTAGTGACGCGCGGTTTTTGAACTGTCGCGGAATGATGTATCATTAAAATAACATGGGCGCAATGGGAAGTTGAATACTTCCCCCGAAGGGGTTTATTATAAACTTCTGGTAGGACCCATAGAACACCTCCAAAAATTCATGATAAACTTATCCTTTAGTTCGTAGCATCCTGTATATCCGAAATATGTATTTGTCTACCCTGCTTTCTATATAGTAGTTTAATAAGCTGATCTACCCTAGGTTGGTAAAAATATACCAAAGATTTTTATTTCTAATTTTTAGGCGTTTGGTATAATTGTCTACAATTAGATCTTTATAGTTTACTTCAGCTGAAAATAATGTCTACAAGTAAATGGCAAATCTATTGTTTTTTTCGTTTGCTTTAATTGTTATTTTCAACAGAAGCGTTTTATGAGGGTGTTCTTGAAGACACGTATTGCGATATGCTCCTAAACAATCATAAAATAATAAACGTGGTTATCTTGGCATAACCCTGTACTCGTTACACTGATTTTTTTTTTGGATATGCCTCAATTGTAATACTAAAAATAAATTATTACAACCGTTCTTAAATATTAAAATATCTAATTAGTTATCACTTCGAAATATAACGCAATAAAAGATATTTTTCAAAATTATATAACTTAGAAATTCAACCGTATACAGGCCAAATTCTAAATTTCCACCGCCGATTTACCGGAAATTCGTGCTAGTATCTTTCCGCCAAATGTACTAGATATTTTGTGTGTAATACTGATTTATGCCCACTCGAAAGTTTTACATATTTTCCGGAATGGGAAAAACGAAATCTTGTAACTTTTCAATCAAAAACTTGATTACAGAACAGGTCCCCTATCAACACTGCCCAACCCCTTTAAACCTAAAAAGAAAAATCAAAACATTAAATAATTTTCATATTTTATTGTTCCCGTGACTAAAGGGGACACCACACTGAATTAAATAAGACCCCAACAAGTGGGAGGTGCACAAACGATCCTTTTTTTTGTCTACTTTACAGTATAATCAAAATGAAAACGGTGACACCTTAATGTCACACCTCCATACAACAGCAATTACACAATTACTGAATGTGACATTGAAATGGCAATGATCAAAGCAGTTATGATGGATCAGCACCATGATTACGTTCTTTTTATGTTCACGATAAAAGCTTTTTTTTTCATAATTTTAAATTAACTACTGTACAAATGGCACACGGAAGCTGCTAGGGAGTCAGGATTTCACCTTTAATATTATTTGACACAATTTAAACACCCCTAAATGCGGAAAACACCAAAAAAATTGCAATAAATTAAAAACTATGGTATAATTCCTGATTCCCTTTTCAAATACTTCCCAGAGTTTTAAGCTTTTTTATGGCTGATTCCTATCACGTTAGGATAAAATTCCTTTTTTCATGGTTTATCACCAATTACAAAAATCAATTAACTAGTAGGAGTATCTTTAATATTATTCTTTCCAGCTCTCTGGCAGCGCTGGTGGAATTATGATTGAATTAATAGTACAACGTCATTACAATTTCCTATATAAATTAACATAATTTATTCTTTGCAATTTTTTTTGCAAAGATTTACCCTAAAATATTAATACTTTTGTAGAAACTATGGAACAGCGCTTATATTCCATGTTTTCTAAAACATAAAAAATAAATAAAAATGAGTAAAAAGCGCGATTAAACTCGTTATAATTTGTCCCGGAAAAAATATTGTAACTAAGCAAAAAAAGATTCATTTCTTGTTAACCCGATTGAAAAAATATAAAAATTTAGTTCAAAATTAAAAATTGTAAAACGTTAGCATTTTTCTTCACTCGTAAGGAAAGTGAGACTTCAAATTTTTTACCAAGAATGAAGGGCACTGGGAAGACGGGTTATTTTTAAATAAATGTTAAAAGAAAAAACTGATTAAGAAACAAGTGTACACAGATTAAATGCTCAAATCTTGCTCGATACAAATGAAAGCGAATGAAAAGGATGTAGTTGAGAAAAATCTTAAATAGAAGCATAAACATTGCAATTAACTACAAAGGTGGGTTTGGGGGGGCTCGTGGCTCATTTACAAAAGATATTAAGGTTCTAGCACACGCTCTTCACACTCCTAGAGCTATATCATCATTGCATTTTTTTCAACTTATGGGCTTTTAAAAAATTGAGAGCTAAGAAACAAAATTGGGGAGGGTAGAATGGACGCTACCTCAAAAAAGGAAATTACACCTTCAAATTCATGTATTATCAGAAGAGAGATTTGTAGTAGAGAGAGAGAGCAAAGACTACAAAGGTTCGTTTAACAATGAAGAAAGACAAACAGAATGACTAGATGCTACACATGGTGCAGTTGTTGGTATGGCGGACCATCTTTTTTGTTAAACCTGTTATATAATTTTTAATATATAACCTGGGGTCTATTCAACCCTTTTTTGTTACTATGTCGCTGGACCATCCCAGTCACTAGTGAACCTGGCAGGATTAAAGTCTTCATTTACAAAGGAGAACCCTCTGAATTCTTCCTGATTTATATTGCGCACTATTTCCAAATTGACGGGGGTCAATATTGGCTCTTCTTTCGTGAAATCTTGATCAAAATTATTGACATCTCTTTTGGTTTTCTAAAAATGGTAAATTCAATTTTTTCCCATTAGAAATGTTCATTTCACACAAAAGAAGCTCCACCTAACAATGTTGGCCAATATTTAGGCATGTGCGAGTACTCAATTTCATTCGAGCTCTCGATCAAGCTTCAAGCCGAGTACAGCCTTAGTTGAAAAGCTCCAAAATGATTTAAGCCTCAAATCGCGGTCTAGGCTTAACTTTCGCGTACTCGAAACTATTGTTCTTAGCAAGGTACTACTCGCTAGCTTTTTTTAAAATTGGCGGGAAAAGCTACTAAAAAAATTCCCTTTGGTCCGCCTTAAGATATCTTATTTAGTGAGGTTAGTTGTTTCTGATTGGTCACTGATTTTAAATGTAGAAAATGAAACCAAAACCAAAAGTTAATTAACATAGGGTGTCCTAGCTGTTTACTGTCAGTTGTTTGGCGGTTCATCAGTCTACTATTATCTTGTTGTAATCCCTTGTATGACCAGTCATTAATTTAGACTTCAAAAATATGGCTTCAAATAAACATAAAAGCTCTGGCAATAAATATTCTTCTAATGAAGAAATAGTAGAACCTAGTGATGAAAGTGAAGATTCTAGTTTAAATGATTCCTCATCTGATGAAATACAGTTAAGCCTAATTATTCGAGTACTGGAAACCCTCTTTTTAAGCTAAGTCTAAAAGCTCAAAAGCTCAAAAAATTTTTAACACTCGGCTCGTTACTCGAAAAGTTAAATTGTTCATACTCAAAGCTCGGCTCGCACATGCCTAGCAATATTAAAATTTAACTCATTTCAATAACACATTTGGATGATCAATTTCTAAACCCATTTTAAACATATTATTATCCTATAGTCTCTCCCTCCCCCCCTGGTTTGAGACCATAGGACATTAAAATTTGGTAAAAATCAGTCGTGGAGATTTTACCATACTATCATCATATTGGCAACTGATAGGTGATTTTATATCAGCTTGTATCCTTCACTACTTACAATTTTAGGTCTAAATGGAGGTTTGACTTTCCTGGCTTCTAAAGCTTCCCAGTCCATTTCTTTGAAAAATGAGTGATTGAGAATCGCTTGCTCTCCTCCTTGAGAGACAACACAACCTAGACGTTTTGCCGGATTCTTGGTCATGAACTGAAAAATATGAAAATAGTAGAAAAAAAACCTTTAAAATCACTGAATTTTTTTTTTACCCCTTTAAGTATAGATACAGCTTCTTTACTAAGCCAGACTGGGTAAAGTACATCATCGTGTAGAATTGACTCGAAGAGATCATCTTCATTATCAGCTTCGAATGGAGGCTGTCCAGCCATCATTTCATACATAAGAACCCCAAGAGCCCACCAATCTACTGATGGGCCATATTCCAATTCTTGTAAGATCTAAGAAAATCAAAGAAATTAGAGAAGAAGATACGAAAAATAATAAATAAAGTAATAAATTTTACTTCTGGAGCAATGTAATCCGGAGTTCCACAGAAAGTCGTAGTAAGCTTCCCATTTTGAATACCTTCTTTGCACATACCAAAATCGGCAATTTTACAATGCCCTTCGCAATCCAATAGAATATTGTCCAATTTAAGATCCCTTAAGACGTAATTTACAGGTTTTAGAAATTGTAGAAGCGAAAAAAAACAATATAGGAAGAAAAAGAAAACACCTGTATATAACTCCGTTACGATGTAGGAACATTAGAGCTAAAGTGACTTCAGCGGCGTAAAACCTGGCTCTAGGTTCATCAAACTTTCTTGCTTTTTGTATTTGAAACATCAAGTCACCTCCATTAATGTATTCCATGACAAAAAATAATCGGTCCTGTGAAAAGGATAAATTTAAAGCTTAGGTGATAATCATAAATAAAATAAGATAAAAAAACTACTTCAGTTTGAAAACACGAATGCAATGCGGTTAAGAATGGGTGATTGGCCGACAGAGTAAGAATACGCTTCTCTGTCATTGTGCAGTCTACATCATCATCTTGCAGAATAACATCCTTCTTCAGGACTTTCACAGCGTACACTTCATCCGATCCTTTCTTCTCAGCTAGCATGACCTGTTAAATGTTCTTGTGAGCTTAGTTTGTGCAACTTTAATTGAAGCTAAATTTAATGATTTAATTCTTTACAAATGGTAAAATAGTTTTTATATTATTAACTATTGTGTCAAGAAAAGATGTTATTACCAAATCAATTTGAACTGCGATTTTCAGTCAGGCATAGTTATTATTTCTCTTAAGTGGGCTTACTAATTAACTCTTTGAAGGTCAAAGTATGACTTTCAGTAGAAAACACTCAAGAGTCTACTAATTTCGTTATTATTAGATCAATTTTTGTGATTTAGCTAAAATTTCACAAAAGTATGATCCCTTTTGGAAATGTTTAATACCTTTCCGAAACTCCCTTTTCCCAAAACTTTAATGAAGTTGAAGTCATCAACACCAATCCTTTTGGGTCTCTTCTCTCGTTCAGTGACACTGAGGTTTCTGTGTAGTTCTCCGGTTCCGTCACTTCCCAGTCCAGAATCAGGACCTTCTGAGGGCACACAGAGAGAGAGTTGGCTGAGTTCATCAGCAGTGGTTTCAATTTGCAATTGACCTGGTATTTAAAATTTAGCTCCAGATGAAAGAAATTAAAAACAGGCAGCAGCAAAAAAAAACACATGCCCAAAAAAATTATAATCATCCCAAAACTTAATTTATTAATAAAAACCGGTCTCTAAATGTAAGAAATTAAAAAAATAACATTCAGAATAAACATAATACATGCCTAAAATATACAAATATCAATTATTTTTTAATAAATTTTTTATTTCAAGTCTTCAAAAGACAAAAAATTTTAAATGTCATTCTTAATAGCTAACTTAAAAATGAACTCAAATTATAGTTTATTTTTTGGAAGATAAAGACTGGAGTGTCCATTATTCACAAATCATTAACAACGTTCTTAAAATATAAAAACTTATGTAATCTCTTTTTTAAAATGAAACAAAGTAAATAACCCAAATAACAAGTCAAGATAATCAATATCCTTCAATTATAAAAAACTGAATAAAACTACAGTTATATGGAAAAAAAGACAGCCAATTTCTAATTTACTACATTAGCAGCGTAAACTTCCAAAATTTTAAATATTTTTGCATTTCAATGAAATCTTACCATACATCCTACTATACCTGGTTTTAGTATTTTATTATGGGAGAAGAACGCTTACGGAGAAAATGTTAGTACCCTTCCCCTATTAGTAAAACTAGCGTTGAACCCCCCAAGAACAACCATTTTCCCATACAACGATAAATGCAAAAAACTTGCCTGTATCATCATTATCCTTATCACCCAATGGAAGTGGAGAAGTACGTGACCGGTCAGACGCTGGCTGACCAAGTTTGTTGGGAGATTCGCTAATCGAAGTCTGAAAATTTAAACCAGTGAAGAAAAAAGAAAAGAGAAACAGTGGTCAAGCCAGCATGCACTACCGAGCAACTACTTTGTATCATTTCAAAGAGAAATTACCACCTTCTTCTTTCTTCTAGAAAGTTTATCGCCGGAAATACCCATATCACTGAGAATTTCCGCCATTTGCTTAGAATTAATGCCGCAGTTATTTGCCACGTTCTTTTGGCATCTCTTATGCACATTCATATTGCACGCTGAATAAAATACAAATGCAGTTTAACGAGAAAAAAGGAGGAAGAGATACTGAAGGACAGATCATTGACCTTCAAAAAATGTGGTCAAATTTAATAGCGAAAACTATTTTTTAGGTGTACCGAAAATTATTTATGTTCACCGCACCAAAAACTTTTTTTTTAGCCACACCGAAAACTTTTTTTTTAGCCACACCGAAAACTATTTTATTAGCCACACCGAAAACTATTTTATTAGCCACACCGAAAACTATTTTATTAGCCACACCGAAAACTATTTTATTAGCCACACCGAAAACTATTTTTTCAGCCACACCGAAAACTATTTTTTTCAGCCGCACCTGAAACTATTTCAGCAGCAGTTAAATTGATTAAATTCTGATTAAAATGATTTAATCACAATTTTCAATCCTATAAACACTATTTTAATTAAATGTTTAGTGATCTGCCCCCCAGGAGTAAGAGACAAAACATATAAAGCAGCGGACCTTCACATTGGAGACCTTGACGGAAGAGACCATAGAGCATAGAACCACAATGGTCGCAGAATGTGGGCCTTTTGTAGTTGTGAACCGTAAACCGATGGGGAATATTTATGTTGAACCTGCCAGCTGTGAGCTGCAAAACAGCACAATTACCCGGTACCTGCCAAGATTTAACACTATTAAAATAATGCTTGTTGATTTTGTTAAGATCATAAATATACCTCCTCCGCAGTACCATCCTTCATGCCAGGACATTTTGTAACGACTAACTCATGGCACCTTTTGTGGACCACACATGTGCAGACTAATAATAAAATGAAGATGGATTAAACCAAAATTGATGCAAGCGGAAACTTTTAACTCTAGGCAATACCTTGGCACTGGTAGCCTTGTTTTCCAAGACCCCTAAAATCCAGAAAACGAGTTTTAAAATTAATTTTCTCAAAAAACAAGAGTTTATCTCACCATATGAAATCCCTACAATGGGAGCAAAAAGTTGGCTGCCGTAGGATAGTTGCCATAAACTTGTGGCCGTTGATTTGGTGTACTCTTCGGCGCATGGCACCACGCCGTCTATTAAGACCTTGCCTTTCTTTGAACTCTCTCTTCTTCTTTGGGGCTGCATTTTCTGCACAAATAGACAAGCTTTCAGTCTCAAGCTCCTTGCGTGCAAAATGAACACGGGTATAAAGAAGAAAAACGGCACTCTACCTTGTGCACGAAGTTCAATGACCACATGAATCTTTCCACTAGGTTCCAAGTCGATCTATAGAGTAAATAAAAATGAAAATTTTCAAAATAAGCCAAGAGTATAAGGTGGAAAAAAATTGATTCCCTAGCTAGCAATTAAGTAATAAATCCACACTAATTAATTTTTATCCATATATAGTTTTTAAAAGGAAAATTTCTACATAATCTAAATTAATAAATAATAACTATAAGAATCGACACTAATAAAGTAATAATTTTCAAAATTTATATTACATTTTTCAAATGGAAAATTCCTACATAACTTGCCTTAAGTATAATCTTAGCTGAATATTTTTATTATTATTATTCACTAAATCTAACCTATAAATGAATAAATGAGAAGGAAAATATGAACAAAATATATATATAAACAAAATAAAAAGTAATAACATCTTAAAATTTGGTCCATTATTAAATTAAATAGGAGCATACAATATATCTCTTACGAGAGAAGTATCGTTTTATTCTATAAAAATTTAAATGTGTCCATTCGAGGCTAGAGGCAGTTTTCAACTAGCATTTTTCAGCCTACAAAAGGTACCTCTTTCATGCAAATAACATTAGCAATACATTATATATTAATACTTTTGGTAAAGAAATTCACCAAAATATTGCAAAACAAATGTTCATTTAGTGGGGATAATTAAATATTTTCCAACTTGCGAAACAAATTCCAGGAAATGTTACATAATCTAATCCAGTCAAATATATTCAAACATTTCCAAAACAGCATTCCTCTAAATTTACATATATTTGCTAACACCTATTGAAGTGTTTTGAATTTCCTATAAATATTTATGTGTTAAACTTAATTTTTAATCACCAATAGTAATGAAAGGTCATTCTGCTGATTATGTGAATAAGGGTTTTTTTTTCAGTAAAGGTTCAGATTTCTGCTATCCTATTAGAAAAAGCTTTAATTCTATTAAATCCAACAAATAATTTCTTTCAAAACATTATTAACATGTTCTTTAATAACAAATTTTAAGCCAAGGGGTCAGATAGGCTAATATATAAGGCAGCTAGCGACATTTATTGCCTTTAAATCAGGTGGACGGGTTACAGTGCGTAGGATGGTGGTGGCAAGCCCTTCATGCCACGTGAACAAACACCTCTCTACACTATTACCCCATTTTACAATGAAAAAAGATTTTAGAAATATTGAGACCAACAAATCCCAAAATCTGAGCAAAAATGATTCCTTGAACCTCAAAATCAAAAAGCATACTTTAAAATCTCAATATCAGTTTAGATTTTATATCTCGTACAAAAAGCATTTGCAAGTGTCATTTGCTCTGTTTTAAAGCCAAGCTTATATCTCGAAAAATTAAAATAGATTCATATGTTAGTTTTCTTCCATAATAAGTTAATCTAATTTCCACCATTTATAACTACATGCATGAGTGCATCTTTCAAAGGAAATATTTTGAAAGCATAAATAGAATTATAAAAGGTATAGCCACTCAAAAAATCTTACAATTACAATATTATATCTGTCATATATATACCACTTAACAGAAGGCAAACATTTATTTCCTTGAGAAACCAATAAAGTTTATGATATAATTGCTGTAATCAGAGTTTTCTCTAAAAAATGTGCACTTGAGAAGATTTGTAAAGGAGGGTTAGGGGCATGATATTGGGAAGGGCAAGTAGATCATGGACAGGAAGATAAGTTTATCTTGACCCAATAGTAGACTGGCTTGTTTTGGTAGTTTCCTGGGAGTTCAGACAGTACTCTTGTCGGCAGATTTGGAAAAGGAGGGACATTTTAAATAAAGAATCTTGACATATTTCAAAGTATCTCAGTATACACAAAGGCCTAAAGATACTAGCTCATCCGCGACTCTGTTTTAAGCCTAACATGTCTCCTCTTCCCAAAGATAGCCCTCTCAGGCTAGGCCGGGTGCCTACCCTACAGTGTTAGCCTATTTAAAAAAAGGGGCCACCCTAGACATTTTCGATGGAAAAAGCGTAAAATCTTTCAATAAACACTGCAGAATATCTCTCACCCAAACGTCGTTTTCCGTGACGCCGGATTCTTTGGCTGAATTTGCAAGTTCATCAAAGGACACTGTGCAATTGGCAATGAAATCGTCCGGCGGTATAGCCGCGTCGTGAAATAAAGTGAGACCTAAATTTTGCGCATTGGTAACTTCGGTAGTGAAATGTTCGTTCCACACGGGCTTGATCGTTTTTTGTTTCGTTGACGTACGATCAATGTGAATTTCATCCACGTCAATTGAAACGTAAGGGTCTATGAGCCTTTGCTGTTGCTTACCGACAACATTCGCGTGCCTCGTCGCGTAATCGGTAGGCCGAAGATTAATGGCTTCGCAAATTTTAACTTTCACCGTTCCTGTAAACGTCGGCATCGCGTATTTCCACCTTTGTAACGACTACAAACGATAAATAAATAACAATAATTCACCCTCAATAATTAGCGATCATCTCGCGAATTTTAAAAACGCCATTCTTCCGAAGACTCAGTCCCCTGCAATGCATTCGTCCCAGACTCCACACTCTTTCTCTCTCCGCGTTTTAGAAGAGCGAGGAAGAACTTTCGTCCCCCCTCCTTTACCACCTACTACGCCAAAAACCCTCTACGGCCAATTTCCCTAGCGCTCTCAAAGTTATAGCGCATCTCGCGAAAGTCGGCGAATATCTTTCCTCCTTTCAGAGGCGCATTGAAAAGAGACTATTTTATGAAGTATAGGCCTCAACCTCAACCCAGTTAAAAGGATAGGCAACTCGAAACAAGGAAGATATAGGCAGCTAACAAACAGTAGAGGTTCAATGTATCTCCTATTCTCCCGGACGTTTGATTCAACGTTTTGTTACCAAAAACGTTTTCACTCAGTGCCGGATTAAGAATTAGGCACACTAAGCACGTGCCTAGGGGCCCCCGAGGGTCAGCGGGCCCCGAAAGATCCCACGTCAATACGCTAGTTCAAAGAATAAGTTATTTGAAAAAAAACATTAAGCTTATTTAAATTTAATAACAGTTTTACGGCATGTTTTTTCAAAATTAAAACAATCAATAACTTTGAAACTATATTGATTCTTTTTTTAATATTTATAATATAAATGAAATATGAAATACTATTCCGAAAAACACTAAAAAACGAATTCGAGTAAGTCGAGATAAGGTACCGCGTAGCAGTGGCCGACTGGCCATAGACTGGGCCTAACCGATGGCAGGTGGGCCCCATGATAAATTTGGTCAGTGGGACACCTTAAACCTTCAACAATATGTCAACATTATAGTAGCTTCAAAATATAATAGAAGTTCCAAAACTTTCAATATTAAATTATATTTTTACTGAATAAATTAATATTTTATTTATAAAAAAAGTTCCAATGACATCGTCGGGGTGCCGAGGCGCTGGCGGTTCAGCGTGGATTCATTTTCAAAACAATTTTAACCATTTTTAACACATTTTTAAAAGTTTGGCTAAGCCCAAGTACCCGACGAAAGAAACTACGTAGTTGAACAGTACTAAGTTACGTCTTATATTTGGCAGGGTCCCGCTGATTTAAGAGTAAATGTGTTTAACCTAATAATGGACCGCATTGTCCAGTCACTAGATTCACGTTTTTTACAACACAAAAAGTTGTATAAAGATTTATCTTGCTTGGACACAGCAAATTTTAAAAATATTACAGAGAAGGGCCTAGAAGATGACGCCTTGGATGGTGTTAAGCTTTCTCCACGAATCAGTAAAGATGAAGTTATGTTGGAATTGCTTTCTTTTGCTTCGAACTTCGACGTATTAAAATTATTGCTTAATTGAAAAGGAATTGTTAGATGAATTGGATGTAGAAGCAATTATTGACAGATTCGCACAGTCATCTAGTGTATTCCAACGATTACTCAAATCTGTAATTATTAAAAACATTATATAGCTAAAACATTTCTTTTATAAATGGCGACGAACCAGCGACCTATGAGTTTCCGTTTCAAAGAGCATTCCAATTGAAAGGAACTGTTACAACTAGGTGATATATAAAATGCTATGGCTTAATAAAAAATCGGGATATATTTTACGCGAGACAAGGGAACACCTATATTGTGGGCTTAGTAGTCCAAAAGGAAGAGGCGTTGGGACCGCAACCCACAGGTCGCTGGTTTGATTCCAGCCTGAGGCATGCCCAGTGGTATTCCTTTATTTAATTAAAAATATTATAGCATTTATCCTTCTAGTTTTCGGCAGTAGCGTAGTTCGCACACAATTGAGTAAAAATAATTAAAGCGAATGTTCCTTTTTCGGAGGGTGTCTCCCCCTGTCTACGCCTCTGGTTTTGGGTGGGCCCCCTTTGACCCCTGGCAGTCCACATTTTTAGACCCAGTCCGCCACTGCCGCGTAGCCTCTATTTCGTTTTACGGTGATCTATAGAGGTAGAACCGTACCAAAACGACTACCTTGTAACCTTGCATAACCAATCTCTTGTCCACTCTGTGACTCCGTGTCAGGCCGCTCAGCATAGAGGGGGTTGCCCCACCCTTGTTCATTTTGTTTGGCCCCAGCATAGTTTTTTATATAAACATCGTTAGGATTTGAATTGACAACATTTTCCCAGCATTAAACAAATATGAATAGTCTAACTATAATTTGGATAATCATGGTCCAGTTATTACTTCCTTTAAGTGGGTGCTATGACATTTTTATTTATTTTTTGGTTTAAGTTACGTTGTGAAGTGTCACTTATGGAATTCAGGAACGTATGTAATTAAGTGCTTCGTCTTAGAGGGGTAGGGCGAAAAGTTAGGGTTTTGCCTAGTCAAATAGAAAAAGGTTGGTTTTTGGGTTCAAACAAAGTTCAAATAGAGAGGAGCATGCAGTGGCATAGCCAGATGGGTGGACCAAGGGGCAAGTCCACCCCCTACGCTACTGAGAGCATGGACGCCGGCAGAAATTATTTCAAGTCATATAGCGAACTCGCCCGATGAAATATACAACCTTTACACATACAACGATCCGATAAATGAACGAGCTATAGCTAAAGCTTAGAAGGAATAGGGATATAAGTTTCCCGAAATTGATGTAACACACATTTCAAGTAACTGGATCACTCTTCTTCGTCACTGCACTCCCCAAAAAGTTCGACAGAAAAAAGAGGTATGGCTAAAGAAAGGGGTGGTGGAGCAATTTCCCCGTTTGCCCACCTCTGCGGGCGCCCATGGAAAAAAACCATTTCCCATTTTCAAAATGGTCATTGTGTCAACTCTAGAAAAAGTTGGTTTGCTTAGCTACCCTCTTACTCCATCCTTGAGTCCTCTACTTGTATTAAAGGGACCCCCGATAGCCTAGTGCCTAGAGGCCCCCAAGGGTCTTAATCCGGCACTGTTTTCACTTTTTAAAAGGAGTAGAAACTTTGTTGCCGAAATGTGAAATTTATTAATATACCAGGGCTACGTTCAGTGAAGCTCAACGGTCTCAACGTTGACAACTTTTTTCACTGAACGGTTTTTGTAATTTCCGGTTTTGACGTCACGTTGGCAACGTTACTCAACGATTGAAAGAGCAGGGCCGCCTATTTTGTTGATAAACGCAATCGTGACGTTGCAGCATGGCGACTTCTTATCTGCCTAGTAGTTTTAAACAAATTGATTTGTCCGATAATGAAGGAAATATTTATAGCATAGCAGCGCCTTCGGACGATTATGACAGAATACGAATTGGTAAGTGTTGTTTCATTAATTTTTCAGCTATTAAGTTACCAAATTTATTCAAAATACTTAAATTAGCATAAGCCTCGGAGCTTTTAAGATACAGAAAAAAATAGCAGACGACTTGGCTACGTTCAGTCACGGGCTGCGTTCAACAACTCTAAAAAAGCGCTTTTTTACTGAACGGGTTTTTTGACTTCCGGTTTTGACGACATGTTGATCATCGGAGACTCAGCGGAAACATCGGCTGAGCGAGATGGTTTTTCCGTTGCTCATCGGTGTCGTGACGTCATTCGACAAAGTTAAAGGAGGGGTAGCAGACGATATTTTGTTCGTTAAGTCAGCGAACTATAAGTCGTACAACAACTTTTAGATTTTTGTGACGTAGCGTTGATTAAAAGAACTCAACGATAACTCAACGGTTTCTCTCCATTGATAGTTGTTGAACGCAGCCACGGCCTACTTTGATGTCTCGCGCATCTCTCGCGCTACAGCGGCCATAGAAATCTCATAGGTAACTAGAATGCTGCCGTGTAACTGGCAAATGGGCCAAACGCCGTGGCAGACGATAGCCAGATCTCAGCCAATCAGAGCTCAAAGAGTGGTTCTGCCAAGAATTTAATGTCACCAGAGAGAATGACGTCACCTATCTACCGCTATAGTAGCGGATCCAAGGAGGATTATAATCCTCCTTGGCGGAACCACTCTACGGCCTCTCATTGGCTGAAGGTTCAAGGCGAACTGGCGTCAAGCTCGGCCGTAGGCGGCAGCATTCTAGTTACCTATGAGATTTCTATGACAGCGGCCATCTCATTCGTTGACGTTTCTGTGTTAACCTATGAGCAAAAGATGTGTATGACGTCAGCGCCCCTAGCGGATTATTATTTTTAGTATAGTTTTTACATTGAAGACAATATAACAACCGAGCGTGGCGCTGACCTCCTACACATTATAGTACAGTTTATAGGGGGAAAATCCTTGCTCGCGGAATTTGACGAATGTGTTGGCTGCTGTAGCGCGAACAGCACGTGATCAAAGTTGGCCGTGGTTCAGTGAAGCTTAACGGTCTTATACCGTTTTACGTTTGCGTTGATTCCGTTGAGACTTTATCCTTTCTTGTTGAACGCTTTTATACGATTGTTGTAATTTTTATAAATTATCGTCTGCTGTGTCGTCCGCAGCTAGCCTACCCGCGTGCTGTGACGTCACGATTCCGTTTAACAACGAAGAAACCGGCTGGAAGAGCAGGTTCAAATGTTTCAGCAACGCTACGTCACACCGGAAATGGAAAAAAGCGTACAGTAGAAAACCGGTTCCGAAATACTGCAACGTTTAATTTGTTGCAAGCTACTGAACGTAGCCAACGTAAAATTCAGTCAATTTGCCTGGAGCCGTTCAGTAGTATACTACGTCACGTTAGCAATCGCAACTCAACGGTTGATAAACTGTTTACTCTCCGATTACGGTTACTGAACGCGGCCCAGGTTTCTTCGTTATTAAACGGAATCCTGACGTCACAGCACACGGGAAGGCTAGCTGCGGACGACTCAGCAGACGATATTTAAAAAAAATTACAACAATCGTAAAAAAGCGTTCAGCTAAAGTCTCAATGGAATTTACGCAAACGTAAGACCTTTAAGCTTCACTGAACGTAGCCCATACTCCCTTTAACGTCTGGCGAAGTGAAATACGGCGCCATCTGTGTTTCTTTTATTATGTAAGGAAATCGTAATGATGAGTTAAAATCTTTAAATTAAATTAGTTTACAAATTTTCATGAATGTATTCATTTCAACGATGAATATCGAACTATATCTTCCTTGATATCATTATCCTTTCTACCATCTGGGCTAAGATGGGTGGTGCCTTTCTGCGTTTTACGTAATCATTTAAGCCAATCGGGAGACAGGCGTTTGTCGTTGACTCTATCCACAAAACGTTTCCGAGATTTCGCGCTTTAACCGGCGAAGAAAATGACTTGTGATCAGTAGCGGATACAAAAGAGGGCTTAAGCTTAGCATGTGACTTGATGATTTGTTATTACACCCATAGCTCAAGATGTCTTTTAGCGCCCCCCCCCCAGAGTTTTTTCTGTATACGCCACTGCTTGTGATTTACAACTTTACTTAATAACCATAAATAAACGAATTTATAATTAATATTCTTACTTATTTTTGTTCAATCAAAAAGATGTGTATTAAAGTTATAGAAAGTAAATTTCGTACTAAGCCTTGCCACTGAAAGCTAGTCAAGTTTCAAAACGTTGCCCTTGTGTTCCTTTATGCTTAAATCGTTTTGAGTGGAAGCGCGTGACCAACGTCATAATAACTTAAGCCTTCCCATCCTAGCGATTGAGGCTTTACTACCAAATGCAGTTCGATATTCATGGTTGAAATGAATACATTAATGTTTCAATCTAGTCGGTTTCATTCGTCGTCTGCTTTTCCAAATGCCTTAATCCCTATTTCCCGAAATATTTGAAATCCAGTGCGTTTACGCATTTTCCTGAACTGCTGGAACTGTCTAATCTCAAACCACTTTTAACTAACGAGGACTAGACTTAATGTTATTATATGTTGCCATCTCGTAGCAACAAACACAGCTCCTAGCTTCCATCTAGGAGCAACAAACACAAGGAGAACGCAAGTAGCTTTTAAACACGCTGACGAAGGGTTGTGTTGTGTACAAATTTCATTGTACGAGCCTTTACACTGAACGTTTTATGGAAAGGGCGGAAGACAATTTCCGAATTTTCCCTTCCGACTGCAGCAGGTGCTAAAGCGTCTAACCAATGAAAATTGTACACGAGAAAATCCACGACTTTTGAAGGGTTGCGTTCTCCTTGTGTGGGGTGCGGTGTTTGTTGCTCCTAGCTGCCATAGACAAATTCTAAATGTATAGACCTCGGCTGTTGTTTTAAAAAAGTCGAGTGTTGGGACATTTCTATTGAATTAGAAGTTACTAAAAATATTAAGTAGTTTAATTAAGGAATTATTTTTAATAAAATTTCGAAGGTCTTCATTAAATTAATATTTTACGAATTATTATGATTAATTATATTTAAAAGCACCTCATTAGTTAATATTAAGGAACAATTGATGACGTCATGCGCTGTCACAAGGAAGTTGACGAATATTTTTAGTGTGACGTTACCGAGTCCTGTGGCATATAATGGTCTAAGGTCTAATAAAGACTGCCCTGTTAAACATGAAAGTTTATATTCCCTGGATGGTGGATCAAGGAATCTCACATTTCGGCCACCAGGTTTAACAGAAGCTTGAACTAGTCGTAGCGCGTTTTAGCAGACGATTTTTCGATTTAGTTCATACTCCCTTTAAGATAGCAGACGATAGCTTAGACCATTTAAACAATCAAAAAATGAATACTTTTAATAACATAATAATTAATATAAATGTTTAAAAGTGTTAATTGAAATTTTCTATTCATTTAAAAATTATATTATAATACATTACTAATTGTATGTGCGGACTATCTTGTACAGGTATTACTAAATTAAAACCATGGAAACCACTGTTGTACAATAAAAAATTATTTTATTAAAAATAAATAAAAGCTACGCTACGGCCGTTTCGACGCAGAGTCTCGACGAAATTTAATAATACATTATGTTCCAATCCGGCGCTGGCACTCAAACATGCGACATTTTAATTTCGCACTGGTAGAAATTCAAATTTAATTCCTAGCACCAGCGTTCGCAAGATGGCGCTAACATAACAGCCAGAAATTGCGGTCTGCCGATTTGTTTTTAGAGTTGCCTATCCTTAAGAATGGATTTAGCTTCCTCAAAAGAGCCAAGGCGCAAGGCTAGCGAATCTTCAAATCCTTTGGAAGACTCAATTCTAAACAACACTTTATTTCACCTCGCAAAAACCGAAACAACAAGGCAATTTTCGAGGATGATATTTGAAAAATTACACGCTTATAAGAATAAGAAAAAAATATTTTCACACACAAACGACATGGCAAAAGATACAAATGTATTGGCACAAAACATTACATACGTATTTACAAAAATCATTCCTCCCATTGACAGATAATATATAACCACTACTAAACTTCGATGCCGTCGTCGGAAGGAACAGGAAGCTTTTTTTCTTGACTTAATTTCGTTTGTTCCGCTCGTGTGTGCCACACCAACACCTGTTACATAAATCAACTTTATTATCCGATCTAACAATCGTAACACTGACAAGCGCGGCTAAACGGCGGGAACAAAGATCTATCTATTATTATTACTTTATTTCACAATTAAAGGGTGTATAAAGTAGGGCGTTTTATGGTTGATTAACGCATTTCGCGTTTTTGACACAAGGAGCGCTGTCAATTGAGTTATTGGTAAAAGATATGTAGGATCCTATATTTACGCGTGATTTCCTAAAATAAAACACAGTGTCTGCTTATCAGGCGAAAAGCCAACACTGTAGGACCTTCTCTCAATAGACGCTACGTGGCTTTACGTTATCTGAAAAGGCTAATTGCAACCCGAAATATATTAAAAACACTTTTAATTCCCTTTAACGCGCGGGTAAACCGAAACTTACTTTGGTGCAATTTTTCGCTTTTGGTTCCAGTTCATTGAGAGTAACCAAATGTTTGAGAATGTAGCTTTCCTGGAAACCTCTGGGAACTTTGTAGGTGAAGTGGGCATTGGGGTTGCTCAATAAGAGAGAAAGGTTGATGGCAAAACCAGCCATGTCAATTGGGAATGGACGCTCAGGTTTGAACACTGTGTTGAAGCTAACAACTCTTCCAAACTCAATAATAGGGCGTTCCACCATCAGTCCCCCGACTAAACCTACTGGCCATACTGACACTTTCTTTGTAAATCTCATCTATAAAAAAACAAATACATAGCATTAATAACAAACGGCCGACTTTGATCACGCGCTGTTCGCGCTACAGCGGCCAACACATTCGTTGAAGTTTCTATGTTACCCTATGAGCAAAAGATATGTGTATGGTTTGAGCGCCCCTAGCGGAATATTATTTTTAGAACAGTTTTTGCATAAAAACGAGCGTGGCGCTGAACTCCTACAGTTTCTAGTACAGTTTATAGGGGGAAAATCCTTGCTCACGGAATTTCGACGAATGGGTTGGCCGCTGTAGCGCGAGAGATCAAAGTTGGCCGTGAATAACATAATCGTCGGCTTCAACTTCTATCGTAATTTATCTGGTTTAGCAGGCGAAACTCATGGTTATTAGCAGGAAACTATAGAGTGTTGTCGTCTGATACGATTTTGAAAACTTGTAACGTCACAGCTTTAGTGTTAATAGTGGCCGCCATTTTTTATCAATAGGCAAATTACAATGGTAACGTCGCAGGGTTTCAGACGACAACACTATAGAGGTATACACTTGGAATGTCAAAGGTTCCATTGGGACGGTGATACGAAAGCACGTCGAGAAAAAGGCGGGGCTTAACTGCGTCAAGTGTAAGACGTAACACGACATTTCAAATTCATTGGCTCCAGGTTTGACGCGAAAAGAATGCATCGTCATGGTAATAAATAGGTGATCTTCCCGCGCAAAAAAAGCCTATAAAACCATGGATTTAAAAACCTCAATTTGTTATCGAACTTAATATTTTGAAGTAATTATAATGTTCTTCGCGAAAGAAGTGTAGTGATACCTAATTTCAGGTATTTGTATGGTTATAAAAGAGATAACCAGGTAAGCTAATAATATAATAACCATGACTAGGGTTAATGACGACTTTTCGAGAGTTTTTCTCGTGAGTTTTCCCGCGGCGCTTTAAGACACGCCCGTTTCTACGAGCTACATCACGGCCGTAAAAATCTTCCTTAGACATTCCAAGTGTATACCTATATAGTTTCCTGTTATTAGTTATAGCAAAATCGTTATTATTTTCCTTTTTTTGATCAGTAAAAAATGGTTATCGGTTTTCCAAATAACCAGTAATTTAGTATTATCGATAATAATAGTCAATTTACACGAAAATCGATTAGTCAATAATAATTGGAAATTACACGCGAGACGGGAACCGATTAATCGATAAAATGCAATTTAGTCACGAACCGATAAATCCAAAAAAGGCAATTGAAACACGAACCGATTAATCAAAAAAAGGCAATTTACACGAGAATCGATTAGTCGATAATAATCGGCAATTACACGCGAGATGCGAACCGATTAGTCGATAATAATCGGAAATTACACGCGAACTGATTGATCGATAAAATGTAATATTATCGCGAACCGATTAGTCGAAAAAAGGCAATTGCAACACGAACCGATTAATAAAAAAAAAGGCCATTTAAACGCAATCAGAATAAGCGATAAAATAATAATAATCAGCTGGCTAATAACTCAAGCTAGTATCGATTAATCAGTAAAATGGTAAAAATTCCGAATTAGTTTTGCACCCATCACTTGAAACAAACAAAAACGTTTCACTAACTTCTTCAAACAAATCAAGATCGTACGTATTGTCATCATCAGCAAAATACACAACTCCTTGCATTGATCCTGGTCTATAATTTTCTCTCAGCCAAGTGATACCCAGATTTCGCTGTAGAACTCCCTTTGGCTTCAACCAGCTTAGGTTAATACATGAATTACATTGTTTAACATGTGAAAAATTAGAATGAGGCGTGCCACATTTTCCTTTACCTTGGATCGTGCATTCTCAATTTGTATTGAGATGGAGTTGAAACGTGTAAATGGGTGAAAGTCAAACGAGATTTTAACAAAACATTTTCTACTAAATCGCTTTTCTCCTCAGCATCTTCCACAACTATCCAATGGATGTTAGGAACTAGCTTGAGTGTATGGCTCAGTCTGACTAATTCAGCTTTTTGAACTGGTCTTGAATAAGTGGGGGTAATTAAAAAGACCGTCGGTATATCTAGAGATACTCCAATAACAGATGCTGATTCTCTTGATGGTTTGGAACACCACTGAGTTTGTTTTATTTGATCTCTCATAGCATCCAGCGCAGAATGCTATATGGTATCAAAGACGACTGTATGTTTGACTTAATGTTATTTTCCAAAATCTTACAATTTTTTGTCTGCATATCAATCCGATACCCATTGATTTGGGTTCATCCCATATTTTGATATTGTATAGTAAAGCTGGAATTTAAGAATGTAACAGGTTGTTTGTTTATGATTTTGTACATGCAATTTTGCATCCGGTAAAAGGGAAAATAATTCAAAATATAATTACTTATATGCATAATGAACCAGACAAGGCTTCCAGCAACAAGGAACCATCCAAATTTTCGTTTCCATTTTCGAAAAAAAATAATTTTGAAATATTTACCAAACATTTCAGGTTATTCATGCTGCATTTATAAAGAGCGCGTTTCCGAAATTTTTTGTTTTTGACATTTAGGCTTAAGCAGAAAACGTGGCAGACTACAGCCTTGGAAATAACGGTGGTCAGGTGGTCAAAGACCAGTTAATTAATTGTTCAGACCAGTTTATTTATTCAAAATTTGGGGGGTCACTGGTCACCGTGTCCAGTTTATTAATTCGAAATAATATCAAAAAAACAGAAGGTGACCAGTTTAATAATTCCAAATAATATTAGATTAATTAAAGGTTTATATCAATTTGGATTTCCCGACTCCTCTTACTACCGCCGGGGCCGCACGTCGAGGTTTTATGTAGAGTCCCTTCGCTCGCATCCCTTGAACGAGTCGAACTGTCTAACCCCCCTCTGGCCTCAAACCCTCAATCCTCTAGTCTCGCTTTCCCCCGAGTACGGTAGGCTACCTGGCTACGCGGTAACGGACCGGAGACTCTGGAGTTACGGGGCCTAGAGAAAGAGAGGTAATACGGTAAATTACGAGGGTCTTCTAGGCTCTGGTAGTAGTCTTAAGTGAGATAGTACTATATTGTACTATTCTGGTGGTACTCGTAAAATAAAGTTAACTATTTTGAATTCGTGCAAAGTTAATGTTACCAACATAATCTAACTTCTAAACATGTAGTATATGTTTTTTAAGGCATATAAATGACATTGGCACATTTTATATAAGACCAGTTTAATAATTCATAAGCTAGGGGTCACTGGTCATAAGGACCAGTTTAAAAAAAAACCTTATTTCCAAGGCTGGCAGACTAGCATGGAGCGACCTTTTTTTTTTTTTTTATTCAAGGAAGAAAGGGCTGATTGAGTCTGAGAAGACCGCGAGCCCGGCGAAACACCATCTGATTAATCAGGGCGAGATATGTGTAACGGCCACGCCAACGGGGGGATACGTGGGGACAGGGGTGGGGACACCCGTGGCGGAAGTATTTCGACCACCCGTTGGGGAATTGGTAGTCGTCCTCACACGACCAACCACAAACTCTGCCTCCCGGACGCCTGGGATTACAGGAGTGAGCCACTACTCCCGGCCATGGAACGACTTATTTATCATACTTTCACGCAACTATAGTCGCGCCATCTAGCAAAGAATTTCAAACTGTATGCGTAGTATGTCCGATAGATGACGATATTGCTCAACTCAATTAAAGATGAGAGAAACGTGTGTTAGGTTTTCCCTCTTAACATTTATTATTGGAAAAATTTTCCTAATTGAAAGGTAAATTTTGCTATTGACTTTTTTAAAATGTCTAAAACTACTAAGAAGAAGCACGTAGTAAAAGAAGTCCTAGATAATTACGTGCTTCCTACAAAAGATCAAGAAATTGCTCTTGTAAGTATAGCCTTTGTAACTTTCATGCTCACCACCTGGGCATGTCATTGACTTTTTTTTAATTTATTTTAAGGTTCTATCTGGTAAAGGAAATAATCTCCACGAAGTACAATCACAAAAAGGAGAAGTATTCCTGGCAAGCATGCCTACCAAATTTCGAAAGAATGTCTGGATTAAAAGAGGTATGTGGACAAAACTAGTCACATGCCTTTTTTTGGTTTGAGCGTATTGAGGTTCTAAGAAAGTGCTCTTTTTTAAGGTGATTTTGTTATTTTGGACCCAATTGAAGAAGGAGACAAAGTCAAGGGGGAAATAGCCGTTATTCTGTACAAGGACCAAATTAAATATATTAAAAGTGAAGGAAAATGGCCGGAAAAGTTTGAAGACACAAAAGCAGAAGCAAAGAATGAAGCTAATCTTTTTCCAACCTCCGATGACGAAGAGGATTTGTGTTGTAATATAAATAGGAATTTAGTTTTGGAAGAAAGTTACTCAACATCTGATACTGATGAATCAGAGTCTGAATAATAATTATATTGTATAATTTTTTTACCAAATAAAGATTTAATTAATTATATTTACAAAAGAATTATAATGAAATACTATATTATACACTATGCTGGGCTTGGATTTGAAACAAACCTGTAAAGAATAATTTTGGCTTTATTATATTATAAGTCAATATTAAACTAATACTTACAAACTGGTAATTTTTCAGTTTGGCCTGTAACCACGCACATAATACCCAAGTTAGCCAAGGCTCCTCGTATTAACCCACAAGTGAAAGCCATGTGCTTAAAATAGTCATGAAATTAGACACAAACCTATACTTTTGAACACGCTTATTCTTACTTTGGATGCTACATCCAAATATTGAGTGCCATTGGAAATTGCGCTCAAAAACCTAAATGAGTTATCTTGCAATACGTACACACCCTAAATGAAAAGGAAATTTACTCTTAATAAAAGTGAGAAACATATTTAATCACAATAAAACTAACTTGGTGATTTGTTCGAAGATTATCAATTTGCTTTTTAAAAACTGCAGACCAAAACTCTTTACACAAGAATTTAACTGTGTCAAGTTCGTCTTTAAATCTGGGCCAATCCTTAGTTAGTCTGAAAAACCAATTTTATATTTACCAGGCCAATTTTACTGAAGACCAGCAAGTAGAGCGCTTTTTAATTAATAAATCTCTTACAAGATAAATCTATCTATCCATTTATGGATTAAAAATGAAACATGTACCTTCTCAGACTTGTGCCATTTTTCAATGAGACCCAATTTCCAGCCTAATTGTGGATTGCCTGTTTTAATTCGACTAACAATGTAAACTGTAAAATATTTCCCTTTTGTAAAAACCATATTTTAGCCCATGAAAAAGTTAGTAAATTTGTATTCAGGGGTGCAAGCGAAGGAACATGTTTCAACTTAAGAAAATAACACTAGAAGGATAGAGAGATGGATAGATACTTCTCCCATAATTTAATAATACTAACCTTTCAACAAATCTGTAACCTGTACAAAATCCCATGTGTTCCAGTTTGGAAACAGTTACTTCCTAAAGAAATTTGATACTTTAACTTAATTTTACTTTTATATGAAAATGATGTTAAGCAAAATTTAACATACTTTATCTTTGTTAGATGAGAAAATAGTCGTCAATTCAATGTGAAGAAGATCGAAAAGCACATCTTCGGCCATTATTATTCGGAATTGTAAAATTTGTAACCACCTATCCTATACATTGACAGAACTCTGATTTTAGTTCACGTCGCTAGATGGCGAGTTTTCCAAAGAATTGCGTTGGGCCACTACCAAAGATAATTTAAACTCGTACCCTAGATTCGAAATCACTCTCTCGAGCGTTGCCGATAGCGTTTACCCACTTCCCGCCGGAACTCAGAAAAAATTCGCTCCATGGTTTTGCACCGTACCGCAACCACAGCCAACTTCGATCACGCGCTGCAGCACGGCAGCACGTGATCGAAGTTGGCCGTGCCGCAACCGATGGAGCCTGATTTTTCTGAGGTCACGTGCCGGAAAAGGGTAAACGCTTCGTAACAAAACCGTCAATGTGAAAGCTCTCAGTATTCGAATCTAGGGTACGAGTTTAAATTATCTTTGCCACTACGCAATTGCCTTCTATTAATAAGTTTTTGAAATTTCAGCGGGAAGAGGACCTTTTTAGTTCCACATCGATATATACAGGGTGTTAACTAAAAAATGGACCAGGGCGAATATCTCTAAATGTGTTTTAGCTACGATTTTGAAATTTTAGGTTGTTATAGAGCGCTCAGGGGGTCAACCAACTATGAAAATTTCAAGTACCTTGAACCATGTCTTCAAGGTAGTTCAAAAATTAACTTGAGAACCATAGGAGTTACGATGTTGGTTCCAATTAGAAAAGTGTTCCCCGTCTCATTTTATGGCTAACTAGCTTTGACTCGATCTGATTTGCGAAATAGGAAGTTGAGCAATGTGAGGCCAAAATCCAGAAGGTCGTTAAGTTGATAACGTGTGGAAGACGAGTTTTGGGAGCTGAAATTTTCAAACTAAAGACCCTCAACCACGATGAGGTTGTCTAACAAATTTCAGTAATCTAACAAGAGTACTTTTAAAGGTGTCAGTTGAACATCGTCTTTGCTCAACTTCCTATTTCGCAAATCAGATCGAGTCAAACCTAGTTAGCCATAAAATGTGGCGGGGAGCACCTTTCTAATTGGAACCAACTTCGTAGCTGTTACGGTTCTGAAGTTAATTTTCGAACGACCTTGAAGACATGGTTCAAGGTCATTGACATTTCCATAGTTGGTTGACCCCCTGAGCGCTCTATAACATCCTAAAATTTCAAAATCGTAGCTAAAACACATTGTGAGATATTCGCCCTGGTCCATTTTTTAGTTAACACCCTGTATATATCGAGTGGGACTATTGCTATGGACGGAATGTCGTTAAGTGTTGTAGTTTGTTTGTTTGTTTGTTGTGGAAAGCGACGACATGGTAGATGGAGCTGCGAAAAGTAATTTATATAATAATTTATAATATTGGCGGCGCCAGGATTCGAACCCAGATAGCTGCTGGCCGCGTAATCTCCAAAACCGACGCCTTGAATTTCATGCTTGAACTTTTAGCCTTGAACACTCTTATAGTTTGTATTTGTCTAGTTAAGTTGTCGCAATTGTCGTTCCTTTTTCCGGGTTATTTTACGTATATTTACGGCGTTTAAGGTCAAGTGAACCTCAAACTTCGCCTCCCTCCCCCCCACCCAGTGGATTTTCACGAAGGGTGACACGGGCGTGGCGGGAAGTTTGAATAGACGCCTCAATAAAACATCTTCAAGGAAATCGCCAAGAAGTAATATATCAAAAAGCCAGGAGCTGCAAGGTACAGTTTATATACTGCTTGTTGAGTTTGTAACAATTTACTGAAAGGTGGCGCTAATAGTCGAGGATAACGTTGAGATAAAGATGCTTTTACCAAAACAGTTTAAAGGCAGATTCAGGGCCGTAGCCAGGTCTTCGAGGTAGAGCGGGTAAGCCGTTTTTTAGGAGGGGTGAACAGTAAAAACACTCGCCCTTTGTTTAGAAACAAATGTTTGTGTCGTTTACCTGACCGGTTATATTATATTTACAAATTGGTGTATTGATTATAAATTAGGTGCTGGCTTGCTTTAGCTCAGGGATTGTAGGTGTAGCTTCTCCTTTTCCAGGGTACCGGTTCGTTCTCGAACGGCCCCATAGCGATCAAGAGCAATCGCGATCGAACTCATTCGCTTCGATAAAAGGGCTGCGTTCAGTAACCTGCAGCAAATTCCAGATTTTAATATCTATCCAGCGGTTCCTTACAGAAAGATTTTCCCAATTTCCGGTATGACCATAGCAAATTATGTCACTTTTGCCATAGACATAATAAATAGGATAGACCCCCGATTTTACGGGGGGCTCGCACGCTGGCAGAACTAGCAGACACGGGGGAAAGCGCCTGGAAAACACCAGCTATCGGAAACTAGTAAAACTATAACAGGGGCGTAGGAACGTTCTAGAAGTTGGAGGGGGCAAAGAGAAACCAAAAGGGGTATGGGGAATGGTTTGGAATTTTTAAAGGAGTGTAGCTTCTCCGAATGCATGTGTACTTGTTACTACTATGTAAATTGGCGGGAAAAGACTGAAATTTAAATACAGTTGAGGTTCTATAAACTGTATATGCTTTTAAAATGAGAATTTGAGCCTTTTGAAGATTTCAACTGACCAAAAAGTTGGAGGGGGCAATAACATTAGTTGCCCCTCCCAGAAAAATTCTAGGGAGGGGCATTGCCCCCCTTGCCCCCCCTGGTTCCTACGCCCCTGAACTATAAAATGTAACGTGGCTTAACGAAGTTAACAAAGGCGTGCCAGGCAGGGTTAAGAATCATATGTTCTTTCGTAAAGAGTTTATAACACTCAAATTTTAATTTCAAGTCATGAATAAGTAGATTGATTTAATGGAAACTTATACGAACCAAATTTTCAAGTAGGCCCAGGCCTACCCCGGCCTGTTGCGGGCGCTGCTACCAGAGATACTGGCAACATAGAGGAATAGCCCTGGAGTGGTATTGATAGTTCTGATTGGGCTAAGCACTGACATTCCTCTTCAGAAATCGTGTAAAGGGGGATGTAGAAACGGGGGGGTATGTCGAGGTAGGCTTTTATCTATTCATACATTCCAACAAAGGCAACGCGATCATGGCGCCATCTACCGGTTAGGGTTTGAATCCTTTTAAAAAGTCCACCTCGACTTTCCCGCCTTCCTCCCCCCCGCCTCGAACTGGCACTACGCTGTCGGATTTAGCGCCTTCTTTCCTTTCCCCTCCTCTACTATTCCTCCATGCTGGCAATAAAAACTCCGCCTGAAAAGCGACCCCCGGAATTTTAAAAAATCCTGAGCGGCGCGACGCCTAACGGCCGGAAGAAAGCGCATTTTTCAAAATCCCAAACAACGGATTTCAGACGCAAAAATATATATCTCAGAAATTATTATCTAGAGTGTTTGTAGCAATAAAGAAATAAGCCTGGAAGCATGCTGGAAGTAATTGTTCTGCAAAATTATGTAATAGTTCTAAAGAATAGCCAAGGATCTCCTTGTTTAAGTTTCCAAAAGAGGAAGAACGGTGGGAAAATTTCATGAATAGCTTTTGTTAATCTTTAATATGTGGTTTTTCAATAAACTTACCTCTGAGAAATGGCTGATAAATGTCGGAACACGGCTAACTTTGATTTCTCGCGCATCTCTCGCGCTACAGCGGCAATCTCATTCGTTGACGTTTCTGTGTTAACCTATGAGCAAAAGATGTGTATGACGTCAGCGCCCCTAGCGGATTATTATTTTTAGTATAGTTTTTACATTGGGGACAATATAACCACCGAGCGTGGCGCTGAACTCCTACACATTATAGTACAGTTTATAGGGGGAAAATCCTTGCTCGCGGAATTTCGACGAATGTGTTGGCCGTAGTAGCGCGAACAGCGCGTGATCAAAGTTGGCCGTGGCCGGAAGAAGCGATCTTTATTTGAAAGATGCAGATGCTATACAAAATACAATTACATCATAACTAGGACGTTGCAAAAACCGAAAACGGAATTTTCAACAAATACTTGAGCGGAGCGAGATGCAAATCCGGTGGTTAATTAGGCTTAGATTAATTAAACTCTTGTAGAGAAAGGAAAGCGAGATAAATCATTTAGTTTTTAAAGATTACTCTTTATTTCAATTCGTTTGCCTTCACGAGTGGAGAAACAGTTATAAGATGCGGGGAACGACTTGCCGGTGTGGAATCTGAGGTCGACGTCGACGTGGCCCATTGTTTAAATGTTCTTTTACGTAAAATTCCAAAATAAATTTTTAAACGTGTTGTTTTTTTTAAATAAAAATATAAATTTCAAAACTCATTTAAACGTTTTGTTTTTTTCGGTCAATAAAAATATAAATTTAAAAATTCATTTAAACGTTTTATGTTTTTCGGTCAATAAAAATATAAATTTCAAAACTCATTTAAACGTTTTGTGTTTTTCGGTCATTGTCAGCTGTTGAGTCTTTTTAGTTTTACACGAGCCTAGTATAGGATAGAGTAAAACTCCCGTAGCCGCTACGGTCCCCGCCGCCGCCGTTCGCAAACACGCCGTTTTCGAACGCCACGGTAGGATTCCCACCGTCCGCAATAACGTCGTTCTCTTACGCCACGGTAGAATCCTCCTACGCTCGCGCTTTAAACCAGAGAGGGAAAGGCCGTAGAAAGCTAGCCATATGCTGCTATAGTTGTACCAGCTTTTCATCCCTAAAATTCAGGCGGTTTAGACAACCAACAACCTTGCAAGTCAGGCAATCGGGATTCGGCGATCTTCTGGCGTTTCCGTCTCTGGCGTTTTGGCGTTTTCGTTCGCACACGGTTTCCGCAACAGCGCTTGCCTCTCGCTTCCATTCGGGTGGGGGAGGGTAAGATATGGCGACTCTCCCACCGAGCGCTCCTATCTATTGTTGGCGACTCTACGGAGCCCAGCCATTCTGTGGAATTTGGGAACTATGCTATCACCTTCCCTGAGCCCTTAGGTGTGAAGGGAGGGGAGGGGGCGGCATGGGTTTTCGTAAGTGCATCTCTAAACGTGGTGAAATCGCTTCTGTTGGTTTTTTAACCCTTTAGCCCAACCAATCTGGGTAATTTTTGAAATTGTCACCCCTATATTTCCCACAAACATATTTCGAGCGGTTCCCATATTACCCACAAAAATATTTCGAGCGGTTTTTCTCGACCGTTTATTTTATTTGTTCATGTTTCCGTTACCGGTTATACTACTATTCGTGTGTTCGTAAAGCTTGGCTCGTGTGAAACTATTATTTGGGACTGCCGGGCCCACTTGTTTCCCCTCTCGTGGCTCCGTCAGACAGCAATTTTCTGGCGCCGGCTCTTCTGGAGTCGTTTATCCCCCCAACACGCCGATTAACCACTCTTTCCCTTTCGACTCGTTTTCCGAAACCCCACTTTTTTCCCCCCAATTCATCGCAGTGAGAGAATACCATTTTTTTTTAAAGCGCGGAACAATCACCCGTTTTTCCCTCTCGAGTCGTTTTCCGAAACGCCCCTTTTCGTTTCATCGAATAGCTTCTCTAGGACCGGACAGCCACTTTTTCTGCCAGTTTCCACAGTGAGAGCTTCGCTCGCTCGCTTCGCTCACTCGCTCCGCTCAATAAAATATGGACCCTACATTTTGAGGATTCTTGTTTTATGAATAGTAAAACAAAAACCAGATTGACACCAAACGCTATTCCAACAATATTTTCAAATGAATTTAGACCAACAAGTAAAAATTGAGTTTTAAGTATTGTTTATTTATAAGTTAATTTAAATGAAACATATTTCCAAGGGAATGATAATTTAGCTAGCAAGTATGACAAAGCCCAGAAACGTCTAGATCGCAAATATAGTTATGTTGCTTGTATGTTACTATGCAGTCTTCCAGAGTCTTACGATCACCTTGTCACCGCACTCGAGGTCCGCCCAGAAGCGGACCTAACATTGGATTACGTCCGATCAAAACTGATAGAGGAGTTCAATAGGCGGAAGGAAAATTCCGATCTCACAGACAGTGATCAGACTGTGTCTGCTCTTCATACGTGGAATGGCCAAACAAAGAACCTGGACATTTCCAAAAGGATTGCCGTAAACGAAAGCGGGACAATGCCAAAAAACAGCATCGGAAACAAGAAAGTAAGAGCGCCTTGCAGTCCTCAAAAGAGCAAAGCCATTCTCAGCCTTCGAAGAGCTCCACCAGTCAACGTTGCCAGTATCCCGCCTTCAAGGCATCGAAGGGTAGTACGGCTTCCACATGGTACGTCGACTCCGGAGCTGCCAGCCATATGAGTAGTAACCGTTCGTTCTTCACAACCCTCACATCCAAGTCAGAGAAAATCTACTTGGCAGATGACTCGATTATTGACGCTGAAGGGTGTAGCCTTTGCACACATCGGTTGTACGTATCGGGTCTCGGGAAGCTCCTTTAAGGAGGAAGGAGCCAAATCTTGTAAGGACTACATCAATAAATTATGGCCCGGGTGCTCGCTGAACTTTCACTATTGGGATTGGCGAGTTAACATAAAGAAATTACAATATATGGTCAGTTTGATGACTAGGGGATTTCATTTAAATTAAATTAGCTTAATAGATACTAGTGAAGACTCGGATTGAGGTTTGCCATGACAATGTTTAATAAAAAATTAATCATAGATAAAGTAAAACAGTTAATAATCGATTAAATTAAATTGAACACTTTTAGAAACACATAGCCACACAATTGGGGGGGGGGGGGGGCGAGCAGTAGCTGCGCTGCTTTATAGGGAACTTAATAATATTAACATCATTAGTCTTATTTACATGTTTACATACATGAAAGCTAGATTACGTTAGTCCAGGTGGCGCTCATCAGGATGGCGTTGAGTTCCATCAGAGATTGGTGTCGTGACGGTGGCGCGAGAAATGGACACGCGGCCACGTTGGCTACGGATCCGAAGCCGTTTCTTTTCTCGGGATAACTTCTCGGAAAAACACGCACTCCGCGTCGTCGAGACTAGAACCCTAGTCCGACAAATTGCGCGCGAACCGCGGTGTCTTAACACCCGTCTTCAATTTTATGAAATGAAGGAAGGCTCGGTGGAAATGGAGGAGATCTGGCCAGTTACAACCCCCATTCCCTTTTCTGGTTATCAAGCACCATCTTGGTGTGCTTGTAAAACCAGAGCCATAAAAGAGGGGTTAAAAGCTCGGGCGTCCAGCGCACGAGCGATCCCTAGCTAAAAGCTCTTTGGGAGAGAGCGTAGGAACAAATAGGTCATAAAATAGCAAAAGTATTTTCTCATTATCAAAATTATCTTGAGATTTAAAATAATCGAAAATTTAACGTTACAAGGGGTAGGTCAAGGAGTCATACAATGTATAAGACCGAATGGAGATGTTCAACATATCACAGTAAAGGAAGTTCTCTATGTTCCCAAGCTCGGAGGAAGTCTTCTGTCCGTCCATAGACTAACCAGCCTTGGTCATAAAGTCATCTTTCAAGGGTTGATGACTTGATGCGGTTGCAGAAATGGTTGAATGGCTGTACAGGCTGAAGTGCAAAGAAAGTGTGAACGCCGTAAAAACAGACGAGATGAAGCATGACGACTGCCTTCATTTATGGCACAGACGATTCGGCCACCGAGATCAGAAGGCCATCAAGAAACTGCGGTTGGAATACAATTGCGTCAATGTAGTCAGAGGGTTTTCTGTGAGTGCTGTATAAAGAGGAAAATGCCGTCAAAACCATTGCCAAAGGTGTCTGAAACTACAAGTTCTCAACCACTGGATTTAATCCATACCGATGTCTGTGGCCCGATGCAACAAGCTACTTTCAGTGGTTGCCGATATTTACTGACCTGTATCCTCGACTATTCACGTTTCACTCATACGTATCTCATCAAAAGGAAAACTGAAGTCTTGTCCAAACTCAAGGAGTACGTGGCCCTGCATGGTGTCCAACAAGTTTCAAAGAAAACCAGTCAAAATTCGTTCCGACGATGGTGGCGAGTATAGTGGGAACGAGGTCAAGGAGTACCTCCGAAAGGAAGGCATCGAGCACCTGTTAACTATTCCGTACACCCCGGAACAAAATGGCGTAGGCTCCAGTAGCGGCGCTAAGGTTTTTTCACAGGTGGGCTAAGACTTTTGTGGCCCTTACAACTTTAGTGAGCCCTTATAATTTTGGGGCTTGCCCTCCCAAATGTCTCTTATAACGTATACATATTTAAAAATTTAACTTGAAGTATAAATTGCACTCTTCTCTTTTTTACTAAACTCGTCAAGAACCAACAAAGGATTGTCTCTCAGCCTATTAGATAAATCTCTATTTATAGAGAGCAAGGCTAAATTTGTTAATCGATTTTCAGACATAGTTGTTCTTAAAATGATTCGAGTCTATTAAGTGTACTAAAACGATATAAGTTATATAGTCTTTGGCGGGAACCTTGGATTGACCATATTTCGCAAAAGTGGTGAAATCGAAAAAACCCAAAATTTTCCAGGAAGCGAGAAGAGCAAGGTCGTTTTATTGTTGCGGCTCTCATCGCGTTTACTGGACCCCCTACTGACCTTGTATCCGTCCTAGAGGGAACACGTGCATGCCAGGGGTATTTCCCTAAATTTCCTTCAGCCCCTTTCTTTTCTTTCTATTGTCCATTTAACTTTCTCTCAATTTCTGCTCCCTTCCTCTATCTGTTTATGGTCTACTAATACTATCTTCTTGAGTAAACGAATTGATTTTGAAATATTTAACCCCAGAAAACGTTTCCAAACAAATTTCTAGAGATAAAGAAAATTCATTAATGGAAATATGTGGCCTCTTAATCATAAATATGTGGCCCTTTTAATATAAATATGTGGCCCCTCTCAGAAATGCAGGGGTGCTAAAGCCCACTTCAGCCCACCCTTAGCGCCGCTACTGGGCGTAGCAGAACGTAAGAACCGGTCCCTTAACGAGATGGCTAAGTGCATGCTCCTTGACGCCCAATTGAGGGACATTTACTGGGGAGAAGCAGTAAATACGGCTACATACCTGCAGAATAGGTTGCCGAGTCGTCCACTGGATGGTTCAACGTCGAGAAGGGGTGTTGGAGATAAGCGACGCCGCCCCTCTAGTTGTATAGAAAACTAATCACGCCTAAATGGTTTTTTATATTGAGTATTTATACTCACGTTATATTCTATACTTTAACCACCAATAAATGTTTCGTTAAATTGGCTCTTCGTTTTCAAACTACTTTACGATAATCCTATATTTATCCAACAGTAGTTAATGAGAGTTTGTTGCAAAGTAAACAAGTTCGCCAAGAAGGCGATAATATTATTTCATTGCCCGGCTCTCAATCGAACCGTTATATATCAAGCAGAGATCGGCATTCTAATATACAAAAGAGAGCCCCAGCCTAACCTAGGGCATTGGCGATCTTTGAAGCCCAGAGCCCCCCGACCTATGATATCAAGTCTAACAGTGTTAAAGTGGTTTCTTTAAAATTTAATTTAACAACACTCTAGTACAAACGTTTTTACTATAGAGTGTTTTTAAATTAAAGCCATTGACCTTCTGAATGCCAGAAGCCCACGCTGTGTAATCCCAACGCCCAAGCCGCGAAGAAAAATTTCGTATGCTTTTGGCAAGTTCTACACGATGATTTTATTAAATTAAAAGTTGGTTTTAATCAAGAAAATAATGTAAATATAATTTTTGTACTTAATTTCCATCTACATTTCGATAGAGAGTAGGTTATTTAACAACAGGGATGAGTAACCGTCACAACTTTCTAACACTTACGGTCTCGCGTTTGTTTTTTGGATAACATGGAAGACATGGTTCAAGGTAATTGGAATTTTTAAACTAAAGACCCTCAATCCTGATGAGGATGTGTAGCAGATTTCAGTACTCTAACACGAGTATCTTTAGAATTATCAGCTCCTGAACCTCGCTTTCGACACGTTATCAACTTAACGATCTTCTTGTTTTTCATTTAGCATTTCTCGGCTTCCTATTGGTCAAATCCGATCAACTCAAAGCTATTTGTACATAAAAAGTCACGTGGAACACGTTTTTAATTGGAACCAACTTTGTAACACTTACGGTTCTCGAGTTAGTTTTTGGATGACCTTTAAGACATCGTTCAAGGTCATCGAAATTTTCGCAGTAGGGTTTCCCCTGCACCTTCTATGCGACATACAAATTTCAAATTCGTACCTAAAACAGATTTTGAGATATTCGCTATGGTTAATTATTTAGTGGACACCCTGTATATATTTCTATTTAATTTAACCTATGTATATGTAAAGATTTTTGTATTTAATTTAACCTACGTATATATTTTTCTATTTAACACTATTTAATTTAACCTATGTACGGATTTTTTATTTATTAAATAAACTAGAGCTTCAATGTTAAAGCATTTTATCATTAGAAATGTGGCTTATCATTAGAAATTTGGCAAATATACCTAAAAAGATCATTATTTTGGTTCCACTAATTATAAAACAAGGTGATTAAGGAATCTGTAAAAACAAAAGTCAGGCTGGCCACGGGTTAAAGTTTTCTAATTTTGGTTCCACAAATTATAAAAAACAAGGTGATTAAGGAATCTGTAAAAATATTTGTTACTTCAGGTCATACGTTGTAAGCATCGCGTATTACTCCAGAAAGTGTCACACTTATTTGTTACTTCAGGTCATACGTTGTAAGCATCGCGTATTACTCCGATAAGTGTCACACTTATTTGTTACTTCGATAAGTGTCACTCTTATTTGTTACTTCAGGTCATACGTTGTAAATTTTTTACGTTACCGGACTTAATTTTTAACAAAATATCTACCACACAAAGCCAAACTACCGAAAACGGTAAATTGGGCAAATGCCCAACTTCTTGGGTTTCGATTTAAAAAATTTATGAAAGGCTATCAATGGCGAGATATGTACACTCGATATTTAAATTTTCGTGGTCAAGATGGTATTTCGCGCCACCTATCAATTAGGTCTTCCAATCTATAACCATTTTACACTAGAAGTTTTTTTAAATAATGCAGCATATTATATGGTATTTAAATTTCGCGGTCAGGATGGTATTTCGAAAGACTAAAAATATTACATGGTATTTCGCGCCACCTATCAATTAGGTCTTCCAATCTATAACAATTATAGACTAGAAGTTTTAACGCACGTTTTACGAGCTAGAGGATGGCGTAGATCGTGAAGGCGTGAGTTTTTTAAAGCTGCTAACCTGAGGGCCGTGAGTTCGAATAACGGTGAAGACGGATTTTTAAAAAATAGACACTTCTGTTTGAATCCGGTAGGGGATCCTTCCTTGTGCTTCCCCTTTTTCTTTCCTGCCCCCGAATCGGTCCTACAGCTAGTAGCGGCGGCGGCGTGACCCTCTCCAATATTTCTTTGCCACATATGTGAGGCAATGAAATAAAAATAGAAACGAAGAGGGGGTCGGAAAATACGTCATCAAAATCGAGTTACTCCAGCGCCGCCGAGTGAGGCGTTTTAGAGCGTATGTCTAGGGTGGGGTTCATTTCCCCAACTTCTCATATCTCCAACCGTCCATTTCACCAATTTTTCATTTCCCCAACTACTCATTTCCCCAGCTAAGCATTTTCCCAACCGAGCATTTCGCCAACCAATTTTTTTACGGAGTTGGCGTAATGAGCAGTTGGGGAAATGAGTCGCCCATTTCCCCAACTCGCAAACCTTAAGCATTTCCCCAACCGAGCATTTCGCCAACTATTTTTTTTACGAAGTTGGCGAAATGAACAGTTCGGGAAGTTACAAATTACCGGGGCCCGTACAGTCTTAGGGGGCCCGGGTTTAAACTTTTTGACTGTGCTTCTTCCGTGAAACATCGATATTTTAAGAAATACGCTCTCTTTTGGGGCTCGGAGGTAAGATGTTACCGCGGCCCGGAACGGCTCTCGACGGCCCTGAGGGGGTCTAATGTCCGAATAAAGATGTTATTGGCTAGAACCGAGTGACGTCACTGCAACTTTGGAAAAGCTAGCTTTTATGGAACCGACTGACGTCACATACTAGAGTAGAAGGCTGGGAACAGACCCAGAATCAACGACGCGTAAACCAAAACTACCCAAACGAGACAACCTGTCCGCAGTCCTGTTTCTAATATTTTTTACTAACCTTGCCCCCGCAGACCCCACGGTGCCGGGGGGGGGGGGGGTGAGAAATAGGGGGCCCCAAAAGGTTATGAATAATGAAAATGAAACGGCCATTTATATTTACAGCACCAAACATTTTTAAAAGTATTACGATTTATTTTTCGTCACGATAACAAAGTTATAAAGTTATGTCTTATCACGACAACATTTCGTGCAGAACTCTCTTAGACGAGGAAGGTTGTCTTGGTTTTCTTGTACTGGTGGCTCTGCGAGAATGCAGTTGAACACCGGTAAAATGAGAATCTCTGGTAGAAACGCCAAAGTTTTATGCAACCGATCCATTCGCCAGTTATTCCTTTGTCTTTCCACAAATCTCGTAAGCCAAGTGATTCAAGTGTACGATTTAAGTAAAATGGTGAAGTTTGACAAGCATTTCTATGATAGTCTATATAAGACTATCATAAAAAAAACTATCCAAAATAAACAAATCTAAAAGATATTAGAAAGTGGTTTTTTAATAATATTTATAAAAACTGGCTGCGCTAATGAACCCTGCTGCGGTTATGAACACCAATCTGTTTGTGTATCTCTCTATTATATTTAACCATTGCAACTGAAGAGCGAAGCTTTTTAAAATTAAAGTTAATCAAAACAATCCTTATGTGTGAGAGTCGTTTAAGTTCTTTAGAAATATTAAGTATTGAAAATGAACGAACGTGGAATATTGACTTGTACGCAATAGTGTAATTATTTATGTTGAAAATTATTTTGAATTCATCAATGTATTTTAAATAATATCTGGTCATCGGCCAAATTCTTCCTTAGTTAAAATAATAATTTTTTCCCCCTCTGTGTAGTTCTATAAAAATTGGTCTAAATCCGGACCTACTGTGTTTTACATGTACCGCCCCTTACATATAAATATTCGTATAGTTCTGTGCATCATTCAAGGGCGTAGCGATTGTTTGTGGCGCCCTTTTTACTTAAATACCTAAAATGCAACTTAATTTGTTCGTTGACAAAAAGGTCGTCCCTAATTAGTGGCGCCCGAGGGGTGATCCCCCTTTTCCGACCTTGCTACGCCACTGGCATCATTGTATGTTGTATGCCTTTTAAAATAGTACGGGTAAAAGAGGGTAACTCAACGGCAAAATTGGTCCCACCTTTCAATGTGGCCTAAAAATTCAATTTTTGGTGTCTACTGTCTACTTTGAGGATCCGATGAGTCCGCAGCGATGCGGGGTGAAAAAAATAGTTTTGGGGGGGGGGGGGGAGAGAGGCCCCGAAATTAGCGTGTGGTGTTGCACCGGATGGTAGTTTTCACGCTGGGTCTAATGCACCAATTATGTTCCTCACATATATAGTTTAACTGGAAGCGATTAATAATATGAACTTGCGGTTGGTCTCATTCGACTCAACGTAAAAACGTCCATCGGGTGCAACACCACACACGGCCCATTTCGTTGAACGCAACAGCTCCCTCTAGCAAACTCAAGACACCTTTAAAACCTGACGGCAGGCGCCACAATGCCGCAGGCCAAATTTCGGGCGTATCGGACAACTATCTTAGACCTCTTGTTGAGCAATAAAAGAACTAAAGAACGTGCATGAAGAACAACAAACCAATATACAAACATCAGATTTTATAGATTTGTTAAATTATATCGGTTTTATCAATATATATCCGATTTTAGGCAATTAATCAAGTTCGAATAAATTTTAGTAATTTTGATTAAATTAATTCCTTTTTATCAATTTTGATAAAACTAATTTATTAAAATCAATTTGGTTACATTTTTTTAAACGTTATCTTTCGCCTTTCTAAATTTTATCGATTCTGATCAATTTTTAATAATATTGATCAAATTGATCAAATGTTATCAAAAATTTGATAAACTATATAGGTTTTATCAAGTTATACCAGATTTTAGGCAATTAATCATGTTTAATTAATTTTTACCAATTTTGATTAAAATTATTAATTTTGATTAAAATTATTAATTTTGATTAAAATTATTAATTTTGATCAAATTCAAACAACTAAATTCCATTTTATTAATTTTGATCAAATTCAAACAACTAAATTCCATTTTATTAATTTTGATCAAATTCAAACAACTAAATTCCATTTTATTAATTTTGATCAAATTCAAACAACTAAATTCCATTTTATTAATTTTGATCAAATTCAATTATTTTCGTTGATTTGGTGATTAGTGGGCAAATACAACTTTTGTTTTACCAAAATTCACCAATTTTCAAACTTATTTTTTCACGTAGAAATCGATAGAGATCAAGTTATTTACCGAGTTAAGTATCCCTTTACAGTCGGAGAACTCACGAGATAAAATCTCGTGCTTCGCTATCCTAATTCGACGAAAACTTATCATTAAGCCTATATTTTGTAATTAGTGTGCCTGACGAAGACCGCGAGGACGGTCGAAAGCTTGCCACGGCTTTTTGGTTTTAATAAAAAGTTTTTTACCCATGAGACCTTTTCGTAACTGTTTTCATTTTTAATAATTACCATGGACGTACTAGGTTTTCAAGTTAATTAAGCCTAGTCCCGATTATTATATGTTATCTTACCTGTTTTTCTATTTTTGAACCATATAAATACCTGAAATTAGGTATAACAACAAATTGGGGTTTTGAAATTCACTTTATGATAAGCCTTTTTTTGCGCGGGAAGATCACCTATTTGTTACCATGGTCACGCATTCTTTTCAAAGCAAATCTCGAGCCAATAAATTTAAAATGTGTTATGTCTTACACTCGACGTCATTTAAACGCCGCCTTTTTCTCGACACGCTTTCGTAACACCATGCCAATGGTACCTTAGACATTCCAAGTATATACCTATATAGTTTCCTGATCATACCCATACAAATTCTACACTGTATATTATGTACTCTCAGTTTGCAAATCCTAATGGACTTTAAACGCTTAAAACAGTGATTGGTCGACAAAATCATTTTCACTATTTTTCATTTTCGTGTAATTATTCTCGATGATTCTACTTTATAAGATTTCTATGGAATTAACCCTGTAGTGGATCGTTTTATACATACTGTGTTGTCAAAACCATTTTCGGTTGCCATGGCAAAACTAATGCCCATTGCAACTTTTCCCTTTTGAAATTTCATGTTACCATAAGGTCTACGTACCCACCTAGTTTCCACAAAATCGGTGATAATCACCTCGGGTACTCTCCTCGTTAGTAGGAATATCCAAGAAAGCTCATTTATTATTATTATTATTACTATAAGATGTTTTCGAAAACACCGTGCGAAAATGATACGTTATCGATTAACCCTGTAGCCGTTTTACCTCTGCCACTTCCTACTAGAATTGAGAACTGGGGAGTTGGGGAAATGGGTCGCCCATTTCCCCAACTGTTCATTTCGCCAACTTCGTAAAAAAATTAGTTGGCGAAATGCTCGGTTGGGGAAATGCATAGGGTTTGCAAGTTGGGGGAATGGGCAACTCATTTCCCCAACTGTTCATTTCGCCAAATTCGTAAAAAAATTAGTTGGCGAAATGCTCGGTTGGGGAAATGCATAGGGTTTGCAAGTTGGAGGAATGGGCAACTCATTTCCCCAACTGTTCATTACGCAAACTTCTTAAAAAAATTGGTTGGCGAAATGCTCGGTTGGGGAAATGCATAGGGTATGCGAGTTGGGGAAATGGGCGACTCATTTCCCCAACTGTTCATTTCGCCAACTTTGTAAAAAAATTAGTTGGCGAAATGCACGGTTGGGGAAATGCATAGGGTTTGCAAGTTGGGGGAATGGGCAACTCATTTCCCCAACTGTTCATTACGCAATATTCTTAAAAAAAATTGGTTGGCGAAATGCTCGGTTGGGGAAATGCATAGGGTTTGCGAGTTGGGGAAATGGGTGACTCATTTCCCCAACTGTTCATTTCGCCCACTTTGTAAAAAAATTAGTTGGCGAAATGCTCGGTTGGGGAAATGCATAGGGTTTGCGAGTTGGGGAAGTGAGTGACTAATTTCCCCAACTGTTCATTACGCCAACTTCATAAAAAAATTGGTTGGCGAAATGCTCGGTTGGGGAAATGCATAGGGTTTGCGAGTTGGGGAAGTGGGCGACCCATTTCCCCAACTGTTCATTACGCCAGTTTCGTAAAAAAATTATTTGGTGAAATGCTCGGTTCGGGAAATGACCGGTTGGGAAAATGCTTAGTTCAGGAAATGAACTGTTGGAGTTATGGCCATTTTTGGTTGGGGAAATGAGTAGTTGGGGAAATGCTCATTTCCCAAGTTACTTTGCCGTTGGAAATTTGCAAAAATCTTCCTTCTTAGGCAGATCAAGCTAGTTATAAAACTGAAAAAGTTTAGATAATTATAAAGTGTGACTAACATGACAGAGCTGCCAGGCTTAATCATATCAATAATTATTCAAGTTAATTAAATTCTTAATCAATTGCTAGTGTCGATTTTCCTTCAAAACTCTGTTTGACTGAACCAATTTACCGAAATTTGGTATTTCAACACGGCAATCTGCTAGATAAATGGAGTTTGGAAACTGGAAAAATTCTTCATTCTTAAGAATTAATTCAAAATTTAAATCGATTTTCTAAGTGTGTCTAACATTTACGTGTTGCCAGTTTAATTAAATCTTAAATCACTAAGGCTAATATTTTCGTTAATGTCGTTCAAATTTTTCAGCCGTTATTGCCCGACGCGTTAACTAGAAATGTATATTTCCTCTATGGATTCCGTAACTTACTTTACCGTTTTATATTTTAAAAAATTTTCCTTCTTAGGCAGATCAAGCAGAAAAAGTTGAGATAATTATAAAGTGTGACTAACATGACAGAGCTGCCAGGCTTAATCATATCAATAATAATTCAAGTTTATTATATTCTTAATCAATTGCTAGGGTCGATTTTCCTTCAAAACTCTGTTTGACTGAAGCAATTTACCGAAATTTGGTATTTCAACACGGCAATCTGCCAGATAAATGGAGTTTGGAAACTGGAAAAATTCTTCATTCTTAAGAATTAAATTAAAATTTAAATCGATTTTCTAAGTGTGTCTAACATTTAAGTGTTGCCAGTTTAATTAAATCTTAAATCACTAAGGTTAATTTTTTCGTTAATGTCTTTAAAATTTTTAAGCCGTTATTGCCCGAGGCGACTAACTAGAAATGTATATTTCTTCTAGGAATTCCGTAAGTTACTTTGCCGTTGGAAATTTGCAAAAATCTTCCTTCTTAGGCAGATCAAGCTAGTTATTAAACTGAAAAAGTTAATATAATTATGGAGTGTGACTAACATGACATAGCTGCCAGGCTTAATCATATCAATAATTATTCAAGTTTATTAAATTCTTAATCAATTGCTAGTGTCGATTTTCCTTCAAAACTCTGTTTGACTGAAGCAATTTACCGAAATTTGGTATTTCAACACGGCAATCTGTCAGATAAATGGAGTTTGGAAACTGGAAAAATTCTTCATTCTTAAGAATTAATTCTCAATTTAAATCGATTTTCTAAGTGTGTCTAGAATTTAGGTGTTGCCAGTTTTATTAAATCTTAAATCACTAAGGTTAATTTATTCGTTAATGTCGTTAAAATTTTTAAGCCGTTATTGCCCGACGCATTAACTAGAAATGTATATTTCCTCTATGGATTCCGTAACTTACTTTGCCGTTTTAAATTTGAAAAAAATTTCCTTCTTAGGCAGATCAAGCAGAAAAAGTTGAGATAATTATAAATTGTGACTTACAAGACAGAGCTGCCAGGCTTAATCATATAAATAATTATTCAAGTTTATTATATTCTTAATCAATTGCTTGTATCGATTTTCCTTCAAAACTCTGTTTGACTGAAGCAATTTACCGAAATTTGGTATTTCAACACGGCAATCTGCCAGATAAATGGAGTTTGGAAACTGGAAAAATTCTTCATTCTTAAGAATTAATTCTCAATTTAAATCGATTTTCTAAGTGTGTCTTACATTAAAGTGTTGCCAGTTTAATTAAATCTTAAATCACTAAGGTTAATTTTTTCGTTAATGTCGTTCAAATTTTTCAGCCGTTATTGCCCAACGTGACTAATTAGAAATGTATATTTCTTCTATGAATTCCGTAAGTTACTTTGCCGTTGGAAATTTGCAAAAATCTTCCTTCTTAGGCAGATCAAGCTAGTTATAAAACTGAAAAAGTTAAGATAATTATGGAGTGTGACTAACATGACATAGCTGCCAGGCTTAATCATATCAATAATTATTCAAGTTTATTAAATTCTTAATCAATTGCTAGTGTCGATTTTCCTTCAAAACTCTGTTTGACTGAAGCAATTTACCTAAATTTGGTATTTCAACTAGGCAATCTGCCAGATAAATGGAGTTTGGAAACTGGAAAAATTCTTCATTCTTAAGAATTAATTCTAAATTTAAATAGATTTTCTAATTGTGTCTAAAATTTAAGTGTTGCCAGTTTAATTAAATCTTAAATCACTAAGGTTAATATTTTCGTTAATGTCGTTCAAAATTTTCAATCGTTATTGCCCGACGCGTTAACTAGAAATGTAAATTTCGTCTATGGATTCCGTAACTTATTTTGCCGTTTAAAATTTGAAAAAATTTTCCTTCTTAGGCAGATCAAGCAGAGAAAGTGGAGATAATTATAAAGTGTGACTAACATGACAGAGCTGCCAGGCTTAATCATATCAATAATTATTCAAGTTTATTATATTCTTAATCAATTGCTAGTGTCGATTTTCCTTCAAAACTCTGTTTGACTGAAGCAATTTACCGAAATTTGTTATTTCAACACGGAAATCTGCCAGATAAATGGAGTTTGGAAACTGGAAAAATTCTTCATTCTTAAGAATTAAATTAAAATTTAAATCGATTTTCTAAGTGTGTCTAACATTTAAGTGTTGCCAGTTTAATTAAATCTTAAATCAATAAGGTTAATTTTTTCGTTAATGTCGTTAAAATTTTTAAGCCGTTATTGCCCGAGGCGACTAACTAGAAATGTATATTTCTTCTATGAATTCCGTAAGTTACTTTGCCGTTGGAAATTTGCAAAAATCTTCCTTCTTAGGCAGATCAAGCTAGTTATTAAACTGAAAAAGTTAAGATAATTATGAAGTGTGACTAACATGACAGAGCTGCCAGGCTTAATCATATCAATAATTATTCAAGTTTATTAAATTCTTAATCAATTGCTAGTGTCGATTTTCCTTCAAAACTCTGTTTGACTGAAGCAATTTACCGAAATTTGGTATTTCAACATGGCAATCTGCCAGATAAATGGAGTTTGGAAACTGGAAAAATTCTTCATTCTTAAGAATTAATTCTCAATTTAAATCGATTTTCTAAGTGTGTCTTACATTTAAGTGTTGCCAGTTTAATTAAATCTTAAATCACTAAGGTTAATTTTTTCGTTAATGTCGTTCAAATTTTTAAGCCGTTATTGCCCAATGTGACTAACTAGAAATGTATATTTCTTCTATGAATTCCGTAAGTTACTTTGCCGTTGGAAATTTGCAAAAATCTTCCTTCTTAGGCAGATCAAGCAGAGAAAGTGGAGATAATTATAAAGTGTGACTAACATGACAGAGCTGCCAGGCTTAATCATATCAATAATTATTCAAGTTTATTATATTCTTAATCAATTGCTAGTGTCGATTTTCCTTCAAAACTCTGTTTGACTGAAGCAATTTACCGAAATTTGTTATTTCAACACGGAAATCTGCCAGACAAATGAAGTTTGGAAACTGGAAAAATTCTTCATTCTTAAGAATTAAATTAAAATTTAAATCGATTTTCTAAGTGTGTCTAACATTTAAGTGTTGCCAGTTTAATTAAATCTTAAATCAATAAGGTTAATTTTTTCGTTAATGTCGTTAAAATTTTTAAGCCGTTATTGCCCGAGGCGACTAACTAGAAATGTATATTTCTTCTATGAATTCCGTAAGTTACTTTGCCGTTGGAAATTTGCAAAAATCTTCCTTCTTAGGCAGATCAAGCTAGTTATTAAACTGAAAAAGTTAAGATAATTATGGAGTGTGACTAACATGACATAGCTGCCAGGCTTAATCATATCAATAATTATTCAAGTTTATTAAATTCTTAATCAATTGCTAGTGTCGATTTTCCTTCAAAACTCTGTTTGACTGAAGCAATTTACCGAAATTTGGTATTTCAACACGGCAATCTGCCAGATAAATGGAGTTTGTTAACTGGAAAAATTCTTCATTCTTAAGAATTAATTCTCAATTTAAATCGTTTTTCTAAGTGTGTCTAACATTTAAGTGTTGCCAGTTTAATTAAATCTTAAATCACTAAGGTTAATTTTTTCGGTAATGTCGTTCAAATTTTTCAGCCGTTATTGCCCAACGTGACTAATTAGAAATGTATATTTCTTCTATGAATTCCGTAAGTTACTTTGCCGTTGGAAATTTGCAAAAATCTTCCTTCTTAGGCAGATCAAGCTAGTTATAAAACTGAAAAAGTTAAGATAATTATGGAGTGCGACTAACATAACAGAGCTGCCAGGCTTAATCATATCAATAATTATTCAAGTTTATTAAATTCTTAATCAATTGCTAGTGTCGATTTTCCTTCAAAACTCTGTTTGACTGAAGCAATTTACCTAAATTTGGTATTTCAACTAGGCAATCTGCCAGATAAATGGAGTTTGGAAACTGGAAAAATTCTTCATTCTTAAGAATTAATTCTAAATTTAAATAGATTTTCTAATTGTGTCTAAAATTTAAGTGTTGCCAGTTTAATTAAATCTTAAATCACTAAGGTTAATATTTTCGTTAATGTCGTTCAAAATTTTCAGCCGTTATTGCCCGACGCGTTAACTAGAAATGTAAATTTCGTCTATGGATTCCGTAACTTACTTTGCCGTTTAAAATTTGAAAAAATTTTCCTTCTTAGGCAGATCAAGCAGAGAAAGTGGAGATAATTATAAAGTGTGACTTACATGACAGAGCTGCCAGGCTTAATCATATCAATAATTATTCAAGTTTATTATATTCTTAATCAATTGCTAGTGTGGATTTTCCTTCAAAACTCTGTTTGACTGAAGCAATTTACCGAAATTTGGTATTTCAACATGGCAATCTGCCAGATAAATGGAGTTTGGAAACTGGAAAAATTCTTCATTCTTAAGAATTAATTCTCAATTTAAATCGATTTTCTAAGTGTGTCTTACATTTAAGTGTTGCCAGTTTAATTAAATCTTAAATCACTAAGGTTAATTTTTTCGTTAATGTCGTTCAAATTTTTAAGCCGTTATTGCCCAATGTGACTAACTAGAAATGTATATTTCTTCTATGAATTCCGTAAGTTACTTTGCCGTTGGAAATTTGCAAAAATCTTCCTTCTTAGGCAGATCAAGCTAGTTATAAAACTGAAAAAGTTAAGATAATTATGGAGTGCGACTAACATGACAGAGCTGCCAGGCTTAATCATATCAATAATTATTCAAGTTTATTAAATTCTTAATCAATTGCTAGTGTCGATTTTCCTTCAAAACTCTGTTTGACTGAAGCAATTTACCTAAATTTGGTATTTCAACTAGGCAATCTGCCAGATAAATGGAGTTTGGAAACTGGAAAAATTCTTCATTCTTAAGAATTAATTCTAAATTTAAATAGATTTTCTAATTGTGTCTAAAATTTAAGTGTTGCCAGTTTAATTAAATCTTAAATCACTAAGGTTAATATTTTCGTTAATGTCGTTCAAAATTTTCAGCCGTTATAGCCCGACGCGTTAACTAGAAATGTAAATTTCGTCTATGGATTCCGTAACTTACTTTGCCGTTTAAAATTTGAAAAAATTTTCCTTCTTAGGCAGATCAAGCAGAGAAAGTGGAGATAATTATAAAGTGTGACTAACATGACAGAGTTGCCAGGCTTAATCATATCAATAATTATTCAAGTTTATTATATTCTTAATCAATTGCTAGTGTCGATTTTCCTTCAAAACTCTGTTTGACTGAAGCAATTTACCGAAATTTGTTATTTCAACACGGAAATCTGCCAGACAAATGAAGTTTGGAAACTGGAAAAATTCTTCATTCTTAAGAATTAAATTAAAATTTAAATCGATTTTCTAAGTGTGTCTAACATTTAAGTGTTGCCAGTTTAATTAAATCTTAAATCACTAAGGTTAATTTTTTCGTTAATGTCGTTAAAATTTTTAAGCCGTTATTGCCCGAGGCGACTAACTAGAAATGTATATTTCTTCTATAAATTCCGTAAGTTACTTTGCCGTTGGAAATTTGCAAAAATCTTCCTTCTTAGGCAGATCAAGCTAGTTATTAAACTGAAAAAGTTAAGATAATTATGGAGTGTGACTAACATGACAGAGCTGCCAGGCTTAATCATATCAATAATTATTCAAGTTTATTAAATTCTTAAACAATTGCTAGTGTCGATTTTCCTTCATAACTCTGTTTGACTGAAGCAATTTACCGAAATTTGGTATTTCAACACGGCAATCTGCCAGATAAATGGAGTTTGGAAACTGAAAAAATTCTTCATTCTTAAGAATTAATTATCAATTTAATCGATTTTTTAAGTATGTCTAACATTTAAGTGTTGCCAGTTTAATTAAATCTTAAATCACTAAGGTTAATTTTTTCGTTAATGTCGTTAAAATTTTTAAGCCGTTATTGCCCGAGGCGACTAACTAGAAATGTATATTTCTTCTATAAATTCCGTAAGTTACTTTGCCGTTGGAAATTTGCAAAAATCTTCCTTCTTAGGCAGATCAAGCTAGTTATTAAACTGAAAAAGTTAAGATAATTATGGAGTGTGACTAACATGACAGAGCTGCCAGGCTTAATCATATCAATAATTATTCAAGTTTATTAAATTCTTAAACAATTGCTAGTGTCGATTTTCCTTCATAACTCTGTTTGACTGAAGCAATTTACCGAAATTTGGTATTTCAACATGGCAATCTGCCAGATAAATGGAGTTTGGAAACTGGAAAAATTCTTCATTCTTAAGAATTAATTCTCAATTTAAATCGATTTTCTAAGTGTGTCTTACATTTAAGTGTTGCCAGTTTAATTAAATCTTAAATCACTAAGGTTAATTTTTTCGTTAATGTCGTTCAAATTTTTAAGCCGTTATTGCCCAATGTGACTAACTAGAAATGTATATTTCTTCTATGAATTCCGTAAGTTACTTTGCCGTTGGAAATTTGCAAAAATCTTCCTTCTTAGGCAGATCAAGCAGAGAAAGTGGAGATAATTATAAAGTGTGACTAACATGACAGAGCTGCCAGGCTTAATCATATCAATAATTATTCAAGTTTATTATATTCTTAATCAATTGCTAGTGTCGATTTTCCTTCAAAACTCTGTTTGACTGAAGCAATTTACCGAAATTTGTTATTTCAACACGGAAATCTGCCAGACAAATGAAGTTTGGAAACTGGAAAAATTCTTCATTCTTAAGAATTAAATTAAAATTTAAATCGATTTTCTAAGTGTGTCTAACATTTAAGTGTTGCCAGTTTAATTAAATCTTAAATCAATAAGGTTAATTTTTTCGTTAATGTCGTTAAAATTTTTAAGCCGTTATTGCCCGAGGCGACTAACTAGAAATGTATATTTCTTCTATGAATTCCGTAAGTTACTTTGCCGTTGGAAATTTGCAAAAATCTTCCTTCTTAGGCAGATCAAGCTAGTTATTAAACTGAAAAAGTTAAGATAATTATGGAGTGTGACTAACATGACATAGCTGCCAGGCTTAATCATATCAATAATTATTCAAGTTTATTAAATTCTTAATCAATTGCTAGTGTCGATTTTCCTTCAAAACTCTGTTTGACTGAAGCAATTTACCGAAATTTGGTATTTCAACACGGCAATCTGCCAGATAAATGGAGTTTGTTAACTGGAAAAATTCTTCATTCTTAAGAATTAATTCTCAATAGAGAGGGGGATGTCTATCCGGTGATTGAGAATTTCATTCTCAATCACCGGATAGACACAAAGAGCTTGGCTCCAGCCGTTCACCCGCGCCTATCCCGTTCCTCCCCCACCCGCGCCCCCATCTCAATCACCAGAATTTCCAATCACCAGAATTTCTAATCACCAGAATTTCTAATCACCAGAATTTCCAATCACCAGAATTTCTAATCACCAGATTCCCCCGTTCACCGGTTGCTTTCCCCCAAACCCCATTCACTGGATACTTTATCTCTCGTTCACCAGCTCCTTTCCCCCATTGCTTTCACCCCTTCTAATCACCAGTTGCTTTCCCCCATCTCTAGGCAATAAAAACAACCATAATTGTTATCTCTCATACTATCGAACCCAATCGCTAGAAATTGGCTTTTTCCCCATTCGCTATAAATCGCAGCAGTTTGCCAGAATTAGTTTTATCTCTCCGAAATAATTAATGTACCCAAAATTGGACCGCCAGTTTATTATTCTTTTTAGGGGAATCTCTATGGGAGTTTAACATTACAATAAAGCTAAAAGGTCCAGTTTGGGGTACATTTGGTCCGAAATGGGGTACATAGGGCCGAAAATGGTGACTTTGGTCGTTTTTGGGGTACATTTGGTCCATTTTGGTCCATTTTTGGGTACATCCCTGCTTTCCCCCATCCCCATTCTCCAAAATTAGTTTTCCTCGCGCAGATATCTGGAGATTAGATTTTTACCCGTTTGCTTATCGCTTCAGAACTCCTTAATTTTCTAATCTCTAGGCAATAAAAACAAATTATTTACATTTAATTTTTTATTTTAGAACTTTGTTTTACATGTTGGTAGGTACTATCAGATATTCCATTAGATGGTTATCTTGTACATTACACAATTAAAACAAATTAAAGTAGTTAAGTTTACAGGCATTTAAATGGGGTGAAACGATCTCCTGCAACTTAATTTAATTAAAAGTTCTAACTCACGTATTTGTAGTGTTTAGCAGCAGTATCGTCTTCTTCTTCTTCTTCAGGTACAGGTGAGATGTATTTGTCAGCGACCGTAGTTGCTTTTGGCGTCGGTGGAATGTCCCATTCTAGCGAGATGTACTTTTTTTCCGATGGTGAATTATCCCTCGACGGACAGTGTGGAAAGAATCTGGCATGTTCCCATTCTGGTACGTCTCCTGATTCCCATCCTTCTAATACGCCGTGGCACTTGTAACATCGTACTTCATCGCCCCGCTGAATATAGTAGAATCCAGCCTTCGCTAGTTGCTCCTTAGTAACGTGGGGATTTTTCCAGTGACGAAAAGTTTCAAGTCGATACACTTCGATGTCCATAGCTGATCTAGACCAAATACGTTCTATAGTTTCAAATGATACATTCTCTAAGCCTACATTTACCCCTAAGTCTACTAAACCTAATTTTATCAATATGGTTTAATTTCTACGCTAAAATTCTCAATATAAACGCTTTTTTCAATATGCAAATTGTTTTAAATATGTCTAAAAATATAGTCTATTACAAAGAAAAAAATAGTTACTTACTTACTTTACGGGTAGAAATCCATTGTCGAGCTGTAGAAAAGACTGAGCGATCCGTCAGCAGGTCTTTACTCGTCAATGCGCCGTAGAGAAATGACGCATGGAAAATTAATGTATTCCTATCTTGTTGAGAATAATTCATCACGTGATCTAAACTTCAAATAACCCTCAAATTCTATTGGCTGTCTCTCTCTGACAGTTTAAACTGCCTCTAATGATTGACGACACATATTAACCCACTTGAGTATTTGGAAAAAACCCTTTGCTACTCGAAGGAGAGTTTTGGAAATACCACGTTGACGATATCAAAATCGAGCTCTCACTTGAAAATGTTTACGGAAAACAATCCTCTTGGAAAATTGAGTTACGTAGAAGATTGCTAAAAAATGGCTAAGTGTTATGTTTTTTTCAATAACGAGTCTTATTTTTACATTTTAAAGTATTTATTAAGAGTGAAAAATCCCATGACTACACTGACGGCATATCTTAAGTGCCGGTGGAAAAAAATCCATTGCTCAAAGTTCAGTTATCTTATTAAACGTGCGCGTGCACAGAAAAATGAACGAGTCACGTGATAGTAACTTAATTTCTACGCTAATCTTACCCCTACTAGGCCTAATTTCTGTCTAATACATTTCCAATATATATATATATAAAAGAATGCCTAAAAATTTCATTTTAAATATAATAAAATAGCCTAGCTGATTATTATTATTATTATTATAACTTACTTTTCAGCGTGACCTTCAATGACTATTCCCAATGCTAAGACTCTTTATTGAGATAACGAAAACTTTTAGTATACTATTAATACCATTTTGCGAACTACAGTGAAAAAAGTTACAATTTTACGGTAGAAACGTTTTCAAAATACCATTCTCATTTTAAACGCTTTTTCAATAACTTAATTGTCTAAAATATATACTCTACAACAAAAACAAAATAGTAAATTACTTTCTACGCTAATCTTGGCCTAAAAAAAAAGCAAAATACTAAATTTAATTTTTAACTCTAATTCAGATTCCTACCTGGTAAGCCTAAATTTGATATACTAAGTATAATATGCCTTAAAGTTCAAATACTGTCTAATACAATAAATATTCATGAAAAATTCTTACTTTGTATGTACAATGAACGCTCCAAAAGGCTGAAAATGTAACATGGGACAAGACAGAATTTCTACACAAACCTTTCCGATTGTATCGTCAAATAAAACTAATTTTTTGCGCCACCTGTTGCCAATTCTTGGATGTACGAGTCTTTTCCGTACTTTGCCAACTCATTGGTCATGTCTCCTGGGACAAAGAGAGCAGCCAGTTCGTCATTGCGAAGTAACTGGTGGATGTTGTGTATTTCCAAAAATTAAAAAAAATAATAGTATGCGTGTTTTTCTAGTATGTTTTCACCTATATTTACGTATTGTAATCTATTTTAACGTATTGAACGTAGAGTCAGAGGTTTTTGCAGCATTTTACTACCTATATTTATTATAAAATAAATTAGTTTCATTTCGTAATAACAATCGTACAATCTCTGGATACTATCGAAGCTATGTATGTTTAATTCCCGATTTTTTTTAGGTATATGTTCATATTATAGCCGTCCTCAGGTTATCTATATAAAAACAAATGGTTGTATAAAAAAAAATGATAAGAAAGAATAATAAAATTGTTGATTTAAAACAGAATGTTTGAGTTTTCTTAAATTTATAACATATACATTTCTACATGGTTTTATTTCATTGTAATAAAGTCTCTAACACTTATGAATAGATAATTGTATAATTGATTTACACATTATTAGAGTTAGAAATTTAGTCTTAGCAATTTACACTTTGCCTGTTTCTTAGGCCCGAGGTTTGCTTTTAAAACATCAATGCAATTAAGTTAAAAATATAAACACAATACAACTAATTTAATTATTTTTAACTGAATTGAAAACCTTGATATATATTTTTTTTTTAAAACTGTGTTTTATGTTATACAATTTCAAATGCAGGTATTGTGTACAGTACAGTACAAATGCATAATTTAATGAAGCAATTCTAATTTTAATACTTATATTTAATGAAATAGGAAAAATCTATTTCTAAAACCCTATTTTGTAACTCAAAAGGAACTTAAAGAAACTGGAAGAGTTTCACATGGAATTGGGATTAGTGAGCAGCCATTATCACGTTACAATATGGTTTTTGTTATGGAACCAATGACAATAAGCTTTAAACTTGGCTTACTTTGATAAAAAACGTCTCTTATTCCCCCAAGAACATGTATATTTATCGAGAATGTACTAGCTCTATTGGACATTTTGGAGGAAGGGCTAACTAAAATCTATGCTTGTTTTACGAAATTAATTAGCGTATTTTTAAAAAAAAAAAAACCATGTATTCTTAACAAATGCATTCATGTTAGGATATGATTTATGGAAAATGTACTTTCATGGGTTAAGGTTAGAAATTTAGTCTTAACTATTTACACTTTACAGGTTTTTTAGGTCTAGCTTTAATTTTTTACGTATTGGAAAATGTATTTCAGCGTATTCTTATAAAAAAAAACAGTAAGCATCGAATATATTTCCGAATTAATTAATATTTTCATACAATAAACTATAAATTGGCTTATCTTTGATAAAAAAAAACCGTCTCTTATTCCCAAGAACTGGTTTATTTTTCGAGAATGTGCTAGTGCGATTAGATCTAATGGTAGTAAGACGCCCTAACATTTATGCATAGGGGCTCGTGACGTACCGATTCTCACGTGACTTGTTCATTTTTCCGAGCGAGCGCGCGCGTACCATTGATAAGATAGCTGAACTTAGTTTTATTTGACGATACAATCGGAAAGGTTTGTGTAGAAATTCTGTCTTGTCCCATGTTACATTTTCAGCCTTTTGGAGCGTTCATTGTACATACAAAGTAAGAATTTTTCATGAATATTTATTGTATTAGACAGTATTTGAACTTTAAGGCATATTATACTTAGTATATCAAATTTAGGCTTACCAGGTAGGAATCTGAATTAGAGTTAAAAATTAAATTTAGTATTTTGCTTTTTTTTTAGGCCAAGATTAGCGTAGAAAGTAATTTACTATTTTGTTTTTGTTGTAGAGTATATATTTTAGACAATTAAGTTATTGAAAAAGCGTTTAAAATGAGAATGGTATTTTGAAAACGTTTCTACCGTAAAATTGTAACTTTTTTCACTGTAGTTCGCAAAATGGTATTAATAGTATACTAAAAGTTTTCGTTATCTCAATAAAGAGTCTTAGCATTGGGAATAGTCATTGAAGGTCACGCTGAAAAGTAAGTTATAATAATAATAATAATAATCAGCTAGGCTATTTTATTATATTTAAAATGAAATTTTTAGGCATTCTTTTATATATATATATATTGGAAATGTATTAGACAGAAATTAGGCCTAGTAGGGGTAAGATTAGCGTAGAAATTAAGTTACTATCACGTGACTCGTTCATTTTTCTGTGCACGCGCACGTTTAATAAGATAACTGAACTTTGAGCAATGGATTTTTTTCCACCGGCACTTAAGATATGCCGTCAGTGTAGTCATGGGATTTTTCACTCTTAATAAATACTTTAAAATGTAAAAATAAGACTCGTTATTGAAAAAAACATAACACTTAGCCATTTTTTAGCAATCTTCTACGTAACTCAATTTTCCAAGAGGATTGTTTTCCGTAAACATTTTCAAGTGAGAGCTCGATTTTGATATCGTCAACGTGGTATTTCCAAAACTCTCCTTCGAGTAGCAAAGGGTTTTTTCCAAATACTCAAGTGGGTTAATATGTGTCGTCAATCATTAGAGGCAGTTTAAACTGTCAGAGAGAGACAGCCAATAGAATTTGAGGGTTATTTGAAGTTTAGATCACGTGATGAATTATTCTCAACAAGATAGGAATACATTAATTTTCCATGCGTCATTTCTCTACGGCGCATTGACGAGTAAAGACCTGCTGACGGATCGCTCAGTCTTTTCTACAGCTCGACAATGGATTTCTACCCGTAAAGTAAGTAAGTAACTATTTTTTTCTTTGTAATAGACTATATTTTTAGACATATTTAAAACAATTTGCATATTGAAAAAAGCGTTTATATTGAGAATTTTAGCGTAGAAATTAAACCATATTGATAAAATTAGGTTTAGTAGACTTAGGGGTAAATGTAGGCTTAGAGAATGTATCATTTGAAACTATAGAACGTATTTGGTCTAGATCAGCTATGGACATCGAAGTGTATCGACTTGAAACTTTTCGTCACTGGAAAAATCCCCACGTTACTAAGGAGCAACTAGCGAAGGCTGGATTCTACTATATTCAGCGGGGCGATGAAGTACGATGTTACAAGTGCCACGGCGTATTAGAAGGATGGGAATCAGGAGACGTACCAGAATGGGAACATGCCAGATTCTTTCCACACTGTCCGTCGAGGGATAATTCACCATCGGAAAAAAAGTACATCTCGCTAGAATGGGACATTCCACCGACGCCAAAAGCAACTACGGTCGCTGACAAATACATCTCACCTGTACCTGAAGAAGAAGAAGAAGACGATACTGCTGCTAAACACTACAAATACGTGAGTTAGAACTTTTAATTAAATTAAGTTGCAGGAGATCGTTTCACCCCATTTAAATGCCTGTAAACTTAACTACTTTAATTTGTTTTAATTGTGTAATGTACAAGATAACCATCTAATGGAATATCTGATAGTACCTACCAACATGTAAAACAAAGTTCTAAAATAAAAAATTAAATGTAAATAATTTGTTTTTATTGCCTAGAGATTAGAAAATTAAGGAGTTCTGAAGCGATAAGCAAACGGGTAAAAATCTAATCTCCAGATATCTGCGCGAGGAAAACTAATTTTGGAGAATGGGGATGGGGGAAAGCAGGGATGTACCCAAAAATGGACCAAAATGGACCAAATGTACCCCAAAAACGACCAAAGTCACCATTTTCGGCCCTATGTACCCCATTTCGGACCAAATGTACCCCAAACTGGACCTTTTAGCTTTATTGTAATGTTAAACTCCCATAGAGATTCCCCTAAAAAGAATAATAAACTGGCGGTCCAATTTTGGGTACATTAATTATTTCGGAGAGATAAAACTAATTCTGGCAAACTGCTGCGATTTATAGCGAATGGGGAAAAAGCCAATTTCTAGCGATTGGGTTCGATAGTATGAGAGATAACAATTATGGTTGTTTTTATTGCCTAGAGATGGGGGAAAGCAACTGGTGATTAGAAGGGGTGAAAGCAATGGGGGAAAGGAGCTGGTGAACGAGAGATAAAGTATCCAGTGAATGGGGTTTGGGGGAAAGCAACCGGTGAACGGGGGAATCTGGTGATTAGAAATTCTGGTGATTGGAAATTCTGGTGATTAGAAATTCTGGTGATTAGAAATTCTGGTGATTGGAAATTCTGGTGATTGAGATGGGGGCGCGGGTGGGGGAGGAACGGGATAGGCGCGGGTGAACGGCTGGAGCCAAGCTCTTTGTGTCTATCCGGTGATTGAGAATGAAATTCTCAATCACCGGATAGACATCCCCCTCTCTCTCAATTTAAATCGTTTTTCTAAGTGTGTCTAACATTTAAGTGTTGCCAGTTTAATTAAATCTTAAATCACTAAGGTTAATTTTTTCGGTAATGTCGTTCAAATTTTTCAGCCGTTATTGCCCAACGTGACTAATTAGAAATGTATATTTCTTCTATGAATTCCGTAAGTTACTTTGCCGTTGGAAATTTGCAAAAATCTTCCTTCTTAGGCAGATCAAGCTAGTTATAAAACTGAAAAAGTTAAGATAATTATGGAGTGCGACTAACATAACAGAGCTGCCAGGCTTAATCATATCAATAATTATTCAAGTTTATTAAATTCTTAATCAATTGCTAGTGTCGATTTTCCTTCAAAACTCTGTTTGACTGAAGCAATTTACCTAAATTTGGTATTTCAACTAGGCAATCTGCCAGATAAATGGAGTTTGGAAACTGGAAAAATTCTTCATTCTTAAGAATTAATTCTAAATTTAAATAGATTTTCTAATTGTGTCTAAAATTTAAGTGTTGCCAGTTTAATTAAATCTTAAATCACTAAGGTTAATATTTTCGTTAATGTCGTTCAAAATTTTCAGCCGTTATTGCCCGACGCGTTAACTAGAAATGTAAATTTCGTCTATGGATTCCGTAACTTACTTTGCCGTTTAAAATTTGAAAAAATTTTCCTTCTTAGGCAGATCAAGCAGAGAAAGTGGAGATAATTATAAAGTGTGACTTACATGACAGAGCTGCCAGGCTTAATCATATCAATAATTATTCAAGTTTATTATATTCTTAATCAATTGCTAGTGTGGATTTTCCTTCAAAACTCTGTTTGACTGAAGCAATTTACCGAAATTTGTTATTTCAACACGGAAATCTGCCAGATAAATGGAGTTTGGAAACTGGAAAAATTCTTCATTCTTAAGAATTAAATTAAAATTTAAATCGATTTTCTAAGTGTGTCTAACATTTAAGTGTTGGCAGTTTAATTAAATCTTAAATCAATAAGGTTAATTTTTTCGTTAATGTCGTTAAAATTTTTAAGCCGTTATTGCCCGAGGCGACTAACTAGAAATGTATATTTCTTCTATGAATTCCGTAAGTTACTTTGCCGTTGGAAATTTGCAAAAATCTTCCTTCTTAGGCAGATCAAGCTAGTTATTAAACTGAAAAAGTTAAGATAATTATGGAGTGTGACTAACATGACATAGCTGCCAGGCTTAATCATATCAATAATTATTCAAGTTTATTAAATTCTTAATCAATTGCTAGTGTCGATTTTCCTTCAAAACTCTGTTTGACTGAAGCAATTTACCGAAATTTGGTATTTCAACACGGCAATCTGTCAGATAAATGGAGTTTGGAAACTGGAAAAATTCTTCATTTTTAAGAATTAATTCTCAATTTAAATCGATTTTCTAAGTGTGTCTAGAATTTAGGTGTTGCCAGTTTTATTAAATCTTAAATCACTAAGGTTAATTTATTCGTTAATGTCGTTAAAATTTTTAAGCCGTTATTGCCCGACGCATTAACTAGAAATGTATATTTCCTCTATGGATTCCGTAACTTACTTTGCCGTTTTAAATTTGAAAAAAATTTCCTTCTTAGGCAGATCAAGCAGAAAAAGTTGAGATAATTATAAATTGTGACTTACAAGACAGAGCTGCCAGGCTTAATCATATAAATAATTATTCAAGTTTATTATATTCTTAATCAATTGCTTGTATCGATTTTCCTTCAAAACTCTGTTTGACTGAAGCAATTTACCGAAATTTGGTATTTCAACACGGCAATCTGCCAGATAAATGGAGTTTGGAAACTGGAAAAATTCTTCATTCTTAAGAATTAATTCTCAATTTAAATCGATTTTCTAAGTGTGTCTTACATTTAAGTGTTGCCAGTTTAATTAAATCTTAAATCACTAAGGTTAATTTTTTCGTTAATGTCGTTCAAATTTTTCAGCCGTTATTGCCCAACGTGACTAATTAGAAATGTATATTTCTTCTATGAATTCCGTAAGTTACTTTGCCGTTGGAAATTTGCAAAAATCTTCCTTCTTAGGCAGATCAAGCTAGTTATAAAACTGAAAAAGTTAAGATAATTATGGAGTGTGACTAACATGACATAGCTGCCAGGCTTAATCATATCAATAATTATTCAAGTTTATTAAATTCTTAATCAATTGCTAGTGTCGATTTTACTTCAAAACTCTGTTTGACTGAAGCAATTTACCGAAATTTGGTATTTCAACACGGCAATCTGCCAGATAAATGGAGTTTGTTAACTGGAAAAATTCTTCATTCTTAAGAATTAATTCTCAATTTAAATCGATTTTCTAAGTGTGTCTAACATTTAAGTGTTGCCAGTTTAATTAAATCTTAAATCACTAAGGTTAATTTTTTCGGTAATGTCGTTCAAATTTTTCAGCCGTTATTGCCCAACGTGACTAATTAGAAATGTATATTTCTTCTATGAATTCCGTAAGTTACTTTGCCGTTGGAAATTTGCAAAAATCTTCCTTCTTAGGCAGATCAAGCTAGTTATAAAACTGAAAAAGTTAAGATCATTATGGAGTGCGACTTACATAACAGAGCTGCCAGGCTTAATCATATCAATAATTATTCAAGTTTATTAAATTCTTAATCAATTGCTAGTGTCGATTTTCCTTCAAAACTCTGTTTGACTGAAGCAATTTACCTAAATTTGGTATTTCAACTAGGCAATCTGCCAGATAAATGGAGTTTGGAAACTGGAAAAATTCTTCATTCTTAAGAATTAATTCTAAATTTAAATAGATTTTCTAATTGTGTCTAAAATTTAAGTGTTGCCAGTTTAATTAAATCTTAAATCACTAAGGTTAATATTTTCGTTAATGTCGTTCAAAATTTTCAGCCGTTATTGCCCGACGCGTTAACTAGAAATGTAAATTTCGTCTATGGATTCCGTAACTTACTTTGCCGTTTAAAATTTGAAAAAATTTTCCTTCTTAGGCAGATCAAGCAGAGAAAGTGGAGATAATTATAAAGTGTGACTAACATGACAGAGCTGCCAGGCTTAATCATATCAATAATTATTCAAGTTTATTATATTCTTAATCAATTGCTAGTGTCGATTTTCCTTCAAAACTCTGTTTGACTGAAGCAATTTACCGAAATTTGTTATTTCAACACGGAAATCTGCCAGATAAATGGAGTTTGGAAACTGGAAAAATTCTTCATTCTTAAGAATTAAATTAAAATTTAAATCGATTTTCTAAGTGTGTCTAACATTTAAGTGTTGCCAGTTTAATTAAATCTTAAATCAATAAGGTTAATTTTTTCGTTAATGTCGTTAAAATTTTTAAGCCGTTATTGCCCGAGGCGACTAACTAGAAATGTATATTTCTTCTATGAATTCCGTAAGTTACTTTGCCGTTGGAAATTTGCAAAAATCTTCCTTCTTAGGCAGATCAAGCTAGTTATTAAACTGAAAAAGTTAAGATAATTATGAAGTGTGACTAACATGACAGAGCTGCCAGGCTTAATCATATCAATAATTATTCAAGTTTATTAAATTCTTAATCAATTGCTAGTGTCGATTTTCCTTCAAAACTCTGTTTGACTGAAGCAATTTACCGAAATTTGGTATTTCAACATGGCAATCTGCCAGATAAATGGAGTTTGGAAACTGGAAAAATTCTTCATTCTTAAGAATTAATTCTCAATTTAAATCGATTTTCTAAGTGTGTCTTACATTTAAGTGTTGCCAGTTTAATTAAATCTTAAATCACTAAGGTTAATTTTTTCGTTAATGTCGTTCAAATTTTTAAGCCGTTATTGCCCAATGTGACTAACTAGAAATGTATATTTCTTCTATGAATTCCGTAAGTTACTTTGCCGTTGGAAATTTGCAAAAATCTTCCTTCTTAGGCAGATCAAGCTAGTTATAAAACTGAAAAAGTTAAGATAATTATGGAGTGCGACTAACATGACAGAGCTGCCAGGCTTAATCATATCAATAATTATTCAAGTTTATTAAATTCTTAATCAATTGCTAGTGTCGATTTTCCTTCAAAACTCTGTTTGACTGAAGCAATTTACCTAAATTTGGTATTTCAACTAGGCAATCTGCCAGATAAATGGAGTTTGGAAACTGGAAAAATTCTTCATTCTTAAGAATTAATTCTAAATTTAAATAGATTTTCTAATTGTGTCTAAAATTTAAGTGTTGCCAGTTTAATTAAATCTTAAATCACTAAGGTTAATATTTTCGTTAATGTCGTTCAAAATTTTCAGCCGTTATAGCCCGACGCGTTAACTAGAAATGTAAATTTCGTCTATGGATTCCGTAACTTACTTTGCCGTTTAAAATTTGAAAAAATTTTCCTTCTTAGGCAGATCAAGCAGAGAAAGTGGAGATAATTATAAAGTGTGACTAACATGACAGAGTTGCCAGGCTTAATCATATCAATAATTATTCAAGTTTATTATATTCTTAATCAATTGCTAGTGTCGATTTTCCTTCAAAACTCTGTTTGACTGAAGCAATTTACCGAAATTTGTTATTTCAACACGGAAATCTGCCAGACAAATGAAGTTTGGAAACTGGAAAAATTCTTCATTCTTAAGAATTAAATTAAAATTTAAATCGATTTTCTAAGTGTGTCTAACATTTAAGTGTTGCCAGTTTAATTAAATCTTAAATCACTAAGGTTAATTTTTTCGTTAATGTCGTTAAAATTTTTAAGCCGTTATTGCCCGAGGCGACTAACTAGAAATGTATATTTCTTCTATAAATTCCGTAAGTTACTTTGCCGTTGGAAATTTGCAAAAATCTTCCTTCTTAGGCAGATCAAGCTAGTTATTAAACTGAAAAAGTTAAGATAATTATGGAGTGTGACTAACATGACAGAGCTGCCAGGCTTAATCATATCAATAATTATTCAAGTTTATTAAATTCTTAAACAATTGCTAGTGTCGATTTTCCTTCATAACTCTGTTTGACTGAAGCAATTTACCGAAATTTGGTATTTCAACACGGCAATCTGCCAGATAAATGGAGTTTGGAAACTGAAAAAATTCTTCATTCTTAAGAATTAATTATCAATTTAATCGATTTTTTAAGTATGTCTAACATTTAAGTGTTGCCAGTTTAATTAAATCTTAAATCACTAAGGTTAATTTTTTCGTTAATGTCGTTAAAATTTTTAAGCCGTTATTGCCCGAGGCGACTAACTAGAAATGTATATTTCTTCTATAAATTCCGTAAGTTACTTTGCCGTTGGAAATTTGCAAAAATCTTCCTTCTTAGGCAGATCAAGCTAGTTATTAAACTGAAAAAGTTAAGATAATTATGGAGTGTGACTAACATGACAGAGCTGCCAGGCTTAATCATATCAATAATTATTCAAGTTTATTAAATTCTTAAACAATTGCTAGTGTCGATTTTCCTTCATAACTCTGTTTGACTGAAGCAATTTACCGAAATTTGGTATTTCAACACGGCAATCTGCCAGATAAATGGAGTTTGGAAACTGAAAAAATTCTTCATTCTTAAGAATTAATTCTCAATTTAATCGATTTTCTAAGTATGTCTAACATTTAAGTGTTGCCAGTTTAATTAAATCTTAAATCACTAAGGTTAATTTTTTCGTTAATGTCGTTAAAATTTTTAAGCCGTTATTGCCCGAGGCGACTAACTAGAAATGTATATTTCTTCTATAAATTCCGTAAGTTACTTTGCCGTTGGAAATTTGCAAAAATCTTCCTTCTTAGGCAGATCAAGCAGAGAAAGTGGAGATAATTATAAAGTGTGACTAACATGACAGAGCTGCCAGGCTTAATCTTATCAATAATTATTCAAGTTTATTAAATGTTTAATCAATTACTAGTGTCGATTTTCCTTCAAAACTCTGTTTGACTGAAGCAAATTACCGAAATTTGGTATTTCAACACGGCAATCTGCCAGATAAATGGAGTTTGGAAACTGAAAAAATTCTTCATTCTTAAGAATTAATTCTCAATTTAATCGATTTTCTAAGTATGTCTAACATTTAAGTGTTGCCAGTTTAATTAAATCTTAAATCACTAAGGTTAATTTTTTCGTTAATGTCGTTAAAATTTTTAAGCCGTTATTGCCCGAGGCGACTAACTAGAAATGTATATTTCTTCTATAAATTCCGTAAGTTACTTTGCCGTTGGAAATTTGCAAAAATCTTCCTTCTTAGGCAGATCAAGCAGAGAAAGTGGAGATAATTATAAAGTGTGACTAACATGACAGAGCTGCCAGGCTTAATCTTATCAATAATTATTCAAGTTTATTAAATGTTTAATCAATTGCTAGTGTCGATTTTCCTTCAAAACTCTGTTTGACTGAAGCAATTTACCGAAATTTGTTATTTCAACACGGCAATCTGCCAGATAAATGGAGTTTGGAAACTGGAAAAATTCTTCATTCTTAAGAATTAAATTAAAATTTAAATCGATTTTCTAAGTGTGTCTTACATTTAAGTGTTGCCAGTTTAATTAAATCTTTAATCAATAAGGTTAATTTTTTCGTTAATGTCGTTAAAATTTTTAAGCCGTTATTGCCCGAGGCGACTAACTAGAAATGTATATTTCTTCTATGAATTCCGTAAGTTACTTTGCCGTTGGAAATTTGCAAAAATCTTCCTTCTTAGGCAGATCAAGCTAGTTATTAAACTGAAAAAGTTAAGATAATTATGGAGTGTGACTAACATGACAGAGCTGCCAGGCTTAATCATATCAATAATTATTCAAGTTTATTAAATTCTTAAACAATTGCTAGTGTCGATTTTCCTTCAAAACTCTGTTTGACTGAAGCAATTTACCGAAATTTGGTATTTCAACATGGCAATCTGCCAGATAAATGGAGTTTGGAAACTGGAAAAATTCTTCATTCTTAAGAATTAATTCTCAATTTAAATCGATTTTCTAAGTGTGTCTAACATTTAAGTGTTGCCAGTTTAATTAAATCTTAAATCACTTATGTTAATTTTTTCGTTAATGTCGTTAAAATTTTTAAGCCGTTATAGCCCAAGGCGACTTACTAGAAATGTATATTTCTTCTATGAATTCCGTAAGTTACTTTGCCGTTGGAAATTTGCAAAAATCTTCCTTCTTAGACAGATCAAGCTAGTTATTAAACTGAAAAAGTTAAGATAATTATGGAGTGTGACTAACATGACAGAGCTCCCAGGCTTAATCATATCAATAATTACTCAAGTTTATTAAATTCTTAATCAATTGCTAGTGTCGATTTTCCTTCAAAACTCTGTTTGACTGAAGCAAATTACCGAAATTTGGTATTTCAACACTGCAATTTGCCAGATAAATGGAGTTTGGAAACTGAAAAAATTCTTCATTCTTAAGAATTAATTCAAAATTTAAATCGATTTTCTAAGTGTGTCTAACATTGAAGTGTTGCCAGTTTAATTAAATCTTAAATGAGAAAGGTTAATTTTTTCGTTTATGTCGTTCAAATTTTTAAGCCGTTATTGCCCGAGGCGACTAACTAGAAATGTATATTTCTTCTATGAATTCCGTAAGTTACTTTGCCGTTGGAAATTTGCAAAAATCTTCCTTCTTAGGCAGATCAAGCTAGTTATAAAACTGAAAAAGTTAAGATAATTATGGAGTGTGAATAACATGACAGAGCTGCCAGGCTTAATCATATCAATAATTATTCAAGTTTATTAAATTCTTAATCAATTGCTAGTGTCGATTTTCCTTCAAAACTCTGTTTGACTGAAGCAATTTACCGAAATTTGGTATTTCAACACGGCAATCTGCCAGATAAATGGAGTTTTGAAACTGGAAAAATTCTTCATTCTTAAGAAGTAATTAAAAATTTAAATCGATTTTCTAAGTGTGTCTAACATTTAAGTGTTGCCAGTTTAATTAAATCTTTAATCAATAAGGTTAATTTTTTCGTTAATGTCGTTAAAATTTTTAAGCCGTTATTGCCCGAGGCGACTAACTAGAAATGTATATTTCTTCTATGAATTCCGTAAGTTACTTTGCCGTTGTAAATTTGCAAAAATCTTCCTTCTTAGGCAGATCAAGCTAGTTATTAAACTGAAAAAGTTAAGATAATTATGGAGTGTGACTAACATGACAGAGCTGCCAGGCTTAATCATATCAATAATTATTCAAGTTTATTAAATTCTTAAACAATTGCTAGTGTCGATTTTCCTTCAAAACTCGGTTTGACTGAAGCAATTTACCGAAATTTGGTATTTCAACATGGCAATCTGCCAGATAAATGGAGTTTGGAAACTGGAAAAATTCTTCATTCTTAAGAATTAATTCTCAATTTAAATCGATTTTCTAAGTGTGTCTAACATTTAAGTGTTGCCAGTTTAATTAAATCTTAAATCACTTATGTTAATTTTTTCGTTAATGTCGTTAAAATTTTTAAGCCGTTATAGCCCGAGGCGACTTACTAGAAATGTATATTTCTTCTATGAATTCCGTAACTTACTTTGCCGTTTTAAATTTGAAAAAAATTTCCTTCTTAGGCAGATCAAGCAGAGAAAGTGGAGATAATTATAAAGTGTGACTAACATGACAGAGCTGCCAGGCTTAATCATATCAATAATTATCAAGTTTATTATATTCTTAATCAATTGCTAGTGTCGATTTTCCTTCAAAACTCTGTTTGACTGAAGCAATTTACCGAAATTTGTTATTTCAACACGGCAATCTGCCAGATAAATGGAGTTTGGAAACTGGACAAATTCTTCATTCTTAAGAATTAAATTAAAATTTAAATCGATTTTCTAAGTGTGTCTAACATTTAAGTGTTGCCAGTTTAATTAAATCTTTAATCAATAAGGTTAATTTTTTCGTTAATGTCGTTAAAATTTTTAAGCCGTTATTGCCCGAGGCGACTAACTAGAAATGTATATTTCTTCTATGAATTCCGTAAGTTACTTTGCCGTTGGAAATTTGCAAAAATCTTCCTTCTTAGGCAGATCAAGCTAGTTATTAAACTGAAAAAGTAAAGATAATTATGGAGTGTGACTAACATGACAGAGCTGCCAGGCTTAATCTTATCAATAATTATTCAAGTTTATTAAATGTTTAATCAATTGCTAGTGTCGATTTTCCTTCAAAACTCTGTTTGACTGAAGCAAATTACCGAAATTTGGTATTTCAACACGGCAATCTGCCAGATAAATGGAGTTTGGAAACTGGAAAAATTCTTCATTCTTAAGAATTAATTCTAAATTTAAATAGATTTTCTAATTGTGTCTAACATTTAAGTGTTGCCAGTTTAATTAAATCTTAAATCACTAAGGTTAATATTTTCGTTAATGTCGTTAAAAATTTTCAGCCGTTATTGCCTGACGCGTTAACTAGAAATGTAAATTTCCTCTATGGATTCCGTAACTTACTTTGCCGTTTTAAATTTGAAAAAAATTTCCTTCTTAGGCAGATCAAGCAGAGAAAGTGGAGATAATTATAAAGTGTGACTAACATGACAGAGCTGCCAGGCTTAATCATATCAATAATTATCAAGTTTATTATATTCTTAATCAATTGCTAGTGTCGATTTTCCTTCAAAACTCTGTTTGACTGAAGCAATTTACCGAAATTTGTTATTTCAACACGGCAATCTGCCAGATAAATGGAGTTTGGAAACTGGACAAATTCTTCATTCTTAAGAATTAAATTAAAATTAAAATCGATTTTCTAAGTGTGTCTAACATTTAAGTGTTGCCAGTTTAATTAAATCTTTAATCAATAAGGTTAATTTTTTCGTTAATGTCGTTAAAATTTTTAAGCCGTTATTGCCCGAGGCGACTAACTAGAAATGTATATTTCTTCTATGAATTCCGTAAGTTACTTTGCCGTTGGAAATTTGCAAAAATCTTCCTTCTTAGGCAGATCAAGCTAGTTATTAAACTGAAAAAGTAAAGATAATTATGGAGTGTGACTAACATGACAGAGCTTTCAGGCTTAATCATATCAATAATTATTCAAGTTTATTAAATTCTTAAACAATTGCTAGTGTCGATTTTCCTTCAAAACTCTGTTTGACTGAAGCAATTTACCGAAATTTGGTATTTCATTATGGCAATCTGCCAGATAAATGGAGTTTGGAAACTGGAAAAATTCTTCATTCTTAAGAATGAATTCTCAATTTAAATCGATTTTCTAAGTGTGTCTAACATTTAAGTGTTGCCAGTTTAATTAAATCTTAAATCACTAATGTTAATTTTTTCGTTAATGTCGTTAAAATTTTTAAGCCGTTATAGCCCGAGGCGACTTACTAGAAATGTATATTTCTTCTATGAATTCCGTAAGTTACTTTGCCGTTGGAAATTTGCAAAAATCTTCCTTCTTAGGCAGATCAAGCTAGTTATTAAACTGAAAAAGTTAAGATAATTATGGAGTGTGACTAACATGACAGAGCTGCCAGGCTTAATCATATCAATAATTATTCAAGTTTATTAAATTCTTAATCAATTGCTAGTGTCGATTTTCCTTCAAAACTCTGTTTGACTGAAGCAAATTACCGAAATTTGGTATTTCAACACTGCAATCTGCCAGATAAATGGAGTTTGGAAACTGGAAAAATTCTTCATTCTTAAGAATTAATTCAAAATTTAAATCGATTTTCTAAGTGTGTCTAACATTGAAGTGTTGCCAATTTAATTAAATCTTAAATGAGAAAGGTTAATTTTTTCGTTTATGTCGTTCAAATTTTTAAGCCGTTATTGCCCGAGGCAACTAACTAGAAATGTATATTTCTTCTATGAATTCCGTAAGTTACTTTGCCGTTGGAAATTTGCAAAAATCTTCCTTCTTAGGCAGATCAAGCTAGTTATAAAACTGAAAAAGTTAAGATAATTATGGAGTGTGAATAACATGACAGAGCTGCCAGGCTTAATCATATCAATAATTATTCAAGTTTATTAAATTCTTAATCAATTGCTAGTGTCGATTTTCCTTCAAAACTCTGTTTGACTGAAGCAATTTACCGAAATTTGGTATTTCAACACGGCAATCTGCCAGATAAATGGAGTTTTGAAACTGGAAAAATTCTTCATTCTTATGAAGTAATTAAAAATTTAAATCGATTTTCTAAGTGTGTCTAACATTTAAGTGTTGCCAGTTTAATTAAATCTTAAATGAGAAAGGTTAATTTTTTCGTTTATGTCGTTCAAATTTTTAAGCCGTTATTGCCCGAGGCGACTAACTAGAAATGTATATTTCCTCTATGGATTCCGTAACTTACTTTGCCGTTTTAAATTTGAAAAATTTTTCCTTCTTAGGCAGATCAAGCTAGTTATAAAACTGAAAAAGTTAAGATAATTATCGAGTGTGACTAACATGACAGAGCTGCCAGGCTTAATCATATCAATAATTATTCAAGTTTATTAAATTCTTAATCAATAGCTAGTGTCGATTTTCCTTCAAAACTCTGTTTGACTGAAGCAATTTACCGAAATTTGTTATTTCAACACGGCAATCTGCCAGATAAATGGAGTTTGGAAACTGGAAAAATTCTTCATTCTTAAGAATTAAATTAAAATTTAAATCGATTTTCTAAGTGTGTCTTACATTTAAGTGTTGCCAGTTTAATTAAATCTTTAATCAATAAGGTTAATTTTTTCGTTAATGTCGTTAAAATTTTTAAGCCGTTATTGCCCGAGGCGACTAACTAGAAATGTATATTTCTTCTATGAATTCCGTAAGTTACTTTGCCGTTGGAAATTTGCAAAAATCTTCCTTCTTAGGCAGATCAAGCTAGTTATTAAACTGAAAAAGTTAAGATAATTATGGAGTGTGACTAACATGACAGAGCTGCCAGGCTTAATCATATCAATAATTATTCAAGTTTATTAAATTCTTAAACAATTGCTAGTGTCGATTTTCCTTCAAAACTCTGTTTGACTGAAGCAATTTACCGAAATTTGGTATTTCAACACTGCAATTTGCCAGATAAATGGAGTTTGGAAACTGAAAAAATTCTTCATTCTTAAGAATTAATTCAAAATTTAAATCGATTTTCTAAGTGTGTCTAACATTGAAGTGTTGCCAGTTTAATTAAATCTTAAATGAGAAAGGTTAATTTTTTCGTTTATGTCGTTCAAATTTTTAAGCCGTTATTGCCCGAGGCGACTAACTAGAAATGTATATTTCTTCTATGAATTCCGTAAGTTACTTTGCCGTTGGAAATTTGCAAAAATCTTCATTCTTAGACAGATCAAGCTAGTTATTAAACTGAAAAAGTTAAGATAATTATGGAGTGTGACTAACATGACAGAGCTCCCAGGCTTAATCATATCAATAATTATTCAAGTTTATTAAATTCTTAATCAATTGCTAGTGTCGATTTTCCTTCAAAACTCTGTTTGACTGAAGCAATTTACCGAAATTTGGTATTTTAACACGGCAATCTGCCAGATAAATGGAGTTTTGAAACTGGAAAAATTCTTCATTCTTAAGAAGTAATTAAAAATTTAAATCGATTTTCTAAGTGTGTCTAACATTTAAGTGTTGCCAGTTTAATTAAATCTTTAATCAATAAGGTTAATTTTTTCGTTAATGTCGTTAAAATTTTTAAGCCGTTATTGCCCGAGGCGACTAACTAGAAATGTATATTTCTTCTATGAATTCCGTAAGTTACTTTGCCGTTGTAAATTTGCAAAAATCTTCCTTCTTAGGCAGATCAAGCTAGTTATTAAACTGAAAAAGTTAAGGTAATTATGGAGTGTGACTAACATGACAGAGCTGCCAGGCTTAATCATATCAATAATTATTCAAGTTTATTAAATTCTTAAACAATTGCTAGTGTCGATTTTCCTTCAAAACTCTGTTTGACTGAAGCAATTTACCGAAATTTGGTATTTCAACATGGCAATCTGCCAGATAAATGGAGTTTGGAAACTGGAAAAATTCTTCATTCTTAAGAATTAATTCTCAATTTAAATCGATTTTCTAAGTGTGTCTAACATTGAAGTGTTGCCAGTTTAATTAAATCTTAAATCACTTATGTTAATTTTTTCGTTAATGTCGTTAAAATTTTTAAGCCGTTATAGCCCGAGGCGACTTACTAGAAATGTATATTTCTTCTATGAATTCCGTAACTTACTTTGCCGTTTTAAATTTGAAAAAAATTTCCTTCTTAGGCAGATCAAGCAGAGAAAGTGGAGATAATTATAAAGTGTGACTAACATGACAGAGCTGCCAGGCTTAATCATATCAATAATTATCAAGTTTATTATATTCTTAATCAATTGCTAGTGTCGATTTTCCTTCAAAACTCTGTTTGACTGAAGCAATTTACCGAAATTTGTTATTTCAACACGGCAATCTGACAGATAAATGGAGTTTGGAAACTGGACAAATTCTTCATTCTTAAGAATTAAATTAAAATTTAAATCGATTTTCTAAGTGTGTCTAACATTTAAGTGTTGCCAGTTTAATTAAATCTTTAATCAATAAGGTTAATTTTTTCGTTAATGTCGTTAAAATTTTTAAGCCGTTATTGCCCGAGGCGACTAACTAGAAATGTATATTTCTTCTATGAATTCCGTAAGTTACTTTGCCGTTGGAAATTTGCAAAAATCTTCCTTCTTAGGCAGATCAAGCTAGTTATTAAACTGAAAAAGTAAAGATAATTATGGAGTGTGACTAACATGACAGAGCTGCCAGGCTTAATCTTATCAATAATTATTCAAGTTTATTAAATGTTTAATCAATTGCTAGTGTCGATTTTCCTTCAAAACTCTGTTTGACTGAAGCAAATTACCGAAATTTGGTATTTCAACACGGCAATCTGCCAGATAAATGGAGTTTGGAAACTGGAAAAATTCTTCATTCTTAAGAATTAATTCTAAATTTAAATAGATTTTCTAATTGTGTCTAACATTTAAGTGTTGCCAGTTTAATTAAATCTTAAATCACTAAGGTTAATATTTTCGTTAATGTCGTTAAAATTTTTCAGCCGTTATTGCCTGACGCGTTAACTAGAAATGTAAATTTCCTCTATGGATTCCGTAACTTACTTTGCCGTTTTAAATTTGAAAAAAATTTCCTTCTTAGGCAGATCAAGCTAGTTATTAAACTGAAAAAATAAAGATAATTATGGAGTGTGACTAACATGACAGAGCTGCCAGGCTTAATCATATCAATAATTATTCAAGTTTATTAAATTCTTAAACAATTGCTAGTGTCGATTTTCCTTCAAAACTCTGTTTGACTGAAGCAATTTACCGAAATTTGGTATTTCAACATGGCAATCTGCCAGATAAATGGAGTTTGGAAACTGGAAAAATTCTTCATTCTTAAGAATTAATTCTCAATTTAAATCGATTTTCTAAGTGTGTCTAACATTTAAGTGTTGCCAGTTTAATTAAATCTTAAATCACTTATGTTAATTTTTTCGTTAATGTCGTTAAAATTTTTAAGCCGTTATAGCCCGAGGCGACTTACTAGAAATGTATATTTCTTCTATGAATTCCGTAAGTTACTTTGCCGTTGGAAATTTGCAAAAATCTTCCTTCTTAGGCAGATCAAGCTAGTTATTAAACTGAAAAAGTTAAGATAATTATGGAGTGTGACTAACATGACAGAGCTGCCAGGCTTAATCTTATCAATAATTATTCAAGTTTATTAAATGTTTAATCAATTGCTAGTGTCGATTTTCCTTCAAAACTCTGTTTGACTGAAGCAAATTACCGAAATTTGGTATTTCAACACGGCAATCTGCCAGATAAATGGAGTTTGGAAACTGGAAAAATTCTTCATTCTTAAGAATTAATTCTAAATTTAAATAGATTTTCTAATTGTGTCTAACATTTAAGTGTTGCCAGTTTAATTAAATCTTAAATCACTAAGGTTAATATTTTCGTTAATGTCGTTAAAAATTTTCAGCCGTTATTGCCTGACGCGTTAACTAGAAATGTAAATTTCCTCTATGGATTCCGTAACTTACTTTGCCGTTTTAAATTTGAAAAAAATTTCCTTCTTAGGCAGATCAAGCAGAGAAAGTGGAGATAATTATAAAGTGTGACTAACATGACAGAGCTGCCAGGCTTAATCATATCAATAATTATCAAGTTTATTATATTCTTAATCAATTGCTAGTGTCGATTTTCCTTCAAAACTCTGTTTGACTGAAGCAATTTACCGAAATTTGTTATTTCAACACGGCAATCTGCCAGATAAATGGAGTTTGGAAACTGGAAAAATTCTTCATTCTTAAGAATTAATTCTCAATTTAAATCGATTTTCTAAGTGTGTCTAACATTGAAGTGTTGCCAGTTTAATTAAATCTTAAATCACTTATGTTAATTTTTTCGTTAATGTCGTTAAAATTTTTAAGCCGTTATAGCCCGAGGCGACTTACTAGAAATGTATATTTCTTCTATGAATTCCGTAACTTACTTTGCCGTTTTAAATTTGAAAAAAATTTCCTTCTTAGGCAGATCAAGCAGAGAAAGTGGAGATAATTATAAAGTGTGACTAACATGACAGAGCTGCCAGGCTTAATCATATCAATAATTATCAAGTTTATTATATTCTTAATCAATTGCTAGTGTCGATTTTCCTTCAAAACTCTGTTTGACTGAAGCAATTTACCGAAATTTGTTATTTCAACACGGCAATCTGCCAGATAAATGGAGTTTGGAAACTGGACAAATTCTTCATTCTTAAGAATTAAATTAAAATTTAAATCGATTTTCTAAGTGTGTCTAACATTTAAGTGTTGCCAGTTTAATTAAATCTTTAATCAATAAGGTTAATTTTTTCGTTAATGTCGTTAAAATTTTTAAGCCGTTATTGCCCGAGGCGACTAACTAGAAATGTATATTTCTTCTATGAATTCCGTAAGTTACTTTGCCGTTGGAAATTTGCAAAAATCTTCCTTCTTAGGCAGATCAAGCTAGTTATTAAACTGAAAAAGTAAAGATAATTATGGAGTGTGACTAACATGACAGAGCTGCCAGGCTTAATCTTATCAATAATTATTCAAGTTTATTAAATGTTTAATCAATTGCTAGTGTCGATTTTCCTTCAAAACTCTGTTTGACTGAAGCAAATTACCGAAATTTGGTATTTCAACACGGCAATCTGCCAGATAAATGGAGTTTGGAAACTGGAAAAATTCTTCATTCTTAAGAATTAATTCTAAATTTAAATAGATTTTCTAATTGTGTCTAACATTTAAGTGTTGCCAGTTTAATTAAATCTTAAATCACTAAGGTTAATATTTTCGTTAATGTCGTTAAAATTTTTCAGCCGTTATTGCCTGACGCGTTAACTAGAAATGTAAATTTCCTCTATGGATTCCGTAACTTACTTTGCCGTTTTAAATTTGAAAAAAATTTCCTTCTTAGGCAGATCAAGCTAGTTATTAAACTGAAAAAATAAAGATAATTATGGAGTGTGACTAACATGACAGAGCTGCCAGGCTTAATCATATCAATAATTATTCAAGTTTATTAAATTCTTAAACAATTGCTAGTGTCGATTTTCCTTCAAAACTCTGTTTGACTGAAGCAATTTACCGAAATTTGGTATTTCAACATGGCAATCTGCCAGATAAATGGAGTTTGGAAACTGGAAAAATTCTTCATTCTTAAGAATTAATTCTCAATTTAAATCGATTTTCTAAGTGTGTCTAACATTTAAGTGTTGCCAGTTTAATTAAATCTTAAATCACTTATGTTAATTTTTTCGTTAATGTCGTTAAAATTTTTAAGCCGTTATAGCCCGAGGCGACTTACTAGAAATGTATATTTCTTCTATGAATTCCGTAAGTTACTTTGCCGTTGGAAATTTGCAAAAATCTTCCTTCTTAGGCAGATCAAGCTAGTTATTAAACTGAAAAAGTTAAGATAATTATGGAGTGTGACTAACATGACAGAGCTGCCAGGCTTAATCTTATCAATAATTATTCAAGTTTATTAAATGTTTAATCAATTGCTAGTGTCGATTTTCCTTCAAAACTCTGTTTGACTGAAGCAAATTACCGAAATTTGGTATTTCAACACGGCAATCTGCCAGATAAATGGAGTTTGGAAACTGGAAAAATTCTTCATTCTTAAGAATTAATTCTAAATTTAAATAGATTTTCTAATTGTGTCTAACATTTAAGTGTTGCCAGTTTAATTAAATCTTAAATCACTAAGGTTAATATTTTCGTTAATGTCGTTAAAAATTTTCAGCCGTTATTGCCTGACGCGTTAACTAGAAATGTAAATTTCCTCTATGGATTCCGTAACTTACTTTGCCGTTTTAAATTTGAAAAAAATTTCCTTCTTAGGCAGATCAAGCAGAGAAAGTGGAGATAATTATAAAGTGTGACTAACATGACAGAGCTGCCAGGCTTAATCATATCAATAATTATCAAGTTTATTATATTCTTAATCAATTGCTAGTGTCGATTTTCCTTCAAAACTCTGTTTGACTGAAGCAATTTACCGAAATTTGTTATTTCAACACGGCAATCTGCCAGATAAATGGAGTTTGGAAACTGGACAAATTCTTCATTCTTAAGAATTAAATTAAAATTTAAATCGATTTTCTAAGTGTGTCTAACATTTAAGTGTTGCCAGTTTAATTAAATCTTTAATCAATAAGGTTAATTTTTTCGTTAATGTCGTTAAAATTTTTAAGCCGTTATTGCCCGAGGCGACTAACTAGAAATGTATATTTCTTCTATGAATTCCGTAAGTTACTTTGCCGTTGGAAATTTGCAAAAATCTTCCTTCTTAGGCAGATCAAGCTAGTTATTAAACTGAAAAAGTAAAGATAATTATGGAGTGTGACTAACATGACAGAGCTGCCAGGCTTAATCATATCAATAATTATTCAAGTTTATTAAATTCTTAAACAATTGCTAGTGTCGATTTTCCTTCAAAACTCTGTTTGACTGAAGCAATTTACCGAAATTTGGTATTTCATTATGGCAATCTGCCAGATAAATGGAGTTTGGAAACTGGAAAAATTCTTCATTCTTAAGAATGAATTCTCAATTTAAATCGATTTTCTAAGTGTGTCTAACATTTAAGTGTTGCCAGTTTAATTAAATCTTAAATCACTTATGTTAATTTTTTCGTTAATGTCGTTAAAATTTTTAAGCCGTTATAGCCCGAGGCGACTTACTAGAAATGTATATTTCTTCTATGAATTCCGTAAGTTACTTTGCCGTTGGAAATTTGCAAAAATCTTCCTTCTTAGGCAGATCAAGCTAGTTATTAAACTGAAAAAGTTAAGATAATTATGGAGTGTGACTAACATGACAGAGCTGCCAGGCTTAATCATATCAATAATTATTCAAGTTTATTAAATTCTTAATCAATTGCTAGTGTCGATTTTCCTTCAAAACTCTGTTTGACTGAAGCAAATGACCGAAATTTGGTATTTCAACACTGCAATCTGCCAGATAAATGGAGTTTGGAAACTGGAAAAATTCTTCATTCTTAAGAATTAATTCAAAATTTAAATCGATTTTCTAAGTGTGTCTAACATTGAAGTGTTGCCAATTTAATTAAATCTTAAATGAGAAAGGTTAATTTTTTCGTTTATGTCGTTCAAATTTTTAAGCCGTTATTGCCCGAGGCAACTAACTAGAAATGTATATTTCTTCTATGAATTCCGTAAGTTACTTTGCCGTTGGAAATTTGCAAAAATCTTCCTTCTTAGGCAGATCAAGCTAGTTATAAAACTGAAAAAGTTAAGATAATTATGGAGTGTGAATAACATGACAGAGCTGCCAGGCTTAATCATATCAATAATTATTCAAGTTTATTAAATTCTTAATCAATTGCTAGTGTCGATTTTCCTTCAAAACTCTGTTTGACTGAAGCAAATTACCGAAATTTGGTATTTCAACACTGCAATCTGCCAGATAAATGGAGTTTGGAAACTGGAAAAATTCTTCATTCTTAAGAATTAATTCAAAATTTAAATCGATTTTCTAAGTGTGTCTAACATTGAAGTGTTGCCAATTTAATTAAATCTTAAATGAGAAAGGTTAATTTTTTCGTTTATGTCGTTCAAATTTTTAAGCCGTTATTGCCCGAGGCAACTAACTAGAAATGTATATTTCTTCTATGAATTCCGTAAGTTACTTTGCCGTTGGAAATTTGCAAAAATCTTCCTTCTTAGGCAGATCAAGCTAGTTATAAAACTGAAAAAGTTAAGATAATTATGGAGTGTGAATAACATGACAGAGCTGCCAGGCTTAATCATATCAATAATTATTCAAGTTTATTAAATTCTTAATCAATTGCTAGTGTCGATTTTCCTTCAAAACTCTGTTTGACTGAAGCAATTTACCGAAATTTGGTATTTCAACACGGCAATCTGCCAGATAAATGGAGTTTTGAAACTGGAAAAATTCTTCATTCTTATGAAGTAATTAAAAATTTAAATCGATTTTCTAAGTGTGTCTAACATTTAAGTGTTGCCAGTTTAATTAAATCTTAAATCACTAAGGTTAATATTTTCGTTAATGTCGTTCAAATTTTTCAGCCGTTATTGCCCGACGCGTTAACTAGAAATGTATATTTCCTCTATGGATTCCGTAACTTACTTTGCCGTTTTAAATTTGAAAAAATTTTCCTTCTTAGGCAGATCAAGCTAGTTATAAAACTGAAAAAGTTAAGATAATTATCGAGTGTGACTAACATGACAGAGCTGCCAGGCTTAATCATATCAATAATTATTCAAGTTTATTAAATTCTTAATCAATAGCTAGTGTCGATTTTCCTTCAAAACTCTGTTTGACTGAAGCAACTTACCGAAATTTGGTATTTCAACACGGCAATCTGCCAGATAAATGGAGTTTGGAAACTGGAAAAATTCTTCATTCTTAAGAATTATTTCAAAATTTAAATCGATTTTCTAAGGGTGACTAACATTTAAGTGTTGCCAGTTTAATTAAATCTTAAATCACTTATGTTAATTTTTTCGTTAATGTCGTTAAAATTTTTAAGCCGTTATAGCCCGAGGCGACTTACTAGAAATGTATATTTCTTCTATGAATTCCGTAAGTTACTTTGCCGTTGGAAATTTGCAAAAATCTTCCTTCTTAGGCAGATCAAGCTAGTTATTAAACTGAAAAAGTTAAGATAATTATGGAGTGTGACTAACATGACAGAGCTCCCAGGCTTAATCATATCAATAATTACTCAAGTTTATTAAATTCTGAATCAATTGCTAGTGTCGATTTTCCTTCAAAACTCTGTTTGACTGAAGCAAATTACCGAAATTTGGTATTTCAACACGGCAATCTGCCAGATAAATGGAGTTTTGAAACTGGAAAAATTCTTCATTCTTAAGAAGTAATTAACAATTTAAATCGATTTTCTAAGTGTGTCTAACATTTAAGTGTTGCCAGTTTAATTAAATCTTTAATCAATAAGGTTAATTTTTTCGTTAATGTCGTTAAAATTTTTAAGCCGTTATTGCCCGAGGCGACTAACTAGAAATGTATATTTCTTCTATGAATTCCGTAAGTTACTTTGCCGTTGTAAATTTGCAAAAATCTTCCTTCTTAGGCAGATCAAGCTAGTTATTAAACTGAAAAAGTTAAGATAATTATGGAGTGTGACTAACATGACAGAGCTGCCAGGCTTAATCATATCAATAATTATTCAAGTTTATTAAATTCTTAAACAATTGCTAGTGTCGATTTTCCTTCAAAACTCTGTTTGACTGAAGCAATTTACCGAAATTTGGTATTTCAACATGGCAATCTGCCAGATAAATGGAGTTTGGAAACTGGAAAAATTCTTCATTCTTAAGAATTAATTCTCAATTTAAATCGATTTTCTAAGTGTGTCTAACATTTAAGTGTTGCCAGTTTAATTAAATCTTAAATCACTTATGTTAATTTTTTCGTTAATGTCGTTAAAATTTTTAAGCCGTTATAGCCCGAGGCGACTTACTAGAAATGTATATTTCTTCTATGAATTCCGTAAGTTACTTTGCCGTTGGAAATTTGCAAAAATCTTCCTTCTTAGGCAGATCAAGCTAGTTATTAAACTGAAAAAGTTAAGATAATTATGGAGTGTGACTAACATGACAGAGCTCCCAGGCTTAATCATATCAATAATTACTCAAGTTTATTAAATTCTTAATCAATTGCTAGTGTCGATTTTCCTTCAAAACTCTGTTTGACTGAAGCAAATTACCGAAATTTGGTATTTCAACACGGCAATCTGCCAGATAAATGGAGTTTTCAAACTGGAAAAATTCTTCATTCTTAAGAAGTAATTAACAATTTAAATCGATTTTCTAAGTGTGTCTAACATTTAAGTGTTGCCAGTTTAATTAAATCTTTAATCAATAAGGTTAATTTTTTCGTTAATGTCGTTAAAATTTTTAAGCCGTTATTGCCCGAGGCGACTAACTAGAAATGTATATTTCTTCTATGAATTCCGTAAGTTACTTTGCCGTTGTAAATTTGCAAAAATCTTCCTTCTTAGGCAGATCAAGCTAGTTATTAAACTGAAAAAGTTAAGATAATTATGGAGTGTGACTAACATGACAGAGCTGCCAGGCTTAATCATATCAATAATTATTCAAGTTTATTAAATTCTTAAACAATTGCTAGTGTCGATTTTCCTTCAAAACTCTGTTTGACTGAAGCAATTTACCGAAATTTGGTATTTCAACATGGCAATCTGCCAGATAAATGGAGTTTGGAAACTGGAAAAATTCTTCATTCTTAAGAATTAATTCTCAATTTAAATCGATTTTCTAAGTGTGTCTAACATTTAAGTGTTGCCAGTTTAATTAAATCTTAAATCACTTATGTTAATTTTTTCGTTAATGTCGTTAAAATTTTTAAGCCGTTATAGCCCGAGGCGACTTACTAGAAATGTATATTTCTTCTATGAATTCCGTAAGTTACTTTGCCGTTGGAAATTTGCAAAAATCTTCCTTCTTAGGCAGATCAAGCTAGTTATTAAACTGAAAAAGTTAAGATAATTATGGAGTGTGACTAACATGACAGAGCTGCCAGGCTTAATCTTATCAATAATTATTCAAGTTTATTAAATGTTTAATCAATTGCTAGTGTCGATTTTCCTTCAAAACTCTGTTTGACTGAAGCAAATTACCGAAATTTGGTATTTCAACACGGCAATCTGCCAGATAAATGGAGTTTGGAAACTGGAAAAATTCTTCATTCTTAAGAATTAATTCTAAATTTAAATAGATTTTCTAATTGTGTCTAACATTTAAGTGTTGCCAGTTTAATTAAATCTTAAATCACTAAGGTTAATATTTTCGTTAATGTCGTTAAAAATTTTCAGCCGTTATTGCCTGACGCGTTAACTAGAAATGTAAATTTCCTCTATGGATTCCGTAACTTACTTTGCCGTTTTAAATTTGAAAAAATTTTCCTTCTTAGGCAGATCAAGCAGAGAAAGTGGAGATAATTATAAAGTGTGACTAACATGACAGAGCTGCCAGGCTTAATCATATCAATAATTATCAAGTTTATTATATTCTTAATCAATTGCTAGTGTCGATTTTCCTTCAAAACTCTGTTTGACTGAAGCAATTTACCGAAATTTGTTATTTCAACACGGCAATCTGCCAGATAAATGGAGTTTGGAAACTGGAAAAATTCTTCAATCTTAAGAATTAAATTAAAATTTAAATCGATTTTCTAAGTGTGTCTAACATTTAAGTGTTGCCAGTTTAATTAAATCTTTAATCAATAAGGTTAATTTTTTCGTTAATGTCGTTAAAATTTTTAAGCCGTTATTGCCCGAGGCGACTAACTAGAAATGTATATTTCTTCTATGAATTCCGTAAGTTACTTTGCCGTTGGAAATTTGCAAAAATCTTCCTTCTTAGGCAGATCAAGCTAGTTATTAAACTGAAAAAGTAAAGATAATTATGGAGTGTGACTAACATGACAGAGCTGCCAGGCTTAATCATATCAATAATTATTCAAGTTTATTAAATTCTTAAACAATTGCTAGTGTCGATTTTCCTTCAAAACTCTGTTTGACTGAAGCAATTTACCGAAATTTGGTATTTCATTATGGCAATCTGCCAGATAAATGGAGTTTGGAAACTGGAAAAATTCTTCATTCTTAAGAATTAATTCTCAATTTAAATCGATTTTCTAAGTGTGTCTAACATTTAAGTGTTGCCAGTTTAATTAAATCTTAAATCACTTATGTTAATTTTTTCGTTAATGTCGTTCAAATTTTTAAGCCGTTATTGCCCGAGGCAACTAACTAGAAATGTATATTTCTTCTATGAATTCCGTAAGTTACTTTGCCGTTGGAAATTTGCAAAAATCTTCCTTCTTAGGCAGATCAAGCTAGTTATAAAACTGAAAAAGTTAAGATAATTATGGAGTGTGAATAACATGACAGAGCTGCCAGGCTTAATCATATCAATAATTATTCAAGTTTATTAAATTCTTAATCAATTGCTAGTGTCGATTTTCCTTCAAAACTCTGTTTGACTGAAGCAATTTACCGAAATTTGGTATTTCAACACGGCAATCTGCCAGATAAATGGAGTTTTGAAACTGGAAAAATTCTTCATTCTTATGAAGTAATTAAAAATTTAAATCGATTTTCTAAGTGTGTCTAACATTTAAGTGTTGCCAGTTTAATTAAATCTTAAATCACTAAGGTTAATATTTTCGTTAATGTCGTTCAAATTTTTCAGCCGTTATTGCCCGACGCGTTAACTAGAAATGTATATTTCCCCTATGGATTCCGTAACTTACTTTGCCGTTTTAAATTTGAAAAAATTTTCCTTCTTAGGCAGATCAAGCTAGTTATAAAACTGAAAAAGTTAAGATAATTATCGAGTGTGACTAACATGACAGAGCTGCCAGGCTTAATCATATCAATAATTATTCAAGTTTATTAAATTCTTAATCAATAGCTAGTGTCGATTTTCCTTCAAAACTCTGTTTGACTGAAGCAACTTACCGAAATTTGGTATTTCAACACGGCAATCTGCCAGATAAATGGAGTTTGGAAACTGGAAAAATTCTTCATTCTTAAGAATTATTTCAAAATTTAAATCGATTTTCTAAGGGTGACTAACATTTAAGTGTTGCCAGTTTAATTAAATCTTAAATCACTTATGTTAATTTTTTCGTTAATGTCGTTAAAATTTTTAAGCCGTTATAGCCCGAGGCGACTTACTAGAAATGTATATTTCTTCTATGAATTCCGTAAGTTACTTTGCCGTTGGAAATTTGCAAAAATCTTCCTTCTTAGGCAGATCAAGCTAGTTATTAAACTGAAAAAGTTAAGATAATTATGGAGTGTGACTAACATGACAGAGCTCCCAGGCTTAATCATATCAATAATTACTCAAGTTTATTAAATTCTGAATCAATTGCTAGTGTCGATTTTCCTTCAAAACTCTGTTTGACTGAAGCAAATTACCGAAATTTGGTATTTCAACACGGCAATCTGCCAGATAAATGGAGTTTTGAAACTGGAAAAATTCTTCATTCTTAAGAAGTAATTAACAATTTAAATCGATTTTCTAAGTGTGTCTAACATTTAAGTGTTGCCAGTTTAATTAAATCTTTAATCAATAAGGTTAATTTTTTCGTTAATGTCGTTAAAATTTTTAAGCCGTTATTGCCCGAGGCGACTAACTAGAAATGTATATTTCTTCTATGAATTCCGTAAGTTACTTTGCCGTTGTAAATTTGCAAAAATCTTCCTTCTTAGGCAGATCAAGCTAGTTATTAAACTGAAAAAGTTAAGATAATTATGGAGTGTGACTAACATGACAGAGCTGCCAGGCTTAATCATATCAATAATTATTCAAGTTTATTAAATTCTTAAACAATTGCTAGTGTCGATTTTCCTTCAAAACTCTGTTTGACTGAAGCAATTTACCGAAATTTGGTATTTCAACATGGCAATCTGCCAGATAAATGGAGTTTGGAAACTGGAAAAATTCTTCATTCTTAAGAATTAATTCTCAATTTAAATCGATTTTCTAAGTGTGTCTAACATTTAAGTGTTGCCAGTTTAATTAAATCTTAAATCACTTATGTTAATTTTTTCGTTAATGTCGTTAAAATTTTTAAGCCGTTATAGCCCGAGGCGACTTACTAGAAATGTATATTTCTTCTATGAATTCCGTAAGTTACTTTGCCGTTGGAAATTTGCAAAAATCTTCCTTCTTAGGCAGATCAAGCTAGTTATTAAACTGAAAAAGTTAAGATAATTATGGAGTGTGACTAACATGACAGAGCTGCCAGGCTTAATCTTATCAATAATTATTCAAGTTTATTAAATGTTTAATCAATTGCTAGTGTCGATTTTCCTTCAAAACTCTGTTTGACTGAAGCAAATTACCGAAATTTGGTATTTCAACACGGCAATCTGCCAGATAAATGGAGTTTGGAAACTGGAAAAATTCTTCATTCTTAAGAATTAATTCTAAATTTAAATAGATTTTCTAATTGTGTCTAACATTTAAGTGTTGCCAGTTTAATTAAATCTTAAATCACTAAGGTTAATATTTTCGTTAATGTCGTTAAAAATTTTCAGCCGTTATTGCCTGACGCGTTAACTAGAAATGTAAATTTCCTCTATGGATTCCGTAACTTACTTTGCCGTTTTAAATTTGAAAAAATTTTCCTTCTTAGGCAGATCAAGCAGAGAAAGTGGAGATAATTATAAAGTGTGACTAACATGACAGAGCTGCCAGGCTTAATCATATCAATAATTATCAAGTTTATTATATTCTTAATCAATTGCTAGTGTCGATTTTCCTTCAAAACTCTGTTTGACTGAAGCAATTTACCGAAATTTGTTATTTCAACACGGCAATCTGCCAGATAAATGGAGTTTGGAAACTGGAAAAATTCTTCAATCTTAAGAATTAAATTAAAATTTAAATCGATTTTCTAAGTGTGTCTAACATTTAAGTGTTGCCAGTTTAATTAAATCTTTAATCAATAAGGTTAATTTTTTCGTTAATGTCGTTAAAATTTTTAAGCCGTTATTGCCCGAGGCGACTAACTAGAAATGTATATTTCTTCTATGAATTCCGTAAGTTACTTTGCCGTTGGAAATTTGCAAAAATCTTCCTTCTTAGGCAGATCAAGCTAGTTATTAAACTGAAAAAGTAAAGATAATTATGGAGTGTGACTAACATGACAGAGCTGCCAGGCTTAATCATATCAATAATTATTCAAGTTTATTAAATTCTTAAACAATTGCTAGTGTCGATTTTCCTTCAAAACTCTGTTTGACTGAAGCAATTTACCGAAATTTGGTATTTCATTATGGCAATCTGCCAGATAAATGGAGTTTGGAAACTGGAAAAATTCCTCATTCTTAAGAATTAATTCTCAATTTAAATCGATTTTCTAAGTGTGTCTAACATTTAAGTGTTGCCAGTTTAATTAAATCTTAAATCACTTATGTTAATTTTTTCGTTAATGTCGTTAAAATTTTTAAGCCGTTATAGCCCGAGGCGACTTACTAGAAATGTATATTTCTTCTATGAATTCCGTAAGTTACTTTGCCGTTGGAAATTTGCAAAAATCTTCCTTCTTAGGCAGATCAAGCTAGTTATTAAACTGAAAAAGTTAAGATAATTATGGAGTGTGACTAACATGACAGAGCTGCCAGGCTTAATCATATCAATAATTATTCAAGTTTATTAAATTCTTAATCAATTGCTAGTGTCGATTTTCCTTCAAAACTCTGTTTGACTGAAGCAAATTACCGAAATTTGGTATTTCAACACTGCAATCTGCCAGATAAATGGAGTTTGGAAACTGGAAAAATTCTTCATTCTTAAGAATTAATTCTCAATTTAAATCGATTTTCTAAGTGTGTCTAACATTTAAGTGTTGCCAGTTTAATTAAATCTTAAATCACTTATGTTAATTTTTTCGTTAATGTCGTTAAAATTTTTAAGCCGTTATAGCCCGAGGCGACTTACTAGAAATGTATATTTCTTCTATGAATTCCGTAAGTTACTTTGCCGTTGGAAATTTGCAAAAATCTTCCTTCTTAGGCAGATCAAGCTAGTTATAAAACTGAAAAAGTTAAGATAATTATGGAGTGTGAATAACATGACAGAGCTGCCAGGCTTAATCATATCAATAATAATCAAGTTTATTAAATTCTTAATCAATTGCTAGTGTCGATTTTCCTTCAAAACTCTGTTTGACTGAAGCAATTTACCGAAATTTGGTATTTCAACACGGCAATCTGCCAGATAAATGGAGTTTGGAAACTGGAAAAATTCTTCATTCTTAAGAATTAATTCTCAATTTAAATCGATTTTCTAAGTGTGTCTAACATTTAAGTGTTGCCAGTTTAATTAAATCTTAAATCACTAAGGTTAATATTTTCGTTAATGTCGTTCAAATTTTTCAGCCGTTATTGCCCGACGCGTTAACAAGAAATGTATATTTCCTCTATGGATTCCGTAACTTACTTTGCCGTTTTAAATTTGAAAAAATTTTCCTTCTTAGGCAGATCAAGCTAGTTATAAAACTGAAAAAGTTAAGATAATTATGGAGTGTGACTAACATGACAGAGCTGCCAGGCTTAATCATATCAATAATTATTCAAGTTTATTAAATTCTTAAACAATTGCTAGTGTCGATTTTCCTTCAAAACTCTGTTTGATTGAAGCAATTTACCGAAATTTGGTATTTCAACACGGCAATCTGCCAGATAAATGGAGTTTGGAAACTGGAAAAATTCTTCATTCTTAAGAATTAATTCAAAATTTAAATCGATTTCCTAAGTGTGTCTAAAATTTAAGTGTTGCCAGTTTAATTAAATCTTTAATCAGAAAGGTTAATTTTTTCGTTTATGTCGTTCAAATTTTTAAGCCGTTATTGCCCGAGGCGACTAACTAGAAATGTATATTTCTTCTATGAATTCCGTAAGTTACTTTGCCGTTGGAAATTTGCAAAAATCTTCCTTCTTAGGCAGATCAAGCTAGTTATTAAACTGAAAAAGTTAAGATAATTATGGAGTGTGACTAACATGACAGAGTTGCCAGGCTTAATCATATCAATAATTATTCGAGTTTATTAAATTCTTAAACAATTGCTAGTGTCGATTTTCCTTCAAAACTCTGTTTGACTGAAGCAATTTACCGAAATTTGGTATTTCAACATGGCAATCTGCCAGATAAATGGAGTTTGGAAACTGGAAAAATTCTTCATTCTTAAGAATTAATTCTCAATTTAAATCGATTTTCTAAGTGTGTCTAACATTTAAGTGTTGCCAGTTTAATTAAATCTTAAATCACTTATGTTAATTTTTTCGTTAATGTCGTTAAAATTTTTAAGCCGTTATAGCCCGAGGCGACTTACTAGAAATGTATATTTCTTCTATGAATTCCGTAAGTTACTTTGCCGTTGGAAATTTGCAAAAATCTTCCTTCTTAGGCAGATCAAGCTAGTTATTAAACTGAAAAAGTTAAGATAATTATGGAGTGTGACTAACATGACAGAGCTCCCAGGCTTAATCATATCAATAATTACTCAAGTTTATTAAATTCTTAATCAATTGCTAGTGTCGATTTTCCTTCAAAACTCTGTTTGACTGAAGCAAATTACCGAAATTTGGTATTTCAACACTGCAATTTGCCAGATAAATGGAGTTTGGAAACTGAAAAAATTCTTCATTCTTAAGAATTAATTCAAAATTTAAATCGATTTTCTAAGTGTGTCTAACATTGAAGTGTTGCCAGTTTAATTAAATCTTAAATGAGAAAGGTTAATTTTTTCGTTTATGTCGTTCAAATTTTTAAGCCGTTATTGCCCGAGGCGACTAACTAGAAATGTATATTTCTTCTATGAATTCCGTAAGTTACTTTGCCGTTGGAAATTTGCAAAAATCTTCCTTCTTAGGCAGATCAAGCTAGTTATAAAACTGAAAAAGTTAAGATAATTATGGAGTGTGAATAACATGACAGAGCTGCCAGGCTTAATCATATCAATAATTATTCAAGTTTATTAAATTCTTAAACAATTGCTAGTGTCGATTTTCCTTCAAAACTCTGTTTGATTGAAGCAATTTACCGAAATTTGGTATTTCAACACGGCAATCTGCCAGATAAATGGAGTTTGGAAACTGGAAAAATTCTTCATTCTTAAGAATTAATTCAAAATTTAAATCGATTTCCTAAGTGTGTCTAAAATTTAAGTGTTGCCAGTTTAATTAAATCTTTAATCAGAAATGTTAATTTTTTCGTTTATGTCGTTCAAATTTTTAAGCCGTTATTGCCCGAGGCGACTAACTAGAAATGTATATTTCTTCTATGAATTCCGTAAGTTACTTTGCCGTTGGAAATTTGCAAAAATCTTCCTTCTTAGGCAGATCAAGCTAGTTATTAAACTGAAAAAGTTAAGATAATTATGGAGTGTGACTAACATGACAGAGTTGCCAGGCTTAATCATATCAATAATTATTCGAGTTTATTAAATTCTTAAACAATTGCTAGTGTCGATTTTCCTTCAAAACTCTGTTTGACTGAAGCAATTTACCGAAATTTGGTATTTCAACATGGCAATCTGCCAGATAAATGGAGTTTGGAAACTAGAAAAATTCTTCATTCTTAAGAATTAATTCTCAATTTAAATCGATTTTCTAAGTGTGTCTAACATTTAAGTGTTGCCAGTTTAATTAAATCTTAAATCACTTATGTTAATTTTTTCGTTAATGTCGTTAAAATTTTTAAGCCGTTATAGCCCGAGGCGACTTACTAGAAATGGATATTTCTTCTATGAATTCCGTAAGTTACTTTGCCGTTGGAAATTTGCAAAAATCTTCCTTCTTAGGCAGATCAAGCTAGTTATTAAACTGAAAAAGTTAAGATAATTATGGAGTGTGACTAACATGACAGAGCTCCCAGGCTTAATCATATCAATAATTACTCAAGTTTATTAAATTCTTAATCAATTGCTAGTGTCGATTTTCCTTCAAAACTCTGTTTGACTGAAGCAAATTACCGAAATTTGGTATTTCAACACTGCAATTTGCCAGATAAATGGAGTTTGGAAACTGAAAAAATTCTTCATTCTTAAGAATTAATTCAAAATTTAAATCGATTTTCTAAGTGTGTCTAACATTGAAGTGTTGCCAGTTTAATTAAATCTTAAATGAGAAAGGTTAATTTTTTCGTTTATGTCGTTCAAATTTTTAAGCCGTTATTGCCCGAGGCGACTAACTAGAAATGTATATTTCTTCTATGAATTCCGTAAGTTACTTTGCCGTTGGAAATTTGCAAAAATCTTCCTTCTTAGGCAGATCAAGCTAGTTATAAAACTGAAAAAGTTAAGATAATTATGGAGTGTGAATAACATGACAGAGCTGCCAGGCTTAATCATATCAATAATTATTCAAGTTTATTAAATTCTTAATCAATTGCTAGTGTCGATTTTCCTTCAAAACTCTGTTTGACTGAAGCAATTTACCGAAATTTGGTATTTCAACACGGCAATCTGCCAGATAAATGGAGTTTTGAAACTGGAAAAATTCTTCATTCTTAAGAAGTAATTAAAAATTTAAATCGATTTTCTAAGTGTGTCTAACATTTAAGTGTTGCCAGTTTAATTAAATCTTTAATCAATAAGGTTAATTTTTTCGTTAATGTCGTTAAAATTTTTAAGCCGTTATTGCCCGAGGCGAATAACTAGAAATGTATATTTCTTCTATGAATTCCGTAAGTTACTTTGCCGTTGGAAATTTGCAAAAATCTTCCTTCTTAGGCAGATCAAGCTAGTTATTAAACTGAAAAAGTAAAGATAATTATGGAGTGTGACTAACATGACAGAGCTGCCAGGCTTAATCATATCAATAATTATTCAAGTTTATTAAATTCTTAAACAATTGCTAGTGTCGATTTTCCTTCAAAACTCTGTTTGACTGAAGCAATTTACCGAAATTTGGTATTTCATTATGGCAATCTGCCAGATAAATGGAGTTTGGAAACTGGAAAAATTCTTCATTCTTAAGAATTAATTCAAAATTTAAATCGATTTTCTAAGTGTGTCTAACATTGAAGTGTTGCCAGTTTAATTAAATCTTAAATGAGAAAGGTTAATTATTTCGTTTATGTCGTTCAAATTTTTAAGCCGTTATTGCCCGAGGCAACTAACTAGAAATGTATATTTCTTCTATGAATTCCGTAAGTTACTTTGCTGTTGGAAATTTGCAAAAATCTTCCTTCTTAGGCAGATCAAGCTAGTTATAAAACTGAAAAAGTTAAGATAATTATGGAGTGTGAATAACATGACAGAGCTGCCAGGCTTAATCATATCAATAATTATTCAAGTTTATTAAATTCTTAATCAATTGCTAGTGTCGATTTTCCTTCAAAACTCTGTTTGACTGAAGCAATTTACCGAAATTTGGTATTTCAACACGGCAATCTGCCAGATAAATGGAGTTTGGAAACTGGAAAAATTCTTCATTCTTAAGAATTAATTCTAAATTTAAATAGATTTTCTAATTGTGTCTAACATTTAAGTGTTGCCAGTTTAATTAAATCTTAAATCACTAAGGTTAATATTTTCGTTAATGTCGTTAAAAATTTTCAGCCGTTATTGCCTGACGCGTTAACTAGAAATGTAAATTTCCTCTATGGATTCCGTAACTTACTTTGCCGTTTTAAATTTGAAAAAATTTTCCTTCTTAGGCAGATCAAGCAGAGAAAGTGGAGATAATTATAAAGTGTGACTAACATGACAGAGCTGCCAGGCTTAATCATATCAATAATTATCAAGTTTATTATATTCTTAATCAATTGCTAGTGTCGATTTTCCTTCAAAACTCTGTTTGACTGAAGCAATTTACCGAAATTTGTTATTTCAACACGGCAATCTGCCAGATAAATGGAGTTTGGAAACTGGAAAAATTCTTCAATCTTAAGAATTAAATTAAAATTTAAATCGATTTTCTAAGTGTGTCTAACATTTAAGTGTTGCCAGTTTAATTAAATCTTTAATCAATAAGGTTAATTTTTTCGTTAATGTCGTTAAAATTTTTAAGCCGTTATTGCCCGAGGCGACTAACTAGAAATGTATATTTCTTCTATGAATTCCGTAAGTTACTTTGCCGTTGGAAATTTGCAAAAATCTTCCTTCTTAGGCAGATCAAGCTAGTTATTAAACTGAAAAAGTAAAGATAATTATGGAGTGTGACTAACATGACAGAGCTGCCAGGCTTAATCATATCAATAATTATTCAAGTTTATTAAATTCTTAAACAATTGCTAGTGTCGATTTTCCTTCAAAACTCTGTTTGACTGAAGCAATTTACCGAAATTTGGTATTTCATTATGGCAATCTGCCAGATAAATGGAGTTTGGAAACTGGAAAAATTCTTCATTCTTAAGAATTAATTCTCAATTTAAATCGATTTTCTAAGTGTGTCTAACATTTAAGTGTTGCCAGTTTAATTAAATCTTAAATCACTTATGTTAATTTTTTCGTTAATGTCGTTAAAATTTTTAAGCCGTTATAGCCCGAGGCGACTTACTAGAAATGTATATTTCTTCTATGAATTCCGTAAGTTACTTTGCCGTTGGAAATTTGCAAAAATCTTCCTTCTTAGGCAGATCAAGCTAGTTATTAAACTGAAAAAGTTAAGATAATTATGGAGTGTGACTAACATGACAGAGCTGCCAGGCTTAATCATATCAATAATTATTCAAGTTTATTAAATTCTTAATCAATTGCTAGTGTCGATTTTCCTTCAAAACTCTGTTTGACTGAAGCAAATTACCGAAATTTGGTATTTCAACACTGCAATCTGCCAGATAAATGGAGTTTGGAAACTGGAAAAATTCTTCATTCTTAAGAATTAATTCTCAATTTAAATCGATTTTCTAAGTGTGTCTAACATTTAAGTGTTGCCAGTTTAATTAAATCTTAAATCACTTATGTTAATTTTTTCGTTAATGTCGTTAAAATTTTTAAGCCGTTATAGCCCGAGGCGACTTACTAGAAATGTATATTTCTTCTATGAATTCCGTAAGTTACTTTGCCGTTGGAAATTTGCAAAAATCTTCCTTCTTAGGCAGATCAAGCTAGTTATAAAACTGAAAAAGTTAAGATAATTATGGAGTGTGAATAACATGACAGAGCTGCCAGGCTTAATCATATCAATAATAATCAAGTTTATTAAATTCTTAATCAATTGCTAGTGTCGATTTTCCTTCAAAACTCTGTTTGACTGAAGCAATTTACCGAAATTTGGTATTTCAACACGGCAATCTGCCAGATAAATGGAGTTTGGAAACTGGAAAAATTCTTCATTCTTAAGAATTAATTCTCAATTTAAATCGATTTTCTAAGTGTGTCTATCATTTAAGTGTTGCCAGTTTAATTAAATCTTAAATCACTAAGGTTAATATTTTCGTTAATGTCGTTCAAATTTTTCAGCCGTTATTGCCCGACGCGTTAACAAGAAATGTATATTTCCTCTATGGATTCCGTAACTTACTTTGCCGTTTTAAATTTGAAAAAATTTTCCTTCTTAGGCAGATCAAGCTAGTTATAAAACTGAAAAAGTTAAGATAATTATGGAGTGTGACTAACATGACAGAGCTGCCAGGCTTAATCATATCAATAATTATTCAAGTTTATTAAATTCTTAAACAATTGCTAGTGTCGATTTTCCTTCAAAACTCTGTTTGATTGAAGCAATTTACCGAAATTTGGTATTTCAACACGGCAATCTGCCAGATAAATGGAGTTTGGAAACTGGAAAAATTCTTCATTCTTAAGAATTAATTCAAAATTTAAATCGATTTCCTAAGTGTGTCTAAAATTTAAGTGTTGCCAGTTTAATTAAATCTTTAATCAGAAAGGTTAATTTTTTCGTTTATGTCGTTCAAATTTTTAAGCCGTTATTGCCCGAGGCGACTAACTAGAAATGTATATTTCTTCTATGAATTCCGTAAGTTACTTTGCCGTTGGAAATTTGCAAAAATCTTCCTTCTTAGGCAGATCAAGCTAGTTATTAAACTGAAAAAGTTAAGATAATTATGGAGTGTGACTAACATGACAGAGTTGCCAGGCTTAATCATATCAATAATTATTCGAGTTTATTAAATTCTTAAACAATTGCTAGTGTCGATTTTCATTCAAAACTCTGTTTGACTGAAGCAATTTACCGAAATTTGGTATTTCAACATGGCAATCTGCCAGATAAATGGAGTTTGGAAACTGGAAAAATTCTTCATTCTTAAGAATTAATTCTCAATTTAAATCGATTTTCTAAGTGTGTCTAACATTTAAGTGTTGCCAGTTTAATTAAATCTTAAATCACTTATGTTAATTTTTTCGTTAATGTCGTTAAAATTTTTAAGCCGTTATAGCCCGAGGCGACTTACTAGAAATGTATATTTCTTCTATGAATTCCGTAAGTTACTTTGCCGTTGGAAATTTGCAAAAATCTTCCTTCTTAGGCAGATCAAGCTAGTTATTAAACTGAAAAAGTTAAGATAATTATGGAGTGTGACTAACATGACAGAGCTGCCAGGCTTAATCATATCAATAATTATTCAAGTTTATTAAATTCTTAATCAATTGCTAGTGTCGATTTTCCTTCAAAACTCTGTTTGACTGAAGCAAATTACCGAAATTTGGTATTTCAACACTGCAATCTGCCAGATAAATGGAGTTTGGAAACTGGAAAAATTCTTCATTCTTAAGAATTAATTCTCAATTTAAATCGATTTTCTAAGTGTGTCTAACATTTAAGTGTTGCCAGTTTAATTAAATCTTAAATCACTTATGTTAATTTTTTCGTTAATGTCGTTAAAATTTTTAAGCCGTTATAGCCCGAGGCGACTTACTAGAAATGTATATTTCTTCTATGAATTCCGTAAGTTACTTTGCCGTTGGAAATTTGCAAAAATCTTCCTTCTTAGGCAGATCAAGCTAGTTATAAAACTGAAAAAGTTAAGATAATTATGGAGTGTGAATAACATGACAGAGCTGCCAGGCTTAATCATATCAATAATAATCAAGTTTATTAAATTCTTAATCAATTGCTAGTGTCGATTTTCCTTCAAAACTCTGTTTGACTGAAGCAATTTACCGAAATTTGGTATTTCAACACGGCAATCTGCCAGATAAATGGAGTTTGGAAACTGGAAAAATTCTTCATTCTTAAGAATTAATTCTCAATTTAAATCGATTTTCTAAGTGTGTCTAACATTTAAGTGTTGCCAGTTTAATTAAATCTTAAATCACTAAGGTTAATATTTTCGTTAATGTCGTTCAAATTTTTCAGCCGTTATTGCCCGACGCGTTAACAAGAAATGTATATTTCCTCTATGGATTCCGTAACTTACTTTGCCGTTTTAAATTTGAAAAAATTTTCCTTCTTAGGCAGATCAAGCTAGTTATAAAACTGAAAAAGTTAAGATAATTATGGAGTGTGACTAACATGACAGAGCTGCCAGGCTTAATCATATCAATAATTATTCAAGTTTATTAAATTCTTAAACAATTGCTAGTGTCGATTTTCCTTCAAAACTCTGTTTGATTGAAGCAATTTACCGAAATTTGGTATTTCAACACGGCAATCTGCCAGATAAATGGAGTTTGGAAACTGGAAAAATTCTTCATTCTTAAGAATTAATTCAAAATTTAAATCGATTTCCTAAGTGTGTCTAAAATTTAAGTGTTGCCAGTTTAATTAAATCTTTAATCAGAAAGGTTAATTTTTTCGTTTATGTCGTTCAAATTTTTAAGCCGTTATTGCCCGAGGCGACTAACTAGAAATGTATATTTCTTCTATGAATTCCGTAAGTTACTTTGCCGTTGGAAATTTGCAAAAATCTTCCTTCTTAGGCAGATCAAGCTAGTTATTAAACTGAAAAAGTTAAGATAATTATGGAGTGTGACTAACATGACAGAGTTGCCAGGCTTAATCATATCAATAATTATTCGAGTTTATTAAATTCTTAAACAATTGCTAGTGTCGATTTTCCTTCAAAACTCTGTTTGACTGAAGCAATTTACCGAAATTTGGTATTTCAACATGGCAATCTGCCAGATAAATGGAGTTTGGAAACTGGAAAAATTCTTCATTCTTAAGAATTAATTCTCAATTTAAATCGATTTTCTAAGTGTGTCTAACATTTAAGTGTTGCCAGTTTAATTAAATCTTAAATCACTTATGTTAATTTTTTCGTTAATGTCGTTAAAATTTTTAAGCCGTTATAGCCCGAGGCGACTTACTAGAAATGTATATTTCTTCTATGAATTCCGTAAGTTACTTTGCCGTTGGAAATTTGCAAAAATCTTCCTTCTTAGGCAGATCAAGCTAGTTATTAAACTGAAAAAGTTAAGATAATTATGGAGTGTGACTAACATGACAGAGCTTAATCATATCAATAATTACTCAAGTTTATTAAATTCTTAATCAATTGCTAGTGTCGATTTTCCTTCAAAACTCTGTTTGACTGAAGCAAATTACCGAAATTTGGTATTTCAACACTGCAATTTGCCAGATAAATGGAGTTTGGAAACTGAAAAAATTCTTCATTCTTAAGAATTAATTCAAAATTTAAATCGATTTTCTAAGTGTGTCTAACATTGAAGTGTTGCCAGTTTAATTAAATCTTAAATGAGAAAGGTTAATTTTTTCGTTTATGTCGTTCAAATTTTTAAGCCGTTATTGCCCGAGGCGACTAACTAGAAATGTATATTTCTTCTATGAATTCCGTAAGTTACTTTGCCGTTGGAAATTTGCAAAAATCTTCCTTCTTAGGCAGATCAAGCTAGTTATAAAACTGAAAAAGTTAAGATAATTATGGAGTGTGAATAACATGACAGAGCTGCCAGGCTTAATCATATCAATAATTATTCAAGTTTATTAAATTCTTAAACAATTGCTAGTGTCGATTTTCCTTCAAAACTCTGTTTGATTGAAGCAATTTACCGAAATTTGGTATTTCAACACGGCAATCTGCCAGATAAATGGAGTTTGGAAACTGGAAAAATTCTTCATTCTTAAGAATTAATTCAAAATTTAAATCGATTTCCTAAGTGTGTCTAAAATTTAAGTGTTGCCAGTTTAATTAAATCTTTAATCAGAAAGGTTAATTTTTTCGTTTATGTCGTTCAAATTTTTAAGCCGTTATTGCCCGAGGCGACTAACTAGAAATGTATATTTCTTCTATGAATTCCGTAAGTTACTTTGCCGTTGGAAATTTGCAAAAATCTTCCTTCTTAGGCAGATCAAGCTAGTTATTAAACTGAAAAAGTTAAGATAATTATGGAGTGTGACTAACATGACAGAGTTGCCAGGCTTAATCATATCAATAATTATTCGAGTTTATTAAATTCTTAAACAATTGCTAGTGTCGATTTTCCTTCAAAACTCTGTTTGACTGAAGCAATTTACCGAAATTTGGTATTTCAACATGGCAATCTGCCAGATAAATGGAGTTTGGAAACTAGAAAAATTCTTCATTCTTAAGAATTAATTCTCAATTTAAATCGATTTTCTAAGTGTGTCTAACATTTAAGTGTTGCCAGTTTAATTAAATCTTAAATCACTTATGTTAATTTTTTCGTTAATGTCGTTAAAATTTTTAAGCCGTTATAGCCCGAGGCGACTTACTAGAAATGTATATTTCTTCTATGAATTCCGTAAGTTACTTTGCCGTTGGAAATTTGCAAAAATCTTCCTTCTTAGGCAGATCAAGCTAGTTATTAAACTGAAAAAGTTAAGATAATTATGGAGTGTGACTAACATGACAGAGCTCCCAGGCTTAATCATATCAATAATTACTCAAGTTTATTAAATTCTTAATCAATTGCTAGTGTCGATTTTCCTTCAAAACTCTGTTTGACTGAAGCAAATTACCGAAATTTGGTATTTCAACACTGCAATTTGCCAGATAAATGGAGTTTGGAAACTGAAAAAATTCTTCATTCTTAAGAATTAATTCAAAATTTAAATCGATTTTCTAAGTGTGTCTAACATTGAAGTGTTGCCAGTTTAATTAAATCTTAAATGAGAAAGGTTAATTTTTTCGTTTATGTCGTTCAAATTTTTAAGCCGTTATTGCCCGAGGCGACTAACTAGAAATGTATATTTCTTCTATGAATTCCGTAAGTTACTTTGCCGTTGGAAATTTGCAAAAATCTTCCTTCTTAGGCAGATCAAGCTAGTTATAAAACTGAAAAAGTTAAGATAATTATGGAGTGTGAATAACATGACAGAGCTGCCAGGCTTAATCATATCAATAATTATTCAAGTTTATTAAATTCTTAATCAATTGCTAGTGTCGATTTTCCTTCAAAACTCTGTTTGACTGAAGCAATTTACCGAAATTTGGTATTTCAACACGGCAATCTGCCAGATAAATGGAGTTTTGAAACTGGAAAAATTCTTCATTCTTAAGAAGTAATTAAAAATTTAAATCGATTTTCTAAGTGTGTCTAACATTTAAGTGTTGCCAGTTTAATTAAATCTTTAATCAATAAGGTTAATTTTTTCGTTAATGTCGTTAAAATTTTTAAGCCGTTATTGCCCGAGGCGAATAACTAGAAATGTATATTTCTTCTATGAATTCCGTAAGTTACTTTGCCGTTGGAAATTTGCAAAAATCTTCCTTCTTAGGCAGATCAAGCTAGTTATTAAACTGAAAAAGTAAAGATAATTATGGAGTGTGACTAACATGACAGAGCTGCCAGGCTTAATCATATCAATAATTATTCAAGTTTATTAAATTCTTAAACAATTGCTAGTGTCGATTTTCCTTCAAAACTCTGTTTGACTGAAGCAATTTACCGAAATTTGGTATTTCATTATGGCAATCTGCCAGATAAATGGAGTTTGGAAACTGGAAAAATTCTTCATTCTTAAGAATTAATTCAAAATTTAAATCGATTTTCTAAGTGTGTCTAACATTGAAGTGTTGCCAGTTTAATTAAATCTTAAATGAGAAAGGTTAATTATTTCGTTTATGTCGTTCAAATTTTTAAGCCGTTATTGCCCGAGGCAACTAACTAGAAATGTATATTTCTTCTATGAATTCCGTAAGTTACTTTGCTGTTGGAAATTTGCAAAAATCTTCCTTCTTAGGCAGATCAAGCTAGTTATAAAACTGAAAAAGTTAAGATAATTATGGAGTGTGAATAACATGACAGAGCTGCCAGGCTTAATCATATCAATAATTATTCAAGTTTATTAAATTCTTAATCAATTGCTAGTGTCGATTTTCCTTCAAAACTCTGTTTGACTGAAGCAATTTACCGAAATTTGGTATTTCAACACGGCAATCTGCCAGATAAATGGAGTTTTGAAACTGGAAAAATTCTTCATTCTTAAGAAGTAATTAAAAATTTAAATCGATTTTCTAAGTGTGTCTAACATTTAAGTGTTGCCAGTTTAATTAAATCTTAAATCACTAAGGTTAATATTTTCGTTAATGTCGTTCAAATTTTTCAGCCGTTATTGCCCGACGCGTTAACTAGAAATGTATATTTCCTCTATGGATTCCGTAACTTACTTTGCCGTTTTAAATTTGAAAAAATTTTCCTTCTTAGGCAGATCAAGCTAGTTATAAAACTGAAAAAGTTAAGATAATTATCGAGTGTGACTAACATGACAGAGCTGCCAGGCTTAATCATATCAATAATTATTCAAGTTTATTAAATTCTTAATCAATAGCTAGTGTCGATTTTCCTTCAAAACTCTGTTTGACTGAAGCAACTTACCGAAATTTGGTATTTCAACACGGCAATCTGCCAGATAAATGGAGTTTGGAAACTGGAAAAATTCTTCATTCTTAAGAATTATTTCAAAATTTAAATCGATTTTCTAAGGGTGACTAACATTTAAGTGTTGCCAGTTTAATTAAATTTAAATCACTAAGGTGAATTTTTTCGTTAATGTCGTTCAAATTTTTCAGCCGTTATTGCCCGACGCGTTAACTGGAAATGTATATTTCCTCTATGGATTCCGTAATTTACTTTGCCGTTTTAAATTTGCAAAAATCTTCCTTCTTAGGCAGATCAAGCTAGTTATAAAACTGAAAAAGTTAAGATAATTATGGAGTGTGACTAACATGACAGAGCTGCCAGGCTTAATCATATCAATAATTACTCAAGTTTATTAAATTCTTAATCAATTGCTAGTGTCGATTTTCCTTCAAAACTCTGTTTGACTGAAGCAAATTACCGAAATTTGGTATTTCAACACTGCAATTTGCCAGATAAATGGAGTTTGGAAACTGAAAAAATTCTTCATTCTTAAGAATTAATTCAAAATTTAAATCGATTTTCTAAGTGTGTCTAACATTGAAGTGTTGCCAGTTTAATTAAATCTTAAATGAGAAAGGTTAATTTTTTCGTTTATGTCGTTCAAATTTTTAAGCCGTTATTGCCCGAGGCGACTAACTAGAAATGTATATTTCTTCTATGAATTCCGTAAGTTACTTTGCCGTTGGAAATTTGCAAAAATCTTCCTTCTTAGGCAGATCAAGCTAGTTATAAAACTGAAAAAGTTAAGATAATTATGGAGTGTGACTAACATGACAGAGCTGCCAGGCTTAATCATATCAATAATTATTCAAGTTTATTAAATTCTTAAACAATTGCTAGTGTCGATTTTCCTTCAAAACTCTGTTTGATTGAAGCAATTTACCGAAATTTGGTATTTCAACACGGCAATCTGCCAGATAAATGGAGTTTGGAAACTGGAAAAATTCTTCATTCTTAAGAATTAATTCAAAATTTAAATCGATTTCCTAAGTGTGTCTAAAATTTAAGTGTTGCCAGTTTAATTAAATCTTTAATCAGAAAGGTTAATTTTTTCGTTTATGTCGTTAAAATTTTTAAGCCGTTATTGCCCGAGGCGACTAACTAGAAATGTATATTTCTTCTATGAATTCCGTAAGTTACTTTGCCGTTGTAAATTTGCAAAAATCTTCCTTCTTAGGCAGATCAAGCTAGTTATTAAACTGAAAAAGTTAAGATAATTATGGAGTGTGACTAACATGACAGAGCTGCCAGGCTTAATCATATCAATAATTATTCAAGTTTATTAAATTCTTAAACAATTGCTAGTGTCGATTTTCCTTCAAAACTCTGTTTGACTGAAGCAATTTACCGAAATTTGGTATTTCAACATGGCAATCTGCCAGATAAATGGAGTTTGGAAACTGGAAAAATTCTTCATTCTTAAGAATTAATTCTCAATTTAAATCGATTTTCTAAGTGTGTCTAACATTTAAGTGTTGCCAGTTTAATTAAATCTTAAATCACTTATGTTAATTTTTTCGTTAATGTCGTTAAAATTTTTAAGCCGTTATAGCCCGAGGCGACTTACTAGAAATGTATATTTCTTCTATGAATTCCGTAAGTTACTTTGCCGTTGGAAATTTGCAAAAATCTTCCTTCTTAGGCAGATCAAGCTAGTTATTAAACTGAAAAAGTTAAGATAATTATGGAGTGTGACTAACATGACAGAGCTGCCAGGCTTAATCTTATCAATAATTATTCAAGTTTATTAAATGTTTAATCAATTGCTAGTGTCGATTTTCCTTCAAAACTCTGTTTGACTGAAGCAAATTACCGAAATTTGGTATTTCAACACGGCAATCTGCCAGATAAATGGAGTTTGGAAACTGGAAAAATTCTTCATTCTTAAGAATTAATTCTAAATTTAAATAGATTTTCTAATTGTGTCTAACATTTAAGTGTTGCCAGTTTAATTAAATCTTAAATCACTAAGGTTAATATTTTCGTTAATGTCGTTCAAATTTTTCAGCCGTTATTGCCCGACGCGTTAACTAGAAATGTATATTTCCTCTATGGATTCCGTAACTTACTTTGCCGTTTTAAATTTGAAAAAATTTTCCTTCCTAGGCAGATCAAGCTAGTTATAAAACTGAAAAAGTTAAGATAATTATCGAGTGTGACTAACATGACAGAGCTGCCAGGCTTAATCATATTAATAATTATTCAAGTTTATTAAATTCTTAATCAATTGCTAGTGTCGATTTTCCTTCAAAACTCTGGTTGACTGAAGCAATTTACCGAAATTTGGTATTTCAACACGGCAATCTGCCAGATAAATGGAGTTTGAAAACTATAAAAATTCTTCATTCTTAACAATTAATTCAAAATTTAAATCGATTTTCTAAGTGTGTTTAACATTTAAGTGTTGCCAGTTTAATTAAATCTTAAATCACTAAGGTTAATTTTTTCGTTAATGTCGTTCAAATTTTTAAGCCGTTAATGCCCGAGGCGATTAACTAGAAAAGTATATTTCTTCTATGAATTCGGTAAGTTACTTTGCCGTTGGAAATTTGCAAAAATCTTCTTTTAAGCAGATCAAGCTAGTTATAAAACTGAAAAAGTTAAGATAATTATGGAGTGTGACTAACATGACAGAGCTGCCAGGCTTAATCATATCAATAATTATTCAAGTTTATTAAATTCTTAATCAATTGCTAGTGTCGATTTTCCTTCAAAACTCTGTTTGACTGAAGCAACTTACCGAAATTTGGTATTTGAACACGGCAATCTGCCAGATAAATGGAGTTTGGAAACTGGAAAAATTCTTCATTCTTAAGAATTAATTCAAAATTTAAATCGATTTTCTTAGTGTGTCTAACATTTAAGTGTTGCCAGTTTAATTAAATCTTAAATCACTAAAGTTAATATTTTCGTTAATGTCGTTCAAAATTTTCAGCCGTTATTGCCTGACGCGTTAACTAGAAATGTAAATTTCTTCTATGGATTCCGTAACTTTGCCGTTTTAAATTTGAAAAAATTTTCCTTCTTAGGCAGATCAAGCAGAGAAAGTGGAGATAATTATAAAGTGTGACTAACATGACAGAGCTGCCAGGCTTAATCATATCAATAATTATCAAGTTTATTATATTCTTAATCAATTGCTAGTGTCGATTTTCCTTCAAAACTCTGTTTGACTGAAGCAATTTACCGAAATTTGTTATTTCAACACGGCAATCTGCCAGATAAATGGAGTTTGGAAACTGGACAAATTCTTCATTCTTAAGAATTAATTCAAAATTTAAATCGATTTTCTAAGTGTGTCTAACATTGAAGTGTTGCCAGTTTAATTAAATCTTAAATGAGAAAGGTTAATTTTTTCGTTTATGTCGTTCAAATTTTTAAGCCGTTATTGCCCGAGGAAACTAACTAGAAATGTATATTTCTTCTATGAATTCCGTAAGTTACTTTGCCGTTGGAAATTTGCAAAAATCTTCCTTCTTAGGCAGATCAAGCTAGTTATAAAACTGAAAAAGTTAAGATAATTATGGAGTGTGAATAACATGACAGAGCTGCCAGGCTTAATCATATCAATAATTATTCAAGTTTATTAAATTCTTAATCAATTGCTAGTGTCGATTTTCCTTCAAAACTCTGTTTGACTGAAGCAAATTACCGAAATTTGGTATTTCAACACTGCAATCTGCCAGATAAATGGAGTTTGGAAACTGGAAAAATTCTTCATTCTTAAGAATTAATTCAAAATTTAAATCGATTTTCTAAGTGTGTCTAACATTGAAGTGTTGCCAGTTTAATTAAATCTTAAATGAGAAAGGTTAATTTTTTCGTTTATGTCGTTCAAATTTTTAAGCCGTTATTGCCCGAGGCAACTAACTAGAAATGTATATTTCTTCTATGAATTCCGTAAGTTACTTTGCCGTTGGAAATTTGCAAAAATCTTCCTTCTTAGGCAGATCAAGCTAGTTATAAAACTGAAAAAGTTAAGATAATTATGGAGTGTGAATAACATGACAGAGCTGCCAGGCTTAATCATATCAATAATTATTCAAGTTTATTAAATTCTTAATCAATTGCTAGTGTCGATTTTCCTTCAAAACTCAGTTTGATTGAAGCAATTTACCGAAATTTGGTATTTCAACACGGCAATCTGCCAGATAAATGGAGTTTTGAAACTGGAAAAATTCTTCATTCTTAAGAAGTAATTAAAAATTTAAATCGATTTTCTAAGTGTGTCTAACATTTAAGTGTTGCCAGTTTAATTAAATCTTAAATCACTAAGGTTAATATTTTCGTTAATGTCGTTCAAATTTTTCAGCCGTTATTGCCCGACGCGTTAACTAGAAATGTATATTTCCTCTATGGATTCCGTAACTTACTTTGCCGTTTTAAATTTGAAAAAATTTTCCTTCTTAGGCAGATCAAGCTAGTTATAAAACTGAAAAAGTTAAGATAATTATCGAGTGTGACTAACATGACAGAGCTGCCAGGCTTAATCATATCAATAATTATTCAAGTTTATTAAATTCTTAATCAATAGCTAGTGTCGATTTTCCTTCAAAACTCTGTTTGACTGAAGCAATTTACCGAAATTTGGTATTTCATTATGGCAATCTGCCAGATAAATGGAGTTTGGAAACTGGAAAAATTCTTCATTCTTAAGAATTAATTCTCAATTTAAATCGATTTTCTAAGTGTGTCTAACATTTAAGTGTTGCCAGTTTAATTAAATCTTAAATCACTTATGTTAATTTTTTCGTTAATGTCGTTAAAATTTTTAAGCCGTTATAGCCCGAGGCGACTTACTAGAAATGTATATTTCTTCTATGAATTCCGTAAGTTACTTTGCCGTTGGAAATTTGCAAAAATCTTCCTTCTTAGGCAGATCAAGCTAGTTATTAAACTGAAAAAGTTAAGATAATTATGGAGTGTGACTAACATGACAGAGCTGCCAGGCTTAATCATATCAATAATTATTCAAGTTTATTAAATTCTTAATCAATTGCTAGTGTCGATTTTCCTTCAAAACTCTGTTTGACTGAAGCAAATTACCGAAATTTGGTATTTCAACACTGCAATCTGCCAGATAAATGGAGTTTGGAAACTGGAAAAATTCTTCATTCTTAAGAATTAATTCTCAATTTAAATCGATTTTCTAAGTGTGTCTAACATTTAAGTGTTGCCAGTTTAATTAATCTTAAATCACTTATGTTAATTTTTTCGTTAATGTCGTTAAAATTTTTAAGCCGTTATAGCCCGAGGCGACTTACTAGAAATGTATATTTCTTCTATGAATTCCGTAAGTTACTTTGCCGTTGGAAATTTGCAAAAATCTTCCTTCTTAGGCAGATCAAGCTAGTTATAAAACTGAAAAAGTTAAGATAATTATGGAGTGTGAATAACATGACAGAGCTGCCAGGCTTAATCGTATCAATAATTATTCAAGTTTATTAAATTCTTAATCAATTGCTAGTGTCGATTTTCCTTCAAAACTCTGTTTGACTGAAGCAATTTACCGAAATTTGGTATTTCAACACGGCAATCTGCCAGATAAATGGAGTTTTGAAACTGGAAAAATTCTTCATTCTTAAGAAGTAATTAAAAATTTAAATCGATTTTCTAAGTGTGTTTAACATTTAAGTGTTGCCAGTTTAATTAAATCTTAAATCACTAAGGTTAATTTTTTCGTTAATGTCGTTCAAATTTTTAAGCCGTTAATGCCCGAGGCGATTAACTAGAAAAGTATATTTCTTCTATGAATTCGGTAAGTTACTTTGCCGTTGGAAATTTGCAAAAATCTTCTTTTAAGCAGATCAAGCTAGTTATAAAACTGAAAAAGTTAAGATAATTATGGAGTGTGACTAACATGACAGAGCTGCCAGGCTTAATCATATCAATAATTATTCAAGTTTATTAAATTCTTAATCAATTGCTAGTGTCGATTTTCCTTCAAAACTCTGTTTGACTGAAGCAACTTACCGAAATTTGGTATTTGAACACGGCAATCTGCCAGATAAATGGAGTTTGGAAACTGGAAAAATTCTTCATTCTTAAGAATTAATTCAAAATTTAAATCGATTTTCTTAGTGTGTCTAACATTTAAGTGTTGCCAGTTTAATTAAATCTTAAATCACTAAAGTTAATATTTTCGTTAATGTCGTTCAAAATTTTCAGCCGTTATTGCCTGACGCGTTAACTAGAAATGTAAATTTCTTCTATGGATTCCGTAACTTACTTTGCCGTTTTAAATTTGAAAAAATTTTCCTTCTTAGGCAGATCAAGCAGAGAAAGTGGAGATAATTATAAAGTGTGACTAACATGACAGAGCTGCCAGGCTTAATCATATCAATAATTATCAAGTTTATTATATTCTTAATCAATTGCTAGTGTCGATTTTCCTTCAAAACTCTGTTTGACTGAAGCAATTTACCGAAATTTGTTATTTCAACACGGCAATCTGCCAGATAAATGGAGTTTGGAAACTGGACAAATTCTTCATTCTTAAGAATTAATTCAAAATTTAAATCGATTTTCTAAGTGTGTCTAACATTGAAGTGTTGCCAGTTTAATTAAATCTTAAATGAGAAAGGTTAATTTTTTCGTTTATGTCGTTCAAATTTTTAAGCCGTTATTGCCCGAGGAAACTAACTAGAAATGTATATTTCTTCTATGAATTCCGTAAGTTACTTTGCCGTTGGAAATTTGCAAAAATCTTCCTTCTTAGGCAGATCAAGCTAGTTATAAAACTGAAAAAGTTAAGATAATTATGGAGTGTGAATAACATGACAGAGCTGCCAGGCTTAATCATATCAATAATTATTCAAGTTTATTAAATTCTTAATCAATTGCTAGTGTCGATTTTCCTTCAAAACTCTGTTTGACTGAAGCAAATTACCGAAATTTGGTATTTCAACACTGCAATCTGCCAGATAAATGGAGTTTGGAAACTGGAAAAATTCTTCATTCTTAAGAATTAATTCAAAATTTAAATCGATTTTCTAAGTGTGTCTAACATTGAAGTGTTGCCAGTTTAATTAAATCTTAAATGAGAAAGGTTAATTTTTTCGTTTATGTCGTTCAAATTTTTAAGCCGTTATTGCCCGAGGCAACTAACTAGAAATGTATATTTCTTCTATGAATTCCGTAAGTTACTTTGCCGTTGGAAATTTGCAAAAATCTTCCTTCTTAGGCAGATCAAGCTAGTTATAAAACTGAAAAAGTTAAGATAATTATGGAGTGTGAATAACATGACAGAGCTGCCAGGCTTAATCATATCAATAATTATTCAAGTTTATTAAATTCTTAATCAATTGCTAGTGTCGATTTTCCTTCAAAACTCAGTTTGATTGAAGCAATTTACCGAAATTTGGTATTTCAACACGGCAATCTGCCAGATAAATGGAGTTTTGAAACTGGAAAAATTCTTCATTCTTAAGAAGTAATTAAAAATTTAAATCGATTTTCTAAGTGTGTCTAACATTTAAGTGTTGCCAGTTTAATTAAATCTTAAATCACTAAGGTTAATATTTTCGTTAATGTCGTTCAAATTTTTCAGCCGTTATTGCCCGACGCGTTAACTAGAAATGTATATTTCCTCTATGGATTCCGTAACTTACTTTGCCGTTTTAAATTTGAAAAAATTTTCCTTCTTAGGCAGATCAAGCTAGTTATAAAACTGAAAAAGTTAAGATAATTATCGAGTGTGACTAACATGACAGAGCTGCCAGGCTTAATCATATCAATAATTATTCAAGTTTATTAAATTCTTAATCAATAGCTAGTGTCGATTTTCCTTCAAAACTCTGTTTGATTGAAGCAATTTACCGAAATTTGGTATTTCATTATGGCAATCTGCCAGATAAATGGAGTTTGAAAACTGGAAAAATTCTTCATTCTTAAGAATTAATTCTCAATTTAAATCGATTTTCTAAGTGTGTCTAACATTTAAGTGTTGCCAGTTTAATTAAATCTTAAATCACTTATGTTAATTTTTTCGTTAATGTCGTTAAAATTTTTAAGCCGTTATAGCCCGAGGCGACTTACTAGAAATGTATATTTCTTCTATGAATTCCGTAAGTTACTTTGCCGTTGGAAATTTGCAAAAATCTTCCTTCTTAGGCAGATCAAGCTAGTTATTAAACTGAAAAAGTTAAGATAATTATGGAGTGTGACTAACATGACAGAGCTGCCAGGCTTAATCATATCAATAATTATTCAAGTTTATTAAATTCTTAATCAATTGCTAGTGTCGATTTTCCTTCAAAACTCTGTTTGACTGAAGCAAATTACCGAAATTTGGTATTTCAACACTGCAATCTGCCAGATAAATGGAGTTTGGAAACTGGAAAAATTCTTCATTCTTAAGAATTAATTCTCAATTTAAATCGATTTTCTAAGTGTGTCTAACATTTAAGTGTTGCCAGTTTAATTAATCTTAAATCACTTATGTTAATTTTTTCGTTAATGTCGTTAAAATTTTTAAGCCGTTATAGCCCGAGGCGACTTACTAGAAATGTATATTTCTTCTATGAATTCCGTAAGTTACTTTGCCGTTGGAAATTTGCAAAAATCTTCCTTCTTAGGCAGATCAAGCTAGTTATAAAACTGAAAAAGTTAAGATAATTATGGAGTGTGAATAACATGACAGAGCTGCCAGGCTTAATCATATCAATAATTATTCAAGTTTATTAAATTCTTAATCAATTGCTAGTGTCGATTTTCCTTCAAAACTCTGTTTGACTGAAGCAATTTACCGAAATTTGGTATTTCAACACGGCAATCTGCCAGATAAATGGAGTTTTGAAACTGGAAAAATTCTTCATTCTTAAGAAGTAATTAAAAATTTAAATCGATTTTCTAAGTGTGTCTAACATTTAAGTGTTGCCAGTTTAATTAAATCTTAAATCACTAAGGTTAATATTTTCGTTAATGTCGTTCAAATTTTTCAGGCGTTATTGCCCGACGCGTTAACTAGAAATGTATATTTCCTCTATGGATTCCGTAACTTACTTTGCCGTTTTAAATTTGAAAAAATTTTCCTTCTTAGGCAGATCAAGCTAGTTATAAAACTGAAAAAGTTAAGATAATTATGGAGTGTGACTAACATGACAGAGCTGCCAGGCTTAATCATATCAATAATTATTCAAGTTTATTAAATTCTTAAACAATTGCTAGTGTCGATTTTCCTTCAAAACTCTGTTTGATTGAAGCAATTTACCGAAATTTGGTATTTCAACACGGCAATCTGCCAGATAAATGGAGTTTGGAAACTGGAAAAATTCTTCATTCTTAAGAATTAATTCAAAATTTAAATCGATTTCCTAAGTGTGTCTAAAATTTAAGTGTTGCCAGTTTAATTAAATCTTTAATCAGAAAGGTTAATTTTTTCGTTTATGTCGTTCAAATTTTTAAGCCGTTATTGCCCGAGGCGACTAACTAGAAATGTATATTTCTTCTATGAATTCCGTAAGTTACTTTGCCGTTGGAAATTTGCAAAAATCTTCCTTCTTAGGCAGATCAAGCTAGTTATTAAACTGAAAAAGTTAAGATAATTATGGAGTGTGACTAACATGACAGAGCTGCCAGGCTTAATCATATCAATAATTATTCAAGTTTATTAAATTCTTAAACAATTGCTAGTGTCGATTTTCCTTCAAAACTCTGTTTGACTGAAGCAATTTACCGAAATTTGGTATTTCAACATGGCAATCTGCCAGATAAATGGAGTTTGGAAACTGGAAAAATTCTTCATTCTTAAGAATTAATTCTCAATTTAAATCGATTTTCTAAGTGTGTCTAACATTTAAGTGTTGCCAGTTTAATTAAATCTTAAATCACTTATGTTAATTTTTTCGTTAATGTCGTTAAAATTTTTAAGCCGTTATAGCCCGAGGCGACTTACTAGAAATGTATATTTCTTCTATGAATTCCGTAAGTTACTTTGCCGTTGGAAATTTGCAAAAATCTTCCTTCTTAGGCAGATCAAGCTAGTTATTAAACTGAAAAAGTTAAGATAATTATAGAGTGTGACTAACATGACAGAGCTCCCAGGCTTAATCATATCAATAATAACTCAAGTTTATTAAATTCTTAATCAATTGCTAGTGTCGATTTTCCTTCAAAACTCTGTTTGACTGAAGCAAATTACCGAAATTTGGTATTTCAACACTGCAATTTGCCAGATAAATGGAGTTTGGAAACTGAAAAAATTCTTCATTCTTAAGAATTAATTCAAAATTTAAATCGATTTTCTAAGTGTGTCTAACATTGAAGTGTTGCCAGTTTAATTAAATCTTAAATGAGAAAGGTTAATTTTTTCGTTTATGTCGTTCAAATTTTTAAGCCGTTATTGCCCGAGGCGACTAACTAGAAATGTATATTTCTTCTATGAATTCCGTAAGTTACTTTGCCGTTGGAAATTTGCAAAAATCTTCCTTCTTAGGCAGATCAAGCTAGTTATAAAACTGAAAAAGTTAAGATAATTATGGAGTGTGAATAACATGACAGAGCTGCCAGGCTTAATTATATCAATAATTATTCAAGTTTATTAAATTCTTAATCAATTGCTAGTGTCGATTTTCCTTCAAAACTCTGTTTGACTGAAGCAAATTACCGAAATTTGGTATTTCAACACTGCAATCTGCCAGATAAATGGAGTTTGGAAACTGGAAAAATTCTTCATTCTTAAGAATTAATTCAAAATTTAAATCGATTTTCTAAGTGTGTCTAACATTGAAGTGTTGCCAGTTTAATTAAATCTTAAATGAGAAAGGTTAATTTTTTCGTTTATGTCGTTCAAATTTTTAAGCCGTTATTGCCCGAGGCGACTAACTAGAAATGTATATTTCTTCTATGAATTCCGTAAGTTACTTTGCCGTTGGAAATTTGCAAAAATCTTCCTTCTTAGGCAGATCAAGCTAGTTATTAAACTGAAAAAGTAAAGATAATTATGGAGTGTGACTAACATGACAGAGGTGCCAGGCTTAATCATATCAATAATTATTCAAGTTTATTAAATTCTTAAACAATTGCTATAGTCGATTTTCCTTCAAAACTCTGTTTGACTGAAGCAATTTACCGAAATTTGGTATTTCATTATGGCAATCTGCCAGATAAATGGAGTTTGGAAACTGGAAAAATTCTTCATTCTTAAGAATGAATTCTCAATTTAAATCGATTTTCTAAGTGTGTCTAACATTTAAGTGTTGCCAGTTTAATTAAATCTTAAATCACTTATGTTAATTTTTTCGTTAATGTCGTTAAAATTTTTAAGCCGTTATAGCCCGAGGCGACTTACTAGAAATGTATATTTCTTCTATGAATTCCGTAAGTTACTTTGCCGTTGGAAATTTGCAAAAATCTTCCTTCTTAGGCAGATCAAGCTAGTTATTAAACTGAAAAAGTTAAGATAATTATGGAGTGTGACTAACATGACAGAGCTGCCAGGCTTAATCATATCAATAATTATTCAAGTTTATTAAATTCTTAATCAATTGCTAGTGTCGATTTTCCTTCAAAACTCTGTTTGACTGAAGCAAATTACCGAAATTTGGTATTTCAACACTGCAATCTGCCAGATAAATGGAGTTTGGAAACTGGAAAAATTCTTCATTCTTAAGAATTAATTCAAAATTTAAATCGATTTTCTAAGTGTGTCTAACATTGAAGTGTTGCCAGTTTAATTAAATCTTAAATGAGAAAGGTTAATTTTTTCGTTTATGTCGTTCAAATTTTTAAGCCGTTATTGCCCGAGGCAACTAACTAGAAATGTAAATTTCTTCTATGGATTCCGTAACTTACTTTGCCGTTTTAAATTTGAAAAAATTTTCCTTCTTAGGCAGATCAAGCAGAGAAAGTGGAGATAATTATAAAGTGTGACTAACATGACAGAGCTGCCAGGCTTAATCATATCAATAATTATCAAGTTTATTATATTCTTAATCAATTGCTAGTGTCGATTTTCCTTCAAAACTCTGTTTGACTGAAGCAATTTACCGAAATTTGTTATTTCAACACGGCAATCTGCCAGATAAATGGAGTTTGGAAACTGGACAAATTCTTCATTCTTAAGAATTAAATTAAAATTTAAATCGATTTTCTAAGTGTGATTAAATTTAAGTGTTGCCAGTTTAATTAAATCTTTAATCAATAAGGTTAATTTTTTCGTTAATGTCGTTAAAATTTTTAAGCCGTTATTGCCCGAGGCGACTAACTAGAAATGTATATTTCTTCTATGAATTCCGTAAGTTACTTTGCCGTTGGAAATTTGCAAAAATCTTCCTTCTTAGGCAGATCAAGCTAGTTATTAAACTGAAAAAGTAAAGATAATTATGGAGTGTGACTAACATGACAGAGCTGCCAGGCTTAATCATATCAATAATTATTCAAGTTTATTAAATTCTTAAACAATTGCTAGTGTCGATTTTCCTTCAAAACTCTGTTTGACTGAAGCAATTTACCGAAATTTGGTATTTCATTATGGCAATCTGCCAGATAAATGGAGTTTGGAAACTGGAAAAATTCTTCATTCTTAAGAATGAATTCTCAATTTAAATCGATTTTCTAAGTGTGTCTAACATTTAAGTGTTGCCAGTTTAATTAAATCTTTAATCACTTATGTTAATTTTTTCGTTAATGTCGTTAAAATTTTTAAGCCGTTATAGCCCGAGGCGACTTACTAGAAATGTATATTTCTTCTATGAATTCCGTAAGTTACTTTGCCGTTGGAAATTTGCAAAAATCTTCCTTCTTAGGCAGATCAAGCTAGTTATTAAACTGAAAAAGTTAAGATAATTATGGTGTGTGACTAACATGACAGAGCTGCCAGGCTTAATCATATCAATAATTATTCAAGTTTATTAAATTCTTAATCAATTGCTAGTGTCGATTTTCCTTCAAAACTCTGTTTGACTGAAGCAAATTACCGAAATTTGGTATTTCAACACTGCAATCTGCCAGATAAATGGAGTTTGGAAACTGGAAAAATTCTTCATTCTTAAGAATTAATTCAAAATTTAAATCGATTTTCTAAGTGTGTCTAACATTGAAGTGTTGCCAGTTTAATTAAATCTTAAATGAGAAAGGTTAATTTTTTCGTTTATGTCGTTCAAATTTTTAAGCCGTTATTGCCCGAGGCAACTAACTAGAAATGTATATTTCTTCTATGAATTCCGTAAGTTACTTTGCCGTTGGAAATTTGCAAAAATCTTCCTTCTTAGGCAGATCAAGCTAGTTATAAAACTGAAAAAGTTAAGATAATTATGGAGTGTGACTAACATGACAGAGCTGCCAGGCTTAATCATATCAATAATTATTCAAGTTTATTAAATTCTTAATCAATTGCTAGTGTCGATTTTCCTTCAAAACTCTGTTTGACTGAAGCAAATTACCGAAATTTGGTATTTCAACACGGCAATCTGCCAGATAAATGGAGTTTTGAAACTGGAAAAATTCTTCATTCTTAAGAAGTAATTAAAAATTTAAATCGATTTTCTAAGTGTGTCTAACATTTAAGTGTTGCCAGTTTAATTAAATCTTAAATCACTAAGGTTAATATTTTCGTTAATGTCGTTCAAATTTTTCAGCCGTTATTGAACGAGGCGACTTACTAGAAATTTATATTTCCTCTATGGATTCCGTAACTTACTTTGCCGTTTTAAATTTGAAAAAATTTTCCTTCTTAGGCAGATCAAGCTAGTTATAAAACTGAAAAAGTTAAGATAATTATCGAGTGTGACTAACATGACAGAGCTGCCAGGCTTAATCATATCAATAATTATTCAAGTTTATTAAATTCTTAATCAATAGCTAGTGTCGATTTTCCTTCAAAACTCTGTTTGACTGAAGCAACTTACCGAAATTTGGTATTTCAACACGGCAATCTGCCAGATAAATGGAGTTTGGAAACTGGAAAAATTCTTCATTCTTAAGAATTATTTCAAAATTTAAATCGATTTTCTAAGGGTGACTAACATTTAAGTGTTGCCAGTTTAATTAAATTTAAATCACTAAGGTTAATATTTTCGTTAATGTCGTTCAAATTTTTCAGCCGTTATTGCCCGACGCGTTAACTGGAAATGTATATTTCCTCTATGGATTCCGTAATTTACTTTGCCGTTTTAAATTTGCAAAAATCTTCCTTCTTAGGCAGATCAAGCTAGTTATAAAACTGAAAAAGTTAAGATAATTATGGAGTGTGACTTACATGACAGAGCTGCCAGGCTTAATCATATCAATAATTATTCAAGTTTATTATATTCTTAATCAATTCCTAGTATCGATTTTCCTTCAAAACTCTGTTTGACTGAAGCAATTTACCGAAATTTGGTATTTCAACACGGCAATCTGCCAGATAAATGGAGTTTGGAAACTGGAAAAATTCTTCATTCTTAAGAATTAATTCAAAATTTAAATCGATTTCCTAAGTGTGTCTAAAATTTAAGTGTTGCCAGTTTAATTAAATCTTTAATCAGAAAGGTTAATTTTTTCGTTTATGTCGTTCAAATTTTTAAGCCGTTATTGCCCGAGGCGACTAACTAGAAATGTATATTTCTTCTATGAATTCCGTAAGTTACTTTGCCGTTGGAAATTTGCAAAAATCTTCCTTCTTAGGCAGATCAAGCTAGTTATAAAACTGAAAAAGTTAAGAAAATTATGGAGTGTGAATAACATGACAGAGCTGCCAGGCTTAATCATATCAATAATTATTCAAGTTTATTAAATTCTTAATCAATTGCTAGTGTCGATTTTCCTTCAAAACTCTGTTTGACTGAAGCAATTTACCGAAATTTGGTATTTCAACACGGCAATCTGCCAGATAAATGGAGTTTTGAAACTGGAAAAATTCTTCATTCTTAAGAATTAATTCAAAATTTAAATCGATTTCCTAAGTGTGTCTAAAATTTAAGTGTTGCCAGTTTAATTAAATCTTTAATCAGAAAGGTTAATTTTTTCGTTTATGTCGTTCAAATTTTTAAGCCGTTATTGCCCGAGGCGACTAACTAGAAATGTATATTTCTTCTATGAATTCCGTAAGTTACTTTGCCGTTGGAAATTTGCAAAAATCTTCCTTCTTAGGCAGATCAAGCTAGTTATAAAACTGAAAAAGTTAAGAAAATTATGGAGTGTGAATAACATGACAGAGCTGCCAGGCTTAATCATATCAATAATTATTCAAGTTTATTAAATTCTTAATCAATTGCTAGTGTCGATTTTCCTTCAAAACTCTGTTTGACTGAAGCAATTTACCGAAATTTGGTATTTCAACACGGCAATCTGCCAGATAAATGGAGTTTTGAAACTGGAAAAATTCTTAATTCTTAAGAAGTAATTAAAAATTTAAATCGATTTTCTAAGTGTGTCTAACATTTAAGTGTTGCCAGTTTAATTAAATCTTAAATCACTAAGGTTAATATTTTCGTTAATGTCGTTCAAATTTTTCAGCCGTTATTGCCCGACGCGTTAACTAGAAATGTATATTTCCTCTATGGATTCCGTAACTTACTTTGCCGTTTTAAATTTGAAAAAATTTTCCTTCTTAGGCAGATCAAGCTAGTTATAAAACTGAAAAAGTTAAGATAATTATCGAGTGTGACTAACATGACAGAGCTGCCAGGCTTAATCATATCAATAATTATTCAAGTTAATTAAATTCTTAATCAATAGCTAGTGTCGATTTTCCTTCAAAACTCTGTTTGACTGAAGCAACTTACCGAAATTTGGTATTTCAACACGGCAATCTGCCAGATAAATGGAGTTTGGAAACTGGAAAAATTCTTCATTCTTAAGAATTATTTCAAAATTTAAATCGATTTTCTAAGGGTGACTAACATTTAAGTGTTGCCAGTTTAATTAAATTTAAATCACTAAGGTGAATTTTTTCGTTAATGTCGTTCAAATTTTTCAGCCGTTATTGCCCGACGCGTTAACTGGAAATGTATATTTCCTCTATGGATTCCGTAATTTACTTTGCCGTTTTAAATTTGCAAAAATCTTCCTTCTTAGGCAGATCAAGCTAGTTATAAAACTGAAAAAGTTAAGATAATTATGGAGTGTGACTAACATGACAGAGCTGCCAGGCTTAATCATATCAATAATTATTCAAGTTTATTATATTCTTAATCAATTGCTAGTATCGATTTTCCTTCAAAACTCTGTTTGATTGAAGCAATTTACCGAAATTTGGTATTTCAACACGGCAATCTGCCAGATAAATGGAGTTTGGAAACTGGAAAAATTCTTCATTCTTAAGAATTAATTCAAAATTTAAATCGATTTCCTAAGTGTGTTTAAAATTTAAGTGTTGCCAGTTTAATTAAATCTTTAATCAGAAAGGTTAATTTTTTCGTTTATGTCGTTCAAATTTTTAAGCCGTTATTGCCCGAGGCGACTAACTAGAAATGTATATTTCTTCTATGAATTCCGTAAGTTACTTTGCCGTTGGAAATTTGCAAAAATCTTCCTTCTTAGGCAGATCAAGCTAGTTATTAAACTGAAAAAGTAAAGATAATTATGGAGTGTGACTAACATGACAGAGGTGCCAGGCTTAATCATATCAATAATTATTCAAGTTTATTAAATTCTTAAAAAATTGCTATAGTCGATTTTCCTTCAAAACTCTGTTTGACTGAAGCAATTTACCGAAATTTGGTATTTCATTATGGCAATCTGCCAGATAAATGGAGTTTGGAAACTGGAAAAATTCTTCATTCTTAAGAATGAATTCTCAATTTAAATCGATTTTCTAAGTGTGTCTAACATTTAAGTGTTGCCAGTTTAATTAAATCTTAAATCACTTATGTTAATTTTTTCGTTAATGTCGTTAAAATTTTTAAGCCGTTATAGCCCGAGGCGACTTACTAGAAATGTATATTTCTTCTATGAATTCCGTAAGTTACTTTGCCGTTGGAAATTTGCAAAAATCTTCCTTCTTAGGCAGATCAAGCTAGTTATTAAACTGAAAAAGTTAAGATAATTATGGAGTGTGACTAACATGACAGAGCTGCCAGGCTTAATCATATCAATAATTATTCAAGTTTATTAAATTCTTAATCAATTGCTAGTGTCGATTTTCCTTCAAAACTCTGTTTGACTGAAGCAAATTACCGAAATTTGGTATTTCAACACTGCAATCTGCCAGATAAATGGAGTTTGGAAACTGGAAAAATTCTTCATTCTTAAGAATAAATTCAAAATTTAAATCGATTTTCTAAGTGTGTCTAACATTGAAGTGTTGCCAGTTTAATTAAATCTTAAATGAGAAAGGTTAATTTTTTCGTTTATGTCGTTCAAATTTTTAAGCCGTTATTGCCCGAGGCAACTAACTAGAAATGTAAATTTCTTCTATGGATTCCGTAACTTACTTTGCCGTTTTAAATTTGAAAAAATTTTCCTTCTTAGGCAGATCAAGCAGAGAAAGTGGAGATAATTATAAAGTGTGACTAACATGACAGAGCTGCCAGGCTTAATCATATCAATAATTATCAAGTTTATTATATTCTTAATCAATTGCTAGTGTCGATTTTCCTTCAAAACTCTGTTTGACTGAAGCAATTTACCGAAATTTGTTATTTCAACACGGCAATCTGCCAGATAAATGGAGTTTGGAAACTGGACAAATTCTTCATTCTTAAGAATTAAATTAAAATTTAAATCGATTTTCTAAGTGTGTCTAAATTTAAGTGTTGCCAGTTTAATTAAATCTTTAATCAATAAGGTTAATTTTTTCGTTAATGTCGTTAAAATTTTTAAGCCGTTATTGCCCGAGGCGACTAACTAGAAATGTATATTTCTTCTATGAATTCCGTAAGTTACTTTTCCGTTGGAAATTTGCAAAAATCTTCCTTCTTAGGCAGATCAAGCTAGTTATTAAACTGAAAAAGTAAAGATAATTATGGAGTGTGACTAACATGACAGAGCTGCCAGGCTTAATCATATCAATAATTATTCAAGTTTATTAAATTCTTAAACAATTGCTAGTGTCGATTTTCCTTCAAAACTCTGTTTGACTGAAGCAATTTACCGAAATTTGGTATTTCATTATGGCAATCTGCCAGATAAATGGAGTTTGGAAACTGGAAAAATTCTTCATTCTTAAGAATGAATTCTCAATTTAAATCGATTTTCTAAGTGTGTCTAACATTTAAGTGTTGCCAGTTTAATTAAATCTTAAATCACTTATGTTAATTTTTTCGTTAATGTCGTTAAAATTTTTAAGCCGTTATAGCCCGAGGCGACTTACTAGAAATGTATATTTCTTCTATGAATTCCGTAAGTTACTTTGCCGTTGGAAATTTGCAAAAATCTTCCTTCTTAGGCAGATCAAGCTAGTTATTAAACTGAAAAAGTTAAGATAATTATGGAGTGTGACTAACATGACAGAGCTGCCAGGCTTAATCATATCAATAATTATTCAAGTTTATTAAATTCTTAATCAATTGCTAGTGTCGATTTTCCTTCAAAACTCTGTTTGACTGAAGCAAATTACCGAAATTTGGTATTTCAACACTGCAATCTGCCAGATAAATGGAGTTTGGAAACTGGAAAAATTCTTCATTCTTAAGAATTAATTCAAAATTTAAATCGATTTTCTAAGTGTGTCTAACATTGAAGTGTTGCCAGTTTAATTAAATCTTAAATGAGAAAGGTTAATTTTTTCGTTTATGTCGTTCAAATTTTTAAGCCGTTATTGCCCGAGGCAACTAACTAGAAATGTATATTTCTTCTATGAATTCCGTAAGTTACTTTGCCGTTGGAAATTTGCAAAAATCTTCCTTCTTAGGCAGATCAAGCTAGTTATAAAACTGAAAAAGTTAAGATAATTATGGAGTGTGACTAACATGACAGAGCTGCCAGGCTTAATCATATCAATAATTATTCAAGTTTATTAAATTCTTAATCAATTGCTAGTGTCGATTTTCCTTCAAAACTCTGTTTGACTGAAGCAAATTACCGAAATTTGGTATTTCAACACTGCAATCTGCCAGATAAATGGAGTTTGGAAACTGGAAAAATTCTTCATTCTTAAGAATTAATTCAAAATTTAAATCGATTTTCTAAGTGTGTCTAACATTGAAGTGTTGCCAGTTTAATTAAATCTTAAATGAGAAAGGTTAATTTTTTCGTTTATGTCGTTCAAATTTTTAAGCCGTTATTGCCCGAGGCAACTAACTAGAAATGTATATTTCTTCTATGAATTCCGTAAGTTACTTTGCCGTTGGAAATTTGCAAAAATCTTCCTTCTTAGGCAGATCAAGCTAGTTATAAAACTGAAAAAGTTAAGATAATTATGGAGTGTGAATAACATGACAGAGCTGCCAGGCTTAATCATATCAATAATTATTCAAGTTTATTAAATTCTTAATCAATTGCTAGTGTCGATTTTCCTTCAAAACTCTGTTTGACTGAAGCAATTTACCGAAATTTGGTATTTCAACACGGCAATCTGCCAGATAAATGGAGTTTTGAAACTGGAAAAATTCTTCATTCTTAAGAAGTAATTAAAAATTTAAATCGATTTTCTAAGTGTGTCTAACATTTAAGTGTTGCCAGTTTAATTAAATCTTAAATCACTAAGGTTAATATTTTCGTTAATGTCGTTCAAATTTTTCAGCCGTTATTGCCCGAGGCGACTTACTAGAAATGTATATTTCCTCTATGGATTCCGTAACTTACTTTGCCGTTTTAAATTTGAAAAAATTTTCCTTCTTAGGCAGATCAAGCTAGTTATAAAACTGAAAAAGTTAAGATAATTATCGAGTGTGACTAACATGACAGAGAAGCCAGGCTTAATCATATCAATAATTATTCAAGTTTATTAAATTCTTAATCAATAGCTAGTGTCGATTTTCCTTCAAAACTCTGTTTGACTGAAGCAATTTACCGAAATTTGGTATTTCAACACGGCAATCTGCCAGATAAATGGAGTTTTGAAACTGGAAAAATTCTTCATTCTTAAGAATTAATTCAAAATTTAAATCGATTTCCTAAGTGTGTCTAAAATTTAAGTGTTGCCAGTTTAATTAAATCTTTAATCAGAAAGGTTAATTTTTTCGTTTATGTCGTTCAAATTTTTAAGCCGTTATTGCCCGAGGCGACTAACTAGAAATGTATATTTCTTCTATGAATTCCGTAAGTTACTTTGCCGTTGGAAATTTGCAAAAATCTTCCTTCTTAGGCAGATCAAGCTAGTTATAAAACTGAAAAAGTTAAGAAAATTATGGAGTGTGAATAACATGACAGAGCTGCCAGGCTTAATCATATCAATAATTATTCAAGTTTATTAAATTCTTAATCAATTGCTAGTGTCGATTTTCCTTCAAAACTCTGTTTGACTGAAGCAATTTACCGAAATTTGGTATTTCAACACGGCAATCTGCCAGATAAATGGAGTTTTGAAACTGGAAAAATTCTTCATTCTTAAGAAGTAATTAAAAATTTAAATCGATTTTCTAAGTGTGTCTAACATTTAAGTGTTGCCAGTTTAATTAAATCTTAAATCACTAAGGTTAATATTTTCGTTAATGTCGTTCAAATTTTTCAGCCGTTATTGCCCGACGCGTTAACTAGAAATGTATATTTCCTCTATGGATTCCGTAACTTACTTTGCCGTTTTAAATTTGAAAAAATTTTCCTTCTTAGGCAGATCAAGCTAGTTATAAAACTGAAAAAGTTAAGATAATTATCGAGTGTGACTAACATGACAGAGCTGCCAGGCTTAATCATATCAATAATTATTCAAGTTAATTAAATTCTTAATCAATAGCTAGTGTCGATTTTCCTTCAAAACTCTGTTTGACTGAAGCAACTTACCGAAATTTGGTATTTCAACACGGCAATCTGCCAGATAAATGGAGTTTGAAAACTGGAAAAATTCTTCATTCTTAAGAATTATTTCAAAATTTAAATCGATTTTCTAAGGGTGACTAACATTTAAGTGTTGCCAGTTTAATTAAATTTAAATCACTAAGGTGAATTTTTTCGTTAATGTCGTTCAAATTTTTCAGCCGTTATTGCCCGACGCGTTAACTGGAAATGTATATTTCCTCTATGGATTCCGTAATTTACTTTGCCGTTTTAAATTTGCAAAAATCTTCCTTCTTAGGCAGATCAAGCTAGTTATAAAACTGAAAAAGTTAAGATAATTATGGAGTGTGACTAACATGACAGAGCTGCCAGGCTTAATCATATCAATAATTATTCAAGTTTATTATATTCTTAATCAATTGCTAGTATCGATTTTCCTTCAAAACTCTGTTTGACTGAAGCAAATTACCGAAATTTGGTATTTCAACACGGCAATCTGCCAGATAAATGGAGTTTGGAAACTGGAAAAATTCTTCATTCTTAAGAATTAATTCAAAATTTAAATCGATTTCCTAAGTGTGTTTAAAATTTAAGTGTTGCCAGTTTAATTAAATCTTTAATCAGAAAGGTTAATTTTTTCGTTTATGTCGTTCAAATTTTTAAGCCGTTATTGCCTGACGCGTTAACTAGAAATGTAAATTTCCTCTATGGATTCCGTAACTTACTTTGCCGTTTTAAATTTGAAAAAATTTTCCTTTTTAGGCAGATCAAGCAGAGAAAGTTAAGATAATTATAAAGTGTGACTAACATGACAGAGCTGCCAGGCTTAATCATATCAATAATTATCAAGTTTATTATATTCTTAATCAATTGCTAGTGTCGATTTTCCTTCAAAACTCTGTTTGACTGAAGCAATTTACCGAAATTTGTTATTTCAACACGGCAATCTGCCAGATAAATGGAGTTTGGAAACTGGAAAAATTCTTCATTCTTAAGAATTAATTCAAAATTTAAATCGATTTCCTAAGTGTGTCTAAAATTTAAGTGTTGCCAGTTTAATTAAATCTTTAATCAGAAAGGTTAATTTTTTCGTTTATGTCGTTCAAATTTTTAAGCCGTTATTGCCCGAGGCGACTAACTAGAAATGTATATTTCTTCTATGAATTCCGTAAGTTACTTTGCCGTTGGAAATTTGCAAAAATCTTCCTTCTTAGGCAGATCAAGCTAGTTATAAAACTGAAAAAGTTAAGATAATTATGGAGTGTGACTAACATGACAGAGCTGCCAGGCTTAATCATATTAATAATTATTCAAGTTTATTAAATTCTTAATCAATTGCTAGTGTCGATTTTCCTTCAAAACTCTGTTTGACTGAAGCAATTTACCGAAATTTGGTATTTCAACACGGCAATCTGCCAGATAAATGGAGTTTGAAAACTATAAAAATTCTTCATTCTTAAGAATTAATTCAAAATTTAAATCGATTTTCTAAGTGTGTTTAACATTTAAGTGTTGCCAGTTTAATTAAATCTTAAATCACTAAGGTTAATTTTTTCGTTAATGTCGTTCAAATTTTTAAGCCGTTAATGCCCGAGGCGACTAACTAGAAAAGTATATTTCTTCTATGAATTCGGTAAGTTACTTTGCCGTTGGAAATTTGCAAAAATCTTCTTTTAAGCAGATCAAGCTAGTTATAAAACTGAAAAAGTTAAGATAATTATGGAGTGTGACTAACATGACAGAGCTGCCAGGCTTAATCATATCAATAATTATTCAAGTTTATTAAATTCTTAATCAATTGCTAGTGTCGATTTTCCTTCAAAACTCTGTTTGACTGAAGCAACTTACCGAAATTTGGTATTTGAACACGGCAATCTGCCAGATAAATGGAGTTTGGAAACTGGAAAAATTCTTCATTCTTAAGAATTAATTCAAAATTTAAAACGATTTTCTTAGTGTGTCTAACATTTAAGTGTTGCCAGTTTAATTAAATCTTAAATCAGTATGGTTAATTTTTTCGTTAATGTCGTTCAAATTTTTAAGCCGTTATTGCCCGAGGCGACCAATTAGAAATGTATATTTCTTCTATGAATTCCGTAAGTTACTTTGCCTTTGGAAATTTGCAAAAATCTTCCTTCTTAGGCAGATCAAGCTAGTTATAAAACTGAAAATGTTAAGATAATTATGGAGTGTGACTAACATGACAGAGCTGCCAGGATTAATCTTATCAATTATTATTCAAGTTTATTAAATTCTTAATCAAATGCTAGTGTCGATTTTCCTTCAAAACTCTGTTTGACTGAAGCAATTTACCGAAATTTGGTATTTTAACACGGCAATCTGCCAGATAAACGGAGTTTGGAAACTGGAAAAATTCTTCATTCTTAAGAATTAATTCAAAATTTAAATCGATTTTCTAAGTGTGTCTAACATTTAAGTGTTGCCAGTTTAATTAAATCTTAAATCACTAAGGTTAATATTTTCGTTAATGTCGTTCAAATTTTTCAGCCGTTATTGCCCGACGCGTTAACTAGAAATGTATATTTCCTCTATGGATTCCGTAACTTACTTTGCCGTTTTAAATTTGAAAAAATTTTCCTTCTTAGGCAGATCAAGCTAGTTATAAAACTGAAAAAGTTAAGATAATTATCGAGTGTGACTAACATGACAGAGCTGCCAGGCTTAATCATATCAATAATTATTCAAGTTTATTAAATTCTGAATCAATTGCTAGGGTCGATTTTCCTTCAAAACTCTGTTTGACTGAATCTGCCATATAAATGGAGTTTGGAAACTGGAAAAATTCTTCATTCTTAAGAATTAATTCTAAATTTAAATCGATTTTCTAAGTGTGTCTAACATTTAAGTGTTGCCAGTTTAATTAAATCTTAAATCACTAAGGTTAATATTTTCGTTAATGTCGTTCAAAATTTTCAGCCGTTATTGCCTGACGCGTTAACTAGAAATGTAAATTTCCTCTATGGATTCCGTAACTTACTTTGCCGTTTTAAATTTGAAAAAATTTTCCTTTTTAGGCAGATCAAGCAGAGAAAGTGGAGATAATTATAAAGTGTGACTAACATGACAGAGCTGCCAGGCTTAATCATATCAATAATTATCAAGTTTATTATATTCTTAATCAATTGCTAGTGTCGATTTTCCTTCAAAACTCTGTTTGACTGAAGCAATTTACCGAAATTTGTTATTTCAACACGGCAATCTGCCAGATAAATGGAGTTTGGAAACTGGAAAAATTCTTCATTCTTAAGAATTAAATTAAAATTTAAATCGATTTTCTAAGTGTGTCTAACACTTAAGTGTTGCCAGTTTAATTAAATCTTTAATCAATAAGGTTAATTTTTTCGTTAATGTCGTTAAAATGTTTAAGCCGTTATTGCCCGAGGCGACTAACTAGAAATGTATATTTCTTCTATGAATTCCGTAAGTTACTTTGCCGTTGGAAATTTGCAAAAATCCTTCCTTCTTAGGCAGATCAAGCTAGTTATTAAACTGAAAAAGTTAAGATAATTATGGAGTGTGACTAACATGACAGAGCTGCCAGGCTTAATCATATCAATAATTATTCAAGTTTATTAAATTCTTAAACAATTGCTAGTGTCGATTTTCCTTCAAAACTCTGTTTGACTAAAGCAATTTACCGAAATTTGGTATTTCAACATGGCAATCTGCCAGATAAATGGAGTTTGGAAACTGGAAAAATTCTTCATTCTTAAGAATTAATTCTCAATTTAAATCGATTTTCTAAGTGTGTCTAACATTTAAGTGTTGCCAGTTTAATTAAATCTTAAATCTCTTATGTTAATTTTTTCGTTAATGTCGTTAAAATTTTTAAGCCGTTATAGCCCGAGGCGACTTACTAGAAATGTATATTTCTTCTATGAATTCCGTAAGTTACTTTGCCGTTGGAAATTTGCAAAAATCTTCCTTCTTAGGCAGATCAAGCTAGTTATTAAACTGAAAAAGTTAAGATAATTATGGAGTGTGACTAACATGACAGAGCTGCCAGGCTTAATCATATCAATAATTATTCAAGTTTATTATATTCTTAATCAATTGCTAGTATCGATTTTCCTTCAAAACTCTGTTTGACTGAAGCAAATTACCGAAATTTGGTATTTCAACACGGCAATCTGCCAGATAAATGGAGTTTGGAAACTGGAAAAATTCTTCATTCTTAAGAATTAATTCTAAATTTAAATAGATTTTCTAATTTTGTCTAACATTTAAGTGTTGCCAGTTTAATTAAATCTTAAATCACTAAGGTTAATATTTTCGTTAATGTCGTTCAAAATTTTCAGCCGTTATTGCCTGACGCGTTAACTAGAAATGTAAATTTCCTCTATGGATTCCGTAACTTACTTTGCCGTTTTAAATTTGAAAAAATTTTCCTTCCTAGGCAGATCAAGCTAGTTATAAAACTGAAAAAGTTAAGATAATTATCGAGTGTGACTAACATGACAGAGCTGCCAGGCTTAATCATATTAATAATTATTCAAGTTTATTAAATTCTTAATCAATTGCTAGTGTCGATTTTCCTTCAAAACTCTGGTTGACTGAAGCAATTTACCGAAATTTGGTATTTCAACACGGCAATCTGCCAGATAAATGGAGTTTGAAAACTATAAAAATTCTTCATTCTTAAGAATTAATTCAAAATTTAAATCAATTTTCTAAGTGTGTTTAACATTTAAGTGTTGCCAGTTTAATTAAATCTTAAATCACTAAGGTTAATTTTTTCGTTAATGTCGTTCAAATTTTTAAGCCGTTAATGCCCGAGGCGATTAACTAGAAAAGTATATTTCTTCTATGAATTCGGTAAGTTACTTTGCCGTTGGAAATTTGCAAAAATCTTCTTTTAAGCAGATCAAGCTAGTTATAAAACTGAAAAAGTTAAGATAATTATGGAGTGTGACTAACATGACAGAGCTGCCAGGCTTAATCATATCAATAATTATTCAAGTTTATTAAATTCTTAATCAATTGCTAGTGTCGATTTTCCTTCAAAACTCTGTTTGACTGAAGCAACTTACCGAAATTTGGTATTTGAACACGGCAATCTGCCAGATAAATGGAGTTTGGAAACTGGAAAAATTCTTCATTCTTAAGAATTAATTCAAAATTTAAATCGATTTTCTTAGTGTGTCTAACATTTAAGTGTTGCCAGTTTAATTAAATCTTAAATCACTAAGGTTAATATTTTCGTTAATGTCGTTCAAATTTTTCAGCCGTTATTGCCCGACGCGTTTGCTAGAAATGTATATTTCCTCTATGGATTCCGTAACTTACTTTGCCGTTTTAAATTTGAAAAAATTTTCCTTCTTAGGCAGATCAAGCTAGTTATAAAACTGAAAAAGTTAAGATAATTATCGAGTTTGACTAACATGACAGAGCTGCCAGGCTTAATCATATCAATAATTATTCAAGTTTATTAAATTCTGAATCAATTGCTAGTGTCGATTTTCCTTCAAAACTCTGTTTGACTGAAGCAATTTACCGAAATTTGGTATTTCAACACGGCAATCTGCCAGATAAATGGAGTTTGGAAACTGGAAAAATTCTTCATTCTTAAGAATTATTTCAAAATTTAAATCGATTTTCTAAGGGTGACTAACATTTAAGTGTTGCCAGTTTAATTAAATTTAAATCACTAAGGTGAATTTTTTCGTTAATGTCGTTCAAATTTTTCAGCCCTTATTGCCCGACGCGTTAACTGGAAATGTATATTTCCTCTATGGATTCCGTAATTTACTTTACCGTTTTAAATTTGCAAAAATCTTCCTTCTTAGGCAGATCAAGCTAGTTATAAAACTGAAAAAGTTAAGATAATTATGGAGTGTGACTAACATGACAGAGCTGCCAGGCTTAATCATATCAATAATTATTCAAGTTTATTATATTCTTAATCAATTGCTAGTATCGATTTTCCTTCAAAACTCTGTTTGACTGAAGCAATTTACCGAAATTTGGTATTTCAACACGGCAATCTGCCAGATAAATGGAGTTTGGAAACTGGAAAAATTCTTCATTCTTAAGAATTAATTCAAAATTTAAATCGATTTCCTAAGTGTGTCTAAAATTTAAGTGTTGCCAGTTTAATTAAATCTTAAATCAGTATGGTTAATTTTTTCGTTAATGTCGTTCAAATTTTTAAGCCGTTATTGCCCGAGGCGACTAATTAGAAATGTATATTTCTTCTATGAATTCCGTAAGTTACTTTGCCTTTGGAAATTTGCAAAAATCTTCCTTCTTAGGCAGATCAAGCTAGTTATAAAACTGAAAAAGTTAAGATAATTATGGAGTGTGACTAACATGACAGAGCTGCCAGGATTAATCTTATCAATTATTATTCAAGTTTATTAAATTCTTAATCAATTGCTAGTGTCGATTTTCCTTCAAAACTCTGTTTGACTGAAGCAATTTACCGAAATTTGGTATTTCAACACGGCAATCTGCCAGATAAACGGAGTTTGGAAACTGGAAAAATTCTTCATTCTTAAGAATTAATTCAAAATTTAAATCGATTTTCTAAGTGTCTAACATTTAAGTGTTGCCAGTTTAATTAAATCTTAAATCACTACGGTTAATATTTTCGTTAATGTCGTTCAAATTTTTCAGCCGTTATTGCCCGACGCGTTAACTAGAAATGTATATTTCCTCTATGGATTCCGTAACTTACTTTGCCGTTTTAAATTTGAAAAAAATTTCCTTCTTAGGCAGATCAAGCTAGTTATAAAACTGAAAAAGTTAAGATAATTATCGAGTGTGACTAACATGACAGAGCTGCCAGGCTTAATCATATCAATAATTATTCAAGTTTATTAAATTCTGAATCAATTGCTAGTGTCGATTTTCCTTCAAAACTCTGTTTGACAGAAGCAATTTACCGGAATTTGGTATTTCAACACGGCAATCTGCCAGATAAATGGAGTTTGGAAACTGGAAAAATTCTTCATTCTTAGGAATTAATTCAAAATTTAAATCGATTTTCTAAGTGTGTCTAACATTTAAGTGTTGCCAGTTTAATTAAATCTTAAATCAGAAAGGTTAATTTTTTCGTTTATGTCGTACAAATTTTTAAGCCGTTATTGCCCGAGGCGACTAACTAGAAATGTATATTTCTTCTATGAATTCCGTAAGTTACTTTGCCGTTGGAAATTTGCAAAAATCTTCCTTCTTAGGCAGATCAAGCTAGTTATAAAACTGAAAAAGTTAAGATAATTATGGAGTGTGACTAACATGACAGAGCAGCCAGGCTTAATCATATCAATAATTATTCAAGTTTATTATATTCTTAATCTATTGCTAGTATCGATTTTCCTTCAAAACTCTGTTTGACTGAAGCAATTTACCGAAATTTGGTATTTTAACACGGCAATCTGCCAGATAAATGAAGTTTGGAAACTGTAAAAATTCTTCATTCTTAAGAATTAATTCAAAATTTAAATCGATTTTCTAAGTTTGTCTAAAATTTAAGTGTTGCCAATTTAATTAAATCTTAAATCAGAAAGGGTAATTTTTTCGTTTATGTCGGTCAAATTTTTAAGCCGTTATTGCCGGAGGCGACTAACTAGAAATGTATATTTCTTCTATGAATTCCGTAAGTTACTTTGCCGTTGGAAATTTGCAAAAATCTTGCTTCTTAGGCAGATCAAGCTAGTTATAAAACTGAAAAAGTTAAGATAATTATGGAGTGTGACTAACATGACAGAGCTGCCAGGCTTAATCATATCAATAATTATTTAAGTTTATTAAATTTTGAATCAATTGCTAGTGTCGATTTTCCTTCAAAACTCTGTTTGACTGAAGCAATTTACCGAAATTTGGTATTTCAACACGGCAATCTGCCAGATAAATGGAGTTTGAAAACTATAAAAATTCTTCATTCTTAAGAATTAATTCAAAATTTAAATCGATTTTCTAAGTGTGTTTAACATTTAAGTGTTGCCAGTTTAATTAAATCTTAAATCACTAAGGTTAATTTTTTCGTTAATGTCGTTCAAATTTTTAAGCCGTTAATGCCCGAGGCGACTAACTAGAAAAGTATATTTCTTCTATGAATTCGGTAAGTTACTTTGCCGTTGGAAATTTGCAAAAATCTTCTTTTAAGCAGATCAAGCTAGTTATAAAACTGAAAAAGTTAAGATAATTATGGAGTGTGACTAACATGACAGAGCTGCCAGGCTTAATCATATCAATAATTATTCAAGTTTATTATATTCTTAATCAATTGCTAGTGTCGATTTTCCTTCAAAACTCTGTTTGACTGAAGCAATTTACCGAAATTTGGTATTTCAACACGTCAATCTGCCAGATAAATGGAGTTTGGAAACTGGAAAAATTCTTCATTCTTAAGAATTAATTCAAAATTTAAATCGATTTCCTAAGTGTGTCTAAAATTTAAGTGTTGCCAGTTTAATTAAATCTTAAATCAGAAAGGGTAATTTTTTCGTTTATGTCGGTCAAATTTTTAAGCCGTTATTGCCGGAGGCGACTAACTAGAAATGTATATTTCTTCTATGAATTCCGTAAGTTACTTTGCCGTTGGAAATTTGCAAAAATCTTGCTTCTTAGGCAGATCAAGCTAGTTATAAAACTGAAAAAGTTAAGATAATTATGGAGTGTGACTAACATGACAGAGCTGCCAGGCTTAATCATATCAATAATTATTTAAGTTTATTAAATTTTGAATCAATTGCTAGTGTCGATTTTCCTTCAAAACTCTGTTTGACTGAAGCAATTTACCGAAATTTGGTATTTCAACACGGCAATCTGCCAGATAAATGAAGTTTGGAAACTGGAAAAATTCTTCATTCTTAAGAATTAATTCAAAATTTAAATCGATTTTCTAAGTTTGTCTAAAATTTAAGTGTTGCCAATTTAATTAAATCTTAAATCAGAAAGGGTAATTTTTTCGTTTATGTCGGTCAAATTTTTAAGCCGTTATTGCCGGAGGCGACTAACTAGAAATGTATATTTCTTCTATGAATTCCGTAAGTTACTTTGCCGTTGGAAATTTGCAAAAATCTTGCTTCTTAGGCAGATCAAGCTAGTTATAAAACTGAAAAAGTTAAGATAATTATGGAGTGTGACTAACATGACAGAGCTGCCAGGCTTAATCATATCAATAATTATTTAAGTTTATTAAATTTTGAATCAATTGCTTGTGTCGATTTTCCTTCAAAACTCTGTTTGACTGAAGCAATTTACCGAAATTTGGTATTTCAACACGGCAATCTGCCAGATAAATGGAGTTTGAAAACTATAAAAATTCTTCATTCTTAAGAATTAATTCAAAATTTAAATCGATTTTCTAAGTGTGTTTAACATTTAAGTGTTGCCAGTTTAATTAAATCTTAAATCACTAAGGTTAATTTTTTCGTTAATGTCGTTCAAATTTTTAAGCCGTTAATGCCCGAGGCGACTAACTAGAAAAGTATATTTCTTCTATGAATTCGGTAAGTTACTTTGCCGTTGGAAATTTGCAAAAATCTTCTTTTAAGCAGATCAAGCTAGTTATAAAACTGAAAAAGTTAAGATAATTATGGAGTGTGACTAACATGACAGAGCTGCCAGGCTTAATCATATCAATAATTATTCAAGTTTATTATATTCTTAATCAATTGCTAGTGTCGATTTTCCTTCAAAACTCTGTTTGACTGAAGCAATTTACCGAAATTTGGTATTTCAACACGTCAATCTGCCAGATAAATGGAGTTTGGAAACTGGAAAAATTCTTCATTCTTAAGAATTAATTCAAAATTTAAATTGATTTCCTAAGTGTGTCTAAAATTTAAGTGTTGCCAGTTTAATTAAATCTTAAATCAGAAAGGGTAATTTTTTCGTTTATGTCGGTCAAATTTTTAAGCCGTTATTGCCGGAGGCGACTAACTAGAAATGTATATTTCTTCTATGAATTCCGTAAGTTACTTTGCCGTTGGAAATTTGCAAAAATCTTGCTTCTTAGGCAGATCAAGCTAGTTATAAAACTGAAAAAGTTAAGATAATTATGGAGTGTGACTAACATGACAGAGCTGCCAGGCTTAATCATATCAATAATTATTTAAGTTTATTAAATTTTGAATCAATTGCTAGTGTCGATTTTCCTTCAAAACTCTGTTTGACTGAAGCAATTTACCGAAATTTGGTATTTCAACACGGCAATCTGCCAGATAAATGGAGTTTGAAAACTATAAAAATTCTTCATTCTTAAGAATTTATTCAAAATTTAAATCGATTTTCTAAGTGTGTTTAACATTTAAGTGTTGCCAGTTTAATTAAATCTTAAATCACTAAGGTTAATTTTTTCGTTAATGTCGTTCAAATTTTTAAGCCGTTAATGCCCGAGGCGACTTACTAGAAAAGTATATTTCTTCTATGAATTCGGTAAGTTACTTTGCCGTTGGAAATTTGCAAAAATCTTCTTTTAAGCAGATCAAGCTAGTTATAAAACTGAAAAAGTTAAGATAATTATGGAGTGTGACTAACATGACAGAGCTGCCAGGCTTAATCATATCAATAATTATTCAAGTTTATTATATTCTTAATCAATTGCTAGTGTCGATTTTCCTTCAAAACTCTGTTTGACTGAAGCAATTTACCGAAATTTGGTATTTCAACACGGCAATCTGCCAGATAAATGGAGTTCGGAAACTGGAAAAATTCTTCATTCTTAAGAATTAATTCAAAATTTAAATAGATTTTCTTAGTGTGTCTAACATTTAAGTGTTGCCAGTTTAATTAAATCCTAAATCACTAAGGTTAATATTTTCGTTAATGTCGTTCAAATTTTTCAGCCGTTATTGCCCGACGCGTTAACTAGAAATGTATATTTCCTCTATGGATTCCGTAACTTACTTTGCCGTTTTAAATTTGAAAAAATTTTATTTCTTAGGCAGATCAAGCTAGTTATAAAACTGAAAAAGTTAAGATAATTATCGAATGTGACTAACATGACAGAGCTGCCAGGCTAAATCATATCAATAATTATTCAAGTTTATTAAATTCTTAATCAATTGCTAGTGTCGATTTTCTTTCAAAACTCTGTTTGACTGAAGCAACTTACCGAAATTTGGTATTTCAACACGGCAATCTGCCAGATAAATGGAGTTTGGAAACTGGAAAAATTCTTCATTCTTAAGAATTAACTCAAAATTTAAATCGATTTTCTAAGTGTGTCTAACATTTAAGTGTTGCCAGTTTAATTAAATCTTAAATCAGTATGGTTAATTTTTTCGTTTATGTCGTTCAAATTTTTAAGCCGTTATTGCCCGAGGCGACTAATTAGAAATGTATATTTCTTCTATGAATTCCGTAAGTTACTTTGCCTTTGGAAATTTGCAAAAATCTTCCTTCTTTGGCAGATCAAGCTAGTTATAAAACTGAAAAAGTTAAGATAATTATGAAGTGTGACTAACATGACAGAGCTGCCAGGCTTAATCATATCAATAATTATTCAAGTTTATTAAATTCTTAATCAATTGCTAGTGTCGATTTTCCTTCAAAACTCTGTTTGACTGAAGCAACTTACCGAAATTTGGTATTTCAACACGGCAATCTGCCAGATAAATGGAGTTTGGAAACTGGAAAAATTCTTCATTCTTAAGAATTAACTCAAAATTTAAATCGATTTTCTAAGTGTGTCTAACATTTAAGTGTTGCCAGTTTAATTAAATCTTAAATCAGTATGGTTAATTTTTTCGTTTATGTCGTTCAAATTTTTAAGCCGTTAATGCCCGAGGCGACTAACTAGAAAAGTATATTTCTTCTATGAATTCGGTAAGTTACTTTGCCGTTGGAAATTTGCAAAAATCTTCTTTTAAGCAGATCAAGCTAGTTATAAAACTGAAAAAGTTAAGATAATTATGGAGTGTGACTAACATGACAGAGCTGCCAGGCTTAATCATATCAATAATTATTCAAGTTTATTAAATTCTTAATCAATTGCTAGTGTCGATTTTCCTTCAAAACTCTGTTTGACTGAAGCAACTTACCGAAATTTGGTATTTCAACACGGCAATCTGCCAGATAAATGGAGTTTGGAAACTGGAAAAATTCTTTATTCTTAAGAATTAACTCAAAATTTAAATCGATTTCCTAAGTGTGTCTAACATTTAAGTGGTGCCAGTTTAATTAAATCTTAAATCAGTATGGTTAATTTTTTCGTTTATGTCGTTCAAATTTTTAAGCCGTTAATGCCCGCGGCGACTAACTAGAAAAGTATATTTCTTCTATGAATTCGGTAAGTTACTTTGCCGTTGGAAATTTGCAAAAATCTTCTTTTAAGCAGATCAAGCTAGTTATAAAACTGAAAAAGTTAAGATAATTATGGAGTGTGACTAACATGACAGAGCTGCCAGGCTTAATCATATCAATAATTATTCAAGTTTATTATATTCTTAATCAATTGCTAGTGTCGATTTTCCTTCAAAACTCTGTTTGACTGAAGCAATTTACCGAAATTTGGTATTTCAACACGGCAATCTGCCAGATAAATGGAGTTTGGAAACTGGAAAAATTCTTCATTCTTAAGAATTAATTCAAAATTTAAATCGATTTCCAAAGTGTGTCTAAAATTTAAGTGTTGCCAGTTTAATTAAATCATAAATCAGAAAGGTTAATTTTTTCGTTTATGTCGTTCAAATTTTTAAGCCGTTATTGCCCGAGGCGAATAACTAGAATAGTATATTTCTTCTATGAATTCCGTAAGTTACTTTGCCGTTGGAAATTATCAAAAATCTTCCTTCTTAGGCAGATCAAGCTAGTTATAAAACTGAAAAAGTTAAGATAATTATGGAGTGTGACTAACATGACAGAGTTGCCAGGCTTAATCATATTAATAATTATTCAAGTTTATTAAATTCTTAATCAATTGCTAGTGTCGATTTTCCTTCAAAACTCTGTTTGACTGAAGCATCTTACCGAAATTTGGTATTTGAACACGGCAATCTGCCAGATAAATGGAGTTTGGAAACTGGAAAAATTCTTCATTCTTGAGAATTAATTCAAAATTTAAATAGATTTTTATAGTGTTAAACATTTAAGTGTTGCCAGTTTAATTAAATCTTAAATCACTAAGGTTAATTTTTTCGTTAATGTCGTTCAAATTTTTAAGCCGTTAATGCCCGCGGCGACTAACTAGAAAAGTATATTTCTTCTATGAATTCGGTAAGTTACTTTGCCGTTGGAAATTTGCAAAAATCTTCTTTTAAGCAGATCAAGCTAGTTATAAAACTGAAAAAGTTAAGATAATTATGGAGTGTGACTAACATGACAGAGCTGCCAGGCTTAATCATATCAATAATTATTCAAGTTTATTAAATTCTTAATCAATTGCTAGTGTCGATTTTCCTTCAAAACTCAGTTTGACTGAAGCATCTTACCGAAATTTGGTATTTGAACACGGCAATCTGCCAGATAAATGGAGTTTGGAAACTGGAAAAATTCTTCATTCTTAAGAATTAATTCAAAATTTAAATAGATTTTCTTAGTGTGTCTAACATTTTAGTGTTGCCAGTTTAATTAAATCTTAAATCACTAAGGTTAATATTTTCGTTAATGTCGTTCAAATTTTTCAGCCGTTATTGCCCGACGCTTTACCTAGAAATGTATATTTCCTCTATGGATTCCGTAACTTACTTTGCCGTTTTAAATTTGAAATAATTTTCCTTCTTAGGCAGATCAAGCTAGTTATATAACTGAAAAAGTTAAGATAATTATCGAATGTGACTAACATGACAGAGCTGCCAGGCTAAATCATATCATTAATTATTCAAGTTTATTAAATTCTTAATCAATTGCTAGTGTCGATTTTCTTTCAAAACTCTGTTTGACTGAAGCAACTTACCGAAATTTGGTATTTCAACACGGCAATCTGCCAGATAAATGGAGTTTGGAAACTGGAAAAATTCTTCATTCTTAAGAATTAACTCAAAATTTAAATCGATTTTCTAAGTGTGTCTAACATTTAAGTGTTGCCAGTTTAATTAAATCTTAAATCAGTATGGTTAATTTTTTCGTTTATGTCGTTCAAATTTTTAAGCCGTTATTGCCCGAGGCGACTAATTAGAAATGTATATTTCTTCTATGAATTCCGTAAGTTACTTTGCCTTTGGAAATTTGCAAAAATCTTCCTTCTTTGGCAGATCAAGCTAGTTATAAAACTGAAAAAGTTAAGATAATTATGAAGTGTGACTAACATGACAGAGCTGCCAGGCTTAATCATATCAATAATTATTCAAGTTTATTAAATTCTTAATCAATTGCTAGTGTCGATTTTCCTTCAAAACTCTGTTTGACTGAAGCAACTTACCGAAATTTGGTATTTCAACACGGCAATCTGCCAGATAAATGGAGTTTGGAAACTGGAAAAATTCTTCATTCTTAAGAATTAACTCAAAATTTAAATCGATTTTCAAAGTGTGTCTAACATTTAAGTGTTGCCAGTTTAATTAAATCTTAAATCAGTATGGTTAATTTTTTCGTTTATGTCGTTCAAATTTTTAAGCCGTTAATGCCCGAGGCGACTAACTAGAAAAGTATATTTCTTCTATGAATTCGGTAAGTTACTTTGCCGTTGGAAATTTGCAAAAATCTTCTTTTAAGCAGATCAAGCTAGTTATAAAACTGAAAAAGTTAAGATAATTATGGAGTGTGACTAACATGACAGAGCTGCCAGGCTTAATCATATCAATAATTATTCAAGTTTATTAAATTCTTAATCAATTGCTAGTGTCGATTTTCCTTCAAAACTCTGTTTGACTGAAGCAACTTACCGAAATTTGGTATTTGAACACGGCAATCTGCCAGATAAATGGAGTTTGGAAACTGGAAAAATTCTTCATTCTTAAGAATTAACTCAAAATTTAAATCGATTTCCTAAGTGTGTCTAACATTTAAGTGTTGCCAGTTTAATTAAATCTTAAATCAGTATGGTTAATTTTTTCGTTTATGTCGTTCAAATTTTTAAGCCGTTATTGCCCGAGGCGACTAATTAGAAATGTATATTTCTTCTATGAATTCCGTAAGTTACTTTGCCTTTGGAAATTTGCAAAAATCTTCCTTCTTTGGCAGATCAAGCTAGTTATAAAACTGAAAAAGTTAAGATAATTATGAAGTGTGACTAACATGACAGAGCTGCCAGGCTTAATCATATCAATAATTATTCAAGTTTATTATACTCTTAATCAATTGCTAGTGTCGATTTTCCTTCAAAACTCTGTTTGACTGAAGCAATTTACCGAAATTTGGTATTTCAACATGGCAATCTGCCAGATAAATGGAGTTTGGAAACTGGAAAAATTCTTCATTCTTAAGAATTAATTCTAAATTTAAATCGATTTTCTAAGTGTGTCTAACATTTAAGTGTTGCCAGTTTAATTAAATCTTAAATCACTAAGGTTAATTTTTTCGTTAATGTCGTTCAAATTTTTCAGCCGTTATTGCCCGACGCCTTAACTAGAAATGTATATTTCCTCTATGGATTCCGTAATTTACTTTGCCGTTTTAAATTTGAAAAAATTTTCCTTCTTAGGCAGATCAAGCTGAAAAAGTTAAGATAATTATAAAGTGTGACTAACTTGACAGAATTGCCAGGCTTAATCATATCAATAATTGTTTAAGTTTATTAAATTCTTAATCAATTGCTAGTGTCGATTTTCTTTCAAAACTCTGTTTGACTGAAGCAATTTACCGAAATTTGGTTTTTAAACACGGCTATCTGCCAGATAAATGGAGTTTGGAAACTGGAAAAATTCTTCATTCTTAAGAATTAATTATAAATTTAAATCGATTTTCTAAGTGTGTCTAACTTTTAAGTGTTGTCAGTTTAATTAAATCTTAAATCACTAAGGTTAATTTTTTCGTTAATGTCGTTCAAATTTTTCAGCCGTTATTGCCCGACGCGTTAACTAGAAATGTATATTTCCTCTATGGATTCCGTTATTTGATTTGCCGTTTTAAATTTGAAAAAATTTTCCTTCTTAGGCAGATCAAGCAGAAAAAGTTGAGATAATTATAAAGTGTGACTAACATGACAGAGCTGCCAGGCTTAATCATATCAATAATTATTCAAGTTTATTATATTCTTAATCAATTGCTAGTGTCAATGTTTCTTCAAAACCCTGTTTGACTGAAGAACTTTACAAAAATTTGGCATTTCTACACGGCAATCTGCCAGATAAATGGGTTTTGGAGCTGGAATTAATTTAAAATTTATAGTTATTTTCTTAGTGTGTTTAAGAAAACAGAGCTGCCAGGCTTATTTATATCAATAATTATTCAAGTTTATTGATTTGTTAATCAATTGCTAGTGTCAATTATGCATCTTCAAAACTTTGTTTGACTGAAGAACTTTACCAAAATTTGGCATTTCTACACGGCAATCTGCCAGATAAATGGATTTTGGAGCTGGAATTAATTTAAAATTTATAGTTATTTTCTTAGTGTGGTTAACAAAACAGAGCTGCCAGGCTTATTTTTATCAATAATTATTCAAGTTTATTCATTTGTTAATCAATTGCTAGTGTCAATGTATCTTCAAAATCCTGTTTGACTGAAGAAATTTACCAAAATTTGCCATTTCAACACGGCAATCTGCCAGATAAATGGATTTTGGAGCTGGAATTAATTCAGAATTTATATTTATTTTCTTAGTGTGGTTAACAAAACAGAGCTGCCAGGCTTATTTATATCAATAATTATTCAAGTTTATTGATTTGTTAATCAATTGCTAGTGTCAATGTATCTTCAAAACCCTGTTTGACTGAAGAAATTTACCAAAATTTGCCATTTCAACACGGCAATCTGCCAGATAAATGGATTTTGGAGCTGGAATTAATTCAGAATTTATATTTATTTTCTTAGTGTGGTTAACAAAACAGAGCTGCCAGGCTTATTTATATCAATAATTATTCAAGTTTATTGATTTATTAATCAATTGCTTGTGTATATGTATCTTCAAAAACCTGTTTGACTGAAGAAATTTACCAAAATTTGGCATTTCAACACGGCAATCTGCCAGATAAATGGATTTTGGAGCTGGAATTAATTCAAAATTTATATTTATTTTCTATGTGTGGTTAACAAAACAGAGCTGCCAGGCTTATTTATATCAATAATTATTCAAGTTTATTGATTTGTTAATCAATTGCTAGTGTCAATTATGCATCTTCAAAACCCTGTTTGACTGAAGAACTTTACCAAAATTTGGCATTTCTACACGGCAATCTGCCAGATAAATGGATTTTGGAGCTGGAATTAATTTAAAATTTATAGTTATTTTCTTAGTGTGTTTAAGAAAACAGAGCTGCCAGGCTTATTTATATCAATAATTGTTCAAGTTTATTGATTTGTTAATCAATTGCTAGTGTCAATGTTTCTTCAAAACCCTGTTTGACTGAAGAAATTTACCAAAATTTGGCATTTCAACACGGCAATCTGCCAAATAAATGGATTTTGGAGCTGGATTTAATTCAGAATTTATATTTATTTTCTTAGTGTGGTTAACAAAACAGAGCTGCCAGGCTTATTTATATCAATAATTATTCAAGTTTATTGATTTGTTAATCAATTGCTAGTGTCAATGTATCTTCAAAACCCTGTTTGACTTAATAAATTTACCAAAATTTGGCATTTCAACACGGCAATCTGCCAGATAAATGGATTTTGGAGCTGGAATTAATTTAAAATTTATATTTATTTTCTTAGTGTGGTTAAGAAAACAGAGCTGCCAGGCTTATTTATATCAATAATTATTCAAGTTTATTGATTTGTTAATCAATTGCTAGTGTCAATTATGCATCTTCCAAACCCTGTATGACTGAAGAAATTTACCAAAATTTGGCATTTCAACACGGCAATCTGCCAGATAAATGGATTTTGGAGCTGGAATTAATTCAAAATTTATATTTATTTTCTTAGTGTGGTTAACAAAACAGAGCTGCCAGGCTTATTTATATCAATAATTATTCAAGTTTATTGATTAATTAATCAATTGCTAGTGTCAATGCATCTTCAAAAACCTGTTTGACTGAAGAAATTTACCAAAATTTGGCATTTTAACACGGCAATCTGCCAGATAAATGGATTTTGGAGCTGGAAATATTCATAATTCTTAAGAATTAATTCAAAATTTATATTTATTTTCTTAGTGTGGTTAACAAATCAGAGCTGCCAGGCTTATTTATATCAATAATTATTCAAGTTTATTGATTTATTAATCAATTGCTTGTGTATATGTATCTTCAAAAACCTGTTTGACTGAAGAACTTTACCAAAATTTGGCATTTCTACACGGCAATCTGCCAGATAAATGGATTTTGGAGCTGGAATTAATTTAAAATTTATAGTTATTTTCTTAGTGTGTTTAAGAAAACAGAGCTGCCAGGCTTATTTATATCAATAATTGTTCAAGTTTATTGATTTGTTAATCAATTGCTAGTGTCAATGTTTCTTCAAAACCCTGTTTGATTGAAGAAATTTACCAAAATTTGGCATTTCAACACGGCAATCTGCCAGATAAATGGATTTTGGAGCTGGATTTAATTCAGAATTTATATTTATTTTCTTAGTGTGGTTAACAAAACAGAGCTGCCAGGCTTATTTATATCAATAATTATTCAAGTTTATTGATTAATTAATCAATTGCTAGTGTCAATGCATCTTCAAAAACCTGTTTGACTGAAGAAATTTACCAAAATTTGGCATTTTAACACGGCAATCTGCCAGATAAATGGATTTTGGAGCTGGAAATATTCATAATTCTTAAGAATTAATTCAAAATTTATATTTATTTTCTTAGTGTGGTTAACAAATCAGAGCTGCCAGGCTTATTTATATCAATAATTATTCAAGTTTATTGATTTGTTAATCAATTGCTAGTGTCAATTATGCATCTTCAAAACCCTGTTTGACTGAAGAACTTTACCAAAATTTGGCATTTCTACACGGCAATCTGCCAGATAAATGGATTTTGGAGCTGGAATTAATTTAAAATTTATAGTTATTTTCTTAGTGTGTTTAAGAAAACAGAGCTGCCAGGCTTATTTATATCAATAATTGTTCAAGTTTATTGATTTGTTAATCAATTGCTAGTGTCAATGTTTCTTCAAAACCCTGTTTGACTGAAGAAATTTACCAAAATTTGGCATTTCAACACGGCAATCTGCCAGATAAATGGATTTTGGAGCTGGATTTAATTCAGAATTTATATTTATTTTCTTAGTGTGGTTAACAAAACAGAGCTGCCAGGCTTATTTATATCAATAATTATTCAAGTTTATTGATTTGTTAATCAATTGCTAGTGTCAATGTATCTTCAAAACCCTGTTTGACTGAAGAAATTTACCAAAATTTGGCATTTCAACACGGCAATCTGCCAGATAAATGGATTTTGGAGCTGGAATTAATTCAGAATTTATATTTATTTTCTTAGTGTGGTTAACAAAACAGAGCTGCCAGGCTTATTTATATCAATAATTATTCAAGTTTATTGATTTGTTAATCAATTGCTAGTGTCAATTATGCATCTTCAAAACCCTGTTTGACTGAAGAACTTTACCAAAATTTGGCATTTCTACACGGCAATCTGCCAGATAAATGGATTTTGGAGCTGGAATTAATTTAAAATTTATAGTTATTTTCTTAGTGTGTTTAAGAAAACAGAGCTGCCAGGCTTATTTATATCAATAATTGTTCAAGTTTATTGATTTGTTAATCAATTGCTAGTGTCAATGTTTCTTCAAAACCCTGTTTGACTGAAGAAATTTACCAAAATTTGGCATTTCAACACGGCAATCTGCCAGATAAATGGATTTTGGAGCTGGATTTAATTCAGAATTTATATTTATTTTCTTAGTGTGGTTAACAAAACAGAGCTACCAGGCTTATTTATATCAATAATTATTCAAGTTTATTGATTTGTTAATCAATTGCTAGTGTCAATTATGCATCTTCCAAACCCTGTATGACTGAAGAAATTTACCAAAATTTGGCATTTCAACACGGCAATCTGCCAGATAAATGGATTTTGGAGCTGGAATTAATTCAAAATTTATATTTATTTTCTTAGTGTGGTTAACAAAACAGAGCTGCCAGGCTGATTTATATCAATAATTATTCAAGTTTATTGATTTATTAATCAATTGCTAGTGTCAATGTTTCTTCAAAACCCTGTTTGACTGAAGAACTTTACAAAAATTTGGCATTTCTACACGGCAATCTGCCAGATAAATGGGTTTTGGAGCTGGAATTAATTTAAAATTTATAGTTATTTTCTTAGTGTGTTTAAGAAAACAGAGCTGCCAGGCTTATTTATATCAATAATTATTCAAGTTTATTGATTTGTTAATCAATTGCTAGTGTCAATTATGCATCTTCAAAACTTTGTTTGACTGAAGAACTTTACCAAAATTTGGCATTTCTACACGGCAATCTGCCAGATAAATGGATTTTGGAGCTGGAATTAATTTAAAATTTATAGTTATTTTCTTAGTGTGGTTAACAAAACAGAGCTGCCAGGCTTATTTTTATCAATAATTATTCAAGTTTATTCATTTGTTAATCAATTGCTAGTGTCAATGTATCTTCAAAATCCTGTTTGACTGAAGAAATTTACCAAAATTTGCCATTTCAACACGGCAATCTGCCAGATAAATGGATTTTGGAGCTGGAATTAATTCAGAATTTATATTTATTTTCTTAGTGTGGTTAACAAAACAGAGCTGCCAGGCTTATTTATATCAATAATTATTCAAGTTTATTGATTTGTTAATCAATTGCTAGTGTCAATGTATCTTCAAAACCCTGTTTGACTGAAGAAATTTACCAAAATTTGCCATTTCAACACGGCAATCTGCCAGATAAATGGATTTTGGAGCTGGAATTAATTCAGAATTTATATTTATTTTCTTAGTGTGGTTAACAAAACAGAGCTGCCAGGCTTATTTATATCAATAATTATTCAAGTTTATTGATTTATTAATCAATTGCTTGTGTATATGTATCTTCAAAAACCTGTTTGACTGAAGAAATTTACCAAAATTTGGCATTTCAACACGGCAATCTGCCAGATAAATGGATTTTGGAGCTGGAATTAATTCAAAATTTATATTTATTTTCTATGTGTGGTTAACAAAACAGAGCTGCCAGGCTTATTTATATCAATAATTATTCAAGTTTATTGATTTGTTAATCAATTGCTAGTGTCAATTATGCATCTTCAAAACCCTGTTTGACTGAAGAACTTTACCAAAATTTGGCATTTCTACACGGCAATCTGCCAGATAAATGGATTTTGGAGCTGGAATTAATTTAAAATTTATAGTTATTTTCTTAGTGTGTTTAAGAAAACAGAGCTGCCAGGCTTATTTATATCAATAATTGTTCAAGTTTATTGATTTGTTAATCAATTGCTAGTGTCAATGTTTCTTCAAAACCCTGTTTGACTGAAGAAATTTACCAAAATTTGGCATTTCAACACGGCAATCTGCCAGATAAATGGATTTTGGAGCTGGATTTAATTCAGAATTTATATTTATTTTCTTAGTGTGGTTAACAAAACAGAGCTGCCAGGCTTATTTATATCAATAATTATTCAAGTTTATTGATTTGTTAATCAATTGCTAGTGTCAATGTATCTTCAAAACCCTGTTTGACTGAAGAAATTTACCAAAATTTGGCATTTCAACACGGCAATCTGCCAGATAAATGGATTTTGGAGCTGGAATTAATTCAGAATTTATATTTATTTTCTTAGTGTGGTTAACAAAACAGAGCTGCCAGGCTTATTTATATCAATAATTATTCAAGTTTATTGATTTGTTAATCAATTGCTAGTGTCAATTATGCATCTTCAAAACCCTGTTTGACTGAAGAACTTTACCAAAATTTGGCATTTCTACACGGCAATCTGCCAGATAAATGGATTTTGGAGCTGGAATTAATTTAAAATTTATAGTTATTTTCTTAGTGTGTTTAAGAAAACAGAGCTGCCAGGCTTATTTATATCAATAATTGTTCAAGTTTATTGATTTGTTAATCAATTGCTAGTGTCAATGTTTCTTCAAAACCCTGTTTGACTGAAGAAATTTACCAAAATTTGGCATTTCAACACGGCAATCTGCCAGATAAATGGATTTTGGAGCTGGATTTAATTCAGAATTTATATTTATTTTCTTAGTGTGGTTAACAAAACAGAGCTACCAGGCTTATTTATATCAATAATTATTCAAGTTTATTGATTTGTTAATCAATTGCTAGTGTCAATTATGCATCTTTCAAACCCTGTATGACTGAAGAAATTTACCAAAATTTGGCATTTCAACACGGCAATCTGCCAGATAAATGGATTTTGGAGCTGGAATTAATTCAAAATTTATATTTATTTTCTTAGTGTGGTTAACAAAACAGAGCTGCCAGGCTGATTTATATCAATAATTATTCAAGTTTATTGATTTATTAATCAATTGCTTGTGTATATGTATCTTCAAAAACCTGTTTGACTGAAGAAATTTACCAAAATTTGGCATTTCAACACGGCAATCTGCCAGATAAATGGATTTTGGAGCTGGAATTAATTCAAAATTTATATTTATTTTCTATGTGTGGTTAACAAAACAGAGCTGCCAGGCTTATTTATATCAATAATTATTCAAGTTTATTGATTTGTTAATCAATTGCTAGTGTCAATTATGCATCTTCAAAACCCTGTTTGACTGAAGAACTTTACCAAAATTTGGCATTTCTACACGGCAATCTGCCAGATAAATGGATTTTGGAGCTGGAATTAATTTAAAATTTATAGTTATTTTCTTAGTGTGTTTAAGAAAACAGAGCTGCCAGGCTTATTTATATCAATAATTGTTCAAGTTTATTGATTTGTTAATCAATTGCTAGTGTCAATGTTTCTTCAAAACCCTGTTTGACTGAAGAAATTTACCAAAATTTGGCATTTCTACACGGCAATCTGCCAGATAAATGGATTTTGGAGCTGGAATTAATTTAAAATTTATAGTTATTTTCTTAGTGTGGTTAACAAAACAGAGCTGCCAGGCTTATTTATATCAATAATTATTCAAGTTTATTGATTTGTTAATCAATTGCTAGTGTCAATGTATCTTCAAAACCCTGTTTGACTGAAGAAATTTACCAAAATTTGCCATTTCAACACGGCAATCTGCCAGATAAATGGATTTTGGAGCTGGAATTAATTCAGAATTTATATTTATTTTCTTAGTGTGGTTAACAAAACAGAGCTGCCAGGCTTATTTATATCAATAATTATTCAAGTTTATTGATTTATTAATCAATTGCTTGTGTATATGTATCTTCAAAAACCTGTTTGACTGAAGAAATTTACCAAAATTTGGCATTTCAACACGGCAATCTGCCAGATAAATGGATTTTGGAGCTGGAATTAATTCAAAATTTATATTTATTTTCTATGTGTGGTTAACAAAACAGAGCTGCCAGGCTTATTTATATCAATAATTATTCAAGTTTATTGATTTGTTAATCAATTGCTAGTGTCAATTATGCATCTTCAAAACCCTGTTTGACTGAAGAACTTTACCAAAATTTGGCATTTCTACACGGCAATCTGCCAGATAAATGGATTTTGGAGCTGGAATTAATTTAAAATTTATAGTTATTTTCTTAGTGTGTTTAAGAAAACAGAGCTGCCAGGCTTATTTATATCAATAATTGTTCAAGTTTATTGATTTGTTAATCAATTGCTAGTGTCAATGTTTCTTCAAAACCCTGTTTGACTGAAGAAATTTACCAAAATTTGGCATTTCAACACGGCAATCTGCCAGATAAATGGATTTTGGAGCTGGATTTAATTCAGAATTTATATTTATTTTCTTAGTGTGGTTAACAAAACAGAGCTGCCAGGCTTATTTATATCAATAATTATTCAAGTTTATTGATTTGTTAATCAATTGCTAGTGTCAATGTATCTTCAAAACCCTGTTTGACTTAATAAATTTACCAAAATTTGGCATTTCAACACGGCAATCTGCCAGATAAATGGATTTTGGAGCTGGAATTAATTTAAAATTTATATTTATTTTCTTAGTGTGGTTAAGAAAACAGAGCTGCCAGGCTTATTTATATCAATAATTATTCAAGTTTATTGATTTGTTAATCAATTGCTAGTGTCAATTATGCATCTTCCAAACCCTGTATGACTGAAGAAATTTACCAAAATTTGGCATTTCAACACGGCAATCTGCCAGATAAATGGATTTTGGAGCTGGAATTAATTCAAAATTTATATTTATTTTCTTAGTGTGGTTAACAAAACAGAGCTGCCAGGCTTATTTATATCAATAATTATTCAAGTTTATTGATTAATTAATCAATTGCTAGTGTCAATGCATCTTCAAAAACCTGTTTGACTGAAGAAATTTACCAAAATTTGGCATTTCAACACGGCAATCTGCCAGATAAATGGATTTTGGAGCTGGAAATATTCATAATTCTTAAGAATTAATTCAAAATTTATATTTATTTTCTTAGTGTGGTTAACAAAACAGAGCTGCCAGGCTTATTTATATCAATAATTATTCAAGTTTATTGATTTATTAATCAATTGCTTGTGTATATGTATCTTCAAAAACCTGTTTGACTGAAGAAATTTACCAAAATTTGGCATTTCAACACGGCAATCTGCCAGATAAATGGATTTTGGAGCTGGAATTAATTCAAAATTTATATTTATTTTCTATGTGTGGTTAACAAAACAGAGCTGCCAGGCTTATTTATATCAATAATTATTCAAGTTTATTGATTTGTTAATCAATTGCTAGTGTCAATTATGCATCTTCAAAACCCTGTTTGACTGAAGAACTTTACCAAAATTTGGCATTTCTACACGGCAATCTGCCAGATAAATGGATTTTGGAGCTGGAATTAATTTAAAATTTATAGTTATTTTCTTAGTGTGTTTAAGAAAACAGAGCTGCCAGGCTTATTTATATCAATAATTGTTCAAGTTTATTGATTTGTTAATCAATTGCTAGTGTCAATGTTTCTTCAAAACCCTGTTTGACTGAAGAAATTTACCAAAATTTGGCATTTCAACACGGCAATCTGCCAGATAAATGGATTTTGGAGCTGGATTTAATTCAGAATTTATATTTATTTTCTTAGTGTGGTTAACAAAACAGAGCTGCCAGGCTTATTTATATCAATAATTATTCAAGTTTATTGATTTGTTAATCAATTGCTAGTGTCAATGTATCTTCAAAACCCTGTTTGACTTAATAAATTTACCAAAATTTGGCATTTCAACACGGCAATCTGCCAGATAAATGGATTTTGGAGCTGGAATTAATTTAAAATTTATATTTATTTTCTTAGTGTGGTTAAGAAAACAGAGCTGCCAGGCTTATTTATATCAATAATTATTCAAGTTTATTGATTTGTTAATCAATTGCTAGTGTCAATTATGCATCTTCCAAACCCTGTATGACTGAAGAAATTTACCAAAATTTGGCATTTCAACACGGCAATCTGCCAGATAAATGGATTTTGGAGCTGGAATTAATTCAAAATTTATATTTATTTTCTTAGTGTGGTTAACAAAACAGAGCTGCCAGGCTTATTTATATCAATAATTATTCAAGTTTATTGATTAATTAATCAATTGCTAGTGTCAATGCATCTTCAAAAACCTGTTTGACTGAAGAAATTTACCAAAATTTGGCATTTCAACACGGCAATCTGCCAGATAAATGGATTTTGGAGCTGGAAATATTCATAATTCTTAAGAATTAATTCAAAATTTATATTTATTTTTTTAGTGTGGTTAACAAAACAGAGCTGCCAGGCTTATTTATATCAATAATTATTCAAGTTTATTGATTTGTCAATCAATTGCTAGTGTCAATGTTTCTTCAAAACCCTGTTTGACTGAAGAACTTTACCAAAATTTGGCATTTCTACACGGCAATCTGCCAGATAAATGGATTTTGGAGTTGGAATTAATTTAAAATTTATATTTATTTTCTTTGTGTGGTTAAGAAAACAGAGCTGCCAGGCTTATTTATATCAATAATTGTTCAAGTTTATTGATTTGTTAATCAATTGCTAGTGTCAATTATGCATCTTCCAAACCCTGTATGACTGAAGAAATTTACCAAAATTTGGCATTTCAACACGGCAATCTGCCAGATAAATGGATTTTGGAGCTGGAATTAATTCAAAATTTATATTTATTTTCTTAGTGTGGTTAACAAAACAGAGCTGCCAGGCTTATTTATATCAATAATTATTCAAGTTTATTGATTAATTAATCAATTGCTAGTGTCAATGCATCTTCAAAAACCTGTTTGACTGAAGAAATTTACCAAAATTTGGCATTTCAACACGGCAATCTGCCAGATAAATGGATTTTGGAGCTGGAAATATTCATAATTCTTAAGAATTAATTCAAAATTTATATTTATTTTCTTAGTGTGGTTAACAAAACAGAGCTGCCAGGCTTATTTATATCAATAATTATTCAAGTTTATTGATTTATTAATCAATTGCTTGTGTATATGTATCTTCAAAAACCTGTTTGACTGAAGAAATTTACCAAAATTTGGCATTTCAACACGGCAATCTGCCAGATAAATGGATTTTGGAGCTGGAATTAATTCAAAATTTATATTTATTTTCTATGTGTGGTTAACAAAACAGAGCTGCCAGGCTTATTTATATCAATAATTATTCAAGTTTATTGATTTGTTAATCAATTGCTAGTGTCAATTATGCATCTTCAAAACCCTGTTTGACTGAAGAACTTTACCAAAATTTGGCATTTCTACACGGCAATCTGCCAGATAAATGGATTTTGGAGCTGGAATTAATTTAAAATTTATAGTTATTTTCTTAGTGTGTTTAAGAAAACAGAGCTGCCAGGCTTATTTATATCAATAATTGTTCAAGTTTATTGATTTGTTAATCAATTGCTAGTGTCAATGTTTCTTCAAAACCCTGTTTGACTGAAGAAATTTACCAAAATTTGGCATTTCAACACGGCAATCTGCCAGATAAATGGATTTTGGAGCTGGATTTAATTCAGAATTTATATTTATTTTCTTAGTGTGGTTAACAAAACAGAGCTGCCAGGCTTATTTATATCAATAATTATTCAAGTTTATTGATTTGTTAATCAATTGCTAGTGTCAATGTATCTTCAAAACCCTGTTTGACTTAATAAATTTACCAAAATTTGGCATTTCAACACGGCAATCTGCCAGATAAATGGATTTTGGAGCTGGAATTAATTTAAAATTTATATTTATTTTCTTAGTGTGGTTAAGAAAACAGAGCTGCCAGGCTTATTTATATCAATAATTATTCAAGTTTATTGATTTGTTAATCAATTGCTAGTGTCAATTATGCATCTTCCAAACCCTGTATGACTGAAGAAATTTACCAAAATTTGGCATTTCAACACGGCAATCTGCCAGATAAATGGATTTTGGAGCTGGAATTAATTCAAAATTTATATTTATTTTCTTAGTGTGGTTAACAAAACAGAGCTGCCAGGCTTATTTATATCAATAATTATTCAAGTTTATTGATTAATTAATCAATTGCTAGTGTCAATGCATCTTCAAAAACCTGTTTGACTGAAGAAATTTACCAAAATTTGGCATTTCAACACGGCAATCTGCCAGATAAATGGATTTTGGAGCTGGAAATATTCATAATTCTTAAGAATTAATTCAAAATTTATATTTATTTTTTTAGTGTGGTTAACAAAACAGAGCTGCCAGGCTTATTTATATCAATAATTATTCAAGTTTATTGATTTGTCAATCAATTGCTAGTGTCAATGTTTCTTCAAAACCCTGTTTGACTGAAGAACTTTACCAAAATTTGGCATTTCTACACGGCAATCTGCCAGATAAATGGATTTTGGAGTTGGAATTAATTTAAAATTTATATTTATTTTCTTTGTGTGGTTAAGAAAACAGAGCTGCCAGGCTTATTTATATCAATAATTGTTCAAGTTTATTGATTTGTTAATCAATTGCTAGTGTCAATTATGCATCTTCAAAACCCTGTTTGACTGAAGAAATTTACCAAAATTTGCTATTTCAACACGGCAATCTGCCAGATAAGTGGATTTTGGAGCTGGAATTAACTTAAAATTTATATTTATTTTCTTAGTGTGGTTAACAAAACAGAGCTGCCAGGCTTATTTATATCAATAATTATTCAAGTTTATTGATTTGTCAATCAATTGCTAGTGTCAATTATGCATATTCAAAACCCTGTTTGACTGAAGAACTTTACAAAAATTTGGCATTTCTACACGGCAATCTGCCAGATAAATGGATTTTGGAGCTGGAATTAATTTAAAATTTATAGTTATTTTCTTAGTGTGTTTAAGAATACAGAGCTGCCAGGCTTATTTATATCAATAATTATTCAAGTTTATTGATTTGTCAATCAATTGCTAGTGTCAATTATGCATCTTCAAAACCCTGTTTGACTGAAGAACTTTACCAAAATTTGGCATTTCTACACGGCAATCTGCCATATAAATGGATTTTGGAGCTGGAATTAATTTAAAATTTATAGTTATTTTCTTAGTGTGTTTAAGAAAACAGAGCTGCCAGGCTTATTTATATCAATAATTATTCAAGTTTATTGATTTGTTAATCAATTGCTAGTGTCAATTATGCATCTTCAAAACCCTGTTTGACTGAAGAAATTTACCAAAATTTGGCATTTCAACACGGCAATCTGAAAGATCAATGGATTTTGGGCTTGAAGTAATTTAAAATTTATATTTATTTTCTTAGTGTGGTTAAGAAAACAGAGCTGCCAGGCTTATTTATATCAATAATTATTCAAGTTTATTGATTTGTTAATCAATTGCTAGTGTCAATTATGCATCTTCAAAACCCTGTTTGACTGAAGAACTTTACCAAAATTTGGCATTTCTACACGGCAATCTGCCAGATAAATGGATTTTGGAGCTGGAATTAATTTAAAATTTATAGTTATTTTCTTAGTGTGTTTAAGAAAACAGAGCTGCCAGGCTTATTTATATCAATAATTATTCAAGTTTATTGATTTGTTAATCAATTGCTAGTGTCAATTATGCATCTTCAAAACCCTGTTTGACTGAAGAAATTTACCAAAATTTGGCATTTCAACACGGCAATCTGAAAGATCAATGGATTTTGGGCTTGAAGTAATTTAAAATTTATATTTATTTTCTTAGTGTGGTTAACAAAACAGAGCTGCCAGGCTTATTTTTATCAATAATTATTCAAGTTTATTCATTTGTTAATCAATTGCTAGTGTCAATGTATCTTCAAAATCCTGTTTGACTGAAGAAATTTACCAAAATTTGCCATTTCAACACGGCAATCTGCCAGATAAATGGATTTTGGAGCTGGAATTAATTCAGAATTTATATTTATTTTCTAAGTGTGGTTAACAAAACAAAGCTGCCAGGCTTATTTATATCAATAATTATTCAAGTTTATTGATTTGTCAATCAATTGCTAGTGTCAATGTTTCTTCAAAACCCTGTTTGACTGAAGAACTTTACCAAAATTTGGCATTTCTACACGGCAATCTGCCAGATAAATGGATTTTGGAGTTGGAATTAATTTAAAATTTATATTTATTTTCTTTGTGTGGTTAAGAAAACAGAGCTGCCAGGCTTATTTATATCAATAATTGTTCAAGTTTATTGATTTGTTAATCAATTGCTAGTGTCAATTATGCATCTTCAAAACCCTGTTTGACTGAAGAAATTTACCAAAATTTGCTATTTCAACACGGCAATCTGCCAGATAAGTGGATTTTGGAGCTGGAATTAACTTAAAATTTATATTTATTTTCTTAGTGTGGTTAACAAAACAGAGCTGCCAGGCTTATTTATATCAATAATTATTCAAGTTTATTGATTTGTCAATCAATTGCTAGTGTCAATTATGCATATTCAAAACCCTGTTTGACTGAAGAACTTTACAAAAATTTGGCATTTCTACACGGCAATCTGCCAGATAAATGGATTTTGGAGCTGGAATTAATTTAAAATTTATAGTTATTTTCTTAGTGTGTTTAAGAATACAGAGCTGCCAGGCTTATTTATATCAATAATTATTCAAGTTTATTGATTTGTCAATCAATTGCTAGTGTCAATTATGCATCTTCAAAACCCTGTTTGACTGAAGAACTTTACCAAAATTTGGCATTTCTACACGGCAATCTGCCATATAAATGGATTTTGGAGCTGGAATTAATTTAAAATTTATAGTTATTTTCTTAGTGTGTTTAAGAAAACAGAGCTGCCAGGCTTATTTATATCAATAATTATTCAAGTTTATTGATTTGTTAATCAATTGCTAGTGTCAATTATGCATCTTCAAAACCCTGTTTGACTGAAGAAATTTACCAAAATTTGGCATTTCAACACGGCAATCTGAAAGATCAATGGATTTTGGGCTTGAAGTAATTTAAAATTTATATTTATTTTCTTAGTGTGGTTAAGAAAACAGAGCTGCCAGGCTTATTTATATCAATAATTATTCAAGTTTATTGATTTGTTAATCAATTGCTAGTGTCAATTATGCATCTTCAAAACCCTGTTTGACTGAAGAACTTTACCAAAATTTGGCATTTCTACACGGCAATCTGCCAGATAAATGGATTTTGGAGCTGGAATTAATTTAAAATTTATAGTTATTTTCTTAGTGTGTTTAAGAAAACAGAGCTGCCAGGCTTATTTATATCAATAATTATTCAAGTTTATTGATTTGTTAATCAATTGCTAGTGTCAATTATGCATCTTCAAAACCCTGTTTGACTGAAGAAATTTACCAAAATTTGGCATTTCAACACGGCAATCTGAAAGATCAATGGATTTTGGGCTTGAAGTAATTTAAAATTTATATTTATTTTCTTAGTGTGGTTAACAAAACAGAGCTGCCAGGCTTATTTTTATCAATAATTATTCAAGTTTATTCATTTGTTAATCAATTGCTAGTGTCAATGTATCTTCAAAATCCTGTTTGACTGAAGAAATTTACCAAAATTTGCCATTTCAACAAGGCAATCTGCCAGATAAATGGATTTTGGAGCTGGAATTAATTCAGAATTTATATTTATTTTCTTAGTGTGGTTAACAAAACAAAGCTGCCAGGCTTATTTATATCAATAATTATTCAAGTTTATTGATTTATTAATCAATTGCTTGTGTATATGTATCTTCAAAAACCTGTTTGACTGAAGAAATTTACCAAAATTTGGCATTTCAACACGGCAATCTGCCAGATAAATGGAATTTGGAGCTGGAATTAATTCAAAATTTATATTTATTTTCTTAGTGTGGTTAACAAAACAGAGCTGCCAGGCTTATTTATATCAATAATTATTCAAGTTTATTGATTTGTTAATCAATTGCTAGTGTCAATTATGCATCTTCAAAACCCTGTTTGACTGAAGAACTTTACCAAAATTTGGCATTTCTACACGGCAATCTGCCAGATAAATGGATTTTGGAGCTGGAATTAATTTAAAATTTATAGTTATTTTCTTAGTGTGTTTAAGAAAACAGAGCTGCCAGGCTTATTTATATCAATAATTATTCAAGTTTATTGATTTGTTAATCAATTGCTAGTGTCAATTATGCATCTTCAAAACCCTGTTTGACTGAAGAAATTTACCAAAATTTGGCATTTCAACACGGCAATCTGAAAGATCAATGGATTTTGGGCTTGAAGTAATTTAAAATTTATATTTATTTTCTTAGTGTGGTTAACAAAACAGAGCTGCCAGGCTTATTTTTATCAATAATTATTCAAGTTTATTCATTTGTTAATCAATTGCTAGTGTCAATGTATCTTCAAAATCCTGTTTGACTGAAGAAATTTACCAAAATTTGCCATTTCAACACGGCAATCTGCCAGATAAATGGATTTTGGAGCTGGAATTAATTTAAAATTTATAGTTATTTTCTTAGTGTGTTTAAGAAAACAGAGCTGCCAGGCTTATTTATATCAATAATTATTCAAGTTTATTGATTTGTTAATCAATTGCTAGTGTCAATTATGCATCTTCAAAACCCTGTTTGACTGAAGAAATTTACCAAAATTTGGCATTTCAACACGGCAATCTGCCAGATAAATGGATTTTGGAGCTGGAATTAATTCTGAATTTATATTTATTTTCTTAGTGTGGTTAACAAAACAGAGCTGCCAGGCTTATTTATATCAATAATTATTCAAGTTTATTGATTTGTTAATCAATTGCTAGTGTCAATTATGCATCTTCAAAACCCTGTTTGACTGAAGAAATTTACCAAAATTTGGCATTTCAACACGGCAATCTGAAAGATCAATGGATTTTGGGCTTGAAGTAATTTAAAATTTATATTTATTTTCTTAGTGTGGTTAACAAAACAGAGCTGCCAGGCTTATTTTTATCAATAATTATTCAAGTTTATTCATTTGTTAATCAATTGCTAGTGCCAATGTATCTTCAAAATCCTGTTTGACTGAAGAAATTTACCAAAATTTGCCATTTCAACACGGCAATCTGCCAGATAAATGGATTTTGGAGCTGGAATTAATTCAGAATTTATATTTATTTTCTTAGTGTGGTTAACAAAACAGAGCTGCCAGGCTTATTTATATCAATAATTATTCAAGTTTATTGATTTATTAATCAATTACTTGTGTATATGTATCTTCAAAAACCTGTTTGACTGAAGAAATTTACCAAAATTTGGCATTTCAACACGGCAATCTGCCAGATAAATGGATTTTGGAGCTGGAATTAATTCAGAATTTATATTTATTTTCTATGTGTGGTTAACAAAACAGAGCTGCCAGGCTTATTTATATCAATAATTATTCAAGTTTATTGATTTGTTAATCAATTGCTAGTGTCAATTATGCATCTTCAAAACCCTGTTTGACTGAAGAACTTTACCAAAATTTGGCATTTCTACACGGCAATCTGCCAGATAAATGGATTTTGGAGCTGGAATTAATTTAAAATTTATAGTTATTTTCTTAGTGTGTTTAAGAAAACAGAGCTGCCAGGCTTATTTATATCAATAATTGTTCAAGTTTATTGATTTATTAATCAATTGCTTGTGTATATGTATCTTCAAAAACCTGTTTGACTGAAGAAATTTACCAAAATTTGGCATTTCAACACGGCAATCTGCCAGATAAATGGATTTTGGAGCTGGAATTAATTTAAAATTTATAGTTATTTTCTTAGTGTGTTTAAGAAAACAGAGCTGCCAGGCTTATTTATATCAATAATTATTCAAGTTTATTGATTTGTCAATCAATTGCTAGTGTCAATTATGCATCTTCAAAACCCTGTTTGACTGAAGAACTTTACCAAAATTTGGCATTTCTACACGGCAATCTGCCAGATAAATGGATTTTGGAGCTGGAATTAATTTAAAATTTATAGTTATTTTCTTAGTGTGTTTAAGAAAACAGAGCTGCCAGGCTTATTTATATCAATAATTATTCAAGTTTATTGATTTGTTAATCAATTGCTAGTGTCAATTATGCATCTTCAAAACCCTGTTTGACTGAAGAAATTTACCAAAATTTGGCATTTCAACACGGCAATCTGAAAGATCAATGGATTTTGGGCTTGAAGTAATTTAAAATTTATATTTATTTTCTTAGTGTGGTTAACAAAACAGAGCTGCCAGGCTTATTTTTATCAATAATTATTCAAGTTTATTCATTTGTTAATCAATTGCTAGTGTCAATGTATCTTCAAAATCCTGTTTGACTGAAGAAATTTACCAAAATTTGCCATTTCAACACGGCAATCTGCCAGATAAATGGATTTTGGAGCTGGAATTAATTCAGAATTTATATTTATTTTCTTAGTGTGGTTAACAAAACAGAGCTGCCAGGCTTATTTATATCAATAATTATTTAAGTTTATTGATTTATTAATCAATTGCTTGTGTATATGTATCTTCAAAAACCTGTTTGACTGAAGAAATTTACCAAAATTTGGCATTTCAACACGGCAATCTGCCAGATAAATGGATTTTGGAGCTGGAATTAATTCAAAATTTATATTTATTTTCTATGTGTGGTTAACAAAACAGAGCTGCCAGGCTTATTTATATCAATAATTATTCAAGTTTATTGATTTGTTAATCAATTGCTAGTGTCAACGTTTCTTCAAAACCCTGTTTGACTGAAGAAATTTACCAAAATTTGGCATTTCAACACGGCAATCTGCCAGATAAATGGATATTGGAGCTTGAATTAATTCAAAATTTATATTTATTTTCTTAGTGTGGTTAACAAAACAGAGCTGCCAGGCTTATTTATATCAATAATTATTAAAGTTTATTGATTTGTTAATCAATTGCTAGTGTCAATGTATCTTCAAAATCCTGTTTGACTGAAGAAATTTACCAAAATTTGGCATTTCAACACGGCAATCTGCCAGATAAATGGATTTTGGAGCTGGAATTAATTCAGAATTTATATTTATTTTCTTAGTGTGGTTAACAAAACAGAGCTGCCAGGCTTATTTTTATCAATAATTATTCAAGTTTATTGATTTGTCAATCAATTGCTAGTGTCAATGTATCTTCAAAACCCTGTTTGACTGAAGAAATTTACCAAAATTTGGCATTTCAACACGGCAATCTGCCAGATAAATGGATTTTGGAGCTGGAATTAATTTAAAATTTATATTTATTTTCTTAGTATGGTTAAGAAAACAAAGCTGCCAGGCTTATTTATATCAATAATTATTCAAGTTTATTGATTTGTCAATCAATTGCTAGTGTCAATTATGCATATTCAAAACCCTGTTTGACTGAAGAACTTTACAAAAATTTGGCATTTCTACACGGCAATCTGACAGATAAATGGATTTTGGAGCTGGAATTAATTTAAAATTTATAGTTATTTTCTTAGTGTGTTTAAGAAAACAGAGCTGCCAGGCTTATTTATATCAATAATTATTCAAGTTTATTGATTTGTCAATCAATTGCTAGTGTCAATTATGCATCTTCAAAACCCTGTTTGACTGAAGAACTTTACCAAAATTTGGCATTTCTACACGGCAATCTGCCAGATAAATGGATTTTGGAGCTGGAATTAATTTAAAATTTATAGTTATTTTCTTAGTGTGTTTAAGAAAACAGAGCTGCCAGGCTTATTTATATCAATAATTATTCAAGTTTATTGATTTGTTAATCAATTGCTAGTGTCAATTATGCATCTTCAAAACCCTGTTTGACTGAAGAAATTTACCAAAATTTGGCATTTCAACACGGCAATCTGAAAGATAAATGGATTTTGGGCTTGAAGTAATTTAAAATTAATATTTAATTTCTTAGTGTGGTTAACAAAACAGAGCTGCCAGGCTTATTTTTATCAATAATTATTCAAGTTTATTGATTTGTTAATCAATTGCTAGTGTCAATGTATCTTCAAAATCCTGTTTGACTGAAGAAATTTACCAAAATTTGGCATTTCAACACGGCAATCTGCCAGATAAATGGATTTTGGAGCTGGAATTAATTCAGAATTTATATTTATTTTCTTAGTGTGGTTAACAAAACAGAGCTGCCAGGCTTATTTTTATCAATAATTATTCAAGTTTATTGATTTGTCAATCAATTGCTAGTGTCAATGTATCTTCAAAACCCTGTTTGACTGAAGAAATTTACCAAAATTTGGCATTTCAACACGGCAATCTGCCAGATAAATGGATTTTGGAGCTGGAATTAATTTAAAATTTATATTTATTTTCTTAGTATGGTTAAGAAAACAGAGCTGCCAGGCTTATTTATATCAATAATTATTCAAGTTTATTAATATGTTAATCAATTGCTAGTGTCAATGTATCTTCAAAATCCTGTTTGACTGAAGAAATTTTCCAAAATTTGGCATTTCAACACGGCAATCTGCCAGATAAATGGATTTTGGAAATGGAAATATTCATAATTCTTAAGAATTAATTCAAAATTTATATTTATTTTTTTAGTGTGGTTAACAAAACAGAGCTGCCAGGCTTATTAATGTCAATAATTATTCAAGTTTATTGATTTGTTAATCAATTGCTAGTGTCAATGTTTCTTCAAAACCCTGTTTGACTGAAGAAATTTACCAAAATTTGGCATTTCAACACGGCAATCTGCCAGATAAATGGATTTTGGAGCTGGAATTAATTTAAAATTTATATTTATTTTCTTAGTGTGGTTAAGAAAACAGAGCTGCCAGGCTTATTTATATCAATAATTATTCAAGTTTATTGATTTGTTAATCAATTGCTAGTGTCAATTATGCATCTTCCAAACCCTGTTTGACTGAAGAAATTTACCAAAATTTGGCATTTCAATACGGCAATCTGCCAGATAAATGGATTTTGGAGCTGGAATTAATTCAGAATTTATATTTATTTTCTTAGTGTGGTTAACAAAACAGAGCTGCCAGGCTTATTTATATCAATAATTATTCAAGTTTATTGATTAATTAATCAATTGCTAGTGTCAATGCATCTTCAAAAAATTGTTTGACTTAAGAAATTTACCAAAATTTGGCATTTCAACACGGCAATCTGCCAGATAAATGGATTTTGGAGCTGGAATTAATTTAAAATTTATATTTATTTTCTTAGTGTGGTTAAGAAAACAGAGCTGCCAGGCTTATTTATTTCAATAATTATTCAAGTTTATTGATTTGTTAATCAATTGCTAGTGTCAATTATGCATCTTCCAAACCCTGTTTGACTGAAGAAATTTACCAAAATTTGGCATTTCAACACGGCAATCTGCCAGATAAATGGATTTTGGAGCTGGAATTAATCCTGAATTTATATTTATTTTCTTAGTGTGGTTAACAAAACAGAGCTGCCAGGCTTATTTATATCAATAATTATTCAAGTTTATTAATTAATTAATCAATTGCTAGTGTCAATGCATCTTCAAAAACCTGTTTGACTGAAGAAATTTACCAAAATTTGGCATTTTAACACGGCAATCTGCCAGATAAATGGATTTTGGAGCTGGAAATATTCATAATTCTTAAGAATTAATTCAAAATTTATATTTATTTTTTTAGTGTGGTTAACAAAACAGAGCTGCCAGGCTTATTTATATCAATAATTATTCAAGTTTATTGATTTGTCAATCAATTGCTAATGTCAATGTATCTTCAAAACCCTGTTTGACTGAAGAACTTTACCAAAATTTGGCATTTCTACACGGCAATCTGCCAGATGAATGGATTTTGGAGCTGGAATTAATTTAAAATTTATATTTATTTTCTTAGTGTGGTTAAGAAAACAGAGCTGCCAGGCTTATTTATATCAATAATTGTTCAAGTTTATTGATTTGTTAATCAATTGCTAGTGTCAATTATGCATCTTCAAAACCCTGTTTGACTGAAGAACTTTACCAAAATTTGGCATTTCTACACGGCAATCTGCCAGATAAATGGATTTTGGAGCTGGAATTAATTTAAAATTTATAGTTATTTTCTTAGTGTGTTTAAGAAAACAGAGCTGCCAGGCTTATTTATATCAATAATTATTCAAGTTTATTGATTTGTTAATCAATTGCTAGTGTCAATTATGCATCTTCAAAACCCTGTTTGACTAAAGAAATTTACCAAAATTTGGCATTTCAACACGGCAATCTGCCAGATAAATGGATTTTGGAGCTGGAATTAATTTAAAATTTATATTTATTTTCTTAGTGTGGTTAACAAAACAGAGCTGCCAGGCTTATTTTTATCAATAATTATTCAAGTTTATTGATTTGTTAATCAATTGCTAGTGTCAATGTATCTTCAAAATCCTGTTTGACTGAAGAAAATTACCAAAATTTGCCATTTCAACACGGCAATCTGCCAGATAAATGGATTTTGGAGCTGGAATTAATTCAGAATTTATATTTATTTTCTTAGTGTGGTTAACAAAACAGAGCTGCCTGGCTTATTTATATCAATAATTATTCAAGTTTATTGATTTGTTAATCAATTGCTAGTGTCAATGTTTCTTCAAAACCCTGTTTGACTGAAGAAATTTACCAAAATTTGACATTTCAACACGGCAATCTGCCAGATAAATGGATTTTGGAGCTGGAATTAATTCAAAATTTATATTTATTTTCTTAGTGTGGTTAACAAAACAGAGCTGCCAGGCTTATTTTTATCAATAATTATTCAAGTTTATTGATTTGTTAATCAATTGCTAGTGTCAATGTATCTTCAAAATCCTGTTTGACTGAAGAAATTTACCAAAATTTGCCATTTCAACACGGCAATCTGCCAGATAAATGGATTTTTAAGCTGGAATTAATTCTGAATTTATATTTATTTTCTTAGTGTGGTTAACAAAACAGAGCTGCCAGGCTTATTTATATCAATAATTATTCAAGTTTATTAATTAATTAATCAATTGCTAGTGTCAATGCATCTTCAAAAACCTGTTTGACTGAAGAAATTTACCAAAATTTGGCATTTTAACACGGCAATCTGCCAGATAAATGGATTTTGGAGCTGGAAATATTCATAATTCTTAAGAATTAATTCAAAATTTATATTTATTTTTTTAGTGTGGTTAACAAAACAGAGCTGCCAGGCTTATTTATATCAATAATTATTCAAGTTTATTGATTTGTCAATCAATTGCTAATGTCAATGTATCTTCAAAACCCTGTTTGACTGAAGAACTTTACCAAAATTTGGCATTTCTACACGGCAATCTGCCAGATGAATGGATTTTGGAGCTGGAATTAATTTAAAATTTATATTTATTTTCTTAGTGTGGTTAAGAAAACAGAGCTGCCAGGCTTATTTATATCAATAATTGTTCAAGTTTATTGATTTGTTAATCAATTGCTAGTGTCAATTATGCATCTTCAAAACCCTGTTTGACTGAAGAACTTTACCAAAATTTGGCATTTCTACACGGCAATCTGCCAGATAAATGGATTTTGGAGCTGGAATTAATTTAAAATTTATAGTTATTTTCTTAGTGTGTTTAAGAAAACAGAGCTGCCAGGCTTATTTATATCAATAATTATTCAAGTTTATTGATTTGTTAATCAATTGCTAGTGTCAATTATGCATCTTCAAAACCCTGTTTGACTAAAGAAATTTACCAAAATTTGGCATTTCAACACGGCAATCTGCCAGATAAATGGATTTTGGAGCTGGAATTAATTTAAAATTTATATTTATTTTCTTAGTGTGGTTAACAAAACAGAGCTGCCAGGCTTATTTTTATCAATAATTATTCAAGTTTATTGATTTGTTAATCAATTGCTAGTGTCAATGTATCTTCAAAATCCTGTTTGACTGAAGAAAATTACCAAAATTTGCCATTTCAACACGGCAATCTGCCAGATAAATGGATTTTGGAGCTGGAATTAATTCAGAATTTATATTTATTTTCTTAGTGTGGTTAACAAAACAGAGCTGCCTGGCTTATTTATATCAATAATTATTCAAGTTTATTGATTTGTTAATCAATTGCTAGTGTCAATGTTTCTTCAAAACCCTGTTTGACTGAAGAAATTTACCAAAATTTGACATTTCAACACGGCAATCTGCCAGATAAATGGATTTTGGAGCTGGAATTAATTCAAAATTTATATTTATTTTCTTAGTGTGGTTAACAAAACAGAGCTGCCAGGCTTATTTTTATCAATAATTATTCAAGTTTATTGATTTGTTAATCAATTGCTAGTGTCAATGTATCTTCAAAATCCTGTTTGACTGAAGAAATTTACCAAAATTTGCCATTTCAACACGGCAATCTGCCAGATAAATGGATTTTTAAGCTGGAATTAATTCTGAATTTATATTTATTTTCTTAGTGTGGTTAACAAAACAGAGCTGCCAGGCTTATTTATATCAATAATTATTCAAGTTTATTGATTTATTAATCAATTGCTAGTGTCAATGTATCTTCAAAAACCTGTTTGACTGAAGAAATTTACCAAAATTTGGCATTTCAACACGGCAATCTGCCAGATAAATGGATTTTGGAGCTGGAATTAATTCAAAATTTATATTTATTTTCTATGTGTGGTTAACAAAACCGAGCTGCCAGGCTTATTTATATCAATAATTATTCAAGTTTATTGATTTGTTAATCAATTGCTAGTGTCAATTATGCATCTTTCAAACCCTGTTTGACTGAAGAAATTTACCAAAATTTGCCATTTCAACACGGCAATCTGCCAGATAAGTGGATTTGGGAGCTGGAATTAATTTAAAATTTATATTTATTTTCTTAGTGTGGTTAAGAAAACAGAGCTGCCAGGCTTATTTATATCAATAATTATTCAAGTTTATTGATTTGTTAATCAATTGCTAGTGTCAATGTTTCTTCAAAACCCTGTTTGACTGAAGAAATTTACCAAAATTTGGCATTTCAACACGGCAATCTGCCAGATAAATGGATTTTGGAGCAGGAATTAATTTAAAATTTATATTTATTTTCTTAGTGTGGTTAAGAAAACAGAGCTGCCAGGCTTATTTATATCAATAATTATTCAAGTTTATTGATTTGTTAATCAATTGCTAGTGTCAATTATGCATCTTCCAAACCCTGTTTGACTGAAGAAATTTACCAAAATTTGGCATTTCAATACGGCAATCTGCCAGATAAATGGATTTTGGAGCTGGAATTAATTCAGAATTTATATTTATTTTCTTAGTGTGGTTAACAAAACAGAGCTGCCAGGCTTATTTATATCAATAATTATTCAAGTTTATTGATTAATTAATCAATTGCTAGTGTCAATGCATCTTCAAAAAATTGTTTGACTTAAGAAATTTACCAAAATTTGGCATTTCAACACGGCAATCTGCCAGATAAATGGATTTTGGAGCTGGAATTAATTTAAAATTTATATTTATTTTCTTAGTGTGGTTAAGAAAACAGAGCTGCCAGGCTTATTTATATCAATAATTATTCAAGTTTATTGATTTGTTAATCAATTGCTAGTGTCAATTATGCATCTTCAAAACCCTGTTTGACTGAAGAACTTTACCAAAATTTGGCATTTCAACACGGCAATCTGCCAGATAAATGGATTTTGGAGCTGGAATTAATTCTGAATTTATATTTATTTTCTTAGTGTGGTTAACAAAACAGAGCTGCCAGGCTTATTTATATCAATAATTATTCAAGTTTATTAATTAATTAATCAATTGCTAGTGTCAATGCATCTTCAAAAACCTGTTTGACTGAAGAAATTTACCAAAATTTGGCATTTCAACACCGCAATCTGCCAGATAAATGGATTTTGGAGCTGGAAATATTCATAATTCTTAAGAATTAATTCAAAATTTATATTTATTTTTTTAGTGTGGTTAACAAAACAGAGCTGCCAGGCTTATTTATATCAATAATTATTCAAGTTTATTGATTTGTCAATCAATTGCTAATGTCAATGTATCTTCAAAACCCTGTTTGACTGAAGAACTTTACCAAAATTTGGCATTTCTACACGGCAATCTGCCAGATAAATGGATTTTGGAGCTGGAATTAATTTAAAATTTATATTTATTTTCTTAGTGTGGTTAAGAAAACAGAGCTGCCAGGCTTATTTATATCAATAATTGTTCAAGTTTATTGATTTGTTAATCAATTGCTAGTGTCAATTATGCATCTTCAAAACCCTGTTTGACTAAAGAAATTTACCAAAATTTGGCATTTCAACACGGCAATCTGCCAGATAAATGGATTTTGGAGCTGGAATTAATTTAAAATTTATATTTATTTTCTTAGTTTGGTTAACAAAACAGAGCTGCCAGGCTTATTTTTATCAATAATTATTCAAGTTTATTGATTTGTTAATCAATTGCTAGTGTCAATGTATCTTCAAAATCCTGTTTGACTGAAGAAAATTACCAAAATTTGCCATTTCAACACGGCAATCTGCCAGATAAATGGATTTTGGAGCTGGAATTAATTCAGAATTTATATTTATTTTCTTAGTGTGGTTAACAAAACAGAGCTGCCTGGCTTATTTATATCAATAATTATTCAAGTTTATTGATTTGTTAATCAATTGCTAGTGTCAATGTTTCTTCAAAAACCTGTTTGACTGAAGAAATTTACCAAAATTTGGCATTTCAACACGGCAATCTGCCAGATAAATGGATTTTGGAGCTGGAATTAATTCAAAATTTATATTTATTTTCTATGTGTGGTTAACAAAACAGAGCTGCCAGGCTTATTTATATCAATAATTGTTCAAGTTTATTGATTTGTTAATCAATTGCTAGTGTCAATTATGCATCTTCAAAACCCTGTTTGACTGAAGAAATTTACCAAAATTTGACATTTCAATACGGCAATCTGCCAGATAAATGGATTTTGGAGCTGGAATTAATTCAAAATTTATATTTATTTTCTTAGTGTGGTTAACAAAACAGAGCTGCCAGGCTTATTTTTATCAATAATTATTCAAGTTTATTGATTTGTTAATCAATTGCTAGTGTCAATGTATCTTCAAAAACCTGTTTGACTGAAGAAATTTACCAAAATTTGGCATTTCAACACGGCAATCTGCCAGATAAATGGATTTTGGAGCTGGAATTAATTCAGAATTTATATTTATTTTCTTAGTGTGGTTAACAAAACAGAGCTGCCAGGCTTATTTATATCAATAATTATTCAAGTTTATTGATTAATTAATCAATTGCTAATGTCAATGTATCTTCAAAAACCTGTTTGACTGAAGAAATTTACCAAAATTTGGCATTGAATTCAACACGACAATCTGCCAGATAAATGGATTTTGAAGCTGGAATTAATTCAGAATTTATATTTATTTTCTTAGTGTGGTTAACAAAACAGAGCTGCCAGGCTTATTTATATCAATAATAATTCAAGTTTATTGATTAATTAATCAATTGCTAATGTCAATGTATCTTCAAAAACCTGTTTGACTGAAGAAATTTACCAAAATTTGTCATTTCAACACGGCAATCTGCCAGATAAATGGATTTTGGAGCTGGAAATATTCATTATTCTTAAGAATTAATTCAAAATTTATATTTATTTTCTTAGTGTGGTTAACAAAACAGAGCTGCCAGGCTTATTTTTATCAATAATTATTCAAGTTTATTGATTTGTCAATCAATTGCTAGTGTCAATGTATCTTCAAAACCCTGTTTGACTGAAGAAATTTACCAAAATTTGGCATTTCAACACGGCAATCTGCCAGATAAATGGATTTTGGAGCTGGTATTAATTCAAAATTTATATTTATTTTTTTAGTGTGGTTAACAAAACAGAGCTGCCAGGCTTATTAATGTCAATAATTATTCAAGTTTATTGATTTGTTAATCAATTGCTAGTGTCAATGTTTCTTCAAAACCCTGTTTGACTGAAGAAATTTACAAAAATTTGGCATTTCAACACGGCAATCTGCCAGATAAATGGATTTTGGAGCTGGAATTAATTTAAAATTTATATTTATTTTCTTAGTGTGGTTAAGAAAACAGAGCTGCCAGGCTTATTTATATCAATAATTGTTCAAGTTTATTGATTTGTTAATCAATTGCTAGTGTCAATTATGCATCTTCAAAACCCTGTTTGACTGAAGAAATTTACCAAAATTTGGCATTTCAACACGGCAATCTGCCAGATAAATGGATTTTGGAGCTGGAATTAATTCAGAATTTATATTTATTTTCTTAGTGTGGTTAACAAAACAGAGCTGCCAGGCTTATTTATATCAATAATTATTCAAGTTTATTGATTAATTAATCAATTGCTAGTGTCAATGCATCTTCAAAAAATTGTTTGACTTAAGAAATTTACCAAAATTTGGCATTTCAACACGGCAATCTGCCAGATAAATGGATTTTGGAGATGGAATTAATTTAAAATTTATATTTATTTTCTTAGTGTGGTTAAGAAAACAGAGCTGCCAGGCTTATTTATATCAATAATTATTCAAGTTTATTGATTTGTTAATCAATTGCTAGTGTCAATTATGCATCTTCCAAACCCTGTATGACTGAAGAAATTTACCAAAATTTGGCATTTCAACACGGCAATCTGCCAGATAAATGGATTTTGGAGCTGGAATTAATTCTGAATTTATATTTATTTTCTTAGTGTGGTTAACAAAACAGAGCTGCCAGGCTTATTTATATCAATAATTATTCAAGTTTATTGATTAATTAATCAATTGCTAGTGTCAATGCATCTTCAAAAACCTGTTTGACTGAAGAAATTTACCAAAATTTGTCATTTCTACACGGCAATCTGCCAGATAAATGGATTTTGGAGCTGGAATTAATTCTGAATTTATATTTATTTTCTTAGTGTGGTTAACAAAACAGAGCTGCCAGGCTTATTTATATCAATAATTATTCAAGTTTATTGATTTGTTAATCAATTGCTAGTGTCAATTATGCATCTTCCAAACCCTGTTTGACTGAAGAAATTTACCAAAATTTGGCATTTCAACACGGCAATCTGCCAGATAAATGGATTTTGGAGCTGGAATTAATTCTGAATTTATATTTATTTTCTTAGTGTGGTTAACAAAACAGAGCTGCCAGGCTTATTTATATCAATAATTATTCAAGTTTATTGATTAATTAATCAATTGCTAGTGTCAATGCATCTTCAAAAACCTGTTTGAAGAAATTTACCAAAATTTGTCATTTCTACACGGCAATCTGCCAGATAAATGGATTTTGGAGCTGGAAATATTCATTATTCTTAAGAATTAATTCAAAATTTATATTTATTTTCTTAGTGTGGTTAACAAAACAGAGCTGCCAGGCTTATTTTTATCAATAATTATTCAAGTTTATTGATTTGTCAATCAATTGCTAGTGTCAATGTATCTTCAAAACCCTGTTTGACTGAAGAAATTTACCAAAATTTGGCATTTCAACACGGCAATCTGCCAGATAAATGGATTTTGGAGCTGGAATTAATTCAAAATTTATATTTATTTTTTTAGTGTGGTTAACAAAACAGAGCTGCCAGGCTTATTAATGTCAATAATTATTCAAGTTTATTGATTTGTCAATCAATTGCTAGTGTCAATGTTTCTTCAAAACCCTGTTTGACTGAAGAAATTTACCAAAATTTGGCATTTCAACACGGCAATCTGCCAGATAAATGGATTTTGGAGCTGGAATTAATTTAAAATTTATATTTATTTTCTTAGTGTGGTTAAGAAAACAGAGCTGCCAGGCTTATTTATATCAATATATATTCAAGTTTATTGATTTGTTAATCAATTGCTAGTGTCAATTATGCATCTTCCAAACCCTGTTTGACTGAAGAAATTTACCAAAATTTGGCATTTCAACACGGCAATCTGCCAGATAAATGGATTTTGGAGCTGGAATTAATTCAGAATTTATATTTATTTTCTTAGTGTGGTTAACAAAACAGAGCTGCCAGGCTTATTTATATCAATAATTATTCAAGTTTATTGATTAATTAATCAATTGCTAGTGTCAATGCATCTTCAAAAAATTGTTTGACTTAAGAAATTTACCAAAATTTGGCATTTCAACACGGCAATCTGCCAGATAAATGGATTTTGGAGCTGGAATTAATTTAAAATTTATATTTATTTTCTAAGTGTGGTTAAGAAAACAGAGCTGCCAGGCCTATTTATATCAATAATTATTCAAGTTTATTGATTTGTTAATCAATTGCTAGTGTCAATTATGCATCTTCCAAACCCTGTATGACTGAAGAAATTTACCAAAATTTGGCATTTCAACACGGCAATCTGCCAGATAAATGGATTTTGGAGCTGGAATTAATTCTGAATTTATATTTATTTTCTTAGTGTGGTTAACAAAACAGAGCTGCCAGGCTTATTTATATCAATAATTATTCAAGTTTATTGATTAATTAATCAATTGCTAGTGTCAATGCATCTTCAAAAACCTGTTTGACTGAAGAAATTTACCAAAATTTGGCATTTCAACACGGCAATCTGCCAGATAAATGGATTTTGGAGCTGGAAATATTCATAATTCTTAAGAATTAATTCAAAATTTATATTTATTTTTTTAGTGTGGTTAACAAAACAGAGCTGCCAGGCTTATTTATATCAATAATTATTCAAGTTTATTGATTTGTCAATCAATTGCTAGTGTCAATGTTTCTTCAAAACCCTGTTTGACTGAAGAACTTTACCAAAATTTGGCATTTCTACACGGCAATCTGCCAGATAAATGGATTTTGGAGCTGGAATTAATTTAAAATTTATATTTATTTTCTTAGTGTGGTTAAGAAAACAGAGCTGCCAGGCTTATTTATATCAATAATTGTTCAAGTTTATTGATTTGTTAATCAATTGCTAGTGTCAATTATGCATCTTCAAAACCCTGTTTGACTGAAGAAATTTACCAAAATTTGCCATTTCAACAAGGCAATCTGCCAGATAAGTGGATTTTGGAGCTGGAATTAATTTAAAATTTATATTTATTTTCTTAGTGTGGTTAAGAAAACAGAGCTGCCAGGCTTATTTATATCAATAATTATTCAAGTTTATTGATTTGTCAATCAATTGCTAGTGTCAATTATGCATCTTCAAAACCCTGTTTGACTGAAGAACTTTACAAAAATTTGGCATTTCTACACGGCAATCTGCCAGATAAATGGATTTTGGAGCTGGAATTAATTTAAAATTTATAGTTATTTTCTTAGTGTGTTTAAGAAAACAGAGCTGCCAGGCATATTTATATCAATAATTATTCAAGTTTATTGATTTGTTAATCAATTGCTAGTGTCAATTATGCATCTTCAAAACCCTGTTTGACTGAAGAACTTTACCAAAATTTGGCATTTCTACACGGCAATCTGCCAGATAAATGGATTTTGGAGCTGGAATTAATTTAAAATTTATAGTTATTTTCTTAGTGTGTTTAAGAAAACAGAGCTGCCAGGCTTATTTATATCAATAATTATTCAAGTTTATTGATTTGTTAATCAATTGCTAGTGTCAATGTTTCTTCAAAACCCTGTTTGACTGAAGAAATTTACCAAAATTTGGCATTTCAACACGGCAATCTGCCAGATAAATGGATTTTGGAGCTGGAATTAATTCTGAATTTATATTTATTTTCTTAGTGTGGTTAACAAAACAGAGCTGCCAGGCTTATTTATATCAATAATTATTCAAGTTTATTGATTAATTAATCAATTGCTAGTGTCAATGCATCTTCAAAAACCTGTTTGACTGAAGAAATTTACCAAAATTTGGCATTTCTACACGGCAATCTGCCAGATAAATGGATTTTGGAGCTGGAATTAATTTAAAATTTATATTTATTTTCTTAGTGTGGTTAAGAAAACAGAGCTGCCAGGCTTATTTATATCAATAATTGTTCAAGTTTATTGATTTGTTAATCAATTGCTAGTGTCAATTATGCATCTTCAAAACCCTGTTTGACTGAAGAAATTTACCAAAATTTGCCATTTCAACAAGGCAATCTGCCAGATAAGTGGATTTTGGAGCTGGAATTAATTTAAAATTTATATTTATTTTCTTAGTGTGGTTAAGAAAACAGAGCTGCCAGGCTTATTTATATCAATAATTATTCAAGTTTATTGATTTGTCAATCAATTGCTAGTGTCAATTATGCATCTTCAAAACCCTGTTTGACTGAAGAACTTTACAAAATTTTGGCATTTCTACACGGCAATCTGCCAGATAAATGGATTTTGGAGCTGGAATTAATTTAAAATTTATAGTTATTTTCTTAGTGTGTTTAAGAAAACAGAGCTGCCAGGCTTATTTATATCAATAATTATTCAAGTTTATTGATTTGTTAATCAATTGCTAGTGTCAATTATGCATCTTCAAAACCCTGTTTGACTGAAGAACTTTACCAAAATTTGGCATTTCTACACGGCAATCTGCCAGATAAATGGATTTTGGAGCTGGAATTAATTTAAAATTTATAGTTATTTTCTTAGTGTGTTTAAGAAAACAGAGCTGCCAGGCTTATTTATATCAATAATTATTCAAGTTTATTGATTTGTTAATCAATTGCTAGTGTCAATGTTTCTTCAAAACCCTGTTTGACTGAAGAAATTTACCAAAATTTGGCATTTCAACACGGCAATCTGCCAGATAAATGGATTTTGGAGCTGGAAATATTCATAATTCTTAAGAATTAATTCAAAATTTATATTTATTTTTTTAGTGTGGTTAACAAAACTGAGCTGCCAGGCTTATTTATATCAATAATTATTCAAGTTTATTGATTTGTCAATCAATTGTTAGTGTCAATGTTTCTTCAAAACCCTGTTTGACTGAAGAACTTTACCAAAATTTGGCATTTCTACACGGCAATCTGCCAGATAAATGGATTTTGGAGCTGGAATTAATTTAAAATTTATATTTATTTTCTTAGTGTGGTTAAGAAAACAGAGCTGCCAGGCTTATTTATATCAATAATTATTCAAGTTTATTGATTTGTCAATCAATTGCTAGTGTCAATTATGCATCTTCAAAACCCTGTTTGACTGAAGAAATTTACCAAAATTTGGCATTTCTACACGGCAATCTGCCAGATAAATGGATTATGGAGCTGGAATTAATTTAAAATTTATAGTTATTTTCTTAGTGTGTTTAAGAAAACAGAGCTGCCAGGCTTATTTATATCAATAATTATTCAAGTTTATTGATTTGTTAATCAATTGCTAGTGTCAATGTTTCTTCAAAACCCTGTTTGACTGAAGAAATTTACCAACATTTGGCATTTCAACACGGCAATCTACCAGATAAATGGATTTTGGAGCTGGATTTAATTCAGAATTTATATTTATTTTCTTAGTGTGGTTAACAAAACAGAGCTGCCAGGCTTATTTATATCAATAATTATTCAAGTTTATTGATTTGTTAATCAATTGCTAGTGTCAATGTATCTTCAAAACCCTGTTTAACTTAATAAATTTACCAAAATTTGGAATTTCAACACGGCAATCTGCCAGATAAATGGATTTTGGAGCTGGAATTATTTCTGAATTTATATTTATTTTCTTAGTGTGGTTAACAAAACAGAGCTGCCAGGCTTATTTATATCAATAATTATTCAAGTTTATTGATTAATTAATCAATTGCTAGTGTCAATGCATCTTCAAAAACCTGTTTGACTGAAGAAATTTACCAAAATTTGGTATTTCAACACGGCAATCTGCCAGATAAATGGATTTTGGAGCTGGAAATATTCATAATTCTTAAGAATTAATTCAAAATTTATATTTATTTTTTTTAGTGTGGTTAACAAAACAGAGCTGCCAGGCTTATTTATATCAATAATTATTCAAGTTTATTGATTTGTCAATCAATTGCTAGTGTCAATGTATCTTCAAAACCCTGTTTGACTGAAGAAATTTACCAAAATTTGGCATTTCAACACGGCAATCTGCCAGATAAATGGATTTTGGAGCTGGAATTAATTCAAAATTTATATTTATTTTTTTAGTGTGGTTAACAAAACAGAGCTGCCAGGCTTATTAATGTCAATAATTATTCAAGTTTATTGATTTGTTAATCAATTGCTAGTGTCAATGTTTCTTCAAAACCCTGTTTGACTGAAGAAATTTACCAAAATTTGGCATTTCAACACGGCAATCTGCCAGATAAATGGATTTTGGAGCTGGAATTAATTTAAAATTTATATTTATTTTCTTAGTGTGGTTAAGAAAACAGAGCTGCCAGGCTTATTTATATCAATAATTATTCAAGTTTATTGATTTGTTAATCAATTGCTAGTGTCAATTATGCATCTTCCAAACCCTGTTTGACTGAAGAAATTTACCAAAATTTGGCATTTCAACACGGCAATCTGCCAGATAAATGGATTTTGGAGCTGGAATTAATTCAGAATTTATATTTATTTTCTTAGTGTGGTTAACAAAACAGAGCTGCCAGGCTTATTTATATCAATAATTATTCAAGTTTATTGATTAATTAATCAATTGCTAGTGTCAATGCATCTTCAAAAAATTGTTTGACTTAAGAAATTTACCAAAATTTGGCATTTCAACACGGCAATCTGCCAGATAAATGGATTTTGGAGCTGGAATTAATTTAAAATTTATATTTATTTTCTAAGTGTGGTTAAGAAAACAGAGCTGCCAGGCTTATTTATATCAATAATTATTCAAGTTTATTGATTTGTTAATCAATTGCTAGTGTCAATTATGCATCTTCCAAACCCTGTATGACTGAAGAAATTTACCAAAATTTGGCATTTCAACACGGCAATCTGCCAGATAAATGGATTTTGGAGCTGGAATTAATTCTGAATTTATATTTATTTTCTTAGTGTGGTTAACAAAACAGAGCTGCCAGGCTTATTTATATCAATAATTATTCAAGTTTATTGATTAATTAATCAATTGCTAGTGTCAATGCATCTTCAAAAACCTGTTTGACTGAAGAAATTTACCAAAATTTGGCATTTCAACACGGCAATCTGCCAGATAAATGGATTTTGGAGCTGGAAATATTCATAATTCTTAGGAATTAATTCAAAATTTATATTTATTTTTTTAGTGTGGTTAACAAAACAGAGCTGCCAGGCTTATTTATATCAATAATTATTCAAGTTTATTGATTTGTCAATCAATTGCTAGTGTCAATGTTTCTTCAAAACCCTGTTTGACTGAAGAACTTTACCAAAATTTGGCATTTCTACACGGCAATCTGCCAGATAAATGGATTTTGGAGCTGGAATTAATTTAAAATTTATATTTATTTTCTTAGTGTGGTTAAGAAAACAGAGCTGCCAGGCTTATTTATATCAATAATTGTTCAAGTTTATTGATTTGTTAATCAATTGCTAGTGTCAATTATGCATCTTCAAAACCCTGTTTGACTGAAGAAATTTACCAAAATTTGCCATTTCAACAAGGCAATCTGCCAGATAAGTGGATTTTGGAGCTGGAATTAATTTAAAATTTATATTTTTTTTCTTAGTGTGGTTAAGAAAACAGAGCTGCCAGGCTTATTAATATCAATAATTATTCAAGTTTATTGATTTGTCAATCAATTGCTAGTGTCAATTATGCATCTTCAAAACCCTGTTTGACTGAAGAACTTTACAAAAATTTGGCATTTCTACACGGCAATCTGCCAGATAAATGGATTTTGGAGCTGGAATTAATTTAAAATTTATAGTTATTTTCTTAGTGTGTTTAAGAAAACAGAGCTGCCAGGCTTATTTATATCAATAATTATTCAAGTTTATTGATTTGTTAATCAATTGCTAGTGTCAATTATGCATCTTCAAAACCCTGTTTGACTGAAGAACTTTACCAAAATTTGGCATTTCTACACGGCAATCTGCCAGATAAATGGATTTTGGAGCTGGAATTAATTTAAAATTTATAGTTATTTTCTTAGTGTGTTTAAGAAAACAGAGCTGCCAGGCTTATTTATATCAATAATTATTCAAGTTTATTGATTAATTAATCAATTGCTAGTGTCAATGCATCTTCAAAAACCTGTTTGACTGAAGAAATTTACCAAAATTTGGCATTTCTACACGGCAATCTGCCAGATAAATGGATTTTGGAGCTGGAATTAATTTAAAATTTATATTTATTTTCTTAGTGTGGTTAAGAAAACAGAGCTGCCAGGCTTATTTATATCAATAATTGTTCAAGTTTATTGATTTGTTAATCAATTGCTAGTGTCAATTATGCATCTTCAAAAACCTGTTTGACTGAAGAAATTTACCAAAATTTGGTATTTCAACACGGCAATCTGCCAGATAAATGGATTTTGGAGCTGGAATTAATTCTGAATTTATATTTATTTTCTTAGTGTGGTTAACAAAACAGAGCTGCCAGGCTTATTTATATCAATAATTATTCAAGTTTATTGATTAATTAATCAATTGCTAGTGTCAATGCATCTTCAAAAACCTGTTTGACTGAAGAAATTTACCAAAATTTGGCATTTCAACACGGCAATCTGCCAGATAAATGGATTTTGGAGCTGGAAATATTCATAATTCTTAAGAATTAATTCAAAATTTATATTTATTTTTTTAGTGTGGTTAACAAAACAGAGCTGCCAGGCTTATTTATATCAATAATTATTCAAGTTTATTGATTTGTCAATCAATTGCTAGTGTCAATGTTTCTTCAAAACCCTGTTTGACTGAAGAACTTTACCAAAATTTGGCATTTCTACACGGCAATCTGCCAGATAAATGGATTTTGGAGCTGGAATTAATTTAAAATTTATATTTATTTTCTTAGTGTGGTTAAGAAAACAGAGCTGCCAGGCTTATTTATATCAATAATTGTTCAAGTTTATTGATTTGTTAATCAATTGCTAGTGTCAATTATGCATCTTCAAAACCCTGTTTGACTGAAGAAATTTACCAAAATTTGCCATTTCAACAAGGCAATCTGCCAGATAAGTGGATTTTGGAGCTGGAATTAATTTAAAATTTATATTTATTTTCTTAGTGTGGTTAAGAAAACAGAGCTGCCAGGCTTATTAATATCAATAATTATTCAAGTTTATTGATTTGTCAATCAATTGCTAGTGTCAATTATGCATCTTCAAAACCCTGTTTGACTGAAGAACTTTACAAAAATTTGGCATTTCTACACGGCAATCTGCCAGATAAATGGATTTTGGAGCTGGAATTAATTTAAAATTTATAGTTATTTTCTTAGTGTGTTTAAGAAAACAGAGCTGCCAGGCTTATTTATATCAATAATTATTCAAGTTTATTGATTTGTTAATCAATTGCTAGTGTCAATTATGCATCTTCAAAACCCTGTTTGACTGAAGAACTTTACCAAAATTTGGCATTTCTACACGGCAATCTGCCAGATAAATGGATTTTGGAGCTGGAATTAATTTAAAATTTATAGTTATTTTCTTAGTGTGTTTAAGAAAACAGAGCTGCCAGGCTTATTTATATCAATAATTATTCAAGTTTATTGATTAATTAATCAATTGCTAGTGTCAATGCATCTTCAAAAACCTGTTTGACTGAAGAAATTTACCAAAATTTGGCATTTCTACACGGCAATCTGCCAGATAAATGGATTTTGGAGCTGGAATTAATTTAAAATTTATATTTATTTTCTTAGTGTGGTTAAGAAAACAGAGCTGCCAGGCTTATTTATATCAATAATTGTTCAAGTTTATTGATTTGTTAATCAATTGCTAGTGTCAATTATGCATCTTCAAAAACCTGTTTGACTGAAGAAATTTACCAAAATTTGGTATTTCAACACGGCAATCTGCCAGATAAATGGATTTTGGAGCTGGAAATATTCATAATTCTTAAGAATTAATTCAAAATTTATATTTATTTTTTTTAGTGTGGTTAACAAAACAGAGCTGCCAGGCTTATTAATATCAATAATTATTCAAGTTTATTGATTTGTCAATCAATTGCTAGTGTCAATTATGCATCTTCAAAACCCTGTTTGACTGAAGAACTTTACAAAAATTTGGCATTTCTACACGGCAATCTGCCAGATAAATGGATTTTGGAGCTGGAATTAATTTAAAATTTATAGTTATTTTCTTAGTGTGTTTAAGAAAACAGAGCTGCCAGGCTTATTTATATCAATAATTATTCAAGTTTATTGATTTGTTAATCAATTGCTAGTGTCAATTATGCATCTTCAAAACCCTGTTTGACTGAAGAACTTTACCAAAATTTGGCATTTCTACACGGCAATCTGCCAGATAAATGGATTTTGGAGCTGGAATTAATTTAAAATTTATAGTTATTTTCTTAGTGTGTTTAAGAAAACAGAGCTGCCAGGCTTATTTATATCAATAATTATTCAAGTTTATTGATTAATTAATCAATTGCTAGTGTCAATGCATCTTCAAAAACCTGTTTGACTGAAGAAATTTACCAAAATTTGGCATTTCTACACGGCAATCTGCCAGATAAATGGATTTTGGAGCTGGAATTAATTTAAAATTTATATTTATTTTCTTAGTGTGGTTAAGAAAACAGAGCTGCCAGGCTTATTTATATCAATAATTGTTCAAGTTTATTGATTTGTTAATCAATTGCTAGTGTCAATTATGCATCTTCAAAACCCTGTTTGACTGAAGAAATTTACCAAAATTTGCCATTTCAACAAGGCAATCTGCCAGATAAGTGGATTTTGGAGCTGGAATTAATTTAAAATTTATATTTATTTTCTTAGTGTGGTTAAGAAAACAGAGCTGCCAGGCTTATTTATATCAATAATTATTCAAGTTTATTGATTTGTCAATCAATTGCTAGTGTCAATTATGCATCTTCAAAACCCTGTTTGACTGAAGAACTTTACAAAAATTTGGCATTTCTACACGGCAATCTGCCAGATAAATGGATTTTGGAGCTGGAATTAATTTAAAATTTATAGTTATTTTCTTAGTGTGTTTAAGAAAACAGAGCTGCCAGGCTTATTTATATCAATAATTATTCAAGTTTATTGATTTGTTAATCAATTGCTAGTGTCAATTATGCATCTTCAAAACCCTGTTTGACTGAAGAACTTTACCAAAATTTGGCATTTCTACACGGCAATCTGCCAGATAAATGGATTTTGGAGCTGGAATTAATTTAAAATTTATAGTTATTTTCTTAGTGTGTTTAAGAAAACAGAGCTGCCAGGCTTATTTATATCAATAATTATTCAAGTTTATTGATTTGTTAATCAATTGCTAGTGTCAATGTTTCTTCAAAACCCTGTTTGACTGAAGAAATTTACCAAAATTTGGCATTTCAACACGGCAATCTGCCAGATAAATGGATTTTGGAGCTGGAATTAATTCTGAATTTATATTTATTTTCTTAGTGTGGTTAACAAAACAGAGCTGCCAGGCTTATTTATATCAATAATTATTCAAGTTTATTGATTTGTTAATCAATTGCTAGTGTCAATTATGCATCTTCAAAACCCTGTTTGACTGAAGAACTTTACCAAAATTTGGCATTTCTACACGGCAATCTGCCAGATAAATGGATTTTGGAGCTGGAATTAATTTAAAATTTATAGTTATTTTCTTAGTGTGTTTAAGAAAACAGAGCTGCCAGGCTTATTTATATCAATAATTATTCAAGTTTATTGATTTGTTAATCAATTGCTAGTGTCAATGTTTCTTCAAAACCCTGTTTGACTGAAGAAATTTACCAAAATTTGGCATTTCAACACGGCAATCTGCCAGATAAATGGATTTTGGAGCTGGAATTAATTCTGAATTTATATTTATTTTCTTAGTGTGGTTAACAAAACAGAGCTGCCAGGCTTATTTATATCAATAATTATTCAAGTTTATTGATTAATTAATCAATTGCTAGTGTCAATGCATCTTCAAAAACCTGTTTGACTGAAGAAATTTACCAAAATTTGGCATTTCAACACGGCAATCTGCCAGATAAATGGATTTTGGAGCTGGAAATATTCATAATTCTTAAGAATTAATTCAAAATTTATATTTATTTTTTTAGTGTGGTTAACAAAACTGAGCTGCCAGGCTTATTTATATCAATAATTATTCAAGTTTATTGATTTGTCAATCAATTGTTAGTGTCAATGTTTCTTCAAAACCCTGTTTGACTGAAGAACTTTACCAAAATTTGGCATTTCTACACGGCAATCTGCCAGATAAATGGATTTTGGAGCTGGAATTAATTTAAAATTTATATTTATTTTCTTAGTGTGGTTAAGAAAACAGAGCTGCCAGGCTTATTTATATCAATAATTATTCAAGTTTATTGATTTGTCAATCAATTGCTAGTGTCAATTATGCATCTTCAAAACCCTGTTTGACTGAAGAAATTTACCAAAATTTGGCATTTCTACACGGCAATCTGCCAGATAAATGGATTATGGAGCTGGAATTAATTTAAAATTTATAGTTATTTTCTTAGTGTGTTTAAGAAAACAGAGCTGCCAGGCTTATTTATATCAATAATTATTCAAGTTTATTGATTTGTTAATCAATTGCTAGTGTCAATGTTTCTTCAAAACCCTGTTTGACTGAAGAAATTTACCAACATTTGGCATTTCAACACGGCAATCTACCAGATAAATGGATTTTGGAGCTGGAATTATTTCTGAATTTATATTTATTTTCTTAGTGTGGTTAACAAAACAGAGCTGCCAGGCTTATTTATATCAATAATTATTCAAGTTTATTGATTTGTTAATCAATTGCTAGTGTCAATGTATCTTCAAAACCCTGTTTGACTGAAGAAATTTACCAAAATTTGGCATTTCAACACGGCAATCTGCCAGATAAATGGATTTTGGAGCTGGAATTAATTCTGAATTTATATTTATTTTCTTAGTGTGGTTAACAAAACAGAGCTGCCAGGCTTATTTATATCAATAATTATTCAAGTTTATTGATTAATTAATCAATTGCTAGTGTCAATGCATCTTCAAAAACCTGTTTGACTGAAGAAATTTACCAAAATTTGGCATTTCAACACGGCAATCTGCCAGATAAATGGATTTTGGAGCTGGAATTAATTTAAAATTTATATTTATTTTCTTAGTGTGGTTAAGAAAACAGAGCTGCCAGGCTTATTTATATCAATAATTGTTCAAGTTTATTGATTTGTTAATCAATTGCTAGTGTCAATTATGCATCTTCAAAACCCTGTTTGACTGAAGAAATTTACCAAAATTTGCCATTTCAACAAGGCAATCTGCCAGATAAGTGGATTTTGGAGCTGGAATTAATTTAAAATTTATATTTATTTTCTTAGTGTGGTTAAGAAAACAGAGCTGCCAGGCTTATTAATATCAATAATTATTCAAGTTTATTGATTTGTCAATCAATTGCTAGTGTCAATTATGCATCTTCAAAACCCTGTTTGACTGAAGAACTTTACAAAAATTTGGCATTTCTACACGGCAATCTGCCAGATAAATGGATTTTGGAGCTGGAATTAATTTAAAATTTATATTTATTTTCTTAGTGTGGTTAAGAAAACAGAGCTGCCAGGCTTATTTATATCAATAATTATTCAAGTTTATTGATTTGTCAATCAATTGCTAGTGTCAATTATGCATCTTCAAAACCCTGTTTGACTGAAGAAATTTACCAAAATTTGGCATTTCTACACGGCAATCTGCCAGATAAATGGATTATGGAGCTGGAATTAATTTAAAATTTATAGTTATTTTCTTAGTGTGTTTAAGAAAACAGAGCTGCCAGGCTTATTTATATCAATAATTATTCAAGTTTATTGATTTGTTAATCAATTGCTAGTGTCAATGTTTCTTCAAAACCCTGTTTGACTGAAGAAATTTACCAACATTTGGCATTTCAACACGGCAATCTACCAGATAAATGGATTTTGGAGCTGGAATTATTTCTGAATTTATATTTATTTTCTTAGTGTGGTTAACAAAACAGAGCTGCCAGGCTTATTTATATCAATAATTATTCAAGTTTATTGATTTGTTAATCAATTGCTAGTGTCAATGTATCTTCAAAACCCTGTTTAACTTAATAAATTTACCAAAATTTGGAATTTCAACACGGCAATCTGCCAGATAAATGGATTTTGGAGCTGGAATTATTTCTGAATTTATATTTATTTTCTTAGTGTGGTTAACAAAACAGAGCTGCCAGGCTTATTTATATCAATAATTATTCAAGTTTATTGATTAATTAATCAATTGCTAGTGTCAATGCATCTTCAAAAACCTGTTTGACTGAAGAAATTTACCAAAATTTGGTATTTCAACACGGCAATCTGCCAGATAAATGGATTTTGGAGCTGGAAATATTCATAATTCTTAAGAATTAATTCAAAATTTATATTTATTTTTTTTAGTGTGGTTAACAAAACAGAGCTGCCAGGCTTATTTATATCAATAATTATTCAAGTTTATTGATTTGTTAATCAATTGCTAGTGTCAATTATGCATCTTCCAAACCCTGTTTGACTGAAGAAATTTACCAAAATTTGGCATTTCAAGACGGCAATCTGCCAGATAAATGGATTTTGGAGCTGGAATTAATTCTGAATTTATATTTATTTTCTTAGTGTGGTTAACAAAACAGAGCTGCCAGGCTTATTTATATCAATAATTATTCAAGTTTATTGATTAATTAATCAATTGCTAGTGTCAATGCATCTTCAAAAACCTGTTTGACTGAAGAAATTTACCAAAATTTGTCATTTCTACACGGCAATCTGCCAGATAAATGGATTTTGGAGCTGGAAATATTCATTATTCTTAAGAATTAATTCAAAATTTATATTTATTTTCTTAGTGTGGTTAACAAAACAGAGCTGCCAGGCTTATTTTTATCAATAATTATTCAAGTTTATTGATTTGTCAATCAATTGCTAGTGTCAATGTATCTTCAAAACCCTGTTTGACTGAAGAAATTTACCAAAATTTGGCATTTCAACACGGCAATCTGCCAGATAAATGGATTTTGGAGCTGGAATTAATTTAAAATTTATATTTATTTTCTTAGTGTGGTTAAGAAAACAGAGCTGCCAGGCTTATTAATGTCAATAATTATTCAAGTTTATTGATTTGTTAATCAATTGCTAGTGTCAATGTTTCTTCAAAACCCTGTTTGACTGAAGAAATTTACCAAAATTTGGCATTTCAACACGGCAATCTACCAGATAAATGGATTTTGGAGCTGGAATTATTTCTGAATTTATATTTATTTTCTTAGTGTGGTTAACAAAACAGAGCTGCCAGGCTTATTTATATCAATAATTATTCAAGTTTATTGATTTGTTAATCAATTGCTAGTGTCAATGTATCTTCAAAACCCTGTTTAACTTAATAAATTTACCAAAATTTGGAATTTCAACACGGCAATCTGCCAGATAAATGGATTTTGGAGCTGGAATTATTTCTGAATTTATATTTATTTTCTTAGTGTGGTTAACAAAACAGAGCTGCCAGGCTTATTTATATCAATAATTATTCAAGTTTATTGATTAATTAATCAATTGCTAGTGTCAATGCATCTTCAAAAACCTGTTTGACTGAAAAAATTTACCAAAATTTGGTATTTCAACACGGCAATCTGCCAGATAAATGGATTTTGGAGCTGGAAATATTCATAATTCTTAAGAATTAATTCAAAATTTATATTTATTTTTTTTAGTGTGGTTAACAAAACAGAGCTGCCAGGCTTATTTATATCAATAATTATTCAAGTTTATTGATTTGTTAATCAATTGCTAGTGTCAATTATGCATCTTCCAAACCCTGTTTGACTGAAGAAATTTACCAAAATTTGGCATTTCAAGACGGCAATCTGCCAGATAAATGGATTTTGGAGCTGGAATTAATTCTGAATTTATATTTATTTTCTTAGTGTGGTTAACAAAACAGAGCTGCCAGGCTTATTTATATCAATAATTATTCAAGTTTATTGATTAATTAATCAATTGCTAGTGTCAATGCATCTTCAAAAACCTGTTTGACTGAAGAAATTTACCAAAATTTGTCATTTCTACACGGCAATCTGCCAGATAAATGGATTTTGGAGCTGGAAATATTCATTATTCTTAAGAATTAATTCAAAATTTATATTTATTTTCTTAGTGTGGTTAACAAAACAGAGCTGCCAGGCTTATTTTTATCAATAATTATTCAAGTTTATTGATTTGTCAATCAATTGCTAGTGTCAATGTATCTTCAAAACCCTGTTTGACTGAAGAAATTTACCAAAATTTGGCATTTCAACACGGCAATCTGCCAGATAAATGGATTTTGGAGCTGGAATTAATTTAAAATTTATATTTATTTTCTTAGTGTGGTTAAGAAAACAGAGCTGCCAGGCTTATTAATGTCAATAATTATTCAAGTTTATTGATTTGTTAATCAATTGCTAGTGTCAATGTTTCTTCAAAACCCTGTTTGACTGAAGAAATTTACCAAAATTTGGCATTTCAACACGGCAATCTGCCAGATAAATGGATTTTGGAGCTGGAATTAATTTAAAATTTATATTTATTTTCTTAGTGTGGTTAAGAAAACAGAGCTGCCAGGCTTATTTATATCAATAATTATTCAAGTTTATTGATTTGTTAATCAATTGCTAGTGTCAATTATGCATCTTCCAAACCCTGTTTGACTGAAGAAATTTACCAAAATTTGGCATTTCAACACGGCAATCTGCCAGATAAATGGATTTTGGAGCTGGAATTAATTTAAAATTTATATTTATTTTCTTAGTGTGGTTAAGAAAACAGAGCTGCCAGGCTTATTTATATCAATAATTATTCAAGTTTATTGATTTGTTAATCAATTGCTAGTGTCAATTATGCATCTTCCAAACCCTGTTTGACTGAAGAAATTTACCAAAATTTGGCATTTCAACACGGCAATCTGCCAGATAAATGGATTTTGGAGCTGGAATTAATTCAGAATTTATATTTATTTTCTTAGTGTGGTTAACAAAACAGAGCTGCCAGGCTTATTTATATCAATAATTATTCAAGTTTATTGATTAATTAATCAATTGCTAGTGTCAATGCATCTTCAAAAAATTGTTTGACTTAAGAAATTTACCAAAATTTGGCATTTCAACACGGCAATCTGCCAGATAAATGGATTTTGGAGCTGGAATTAATTTAAAATTTATATTTATTTTCTAAGTGTGGTTAAGAAAACAGAGCTGCCAGGCTTATTTATATCAATAATTATTCAAGTTTATTGATTTGTTAATCAATTGCTAGTGTCAATTATGCATCTTCCTAACCCTGTATGACTGAAGAAATTTACCAAAATTTGGCATTTCAACACGGCAATCTGCCAGATAAATGGATTTTGGAGCTGGAATTAATTCTGAATTTATATTTATTTTCTTAGTGTGGTTAACAAAACAGAGCTGCCAGGCTTATTTATATCAATAATTATTCAAGTTTATTGATTAATTAATCAATTGCTAGTGTCAATGCATCTTCAAAAACCTGTTTGACTGAAGAAATTTACCAAAATTTGGCATTTCAACACGGCAATCTGCCAGATAAATGGATTTTGGAGCTGGAAATATTCATAATTCTTAAGAATTAATTCAAAATTTATATTTATTTTTTTAGTGTGGTTAACAAAACAGAGCTGCCAGGCTTATTTATATCAATAATTATTCAAGTTTATTGATTTGTCAATCAATTGCTAGTGTCAATGTTTCTTCAAAACCCTGTTTGACTGAAGAACTTTACCAAAATTTGGCATTTCTACACGGCAATCTGCCAGATAAATGGATTTTGGAGCTGGAATTAATTTAAAATTTATATTTATTTTCTTAGTGTGGTTAAGAAAACAGAGCTGCCAGGCTTATTTATATCAATAATTGTTCAAGTTTATTGATTTGTTAATCAATTGCTAGTGTCAATTATGCATCTTCAAAACCCTGTTTGACTGAAGAAATTTACCAAAATTTGCCATTTCAACAAGGCAATCTGCCAGATAAGTGGATTTTGGAGCTGGAATTAATTTAAAATTTATATTTATTTTCTTAGTGTGGTTAAGAAAACAGAGCTGCCAGGCTTATTAATATCAATAATTATTCAAGTTTATTGATTTGTCAATCAATTGCTAGTGTCAATTATGCATCTTCAAAACCCTGTTTGACTGAAGAACTTTACAAAAATTTGGCATTTCTACACGGCAATCTGCCAGATAAATGGATTTTGGAGCTGGAATTAATTTAAAATTTATAGTTATTTTCTTAGTGTGTTTAAGAAAACAGAGCTGCCAGGCTAATTTATATCAATAATTATTCAAGTTTATTGATTTGTTAATCAATTGCTAGTGTCAATTATGCATCTTCAAAACCCTGTTTGACTGAAGAACTTTACCAAAATTTGGCATTTCTACACGGCAATCTGCCAGATAAATGGATTTTGGAGCTGGAATTAATTTAAAATTTATAGTTATTTTCTTAGTGTGTTTAAGAAAACAGAGCTGCCAGGCTTATTTATATCAATAATTATTCAAGTTTATTGATTTGTTAATCAATTGCTAGTGTCAATGTTTCTTCAAAACCCTGTTTGACTGAAGAAATTTACCAAAATTTGGCATTTCAACACGGCAATCTGCCAGATAAATGGATTTTGGAGCTGGAATTAATTCTGAATTTATATTTATTTTCTTAGTGTGGTTAACAAAACAGAGCTGCCAGGCTTATTTATATCAATAATTATTCAAGTTTATTGATTAATTAATCAATTGCTAGTGTCAATGCATCTTCAAAAACCTGTTTGACTGAAGAAATTTACCAAAATTTGGCATTTCTACACGGCAATCTGCCAGATAAATGGATTTTGGAGCTGGAATTAATTTAAAATTTATATTTATTTTCTTAGTGTGGTTAAGAAAACAGAGCTGCCAGGCTTATTTATATCAATAATTGTTCAAGTTTATTGATTTGTTAATCAATTGCTAGTGTCAATTATGCATCTTCAAAACCCTGTTTGACTGAAGAAATTTACCAAAATTTGCCATTTCAACAAGGCAATCTGCCAGATAAGTGGATTTTGGAGCTGGAATTAATTTAAAATTTATATTTATTTTCTTAGTGTGGTTAAGAAAACAGAGCTGCCAGGCTTATTTATATCAATAATTATTCAAGTTTATTGATTTGTCAATCAATTGCTAGTGTCAATTATGCATCTTCAAAACCCTGTTTGACTGAAGAACTTTACAAAAATTTGGCATTTCTACACGGCAACTGCCAGATAAATGGATTTTGGAGCTGGAATTAATTTAAAATTTATAGTTATTTTCTTAGTGTGTTTAAGAAAACAGAGCTGCCAGGCTTATTTATATCAATAATTATTCAAGTTTATTGATTTGTTAATCAATTGCTAGTGTCAATTATGCATCTTCAAAACCCTGTTTGACTGAAGAACTTTACCAAAATTTGGCATTTCTACACGGCAATCTGCCAGATAAATGGATTTTGGAGCTGGAATTAATTTAAAATTTATAGTTATTTTCTTAGTGTGTTTAAGAAAACAGAGCTGCCAGGCTTATTTATATCATTAATTATTCAAGTTTATTGATTTGTTAATCAATTGCTAGTGTCAATGTTTCTTCAAAACCCTGTTTGACTGAAGAAATTTACCAAAATTTGGCATTTCAACACGGCAATCTGCCAGATAAATGGATTTTGGAGCTGGAATTAATTCTGAATTTATATTTATTTTCTTAGTGTGGTTAACAAAACAGAGGTGCCAGGCTTATTTATATCAATAATTATTCAAGTTTATTGATTAATTAATCAATTGCTAGTGTCAATGCATCTTCAAAAACCTGTTTGACTGAAGAAATTTACCAAAATTTGGCATTTCAACACGGCAATCTGCCAGATAAATGGATTTTGGAGCTGGAATTAATTTAAAATTTATATTTATTTTCTTAGTGTGGTTAAGAAAACAGAGCTGCCAGGCTTATTTATATCAATAATTATTCAAGTTTATTGATTTGTCAATCAATTGCTAGTGTCAATTATGCATCTTCAAAACCCTGTTTGACTGAAGAACTTTACAAAAATTTGGCATTTCTACACGGCAACTGCCAGATAAATGGATTTTGGAGCTGGAATTAATTTAAAATTTATAGTTATTTTCTTAGTGTGTTTAAGAAAACAGAGCTGCCAGGCTTATTTATATCAATAATTATTCAAGTTTATTGATTTGTTAATCAATTGCTAGTGTCAATTATGCATCTTCAAAACCCTGTTTGACTGAAGAACTTAACCAGAATTTGGCATTTCTACACGGCAATCTGCCAGATAAATGGATTTTGGAGCTGGAATTAATTTAAAATTTATAGTTATTTTCTTAGTGTGTTTAAGAAAACAGAGCTGCCAGGCTTATTTATATCATTAATTATTCAAGTTTATTGATTTGTTAATCAATTGCTAGTGTCAATGTTTCTTCAAAACCCTGTTTGACTGAAGAAATTTACCAAAATTTGGCATTTCAACACGGCAATCTGCCAGATAAATGGATTTTGGAGCTGGAATTAATTCTGAATTTATATTTATTTTCTTAGTGTGGTTAACAAAACAGAGCTGCCAGGCTTATTTATATCAATAATTATTCAAGTTTATTGATTAATTAATCAATTGCTAGTGTCAATGCATCTTCAAAAACCTGTTTGACTGAAGAAATTTACCAAAATTTGGCATTTCTACACGGCAATCTGCCAGATAAATGGATTTTGGAGCTGGAAATATTCATAATTCTTAAGAATTAATTCAAAATTTATATTTATTTTTTTAGTGTGGTTAACAAAACTGAGCTGCCAGGCTTATTTATATCAATAATTATTCAAGTTTATTGATTTGTCAATCAATTGTTAGTGTCAATGTTTCTTCAAAACCCTGTTTGACTGAAGAACTTTACCAAAATTTGGCATTTCTACACGGCAATCTGCCAGATAAATGGATTTTGGAGCTGGAATTAATTTAAAATTTATATTTATTTTCTTAGTGTGGTTAAGAAAACAGAGCTGCCAGGCTTATTTATATCAATAATTATTCAAGTTTATTGATTTGTCAATCAATTGCTAGTGTCAATTATGCATCTTCAAAACCCTGTTTGACTGAAGAACTTTACAAAAATTTGGCATTTCTACACGGCAATCTGCCAGATAAATGGATTTTGGAGCTGGAATTAATTTAAAATTTATAGTTATTTTCTTAGTGTGTTTAAGAAAACAGAGCTGCCAGGCTTATTTATATCAATAATTATTCAAGTTTATTGATTTGTTAATCAATTGCTAGTGTCAATTATGCATCTTCAAAACCCTGTTTGACTGAAGAACTTTACCAAAATTTGGCATTTCTACACGGCAATCTGCCAGATAAATGGATTTTGGAGCTGGAATTAATTTAAAATTTATAGTTATTTTCTTAGTGTGTTTAAGAAAACAGAGCTGCCAGGCTTATTTATATCAATAATTATTCAAGTTTATTGATTTGTTAATCAATTGCTAGTGTCAATGTTTCTTCAAAACCCTGTTTGACTGAAGAAATTTACCAAAATTTGGCATTTCAACACGGCAATCTGCCAGATAAATGGATTTTGGAGCTGGAATTAATTCTGAATTTATATTTATTTTCTTAGTGTGGTTAACAAAACAGAGCTGCCAGGCTTATTTATATCAATAATTATTCAAGTTTATTGATTAATTAATCAATTGCTAGTGTCAATGCATCTTCAAAAACCTGTTTGACTGAAGAAATTTACCAAAATTTGGCATTTCTACACGGCAATCTGCCAGATAAATGGATTTTGGAGCTGGAATTAATTTAAAATTTATATTTATTTTCTTAGTGTGGTTAAGAAAACAGAGCTGCCAGGCTTATTTATATCAATAATTATTCAAGTTTATTGATTTGTCAATCAATTGCTAGTGTCAATTATGCATCTTCAAAACCCTGTTTGACTGAAGAACTTTACAAAAATTTGGCATTTCTACACGGCAATCTGCCAGATAAATGGATTTTGGAGCTGGAATTAATTTAAAATTTATAGTTATTTTCTTAGTGTGTTTAAGAAAACAGAGCTGCCAGGCTTATTTATATCAATAATTATTCAAGTTTATTGATTTGTTAATCAATTGCTAGTGTCAATTATGCATCTTCAAAACCCTGTTTGACTGAAGAACTTTACCAAAATTTGGCATTTCTACACGGCAATCTGCCAGATAAATGGATTTTGGAGCTGGAATTAATTTAAAATTTATAGTTATTTTCTTAGTGTGTTTAAGAAAACAGAGCTGCCAGGCTTATTTATATCAATAATTATTCAAGTTTATTGATTTGTTAATCAATTGCTAGTGTCAATGTTTCTTCAAAACCCTGTTTGACTGAAGAAATTTACCAAAATTTGGCATTTCAACACGGCAATCTGCCAGATAAATGGATTTTGGAGCTGGAATTAATTCTGAATTTATATTTATTTTCTTAGTGTGGTTAACAAAACAGAGCTGCCAGGCTTATTTATATCAATAATTATTCAAGTTTATTGATTAATTAATCAATTGCTAGTGTCAATGCATCTTCAAAAACCTGTTTGACTGAAGAAATTTACCAAAATTTGGCATTTCAACACGGCAATCTGCCAGATAAATGGATTTTGGAGCTGGAAATATTCATAATTCTTAAGAATTAATTCAAAATTTATATTTATTTTTTTAGTGTGGTTAACAAAACAGAGCTGCCAGGCTTATTTATATCAATAATTATTCAAGTTTATTGATTTGTTAATCAATTGCTAGTGTCAATGTTTCTTCAAAACCCTGTTTGACTGAAGAAATTTACCAAAATTTGGCATTTCAACACGGCAATCTACCAGATAAATGGATTTTGGAGCTGGATTTAATTCAGAATTTATATTTATTTTCTTAGTGTGGTTAACAAAACAGAGCTGCCAGGCTTATTTATATCAATAATTATTCAAGTTTATTGATTTGTTAATCAATTGCTAGTGTCAATGTATCTTCAAAACCCTGTTTAACTTAATAAATTTACCAAAATTTGGAATTTCAACACGGCAATCTGCCAGATAAATGGATTTTGGAGCTGGAAATATTCATAATTCTTAAGAATTAATTCAAAATTTATATTTATTTTTTTAGTGTGGTTAACAAAACAGAGCTGCCAGGCTTATTTATATCAATAATTATTCAAGTTTATTGATTTGTCAATCAATTGCTAGTGTCAATGTTTCTTCAAAACCCTGTTTGACTGAAGAACTTTACCAAAATTTGGCATTTCTACACGGCAATCTGCCAGATAAATGGATTTTGGAGCTGGAATTAATTTAAAATTTATATTTATTTTCTTAGTGTGGTTAAGAAAACAGAGCTGCCAGGCTTATTTATATCAATAATTGTTCAAGTTTATTGATTTGTTAATCAATTGCTAGTGTCAATTATGCATCTTCAAAACCCTGTTTGACTGAAGAAATTTACCAAAATTTGCCATTTCAACACGGCAATCTGCCAGATAAGTGGATTTTGGAGCTGGAATTAATTTAAAATTTATATTTATTTTCTTAGTGTGGTTAAGAAAACAGAGCTGCCAGGCTTATTTATATCAATAATTATTCAAGTTTATTGATTTGTCAATCAATTGCTAGTGTCAATTATGCATCTTCAAAACCCTGTTTGACTGTAGAACTTTACAAAAATTTGGCATTTCTACACGGCAATCTGCCAGATAAATGGATTTTGGAGCTGGAATTAATTTAAAATTTATAGTTATTTTCTTAGTGTGTTTAAGAAAACAGAGCTGCCAGGCTTATTTATATCAATAATAATTCAAGTTTATTAATTTGTTAATCAATTGCTAGTGTCAATTATGCATCTTCAAAACCCTGTTTGACTGAAGAACTTTACCAAAATTTGGCATTTCTACACGGCAATCTGCCAGATAAATGGATTTTGGAGCTGGAATTAATTTAAAATTTATAGTTATTTTCTTAGTGTGTTTAAGAAAACAGAGCTGCCAGGCTTATTTATATCAATAATTATTCAAGTTTATTGATTTGTTAATCAATTGCTAGTATCAATTATGCATCTTCAAAACCCTGTTTGACTGAAGAAATTTACAAAAATTTGGCATTTCAACACGGCAATCTGAAAGATAAATGGATTTTGGGCTTGAAGTAATTTAAAATTTATATTTATTTTCTTAGTGTGGTTAACAAAACAGAGCTGCCAGACTTATTTTTATCAATAATTATTCAAGTTTATTCATTTGTTAATTAATTGCTAGTGTCAATGTATCTTCAAAATCCTGTTTGACTGAAGAAATTTACCAAAATTTGCCATTTCAACACGGCAATCTGCCAGATAAATGGATTTTGGAGCTGGAATTAATTCAGAATTTATATTTATTTTCTTAGGGTGGTTAACAAAACAGAGCTGCCAGGCTTATTTATATCAATAATTATTTAAGTTTATTGATTTATTAATCAATTGCTTGTGTATATGTATCTTCAAAAACCTGTTTGACTGAAGAAATTTACCAAAATTTGGCATTTCAACACGGCAATCTGCCAGATAAATGGATTTTGGAGCTGGAATTAATTCAAAATTTATATTTATTTTCTGTGTGGTTAACAAAACAGAGCTGCCAGGCTTATTTATATCAATAATTATTCAAGTTTATTGATTTGTTAATCAATTGCTAGTGTCAATTATGCATCTTCAAAACCCTGTTTGACTGAAGAACTTTACCAAAATTTGGCATTTATACACGGCAATCTGCCAGATAAATTTATTTTGGAGCTGGAATTAATTTAAAATTTATAGTTATTTTCTTAGTGTGTTTAAGAAAACAGAGCTGCCAGGCTTATTTATATCAATAATTTTTCAAGTTTATTGATTTGTTAATCAATTGCTAGTGTCAATGTTTCTTTAAAACCCTGTTTGACTGAAGAAATTTACCAAAATTTGGCATTTCAACGCGGCAATCTGCCAGATAAATGGATTTTGGAGCTGGATTTAATTCAGAATTTATATTTATTTTCTTAGTGTGGTTAACAAAACAGAGCTGCCAGGCTTATTTATATCAATAATTATTCAAGTTTATTGATTTGTTAATCAATTGCTAGTGTCAATGTATCTTCAAAACCCTGTTTGACTTAATAAATTTACCAAAATTTGGCATTTCAACACGGCAATCTGCCAGATAAATGGATTTTGGAGCTGGAATTAATTTAAAATTTATATTTATTTTCTTAGTGTGGTTAAGAAAACAGAGCTGCCAGGCTTATTTATATCAATAATTATTCAAGTTTATTGATTTGTTAATCAATTGCTAGTGTCAATTATGCATCTTCCAAACCCTGTATGACTGAAGAAATTTACCAAAATTTGGCATTTCAACACGGCAATCTGCCAGATAAATGGATTTTGGAGCTGGAATTAATTCTGAATTTATATTTATTTTCTTAGTGTGGTTAACAAAACAGAGCTGCCAGGCTTATTTATATCAATAATTATTCAAGTTTATTGATTAATTAATCAATTGCTAGTGTCAATGCATCTTCAAAAACCTGTTTGACTGAAGAAATTTACCAAAATTTGGCATTTCAACACGGCAATCTGCCAGATAAATGGATTTTGGAGCTGGAATTAATTTAAAATTTATATTTATTTTCTTAGTGTGGTTAAGAAAACAGAGCTGCCAGGCTTATTTATATCAATAATTATTCAAGTTTATTGATTTGTTAATCAATTGCTAGTGTCAATTATGCATCTTCCAAACCCTGTATGACTGAAGAAATTTACCAAAATTTGGCATTTCTACACGGCAATCTGCCAGATAAATGGATTTTGGAGCTGGAATTAATTTAAAATTTATAGTTATTTTCTTAGTGTGTTTAAGAAAACAGAGCTGCCAGGCTTATTTATATCAATAATTATTCAAGTTTATTGATTTGTTAATCAATTGCTAGTGTCAATTATGCATCTTCCAAACCCTGTATGACTGAAGAAATTTACCAAAATTTGGCATTTCTACACGGCAATCTGCCAGATAAATGGATTTTGGAGCTGGAATTAATTTAAAATTTATAGTTATTTTCTTAGTGTGTTTAAGAAAACAGAGCTGCCAGGCTTATTTATATCAATAATTATTCAAGTTTATTGATTTGTTAATCAATTGCTAGTGTCAATGTTTCTTCAAAACCCTGTTTGACTGAAGAAATTTACCAAAATTTGGCATTTCAACACGGCAATCTACCAGATAAATGGATTTTGGAGCTGGATTTAATTCAGAATTTATATTTATTTTCTTAGTGTGGTTAACAAAACAGAGCTGCCAGGCTTATTTATATCAATAATTATTCAAGTTTATTGATTTGTTAATCAATTGCTAGTGTCAATGTATCTTCAAAACCCTGTTTGACTTAATAAATTTACCAAAATTTGGCATTTCAACACGGCAATCTGCCAGATAAATGGATTTTGGAGCTGGAATTATTTCTGAATTTATATTTATTTTCTTAGTGTGGTTAACAAAACAGAGCTGCCAGGCTTATTTATATCAATAATTATTCAAGTTTATTGATTAATTAATCATTTGCTAGTGTCAATGCATCTTCAAAAACCTGTTTGACTGAAGAAATTTACCAAAATTTGCCATTTCAACAAGGCAATCTGCCAGATAAGTGGATTTTGGAGCTGGAATTAATTTAAAATTTATATTTATTTTCTTAGTGTGGTTAAGAAAACAGAGCTGCCAGTCTTATTTATATCAATAATTATTCAAGTTTATTGATTTGTCAATCAATTGCTAGTGTCAATTATGCATCTTCAAAACCCTGTTTGACTGAAGAACTTTACCAAAATTTGGCATTTCTACACGGCAATCTGCCAGATAAATGGATTTTGGAGCTGGAATTAATTTAAAATTTATATTTATTTTCTTAGTGTGGTTAAGAAAACAGAGCTGCCAGGCTTATTTATATCAATAATTATTCAAGTTTATTGATTTGTCAATCAATTGCTAGTGTCAATTATGCATCTTCAAAACCCTGTTTGACTGAAGAAATTTACCAAAATTTGGCATTTCTACACGGCAATCTGCCAGATAAATGGATTATGGAGCTGGAATTAATTTAAAATTTATAGTTATTTTCTTAGTGTGTTTAAGAAAACAGAGCTGCCAGGCTTATTTATATCAATAATTATTCAAGTTTATTGATTTGTTAATCAATTGCTAGTGTCAATGTTTCTTCAAAACCCTGTTTGACTGAAGAAATTTACCAAAATTTGGCATTTCAACACGGCAATCTACCAGATAAATGGATTTTGGAGCTGGATTTAATTCAGAATTTATATTTATTTTCTTAGTGTGGTTAACAAAACAGAGCTGCCAGGCTTATTTATATCAATAATTATTCAAGTTTATTGATTTGTTAATCAATTGCTAGTGTCAATGTATCTTCAAAACCCTGTTTAACTTAATAAATTTACCAAAATTTGGAATTTCAACACGGCAATCTGCCAGATAAATGGATTTTGGAGCTGGAAATATTCATAATTCTTAAGAATTAATTCAAAATTTATATTTATTTTTTTAGTGTGGTTAACAAAACAGAGCTGCCAGGCTTATTTATATCAATAATTATTCAAGTTTATTGATTTGTCAATCAATTGCTAGTGTCAATGTTTCTTCAAAACCCTGTTTGACTGAAGAACTTTACCAAAATTTGGCATTTCTACACGGCAATCTGCCAGATAAATGGATTTTGGAGCTGGAATTAATTTAAAATTTATATTTATTTTCTTAGTGTGGTTAAGAAAACAGAGCTGCCAGGCTTATTTATATCAATAATTGTTCAAGTTTATTGATTTGTTAATCAATTGCTAGTGTCAATTATGCATCTTCAAAACCCTGTTTGACTGAAGAAATTTACCAAAATTTGCCATTTCAACACGGCAATCTGCCAGATAAGTGGATTTTGGAGCTGGAATTAATTTAAAATTTATATTTATTTTCTTAGTGTGGTTAAGAAAACAGAGCTGCCAGGCTTATTTATATCAATAATTATTCAAGTTTATTGATTTGTCAATCAATTGCTAGTGTCAATTATGCATCTTCAAAACCCTGTTTGACTGAAGAACTTTACAAAAATTTGGCATTTCTACACGGCAATCTGCCAGATAAATGGATTTTGGAGCTGGAATTAATTTAAAATTTATAGTTATTTTCTTAGTGTGTTTAAGAAAACAGAGCTGCCAGGCTTATTTATATCAATAATTATTCAAGTTTATTGATTTGTTAATCAATTGCTAGTGTCAATTATGCATCTTCAAAACCCTGTTTGACTGAAGAACTTTACCAAAATTTGGCATTTCTACACGGCAATCTGCCAGATAAATGGATTTTGGAGCTGGAATTAATTTAAAATTTATAGTTATTTTCTTAGTGTGTTTAAGAAAACAGAGCTGCCAGGCTTATTTATATCAATAATTATTCAAGTTTATTGATTTGTTAATCAATTGCTAGTGTCAATGTTTCTTCAAAACCCTGTTTGACTGAAGAAATTTACCAAAATTTGGCATTTCAACACGGCAATCTGCCAGATAAATGGATTTTGGAGCTGGAATTAATTCTGAATTTATATTTATTTTCTTAGTGTGGTTAACAAAACAGAGCTGCCAGGCTTATTTATATCAATAATTATTCAAGTTTATTGATTAATTAATCAATTGCTAGTGTCAATGCATCTTCAAAAACCTGTTTGACTGAAGAAATTTACCAAAATTTGGCATTTCAACACGGCAATCTGCCAGATAAATGGATTTTGGAGCTGGAAATATTCATAATTCTTAAGAATTAATTCAAAATTTATATTTATTTTTTTTGTGTGGTTAACAAAACTGAGCTGCCAGGCTTATTTATATCAATAATTATTCAAGTTTATTGATTTGTCAATCAATTGTTAGTGTCAATGTTTCTTCAAAACCCTGTTTGACTGAAGAACTTTACCAAAATTTGGCATTTCTACACGGCAATCTGCCAGATAAATGGATTTTGGAGCTGGAATTAATTTAAAATTTATATTTATTTTCTTAGTGTGGTTAAGAAAACAGAGCTGCCAGGCTTATTTATATCAATAATTATTCAAGTTTATTGATTTGTCAATCAATTGCTAGTGTCAATTATGCATCTTCAAAACCCTGTTTGACTGAAGAAATTTACCAAAATTTGGCATTTCTACACGGCAATCTGCCAGATAAATGGATTATGGAGCTGGAATTAATTTAAAATTTATAGTTATTTTCTTAGTGTGTTTAAGAAAACAGAGCTGCCAGGCTTATTTATATCAATAATTATTCAAGTTTATTGATTTGTCAATCAATTGCTAGTGTCAATGTTTCTTCAAAACCCTGTTTGACTGAAGAACTTTACCAAAATTTGGCATTTCTACACGGCAATCTGCCAGATAAATGGATTTTGGAGCTGGAATTAATTTAAAATTTATATTTATTTTCTTAGTGTGGTTAAGAAAACAGAGCTGCCAGGCTTATTTATATCAATAATTATTCAAGTTTATTGATTTGTCAATCAATTGCTAGTGTCAATTATGCATCTTCAAAACCCTGTTTGACTGAAGAAATTTACCAAAATTTGGCATTTCTACACGGCAATCTGCCAGATAAATGGATTATGGAGCTGGAATTAATTTAAAATTTATAGTTATTTTCTTAGTGTGGTTAAGAAAACAGAGCTGCCAGGCTTATTTATATCAATAATTATTCAAGTTTATTGATTTGTCAATCAATTGCTAGTGTCAATTATGCATCTTCAAAACCCTGTTTGACTGAAGAAATTTACCAAAATTTGGCATTTCTACACGGCAATCTGCCAGATAAATGGATTATGGAGCTGGAATTAATTTAAAATTTATAGTTATTTTCTTAGTGTGTTTAAGAAAACAGAGCTGCCAGGCTTATTTATATCAATAATTATTCAAGTTTATTGATTTGTTAATCAATTGCTAGTGTCAATGTTTCTTCAAAACCCTGTTTGACTGAAGAAATTTACCAAAATTTGGCATTTCAACACGGCAATCTACCAGATAAATGGATTTTGGAGCTGGATTTAATTCAGAATTTATATTTATTTTCTTAGTGTGGTTAACAAAACAGAGCTGCCAGGCTTATTTATATCAATAATTATTCAAGTTTATTGATTTGTTAATCAATTGCTAGTGTCAATGTATCTTCAAAACCCTGTTTAACTTAATAAATTTACCAAAATTTGGAATTTCAACACGGCAATCTGCCAGATAAATGGATTTTGGAGCTGGAAATATTCATAATTCTTAAGAATTAATTCAAAATTTATATTTATTTTTTTAGTGTGGTTAACAAAACAGAGCTGCCAGGCTTATTTATATCAATAATTATTCAAGTTTATTGATTTGTCAATCAATTGCTAGTGTCAATGTTTCTTCAAAACCCTGTTTGACTGAAGAACTTTACCAAAATTTGGCATTTCTACACGGCAATCTGCCAGATAAATGGATTTTGGAGCTGGAATTAATTTAAAATTTATATTTATTTTCTTAGTGTGGTTAAGAAAACAGAGCTGCCAGGCTTATTTATATCAATAATTGTTCAAGTTTATTGATTTGTTAATCAATTGCTAGTGTCAATTATGCATCTTCAAAACCCTGTTTGACTGAAGAAATTTACCAAAATTTGCCATTTCAACACGGCAATCTGCCAGATAAGTGGATTTTGGAGCTGGAATTAATTTAAAATTTATATTTATTTTCTTAGTGTGGTTAAGAAAACAGAGCTGCCAGGCTTATTTATATCAATAATTATTCAAGTTTATTGATTTGTCAATCAATTGCTAGTGTCAATTATGCATCTTCAAAACCCTGTTTGACTGAAGAACTTTACAAAAATTTGGCATTTCTACACGGCAATCTGCCAGATAAATGGATTTTGGAGCTGGAATTAATTTAAAATTTATAGTTATTTTCTTAGTGTGTTTAAGAAAACAGAGCTGCCAGGCTTATTTATATCAATAATAATTCAAGTTTATTAATTTGTTAATCAATTGCTAGTGTCAATTATGCATCTTCAAAACCCTGTTTGACTGAAGAACTTTACCAAAATTTGGCATTTCTACACGGCAATCTGCCAGATAAATGGATTTTGGAGCTGGAATTAATTTAAAATTTATAGTTATTTTCTTAGTGTGTTTAAGAAAACAGAGCTGCCAGGCTTATTTATATCAATAATTATTCAAGTTTATTGATTTGTTAATCAATTGCTAGTATCAATTATGCATCTTCAAAACCCTGTTTGACTGAAGAAATTTACAAAAATTTGGCATTTCAACACGGCAATCTGAAAGATAAATGGATTTTGGGCTTGAAGTAATTTAAAATTTATATTTATTTTCTTAGTGTGGTTAACAAAACAGAGCTGCCAGACTTATTTTTATCAATAATTATTCAAGTTTATTCATTTGTTAATTAATTGCTAGTGTCAATGTATCTTCAAAATCCTGTTTGACTGAAGAAATTTACCAAAATTTGCCATTTCAACACGGCAATCTGCCAGATAAATGGATTTTGGAGCTGGAATTAATTCAGAATTTATATTTATTTTCTTAGGGTGGTTAACAAAACAGAGCTGCCAGGCTTATTTATATCAATAATTATTCAAGTTTATTGATTTATTAATCAATTGCTTGTGTATATGTATCTTCAAAAACCTGTTTGACTGAAGAAATTTACCAAAATTTGGCATTTCAACACGGCAATCTGCCAGATAAATGGATTTTGGAGCTGGAATTAATTCAAAATTTATATTTATTTTCTGTGTGGTTAACAAAACAGAGCTGCCAGGCTTATTTATATCAATAATTATTCAAGTTTATTGATTTGTTAATCAATTGCTAGTGTCAATTATGCATCTTCAAAACCCTGTTTGACTGAAGAACTTTACCAAAATTTGGCATTTCTACACGGCAATCTGCCAGATAAATGGATTTTGGAGCTGGAATTAATTTAAAATTTATAGTTATTTTCTTAGTGTGTTTAAGAAAACAGAGCTGCCAGGCTTATTTATATCAATAATTTTTCAAGTTTATTGATTTGTTAATCAATTGCTAGTGTCAATGTTTCTTTAAAACCCTGTTTGACTGAAGAAATTTACCAAAATTTGGCATTTCAACGCGGCAATCTGCCAGATAAATGGATTTTGGAGCTGGATTTAATTCAGAATTTATATTTATTTTCTTAGTGTGGTTAACAAAACAGAGCTGCCAGGCTTATTTATATCAATAATTATTCAAGTTTATTGATTTGTTAATCAATTGCTAGTGTCAATGTATCTTCAAAACCCTGTTTGACTTAATAAATTTACCAAAATTTGGCATTTCAACACGGCAATCTGCCAGATAAATGGATTTTGGAGCTGGAATTAATTTAAAATTTATATTTATTTTCTTAGTGTGGTTAAGAAAACAGAGCTGCCAGGCTTATTTATATCAATAATTATTCAAGTTTATTGATTTGTTAATCAATTGCTAGTGTCAATTATGCATCTTCCAAACCCTGTATGACTGAAGAAATTTACCAAAATTTGGCATTTCAACACGGCAATCTGCCAGATAAATGGATTTTGGAGCTGGAATTAATTCTGAATTTATATTTATTTTCTTAGTGTGGTTAACAAAACAGAGCTGCCAGGCTTATTTATATCAATAATTATTCAAGTTTATTGATTAATTAATCAATTGCTAGTGTCAATGCATCTTCAAAAACCTGTTTGACTGAAGAAATTTACCAAAATTTGGCATTTCAACACGGCAATCTGCCAGATAAATGGATTTTGGAGCTGGAATTAATTTAAAATTTATATTTATTTTCTTAGTGTGGTTAAGAAAACAGAGCTGCCAGGCTTATTTATATCAATAATTATTCAAGTTTATTGATTTGTTAATCAATTGCTAGTGTCAATTATGCATCTTCCAAACCCTGTATGACTGAAGAAATTTACCAAAATTTGGCATTTCTACACGGCAATCTGCCAGATAAATGGATTTTGGAGCTGGAATTAATTTAAAATTTATAGTTATTTTCTTAGTGTGTTTAAGAAAACAGAGCTGCCAGGCTTATTTATATCAATAATTATTCAAGTTTATTGATTTGTTAATCAATTGCTAGTGTCAATTATGCATCTTCCAAACCCTGTATGACTGAAGAAATTTACCAAAATTTGGCATTTCTACACGGCAATCTGCCAGATAAATGGATTTTGGAGCTGGAATTTATTTAAAATTTATAGTTATTTTCTTAGTGTGTTTAAGAAAACAGAGCTGCCAGGCTTATTTATATCAATAATTATTCAAGTTTATTGATTTGTTAATCAATTGCTAGTGTCAATGTTTCTTCAAAACCCTGTTTGACTGAAGAAATTTACCAAAATTTGGCATTTCAACACGGCAATCTACCAGATAAATGGATTTTGGAGCTGGATTTAATTCAGAATTTATATTTATTTTCTTAGTGTGGTTAACAAAACAGAGCTGCCAGGCTTATTTATATCAATAATTATTCAAGTTTATTGATTTGTTAATCAATTGCTAGTGTCAATGTATCTTCAAAACCCTGTTTGACTTAATAAATTTACCAAAATTTGGCATTTCAACACGGCAATCTGCCAGATAAATGGATTTTGGAGCTGGAATTATTTCTGAATTTATATTTATTTTCTTAGTGTGGTTAACAAAACAGAGCTGCCAGGCTTATTTATATCAATAATTATTCAAGTTTATTGATTAATTAATCATTTGCTAGTGTCAATGCATCTTCAAAAACCTGTTTGACTGAAGAAATTTACCAAAATTTGGTATTTCAACACGGCAATCTGCCAGATAAATGGATTTTGGAGCTGGAAATATTCATAATTCTTAAGAATTAATTCAAAATTTATATTTATTTTTTAGTGTGTTTAAGAAAACAGAGCTGCCAGGCTTATTTATATCAATAATTATTCAAGTTTATTGATTTGTTAATCAATTGCTAGTATCAATTATGCATCTTCAAAACCCTGTTTGACTGAAGAAATTTACAAAAATTTGGCATTTCAACACGGCAATCTGAAAGATAAATGGATTTTGGGCTTGAAGTAATTTAAAATTTATATTTATTTTCTTAGTGTGGTTAACAAAACAGAGCTGCCAGACTTATTTTTATCAATAATTATTCAAGTTTATTCATTTGTTAATTAATTGCTAGTGTCAATGTATCTTCAAAATCCTGTTTGACTGAAGAAATTTACCAAAATTTGCCATTTCAACACGGCAATCTGCCAGATAAATGGATTTTGGAGCTGGAATTAATTCAGAATTTATATTTATTTTCTTAGGGTGGTTAACAAAACAGAGCTGCCAGGCTTATTTATATCAATAATTATTCAAGTTTATTGATTTGTTAATCAATTGCTAGTGTCAATTATGCATCTTCAAAACCCTGTTTGACTGAAGAACTTTACCAAAATTTGGCATTTCTACACGGCAATCTGCCAGATAAATGGATTTTGGAGCTGGAATTAATTTAAAATTTATAGTTATTTTCTTAGTGTGTTTAAGAAAACAGAGCTGCCAGGCTTATTTATATCAATAATTATTCAAGTTTATTGATTTGTTAATCAATTGCTAGTGTCAATGTTTCTTTAAAACCCTGTTTGACTGAAGAAATTTACCAAAATTTGGCATTTCAACGCGGCAATCTGCCAGATAAATGGATTTTGGAGCTGGATTTAATTCAGAATTTATATTTATTTTCTTAGTGTGGTTAACAAAACAGAGCTGCCAGGCTTATTTATATCAATAATTATTCAAGTTTATTGATTTGTTAATCAATTGCTAGTGTCAATGTATCTTCAAAACCCTGTTTGACTTAATAAATTTACCAAAATTTGGCATTTCAACACGGCAATCTGCCAGATAAATGGATTTTGGAGCTGGAATTAATTTAAAATTTATATTTATTTTCTTAGTGTGGTTAAGAAAACAGAGCTGCCAGGCTTATTTATATCAATAATTATTCAAGTTTATTGATTTGTTAATCAATTGCTAGTGTCAATTATGCATCTTCCAAACCCTGTATGACTGAAGAAATTTACCAAAATTTGGCATTTCAACACGGCAATCTGCCAGATAAATGGATTTTGGAGCTGGAATTAATTCTGAATTTATATTTATTTTCTTAGTGTGGTTAACATAACAGAGCTGCCAGGCTTATTTATATCAATAATTATTCAAGTTTATTGATTAATTAATCAATTGCTAGTGTCAATGCATCTTCAAAAACCTGTTTGACTGAAGAAATTTACCAAAATTTGGCATTTCAACACGGCAATCTGCCAGATAAATGGATTTTGGAGCTGGAATTAATTTAAAATTTATATTTATTTTCTTAGTGTGGTTAAGAAAACAGAGCTGCCAGGCTTATTTATATCAATAATTATTCAAGTTTATTGATTTGTTAATCAATTGCTAGTGTCAATTATGCATCTTCCAAACCCTGTATGACTGAAGAAATTTACCAAAATTTGGCATTTCTACACGGCAATCTGCCAGATAAATGGATTTTGGAGCTGGAATTAATTTAAAATTTATAGTTATTTTCTTAGTGTGTTTAAGAAAACAGAGCTGCCAGGCTTATTTATATCAATAATTGTTCAAGTTTATTGATTTGTTAATCAATTGCTAGTGTCAATTATGCATCTTCAAAACCCTGTTTGACTGAAGAAATTTACCAAAATTTGCCATTTCAACACGGCAATCTGCCAGATAAGTGGATTTTGGAGCTGGAATTAATTTAAAATTTATAGTTATTTTCTTAGTGTGTTTAAGAAAACAGAGCTGCCAGGCTTATTTATATCAATAATTATTCAAGTTTATTGATTTGTTAATCAATTGCTAGTATCAATTATGCATCTTCAAAACCCTGTTTGACTGAAGAAATTTACAAAAATTTGGCATTTCAACACGGCAATCTGAAAGATAAATGGATTTTGGGCTTGAAGTAATTTAAAATTTATATTTATTTTCTTAGTGTGGTTAACAAAACAGAGCTGCCAGACTTATTTTTATCAATAATTATTCAAGTTTATTCATTTGTTAATTAATTGCTAGTGTCAATGTATCTTCAAAATCCTGTTTGACTGAAGAAATTTACCAAAATTTGCCATTTCAACACGGCAATCTGCCAGATAAATGGATTTTGGAGCTGGAATTAATTCAGAATTTATATTTATTTTCTTAGGGTGGTTAACAAAACAGAGCTGCCAGGCTTATTTATATCAATAATTATTCAAGTTTATTGATTTGTTAATCAATTGCTAGTGTCAATTATGCATCTTCAAAACCCTGTTTGACTGAAGAACTTTACCAAAATTTGGCATTTCTACACGGCAATCTGCCAGATAAATGGATTTTGGAGCTGGAATTAATTTAAAATTTATAGTTATTTTCTTAGTGTGTTTAAGAAAACAGAGCTGCCAGGCTTATTTATATCAATAATTATTCAAGTTTATTGATTTGTTAATCAATTGCTAGTGTCAATGTTTCTTTAAAACCCTGTTTGACTGAAGAAATTTACCAAAATTTGGCATTTCAACACGGCAATCTGAAAGATAAATGGATTTTGGGCTTGAAGTAATTTAAAATTTATATTTATTTTCTTAGTGTGGTTAACAAAACAGAGCTGCCAGACTTATTTTTATCAATAATTATTCAAGTTTATTCATTTGTTAATTAATTGCTAGTGTCAATGTATCTTCAAAATCCTGTTTGACTGAAGAAATTTACCAAAATTTGGCATTTCAACACGGCAATCTGCCAGATAAATGGATTTTGGAGCTGGAATTAATTCAGAATTTATATTTATTTTCTTAGGGTGGTTAACAAAACAGAGCTGCCAGGCTTATTTATATCAATAATTATTCAAGTTTATTGATTTGTTAATCAATTGCTAGTGTCAATTATGCATCTTCAAAACCCTGTTTGACTGAAGAACTTTACCAAAATTTGGCATTTCTACACGGCAATCTGCCAGATAAATGGATTTTGGAGCTGGAATTAATTTAAAATTTATAGTTATTTTCTTAGTGTGTTTAAGAAAACAGAGCTGCCAGGCTTATTTATATCAATAATTATTCAAGTTTATTGATTTGTTAATCAATTGCTAGTGTCAATGTTTCTTTAAAACCCTGTTTGACTGAAGAAATTTACCAAAATTTGGCATTTCAACGCGGCAATCTGCCAGATAAATGGATTTTGGAGCTGGATTTAATTCAGAATTTATATTTATTTTCTTAGTGTGGTTAACAAAACAGAGCTGCCAGGCTTATTTATATCAATAATTATTCAAGTTTATTGATTTGTTAATCAATTGCTAGTGTCAATGTATCTTCAAAACCCTGTTTGACTTAATAAATTTACCAAAATTTGGCATTTCAACACGGCAATCTGCCAGATAAATGGATTTTGGAGCTGGAATTAATTTAAAATTTATATTTATTTTCTTAGTGTGGTTAAGAAAACAGAGCTGCCAGGCTTATTTATATCAATAATTATTCAAGTTTATTGATTTGTTAATCAATTGCTAGTGTCAATTATGCATCTTCCAAACCCTGTATGACTGAAGAAATTTACCAAAATTTGGCATTTCAACACGGCAATCTGCCAGATAAATGGATTTTGGAGCTGGAATTAATTTAAAATTTATATTTATTTTCTTAGTGTGGTTAAGAAAACAGAGCTGCCAGGCTTATTTATATCAATAATTATTCAAGTTTATTGATTTGTTAATCAATTGCTAGTGTCAATTATGCATCTTCCAAACCCTGTATGACTGAAGAAATTTACCAAAATTTGGCATTTCAACACGGCAATCTGCCAGATAAATGGATTTTGGAGCTGGAATTAATTCTGAATTTATATTTATTTTCTTAGTGTGGTTAACATAACAGAGCTGCCAGGCTTATTTATATCAATAATTATTCAAGTTTATTGATTAATTAATCAATTGCTAGTGTCAATGCATCTTCAAAAACCTGTTTGACTGAAGAAATTTACCAAAATTTGGCATTTCAACACGGCAATCTGCCAGATAAATGGATTTTGGAGCTGGAATTAATTTAAAATTTATATTTATTTTCTTAGTGTGGTTAAGAAAACAGAGCTGCCAGGCTTATTTATATCAATAATTATTCAAGTTTATTGATTTGTTAATCAATTGCTAGTGTCAATTATGCATCTTCCAAACCCTGTATGACTGAAGAAATTTACCAAAATTTGGCATTTCTACACGGCAATCTGCCAGATAAATGGATTTTGGAGCTGGAATTAATTTAAAATTTATAGTTATTTTCTTAGTGTGTTTAAGAAAACAGAGCTGCCAGGCTTATTTATATCAATAATTGTTCAAGTTTATTGATTTGTTAATCAATTGCTAGTGTCAATTATGCATCTTCAAAACCCTGTTTGACTGAAGAAATTTACCAAAATTTGCCATTTCAACACGGCAATCTGCCAGATAAGTGGATTTTGGAGCTGGAATTAATTTAAAATTTATAGTTATTTTCTTAGTGTGTTTAAGAAAACAGAGCTGCCAGGCTTATTTATATCAATAATTATTCAAGTTTATTGATTTGTTAATCAATTGCTAGTATCAATTATGCATCTTCAAAACCCTGTTTGACTGAAGAAATTTACAAAAATTTGGCATTTCAACACGGCAATCTGAAAGATAAATGGATTTTGGGCTTGAAGTAATTTAAAATTTATATTTATTTTCTTAGTGTGGTTAACAAAACAGAGCTGCCAGACTTATTTTTATCAATAATTATTCAAGTTTATTCATTTGTTAATTAATTGCTAGTGTCAATGTATCTTCAAAATCCTGTTTGACTGAAGAAATTTACCAAAATTTGCCATTTCAACACGGCAATCTGCCAGATAAATGGATTTTGGAGCTGGAATTAATTCAGAATTTATATTTATTTTCTTAGGGTGGTTAACAAAACAGAGCTGCCAGGCTTATTTATATCAATAATTATTCAAGTTTATTGATTTGTTAATCAATTGCTAGTGTCAATTATGCATCTTCAAAACCCTGTTTGACTGAAGAACTTTACCAAAATTTGGCATTTCTACACGGCAATCTGCCAGATAAATGGATTTTGGAGCTGGAATTAATTTAAAATTTATAGTTATTTTCTTAGTGTGTTTAAGAAAACAGAGCTGCCAGGCTTATTTATATCAATAATTATTCAAGTTTATTGATTTGTTAATCAATTGCTAGTGTCAATGTTTCTTTAAAACCCTGTTTGACTGAAGAAATTTACCAAAATTTGGCATTTCAACACGGCAATCTGAAAGATAAATGGATTTTGGGCTTGAAGTAATTTAAAATTTATATTTATTTTCTTAGTGTGGTTAACAAAACAGAGCTGCCAGACTTATTTTTATCAATAATTATTCAAGTTTATTCATTTGTTAATTAATTGCTAGTGTCAATGTATCTTCAAAATCCTGTTTGACTGAAGAAATTTACCAAAATTTGGCATTTCAACACGGCAATCTGCCAGATAAATGGATTTTGGAGCTGGAATTAATTCAGAATTTATATTTATTTTCTTAGGGTGGTTAACAAAACAGAGCTGCCAGGCTTATTTATATCAATAATTATTCAAGTTTATTGATTTGTTAATCAATTGCTAGTGTCAATTATGCATCTTCAAAACCCTGTTTGACTGAAGAACTTTACCAAAATTTGGCATTTCTACACGGCAATCTGCCAGATAAATGGATTTTGGAGCTGGAATTAATTTAAAATTTATAGTTATTTTCTTAGTGTGTTTAAGAAAACAGAGCTGCCAGGCTTATTTATATCAATAATTATTCAAGTTTATTGATTTGTTAATCAATTGCTAGTGTCAATGTTTCTTTAAAACCCTGTTTGACTGAAGAAATTTACCAAAATTTGGCATTTCAACGCGGCAATCTGCCAGATAAATGGATTTTGGAGCTGGATTTAATTCAGAATTTATATTTATTTTCTTAGTGTGGTTAACAAAACAGAGCTGCCAGGCTTATTTATATCAATAATTATTCAAGTTTATTGATTTGTTAATCAATTGCTAGTGTCAATGTATCTTCAAAACCCTGTTTGACTTAATAAATTTACCAAAATTTGGCATTTCAACACGGAAATCTGCCAGATAAATGGATTTTGGAGCTGGAATTAATTTAAAATTTATATTTATTTTCTTAGTGTGGTTAAGAAAACAGAGCTGCCAGGCTTATTTATATCAATAATTATTCAAGTTTATTGATTTGTTAATCAATTGCTAGTGTCAATTATGCATCTTCCAAACCCTGTATGACTGAAGAAATTTACCAAAATTTGGCATTTCAACACGGCAATCTGCCAGATAAATGGTTTTTGGAGCTGGAATTAATTCTGAATTTATATTTATTTTCTTAGTGTGGTTAACAAAACAGAGCTGCCAGGCTTATTTATATCAATAATTATTCAAGTTTATTGATTAATTAATCAATTGCTAGTGTCAATGCATCTTCAAAAACCTGTTTGACTGAAGAAATTTACCAAAATTTGGCATTTCAACACGGCAATCTGCCAGATAAATGGATTTTGGAGCTGGAATTAATTTAAAATTTATATTTATTTTCTTAGTGTGGTTAAGAAAACAGAGCTGCCAGGCTTATTTATATCAATAATTGTTCAAGTTTATTGATTTGTTAATCAATTGCTAGTGTCAATTATGCATCTTCAAAACCCTGTTTGACTGAAGAAATTTACCAAAATTTGCCATTTCAACACGGCAATCTGCCAGATAAGTGGATTTTGGAGCTGGAATTAATTTAAAATTTATATTTATTTTCTTAGTGTGGTTAAGAAAACAGAGCTGCCAGGCTTATTTATATCAATAATTATTCAAGTTTATTGATTTGTCAATCAATTGCTAGTGTCAATTATGCATCTTCAAAACCCTGTTTGACTGAAGAACTTTACAAAAATTTGGCATTTCTACACGGCAATCTGCCAGATAAATGGATTTTGGAGCTGGAATTAATTTAAAATTTATAGTTATTTTCTTAGTGTGTTTAAGAAAACAGAGCTGCCAGGCTTATTTATATCAATAATAATTCAAGTTTATTAATTTGTTAATCAATTGCTAGTGTCAATTATGCATCTTCAAAACCCTGTTTGACTGAAGAACTTTACCAAAATTTGGCATTTCTACACGGCAATCTGCCAGATAAATGGATTTTGGAGCTGGAATTAATTTAAAATTTATAGTTATTTTCTTAGTGTGTTTAAGAAAACAGAGCTGCCAGGCTTATTTATATCAATAATTATTCAAGTTTATTGATTTGTTAATCAATTGCTAGTATCAATTATGCATCTTCAAAACCCTGTTTGACTGAAGAAATTTACAAAAATTTGGCATTTCAACACGGCAATCTGAAAGATAAATGGATTTTGGGCTTGAAGTAATTTAAAATTTATATTTATTTTCTTAGTGTGGTTAACAAAACAGAGCTGCCAGACTTATTTTTATCAATAATTATTCAAGTTTATTCATTTGTTAATTAATTGCTAGTGTCAATGTATCTTCAAAATCCTGTTTGACTGAAGAAATTTACCAAAATTTGCCATTTCAACACGGCAATCTGCCAGATAAATGGATTTTGGAGCTGGAATTAATTCAGAATTTATATTTATTTTCTTAGGGTGGTTAACAAAACAGAGCTGCCAGGCTTATTTATATCAATAATTATTCAAGTTTATTGATTTATTAATCAATTGCTTGTGTATATGTATCTTCAAAAACCTGTTTGACTGAAGAAATTTACCAAAATTTGGCATTTCAACACGGCAATCTGCCAGATAAATGGATTTTGGAGCTGGAATTAATTCAAAATTTATATTTATTTTCTGTGTGGTTAACAAAACAGAGCTGCCAGGCTTATTTATATCAATAATTATTCAAGTTTATTGATTTGTTAATCAATTGCTAGTGTCAATTATGCATCTTCAAAACCCTGTTTGACTGAAGAACTTTACCAAAATTTGGCATTTCTACACGGCAATCTGCCAGATAAATGGATTTTGGAGCTGGAATTAATTTAAAATTTATAGTTATTTTCTTAGTGTGTTTAAGAAAACAGAGCTGCCAGGCTTATTTATATCAATAATTTTTCAAGTTTATTGATTTGTTAATCAATTGCTAGTGTCAATGTTTCTTTAAAACCCTGTTTGACTGAAGAAATTTACCAAAATTTGGCATTTCAACGCGGCAATCTGCCAGATAAATGGATTTTGGAGCTGGATTTAATTCAGAATTTATATTTATTTTCTTAGTGTGGTTAACAAAACAGAGCTGCCAGGCTTATTTATATCAATAATTATTCAAGTTTATTGATTTGTTAATCAATTGCTAGTGTCAATGTATCTTCAAAACCCTGTTTGACTTAATAAATTTACCAAAATTTGGCATTTCAACACGGCAATCTGCCAGATAAATGGATTTTGGAGCTGGAATTAATTTAAAATTTATATTTATTTTCTTAGTGTGGTTAAGAAAACAGAGCTGCCAGGCTTATTTATATCAATAATTATTCAAGTTTATTGATTTGTTAATCAATTGCTAGTGTCAATTATGCATCTTCCAAACCCTGTATGACTGAAGAAATTTACCAAAATTTGGCATTTCAACACGGCAATCTGCCAGATAAATGGATTTTGGAGCTGGAATTAATTCTGAATTTATATTTATTTTCTTAGTGTGGTTAACAAAACAGAGCTGCCAGGCTTATTTATATCAATAATTATTCAAGTTTATTGATTAATTAATCAATTGCTAGTGTCAATGCATCTTCAAAAACCTGTTTGACTGAAGAAATTTACCAAAATTTGGCATTTCAACACGGCAATCTGCCAGATAAATGGATTTTGGAGCTGGAATTAATTTAAAATTTATATTTATTTTCTTAGTGTGGTTAAGAAAACAGAGCTGCCAGGCTTATTTATATCAATAATTATTCAAGTTTATTGATTTGTTAATCAATTGCTAGTGTCAATTATGCATCTTCCAAACCCTGTATGACTGAAGAAATTTACCAAAATTTGGCATTTCTACACGGCAATCTGCCAGATAAATGGATTTTGGAGCTGGAATTAATTTAAAATTTATATTTATTTTCTTAGTGTGTTTAAGAAAACAGAGCTGCCAGGCTTATTTATATCAATAATTATTCAAGTTTATTGATTTGTTAATCAATTGCTAGTGTCAATTATGCATCTTCCAAACCCTGTATGACTGAAGAAATTTACCAAAATTTGGCATTTCTACACGGCAATCTGCCAGATAAATGGATTTTGGAGCTGGAATTTATTTAAAATTTATAGTTATTTTCTTAGTGTGTTTAAGAAAACAGAGCTGCCAGGCTTATTTATATCAATAATTATTCAAGTTTATTGATTTGTTAATCAATTGCTAGTGTCAATGTTTCTTCAAAACCCTGTTTGACTGAAGAAATTTACCAAAATTTGGCATTTCAACACGGCAATCTACCAGATAAATGGATTTTGGAGCTGGATTTAATTCAGAATTTATATTTATTTTCTTAGTGTGGTTAACAAAACAGAGCTGCCAGGCTTATTTATATCAATAATTATTCAAGTTTATTGATTTGTTAATCAATTGCTAGTGTCAATGTATCTTCAAAACCCTGTTTGACTTAATAAATTTACCAAAATTTGGCATTTCAACACGGCAATCTGCCAGATAAATGGATTTTGGAGCTGGAATTATTTCTGAATTTATATTTATTTTCTTAGTGTGGTTAACAAAACAGAGCTGCCAGGCTTATTTATATCAATAATTATTCAAGTTTATTGATTAATTAATCATTTGCTAGTGTCAATGCATCTTCAAAAACCTGTTTGACTGAAGAAATTTACCAAAATTTGGTATTTCAACACGGCAATCTGCCAGATAAATGGATTTTGGAGCTGGAAATATTCATAATTCTTAAGAATTAATTCAAAATTTATATTTATTTTTTTAGTGTGTTTAAGAAAACAGAGCTGCCAGGCTTATTTATATCAATAATTATTCAAGTTTATTGATTTGTTAATCAATTGCTAGTATCAATTATGCATCTTCAAAACCCTGTTTGACTGAAGAAATTTACAAAAATTTGGCATTTCAACACGGCAATCTGAAAGATAAATGGATTTTGGGCTTGAAGTAATTTAAAATTTATATTTATTTTCTTAGTGTGGTTAACAAAACAGAGCTGCCAGACTTATTTTTATCAATAATTATTCAAGTTTATTCATTTGTTAATTAATTGCTAGTGTCAATGTATCTTCAAAATCCTGTTTGACTGAAGAAATTTACCAAAATTTGCCATTTCAACACGGCAATCTGCCAGATAAATGGATTTTGGAGCTGGAATTAATTCAGAATTTATATTTATTTTCTTAGGGTGGTTAACAAAACAGAGCTGCCAGGCTTATTTATATCAATAATTATTCAAGTTTATTGATTTGTTAATCAATTGCTAGTGTCAATTATGCATCTTCAAAACCCTGTTTGACTGAAGAACTTTACCAAAATTTGGCATTTCTACACGGCAATCTGCCAGATAAATGGATTTTGGAGCTGGAATTAATTTAAAATTTATAGTTATTTTCTTAGTGTGTTTAAGAAAACAGAGCTGCCAGGCTTATTTATATCAATAATTATTCAAGTTTATTGATTTGTTAATCAATTGCTAGTGTCAATGTTTCTTTAAAACCCTGTTTGACTGAAGAAATTTACCAAAATTTGGCATTTCAACGCGGCAATCTGCCAGATAAATGGATTTTGGAGCTGGATTTAATTCAGAATTTATATTTATTTTCTTAGTGTGGTTAACAAAACAGAGCTGCCAGGCTTATTTATATCAATAATTATTCAAGTTTATTGATTTGTTAATCAATTGCTAGTGTCAATGTATCTTCAAAACCCTGTTTGACTTAATAAATTTACCAAAATTTGGCATTTCAACACGGCAATCTGCCAGATAAATGGATTTTGGAGCTGGAATTAATTTAAAATTTATATTTATTTTCTTAGTGTGGTTAAGAAAACAGAGCTGCCAGGCTTATTTATATCAATAATTATTCAAGTTTATTGATTTGTTAATCAATTGCTAGTGTCAATTATGCATCTTCCAAACCCTGTATGACTGAAGAAATTTACCAAAATTTGGCATTTCAACACGGCAATCTGCCAGATAAATGGATTTTGGAGCTGGAATTAATTCTGAATTTATATTTATTTTCTTAGTGTGGTTAACAAAACAGAGCTGCCAGGCTTATTTATATCAATAATTATTCAAGTTTATTGATTAATTAATCAATTGCTAGTGTCAATGCATCTTCAAAAACCTGTTTGACTGAAGAAATTTACCAAAATTTGGCATTTCAACACGGCAATCTGCCAGATAAATGGATTTTGGAGCTGGAATTAATTTAAAATTTATATTTATTTTCTTAGTGTGGTTAAGAAAACAGAGCTGCCAGGCTTATTTATATCAATAATTATTCAAGTTTATTGATTTGTTAATCAATTGCTAGTGTCAATTATGCATCTTCCAAACCCTGTATGACTGAAGAAATTTACCAAAATTTGGCATTTCTACACGGCAATCTGCCAGATAAATGGATTTTGGAGCTGGAATTAATTTAAAATTTATAGTTATTTTCTTAGTGTGTTTAAGAAAACAGAGCTGCCAGGCTTATTTATATCAATAATTGTTCAAGTTTATTGATTTGTTAATCAATTGCTAGTGTCAATTATGCATCTTCAAAACCCTGTTTGACTGAAGAAATTTACCAAAATTTGCCATTTCAACACGGCAATCTGCCAGATAAGTGGATTTTGGAGCTGGAATTAATTTAAAATTTATAGTTATTTTCTTAGTGTGTTTAAGAAAACAGAGCTGCCAGGCTTATTTATATCAATAATTATTCAAGTTTATTGATTTGTTAATCAATTGCTAGTATCAATTATGCATCTTCAAAACCCTGTTTGACTGAAGAAATTTACAAAAATTTGGCATTTCAACACGGCAATCTGAAAGATAAATGGATTTTGGGCTTGAAGTAATTTAAAATTTATATTTATTTTCTTAGTGTGGTTAACAAAACAGAGCTGCCAGACTTATTTTTATCAATAATTATTCAAGTTTATTCATTTGTTAATTAATTGCTAGTGTCAATGTATCTTCAAAATCCTGTTTGACTGAAGAAATTTACCAAAATTTGCCATTTCAACACGGCAATCTGCCAGATAAATGGATTTTGGAGCTGGAATTAATTCAGAATTTATATTTATTTTCTTAGGGTTGTTAACAAAACAGAGCTGCCAGGCTTATTTATATCAATAATTATTCAAGTTTATTGATTTGTTAATCAATTGCTAGTGTCAATTATGCATCTTCAAAACCCTGTTTGACTGAAGAACTTTACCAAAATTTGGCATTTCTACACGGCAATCTGCCAGATAAATGGATTTTGGAGCTGGAATTAATTTAAAATTTATAGTTATTTTCTTAGTGTGTTTAAGAAAACAGAGCTGCCAGGCTTATTTATATCAATAATTATTCAAGTTTATTGATTTGTTAATCAATTGCTAGTGTCAATGTTTCTTTAAAACCCTGTTTGACTGAAGAAATTTACCAAAATTTGGCATTTCAACACGGCAATCTGAAAGATAAATGGATTTTGGGCTTGAAGTAATTTAAAATTTATATTTATTTTCTTAGTGTGGTTAACAAAACAGAGCTGCCAGACTTATTTTTATCAATAATTATTCAAGTTTATTCATTTGTTAATTAATTGCTAGTGTCAATGTATCTTCAAAATCCTGTTTGACTGAAGAAATTTACCAAAATTTGCCATTTCAACACGGCAATCTGCCAGATAAATGGATTTTGGAGCTGGAATTAATTCAGAATTTATATTTATTTTCTTAGGGTGGTTAACAAAACAGAGCTGCCAGGCTTATTTATATCAATAATTATTCAAGTTTATTGATTTGTTAATCAATTGCTAGTGTCAATTATGCATCTTCAAAACCCTGTTTGACTGAAGAACTTTACCAAAATTTGGCATTTCTACACGGCAATCTGCCAGATAAATGGATTTTGGAGCTGGAATTAATTTAAAATTTATATTTATTTTCTTAGTGTGGTTAAGAAAACAGAGCTGCCAGGCTTATTTATATCAATAATTATTCAAGTTTATTGATTTGTTAATCAATTGCTAGTGTCAATTATGCATCTTCCAAACCCTGTATGACTGAAGAAATTTACCAAAATTTGGCATTTCTACACGGCAATCTGCCAGATAAATGGATTTTGGAGCTGGAATTAATTTAAAATTTATAGTTATTTTCTTAGTGTGTTTAAGAAAACAGAGCTGCCAGGCTTATTTATATCAATAATTGTTCAAGTTTATTGATTTGTTAATCAATTGCTAGTGTCAATTATGCATCTTCAAAACCCTGTTTGACTGAAGAAATTTACCAAAATTTGCCATTTCAACACGGCAATCTGCCAGATAAGTGGATTTTGGAGCTGGAATTAATTTAAAATTTATAGTTATTTTCTTAGTGTGTTTAAGAAAACAGAGCTGCCAGGCTTATTTATATCAATAATTATTCAAGTTTATTGATTTGTTAATCAATTGCTAGTATCAATTATGCATCTTCAAAACCCTGTTTGACTGAAGAAATTTACAAAAATTTGGCATTTCAACACGGCAATCTGAAAGATAAATGGATTTTGGGCTTGAAGTAATTTAAAATTTATATTTATTTTCTTAGTGTGGTTAACAAAACAGAGCTGCCAGACTTATTTTTATCAATAATTATTCAAGTTTATTCATTTGTTAATTAATTGCTAGTGTCAATGTATCTTCAAAATCCTGTTTGACTGAAGAAATTTACCAAAATTTGCCATTTCAACACGGCAATCTGCCAGATAAATGGATTTTGGAGCTGGAATTAATTCAGAATTTATATTTATTTTCTTAGGGTTGTTAACAAAACAGAGCTGCCAGGCTTATTTATATCAATAATTATTCAAGTTTATTGATTAATTAATCAATTGCTAGTGTCAATGCATCTTCAAAAACCTGTTTGACTGAAGAAATTTACCAAAATTTGGCATTTCAACACGGCAATCTGCCAGATAAATGGATTTTGGAGCTGGAATTAATTTAAAATTTATATTTATTTTCTTAGTGTGGTTAAGAAAACAGAGCTGCCAGGCTTATTTATATCAATAATTATTCAAGTTTATTGATTTGTTAATCAATTGCTAGTGTCAATTATGCATCTTCCAAACCCTGTATGACTGAAGAAATTTACCAAAATTTGGCATTTCTACACGGCAATCTGCCAGATAAATGGATTTTGGAGCTGGAATTAATTTAAAATTTATAGTTATTTTCTTAGTGTGTTTAAGAAAACAGAGCTGCCAGGCTTATTTATATCAATAATTGTTCAAGTTTATTGATTTGTTAATCAATTGCTAGTGTCAATTATGCATCTTCAAAACCCTGTTTGACTGAAGAAATTTACCAAAATTTGCCATTTCAACACGGCAATCTGCCAGATAAGTGGATTTTGGAGCTGGAATTAATTTAAAATTTATAGTTATTTTCTTAGTGTGTTTAAGAAAACAGAGCTGCCAGGCTTATTTATATCAATAATTATTCAAGTTTATTGATTTGTTAATCAATTGCTAGTATCAATTATGCATCTTCAAAACCCTGTTTGACTGAAGAAATTTACAAAAATTTGGCATTTCAACACGGCAATCTGAAAGATAAATGGATTTTGGGCTTGAAGTAATTTAAAATTTATATTTATTTTCTTAGTGTGGTTAACAAAACAGAGCTGCCAGACTTATTTTTATCAATAATTATTCAAGTTTATTCATTTGTTAATTAATTGCTAGTGTCAATGTATCTTCAAAATCCTGTTTGACTGAAGAAATTTACCAAAATTTGCCATTTCAACACGGCAATCTGCCAGATAAATGGATTTTGGAGCTGGAATTAATTCAGAATTTATATTTATTTTCTTAGGGTTGTTAACAAAACAGAGCTGCCAGGCTTATTTATATCAATAATTATTCAAGTTTATTGATTTGTTAATCAATTGCTAGTGTCAATTATGCATCTTCAAAACCCTGTTTGACTGAAGAACTTTACCAAAATTTGGCATTTCTACACGGCAATCTGCCAGATAAATGGATTTTGGAGCTGGAATTAATTTAAAATTTATAGTTATTTTCTTAGTGTGTTTAAGAAAACAGAGCTGCCAGGCTTATTTATATCAATAATTATTCAAGTTTATTGATTTGTTAATCAATTGCTAGTGTCAATGTTTCTTTAAAACCCTGTTTGACTGAAGAAATTTACCAAAATTTGGCATTTCAACACGGCAATCTGAAAGATAAATGGATTTTGGGCTTGAAGTAATTTAAAATTTATATTTATTTTCTTAGTGTGGTTAACAAAACAGAGCTGCCAGACTTATTTTTATCAATAATTATTCAAGTTTATTCATTTGTTAATTAATTGCTAGTGTCAATGTATCTTCAAAATCCTGTTTGACTGAAGAAATTTACCAAAATTTGCCATTTCAACACGGCAATCTGCCAGATAAATGGATTTTGGAGCTGGAATTAATTCAGAATTTATATTTATTTTCTTAGGGTGGTTAACAAAACAGAGCTGCCAGGCTTATTTATATCAATAATTATTCAAGTTTATTGATTTGTTAATCAATTGCTAGTGTCAATTATGCATCTTCAAAACCCTGTTTGACTGAAGAACTTTACCAAAATTTGGCATTTCTACACGGCAATCTGCCAGATAAATGGATTTTGGAGCTGGAATTAATTTAAAATTTATAGTTATTTTCTTAGTGTGTTTAAGAAAACAGAGCTGCCAGGCTTATTTATATCAATAATTATTCAAGTTTATTGATTTGTTAATCAATTGCTAGTGTCAATGTTTCTTTAAAACCCTGTTTGACTGAAGAAATTTACCAAAATTTGGCATTTCAACGCGGCAATCTGCCAGATAAATGGATTTTGGAGCTGGATTTAATTCAGAATTTATATTTATTTTCTTAGTGTGGTTAACAAAACAGAGCTGCCAGGCTTATTTATATCAATAATTATTCAAGTTTATTGATTTGTTAATCAATTGCTAGTGTCAATGTATCTTCAAAACCCTGTTTGACTTAATAAATTTACCAAAATTTGGCATTTCAACACGGCAATCTGCCAGATAAATGGATTTTGGAGCTGGAATTAATTTAAAATTTATATTTATTTTCTTAGTGTGGTTAAGAAAACAGAGCTGCCAGGCTTATTTATATCAATAATTATTCAAGTTTATTGATTTGTTAATCAATTGCTAGTGTCAATTATGCATCTTCCAAACCCTGTATGACTGAAGAAATTTACCAAAATTTGGCATTTCAACACGGCAATCTGCCAGATAAATGGATTTTGGAGCTGGAATTAATTCTGAATTTATATTTATTTTCTTAGTGTGGTTAACAAAACAGAGCTGCCAGGCTTATTTATATCAATAATTATTCAAGTTTATTGATTAATTAATCAATTGCTAGTGTCAATGCATCTTCAAAAACCTGTTTGACTGAAGAAATTTACCAAAATTTGGCATTTCAACACGGCAATCTGCCAGATAAATGGATTTTGGAGCTGGAATTAATTTAAAATTTATATTTATTTTCTTAGTGTGGTTAAGAAAACAGAGCTGCCAGGCTTATTTATATCAATAATTATTCAAGTTTATTGATTTGTTAATCAATTGCTAGTGTCAATTATGCATCTTCCAAACCCTGTATGACTGAAGAAATTTACCAAAATTTGGCATTTCTACACGGCAATCTGCCAGATAAATGGATTTTGGAGCTGGAATTAATTTAAAATTTATAGTTATTTTCTTAGTGTGTTTAAGAAAACAGAGCTGCCAGGCTTATTTATATCAATAATTATTCAAGTTTATTGATTTGTTAATCAATTGCTAGTATCAATTATGCATCTTCAAAATCCTGTTTGACTGAAGAAATTTACCAAAATTTGCCATTTCAACACGGCAATCTGCCAGATAAATGGATTTTGGAACTGGAATTAATTCAGAATTTATATTTATTTTCTTAGTGTGGTTAACAAAACAGAGCTGCCAGGCTTATTTATATCAATAATTATTCAAGTTTATTGATTTTTTAATCAATTGCTTGTGTATATGTATCTTCAAAAACCTGTTTGACTGAAGAAATTTACCAAAATTTGGCATTTCAACACGGCAATCTGCCAGATAAATGGATTTTGGAGCTGGAATTAATTCAAAATTTATATTTATTTTCTATGTGTGGTTAACAAAACAGATCTGCCAGGCTTATTTATATCAATAATTATTCAAGTTTATTGATTTGTTAATCAATTGCTAGTGTCAATTATGCATCTTCAAAACCCTGTTTGACTGAAGAACTTTACCAAAATTTGGCATTTCTACACGGCAATCTGCCAGATAAATGGATTTTGCAGCTGGAATTAATTTAAAGTTTATAGTTATTTTCTTAGTGTGTTTAAGAAAACAGAGCTGCCAGGCTTATTTATATCAATAATTATTCAAGTTTATTGATTTGTTAATCAATTGCTAGTGTCAATGTTTCTTTAAAACCCTGTTTGACTGAAGAAATTTACCAAAATTTGGCATTTCAACGCGGCAATCTGCCAGATAAATGGATTTTGGAGCTGGATTTAATTCAGAATTTATATTTATTTTCTTAGTGTGGTTAACAAAACAGAGCTGCCAGGCTTATTTGTATCAATAATTATTCAAGCTTATTGATTTGTTAATCAATTGCTAGTGTCAATGTATCTTCAAAACCCTGTTTGACTTAATAAATTTACCAAAATTTGGCATTTCAACACGGCAATCTGCCAGATAAATGGATTTTGGAGCTGGAATTAATTTAAAATTTATATTTATTTTCTTAGTGTGGTTAAGAAAACAGAGCTGCCAGGCTTATTTATATCAATAATTATTCAAGTTTATTGATTTGTTAATCAATTGCTAGTGTCAATTATGCATCTTCCAAACCCTGTATGACTGAAGAAATTTACCAAAATTTGGCATTTCAACACGGCAATCTGCCAGATAAATGGATTTTGGAGCTGGAATTAATTCTGAATTTATATTTATTTTCTTAGTGTGGTTAACAAAACAGAGCTGCCAGGCTTATTTATATCAATAATTATTCAAGTTTATTGATTAATTAATCAATTGCTAGTGTCAATGCATCTTCAAAAACATGTTTGACTGAAGAAATTTACCAAAATTTGGCATTTCAACACGGCAATCTGCCAGATAAATGGATTTTGGAGCTGGAATTAATTTAAAATTTATATTAATTTTCTTAGTGTGGTTAACAAAACAGAGCTGCGAGGCTTATTTATATCAATAAATATTCAAGTTTATTGATTTGTTAATCAATTGCTAGTGTCAATGTATCTTCAAAATCCTGTTTGACTGAAGAAATTAACCAAAATTTGGCATTTCAACTCGGCAATCTGCCAGATAAATGGATTTTGGAGTTGGAATTAATTCAAAATTTATATTTATTTTCTTAGTGTGGTTAACAAAACAGAGCTGCGAGGCTTATTTATATCAATAAATATTCAAGTTTATTGATTTGTTAAACAATTGTTAGTGTCAATGTATCTTTAAAACCCTGTTTGACTGAAGAGGTTTACCAAAATTAGGCATTTCAACAAGGCAATCTGCCAGATAAATGGATTTTAGAGCTGGAATTAATTCAAAATTTATATTTATTTTCTTAGTGTGGTTAACAAAACAGAGCTGCCAGGCTTATTTATATGAATAATTATTCAAGTTTATTGATTTGTTAATCAATTGCTAGTGTCAATGTATCTTCAAAACCCTGTTTGACTGAAGAAATTTACCAAAATTTGGCATTTCCACACGGCAATCTGCCAGATAAATGGATTTTGAAGCTGGAATTAATTCAAGATTTATATATATTTTCTTAATGTGGTTAACAAAACAGAGCTGCCAGTCTTATTTTTATCAATAATAATTCAAGTTTATTGATTTGTTAATCAATTGCTAGTGTCAATGTATCTTCAAAACCCTGTTTGACTGAAGAAATTTACCAAAATTTGGCATTTCAACACGGCAATCTGAAAGATAAATGGATTTTGGAGCTGGAATTAATTCAAAATTTATATTTATTTTCTTAGTGTGGTTAACAAAACAGAGCTGGCAGGCTTATTTAAATCAATAAATATTCAAGTTTATTGATTTGTTAAACAATTGTTAGTGTCAATGTATCTTTAAAACCCTGTTTGACTGAAGAAATTAACCAAAATTTGGCATTTCAACTCGGCAATCTGCCAGATAAATGGATTTTGGAGTTGGAATTAATTCAAAATTTATATTTATTTTCTTAGTGTGGTTAACAAAACAGAGCTGCCAGGCTTATTTATATGAATAATTATTCAAGTTTATTGATTTGTTAATCAATTGCTAGTGTCAATGTATCTTCAAAACCCTGTTTGACTGAAGAAATTTACCAAAATTTGGCATTTCCACACGGCAATCTGCCAGATAAATGGATTTTGAAGCTGGAATTAATTCAAGATTTATATATATTTTCTTAATGTGGTTAACAAAACAGAGCTGCCAGTCTTATTTTTATCAATAATAATTCAAGTTTATTGATTTGTTAATCAATTGCTAGTGTCAATGTATCTTCAAAACCCTGTTTGACTGAAGAAATTTACCAAAATTTGGCATTTCAACACGGCAATCTGAAAGATAAATGGATTTTGGAGCTGGAATTAATTCAAAATTTATATTTATTTTCTTAGTGTGGTTAACAAAACAGAGCTGGCAGGCTTATTTAAATCAATAAATATTCAAGTTTATTGATTTGTTAAACAATTGTTAGTGTCAATGTATCTTTAAAACCCTGTTTGACTGAAGAGGTTTACCAAAATTAGGCATTTCAACAAGGCAATCTGCCAGATAAATGGATTTTAGAGCTGGAATTAATTCAAAATTTATATTTATTTTCTTAGTGTGGTTAAGAAAACAGAGCTGCCAGGATTATTTATATCAATAATTATTCAAGTTTATTGATTTGTTAATCAATTGCTAGTGTCAATGTATCTTCAAAATCCTGTTTGACTGAAGAAATTTACCAAAATTTGGCATTTCAACTCGGCAATCTGCCAGATAAATGGATTTTGGAACTGGAATTAATTCAAAATTTATATTTATTTTCTTAGTGTGGTCAACAAAACAGAGCTGCCAGGCTTATTTATATCAATAATTATTCAAGTTTATTGATTTGTTAATCAATTGCTAGTGTCAATGTATCTTCAAAATCCTGTTTGACTGAAGAAATTTACCAAAATTTGGCATTTCAACACGGCAATCTGCCAGATAAATGGATTTTGGAGTTGGAATTAATTCAAAATTTATATTTATTTTCTTAGTGTGGTTAACAAAACAGAGCTGCCAGGCTTATTTATATGAATAATTGTTCAAGTTTATTGATTTCTTAATCAATTGCTAGTGTCAATGTATCTTTAAAACCCTGTTTGACTGAAGAAATTTACCAAAATTTGGCATTTCAACACGGCATTCTGCCAGATAAATGGATTTTGGAGCTGGAATTAATTTAAAATTTATATTTATTTTCTTAGTGTGGTTAACAAAACAGAGCATCCAGGCTTATTTATATCAATAAATATTTAAGTTTATTGATTTGTTAATCAATTGCTAGTGTCAATGTATCTTCAAAATCCTGTTTGACTGAAGAAATTTACCAAAATTTGGCATTTCAACACGGCAATCTGCCAGATAAATGGATTTTCGAGCTGGAAATATTCATTATTCTGAAGAATTAATTCAAAATTTATATTTATTTTCTTAGTGTGGTTAACAAAACAGAGCTGCCAGGCTTATTTATATCAATATTTATTAAAGTTTATTGATTTGTTAATCAATTGCTAGTGTCAATGTATCTTCAAAATCCTGTTTGACTGTAGAAATTTACCAAAATTTGGCATTTCAACATGGCAATCTGCCAGAAAAATGGATTTTGGAGCTGGAATTAATTCAAAATTTATGTTTATTTTCTTAGTGTGGTTAACAAAACAGAGCTGCCAGGCTTATTTATATCAATAAATATTCAAGTTTATTGATTTGTTAATCAATTGCTAGTGTCAATGTTTCTTCAAAACCCTGTTTGACTGAAGAAATTTACCTAAATTTGGCATTTCAACACGGCAATCCGCCAGATAAATGGATTTTGGAGCTGAAAATATTCATAATTCTTAAGAATTAATTCAAAATTTATATTTATTTTCTTAGTGTGGTTAACAAAACAGAGCTGCCAGGCTTATTTATATCAATAATTATTCAAGTTCATTGATTTGTTAATCAATTGCTAGTGTCAATGTATCTTCAAAATCCTGTTTGACTGAAGAAATTTACCAAAATTTGCCATTTTAACACGGCAATCTGCCAGATAAATGGATTTTGGAGCTGGATTTAATTCAGAATTTATATTTATTTTCTTAGTGTGGTTAACAAAACAGAGCTGCCAGGCTTATTTATATCAATAATTATTCAAGTTTATTGATTTGTTAATCAATTGCTAGTGTCAATGTATCTTCAAAACCCTGTTTGACTGAAGAAATTTACCAAAATTTGGCATTTCAACACGGCAATCTGAAAGATAAATGGATTTTGGAGCTGGAACTAATTCAAAATTTATATTTATTTTCTTAGTGTGGTTAACAAAACAGAGCTGCCAGGCTTATTTATATGAATAATTATTTAAGTTTATTGATTTGTTAATCAATTGCATTGTATCTTCAAAAACCTGTTTGACTGTAGAAATTTACCAAAATTTGGCATTTCAACATGGCAATCTGCCAGAAAAATGGATTTTGGAGCTGGAATTTATTTAAAATTTATATTTATCTTCTTAGTGTGGTTAAGAAAACAGAGCTGCCAGGCTTATTTATATCAATAATTATTAAAGTTTATTGATTTGTTAATCAATTGCTAGTGTCAATGTATCTTCAAAACCCTGTTTGACTGAAGAAATTTACCAAAATTTGGCATTTCAACACGGCAATCTGCCAGATAAATGGATTTTCGAGCTGGAAATATTCATTATTCTTATGAATTAATTCAAAATTTTTATTTATTTTCTTAGTGTGGTTAACAAAACAGAGCTGTCAGGCTTATTTATATCAATATTTATTAAAGTTTATTGATTTGTTAATCAATTGCTAGTGTCAATGTATCTTCAAAACCCTGTTTGACTGAAGAAATTTACCAAAATTTGGCATTTCAACAAGGCAATCTGCCAGATAAATGGATTTTAGAGCTGGAATTAATTCCAAATTTATATTTATTTTCTTAGTGTGCTTAAGAAAACAGAGCTGCCAGGCTTATTTATATGAATAATTATTCAAGTTTATTGATTTGTTAATCAATTGCTAGTGTCAATGTATCATCAAAAACCTGTTTGACTGTAGAAATTTACCAAAATTAGGCATTTCAACATGGCAATCTGCCAGAAAAATGGATTTTCGAGCTGGAATTAATTCAAAATTTATATTTATTTTCTTAGTGTGGTTAACAAAACAGAGCTGCCAGGCTTATTTATATCAATAATTGTTCAAGTTTATTGATTTGTTAATCAATTGCTAGTGTCAATGTATCTTTAAAACCCTGTTTGACTGAAGATATTTACCAAAATTTGGCATTTCAACACGGCATTCTGCCAGATAAATGGATTTTGGAGCTGGAATTAATTTAAAATTTATATTTATTTTCTTAGTGTGGTTAAGAAAACAGAGTTGCCAGGCTTATTTATATCAATAATTATTCAAGTTTATTGATTTGTTAATCAATTGCTAGTGTCAATGTATCTTCAAAACCCTGTTTGACTGAAGAAATTTACCAAAATTTGGCATTTCAACACGGCAATCTGCCAGATAAATGGATTTTGGAGCTGGAAATATTCATTATTCTTAAGAATTAATTCAAAATTTATATTTATTTTCTTAGTGTGGTTAACAAAACAGAGCTGCCAGGCTTATTTATATCAATAATTATTAAAGTTTATTGATTTTTTAATCAATTGCTAGTGTCAATGTATCTTCAAAATCCTGTTTGACTGAAGAAATTTACCAAAATTTGGCATTTCAACAAGGCAATCTGCCAGATAAATGGATTTTAGAGCTGGAATTAATTCTAAATTTATATTTATTTTCTTAGTGTGGTTAACAAAACAGAGCTGCCAGGCTTATTTATATCAATAATTATTCAAGTTTATTGATTTGTTAATCAATTGCTAGTGTCAATGTAACTTCAAAATCCTGTTTGACTGAAGAAATTTAGCAAAATTTGGCATTTCAACAAGGCAATCTGCCAGATAAATGGATTTTAGAGCTGGAATTAATTCAAAATTTATATTTATTTTCTTAGTGTGGTTAACAAAACAGAGCTGCCAGGCTTATTTATATCAATAAGTATTCAAGTTTATTGATTTGTTAATCAATTGCTAGTGTCAATGTATCTTCAAAACCCTGTTTGACTGAAGAAATTTACCAAAATTTGGCATTTCAACACGGCAATCTGCCAGATAAATGGATTTTGGAGCTGGAAATATTCATTATTCTTAAGAATTAATTCAAAATTTACATTTATTTTCTTAGTGTGGTTAACAAAACAGAGCTGCCAGGCTTATTTATATCAATATTTATTAAAGTTTATTGATTTCTTAATCAATTGCTAGTGTCAATGTATCTTCAAAATCCTGTTTGACTGTAGAAATTTACCAAAATTTGGCATTTCAACATGGCAATCTGCCAGAAAAATGGATTTTGGAGCTGGAATTAATTCAAAATTTATATTTATTTTCTTAGTGTGGTTAACAAAACAGAGCTGCCAGGCTTATTTATATCAATAATTATTCAAGTTTATTGATTTGTTAATCAATTGCTAGTGTCAATGTTTCTTCAAAACCCTGTTTGACTGAAGAAATTTACCAAAATTTGGCATTTCAACACGGCAATCTGAAAGATAAATGGATTTTGGAGCTGGAATTAATTCAAAATTATATTAATTTTCTTAGTGTGGTTAACAAAACAGAGCTGCGAGGCTTATTTATATCAATAAATATTCAAGTTTATTGATTTGTTAATCAATTGCTAGTGTCAATGTATCTTCAAAACCCTGTTTGACTGAAGAAATTTACCAAAATTTGGCATTTCAACACGGCAATCTGCCAGATAAATGGATTTTGAAGCTAGAAATATTCATTATTCTTAAGAATTAATTCAAAATTTATATTTATTTTCTTAGTGTGGTTAACAAAACAGAGCTGCCAGGCTTATTTATATGAATAATTATTCAAGTTTATTGATTTGTTAATCAATTGCTAGTGTCAATGTATCATCAAAAACCTGTTTGACTGTAGAAATTTACCAAAATTAGGCATTTCAACATGGCAATCTGCCAGAAAAATGGATTTTCGAGCTGGAATTAATTCAAAATTTATATTTATTTTCTTAGTGTGGTTAACAAAACAGAGCTGCCAGGCTTATTTATATCAATAATTGTTCAAGTTTATTGATTTGTTAATCAATTGCTAGTGTCAATGTATCTTTAAAACCCTGTTTGACTGAAGAAATTTACCAAAATTTGGCATTTCAACACGGCAATCTGCCAGATAAATGGATTTTGGAGCTGAAATTAATTTAAAATTTATATTTATTTTCTTAGTGTGGTTAACAAAACAGAGCATCCAGGCTTATTTATATCAATAAATATTTAAGTTTATTGATTTGTTAATCAATTGCTAGTGTCAATGTATCTTCAAAACCCTGTTTGACTGAAGAAATTTACCAAAATTTGGCATTTCAACACGGCAATCTGCCAGATAAATGGATTTTGGAGCTGGAAATATTCATTATTCTTAAGAATTAATTCAAAATTTATATTTATTTTCTTAGTGTGGTTAACAAAACAGAGCTGCCAGGCTTATTTATATCAATAATTATTAAAGTTTATTGATTTTTTAATCAATTGCTAGTGTCAATGTATCTTCAAAATCCTGTTTGACTGAAGAAATTTACCAAAATTTGGCATTTCAACAAGGCAATCTGCCAGATAAATGGATTTTAGAGCTGGAATTAATTCTAAATTTATATTTATTTTCTTAGTGTGGTTAACAAAACAGAGCTGCCAGGCTTATTTATATCAATAATTATTCAAGTTTATTGATTTGTTAATCAATTGCTAGTGTCAATGTAACTTCAAAATCCTGTTTGACTGAAGAAATTTAGCAAAATTTGGCATTTCAACAAGGCAATCTGCCAGATAAATGGATTTTAGAGCTGGAATTAATTCAAAATTTATATTTATTTTCTTAGTGTGGTTAACAAAACAGAGCTGCCAGGCTTATTTATATCAATAAGTATTCAAGTTTATTGATTTGTTAATCAATTGCTAGTGTCAATGTATCTTCAAAACCCTGTTTGACTGAAGAAATTTACCAAAATTTGGCATTTCAACACGGCAATCTGCCAGATAAATGGATTTTGGAGCTGGAAATATTCATTATTCTTAAGAATTAATTCAAAATTTACATTTATTTTCTTAGTGTGGTTAACAAAACAGAGCTGCCAGGCTTATTTATATCAATATTTATTAAAGTTTATTGATTTCTTGTTCAATTGCTAGTGTCAATGTATCTTCAAAATCCTGTTTGACTGTAGAAATTTACCAAAATTTGGCATTTCAACATGGCAATCTGCCAGAAAAATGGATTTTGGAGCTGGAATTAATTCAAAATTTATATTTATTTTCTTAGTGTGGTTAACAAAACAGAGCTGCCAGGCTTATTTATATCAATAATTATTCAAGTTTATTGATTTGTTAATCAATTGCTAGTGTCAATGTTTCTTCAAAACCCTGTTTGACTGAAGAAATTTACCAAAATTTGGCATTTCAACACGGCAATCTGAAAGATAAATGGATTTTGGAGCTGGAATTAATTCAAAATTATATTAATTTTCTTAGTGTGGTTAACAAAACAGAGCTGCGAGGCTTATTTATATCAATAAATATTCAAGTTTATTGATTTGTTAATCAATTGCTAGTGTCAATGTATCTTCAAAACCCTGTTTGACTGAAGAAATTTACCAAAATTTGGCATTTCAACACGGCAATCTGCCAGATAAATGGATTTTGAAGCTAGAAATATTCATTATTCTTAAGAATTAATTCAAAATTTATATTTATTTTCTTAGTGTGGTTAACAAAACAGAGCTGCCAGGCTTATTTATATGAATAATTATTCAAGTTTATTGATTTGTTAATCAATTGCTAGTGTCAATGTATCATCAAAAACCTGTTTGACTGTAGAAATTTACCAAAATTAGGCATTTCAACATGGCAATCTGCCAGAAAAATGGATTTTCGAGCTGGAATTAATTCAAAATTTATATTTATTTTCTTAGTGTGGTTAACAAAACAGAGCTGCCAGGCTTATTTATATCAATAATTGTTCAAGTTTATTGATTTGTTAATCAATTGCTAGTGTCAATGTATCTTTAAAACCCTGTTTGACTGAAGAAATTTACCAAAATTTGGCATTTCAACACGGCAATCTGCCAGATAAATGGATTTTGGAGCTGAAATTAATTTAAAATTTATATTTATTTTCTTAGTGTGGTTAACAAAACAGAGCATCCAGGCTTATTTATATCAATAAATATTTAAGTTTATTGATTTGTTAATCAATTGCTAGTGTCAATGTATCTTCAAAACCCTGTTTGACTGAAGAAATTTACCAAAATTTGGCATTTCAACACGGCAATCTGCCAGATTCATGGATTTTGGAGCTGGAAATATTCATTATTCTTAAGAATTAATTCAAAATTTATATTTATTTTCTTAGTGTGGTTAACAAAACAGAGCTGCCAGGCTTATTTATATCAATAATTATTAAAGTTTATTGATTTGTTAATCAATTGCTAGTGTCAATGTATCTTGAAACCCTGTTTGACTGAAGAGGTTTACCAAAATTTGGCATTTCAACACGGCAATCTGCCAGATAAATGGATTTTGGAGCTGGAAATATTCATTATTCTTAAGAATTAATTCAAAATTTATATTTATTTTCTTAGTGTGGTTAACAAAACAGAGCTGCCAGGCTTATTTATATCAATAATTATTAAAGTTTATTGATTTGTTAATCAATTGCTAGTGTCAATGTATCTTGAAACCCTGTTTGACTGAAGAAATTTACCAAAATTTGGCATTTCAACAAGGCAATCTGCTAGATAAATGGATTTTAGAGCTGGAATTAATTCAAAATTTATATTTATTTTCTTAGTGTGGTTAAAAACAGAGCTGCCAGGCTTATTTATATGAATAATTATTCAAGTTTATTGATTTGTTAATCAATTGCATTGTATCTTCAAAAACCTGTTTGACTGTAGAAATTTACCAAAATTTGGCATTTCAACATGGCAATCTGCCAGAAAAATGGATTTTGGAGCTGGAATTAATTTAAAATTTATATTTATCTTCTTAGTGTGGTTAAGAAAACAGAGCTGCCAGGCTTATTTATATCAATAATTATTAAAGTTTATTGATTTGTTAATCAATTGCTAGTGTCAATGTATCTTCAAAACCCTGTTTGACTGAAGAAATTTACCAAAATTTGGCATTTCAACACGGCAATCTGCCAGATAAATGGATTTTCGAGCTGGAAATATTCATTATTCTTATGAATTAATTCAAAATTTATATTTATTTTCTTAGTGTGGTTAACAAAACAGAGCTGCCAGGCTTATTTATATCAATATTTATTAAAGTTTATTGATTTGTTAATCAATTGCTAGTGTCAATGTATCTTCAAAACCCTGTTTGACTGAAGAAATTTACCAAAATTTGGCATTTCAACAAGGCAATCTGCCAGATAAATGGATTTTAGAGCTGGAATTAATTCCAAATTTATATTTATTTTCTTAGTGTGCTTAAGAAAACAGAGCTGCCAGGCTTATTTATATGAATAATTATTCAAGTTTATTGATTTGTTAATCAATTGCTAGTGTCAATGTATCATCAAAAACCTGTTTGACTGTAGAAATTTACCAAAATTAGGCATTTCAACATGGCAATCTGCCAGAAAAATGGATTTTCGAGCTGGAATTAATTCAAAATTTATATTTATTTTCTTAGTGTGGTTAACAAAACAGAGCTGCCAGGCTTATTTATATCAATAATTGTTCAAGTTTATTGATTTGTTAATCAATTGCTAGTGTCAATGTATCTTTAAAACCCTGTTTGACTGAAGATATTTACCAAAATTTGGCATTTCAACACGGCATTCTGCCAGATAAATGGATTTTGGAGCTGGAATTAATTTAAAATTTATATTTATTTTCTTAGTGTGGTTAAGAAAACAGAGTTGCCAGGCTTATTTATATCAATAATTATTCAAGTTTATTGATTTGTTAATCAATTGCTAGTGTCAATGTATCTTCAAAACCCTGTTTGACTGAAGAAATTTACCAAAATTTGGCATTTCAACACGGCAATCTGCCAGATAAATGGATTTTGGAGCTGGAAATATTCATTATTCTTAAGAATTAATTCAAAATTTATATTTATTTTCTTAGTGTGGTTAACAAAACAGAGCTGCCAGGCTTATTTATATCAATAATTATTAAAGTTTATTGATTTTTTAATCAATTGCTAGTGTCAATGTATCTTCAAAATCCTGTTTGACTGAAGAAATTTACCAAAATTTGGCATTTCAACAAGGCAATCTGCCAGATAAATGGATTTTAGAGCTGGAATTAATTCTAAATTTATATTTATTTTCTTAGTGTGGTTAACAAAACAGAGCTGCCAGGCTTATTTATATCAATAATTATTCAAGTTTATTGATTTGTTAATCAATTGCTAGTGTCAATGTAACTTCAAAATCCTGTTTGACTGAAGAAATTTAGCAAAATTTGGCATTTCAACAAGGCAATCTGCCAGATAAATGGATTTTAGAGCTGGAATTAATTCAAAATTTATATTTATTTTCTTAGTGTGGTTAACAAAACAGAGCTGCCAGGCTTATTTATATCAATAAGTATTCAAGTTTATTGATTTGTTAATCAATTGCTAGTGTCAATGTATCTTCAAAACCCTGTTTGACTGAAGAAATTTACCAAAATTTGGCATTTCAACACGGCAATCTGCCAGATAAATGGATTTTGGAGCTGGAAATATTCATTATTCTTAAGAATTAATTCAAAATTTACATTTATTTTCTTAGTGTGGTTAACAAAACAGAGCTGCCAGGCTTATTTATATCAATATTTATTAAAGTTTATTGATTTCTTAATCAATTGCTAGTGTCAATGTATCTTCAAAACCCTGTTTGACTGAAGAAATTTACCAAAATTTGGCATTTCAACACGGCAATCTGAAAGATAAATGGATTTTGGAGCTGGAATTAATTCAAAATTTATATTAATTTTCTTAGTGTGGTTAACAAAACAGAGCTGCGAGGCTTATTTATATCAATAAATATTCAAGTTTATTGATTTGTTAATCAATTGCTAGTGTCAATGTATCTTCAAAACCCTGTTTGACTGAAGAAATTTACCAAAATTTGGCATTTCAACAAGGCAATCTGCCAGATAAATGGATTTTAGAGCTGGAATTAATTCAAAATTTATATTTATTTTCTTAGTGTGGTTAACAAAACAGAGCTGCCAGGCTTATTTATATCAATAAGTATTCAAGTTTATTGATTTGTTAATCAATTGCTAGTGTCAATGTATCTTCAAAACCCTGTTTGACTGAAGAAATTTACCAAAATTTGGCATTTCAACACGGCAATCTGCCAGATAAATGGATTTTGGAGCTGGAAATATTCATTATTCTTAAGAATTAATTCAAAATTTACATTTATTTTCTTAGTGTGGTTAACAAAACAGAGCTGCCAGGCTTATTTATATCAATAATTATTCAAGTTTATTGATTTGTTAATCAATTGCTAGTGTCAATGTTTCTTCAAAACCCTGTTTGACTGAAGAAATTTACCAAAATTTGGCATTTCAACACGGCAATCTGAAAGATAAATGGATTTTGGAGCTGGAATTAATTCAAAATTTATATTAATTTTCTTAGTGTGGTTAACAAAACAGAGCTGCGAGGCTTATTTATATCAATAAATATTCAAGTTTATTGATTTGTTAATCAATTGCTAGTGTCAATGTATCTTCAAAACCCTGTTTGACTGAAGAAATTTACCAAAATTTGGCATTTCAACACGGCAATCTGCCAGATAAATGGATTTTGGAGCTGAAATTAATTTAAAATTTATATTTATTTTCTTAGTGTGGTTAACAAAACAGAGCATTCAGGCTTATTTATATCAATAAATATTTAAGTTTATTGATTTGTTAATCAATTGCTAGTGTCAATGTATCTTCAAAACCCTGTTTGACTGAAGAAATTTACCAAAATTTGGCATTTCAACACGGCAATCTGCCAGATTCATGGATTTTGGAGCTGGAAATATTCATTATTCTTAAGAATTAATTCAAAATTTATATTTATTTTCTTAGTGTGGTTAACAAAACAGAGCTGCCAGGCTTATTTATATCAATAATTATTAAAGTTTATTGATTTGTTAATCAATTGCTAGTGTCAATGTATCTTGAAACCCTGTTTGACTGAAGAGGTTTACCAAAATTTGGCATTTCAACACGGCAATCTGCCAGATAAATGGATTTTGGAGCTGGAAATATTCATTATTCTTAAGAATTAATTCAAAATTTACATTTATTTTCTTAGTGTGGTTAACAAAACAGAGCTGCCAGGCTTATTTATATCAATATTTATTAAAGTTTATTGATTTCTTAATCAATTGCTAGTGTCAATGTATCTTCAAAATCCTGTTTGACTGTAGAAATTTACCAAAATTTGGCATTTCAACATGGCAATCTGCCAGAAAAATGGATTTTGGAGCTGGAATTAATTCAAAATTTATATTTATTTTCTTAGTGTGGTTAACAAAACAGAGCTGCCAGGCTTATTTATATCAATAATTATTAAAGTTTATTGATTTGTTAATCAATTGCTATTGTCAATGTATCTTCAAAATCCTGTTTGACTGAAGAAATTTACCAAAATTTGGCATTTCAACTCGGCAATCTGCCAGATAAATGGATTTTGGAACTGGAATTAATTCAAAATTTATATTTATTTTCTTAGTGTGGTCAACAAAACAGAGCTGCCAGGCTTATTTATATCAATAATTATTCAAGTTTATTGATTTGTTAATCAATTGCTAGTGTCAATGTATCTTCAAAACCCTGTTTGACTGAAGAAATTTACCAAAATTTGGCATTTCAACACGGCAATCTGCCAGATAAATGGATTTTGGAGCTGGAAATATTCATTATTCTTAAGAATTAATTCAAAATTTATATTTATTTTCTTAGTGTGGTTAACAAAACAGAGCTGCCAGGCTTATTTATATCAATAATTATTAAAGTTTATTGATTTTTTAATCAATTGCTAGTGTCAATGTATCTTCAAAATCCTGTTTGACTGAAGAAATTTACCAAAATTTGGCATTTCAACAAGGCAATCTGCCAGATAAATGGATTTTAGAGCTGGAATTAATTCTAAATTTATATTTATTTTCTTAGTGTGGTTAACAAAACAGAGCTGCCAGGCTTATTTATATCAATAATTATTCAAGTTTATTGATTTGTTAATCAATTGCTAGTGTCAATGTAACTTCAAAATCCTGTTTGACTGAAGAAATTTAGCAAAATTTGGCATTTCAACAAGGCAATCTGCCAGATAAATGGATTTTAGAGCTGGAATTAATTCAAAATTTATATTTATTTTCTTAGTGTGGTTAACAAAACAGAGCTGCCAGGCTTATTTATATCAATAAGTATTCAAGTTTATTGATTTGTTAATCAATTGCTAGTGTCAATGTATCTTCAAAACCCTGTTTGACTGAAGAAATTTACCAAAATTTGGCATTTCAACACGGCAATCTGCCAGATAAATGGATTTTGGAGCTGGAAATATTCATTATTCTTAAGAATTAATTCAAAATTTACATTTATTTTCTTAGTGTGGTTAACAAAACAGAGCTGCCAGGCTTATTTATATCAATATTTATTAAAGTTTATTGATTTCTTAATCAATTGCTAGTGTCAATGTATCTTCAAAATCCTGTTTGACTGTAGAAATTTACCAAAATTTGGCATTTCAACATGGCAATCTGCCAGAAAAATGGATTTTGGAGCTGGAATTAATTCAAAATTTATATTTATTTTCTTAGTGTGGTTAACAAAACAGAGCTGCCAGGCTTATTTATATCAATAATTATTCAAGTTTATTGATTTGTTAATCAATTGCTAGTGTCAATGTTTCTTCAAAACCCTGTTTGACTGAAGAAATTTACCAAAATTTGGCATTTCAACACGGCAATCTGAAAGATAAATGGATTTTGGAGCTGGAATTAATTCAAAATTTATATTAATTTTCTTAGTGTGGTTAACAAAACAGAGCTGCGAGGCTTATTTATATCAATAAATATTCAAGTTTATTGATTTGTTAATCAATTGCTAGTGTCAATGTATCTTCAAAACCCTGTTTGACTGAAGAAATTTACCAAAATTTGGCATTTCAACACGGCAATCTGCCAGATAAATGGATTTTGAAGCTAGAAATATTCATTATTCTTAAGAATTAATTCAAAATTTATATTTATTTTCTTAGTGTGGTTAACAAAACAGAGCTGCCAGGCTTATTTATATGAATAATTATTCAAGTTTATTAATTTGTTAATCAATTGCTAGTGTCAATGTATCATCAAAAACCTGTTTGACTGTAGAAATTTACCAAAATTAGGCATTTCAACATGGCAATCTGCCAGAAAAATGGATTTTCGAGCTGGAATTAATTCAAAATTTATATTTATTTTCTTAGTGTGGTTAACAAAACAGAGCTGCCAGGCTTATTTATATCAATAATTGTTCAAGTTTATTGATTTGTTAATCAATTGCTAGTGTCAATGTATCTTTAAAACCCTGTTTGACTGAAGAAATTTACCAAAATTTGGCATTTCAACACGGCAATCTGCCAGATAAATGGATTTTGGAGCTGAAATTAATTTAAAATTTATATTTATTTTCTTAGTGTGGTTAACAAAACAGAGCATCCAGGCTTATTTATATCAATAAATATTTAAGTTTATTGATTTGTTAATCAATTGCTAGTGTCAATGTATCTTCAAAACCCTGTTTGACTGAAGAAATTTACCAAAATTTGGCATTTCAACACGGCAATTTGCCAGATTCATGGATTTTGGAGCTGGAAATATTCATTATTCTTAAGAATTAATTCAAAATTTATATTTATTTTCTTAGTGTGGTTAACAAAACAGAGCTGCCAGGCTTATTTATATCAATAATTATTAAAGTTTATTGATTTGTTAATCAATTGCTAGTGTCAATGTATCTTGAAACCCTGTTTGACTGAAGAGGTTTACCAAAATTTGGCATTTCAACACGGCAATCTGCCAGATAAATGGATTTTGGAGCTGGAAATAATTCAAAATTTATATTTATTTTCTTAGTGTGGTTAACAAAACAGAGCTGCCAGGCTTATTTATATCAATAATTATTAAAGTTTATTGATTTGTTAATCAATTGCTATTGTCAATGTATCTTCAAAATCCTGTTTGACTGAAGAAATTTACCAAAATTTGGCATTTCAACTCGGCAATCTGCCAGATAAATGGATTTTGGAACTGGAATTAATTCAAAATTTATATTTATTTTCTTAGTGTGGTCAACAAAACAGAGCTGCCAGGCTTATTTATATCAATAATTATTCAAGTTTATTGATTTGTTAATCAATTGCTAGTGTCAATGTATCTTCAAAATCCTGTTTGACTGAAGAAATTTACCAAAATTTGGCATTTCAACACGGCAATCTGCCAGATAAATGGATTTTGGAGTTGGAATTAATTCAAAATTTATATTTATTTTCTTAGTGTGGTTAACAAAACAGAGCTGCCAGGCTTATTTATATCAATAATTATTAAAGTTTATTGATTTGTTAATCAATTGCTAGTGTCAATGTATCTTGAAACCCTGTTCGACTGAAGAGGTTTACCAAAATTTGGCATTTCAACACGGCAATCTGCCAGATAAATGGATTTTGGAGCTGGAAATATTCATTATTCTTAAGAATTAATTCAAAATTTACATTTATTTTCTTAGTGTGGTTAACAAAACAGAGCTGCCAGGCTTATTTATATCAATATTTATTAAAGTTTATTGATTTCTTAATCAATTGCTAGTGTCAATGTATCTTCAAAATCCTGTTTGACTGTAGAAATTTACCAAAATTTGGCATTTCAACATGGCAATCTGCCAGAAAAATGGATTTTGGAGCTGGAATTAATTCAAAATTTATATTTATTTTCTTAGTGTGGTTAACAAAACAGAGCTGCCAGGCTTATTTATATCAATAATTATTAAAGTTTATTGATTTGTTAATCAATTGCTATTGTCAATGTATCTTCAAAATCCTGTTTGACTGAAGAAATTTACCAAAATTTGGCATTTCAACTCGGCAATCTGCCAGATAAATGGATTTTGGAACTGGAATTAATTCAAAATTTATATTTATTTTCTTAGTGTGGTCAACAAAACAGAGCTGCCAGGCTTATTTATATCAATAATTATTCAAGTTTATTGATTTGTTAATCAATTGCTAGTGTCAATGTATCTTCAAAACCCTGTTTGACTGAAGTAATTTACCAAAATTTGGCATTTCAACACGGCAATCTGCCAGATAAATGGATTTTGGAGCTGGAAATATTCATTATTCTTAAGAATTAATTCAAAATTTATATTTATTTTCTTAGTGTGGTTAACAAAACAGAGCTGCCAGGCTTATTTATATCAATAAATATTTAAGTTTATTGATTTGTTAATCAATTGCTAGTGTCAATGTATCTTCAAAACCCTGTTTGACTGAAGAAATTTACCAAAATTTGGCATTTCAACACGGCAATTTGCCAGATTCATGGATTTTGGAGCTGGAAATATTCATTATTCTTAAGAATTAATTCAAAATTTATATTTATTTTCTTAGTGTGGTTAACAAAACAGAGCTGCCAGGCTTATTTATATCAATAATTATTAAAGTTTATTGATTTGTTAATCAATTGCTAGTGTCAATGTATCTTGAAACCCTGTTTGACTGAAGAGGTTTACCAAAATTTGGCATTTCAACACGGCAATCTGCCAGATAAATGGATTTTGGAGCTGGAAATAATTCAAAATTTATATTTATTTTCTTAGTGTGGTTAACAAAACAGAGCTGCCAGGCTTATTTATATCAATAATTATTAAAGTTTATTGATTTGTTAATCAATTGCTAGTGTCAATGTATCTTGAAACCCTGTTCGACTGAAGAGGTTTACCAAAATTTGGCATTTCAACACGGCAATCTGCCAGATAAATGGATTTTGGAGCTGGAAATATTCATTATTCTTAAGAATTAATTCAAAATTTACATTTATTTTCTTAGTGTGGTTAACAAAACAGAGCTGCCAGGCTTATTTATATCAATATTTATTAAAGTTTATTGATTTCTTAATCAATTGCTAGTGTCAATGTATCTTCAAAATCCTGTTTGACTGTAGAAATTTACCAAAATTTGGCATTTCAACATGGCAATCTGCCAGAAAAATGGATTTTGGAGCTGGAATTAATTCAAAATTTATATTTATTTTCTTAGTGTGGTTAACAAAACAGAGCTGCCAGGCTTATTTATATCAATAATTATTAAAGTTTATTGATTTGTTAATCAATTGCTATTGTCAATGTATCTTCAAAATCCTGTTTGACTGAAGAAATTTACCAAAATTTGGCATTTCAACTCGGCAATCTGCCAGATAAATGGATTTTGGAACTGGAATTAATTCAAAATTTATATTTATTTTCTTAGTGTGGTCAACAAAACAGAGCTGCCAGGCTTATTTATATCAATAATTATTCAAGTTTATTGATTTGTTAATCAATTGCTAGTGTCAATGTATCTTCAAAACCCTGTTTGACTGAAGTAATTTACCAAAATTTGGCATTTCAACACGGCAATCTGCCAGATAAATGGATTTTGGAGCTGGAAATATTCATTATTCTTAAGAATTAATTCAAAATTTATATTTATTTTCTTAGTGTGGTTAACAAAACAGAGCTGCCAGGCTTATTTATATCAATAAATATTTAAGTTTATTGATTTGTTAATCAATTGCTAGTGTCAATGTATCTTCAAAACCCTGTTTGACTGAAGAAATTTACCAAAATTTGGCATTTCAACACGGCAATTTGCCAGATTCATGGATTTTGGAGCTGGAAATATTCATTATTCTTAAGAATTAATTCAAAATTTATATTTATTTTCTTAGTGTGGTTAACAAAACAGAGCTGCCAGGCTTATTTATATCAATAATTATTAAAGTTTATTGATTTGTTAATCAATTGCTAGTGTCAATGTATCTTGAAACCCTGTTTGACTGAAGAGGTTTACCAAAATTTGGCATTTCAACACGGCAATCTGCCAGATAAATGGATTTTGGAGCTGGAAATAATTCAAAATTTATATTTATTTTCTTAGTGTGGTTAACAAAACAGAGCTGCCAGGCTTATTTATATCAATAATTATTAAAGTTTATTGATTTGTTAATCAATTGCTATTGTCAATGTATCTTCAAAATCCTGTTTGACTGAAGAAATTTACCAAAATTTGGCATTTCAACTCGGCAATCTGCCAGATAAATGGATTTTGGAACTGGAATTAATTCAAAATTTATATTTATTTTCTTAGTGTGGTCAACAAAACAGAGCTGCCAGGCTTATTTATATCAATAATTATTCAAGTTTATTGATTTGTTAATCAATTGCTAGTGTCAATGTATCTTCAAAATCCTGTTTGACTGAAGAAATTTACCAAAATTTGGCATTTCAACACGGCAATCTGCCAGATAAATGGATTTTGGAGTTGGAATTAATTCAAAATTTATATTTATTTTCTTAGTGTGGTTAACAAAACAGAGCTGCCAGGCTTATTTATATCAATAATTATTAAAGTTTATTGATTTGTTAATCAATTGCTAGTGTCAATGTATCTTGAAACCCTGTTCGACTGAAGAGGTTTACCAAAATTTGGCATTTCAACACGGCAATCTGCCAGATAAATGGATTTTGGAGCTGGAAATATTCATTATTCTTAAGAATTAATTCAAAATTTACATTTATTTTCTTAGTGTGGTTAACAAAACAGAGCTGCCAGGCTTATTTATATCAATATTTATTAAAGTTTATTGATTTCTTAATCAATTGCTAGTGTCAATGTATCTTCAAAATCCTGTTTGACTGTAGAAATTTACCAAAATTTGGCATTTCAACATGGCAATCTGCCAGAAAAATGGATTTTGGAGCTGGAATTAATTCAAAATTTATATTTATTTTCTTAGTGTGGTTAACAAAACAGAGCTGCCAGGCTTATTTATATCAATAATTATTAAAGTTTATTGATTTGTTAATCAATTGCTATTGTCAATGTATCTTCAAAATCCTGTTTGACTGAAGAAATTTACCAAAATTTGGCATTTCAACTCGGCAATCTGCCAGATAAATGGATTTTGGAACTGGAATTAATTCAAAATTTATATTTATTTTCTTAGTGTGGTCAACAAAACAGAGCTGCCAGGCTTATTTATATCAATAATTATTCAAGTTTATTGATTTGTTAATCAATTGCTAGTGTCAATGTATCTTCAAAACCCTGTTTGACTGAAGTAATTTACCAAAATTTGGCATTTCAACACGGCAATCTGCCAGATAAATGGATTTTGGAGCTGGAAATATTCATTATTCTTAAGAATTAATTCAAAATTTATATTTATTTTCTTAGTGTGGTTAACAAAACAGAGCTGCCAGGCTTATTTATATCAATAATTATTAAAGTTTATTGATTTTTTAATCAATTGCTAGTGTCAATGTATCTTCAAAATCCTGTTTGACTGAAGAAATTTACCAAAATTTGGCATTTCAACAAGGCAATCTGCCAGATAAATGGATTTTAGAGCTGGAATTAATTCTAAATTTATATTTATTTTCTTAGTGTGGTTAACAAAACAGAGCTGCCAGGCTTATTTATATCAATAATTATTCAAGTTTATTGATTTGTTAATCAATTGCTAGTGTCAATGTAACTTCAAAATCCTGTTTGACTGAAGAAATTTAGCAAAATTTGGCATTTCAACAAGGCAATCTGCCAGATAAATGGATTTTAGAGCTGGAATTAATTCAAAATTTATATTTATTTTCTTAGTGTGGTTAACAAAACAGAGCTGCCAGGCTTATTTATATCAATAAGTATTCAAGTTTATTGATTTGTTAATCAATTGCTAGTGTCAATGTATCTTCAAAACCCTGTTTGACTGAAGAAATTTACCAAAATTTGGCATTTCAACACGGCAATCTGCCAGATAAATGGATTTTGGAGCTGGAAATATTCATTATTCTTAAGAATTAATTCAAAATTTACATTTATTTTCTTAGTGTGGTTAACAAAACAGAGCTGCCAGGCTTATTTATATCAATATTTATTAAAGTTTATTGATTTCTTAATCAATTGCTAGTGTCAATGTATCTTCAAAATCCTGTTTGACTGTAGAAATTTACCAAAATTTGGCATTTCAACATGGCAATCTGCCAGAAAAATGGATTTTGGAGCTGGAATTAATTCAAAATTTATATTTATTTTCTTAGTGTGGTTAACAAAACAGAGCTGCCAGGCTTATTTATATCAATAATTATTCAAGTTTATTGATTTGTTAATCAATTGCTAGTGTCAATGTTTCTTCAAAACCCTGTTTGACTGAAGAAATTTACCAAAATTTGGCATTTCAACACGGCAATCTGAAAGATAAATGGATTTTGGAGCTGGAATTAATTCAAAATTTATATTAATTTTCTTAGTGTGGTTAACAAAACAGAGCTGCGAGGCTTATTTATATCAATAAATATTCAAGTTTATTGATTTGTTAATCAATTGCTAGTGTCAATGTATCTTCAAAACCCTGTTTGACTGAAGAAATTTACCAAAATTTGGCATTTCAACACGGCAATCTGCCAGATAAATGGATTTTGAAGCTAGAAATATTCATTATTCTTAAGAATTAATTCAAAATTTATATTTATTTTCTTAGTGTGGTTAACAAAACAGAGCTGCCAGGCTTATTTATATGAATAATTATTCAAGTTTATTGATTTGTTAATCAATTGCTAGTGTCAATGTATCATCAAAAACCTGTTTGACTGTAGAAATTTACCAAAATTAGGCATTTCAACATGGCAATCTGCCAGAAAAATGGATTTTCGAGCTGGAATTAATTCAAAATTTATATTTATTTTCTTAGTGTGGTTAACAAAACAGAGCTGCCAGGCTTATTTATATCAATAATTGTTCAAGTTTATTGATTTGTTAATCAATTGCTAGTGTCAATGTATCTTTAAAACCCTGTTTGACTGAAGAAATTTACCAAAATTTGGCATTTCAACACGGCAATCTGCCAGATAAATGGATTTTGGAGCTGAAATTAATTTAAAATTTATATTTATTTTCTTAGTGTGGTTAACAAAACAGAGCATCCAGGCTTATTTATATCAATAAATATTTAAGTTTATTGATTTGTTAATCAATTGCTAGTGTCAATGTATCTTCAAAACCCTGTTTGACTGAAGAAATTTACCAAAATTTGGCATTTCAACACGGCAATTTGCCAGATTCATGGATTTTGGAGCTGGAAATATTCATTATTCTTAAGAATTAATTCAAAATTTATATTTATTTTCTTAGTGTGGTTAACAAAACAGAGCTGCCAGGCTTATTTATATCAATAATTATTAAAGTTTATTGATTTGTTAATCAATTGCTAGTGTCAATGTATCTTGAAACCCTGTTTGACTGAAGAGGTTTACCAAAATTTGGCATTTCAACACGGCAATCTGCCAGATAAATGGATTTTGGAGCTGGAAATAATTCAAAATTTATATTTATTTTCTTAGTGTGGTTAACAAAACAGAGCTGCCAGGCTTATTTATATCAATAATTATTAAAGTTTATTGATTTGTTAATCAATTGCTATTGTCAATGTATCTTCAAAATCCTGTTTGACTGAAGAAATTTACCAAAATTTGGCATTTCAACTCGGCAATCTGCCAGATAAATGGATTTTGGAACTGGAATTAATTCAAAATTTATATTTATTTTCTTAGTGTGGTCAACAAAACAGAGCTGCCAGGCTTATTTATATCAATAATTTTTCAAGTTTATTGATTTGTTAATCAATTGCTAGTGTCAATGTATCTTCAAAATCCTGTTTGACTGAAGAAATTTACCAAAATTTGGCATTTCAACACGGCAATCTGCCAGATAAATGGATTTTGGAGTTGGAATTAATTCAAAATTTATATTTATTTTCTTAGTGTGGTTAACAAAACAGAGCTGCCAGGCTTATTTATATGAATAATTGTTCAAGTTTATTGATTTGTTAATCAATTGCTAGTGTCAATGTATCTTTAAAACCCTGTTTGACTGAAGAAATTTACCAAAATTTGGCATTTCAACACGGCATTCTGCCAGATAAATGGATTTTGGAGCTGGAATTAATTTAAAATTTATATTTATTTTCTTAGTGTGGTTAACAAAACAGAGCATCCAGGCTTATTTATATCAATAAATATTTAAGTTTATTGATTTGTTAATCAATTGCTAGTGTCAATGTATCTTCAAAATCCTGTTTGACTGAAGAAATTTACCAAAATTTGGCATTTCAACAAGGCAATCTGCCAGAAAAATGGATTTTAGAGCTGGAATTAATTCTAAATTTATATTTATTTTCTTAGTGTGGTTAACAAAACAGAGCTGCCAGGCTTATAAATATCAATAATTATTCAAGTTTTTTGATTTGTTAATCAATTGCTAGTGTCAATGTATCTTTAAAACCCTGTTTGACTGAAGAAATTTACCAAAATTTGGAATTTCAACACGGCAATCTATCAGATAAATGGATTTTGGAGCTGGAATTAATTTAAAATTTATATTTATTTTCTTAGTGTGGTTAACAAAACAGAGGTGCCAGGCTTATTAATATCAATAATTATTCAAGTTTATTGATTTGTTAATCAATTGCTAGTGTCAATGTATCTTCAAAATCCTGTTTGACTGAAGAAATTTACCAAAATTTGGCATTTCAACAAGGCAATCTGCCAGATAAATGGATTTTAGAGCTGGAATTAATTCAAAATTTATATTTATTTTCTTAGTGTGGTTAACAAAACAGAGCTGCCAGGCTTATTTATATCAATAAGTATTCAAGTTTATTGATTTGTTAATCAATTGCTAGTGTCATTGTATCTTCAAAACCCTGTTTGACTGAAGAAATTTACCAAAATTTGGCATTTCAACACGGCAATCTGCCAGATAAATGGATTTTGGAGCTGGAAATATTCATTATTCTTAAGAATTAATTCAAAATTTATATTTATTTTCTTAGTGTGGTTAACAAAACAGAGCTGCCAGGCTTATTTATATCAATATTTATTAAAGTTTATTGATTTGTTAATCAATTGCTAGTGTCAATGTATCTTCAAAATCCTGTTTGACTGTAGAAATTTACCAAAATTTGGCATTTCAACACGGCAATCTGAAAGTTAAATGGATTTTGGAGCTGGAATTAATTCAAAATTTATATTAATTTTCTTAGTGTGGTTAACAAAACAGAGCTGCGAGGCTTATTTATATCAATAAATATTCAAGTTTATTGATTTGTTAATCAATTGCTAGTTTCAATGTATCTTCAAAACCCTGTTTGACTGAAGAAATTTACCAAAATTTGGCATTTCAACACGGCAATCTGCCAGATAAATGGATTTTGAAGCTGGAAATATTCATTATTCTTAAGAATTAATTCAAAATTTATATTTATTTTCTTAGTGTGGTTAACAAAACAGAGCTGCCAGGCTTATTTATATCAATAATTATTCAAGTTTATTGATTTGTCAATCAATTGCTAGTGTCAATGTATCTTCAAAATCCTGTTTGACTGTAGAAATTTACCAAAATTTGGCATTTCAACATGGCAATCTGCCAGAAAAATGGATTTTGGAGCTGGAATTAATTCAAAATTTATATTTATTTTCTTAGTGTGGTTAACAAAACAGAGCTGCCAGGCTTATTTATATCAATAATTATTCAAGTTTATTGATTTGTTAATCAATTGCTAGTGTCAATGTTTCTTCAAAACCCTGTTTGACTGAAGAAATTTACCAAAATTTGGCATTTCAACACGGCAATCTGAAAGATAAATGGATTTTGGAGCTGGAATTAATTCAAAATTTATATTAATTTTCTTAATGTGGTTAACAAAACAGAGCTGCGAGGCTTATTTATATCAATAAATATTCAAGTTTATTGATTTGTTAATCAATTGCTAGTGTCAATGTATCTTCAAAACCCTGTTTGACTGAAGAAATTTACCAAAATTTGGCATTTCAACACGGCAATCTGCCAGATAAATGGATTTTGAAGCTAGAAATATTCATTATTCTTAAGAATTAATTCAAAATTTATATTTATTTTCTTAGTGTGGTTAACAAAACAGAGCTGCCAGGCTTATTTATATGAATAATTATTCAAGTTTATTGATTTGTTAATCAATTGCTAGTGTCAATGTATCATCAAAAACCTGTTTGACTGTAGAAATTTACCAAAATTAGGCATTTCAACATGGCAATCTGCCAGAAAAATGGATTTTCGAGCTGGAATTAATTCAAAATTTATATTTATTTTCTTAGTGTGGTTAACAAAACAGAGCTGCCAGGCTTATTTATATCAATAATTGTTCAAGTTTATTGATTTGTTAATCAATTGCTAGTGTCAATGTATCTTTAAAACCCTGTTTGACTGAAGAAATTTACCAAAATTTGGCATTTCAACACGGCAATCTGCCAGATAAATGGATTTTGGAGCTGGAATTAATTTAAAATTTATATTTATTTTCTTAGTGTGGTTAACAAAACAGAGCATCCAGGCTTATTTATATCAATAAATATTTAAGTTTATTGATTTGTTAATCAATTGCTAGTGTCAATGTATCTTCAAAACCCTGTTTGACTGAAGAAATTTACCAAAATTTGGCATTTCAACACGGCAATCTGCCAGATTCATGGATTTTGGAGCTGGAAATATTCATTATTCTTAAGAATTAATTCAAAATTTATATTTATTTTCTTAGTGTGGTTAACAAAACAGAGCTGCCAGGCTTATTTATATCAATAATTATTAAAGTTTATTGATTTGTTAATCAATTGCTAGTGTCAATGTATCTTGAAACCCTGTTTGACTGAAGAGGTTTACCAAAATTTGGCATTTCAACACGGCAATCTGCCAGATAAATGGATTTTGGAGCTGGAAATATTCATTATTCTTAAGAATTAATTCAAAATTTACATTTATTTTCTTAGTGTGGTTAACAAAACAGAGCTGCCAGGCTTATTTATATCAATATTTATTAAAGTTTATTGATTTCTTAATCAATTGCTAGTGTCAATGTATCTTCAAAATCCTGTTTGACTGTAGAAATTTACCAAAATTTGGCATTTCAACATGGCAATCTGCCAGAAAAATGGATTTTGGAGCTGGAATTAATTCAAAATTTATATTTATTTTCTTAGTGTGGTTAACAAAACAGAGCTGCCAGGCTTATTTATATCAATAATTATTAAAGATTATTGATTTGTTAATCAATTGCTAGTGTCAATGTATCTTCAAAACCCTGTTTGACTGAAGAAATTTACCAAAATTTGGCATTTCAACACGGCAATCTGAAAGTTAAATGGATTTTGGAGCTGGAATTAATTCAAAATTTATATTAATTTTCTTAGTGTGGTTAACAAAACAGAGCTGCCAGGCTTATTTATATCAATAAATATTCAAGTTTATTGATTTGTTAATCAATTGCTAGTGTCAATGTATCTTCAAAACCCTGTTTGACTGAAGAAATTTACCAAAATTTGGCATTTCAACACGGCAATCTGCCAGATAAATGGATTTTGAAGCTGGAAATATTCATTATTCTTAAGAATTAATTCAAAATTTATATTTATTTTCTTAGTGTGGTTAACAAAACAGAGCTGCCAGGCTTATTTATATCAATAATTATTCAAGTTTATTGATTTGTCAATCAATTGCTAGTGTCAATGTATCTTCAAAATCCTGTTTGACTGTAGAAATTTACCAAAATTTGGCATTTCAACATGGCAATCTGCCAGAAAAATGGATTTTGGAGCTGGAATTAATTCAAAATTTATATTTATTTTCTTAGTGTGGTTAACAAAACAGAGCTGCCAGGCTTATTTATATCAATAATTATTCAAGTTTATTGATTTGTTAATCAATTGCTAGTGTCAATGTTTCTTCAAAACCCTGTTTGACTGAAGAAATTTACCAAAATTTGGCATTTCAACACGGCAATCTGAAAGATAAATGGATTTTGGAGCTGGAATTAATTCAAAATTTATATTAATTTTCTTAGTGTGGTTAACAAAACAGAGCTGCGAGGCTTATTTATATCAATAAATATTCAAGTTTATTGATTTGTTAATCAATTGCTAGTGTCAATGTATCTTCAAAACCCTGTTTGACTGAAGAAATTTACCAAAATTTGGCATTTCAACACGGCAATCTGAAAGTTAAATGGATTTTGGAGCTGGAATTAATTCAAAATTTATATTAATTTTCTTAGTGTGGTTAACAAAACAGAGCTGCGAGGCTTATTTATATCAATAATTATTCAAGTTTATTGATTTGTTAATCAATTGCTAGTGTCAATGTATCTTCAAAATCCTGTTTGACTGAAGAAATTTACCAAAATTTGGCATTTCAACATGGCAATCTGCCAGAAAAATGGATTTTGGAGCTGGAATTAATTCAAAATTTATATTTATTTTCTTAGTGTGGTTAACAAAACAGAGCTGCCAGGCTTATTTATATCAATAATTATTCAAGTTTATTGATTTGTTAATCAATTGCTAGTGTCAATGTTTCTTCAAAACCCTGTTTGACTGAAGAAATTTACCAAAATTTGGCATTTCAACATGGCAATCTGCCAGAAAAATGGATTTTGGAGCTGGAATTAATTCAAAATTTATATTTATTTTCTTAGTGTGGTTAACAAAACAGAGCTGCCAGGCTTATTTATATCAATAATTATTCAAGTTTATTGATTTGTTAATCAATTGCTAGTGTCAATGTTTCTTCAAAACCCTGTTTGACTGAAGAAATTTACCAAAATTTGGCATTTCAACACGGCAATCTGAAAGATAAATGGATTTTGGAGCTGGAATTAATTCAAAATTTATATTAATTTTCTTAGTGTGGTTAACAAAACAGAGCTGCGAGGCTTATTTATATCAATAAATATTCAAGTTTATTGATTTGTTAATCAATTGCTAGTGTCAATGTATCTTCAAAACCCTGTTTGACTGAAGAAATTTACCAAAATTTGGCATTTCAACACGGCAATCTGCCAGATAAATGGATTTTGAAGCTAGAAATATTCATTATTCTTAAGAATTAATTCAAAATTTACATTTATTTTCTTAGTGTGGTTAACAAAACAGAGCTGCCAGGCTTATTTATATCAATATTTATTAAAGTTTATTGATTTCTTAATCAATTGCTAGTGTCAATGTATCTTCAAAATCCTGTTTGACTGTAGAAATTTACCAAAATTTGGCATTTCAACATGGCAATCTGCCAGAAAAATGGATTTTGGAGCTGGAATTAATTCAAAATTTATATTTATTTTCTTAGTGTGGTTAACAAAACAGAGCTGCCAGGCTTATTTATATCAATAATTATTAAAGTTTATTGATTTGTTAATCAATTGCTATTGTCAATGTATCTTCAAAATCCTGTTTGACTGAAGAAATTTACCAAAATTTGGCATTTCAACTCGGCAATCTGCCAGATAAATGGATTTTGGAACTGGAATTAATTCAAAATTTATATTTATTTTCTTAGTGTGGTCAACAAAACAGAGCTGCCAGGCTTATTTATATCAATAATTATTCAAGTTTATTGATTTGTTAATCAATTGCTAGTGTCAATGTATCTTCAAAATCCTGTTTGACTGAAGAAATTTACCAAAATTTGGCATTTCAACACGGCAATCTGCCAGATAAATGGATTTTGGAGTTGGAATTAATTCAAAATTTATATTTATTTTCTTAGTGTGGTTAACAAAACAGAGCTGCCAGGCTTATTTATATGAGTAATTGTTCAAGTTTATTGATTTGTTAATCAATTGCTAGTGTCAATGTATCTTTAAAACCCTGTTTGACTGAAGAAATTTACCAAAATTTGGCATTTCAACACGGCATTCTGCCAGATAAATGGATTTTGGAGCTGGAATTAATTTAAAATTTATATTTATTTTCTTAGTGTGGTTAACAAAACAGAGCATCCAGGCTTATTTATATCAATAAATATTTAAGTTTATTGATTTGTTAATCAATTGCTAGTGTCAATGTATCTTCAAAATCCTGTTTGACTGAAGAAATTTACCAAAATTTGGCATTTCAACAAGGCAATCTGCCAGAAAAATGGATTTTAGAGCTGGAATTAATTCAAAATTTATATTTATTTTCTTAGTGTGGTTAACAAAACAGAGCTGCCAGGCTTATTAATATCAATAATTATTCAAGTTTTTTGATTTGTTAATCAATTGCTAGTGTCAATGTATCTTTAAAACCCTGTTTGACTGAAGAAATTTACCAAAATTTGGAATTTCAACACGGCAATCTATCAGATAAATGGATTTTGGAGCTGGAATTAATTTAAAATTTATATTTATTTTCTTAGTGTGGTTAACAAAACAGAGGTGCCAGGCTTATTAATATCAATAATTATTCAAGTTTATTGATTTGTTAATCAATTGCTAGTGTCAATGTATCTTCAAAATCCTGTTTGACTGAAGAAATTTACCAAAATTTGGCATTTCAACAAGGCAATCTGCCAGATAAATGGATTTTAGAGCTGGAATTAATTCAAAATTTATATTTATTTTCTTAGTGTGGTTAACAAAACAGAGCTGCCAGGCTTATTTATATCAATAAGTATTCAAGTTTATTGATTTGTTAATCAATTGCTAGTGTCAATGTATCTTCAAAACCCTGTTTGACTGAAGAAATTTACCAAAATTTGGCATTTCAACACGGCAATCTGCCAAATAAATGGATTTTGAAGCTGGAAATATTCATTATTCTTAAGAATTAATTCAAAATTTATATTTATTTTCTTAGTGTGGTTAACAAAACAGAGCTGCCAGGCTTATTTATATCAATAATTATTCAAGTTTATTGATTTGTCAATCAATTGCTAGTGTCAATGTATCTTCAAAATCCTGTTTGACTGTAGAAATTTACCAAAATTTGGCATTTCAACATGGCAATCTGCCAGAAAAATGGATTTTGGAGCTGGAATTAATTCAAAATTTATATTTATTTTCTTAGTGTGGTTAACAAAACAGAGCTGCCAGGCTTATTTATATCAATAATTATTCAAGTTTATTGATTTGTTAATCAATTGCTAGTGTCAATGTTTCTTCAAAACCCTGTTTGACTGAAGAAATTTACCAAAATTTGGCATTTCAACACGGCAATCTGAAAGATAAATGGATTTTGGAGCTGGAATTAATTCAAAATTTATATTTATTTTCTTAGTGTGGTTAACAAAACAGAGCTGCCAGGCTTATTTATATCAATAAATATTCAAGTTTATTGATTTGTTAATCAATTGCTAGTGTCAATGTATCTTCAAAACCCTGTTTGACTGAAGAAATTTACCAAAATTTGGCATTTCAACACGGCAATCTGCCAGATAAATGGATTTTAGAGCTGGAATTAATTCAAAATTTATATTTATTTTCTTAGTGTGGTTAACAAAACAGAGCTGCCAGGCTTATTTATATCAATAAGTATTCAAGTTTATTGATTTGTTAATCAATTGCTAGTGTCAATGTATCTTCAAAACCCTGTTTGACTGAAGAAATTTACCAAAATTTGGCATTTCAACACGGCAATCTGCCAGATAAATGGATTTTGAAGCTGGAAATATTCATTATTCTTAAGAATTAATTCAAAATTTATATTTATTTTCTTAGTGTGGTTAACAAAACAGAGCTGCCAGGCTTATTTATATCAATAATTATTCAAGTTTATTGATTTGTTAATCAATTGCTAGTGTCAATGTTTCTTCAAAACCCTGTTTGACTGAAGAAATTTACCAAAATTTGGAATTTCAACACGGCAATCTGAAAGATAAATGGATTTTGGAGCTGGAACTAATTCAAAATTTATATTAATTTTCTTAGTGTGGTTAACAAAACAGAGCTGCGAGGCTTATTTATATCAATAAATATTCAAGTTTATTGATTTGTTAATCAATTGCTAGTGTCAATGTATCTTCAAAATCCTGTTTGACTGAAGAAATTTACCAAAATTTGGCATTTCAACACGGCAATCTGAAAGATAAATGGATTTTGGAGCTGGAACTAATTCAAAATTTATATTTATTTTCTTAGTGTGGTTAACAAAACAGAGCTGACAGGCTTATTTATATCAATAATTATTAAAGTTTATTGATTTGTTAATCAATTGCTAGTGTCAATGTATCTTCAAAATCCTGTTTGACTGAAGAAATTTACCAAAATTTGGCATTTCAACAAGGCAATCTGCCAGATAAATGGATTTTAGAGCTGGAATTAATTCAAAATTTATATTTATTTTCTTAGTGTGGTTAAGAAAACAGAGCTGCCAGGATTATTTATATGAATAATTATTCAAGTTTATTGATTTGTTAATCAATTGCTAGTGTCAATGTATCTTCAAAATCCTGTTTGACTGAAGAAATTTACCAAAATTTGGCATTTCAACTCGGCAATCTGCCAGATAAATGGATTTTGGAACTGGAATTAATTCAAAATTTATATTTATTTTCTTAGTGTGGTCAACAAAACAGAGCTGCCAGGCTTATTTATATCAATAATTATTAAAGTTTATTGATTTGTTAATCAATTGCTAGTGTCAATGTATCTTCAAAATCCTGTTTGACTGAAGAAATTTACCAAAATTTGGCATTTCAACAAGGCAATCTGCCAGATAAATGGATTTTAGAGCTGGAATTAATTCAAAATTTAAATTTATTTTCTTAGTGTGGTTAACAAAACAGAGCTGCCAGGCTTATTTATATCAATAATTATTAAAGTTTATTGATTTGTTAATCAAATGCTAGTGTCAATGTATCTTCAAAATCCTTTTTGACTGAAGAAATTTACCAAAATTTGGCATTTCAACAAGGCAATCTGCCAGATAAATGGATTTTAGAGCTGGAATTAATTCAAAATTTATATTTATTTTCTTAGTGTGGTTAAGAAAACAGAGCTGCCAGGATTATTTATATCAATAATTATTCAAGTTTATTGATTTGTTAATCAATTGCTAGTGTCAATGTATCTTCAAAATCCTGTTTGACTGAAGAAATTTACCAAAATTTGGCATTTCAACTCGGCAATCTGCCAGATAAATGGATTTTGGAACTGGAATTAATTCAAAATTTATATTTATTTTCTTAGTGTGGTCAACAAAACAGAGCTGCCAGGCTTATTTATATCAATAATTATTCAAGTTTATTGATTTGTTAATCAATTGCTAGTGTCAATGTATCTTCAAAATCCTGTTTGACTGAAGAAATTTACCAAAATTTGGCATTTCAACACGGCAATCTGCCAGATAAATGGATTTTGGAGTTGGAATTAATTCAAAATTTTTATTTATTTTCTTAGTGTGGTTAACAAAACAGAGCTGCCAGGCTTATTTATATCAATAATAATTCAAGTTTATTGATTTGTTAATCAATTGCTAGTGTCAATGTATCTTCAAAACCCTGTTTGACTGAAGAAATTTACCAAAATTTGGCATTTCAACACGGCAATCTGAAAGATAAATGGATTTTGGAGCTGGAATTAATTCAAAATTTATATTTATTTTCTTAGTGTGGTTAACAAAACAGAGCTGGCAGGCTTATTTAAATCAATAAATATTCAAGTTTATTGATTTGTTAATCAATTGTTAGTGTCAATGTATCTTTAAAACCCTGTTTGACTGAAGAAATTTACCAAAATTTGGCATTTCAACACGGCAATCTGCCAGATAAATGGATTTTGGAGCTGGAATTAATTTAAAATTTATATTTATTTTCTTAGTGTGGTTAAGAAAACAGAGCTGCCAGGCTTATTTATATCAATAATTATTCAAGTTTATTGATTTGTTAATCAATTGCTAGTGTCAATGTATCTTCAAAACCCTGTTTGACTAAAGAAATTTACCAAAATTTGGCATTTCAACACGGCAATCTGCCAGATTAATGGATTTTGGAGCTGGAAATCTTCATTATTCTTAAGAATTAATTCAAAATTTATATTTATTTTCTTAGTGTGGTTAACAAAACAGAGCTGCCAGGCTTATTTATATCAATAATTATTAAAGTTTATTGATTTGTTAATCAATTGCTAGTGTCAATGTATCTTGAAACCCTGTTTGACTGAAGAGGTTTACCAAAATTTGGCATTTCAACAAGGCAATCTGCCAGATAAATGGATTTTAGAGCTGGAATTAATTCAAAATTTATATTTATTTTCTTAGTGTGGTTAACAAAACAGAGCTGCCAGGCTTATTTATATCAATAATTATTAAAGTTTATTGATTTGTTAATCAATTGCTAGTGTCAATGTATCTTCAAAATCCTGTTTGACTGAAGAAATTTACCAAAATTTGGCATTTCAACAAGGCAATCTGCCAGATAAATGGATTTTAGAGCTGGAATTAATTCAAAATTTATATTTATTTTCTTAGTGTGGTTAAGAAAACAGAGCTGCCAGGATTATTTATATCAATAATTATTCAAGTTTATTGATTTGTTATCAATTGCTAGTGTCAATGTATCTTTAAAACTCTGTTTGACTGAAGAAATTTACCAAAATTTGGCATTTCAACACGGCAATCTGCCAGATAAATGGATTTTGGAGCTGGAATTAATTCAAAATTTATATTTATTTTCTTAATGTGGTTAACAAAACAGAGCTGCCAGGCTTATTCATATCAATAATTATTCAAGTTTATTGAATTGTTAATCAATTGCTAGTGTCAATGTATCTTCAAAACCCTGTTTGACTGAAGAAATTTACCAAAATTTGGCATTTCAACTCGGCAATCTGCCAGATATATGTATTTTGGAGCTGGAATTAATTCAAAATTTATATTTATTTTCTTAATGTGGTTAACAAAAAAGAGCTGCCAGGCTAATTCATATCAATAATTATTCAAGTTTATTGAATTGTTAATCAATTTCTAGTGTCAATGTATCTTCAAAACCCTGTTTGACTGAAGAAATTTACCAAAATTTGGCATTTCAACACTGCAATCTGCCAGATAAATGGATTTTGGAGCTGGAAATATTCATAATTCTTAAGAATTAATTCAAAATTTATATTTATTTTCTTAGTGTGGTTAACAAAACAGAGCTGCCAGGCTTATATATATGAATAATTATTCAAGTTTATTGATTTGTTAATCAATTGCTAGTGTCAATGTATCTTCAAAATCATGTTTGACTGAAGAAATTTACCAAAATTTGGCATTTCAACACGGCAATCTGCTAGATAAATGGATTTTGGAGCTGGAATTAATTCAATATTTATATTTATTTTCTTAGTGTGGTTAACAAAACAGAGCTACCAGGCTTATTTATATGAATAATTATTCAAGTTTATTGAATTGTTAATAAATTTCTAGTGTCAATGTATCTTCAAAACCCTGTTTGACTGAAGAAATTTACCAAAATTTGGCATTTCAACACTGCAATCTGCCAGATAAATGGATTTTGGAGCTGGAAATATTCATAATTCTTAAGAATTAATTCAAAATTTATATTTATTTTCTTAGTGTGGTTAACAAAACAGAGCTGCCAGGCTTATTTATATCAATAATTATTCAAGTTTATTGATTTGTTAATCAATTGCTAGTGTCAATGTATCTTCAAAATCCTGTTTGACTGAAGAAATTTACCAAAATTTGGCATTTCAACACGGCAATCTGCTAGATAAATGGATTTTGGAGCTGGAATTAATTTAAAATTTATATTATTTTCTTAGTGTGGTTAAGAAAACAGAGCTGCCAGGTTTATTTATATCAATAATTATTCAAGTTTATTGATTTGTTAATCAATTGCTAGTGTCAATGTATCTTCAAAACCCTGTTTGACTGAAGAAATTTACCAAAATTTGGCACAACAACACGGCAATCTGCCAGAAATATTGATTTTGGAGCTGGAATTAATTAAAAATTTATTTATTTTCTTAGTGTGGTTAAGAAAACAGAGCTGCCAGGATTATTTATATCAATAATTATTCAAGTTTGTTGATTTGTTAATCAATTGCTAGTGTCAATGTATCTTCAAAATCCTGTTTGACTGTAGAAATTTACCAAAATTTGTCATTTCAACATGGCAATCTGCCAGAAAAATGGATTTTGGAGCTGGAATTAATTCAAAATTTATATTTATTTTCTTAGTGTGGTTAACAAAACAGAGCTGCCAGGCTTATTTATATCAATAATTGTCAAAGTTTATTGATTTGTTAATCAATTGCTAGTGTCAATGTATCTTCAAAACCCTGTTTGACTGAAGAAATTTACCAAAATTTGGCATTTCAACACGGCAATCTGCCAGATAAATGGATTTTGGAGCTGGAATTAATTCAAAATTTATATTTATTTTCTTAGTGTGGTTAACAAAACAGAGCTGCCAGGCTTATTTATATCAATAATTATTCAAGTTTATTGATTTGTTAATCAATTGCTAGTGTCAATGTATCTTCAAAACCCTGTTTGACTGAAGAAATTTACCAAAATTTGGCATTTTAACAAGGCAATCTGAAAGATAAATGGATTTTGGAGCTGGAATTAATTCAAAATTTATATTTATTTTCTTAGTGTGGTTAACAAAACAGAGCTGGCAGGCTTATTTAAATCAATAAATATTTAAGTTTATTGATTTGTTAATCAATTGTTAGTGTCAATGTATCTTCAAAACCCTGTTTGACTGAAGAAATTTACCAAAATTTGGCATTTCAACGTGGCAATCTGCCAGAAAAATGGATTTTGGAGCTGGAATTAATTCAAAATTTATATATATTTTCTTAGTGTGGTTAACAAAACAAAGCTGCCAGGCTTATTTATATCAATAATTGTTAAAGTTTATTGATTTGTTAATCAATTGCTAGTGTCAATGTATCTTCAAAACCCTGTTTGACTGAAGAAAATTACCAAAATTTGGCATTTCAACACGGCAATCTGCCAGATAAATGGATTTTGAAGCTGGAATTAATTCAAGATTTATATATATTTTCTTAATGTGGTTAACAAAACAGAGCTGCCACGCTTATTTATATCAATAATTATTCAAGTTTATTGATTTGTTAATCAATTGCTAGTGTCAATGTATCTTCAAAATCCTGTTTGACTGAAGAAAATTACCAAAATTTGGCATTTCAACACGGCAATCTGCCAGATAAATTGATTTTGAAGCTGGAATTAATTCGTTTTATATATATTTTCTTAATGTGGTTAACAAAACAGAGCTGCCAGGCTAATTTATATGAATAATTATTCAAGTTTATTGATTTGTTAATCAATTGCTAGTGTCAATGTATCTTCAAAACCCTGTTTGACTGAAGAAATTCACCAAAATTTGGCATTTCAACACGGCAATCTGCCAGATAAATGGATTTTGGAGCTGGAATTAATTTAAAATTTATATTTATTTTCTTAGTGTGGTTAAGAAAACAGAGCTGCCAGGATTATTTATATCAATAATTATTCAAGTTTGTTGATTTGTTAATCAATTGCTAGTGTCAATGTATCTTCAAAATCCTGTTTGACTGAAGAAATTTACTAAAATTTGGCATTTCAACTCGGCAATCTGCCAGATAAATGGATTTTGGAACTGGAATTAATTCAAAATTGATATTTATTTTCTTAGTGTGGTTAACAAAACAGAGCTGCCAGGCTTATTTATATGAATAATTATTCAAGTTTATTGATTTGTTAATCAATTGCTAGTGTCAATGTATCTTTAAACCCCTGTTTGACTGAAGAAATTCACCAAAATTTGGCATTTCAACATGGCAATCTGCCAGAAAAATTGATTTTGGAGCTGGAATTAATTAAAAATTTATTTATTTTCTTAGTGTGGTTAACAAAACAGAGCTGCCAGGCTTATTTATATCAATAATTATTCAAGTTTATTGATTTGTTAATCAATTGCTAGTGTTAATGTATCTTTAAACCCCTGTTTGACTGAAGAAATTCACCAAAATTTGGCATTTCAACACGGCAATCTGCCAGATAAATGGATTTTGGAGCTGGAATTAATTTAAAATTTATATTTATTTTCTTAGTGTGGTTAAGAAAACAGAGCTGCCAGGATTATTTATATCAATAATTATTCAAGTTTGTTGATTTGTTAATCAATTGCTAGTGTCAATGTATCTTCAAAATCCTGTTTGACTGAAGAAATTTACCAAAATTTGGCATTTCAACTCGGCAATCTGCCAGATAAATTGATTTTGGAACTGGAATTAATTCAAAATTTATATTTATTTTCTTAGTGTGGTCAACAAAACAGAGCTGCCAGGCTTATTTATATCAATAATTATTCAAGTTTATTGATTTGTTAATCAATTGCTAGTGTCAATGTATCTTCAAAATCCTGTTTGACTGAAGAAATTTACCAAAATTTGGCATTTCAACACGGCAATCTGCCAGATAAATGGATTTTGGAGTTGGAATTAATTCAAAATTTATATTTATTTTCTTAGTGTGGTTAACAAAACAGAGTTGCCAGGCTTATTTATATCAATAATTGTTAAAGTTTATTGATTTGTTAATCAATTGCTAGTGTCAATGTTTGACTGAAGAAATTTACCAAAATTTGGCATTTCAACACGGCAATCTGCCAGATAAATGGATTTTGGAGCTGGAATTAATTCAAAATTTATATTTATTTTCTTAGTGTGGTTAACAAAACAGAGCTGCCAGGCTTATTTATATCAATAATTTTTAAAGTTTATTGATTTGTTAATCAATTGCTAGTGTCAATTTATCTTCAAAACCCTGTTTGACTTAAGAAATTTACCAAAATTTGGCATTTCAACACGGCAATCTGCCAGATAAATGGATTTTGAAGCTGGAATTAATTCAAGATTTATAAATATTTTCTTAATGTGGTTAACAAAACAGAGCTGCCAGGCTTATTTATATCAATAATTATTAAAGTTTATTGATTTGTTAATCAATTGCTAGTGTCAATGTATCTTCAAAACCCTGTTTGACTGAAGAAATTTACCAAAATTTGGCATTTCAACACGGCAATCTGAAAGATAAATGGATTTTGGAGCTGGAATTAATTCAAAATTTATATTTATTTTCTTAGTGTGGTTAACAAAACAGAGCTGGCAGGCTTATTTAAATTTATAAATATTCAAGTTTATTGATTTGTTAATCAATTGTTAGTGTCAATGTATCTTCAAAACCCTGTTTGACTGAAGAAATTTACCTTAATTTGGCATTTCAACTCGGCAATCTGAAAGATAAATGGATTTTGGAGCTGGAATTAATTCAAAATTTATATTTATTTTCTTAGTGTGGTTAACAAAACAGAGCTGGCAGGCTTATTTAAATTTATAAATATTCAAGTTTATTGATTTGTTAATCAATTGTTAGTGTCAATGTATCTTCAAAACCCTGTTTGACTGAAGAAATTTACCTTAATTTGGCATTTCAACTCGGCAATCTGAAAGATAAATGGATTTTGGAGCTGGAATTAATTCAAAATTTATATTTATTTTCTTAGTGTGGTTAACAAAACAGAGCTGGCAGGCTTATTTAAATTTATAAATATTCAAGTTTATTGATTTGTTAATCAATTGTTAGTGTCAATGTATCTTCAAAACCCTGTTTGACTGAAGAAATTTACCTTAATTTGGCATTTCAACTCGGCAATCTGAAAGATAAATGGATTTTGGAGCTGGTATTAATTCAAAATTTATATTTATTTTCTTAGTGTGGTTAACAAAACAGAGCTGGCAGGCTTATTTAAATTTATAAATATTCAAGTTTATTGATTTGTTAATCAATTGTTAGTGTCAATGTATCTTCAAAACCCTGTTTGACTGAAGAAATTTACCTTAATTTGGCATTTCAACTCGGCAATCTGAAAGATAAATGGATTTTGGAGCTGGAATTAATTCAAAATTTATATTTATTTTCTTAGTGTGGTTAACAAAACAGAGCTGGCAGGCTTATTTAAATTTATAAATATTCAAGTTTATTGATTTGTTAATCAATTGTTAGTGTCAATGTATCTTCAAAACCCTGTTTGACTGAAGAAATTTACCTTAATTTGGCATTTCAACACGGCAATCTGAAAGATAAATGGATTTTGGAGCTGGAATTAATTCAAAATTTATATTTATTTTCTTAGTGTGGTTAACAAAACAGAGCTGGCAGGCTTATTTAAATTTATAAATATTCAAGTTTATTGATTTGTTAATCAATTGTTAGTGTCAATGTATCTTCAAAACCCTGTTTGACTGAAGAAATTTACCTTAATTTGGCATTTCAACTCGGCAATCTGAAAGATAAATGGATTTTGGAGCTGGAATTAATTCAAAATTTATATTTATTTTCTTAGTGTGGTTAACAAAAGAGAGCTGGCAGGCTTATTTAAATCAATAAATATTCAAGTTTATTGATTTGTTAATCAATTGTTAGTGTCAATGTATTTTCAAAACCCTGTTTGACTGAAGAAATTTACCAAAATTTGGCATTTCAACGTGGCAATCTGCCAGAAAAATGGATTTTGGAGCTGGAATTAATTCAAAATTTATATATATTTTCTTAGTGTGGTTAACAAAACAGAGCTGCCAGGCTTATTTATATGAATAATTATTCAAGTTTATTGATTTGTTAATCAATTGCTAGTGTCAATGTATCTTCAAAACCCTGTTTGACTGAAGAAATTTACCAAAATTTGGCATTTCAACACGGTAATCTGCCAGATAAATGGATTTTGGAGCTGGAATTAATTAAAAATTTATTTATTTTCTTAGTGTGGTTAACAAAACAGAGCTGCCAGGCTTATTTATATCAATAATTGTTCAAGTTTATTGATTTGTTAATCAATTGCTAGTGTTAATGTATCTTTAAACCCCTGTTTGACTGAAGAAATTCACCAAAATTTGGCATTTCAACACGGCAATCTGCCAGATAAATGGATTTTGGAGCTGGAATTAATTTAAAATTTATATTTATTTTCTTAGTGTGGTTAAGAAAACAGAGCTGCCAGGATTATTTATATCAATAATTATTCAAGTTTGTTGATTTGTTAATCAATTGCTAGTGTCAATGTATCTTCAAAATCCTGTTTGACTGAAGAAATTTACCAAAATTTGGCATTTCAACACGGCAATCTGCCAGATAAATGGATTTTGAAGCTGGAATTAATTCAAGATTTATATATATTTTCTTAATGTGCTTAACAAAACAGAGCTGCCAGGATTATTTATATCAATAATTATTCAAGTTTATTGATTTGTTAATCAATTGCTAGTGTCAATGTATCTTCAAAACCCTGTTTGACTGAAGAAATTTACCAAAATTTGGCATTTCAACAAGGCAATCTGTAAGATAAATGGATTTTGGAGCTGGAATTAATTCAAAATTTTTATTTATTTTCTTAGTGTGGTTAACAATACAGAGCTGGCAGGCTTATTTAAATCAATAAATATTCAAGTTTATTGATTTGTTAATCAATTGCTAGTGTCAATGTATCTTCAAAACCCTGTTTGACTGAAGAAATTTACCAAAATTTGGCATTTCAACACGGCAATCTGAAAGTTAAATGGATTTTGGAGCTGGAATTAATTCAAAATTTATATTAATTTTCTTAGTGTGGTTAACAAAACAGAGCTGCCAGGCTTATTTATATCAATAAATATTCAAGTTTATTGATTTGTTAATCAATTGCTAGTGTCAATGTATCTTCAAAACCCTGTTTGACTGAAGAAAATTACCAAAATTTGGCATTTCAACACGGCAATCTGCCAGATAAATGGATTTTGAAGCTGGAATTAATTCAAGTTTTATATATATTTTCTTAATGTGGTTAACAAAACAGAGCTGCCAGGCTAATTTATATCAATAATTATTCAAGTTTATTGATTTGTTAATCAATTGCTAGTGTCAATGTATCTTCAAAACCCTGTTTGACTGAAGAAATTTACCAAATTTTGGCCTTTCAATACGGCAATCTGCCAGATAAATGGATTTTGAAGCTGGAATTAATTCAAGATTTATATATATTTTCTTAATGTGATTAACAAAACAGAGCTGCCAGGCTTATTTATATCAATAATTATTAAAGTTTATTGATTTGTTAATCAATTGCTAGTGTCAATGTATCTTCAAAACCCTGTTTGACTGAAGAAATTCATCAAAATTTGGCATTTCAACACGGCAATCTGCCAGATAAATGGATTTTGGAGCTGGAATTAATTTAAAATTTATATTTATTTTCTTAGTGTGGTTAAGAAAACAGAGCTGCCAGGATTATTTATATCAATAATTATTCAAGTTTGTTGATTTGTTAATCAATTGCTAGTGTCAATGTATCTTCAAAATCCTGTTTGACTGAAGAAATTTACCAAAATTTGGCATTTCAACTCGGCAATCTGCCAGATAAATGGATTTTGGAACTGGAATTAATTCAAAATTTATATTTATTTTCTTAGTGTGGTCAACAAAACAGAGCTGCCAGGCTTATTTATATCAATAATTGTTCAAGTTTATTGATTTGTTAATCAATTGCTAGTGTTAATGTATCTTTAAACCCCTGTTTGACTGAAGAAATTCACCAAAATTTGGCATTTCAACACGGCAATCTGCCAGATAAATGGATTTTGGAGCTGGAATTAATTTAAAATTTATATTTATTTTCTTAGTGTGGTTAAGAAAACAGAGCTGCCAGGATTATTTATATCAATAATTATTCAAGTTTGTTGATTTGTTAATCAATTGCTAGTGTCAATGTATCTTCAAAATCCTGTTTGACTGAAGAAATTTACCAAAATTTGGCATTTCAACACGGCAATCTGCCAGATAAATGGATTTTGAAGCTGGAATTAATTCAAGATTTATATATATTTTCTTAATGTGCTTAACAAAACAGAGCTGCCAGGATTATTTATATCAATAATTATTCAAGTTTATTGATTTGTTAATCAATTGCTAGTGTCAATGTATCTTCAAAACCCTGTTTGACTGAAGAAATTTACCAAAATTTGGCATTTCAACAAGGCAATCTGTAAGATAAATGGATTTTGGAGCTGGAATTAATTCAAAATTTTTATTTATTTTCTTAGTGTGGTTAACAAAACAGAGCTGGCAGGCTTATTTAAATCAATAAATATTCAAGTTTATTGATTTGTTAATCAATTGTTAGTGTCAATGTATCTTCAAAACCCTGTTTGACTGAAGAAATTTACCAAAATTTGGCATTTCAACGTGGCAATTTGCCAGAAAAATGGATTTTGGAGCTGGAATTAATTCAAAATTTATATTTATTTTCTTAGTGTGGTTAACAAAACAGAGCTGGCAGGCTTATTTAAATTTATAAATATTCAAGTTTATTGATTTGTTAATCAATTGTTAGTGTCAATGTATCTTCAAAACCCTGTTTGACTGAAGAAATTTACCTTAATTTGGCATTTCAACACGGCAATCTGAAAGATAAATGGATTTTGGAGCTGGAATTAATTCAAAATTTATATTTATTTTCTTAGTGTGGTTAACAAAACAGAGCTGGCAGGCTTATTTAAATTTATAAATATTCAAGTTTATTGATTTGTTAATCAATTGTTAGTGTCAATGTATCTTCAAAACCCTGTTTGACTGAAGAAATTTACCTTAATTTGGCATTTCAACTCGGCAATCTGAAAGATAAATGGATTTTGGAGCTGGAATTAATTCAAAATTTATATTTATTTTCTTAGTGTGGTTAACAAAAGAGAGCTGGCAGGCTTATTTAAATCAATAAATATTCAAGTTTATTGATTTGTTAATCAATTGTTAGTGTCAATGTATTTTCAAAACCCTGTTTGACTGAAGAAATTTACCAAAATTTGGCATTTCAACGTGGCAATCTGCCAGAAAAATGGATTTTGGAGCTGGAATTAATTCAAAATTTATATATATTTTCTTAGTGTGGTTAACAAAACAGAGCTGCCAGGCTTATTTATATGAATAATTATTCAAGTTTATTGATTTGTTAATCAATTGCTAGTGTCAATGTATCTTCAAAACCCTGTTTGACTGAAGAAATTTACCAAAATTTGGCATTTCAACACGGTAATCTGCCAGATAAATGGATTTTGGAGCTGGAATTAATTAAAAATTTATTTATTTTCTTAGTGTGGTTAACAAAACAGAGCTGCCAGGCTTATTTATATCAATAATTGTTCAAGTTTATTGATTTGTTAATCAATTGCTAGTGTTAATGTATCTTTAAACCCCTGTTTGACTGAAGAAATTCACCAAAATTTGGCATTTCAACACGGCAATCTGCCAGATAAATGGATTTTGGAGCTGGAATTAATTTAAAATTTATATTTATTTTCTTAGTGTGGTTAAGAAAACAGAGCTGCCAGGATTATTTATATCAATAATTATTCAAGTTTGTTGATTTGTTAATCAATTGCTAGTGTCAATGTATCTTCAAAATCCTGTTTGACTGAAGAAATTTACCAAAATTTGGCATTTCAACACGGCAATCTGCCAGATAAATGGATTTTGAAGCTGGAATTAATTCAAGATTTATATATATTTTCTTAATGTGCTTAACAAAACAGAGCTGCCAGGATTATTTATATCAATAATTATTCAAGTTTATTGATTTGTTAATCAATTGCTAGTGTCAATGTATCTTCAAAACCCTGTTTGACTGAAGAAATTTACCAAAATTTGGCATTTCAACAAGGCAATCTGTAAGATAAATGGATTTTGGAGCTGGAATTAATTCAAAATTTTTATTTATTTTCTTAGTGTGGTTAACAATACAGAGCTGGCAGGCTTATTTAAATCAATAAATATTCAAGTTTATTGATTTGTTAATCAATTGCTAGTGTCAATGTATCTTCAAAACCCTGTTTGACTGAAGAAATTTACCAAAATTTGGCATTTCAACACGGCAATCTGAAAGTTAAATGGATTTTGGAGCTGGAATTAATTCAAAATTTATATTAATTTTCTTAGTGTGGTTAACAAAACAGAGCTGCCAGGCTTATTTATATCAATAAATATTCAAGTTTATTGATTTGTTAATCAATTGCTAGTGTCAATGTATCTTCAAAACCCTGTTTGACTGAAGAAAATTACCAAAATTTGGCATTTCAACACGGCAATCTGCCAGATAAATGGATTTTGAAGCTGGAATTAATTCAAGTTTTATATATATTTTCTTAATGTGGTTAACAAAACAGAGCTGCCAGGCTAATTTATATCAATAATTATTCAAGTTTATTGATTTGTTAATCAATTGCTAGTGTCAATGTATCTTCAAAACCCTGTTTGACTGAAGAAATTTACCAAATTTTGGCCTTTCAATACGGCAATCTGCCAGATAAATGGATTTTGAAGCTGGAATTAATTCAAGATTTATATATATTTTCTTAATGTGATTAACAAAACAGAGCTGCCAGGCTTATTTATATCAATAATTATTAAAGTTTATTGATTTGTTAATCAATTGCTAGTGTCAATGTATCTTCAAAACCCTGTTTGACTGAAGAAATTCATCAAAATTTGGCATTTCAACACGGCAATCTGCCAGATAAATGGATTTTGGAGCTGGAATTAATTTAAAATTTATATTTATTTTCTTAGTGTGGTTAAGAAAACAGAGCTGCCAGGATTATTTATATCAATAATTATTCAAGTTTGTTGATTTGTTAATCAATTGCTAGTGTCAATGTATCTTCAAAATCCTGTTTGACTGAAGAAATTTACCAAAATTTGGCATTTCAACTCGGCAATCTGCCAGATAAATGGATTTTGGAACTGGAATTAATTCAAAATTTATATTTATTTTCTTAGTGTGGTCAACAAAACAGAGCTGCCAGGCTTATTTATATCAATAATTGTTCAAGTTTATTGATTTGTTAATCAATTGCTAGTGTTAATGTATCTTTAAACCCCTGTTTGACTGAAGAAATTCACCAAAATTTGGCATTTCAACACGGCAATCTGCCAGATAAATGGATTTTGGAGCTGGAATTAATTTAAAATTTATATTTATTTTCTTAGTGTGGTTAAGAAAACAGAGCTGCCAGGATTATTTATATCAATAATTATTCAAGTTTGTTGATTTGTTAATCAATTGCTAGTGTCAATGTATCTTCAAAATCCTGTTTGACTGAAGAAATTTACCAAAATTTGGCATTTCAACACGGCAATCTGCCAGATAAATGGATTTTGAAGCTGGAATTAATTCAAGATTTATATATATTTTCTTAATGTGCTTAACAAAACAGAGCTGCCAGGATTATTTATATCAATAATTATTCAAGTTTATTGATTTGTTAATCAATTGCTAGTGTCAATGTATCTTCAAAACCCTGTTTGACTGAAGAAATTTACCAAAATTTGGCATTTCAACAAGGCAATCTGTAAGATAAATGGATTTTGGAGCTGGAATTAATTCAAAATTTTTATTTATTTTCTTAGTGTGGTTAACAAAACAGAGCTGGCAGGCTTATTTAAATCAATAAATATTCAAGTTTATTGATTTGTTAATCAATTGTTAGTGTCAATGTATCTTCAAAACCCTGTTTGACTGAAGAAATTTACCAAAATTTGGCATTTCAACGTGGCAATTTGCCAGAAAAATGGATTTTGGAGCTGGAATTAATTCAAAATTTATATATATTTTCTTATTGTGGTTAACAAAACAGAGCTGCCAGGCTTATTTATATCAATAATTGTTAAAGTTTATTGATTTGTTAATCAATTGCTAGTGTCAATGTATCTTCAAAACCCTGTTTGACTGAAGAAAATTACCAAAATTTGGCATTTCAACACGGCAATCTGCCAGATAAATGGATTTTGAAGCTGGAATTAATTCAAGTTTTATATATATTTTCTTAATGTGGTTAACAAAACAGAGCTGCCAGGCTAATTTATATCAATAATTATTCAAGTTTATTGATTTGTTAATCAATTGCTAGTGTCAATGTATCTTCAAAACCCTGTTTGACTGAAGAAATTTACCAAATTTTGGCCTTTCAATACGGCAATCTGCCAGATAAATGGATTTTGAAGCTGGAATTAATTCAAGATTTATATATATTTTCTTAATGTGATTAACAAAACAGAGCTGCCAGGCTTATTTATATCAATAATTATTAAAGTTTATTGATTTGTTAATCAATTGCTAGTGTCAATGTATCTTCAAAACCCTGTTTGACTGAAGAAATTCATCAAAATTTGGCATTTCAACACGGCAATCTGCCAGATAAATGGATTTTGGAGCTGGAATTAATTTAAAATTTATATTTATTTTCTTAGTGTGGTTAAGAAAACAGAGCTGCCAGGATTATTTATATCAATAATTATTCAAGTTTGTTGATTTGTTAATCAATTGCTAGTGTCAATGTATCTTCAAAACCCTGTTTGACTGAAGAAATTTACCAAAATTTGGCATTTCAACTCGGCAATCTGCCAGATAAATGGATTTTGGAACTGGAATTAATTCAAAATTTATATTTATTTTCTTAGTGTGGTCAACAAAACAGAGCTGCCAGGCTTATTTATATCAATAATTATTCAAGTTTATTGATTTGTTAATCAATAGCTAGTGTCAATGTATCTTCAAAATCCTGTTTGACTGAAGAAATTTACCAAAATTTGGCATTTCAACACGGCAATCTGCCAGATAAATGGATTTTGGAGTTGGAATTAATTCAAAATTTATATTTATTTTTTTAGTGTGGTTAACAAAACAGAGCTGCCAGGCTTATTTATATGAATAATTATTCAAGTTTATTGATTTGTTAATCAATTACTAGTGTCAATGTATCTTCAAAATCCTGTTTGACTGTAGAAATTTACCAAAATTTGGCATTTCAACGTGGCAATTTGCCAGAAAAATGGATTTTGGAGCTGGAATTAATTCAAAATTTATATTTATTTTTTTAGTGTGGTTAACAAAACAGAGCTGCCAGGCTTATTTATATCAATAATTGTTAAAGTTTATTGATTTGTTAATCAATTGCTAGTGTCAATGTATCTTCAAAACCCTGTTTGACTGAAGAAAATTACCAAAATTTGGCATTTCAACACGGCAATCTGCCAGATAAATGGATTTTGGAGTTGGAATTAATTCAAAATTTATATATATTTTCTTAATGTGGTTAACAAAACAGAGCTGCCAGGCTAATTTATATCAATAATTATTCAAGTTTATTGATTTGTTAATCAATTGCTAGTGTCAATGTATCTTCAAAATCCTGTTTGACTGAAGAAATTTACCAAAATTTGGCATTTCAACACGGCAATCTGCCAGATAAATGGATTTTGGAGTTGGAATTAATTCAAAATTTATATTTATTTTCTTAGTGTGGTTAACAAAACAGAGCTGCCAGGCTTATTTATATGAATAATTATTCAAGTTTATTGATTTGTTAATCAATTGCTAGTGTCAATGTATCTTCAAAACCCTGTTTGACTGAAGAAATTTACCAAAATTTGGCATTTCAACACGGCAATCTGAAAGATAAATGGATTTTGGAGTTGGAATTAATTCAAGATTTATATATATTTTCTTAATGTGGTTAACAAAACAGAGCTGCCAGGCTTATTTATATGAATAATTATTCAAGTTTATTGATTTGTTAATCAATTGCTAGTGTCAATGTATCTTCAAAACCCTGTTTGACTGAAGAAATTCACCAAAATTTGGCATTTCAACACGGCAATCTGCCAGATAAATGGATTTTGGAGCTGGAATTAATTTAAAATTTATATTTATTTTCTTAGTGTGGTTAAGAAAACAGAGCTGCCAGGATTATTTATATCAATAATTATTCAAGTTTGTTGATTTGTTAATCAATTGCTAGTGTCGATGTATCTTCAAAATCCTGTTTGACTGAAGAAATTTACCAAAATTTGGCATTTCAACTCGGCAATCTGCCAGATAAATGGATTTTGGAACTGGAATTAATTCAAAATTTATATTTATTTTCTTAGTGTGGTTAACAAAACAGAGCTGCCAGGCTTATTTATATGAATAATTATTCAAGTTTATTGATTTGTTAATCAATTGCTAGTGTCAATGTATCTTCAAAACCCTGTTTGACTGAAGAAATTTACCAAAATTTGGCATTTCAACACGGCAATCTGAAAGATAAATGGATTTTGGAGTTGGAATTAATTCAAGATTTATATATATTTTCTTAATGTGGTTAACAAAACAGAGCTGCCAGGCTTATTTATATGAATAATTATTCAAGTTTATTGATTTGTTAATCAATTGCTAGTGTCAATGTATCTTCAAAACCCTGTTTGACTGAAGAAATTCACCAAAATTTGGCATTTCAACACGGCAATCTGCCAGATAAATGGATTTTGGAGCTGGAATTAATTTAAAATTTATATTTATTTTCTTAGTGTGGTTAAGAAAACAGAGCTGCCAGGATTATTTATATCAATAATTATTCAAGTTTGTTGATTTGTTAATCAATTGCTAGTGTCAATGTATCTTCAAAATCCTGTTTGACTGAAGAAATTTACCAAAATTTGGCATTTCAACTCGGCAATCTGCCAGATAAATGGATTTTGGAACTGGAATTAATTCAAAATTTATATTTATTTTCTTAGTGTGGTTAACAAAACAGAGCTGCCAGGCTTATTTATATGAATAATTATTCAAGTTTATTGATTTGTTAATCAATTGCTAGTGTCAATGTATCTTCAAATCCCTGTTTGACTGAAGAAATTTACCAAAATTTGGCATTTCAACACGGTAATCTGCCAGATAAATGGATTTTGGAGCTGGAATTAATTAAAAATTTATTTATTTTCTTAGTGTGGTTAACAAAACAGAGCTGCCAGGCTTATTTATATCAATAATTGTTCAAGTTTATTGATTTGTTAATCAATTGCTAGTGTTAATGTATCTTTAAACCCCTGTTTGACTGAAGAAATTCACCAAAATTTGGCATTTCAACACGGCAATCTGCCAGATAAATGGATTTTGGAGCTGGAATTAATTTAAAATTTATATTTATTTTCTTAGTGTGGTTAAGAAAACAGAGCTGCCAGGATTATTTATATCAATAATTATTCAAGTTTGTTGATTTGTTAATCAATTGCTAGTGTCAATGTATCTTCAAAATCCTGTTTGACTGAAGAAATTTACCAAAATTTGGCATTTCAACACGGCAATCTGCCAGATAAATGGATTTTGAAGCTGGAATTAATTCAAGATTTATATATATTTTCTTAATGTGCTTAACAAAACAGAGCTGCCAGGATTATTTATATCAATAATTATTCAAGTTTATTGATTTGTTAATCAATTGCTAGTGTCAATGTATCTTCAAAACCCTGTTTGACTGAAGAAATTTACCAAAATTTGGCATTTCAACAAGGCAATCTGTAAGATAAATGGATTTTGGAGCTGGAATTAATTCAAAATTTTTATTTATTTTCTTAGTGTGGTTAACAAAACAGAGCTGGCAGGCTTATTTAAATCAATAAATATTCAAGTTTATTGATTTGTTAATCAATTGTTAGTGTCAATGTATCTTCAAAACCCTGTTTGACTGAAGAAATTTACCAAAATTTGGCATTTCAACGTGGCAATTTGCCAGAAAAATGGATTTTGGAGCTGGAATTAATTCAAAATTTATATATATTTTCTTAGTGTGGTTAACAAAACAGAGCTGCCAGGCTTATTTATATCAATAATTGTTAAAGTTTATTGATTTGTTAATCAATTGCTAGTGTCAATGTATCTTCAAAACCCTGTTTGACTGAAGAAAATTACCAAAATTTGGCATTTCAACACGGCAATCTGCCAGATAAATGGATTTTGAAGCTGGAATTAATTCAAGATTTATATATATTTTCTTAATGTGATTAACAAAACAGAGCTGCCAGGCTTATTTATATCAATAATTGTTAAAGTTTATTGATTTGTTAATCAATTGCTAGTGTCAATGTATCTTCAAAACCCTGTTTGACTGAAGAAATTTACCAAATTTTGGCCTTTCAATACGGCAATCTGCCAGATAAATGGATTTTGAAGCTGGAATTAATTCAAGATTTATATATATTTTCTTAATGTGATTAACAAAACAGAGCTGCCAGGCTTATTTATATCAATAATTATTAAAGTTTATTGATTTGTTAATCAATTGCTAGTGTCAATGTATCTTCAAAACCCTGTTTGACTGAAGAAATTCATCAAAATTTGGCATTTCAACACGGCAATCTGCCAGATAAATGGATTTTGGAGCTGGAATTAATTTAAAATTTATATTTATTTTCTTAGTGTGGTTAAGAAAACAGAGCTGCCAGGATTATTTATATCAATAATTATTCAAGTTTGTTGATTTGTTAATCAATTGCTAGTGTCAATGTATCTTCAAAATCCTGTTTGACTGAAGAAATTTACCAAAATTTGGCATTTCAACACGGCAATCTGAAAGATAAATGGATTTTGGAGCTGGAACTAATTCAAAATTTATATTAATTTTCTTAGTGTGGTTAACAAAACAGAGCTGCCAGGCTTATTTATATCAATAATTGTTCAAGTTTATTGATTTGTTAATCAATTGCTAGTGTTAATGTATCTTTAAACCCCTGTTTGACTGAAGAAATTCACCAAAATTTGGCATTTCAACTCGGCAATCTGCCAGATAAATGGATTTTGGAACTGGAATTAATTCAAAATTTATATTTATTTTCTTAGTGTGGTCAACAAAACAGAGCTGCCAGGCTTATTTATATCAATAATTATTCAAGTTTATTGATTTGTTAATCAATAGCTAGTGTCAATGTATCTTCAAAATCCTGTTTGACTGAAGAAATTTACCAAAATTTGGCATTTCAACACGGCAATCTGCCAGATAAATGGATTTTGGAGTTGGAATTAATTCAAAATTTATATTTATTTTTTTAGTGTGGTTAACAAAACAGAGCTGCCAGGCTTATTTATATGAATAATTATTCAAGTTTATTGATTTGTTAATCAATTACTAGTGTCAATGTATCTTCAAAATCCTGTTTGACTGTAGAAATTTACCAAAATTTGGCATTTCAACGTGGCAATTTGCCAGAAAAATGGATTTTGGAGCTGGAATTAATTCAAAATTTATATTTATTTTTTTAGTGTGGTTAACAAAACAGAGCTGCCAGGCTTATTTATATCAATAATTGTTAAAGTTTATTGATTTGTTAATCAATTGCTAGTGTCAATGTATCTTCAAAACCCTGTTTGACTGAAGAAAATTACCAAAATTTGGCATTTCAACACGGCAATCTGCCAGATAAATGGATTTTGAAGCTGGAATTAATTCAAGTTTTATATATATTTTCTTAATGTGGTTAACAAAACAGAGCTGCCAGGCTAATTTAAATCAATAATTATTCAAGTTTATTGATTTGTTAATCAATTGCTAGTGTCAATGTATCTTCAAAACCCTGTTTGACTGAAGAAATTCACCAAAAATTGTCATTTCAACACGGCAATCTGCCAGATAAATGGATTTTGGAGCTGGAATTAATTTAAAATTTATATTTATTTTCTTAGTGTGGTTAAGAAAACAGAGCTGCCAGGATTATTTATATCAATAATTATTCAAGTTTGTTGATTTGTTAATCAATTGCTAGTGTCAATGTATCTTCAAAATCCTGTTTGACTGAAGAAATTTACCAAAATTTGGCATTTCAACTCGGCAATCTGCCAGATAAATGGATTTTGGAACTGGAATTAATTCAAAATTTATATTTATTTTCTTAGTGTGGTTAACAAAACAGAGCTGCCAGGCTTATTTATATGAATAATTATTCAAGTTTATTGATTTGTTAATCAATTACTAGTGTCAATGTATCTTCAAAATCCTGTTTGACTGTAGAAATTTACCAAAATTTGGCATTTCAACGTGGCAATTTGCCAGAAAAATGGATTTTGGAGCTGGAATTAATTCAAAATTTATATTTATTTTTTTAGTGTGGTTAACAAAACAGAGCTGCCAGGCTTATTTATATCAATAATTGTTAAAGTTTATTGATTTGTTAATCAATTGCTAGTGTCAATGTATCTTCAAAACCCTGTTTGACTGAAGAAAATTACCAAAATTTGGCATTTCAACACGGCAATCTGCCAGATAAATGGATTTTGAAGCTGGAATTAATTCAAGTTTTATATATATTTTCTTAATGTGGTTAACAAAACAGAGCTGCCAGGCTAATTTATATCAATAATTATTCAAGTTTATTGATTTGTTAATCAATTGCTAGTGTCAATGTATCTTCAAAACCCTGTTTGACTGAAGAAATTCACCAAAATTTGGCATTTCAACACGGCAATCTGCCAGATAAATGGATTTTGGAGCTGGAATTAATTTAAAATTTATATTTATTTTCTTAGTGTGGTTAAGAAAACAGAGCTGCCAGGATTATTTATATCAATAATTATTCAAGTTTGTTGATTTGTTAATCAATTGCTAGTGTCAATGTATCTTCAAAATCCTGTTTGACTGAAGAAATTTACCAAAATTTGGCATTTCAACTCGGCAATCTGCCAGATAAATGGATTTTGGAACTGGAATTAATTCAAAATTTATATTTATTTTCTTAGTGTGGTCAACAAAACAGAGCTGCCAGGCTTATTTATATCAATAATTATTCAAGTTTATTGATTTGTTAATCAATTGCTAGTGTCAATGTATCTTCAAAACCCTGTTAGACTGAAGAAATTTACCAAAATTTGGCATTTCAACACGGCAATCTGCCAGATAAATGGATTTTGGAGTTGGAATTAATTTAAAATTTATATTTATTTTTTTAGTGTGGTTAACAAAACAGAGCTGCCAGGCTTATTTATATGAATAATTATTCAAGTTTATTGATTTGTTAATCAATTGCTAGTGTCAATGTATCTTCAAAATCCTGTTTGACTGAAGAAATTCACCAAAATTTGGCATTTCAACAGGGCAATCTGCAAGATAAATGGATTTTGGAGCTGGAATTAATTTAAAATTTATATTTATTTTCTTAGTGTGGTCAACAAAACCGAGCTGCCAGGCTTATTTATATATATAATTATTCAAGTTTATTGATTTGTTAATCAATTGCTAATGTCAATGTATCTTCAAAACCCTGTTTGACTGAAGAAAATTACCAAAATTTGGCATTTCAACACGGCAATCTGCCAGATAAATGGATTTTGAAGCTGGAATTAATTCAAGATTTATATATATTTTCTTAATGTGGTTAACAAAACAGAGCTGGCAGGCTTATTTAAATCAATAAATATTCAAGTTTATTGATTTGTTAATCAATTGTTAGTGTCAATGTATCTTCAAAACCCTGTTTGACTGAAGAAATTTACCAAAATTTGGCATTTCAACGTGGCAATCTGCCAGAAAAATGGATTTTGGAGCTGGAATTAATTCAAAATTTATATATATTTTCTTAGTGTGGTTAACAAAACAGAGCTGCCAGGCTTATTTATATCAATAATTGTTAAATTTATTGATTTGTTAATCAATTGCTAGTGTCAATGTATCTTCAAAACCCTGTTTGACTGAAGAAATTTACCAAAATTTGTCATTTCAACAAGGCAATCTGCCAGATAAATGGATTTTGGAACTGGAATTAATTCAAAATTTATATTTATTTTCTTAGTGTGGTCAACAAAACAGAGCTGCCAGGCTTATTTATATCAATAATTATTCAAGTTTATTGATTTGTTAATCAATTGCTAGTGTCAATGTATCTTCAAAATCCTGTTTGACTGTAGAAATTTCCCAAAATTTGGCATTTCAACAAGGCAATCTGCCAGATAAATGGATTTTAGAGCTGGAATTAATTCAAAATTTATATTTATTTTCTTAGTGTGGTCAACAAAACAGAGCTGCCAGGCTTATTTATATCAATAATTGTTCAAGTTTATTGATTTGTTAATCAATTGCTAATGTTAATGTATCTTTAAACCCCTGTTTGACTGAAGAAATTCACCAAAATTAGGCATTTCAACATGGCAATCTGCCAGATAAATGGATTTTAGAGCTGGAATTAATTCAAAATTTATATTTATTTTCTTAGTGTGGTTAACAAAACAGAGCTGCCAGGCTTATAAATATCAATATTTATTAAAGTTTATTGATTTGTTAATCAATTGCTAGTGTCAATGTATCTTCAAAATCCTGTTTGACTGAAGAAATTTACCAAAATTTGGCATTTCAACTCGGCAATCTGCCAGATAAATGGATTTTGGAACTGGAATTAATTCAAAATTTATATTTATTTTCTTAGTGTGGTCAACAAAACAGAGCTGCCAGGCTTATTTATATCAATAATTATTCAAGTTTATTGATTTGTTAATCAATTGCTAGTGTCAATGTATCTTCAAAATCCTGTTTGACTGAAGAAATTTACCAAAATTTGGCATTTCAAAACGGCAATCTGCCAGATAAATGGATTTTGGAGCTGGAATTAATTCAAAATTTATATTTATTTTCTTAGTGTGGTTAACAAAACAGAGCTGGCAGGCTTATTTAAATCAATAAATATTCAAGTTTATTGATTTGTTAATCAATTGTTAGTGTCAATGTATCTTCAAAACCCTGTTTGACTGAAGAAATTTACCAAATTTTGGCATTTCAACGTGGCAATCTGCCAGAAAAATGGATTTTGGAGCTGGAATTAATTCAAAATTTATATATATTTTCTTAGTGTGGTTAACAAAACAGAGCTGCCAGGCTTATTTATATCAATAATTGTTAAAGTTTATTGATTTGTTAATCAATTGCTAGTGTCAATGTATCTTCAAAACCCTGTTTGACTGAAGAAATTTACCAAAATTTGGCATTTCAACGTGGCAATCTGCCAGAAAAATGGATTTTGGAGCTGGAATTAATTCAAAATTTATATATATTTTCTTAGTGTGGTTAACAAAACAGAGCTGCCAGGCTTATTTATATCAATAATTGTTCAAGTTTATTGATTTGTTAATCAATTGCTAGTGTTAATGTATCTTTAAACCCCTGTTTGACTGAAGAAATTCACCAAAATTTGGCATTTCAACACGGCAATCTGCCAGATAAATGGATTTTGGAACTGGAATTAATTCAAAATTTATATTTATTTTCTTAGTGTGGTCAACAAAACAGAGCTGCCAGGCTTATTTATATCAATAATTATTCAAGTTTATTGATTTGTTAATCAATTGCTAGTGTCAATGTATCTTCAAAATCCTGTTTGACTGAAGAAATTTACCAAAATTTGGCATTTCAAAACGGCAATCTGCCAGAAAAATGGATTTTGGAGCTGGAATTAATTCAAAATTTATATATATTTTCTTATTGTGGTTAACAAAACAGAGCTGCCAGGCTTATTTATATCAATAATTGTTAAAGTTTATTGATTTGTTAATAAATTGCTAGTGTCAATGTATCTTCAAAACCCTGTTTGACTGAAGAAAATTACCAAAATTTGGCATTTCAACACGGCAATCTGCCAGATAAATGGATTTTGAAGCTGGAATTAATTCAAGATTTATATTTATTTTCTTAGTGTGGTTAACAAAACAGAGCTGCCAGGCTTATAAATATCAATATTTATTAAAGTTTATTGATTTGTTAATCAATTGCTAGTGTCAATGTATCTTCAAAATCCTGTTTGACTGAAGAAATTTACCAAAATTTGGCATTTCAACTCGGCAATCTGCCAGATAAATGGATTTTGGAACTGGAATTAATTCAAAATTTATATTTATTTTCTTAGTGTGGTCAACAAAACAGAGCTGCCAGGCTTATTTATATCAATAATTATTCAAGTTTATTGATTTGTTAATCAATTGCTAGTGTCAATGTATCTTCAAAATCCTGTTTGACTGAAGAAATTTACCAAAATTTGGCATTTCAAAACGGCAATCTGCCAGATAAATGGATTTTGGAGTTGGAATTAATTCAAAATTTATATTTATTTTCTTAGTGTGGTCAACAAAACAGAGCTGCCAGGCTTATTTATATCAATAATTGTTCAAGTTTATTGATTTGTTAATCAATTGCTAGTGTTAATGTATCTTTAAACCCCTGTTTGACTGAAGAAATTCACCAAAATTAGGCATTTCAACATGGCAATCTGCCAGATAAATGGATTTTAGAGCTGGAATTAATTCAAAATTTATATTTATTTTCTTAGTGTGGTCAACAAAACAGAGCTGCCAGGCTTATTTATATCAATAATTGTTCAAGTTTATTGATTTGTTAATCAATTGCTAGTGTTAATGTATCTTTAAACCCCTGTTTGACTGAAGAAATTCACCAAAATTAGGCATTTCAACATGGCAATCTGCCAGATAAATGGATTTTAGAGCTGGAATTAATTCAAAATTTATATTTACTTTCTTAGTGTGGTTAACAAAACAGAGCTGCCAGGCTTATAAATATCAATATTTATTAAAGTTTATTGATTTGTTAATCAATTGCTAGTGTCAATGTATCTTCAAAATCCTGTTTGACTGAAGAAATTTACCAAAATTTGGCATTTCAACTCGGCAATCTGCCAGATAAATGGATTTTGGAACTGGAATTAATTCAAAATTTATATTTATTTTCTTAGTGTGGTTAACAAAACAGAGCTGCCAGGCTTATTTATATCAATAATTATTCAAGTTTATTGATTTGTTAATCAATTGATAGTGTCAATGTATCTTCAAAATCCTGTTTGACTGAAGAAATTTACCAAAATTTGGCATTTCAAAACGGCAATCTGCCAGATAAATGGATTTTGGAGTTGGAATTAATTCAAAATTTATATTTATTTTCTTAGTGTGGTTAACAAAACAGAGCTGCCAGGCTTATTTATATGAATAATTATTCAAGTTTATTGATTTGTTAATCAATTGCTAGTGTCAATGTATCTTCAAAATCCTGTTGGCTGTAGAAATTTACCAAAATTTGGCATTTCAACATGGCAATCTGCCAGAAAAATTGATTTTGGAGCTGGAATTAATTCAAAATTTATATTTATTTTCTTAGTGTGGTTAACAAAACAGAGCTGCCAGGCTTATTTATATCAATAATTGTTCAAGTTTATTGATTTGTTAATCAATTGCTAGTGTTAATGTATCTTTAAACCCCTGTTTGACTGAAGAAATTCACCAAAATTTGGCATTTCAACACGGCAATCTGCCAGATAAATGGATTTTGGAACTGGAATTAATTCAAAATTTATATTTATTTTCTTAGTGTGGTCAACAAAACAGAGCTGCCAGGCTTATTTATATCAATAATTATTCAAGTTTATTGATTTGTTAATCAATTGCTAGTGTCAATGTATCTTCAAAATCCTGTTTGACTGAAGAAATTTACCAAAATTTGGCATTTCAAAACGGCAATCTGCCAGAAAAATGGATTTTGGAGCTGGAATTAATTCAAAATTTATATATATTTTCTTATTGTGGTTAACAAAACAGAGCTGCCAGGCTTATTTATATCAATAATTGTTAAAGTTTATTGATTTGTTAATAAATTGCTAGTGTCAATGTATCTTCAAAACCCTGTTTGACTGAAGAAAATTACCAAAATTTGGCATTTCAACACGGCAATCTGCCAGATAAATGGATTTTGAAGCTGGAATTAATTCAAGATTTATATTTATTTTCTTAGTGTGGTTAACAAAACAGAGCTGCCAGGCTTATAAATATCAATATTTATTAAAGTTTATTGATTTGTTAATCAATTGCTAGTGTCAATGTATCTTCAAAATCCTGTTTGACTGAAGAAATTTACCAAAATTTGGCATTTCAACTCGGCAATCTGCCAGATAAATGGATTTTGGAACTGGAATTAATTCAAAATTTATATTTATTTTCTTAGTGTGGTCAACAAAACAGAGCTGCCAGGCTTATTTATATCAATAATTATTCAAGTTTATTGATTTGTTAATCAATTGCTAGTGTCAATGTATCTTCAAAATCCTGTTTGACTGAAGAAATTTACCAAAATTTGGCATTTCAAAACGGCAATCTGCCAGATAAATGGATTTTGGAGTTGGAATTAATTCAAAATTTATATTTATTTTCTTAGTGTGGTCAACAAAACAGAGCTGCCAGGCTTATTTATATCAATAATTGTTCAAGTTTATTGATTTGTTAATCAATTGCTAGTGTTAATGTATCTTTAAACCCCTGTTTGACTGAAGAAATTCACCAAAATTAGGCATTTCAACATGGCAATCTGCCAGATAAATGGATTTTAGAGCTGGAATTAATTCAAAATTTATATTTATTTTCTTAGTGTGGTCAACAAAACAGAGCTGCCAGGCTTATTTATATCAATAATTGTTCAAGTTTATTGATTTGTTAATCAATTGCTAGTGTTAATGTATCTTTAAACCCCTGTTTGACTGAAGAAATTCACCAAAATTAGGCATTTCAACATGGCAATCTGCCAGATAAATGGATTTTAGAGCTGGAATTAATTCAAAATTTATATTTACTTTCTTAGTGTGGTTAACAAAACAGAGCTGCCAGGCTTATAAATATCAATATTTATTAAAGTTTATTGATTTGTTAATCAATTGCTAGTGTCAATGTATCTTCAAAATCCTGTTTGACTGAAGAAATTTACCAAAATTTGGCATTTCAACTCGGCAATCTGCCAGATAAATGGATTTTGGAACTGGAATTAATTCAAAATTTATATTTATTTTCTTAGTGTGGTTAACAAAACAGAGCTGCCAGGCTTATTTATATCAATAATTATTCAAGTTTATTGATTTGTTAATCAATTGATAGTGTCAATGTATCTTCAAAATCCTGTTTGACTGAAGAAATTTACCAAAATTTGGCATTTCAAAACGGCAATCTGCCAGATAAATGGATTTTGGAGTTGGAATTAATTCAAAATTTATATTTATTTTCTTAGTGTGGTTAACAAAACAGAGCTGCCAGGCTTATTTATATGAATAATTATTCAAGTTTATTGATTTGTTAATCAATTGCTAGTGTCAATGTATCTTCAAAATCCTGTTGGCTGTAGAAATTTACCAAAATTTGGCATTTCAACATGGCAATCTGCCAGAAAAATTGATTTTGGAGCTGGAATTAATTCAAAATTTATATTTATTTTCTTAGTGTGGTTAACAAAACAGAGCTGCCAGGCTTATTTATATCAATAATTGTTTAAGTTTATTGATTTGTTAATCAATTGCTAGTGTCAATGTATCTTCAAAACCCTGTTTGACTGAAGAAATTTACCAAAATTTGGGATTTCAACGTGGCAATCTGCCAGAAAAATGGATTTTGGAGCTGGAATTAATTCAAATTTTATATATATTTTCTTAGTGTGGTTAACAAAACAGAGCTGCCAGGCTTATTTATATCAATAATTATTCAAGTTTATTGATTTGTTAATCAATTGCTAGTGTCAATGTATCTTCAAAATCCTCTTTGACTGAAGAAATTTACCAAAATTTGGCATTTCAAAACGGCAATCTGCCAGAAAAATGGATTTTGGAGCTGGAATTAATTCAAAATTTATATATATTTTCTTATTGTGGTTAACAAAACAGAGCTGCCAGGCTTATTTATATCAATAATTGTTAAAGTTTATTGATTTGTTAATAAATTGCTAGTGTCAATGTATCTTCAAAACCCTGTTTGACTGAAGAAAATTACCAAAATTTGGCATTTCAACACGGCAATCTGCCAGATAAATGGATTTTGAAGCTGGAATTAATTCAAGATTTATATATATTTTCTTAATGTGGTTAACAAAACAGAGCTGCCAGGCTTATTTATATCAATAATTATTCAAGTTTATTGATTTGTTAATCAATTGCTAGTGTCAATGTATCTTCAAAACCCTGTTTGACTGAAGAAATTTACCAAAATTTGGCATAACAACACGGCAATCTGCCAGAAAAATTGATTTTGGAGCTGGAATTAATTAAAAAATTATTTATTTTCTTAGTGTGGTTAACAAAACAGAGCTGCCAGGCTTATTTATATCAATAATTGTTCAAGTTTATTGATTTGTTAATCAATTGCTAGTGTTAATGTATCTTTAAACCCCTGTTTGACTGAAGAAATTCACCAAAATTTGGCATTTCAACACGGCAATCTGCCAGATAAATGGATTTTGGAGCTGGAATTAATTTAAAATTTATATTTATTTTCTTAGTGTGGTTAAGAAAACAGAGCTGCCAGGATTATTTATATCAATAATTATTCAAGTTTGTTGATTTGTTAATCAATTGCTAGTGTCAATGTATCTTCAAAATCCTGTTTGACTGAAGAAATTTACCAAAATTTGGCATTTCAACTCGGCAATCTGCCAGATAAATGGATTTTGGAACTGGAATTAATTCAAAATTTATATTTATTTTCTTAGTGTGGTCAACAAAACAGAGCTGCCAGGCTTATTTATATCAATAATTATTCAAGTTTATTGATTTGTTAATCAATTGCTAGTGTCAATGTATCTTCAAAATCCTGTTTGACTGAAGAAATTTACCAAAATTTGGCATTTCAAAACGGCAATCTGCCAGATAAATGGATTTTGGAGTTGGAATTAATTCAAAATTTATATTTATTTTCTTAGTGTGGTTAACAAAACAGAGCTGCCAGGCTTATATATATCAATAATTGTCAAAGTTTATTGATTTGTTAATCAATTGCTAGTGTCAATGTATCTTCAAAACCCTGTTTGACTGAAGAAATTTACCAAAATTTGGCATAACAACACGGCAATCTGCCAGAAAAATTGATTTTGGAGCTGGAATCAATTAAAAATTTATTTATTTTCTTAGTGTGGTTAACAAAACAGAGCTGCCAGGCTTATTTATATCAATAATTGTTCAAGTTTATTGATTTGTTAATCAATTGCTAGTGTTAATGTATCTTTAAACCCCTGTTTGACTGAAGAAATTCACCAAAATTTGGCATTTCAACACGGCAATCTGCCAGATAAATGGATTTTGGAGCTGGAATTAATTTAAAATTTATATTTATTTTGTTAGTGTGGTTAAGAAAACAGAGCTGGCAGGCTTATTTAAATCAATAAATATTCAAGTTTATTGATTTGTTAATCAATTGTTAGTGTCAATGTATCTTCAAAACCCTGTTTGACTGAAGAAATTTACCAAAATTTGGCATTTCAACGTGGCAATCTGCCAGAAAAATGGATTTTGGAGCTGGAATTAATTCAAAATTTATATATATTTTCTTAGTGTGGTTAACAAAACAGAGCTGCCAGGCTTATTTATATCAATAATTATTCAAGTTTATTGATTTGTTAATCAATTGCTAGTGTCAATGTATCTTCAAAACCCTGTTTGACTGAAGAAAATTACCAAAATTTGGCATTTCAACACGGCAATCTGCCAGATAAATGGATTTTGAAGCTGGAATTAATTCAAGATTTATATATATTTTCTTAATGTGGTTAACAAAACAGAGCTGCCAGGCTTATTTATATCAATAATTATTCAAGTTTATTGATTTGTTAATCAATTGCTAGTGTCAATGTATCTTCAAAACCCTGTTTGACTGAAGAAATTTACCAAAATTTGGCATAACAACACGGCAATCTGCCAGAAAAATTGATTTTGGAGCTGGAATTAATTAAAAAATTATTTATTTTCTTAGTGTGGTTAACAAAACAGAGCTGCCAGGCTTATTTATAACAATAATTGTTCAAGTTTATTGATTTGTTAATCAATTGCTAGTGTTAATGTATCTTTAAACCCCTGTTTGACTGAAGAAATTCACCAAAATTTGGCATTTCAACACGGCAATCTGCCAGATAAATGGATTTTGGAGCTGGAATTAATTTAAAATTTATATTTATTTTCTTAGTGTGGTTAAGAAAACAGAGCTGCCAGGATTATTTATATCAATAATTATTCAAGTTTGTTGATTTGTTAATCAATTGCTAGTGTCAATGTATCTTCAAAATCCTGTTTGACTGAAGAAATTTACCAAAATTTGGCATTTCAACTCGGCAATCTGCCAGATAAATGGATTTTGGAACTGGAATTAATTCAAAATTTATATTTATTTTCTTAGTGTGGTCAACAAAACAGAGCTGCCAGGCTTATTTATATCAATAATTATTCAAGTTTATTGATTTGTTAATCAATTGCTAGTGTCAATGTATCTTCAAAATCCTGTTTGACTGAAGAAATTTACCAAAATTTGGCATTTCAAAACGGCAATCTGCCAGATAAATGGATTTTGGAGTTGGAATTAATTCAAAATTTATATTTATTTTCTTAGTGTGGTTAACAAAACAGAGCTGCCAGGCTTATTTATATCAATAATTGTCAAAGTTTATTGATTTGTTAATCAATTGCTAGTGTCAATGTATCTTCAAAACCCTGTTTGACTGAAGAAATTTACCAAAATTTGGCATAACAACACGGCAATCTGCCAGAAAAATTGATTTTGGAGCTGGAATCAATTAAAAATTTATTTATTTTCTTAGTGTGGTTAACAAAACAGAGCTGCCAGGCTTATTTATATCAATAATTGTTCAAGTTTATTGATTTGTTAATCAATTGCTAGTGTTAATGTATCTTTAAACCCCTGTTTGACTGAAGAAATTCACCAAAATTTGGCATTTCAACACGGCAATCTGCCAGATAAATGGATTTTGGAGCTGGAATTAATTTAAAATTTATATTTATTTTGTTAGTGTGGTTAAGAAAACAGAGCTGGCAGGCTTATTTAAATCAATAAATATTCAAGTTTATTGATTTGTTAATCAATTGTTAGTGTCAATGTATCTTCAAAACCCTGTTTGACTGAAGAAATTTACCAAAATTTGGCATTTCAACGTGGCAATCTGCCAGAAAAATGGATTTTGGAGCTGGAATTAATTCAAAATTTATATATATTTTCTTAGTGTGGTTAACAAAACAGAGCTGCCAGGCTTATTTATATCAATAATTATTCAAGTTTATTGATTTGTTAATCAATTGCTAGTGTCAATGTATCTTCAAAATCCTGTTTGACTGAAGAAATTTACCAAAATTTGGCATTTCAAAACGGCAATCTGCCAGAAAAATGGATTTTGGAGCTGGAATTAATTCAAAATTTATATATATTTTCTTATTGTGGTTAACAAAACAGAGCTGCCAGGCTTATTTATATCAATAATTGTTAAAGTTTATTGATTTGTTAATCAATTGCTAGTGTCAATGTATCTTCAAAACCCTGTTTGACTGAAGAAAATTACCAAAATTTGGCATTTCAACACGGCAATCTGCCAGATAAATGGATTTTGAAGCTGGAATTAATTCAAGATTTATATATATTTTCTTAATGTGGTTAACAAAACAGAGCTGCCAGGCTTATTTATATCAATAATTATTCAAGTTTATTGATTTGTTAATCAATTGCTAGTGTCAATGTATCTTCAAAACCCTGTTTGACTGAAGAAATTTACCAAAATTTGGCATAACAACACGGCAATCTGCCAGAAAAATTGATTTTGGAGCTGGAATTAATTAAAAAATTATTTATTTTCTTAGTGTGGTTAACAAAACAGAGCTGCCAGGCTTATTTATATCAATAATTGTTCAAGTTTATTGATTTGTTAATCAATTGCTAGTGTTAATGTATCTTTAAACCCCTGTTTGACTGAAGAAATTCACCAAAATTTGGCATTTCAACACGGCAATCTGCCAGATAAATGGATTTTGGAGCTGGAATTAATTTAAAATTTATATTTATTTTCTTAGTGTGGTTAAGAAAACAGAGCTGCCAGGATTATTTATATCAATAATTATTCAAGTTTGTTGATTTGTTAATCAATTGCTAGTGTCAATGTATCTTCAAAATCCTGTTTGACTGAAGAAATTTACCAAAATTTGGCATTTCAACTCGGCAATCTGCCAGATAAATGGATTTTGGAACTGGAATTAATTCAAAATTTATATTTATTTTCTTAGTGTGGTCAACAAAACAGAGCTGCCAGGCTTATTTATATCAATAATTATTCAAGTTTATTGATTTGTTGATCAATTGCTAGTGTCAATGTATCTTCAAAATCCTGTTTGACTGAAGAAATTTACCAAAATTTGGCATTTCAAAACGGCAATCTGCCAGATAAATGGATTTTGGAGTTGGAATTAATTCAAAATTTATATTTATTTTCTTAGTGTGGTCAACAAAACAGAGCTGCCAGGCTTATTTATATCAATAATTGTTCAAGTTTATTGATTTGTTAATCAATTGCTAGTGTCAATGTATCTTCAAAACCCTGTTTGACTGAAGAAATTTACCAAAATTTGGCATAACAACACGGCAATCTGCCAGAAAAATTGATTTTGGAGCTGGAATCAATTAAAAATTTATTTATTTTCTTAGTGTGGTTAACAAAACAGAGCTGCCAGGCTTATTTATATCAATAATTGTTCAAGTTTATTGATTTGTTAATCAATTGCTAGTGTTAATGTATCTTTAAACCCCTGTTTGACTGAAGAAATTCACCAAAATTTGGCATTTCAACACGGCAATCTGCCAGATAAATGGATTTTGGAGCTGGAATTAATTTAAAATTTATATTTATTTTCATAGTGTGGTCAACAAAACAGAGCTGCCAGGCTTATTTATATCAATAATTATTCAAGTTTATTGATTTGTTAATCAATTGCTAGTGTCAATGTATCTTCAAAATCCTGTTTGACTGAAGAAATTTACCAAAATTTGGCATTTCAAAACGGCAATCTGCCAGATAAATGGATTTTGGAGCTGGAATTAATTCAAAATTTATATTTATTTTCTTAGTGTGGTTAACAAATCAGAGCTGGCAGGCTTATTTAAATCAATAAATATTCAAGTTTATTGATTTGTTAATCAATTGTTAGTGTCAATGTATCTTCAAAACCCTGTTTGACTGAAGAAATTTACAAAAATTTGGCATTTCAACTCGGCAATCTGCCAGATAAATGGATTTTGGAACTGGAATTAATTCAAAATTTATATTTATTTTCTTAGTGTGGTCAACAAAACAGAGCTGCCAGGCTTATTTATATCAATAATTATTCAAGTTTATTGATTTGTTAATCAATTGCTAGTGTCAATGTATCTTCAAAATCCTGTTTGACTGAAGAAATTTACCAAAATTTGGCATTTCAAAACGGCAATCTGCCAGATAAATGGATTTTGGAGTTGGAATTAATTCAAAATTTATATTTATTTTCTTAGTGTGGTTAACAAAACAGAGCTGCCAGGCTTATTTATATGAATAATTATTCAAGTTTATTGATTTGTTAATCAATTGCTAGTGTCAATGTATCTTCAAAATCCTGTTTGACTGTAGAAATTTACCAAAATTTGGCATTTCAACATGGCAATCTGCCAGAAAAATTGATTTTGGAGCTGGAATTAATTCAAAATTTATATTTATTTTCTTAGTGTGGTTAACAAAACAGAGCTGGCAGGCTTATTTAAATCAATAATTGTTAAAGTTTATTGATTTGTTAATCAATTGCTAGTGTCAATGTATCTTCAAAACCCTGTTTGACTGAAGAAAATTACCAAAATTTGGCATTTCAACACGGCAATCTGTCAGATAAATGGATTTTGGAACTGGAATTAATTCAAAATTTATATTTATTTTCTTAGTGTGGTCAACAAAACAGAGCTGCCAGGCTTATTTATATCAATAATTATTCAAGTTTATTGATTTGTTAATCAATTGCTAGTGTCAATGTATCTTCAAAACCCTGTTTGACTGAAGAAATTTACCAAAATTTGGCATAACAACACGGCAATCTGCCAGAAAAATTGATTTTGGAGCTGGAATCAATTAAAAATTTATTTATTTTCTTAGTGTGGTTAACAAAACAGAGCTGCCAGGCTTATTTATATCAATAATTGTTCAAGTTTATTGCTTTGTTAACAAATTGCTAGTGTTAATGTATCTTTAAACCCCTGTTTGACTGAAGAAATTCACCAAAATTTGGCATTTCAACACGGCAATCTGCCAGATAAATGGATTTTGGAGCTGGAACTAATTTAAAATTTATATTTATTTTGTTAGTGTGGTTAAGAAAACAGAGCTGGCAGGCTTATTTAAATCAATAATTGTTCAAGTTTATTGATTTGTTAATCAATTGCTAGTGTTAATGTATCTTTAAACCCCTGTTTGACTGAAGAAATTCACCAAAATTAGGCATTTCAACATGGCAATCTGCCAGATAAATGGATTTTAGAGCTGGAATTAATTCAAAATTTATATTTATTTTCTTAGTGTGGTTAACAAAACAGAGCTGCCAGGCTTATTTATATCAATAATTGTCAAAGTTTATTGATTTGTTAATCAATTGCTAGTGTCAATGTATCTTCAAAACCCTGTTTGACTGAAGAAATTTACCAAAATTTGGCATAACAACACGGCAATCTGCCAGAAAAATTGATTTTGGAGCTGGAATCAATTAAAAATTTATTTATTTTCTTAGTGTGGTTAACAAAACAGAGCTGCCAGGCTTATTTATATCAATAATTGTTCAAGTTTATTGATTTGTTAATCAATTGCTAGTGTTAATGTATCTTTAAACCCCTGTTTGACTGAAGAAATTCACCAAAATTTGGCATTTCAACACGGCAATCTGCCAGATAAATGGATTTTGGAGCTGGAATTAATTTAAAATTTATATTTATTTTCTTAGTGTGGTTAAGAAAACAGAGCTGCCAGGATTATTTATATCAATAATTATTCAAGTTTGTTGATTTGTTAATCAATTGCTAGTGTCAATGTATCTTCAAAATCCTGTTTGACTGAAGAAATTTACCAAAATTTGGCATTTCAACTCGGCAATCTGCCAGATAAATGGATTTTGGAACTGGAATTAATTCAAAATTTATATTTATTTTCTTAGTGTGGTCAACAAAACAGAGCTGCCAGGCTTATTTATATCAATAATTATTCAAGTTTATTGATTTGTTAATCAATTGCTAGTGTCAATGTATCTTCAAAATCCTGTTTGACTGAAGAAATTTACCAAAATTTGGCATTTCAAAACGGCAATCTGGCAGATAAATGGATTTTGGAGTTGGAATTAATTCAAAATTTATATTTATTTTCTTAGTGTGGTTAACAAAACAGAACTGCCAGGCTTATTTATATGAATAATTATTCAAGTTTATTGATTTGTTAATCAATTGCTAGTGTCAATGTATCTTCAAAATCCTGTTTGACTGTAGAAATTTACCAAAATTTGGCATTTCAACATGGCAATCTGCCAGAAAAATTGATTTTGGAGCTGGAAATAATTCAAAATTTATATTTATTTTCTTAGTGTGGTTAACAAAACAGAGCTGCCAGGCTAATTTATATCAATAATTGTCAAAGTTTATTGATTTGTTAATCAATTGCTAGTGTCAATGTATCTTTAAACCCCTGTTTGACTGAAGAAATTTACCAAAATTTGGCATTTCAACAAGGCAATCTGCCAGATAAATATATTTTGGAACTGGAATTAATTCAAAATTTATATTTATTTTCTTAGTGTGGTCAACAAAACAGAGCTGCCAGGCTTATTTATATCAATAATTATTCAAGTTTATTGATTTGTTAATCAATTGCTAGTGTCAATGTATCTTCAAAATCCTGTTTGACTGAAGAAATTTACCAAAATTTGGCATTTCAACAAGGCAATCTGCCAGATAAATGGATTTTGGAACTGGAATTAATTCAAAATTTATATTTATTTTCTTAGTGTGGTCAACAAAACAGAGCTGCCAGGCTTATTTATATCAATAATTATTCAAGTTTATTGATTTGTTAATCAATTGCTAGTGTCAATGTATCTTCAAAATCCTGTTTGACTGAAGAAATTTACCAAAATTTGGCATTTCAAAACGGCAATCTGCCAGATAAATGGATTTTGGAGTTGGAATTAATTCAAAATTTATATTTATTTTCTTAGTGTGGTTAACAAAACAGAGCTGCCAGGCTTATTTATATGAATAATTATTCAAGTTTATTGATTTGTTAATCAATTGCTAGTGTCAATGTATCTTCAAAATCCTGTTTGACTGTAGAAATTTACCAAAATTTGGCATTTCAACATGGCAATCTGCCAGAAAAATTGATTTTGGAGCTGGAATTAATTCAAAATTTATATTTATTTTCTTAGTGTGGTTAACAAAACAGAGCTGCCAGGCTTATTTATATCAATAATTGTCAAAGTTTATTGATTTGTTAATCAATTGCTAGTGTCAATGTATCTTCAAAACCCTGTTTGACTGAAGAAATTTACCAAAATTTGGCATAACAACACGGCAATCTGCCAGATAAATTGATTTTGGAGCTGGAATCAATTAAAAATTTATTTATTTTCTTAGTGTGGTTAACAAAACAGAGCTGCCAGGCTTATTTATATCAATAATTGTTCAAGTTTATTGATTTGTTAATCAATTGCTAGTGTTAATGTATCTTTAAACCCCTGTTTGACTGAAGAAATTCACCAAAATTTGGCATTTCAACACGGCAATCTGCCAGATAAATGGATTTTGGAGCTGGAATTAATTTAAAATTTATATTTATTTTGTTAGTGTGGTTAAGAAAACAGAGCTGGCAGGCTTATTTAAATCAATAAATATTCAAGTTTATTGATTTGTTAATCAATTGTTAGTGTCAATGTATCTTCAAAACCCTGTTTGACTGAAGAAATTTACCAAAATTTGGCATTTCAAAACGGCAATCTGCCAGATAAATGGATTTTGGAGCTGGAATTAATTCAAAATTTATATTTATTTTCTTAGTGTGGTTAACAAAACAGAGCTGGCAGGCTTATTTAAATCAATAATTGTTAAAGTTTATTGATTTGTTAATCAATTGCTAGTGTCAATGTATCTTCAAAACCCTGTTTGACTGAAGAAAATTACCAAAATTTGGCATTTCAACACGGCAATCTGTCAGATAAATGGATTTTGGAACTGGAATTAATTCAAAATTTATATTTATTTTCTTAGTGTGGTCAACAAAACAGAGCTGCCAGGCTTATTTATATCAATAATTATTCAAGTTTATTGATTTGTTAATCAATTGCTAGTGTCAATGTATCTTCAAAACCCTGTTTGACTGAAGAAATTTACCAAAATTTGGCATAACAACACGGCAATCTGCCAGAAAAATTGATTTTGGAGCTGGAATCAATTAAAAATTTATTTATTTTCTTAGTGTGGTTAACAAAACAGAGCTGCCAGGCTTATTTATATCAATAATTGTTCAAGTTTATTGATTTGTTAACAAATTGCTAGTGTTAATGTATCTTTAAACCCCTGTTTGACTGAAGAAATTCACCAAAATTTGGCATTTCAACACGGCAATCTGCCAGATAAATGGATTTTGGAGCTGGAACTAATTTAAAATTTATATTTATTTTGTTAGTGTGGTTAAGAAAACAGAGCTGGCAGGCTTATTTAAATCAATAATTGTTCAAGTTTATTGATTTGTTAATCAATTGCTAGTGTTAATGTATCTTTAAACCCCTGTTTGACTGAAGAAATTCACCAAAATTAGGCATTTCAACATGGCAATCTGCCAGATAAATGGATTTTAGAGCTGGAATTAATTCAAAATTTATATTTATTTTCTTAGTGTGGTTAACAAAACAGAGCTGCCAGGCTTATTTATATCAATAATTGTCAAAGTTTATTGATTTGTTAATCAATTGCTAGTGTCAATGTATCTTCAAAACCCTGTTTGACTGAAGAAATTTACCAAAATTTGGCATAACAACACGGCAATCTGCCAGAAAAATTGATTTTGGAGCTGGAATCAATTAAAAATTTATTTATTTTCTTAGTGTGGTTAACAAAACAGAGCTGCCAGGCTTATTTATATCAATAATTGTTCAAGTTTATTGATTTGTTAATCAATTGCTAGTGTTAATGTATCTTTAAACCCCTGTTTGACTGAAGAAATTCACCAAAATTTGGCATTTCAACACGGCAATCTGCCAGATAAATGGATTTTGGAGCTGGAATTAATTTAAAATTTATATTTATTTTCTTAGTGTGGTTAAGAAAACAGAGCTGCCAGGATTATTTATATCAATAATTATTCAAGTTTGTTGATTTGTTAATCAATTGCTAGTGTCAATGTATCTTCAAAATCCTGTTTGACTGAAGAAATTTACCAAAATTTGGCATTTCAACTCGGCAATCTGCCAGATAAATGGATTTTGGAACTGGAATTAATTCAAAATTTATATTTATTTTCTTAGTGTGGTCAACAAAACAGAGCTGCCAGGCTTATTTATATCAATAATTATTCAAGTTTATTGATTTGTTAATCAATTGCTAGTGTCAATGTATCTTCAAAATCCTGTTTGACTGAAGAAATTTACCAAAATTTGGCATTTCAAAACGGCAATCTGGCAGATAAATGGATTTTGGAGTTGGAATTAATTCAAAATTTATATTTATTTTCTTAGTGTGGTTAACAAAACAGAACTGCCAGGCTTATTTATATGAATAATTATTCAAGTTTATTGATTTGTTAATCAATTGCTAGTGTCAATGTATCTTCAAAATCCTGTTTGACTGTAGAAATTTACCAAAATTTGGCATTTCAACATGGCAATCTGCCAGAAAAATTGATTTTGGAGCTGGAAATAATTCAAAATTTATATTTATTTTCTTAGTGTGGTTAACAAAACAGAGCTGCCAGGCTAATTTATATCAATAATTGTCAAAGTTTATTGATTTGTTAATCAATTGCTAGTGTCAATGTATCTTTAAACCCCTGTTTGACTGAAGAAATTTACCAAAATTTGGCATTTCAACAAGGCAATCTGCCAGATAAATATATTTTGGAACTGGAATTAATTCAAAATTTATATTTATTTTCTTAGTGTGGTCAACAAAACAGAGCTGCCAGGCTTATTTATATCAATAATTATTCAAGTTTATTGATTTGTTAATCAATTGCTAGTGTCAATGTATCTTCAAAATCCTGTTTGACTGAAGAAATTTACCAAAATTTGGCATTTCAACAAGGCAATCTGCCAGATAAATATATTTTGGAACTGGAATTAATTCAAAATTTATATTTATTTTCTTAGTGTGGTCAACAAAACAGAGCTGCCAGGCTTATTTAAATCAATAATTATTCAAGTTTATTGATTTGTTAATCAATTGCTAGTGTCAATGTATCTTCAAAATCCTGTTTGACTGAAGAAATTTACCAAAATTTGGCATTTCAACACGGCAATCTGCCAGATAAATGGATTTTGGAGTTGGAATTAATTCAAAATTTATATTTATTTTCTTAGTGTGGTTAACAAAACAGAGCTGCCAGGCTTATTTATATGAATAATTATTCAAGTTTATTGATTTGTTAATCAATTGCTAGTGTCAATGTATCTTCAAAACCCTGTTTGACTGAAGAAATTTACCAAAATTTGGCATTTCAACACGGCAATCTGAAAGATAAATGGATTTTGGAGTTGGAATTAATTCAAGATTTATATATATTTTCTTAATGTGGTTAACAAAACAGAGCTGCCAGGCTTATTTATATCAATAATTATTCAAGTTTATTGATTTGTTAATCAATTGCTAGTGTCAATGTATCTTCAAAACCCTGTTTGACTGAAGAAATTTACCAAAATTTGGCATTTCAACACGGCAATCTGAAAGATAAATGGATTTTGGAGCTGGAATTAATTCAAAATTTATATTTATTTTCTTAGTGTGGTTAACAAAACAGAGCTGCCAGGCTTATTTATATGAATAATTATTCAAGTTTATTGATTTGTTAATCAATTGCTAGTGTCAATGTATCTTCAAAATCCTGTTTGACTGAAGAAATTTACCAAAATTTGGCGTAACAACACGGCAATCTGCCAGAAAAATTGATTTTGGAGCTGGAATTAATTAAAAATTTATTTATTTTCTTAGTGTGGTTAACAAAAAAGAGCTGCCAGGCTTATTTATATCAATAATTGTTCAAGTTTATTGATTTGTTAATCAATTGCTAGTGTTAATGTATCTTTAAATCCCTGTTTGACTGAAGAAATTCACCAAAATTTGGCATTTCAACACGGCAATCTGCCAGATAAATGGATTTTGGAGCTGGAATTAATTTAAAATTTATATTTATTTTCTTAGTGTGGTTAAGAAAACAGAGCTGCCAGGATTATTTATATCAATAATTATTCAAGTTTGTTGATTTGTTAATCAATTGCTAGTGTCAATGTATCTTCAAAATCCTGTTTGACTGAAGAAATTTACCAAAATTTGGCATTTCAACTCGGCAATCTGCCAGATAAATGGATTTTGGAACTGGAATTAATTCAAAATTTATATTTATTTTCTTAGTGTGGTTAAGAAAACAGAGCTGCCAGAATTATTTATATCAATAATTATTCAAGTTTATTGATTTGTTAATCAATTGCTAGTGTCAATGTATCTTCAAAATCCTGTTTGACTGAAGAAATTTACCAAAATTTGGCATTTCAACAAGGCAATCTGCCAGATAAATATATTTTGGAACTGGAATTAATTCAAAATTTATATTTATTTTCTTAGTGTGGTCAACAAAACAGAGCTGCCAGGCTTATTTATATCAATAATTATTCAAGTTTATTGATTTGTTAATCAATTGCTAGTGTCAATGTATCTTCAAAATCCTGTTTGACTGAAGAAATTTACCAAAATTTGGCATTTCAACACGGCAATCTGCCAGATAAATGGATTTTGGAGTTGGAATTAATTCAAAATTTATATTTATTTTCTTAGTGTGGTTAACAAAACAGAGCTGCCAGGCTTATTTATATGAATAATTATTCAAGTTTATTGATTTGTTAATCAATTGCTAGTGTCAATGTATCTTCAAAACCCTGTTTGACTGAAGAAATTTACCAAAATTTGGCATTTCAACACGGCAATCTGCCAGATAAATGGATTTTGAAGCTGGAATTAATTCAAGATTTATATATATTTTCTTAATGTGGTTAACAAAACAGAGCTGCCAGGCTTATTTATATCAATAATTATTCAAGTTTATTGATTTGTTAATCAATTGCTAGTGTCAATGTATCTTCAAAACCCTGTTTGACTGAAGAAATTTACCAAAATTTGGCATTTCAACACGGCAATCTGAAAGATAAATGGATTTTGGAGCTGGAATTAATTCAAAATTTATATTTATTTTCTTAGTGTGGTTAACAAAACAGAGCTGGCAGGCTTATTTAAATCAATAAATATTCAAGTTTATTGATTTGTTAATCAATTGTTAGTGTCAATGTATCTTCAAAATCCTGTTTGACTGAAGAAATTTACCAAAATTTGGCATTTCAACAAGGCAATCTGCCAGAAAAATTGTTTTTGGAGCTGGAATTAATTCAAAATTTATATTTATTTTCTTAGTGTGGTTAACAAAACAGAGCTGCCAGGCTTATTTATATCAATAATTGTCAAAGTTTATTGATTTGTTAATCAATTGCTAGTGTCAATGTATCTTCAAAACCCTGTTTGACTGAAGAAATTTACCAAAATTTGGCATAACAACACGGCAATCTGCCAGAAAAATTGATTTTGGAGCTGGAATCAATTAAAAATTTATTTATTTTCTTAGTGTGGTTAACAAAACAGAGCTGCCAGGCTTATTTATATCAATAATTGTTCAGGTTTATTGATTTGTTAATCAATTGCTAGTGTTAATGTATCTTTAAACCCCTGTTTGACTGAAGAAATTCACCAAAATTTGGCATTTCAACACGGCAATCTGCCAGATAAATGGATTTTGGAGCTGGAATTAATTTAAAATTTATATTTATTTTCTTAGTGTGGTTAAGAAAACAGAGCTGCCAGGATTATTTATATCAATAATTATTCAAGTTTGTTGATTTGTTAATCAATTGCTAGTGTCAATGTATCTTCAAAATCCTGTTTGACTGAAGAAATTTACCAAAATTTGGCATTTCAACTCGGCAATCTGCCAGATAAATGGATTTTGGAACTGGAATTAATTCAAAATTTATATTTATTTTCTTAGTGTGGTCAACAAAACAGAGCTGCCAGGCTTATTTATATCAATAATTATTCAAGTTTATTGATTTGTTAATCAATTGCTAGTGTCAATGTATCTTCAAAATCCTGTTTGACTGAAGAAATTTACCAAAATTTGGCATTTCAAAACGGCAATCTGCCAGATAAATGGATTTTGGAGTTGGAATTAATTCAAAATTTATTTTTATTTTCTTAGTGTGGTTAACAAAACAGAGCTGCCAGGCTTATTTATATGAATAATTATTCAAGTTTATTGATTTGTTAATCAATTGCTAGTGTCAATGTATCTTCAAAATCCTGTTTGACTGTAGAAATTTACCAAAATTTGGCATTTCAACATGGCAATCTGCCAGAAAAATTGATTTTGGAGCTGGAATTAATTCAAAATTTATATTTATTTTCTTAGTGTGGTTAACAAAACAGAGCTGCCAGGCTTATTTATATCAATAATTGTCAAAGTTTATTGATTTGTTAATCAATTGCTAGTGTCAATGTATCTTCAAAACCCTGTTTGACTGAAGAAATTTACCAAAATTTGGCATAACAACACGGCAATCTGCCAGATAAATGGATTTTGAAGCTGGAATTAATTCAAGATTTATATATATTTTCTTAATGTGGTCAACAAAACAGAGCTGCCAGGCTTATTTATATCAATAATTATTCAAGTTTATTGATTTGTTAATCAATTGCTAGTGTCAATGTATCTTCAAAATCCTGTTTGACTGAAGAAATTTACCAAAATTTGGCATTTCAACACGGCAATCTGCCAGATAAATGGATTTTGGAGTTGGAATTAATTCAAAATTTATATTTATTTTCTTAGTGTGGTTAACAAAACAGAGCTGCCAGGCTTATTTATATGAATAATTATTCAAGTTTATTGATTTGTTGATCAATTGCTAGTGTCAATGTATCTTCAAAACCCTGTTTGACTGAAGAAATTTACCAAAATTTGGCATTTCAACACGGCAATCTGAAAGATAAATGGATTTTGGAGTTGGAATTAATTCAAGATTTATATATATTTTCTTAATGTGGTTAACAAAACAGAGCTGCCAGGCTTATTTATATCAATAATTATTCAAGTTTATTGATTTGTTAATCAATTGCTAGTGTCAATGTATCTTCAAAACCCTGTTTGACTGAAGAAATTTACCAAAATTTGGCATTTCAACACGGCAATCTGAAAGATAAATGGATTTTGGAGCTGGAATTAATTCAAAATTTATATTTATTTTCTTAGTGTGGTTAACAAAACAGAGCTGCCAGGCTTATTTATATGAATAATTATTCAAGTTTATTGATTTGTTAATCAATTGCTAGTGTCAATGTATCTTCAAAATCCTGTTTGACTGAAGAAATTTACCAAAATTTGGCGTAACAACACGGCAATCTGCCAGAAAAATTGATTTTGGAGCTGGAATTAATTAAAAATTTATTTATTTTCTTAGTGTGGTTAACAAAAAAGAGCTGCCAGGCTTATTTATATCAATAATTGTTCAAGTTTATTGATTTGTTAATCAATTGCTAGTGTTAATGTATCTTTAAACCCCTGTTTGACTGAAGAAATTCACCAAAATTTGGCATTTCAACACGGCAATCTGCCAGATAAATGGATTTTGGAGCTGGAATTAATTTAAAATTTATATTTATTTTCTTAGTGTGGTTAAGAAAACAGAGCTGCCAGGATTATTTATATCAATAATTATTCAAGTTTGTTGATTTGTTAATCAATTGCTAGTGTCAATGTATCTTCAAAATCCTGTTTGACTGAAGAAATTTACCAAAATTTGGCATTTCAACTCGGCAATCTGCCAGATAAATGGATTTTGGAACTGGAATTAATTCAAAATTTATATTTATTTTCTTAGTGTGGTTAAGAAAACAGAGCTGCCAGAATTATTTATATCAATAATTATTCAAGTTTATTGATTTGTTAATCAATTGCTAGTGTCAATGTATCTTCAAAATCCTGTTTGACTGAAGAAATTTACCAAAATTTGGCATTTCAACAAGGCAATCTGCCAGATAAATATATTTTGGAACTGGAATTAATTCAAAATTTATATTTATTTTCTTAGTGTGGTCAACAAAACAGAGCTGCCAGGCTTATTTATATCAATAATTATTCAAGTTTATTGATTTGTTAATCAATTGCTAGTGTCAATGTATCTTCAAAATCCTGTTTGACTGAAGAAATTTACCAAAATTTGGCATTTCAACACGGCAATCTGCCAGATAAATGGATTTTGGAGTTGGAATTAATTCAAAATTTATATTTATTTTCTTAGTGTGGTTAACAAAACAGAGCTGCCAGGCTTATTTATATGAATAATTATTCAAGTTTATTGATTTGTTAATCAATTGCTAGTGTCAATGTATCTTCAAAACCCTGTTTGACTGAAGAAATTTACCAAAATTTGGCATTTCAACACGGCAATCTGCCAGATAAATGGATTTTGAAGCTGGAATTAATTCAAGATTTATATATATTTTCTTAATGTGGTTAACAAAACAGAGCTGCCAGGCTTATTTATATCAATAATTATTCAAGTTTATTGATTTGTTAATCAATTGCTAGTGTCAATGTATCTTCAAAACCCTGTTTGACTGAAGAAATTTACCAAAATTTGGCATTTCAACACGGCAATCTGAAAGATAAATGGATTTTGGAGCTGGAATTAATTCAAAATTTATATTTATTTTCTTAGTGTGGTTAACAAAACAGAGCTGGCAGGCTTATTTAAATCAATAAATATTCAAGTTTATTGATTTGTTAATCAATTGTTAGTGTCAATGTATCTTCAAAATCCTGTTTGACTGAAGAAATTTACCAAAATTTGGCATTTCAACAAGGCAATCTGCCAGAAAAATTGTTTTTGGAGCTGGAATTAATTCAAAATTTATATTTATTTTCTTAGTGTGGTTAACAAAACAGAGCTGCCAGGCTTATTTATATCAATAATTGTCAAAGTTTATTGATTTGTTAATCAATTGCTAGTGTCAATGTATCTTCAAAACCCTGTTTGACTGAAGAAATTTACCAAAATTTGGCATAACAACACGGCAATCTGCCAGAAAAATTGATTTTGGAGCTGGAATCAATTAAAAATTTATTTATTTTCTTAGTGTGGTTAACAAAACAGAGCTGCCAGGCTTATTTATATCAATAATTGTTCAGGTTTATTGATTTGTTAATCAATTGCTAGTGTTAATGTATCTTTAAACCCCTGTTTGACTGAAGAAATTCACCAAAATTTGGCATTTCAACACGGCAATCTGCCAGATAAATGGATTTTGGAGCTGGAATTAATTTAAAATTTATATTTATTTTCTTAGTGTGGTTAAGAAAACAGAGCTGCCAGGATTATTTATATCAATAATTATTCAAGTTTGTTGATTTGTTAATCAATTGCTAGTGTCAATGTATCTTCAAAATCCTGTTTGACTGAAGAAATTTACCAAAATTTGGCATTTCAACTCGGCAATCTGCCAGATAAATGGATTTTGGAACTGGAATTAATTCAAATTTTATATTTATTTTCTTAGTGTGGTCAACAAAACAGAGCTGCCAGGCTTATTTATATCAATAATTATTCAAGTTTATTGATTTGTTAATCAATTGCTAGTGTCAATGTATCTTCAAAATCCTGTTTGACTGAAGAAATTTACCAAAATTTGGCATTTCAAAACGGCAATCTGCCAGATAAATGGATTTTGGAGTTGGAATTAATTCAAAATTTATTTTTATTTTCTTAGTGTGGTTAACAAAACAGAGCTGCCAGGCTTATTTATATGAATAATTATTCAAGTTTATTGATTTGTTAATCAATTGCTAGTGTCAATGTATCTTCAAAATCCTGTTTGACTGTAGAAATTTACCAAAATTTGGCATTTCAACATGGCAATCTGCCAGAAAAATTGATTTTGGAGCTGGAATTAATTCAAAATTTATATTTATTTTCTTAGTGTGGTTAACAAAACAGAGCTGCCAGGCTTATTTATATCAATAATTGTCAAAGTTTATTGATTTGTTAATCAATTGCTAGTGTCAATGTATCTTCAAAACCCTGTTTGACTGAAGAAATTTACCAAAATTTGGCATAACAACACGGCAATCTGCCAGAAAAATTGATTTTGGAGCTGGAATCAATTAAAAATTTATTTATTTTCTTAGTGTGGTTAACAAAACAGAGCTGCCAGGCTTATTTATATCAATAATTGTTCAAGTTTATTGATTTGTTAATCAATTGCTAGTGTTAATGTATCTTTAAACCCCTGTTTGACTGAAGAAATTCACCAAAATTTGGCATTTCAACACGGCAATCTGCCAGATAAATGGATTTTGGAGCTGGAATTAATTTAAAATTTATATTTATTTTCTTAGTGTGGTTAAGAAAACAGAGCTGCCAGGATTATTTATATCAATAATTGTTAAAGTTTATTGATTTGTTAATCAATTGCTAGTGTCAATGTATCTTCAAAACCCTGTTTGACTGAAGAAAATTACCAAAATTTGGCATTTCAACACGGCAATCTGCCAGATAAATGGATTTTGAAGCTGGAATTAATTCAAGATTTATATATATTTTCTTAATGTGGTCAACAAAACAGAGCTGCCAGGCTTATTTATATCAATAATTATTCAAGTTTATTGATTTGTTAATCAATTGCTAGTGTCAATGTATCTTCAAAATCCTGTTTGACTGAAGAAATTTACCAAAATTTGGCATTTCAACACGGCAATCTGCCAGATAAATGGATTTTGGAGTTGGAATTAATTCAAAATTTATATTTATTTTCTTAGTGTGGTTAACAAAACAGAGCTGCCAGGCTTATTTATATGAATAATTATTCAAGTTTATTGATTTGTTAATCAATTGCTAGTGTCAATGTATCTTCAAAACCCTGTTTGACTGAAGAAATTTACCAAAATTTGGCATTTCAACACGGCAATCTGCCAGATAAATGGATTTTGAAGCTGGAATTAATTCAAGATTTATATATATTTTCTTAATGTGGTTAACAAAACAGAGCTGCCAGGCTTATTTATATCAATAATTATTCAAGTTTATTGATTTGTTAATCAATTGCTAGTGTCAATGTATCTTCAAAACCCTGTTTGACTGAAGAAATTTACCAAAATTTGGCATAACAACACGGCAATCTGCCAGATAAATATATTTTGGAACTGGAATTAATTCAAAATTTATATTTATTTTCTTAGTGTGGTCAACAAAACAGAGCTGCCAGGCTTATTTATATCAATAATTATTCAAGTTTATTGATTTGTTAATCAATTGCTAGTGTCAATGTATCTTCAAAATCCTGTTTGACTGAAGAAATTTACCAAAATTTGGCATTTCAACACGGCAATCTGCCAGATAAATGGATTTTGGAGTTGGAATTAATTCAAAATTTATATTTATTTTCTTAGTGTGGTTAACAAAACAGAGCTGCCAGGCTTATTTATATGAATAATTATTCAAGTTTATTGATTTGTTAATCAATTGCTAGTGTCAATGTATCTTCAAAACCCTGTTTGACTGAAGAAATTTACCAAAATTTGGCATTTCAACACGGCAATCTGCCAGATAAATGGATTTTGAAGCTGGAATTAATTCAAGATTTATATATATTTTCTTAATGTGGTTAACAAAACAGAGCTGCCAGGCTTATTTATATCAATAATTATTCAAGTTTATTGATTTGTTAATCAATTGCTAGTGTCAATGTATCTTCAAAACCCTGTTTGACTGAAGAAATTTACCAAAATTTGGCATTTCAACACGGCAATCTGAAAGATAAATGGATTTTGGAGCTGGAATTAATTCAAAATTTATATTTATTTTCTTAGTGTGGTTAACAAAACAGAGCTGGCAGGCTTATTTAAATCAATAAATATTCAAGTTTATTGATTTGTTAATCAATTGTTAGTGTCAATGTATCTTCAAAATCCTGTTTGACTGAAGAAATTTACCAAAATTTGGCATTTCAACAAGGCAATCTGCCAGAAAAATTGTTTTTGGAGCTGGAATTAATTCAAAATTTATATTTATTTTCTTAGTGTGGTTAACAAAACAGAGCTGCCAGGCTTATTTATATCAATAATTGTCAAAGTTTATTGATTTGTTAATCAATTGCTAGTGTCAATGTATCTTCAAAACCCTGTTTGACTGAAGAAATTTACCAAAATTTGGCATAACAACACGGCAATCTGCCAGAAAAATTGATTTTGGAGCTGGAATCAATTAAAAATTTATTTATTTTCTTAGTGTGGTTAACAAAACAGAGCTGCCAGGCTTATTTATATCAATAATTGTTCAGGTTTATTGATTTGTTAATCAATTGCTAGTGTTAATGTATCTTTAAACCCCTGTTTGACTGAAGAAATTCACCAAAATTTGGCATTTCAACACGGCAATCTGCCAGATAAATGGATTTTGGAGCTGGAATTAATTTAAAATTTATATTTATTTTCTTAGTGTGGTTAAGAAAACAGAGCTGCCAGGATTATTTATATCAATAATTATTCAAGTTTGTTGATTTGTTAATCAATTGCTAGTGTCAATGTATCTTCAAAATCCTGTTTGACTGAAGAAATTTACCAAAATTTGGCATTTCAACTCGGCAATCTGCCAGATAAATGGATTTTGGAACTGGAATTAATTCAAATTTTATATTTATTTTCTTAGTGTGGTCAACAAAACAGAGCTGCCAGGCTTATTTATATCAATAATTATTCAAGTTTATTGATTTGTTAATCAATTGCTAGTGTCAATGTATCTTCAAAATCCTGTTTGACTGAAGAAATTTACCAAAATTTGGCATTTCAAAACGGCAATCTGCCAGATAAATGGATTTTGGAGTTGGAATTAATTCAAAATTTATTTTTATTTTCTTAGTGTGGTTAACAAAACAGAGCTGCCAGGCTTATTTATATGAATAATTATTCAAGTTTATTGATTTGTTAATCAATTGCTAGTGTCAATGTATCTTCAAAATCCTGTTTGACTGTAGAAATTTACCAAAATTTGGCATTTCAACATGGCAATCTGCCAGAAAAATTGATTTTGGAGCTGGAATTAATTCAAAATTTATATTTATTTTCTTAGTGTGGTTAACAAAACAGAGCTGCCAGGCTTATTTATATCAATAATTGTCAAAGTTTATTGATTTGTTAATCAATTGCTAGTGTCAATGTATCTTCAAAACCCTGTTTGACTGAAGAAATTTACCAAAATTTGGCATAACAACACGGCAATCTGCCAGAAAAATTGATTTTGGAGCTGGAATCAATTAAAAATTTATTTATTTTCTTAGTGTGGTTAACAAAACAGAGCTGCCAGGCTTATTTATATCAATAATTGTTCAAGTTTATTGATTTGTTAATCAATTGCTAGTGTTAATGTATCTTTAAACCCCTGTTTGACTGAAGAAATTCACCAAAATTTGGCATTTCAACACGGCAATCTGCCAGATAAATGGATTTTGGAGCTGGAATTAATTTAAAATTTATATTTATTTTCTTAGTGTGGTTAAGAAAACAGAGCTGCCAGGATTATTTATATCAATAATTGTTAAAGTTTATTGATTTGTTAATCAATTGCTAGTGTCAATGTATCTTCAAAACCCTGTTTGACTGAAGAAAATTACCAAAATTTGGCATTTCAACACGGCAATCTGCCAGATAAATGGATTTTGAAGCTGGAATTAATTCAAGATTTATATATATTTTCTTAATGTGGTCAACAAAACAGAGCTGCCAGGCTTATTTATATCAATAATTATTCAAGTTTATTGATTTGTTAATCAATTGCTAGTGTCAATGTATCTTCAAAATCCTGTTTGACTGAAGAAATTTACCAAAATTTGGCATTTCAACACGGCAATCTGCCAGATAAATGGATTTTGGAGTTGGAATTAATTCAAAATTTATATTTATTTTCTTAGTGTGGTTAACAAAACAGAGCTGCCAGGCTTATTTATATGAATAATTATTCAAGTTTATTGATTTGTTAATCAATTGCTAGTGTCAATGTATCTTCAAAACCCTGTTTGACTGAAGAAATTTACCAAAATTTGGCATTTCAACACGGCAATCTGCCAGATAAATGGATTTTGAAGCTGGAATTAATTCAAGATTTATATATATTTTCTTAATGTGGTTAACAAAACAGAGCTGCCAGGCTTATTTATATCAATAATTATTCAAGTTTATTGATTTGTTAATCAATTGCTAGTGTCAATGTATCTTCAAAACCCTGTTTGACTGAAGAAATTTACCAAAATTTGGCATAACAACACGGCAATCTGCCAGATAAATATATTTTGGAACTGGAATTAATTCAAAATTTATATTTATTTTCTTAGTGTGGTCAACAAAACAGAGCTGCCAGGCTTATTTATATCAATAATTATTCAAGTTTATTGATTTGTTAATCAATTGCTAGTGTCAATGTATCTTCAAAATCCTGTTTGACTAAAGAAATTTACCAAAATTTGGCATTTCAACACGGCAATCTGCCAGATAAATGGATTTTGGAGTTGGAATTAATTCAAAATTTATATTTATTTTCTTAGTGTGGTTAACAAAACAGAGCTGCCAGGCTTATTTATATGAATAATTATTCAAGTTTATTAATTGGTTATCAATTGCTAGTGTCAATGTATCTTCAAAACCCTGTTTGACTGAAGAAATTTACCAAAATTTGGCATTTCAACACGGCAATCTGCCAGATAAATGGATTTTGAAGCTGGAATTAATTCAAGATTTATATATATTTTCTTAATGTGGTTAACAAAACAGAGCTGCCAGGCTTATTTATATCAATAATTATTCAAGTTTATTGATTTGTTAATCAATTGCTAGTGTCAATGTATCTTCAAAATCCTGTTTGACTGAAGAAATTTACCAAAATTTGGCATTTCAAAACGGCAATCTGCCAGATAAATGGATTTTGGAGTTGGAATTAATTCAAAATTTATATTTATTTTCTTAGTGTGGTTAACAAAACAGAACTGCCAGGCTTATTTATATGAATAATTATTCAAGTTTATTGATTTGTTAATCAATTGCTAGTGTCAATGTATCTTCAAAATCCTGTTTGACTGTAGAAATTTACCAAAATTTGGCATTTCAACATGGCAATCTGCCAGAAAAATTGATTTTGGAGCTGGAATTAATTCAAAATTTATATTTATTTTCTTAGTGTGGTTAACAAAACAGAGCTGCCAGGCTTATTTATATCAATAATTGTCAAAGTTTATTGATTTGTTAATCAATTGCTAGTGTCAATGTATCTTCAAAACCCTGTTTGACTGAGTAAATTTACCAAAATTTGGCATAACAACACGGCAATCTGCCAGAAAAATTGATTTTGGAGCTGGAATCAATTAAAAATTTATTTATTTTCTTAGTGTGGTTAACAAAACAGAGCTGCCAGGCTTATTTATATCAATAATTGTCAAAGTTTATTGATTTGTTAATCAATTGCTAGTGTCAATGTATCTTCAAAACCCTGTTTGACTGAAGAAATTTACCAAAATTTGGCATAACAACACGGCAATCTGCCAGAAAAATTGATTTTGGAGCTGGAATCAATTAAAAATTTATTTATTTTCTTAGTGTGGTTAACAAAACAGAGCTGCCAGGCTTATTTATATCAATAATTGTTCAAGTTTATTGATTTGTTAATCAATTGCTAGTGTTAATGTATCTTTAAACCCCTGTTTGACTGAAGAAATTCACCAAAATTTGGCATTTCAACACGGCAATCTGCCAGATAAATGGATTTTGGAGCTGGAATTAATTTAAAATTTATATTTATTTTCTTAGTGTGGTTAAGAAAACAGAGCTGCCAGGATTATTTATATCAATAATTGTTAAAGTTTATTGATTTGTTAATCAATTGCTAGTGTCAATGTATCTTCAAAACCCTGTTTGACTGAAGAAAATTACCAAAATTTGGCATTTCAACACGGCAATCTGCCAGATAAATGGATTTTGAAGCTGGAATTAATTCAAGATTTATATATATTTTCTTAATGTGGTCAACAAAACAGAGCTGCCAGGCTTATTTATATCAATAATTATTCAAGTTTATTGATTTGTTAATCAATTGCTAGTGTCAATGTATCTTCAAAATCCTGTTTGACTGAAGAAATTTACCAAAATTTGGCATTTCAACACGGCAATCTGCCAGATAAATGGATTTTGGAGTTGGAATTAATTCAAAATTTATATTTATTTTCTTAGTGTGGTTAACAAAACAGAGCTGCCAGGCTTATTTATATGAATAATTATTCAAGTTTATTGATTTGTTAATCAATTGCTAGTGTCAATGTATCTTCAAAACCCTGTTTGACTGAAGAAATTTACCAAAATTTGGCATTTCAACACGGCAATCTGCCAGATAAATGGATTTTGAAGCTGGAATTAATTCAAGATTTATATATATTTTCTTAATGTGGTTAACAAAACAGAGCTGCCAGGCTTATTTATATCAATAATTATTCAAGTTTATTGATTTGTTAATCAATTGCTAGTGTCAATGTATCTTCAAAACCCTGTTTGACTGAAGAAATTTACCAAAATTTGGCATAACAACACGGCAATCTGCCAGATAAATATATTTTGGAACTGGAATTAATTCAAAATTTATATTTATTTTCTTAGTGTGGTCAACAAAACAGAGCTGCCAGGCTTATTTATATCAATAATTATTCAAGTTTATTGATTTGTTAATCAATTGCTAGTGTCAATGTATCTTCAAAATCCTGTTTGACTGAAGAAATTTACCAAAATTTGGCATTTCAACACGGCAATCTGCCAGATAAATGGATTTTGGAGTTGGAATTAATTCAAAATTTATATTTATTTTCTTAGTGTGGTTAACAAAACAGAGCTGCCAGGCTTATTTATATGAATAATTATTCAAGTTTATTAATTGGTTATCAATTGCTAGTGTCAATGTATCTTCAAAACCCTGTTTGACTGAAGAAATTTACCAAAATTTGGCATTTCAACACGGCAATCTGCCAGATAAATGGATTTTGAAGCTGGAATTAATTCAAGATTTATATATATTTTCTTAATGTGGTTAACAAAACAGAGCTGCCAGGCTTATTTATATCAATAATTATTCAAGTTTATTGATTTGTTAATCAATTGCTAGTGTCAATGTATCTTCAAAATCCTGTTTGACTGAAGAAATTTACCAAAATTTGGCATTTCAAAACGGCAATCTGCCAGATAAATGGATTTTGGAGTTGGAATTAATTCAAAATTTATATTTATTTTCTTAGTGTGGTTAACAAAACAGAACTGCCAGGCTTATTTATATGAATAATTATTCAAGTTTATTGATTTGTTAATCAATTGCTAGTGTCAATGTATCTTCAAAATCCTGTTTGACTGTAGAAATTTACCAAAATTTGGCATTTCAACATGGCAATCTGCCAGAAAAATTGATTTTGGAGCTGGAATTAATTCAAAATTTATATTTATTTTCTTAGTGTGGTTAACAAAACAGAGCTGCCAGGCTTATTTATATCAATAATTGTCAAAGTTTATTGATTTGTTAATCAATTGCTAGTGTCAATGTATCTTCAAAACCCTGTTTGACTGAAGAAATTTACCAAAATTTGGCATAACAACACGGCAATCTGCCAGATAAATGGATTTTGAAGCTGGAATTAATTCAAGATTTATATATATTTTCTTAATGTGGTTAACAAAGCAGAGCTGCCAGGCTTATTTATATCAATAATTATTCAAGTTTATTGATTTGTTAATCAATTGCTAGTGTCAATGTATCTTCAAAACCCTGTTTGACTGAAGAAATTTACCAAAATTTGGCATAACAACACGGCAATCTGCCAGAAAAATTGATTTTGGAGCTGGAATTAATTAAAAATTTATTTATTTTCTTAGTGTGGTTAACAAAAAAGAGCTGCCAGGCTTATTTATATCAATAATTGTTCAAGTTTATTGATTTGTTAATCAATTGCTAGTGTTAATGTATCTTTAAACCCCTGTTTGACTGAAGAAATTTACCAAAATTTGGCATTTCAACAAGGCAATCTGCCAGATAAATATATTTTGGAACTGGAATTAATTCAAAATTTATATTTATTTTCTTAGTGTGGTCAACAAAACAGAGCTGCCAGGCTTATTTATATCAATAATTATTCAAGTTTATTGATTTGTTAATCAATTGCTAGTGTCAATGTATCTTCAAAATCCTGTTTGACTGAAGAAATTTACCAAAATTTGGCATTTCAACAAGGCAATCTGCCAGATAAATATATTTTGGAACTGGAATTAATTCAAAATTTATATTTATTTTCTTAGTGTGGTCAACAAAACAGAGCTGCTAGGCTTATTTATATCAATAATTATTCAAGTTTATTGATTTGTTAATCAATTGCTAGTGTCAATGTATCTTCAAAATCCTGTTTGACTGAAGAAATTTACCAAAATTTGGCATTTCAACACGGCAATCTGCCAGATAAATGGATTTTGGAGTTGGAATTAATTCAAAATTTATATATATTTTCTTAATGTGGTTAACAAAACAGAGCTGCCAGGCTTATTTATATCAATAATTATTCAAGTTTATTGATTTGTTAATCAATTGCTAGTGTCAATGTATCTTCAAAACCCTGTTTGACTGAAGAAATTTACCAAAATTTGGCATTTCAACACGGCAATCTGAAAGATAAATGGATTTTGGAGCTGGAATTAATTCAAAATTTATATTTATTTTCTTAGTGTGGTTAACAAAACAGAGCTGCCAGGCTTATTTATATGAATAATTATTCAAGTTTATTGATTTGTTAATCAATTGCTAGTGTCAATGTATCTTCAAAATCCTGTTTGACTGAAGAAATTTACCAAAATTTGGCATAATAACACGGCAATCTGCCAGAAAAATTGATTTTGGAGCTGGAATTAATTAAAAATTTATTTATTTTCTTAGTGTGGTTAACAAAAAAGAGCTGCCAGGCTTATTTATATCAATAATTGTTCAAGTTTATTGATTTGTTAATCAATTGCTAGTGTTAATGTATCTTTAAACCCCTGTTTGACTGAAGAAATTCACCAAAATTTGGCATTTCAACACGGCAATCTGCCAGATAAATGGATTTTGGAGCTGGAATTAATTTAAAATTTATATTTATTTTCTTAGTGTGGTTAAGAAAACAGAGCTGCCAGGATTATTTATATCAATAATTATTCAAGTTTGTTGATTTGTTAATCAATTGCTAGTGTCAATGTATCTTCAAAATCCTGTTTGACTGAAGAAATTTACCAAAATTTGGCATTTCAACTCGGCAATCTGCCAGATAAATGGATTTTGGAACTGGAATTAATTCAAAATTTATATTTATTTTCTTAGTGTGGTTAAGAAAACAGAGCTGCCAGGATTATTTATATCAATAATTATTCAAGTTTATTGATTTGTTAATCAATTGCTAGTGTCAATGTATCTTCAAAATCCTGTTTGACTGAAGAAATTTACCAAAATTTGGCATTTCAACAAGGCAATCTGCCAGATAAATATATTTTGGAACTGGAATTAATTCAAAATTTATATTTATTTTCTTAGTGTGGTCAACAAAACAGAGCTGCCAGGCTTATTTATATCAATAATTATTCAAGCTTATTGATTTGTTAATCAATTGCTAGTGTCAATGTATCTTCAAAACCCTGTTTGACTGAAGAAATTTACCAAAATTTGGCATAACAACACGGCAATCTGCCAGAAAAATTGATTTTGGAGCTGGAATTAATTAAAAATTTATTTATTTTCTTAGTGTGGTTAACAAAAAAGAGCTGCCAGGCTTATTTATATCAATAATTGTTCAAGTTTATTGATTTGTTAATCAATTGCTAGTGTTAATGTATCTTTAAACCCCTGTTTGACTGAAGAAATTTACCAAAATTTGGCATTTCAACAAGGCAATCTGCCAGATAAATATATTTTGGAACTGGAATTAATTCAAAATTTATATTTATTTTCTTAGTGTGGTCAACAAAACAGAGCTGCCAGGCTTATTTATATCAATAATTATTCAAGTTTATTGATTTGTTAATCAATTGCTAGTGTCAATGTATCTTCAAAACCCTGTTTGACTGAAGAAATTTACCAAAATTTGGCATTTCAACACGGCAATCTGAAAGATAAATGGATTTTGAAGCTGGAATTAATTCAAGATTTATATATATTTTCTTAATGTGGTTAACAAAACAGAGCTGCCAGGCTTATTTATATCAATAATTATTCAAGTTTATTGATTTGTTAATCAATTGCTAGTGTCAATGTATCTTCAAAACCCTGTTTGACTGAAGAAATTTACCAAAATTTGGCATAACAACACGGCAATCTGCCAGAAAAATTGATTTTGGAGCTGGAATTAAATAAAAATTTATTTATTTTCTTAGTGTGGTTAACAAAACAGAGCTGCCAGGCTTATTTATATCAATAATTGTTCACGTTTATTGATTTGTTAATCAATTGCTAGTGTTAATGTATCTTTAAACCCCTGTTTGACTGAAGAAATTCACCAAAATTTGGCATTTCAACACGGCAATCTGCCAGATAAATGGATTTTGGAGCTGGAATTAATTTAAAATTTATATTTATTTTCTTAGTGTGGTTAAGAAAACAGAGCTGCCAGGCTTATTTATATCAATAATTATTCAAGTTTATTGATTTGTTAATCAATTGCTAGTGTCAATGTATCTTCAAAATCCTGTTTGACTGAAGAAATTTACCAAAATTTGGCATTTCAACACGGCAATCTGCCAGATAAATGGATTTTGGAGTTGGAATTAATTCAAAATTTATATTTATTTTCTTAGTGTGGTTAACAAAACAGAGCTGCCAGGCTTATTTATATGAATAATTATTCAAGTTTATTGATTTGTTAATCAATTGCTAGTGTCAATGTATCTTCAAAACCCTGTTTGACTGAAGAAATTTACCAAAATTTGGCATTTCAACACGGCAATCTGCCAGATAAATGGATTTTGAAGCTGGAATTAATTCAAGATTTATATATATTTTCTTAATGTGGTTAACAAAACAGAGCTGCCAGGCTTATTTATATCAATAATTATTCAAGTTTATTGATTTGTTAATCAATTGCTAGTGTCAATGTATCTTCAAAATCCTGTTTGACTGAAGAAATTTACCAAAATTTGGCATTTCAAAACGGCAATCTGCCAGATAAATGGATTTTGGAGTTGGAATTAATTCAAGATTTATATATATTTTCTTAGTGTGGTTAACAAAACAGAACTGCCAGGCTTATTTATATGAATAATTATTCAAGTTTATTGATTTGTTAATCAATTGCTAGTGTCAATGTATCTTCAAAATCCTGTTTGACTGTAGAAATTTACCAAAATTTGGCATTTCAACATGGCAATCTGCCAGAAAAATTGATTTTGGAGCTGGAATCAATTAAAAATTTATTTATTTTCTTAGTGTGGTTAACAAAACAGAGCTGCCAGGCTTATTTATATCAATAATTGTTCAAGTTTATTGATTTGTTAATCAATTGCTAGTGTCAATGTATCTTCTAAACCCTGTTTGACTGAAGAAAATTACCAAAATTTGGCATTTCAACACGGCAATCTGCCAGATAAATGGATTTTGAAGCTGGAATTAATTCAAGATTTATATATATTTTCTTAATGTGGTTAACAAAGCAGAGCTGCCAGGCTTATTTATATCAATAATTATTCAAGTTTATTGATTTGTTAATCAATTGCTAGTGTCAATGTATCTTCAAAATCCTGTTTGACTGAAGAAATTTACCAAAATTTGGCATTTCAAAACGGCAATCTGCCAGATAAATGGATTTTGGAGTTGGAATTAATTAAAAATTTATTTATTTTCTTAGTGTGGTTAACAAAAAAGAGCTGCCAGGCTTATTTATATCAATAATTGTTCAAGTTTATTGATTTGTTAATCAATTGCTAGTGTTAATGTATCTTTAAACCCCTGTTTGACTGAAGAAATTTACCAAAATTTGGCATTTCAACACGGCAATCTGCCAGATAAATGGATTTTGAAGCTGGAATTAATTCAAGATTTATATATATTTTCTTAATGTGGTTAACAAAACAGAGCTGCCAGGCTTATTTATATCAATAATTATTCAAGTTTATTGATTTGTTAATCAATTGCTAGTGTCAATGTATCTTCAAAACCCTGTTTGACTGAAGAAATTTACCAAAATTTGGCATTTCAACACGGCAATCTGCCAGATAAATGGATTTTGAAGCTGGAATTAATTCAAGATTTATATATATTTTCTTAATGTGGTTAACAAAACAGAGCTGCCAGGCTTATTTATATCAATAATTATTCAAGTTTATTGATTTGTTAATCAATTGCTAGTGTCAATGTATCTTCAAAATCCTGTTTGACTGAAGAAATTTACCAAAATTTGGCATTTCAAAACGGCAATCTGCCAGATAAATGGATTTTGGAGTTGGAATTAATTCAAAATTTATATTTATTTTCTTAGTGTGGTTAACAAAACAGAACTGCCAGGCTTATTTATATGAATAATTATTCAAGTTTATTGATTTGTTAATCAATTGCTAGTGTCAATGTATCTTCAAAATCCTGTTTGACTGTAGAAATTTACCAAAATTTGGCATTTCAACATGGCAATCTGCCAGAAAAATTGATTTTGGAGCTGGAATTAATTCAAAATTTATATTTATTTTCTTAGTGTGGTTAACAAAACAGAGCTGCCAGGCTTATTTATATCAATAATTGTCAAAGTTTATTGATTTGTTAATCAATTGCTAGTGTCAATGTATCTTCAAAACCCTGTTTGACTGAAGAAATTTACCAAAATTTGGCATAACAACACGGCAATCTGCCAGAAAAATTGATTTTGGAGCTGGAATCAATTAAAAATTTATTTATTTTCTTAGTGTGGTTAACAAAACAGAGCTGCCAGGCTTATTTATATCAATAATTGTTCAAGTTTATTGATTTGTTAATCAATTGCTAGTGTCAATGTATCTTCTAAACCCTGTTTGACTGAAGAAAATTACCAAAATTTGGCATTTCAACACGGTAATCTGCCAGATAAATGGATTTTGAAGCTGGAATTAATTCAAGATTTATATATATTTTCTTAATGTGGTTAACAAAGCAGAGCTGCCAGGCTTATTTATATCAATAATTATTCAAGTTTATTGATTTGTTAATCAATTGCTAGTGTCAATGTATCTTCAAAACCCTGTTTGACTGAAGAAATTTACCAAAATTTGGCATAACAACACGGCAATCTGCCAGAAAAATTGATTTTGGAGCTGGAATTAATTAAAAATTTATTTATTTTCTTAGTGTGGTTAACAAAAAAGAGCTGCCAGGCTTATTTATATCAATAATTGTTCAAGTTTATTGATTTGTTAATCAATTGCTAGTGTTAATGTATCTTTAAACCCCTGTTTGACTGAAGAAATTTACCAAAATTTGGCATTTCAACAAGGCAATCTGCCAGATAAATATATTTTGGAACTGGAATTAATTCAAAATTTATATTTATTTTCTTAGTGTGGTCAACAAAACAGAGCTGCCAGGCTTATTTATATCAATAATTATTCAAGTTTATTGATTTATTAATCAATTGCTAGTGTCAATGTATCTTCAAAATCCTGTTTGACTGAAGAAATTTACCAAAATTTGGCATTTCAACAAGGCAATCTGCCAGATAAATATATTTTGGAACTGGAAATAATTCAAAATTTATATTTATTTTCTTAGTGTGGTCAACAAAACAGAGCTGCCAGGCTTATTTATATCAATAATTATTCAAGTTTATTGATTTGTTAATCAATTGCTAGTGTCAATGTATCTTCAAAATCCTGTTTGACTGAAGAAATTTACCAAAATTTGGCATTTCAACACGGCAATCTGCCAGATAAATGGATTTTGGAGTTGGAATTAATTCAAAATTTATATATATTTTCTTAATGTGGTTAACAAAACAGAGCTGCCAGGCTTATTTATATCAATAATTATTCAAGTTTATTGATTTGTTAATCAATTGCTAGTGTCAATGTATCTTCAAAACCCTGTTTGACTGAAGAAATTTACCAAAATTTGGCATTTCAACACGGCAATCTGAAAGATAAATGGATTTTGGAGCTGGAATTAATTCAAAATTTATATTTATTTTCTTAGTGTGGTTAACAAAACAGAGCTGCCAGGCTTATTTATATGAATAATTATTCAAGTTTATTGATTTGTTAATCAATTGCTAGTGTCAATGTATCTTCAAAATCCTGTTTGACTGAAGAAATTTACCAAAATTTGGCATAACAACACGGCAATCTGCCAGAAAAATTGATTTTGGAGCTGGAATTAATTAAAAATTTATTTATTTTCTTAGTGTGGTTAACAAAAAAGAGCTGCCAGGCTTATTTATATCAATAATTGTTCAAGTTTATTGATTTGTTAATCAATTGCTAGTGTTAATGTATCTTTAAACCCCTGTTTGACTGAAGAAATTCACCAAAATTTGGCATTTCAACACGGCAATCTGCCAGATAAATGGATTTTGGAGCTGGAATTAATTTAAAATTTATATTTATTTTCTTAGTGTGGTTAAGAAAACAGAGCTGCCAGGATTATTTATATCAATAATTATTCAAGTTTGTTGATTTGTTAATCAATTGCTAGTGTCAATGTATCTTCAAAATCCTGTTTGACTGAAGAAATTTACCAAAATTTGGCATTTCAACTCGGCAATCTGCCAGATAAATGGATTTTGGAACTGGAATTAATTCAAAATTTATATTTATTTTCTTAGTGTGGTCAACAAAACAGAGCTGCCAGGCTTATTTATATCAATAATTATTCAAGTTTATTGATTTGTTAATCAATTGCTAGTGTCAATGTATCTTCAAAATCCTGTTTGACTGAAGAAATTTACCAAAATTTGGCATTTCAAAACGGCAATCTGCCAGATAAATGGATTTTGGAGTTGGAATTAATTCAAAATTTATTTTTATTTTCTTAGTGTGGTTAACAAAACAGAGCTGCCAGGCTTATTTATATGAATAATTATTCAAGTTTATTGATTTGTTAATCAATTGCTAGTGTCAATGTATCTTCAAAATCCTGTTTGACTGTAGAAATTTACCAAAATTTGGCATTTCAACATGGCAATCTGCCAGAAAAATTGATTTTGGAGCTGGAATTAATTCAAAATTTATATTTATTTTCTTAGTGTGGTTAACAAAACAGAGCTGCCAGGCTTATTTATATCAATAATTGTCAAAGTTTATTGATTTGTTAATCAATTGCTAGTGTCAATGTATCTTCAAAACCCTGTTTGACTGAAGAAATTTACCAAAATTTGGCATAACAACACGGCAATCTGCCAGAAAAATTGATTTTGGAGCTGGAATCAATTAAAAATTTATTTATTTTCTTAGTGTGGTTAACAAAACATAGCTGCCAGGCTTATTTATATCAATAATTGTTCAAGTTTATTGATTTGTTAATCAATTGCTAGTGTCAATGTATCTTCAAAACCCTGTTTGACTGAAGAAAATTACCAACATTTGGCATTTCAACACGGCAATCTGCCAGATAAATGGATTTTGAAGCTGGAATTAATTCAAGATTTATATATATTTTCTTAATGTGGTTAACAAAACAGAGCTGCCAGGCTTATTTATATCAATAATTATTCAAGTTTATTGATTTGTTAATCAATTGCTAGTGTCAATGTATCTTCAAAACCCTGTTTGACTGAAGAAATTTACCAAAATTTGGCATAACAACACGGCAATCTGCCAGAAAAATTGATTTTGGAGCTGGAATTAAATAAAAATTTATTTATTTTCTTAGTGTGGTTAACAAAACAGAGCTGCCAGGCTTATTTATATCAATAATTGTTCACGTTTGTTGATTTGTTAATCAATTGCTAGTGTTAATGTATCTTTAAACCCCTGTTTGACTGAAGAAATTCACCAAAATTTGGCATTTTAACACGGCAATCTGCCAGATAAATGGATTTTGGAGCTGGAATTAATTTAAATTTTATATTTATTTTCTTAGTGTGGTTAAGAAAACAGAGCTGCCAGGCTTATTTATATCAATAATTATTCAAGTTTATTGATTTGTTAATCAATTGCTAGTGTCAATGTATCTTCAAAATCCTGTTTGACTGAAGAAATTTACCAAAATTTGGCATTTCAACACGGCAATCTGCCAGATAAATGGATTTTGGAGTTGGAATTAATTCAAAATTTATATTTATTTTCTTAGTGTGGTTAACAAAACAGAGCTGCCAGGCTTATTTATATGAATAATTATTCAAGTTTATTGATTTGTTAATCAATTGCTAGTGTCAATGTATCTTCAAAACCCTGTTTGACTGAAGAAATTTACCAAAATTTGGCATTTCAACACGGCAATCTGCCAGATAAATGGATTTTGAAGCTGGAATTAATTCAAGATTTATATATATTTTCTTAATGTGGTTAACAAAACAGAGCTGCCAGGCTTATTTATATCAATAATTATTCAAGTTTATTGATTTGTTAATCAATTGCTAGTGTCAATGTATCTTCAAAACCCTGTTTGACTGAAGAAATTTACCAAAATTTGGCATTTCAACACGGCAATCTGAAAGATAAATGGATTTTGGAGCTGGAATTAATTCAAAATTTATATTTATTTTCTTAGTGTGGTTAACAAAACAGAGCTGGCAGGCTTATTTAAATCAATAAATATTCAAGTTTATTGATTTGTTAATCAATTGTTAGTGTCAATGTATCTTCAAAATCCTGTTTGACTGAAGAAATTTACCAAAATTTGGCATTTCAACAAGGCAATCTGCCAGAAAAATTGATTTTGGAGCTGGAATTAATTCAAAATTTATATTTATTTTCTTAGTGTGGTTAACAAAACAGAGCTGCCAGGCTTATTTATATCAATAATTGTCAAAGTTTATTGATTTGTTAATCAATTGCTAGTGTCAATGTATCTTCAAAACCCTGTTTGACTGAAGAAATTTACCAAAATTTGGCATAACAACACGGCAATCTGCCAGAAAAATTGATTTTGGAGCTGGAATCAATTAAAAATTTATTTATTTTCTTAGTGTGGTTAACAAAACAGAGCTGCCAGGATTATTTATATCAATAATTATTCAAGTTTGTTGATTTGTTAATCAATTGCTAGTGTCAATGTATCTTCAAAATCCTGTTTGACTGAAGAAATTTACCAAAATTTGGCATTTCAACTCGGCAATCTGCCAGATAAATGGATTTTGGAACTGGAATTTTCAAAATTTATATTTATTTTCTTAGTGTGGTCAACAAAACCGAGCTGCCAGGCTTATTTATATCAATAATTATTCAAGTTTATTGATTTGTTAATCAATTGCTAGTGTCAATGTATCTTCAAAATCCTGTTTGACTGAAGAAATTTACCAAAATTTGGCATTTCAACGTGGCAATCTGCCAGAAAAATGGATTTTGGAGCTGGAATTAATTCAAAATTTATATATATTTTCTTAGTGTGGTTAACAAAACAGAGCTGCCAGGCTTATTTATATCAATAATTGTTAAAGTTTATTGATTTGTTAATCAATTGCTAGTGTCAATGTATCTTCAAAACCCTGTTTGACTGAAGAAAATTACCAACATTTGGCATTTCAACACGGCAATGTGCCAGATAAATGGATTTTGAAGCTGGAATTAATTCAAGATTTATATATATTTTCTTAATGTGGTTAACAAAACAGAGCTGCCAGGCTTATTTATATCAATAATTATTCAAGTTTATTGATTTGTTAATCAATTGCTAGTGTCAATGTATCTTCAAAACCCTGTTTGACTGAAGAAATTTACCAAAATTTGGCATAACAACACGGCAATCTGCCAGAAAAATTGATTTTGGAGCTGGAATTAAATAAAAATTTATTTATTTTCTTAGTGTGGTTAACAAAACAGAGCTGCCAGGCTTATTTATATCAATAATTGTTCACGTTTATTGATTTGTTAATCAATTGCTAGTGTTAATGTATCTTTAAACCCCTGTTTGACTGAAGAAATTCACCAAAATTTGGCATTTCAACACGGCAATCTGCCAGATAAATGGATTTTGGAGCTGGAATTAATTTAAAATTTATATTTATTTTCTTAGTGTGGTTAAGAAAACAGAGCTGCCAGGATTATTTATATCAATAATTATTCAAGTTTGTTGATTTGTTAATCAATTGCTAGTGTCAATGTATCTTCAAAATCCTGTTTGACTGAAGAAAATTACCAACATTTGGCATTTCAACACGGCAATCTGCCAGATAAATGGATTTTGAAGCTGGAATTAATTCAAGATTTATATATATTTTCTTAATGTGGTTAACAAAACAGAGCTGCCAGGCTTATTTATATCAATAATTATTCAAGTTTATTGATTTGTTAATCAATTGCTAGTGTCAATGTATCTTCAAAACCCTGTTTGACTGAAGAAATTTACCAAAATTTGGCATAACAACACGGCAATCTGCCAGAAAAATTGATTTTGGAGCTGGAATTAAATAAAAATTTATTTATTTTCTTAGTGTGGTTAACAAAACAGAGCTGCCAGGCTTATTTATATCAATAATTGTTCACGTTTATTGATTTGTTAATCAATTGCTAGTGTTAATGTATCTTTAAACCCCTGTTTGACTGAAGAAATTCACCAAAATTTGGCATTTCAACACGGCAATCTGCCAGATAAATGGATTTTGGAGCTGGAATTAATTTAAAATTTATATTTATTTTCTTAGTGTGGTTAAGAAAACAGAGCTGCCAGGCTTATTTATATCAATAATTATTCAAGTTTATTGATTTGTTAATCAATTGCTAGTGTCAATGTATCTTCAAAACCCTGTTTGACTGAAGAAAATTACCAAAATTTGGCATTTCAACACGGCAATCTGCCAGATAAATGGATTTTGAAGCTGGAATTAATTCAAGATTTATATATATTTTCTTAATGTGGTCAACAAAACAGAGCTGCCAGGCTTATTTATATCAATAATTATTCAAGTTTATTGATTTGTTAATCAATTGCTAGTGTCAATGTATCTTCAAAATCCTGTTTGACTGAAGAAATTTACCAAAATTTGTCATTTCAACACGGCAATCTGCCAGATAAATGGATTTTGGAGTTGGAATTAATTCAAAATTTATATTTATTTTCTTAGTGTGGTTAACAAAACAGAGCTGCCAGGCTTATTTATATGAATAATTATTCAAGTTTATTGATTTGTTAATCAATTGCTAGTGTCAATGTATCTTCAAAACCCTGTTTGACTGAAGAAAATTACCAACATTTGGCATTTCAACACGGCAATCTGCCAGATAAATGGATTTTGAAGCTGGAATTAATTCAAGATTTATATATATTTTCTTAATGTGGTTAACAAAACAGAGCTGCCAGGCTTATTTATATCAATAATTATTCAAGTTTATTGATTTGTTAATCAATTGCTAGTGTCAATGTATCTTCAAAACCCTGTTTGACTGAAGAAATTTACCAAAATTTGGCATAACAACACGGCAATCTGCCAGAAAAATTGATTTTGGAGCTGGAATTAAATAAAAATTTATTTATTTTCTTAGTGTGGTTAACAAAACAGAGCTGCCAGGCTTATTTATATCAATAATTGTTCACGTTTATTGATTTGTTAATCAATTGCTAGTGTTAATGTATCTTTAAACCCCTGTTTGACTGAAGAAATTCACCAAAATTTGGCATTTCAACACGGCAATCTGCCAGATAAATGGATTTTGGAGCTGGAATTAATTTAAAATTTATATTTATTTTCTTAGTGTGGTTAAGAAAACAGAGCTGCCAGGATTATTTATATCAATAATTATTCAAGTTTGTTGATTTGTTAATCAATTGCTAGTGTCAATGTATCTTCAAAATCCTGTTTGACTGAAGAAATTTACCAAAATTTGGCATTTCAACTCGGCAATCTGCCAGATAAATGGATTTTGGAACTGGAATTAATTCAAAATTTATATTTATTTTCTTAGTGTGGTTAACAAAACAGAGCTGCCAGGCTTATTTATATCAATAATTGTTCACGTTTATTGATTTGTTAATCAATTGCTAGTGTCAATGTATCTTCAAAATCCTGTTTGACTGAAGAAATTTACCAAAATTTGGCATTTCAACGTGGCAATCTGCCAGAAAAATGGATTTTGGAGCTGGAATTAATTCAAAATTTATATATATTTTCTTAGTGTGGTTAACAAAACAGAGCTGCCAGGCTTATTTATATCAATAATTGTTAAAGTTTATTGATTTGTTAATCAATTGCTAGTGTCAATGTATCTTCAAAACCCTGTTTGACTGAAGAAAATTACCAACATTTGGCATTTCAACACGGCAATCTGCCAGATAAATGGATTTTGAAGCTGGAATTAATTCAAGATTTATATATATTTTCTTAATGTGGTTAACAAAACAGAGCTGCCAGGCTTATTTATATCAATAATTATTCAAGTTTATTGATTTGTTAATCAATTGCTAGTGTCAATGTATCTTCAAAACCCTGTTTGACTGAAGAAATTTACCAAAATTTGGCATAACAACACGGCAATCTGCCAGAAAAATTGATTTTGGAGCTGGAATTAAATAAAAATTTATTTATTTTCTTAGTGTGGTTAACAAAACAGAGCTGCCAGGCTTATTTATATCAATAATTGTTCACGTTTATTGATTTGTTAATCAATTGCTAGTGTTAATGTATCTTTAAACCCCTGTTTGACTGAAGAAATTCACCAAAATTTGGCATTTCAACACGGCAATCTGCCAGATAAATGGATTTTGGAGCTGGAATTAATTTAAAATTTATATTTATTTTCTTAGTGTGGTTAAGAAAACAGAGCTGCCAGGATTATTTATATCAATAATTATTCAAGTTTGTTGATTTGTTAATCAATTGCTAGTGTCAATGTATCTTCAAAATCCTGTTTGACTGAAGAAATTCACCAAAATTTGGCATTTCAACACGGCAATCTGCCAGATAAATGGATTTTGGAGCTGGAATTAATTCAAAATTTATATTTATTTTCTTAGTGTGGTTAACAAAACAGAGCTGCCAGGCTTATTTATATCAATAATTGTCAAAGTTTATTGATTTGTTAATCAATTGCTAGTGTCAATGTATCTTCAAAACCCTGTTTGACTGAAGAAATTTACCAAAATTTGGCATAACAACACGGCAATCTGCCAGAAAAATTGATTTTGGAGCTGGAATCAATTAAAAATTTATTTATTTTCTTAGTGTGGTTAACAAAACAGAGCTGCCAGGCTTATTTATATCAATAATTGTTCAAGTTTATTGATTTGTTAATCAATTGCTAGTGTTAATGTATCTTTAAACCCCTGTTTGACTGAAGAAATTCACCAAAATTTGGCATTTCAACACGGCAATCTGCCAGATAAATGGATTTTGGAGCTGGAATTAATTTAAAATTTACATTTATTTTCTTAGTGTGGTTAAGAAAACAGAGCTGCCAGGATTATTTATATCAATAATTGTTAAATATTATTGATTTGTTAATCAATTGCTAGTGTCAATGTATCTTCAAAACCCTGTTTGACTGAAGAAAATTACCAAAATTTGGCATTTCAACACGGCAATCTGCCAGATAAATGGATTTTGAAGCTGGAATTAATTCAAGATTTATATATATTTTCTTAATGTGGTCAACAAAACAGAGCTGCCAGGCTTATTTATATCAATAATTATTCAAGTTTATTGATTTGTTAATCAATTGCTAGTGTCAATGTATCTTCAAAATCCTGTTTGACTGAAGAAATTTACCAAAATTTGGCATTTCAACACGGCAATCTGCCAGATAAATGGATTTTGGAGTTGGAATTAATTCAAAATTTATATTTATTTTCTTAGTGTGGTTAACAAAACAGAGCTGCCAGGCTTATTTATATGAATAATTATTCAAGTTTATTGATTTGTTAATCAATTGCTAGTGTCAATGTATCTTCAAAACCCTGTTTGACTGAAGAAAATTACCAACATTTGGCATTTCAACACGGCAATCTGCCAGATAAATGGATTTTGAAGCTGGAATTAATTCAAGATTTATATATATTTTCTTAATGTGGTTAACAAAACAGAGCTGCCAGGCTTATTTATATCAATAATTATTCAAGTTTATTGATTTGTTAATCAATTGCTAGTGTCAATGTATCTTCAAAATCCTGTTTGACTGAAGAAATTTACCAAAATTTGGCATTTCAACACGGCAATCTGCCAGATAAATGGATTTTGGAGTTGGAATTAATTCAAAATTTATATTTATTTTCTTAGTGTGGTTAACAAAACAGAGCTGCCAGGCTTATTTATATGAATAATTATTCAAGTTTATTGATTTGTTAATCAATTGCTAGTGTCAATGTATCTTCAAAACCCTGTTTGACTGAAGAAAATTACCAACATTTGGCATTTCAACACGGCAATCTGCCAGATAAATGGATTTTGAAGCTGGAATTAATTCAAGATTTATATATATTTTCTTAATGTGGTTAACAAAACAGAGCTGCCAGGCTTATTTATATCAATAATTATTCAAGTTTATTGATTTGTTAATCAATTGCTAGTGTCAATGTATCTTCAAAACCCTGTTTGACTGAAGAAATTTACCAAAATTTGGCATAACAACACGGCAATCTGCCAGAAAAATTGATTTTGGAGCTGGAATTAAATAAAAATTTATTTATTTTCTTAGTGTGGTTAACAAAACAGAGCTGCCAGGCTTATTTATATCAATAATTGTTCAGGTTTATTGATTTGTTAATCAATTGCTAGTGTTAATGTATCTTTAAACCCCTGTTTGACTGAAGAAATTCACCAAAATTTGGCATTTCAACACGGCAATCTGCCAGATAAATGGATTTTGGAGCTGGAATTAATTTAAAATTTATATTTATTTTCTTAGTGTGGTTAAGAAAACAGAGCTGCCAGGATTATTTATATCAATAATTATTCAAGTTTGTTGATTTGTTAATCAATTGCTAGTGTCAATGTATCTTCAAAATCCTGTTTGACTGAAGAAATTTACCAAAATTTGGCATTTCAACTCGGCAATCTGCCAGATAAATGGATTTTGGAACTGGAATTAATTCAAAATTTATATTTATTTTCTTAGTGTGGTTAACAAAACAGAGCTGCCAGGCTTATTTATATCAATAATTGTTCACGTTTATTGATTTGTTAATCAATTGCTAGTGTTAATGTATCTTTAAACCCCTGTTTGACTGAAGAAATTCACCAAAATTTGGCATTTCAACACGGCAATCTGCCAGATAAATGGATTTTGGAGCTGGAATTAATTTAAAATTTATATTTATTTTCTTAGTGTGGTTAAGAAAACAGAGCTGCCAGGATTATTTATATCAATAATTGTTAAATATTATTGATTTGTTAATCAATTGCTAGTGTCAATGTATCTTCAAAACCCTGTTTGACTGAAGAAAATTACCAAAATTTGGCATTTCAACACGGCAATCTGCCAGATAAATGGATTTTGAAGCTGGAATTAATTCAAGATTTATATATATTTTCTTAATGTGGTCAACAAAACAGAGCTGCCAGGCTTATTTATATCAATAATTATTCAAGTTTATTGATTTGTTAATCAATTGCTAGTGTCAATGTATCTTCAAAATCCTGTTTGACTGAAGAAATTTACCAAAATTTGGCATTTCAACACGGCAATCTGCCAGATAAATGGATTTTGGAGTTGGAATTAATTCAAAATTTATATTTATTTTCTTAGTGTGGTTAACAAAACAGAGCTGCCAGGCTTATTTATATGAATAATTATTCAAGTTTATTGATTTGTTAATCAATTGCTAGTGTCAATGTATCTTCAAAACCCTGTTTGACTGAAGAAATTTACCAAAATTTGGCATAACAACACGGCAATCTGCCAGAAAAATTGATTTTGGAGCTGGAATTAATTAAAAATTTATTTATTTTCTTAGTGTGGTTAACAAAACAGAGCTGCCAGGCTTATTTATATCAATAATTGTTCAAGTTTATTGATTTGTTAATCAATTGCTAGTGTTAATGTATCTTTAAACCCCTGTTTGACTGAAGAAATTCACCAAAATTTGGCATTTCAACACGGCAATCTGCCAGATAAATGGATTTTGGAGCTGGAATTAATTTAAAATTTATATTTATTTTCTTAGTGTGGTTAAGAAAACAGAGCTGCCAGGATTATTTATATCAATAATTATTCAAGTTTGTTGATTTGTTAATCAATTGCTAGTGTCAATGTATCTTCAAAATCCTGTTTGACTGAAGAAATTTACCAAAATTTGGCATTTCAACTCGGCAATCTGCCAGATAAATGGATTTTGGAACTGGAATTAATTCAAAATTTATATTTATTTTCTTAGTGTGGTCAACAAAACAGAGCTGCCAGGCTTATTTATATCAATAATTATTCAAGTTTATTGATTTGTTAATCAATTGCTAGTGTCAATGTATCTTCAAAATCCTGTTTGACTGAAGAAATTTACCAAAATTTGGCATTTCAACACGGCAATCTGCCAGATAAATGGATTTTGGAGCTGGAATTAATTTAAAATTTATATTTATTTTCTTAGTGTGGTTAAGAAAACAGAGCTGCCAGGATTATTTATATCAATAATTGTTAAATATTATTGATTTGTTAATCAATTGCTAGTGTCAATGTATCTTTAAAACCCTGTTTGACTGAAGAAATTTACCAAAATTTGGCATAACAACACGGCAATCTGCCAGAAAAATTGATTTTGGAGCTGGAATTAATTAAAAATTTATTTATTTTCTTAGTGTGGTTAACAAAACAGAGCTGCCAGGCTTATTTATTAATAATTATTCAAGTTTATTGATTTGTTAATCAATTGCTAGTGTCAATGTATCTTCAAAACCCTGTTTGACTGAAGAAATTTACCAAAATTTGGCATTTCAACAAGGCAATCTGAAAGATAAATGGATTTTGGAGCTGGAATTAATTCAAAATTTATATTTATTTTCTTAGTGTGGTTAACAAAACAGAGCTGGCAGGCTTATTTAAATCAATAAATATTCAAGTTTATTGATTTGTTAATCAATTGTTAGTGTCAATGTATCTTCAAAACCCTGTTTGACTGAAGAAATTTACCAAAATTTGGCATTCCAACGTGGCAATCTGCCAGAAAAATGGATTTTGGAGCTGGAATTAATTCAAAAGTTATATATATTTTCTTAGTGTGGTTAACAAAACAGAGCTGCCAGGCTTATTTATATCAACAATTGTTAAAGTTTATTGATTTGTTAATCAATTGCTAGTGTCAATGTATCTTCAAAACCCTGTTTGACTGAAGAAAATTGCCAAAATTTCGCATTTCAACACGGCAATCTGCCAGATAAATGGATTTTGAAGCTGGAATTAATTCAAGATTTATATATATTTTCTTAATGTGGTTAACAAAACAGAGCTGCCAGTCTTATTTATATCAATAATTATTCAAGTTTATTGATTTGTTAATCAATTGCTAGTGTCAATGTATCTTCAAAACCCTGTTTGACTGAAGAAATTTACCAAAATTTGGCATAACAACACGGCAATCTGCCAGAAAAATTGATTTTGGAGCTGGAATTAATTAAAAATTTATTTATTTTCTTAGTGTGGTTAACAAAACAGAGCTGCCAGGCTTATTTATATCAATAATTGTTCAAGTTTATTGATTTGTTAATCAATTGCTAGTGTTAATGTATCTTTAAACCCCTGTTTGACTGAAGAAATTCACCAAAATTTGGCATTTCAACACGGCAATCTGCCAGATAAATGGATTTTGGAGCTGGAATTAATTTAAAATTTATATTTATTTTCTTAGTGTGGTTAAGAAAACAGAGCTGCCAGGATTATTTATATCAATAATTATTCAAGTTTGTTGATTTGTTAATCAATTGCTAGTGTCAATGTATCTTCAAAATCCTGTTTGACTGAAGAAATTTACCAAAATTTGGCATTTCAACTCGGCAATCTGCCAGATAAATGGATTTTGGAACTGGAATTAATTCAAAATTTATATTTATTTTCTTAGTGTGGTCAACAAAACAGAGCTGCCAGGCTTATTTATATCAATAATTATTCAAGTTTATTGATTTGTTAATCAATTGCTAGTGTCAATGTATCTTCAAAATCCTGTTTGACTGAAGAAATTTACCAAAATTTGGCATTTCAACACGGCAATCTGCCAGATAAATGGATTTTGGAGCTGGAATTAATTTAAAATTTATATTTATTTTCTTAGTGTGGTTAAGAAAACAGAGCTGCCAGGATTATTTATATCAATAATTGTTAAATATTATTGATTTGTTAATCAATTGCTAGTGTCAATGTATCTTTAAAACCCTGTTTGACTGAAGAAAATTACCAAAATTTGGCATTTCAACACGGCAATCTGCCAGATAAATGGATTTTGAAGCTGGAATTAATTCAAGATTTATATATATTTTCTTAATGTGGTCAACAAAACAGAGCTGCCAGGCTTATTTATATCAATAATTATTCAAGTTTATTGATTTGTTAATCAATTGCTAGTGTCAATGTATCTTCAAAATCCTGTTTGACTGAAGAAATTTACCAAAATTTGGCATTTCAACACGGCAATCTGCCAGATAAATGGATTTTGAAGCTGGAATTAATTCAAGATTTATATATATTTTCTTAATGTGGTTAACAAAACAGAGCTGCCAGTCTTATTTATATCAATAATTATTCAAGTTTATTGATTTGTTAATCAATTGCTAGTGTCAATGTATCTTCAAAATCCTGTTTGACTGAAGAAATTTACCAAAATTTGGCATTTCAAAACGGCAATCTGCCAGATAAATGGATTTTGGAGTTGGAATTAATTCAAAATTTATATTTATTTTCTTAGTGTGGTTAACAAAACAGAGCTGCCAGGCTTATTTATATGAATAATTATTCAAGTTTATTGATTTGTTAATCAATTGCTAGTGTCAATGTATCTTCAAATTCCTGTTTGACTGTAGAAATTTACCAAAATTTGGCATTTCAACATGGCAATCTGCCAGAAAAATTGATTTTGGAGCTGGAATTAATTCAAAATTTATATTTATTTTCTTAATGTGGTTAACAAAACAGAGCTGCCAGGCTTATTTATATCAATAATTATTCAAGTTTATTGATTTGTTAATCAATTGCTAGTGTCAATGTATCTTCAAAACCCTGTTTGACTTAAGAAATTTACCAAAATTTGGCATAACAACACGGCAATCTGCCAGAAAAATTGATTTTGGAGCTGGAATCAATTAAAAATTTATTTATTTTCTTAGTGTGGTTAACAAAACAGAGCTGCCAGGCTTATTTATATCAATAATTGTTCAAATTTATTGATTTGTTAATCAATTGCTAGTGTTAATGTATCTTTAAACCCCTGTTTGACTGAAGAAATTCACCAAAATTTGGCATTTCAACACGGCAATCTGCCAGATAAATGGATTTTGGAGCTGGAATTAATTTAAAATTTATATTTATTTTCTTAGTGTGGTTAAGAAAACAGAGCTGCCAGGATTATTTATATCAATAATTGTTAAATATTATTGATTTGTTAATCAATTGCTAGTGTCAATGTATCTTTAAAACCCTGTTTGACTGAAGAAAATTACCAAAATTTGGCATTTCAACACGGCAATCTGCCAGATAAATGGATTTTGAAGCTGGAATTAATTCAAGATTTATATATATTTTCTTAATGTGGTCAACAAAACAGAGCTGCCAGGCTTATTTATATCAATAATTATTCAAGTTTATTGATTTGTTAATCAATTGCTAGTGTCAATGTATCTTCAAAATCCTGTTTGACTGAAGAAATTTACCAAAATTTGGCATTTCAACACGGCAATCTGCCAGATAAATGGATTTTGAAGCTGGAATTAATTCAAGATTTATATATATTTTCTTAATGTGGTTAACAAAACAGAGCTGCCAGTCTTATTTATATCAATAATTATTCAAGTTTATTGATTTGTTAATCAATTGCTAGTGTCAATGTATCTTCAAAATCCTGTTTGACTGAAGAAATTTACCAAAATTTGGCATTTCAACTCAGCAATCTGCCAGATAAATGGATTTTGGAACTGGAATTAATTCAAAATTTATATTTATTTTCTTAGTGTGGTCAACAAAACAGAGCTGCCAGGCTTATTTATATCAATAATTATTCAAGTTTATTGATTTGTTAATCAATTGCTAGTGTCAATGTATCTTCAAAATCCTGTTTGACTGAAGAAATTTACCAAAATTTGGCATTTCAACTCGGCAATCTGCCAGATAAATGGATTTTGGAACTGGAATTAATTCAAAATTTATATTTATTTTCTTAGTGTGGTCAACAAAACAGAGCTGCCAGGCTTATTTATATCAATAATTATTCAAGTTTATTGATTTGTTAATCAATTGCTAGTGTCAATGTATCTTCAAAATCCTGTTTGACTGAAGAAATTTACCAAAATTTGGCATTTCAAAACGGCAATCTGCCAGATAAATGGATTTTGGAGTTGGAATTAATTCAAAATTTATATTTATTTTCTTAGTGTGGTTAACAAAACAGAGCTGCCAGGCTTATTTATATGAATAATTATTCAAGTTTATTGATTTGTTAATCAATTGCTAGTGTCAATGTATCTTTAAATTCCTGTTTGACTGTAGAAATTTACCAAAATTTGGCATTTCAACATGGCAATCTGCCAGAAAAATTGATTTTGGAGCTGGAATTAATTCAAAATTTATATTTATTTTCTTAGTGTGGTTAACAAAACAGAGCTGCCAGGCTTATTTATATCAATAATTGTCAAAGTTTATTGATTTGTTAATCAATTGCTAGTGTCAATGTATCTTCAAAACCCTGTTTGACTTAAGAAATTTACCAAAATTTGGCATAACAACACGGCAATCTGCCAGAAAAATTGATTTTGGAGCTGGAATCAATTAAAAATTTATTTATTTTCTTAGTGTGGTTAACAAAACAGAGCTGCCAGGCTTATTTATATCAATAATTGTTCAAGTTTATTGATTTGTTAATCAATTGCTAGTGTTAATGTATCTTTAAACCCCTGTTTGACTGAAGAAATTCACCAAAATTTGGCATTTCAACACGGCAATCTGCCAGATAAATGGATTTTGGAGCTGGAATTAATTTAAAATTTATATTTATTTTCTTAGTGTGGTTAAGAAAACAGAGCTGCCAGGATTATTTATATCAATAATTGTTAAATATTATTGATTTGTTAATCAATTGCTAGTGTCAATGTATCTTCAAAACCCTGTTTGACTGAAGAAAATTACCAAAATTTGGCATTTCAACACGGCAATCTGCCAGATAAATGGATTTTGAAGCTGGAATTAATTCAAGATTTATATATATTTTCTTAATGTGGTCAACAAAACAGAGCTGCCAGGCTTATTTATATCAATAATTATTCAAGTTTATTGATTTGTTAATCAATTGCTAGTGTCAATGTATCTTCAAAATCCTGTTTGACTGAAGAAATTTACCAAAATTTGGCATTTCAACACGGCAATCTGCCAGATAAATGGATTTTGGAGTTGGAATTAATTCAAAATTTATATTTATTTTCTTAGTGTGGTTAACAAAACAGAGCTGCCAGGCTTATTTATATGAATAATTATTCAAGTTTATTGATTTGTTAATCAATTGCTAGTGTCAATGTATCTTCAAAACCCTGTTTGACTGAAGAAAATTACCAACATTTGGCATTTCAACACGGCAATCTGCCAGATAAATGGATTTTGAAGCTGGAATTAATTCAAGATTTATATATATTTTCTTAATGTGGTTAACAAAACAGAGCTGCCAGGCTTATTTATATCAATAATTATTCAAGTTTATTGATTTGTTAATCAATTGCTAGTGTCAATGTATCTTCAAAACCCTGTTTGACTGAAGAAATTTACCAAAATTTGGCATAACAACACGGCAATCTGCCAGAAAAATTGATTTTGGAGCTGGAATTAAATAAAAATTTATTTATTTTCTTAGTGTGGTTAACAAAACAGAGCTGCCAGGCTTATTTATATCAATAATTGTTCACGTTTATTGATTTGTTAATCAATTGCTAGTGTTAATGTATCTTTAAACCCCTGTTTGACTGAAGAAATTCACCAAAATTTGGCATTTCAACACGGCAATCTGCCAGATAAATGGATTTTGGAGCTGGAATTAATTTAAAATTTATATTTTTTTTCTTAGTGTGGTTAAGAAAACAGAGCTGCCAGGATTATTTATATCAATAATTATTCAAGTTTGTTGATTTGTTAATCAATTGCTAGTGTCAATGTATCTTCAAAATCCTGTTTGACTGAAGAAATTTACCAAAATTTGGCATTTCAACTCGGCAATCTGCCAGATAAATGGATTTTGGAACTGGAATTAATTCAAAATTTATATTTATTTTCTTAGTGTGGTCAACAAAACAGAGCTGCCAGGCTTATTTATATCAATAATTATTCAAGTTTATTGATTTGTTAATCAATTGCTAGTGTCAATGTATCTTCAAAATCCTGTTTGACTGAAGAAATTTACCAAAATTTGGCATTTCAAAACGGCAATCTGCCAGATAAATGGATTTTGGAGCTGGAATTAATTCAAAATTTATATTTATTTTCTTAGTGTGGTTAACAAAACAGAGCTGCCAGGCTTATTTATATCAATAATTGTCAAAGTTTATTGATTTGTTAATATATTGCTAGTGTCAATGTATCTTCAAAACCCTGTTTGACTGAAGAAATTTACCAAAATTTGGCATTTCAACACGGCAATCTGCCAGATAAATGGATTTTGAAGCTGGAATTAATTCAAGATTTTTATATATTTTCTTAATGTGGTTAACAAAACAGAGCTGCCAGGCTTATTTATTAATAATTATTCAAGTTTATTGATTTGTTAATCAATTGCTAGTGTCAATGTATCTTCAAAACCCTGTTTGACTGAAGAAATTTACCAAAATTTGGCATTTCAACAAGGCAATCTGAAAGATAAATGGATTTTGGAGCTGGAATTAATTCAAAATTTATATTTATTTTCTTAGTGTGGTTAACAAAACAGAGCTGGCAGGCTTATTTAAATCAATAAATATTCAAGTTTATTGATTTGTTAATCAATTGTTAGTGTCAATGTATCTTCAAAACCCTGTTTGACTGAAGAAATTTACCAAAATTTGGCATTCCAACGTGGCAATCTGCCAGAAAAATGGATTTTGGAGCTGGAATTAATTCAAAATTTATATATATTTTCTTAGTGTGGTTAACAAAACAGAGCTGCCAGGCTTATTTATATCAACAATTGTTAAAGTTTATTGATTTGTTAATCAATTGCTAGTGTCAATGTATCTTCAAAACCCTGTTTGACTGAAGAAAATTGCCAAAATTTCGCATTTCAACACGGCAATCTGCCAGATAAATGGATTTTGAAGCTGGAATTAATTCAAGATTTATATATATTTTCTTAATGTGGTTAACAAAACAGAGCTGCCAGTCTTATTTATATCAATAATTATTCAAGTTTATTGATTTGTTAATCAATTGCTAGTGTCAATGTATCTTCAAAACCCTGTTTGACTGAAGAAATTTACCAAAATTTGGCATAACAACACGGCAATCTGCCAGAAAAATTGATTTTGGAGCTGGAATTAATTAAAAATTTATTTATTTTCTTAGTGTGGTTAACAAAACAGAGCTGCCAGGCTTATTTATATCAATAATTGTTCAAGTTTATTGATTTGTTAATCAATTGCTAGTGTTAATGTATCTTTAAACCCCTGTTTGACTGAAGAAATTCACCAAAATTTGGCATTTCAACACGGCAATCTGCCAGATAAATGGATTTTGGAGCTGGAATTAATTCAAGATTTATATATATTTTCTTAATGTGGTTAACAAAACAGAGCTGCCAGGCTTATTTATTAATAATTATTCAAGTTTATTGATTTGTTAATCAATTGCTAGTGTCAATGTATCTTCAAAACCCTGTTTGACTGAAGAAATTTACCAAAATTTGGCATTTCAACAAGGCAATCTGAAAGATAAATGGATTTTGGAGCTGGAATTAATTCAAAATTTATATTTATTTTCTTAGTGTGGTTAACAAAACAGAGCTGGCAGGCTTATTTAAATCAATAAATATTCAAGTTTATTGATTTGTTAATCAATTGTTAGTGTCAATGTATCTTCAAAACCCTGTTTGACTGAAGAAATTTACCAAAATTTGGCATTCCAACGTGGCAATCTGCCAGAAAAATGGATTTTGGAGCTGGAATTAATTCAAAATTTATATATATTTTCTTAGTGTGGTTAACAAAACAGAGCTGCCAGGCTTATTTATATCAACAATTGTTAAAGTTTATTGATTTGTTAATCAATTGCTAGTGTCAATGTATCTTCAAAACCCTGTTTGACTGAAGAAAATTGCCAAAATTTCGCATTTCAACACGGCAATCTGCCAGATAAATGGATTTTGAAGCTGGAATTAATTCAAGATTTATATATATTTTCTTAATGTGGTTAACAAAACAGAGCTGCCAGTCTTATTTATATCAATAATTATTCAAGTTTATTGATTTGTTAATCAATTGCTAGTGTCAATGTATCTTCAAAACCCTGTTTGACTGAAGAAATTTACCAAAATTTGGCATAACAACACGGCAATCTGCCAGAAAAATTGATTTTGGAGCTGGAATTAATTAAAAATTTATTTATTTTCTTAGTGTGGTTAACAAAACAGAGCTGCCAGGCTTATTTATATCAATAATTGTTCAAGTTTATTGATTTGTTAATCAATTGCTAGTGTTAATGTATCTTTAAACCCCTGTTTGACTGAAGAAATTCACCAAAATTTGGCATTTCAACACGGCAATCTGCCAGATAAATGGATTTTGGAGCTGGAATTAATTTAAAATTTATATTTATTTTCTTAGTGTGGTTAAGAAAACAGAGCTGCCAGGATTATTTATATCAATAATTATTCAAGTTTGTTGATTTGTTAATCAATTGCTAGTGTCAATGTATCTTCAAAATCCTGTTTGACTGAAGAAATTTACCAAAATTTGGCATTTCAACTCGGCAATCTGCCAGATAAATGGATTTTGGAACTGGAATTAATTCAAAATTTATATTTATTTTCTTAGTGTGGTCAACAAAACAGAGCTGCCAGGCTTATTTATATCAATAATTATTCAAGTTTATTGATTTGTTAATCAATTGCTAGTGTCAATGTATCTTCAAAATCCTGTTTGACTGAAGAAATTTACCAAAATTTGGCATTTCAAAACGGCAATCTGCCAGATAAATGGATTTTGGAGTTGGAATTAATTCAAAATTTATATTTATTTTCTTAGTGTGGTTAACAAAACAGAGCTGCCAGGCTTATTTATATGAATAATTATTCAAGTTTATTGATTTGTTAATCAATTGCTAGTGTCAATGTATCTTCAAATTCCTGTTTGACTGTAGAAATTTACCAAAATTTGGCATTTCAACATGGCAATCTGCCAGAAAAATTGATTTTGGAGCTGGAATTAATTCAAAATTTATATTTATTTTCTTAGTGTGGTTAACAAAACAGAGCTGCCAGGCTTATTTATATCAATAATTGTCAAAGTTTATTGATTTGTTAATCAATTGCTAGTGTCAATGTATCTTCAAAACCCTGTTTGACTTAAGAAATTTACCAAAATTTGGCATAACAACACGGCAATCTGCCAGAAAAATTGATTTTGGAGCTGGAATCAATTAAAAATTTATTTATTTTCTTAGTGTGGTTAACAAAACAGAGCTGCCAGGCTTATTTATATCAATAATTGTTCAAGTTTATTGATTTGTTAATCAATTGCTAGTGTTAATGTATCTTTAAACCCCTGTTTGACTGAAGAAATTCACCAAAATTTGGCATTTCAACACGGCAATCTGCCAGATAAATGGATTTTGGAGCTGGAATTAATTTAAAATTTATATTTATTTTCTTAGTGTGGTTAAGAAAACAGAGCTGCCAGGATTATTTATATCAATAATTATTCAAGTTTATTGATTTGTTAATCAATTGCTAGTGTCAATGTATCTTCAAAACCCTGTTTGACTGAAGAAATTTACCAAAATTTGGCATTTCAACACGGCAATCTGCCAGATAAATGGATTTTGGAGATGGAATTAATTCAAAATTTATATTTATTTTCTTAGTGTGGTTAACAAAACAGAGCTGCCAGGCTTGTTTATATCAATAAATATTCAAGTTTATTGAATTGTTAATCAATTGCTAGTGTCAATGTATCTTCAAAACCCTGTTTGACTGAAGAAATTTACCAAAATTTGGCATTTCAACACGGCAATCTGCCAGATAAATGGATTTTGGAGCTGGATTTAATTCAAAATTTATATTTATTTTCTTAGTGTGGTTAACAAAACAGAGCTGCCAGGCTTATTTATATCACAAATTTATCAAGTTTATTGATTTGTTAATCAATTGCTAGTGTCAATGTTTATTCAAAACCCTGTTTGACTGAAGAAATTTACCAAAATTTGGCATTTCAACACGACAATCTTCCAGGTAAATGGATTTTGGAGCTGGATTTAATTCAAAATTTATATTTATTTTCTTAGTGTGCATAACAAAACAGAGCTGCCAGGCTTATTTATATCAATTATTATTCAAGTTTATTAAATTGTTAATCAATTGCTAGTGTCAATGTCTCTTCAAAACCCTGTTTGATTGAAGAAATTTACCAAAATTTGGCATTTCGACACGGCAATCTGCCAGATAAATGGATTTTGGAGCTGGAAATATTCATTATTCTTAAGAATTAATTCAAAATTTATATTTATTTTCTTAGTGTGGTTAACAAAACAGAGCTGCCAGGCTTGTTTATATCAATAAATATTCAAGTTTATTGATTTGTTAATCAATTGCTAGTGTCAATGTATCTTCAAAACCCTGTTTGACTGAAGAAATTTACCAAAATTTGGCATTTCAACACGGCAATCTGCCAGATAAATGGATTTTGGAGCTGGAATTAATTCAAAATATATATTTATTTTCTTATTGTGGTTAACAAAACAGAGCTGCCAGGCTTATTTATATCAATAATTATTCAAGTTTATTGATTTGTTAATCAATTGCTAGTGTCAATGTATCTTCAAAACCCTGTTTGACTGAAGAAATTTACCAAAATTTGGCATTTCAACACGGCAATCTGCCAGATAAATGGATTTTGGAGCTGGAAATATTCATTATTCTTAAGAATTAATTCAAAATTTATATTTATTTTCTTAGTGTGGTTAACAAAACAGATCTGCCAGGCTTGTTTATATCAATAAATATTCAAGTTCATTGAATTGTTAATCAATTGCTAGTGTCAATGTATCTTCAAAACCATGTTTGACTGAAGAAATTTACCAAAATTTGGCATTTCAACACGGCAATCTGCCAGATAAATGGATTTTGGAGCTGGATTTAATTCAAAATTTATATTTATTTTCTTAGTGTGGTTAACAAAACAGAGCTGCCAGGCTTATTTATATCACAAATTTATCAAGTTTATTGATTTGTTAATCAATTGCTAGTGTCAATGTTTATTCAAAACCCTGTTTGACTGAAGAAATTTACCAAAATTTGGCATTTCAACACGACAATCTTCCAGGTAAATGGATTTTGGAGCTGGATTTAATTCAAAATTTATATTTATTTTCTTAGTGTGCATAACAAAACAGAGCTGCCAGGCTTATTTATATCAATAATTATTCAAGTTTATTAAATTGTTAATCAATTGCTAGTGTCAATGTATCTTCAAAACCCTGTTTGACTTAAGAAATTTACCAAAATTTGGCATAACAACACGGCAATCTGCCAGAAAAATTGATTTTGGAGCTGGAATCAATTAAAAATTTATTTATTTTCTTAGTGTGGTTAACAAAACAGAGCTGCCAGGCTTATTTATATCAATAATTGTTCAAGTTTATTGATTTGTTAATCAATTGCTAGTGTTAATGTATCTTTAAACCCCTGTTTGACTGAAGAAATTCACCAAAATTTGGCATTTCAACACGGCAATCTGCCAGATAAATGGATTTTGGAGCTGGAATTAATTTAAAATTTATATTTATTTTCTTAGTGTGGTTAAGAAAACAGAGCTGCCAGGATTATTTATATCAATAATTATTCAAGTTTATTGATTTGTTAATCAATTGCTAGTGTCAATGTATCTTCAAAACCCTGTTTGACTGAAGAAATTTACCAAAATTTGGCATTTCAACACGGCAATCTGCCAGATAAATGGATTTTGGAGATGGAATTAATTCAAAATTTATATTTATTTTCTTAGTGTGGTTAACAAAACAGAGCTGCCAGGCTTATTTATATCACAAATTTATCAAGTTTATTGATTTGTTAATCAATTGCTAGTGTCAATGTTTATTCAAAACCCTGTTTGACTGAAGAAATTTACCAAAATTTGGCATTTCAACACGACAATCTTCCAGGTAAATGGATTTTGGAGCTGGATTTAATTCAAAATTTATATTTATTTTCTTAGTGTGCATAACAAAACAGAGCTGCCAGGCTTATTTATATCAATTATTATTCAAGTTTATTAAATTGTTAATCAATTGCTAGTGTCAATGTATCTTCAAAACCCTGTTTGATTGAAGAAATTTACCAAAATTTGGCATTTCAACACGGCAATCTGCCAGATAAATGGATTTTGGAGCTGGAAATATTCATTATTCTTAAGAATTAATTCAAAATTTATATTTATTTTCTTAGTGTGGTTAACAAAACAGAGCTGCCAGGCTTGTTTATATCAATAAATATTCAAGTTTATTGATTTGTTAATCAATTGCTAGTGTCAATGTATCTTCAAACCCCTGTTTGACTGAAGAAATTTACCAAAATTTGGCATTTCAACACGGCAATCTGCCAGATAAATGGATTTTGGAGCTGGAATTAATTCAAAATATATATTTATTATCTTATTGTGGTTAACAAAACAGAGCTGCCAGGCTTATTTATATCAATAATTATTCAAGTTTATTGATTTGTTAATCAATTGCTAGTGTCAATGTATCTTCAAAACCCTGTTTGACTGAAGAAATTTACCAAAATTTGGCATTTCAACACGGCAATCTGCCAGATAAATGGATTTTGGAGCTGGAAATATTCATTATTCTTAAGAATTAATTCAAAATTTATATTTATTTTCTTAGTGTGGTTAACAAAACAGATCTGCCAGGCTTGTTTATATCAATAAATATTCAAGTTCATTGAATTGTTAATCAATTGCTAGTGTCAATGTATCTTCAAAACCATGTTTGACTGAAGAAATTTACCAAAATTTGGCATTTCAACACGGCAATCTGCCAGATAAATGGATTTTGGAGCTGGATTTAATTCAAAATTTATATTTATTTTCTTAGTGTGGTTAACAAAACAGAGCTGCCAGGCTTATTTATATCACAAATTTATCAAGTTTATTGATTTGTTAATCAATTGCTAGTGTCAATGTTTATTCAAAACCCTGTTTGACTGAAGAAATTTACCAAAATTTGGCATTTCAACACGACAATCTTCCAGGTAAATGGATTTTGGAGCTGGATTTAATTCAAAATTTATATTTATTTTCTTAGTGTGCATAACAAAACAGAGCTGCCAGGCTTATTTATATCAATAATTATTCAAGTTTATTAAATTGTTAATCAATTGCTAGTGTCAATGTATCTTCAAAACCCTGTTTGATTGAAGAAATTTACCAAAATTTGGCATTTCAACACGGCAATCTGCCAGATAAATGGATTTTGGAGCTGGAAATATTCATTATTCTTAAGAATTAATTCAAAATTTATATTTATTTTCTTAGTGTGGTTAACAAAACAGAGCTGCCAGGCTTGTTTATATCAATAAATATTCAAGTTTATTGATTTGTTAATCAATTGCTAGTGTCAATGTATCTTCAAAACCCTGTTTGACTGAAGAAATTTACCAAAATTTGGCATTTCAACACGGCAATCTGCCAGATAAATGGATTTTGGAGCTGGAATTAATTCAAAATATATATTTATTTTCTTATTGTGGTTAACAAAACAGAGCTGCCAGGCTTATTTATATCAATAATTATTCAAGTTTATTGATTTGTTAATCAATTGCTAGTGTCAATGTATCTTCAAAACCCTGTTTGATTGAAGAAATTTACCAAAATTTGGCATTTCAACACGGCAATCTGCCAGATAAATGGATTTTGGAGCTGGAAATATTCATTATTCTTAAGAATTAATTCAAAATTTATATTTATTTTGTTAGTGTGGTTAACAATACAGAGCTGCCAGGCTTATTTATATCAATAAATATTCAAGTTTATTGATTTGTTAATCAATTGTTAGTGTCAATGTTTCTTCAAAACCCTGTTTGACTGAAGAAATTTACCAAAATTTGGCATTTCAACACGGCAATCTGCCAGATAAATGGATTTTGGAGCTGGAAATATTCATTATTCTTAAGAATTAATTCAAAATTTATATTTATTTTCTTAGTGTGGTTAACAAAACAGAGCTGCCAGGCTTATTTATATCAATAAATATTCAAGTTTATTGATTTGTTAATCAGTTGCTAGTGTCATTGTATCTTCAAAACCCTGTTTGACTGAAGAAATTTACCAAAATTTGGCATTTCAACACGGCAATCTGCCAGATATATGTATTTTGGAGCTGGAATTAATTCAAAATTTATATTTATTTTCTTAATGTGGTTAACAAAACAGAGCTGCCAGGCTTATTCATATCAATTATTATTCAAGTTTATTGAATTGTTAATCAATTGCTAGTGTCAATGTATCTTCAAAACCCTGTTTGATTGACGAAATTTACTAAAATTTGGCATTTCAACACGGCAATCTGCCAGATATATGTATTTTGGAGCTGGAATTAATTCAAAATTTATATTTATTTTCTTAATGTGGTTAACAAAACAGAGCTGCCAGGCTTATTCATATCAATAATTATTCAAGTTTATTGAATTGTTAATCAATTGCTAGTGTCAATGTATCTTCAAAACCCTGTTTGACTGACGAAATTTACTAAAATTTGGCATTTCAACACGGCAATCTGCCAGATAAATGGATTTTGGAGCTGGAATTAATTCAAAATATATATTTATTTTCTTATTGTGGTTAACAAAACAGAGCTGCCATGCTTGTTTATATCAATAATTATTCAAGTTTATTAAATTGTTAATCAATTGCTAGTGTCAATGTATTTTCAAAACCCTGTTTGACTGAAGAAATTTACCAAAATTTGGCATTTCAACACGACAATCTGCCAGATAAATGGATTTTGGAGCTGGATTTAATTCAAAATTTATATTTATTTTCTTAGTGTGGTTAACAAAACAAAGCTGCCAGGCTTGTTTATATCAATAAATATTCAAGTTTATTGAATTGTTAATCAATTGCTAGTGTCAATGTATCTTCAAAACCCTGTTTGACTGAAGAAATTTACCAAAATTTGGCATTTCAACACGGCAATCTGCCAGATAAATGGATTTTGGAGCTGGATTTAATTCAAAATTTATATTTATTTTCTTAGTGTGGTTAACAAAACAGAGCTGCCAGGCTTATTTATATCACAAATTTATCAAGTTTATTGATTTGTTTATCAATTGCTAGTGTCAATGTTTATTCAAAACCCTGTTTGACTGAAGAAATTTACCAAAATTTGGCATTTCAACACGACAATCTTCCAGGTAAATGGATTTTGGAGCTGGATTTAATTCAAAATTTATATTTATTTTCTTAGTGTGGTTAACAAAACAGAGCTGCCAGGCTTATTTATATCAATAATTATTCAAGTTTATTGATTTGTTTATCAATTGCTAGTGTCAATGTTTATTCAAAACCCTGTTTGACTGAAGAAATTTACCAAAATTTGGCATTTCAACACGACAATCTTCCAGGTAAATGGATTTTGGAGCTGGATTTAATTCAAAATTTATATTTATTTTCTTAGTGTGGTTAACAAAACAGAGCTGCCAGGCTTATTCATATCAATAATTATTCAAGTTTATTGAATTGTTAATCAATTGCTAGTGTCAATGTATCTTCAAAACCCTGTTTGACTGAAGAAATTTACCAAAATTTGGCATTTCAACACGGCAATCTGCCAGATAAATGGATTTTGGAGCTGGAAATATTCATTATTCTTAAGAATTAATTCAAAATTTATATTTATTTTCTTAGTGTGGTTAACAAAACAGAGCTGCCAGGCTTGTTTATATCAATAATTATTCAAGTTTATTAAATTGTTAATCAATTGCTAGTGTCAATGTATTTTCAAAACCCTGTTTGACTGAAGAAATTTACCAAAATTTGGCATTTCAACACGGCAATCTGCCAGATAAATGGATTTTGGAGATGGAATTAATTCAAAATTTATATTTATTTTCTTAGTGTGGTTAACAAAACAGAGCTGCCAGGCTTGTTTATATCAATAAATATTCAAGTTTATTGAATTGTTAATCAATTGCTAGTGTCAATGTATCTTCAAAACCCTGTTTGACTGAAGAAATTTACCAAAATTTGGCATTTCAACACGGCAATCTGCCAGATAAATGGATTTTGGAGCTGGATTTAATTCAAAATTTATATTTATTTTCTTAGTGTGGTTAACAAAACAGAGCTGCCAGGCTTATTTATATCAATAAATATTCAAGTTTATTGATTTGTTAATCAATTGCTAGTGTTAATGTATCTTTAAACCCCTGTTTGACTGAAGAAATTCACCAAAATTTGGCATTTCAACACGGCAATCTGCCAGATAAATGGATTTTGGAGCTGGAATTAATTTAAAATTTATATTTATTTTCTTAGTGTGGTTAAGAAAACAGAGCTGCCAGGATTATTTATATCAATAATTATTCAAGTTTGTTGATTTGTTAATCAATTGCTAGTGTCAATGTATCTTCAAAACCCTGTTTGACTGAAGAAATTTACCAAAATTTGGCATTTCAACACGGCAATCTGCCAGATAAATGGATTTTGGAGCTGGAATTAATTCAAAATATATATTTATTTTCTTAGTGTGGTTAACAAAACAGAGCTGCCAGGCTTATTTATATCAATAATTGTCAAAGTTTATTGATTTGTTAATCAATTGCTAGTGTCAATGTATCTTCAAAACCCTGTTTGACTGAAGAAATTTACCAAAATTTGGCATTTCAACACGGCAATCTGCCAGATAAATGGATTTTGAAGCTGGAATTAATTCAAGATTTATATATATTTTCTTAGTGTGGTTAACAAAACAGAGCTGCCAGGCTTATTTATATCAATAATTGTCAAAGTTTATTGATTTGTTAATCAATTGCTAGTGTCAATGTATCTTCAAAACCCTGTTTGACTGAAGAAATTTACCAAAATTTGGCATTTCAACACGGCGATCTGCCAGATAAATGGATTTTGAAGCTGGAATTAATTCAAGATTTATATATATTTTCTTAATGTGGTTAACAAAACAGAGCTGCCAGGCTTATTTATTAATAATTATTCAAGTTTATTGATTTGTTAATCAATTGCTAGTGTCAATGTATCTTCAAAACCCTGTTTGACTGAAGAAATTTACCAAAATTTGGCATTTCAACAAGGCAATCTGAAAGATAAATGGATTTTGGAGCTGGAATTAATTCAAAATTTATATTTATTTTCTTAGTGTGGTTAACAAAACAGAGCTGGCAGGTTTATTTAAATCAATAAATATTCAAGTTTATTGATTTGTTAATCAATTGTTAGTGTCAATGTATCTTCAAAACCCTGTTTGACTGAAGAAATTTACCAAAATTTGGCATTTCAACACGGCAATCTGCCAGATAAATGGATTTTGGAGCTGGAAATATTCATTATTCTTAAGAATTAATTCAAAATTTATATTTATTTTCTTAGTGTGGTTAACAAAACAGAGCTGCCAGGCTTATTTATATCAATAATTGTTAAAGTTTATTGATTTGTTAATCAATTGCTAGTGTCAATGTATCTTCAAAACCCTGTTTGACTGAAGAAAATTACCAAAATTTGGCATTTCAACACGGCAATCTGCCAGATAAATGGATTTTGGAGCTGGAAATATTCATTATTCTTAAGAATTAATTCAAAATTTATATTTATTTTCTTAGTGTGGTTAACAAAACAGAGCTGCCAGGCTTGTTTATATCAATAATTATTCAAGTTTATTAAATTGTTAATCAATTGCTAGTGTCAATGTATCTTCAAAACCCTGTTTGACTGAAGAAATTTACCAAAATTTGGCATTTCAACACGGCAATCTGCCAGATAAATGGATTTTGGAGATGGAATTAATTCAAAATTTATATTTATTTTCTTAGTGTGGTTAACAAAACAGAGCTGCCAGGCTTGTTTATATCAATAAATATTCAAGTTTATTGAATTGTTAATCAATTGCTAGTGTCAATGTATCTTCAAAACCCTGTTTGACTGAAGAAATTTACCAAAATTTGGCATTTCAACACGGCAATCTGCCAGATAAATGGATTTTGGAGCTGGATTTAATTCAAAATTTATATTTATTTTCTTAGTGTGGTTAACAAAACAGAGCTGCCAGGCTTATTTATATCACAAATTTATCAAGTTTATTGATTTGTTAATCAATTGCTAGTGTCAATGTTTATTCAAAACCCTGTTTGACTGAAGAAATTTACCAAAATTTGGCATTTCAACACGACAATCTTCCAGGTAAATGGATTTTGAAGCTGGATTTAATTCAAAATTTATATTTATTTTCTTAGTGTGCATAACAAAACAGAGCTGCCAGGCTTATTTATATCAATAATTATTCAAGTTTATTGATTTGTTAATCAATTGCTAGTGTCAATGTATCTTCAAAACCCTGTTTGACTGAAGAAATTTACCAAAATTTGGCTTTTCAACACGGCAATCTGCCAGATATATGTATTTTGGAGCTGGAATTAATTCAAAATTTATATTTATTTTCTTAATGTGGTTAACAAAACAGAGCTGCCAGGCTTGTTTATATCAATAAATATTCAAGTTTATTGAATTGTAAATCAATTGCTAGTGTCAATGTATCTTCAAAACCCTGTTTGACTGAAGAAATTTACCAAAATTTGGCATTTCAACACGGCAATCTGCCAGATAAATGGATTTTGGAGCTGGAATTAATTCAAAATATATATTTATTTTCTTATTGTGGTTAACAAAACAGAGCTGCCAGGCTTATTTATATCAATAATTATTCAAGTTTATTAAATTGTTAATCAATTGCTAGTGTCAATGTATCTTCAAAACCCTGTTTGACTGAAGAAATTTACCAAAATTTGGCATTTCAACACGGCAATCTGCCAGATAAATGGATTTTGGAGCTGGAAATATTCATTATTCTTAAGAATTAATTCAAAATTTATATTTATTTTCTTAGTGTGGTTAACAAAACAGAGCTGCCAGGCTTATTTATATCAATAATTGTTAAAGTTTATTGATTTGTTAATCAATTGCTAGTGTCAATGTTTCTTCAAAACCCTGTTTGACTGAAGAAAATTACCAAAATTTGGCATTTCAACACGGCAATCTGCCAGATAAATGGATTTTGGAGCTGGAAATATTCATTATTCTTAAGAATTAATTCAAAATTTATATTTATTTTCTTAGTGTGGTTAACAAAACAGAGCTGCCAGGCTTGTTTATATCAATAATTATTCAAGTTTATTAAATTGTTAATCAATTGCTAGTGTCAATGTATCTTCAAAACCCTGTTTGACTGAAGAAATTTACCAAAATTTGGCATTTCAACACGGCAATCTGCCAGATAAATGGATTTTGGAAATGGAATTAATTCAAAATTTATATTTATTTTCTTAGTGTGGTTAACAAAACAGAGCTGCCAGGCTTGTTTATATCAATAAATATTCAAGTTTATTGAATTGTTAATCAATTGCTAGTGTCAATGTATCTTCAAAACCCTGTTTGACTGAAGAAATTTACCAAAATTTGGCATTTCAACACGGCAATCTGCCAGATAAATGGATTTTGGAGCTGGATTTAATTCAAAATTTATATTTATTTTCTTAGTGTGGTTAACAAAATAGAGCTGCCAGGCTTATTTATATCACAAATTTATCAAGTTTATTGATTTGTTAATCAATTGCTAGTGTCAATGTTTATTCAAAACCCTGTTTGACTGAAGAAATTTACCAAAATTTGGCATTTCAACACGACAAACTTCCAGGTAAATGGATTTTGAAGCTGGATTTAATTCAAAATTTATATTTATTTTCTTAGTGTGCATAACAAAACAGAGCTGCCAGGCTTATTTATATCAATAATTATTCAAGTTTATTGATTTGTTAATCAATTGCTAGTGTCAATGTATCTTCAAAACCCTGTTTGACTGAAGAAATTTACCAAAATTTGGCATTTCAACACGGCAATCTGCCAGATAAATGGATTTTGGAGCTGGAAATATTCATTATTCTTAAGAATTAATTCAAAATTTATATTTATTTTCTTAGGGTGCATAACAAAACAGAGCTGCCAGGCTTGTTTATATCAATAAATATTCAAGTTTATTGATTTGTTAATCAATTGCTAGTGTCAATGTATCTTCAAAACCCTGTTTGACTGAAGAAATTTACCAAAATTTGGCATTTCAACACGGCAATCTGCCAGATAAATGGATTTTGGAGCTGGAATTAATTCAAAATATATATTTATTTTCTTATTGTGGTTAACAAAACAGAGCTGCCAGGCTTATTTATATCAATAATTATTCAAGTTTATTGATTTGTTAATCAATTGCTAGTGTCAATGTATCTTCAAAACCCTGTTTGACTGAAGAAATTTACCAAAATTTGGCATTTCAACACGGCAATCTGCCAGATAAATGGATTTTGGAGCTGGAATTAATTCAAAATATATATTTATTTTCTTATTGTGGTTAACAAAACAGAGCTGCCAGGCTTATTTATATCAATAATTATTCAAGTTTATTAAATTGTTAATCAATTGCTAGTGTCAATGTATCTTCAAAACCCTGTTTGACTGAAGAAATTTACCAAAATTTGGCATTTCAACACGGCAATCTGCCAGATAAATGGATTTTGGAGATGGAATTAATTCAAAATTTATATTTATTTTCTTAGTGTGGTTAACAAAACAGAGCTGCCAGGCTTGTTTATATCAATAAATATTCAAGTTCATTGAATTGTTAATCAATTGCTAGTGTCAATGTATCTTCAAAACCCTGTTTGACTGAAGAAATTTACCAAAATTTGGCATTTCAACACGGCAATCTGCCAGATAAATGGATTTTGGAGCTGGATTTAATTCAAAATTTATATTTATTTTCTTAGTGTGCATAACAAAACAGAGCTGCCAGGCTTATTTATATCAATAATTATTCAAGTTTATTAAATTGTTAATCAATTGCTAGTGTCAATGTATCTTCAAAACCCTGTTTGATTGAAGAAATTTACCAAAATTTGGCATTTCAACACGGCAATCTGCCAGATAAATGGATTTTGGAGCTGGAAATATTCATTATTCTTAAGAATTAATTCAAAATTTATATTTATTTTCTTAGTGTGGTTAACAAAACAGAGCTTCCAGGCTTGTTTATATCAATAAATATTCAAGTTTATTGATTTGTTAATCAATTGCTAGTGTCAATGTATCTTCAAAACCCTGTTTGACTGAAGAAATTTACCAAAATTTGGCATTTCAACACGGCAATCTGCCAGATAAATGGATTTTGGAGCTGGAAATATTCATTATTCTTAAGAATTAATTCAAAATTTATATTTATTTTCTTAGTGTGGTTAACAAAACAGAGCTGCCAGGCTTGTTTATATCAATAATTATTCAAGTTTATTAAATTGTTAATCAATTGCTAGTGTCAATGTATCTTCAAAACCCTGTTTGACTGAAGAAATTTACCAAAATTTGGCATTTCAACACGGCAATCTGCCAGATAAATGGATTTTGAAGCTGGAATTAATTCAAGATTTATATATATTTTCTTAGTGTGGTTAACAAAACAGAGCTGCCAGGCTTATTTATATCAATAAATATTCAAGTTTATTGAATTGTTAATCAATTGCTAGTGTCAATGTATCTTCAAAACCCTGTTTGACTGAAGAAATTTACCAAAATTTGGCATTTCAACACGGCAATCTGCCAGATAAATGGATTTTGGAGCTGGATTTAATTCAAAATTTATATTTATTTTCTTAGTGTGGTTAACAAAATAGAGCTGCCAGGCTTATTTATATCACAAATTTATCAAGTTTATTGATTTGTTAATCAATTGCTAGTGTCAATGTTTATTCAAAACCCTGTTTGACTGAAGAAATTTACCAAAATTTGGCATTTCAACACGACAAACTTCCAGGTAAATGGATTTTGAAGCTGGATTTAATTCAAAATTTATATTTATTTTCTTAGTGTGCATAACAAAACAGAGCTGCCAGGCTTATTTATATCAATAATTATTCAAGTTTATTGATTTGTTAATCAATTGCTAGTGTCAATGTATCTTCAAAACCCTGTTTGACTGAAGAAATTTACCAAAATTTGGCATTTCAACACGGCAATCTGCCAGATAAATGGATTTTGGAGCTGGAAATATTCATTATTCTTAAGAATTAATTCAAAATTTATATTTATTTTCTTAGGGTGCATAACAAAACAGAGCTGCCAGGCTTGTTTATATCAATAAATATTCAAGTTTATTGATTTGTTAATCAATTGCTAGTGTCAATGTATCTTCAAAACCCTGTTTGACTGAAGAAATTTACCAAAATTTGGCATTTCAACACGGCAATCTGCCAGATAAATGGATTTTGGAGCTGGAATTAATTCAAAATATATATTTATTTTCTTATTGTGGTTAACAAAACAGAGCTGCCAGGCTTATTTATATCAATAATTATTCAAGTTTATTGATTTGTTAATCAATTGCTAGTGTCAATGTATCTTCAAAACCCTGTTTGACTGAAGAAATTTACCAAAATTTGGCATTTCAACACGGCAATCTGCCAGATAAATGGATTTTGGAGCTGGAATTAATTCAAAATATATATTTATTTTCTTAGTGTGGTTAACAAAACAGAGCTGCCAGGCTTGTTTATATCAATAAATATTCAAGTTCATTGAATTGTTAATCAATTGCTAGTGTCAATGTATCTTCAAAACCCTGTTTGACTGAAGAAATTTACCAAAATTTGGCATTTCAACACGGCAATCTGCCAGATAAATGGATTTTGGAGCTGGATTTAATTCAAAATTTATATTTATTTTCTTAGTGTGCATAACAAAACAGAGCTGCCAGGCTTATTTATATCAATAATTATTCAAGTTTATTAAATTGTTAATCAATTGCTAGTGTCAATGTATCTTCAAAACCCTGTTTGATTGAAGAAATTTACCAAAATTTGGCATTTCAACACGGCAATCTGCCAGATAAATGGATTTTGGAGCTGGAAATATTCATTATTCTTAAGAATTAATTCAAAATTTATATTTATTTTCTTAGTGTGGTTAACAAAACAGAGCTTCCAGGCTTGTTTATATCAATAAATATTCAAGTTTATTGATTTGTTAATCAATTGCTAGTGTCAATGTATCTTCAAAACCCTGTTTGACTGAAGAAATTTACCAAAATTTGGCATTTCAACACGGCAATCTGCCAGATAAATGGATTTTGGAGCTGGAAATATTCATTATTCTTAAGAATTAATTCAAAATTTATATTTATTTTCTTAGTGTGGTTAACAAAACAGAGCTGCCAGGCTTGTTTATATCAATAATTATTCAAGTTTATTAAATTGTTAATCAATTGCTAGTGTCAATGTATCTTCAAAACCCTGTTTGACTGAAGAAATTTACCAAAATTTGGCATTTCAACACGGCAATCTGCCAGATAAATGGATTTTGAAGCTGGAATTAATTCAAGATTTATATATATTTTCTTAGTGTGGTTAACAAAACAGAGCTGCCAGGCTTATTTATATCAATAAATATTCAAGTTTATTGAATTGTTAATCAATTGCTAGTGTCAATGTATCTTCAAAACCCTGTTTGACTGAAGAAATTTACCAAAATTTGGCATTTCAACACGGCAATCTGCCAGATAAATGGATTTTGGAGCTGGATTTAATTCAAAATTTATATTTATTTTCTTAGTGTGGTTAACAAAACAGAGCTGCCAGGCTTATTTATATCACAAATTTATCAATTTTATTGATTTGTTAATCAATTGCTAGTGTCAATGTTTATTCAAAACCCTGTTTGACTGAAGAAATTTACCAAAATTTGGCATTTCAACACGACAATCTTCCAGGTAAATGGATTTTGAAGCTGGATTTAATTCAAAATTTATATTTATTTTCTTAGTGTGCATAACAAAACAGAGCTGCCAGGCTTATTTATATCAATAATTATTCAAGTTTATTGATTTGTTAATCAATTGCTAGTGTCAATGTATCTTCAAAACCCTGTTTGACTGAAGAAATTTACCAAAATTTGGCATTTCAACACGGCAATCTGCCAGATAAATGGATTTTGGAGCTGGAAATATTCATTATTCTTAAGAATTAATTCAAAATTTATATTTATTTTCTTAGGGTGCATAACAAAACAGAGCTGCCAGGCTTGTTTATATCAATAAATATTCAAGTTTATTGATTTGTTAATCAATTGCTAGTGTCAATGTATCTTCAAAACCCTGTTTGACTGAAGAAATTTACCAAAATTTGGAATTTCAACACGGCAATCTGCCAGATAAATAGATTTTGGAGCTGGAATTAATTCAAAATATATATTTATTTTCTTATTGTGGTTAACAAAACAGAGCTGCCAGGCTTATTTATATCAATAATTATTCAAGTTTATTAAATTGTTAATCAATTGCTAGTGTCAATGTATCTTCAAAACCCTGTTTGACTGAAGAAATTTACCAAAATTTGGCATTTCAACACGGCAATCTGCCAGATAAATGGATTTTGGAGATGGAATTAATTCAAAATTTATATTTATTTTCTTAGTGTGGTTAACAAAACAGAGCTGCCAGGCTTGTTTATATCAATAAATATTCAAGTTCATTGAATTGTTAATCAATTGCTAGTGTCAATGTATCTTCAAAACCCTGTTTGACTGAAGAAATTTACCAAAATTTGGCATTTCAACACGGCAATCTGCCAGATAAATGGATTTTGGAGCTGGATTTAATTCAAAATTTATATTTATTTTCTTAGTGTGCATAACAAAACAGAGCTGCCAGGCTTATTTATATCAATAATTATTCAAGTTTATTAAATTGTTAATCAATTGCTAGTGTCAATGTATCTTCAAAACCCTGTTTGATTGAAGAAATTTACCAAAATTTGGCATTTCAACACGGCAATCTGCCAGATAAATGGATTTTGGAGCTGGAAATATTCATTATTCTTAAGAATTAATTCAAAATTTATATTTATTTTCTTAGTGTGGTTAACAAAACAGAGCTGCCAGGCTTGTTTATATCAATAAATATTCAAGTTTATTGATTTGTTAATCAATTGCTAGTGTCAATGTATCTTCAAAACCCTGTTTGACTGAAGAAATTTACCAAAATTTGGCATTTCAACACGGCAATCTGCCAGATAAATGGATTTTGGAGCTGGAAATATTCATTATTCTTAAGAATTAATTCAAAATTTATATTTATTTTCTTAGTGTGGTTAACAAAACAGAGCTGCCAGGCTTGTTTATATCAATAATTATTCAAGTTTATTAAATTGTTAATCAATTGCTAGTGTCAATGTATCTTCAAAACCCTGTTTGACTGAAGAAATTTACCAAAATTTGGCATTTCAACACGGCAATCTGCCAGATAAATGGATTTTGAAGCTGGAATTAATTCAAGATTTATATATATTTTCTTAGTGTGGTTAACAAAACAGAGCTGCCAGGCTTATTTATATCAATAAATATTCAAGTTTATTGAATTGTTAATCAATTGCTAGTGTCAATGTATCTTCAAAACCCTGTTTGACTGAAGAAATTTACCAAAATTTGGCATTTCAACACGGCAATCTGCCAGATAAATGGATTTTGGAGCTGGATTTAATTCAAAATTTATATTTATTTTCTTAGTGTGGTTAACAAAACAGAGCTGCCAGGCTTATTTATATCACAAATTTATCAAGTTTATTGATTTGTTAATCAATTGCTAGTGTCAATGTTTATTCAAAACCCTGTTTGACTGAAGAAATTTACCAAAATTTGGCATTTCAACACGACAATCTTCCAGGTAAATGGATTTTGAAGCTGGATTTAATTCAAAATTTATATTTATTTTCTTAGTGTGCATAACAAAACAGAGCTGCCAGGCTTATTTATATCAATAATTATTCAAGTTTATTGATTTGTTAATCAATTGCTAGTGTCAATGTATCTTCAAAACCCTGTTTGACTGAAGAAATTTACCAAAATTTGGCATTTCAACACGGCAATCTGCCAGATAAATGGATTTTGGAGCTGGAAATATTCATTATTCTTAAGAATTAATTCAAAATTTATATTTATTTTCTTAGGGTGCATAACAAAACAGAGCTGCCAGGCTTGTTTATATCAATAAATATTCAAGTTTATTGATTTGTTAATCAATTGCTAGTGTCAATGTATCTTCAAAACCCTGTTTGACTGAAGAAATTTACCAAAATTTGGCATTTCAACACGGCAATCTGCCAGATAAATGGATTTTGGAGCTGGAATTAATTCAAAATATATATTTATTTTCTTATTGTGGTTAACAAAACAGAGCTGCCAGGCTTATTTATATCAATAATTATTCAAGTTTATTGATTTGTTAATCAATTGCTAGTGTCAATGTATCTTCAAAACCCTGTTTGACTGAAGAAATTTACCAAAATTTGGCATTTCAACACGGCAATCTGCCAGATAAATGGATTTTGGAGCTGGATTTAATTCAAAATTTATATTTATTTTCTTAGTGTGGTTAACAAAACAGAGCTGCCAGGCTTATTTATATCACAAATTTATCAAGTTTATTGATTTGTTAATCAATTGCTAGTGTCAATGTTTATTCAAAACCCTGTTTGACTGAAGAAATTTACCAAAATTTGGCATTTCAACACGACAATCTTCCAGGTAAATGGATTTTGAAGCTGGATTTAATTCAAAATTTATATTTATTTTCTTAGTGTGCATAACAAAACAGAGCTGCCAGGCTTATTTATATCAATAATTATTCAAGTTTATTGATTTGTTAATCAATTGCTAGTGTCAATGTATCTTCAAAACCCTGTTTGACTGAAGAAATTTACCAAAATTTGGCATTTCAACACGGCAATCTGCCAGATAAATGGATTTTGGAGCTGGAAATATTCATTATTCTTAAGAATTAATTCAAAATTTATATTTATTTTCTTAGTGTGGTTAACAAAACAGAGCTGCCAGGCTTATTTATATCAATAATTGTTAAAGTTTATTGATTTGTTAATCAATTGCTAGTGTCAATGTATCTTCAAAACCCTGTTTGACTGAAGAAAATTACCAAAATTTGGCATTTCAACACGGCAATCTGCCAGATAAATGGATTTTGGAGCTGGAAATATTCATTATTCTTAAGAATTAATTCAAAATTTATATTTATTTTCTTAGGGTGCATAACAAAACAGAGCTGCCAGGCTTGTTTATATCAATAAATATTCAAGTTTATTGATTTGTTAATCAATTGCTAGTGTCAATGTATCTTCAAAACCCTGTTTGACTGAAGAAATTTACCAAAATTTGGCATTTCAACACGGCAATCTGCCAGATAAATGGATTTTGGAGCTGGAATTAATTCAAAATATATATTTATTTTCTTATTGTGGTTAACAAAACAGAGCTGCCAGGCTTATTTATATCAATAATTATTCAAGTTTATTGATTTGTTAATCAATTGCTAGTGTCAATGTATCTTCAAAACCCTGTTTGACTGAAGAAATTTACCAAAATTTGGCATTTCAACACGGCAATCTGCCAGATAAATGGATTTTGGAGCTGGATTTAATTCAAAATTTATATTTATTTTCTTAGTGTGGTTAACAAAACAGAGCTGCCAGGCTTATTTATATCACAAATTTATCAAGTTTATTGATTTGTTAATCAATTGCTAGTGTCAATGTTTATTCAAAACCCTGTTTGACTGAAGAAATTTACCAAAATTTGGCATTTCAACACGACAATCTTCCAGGTAAATGGATTTTGAAGCTGGATTTAATTCAAAATTTATATTTATTTTCTTAGTGTGCATAACAAAACAGAGCTGCCAGGCTTATTTATATCAATAATTATTCAAGTTTATTGATTTGTTAATCAATTGCTAGTGTCAATGTATCTTCAAAACCCTGTTTGACTGAAGAAATTTACCAAAATTTGGCATTTCAACACGGCAATCTGCCAGATAAATGGATTTTGGAGCTGGAAATATTCATTATTCTTAAGAATTAATTCAAAATTTATATTTATTTTCTTAGTGTGGTTAACAAAACAGAGCTGCCAGGCTTATTTATATCAATAATTGTTAAAGTTTATTGATTTGTTAATCAATTGCTAGTGTCAATGTATCTTCAAAACCCTGTTTGACTGAAGAAAATTACCAAAATTTGGCATTTCAACACGGCAATCTGCCAGATAAATGGATTTTGGAGCTGGAAATATTCATTATTCTTAAGAATTAATTCAAAATTTATATTTATTTTCTTAGGGTGCATAACAAAACAGAGCTGCCAGGCTTGTTTATATCAATAAATATTCAAGTTTATTGATTTGTTAATCAATTGCTAGTGTCAATGTATCTTCAAAACCCTGTTTGACTGAAGAAATTTACCAAAATTTGGCATTTCAACACGGCAATCTGCCAGATAAATGGATTTTGGAGCTGGAATTAATTCAAAATATATATTTATTTTCTTATCGTGGTTAACAAAACAGAGCTGCCAGGCTTATTTATATCAATAATTATTCAAGTTTATTGATTTGTTAATCAATTGCTAGTGTCAATGTATCTTCAAAACCCTGTTTGACTGAAGAAATTTACCAAAATTTGGAATTTCAACACGGCAATCTGCCAGATAAATAGATTTTGGAGCTGGAATTAATTCAAAATATATATTTATTTTCTTATTGTGGTTAACAAAACAGAGCTGCCAGGCTTATTTATATCAATAATTATTCAAGTTTATTAAATTGTTAATCAATTGCTAGTGTCAATGTATCTTCAAAACCCTGTTTGACTGAAGAAATTTACCAAAATTTGGCATTTCAACACGGCAATCTGCCAGATAAATGGATTTTGGAGATGGAATTAATTCAAAATTTATATTTATTTTCTTAGTGTGGTTAACAAAACAGAGCTGCCAGGCTTGTTTATATCAATAAATATTCAAGTTCATTGAATTGTTAATCAATTGCTAGTGTCAATGTATCTTCAAAACCCTGTTTGACTGAAGAAATTTACCAAAATTTGGCATTTCAACACGGCAATCTGCCAGATAAATGGATTTTGGAGCTGGATTTAATTCAAAATTTATATTTATTTTCTTAGTGTGCATAACAAAACAGAGCTGCCAGGCTTATTTATATCAATAATTATTCAAGTTTATTAAATTGTTAATCAATTGCTAGTGTCAATGTATCTTCAAAACCCTGTTTGATTGAAGAAATTTACCAAAATTTGGCATTTCAACACGGCAATCTGCCAGATAAATGGATTTTGGAGCTGGAAATATTCATTATTCTTAAGAATTAATTCAAAATTTATATTTATTTTCTTAGTGTGGTTAACAAAACAGAGCTGCCAGGCTTGTTTATATCAATAAATATTCAAGTTTATTGATTTGTTAATCAATTGCTAGTGTCAATGTATCTTCAAAACCCTGTTTGACTGAAGAAATTTACCAAAATTTGGCATTTCAACACGGCAATCTGCCAGATAAATGGATTTTGGAGCTGGAAATATTCATTATTCTTAAGAATTAATTCAAAATTTATATTTATTTTCTTAGTGTGGTTAACAAAACAGAGCTGCCAGGCTTGTTTATATCAATAATTATTCAAGTTTATTAAATTGTTAATCAATTGCTAGTGTCAATGTATCTTCAAAACCCTGTTTGACTGAAGAAATTTACCAAAATTTGGCATTTCAACACGGCAATCTGCCAGATAAATGGATTTTGAAGCTGGAATTAATTCAAGATTTATATATATTTTCTTAGTGTGGTTAACAAAACAGAGCTGCCAGGCTTATTTATATCAATAAATATTCAAGTTTATTGAATTGTTAATCAATTGCTAGTGTCAATGTATCTTCAAAACCCTGTTTGACTGAAGAAATTTACCAAAATTTGGCATTTCAACACGGCAATCTGCCAGATAAATGGATTTTGGAGCTGGATTTAATTCAAAATTTATATTTATTTTCTTAGTGTGGTTAACAAAACAGAGCTGCCAGGCTTATTTATATCACAAATTTATCAAGTTTATTGATTTGTTAATCAATTGCTAGTGTCAATGTTTATTCAAAACCCTGTTTGACTGAAGAAATTTACCAAAATTTGGCATTTCAACACGACAATCTTCCAGGTAAATGGATTTTGAAGCTGGATTTAATTCAAAATTTATATTTATTTTCTTAGTGTGCATAACAAAACAGAGCTGCCAGGCTTATTTATATCAATAATTATTCAAGTTTATTGATTTGTTAATCAATTGCTAGTGTCAATGTATCTTCAAAACCCTGTTTGACTGAAGAAATTTACCAAAATTTGGCATTTCAACACGGCAATCTGCCAGATAAATGGATTTTGGAGCTGGAAATATTCATTATTCTTAAGAATTAATTCAAAATTTATATTTATTTTCTTAGGGTGCATAACAAAACAGAGCTGCCAGGCTTGTTTATATCAATAAATATTCAAGTTTATTGATTTGTTAATCAATTGCTAGTGTCAATGTATCTTCAAAACCCTGTTTGACTGAAGAAATTTACCAAAATTTGGCATTTCAACACGGCAATCTGCCAGATAAATGGATTTTGGAGCTGGAATTAATTCAAAATATATATTTATTTTCTTATTGTGGTTAACAAAACAGAGCTGCCAGGCTTATTTATATCAATAATTATTCAAGTTTATTGATTTGTTAATCAATTGCTAGTGTCAATGTATCTTCAAAACCCTGTTTGACTGAAGAAATTTACCAAAATTTGGCATTTCAACACGGCAATCTGCCAGATAAATAGATTTTGGAGCTGGAATTAATTCAAAATATATATTTATTTTCTTATTGTGGTTAACAAAACAGAGCTGCCAGGCTTATTTATATCAATAATTATTCAAGTTTATTAAATTGTTAATCAATTGCTAGTGTCAATGTATCTTCAAAACCCTGTTTGACTGAAGAAATTTACCATAATTTGGCATTTCAACACGGCAATCTGCCAGATAAATGGATTTTGGAGATGGAATTAATTCAAAATTTATATTTATTTTCTTAGTGTGGTTAACAAAACAGAGCTGCCAGGCTTGTTTATATCAATAAATATTCAAGTTCATTGAATTGTTAATCAATTGCTAGTGTCAATGTATCTTCAAAACCCTGTTTGACTGAAGAAATTTACCAAAATTTGGCATTTCAACACGGCAATCTGCCAGATAAATGGATTTTGGAGCTGGATTTAATTAAAAATTTATATTTATTTTCTTAGTGTGCATAACAAAACAGAGCTGCCAGGCTTATTTATATCAATAATTATTCAAGTTTATTAAATTGTTAATCAATTGCTAGTGTCAATGTATCTTCAAAACCCTGTTTGATTGAAGAAATTTACCAAAATTTGGCATTTCAACACGGCAATCTGCCAGATAAATGGATTTTGGAGCTGGAAATATTCATTATTCTTAAGAATTAATTCAAAATTTATATTTATTTTCTTAGTGTGGTTAACAAAACAGAGCTGCCAGGCTTGTTTATATCAATAAATATTCAAGTTTATTGATTTGTTAATCAATTGCTAGTGTCAATGTATCTTCAAAACCCTGTTTGACTGAAGAAATTTACCAAAATTTGGCATTTCAACACGGCAATCTGCCAGATAAATGGATTTTGGAGCTGGAAATATTCATTATTCTTAAGAATTAATTCAAAATTTATATTTATTTTCTTAGTGTGGTTAACAAAACAGAGCTGCCAGGCTTGTTTATATCAATAATTATTCAAGTTTATTAAATTGTTAATCAATTGCTAGTGTCAATGTATCTTCAAAACCCTGTTTGACTGAAGAAATTTACCAAAATTTGGCATTTCAACACGGCAATCTGCCAGATAAATGGATTTTGAAGCTGGAATTAATTCAAGATTTATATATATTTTCTTAGTGTGGTTAACAAAACAGAGCTGCCAGGCTTATTTATATCAATAATTGTCAAAGTTTATTGATTTGTTAATCAATTGCTAGTGTCAATGTATCTTCAAAACCCTGTTTGACTAAAGAAATTTACCAAAATTTGGCATTTCAACACGGCAATCTGCCAGATAAATGGATTTTGAAGCTGGAATTAATTCAAGATTTATATTTATTTTCTTAGTGTGGTTAACAAAACAGAGCTGCCAGGCTTATTTAAATCAATAAATATTCAAGTTTATTGATTTGTTAATCAATTGTTAGTGTCAATGTATCTTCAAAACCCTGTTTGACTGAAGAAATTTACCAAAATTTGGCATTTCAACACGGCAATCTGCCAGATAAATGGATTTTGGAGCTGGAAATATTCATTATTCTTAAGAATTAATTCAAAATTTATATTTATTTTCTTAGTGTGGTTAACAAAACAGAGCTGCCAGGCTTATTTATATCAATAATTGTTAAAGTTTATTGATTTGTTAATCAATTGCTAGTGTCAATGTATCTTCAAAACCCTGTTTGACTGAAGAAAATTACCAAAATTTGGCATTTCAACAAGGCAATCTGAAAGATAAATGGATTTTGGAGCTGGAATTAATTCAAAATTTATATATATTTTCTTAATGTGGTTAACAAAACAGAGCTGCCAGGCTTATTTATTAATAATTATTCAAGTTTATTGATTTGTTAATCAATTGCTAGTGTCAATGTATCTTCAAAACCCTGTTTGACTGAAGAAATTTACCAAAATTTGGCATTTCAACAAGGCAATCTGAAAGATAAATGGATTTTGGAGCTGGAATTAATTCAAAATTTATATTTATTTTCTTAGTGTGGTTAACAAAACAGAGCTGGCAGGCTTATTTAAATCAATAAATATTCAAGTTTATTGATTTGTTAATCAATTGTTAGTGTCAATGTATCTTCAAAACCCTGTTTGACTGAAGAAATTTACCAAAATTTGGCATTTCAACACGGCAATCTGCCAGATAAATGGATTTTGGAGCTGGATTTAATTCAAAATTTATATTTATTTTCTTAGTGTGGTTAACAAAACAGAGCTGCCAGGCTTATTTATATCACAAATTTATCAAGTTTATTGATTTGTTAATCAATTGTTAGTGTCAATGTATCTTCAAAACCCTGTTTGACTGAAGAAATTTACCAAAATTTGGCATTTCAACACGGCAATCTGCCAGATAAATGGATTTTGGAGCTGGATTTAATTCAAAATTTATATTTATTTTCTTAGTGTGCATAACAAAACAGAGCTGCCAGGCTTATTTATATCAATAATTATTCAAGTTTATTAAATTGTTAATCAATTGCTAGTGTCAATGTATCTTCAAAACCCTGTTTGATTGAAGAAATTTACCAAAATTTGGCATTTCAACACGGCAATCTGCCAGATAAATGGATTTTGGAGCTGGAAATATTCATTATTCTTAAGAATTAATTCAAAATTTATATTTATTTTCTTAGTGTGGTTAACAAAACAGAGCTGCCAGGCTTGTTTATATCAATAAATATTCAAGTTTATTGATTTGTTAATCAATTGCTAGTGTCAATGTATCTTCAAAACCCTGTTTGACTGAAGAAATTTACCAAAATTTGGCATTTCAACACGGCAATCTGCCAGATAAATGGATTTTGGAGCTGGAAATATTCATTATTCTTAAGAATTAATTCAAAATTTATATTTATTTTCTTAGTGTGGTTAACAAAACAGAGCTGCCAGGCTTGTTTATATCAATAATTATTCAAGTTTATTAAATTGTTAATCAATTGCTAGTGTCAATGTATCTTCAAAACCCTGTTTGACTGAAGAAATTTACCAAAATTTGGCATTTCAACACGGCAATCTGCCAGATAAATGGATTTTGAAGCTGGAATTAATTCAAGATTTATATATATTTTCTTAGTGTGGTTAACAAAACAGAGCTGCCAGGCTTATTTATATCAATAAATATTCAAGTTTATTGAATTGTTAATCAATTGCTAGTGTCAATGTATCTTCAAAACCCTGTTTGACTGAAGAAATTTACCAAAATTTGGCATTTCAACACGGCAATCTGCCAGATAAATGGATTTTGGAGCTGGATTTAATTCAAAATTTATATTTATTTTCTTAGTGTGGTTAACAAAACAGAGCTGCCAGGCTTATTTATATCACAAATTTATCAAGTTTATTGATTTGTTAATCAATTGCTAGTGTCAATGTTTATTCAAAACCCTGTTTGACTGAAGAAATTTACCAAAATTTGGCATTTCAACACGACAATCTTCCAGGTAAATGGATTTTGAAGCTGGATTTAATTCAAAATTTATATTTATTTTCTTAGTGTGCATAACAAAACAGAGCTGCCAGGCTTATTTATATCAATAATTATTCAAGTTTATTGATTTGTTAATCAATTGCTAGTGTCAATGTATCTTCAAAACCCTGTTTGACTGAAGAAATTTACCAAAATTTGGCATTTCAACACGGCAATCTGCCAGATAAATGGATTTTGGAGCTGGAAATATTCATTATTCTTAAGAATTAATTCAAAATTTATATTTATTTTCTTAGGGTGCATAACAAAACAGAGCTGCCAGGCTTGTTTATATCAATAAATATTCAAGTTTATTGATTTGTTAATCAATTGCTAGTGTCAATGTATCTTCAAAACCCTGTTTGACTGAAGAAATTTACCAAAATTTGGCATTTCAACACGGCAATCTGCCAGATAAATGGATTTTGGAGCTGGAATTAATTCAAAATATATATTTATTTTCTTATTGTGGTTAACAAAACAGAGCTGCCAGGCTTATTTATATCAATAATTATTCAAGTTTATTGATTTGTTAATCAATTGCTAGTGTCAATGTATCTTCAAAACCCTGTTTGACTGAAGAAATTTACCAAAATTTGGCATTTCAACACGGCAATCTGCCAGATAAATAGATTTTGGAGCTGGAATTAATTCAAAATATATATTTATTTTCTTATTGTGGTTAACAAAACAGAGCTGCCAGGCTTATTTATATCAATAATTATTCAAGTTTATTAAATTGTTAATCAATTGCTAGTGTCAATGTATCTTCAAAACCCTGTTTGACTGAAGAAATTTACCAAAATTTGGCATTTCAACACGGCAATCTGCCAGATAAATGGATTTTGGAGATGGAATTAATTCAAAATTTATATTTATTTTCTTAGTGTGGTTAACAAAACAGAGCTGCCAGGCTTGTTTATATCAATAAATATTCAAGTTCATTGAATTGTTAATCAATTGCTAGTGTCAATGTATCTTCAAAACCCTGTTTGACTGAAGAAATTTACCAAAATTTGGCATTTCAACACGGCAATCTGCCAGATAAATGGATTTTGGAGCTGGATTTAATTCAAAATTTATATTTATTTTCTTAGTGTGCATAACAAAACAGAGCTGCCAGGCTTATTTATATCAATAATTATTCAAGTTTATTAAATTGTTAATCAATTGCTAGTGTCAATGTATCTTCAAAACCCTGTTTGATTGAAGAAATTTACCAAAATTTGGCATTTCAACACGGCAATCTGCCAGATAAATGGATTTTGGAGCTGGAAATATTCATTATTCTTAAGAATTAATTCAAAATTTATATTTATTTTCTTAGTGTGGTTAACAAAACAGAGCTGCCAGGCTTGTTTATATCAATAAATATTCAAGTTTATTGATTTGTTAATCAATTGCTAGTGTCAATGTATCTTCAAAACCCTGTTTGACTGAAGAAATTTACCAAAATTTGGCATTTCAACACGGCAATCTGCCAGATAAATGGATTTTGGAGCTGGAAATATTCATTATTCTTAAGAATTAATTCAAAATTTATATTTATTTTCTTAGTGTGGTTAACAAAACAGAGCTGCCAGGCTTGTTTATATCAATAATTATTCAAGTTTATTAAATTGTTAATCAATTGCTAGTGTCAATGTATCTTCAAAACCCTGTTTGACTGAAGAAATTTACCAAAATTTGGCATTTCAACACGGCAATCTGCCAGATAAATGGATTTTGAAGCTGGAATTAATTCAAGATTTATATATATTTTCTTAGTGTGGTTAACAAAACAGAGCTGCCAGGCTTATTTATATCAATAATTGTCAAAGTTTATTGATTTGTTAATCAATTGCTAGTGTCAATGTATCTTCAAAACCCTGTTTGACTAAAGAAATTTACCAAAATTTGGCATTTCAACACGGCAATCTGCCAGATAAATGGATTTTGAAGCTGGAATTAATTCAAGATTTATATATATTTTCTTAATGTGGTTAACAAAACAGAGCTGCCAGGCTTATTTATTAATAATTATTCAAGTTTATTGATTTGTTATCAATTGCTAGTGTCAATGTATCTTCAAAACCCTGTTTGACTGAAGAAATTTACCAAAATTTGGCATTTCAACAAGGCAACCTGAAAGATAAATGGATTTTGGAGCTGGAATTAATTCAAAATTTATATTTATTTTCTTAGTGTGGTTAACAAAACAGAGCTGGCAGGCTTATTTAAATCAATAAATATTCAAGTTTATTGATTTGTTAATCAATTGTTAGTGTCAATGTATCTTCAAAACCCTGTTTGACTGAAGAAATTTACCAAAATTTGGCATTTCAACACGGCAATCTGCCAGATAAATGGATTTTGGAGCTGGAAATATTCATTATTCTTAAGAATTAATTCAAAATTTATATTTATTTTCTTAGTGTGGTTAACAAAACAGAGCTGCCAGGCTTATTTATATCAATAATTGTTAAAGTTTATTGATTTGTTAATCAATTGCTAGTGTCAATGTATCTTCAAAACCCTGTTTGACTGAAGAAAATTACCAAAATTTGGCATTTCAACAAGGCAATCTGAAAGATAAATGGATTTTGGAGCTGGAATTAATTCAAAATTTATATATATTTTCTTAATGTGGTTAACAAAACAGAGCTGCCAGGCTTATTTATTAATAATTATTCAAGTTTATTGATTTGTTAATCAATTGCTAGTGTCAATGTATCTTCAAAACCCTGTTTGACTGAAGAAATTTACCAAAATTTGGCATTTCAACAAGGCAATCTGAAAGATAAATGGATTTTGGAGCTGGAATTAATTCAAAATTTATATTTATTTTCTTAGTGTGGTTAACAAAACAGAGCTGGCAGGCTTATTTAAATCAATAAATATTCAAGTTTATTGATTTGTTAATCAATTGTTAGTGTCAATGTATCTTCAAAACCCTGTTTGACTGAAGAAATTTACCAAAATTTGGCATTTCAACACGGCAATCTGCCAGATAAATGGATTTTGGAGCTGGATTTAATTCAAAATTTATATTTATTTTCTTAGTGTGGTTAACAAAACAGAGCTGCCAGGCTTATTTATATCACAAATTTATCAAGTTTATTGATTTGTTAATCAATTGCTAGTGTCAATGTTTATTCAAAACCCTGTTTGACTGAAGAAATTTACCAAAATTTGGCATTTCAACACGACAATCTTCCAGGTAAATGGATTTTGGAGCTGGATTTAATTCAAAATTTATATTTATTTTCTTAGTGTGCATAACAAAACAGAGCTGCCAGGCTTATTTATATCAATAATTATTCAAGTTTATTAAATTGTTAATCAATTGCTAGTGTCAATGTATCTTCAAATCCCTGTTTGATTGAAGAAATTTACCAAAATTTGGCATTTCAACAAGGCAATCTGACAGATAAATGGATTTTGGAGCTGGAATTAATTCAAAATTTATATTTATTTTCTTAGTGTGGTTAACAAAACAGAGCTGCCAGGCTTATTTATATCACAAATTTATCAAGTTTATTGATTTGTTAATCAATTGCTAGTGTCAATGTTTATTCAAAACCCTGTTTGACTGAAGAAATTTACCAAAATTTGGCATTTCAACACGACAATCTTCCAGGTAAATGGATTTTGGAGCTGGATTTAATTCAAAATTTATATTTATTTTCTTAGTGTGCATAACAAAACAGAGCTGCCAGGCTTATTTATATCAATAATTATTCAAGTTTATTAAATTGTTAATCAATTGCTAGTGTCAATGTATCTTCAAAACCCTGTTTGACTGAAGAAATTTACCAAAATTTGGCATTTCAACACGGCAATCTGCCAGATATATATATTTTGGAGCTGGAAATATTCATTATTCTTAAGAATTAATTCAAAATTTATATTTATTTTGTTAGTGTGGTTAACAATACAGAGCTGCCAGGCTTATTTATATCAATAAATATTCAAGTTTATTGATTTGTTAATCAATTGTTAGTGTCAATGTTTCTTCAAAACCCTGTTTGACTGAAGAAATTTACCAAAATTTGGCATTTCAACACGGCAATCTGCCAGATAAATGGATTTTGGAGCTGGAATTAATTTAAAATTTATATTTATTTTCTTAGTGGAGTTAAGAAAACAGAGCTGCCAGGCTTATTTATATCAATAAATATTCAAGTTTATTGATTTGTTAATCAATTGCAAGTGTCAATGTATCTTCAAAACCCTGTTTGACTGAAGAAATTTACCAAAATTTGGCATTTCAACACGGCAATCTGCCAGATAAATGGATTTTGGAGATGGAATTAATTCAAAATTTATATTTATTTTCTTAGTGGTGTTAACAAAACAGAGCTGCCAGGCTTATTTATATCAATAATTATTCAAGTTTATTAAATTGTTAATCAATTGCTAGTGTCAATGTATCTTCAAATCCCTGTTTGATTGAAGAAATTTACCAAAATTTGGCATTTCAACACGACAATCTGCCAGATAAATGGATTTTGGAGCTGGAAATATTCATTATTCTTAAGAATTAATTCAAAATTTATATTTATTTTCTTAGTGTGCATAACAAAACAGAGCTGCCAGGCTTGTTTATATCAATAATTATTCAAGTTTATTAAATTGTTAATCAATTGCTAGTGTCAATGTATCTTCAAAACCCTGTTTGACTGAAGAAATTTACCAAAATTTGGCATTTCAACACGGCAATCTGCCAGATAAATGGATTTTGGAGATGGAATTAATTCAAAATTTATATTTATTTTCTTAGTGTGGTTAACAAAACAGAGCTGCCAGGCTTGTTTATATCAATAAATATTCAAGTTCATTGAATTGTTAATCAACTGCTAGTGTCAATGTATCTTCAAAACCCTGTTTGACTGAAGAAATTTACCAAAATTTGGCATTTCAACACGGCAATCTGCCAGATAAATGGATTTTGGAGCTGGATTTAATTCAAAATTTATATTTATTTTCTTAGTGTGCATAACAAAACAGAGCTGCCAGGCTTATTTATATCAATAATTATTCAAGTTTATTAAATTGTTAATCAATTGCTAGTGTCAATGTATCTTCAAAACCCTGTTTGATTGAAGAAATTTACCAAAATTTGGCATTTCAACACGGCAATCTGCCAGATAAATGGATTTTGGAGCTGGAAATATTCATTATTCTTAAGAATTAATTCAAAATTTATATTTATTTTCTTAGTGTGCATAACAAAACAGAGCTGCCAGGCTTATTTATATCAATAATTATTCAAGTTTATTAAATTGTTAATCAATTGCTAGTGTCAATGTATCTTCAAAACCCTGTTTGATTGAAGAAATTTACCAAAATTTGGCATTTCAACACGGCAATCTGCCAGATAAATGGATTTTGGAGCTGGAAATATTCATTATTCTTAAGAATTAATTCAAAATTTATATTTATTTTCTTAGTGTGGTTAACAAAACAGAGCTGCCAGGCTTATTTATATCAATAAATATTCAAGTTTATTGATTTGTTAATCAATTGTTAGTGTCAATGTTTCTTCAAAACCCTGTTTGACTGAAGAAATTTACCAAAATTTGGCATTTCAACAAGGCAATCTGACAGATAAATGGATTTTGGAGCTGGAATTAATTCAAAATTTATATTTATTTTCTTAGTGTGGTTAACAAAACAGAGCTGCCAGGCTTATTTATAACACAAATTTATCAAGTTTATTGATTTGTTAATCAATTGCTAGTGTCAATGTTTATTCAAAACCCTGTTTGACTGAAGAAATTTACCAAAATTTGGCATTTCAACACGACAATCTTCCAGGTAAATGGATTTTGGAGCTGGATTTAATTCAAAATTTATATTTATTTTCTTAGTGTGCATAACAAAACAGAGCTGCCAGGCTTATTTATATCAATAATTATTCAAGTTTATTAAATTGTTAATCAATTGCTAGTGTCAATGTATCTTCAAAACCCTGTTTGATTGAAGAAATTTACCAAAATTTGGCATTTCAACACGGCAATCTGCCAGATAAATGGATTTTGGAGCTGGAAACATTCATTATTCTTAAGAATTAATTCAAAATTTATATTTATTTTCTTAGTGTGGTTAACAAAACAGAGCTGCCAGGCTTGTTTATATCAATAATTATTCAAGTTTATTAAATTGTTAATCAATTGCTAGTGTCAATGTATCTTCAAAACCCTGTTTGACTAAAGAAATTTACCAAAATTTGGCATTTCAACACGGCAATCTGCCAGATAAATGGATTTTGAAGCTGGAATTAATTCAAGATTTATATATATTTTCTTAATGTGGTTAACAAAACAGAGCTGCCAGGCTTATTTATTAATAATTATTCAAGTTTATTGATTTGTTATCAATTGCTAGTGTCAATGTATCTTCAAAACCCTGTTTGACTGAAGAAATTTACCAAAATTTGGCATTTCAACAAGGCAACCTGAAAGATAAATGGATTTTGGAGCTGGAATTAATTCAAAATTTATATTTATTTTCTTAGTGTGGTTAACAAAACAGAGCTGGCAGGCTTATTTAAATCAATAAATATTCAAGTTTATTGATTTGTTAATCAATTGTTAGTGTCAATGTATCTTCAAAACCCTGTTTGACTGAAGAAATTTACCAAAATTTGGCATTTCAACACGGCAATCTGCCAGATAAATGGATTTTGGAGCTGGAAATATTCATTATTCTTAAGAATTAATTCAAAATTTATATTTATTTTCTTAGTGTGGTTAACAAAACAGAGCTGCCAGGCTTATTTATATCAATAATTGTTAAAGTTTATTGATTTGTTAATCAATTGCTAGTGTCAATGTATCTTCAAAACCCTGTTTGACTGAAGAAAATTACCAAAATTTGGCATTTCAACAAGGCAATCTGAAAGATAAATGGATTTTGGAGCTGGAATTAATTCAAAATTTATATATATTTTCTTAATGTGGTTAACAAAACAGAGCTGCCAGGCTTATTTATTAATAATTATTCAAGTTTATTGATTTGTTAATCAATTGCTAGTGTCAATGTATCTTCAAAACCCTGTTTGACTGAAGAAATTTACCAAAATTTGGCATTTCAACAAGGCAATCTGAAAGATAAATGGATTTTGGAGCTGGAATTAATTCAAAATTTATATTTATTTTCTTAGTGTGGTTAACAAAACAGAGCTGGCAGGCTTATTTAAATCAATAAATATTCAAGTTTATTGATTTGTTAATCAATTGTTAGTGTCAATGTATCTTCAAAACCCTGTTTGACTGAAGAAATTTACCAAAATTTGGCATTTCAACACGGCAATCTGCCAGATAAATGGATTTTGGAGCTGGATTTAATTCAAAATTTATATTTATTTTCTTAGTGTGGTTAACAAAACAGAGCTGCCAGGCTTATTTATATCACAAATTTATCAAGTTTATTGATTTGTTAATCAATTGCTAGTGTCAATGTTTATTCAAAACCCTGTTTGACTGAAGAAATTTACCAAAATTTGGCATTTCAACACGACAATCTTCCAGGTAAATGGATTTTGGAGCTGGATTTAATTCAAAATTTATATTTATTTTCTTAGTGTGCATAACAAAACAGAGCTGCCAGGCTTATTTATATCAATAATTATTCAAGTTTATTAAATTGTTAATCAATTGCTAGTGTCAATGTATCTTCAAATCCCTGTTTGATTGAAGAAATTTACCAAAATTTGGCATTTCAACACGGCAATCTGCCAGATAAATGGATTTTGGAGCTGGAAATATTCATTATTCTTAAGAATTAATTCAAAATTTATATTTATTTTCTTAGTGTGCATAACAAAACAGAGCTGCCAGGCTTGTTTATATCAATAATTATTCAAGTTTATTAAATTGTTAATCAATTGCTAGTGTCAATGTATCTTCAAAACCCTGTTTGACTGAAGAAATTTACCAAAATTTGGCATTTCAACAAGGCAATCTGACAGATAAATGGATTTTGGAGCTGGAATTAATTCAAAATTTATATTTATTTTCTTAGTGTGGTTAACAAAACAGAGCTGCCAGGCTTATTTATATCACAAATTTATCAAGTTTATTGATTTGTTAATCAATTGCTAGTGTCAATGTTTATTCAAAACCCTGTTTGACTGAAGAAATTTACCAAAATTTGGCATTTCAACACGACAATCTTCCAGGTAAATGGATTTTGGAGCTGGATTTAATTCAAAATTTATATTTATTTTCTTAGTGTGCATAACAAAACAGAGCTGCCAGGCTTATTTATATCAATAATTATTCAAGTTTATTAAATTGTTAATCAATTGCTAGTGTCAATGTATCTTCAAAACCCTGTTTGACTGAAGAAATTTACCAAAATTTGGCATTTCAACACGGCAATCTGCCAGATATATATATTTTGGAGCTGGAAATATTCATTATTCTTAAGAATTAATTCAAAATTTATATTTATTTTGTTAGTGTGGTTAACAATACAGAGCTGCCAGGCTTATTTATATCAATAAATATTCAAGTTTATTGATTTGTTAATCAATTGTTAGTGTCAATGTTTCTTCAAAACCCTGTTTGACTGAAGAAATTTACCAAAATTTGGCATTTCAACACGGCAATCTGCCAGATAAATGGATTTTGGAGCTGGAATTAATTTAAAATTTATATTTATTTTCTTAGTGGAGTTAAGAAAACAGAGCTGCCAGGCTTATTTATATCAATAAATATTCAAGTTTATTGATTTGTTAATCAATTGCAAGTGTCAATGTATCTTCAAAACCCTGTTTGACTGAAGAAATTTACCAAAATTTGGCATTTCAACACGGCAATCTGCCAGATAAATGGATTTTGGAGATGGAATTAATTCAAAATTTATATTTATTTTCTTAGTGGTGTTAACAAAACAGAGCTGCCAGGCTTATTTATATCAATAATTATTCAAGTTTATTAAATTGTTAATCAATTGCTAGTGTCAATGTATCTTCAAATCCCTGTTTGATTGAAGAAATTTACCAAAATTTGGCATTTCAACACGACAATCTGCCAGATAAATGGATTTTGGAGCTGGAAATATTCATTATTCTTAAGAATTAATTCAAAATTTATATTTATTTTCTTAGTGTGCATAACAAAACAGAGCTGCCAGGCTTGTTTATATCAATAATTATTCAAGTTTATTAAATTGTTAATCAATTGCTAGTGTCAATGTATCTTCAAAACCCTGTTTGACTGAAGAAATTTACCAAAATTTGGCATTTCAACAAGGCAATCTGACAGATAAATGGATTTTGGAGCTGGAATTAATTCAAAATTTATATTTATTTTCTTAGTGTGGTTAACAAAACAGAGCTGCCAGGCTTATTTATATCACAAATTTATCAAGTTTATTGATTTGTTAATCAATTGCTAGTGTCAATGTTTATTCAAAACCCTGTTTGACTGAAGAAATTTACCAAAATTTGGCATTTCAACACGACAATCTTCCAGGTAAATGGATTTTGGAGCTGGATTTAATTCAAAATTTATATTTATTTTCTTAGTGTGCATAACAAAACAGAGCTGCCAGGCTTATTTATATCAATAATTATTCAAGTTTATTAAATTGTTAATCAATTGCTAGTGTCAATGTATCTTCAAAACCCTGTTTGACTGAAGAAATTTACCAAAATTTGGCATTTCAACACGGCAATCTGCCAGATATATATATTTTGGAGCTGGAAATATTCATTATTCTTAAGAATTAATTCAAAATTTATATTTATTTTGTTAGTGTGGTTAACAATACAGAGCTGCCAGGCTTATTTATATCAATAAATATTCAAGTTTATTGATTTGTTAATCAATTGTTAGTGTCAATGTTTCTTCAAAACCCTGTTTGACTGAAGAAATTTACCAAAATTTGGCATTTCAACACGGCAATCTGCCAGATAAATGGATTTTGGAGCTGGAATTAATTTAAAATTTATATTTATTTTCTTAGTGGAGTTAAGAAAACAGAGCTGCCAGGCTTATTTATATCAATAAATATTCAAGTTTATTGATTTGTTAATCAATTGCAAGTGTCAATGTATCTTCAAAACCCTGTTTGACTGAAGAAATTTACCAAAATTTGGCATTTCAACACGGCAATCTGCCAGATAAATGGATTTTGGAGATGGAATTAATTCAAAATTTATATTTATTTTCTTAGTGGTGTTAACAAAACAGAGCTGCCAGGCTTATTTATATCAATAATTATTCAAGTTTATTAAATTGTTAATCAATTGCTAGTGTCAATGTATCTTCAAATCCCTGTTTGATTGAAGAAATTTACCAAAATTTGGCATTTCAACACGACAATCTGCCAGATAAATGGATTTTGGAGCTGGAAATATTCATTATTCTTAAGAATTAATTCAAAATTTATATTTATTTTCTTAGTGTGCATAACAAAACAGAGCTGCCAGGCTTGTTTATATCAATAATTATTCAAGTTTATTAAATTGTTAATCAATTGCTAGTGTCAATGTATCTTCAAAACCCTGTTTGACTGAAGAAATTTACCAAAATTTGGCATTTCAACACGGCAATCTGCCAGATAAATGGATTTTGGAGATGGAATTAATTCAAAATTTATATTTATTTTCTTAGTGTGGTTAACAAAACAGAGCTGCCAGGCTTGTTTATATCAATAAATATTCAAGTTCATTGAATTGTTAATCAATTGCTAGTGTCAATGTATCTTCAAAACCCTGTTTGACTGAAGAAATTTACCAAAATTTGGCATTTCAACACGGCAATCTGCCAGATAAATGGATTTTGGAGCTGGATTTAATTCAAAATTTATATTTATTTTCTTAGTGTGCATAACAAAACAGAGCTGCCAGGCTTATTTATATCAATAATTATTCAAGTTTATTAAATTGTTAATCAATTGCTAGTGTCAATGTATCTTCAAAACCCTGTTTGATTGAAGAAATTTACCAAAATTTGGCATTTCAACACGGCAATCTGCCAGATAAATGGATTTTGGAGCTGGAAATATTCATTATTCTTAAGAATTAATTCAAAATTTATATTTATTTTCTTAGTGTGCATAACAAAACAGAGCTGCCAGGCTTATTTATATCAATAATTATTCAAGTTTATTAAATTGTTAATCAATTGCTAGTGTCAATGTATCTTCAAAACCCTGTTTGATTGAAGAAATTTACCAAAATTTGGCATTTCAACACGGCAATCTGCCAGATAAATGGATTTTGGAGCTGGAAATATTCATTATTCTTAAGAATTAATTCAAAATTTATATTTATTTTCTTAGTGTGGTTAACAAAACAGAGCTGCCAGGCTTATTTATATCAATAAATATTCAAGTTTATTGATTTGTTAATCAATTGTTAGTGTCAATGTTTCTTCAAAACCCTGTTTGACTGAAGAAATTTACCAAAATTTGGCATTTCAACAAGGCAATCTGACAGATAAATGGATTTTGGAGCTGGAATTAATTCAAAATTTATATTTATTTTCTTAGTGTGGTTAACAAAACAGAGCTGCCAGGCTTATTTATAACACAAATTTATCAAGTTTATTGATTTGTTAATCAATTGCTAGTGTCAATGTTTATTCAAAACCCTGTTTGACTGAAGAAATTTACCAAAATTTGGCATTTCAACACGACAATCTTCCAGGTAAATGGATTTTGGAGCTGGATTTAATTCAAAATTTATATTTATTTTCTTAGTGTGCATAACAAAACAGAGCTGCCAGGCTTATTTATATCAATAATTATTCAAGTTTATTAAATTGTTAATCAATTGCTAGTGTCAATGTATCTTCAAAACCCTGTTTGATTGAAGAAATTTACCAAAATTTGGCATTTCAACACGGCAATCTGCCAGATAAATGGATTTTGGAGCTGGAAACATTCATTATTCTTAAGAATTAATTCAAAATTTATATTTATTTTCTTAGTGTGGTTAACAAAACAGAGCTGCCAGGCTTGTTTATATCAATAAATATTCAAGTTTATTGATTTGTTAATCAATTGCTAGTGTCAATGTATCTTCAAAACCCTGTTTGACTGAAGAAATTTACCAAAATTTGGCATTTCAACACGGCAATCTGCCAGATATATATATTTTGGAGCTGGAAATATTCATTATTCTTAAGAATTAATTCAAAATTTATATTTATTTTCTTAGTGTGGTTAACAAAACAGAGCTGCCAGGCTTGTTTATATCAATAATTATTCAAGTTTATTAAATTGTTAATCAATTGCTAGTGTCAATGTATCTTCAAAACCCTGTTTGACTGAAGAAATTTACCAAAATTTGGCATTTCAACACGGCAATCTGCCAGATAAATGGATTTTGGAGATGGAATTAATTCAAAATTTATATTTATTTTCTTAGTGTGGTTAACAAAACAGATCTGCCAGGCTTGTTTATATCAATAAATATTCAAGTTCATTGAATTGTTAATCAATTGCTAGTGTCAATGTATCTTCAAAACCCTGTTTGACTGAAGAAATTTACCAAAATTTGGCATTTCAACACGGCAATCTGACAGATAAATGGATTTTGGAGCTGGAATTAATTCAAAATTTATATTTATTTTCTTAGTGTGGTTAACAAAACAGAGCTGCCAGGCTTATTTATAACACAAATTTATCAAGTTTATTGATTTGTTAATCAATTGCTAGTGTCAATGTTTATTCAAAACCCTGTTTGACTGAAGAAATTTACCAAAATTTGGCATTTCAACACGACAATCTTCCAGGTAAATGGATTTTGGAGCTGGATTTAATTCAAAATTTATATTTATTTTCTTAGTGTGCATAACAAAACAGAGCTGCCAGGCTTATTTATATCAATAATTATTCAAGTTTATTAAATTGTTAATCAATTGCTAGTGTCAATGTATCTTCAAAACCCTGTTTGATTGAAGAAATTTACCAAAATTTGGCATTTCAACACGGCAATCTGCCAGATAAATGGATTTTGGAGCTGGAAACATTCATTATTCTTAAGAATTAATTCAAAATTTATATTTATTTTCTTAGTGTGGTTAACAAAACAGAGCTGCCAGGCTTGTTTATATCAATAAATATTCAAGTTTATTGATTTGTTAATCAATTGCTAGTGTCAATGTATCTTCAAAACCCTGTTTGACTGAAGAAATTTACCAAAATTTGGCATTTCAACACGGCAATCTGCCAGATATATATATTTTGGAGCTGGAAATATTCATTATTCTTAAGAATTAATTCAAAATTTATATTTATTTTCTTAGTGTGGTTAACAAAACAGAGCTGCCAGGCTTGTTTATATCAATAATTATTCAAGTTTATTAAATTGTTAATCAATTGCTAGTGTCAATGTATCTTCAAAACCCTGTTTGACTGAAGAAATTTACCAAAATTTGGCATTTCAACACGGCAATCTGCCAGATAAATGGATTTTGGAGATGGAATTAATTCAAAATTTATATTTATTTTCTTAGTGTGGTTAACGAAACAGATCTGCCAGGCTTGTTTATATCAATAAATATTCAAGTTCATTGAATTGTTAATCAATTGCTAGTGTCAATGTATCTTCAAAACCCTGTTTGACTGAAGAAATTTACCAAAATTTGGCATTTCAACACGGCAATCTGCCAGATAAATGGATTTTGGAGCTGGATTTAATTCAAAATTTATATTTATTTTCTTAGTGTGCATAACAAAACAGAGCTGCCAGGCTTATTTATATCAATAATTATTCAAGTTTATTAAATTGTTAATCAATTGCTAGTGTCAATGTATCTTCAAAACCCTGTTTGATTGAAGAAATTTACCAAAATTTGGCATTTCAACACGGCAATCTGCCAGATAAATGGATTTTGGAGCTGGAAATATTCATTATTCTTAAGAATTAATTCAAAATTTATATTTATTTTCTTAGTGTGGTTAACAAAACAGAGCTGCCAGGCTTATTTATATCAATAAATATTCAAGTTTATTGATTTGTTAATCAATTGTTAGTGTCAATGTTTCTTCAAAACCCTGTTTGACTGAAGAAATTTACCAAAATTTGGCATTTCAACAAGGCAATCTGACAGATAAATAGATTTTGGAGCTGGAATTAATTCAAAATTTATATTTATTTTCTTAGTGTGGTTAACAAAACAGAGCTGCCAGGCTTATTTATATCACAAATTTATCAAGTTTATTGATTTGTTAATCAATTGCTAGTGTCAATGTTTATTCAAAACCCTGTTTGACTGAAGAAATTTACCAAAATTTGGCATTTCAACACGACAATCTTCCAGGTAAATGGGTTTTGGAGCTGGATTTAATTCAAAATTTATATTTATTTTCTTAGTGTGCATAACAAAACAGAGCTGCCAGGCTTATTTATATCAATAATTATTCAAGTTTATTAAATTGTTAATCAATTGCTAGTGTCAATGTATCTTCAAAACCCTGTTTGATTGAAGAAATTTACCAAAATTTGGCATTTCAACACGGCAATCTGCCAGATAAATGGATTTTGGAGCTGGAAATATTCATTATTCTTAAGAATTAATTCAAAATTTATATTTATTTTCTTAGTGTGGTTAACAAAACAGAGCTGCCAGGCTTGTTTATATCAATAAATATTCAAGTTTATTGATTTGTTAATCAATTGCTAGTGTCAATGTATCTTCAAAACCCTGTTTGACTGAAGAAATTTACCAAAATTTGGCATTTCAACACGGCAATCTGCCAGATATATATATTTTGGAGCTGGAAATATTCATTATTCTTAAGAATTAATTCAAAATTTATATTTATTTTGTTAGTGTGGTTAACAATACAGAGCTGCCAGGCTTATTTATATCAATAAATATTCAAGTTTATTGATTTGTTAATCAATTGTTAGTGTCAATGTTTCTTCAAAACCCTGTTTGACTGAAGAAATTTACCAAAATTTGGCATTTCAACACGGCAATCTGCCAGATAAATGGATTTTGGAGCTGGAAATATTCATTATTCTTAAGAATTAATCCAAAATTTATATTTATTTTCTTAGTGTGGTTAACAAAACAGAGCTGCCAGGCTTATTTATATCAATAAATATTCAAGTTTATTGATTTGTTAATCAATTGCTAGTGTCAATGTATCTTCAAAACCCTGTTTGACTGAAGAAATTTACCAAAATTTGGCATTTCAACACGGCAATCTGCCAGATAAATGGATTTTGGAGATGGAATTAATTCAAAATTTATATTTATTTTCTTAGTGTGGTTAACAAAACCGAGCTGCCAGGCTTGTTTATATCAATAAATATTCAAGTTTATTGATTTGTTAATCAATTGCTAGTGTCATTGTATCTTCAAAACCCTGTTTGACTGAAGAAATTTACCAAAATTTGGCATTTCAACACGGCAATCTGCCAGATATATGTATTTTGGAGCTGGAATTAATTCAAAATTTATATTTATTTTCTTAATGTGGTTAACAAAACAGAGCTGCCAGGCTTATTCATATCAATTATTATTCAAGTTTATTGAATTGTTAATCAATTGCTAGTGTCAATGTATCTTCAAAACCCTGTTTGACTGACGAAATTTACTAAAATTTGGCATTTCAACACGGCAATCTGCCAGATAAATGGATTTTCGAGCTGGAAATATTCATTATTCTTAAGAATTAATTCAAAATTTATATTTATTTTCTTAGTGTGGTTAACAAAACAGAGTTGCCAGGCTTATTTATATCAATATTTATTAAAGTTTATTGATTTGTTAATCAATTGCTAGTGTCAATGTATCTTCAAAATCCTGTTTGACTGTAGAAATTTACCAAAATTTGGCATTCCAACAAGGCAATCTGCCAGATAAATGGATTTTAGAGCTGGAATTAATTCTAAATTTATATTTATTTTCTTAGTGTGGTTAAAAAAACAGAGCTGCCAGGCTTATTTATATAACAAATTTATCAAGTTTATTGATTTGTTAATCAATTGCTAGTGTCAATGTTTATTCAAAACCCTGTTTGACTGAAGAAATTTACCAAAATTTGGCATTTCAACACGACAATCTTCCAGGTAAATGGATTTTGGAGCTGGATTTAATTCAAAATTTATATTTATTTTCTTAGTGTGCATAACAAAACAGAGCTGCCAGGCTTATTTATATCAATAATTATTCAAGTTTATTAAATTGTTAATCAATTGCTAGTGTCAATGTATCTTCAAAACCCTGTTTGATTGAAGAAATTTACCAAAATTTGGCATTTCAACACGGCAATCTGCCAGATAAATGGATTTTGGAGCTGGAAATATTCATTATTCTTAAGAATTAATTCAAAATTTATATTTATTTTCTTAGTGTGGTTAACAAAACAGAGCTGCCAGGCTTGTTTATATCAATAAATATTCAAGTTTATTGATTTGTTAATCAATTGCTAGTGTCAATGTATCTTCAAAACCCTGTTTGACTGAAGAAATTTACCAAAATTTGGCATTTCAACACGGCAATCTGCCAGATATATATATTTTGGAGCTGGAAATATTCATTATTCTTAAGAATTAATTCAAAATTTATATTTATTTTCTTAGTGTGGTTAACAAAACAGAGCTGCCAGGCTTGTTTATATCAATAATTATTCAAGTTTATTAAATTGTTAATCAATTGCTAGTGTCAATGTATCTTCAAAACCCTGTTTGACTGAAGAAATTTACCAAAATTTGGCATTTCAACACGGCAATCTGCCAGATAAATGGATTTTGGAGATGGAATTAATTCAAAATTTATATTTATTTTCTTAGTGTGGTTAACAAAACAGATCTGCCAGGCTTGTTTATATCAATAAATATTCAAGTTCATTGAATTGTTAATCAATTGCTAGTGTCAATGTATCTTCAAAACCCTGTTTGACTGAAGAAATTTACCAAAATTTGGCATTTCAACACGGCAATCTGCCAGATAAATGGATTTTGGAGCTGGATTTAATTCAAAATTTATATTTATTTTCTTAGTGTGCATAACAAAACAGAGCTGCCAGGCTTATTTATATCAATAATTATTCAAGTTTATTAAATTGTTAATCAATTGCTAGTGTCAATGTATCTTCAAAACCCTGTTTGATTGAAGAAATTTACCAAAATTTGGCATTTAAACACGGCAATCTGCCAGATAAATGGATTTTGGAGCTGGAAATATTCATTATTCTTAAGAATTAATTCAAAATTTATATTTATTTTCTTAGTGTGGTTAACAAAACAGAGCTGCCAGGCTTATTTATATCAATAAATATTCAAGTTTATTGATTTGTTAATCAATTGTTAGTGTCAATGTTTCTTCAAAACCCTGTTTGACTGAAGAAATTTACCAAAATTTGGCATTTCAACAAGGCAATCTGACAGATAAATGGATTTTGGAGCTGGAATTAATTCAAAATTTATATTTATTTTCTTAGTGTGGTTAACAAAACAGAGCTGCCAGGCTTATTTATATCACAAATTTATCAAGTTTATTGATTTGTTAATCAATTGGTAGTGTCAATGTTTATTCAAAACCCTGTTTGACTGAAGAAATTTACCAAAATTTGGCATTTCAACACGACAATCTTCCAGGTAAATGGATTTTGGAGCTGGATTTAATTCAAAATTTATATTTATTTTCTTAGTGTGCATAACAAAACAGAGCTGCCAGGCTTATTTATATCAATAATTATTCAAGTTTATTAAATTGTTAATCAATTGCTAGTGTCAATGTATCTTCAAAACCCTGTTTGACTGAAGAAATTTACCAAAATTTGGCATTTTAACACGGCAATCTGCCAGATATATATATTTTGGAGCTGGAAATATTCATTATACTTAAGAATTAATTCAAAATTTATATTTATTTTGTTAGTGTGGTTAACAATACAGAGCTGCCAGGCTTATTTATATCAATAAATATTCAAGTTTATTGATTTGTTAATCAATTGTTAGTGTCAATGTTTCTTCAAAACCCTGTTTGACTGAAGAAATTTACCAAAATTTGGCATTTCAACACGGCAATCTGCCAGATAAATGGATTTTGGAGCTGGAATTAATTTAAAATTTATATTTATTTTCTTAGTGTGGTTAAGAAAACAGAGCTGCCAGGCTTATTTATATCAATAAATATTCAAGTTTATTGATTTGTTAATCAATTGCTAGTGTCAATGTATCTTCAAAACCCTGTTTGACTGAAGAAATTTACCAAAATTTGGCATTTCAACACGGCAATCTGCCAGATAAATGGATTTTGGAGATGGAATTAATTCAAAATTTATATTTATTTTCTTAGTGTGGTTAACAAAACCGAGCTGCCAGGCTTGTTTATATCAATAAATATTCAAGTTTATTGATTTGTTAATCAATTGCTAGTGTCATTGTATCTTCAAAACCCTGTTTGACTGAAGAAATTTACCAAAATTTGGCATTTCAACACGGCAATCTGCCAGATATATGTATTTTGGAGCTGGAATTAATTCAAAATTTATATTTATTTTCTTAATGTGGTTAACAAAACAGAGCTGCCAGGTTTATTCATATCAATTATTATTCAAGTTTATTGAATTGTTAATCAATTGCTAGTGTCAATGTATCTTCAAAACCCTGTTTGACTGACGAAATTTACTAAAATTTGGCATTTCAACACGGCAATCTGCCAGTTATATGTATTTTGGAGCTGGAATTAATTCAAAATTTATATTTATTTTCTTAATGTGGTTAACAAAACAGAGCTGCCAGGCTTATTCATATCAATAATTATTCAAGTTTATTGAATTGTTAATCAATTGCTAGTGTCAATGTATCTTCAAAACCCTGTTTGACTGACGAAATTTATTAAAATTTGGCATTTCAACACGGCAATCTGCCAGATAAATGGATTTTGGAGCTGGAATTAATTCAAAATATATATTTATTTTCTTATTGTGGTTAACAAAACAGAGCTGCCAGGCTTATTTATATCAATAATTATTCAAGTTTATTGATTTGTTTATCAATTGCTAGTGTCAATGTTTATTCAAAACCCTGTTTGACTGAAGAAATTTACCAAAATTTGGCATTTCAACACGACAATCTGCCAGATAAATGGATTTTGGAGCTGGATTTAATTCAAAATTTATATTTATTTTCTTAATGTGGTTAACAAAACAGAGCTGCCAGGCTTATTCATATCAATAATTATTCAAGTTTATTGAATTGTTAATCAATTGCTAGTGTCAATGTATCTTCAAAACCCTGTTTGACTGAAGAAATTTACCAAAATTTGGCATTTCAACACGGCAATCTGCCAGATAAATGGATTTTGGAGCTGGAAATATTCATTATTCTTAAGAATTAATTCAAAATTTATATTTATTTTGTTAGTGTGGTTAACAAAACAGTGCTGCCAGGCTTATTTATATCAATAAATATTAAAGTTTATTGATTTGTTAATCAATTGCTAGTGTCAATGTATCTTCAAAACCCTGTTTGACTGAAGAAATTTACCAAAATTTGGCATTTCAACACGGCAATCTGCCAGATAAATGGATTTTGGAGATGGAATTAATTCAAAATTTATATTTATTTTCTTAGTGTGGTTAACAAAACAGAGCTGCCAGGCTTGTTTATATCAATAAATATTCAAGTTTATTGATTTGTTAATCAATTGCTAGTGTCAATGTATCTTCAAAACCCTGTTTGACTAAAGAAATTTACCAAAATTTGGCATTTCAACACGGCAATCTGCCAGATAAATGGATTTTGGAGCTGGAATTAACTCAAAATATATATTTATTTTCTTATTGTGGTTAACAAAACAGAGCTGCCAGGCTTATTTATATCAATAATTATTCAAGTTTATTGATTTGTTAATCAATTGCTAGTGTCAATGTATCTTCAAAACCCTGTTTGACTGAAGAAATTTACCAAAATTTGGCATTTCAACACGGCAATCTGCCAGATATATGTATTTTGGAGCTGGAATTAATTCAAAATTTATATTTATTTTCTTAATGTGGTTAACAAAACAGAGCTGCCAGGCTTATTCATATCAATAATTATTCAAGTTTATTGATTTGTTAATCAATTGCTAGTGTCAATGTATCTTCAAAACCCTGTTTGACTGAAGAAATTTACCAAAATTTGGCATTTCAACACGGCAATCTGAAAGATAAATGGATTTTGGAGCTGGAATTAATTCAAAATTTATATATATTTTCTTAGTGTGGTTAACAAAACAGAGCTGCCAGGCTTATTTATATCAATAATTGTTAAAGTTTATTGAATTGTTAATCAATTGCTAGTGTCAATGTATCTTCAAAACCCTGTTTGACTGAAGAAATTTACCAAAATTTGGCATTTCAACACGGCAATCTGCCAGATAAATGGATTTTGGAGCTGGAAATATTCATTATTCTTAAGAATTTTTCAAAATTTATATTTATTTTCTTAGTGTGGTTAACAAAACAGAGCTGCCAGGCTTATTTATATCACAAATTTATCAAGTTTATTGATTTGTTAATCAATTGCTAGTGTCAATGTATCTTCAAAACCCTGTTTGACTGAAGAAATTTACCAAAATTTGGCATTTCAACACGGCAATCTGCCAGATAAATGGATTTTGGAGCTGGAATTAATTCAAAATATATATTTATTTTCTTATTGTTGTTAACAAAACAGAGCTGCCAGGCTTATTTATATCAATAATTATTCAAGTTTATTGATTTGTTAATCAATTGCTAGTGTCAATGTATCTTCAAAACCCTGTTTGACTGAAGAAATTTACCAAAATTTGGCATTTCAACACGGCAATCTGCCAGATATATGTATTTTGGAGCTGGAATTAATTCAAAATTTATATTTCTTTTCTTTATGTGGTTAACAAAACAGAGCTGCCAGGCTTATTCATATCAATAATTATTCAAGTTTATTGAATTGTTAATCATTTGCTAGTGTCAATGTATCTTCAAAACCCTTTTTGACTGAAGAAATTTACCAAAATTTGGCATTTCAACACGGCAATCTGCCAGATAAATGGATTTTGGAGCTGGAAATATTCATAGTTCTTAAGAATTAATTTAAAATTTATATTTATTTTCTTAGTGTGGTTAACAAAACAGAGCTGCCAGGCTTATATATATGAATAATCATTCAAGTTTATTGATTTGTTATCAATTGCTAGTGTCAATGTATCTTCAAAATCCTGTTTGACTGAAGAAATTTACCAAAATTTGGCATTTCAACACTACAATCTGCCAGATAAATGGATTTTGGAGCTGGAAATATTCATTATTCTTAAGAATTTTTCAAAATTTATATTTATTTTCTTAGTGTGGTTAACAAAACAGAGCTGCCAGGCTTATTTATATCACAAATTTATCAAGTTTATTGATTTGTTTATCAATTGCTAGTGTCAATGTTTATTCAAAACCCTGTTTGACTGAAGAAATTTATCAAAATTTGGCATTTCAACACGACAATCTGCCAGATAAATGGATTTTGGAGCTGGAATTAATTCAAAATATATATTTATTTTCTTATTGTGGTTAACAAAACAGAGCTGCCAGGCTTATTTATATCAATAATTATTCAAGTTTATTGATTTGTTAATCAATTGCTAGTGTCAGTGTATCTTCAAAACCCTGTTTGACTGAAGAAATTTACCAAAATTTGGCATTTCAACACGGCAATCTGCCAGATATATGTATTTTGGAGCTGGAAATATTCATTATTCTTAAGAATTAATTCAAAATTTATATTTATTTTGTTAGTGTGGTTAACAAAACAGAGCTGCCAGGCTTATTTATATCAATAAATATTCAAGTTTATTGATTTGTTAATCAATTGCTAGTGTCAATGTTTCTTCAAAACCCTGTTTGACTGAAGAAATTTACCAAAATTTGGCATTTCAACACGGCAATCTGCCAGATAAATGGATTTTGGAGCTGGAAATATTCATTATTCTTAAGAATTAATTCAAAATTTATATTTATTTTCTTAGTGTGGTTAACAAAACAGAGCTGCCAGGCTTATTTATATCAATAAATATTCAAGTTTATTGATTTGTTAATCAATTGCTAGTGTCAATGTATCTTCAAAACCCTGTTTGACTGAAGAAATTTACCAAAATTTGGCATTTCAACACGGCAATCTGCCAGATATATGTATTTTGGAGCTGGATTTAATTCAAAATTTATATTTATTTTCTTAGTGTGGTTAACAAAACAGAGCTGCCAGGCTTATTTATATCACAAATTTATCAAGTTTATTGATTTGTTAATCAATTGCTAGTGTCAATGTTTATTCAAAACCCTGTTTAACTGAAGAAATTTACCAAAATTTGGCATTTCAACACGACAATCTGCCAGATAAATGGATTTTGGAGCTGGAATTAATTCAAAATTTATATTTATTTTCTTAATGTGGTTAACAAAACAGAGCTGCCAGGCTTATTCATATCAATAATTATTCAAGTTTATTGAATTGTTAATCAATTGCTAGTGTCAATGTATCTTCAAAACCCTGTTTGACTGAAGAAATTTACCAAAATTTGGCATTTCAACACGGCAATCTGCCAGATAAATGGATTTTGGAGCTGGAAATATTCATTATTCTTAAGAATTAATTCAAAATTTATATTTATTTTGTTAGTGTGGTTAACAAAACAGAGCTGCCAGGCTTATTTATATCAATAAATATTCAAGTTTATTGATTTGTTAATCAATTGCTAGTGTCAATGTATCTTCAAAACCCTGTTTGACTGAAGAAATTTACCAAAATTTGGCATTTCAACACGGCAATCTGCCAGATAAATGGATTTTGGAGATGGAATTAATTCAAAATTTATATTTATTTTCTTAGTGTGGTTAACAAAACAGAGCAGCCAGGCTTGTTTATATCAATAAATATTCAAGTTTATTGATTTGTTAATCAATTGCTAGTGTCAATGTATCTTCAAAACCCTGTTTGACTGAAGAAATTTACCAAAATTTGGCATTTCAACACGGCAATCTGCCAGATATATGTATTTTGGAGCTGGAATTAATTCAAAATTTATATTTATTTTCTTAATGTGGTTAACAAAACAGAGCTGCCAGGCTTATTCATATCAATAATTATTCAAGTTTATTGAATTGTTAATCAATTGCTAGTGTCAATGTATCTTCAAAACCCTGTTTGACTGAAGAAATTTACCAAAATTTGGCATTTCAACACTACAATCTGCCAGATAAATGGATTTTGGAGCTGGAATTAATTCAAAATTTATATTTATTTTCTTAATGTGGTTAACAAAACAGAGCTGCCAGGCTTATTTATATCAATAATTATTCAAGTTTATTGATTTGTTTATCAATTGCTAGTGTCAATGTTTATTCAAAACCCTGTTTGACTGAAGAAATTTACCAAAATTTGGCATTTCAACTCGACAATCTGCCAGATAAATGGATTTTGGAGCTGGATTTAATAAAAAATTTATATTTATTTTCTTAGTGTGGTTAACAAAACAGAGCTGCCAGGCTTATTTATATCACAAATTTATCAAGTTTATTGATTTGTTAATCAATTGCTAGTGTCAATGTTTATTCAAAACCCTGTTTGACTGAAGAAATTTACCAAAATTTGGCATTTCAACACGACAATCTGCCAGATAAATGGATTTCGGAGCTGGATTTAATTCAAAATTTATATTTATTTTCTTAGTGTGGTTAACAAAACAGAGCTGCCAGGCTTATTCATATCAATAATTATTCAAGTTTATTGAATTGTTAATCAATTGCTAGTGTCAATGTATCTTCAAAACCCTGTTTGACTGAAGAAATTTACCAAAATTTGGCATTTCAACACGGCAATCTGCCAGATAAATGGATTTTGGAGCTGGAAATATTCATTATTCCTAAGAATTAATTCAAAATTTATATTTATTTTGTTAGTGTGGTTAACAAAACAGAGCTGCCAGGCTTATTTATATCAATAAATATTCAAGTTTATTGATTTGTTAATCAATTGCTAGTGTCAATGTATCTTCAAAACCCTGTTTGACTGAAGAAATTTACCAAAATTTGGCATTTCAACACGGCAATCTGCCAGATAAATGGATTTTGGAGATGGAATTAATTCAAAATTTATATTTATTTTCTTAGTGTGGTTAACAAAACAGAGCTGCCAGGCTTGTTTATATCAATAAATATTCAAGTTTATTGATTTGCTAATCAATTGCTAGTGTCAATGTATCTTTAAAACCCCGTTTGACTGAAGAAATTTACCAAAATTTGGCATTTCAACACGGCAATCTGCCAGATATATGTATTTTGGAGCTGGAATTAATTCAAAATTTATATTTATTTTTTTAATGTGGTTAACAAAACAGAGCTGCCAGGCTTATTCATATCAATAATTATTCAAGTTTATTGAACTGTTAATCAATTGCTAGTGTCAATGTATCTTCAAAACCCTGTTTGACTGAAGAAATTTACCAAAATTTGGCATTTCAACACGGCAATCTGCCAGATAAATGGATTTTGGAGATGGAATTAATTCAAAATTTATATTTATTTTCTTAGTGTGGTTAACAAAACAGAGCTGCCAGGCTTGTTTATATCAATAAATATTCAAGTTTATTGATTTGTTAATCAATTGCTAGTGTCAATGTATCTTCAAAACCCTGTTTGACTGAAGAAATTTACCAAAATTTGGCATTTCAACACGGCAATCTGCCAGATATATGTATTTTGGAGCTGGAATTAATTCAAAATTTATATTTATTTTCTTAATGTGGTTAACAAAACAGAGCTGCCAGGCTTATTCATATCAATAATTATTCAAGTTTATTGAATTGTTAATCAATTGCTAGTGTCAATGTATCTTCAAAACCCTGTTTGACTGAAGAAATTTACCAAAATTTGGCATTTCAACACGGCAATCTGCCAGATAAATGGATTTTGGAGATGGAATTAATTCAAAATTTATATTTATTTTCTTAGTGTGGTTAACAAAACAGAGCTGCCAGGCTTATTTATATCACAAATTTATCAAGTTTATTGATTTGTTAATCAATTGCTAGTGTCAATGTTTATTCAAAACCCTGTTTGACTGAAGAAATTTACCAAAATTTGGCATTTCAACACGACAATCTGCCAGATAAATGGATTTTGGAGCTGGATTTAATTCAAAATTTATATTTATTTTCTTAGTGTGGTTAACAAAACAGAGCTGCCAGGCTTGTTTTTATCAATAAATATTCAAGTTTATTGATTTGTTAAACAATTGCTAGTGTCAATGTATCTTCAAAACCCTGTTTGACTGAAGAAATTTACCAAAATTTGGCATTTCAACACGGCAATCTGCCAGATAAATGGATTTTGGAGCTGGAATTAATTCAAAATATATATTTATTTTCTTATTGTGGTTAACAAAACAGAGCTGCCAGGCTTATTTATATCAATAATTATTCAAGTTTATTGATTTGTTAATCAATTGCTAGTGTCAATGTATCTTCAAAATCCTGTTTGACTGAAGAAATTTACCAAAATTTGGCATTTCAACACTACAATCTGCCAGATAAATGGATTTTGGAGCTGGAATTAATTCAAAATTTATATTTATTTTCTTAATGTGGTTAACAAAACAGAGCTGCCAGGCTTATTTATATCAATAATTATCCAAGTTTATTGATTTGTTTATCAATTGCTAGTGTCAATGTTTATTCAAAACCCTGTTTGACTGAAGAAATTTACCAAAATTTGGCATTTCAACTCGACAATCTGCCAGATAAATGGATTTTAGAGCTGGATTTAATAAAAAATTTATATTTATTTTCTTAGTGTGGTTAACAAAACAGAGCTGCCAGGCTAATTTATATCACAAATTTATCAAGTTTATTGATTTGTTAATCAATTGCTAGTGTCAATGTTTATTCAAAACCCTGTTTGACTGAAGAAATTTACCAAAATTTGGCATTTCAACACGGCAATCTGCCAGATAAATGGATTTTGGAGCTGGAAATATTCATTATTCTTAAGAATTAATTCAAAATTTATATTTATTTTCTTAGTGTGGTTAACAAAACAGAGCTGCCAGGCTTGTTTTTATCAATAAATATTCAAGTTTATTGATTTGTTAAACAATTGCTAGGGTCAATGTATCTTCAAAACCCTGTTTGACTGAAGAAATTTACCAAAATTTGGCATTTCAACACGGCAATCTGCCAGATAAATGGATTTTGGAGCTGGAAATATTCATTATTCTTAAGAATTAATTCAAAATTTATATTTATTTTCTTAGTGTGGTTAACAAAACAGAGCTGCCAGGCTTGTTTATATCAATAAATATTCAAGTTTATTGATTTGTTAATCAATTGCTAGTGTCAATGTATCTTCAAAACACTGTTTGACTGAAGAAATTTACCAAAATTTGGCATTTCAACACGACAATCTGCCAGATAAATGGATTTTGGAGCTGGATTTAATTCAAAATTTATATTTATTTTCTTAGTGTGGTTAACAAAACAGAGCTGCCAGGCTTATTTATATCAATAATTATTCAAGTTTATTAAATTGTTAATCAATTGCTAGTGTCAATGTATCTTCAAAACCCTGTTTGACTGAAGAAATTTACCAAAATTTGGCATTTCAACACGGCAATCTGCCAGATATATGTATTTTGGAGCTGGAATTAATTCAAAATTTATATTTATTTTCTTAATGTGGTTAACAAAACAGAGCTGCCAGGCTTATTTATATCAATAATTATTCAAGTTTATTGATTTGTTTATCAATTGCTAGTGTCAATGTTTATTCAAAACCCTGTTTGACTGAAGAAATTTACCAAAATTTGGCATTTCATAACGACAATCTGCCAGATAAATGGATTTTGGAGCTGGATTTAATTCAAAATTTATATTTATTTTCTTAGTGTGGTTAACAAAACAGAGCTGCCAGGCTTATTTATATCAATAATTATTCAAGTTTATTAAATTGTTAATCAATTGCTAGTGTCAATGTATCTTCAAAACCCTGTTTGACTGAAGAAATTTACCAAAATTTGGCATTTCAACACGGCAATCTGCCAGATAAATGGATTTTGGAGCTGGAAATATTCATTATTCTTAAGAATTAATTCAAAATTTATATTTATTTTCTTAGTGTGGTTAACAAAACAGAGCTGCCAGGCTTGTTTATATCAATAAATATTCAAGTTTATTGATTTGTTAATCAATTGCTAGTGTCAATGTATCTTCAAAACCCTGTTTGACTGAAGAAATTTACCAAAATTTGGCATTTCAACACGGCAATCTGCCAGATAAATGGATTTTGGAGCTGGAAATATTCATTATTCTTAAGAATTAATTCAAAATTTATATTTATTTTCTTAGTGTGGTTAACAAAACAGAGCTGCCAGGCTTATTCATATCAATAATTATTCAAGTTTATTGAATTGTTAATCAATTGCTAGTGTCAATGTATCTTCAAAACCCTGTTTGACTGAAGAAATTTACCAAAATTGGCATTTCAACACGGCAATCTGCCAGATAAATGGATTTTGGAGCTGGAAATATTCATAATTCTTAAGAATTAATTTAAAATTTATATTTATTTTCTTAGTGTGGTTAACAAAACAGAGCTGCCAGGCTTATATATATGAATAATTATTCAAGTTTATTGATTTGTTATCAATTGCTAGTGTCAATGTATCTTCAAAATCCTGTTTGACTGAAGAAATTTACCAAAATTTGGCATTTCAACACTACAATCTGCCAGATAAATGGATTTTGGAGCTGGAATTAATTCAAAATTTATATTTATTTTCTTAATGTGGTTAACAAAACAGAGCTGCCAGGCTTATTTATATCAATAATTATTCAAGTTTATTGATTTGTTTATCAATTGCTAGTGTCAATGTTTATTCAAAACCCTGTTTGACTGAAGAAATTTACCAAAATTTGGCATTTCAACTCGACAATCTGCCAGATAAATGGATTTTGGAGCTGGATTTAATAAAAAATTTATATTTATTTTCTTAGTGTGGTTAACAAAACAGAGCTGCCAGGCTTATTTATATCACAAATTTATCAAGTTTATTGATTTGTTAATCAATTGCTAGTGTCAATGTTTATTCAAAACCCTGTTTGACTGAAGAAATTTACCAAAATTTGGCATTTCAACACGACAATCTGCCAGATAAATGGATTTTGGAGCTGGATTTAATTAAAAATTTATATTTATTTTCTTAGTGTGGTTAACAAAACAGAGCTGCCAGGCTTATTTATATCAATAATTATTCAAGTTTATTGAATTGTTAATCAATTGCTAGTGTCAATGTATCTTCAAAACCCTGTTTGACTGAAGAAATTTACCAAAATTTGGCATTTCAACACGGCAATCTGCCAGATAAATGGATTTTGGAGCTGGAAATATTCATTATTCTTAAGAATTAATTCAAAATTTATATTTATTTTCTTAGTGTGGTTAACAAAACAGAGCTGCCAGGCTTGTTTATATCAATAAATATTCAAGTTTATTGATTTGTTAATCAATTGCTAGTGTCAATGTATCTTCAAAACCCTGTTTGACTGAAGAAATTTACCAAAATTTGGCATTTCAACACGGCAATCTGCCAGATAAATGGATTTTGGAGCTGGAATTAATTCAAAATATATATTTATTTTCTTATTGTGGTTAACAAAACAGAGCTGCCAGGCTTATTTATATCAATAATTATTCAAGTTTATTGATTTGTTAATCAATTGCTAGTGTCAATGTATCTTCAAAACCCTGTTTGACTGAAGAAATTTACCAAAATTTGGCTTTTCAACACGGCAATCTGCCAGATATATATATTTTGGAGCTGGAATTAATTCAAAATTTATATTTATTTTCTTAATGTGGTTAACAAAACAGAGCTGCCAGGCTTATTCATATCAATAATTATTCAAGTTTAATCAAATCAAAATCAAATCAAATCAAAAATCAAGCTTTATTTATTATTTATGTATATTATACGTAGTTGTTGGGCTAAGTCACGTTGTGACTTGTGAGCCCTTTATCTAGTTTAGTTTACAAATTTCACATTTATGCATATAAATAAAACACAAAATTAAAATTAACAAAAAAAACAAATAAAACAAAACTAGAGCAACCGTTATTTAAAAAATATTTTAAATTAAGTTATATTTATTTTCAAAAATAATCATTTAATAGAAACATTTTTAGCTTTTTCTTGAATAAATGTTCTTTTTCATTTACATTTATGGTTCCTACTATAGTATTAAATAGAGTTATACCGCTATACATCATTGAAGTTATCTTTTTACTCGTCTTACAATGGGGAATAATGCAAAGATTGTTAGATCTAGTATTTATTTGTTTTATATTGATATTTACAATTTTTTTTTTACCGTGATAGTCGTTATATAAAAATATAAGTGAGAGGAATTTATAAAATTGGTGGACATTTAAAATTTTGTTTTTCGAAAATAAACTTTTAGTATGCGATAAAAAAGGTACATTGTTTATAGTTCGTATTGCACGTTTTTGTAATATTTTCAATCTATTGATATTTTGTTCTGTTGTGTTACCCCAAATGCAGTAGCCGTAGCATAATTTTGAATAGAATAGCGCATAGTAAACTTCTTTTAATATTTTTTGGCTCATTATGTTCTTACAACGATACATGATACCACATATTCTCCTCAAGTATTTACATAAGTCATCGACGTGTTGGTTCCAGCTTAAATATTCATCAAATATGACTCCGAGGTATTTGTATGTCTTTACTCTATTTATTTTTTTGTTAGCTATGTATAGTTCACCAGCACTACTTATATCTTTACCGCGATTTTTAAATATAATGTATTCCGTTTTGTCTAAATTTAGGGATAGGTTATTTTTTTTTAACCATTTATTAATTTCTTCTAGAATTAAATTGGTTTTATGTACAACATAGTTGACGCATTTCCCCCCCATCAGTAGTAAAGTGTCGTCTGCATATAGATAGAGTCCCTCTTGTATTATGCCGGTTAAATCGTTTATATACAAGTTAAACAATATGGGCGAAATTACTGAACCCTGCGGGCAACCACTACGTAATGTTTTTACGTCAAATATCTTTCCATTGACTCTCGTATAACATTCCCTATTCTCTAGGTAGCTTTCTAACCAGTTGCTTGCTAGACCTCTAACGCCCATATCGTATAATTTATTTATTAAATTTTTATGAGGAATCGAATCGAATGCTTTTTTCAGATCTAAAAAAATTCCAATACATATTTCACTTTCATCTAAAAATCCCATAATTCGGTCATTGCTAGTGTCAATGTATCTTCAAAACCCTGTTTGACTGAAGAAATTTACCAAAATTGGCATTTCAACACGGCAATCTGCCAGATAAATGGATTTTGGAGCTGGAAATATTCATAATTCTTAAGAATTAATTTAAAATTTATATTTATTTTCTTAGTGTGGTTAACAAAACAGAGCTGCCAGGCTTATATATATATATAATTATTCAAGTTTATTGATTTGTTATCAATTGCTAGTGTCAATGTATCTTCAAAATCCTGTTTGACTGAAGAAATTTACCAAAATTTGGCATTTCAACACTACAATCTGCCAGATAAATGGATTTTGGAGCTGGAATTAATTCAAAATTTATATTTATTTTCTTAATGTGGTTAACAAAACAGAGCTGCCAGGCTTATTTATATCAATAATTATTCAAGTTTATTGATTTGTTTATCAATTGCTAGTGTCAATGTTTATTCAAAACCCTGTTTGACTGAAGAAATTTACCAAAATTTGGCATTTCAACTCGACAATCTGCCAGATAAATGGATTTTGGAGCTGGATTTAATAAAAAATTTATATTTATTTTCTTAGTGTGGTTAACAAAACAGAGCTGCCAGGCTTATTTATATCACAAATTTATCAAGTTTATTGATTTGTTAATCAATTGCTAGTGTCAATGTTTATTCAAAACCCTGTTTGACTGAAGAAATTTACCAAAATTTGGCATTTCAACACGACAATCTGCCAGATAAATGGATTTTGGAGCTGGATTTAATTCAAAATTTATATTTATTTTCTTAGTGTGGTTAACAAAACAGAGCTGCCAGGCTTATTTATATCAATAATTATTCAAGTTTATTGAATTGTTAATCAATTGCTAGTGTCAATGTATCTTCAAAACCCTGTTTGACTGAAGAAATTTACCAAAATTTGGCATTTCAACACGGCAATCTGCCAGATAAATGGATTTTGGAGCTGGAATTAATTCAAAATATATATTTATTTTCTTATTGTGGTTAACAAAACAGAGCTGCCAGGCTTATTTATATCAATAATTATTCAAGTTTATTGATTTGTTAATCAATTGCTAGTGTCAATGTATCTTCAAAACCCTGTTTGACTGAAGAAATTTACCAAAATTTGGCTTTTCAACACGGCAATCTGCCAGATATATGTATTTTGGAGCTGGAATTAATTCAAAATTTATATTTATTTTCTTAATGTGGTTAACAAAACAGAGCTGCCAGGCTTATTCATATCAATAATTATTCAAGTTTATTGAATTGTTAATCAATTGCTAGTGTCAATGTATCTTCAAAACCCTGTTTGACTGAAGAAATTTACCAAAATTGGCATTTCAACACGGCAATCTGCCAGATAAATGGATTTTGGAGCTGGAAATATTCATAATTCTTAAGAATTAATTTAAAATTTATATTTATTTTCTTAGTGTGGTTAACAAAACAGAGCTGCCAGGCTTATATATATGAATAATTATTCAAGTTTATTGATTTGTTATCAATTGCTAGTGTCAATGTATCTTCAAAATCCTGTTTGACTGAAGAAATTTACCAAAATTTGGCATTTCAACACGGCAATCTGCCAGATAAATGGATTTTGGAGATGGAATTAATTCAAAATTTATATTTATTTTCTTAGTGTGGTTAACAAAACAGAGCTGCCAGGCTTGTTTTTATCAATAAATATTCAAGTTTATTGATTTGTTAAACAATTGCTAGTGTCAATGTATCTTCAAAACCCTGTTTGACTGAAGAAATTTACCAAAATTTGGCATTTCAACACGGCAATCTGCCAGATAAATGGATTTTGGAGCTGGAATTAATTCAAAATATATATTTATTTTCTTATTGTGGTTAACAAAACAGAGCTGCCAGGCTTATTTATATCAATAATTATTCAAGTTTATTGAATTGTTAATCAATTGCTAGTGTCAATGTATCTTCAAAACCCTGTTTGACTGACGAAATTTACTAAAATTTGGCATTTCAACACGGCAATCTGCCAGATAAATGGATTTTGGAGCTGGAATTAATTCAAAATATATATTTATTTTCTTATTGTGGTTAACAAAACAGAGCTGCCATGCTTGTTTATATCAATAATTATTCAAGTTTATTAAATTGTTAATCAATTGCTAGTGTCAATGTATTTTCAAAACCCTGTTTGACTGAAGAAATTTACCAAAATTTGGCATTTCAACACGACAATCTGCCAGATAAATGGATTTTGGAGCTGGATTTAATTCAAAATTTATATTTATTTTCTTAGTGTGGTTAACAAAACAAAGCTGCCAGGCTTGTTTATATCAATAAATATTCAAGTTTATTGATTTGTTAATCAATTGCTAGTGTCATTGTATCTTCAAAACCCTGTTTGACTGAAGAAATTTACCAAAATTTGGCATTTCAACACGGCAATCTGCCAGATATATGTATTTTGGAGCTGGAATTAATTCAAAATTTATATTTATTTTCTTAATGTGGTTAACAAAACAGAGCTGCCAGGCTTATTCATATCAATTATTATTCAAGTTTATTGAATTGTTAATCAATTGCTAGTGTCAATGTATCTTCAAAACCCTGTTTCACTGACGAAATTTACTAAAATTTGGCATTTCAACACGGCAATCTGCCAGATATATGTATTTTGGAGCTGGAATTAATTCAAAATTTATATTTATTTTCTTAATGTGGTTAACAAAACAGAGCTGCCAGGCTTATTCATATCAATAATTATTCAAGTTTATTGAATTATTAATCAATTGCTAGTGTCAATGTAACTTCAAAACCCTGTTTGACTGAAGAAATTTACCAAAATTTGGCATTTCAACACGGCAATTTGCCAGATAAATGGATTTTGGAGCTGGAAATATTCATTATTCTTAAGAATTAATTCAAAATTTATATTTATTTTCTTAGTGTGGTTAACAAAACAGAGCTGCCAGGCTTGTTTATATCAATAAATATTCAAGTTTATTGATTTGTTAATCAATTGCTAGTGTCAATGTATCTTCAAAACCCTGTTTGACTGAAGAAATTTACCAAAATTTGGCATTTCAACACGGCAATCTGCCAGATAAATGGATTTTGGAGCTGGAAATATTCATTATTCTTAACAATTAATTCAAAATTTATATTTATTTTCTTAGTGTGGTTAACAAAACAGAGCTGCCAGGCTTATTCATATCAATAATTATTCAAGTTTATTGAATTGTTAATCAATTGCTAGTGTCAATGTATCTTCAAAACCCTGTTTGACTGAAGAAATTTACCAAAATTGGCATTTCAACACGGCAATCTGCCAGATAAATGGATTTTGGAGCTGGAAATATTCATTATTCTTAAGAATTAATTCAAAATTTATATTTATTTTCTTAGTGTGGTTAACAAAACAGAGCTGCCAGGCTTATTCATATCAATAATTATTCAAGTTTATTGATTTGTTATCATTTGCTAGTGTCAATGTATCTTCAAAATCCTGTTTGACTGAAGAAATTTACCAAAATTTGGCATTTCAACTCGACAATCTGCCAGATAAATGGATTTTGGAGCTGGATTTAATAAAAAATTTATATTTATTTTCTTAGTGTGGTTAACAAAACAGAGCTGCCAGGCTTATTTATATCACAAATTTATCAAGTTTATTGATTTGTTAATCAATTGCTAGTGTCAATGTTTATTCAAAACCCTGTTTGACTGAAGAAATTTACCAAAATTTGGCATTTCAACACGACAATCTGCCAGATAAATGGATTTTGGAGCTGGATTTAATTAAAAATTTATATTTATTTTCTTAGTGTGGTTAACAAAACAGAGCTGCCAGGCTTATTTATATCAATAATTATTCAAGTTTATTGAATTGTTAATCAATTGCTAGTGTCAATGTATCTTCAAAACCCTGTTTGACTGAAGAAATTTACCAAAATTTGGCATTTCAACACGGCAATCTGCCAGATAAATGGATTTTGGAGCTGGAAATATTCATTATTCTTAAGAATTAATTCAAAATTTATATTTATTTTCTTAGTGTGGTTAACAAAACAGAGCTGCCAGGCTTGTTTATATCAATAAATATTCAAGTTTATTGATTTGTTAATCAATTGCTAGTGTCAATGTATCTTCAAAACCCTGTTTGACTGAAGAAATTTACCAAAATTTGGCATTTCAACACGGCAATCTGCCAGATAAATGGATTTTGGAGCTGGAATTAATTCAAAATATATATTTATTTTCTTATTGTGGTTAACAAAACAGAGCTGTCAGGCTTATTTATATCAATAATTATTCAAGTTTATTGATTTGTTAATCAATTGCTAGTGTCAATGTATCTTCAAAACCCTGTTTGACTGAAGAAATTTACCAAAATTTGGCTTTTCAACACGGCAATCTGCCAGATATATGTATTTTGGAGCTGGAATTAATTCAAAATTTATATTTATTTTCTTAATGTGGTTAACAAAACAGAGCTGCCAGGCTTATTCATATCAATAATTATTCAAGTTTAATCAAATCAAAATCAAATCAAATCAAAAATCAAGCTTTATTTATTATTTATGTATATTATACGTAGTTGTTGGGCTAAGTCACGTTGTGACTTGTGAGCCCTTTATCTAGTTTAGTTTACAAATTTCACATTTATGCATATAAATAAAACACAAAATTAAAATTAACAAAAAAAACAAATAAAACAAAACTAGAGCAACCGTTATTTAAAAAATATTTTAAATTAAGTTATATTTATTTTCAAAAATAATCATTTAATAGAAACATTTTTAGCTTTTTCTTGAATAAATGTTCTTTTTCATTTACATTTATGGTTCCTACTATAGTATTAAATAGAGTTATACCGCTATACATCATTGAAGTTATCTTTTTACTCGTCTTACAATGGGGAATAATGCAAAGATTGTTAGATCTAGTATTTATTTGTTTTATATTGATATTTACAATTTTTTTTTACCGTGATAGTCGTTATATAAAAATATAAGTGAGAGGAATTTATAAAGTTGGTGGACATTTAAAATTTTGTTTTTCGAAAATAAACTTTTAGTATGCGATAAAAAAGGTACATTGTTTATAGTTCGTATTGCACGTTTTTGTAATATTTTCAATCTATTGATATTTTGTTCTGTTGTGTTACCCCAAATGCAGTAGCCGTAGCATAATTTTGAATAGAATAGCGCATAGTAAACTTCTTTTAATATTTTTTGGCTCATTATGTTCTTACAACGATACATGATACCACATATTCTCCTCAAGTATTTACATAAGTCATCGACGTGTTGGTTCCAGCTTAAATATTCATCAAATATGACTCCGAGGTATTTGTATGTCTTTACTCTATTTATTTTTTTGTTAGCTATGTATAGTTCACCAGCACTACTTATATCTTTACCGCGATTTTTAAATATAATGTATTCCGTTTTGTCTAAATTTAGGGATAGGTTATTTTTTTTTAACCATTTATTAATTTCTTCTAGAATTAAATTGGTTTTATGTACAACATAGTTGACGCATTTCCCCCCCATCAGTAGTAAAGTGTCGTCTGCATATAGATAGAGTCCCTCTTGTATTATGCCGGTTAAATCGTTTATATACAAGTTAAACAATATGGGCGAAATTACTGAACCCTGCGGGCAACCACTACGTAATGTTTTTACGTCAGATATCTTTCCATTGACTCTCGTATAACATTCCCTATTCTCTAGGTAGCTTTCTAACCAGTTGCTTGCTAGACCTCTAACGCCCATATCGTATAATTTATTTATTAAATTTTTATGAGGAATCGAATCGAATGCTTTTTTCAGATCTAAAAAAATTCCAATACATATTACACTTTCATCTAAAAATCCCATAATTCGGTCATTGCTAGTGTCAATGTATCTTCAAAACCCTGTTTGACTGAAGAAATTTACCAAAATTGGCATTTCAACACGGCAATCTGCCAGATAAATGGATTTTGGAGCTGGAAATATTCATAATTCTTAAGAATTAATTTAAAATTTATATTTATTTTCTTAGTGTGGTTAACAAAACAGAGCTGCCAGGCTTATATATATGAATAATTATTCAAGTTTATTGATTTGTTATCAATTGCTAGTGTCAATGTATCTTCAAAATCCTGTTTGACTGAAGAAATTTACCAAAATTTGGCATTTCAACACTACAATCTGCCAGATAAATGGATTTTGGAGCTGGAATTAATTCAAAATTTATATTTATTTTCTTAATGTGGTTAACAAAACAGAGCTGCCAGGCTTATTTATATCAATAATTATTCAAGTTTATTGATTTGTTTATCAATTGCTAGTGTCAATGTTTATTCAAAACCCTGTTTGACTGAAGAAATTTACCAAAATTTGGCATTTCAACTCGACAATCTGCCAGATAAATGGATTTTGGAGCTGGATTTAATAAAAAATTTATATTTATTTTCTTAGTGTGGTTAACAAAACAGAGCTGCCAGGCTTATTTATATCACAAATTTATCAAGTTTATTGATTTGTTAATCAATTGCTAGTGTCAATGTTTATTCAAAACCCTGTTTGACTGAAGAAATTTACCAAAATTTGGCATTTCAACACGACAATCTGCCAGATAAATGGATTTTGGAGCTGGATTTAATTCAAAATTTATATTTATTTTCTTAGTGTGGTTAACAAAACAGAGCTGCCAGGCTTATTTATATCAATAATTATTCAAGTTTATTGAATTGTTAATCAATTGCTAGTGTCAATGTATCTTCAAAACCCTGTTTGACTGAAGAAATTTACCAAAATTTGGCATTTCAACACGGCAATCTGCCAGATAAATGGATTTTGGAGCTGGAATTAATTCAAAATATATATTTATTTTCTTATTGTGGTTAACAAAACAGAGCTGCCAGGCTTATTTATATCAATAATTATTCAAGTTTATTGATTTGTTAATCAATTGCTAGTGTCAATGTATCTTCAAAACCCTGTTTGACTGAAGAAATTTACCAAAATTTGGCTTTTCAACACGGCAATCTGCCAGATATATGTATTTTGGAGCTGGAATTAATTCAAAATTTATATTTATTTTCTTAATGTGGTTAACAAAACAGAGCTGCCAGGCTTATTCATATCAATAATTATTCAAGTTTATTGAATTGTTAATCAATTGCTAGTGTCAATGTATCTTCAAAACCCTGTTTGACTGAAGAAATTTACCAAAATTGGCATTTCAACACGGCAATCTGCCAGATAAATGGATTTTGGAGCTGGAAATATTCATAATTCTTAAGAATTAATTTAAAATTTATATTTATTTTCTTAGTGTGGTTAACAAAACAGAGCTGCCAGGCTTATATATATGAATAATTATTCAAGTTTATTGATTTGTTATCAATTGCTAGTGTCAATGTATCTTCAAAATCCTGTTTGACTGAAGAAATTTACCAAAATTTGGCATTTCAACACGGCAATCTGCCAGATAAATGGATTTTGGAGATGGAATTAATTCAAAATTTATATTTATTTTCTTAGTGTGGTTAACAAAACAGAGCTGCCAGGCTTGTTTTTATCAATAAATATTCAAGTTTATTGATTTGTTAAACAATTGTTAGTGTCAATGTATCTTCAAAACCCTGTTTGACTGAAGAAATTTACCAAAATTTGGCATTTCAACACGGCAATCTGCCAGATAAATGGATTTTGGAGCTGGAATTAATTCAAAATATATATTTATTTTCTTATTGTGGTTAACAAAACAGAGCTGCCAGGCTTATTTATATCAATAATTATTCAAGTTTATTGATTTGTTAATCAATTGCTAGTGTCAATGTATCTTCAAAACCCTGTTTGACTGAAGAAATTTACCAAAATTTGGCATTTCAACACGGCAATCTGCCAGATATATGTATTTTGGAGCTGGAATTAATTCAAAATTTATATTTATTTTCTTAATGTGGTTAACAAAACAGAGCTGCCAGGCTTATTCATATCAATAATTATTCAAGTTTATTGAATTGTTAATCATTTGCTAGTGTCAATGTATCTTCAAAACCCTGTTTGACTGAAGAAATTTACCAAAATTTGGCATTTCAACACGGCAATCTGCCAGATAAATGGATTTTGGAGATGGAATTAATTCAAAATTTATATTTATTTTCTTAGTGTGGTTAACAAAACCGAGCTGCCAGGCTTGTTTATATCAATAAATATTCAAGTTTATTGATTTGTTAATCAATTGCTAGTGTCATTGTATCTTCAAAACCCTGTTTGACTGAAGAAATTTACCAAAATTTGGCATTTCAACACGGCAATCTGCCAGATATATGTATTTTGGAGCTGGAATTAATTCAAAATTTATATTTATTTTCTTAATGTGGTTAACAAAACAGAGCTGCCAGGCTTATTCATATCAATTATTATTCAAGTTTATTGAATTGTTAATCAATTGCTAGTGTCAATGTATCTTCAAAACCCTGTTTGACTGACGAAATTTACCAAAATTTGGCATTTCAACACGACAATCTGCCAGATAAATGGATTTTGGAGCTGGATTTAATTCAAAATTTATATTTATTTTCTTAGTGTGGTTAACAAAACAGAGCTGCCAGGCTTATTTATATCAATAATTATTCAAGTTTATTAAATTGTTAATCAATTGCTAGTGTCAATGTATCTTCAAAACCCTGTTTGACTGAAGAAATTTACCAAAATTTGGCATTTCAACACGGCAATCTGCCAGATAAATGGATTTTGGAGCTGGAAATATTCATTATTCTTAAGAATTAATTCAAAATTTATATTTATTTTCTTAGTGTGGTTAACAAAACAGAGCTGCCAGGCTTGTTTATATCAATAAATATTCAAGTTTATTGATTTGTTAATCAATTGCTAGTGTCATTGTATCTTCAAAACCCTGTTTGACTGAAGAAATTTACCAAAATTTGGCATTTCAACACGGCAATCTGCCAGATATATGTATTTTGGAGCTGGAATTAATTCAAAATTTATATTTATTTTCTTAATGTGGTTAACAAAACAGAGCTGCCAGGCTTATTCATATCAATTATTATTCAAGTTTATTGAATTGTTAATCAATTGCTAGTGTCAATGTATCTTCAAAACCCTGTTTGACTGACGAAATTTACTAAAATTTGGCATTTCAACACGGCAATCTGCCAGATATATGTATTTTGGAGCTGGAATTAATTCAAAATTTATATTTATTTTCTTAATGTGGTTAACAAAACAGAGCTGCCAGGCTTATTCATATCAATTATTATTCAAGTTTATTGAATTGTTAATCAATTGCTAGTGTCAATGTATCTTCAAAACCCTGTTTGACTGACGAAATTTACTAAAATTTGGCATTTCAACACGACAATCTGCCAGATAAATGGATTTTGGAGCTGGATTTAATTCAAAATTTATATTTATTTTCTTAGTGTGGTTAACAAAACAGAGCTGCCAGGCTTATTTATATCAATAATTATTCAAGTTTATTAAATTGATAATCAATTGCTAGTGTCAATGTATCTTCAAAACCCTGTTTGACTGAAGAAATTTACCAAAATTTGGCATTTCAACACGGCAATCTGCCAGATAAATGGATTTTGGAGCTGGAAATATTCATTATTCTTAAGAATTAATTCAAAATTTATATTTATTTTCTTAGTGTGGTTAACAAAACAGAGCTGCCAGGCTTGTTTATATCAATAAATATTCAAGTTTATTGATTTGTTAATCAATTGCTAGTGTCATTGTATCTTCAAAACCCTGTTTGACTGAAGAAATTTACCAAAATTTGGCATTTCAACACGGCAATCTGCCAGATATATGTATTTTGGAGCTGGAATTAATTCAAAATTTATATTTATTTTCTTAATGTGGTTAACAAAACAGAGCTGCCAGGCTTATTCATATCAATTATTATTCAAGTTTATTGAATTGTTAATCAATTGCTAGTGTCAATGTATCTTCAAAACCCTGTTTGACTGACGAAATTTACTAAAATTTGGCATTTCAACACGGCAATCTGCCAGATATATGTATTTTGGAGCTGGAATTAATTCAAAATTTATATTTATTTTCTTAATGTGGTTAACAAAACAGAGCTGCCAGGCTTATTCATATCAATAATTATTCAAGTTTATTGAATTATTAATCAATTGCTAGTGTCAATGTAACTTCAAAACCCTGTTTGACTGACGAAATTTACTAAAATTTGGCATTTCAACACGGCAATCTGCCAGATAAATGGATTTTGGAGCTGGAATTAATTCAAAATATATATTTATTTTCTTATTGTGGTTAACAAAACAGAGCTGCCAGGCTTATTTATATCAATAATTATTCAAGTTTATTGATTTGTTAATCAATTGCTAGTGTCAATGTTTATTCAAAACCCTGTTTGACTGAAGAAATTTACCAAAATTTGGCATTTCAACACGGCAATCTGCCAGATATATATATTTTGGAGCTGGAATTAATTCAAAATTTATATTTATTTTCTTAATGTGGTTAACAAAACAGAGCTGCCAGGCTTATTTATATCAATAATTATTCAAGTTTATTAAATTGTTAATCAATTGCTAGTGTCAATGTATCTTCAAAACCCTGTTTGACTGAAGAAATTTACCAAAATTTGGCATTTCAACACGGCAATCTGCCAGATAAATGGATTTTGGAGCTGGAAATATTCATTATTCTTAAGAATTAATTCAAAATTTATATTTATTTTCTTAGTGTGGTTAACAAAACAGAGCTGCCAGGCTTGTTTATATCAATAAATATTCAAGTTTATTGATTTGTTAATCAATTGCTAGTGTCAATGTATCTTCAAAACCCTGTTTGACTGAAGAAATTTACCAAAATTTGGCATTTCAACACGGCAATCTGCCAGATAAATGGATTTTGGAGCTGGAATTAATTCAAAATATATATTTATTTTCTTATTGTGGTTAACAAAACAGAGCTGCCAGGCTTATTTATATCAATAATTATTCAAGTTTATTGATTTGTTAATCAATTGCTAGTGTCAATGTATCTTCAAAACCCTGTTTGACTGAAGAAATTTACCAAAATTTGGCTTTTCAACACGGCAATCTGCCAGATATATATATTTTGGAGCTGGAATTAATTCAAAATTTATATTTATTTTCTTAATGTGTTTAACAAAACAGAGCTGCCAGGCTTATTCATATCAATAATTATTCAAGTTTATTGAATTGTTAATCAATTGCTAGTGTCAATGTATCTTCAAAACCCTGTTTGACTGAAGAAATTTACCAAAATTGGCATTTCAACACGGCAATCTGCCAGATAAATGGATTTTGGAGCTGGAAATATTCATAATTCTTAAGAATTAATTTAAAATTTATATTTATTTTCTTAGTGTGGTTAACAAAACAGAGCTGCCAGGCTTATATATATGAATAATTATTCAAGTTTATTGATTTGTTATCAATTGCTAGTGTCAATGTATCTTCAAAATCCTGTTTGACTGAAGAAATTTACCAAAATTTGGCATTTCAACACTACAATCTGCCAGATAAATGGATTTTGGAGCTGGAATTAATTCAAAATTTATATTTATTTTCTTAATGTGGTTAACAAAACAGAGCTGCCAGGCTTATTTATATCAATAATTATTCAAGTTTATTGATTTGTTTATCAATTGCTAGTGTCAATGTTTATTCAAAACCCTGTTTGACTGAAGAAATTTACCAAAATTTGGCATTTCAACACGACAATCTGCCAGATAAATGGATTTTGGAGCTGGATTTAATTCAAAATTTATATTTATTTTCTTATTGTGGTTAACAAAACAGAGCTGCCAGGCTTATTTATATCAATAATTATTCAAGTTTATTGATTTGTTAATCAATTGCTAGTGTCAATGTATCTTCAAAACCCTGTTTGACTGAAGAAATTTACCAAAATTTGGCTTTTCAACACGGCAATCTGCCAGATATATGTATTTTGGAGCTGGAATTAATTCAAAATTTATATTTATTTTCTTAATGTGGTTAACAAAACAGAGCTGCCAGGCTTATTCATATCAATAATTATTCAAGTTTATTGAATTGTTAATCAATTGCTAGTGTCAATGTATCTTCAAAACCCTGTTTGACTGAAGAAATTTACCAAAATTGGCATTTCAACACGGCAATCTGCCAGATAAATGGATTTTGGAGCTGGAAATATTCATAATTCTTAAGAATTAATTTAAAATTTATATTTATTTTCTTAGTGTGGTTAACAAAACAGAGCTGCCAGGCTTATATATATGACTAATTATTCAAGTTTATTGATTTGTTATCAATTGCTAGTGTCAATGTATCTTCAAAATCCTGTTTGACTGAAGAAATTTACCAAAATTTGGCATTTCAACACTACAATCTGCCAGATAAATGGATTTTGGAGCGGGAATTAATTCAAAATTTATATTTATTTTCTTAATGTGGTTAACAAAACAGAGCTGCCAGGCTTATTTATATCAATAATTATTCAAGTTTATTGATTTGTTTATCAATTGCTAGTGTCAATGTTTATTCAAAACCCTGTTTGACTGAAGAAATTTACCAAAATTTGGCATTTCAACTCGACAATCTGCCAGATAAATGGATTTTGGAGCTGGATTTAATAAAAAATTTATATTTATTTACTTAGTGTGGTTAACAAAACAGAGCTGCCAGGCTTATTTATATCACAAATTTATCAAGTTTATTGATTTGTTAATCAATTGCTAGTGTCAATGTTTATTCAAAACCCTGTTTGACTGAAGAAATTTACCAAAATTTGGCATTTCAACACGACAATCTGCCAGATAAATGGATTTTGGAGCTGGATTTAATTCAAAATTTATATTTATTTTCTTAGTGTGGTTAACAAAACAGAGCTGCCAGGCTTATTTATATCAATAATTATTCAAGTTTATTGAATTGTTAATCAATTGCTAGTGTCAATGTATCTTCAAAACCCTGTTTGACTGAAGAAATTTACCAAAATTTGGCATTTCAACACGGCAATCTGCCAGATAAATGGATTTTGGAGCTGGAATTAATTCAAAATATATATTTATTTTCTTATTGTGGTAAACAAAACAGAGCTGCCAGGCTTATTTATATCAATAATTATTCAAGTTTATTGATTTGTTAATCAATTGCTAGTGTCAATGTATCTTCAAAACCCTGTTTGACTGAAGAAATTTACCAAAATTTGGCTTTTCAACACGGCAATCTGCCAGATATATGTATTTTGGAGCTGGAATTAATTCAAAATTTATATTTATTTTCTTAATGTGGTTAACAAAACAGAGCTGCCAGGCTTATTCATATCAATAATTATTCAAGTTTATTGAATTGTTAATCAATTGCTAGTGTCAATGTATCTTCAAAACCCTGTTTGACTGAAGAAATTTACCAAAATTGGCATTTCAACACGGCAATCTGCCAGATAAATGGATTTTGGAGCTGGAAATATTCATAATTCTTAAGAATTAATTTAAAATTTATATTTATTTTCTTAGTGTGGTTAACAAAACAGAGCTGCCAGGCTTATATATATGAATAATTATTCAAGTTTATTGATTTGTTTATCAATTGCTAGTGTCAATGTTTATTCGAAACCCTGTTTGACTGAAGAAATTTACCAAAATTTGGCATTTCAACACGGCAATCTGCCAGATATATGTATTTTGGAGCTGGAATTAATTCAAAATTTATATTTATTTTCTTAATGTGGTTAACAAAACAGAGCTGCCAGGCTTATTCATATCAATTATTATTCAAGTTTATTGAATTGTTAATCAATTGCTAGTGTCAATGTATCTTCAAAACCCTGTTTGACTGACGAAATTTACTAAAATTTGGCATTTCAACACGGCAATCTGCCAGATATATGTATTTTGGAGCTGGAATTAATTCAAAATTTATATTTATTTTCTTAATGTGGTTAACAAAACAGAGCTGCCAGGCTTATTCATATCAATTATTATTCAAGTTTATTGAATTGTTAATCAATTGCTAGTGTCAATGTATCTTCAAAACCCTGTTTGACTGACGAAATTTACTAAAATTTGGCATTTCAACACGACAATCTGCCAGATAAATGGATTTTGGAGCTGGATTTAATTCAAAATTTATATTTATTTTCTTAGTGTGGTTAACAAAACAGAGCTGCCAGGCTTATTTATATCAATAATTATTCAAGTTTATTAAATTGTTAATCAATTGCTAGTGTCAATGTATCTTCAAAACCCTGTTTGACTGAAGAAATTTACCAAAATTTGGCATTTCAACACGGCAATCTGCCAGATAAATGGATTTTGGAGCTGGAAATATTCATTATTCTTAAGAATTAATTCAAAATTTATATTTATTTTCTTAGTGTGGTTAACAAAACAGAGCTGCCAGGCTTGTTTATATCAATAAGTATTCAAGTTTATTGATTTGTTAATCAATTGCTAGTGTCATTGTATCTTCAAAACCCTGTTTGACTGAAGAAATTTACCAAAATTTGGCATTTCAACACGGCAATCTGCCAGATATATGTATTTTGGAGCTGGAATTAATTCAAAATTTATATTTATTTTCTTAATGTGGTTAACAAAACAGAGCTGCCAGGCTTATTCATATCAATTATTATTCAAGTTTATTGAATTGTTAATCAATTGCTAGTGTCAATGTATCTTCAAAACCCTGTTTGACTGACGAAATTTACTAAAATTTGGCATTTCAACACGGCAATCTGCCAGATATATGTATTTTGGAGCTGGAATTAATTCAAAATTTATATTTATTTTCTTAATGTGGTTAACAAAACAGAGCTGCCAGGCTTATTCATATCAATAATTATTCAAGTTTATTGAATTATTAATCAATTGCTAGTGTCAATGTAACTTCAAAACCCTGTTTGACTGACGAAATTTACTAAAATTTGGCATTTCAACACGGCAATCTGCCAGATAAATGGATTTTGGAGCTGGAATTAATTCAAAATATATATTTATTTTCTTATTGTGGTTAACAAAACAGAGCTGCCAGGCTTATTTATATCAATAATTATTCAAGTTTATTGATTTGTTAATCAATTGCTAGTGTCAATGTTTATTCAAAACCCTGTTTGACTGAAGAAATTTACCAAAATTTGGCATTTCAACACGACAATCTGCCAGATAAATGGATTTTGGAGCTGGATTTAATTCAAAATTTATATTTATTTTCTTAGTGTGGTTAACAAAACAGAGCTGCCAGGCTTATTTATATCAATAATTATTCAAGTTTATTAAATTGTTAATCAATTGCTAGTGTCAATGTATCTTCAAAACCCTGTTTGACTGAAGAAATTTACCAAAATTTGGCATTTCAACACGGCAATCTGCCAGATAAATGGATTTTGGAGCTGGAAATATTCATTATTCTTAAGAATTAATTCAAAATTTATATTTATTTTCTTAGTGTGGTTAACAAAACAGAGCTGCCAGGCTTGTTTATATCAATAAATATTCAAGTTTATTGATTTGTTAATCAATTGCTAGTGTCAATGTATCTTCAAAACCCTGTTTGACTGAAGAAATTTACCAAAATTTGGCATTTCAACACGGCAATCTGCCAGATAAATGGATTTTGGAGCTGGAATTAATTCAAAATATATATTTATTTTCTTATTGTGGTTAACAAAACAGAGCTGCCAGGCTTATTTATATCAATAATTATTCAAGTTTATTGATTTGTTAATCAATTGCTAGTGTCAATGTATCTTCAAAACCCTGTTTGACTGAAGAAATTTACCAAAATTTGGCTTTTCAACACGGCAATCTGCCAGATATATATATTTTGGAGCTGGAATTAATTCAAAATTTATATTTATTTTCTTAATGTGTTTAACAAAACAGAGCTGCCAGGCTTATTCATATCAATAATTATTCAAGTTTATTGAATTGTTAATCAATTGCTAGTGTCAATGTATCTTCAAAACCCTGTTTGACTGAAGAAATTTACCAAAATTGGCATTTCAACACGGCAATCTGCCAGATAAATGGATTTTGGAGCTGGAAATATTCATAATTCTTAAGAATTAATTTAAAATTTATATTTATTTTCTTAGTGTGGTTAACAAAACAGAGCTGCCAGGCTTATATATATGAATAATTATTCAAGTTTATTGATTTGTTATCAATTGCTAGTGTCAATGTATCTTCAAAATCCTGTTTGACTGAAGAAATTTACCAAAATTTGGCATTTCAACACTACAATCTGCCAGATAAATGGATTTTGGAGCTGGAATTAATTCAAAATTTATATTTATTTTCTTAATGTGGTTAACAAAACAGAGCTGCCAGGCTTATTTATATCAATAATTATTCAAGTTTATTGATTTGTTTATCAATTGCTAGTGTCAATGTTTATTCAAAACCCTGTTTGACTGAAGAAATTTACCAAAATTTGGCATTTCAACACGACAATCTGCCAGATAAATGGATTTTGGAGCTGGATTTAATTCAAAATTTATATTTATTTTCTTATTGTGGTTAACAAAACAGAGCTGCCAGGCTTATTTATATCAATAATTATTCAAGTTTATTGATTTGTTAATCAATTGCTAGTGTCAATGTATCTTCAAAACCCTGTTTGACTGAAGAAATTTACCAAAATTTGGCTTTTCAACACGGCAATCTGCCAGATATATGTATTTTGGAGCTGGAATTAATTCAAAATTTATATTTATTTTCTTAATGTGGTTAACAAAACAGAGCTGCCAGGCTTATTCATATCAATAATTATTCAAGTTTATTGAATTGTTAATCAATTGCTAGTGTCAATGTATCTTCAAAACCCTGTTTGACTGAAGAAATTTACCAAAATTGGCATTTCAACACGGCAATCTGCCAGATAAATGGATTTTGGAGCTGGAAATATTCATAATTCTTAAGAATTAATTTAAAATTTATATTTATTTTCTTAGTGTGGTTAACAAAACAGAGCTGCCAGGCTTATATATATGACTAATTATTCAAGTTTATTGATTTGTTATCAATTGCTAGTGTCAATGTATCTTCAAAATCCTGTTTGACTGAAGAAATTTACCAAAATTTGGCATTTCAACACTACAATCTGCCAGATAAATGGATTTTGGAGCGGGAATTAATTCAAAATTTATATTTATTTTCTTAATGTGGTTAACAAAACAGAGCTGCCAGGCTTATTTATATCAATAATTATTCAAGTTTATTGATTTGTTTATCAATTGCTAGTGTCAATGTTTATTCAAAACCCTGTTTGACTGAAGAAATTTACCAAAATTTGGCATTTCAACTCGACAATCTGCCAGATAAATGGATTTTGGAGCTGGATTTAATAAAAAATTTATATTTATTTACTTAGTGTGGTTAACAAAACAGAGCTGCCAGGCTTATTTATATCACAAATTTATCAAGTTTATTGATTTGTTAATCAATTGCTAGTGTCAATGTTTATTCAAAACCCTGTTTGACTGAAGAAATTTACCAAAATTTGGCATTTCAACACGACAATCTGCCAGATAAATGGATTTTGGAGCTGGATTTAATTCAAAATTTATATTTATTTTCTTAGTGTGGTTAACAAAACAGAGCTGCCAGGCTTATTTATATCAATAATTATTCAAGTTTATTGAATTGTTAATCAATTGCTAGTGTCAATGTATCTTCAAAACCCTGTTTGACTGAAGAAATTTACCAAAATTTGGCATTTCAACACGGCAATCTGCCAGATAAATGGATTTTGGAGCTGGAATTAATTCAAAATATATATTTATTTTCTTATTGTGGTAAACAAAACAGAGCTGCCAGGCTTATTTATATCAATAATTATTCAAGTTTATTGATTTGTTAATCAATTGCTAGTGTCAATGTATCTTCAAAACCCTGTTTGACTGAAGAAATTTACCAAAATTTGGCTTTTCAACACGGCAATCTGCCAGATATATGTATTTTGGAGCTGGAATTAATTCAAAATTTATATTTATTTTCTTAATGTGGTTAACAAAACAGAGCTGCCAGGCTTATTCATATCAATAATTATTCAAGTTTATTGAATTTTTAATCAATTGCTAGTGTCAATGTATCTTCAAAACCCTGTTTGACTGAAGAAATTTACCAAAATTGGCATTTCAACACGGCAATCTGCCAGATAAATGGATTTTGGAGCTGGAAATATTCATAATTCTTAAGAATTAATTTAAAATTTATATTTATTTTCTTAGTGTGGTTAACAAAACAGAGCTGCCAGGCTTATATATATGAATAATTATTCAAGTTTATTGATTTGTTTATCAATTGCTAGTGTCAATGTTTATTCGAAACCCTGTTTGACTGAAGAAATTTACCAAAATTTGGCATTTCAACACGACAATCTGCCAAATAAATGGATTTTGGAGCTGGATTTAATTCAAAATTTATATTTATTTTCTTATTGTGGTTAACAAAACAGAGCTGCCAGGCTTATTTATATCAATAATTATTCAAGTTTATTGATTTTTTAATCAATTGCTAGTGTCAATGTATCTTCAAAACCCTGTTTGACTGAAGAAATTTACCAAAATTTGGCTTTTCAACACGGCAATCTGCCAGATATATGTATTTTGGAGCTGGAATTAATTCAAAATTTATATTTATTTTCTTAATGTGGTTAACAAAACAGAGCTGCCAGGCTTATTCATATCAATAATTATTCAAGTTTATTGATTTGTTAATCAATTGCTAGTGTCAATGTATCTTCAAAACCCTGTTTGACTGAAGAAATTTACCAAAATTGGCATTTCAACACGGCAATCTGCCAGATAAATGGATTTTGGAGCTGGAAATATTCATAATTCTTAAGAATTAATTTAAAATTTATATTTATTTTCTTAGTGTGGTTAACAAAACAGAGCTGCCAGGCTTATATATATGAATAATTATTCAAGTTTATTGATTTGTTATCAATTGCTAGTGTCAATGTATCTTCAAAATCCTGTTTGACTGAAGAAAGTTACCAAAATTTGGCATTTCAACACTACAATCTCCCAGATAAATGGATTTTGGAGCTGGAATTAATTCAAAATTTATATTTATTTTCTTAATGTGGTTAACAAAACAGAGCTGCCAGGCTTATTTATATCAATAATTATTCAAGTTTATTGATTTGTTTATCAATTGCTAGTGTCAATGTATCTTCAAAACCCTGTTTGACTGAAGAAATTTACCAAAATTTGGCATTTCAACTCGACAATCTGCCAGATAAATGGATTTTGGAGCTGGATTTAATAAAAAATTTATATTTATTTTCTTAGTGTGGTTAACAAAACAGAGCTGCCAGGCTTATTTATATCACAAATTTATCAAGTTTATTGATTTGTTAATCAATTGCTAGTGTCAATGTTTATTCAAAACCCTGTTTGACTGAAGAAATTTACCAAAATTTGGCATTTCAACACGACAATCTGCCAGATAAATGGATTTTGGAGCTGGATTTAATTCAAAATTTATATTTATTTTCTTAGTGTGGTTAACAAAACAGAGCTGCCAGGCTTATTTATATCAATAATTATTCAAGTTTATTGAATTGTTAATCAATTGCTAGTGTCAATGTATCTTCAAAACCCTGTTTGACTGAAGAAATTTACCAAAATTTGGCATTTCAACACGGCAATCTGCCAGATAAATGGATTTTGGAGCTGGAATTAATTCAAAATATATATTTATTTTCTTATTGTGGTAAACAAAACAGAGCTGCCAGGCTTATTTATATCAATAATTATTCAAGTTTATTGTTTTGTTAATCAATTGCTAGTGTCAATGTATCTTCAAAACCCTGTTTGACTGAAGAAATTTACCAAAATTTGGCTTTTCAACACGGCAATCTGCCAGATATATGTATTTTGGAGCTGGAATTAATTCAAAATTTATATTTATTTTCTTAATGTGGTTAACAAAACAGAGCTGCCAGGCTTATTCATATCAATAATTATTCAAGTTTATTGAATTGTTAATCAATTGCTAGTGTCAATGTATCTTCAAAACCCTGTTTGACTGAAGAAATTTACCAAAATTTGGCATTTCAACACGGCAATCTGCCAGATAAATGGATTTTGGAGCTGGAATTAATTCAAAATATATATTTATTTTCTTATTGTGGTAAACAAAACAGAGCTGCCAGGCTTATTTATATCAATAATTATTCAAGTTTATTGATTTGTTAATCAATTGCTAGTGTCAATGTATCTTCAAAACCCTGTTTGACTGAAGAAATTTACCAAAATTTGGCTTTTCAACACGGCAATCTGCCAGATATATGTATTTTGGAGCTGGAATTAATTCAAAATTTATATTTATTTTCTTAATGTGGTTAACAAAACAGAGCTGCCAGGCTTATTCATATCAATAATTATTCTAGTTTATTGAATTGTTAATCAATTGCTAGTGTCAATGTATCTTCAAAACCCTGTTTGACTGAAGAAATTTACCAAAATTGGCATTTCAACACTACAATCTCCCAGATAAATGGATTTTGGAGCTGGAATTAATTCAAAATTTATATTTATTTTCTTAGTGTGGTTAACAAAACAGAGCTGCCAGGCTTATATATATGAATAATTATTCAAGTTTATTGATTTGTTATCAATTGCTAGTGTCAATGTATCTTCAAAATCCTGTTTGACTGAAGAAATTTACCAAAATTTGGAATTTCAACACTACAATCTGCCAGATAAATGGATTTTGGAGCTGGATTTAATAAAAAATTTATATTTATTTTCTTAGTGTGGTTAACAAAACAGAGCTGCCAGGCTTATTTATATCACAAATTTATCAAGTTTATTGATTTGTTAATCAATTGCTAGTGTCAATGTTTATTCAAAACCCTGTTTGACTGAAGAAATTTACCAAAATTTGGCATTTCAACACGACAATCTGCCAGATAAATGGATTTTGGAGCTGGATTTAATTCAAAATTTATATTTATTTTCTTAGTGTGGTTAACAAAACAGAGCTGCCAGGCTTATTTATATCAATAATTATTCAAGTTTATTGAATTGTTAATCAATTGCTAGTGTCAATGTATCTTCAAAACCCTGTTTGACTGAAGAAATTTACCAAAATTTGGCATTTCAACACGGCAATCTGCCAGATAAATGGATTTTGGAGATGGAATTAATTCAAAATTTATATTTATTTTCTTAGTGTGGTTAACAAAACAGAGCTGCCAGGCTTGTTTTTATCAATAAATATTCAAGTTTATTGATTTGTTAAACAATTGCTAGTGTCAATGTATCTTCAAAACCCTGTTTGACTGAAGAAATTTACCAAAATTTGGCATTTCAACACGGCAATCTGCCAGATAAATGGATTTTGGAGCTGTAATTAATTCAAAATATATATTTATTTTCTTATTGTGGTTAACAAAACAGAGCTGCCAGTCTTATTTATATCAATAATTATTCAAGTTTATTGATTTGTTAATCAATTGCTAGTGTCAATGTATCTTCAAAACCCTGTTTGACTGAAGAAATTTACCAAAATTTGGCATTTCAACACGGCAATCTGCCAGATATATGTATTTTGGAGCTGGAATTAATTCAAAATTTATATTTATTTTCTTAATGTGGTTAACAAAACAGAGCTGCCAGGCTTATTCATATCAATAATTATTCAAGTTTATTGAATTGTTAATCATTTGCTAGTGTCAATGTATCTTCAAAACCCTGTTTGACTGAAGAAATTTACCAAAATTTGGCATTTCAACACGGCAATCTGCCAGATAAATGGATTTTGGAGATGGAATTAATTCAAAATTTATATTTATTTTCTTAGTGTGGTTAACAAAACCGAGCTGCCAGGCTTGTTTATATCAATAAATATTCAAGTTTATTGATTTGTTAATCAATTGCTAGTGTCATTGTATCTTCAAAACCCTGTTTGACTGAAGAAATTTACCAAAATTTGGCATTTCAACACGGCAATTGCCAGATAAATGGATTTTGGAGCTGGAATTAATTCAAAATATATATTTATTTTCTTAATGTGGTTAACAAAACAGAGCTGCCAGGCTTATTCATATCAATTATTATTCAAGTTTATTGAATTGTTAATCAATTGCTAGTGTCAATGTATCTTCAAAACCCTGTTTGACTGACGAAATTTACTAAAATTTGGCATTTCAACACGGCAATCTGCCAGATATATGTATTTTGGAGCTGGAATTAATTCAAAATTTATATTTATTTTCTTAATGTGGTTAACAAAACAGAGCTGCCAGGCTTATTCATATCAATAATTATTCAAGTTTATTGATTTGTTAATCAATTGCTAGTGTCAATGTATCTTCAAAACCCTGTTTGACTGAAGAAATTTACTAAAATTTGGCATTTCAACACGGCAATCTGCCAGATAAATGGATTTTGGAGCTGGAATTAATTCAAAATATATATTTATTTTCTTATTGTGGTTAACAAAACAGAGCTGCCAGGCTTATTTATATCAATAATTATTCAAGTTTATTGATTTGTTAATCAATTGCTAGTGTCAATGTTTATTCAAAACCCTGTTTGACTGAAGAAATTTACCAAAATTTGGCATTTCAACACGACAATCTGCCAGATAAATGGATTTTGGAGCTGGATTTAATTCAAAATTTATATTTATTTTCTTAGTGTGGTTAACAAAACAGAGCTGCCAGGCTTATTTATATCAATAATTATTCAAGTTTATTAAATTGTTAATCAATTGCTAGTGTCAATGTATCTTCAAAACCCTGTTTGACTGAAGAAATTTACCAAAATTTGGTATTTCAACACGGCAATCTGCCAGATAAATGGATTTTGGAGCTGGAAATATTCATTATTCTTAAGAATTAATTCAAAATTTATATTTATTTTCTTAGTGTGGTTAACAAAACAGAGCTGCCAGGCTTGTTTATATCAATAAATATTCAACTTTATTGATTTGTTAATCAATTGCTAGTGTCAATGTATCTTCAAAACCCTGTTTGACTGAAGAAATTTACCAAAATTTGGCATTTCAACACGGCAATCTGCCAGATAAATGGATTTTGGAGCTGGAATTAATTCAAAATATATATTTATTTTCTTATTGTGGTTAACAAAACAGAGCTGCCAGGCTTATTTATATCAATAATTATTCAAGTTTATTGATTTGTTTATCAATTGCTAGTGTCAATGTTTATTCAAAACCCTGTTTGACTGAAGAAATTTACCAAAATTTGGCATTTCAACACGACAATCTGCCAGATAAATGGATTTTGGAGATGGAATTAATTCAAAATTTATATTTATTTTCTTAGTGTGGTTAACAAAACCGAGCTGCCAGGCTTGTTTATATCAATAAATATTCAAGTTTATTGATTTGTTAATCAATTGCTAGTGTCATTGTATCTTCAAAACCCTGTTTGACTGAAGAAATTTACCAAAATTTGGCATTTCAACACGGCAATTGCCAGATAAATGGATTTTGGAGCTGGAAATATTCATTATTCTTAAGAATTAATTCAAAATTTATATTTATTTTCTTAGTGTGGTTAACAAAACAGAGCTGCCAGGCTTATTTATATCAATAATTAATCAAGTTTATTAAATTGTTAATCAATTGCTAGTGTCAATGTATCTTCAAAACCCTGTTTGACTGAAGAAATTTACCAAAATTTGGCTTTTTAACACGGCAATCTGCCAGATATATGTATTTTGGAGCTGGAATTAATTCAAAATTTATATTTATTTTCTTAATGTGGTTAACAAAACAGAGCTGCCAGGCTTATTCATATCAATAATTATTCAAGTTTATTGAATTGTTAATCAATTGCTAGTGTCAATGTATCTTCAAAACCCTGTTTGACTGAAGAAATTTACCAAAATTGGCATTTCAACACGGCAATCTGCCAGATAAATGGATTTTGGAACTGGAAATATTCATAATTCTTAAGAATTAATTTAAAATTTATATTTATTTTCTTAGTGTGGTTAACAAAACAGAGCTGCCAGGCTTATATATATGAATAATTATTCAAGTTTATTGATTTGTTATCAATTGCTAGTGTCAATGTATCTTCAAAATCCTGTTTGACTGAAGAAATTTACCAAAATTTGGCATTTCAACACTACAATCTGCCAGATAAATGGATTTTGGAGCTGGAATTAATTCAAAATTTATATTTATTTTCTTAATGTGGTTAACAAAACAGAGCTGCCAGGCTTATTTATATCAATAATTATTCAAGTTTATTGATTTGTTTATCAATTGCTAGTGTCAATGTTTATTCAAAACCCTGTTTGACTTAAGAAATTTACCAAAATTTGGCATTTCAACTCGACAATCTGCCAGATAAATGGATTTTGGAGCTGGATTTAATAAAAAATTTATATTTATTTTCTTAGTGTGGTTAACAAAACAGAGCTGCCAGGCTTATTTATATCACAAATTTATCAAGTTTATTGATTTGTTAATCAATTGCTAGTGTCAATGTTTATTCAAAACCCTGTTTGACTGAAGAAATTTACCAAAATTTGGCATTTCAACACGACAATCTGCCAGATAAATGGATTTTGGAGCTGGATTTAATTCAAAATTTATATTTATTTTCTTAGTGTGGTTAACAAAACAGAGCTGCCAGGCTTATTTATATCAATAATTATTCAAGTTTATTGAATTGGTAATCAATTGCTAGTGTCAATGTATCTTCAAAACCCTGTTTGACTGAAGAAATTTACCAAAATTTGGCATTTCAACACGGCAATCTGCCAGATAAATGGATTTTGGAGCTGGAAATATTCATTATTCTTAAGAATTAATTCAAAATTTATATTTATTTTCTTAGTGTGGTTAACAAAACAGAGCTGCCAGGCTTGTTTATATCAATAAATATTCAAGTTTATTGATTTGTTAATCAATTGCTAGTGTCAATGTATCTTCAAAACCCTGTTTGACTGAAGAAATTTACCAAAATTTGGCATTTCAACACGGCAATCTGCCAGATAAATGGATTTTGGAGCTGGAATTAATTCAAAATATATATTTATTTTCTTATTGTGGTTAACAAAACAGAGCTGCCAGGCTTATTTATATCAATAATTATTCAAGTTTATTGATTTGTTAATCAATTGCTAGTGTCAATGTATCTTCAAAACCCTGTTTGACTGAAGAAATTTACCAAAATTTGGCTTTTCAACACGGCAATCTGCCAGATATATGTATTTTGGAGCTGGAATTAATTCAAAATTTATATTTATTTTCTTAATGTGGTTAACAAAACAGAGCTGCCAGGCTTATTCATATCAATAATTATTCAAGTTTATTGAATTGTTAATCAATTGCTAGTGTCAATGTATCTTCAAAACCCTGTTTGACTGAAGAAATTTACCAAAATTGGCATTTCAACACGGCAATCTGCCAGATAAATGGATTTTGGAGCTGGAATTAATTCAAAATTTATATTTATTTTCTTAATGTGGTTAACAAAACAGAGCTGCCAGGCTTATTTATATCAATAATTATTCAAGTTTATTGATTTGTTTATCAATTGCTAGTGTCAATGTTTATTCAAAACCCTGTTTGACTGAAGAAATTTACCAAAATTTGGCATTTCAACTCGACAATCTGCCAGATAAATGGATTTTGGAGCTGGATTTAATAAAAAATTTATATTTATTTTCTTAGTGTGGTTAACAAAACAGAGCTGCCAGGCTTATTTATATCACAAATTTATCAAGTTTATTGATTTGTTAATCAATTGCTAGTGTCAATGTTTATTCAAAACCCTGTTTGACTGAAGAAATTTACCAAAATTTGGCATTTCAACACGACAATCTGCCAGATAAATGGATTTTGGAGCTGGATTTAATTCAAAATTTATATTTATTTTCTTAGTGTGGTTAACAAAACAGAGCTGCCAGGCTTATTTATATCAATAATTATTCAAGTTTATTGATTTGTTAATCAATTGCTAGTGTCATTGTATCTTCAAAACCCTGTTTGACTGAAGAAATTTACCAAAATTTGGCATTTCAACACGGCAATTGCCAGATAAATGGATTTTGGAGCTGGAATTAATTCAAAATATATATTTATTTTCTTAATGTGGTTAACAAAACAGAGCTGCCAGGCTTATTCATATCAATTATTATTCAAGTTTATTGAATTGTTAATCAATTGCTAGTGTCAATGTATCTTCAAAACCCTGTTTGACTGACGAAATTTACTAAAATTTGGCATTTCAACACGGCAATCTGCCAGATATATGTATTTTGGAGCTGGAATTAATTCAAAATTTATATTTATTTTCTTAATGTGGTTAACAAAACAGAGCTGCCAGGCTTATTCATATCAATAATTATTCAAGTTTATTGATTTGTTAATCAATTGCTAGTGTCAATGTATCTTCAAAACCCTGTTTGACTGAAGAAATTTACTAAAATTTGGCATTTCAACACGGCAATCTGCCAGATAAATGGATTTTGGAGCTGGAATTAATTCAAAATATATATTTATTTTCTTATTGTGGTTAACAAAACAGAGCTGCCAGGCTTATTTATATCAATAATTATTAAAGTTTATTGATTTGTTAATCAATTGCTAGTGTCAATGTTTATTCAAAACCCTGTTTGACTGAAGAAATTTACCAAAATTTGGCATTTCAACACGACAATCTGCCAGATAAATGGATTTTGGAGCTGGATTTAATTCAAAATTTATATTTATTTTCTTAGTGTGGTTAACAAAACAGAGCTGCCAGGCTTATTTATATCAATAATTATTCAAGTTTATTAAATTGTTAATCAATTGCTAGTGTCAATGTATCTTCAAAACCCTGTTTGACTGAAGAAATTTACCAAAATTTGGCATTTCAACACGGCAATCTGCCAGATAAATGGATTTTGGAGCTGGAAATATTCATTATTCTTAAGAATTAATTCAAAATTTATATTTATTTTCTTAGTGTGGTTAACAAAACAGAGCTGCCAGGCTTGTTTATATCAATAAATATTCAAGTTTATTGATTTGTTAATCAATTGCTAGTGTCAATGTATCTTCAAAACCCTGTTTGACTGAAGAAATTTACCAAAATTTGGCATTTCAACACGGCAATCTGCCAGATAAATGGATTTTGGAGCTGGAATTAATTCAAAATATATATTTATTTTCTTATTGTGGTTAACAAAACAGAGCTGCCAGGCTTATTTATATCAATAATTATTCAAGTTTATTGATTTGTTTATCAATTGCTAGTGTCAATGTTTATTCAAAACCCTGTTTGACTGAAGAAATTTACCAAAATTTGGCATTTCAACACGACAATCTGCCAGATAAATGGATTTTGGAGATGGAATTAATTCAAAATTTATATTTATTTTCTTAGTGTGGTTAACAAAACCGAGCTGCCAGGCTTGTTTATATCAATAAATATTCAAGTTTATTGATTTGTTAATCAATTGCTAGTGTCATTGTATCTTCAAAACCCTGTTTGACTGAAGAAATTTACCAAAATTTGGCATTTCAACACGGCAATTGCCAGATAAATGGATTTTGGAGCTGGAAATATTCATTATTCTTAAGAATTAATTCAAAATTTATATTTATTTTCTTAGTGTGGTTAACAAAACAGAGCTGCCAGGCTTATTTATATCAATAATTAATCAAGTTTATTAAATTGTTAATCAATTGCTAGTGTCAATGTATCTTCAAAACCCTGTTTGACTGAAGAAATTTACCAAAATTTGGCTTTTTAACACGGCAATCTGCCAGATATATGTATTTTGGAGCTGGAATTAATTCAAAATTTATATTTATTTTCTTAATGTGGTTAACAAAACAGAGCTGCCAGGCTTATTCATATCAATAATTATTCAAGTTTATTGAATTGTTAATCAATTGCTAGTGTCAATGTATCTTCAAAACCCTGTTTGACTGAAGAAATTTACCAAAATTGGCATTTCAACACGGCAATCTGCCAGATAAATGGATTTTGGAGCTGGAAATATTCATAATTCTTAAGAATTAATTTAAAATTTATATTTATTTTCTTAGTGTGGTTAACAAAACAGAGCTGCCAGGCTTATATATATGAATAATTATTCAAGTTTATTGATTTGTTATCAATTGCTAGTGTCAATGTATCTTCAAAATCCTGTTTGACTGAAGAAATTTACCAAAATTTGGCATTTCAACACTACAATCTGCCAGATAAATGGATTTTGGAGCTGGAATTAATTCAAAATTTATATTTATTTTCTTAATGTGGTTAACAAAACAGAGCTGCCAGGCTTATTTATATCAATAATTATTCAAGTTTATTGATTTGTTTATCAATTGCTAGTGTCAATGTTTATTCAAAACCCTGTTTGACTGAAGAAATTTACCAAAATTTGGCATTTCAACTCGACAATCTGCCAGATAAATGGATTTTGGAGCTGGATTTAATAAAAAATTTATATTTATTTTCTTAGTGTGGTTAACAAAACAGAGCTGCCAGGCTTATTTATATCACAAATTTATCAAGTTTATTGATTTGTTAATCAATTGCTAGTGTCAATGTTTATTCAAAACCCTGTTTGACTGAAGAAATTTACCAAAATTTGGCATTTCAACACGACAATCTGCCAGATAAATGGATTTTGGAGCTGGATTTAATTCAAAATTTATATTTATTTTCTTAGTGTGGTTAACAAAACAGAGCTGCCAGGCTTATTTATATCAATAATTATTCAAGTTTATTGAATTGGTAATCAATTGCTAGTGTCAATGTATCTTCAAAACCCTGTTTGACTGAAGAAATTTACCAAAATTGGCATTTCAACACGGCAATCTGCCAGATAAATGGATTTTGGAGCTGGAAATATTCATTATTCTTAAGAATTAATTCAAAATTTATATTTATTTTCTTAGTGTGGTTAACAAAACAGAGCTGCCAGGCTTGTTTATATCAATAAATATTCAAGTTTATTGATTTGTTAATCAATTGCTAGTGTCAATGTATCTTCAAAACCCTGTTTGACTGAAGAAATTTACCAAAATTTGGCATTTCAACACGGCAATCTGCCAGATAAATGGATTTTGGAGCTGGAATTAATTCAAAATATATATTTATTTTCTTATTGTGGTTAACAAAACAGAGCTGCCAGGCTTATTTATATCAATAATTATTCAAGTTTATTGATTTGTTAATCAATTGCTAGTGTCAATGTATCTTCAAAACCCTGTTTGACTGAAGAAATTTACCAAAATTTGGCTTTTCAACACGGCAATCTGCCAGATATATGTATTTTGGAGCTGGAATTAATTCAAAATTTATATTTATTTTCTTAATGTGGTTAACAAAACAGAGCTGCCAGGCTTATTCATATCAATAATTATTCAAGTTTATTGAATTGTTAATCAATTGCTAGTGTCAATGTATCTTCAAAACCCTGTTTGACTGAAGAAATTTACCAAAATTGGCATTTCAACACGGCAATCTGCCAGATAAATGGATTTTGGAGCTGGAATTAATTCAAAATTTATATTTATTTTCTTAATGTGGTTAACAAAACAGAGCTGCCAGGCTTATTTATATCAATAATTATTCAAGTTTATTGATTTGTTTATCAATTGCTAGTGTCAATGTTTATTCAAAACCCTGTTTGACTGAAGAAATTTACCAAAATTTGGCATTTCAACTCGACAATCTGCCAGATAAATGGATTTTGGAGCTGGATTTAATAAAAAATTTATATTTATTTTCTTAGTGTGGTTAACAAAACAGAGCTGCCAGGCTTATTTATATCACAAATTTATCAAGTTTATTGATTTGTTAATCAATTGCTAGTGTCAATGTTTATTCAAAACCCTGTTTGACTGAAGAAATTTACCAAAATTTGGCATTTCAACACGACAATCTGCCAGATAAATGGATTTTGGAGCTGGATTTAATTCAAAATTTATATTTATTTTCTTAGTGTGGTTAACAAAACAGAGCTGCCAGGCTTATTTATATCAATAATTATTCAAGTTTATTGAATTGTTAATCAATTGCTAGTGTCAATGTATCTTCAAAACCCTGTTTGACTGAAGAAATTTACCAAAATTTGGCATTTCAACACGGCAATCTGCCAGATAAATGGATTTTGGAGATGGAATTAATTCAAAATTTATATTTATTTTCTTAGTGTGGTTAACAAAACAGAGCTGCCAGGCTTGTTTTTATCAATAAATATTCAAGTTTATTGATTTGTTAAACAATTGCTAGTGTCAATGTATCTTCAAAACCCTGTTTGACTGAAGAAATTTACCAAAATTTGGCATTTCAACACGGCAATCTGCCAGATAAATGGATTTTGGAGCTGTAATTAATTCAAAATATATATTTATTTTCTTATTGTGGTTAACAAAACAGAGCTGCCAGGCTTATTTATATCAATAATTATTCAAGTTTATTGATTTGTTAATCAATTGCTAGTGTCAATGTATCTTCAAAACCCTGTTTGACTGAAGAAATTTACCAAAATTTGGCATTTCAACACGGCAATCTGCCAGATATATGTATTTTGGAGCTGGAATTAATTCAAAATTTATATTTATTTTCTTAATGTGGTTAACAAAACAGAGCTGCCAGGCTTATTCATATCAATAATTATTCAAGTTTATTGAATTGTTAATCATTTGCTAGTGTCAATGTATCTTCAAAACCCTGTTTGACTGAAGAAATTTACCAAAATTTGGCATTTCAACACGGCAATTGCCAGATAAATGGATTTTGGAGCTGGAATTAATTCAAAATATATATTTATTTTCTTAATGTGGTTAACAAAACAGAGCTGCCAGGCTTATTCATATCAATTATTATTCAAGTTTATTGAATTGTTAATCAATTGCTAGTGTCAATGTATCTTCAAAACCCTGTTTGACTGACGAAATTTACTAAAATTTGGCATTTCAACACGGCAATCTGCCAGATATATGTATTTTGGAGCTGGAATTAATTCAAAATGTATATTTATTTTCTTAATGTGGTTAACAAAACAGAGCTGCCAGGCTTATTCATATCAATAATTATTCAAGTTTATTGATTTGTTAATCAATTGCTAGTGTCAATGTATCTTCAAAACCCTGTTTGACTGAAGAAATTTACTAAAATTTGGCATTTCAACACGGCAATCTGCCAGATAAATGGATTTTGGAGCTGGAATTAATTCAAAATATATATTTATTTTCTTATTGTGGTTAACAAAACAGAGCTGCCAGGCTTATTTATATCAATAATTATTCAAGTTTATTGATTTGTTAATCAATTGCTAGTGTCAATGTTTATTCAAAACCCTGTTTGACTGAAGAAATTTACCAAAATTTGGCATTTCAACACGACAATCTGCCAGATAAATGGATTTTGGAGCTGGATTTAATTCAAAATTTATATTTATTTTCTTAGTGTGGTTAACAAAACAGAGCTGCCAGGCTTATTTATATCAATAATTATTCAAGTTTATTAAATTGTTAATCAATTGCTAGTGTCAATGTATCTTCAAAACCCTGTTTGACTGAAGAAATTTACCAAAATTTGGCATTTCAACACGGCAATCTGCCAGATAAATGGATTTTGGAGCTGGAAATATTCATTATTCTTAAGAATTAATTCAAAATTTATATTTATTTTCTTAGTGTGGTTAACAAAACAGAGCTGCCAGGCTTGTTTATATCAATAAATATTCAAGTTTATTGATTTGTTAATCAATTGCTAGTGTCAATGTATCTTCAAAACCCTGTTTGACTGAAGAAATTTACCAAAATTTGGCATTTCAACACGGCAATCTGCCAGATAAATGGATTTTGGAGCTGGAATTAATTCAAAATATATATTTATTTTCTTATTGTGGTTAACAAAACAGAGCTGCCAGGCTTATTTATATCAATAATTATTCAAGTTTATTGATTTGTTTATCAATTGCTAGTGTCAATGTTTATTCAAAACCCTGTTTGACTGAAGAAATTTACCAAAATTTGGCATTTCAACACGACAATCTGCCAGATAAATGGATTTTGGAGATGGAATTAATTCAAAATTTATATTTATTTTCTTAGTGTGGTTAACAAAACCGAGCTGCCAGGCTTGTTTATATCAATAAATATTCAAGTTTATTGATTTGTTAATCAATTGCTAGTGTCATTGTATCTTCAAAACCCTGTTTGACTGAAGAAATTTACCAAAATTTGGCATTTCAACACGGCAATTGCCAGATAAATGGATTTTGGAGCTGGAAATATTCATTATTCTTAAGAATTAATTCAAAATTTATATTTATTTTCTTAGTGTGGTTAACAAAACAGAGCTGCCAGGCTTATTTATATCAATAATTAATCAAGTTTATTAAATTGTTAATCAATTGCTAGTGTCAATGTATCTTCAAAACCCTGTTTGACTGAAGAAATTTACCAAAATTTGGCTTTTTAACACGGCAATCTGCCAGATATATGTATTTTGGAGCTGGAATTAATTCAAAATTTATATTTATTTTCTTAATGTGGTTAACAAAACAGAGCTGCCAGGCTTATTCATATCAATAATTATTCAAGTTTATTGAATTGTTAATCAATTGCTAGTGTCAATGTATCTTCAAAACCCTGTTTGACTGAAGAAATTTACCAAAATTGGCATTTCAACACGGCAATCTGCCAGATAAATGGATTTTGGAGCTGGAAATATTCATAATTCTTGAGAATTAATTTAAAATTTATATTTATTTTCTTAGTGTGGTTAACAAAACAGAGCTGCCAGGCTTATATATATGAATAATTATTCAAGTTTATTGATTTGTTATCAATTGCTAGTGTCAATGTATCTTCAAAATCCTGTTTGACTGAAGAAATTTACCAAAATTTGGCATTTCAACACTACAATCTGCCAGATAAATGGATTTTGGAGCTGGAATTAATTCAAAATTTATATTTATTTTCTTAATGTGGTTAACAAAACAGAGCTGCCAGGCTTATTTATATCAATAATTATTCAAGTTTATTGATTTGTTTATCAATTGCTAGTGTCAATGTTTATTCAAAACCCTGTTTGACTGAAGAAATTTACCAAAATTTGGCATTTCAACTCGACAATCTGCCAGATAAATGGATTTTGGAGCTGGATTTAATAAAAAATTTATATTTATTTTCTTAGTGTGGTTAACAAAACAGAGCTGCCAGGCTTATTTATATCACAAATTTATCAAGTTTATTGATTTGTTAATCAATTGCTAGTGTCAATGTTTATTCAAAACCCTGTTTGACTGAAGAAATTTACCAAAATTTGGCATTTCAACACGACAATCTGCCAGATAAATGGATTTTGGAGCTGGAAATATTCATTATTCTTAAGAATTAATTCAAAATTTATATTTATTTTCTTAGTGTGGTTAACAAAACAGAGCTGCCAGGCTTGTTTATATCAATAAATATTCAAGTTTATTGATTTGTTAATCAATTGCTAGTGTCAATGTATCTTCAAAACCCTGTTTGACTGAAGAAATTTACCAAAATTTGGCATTTCAACACGGCAATCTGCCAGATAAATGGATTTTGGAGCTGGAATTAATTCAAAATATATATTTATTTTCTTATTGTGGTTAACAAAACAGAGCTGCCAGGCTTATTTATATCAATAATTATTCAAGTTTATTGATTTGTTAATCAATTGCTAGTGTCAATGTATCTTCAAAACCCTGTTTGACTGAAGAAATTTACCAAAATTTGGCTTTTCAACACGGCAATCTGCCAGATATATGTATTTTGGAGCTGGAATTAATTCAAAATTTATATTTATTTTCTTAATGTGGTTAACAAAACAGAGCTGCCAGGCTTATTCATATCAATAATTATTCAAGTTTATTGAATTGTTAATCAATTGCTAGTGTCAATGTATCTTCAAAACCCTGTTTGACTGAAGAAATTTACGAAAATTGGCATTTCAACACGGCAATCTGCCAGATAAATGGATTTTGGAGCTGGAAATATTCATAATTCTTAAGAATTAATTTAAAATTTATATTTATTTTCTTAGTGTGGTTAACAAAACAGAGCTGCCAGGCTTATATATATGAATAATTATTCAAGTTTATTGATTTGTTATCAATTGCTAGTGTCAATGTATCTTCAAAATCCTGTTTGACTGAAGAAATTTACCAAAATTTGGCATTTCAACACTACAATCTGCCAGATAAATGGATTTTGGAGCTGGAATTAATTCAAAATTTATATTTATTTTCTTAATGTGGTTAACAAAACAGAGCTGCCAGGCTTATTTATATCAATAATTATTCAAGTTTATTGATTTGTTTATCAATTGCTAGTGTCAATGTTTATTCAAAACCCTGTTTGACTGAAGAAATTTACCAAAATTTGGCATTTCAACTCGACAATCTGCCAGATAAATAAATTTTGGAGCTGGATTTAATAAAAAATTTATATTTATTTTCTTAGTGTGGTTAACAAAACAGAGCTGCCAGGCTTATTTATATCACAAATTTATCAAGTTTATTGATTTGTTAATCAATTGCTAGTGTCAATGTTTATTCAAAACCCTGTTTGACTGAAGAAATTTACCAAAATTTGGCATTTCAACACGACAATCTGCCAGATAAATGGATTTTGGAGCTGGATTTAATTCAAAATTTATATTTATTTTCTTAGTGTGGTTAACAAAACAGAGCTGCCAGGCTTATTTATATCAATAATTATTCAAGTTTATTGAATTGTTAATCAATTGCTAGTGTCAATGTATCTTCAAAACCCTGTTTGACTGAAGAAATTTACCAAAATTTGGCATTTCAACACGGCAATCTGCCAGATAAATGGATTTTGGAGCTGGAATTAATTCAAAATATATATTTATTTTCTTATTGTGGTAAACAAAACAGAGCTGCCAGGCTTATTTATATCAATAATTATTCAAGTTTATTGATTTGTTAATCAATTGCTAGTGTCAATGTATCTTCAAAACCCTGTTTGACTGAAGAAATTAACCAAAATTTGGCATTTCAACACGGCAATCTGCCAGATAAATGGATTTTGGAGCTGGAAATATTCATAATTCTTAAGAATTAATTTAAAATTTATATTTATTTTCTTAGTGTGGTTAACAAAACAGAGCTGCCAGGCTTGTTTATATCAATAAATATTCAAGTTTATTGATTTGTTAATCAATTGCTAGTGTCAATGTATCTTCAAAACACTGTTTGACTGAAGAAATTTACGAAAATTGGCATTTCAACACGGCAATCTGCCAGATAAATGGATTTTGGAGCTGGAAATATTCATAATTCTTAAGAATTAATTTAAAATTTATATTTATTTTCTTAGTGTGGTTAACAAAACAGAGCTGCCAGGCTTATATATATGAATAATTATTCAAGTTTATTGATTTGTTATCAATTGCTAGTGTCAATGTATCTTCAAAATCCTGTTTGACTGAAGAAATTTACCAAAATTTGGCATTTCAACACTACAATCTGCCAGATAAATGGATTTTGGAGCTGGAATTAATTCAAAATTTATATTTATTTTCTTAATGTGGTTAACAAAACAGAGCTGCCAGGCTTATTTATATCAATAATTATTCAAGTTTATTGATTTGTTTATCAATTGCTAGTGTCAATGTTTATTCAAAACCCTGTTTGACTGAAGAAATTTACCAAAATTTGGCATTTCAACTCGACAATCTGCCAGATAAATGGATTTTGGAGCTGGATTTAATAAAAAATTTATATTTATTTTCTTAGTGTGGTTAACAAAACAGAGCTGCCAGGCTTATTTATATCACAAATTTATCAAGTTTATTGATTTGTTAATCAATTGCTAGTGTCAATGTTTATTCAAAACCCTGTTTGACTGAAGAAATTTACCAAAATTTGGCATTTCAACACGACAATCTGCCAGATAAATGGATTTTGGAGCTGGATTTAATTCAAAATTTATATTTATTTTCTTAGTGTGGTTAACAAAACAGAGCTGCCAGGCTTATTTATATCAATAATTATTCAAGTTTATTGAATTGTTAATCAATTGCTAGTGTCAATGTATCTTCAAAACCCTGTTTGACTGAAGAAATTTACCAAAATTTGGCATTTCAACACGGCAATCTGCCAGATAAATGGATTTTGGAGCTGGAATTAATTCAAAATATATATTTATTTTCTTATTGTGGTAAACAAAACAGAGCTGCCAGGCTTATTTATATCAATAATTATTCAAGTTTATTGATTTGTTAATCAATTGCTAGTGTCAATGTATCTTCAAAACCCTGTTTGACTGAAGAAATTAACCAAAATTTGGCATTTCAACACGGCAATCTGCCAGATAAATGGATTTTGGAGCTGGAAATATTCATAATTCTTAAGAATTAATTTAAAATTTATATTTATTTTCTTAGTGTGGTTAACAAAACAGAGCTGCCAGGCTTGTTTATATCAATAAATATTCAAGTTTATTGATTTGTTAATCAATTGCTAGTGTCAATGTATCTTCAAAACACTGTTTGACTGAAGAAATTTACCAAAATTTGGCATTTCAACACGGCAATCTGCCAGATAAATGGATTTTGGAGCTGGAATTAATTCAAAATTTATATTTATTTTCTTAATGTGGTTAACAAAACAGAGCTGCCAGGCTTATTCATATCAATAATTATTCAAGTTTATTGAATTGTTAATCAATTGCTAGTGTCAATGTATCTTCAAAACCCTGTTTGACTGAAGAAATTTACCAAAATTGGCATTTCAACACGGCAATCTGCCAGATAAATGGATTTTGGAGCTGGAAATATTCATAATTCTTAAGAATTAATTTAAAATTTATATTTATTTTCTTAGTGTGGTTAACAAAACAGAGCTGCCAGGCTTGTTTATATCAATAAATATTCAAGTTTATTGATTTGTTAATCAATTGCTAGTGTCAATGTATCTTCAAAACACTGTTTGACTGAAGAAATTTACCAAAATTTGGCATTTCAACACGGCAATCTGCCAGATAAATGGATTTTGGAGCTGGAAATATTCATAATTCTTAAGAATTAATTTAAAATTTATATTTATTTTCTTAGTGTGGTTAACAAAACAGAGCTGCCAGGCTTGTTTATATCAATAAATATTCAAGTTTATTGATTTGTTAATCAATTGCTAGTGTCAATGTATCTTCAAAACACTGTTTGACTGAAGAAATTTACCAAAATTTGGCATTTCAACACGGCAATCTGCCAGATAAATGGATTTTGGAGCTGGAATTATTTCAAAATATATATTTATTTTCTTATTGTGGTTAACAAAACAGAGCTGCCAGGCTTATTTATATCAATAATTATTCAAGTTTATTGATTTGTTAATCAATTGCTAGTGTCAATGTATCTTCAAAACCCTGTTTGACTGAAGAAATTGACCAAAATTTGGCATTTCAACACGGCAATCTGCCAGATAAATGGATTTTGGAGCTGGAATTAATTCAAAATTTATATTTATTTTCTTAATGTGGTTAACAAAACAGAGCTGCCAGGCTTATTCATATCAATAATTATTCAAGTTTATTGAATTGTTAATCAATTGCTAGTGTCAATGTATCTTCAAAACCCTGTTTGACTGAAGAAATTTACCAAAATTTGGCATTTCAACACGGCAATCTGCCAGATAAATGGATTTTGGAGCTGGAAATATTCATTATTCTTAAGAATTAATTCAAAATTTATATTTATTTTCTTAGTGTGGTTAACAAAACAGAGCTGCCAGGCTTGTTTATATCAATAAATATTCAAGTTTATTGATTTGTTAATCAATTGCTAGTGTCAATGTATCTTCAAAACCCTGTTTGACTGAAGAAATTTACCAAAATTTGGCATTTCAACACGGCAATCTGCCAGATAAATGGATTTTGGAGCTGGAATTAATTCAAAATATATATTTATTTTCTTATTGTGGTAAACAAAACAGAGCTGCCAGGCTTATTTATATCAATAATTATTCAAGTTTATTGATTTGTTAATCAATTGCTAGTGTCAATGTATCTTCAAAACCCTGTTTGACTGAAGAAATTTACCAAAATTTGGCTTTTCAACACGGCAATCTGCCAGATATATGTATTTTGGAGCTGGAATTAATTCAAAATTTATATTTATTTTCTTAATGTGGTTAACAAAACAGAGCTGCCAGGCTTGTTTATATCAATAAATATTCAAGTTTATTGATTTGTTAATCAATTGCTAGTGTCAATGTATCTTCAAAACACTGTTTGACTGAAGAAATTTACCAAAATTTGGCATTTCAACACGGCAATCTGCCAGATAAATGGATTTTGGAGCTGGAAATATTCATAATTCTTAGGAATTAATTTAAAATTTATATTTATTTTCTTAGTGTGGTTAACAAAACAGAGCTGCCAGGCCTCTTTTATATCAATAAATATTCAAGTTTATTGATTTGTTAATCAATTGCTAGTGTCAATGTATCTTCAAAACACTGTTTGACTGAAGAAATTTACCAAAATTTGGCATTTCAACACGGCAATCTGCCAGATAAATGGATTTTGGAGCTGGAATTAATTCAAAATATATATTTATTTTCTTATTGTGGTTAACAAAACAGAGCTGCCAGGCTTATTTATATCAATAATTATTCAAGTTTATTGATTTGTTAATCAATTGCTAGTGTCAATGTATCTTCAAAACCCTGTTTGACTGAAGAAATTGACCAAAATTTGGCATTTCAACACGGCAATCTGCCAGATAAATGGATTTTGGAGCTGGAATTAATTCAAAATTTATATTTATTTTCTTAATGTGGTTAACAAAACAGAGCTGCCAGGCTTATTCATATCAATAATTATTCAAGTTTATTGAATTGTTAATCAATTGCTAGTGTCAATGTATCTTCAAAACCCTGTTTGACTGAAGAAATTTACCAAAATTTGGCATTTCAACACGGCAATCTGCCAGATAAATGGATTTTGGAGCTGGAAATATTCATTATTCTTAAGAATTAATTCAAAATTTATATTTATTTTCTTAGTGTGGTTAACAAAACAGAGCTGCCAGGCTTGTTTATATCAATAAATATTCAAGTTTATTGATTTGTTAATCAATTGCTAGTGTCAATGTATCTTCAAAACCCTGTTTGACTGAAGAAATTTACCAAAATTTGGCATTTCAACACGGCAATCTGCCAGATAAATGGATTTTGGAGCTGGAAATATTCATTATTCTTAAGAATTAATTCAAAATTTATATTTATTTTCTTAGTGTGGTTAACAAAACAGAGCTGCCAGGCTTGTTTATATCAATAAATATTCAAGTTTATTGATTTGTTAATCAATTGCTAGTGTCAATGTATCTTCAAAACCCTGTTTGACTGAAGAAATTTACCAAAATTTGGCATTTCAACACGGCAATCTGCCAGATAAATGGATTTTGGAGCTGGAATTAATTCAAAATTTATATTTATTTTCTTAATGTGGTTAACAAAACAGAGCTGCCAGGCTTATTCATATCAATAATTATTCAAGTTTATTGAATTGTTAATCAATTGCTAGTGTCAATGTATCTTCAAAACCCTGTTTGACTGAAGAAATTTACCAAAATTTGGCATTTCAACACGGCAATCTGCCAGATAAATGGATTTTGGAGCTGGAATTAATTCAAAATATATATTTATTTTCTTATTGTGGTTAACAAAACAGAGCTGCCAGGCTTATTTATATCAATAATTATTCAAGTTTATTGATTTGTTAATCAATTGCTAGTGTCAATGTATCTTCAAAACCCTGTTTGACTGAAGAAATTGACCAAAATTTGGCATTTCAACACGGCAATCTGCCAGATAAATGGATTTTGGAGCTGGAATTAATTCAAAATATATATTTATTTTCTTATTGTGGTTAACAAAACAGAGCTGCCAGGCTTATTCATATCAATAATTATTCAAGTTTATTGAATTGTTAATCAATTGCTAGTGTCAATGTATCTTCAAAACCCTGTTTGACTGAAGAAATTTACCAAAATTTGGCATTTCAACACGGCAATCTGCCAGATAAATGGATTTTGGAGCTGGAAATATTCATTATTCTTAAGAATTAATTCAAAATTTATATTTATTTTCTTAGTGTGGTTAACAAAACAGAGCTGCCAGGCTTGTTTATATCAATAAATATTCAAGTTTATTGATTTGTTAATCAATTGCTAGTGTCAATGTATCTTCAAAACCCTGTTTGACTGAAGAAATTTACCAAAATTTGGCATTTCAACAGGGCAATCTGCCAGATAAATGGATTTTGGAGCTGGAATTAATTCAAAATTTATATTTATTTTCTTAATGTGGTAAACAAAACAGAGCTGCCAGGCTTATTTATATCAATAATTATTCAAGTTTATTGAATTGTTAATCAATTGCTAGTGTCAATGTATCTTCAAAACCCTGTTTGACTGAAGAAATTTACCAAAATTTGGCATTTCAACACGGCAATCTGCCAGATAAATGGATTTTGGAGCTGGAATTAATTCAAAATTTATATTTATTTTCTTAATGTGGTTAACAAAACAGAGCTGCCAGGCTTATTCATATCAATAATTATTCAATTTTATTGAATTGTTAATCAATTTCTAGTGTCAATGTATCTTCAAAACTCTGTTTGACTGAAGAAATTTACCAAAATTTGGCATTTCAACACGGCAATCTGCCAGATAAATGGATTTTGGAGCTGGAAATATTCATTATTCTTAAGAATTAATTCAAAATTTATATTTATTTTCTTAGTGTGGTTAACAAAACAGAGCTGCCAGGCTTGTTTATATCAATAAATATTCAAGTTTATTGATTTGTTAATCAATTGCTAGTGTCAATGTATCTTCAAAACCCTGTTTGACTGAAGAAATTTACCAAAATTTGGCATTTCAACACGGCAATCTGCCAGATAAATGGATTTTGGAGATGGAATTAATTCAAAATTTATATTTATTTTCTTAGTGTGGTTAACAAAACAGAGCTGCCAGGCTTGTTTATATCAATAAATATTCAAGTTTATTGATTTGTTAATCAATTGCTAGTGTCAATGGATCTTCAAAACCCTGTTTGACTGAAGAAATTTACCAAAATTTGGCATTTCAACACGGCAATCTGCCAGATAAATGGATTTTGGAGCTGGAATTAATTCAAAATATATATTTATTTTCTTATTGTGGTTAACAAAACAGAGCTGCCAGGCTTATTTATATCAATAATTATTCAAGTTTATTGATTTGTTAATCAATTGCTAGTGTCAATTATGCATCTTCCAAACCCTGTTTGACTGAAGAAATTTACCAAAATTTGGCATTTCAACACGGCAATCTGCCAGATAAATGGATTTTGGAGCTGGAATTAATTCAGAATTTATATTTATTTTCTTAGTGTGGTTAACAAAACAGAGCTGCCAGGCTTATTTATATCAATAATTATTCAAGTTTATTGATTAATTAATCAATTGCTAGTGTCAATGCATCTTCAAAAAATTGTTTGACTTAAGAAATTTACCAAAATTTGGCATTTCAACACGGCAATCTGCCAGATAAATGGATTTTGGAGATGGAATTAATTCAAAATTTATATTTATTTTCTTAGTGTGGTTAACAAAACAGAGCTGCCAGGCTTGTTTATATCAATAAATATTCAAGTTTATTGATTTGTTAATCAATTGCTAGTGTCAATGGATCTTCAAAACCCTGTTTGACTGAAGAAATTTACCAAAATTTGGCATTTCAACACGGCAATCTGCCAGATAAATGGATTTTGGAGATGGAATTAATTCAAAATTTATATTTATTTTCTTAGTGTGGTTAACAAAACAGAGCTGCCAGGCTTGTTTATATCAATAAATATTCAAGTTTATTGATTTGTTAATCAATTGCTAGTGTCAATTATGCATCTTCCAAACCCTGTTTGACTGAAGAAATTTACCAAAATTTGGCATTTCAACACGGCAATCTGCCAGATAAATGGATTTTGGAGCTGGAATTAATTCAGAATTTATATTTATTTTCTTAGTGTGGTTAACAAAACAGAGCTGCCAGGCTTATTTATATCAATAATTATTCAAGTTTATTGATTAATTAATCAATTGCTAGTGTCAATGCATCTTCAAAAAATTGTTTGACTTAAGAAATTTACCAAAATTTGGCATTTCAACACGGCAATCTGCCAGATAAATGGATTTTGGAGATGGAATTAATTCAAAATTTATATTTATTTTCTTAGTGTGGTTAACAAAACAGAGCTGCCAGGCTTGTTTATATCAATAATTATTCAAGTTTATTGATTTGTTAATCAATTGCTAGTGTCAATGTATCTTCAAAACCCTGTTTGACTGAAGAAATTTACCAAAATTTGGCATTTCAACACGGCAATCTGCCAGATAAATGGATTTTGGAGATGGAATTAATTCAAAATTTATATTTATTTTCTTAGTGTGGTTAACAAAACAGAGCTGCCAGGCTTGTTTATATCAATAAATATTCAAGTTTATTGATTTGTTAATCAATTGCTAGTGTCAATGGATCTTCAAAACCCTGTTTGACTGAAGAAATTTACCAAAATTTGGCATTTCAACACGGCAATCTGCCAGATAAATGGATTTTGGAGCTGGAATTAATTCAAAATATATATTTATTTTCTTATTGTGGTTAACAAAACAGAGCTGCCAGGCTTATTTATATCAATAATTATTCAAGTTTATTGATTTGTTAATCAATTGCTAGTGTCAATGTATCTTCAAAACCCTGTTTGACTGAAGAAATTGACCAAAATTTGGCATTTCAACACGGCAATCTGCCAGATAAATGGATTTTGGAGCTGGAATTAATTCAAAATATATATTTATTTTCTTATTGTGGTTAACAAAACAGAGCTGCCAGGCTTATTCATATCAATAATTATTCAAATTTATTGAATTGTTAATCAATTGCTAGTGTCAATGTATCTTCAAAACCCTGTTTGACTGAAGAAATTTACCAAAATTTGGCATTTCAACACGGCAATCTGCCAGATAAATGGATTTTGGAGCTGGAAATATTCATTATTCTTAAGAATTAATTCAAAATTTATATTTATTTTCTTAGTGTGGTTAACAAAACAGAGCTGCCAGGCTTGTTTATATCAATAAATATTCAAGTTTATTGATTTGTTAATCAATTGCTAGTGTCAATGTATCTTCAAAACCCTGTTTGACTGAAGAAATTTACCAAAATTTGGCATTTCAACAGGGCAATCTGCCAGATAAATGGATTTTGGAGCTGGAATTAATTCAAAATTTATATTTATTTTCTTAATGTGGTAAACAAAACAGAGCTGCCAGGCTTATTTATATCAATAATTATTCAAGTTTATTGAATTGTTAATCAATTGCTAGTGTCAATGTATCTTCAAAACCCTGTTTGACTGAAGAAATTTACCAAAATTTGGCATTTCAACACGGCAATCTGCCAGATAAATGGATTTTGGAGCTGGAATTAATTCAAAATTTATATTTATTTTCTTAATGTGGTTAACAAAACAGAGCTGCCAGGCTTATTCATATCAATAATTATTCAATTTTATTGAATTGTTAATCAATTTCTAGTGTCAATGTATCTTCAAAACTCTGTTTGACTGAAGAAATTTACCAAAATTTGGCATTTCAACACGGCAATCTGCCAGATAAATGGATTTTGGAGCTGGAAATATTCATTATTCTTAAGAATTAATTCAAAATTTATATTTATTTTCTTAGTGTGGTTAACAAAACAGAGCTGCCAGGCTTGTTTATATCAATAAATATTCAAGTTTATTGATTTGTTAATCAATTGCTAGTGTCAATGTATCTTCAAAACCCTGTTTGACTGAAGAAATTTACCAAAATTTGGCATTTCAACACGGCAATCTGCCAGATAAATGGATTTTGGAGATGGAATTAATTCAAAATTTATATTTATTTTCTTAGTGTGGTTAACAAAACAGAGCTGCCAGGCTTGTTTATATCAATAAATATTCAAGTTTATTGATTTGTTAATCAATTGCTAGTGTCAATGGATCTTCAAAACCCTGTTTGACTGAAGAAATTTACCAAAATTTGGCATTTCAACACGGCAATCTGCCAGATAAATGGATTTTGGAGCTGGAATTAATTCAAAATATATATTTATTTTCTTATTGTGGTTAACAAAACAGAGCTGCCAGGCTTATTTATATCAATAATTATTCAAGTTTATTGATTTGTTAATCAATTGCTAGTGTCAATTATGCATCTTCCAAACCCTGTTTGACTGAAGAAATTTACCAAAATTTGGCATTTCAACACGGCAATCTGCCAGATAAATGGATTTTGGAGCTGGAATTAATTCAGAATTTATATTTATTTTCTTAGTGTGGTTAACAAAACAGAGCTGCCAGGCTTATTTATATCAATAATTATTCAAGTTTATTGATTAATTAATCAATTGCTAGTGTCAATGCATCTTCAAAAAATTGTTTGACTTAAGAAATTTACCAAAATTTGGCATTTCAACACGGCAATCTGCCAGATAAATGGATTTTGGAGATGGAATTAATTCAAAATTTATATTTATTTTCTTAGTGTGGTTAACAAAACAGAGCTGCCAGGCTTGTTTATATCAATAAATATTCAAGTTTATTGATTTGTTAATCAATTGCTAGTGTCAATGGATCTTCAAAACCCTGTTTGACTGAAGAAATTTACCAAAATTTGGCATTTCAACACGGCAATCTGCCAGATAAATGGATTTTGGAGATGGAATTAATTCAAAATTTATATTTATTTTCTTAGTGTGGTTAACAAAACAGAGCTGCCAGGCTTGTTTATATCAATAAATATTCAAGTTTATTGATTTGTTAATCAATTGCTAGTGTCAATTATGCATCTTCCAAACCCTGTTTGACTGAAGAAATTTACCAAAATTTGGCATTTCAACACGGCAATCTGCCAGATAAATGGATTTTGGAGCTGGAATTAATTCAGAATTTATATTTATTTTCTTAGTGTGGTTAACAAAACAGAGCTGCCAGGCTTATTTATATCAATAATTATTCAAGTTTATTGATTAATTAATCAATTGCTAGTGTCAATGCATCTTCAAAAAATTGTTTGACTTAAGAAATTTACCAAAATTTGGCATTTCAACACGGCAATCTGCCAGATAAATGGATTTTGGAGATGGAATTAATTCAAAATTTATATTTATTTTCTTAGTGTGGTTAACAAAACAGAGCTGCCAGGCTTGTTTATATCAATAATTATTCAAGTTTATTGATTTGTTAATCAATTGCTAGTGTCAATGTATCTTCAAAACCCTGTTTGACTGAAGAAATTTACCAAAATTTGGCATTTCAACACGGCAATCTGCCAGATAAATGGATTTTGGAGATGGAATTAATTCAAAATTTATATTTATTTTCTTAGTGTGGTTAACAAAACAGAGCTGCCAGGCTTGTTTATATCAATAAATATTCAAGTTTATTGATTTGTTAATCAATTGCTAGTGTCAATGGATCTTCAAAACCCTGTTTGACTGAAGAAATTTACCAAAATTTGGCATTTCAACACGGCAATCTGCCAGATAAATGGATTTTGGAGCTGGAATTAATTCAAAATATATATTTATTTTCTTATTGTGGTTAACAAAACAGAGCTGCCAGGGTTATTTATATCAATAATTATTCAAGTTTATTGATTTGTTAATCAATTGCTAGTGTCAATGTATCTTCAAAACCCTGTTTGACTGAAGAAATTTACCAAAATTTGGCATTTCAACACGGCAATCTGCCAGTTAAATGGATTTTGGAGCTGGAATTAATTCAAAATATATATTTATTTTCTTATTGTGGTTAACAAAACAGAGCTGCCAGGCTTATTTATATCAATAATTATTCAAGTTTATTGAATTGTTAATCAATTGCTAGTGTCAATGTATCTTCAAAACCCTGTTTGACTGAAGAAATTTACCAAAATTTGGCATTTCAACACGGCAATCTGCCAGATAAATGGATTTTGGAGCTGGAATTAATTCAAAATATATATTTATTTTCTTATTGTGGTTAACAAAACAGAGCTGCCAGGCTTATTTATATCAATAATTATTCAAGTTTATTGATTTGTTAATCAATTGCTAGTGTCAATGTATCTTCAAAACCCTGTTTGACTGAAGAAATTGACCAAAATTTGGCATTTCAACACGGCAATCTGCCAGATAAATGGATTTTGGAGCTGGAATTAATTCAAAATTTATATTTATTTTCTTAATGTGGTTAACAAAACAGAGCTGCCAGGCTTATTCATATCAATAATTATTCAAGTTTATTGAATTGTTAATCAATTGCTAGTGTCAATGTATCTTCAAAACCCTGTTTGACTGAAGAAATTTACCAAAATTTGGCATTTCAACACGGCAATCTGCCAGATAAATGGATTTTGGAGCTGGAAATATTCATTATTCTTAAGAATTAATTCAAAATTTATATTTATTTTCTTAGTGTGGTTAACAAAACAGAGCTGCCAGGCTTGTTTATATCAATAAATATTCAAGTTTATTGATTTGTTAATCAATTGCTAGTGTCAATGTATCTTCAAAACCCTGTTTGACTGAAGAAATTTACCAAAATTTGGCATTTCAACAGGGCAATCTGCCAGATAAATGGATTTTGGAGCTGGAATTAATTCAAAATTTATATTTATTTTCTTAATGTGGTTAACAAAACAGAGCTGCCAGGCTTATTCATATCAATAATTATTCAAGTTTATTGAATTGTTAATCAATTGCTAGTGTCAATGTATCTTCAAAACCCTGTTTGACTGAAGAAATTTACCAAAATTTGGCATTTCAACACGGCAATCTGCCAGATATATGTATTTTGGAGCTGGAATTAATTCAAAATTTATATTTATTTTCTTAATGTGGTAAACAAAACAGAGCTGCCAGGCTTATTTATATCAATAATTATTCAAGTTTATTGAATTGTTAATCAATTTCTAGTGTCAATGTATCTTCAAAACTCTGTTTGACTGAAGAAATTTACCAAAATTTGGCATTTCAACACGGCAATCTGCCAGATAAATGGATTTTGGAGATGTAATTAATTAAAAATTTATATTTATTTTCTTAGTGTGGTTAACAAAACAGAGCTGCCAGGCTTGTTTATATCAATAAATATTCAAGTTTATTGATTTGTTAATCAATTGCTAGTGTCAATGGATCTTCAAAACCCTGTTTGACTGAAGAAATTTACCAAAATTTGGCATTTCAACACGGCAATCTGCCAGATAAATGGATTTTGGAGCTGGAATTAATTCAAAATATATATTTATTTTCTTATTGTGGTTAACAAAACAGAGCTGCCAGGCTTATTTATATCAATAATTATTCAAGTTTATTGATTTGTTAATCAATTGCTAGTGTCAATGTATCTTCAAAACCCTGTTTGACTGAAGAAATTGACCAAAATTTGGCATTTCAACACGGCAATCTGCCAGATAAATGGATTTTGGAGCTGGAATTAATTCAAAATATATATTTATTTTCTTATTGTGGTTAACAAAACAGAGCTGCCAGGCTTATTCATATCAATAATTATTCAAGTTTATTGAATTGTTAATCAATTGCTAGTGTCAATGTATCTTCAAAACCCTGTTTGACTGAAGAAATTTACCAAAATTTGGCATTTCAACACGGCAATCTGCCAGATAAATGGATTTTGGAGCTGGAAATATTCATTATTCTTAAGAATTAATTCAAAATTTATATTTATTTTCTTAGTGTGGTTAACAAAACAGAGCTGCCAGGCTTGTTTATATCAATAAATATTCAAGTTTATTGATTTGTTAATCAATTGCTAGTGTCAATGTATCTTCAAAACCCTGTTTGACTGAAGAAATTTACCAAAATTTGGCATTTCAACAGGGCAATCTGAAAGATAAATGGATTTTGGAGCTGGAATTAATTCAAAATTTATATTTATTTTCTTAATGTGGTAAACAAAACAGAGCTGCCAGGCTTATTTATATCAATAATTATTCAAGTTTATTGAATTGTTAATCAATTGCTAGAGTCAATGTATCTTCAAAACCCTGTTTGACTGAAGAAATTTACCAAAATTTGGCATTTCAACACGGCAATCTGCCAGATAAATGGATTTTGGAGCTGGAATTAATTCAAAATTTATATTTATTTTCTTAATGTGGTTAACAAAACAGAGCTGCCAGGCTTATTCATATCAATAATTATTCAATTTTATTGAATTGTTAATCAATTTCTAGTGTCAATGTATCTTCAAAACTCTGTTTGACTGAAGAAATTTACCAAAATTTGGCATTTCAACACGGCAATCTGCCAGATAAATGGATTTTGGAGCTGGAAATATTCATTATTCTTAAGAATTAATTCAAAATTTATATTTATTTTCTTAGTGTGGTTAACAAAACAGAGCTGCCAGGCTTGTTTATATCAATAAATATTCAAGTTTATTGATTTGTTAATCAATTGCTAGTGTCAATGTATCTTCAAAACCCTGTTTGACTGAAGAAATTTACCAAAATTTGGCATTTCAACACGGCAATCTGCCAGATAAATGGATTTTGGAGATGGAATTAATTCAAAATTTATATTTATTTTCTTAGTGTGGTTAACAAAACAGAGCTGCCAGGCTTGTTTATATCAATAAATATTCAAGTTTATTGATTTGTTAATCAATTGCTAGTGTCAATGGATCTTCAAAACCCTGTTTGACTGAAGAAATTTACCAAAATTTGGCATTTCAACACGGCAATCTGCCAGATAAATGGATTTTGGAGCTGGAATTAATTCAAAATATATATTTATTTTCTTATTGTGGTTAACAAAACAGAGCTGCCAGGCTTATTTATATCAATAATTATTCAAGTTTATTGATTTGTTAATCAATTGCTAGTGTCAATTATGCATCTTCCAAACCCTGTTTGACTGAAGAAATTTACCAAAATTTGGCATTTCAACACGGCAATCTGCCAGATAAATGGATTTTGGAGCTGGAATTAATTCAGAATTTATATTTATTTTCTTAGTGTGGTTAACAAAACAGAGCTGCCAGGCTTATTTATATCAATAATTATTCAAGTTTATTGATTAATTAATCAATTGCTAGTGTCAATGCATCTTCAAAAAATTGTTTGACTTAAGAAATTTACCAAAATTTGGCATTTCAACACGGCAATCTGCCAGATAAATGGATTTTGGAGATGGAATTAATTCAAAATTTATATTTATTTTCTTAGTGTGGTTAACAAAACAGAGCTGCCAGGCTTGTTTATATCAATAAATATTCAAGTTTATTGATTTGTTAATCAATTGCTAGTGTCAATGGATCTTCAAAACCCTGTTTGACTGAAGAAATTTACCAAAATTTGGCATTTCAACACGGCAATCTGCCAGATAAATGGATTTTGGAGATGGAATTAATTCAAAATTTATATTTATTTTCTTAGTGTGGTTAACAAAACAGAGCTGCCAGGCTTGTTTATATCAATAAATATTCAAGTTTATTGATTTGTTAATCAATTGCTAGTGTCAATTATGCATCTTCCAAACCCTGTTTGACTGAAGAAATTTACCAAAATTTGGCATTTCAACACGGCAATCTGCCAGATAAATGGATTTTGGAGCTGGAATTAATTCAGAATTTATATTTATTTTCTTAGTGTGGTTAACAAAACAGAGCTGCCAGGCTTATTTATATCAATAATTATTCAAGTTTATTGATTAATTAATCAATTGCTAGTGTCAATGCATCTTCAAAAAATTGTTTGACTTAAGAAATTTACCAAAATTTGGCATTTCAACACGGCAATCTGCCAGATAAATGGATTTTGGAGATGGAATTAATTCAAAATTTATATTTATTTTCTTAGTGTGGTTAACAAAACAGAGCTGCCAGGCTTGTTTATATCAATAATTATTCAAGTTTATTGATTTGTTAATCAATTGCTAGTGTCAATGTATCTTCAAAACCCTGTTTGACTGAAGAAATTTACCAAAATTTGGCATTTCAACACGGCAATCTGCCAGATAAATGGTTTTTGGAGATGGAATTAATTCAAAATTTATATTTATTTTCTTAGTGTGGTTAACAAAACAGAGCTGCCAGGCTTGTTTATATCAATAAATATTCAAGTTTATTGATTTGTTAATCAATTGCTAGTGTCAATGGATCTTCAAAACCCTGTTTGACTGAAGAAATTTACCAAAATTTGGCATTTCAACACGGCAATCTGCCAGATAAATGGATTTTGGAGCTGGAATTAATTCAAAATATATATTTATTTTCTTATTGTGGTTAACAAAACAGAGCTGCCAGGGTTATTTATATCAATAATTATTCAAGTTTATTGATTTGTTAATCAATTGCTAGTGTCAATGTATCTTCAAAACCCTGTTTGACTGAAGAAATTTACCAAAATTTGGCATTTCAACACGGCAATCTGCCAGTTAAATGGATTTTGGAGCTGGAATTAATTCAAAATATATATTTATTTTCTTATTGTGGTTAACAAAACAGAGCTGCCAGGCTTATTTATATCAATAATTATTCAAGTTTATTGAATTGTTAATCAATTGCTAGTGTCAATGTATCTTCAAAACCCTGTTTGACTGAAGAAATTTACCAAAATTTGGCATTTCAACACGGCAATCTGCCAGATAAATGGATTTTGGAGCTGGAATTAATTCGAAATATATATTTATTTTCTTATTGTGGTTAACAAAACAGAGCTGCCAGGCTTATTTATATCAATAATTATTCAAGTTTATTGATTTGTTAATCAATTGCTAGTGTCAATGTATCTTCAAAACCCTGTTTGACTGAAGAAATTTACCAAAATTTGGCATTTCAACACGGCAATCTGCCAGATAAATGGATTTTGGAGATGGAATTAATTCAAAATTTATATTTATTTTCTTAGTGTGGTTAACAAAACAGAGCTGCCAGGCTTGTTTATATCAATAATTATTCAAGTTTATTGATTAATTAATCAATTGCTAGTGTCAATGCATCTTCAAAAAATTGTTTGACTTAAGAAATTTACCAAAATTTGGCATTTCAACACGGCAATCTGCCAGATAAATGGATTTTGGAGATGGAATTAATTCAAAATTTATATTTATTTTCTTAGTGTGGTTAACAAAACAGAGCTGCCAGGCTTGTTTATATCAATAATTATTCAAGTTTATTGATTTGTTAATCAATTGCTAGTGTCAATGTATCTTCAAAACCCTGTTTGACTGAAGAAATTTACCAAAATTTGGTATTTCAACACGGCAATCTGCCAGATAAATGGATTTTGGAGATGGAATTAATTCAAAATTTATATTTATTTTCTTAGTGTGGTTAACAAAACAGAGCTGCCAGGCTTGTTTATATCAATAAATATTCAAGTTTATTGATTTGTTAATCAATTGCTAGTGTCAATGGATCTTCAAAACCCTGTTTGACTGAAGAAATTTACCAAAATTTGGCATTTCAACACGGCAATCTGCCAGATAAATGGATTTTGGAGCTGGAATTAATTCAAAATATATATTTATTTTCTTATTGTGGTTAACAAAACAGAGCTGCCAGGGTTATTTATATCAATAATTATTCAAGTTTATTGATTTGTTAATCAATTGCTAGTGTCAATGTATCTTCAAAACCCTGTTTGACTGAAGAAATTTACCAAAATTTGGCATTTCAACACGGCAATCTGCCAGTTAAATGGATTTTGGAGCTGGAATTAATTCAAAATATATATTTATTTTCTTATTGTGGTTAACAAAACAGAGCTGCCAGGCTTATTTATATCAATAATTATTCAAGTTTATTGAATTGTTAATCAATTGCTAGTGTCAATGTATCTTCAAAACCCTGTTTGACTGAAGAAATTTACCAAAATTTGGCATTTCAACACGGCAATCTGCCAGATAAATGGATTTTGGAGCTGGAATTAATTCAAAATATATATTTATTTTCTTATTGTGGTTAACAAAACAGAGCTGCCAGGCTTATTTATATCAATAATTATTCAAGTTTATTGATTTGTTAATCAATTGCTAGTGTCAATGTATCTTCAAAACCCTGTTTGACTGAAGAAATTGACCAAAATTTGGCATTTCAACACGGCAATCTGCCAGATAAATGGATTTTGGAGCTGGAATTAATTCAAAATTTATATTTATTTTCTTAATGTGGTTAACAAAACAGAGCTGCCAGGCTTATTCATATCAATAATTATTCAAGTTTATTGAATTGTTAATCAATTGCTAGTGTCAATGTATCTTCAAAACCCTGTTTGACTGAAGAAATTTACCAAAATTTGGCATTTCAACACGGCAATCTGCCAGATAAATGGATTTTGGAGCTGGAAATATTCATTATTCTTAAGAATTAATTCAAAATTTATATTTATTTTCTTAGTGTGGTTAACAAAACAGAGCTGCCAGGCTTGTTTATATCAATAAATATTCAAGTTTATTGATTTGTTAATCAATTGCTAGTGTCAATGTATCTTCAAAACCCTGTTTGACTGAAGAAATTTACCAAAATTTGGCATTTCAACAGGGCAATCTGCCAGATAAATGGATTTTGGAGCTGGAATTAATTCAAAATTTATATTTATTTTCTTAATGTGGTTAACAAAACAGAGCTGCCAGGCTTATTCATATCAATAATTATTCAAGTTTATTGAATTGTTAATCAATTGCTAGTGTCAATGTATCTTCAAAACCCTGTTTGACTGAAGAAATTTACCAAAATTTGGCATTTCAACACGGCAATCTGCCAGATATATGTATTTTGGAGCTGGAATTAATTCAAAATTTATATTTATTTTCTTAATGTGGTAAACAAAACAGAGCTGCCAGGCTTATTTATATCAATAATTATTCAAGTTTATTGAATTGTTAATCAATTGCTAGTGTTAATGTATCTTCAAAACCCTGTTTGACTGAAGAAATTTACCAAAATTTGGCATTTCAACACGGCAATCTGCCAGATAAATGGATTTTGGAGCTGGAATTAATTCAAAATTTATATTTATTTTCTTAATGTGGTTAACAAAACAGAGCTGCCAGGCTTATTCATATCAATAATTATTCAATTTTATTGAATTGTTAATCAATTTCTAGTGTCAATGTATCTTCAAAACTCTGTTTGACTGAAGAAATTTACCAAAATTTGGCATTTCAACACGGCAATCTGCCAGATAAATGGATTTTGGAGATGGAATTAATTCAAAATTTATATTTATTTTCTTAGTGTGGTTAACAAAACAGAGCTGCCAGGCTTGTTTATATCAATAAATATTCAAGTTTATTGATTTGTTAATCAATTGCTAGTGTCAATGGATCTTCAAAACCCTGTTTGACTGAAGAAATTTACCAAAATTTGGCATTTCAACACGGCAATCTGCCAGATAAATGGATTTTGGAGATGGAATTAATTCAAAATTTATATTTATTTTCTTAGTGTGGTTAACAAAACAGAGCTGCCAGGCTTGTTTATATCAATAAATATTCAAGTTTATTGATTTGTTAATCAATTGCTAGTGTCAATTATGCATCTTCCAAACCCTGTTTGACTGAAGAAATTTACCAAAATTTGGCATTTCAACACGGCAATCTGCCAGATAAATGGATTTTGGAGCTGGAATTAATTCAGAATTTATATTTATTTTCTTAGTGTGGTTAACAAAACAGAGCTGCCAGGCTTATTTATATCAATAATTATTCAAGTTTATTGATTAATTAATCAATTGCTAGTGTCAATGCATCTTCAAAAAATTGTTTGACTTAAGAAATTTACCAAAATTTGGCATTTCAACACGGCAATCTGCCAGATAAATGGATTTTGGAGATGGAATTAATTCAAAATTTATATTTATTTTCTTAGTGTGGTTAACAAAACAGAGCTGCCAGGCTTGTTTATATCAATAAATATTCAAGTTTATTGATTTGTTAATCAATTGCTAGTGTCAATGGATCTTCAAAACCCTGTTTGACTGAAGAAATTTACCAAAATTTGGCATTTCAACACGGCAATCTGCCAGATAAATGGATTTTGGAGCTGGAATTAATTCAAAATATATATTTATTTTCTTATTGTGGTTAACAAAACAGAGCTGCCAGGCTTATTTATATCAATAATTATTCAAGTTTATTGATTTGTTAATCAATTGCTAGTGTCAATTATGCATCTTCCAAACCCTGTTTGACTGAAGAAATTTACCAAAATTTGGCATTTCAACACGGCAATCTGCCAGATAAATGGATTTTGGAGCTGGAATTAATTCAAAATATATATTTATTTTCTTATTGTGGTTAACAAAACAGAGCTGCCAGGCTTATTTATATCAATAATTATTCAAGTTTATTGATTTGTTAATCAATTGCTAGTGTCAATGTATCTTCAAAACCCTGTTTGACTGAAGAAATTTACCAAAATTTGGCATTTCAACACGGCAATCTGCCAGATATATGTATTTTGGAGCTGGAATTAATTCAAAATTTATATTTATTTTCTTAATGTGGTTAACAAAACAGAGCTGCCAGGCTTATTCATATCAATAATTATTCAAGTTTATTGAATTGTTAATCAATTGCTAGTGTCAATGTATCTTCAAAACCCTGTTTGACTGAAGAAATTTACCAAAATTTGGCATTTCAACACGGCAATCTGCCAGATAAATGGATTTTGGAGATGGAATTAATTCAAAATTTATATTTATTTTCTTAGTGTGGTTAACAAAACAGAGCTGCCAGGCTTGTTTATATCAATGATTATTCAAGTTTATTGATTTGTTAATCAATTGCTAGTGTCAATGTATCTTCAAAACCCTGTTTGACTGAAGAAATTTACCAAAATTTGCATTTCAACACGGCAATCTGCCAGATAAATGGATTTTGGAGATGGAATTAATTCAAAATTTATATTTATTTTCTTAGTGTGGTTAACAAAACAGAGCTGCCAGGCTTGTTTATATCAATAAATATTCAAAATTATTGATTTGTTAATCAATTGCTAGTGTCAATGTATCTTCAAAACCCTGTTTGACTGAAGAAATTTACCAAAATTTGGCATTTCAACACGGCAATCTGCCAGATAAATGGATTTTGGAGCTGGAATTAATTCAAAATATATATTTATTTTCTTATTGTGGTTAACAAAACAGAGCTGCCAGGCTTATTTATATCAATAATTATTCAAGTTTATTGATTTGTTAATCAATTGCTAGTGTCAATGTATCTTCAAAACCCTGTTTGACTGAAGAAATTTACCAAAATTTGGCATTTCAACACGGCAATCTGCCAGATAAATGGATTTTGGAGCTGGAATTAATTCAAAATTTATATTTATTTTCTTAATGTGGTTAACAAAACAGAGCTGCCAGGCTTATTCATATCAATAATTATTCAAGTTTATTGAATTGTTAATCAATTTCTAGTGTCAATGTATCTTCAAAACCCTGTTTGACTGAAGAAATTTACCAAAATTTGGCATTTCAACAGGGCAATCTGCCAGATAAATGGATTTTGGAGCTGGAATTAATTCAAAATTTATATTTATTTTCTTAGTGTGGTTAACAAAACAGAGCTGCCAGGCTTGTTTATATCAATAATTATTCAAGTTTATTGATTTGTTAATCAATTGCTAGTGTCAATGTATCTTCAAAACCCTGTTTGACTGAAGAAATTTACCAAAATTTGCATTTCAACACGGCAATCTGCCAGATAAATGGATTTTGGAGATGGAATTAATTCAAAATTTATATTTATTTTCTTAGTGTGGTTAACAAAACAGAGCTGCCAGGCTTGTTTATATCAATAAATATTCAAAATTATTGATTTGTTAATCAATTGCTAGTGTCAATGTATCTTCAAAACCCTGTTTGACTGAAGAAATTTACCAAAATTTGGCATTTCAACACGGCAATCTGCCAGATAAATGGATTTTGGAGCTGGAATTAATTCAAAATATATATTTATTTTCTTATTGTGGTTAACAAAACAGAGCTGCCAGGCTTATTTATATCAATAATTATTCAAGTTTATTGATTTGTTAATCAATTGCTAGTGTCAATGTATCTTCAAAACCCTGTTTGACTGAAGAAATTTACCAAAATTTGGCATTTCAACACGGCAATCTGCCAGATAAATGGATTTTGGAGCTGGAAATATTCATTATTCTTAAGAATTAATTCAAAATTTATATTTATTTTCTTAGTGTGGTTAACAAAACAGAGCTGCCAGGCTTGTTTATATCAATAAATATTCAAGTTTATTGATTTGTTAATCAATTGCTAGTGTCAATGTATCTTCAAAACACTGTTTGACTGAAGAAATTTACCAAAATTTGGCATTTCAACAGGGCAATCTGCCAGATAAATGGATTTTGGAGCTGGAATTAATTCAAAATTTATATTTATTTTCTTAATGTGGTTAACAAAACAGAGCTGCCAGGCTTATTCATATCAATAATTATTCAAGTTTATTGAATTGTTAATCAATTGCTAGTGTCAATGTATCTTCAAAACCCTGTTTGACTGAAGAAATTTACCAAAATTTGGCATTTCAACACGGCAATCTGCCAGATATATGTATTTTGGAGCTGGAATTAATTCAAAATTTATATTTATTTTCTTAACGTGGTAAACAAAACAGAGCTGCCAGGCTTATTTATATCAATAATTATTCAAGTTTATTGAATTGTTAATCAATTGCTAGTGTCAATGTATCTTCAAAACCCTGTTTGACTGAAGAAATTTACCAAAATTTGGCATTTCAACACGGCAATCTGCCAGATAAATGGATTTTGGAGCTGGAATTAATTCAAAATTTATATTTATTTTCTTAATGTGGTTAACAAAACAGAGCTGCCAGGCTTATTCATATCAATAATTATTCAATTTTATTGAATTGTTAATCAATTTCTAGTGTCAATGTATCTTCAAAACTCTGTTTGACTGAAGAAATTTACCAAAATTTGGCATTTCAACACGGCAATCTGCCAGATAAATGGATTTTGGAGATGGAATTAATTCAAAATTTATATTTATTTTCTTAGTGTGGTTAACAAAACAGAGCTGCCAGGCTTGTTTATATCAATAAATATTCAAGTTTATTGATTTGTTAATCAATTGCTAGTGTCAATGGATCTTCAAAACCCTGTTTGACTGAAGAAATTTACCAAAATTTGGCATTTCAACACGGCAATCTGCCAGATAAATGGATTTTGGAGCTGGAATTAATTCAGAATTTATATTTATTTTCTTAGTGTGGTTAACAAAACAGAGCTGCCAGGCTTATTTATATCAATAATTATTCAAGTTTATTGATTAATTAATCAATTGCTAGTGTCAATGCATCTTCAAAAAATTGTTTGACTTAAGAAATTTACCAAAATTTGGCATTTCAACACGGCAATCTGCCAGATAAATGGATTTTGGAGATGGAATTAATTCAAAATTTATATTTATTTTCTTAGTGTGGTTAACAAAACAGAGCTGCCAGGCTTGTTTATATCAATAAATATTCAAGTTTATTGATTTGTTAATCAATTGCTAGTGTCAATTATGCATCTTCCAAACCCTGTTTGACTGAAGAAATTTACCAAAATTTGGCATTTCAACACGGCAATCTGCCAGATAAATGGATTTTGGAGCTGGAATTAATTCAGAATTTATATTTATTTTCTTAGTGTGGTTAACAAAACAGAGCTGCCAGGCTTATTTATATCAATAATTATTCAAGTTTATTGATTAATTAATCAATTGCTAGTGTCAATGCATCTTCAAAAAATTGTTTGACTTAAGAAATTTACCAAAATTTGGCATTTCAACACGGCAATCTGCCAGATAAATGGATTTTGGAGATGGAATTAATTCAAAATTTATATTTATTTTCTTAGTGTGGTTAACAAAACAGAGCTGCCAGGCTTGTTTATATCAATAAATATTCAAGTTTATTGATTTGTTAATCAATTGCTAGTGTCAATGGATCTTCAAAACCCTGTTTGACTGAAGAAATTTACCAAAATTTGGCATTTCAACACGGCAATCTGCCAGATAAATGGATTTTGGAGCTGGAATTAATTCAAAATATATATTTATTTTCTTATTGTGGTTAACAAAACAGAGCTGCCAGGCTTATTTATATCAATAATTATTCAAGTTTATTGATTTGTTAATCAATTGCTAGTGTCAATTATGCATCTTCCAAACCCTGTTTGACTGAAGAAATTTACCAAAATTTGGCATTTCAACACGGCAATCTGCCAGATAAATGGATTTTGGAGCTGGAATTAATTCAGAATTTATATTTATTTTCTTAGTGTGGTTAACAAAACAGAGCTGCCAGGCTTATTTATATCAATAATTATTCAAGTTTATTGATTAATTAATCAATTGCTAGTGTCAATGCATCTTCAAAAAATTGTTTGACTTAAGAAATTTACCAAAATTTGGCATTTCAACACGGCAATCTGCCAGATAAATGGATTTTGGAGATGGAATTAATTCAAAATTTATATTTATTTTCTTAGTGTGGTTACCAAAACAGAGCTGCCAGGCTTGTTTATATCAATAATTATTCAAGTTTATTGATTTGTTAATCAATTGCTAGTGTCAATGTATCTTCAAAACCCTGTTTGACTGAAGAAATTTACCAAAATTTGGCATTTCAACACGGCAATCTGCCAGATAAATGGATTTTGGAGATGGAATTAATTCAAAATTTATATTTATTTTCTTAGTGTGGTTAACAAAACAGAGCTGCCAGGCTTGTTTATATCAATAAATATTCAAGTTTATTGATTTGTTAATCAATTGCTAGTGTCAATGTATCTTCAAAACCCTGTTTGACTGAAGAAATTTACCAAAATTTGGCATTTCAACACGGCAATCTGCCAGATAAATGGATTTTGGAGCTGGAATTAATTCAAAATATATATTTATTTTCTTATTGTGGTTAACAAAACAGAGCTGCCAGGCTTATTTATATCAATAATTATTCAAGTTTATTGATTTGTTAATCAATTGCTAGTGTCAATGTATCTTCAAAACCCTGTTTGACTGAAGAAATTTACCAAAATTTGGCATTTCAACACGGCAATCTGCCAGATATATGTATTTTGGAGCTGGAATTAATTCAAAATTTATATTTATTTTCTTAATGTGGTTAACAAAACAGAGCTGCCAGGCTTATTCATATCAATAATTATTCAAGTTTATTGAATTGTTAATCAATTGCTAGTGTCAATGTATCTTCAAAACCCTGTTTGACTGAAGAAATTTACCAAAATTTGGCATTTCAACACGGCAATCTGCCAGATAAATGGATTTTGGAGATGGAATTAATTCAAAATTTATATTTATTTTCTTAGTGTGGTTAACAAAACAGAGCTGCCAGGCTTGTTTATATCAATAATTATTCAAGTTTATTGATTTGTTAATCAATTGCTAGTGTCAATGTATCTTCAAAACCCTGTTTGACTGAAGAAATTTACCAAAATTTGCATTTCAACACGGCAATCTGCCAGATAAATGGATTTTGGAGATGGAATTAATTCAAAATTTATATTTATTTTCTTAGTGTGGTTAACAAAACAGAGCTGCCAGGCTTGTTTATATCAATAAATATTCAAAATTATTGATTTGTTAATCAATTGCTAGTGTCAATGTATCTTCAAAACCCTGTTTGACTGAAGAAATTTACCAAAATTTGGCATTTCAACACGGCAATCTGCCAGATAAATGGATTTTGGAGCTGGAATTAATTCAAAATATATATTTATTTTCTTATTGTGGTTAACAAAACAGAGCTGCCAGGCTTATTTATATCAATAATTATTCAAGTTTATTGAATTGTTAATCAATTTCTAGTGTCAATGTATTTTCAAAACTCTGTTTGACTGAAGAAATTTACCAAAATTTGGCATTTCAACACGGCAATCTGCAAGATATATGTATTTTGGAGCTCGAATTAATTCAAAATTTATATTTATTTTCTTAATGTGGTTAACAAAACAGAGCTGCCAGGCTTATTCATATCAATAATTATTCAAGTTTATTGAATTGTTAATCAATTTCTAGTGTCAATGTATCTTCAAAACTCTGTTTGACTGAAGAAATTTACCAAAATTTGGCATTTCAACACGGCAATCTGCCAGATATATGTATTTTGGAGCTGGAATTAATTCAAAATTTATATTTATTTTCTTAATGTGGTTAACAAAACAGAGCTGCCAGGCTTATTCATATCAATAATTATTCAAGTTTATTGAATTGTTAATCAATTTCTAGTGTCAATGTATCTTCAAAACTCTGTTTGACTGAAGAAATTTACCAAAATTTGGCATTTCAACACGGCAATCTGCCAGATAAATGGATTTTGGAACTGGAAATATTCATTATTCTTAAGAATTAATTCTAAATTTATATTTATTTTCTTAGTGTGGTTAACAAAACAGAGCTGCCAGGCTTGTTTATATCAATAAATATTCAAGTTTATTGATTTGTTAATCAATTGCTAGTGTCAATGTATCTTCAAAACCCTGTTTGACTGAAGAAATTTACCAAAATTTGGCATTTCAACACGGCAATCTGCAGATATATGTATTTTGGAGCTGGAATTAATTCAAAATTTATATTTATTTTCTTAATGAGGTTAACAAAACAGAGCTGCCAGGCTTATTCATATCAATAATTATTCAAGTTTATTGAATTGTTAATCAATTGCTAGTGTCAATGTATCTTCAAAACCCTGTTTGACTGAAGAAATTTACCAAAATTTGGCATTTCAACACGGCAATCTGCCAGATAAATGGATTTTGGAGATGGAATTAATTCAAAATTTATATTTATTTTCTTAGTGTGGTTAACAAAACAGAGCTGCCAGGCTTGTTTATATCAATAAATATTCAAGTTTATGGATTTGTTAATCAATTGCTAGTGTCAATGGATCTTCAAAACCCTGTTTGACTGAAGAAATTTACCAACATTTGGCATTTCAACACGGCAATCTGCCAGATATATGTATTTTGGAGCTGGAATTAATTCAAAATTTATATTTATTTTCTTAATGTGGTTAACAAAACAGAGCTGCCAGGCTTATTCATATCAATAATTATTCAAGTTTATTGAATTGTTAATCAATTTCTAGTGTCAATGTATCTTCAAAACTCTGTTTGACTGAAGAAATTTACCAAAATTTGGCATTTCAACACGGCAATCTGCCAGATATATGTATTTTGGAGCTGGAATTAATTCAAAATTTATATTTATTTTCTTAATGTGGTTAACAAAACAGAGCTGCCAGGCTTATTCATATCAATAATTATTCAAGTTTATTGAATTGTTAATCAATTTCTAGTGTCAATGTATCTTCAAAACTCTGTTTGACTGAAGAAATTTAGCAAAATTTGGCATTTCAACACGGCAATCTGCCAGATAAATGGATTTTGGAACTGGAAATATTCATTATTCTTAAGAATTAATTCTAAATTTATATTTATTTTCTTAGTGTGGCTAACAAAACAGAGCTGCCAGGCTTGTTTATATCAATAAATATTCAAGTTTATTGATTTGTTAATCAATTGCTAGTGTCAATGTATCTTCAAAACCCTGTTTGACTGAAGAAATTTACCAAAATTTGGCATTTCAACACGGCAATCTGCCAGATATATGTATTTTGGAGCTGGAATTAATTCAAAATTTATATTTATTTTCATAATGAGGTTAACAAAACAGAGCTGCCAGGCTTATTCATATCAATAATTATTCAAGTTTATTGAATTGTTAATCAATTGCTAGTGTCAATGTATCTTCAAAACCCTGTTTGACTGAAGAAATTTACCAAAATTTGGCATTTCAACACGGCAATCTGCCAGATAAATGGATTTTGGAGATGGAATTTATTCAAAATTTATATTTATTTTCTTAGTGTGATTAACAAAACAGAGCTGCCAGGCTTGTTTATATCAATAAATATTCAAGTTTATGGATTTGTTAATCAATTGCTAGTGTCAATGGATCTTCAAAACCCTGTTTGACTGAAGAAATTTACCAAAATTTGGCATTTCAACACGGCAATCTGCCAGATATATGTATTTTGGAGCTGGAATTAATTCAAAATTTATATTTATTTTCTTAATGTGGTTAACAAAACAGAGCTGCCAGGCTTATTCATATCAATAATTATTCAAGTTTATTGAATTGTTAATCAATTTCTAGTGTCAATGTATCTTCAAAACTCTGTTTGACTGAAGAAATTTACCAAAATTTGGCATTTCAACACGGCAATCTGCCAGATAAATGGATTTTGGAACTGGAAATATTCATTATTCTTAAGAATTAATTCTAAATTTATATTTATTTTCTTAGTGTGGTTAACAAAACAGAGCTGCCAGGCTTGTTTATATCAATAAATATTCAAGTTTATTGATTTGTTAATCAATTGCTAGTGTCAATGTATCTTCAAAACCCTGTTTGACTGAAGAAATTTACCAAAATTTGGCATTTCAACACGGCAATCTGCCAGATATATGTATTTTTAGCTGGAATTAATTCAAAATTTATATTTATTTTCTTAATGAGGTTAACAAAACAGAGCTGCCAGGCTAATTCATATCAATAATTATTCAAGTTTATTGAATTGTTAATCAATTGCTAGTGTCAATGTATCTTAAAAAACCTGTTTGACTGAAGAAATTTACCAAAATTTGGCATTTCAACACGGCAATCTGCCAGATAAATGGATTTTGGAGATGGAATTAATTCAAAATTTATATTTATTTTCTTAGTGTGGTTAACAAAACAGAGCTGCCAGGCTTGTTTATATCAATAAATATTCAAGTTTATGGATTTGTTAATCAATTGCTAGTGTCAATGGATCTTCAAAACCCTGTTTGACTGAAGAAATTTACCAAAATTTGGCATTTCAACACGGCAATCTGCCAGATAAATGGATTTTGGAGCTGGAATTAATTCAAAATATATATTTATTTTCTTATTGTGGTTAACAAAACAGAGTTGCCAGGCTTATTTATATCTATAATTATTCAAGTTTATTGATTTGTTAATCAATTGCTAGTGTCAATGTATCTTCAAAACCCTGTTTGACTGAAGAAATTTACCAAAATTTGGCATTTCAACACGGCAATCTGCCAGATAAATGGATTTTGGAGCTGAAATTAATTCAAAATTTATATTTATTCTCTTAATGTGGTTAACAAAACAGAGCTGCCAGGCTTATTCATATCAATAATTATTCAAGTTTATTGAATTGTTAATCAATTGCTAGTGTCAATGTATCTTCAAAACCCTGTTTGACTGAAGAAATTTACCAAAATTTGGCATTTCAACACGGCAATCTGCCAGATAAATGGATTTTGGAGCTGGAATTAATTCAAAATATATATTTATTTTCTTATTGTGGTTAACAAAACAGAGCTGCCAGGCTTATTTATATCAATAATTATTCAAGTTTATTGATTTGTTAATCAATTGCTAGTGTCAATGTATCTTCAAAACCCTGTTTGACTGAAGAAATTTACCAAAATTTGGCATTTCAACACGGCAATCTGCCAGATAAATGGATTTTGGAGCTGGAATTAATTCAAAATTTATATTTATTTTCTTAATGTGGTTAACAAAACAGAGCTGCCAGGCTTATTCATATCAATAATTATTCAAGTTTATTGAATTGTTAATCAATTGCTAGTGTCAATGTATCTTCAAAACCCTGTTTGACTGAAGAAATTTACCAAAATTTGGCATTTCAACACGGCAATCTGCCAGATATATGTATTTTGGAGCTGGAATTAATTCAAAATTTATATTTATTTTCTTAATGTGGTTAACAAAACAGAGCTGCCAGGCTTATTCATATCAATAATTATTCAATTTTATTGAATTGTTAATCAATTTCTAGTGTCAATGTATCTTCAAAACTCTGTTTGACTGAAGAAATTTACCAAAATTTGGCATTTCAACACGGCAATCTGCCAGATATATGTATTTTGGAGCTGGAATTAATTCAAAATTTATATTTATTTTCTTAATGTGGTAAACAAAACAGAGCTGCCAGGCTTATTTATATCAATAATTATTCAAGTTTATTGATTTGTTAATCAATTGCTAGTGTCAATGTATCTTCAAAACCCTGTTTGACTGAAGAAATTTACCAAAATTTGGCATTTCAACACGGCAATCTGCCAGATAAATGGATTTTGGAGCTGGAATTAATTCAAAATATATATTTATTTTCTTATTGTGGTTAACAAAACAGAGCTGCCAGGCTTATTTATATCAATAATTATTCAAGTTTATTGATTTGTTAATCAATTGCTAGTGTCAATGTATCTTCAAAACCCTGTTTGACTTAAGAAATTTACGAAAATTTGGCATTTCAACACAGCAATCTGCCAGATATATGTATTTTGGAGCTGGAATTAATTCAAAATTTATATTTATTTTCTTAATGTGCTTAACAAAACAGAGCTGCCAGGCTTATTCATATCAATAATTATTCAATTTTATTGAATTGTTAATCAATTTCTAGTGTCAATGTATCTTCAAAACTCTGTTTGACTGAAGAAATTTACCAAAATTTGGCATTTCAACACGGCAATCTGCCAGATAAATGGATTTTGGAGCTGGAAATATTCATTATTCTTAAGAATTCATTCAAAATTTATATTTATTTTCTTAGTGTGGTTAACAAAACAGAGCTGCCAGGCTTGTTTATATCAATAAATATTCAAGTTTATTGATTTGTTAATCAATTTCTAGTGTCAATGTATCTTCAAAACTCTGTTTGACTGAAGAAATTTACAAAATTTGGCATTTCAACACGGCAATCTGCCAGATATATGTATTTTGGAGCTGGAATTAATTCAAAATATATATTTATTTTCTTATTGTGGTTAACAAAACAGAGCTGCCAGGCTTATTTATATCAATAATTATTCAAGTTTATTGATTTGTTAATCAATTGCTAGTGTCAATGTATCTTCAAAACCCTGTTTGACTGAAGAAATTTACCAAAATTTGGCATTTCAACACGGCAATCTGCCAGATAAATGGATTTTGGAGCTGGAATTAATTCAAAATTTATATTTATTTTCTTAATGTGGTTAACAAAACAGAGCTGCCAGGCTTATTCATATCAATAATTATTCAATTTTATTGAATTGTTAATCAATTTCTAGTGTCAATGTATCTTCAAAACTCTGTTTGACTGAAGAAATTTACCAAAATTTGGCATTTCAACACGGCAATCTGCCAGATAAATGGATTTTGGAGATGGAATTAATTCAAAATTTATATTTATTTTCTTAGTGTGGTTAACAAAACAGAGCTGCCAGGCTTGTTTATATCAATAAATATTCAAGTTTATTGATTTGTTAATCAATTGCTAGTGTCAATGGATCTTCAAAACCCTGTTTGACTGAAGAAATTTACCAAAATTTGGCATTTCAACACGGCAATCTGCCAGATAAATGGATTTTGGAGATTGAATTAATTCAAAATTTATATTTATTTTCTTAGTGTGGTTAACAAAACAGAGCTGCCAGGCTTGTTTATATCAATAAATATTCAAGTTTATTGATTTGTTAATCAATTGCTAGTGTCAATGGATCTTCAAAACCCTGTTTGACTGAAGAAATTTACCAAAATTTGGCATTTCAACACGGCAATCTGCCAGATAAATGGATTTTGGAGACGGAATTAATTCAAAATTTATATTTATTTTCTTAGTGTGGTTAACAAAACAGAGCTGCCAGGCTTGTTTATATCAATAAATATTCAAGTTTATGGATTTGTTAATCAATTGCTAGTGTCAATGGATCTTCAAAACCCTGTTTGACTGAAGAAATTTACCAAAATTTGGAATTTCAACACGGCAATCTGCCAGATAAAGGATTTCGGAGCTGGAATTAATTCAAAATTTATATTTATTTTCTTAGTGTGGTTAACAAAACAGAGCTGCCAGGTTTATTTATATCAATAATTATTCAAGTTTATTGATTTGTTAATCAATTGCTAGTGTCAATGTATCTTCAAAACCCTGTTTGACTGAAGAAATTTACCAAAATTTGGAATTTCAACACGGCAATCTGCCAGATAAAGGATTTCGGAGCTGGAATTAATTCAAAATTTATATTTATTTTCTTAGTGTGGTTAACAAAACAGAGCTGCCAGGCTTGTTTATATCAATAAATATTCAAGTTTATGGATTTGTTAATCAATTGCTAGTGTCAATGGATCTTCAAAACCCTGTTTGACTGAAGAAATTTACCAAAATTTGGCATTTCAACACGGTAATCTGCCAGATAAATGGATTTTGGAGCTGGAATTAATTCAAAATATATATTTATTTTCTTATTGTGGTTAACAAAACAGAGCTGCCAGGCTTATTTATATCTATAATTATTCAAGTTTATTGATTTGTTAATCAATTGCTAGTGTCAATGTATCTTCAAAACCCTGTTTGACTGAAGAAATTTACCAAAATTTGGCATTTCAACACGGCAATCTGCCAGATAAATGGATTTTGGAGCTGGAATTAATTCAAAATATATATTTATTTTCTTATTGTGGTTAACAAAACAGAGCTGCCAGGCTTATTTATATCAATAATTATTCAAGTTTATTGATTTGTTAATCAATTGCTAGTGTCAATGTTTCTTCAAAACCCTGTTTGACTGAAGAAATTTACCAAAATTTGGCATTTCAACACGGCAATCTGCCAGATAAATGGATTTTGGAGCTGGAATTAATTCAAAATTTATATTTATTTTCTTAATGTGGTTAACAAAACAGAGCTGCCAGGCTTATTCATATCAATAATTATTCAAGTTTATTGAATTGTTAATCAATTGCTAGTGTCAATGTATCTTCAAAACCCTGTTTGACTGAAGAAATTTACCAAAATTTGGCATTTCAACACGGCAATCTGCCAGATATATGTATTTTGGAGCTGGAATTAATTCAAAATTTATATTTATTTTCTTAATGTGGTTAACAAAACAGAGCTGCCAGGCTTATTCATATCAATAATTATTCAAGTTTATTGAATTGTTAATCAATTTCTAGTGTCAATGTATCTTCAAAACCCTGTTTGACTGAAGAAATTTACCAAAATTTGGCATTTCAACACGGCAATCTGCCAGATAAATGGATTTTGGAGCTGGAATTAATTCAAAATATATATTTATTTTCTTATTGTGGTTAACAAAACAGAGCTGCCAGGCTTATTTATATCAATAATTATTCAAGTTTATTGATTTGTTAATCAATTGCTAGTGTCAATGTATCTTCAAAACCCTGTTTGACTGAAGAAAAGTACCAAAATTTGGCATTTCAACACGGCAATCTGCCAGATAAATGGATTTTGGAGCTGGAATTAATTCAAAATATATATTTATTCAATTCAATTCAATTCTTTTATTTTATCATTTTTTGGACTACAAGGTTAGAATGTATTTTAGGGCCAAGTCAGCTTGCGACTTATAGGCCCGCGATGGTTTGAGAGATAACAAAACAGTGAAAATTAAATTAAATAAAACAACTGTACAAAATTACAATGGAAAAATAATCACAAAATATAGTAAAAAAAAAAAACAGCAAAAACAAAAAAGAAATGCCGGAACAAATAACAAACCTACAGAGTAAAGAGATTTTTAAAACTTCTAGTAAATTTTAAAAATCATTTTCTAAAATTAGGGTCTTTAATGTACGATTCAGGGCGGGTTTTGTTCTACAGTCTTTTAGGTGTGTATATATTATGTTGTATTTTTTACACCCATTATAAAAAATTGAATTTAACTTTTTCGAAATTCGACAGTGGGGTTCGACTAGATATTTTATATTACGTCTAGGGTGTGTTATCGTTAGTTTTTCAAAAATAACATTTTCCTTTGGTCCGTTAATATTGTTGTGTATAAATTTTAAATAGCAGTAATCAATTATCTGTTTTATATTTAACAATGAACATTTTTTAAATAGTGGTTTAGTCGGAGCCAACCAGTCTACGTTGAATATATTTCTCAGCGCTCTTTTTTGGATTACTTGTAATCTGTTTAGGTTGTTTTGTGTCGTATTACCCCATATTTGTACGCCATAAATTAAATAGGGATATAACAGAACATGGTAAATTTCGAATAATGTTTTTCTCGGAAACATTAATTTGCATTGATAAATTTTATAGCTTGCTGCGTTAATTTTCTTCGAAACTTCCTCAACTTGTTTACCAAAACCTAAATGTTCGTCAAACCAGAGTCCTAGATATTTATATGACGTCACTCGTTTAATTAAGTCTCCTCCGATTTTTAAAACGCATAGATTATTATCTACATTTTTATTTATATTTTTAAAAACAATATACTCAGTTTTAGACGTGTTTAATTTTAGACCATTTTTGTTTAACCAAGAATTAATTATACTTAGGGCTGAATTTGCATTTTCGACAAGTTTTTGAAGGTTAAAATGGTTGAGTAATAAGATAGTATCATCAGCGTACAAATAGAGACCTTTCAAAATTTTGCTAGTTAGATCGTTAATGTAAAGGTTAAAAAGTAAGGGGGATAGTATCGACCCTTGAGGGACCCCAATTGTAATCCCATCGAACGCCGAAAATAAGTTATCTAATTTTGTACAGCACTTCCTATTTGAAAGGTAACTTTTTATCCACAGTAAACCGAGCCCCCTTATACCCAGGAATTCTAGTTTTTTAATTAGCCTTTCGTGCGGAACACTATCGAATGCTTTTTCGAGGTCCAGAAAAATGCCTATACAATATAGACCACTATCTAAGGCGCTAAGTATATCTTTATACACTTTGGTCATGGCTGAATCAGTGCCAGTTCCCGCTTTAAAACCAAACTGATTCCTGGACAGAAGGGAATGTTTGTTACAAAATGAGTTAAGCCTACTGTAGAAACATTTATCGAAAATTTTTGCTATTGTGGATAAAACTTATTTTCTTATTGTGGTTAACAAAACAGAGCTGCCAGGCTTATTTATATCAATAATTATTCAAGTTTATTGATTTGTTAATCAATTGCTAGTGTCAATGTATCTTCAAAACCCTGTTTGACTGAAGAAATTTACCAAAATTTGGCATTTCAACACGGCAATCTGCCAGATATATGTATTTTGGAGCTGGAATTAATTCAAAATTTATATTTATTTTCTTAATGTGGTTAACAAAACAGAGCTGCCAGGCTTATTTATATCAATAATTATTCAAGTTTATTGATTTGTTTATCAATTGCTAGTGTCAATGTTTATTCAAAACCCTGTTTGACTGAAGAAATTTACCAAAATTTGGCATTTCAACACGACAATCTGCCAGATAAATGGATTTTGGAGCTGGATTTAATTCAAAATTTATATTTATTTTCTTAGTGTGGTTAACAAAACAGAGCTGCCAGGCTTATTTATATCAATAATTATTCAAGTTTATTAAATTGTTAATCAATTGCTAGTGTCAATGTATCTTCAAAACCCTGTTTGACTGAAGAAATTTACCAAAATTTGGCATTTCAACACGGCAATCTGCCAGATAAATGGATTTTGGAGCTGGAAATATTCATTATTCTTAAGAATTAATTCAAAATTTATATTTATTTTGTTAGTGTGGTTAACAAAACAGAGCTGCCAGGCTTATTTATATCAATAATTATTCAAGTTTATTAAATTGTTAATCAATTGCTAGTGTCAATGTATCTTCAAAACCCTGTTTGACTGAAGAAATTTACCAAAATTTGGCATTTCAACACGGCAATCTGCCAGATAAATGGATTTTGGAGCTGGAAATATTCATTATTCTTAAGAATTAATTCAAAATTTATATTTATTTTGTTAGTGTGGTTAACAAAACAGAGCTGCCAGGCTTATTTATATCAATAATTATTCAAGTTTATTAAATTGTTAATCAATTGCTAGTGTCAATGTATCTTCAAAACCCTGTTTGACTGAAGAAATTTACCAAAATTTGGCATTTCAACACGGCAATCTGCCAGATAAATGGATTTTGGAGCTGGAATTAATTCAAAATTTATATTTATTTTCTTAATGTGGTTAACAAAACAGAGCTGCCAGGCTTATTCATATCAATAATTATTCAAGTTTATTGAATTGTTAATCAATTGCTAGTGTCATTGTATCTTCAAAACCCTGTTTGACTGAAGAAATTTACCAAAATTTGGCATTTCAACACGGCAATCTGCCAGATATATGTATTTTGGACCTGGAATTAATTCAAAATTTATATTTATTTTCTTAATGTGGTTAACAAAACAGAGCTGCCAGGCTTATTCATATCAATAATTATTCAAGTTTATTGAATTGTTAATCAATTTCTAGTGTCAATGTATCTTCAAAACCCTGTTTGACTGAAGAAATTTACCAAAATTTGGCATTTCAACACGGCAATCTGCCAGATAAATGGATTTTGGAGCTGGAAATATTCATAATTCTTAAGAATTAATTCAAAATTTATATTTATTTTCTTAGTGTGGTTAACAAAACAGAGCTGCCAGGCTTATATATATGAATAATTATTCAAGTTTATTGATTTGTTAATCAATTGCTAGTGTCAATGTATCTTCAAAATCCTGTTTGACTGAAGAAATTTACCAAAATTTGGCATTTCAACACGGCAATCTGCCAGATAAATGGATTTTGCAGCTGGAAATATTCATTATTCTTAAGAATTTTTCAAAATTTATATTTATTTTCTTAGAGTGGTTAACAAAACAGAGCTGCCAGGCTTATTTATATCACAAATTTATCAAGTTTATTGATTTGTTAATCAATTGCTAGTGTCAATGTTTATTCAAAACCCTGTTTGAAGGAAGAAATTTACCAAAATTTGGCATTTCAACACGACAATCTGCCAGATAAATGGATTTTGGAGCTAGAATTAATTCAAAATATATATTTATTTTCTTATTGTGGTTAACAAAACAGAGCTGCCAGGCTTATATACATGAATAATTATTCAAGTTTATTGATTTGTTAATCAATTGCTAGTGTCAATGTATCTTCAAAATCCTGTTTGACTGAAGAAATTTACCAAAATTTGGCATTTCAACACGGCAATCTGCCAGATAAATGGATTTTGGAGCTGGAAATATTCATTATTCTTAAGAATTTTTCAAAATTTATATTTATTTTCTTAGAGTGGTTAACAAAACAGAGCTGCCAGGCTTATTTATATCAAAAATTTATCAAGTTTATTGATTTGTTAATCAATTGCTAGTGTCAATGTTTATTCAAAACCCTGTTTGAATGAAGAAATTTACCAAAATTTGGCATTTCAACACGACAATCTGCCAGATAAATGGATTTTGGAGCTAGAATTAATTCAAAATATATATTTATTTTCTTATTGTGGTTAACAAAACAGAGCTGCCAGGCTTATTTATATCAATAATTATTCAAGTTTATTGATTTGTTAATCTATTGCTAGTGTCAATGTATCTTCAAAACCCTGTTTGACTGAAGAAATTTACCAAAATTTGGCATTTCAACACGGCAATCTGCCAGATAAATGGATTTTGGAGCTGGAAATATTCATTATTCTTAAGAATTAATTCAAAATTTATATTTATTTTCTTAGTGTGGTTAACAAAACAGAGCTGCCAGGCTTGTTTATATCAATAAATATTCAAGTTTATTGATTTGTTAATCAATTGCTAGTGTCAATGTATCTTCAAAACCCTGTTTGACTGAAGAAATTTACCAAAATTTGGCATTTCAACACGGCAATCTGCCAGATAAATGGATTTTGGAGCTAGAATTAATTCAAAATATATATTTATTTTCTTATTGTGGTTAACAAAACAGAGCTGCCAGGCTTATTTATATCAATAATTATTCAAGTTTATTGATTTGTTAATCAATTGCTAGTGTCAATGTATCTTCAAAATCCTGTTTGACTGAAGAAATTTACCAAAATTTGGCATTTCAACACGGCAATCTGCCAGATAAATGGATTTTGCAGCTGGAAATATTCATTATTCTTAAGAATTTTTCAAAATTTATATTTATTTTCTTAGAGTGGTTAACAAAACAGAGCTGCCAGGCTTATTTATATCACAAATTTATCAAGTTTATTGATTTGTTAATCAATTGCTAGTGTCAATGTTTATTCAAAACCCTGTTTGAATGAAGAAATTTACCAAAATTTGGCATTTCAACACGACAATCTGCCAGATAAATGGATTTTGGAGCTAGAATTAATTCAAAATATATATTTATTTTCTTATTGTGGTTAACAAAACAGAGCTGCCAGGCTTATATACATGAATAATTATTCAAGTTTATTGATTTGTTAATCAATTGCTAGTGTCAATGTATCTTCAAAATCCTGTTTGACTGAAGAAATTTACCAAAATTTGGCATTTCAACACGGCAATCTGCCAGATAAATGGATTTTGGAGCTGGAAATATTCATTATTCTTAAGAATTTTTCAAAATTTATATTTATTTTCTTAGAGTGGTTAACAAAACAGAGCTGCCAGGCTTATTTATATCAAAAATTTATCAAGTTTATTGATTTGTTAATCAATTGCTAGTGTCAATGTTTATTCAAAACCCTGTTTGAATGAAGAAATTTACCAAAATTTGGCATTTCAACACGACAATCTGCCAGATAAATGGATTTTGGAGCTAGAATTAATTCAAAATATATATTTATTTTCTTATTGTGGTTAACAAAACAGAGCTGCCAGGCTTATTTATATCAATAATTATTCAAGTTTATTGATTTGTTAATCTATTGCTAGTGTCAATGTATCTTCAAAACCCTGTTTGACTGAAGAAATTTACCAAAATTTGGCATTTCAACACGGCAATCTGCCAGATAAATGGATTTTGGAGCTGGAAATATTCATTATTCTTAAGAATTAATTCAAAATTTATATTTATTTTCTTAGTGTGGTTAACAAAACAGAGCTGCCAGGCTTGTTTATATCAATAAATATTCAAGTTTATTGATTTGTTAATCAATTGCTAGTGTCAATGTATCTTCAAAACCCTGTTTGACTGAAGAAATTTACCAAAATTTGGCATTTCAACACGGCAATCTGCCAGATAAATGGATTTTGGAGCTAGAATTAATTCAAAATATATATTTATTTTCTTATTGTGGTTAACAAAACAGAGCTGCCAGGCTTATTTATATCAATAATTATTCAAGTTTATTGATTTGTTAATCAATTGCTAGTGTCAATGTATCTTCAAAATCCTGTTTGACTGAAGAAATTTACCAAAATTTGGCATTTCAACACGGCAATCTGCCAGATAAATGGATTTTGGAGCTGGAAATATTCATTATTCTTAAGAATTTTTCAAAATTTATATTTATTTTCTTAGAGTGGTTAACAAAACAGAGCTGCCAGGCTTATTTATATCACAAATTTATCAAGTTTATTGATTTGTTAATCAATTGCTAGTGTCAATGTTTATTCAAAACCCTGTTTGAATGAAGAAATTTACCAAAATTTGGCATTTCAACACGACAATCTGCCAGATAAATGGATTTTGGAGCTAGAACTAATTCAAAATATATATTTATTTTCTTATTGTGGTTAACAAAACAGAGCTGCCAGGCTTATATACATGAATAATTATTCAAGTTTATTGATTTGTTAATCAATTGCTAGTGTCAATGTATCTTCAAAATCCTGTTTGACTGAAGAAATTTACCAAAATTTGGCATTTCAACACGGCAATCTGCCAGATAAATGGATTTTGGAGCTGGAAATATTCATTATTCTTAAGAATTTTTCAAAATTTATATTTATTTTCTTAGAGTGGTTAACAAAACAGAGCTGCCAGGCTTATTTATATCACAAATTTATCAAGTTTATTGATTTGTTAATCAATTGCTAGTGTCAATGTTTATTCAAAACCCTGTTTGAATGAAGAAATTTACCAAAATTTGGCATTTCAACACGACAATCTGCCAGATAAATGGATTTTGGAGCTAGAATTAATTCAAAATATATATTTATTTTCTTATTGTGGTTAACAAAACAGAGCTGCCAGGCTTATTTATATCAATAATTATTCAAGTTTATTGATTTGTTAATCTATTGCTAGTGTCAATGTATCTTCAAAACCCTGTTTGACTGAAGAAATTTACCAAAATTTGGCATTTCAACACGGCAATCTGCCAGATAAATGGATTTTGGAGCTGGAAATATTCATTATTCTTAAGAATTAATTCAAAATTTATATTTATTTTCTTAGTGTGGTTAACAAAACAGAGCTGCCAGGCTTGTTTATATCAATAAATATTCAAGTTTATTGATTTGTTAATCAATTGCTAGTGTCAATGTATCTTCAAAACCCTGTTTGACTGAAGAAATTTACCAAAATTTGGCATTTCAACACGGCAATCTGCCAGATAAATGGATTTTGGAGCTAGAATTAATTCAAAATATATATTTATTTTCTTATTGTGGTTAACAAAACAGAGCTGCCAGGCTTATTTATATCAATAATTATTCAAGTTTATTGATTTGTTAATCAATTGCTAGTGTCAATGTATCTTCAAAATCCTGTTTGACTGAAGAAATTTACCAAAATTTGGCATTTCAACACGGCAATCTGCTAGATAAATGGATTTTGGAGCTGGAATTAATTCAAAATTTATATTTATTTTCTTAGTGTGGTTAACAAAACAGAGCTGCCAGGCTTATTTATATGAATAATTATTCAAGTTTATTGATTTGTTAATCAATTGCTAGTGTCAATGTATCTTCAAAATCCTGTTTGACTGAAGAAATTTACCAAAATTTGGCATTTTAACACGGCAATCTGCCAGATAAATGGATTTTGGAGCTGGAAATATTCATTATTCTTAAGAATTTTTCAAAATTTATATTTATTTTCTTAGAGTGGTTAACAAAACAGAGCTGCCAGGCTTATTTATATCACAAATTTATCAAGTTTATTGATTTGTTAATCAATTGCTAGTGTCAATGTTTATTCAAAACCCTGTTTGAATGAAGAAATTTACCAAAATTTGGCATTTCAACACGACAATCTGCCAGATAAATGGATTTTGGAGCTAGAATTAATTCAAAATATATATTTATTTTCTTATTGTGGTTAACAAAACAGAGCTGCCAGGCTTATATATATGAATAATTATTCAAGTTTATTGATTTGTTAATCAAATGCTAGTGTCAATGTATCTTCAAAATCCTGTTTGACTGAAGAAATTTACCAAAATTTGGCATTTCAACACGGCAATCTGCCAGATAAATGGATTTTGGAGCTGGAAATATTCATTATTCTTAAGAATTTTTCAAAATTTATATTTATTTTCTTAGAGTGGTTAACAAAACAGAGCTGCCAGGCTTATTTATATCACAAATTTATCAAGTTTATTGATTTGTTAATCAATTGCTAGTGTCAATGTTTATTCAAAACCCTGTTTGAATGAAGAAATTTACCAAAATTTGGCATTTCAACACGACAATCTGCCAGATAAATGGATTTTGGAGCTAGAATTAATTCAAAATATATATTTATTTTCTTATTGTGGTTAACAAAACAGAGCTGCCAGGCTTATTTATATCAATAATTATTCAAGTTTATTGATTTGTTAATCTATTGCTAGTGTCAATGTATCTTCAAAACCCTGTTTGACTGAAGAAATTTACCAAAATTTGGCATTTCAACACGGCAATCTGCCAGATAAATGGATTTTGGAGCTGGAAATATTCATTATTCTTAAGAATTAATTCAAAATTTATATTTATTTTCTTAGTGTGGTTAACAAAACAGAGCTGCCAGGCTTGTTTATATCAATAAATATTCAAGTTTATTGATTTGTTAATCAATTGCTAGTGTCAATGTATCTTCAAAACCCTGTTTGACTGAAGAAATTTACCAAAATTTGGCATTTCAACACGGCAATCTGCCAGATAAATGGATTTTGGAGCTAGAATTAATTCAAAATATATATTTATTTTCTTATTGTGGTTAACAAAACAGAGCTGCCAGGCTTATTTATATCAATAATTATTCAAGTTTATTGATTTGTTAATCAATTGCTAGTGTCAATGTATCTTCAAAATCCTGTTTGACTGAAGAAATTTACCAAAATTTGGCATTTCAACACGGCAATCTGCTAGATAAATGGATTTTGGAGCTGGAATTAATTCAAAATTTATATTTATTTTCTTAGTGTGGTTAACAAAACAGAGCTGCCAGGCTTATTTATATGAATAATTATTCAAGTTTATTGATTTGTTAATCAATTGCTAGTGTCAATGTATCTTCAAAATCCTGTTTGACTGAAGAAATTTACCAAAATTTGGCATTTCAACACGGCAATCTGCCAGATAAATGGATTTTGGAGCTGGAAATATTCATTATTCTTAAGAATTTTTCAAAATTTATATTTATTTTCTTAGAGTGGTTAACAAAACAGAGCTGCCAGGCTTATTTATATCACAAATTTATCAAGTTTATTGATTTGTTAATCAATTGCTAGTGTCAATGTTTATTAAAAACCCTGTTTGACTGAAGAAATTACCAAAATTTGGCATTTCAACACGGCAATCTGCCAGATAAATGGATTTTGGAGCTGGAAATATTCATTATTCTTAAGAATTTTTCAAAATTTATATTTATTTTCTTAATGTGGTTAACAAAACAGAGCTGCCAGGCTTATTCATATCAATAATTATTCAAGTTTATTGAATTGTTAATCAATTTCTAGTGTCAATGTATCTTCAAAACCCTGTTTGACTGAAGAAATTTACCAAAATTTCGCATTTCAACACTGCAATCTGCCAGATAAATGGATTTTGGAGCTGGAAATATTCATAATTCTTAAGAATTAATTCAAAATTTATATTTATTTTCTTAGTGTGGTTAACAAAACAGAGCTGCCAGGCTTATATATATGAATAATTATTCAAGTTTATTGATTTGTTAATCAATTGCTAGTGTCAATGTATCTTCAAAATCATGTTTGACTGAAGAAATTTACCAAAATTTGGCATTTCAACACGGCAATCTGCTCGATAAATGGATTTTGGAGCTGGAATTAATTCAAAATTTATATTTATTTTCTTAGTGTGGTTAACAAAACAGAGCTACCAGGCTTATTTATATGAATAATTATTCAAGTTTATTGATTTGTTAATCAATTGCTAGTGTCAATGTATCTTCAAAATCCTGTTTGACTGAAGAAATTTACCAAAATTTGGCATTTCAACACGGCAATCTGCTAGATAAATGGATTTTGGAGCTGGAATTAATTCAAAATTTATATTTATTTTCTTAGTGTGGTTAACAAAACAGAGCTACCAGGCTTATATATATGAATAATTATTCAAGTTTATTGATTTGTTAATCAATTGCTAGTGTCAATGTATCTTCAAAATCATGTTTGACTGAAGAAATTTACCAAAATTTGGCATTTCAACACGGCAATCTGCTCGATAAATGGATTTTGGAGCTGGAATTAATTCAAAATTTATATTTATTTTCTTAGTGTGGTTAACAAAACAGAGCTACCAGGCTTATTTATATGAATAATTATTCAAGTTTATTGATTTGTTAATTAATTGCTAGTGTCAATGTATCTTCAAAATCCTGTTTGACTGAAGAAATTTACCAAAATTTGGCATTTCAACACGGCAATCTGCTAGATAAATGGATTTTGGAGCTGGATTTAATTCAATATTTATATTTATTTTCTTAGTGTGGTTAACAAAACAGAGCTACCAGGCTTATTTATATGAATAATTATTCAAGTTTATTGAATTGTTAATCAATTTCTAGTGTCAATGTATCTTCAAAACCCTGTTTGACTGAAGAAATTTACCAAAATTTGGCATTTCAACACTGCAATCTGCCAGATAAATGGATTTTGGAGCTGGAAATATTCATAATTCTTAAGAATTAATTCAAAATTTATATTTATTTTCTTAGTGTGGTTAACAAAACAGAGCTGCCAGGCTTATTTATATCAATAATTATTCAAGTTTATTGATTTGTTAATCAATTGCTAGTGTCAATGTATCTTCAAAATCCTGTTTGACTGAAGAAATTTACCAAAATTTGGCATTTCAACACGGCAATCTGCTAGATAAATGGATTTTGGAGCTGGAATTAATTCAAAATTTATATTTATTTTCTTAGTGTGGTTAACAAAACAGAGCTGCCAGGCTTATTTATATGAATAATTATTCAAGTTTATTGATTTGTTAATCAATTGCTAGTGTCAATGTATCTTCAAAATCCTGTTTGACTGAAGAAATTTACCAAAATTTGGCATTTCAACACGGCAATCTGCCAGATAAATGGATTTTGGAGCTGGAAATATTCATTATTCTTAAGAATTTTTCAAAATTTATATTTATTTTCTTAGAGTGGTTAACAAAACAGAGCTGCCAGGCTTATTTATATCACAAATTTATCAAGTTTATTGATTTGTTAATCAATTGCTAGTGTCAATGTTTATTAAAAACCCTGTTTGACTGAAGAAATTACCAAAATTTGGCATTTCAACACGGCAATCTGCCAGATAAATGGATTTTGGAGCTGGAAATATTCATTATTCTTAAGAATTTTTCAAAATTTATATTTATTTTCTTAATGTGGTTAACAAAACAGAGCTGCCAGGCTTATTCATATGAATAATTATTCAAGTTTATTGATTTGTTAATCAATTGCTAGTGTCAATGTATCTTCAAAATCCTGTTTGACTGAAGAAATTTACCAAAATTTGGCATTTCAACACGGCAATCTGCTAGATAAATGGATTTTGGAGCTGGAATTAATTCAAAATTTATATTTATTTTCTTAGTGTGGTTAACAAAACAGAGCTACCAGGCTTATTTATATGAATAATTATTCAAGTTTATTGATTTGTTAATCAATTGCTAGTGTCAATGTATCTTCAAAATCCTGTTTGACTGAAGAAATTTACCAAAATTTCGCATTTCAACACTGCAATCTGCCAGATAAATGGATTTTGGAGCTGGAAATATTCATTATTCTTAAGAATTTTTCAAAATTTATATTTATTTTCTTAGAGTGGTTAACAAAACAGAGCTGCCAGGCTTATTTATATCACAAATTTATCAAGTTTATTGATTTGTTAATCAATTGCTAGTGTCAATGTTTATTAAAAACCCTGTTTGACTGAAGAAATTTACCAAAATTTGGCATTTCAACACGACAATCTGCCAGATAAATGGATTTTGGAGCTGGATTTAATTCAAAATTTATATTTATTTTCTTAGTGTGGTTAACAAAACAGAGCTGCCAGGCTTGTTTATATCAATAAATATTCAAGTTTATTGATTTGTTAATCAATTGCTAGTGTCAATGTATCTTCAAAACCCTGTTTGACTGAAGAAATTTACCAAAATTTGGCATTTCAACACGGCAATCTGCCAGATAAATGGATTTTGGAGCTGGAATTAATTCAAAATATATATTTATTTTCTTATTGTGGTTAACAAAACAGAGCTGCCAGGCTTATTTATATCAATAATTATTCAAGTTTATTGATTTGTTAATCAATTGCTAGTGTCAATGTATCTTCAAAATCCTGTTTGACTGAAGAAATTTACCAAAATTTGGCATTTCAACACGGCAATCTGCTAGATAAATGGATTTTGGAGCTGGAATTAATTCAATTTTTATATTTATTTTCTTAGTGTGGTTAACAAAACAGAGCTGCCAGGCTTATTTATATGAATAATTATTCAAGTATATTGATTTGTTAATCAATTGCTAGTGTCAATGTATCTTCAAAATCCTGTTTGACTGAAGAAATTTACCAAAATTTGGCATTTCAACACGGCAATCTGCCAGATAAATGGATTTTGGAGCTGGAATTAATTCAAAATTTTTATTTATTTTCTTAATGTGGTTAACAAAACAGAGCTGCCAGGCTTATTCATATCAATAATTATTCAAGTTTATTGAATTGTTAATCAATTGCTAGTGTCAATGTATCTTCAAAACCCTGTTTGACTGAAGAAATTTACCAAAATTTGGCATTTCAACTCGGCAATCTGCCAGATATATGTATTTTGGAGCTGGAATTAATTCAAAATTTATATTTATTTTCTTAATGTGGTTAACAAAAAAGAGCTGCCAGGCTTATTCATATCAATAATTATTCAAGTTTATTGAATTGTTAATCAATTTCTAGTGTCAATGTATCTTCAAAACCCTGTTTGACTGAAGAAATTTACCAAAATTTGGCATTTCAACACTGCAATCTGCCAGATAAATGGATTTTGGAGCTGGAAATATTCATAATTCTTAAGAATTAATTCAAAATTTATATTTATTTTCTTAGTGTGGTTAACAAAACAGAGCTGCCAGGCTTATATATATGAATAATTATTCAAGTTTATTGATTTGTTAATCAATTGCTAGTGTCAATGTATCTTCAAAATCATGTTTGACTGAAGAAATTTACCAAAATTTGGCATTTCAACACGGCAATCTGCTAGATAAATGGATTTTGGAGCTGGAATTAATTCAATATTTATATTTATTTTCTTAGTGTGGTTAACAAAACAGAGCTACCAGGCTTATTTATATGAATAATTATTCAAGTTTATTGAATTGTTAATCAATTTCTAGTGTCAATGTATCTTCAAAACCCTGTTTGACTGAAGAAATTTACCAAAATTTGGCATTTCAACACGGCAATCTGCCAGATAAATGGATTTTGGAGCTGGAAATATTCATTATTCTTAAGAATTTTTCAAAATTTATATTTATTTTCTTAGAGTGGTTAACAAAACAGAGCTGCCAGGCTTATTTATATCACAAATTTATCAAGTTTATTGATTTGTTAATCAATTGCTAGTGTCAATGTTTATTCAAAACCCTGTTTGAATGAAGAAATTTACCAAAATTTGGCATTTCAACACGACAATCTGCCAGATAAATGGATTTTGGAGCTAGAATTAATTCAAAATATATATTTATTTTCTTATTGTGGTTAACAAAACAGAGCTGCCAGGCTTATATATATGAATAATTATTCAAGTTTATTGATTTGTTAATCAAATGCTAGTGTCAATGTATCTTCAAAATCCTGTTTGACTGAAGAAATTTACCAAAATTTGGCATTTCAACACGGCAATCTGCCAGATAAATGGATTTTGGAGCTGGAAATATTCATTATTCTTAAGAATTTTTCAAAATTTATATATATTTTCTTAGAGTGGTTAACAAAACAGAGCTGCCAGGCTTATTTATATCACAAATTTATCAAGTTTATTGATTTGTTAATCAATTGCTAGTGTCAATGTTTATTCAAAACCCTGTTTGAATGAAGAAATTTACCAAAATTTGGCATTTCAACACGACAATCTGCCAGATAAATGGATTTTGGAGCTAGAATTAATTCAAAATATATATTTATTTTCTTATTGTGGTTAACAAAACAGAGCTGCCAGGCTTATTTATATCAATAATTATTCAAGTTTATTGATTTGTTAATCTATTGCTAGTGTCAATGTATCTTCAAAACCCTGTTTGACTGAAGAAATTTACCAAAATTTGGCATTTCAACACGGCAATCTGCCAGATAAATGGATTTTGGAGCTGGAAATATTCATTATTCTTAAGAATTAATTCAAAATTTATATTTATTTTCTTAGTGTGGTTAACAAAACAGAGCTGCCAGGCTTGTTTATATCAATAAATATTCAAGTTTATTGATTTGTTAATCAATTGCTAGTGTCAATGTATCTTCAAAACCCTGTTTGACTGAAGAAATTTACCAAAATTTGGCATTTCAACACGGCAATCTGCCAGATAAATGGATTTTGGAGCTAGAATTAATTCAAAATATATATTTATTTTCTTATTGTGGTTAACAAAACAGAGCTGCCAGGCTTATTTATATCAATAATTATTCAAGTTTATTGATTTGTTAATCAATTGCTAGTGTCAATGTATCTTCAAAATCCTGTTTGACTGAAGAAATTTACCAAAATTTGGCATTTCAACACGGCAATCTGCTAGATAAATGGATTTTGGAGCTGGAATTAATTCAAAATTTATATTTATTTTCTTAGTGTGGTTAACAAAACAGAGCTGCCAGGCTTATTTATATGAATAATTATTCAAGTTTATTGATTTGTTAATCAATTGCTAGTGTCAATGTATCTTCAAAATCCTGTTTGACTGAAGAAATTTACCAAAATTTGGCATTTCAACACGGCAATCTGCCAGATAAATGGATTTTGGAGCTGGAAATATTCATTATTCTTAAGAATTTTTCAAAATTTATATTTATTTTCTTAGAGTGGTTAACAAAACAGAGCTGCCAGGCTTATTTATATCACAAATTTATCAAGTTTATTGATTTGTTAATCAATTGCTAGTGTCAATGTTTATTAAAAACCCTGTTTGACTGAAGAAATTACCAAAATTTGGCATTTCAACACGGCAATCTGCCAGATAAATGGATTTTGGAGCTGGAAATATTCATTATTCTTAAGAATTTTTCAAAATTTATATTTATTTTCTTAATGTGGTTAACAAAACAGAGCTGCCAGGCTTATTCATATCAATAATTATTCAAGTTTATTGAATTGTTAATCAATTTCTAGTGTCAATGTATCTTCAAAACCCTGTTTGACTGAAGAAATTTACCAAAATTTCGCATTTCAACACTGCAATCTGCCAGATAAATGGATTTTGGAGCTGGAAATATTCATAATTCTTAAGAATTAATTCAAAATTTATATTTATTTTCTTAGTGTGGTTAACAAAACAGAGCTGCCAGGCTTATATATATGAATAATTATTCAAGTTTATTGATTTGTTAATCAATTGCTAGTGTCAATGTATCTTCAAAATCATGTTTGACTGAAGAAATTTACCAAAATTTGGCATTTCAACACGGCAATCTGCTCGATAAATGGATTTTGGAGCTGGAATTAATTCAAAATTTATATTTATTTTCTTAGTGTGGTTAACAAAACAGAGCTACCAGGCTTATTTATATGAATAATTATTCAAGTTTATTGATTTGTTAATCAATTGCTAGTGTCAATGTATCTTCAAAATCCTGTTTGACTGAAGAAATTTACCAAAATTTGGCATTTCAACACGGCAATCTGCTAGATAAATGGATTTTGGAGCTGGAATTAATTCAAAATTTATATTTATTTTCTTAGTGTGGTTAACAAAACAGAGCTACCAGGCTTATATATATGAATAATTATTCAAGTTTATTGATTTGTTAATCAATTGCTAGTGTCAATGTATCTTCAAAATCATGTTTGACTGAAGAAATTTACCAAAATTTGGCATTTCAACACGGCAATCTGCTCGATAAATGGATTTTGGAGCTGGAATTAATTCAAAATTTATATTTATTTTCTTAGTGTGGTTAACAAAACAGAGCTACCAGGCTTATTTATATGAATAATTATTCAAGTTTATTGATTTGTTAATTAATTGCTAGTGTCAATGTATCTTCAAAATCCTGTTTGACTGAAGAAATTTACCAAAATTTGGCATTTCAACACGGCAATCTGCTAGATAAATGGATTTTGGAGCTGGATTTAATTCAATATTTATATTTATTTTCTTAGTGTGGTTAACAAAACAGAGCTACCAGGCTTATTTATATGAATAATTATTCAAGTTTATTGAATTGTTAATCAATTTCTAGTGTCAATGTATCTTCAAAACCCTGTTTGACTGAAGAAATTTACCAAAATTTGGCATTTCAACACTGCAATCTGCCAGATAAATGGATTTTGGAGCTGGAAATATTCATAATTCTTAAGAATTAATTCAAAATTTATATTTATTTTCTTAGTGTGGTTAACAAAACAGAGCTGCCAGGCTTATTTATATCAATAATTATTCAAGTTTATTGATTTGTTAATCAATTGCTAGTGTCAATGTATCTTCAAAATCCTGTTTGACTGAAGAAATTTACCAAAATTTGGCATTTCAACACGGCAATCTGCTAGATAAATGGATTTTGGAGCTGGAATTAATTCAAAATTTATATTTATTTTCTTAGTGTGGTTAACAAAACAGAGCTGCCAGGCTTATTTATATGAATAATTATTCAAGTTTATTGATTTGTTAATCAATTGCTAGTGTCAATGTATCTTCAAAATCCTGTTTGACTGAAGAAATTTACCAAAATTTGGCATTTCAACACGGCAATCTGCCAGATAAATGGATTTTGGAGCTGGAAATATTCATTATTCTTAAGAATTTTTCAAAATTTATATTTATTTTCTTAGAGTGGTTAACAAAACAGAGCTGCCAGGCTTATTTATATCACAAATTTATCAAGTTTATTGATTTGTTAATCAATTGCTAGTGTCAATGTTTATTAAAAACCCTGTTTGACTGAAGAAATTACCAAAATTTGGCATTTCAACACGGCAATCTGCCAGATAAATGGATTTTGGAGCTGGAAATATTCATTATTCTTAAGAATTTTTCAAAATTTATATTTATTTTCTTAATGTGGTTAACAAAACAGAGCTTACAGGCTTATTCATATGAATAATTATTCAAGTTTATTGATTTGTTAATCAATTGCTAGTGTCAATGTATCTTCAAAATCCTGTTTGACTGAAGAAATTTACCAAAATTTGGCATTTCAACACGGCAATCTGCTAGATAAATGGATTTTGGAGCTGGAATTAATTCAAAATTTATATTTATTTTCTTAGTGTGGTTAACAAAACAGAGCTACCAGGCTTATTTATATGAATAATTATTCAAGTTTATTGATTTGTTAATCAATTGCTAGTGTCAATGTATCTTCAAAATCCTGTTTGACTGAAGAAATTTACCAAAATTTCGCATTTCAACACTGCAATCTGCCAGATAAATGGATTTTGGAGCTGGAAATATTCATTATTCTTAAGAATTTTTCAAAATTTATATTTATTTTCTTAGAGTGGTTAACAAAACAGAGCTGCCAGGCTTATTTATATCACAAATTTATCAAGTTTATTGATTTGTTAATCAATTGCTAGTGTCAATGTTTATTAAAAACCCTGTTTGACTGAAGAAATTTACCAAAATTTGGCATTTCAACACGACAATCTGCCAGATAAATGGATTTTGGAGCTGGATTTAATTCAAAATTTATATTTATTTTCTTAGTGTGGTTAACAAAACAGAGCTGCCAGGCTTGTTTATATCAATAAATATTCAAGTTTATTGATTTGTTAATCAATTGCTAGTGTCAATGTATCTTCAAAACCCTGTTTGACTGAAGAAATTTACCAAAATTTGGCATTTCAACACGGCAATCTGCCAGATAAATGGATTTTGGAGCTGGAATTAATTCAAAATATATATTTATTTTCTTATTGTGGTTAACAAAACAGAGCTGCCAGGCTTATTTATATCAATAATTATTCAAGTTTATTGATTTGTTAATCAATTGCTAGTGTCAATGTATCTTCAAAATCCTGTTTGACTGAAGAAATTTACCAAAATTTGGCATTTCAACACGGCAATCTGCTAGATAAATGGATTTTGGAGCTGGAATTAATTCAATTTTTATATTTATTTTCTTAGTGTGGTTAACAAAACAGAGCTGCCAGGCTTATTTATATGAATAATTATTCAAGTATATTGATTTGTTAATCAATTGCTAGTGTCAATGTATCTTCAAAATCCTGTTTGACTGAAGAAATTTACCAAAATTTGGCATTTCAACACGGCAATCTGCCAGATAAATGGATTTTGGAGCTGGAATTAATTCAAAATTTTTATTTATTTTCTTAATGTGGTTAACAAAACAGAGCTGCCAGGCTTATTCATATCAATAATTATTCAAGTTTATTGAATTGTTAATCAATTGCTAGTGTCAATGTATCTTCAAAACCCTGTTTGACTGAAGAAATTTACCAAAATTTGGCATTTCAACTCGGCAATCTGCCAGATATATGTATTTTGGAGCTGGAATTAATTCAAAATTTATATTTATTTTCTTAATGTGGTTAACAAAAAAGAGCTGCCAGGCTTATTCATATCAATAATTATTCAAGTTTATTGAATTGTTAATCAATTTCTAGTGTCAATGTATCTTCAAAACCCTGTTTGACTGAAGAAATTTACCAAAATTTGGCATTTCAACACTGCAATCTGCCAGATAAATGGATTTTGGAGCTGGAAATATTCATAATTCTTAAGAATTAATTCAAAATTTATATTTATTTTCTTAGTGTGGTTAACAAAACAGAGCTGCCAGGCTTATATATATGAATAATTATTCAAGTTTATTGATTTGTTAATCAATTGCTAGTGTCAATGTATCTTCAAAATCATGTTTGACTGAAGAAATTTACCAAAATTTGGCATTTCAACACGGCAATCTGCTAGATAAATGGATTTTGGAGCTGGAATTAATTCAATATTTATATTTATTTTCTTAGTGTGGTTAACAAAACAGAGCTACCAGGCTTATTTATATGAATAATTATTCAAGTTTATTGAATTGTTAATCAATTTCTAGTGTCAATGTATCTTCAAAACCCTGTTTGACTGAAGAAATTTACCAAAATTTGGCATTTCAACACTGCAATCTGCCAGATAAATGGATTTTGGAGCTGGAAATATTCATAATTCTTAAGAATTAATTCAAAATTTATATTTATTTTCTTAGTGTGGTTAACAAAACAGAGCTGCCAGGCTTATATCTATGAATAATTATTCAAGTTTATTGATTTGTTAATCAATTGCTAGTGTCAATGTATCTTCAAAACCCTGTTTGACTGAAGAAATTTACCAAAATTTGGCATTTCAACTCGGCAATCTGCCAGATATATGTATTTTGGAGCTGGAATTAATTCAAAATTTATATTTATTTTCTTAATGTGGTTAACAAAAAAGAGCTGCCAGGCTTATTCATATCAATAATTATTCAAGTTTATTGAATTGTTAATCAATTTCTAGTGTCAATGTATCTTCAAAACCCTGTTTGACTGAAGAAATTTACCAAAATTTGGCATTTCAACACTGCAATCTGCCAGATAAATGGATTTTGGAGCTAGAATTAATTCAAAATATATATTTATTTTCTTATTGTGGTTAACAAAACAGAGCTGCCAGGCTTATTTATATCAATAATTATTCAAGTTTATTGATTTGTTAATCTATTGTTAGTGTCAATGTATCTTCAAAACCCTGTTTGACTGAAGAAATTTACCAAAATTTGGCATTTCAACACGGCAATCTGCCAGATAAATGGATTTTGGAGCTGGAAATATTCATTATTCTTAAGAATTAATTCAAAATTTATATTTATTTTCTTAGTGTGGTTAACAAAACAGAGCTGCCAGGCTTGTTTATATCAATAAATATTCAAGTTTATTGATTTGTTAATCAATTGCTAGTGTCAATGTATCTTCAAAACCCTGTTTGACTGAAGAAATTTACCAAAATTTGGCATTTCAACACGGCAATCTGCCAGATAAATGGATTTTGGAGCTAGAATTAATTCAAAATATATATTTATTTTCTTATTGTGGTTAACAAAACAGAGCTGCCAGGCTTATTTATATCAATAATTATTCAAGTTTATTGAATTGTTAATCAATTTCTAGTGTCAATGTATCTTCAAAACCCTGTTTGACTGAAGAAATTTACCAAAATTTGGCATTTCAACACTGCAATCTGCCAGATAAATGGATTTTGGAGCTGGAAATATTCATAATTCTTAAGAATTAATTCAAAATTTATATTTATTTTCTTAGTGTGGTTAACAAAACAGAGCTGCCAGGCTTATATATATGAATAATTATTCAAGTTTATTGATTTGTTAATCAATTGCTAGTGTCAATGTATCTTCAAAATCATGTTTGACTGAAGAAATTTACCAAAATTTGGCATTTCAACACGGCAATCTGCTAGATAAATGGATTTTGGAGCTGGAATTAATTCAATATTTATATTTATTTTCTTAGTGTGGTTAACAAAACAGAGCTACCAGGCTTATTTATATGAATAATTATTCAAGTTTATTGAATTGTTAATCAATTTCTAGTGTCAATGTATCTTCAAAACCCTGTTTGACTGAAGAAATTTACCAAAATTTGGCATTTCAACACTGCAATCTGCCAGATAAATGGATTTTGGAGCTGGAAATATTCATAATTCTTAAGAATTAATTCAAAATTTATATTTATTTTCTTAGTGTGGTTAACAAAACAGAGCTGCCAGGCTTATATATATGAATAATTATTCAAGTTGATTGATTTGTTAATCAATTGCTAGTGTCAATGTATCTTCAAAACCCTGTTTGACTGAAGAAATTTACCAAAATTTGGCATTTCAACTCGGCAATCTGCCAGATATATGTATTTTGGAGCTGGAATTAATTCAAAATTTATATTTATTTTCTTAATGTGGTTAACAAAAAAGAGCTGCCAGGCTTATTCATATCAATAATTATTCAAGTTTATTGAATTGTTAATCAATTTCTAGTGTCAATGTATCTTCAAAACCCTGTTTGACTGAAGAAATTTACCAAAATTTGGCATTTCAACACTGCAATCTGCCAGATAAATGGATTTTGGAGCTAGAATTAATTCAAAATATATATTTATTTTCTTATTGTGGTTAACAAAAAAGAGCTGCCAGGCTTATTCATATCAATAATTATTCAAGTTTATTGAATTGTTAATCAATTGCTAGTGTCAATGTATCTTCAAAACCCTGTTTGACTGAAGAAATTTACCAAAATTTGGCATTTCAACTCGGCAATCTGCCAGATATATGTATTTTGGAGCTGGAATTAATTCAAAATTTATATTTATTTTCTTAATGTGGTTAACAAAAAAGAGCTGCCAGGCTTATTCATATCAATAATTATTCAAGTTTATTGAATTGTTAATCAATTTCTAGTGTCAATGTATCTACAAAACCCTGTTTGACTGAAGAAATTTACCAAAATTTGGCATTTCAACACTGCAATCTGCCAGATAAATGGATTTTGGAGCTGGAAATATTCATAATTCTTAAGAATTAATTCAAAATTTATATTTATTTTCTTAGTGTGGTTAACAAAACAGAGCTGCCAGGCTTATATATATGAATAATTATTCAAGTTTATTGATTTGTTAATCAATTGCTAGTGTCAATGTATCTTCAAAATCATGTTTGACTGAAGAAATTTACCAAAATTTGGCATTTCAACACGGCAATCTGCTAGATAAATGGATTTTGGAGCTGGAATTAATTCAATATTTATATTTATTTTCTTAGTGTGGTTAACAAAACAGAGCTACCAGGCTTATTTATATGAATAATTATTCAAGTTTATTGAATTGTTAATCAATTTCTAGTGTCAATGTATCTTTAAAACCCTGTTTGACTGAAGAAATTTACCAAAATTTGGCATTTCAACACTGCAATCTGCCAGATAAATGGATTTTGGAGCTGGAAATATTCATAATTCTTAAGAATTAATTCAAAATTTATATTTATTTTCTTAGTGTGGTTAACAAAACAGAGTTGCCAGGCTTATATATATGAATAATTATTCAAGTTTATTGATTTGTTAATCAATTGCTAGTGTCAATGTATCTTCAAAACCCTGTTTGACTGAAGAAATTTACCAAAATTTGGCATTTCAACTCGGCAATCTGCCAGATATATGTATTTTGGAGCTGGAATTAATTCAAAATTTATATTTATTTTCTTAATGTGGTTAACAAAAAAGAGCTGCCAGGCTTATTCATATCAATAATTATTCAAGTTTATTGACTTGTTAATCAATTTCTAGTGTCAATGTATCTTCAAAACCCTGTTTGACTGAAGAAATTTACCAAAATTTGGCATTTCAACACTGCAATCTGCCAGATAAATGGATTTTGGAGCTGGAAATATTCATAATTCTTAAGAATTAATTCAAAATTTATATTTATTTTCTTAGTGTGGTTAACAAAACAGAGCTGCCAGGCTTATATATATGAATAATTATTCAAGTTTATTGATTTGTTAATCAATTGCTAGTGTCAATGTATCTTCAAAATCATGTTTGACTGAAGAAATTTACCAAAATTTGGCATTTCAACACGGCAATCTGCTAGATAAATGGATTTTGGAGCTGGAATTAATTCAATATTTATATTTATTTTCTTAGTGTGGTTAACAAAACAGAGCTACCAGGCTTATTTATATGAATAATTATTCAAGTTTATTGAATTGTTAATCAATTTCTAGTGTCAATGTATCTTCAAAACCCTGTTTGACTGAAGAAATTTACCAAAATTTGGCATTTCAACACTGCAATCTGCCAGATAAATGGATTTTGGAGCTGGAAATATTCATAATTCTTAAGAATTAATTCAAAATTTATATTTATTTTCTTAGTGTGGTTAACAAAACAGAGCTGCCAGGCTTATATATATGAATAATTATTCAAGTTTATTGATTTGTTAATCAATTGCTAGTGTCAATGTATCTTCAAAACCCTGTTTGACTGAAGAAATTTACCAAAATTTGGCATTTCAACTCGGCAATCTGCCAGATATATGTATTTTGGAGCTGGAATTAATTCAAAATTTATATTTATTTTCTTAATGTGGTTAACAAAAAAGAGCTGCCAGGCTTATTCATATCAATAATTATTCAAGTTTATTGAATTGTTAATCAATTTCTAGTGTCAATGTATCTTCAAAACCCTGTTTGACTGAAGAAATTTACCAAAATTTGGCATTTCAACACTGCAATCTGCCAGATAAATGGATTTTGGAGCTAGAATTAATTCAAAATATATATTTATTTTCTTATTGTGGTTAACAAAACAGAGCTGCCAGGCTTATTTATATCAATAATTATTCAAGTTTATTGATTTGTTAATCTATTGCTAGTGTCAATGTATCTTCAAAACCCTGTTTGACTGAAGAAATTTACCAAAATTTGGCATTTCAACACGGCAATCTGCCAGATAAATGGATTTTGGAGCTGGAAATATTCATTATTCTTAAGAATTAATTCAAAATTTATATTTATTTTCTTAGTGTGGTTAACAAAACAGAGCTGCCAGGCTTGTTTATATCAATAAATATTCAAGTTTATTGATTTGTTAATCAATTGCTAGTGTCAATGTATCTTCAAAACCCTGTTTGACTGAAGAAATTTACCAAAATTTGGCATTTCAACACGGCAATCTGCCAGATAAATGGATTTTGGAGCTAGAATTAATTCAAAATATATATTTATTTTCTTATTGTGGTTAACAAAACAGAGCTGCCAGGCTTATTTATATCAATAATTATTCAAGTTTATAGAATTGTTAATCAATTTCTAGTGTCAATGTATCTTCAAAACCCTGTTTGACTGAAGAAATTTACCAAAATTTGGCATTTCAACACTGCAATCTGCCAGATAAATGGATTTTGGAGCTGGAAATATTCATAATTCTTAAGAATTAATTCAAAATTTATATTTATTTTCTTAGTGTGGTTAACAAAACAGAGCTGCCAGGCTTATATATATGAATAATTATTCAAGTTTATTGATTTGTTAATCAATTGCTAGTGTCAATGTATCTTCAAAATCATGTTTGACTGAAGAAATTTACCAAAATTTGGCATTTCAACACGGCAATCTGCTAGATAAATGGATTTTGGAGCTGGAATTAATTCAATATTTATATTTATTTTCTTAGTGTGGTTAACAAAACAGAGCTACCAGGCTTATTTATATGAATAATTATTCAAGTTTATTGAATTGTTAATCAATTTCTAGTGTCAATGTATCTTCAAAACCCTGTTTGACTGAAGAAATTTACCAAAATTTGGCATTTCAACACTGCAATCTGCCAGATAAATGGATTTTGGAGCTGGAAATATTCATAATTCTTAAGAATTAATTCAAAATTTATATTTATTTTCTTAGTGTGGTTAACAAAACAGAGCTGCCAGGCTTATATATATGAATAATTATTCAAGTTGATTGATTTGTTAATCAATTGCTAGTGTCAATGTATCTTCAAAACCCTGTTTGACTGAAGAAATTTACCAAAATTTGGCATTTCAACTCGGCAATCTGCCAGATATATGTATTTTGGAGCTGGAATTAATTCAAAATTTATATTTATTTTCTTAATGTGGTTAACAAAAAAGAGCTGCCAGGCTTATTCATATCAATAATTATTCAAGTTTATTGAATTGTTAATCAATTTCTAGTGTCAATGTATCTTCAAAACCCTGTTTGACTGAAGAAATTTACCAAAATTTGGCATTTCAACACTGCAATCTGCCAGATAAATGGATTTTGGAGCTAGAATTAATTCAAAATATATATTTATTTTCTTATTGTGGTTAACAAAAAAGAGCTGCCAGGCTTATTCATATCAATAATTATTCAAGTTTATTGAATTGTTAATCAATTGCTAGTGTCAATGTATCTTCAAAACCCTGTTTGACTGAAGAAATTTACCAAAATTTGGCATTTCAACTCGGCAATCTGCCAGATATATGTATTTTGGAGCTGGAATTAATTCAAAATTTATATTTATTTTCTTAATGTGGTTAACAAAAAAGAGCTGCCAGGCTTATTCATATCAATAATTATTCAAGTTTATTGAATTGTTAATCAATTTCTAGTGTCAATGTATCTACAAAACCCTGTTTGACTGAAGAAATTTACCAAAATTTGGCATTTCAACACTGCAATCTGCCAGATAAATGGATTTTGGAGCTGGAAATATTCATAATTCTTAAGAATTAATTCAAAATTTATATTTATTTTCTTAGTGTGGTTAACAAAACAGAGCTGCCAGGCTTATATATATGAATAATTATTCAAGTTTATTGATTTGTTAATCAATTGCTAGTGTCAATGTATCTTCAAAATCATGTTTGACTGAAGAAATTTACCAAAATTTGGCATTTCAACACGGCAATCTGCTAGATAAATGGATTTTGGAGCTGGAATTAATTCAATATTTATATTTATTTTCTTAGTGTGGTTAACAAAACAGAGCTACCAGGCTTATTTATATGAATAATTATTCAAGTTTATTGAATTGTTAATCAATTTCTAGTGTCAATGTATCTTTAAAACCCTGTTTGACTGAAGAAATTTACCAAAATTTGGCATTTCAACACTGCAATCTGCCAGATAAATGGATTTTGGAGCTGGAAATATTCATAATTCTTAAGAATTAATTCAAAATTTATATTTATTTTCTTAGTGTGGTTAACAAAACAGAGCTGCCAGGCTTATATATATGAATAATTATTCAAGTTTATTGATTTGTTAATCAATTGCTAGTGTCAATGTATCTTCAAAACCCTGTTTGACTGAAGAAATTTACCAAAATTTGGCATTTCAACTCGGCAATCTGCCAGATATATGTATTTTGGAGCTGGAATTAATTCAAAATTTATATTTATTTTCTTAATGTGGTTAACAAAAAAGAGCTGCCAGGCTTATTCATATCAATAATTATTCAAGTTTATTGAATTGTTAATCAATTTCTAGTGTCAATGTATCTTCAAAACCCTGTTTGACTGAAGAAATTTACCAAAATTTGGCATTTCAACACTGCAATCTGCCAGATAAATGGATTTTGGAGCTGGAAATATTCATAATTCTTAAGAATTAATTCAAAATTTATATTTATTTTCTTAGTGTGGTTAACAAAACAGAGCTGCCAGGCTTATATATATGAATAATTATTCAAGTTTATTGATTTGTTAATCAATTGCTAGTGTCAATGTATCTTCAAAATCATGTTTGACTGAAGAAATTTACCAAAATTTGGCATTTCAACACGGCAATCTGCTAGATAAATGGATTTTGGAGCTGGAATTAATTCAATATTTATATTTATTTTCTTAGTGTGGTTAACAAAACAGAGCTACCAGGCTTATTTATATGAATAATTATTCAAGTTTATTGAATTGTTAATCAATTTCTAGTGTCAATGTATCTTCAAAACCCTGTTTGACTGAAGAAATTTACCAAAATTTGGCATTTCAACACTGCAATCTGCCAGATAAATGGATTTTGGAGCTGGAAATATTCATAATTCTTAAGAATTAATTCAAAATTTATATTTATTTTCTTAGTGTGGTTAACAAAACAGAGCTGCCAGGCTTATATATATGAATAATTATTCAAGTTTATTGATTTGTTAATCAATTGCTAGTGTCAATGTATCTTCAAAATCCTGTTTGACTGAAGAAATTTACCAAAATTTGGCATTTCAACACGGCAATCTGCTAGATAAATGGATTTTGGAGCTGGAATTAATTCAAAATTTATATTTATTTTCTTAGTGTGGTTAACAAAACAGAGCTGCCAGGCTTATTTATATGAATAATTATTCAAGTTTATTGATTTGTTAATCAATTGCTAGTGTCAATGTATCTTCAAAATCCTGTTTGACTGAAGAAATTTACCAAAATTTGGCATTTCAACACGGCAATCTGCCAGATAAATGGATTTTGGAGCTGGAATTAATTCAAAATTTATATTTATTTTCTTAATGTGGTTAACAAAACAGAGCTGCCAGGCTTATTCATATCAATAATTATTCAAGTTTATTGAATTGTTAATCAATTGCTAGTGTCAATGTATCTTCAAAACCCTGTTTGACTGAAGAAATTTACCAAAATTTGGCATTTCAACTCGGCAATCTGCCAGATATATGTATTTTGGAGCTGGAATTAATTCAAAATTTATATTTATTTTCTTAATGTGGTTAACAGAAAAGAGCTGCCAGGCTTATTCATATCAATAATTATTCAAGTTTATTGAATTGTTAATCAATTTCTAGTGTCAATGTATCTTCAAAACCCTGTTTGACTGAAGAAATTTACCAAAATTTGGCATTTCAACACTGCAATCTGCCAGATAAATGGATTTTGGAGCTGGAAATATTCATAATTCTTAAGAATTAATTCAAAATTTATATTTATTTTCTTAGTGTGGTTAACAAAACAGAGCTGCCAGGCTTATATATATCAATAATTATTCAAGTTTATTGAATTGTTAATCAATTGCTAGTGTCAATGTATCTTCAAAACCCTGTTTGACTGAAGAAATTTACCAAAATTTGGCATTTCAACTCGGCAATCTGCCAGATATATGTATTTTGGAGCTGGAATTAATTCAAAATTTATATTTATTTTCTTAATGTGGTTAACAGAAAAGAGCTGCCAGGCTTATTCATATCAATAATTATTCAAGTTTATTGAATTGTTAATCAATTTCTAGTGTCAATGTATCTTCAAAACCCTGTTTGACTGAAGAAATTTACCAAAATTTGGCATTTCAACACTGCAATCTGCCAGATAAATGGATTTTGGAGCTGGAAATATTCATAATTCTTAAGAATTAATTCAAAATTTATATTTATTTTCTTAGTGTGGTTAACAAAACAGAGCTGCCAGGCTTATATATATCAATAATTATTCAAGTTTATTGAATTGTTAATCAATTGCTAGTGTCAATGTATCTTCAAAACCCTGTTTGACTGAAGAAATTTACCAAAATTTGGCATTTCAACTCGGCAATCTGCCAGATATATGTATTTTGGAGCTGGAATTAATTCAAAATTTATATTTATTTTCTTAATGTGGTTAACAGAAAAGAGCTGCCAGGCTTATTCATATCAATAATTATTCAAGTTTATTGAATTGTTAATCAATTTCTAGTGTCAATGTATCTTCAAAACCCTGTTTGACTGAAGAAATTTACCAAAATTTGGCATTTCAACACTGCAATCTGCCAGATAAATGGATTTTGGAGCTGGAAATATTCATAATTCTTAAGAATTAATTCAAAATTTATATTTATTTTCTTAGTGTGGTTAACAAAACAGAGCTGCCAGGCTTATATATATGAATAATTATTCAAGTTTATTGATTTGTTAATCAATTGCTAGTGTCAATGTTTATTAAAAACCCTGTTTGACTGAAGAAATTTACCAAAATTTGGCATTTCAACACGGCAATCTGCCAGATAAATGGATTTTGGAGCTGGAAATATTCATTATTCTTAAGAATTAATTCAAAATTTATATTTATTTTCTTAGTGTGGTTAACAAAACAGAGCTGCCAGGCTTGTTTATATCAATAAATATTCAAGTTTATTGATTTGTTAATCAATTGCTAGTGTCAATGTATCTTCAAAATCCTGTTTGACTGAAGAAATTTACCAAAATTTGGCATTTCAACACGGCAATCTGCCAGATAAATGGATTTTGGAGCTGGAATTAATTCAAAATTTATATTTATTTTCTTAATTAGGTTAACAAAACAGAGCTGCCAGGCTTATTCATATCAATAAATATTCAAGTTTATTGATTTGTTAATCAATTGCTAGTGTCAACGTTTCTTCAAAACCCGGTTTGACTGAAGAAATTTACCAAAATTTGGCATTTCAACACGGCAATCTGCCTGATAAATGGATTTTGGAGCTGGAAATATTCATTATTCTTAAGAATTTTTCAAAATTTATATTTATTTTCTCAGTATGGTTAACAAAACAGAGCTGCCAGGCTTATTTATATCACAAATTTATCAAGTTTATTGATTTGTTAATCAATTGCTAGTGTCAATGTTTATTCAAAACCCTGTTTGACTGAAGAAATTTACCAAAATTTGGCATTTCAACACGACAATCTGCCAGATAAATGGATTTTGGAGCTGGAATTAATTCAAAATTTATATTTATTTTCTTAGTGTGGTTAACAAAACAGAGCTGCCAGGCTTATTCATATCAATAATTATTCAAGTTTATTGAATTGTTAATCAATTGCTAGTGTCAATGTATCTTCAAAACCCTGTTTGACTGAAGAAATTTACCAAAATTTGGCATTTCAACACGGCAATCTGCCAGATATATGTATTTTGGAGCTGGAATTAATTCAAAATTTATATTTATTTTCTTAATGTGGTTAACAAAACAGAGCTGCCAGGCTTATTTATATCAATAATGATTCAAGTTTATTGATTTGTTAATCAATTGCTAGTGTCAATGTATCTTCAAAACCCTGTTTGACTGAAGAAATTTACCAAAATTTGGCATTTCAACACGGCAATCTGCCAGATATATGTATTTTGGAGCTGGAATTAATTCAAAATTTATATTTATTTTCTTAATGTGGTTAACAGAAAAGAGCTGCCAGGCTTATTCATATCAATAATTATTCAAGTTTATTGAATTGTTAATCAATTTCTAGTGTCAATGTATCTTCAAAACCCTGTTTGACTGAAGAAATTTACCAAAATTTGGCATTTCAACACTGCAATCTGCCAGATAAATGGATTTTGGAGCTGGAAATATTCATAATTCTTAAGAATTAATTCAAAATTTATATTTATTTTCTTAGTGTGGTTAACAAAACAGAGCTGCCAGGCTTATATATATGAATAATTATTCAAGTTTATTGATTTGTTAATCAATTGCTAGTGTCAATGTTTATTAAAAACCCTGTTTGACTGAAGAAATTTACCAAAATTTGGCATTTCAACACGGCAATCTGCCAGATAAATGGATTTTGGAGCTGGAAATATTCATTATTCTTAAGAATTAATTCAAAATTTATATTTATTTTCTTAGTGTGGTTAACAAAACAGAGCTGCCAGGCTTGTTTATATCAATAAATATTCAAGTTTATTGATTTGTTAATCAATTGCTAGTGTCAATGTATCTTCAAAATCCTGTTTGACTGAAGAAATTTACCAAAATTTGGCATTTCAACACGGCAATCTGCCAGATAAATGGATTTTGGAGCTGGAATTAATTCAAAATTTATATTTATTTTCTTAATTAGGTTAACAAAACAGAGCTGCCAGGCTTATTCATATCAATAAATATTCAAGTTTATTGATTTGTTAATCAATTGCTAGTGTCAACGTTTCTTCAAAACCCGGTTTGACTGAAGAAATTTACCAAAATTTGGCATTTCAACACGGCAATCTGCCTGATAAATGGATTTTGGAGCTGGAAATATTCATTATTCTTAAGAATTTTTCAAAATTTATATTTATTTTCTCAGTATGGTTAACAAAACAGAGCTGCCAGGCTTATTTATATCACAAATTTATCAAGTTTATTGATTTGTTAATCAATTGCTAGTGTCAATGTTTATTCAAAACCCTGTTTGACTGAAGAAATTTACCAAAATTTGGCATTTCAACACGACAATCTGCCAGATAAATGGATTTTGGAGCTGGAATTAATTCAAAATTTATATTTATTTTCTTAGTGTGGTTAACAAAACAGAGCTGCCAGGCTTATTCATATCAATAATTATTCAAGTTTATTGAATTGTTAATCAATTGCTAGTGTCAATGTATCTTCAAAACCCTGTTTGACTGAAGAAATTTACCAAAATTTGGCATTTCAACACGGCAATCTGCCAGATATATGTATTTTGGAGCTGGAATTAATTCAAAATTTATATTTATTTTCCTAATGTGGTTAACAAAACAGAGCTGCCAGGCTTATTTATATGAATAATTATTCAAGTTTATTGATTTGTTATCAATTGCTAGTGTCAATGTATCTTCAAAATCCTGTTTGACTGAAGAAATTTACCAAAATTTGGCATTTCAACACGGCAATCTGCTAGATAAATTGATTTTGGAGCTGGAATTAATTCAAAATTTATATTTATTTTCTTAGTGTGGTTAACAAAACAGAGCTGCCAGGCTTATTTATATGAATAATTATTCAAGTTTATTGATTTGTTAATCAATTGCTAGTGTCAATGTATCTTCAAAATCCTGTTTGACTGAAGAAATTTACCAAAATTTGGCATTTCAACACTACAATCTGCCAGATAAATGGATTTTGGAGCTGGAAATATTCATTATTCTTAAGAAATTTTCAAAATTTATATTTATTTTCTTAGTATGGTTAACAAAACAGAGCTGCCAGGCTTATTTATATCACAAATTTATCAAGTTTATTGATTTGTTAATCAATTGCTAGTGTCAATGTTTATTCAAAACCCTGTTTGACTGAAGAAATTTACCAAAATTTGGCATTTCAACACGACAATCTGCCAGATAAATGGATTTTGGAGCTGGATTTAATTCAAAATTTATATTTATTTTCTTAGTGTGGTTAACAAAACAGAGCTGCCAGGCTTATTTATATCACAAATTTATCAAGTTTATTGATTTGTTAATCAATTGCTAGTGTCAATGTTTATTCAAAACCCTGTATGACTGAAGAAATTTACCAAAATTTGGCATTTCAACACGGCAATCTGCCAGATAAATGGATTTTGGAGCTGGAATTAATTCAAAATTTATATTTATTTTCTTAATTAGGTTAACAAAACAGAGCTGCCAGGCTTATTCATATCAATAAATATTCAAGTTTATTGATTTGTTAATCAATTGCTAGTGTCAATGTATCTTCAAAACCCTGTTTGACTGAAGAAATTTACCAAAATTTGGCATTTCAACACGGCAATCTGCCAGATATATGTATTTTGGAGCTGGAATTAATTCAAAATTTATATTTATTTTCTTAATGTGGTTAACAAAACAGAGCTGCCAGGCTTATTTATATCAATAATTATTCAAGTTTATTGATTTGTTAATCAATTGCTAGTGTCAATGTATCTTCAAAACCCTGTTTGACTGAAGAAATTTACCAAAATTTGGCATTTCAACACGGCAATCTGCCAGATATGTATTTTGGAGCTGGAATTAATTCAAAATTTATATTTATTTTCCTAATGTGGTTAACAAAACAGAGCTGCCAGGCTTATTTATATGAATAATTATTCAAGTTTATTGATTTGTTATCAATTGCTAGTGTCAATGTATCTTCAAAATCCTGTTTGACTGAAGAAATTTACCAAAATTTGGCATTTCAACACGGCAATCTGCTAGATAAATTGATTTTGGAGCTGGAATTAATTCAAAATTTATATTTATTTTCTTAGTGTGGTTAACAAAACAGAGCTGCCAGGCTTATTTATATGAATAATTATTCATGTTTATTGATTTGTTAATCAATTGCTAGTGTCAATGTATCTTCAAAATCCTGTTTGACTGAAGAAATTTACCAAAATTTGGCATTTCAACACTACAATCTGCCAGATAAATGGATTTTGGAGCTGGAAATATTCATTATTCTTAAGAATTTTTCAAAATTTATATTTATTTTCTTAGTGTGGTTAACAAAACAGAGCTGCCAGGCTTATTTATATCACAAATTTATCAAATTTATTGATTTGTTAATCAATTGCTAGTGTCAATGTTTATTCAAAACCCTGTATGACTGAAGAAATTTACCAAAATTTGGCATTTCAACACGGCAATCTGCCAGATAAATGGATTTTGGAGCTGGAAATATTCATAATTCTTAAGAATTAATTCAAAATTTATATTTATTTTCTTAGTGTGGTTAACAAAACAGAGCTGCCAGGCTTATATATATCAATAATTATTCAAGTTTATTGAATTGTTAATCAATTGCTAGTGTCAATGTATCTTCAAAACCCTGTTTGACTGAAGAAATTTACCAAAATTTGGCATTTCAACTCGGCAATCTGCCAGATATATGTATTTTGGAGCTGGAATTAATTCAAAATTTATATTTATTTTCTTAATGTGGTTAACAGAAAAGAGCTGCCAGGCTTATTCATATCAATAATTATTCAAGTTTATTGAATTGTTAATCAATTTCTAGTGTCAATGTATCTTCAAAACCCTGTTTGACTGAAGAAATTTACCAAAATTTGGCATTTCAACACTGCAATCTGCCAGATAAATGGATTTTGGAGCTGGAAATATTCATAATTCTTAAGAATTAATTCAAAATTTATATTTATTTTCTTAGTGTGGTTAACAAAACAGAGCTGCCAGGCTTATATATATCAATAATTATTCAAGTTTATTGAATTGTTAATCAATTGCTAGTGTCAATGTATCTTCAAAACCCTGTTTGACTGAAGAAATTTACCAAAATTTGGCATTTCAACTCGGCAATCTGCCAGATATATGTATTTTGGAGCTGGAATTAATTCAAAATTTATATTTATTTTCTTAATGTGGTTAACAGAAAAGAGCTGCCAGGCTTATTCATATCAATAATTATTCAAGTTTATTGAATTGTTAATCAATTTCTAGTGTCAATGTATCTTCAAAACCCTGTTTGACTGAAGAAATTTACCAAAATTTGGCATTTCAACACTGCAATCTGCCAGATAAATGGATTTTGGAGCTGGAAATATTCATAATTCTTAAGAATTAATTCAAAATTTATATTTATTTTCTTAGTGTGGTTAACAAAACAGAGCTGCCAGGCTTATATATATCAATAATTATTCAAGTTTATTGAATTGTTAATCAATTGCTAGTGTCAATGTATCTTCAAAACCCTGTTTGACTGAAGAAATTTACCAAAATTTGGCATTTCAACTCGGCAATCTGCCAGATATATGTATTTTGGAGCTGGAATTAATTCAAAATTTATATTTATTTTCTTAATGTGGTTAACAGAAAAGAGCTGCCAGGCTTATTCATATCAATAATTATTCAAGTTTATTGAATTGTTAATCAATTTCTAGTGTCAATGTATCTTCAAAACCCTGTTTGACTGAAGAAATTTACCAAAATTTGGCATTTCAACACTGCAATCTGCCAGATAAATGGATTTTGGAGCTGGAAATATTCATAATTCTTAAGAATTAATTCAAAATTTATATTTATTTTCTTAGTGTGGTTAACAAAACAGAGCTGCCAGGCTTATATATATCAATAATTATTCAAGTTTATTGAATTGTTAATCAATTGCTAGTGTCAATGTATCTTCAAAACCCTGTTTGACTGAAGAAATTTACCAAAATTTGGCATTTCAACTCGGCAATCTGCCAGATATATGTATTTTGGAGCTGGAATTAATTCAAAATTTATATTTATTTTCTTAATGTGGTTAACAGAAAAGAGCTGCCAGGCTTATTCATATCAATAATTATTCAAGTTTATTGAATTGTTAATCAATTTCTAGTGTCAATGTATCTTCAAAACCCTGTTTGACTGAAGAAATTTACCAAAATTTGGCATTTCAACACTGCAATCTGCCAGATAAATGGATTTTGGAGCTGGAAATATTCATAATTCTTAAGAATTAATTCAAAATTTATATTTATTTTCTTAGTGTGGTTAACAAAACAGAGCTGCCAGGCTTATATATATCAATAATTATTCAAGTTTATTGAATTGTTAATCAATTGCTAGTGTCAATGTATCTTCAAAACCCTGTTTGACTGAAGAAATTTACCAAAATTTGGCATTTCAACTCGGCAATCTGCCAGATATATGTATTTTGGAGCTGGAATTAATTCAAAATTTATATTTATTTTCTTAATGTGGTTAACAGAAAAGAGCTGCCAGGCTTATTCATATCAATAATTATTCAAGTTTATTGAATTGTTAATCAATTTCTAGTGTCAATGTATCTTCAAAACCCTGTTTGACTGAAGAAATTTACCAAAATTTGGCATTTCAACACTGCAATCTGCCAGATAAATGGATTTTGGAGCTGGAAATATTCATAATTCTTAAGAATTAATTCAAAATTTATATTTATTTTCTTAGTGTGGTTAACAAAACAGAGCTGCCAGGCTTATATATATCAATAATTATTCAAGTTTATTGAATTGTTAATCAATTGCTAGTGTCAATGTATCTTCAAAACCCTGTTTGACTGAAGAAATTTACCAAAATTTGGCATTTCAACTCGGCAATCTGCCAGATATATGTATTTTGGAGCTGGAATTAATTCAAAATTTATATTTATTTTCTTAATGTGGTTAACAGAAAAGAGCTGCCAGGCTTATTCATATCAATAATTATTCAAGTTTATTGAATTGTTAATCAATTTCTAGTGTCAATGTATCTTCAAAACCCTGTTTGACTGAAGAAATTTACCAAAATTTGGCATTTCAACACTGCAATCTGCCAGATAAATGGATTTTGGAGCTGGAAATATTCATAATTCTTAAGAATTAATTCAAAATTTATATTTATTTTCTTAGTGTGGTTAACAAAACAGAGCTGCCAGGCTTATATATATCAATAATTATTCAAGTTTATTGAATTGTTAATCAATTGCTAGTGTCAATGTATCTTCAAAACCCTGTTTGACTGAAGAAATTTACCAAAATTTGGCATTTCAACTCGGCAATCTGCCAGATATATGTATTTTGGAGCTGGAATTAATTCAAAATTTATATTTATTTTCTTAATGTGGTTAACAGAAAAGAGCTGCCAGGCTTATTCATATCAATAATTATTCAAGTTTATTGAATTGTTAATCAATTTCTAGTGTCAATGTATCTTCAAAACCCTGTTTGACTGAAGAAATTTACCAAAATTTGGCATTTCAACACTGCAATCTGCCAGATAAATGGATTTTGGAGCTGGAAATATTCATAATTCTTAAGAATTAATTCAAAATTTATATTTATTTTCTTAGTGTGGTTAACAAAACAGAGCTGCCAGGCTTATATATATGAATAATTATTCAAGTTTATTGATTTGTTAATCAATTGCTAGTGTCAATGTTTATTAAAAACCCTGTTTGACTGAAGAAATTTACCAAAATTTGGCATTTCAACACGGCAATCTGCCAGATAAATGGATTTTGGAGCTGGAAATATTCATTATTCTTAAGAATTAATTCAAAATTTATATTTATTTTCTTAGTGTGGTTAACAAAACAGAGCTGCCAGGCTTGTTTATATCAATAAATATTCAAGTTTATTGATTTGTTAATCAATTGCTAGTGTCAATGTATCTTCAAAATCCTGTTTGACTGAAGAAATTTACCAAAATTTGGCATTTCAACACGGCAATCTGCCAGATAAATGGATTTTGGAGCTGGAATTAATTCAAAATTTATATTTATTTTCTTAATTAGGTTAACAAAACAGAGCTGCCAGGCTTATTCATATCAATAAATATTCAAGTTTATTGATTTGTTAATCAATTGCTAGTGTCAACGTTTCTTCAAAACCCGGTTTGACTGAAGAAATTTACCAAAATTTGGCATTTCAACACGGCAATCTGCCTGATAAATGGATTTTGGAGCTGGAAATATTCATTATTCTTAAGAATTTTTCAAAATTTATATTTATTTTCTCAGTATGGTTAACAAAACAGAGCTGCCAGGCTTATTTATATCACAAATTTATCAAGTTTATTGATTTGTTAATCAATTGCTAGTGTCAATGTTTATTCAAAACCCTGTTTGACTGAAGAAATTTACCAAAATTTGGCATTTCAACACGACAATCTGCCAGATAAATGGATTTTGGAGCTGGAAATATTCATTATTCTTAAGAAATTTTCAAAATTTATATTTATTTTCTTAGTATGGTTAACAAAACAGAGCTGCCAGGCTTATTTATATCACAAATTTATCAAGTTTATTGATTTGTTAATCAATTGCTAGTGTCAATGTTTATTCAAAACCCTGTTTGACTGAAGAAATTTACCAAAATTTGGCATTTCAACACGACAATCTGCCAGATAAATGGATTTTGGAGCTGGATTTAATTCAAAATTTATATTTATTTTCTTAGTGTGGTTAACAAAACAGAGCTGCCAGGCTTATTTATATCACAAATTTATCAAGTTTATTGATTTGTTAATCAATTGCTAGTGTCAATGTTTATTCAAAACCCTGTATGACTGAAGAAATTTACCAAAATTTGGCATTTCAACACGGCAATCTGCCAGATAAATGGATTTTGGAGCTGGAATTAATTCAAAATTTATATTTATTTTCTTAATTAGGTTAACAAAACAGAGCTGCCAGGCTTATTCATATCAATAAATATTCAAGTTTATTGATTTGTTAATCAATTGCTAGTGTCAATGTATCTTCAAAACCCTGTTTGACTGAAGAAATTTACCAAAATTTGGCATTTCAACACGGCAATCTGCCAGATATATGTATTTTGGAGCTGGAATTAATTCAAAATTTATATTTATTTTCTTAATGTGGTTAACAAAACAGAGCTGCCAGGCTTATTTATATCAATAATTATTCAAGTTTATTGATTTGTTAATCAATTGCTAGTGTCAATGTATCTTCAAAACCCTGTTTGACTGAAGAAATTTACCAAAATTTGGCATTTCAACACGGCAATCTGCCAGATATGTATTTTGGAGCTGGAATTAATTCAAAATTTATATTTATTTTCCTAATGTGGTTAACAAAACAGAGCTGCCAGGCTTATTTATATGAATAATTATTCAAGTTTATTGATTTGTTATCAATTGCTAGTGTCAATGTATCTTCAAAATCCTGTTTGACTGAAGAAATTTACCAAAATTTGGCATTTCAACACGGCAATCTGCTAGATAAATTGATTTTGGAGCTGGAATTAATTCAAAATTTATATTTATTTTCTTAGTGTGGTTAACAAAACAGAGCTGCCAGGCTTATTTATATGAATAATTATTCATGTTTATTGATTTGTTAATCAATTGCTAGTGTCAATGTATCTTCAAAATCCTGTTTGACTGAAGAAATTTACCAAAATTTGGCATTTCAACACTACAATCTGCCAGATAAATGGATTTTGGAGCTGGAAATATTCATTATTCTTAAGAATTTTTCAAAATTTATATTTATTTTCTTAGTGTGGTTAACAAAACAGAGCTGCCAGGCTTATTTATATCACAAATTTATCAAATTTATTGATTTGTTAATCAATTGCTAGTGTCAATGTTTATTCAAAACCCTGTATGACTGAAGAAATTTACCAAAATTTGGCATTTCAACACGGCAATCTGCCAGATAAATGGATTTTGGAGCTGGAATTAATTCAAAATTTATATTTATTTTCTTAGTGTGGTTAACAAAACAGAGCTGCCAGGCTTATTCATATCAATAGTTATTCAAGTTTATTGAATTGTTAATCAATTGCTAGTGTTAATGTATCTTCAAAACCCTGTTTGACTGAAGAAATTTACCAAAATTTGGCATTTCAACACGGCAATCTGCCAGATAAATGGATTTTGGAGCTGGAAATATTCATAATTCTTAAGAATTAATTCAAAATTTATATTTATTTTCTTAGTGTGGTTAGCAAAACAGAGCTGCCAGGCTTATATATATGAATAATTATTCAAGTTTATTGATTTGTTAATCAATTGCTAGTGTCAATGTATCTTCAAAATCCTGTTTGACTGAAGAAATTTACCAAAATTTGGCATTTCAACACGGCAATCTGCTAGATAAATGGATTTTGGAGCTGGAATTAATTCAAAATTTATATTTATTTACTTAGTGTGGTTAACAAAACAGAGCTGCCAGGCTTATTTATATCAATAAATATTCAAGTTTATTGAATTGTTAATCAATTGCTAGTGTCAATGTATCTTCAAAACCCTGTTTGACTGAAGAAATTTACCAAAATTTGGCATTTCAACACGGCAATCTGCCAGATAAAAGGATTTTGGAGCTGGAAATAATCATTATTCTTAAGAATTTTTCAAAATTTATATTTATTTTCTTAGTATGGTTAACAAAACAGAGCTGCCAGGCTTATTTATATCACAAATTTATCAAGTTTATTGATTTGTTAATCAATTGCTAGTGTCAATGTTTATTCAAAACCCTGTTTGACTGAAGAAATTTACCAAAATTTGGCATTTCAACACGACAATCTGCCAGATAAATGGATTTTGGAGCTGGATTTAATTCAAAATTTATATTTATTTTCTTAGTGTGGTTAACAAAACAGAGCTGCCAGGCTTATTTATATCACAAATTTATCAAGTTTATTGATTTGTTAATCAATTGCTAGTGTCAATGTATCTTCAAAATCCTGTTTGACTGAAGAAATTTACCAAAATTTGGCATTTCAACACGGCAATCTGCTAGATAAATTGATTTTGGAGCTGGAATTAATTCAAAATTTTTATTTATTTTCTTAGTGTGGTTAACAAAACAGAGCTGCCAGGCTTATTTATATGAATAATTATTCAAGTTTATTGAATTGTTAATCAATTGCTAGTGTCAATGTATCTTCAAAACCCTGTTTGACTGAAGAAATTTACCAAAATTTGGCATTTCAACACGGCAATCTGCCAGATAAATGGATTTTGGAGCTGGAAATATTCATAATTCTTAAGAATTAATTCAAAATTTATATTTATTTTCTTAGTGTGGTTAGCAAAACAGAGCTGCCAGGCTTATATATATGAATAATTATTCAAGTTTATTGATTTGTTAATCAATTGCTAGTGTCAATGTATCTTCAAAATCCTGTTTGACTGAAGAAATTTACCAAAATTTGGCATTTCAACACGGCAATCTGCTAGATAAATGGATTTTGGAGCTGGAATTAATTCAAAATTTATATTTATTTACTTAGTGTGGTTAACAAAACAGAGCTGCCAGGCTTATTTATATCAATAAATATTCAAGTTTATTGAATTGTTAATCAATTGCTAGTGTCAATGTATCTTCAAAACCCTGTTTGACTGAAGAAATTTACCAAAATTTGGCATTTCAACACGGCAATCTGCCAGATAAATGGATTTTGGAGCTGGAAATATTCATTATTCTTAAGAATTTTTCAAAATTTATATTTATTTTCTTAGTATGGTTAACAAAACAGAGCTGCCAGGCTTATTTATATCACAAATTTATCAAGTTTATTGATTTGTTAATCAATTGCTAGTGTCAATGTTTATTCAAAACCCTGTTTGACTGAAGAAATTTACCAAAATTTGGCATTTCAACACGACAATCTGCCAGATAAATGGATTTTGGAGCTGGATTTAATTCAAAATTTATATTTATTTTCTTAGTGTGGTTAACAAAACAGAGCTGCCAGGCTTATTTATATCACAAATTTATCAAGTTTATTGATTTGTTAATCAATTGCTAGTGTCAATGTATCTTCAAAATCCTGTTTGACTGAAGAAATTTACCAAAATTTGGCATTTCAACACGGCAATCTGCTAGATAAATTGATTTTGGAGCTGGAATTAATTCAAAATTTTTATTTATTTTCTTAGTGTGGTTAACAAAACAGAGCTGCCAGGCTTATTCATATGAATAATTATTCAAGTTTATTGATTTGTTAATCAATTGCTAGTGTCAATGTATCTTCAAAATCCTGTTTTACTGAAGAAATTTACCAAAATTTGGCATTTCAACACTACAATCTGCCAGATAAATGGATTTTGGAGCTGGAAATATTCATTATTCTTAAGAATTTTTCAAAATTTATATTTATTTTCTTAGTATGGTTAACAAAACAGAGCTGCCAGGCTTATTTATATCACAAATTTATCAAGCTTATTGATTTGTTAATCAATTGCTAGTGTCAATGTTTATTCAAAACCCTGTTTGACTGAAGAAATTTACCAAAATTTGGCATTTCAACACGACAATCTGCCAGATAAATGGATTTTGGAGCTGGATTTAATTCAAAATTTATATTTATTTTCTTAGTGTGGTTAACAAAACAGAGCTGCCAGGCTTATTTATATCACAAATTTATCAAGTTTATTGATTTGTTAATCAATTGCTAGTGTCAATGTTTATTCAAAACCCTGTTTGACTGAAGAAATTTACCAAAATTTGGCATTTCAACACGGCAATCTGCCAGATATATGTATTTTGGAGCTGGTATTAATTCAAAATTTATATTTATTTTCTTAATGTGGTTAACAAAACAGAGCTGCCAGGCTTATTCATATCAATAATTATTCAAGTTTATTGAATTGTTAATCAATTGCTAGTGTCAATGTATCTTCAAAACCCTGTTTGACTGAAGAAATTTACCAAAATTTGGTATTTCAACACGGCAATCTGCCAGATATATGTATTTTGGAGCTGGAATTAATTCAAAATTTATATTTATTTTCTTAATGTGGTTAACAAAACAGAGCGGCCAGGCTTATTTATATCAATAATTATTCAAGTTTATTGATTTGTTAATCAATTGCTAGTGTCAAAGTATCTTCAAAACCCTGTTTGACTGAAGAAATTTACCAAAATTTGGCATTTCAACACGGCAATCTGCAAGATATATGTATTTTGGAGCTGGAATTAATTCAAAATTTATATTTTTTTTCCTAATGTGGTTAACAAAACAGAGCTGCCAGGCTTATTTATATGAATAATTATTCAAGTTTATTGATTTGTTATCAATTGCTAGTGTCAATGTATCTTCAAAATCCTGTTTGACTGAAGAAATTTACCAAAATTTGGCATTTCAACACGGCAATCTGCTAGATAAATTGATTTTGGAGCTGGAATTAATTCAAAATTTATATTTATTTTCTTAGTGTGGTTAACAAAACAGAGCTGCCAGGCTTATTTATATGAATAATTATTCAAGTTTATTGATTTGTTAATCAATTGCTAGTGTCAATGTATCTTCAAAATCCTGTTTGACTGAAGAAATTTACAGAAATTTGGCATTTCAACACTACAATCTGCCAGATAAATGGATTTTGGAGCTGGAAATATTCATTATTCTTAAGAATTTTTCAAAATTTATATTTATTTTCTTAGTATGGTTAACAAAACAGAGCTGCCAGGCTTATTTATATCACAAATTTATCAAGTTTATTGATTTGTTAATCAATTGCTAGTGTCAATGTTTATTCAAAACCCTGTTTGACTGAAGAAATTTACCAAAATTTGGCATTTCAACACGACAATCTGCCAGATAAATGGATTTTGGAGCTGGATTTAATTCAAAATTTATATTTATTTTCTTAGTGTGGTTAACAAAACAGAGCTGCCAGGCTTATTTATATCACAAATTTATCAAGTTTATTGATTTGTTAATCAATTGCTAGTGTCAATGTTTATTCAAAACCCTGTATGACTGAAGAAATTTACCAAAATTTGGCATTTCAACACGGCAATCTGCCAGATAAATGGATTTTGGAGCTGGAATTAATTCAAAATTTATATTTATTTTCTTAGTGTGGTTAACAAAACAGAGCTGCCAGGCTTATTCATATCAATAGTTATTCAAGTTTATTGAATTGTTAATCAATTGCTAGTGTCAATGTATCTTCAAAACCCTGTTTGACTGAAGAAATTTACCAAAATTTGGCATTTCAACACGGCAATCTGCCAGATAAATGGATTTTGGAGCTGGAATTAATTCAAAATTTATATTTATTTTCTTAGTGTGGTTAACAAAACAGAGCTGCCAGGCTTATTCATATCAATAGTTATTCAAGTTTATTGAATTGTTAATCAATTGCTAGTGTCAATGTATCTTCAAAACCCTGTTTGACTGAAGAAATTTACCAAAATTTGGCATTTCAACACGGCAATCTGCCAGATAAATGGATTTTGGAGCTGGAAATATTCATAATTCTTAAGAATTAATTCAAAATTTATATTTATTTTCTTAGTGTGGTTAACAAAACAGAGCTGCCAGGCTTATATATATGAATAATTATTCAAGTTTATTGATTTGTTAATCAATTGCTAGTGTCAATGTATCTTCAAAATCCTGTTTGACTGAAGAAATTTACCAAAATTTGGCATTTCAACACGGCAATCTGCTAGATAAATTGATTTTGGAGCTGGAATTAATTCAAAATTTTTATTTATTTTCTTAGTGTGGTTAACAAAACAGAGCTGCCAGGCTTATTTATATGAATAATTATTCAAGTTTATTGATTTGTTAATCAATTGCTAGTGTCAATGTATCTTCAAAATCCTGTTTTACTGAAGAAATTTACCAAAATTTGGCATTTCAACACTACAATCTGCCAGATAAATGGATTTTGGAGCTGGAAATATTCATTATTCTTAAGAATTTTTCAAAATTTATATTTATTTTCTTAGTATGGTTAACAAAACAGAGCTGCCAGGCTTATTTATATCACAAATTTATTAAGCTTATTGATTTGTTAATCAATTGCTAGTGTCAATGTTTATTCAAAACCCTGTTTGACTGAAGAAATTTACCAAAATTTGGCATTTCAACACGACAATCTGCCAGATAAATGGATTTTGGAGCTGGATTTAATTCAAAATTTATATTTATTTTCTTAGTGTGGTTAACAAAACAGAGCTGCCAGGCTTATTTATATCACAAATTTATCAAGTTTATTGATTTGTTAATCAATTGCTAGTGTCAATGTTTATTCAAAACCCTGTTTGACTGAAGAAATTTACCAAAATTTGGCATTTCAACACGGCAATCTGCCAGATATATGTATTTTGGAGCTGGTATTAATTCAAAATTTATATTTATTTTCTTAATGTGGTTAACAAAACAGAGCTGCCAGGCTTATTCATATCAATAATTATTCAAGTTTATTGAATTGTTAATCAATTGCTAGTGTCAATGTATCTTCAAAACCCTGTTTGACTGAAGAAATTTACCAAAATTTGGTATTTCAACACGGCAATCTGCCAGATATATGTATTTTGGAGCTGGAATTAATTCAAAATTTATATTTATTTTCTTAATGTGGTTAACAAAACAGAGCGGCCAGGCTTATTTATATCAATAATTATTCAAGTTTATTGATTTGTTAATCAATTGCTAGTGTCAAAGTATCTTCAAAACCCTGTTTGACTGAAGAAATTTACCAAAATTTGGCATTTCAACACGACAATCTGCCAGATAAATGGATTTTGGAGCTGGATTTAATTCAAAATTTATATTTATTTTCTTAGTGTGGTTAACAAAACAGAGCTGCCAGGCTTATTTATATCACAAATTTATCAAGTTTATTGATTTGTTAATCAATTGCTAGTGTCAATGTTTATTCAAAACCCTGTATGACTGAAGAAATTTACCAAAATTTGGCATTTCAACACGGCAATCTGCCAGATAAATGGATTTTGGAGCTGGAAATAATTCAAAATTTATATTTATTTTCTTAGTGTGGTTAACAAAACAGAGCTGCCAGGCTTATTCATATCAATAGTTATTCAAGTTTATTGAATTGTTAATCAATTGCTAGTGTCAATGTATCTTCAAAACCCTGTTTGACTGAAGAAATTTACCAAAATTTGGCATTTCAACACGGCAATCTGCCAGATAAATGGATTTTGGAGCTGGAATTAATTCAAAATTTATATTTATTTTCTTAGTGTGGTTAACAAAACAGAGCTGCCAGGCTTATTCATATCAATAGTTATTCAAGTTTATTGAATTGTTAATCAATTGCTAGTGTCAATGTATCTTCAAAACCCTGTTTGACTGAAGAAATTTACCAAAATTTGGCATTTCAACACGGCAATCTGCCAGATAAATGGATTTTGGAGCTGGAAATATTCATAATTCTTAAGAATTAATTCAAAATTTATATTTATTTTCTTAGTGTGGTTAACAAAACAGAGCTGCCAGGCTTATATATATGAATAATTATTCAAGTTTATTGATTTGTTAATCAATTGCTAGTGTCAATGTATCTTCAAAATCCTGTTTGACTGAAGAAATTTACCAAAATTTGGCATTTCAACACGGCAATCTGCTAGATAAATTGATTTTGGAGCTGGAATTAATTCAAAATTTTTATTTATTTTCTTAGTGTGGTTAACAAAACAGAGCTGCCAGGCTTATTTATATGAATAATTATTCAAGTTTATTGATTTGTTAATCAATTGCTAGTGTCAATGTATCTTCAAAATCCTGTTTTACTGAAGAAATTTACCAAAATTTGGCATTTCAACACTACAATCTGCCAGATAAATGGATTTTGGAGCTGGAAATATTCATTATTCTTAAGAATTTTTCAAAATTTATATTTATTTTCTTAGTATGGTTAACAAAACAGAGCTGCCAGGCTTATTTATATCACAAATTTATCAAGCTTATTGATTTGTTAATCAATTGCTAGTGTCAATGTTTATTCAAAACCCTGTTTGACTGAAGAAATTTACCAAAATTTGGCATTTCAACACGACAATCTGCCAGATAAATGGATTTTGGAGCTGGATTTAATTCAAAATTTATATTTATTTTCTTAGTGTGGTTAACAAAACAGAGCTGCCAGGCTTATTTATATCACAAATTTATCAAGTTTATTGATTTGTTAATCAATTGCTAGTGTCAATGTTTATTCAAAACCCTGTTTGACTGAAGAAATTTACCAAAATTTGGCATTTCAACACGGCAATCTGCCAGATATATGTATTTTGGAGCTGGTATTAATTCAAAATTTATATTTATTTTCTTAATGTGGTTAACAAAACAGAGCTGCCAGGCTTATTCATATCAATAATTATTCAAGTTTATTGAATTGTTAATCAATTGCTAGTGTCAATGTATCTTCAAAACCCTGTTTGACTGAAGAAATTTACCAAAATTTGGTATTTCAACACGGCAATCTGCCAGATATATGTATTTTGGAGCTGGAATTAATTCAAAATTTATATTTATTTTCTTAATGTGGTTAACAAAACAGAGCGGCCAGGCTTATTTATATCAATAATTATTCAAGTTTATTGATTTGTTAATCAATTGCTAGTGTCAAAGTATCTTCAAAACCCTGTTTGACTGAAGAAATTTACCAAAATTTGGCATTTCAACACGGCAATCTGCAAGATATATGTATTTTGGAGCTGGAATTAATTCAAAATTTATATTTTTTTTCCTAATGTGGTTAACAAAACAGAGCTGCCAGGCTTATTTATATGAATAATTATTCAAGTTTATTGATTTGTTATCAATTGCTAGTGTCAATGTATCTTCAAAATCCTGTTTGACTGAAGAAATTTACCAAAATTTGGCATTTCAACACGGCAATCTGCTAGATAAATTGATTTTGGAGCTGGAATTAATTCAAAATTTATATTTATTTTCTTAGTGTGGTTAACAAAACAGAGCTGCCAGGCTTATTCATATCAATAGTTATTCAAGTTTATTGAATTGTTAATCAATTGCTAGTGTCAATGTATCTTCAAAACCCTGTTTGACTGAAGAAATTTACCAAAATTTGGCATTTCAACACGGCAATCTGCCAGATAAATGGATTTTGGAGCTGGAATTAATTCAAAATTTATATTTATTTTCTTAGTGTGGTTAACAAAACAGAGCTGCCAGGCTTATTCATATCAATAGTTATTCAAGTTTATTGAATTGTTAATCAATTGCTAGTGTCAATGTATCTTCAAAACCCTGTTTGACTGAAGAAATTTACCAAAATTTGGCATTTCAACACGGCAATCTGCCAGATAAATGGATTTTGGAGCTGGAAATATTCATAATTCTTAAGAATTAATTCAAAATTTATATTTATTTTCTTAGTGTGGTTAACAAAACAGAGCTGCCAGGCTTATATATATGAATAATTATTCAAGTTTATTGATTTGTTAATCAATTGCTAGTGTCAATGTATCTTCAAAATCCTGTTTGACTGAAGAAATTTACCAAAATTTGGCATTTCAACACGGCAATCTGCTAGATAAATGGATTTTGGAGCTGGAATTAATTCAAAATTTATATTTATTTTCTTAGTGTGGTTAACAAAACAGAGCTGCCAGGCTTATTTATATCAATAAATATTCAAGTTTATTGAATTGTTAATCAATTGCTAGTGTCAATGTATCTTCAAAACCCTGTTTGACTGAAGAAATTTACCAAAATTTGGCATTTCAACACGGCAATCTGCCAGATATATGTATTTTGGAGCTGGAATTAATTCAAAATTTATATTTATTTTCTTAATGTGGTTAACAAAACAGAGCTGCCAGGCTTATTAATATCAATAATTATTCAAGTTTATTGAATTGTTAATCAATTGCTAGTGTCAATGTATCTTCAAAACCCTGTTTGACTGAAGAAATTTACCAAAATTTGGCATTTCAACACGGCAATCTGCCAGATAAATGGATTTTGGAGCTGGAAATATTCATAATTCTTAAGAATTAATTCAAAATTTATATTTATTTTCTTAGTGTGGTTAACAAAACAGAGCCGCCAGGCTTATATATATGAATAATTATTCAAGTTTATTGATTTGTTAATCAATTGCTAGTGTCAATGTTTATTCAAAACCCTGTTTGACTGAAGAAATTTACCAAAATTTGGCATTTCAACACGACAATCTGCCAGATAAATGGATTTTGGAGCTGGATTTAATTCAAAATTTATATTTATTTTCTTAGTGTGGTTAACAAAACAGAGCTGCCAGGCTTATTTATATCACAAATTTATCAAGTTTATTGATTTGTTAATCAATTGCTAGTGTCAATGTATCTTCAAAACCCTGTTTGACTGAAGAAATTTACCAAAATTTGGCATTTCAACACGGCAATCTGCCAGATATATGTATTTTGGAGCTGGAATTAATTCAAAATTTATATTTATTTTCCTAATGTGGTTAACAAAACAGAGCTGCCAGGCTTATTTATATGAATAATTATTCAAGTTTATTGATTTGTTATCAATTGCTAGTGTCAATGTATCTTCAAAATCCTGTTTGACTGAAGAAATTTACCAAAATTTGGCATTTCAACACGGCAATCTGCTAGATAAATTGATTTTGGAGCTGGAATTAATTCAAAATTTTTATTTATTTTCTTAGTGTGGTTAACAAAACAGAGCTGCCAGGCTTATTTATATGAATAATTATTCAAGTTTATTGATTTGTTAATCAATTGCTAGTGTCAATGTATCTTCAAAATCCTGTTTGACTGAAGAAATTTACCAAAATTTGGCATTTCAACACTACAATCTGCCAGATAAATGGATTTTGGAGCTGGAAATATTCATTATTCTTAAAAATTTTTCAAAATTTATATTTATTTTCTTAGTATGGTTAACAAAACAGAGCTGCCAGGCTTATTTATATCACAAATTTATCAAGCTTATTGATTTGTTAATCAATTGCTAGTGTCAATGTTTATTCAAAACCCTGTTTGACTGAAGAAATTTACCAAAATTTGGCATTTCAACACGACAATCTGCCAGATAAATGGATTTTGGAGCTGGATTTAATTCAAAATTTATATTTATTTTCTTAGTGTGGTTAACAAAACAGAGCTGCCAGGCTTATTTATATCACAAATTTATCAAGTTTATTGATTTGTTAATCAATTGCTAGTGTCAATGTTTATTCAAAACCCTGTTTGACTGAAGAAATTTACCAAAATTTGGCATTTCAACACGGCAATCTGCCAGATATATGTATTTTGGAGCTGGAATTAATTCAAAATTTATATTTATTTTCTTAATGTGGTTAACAAAACAGAGCTGCCAGGCTTATTCATATCAATAATTATTCAAGTTTATTGAATTGTTAATCAATTGCTAGTGTCAATGTATCTTCAAAACCCTGTTTGACTGAAGAAATTTACCAAAATTTGGCATTTCAACACGGCAATCTGCCAGATATATGTATTTTGGAGCTGGAATTAATTCAAAATTTATATTTATTTTCTTAATGTGGTTAACAAAACAGAGCTGCCAGGCTTATTTATATCAATAATTATTCAAGTTTATTGATTTGTTAATCAATTGCTAGTGTCAATGTATCTTCAAAACCCTGTTTGACTGAAGAAATTTACCAAAATTTGGCATTTCAACACGGCAATCTGCCAGATAAATTGATTTTGGAGCTGGAATTAATTCAAAATTTATATTTATTTTCTTTGTGTGGTTAACAAAACAGAGCTGCCAGGCTTATTTATATGAATAATTATTCAAGTTTATTGATTTGTTAATCAATTGCTAGTGTCAATGTATCTTCAAAATCCTGTTTGACTGAAGAAATTTACCAAAATTTGGCATTTCAACACTACAATCTGCCAGATAAACGGATTTTGGAGCTGGAAATATTCATTATTCTTAAGAATTTTTCAAAATTTATATTTATTTTCTTAGTATGGTTAACAAAACAGAGCTGCCAGGCTTATTTATATCACAAATTTATCAAGCTTATTGATTTGTTAATCAATTGCTAGCGTCAATGTTTATTCAAAACCCTGTTTGACTGAAGAAATTTACCAAAATTTGGCATTTCAACACGACAATCTGCCAGATAAATGGATTTTGGAGCTGGATTTAATTCAAAATTTATATTTATTTTCTTAGTGTGGTTAACAAAACAGAGCTGCCAGGCTTATTTATATCACAAATTTATCAAGTTTATTGATTTGTTAATCAATTGCTAGTGTCAATGTTTATTCAAAACCCTGTTTGACTGAAGAAATTTACCAAAATTTGGCATTTCAACACGGCAATCTGCCAGATATATGTATTTTGGAGCTGGAATTAATTCAAAATTTATATTTATTTTCTTAATGTGGTTAACAAAACAGAGCTGCCAGGCTTATTCATATCAATAATTATTCAAGTTTATTGAATTGTTAATCAATTGCTAGTGTCAATGTATCTTCAAAACCCTGTTTGACTGAAGAAATTTACCAAAATTTGGCATTTCAACACGGCAATCTGCCAGATAAATGGATTTTGGAGCTGGAAATATTCATAATTCTTAAGAATTAATTCAAAATTTATATTTATTTTCTTAGTGTGGTTAACAAAACAGAGCCGCCAGGCTTATATATATGAATAATTATTCAAGTTTATTGATTTGTTAATCAATTGCTAGTGTCAATGTTTATTCAAAACCCTGTTTGACTGAAGAAATTTACCAAAATTTGGCATTTCAACACGACAATCTGCCAGATAAATGGATTTTGGAGCTGGATTTAATTCAAAATTTATATTTATTTTCTTAGTGTGGTTAACAAAACAGAGCTGCCAGGCTTATTTATATCACAAATTAATCAAGTTTATTGATTTGTTAATCAATTGCTAGTGTCAATGTATCTTCAAAACCCTGTTTGACTGAAGAAATTTACCAAAATTTGGCATTTCAACACGGCAATCTGCTAGATAAATTGATTTTGGAGCTGGAATTAATTCAAAATTTTTATTTATTTTCTTAGTGTGGTTAACAAAACAGAGCTGCCAGGCTTATTTATATGAATAATTATTCAAGTTTATTGATTTGTTAATCAATTGCTAGTGTCAATGTATCTTCAAAATCCTGTTTGACTGAAGAAATTTACCAAAATTTGGCATTTCAACACTACAATCTGCCAGATAAATGGATTTTGGAGCTGGAAATATTCATTATTCTTAAGAATTTTTCAAAATTTATATTTATTTTCTTAGTATGGTTAACAAAACAGAGCTGCCAGGCTTATTTATATCACAAATTTATCAAGCTTATTGATTTGTTAATCAATTGCTAGTGTCAATGTTTATTCAAAACCCTGTTTGACTGAAGAAATTTACCAAAATTTGGCATTTCAACACGACAATCTGCCAGATAAATGGATTTTGGAGCTGGATTTAATTCAAAATTTATATTTATTTTCTTAGTGTGGTTAACAAAAAAGAGCTGCCAGGCTTATTTATATCACAAATTTATCAAGTTTATTGATTTGTTAATCAATTGCTAGTGTCAATGTTTATTCAAAACCCTGTTTGACTGAAGAAATTTACCAAAATTTGGCATTTCAACACGGCAATCTGCCAGATATATGTATTTTGGAGCTGGAATTAATTCAAAATTTATATTTATTTTCTTAATGTGGTTAACAAAACAGAGCTGCCAGGCTTATTCATATCAATAATTATTCAAGTTTATTGAATTGTTAATCAATTGCTAGTGTCAATGTATCTTCAAAACCCTGTTTGACTGAAGAAATTTACCAAAATTTGGCATTTCAACACGGCAATCTGCCAGATATATGTATTTTGGAGCTGGAATTAATTCAAAATTTATATTTATTTTCTTAATGTGGTTAACAAAACAGAGCTGCCAGGCTTATTTATATCAATAATTATTCAAGTTTATTGATTTGTTAATCAATTGCTAGTGTCAATGTATCTTCAAAACCCTGTTTGACTGAAGAAATTTACCAAAATTTGGCATTTCAACACGGCAATCTGCCAGATAAATTGATTTTGGAGCTGGAATTAATTCAAAATTTATATTTATTTTCTTAGTGTGGTTAACAAAACAGAGCTGCCAGGCTTATTTATATGAATAATTATTCATGTTTATTGATTTGTTAATCAATTGCTAGTGTCAATGTATCTTCAAAATCCTGTTTGACTGAAGAAATTTACCAAAATTTGGCATATCAACACTACAATCTGCCAGATAAATTGATTTTGTAGCTGGATTTAATTCAAAATTTATATTTATTTTCTTAGTGTGGTTAACAAAACAGAGCTGCCAGGCTTATTTATATCACAAAGTTATCAAGTTTATTGATTTGTTAATCAATTGCTAGTGTCAATGTTTATTCAAAACCCTGTTTGACTGAAGAAATTTACCAAAATTTGGCATTTCAACACGGCAATCTGCCAGATAAATGGATTTTGGAGCTGGAAATATTCATAATTCTTAAGAATTAATTCAAAATTTATATTTATTTTCTTAGTGTGGTTAACAAAACAGAGCTGCCAGGCTTATATATATGAATAATTATTCAAGTTTATTGATTTGTTAATCAATTGCTAGTGTCAATGTATCTTCAAAACCCTGTTTGACTGAAGAAATTTACCAAAATTTGGCATTTCAACACGGCAATCTGCCAGATATATGTATTTTGGAGCTGGAATTAATTCAAAATTTATATTTATTTTCCTAATGTGGTTAACAAAACAGAGCTGCCAGGCTTATTTATATGAATAATTATTCAAGTTTATTGATTTGTTATCAATTGCTAGTGTCAATGTATCTTCAAAATTCTGTTTGACTGAAGAAATTTACCAAAATTTGGCATTTCAACACGGCAATCTGCTAGATAAATTGATTTTGGAGCTGGAATTAATTCAAAATTTTTATTTATTTTCTTAGTGTGGTTAACAAAACAGAGCTGCCAGGCTTATTTATATGAATAATTATTCAAGTTTATTGATTTGTTAATCAATTGCTAGTGTCAATGTATCTTCAAAATCCTGTTTGACTGAAGAAATTTACCAAAATTTGGCATTTCAACACTACAATCTGCCAGATAAACGGATTTTGGAGCTGGAAATATTCATTATTCTTAAGAATTTTTCAAAATTTATATTTATTTTCTTAGTATGGTTAACAAAACAGAGCTGCCAGGCTTATTTATATCACAAATTTATCAAGCTTATTGATTTGTTAATCAATTGCTAGTGTCAATGTTTATTCAAAACCCTGTTTGACTGAAGAAATTTACCAAAATTTGGCATTTCAACACGACAATCTGCCAGATAAATGGATTTTGGAGCTGGATTTAATTCAAAATTTATATTTATTTTCTTAGTGTGGTTAACAAAACAGAGCTGCCAGGCTTATTTATATCACAAATTTATCAAGTTTATTGATTTGTTAATCAATTGCTAGTGTCAATGTTTATTCAAAACCCTGTTTGACTGAAGAAATTTACCAAAATTTGGCATTTCAACACGGCAATCTGCCAGATATATGTATTTTGGAGCTGGAATTAATTCAAAATTTATATTTATTTTCTTAATGTGGTTAACAAAACAGAGCTGCCAGGCTTATTCATATCAATAATTATTCAAGTTTATTGAATTGTTAACCAATTGCTAGTGTCAATGTATCTTCAAAACCCTGTTTGACTGAAGAAATTTACCAAAATTTGGCATTTCAACACGGCAATCTGCCAGATATATGTATTTTGGAGCTGGAATTAATTCAAAATTTATATTTATTTTCTTAATGTGGTTAACAAAACAGAGCTGCCAGGCTTATTTATATCAATAATTATTCAAGTTTATTGATTTGTTAATCAATTGCTAGTGTCAATGTATCTTCAAAACCCTGTTTGACTGAAGAAATTTACCAAAATTTGGCATTTCAACACTACAATCTGCCAGATAAATTGATTTTGGAGCTGGAATTAATTCAAAATTTATATTTATTTTCTTAGTGTGGTTAACAAAACAGAGCTGCCAGGCTTATTTATATGAATAATTATTCATGTTTATTGATTTGTTAATCAATTGCTAGTGTCAATGTATCTTCAAAATCCTGTTTGACTGAAGAAATTTACCAAAATTTGGCATTTCAACACTACAATCTGCCAGATAAATTGATTTTGGAGCTGGATTTAATTCAAAATTTATATTTATTTTCTTAGTGTGGTTAACAAAACAGAGCTGCCAGGCTTATTTATATCACAAATTTATCAAGTTTATTGATTTGTTAATCAATTGCTAGTGTCAATGTTTATTCAAAACCCTGTTTGACTGAAGAAATTTACCAAAATTTGGCATTTCAACACGGCAATCTGCCAGATAAATGGATTTTGGAGCTGGAAATATTCATAATTCTTAAGAATTAATTCAAAATTTATATTTATTTTCTTAGTGTGGTTAACAAAACAGAGCTGCCAGGCTTATATATATGAATAATTATTCAAGTTTATTGATTTGTTAATCAATTGCTAGTGTCAATGTATCTTCAAAACCCTGTTTGACTGAAGAAATTTACCAAAATTTGGCATTTCAACACGGCAATCTGCCAGATAAATGGATTTTGGAGCTGGAAATATTCATAATTCTTAAGAATTAATTCAAAATTTATATTTATTTTCTTAGTGTGGTTAACAAAACAGAGCTGCCAGGCTTATATATATGAATAATTATTCAAGTTTATTGATTTGTTAATCAATTGCTAGTGTCAATGTATCTTCAAAACCCTGTTTGACTGAAGAAATTTACCAAAATTTGGCATTTCAACACGGCAATCTGCCAGATAAATTGATTTTGGAGCTGGAATTAATTCAAAATTTATATTTATTTTCTTAGTGTGGTTAACAAAACAGAGCTGCCAGGCTTATTTATATGAATAATTATTCATGTTTATTGATTTGTTAATCAATTGCTAGTGTCAATGTATCTTCAAAATCCTGTTTGACTGAAGAAATTTACCAAAATTTGGCATTTCAACACTACAATCTGCCAGATAAATTGATTTTGGAGCTGGATTTAATTCAAAATTTATATTTATTTTCTTAGTGTGGTTAACAAAACAGAGCTGCCAGGCTTATTTATATCACAAATTTATCAAGTTTATTGATTTGTTAATCAATTGCTAGTGTCAATGTTTATTCAAAACCCTGTTTGACTGAAGAAATTTACCAAAATTTGGCATTTCAACACGGCAATCTGCCAGATAAATGGATTTTGGAGCTGGAAATATTCATAATTCTTAAGAATTAATTCAAAATTTATATTTATTTTCTTAGTGTGGTTAACAAAACAGAGCTGCCAGGCTTATATATATGAATAATTATTCAAGTTTATTGATTTGTTAATCAATTGCTAGTGTCAATGTATCTTCAAAACCCTGTTTGACTGAAGAAATTTACCAAAATTTGGCATTTCAACACGGCAATCTGCCAGATAAATGGATTTTGGAGCTGGAAATATTCATAATTCTTAAGAATTAATTCAAAATTTATATTTATTTTCTTAGTGTGGTTAACAAAACAGAGCTGCCAGGCTTATATATATGAATAATTATTCAAGTTTATTGATTTGTTAATCAATTGCTAGTGTCAATGTATCTTCAAAACCCTGTTTGACTGAAGAAATTTACCAAAATTTGGCATTTCAACACGACAATCTGCCAGATAAATGGATTTTGGAGCTGGATTTAATTCAAAATTTATATTTATTTTCTTAGTGTGGTTAACAAAACAGAGCTGCCAGGCTTATTCATATCAATAGTTATTCAAGTTTATTGAATTGTTAATCAATTGCTAGTGTCAATGTATCTTCAAAACCCTGTTTGACTGAAGAAATTTACCAAAATTTGGCATTTCAACACGGCAATCTGCCAGATAAATGGATTTTGGAGCTGGAAATATTCATTATTCTTAAGAATTTTTCAAAATTTATATTTATTTTCTTAGTATGGTTAACAAAACAGAGCTGCCAGGCTTATTTATATCACAAATTTATCAAGTTTATTGATTTGTTAATCAATTGCTAGTGTCAATGTTTATTCAAAACCCTGTTTGACTGAAGAAATTTACCAAAATTTGGCATTTCAACACGACAATCTGCCAGATAAATGGATTTTGGAGCTGGATTTAATTCAAAATTTATATTTATTTTCTTAGTGTGGTTAACAAAACAGAGCTGCCAGGCTTATTTATATCACAAATTTATCAAGTTTATTGATTTGTTAATCAATTGCTAGTGTCAATGTATCTTCAAAATCCTGTTTGACTGAAGAAATTTACCAAAATTTGGCATTTCAACACGGCAATCTGCTAGATAAATTGATTTTGGAGCTGGAATTAATTCAAAATTTTTATTTATTTTCTTAGTGTGGTTAACAAAACAGAGCTGCCAGGCTTATTTATATGAATAATTATTCAAGTTTATTGATTTGTTAATCAATTGCTAGTGTCAATGTATCTTCAAAATCCTGTTTGACTGAAGAAATTTACCAAAATTTGGCATTTCAACACTACAATCTGCCAGATAAATGGATTTTGGAGCTGGAAATATTCATTATTCTTAAGAATTTTTCAAAATTTATATTTATTTTCTTAGTATGGTTAACAAAACAGAGCTGCCAGGCTTATTTATATCACAAATTTATCAAGTTTATTGATTTGTTAATCAATTGCTAGTGTCAATGTTTATTCAAAACCCTGTTTGACTGAAGAAATTTACCAAAATTTGGCATTTCAACACGACAATCTGCCAGATAAATGGATTTTGGAGCTGGATTTAATTCAAAATTTATATTTATTTTCTTAGTGTGGTTAACAAAACAGAGCTGCCAGGCTTATTTATATCACAAATTTATCAAGTTTATTGATTTGTTAATCAATTGCTAGTGTCAATGTTTATTCAAAACCCTGTATGACTGAAGAAATTTACCAAAATTTGGCATTTCAACACGGCAATCTGCCAGATAAATGGATTTTGGAGCTGGAATTAATTCAAAATTTATATTTATTTTCTTAGTGTGGTTAACAAAACAGAGCTGCCAGGCTTATTCATATCAATAGTTATTCAAGTTTATTGAATTGTTAATCAATTGCTAGTGTAAATGTATCTTCAAAACCCTGTTTGACTGAAGAAATTTACCAAAATTTGGCATTTCAACACGGCAATCTGCCAGATAAATGGATTTTGGAGCTGGAATTAATTCAAAATTTATATTTATTTTCTTAGTGTGGTTAACAAAACAGAGCTGCCAGGCTTATTCATATCAATAGTTATTCAAGTTTATTGAATTGTTAATCAATTGCTAGTGTCAATGTATCTTCAAAACCCTGTTTGACTGAAGAAATTTACCAAAATTTGGCATTTCAACACGGCAATCTGCCAGATAAATGGATTTTGGAGCTGGAAATATTCATAATTCTTAAGAATTAATTCAAAATTTATATTTATTTTCTTAGTGTGGTTAACAAAACAGAGCTGCCAGGCTTATATATATGAATAATTATTCAAGTTTATTGATTTGTTAATCAATTGCTAGTGTCAATGTATCTTCAAAATCCTGTTTGACTGAAGAAATTTACCAAAATTTGGCATTTCAACACGGCAATCTGCTAGGTAAATGGATTTTGGAGCTGGAATTAATTCAAAATTTATATTTATTTTCTTAGTGTGGTTAACAAAACAGAGCTGCCAGGCTTATTTATATCAATAAATATTCAAGTTTATTGAATTGTTAATCAATTGCTAGTGTCAATGTATCTTCAAAACCCTGTTTGACTGAAGAAATTTACCAAAATTTGGCATTTCAACACGGCAATCTGCCAGATATATGTATTTTGGAGCTGGAATTAATTCAAAATTTATATTTATTTTCTTAATGTGGTTAACAAAACAGAGCTGCCAGGCTTATTCATATCAATAATTATTCAAGTTTATTGAATTGTTAATCAATTGCTAGTGTCAATGTATCTTCAAAACCCTGTTTGACTGAAGAAATTTACCAAAATTTGGCATTTCAACACGGCAATCTGCCAGATAAATGGATTTTGGAGCTGGAAATATTCATAATTCTTAAGAATTAATTCAAAATTTATATTTATTTTCTTAGTGTGGTTAACAAAACAGAGCCGCCAGGCTTATATATATGAATAATTATTCAAGTTTATTGATTTGTTAATCAATTGCTAGTGTCAATGTTTATTCAAAACCCTGTTTGACTGAAGAAATTTACCAAAATTTGGCATTTCAACACGGCAATCTGCCAGATAAATGGATTTTGGAGCTGGATTTAATTCAAAATTTATATTTATTTTCTTAATGTGGTTAACAAAACAGAGCTGCCAGGCTTATATATATGAATAATTATTCAAGTTTATTGAATTGTTAATCAATTGCTAGTGTCAATGTATCTTCAAAACCCTGTTTGACTGAAGAAATTTACCAAAATTTGGCATTTCAACACGGCAATCTGCCAGATAAATGGATTTTGGAGCTGGATTTAATTCAAAATTTATATTTATTTTCTTAGTGTGGTTAACAAAACAGAGCTGCCAGGCTTATTTATATCACAAATTAATCAAGTTTATTGATTTGTTAATCAATTGCTAGTGTCAATGTATCTTCAAAACCCTGTTTGACTGAAGAAATTTACCAAAATTTGGCATTTCAACACGGCAATCTGCCAGATATATGTATTTTGGAGCTGGAATTAATTCAAAATTTATATTTATTTTCCTAATGTGGTTAACAAAACAGAGCTGCCAGGCTTATTTATATGAATAATTATTCAAGTTTATTGATTTGTTATCAATTGCTAGTGTCAATGTATCTTCAAAATCCTGTTTGACTGAAGAAATTTACCAAAATTTGGCATTTCAACACGGCAATCTGCTAGATAAATTGATTTTGGAGCTGGAATTAATTCAAAATTTTTATTTATTTTCTTAGTGTGGTTAACAAAACAGAGCTGCCAGGCTTATTTATATGTATAATTATTCAAGTTTATTGATTTGTTAATCAATTGCTAGTGTCAATGTATCTTCAAAATCCTGTTTGACTGAAGAAATTTACCAAAATTTGGCATTTCAACACTACAATCTGCCAGATAAATGGATTTTGGAGCTGGAAATATTCATTATTCTTAAGAATTTTTCAAAATTTATATTTATTTTCTTAGTATGGTTAACAAAACAGAGCTGCCAGGCTTATTTATATCACAAATTTATCAAGCTTATTGATTTGTTAATCAATTGCTAGTGTCAATGTTTATTCAAAACCCTGTTTGACTGAAGAAATTTACCAAAATTTGGCATTTCAACACGACAATCTGTCAGATAAATGGATTTTGGAGCTGGATTTAATTCAAAATTTATATTTATTTTCTTAGTGTGGTTAACAAAACAGAGCTGCCAGGCTTATTCATATCAATAATTATTCAAGTTTATTGAATTGTTAATCAATTGCTAGTGTCAATGTATCTTCAAAACCCTGTTTGACTGAAGAAATTTACCAAAATTTGGCATTTTAACACGGCAATCTGCCAGATATATGTATTTTGGAGCTGGAATTAATTCAAAATTTATATTTATTTTCTTAATGTGGTTAACAAAACAGAGCTGCCAGGCTTATTTATATCAATAATTATTCAAGTTTATTGATTTGTTAATCAATTGCTAGTGTCAATGTATCTTCAAAACCCTGTTTGACTGAAGAAATTTACCAAAATTTGGCATTTCAACACGGCAATCTGCCAGATAAATTGATTTTGGAGCTGGAATTAATTCAAAATTTATATTTATTTTCTTAGTGTGGTTAACAAAACAGAGCTGCCAGGCTTATTTATATGAATAATTATTCATGTTTATTGATTTGTTAATCAATTGCTAGTGTCAATGTATCTTCAAAATCCTGTTTGACTGAAGAAATTTACCAAAATTTGGCATTTCAACACTACAATCTGCCAGATAAATTGATTTTGGAGCTGGATTTAATTCAAAATTTATATTTATTTTCTTAGTGTGGTTAACAAAACAGAGCTGCCAGGCTTATTTATATCACAAAGTTATCAAGTTTATTGATTTGTTAATCAATTGCTAGTGTCAATGTTTATTCAAAACCCTGTTTGACTGAAGAAATTTACCAAAATTTGGCATTTCAACACGGCAATCTGCCAGATAAATGGATTTTGGAGCTGGAAATATTCATAATTCTTAAGAATTAATTCAAAATTTATATTTATTTTCTTAGTGTGGTTAACAAAACAGAGCTGCCAGGCTTATATATATGAATAATTATTCAAGTTTATTGATTTGTTAATCAATTGCTAGTGTCAATGTATCTTCAAAACCCTGTTTGACTGAAGAAATTTACCAAAATTTGGCATTTCAACACGGCAATCTGCCAGATATATGTATTTTGGAGCTGGAATTAATTCAAAATTTATATTTATTTTCCTAATGTGGTTAACAAAACAGAGCTGCCAGGCTTATTTATATGAATAATTATTCAAGTTTATTGATTTGTTATCAATTGCTAGTGTCAATGTATCTTCAAAATCCTGTTTGACTGAAGAAATTTACCAAAATTTGGCATTTCAACACGGCAATCTGCTAGATAAATTGATTTTGGAGCTGGAATTAATTCAAAATTTTTATTTATTTTCTTAGTGTGGTTAACAAAACAGAGCTGCCAGGCTTATTTATATGAATAATTATTCAAGTTTATTGATTTGTTAATCAATTGCTAGTGTCAATGTATCTTCAAAATCCTGTTTGACTGAAGAAATTTACCAAAATTTGGCATTTCAACACTACAATCTGCCAGATAAACGGATTTTGGAGCTGGAAATATTCATTATTCTTAAGAATTTTTCAAAATTTATATTTATTTTCTTAGTATGGTTAACAAAACAGAGCTGCCAGGCTTATTTATATCACAAATTTATCAAGCTTATTGATTTGTTAATCAATTGCTAGTGTCAATGTTTATTCAAAACCCTGTTTGACTGAAGAAATTTACCAAAATTTGGCATTTCAACACGACAATCTGCCAGATAAATGGATTTTGGAGCTGGATTTAATTCAAAATTTATATTTATTTTCTTAGTGTGGTTAACAAAACAGAGCTGCCAGGCTTATTTATATCACAAATTTATCAAGTTTATTGATTTGTTAATCAATTGCTAGTGTCAATGTTTATTCAAAACCCTGTTTGACTGAAGAAATTTACCAAAATTTGGCATTTCAACACGGCAATCTGCCAGATATATGTATTTTGGAGCTGGAATTAATTCAAAATTTATATTTATTTTCTTAATGTGGTTAACAAAACAGAGCTGCCAGGCTTATTTATATCACAAATTTATCAAGTTTATTGATTTGTTAATCAATTGCTAGTGTCAATGTTTATTCAAAACCCTGTTTGACTGAAGAAATTTACCAAAATTTGGCATTTCAACACGGCAATCTGCCAGATATATGTATTTTGGAGCTGGAATTAATTCAAAATTTATATTTATTTTCTTAATGTGGTTAACAAAACAGAGCTGCCAGGCTTATTTATATCAATAATTATTCAAGTTTATTGATTTGTTAATCAATTGCTAGTGTCAATGTATCTTCAAAACCCTGTTTGACTGAAGAAATTTACCAAAATTTGGCATTTCAACACGGCAATCTGCCAGATAAATTGATTTTGGAGCTGGAATTAATTCAAAATTTATATTTATTTTCTTAGTGTGGTTAACAAAACAGAGCTGCCAGGGATATTTATATGAATAATTATTCATGTTTATTGATTTGTTAATCAATTGCTAGTGTCAATGTATCTTCAAAATCCTGTTTGACTGAAGAAGTTTACCAAAATTTGGCATTTCAACACTACAATCTGCCAGATAAATTGATTTTGGAGCTGGATTTAATTCAAAATTTATATTTATTTTCTTAGTGTGGTTAACAAAACAGAGCTGCCAGGCTTATTTATATCACAAAGTTATCAAGTTTATTGATTTGTTAATCAATTGCTAGTGTCAATGTTTATTCAAAACCCTGTTTGACTGAAGAAATTTACCAAAATTTGGCATTTCAACACGGCAATCTGCCAGATAAATGGATTTTGGAGCTGGAAATATTCATAATTCTTAAGAATTAATTCAAAATTTATATTTATTTTCTTAGTGTGGTTAACAAAACAGAGCTGCCAGGCTTATATATATGAATAATTATTCAAGTTTATTGATTTGTTAATCAATTGCTAGTGTCAATGTATCTTCAAAACCCTGTTTGACTGAAGAAATTTACCAAAATTTGGCATTTCAACACGGCAATCTGCCAGATATATGTATTTTGGAGCTGGAATTAATTCAAAATTTATATTTATTTTCCTAATGTGGTTAACAAAACAGAGCTGCCAGGCTTATTTATATGAATAATTATTCAAGTTTATTGATTTGTTATCAATTGCTAGTGTCAATGTATCTTCAAAATCCTGTTTGACTGAAGAAATTTACCAAAATTTGGCATTTCAACACGGCAATCTGCTAGATAAATTGATTTTGGAGCTGGAATTAATTCAAAATTTGTATTTATTTTCTTAGTGTGGTTAACAAAACAGAGCTGCCAGGCTTATTTATATGAATAATTATTCAAGTTTATTGATTTGTTAATCAATTGCTAGTGTCAATGTATCTTCAAAATCCTGTTTGACTGAAGAAATTTACCAAAATTTGGCATTTCAACACTACAATCTGCCAGATAAACGGATTTTGGAGCTGGAAATATTCATTATTCTTAAGAATTTTTCAAAATTTATATTTATTTTCTTAGTATGGTTAACAAAACAGAGCTGCCAGGCTTATTTATATCACAAATTTATCAAGCTTATTGATTTGTTAATCAATTGCTAGTGTCAATGTTTATTCAAAACCCTGTTTGACTGAAGAAATTTACCAAAATTTGGCATTTCAACACGACAATCTGCCAGATAAATGGATTTTGGAGCTGGATTTAATTCAAAATTTATATTTATTTTCTTAGTGTGGTTAACAAAACAGAGCTGCCAGGCTTATTTATATCACAAATTTATCAAGTTTATTGATTTGTTAATCAATTGCTAGTGTCAATGTTTATTCAAAACCCTGTTTGACTGAAGAAATTTACCAAAATTTGGCATTTCAACACGGCAATCTGCCAGATATATGTATTTTGGAGCTGGAATTAATTCAAAATTTATATTTATTTTCTTAATGTGGTTAACAAAACAGAGCTGCCAGGCTTATTCATATCAATAATTATTCAAGTTTATTGAATTGTTAACCAATTGCTAGTTTCAATGTATCTTCAAAACCCTGTTTGACTGAAGAAATTTACCAAAATTTGGCATTTCAACACGGCAATCTGCCAGATATATGTATTTTGGAGCTGGAATTAATTCAAAATTTATATTTATTTTCTTAATGTGGTTAACAAAACAGAGCTGCCAGGCTTATTTATATCAATAATTATTCAAGTTTATTGATTTGTTAATCAATTGCTAGTGTCAATGTATCTTCAAAACCCTGTTTGACTGAAGAAATTTACCAAAATTTGGCATTTCAACACGGCAATCTGCCAGATAAATTGATTTTGGAGCTGGAATTAATTCAAAATTTATATTTATTTTCTTAGTGTGGTTAACAAAACAGAGCTGCCAGGCTTATTTATATGAATAATTATTCATGTTTATTGATTTGTTAATCAATTGCTAGTGTCAATGTATCTTCAAAATCCTGTTTGACTGAAGAAATTTACCAAAATTTGGCATTTCAACACTACAATCTGCCAGATAAATTGATTTTGGAGCTGGATTTAATTCAAAATTTATATTTATTTTCTTAGTGTGGTTAACAAAACAGAGCTGCCAGGCTTATTTATATCACAAATTTATCAAGTTTATTGATTTGTTAATCAATTGCTAGTGTCAATGTTTATTCAAAACCCTGTTTGACTGAAGAAATTTACCAAAATTTGGCATTTCAACACGGCAATCTGCCAGATAAATGGATTTTGGAGCTGGAAATATTCATAATTCTTAAGAATTAATTCAAAATTTATATTTATTTTCTTAGTGTGGTTAACAAAACAGAGCTGCCAGGCTTATATATATGAATAATTATTCAAGTTTATTGATTTGTTAATCAATTGCTAGTGTCAATGTATCTTCAAAACCCTGTTTGACTGAAGAAATTTACCAAAATTTGGCATTTCAACACGGCAATCTGCCAGATAAATGGATTTTGGAGCTGGAAATATTCATAATTCTTAAGAATTAATTCAAAATTTATATTTATTTTCTTAGTGTGGTTAACAAAACAGAGCTGCCAGGCTTATATATATGAATAATTATTCAAGTTTATTGATTTGTTAATCAATTGCTAGTGTCAATGTATCTTCAAAACCCTGTTTGACTGAAGAAATTTACCAAAATTTGGCATTTCAACACGACAATCTGCCAGATAAATGGATTTTGGAGCTGGATTTAATTCAAAATTTATATTTATTTTCTTAGTGTGGTTAACAAAACAGAGCTGCCAGGCTTATTCATATCAATAGTTATTCAAGTTTATTGAATTGTTTATCAATTGCTAGTGTCAATGTATCTTCAAAACCCTGTTTGACTGAAGAAATTTACCAAAATTTGGCATTTCAACACGGCAATCTGCCAGATAAATGGATTTTGGAGCTGGAAATATTCATAATTCTTAAGAATTAATTCAAAATTTATATTTATTTTCTTAGTGTGGTTAACAAAACAGAGCTGCCAGGCTTATATATATGAATAATTATTCAAGTTTATTGATTTGTTAATCAATTGCTAGTGTCAATGTATCTTCAAAATCCTGTTTGACTGAAGAAATTTACCAAAATTTGGCATTTCAACACGGCAATCTGCTAGATAAATGGATTTTGGAGCTGGAATTAATTCAAAATTTATATTTATTTTCTTAGTGTGGTTAACAAAACAGAGCTGCCAGGCTTATTTATATCAATAAATATTCAAGTTTATTGAATTGTTAATCAATTGCTAGTGTCAATGTATCTTCAAAACCCTGTTTGACTGAAGAAATTTACCAAAATTTGGCATTTCAACACGGCAATCTGCCAGATAAATGGATTTTGGAGCTGGAATTAATTCAAAATTTATATTTATTTTCTTAGTGTGGTTAACAAAACAGAGCTGCCAGGCTTATTCATATCAATAGTTATTCAAGTTTATTGAATTGTTAATCAATTGCTAGTGTCAATGTATCTTCAAAACCCTGTTTGACTGAAGAAATTTACCAAAATTTGGCATTTCAACACGGCAATCTGCCAGATAAATGGATTTTGGAGCTGGAAATATTCATAATTCTTAAGAATTAATTCAAAATTTATATTTATTTTCTTAGTGTGGTTAACAAAACAGAGCCGCCAGGCTTATATATATGAATAATTATTCAAGTTTATTGATTTGTTAATCAATTGCTAGTGTCAATGTTTATTCAAAACCCTGTTTGACTGAAGAAATTTACCAAAATTTGGCATTTCAACACGACAATCTGCCAGATAAATGGATTTTGGAGCTGGATTTAATTCAAAATTTATATTTATTTTCTTAGTGTGGTTAACAAAACAGAGCTGCCAGGCTTATTTATATCACAAATTAATCAAGTTTATTGATTTGTTAATCAATTGCTAGTGTCAATGTATCTTCAAAACCCTGTTTGACTGAAGAAATTTACCAAAATTTGGCATTTCAACACGGCAATCTGCCAGATATATGTATTTTGGAGCTGGAATTAATTCAAAATTTATATTTATTTTCCTAATGTGGTTAACAAAACAGAGCTGCCAGGCTTATTTATATGAATAATTATTCAAGTTTATTGATTTGTTATCAATTGCTAGTGTCAATGTATCTTCAAAATCCTGTTTGACTGAAGAAATTTACCAAAATTTGGCATTTCAACACGGCAATCTGCTAGATAAATTGATTTTGGAGCTGGAATTAATTCAAAATTTTTATTTATTTTCTTAGTGTGGTTAACAAAACAGAGCTGCCAGGCTTATTTATATGAATAATTATTCAAGTTTATTGATTTGTTAATCAATTGCTAGTGTCAATGTATCTTCAAAATCCTGTTTGACTGAAGAAATTTACCAAAATTTGGCATTTCAACACTACAATCTGCCAGATAAATGGATTTTGGAGCTGGAAATATTCATTATTCTTAAGAATTTTTCAAAATTTATATTTATTTTCTTAGTATGGTTAACAAAACAGAGCTGCCAGGCTTATTTATATCACAAATTTATCAAGCTTATTGATTTGTTAATCAATTGCTAGTGTCAATGTTTATTCAAAACCCTGTTTGACTGAAGAAATTTACCAAAATTTGGCATTTCAACACGACAATCTGCCAGATAAATGGATTTTGGAGCTGGATTTAATTCAAAATTTATATTTATTTTCTTAGTGTGGTTAACAAAACAGAGCTGCCAGGCTTATTTATATCACAAATTTATCAAGTTTATTGATTTGTTAATCAATTGCTAGTGTCAATGTTTATTCAAAACCCTGTTTGACTGAAGAAATTTACCAAAATTTGGCATTTCAACACGGCAATCTGCCAGATATATGTATTTTGGAGCTGGAATTAATTCAAAATTTATATTTATTTTCTTAATGTGGTTAACAAAACAGAGCTGCCAGGCTTATTCATATCATTAATTATTCAAGTTTATTGAATTGTTAATCAATTGCTAGTGTCAATGTATCTTCAAAACCCTGTTTGACTGAAGAAATTTACCAAAATTTGGCATTTCAACACGGCAATCTGCCAGATATATGTATTTTGGAGCTTGAATTAATTCAAAATTTATATTTATTTTCTTAATGTGGTTAACAAAACAGAGCTGCCAGGCTTATTTATATCAATAATTATTCAAGTTTATTGATTTGTTAATCAATTGCTAGTGTCAATGTATCTTCAAAACCCTGTTTGACTGAAGAAATTTACCAAAATTTGGCATTTCAACACGGCAATCTGCCAGATAAATTGATTTTGGAGCTGGAATTAATTCAAAATTTATATTTATTTTCTTAGTGTGGTTAACAAAACAGAGCTGCCAGGCTTATTTATATGAATAATTATTCATGTTTATTGATTTGTTAATCAATTGCTAGTGTCAATGTATCTTCAAAATCCTGTTTGACTGAAGAAATTTACCAAAATTTGGCATTTCAACACTACAATCTGCCAGATAAATTGATTTTGGAGCTGGATTTAATTCAAAATTTATATTTATTTTCTTAGTGTGGTTAACAAAACAGAGCTGCCAGGCTTATTTATATCACAAATTTATCAAGTTTATTGATTTGTTAATCAATTGCTAGTGTCAATGTTTATTCAAAACCCTGTTTGACTGAAGAAATTTACCAAAATTTGGCATTTCAACACGGCAATCTGCCAGATAAATGGATTTTGGAGCTGGAAATATTCATAATTCTTAAGAATTAATTCAAAATTTATATTTATTTTCTTAGTGTGGTTAACAAAACAGAGCTGCCAGGCTTATATATATGAATAATTATTCAAGTTTATTGATTTGTTAATCAATTGCTAGTGTCAATGTATCTTCAAAACCCTGTTTGACTGAAGAAATTTACCAAAATTTGGCATTTCAACACGGCAATCTGCCAGATATATGTATTTTGGAGCTGGAATATAATTCAAAATTTATATTTATTTTCCTAATGTGGTTAACAAAACAGAGCTGCCAGGCTTATTTATATGAATAATTATTCAAGTTTATTGATTTGTTATCAATTGCTAGTGTCAATGTATCTTCAAAATCCTGTTTGACTGAAGAAATTTACCAAAATTTGGCATTTCAACACGGCAATCTGCTAGATAAATTGATTTTGGAGCTGGAATTAATTCAAAATTTTTATTTATTTTCTTAGTGTGGTTAACAAAACAGAGCTGCCAGGCTTATTTATATGAATAATTATTCAAGTTTATTGATTTGTTAATCAATTGCTAGTGTCAATGTATCTTCAAAATCCTGTTTGACTGAAGAAATTTACCAAAATTTGGCATTTCAACACTACAATCTGCCAGATAAACGGATTTTGGAGCTGGAAATATTCATTATTCTTAAGAATTTTTCAAAATTTATATTTATTTTCTTAGTATGGTTAACAAAACAGAGCTGCCAGGCTTATTTATATCACAAATTTATCAAGCTTATTGATTTGTTAATCAATTGCTAGTGTCAATGTTTATTCAAAACCCTGTTTGACTGAAGAAATTTACCAAAATTTGGCATTTCAACACGACAATCTGCCAGATAAATGGATTTTGGAGCTGGATTTAATTCAAAATTTATATTTATTTTCTTAGTGTGGTTAACAAAACAGAGCTGCCAGGCTTATTTATATCACAAATTTATCAAGTTTATTGATTTGTTAATCAATTGCTAGTGTCAATGTTTATTCAAAACCCTGTTTGACTGAAGAAATTTACCAAAATTTGGCATTTCAACACGGCAATCTGCCAGATATATGTATTTTGGAGCTGGAATTAATTCAAAATTTATATTTATTTTCTTAATGTGGTTAACAAAACAGAGCTGCCAGGCTTATTCATATCAATAATTATTCAAGTTTATTGAATTGTTAACCAATTGCTAGTGTCAATGTATCTTCAAAACCCTGTTTGACTGAAGAAATTTACCAAAATTTGGCATTTCAACACGGCAATCTGCCAGATATATGTATTTTGGAGCTGGAATTAATTCAAAATTTATATTTATTTTCTTAATGTGGTTAACAAAACAGAGCTGCCAGGCTTATTTATATCAATAATTATTCAAGTTTATTGATTTGTTAATCAATTGCTAGTGTCAATGTATCTTCAAAACCCTGTTTGACTGAAGAAATTTACCAAAATTTGGCATTTCAACACGGCAATCTGCCAGATAAATTGATTTTGGAGCTGGAATTAATTCAAAATTTATATTTATTTTCTTAGTGTGGTTAACAAAACAGAGCTGCCAGGCTTATTTATATGAATAATTATTCATGTTTATTGATTTGTTAATCAATTGCTAGTGTCAATGTATCTTCAAAATCCTGTTTGACTGAAGAAATTTACCAAAATTTGGCATTTCAACACTACAATCTGCCAGATAAATTGATTTTGGAGCTGGATTTAATTCAAAATTTATATTTATTTTCTTAGTGTGGTTAACAAAACAGAGCTGCCAGGCTTATTTATATCACAAATTTATCAAGTTTATTGATTTGTTAATCAATTGCTAGTGTCAATGTTTATTCAAAACCCTGTTTGACTGAAGAAATTTACCAAAATTTGGCATTTCAACACGGCAATCTGCCAGATAAATGGATTTTGGAGCTGGAAATATTCATAATTCTTAAGAATTAATTCAAAATTTATATTTATTTTCTTAGTGTGGTTAACAAAACAGAGCTGCCAGGCTTATATATATGAATAATTATTCAAGTCTATTGATTTGTTAATCAATTGCTAGTGTCAATGTATCTTCAAAACCCTGTTTGACTGAAGAAATTTACCAAAATTTGGCATTTCAACACGGCAATCTGCCAGATAAATGGATTTTGGAGCTGGAAATATTCATAATTCTTAAGAATTAATTCAAAATTTATATTTATTTTCTTAGTGTGGTTAACAAAACAGAGCTGCCAGGCTTATATATATGAATAATTATTCAAGTTTATTGATTTGTTAATCAATTGCTAGTGTCAATGTATCTTCAAAACCCTGTTTGACTGAAGAAATTTACCAAAATTTGGCATTTCAACACGACAATCTGCCAGATAAATGGATTTTGGAGCTGGATTTAATTCAAAATTTATATTTATTTTCTTAGTGTGGTTAACAAAACAGAGCTGCCAGGCTTATTCATATCAATAGTTATTCAAGTTTATTGAATTGTTAATCAATTGCTAGTGTCAATGTATCTTCAAAACCCTGTTTGACTGAAGAAATTTACCAAAATTTGGCATTTCAACACGGCAATCTGCCAGATAAATGGATTTTGGAGCTGGAAATATTCATAATTCTTAAGAATTAATTCAAAATTTATATTTATTTTCTTAGTGTGGTTAACAAAACAGAGCTGCCAGGCTTATATATATGAATAATTATTCAAGTTTATTGATTTGTTAATCAATTGCTAGTGTCAATGTATCTTCAAAATCCTGTTTGACTGAAGAAATTTACCAAAATTTGGCATTTCAACACGGCAATCTGCTAGATAAATGGATTTTGGAGCTGGAATTAATTCAAAATTTATATTTATTTTCATAGTGTGGTTAACAAAACAGAGCTGCCAGGCTTATTTATATCAATAAATATTCAAGTTTATTGAATTGTTAATCAATTGCTAGTGTCAATGTATCTTCAAAACCCTGTTTGACTGAAGAAATTTACCAAAATTTGGCATTTCAACACGGCAATCTGCCAGATATATGTATTTTGGAGCTGGAATTAATTCAAAATTTATATTTATTTTTTTAATGTGGTTAATAAAACAGAGCTGCCAGGCTTATTCATATCAATAATTATTCAAGTTTATTGAATTGTTAATCAATTGCTAGTGTCAATGTATCTTCAAAACCCTGTTTGACTGAAGAAATTTACCAAAATTTGGCATTTCAACACGGCAATCTGCCAGATAAATGGATTTTGGAGCTGGAAATATTCATAATTCTTAAGAATTAATTCAAAATTATATTTATTTTCTTAGTGTGGTTAACAAAACAGAGCTGCCAGGCTTATATATATGAATAATTATTCAAGTTTATTGATTTGTTAATCAATTGCTAGTGTCAATGTATCTTCAAAATCCTGTTTGACTGAAGAAATTTAACAAAATTTGGCATTTCAACACGACAATCTGCCAGATAAATGGATTTTGGAGCTGGATTTAATTCAAAATTTATATTTATTTTCTTAGTGTGGTTAACAAAACAGAGCTGCCAGGCTTATTTATATCACAAATTTATCAAGTTTATTGATTTGTTAATCAATTGCTAGTGTCAATGTTTATTCAAAACCCTGTTTGACTGAAGAAATTTACCAAAATTTGGCATTTCAACACGGCAATCTGCCAGATAAATGGATTTTGGAGCTGGTAATATTCATTATTCTTAAGAATTAATTCAAAATTTATATTTATTTTGTTAGTGTGGTTAACAAAACAGAGCTGCCAGGCTTATTTATATCAATAAATATTCAAGTTTATTGATTTGTTAATCAATTGCTAGTGTCAATGTATCTTCAAAACCCTGTTTGACTGAAGAAATTTACCAAAATTTGGCATTTCAACACGGCAATCTGCCAGATAAATGGATTTTGGAGCTGGAATTAATTCAAAATATATATTTATGTTCTTATTGTGGTTAACAAAACAGAGCTGCCAGGCTTATTTATATCAATAATTATTCAAGTTTATTGATTTGTTAATCAATTGCTAGTGTCAATGTATCTTCAAAACCCTGTTTGACTGAAGAAATTTACCAAAATTTGGCATTTCAACACGGCAATCTGCCAGATATATGTATTTTGGAGCTGGAATTAATTCAAAATTTATATTTATTTTCTTAATGTGGTTAACAAAACAGAGCTGCCAGGCTTATTCATATCAATAATTATTCAAGTTTATTGAATTGTTAATCAATTGCTAGTGTCAATGTATCTTCAAAACCCTGTTTGACTGAAGAAATTTACCAAAATTTGGCATTTCAACACGGCAATCTGCCAGATATATGTATTTTGGAGCTGGAATTAATTCAAAATTTATATTTATTTTCCTAATGTGGTTAACAAAACAGAGCTGCCAGGCTTATTTATATGAATAATTATTCAAGTTTATTGATTTGTTATCAATTGCTAGTGTCAATGTATCTTCAAAATCCTGTTTGACTGAAGAAATTTACCAAAATTTGGCATTTCAACACGGCAATCTGCTAGATAAATTGATTTTGGAGCTGGAATTAATTCAAAATTTATATTTATTTTCTTAGTGTGGTTTAAAAACAGAGCTGCCAGGCTTATTTATATGAATAATTATTCAAGTTTATTGATTTGTTAATCAATTGCTAGTGTCAATGTATCTTCAAAATCCTGTTTGACTGAAGAAATTTACCAAAATTTGGCATTTCAACACTACAATCTGCCAGATAAATGGATTTTGGAGCTGGAAATATTCATTATTCTTAAGAATTAATTCAAAATTTATATTTATTTTCTTAGTGTGGTTAACAAAACAGAGCTGCCAGGCTTATTTATATCACAAATTTATCAAGTTTATTGATTTGTTAATCAATTGCTAGAGTCAATGTTTATTTAAAACCCTGTTTGACTGAAGAAATTTACCCAAAATTTGGCATTTCAACACGGCAATCTGCCAGATAAATGGATTTTGGAGCTGGTAATATTCATTATTCTTAAGAATTAATTCAAAATTTATATTTATTTTCTTAGTGTGGTTAACAAAACAGAGCTGCCAGGCTTATATATATGAATAATTATTCAAGTTTATTGATTTGTTAATCAATTGCTAGTGTCAATGTATCTTCAAAATCCTGTTTGACTGAAGAAATTTACCAAAATTTGGCATTTCAACACGGCAATCTGCTAGATAAATGGATTTTGGAGCTGGAAATATTCATTATTCTTAAGAATTTTTCAAAATTTATATTTATTTTCTTAGTATGGTTAACAAAACAGAGCTGCCAGGCTTATTTATATCACAAATTTATCAAGTTTATTGATTTGTTAATCAATTGCTAGTGTCAATGTTTATTCAAAACCCTGTTTGACTGAAGAAATTTACCAAAATTTGGCATTTCAACACGGCAATCTGCCAGATAAATGGATTTTGGAGCTGGAATTAATTCAAAATTTATATTTATTTTCTTAGTGTGGTTAACAAAACAGAGCTGCCAGGCTTATTCATATCAATAGTTATTCAAGTTTATTGAATTGTTAATCAATTGCTAGTGTCAATGTATCTTCAAAACCCTGTTTGACTGAAGAAATTTACCAAAATTTGGCATTTCAACACGGCAATCTGCCAGATAAATGGATTTTGGAGCTGGAAATATTCATAATTCTTAAGAATTAATTCAAAATTTATATTTATTTTCTTAGTGTGGTTAACAAAACAGAGCTGCCAGGCTTATATATATGAATAATTATTCAAGTTTATTGATTTGTTAATCAATTGCTAGTGTCAATGTATCTTCAAAATCCTGTTTGACTGAAGAAATTTACCAAAATTTGGCATTTCAACACGGCAATCTGCTAGATAAATGGATTTTGGAGCTGGAAATATTCATAATTCTTAAGAATTAATTCAAAATTATATTTATTTTCTTAGTGTGGTTAACAAAACAGAGCTGCCAGGCTTATATATATGAATAATTATTCAAGTTTATTGATTTGTTAATCAATTGCTAGTGTCAATGTATCTTCAAAATCCTGTTTGACTGAAGAAATTTAAAAAAATTTGGCATTTCAACACGGCAATCTGCTAGATAAATGGATTTTGGAGCTGGAAATATTCATTATTCTTAAGAATTTTTCAAAATTTATATTTATTTTCTTAGTATGGTTAACAAAACAGAGCTGCCAGGCTTATTTATATCACAAATTTATCAAGTTTATTGATTTGTTAATCAATTGCTAGTGTCAATGTTTATTCAAAACCCTGTTTGACTGAAGAAATTTACCAAAATTTGTCATTTCAACACGGCAATCTGCCAGATAAATGGATTTTGGAGCTGGAATTAATTCAAAATTTATATTTATTTTCTTAGTGTGGTTAACAAAACAAGCTGCCAGGCTTATTCATATCAATAGTTATTCAAGTTTATTGAATTGTTAATCAATTTCTAGTGTCAATGTATCTTCAAAACCCTGTTTGACTGAAGAAATTTACCAAAATTTGGCATTTCAACACGGCAATCTGCTAGATAAATGGATTTTGGAGCTGGAAATATTCATAATTCTTAAGAATTAATTCAAAATTATATTTATTTTCTTAGTGTGGTTAACAAAACAGAGCTGCCAGGCTTATATATATGAATAATTATTCAAGTTTATTGATTTGTTAATCAATTGCTAGTGTCAATGTATCTTCAAAATCCTGTTTGACTGAAGAAATTTACCAAAATTTGGCATTTCAACACGGCAATCTGCTAGATAAATGGATTTTGGAGCTGGAATTAATTCAAAATTTATATTTATTTTCTTAGTGTGGTTAACAAAACAGAGCTGCCAGGCTTATTTATATCACAAATTTATCAAGTTTATTGATTTGTTAATCAATTGCTAGTGTCAATGTTTATTCAAAACCCTGTTTGACTGAAGAAATTTACCAAAATTTGGCATTTCAACACGACAATCTGCCAGATAAATGGATTTTGGAGCTGGATTTAATTCAAAATTTATATTTATTTTCTTAGTGTGGTTAACAAAACAGAGCTGCCAGGCTTATTTATATCACAAATTTATCAAGTTTATTGATTTCTTAATCAATTGCTAGTGTCAATGTTTATTCAAAACCCTGTTTGACTGAAGAAATTTAACAAAATTTGGCATTTCAACACGACAATCTGCCAGATAAATGGATTTTGGAGCTGGATTTAATTCAAAATTTATATTTATTTTCTTAGTGTGGTTAACAAAACAGAGCTGCCAGGCTTATTTATATCACAAATTTATCAAGTTTATTGATTTGTTAATCAATTGCTAGTGTCAATGTTTATTCAAAACCCTGTTTGACTGAAGAAATTTACCAAAATTTGGCATTTCAACACGGCAATCTGCCAGATAAATGGATTTTGGAGCTGGTAATATTCATTATTCTTAAGAATTAATTCAAAATTTATATTTATTTTGTTAGTGTGGTTAACAAAACAGAGCTGCCAGGCTTATTTATATCAATAAATATTCAAGTTTATTGATTTGTTAATCAATTGCTAGTGTCAATGTATCTTCAAAACCCTGTTTGACTGAAGAAATTTACCAAAATTTGGCATTTCAACACGGCAATCTGCCAGATAAATGGATTTTGGAGCTGGAATTAATTCAAAAAATATATTTATTTTCTTATTGTGGTTAACAAAACAGAGCTGCCAGGCTTATTTATATCAATAATTATTCAAGTTTATTGATTTGTTAATCAATTGCTAGTGTCAATGTATCTTCAAAACCCTGTTTGACTGAAGAAATTTACCAAAATTTGGCATTTCAACACGGCAATCTGCCAGATATATGTATTTTGGAGCTGGAATTAATTCAAAATTTATATTTATTTTCTTAATGTGGTTAACAAAACAGAGCTGCCAGGCTTATTCATATCAATAATTATTCAAGTTTATTGAATTGTTAATCAATTGCTAGTGTCAATGTATCTTCAAAACCCTGTTTGACTGAAGAAATTTACCAAAATTTGGCATTTCAACACGGCAATCTGCCAGATATATGTATTTTGGAGCTGGAATTAATTCAAAATTTATATTTATTTTCTTAATGTGGTTAACAAAACAGAGCTGCCAGGCTTATTTATATCAATAATTATTCAAGTTTATTGATTTGTTAATCAATTGCTAGTGTCAATGTATCTTCAAAACCCGGTTTGACTGAAGAAATTTACCAAAATTTGGCATTTCAACACGGCAATCTGCCAGATATATGTATTTTGGAGCTGGAATTAATTCAAAATTTATATTTATTTTCCTAATGTGGTTAACAAAACAGAGCTGCCAGGCTTATTTATATGAATAATTATTCAAGTTTATTGATTTGTTATCAATTGCTAGTGTCAATGTATCTTCAAAATCCTGTTTGACTGAAGAAATTTACCAAAATTTGGCATTTCAACACGGCAATCTGCTAGATAAATTGATTTTGGAGCTGGAATTAATTCAAAATTTATATTTATTTTCTTAGTGTGGTTAACAAAACAGAGCTGCCAGGCTTATTTATATGAATAATTATTCAAGTTTATTGATTTGTTAATCAATTGCTAGTGTCAATGTATCTTCAAAATCCTGTTTGACTGAAGAAATTTACCAAAATTTGGCATTTCAACACTACAATCTGCCAGATAAATGGATTTTGGAGCTGGAAATATTCATTATTCTTAAGAATTTTTCAAAATTTATATTTATTTTCTTAGTATGGTTAACAAAACAGAGCTGCAAGGCTTATATATATGAATAATTATTCAAGTTTATTGATTTGTTAATCAATTGCTAGTGTCAATGTATCTTCAAAATCCTGTTTGACTGAAGAAATTTACCAAAATTTGGCATTTCAACACGGCAATATGCTAGATAAATGGATTTTGGAGCTGGAATTAATTCAAAATTTATATTTATTTTCTTAGTGTGGTTAACAAAACAGAGCTGCCAGGCTTATTTATATCACAAATTTATCAAGTTTATTGATTTGTTAATCAATTGCTAGTGTCAATGTTTATTCAAAACCCTGTTTGACTGAAGAAATTTACCAAAATTTGGCATTTCAACACGACAATCTGCCAGATAAATGGATTTTGGAGCTGGATTTAATTCAAAATTTATATTTATTTTCTTAGTGTGGTTAACAAAACAGAGCTGCCAGGCTTATTTATATCACAAATTTATCAAGTTTATTGATTTGTTAATCAATTGCTAGTGTCAATGTATCTTCAAAACCCTGTTTGACTGAAGAAATTTTCCAAAATTTGGCATTTCAACACGGCAATCTGCCAGATATATGTATTTTGGAGCTGGAATTAATTCAAAATTTATATTTATTTTCCTAATGTGGTTAACAAAACAGAGCTGCCAGGCTTATTTATATGAATAATTATTCAAGTTTATTGATTTGTTATCAATTGCTAGTGTCAATGTATCTTCAAAATCCTGTTTGACTGAAGAAATTTACCAAAATTTGGCATTTCAACACGGCAATCTGCTAGATAAATTGATTTTGGAGCTGGAATTAATTCAAAATTTATATTTATTTTCTTAGTGTGGTTAACAAAACAGAGCTGCCAGGCTTATTTATATGAATAATTATTCAAGTTTATTGATTTGTTAATCAATTGCTAGTGTCAATGTATCTTCAAAATCCTGTTTGACTGAAGAAATTTACCAAAATTTGGCATTTCAACACTACAATCTGCCAGATAAATGGATTTTGGAGCTGGAAATATTCATTATTCTTAAGAATTTTTCAAAATTTATATTTATTTTCTTAGTATGGTTAACAAAACAGAGCTGCCAGGCTTATTTATATCACAAATTTATCAAGTTTATTGATTTGTTAATCAATTGCTAGTGTCAATGTTTATTCAAAACCCTGTTTGACTGAAGAAATTTACCAAAATTTGGCATTTCAACACGGCAATCTGCCAGATAAATGGATTTTGGAGCTGGAATTAATTCAAAATTTATATTTATTTTCTTAGTGTGGTTAACAAAACAGAGCTGCCAGGCTTATTCATATCAATAGTTATTCAAGTTTATTGAATTGTTAATCAATTGCTAGTGTCAATGTATCTTCAAAACCCTGTTTGACTGAAGAAATTTACCAAAATTTGGCATTTCAACACGGCAATCTGCCAGATAAATGGATTTTGGAGCTGGAAATATTCATAATTCTTAAGAATTAATTCAAAATTTATATTTATTTTCTTAGTGTGGTTAACAAAACAGAGCTGCCAGGCTTATTCATATCAATAGTTATTCAAGTTTATTGATTTGTTAATCAATTGCTAGTGTCAATGTATCTTCAAAATCCTGTTTGACTGAAGAAATTTACCAAAATTTGGCATTTCAACACGGCAATCTGCTAGATAAATGGATTTTGGAGCTGGAATTAATTCAAAATTTATATTTATTTTCTTAGTGTGGTTAACAAAACAGAGCTGCCAGGCTTATTTATATCACAAATTTATCAAGCTTATTGATTTGTTAATCAATTGCTAGTGTCAATGTTTATTCAAAACCCTGTTTGACTGAAGAAATTTACCAAAATTTGGCATTTCAACACGACAATCTGCCAGATAAATGGATTTTGGAGCTGGATTTAATTCAAAATTTATATTTATTTTCTTAGTGTGGTTAACAAAACAGAGCTGCCAGGCTTATTTATATCACAAATTTATCAAGTTTATTGATTTGTTAATCAATTGCTAGTGTCAATGTTTATTCAAAACCCTGTTTGACTGAAGAAATTTACCAAAATTTGGCATTTCAACACGGCAATCTGCCAGATATATGTATTTTGGAGCTGGAATTAATTCAAAATTTATATTTATTTTCTTAATGTGGTTAACAAAACAGAGCTGCCAGGCTTATTCATATCAATAATTATTCAAGTTTATTGAATTGTTAATCAATTGCTAGTGTCAATGTATTTTCAAAACCCTGTTTGACTGAAGAAATTTACCAAAATTTGGCATTTCAACACGGCAATCTGCCAGATATATGTATTTTGGAGCTGGAATTAATTCAAAATTTATATTTATTTTCTTAATGTGGTTAACAAAACAGAGCTGCCAGGCTTATTTATATCAATAATTATTCAAGTTTATTGATTTGTTAATCAATTGCTAGTGTCAATGTATCTTCAAAACCCTGTTTGACTGAAGAAATTTACCAAAATTTGGCATTTCAACACGGCAATCTGCCAGATATATGTATTTTGGAGCTGGAATTAATTCAAAATTTATATTTATTTTCCTAATGTGGTTAACAAAACAGAGCTGCCAGGCTTATTTATATGAATAATTATTCAAGTTTATTGATTTGTTAATCAATTGCTAGTGTCAATGTATCTTCAAAATCCTGTTTGACTGAAGAAATTTACCAAAATTTGGCATTTCAACACTACAATCTGCCAGATAAATGGATTTTGGAGCTGGAAATATTCATTATTCTTAAGAATTAATTCAAAATTTATATTTATTTTCTTAGTGTGGTTAACAAAACAGAGCTGCCAGGCTTATTTATATGAATAATTATTCAAGTTCATTGATTTGTTAATCAATTGCTAGTGTCAATGTATCTTCAAAATCCTGTTTGACTGAAGAAATTTACCAAAATTTGGCATTTCAACACGACAATCTGCCAGATAAATGGATTTTGAAGCTGGATTTAATTCAAAATTTATATTTATTTTCTTTGTGTGGTTAACAAAACAGAGCTGCCAGGCTTATTTATATCACAAATTTATCAAGTTTATTGATTTGTTAATCAATTGCTAGTGTCAATGTTTATTCAAAACCCTGTTTGACTGAAGAAATTTACCAAAATTTGGCATTTCAACACGGCAATCTGCCAGATATATGTATTTTGGAGCTGGAATTAATTCAAAATTTATATTTATTTTCTTAGTGTGGTTAACAAAACAGAGCTGCCAGGCTTATTCATATCAATAGTTATTCAAGTTTATTGAATTGTTAATCAATTGCTAGTGTCAATGTATCTTCAAAACCCTGTTTGACTGAAGAAATTTACCAAAATTTGGCATTTCAACACGGCAATCTGCCAGATAAATGGATTTTGGAGCTGGAAATATTCATAATTCTTAAGAATTAATTCAAAATTTATATTTATTTTCTTAGTGTGGTTAACAAAACAGAGCTGCCAGGCTTATATATATGAATAATTATTCAAGTTTATTGATTTGTTAATCAATTGCTAGTGTCAATGTATCTTCAAAACCCTGTTTGACTGAAGAAATTTACCAAAATTTGGCATTTCAACACGGCAATCTGCCAGATAAATGGATTTTGGAGCTGGAAATATTCATAATTCTTAAGAATTAATTCAAAATTTATATTTATTTTCTTAGTGTGGTTAACAAAACAGAGCTGCCAGGCTTATATATATGAATAATTATTCAAGTTTATTGATTTGTTAATCAATTGCTAGTGTCAATGTATCTTCAAAATCCTGTTTGACTGAAGAAATTTACCAAAATTTGGCATTTCAACACGACAATCTGCCAGATAAATGGATTTTGAAGCTGGATTTAATTCAAAATTTATATTTATTTTCTTAGTGTGGTTAACAAAACAGAGCTGCCAGGCTTATTTATATCACAAATTTATCAAGTTTATTGATTTGTTAATCAATTGCTAGTGTCAATGTTTATTCAAAACCCTGTTTGACTGAAGAAATTTACCAAAATTTGGCATTTCAACACGGCAATCTGCCAGATAAATGGATTTTGGAGCTGGAATTAATTCAAAATTTATATTTATTTTCTTAGTGTGGTTAACAAAACAGAGCTGCCAGGCTTATTCATATCAATAGTTATTCAAGTTTATTGAATTGTTAATCAATTGCTAGTGTCAATGTATCTTCAAAACCCTGTTTGACTGAAGAAATTTACCAAAATTTGGCATTTCAACACGGCAATCTGCCAGATAAATGGATTTTGGAGCTGGAAATATTCATAATTCTTAAGAATTAATTCAAAATTTATATTTATTTTCTTAGTGTGGTTAACAAAACAGAGCTGCCAGGCTTATTCATATCAATAGTTATTCAAGTTTATTGATTTGTTAATCAATTGCTAGTGTCAATGTATCTTCAAAATCCTGTTTGACTGAAGAAATTTACCAAAATTTGGCATTTCAACACGGCAATCTGCTAGATAAATGGATTTTAGAGCTGGAATTAATTCAAAATTTATATTTATTTTCTTAGTGTGGTTAACAAAACAGAGCTGCCAGGCTTATTTATATCACAAATTTATCAAGCTTATTGATTTGTTAATCAATTGCTAGTGTCAATGTTTATTCAAAACCCTGTTTGACTGAAGAAATTTACCAAAATTTGGCATTTCAACACGACAATCTGCCAGATAAATGGATTTTGGAGCTGGATTTAATTCAAAATTTATATTTATTTTCTTAGTGTGGTTAACAAAACAGAGCTGCCAGGCTTATTTATATCACAAATTTATCAAGTTTATTGATTTGTTAATCAATTGCTAGTGTCAATGTTTATTCAAAACCCTGTTTGACTGAAGAAATTTACCAAAATTTGGCATTTCAACACGGCAATCTGCCAGATATATGTATTTTGGAGCTGGAATTAATTCAAAATTTATATTTATTTTCTTAATGTGGTTAACAAAACAGAGCTGCCAGGCTTATTTATATCAATAATTATTCAAGTTTATTGAATTGTTAATCAATTGCTAGTGTCAATGTATTTTCAAAACCCTGTTTGACTGAAGAAATTTACCAAAATTTGGCATTTCAACACGGCAATCTGCCAGATATATGTATTTTGGAGCTGGAATTAATTCAAAATTTATATTTATTTTCTTAATGTGGTTAACAAAACAGAGCTGCCAGGCTTATTTATATCAATAATTATTCAAGTTTATTGATTTGTTAATCAATTGCTAGTGTCAATGTATCTTCAAAACCCTGTTTGACTGAAGAAATTTACCAAAATTTGGCATTTCAACACGGCAATCTGCCAGATATATGTATTTTGGAGCTGGAATTAATTCAAAATTTATATTTATTTTCCTAATGTGGTTAACAAAACAGAGCTGCCAGGCTTATTTATATGAATAATTATTCAAGTTTATTGATTTGTTAATCAATTGCTAGTGTCAATGTATCTTCAAAATCCTGTTTGACTGAAGAAATTTACCAAAATTTGGCATTTCAACACTACAATCTGCCAGATAAATGGATTTTGGAGCTGGAAATATTCATTATTCTTAAGAATTAATTCAAAATTTATATTTATTTTCTTAGTGTGGTTAACAAAACAGAGCTGCCAGGCTTATTTATATGAATAATTATTCAAGTTCATTGATTTGTTAATCAATTGCTAGTGTCAATGTATCTTCAAAATCCTGTTTGACTGAAGAAATTTACCAAAATTTGGCATTTCAACACGACAATCTGCCAGATAAATGGATTTTGAAGCTGGATTTAATTCAAAATTTATATTTATTTTCTTTGTGTGGTTAACAAAACAGAGCTGCCAGGCTTATTTATATCACAAATTTATCAAGTTTATTGATTTGTTAATCAATTGCTAGTGTCAATGTTTATTCAAAACCCTGTTTGACTGAAGAAATTTACCAAAATTTGGCATTTCAACACGGCAATCTGCCAGATATATGTATTTTGGAGCTGGAATTAATTCAAAATTTATATTTATTTTCTTAGTGTGGTTAACAAAACAGAGCTGCCAGGCTTATTCATATCAATAGTTATTCAAGTTTATTGAATTGTTAATCAATTGCTAGTGTCAATGTATCTTCAAAACCCTGTTTGACTGAAGAAATTTACCAAAATTTGGCATTTCAACACGGCAATCTGCCAGATAAATGGATTTTGGAGCTGGAAATATTCATAATTCTTAAGAATTAATTCAAAATTTATATTTATTTTCTTAGTGTGGTTAACAAAACAGAGCTGCCAGGCTTATATATATGAATAATTATTCAAGTTTATTGATTTGTTAATCAATTGCTAGTGTCAATGTATCTTCAAAACCCTGTTTGACTGAAGAAATTTACCAAAATTTGGCATTTCAACACGGCAATCTGCCAGATAAATGGATTTTGGAGCTGGAAATATTCATAATTCTTAAGAATTAATTCAAAATTTATATTTATTTTCTTAGTGTGGTTAACAAAACAGAGCTGCCAGGCTTATATATATGAATAATTATTCAAGTTTATTGATTTGTTAATCAATTGCTAGTGTCAATGTATCTTCAAAATCCTGTTTGACTGAAGAAATTTACCAAAATTTGGCATTTCAACACGACAATCTGCCAGATAAATGGATTTTGAAGCTGGATTTAATTCAAAATTTATATTTATTTTCTTAGTGTGGTTAACAAAACAGAGCTGCCAGGCTTATTTATATGAATAATTATTCAAGTTCATTGATTTGTTAATCAATTGCTAGTGTCAATGTATCTTCAAAATCCTGTTTGACTGAAGAAATTTACCAAAATTTGGCATTTCAACACGACAATCTGCCAGATAAATGGATTTTGAAGCTGGATTTAATTCAAAATTTATATTTATTTTCTTTGTGTGGTTAACAAAACAGAGCTGCCAGGCTTATTTATATCACAAATTTATCAAGTTTATTGATTTGTTAATCAATTGCTAGTGTCAATGTTTATTCAAAACCCTGTTTGACTGAAGAAATTTACCAAAATTTGGCATTTCAACACGGCAATCTGCCAGATATATGTATTTTGGAGCTGGAATTAATTCAAAATTTATATTTATTTTCTTAGTGTGGTTAACAAAACAGAGCTGCCAGGCTTATTCATATCAATAGTTATTCAAGTTTATTGAATTGTTAATCAATTGCTAGTGTCAATGTATCTTCAAAACCCTGTTTGACTGAAGAAATTTACCAAAATTTGGCATTTCAACACGGCAATCTGCCAGATAAATGGATTTTGGAGCTGGAAATATTCATAATTCTTAAGAATTAATTCAAAATTTATATTTATTTTCTTAGTGTGGTTAACAAAACAGAGCTGCCAGGCTTATATATATGAATAATTATTCAAGTTTATTGATTTGTTAATCAATTGCTAGTGTCAATGTATCTTCAAAACCCTGTTTGACTGAAGAAATTTACCAAAATTTGGCATTTCAACACGGCAATCTGCCAGATAAATGGATTTTGGAGCTGGAAATATTCATAATTCTTAAGAATTAATTCAAAATTTATATTTATTTTCTTAGTGTGGTTAACAAAACAGAGCTGCCAGGCTTATATATATGAATAATTATTCAAGTTTATTGATTTGTTAATCAATTGCTAGTGTCAATGTATCTTCAAAATCCTGTTTGACTGAAGAAATTTACCAAAATTTGGCATTTCAACACGACAATCTGCCAGATAAATGGATTTTGAAGCTGGATTTAATTCAAAATTTATATTTATTTTCTTAGTGTGGTTAACAAAACAGAGCTGCCAGGCTTATTTATATCACAAATTTATCAAGTTTATTGATTTGTTAATCAATTGCTAGTGTCAATGTTTATTCAAAACCCTGTTTGACTGAAGAAATTTACCAAAATTTGGCATTTCAACACGGCAATCTGCCAGATAAATGGATTTTGGAGCTGGAATTAATTCAAAATTTATATTTATTTTCTTAGTGTGGTTAACAAAACAGAGCTGCCAGGCTTATTCATATCAATAGTTATTCAAGTTTATTGAATTGTTAATCAATTGCTAGTGTCAATGTATCTTCAAAACCCTGTTTGACTGAAGAAATTTACCAAAATTTGGCATTTCAACACGGCAATCTGCCAGATAAATGGATTTTGGAGCTGGAAATATTCATAATTCTTAAGAATTAATTCAAAATTTATATTTATTTTCTTAGTGTGGTTAACAAAACAGAGCTGCCAGGCTTATATATATGAATAATTATTCAAGTTTATTGATTTGTTAATCAATTGCTAGTGTCAATGTATCTTCAAAATCCTGTTTGACTGAAGAAATTTACCAAAATTTGGCATTTCAACACGGCAATCTGCTAGATAAATGGATTTTGGAGCTGGAATTAATTCAAAATTTATATTTATTTTCTTAGTGTGGTTAACAAAACAGAGCTGCCAGGCTTATTTATATCACAAATTTATCAAGTTTATTGATTTGTTAATCAATTGCTAGTGTCAATGTTTATTCAAAACCCTGTTTGACTGAAGAAATTTACCAAAATTTGGCATTTCAACACGACAATCTGCCAGATAAATGGATTTTGGAGCTGGATTTAATTCAAAATTTATATTTATTTTCTTAGTGTGGTTAACAAAACAGAGCTGCCAGGCTTATTTATATCACAAATTTATCAAGTTTATTGATTTGTTAATCAATTGCTAGTGTCAATGTTTATTCAAAACCCTGTTTGACTGAATAAATTTACCAAAATTTGGCATTTCAACACGGCAATCTGCCAGATAAATGGATTTTGGAGCTGGTAATATTCATTATTCTTCAAATTCAAATTCAAATTTTATTTGTTTTATATATATATTGGTTTTTTACAATTATGAGGTAAAAGGGCCAAGTCGTCATGCGACTTATAGCCCTGTATTGATATACAAAATAAGACCGAATTTAGAATACATTAGAATCATGTAGTAATTTTAAGCAAACATAACAAGAATAAAAAGAACATATTAACAAAATATTAATAAAACGAGAAAAAAAAACAAAAAAGAAGACATTAAATGAGATCATTAATAATACAAGATACCATCAGTAGTTGTCTAAAACTAATTTCTTAGTCATCCTTTTAATAGATTCGAGTGTTTTTATGTCCTTAATTTTTTCGTGCAGTTCATTGTATGTTTTAACCCCGGAATAGAAGATTGAATTTATTTTCTTTGACGTATTGCATTTTGGAGGTTTCAGTTTGTAGTAGAATCTAGTTTTCGTAGTTGGCTCAGAGATCGTGAATAAATTATTAGTTTTGTCTTTTATATTTTTTTGTATAAAAATCAGACTGATATATTTATAAATTTGATATATATTTAAAATTTTGCATTTTTTAAAAAATGGTTTTGTGGATGATTTCCATTCTAAGCCGTAGATGTTTCGTACTACACGTTTTTGTAGAATGTTTATTCGGTTTAAGTTAAAATTTGTGGTGTTTCCCCACACAACTACGGCATAAGTTATATATGAGTAGAACATTGAATAATAGAGTTCGAACAAAATTTTCCTTGGAAAGTATTCCCGACATTTACGAATCATATACGTGGAGCTAGACAATTTATGACATATTGAGTTTATATGGTCGTTCCACGTTAGGTGAGTATCGAACCACACTCCCAAATATCTAAACCTTGGCACCCTCTTGATTTCCGAACCATTGATACTTAGTTTACAAAGGTCGTCAGCCACTGTTTTACCCCGGTTTCTAAAAAGTATATATTCAGTTTTGCTTTTATTTAATTTTAATCCATTTTTATTTAACCATTCATTTATTAAATTAATGTAGTTGTTAGCTTTTTTAAATAGGGGCTCAAGTGTAATACTTTCTAAGAGTAGTACTGCGTCATCTGCGTAAAGCTTTAGGGTGTCCCAGGGTACTATTTGGGTTATATCGTTTAGATATAAATTAAATATTAGGGGTGAGAGGACTGAGCCTTGGGGTACCCCAATGGTGATAGAGGCTGCTTCCGACAATTTTTCGTGAATTTTGGTGTAGCAATGCCTATTACTCAGATAGCTAGTTAGCCAGTTAAGGGCTCGCCCTCTAATTCCCAGCCGCTCAAGCTTTTGGAGAAGTCTTTTGTGAGGAACGCTATCAAAGGCTTTCTCTAAATCAATAAATATTCCTAGACAGTAGTACGATTTATCAAGAGCATTCAATATGGTTTTATATGTACTAGTAATAGCCAGGTCAGTTCCACACCCTGCCCTAAACCCGAACTGGAGATCTGATAAAGTTCTGTGTTTTTCACAGAAGTTATTCAGTCTCGTTAAAAAGCATTTATCAAATATTCTAGCAAAGACGGAAAGCACGGAAATTGGCCGGTAGTTGGTAAGAATTTGTTCATCTCCTTTCTTAAATATTGGAGTAATCGACGTTTTTTTAAGCCGATCAGGGTAAATTCCTTTTGTGAAAGATAAATTAATAAGGTAAACAAGGGGAGAAATAAGATAATTTAATACATGTTTAATTGGTTTGGGGTGGAACTGATCTAGCCCAGGCGCGGAAGAGTGGGGAATTTGGTTAATAATGTTCTTGACTTCAGTTTCTGTGGCTTCAAAGAGGGCGCACGTTGATGGATTAGTCGGTACTTCAGAAGGATAGCTTAGTTCTAGTTGGCTGTCGATTATGGTTGAGAAGTGTATATTCATATCACTTGGTGATATATTGTCTGGGATTGGTTTTTTTTTAATTCTTCCATTTATATCGTTAATAATTTGCCATTTTTCTTTATTCGATTTAGCATTTAGAATTTTATTATTTAAATAGTTACTTCTCGCGTTTCTAATTTGGTTATTACAGTAATTTCTATATTTTATGTAAGTTAAATGGATTTCCGAATTAGGGGTACGTTTGTATTTTTTATATAGTTTTCGTTTTGTTTTTATAATTAATTTTAAATGTTCATTAATCCACGATTCTTTCGTAAGCTTAATTGTTTTCAGCGGGAAGTTTGCCCTATATACTTCTGATAACGTGTCCTCAAAAAGGTTATATGCATCGTTTGGATTTTTTAGGCTATATACTTCGTCCCAGTTTATTTGTGATACAACGGTAATGAATTTATTTATGTTTTTTACACTAAGATCTCGTATTTTAATCGAGGTCTCTTTTATTTTTGCGGTTTCATATTTAAAAATAATAGGGGTGTGGTCCGATACATCGGCGTCTAATATTATATTAGCAATTCCAAATGCATTTGAAAAAATATTGTCGATGCATTTAGATGTTTTTGCCGTAACCCGCGTTGGACTATATACCTTTTTTTCAAGACCGAAGCTGCTGAATAGATTTGTTATAGATGTTGAGCAGGGGGTGTCAAGATTAAAATCTATGTTAAAGTCGCCACCCACTACTTTCTGGACATTACAGTTCCCCATTCCGCTTAAGATTTCTTCACATTTATTTAGGAACACATCGAAGTTTGCAGAATGAGGCCTATAGATAACCAGAAAAATATCACCGGATGGCTCTAATTTTACACAGTAACTTTCTATGTCAAGATTAAAAAAGCAGAACTCATGCCTTACTGAGTAAATAATGTTTTACTTTATATAGAATCCGACACCCCCACCGGATCTATCACCAATACCAGAAAAAACATAATTTGGTATATAGATACTATGGCCATGTTTGAACCATGTTTCGTTCAAGGCAAAAATATCAACAGAATCGTAAGGGAAATGTGCGACAAGATTAATGAAGTTGCAATTTGCACTCCTAACATTAGCGAAAACTACTTCTTAAGAATTAATTCAAAATTTATATTTATTTTGTTAGTGTGGTTAACAAAACAGAGCTGCCAGGCTTATTTATATCAATAAATATTCAAGTTTATTGATTTGTTAATCAATTGCTAGTGTCAATGTATCTTCAAAACCCTGTTTGACTGAAGAAATTTACCAAAATTTGGCATTTCAACACGGCAATCTGCCAGATAAATGGATTTTGGAGCTGGAATTAATTCAAAATATATATTTATTTTCTTATTGTGGTTAACAAAACAGAGCTGCCAGGCTTATTTATATCAATAATTATTCAAGTTTATTGATTTGTTAATCAATTGCTAGTGTCAATGTATCTTCAAAACCCTGTTTGACTGAAGAAATTTACCAAAATTTGGCATTTCAACACGGCAATCTGCCAGATATATGTATTTTGGAGCTGGAAGTAATTCAAAATTTATATTTATTTTCTTAATGTGGTTAACAAAACAGAGCTGCCAGGCTTATTCATATCAATAATTATTCAAGTTTATTGAATTGTTAATCAATTGCTAGTGTCAATGTATCTTCAAAACCCTGTTTGACTGAAGAAATTTACCAAAATTTGGCATTTCAACACGGCAATCTGCCAGATAAATGGATTTTGGAGCTGGTAATATTCATTATTCTTAAGAATTAATTCAAAATTTATATTTATTTTGTTAGTGTGGTTAACAAAACAGAGCTGCCAGGCTTATTTATATCAATAAATATTCAAGTTTATTGATTTGTTAATCAATTGCTAGTGTCAATGTATCTTCAAAACCCTGTTTGACTGAAGAAATTTACCAAAATTTGGCATTTCAACACGGCAATCTGCCAGATAAATGGATTTTGGAGCTGGAATTAATTCAAAATATATATTTATTTTCTTATTGTGATTAACAAAACAGAGCTGCCAGGCTTATTTATATCAATAATTATTCAAGTTTATTGATTTGTTAATCAATTGCTAGTGTCAATGTATCTTCAAAACCCTGTTTGACTGAAGAAATTTACCAAAATTTGGCATTTCAACACGGCAATCTGCCAGATATATGTATTTTGGAGCTGGAATTAATTCAAAATTTATATTTATTTTCTTAATGTGGTTAACAAAACAGAGCTGCCAGGCTTATTCATATCAATAATTATTCAAGTTTATTGAATTGTTAATCAATTGCTAGTGTCAATGTATCTTCAAAACCCTGTTTGACTGAAGAAATTTACCAAAATTTGGCATTTCAACACGGCAATCTGCCAGATATATGTATTTTGGAGCTGGAATTAATTCAAAATTTATATTTATTTTCTTAATGTGGTTAACAAAACAGAGCTGCCAGGCTTATTCATATCAATAATTATTCAAGTTTATTGAATTGTTAATCAATTTCTAGTGTCAATGTATCTTCAAAACCCTGTTTGACTGAAGAAATTTACCAAAATTTGGCATTTCAACACGGCAATCTGCCAGATATATGTATTTTGGAGCTGGAATTAATTCAAAATTTATATTTATTTTCTTAATGTGGTTAACAAAACAGAGCTGCCAGGCTTATTCATATCAATAATTATTCAAGTTTATTGAATTGTTAATCAATTGCTAGTGTCAATGTATCTTCAAAATCCTGTTTGACTGAAGAAATTTACCAAAATTTGGCATTTCAACACGGCAATCTGCTAGATAAATTGATTTTGGAGCTGGAATTAATTCAAAATTTATATTTATTTTCTTAGTGTGGTTAACAAAACAGAGCTGCCAGGCTTATTTATATGAATAATTATTCGAGTTTATTGATTTGTTAATCAATTGCTAGTGTCAATGTTTCTTCAAAACCCTGTTTGACTGAAGAAATTTACCAAAATTTGGCATTTCAACACGGCAATCTGCCAGATAAATGGATTTTGGAGCTGGTAATATTCATTATTCTTAAGAATTAATTCAAAATTTATATTTATTTTGTTAGTGTGGTTAACAAAACAGAGCTGCCAGGCTTATTTATATCAATAAATATTCAAGTTTATTGATTTGTTAATCAATTGCTAGTGTCAATGTATCTTCAAAACCCTGTTTGACTGAAGAAATTTACCAAAATTTGGCATTTCAACACGGCAATCTGCCTGATAAATGGGTTTTGGAGCTGGAATTAATTCAAAATATATATTTATTTTCTTATTGTGGTTAACAAAACAGAGCTGCCAGGCTTATTTATATCAATAATTATTCAAGTTTAGTGATTTGTTAATCAATTGCTAGTGTCAATGTATCTTCAAAACCCTGTTTGACTGAAGAAATTTACCAAAATTTGGCATTTCAACACGGCAATCTGCCAGATATATGTATTTTGGAGCTGGAATTAATTCAAAATTTATATTTATTTTCTTAATGTGGTTAACAAAACAGAGCTGCCAGGCTTATTCATATCAATAATTATTCAAGTTTATTGAATTGTTAATCAATTGCTAGTGTCAATGTATCTTCAAAACCCTGTTTGACTGAAGAAATTTACCAAAATTTGGCATTTCAACACGGCAATCTGCCAGATATATGTATTTTGGAGCTGGAATTAATTCAAAATTTATATTTATTTTCTTAATGTGGTTAACAAAACAGAGCTGCCAGGCTTATTCATATCAATAATTATTCAAGTTTATTGAATTGTTAATCAATTGCTAGTGTCAATGTATCTTCAAAATCCTGTTTGACTGAAGAAATTTACCAAAATTTGGCATTTCAACACGGCAATCTGCCAGATATATGTATTTTGGAGCTGGAATTAATTCAAAATTTATATTTATTTTCTTAATGTGGTTAACAAAACAGAGCTGCCAGGCTTATTCATATCAATAATTATTCAAGTTTATTGAATTGTTAATCAATTGCTAGTGTCAATGTATCTTCAAAATCCTGTTTGACTGAAGAAATTTACCAAAATTTGGTATTTCAACACGGCAATCTGCTAGATAAATTGATTTTGGAGCTGGAATTAATTCAAAATTTATATTTATTTTCTTAGTGTGGTTAACAAAACAGAGCTGCCAGGCTTATTTATATGAATAATTATTCAAGTTTATTGATTTGTTAATCAATTGCTAGTGTCAATGTATCTTCAAAATCCTGTTTGACTGAAGAAATTTACCAAAATTTGGCATTTCAACACTACAATCTGCCAGATAAATGGATTTTGGAGCTGGAAATATTCATTATTCTTAAGAATTTTTCAAAATTTATATTTATTTTCTTAGTATTTTTAACAAAACAGAGCTGCCAGGCTTATTTATATCACAAATTTATCAAGTTTATTGATTTGTTAATCAATTGCTAGTGTCAATGTTTATTCAAAACCCTGTTTGACTGAAGAAATTTACCAAAATTTGGCATTTCAACACGACAATCTGCCAGATAAATGGATTTTGGAGCTGGATTTAATTCAAAATTTATATTTATTTTCTTAGTGTGGTTAACAAAACAGAGCTGCCAGGCTTATTTATATCACAAATTTATCAAGTTTATTGATTTGTTAATCAATTGCTAGTGTCAATGTTTATTCAAAACCCTGTTTGACTGAAGAAATTTACCAAAATTTGGCATTTCAACACGGCAATCTGCCAGATAAATGGATTTTGGAGCTGGTAATATTCATTATTCTTAAGAATTAATTCAAAATTTATATTTATTTTGTTAGTGTGGTTAACAAAACAGAGCTGCCAGGCTTATTTATATCAATAAATATTCAAGTTTATTGATTTGTTAATCAATTGCTAGTGTCAATGTATCTTCAAAACCCTGTTTGACTGAAGAAATTTACCAAAATTTGGCATTTCAACACGGCAATCTGCCAGATAAATGGATTTTGGAGCTGGATTTAATTCAAAATTTATATTTATTTTCTTAGTGTGGTTAACAAAACAGAGCTGCCAGGCTTATTTATATCACAAATTTATCAAGTTTATTGATTTGTTAATCAATTGCTAGTGTCAATGTTTATTCAAAACCCTGTTTGACTGAAGAAATTTACCAAAATTTGGCATTTCAACACGGCAATCTGCCAGATAAATGGATTTTGGAGCTGGATTTAATTCAAAATTTATATCAAGTTCAAGTTCAAGTTCAAGTTCAAGTTTTATTAACAATCTGATATATTTTTTATACATAAGGTATTCTAGGGCCAAGTCAATGAGCGACTTATAGCCCTTTTAATTTAAGGTAACAATCTTCTTTTAATTGTAAAAAACCGACAAAACAAAAAAATAAATAAAAAGGGACTTGTAAAAAGAGAAAAAAAAAATCAACGGACACAAAAAGATTAAGTGTTAGAAAGTTAATTTGCAAATCAATTAAGAATTACTAAGTTAATTAAAGAAATAAATAAAATAAAAAATAAACATAATACATTTATGCAATAGAGCTATCCAAGATATGCTGTTTTACTACCTTTTTTAACAGAGCAACCGATGTAATATCTTTTAACTTTGTATACAGCTTATTAAAAAGTTTTACACCAGAATAAAATACCGACAAGATTTTTTTTTCTGTATAACAGCGGGGAAGTTCTAAATAGTATAAAGCTCTTGTGATGGTATTACCATTATTTAATTTAAATAGATTAACAGTACTGTCCTTGAGGTTTTTAAATATAAAAATTAAACAAGCACTATGATAAATTTGGATTATGTTTAGCAATTTACTTTTATCAAACAGTTCTTTTGTGGGGTGTAGCCAACCGACTTTATAAATGTTGCGTAACGCCCGTTTTTGTAATATTAGAAGTTGATTTAAGTTATTTTTGGATGTATTACCCCAGGCTACTATTGCATAACTAACATGTGAGTAAAAGAAACTAAAATATATTTGGAATAGTACTGATCTTGGGAATATAAGTTTGTGTTTATAAATTAAATAGGAGGCACTGGCTAGTTTTTTGCAGACGTGTTTTACTTGATCATTCCAATTGAGATTATTATCTAGCCAAACTCCTAGATATTTGTAACTATATACTCGTGTAATAACATCGCTTAATATTTTTAAATTGCACAAATTTTCTGGAATTACTTTGCCGACATTAGAAAAAACAATATACTGAGTTTTGCTTCGATTTAATTTTAATCCATTATATTCAAGCCATGCGTTTATGCAAAATAAAATTTCGTTACCAGCCCTAATCAAAGAGTCCAACTTGAAGCCCTCTAAAAGCAGTAGAGCATCGTCGGCGTATAAGGTCATATACCCGAAGGGTAATGAAGATACGAGGTCATTTATATACAGGTTGAACATTAGGGGGGAAAGCACCGATCCCTGGGGCACACCGATGTTAATTTGCTGTGGATCAGATAATACATTTCTGACTTTCGTAACACACCATCTCTGGTTTAGATAGCTTTTAACCCATTTTAGAGCCACGCCCCTTATACCCAGACATTCAAGTTTACGAACCAGTCTGTCGTGGGGAACACTGTCAAAAGCTTTCTCCAAATCTAAAAACACGCCCAGACAGTACTTAGAGGAATCGATGGAATTCAAAATAAATTTGTACACTCTGGCTATTGTTGTTTCGGTGTTAAGCCCGGCCCTGAAGCCAAACTGGTGTTCGGAGAGCAGTTTGTGCTTCTCACAGAAAGCGTTTAATCTTACTAGATAGCATTTGTCCAGCACTTTGGAAAAGAAAGACAACACAGATATGGGGCGGTAATTATTTGCCGACTTAGCGTCACCCTTTTTGAAGATCGGGGTTATAACCGTATTCTTTAGCCTCTCGGGGTAGATACCCATAGTGAACGAAAGATTTATAAGAAAAACCAAGGGGGCGAGAATAAGAGGACTGATATACTTCATAGGTTTGGGATGGAACCCATCAAGTCCCGGAGCGCTGTTTTGGGGTATTGAACTAATTATTTCTGCAACTTCCTTCTCATTAGTTAAGAAAAGGGCACACGTTTCTGGATTCTTTTGTATGGTAATTGGACTATCGCCAAGATTTGTTTTCTTTACTATTGAGGTAAAATGTATATTTAGGTCGTTAGGGTTTAGTATATTCGGAATTGGCTTCGATGATTTTTGTTTACCTAACACCGTATTGATCACACGCCATTTCTCTTTGAGCGACTTAGCTGATTCTAGTTTGTTTCGAATATAGTTTGCTCTGGCATTTCTTATTAAGTTATTAGCCAGGTTCCGTAGAGCTATATATTCCGATCGGTTATTCGCTAAGGGATGGCGCTTAAAACGTTTATACGCTTTACGTTTTTGTTTTATGATTACTAAGATGTCCCCAGAGATCCAAGATTCGGCCGATAGTTTGATTTTTTTAAGGGGAAAACTTTTGCTGTAAGCCTGTTGTAGGGTGTCGCTAAAATAATTATAGGCTTCATCAACGTTTTTCAAAGTGTAAAGATTATCCCAATTAATTTTAGAGATGATATTAGAAAATTCTACGATACGATTATGGGAAAGATCTTTAGTCATTATTATAGGGGTCTGAGTTTCCGTAGAATCATAAGTGAATAGAATAGGCGTGTGATCCGATACTAAAAGTTCGGAGAAGACGGTTGTGATTGCTGTTACATTAGAAAATATATTGTCTATGCATTTGCCAGATGCGGGCCTTGTTTGGACGAATACATTTCTAGTAAGACCGTAGCTTTCAAAAATATTTATAATAGATAGTGAGTATATAGTGTCATGATTAAAATCATAATTGAAGTCCCCTGTAATAATTTTCTTTACATTGTCATTTCCTAAATTACTAACTAGGAATTCGCATTTACTAAGGAATTTTTGGAAATTAGCAGAATGTGGTCTGTATACAACCAGAAAGATATCGTTTGACGGTTCTATAGAAACGCAGTGACTTTCTATGTCGGGATCGAAAAGGCAGAGTTCAGTTCTAACATTAAATGACAAGTAATTTTTTATATAAAAGCCGACTCCGCCTCCCCGCCTAGCGCCGGACCCTGAGAAAATATAGTTCGGAACATGGTGGTGGTAATCATGAACGAACCAAGTTTCATTTATGGCGAATATGTCGATATTTTGTGAATAAAAGTTAACAACTAATTTATCTAAGTTGGCGTGGGCGCTACTAATATTTGAATACAATAATTTCATGGTAGAGATGAGTGGTTTATTTAAATTTTAAAGAAACTAATATAACAGAAAAATAGAATACGATGATTATTTGTTTTTAGGGACTACACAGTTCTGGTTGCGGTCGAAAAAGTAAGTTATGCCGTCCTTAAGTATAGTAAATTGCGTATTGAATTTACCGCCCTTTTGTTTGATAAATTGTCTTAATTGGTATCTTATAAATTCTTGACTAGTGGTATAGTCGTGGGTGATAAATATATTTGACCCCTTCAGTTTATACGCGTGTTGCAAAATGTCAGTTTTCTTATTTGGGTCGTTGAGTTTTACAATTATGCGTCTTTTCTCCCCACGTCTGAAGACCTGATGTGGGCCTAACCTAATATCGATACCTAGAATCTCTTGTATAATATTTTGAACTTCACTAGCTAGGTTTAATTTATTTTCATCAGCTTTTTCAGGTATACCAGTGATTGTTATATTAGATTTCCTTTTATCAATTTCTAATAAGTCTATGTGATTTTTGAGGACGGCAATTTCTTTATCTTTTTCTGTGAATTTTTCGTTCGTTGCCTCCGAAAAGGTCTCAAAGCCTCTATTAAGGTTTTCAAACTTATCAATTTTGTCCTCGACTGTAGTGATACGTTCTTCGTGTTCGTTAATTTTTTTAACGATTTTATCAAGTTTCGTAGCGAACACTTTATTTGAGGCGTTGATTTTATCAAATTCAGCTTTGTTATCTTTACGGAGAGTTTTAATTTCTTCGAGGATTAAAGCAGTATTTGTGTCTGAGGTCATATTTAAGTAGGAGTATAATACTAGTTTTTCTAAGGTAGGATCATAAGGTTCGTAAAGTTCAAAATTCTGAGAGCACCAGCGACATCAATACAAAAGGGTAAATAAACAACAATTTACCTGGAAAATACAGAAGAAAACTTCAGTTCGATTTCGATAAAGCTGGCGCTCTAACTGGGCGACGATGTGACGCTTCTTTATATAGCCGAAGGCTTGGAGATATGCCCAAACAGAGATAATGTATTTCGAGAAGCGAAGTTTTGTGCACAATTCACTCGACGTTGATGGTTGGTTAGTTGATCCTGGTGTGACTGAGATGCGAAGCTCGTTTTTTAGGATATTTTGATGACGCTGTACTGGCGTTAACACTGGCTCTATGTTGACGATTTCTCTCGTTACACGCCGAGTTCGATTATTGGGAGAATCCGACGATACAGAAGGAGACGAGAGATATGATAGAACTCGATGAAGTAGTAGAGATTTTATTACAGCGGACTCGCTAGAAGTGGAGTATGGAAGACAAGTAATCTGGAAAATACAGAAGAAAACTTCAGTTCGATTTCGATAAAGCTGGCGCTCTAACTGGGCGACGATGTGACGCTTCTTTATATAGCCGAAGGCTTGGAGAGATGCCCAAACAGAGATAATGTATTTCGAGAAGCGAAGTTTTGTGCACAATTCACTCGACGTTGATGGTTGGTTAGTTGATCCTGGTGTGACTGAGATGCGAAGCTCGTTTTTTAGGATATTTTGATGACGCTGTACTGGCGTTAACACTGGCTCTATGTTGACGATTTCTCTCGTTACACGCCGAGTTCGATTATTGGGAGAATCCGACGATACAGAAGGAGACGAGAGATATGATAGAACTCGATGAAGTAGTAGAGATTTTATTACAGCGGACTCGCTAGAAGTGGAGTATGGAAGACAAGTAATCTGGAAAATACAGAAGAAAACTTCAGTTCGATTTCGATAAAGCTGGTGTGGTTAACAAAACAGAGCTGCCAGGCTTATTTATATCAATAAATATTCAAGTTTATTGATTTGTTAATCAATTGCTAGTGTCAATGTATCTTCAAAACCCTGTTTGACTGAAGAAATTTACCAAAATTTGGCATTTCAACACGGCAATCTGCCAGATAAATGGATTTTGGAGCTGGAATTAATTCAAAATATATATTTATTTTCTTATTGTGGTTAACAAAACAGAGCTGCCAGGCTTATTTATATCAATAATTATTCAAGTTTATTGATTTGTTAATCAATTGCTAGTGTCAATGTATCTTCAAAACCCTGTTTGACTGAAGAAATTTACCAAAATTTGGCATTTCAACACGGCAATCTGCCAGATAAATGGATTTTGGAGCTGGTAATATTCATTATTCTTAAGAATTAATTCAAAATTTATATTTATTTTGTTAGTGTGGTTAACAAAACAGAGCTGCCAGGCTTATTTATATCAATAAATATTCAAGTTTATTGATTTGTTAATCAATTGCTAGTGTCAATGTATCTTCAAAACCCTGTTTGACTGAAGAAATTTACCAAAATTTGGCATTTCAACACGGCAATCTGCCAGATAAATGGATTTTGGAGCTGGAATGAATTCAAAATATATATTTATTTTCTTATTGTGGTTAACAAAACAGAGCTGCCAGGCTTATTTATATCAATAATTATTCAAGTTTATTGATTTGTTAATCAATTGCTAGTGTCAATGTATCTTCAAAACCCTGTTTGACTGAAGAAATTTACCAAAATTTGGCATTTCAACACGGCAATCTGCCAGATATATGTATTTTGGAGCTGGAATTAATTCAAAATTTATATTTATTTTCTTAATGTGGTTAACAAAACAGAGCTGCCAGGCTTATTCATATCAATAATTATTCAAGTTTATTGAATTGTTAATCAATTGCTAGTGTCAATGTATCTTCAAAACCCTGTTTGACTGAAGAAATTTACCAAAATTTGGCATTTCAACACGGCAATCTGCCAGATATATGTATTTTGGAGCTGGAATTAATTCAAAATTTATATTTATTTTCTTAATGTGGTTAACAAAACAGAGCTGCCAGGCTTATTCATATCAATAATTATTCAAGTTTATTGAATTGTTAATCAATTGCTAGTGTCAATGTATCTTCAAAATCCTGTTTGACTGAAGAAATTTACCAAAATTTGGCATTTCAACACGGCAATCTGCTAGATAAATTGATTTTGGAGCTGGAATTAATTCAAAATTTATATTTATTTTCTTAGTGTGGTTAACAAAACAGAGCTGCCAGGCTTATTTATATGAATAATTATTCAAGTTTATTGATTTGTTAATCAATTGCTAGTGTCAATGTATCTTCAAAATCCTGTTTGACTGAAGAAATTTACCAAAATTTGGCATTTCAACACTACAATCTGCCAGATAAATGGATTTTGGAGCTGGAAATATTCATTATTCTTAAGAATTTTTCAAAATTTATATTTATTTTCTTAGTATGGTTAACAAAACAGAGCTGCCAGGCTTATTTATATCACAAATTTATCAAGTTTATTGATTTGTTAATCAATTGCTAGTGTCAATGTTTATTCAAAACCCTGTTTGACTGAAGAAATTTACCAAAATTTGGCATTTCAACACGGCAATCTGCCAGATAAATGGATTTTGGAGCTGGATTTAATTCAAAATTTATATTTATTTTCTTAGTGTGGTTAACAAAACAGAGCTGCCAGGCTTATTTATATCAATAAATATTCAAGTTTATTGATTTGTTAATCAATTGCTAGTGTCAATGTATCTTCAAAACCCTGTTTGACTGAAGAAATTTACCAAAATTTGGCATTTCAACACGGCAATCTGCCAGATAAATGGATTTTGGAGCTGGAATTAATTCAAAATATATATTTATTTTCTTATTGTGGTTAACAAAACAGAGCTGCCAGGCTTATTTATATCAATAATTATTCAAGTTTATTGATTTGTTAATCAATTGCTAGTGTCAATGTATCTTCAAAACCCTGTTTTTTCTGAAGAAATTTACCAAAATTTGGCATTTCAACACGGCAATCTGCCAGATAAATGGATTTTGGAGCTGGTAATATTCATTATTCTTAAGAATTAATTCAAAATTTATATTTATTTTGTTAGTGTGGTTAACAAAACAGAGCTGCCAGGCTTATTTATATCAATAAATATTCAAGTTTATTGATTTGTTAATCAATTGCTAGTGTCAATGTATCTTCAAAACCCTGTTTGACTGAAGAAATTTACCAAAATTTGGCATTTCAACACGGCAATCTGCCAGATAAATGGATTTTGGAGCTGGAATTAATTCAAAATATATATTTATTTTCTTATTGTGGTTAACAAAACAGAGCTGCCAGGCTTATTTATATCAATAATTATTCAAGTTTATTGATTTGTTAATCAATTGCTAGTGTCAATGTATCTTCAAAACCCTGTTTGACTGAAGAAATTTACCAAAATTTGGCATTTCAACACGGCAATCTGCCAGATATATGTATTTTGGAGCTGGAATTAATTCAAAATTTATATTTATTTTCTTAATGTGGTTAACAAAACAGAGCTGCCAGGCTTATTCATATCAATAATTATTTAAGTTTATTGAATTGTTAATCAATTGCTAGTGTCAATGTATCTTCAAAACCCTGTTTGACTGAAGAAATTTACCAAAATTTGGCATTTCAACACGGCAATCTGCCAGATATATGTATTTTGGAGCTGGAATTAATTCAAAATTTATATTTATTTTCTTAATGTGGTTAACAAAACAGAGCTGCCAGGCTTATTCATATCAATAATTATTCAAGTTTATTGAATTGTTAATCAATTGCTAGTGTCAATGTATCTTCAAAACCCTGTTTGACTGAAGAAATTTACCAAAATTTGGCATTTCAACACGGCAATCTGCCAGATATATGTATTTTGGAGCTGGAATTAATTCAAAATTTATATTTATTTTCTTAATGTGGTTAACAAAACAGAGCTGCCAGGCTTATTCATATCAATAATTATTCAAGTTTATTGAATTGTTAATCAATTGCTAGTGTCAATGTATCTTCAAAATCCTGTTTGACTGAAGAAATTTACCAAAATTTGGCATTTCAACACGGCAATCTGCTAGATAAATTGATTTTGGAGCTGGAATTAATTCAAAATTTATATTTATTTTCTTAGTGTGGTTAACAAAACAGAGCTGCCAGGCTTATTTATATGAATAATTATTCAAGTTTATTGATTTGTTAATCAATTGCTAGTGTCAATGTATCTTCAAAATCCTGTTTGACTGAAGAAATTTACCAAAATTTGGCATTTCAACACTACAATCTGCCAGATAAATGGATTTTGGAGCTGGAAATATTCATTATTCTTAAGAATTTTTCAAAATTTATATTTATTTTCTTAGTATGGTTAACAAAACAGAGCTGCCAGGCTTATTTATATCACAAATTTATCAAGTTTATTGATTTGTTAATCAATTGCTAGTGTCAATGTTTATTCAAAACCCTGTTTGACTGAAGAAATTTACCAAAATTTGGCATTTCAACACGGCAATCTGCCAGATAAATGGATTTTGGAGCTGGATTTAATTCAAAATTTATATTTATTTTCTTAGTGTGGTTAACAAAACAGAGCTGCCAGGCTTATTTATATCAATAAATATTCAAGTTTATTGATTTGTTAATCAATTGCTAGTGTCAATGTATCTTCAAAACCCTGTTTGACTGAAGAAATTTACCAAAATTTGGCATTTCAACACGGCAATCTGCCAGATAAATGGATTTTGGAGCTGGAATTAATTCAAAATATATATTTATTTTCTTATTGTGGTTAACAAAACAGAGCTGCCAGGCTTATTTATATCAATAATTATTCAAGTTTATTGATTTGTTAATCAATTGCTAGTGTCAATGTATCTTCAAAACCCTGTTTTTTCTGAAGAAATTTACCAAAATTTGGCATTTCAACACGGCAATCTGCCAGATAAATGGATTTTGGAGCTGGTAATATTCATTATTCTTAAGAATTAATTCAAAATTTATATTTATTTTGTTAGTGTGGTTAACAAAACAGAGCTGCCAGGCTTATTTATATCAATAAATATTCAAGTTTATTGATTTGTTAATCAATTGCTAGTGTCAATGTATCTTCAAAACCCTGTTTGACTGAAGAAATTTACCAAAATTTGGCATTTCAACACGGCAATCTGCCAGATAAATGGATTTTGGAGCTGGAATTAATTCAAAATATATATTTATTTTCTTATTGTGGTTAACAAAACAGAGCTGCCAGGCTTATTTATATCAATAATTATTCAAGTTTATTGATTTGTTAATCAATTGCTAGTGTCAATGTATCTTCAAAACCCTGTTTGACTGAAGAAATTTACCAAAATTTGGCATTTCAACACGGCAATCTGCCAGATATATGTATTTTGGAGCTGGAATTAATTCAAAATTTATATTTATTTTCTTAATGTGGTTAACAAAACAGAGCTGCCAGGCTTATTCATATCAATAATTATTTAAGTTTATTGAATTGTTAATCAATTGCTAGTGTCAATGTATCTTCAAAACCCTGTTTGACTGAAGAAATTTACCAAAATTTGGCATTTCAACACGGCAATCTGCCAGATATATGTATTTTGGAGCTGGAATTAATTCAAAATTTATATTTATTTTCTTAATGTGGTTAACAAAACAGAGCTGCCAGGCTTATTCATATCAATAATTATTCAAGTTTATTGAATTGTTAATCAATTGCTAGTGTCAATGTATCTTCAAAATCCTGTTTGACTGAAGAAATTTACCAAAATTTGGCATTTCAACACGGCAATCTGCTAGATAAATTGATTTTGGAGCTGGAATTAATTCAAAATTTATATTTATTTTCTTAGTGTGGTTAACAAAACAGAGCTGCCAGGCTTATTTATATGAATAATTATTCAAGTTTATTGATTTGTTAATCAATTGCTAGTGTCAATGTATCTTCAAAATCCTGTTTGACTGAAGAAATTTACCAAAATTTGGCATTTCAACACTACAATCTGCCAGATAAATTGATTTTGGAGCTTCAAATATTCATTATTCTTAAGAATTTTTCAAAATTTATATTTATTTTCTTAGTATGGTTAACAAAACAGAGCTGCCAGGCTTATTTATATCACAAATTTATCAAGTTTATTGATTTGTTAATCAATTGCTAGTGTCAATGTTTATTCAAAACCCTGTTTGACTGAAGAAATTTACCAAAATTTGGCATTTCAACACGGCAATCTGCCAGATAAATGGATTTTGGAGCTGGATTTAATTCAAAATTTATATTTATTTTCTTAGTGTGGTTAACAAAACAGAGCTGCCAGGCTAATTTATATCACAAATTTATCAAGTTTATTGATTTGTTAATCAATTGCTAGTGTCAATGTTTATTCAAAACCCTGTTTGACTGAAGAAATTTACCAAAATTTGGCATTTCAACACGGCAATCTGCCAGATAAATGGATTTTGGAGCTGGTAATATTCATTATTCTTAAGAATTAATTCAAAATTTATATTTATTTTGTTAGTGTGGTTAACAAAACAGAGCTGCCAGGCTTATTTATATCAATAAATATTCAAGTTTATTGATTTGTTAATCAATTGCTAGTGTCAATGTATCTTCAAAACCCTGTTTGACTGAAGAAATTTATGAAAATTTGGCATTTCAACACGGCAATCTGCCAGATAAATGGATTTTGGAGCTGGATTTAATTCAAAATTTATATTTATTTTCTTAGTGTGGTTAACAAAACAGAGCTGCCAGGCTTATTCATATCAATAATTATTCAAGTTTATTGAATTGTTAATCAATTGCTAGTGTCAATGTATCTTCAAAATCCTGTTTGACTGAAGAAATTTACCAAAATTTGGCATTTCAACACGACAATCTGCCAGATAAATGGATTTTGGAGCTGGATTTAATTCAAAATTTATATTTATTTTCTTAGTGTGGTTAACAAAACAGAGCTGCCAGGCTTATTTATATCACAAATTTATCAAGTTTATTGATTTGTTAATCAATTGCTAGTGTCAATGTTTATTCAAAACCCTGTTTGACTGAAGAAATTTACCAAAATTTGGCATTTCAACACGGCAATCTGCCAGATAAATGGATTTTGGAGCTGGTAATATTCATTATTCTTAAGAATTAATTCAAAATTTATATTTATTTTGTTAGTGTGGTTAACAAAACAGAGCTGCCAGGCTTATTTATATCACAAATTTATCAAGTTTATTGATTTGTTAATCAATTGCTAGTGTCAATGTATCTTCAAAACCCTGTTTGACTGAAGAAATTTACCAAAATTTGGCATTTCAACACGGCAATCTGCCAGATAAATGGATTTTGGAGCTGGAATTAATTCAAAATATATATTTATTTTCTTATTGTGGTTAACAAAACAGAGCTGCCAGGCTTATTTATATCAATAATTATTCAAGTTTATTGATTTGTTAATCAATTGCTAGTGTCAATGTATCTTCAAAACCCTGTTTGACTGATGAAATTTACCAAAATTTGGCATTTCAACACGGCAATCTGCCAGATATATGTATTTTGGAGCTGGAATTAATTCAAAATTTATATTTATTTTCTTAGTGTGGTTAACAAAACAGAGCTGCCAGGCTTATTTATATGAATAATTATTCAAGTTTATTGATTTGTTAATCAATTGCTAGTGTCAATGTATCTTCAAAATCCTGTTTGACTGAAGAAATTTACCAAAATTTGGCATTTCAACACTACAATCTGCCAGATAAATGGATTTTGGAGCTGGAAATATTCATTATTCTTAAGAATTTTTCAAAATTGATATTTATTTTCTTAGTATGGTTAACAAAACAGAGCTGCCAGGCTTATTTATATCACAAATTTATCAAGTTTATTGATTTGTTAATCAATTGCTAGTGTCAATGTTTATTCAAAACCCTGTTTGACTGAAGAAATTTACCAAAATTTGGCATTTCAACACGGCAATCTGCCAGATAAATGGATTTTGGAGCTGGATTTAATTCAAAATATATATTTATTTTCTTAGTGTGGTTAACAAAACAGAGCTGCCAAGCTTATTCATATCAATAATTATTCAAGTTTATTGAATTGTTAATCAATTGCTAGTGTCAATGTATCTTCAAAATCCTGTTTGACTGAAGAAATTTACCAAAATTTGGCATTTCAACACGACAATCTGCCAGATAAATGGATTTTGGAAATGGATTTAATTCAAAATTTATATTTATTTTCTTAGTGTGGTTAACAAAACAGAGCTGCCAGGCTTATTTATATCACAAATTTATCAAGTTTATTGATTTGTTAATCAATTGCTAGTGTCAATGTTTATTCAAAACCCTGTTTGACTGAAGAAATTTACCAAAATTTGGCATTTCAACACGGCAATCTGCCAGATAAATGGATTTTGGAGCTGGAATTAATTCAAAATTTATATTTATTTTCTTAGTGTGGTTAACAAAACAGAGCTGCCAGGCTTATTTATATGAATAATTATTCAAGTTTATTGATTTGTTAATCAATTGCTAGTGTCAATGTATCTTCAAAATCCTGTTTGACTGAAGAAATTTACCAAATTTTGGCATTTCAACACTACAATCTGCCAGATAAATGGATTTTGGAGCTGGAAATATTCATTATTCTTAAGAATTTTTCAAAATTTATATTTATTTTCTTAGTATGGTTAACAAAACAGAGCTGCCAGGCTTATTTATATCACAAATTTATCAAGTTTATTGATTTGTTAATCAATTGCTAGTGTCAATGTTTATTCAAAACCCTGTTTGACTGAAGAAATTTACCAAAATTTGGCATTTCAACATGACAATCTGCCAGATAAATGGATTTTGGAGCTGGATTTAATTCAAAATTTATATTTATTTTCTTAGTGTGGTTAACAAAACAGAGCTGCCAGGCTTATTTATATCACAAATTTATCAAGTTTATTGATTTGTTAATCAATTGCTAGTGTCAATGTTTATTCAAAACCCTGTTTGACTGAAGAAATTTACCAAAATTTGGCATTTCAACACGGCAATCTGCCAGATAAATGGATTTTGGAGCTGGTAATATTCATTATTCTTAAGAATTAATTCAAAATTTATATTTATTTTGTTAGTGTGGTTAACAAAACAGAGCTGCCAGGCTTATTTATATGAATAATTATTCAAGTTTATTGATTTGTTAATCAATTGCTAGTGTCAATGTATCTTCAAAATCCTGTTTGACTGAAGAAATTTACCAAATTTTGGCATTTCAACACTACAATCTGCCAGATAAATGGATTTTGGAGCTGGAAATATTCATTATTCTTAAGAATTTTTCAAAATTTATATTTATTTTCTTAGTATGGTTAACAAAACAGAGCTGCCAGGCTTATTTATATCACAAATTTATCAAGTTTATTGATTTGTTAATCAATTGCTAGTGTCAATGTTTATTCAAAACCCTGTTTGACTGAAGAAATTTACCAAAATTTGGCATTTCAACATGACAATCTGCCAGATAAATGGATTTTGGAGCTGGATTTAATTCAAAATTTATATTTATTTTCTTAGTGTGGTTAACAAAACAGAGCTGCCAGGCTTATTTATATCACAAATTTATCAAGTTTATTGAATTGTTAATCAATTGCTAGTGTCAATGTATCTTCAAAATCCTGTTTGACTGAAGAAATTTACCAAAATTTGGCATTTCAACACGGCAATCTGCTAGATAAATTGATTTTGGAGCTGGAATTAATTCAAAATTTATATTTATTTTCTTAGTGTGGTTAACAAAACAGAGCTGCCAGGCTTATTTATATGAATAATTATTCAAGTTTATTGATTTGTTAATCAATTGCTAGTGTCAATGTATCTTCAAAATCCTGTTTGACTGAAGAAATTTACCAAAATTTGGCATTTCAACACGACAATCTGCCAGATAAATGGATTTTGGAGCTGGATTTAATTCAAAATTTATATTTATTTTCTTAGTGTGGTTAACAAAACAGAGCTGCCAGGCTTATTTATATCACAAATTTATCAAGTTTATTGATTTGTTAATCAATTGCTAGTGTCAATGTTTATTCAAAACCCTGTTTGACTGAAGAAATTTACCAAAATTTGGCATTTCAACACGGCAATCTGCCAGATAAATGGATTTTGGAGCTGGAATTAATTCAAAATTTATATTTATTTTCTTACTGTGGTTAACAAAACAGAGCTGCCAGGCTTATTTATATCACAAATTTATCAAGTTTATTGATTTGTTAATCAATTGCTAGTGTCAATGTTTATTCAAAACCCTGTTTGACTGAAGAAATTTACCAAAATTTGGCATTTCAACACGGCAATCTGCCAGATAAATGGATTTTGGAGCTGGAATTAATTCAAAATATATATTTATTTTCTTATTGTGGTTAACAAAACAGAGCTGCCAGGCTTATTTATATCAATAATTATTCAAGTTTATTGATTTGTTAATCAATTGCTAGTGTCAATGTATCTTCAAAACCCTGTTTGACTGAAGAAATTTACCAAAATTTGGCATTTCAACACGGCAATCTGCCAGATATATGTATTTTGGAGCTGGAATTAATTCAAAATTTATATTTATTTTCTTAATGTGGTTAACAAAACAGAGCTGCCAGGCTTATTCATATCAATAATTATTCAAGTTTATTGAATTGTTAATCAATTGCTAGTGTCAATGTATCTTCAAAACCCTGTTTGACTGAAGAAATTTACCAAAATTTGGCATTTCAACACGGCAATCTGCCAGATATATGTATTTTGGAGCTGGAATTAATTCAAAATTTATATTTATTTTCTTAATGTGGTTAACAAAACAGAGCTGCCAGGCTTATTCATATCAATAATTATTCAAGTTTATTGAATTGTTAATCAATTGCTAGTGTCAATGTATCTTCAAAATCCTGTTTGACTGAAGAAATTTACCAAAATTTGGCATTTCAACACGGCAATCTGCTAGATAAATTGATTTTGGAGCTGGAATTAATTCAAAATTTATATTTATTTTCTTAGTGTGGTTAACAAAACAGAGCTGCCAGGCTTATTTATATCACAAATTTATCAAGTTTATTGATTTGTTAATCAATTGCTAGTGTCAATGTTTATTCAAAACCCTGTTTGACTGAAGAAATTTACCAAAATTTGGCATTTCAACACGGCAATCTGCCAGATAAATGGATTTTGTAGCTGGTAATATTCATTATTCTTAAGAATTAATTCAAAATTTATATTTATTTTGTTAGTGTGGTTAACAAAACAGAGCTGCCAGGCTTATTTATATCAATAAATATTCAAGTTTATTGATTTGTTAATCAATTGCTAGTGTCAATGTATCTTCAAAACCCTGTTTGACTGAAGAAATTTACCAAAATTTGGCATTTCAACACGGCAATCTGCCAGATAAATGGATTTTGGAGCTGGATTTAATTTAAAATTTATATTTATTTTCTTAGTGTGGTTAACAAAACAGAGCTGCCAGGCTTATTTATATCACAAATTTATCAAGTTTATTGATTTGTTAATCAATTGCTAGTGTCAATGTTTATTCAAAACCCTGTTTGACTGAAGAAATTTACCAAAATTTGGCATTTCAACACGGCAATCTGACAGATAAATGGATTTTGGAGCTGGAATTAATTCAAAATTTATATTTATTTTCTTAGTGTGGTTAACAAAACAGAGCTGCCAGGCTTATTCATATCAATAGTTATTCAAGTTTATTGAATTGTTAATCAATTGCTAGTGTCAATGTATCTTCAAAACCCTGTTTGACTGAAGAAATTTACCAAAATTTGGCATTTCAACACGGCAATCTGCCAGATAAATGGATTTTGGAGCTGGAAATATTCATAATTCTTAAGAATTAATTCAAAATTTATATTTATTTTCTTAGTGTGGTTAACAAAACAGAGCTGCCAGGCTTATATATATGAATAATTATTCAAGTTTATTGATTTGTTAATCAATTGCTAGTGTCAATGTATCTTCAAAATCATGTTTGACTGAAGAAATTTACCAAAATTTGGCATTTCAACACGGCAATCTGCTAGATAAATGGATTTTGGAGCTGGAATTAATTCAAAATTTATATTTATTTTCTTAGTGTGGTTAACAAAACAGAGCTGCCAGGCTTATTTATATCACAAATTTATCAAGTTTATTGATTTGTTAATCAATTGCTAGTGTCAATGTTTATTCAAAACCATGTTTGACTGAATAAATTTACCAAAATTTGGCATTTCAACACGGCAATCTGCCAGATATATGTATTTTGGAGCTGGAATTAATTCAAAATTTATATTTATTTTCTTAATGTGGTTAACAAAACAGAGCTGCCAGGCTTATTTATATCAATAATTATTCAAGTTTATTGATTTGTTAATCAATTGCTAGTGTCAATGTATCTTCAAAACCCTGTTTGACTGAAGAAATTTACCAAAATTTGGCATTTAAACACGGCAATCTGCTAGATAAAGTGATTTTGGAGCTGGAATTAATTCAAAATTTATATTTATTTTCTTAGTGTGGTTAACAAAACAGAGCTGCCAGGCTTATTTATAAGAATAAATATTCAAGTTTATTGATTTGTTAATCAATTGCTATTGTCAATGTATCTTCAAAATCCTGTTTGACTGAAGAAATTTACCAAAATTTGGCATTTCAACACTACAATCTGCCAGATAAATGGATTTTGGAGCTGGAAATATTCATTATCCTTAAGAATTTTTCAAAATTTATATTTATTTTCTTAGTATGGTTAACAAAACAGAGCTGCCAGGCTTATCTATATCACAAATTTATCAAGTTTATTGATTTGTTAATCAATTGCTAGTGTCAATGTTTATTCAAAACCCTGTTTGACTGAAGAAATTTACCAAAATTTGGCATTTCAACACGACAATCTGCCAGATAAATGGATTTTGGAGCTGGATTTAATTCAAAATTTATATTTATTTTCTTAGTGTGGTTAACAAAACAGAGCTGCCAGGCTTATTTATATCACAAATTTATCAAGTTTATTGATTTGTTAATCAATTGCTAGTGGCAATGTTTATTCAAAACCCTGTTTGACTGAAGAAATTTACCAAAATTTGGCATTTCAACACGGCAATCTGCCAGATAAATGGATTTTGGAGCTGGAATTAATTCAAAATTTATATTTATTTTCTTAGTGTGGTTAACAAAACAGAGCTGCCAGGCTTATTCATATCAATAGTTATTCAAGTTTATTGAATTGTTAATCAATTGCTAGTGTCAATGTATCTTCAAAACCCTGTTTGACTGAAGAAATTTACCAAAATTTGGCATTTCAACACGGCAATCTGCCAGATAAATGGATTTTGGAGCTGGAAATATTCATAATTCTTAAGAATTAATTCAAAATTTATATTAATTTTCTTAGTGTGGTTAACAAAACAGAGCTGCCAGGCTTATATATATGAATAATTATTCAAGTTTATTGATTTGTTAATCAATTGCTAGTGTCAATGTATCTTCAAAATCCTGTTTGACTGAAGAAATTTACCAAAATTTGGCATTTCAACACGGCAATCTGCTAGATAAATGGATTTTGGAGCTGGAATTAATTCAAAATTTATATTTATTTTCTTAGTATGGTTAACAAAACAGAGCTGCCAGGCTTATTTATATCACAAATTTATCAAGTTTATTGATTTGTTAATCAATTGCTAGTGTCAATGTTTATTCAAAACCCTGTTTGACTGAAGAAATTTACCAAAATTTGGCATTTCAACACGACAATCTGCCAGATAAATGGATTTTGGAGCTGGATTTAATTCAAAATTTATATTTATTTTCTTAATGTGGTTAACAAAACAGAGCTGCCAGGCTTATTCATATCAATAATTATTCAAGTTTATTGAATTGTTAATCAATTGCTAGTGTCAATGTATCTTCAAAACCCTGTTTGACTGAAGAAATTTACCAAAATTTGGCATTTCAACACGGCAATCTGCCAGATATATGTATTTTGGAGCTGGAATTAATTCAAAATTTATATTTATTTTCTTAATGTGGTTAACAAAACAGAGCTGCCAGGCTTATTTATATCAATAATTATTCAAGTTTATTGATTTGTTAATCAATTGCTAGTGTCAATGTATCTTCAAAACCCTGTTTGACTGAAGAAATTTACCAAAATTTGGCATTTCAACACGGCAATCTGCTAGATAAATTGATTTTGGAGCTGGAATTAATTCAAAATTTATATTTATTTTCTTAGTGTGGTTAACAAAACAGAGCTGCCAGGCTTATTTATATGAATAATTATTCAAGTTTATTGATTTGTTAATCAATTGCTATTGTCAATGTATCTTCAAAATCCTGTTTGACTGAAGAAATTTACCAAAATTTGGCATTTCAACACTACAATCTGCCAGATAAATGGATTTTGGAGCTGGAAATATTCATTATTCTTAAGAATTTTTCAAAATTTATATTTATTTTCTTAGTATGGTTAACAAAACAGAGCTGCCAGGCTTATTTATATCACAAATTTATCAAGTTTATTGATTTGTTAATCAATTGCTAGTGTCAATGTTTATTCAAAACCCTGTTTGACTGAAGAAATTTACCAAAATTTGGCATTTCAACACGACAATCTGCCAGATAAATGGATTTTGGAGCTGGATTTAATTCAAAATTTATATTTATTTTCTTAGTGTGGTTTGTAACGACCTTTTATGGTCTATCCAATTAATTACAATAATAATAATAAATGCATTTAAATTTAACATTTGTAAATATATAGTAAGCCTATTTTCGAAGAGAGAGAGGTTTGGGGCAAGGACCATGGGGGGTCCCATCAATATCCTCCGAGCTTCCAACCTAGGCGATTTCCTGTCATGGTTAAACATCTTAGCACCGCGGTATTGTCGCGGTTAGGGTTTTTAGAAGGGGTTTACCCCGCTTTGTGAATATATTGTTGAGAGTGGAAATATTTCCGTTTCCAACGAAATATCGTTTGACGTCACTGGCGTCAATATTCAGTCGGCCACGATTCCGAACTTTGGAGGGCGACTAAAAAAAACTGATGAGGAAGGAGAACGAGATCACCGCTCAACGAGTAAAGAGTTCGACTCTGAAGTCCTCGGCCCGTAAAGCCAACTAATCAACAATGTCCGTGTGCGGTACTTTTTACAAATAATTTGTCAAGTCGAGTTCGCGACGTTAAAGCGAGAAATGTGCACCATCTTCAGCGTAAGCCGTCGCCGCATCGAAACCAAGCCATCAACGAGGTCTTGAACAACAGTGGACTCCGCAAACTCTGAGGCTGGAGCCACCGAACTAAAACGATGAGTAGAACTTTATTGTGGCGGTAACCCGCATAGCAATTTAAGCGCGCTACAATTAGTACCTCAACGAGTGATACCACTCAGTTAGGAGGTTACGTTAATTAACATATTGTTAATTTAAATTTTATACATCTCCATAAGGAGCTCTGTAGTAGTAAGCATTCCATAAGGAATTATTAAACGTAATTATCTAGTTTGTATTAGCGACGCGATCAAGGGTTAACCCATTAAATTAAAATTAACTAAATCAATATTGGCCATTTAAAGTAAATTAACGAAAGGAATATTCCTGGGGGTTAGATTATAAGTTAGCTAGTTTAAAAGTATTAATTGGTTAGGGTTCTAGGATTTGTTTATTTTGTCATTTACCATTTTATTAGTGAAGTTCTGTTTTGATATTAAAATTAATGTTTAATCCTTAAATTAGAAATCCTGTCTTTAAATTTAATTTCTTATTACCTTAGTTAAAATCGTTTATTTATTTTAAAATGTCAACAATGCCTAGTAAGTTGGTCGCTCGAGCTAATTCTCACTAAGGCAACCAAAAGATTGTTGCATTACTGGGGGTCCGTCCGGTCCAGGGGGGGTGCGTGTCCAAAAAGCTCGTTCCTCTCTCTCTCTCGCATTCCGTCAAGGGGTCTATTGTATTAGCTTTGAAGATATTTTTTTTTTTTCTCTTCGCACACCTGCCTATAGAATCATTCATATTTCACGATAGGTTATAATTTTAAACTTCTAAAAGATTTTTTTTTTTTTCCTTCTGTTTTTGGAGCGTTTGGTTTCCTTTTTACTTATTTTGTTTTATGTCGTATGAACGGCGTACACCCTAATTGCGCGCCCGATTTGGGTAAATTTCAGTCTTGCGAGACGTGCCTAAAAGACTATCAGAATCAATCTAGATTAATTCGTTTACAGAATAGAACAATGCCTAAGAATCAGGATAGTGCAAGGGGTTCCGAGAACGTAGAGGGGGATAGCGACGAGGATGCCCCATTACTTACGAGACAAGATATAGCTACGTTATTCTCGGAGCTTAGACAATTGAGATCCGAAGTAAAAATATTGCGTGAAGCCCAAGCCGCGGGGGGTAGCTCAAATCAAATCCCCTTCACTAGCGTTACGGCCACTCCGCCGGTTTCTCAACCAACGGGATTGTTTACAACAGCCCAATTATCTGGTATCCCGATAATGAATTCCGCGTTACCGCACACCACCCCTGTAACTTCTATAAGTTCGCAACTGTCCGCGCAGTCTCAGCCTTTTACGCCAATTTTTAATTTTCCCGGCTCGTCCGCTAATCACATGTTGGGTTTAGGACCTAATGTCCAAACCGGGGCTCTAGGGTTGGGACAAGCTACGCACGTGGCGCCACCTGTCAATAAAAATTGGCTGCCTACAATGGCACTCCCTACCTATTCGGGACGATTTTCCGAGGGGGGACCCAAAGATTTTTTAATCAAGGCCAAGCAGTTACTGCTTAGCCGGGGAATGCCCGAAGACGTGTTTCTCGCCCACTGGCCCCCCGCTATGTTTACTGGTCCCGCTCTCGAGTGGTGGCTTAAACAGACAAATATTACCACCTGGTTACAATTTGAGCATTATTTAATGGACGAGTTTTCTTCTCAAAACAATGATAACATGTCCCTAGAACAGATTATGAATTATCGACAAAATCCAGGGCAGTCAGTAAGTTCGTACGTAGAGAAAATGCAAGACTTATTTTCTGGGTTACTTAGGCCTCTCGAGGTTCACACTCAATTAAGCATAATTTACAATAATTTGCTTCCTAATTTAAAACCCTATTTGGCCCGTAACACGTATGTGACTCTTCGAGATTTAGTGTCAGACGCTACCCGTACTGAAATAGCTTTAAAAGGTAGTAGGAACGCTAGTCACGCTAATACTAATTCCTACACTAATGGGCGTAATGGGTTTTCGTCCCATAATAGGCCTACTACTTCTAATTCCCATTCAAATAATTCTAGAGTTAATAATTCGAATAACTCCAACAGAACCCAAATTCTACCGGTGAAAAGCAATGGTGATGGTACGCCTATCGTTTGCCACCATTGTAACGAAGCGGGACATAAGCGTCCAGAATGCCCTAAACTTGTTTGCAAGTTGTGCAACAAAACAGGCCATTTCCAAGATAGATGTAGCTTAGCACCTACGAAGCATCCTCAAAATTCCCAAAAATCTTCGGGAAACGGGATAGGGGGGGTTCCGAGGCCTCCCGCAAAGAAGTAAAGCCGTCCATAGTAGACGCAATAGGGGAGAGTGGTACAGTTTCCGTCGCGCAGTCAGGGGATAGAAATAATTTAAATTTAAAATTCATTAAAATTAAAATTGGTAATTTCGAATGTTTAGCATTATTAGATCCAGGTTCGTCCTATACACTTTTTAACCCCAATTTAAAAGAGCGCTTATTATCTGAGGGCTGTAACTTTAAAAATATTGATAAAAACTTAACAATAGCCGATAGCTCCTTAAAAGGCACTCAGGGGGGAGTCTCCGTTCCTTTTACGCTTCCGGGAAAAACTGTCACTCACGATTCCTTTTTTATGCCCGATTTACCGCATCCCTGTATTTTGGGCGTAGATTTCGTTTGTTTATTTAAAATTTGCGTAGATTTCGCGGATAATACTTGGTTTTGGGGAGAAAATCCGCGAGTACGATATACTTTTGACGAAATTCTAAATAATGGTCCCACAGCTTGTTTAATTTATGACGTAGATAGGGAGGGGTTGGATGCGGCTTTAGGCTCTGCCAACCTCGATCCGACACTTAAGTCTAGGCTTCGCGAAGTAATTAAACCATTCGAACACGTGTTTTCGTTGGTACCGGGTAAAACCAATTCCGCAACCCATCATATCGATACGGGAGATACCGCCCCTATCGCGCAACCGCCTTACCGCTACTCACCCGCGAAGCAGGCCGACATGGATAAACTTATCGACGAAATGTTAGAATTAGGGCTTATAGAACCGTGTAACAGTCCTTGGAGTTCACCTACTATATTAGTTTCGAAAAAGGACGGTGGTAAACGCCTATGTATCGACTATAGGAAAGTAAATAAGCATACGCGTAAGGATAAGTTTCCCATGGCCCGAATTGACGACATTTTTGATAGAATTAACAAGCCCAAATATATTACTATTATGGACCTTCGCGCCGGCTACTGGCAGGTGCCGTTGGATCCAAGTAGTCGCGACAAAGCCGCGTTCGTTACGCATCGGGGTTTATTTCACCCTACCGTCCTAATGTTTGGCTTAACCAACGCCCCCGGTACATTCCAGCGAATGATGAATTTGCTATTTAACCATTTAAAAGATTCAGGGGTTTTAGCTTACCTAGATGACCTGATAATTATATCCGACACATTTGACGAACATATGGCGACTTTAGAAAACGTATTGCAGACGTTATCCGAAGCAGGCCTCACGGTTAAGGCTTCGAAAACTAAATTTTGTCAGGAAGAAGTTATTATTCTAGGTCATTTAATTACGCGAGACGGTATCGCCGTCGATCCGTCGAAAATAACCTGCATTTCTAGTTATCCCGCGCCAAAAACCGTTCGTCAATTGCGTCGTTTTCTAGGTATGGCCGGTTACTACCGCCGTTTCGTAAAATCTTTCTCCGACATAGCTCATCCCTTAAATTCGCTTTTAAAGAAGGATGCCAAATTTAGATGGGGACCCGACCAGCAAGCGGCGTTCGACAAATTAAAGAGCGCTCTGGTCTCGGCACCGATAATGAGCGCGCCAGACCCTAGCTTCCCTTACGTCATTCAGTGCGACGCCTCGGCAATTGGCCTTGGCTGCGTTCTTATGCAGAAAAATAAAGACAATGAGTCAGGCCCGATGCACGTTATTCACTACGCTAGTAGGTCGCTTAACCCAGCTGAGCAAAATTATTCCGCCACAGAGCGCGAATGTTTAGGTATAGTTTGGGCCTTAGAAAAATTTCGCCCTTATGTAGAAGGAGCGGAATACGACGTTTGGACAGATCATTCGTCCCTGCAATGGCTGTTAAGAACTAAAGATCCCACTGGTAAATTTGCGAGGTGGATTGAAAAACTTCAAGCTTTTAATTTCCCAATCAAGTACATCAAAGGCAAAAGTAATGTCGTAGCTGACGCGTTGTCCCGCATTCCAAGCGCTAATCAGTCTCTGCTGGCAGATTCTGATGGGTGTGTGACTTTAGCTGAAAGCCTCGATACGCCAAGAGCTAGCGATGGACTTATTGAGTTAGATAGGGAGGTCATAATCGCCCATCAGTCTAATGACCCCAAAATTAAATTAATTAAAAGTTTTTTAGAATCTGGTTCGTTACCGAGTGATCGTGTTTCTAGTCGGTGGGTAAAGAGGGTCGCTCCCTTGTGTGAAATTCAGGATGCCATAGTGCATAAGCTCATAGAAGCCAGACATAGTTCCGGTTCTGATTTTCGAATTTTAGTTCCCCCGTCTTTAACTAATACGGTCTTAGCAGCGGCTCACGATATTCCAAGCAGCGGTCACCAGGGTGGGGGTAAAACTCTCGCTCGAGTGCGTAAGGCTTATACTTGGGAGGGTGTAACTCGAGACGTCCTCCGTTATGTAAGTTCCTGCAAGGTGTGTCAAGCCCATAAAAATCCAAATACCAAACCATTAGGATTAATGCAATCCAGTAAGATAGTTTCCCCTTGGGACGTCATAGGCATCGATTTAAAGGGACCCTTTCCTAGAAGCCGCAAAGGCCACACTTATATTTTAGTCATAGTCGACTACATGACCAAGTGGGTCGAGGTATTTCCCCTCAGGCACCCTACCACTAAGCTAATTGTTGAGAAACTGGTGGAAGAGGTTTTTACTAGATATGGTCTCCCAAAATCTGTAACCAGCGATAACGGGGTTCAGTTTGTTTCCAATGTCATGAATGCTACCCTAGCGGCTATGGGGGTTAAACAAAAGTTTACGTCTTTTTACCATCCGCAGCCTAATCAGGCAGAACGGATTAATTGGAACCTATCATTCATGATAGCGTGTTTCGTAGAGGAATTTCACGATGTGTGGGATGTCCATTTGCAAAAATTCGCGATGGCCATGCGTTCGGGTCTACACGATTCGACAGGTTGTTCTCCCGCGTTGCTAACTCTAGGGAGGGAACTTAGGGAACCCGGAGAGCCATGTCCAGGCCCGGATGCTCTTAACAATATAGACGTTAAGCTTACGAAGGAAGACGCTCAGGACTTAGTCAAGCGCTTCCAATCAAGACTTGGCATAGCCCAAGCAAATTTAAAAGCTGCGCAAGACAAACAGGCACATTACTATAACCAAAAACGTCAGGATATTGAATTTGAAGTAGGCCAACTAGTTTTAAAGAAAACACATATTCAGTCGTCCGCAGCCAATAGAATTTCGGCTAAACTAGCTAAGAAGTGGGATGGTCCTTATATAATTGCTGAGAAACTCTCTAAGGTTACCTATAGGCTCCAAGAATGCAATTCTGATCAAGTCTTAAAGGGCACGTTTTCCATTGACCAACTTAAGTTGTTCCATAGTCGAGAACATGATGTCCATAGCCAAGTTACGGAGAAGGCAAAGCCAAAGGCTCCAGAACCGGTTAACCATAGTGAACATCCGATGGTGTTACGTTCGCGTACAGCATCTTCTTTTAATCAAAATTAATATGCCTACATTGTAAATAAATCTGTAAATAGTAAAAAAAAAAAATTTTTTATCTCTCATTAATCTCAAGTATTTAGTTTTAGCTTCCTCTCGGGTCTTTCGGAACTTGTCGCGGGGGAGTGTAACGACCTTTTATGGTCTATCCAATTAATTACAATAATAATAATAAATGCATTTAAATTTAACATTTGTAAATATATATTAAGCCTATTTTCGAAGAGAGAGAGGTTTGGGGCAAGGACCATGGGGGGTCCCATCAATATCCTCCGAGCTTCCAACCTAGGCGATTTCCTGTCATGGTTAAACATCTTAGCACCGCGGTATTGTCGCGGTTAGGGTTTTTAGAAGGGGTTTACCCCGCTTTGTGAATATATTGTTGAGAGTGGAAATATTTCCGTTTCCAACGAAATATCGTTTGACGTCACTGGCGTCAATATTCAGTCGGCCACGATTCCGAACTTTGGAGGGCGACTAAAAAAAACTGATGAGGAAGGAGAACGAGATCACCGCTCAACGAGTAAAGAGTTCGACTCTGAAGTCCTCGGCCCGTAAAGCCAACTAATCAACAATGTCCGTGTGCGGTACTTTTTACAAATAATTTGTCAAGTCGAGTTCGCGACGTTAAAGCGAGAAATGTGCACCATCTTCAGCGTAAGCCATCGCCGCATCGAAACCAAGCCATCAACGAGGTCTTGAACAACAGTGGACTCCGCAAACTCTGAGGCTGGAGCCACCGAACTAAAACGATGAGTAGAACTTTATTGTGGCGGTAACCCGCATAGCAATTTAAGCGCGCTACAATTAGTACCTCAACGAGTGATACCACTCAGTTAGGAGGTTACGTTAATTAACATATTGTTAATTTAAATTTTATACATCTCCATAAGGAGCTCTGTAGTAGTAAGCATTCCATAAGGAATTATTAAACGTAATTATCTAGTTTGTATTAGCGACGCGATCAAGGGTTAACCCATTAAATTAAAATTAACTAAATCAATATTGGCCATTTAAAGTAAATTAACGAAAGGAATATTCCTGGGGGTTAGATTATAAGTTAGCTAGTTTAAAAGTATTAATTGGTTAGGGTTCTAGGATTTGTTTATTTTGTCATTTACCATTTTATTAGTGAAGTTCTGTTTTGATATTAAAATTAATGTTTAATCCTTAAATTAGAAATCCTGTCTTTAAATTTAATTTCTTATTACCTTAGTTAAAATCGTTTATTTATTTTAAAATGTCAACAATGCCTAGTAAGTTGGTCGCTCGAGCTAATTCTCACTAAGGCAACCAAAAGATTGTTGCAGGTTAACAAAACAGAGCTGCCAGGCTTATTCATATCAATAGTTATTCAAGTTTATTGAATTGTTAATCAATTGCTAGTGTCAATGTATCTTCAAAACCCTGTTTGACTGAAGAAATTTACCAAAATTTGGCATTTCAACACGGCAATCTGCTAGATAAATGGATTTTGGAGCTGGAATTAATTCAAAATTTATATTTATTTTCTTAGTATGGTTAACAAAACAGAGCTGCCAGGCTTATTTATATCACAAATTTATCAAGTTTATTGATTTGTTAATCAATTACTAGTGTCAATGTTTATTCAAAACCCTGTTTGACTGAAGAAATTTACCAAAATTTGGCATTTCAACACGACAATCTGCCAGATAAATGGATTTTGGAGCTGGATTTAATTCAAAATTTATATTTATTTTCTTAGTGTGGTTAACAAAACAGATTTGCCAGGCTTATTTATATCACAAATTTATCAAGTTTATTGATTTGTTAATCAATTGCTAGTGTCAATGTTTATTCAAAACCCTGTTGAACTGAAGAAATTTACCAAAATTTGGCATTTCAACACGACAATCTGCCAGATAAATGGATTTTGGAGCTGGATTTTATTCAAAATTTATATTTATTTTTTTAGTGGGGTTAACAAAACAGAGCTGCCAGGCTTATTTATATCAATAAATATTCAAGTTTATTGATTTGTTAATCAATTGCTAGTGTCAATGTATCTTCAAAACCCTGTTTGACTGAAGAAATTTACCAAAATTTGGCATTTCAACACGGCCATCTCCCAGATATATGTATTTTGGAGCTGGAATTAAATCAAAATTTATATTTATTTTCCTAATGTGGTTAACAAAACAGAGCTGCCAGGCTTATTTATATGAATAATTATTCAAGTTTATTGATTTGTTATCAATTGCTAGTGTCAATGTATCTTCAAAATCCTGTTTGACTGAAGAAATTTACCAAAATTTGGCATTTCAACACTACAATCTGCCAGATAAATGGATTTTGGAGCTGGAATTAATTCAAAATTTATATTTATTTTCTTAGTGTGGTTTACAAAACAGAGCTGCCAGGCTTATTTATATGAATAATTATTCAAGTTTATTGATTTGTTAATCAATTGCTAGTGTCAATGTATCTTCAAAATCCTGTTTGACTGAAGAAATTTACCAAAATTTGGCATTTCAACACTACAATCTGCCAGATAAATGGATCTTGGAGCTGGAAATATTTATTATTCTTAAGAATTTTTCAAAATTTATATTTATTTTCTTAGTATGGTTAACAAAACAGAGCTGCCAGGCTTATTTATATCACAAATTTATCAAGTTTATTGATTTGTTAATCAATTGCTAGTGTCAATGTTTATTCAAAACCCTGTTTGACTGAAGAAATTTACCAAAATTTGGCATTTCAACACGGCAATCTGCCAGATAAATGGATTTTGGAGCTGGAATTAATTCAAAATTTATATTTATTTTCTTAGTGTGGTTAACAAAACAGATTTGCCAGGCTTATTTATATCACAAATTTATCAAGTTTATTGATTTGTTAATCAATTGCTAGTGTCAATGTTTATTCAAAACCCTGTTGAACTGAAGAAATTTACCAAAATTTGGCATTTCAACACGACAATCTGCCAGATAAATGGATTTTGGAGCTGGATTTTATTCAAAATTTATATTTATTTTTTTAGTGGGGTTAACAAAACAGAGCTGCCAGGCTTATTTATATCAATAAATATTCAAGTTTATTGATTTGTTAATCAATTGCTAGTGTCAATGTATCTTCAAAACCCTGTTTGACTGAAGAAATTTACCAAAATTTGGCATTTCAACACGGCCATCTCCCAGATATATGTATTTTGGAGCTGGAATTAAATCAAAATTTATATTTATTTTCCTAATGTGGTTAACAAAACAGAGCTGCCAGGCTTATTTATATGAATAATTATTCAAGTTTATTGATTTGTTATCAATTGCTAGTGTCAATGTATCTTCAAAATCCTGTTTGACTGAAGAAATTTACCAAAATTTGGCATTTCAACACTACAATCTGCCAGATAAATGGATTTTGGAGCTGGAATTAATTCAAAATTTATATTTATTTTCTTAGTGTGGTTTACAAAACAGAGCTGCCAGGCTTATTTATATGAATAATTATTCAAGTTTATTGATTTGTTAATCAATTGCTAGTGTCAATGTATCTTCAAAATCCTGTTTGACTGAAGAAATTTACCAAAATTTGGCATTTCAACACTACAATCTGCCAGATAAATGGATCTTGGAGCTGGAAATATTTATTATTCTTAAGAATTTTTCAAAATTTATATTTATTTTCTTAGTATGGTTAACAAAACAGAGCTGCCAGGCTTATTTATATCACAAATTTATCAAGTTTATTGATTTGTTAATCAATTGCTAGTGTCAATGTTTATTCAAAACCCTGTTGAACTGAAGAAATTTACCAAAATTTGGCATTTCAACACGACAATCTGCCAGATAAATGGATTTTGGAGCTGGATTTTATTCAAAATTTATATTTATTTTTTTAGTGGGGTTAACAAAACAGAGCTGCCAGGCTTATTTATATCAATAAATATTCAAGTTTATTGATTTGTTAATCAATTGCTAGTGTCAATGTATCTTCAAAACCCTGTTTGACTGAAGAAATTTACCAAAATTTGGCATTTCAACACGGCCATCTCCCAGATATATGTATTTTGGAGCTGGAATTAAATCAAAATTTATATTTATTTTCCTAATGTGGTTAACAAAACAGAGCTGCCAGGCTTATTTATATGAATAATTATTCAAGTTTATTGATTTGTTATCAATTGCTAGTGTCAATGTATCTTCAAAATCCTGTTTGACTGAAGAAATTTACCAAAATTTGGCATTTCAACACTACAATCTGCCAGATAAATGGATTTTGGAGCTGGAATTAATTCAAAATTTATATTTATTTTCTTAGTGTGGTTTACAAAACAGAGCTGCCAGGCTTATTTATATGAATAATTATTCAAGTTTATTGATTTGTTAATCAATTGCTAGTGTCAATGTATCTTCAAAATCCTGTTTGACTGAAGAAATTTACCAAAATTTGGCATTTCAACACTACAATCTGCCAGATAAATGGATCTTGGAGCTGGAAATATTTATTATTCTTAAGAATTTTTCAAAATTTATATTTATTTTCTTAGTATGGTTAACAAAACAGAGCTGCCAGGCTTATTTATATCACAAATTTATCAAGTTTATTGATTTGTTAATCAATTGCTAGTGTCAATGTTTATTCAAAACCCTGTTTGACTGAAGAAATTTACCAAAATTTGGCATTTCAACACGGCAATCTGCCAGATAAATGGATTTTGGAGCTGGAATTAATTCAAAATTTATATTTATTTTCTTAGTGTGGTTAACAAAACAGAGCTGCCAGGCTTATTCATATCAATAATTATTCAAGTTTATTGAATTGTTAATCAATTGCTAGTGTCAATGTATCTTCAAAACCCTGTTTGACTGAAGAAATTTACCAAAATTTGGCATTTCAACACGGCAATCTGCTAGATAAATTGATTTTGGAGCTGGAATTAATTCAAAATTTATATTTATTTTCTTAGTGTGGTTAACAAAACAGAGCTGCCAGGCTTATTTATATGAATAATTATTCAAGTTTATTGATTTGTTAATCAATTGCTATTGTCAATGTATCTTCAAAATCCTGTTTGACTGAAGAAATTTACCAAAATTTGGCATTTCAACACTACAATCTTCCAGATAAATGGATTTTGGAGCTGGAAATATTCATTATTCTTAAGAATTTTTCAAAATTTATATTTATTTTCTTAGTATGGTTAACAAAACAGAGCTGCCAGGCTTATCTATATCACAAATTTATCAAGTTTATTGATTTGTTAATCAATTGCTAGTGTCAATGTTTATTCAAAACCCTGTTTGACTGAAGAAATTTACCAAAATTTGGCATTTCAACACGACAATCTGCCAGATAAATGGATTTTAGAGCTGGATTTAATTCAAAATTTATATTTATTTTCTTAGTGTGGTTAACAAAACAGAGCTGCCAGGCTTATTTATATCACAAATTTATCAAGTTTATTGATTTGTTAATCAATTGCTAGTGTCAATGTTTATTCAAAACCCTGTTTGACTGAAGAAATTTACCAAAATTTGGCATTTCAACACGGCAATCTGCCAGATAAATGGATTTTGGAGCTGGAATTAATTCAAAATTTATATTTATTTTCTTAGTGTGGTTAACAAAACAGAGCTGCCAGGCTTATTCATATCAATAGTTATTCAAGTTTATTGAATTGTTAATCAATTGCTAGTGTCAATGTATCTTCAAAACCCTGTTTGACTGAAGAAATTTACCAAAATTTGGCATTTCAACACGGCAATCTGCCAGATAAATGGATTTTGGAGCTGGAAATATTCATAATTCTTAAGAATTAATTCAAAATTTATATTAATTTTCTTAGTGTGGTTAACAAAACAGAGCTGCCAGGCTTATATATATGAATAATTATTCAAGTTTATTGATTTGTTAATCAATTGCTAGTGTCAATGTATCTTCAAAATCCTGTTTGACTGAAGAAATTTACCAAAATTTGGCATTTCAACACGGCAATCTGCTAGATAAATGGATTTTGGAGCTGGAATTAATTCAAAATTTATATTTATTTTCTTAGTATGGTTAACAAAACAGAGCTGCCAGGCTTATTTATATCACAAATTTATCAAGTTTATTGATTTGTTAATCAATTGCTAGTGTCAATGTTTATTCAAAACCCTGTTTGACTGAAGAAATTTACCAAAATTTGGCATTTCAACACGACAATCTGCCAGATAAATGGATTTTGGAGCTGGATTTAATTCAAAATTTATATTTATTTTCTTAATGTGGTTAACAAAACAGAGCTGCCAGGCTTATTCATATCAATAATTATTCAAGTTTATTGAATTGTTAATCAATTGCTAGTGTCAATGTATCTTCTTTTAAGACTGGGACTAATTGCTATATGTATTTCAGATTCCAGACCAGAACTGAGATTTCAAATCAATATTGCCTTATTACACAACCGACGTCTCGTTGATTTTCTGATGGGAATACTTCCTGCCACCTGTTCATTGCTATACCTCGTCAAAACATCACTACAGCAAAATAGAGAAATCTCGCATTACGCCATCTGAATTATATAGTAAACGCATCGAGAATTCTACTAGTGGTATACTTCCAGCTTCCTGGTCGGGTAATCTACGTCTGTCAACAGTGATCTCCTAACTTGTCTCTTCTAAATAAGAAAAAATAAATAAAGTGTGCCACTTCACCACTACGTGGCGTGCAAAGTTACGATTGACTTTTTTGCGAACCGCCACTTCGCCAGATAAGAGATATCGAACATCATTAAAAAACTAAAAAACAAACTTTTGTGCAAATATACGATCGAGTGGGAGTATATAAAGTGCTGCCTCATCGCCGCCGAAGTTCAGAGCGCCAGCGTTTTAAGACTGGGACTAATTGCTATATGTATTTCAGATTCCAGACCAGAACTGAGATTTCAAATCAATATTGCCTTATTACACAACCGACGTCTCGTTGATTTTCTGATGGGAATACTTCCTGCCACCTGTTCATTGCTATACCTCGTCAAAACATCACTACAGCAAAATAGAGAAATCTCGCATTACGCCATCTGAATTATATAGTAAACGCATCGAGAATTCTACTAGTGGTATACTTCCAGCTTCCTGGTCGGGTAATCTACGTCTGTCAACAGTGATCTCCTAACTTGTCTCTTCTAAATAAGAAAAAATAAATAAAGTGTGCCACTTCACCACTACGTGGCGTGCAAAGTTACGATTGACTTTTTTGCGAACCGCCACTTCGCCAGATAAGAGATATCGAACATCATTAAAAAACTAAAAAACAAACTTTTGTGCAAATATACGATCGAGTGGGAGTATATAAAGTGCTGCCTCATCGCCGCCGAAGTTCAGAGCGCCAGCGTTTTAAGACTGGGACTAATTGCTATATGTATTTCAGGTAATAACAAACTTTATCGATATTTAACATTCTCTCGCTGGTGCTCTTACTGTGACTGATACCTTAGATTAGTGCTATAAACAATTGCTTACTACTTGAATTTATCATACTTATAAAATGGAAAAAGACGCAACCCTTATTGCTATTCTACAAGAACTTAAAACACTTAGGACCGACAACAAAATAGAATTTGATAAATTAAATGCAGCTAACCAAACCTTTAGCCTAAAAATGGATAAAATCTGTAAAAAAATCAATGAACATGAAACCCGTATTGGTAAACTTGAAGAGAAAGCAAACGAACTAGACACCATGAAATTTGAAAACGATAGCTTTCAAGAGTCAATTAAAGAAAAACTGGATACTAAAGATAAGCAAATAATGAGCCTCATGACACAAGTAGATTCGCTAGAAGCCGAAAAAAGACGCAATAATTTAACTATATCAGGCCTTCCGCCAAATCCGGGTGAAGATCGTGTACAATTAGCAAAAGAAATAGAAGCACTTTTAAAAGAATTACTTAATATTGATCTTACTATCTTACCCCATCAAGTTTATAGAAGAGGGGAACGAAAACTCATAATTTTAAAACTCGATAACTTTGCTATAAAAAATGAAATAATGAAATACGCTTATAAACTTAAAGGATCCAAAATTTTTATTGCCCACGATTATACGATTAAACAAGAAGTAGCTAGATACAATCTGCGACAGTTTATTAGAGCCCCTGGTAATGAAGCAGCTAGATTTAAAACACAATTTACAGTTATTAAAAACGAGCAAATCTACTATTTCAATGAGTTAAAAAATTGTGTTGATATTAAAAATTAAAAATGCCTGTATTTAACGAAACATTTAGTAGGTTTTTTCATTTTTTTAGACTATGAGCTTTATTTATGCAAATATTCGTAGCGCATTTTGTAATTTTCCCTCCCTATATGCGAACCTAGCAAGCTTAAAAATAAACCCCGAAATTTTTGCACTTACTGAAACATGGTTCAGAGACAGCGCAATTTTCTATCATACTGGGTATACATTCTGTGGTTTGGGAGACAGAATCGGCGGAGGTATTGGTTTCTACTATAGAAATGAACTGCAAATGTCTAATATAAATGAAATATGTATTTATAATAAGGATATAGAGTGCTTCGCCATTAAAAATAATAAATCTAGGGACATATATATTGTAATCTACAGACCACACTCCGCTAACATTAAAGACTTCTTTACTCAGTTAGAGCAAATAATATCTAGCTCAATCAAAATTAAACATAGTAAAATAACAATTGCTGGTGAATTCAATATTGACCTGTTAGCCTCCACGCCATGCTCAAATGAACTCTTAGATTTATTTAATAGCTACCACTTCCAACAAAATATTTTCCAACAAACGCGTAAGTCGGGTAAATGTATAGACAATATATTTACAAACTACAAACCAAATATTTCAGTGCTTGATATAGATATATCTGACCATATTACTATTCACTTAAAAGGGCTAAGTTATGATAAAATAGTTAAGGAAACCAAAATTAGAAACCTAAATCAAAATAATTTAAAGAAATTTACCACTAAAATTGCGAGTATCGATTGGTCAGATTTATACAATATGAATTGTGTTAACAACGCGTATAATTACTTTGAAACTAAAATAAAAAAAGAATACGACCACTGCTTTAAATTAATAACCTTGCCAAAGAAGAAAGATACCTGGATAACGAAAGAACTGATCAATTTACTTAAAGAAAAACACAAGTTACAGAAAAAAGCAAAACGACACCCAACGACTGAAAATATCAATAACTATACAAAATTCAGAAATGCTACAAATAATACCCTAAGAAATGCACGCAATATTTATTACTATAATAAATTAAAAGAAAGCAAAAATCCTAGAGAAAAATGGAAAACCATAAATTTTTTATTGAATAGAAATAAAAAGCCTCAGATAGAGATACCAATAACGGCAAATAACTTAAATAACTACTTTACCGAAGACATTCCGTCTAATCAAACTGATCCCACTTATTCTTCATCTAATCCACACACCATGAGTCTTTACCCAGTTACCGCTGATGAAATTCGCTCTATTTCCGCTACTATTCCTAACAACTCGGCCGCCGGATTCGATGATCTACAGACAAAACCAATTAAACTTATTCTTCCCTTTATTTTACTACCAATAGTATTTATGATAAATCTTTCTTTCAGTACAGGCAAATACCCAGAAGCACTTAAACGCACTATTATTACTCCTATTCACAAAAAAGGAGATACCCTCGATTGTAAAAATTATAGGCCAATTTCAATTTTACCTTTTATATCTAAACTCTTCGATAAAGCATTTAACAATCGTTTACTATCATTCAGCAATAAATATAAACTTATCTCAGACTCTCAGTTCGGATTTCGGTCGGGGCTAGGAACAATTAATGCAATAACAGAAGCCTATAATATAATACTTAATTACTTAGATAAAAGCGAAATTTGCATAGGAGTGTTTTTAGACTTACGCAAAGCCTTTGATTCAGTACCTCATAATAATCTAGTAAATAAACTATGTAATATGGGAATTAGGGGTGTAGCGGGTAACTGGATAAAGAGCTACTTAACAGATAGGGTTTGCTATACAAAAGTAAATGATACTCTATCGGAGGCTAAAGTACTTCGTAATGGTACTCCCCAGGGCTCGGTCCTTTCGCCACTACTCTTCAATTTATATGTAAATGACGTCACAGAAACCATCAAAACTGGTTTAGTATTGTACGCGGACGATACGCTACTGCTATATGGTGGGAAAACTATCGATTGGGTTATTCAAAAAGTAAATAATCGTTTAGAGAAAATTAATATGTGGCTAAGGAAAAATAGTTTAAACCTGAATCTGACCAAAACGGAATTTATTGTATTTAGTAATAAAGGAAAAGATATAAATACTGTGGAAAAAATTACAATCGACAACCATCAATTAAATAGAGTTAAAACGTATAAATATCTAGGAATATTGTTTGATGAAAGTCTCAACTGGAACGCCCATGTCGACATACTTTGTAAATCATTAAGATCAGTTTGTGGTATTATGTACAAATGCAATACAATTATGACCCAAAAAATATTAAAAGAAATATATTTTTCTCTATTCCATTCTAAATTAAACTACGGTTACTGTATCTGGGGTAACACGACAATGCATAATTTAAAAAGAATAAATGTCCTTCAAAAAAGAGCCATCCGCGCAATAAATAAAGTACCCTTTTTAACCCACACCAAAGAATTATTTATTAAAGACTCGATATTAAATATCTTCCAGCTACGAGACTATTCATCAATATTATTTCTATATAAAGACTATCACGGAAAAAGGAAATTATTGCAATCAAACACATTCCCAAAAATAACTAGATCAACTAAATTGTTTAAATTACCTCTCTGTACGACTTCAAAAAAATTTACATCGATATTTTATAGCGGAGTTAAACTCTTTAACTCCATAATTGAAAAACTAAACATTACTGAAAAATACCACCATTTTAAACGTAGCTTAAAGTCCCTCTTGTTATTGAATGACATTTAAATATACCCCAAATCAAATATAAATCTTCCAATCGCCCTGATCCCGTTACTTATTTGTTATTTCTTATCCCTAATTTTACTTTTATTGAGTATATTTAAATTAAGAAAGTTTCAATAATCATTACTTTTTTATGTAATATTTTTTTTTGTTGTTTGTTATTTTTTATATATGTTTTTTAATATTGCTAAAATTCTAAAAATAAGAGAACAACACGCAAGGGCTTACAAGTCAATTATGACTTAGCCCTACAACTCATGTAACCTTAAAAGATATATTTAATAAAATAATTGAATTGAATTGAATTGAAAAACCCTGTTTGACTGAAGAAATTTACCAAAATTTGGCATTTCAACACGGCAATCTGCCAGATATATGTATTTTGGAGCTGGAATTAATTCAAAATTTATATTTATTTTCTTAATGTGGTTAACAAAACAGAGCTGCCAGGCTTATTTATATCAATAATTATTCAAGTTTATTGATTTGTTAATCAATTGCTAGTGTCAATGTATCTTCAAAACCCTGTTTGACTGAAGAAATTTACCAAAATTTGGCATTTCAACACGGCAATCTGCTAGATAAATTGATTTTGGAGCTGGAATTAATTCAAAATTTATATTTATTTTCTTAGTGTGGTTAACAAAACAGAGCTGCCAGGCTTATTTATATGAATAATTATTCAAGTTTATTGATTTGTTAATCAATTGCTATTGTCAATGTATCTTCAAAATCCTGTTTGACTGAAGAAATTTACCAAAATTTGGCATTTCAACACTACAATCTGCCAGATAAATGGATTTTGGAGCTGGAAATATTCATTATTCTTAAGAATTTTTCAAAATTTATATTTATTTTCTTAGTATGGTTAACAAAACAGAGCTGCCAGGCTTATTTATATCACAAATTTATCAAGTTTATTGATTTGTTAATCAATTGCTAGTGTCAATGTTTATTCAAAACACTGTTTGACTGAAGAAATTTACCAAAATTTGGCATTTCAACACGACAATCTGCCAGATAAATGGATTTTGGAGCTGGATTTAATTCAAAATTTATATTTATTTTCTTAGTGTGGTTAACAAAACAGAGCTGCCAGGCTTATTTATATCACAAATTTATCAAGTTTATTGATTTGTTAATCAATTGCTAGTGTCAATGTTTATTCAAAACCCTGTTTGACTGAAGAAATTTACCAAAATTTGGCATTTCAACACGGCAATCTGCTAGATAAATGGATTTTGGAGCTGGAATTAATTCAAAATTTATATTTATTTTCTTAGTATGGTTAACAAAACAGAGCTGCCAGGCTTATTTATATCACAAATTTATCAAGTTTATTGATTTGTTAATCAATTGCTAGTGTCAATGTTTATTCAAAACCCTGTTTGACTGAAGAAATTTACCAAAATTTGGCATTTCAACACGACAATCTGCCAGATAAATGGATTTTGGAGCTGGATTTAATTCAAAATTTATATTTATTTTCTTAGTGTGGTTAACAAAACAGATTTGCCAGGCTTATTTATATCACAAATTTATCAAGTTTATTGATTTGTTAATCAATTGCTAGTGTCAATGTTTATTCAAAACCCTGTTGAACTGAAGAAATTTACCAAAATTTGGCATTTCAACACGACAATCTGCCAGATAAATGGATTTTGGAGCTGGATTTTATTCAAAATTTATATTTATTTTTTTAGTGGGGTTAACAAAACAGAGCTGCCAGGCTTATTTATATCAATAAATATTCAAGTTTATTGATTTGTTAATCAATTGCTAGTGTCAATGTATCTTCAAAACCCTGTTTGACTGAAGAAATTTACCAAAATTTGGCATTTCAACACGGCCATCTCCCAGATATATGTATTTTGGAGCTGGAATTAAATCAAAATTTATATTTATTTTCCTAATGTGGTTAACAAAACAGAGCTGCCAGGCTTATTTATATGAATAATTATTCAAGTTTATTGATTTGTTATCAATTGCTAGTGTCAATGTATCTTCAAAATCCTGTTTGACTGAAGAAATTTACCAAAATTTGGCATTTCAACACTACAATCTGCCAGATAAATGGATTTTGGAGCTGGAATTAATTCAAAATTTATATTTATTTTCTTAGTGTGGTTAACAAAACAGAGCTGCCAGGCTTATTTATATGAATAATTATTCAAGTTTATTGATTTGTTAATCAATTGCTAGTGTCAATGTATCTTCAAAATCCTGTTTGACTGAAGAAATTTACCAAAATTTGGCATTTCAACACTACAATCTGCCAGATAAATGGATCTTGGAGCTGGAAATATTTATTATTCTTAAGAATTTTTCAAAATTTATATTTATTTTCTTAGTATGGTTAACAAAACAGAGCTGCCAGGCTTATTTATATCACAAATTTATCAAGTTTATTGATTTGTTAATCAATTGCTAGTGTCAATGTTTATTCAAAACCCTGTTTGACTGAAGAAATTTACCAAAATTTGGCATTTCAACACGGCAATCTGCCAGATAAATGGATTTTGTAGCTGGAATTAATTCAAAATTTATATTTATTTTCTTAGTGTGGTTAACAAAACAGAGCTGCCAGGCTTATTCATATCAATAGTTATTCAAGTTTATTGAATTGTTAATCAATTGCTAGTGTCAATGTATCTTCAAAACCCTGTTTGACTGAAGAAATTTACCAAAATTTGGCATTTCAACACGGCAATCTGCCAGATAAATGGATTTTGGAGCTGGAAATATTCATAATTCTTAAGAATTAATTCAAAATTTATATTAATTTTCTTAGTGTGGTTAACAAAACAGAGCTGCCAGGCTTATATATATGAATAATTATTCAAGTTTATTGATTTGTTAATCAATTGCTAGTGTCAATGTATCTTCAAAATCCTGTTTGACTGAAGAAATTTACCAAAATTTGGCATTTCAACACGGCAATCTGCTAGATAAATGGATTTTGGAGCTGGAATTAATTCAAAATTTATATTTATTTTCTTAGTATGGTTAACAAAACAGAGCTGCCAGGCTTATTTATATCACAAATTTATCAAGTTTATTGATTTGTTAATCAATTGCTAGTGTCAATGTTTATTCAAAACCCTGTTTGACTGAAGAAATTTACCAAAATTTGGCATTTCAACACGACAATCTGCCAGATAAATGGATTTTGGAGCTGGATTTAATTCAAAATTTATATTTATTTTCTTAATGTGGTTAACAAAACAGAGCTGCCAGGCTTATTCATATCAATAATTATTCAAGTTTATTGAATTGTTAATCAATTGCTAGTGTCTATGTATCTTCAAAACCCTGTTTGACTGAAGAAATTTACCAAAATTTGGCATTTCAACACGGCAATCTGCCAGATATATGTATTTTGGAGCTGGAATTAATTCAAAATTTATATTTATTTTCTTAATGTGGTTAACAAAACAGAGCTGCCAGGCTTATTTATATCAATAATTATTCAAGTTTATTGATTTGTTAATCAATTGCTAGTGTCAATGTATCTTCAAAACCCTGTTTGACTGAAGAAATTTACCAAAATTTGGCATTTCAACACGGCAATCTGCTAGATAAATTGATTTTGGAGCTGGAATTAATTCAAAATTTATATTTATTTTCTTAGTGTGGTTAACAAAACAGAGCTGCCAGGCTTATTTATATGAATAATTATTCAAGTTTATTGATTTGTTAATCAATTGCTATTGTCAATGTATCTTCAAAATCCTGTTTGACTGAAGAAATTTACCAAAATTTGGCATTTCAACACTACAATCTGCCAGATAAATGGATTTTGGAGCTGGAAATATTCATTATTTTTAAGAATTTTTCAAAATTTATATTTATTTTCTTAGTATGGTTAACAAAACAGAGCTGCCAGGCTTATTTATATCACAAATTTATCAAGTTTATTGATTTGTTAATCAATTGCTAGTGTCAATGTTTATTCAAAACCCTGTTTGACTGAAGAAATTTACCAAAATTTGGCATTTCAACACGACAATCTGCCAGATAAATGGATTTTGGAGCTGGATTTAATTCAAAATTTATATTTATTTTCTTAGTGTGGTTAACAAAACAGAGCTGCCAGGCTTATTTATATCACAAATTTATCAAGTTTATTGATTTGTTAATCAATTGCTAGTGTCAATGTTTATTCAAAACCCTGTTTGACTGAAGAAATTTACCAAAATTTGGCATTTCAACACGGCAATCTGCCAGATAAATGGATTTTGGAGCTGGAATTAATTCAAAATTTATATTTATTTTCTTAGTGTGGTTAACAAAACAGAGCTGCCAGGCTTATTCATATCAATAGTTATTCAAGTTTATTGAATTGTTAATCAATTGCTAGTGTCAATGTATCTTCAAAACCCTGTTTGACTGAAGAAATTTACCAAAATTTGGCATTTCAACACGGCAATCTGCTAGATAAATGGATTTTGGAGCTGGAATTAATTCAAAATTTATATTTATTTTCTTAGTATGGTTAACAAAACAGAGCTGCCAGGCTTATTTATATCACAAATTTATCAAGTTTATTGATTTGTTAATCAATTGCTAGTGTCAATGTTTATTCAAAACCCTGTTTGACTGAAGAAATTTACCAAAATTTGGCATTTCAACACGACAATCTGCCAGATAAATGGATTTTGGAGCCGGATTTAATTCAAAATTTATATTTTTTTTCTTAGTGTGGTTAACAAAACAGATTTGCCAGGCTTATTTATATCACAAATTTATCAAGTTTATTGATTTGTTAATCAATTGCTAGTGTCAATGTTTATTCAAAACCCTGTTGAACTGAAGAAATTTACCAAAATTTGGCATTTCAACACGACAATCTGCCAGATAAATGGATTTTGGAGCTGGATTTTATTCAAAATTTATATTTATTTTTTTAGTGGGGTTAACAAAACAGAGCTGCCAGGCTTATTTATATCAATAAATATTCAAGTTTATTGATTTGTTAATCAATTGCTAGTGTCAATGTATCTTCAAAACCCTGTTTGACTGAAGAAATTTACCAAAATTTGGCATTTCAACACGGCCATCTCCCAGATATATGTATTTTGGAGCTGGAATTAAATCAAAATTTATATTTATTTTCCTAATGTGGTTAACAAAACAGAGCTGCCAGGCTTATTTATATGAATAATTATTCAAGTTTATTGATTTGTTATCAATTGCTAGTGTCAATGTATCTTCAAAATCCTGTTTGACTGAAGAAATTTACCAAAATTTGGCATTTCAACACTACAATTTGCCAGATAAATGGATCTTGGAGCTGGAAATATTTATTATTCTTAAGAATTTTTCAAAATTTATATTTATTTTCTTAGTATGGTTAACAAAACAGAGCTGCCAGGCTTATTTATATCACAAATTTATCAAGTTTATTGATTTGTTAATCAATTGCTAGTGTCAATGTTTATTCAAAACCCTGTTTGACTGAAGAAATTTACCAAAATTTGGCATTTCAACACGACAATCTGCCAGATAAATGGATTTTGGAGCTGGATTTAATTCAAAATATATATTTATTTTCTTAGTGTGGTTAACAAAACAGAGCTGCCAGGCTTATTTATATGAATAATTATTCAAGTTTATTGATTTGTTAATCAATTGCTAGTGTCAATGTATCTTCAAAACCCTGTTTGACTGAAGAAATTTACCAAAATTTGGCATTTCAACACGGCAATCTGCCAGATATATGTATTTTGGAGCTGGAATTAATTCAAAATTTATATTTATTTTCCTAATGTGGTTAACAAAACAGAGCTGCCAGGCTTATTTATATGAATAATTATTCAAGTTTATTGATTTGTTATCAATTGCTAGTGTCAATGTATCTTCAAAATCCTGTTTGACTGAAGAAATTTACCAAAATTTGGCATTTCAACACGGCAATCTGCTAGATAAATTGATTTTGGAGCTGGAATTAATTCAAAATTTATATTTATTTTCTTAGTGTGGTTAACAAAACAGAGCTGCCAGGCTTATTTATATGAATAATTATTCAAGTTTATTGATTTGTTAATCAATTGCTAGTGTCAATGTATCTTCAAAATCCTGTTTGACTGAAGAAATTTACCAAAATTTGGCATTTCAACACTACAATCTGCCAGATAAATGGATTTTGGAGCTGGAAATATTCATTATTCTTAAGAATTTTTCAAAATTTATATTTATTTTCTTAGTATGGTTAACAAAACAGAGCTGGTAGGCTTATTTATATCACAAATTTATCAAGTTTATTGATTTGTTAATCAATTGCTAGTGTCGATGTTTATTCAAAACCCTGTTTGACTGAAGAAATTTACCAAAATTTGGCATTTCAACACGACAATCTGCCAGATAAATGGATTTTGGAGCTGGATTTAATTCAAAATTTATATATATTTTCTTAGTGTGGTTAACAAAACAGAGCTGCCAGGCTTATTTATATCACAAATTTATCAAGTTTATTGATTTGTTAATCAATTGCTAGTGTCAATGTTTATTCAAAACCCTGTTTGACTGAAGAAATTTACCAAAATTTGGCATTTCAACACGGCAATCTGCCAGATAAATGGATTTTGGAGCTGGAATTAATTCAAAATTTATATTTATTTTCTTAATGTGGTTAACAAAACAGAGCTGCCAGGCTTATTCATATCAATAATTATTCAAGTTTATTGAATTGTTAATCAATTGCTAGTGTCAATGTTTATTCAAAACCCTGTTTGACTGAAGAAATTTACCAAAATTTGGCATTTCAACACGGCAATCTGCCAGATAAATGGATTTTGGAGCTGGAATTAATTCAAAATTTATATTTATTTTCTTAATGTGGTTAACAAAACAGAGCTGCCAGGCTTATTCATATCAATAATTATTCAAGTTTATTGAATTGTTAATCAATTGCTAGTGTCAATGGTTATTCAAAACCCTGTTTGACTGAAGAAATTTACCAAAATTTGGCATTTCAACACGACAATCTGCCAGATAAATGGATTTTGGAGCTGGAATTAATTCAAAATTTATATTTATTTTCTTAGTGTGGTTAACAAAACAGAGCTGCCAGGCTTATTTATATGAATAATTATTCAAGTTTATTGATTTGTTAATCAATTGCTAGTGTCAATGTATCTTCAAAATCCTGTTTGACTGAAGAAATTTACCAAAATTTGGCATTTCAACACTACAATCTGCCAGATAAATGGATTTTGGAGCTGGAATTAATTCAAAATTTATATTTATTTTCTTAGTATGGTTAACAAAACAGAGCTGCCAGGCTTATTTATATCACAAATTTATCAAGTTTATTGATTTGTTAATCAATTGCTAGTGTCGATGTTTATTCAAAACCCTGTTTGACTGAAGAAATTTACCAAAATTTGGCATTTCAACACGACAATCTGCCAGATAAATGGATTTTGGAGCTGGATTTAATTCAAAATTTATATTTATTTTCTTAGTGTGGTTAACAAAACAGAGCTGCCAGGCTTATTTATATCACAAATTTATCAAGTTTATTGATTTGTTAATCAATTGCTAGTGTCAATGTATCTTCAAAACCCTGTTTGACTGAAGAAATTTACCAAAATTTGGCATTTCAACACGGCAATCTGCCAGATATATGTATTTTGGAGCTGGAATTAATTCAAAATTTATATTTATTTTCTTAATGTGGTTAACAAAACAGAGCTGCCAGGCTTATTTATATCAATAATTATTCAAGTTTATTGATTTGTTAATCAATTGCTAGTGTCAATGTATCTTCAAAACCCTGTTTGACTGAAGAAATTTACCAAAATTTGGCATTTCAGCACGGCAATCTGCCAGATATATGTATTTTGGAGCTGGAATTAATTCAAAATTTATATTTATTTTCCTAATGTGGTTAACAAAACAGAGCTGCCAGGCTTATTTATATGAATAATTATTCAAGTTTATTGATTTGTTATCAATTGCTAGTGTCAATGTATCTTCAAAATCCTGTTAGACTGAAGAAATTTACCAAAATTTGGCATTTCAACACGGCAATCTGCTAGATAAATTGATTTTGGAGCTGGAATTAATTCAAAATTTATATTTATTTTCTTAGTGTGGTTAACAAAACAGAGCTGCCAGGCTTATTTATATGAATAATTATTCAAGTTTATTGATTTGTTAATCAATTGCTAGTGTCAATGTATCTTCAAAATCCTGTTTGACTGAAGAAATTTACCAAAATTTGGCATTTCAACACGACAATCTGCCAGATAAATGGATTTTGGAGCTGGATTTAATTCAAAATTTATATTTATTTTCTTAGTGTGGTTAACAAAACAGAGCTGCCAGGCTTATTTATATCACAAATTTATCAAGTTTATTGATTTGTTAATCAATTGCTAGTGTCAATGTTTATTCAAAACCCTGTTTGACTGAAGAAATTTACCAAAATTTGGCATTTCAACACGGCAATCTGCCAGATAAATGGATTTTGGAGCTGGAATTAATTCAAAATTTATATTTATTTTCTTAGTGTGGTTAACAAAACAGAGCTGCCAGGCTTATATATATGAATAATTATTCAAGTTTATTGATTTGTTAATCAATTGCTAGTGTCAATGTTTATTCAAAACCCTGTTGAACTGAAGAAATTTACCAAAATTTGGCATTTCAACACGACAATCTGCCAGATAAATGGATTTTGGAGCTGGATTTAATTCAAAATTTATATTTATTTTTTTAGTGCTGTTAACAAAACAGAGCTGCCAGGCTTATTTATATCACAAATTTATCAAGTTTATTGATTTGTTAATCAATTGCTAGTGTCAATGTTTATTCAAAACCCTGTTTGACTGAAGAAATTTACCAAAATTTGGCATTTCAACACGGCAATCTGCCAGATAAATAGATTTTGGAGCTGGAATTAATTCAAAATATATATTTATTTTCTTATTGTGGTTAACAAAACAGAGCTGCCAGGCTTATTTATATCAATAATTATTCAAGTTTATTGATTTGTTAATCAATTGCTAGTGTCAATGTATCTTCAAAACCCTGTTTGACTGAAGAAATTTACCAAAATTTGGCATTTCAACACGGCCATCTCCCAGATATATGTATTTTGGAGCTGGAATTAAATCAAAATTTATATTTATTTTCCTAATGTGGTTAACAAAACAGAGCTGCCAGGCTTATTTATATGAATAATTATTCAAGTTTATTGATTTGTTATCAATTGCTAGTGTCAATGTATCTTCAAAATCCTGTTTGACTGAAGAGATTTACCAAAATTTGTCATTTCAACACGGCAATCTGCTAGGTAAATTGATTTTGGAGCTGGAATTAATTCAAAATTTATATTTATTTTCTTATTGTGGTTAACAAAACAGAGCTGCCAGGCTTATTTATATCAATAATTATTCAAGTTTATTGATTTGTTAATCAATTGCTAGTGTCAATGTATCTTCAAAACCCTGTTTGACTGAAGAAATTTACCAAAATTTGGCATTTCAACACGGCCATCTCCCAGATATATGTATTTTGGAGCTGGAATTAAATCAAAATTTATATTTATTTTCCTAATGTGGTTAACAAAACAGAGCTGCCAGGCTTATTTATATGAATAATTATTCAAGTTTATTGATTTGTTAATCAATTGCTAGTGTCAATGTATCTTCAAAATCCTGTTTGACTGAAGAAATTTACCAAAATTTGGCATTTCAACACTATAATCTGCCAGATAAATGGATTTTGGAGCTGGAAATATTCATTATTCTTAAGAATTTTTCAAAATTTATATTTATTTTCTTAGTATGGTTAACAAAACAGAGCTGCCAGGCTTATTTATATCACAAATTTATCAAGTTTATTGATTTGTTAATCAATTGCTAGTGTCAATGTTTATTCAAAACCCTGTTTGACTGAAGAAATTTACCAAAATTTGGCATTTCAACACGGCAATCTGCCAGATAAATGGATTTTGGAGCTGGTAATATTCATTATTCTTAAGAATTAATTCAAAATTTATATTTATTTTGTTAGTGTGGTTAACAAAACAGAGCTGCCAGGCTTATTTATATCAATAAATATTCAAGTTTATTGATTTGTTAATCAATTGTTAGTGTCAATGTATCTTCAAAACCCTGTTTGACTGAAGAAATTTACCAAAATTTGGCATTTCAACACGGCAATCTGCCAGATAAATGGATTTTGGAGCTGGAATTAATTCAAAATATATATTTATTTTCTTATTGTGGTTAACAAAACAGAGCTGCCAGGCTTATTTATATCAATAATTATTCAAGTTTATTGATTTGTTAATCAATTGCTAGTGTCAATGTATCTTCAAAATCCTGTTTGACTGAAGAAATTTACCAAAATTTGGCATTTCAACACGGCAATCTGCCTGATATATGTATTTTGGAGCTGGAATTAATTCAAAATTTATATTTATTTTCCTAATGTGGTTAACAAAACAGAGCTGCCAGTCTTATTCATATCAATAATTATTCAAGTTTATTGAATTGTTAATCAATTGCTAGTGTCAATGTATCTTCAAAACCCTGTTTGACTGAAGAAATTTACCAAAATTTGGCATTTCAACACGGCAATCTCCCAGATATATGTATTTTGGAGCTGGAATTAAATCAAAATTTATATTTATTTTCCTAATGTGGTTAACAAAACAGAGCTGCCAGGCTTATTTATATGAATAATTATTCAAGTTTATTGATTTGTTATCAATTGCTAGTGTCAATGTATCTTCAAAATCCTGTTTGACTGAAGAAATTTACCAAAATTTGGCATTTCAACACGGCAATCTGCTAGATAAATTGATTTTGGAGCTGGAATTAATTCAAAATTTATATTTATTTTCTTAGTGTGGTTAACAAAACAGCTGCCAGGCTTATTTATATAAATAATTATTCAAGTTTATTGATTTGTTAATCAATTGCTAGTGTCAATGTATCTTCAAAATCCTGTTTGACTGAAGAAATTTACCAAAATTTGGCATTTCAACACTACAATCTGCCAGATAAATGGATTTTGGAGCTGGAAATATTCATTATTCTTAAGAATTTTTCAAAATTTATATTTATTTTCTTAGTATGGTTAACAAAACAGAGCTGCCAGGCTTATTTATATCACAAATTTATCAAGTTTATTGATTTGTTAATCAATTGCTAGTGTCAATGTTTCTTCAAAACCCTGTTTGACTGAAGAAATTTACCAAAATTTGGCATTTCAACACGGGAATCTGCCAGATAAATGGATTTTGGAGCTGGAATTAATTCAAAATATATATTTATTTTCTTAGTGTGGTTAACAAAACAGAGCTGCCAGGCTTATTTATATCAATAAATATTCAAGTTTATTGATTTGTTAATCAATTGCTAGTGTCAATGTATCTTCAAAACCCTGTTTGACTGAAGAAATTTACCAAAATTTGGCATTTCAACACGGCAATCTGCCAGATAAATGGATTTTGGGGCTGGAATTAATTCTAAATATATATTTATTTTCTTATTGTGGTTAACAAAACAGAGCTGCCAGGCTTATTTATATCAATAATTATTCAAGTTTATTGATTTGTTAATCAATTGCTAGTGTCAATGTATCTTCAAAACCCTGTTTGACTGAAGAAATTTACCAAAATTTGGCATTTCAACACGGCAATCTCCCAGATATATGTATTTTGGAGCTGGAATTAAATCAAAACTCATATTTATTTTCCTAATGTGGTTAACAAAACAGAGCTGCCAGGCTTATTTATATGAATAATTATTCAAGTTTATTGATTTGTTATCAATTGCTAGTGTCAATGTATCTTCAAAATCCTGTTTGACTGAAGAAATTTACCAAAATTTGTCATTTCAACACGGCAATCTGCTAGATAAATTGATTTTGGAGCTGGAATTAATTCAAAATTTATATTTATTTTCTTAGTGTGGTTAACAAAACAGAGCTGCCAGGCTTATTTATATGAATAATTATTCAAGTTTATTGATTTGTTAATCAATTGCTAGTGTCAATGTATCTTCAAAATCCTGTTTGACTGAAGAAATTTACCAAAATTTGGCATTTCAACACTACAATCTGCCAGATAAATGGATTTTGGAGCTGGAAATATTCATTATTCTTAAGAATTTTTCAAAATTTATATTTATTTTCTTAGTATGGTTAACAAAACAGAGCTGCCAGGCTTATTTATATCACAAATTTATCAAGTTTATTGATTTGTTAATCATTTGCTAGTGTCGATGTTTATTCAAAACCCTGTTTGACTGAAGAAATTTACCAAAATTTGGCATTTCAACACGACAATCTGCCAGATAAATGGATTTTGGAGCTGGATTTAATTCAAAATTTATATTTATTTTCTTAGTGTGGTTAACAAAACAGAGCTGCCAGGCTTATTTATATCACAAATTTATCAAGTTTATTGATTTGTTAATCAATTGCTAGTGTCAATGTTTATTTAAAACCCTGTTTGACTGAAGAAATTTACCAAAATTTGGCATTTCAACACGGCAATCTGCCAGATAAATGGATTTTGGAGCTGGAATTAATTCAAAATTTATATTTATTTTCTTAGTGTGGTTAACAAAACAGAGCTGCCAGGCTTATTCATATCAATAGTTATTCAAGTTTATTGAATTGTTAATCAATTGCTAGTGTCAATGTATCTTCAAAACCCTGTTTGACTGAAGAAATTTACCAAAATTTGGCATTTCAACACTACAATCTGCCAGATAAATGGATTTTGGAGCTGGTAATATTCATTATTCTTAAGAATTAATTCAAAATTTATATTTATTTTGTTAGTGTGGTTAACAAAACAGAGCTGCCAGGCTTATTTATATCAATAAATATTCAAGTTTATTGATCTGTTAATCAATTGTTAGTGTCAATGTATCTTCAAAACCCTGTTTGACTGAAGAAATTTACCAAAATTTGGCATTTCAACACGGCAATCTGCCAGATAAATGGATTTTGGAGCTGGAATTAATTCAAAATATATATTTATTTTCTTATTGTGGTTAACAAAACAGAGCTGCCAGGCTTATTTATATCAATAATTATTCAAGTTTATTGATTTGTTAATCAATTGCTAGTGTCAATGTATCTTCAAAATCCTGTTTGACTGAAGAAATTTACCAAAATTTGGCATTTCAACACGGCAATCTGCCAGATATATGTATTTTGGAGCTGGAATTAATTCAAAATTTATATTTATTTTCCTAATGTGGTTAACAAAACAGAGCTGCCAGTCTTATTCATATCAATAATTATTCAAGTTTATTGAATTGTTAATCAATTGCTAGTGTCAATGTATCTTCAAAACCCTGTTTGACTGAAGAAATTTACCAAAATTTGGCATTTCAACACGGCAATCTCCCAGATATATGTATTTTGGAGCTGGAATTAAATCAAAATTTATATTTATTTTCCTAATGTGGTTAACAAAACAGAGCTGCCAGGCTTATTTATATGAATAATTATTAAAGTTTATTGATTTGTTATCAATTGCTAGTGTCAATGTATCTTCAAAATCCTGTTTGACTGAAGAAATTTACCAAAATTTGGCATTTCAACACGGCAATCTGCTAGATAAATTGATTTTGGAGCTGGAATTAATTCAAAATTTATATTTATTTTCTTAGTGTGGTTAACAAAACAGCTGCCAGGCTTATTTATATAAATAATTATTCAAGTTTATTGATTTGTTAATCAATTGCTAGTGTCAATGTATCTTCAAAACCCTGTTTGACTGAAGAAATTTACCAAAATTTGGCATTTCAACACGGCAATCTGCCAGATAAATGGATTTTGGAGCTGGAAATATTCATAATTCTTAAGAATTAATTCAAAATTTATATTTATTTTCTTAGTGTGGTTAACAAAACAGAGCTGCCAGGCTTATATATATGAATAATTATTCAAGTTTATTGATTTGTTAATCAATTGCTAGTGTCAATGTATCTTCAAAATCCTGTTTGACTGAAGAAATTTACCAAAATTTGGCATTTCAACACGACAATCTGCCAGATAAATGGATTTTGGAGATGGATTTAATTCAAAATTTATATTTATTTTCTTAGTGTGGTTAACAAAACAGAGCTGCCCGGCTTATTTATATCACAAATTTATCAAGTTTATTGATTTGTTAATCAATTGCTAGTGTCAATGTTTATTCAAAACCCTGTTTGACTAAAGAAATTTACCAAAATTTGGCATTTCAACACGGCAATCTGCCAGATAAATGGATTTTGGAGCTGGATTTAATTCAAAATTTATATTTATTTTCTTAGTGTGGTTAACAAAACAGAGCTGCCAGGCTTATTTATATCACAAATTTATCAAGTTTATTGATTTGTTAATCAATTGCTAGTGTCAATGTTTATTCAAAACCCTGTTGAACTGAAGAAATATACCAAAATTTGGCATTTCAACACGACAATCTGCCAGATAAATGGATTTTGGAGCTGGATTTAATTCAAAATTTATATTTATTTTTTTAGTGTGGTTAACAAAACAGAGCTGCCAGGCTTATTTATATCACAAATTTATCAAGTTTATTGATTTGTTAATCAATTGCTAGTGTCAATGTTTATTCAAAACCCTGTTTGACTGAAGAAATTTACCAAAATTTGTCATTTCAACACGGCAATCTGCCAGATAAATGGATTTTGGAGCTGGAATTAATTCAAAATATATATTTATTTTCTTATTGTGGTTAACAAAACAGAGCTGCCAGGCTTATTTATATCAATAATTATTCAAGTTTATTGATTTGTTAATCAATTGCTAGTGTCAATGTATCTTCAAAACCCTGTTTGACTGAAGAAATTTACCAAAATTTGGCATTTCAACACGGCCATCTCCCAGATATATGTATTTTGGAGCTGGAATTAAATCAAAATTTATATTTATTTTCCTAATGTGGTTAACAAAACAGAGCTGCCAGGCTTATTTATATGAATAATTATTCAAGTTTATTGATTTGTTATCAATTGCTAGTGTCAATGTATCTTCAAAATCCTGTTTGACTGAAGAGATTTACCAAAATTTGTCATTTCAACACGGCAATCTGCTAGATAAATTGATTTTGGAGCTGGAATTAATTCAAAATTTATATTTATTTTCTTAGTGTGGTTAACAAAACAGAGCTGCCAGGCTTATTTATATGAATAATTATTCAAGTTTATTGATTTGTTAATCAATTGCTAGTGTCAATGTATCTTCAAAATCCTGTTTGACTGAAGAAATTTACCAAAATTTGGCATTTCAACACTACAATCTGCCAGATAAATGGATTTTGGAGCTGGAAATATTCATTATTCTTAAGAATTTTTCAAAATTTATATTTATTTTCTTAGTATGGTTAACAAAACAGAGCTGCCAGGCTTATTTATATCACAAATTTATCAAGTTTATTGATTTGTTAATCAATTGCTAGTGTCAATGTTTATTCAAAACCCTGTTTGACTGAAGAAATTTACCAAAATTTGGCATTTCAACACGACAATCTGCCAGATAAATGGATTTTGGAGCTGGATTTAATTCAAAATTTATATTTATTTTCTTAGTGTGGTTAACAAAACAGAGCTGCCAGGCTTATTTATATCACAAATTTATCGAGTTTATTGATTTGTTAATCAATTGCTAGTGTCAATGTTTATTCAAAACCCTGTTTGACTGAAGAAATTTACCAAAATTTGGCATTTCAACACGACAATCTGCCAGATAAATGGATTTTGGAGCTGGATTTAATTCAAAATTTATATTTATTTTCTTAGTGTGGTTAACAAAACAGAGCTGCCAGGCTTATTTATATCACAAATTTATCAAGTTTATTGATTTGTTAATCAATTGCTAGTGTCAATGTTTATTCAAAACCCTGTTTGACTGAAGAAATTTACCAAAATTTGGCATTTCAACACGGCAATCTGCCAGATAAATGGATTTTGGAGCTGGTAATATTCATTATTCTTAAGAATTAATTCAAAATTTATATTTATTTTGTTAGTGTGGTTAACAAAACAGAGCTGCCAGGCTTATTTATATCAATAAATATTCAAGTTTATTGATTTGTTAATCAATTGTTAGTGTCAATGTATCTTCAAAACCCTGTTTGACTGAAGAAATTTACCAAAATTTGGCATTTCAACACGGCAATCTGCCAGATAAATGGATTTTGGAGCTGGAATTAATTCAAAATATATATTTATTTTCTTATTGTGGTTAACAAAACAGAGCTGCCAGGCTTATTTATATCAATAATTATTCAAGTTTATTGATTTGTTAATCAATTGCTAGTGTCAATGTATCTTCAAAATCCTGTTTGACTGAAGAAATTTACCAAAATTTGGCATTTCAACACGGCAATCTGCCAGATATATGTATTTTGGAGCTGGAATTAATTCAAAATTTATATTTATTTTCCTAATGTGGTTAACAAAACAGAGCTGCCAGTCTTATTCATATCAATAATTATTCAAGTTTATTGAATTGTTAATCAATTGCTAGTGTCAATGTATCTTCAAAACCCTGTTTGACTGAAGAAATTTACCAAAATTTGGCATTTCAACACGGCAATCTCCCAGATATATGTATTTTGGAGCTGGAATTAAATCAAAATTTATATTTATTTTCCTAATGTGGTTAACAAAACAGAGCTGCCAGGCTTATTTATATGAATAATTATTCAAGTTTATTGATTTGTTATCAATTGCTAGTGTCAATGTATCTTCAAAATCCTGTTTGACTGAAGAAATTTACCAAAATTTGGCATTTCAACACGGCAATCTGCTAGATAAATTGATTTTGGAGCTGGAATTAATTCAAAATTTATATTTATTTTCTTAGTGTGGTTAACAAAACAGCTGCCAGGCTTATTTATATAAATAATTATTCAAGTTTATTGATTTGTTAATCAATTGCTAGTGTCAATGTATCTTCAAAATCCTGTTTGACTGAAGAAATTTACCAAAATTTGGCATTTCAACACTACAATCTGCCAGATAAATGGATTTTGGAGCTGGAAATATTCATTATTCTTAAGAATTTTTCAAAATTTATATTTATTTTCTTAGTATGGTTAACAAAACAGAGCTGCCAGGCTTATTTATATCACAAATTTATCAAGTTTATTGATTTGTTAATCAATTGCTAGTGTCAATGTTTCTTCAAAACCCTGTTTGACTGAAGAAATTTACCAAAATTTGGCATTTCAACACGGGAATCTGCCAGATAAATGGATTTTGGAGCTGGAATTAATTCAAAATATATATTTATTTTCTTAGTGTGGTTAACAAAACAGAGCTGCCAGGCTTATTTATATCAATAAATATTCAAGTTTATTGATTTGTTAATCAATTGCTAGTGTCAATGTATCTTCAAAACCCTGTTTAACTGAAGAAATTTACCAAAATTTGGCATTTCAACACGGCAATCTGCCAGATAAATGGATTTTGGGGCTGGAATTAATTCTAAATATATATTTATTTTCTTATTGTGGTTAACAAAACAGAGCTGCCAGGCTTATTTATATCAATAATTATTCAAGTTTATTGATTTGTTAATCAATTGCTAGTGTCAATGTATCTTCAAAACCCTGTTTGACTGAAGAAATTTACCAAAATTTGGCATTTCAACACGCCAATCTCCCAGATATATGTATTTTGGAGCTGGAATTAAATCAAAACTTATATTTATTTTCCTAATGTGGTTAACAAAACAGAGCTGCCAGGCTTATTTATATGAATAATTCTTCAAGTTTATTGATTTGTTATCAATTGCTAGTGTCAATGTATCTTCAAAATCCTGTTTGACTGAAGAAATTTACCAAAATTTGTCATTTCAACACGGCAATCTGCTAGATAAATTGATTTTGGAGCTGGAATTAATTCAAAATTTATATTTATTTTCTTAGTGTGGTTAACAAAACAGAGCTGCCAGGCTTATTTATATGAATAATTATTCAAGTTTATTGATTTGTTAATCAATTGCTAGTGTCAATGTATCTTCAAAATCCTGTTTGACTGAAGAAATTTACCAAAATTTGGCATTTCAACACTACAATCTGCCAGATAAATGGATTTTGGAGCTGGAAATATTCATTATTCTTAAGAATTTTTCAAAATTTATATTTATTTTCTTAGTATGGTTAACAAAACAGAGCTGCCAGGCTTATTTATATCACAAATTTATCAAGTTTATTGATTTGTTAATCATTTGCTAGTGTCGATGTTTATTCAAAACCCTGTTTGACTGAAGAAATTTACCAAAATTTGGCATTTCAACACGACAATCTGCCAGATAAATGGATTTTGGAGCTGGATTTAATTCAAAATTTATATTTATTTTCTTAGTGTGGTTAACAAAACAGAGCTGCCAGGCTTATTTATATCACAAATTTATCAAGTTTATTGATTTGTTAATCAATTGCTAGTGTCAATGTTTATTCAAAACCCTGTTTGACTGAAGAAATTTACCAAAATTTGGCATTTCAACACGGCAATCTGCCAGATAAATGGATTTTGGAGCTGGAATTAATTCAAAATTTATATTTATTTTCTTAGTGTGGTTAACAAAACAGAGCTGCCAGGCTTATTCATATCAATAGTTATTCAAATTTATTGAATTGTTAATCAATTGCTAGTGTCAATGTATCTTCAAAACCCTGTTTGACTGAAGAAATTTACCAAAATTTGGCATTTCAACACGGCAATCTGCCAGATAAATGGATTTTGGAGCTGGAAATATTCATAATTCTTAAGAATTAATTCAAAATTTATATTTATTTTCTTAGTGTGGTTAACAAAACAGAGCTGCCAGGCTTATATATATGAATAATTATTCAAGTTTATTGATTTGTTAATCAATTGCTAGTGTCAATGTATCTTCAAAATCCTGTTTGACTGAAGAAATTTACCAAAATTTGGCATTTCAACACGACAATCTGCCAGATAAATGGATTTTGGAGCTGGATTTAATTCAAAATTTATATTTATTTTCTTAGTGTGGTTAACAAAACAGAGCTGCCAGGCTTATTTATATCACAAATTTATCAAGTTTATTGATTTGTTAATCAATTGCTAGTGTCAATGTTTATTCAAAACCCTGTTTGACTGAAGAAATTTACCAAAATTTGGCATTTCAACACGACAATCTGCCAGATAAATGGATTTTGGAGCTGGATTTAATTCAAAATTTATATTTATTTTCTTAGTGTGGTTAACAAAACAGAGCTGCCAGGCTTATTTATATCACAAATTTATCAAGTTTATTGATTTGTTAATCAATTGCTAGTGTCAATGTTTCTTCAAAACCCTGTTTGACTGAAGAAATTTACCAAAATTTGGCATTTCAACACGGGAATCTGCCAGATAAATGGATTTTGGAGCTGGAATTAATTCAAAATATATATTTATTTTCTTAGTGTGGTTAACAAAACAGAGCTGCCAGGCTTATTTATATCAATAAATATTCAAGTTTATTGATTTGTTAATCAATTGCTAGTGTCAATGTTTATTCAAAACCCTGTTTGACTGAAGAAATTTACCAAAATTTGGCATTTCAACACGGCAATCTGCCAGATAAATGGATTTTGGAGCTGGAATTAATTCAAAATTTATATTTATTTTCTTAGTGTGGTTAACAAAACAGAGCTGCCAGGCTTATTCATATCAATAGTTATTCAAATTTATTGAATTGTTAATCAATTGCTAGTGTCAATGTATCTTCAAAACCCTGTTTGACTGAAGAAATTTACCAAAATTTGGCATTTCAACACGGCAATCTGCCAGATAAATGGATTTTGGAGCTGGAAATATTCATAATTCTTAAGAATTAATTCAAAATTTATATTTATTTTCTTAGTGTGGTTAACAAAACAGAGCTGCCAGGCTTATATATATGAATAATTATTCAAGTTTATTGATTTGTTAATCAATTGCTAGTGTCAATGTATCTTCAAAATCCTGTTTGACTGAAGAAATTTACCAAAATTTGGCATTTCAACACGACAATCTGCCAGATAAATGGATTTTGGAGCTGGATTTAATTCAAAATTTATATTTATTTTCTTAGTGTGGTTAACAAAACAGAGCTGCCAGGCTTATTTATATCACAAATTTATCAAGTTTATTGATTTGTTAATCAATTGCTAGTGTCAATGTTTATTCAAAACCCTGTTTGACTGAAGAAATTTACCAAAATTTGGCATTTCAACACGACAATCTGCCAGATAAATGGATTTTGGAGCTGGATTTAATTCAAAATTTATATTTATTTTCTTAGTGTGGTTAACAAAACAGAGCTGCCAGGCTTATTTATATCACAAATTTATCAAGTTTATTGATTTGTTAATCAATTGCTAGTGTCAATGTTTCTTCAAAACCCTGTTTGACTGAAGAAATTTACCAAAATTTGGCATTTCAACACGGGAATCTGCCAGATAAATGGATTTTGGAGCTGGAATTAATTCAAAATATATATTTATTTTCTTAGTGTGGTTAACAAAACAGAGCTGCCAGGCTTATTTATATCAATAAATATTCAAGTTTATTGATTTGTTAATCAATTGCTAGTGTCAATGTATCTTCAAAACCCTGTTTGACTGTAGAAATTTACCAAAATTTGGCATTTCAAGACGGCAATCTGCCAGATAAATGGATTTTGGGGCTGGAATTAATTCTAAATATATATTTATTTTCTTATTGTGGTTAACAAAACAGAGCTGCCAGGCTTATTTATATCAATAATTATTCAAGTGTATTGATTTGTTAATCAATTGCTAGTGTCAATGTATCTTCAAAACCCTGTTTGACTGAAGAAATTTACCAAAATTTGGCATTTCAACACGGCAATCTCCCAGATATATGTATTTTGGAGCTGGAATTAAATCAAAACTTATATTTCTTTTCCTAATGTGGTTAACAAAACAGAGCTGCCAGGCTTATTTATATGAATAATTATTCAAGTTTATTGATTTGTTATCAATTGCTAGTGTCAATGTATCTTCAAAATCCTGTTTGACTGAAGAAATTTACCAAAATTTGTCATTTCAACACGGCAATCTGCTAGATAAATTGATTTTGGAGCTGGAATTAATTCAAAATTAATATTTATTTTCTTAGTGTGGTTAACAAAACAGAGCTGCCAGGCTTATTTATATGAATAATTATTCAAGTTTATTGATTTGTTAATCAATTGCTAGTGTCAATGTATCTTCAAAATCCTGTTTGACTGAAGAAATTTACCAAAATTTGGCATTTCAACACTACAATCTGCCAGATAAATGGATTTTGGAGCTGGAAATATTCATTATTCTTAAGAATTTTTCAAATTTTATATTTATTTTCTTAGTATGGTTAACAAAACAGAGCTGCCAGGCTTATTTATATCACAAATTTATCAAGTTTATTGATTTGTTAATCAATTGCTAGTGTCAATGTTTATTCAAAACCCTGTTTGACTGAAGAAATTTACCAAAATTTGGCATTTCAACACGACAATCTGCCAGATAAATGGATTTTGGAGCTGGATTTAATTCAAAATTTATATTTATTTTCTTAGTGTGGTTAACAAAACAGAGCTGCCAGGCTTATTTATATCACAAATTTATCGAGTTTATTGATTTGTTAATCAATTGCTAGTGTCAATGTTTATTCAAAACCCTGTTTGACTGAAGAAATTTACCAAAATTTGGCATTTCAACACGGCAATCTGCCAGATAAATGGATTTTGGAGCTGGATTTAATTCAAAATTTATATTTATTTTCTTAGTGTGGTTAACAAAACAGAGCTGCCAGGCTTATTTATATCACAAATTTATCAAGTTTATTGATTTGTTAATCAATTGCTAGTGTCAATGTTTATTCAAAACCCTGTTTGACTGAAGAAATTTACCAAAATTTGGCATTTCAACACGGCAATCTGCCAGATAAATGGATTTTGGAGCTGGTAATATTCAATATTCTTAAGAATTAATTCAAAATTTATATTTATTTTGTTAGTGTGGTTAACAAAACAGAGCTGCCAGGCTTATTTATATCAATAAATATTCAAGTTTATTGATTTGTTAATCAATTGTTAGTGTCAATGTATCTTCAAAACCCTGTTTGACTGAAGAAATTTACCAAAATTTGGCATTTTAACACGGCAATCTGCCAGAAAAATGGATTTTGGAGCTGGAATTAATTCAAAATATATATTTATTTTCTTATTGTGGTTAACAAAACAGAGCTGCCAGGCTTATTCATATCAATAATTATTCAAGTTTATTGAATTGTTAATCAATTGCTAGTGTCAATGTATCTTCAAAACCCTGTTTGACTGAAGAAATTTACCAAAATTTGGCATTTCAACACGGCAATCTGCCAGATAAATGGATTTTGGAGCTGGAATTAATTCAAAATATATATTTATTTTCTTATTGTGGTTAACAAAACAGAGCTGCCAGGCTTATTTATATCAATAATTATTCAAGTTTATTGATTTGTTAATCAATTGCTAGTGTCAATGTATCTTCAAAACCCTGTTTGACTGAAGAAATTTACCAAAATTTGGCATTTCAACACGGCAATCTGCCAGATATATGTATTTTGAAGCTGGAATTAATTCAAAATTTATATTTATTTTCCTAATGTGGTTAACAAAACAGAGCTGCCAGGCTTATTCATATCAATAATTATTCAAGTTTATTGAATTGTTAATCAATTGCTAGTGTCAATGTATCTTCAAAACCCTGTTTGACTGAAGAAATTTACCAAAATTTGGCATTTCAACACGGCAATCTGCTAGATAAATTGATTTTGGAGCTGGAATTAATTCAAAATATATATTTATTTTCTTATTGTGGTTAACAAAACAGAGCTGCCAGGCTTATTTATATAAATAATTATTCAAGTTTATTGATTTGTTAATCAATTGCTAGTGTCAATGTATATTCAAAATCCTGTTTGACTGAAGAAATTTACCAAAATTTGGCATTTCAACACTACAATCTGCCAGATAAATGGATTTTGGAGCTGGAAATATTCATTATTCTTAAGAATTTTTCAAAATTTATATTTATTTTCTTAGTATGGTTAACAAAACAGAGCTGCCAGGCTTATTTATATCACAAATTTATCAAGTTTATTGATTTGTTAATCAATTGCTAGTGTCAATGTTTCTTCAAAACCCTGTTTGACTGAAGAAATTTACCAAAATTTGGTATTTCAACACGGGAATCTGCCAGATAAATGGATTTTGGAGCTGGAATTAATTCAAAATATATATTTATTTTCTTAGTGTGGTTAACAAAACAGAGCTGCCAGGCTTATTTATATCAATAAATATTCAAGTTTATTGATTTGTTAATCAATTGCTAGTGTCAATGTATCTTCAAAACCCTGTTTGACTGAAGAAATTTACCAAAATTTGGCATTTCAACACGGCAATCTGCCAGATAAATGGATTTTGGGGCTGGAATTAATTCTAAATATATATTTATTTTCTTATTGTGGTTAACAAAACAGAGCTGCCAGGCTTATTTATATCAATAATTATTCAAGTTTATTGATTTGTTAATCAATTGCTAGTGTCAATGTATCTTCAAAACCCTGTTTGACTGAAGAAATTTACCAAAATTTGGCATTTCAACACGGCAATCTCCCAGATATATGTATTTTGGAGCTGGAATTAAATCAAAATTTATATTTATTTTCCTAATGTGGTTAACAAAACAGAGCTGCCAGGCTTATTTATATGAATAATTATTCAAGTTTATTGATTTGTTATCAATTGCTAGTGTCAATGTATCTTCAAAATCCTGTTTGACTGAAGAAATTTACCAAAATTTGTCATTTCAACACGGCAATCTGCTAGATAAATTGATTTTGGAGCTGGAATTAATTCAAAATTTATATTTATTTTCTTAGTGTGGTTAACAAAACAGAGCTGCCAGGCTTATTTATATGAATAATTATTTAAGTTTATTGATTTGTTAATCAATTGCTAGTGTCAATGTATCTTCAAAATCCTGTTTGACTGAAGAAATTTACCAAAATTTGGCATTTCAACACTACAATCTGCCAGATAAATGGATTTTGGAGCTGGAAATATTCATTATTCTTAAGAATTTTTCAAAATTTATATTTATTTTCTTAGTATGGTTAACAAAACAGAGCTGCCAGGCTTATTTATATCACAAATTTATCAAGTTTATTGATTTGTTAATCAATTGCTAGTGTCAATGTTTATTCAAAACCCTGTTTGACTGAAGAAATTTACCAAAATTTGGCATTTCAACACGACAATCTGCCAGATAAATGGATTTTGGGGCTGGAATTAATTCTAAATATATATTTATTTTCTTATTGTGGTTAACAAAACAGAGCTGCCAGGCTTATTTATATCAATAATTATTCAAGTTTATTGATTTGTTAATCAATTGCTAGTGTCAATGTATCTTCAAAACCCTGTTTGACTGAAGAAATTTACCAAAATTTGGCATTTCAACACGGCAATCTCCCAGATATATGTATTTTGGAGCTGGAATTAAATCAAAATTTATATTTATTTTCCTAATGTGGTTAACAAAACAGAGCTGCCAGGCTTATTTATATGAATAATTATTCAAGTTTATTGATTTGTTATCAATTGCTAGTGTCAATGTATCTTCAAAATCCTGTTTGACTGAAGAAATTTACCAAAATTTGTCATTTCAACACGGCAATCTGCTAGATAAATTGATTTTGGAGCTGGAATTAATTCAAAATTTATATTTATTTTCTTAGTGTGGTTAACAAAACAGAGCTGCCAGGCTTATTTATATGAATAATTATTTAAGTTTATTGATTTGTTAATCAATTGCTAGTGTCAATGTATCTTCAAAATCCTGTTTGACTGAAGAAATTTACCAAAATTTGGCATTTCAACACTACAATCTGCCAGATAAATGGATTTTGGAGCTGGAAATATTCATTATTCTTAAGAATTTTTCAAAATTTATATTTATTTTCTTAGTATGGTTAACAAAACAGAGCTGCCAGGCTTATTTATATCACAAATTTATCAAGTTTATTGATTTGTTAATCAATTGCTAGTGTCAATGTTTATTCAAAACCCTGTTTGACTGAAGAAATTTACCAAAATTTGGCATTTCAACACGACAATCTGCCAGATAAATGGATTTTGGAGCTGGATTTAATTCAAAATTTATATTTATTTTCTTAGTGTGGTTAACAAAACAGAGCTGCCAGGCTTATTTATATCACAAATTTATCGAGTTTATTGATTTGTTAATCAATTGCTAGTGTCAATGTTTATTCAAAACCCTGTTTGACTGAAGAAATTTACCAAAATTTGGCATTTCAACACGACAATCTGCCAGATATATGTATTTTGGAGCTGGAATTAATTCTAAATATATATTTATTTTCTTAGTGTGGTTAACAAAACAGAGCTGCCAGGCTTATTTATATCACAAATTTATCAAGTTTATTGATTTGTTAATCAATTGCTAGTGTCAATGTTTATTCAAAACCCTGTTTGACTGAAGAAATTTACCAAAATTTGGCATTTCAACACGGCAATCTGCCAGATAAATGGATTTTGGAGCTGGTAATATTCAATATTCTTAAGAATTAATTCAAAATTTATATTTATTTTGTTAGTGTGGTTAACAAAACAGAGCTGCCAGGCTTATTTATATCAATAAATATTCAAGTTTATTGATTTGTTAATCAATTGTTAGTGTCAATGTATCTTCAAAACCCTGTTTGACTGAAGAAATTTACCAAAATTTGGCATTTTAACACGGCAATCTGCCAGAAAAATGGATTTTGGAGCTGGAATTAATTCAAAATATATATTTATTTTCTTATTGTGGTTAACAAAACAGAGCTGCCAGGCTTATTCATATCAATAATTATTCAAGTTTATTGAATTGTTAATCAATTGCTAGTGTCAATGTATCTTCAAAACCCTGTTTGACTGAAGAAATTTACCAAAATTTGGCATTTCAACACGGCAATCTGCCAGATAAATGGATTTTGGAGCTGGAATTAATTCAAAATATATATTTATTTTCTTATTGTGGTTAACAAAACAGAGCTGCCAGGCTTATTTATATCAATAATTATTCAAGTTTATTGATTTGTTAATCAATTGCTAGTGTCAATGTATCTTCAAAACCCTGTTTGACTGAAGAAATTTACCAAAATTTGGCATTTCAACACGGCAATCTGCCAGATATATGTATTTTGAAGCTGGAATTAATTCAAAATTTATATTTATTTTCCTAATGTGGTTAACAAAACAGAGCTGCCAGGCTTATTCATATCAATAATTATTCAAGTTTATTGAATTGTTAATCAATTGCTAGTGTCAATGTATCTTCAAAACCCTGTTTGACTGAAGAAATTTACCAAAATTTGGCATTTCAACACGGCAATCTGCTAGATAAATTGATTTTGGAGCTGGAATTAATTCAAAATATATATTTATTTTCTTATTGTGGTTAACAAAACAGAGCTGCCAGGCTTATTTATATAAATAATTATTCAAGTTTATTGAATTGTTAATCAATTGCTAGTGTCAATGTATCTTCAAAATCCTGTTTGACTGAAGAAATTTACCAAAATTTGGCATTTCAACACTACAATCTGCCAGATAAATGGATTTTGGAGCTGGAAATATTCATTATTCTTAAGAATTTTTCAAAATTTATATTTATTTTCTTAGTATGGTTAACAAAACAGAGCTGCCAGGCTTATTTATATCACAAATTTATCAAGTTTATTGATTTGTTAATCAATTGCTAGTGTCAATGTTTATTCAAAACCCTGTTTGACTGAAGAAATTTACCAAAATTTGGCATTTCAACACGACAATCTGCCAGATAAATGGATTTTGGAGCTGGATTTAATTCAAAATTTATATTTATTTTCTTAGTGTGGTTAACAAAACAGAGCTGCCAGGCTTATTTATATCACAAATTTATCGAGTTTATTGATTTGTTAATCAATTGCTAGTGTCAATGTTTATTCAAAACCCTGTTTGACTGAAGAAATTTACCAAAATTTGACATTTCAACACGACAATCTGCCAGATAAATGGATTTTGGAGCTGGATTTAATTCAAAATTTATATTTATTTTCTTAGTGTGGTTAACAAAACAGAGCTGCCAGGCTTATTTATATCACAAATTTATCAAGTTTATTGATTTGTTAATCAATTGCTAGTGTCAATGTTTCTTCAAAACCCTGTTTGACTGAAGAAATTTACCAAAATTTGGCATTTCAACACGGGAATCTGCCAGATAAATGGATTTTGGAGCTGGAATTAATTCAAAATATATATTTATTTTCTTAGTGTGGTTAACAAAACAGAGCTGCCAGGCTTATTTATATCAATAAATATTCAAGTTTATTGATTTGTTATCAATTGCTAGTGTCAATGTATCTTCAAAATCCTGTTTGACTGAAGAAATTTACCAAAATTTGGCATTTCAACACTACAATCTGCCAGATAAATGGATTTTGGAGCTGGAAATATTCATTATTCTTAAGAATTTTTCAAAATTTATATTTATTTTCTTAGTATGGTTAACAAAACAGAGCTGCCAGGCTTATTTATATCACAAATTTATCAAGTTTATTGATTTGTTAATCAATTGCTAGTGTCAATGTTTCTTCAAAACCCTGTTTGACTGAAGAAATTTACCAAAATTTGGCATTTCAACACGGGAATCTGCCAGATAAATGGATTTTGGAGCTGGAATTAATTCAAAATATATATTTATTTTCTTAGTGTGGTTAACAAAACAGAGCTGCCAGGCTTATTTATATCAATAAATATTCAAGTTTATTGATTTGTTAATCAATTGTTAGTGTCAATGTATCTTCAAAACCCTGTTTGACTGAAGAAATTTACCAAAATTTGGCATTTTAACACGGCAATCTGCCAGATAAATGGATTTTGGAGCTGGAATTAATTCAAAATATATATTTATTTTCTTATTGTGGTTAACAAAACAGAGCTGCCAGGCTTATTCATATCAATAATTATTCAAGTTTATTGAATTGTTAATCAATTGCTAGTGTCAATGTATCTTCAAAACCCTGTTTGACTGAAGAAATTTACCAAAATTTGGCATTTCAACACGGCAATCTGCCAGATAAATGGATTTTGGAGCTGGAATTAATTCAAAATATATATTTATTTTCTTATTGTGGTTAACAAAACAGAGCTGCCAGGCTTATTTATATCAATAATTATTCAAGTTTATTGATTTGTTAATCAATTGCTAGTGTCAATGTATCTTCAAAACCCTGTTTGACTGAAGAAATTTACCAAAATTTGGCATTTCAACACGGCAATCTGCCAGATATATGTATTTTGGAGCTGGAATTAATTCAAAATTTAAATTTATTTTCCTAATGTGGTTAACAAAACAGAGCTGCCAGGCTTATTCATATCAATAATTATTCAAGTTTATTGAATTGTTAATCAATTGCTAGTGTTAATGTATCTTCAAAACCCTGTTTGACTGAAGAAATTTACCAAAATTTGGCATTTCAACACGGCAATCTGCTAGATAAATTGATTTTGGAGCTGGAATTAATTCAAAATATATATTTATTTTCTTATTGTGGTTAACAAAACAGAGCTGCCAGGCTTATTTATATAAATAATTATTCAAGTTTATTGATTTGTTAATCAATTGCTAGTGTCAATGTATCTTCAAAATCCTGTTTGACTGAAGAAATTTACCAAAATTTGGCATTTCAACACTACAATCTGCCAGATAAATGGATTTTGGAGCTGGAAATATTCATTATTCTTAAGAATTTTTCAAAATTTATATTTATTTTCTTAGTATGGTTAACAAAACAGAATTGCCAGGCTTATTTATATCACAAATTTATCAAGTTTATTGATTTGTTAATCAATTGCTAGTGTCAATGTTTCTTCAAAACCCTGTTTGACTGAAGAAATTTACCAAAATTTGGCATTTCAACACGGGAATCTGCCAGATAAATGGATTTTGGAGCTGGAATTAATTCAAAATATATATTTATTTTCTTAGTGTGGTTAACAAAACAGAGCTGCCAGGCTTATTTATATCAATAAATATTCAAGTTTATTGATTTGTTATCAATTGCTTGTGTCAATGTATCTTCAAAATCCTGTTTGACTGAAGAAATTTACCAAAATTTGGCATTTCAACATGGCAATCTGCCAGATAAATGGATTTTGGGGCTGGAATTAATTCTAAATATATATTTATTTTCTTATTGTGGTTAACAAAACAGAGCTGCCAGGCTTATTTATATCAATAATTATTCAAGTTTATTGATTTGTTAATCAATTGCTAGTGTCAATGTATCTTCAAAACCCTGTTTGACTGAAGAAATTTAACAAAATTTGGCATTTCAACACGCCAATCTCCCAGATATATGTATTTTGGAGCTGGAATTAAATCAAAATTTATATTTATTTTCCTAATGTGGTTAACAAAACAGAGCTGCCAGGCTTATTTATATGAATAATTATTCAAGTTTATTGATTTGTTATCAATTGCTAGTGTCAATGTATCTTCAAAATCCTGTTTGACTGAAGAAATTTACCAAAATTTGTCATTTCAACACGGCAATCTGCTAGATAAATTGATTTTGGAGCTGGAATTAATTCAAAATTTATATTTATTTTCTTAGTGTGGTTAACAAAACAGAGCTGCCAGGCTTATTTATATGAATAATTATTCAAGTTTATTGATTTGTTAATCAATTGCTAGTGTCAATGTATCTTCAAAATCCTGTTTGACTGAAGAAATTTACCAAAATTTGGCATTTCAACACTACAATCTGCCAGATAAATGGATTTTGGAGCTGGAAATATTCATTATTCTTAAGAATTTTTCAAAATTTATATTTATTTTCTTAGTATGGTTAACAAAACAGAGCTGCCAGGCTTATTTATATCACATATTTATCAAGTTTATTGATTTGTTAATCAATTGCTAGTGTCAATGTTTATTCAAAACCCTGTTTGACTGAAGAAATTTACCAAAATTTGGCATTTCAACACGGCAATCTGCTAGATAAATTGATTTTGGAGCTGGAATTAATTCAAAATATATATTTATTTTCTTATTGTGGTTAACAAAACAGAGCTGCCAGGCTTATTTATATAAATAATTATTCAAGTTTATTGATTTGTTAATCAATTGCTAGTGTCAATGTATCTTCAAAATCCTGTTTGACTGAAGAAATTTACCAAAATTTGGCATTTCAACACTACAATCTGCCAGATAAATGGATTTTGGAGCTGGAAATATTCATTATTCTTAAGAATTTTTCAAAATTTATATTTATTTTCTTAGTATGGGTAACAAAACAGAGCTGCCAGGCTTATTTATATCACAAATTTATCAAGTTTATTGATTTGTTAATCAATTGCTAGTGTCAATGTTTCTTCAAAACCCTGTTTGACTGAAGAAATTTACCAAAATTTGGCATTTCAACACGGGAATCTGCCAGATAAATGGATTTTGGAGCTGGAATTAATTCAAAATATATATTTATTTTCTTAGTGTGGTTAACAAAACAGAGCTGCCAGGCTTATTTATATCAATAAATATTCAAGTTTATTGATTTGTTAATCAATTGTTAGTGTCAATGTATCTTCAAAACCCTGTTTGACTGAAGAAATTTACCAAAATTTGGCATTTTAACACGGCAATCTGCCAGATAAATGGATTTTGGAGCTGGAATTAATTCAAAATATATATTTATTTTCTTATTGTGGTTAACAAAACAGAGCTGCCAGGCTTATTCATATCAATAATTATTCAAGTTTATTGAATTGTTAATCAATTGCTAGTGTCAATGTATCTTCAAAACCCTGTTTGACTGAAGAAATTTACCAAAATTTGGCATTTCAACACGGCAATCTGCCAGATAAATGGATTTTGGAGCTGGAATTAATTCAAAATATATATTTATTTTCTTATTGTGGTTAACAAAACAGAGCTGCCAGGCTTATTTATATCAATAATTATTCAAGTTTATTGATTTGTTAATCAATTGCTAGTGTCAATGTATCTTCAAAACCCTGTTTGACTGAAGAAATTTACCAAAATTTGGCATTTCAACACGGCAATCTGCCAGATATATGTATTTTGGAGCTGGAATTAATTCAAAATTTAAATTTATTTTCCTAATGTGGTTAACAAAACAGAGCTGCCAGGCTTATTCATATCAATAATTATTCAAGTTTATTGAATTGTTAATCAATTGCTAGTGTTAATGTATCTTCAAAACCCTGTTTGACTGAAGAAATTTACCAAAATTTGGCATTTCAACACGGCAATCTGCTAGATAAATTGATTTTGGAGCTGGAATTAATTCAAAATATATATTTATTTTCTTATTGTGGTTAACAAAACAGAGCTGCCAGGCTTATTTATATAAATAATTATTCAAGTTTATTGATTTGTTAATCAATTGCTAGTGTCAATGTATCTTCAAAATCCTGTTTGACTGAAGAAATTTACCAAAATTTGGCATTTCAACACTACAATCTGCCAGATAAATGGATTTTGGAGCTGGAAATATTCATTATTCTTAAGAATTTTTCAAAATTTATATTTATTTTCTTAGTATGGTTAACAAAACAGAATTGCCAGGCTTATTTATATCACAAATTTATCAAGTTTATTGATTTGTTAATCAATTGCTAGTGTCAATGTTTCTTCAAAACCCTGTTTGACTGAAGAAATTTACCAAAATTTGGCATTTCAACACGGGAATCTGCCAGATAAATGGATTTTGGAGCTGGAATTAATTCAAAATATATATTTATTTTCTTAGTGTGGTTAACAAAACAGAGCTGCCAGGCTTATTTATATCAATAAATATTCAAGTTTATTGATTTGTTATCAATTGCTTGTGTCAATGTATCTTCAAAATCCTGTTTGACTGAAGAAATTTACCAAAATTTGGCATTTCAACATGGCAATCTGCCAGATAAATGGATTTTGGGGCTGGAATTAATTCTAAATATATATTTATTTTCTTATTGTGGTTAACAAAACAGAGCTGCCAGGCTTATTTATATCAATAATTATTCAAGTTTATTGATTTGTTAATCAATTGCTAGTGTCAATGTATCTTCAAAACCCTGTTTGACTGAAGAAATTTAACAAAATTTGGCATTTCAACACGCCAATCTCCCAGATATATGTATTTTGGAGCTGGAATTAAATCAAAATTTATATTTATTTTCCTAATGTGGTTAACAAAACAGAGCTGCCAGGCTTATTTATATGAATAATTATTCAAGTTTATTGATTTGTTATCAATTGCTAGTGTCAATGTATCTTCAAAATCCTGTTTGACTGAAGAAATTTACCAAAATTTGTCATTTCAACACGGCAATCTGCTAGATAAATTGATTTTGGAGCTGGAATTAATTCAAAATTTATATTTATTTTCTTAGTGTGGTTAACAAAACAGAGCTGCCAGGCTTATTTATATGAATAATTATTCAAGTTTATTGATTTGTTAATCAATTGCTAGTGTCAATGTATCTTCAAAATCCTGTTTGACTGAAGAAATTTACCAAAATTTGGCATTTCAACACTACAATCTGCCAGATAAATGGATTTTGGAGCTGGAAATATTCATTATTCTTAAGAATTTTTCAAAATTTATATTTATTTTCTTAGTATGGTTAACAAAACAGAGCTGCCAGGCTTATTTATATCACATATTTATCAAGTTTATTGATTTGTTAATCAATTGCTAGTGTCAATGTTTATTCAAAACCCTGTTTGACTGAAGAAATTTACCAAAATTTGGCATTTCAACACGGCAATCTGCTAGATAAATTGATTTTGGAGCTGGAATTAATTCAAAATATATATTTATTTTCTTATTGTGGTTAACAAAACAGAGCTGCCAGGCTTATTTATATAAATAATTATTCAAGTTTATTGATTTGTTAATCAATTGCTAGTGTCAATGTATCTTCAAAATCCTGTTTGACTGAAGAAATTTACCAAAATTTGGCATTTCAACACTACAATCTGCCAGATAAATGGATTTTGGAGCTGGAAATATTCATTATTCTTAAGAATTTTTCAAAATTTATATTTATTTTCTTAGTATGGTTAACAAAACAGAGCTGCCAGGCTTATTTATATCACAAATTTATCAAGTTTATTGATTTGTTAATCAATTGCTAGTGTCAATGTTTCTTCAAAACCCTGTTTGACTGAAGAAATTTACCAAAATTTGGCATTTCAACACGGGAATCTGCCAGATAAATGGATTTTGGAGCTGGAATTAATTCAAAATATATATTTATTTTCTTAGTGTGGTTAACAAAACAGAGCTGCCAGGCTTATTTATATCAATAAATATTCAAGTTTATTGATTTGTTATCAATTGCTAGTGTCAATGTATCTTCAAAATCCTGTTTGACTGAAGAAATTTACCAAAATTTGGCATTTCAACACTACAATCTGCCAGATAAATGGATTTTGGAGCTGGAAATATTCATTATTCTTAAGAATTTTTCAAAATTTATATTTATTTTCTTAGTATGGTTAACAAAACAGAGCTGCCAGGCTTATTTATATCACAAATTTATCAAGTTTATTGATTTGTTAATCAATTGCTAGTGTCAATGTTTCTTCAAAACCCTGTTTGACTGAAGAAATTTACCAAAATTTGGCATTTCAACACGGGAATCTGCCAGATAAATGGATTTTGGAGCTGGAATTAATTCAAAATATATATTTATTTTCTTATTGTGGTTAACAAAACAGAGCTGCCAGGCTTATTTATATCAATAATTATTCAAGTTTATTGATTTGTTAATCAATTGCTAGTGTCAATGTATCTTCAAAACCCTGTTTGACTGAAGAAATTTACCAAAATTTGGCATTTCAACACGGCAATCTGCCAGATATATGTATTTTGGAGCTGGAATTAATTCAAAATTTAAATTTATTTTCCTAATGTGGTTAACAAAACAGAGCTGCCAGGCTTATTCATATCAATAATTATTCAAGTTTATTGAATTGTTAATCAATTGCTAGTGTTAATGTATCTTCAAAACCCTGTTTGACTGAAGAAATTTACCAAAATTTGGCATTTCAACACGGCAATCTGCTAGATAAATTGATTTTGGAGCTGGAATTAATTCAAAATATATATTTATTTTCTTATTGTGGTTAACAAAACAGAGCTGCCAGGCTTATTTATATAAATAATTATTCAAGTTTATTGATTTGTTAATCAATTGCTAGTGTCAATGTATCTTCAAAATCCTGTTTGACTGAAGAAATTTACCAAAATTTGGCATTTCAACACTACAATCTGCCAGATAAATGGATTTTGGAGCTGGAAATATTCATTATTCTTAAGAATTTTTCAAAATTTATATTTATTTTCTTAGTATGGTTAACAAAACAGAGCTGCCAGGCTTATTTATATCACAAATTTATCAAGTTTATTGATTTGTTAATCAATTGCTAGTGTCAATGTTTCTTCAAAACCCTGTTTGACTGAAGAAATTTACCAAAATTTGGCATTTCAACACGGGAATCTGCCAGATAAATGGATTTTGGAGCTGGAATTAATTCAAAATATATATTTATTTTCTTAGTGTGGTTAACAAAACAGAGCTGCCAGGCTTATTTATATCAATAAATATTCAAGTTTATTGATTTGTTATCAATTGCTAGTGTCAATGTATCTTCAAAATCCTGTTTGACTGAAGAAATTTACCAAAATTTGGCATTTCAACACGGCAATCTGCCAGATAAATGGATTTTGGGGCTGGAATTAATTCTAAATATATATTTATTTTCTTATTGTGGTTAACAAAACAGAGCTACCAGGCTTATTTATATCAATAATTATTCAAGTTTATTGATTTGTTAATCAATTGCTAGTGTCAATGTATCTTCAAAACCCTGTTTGACTGAAGAAATTTAACAAAATTTGGCATTTCAACACGGCAATCTCCCAGATATATGTATTTTGGAGCTGGAATTAAATCAAAATTTATATTTATTTTCCTAATGTGGTTAACAAAACAGAGCTGCCAGGCTTATTTATATGAATAATTATTCAAGTTTATTGATTTGTTATCAATTGCTAGTGTCAATGTATCTTCAAAATCCTGTTTGACTGAAGAAATTTACCAAAATTTGTCATTTCAACACGGCAATCTGCTAGATAAATTGATTTTGGAGCTGGAATTAATTCAAAATTTATATTTATTTTCTTAGTGTGGTTAACAAAACAGAGCTGCCAGGCTTATTTATATGAATAATTATTCAAGTTTATTGATTTGTTAATCAATTGCTAGTGTCAATGTATCTTCAAAATCCTGTTTGACTGAAGAAATTTACCAAAATTTGGCATTTCAACACTACAATCTGCCAGATAAATGGATTTTGGAGCTGGAAATATTCATTATTCTTAAGAATTTTTCAAAATTTATATTTATTTTCTTAGTATGGTTAACAAAACAGAGCTGCCAGGCTTATTTATATCACATATTTATCAAGTTTATTGATTTGTTAATCAATTGCTAGTGTCAATGTTTATTCAAAACCCTGTTTGACTGAAGAAATTTACCAAAATTTGGCATTTCAACACGGCAATCTGCTAGATAAATTGATTTTGGAGCTGGAATTAATTCAAAATATATATTTATTTTCTTATTGTGGTTAACAAAACAGAGCTGCCAGGCTTATTTATATAAATAATTATTCAAGTTTATTGATTTGTTAATCAATTGCTAGTGTCAATGTATCTTCAAAATCCTGTTTGACTGAAGAAATTTACCAAAATTTGGCATTTCAACACTACAATCTGCCAGATAAATGGATTTTGGAGCTGGAAATATTCATTATTCTTAAGAATTTTTCAAAATTTATATTTATTTTCTTAGTATGGTTAACAAAACAGAGCTGCCAGGCTTATTTATATCACAAATTTATCAAGTTTATTGATTTGTTAATCAATTGCTAGTGTCAATGTTTCTTCAAAACCCTGTTTGACTGAAGAAATTTACCAAAATTTGGCATTTCAACACGACAATCTGCCAGATAAATGGATTTTGGAGCTGGAATTAATTCAAAATATATATTTATTTTCTTAGTGTGGTTAACAAAACAGAGCTGCCAGGCTTATTTATATCAATAAATATTCAAGTTTATTGATTTGTTATCAATTGCTAGTGTCAATGTATCTTCAAAATCCTGTTTGACTGAAGAAATTTACCAAAATTTGGCATTTCAACACTACAATCTGCCAGATAAATGTATTTTGGAGCTGGAAATATTCATTATTCTTAAGAATTTTTCAAAATTTATATTTATTTTCTTAGTATGGTTAACAAAACAGAGCTGCCAGGCTTATTTATATCACAAATTTATCAAGTTTATTGATTTGTTATCAATTGCTAGTGTCAATGTATCTTCAAAATCCTGTTTGACTGAAGAAATTTACCAAAATTTGGCATTTCAACACGGCAATCTGCCAGATAAATGGATTTTGGGGCTGGAATTAATTCTAAATATATATTTATTTTCTTATTGTGGTTAACAAAACAGAGCTGCCAGGCTTATTTATATCAATAATTATTCAAGTTTATTGATTTGTTAATCAATTGCTAGTGTCAATGTATCTTCAAAACCCTGTTTGACTAAAGAAATTTAACAAAATTTGGCATTTCAACACGGCAATCTCCCAGATATATGTATTTTGGAGCTGGAATTAAATCAAAATTTATATTTATTTTCCTAATGTGGTTAACAAAACAGAGCTGCCAGGCTTATTTATATGAATAATTATTCAAGTTTATTGATTTGTTATCAATTGCTAGTGTCAATGTATCTTCAAAATCCTGTTTGACTGAAGAAATTTACCAAAATTTGTCATTTCAACACGGCAATCTGCTAGATAAATTGATTTTGGAGCTGGAATTAATTCAAAATTTATATTTATTTTCTTAGTGTGGTTAACAAAACAGAGCTGCCAGGCTTATTTATATGAATAATTATTCAAGTTTATTGATTTGTTAATCAATTGCTAGTGTCAATGTATCTTCAAAATCCTGTTTGACTGAAGAAATTTACCAAAATTTGGCATTTCAACACTACAATCTGCCAGATAAATGGATTTTGGAGCTGGAAATATTCATTATTCTTAAGAATTTTTCAAAATTTATATTTATTTTCTTAGTATGGTTAACAAAACAGAGCTGCCAGGCTTATTTATATCACAAATTTATCAAGTTTATTGATTTGTTAATCAATTGCTAGTGTCAATGTTTATTCAAAACCCTGTTTGACTGAAGAAATTTACCAAAATTTGGCATTTCAACACGGCAATCTGCCAGATAAATGGATTTTGGAGCTGGTAATATTCATTATTCTTAAGAATTAATTCAAAATTTATATTTATTTTGTTAGTGTGGTTAACAAAACAGAGCTGCCAGGCTTATTTATATCAATAAATATTCAAGTTTATTGATTTGTTAATCAATTGTTAGTGTCAATGTATTTTCAAAACCCTGTTTGACTGAAGAAATTTACCAAAATTTGGCATTTTAACACGGCAATCTGCCAGATAAATGGATTTTGGAGCTGGATTTAATTCAAAATTTATATTTATTTTCTTAGTGTGGTTAACAAAACATAGCTGCCAGGCTTATTTATATCACAAATTTATCAAGTTTATTGATTTGTTAATCAATTGCTAGTGTCAATGTTTATTCAAAACCCTGTTTGACTGAAGAAATTTACCAAAATTTGGCATTTCAACACGGCAATCTGCCAGATAAATGGATTTTGGAGCTGGTAATATTCATTATTCTTAAGAATTAATTCAAAATTTATATTTATTTTGTTAGTGTGGTTAACAAAACAGAGCTGCCAGGCTTATTTATATCAATAAATATTCAAGTTTATTGATTTGTTAATCAATTGTTAGTGTCAATGTATCTTCAAAACCCTGTTTGACTGAAGAAATTTACCAAAATTTGGCATTTTAACACGGCAATCTGCCAGATAAATGGATTTTGGAGCTGGAATTAATTCAAAATATATATTTATTTTCTTATTGTGGTTAGCAAAACAGAGCTGCCAGGCTTATTCATATCAATAATTATTCAAGTTTATTGAATTGTTAATCAATTGCTAGTGTCAATGTATCTTCAAAACCCTGTTTGACTGAAGAAATTTACCAAAATTTGGCATTTCAACACGGCAATCTGCCAGATAAATGGATTTTGGAGCTGGAATTAATTCAAAATATATATTTATTTTCTTATTGTGGTTAACAAAACAGAGCTGCCAGGCTTATTTATATCAATAATTATTCAAGTTTATTGATTTGTTAATCAATTGCTAGTGTCAATGTATCTTCAAAACCCTGTTTGACTGAAGAAATTTACCAAAATTTGGCATTTCAACACGGCAATCTGCCAGATATATGTATATTGGAGCTGGAATTAATTCAAAATTTATATTTATTTTCCTAATGTGGTTAACAAAACAGAGCTGCCAGGCTTATTCATATCAATAATTATTCAAGTTTATTGAATTGTTAATCAATTGCTAGTGTCAATGTATCTTCAAAACCCTGTTTGACTGAAGAAATTTACCAAAATTTGGCATTTCAACACGGCAATCTGCTAGATAAATTGATTTTGGAGCTGGAATTAATTCAAAATATATATTTATTTTCTTATTGTGGTTAACAAAACAGAGCTGCCAGGCTTATTTATATAAATAATTATTCAAGTTTATTGATTTGTTAATCAATTGCTAGTGTCAATGTATCTTCAAAATCCTGTTTGACTGAAGAAATTTACCAAAATTTGGCATTTCAACACTACAATCTGCCAGATAAATGGATTTTGGAGCTGGAAATATTCATTATTCTTAAGAATTTTTCAAAATTTATATTTATTTTCTTAGTATGGTTAACAAAACAGAGCTGCCAGGCTTATTTATATCACAAATTTATCAAGTTTATTGATTTGTTAATCAATTGCTAGTGTCAATGTTTCTTCAAAACCCTGTTTGACTGAAGAAATTTACCAAAATTTGGCATTTCAACACGGCAATCTGCCAGATAAATGGATTTTGGAGCTGGAATTAATTCAAAATATATATTTATTTTCTTATTGTGGTTAACAAAACAGAGCTGCCAGGCTTATTTATATCAATAATTATTCAAGTTTATTGATTTGTTAATCAATTGCTAGTGTCAATGTATCTTCAAAACCCTGTTTGACTGAAGAAATTTACCAAAATTTGGCATTTCAACACGGCAATCTCCCAGATATATGTATTTTGGAGCTGGAATTAAATCAAAATTTATATTTATTTTCCTAATGTGGTTAACAAAACAGAGCTGCCAGGCTTATTTATATGAATAATTATTCAAGTTTATTGATTTGTTAATCAATTGCTAGTGTCAATGTATCTTCAAAACCCTGTTTGACTGAAGAAATTTACCAAAATTTGGCATTTCAACACGGCAATCTCCCAGATATATGTATTTTGGAGCTGGAATTAAATCAAAATTTATATTTATTTTCCTAATGTGGTTAACAAAACAGAGCTGCCAGGTTTATTTATGTGATTAATTATTCAAGTTTATTGATTTGTTATCAATTGCTAGTGTCAATGTATCTTCAAAATCCTGTTTGACTGAAGAAATTTACCAAAATTTGTCATTTCAACACGGCAATCTGCTAGATAAATTGATTTTGGAGCTGGAATTAATTCAAAATTTATATTTATTTTCTTAGTGTGGTTAACAAAACAGAGCTGCCAGGCTTATTTATATGAATAATTATTCAAGTTTATTGATTTGTTAATCAATTGCTAGTGTCAATGTATCTTCAAAATCCTGTTTGACTGAAGAAATTTACCAAAATTTGGCATTTCAACACTACAATCTGCCAGATAAATGGATTTTGGAGCTGGAAATATTCATTATTCTTAAGAATTTTTCAAAATTTATATTTATTTTCTTAGTATGGTTAACAAAACAGAGCTGCCAGGCTTATTTATATCACAAATTTATCAAGTTTATTGATTTGTAAATCAATTGCTAGTGTCAATGTTTATTCAAAACCCTGTTTGACTGAAGAAATTTACCAAAATTTGGCATTTCAACACGACAATCTGCCAGATAAATGGATTTTGGAGCTGGTAATATTCATTATTCTTAAGAATTAATTCAAAATTTATATTTATTTTGTTAGTGTGGTTAACAAAACAGAGCTGCCAGGCTTATTTATATCAATAAATATTCAAGTTTATTGATTTGTTAATCAATTGTTAGTGTCAATGTATCTTCAAAACCCTGTTTGACTGAAGAAATTTACCAAAATTTGGCATTTTAACACGGCAATCTGCCAGATAAATGGATTTTGGAGCTGGAATTAATTCAAAATATATATTTATTTTCTTATTGTGGTTAACAAAACAGAGCTGCCAGGCTTATTCATATCAATAATTATTCAAGTTTATTGAATTGTTAATCAATTGCTAGTTTCAATGTATCTTCAAAACCCTGTTTGACTGAAGAAATTTACCAAAATTTGGCATTTCAACACGGCAATCTGCCAGATAAATGGATTTTGGAGCTGGAATTAATTCAAAATATATATTTATTTTCTTATTGTGGTTAACAAAACAGAGCTGCCAGGCTTATTTATATCAATAATTATTCAAGTTTATTGATTTGTTAATCAATTGCTAGTGTCAATGTATCTTCAAAACCCTGTTTGACTGAAGAAATTTACCAAAATTTGGCATTTCAACACGGCAATCTGCCAGATATATGTATTTTGGAGCTGGAATTAATTCAAAATTTATATTTATTTTCCTAATGTGGTTAACAAAACAGAGCTGCCAGGCTTATTCATATCAATAATTATTCAAGTTTATTGAATTGTTAATCAATTGCTAGTGTCAATGTATCTTCAAAACCCTGTTTGACTGAAGAAATTTACCAAAATTTGGCATTTCAACACGGCAATCTGCTAGATAAATTGATTTTGGAGTTGGAATTAATTCAAAATATATATTTATTTTCTTATTGTGGTTAACAGAACAGAGCTGCCAGGCTTATTTATATCAATAATTATTCAAGTTTATTGATTTGTTAATCAATTGCTAGTGTCAATGTATCTTCAAAACTCTGTTTGACTGACGAAATTTACCAAAATTTGGCATTTCAACACGGCAATCTGCCAGATATATGTATTTTGGAGCTGGAATTAATTCAAAATTTATATTTATTTTCCTAATGTGGTTAACAAAACAGAGCTGCCAGGCTTATTTATATGAATAATTATTCAAGTTTATTGATTTGTTATCAATTGCTAGTGTCAATGTATCTTCAAAATCCTGTTTGACTGAAGAAATTTACCAAAATTTGGCATTTCAACACGGCAATCTGCTAGATATATTGATTTTGGAGCTGGAATTAATTCAAAATTTATATTTATTTTCTTAGTGTGGTTAACAAAACAGAGCTGCCAGGCTTATTTATATGAATAATTATTCAAGTTTATTGATTTGTTAATCAATTGCTAGTGTCAATGTATCTTCAAAATCCTGTTTGACTGAAGAAATTTACCAAAATTTGGCATTTCAACACTACAATCTGCCAGATAAATGGATTTTGGAGCTGGAAATATTCATTATTCTTAAGAATTTTTCAAAATTTATATTTATTTTCTTAGTATGGTTAACAAAACAGAGCTGCCAGGCTTATTTATATCACAAATTTATCAAGTTTATTGATTTGTTAATCAATTGCTAGTGTCAATGTTTATTCAAAACCCTGTTTGACTGAAGAAATTTACCAAAATTTGGCATTTAAACACGGCAATCTGCCAGATATATGTATTTTGGAGCTGGAATTAATTCAAAATTTATATTTATTTTCTTAATGTGGTTAACAAAACAGAGCTGCCAGGCTTATTCATATCAATAATTATTCAAGTTTATTGAATTGTTAATCAATTGCTAGTGTCAATGTATCTTCAAAACCCTGTTTGACTGAAGAAATTTACCAAAATTTGGCATTTCAACACGGCAATTTGCCAGATAAATGGATTTTGGAGCTGGAATTAATTCAAAATATATATTTATTTTCTTATTGTGGTTAACAAAACAGAGCTGCCAGGCTTATTTATATCACAAATTTATCAAGTTTATTGATTTGTTAATCAATTGCTAGTGTCAATGTATCTTCAAAACCCTGTTTGACTGAAGAAATTTACCAAAATTTGGCATTTCAACACGGCAATCTGCCAGATAAATGGATTTTGGAGCTGGAAATATTCATTATTCTTAAGAATTTTTCAAAATTTATATTTATTTTCTTAGTATGGTTAACAAAAGAGAGCTGCCAGGCTTATTTATATCACAAATTTATCAAGTTTATTGATTTGTTAATCAATTGCTAGTGTCAATGTTTCTTCAAAACCCTGTTTGACTGAAGAAATTTACCAAAATTTGGCATTTCAACACGGCAATCTGCCAGATAAATGGATTTTGGAGCTGGAATTAATTCAAAATATATATTTATTTTCTTATTGTGGTTAACAAAACAGAGCTGCCAGGCTTATTTATATCAATAATTATTCAAGTTTATTGATTTGTTAATCAATTGCTAGTGTCAATGTATCTTCAAAACCCTGTTTGACTGAAGAAATTTACCAAAATTTGGCATTTCAACACGGCAATCTGCCAGATAAATGGATTTTGGAGCTGGAATTAATTCAAAATATATATTTATTTTCTTATTGTGGTTAACAAAACAGAGCTGCCAGGCTTATTTATATCAATAATTATTCAAGTTTATTGATTTGTTAATCAATTGCTAGTGTCAATGTATCTTCAAAACCCTGTTTGACTGAAGAAATTTACCAAAATTTGGCATTTCAACACGGCAATCTGCCAGATATATGTATTTTGGAGCTGGAATTAATTCAAAATTTATATTTATTTTCTTAATGTGGTTAACAAAACAGAGCTGCCAGGCTTATTCATATCAATAATTATTCAAGTTTATTGAATTGTTAATCAATTGCTAGTGTCAATGTATCTTCAAAACCCTGTTTGACTGAAGAAATTTACTAAAATTTGGCATTTCAACACGGCAATCTGCCAGATAAATGGATTTTGGAGCTGGAATTAATTCAAAATATATATTTATTTTCTTATTGTGGTTAACAAAACAGAGCTGCCAGGCTTATTTATATCAATAATTATTCAAGTTTATTGATTTGTTAATCAATTGCTAGTGTCAATGTATCTTCAAAACCCTGTTTGACTGAAGAAATTTACCAAAATTTGGCATTTCAACACGGCAATCTGCCAGATATATGTATTTTGGAGCTGGAATTAATTCAAAATTTATATTTATTTTCTTAGTGTGGTTAACAAAACAGAGCTGCCAGGCTTATTTATATCAATAAATATTCAAGTTTATTGATTTGTTAATCAATTGCTAGTGTCAATGTATCTTCAAAACCCTGTTTGACTGAAGAAATTTACCAAAATTTGGCATTTCAACACGGCAATCTGCCAGATAAATGGATTTTGGAGCTGGAATTAATTCAAAATATATATTTATTTTCTTATTGTGGTTAACAAAACAGAGCTGCCAGGCTTATTTATATCAATAATTATTCAAGTTTATTAATTTGTTAATCAATTGCTAGTGTCAATGTTTCTTCAAAACCCTGTTTGACTGAAGAAATTTACCAAAATTTGGCATTTCAACACGGGAATCTGCCAGTTAAATGGATTTTGGAGCTGGAATTAACTCAAAATTTATATTTATTTTCTTAGTGTGGTTAACAAAACAGAGCTGCCAGGCTTATTTATATCAATATATATTCAAGTTTATTGAATTGTTAATCAATTGCTAGTGTCAATGTATCTTCAAAACCCTGTTTGACTGAAGAAATTTACTAAAATTTGGCATTTCAACACGGCAATCTGCCAGATAAATGGATTTTGGAGCTGGAATTAATTCAAAATATATATTTATTTTCTTATTGTGGTTAACAAAACAGAGCTGCCAGGCTTATTTATATCAATAATTATTCAAGTTTATTGATTTGTTAATCAATTGCTAGTGTCAATGTATCTTCAAAACCCTGTTTGACTGAAGAAATTTACCAAAATTTGGCATTTCAACACGGCAATCTGCCAGATATATGTATTTTGGAGCTGGAATTAATTCAAAATTTATATTTATTTTCTTAGTGTGGTTAACAAAACAGAGCTGCCAGGCTTATTTATATCAATAAATATTCAAGTTTATTGATTTGTTAATCAATTGCTAGTGTCAATGTATCTTCAAAACCCTGTTTGACTGAAGAAATTTACCAAAATTTGGCATTTCAACACGGCAATCTGCCAGATAAATGGATTTTGGAGCTGGAATTAATTCAAAATATATATTTATTTTCTTATTGTGGTTAACAAAACAGAGCTGCCAGGCTTATTTATATCAATGATTATTCAAGTTTATTAATTTGTTAATCAATTGCTAGTGTCAATGTTTCTTCAAAACCCTGTTTGACTGAAGAAATTTACCAAAATTTGGCATTTCAACACGGGAATCTGCCAGATAAATGGATTTTGGAGCTGGAATTAACTCAAAATTTATATTTATTTTCTTAGTGTGGTTAACAAAACAGAGCTGCCAGGCTTATTTATATCAATATATATTCAAGTTTATTGATTTGTTAATCAATTGCTAGTGTCAATGTAACTTCAAAACCCTGTTTGACTGAAGAAATTTACCAAAATTTGGCATTTCAACACGGCAATCTGCCAGATAAATGGATTTTGGAGCTGGAATTAATTCAAAATATATATTTATTTTCTTATTGTGGTTAACAAAACATAGCTGCCAGGCTTATTTATATCAATAATTATTCAAGTTTATTGATTTGTTAATCAATTGCTAGTGTCAATGTATCTTCAAAACCCTGTTTGACTGAAGAAATTTACTAAAATTTGGCATTTCAACACGGCAATCTGCCAGATAAATGGATTTTGGAGCTGGAATTAATTCAAAATATATATTTATTTTCTTATTGTGGTTAACAAAACAGAGCTGCCAGGCTTATTTATATCAATAATTATTCAAGTTTATTGATTTGTTAATCAATTGCTAGTGTCAATGTATCTTCAAAACCCTGTTTGACTGAAGAAATTTACCAAAATTTGGCATTTTAACACGGCAATCTGCCAGATATATGTATTTTGGAGCTGGAATTAATTCAAAATTTATATTTATTTTCTTAGTGTGGTTAACAAAACAGAGCTGCCAGGCTTATTTATATCAATAAATATTCAAGTTTATTGATTTGTTAATCAATTGCTAGTGTCAATGTATCTTCAAAACCCTGTTTGACTGAAGAAATTTACCAAAATTTGGCATTTCAACACGGCAATCTGCCAGATAAATGGATTTTGGAGCTGGAATTAAATCAAAATTTATATTTATTTTCTTAGTGTGGTTAACAAAACAGAGCTGCCAGGCTTATTTATATGAATAATTATTCAAGTTTATTGATTTGTTATCAATTGCTAGTGTCAATGTATCTTCAAAATCCTGTTTGACTGAAGAAATTTACCAAAATTTGTCATTTCAACATGGCAATCTGCTAGATAAATTGATTTTGGAGCTGGAATTAATTCAAAATTTATATTTATTTTCTTAGTGTGGTTAACAAAACAGAGCTGCCAGGCTTATTTATATGAATAATTATTCAAGTTTATTGATTTGTTAATCAATTGCTAGTGTCAATGTATCTTCAAAATCCTGTTTGACTGAAGAAATTTACCAAAATTTGGCATTTCAACATTACAATCTGCCAGATAAATGGATTTTGGAGCTGGAAATATTCATTATTCTTAAGAATTTTTCAAAATTTATATTTATTTTCTTAGTATGGTTAACAAAACAGAGCTGCCAGGCTTATTTATATCACAAATTTATCAAGTTTATTGATTTGTTAATCAATTGCTAGTGTCAATGTATCTTCAAAACCCTGTTTGACTGAAGAAATTTACCAAAATTTGGCATTTCAACACGGCAATCTGCCAGATAAATGGATTTTGGAGCTGGAATTAATTCAAAATATATATTTATTTTCTTATTGTGGTTAACAAAACAGAGCTGCCAGGCTTATTTATATCGATAATTATTCAAGTTTATTGATTTGTTAATCAATTGCTAGTGTCAATGTATCTTCAAAACCCTGTTTGACTGAAGAAATTTACCAAAATTTGGCATTTCAACACGGCAATCTGCCAGATATATGTATTTTGGAGCTGGAATTAATTCAAAATTTATATTTATTTTCTTAGTGTGGTTAACAAAACAGAGCTGCCAGGCTTATTTATATCAATAAATATTCAAGTTTATTGATTTGTTAATCAATTGCTAGTGTCAATGTATCTTCAAAACCTTGTTTGACTGAAGAAATTTACCAAAATTTGGCATTTCAACACGGCAATCTGCCAGATAAATGGATTTTGGAGCTGGAATTAATTCAAAATATATATTTATTTTCTTATTGTGGTTAACAAAACAGAGCTGCCAGGCTTATTTATATCAATAATTATTCAAGTTTATTGATTTGTTAATCAATTGCTAGTGTCAATGTATCTTCAAAACCCTGTTTGACTGAAGAAATTTACCAAAATTTGGCATTTCAACACGGCAATCTGCCAGATATATGTATTTTGGAGCTGGAATTAATTCAAAATTTATATTTATTTTCCTAATGTGGTTAACAAAACAGAGCTGCCAGGCTTATTCATATCAATAATTATTCAAGTTTATTGAATTGTTAATAATTGCTAGTGTCAATGTATCTTCAAAACCCTGTTTGACTGAAGAAATTTACCAAAATTTGGCATTTCAACACGGCAATCTGCTAGATAAATTGATTTTGGAGCTGGAATTAATTCAAAATATATATTTATTTTCTTATTGTGGTTAACAAAACAGAGCTGCCAGGCTTATTTATATCAATAATTATTCAAGTTTATTGATTTGTTAATCAATTGCTAGTGTCAATGTATCTTCAAAACTCTGACTGAAGAAATTTACCAAAATTTGGCATTTCAACACGGCAATCTGCCAGATATATGTATTTTGGAGCTGGAATTAATTCAAAATTTATATTTATTTTCCTAATGTGGTTAACAAAACAGAGCTGCCAGGCTTATTTATATGAATAATTATTCAAGTTTATTGATTTGTTATCAATTGCTAGTGTCAATGTATCTTCAAAATCCTGTTTGACTGAAGAAATTTACCAAAATTTGGCATTTCAACACGGCAATCTGCTAGATAAATTGATTTTGGAGCTGGAATTAATTCAAAATTTATATTTATTTTCTTAGTGTGGTTAACAAAACAGAGCTGCCAGGCTTATTTATATGAATAATTATTCAAGTTTATTGATTTGTTAATCAATTGCTAGTGTCAATGTATCTTCGAAATCCTGTTTGACTGAAGAAATTTACCAAAATTTGGCATTTCAACACTACAATCTGCCAGATAAATGGGTTTTGGAGCTGGAAATATTCATTATTCTTAAGAATTTTTCAAAATTTATATTTATTTTCTTAGTATGGTTAACAAAACAGAGCTGCCAGGCTTATTTATATCACAAATTTATCAAGTTTATTGATTTGTTAATCAATTGCTAGTGTCAATGTTTATTCAAAACCCTGTTTGACTGAAGAAATTTACCAAAATTTGGCATTTAAACACGGCAATCTGCCAGATATATGTATTTTGGAGCTGGAATTAATTCAAAATTTACATTTATTTTCTTAATGTGGTTAACAAAACAGAGCTGCCAGGCTTATTCATATCAATAATTATTCAAGTTTATTGAATTGTTAATCAATTGCTAGTGTCAATGTATCTTCAAAACCCTGTTTGACTGAAGAAATTTACCACAATTTGGCATTTCAACACGGCAATTTGCCAGATAAATGGATTTTGGAGCTGGAATTAATTCAAAATATATATTTATTTTCTTATTGTGGTTAACAAAACAGAGCTGCCAGGCTTATTTATATCACAAATTTATCAAGTTTATTGATTTGTTAATCAATTGCTAGTGTCAATGTATCTTCAAAACCCCGTTTGACTGAAGAAATTTACCCAAATTTGGCATTTCAACACGGCAATCTGCCAGATATATGTATTTTGGAGCTGGAATTAATTCAAAATTTATATTTATTTTCCTAATGTGGTTAACAAAACAGAGCTGCCAGGCTTATTTATATGAATAATTATTCAAGTTTATTGATTTGTTATCAATTGCTAGTGTCAATGTATCTTCAAAATCCTGTTTGACTGAAGAAATTTACCAAAATTTGGCATTTCAACACGGCAATCTGCTAGATAAATTGATTTTGGAGCTGGAATTAATTCAAAATTTATATTTATTTTCTTAGTGTGGTTAACAAAACAGAGCTGCCAGGCTTATTTATATGAATAATTATTCAAGTTTATTGATTTGTTAATCAATTGCTAGTGTCAATGTATCTTCAAAATCCTGTTTGACTGAAGAAATTTACCAAAATTTGGCATTTCAACACTACAATCTGCCAGATAAATGGATTTTGGAGCTGGAAATATTCATTATTCTTAAGAATTTTTCAAAATTTATATTTATTTTCTTAGTATGGTTAACAAAAGAGAGCTGCCAGGCTTATTTATATCACAAATTTATCAAGTTTATTGATTTGTTAATCAATTGCTAGTGTCAATGTTTCTTCAAAACCCTGTTTGACTGAAGAAATTTACCAAAATTTGGCATTTCAACACGGGAATCTGCCAGATAAATGGATTTTGGAGCTGGAATTAACTCAAAATTTATATTTATTTTCTTAGTGTGGTTAACAAAACAGAGCTGCCAGGCTTATTTATATCAATATATATTCAAGTTTATTGATTTGTTAATCAATTGCTAGTGTCAATGTATCTTCAAAACCCTGTTTGACTGAAGAAATTTACCAAAATTTGGCATTTCAACACGGCAATCTGCCAGATAAATGGATTTTGGAGCTGGAATTAATTCAAAATATATATTTATTTTCTTATTGTGGTTAACAAAACAGAGCTGCCAGGCTTATTTATATCAATAATTATTCAAGTTTATTGATTTGTTAATCAATTGCTAGTGTCAATGTATCTTCAAAACCCTGTTTGACTGAAGAAATTTACCAAAATTTGGCATTTCAACACGGGAATCTGCCAGATAAATGGATTTTGGAGCTGGAATTAACTCAAAATTTATATTTATTTTCTTAGTGTGGTTAACAAAACAGAGCTGCCAGGCTTATTTATATCAATATATATTCAAGTTTATTGATTTGTTAATCAATTGCTAGTGTCAATGTATCTTCAAAACCCTGTTTGACTGAAGAAATTTACCAAAATTTGGCATTTCAACACGGCAATCTGCCAGATAAATGGATTTTGGAGCTGGAATTAATTCAAAATATATATTTATTTTCTTATTGTGGTTAACAAAACAGAGCTGCCAGGCTTATTTATATCAATAATTATTCAAGTTTATTGATTTGTTAATCAATTGCTAGTGTCAATGTATCTTCAAAACCCTGTTTGACTGAAGAAATTTACCAAAATTTGGCATTTCAACACGGCAATCTGCCAGATATATGTATTTTGGAGCTGGAATTAATTCAAAATATATATTTATTTTCTTATTGTGGTTAACAAAACAGAGCTGCCAGGCTTATTTATATCAATAATTATTCAAGTTTATTGATTTGTTAATCAAATGCTAGTGTCAATGTATCTTCAAAACCCTGTTTGACTGAAGAAATTTACCAAAATTTGGCATTTCAACACGGCAATCTCCCAGATATATGTATTTTGGAGCTGGAATTAAATCAAAATTTATATTTATTTTCCTAATGTGGTTAACAAAACAGAGCTGCCAGGCTTATTTATATGAATAATTATTCAAGTTTATTGATTTGTTAATCAATTGCTAGTGTCAATGTATCTTCAAAACCCTGTTTGACTGAAGAAATTTACCAAAATTTGGCATTTCAACACGGCAATCTCCCAGATATATGTATTTTGGAGCTGGAATTAAATCAAAATTTATATTTATTTTCCTAATGTGGTTAACAAAACAGAGCTGCCAGGCTTATTTATGTGATTAATTATTCAAGTTTATTGATTTGTTATCAATTGCTAGTGTCAATGTATCTTCAAAATCCTGTTTGACTGAAGAAATTTACCAAAATTTGTCATTTCAACACGGCAATCTGCTAAATAAATTGATTTTGGAGCTGGAATTAATTCAAAATTTATATTTATTTTCTTAGTGTGGTTAACAAAACAGAGCTGCCAGGCTTATTTATATGAATAATTATTCAAGTTTATTGATTTGTTAATCAATTGCTAGTGTCAATGTATCTTCAAAATCCTGTTTGACTGAAGAAATTTACCAAAATTTGGCATTTCAACACTACAATCTGCCAGATAAATGGATTTTGGAGCTGGAAATATTCATTATTCTTAAGAATTTTTCAAAATTTATATTTATTTTCTTAGTATGGTTAACAAAACAGAGCTGCCAGGCTTATTTATATCACAAATTTATCAAGTTTATTGATTTGTAAATCAATTGCTAGTGTCAATGTTTATTCAAAACCCTGTTTGACTGAAGAAATTTACCAAAATTTGGCATTTCAACACGACAATCTGCCAGATAAATGGATTTTGGAGCTGGATTTAATTCAAAATTTATATTTATTTTCTTAGTGTGTTTAACAAAACAGAGCTGCCAGGCTTATTTATATCACAAATTTATCAAGTTTATTGATTTTTTAATCAATTGCTAGTGTCAATGTTTATTCAAAACCCTGTTTGACTGAAGAAATTTACCAAAATTTGGCATTTCAACACGGCAATCTGCCAGATAAATGGATTTTGGAGCTGGTAATATTCATTATTCTTAAGAATTAATTCAAAATTTATATTTATTTTGTTAGTGTGGTTAACAAAACAGAGCTGCCAGGCTTATTTATATCAATAAATATTCAAGTTTATTGATTTGTTAATCAATTGTTAGTGTCAATGTATCTTCAAAACCCTGTTTGACTGAAGAAATTTACCAAAATTTGGCATTTTAACACGGCAATCTGCCAGATAAATGGATTTTGGAGCTGGAATTAATTCAAAATATATATTTATTTTCTTATTGTGGTTAACAAAACAGAGCTGCCAGGCTTATTCATATCAATAATTATTCAAGTTTATTGAATTGTTAATCAATTGCTAGTTTCAATGTATCTTCAAAACCCTGTTTGACTGAAGAAATTTACCAAAATTTGGCATTTCAACACGGCAATCTGCCAGATAAATGGATTTTGGAGCTGGAATTAATTCAAAATATATATTTATTTTCTTATTGTGGTTAACAAAACAGAGCTGCCAGGCTTATTTATATCAATAATTATTCAAGTTTATTGATTTGTTAATCAATTGCTAGTGTCAATGTATCTTCAAAACCCTGTTTGACTGAAGAAATTTACAAAAATTTGGCATTTCAACACGGCAATCTGCCAGATATATGTATTTTGGAGCTGGAATTAATTTAAAATTTATATTTATTTTCCTAATGTGGTTAACAAAACAGAGCTGCCAGGCTTATTCATATCAATAATTATTCAAGTTTATTGAATTGTTAATCAATTGCTAGTGTCAATGTATCTTCAAAACCCTGTTTGACTGAAGAAATTTACCAAAATTTGGCATTTCAACACGGCAATCTGCTAGATAAATTGATTTTGGAGTTGGAATTAATTCAAAATATATATTTATTTTCTTATTGTGGTTAACAAAACAGAGCTGCCAGGCTTATTTATATCAATAATTATTCAAGTTTATTGATTTGTTAATCAATTGCTAGTGACAATGTATCTTCAAAACTCTGTTTGACTGAAGAAATTTACCAAAATTTGGCATTTCAACACGGCAATCTGCTAGATATATGTATTTTGGAGCTGGAATTAATTCAAAATTTATATTTATTTTCCTAATGTGGTTAACAAAACAGAGCTGCCAGGCTTATTTATATGAATAATTATTCAAGTTTATTGATTTGTTATCAATTGCTAGTGTCAATGTATCTTCAAAATCCTGTTTGACTGAAGAAATTTACCAAAATTTGGCATTTCAACACGGCAATCTGCTAGATATATTGATTTTGGAGCTGGAATTAATTCAAAATTTATATTTATTTTCTTAGTGTGGTTAACAAAACAGAGCTGCCAGGCTTATTTATATGAATAATTATTCAAGTTTATTGATTTGTTAATCAATTGCTAGTGTCAATGTATCTTCAAAATCCTGTTTGACTGAAGAAATTTACCAAAATTTGGCATTTCAACACGGCAATCTGCCAGATATATGTATTTTGGAGCTGGAATTAATTCAAAATTTATATTTATTTTCCTAATGTGGTTAACAAAACAGAGCTGCCAGGCTTATTTATATGAATAATTATTCAAGTTTATTGATTTGTTATCAATTGCTAGTGTCAATGTATCTTCAAAATCCTGTTTGACTGAAGAAATTTACCAAAATTTGGCATTTCAACACGGCAATCTGCTAGATATATTGATTTTGGAGCTGGAATTAATTCAAAATTTATATTTATTTTCTTAGTGTGGTTAACAAAACAGAGCTGCCAGGCTTATTTATATGAATAATTATTCAAGTTTATTGATTTGTTAATCAATTGCTAGTGTCAATGTATCTTCAAAACCCTGTTTGACTGAAGAAATTTACCAAAATTTGGCATTTCAACACGGCAATCTGCTAGATAAATTGATTTTGGAGTTGGAATTAATTCAAAATATATATTTATTTTCTTATTGTGGTTAACAAAACAGAGCTGCCAGGCTTATTTATATCAATAATTATTCAAGTTTATTGATTTGTTAATCAATTGCTAGTGTCAATGTATCTTCAAAACTCTGTTTGACTGAAGAAATTTACCAAAATTTGGCATTTCAACACGGCAATCTGCCAGATATATGTATTTTGGAGCTGGAATTAATTCAAAATTTATATTTATTTTCCTAATGTGGTTAACAAAACAGAGCTGCCAGGCTTATTTATATGAATAATTATTCAAGTTTATTGATTTGTTATCAATTGCTAGTGTCAATGTATCTTCAAAATCCTGTTTGACTGAAGAAATTTACCAAAATTTGGCATTTCAACACGGCAATCTGCTAGATATATTGATTTTGGAGCTGGAATTAATTCAAAATTTATATTTATTTTCTTAGTGTGGTTAACAAAACAGAGCTGCCAGGCTTATTTATATGAATAATTATTCAAGTTTATTGATTTGTTAATCAATTGCTAGTGTCAATGTATCTTCAAAATCCTGTTTGACTGAAGAAATTTACCAAAATTTGGCATTTCAACACTACAATCTGCCAGATAAATGGATTTTGGAGCTGGAAATATTCATTATTCTTAAGAATTTTTCAAAATTTATATTTATTTTCTTAGTATGGTTAACAAAACAGAGCTGCCAGGCTTATTTATATCACAAATTTATCAAGTTTATTGATTTGTTAATCAATTGCTAGTGTCAATGTTTATTCAAAACCCTGTTTGACTGAAGAAATTTACCAAAATTTGGCATTTAAACACGGCAATCTGCCAGATATATGTATTTTGGAGCTGGAATTAATTCAAAATTTATATTTATTTTCTTAATGTGGTTAACAAAACAGAGCTGCCAGGCTTATTCATATCAATAATTATTCAAGTTTATTGAATTGTTAATCAATTGCTAGTGTCAATGTATCTTTAAAACCCTGTTTGACTGAAGAAATTTACCAAAATTTGGCATTTCAACACGGCAATTTGCCAGATAAATGGATTTTGGAGCTGGAATTAATTCAAAATATATATTTATTTTCTTATTGTGGTTAACAAAACAGAGCTGCCAGGCTTATTTATATCACAAATTTATCAAGTTTATTGATTTGTTAATCAATTGCTAGTGTCAATGTATCTTCAAAACCCTGTTTGACTGAAGAAATTTACCAAAATTTGGCATTTCAACACGGCAATCTGCCAGATAAATGGATTTTGGAGCTGGAAATATTCATTATTCTTAAGAATTTTTCAAAATTTATATTTATTTTCTTAGTATGGTTAACAAAAGAGAGCTGCCAGGCTTATTTATATCACAAATTTATCAAGTTTATTGATTTGTTAATCAATTGCTAGTGTCAATGTTTCTTCAAAACCCTGTTTGACTGAAGAAATTTACCAAAATTTGGCTATTCAACACGGCAATATGCCAGATAAATGGATTTTGGAGCTGGAATTAATTCAAAATATATATTTATTTTCTTATTGTGGTTAACAAAACAGAGCTGCCAGGCTTATTTATATCAATAATTATTCAAGTTTATTGATTTGTTAATCAATTGCTAGTGTCAATGTATCTTCAAAACCCTGTTTGACTGAAGAAATTTACCAAAATTTGGCATTTCAACACGGCAATCTGCCAGATATATGTATTTTGGAGCTGGAATTAATTCAAAATTTATATTTATTTTCTTAGTGTGGTTAACAAAACAGAGCTGCCAGGCTTATTTATATCAATATATATTCAAGTTTATTGATTTGTTAATCAATTGCTAGTGTCAATGTAACTTCAAAACCCTGTTTGACTGAAGAAATTTACCAAAATTTGGCATTTCAACACGGCAATCTGCCAGATAAATGGATTTTGGAGCTGGAATTAATTCAAAATATATATTTATTTTCTTATTGTGGTTAACAAAACAGAGCTGCCAGGCTTATTTATATCAATAATTATTCAAGTTTATTGATTTGTTAATCAATTGCTAGTGTCAATGTATCTTCAAAACCCTGTTTGACTGAAGAAATTTACCAAAATTTGGCATTTCAACACGGCAATCTGCCAGATATGTGTTTTGGAGCTGGAATTAATTCAAAATTTATATTTATTTTCTTAGTGTGGTTAACAAAACAGAGCTGCCAGGCTTATTTATATCAATAAATATTCAAGTTTATTGATTTGTTAATCAATTGCTAGTGTCAATGTATCTTCAAAACCCTGTTTGACTGAAGAAATTTACCAAAATTTGGCATTTCAACACGGCAATCTGCCAGATAAATGGATTTTGGAGCTGGAATTAATTCAAAATATATATTTATTTTCTTATTGTGGTTAACAAAACAGAGCTGCCAGGCTTATTTATATCAATGATTATTCAAGTTTATTAATTTGTTAATCAATTGCTAGTGTCAATGTTTCTTCAAAACCCTGTTTGACTGAAGAAATTTACCAAAATTTGGCATTTCAACACGGGAATCTGCCAGATAAATGGATTTTGGAGCTGGAATTAACTCAAAATTTATATTTATTTTCTTAGTGTGGTTAACAAAACAGAGCTGCCAGGCTTATTTATATCAATATATATTCAAGTTTATTGATTTGTTAATCAATTGCTAGTGTCAATGTAACTTCAAAACCCTGTTTGACTGAAGAAATTTACCAAAATTTGGCATTTCAACACGGCAATCTGCCAGATAAATGGATTTGGGAGCTGGAATTAATTCAAAATATATATTTATTTTCTTATTGTGGTTAACAAAACAGAGCTGCCAGGCTTATTTATATCAATAATTATTCAAGTTTATTGATTTGTTAATCAATTGCTAGTGTCAATGTATCTTCAAAACCCTGTTTGACTGAAGAAATTTACTAAAATTTGGCATTTCAACACGGCAATCTGCCAGATAAATGGATTTTGGAGCTGGAATTAATTCAAAATATATATTTATTTTCTTATTGTGGTTAACAAAACAGAGCTGCCAGGCTTATTTATATCAATAATTATTCAAGTTTATTGATTTGTTAATCAATTGCTAGTGTCAATGTATCTTCAAAACCCTGTTTGACTGAAGAAATTTACCAAAATTTGGCATTTCAACACGGCAATCTGCCAGATATATGTATTTTGGAGCTGGAATTAATTCAAAATTTATATTTATTTTCTTAGTGTGGTTAACAAAACAGAGCTGCCAGGCTTATTTATATCAATAAATATTCAAGTTTATTGATTTGTTAATCAATTGCTAGTGTCAATGTATCTTCAAAACCCTGTTTGACTGAAGAAATTTACCAAAATTTGGCATTTCAACACGGCAATCTGCCAGATAAATGGATTTTGGAGCTGGAATTAAATCAAAATTTATATTTATTTTCTTAGTGTGGTTAACAAAACAGAGCTGCCAGGCTTATTTATATGAATAATTATTCAAGTTTATTGATTTGTTATCAATTGCTAGTGTCAATGTATCTTCAAAATCCTGTTTGACTGAAGAAATTTACCAAAATTTGTCATTTGAACACGGCAATCTGCTAGATAAATTGATTTTGGAGCTGGAATTAATTCAAAATTTATATTTATTTTCTTAGTGTGGTTAACAAAACAGAGCTGCCAGGCTTATTTATATGAATAATTATTCAAGTTTATTGATTTGTTAATCAATTGCTAGTGTCAATGTATCTTCAAAATCCTGTTTGACTGAAGAAATTTACCAAAATTTGGCATTTCAACATTACAATCTGCCAGATAAATGGATTTTGGAGCTGGAAATATTCATTATTCTTAAGAATTTTTCAAAATTTATATTTATTTTCTTAGTATGGTTAACAAAACAGAGCTGCCAGGCTTATTTATATCACAAATTTATCAAGTTTATTGATTTGTTAATCAATTGCTAGTGTCAATGTATCTTCAAAACCCTGTTTGACTGAAGAAATTTACCAAAATTTGGCATTTCAACACGGCAATCTGCCAGATAAATGGATTTTGGAGCTGGAATTAATTCAAAATGTATATTTATTTTCTTATTGTGGTTAACAAAACAGAGCTGCCAGGCTTATTTATATCAATAATTATTCAAGTTTATTGATTTGTTAATCAATTGCTAGTGTCAATGTATCTTCAAAACCCTGTTTGACTGAAGAAATTTACCAAAATTTGGCATTTCAACACGGCAATCTGCCAGATATATGTATTTTGGAGCTGGAATTAATTCAAAATTTATATTTATTTTCCTAATGTGGTTAACAAAACAGAGCTGCCAGACTTATTTATATGAATAATTATTCAAGTTTATTGATTTGTTATCAATTGCTAGTGTCAATGTATCTTCAAAATCCTGTTTGACTGAAGAAATTTACCAAAATTTGGCATTTCAACACTACAATCTGCCAGATAAATGGATTTTGGAGCTGGAAATATTCATTATTCTTAAGAATTTTTCAAAATTTATATTTATTTTCTTAGTATGGTTAACAAAAGAGAGCTGCCAGGCTTATTTATATCACAAATTTATCAAGTTTATTGATTTGTTAATCAATTGCTAGTGTCAATGTTTCTTCAAAACCCTGTTTGACTGAAGAAATTTACCAAAATTTGGCATTTCAACACGGGAATCTGCCAGATAAATGGATTTTGGAGCTGGAATTAACTCAAAATTTATATTTATTTTCTTAGTGTGGTTAACAAAACAGAGCTGCCAGGCTTATTTATATCAATATATATTCAAGTTTATTGATTTGTTAATCAATTGCTAGTGTCAATGTATCTTCAAAACCCTGTTTGACTGAAGAAATTTACCAAAATTTGGCATTTCAACACGGCAATCTGCCAGATAAATGGATTTTGGAGCTGGAATTAATTCAAAATATATATTTATTTTCTTATTGTGGTTAACAAAACAGAGCTGCCAGGCTTATTTATATCGATAATTATTCAAGTTTATTGATTTGTTAATCAATTGCTAGTGTCAATGTATCTTCAAAACCCTGTTTGACTGAAGAAATTTACCAAAATTTGGCATTTCAACACGGCAATCTGCCAGATATATGTATTTTGGAGCTGGAATTAATTCAAAATTTATATTTATTTTCTTAGTGTGGTTAACAAAACAGAGCTGCCAGGCTTATTTATATCAATAAATATTCAAGTTTATTGATTTGTTAATCAATTGCTAGTGTCAATGTATCTTCAAAACCCTGTTTGACTGAAGAAATTTACCAAAATTTGGCATTTCAACACGGCAATCTGCCAGATAAATGGATTTTGGAGCTGGAATTAATTCAAAATATATATTTATTTTCTTATTGTGGTTAACAAAACAGAGCTGCCAGGCTTATTTATATCAATAATTATTCAAGTTTATTGATTTGTTAATCAATTGCTAGTGTCAATGTATCTTCAAAACCCTGTTTGACTGAAGAAATTTACCAAAATTTGGCATTTCAACACGGCAATCTGCCAGATATATGTATTTTGGAGCTGGAATTAATTCAAAATTTATATTTATTTTCCTAATGTGGTTAACAAAACAGAGCTGCCAGGCTTATTCATATCAATAATTATTCAAGTTTATTGAATTGTTAATCAATTGCTAGTGTCAATGTATCTTCAAAACCCTGTTTGACTGAAGAAATTTACCAAAATTTGGCATTTCAACACGGCAATCTGCTAGATAAATTGATTTTGGAGCTGGAATTAATTCAAAATATATATTTATTTTCTTATTGTGGTTAACAAAACAGAGCTGCCAGGCTTATTTATATCAATAATTATTCAAGTTTATTGATTTGTTAATCAATTGCTAGTGTCAATGTATCTTCAAAACTCTGACTGAAGAAATTTACCAAAATTTGGCATTTCAACACGGCAATCTGCCAGATATATGTATTTTGGAGCTGGAATTAATTCAAAATTTATATTTATTTTCCTAATGTGGTTAACAAAACAGAGCTGCCAGGCTTATTTATATGAATAATTATTCAAGTTTATTGATTTGTTATCAATTGCTAGTGTCAATGTATCTTCAAAATCCTGTTTGACTGAAGAAATTTACCAAAATTTGGCATTTCAACACGGCAATCTGCTAGATAAATTGATTTTGGAGCTGGAATTAATTCAAAATTTATATTTATTTTCTTAGTGTGGTTAACAAAACAGAGCTGCCAGGCTTATTTATATGAATAATTATTCAAGTTTATTGATTTGTTAATCAATTGCTAGTGTCAATGTATCTTCAAAATCCTGTTTGACTGAAGAAATTTACCAAAATTTGGCATTTCAACACTACAATCTGCCAGATAAATGGATTTTGGAGCTGGAAATATTCATTATTCTTAAGAATTTTTCAAAATTTATATTTATTTTCTTAGTATGGTTAACAAAACAGAGCTGCCAGGCTTATTTATATCACAAATTTATCAAGTTTATTGATTTGTTAATCAATTGCTAGTGTCAATGTTTATTCAAAACCCTGTTTGACTGAAGAAATTTACCAAAATTTGGCATTTAAACACGGCAATCTGCCAGATATATGTATTTTGGAGCTGGAATTAATTCAAAATTTATATTTATTTTCTTAATGTGGTTAACAAAACAGAGCTGCCAGGCTTATTCATATCAATAATTATTCAAGTTTATTGAATTGTTAATCAATTGCTAGTGTCAATGTATCTTCAAAACCCTGTTTGACTGAAGAAATTTACCAAAATTTGGCATTTCAACACGGCAATTTGCCAGATAAATGGATTTTGGAGCTGGAATTAATTCAAAATATATATTTATTTTCTTATTGTGGTTAACAAAACAGAGCTGCCAGGCTTATTTATATCACAAATTTATCAAGTTTATTGATTTGTTAATCAATTGCTAGTGTCAATGTATCTTCAAAACCCTGTTTGACTGAAGAAATTTACCCAAATTTGGCATTTCAACACGGCAATCTGCCAGATATATGTATTTTGGAGCTGGAATTAATTCAAAATTTATATTTATTTTCCTAATGTGGTTAACAAAACAGAGCTGCCAGGCTTATTTATATGAATAATTATTCAAGTTTATTGATTTGTTATCAATTGCTAGTGTCAATGTATCTTCAAAATCCTGTTTGACTGAAGAAATTTACCAAAATTTGGCATTTCAACACGGCAATCTGCTAGATAAATTGATTTTGGAGCTGGAATTAATTCAAAATTTATATTTATTTTCTTAGTGTGGTTAACAAAACAGAGCTGCCAGGCTTATTTATATGAATAATTATTCAAGTTTATTGATTTGTTAATCAATTGCTAGTGTCAATGTATCTTCAAAATCCTGTTTGACTGAAGAAATTTACCAAAATTTGGCATTTCAACACTACAATCTGCCAGATAAATGGATTTTGGAGCTGGAAATATTCATTATTCTTAAGAATTTTTCAAAATTTATATTTATTTTCTTAGTATGGTTAACAAAAGAGAGCTGCCAGGCTTATTTATATCACAAATTTATCAAGTTTATTGATTTGTTAATCAATTGCTAGTGTCAATGTTTCTTCAAAACCCTGTTTGACTGAAGAAATTTACCAAAATTTGGCATTTCAACACGGGAATCTGCCAGATAAATGGATTTTGGAGCTGGAATTAACTCAAAATTTATATTTATTTTCTTAGTGTGGTTAACAAAACAGAGCTGCCAGGCTTATTTATATCAATATATATTCAAGTTTATTGATTTGTTAATCAATTGCTAGTGTCAATGTATCTTCAAAACCCTGTTTGACTGAAGAAATTTACCAAAATTTGGCATTTCAACACGGGAATCTGCCAGATAAATGGATTTTGGAGCTGGAATTAACTCAAAATTTATATTTATTTTCTTAGTGTGGTTAACAAAACAGAGCTGCCAGGCTTATTTATATCAATATATATTCAAGTTTATTGATTTGTTAATCAATTGCTAGTGTCAATGTATCTTCAAAACCCTGTTTGACTGAAGAAATTTACCAAAATTTGGCATTTCAACACGGCAATCTGCCAGATAAATGGATTTTGGAGCTGGAATTAATTCAAAATATATATTTATTTTCTTATTGTGGTTAACAAAACAGAGCTGCCAGGCTTATTTATATCAATAATTATTCAAGTTTATTGATTTGTTAATCAATTGCTAGTGTCAATGTATCTTCAAAATCCTGTTTGACTGAAGAAATTTACCAAAATTTGGCATTTCAACACTACAATCTGCCAGATAAATGGATTTTGGAGCTGGAAATATTCATTATTCTTAAGAATTTTTCAAAATTTATATTTATTTTCTTAGTATGGTTAACAAAACAGAGCTGCCAGGCTTATTTATATCACAAATTTATCAAGTTTATTGATTTGTTAATCAATTGCTAGTGTCAATGTTTATTCAAAACCCTGTTTGACTGAAGAAATTTACCAAAATTTGGCATTTAAACACGGCAATCTGCCAGATATATGTATTTTGGAGCTGGAATTAATTCAAAATTTATATTTATTTTCTTAATGTGGTTAACAAAACAGAGCTGCCAGGCTTATTCATATCAATAATTATTCAAGTTTATTGAATTGTTAATCAATTGCTAGTGTCAATGTATCTTCAAAACCCTGTTTGACTGAAGAAATTTACCAAAATTTGGCATTTCAACACGGCAATTTGCCAGATAAATGGATTTTGGAGCTGGAATTAATTCAAAATATATATTTATTTTCTTATTGTGGTTAACAAAACAGAGCTGCCAGGCTTATTTATATCACAAATTTATCAAGTTTATTGATTTGTTAATCAATTGCTAGTGTCAATGTATCTTCAAAACCCTGTTTGACTGAAGAAATTTACCCAAATTTGGCATTTCAACACGGCAATCTGCCAGATATATGTATTTTGGAGCTGGAATTAATTCAAAATTTATATTTATTTTCCTAATGTGGTTAACAAAACAGAGCTGCCAGGCTTATTTATATGAATAATTATTCAAGTTTATTGATTTGTTATCAATTGCTAGTGTCAATGTATCTTCAAAATCCTGTTTGACTGAAGAAATTTACCAAAATTTGGCATTTCAACACGGCAATCTGCTAGATAAATTGATTTTGGAGCTGGAATTAATTCAAAATTTATATTTATTTTCTTAGTGTGGTTAACAAAACAGAGCTGCCAGGCTTATTTATATGAATAATTATTCAAGTTTATTGATTTGTTAATCAATTGCTAGTGTCAATGTATCTTCAAAACCCTGTTTGACTGAAGAAATTTACCAAAATTTGGCATTTCAACACGGGAATCTGCCAGATAAATGGATTTTGGAGCTGGAATTAACTCAAAATTTATATTTATTTTCTTAGTGTGGTTAACAAAACAGAGCTGCCAGGCTTATTTATATCAATATATATTCAAGTTTATTGATTTGTTAATCAATTGCTAGTGTCAATGTATCTTCAAAACCCTGTTTGACTGAAGAAATTTACCAAAATTTGGCATTTCAACACGGCAATCTGCCAGATAAATGGATTTTGGAGCTGGAATTAATTCAAAATATATATTTATTTTCTTATTGTGGTTAACAAAACAGAGCTGCCAGGCTTATTTATATCGATAATTATTCAAGTTTATTGATTTGTTAATCAATTGCTAGTGTCAATGTATCTTCAAAACCCTGTTTGACTGAAGAAATTTACCAAAATTTGGCATTTCAACACGGCAATCTGCCAGATATATGTATTTTGGAGCTGGAATTAATTCAAAATTTATATTTATTTTCTTAGTGTGGTTAACAAAACAGAGCTGCCAGGCTTATTTATATCAATAAATATTCAAGTTTATTGATTTGTTAATCAATTGCTAGTGTCAATGTATCTTCAAAACCCTGTTTGACTGAAGAAATTTACCAAAATTTGGCATTTCAACACGGCAATCTGCCAGATAAATGGATTTTGGAGCTGGAATTAATTCAAAATATATATTTATTTTCTTATTGTGGTTAACAAAACAGAGCTGCCAGGCTTATTTATATCAATAATTATTCAAGTTTATTGATTTGTTAATCAATTGCTAGTGTCAATGTATCTTCAAAACCCTGTTTGACTGAAGAAATTTACCAAAATTTGGCATTTCAACACGGCAATCTGCCAGATATATGTATTTTGGAGCTGGAATTAATTCAAAATTTATATTTATTTTCCTAATGTGGTTAACAAAACAGAGCTGCCAGGCTTATTCATATCAATAATTATTCAAGTTTATTGAATTGTTAATCAATTGCTAGTGTCAATGTATCTTCAAAACCCTGTTTGACTGAAGAAATTTACCAAAATTTGGCATTTCAACACGGCAATCTGCTAGATAAATTGATTTTGGAGCTGGAATTAATTCAAAATATATATTTATTTTCTTATTGTGGTTAACAAAACAGAGCTGCCAGGCTTATTTATATCAATAATTATTCAAGTTTATTGATTTGTTAATCAATTGCTAGTGTCAATGTATCTTCAAAACTCTGACTGAAGAAATTTACCAAAATTTGGCATTTCAACACGGCAATCTGCCAGATATATGTATTTTGGAGCTGGAATTAATTCAAAATTTATATTTATTTTCCTAATGTGGTTAACAAAACAGAGCTGCCAGGCTTATTTATATGAATAATTATTCAAGTTTATTGATTTGTTATCAATTGCTAGTGTCAATGTATCTTCAAAATCCTGTTTGACTGAAGAAATTTACCAAAATTTGGCATTTCAACACGGCAATCTGCTAGATAAATTGATTTTGGAGCTGGAATTAATTCAAAATTTATATTTATTTTCTTAGTGTGGTTAACAAAACAGAGCTGCCAGGCTTATTTATATGAATAATTATTCAAGTTTATTGATTTGTTAATCAATTGCTAGTGTCAATGTATCTTCAAAATCCTGTTTGACTGAAGAAATTTACCAAAATTTGGCATTTCAACACTACAATCTGCCAGATAAATGGATTTTGGAGCTGGAAATATTCATTATTCTTAAGAATTTTTCAAAATTTATATTTATTTTCTTAGTATGGTTAACAAAACAGAGCTGCCAGGCTTATTTATATCACAAATTTATCAAGTTTATTGATTTGTTAATCAATTGCTAGTGTCAATGTTTATTCAAAACCCTGTTTGACTGAAGAAATTTACCAAAATTTGGCATTTAAACACGGCAATCTGCCAGATATATGTATTTTGGAGCTGGAATTAATTCAAAATTTATATTTATTTTCTTAATGTGGTTAACAAAACAGAGCTGCCAGGCTTATTTATATGAATAATTATTCAAGTTTATTGATTTGTTATCAATTGCTAGTGTCAATGTATCTTCAAAATCCTGTTTGACTGAAGAAATTTACCAAAATTTGGCATTTCAACACGGCAATCTGCTAGATAAATTGATTTTGGAGCTGGAATTAATTCAAAATTTATATTTATTTTCTTAGTGTGGTTAACAAAACAGAGCTGCCAGGCTTATTTATATGAATAATTATTCAAGTTTATTGATTTGTTAATCAATTGCTAGTGTCAATGTATCTTCAAAATCCTGTTTGACTGAAGAAATTTACCAAAATTTGGCATTTCAACACTACAATCTGCCAGATAAATGGATTTTGGAGCTGGAAATATTCATTATTCTTAAGAATTTTTCAAAATTTATATTTATTTTCTTAGTATGGTTAACAAAAGAGAGCTGCCAGGCTTATTTATATCACAAATTTATCAAGTTTATTGATTTGTTAATCAATTGCTAGTGTCAATGTTTCTTCAAAACCCTGTTTGACTGAAGAAATTTACCAAAATTTGGCATTTCAACACGGGAATCTGCCAGATAAATGGATTTTGGAGCTGGAATTAACTCAAAATTTATATTTATTTTCTTAGTGTGGTTAACAAAACAGAGCTGCCAGGCTTATTTATATCAATATATATTCAAGTTTATTGATTTGTTAATCAATTGCTAGTGTCAATGTATCTTCAAAACCCTGTTTGACTGAAGAAATTTACCAAAATTTGGCATTTCAACACGGGAATCTGCCAGATAAATGGATTTTGGAGCTGGAATTAACTCAAAATTTATATTTATTTTCTTAGTGTGGTTAACAAAACAGAGCTGCCAGGCTTATTTATATCAATATATATTCAAGTTTATTGATTTGTTAATCAATTGCTAGTGTCAATGTATCTTCAAAACCCTGTTTGACTGAAGAAATTTACCAAAATTTGGCATTTCAACACGGCAATCTGCCAGATAAATGGATTTTGGAGCTGGAATTAATTCAAAATATATATTTATTTTCTTATTGTGGTTAACAAAACAGAGCTGCCAGGCTTATTTATATCAATAATTATTCAAGTTTATTGATTTGTTAATCAATTGCTAGTGTCAATGTATCTTCAAAATCCTGTTTGACTGAAGAAATTTACCAAAATTTGGCATTTCAACACTACAATCTGCCAGATAAATGGATTTTGGAGCTGGAAATATTCATTATTCTTAAGAATTTTTCAAAATTTATATTTATTTTCTTAGTATGGTTAACAAAACAGAGCTGCCAGGCTTATTTATATCACAAATTTATCAAGTTTATTGATTTGTTAATCAATTGCTAGTGTCAATGTTTATTCAAAACCCTGTTTGACTGAAGAAATTTACCAAAATTTGGCATTTAAACACGGCAATCTGCCAGATATATGTATTTTGGAGCTGGAATTAATTCAAAATTTATATTTATTTTCTTAATGTGGTTAACAAAACAGAGCTGCCAGGCTTATTCATATCAATAATTATTCAAGTTTATTGAATTGTTAATCAATTGCTAGTGTCAATGTATCTTCAAAACCCTGTTTGACTGAAGAAATTTACCAAAATTTGGCATTTCAACACGGCAATTTGCCAGATAAATGGATTTTGGAGCTGGAATTAATTCAAAATATATATTTATTTTCTTATTGTGGTTAACAAAACAGAGCTGCCAGGCTTATTTATATCACAAATTTATCAAGTTTATTGATTTGTTAATCAATTGCTAGTGTCAATGTATCTTCAAAACCCTGTTTGACTGAAGAAATTTACCCAAATTTGGCATTTCAACACGGCAATCTGCCAGATATATGTATTTTGGAGCTGGAATTAATTCAAAATTTATATTTATTTTCCTAATGTGGTTAACAAAACAGAGCTGCCAGGCTTATTTATATGAATAATTATTCAAGTTTATTGATTTGTTATCAATTGCTAGTGTCAATGTATCTTCAAAATCCTGTTTGACTGAAGAAATTTACCAAAATTTGGCATTTCAACACGGCAATCTGCTAGATAAATTGATTTTGGAGCTGGAATTAATTCAAAATTTATATTTATTTTCTTAGTGTGGTTAACAAAACAGAGCTGCCAGGCTTATTTATATGAATAATTATTCAAGTTTATTGATTTGTTAATCAATTGCTAGTGTCAATGTATCTTCAAAATCCTGTTTGACTGAAGAAATTTACCAAAATTTGGCATTTCAACACTACAATCTGCCAGATAAATGGATTTTGGAGCTGGAAATATTCATTATTCTTAAGAATTTTTCAAAATTTATATTTATTTTCTTAGTATGGTTAACAAAAGAGAGCTGCCAGGCTTATTTATATCACAAATTTATCAAGTTTATTGATTTGTTAATCAATTGCTAGTGTCAATGTTTCTTCAAAACCCTGTTTGACTGAAGAAATTTACCAAAATTTGGCATTTCAACACGGGAATCTGCCAGATAAATGGATTTTGGAGCTGGAATTAACTCAAAATTTATATTTATTTTCTTAGTGTGGTTAACAAAACAGAGCTGCCAGGCTTATTTATATCAATATATATTCAAGTTTATTGATTTGTTAATCAATTGCTAGTGTCAATGTATCTTCAAAACCCTGTTTGACTGAAGAAATTTACCAAAATTTGGCATTTCAACACGGGAATCTGCCAGATAAATGGATTTTGGAGCTGGAATTAACTCAAAATTTATATTTATTTTCTTAGTGTGGTTAACAAAACAGAGCTGCCAGGCTTATTTATATCAATATATATTCAAGTTTATTGATTTGTTAATCAATTGCTAGTGTCAATGTATCTTCAAAACCCTGTTTGACTGAAGAAATTTACCAAAATTTGGCATTTCAACACGGCAATCTGCCAGATAAATGGATTTTGGAGCTGGAATTAATTCAAAATATATATTTATTTTCTTATTGTGGTTAACAAAACAGAGCTGCCAGGCTTATTTATATCAATAATTATTCAAGTTTATTGATTTGTTAATCAATTGCTAGTGTCAATGTATCTTCAAAACCCTGTTTGACTGAAGAAATTTACCAAAATTTGGCATTTCAACACGGCAATCTGCCAGATATATGTATTTTGGAGCTGGAATTAATTCAAAATTTATATTTATTTTCTTAGTGTGGTTAACAAAAGAGAGCTGCCAGGCTTATTTATATCAATAAATATTCAAGTTTATTGATTTGTTAATCAATTGCTAGTGTCAATGTATCTTCAAAACCCTGTTTGACTGAAGAAATTTACCAAAATTTGGCATTTCAACACGGCAATCTGCCAGATAAATGGATTTTGGAGCTGGAATTAATTCAAAATATATATTTATTTTCTTATTGTGGTTAACAAAACAGAGCTGCCAGGCTTATTTATATCAATAATTATTCAAGTTTATTGATTTGTTAATCAATTGCTAGTGTCAATGTATCTTCAAAACTATGTTTGACTGAAGAAATTTACCAAAATTTGGCATTTCAACACGGCAATCTGCCAGATATATGTATTTTGGAGCTGGAATTAATTCAAAATTTATATTTATTTTCCTAATGTGGTTAACAAAACAGAGCTGCCAGGCTTATTCATATCAATAATTATTCAAGTTTATTGAATTGTTAATCAATTGCTAGTGTCAATGTATCTTCAAAACCCTGTTTGACTGAAGAAATTTACCAAAATTTGGCATTTCAACACGGCAATCTGCTAGATAAATTGATTTTGGAGCTGGAATTAATTCAAAATATATATTTATTTTCTTATTGTGGTTAACAAAACAGAGCTGCCAGGCTTATTTATATCAATAATTATTCAAGTTTATTGATTTGTTAATCAATTGCTAGTGTCAATGTATCTTCAAAACTCTGTTTGACTGAAGAAATTTACCAAAATTTGGCATTTCAACACGGCAATCTGCCAGATATATGTATTTTGGAGCTGGAATTAATTCAAAATTTATATTTATTTTCCTAATGTGGTTAACAAAACAGAGCTGCCAGGCTTATTTATATGAATAATTATTCAAGTTTATTGATTTGTTATCAATTGCTAGTGTCAATGTATCTTCAAAATCCTGTTTGACTGAAGAAATTTACCAAAATTTGGCATTTCAACACGGCAATCTGCTAGATAAATTGATTTTGGAGCTGGAATTAATTCAAAATTTATATTTATTTTCTTAGTGTGGTTAACAAAACAGAGCTGCCAGGCTTATTTATATGAATAATTATTCAAGTTTATTGATTTGTTAATCAATTGCTAGTGTCAATGTATCTTCAAAATCCTGTTTGACTGAAGAAATTTACCAAAATTTGGCATTTCAACACTACAATCTGCCAGATAAATGGATTTTGGAGCTGGAAATATTCATTATTCTTAAGAATTTTTCAAAATTTATATTTATTTTCTTAGTATGGTTAACAAAACAGAGCTGCCAGGCTTATTTATATCACAAATTTATCAAGTTTATTGATTTGTTAATCAATTGCTAGTGTCAATGTTTATTCAAAACCCTGTTTGACTGAAGAAATTTACCAAAATTTGGCATTTAAACACGGCAATCTGCCAGATATATGTATTTTGGAGCTGGAATTAATTCAAAATTTATATTTATTTTCTTAATGTGGTTAACAAAACAGAGCTGCCAGGCTTATTCATATCAATAATTATTCAAGTTTATTGAATTGTTAATCAATTGCTAGTGTCAATGTATCTTCAAAACCCTGTTTGACTGAAGAAATTTACCAAAATTTGGCATTTCAACACGGCAATTTGCCAGATAAATGGATTTTGGAGCTGGAATTAATTCAAAATATATATTTATTTTCTTATTGTGGTTAACAAAACAGAGCTGCCAGGCTTATTTATATCACAAATTTATCAAGTTTATTGATTTGTTAATCAATTGCTAGTGTCAATGTATCTTCAAAACCCTGTTTGACTGAAGAAATTTACCCAAATTTGGCATTTCAACACGGCAATCTGCCAGATATATGTATTTTGGAGCTGGAATTAATTCAAAATTTATATTTATTTTCCTAATGTGGTTAACAAAACAGAGCTGCCAGGCTTATTTATATGAATAATTATTCAAGTTTATTGATTTGTTATCAATTGCTAGTGTCAATGTATCTTCAAAATCCTGTTTGACTGAAGAAATTTACCAAAATTTGGCATTTCAACACGGCAATCTGCTAGATAAATTGATTTTGGAGCTGGAATTAATTCAAAATTTATATTTATTTTCTTAGTGTGGTTAACAAAACAGAGCTGCCAGGCTTATTTATATGAATAATTATTCAAGTTTATTGATTTGTTAATCAATTGCTAGTGTCAATGTATCTTCAAAATCCTGTTTGACTGAAGAAATTTACCAAAATTTGGCATTTCAACACTACAATCTGCCAGATAAATGGATTTTGGAGCTGGAAATATTCATTATTCTTAAGAATTTTTCAAAATTTATATTTATTTTCTTAGTATGGTTAACAAAAGAGAGCTGCCAGGCTTATTTATATCACAAATTTATCAAGTTTATTGATTTGTTAATCAATTGCTAGTGTCAATGTTTCTTCAAAACCCTGTTTGACTGAAGAAATTTACCAAAATTTGGCATTTCAACACGGGAATCTGCCAGATAAATGGATTTTGGAGCTGGAATTAACTCAAAATTTATATTTATTTTCTTAGTGTGGTTAACAAAACAGAGCTGCCAGGCTTATTTATATCAATATATATTCAAGTTTATTGATTTGTTAAACAATTGCTAGTGTCAATGTATCTTCAAAACCCTGTTTGACAGAAGAAATTTACCAAAATTTGGCATTTCAACACGGCAATCTGCCAGATAAATGGATTTTGGAGCTGGAATTAATTCAAAATATATATTTATTTTCTTATTGTGGTTAACAAAACAGAGCTGCCAGGCTTATTTATATCAATAATTATTCAAGTTTATTGATTTGTTAATCAATTGCTAGTGTCAATGTATCTTCAAAACCCTGTTTGACTGAAGAAATTTACCAAAATTTGGCATTTCAACACGGGAATCTGCCAGATAAATGGATTTTGGAGCTGGAATTAACTCAAAATTTATATTTATTTTCTTAGTGTGGTTAACAAAACAGAGCTGCCAGGCTTATTTATATCAATATATATTCAAGTTTATTGATTTGTTAATCAATTGCTAGTGTCAATGTATCTTCAAAACCCTGTTTGACTGAAGAAATTTACCAAAATTTGGCATTTCAACACGGCAATCTGCCAGATAAATGGATTTTGGAGCTGGAATTAATTCAAAATATATATTTATTTTCTTATTGTGGTTAACAAAACAGAGCTGCCAGGCTTATTTATATCAATAATTATTCAAGTTTATTGATTTGTTAATCAATTGCTAGTGTCAATGTATCTTCAAAACCCTGTTTGACTGAAGAAATTTACCAAAATTTGGCATTTCAACACGGCAATCTGCCAGATATATGTATTTTGGAGCTGGAATTAATTCAAAATTTATATTTATTTTCTTAGTGTGGTTAACAAAAGAGAGCTGCCAGGCTTATTTATATCAATAAATATTCAAGTTTATTGATTTGTTAATCAATTGCTAGTGTCAATGTATCTTCAAAACCCTGTTTGACTGAAGAAATTTACCAAAATTTGGCATTTCAACACGGCAATCTGCCAGATAAATGGATTTTGGAGCTGGAATTAATTCAAAATATATATTTATTTTCTTATTGTGGTTAACAAAACAGAGCTGCCAGGCTTATTTATATCAATAATTATTCAAGTTTATTGATTTGTTAATCAATTGCTAGTGTCAATGTATCTTCAAAACTATGTTTGACTGAAGAAATTTACCAAAATTTGGCATTTCAACACGGCAATCTGCCAGATATATGTATTTTGGAGCTGGAATTAATTCAAAATTTATATTTATTTTCCTAATGTGGTTATCAAAACAGAGCTGCCAGGCTTATTCATATCAATAATTATTCAAGTTTATTGAATTGTTAATCAATTGCTAGTGTCAATGTATCTTCAAAACCCTGTTTGACTGAAGAAATTAACCAAAATTTGGCATTTCAACACGGCAATCTGCTAGATAAATTGATTTTGGAGCTGGAATTAATTCAAAATATATATTTATTTTCTTATTGTGGTTAACAAAACAGAGCTGCCAGGCTTATTTATATCAATAATTATTCAAGTTTATTGATTTGTTAATCAATTGCTAGTGTCAATGTATCTTCAAAACTCTGTTTGACTGAAGAAATTTACCAAAATTTGGCATTTCAACACGGCAATCTGCCAGATATATGTATTTTGGAGCTGGAATTAATTCAAAATTTATATTTATTTTCCTAATGTGGTTAACAAAACAGAGCTGCCAGGCTTATTTATATGAATAATTATTCAAGTTTATTGATTTGTTATCAATTGCTAGTGTCAATGTATCTTCAAAATCCTGTTTGACTGAAGAAATTTACCAAAATTTGGCATTTCAACACGGCAATCTGCTAGATAAATTGATTTTGGAGCTGGAATTAATTCAAAATTTATATTTATTTTCTTAGTGTGGTTAACAAAACAGAGCTGCCAGGCTTATTTATATGAATAATTATTCAAGTTTATTGATTTGTTAATCAATTGCTAGTGTCAATGTATCTTCAAAATCCTGTTTGACTGAAGAAATTTACCAAAATTTGGCATTTCAACACTACAATCTGCCAGATAAATGGATTTTGGAGCTGGAAATATTCATTATTCTTAAGAATTTTTCAAAATTTATATTTATTTTCTTAGTATGGTTAACAAAACAGAGCTGCCAGGCTTATTTATATCACAAATTTATCAAGTTTATTGATTTGTTAATCAATTGCTAGTGTCAATGTATCTTCAAAACCCTGTTTGACTGAAGAAATTTACCAAAATTTGGCATTTCAACACGGCAATTTGCCAGATAAATGGATTTTGGAGCTGGAATTAATTCAAAATATATATTTATTTTCTTATTGTGGTTAACAAAACAGAGCTGCCAGGCTTATTTATATCACAAATTTATCAAGTTTATTGATTTGTTAATCAATTGCTAGTGTCAATGTATCTTCAAAACCCTGTTTGACTGAAGAAATTTACCCAAATTTGGCATTTCAACACGGCAATCTGCCAGATATATGTATTTTGGAGCTGGAATTAATTCAAAATTTATATTTATTTTCCTAATGTGGTTAACAAAACAGAGCTGCCAGGCTTATTTATATGAATAATTATTCAAGTTTATTGATTTGTTATCAATTGCTAGTGTCAATGTATCTTCAAAATCCTGTTTGACTGAAGAAATTTACCAAAATTTGGCATTTCAACACGGCAATCTGCCAGATATATGTATTTTGGAGCTGGAATTAATTCAAAATTTATATTTATTTTCCTAATGTGGTTAACAAAACAGAGCTGCCAGGCTTATTCATATCAATAATTATTCAAGTTTATTGAATTGTTAATCAATTGCTAGTGTCAATGTATCTTCAAAACCCTGTTTGACTGAAGAAATTTACCAAAATTTGGCATTTCAACACGGCAATCTGCTAGATAAATTGATTTTGGAGCTGGAATTAATTCAAAATATATATTTATTTTCTTATTGTGGTTAACAAAACAGAGCTGCCAGGCTTATTTATATCAATAATTATTCAAGTTTATTGATTTGTTAATCAATTGCTAGTGTCAATGTATCTTCAAAACTCTGTTTGACTGAAGAAATTTACCAAAATTTGGCATTTCAACACGGCAATCTGCCAGATATATGTATTTTGGAGCTGGAATTAATTCAAAATTTATATTTATTTTCTTAGTGTGGTTAACAAAACAGAGCTGCCAGGCTTATTTATATGAATAATTATTCAAGTTTATTGATTTGTTAATCAATTGCTAGTGTCAATGTATCTTCAAAATCCTGTTTGACTGAAGAAATTTACCAAAATTTGGCATTTCAACACTACAATCTGCCAGATAAATGGATTTTGGAGCTGGAAATATTCATTATTCTTAAGAATTTTTCAAAATTTATATTTATTTTCTTAGTATGGTTAACAAAACAGAGCTGCCAGGCTTATTTATATCACAAATTTATCAAGTTTATTGATTTGTTAATCAATTGCTAGTGTCAATGTTTATTCAAAACCCTGTTTGACTGAAGAAATTTACCAAAATTTGGCATTTAAACACGGCAATCTGCCAGATATATGTATTTTGGAGCTGGAATTAATTCAAAATTTATATTTATTTTCTTAATGTGGTTAACAAAACAGAGCTGCCAGGCTTATTCATATCAATAATTATTCAAGTTTATTGAATTGTTAATCAATTGCTAGTGTCAATGTATCTTCAAAACCCTGTTTGACTGAAGAAATTTACCAAAATTTGGCATTTCAACACGGCAATTTGCCAGATAAATGGATTTTGGAGCTGGAATTAATTCAAAATATATATTTATTTTCTTATTGTGGTTAACAAAACAGAGCTGCCAGGCTTATTTATATCACAAATTTATCAAGTTTATTGATTTGTTAATCAATTGCTAGTGTCAATGTATCTTCAAAACCCTGTTTGACTGAAGAAATTTACCCAAATTTGGCATTTCAACACGGCAATCTGCCAGATATATGTATTTTGGAGCTGGAATTAATTCAAAATTTATATTTATTTTCCTAATGTGGTTAACAAAACAGAGCTGCCAGGCTTATTTATATGAATAATTATTCAAGTTTATTGATTTGTTATCAATTGCTAGTGTCAATGTATCTTCAAAATCCTGTTTGACTGAAGAAATTTACCAAAATTTGGCATTTCAACACGGCAATCTGCTAGATAAATTGATTTTGGAGCTGGAATTAATTCAAAATTTATATTTATTTTCTTAGTGTGGTTAACAAAACAGAGCTGCCAGGCTTATTTATATGAATAATTATTCAAGTTTATTGATTTGTTAATCAATTGCTAGTGTCAATGTATCTTCAAAATCCTGTTTGACTGAAGAAATTTACCAAAATTTGGCATTTCAACACTACAATCTGCCAGATAAATGGATTTTGGAGCTGGAAATATTCATTATTCTTAAGAATTTTTCAAAATTTATATTTATTTTCTTAGTATGGTTAACAAAAGAGAGCTGCCAGGCTTATTTATATCACAAATTTATCAAGTTTATTGATTTGTTAATCAATTGCTAGTGTCAATGTTTCTTCAAAACCCTGTTTGACTGAAGAAATTTACCAAAATTTGGCATTTCAACACGGGAATCTGCCAGATAAATGGATTTTGGAGCTGGAATTAACTCAAAATTTATATTTATTTTCTTAGTGTGGTTAACAAAACAGAGCTGCCAGGCTTATTTATATCAATATATATTCAAGTTTATTGATTTGTTAATCAATTGCTAGTGTCAATGTATCTTCAAAACCCTGTTTGACTGAAGAAATTTACCAAAATTTGGCATTTCAACACGGCAATCTGCCAGATAAATGGATTTTGGAGCTGGAATTAATTCAAAATATATATTTATTTTCTTATTGTGGTTAACAAAACAGAGCTGCCAGGCTTATTTATATCAATAATTATTCAAGTTTATTGATTTGTTAATCAATTGCTAGTGTCAATGTATCTTCAAAACCCTGTTTGACTGAAGAAATTTACCAAAATTTGGCATTTCAACACGGGAATCTGCCAGATAAATGGATTTTGGAGCTGGAATTAACTCAAAATTTATATTTATTTTCTTAGTGTGGTTAACAAAACAGAGCTGCCAGGCTTATTTATATCAATATATATTCAAGTTTATTGATTTGTTAATCAATTGCTAGTGTCAATGTATCTTCAAAACCCTGTTTGACTGAAGAAATTTACCAAAATTTGGCATTTCAACACGGCAATCTGCCAGATAAATGGATTTTGGAGCTGGAATTAATTCAAAATATATATTTATTTTCTTATTGTGGTTAACAAAACAGAGCTGCCAGGCTTATTTATATCAATAATTATTCAAGTTTATTGATTTGTTAATCAATTGCTAGTGTCAATGTATCTTCAAAACCCTGTTTGACTGAAGAAATTTACCAAAATTTGGCATTTCAACACGGCAATCTGCCAGATATATGTATTTTGGAGCTGGAATTAATTCAAAATTTATATTTATTTTCTTAGTGTGGTTAACAAAAGAGAGCTGCCAGGCTTATTTATATCAATAAATATTCAAGTTTATTGATTTGTTAATCAATTGCTAGTGTCAATGTATCTTCAAAACCCTGTTTGACTGAAGAAATTTACCAAAATTTGGCATTTCAACACGGCAATCTGCCAGATAAATGGATTTTGGAGCTGGAATTAATTCAAAATATATATTTATTTTCTTATTGTGGTTAACAAAACAGAGCTGCCAGGCTTATTTATATCAATAATTATTCAAGTTTATTGATTTGTTAATCAATTGCTAGTGTCAATGTATCTTCAAAACTATGTTTGACTGAAGAAATTTACCAAAATTTGGCATTTCAACACGGCAATCTGCCAGATATATGTATTTTGGAGCTGGAATTAATTCAAAATTTATATTTATTTTCCTAATGTGGTTATCAAAACAGAGCTGCCAGGCTTATTCATATCAATAATTATTCAAGTTTATTGAATTGTTAATCAATTGCTAGTGTCAATGTATCTTCAAAACCCTGTTTGACTGAAGAAATTTACCAAAATTTGGCATTTCAACACGGCAATCTGCTAGATAAATTGATTTTGGAGCTGGAATTAATTCAAAATATATATTTATTTTCTTATTGTGGTTAACAAAACAGAGCTGCCAGGCTTATTTATATCAATAATTATTCAAGTTTATTGATTTGTTAATCAATTGCTAGTGTCAATGTATCTTCAAAACTCTGTTTGACTGAAGAAATTTACCAAAATTTGGCATTTCAACACGGCAATCTGCCAGATATATGTATTTTGGAGCTGGAATTAATTCAAAATTTATATTTATTTTCCTAATGTGGTTAACAAAACAGAGCTGCCAGGCTTATTTATATGAATAATTATTCAAGTTTATTGATTTGTTATCAATTGCTAGTGTCAATGTATCTTCAAAATCCTGTTTGACTGAAGAAATTTACCAAAATTTGGCATTTCAACACGGCAATCTGCTAGATAAATTGATTTTGGAGCTGGAATTAATTCAAAATTTATATTTATTTTCTTAGTGTGGTTAACAAAACAGAGCTGCCAGGCTTATTTATATGAATAATTATTCAAGTTTATTGATTTGTTAATCAATTGCTAGTGTCAATGTATCTTCAAAATCCTGTTTGACTGAAGAAATTTACCAAAATTTGGCATTTCAACACTACAATCTGCCAGATAAATGGATTTTGGAGCTGGAAATATTCATTATTCTTAAGAATTTTTCAAAATTTATATTTATTTTCTTAGTATGGTTAACAAAACAGAGCTGCCAGGCTTATTTATATCACAAATTTATCAAGTTTATTGATTTGTTAATCAATTGCTAGTGTCAATGTATCTTCAAAACCCTGTTTGACTGAAGAAATTTACCAAAATTTGGCATTTCAACACGGCAATTTGCCAGATAAATGGATTTTGGAGCTGGAATTAATTCAAAATATATATTTATTTTCTTATTGTGGTTAACAAAACAGAGCTGCCAGGCTTATTTATATCACAAATTTATCAAGTTTATTGATTTGTTAATCAATTGCTAGTGTCAATGTATCTTCAAAACCCTGTTTGACTGAAGAAATTTACCCAAATTTGGCATTTCAACACGGCAATCTGCCAGATATATGTATTTTGGAGCTGGAATTAATTCAAAATTTATATTTATTTTCCTAATGTGGTTAACAAAACAGAGCTGCCAGGCTTATTTATATGAATAATTATTCAAGTTTATTGATTTGTTATCAATTGCTAGTGTCAATGTATCTTCAAAATCCTGTTTGACTGAAGAAATTTACCAAAATTTGGCATTTCAACACGGCAATCTGCTAGATAAATTGATTTTGGAGCTGGAATTAATTCAAAATTTATATTTATTTTCTTAGTGTGGTTAACAAAACAGAGCTGCCAGGCTTATTTATATGAATAATTATTCAAGTTTATTGATTTGTTAATCAATTGCTAGTGTCAATGTATCTTCAAAATCCTGTTTGACTGAAGAAATTTACCAAAATTTGGCATTTCAACACTACAATCTGCCAGATAAATGGATTTTGGAGCTGGAAATATTCATTATTTTTAAGAATTTTTCAAAATTTATATTTATTTTCTTAGTATGGTTAACAAAACAGAGCTGCCAGGCTTATTTATATCACAAATTTATCAAGTTTATTGATTTGTTAATCAATTGCTAGTGTCAATGTATCTTCAAAACCCTGTTTGACTGAAGAAATTTACCAAAATTTGGCATTTCAACACGGCAATTTGCCAGATAAATGGATTTTGGAGCTGGAATTAATTCAAAATATATATTTATTTTCTTATTGTGGTTAACAAAACAGAGCTGCCAGGCTTATTTATATCACAAATTTATCAAGTTTATTGATTTGTTAATCAATTGCTAGTGTCAATGTATCTTCAAAACCCTGTTTGACTGAAGAAATTTACCCAAATTTGGCATTTCAACACGGCAATCTGCCAGATATATGTATTTTGGAGCTGGAATTAATTCAAAATTTATATTTATTTTCCTAATGTGGTTAACAAAACAGAGCTGCCAGGCTTATTTATATGAATAATTATTCAAGTTTATTGATTTGTTATCAATTGCTAGTGTCAATGTATCTTCAAAATCCTGTTTGACTGAAGAAATTTACCAAAATTTGGCATTTCAACACGGCAATCTGCTAGATAAATTGATTTTGGAGCTGGAATTAATTCAAAATTTATATTTATTTTCTTAGTGTGGTTAACAAAACAGAGCTGCCAGGCTTATTTATATGAATAATTATTCAAGTTTATTGATTTGTTAATCAATTGCTAGTGTCAATGTATCTTCAAAATCCTGTTTGACTGAAGAAATTTACCAAAATTTGGCATTTCAACACTACAATCTGCCAGATAAATGGATTTTGGAGCTGGAAATATTCATTATTCTTAAGAATTTTTCAAAATTTATATTTATTTTCTTAGTATGGTTAACAAAAGAAAGCTGCCAGGCTTATTTATATCACAAATTTATCAAGTTTATTGATTTGTTAATCAATTGCTAGTGTCAATGTTTCTTCAAAACCCTGTTTGACTGAAGAAATTTACCAAAATTTGGCATTTCAACACGGGAATCTGCCAGATAAATGGATTTTGGAGCTGGAATTAACTCAAAATTTATATTTATTTTCTTAGTGTGGTTAACAAAACAGAGCTGCCAGGCTTATTTATATCAATATATATTCAAGTTTATTGATTTGTTAATCAATTGCTAGTGTCAATGTATCTTCAAAACCCTGTTTGACTGAAGAAATTTACCAAAATTTGGCATTTCAACACGGCAATCTGCCAGATAAATGGATTTTGGAGCTGGAATTAATTCAAAATATATATTTATTTTCTTATTGTGGTTAACAAAACAGAGCTGCCAGGCTTATTTATATCGATAATTATTCAAGTTTATTGATTTGTTAATCAATTGCTAGTGTCAATGTATCTTCAAAACCCTGTTTGACTGAAGAAATTTACCAAAATTTGGCATTTCAACACGGCAATCTGCCAGATATATGTATTTTGGAGCTGGAATTAATTCAAAATTTATATTTATTTTCTTAGTGTGGTTAACAAAACAGAGCTGCCAGGCTTATTTATATCAATAAATATTCAAGTTTATTGATTTGTTAATCAATTGCTAGTGTCAATGTATCTTCAAAACCCTGTTTGACTGAAGAAATTTACCAAAATTTGGCATTTCAACACGGCAATCTGCCAGATAAATGGATTTTGGAGCTGGAATTAATTCAAAATATATATTTATTTTCTTATTGTGGTTAACAAAACAGAGCTGCCAGGCTTATTTATATCAATAATTATTCAAGTTTATTGATTTGTTAATCAATTGCTAGTGTCAATGTATCTTCAAAACCCTGTTTGACTGAAGAAATTTACCAAAATTTGGCATTTCAACACGGCAATCTGCCAGATATATGTATTTTGGAGCTGGAATTAATTCAAAATTTATATTTATTTTCCTAATGTGGTTAACAAAAAGAGCTGCCAGGCTTATTCATATCAATAATTATTCAAGTTTATTGAATTGTTAATCAATTGCTAGTGTCAATGTATCTTCAAAACCCTGTTTGACTGAAGAAATTTACCAAAATTTGGCATTTCAACACGGCAATCTGCTAGATAAATTGATTTTGGAGCTGGAATTAATTCAAAATATATATTTATTTTCTTATTGTGGTTAACAAAACAGAGCTGCCAGGCTTATTTATATCAATAATTATTCAAGTTTATTGATTTGTTAATCAATTGCTAGTGTCAATGTATCTTCAAAACTCTGACTGAAGAAATTTACCAAAATTTGGCATTTCAACACGGCAATCTGCCAGATATATGTATTTTGGAGCTGGAATTAATTCAAAATTTATATTTATTTTCCTAATGTGGTTAACAAAACAGAGCTGCCAGGCTTATTTATATGAATAATTATTCAAGTTTATTGATTTGTTATCAATTGCTAGTGTCAATGTATCTTCAAAATCCTGTTTGACTGCAGAAAGTTACCAAAATTTGGCATTTCAACACGGCAATCTGCTAGATAAATTGATTTTGGAGCTGGAATTAATTCAAAATTTATATTTATTTTCTTAGTGTGGTTAACAAAACAGAGCTGCCAGGCTTATTTATATGAATAATTATTCAAGTTTATTGATTTGTTAATCAATTGCTAGTGTCAATGTATCTTCAAAATCCTGTTTGACTGAAGAAATTTACCAAAATTTGGCATTTCAACACTACAATCTGCCAGATAAATGGATTTTGGAGCTGGAAATATTCATTATTCTTAAGAATTTTTCAAAATTTATATTTATTTTCTTAGTATGGTTAACAAAACAGAGCTGCCAGGCTTATTTATATCACAAATTTATCAAGTTTATTGATTTGTTAATCAATTGCTAGTGTCAATGTTTATTCAAAACCCTGTTTGACTGAAGAAATTTACCAAAATTTGGCATTTAAACACGGCAATCTGCCAGATATATGTATTTTGGAGCTGGAATTAATTCAAAATTTATATTTATTTTCTTAATGTGGTTAACAAAACAGAGCTGCCAGGCTTATTCATATCAATAATTATTCAAGTTTATTGAATTGTTAATCAATTGCTAGTGTCAATGTATCTTCAAAACCCTGTTTGACTGAAGAAATTTACCAAAATTTGGCATTTCAACACGGCAATTTGCCAGATAAATGGATTTTGGAGCTGGAATTAATTCAAAATATATATTTATTTTCTTATTGTGGTTAACAAAACAGAGCTGCCAGGCTTATTTATATCACAAATTTATCAAGTTTATTGATTTGTTAATCAATTGCTAGTGTCAATGTATCTTCAAAACCCTGTTTGACTGAAGAAATTTACCCAAATTTGGCATTTCAACACGGCAATCTGCCAGATATATGTATTTTGGAGCTGGAATTAATTCAAAATTTATATTTATTTTCCTAATGTGGTTAACAAAACAGAGCTGCCAGGCTTATTTATATGAATAATTATTCAAGTTTATTGATTTGTTATCAATTGCTAGTGTCAATGTATCTTCAAAATCCTGTTTGACTGAAGAAATTTACCAAAATTTGGCATTTCAACACGGCAATCTGCTAGATAAATTGATTTTGGAGCTGGAATTAATTCAAAATTTATATTTATTTTCTTAGTGTGGTTAACAAAACAGAGCTGCCAGGCTTATTTATATGAATAATTATTCAAGTTTATTGATTTGTTAATCAATTGCTAGTGTCAATGTATCTTCAAAATCCTGTTTGACTGAAGAAATTTACCAAAATTTGGCATTTCAACACTACAATCTGCCAGATAAATGGATTTTGGAGCTGGAAATATTCATTATTCTTAAGAATTTTTCAAAATTTATATTTATTTTCTTAGTATGGTTAACAAAAGAGAGCTGCCAGGCTTATTTATATCACAAATTTATCAAGTTTATTGATTTGTTAATCAATTGCTAGTGTCAATGTTTCTTCAAAACCCTGTTTGACTGAAGAAATTTACCAAAATTTGGCATTTCAACACGGGAATCTGCCAGATAAATGGATTTTGGAGCTGGAATTAACTCAAAATTTATATTTATTTTCTTAGTGTGGTTAACAAAACAGAGCTGCCAGGCTTATTTATATCAATATATATTCAAGTTTATTGATTTGTTAATCAATTGCTAGTGTCAATGTATCTTCAAAACCCTGTTTGACTGAAGAAATTTACCAAAATTTGGCATTTCAACACGGCAATCTGCCAGATAAATGGATTTTGGAGCTGGAATTAATTCAAAATATATATTTATTTTCTTATTGTGGTTAACAAAACAGAGCTGCCAGGCTTATTTATATCAATAATTATTCAAGTTTATTGATTTGTTAATCAATTGCTAGTGTCAATGTATCTTCAAAACCCTGTTTGACTGAAGAAATTTACCAAAATTTGGCATTTCAACACGGGAATCTGCCAGATAAATGGATTTTGGAGCTGGAATTAACTCAAAATTTATATTTATTTTCTTAGTGTGGTTAACAAAACAGAGCTGCCAGGCTTATTTATATTAATATATATTCAAGTTTATTGATTTGTTAATCAATTGCTAGTGTCAATGTATCTTCAAAACCCTGTTTGACTGAAGAAATTTACCAAAATTTGGCATTTCAACACGGCAATCTGCCAGATAAATGGATTTTGGAGCTGGAATTAATTCAAAATATATATTTATTTTCTTATTGTGGTTAACAAAACAGAGCTGCCAGGCTTATTTATATCAATAATTATTCAAGTTTATTGATTTGTTAATCAATTGCTAGTGTCAATGTATCTTCAAAACCCTGTTTGACTGAAGAAATTTACCAAAATTTGGCATTTCAACACGGCAATCTGCCAGATATATGTATTTTGGAGCTGGAATTAATTCAAAATTTATATTTATTTTCTTAGTGTGGTTAACAAAAGAGAGCTGCCAGGCTTATTTATATCAATAAATATTCAAGTTTATTGATTTGTTAATCAATTGCTAGTGTCAATGTATCTTCAAAACTCTGTTTGACTGAAGAAATTTACCAAAATTTGGCATTTCAACACGGCAATCTGCCAGATATATGTATTTTGGAGCTGGAATTAATTCAAAATTTATATTTATTTTCCTAATGTGGTTAACAAAACAGAGCTGCCAGGCTTATTTATATGAATAATTATTCAAGTTTATTGATTTGTTATCAATTGCTAGTGTCAATGTATCTTCAAAATCCTGTTTGACTGAAGAAATTTACCAAAATTTGGCATTTCAACACGGCAATCTGCTAGATAAATTGATTTTGGAGCTGGAATTAATTCAAAATTTATATTTATTTTCTTAGTGTGGTTAACAAAACAGAGCTGCCAGGCTTATTTATATGAATAATTATTCAAGTTTATTGATTTGTTAATCAATTGCTAGTGTCAATGTATCTTCAAAATCCTGTTTGACTGAAGAAATTTACCAAAATTTGGCATTTCAACACTACAATCTGCCAGATAAATGGATTTTGGAGCTGGAAATATTCATTATTCTTAAGAATTTTTCAAAATTTATATTTATTTTCTTAGTATGGTTAACAAAACAGAGCTGCCAGGCTTATTTATATCACAAATTTATCAAGTTTATTGATTTGTTAATCAATTGCTAGTGTCAATGTTTATTCAAAACCCTGTTTGACTGAAGAAATTTACCAAAATTTGGCATTTAAACACGGCAATCTGCCAGATATATGTATTTTGGAGCTGGAATTAATTCAAAATTTATATTTATTTTCTTAGTGTGGTTAACAAAAGAGAGCTGCCAGGCTTATTTATATCAATAAATATTCAAGTTTATTGATTTGTTAATCAATTGCTAGTGTCAATGTATCTTCAAAACTCTGTTTGACTGAAGAAATTTACCAAAATTTGGCATTTCAACACGGCAATCTGCCAGATATATGTATTTTGGAGCTGGAATTAATTCAAAATTTATATTTATTTTCCTAATGTGGTTAACAAAACAGAGCTGCCAGGCTTATTTATATGAATAATTATTCAAGTTTATTGATTTGTTATCAATTGCTAGTGTCAATGTATCTTCAAAATCCTGTTTGACTGAAGAAATTTACCAAAATTTGGCATTTCAACACGGCAATCTGCTAGATAAATTGATTTTGGAGCTGGAATTAATTCAAAATTTATATTTATTTTCTTAGTGTGGTTAACAAAACAGAGCTGCCAGGCTTATTTATATGAATAATTATTCAAGTTTATTGATTTGTTAATCAATTGCTAGTGTCAATGTATCTTCAAAATCCTGTTTGACTGAAGAAATTTACCAAAATTTGGCATTTCAACACTACAATCTGCCAGATAAATGGATTTTGGAGCTGGAAATATTCATTATTCTTAAGAATTTTTCAAAATTTATATTTATTTTCTTAGTATGGTTAACAAAACAGAGCTGCCAGGCTTATTTATATCACAAATTTATCAAGTTTATTGATTTGTTAATCAATTGCTAGTGTCAATGTTTATTCAAAACCCTGTTTGACTGAAGAAATTTACCAAAATTTGGCATTTAAACACGGCAATCTGCCAGATATATGTATTTTGGAGCTGGAATTAATTCAAAATTTATATTTATTTTCTTAATGTGGTTAACAAAACAGAGCTGCCAGGCTTATTCATATCAATAATTATTCAAGTTTATTGAATTGTTAATCAATTGCTAGTGTCAATGTATCTTCAAAACCCTGTTTGACTGAAGAAATTTACCAAAATTTGGCATTTCAACACGGCAATTTGCCAGATAAATGGATTTTGGAGCTGGAATTAATTCAAAATATATATTTATTTTCTTATTGTGGTTAACAAAACAGAGCTGCCAGGCTTATTTATATCACAAATTTATCAAGTTTATTGATTTGTTAATCAATTGCTAGTGTCAATGTATCTTCAAAACCCTGTTTGACTGAAGAAATTTACCCAAATTTGGCATTTCAACACGGCAATCTGCCAGATATATGTATTTTGGAGCTGGAATTAATTCAAAATTTATATTTATTTTCCTAATGTGGTTAACAAAACAGAGCTGCCAGGCTTATTTATATGAATAATTATTCAAGTTTATTGATTTGTTATCAATTGCTAGTGTCAATGTATCTTCAAAATCCTGTTTGACTGAAGAAATTTACCAAAATTTGGCATTTCAACACGGCAATCTGCTAGATAAATTGATTTTGGAGCTGGAATTAATTCAAAATTTATATTTATTTTCTTAGTGTGGTTAACAAAACAGAGCTGCCAGGCTTATTTATATGAATAATTATTCAAGTTTATTGATTTGTTAATCAATTGCTAGTGTCAATGTATCTTCAAAATCCTGTTTGACTGAAGAAATTTACCAAAATTTGGCATTTCAACACTACAATCTGCCAGATAAATGAATTTTGGAGCTGGAAATATTCATTATTCTTAAGAATTTTTCAAAATTTATATTTATTTTCTTAGTATGGTTAACAAAAGAGAGCTGCCAGGCTTATTTATATCACAAATTTATCAAGTTTATTGATTTGTTAATCAATTGCTAGTGTCAATGTTTCTTCAAAACCCTGTTTGACTGAAGAAATTTACCAAAATTTGGCATTTCAACACGGGAATCTGCCAGATAAATGGATTTTGGAGCTGGAATTAACTCAAAATTTATATTTATTTTCTTAGTGTGGTTAACAAAACAGAGCTGCCAGGCTTATTTATATCAATATATATTCAAGTTTATTGATTTGTTAATCAATTGCTAGTGTCAATGTATCTTCAAAACCCTGTTTGACTGAAGAAATTTACCAAAATTTGGCATTTCAACACGGCAATCTGCCAGATAAATGGATTTTGGAGCTGGAATTAATTCAAAATATATATTTATTTTCTTATTGTGGTTAACAAAACAGAGCTGCCAGGCTTATTTATATCAATAATTATTCAAGTTTATTGATTTGTTAATCAATTGCTAGTGTCAATGTATCTTCAAAACCCTGTTTGACTGAAGAAATTTACCAAAATTTGGCATTTCAACACGGGAATCTGCCAGATAAATGGATTTTGGAGCTGGAATTAACTCAAAATTTATATTTATTTTCTTAGTGTGGTTAACAAAACAGAGCTGCCAGGCTTATTTATATCAATATATATTCAAGTTTATTGATTTGTTAATCAATTGCTAGTGTCAATGTATCTTCAAAACCCTGTTTGACTGAAGAAATTTACCAAAATTTGGCATTTCAACACGGCAATCTGCCAGATAAATGGATTTTGGAGCTGGAATTAATTCAAAATATATATTTATTTTCTTATTGTGGTTAACAAAACAGAGCTGCCAGGCTTATTTATATCAATAATTATTCAAGTTTATTGATTTGTTAATCAATTGCTAGTGTCAATGTATCTTCAAAACCCTGTTTGACTGAAGAAATTTACCAAAATTTGGCATTTCAACACGGCAATCTGCCAGATATATGTATTTTGGAGCTGGAATTAATTCAAAATTTATATTTATTTTCTTAGTGTGGTTAACAAAAGAGAGCTGCCAGGCTTATTTATATCAATAAATATTCAAGTTTATTGATTTGTTAATCAATTGCTAGTGTCAATGTATCTTCAAAACCCTGTTTGACTGAAGAAATTTACCAAAATTTGGCATTTCAACACGGCAATCTGCCAGATAAATGGATTTTGGAGCTGGAATTAATTCAAAATATATATTTATTTTCTTATTGTGGTTAACAAAACAGAGCTGCCAGGCTTATTTATATCAATAATTATTCAAGTTTATTGATTTGTTAATCAATTGCTAGTGTCAATGTATCTTCAAAACTATGTTTGACTGAAGAAATTTACCAAAATTTGGCATTTCAACACGGCAATCTGCCAGATATATGTATTTTGGAGCTGGAATTAATTCAAAATTTATATTTATTTTCCTAATGTGGTTATCAAAACAGAGCTGCCAGGCTTATTCATATCAATAATTATTCAAGTTTATTGAATTGTTAATCAATTGCTAGTGTCAATGTATCTTCAAAACCCTGTTTGACTGAAGAAATTTACCAAAATTTGGCATTTCAACACGGCAATCTGCTAGATAAATTGATTTTGGAGCTGGAATTAATTCAAAATATATATTTATTTTCTTATTGTGGTTAACAAAACAGAGCTGCCAGGCTTATTTATATCAATAATTATTCAAGTTTATTGATTTGTTAATCAATTGCTAGTGTCAATGTATCTTCAAAACTCTGTTTGACTGAAGAAATTTACCAAAATTTGGCATTTCAACACGGCAATCTGCCAGATATATGTATTTTGGAGCTGGAATTAATTCAAAATTTATATTTATTTTCCTAATGTGGTTAACAAAACAGAGCTGCCAGGCTTATTTATATGAATAATTATTCAAGTTTATTGATTTGTTATCAATTGCTAGTGTCAATGTATCTTCAAAATCCTGTTTGACTGAAGAAATTTACCAAAATTTGGCATTTCAACACGGCAATCTGCTAGATAAATTGATTTTGGAGCTGGAATTAATTCAAAATTTATATTTATTTTCTTAGTGTGGTTAACAAAACAGAGCTGCCAGGCTTATTTATATGAATAATTATTCAAGTTTATTGATTTGTTAATCAATTGCTAGTGTCAATGTATCTTCAAAATCCTGTTTGACTGAAGAAATTTACCAAAATTTGGCATTTCAACACTACAATCTGCCAGATAAATGGATTTTGGAGCTGGAAATATTCATTATTCTTAAGAATTTTTCAAAATTTATATTTATTTTCTTAGTATGGTTAACAAAACAGAGCTGCCAGGCTTATTTATATCACAAATTTATCAAGTTTATTGATTTGTTAATCAATTGCTAGTGTCAATGTATCTTCAAAACCCTGTTTGACTGAAGAAATTTACCCAAATTTGGCATTTCAACACGGCAATCTGCCAGATATATGTATTTTGGAGCTGGAATTAATTCAAAATTTATATTTATTTTCCTAATGTGGTTAACAAAACAGAGCTGCCAGGCTTATTTATATGAATAATTATTCAAGTTTATTGATTTGTTATCAATTGCTAGTGTCAATGTATCTTCAAAATCCTGTTTGACTGAAGAAATTTACCAAAATTTGGCATTTCAACACGGCAATCTGCTAGATAAATTGATTTTGGAGCTGGAATTAATTCAAAATTTATATTTATTTTCTTAGTGTGGTTAACAAAACAGAGCTGCCAGGCTTATTTATATGAATAATTATTCAAGTTTATTGATTTGTTAATCAATTGCTAGTGTCAATGTATCTTCAAAATCCTGTTTGACTGAAGAAATTTACCAAAATTTGGCATTTCAACACTACAATCTGCCAGATAAATGAATTTTGGAGCTGGAAATATTCATTATTCTTAAGAATTTTTCAAAATTTATATTTATTTTCTTAGTATGGTTAACAAAAGAGAGCTGCCAGGCTTATTTATATCACAAATTTATCAAGTTTATTGATTTGTTAATCAATTGCTAGTGTCAATGTTTCTTCAAAACCCTGTTTGACTGAAGAAATTTACCAAAATTTGGCATTTCAACACGGGAATCTGCCAGATAAATGGATTTTGGAGCTGGAATTAACTCAAAATTTATATTTATTTTCTTAGTGTGGTTAACAAAACAGAGCTGCCAGGCTTATTTATATCAATATATATTCAAGTTTATTGATTTGTTAATCAATTGCTAGTGTCAATGTATCTTCAAAACCCTGTTTGACTGAAGAAATTTACCAAAATTTGGCATTTCAACACGGCAATCTGCCAGATAAATGGATTTTGGAGCTGGAATTAATTCAAAATATATATTTATTTTCTTATTGTGGTTAACAAAACAGAGCTGCCAGGCTTATTTATATCAATAATTATTCAAGTTTATTGATTTGTTAATCAATTGCTAGTGTCAATGTATCTTCAAAACCCTGTTTGACTGAAGAAATTTACCAAAATTTGGCATTTCAACACGGGAATCTGCCAGATAAATGGATTTTGGAGCTGGAATTAACTCAAAATTTATATTTATTTTCTTAGTGTGGTTAACAAAACAGAGCTGCCAGGCTTATTTATATCAATATATATTCAAGTTTATTGATTTGTTAATCAATTGCTAGTGTCAATGTATCTTCAAAACCCTGTTTGACTGAAGAAATTTACCAAAATTTGGCATTTCAACACGGCAATCTGCCAGATAAATGGATTTTGGAGCTGGAATTAATTCAAAATATATATTTATTTTCTTATTGTGGTTAACAAAACAGAGCTGCCAGGCTTATTTATATCAATAATTATTCAAGTTTATTGATTTGTTAATCAATTGCTAGTGTCAATGTATCTTCAAAACCCTGTTTGACTGAAGAAATTTACCAAAATTTGGCATTTCAACACGGCAATCTGCCAGATATATGTATTTTGGAGCTGGAATTAATTCAAAATTTATATTTATTTTCTTAGTGTGGTTAACAAAAGAGAGCTGCCAGGCTTATTTATATCAATAAATATTCAAGTTTATTGATTTGTTAATCAATTGCTAGTGTCAATGTATCTTCAAAACCCTGTTTGACTGAAGAAATTTACCAAAATTTGGCATTTCAACACGGCAATCTGCCAGATAAATGGATTTTGGAGCTGGAATTAATTCAAAATATATATTTATTTTCTTATTGTGGTTAACAAAACAGAGCTGCCAGGCTTATTTATATCAATAATTATTCAAGTTTATTGATTTGTTAATCAATTGCTAGTGTCAATGTATCTTCAAAACTATGTTTGACTGAAGAAATTTACCAAAATTTGGCATTTCAACACGGCAATCTGCCAGATATATGTATTTTGGAGCTGGAATTAATTCAAAATTTATATTTATTTTCCTAATGTGGTTATCAAAACAGAGCTGCCAGGCTTATTCATATCAATAATTATTCAAGTTTATTGAATTGTTAATCAATTGCTAGTGTCAATGTATCTTCAAAACCCTGTTTGACTGAAGAAATTTACCAAAATTTGGCATTTCAACACGGCAATCTGCTAGATAAATTGATTTTGGAGCTGGAATTAATTCAAAATATATATTTATTTTCTTATTGTGGTTAACAAAACAGAGCTGCCAGGCTTATTTATATCAATAATTATTCAAGTTTATTGATTTGTTAATCAATTGCTAGTGTCAATGTATCTTCAAAACTCTGTTTGACTGAAGAAATTTACCAAAATTTGGCATTTCAACACGGCAATCTGCCAGATATATGTATTTTGGAGCTGGAATTAATTCAAAATTTATATTTATTTTCCTAATGTGGTTAACAAAACAGAGCTGCCAGGCTTATTTATATGAATAATTATTCAAGTTTATTGATTTGTTATCAATTGCTAGTGTCAATGTATCTTCAAAATCCTGTTTGACTGAAGAAATTTACCAAAATTTGGCATTTCAACACGGCAATCTGCTAGATAAATTGATTTTGGAGCTGGAATTAATTCAAAATTTATATTTATTTTCTTAGTGTGGTTAACAAAACAGAGCTGCCAGGCTTATTTATATGAATAATTATTCAAGTTTATTGATTTGTTAATCAATTGCTAGTGTCAATGTATCTTCAAAATCCTGTTTGACTGAAGAAATTTACCAAAATTTGGCATTTCAACACTACAATCTGCCAGATAAATGGATTTTGGAGCTGGAAATATTCATTATTCTTAAGAATTTTTCAAAATTTATATTTATTTTCTTAGTATGGTTAACAAAACAGAGCTGCCAGGCTTATTTATATCACAAATTTATCAAGTTTATTGATTTGTTAATCAATTGCTAGTGTCAATGTATCTTCAAAACCCTGTTTGACTGAAGAAATTTACCAAAATTTGGCATTTCAACACGGCAATTTGCCAGATAAATGGATTTTGGAGCTGGAATTAATTCAAAATATATATTTATTTTCTTATTGTGGTTAACAAAACAGAGCTGCCAGGCTTATTTATATCACAAATTTATCAAGTTTATTGATTTGTTAATCAATTGCTAGTGTCAATGTATCTTCAAAACCCTGTTTGACTGAAGAAATTTACCCAAATTTGGCATTTCAACACGGCAATCTGCCAGATATATGTATTTTGGAGCTGGAATTAATTCAAAATTTATATTTATTTTCCTAATGTGGTTAACAAAACAGAGCTGCCAGGCTTATTTATATGAATAATTATTCAAGTTTATTGATTTGTTATCAATTGCTAGTGTCAATGTATCTTCAAAATCCTGTTTGACTGAAGAAATTTACCAAAATTTGGCATTTCAACACGGCAATCTGCTAGATAAATTGATTTTGGAGCTGGAATTAATTCAAAATTTATATTTATTTTCTTAGTGTGGTTAACAAAACAGAGCTGCCAGGCTTATTTATATGAATAATTATTCAAGTTTATTGATTTGTTAGTCAATTGCTAGTGTCAATGTATCTTCAAAATCCTGTTTGACTGAAGAAATTTACCAAAATTTGGCATTTCAACACTACAATCTGCCAGATAAATGGATTTTGGAGCTGGAAATATTCATTATTCTTAAGAATTTTTCAAAATTTATATTTATTTTCTTAGTATGGTTAACAAAACAGAGCTGCCAGGCTTATTTATATCACAAATTTATCAAGTTTATTGATTTGTTAATCAATTGCTAGTGTCAATGTATCTTCAAAACCCTGTTTGACTGAAGAAATTTACCAAAATTTGGCATTTCAACACGGCAATTTGCCAGATAAATGGATTTTGGAGCTGGAATTAATTCAAAATATATATTTATTTTCTTATTGTGGTTAACAAAACAGAGCTGCCAGGCTTATTTATATCACAAATTTATCAAGTTTATTGATTTGTTAATCAATTGCTAGTGTCAATGTATCTTCAAAACCCTGTTTGACTGAAGAAATTTACCCAAATTTGGCATTTCAACACGGCAATCTGCCAGATATATGTATTTTGGAGCTGGAATTAATTCAAAATTTATATTTATTTTCCTAATGTGGTTAACAAAACAGAGCTGCCAGGCTTATTTATATGAATATATATTCAAGTTTATTGATTTGTTATCAATTGCTAGTGTCAATGTATCTTCAAAATCCTGTTTGACTGAAGAAATTTACCAAAATTTGGCATTTCAACACGGCAATCTGCTAGATAAATTGATTTTGGAGCTGGAATTAATTCAAAATTTATATTTATTTTCTTAGTGTGGTTAACAAAACAGAGCTGCCAGGCTTATTTATATGAATAATTATTCAAGTTTATTGATTTGTTAATCAATTGCTAGTGTCAATGTATCTTCAAAATCCTGTTTGACTGAAGAAATTTACCAAAATTTGGCATTTCAACACTACAATCTGCCAGATAAATGGATTTTGGAGCTGGAAATATTCATTATTCTTAAGAATTTTTCAAAATTTATATTTATTTTCTTAGTATGGTTAACAAAAGAGAGCTGCCAGGCTTATTTATATCACAAATTTATCAAGTTTATTGATTTGTTAATCAATTGCTAGTGTCAATGTTTCTTCAAAACCCTGTTTGACTGAAGAAATTTACCAAAATTTGGCATTTCAACACGGGAATCTGCCAGATAAATGGATTTTGGAGCTGGAATTAACTCAAAATTTATATTTATTTTCTTAGTGTGGTTAACAAAACAGAGCTGCCAGGCTTATTTATATCAATATATATTCAAGTTTATTGATTTGTTAATCAATTGCTAGTGTCAATGTATCTTCAAAACCCTGTTTGACTGAAGAAATTTACCAAAATTTGGCATTTCAACACGGCAATCTGCCAGATAAATGGATTTTGGAGCTGGAATTAATTCAAAATATATATTTATTTTCTTATTGTGGTTAACAAAACAGAGCTGCCAGGCTTATTTATATCAATAATTATTCAAGTTTATTGATTTGTTAATCAATTGCTAGTGTCAATGTATCTTCAAAACCCTGTTTGACTGAAGAAATTTACCAAAATTTGGCATTTCAACACGGCAATCTGCCAGATATATGTATTTTGGAGCTGGAATTAATTCAAAATTTATATTTATTTTCTTAGTGTGGTTAACAAAAGAGAGCTGCCAGGCTTATTTATATCAATAAATATTCAAGTTTATTGATTTGTTAATCAATTGCTAGTGTCAATGTATCTTCAAAACCCTGTTTGACTGAAGAAATTTACCAAAATTTGGCATTTCAACACGGCAATCTGCCAGATAAATGGATTTTGGAGCTGGAATTAATTCAAAATATATATTTATTTTCTTATTGTGGTTAACAAAACAGAGCTGCCAGGCTTATTTATATCAATAATTATTCAAGTTTATTGATTTGTTAATCAATTGCTAGTGTCAATGTATCTTCAAAACCCTGTTTGACTGAAGAAATTTACCAAAATTTGGCATTTCAACACGGCAATCTGCCAGATATATGTATTTTGGAGCTGGAATTAATTCAAAATTTATATTTATTTTCCTAATGTGGTTAACAAAACAGAGCTGCCAGGCTTATTCATATCAATAATTATTCAAGTTTATTGAATTGTTAATCAATTGCTAGTGTCAATGTATCTTCAAAACCCTGTTTGACTGAAGAAATTTACCAAAATTTGGCATTTCAACACGGCAATCTGCTAGATAAATTGATTTTGGAGCTGGAATTAATTCAAAATATATATTTATTTTCTTATTGTGGTTAACAAAACAGAGCTGCCAGGCTTATTTATATCAATAATTATTCAAGTTTATTGATTTGTTAATCAATTGCTAGTGTCAATGTATCTTCAAAACTCTGTTTGACTGAAGAAATTTACCAAAATTTGGCATTTCAACACGGCAATCTGCCAGATATATATATTTTGGAGCTGGAATTAATTCAAAATTTATATTTATTTTCCTAATGTGGTTAACAAAACAGAGCTGCCAGGCTTATTTATATGAATAATTATTCAAGTTTATTGATTTGTTAATCAATTGCTAGTGTCAATGTATCTTCAAAATCCTGTTTGACTGAAGAAATTTACCAAAATTTGGCATTTCAACACTACAATCTGCCAGATAAATGGATTTTGGAGCTGGAAATATTCATTATTCTTAAGAATTTTTCAAAATTTATATTTATTTTCTTAGTATGGTTAACAAAACAGAGCTGCCAGGCTTATTTATATCACAAATTTATCAAGTTTATTGATTTGTTAATCAATTGCTAGTGTCAATGTTTATTCAAAACCCTGTTTGACTGAAGAAATTTACCAAAATTTGGCATTTCAACACGGCAATCTGCCAGATAAATGGATTTTGGAGCTGGAATTAATTCAAAATATATATTTATTTTCTTATTGTGGTTAACAAAACAGAGCTGCCAGGCTTATTTATATCAATAAATATTCAAGTTTATTAATTTGTTAATCAATTGCTAGTGTCAATGTTTCTTCAAAACCCTGTTTGACTGAAGAAATTTACCAAAATTTGGCATTTCAACACGGGAATCTGCCAGATAAATGGATTTTGGAGCTGGAATTAACTCAAAATTTATATTTATTTTCTTAGTGTGGTTAACAAAACAGAGCTGCCAGGCTTATTTATATCAATATATATTCAAGTTTATTGATTTGTTAATCAATTGCTAGTGTCAATGTAACTTCAAAACCCTGTTTGACTGAAGAAATTTACCAAAATTTGGCATTTCAACACGGCAATCTGCCAGATAAATGGATTTTGGAGCTGGAATTAATTCAAAATATATATTTATTTTCTTATTGTGGTTAACAAAACAGAGCTGCCAGGCTTATTTATATCAATAATTATTCAAGTTTATTGATTTGTTAATCAATTGCTAGTGTCAATGTATCTTCAAAACCCTGTTTGACTGAAGAAATTTACTAAAATTTGGCATTTCAACACGGCAATCTGCCAGATAAATGGATTTTGGAGCTGGAATTAATTCAAAATATATATTTATTTTCTTATTGTGGTTAACAAAACAGAGCTGCCAGGCTTATTTATATCAATAATTATTCAAGTTTATTGATTTGTTAATCAATTGCTAGTGTCAATGTATCTTCAAAACCCTGTTTGACTGAAGAAATTTACCAAAATTTGGCATTTCAACACGGCAATCTGCCAGATATATGTATTTTGGAGCTGGAATTAATTCAAAATTTATATTTATTTTCTTAGTGTGGTTAACAAAGCAGAGCTGCCAGGCTTATTTATATGAATAATTATTCAAGTTTATTGATTTGTTAATCAATTGCTAGTGTCAATGTATCTTCAAAATCCTGTTTGACTGAAGAAATTTACCAAAATTTGGCATTTCAACATTACAATCTGCCAGATAAATGGATTTTGGAGCTGGAAATATTCATTATTCTTAAGAATTTTTCAAAATTTATATTTATTTTCTTAGTATGGTTAACAAAACAGAGCTGCCAGGCTTATTTATATCACAAATTTATCAAGTTTATTGATTTGTTAATCAATTGCTAGTGTCAATGTATCTTCAAAACCCTGTTTGACTGAAGAAATTTACCAAAATTTGGCATTTCAACACGGCAATCTGCCAGATAAATGGATTTTGGAGCTGGAATTAATTCAAAATATATATTTATTTTCTTATTGTGGTTAACAAAACAGAGCTGCCAGGCTTATTTATATCAATAATTATTCAAGTTTATTGATTTGTTAAACAATTGCTAGTGTCAATGTATCTTCAAAACCCTGTTTGACTGAAGAAATTTACCAAAATTTGGCATTTCAACACGGCAATCTGCCAGATATATGTATTTTGGAGCTGGAATTAATTCAAAATTTATATTTATTTTCCTAATGTGGTTAACAAAACAGAGCTGCCAGGCTTATTTATATGAATAATTATTCAAGTTTATTGATTTGTTATCAATTGCTAGTGTCAATGTATCTTCAAAATCCTGTTTGACTGAAGAAATTTACCAAAATTTGGCATTTCAACACGGCAATCTGCCAGATAAATGGATTTTGGAGCTGGAATTAAATCAAAATTTATATTTATTTTCTTAGTGTGGTTAACAAAACAGAGCTGCCAGGCTTATTTATATCAATAAATATTCAAGTTTATTGATTTGTTAATCAATTGCTAGTGTCAATGTATCTTCAAAACCCTGTTTGACTGAAGAAATTTACCAAAATTTGGCATTTCAACACGGCAATCTGCCAGATAAATGGATTTTGGAGCTGGAATTAAATCAAAATTTATATTTATTTTCTTAGTGTGGTTAACAAAACAGAGCTGCCAGGCTTATTTATATCAATAAATATTCAAGTTTATTGATTTGTTAATCAATTGCTAGTGTCAATGTATCTTCAAAACCCTGTTTGACTGAAGAAATTTACCAAAATTTGGCATTTCAACACGGCAATTTGCCAGATAAATGGATTTTGGAGCTGGAATTAATTCAAAATATATATTTATTTTCTTATTGTGGTTAACAAAACAGAGCTGCCAGGCTTATTTATATCACAAATTTATCAAGTTTATTGATTTGTTAATCAATTGCTAGTGTCAATGTATCTTCAAAACCCTGTTTGACTGAAGAAATTTACCAAAATTTGGCATTTCAACACGGCAATCTGCCAGATATATGTATTTTGGAGCTGGAATTAATTCAAAATTTATATTTATTTTCCTAATGTGGTTAACAAAACAGAGCTGCCAGGCTTATTTATATGAATAATTATTCAAGTTTATTGATTTGTTATCAATTGCTAGTGTCAATGTATCTTCAAAATCCTGTTTGACTGAAGAAATTTACCAAAATTTGGCATTTCAACACGGCAATCTGCTAGATAAATTGATTTTGGAGCTGGAATTAATTCAAAATTTATATTTATTTTCTTAGTGTGGTTAACAAAACAGAGCTGCCAGGCTTATTTATATGAATAATTATTCAAGTTTATTGATTTGTTAATCAATTGCTAGTGTCAATGTATCTTCAAAATCCTGTTTGACTGAAGAAATTTACCAAAATTTGGCATTTCAACACTACAATCTGCCAGATAAATGGATTTTGGAGCTGGAAATATTCATTATTCTTAAGAATTTTTCAAAATTTATATTTATTTTCTTAGTATGGTTAACAAAAGAGAGCTGCCAGGCTTATTTATATCACAATTTTATCAAGTTTATTGATTTGTTAATCAATTGCTAGTGTCAATGTTTCTTCAAAACCCTGTTTAACTGAAGAAATTTACCAAAATTTGGCATTTCAACACAGGAATCTGCCAGATAAATGGATTTTGGAGCTGGAATTAACTCAAAATTTATATTTATTTTCTTTGTGTGGTTAACAAAACAGAGCTGCCAGGCTTATTTATATCAATATATATTCAAGTTTATTGATTTGTTAATCAATTGCTAGTGTCAATGTATCTTCAAAACCCTGTTTGACTGAAGAAATTTACCAAAATTTGGCATTTCAACACGGCAATCTGCCAGATAAATGGATTTTGGAGCTAGAATTAATTCAAAATATATATTTATTTTCTTATTGTGGTTAACAAAACAGAGCTGCCAGGCTTATTTATATCAATAATTATTCAAGTTTATTGATTTGTTAATCAATTGCTAGTGTCAATGTATCTTCAAAACCCTGTTTGACTGAAGAAATTTACCAAAATTTGGCATTTCAACACGGCAATCTGCCAGATATATGTATTTTGGAGCTGGGATTAATTCAAAATTTATATTTATTTTCTTAGTGTGGTTAACAAAACAGAGCTGCCAGGCTTATTTATATCAATAAATATTCAAGTTTATTGATTTGTTAATCAATTGCTAGTGTCAATGTATCTTCAAAACCCTGTTTGACTGAAGAAATTTACCAAAATTTGGCATTTCAACACGGCAATCTGCCAGATAAATGGATTTTGGAGCTGGAATTAATTCAAAATATATATTTATTTTCTTATTGTGGTTAACAAAACCGAGCTGCCAGGCTTATTTATATCAATAATTATTCAAGTTTATTAATTTGTTAATCAATTGCTAGTGTCAATGTTTCTTCAAAACCCTGTTTGACTGAAGAGATTTACCAAAATTTGGCATTTCAACACGGGAATCTGCCAGATAAATGGATTTTGGAGCTGGAATTAACTCAAAATTTATATTTATTTTCTTAGTGTGGTTAACAAAACAGAGCTGCCAGGCTTATTTATATCAATATATATTCAAGTTTATTGATTTGTTAATCAATTGCTAGTGTCAATGTAACTTCAAAACCCTGTTTGACTGAAGAAATTTACCAAAATTTGGCATTTCAACACGGCAATCTGCCAGATAAATGGATTTTGGAGCTGGAATTAATTCAAAATATATATTTATTTTCTTATTGTGGTTAACAAAACAGAGCTGCCAGGCTTATTTATATCAATAATTATTCAAGTTTATTGATTTGTTAATCAATTGCTAGTGTCAATGTATCTTCAAAACCCTGTTTGACTGAAGAAATTTACCAAAATTTGGCATTTCAACACGGCAATCTGCCAGATATATTTATTTTGGAGCTGGAATTAATTCAAAATTTATATTTATTTTCTTAATGTGGTTAACAAAACAGAGCTGCCAGGCTTATTCATATCAATAATTATTCAAGTTTATTGATTTGTTAATCAATTGCTAGTGTCAATGTATCTTCAAAACCCTGTTTGACTGAAGAAATTTACCAAAATTTGGCATTTCAACACGGGAATCTGCCAGATAAATGGATTTTGGAGCTGGAATTAACTCAAAATTTATATTTATTTTCTTAGTGTGGTTAACAAAACAGAGCTGCCAGGCTTATTTATATCAATATATATTCAAGTTTATTGATTTGTTAATCAATTGCTAGTGTCAATGTAACTTCAAAACCCTGTTTGACTGAAGAAATTTATTAAAATTTGGCATTTCAACACGGCAATCTGCCAGATAAATGGATTTTGGAGCTGGAATTAATTCAAAATATATATTTATTTTCTTATTGTGGTTAACAAAACAGAGCTGCCAGGCTTATTTATATCAATAATTATTCAAGTTTATTGATTTGTTAATCAATTGCTAGTGTCAATGTATCTTCAAAACCCTGTTTGACTGAAGAAATTTACCAAAATTTGGCATTTCAACACGGCAATCTGCCAGATATATTTATTTTGGAGCTGGAATTAATTCAAAATTTATATTTATTTTCTTAATGTGGTTAACAAAACAGAGCTGCCAGGCTTATTCATATCAATAATTATTCAAGTTTATTGATTTGTTAATCAATTGCTAGTGTCAATGTATCTTCAAAACCCTGTTTGACTGAAGAAATTTACCAAAATTTGGCATTTCAACACGGGAATCTGCCAGATAAATGGATTTTGGAGCTGGAATTAACTCAAAATTTATATTTATTTTCTTAGTGTGGTTAACAAAACAGAGCTGCCAGGCTTATTTATATCAATATATATTCAAGTTTATTGATTTGTTAATCAATTGCTAGTGTCAATGTAACTTCAAAACCCTGTTTGACTGAAGAAATTTACCAAAATTTGGCATTTCAACACGGTAATCTGCCAGATAAATGGATTTTGGAGCTGGAATTAATTCAAAATATATATTTATTTTCTTATTGTGGTTAACAAAACAGAGCTGCCAGGCTTATTTATATCAATAATTATTCAAGTTTATTGATTTGTTAATCAATTGCTAGTGTCAATGTATCTTCAAAACCCTGTTTGACTGAAGAAATTTACCAAAATTTGGCATTTCAACACGGCAATCTGCCAGATATATTTATTTTGGAGCTGGAATTAATTCAAAATTTATATTTATTTTCTTAATGTGGTTAACAAAACAGAGCTGCCAGGCTTATTCATATCAATAATTATTCAAGTTTATTGATTTGTTAATCAATTGCTAGTGTCAATGTATCTTCAAAACCCTGTTTGACTGAAGAAATTTACCAAAATTTGGCATTTCAACACGGCAATCTGCCAGATATATTTATTTTGGAGCTGGAATTAATTCAAAATTTATATTTATTTTCTTAATGTGGTTAACAAAACAGAGCTGCCAGGCTTATTCATATCAATAATTATTCAAGTTTATTGATTTGTTAATCAATTGCTAGTGTCAATGTATCTTCAAAACCCTGTTTGACTGAAGAAATTTACTAAAATTTGGCATTTCAACACGGCAATCTGCCAGATAAATGGATTTTGGAGCTGGAATTAATTCAAAATATATATTTATTTTCTTATTGTGGTTAACAAAACAGAGCTGCCAGGCTTATTTATATCAATAATTATTCAAGTTTATTGATTTGTTAATCAATTGCTAGTGTCAATGTACCTTCAAAACCCTGTTTGACTGAAGAAATTTACTAAAATTTGGCATTTTAACACGGCAATCTGCCAGATAAATGGATTTTGGAGCTGGAATTAATTCAAAATATATATTTATTTTCTTATTGTGGTTAACAAAACAGAGCTGCCAGGCTTATTTATATCAATAATTATTCAAGTTTATTGATTTGTTAATCAATTGCTAGTGTCAATGTATCTTCAAAACCCTGTTTGACTGAAGAAATTTACCAAAATTTGGCATTTCAACACGGCAATCTGCCAGATATATGTATTTTGGAGCTGGAATTAATTCAAAATTTATATTTATTTTCTTAGTGTGGTTAACAAAACAGAGCTGCCAGGCTTATTTATATCAATAAATATTCAAGTTTATTGATTTGTTAATCAATTGCTAGTGTCAATGTATCTTCAAAACCCTGTTTGACTGAAGAAATTTACCAAAATTTGGCATTTCAACACGGCAATCTGCCAGAAAAATGGATTTTGGAGCTGGAATTAATTCAAAATATATATTTATTTTCTTATTGTGGTTAACAAAACAGAGCTGCCAGGCTTATTTATATCAATAATTATTCAAGTTTATTGATTTGTTAATCAATTGCTAGTGTCAATGGTTCTTCAAAACCCTGTTTGACTGAAGAAATTTACCAAAATTTGGCATTTCAACACGGCAATCTGCCAGATATATGTATTTTGGAGCTGGAATTAATTCAAAATTTATATTTATTTTCTTAATGTGGTTAACAAAACAGAGCTGCCAGGCTTATTCATATCAATAATTATTCAAGTTTATTGATTTGTTAATCAATTGCTAGTGTCAATGTATCTTCAAAACCCTGTTTGACTGAAGAAATTTACTAAAATTTGGCATTTCAACACGGCAATCTGCCAGATAAATGGATTTTGGAGCTGGAATTAATTCAAAATATATATTTATTTTCTTATTGTGGTTAACAAAACAGAGCTGCCAGGCTTATTTATATCAATAATTATTCAAATTTATTGATTTGTTAATCAATTGCTAGTGTCAATGTATCTTCAAAACCCTGTTTGACTGAAGAAATTTACCAAAATTTGGCATTTCAACACGGCAATCTGCCAGATATATGTATTTTGGAGCTGGAATTAATTCAAAATTTATATTTATTTTCTTAGTGTGGTTAACAAAACAGAGCTGCCAGGCTTATTTATATCAATAAATATTCAAGTTTATTGATTTGTTAATCAATTGCTAGTGTCAATGTATCTTCAAAACCCTGTTTGACTGAAGAAATTTACCAAAATTTGGCATTTCAACACGGCAATCTGCCAGATAAATGGATTTTGGAGCTGGAATTAACTCAAAATTTATATTTATTTTCTTAGTGTGGTTAACAAAACAGAGCTGCCAGGCTTATTTATATCAATATATATTCAAGTTTATTGATTTGTTAATCAATTGCTAGTGTCAATGTAACTTCAAAACCCTGTTTGACTGAAGAAATTTACCAAAATTTGGCATTTCAACACGGCAATCTGCCAGATATATGTATTTTGGAGCTGGAATTAATTCAAAATTTATATTTATTTTCTTAATGTGGTTAACAAAACAGAGCTGCCAGGCTTATTTATATCAATAATTATTCAAGTTTATTGATTTGTTAATCAATTGCTAATGTAAATGTATCTTCAAAACCCTGTTTGACTGAAGAAATTTACCAAAATTTGGCATTTCAACACGGCAATCTGCCAGATAAATGGATTTTGGAGCTGGAAATATTCATAATTCTTAAGAATTAATTCAAAATTTATATTTATTTTCTTAGTGTGGTTAACAAAACAGAGCTACCAGGCTTATTTATATCAATAATTATTCAAGTTTATTGATTTGTTATTGTTTGACTGAAGAAATTTACAAAAATTTGGCATTTCAACACGGCAATCTGCCAGATATATGTATTTTGGAGCTGGAATTAATTCAAAATATATATTTATTTTCTTATTGTGGTTAACAAAACAGAGCTGCCAGGCTTATTTATATCAATAATTATTCAAGTTTATTGATTTGTTAATCAATTGCTAGTGTCAATGTATCTTCAAAACCCTGTTTGACTGAAGAAATTTACCAAAATTTGGCATTTCAACACGGCAATCTGCCAGATATATGTATTTTGGAGCTGGAATTAATTCAAAATTTATATTTATTTTCTTAGTGTGGTTAACAAAACAGAGCTGCCAGGCTTATTTATATCAATAAATATTCAAGTTTATTGATTTGTTAATCAATTGCTAGTGTCAATGTATCTTCAAAACCCTGTTTGACTGAAGAAATTTACCAAAATTTGGCATTTCAACACGGCAATCTGCCAGATAAATGGATTTTGGAGCTGGAATTAATTCAAAATATATATTTATTTTCTTATTGTGGTTAACAAAACAGAGCTGCCAGGCTTATTTATATCAATAATTATTCAAGTTTATTAATTTGTTAATCAATTGCTAGTGTCATATATAACTTATGCCGTAGTTGTGTGGGGAAACACCACAAATTTTAACTTAAACCGAATAAACATTCTACAAAAACGTGTAGTACGAAACATCTACGGCTTAGAATGGAAATCATCCACAAAACCATTTTTTAAAAAATGCAAAATTTTAAATATATATCAAATTTATAAATATATCAGTCTGATTTTTATACAAAAAAATATAAAAGACAAAACTAATAATTTATTCACGATCTCTGAGCCAACTACGAAAACTAGATTCTACTACAAACTGAAACCTCCAAAATGCAATACGTCAAAGAAAATAAATTCAATCTTCTATTCCGGGGTTAAAACATACAATGAACTGCACGAAAAACTTATGGACATAAAAACACTCGAATCTATTAAAAGGATGACTAAGAAATTAGTTTTAGACAACTACTGATGGTATCTTGTATTATTAATGACCTCATTTAATGTCTTCTTTTTTGTTTTTTATTTTTTTTTCTTGTTTTATTAATATTTTGTTAATATGTTCTTTTTATTCTTGTTGTGGTTGCTTAAAATTACTACATGATTCTAATGTACTTTAAAGTCGGTCTTATTTTGTATATCAATACAGGGCTATAAGTCGCATGACGACTTGGCCCTTTTACCTCATAATTGTAAAAAACTAATATATATAAAACAAATAAAATTTGAATTTGAATTTGAATGTTTCTTCAAAACCCTGTTTGACTGAAGAAATTTACCAAAATTTGGCATTTCAACACGGGAATCTGCCAGATAAATGGATTTTGGAGCTGGAATTAACTCAAAATTTATATTTATTTTCTTAGTGTGGTTAACAAAACAGAGCTGCCAGGCTTATTTATATCAATATATATTCAAGTTTATTGATTTGTTAATCAATTGCTAGTGTCAATGTAACTTCAAAACCCTGTTTGACTGAAGAAATTTACCAAAATTTGGCATTTCAACACGGCAATCTGCCAGATAAATGGATTTTGGAGCCGGAATTAATTCAAAATATATATTTATTTTCTTATTGTAGTTAACAAAACAGAGCTGCCAGGCTTATTTATATCAATAATTATTCAAGTTTATTGATTTGTTAATCAATTGCTAGTGTCAATGTATCTTCAAAACCCTGTTTGACTGAAGAAATTTACCAAAATTTGGCATTTCAACACGGCAATCTGCCAGATATATGTATTTTGGAGCTGGAATTAATTCAAAATTTATATTTATTTTCTTAATGTGGTTAACAAAACAGAGCTGCCAGGCTTATTTATATCAATAATTATTCAAGTTTATTGATTTGTTAATCAATTGCTAGTGTCAATGTATCTTCAAAACCCTGTTTGACTGAAGAAATTTACCAAAATTTGGCATTTCAACACGGCAATCTGCCAGATAAATGGATTTTGGAGCTGGAAATATTCATAATTCTTAAGAATTAATTCAAAATTTATATTTATTTTCTTAGTGTGGTTAACAAAACAGAGCTACCAGGCTTATTTATATCAATAATTATTCAAGTTTATTGATTTGTTAATCAATTGCTAGTCTCAAAGTATCTTCAAAACCCTGTTTGACTGAAGAAATTTACAAAAATTTGGCATTTCAACACGGCAATCTGCCAGATATATGTATTTTGGAGCTGGAATTAATTCAAAATTTATATTTATTTTCTTTATGTGTTTAACAAAACAGAGCTGCCAGGCTTATTTATATGAATAATTATTCAAGTTTATTGATTTGTTATCAATTGCTAGTGTCAATGTATCTTCAAAATCCTGTTTGACTGAAGAGATTTACCAAAATTTGGCATTTCAACACGATAATCTGCTAGATAAATGGATTTTGGAGCTGGAATTAATTCAAAATTTATATTTATTTTCTTAGTGTGGTTAACAAAACAGAGCTGCCAGGCTTATTTATATGAATAATTATTCAAGTTTATTGATTTTTTAATCAATTGCTAGTGTCAATGTATCTTCAAAATCCTGTTTGACTGAAGAAATTTACCAAAATTTGGCATTTCAACACTACAATCTGCCAGATAAATGGATTTTGGAGCTGGAAATATTCATTATTCTTAAGAATTTTTCAAAATTTATATTTATTTTCTTAGTATGGTTAACAAAACAGAGCTGCCAGGCTTATTTATATCACAAATTTATCAAGTTTATTGATTTGTTAATGAATTGCTAGTGTCAATGTTTATTCAAAACCCTGTTTGACTGAAGAAATTTACCAAAATTTGGCATTTCAACACGACAATCTGCCAGATAAATGGATTTTGGAGCTGGATTTAATTCAAAATTTATATTTATTTTCTTAGTGTGGTTAACAAAACAGAGCTGCCAGGCTTATTTATATCAATAATTATTTAAGTTTATTGATTTGTTAATCTATTGCTAGTGTCAAAGTATCTTCAAAACCCTGTTTGACTGAAGAAATTTACCAAAATTTGGCATTTCAACACGGCAATCTGCCAGATATATGTATTTTGGAGCTGGAGTTAATTCAAAATTTATATTTATTTTCTAAATGTGGTTAACAAAACAGAGCTGCCAGGCTTATTCATATCAATAATTATTCAAGTTTATTGAATTGTTAATCAATTGCTAGTGTCAATGTATCTTCAAATCCCTGTTTGACTGAAGAAATTTACCAAAATTTGGCATTTCAACACGGCAATCTGCCAGATATATGTATTTTGGAGCTGGAATTAATTCAAAATTTATATTTATTTTCTTAATGTGGTTAACAAAACAGAGCTGCCAGGCTTATTTATATCAATAATTATTCAAGTTTATTGATTTGTTAATCAATTGCTAGTGTCAATGTATCTTCAAAACCCTGTTTGACTGAAGAAATTTACCAAAATATGGCATTTCAACACGGCAATCTGCCAGATAAATGGATTTTGGAGCTGGAATTAACTCAAAATTTATATTTATTTTCTTAGTGTGGTTAACAAAACAGAGCTGCCAGGCTTATTTATATCAATATATATTCAAGTTTATTGATTTGTTAATCAATTGCTAGTGTCAATGTATCTTCAAAACCCTGTTTGACTGAAGAAATTTACCAAAATTTGGCATTTCAACACGGCAATCTGCCAGATATATGTATTTTGGAGCTGGAATTAATTCAAAATTTATATTTATTTTCTTAATGTGGTTAACAAAACAGAGCTGCCAGGCTTATTTATATCAATAATTATTCAAGTTTATTGATTTGTTAATCAATTGCTAGTGTCAATGTATCTTCAAAACCCTGTTTGACTGAAGAAATTTACCAAAATTTGGCATTTCAACACGGCAATCTGCCAGATAAATGGATTTTGGAGCTGGAATTAACTCAAAATTTATATTTATTTTCTTAGTGTGGTTAACAAAACAGAGCTGCCAGGCTTATTTATATCAATATATATTCAAGTTTATTGATTTGTTAATCAATTGCTAGTGTCAATGTATCTTCAAAACCCTGTTTGACTGAAGAAATTTACCAAAATTTGGCATTTCAACACGGCAATCTGCCAGATATATGTATTTTGGAGCTGGAATTAATTCAAAATTTATATTTATTTTCTTAATGTGGTTAACAAAACAGAGCTGCCAGGCTTATTCATATCAATAATTATTCAAGTTTATTGAATTGTTAATCAATTGCTAGTGTCAATGTATCTTCAAATCCCTGTTTGACTGAAGAAATTTACCAAAATTTGGCATTTCAACACGGCAATCTGCCAGATATATGTATTTTGGAGCTGGAATTAATTCAAAATTTATATTTATTTTCTTAATGTGGTTAACAAAACAGAGCTGCCAGGCTTATTTATATCAATAATTATTCAAGTTTATTGATTTGTTAATCAATTGCTAGTGTCAATGTATCTTCAAAACCCTGTTTGACTGAAGAAATTTACCAAAATATGGCATTTCAACACGGCAATCTGCCAGATAAATGGATTTTGGAGCTGGAATTAACTCAAAATTTATATTTATTTTCTTAGTGTGGTTAACAAAACAGAGCTGCCAGGCTTATTTATATCAATATATATTCAAGTTTATTGATTTGTTAATCAATTGCTAGTGTCAATGTATCTTCAAAACCCTGTTTGACTGAAGAAATTTACCAAAATTTGGCATTTCAACACGGCAATCTGCCAGATATATGTATTTTGGAGCTGGAATTAATTCAAAATTTATATTTATTTTCTTAATGTGGTTAACAAAACAGAGCTGCCAGGCTTATTTATATCAATAATTATTCAAGTTTATTGATTTGTTAATCAATTGCTAGTGTCAATGTATCTTCAAAACCCTGTTTGACTGAAGAAATTTACCAAAATTTGGCATTTCAACACGGCAATCTGCCAGATAAATGGATTTTGGAGCTGGAATTAACTCAAAATTTATATTTATTTTCTTAGTGTGGTTAACAAAACAGAGCTGCCAGGCTTATTTATATCAATATATATTCAAGTTTATTGATTTGTTAATCAATTGCTAGTGTCAATGTATCTTCAAAACCCTGTTTGACTGAAGAAATTTACCAAAATTTGGCATTTCAACACGGCAATCTGCCAGATATATGTATTTTGGAGCTGGAATTAATTCAAAATTTATATTTATTTTCTTAATGTGGTTAACAAAACAGAGCTGCCAGGCTTATTTATATCAATAATTTTTCAAGTTTATTGATTTGTTAATCAATTGCTAGTGTCAATGTATCTTCAAAACCCTGTTTGACTAAAGAAATTTACCAAAATTTGGCATTTCAACACGGCAATCTGCCAGATATATGTATTTTGGAGCTGGAATTAATTCAAAATTTATATTTATTTTCTTTATGTGTTTAACAAAACAGAGCTGCCAGGCTTATTTATATGAATAATTATTCAAGTTTATTGATTTGTTATCAATTGCTAGTGTCAATGTATCTTCAAAATCCTGTTTGACTGAAGAGATTTACCAAAATTTGGCATTTCAACACGATAATCTGCTAGATAAATGGATTTTGGAGCTGGAATTAATTCAAAATTTATATTTATTTTCTTAGTGTGGTTAACAAAACAGAGCTGCCAGGCTTATTTATATGAATAATTATTCAAGTTTATTGATTTTTTAATCAATTGCTAGTGTCAATGTATCTTCAAAATCCTGTTTGACTGAAGAAATTTACCAAAATTTGGCATTTCAACACTACAATCTGCCAGATAAATGGATTTTGGAGCTGGAAATATTCATTATTCTTAAGAATTTTTCAAAATTTATATTTATTTTCTTAGTATGGTTAACAAAACAGAGCTGCCAGGCTTATTTATATCACAAATTTATCAAGTTTATTGATTTGTTAATGAATTGCTAGTGTCAATGTTTATTCAAAACCCTGTTTGACTGAAGAAATTTACCAAAATTTGGCATTTCAACACGACAATCTGCCAGATAAATGGATTTTGGAGCTGGATTTAATTCAAAATTTATATTTATTTTCTTAGTGTGGTTAACAAAACAGAGCTGCCAGGCTTATTTATATCAATAATTATTTAAGTTTATTGATTTGTTAATCTATTGCTAGTGTCAATGTATCTTCAAAACCCTGTTTGACTGAAGAAATTTACCAAAATTTGGCATTTCAACACGGCAATCTGCCAGATATATGTATTTTGGAGCTGGAGTTAATTCAAAATTTATATTTATTTTCTAAATGTGGTTAACAAAACAGAGCTGCCAGGCTTATTCATATCAATAATTATTCAAGTTTATTGAATTGTTAATCAATTGCTAGTGTCAATGTATCTTCAAATCCCTGTTTGACTGAAGAAATTTACCAAAATTTGGCATTTCAACACGGCAATCTGCCAGATATATGTATTTTGGAGCTGGAATTAATTCAAAATTTATATTTATTTTCTTAATGTGGTTAACAAAACAGAGCTGCCAGGCTTATTTATATCAATAATTATTCAAGTTTATTGATTTGTTAATCAATTGCTAGTGTCAATGTATCTTCAAAACCCTGTTTGACTGAAGAAATTTACCAAAATATGGCATTTCAACACGGCAATCTGCCAGATAAATGGATTTTGGAGCTGGAATTAACTCAAAATTTATATTTATTTTCTTAGTGTGGTTAACAAAACAGAGCAACCAGGCTTATTCATATCAATAATTATTCAAGTTTATTGAATTGGTAATCAATTGCTAGTGTCAATGTATCTTCAAAACCCTGTTTGACTGAAGAAATTTACCAAAATTTGGCATTTCAACACGGCAATCTGCTAGATAAATTGATTTTGGAGCTGGAATTAATTCAAAATATATATTTATTTTCTTATTGTGGTTAACAAAACAGAGCTGCCAGGCTTATTTATATCAATAATTATTCAAGTTTATTGATTTGTTAATCAATTGCTAGTGTCAATGTATCTTCAAAACCCTGTTTGACTGAAGAAATTTACCAAAATTTGGCATTTCAACACGGCAATCTGCCAGATAAATGGATTTTGGAGCTGGAAATATTCATAATTCTTAAGAATTAATTCAAAATTTATATTTATTTTCTTAGTGTGGTTAACAAAACAGAGCTACCAGGCTTATTTATATCAATAATTATTCAAGTTTATTGATTTGTTAATCAATTGCTAGTGTCAAAGTATCTTCAAAACCCTGTTTGACTGAAGAAATTTACAAAAATTTGGCATTTCAACACGGCAATCTGCCAGATATATGTATTTTGGAGCTGGAATTAATTCAAAATTTATATTTATTTTCTTTATGTGGTTAACAAAACAGAGCTGCCAGGCTTATTTATATGAATAATTATTCAAGTTTATTGATTTGTTATCAATTGCTAGTGTCAATGTATCTTCAAAATCCTGTTTGACTGAAGAGATTTACCAAAATTTGGCATTTCAACACGGCAATCTGCTAGATAAATGGATTTTGGAGCTGGAATTAATTCAAAATTTATATTTATTTTCTTAGTGTGGTTAACAAAACAGAGCTGCCAGGCATATTTATATGAATAATTATTCAAGTTTATTGATTTGTTAATCAATTGCTAGTGTCAATGTATCTTCAAAATCCTGTTTGACTGAAGAAATTTACCAAAATTTGGCATTTCAACACGGCAATCTGCCAGATAAATGGATTTTGGAGCTGGAATTAATTCAAAATATATATTTATTTTTTTATTGTGGTTAACAAAACAGAGCTGCTAGGCTTATTTATATCAATAATTATTCAAGTTTATTAATTTGTTAATCAATTGCTAGTGTCAATGTTTCTTCAAAACCCTGTTTGACTGAAGAAATTTACCAAAATTTGGCATTACAACACGGCAATCTGCCAGATAAATGGATTTTGGAGCTGGAATTAACTCAAAATTTATATTTATTTTCTAAGTGTGGTTAACAAAACAGAGCTGCCAGGCTTATTTATATCAATAATTATTCAAGTTTATTAATTTGTTAATCAATTGCTAGTGTCAATGTATCTTCAAAACCCTGTTTGACTGAAGAAATTTACCAAAATTTGGCATTTCAACACGGCAATCTGCCAGATATATGTATTTTGGAGCTGGAATTAATTCAAAATTTATATTTATTTTCTTAATGTGGTTAACAAAACAGAGCTGCCAGGCTTATTTATATCAATAATTATTCAAGTTTATTGATTTGTTAATCAATTGCTAGTGTCAATGTATCTTCAAAACCCTGTTTGACTGAAGAAATTTACCAAAATTTGGCATTTCAACACGGCAATCTGCCAGATAAATGGATTTTGGAGCTGGAAATATTCATAATTCTTAAGAATTAATTCAAAATTTATATTTATTTTCTTGGTGTGGTTAACAAAACAGAGCTACCAGGCTTATTTATATCAATAATTATTCAAGTTTATTGATTTGTTAATCAATTGCTAGTGTCAATGTATCTTCAAAACCCTGTTTGACTGAAGAAATTTACCAAAATATGGCATTTCAACACGGCAATCTGCCAGATAAATGGATTTTGGAGCTGGAATTAACTCAAAATTTATATTTATTTTCTTAGTGTGGTTAACAAAACAGAGCTGCCAGGCTTATTTATATCAATATATATTCAAGTTTATTGATTTGTTAATCAATTGCTAGTGTCAATGTATCTTCAAAACCCTGTTTGACTGAAGAAATTTACCAAAATTTGGCATTTCAACACGGCAATCTGCCAGATATATGTATTTTGGAGCTGGAATTAATTCAAAATTTATATTTATTTTCTTAATGTGGTTAACAAAACAGAGCTGCCAGGCTTATTTATATCAATAATTATTCAAGTTTATTGATTTGTTAATCAATTGCTAGTGTCAATGTATCTTCAAAACCCTGTTTGACTGAAGAAATTTACCAAAATTTGGCATTTCAACACGGCAATCTGCCAGATAAATGGATTTTGGAGCTGGAATTAACTCAAAATTTATATTTATTTTCTTAGTGTGGTTAACAAAACAGAGCTGCCAGGCTTATTTATATCAATATATATTCAAGTTTATTGATTTGTTAATCAATTGCTAGTGTCAATGTATCTTCAAAACCCTGTTTGACTGAAGAAATTTACCAAAATTTGGCATTTCAACACGGCAATCTGCCAGATATATGTATTTTGGAGCTGGAATTAATTCAAAATTTATATTTATTTTCTTAATGTGGTTAACAAAACAGAGCTGCCAGGCTTATTCATATCAATAATTATTCAAGTTTATTGAATTGTTAATCAATTGCTAGTGTCAATGTATCTTCAAATCCCTGTTTGACTGAAGAAATTTACCAAAATTTGGCATTTCAACACGGCAATCTGCCAGATATATGTATTTTGGAGCTGGAATTAATTCAAAATTTATATTTATTTTCTTAATGTGGTTAACAAAACAGAGCTGCCAGGCTTATTTATATCAATAATTATTCAAGTTTATTGATTTGTTAATCAATTGCTAGTGTCAATGTATCTTCAAAACCCTGTTTGACTGAAGAAATTTACCAAAATATGGCATTTCAACACGGCAATCTGCCAGATAAATGGATTTTGGAGCTGGAATTAACTCAAAATTTATATTTATTTTCTTAGTGTGGTTAACAAAACAGAGCTGCCAGGCTTATTTATATCAATATATATTCAAGTTTATTGATTTGTTAATCAATTGCTAGTGTCAATGTATCTTCAAAACCCTGTTTGACTGAAGAAATTTACCAAAATTTGGCATTTCAACACGGCAATCTGCCAGATATATGTATTTTGGAGCTGGAATTAATTCAAAATTTATATTTATTTTCTTAATGTGGTTAACAAAACAGAGCTGCCAGGCTTATTTATATCAATAATTATTCAAGTTTATTGATTTGTTAATCAATTGCTAGTGTCAATGTATCTTCAAAACCCTGTTTGACTGAAGAAATTTACCAAAATTTGGCATTTCAACACGGCAATCTGCCAGATAAATGGATTTTGGAGCTGGAATTAACTCAAAATTTATATTTATTTTCTTAGTGTGGTTAACAAAACAGAGCTGCCAGGCTTATTTATATCAATATATATTCAAGTTTATTGATTTGTTAATCAATTGCTAGTGTCAATGTATCTTCAAAACCCTGTTTGACTGAAGAAATTTACCAAAATTTGGCATTTCAACACGGCAATCTGCCAGATATATGTATTTTGGAGCTGGAATTAATTCAAAATTTATATTTATTTTCTTAATGTGGTTAACAAAACAGAGCTGCCAGGCTTATTTATATCAATAATTTTTCAAGTTTATTGATTTGTTAATCAATTGCTAGTGTCAATGTATCTTCAAAACCCTGTTTGACTAAAGAAATTTACCAAAATTTGGCATTTCAACACGGCAATCTGCCAGATATATGTATTTTGGAGCTGGAATTAATTCAAAATTTATATTTATTTTCTTTATGTGTTTAACAAAACAGAGCTGCCAGGCTTATTTATATGAATAATTATTCAAGTTTATTGATTTTTTAATCAATTGCTAGTGTCAATGTATCTTCAAAATCCTGTTTGACTGAAGAAATTTACCAAAATTTGGCATTTCAACACTACAATCTGCCAGATAAATGGATTTTGGAGCTGGAAATATTCATTATTCTTAAGAATTTTTCAAAATTTATATTTATTTTCTTAGTATGGTTAACAAAACAGAGCTGCCAGGCTTATTTATATCACAAATTTATCAAGTTTATTGATTTGTTAATGAATTGCTAGTGTCAATGTTTATTCAAAACCCTGTTTGACTGAAGAAATTTACCAAAATTTGGCATTTCAACACGACAATCTGCCAGATAAATGGATTTTGGAGCTGGATTTAATTCAAAATTTATATTTATTTTCTTAGTGTGGTTAACAAAACAGAGCTGCCAGGCTTATTTATATCAATAATTATTTAAGTTTATTGATTTGTTAATCTATTGCTAGTGTCAATGTATCTTCAAAACCCTGTTTGACTGAAGAAATTTACCAAAATTTGGCATTTCAACACGGCAATCTGCCAGATATATGTATTTTGGAGCTGGAGTTAATTCAAAATTTATATTTATTTTCTAAATGTGGTTAACAAAACAGAGCTGCCAGGCTTATTCATATCAATAATTATTCAAGTTTATTGAATTGTTAATCAATTGCTAGTGTCAATGTATCTTCAAATCCCTGTTTGACTGAAGAAATTTACCAAAATTTGGCATTTCAACACGGCAATCTGCCAGATATATGTATTTTGGAGCTGGAATTAATTCAAAATTTATATTTATTTTCTTAATGTGGTTAACAAAACAGAGCTGCCAGGCTTATTTATATCAATAATTATTCAAGTTTATTGATTTGTTAATCAATTGCTAGTGTCAATGTATCTTCAAAACCCTGTTTGACTGAAGAAATTTACCAAAATATGGCATTTCAACACGGCAATCTGCCAGATAAATGGATTTTGGAGCTGGAATTAACTCAAAATTTATATTTATTTTCTTAGTGTGGTTAACAAAACAGAGCTGCCAGGCTTATTTATATCAATATATATTCAAGTTTATTGATTTGTTAATCAATTGCTAGTGTCAAAGTATCTTCAAAACCCTGTTTGACTGAAGAAATTTACAAAAATTTGGCATTTCAACACGGCAATCTGCCAGATATATGTATTTTGGAGCTGGAATTAATTCAAAATTTATATTTATTTTCTTTATGTGGTTAACAAAACAGAGCTGCCAGGCTTATTTATATGAATAATTATTCAAGTTTATTGATTTGTTATAAATTGCTAGTGTCAATGTATCTTCAAAATCCTGTTTGACTGAAGAAATTTACCAAAATTTGGCATTTCAACACGGCAATCTGCTAGATAAATGGATTTTGGAGCTGGAATTAATTTAAAATTTATATTTATTTTCTTAGTGTGGTTAACAAAACAGAGCAACCAGGCTTATTCATATCAATAATTATTCAAGTTTATTGAATTGGTAATCAATTGCTAGTGTCAATGTATCTTCAAAACCCTGTTTGACTGAAGAAATTTACCAAAATTTGGCATTTCAACACGGCAATCTGCTAGATAAATTGATTTTGGAGCTGGAATTAATTCAAAATATATATTTATTTTCTTATTGTGGTTAACAAAACAGAGCTGCCAGGCTTATTTATATCAATAATTATTCAAGTTTATTGATTTGTTAATCAATTGCTAGTGTCAATGTATCTTCAAAACCCTGTTTGACTGAAGAAATTTACCAAAATTTGGCATTTCAACACGGCAATCTGCCAGATAAATGGATTTTGGAGCTGGAAATATTCATAATTCTTATGAATTAATTCAAAATTTATATTTATTTTCTTAGTGTGGTTAACAAAACAGAGCTACCAGGCTTATTTATATCAATAATTATTCAAGTTTATTGATTTGTTAATCAATTGCTAGTGTCAAAGTATCTTCAAAACCCTGTTTGACTGAAGAAATTTACAAAAATTTGGCATTTCAACACGGCAATCTGCCAGATATATGTATTTTGGAGCTGGAATTAATTCAAAATTTATATTTATTTTCTTTATGTGGTTAACAAAACAGAGCTGCCAGGCTTATTTATATGAATAATTATTCAAGTTTATTGATTTGTTATCAATTGCTAGTGTCAATGTATCTTCAAAATCCTGTTTGACTGAAGAGATTTACCAAAATTTGGCATTTCAACACGGCAATCTGCTAGATAAATGGATTTTGGAGCTGGAATTAATTCAAAATTTATATTTATTTTCTTAGTGTGGTTAACAAAACAGAGCTGCCAGGCATATTTATATGAATAATTATTCAAGTTTATTGATTTGTTAATCAATTGCTAGTGTCAATGTATCTTCAAAATCCTGTTTGACTGAAGAAATTTACCAAAATTTGGCATTTCAACACGGCAATCTGCCAGATAAATGGATTTTGGAGCTGGAATTAATTCAAAATATATATTTATTTTTTTATTGTGGTTAACAAAACAGAGCTGCTAGGCTTATTTATATCAATAATTATTCAAGTTTATTAATTTGTTAATCAATTGCTAGTGTCAATGTTTCTTCAAAACCCTGTTTGACTGAAGAAATTTACCAAAATTTGGCATTACAACACGGCAATCTGCCAGATAAATGGATTTTGGAGCTGGAATTAACTCAAAATTTATATTTATTTTCTAAGTGTGGTTAACAAAACAGAGCTGCCAGGCTTATTTATATCAATAATTATTCAAGTTTATTAATTTGTTAATCAATTGCTAGTGTCAATGTATCTTCAAAACCCTGTTTGACTGAAGAAATTTACCAAAATTTGGCATTTCAACACGGCAATCTGCCAGATATATGTATTTTGGAGCTGGAATTAATTCAAAATTTATATTTATTTTCTTAATGTGGTTAACAAAACAGAGCTGCCAGGCTTATTTATATCAATAATTATTCAAGTTTATTGATTTGTTAATCAATTGCTAGTGTCAATGTATCTTCAAAACCCTGTTTGACTGAAGAAATTTACCAAAATTTGGCATTTCAACACGGCAATCTGCCAGATAAATGGATTTTGGAGCTGGAAATATTCATAATTCTTAAGAATTAATTCAAAATTTATATTTATTTTCTTGGTGTGGTTAACAAAACAGAGCTACCAGGCTTATTTATATCAATAATTATTCAAGTTTATTGATTTGTTAATCAATTGCTAGTGTCAATGTATCTTCAAAACCCTGTTTGACTGAAGAAATTTACAAAAATTTGGCATTTCAACACGGCAATCTGCCAGATATATGTATTTTGGAGCTGGAATTAATTCAAAATTTATATTTATTTTCTTTATGTGGTTAACAAAACAGAGCTGCCAGGCTTATTTATATGAATAATTATTCAAGTTTATTGATTTGTTATCAATTGCTAGTGTCAATGTATCTTCAAAATCCTGTTTGACTGAAGAGATTTACCAAAATTTGGCATTTCAACACGGCAATCTGCTAGATAAATGGATTTTGGAGCTGGAATTAATTCAAAATTTATATTTATTTTCTTAGTGTGGTTAACAAAACAGAGCTGCCAGGCTTATTTATATGAATAATTATTCAAGTTTATTGATTTGTTAATCAATTGCTAGTGTCAATGTATCTTCAAAATCCTGTTTGACTGAAGAAATTTACCAAAATTTGGCATTTCAACACTACAATCTGCCAGATAAATGGATTTTGGAGCTGGAAATATTCATTATTCTTAAGAATTTTTTAAAATTTATATTTATTTTCTTAGTATGGTTAACAAAACAGAGCTGCCAGGCTTATTTATATCACAAATTTATCAAGTTTATTGATTTGTTAATGAACTGCTAGTGTCAATGTTTATTCAAAACCCTGTTTGACTGAAGAAATTTACCAAAATTTGGCATTTCAACACGACAATCTGCCAGATAAATGGATTTTGGAGCTGGAATTAATTCAAAATTTATATTTATTTTCTTAATGTGGTTAACAAAACAGAGCTGCCAGGCTTATTTATATCAATAATTATTCAAGTTTATTGATTTGTTAATCAATTGCTAGTGTCAATGTATCTTCAAAACCCTGTTTGACTGAAGAAATTTACCAAAATTTGGCATTTCAACACGGCAATCTGCCAGATAAATGGATTTTGGAGCTGGAAATATTCATAATTCTTAAGAATTAATTCAATATTTATTTTTATTTTCTTAGTGTGGTTAACAAAACAGAGCTACCAGGCTTATTTATATCAATAATTATTCAAGTTTATTGATTTGTTAATCAATTGCTAGTGTCAAAGTATCTTCAAAACCCTGTTTGACTGAAGAAATTTACAAAAATTTGGCATTTCAACACGGCAATCTGCCAGATATATGTATTTTGGAGCTGGAATTAATTCAAAATTTATATTTATTTTCTTTATGTGGTTAACAAAACAGAGCTGCCAGGCTTATTTATATGAATAATTATTCAAGTTTATTGATTTGTTATAAATTGCTAGTGTCAATGTATCTTCAAAATCCTGTTTGACTGAAGAAATTTACCAAAATTTGGCATTTCAACACGGCAATCTGCTAGATAAATGGATTTTGGAGCTGGAATTAATTTAAAATTTATATTTATTTTCTTAGTGTGGTTAACAAAACAGAGCAACCAGGCTTATTTATATGAATAATTATTCAAGTTTATTGATTTGTTAATCAATTGCTAGTGTCAATGTATCTTCAAAATCCTGTTTGACTGAAGAAATTTACCAAAATTTGGCATTTCAACACGGCAATCTGCTAGATAAATGGATTTTGGAGCTGGAATTAATTCAAAATTTATATTTATTTTCTTAGTGTGGTTAACAAAACAGAGCTGCCAGGCTTATTTATATGAATAATTATTCAAGTTTATTGATTTGTTAATCAATTGCTAGTGTCAATGTATCTTCAAAATCCTGTTTGACTGAAGAAATTTACCAAAATTTGGCATTTCAACACTATAATCTGCCAGATAAATGGATTTTGGAGCTGGAAATATTCATTATTCTTAAGAATTTTTCAAAATTTATATTTATCTTCTTAGTATGGTTAACAAAACAGAGCTGCCAGGCTTATTTATATCACAAATTTATCAAGTTTATTGATTTGTTAATCAATTGCTAGTGTCAATGTTTATTCAAAACCCAGTTTGACTGAAGAAATTTACCAAAATTTGGCATTTCAACACGACAATCTGCCAGATATATGTATTTTGGAGCTGGAGTTAATTCAAAATTTATATTTATTTTCTTAATGTGGTTAACAAAACAGAGCTGCCAGGCTTATTCATATCAATAATTATTCAAGTTTATTGAATTGTTAATCAATTGCTAGTGTCAATGTATCTTCAAATCCCTGTTTGACTGAATAAATTTACCAAAATTTGGCATTTCAACACGGCAATCTGCCAGATATATGTATTTTGGAGCTGGAATTAATTCAAAATTTATATTTATTTTCTTAATGTGGTTAACAAAACAGAGCTGCCAGGCTTATTTATATCAATAATTATTCAAGTTTATTGATTTGTTAATCAATTGCTAGTGTCAATGTATCTTCAAAACCCTGTTTGACTGAAGAAATTTACCAAAATTTGGCATTTCAACACGGCAATCTGCCAGATAAATGGATTTTGGAGCTGGAAATATTCATAATTCTTAAGAATTAATTCTAAATTTATATTTATTTTCTTAGTGTGGTTAACAAAACAGAGCTACCAGGCTTATTTATATCAATAATTATTCAAGTTTATTGATTTGTTAATCAATTGCTAGTGTCAAAGTATCTTCAAAACCCTGTTTGACTGAAGAAATTTACAAAAATTTGGCATTTCAACACGGCAATCTGCCAGATATATGTATTTTGGAGCTGGAATTAATTCAAAATTTATATTTATTTTCTTTATGTGGTTAACAAAACAGAGCTGCCAGGCTTATTTATATGAATAATTATTCAAGTTTATTGATTTGTTATCAATTGCTAGTGTCAATGTATCTTCAAAATCCTGTTTGACTGAAGAGATTTACCAAAATTTGGCATTTCAACACGGCAATCTGCTAGATAAATGGATTTTGGAGCTGGAATTAATTCAAAATTTATATTTATTTTCTTAGTGTGGTTAACAAAACAGAGCTGCCAGGCTTCTTTATATGAATAATTATTCAAGTTTATTGATTTGTTAATCAATTGCTAATGTCAATGTATCTTCAAAATCCTGTTTGACTGAAGAAATTTACCAAAATTTGGCATTTCAACACTACAATCTGCCAGATAAATGGATTTTGGAGCTGGAAATATTCATTATTCTTAAGAATTTTTTAAAATTTATATTTATTTTCTTAGTATGGTTAACAAAACAGAGCTGCCAGGCTTATTTATTACAAATTTATCAAGTTTATTGATTTGTTAATCAATTGCTAGTGTCAATGTTTATTCAAAACCCAGTTTGACTGAAGAAATTTACCAAAATTTGGCATTTTAACACGACAATCTGCCAGATATATGTATTTTGGAGCTGGAGTTAATTCAAAATTTATATTTATTTTCTTAATGTGGTTAACAAAACAGAGCTGCCAGGCTTATTCATATCAATAATTATTCAAGTTTATTGAATTGTTAATCAATTGCTAGTGTCAATGTATCTTCAAAATCCTGTTTGACTGAAGAAATTTACCAAAATTTGGCATTTCAACACTATAATCTGCCAGATAAATGGATTTTGGAGCTGGAAATATTCATTATTCTTAAGAATTTTTCAAAATTTATATTTATTTTCTTAGTATGGTTAACAAAACAGAGCTGCCAGGCTTATTTATATCACAAATTTATCAAGTTTATTGATTTTTTAATCAATTGCTAGTGTCAATGTTTCTTCAAAACCCTGTTTGACTGAAGAAATTTACCAAAATTTGGCATTTCAACACGACAATCTGCCAGATATATGTATTTTGGAGCTGGAGTTAATTCAAAATTTATATTTATTTTCTTAATGTGGTTAACAAAACAGAGCTGCCAGGCTTATTTATATCAATATATATTCAAGTTTATTGATTTGTTAATCAATTGCTAGTGTCAATGTAACTTCAAAACCCTGTTTGACTGAAGAAATTTACCAAAATTTGGCATTTCAACACGGCAATCTGCCAGATAAATGGATTTTGGAGCTGGAATTAATTCAAAATATATATTTATTTTCTTATTGTGGTTAACAAAACAGAGCTGCCAGGCTTATTTATATCAATAATTATTCAAGTTTATTGATTTGTTAATCAATTGCTAGTGTCAATGTATCTTCAAAACCCTGTTTGACTGAAGAAATTTACTAAAATTTGGCATTTCAACACGGCAATCTGCCAGATAAATGGATTTTGGAGCTGGAATTAATTCAAAATATATATTTATTTTCTTATTGTGGTTAACAAAACAGAGCTGCCAGGCTTATTTATATCAATAATTATTCAAGTTTATTGATTTGTTAATCAATTGCTAGTGTCAATGTATCTTCAAAACCCTGTTTGACTGAAGAAATTTACCAAAATTTGGCATTTCAACACGGCAATCTGCCAGATATATGTATTTTGGAGCTGGAATTAATTCAAAATTTATATTTATTTTCTTAGTGTGGTTAACAAAGCAGAGCTGCCAGGCTTATTTATATGAATAATTATTCAAGTTTATTGATTTGTTAATCAATTGCTAGTGTCAATGTTTATTCAAAACCCAGTTTGACTGAAGAAATTTACCAAAATTTGGCATTTTAACACGACAATCTGCCAGATATATGTATTTTGGAGCTGGAAATATTCATTATTCTTAAGAATTTTTCAAAATTTATATTTATTTTCTTAGTATGGTTAACAAAACAGAGCTGCCAGGCTTATTTATATCACAAATTTATCAAGTTTATTGATTTGTTAATCAATTGCTAGTGTCAATGTATCTTCAAAACCCTGTTTGACTGAAGAAATTTACCAAAATTTGGCATTTCAACACGGCAATCTGCCAGATAAATGGATTTTGGAGCTGGAATTAATTCAAAATATATATTTATTTTCTTATTGTGGTTAACAAAACAGAGCTGCCAGGCTTATTTATATCAATAATTATTCAAGTTTATTGATTTGTTAAACAATTGCTAGTGTCAATGTATCTTCAAAACCCTGTTTGACTGAAGAAATTTACCAAAATTTGGCATTTCAACACGGCAATCTGCCAGATATATGTATTTTGGAGCTGGAATTAATTCAAAATTTATATTTATTTTCCTAATGTGGTTAACAAAACAGAGCTGCCAGGCTTATTTATATGAATAATTATTCAAGTTTATTGATTTGTTATCAATTGCTAGTGTCAATGTATCTTCAAAATCCTGTTTGACTGAAGAAATTTACCAAAATTTGGCATTTCAACACGGCAATCTGCCAGATAAATGGATTTTGGAGCTGGAATTAAATCAAAATTTATATTTATTTTCTTAGTGTGGTTAACAAAACAGAGCTGCCAGGCTTATTTATATCAATAAATATTCAAGTTTATTGATTTGTTAATCAATTGCTAGTGTCAATGTATCTTCAAAACCCTGTTTGACTGAAGAAATTTACCAAAATTTGGCATTTCAACACGGCAATCTGCCAGATAAATGGATTTTGGAGCTGGAATTAAATCAAAATTTATATTTATTTTCTTAGTGTGGTTAACAAAACAGAGCTGCCAGGCTTATTTATATCAATAAATATTCAAGTTTATTGATTTGTTAATCAATTGCTAGTGTCAATGTATCTTCAAAACCCTGTTTGACTGAAGAAATTTACCAAAATTTGGCATTTCAACACGGCAATTTGCCAGATAAATGGATTTTGGAGCTGGAATTAATTCAAAATATATATTTATTTTCTTATTGTGGTTAACAAAACAGAGCTGCCAGGCTTATTTATATCACAAATTTATCAAGTTTATTGATTTGTTAATCAATTGCTAGTGTCAATGTATCTTCAAAACCCTGTTTGACTGAAGAAATTTACCAAAATTTGGCATTTCAACACGGCAATCTGCCAGATATATGTATTTTGGAGCTGGAATTAATTCAAAATTTATATTTATTTTCCTAATGTGGTTAACAAAACAGAGCTGCCAGGCTTATTTATATGAATAATTATTAAAGTTTATTGATTTGTTATCAATTGCTAGTGTCAATGTATCTTCAAAATCCTGTTTGACTGAAGAAATTTACCAAAATTTGGCATTTCAACACGGCAATCTGCTAGATAAATTGATTTTGGAGCTGGAATTAATTCAAAATTTATATTTATTTTCTTAGTGTGGTTAACAAAACAGAGCTGCCAGGCTTATTTATATGAATAATTATTCAAGTTTATTGATTTGTTAATCAATTGCTAGTGTCAATGTATTTTCAAAATCCTGTTTGACTGAAGAAATTTACCAAAATTTGGCATTTCAACACTACAATCTGCCAGATAAATGGATTTTGGAGCTGGAAATATTCATTATTCTTAAGAATTTTTCAAAATTTATATTTATTTTCTTAGTATGGTTAACAAAAGAGAGCTGCCAGGCTTATTTATATCACAAATTTATCAAGTTTATTGATTTGTTAATCAATTGCTAGTGTCAATGTTTCTTCAAAACCCTGTTTGACTGAAGAAATTTACCAAAATTTGGCATTTCAACACAGGAATCTGCCAGATAAATGGATTTTGGAGCTGGAATTAACTCAAAATTTATATTTATTTTCTTAGTGTGGTTAACAAAACAGAGCTGCCAGGCTTATTTATATCAATATATATTCAAGTTTATTGATTTGTTAATCAATTGCTAGTGTCAATGTATCTTCAAAACCCTGTTTGACTGAAGAAATTTACCAAAATTTGGCATTTCAACACGGCAATCTGCCAGATAAATGGATTTTGGAGCTAGAATTAATTCAAAATATATATTTATTTTCTTATTGTGGTTAACAAAACAGAGCTGCCAGGCTTATTTATATCAATAATTATTCAAGTTTATTGATTTGTTAATCAATTGCTAGTGTCAATGTATCTTCAAAACCCTGTTTGACTGAAGAAATTTACCAAAATTTGGCATTTCAACACGGCAATCTGCCAGATATATGTATTTTGGAGCTGGAATTAATTCAAAATTTATATTTATTTTCTTAGTGTGGTTAACAAAACAGAGCTGCCAGGCTTATTTATATCAATAAATATTCAAGTTTATTGATTTGTTAATCAATTGCTAGTGTCAATGTATCTTCAAAACCCTGTTTGACTGAAGAAATTTACCAAAATTTGGCATTTCAACACGGCAATCTGCCAGATAAATGGATTTTGGAGCTGGAATTAATTCAAAATATATATTTATTTTCTTATTGTGGTTAACAAAACCGAGCTGCCAGGCTTATTTATATCAATAATTATTCAAGTTTATTAATTTGTTAATCAATTGCTAGTGTCAATGTTTCTTCAAAACCCTGTTTGACTGAAGAGATTTACCAAAATTTGGCATTTCAACACGGGAATCTGCCAGATAAATGGATTTTGGAGCTGGAATTAACTCAAAATTTATATTTATTTTCTTAGTGTGGTTAACAAAACAGAGCTGCCAGGCTTATTTATATCAATATATATTCAAGTTTATTGATTTGTTAATCAATTGCTAGTGTCAATGTAACTTCAAAACCCTGTTTGACTGAAGAAATTTACCAAAATTTGGCATTTCAACACGGCAATCTGCCAGATAAATGGATTTTGGAGCTGGAATTAATTCAAAATATATATTTATTTTCTTATTGTGGTTAACAAAACAGAGCTGCCAGGCTTATTTATATCAATAATTATTCAAGTTTATTGATTTGTTAATCAATTGCTAGTGTCAATGTATCTTCAAAACCCTGTTTGACTGAAGAAATTTACCAAAATTTGGCATTTCAACACGGCAATCTGCCAGATATATTTATTTTGGAGCTGGAATTAATTCAAAATTTATATTTATTTTCTTAATGTGGTTAACAAAACAGAGCTGCCAGGCTTATTCATATCAATAATTATTCAAGTTTATTGATTTGTTAATCAATTGCTAGTGTCAATGTATCTTCAAAACCCTGTTTGACTGAAGAAATTTACCAAAATTTGGCATTTCAACACGGGAATCTGCCAGATAAATGGATTTTGGAGCTGGAATTAACTCAAAATTTATATTTATTTTCTTAGTGTGGTTAACAAAACAGAGCTGCCAGGCTTATTTATATCAATATATATTCAAGTTTATTGATTTGTTAATCAATTGCTAGTGTCAATGTAACTTCAAAACCCTGTTTGACTGAAGAAATTTACCAAAATTTGGCATTTCAACACGGCAATCTGCCAGATAAATGGATTTTGGAGCTGGAATTAATTCAAAATATATATTTATTTTCTTATTGTGGTTAACAAAACAGAGCTGCCAGGCTTATTTATATCAATAATTATTCAAGTTTATTGATTTGTTAATCAATTGCTAGTGTCAATGTATCTTCAAAACCCTGTTTGACTGAAGAAATTTACCAAAATTTGGCATTTCAACACGGCAATCTGCCAGATATATTTATTTTGGAGCTGGAATTAATTCAAAATTTATATTTATTTTCTTAATGTGGTTAACAAAACAGAGCTGCCAGGCTTATTCATATCAATAATTATTCAAGTTTATTGATTTGTTAATCAATTGCTAGTGTCAATGTATCTTCAAAACCCTGTTTGACTGAAGAAATTTACCAAAATTTGGCATTTCAACACGGGAATCTGCCAGATAAATGGATTTTGGAGCTGGAATTAACTCAAAATTTATATTTATTTTCTTAGTGTGGTTAACAAAACAGAGCTGCCAGGCTTATTTATATCAATATATATTCAAGTTTATTGATTTGTTAATCAATTGCTAGTGTCAATGTAACTTCAAAACCCTGTTTGACTGAAGAAATTTACCAAAATTTGGCATTTCAACACGGTAATCTGCCAGATAAATGGATTTTGGAGCTGGAATTAATTCAAAATATATATTTATTTTCTTATTGTGGTTAACAAAACAGAGCTGCCAGGCTTATTTATATCAATAATTATTCAAGTTTATTGATTTGTTAATCAATTGCTAGTGTCAATGTATCTTCAAAACCCTGTTTGACTGAAGAAATTTACCAAAATTTGGCATTTCAACACGGCAATCTGCCAGATATATTTATTTTGGAGCTGGAATTAATTCAAAATTTATATTTATTTTCTTAATGTGGTTAACAAAACAGAGCTGCCAGGCTTATTCATATCAATAATTATTCAAGTTTATTGATTTGTTAATCAATTGCTAGTGTCAATGTATCTTCAAAACCCTGTTTGACTGAAGAAATTTACCAAAATTTGGCATTTCAACACGGCAATCTGCCAGATATATTTATTTTGGAGCTGGAATTAATTCAAAATTTATATTTATTTTCTTAATGTGGTTAACAAAACAGAGCTGCCAGGCTTATTCATATCAATAATTATTCAAGTTTATTGATTTGTTAATCAATTGCTAGTGTCAATGTATCTTCAAAACCCTGTTTGACTGAAGAAATTTACTAAAATTTGGCATTTCAACACGGCAATCTGCCAGATAAATGGATTTTGGAGCTGGAATTAATTCAAAATATATATTTATTTTCTTATTGTGGTTAACAAAACAGAGCTGCCAGGCTTATTTATATCAATAATTATTCAAGTTTATTGATTTGTTAATCAATTGCTAGTGTCAATGTACCTTCAAAACCCTGTTTGACTGAAGAAATTTACTAAAATTTGGCATTTTAACACGGCAATCTGCCAGATAAATGGATTTTGGAGCTGGAATTAATTCAAAATATATATTTATTTTCTTATTGTGGTTAACAAAACAGAGCTGCCAGGCTTATTTATATCAATAATTATTCAAGTTTATTGATTTGTTAATCAATTGCTAGTGTCAATGTATCTTCAAAACCCTGTTTGACTGAAGAAATTTACCAAAATTTGGCATTTCAACACGGCAATCTGCCAGATATATGTATTTTGGAGCTGGAATTAATTCAAAATTTATATTTATTTTCTTAGTGTGGTTAACAAAACAGAGCTGCCAGGCTTATTTATATCAATAAATATTCAAGTTTATTGATTTGTTAATCAATTGCTAGTGTCAATGTATCTTCAAAACCCTGTTTGACTGAAGAAATTTACCAAAATTTGGCATTTCAACACGGCAATCTGCCAGAAAAATGGATTTTGGAGCTGGAATTAATTCAAAATATATATTTATTTTCTTATTGTGGTTAACAAAACAGAGCTGCCAGGCTTATTTATATCAATAATTATTCAAGTTTATTGATTTGTTAATCAATTGCTAGTGTCAATGGTTCTTCAAAACCCTGTTTGACTGAAGAAATTTACCAAAATTTGGCATTTCAACACGGCAATCTGCCAGATATATGTATTTTGGAGCTGGAATTAATTCAAAATTTATATTTATTTTCTTAATGTGGTTAACAAAACAGAGCTGCCAGGCTTATTCATATCAATAATTATTCAAGTTTATTGATTTGTTAATCAATTGCTAGTGTCAATGTATCTTCAAAACCCTGTTTGACTGAAGAAATTTACTAAAATTTGGCATTTCAACACGGCAATCTGCCAGATAAATGGATTTTGGAGCTGGAATTAATTCAAAATATATATTTATTTTCTTATTGTGGTTAACAAAACAGAGCTGCCAGGCTTATTTATATCAATAATTATTCAAATTTATTGATTTGTTAATCAATTGCTAGTGTCAATGTATCTTCAAAACCCTGTTTGACTGAAGAAATTTACCAAAATTTGGCATTTCAACACGGCAATCTGCCAGATATATGTATTTTGGAGCTGGAATTAATTCAAAATTTATATTTATTTTCTTAGTGTGGTTAACAAAACAGAGCTGCCAGGCTTATTTATATCAATAAATATTCAAGTTTATTGATTTGTTAATCAATTGCTAGTGTCAATGTATCTTCAAAACCCTGTTTGACTGAAGAAATTTACCAAAATTTGGCATTTCAACACGGCAATCTGCCAGATAAATGGATTTTGGAGCTGGAATTAACTCAAAATTTATATTTATTTTCTTAGTGTGGTTAACAAAACAGAGCTGCCAGGCTTATTTATATCAATATATATTCAAGTTTATTGATTTGTTAATCAATTGCTAGTGTCAATGTAACTTCAAAACCCTGTTTGACTGAAGAAATTTACCAAAATTTGGCATTTCAACACGGCAATCTGCCAGATATATGTATTTTGGAGCTGGAATTAATTCAAAATTTATATTTATTTTCTTAATGTGGTTAACAAAACAGAGCTGCCAGGCTTATTTATATCAATAATTATTCAAGTTTATTGATTTGTTAATCAATTGCTAATGTAAATGTATCTTCAAAACCCTGTTTGACTGAAGAAATTTACCAAAATTTGGCATTTCAACACGGCAATCTGCCAGATAAATGGATTTTGGAGCTGGAAATATTCATAATTCTTAAGAATTAATTCAAAATTTATATTTATTTTCTTAGTGTGGTTAACAAAACAGAGCTACCAGGCTTATTTATATCAATAATTATTCAAGTTTATTGATTTGTTATTGTTTGACTGAAGAAATTTACAAAAATTTGGCATTTCAACACGGCAATCTGCCAGATATATGTATTTTGGAGCTGGAATTAATTCAAAATATATATTTATTTTCTTATTGTGGTTAACAAAACAGAGCTGCCAGGCTTATTTATATCAATAATTATTCAAGTTTATTGATTTGTTAATCAATTGCTAGTGTCAATGTATCTTCAAAACCCTGTTTGACTGAAGAAATTTACCAAAATTTGGCATTTCAACACGGCAATCTGCCAGATATATGTATTTTGGAGCTGGAATTAATTCAAAATTTATATTTATTTTCTTAGTGTGGTTAACAAAACAGAGCTGCCAGGCTTATTTATATCAATAAATATTCAAGTTTATTGATTTGTTAATCAATTGCTAGTGTCAATGTATCTTCAAAACCCTGTTTGACTGAAGAAATTTACCAAAATTTGGCATTTCAACACGGCAATCTGCCAGATAAATGGATTTTGGAGCTGGAATTAATTCAAAATATATATTTATTTTCTTATTGTGGTTAACAAAACAGAGCTGCCAGGCTTATTTATATCAATAATTATTCAAGTTTATTAATTTGTTAATCAATTGCTAGTGTCATATATAACTTATGCCGTAGTTGTGTGGGGAAACACCACATATTTTAACTTAAACCGAATAAACATTCTACAAAAACGTGTAGTACGAAACATCTACGGCTTAGAATGGAAATCATCCACAAAACCATTTTTTAAAAAATGCAAAATTTTAAATATATATCAAATTTATAAATATATCAGTCTGATTTTTATACAAAAAAATATAAAAGACAAAACTAATAATTTATTCACGATCTCTGAGCCAACTACGAAAACTAGATTCTACTACAAACTGAAACCTCCAAAATGCAATACGTCAAAGAAAATAAATTCAATCTTCTATTCCGGGGTTAAAACATACAATGAACTGCACGAAAAACTTATGGACATAAAAACACTCGAATCTATTAAAAGGATGACTAAGAAATTAGTTTTAGACAACTACTGATGGTATCTTGTATTATTAATGACCTCATTTAATGTCTTCTTTTTTGTTTTTTATTTTTTTTTTCTTGTTTTATTAATATTTTGTTAATATGTTCTTTTTATTCTTGTTGTGGTTGCTTAAAATTACTACATGATTCTAATGTACTTTAAAGTCGGTCTTATTTTGTATATCAATACAGGGCTATAAGTCGCATGACGACTTGGCCCTTTTACCTCATAATTGTAAAAAACTAATATATATAAAACAAATAAAATTTGAATTTGAATTTGAATGTTTCTTCAAAACCCTGTTTGACTGAAGAAATTTACCAAAATTTGGCATTTCAACACGGGAATCTGCCAGATAAATGGATTTTGGAGCTGGAATTAACTCAAAATTTATATTTATTTTCTTAGTGTGGTTAACAAAACAGAGCTGCCAGGCTTATTTATATCAATATATATTCAAGTTTATTGATTTGTTAATCAATTGCTAGTGTCAATGTAACTTCAAAACCCTGTTTGACTGAAGAAATTTACCAAAATTTGGCATTTCAACACGGCAATCTGCCAGATATATGTATTTTGGAGCTGGAATTAATTCAAAATTTATATTTATTTTCTTAATGTGGTTAACAAAACAGAGCTGCCAGGCTTATTCATATCAATAATTATTCAAGTTTATTGATTTGTTAATCATTTGCTAGTGTCAATGTATCTTCAAAACCCTGTTTGACTGAAGAAATTTACTAAAATTTGGCATTTCAACACGGCAATCTGCCAGATAAATGGATTTTGGAGCCGGAATTAATTCAAAATATATATTTATTTTCTTATTGTAGTTAACAAAACAGAGCTGCCAGGCTTATTTATATCAATAATTATTCAAGTTTATTGATTTGTTAATCAATTGCTAGTGTCAATGTATCTTCAAAACCCTGTTTGACTGAAGAAATTTACCAAAATTTGGCATTTCAACACGGCAATCTGCCAGATATATGTATTTTGGAGCTGGAATTAATTCAAAATTTATATTTATTTTCTTAATGTGGTTAACAAAACAGAGCTGCCAGGCTTATTTATATCAATAATTATTCAAGTTTATTGATTTGTTAATCAATTGCTAGTGTCAATGTATCTTCAAAACCCTGTTTGACTGAAGAAATTTACCAAAATTTGGCATTTCAACACGGCAATCTGCCAGATAAATGGATTTTGGAGCTGGAAATATTCATAATTCTTAAGAATTAATTCAAAATTTATATTTATTTTCTTAGTGTGGTTAACAAAACAGAGCTACCAGGCTTATTTATATCAATAATTATTCAAGTTTATTGATTTGTTAATCAATTGCTATTGTCAATATTTCTTCAAAACCAAGAAATTTACCAAAATTTGGCATTTCAACACGGCAATGTGCCAGATAAATGGATTTTGGAGCTGGAAATATCCATAATTCTTAAGAATTAATTCTAAATTTATATTTATTTTCTTAGTGTGGTTAACAAAACAGAGCTGCCAGGCTTATTTATATCAATAATTATTCAAGTTTATTGATTTGTTAATCAATTGCTAGTGTCAATGTATCTTCAAAACCCCGTTTGACTGAAGAAATTTACCAAAATTTGGCATTTCAACACGGCAATCTGACAGATAAATGGATTTTGGAGCTGGAATTAATTCAAAATTTATATTTATTTTCTTAGTGTGGTTAACAAAACAGAGCTGCCAGGCTTATTTATATCGCTAATTATTCAAGTTTATTGATTTGTTAATCAATTGCTAGTGTCAATGTTTCTTCAAAACCCTGTTTGACTGAAGATATTTACCAAAATTTGGCATTTCAACACGGCAATCTGACAGATAAATGGATTTTGGAGCTGGAATTAATTCAAAATTTATATTTATTTTCTTAGTGTGGTTAACAAAACAGAGCTGCCAAGCTTATTTATATCAATAATTATTCAAGTTTATTGGTTTTTTAATCAATTGCTATTGTCAATATTTCTTCAAAACCCTGTTTGACTGAAGAAATTTACCAAAATTAGGCATTTCAACACGGCAATTTGACAGATAAATGGATTTTGGAGCTGGAATTAATTAAAAATTTATATTTATTTTCTTAGTGTGGTTAACAAAACAGAGCTGCCAGGCTTATTTATATCAATAATTATTCAAGTTTATTGATTTGTTAATCAATTGCTATTGTCAATATTTCTTCAAAACCCTGTTTGACTGAAGAAATTTACCAAAATTAGGCATTTCAATACGGCAATCTGCTAGATAAATGGATTTTGGAGCTGGAATTAATTCAAAATTTATATTTATTTTCTTAGTGTGGTTAACAAAACAGAGCTGCCAAGCTTATTTATATGAATAATTATTCAAGTTTATTGATTTGTTAATCAATTGCTAGTGTCAATGTATCTTCAAAACCCTGTTTGACTGAAGAAATTTACCAAAATTTGGCATTTCAACACGGCAATCTGCCAGATAAATGGATTTTGGAGCTGGAAATATTCATAATTCTTAAGAATTAATTCTAAATTTATATTTATTTTCTTAGTGTGGTTAACAAAACAGAGCTGCCAGGCTTATTTATATGAATAATTATTCAAGTTTATTGATTTGTTAATCAATTGCTAGTGTCAATGTATCTTCAAAACCCTGTTTGACTGAAGAAATTTACCAAAATTTGGCATTTCAACACGGCAATCTGCCAGATAAATGGATTTTGGAGCTGGAAATATTCATAATTCTTAAGAATTAATTCTAAATTTATATTTATTTTCTTAGTGTGGTTAACAAAACAGAGCTGCCAGGCTTATTTATATCAATAATTATTCAAGTTTATTGATTTGTTAATCAATTGCTAGTGTCAATGTATCTTCAAAACCCCGTTTGACTGAAGAAATTTACCAAAATTTGGCATTTCAACACGGCAATCTGCCAAATAAATGGTTTTTGTAGCTGGAATTAATTCAAAATTAATATTTATTTTCTTAGTGTGGTTAACAAAACAGAGCTGCCAGGCTTATTTATATCGCTAATTATTCAAGTTTATTGATTTGTTAATCAATTGCTAGTGTCAATGCATCTTCAAAACCCTGTTTGATTGAAGAAATTTACCAAAATTTGGCATTTCAACACGGCAATCTGCCAAATAAATGGTTTTTGTAGCTGGAATTAATTCAAAATTTATATTTATTTTCTTAGGGTGGTTAACAAAACAGAGCTGCCAGGCTTATTTATATCAATAATTATTCAAGTTTATTGATTTGTTAATCAATTGCTAGTGTCAATGTATCTTCAAAACCCTGTTTGACTGAAGAAATTTACCAAAATTTGGCATTTCAACACGGCAATCTGCCAGATATATGTATTTTGGAGCTGGAATTAATTCAAAATTTATATTTATTTTCTTAATGTGGTTAACAAAACAGAGCTGCCAGGCTTATTTATATCAATAATTATTCAAGTTTATTGATTTGTTAATCAATTGCTAGTGTCAATGTATCTTCAAAACCCTGTTTGACTGAAGAAATTTACCAAAATTTGGCATTTCAACACGGCAATCTGCCAGATAAATGGATTTTGGAGCTGGAAATATTCATAATTCTTAAGAATTAATTCAAAATTTATATTTATTTTCTTAGTGTGGTTAACAAAACAGAGCTACCAGGCTTATTTATATCAATAATTATTCAAGTTTATTGATTTGTTAATCAATTGCTAGTCTCAAAGTATCTTCAAAACCCTGTTTGACTGAAGAAATTTACAAAAATTTGGCATTTCAACACGGCAATCTGCCAGATATATGTATTTTGGAGCTGGAATTAATTCAAAATTTATATTTATTTTCTTTATGTGTTTAACAAAACAGAGCTGCCAGGCTTATTTATATGAATAATTATTCAAGTTTATTGATTTGTTATCAATTGCTAGTGTCAATGTATCTTCAAAATCCTGTTTGACTGAAGAGATTTACCAAAATTTGGCATTTCAACACGATAATCTGCTAGATAAATGGATTTTGGAGCTGGAATTAATTCAAAATTTATATTTATTTTCTTAGTGTGGTTAACAAAACAGAGCTGCCAGGCTTATTTATATGAATAATTATTCAAGTTTATTGATTTTTTAATCAATTGCTAGTGTCAATGTATCTTCAAAATCCTGTTTGACTGAAGAAATTTACCAAAATTTGGCATTTCAACACTACAATCTGCCAGATAAATGGATTTTGGAGCTGGAAATATTCATTATTCTTAAGAATTTTTCAAAATTTATATTTATTTTCTTAGTATGGTTAACAAAACAGAGCTGCCAGGCTTATTTATATCACAAATTTATCAAGTTTATTGATTTGTTAATGAATTGCTAGTGTCAATGTTTATTCAAAACCCTGTTTGACTGAAGAAATTTACCAAAATTTGGCATTTCAACACGACAATCTGCCAGATAAATGGATTTTGGAGCTGGATTTAATTCAAAATTTATATTTATTTTCTTAGTGTGGTTAACAAAACAGAGCTGCCAGGCTTATTTATATCAATAATTATTTAAGTTTATTGATTTGTTAATCTATTGCTAGTGTCAATGTATCTTCAAAACCCTGTTTGACTGAAGAAATTTACCAAAATTTGGCATTTCAACACGGCAATCTGCCAGATATATGTATTTTGGAGCTGGAGTTAATTCAAAATTTATATTTATTTTCTAAATGTGGTTAACAAAACAGAGCTGCCAGGCTTATTCATATCAATAATTATTCAAGTTTATTGAATTGTTAATCAATTGCTAGTGTCAATGTATCTTCAAATCCCTGTTTGACTGAAGAAATTTACCAAAATTTGGCATTTCAACACGGCAATCTGCCAGATATATGTATTTTGGAGCTGGAATTAATTCAAAATTTATATTTATTTTCTTAATGTGGTTAACAAAACAGAGCTGCCAGGCTTATTTATATCAATAATTATTCAAGTTTATTGATTTGTTAATCAATTGCTAGTGTTAATGTATCTTCAAAACCCTGTTTGACTGAAGAAATTTACCAAAATATGGCATTTCAACACGGCAATCTGCCAGATAAATGGATTTTGGAGCTGGAATTAACTCAAAATTTATATTTATTTTCTTAGTGTGGTTAACAAAACAGAGCTGCCAGGCTTATTTATATCAATATATATTCAAGTTTATTGATTTGTTAATCAATTGCTAGTGTCAATGTATCTTCAAAACCCTGTTTGACTGAAGAAATTTACCAAAATTTGGCATTTCAACACGGCAATCTGCCAGATATATGTATTTTGGAGCTGGAATTAATTCAAAATTTATATTTATTTTCTTAATGTGGTTAACAAAACAGAGCTGCCAGGCTTATTTATATCAATAATTATTCAAGTTTATTGATTTGTTAATCAATTGCTAGTGTCAATGTATCTTCAAAACCCTGTTTGACTGAAGAAATTTACCAAAATTTGGCATTTCAACACGGCAATCTGCCAGATAAATGGATTTTGGAGCTGGAATTAACTCAAAATTTATATTTATTTTCTTAGTGTGGTTAACAAAACAGAGCTGCCAGGCTTATTTATATCAATATATATTCAAGTTTATTGATTTGTTAATCAATTGCTAGTGTCAATGTATCTTCAAAACCCTGTTTGACTGAAGAAATTTACCAAAATTTGGCATTTCAACACGGCAATCTGCCAGATATATGTATTTTGGAGCTGGAATTAATTCAAAATTTATATTTATTTTCTTAATGTGGTTAACAAAACAGAGCTGCCAGGCTTATTTATATCAATAATTATTCAAGTTTATTGATTTGTTAATCAATTGCTAGTGTCAATGTATCTTCAAAACCCTGTTTGACTGAAGAAATTTACCAAAATTTGGCATTTCAACACGGCAATCTGCCAGATAAATGGATTTTGGAGCTGGAATTAACTCAAAATTTATATTTATTTTCTTAGTGTGGTTAACAAAACAGAGCTGCCAGGCTTATTTATATCAATATATATTCAAGTTTATTGATTTGTTAATCAATTGCTAGTGTCAATGTATCTTCAAAACCCTGTTTGACTGAAGAAATTTACCAAAATTTGGCATTTCAACACGGCAATCTGCCAGATATATGTATTTTGGAGCTGGAATTAATTCAAAATTTATATTTATTTTCTTAATGTGGTTAACAAAACAGAGCTGCCAGGCTTATTTATATCAATAATTTTTCAAGTTTATTGATTTGTTAATCAATTGCTAGTGTCAATGTATCTTCAAAACCCTGTTTGACTGAAGAAATTTACCAAAATTTGGCATTTCAACACGGCAATCTGCCAGATATATGTATTTTGGAGCTGGAATTAATTCAAAATTTATATTTATTTTCTTTATGTGTTTAACAAAACAGAGCTGCCAGGCTTATTTATATGAATAATTATTCAAGTTTATTGATTTGTTATCAATTGCTAGTGTCAATGTTTATTCAAAACCCTGTTTGACTGAAGAAATTTACCAAAATTTGGCATTTCAACACGACAATCTGCCAGATAAATGGATTTTGGAGCTGGATTTAATTCAAAATTTATATTTATTTTCTTAGTGTGGTTAACAAAACAGAGCTGCCAGGCTTATTTATATCAATAATTATTTAAGTTTATTGATTTGTTAATCTATTGCTAGTGTCAATGTATCTTCAAAACCCTGTTTGACTGAAGAAATTTACCAAAATTTGGCATTTCAACACGGCAATCTGCCAGATATATGTATTTTGGAGCTGGAGTTAATTCAAAATTTATATTTATTTTCTAAATGTGGTTAACAAAACAGAGCTGCCAGGCTTATTCATATCAATAATTATTCAAGTTTATTGAATTGTTAATCAATTGCTAGTGTCAATGTATCTTCAAATCCCTGTTTGACTGAAGAAATTTACCAAAATTTGGCATTTCAACACGGCAATCTGCCAGATATATGTATTTTGGAGCTGGAATTAATTCAAAATTTATATTTATTTTCTTAATGTGGTTAACAAAACAGAGCTGCCAGGCTTATTTATATCAATAATTATTCAAGTTTATTGATTTGTTAATCAATTGCTAGTGTCAATGTATCTTCAAAACCCTGTTTGACTGAAGAAATTTACCAAAATATGGCATTTCAACACGGCAATCTGCCAGATAAATGGATTTTGGAGCTGGAATTAACTCAAAATTTATATTTATTTTCTTAGTGTGGTTAACAAAACAGAGCTGCCAGGCTTATTTATATCAATATATATTCAAGTTTATTGATTTGTTAATCAATTGCTAGTGTCAAAGTATCTTCAAAACCCTGTTTGACTGAAGAAATTTACAAAAATTTGGCATTTCAACACGGCAATCTGCCAGATATATGTATTTTGGAGCTGGAATTAATTCAAAATTTATATTTATTTTCTTTATGTGGTTAACAAAACAGAGCTGCCAGGCTTATTTATATGAATAATTATTCAAGTTTATTGATTTGTTATAAATTGCTAGTGTCAATGTATCTTCAAAATCCTGTTTGACTGAAGAAATTTACCAAAATTTGGCATTTCAACACGGCAATCTGCTAGATAAATGGATTTTGGAGCTGGAATTAATTTAAAATTTATATTTATTTTCTTAGTGTGGTTAACAAAACAGAGCAACCAGGCTTATTCATATCAATAATTATTCAAGTTTATTGAATTGTTAATCAATTGCTAGTGTCAATGTATCTTCAAAACCCTGTTTGACTGAAGAAATTTACCAAAATTTGGCATTTCAACACGGCAATCTGCTAGATAAATTGATTTAGGAGCTGGAATTAATTCAAAATATATATTTATTTTCTTATTGTGGTTAACAAAACAGAGCTGCCAGGCTTATTTATATCAATAATTATTCAAGTTTATTGATTTGTTAATCAATTGCTAGTGTCAATGTATCTTCAAAACCCTGTTTGACTGAAGAAATTTACCAAAATTTGGCATTTCAACACGGCAATCTGCCAGATAAATGGATTTTGGAGCTGGAAATATTCATAATTCTTAAGAATTAATTCAAAATTTATATTTATTTTCTTAGTGTGGTTAACAAAACAGAGCTACCAGGCTTATTTATATCAATAATTATTCAAGTTTATTGATTTGTTAATCAATTGCTAGTGTCAAAGTATCTTCAAAACCCTGTTTGACTGAAGAAATTTACAAAAATTTGGCATTTCAACACGGCAATCTGCCAGATATATGTATTTTGGAGCTGGAATTAATTCAAAATTTATATTTATTTTCTTTATGTGGTTAACAAAACAGAGCTGCCAGGCTTATTTATATGAATAATTATTCAAGTTTATTGATTTGTTATCAATTGCTAGTGTCAATGTATCTTCAAAATCCTGTTTGACTGAAGAGATTTACCAAAATTTGGCATTTCAACACGGCAATCTGCTAGATAAATGGATTTTGGAGCTGGAATTAATTCAAAATTTATATTTATTTTCTTAGTGTGGTTAACAAAACAGAGCTGCCAGGCATATTTATATGAATAATTATTCAAGTTTATTGATTTGTTAATCAATTGCTAGTGTCAATGTATCTTCAAAATCCTGTTTGACTGAAGAAATTTACCAAAATTTGGCATTTCAACACGGCAATCTGCCAGATAAATGGATTTTGGAGCTGGAATTAATTCAAAATATATATTTTTTTTTTTATTGTGGTTAACAAAACAGAGCTGCTAGGCTTATTTATATCAATAATTATTCAAGTTTATTAATTTGTTAATCAATTGCTAGTGTCAATGTTTCTTCAAAACCCTGTTTGACTGAAGAAATTTACCAAAATTTGGCATTACAACACGGCAATCTGCCAGATAAATGGATTTTGGAGCTGGAATTAACTCAAAATTTATATTTATTTTCTAAGTGTGGTTAACAAAACAGAGCTGCCAGGCTTATTTATATCAATAATTATTCAAGTTTATTAATTTGTTAATCAATTGCTAGTGTCAATGTATCTTCAAAACCCTGTTTGACTGAAGAAATTTACCAAAATTTGGCATTTCAACACGGCAATCTGCCAGATATATGTATTTTGGAGCTGGAATTAATTCAAAATTTATATTTATTTTCTTAATGTGGTTAACAAAACAGAGCTGCCAGGCTTATTTATATCAATAATTATTCAAGTTTATTGATTTGTTAATCAATTGCTAGTGTCAATGTATCTTCAAAACCCTGTTTGACTGAAGAAATTTACCAAAATTTGGCATTTCAACACGGCAATCTGCCAGATAAATGGATTTTGGAGCTGGAAATATTCATAATTCTTAAGAATTAATTCAAAATTTATATTTATTTTCTTAGTGTGGTTAACAAAACAGAGCTACCAGGCTTATTTATATCAATAATTATTCAAGTTTATTGATTTGTTAATCAATTGCTAGTGTCAATGTATCTTCAAAACCCTGTTTGACTGAAGAAATTTACAAAAATTTGGCATTTCAACACGGCAATCTGCCAGATATATGTATTTTGGAGCTGGAATTAATTCAAAATTTATATTTATTTTCTTTATGTGGTTAACAAAACAGAGCTGCCAGGCTTATTTATATGAATAATTATTCAAGTTTATTGATTTGTTATCAATTGCTAGTGTCAATGTATCTTCAAAATCCTGTTTGACTGAAGAGATTTACCAAAATTTGGCATTTCAACACGGCAATCTGCTAGATAAATGGATTTTGGAGCTGGAATTAATTCAAAATTTATATTTATTTTCTTAGTGTGGTTAACAAAACAGAGCTGCCAGGCTTATTTATATGAATAATTATTCAAGTTTATTGATTTGTTAATCAATTGCTAGTGTCAATGTATCTTCAAAATCCTGTTTGACTGAAGAAATTTACCAAAATTTGGCATTTCAACACTACAATCTGCCAGATAAATGGATTTTGGAGCAGGAAATATTCATTATTCTTAAGAATTTTTTAAAATTTATATTTATTTTCTTAGTATGGTTAACAAAACAGAGCTGCCAGGCTTATTTATATCACAAATTTATCAAGTTTATTGATTTGTTAATGAACTGCTAGTGTCAATGTTTATTCAAAACCCTGTTTGACTGAAGAAATTTACCAAAATTTGGCATTTCAACACGACAATCTGCCAGATAAATGGATTTTGGAGCTGGAATTAATTCAAAATTTATATTTATTTTCTTAATGTGGTTAACAAAACAGAGCTGCCAGGCTTATTTATATCAATAATTATTCAAGTTTATTGATTTGTTAATCAATTGCTAGTGTCAATGTATCTTCAAAACCCTGTTTGACTGAAGAAATTTACCAAAATTTGGCATTTCAACACGGCAATCTGCCAGATAAATGGATTTTGGAGCTGGAAATATTCATAATTCTTAAGAATTAATTCAATATTTATTTTTATTTTCTTAGTGTGGTTAACAAAACAGAGCTACCAGGCTTATTTATATCAATAATTATTCAAGTTTATTGATTTGTTAATCAATTGCTAGTGTCAAAGTATCTTCAAAACCCTGTTTGACTGAAGAAATTTACAAAAATTTGGCATTTCAACACGGCAATCTGCCAGATATATGTATTTTGGAGCTGGAATTAATTCAAAATTTATATTTATTTTCTTTATGTGGTTAACAAAACAGAGCTGCCAGGCTTATTTATATGAATAATTATTCAAGTTTATTGATTTGTTATCAATTGCTAGTGTCAATGTATCTTCAAAATCCTGTTTGACTGAAGAGATTTACCAAAATTTGGCATTTCAACACGGCAATCTGCTAGATAAATGGATTTTGGAGCTGGAATTAATTCAAAATTTATATTTATTTTCTTAGTGTGGTTAACAAAACAGAGCTGCCAGGCATATTTATATGAATAATTATTCAAGTTTATTGATTTGTTAATCAATTGCTAGTGTCAATGTATCTTCAAAATCCTGTTTGACTGAAGAAATTTACCAAAATTTGGCATTTCAACACGGCAATCTGCCAGATAAATGGATTTTGGAGCTGGAATTAATTCAAAATATATATTTATTTTTTTATTGTGGTTAACAAAACAGAGCTGCTAGGCTTATTTATATCAATAATTATTCAAGTTTATTAATTTGTTAATCAATTGCTAGTGTCAATGTTTCTTCAAAACCCTGTTTGACTGAAGAAATTTACCAAAATTTGGCATTACAACACGGCAATCTGCCAGATAAATGGATTTTGGAGCTGGAATTAACTCAAAATTTATATTTATTTTCTAAGTGTGGTTAACAAAACAGAGCTGCCAGGCTTATTTATATCAATAATTATTCAAGTTTATTAATTTGTTAATCAATTGCTAGTGTCAATGTATCTTCAAAACCCTGTTTGACTGAAGAAATTTACCAAAATTTGGCATTTCAACACGGCAATCTGCCAGATATATGTATTTTGGAGCTGGAATTAATTCAAAATTTATATTTATTTTCTTAATGTGGTTAACAAAACAGAGCTGCCAGGCTTATTTATATCAATAATTATTCAAGTTTATTGATTTGTTAATCAATTGCTAGTGTCAATGTATCTTCAAAACCCTGTTTGACTGAAGAAATTTACCAAAATTTGGCATTTCAACACGGCAATCTGCCAGATAAATGGATTTTGGAGCTGGAAATATTCATAATTCTTAAGAATTAATTCAAAATTTATATTTATTTTCTTAGTGTGGTTAACAAAACAGAGCTACCAGGCTTATTTATATCAATAATTATTCAAGTTTATTGATTTGTTAATCAATTGCTAGTGTCAATGTATCTTCAAAACCCTGTTTGACTGAAGAAATTTACAAAAATTTGGCATTTCAACACGGCAATCTGCCAGATATATGTATTTTGGAGCTGGAATTAATTCAAAATTTATATTTATTTTCTTTATGTGGTTAACAAAACAGAGCTGCCAGGCTTATTTATATGAATAATTATTCAAGTTTATTGATTTGTTATCAATTGCTAGTGTCAATGTATCTTCAAAATCCTGTTTGACTGAAGAGATTTACCAAAATTTGGCATTTCAACACGGCAATCTGCTAGATAAATGGATTTTGGAGCTGGAATTAATTCAAAATTTATATTTATTTTCTTAGTGTGGTTAACAAAACAGAGCTGCCAGGCTTATTTATATGAATAATTATTCAAGTTTATTGATTTGTTAATCAATTGCTAGTGTCAATGTATCTTCAAAATCCTGTTTGACTGAAGAAATTTACCAAAATTTGGCATTTCAACACTACAATCTGCCAGATAAATGGATTTTGGAGCTGGAAATATTCATTATTCTTAAGAATTTTTTAAAATTTATATTTATTTTCTTAGTATGGTTAACAAAACAGAGCTGCCAGGCTTATTTATATCACAAATTTATCAAGTTTATTGATTTGTTAATGAACTGCTAGTGTCAATGTTTATTCAAAACCCTGTTTGACTGAAGAAATTTACCAAAATTTGGCATTTCAACACGACAATCTGCCAGATAAATGGATTTTGGAGCTGGAATTAATTCAAAATTTATATTTATTTTCTTAATGTGGTTAACAAAACAGAGCTGCCAGGCTTATTTATATCAATAATTATTCAAGTTTATTGATTTGTTAATCAATTGCTAGTGTCAATGTATCTTCAAAACCCTGTTTGACTGAAGAAATTTACCAAAATTTGGCATTTCAACACGGCAATCTGCCAGATAAATGGATTTTGGAGCTGGAAATATTCATAATTCTTAAGAATTAATTCAATATTTATTTTTATTTTCTTAGTGTGGTTAACAAAACAGAGCTACCAGGCTTATTTATATCAATAATTATTCAAGTTTATTGATTTGTTAATCAATTGCTAGTGTCAAAGTATCTTCAAAACCCTGTTTGACTGAAGAAATTTACAAAAATTTGGCATTTCAACACGGCAATCTGCCAGATATATGTATTTTGGAGCTGGAATTAATTCAAAATTTATATTTATTTTCTTTATGTGGTTAACAAAACAGAGCTGCCAGGCTTATTTATATGAATAATTATTCAAGTTTATTGATTTGTTATAAATTGCTAGTGTCAATGTATCTTCAAAATCCTGTTTGACTGAAGAAATTTACCAAAATTTGGCATTTCAACACGGCAATCTGCTAGATAAATGGATTTTGGAGCTGGAATTAATTTAAAATTTATATTTATTTTCTTAGTGTGGTTAACAAAACAGAGCAACCAGGCTTATTTATATGAATAATTATTCAAGTTTATTGATTTGTTAATCAATTGCTAGTGTCAATGTATCTTCAAAATCCTGTTTGACTGAAGAAATTTACCAAAATTTGGCATTTCAACACGGCAATCTGCTAGATAAATGGATTTTGGAGCTGGAATTAATTCAAAATTTATATTTATTTTCTTAGTGTGGTTAACAAAACAGAGCTGCCAGGCTTATTTATATGAATAATTATTCAAGTTTATTGATTTGTTAATCAATTGCTAGTGTCAATGTATCTTCAAAATCCTGTTTGACTGAAGAAATTTACCAAAATTTGGCATTTCAACACTATAATCTGCCAGATAAATGGATTTTGGAGCTGGAAATATTCATTATTCTTAAGAATTTTTCAAAATTTATATTTATCTTCTTAGTATGGTTAACAAAACAGAGCTGCCAGGCTTATTTATATGAATAATTATTCAAGTTTATTGATTTGTTAATCAATTGCTAGTGTCAATGTATCTTCAAAATCCTGTTTGACTGAAGAGATTTACCAAAATTTGGCATTTCAACACGGCAATCTGCTAGATAAATGGATTTTGGAGCTGGAATTAATTCAAAATTTATATTTATTTTCTTAGTGTGGTTAACAAAACAGAGCTGCCAGGCTTCTTTATATGAATAATTATTCAAGTTTATTGATTTGTTAATCAATTGCTAATGTCAATGTATCTTCAAAATCCTGTTTGACTGAAGAAATTTACCAAAATTTGGCATTTCAACACTACAATCTGCCAGATAAATGGATTTTGGAGCTGGAAATATTCATTATTCTTAAGAATTTTTTAAAATTTATATTTATTTTCTTAGTATGGTTAACAAAACAGAGCTGCCAGGCTTATTTATATCACAAATTTATCAAGTTTATTGATTTGTTAATCAATTGCTAGTGTCAATGTTTATTCAAAACCCAGTTTGACTGAAGAAATTTACCAAAATTTGGCATTTTAACACGACAATCTGCCAGATATATGTATTTTGGAGCTGGAGTTAATTCAAAATTTATATTTATTTTCTTAATGTGGTTAACAAAACAGAGCTGCCAGGCTTATTCATATCAATAATTATTCAAGTTTATTGAATTGTTAATCAATTGCTAGTGTCAATGTATCTTCAAAATCCTGTTTGACTGAAGAAATTTACCAAAATTTGGCATTTCAACACTATAATCTGCCAGATAAATGGATTTTGGAGCTGGAAATATTCATTATTCTTAAGAATTTTTCAAAATTTATATTTATTTTCTTAGTATGGTTAACAAAACAGAGCTGCCAGGCTTATTTATATCACAAATTTATCAAGTTTATTGATTTTTTAATCAATTGCTAGTGTCAATGTTTATTCAAAACCCAGTTTGACTGAAGAAATTTACCAAAATTTGGCATTTCAACACGACAATCTGCCAGATATATGTATTTTGGAGCTGGAGTTAATTCAAAATTTATATTTATTTTCTTAATGTGGTTAACAAAACAGAGCTGCCAGGCTTATTCATATCAATAATTATTCAAGTTTATTGAATTGTTAATCAATTGCTAGTGTCAATGTATCTTCAAATCCCTGTTTGACTGAATAAATTTACCAAAATTTGGCATTTCAACACGGCAATCTGCCAGATATATGTATTTTGGAGCTGGAATTAATTCAAAATTTATATTTATTTTCTTAATGTGGTTAACAAAACAGAGCTGCCAGGCTTATTTATATCAATAATTATTCAAGTTTATTGATTTGTTAATCAATTGCTAGTGTCAATGTATCTTCAAAACCCTGTTTGACTGAAGAAATTTACCAAAATTTGGCATTTCAACACGGCAATCTGCCAGATAAATGGATTTTGGAGCTGGAAATATTCATAATTCTTAAGAATTAATTCTAAATTTATATTTATTTTCTTAGTGTGGTTAACAAAACAGAGCTACCAGGCTTATTTATATCAATAATTATTCAAGTTTATTGATTTGTTAATCAATTGCTAGTGTCAAAGTATTTTCAAAACCCTGTTTGACTGAAGAAATTTACAAAAATTTGGCATTTCAACACGGCAATCTGCCAGATATATGTATTTTGGAGCTGGAATTAATTCAAAATTTATATTTATTTTCTTTATGTGGTTAACAAAACAGAGCTGCCAGGCTTATTTATATGAATAATTATTCAAGTTTATTGATTTGTTATCAATTGCTAGTGTCAATGTATCTTCAAAATCCTGTTTGACTGAAGAGATTTACCAAAATTTGGCATTTCAACACGGCAATCTGCTAGATAAATGGATTTTGGAGCTGGAATTAATTCAAAATTTATATTTATTTTCTTAGTGTGGTTAACAAAACAGAGCTGCCAGGCTTATTTATATGAATAATTATTCAAGTTTATTGATTTGTTAATCAATTGCTAATGTCAATGTATCTTCAAAATCCTGTTTGACTGAAGAAATTTACCAAAATTTGGCATTTCAACACTACAATCTGCCAGATAAATGGATTTTGGAGCTGGAAATATTCATTATTCTTAAGAATTTTTTAAAATTTATATTTATTTTCTTAGTATGGTTAACAAAACAGAGCTGCCAGGCTTATTTATATCACAAATTTATCAAGTTTATTGATTTGTTAATGAATTGCTAGTGTCAATGTTTATTCAAAACCCTGTTTGACTGAAGAAATTTACCAAAATTTGGCATTTCAACACGACAATCTGCCAGATAAATGGATTTTGCAGCTGGATTTAATTCAAAATTTATATTTATTTTCTTAGTGTGGTTAACAAAACAGAGCTGCCAGGCTTATTCATATCAATAATTATTCAAGTTTATTGATTTGTTAATCAATTGCTAGTGTCAATGTATCTTCAAAACCCTGTTTGACTGAAGAAATTTACCAAAATATGGCATTTCAACACGGCAATCTGCCAGATAAATGGATTTTGGAGCTGGAATTAACTCAAAATTTATATTTATTTTCTTAGTGTGGTTAACAAAACAGAGCTGCCAGGCTTATTTATATCAATATATATTCAAGTTTATTGATTTGTTAATCAATTGCTAGTGTCAATGTATCTTCAAAACCCTGTTGACTGAAGAAATTTACCAAAATTTGGCATTTCAACACGGCAATCTGCCAGATATATGTATTTTGGAGCTGGAATTAATTCAAAATTTATATTTATTTTCTTAATGTGGTTAACAAAACAGAGCTGCCAGGCTTATTTATATCAATTATTATTCAAGTTTATTGATTTGTTAATCAATTGCTAGTGTCAATGTATCTTCAAAACCCTGTTTGACTGAAGAAATTTACCAAAATTTGGCATTTCAACACGGCAATCTGCCAGATAAATGGATTTTGGAGCTGGAAATATTCATAATTCTTAAGAATTAATTCAAAATTTATATTTATTTTCTTAGTGTGGTTAGCAAAACAGAGCTACCAGGCTTATTTATATCAATAATTATTCAAGTTTATTGATTTGTTAATCAATTGCTAGTGTCAAAGTATCTTCAAAACCCTGTTTGACTGAAGAAATTTACAAAAATTTGGCATTTCAACACGGCAATCTGCCAGATATATGTATTTTGGAGCTGGAATTAATTCAAAATTTATATTTATTTTCTTTATGTGGTTAACAAAACAGAGCTGCCAGGCTTATTTATATGAATAATTATTCAAGTTTATTGATTTGTTATCAATTGCTAGTGTCAATGTATCTTCAAAATCCTGTTTGACTGAAGAGATTTACCAAAATTTGGTATTTCAACACGGCAATCTGCTAGATAAATGGATTTTGGAGCTGGAATTAATTCAAAATTTATATTTATTTTCTTAGTGTGGTTAACAAAACAGAGCTGCCAGGCTTATTTATATGAATAATTATTCAAGTTTATTGATTTGTTAATCAATTGCTAGTGTCAATGTATCTTCAAAATCCTGTTTGACTGAAGAAATTTACCAAAATTTGGCATTTCAACACTACAATCTGCCAGATAAATGGATTTTGGAGCTGGAAATATTCATTATTCTTAAGAATTTTTTAAAATTTATATTTATTTTCTTAGTATGGTTAACAAAACAGAGCTGCCAGGCTTATTTATATCACAAATTTATCAAGTTTATTGATTTGTTAATGAATTGCTAGTGTCAATGTTTATTCAAAACCCTGTTTGACTGAAGAAATTTACCAAAATTCGGCATTTCAACACGACAATCTGCCAGATAAATGGATTTTGGAGCTGGAATTAATTCAAAATTTATATTTATTTTCTTAATGTGGTTAACAAAACAGAGCTGCCAGGCTTATTTATATCAATAATTATTCAAGTTTATTGATTTGTTAATCAATTGCTAGTGTCAATGTATCTTCAAAACCCTGTTTGACTGAAGAAATTTACCAAAATTTGGCATTTCAACACGGCAATCTGCCAGATAAATGGATTTTGGAGCTGGAAATATTCATAATTCTTAAGAATTAATTCAATATTTATTTTTATTTTCTTAGTGTGGTTAACAAAACAGAGCTACCAGGCTTATTTATATCAATAATTATTCAAGTTTATTGAATTGTTAATCAATTGCTAGTGTCAATGTATCTTCAAATACCTGTTTGACTGAAGAAATTTACCAAAATTTGGCATTTCAACACGGCAATCTGCCAGATATATGTATTTTGGAGCTGGAATTAATTCAAAATTTATATTTATTTTCTTAATGTGGTTAACAAAACAGAGCTGCCAGGCTTATTTATATCAATAATTATTCAAGTTTATTGATTTGTTAATCAATTGCTAGTGTCAATGTATCTTCAAATACCTGTTTGACTGAAGAAATTTACCAAAATTTGGCATTTCAACACGGCAATCTGCCAGATATATGTATTTTGGAGCTGGAATTAATTCAAAATTTATATTTATTTTCTTAATGTGGTTAACAAAACAGAGCTGCCAGGCTTATTTATATCAATAATTATTCAAGTTTATTGATTTGTTAATCAATTGCTAGTGTCAATGTATCTTCAAAACCCTGTTTGACTGAAGAAATTTACCAAAATATGGCATTTCAACACGGCAATCTGCCAGATAAATGGATTTTGGAGCTGGAATTAACTCAAAATTTATATTTATTTTCTTAGTGTGGTTAACAAAACAGAGCTGCCAGGCTTATTTATATCAATATATATTCAAGTTTATTGATTTGTTAATCAATTGCTAGTGTCAATGTATCTTCAAAACCCTGTTTGACTGAAGAAATTTACCAAAATTTGGCATTTCAACACGGCAATCTGCCAGATATATGTATTTTGGAGCTGGAATTAATTCAAAATTTATATTTATTTTCTTAATGTGGTTAACAAAACAGAGCTGCCAGGCTTATTTATATCAATATATATTCAAGTTTATTGATTTGTTAATCAATTGCTAATGTCAATGTATCTTCAAAATCCTGTTTGACTGAAGAAATTTACCAAAATTTGGCATTTCAACACTACAATCTGCCAGATAAATGGATTTTGGAGCTGGAAATATTCATTATTCTTAAGAATTTTTTAAAATTTATATTTATTTTCTTAGTATGGTTAACAAAACAGAGCTGCCAGGCTTATTTATATCACAAATTTATCAAGTTTATTGATTTGTTAATGAATTGCTAGTGTCAATGTTTATTCAAAACCCTGTTTGACTGAAGAAATTTACCAAAATTTGGCATTTCAACACGACAATCTGCCAGATAAATGGATTTTGGAGCTGGATTTAATTCAAAATTTATATTTATTTTCTTAGTGTGGTTAACAAAACAGAGCTGCCAGGCTTATTAATATCAATAATTATTCAAGTTTATTGATTTGTTAATCTATTGCTAGTGTCAATGTATCTTCAAATCCCTGTTTGACTGAAGAAATTTACCAAAATTTGGCATTTCAACACGGCAATCTGCCAGATAAATGGATTTTGGAGCTGGAATTAATTCAAAATTTATATTTATTTTCTTTATGTGGTTAACAAAACAGAGCTGCCAGGCTTATTTATAAGAATAATTATTCAAGTTTATTGATTTGTTATCAATTGCTAGTGTCAATGTATCTTCAAAATCCTGTTTGACTGAAGAAATTTACCAAAATTTGGCATTTCAACACTATAATCTGCCAGATAAATGGATTTTGGAGCTGGAAATATTCATTATTCTTAAGAATTTTTCAAAATTTATATTTATTTTCTTAGTATGGTTAACAAAACAGAGCTGCCAGGCTTATTTATATCACAAATTTATCAAGTTTATTGATTTGTTAATCAATTGCTAGTGTCAATGTTTATTCAAACCCTGTTTGACTGAAGAAATTTACCAAAATTTGGCATTTCAACACGACAATCTGCCAGATAAATGGATTTTGGAGCTGGATTTAATTCAAAATTTATATTTATTTTCTTAGTGTGGTTAACAAAACAGAGCTGCCAGGCATATTTATATCAATATATATTCAAGTTTATTGATTTGTTAATCAATTGCTAGTGTCAATGTATCTTCAAAACCCTGTTTGACTGAAGAAATTTACCAAAATTTGGCATTTCAACACGGCAATCTGCCAGATATATGTATTTTGGAGCTGGAATTAATTCAAAATTTATATTTATTTTCTTAATGTGGTTAACAAAACAGAGCTGCCAGGCTTATTTATATCAATAATTATTCAAGTTTATTGATTTGTTAATCAATTGCTAGTGTCAATGTATCTTCAAAACCCTGTTTGACTGAAGAAATTTACCAAAATTTGGCATTTCAACACGGCAATCTGCCAGATAAATGGATTTTGGAGCTGGAAATATTCATAATTCTTAAGAATTAATTCAAAATTTATATTTATTTTCTTAGTGTGGTTAACAAAACAGAGCTACCAGGCTTATTTATATCAATAATTATTCAAGTTTATTGATTTGTTAATCAATTGCTAGTGTCAATGTATCTTCAAAACCCTGTTTGACTGAAGAAATTTACCAAAATTTGGCATTTCAACACTACAATCTGCCAGATAAATGGATTTTGGAGCTGGAAATATTCATTATTCTTAAGAATTTTTTAAAATTTATATTTATTTTCTTAGTATGGTTAACAAAACAGAGCTGCCAGGCTTATTTATATCACAAATTTATCAAGTTTATTGATTTGTTAATGAACTGCTAGTGTCAATGTTTATTCAAAACCCTGTTTGACTGAAGAAATTTACCAAAATTTGGCATTTCAACACGACAATCTGCCAGATAAATGGATTTTGGAGCTGGAATTAATTCAAAATTTATATTTATTTTCTTAATGTGGTTAACAAAACAGAGCTGCCAGGCTTATTTATATCAATAATTATTCAAGTTTATTGATTTGTTAATCAATTGCTAGTGTCAATGTATCTTCAAAACCCTGTTTGACTGAAGAAATTTACCAAAATTTGGCATTTCAACACGGCAATCTGCCAGATAAATGGATTTTGGAGCTGGAAATATTCATAATTCTTAAGAATTAATTCAATATTTATTTTTATTTTCTTAGTGTGGTTAACAAAACAGAGCTACCAGGCTTATTTATATCAATAATTATTCAAGTTTATTGATTTGTTAATCAATTGCTAGTGTCAAAGTATCTTCAAAACCCTGTTTGACTGAAGAAATTTACAAAAATTTGGCATTTCAACACGGCAATCTGCCAGATATATGTATTTTGGAGCTGGAATTAATTCACAATTTATATTTATTTTCTTTATGTGGTTAACAAAACAGAGCTGCCAGGCTTATTTATATGAATAATTATTCAAGTTTATTGATTTGTTATAAATTGCTAGTGTCAATGTATCTTCAAAATCCTGTTTGACTGAAGAAATTTACCAAAATTTGGCATTTCAACACGACAATCTGCCAGATAAATGGATTTTGGAGCTGGAATTAATTCAAAATTTATATTTATTTTCTTAATGTGGTTAACAAAACAGAGCTGCCAGGCTTATTTATATCAATAATTATTCAAGTTTATTGATTTGTTAATCAATTGCTAGTGTCAATGTATCTTCAAAACCCTGTTTGACTGAAGAAATTTACCAAAATTTGGCATTTCAACACGGCAATCTGCCAGATAAATGGATTTTGGAGCTGGAAATATTCATAATTCTTAAGAATTAATTCAATATTTATTTTTATTTTCTTAGTGTGGTTAACAAAACAGAGCTACCAGGCTTATTTATATCAATAATTATTCAAGTTTATTGATTTGTTAATCAATTGCTAGTGTCAAAGTATCTTCAAAACCCTGTTTGACTGAAGAAATTTTCAAAAATTTGGCATTTCAACACGGCAATCTGCCAGATATATGTATTTTGGAGCTGGAATTAATTCACAATTTATATTTATTTTCCTTATGTGGTTAACAAAACAGAGCTGCCAGGCTTATTTATATGAATAATTATTCAAGTTTATTGATTTGTTATAAATTGCTAGTGTCAATGTATCTTCAAATACCTGTTTGACTGAAGAAATTTACCAAAATTTTGCATTTCAACACGGCAATCTGCCAGATATATGTATTTTGGAGCTGGAATTAATTCAAAATTTATATTTATTTTCTTAATGTGGTTAACAAAACAGAGCTGCCAGGCTTATTTATATCAATAATTATTCAAGTTTATTGATTTGTTAATCAATTGCTAGTGTCAATGTATCTTCAAATACCTGTTTGACTGAAGAAATTTACCAAAATTTGGCATTTCAACACGGCAATCTGCCAGATATATGTATTTTGGAGCTGGAATTAATTCAAAATTTATATTTATTTTCTTAATGTGGTTAACAAAACAGAGCTGCCAGGCTTATTTATATCAATAATTATTCAAGTTTATTGATTTGTTAATCAATTGCTAGTGTCAATGTATCTTCAAAACCCTGTTTGACTGAAGAAATTTACCAAAATATGGCATTTCAACACGGCAATCTGCCAGATAAATGGATTTTGGAGCTGGAATTAACTCAAAATTTATATTTATTTTCTTAGTGTGGTTAACAAAACAGAGCTGCCAGGCTTATTTATATCAATATATATTCAAGTTTATTGATTTGTTAATCAATTGCTAGTGTCAATGTATCTTCAAAACCCTGTTTGACTGAAGAAATTTACCAAAATTTGGCATTTCAACACGGCAATCTGCCAGATAAATGGATTTTGGAGCTGGAAATATTCATAATTCTTAAGAATTAATTCAAAATTTATATTTATTTTCTTAGTGTGGTTAACAAAACAGAGCTACCAGGCTTATTTATATCAATAATTATTCAAGTTTATTGATTTGTTAATCAATTGCTAGTGTCAATGTATCTTCAAAACCCTGTTTGACTGAAGAAATTTACCAAAATTTGGCATTTCAACACTACAATCTGCCAGATAAATGGATTTTGGAGCTGGAAATATTCATTATTCTTAAGAATTTTTTAAAATTTATATTTATTTTCTTAGTATGGTTAACAAAACAGAGCTGCCAGGCTTATTTATATCACAAATTTATCAAGTTTATTGATTTGTTAATGAACTGCTAGTGTCAATGTTTATTCAAAACCCTGTTTGACTGAAGAAATTTACCAAAATTTGGCATTTCAACACGACAATCTGCCAGATAAATGGATTTTGGAGCTGGAATTAATTCAAAATTTATATTTATTTTCTTAATGTGGTTAACAAAACAGAGCTGCCAGGCTTATTTATATCAATAATTATTCAAGTTTATTGATTTGTTAATCAATTGCTAGTGTCAATGTATCTTCAAAACCCTGTTTGACTGAAGAAATTTACCAAAATTTGGCATTTCAACACGGCAATCTGCCAGATAAATGGATTTTGGAGCTGGAAATATTCATAATTCTTAAGAATTAATTCAATATTTATTTTTATTTTCTTAGTGTGGTTAACAAAACAGAGCTACCAGGCTTATTTATATCAATAATTATTCAAGTTTATTGATTTGTTAATCAATTGCTAGTGTCAAAGTATCTTCAAAACCCTGTTTGACTGAAGAAATTTACAAAAATTTGGCATTTCAACACGGCAATCTGCCAGATATATGTATTTTGGAGCTGGAATTAATTCACAATTTATATTTATTTTCTTTATGTGGTTAACAAAACAGAGCTGCCAGGCTTATTTATATGAATAATTATTCAAGTTTATTGATTTGTTATAAATTGCTAGTGTCAATGTATCTTCAAAATCCTGTTTGACTGAAGAAATTTACCAAAATTTGGCATTTCAACACGACAATCTGCCAGATAAATGGATTTTGGAGCTGGAATTAATTCAAAATTTATATTTATTTTCTTAATGTGGTTAACAAAACAGAGCTGCCAGGCTTATTTATATCAATAATTATTCAAGTTTATTGATTTGTTAATCAATTGCTAGTGTCAATGTATCTTCAAAACCCTGTTTGACTGAAGAAATTTACCAAAATTTGGCATTTCAACACGGCAATCTGCCAGATAAATGGATTTTGGAGCTGGAAATATTCATAATTCTTAAGAATTAATTCAATATTTATTTTTATTTTCTTAGTGTGGTTAACAAAACAGAGCTACCAGGCTTATTTATATCAATAATTATTCAAGTTTATTGATTTGTTAATCAATTGCTAGTGTCAAAGTATCTTCAAAACCCTGTTTGACTGAAGAAATTTACAAAAATTTGGCATTTCAACACGGCAATCTGCCAGATATATGTATTTTGGAGCTGGAATTAATTCACAATTTATATTTATTTTCCTTATGTGGTTAACAAAACAGAGCTGCCAGGCTTATTTATATGAATAATTATTCAAGTTTATTGATTTGTTATAAATTGCTAGTGTCAATGTATCTTCAAATACCTGTTTGACTGAAGAAATTTACCAAAATTTGGCATTTCAACACGGCAATCTGCCAGATATATGTATTTTGGAGCTGGAATTAATTCAAAATTTATATTTATTTTCTTAATGTGGTTAACAAAACAGAGCTGCCAGGCTTATTTATATCAATAATTATTCAAGTTTATTGATTTGTTAATCAATTGCTAGTGTCAATGTATCTTCAAATACCTGTTTGACTGAAGAAATTTACCAAAATTTGGCATTTCAACACGGCAATCTGCCAGATATATGTATTTTGGAGCTGGAATTAATTCAAAATTTATATTTATTTTCTTAATGTGGTTAACAAAACAGAGCTGCCAGGCTTATTTATATCAATAATTATTCAAGTTTATTGATTTGTTAATCAATTGCTAGTGTCAATGTATCTTCAAAACCCTGTTTGACTGAAGAAATTTACCAAAATATGGCATTTCAACACGGCAATCTGCCAGATAAATGGATTTTGGAGCTGGAATTAACTCAAAATTTATATTTATTTTCTTAGTGTGGTTAACAAAACAGAGCTGCCAGGCTTATTTATATCAATATATATTCAAGTTTATTGATTTGTTAATCAATTGCTAGTGTCAATGTATCTTCAAAACCCTGTTTGACTGAAGAAATTTACCAAAATTTGGCATTTCAACACGGCAATCTGCCAGATATATGTATTTTGGAGCTGGAATTAATTCAAAATTTATATTTATTTTCTTAATGTGGTTAACAAAACAGAGCTGCCAGGCTTATTTATATCAATATATATTCAAGTTTATTGATTTGTTATTCAATTGCTAATGTCAATGTATCTTCAAAATCCTGTTTGACTGAAGAAATTTACCAAAATTTGGCATTTCAACACTACAATCTGCCAGATAAATGGATTTTGGAGCTGGAAATATTCATTATTCTTAAGAATTTTTTAAAATTTATATTTATTTTCTTAGTATGGTTAACAAAACAGAGCTGCCAGGCTTATTTATATCACAAATTTATCAAGTTTATTGATTTGTTAATGAATTGCTAGTGTCAATGTTTATTCAAAACCCTGTTTGACTGAAGAAATTTACCAAAATTTGGCATTTCAACACGACAATCTGCCAGATAAATGGATTTTGGAGCTGGATTTAATTCAAAATTTATATTTATTTTCTTAGTGTGGTTAACAAAACAGAGCTGCCAGGCTTATTAATATCAATAATTATTCAAGTTTATTGATTTGTTAATCTATTGCTAGTGTCAATGTATCTTCAAATCCCTGTTTGACTGAAGAAATTTACCAAAATTTGGCATTTCAACACGGCAATCTGCCAGATAAATGGATTTTGGAGCTGGAATTAATTCAAAATTTATATTTATTTTCTTTATGTGGTTAACAAAACAGAGCTGCCAGGCTTATTTATAAGAATAATTATTCAAGTTTATTGATTTGTTATCAATTGCTAGTGTCAATGTATCTTCAAAATCCTGTTTGACTGAAGAAATTTACCAAAATTTGGCATTTCAACACTATAATCTGCCAGATAAATGGATTTTGGAGCTGGAAATATTCATTATTCTTAAGAATTTTTCAAAATTTATATTTATTTTCTTAGTATGGTTAACAAAACAGAGCTGCCAGGCTTATTTATATCACAAATTTATCAAGTTTATTGATTTGTTAATCAATTGCTAGTGTCAATGTTTATTCAAACCCTGTTTGACTGAAGAAATTTACCAAAATTTGGCATTTCAACACGACAATCTGCCAGATAAATGGATTTTGGAGCTGGATTTAATTCAAAATTTATATTTATTTTCTTAGTGTGGTTAACAAAACAGAGCTGCCAGGCATATTTATATCAATATATATTCAAGTTTATTGATTTGTTAATCAATTGCTAGTGTCAATGTATCTTCAAAACCCTGTTTGACTGAAGAAATTTACCAAAATTTGGCATTTCAACACGGCAATCTGCCAGATATATGTATTTTGGAGCTGGAATTAATTCAAAATTTATATTTATTTTCTTAATGTGGTTAACAAAACAGAGCTGCCAGGCTTATTTATATCAATAATTATTCAAGTTTATTGATTTGTTAATCAATTGCTAGTGTCAATGTATCTTCAAAACCCTGTTTGACTGAAGAAATTTACCAAAATTTGGCATTTCAACACGGCAATCTGCAAGATAAATGGATTTTGGAGCTGGAAATATTCATAATTCTTAAGAATTAATTCAAAATTTATATTTATTTTCTTAGTGTGGTTAACAAAACAGAGCTACCAGGCTTATTTATATCAATAATTATTCAAGTTTATTGATTTGTTAATCAATTGCTAGTGTCAATGTATCTTCAAAACCCTGTTTGACTGAAGAAATTTACCAAAATTTGGCATTTCAACACTACAATCTGCCAGATAAATGGATTTTGGAGCTGGAAATATTCATTATTCTTAAGAATTTTTTAAAATTTATATTTATTTTCTTAGTATGGTTAACAAAACAGAGCTGCCAGGCTTATTTATATCACAAATTTATCAAGTTTATTGATTTGTTAATGAACTGCTAGTGTCAATGTTTATTCAAAACCCTGTTTGACTGAAGAAATTTACCAAAATTTGGCATTTCAACACGACAATCTGCCAGATAAATGGATTTTGGAGCTGGAATTAATTCAAAATTTATATTTATTTTCTTAATGTGGTTAACAAAACAGAGCTGCCAGGCTTATTTATATCAATATATATTCAAGTTTATTGATTTGTTAATCAATTGCTAGTGTCAATGTATCTTCAAAACCCTGTTTGACTGAAGAAATTTACCAAAATTTGGCATTTCAACACGGCAATCTGCCAGATATATGTATTTTGGAGCTGGAATTAATTCAAAATTTATATTTATTTTCTTAATGTGGTTAACAAAACAGAGCTGCCAGGCTTATTTATATCAATATATATTCAAGTTTATTGATTTGTTAATCAATTGCTAATGTCAATGTATCTTCAAAATCCTGTTTGACTGAAGAAATTTACCAAAATTTGGCATTTCAACACTACAATCTGCCAGATAAATGGATTTTGGAGCTGGAAATATTCATTATTCTTAAGAATTTTTTAAAATTTATATTTATTTTCTTAGTATGGTTAACAAAACAGAGCTGCCAGGCTTATTTATATCACAAATTTATCAAGTTTATTGATTTGTTAATGAATTGCTAGTGTCAATGTTTATTCAAAACCCTGTTTGACTGAAGAAATTTACCAAAATTTGGCATTTCAACACGACAATCTGCCAGATAAATGGATTTTGGAGCTGGATTTAATTCAAAATTTATATTTATTTTCTTAGTGTGGTTAACAAAACAGAGCTGCCAGGCTTATTAATATCAATAATTATTCAAGTTTATTGATTTGTTAATCTATTGCTAGTGTCAATGTATCTTCAAATCCCTGTTTGACTGAAGAAATTTACCAAAATTTGGCATTTCAACACGGCAATCTGCCAGATAAATGGATTTTGGAGCTGGAATTAATTCAAAATTTATATTTATTTTCTTTATGTGGTTAACAAAACAGAGCTGCCAGGCTTATTTATAAGAATAATTATTCAAGTTTATTGATTTGTTATCAATTGCTAGTGTCAATGTATCTTCAAAATCCTGTTTGACTGAAGAAATTTACCAAAATTTGGCATTTCAACACTATAATCTGCCAGATAAATGGATTTTGGAGCTGGAAATATTCATTATTCTTAAGAATTTTTCAAAATTTATATTTATTTTCTTAGTATGGTTAACAAAACAGAGCTGCCAGGCTTATTTATATCACAAATTTATCAAGTTTATTGATTTGTTAATCAATTGCTAGTGTCAATGTTTATTCAAACCCTGTTTGACTGAAGAAATTTACCAAAATTTGGCATTTCAACACGACAATCTGCCAGATAAATGGATTTTGGAGCTGGATTTAATTCAAAATTTATATTTATTTTCTTAGTGTGGTTAACAAAACAGAGCTGCCAGGCATATTTATATCAATATATATTCAAGTTTATTGATTTGTTAATCAATTGCTAGTGTCAATGTATCTTCAAAACCCTGTTTGACTGAAGAAATTTACCAAAATTTGGCATTTCAACACGGCAATCTGCCAGATATATGTATTTTGGAGCTGGAATTAATTCAAAATTTATATTTATTTTCTTAATGTGGTTAACAAAACAGAGCTGCCAGGCTTATTTATATCAATAATTATTCAAGTTTATTGATTTGTTAATCAATTGCTAGTGTCAATGTATCTTCAAAACCCTGTTTGACTGAAGAAATTTACCAAAATTTGGCATTTCAACACGGCAATCTGCAAGATAAATGGATTTTGGAGCTGGAAATATTCATAATTCTTAAGAATTAATTCAAAATTTATATTTATTTTCTTAGTGTGGTTAACAAAACAGAGCTACCAGGCTTATTTATATCAATAATTATTCAAGTTTATTGATTTGTTAATCAATTGCTAGTGTCAATGTATCTTCAAAACCCTGTTTGACTGAAGAAATTTACCAAAATTTGGCATTTCAACACTACAATCTGCCAGATAAATGGATTTTGGAGCTGGAAATATTCATTATTCTTAAGAATTTTTTAAAATTTATATTTATTTTCTTAGTATGGTTAACAAAACAGAGCTGCCAGGCTTATTTATATCACAAATTTATCAAGTTTATTGATTTGTTAATGAACTGCTAGTGTCAATGTTTATTCAAAACCCTGTTTGACTGAAGAAATTTACCAAAATTTGGCATTTCAACACGACAATCTGCCAGATAAATGGATTTTGGAGCTGGAATTAATTCAAAATTTATATTTATTTTCTTAATGTGGTTAACAAAACAGAGCTGCCAGGCTTATTTATATCAATAATTATTCAAGTTTATTGATTTGTTAATCAATTGCTAGTGTCAATGTATCTTCAAAACCCTGTTTGACTGAAGAAATTTACCAAAATTTGGCATTTCAACACGGCAATCTGCCAGATAAATGGATTTTGGAGCTGGAAATATTCATAATTCTTAAGAATTAATTCAATATTTATTTTTATTTTCTTAGTGTGGTTAACAAAACAGAGCTACCAGGCTTATTTATATCAATAATTATTCAAGTTTATTGATTTGTTAATCAATTGCTAGTGTCAAAGTATCTTCAAAACCCTGTTTGACTGAAGAAATTTACAAAAATTTGGCATTTCAACACGGCAATCTGCCAGATATATGTATTTTGGAGCTGGAATTAATTCACAATTTATATTTATTTTCTTTATGTGGTTAACAAAACAGAGCTGCCAGGCTTATTTATATGAATAATTATTCAAGTTTATTGATTTGTTATAAATTGCTAGTGTCAATGTATCTTCAAAATCCTGTTTGACTGAAGAAATTTACCAAAATTTGGCATTTCAACACGACAATCTGCCAGATAAATGGATTTTGGAGCTGGATTTAATTCAAAATTTATATTTATTTTCTTAGTGTGGTTAACAAAACAGAGCTGCCAGGCTTATTTATATCACAAATTTATCAAGTTTATTGATTTGTTAATCAATTGCTAGTGTCAATGTTTATTCAAAATCCTGTTTGACTGAAGAGATTTACCAAAATTTGGCATTTCAACACGGCAATCTGCCAGATAAATGGATTTTGGAGCTGGAAATATTCATAATTCTTAAGAATTAATTCAAAATTTATATTTATTTTCTTAGTGTGGTTAACAAAACAGAGCTACCAGGCTTATTTATATCAATAATTATTCAAGTTTATTGATTTGTTAATCAATTGCTAGTGTCAATGTATCTTCAAAACCCTGTTTGACTGAAGAAATTTACCAAAATTTGGCATTTCAACACTACAATCTGCCAGATAAATGGATTTTGGAGCTGGAAATATTCATTATTCTTAAGAATTTTTTAAAATTTATATTTATTTTCTTAGTATGGTTAACAAAACAGAGCTGCCAGGCTTATTTATATCACAAATTTATCAAGTTTATTGATTTGTTAATCAATTGCTAGTGTCAATGTTTATTCAAAATCCTGTTTGACTGAAGAGATTTACCAAAATTTGGCATTTCAACACGGCAATCTGCCAGATAAATGGATTTTGGAGCTGGAAATATTCATAATTCTTAAGAATTAATTCAAAATTTATATTTATTTTCTTAGTGTGGTTAACAAAACAGAGCTACCAGGCTTATTTATATCAATAATTATTCAAGTTTATTGATTTGTTAATCAATTGCTAGTGTCAATGTATCTTCAAAACCCTGTTTGACTGAAGAAATTTACCAAAATTTGGCATTTCAACACTACAATCTGCCAGATAAATGGATTTTGGAGCTGGAAATATTCATTATTCTTAAGAATTTTTTAAAATTTATATTTATTTTCTTAGTATGGTTAACAAAACAGAGCTGCCAGGCTTATTTATATCACAAATTTATCAAGTTTATTGATTTGTTAATGAACTGCTAGTGTCAATGTTTATTCAAAACCCTGTTTGACTGAAGAAATTTACCAAAATTTGGCATTTCAACACGACAATCTGCCAGATAAATGGATTTTGGAGCTGGAATTAATTCAAAATTTATATTTATTTTCTTAATGTGGTTAACAAAACAGAGCTGCCAGGCTTATTTATATCAATAATTATTCAAGTTTATTGATTTGTTAATCAATTGCTAGTGTCAATGTATCTTCAAAACCCTGTTTGACTGAAGAAATTTACCAAAATTTGGCATTTCAACACGGCAATCTGCCAGATAAATGGATTTTGGAGCTGGAAATATTCATAATTCTTAAGAATTAATTCAATATTTATTTTTATTTTCTTAGTGTGGTTAACAAAACAGAGCTACCAGGCTTATTTATATCAATAATTATTCAAGTTTATTGATTTGTTAATCAATTGCTAGTGTCAAAGTATCTTCAAAACCCTGTTTGACTGAAGAAATTTACAAAAATTTGGCATTTCAACACGGCAATCTGCCAGATATATGTATTTTGGAGCTGGAATTAATTCACAATTTATATTTATTTTCTTTATGTGGTTAACAAAACAGAGCTGCCAGGCTTATTTATATGAATAATTATTCAAGTTTATTGATTTGTTATAAATTGCTAGTGTCAATGTATCTTCAAAATCCTGTTTGACTGAAGAAATTTACCAAAATTTGGCATTTCAACACGACAATCTGCCAGATAAATGGATTTTGGAGCTGGATTTAATTTAAAATTTATATTTATTTTCTTAGTGTGGTTAACAAAACAGAGCTGCCAGGCTTATTTATATCACAAATTTATCAAGTTTATTGATTTGTTAATCAATTGCTAGTGTCAATGTTTATTCAAAATCCTGTTTGACTGAAGAGATTTACCAAAATTTGGCATTTCAACACGGCAATCTGCTAGATAAATGGATTTTGGAGCTGGAATTAATTCAAAATTTATATTTATTTTCTTAGTGTGGTTAACAAAACAGAGCTGCCAGGCTTATTTATATGAATAATTATTCAAGTTTATTGATTTTTTAATCAATTGCTAGTGTCAATGTATCTTCAAAATCCTGTTTGACTGAAGAAATTTACCAAAATTAGGCATTTCAACACTACAATCTGCCAGATAAATGGATTTTGGAGCTGGAAATATTCATTATTCTTAAGAATTTTTCAAAATTTATATTTATTTTCTTAGTATGGTTAACAAAACAGAGCTGCCAGGCTTATTTATATCACAAATTTATCAAGTTTATTGATTTGTTAATGAATTGCTAGTGTCAATGTTTATTCAAAACCCTGTTTGACTGAAGAAATTTACCAAAATTTGGCATTTCAACACGACAATCTGCCAGATAAATGGATTTTGGAGCTGGATTTAATTCAAAATTTATATTTATTTTCTTAGTGTGGTTAACAAAACAGAGCTGCCAGGCTTATTTATATCAATAATTATTTAAGTTTATTGATTTGTTAATCAATTGCTAGTGTCAATGTTTATTCAAAATCCTGTTTGACTGAAGAGATTTACCAAAATTTGGCATTTCAACACGGCAATCTGCTAGATAAATGGATTTTGGAGCTGGAATTAATTCAAAATTTATATTTATTTTCTTAGTGTGGTTAACAAAACAGAGCTGCCAGGCTTATTTATATGAATAATTATTCAAGTTTATTGATTTTTTAATCAATTGCTAGTGTCAATGTATCTTCAAAATCCTGTTTGACTGAAGAAATTTACCAAAATTAGGCATTTCAACACTACAATCTGCCAGATAAATGGATTTTGGAGCTGGAAATATTCATTATTCTTAAGAATTTTTCAAAATTTATATTTATTTTCTTAGTATGGTTAACAAAACAGAGCTGCCAGGCTTATTTATATCACAAATTTATCAAGTTTATTGATTTGTTAATGAATTGCTAGTGTCAATGTTTATTCAAAACCCTGTTTGACTGAAGAAATTTACCAAAATTTGGCATTTCAACACGACAATCTGCCAGATAAATGGATTTTGGAGCTGTATTTAATTCAAAATTTATATTTATTTTCTTAGTGTGGTTAACAAAACAGAGCTGCCAGGCTTATTTATATCAATAATTATTTAAGTTTATTGATTTGTTAATCTATTGCTAGTGTCAATGTATCTTCAAAACCCTGTTTGACTGAAGAAATTTACCAAAATTTGGCATTTCAACACGGCAATCTTCCAGATATATGTATTTTGGAGCTGGAGTTAATTCAAAATTTATATTTATTTTCTTAATGTGGTTAACAAAACAGAGCTGCCAGGCTTATTCATATCAATAATTATTCAAGTTTATTGAATTGTTAATCAATTGCTAGTGTCAATGTATCTTCAAATCCCTGTTTGACTGAAGAAATTTACCAAAATTTGGCATTTCAACACGGCAATCTGCCAGATATATGTATTTTGGAGCTGGAATTAATTCAAAATTTATATTTATTTTCTTAATGTGGTTAACAAAACAGAGCTGCCAGGCTTATTTATATCAATAATTATTCAAGTTTATTGATTTGTTAATCAATTGCTAGTGTCAATGTATCTTCAAAACCCTGTTTGACTGAAGAAATTTACCAAAATATGGCATTTCAACACGGCAATCTGCCAGATAAATGGATTTTGGAGCTGGAATTAACTCAAAATTTATATTTATTTTCTTAGTGTGGTTAACAAAACAGAGCTGCCAGGCTTATTTATATCAATATATATTCAAGTTTATTGATTTGTTAATCAATTGCTAGTGTCAATGTATCTTCAAAACCCTGTTTGACTGAAGAAATTTACCAAAATTTGGCATTTCAACACGGCAATCTGCCAGATAAATGGATTTTGGAGCTGGAAATATTCATTATTCTTAAGAATTTTTCAAAATTTATATTTATTTTCTTAGTATGGTTAACAAAACAGAGCTGCCAGGCTTATTTATATGAATAATTTTTCAAGTTTATTGATTTGTTAATCAATTGCTAGTGTCAATGTATCTTCAAAACCCTGTTTGACTGAAGAAATTTACCAAAATTTGGCATTTCAACACGGCAATCTGCCAGATAAATGGATTTTGGAGCTGGAAATATTCATAATTCTTAAGAATTAATTCAAAATTTATATTTATTTTCTTAGTGTGGTTAACAAAACAGAGCTACCAGGCTTATTTATATCAATAATTATTCAAGTTTATTGATTTGTTAATCAATTGCTAGTGTCAAAGTATCTTCAAAACCCTGTTTGACTGAAGAAATTTACAAAAATTTGGCATTTCAACACGGCAATCTGCCAGATATATGTATTTTGGAGCTGGAATTAATTCAAAATTTATATTTATTTTCTTTATGTGGTTAACAAAACAGAGCTGCCAGGCTTATTTATATGAATAATTATTCAAGTTTATTGATTTGTTATCAATTGCTAGTGTCAATGTATCTTCAAAATCCTGTTTGACTGAAGAGATTTACCAAAATTTGGCATTTCAACACGGCAATCTGCTAGATAAATGGATTTTGGAGCTGGAATTAATTCAAAATTTATATTTATTTTCTTAGTGTGGTTAACAAAACAGAGCTGCCAGGCTTATTTATATGAATAATTATTCAAGTTTATTGATTTGTTAATCAATTGCTAGTGTCAATGTATCTTCAAAATCCTGTTTGACTGAAGAAATTTACCAAAATTTGGCATTTCAACACTACAATCTGCCAGATAAATGGATTTTGGAGCTGGAAATATTCATTATTCTTAAGAATTTTTTAAAATTTATATTTATTTTCTTAGTATGGTTAACAAAACAGAGCTGCCAGGCTTATTTATATCACAAATTTATCAAGTTTATTGATTTGTTAATGAACTGCTAGTGTCAATGTTTATTCAAAACCCTGTTCGACTGAAGAAATTTACGAAAATTTGGCATTTCAACACGACAATCTGCCAGATAAATGGATTTTGGAGCTGGAATTAATTCAAAATTTATATTTATTTTCTTAATGTGGTTAACAAAACAGAGCTGCCAGGCTTATTTATATCAATAATTATTCAAGTTTATTGATTTGTTAATCAATTGCTAGTGTCAATGTATCTTCAAAACCCTGTTTGACTGAAGAAATTTACTAAAATTTGGCATTTCAACACGACAATCTGCCAGATAAATGGATTTTGGAGCTGGAATTAATTCAAAATTTATATTTATTTTCTTAATGTGGTTAACAAAACAGAGCTGCCAGGCTTATTTATATCAATAATTATTCAAGTTTATTGATTTGTTAATCAATTGCTAGTGTCAATGTATCTTCAAAACCCTGTTTGACTGAAGAAATTTACCAAAATTTGGCATTTCAACACGGCAATCTGCCAGATATATGTATTTTGGAGCTGGAATTAATTCAAAATTTATATTTATTTTCTTTATGTGGTTAACAAAACAGAGCTGCCAGGCTTATTTATATGAATAATTATTCAAGTTTATTGATTTGTTATAAATTGCTAGTGTCAATGTATCTTCAAAATCCTGTTTGACTGAAGAAATTTACCAAAATTTGGCATTTCAACACGGCAATCTGCTAGATAAATGGATTTTGGAGCTGGAATTAATTTAAAATTTATATTTATTTTCTTAGTGTGGTTAACAAAACAGAGCTGCCAGGCTTATTTATATGAATAATTATTCAAGTTTATTGATTTGTTAATCAATTGCTAGTGTCAAAGTATCTTCAAAACCCTGTTTGACTGAAGAAATTTACAAAAATTTGGCATTTCAACACGGCAATCTGCCAGATATATGTATTTTGGAGCTGGAATTAATTCAAAATTTATATTTATTTTCTTTATGTGGTTAACAAAACAGAGCTGCCAGGCTTATTTATATGAATAATTATTCAAGTTTATTGATTTGTTATCAATTGCTAGTGTCAATGTATCTTCAAAATCCTGTTTGACTGAAGAAATTTACCAAAATTTGGCATTTCAACACGGCAATCTGCTAGATAAATGGATTTTGGAGCTGGAATTAATTTAAAATTTATATTTATTTTCTTAGTGTGGTTAACAAAACAGAGCTGCCAGGCTTATTTATATGAATAATTATTCAAGTTTATTGATTTGTTAATCAATTGCTAGTGTCAAAGTATCTTCAAAACCCTGTTTGACTGAAGAAATTTACAAAAATTTGGCATTTCAACACGGCAATCTGCCAGATATATGTATTTTGGAGCTGGAATTAATTCAAAATTTATATTTATTTTCTTTATGTGGTTAACAAAACAGAGCTGCCAGGCTTATTTATATGAATAATTATTCAAGTTTATTGATTTGTTATCAATTGCTAGTGTCAATGTATCTTCAAAATCCTGTTTGACTGAAGAGATTTACCAAAATTTGGCATTTCAACACGGCAATCTGCTAGATAAATGGATTTTGGAGCTGGAATTAATTCAAAATTTATATTTATTTTCTTAGTGTGGTTAACAAAACAGAGCTGCCAGGCTTATTTATATGAATAATTATTCAAGTTTATTGATTTGTTAATCAATTGCTAGTGTCAATGTATCTTCAAAATCCTGTTTGACTGAAGAAATTTACCAAAATTTGGCATTTCAACACTACAATCTGCCAGATAAATGGATTTTGGAGCTGGAAATATTCATTATTCTTAAGAATTTTTTAAAATTTATATTTATTTTCTTAGTATGGTTAACAAAACAGAGCTGCCAGGCTTATTTATATCACAAATTTATCAAGTTTATTGATTTGTTAATGAACTGCTAGTGTCAATGTTTATTCAAAACCCTGTTCGACTGAAGAAATTTACGAAAATTTGGCATTTCAACACGACAATCTGCCAGATAAATGGATTTTGGAGCTGGAATTAATTCAAAATTTATATTTATTTTCTTAATGTGGTTAACAAAACAGAGCTGCCAGGCTTATTTATATCAATAATTATTCAAGTTTATTGATTTGTTAATCAATTGCTAGTGTCAATGTATCTTCAAAACCCTGTTTGACTGAAGAAATTTACTAAAATTTGGCATTTCAACACGACAATCTGCCAGATAAATGGATTTTGGAGCTGGAATTAATTCAAAATTTATATTTATTTTCTTAATGTGGTTAACAAAACAGAGCTGCCAGGCTTATTTATATCAATAATTATTCAAGTTTATTGATTTGTTAATCAATTGCTAGTGTCAATGTATCTTCAAAACCCTGTTTGACTGAAGAAATTTACCAAAATTTGGCATTTCAACACGGCAATCTGCCAGATATATGTATTTTGGAGCTGGAATTAATTCAAAATTTATATTTATTTTCTTTATGTGGTTAACAAAACAGAGCTGCCAGGCTTATGTATATGAATAATTATTCAAGTTTATTGATTTGTTATAAATTGCTAGTGTCAATGTATCTTCAAAATCCTGTTTGACTGAAGAAATTTACCAAAATTTGGCATTTCAACACGGCAATCTGCTAGATAAATGGATTTTGGAGCTGGAATTAATTTAAAATTTATATTTATTTTCTTAGTGTGGTTAACAAAACAGAGCTGCCAGGCTTATTTATATGAATAATTATTCAAGTTTATTGATTTGTTAATCAATTGCTAGTGTCAATGTATCTTCAAAATCCTGTTTGACTGAAGAAATTTACCAAAATTTGGCATTTCAACACGGCAATCTGCTAGATAAATGGATTTTGGAGCTGGAATTAATTCAAAATTTATATTTATTTTCTTAGTGTGGTTAACAAAACAGAGCTGCCAGGCTTATTTATATGAATAATTATTCAAGTTTATTGATTTGTTAATCAATTGCTAGTGTCAATGTATCTTCAAAATCCTGTTTGACTGAAGAAATTTACCAAAATTTGGCATTTCAACACTATAATCTGCCAGATAAATGGATTTTGGAGCTGGAAATATTCATTATTCTTAAGAATTTTTCAAAATTTATATTTATTTTCTTAGTATGGTTAACAAAACAGAGCTGCCAGGCTTATTTATATCACAAATTTATCAAGTTTATTGATTTGTTAATCAATTGCTAGTGTCAATGTTTATTCAAAACCCAGTTTGACTGAAGAAATTTACCAAAATTTGGCATTTCAACACGACAATCTGCCAGATATATGTATTTTGGAGCTGGAGTTAATTCAAAATTTATATTTATTTTCTTAATGTGGTTAACAAAACAGAGCTGCCAGGCTTATTCATATCAATAATTATTCAAGTTTATTGAATTGTTAATCAATTGCTAGTGTCAATGTATCTTCAAATCCCTGTTTGACTGAAGAAATTTACCAAAATTTGGCATTTCAACACGGCAATCTGCCAGATATATGTATTTTGGAGCTGGAATTAATTCAAAATTTATATTTATTTTCTTAATGTGGTTAACAAAACAGAGCTGCCAGGCTTATTTATATCAATAATTATTCAAGTTTATTGATTTGTTAATCAATTGCTAGTGTCAATGTATCTTCAAAACCCTGTTTGACTGAAGAAATTTACCAAAATTTGGCATTTCAACACGGCAATCTGCCAGATAAATGGATTTTGGAGCTGGAAATATTCATAATTCTTAAGAATTAATTCAAAATTTATATTTATTTTCTTAGTGTGGTTAACAAAACAGAGCTACCAGGCTTATTTATATCAATAATTATTCAAGTTTATTGATTTGTTAATCAATTGCTAGTGTCAAAGTATCTTCAAAACCCTGTTTGACTGAAGAAATTTACAAAAATTTGGCATTTCAACACGGCAATCTGCCAGATATATGTATTTTGGAGCTGGAATTAATTCAAAATTTATATTTATTTTCTTTATGTGGTTAACAAAACAGAGCTGCCAGGCTTATTTATATGAATAATTATTCAAGTTTATTGATTTGTTATCAATTGCTAGTGTCAATGTATCTTCAAAATCCTGTTTGACTGAAGAGATTTACCAAAATTTGGCATTTCAACACGGCAATCTGCTAGATAAATGGATTTTGGAGCTGGAATTAATTCAAAATTTATATTTATTTTCTTAGTGTGGTTAACAAAACAGAGCTGCCAGGCTTATTTATATGAATAATTATTCAAGTTTATTGATTTGTTAATCAATTGCTAATGTCAATGTATCTTCAAAATCCTGTTTGACTGAAGAAATTTACCAAAATTAGGCATTTCAACACTACAATCTGCCAGATAAATGGATTTTGGAGCTGGAAATATTCATTATTCTTAAGAATTAATTCAAAATTTATATTTATTTTCTTAGTGTGGTTAACAAAACAGAGCTACCAGGCTTATTTATATCAATAATTATTCAAGTTTATTGTTTTGTTAATCAATTGCTTGTGTCAAAGTATCTTCAAAACCCTGTTTGACTGAAGAAATTTACAAAAATTTGGCATTTCAACACGGCAATCTGCCAGATATATGTTGTTTGGAGCTGGAATTAATTCAAAATTTATATTTATTTTCTTTATGTGGTTAACAAAACAGAGCTGCCAGGCGTATTTATATGAATAATTATTCAAGTTTATTGATTTGTTATCAATTGCTAGTGTCAATGTATCTTCAAAATCCTGTTTGACTGAAGAGATTTACCAAAATTTGGCATTTAAACACGGCAATCTGCTAGATAAATGAATTTTGGAGCTGGAATTAATTCAAAATTTATATTTATTTTCTTAGTGTGGTTAAGAAAACAGAGCTGCCAGGCTTATTTATATGAATAATTATTCAGTTTATTGATTTGTTAATCAATTGCTAGTGTCAATGTATCTTCAAAATCCTGTTTGACTGAAGAAATTTACCAAAATTTGGCATTTCAACACTACAATCTGCCAGATAAATGGATTTTGGAGCTGGAAATATTCATTATTCTTAAGAATTTTTTAAAATTTATATTTATTTTCTTAGTATGGTTAACAAAACAGAGCTGCCAGGCTTATTTATATCACAAATTTATCAAGTTTATTGATTTGTTAATGAATTGCTAGTGTCAATGTTTATTCAAAACCCTGTTTGACTGAAGAAATTTACCAAAATTTGGCATTTCAACACGACAATCTGCCAGATAAATGGATTTTGGAGCTGGAATTAATTCAAAATTTATATTTATTTTCTTAATGTGGTTAACAAAACAGAGCTGCCAGGCTTATTTATATCAATAATTATTCAAGTTTATTGATTTGTTAATCAATTGCTAGTGTCAATGTATCTTCAAAACCCTGTTTGACTGAAGAAATTTACCAAAATTTGGCATTTCAACACGGCAATCTGCTAGATAAATGGATTTTGGAGTTGGAATTAATTCAAAATTTATATTTATTTTCTTAGTGTGGTTAACAAAACAGAGCTGCCAGGCTTATTTATATGAATAATTTTTCAAGTTTATTGATTTGTTAATCAATTGCTAGTGTCAATGTATCTTCAAAATCCTGTTTGACTGAAGAAATTTACCAAAATTTGGCATTTCAAAACTATAATCTGCCAGATAAATGGATTTTGGAGCTGGAAATATTCATTATTCTTAAGAATTTTTCAAAATTTATATTTATTTTCTTAGTATGGTTAACAAAACAGAGCTGCCAGGCTTATTTATATCACAAATTTATCAAGTTTATTGATTTGTTAATCAATTGCTAGTGTCAATGTTTATTCAAAACCCTGTTTGACTGAAGAAATTTACCAAAATTTGGCATTTCAACACGACAATCTGCCAGATATATGTATTTTGGAGCTGGAGTTAATTCAAAATTTATATTTATTTTCTTAATGTGGTTAACAAAACAGAGCTGCCAGGCTTATTTATATCAATAATTATTCAAGTTTATTGAATTGTTAATCAATTGCTAGTGTCAATGTATCTTCAAATCCCTGTTTGACTGAAGAAATTTACCAAAATTTGGCATTTCAACACGGCAATCTGCCAGATAAATGGATTTTGGAGCTGGAAATATTCATAATTCTTAAGAATTAATTCAAAATTTATATTTATTTTCTTAGTGTGGTTAACAAAACAGAGCTACCAGGCTTATTTATATCAATAATTATTCAAGTTTATTGATTTGTTAATCAATTGCTAGTGTCAAAGTATCTTCAAAACCCTGTTTGACTGAAGAAATTTACAAAAATTTGGCATTTCAACACGGCAATCTGCCAGATATATGTATTTTGGAGCTGGAATTAATTCAAAATTTATATTTATTTTCTTTATGTGGTTAACAAAACAGAGCTGCCAGGCTTATTTATATGAATAATTATTCAAGTTTATTGATTTGTTATCAATTGCTAGTGTCAATGTATCTTCAAAATCCTGTTTCACTGAAGAGATTTACCAAAATTTGGCATTTCAACACGGCAATCTGCTAGATAAATGGATTTTGGAGCTGGAATTAATTCAAAATTTATATTTATTTTCTTAGTGTGGTTAACAAAACAGAGCTGCCAGGCTTATTTATATGAATAATTATTCAAGTTTATTGATTTGTTAATCAATTGCTAATGTCAATGTATCTTCAAAATCCTGTTTGACTGAAGAAATTTACCAAAATTTGGCATTTCAACACTACAATCTGCCAGATAAATGGATTTTGGAGCTGGAAATATTCATTATTCTTAAGAATTTTTTAAAATTTATATTTATTTTCTTAGTATGGTTAACAAAACAGAGCTGCCAGGCTTATTTATATCACAAATTTATCAAGTTTATTGATTTGTTAATGAATTGCTAGTGTCAATGTTTATTCAAAACCCTGTTTGACTGAAGAAATTTACCAAAATTTGGCATTTCAACACGACAATCTGCCAGATAAATGGATTTTGGAGCTGGATTTAATTCAAAATTTATATTTATTTTCTTAGTGTGGTTAACAAAACAGAGCTGCCAGGCTTATTCATATCAATAATTATTCAAGTTTATTGATTTGTTAATCAATTGCTAGTGTCAATGTATCTTCAAAACCCTGTTTGACTGAAGAAATTTACCAAAATATGGCATTTCAACACGGCAATCTGCCAGATAAATGGATTTTGGAGCTGGAATTAACTCAAAATTTATATTTATTTTCTTAGTGTGGTTAACAAAACAGAGCTACCAGGCTTATTTATATCAATATATATTCAAGTTTATTGATTTGTTAATCAATTGCTAGTGTCAATGTATCTTCAAAACCCTGTTTGACTGAAGAAATTTACCAAAATTTGGCATTTCAACACGGCAATCTGCCAGATATATGTATTTTGGAGCTGGAATTAATTCAAAATTTATATTTATTTTCTTAATGTGGTTAACAAAACAGAGCTGCAAGGCTTATTTATATCAATAATTATTCAAGTTTATTGATTTGTTAATCAATTGCTAGTGTCAATGTATCTTCAAAACCCTGTTTGACTGAAGAAATTTACCAAAATTTGGCATTTCAACACGGCAATCTGCCAGATAAATGGATTTTGGAGCTGGAAATATTCATAATTCTTAAGAATTAATTCAAAATTTATATTTATTTTCTTAGTGTGGTTAACAAAACAGAGCTACCAGGCTTATTTATATCAATAATTATTCAAGTTTATTGATTTGTTAATCAATTGCTAGTGTCAAAGTATCTTCAAAACCCTGTTTGACTGAAGAAATTTACAAAAATTTGGCATTTCAACACGGCAATCTGCCAGATATATGTATTTTGGAGCTGGAATTAATTCAAAATTTATATTTATTTTCTTTATGTGGTTAACAAAACAGAGCTGCCAGGCTTATTTATATGAATAATTATTCAAGTTTATTGATTTGTTATCAATTGCTAGTGTCAATGTATCTTCAAAATCCTGTTTGACTGAAGAGATTTACCAAAATTTGGCATTTCAACACGGCAATCTGCTAGATAAATGAATTTTGGAGCTGGAATTAATTCAAAATTTATATTTATTTTCTTAGTGTGGTTAACAAAACAGAGCTGCCAGGCTTATTTATATGAATAATTATTCAAGTTTATTGATTTGTTAATCAATTGCTAGTGTCAATGTATCTTCAAAATCCTGTTTGACTGAAGAAATTTACCAAAATTTGGCATTTCAACACTACAATTTGCCAGATAAATGGATTTTGGAGCTGGAAATATTCATTATTCTTAAGAATTTTTTAAAATTTATATTTATTTTCTTAGTATGGTTAACAAAACAGAGCTGCCAGGCTTATTTATATCACAAATTTATCAAGTTTATTGATTTGTTAATGAATTGCTAGTGTCAATGTTTATTCAAAACCCTGTTTGACTGAAGAAATTTACCAAAATTTGGCATTTCAACACGACAATCTGCCAGATAAATGGATTTTGGAGCTGGAATTAATTCAAAATTTATATTTATTTTCTTAATGTGGTTAACAAAACAGAGCTGCCAGGCTTATTTATATCAATAATTATTCAAGTTTATTGATTTGTTAATCCATTGCTAGTGTCAATGTATCTTCAAAACCCTGTTTGACTGAAGAAATTTACCAAAATTTGGCATTTCAACACAGCAATCTGCCAGATAAATGGATTTTGGTGCTGGAAATATTCATAATTCTTAAGAATTAATTCAATATTTATTTTTATTTTCTTAGTGTGGTTAACAAAACAGAGCTACCAGGCTTATTTATATCAATAATTATTCAAGTTTATTGATTTGTTAATCAATTGCTAGTGTCAAAGTATCTTCAAAACCCTGTTTGACTGAAGAAATTTACAAAAATTTGGCATTTCAACACGGCAATCTGCCAGATATATGTATTTTGGAGCTGGAATTAATTCAAAATTTATATTTATTTTCTTTATGTGGTTAACAAAACAGAGCTGCCAGGCTTATTTATATGAATAATTATTCAAGTTTATTGATTTGTTATCAATTGCTAGTGTCAATGTATCTTCAAAATCCTGTTTGACTGAAGAAATTTACCAAAATTTGGCATTTCAACACGGCAATCTGCTAGATAAATGGATTTTGGAGTTGGAATTAATTCAAAATTTATATTTATTTTCTTAGTGTGGTTAACAAAACAGAGCTGCCAGGCTTATTTATATGAATAATTTTTCAAGTTTATTGATTTGTTAATCAATTGCTAGTGTCAATGTATCTTCAAAATCCTGTTTGACTGAAGAAATTTACCAAAATTTGGCATTTCAACACTATAATCTGCCAGATAAATGGATTTTGGAGCTGGAAATATTCATTATTCTTAAGAATTTTTCAAAATTTATATTTATTTTCTTAGTATGGTTAACAAAACAGAGCTGCCAGGCTTATTTATATCACAAATTTATCAAGTTTATTGATTTGTTAATCAATTGCTAGTGTCAATGTTTATTCAAAACCCTGTTTGACTGAAGAAATTTACCAAAATTTGGCATTTCAACACGACAATCTGCCAGATATATGTATTTTGGAGCTGGAGTTAATTCAAAATTTATATTTATTTTCTTAATGTGGTTAACAAAACAGAGCTGCCAGGCTTATTTATATCAATAATTATTCAAGTTTATTGAATTGTTAATCAATTGCTAGTGTCAATGTATCTTCAAATCCCTGTTTGACTGAAGAAATTTACCAAAATTTGGCATTTCAACACGGCATCCTGCCAGATATATGTATTTTGGAGCTGGAATTAATTCAAAATTTATATTTATTTTCTTAATGTGGTTAACAAAACAGAGCTGCCAGGCTTATTTATATCAATAATTATTCAAGTTTATTGATTTGTTAATCAATTGCTAGTGTCAATGTATCTTCAAAACCCTGTTTGACTGAAGAAATTTACCAAAATATGGCATTTCAACACGGCAATCTGCCAGATAAATGGATTTTGGAGCTGGAATTAACTCAAAATTTATATTTATTTTCTTAGTGTGGTTAACAAAACAGAGCTGCCAGGCTTATTTATATCAATATATATTCAAGTTTATTGATTTGTTAATCAATTGCTAGTGTCAATGTATCTTCAAAACCCTGTTTGACTGAAGAAATTTACCAAAATTTGGCATTTCAACACGGCAATCTGCCAGATAAATGGATTTTGGAGCTGGAAATATTCATTATTCTTAAGAATTTTTCAAAATTTATATTTATTTTCTTAGTATGGTTAACAAAACAGAGCTGCCAGGCTTATTTATATGAATAATTTTTCAAGTTTATTGATTTGTTAATCAATTGCTAGTGTCAATGTATCTTCAAAACCCTGTTTGACTGAAGAAATTTACCAAAATTTGGCATTTCAACACGGCAATCTGCCAGATAAATGGATTTTGGAGCTGGAAATATTCATTATTCTTAAGAATTTTTCAAAATTTATATTTATTTTCTTAGTATGGTTAACAAAACAGAGCTGCCAGGCTTATTTATATGAATAATTTTTCAAGTTTATTGATTTGTTAATCAATTGCTAGTGTCAATGTATCTTCAAAATCCTGTTTGACTGAAGAAATTTACCAAAATTTGGCATTTCAACACTATAATCTGCCAGATAAATGGATTTTGGAGCTGGAAATATTCATTATTCTTAAGAATTTTTCAAAATTTATATTTATTTTCTTAGTATGGTTAACAAAACAGAGCTGCCAGGCTTATTTATATCACAAATTTATCAAGTTTATTGATTTGTTAATCAATTGCTAGTGTCAATGTTTATTCAAAACCCTGTTTGACTGAAGAAATTTACCAAAATTTGGCATTTCAACACGACAATCTGCCAGATATATGTATTTTGGAGCTGGAGTTAATTCAAAATTTATATTTATTTTCTTAATGTGGTTAACAAAACAGAGCTGCCAGGCTTATTTATATCAATAATTATTCAAGTTTATTGAATTGTTAATCAATTGCTAGTGTCAATGTATCTTCAAATCCCTGTTTGACTGAAGAAATTTACCAAAATTTGGCATTTCAACACGGCAATCTGCCAGATATATGTATTTTGGAGCTGGAATTAATTCAAAATTTATATTTATTTTCTTAATGTGGTTAACAAAACAGAGCTGCCAGGCTTATTTATATCAATAATTATTCAAGTTTATTGATTTGTTAATCAATTGCTAGTGTCAATGTATCTTCAAAACCCTGTTTGACTGAAGAAATTTACCAAAATATGGCATTTCAACACGGCAATCTGCCAGATAAATGGATTTTGGAGCTGGAATTAACTCAAAATTTATATTTATTTTCTTAGTGTGGTTAACAAAACAGAGCTGCCAGGCTTATTTATATCAATATATATTCAAGTTTATTGATTTGTTAATCAATTGCTAGTGTCAATGTATCTTCAAAACCCTGTTTGTTGAAGAAATTTACCAAAATTTGGCATTTCAACACGGCAATCTGCCAGATATATGTATTTTGGAGCTGGAATTAATTCAAAATTTATATTTATTTTCTTAATGTGGTTAACAAAACAGAGCTGCCAGGCTTATTTATATCAATAATTATTCAAGTTTATTGATTTGTTAATCAATTGCTAGTGTCAATGTATCTTCAAAACCCTGTTTGACTGAAGAAATTTACAAAAATTTGGCATTTCAACACGGCAATCTGCCAGATATATGTATTTTGGAGCTGGAATTAATTCAAAATTTATATTTATTTTCTTTATGTGGTTAACAAAACAGAGCTGCCAGGCTTATTTATATGAATAATTATTCAAGTTTATTGATTTGTTATCAATTGCTAGTGTCAATGTATCTTCAAAATCCTGTTTGACTGAAGAGATTTACCAAAATTTGGCATTTCAACACGGCAATCTGCTAGATAAATGGATTTTGGAGCTGGAATTAATTCAAAATTTATATTTATTTTCTTAGTGTGGTTAACAAAACAGAGCTGCCAGGCTTATTTATATGAATAATTATTCAAGTTTATTGATTTGTTAATCAATTGCTAATGTCAATGTTTATTCAAAACCCTGTTTGACTGAAGAAATTTACCAAAATTTGGCATTTCAACACGACAATCTGCCAGATAAATGGATTTTATAGCTGGATTTAATTCAAAATTTATATTTATTTTCTTAGTGTGGTTAACAAAACAGAGCTGCCAGGCTTATTAATATCAATAATTATTCAAGTTTATTGATTTGTTAATCTATTGCTAGTGTCAATGTATCTTCAAATCCCTGTTTGACTGAAGAAATTTACCAAAATTTGGCATTTCAACACGGCAATCTGCCAGATATATGTATTTTGGAGCTGGAATTAATTCAAAATTTATATTTATTTTCTTTATGTGGTTAACAAAACAGAGCTGCCAGGCTTATTTATATGAATAATTATTCAAGTTTATTGATTTGTTATCAATTGCTAGTGTCAATGTATCTTCAAAATCCTGTTTGACTGAAGAAATTTACCAAAATTTGGCATTTCAACACGGCAATCTGCTAGATAAATGGATTTTGGAGCTGGAATTAATTCAAAATTTATATTTATTTTCTTAGTGTGGTTAACAAAACAGAGCTGCCAGGCTTATTTATATGAATAATTATTCAAGTTTATTGATTTGTTAATCAATTGCTAGTGTCAATGTATCTTCAAAATCCTGTTTGACTGAAGAAATTTACCAAAATTTGGCATTTCAACACTATAATCTGCCAGATAAATGGATTTTGGAGCTGGAAATATTCATTATTCTTAAGAATTTTTCAAAATTTATATTTATTTTCTTAGTATGGTTAACAAAACAGAGCTGCCAGGCTTATTTATATCACAAATTTATCAAGTTTATTGATTTGTTAATCAATTGCTAGTGTCAATGTTTATTCAAAACCCTGTTTGACTGAAGAAATTTACCAAAATTTGGCATTTCAACACGACAATCTGCCAGATAAATGGATTTTGGAGCTGGATTTAATTCAAAATTTATATTTATTTTCTTAGTGTGGTTAACAAAACAGAGCTGCCAGGCTTATTTATATCACAAATTTATCAAGTTTATTGATTTGTTAATCAATTGCTAGTGTCAATGTTTATTCAAAACCCTGTTTGACTGAAAAAAATTTACCAAAATTTGGCATTTCAACACGACAATCTGCCAGATAAATGGATTTTGGAGCTGGATTTAATTCAAAATTTATATTTATTTTCTTAGTGTGGTTAACAAAACAGAGCTGCCAGGCTTGTTTTTATCAATAAATATTCAAGTTTATTGATTTGTTAAACAATTGCTAGTGTCAATGTTTATTCAAAACCCTGTTTGACTGAAGAAATTTACCAAAATTTGGCATTTCAACACGACAATCTGCCAGATAAATGGATTTTGGAGCTGGAATTAACTCAAAATTTATATTTATTTTCTTAGTGTGGTTAACAAAACAGAGCTGCCAGGCTTATTTATATCAATATATATTCAAGTTTATTGATTTGTTAATCAATTGCTAGTGTCAATGTATCTTCAAAACCCTGTTTGACTGAAGAAATTTACCAAAATTTGGCATTTCAACACGGCAATCTGCCAGATAAATGGATTTTGGAGCTGGAAATATTCATTATTCTTAAGAATTTTTCAAAATTTATATTTATTTTCTTAGTATGGTTAACAAAACAGAGCTGCCAGGCTTATTTATATGAATAATTTTTCAAGTTTATTGATTTGTTAATCAATTGCTAGTGTCAATGTATCTTCAAAATCCTGTTTGACTGAAGAAATTTACCAAAATTTGGCATTTCAACACTATAATCTGCCAGATAAATGGATTTTGGAGCTGGAAATATTCATTATTCTTAAGAATTTTTCAAAATTTATATTTATTTTCTTAGTATGGTTAACAAAACAGAGCTGCCAGGCTTATTTATATCACAAATTTATCAAGTTTATTGATTTGTTAATCAATTGCTAGTGTCAATGTTTATTCAAAACCCTGTTTGACTGAAGAAATTTACCAAAATTTGGCATTTCAACACGACAATCTGCCAGATATATGTATTTTGGAGCTGGAGTTAATTCAAAATTTATATTTATTTTCTTAATGTGGTTAACAAAACAGAGCTGCCAGGCTTATTTATATCAATAATTATTCAAGTTTATTGAATTGTTAATCAATTGCTAGTGTCAATGTATCTTCAAATCCCTGTTTGACTGAAGAAATTTACCAAAATTTGGCATTTCAACACGGCAATCTGCCAGATATATGTATTTTGGAGCTGGAATTAATTCAAAATTTATATTTATTTTCTTAATGTGGTTAACAAAACAGAGCTGCCAGGCTTATTTATATCAATAATTATTCAAGTTTATTGATTTGTTAATCAATTGCTAGTGTCAATGTATCTTCAAAACCCTGTTTGACTGAAGAAATTTACCAAAATATGGCATTTCAACACGGCAATCTGCCAGATAAATGGATTTTGGAGCTGGAATTAACTCAAAATTTATATTTATTTTCTTAGTGTGGTTAGCAAAACAGAGCTGCCAGGCTTATTTATATCAATATATATTCAAGTTTATTGATTTGTTAATCAATTGCTAGTGTCAATGTATCTTCAAAACCCTGTTTGACTGAAGAAATTTACCAAAATTTGGCATTTCAACACGGCAATCTGCCAGATATATGTATTTTGGAGCTGGAATTAATTCAAAATTTATATTTATTTTCTTAATGTGGTTAACAAAACAGAGCTGCCAGGCTTATTTATATCAATAATTATTCAAGTTTATTGATTTGTTAATCAATTGCTAGTGTCAATGTATCTTCAAAACCCTGTTTGACTGAAGAAATTTACAAAAATTTGGCATTTCAACACGGCAATCTGCCAGATATATGTATTTTGGAGCTGGAATTAATTCAAAATTTATATTTATTTTCTTTATGTGGTTAACAAAACAGAGCTGCCAGGCTTATTTATATGAATAATTATTCAAGTTTATTGATTTGTTATCAATTGCTAGTGTCAATGTATCTTCAAAATCCTGTTTGACTGAAGAGATTTACCAAAATTTGGCATTTCAACACGGCAATCTGCTAGATAAATGGATTTTGGAGCTGGAATTAATTCAAAATTTATATTTATTTTCTTAGTGTGGTTAACAAAACAGAGCTGCCAGGCTTATTTATATGAATAATTATTCAAGTTTATTGATTTGTTAATCAATTGCTAATGTCAATGTATCTTCAAAATCCTGTTTGACTGAAGAAATTTACCAAAATTTGGCATTTCAACACTACAATCTGCCAGATAAATGGATTTTGGAGCTGGAAATATTCATTATTCTTAAGAATTTTTTAAAATTTATATTTATTTTCTTAGTATGGTTAACAAAACAGAGCTGCCAGGCTTATTTATATCACAAATTTATCAAGTTTATTGATTTGTTAATGAATTGCTAGTGTCAATGTTTATTCAAAACCCTGTTTGACTGAAGAAATTTACCAAAATTTGGCATTTCAACACGACAATCTGCCAGATAAATGGATTTTATAGCTGGATTTAATTCAAAATTTATATTTATTTTCTTAGTGTGGTTAACAAAACAGAGCTGCCAGGCTTATTAATATCAATAATTATTCAAGTTTATTGATTTGTTAATCTATTGCTAGTGTCAATGTATCTTCAAATCCCTGTTTGACTGAAGAAATTTACCAAAATTTGGCATTTCAACACGGCAATCTGCCAGATATATGTATTTTGGAGCTGGAATTAATTCAAAATTTATATTTATTTTCTTTATGTGGTTAACAAAACAGAGCTGCCAGGCTTATTTATATGAATAATTATTCAAGTTTATTGATTTGTTATCAATTGCTAGTGTCAATGTATCTTCAAAATCCTGTTTGACTGAAGAAATTTACCAAAATTTGGCATTTCAACACGGCAATCTGCTAGATAAATGGATTTTGGAGCTGGAATTAATTCAAAATTTATATTTATTTTCTTAGTGTGGTTAACAAAACAGAGCTGCCAGGCTTATTTATATGAATAATTATTCAAGTTTATTGATTTGTTAATCAATTGCTAGTGTCAATGTATCTTCAAAATCCTGTTTGACTGAAGAAATTTACCAAAATTTGGCATTTCAACACTATAATCTGCCAGATAAATGGATTTTGGAGCTGGAAATATTCATTATTCTTAAGAATTTTTCAAAATTTATATTTATTTTCTTAGTATGGTTAACAAAACAGAGCTGCCAGGCTTATTTATATCACAAATTTATCAAGTTTATTGATTTGTTAATCAATTGCTAGTGTCAATGTTTATTCAAAACCCTGTTTGACTGAAGAAATTTACCAAAATTTGGCATTTCAACACGACAATCTGCCAGATAAATGGATTTTGGAGCTGGATTTAATTCAAAATTTATATTTATTTTCTTAGTGTGGTTAACAAAACAGAGCTGCCAGGCTTATTTATATCACAAATTTATCAAGTTTATTGATTTGTTAATCAATTGCTAGTGTCAATGTTTATTCAAAACCCTGTTTGACTGAAGAAATTTACCAAAATTTGGCATTTCAACACGACAATCTGCCAGATAAATGGATTTTGGAGCTGGATTTAATTCAAAATTTATATTTATTTTCTTAGTGTGGTTAACAAAACAGAGCTGCCAGGCTTATTTATATCAATAATTATTCAAGTTTATTGATTTGTTAATCTATTGCTAGTGTCAATGTATCTTCAAAACCCTGTTTGACTGAAGAAATTTACCAAAATTTGGCATTTCAACACGGCAATCTGCCAGATAAATTGATTAACAAATCAATAAACTTGAATAATTATTGATATAAATAAGCCTGGCAGCTCTGTTTTGTTAACCACACTCAGAAAATAAATATAAATTTTGAATTAATTCCAGCTCCAAAATCCATTTATCTGGCAGATTGCCGTGTTGAAATTCCAAATTTAGGTAAATTTCTTCAATCAAACAGGGTTTTAAAGATGCATTGACACTAGCAATTGATTAACAAATCAATAAACTTGAATAATTATTGATATAAATAAGCCTGGCAGCTATGTTTTGTTAACCACACTAAGAAAATAAATATAAATTTTGAACTAATTCCAGCTCCAAAATCCATTTATCTGGCAGATTGCCATGTTGAAATGCCAAATTTTGGTAAATTTCTTCAATCAAACAGGGTTTTGAAGATACATTGACACTAGCAATTGATTAACAAATCAATAAACTTGATTAATTAATGATATAAATAAGCCTGGCAGCTCTGTTTTTTTAACTACACTAAGAAAATAAATATAAATTTTGAATTAATTCCAGCTCCAAAATCCATTTATCTGGCAGATTGCCGTGTTGAAATGCCAAATTTTGGTAAATTTCTTCAATCAAACAGGGTTTTGAAGATACATTGACACTAGCAATTGATTAACAAATCAATAAACTTGATTAATTAATGATATAAATAAGCCTGGCAGCTCTGTTTTTTTAACTACACTAAGAAAATAAATATAAATTTTGAATTAATTCCAGCTCCAAAATCCATTTATCTGGCAGATTGCCGTGTTGAAATGCCAAATTTTTGTAAATTTCTTCAATCAAACAGGGTTTTGAAGATACATTGACACTAGCAATTGATTAACAAATCAATAAACTTGATTAATTAATGATATAAATAAGCCTGGCAGCTCTGTTTTTTTAACTACACTAAGAAAATAAATATAAATTTTGAATTAATTCCAGCTCCAAAATCCATTTATCTTGCAGATTGCCGTGTTGAAATGCCAAATTTTGGTAAATTTCTTCAGTCAAACGGGGTTTTGAAGATACATTGACACTAGCAATTGATTAACAAATCAATTAACTTGAATAATTATTGATATAAATAAGCCTGGCAGTTCTGTTTTGTTAACCACACTAAGAAAATAAATATAAATTTTGAATTAATTCCAGCTCCAAAATCCATTTATCTGGCAGATTGCCGTGTTGAAATGCCAAATTTTGGTAAATTTCTTCAGTCAAACAGGGTTTTGAAGATACATTGACACTAGCAATTGATTAACAAATCAATAAACTTGAATAATTATTGATATAAATAAGCCTGGCAGCTCTGTTTTGTTAACCACACTAAGAAAATAAATATAAATTTTGAATTAATTCCAGCTCCAAAATCCATTTATCTGGCAGATTGCCGTGTTGAAATGCCAAATTTTTGTAAATTTCTTCAATCAAACAGGGTTTTGAAGATACATTGACACTAGCAATTGATTAACAAATCAATAAACTTGATTAATTAATGATATAAATAAGCCTGGCAGCTCTGTTTTTTTAACTACACTAAGAAAATAAATATAAATTTTGAATTAATTCCAGCTCCAAAATCCATTTATCTTGCAGATTGCCGTGTTGAAATGCCAAATTTTGGTAAATTTCTTCAGTCAAACGGGGTTTTGAAGATACATTGACACTAGCAATTGATTAACAAATCAATAAACTTGAATAATTATTGATATAAATAAGCCTGGCAGTTCTGTTTTGTTAACCACACTAAGAAAATAAATATAAATTTTGAATTAATTCCAGCTCCAAAATCCATTTATCTGGCAGATTGCCGTGTTGAAATGCCAAATTTTGGTAAATTTCTTCAGTCAAACAGGGTTTTGAAGATACATTGACACTAGCAATTGATTAACAAATCAATAAACTTGAATAATTATTGATATAAATAAGCCTGGCAGCTCTGTTTTGTTAACCACACTAAGAAAATAAATATAAATTTTGAATTAATACCAGCTCCAAAATCCATTTATCTGGCAGATTGCCGTGTTGAAATGCCAAATTTTGGTAAATTTCTTCAATCAACAGGGTTTTAAAGATGCATTGACACTAGCAATTGATTAACAAATCAATAAACTTGAATATTTATTGATATAAATAAGCCTGGCAGCTCTGTTTTGTTAACCACACTAGGAAAATAAATATAAATTTTGAATTAATTCCAGCTCCAAAATCCATTTATCTGGCAGATTGCCGTGTTGAAATGCCAAATTTTGGTAAATTTCTCCAATCAAACAGGGTTTTGAAGATACATTGACACTAGCAATTGATTAACAAATCAATAAACTTTAATAATTATTGATATAAATAAACCTGGCAGCTCTGTTTTGTTAACCACACTAAGAAAATAAATATAAATTTTGAATTAATTGCAGCTCCAAAATCCTTTATCTGGCAGATTGCCGTGTTGAAATTCCAAATTTTGGTAAATTTCTTCAGTCAAACAGGGTTTTGAAGTTACATTGACACTAGCAATTGATTAATAAATCAATAAACTTGAATAATTATTGATAAAAATAAGCCTGGCAGCTCTGTTTTGTTAATCACACTAAGAAAATAAATATAAATTTTGAATTAATTCCAGCTCCAAAATCCATTTATCTGGCAGATTGCCGTGTTGAAATGCCAAATTTTGGTAAATTTCTTCAATCAAACAGGGCTTTAAAGATGCATTGACACTAGCAATTGATTAACAAATCAATAAACTTGAATAATTATTGATATAAATAAGCCTGGCAGCTCTGTTTTGTTAACCACACTAAGAAAATAAATATAAATTTTGAATTAATTCCAGCTCCAAAATCCATTTATCTGGCAGATTGCCGTGTTGAAATTCCAAATTTAGGTAAATTTCTTCAATCAAACAGGGTTTTAAAGATGCATTGACACTAGCAATTGATTAACAAATCAATAAACTTGAATAATTATTGATATAAATAAGCCTGGCAGCTATGTTTTGTTAACCACACTAAGAAAATAAATATAAATTTTGAATTAATTCCAGCTTCAAAATCCATTTATCTGTCAGATTGCCTTGTTGAAATGCCAAATTTTGGTAAATTTCTTCAGTCAAACAGGGTTTTGAAGAAACATTGACACTAGCAATTAATTAACAAATCAATAAACTTGAATTATTATTGAAATAAATAAGCTTGACAGCTCTGTTTTGTTAACCACACTAAGAAAATAAATATAAATTTAGAATTAATTCTTAAGAATTATGAATATTTCCAGCTCCAAAATCCATTTATCAGGCAGATTGCCGTGTTGAAATGCCAAATTTTGGTAAATTTCTTCAGTCAAACAGGGTTTTGAAGAAACATTGACACAAGCAATTGATTCACAAATCAATAAACTTGAATAATTATTGATATAAATAAACATGGCAGCTCTGTTTTGTTAACCACACTAAGAAAATAAATATAAATTTTGAATTAATTCCAGCTCCGAAATCCTTTATCTGGCAGATTGCCGTGTTGAAATGCCAAATTTTGGTAAATTTCTTCAGTCAAACTGGGTTTTGAAGATACATTGACACTAGCAATTGATTAACAAATCAATAAACTTGAATAATTATTGATATAAATAAGCCTGGCAGCTCTGTTTTGTTAACCACACTAAGAAAATAAATATAAATTTTGAATTAATTCCAGCTCCAAAATCCATTTATCTGGCAGATTGCCGTGTTGAAATTCCAAATTTAGGTAAATTTCTTCAGTCAAACAGGGTTTTGAAGAAACATTGACACTAGCAATTAATTAACAAATCAATAAACTTGAATAATTATTGAAATAAATAAGCTTGACAGCTCTGTTTTGTTAACCACACTAAGAAAATAAATATAAATTTAGAATTAATTCTTAAGAATTATGAATATTTCCAGCTCCAATATCCATTTATCAGGCAGATTGCCGTGTTGAAATGCCAAATTTTGATAAATTTTCTTCAGTCAAACAGGGTTTTGAAGATACATTGACACTTGCAATTGATTAACAAATCAATAAACTTGATTAATTATTGATATAAATAAGGCTGGCAGCTCTGTTTTGTTAACTACTCTAAGAAATAAATATAAATTTTGAATTAATTCCAGCTCCAAAATCCATTTATCTTGCAGATTGCCGTGTTGAAATGCCAAATTTTGGTAAATTTCTTCAGTCAAACAGGGTTTTGAAGAAACATTGACACAAGCAATTGATTCACAAATCAATAAACTTGAATAATTATTGATATAAATAAACCTGGCAGCTCTGTTTTGTTAACCACACTAAGAAAATAAATATAAATTTTGAATTAATTCCAGCTCCGAAATCCTTTATCTGGCAGATTGCCGTTTTGAAATGCCAAATTTGGTAAATTTCTTCAGTCAAACAGGGTTTTGAAGATACATTGACACTAGCAATTGATTAACAAATCAATAAACTTGAATAATTATTGATATAAATAAGCCTGGCAGCTCTGTTTTGTTAACCACACTAAGAAAATAAATATAAATTTTGAATTAATTCCAGCTCCAAAATCCATTTATCTGGCAGATTGCCGTGTTGAAATTCCAAATTTAGGTAAATTTCTTCAATCAAACAGGGTTTTAAAGATGCATTGACACTAGCAATTGTTTAACAAATCAATAAACTTGAATAATTATTGATATAAATAAGCCTGGCAGCTATGTTTTGTTAACCACCCTAAGAAAATAAATATAAATTTTGAATTAATTCCAGCTTCAAAATCCATTTATCTGTCAGATTGCCTTGTTGAAATGCCAAATTTTGGTAAATTTCTTCAGTCAAACAGGGTTTTGAAGAAACATTGACACTAGCAATTAATTAACAAATCAATAAACTTGAATTATTATTGAAATAAATAAGCTTGACAGCTCTGTTTTGTTAACCACACTAAGAAAATAAATATAAATTTAGAATTAATTCTTAAGAATTATGAATATTTCCAGCTCCAAAATCCATTTATCTGGCAGATTGCCGTGTTGAAATGCCAAATTTTGGTAAATTTCTTCAGTCAAACTTGGTTTTGAAGAAATATTGACAATAGCAATTGATTAACAAATCAATAAACTTGAATAATTGTTGATATAAATAAGCCTGGCAGCTCTGTTTTGTTAAGCACACTAAGAAAATAAATATAAATTTTGAATTAATTCCAGCTCCAAAATCCATTTATCTGGCAGATTGCCGTGTTGAAATGCCAAATTTTGGTAAATTTCTTCAATCAAACAGGGTTTTGAAGATACATTGACACTAGCAATTGATTAACAAATCAATAAACTTGATTAATTATTGATATAAATAAGCCTGGCAGCTCTGTTTTGTTAACTACACTAAGAAAATAAATATAAATTTTGAATTAATTTTAGCTCCAAAATCCATTTATCTTGCAGATTGCCGTGTTGAAATGCCAAATTTTGATAAATTTTCTTCAGTCAAACAGGGTTTTGAAGATACATTGACACTAGCAATTGATTAACAAATCAATAAACTTGAATAATTATTGATAAAAATAAGCCTGGCAGCTCTGTTTTGTTAATCACACTAAGAAAATAAATATAAATTTTGAATTAATTCCAGCTCCAAAATCCATTTATCTGGCAGATTGCCGTGTTGAAATGCCAAATTTTGGTAAATTTCTTCAGTCAAACAGGGTTTTGAAGAAACATTGACACAAGCAATTGATTAACAAATCAATAAACTTTAATAATTATTGATATAAATAAACCTGGCAGCTCTGTTTTGTTAACCACACTAAGAAAATAAATATAAATTTTGAATTAATTGCAGCTCCAAAATCCTTTATCTGGCAGATTGCCGTGTTGAAATTCCAAATTTTGGTAAATTTCTTCAGTCAAACAGGGTTTTGAAGATACATTGACACTAGCAATTGATTAACAAATCAATAAACTTGAATAATTATTGATATAAATAAGCCTGGCATCTCTGTTTTGTTAACCACACTAAGAAAATAAATATAAATTTTGAATTAATACCAGCTCCAAAATCCATTTATCTGGCAGATTGCCGTGTTGAAATGCCAAATTTTGGTAAATTTCTTCAATCAAACAGGGCTTTAAAGATGCATTGACACTAGCAATTGATTAACAAATCAATAAACTTGAATAATTATTGATATAAACAACCCTGGCAGATCTGTTTTGTTAACCACACTAAGAAAATAAATATAAATTTTGAATTAATTCCAGCTCCAAAATCCATTTATCTGGCAGATTGTCGTGTTGAAATGCCAAATTTTGGTAAATTTCTTCAATCAAACAGGGTTTTGAAGATACATTGATTAACAAATCAATAAACTTGAATAATTATTGATATAAATAAGCCTGGCAGCTCTGTTTTGTTAACCACACTAAGAAAATAAATATAAATTTAGAATTAATTCTTAAGAATTATGAATATTTCCAGCTCCAAAATCCATTTATCTGGCAGATTGCGGTGTTGAAATGCCAAATTTTGGTAAATTTCTTCAGTCAAACAGGGTTTTGAAGATACATTGACACTAGCAATTGATTAACAAATCAATAAACTTGAATAATTATTGATAAAAATAAGCCTGGCAGCTCTGTTTTGTTAATCACACTAAGAAAATAAATATAAATTTTGAATTAATTCCAGCTCCAAAATCCATTTATCTTGCAGATTGCCGTGTTGAAATGCCAAATTTGGTAAATTTCTTCAGTCAAACAGGGTTTTGAAGAAACATTGACACAAGCAATTGATTCACAAATCAATAAACTTGAATAATTATTGATATAAATAAACCTGGCAGCTCTGTTTTGTTAACCACACTAAGAAAATAAATATAAATTTTGAATTAATTCCAGCTCCGAAATCCTTTATCTGGCAGATTGCCGTGTTGAAATGCCAAATTTTGGTAAATTTCTTCAGTCAAACAGGGTTTTGAAGATACATTGACACTAGCAATTGATTAACAAATCAATAAACTTGAATAATTATTGATATAAATAAGCCTGGCAGCTCTGTTTTGTTAACCACACTAAGAAAATAAATATAAATTTTGAATTAATTCCAGCTCCAAAATCCATTTATCTGGCAGATTGCCGTGTTGAAATTCCAAATTTAGGTAAATTTCTTCAATCAAACAGGGTTTTAAAGATGCATTGACACTAGCAATTGATTAACAAATCAATAAACTTGAATAATTATTGATATAAATAAGCCTGGCAGCTATGTTTTGTTAACCACACTAAGAAAATAAATATAAATTTTGAATTAATTCCAGCTTCAAAATCCATTTATCTGTCAGATTGCCTTGTTGAAATGCCAAATTTTGGTAAATTTCTTCAGTCAAACAGGGTTTTAAAGATGCATTGACACTAGCAATTAATTAACAAATCAATAAACTTGAATTATTATTGAAATAAATAAGCTTGACAGCTCTGTTTTGTTAACCACACTAAGAAAATAAATATAAATTTAGAATTAATTCTTAAGAATTATGAATATTTCCAGCTCCAAAATCCATTTATCTGGCAGATTGCCGTGTTGAAATGCCAAATTTTGGTAAATTTCTTCAGTCAAACTTGGTTTTGAAGAAATATTGACAATAGCAATTGATTAACAAATCAATAAACTTGAATTATTATTGATATAAATAAGCCTGGCAGCTCTGTTTTGTTAAGCACACTAAGAAAATAAATATAAATTTTTAATTAATTCCAGCTCCAAAATCCATTTATCTGGCAGATTGCCGTGTTGAAATGCCAAATTTTGGTAAATTTCTTCAATCAAACAGGGTTTTGAAGATACATTGACACTAGCAATTGATTAACAAATCAATAAACTTGATTAATTATTGATATAAATAAGCCTGGCAGCTCTGTTTTGTTAACTACACTAAGAAAATAAATATAAATTTTGAATTAATTTTAGCTCCAAAATCCATTTATCTTGCAGATTGCCGTGTTGAAATGCCAAATTTTGATAAATTTTCTTCAGTCAAACAGGGTTTTGAAGATACATTGACAATAGCAATTGATTAACAAATCAATAAACTTGAATAATTATTGATAAAAATAAGCCTGGCAGCTCTGTTTTGTTAATCACACTAAGAAAATAAATATAAATTTTGAATTAATTCCAGCTCCAAAATCCATTTATCTGGCAGATTGCCGTGTTGAAATGCCAAATTTTGGTAAATTTCTTCAATCAACAGGGTTTTAAAGATGCATTGACACTAGCAATTGATTAACAAATCAATAAACTTGAATAATTATTGATATAAATAAGCCTGGCAGATCTGTTTTGTTAACCACACTAAGAAAATAAATATAAATTTTGAATTAATTCCAGCTCCAAAATCCATTTATCTGTCAGATTGCCGTGTTGAAATTCCAAATTTTGGTAAATTTCTTCAATCAACAGGGTTTTAAAGATGCATTGACACTAGCAATTGATTAACAAATCAATTAACTTGAATATTTATTGATATAAATAAGCCTGGCAGCTCTGTTTTGTTAACCACACTAGGAAAATAAATATAAATTTTGAATTAATTCCAGCTCCAAAATCCATTTATCTGGCAGATTGTCGTGTTGAAATGCCAAATTTTGGTAAATTTCTTCAATCAAACAGGGTTTTGAAGATACATTGACACTAGCAATTGATTAACAAATCAATAAACTTGAATAATTATTGATATAAATAAGCCTGGCAGCTCTGTTTTGTTAACCACACTAAGAAAATAAATATAAATTTAGAATTAATTCTTAAGAATTATGAATATTTCCAGCTCCAAAATCCATTTATCTGGCAGATTGCGGTGTTGAAATGCCAAATTTTGGTAAATTTCTTCAGTCAAACTTGGTTTTGAAGAAATATTGACAATAGCAATTGATTAACAAATCAATAAACTTGAATAATTATTGATATAAATAAGCTTGGCAGCTCTGTTTTGTTAACCACACTAAGAAAATAAATATAAATTTTGAATTAATTCTTAAGAATAATGAATATTTCCAGCTCCAAAATCCATTTATCAGGCAGATTGCCGTGTTGAAATGCCAAATTTTGGTAAATTTCTTCAGTCAAACTTGGTTTTGAAGAAATATTGACAATAGCAATTGATTAACAAATCAATAAACTTGAATAATTATTGATATAAATAAGCTTGGCAGCTCTGTTTTGTTAACCACACTAAGAAAATAAATATAAATTTTGAATTAATTCTTAAGAATTATGAATATTTCAGCTCCAAAATCCATTTATCAGGCAGATTGCCGTGTTGAAATGCTAAATTTTGGTAAATTTCTTCAGTCAAACAGGGTTTTGAAGAAACATTGACACAAGCAATTGATTCACAAATCAATAAACTTGAATAATTATTGAAATAAATAAGCTTGACAGCTCTGTTTTGTTAACCACACTAAGAAAATAAATATAAATTTAGAATTAATTCTTAAGAATTATGAATATTTCCAGCTCCAAAATCCATTTATCTGGCAGATTGCCGTGTTGAAATGGCAAATTTTGGTAAATTTCTTCAGTCAAACTTGGTTTTGAAGAAATATTGACAATAGCAATTGATTAACAAATCAATAAACTTGAATAATTATTGATATAAATAAACCTGGCAGCTCTGTTTTGTTAACCTCACTAAGAAAATAAATATAAATTTTGAATTAATTCCAGCTCCAAAATCCATTTATCTTGCAGATTGCCGTGTTGAAATGCCAAATTTTGGTAAATTTCTTCAGTCAAACAGGGTTTTGAAGAAACATTGACACAAGCAATTGATTCACAAATCAATAAACTTGAATAATTATTGATATAAATAAACCTGGCAGCTCTGTTTTGTTAACCACACTAAGAAAATAAATATAAATTTTGAATTAATTCCAGCTCCGAAATCCTTTATCTGGCAGATTGCCGTGTTGAAATGCCAAATTTGGTAAATTTCTTCAGTCAAACAGGGTTTTGAAGATACATTGACACTAGCAATTGATTAACAAATCAATAAACTTGAATAATTATTGATATAAATAAGCCTGGCAGCTCTGTTTTGTTAACCACACTAAGAAAATAAATATAAATTTTGAATTAATTCCAGCTCCAAAATCCATTTATCTGGCAGATTGCCGTGTTGAAATTCCAAATTTAGGTAAATTTCTTCAATCAAACAGGGTTTTAAAGATGCATTGACACTAGCAATTGATTAACAAATCAATAAACTTGAATAATTATTGATATAAATAAGCCTGGCAGCTATGTTTTGTTAACCACACTAAGAAAATAAATATAAATTTGGAATTAATTCCAGCTTCAAAATCCATTTATCTGTCAGATTGCCTTGTTGAAATGCCAAATTTTGGTAAATTTCTTCAATCAAACAGGGTTTTGAAGATACATTGACACTAGCAATTGATTAACAAATCAATAAACTTGATTAATTATTGATATAAATAAGCCTGGCAGCTATGTTTTGTTAACCACACTAAGAAAATAAATATAAATTTTGAATTAATTCCAGCTTCAAAATCCATTTATCTGTCAGATTGCCTTGTTGAAATGCCAAATTTTGGTAAATTTCTTCAGTCAAACAGGGTTTTGAAGAAACATTGACACTAGCAATTAATTAACAAATCAATAAACTTGAATTATTATTGAAATAAATAAGCTTGACAGCTCTGTTTTGTTAACCACACTAAAAAATAAATATAAATTTAGAATTAATTCTTAAGAATTATGAATATTTCCAGCTCCAAAATCCATTTATCTGGCAGATTGCCGTGTTGAAATGCCAAATTTTGGTAAATTTCTTCAGTCAAACTTGGTTTTGAAGAAATATTGACAATAGCAATTGATTAACAAATCAATAAACTTGAATAATTATTGATATAAATAAGCCTGGCAGCTCTGTTTTGTTAAGCACACTAAGAAAATAAATATAAATTTTGAATTAATTCCAGCTCCAAAATCCATTTATCTGGCAGATTGCCGTGTTGAAATGCCAAATTTTGGTAAATTTCTTCAATCAAACAGGGTTTTGAAGATACATTGACACTAGCAATTGATTAACAAATCAATAAACTTGATTAATTATTGATATAAATAAGCCTGGCAGCTCTGTTTTGTTAACTACACTAAGAAAATAAATATAAATTTTGAATTAATTTTAGCTCCAAAATCCATTTATCTTGCAGATTAGCCGTGTTGAAATGCCAAATTTTGGTAAATTTCTTCAGTCAAACTTGGTTTTGAAGAAATATTGACAATAGCAATTGATTAACAAATCAATAAACTTTAATAATTATTGATATAAATAAACCTGGCAGCTCTGTTTTGTTAACCACACTAAGAAAATAAATATACATTTTGAATTAATTGCAGCTCCAAAATCCATTTATCTGGCAGATTGCCGTGTTGAAATTCCAAATTTTGGTAAATTTCTTCAATCAAACAGGGTTTTAAAGATGCATTGACACTAGCAATTGATTAACAAATCAATAAACTTGAATATTTATTGATATAAATAAGCCTGGCAGCTCTGTTTTGTTAACCACACTAAGAAAATAAATATAAATTTAGAATTAATTCTTAAGAATTATGAATATTTCCAGCTCCAAAATCCATTTATCTGGCAGATTGCCGTGTTGAAATGCCAAATTTTGGTAAATTTCTTCAGTCAAACTTGGTTTTGAAGAAATATTGACACTAGCAATTGATTAACAAATCAATTAACTTGAATATTTATTGATATAAATAAGCCTGGCAGCTCTGTTTTGTTAACCACACTAGGAAAATAAATATAAATTTTGAATTAATTCCAGCTCCAAAATCCATTTATCTGGCAGATTGTCGTGTTGAAATGCCAAATTTTGGTAAATTTCTTCAATCAAACAGGGTTTTGAAGATACATTGACACTAGCAATTGATTAACAAATCAATAAACTTGAATAATTATTGATATAAATAAGCCTGGCAGCTCTGTTTTGTTAACCACACTAAGAAAATAAATATAAATTTAGAATTAATTCTTAAGAATTATGAATATTTCCAGCTCCAAAATCCATTTATCTGGCAGATTGCGGTGTTGAAATGCCAAATTTTGGTAAATTTCTTCAGTCAAACTTGGTTTTGAAGAAATATTGACAATAGCAATTGATTAACAAATCAATAAACTTGAATAATTATTGATATAAATAAGCTTGGCAGCTCTGTTTTGTTAACCACACTAAGAAAATAAATATAAATTTTGAATTAATTCTTAAGAATAATGAATATTTCCAGCTCCAAAATCCATTTATCAGGCAGATTGCCGTGTTGAAATGCCAAATTTTGGTAAATTTCTTCAGTCAAACAGGGTTTTGAAGAAACATTGACACTAGCAATTAATTAACAAATCAATAAACTTGAATTATTATTGAAATAAATAAGCTTGACAGCTCTGTTTTGTTAACCACACTAAGAAAATAAATATAAATTTAGAATTAATTCTTAAGAATTATGAATATTTCCAGCTCCAAAATCCATTTATCTGGCAGATTGCCGTGTTGAAATGCCAAATTTTGGTAAATTTCTTCAGTCAAACTTGGTTTTGAAGAAATATTGACAATAGCAATTGATTAACAAATCAATAAACTTGAATAATTATTGATATAAATAAGCCTGGCAGCTCTGTTTTGTTAAGCACACTAAGAAAATAAATATAAATTTTGAATTAATTCCAGCTCCAAAATCCATTTATCTGGCAGATTGCCGTGTTGAAATGCCAAATTTTGGTAAATTTCTTCAATCAAACAGGGTTTTGAAGATACATTGACACTAGCAATTGATTAACAAATCAATAAACTTGATTAATTATTGATATAAATAAGCCTGGCAGCTCTGTTTTGTTAACTACACTAAGAAAATAAATATAAATTTTGAATTAATTTTAGCTCCAAAATCCATTTATCTTGCAGATTGCCGTGTTGAAATGCCAAATTTTGGTAAATTTCTTCAGTCAAACTTGGTTTTGAAGAAATATTGACAATAGCAATTGATTAACAAATCAATAAACTTTAATAATTATTGATATAAATAAACCTGGCAGCTCTGTTTTGTTAACCACACTAAGAAAATAAATATACATTTTGAATTAATTGCAGCTCCAAAATCCATTTATCTGGCAGATTGCCGTGTTGAAATTCCAAATTTTGGTAAATTTCTTCAATCAAACAGGGTTTTAAAGATGCATTGACACTAGCAATTGATTAACAAATCAATAAACTTGAATATTTATTGATATAAATAAGCCTGGCAGCTCTGTTTTGTTAACCACACTAAGAAAATAAATATAAATTTAGAATTAATTCTTAAGAATTATGAATATTTCCAGCTCCAAAATCCATTTATCTGGCAGATTGCCGTGTTGAAATGCCAAATTTTGGTAAATTTCTTCAGTCAAACTTGGTTTTGAAGAAATATTGACAATAGCAATTGATTAACAAATCAATAAACTTGAATAATTATTGATATAAATAAGCCTGGCAGCTCTGTTTTGTTAAGCACACTAAGAAAATAAATATAAATTTTGAATTAATTCCAGCTCCAAAATCCATTTATCTGGCAGATTGCCGTGTTGAAATGCCAAATTTTGGTAAATTTCTTCAGTCAAACAGGGTTTTGAAGAAACATTGACACAAGCAATTGATTAACAAATCAATAAACTTTAATAATTATTGATATAAATAAACCTGGCAGCTCTGTTTTGTTAACCACACTAAGAAAATAAATATAAATTTAGAATTAATTCTTAAGAATTATGAATATTTCCAGCTCCAAAATCCATTTATCTGGCAGATTGCCGTGTTGAAATGCCAAATTTTGGTAAATTTCTTCAGTCAAACTTGGTTTTGAAGAAATATTGACAATAGCAATTGATTAACAAATCAATAAACTTTAATAATTATTGATATAAATAAACCTGGCAGCTCTGTTTTGTTAACCACACTAAGAAAATAAATATACATTTTGAATTAATTGCAGCTCCAAAATCCATTTATCTGGCAGATTGCCGTGTTGAAATTCCAAATTTTGGTAAATTTCTTCAATCAAACAGGGTTTTAAAGATGCATTGACACTAGCAATTGATTAACAAATCAATAAACTTGAATATTTATTGATATAAATAAGCCTGGCAGCTCTGTTTTGTTAACCACACTAAGAAAATAAATATAAATTTAGAATTAATTCTTAAGAATTATGAATATTTCCAGCTCCAAAATCCATTTATCTGGCAGATTGCCGTGTTGAAATGCCAAATTTTGGTAAATTTCTTCAGTCAAACTTGGTTTTGAAGAAATATTGACAATAGCAATTGATTAACAAATCAATAAACTTGAATAATTATTGATATAAATAAGCCTGGCAGCTCTGTTTTGTTAAGCACACTAAGAAAATAAATATAAATTTTGAATTAATTCCAGCTCCAAAATCCATTTATCTGGCAGATTGCCGTGTTGAAATGCCAAATTTTGGTAAATTTCTTCAGTCAAACAGGGTTTTGAAGAAACATTGACACAAGCAATTGATTAACAAATCAATAAACTTTAATAATTATTGATATAAATAAACCTGGCAGCTCTGTTTTGTTAACCACACTAAGAAAATAAATATAAATTTAGAATTAATTCTTAAGAATTATGAATATTTCCAGCTCCAAAATCCATTTATCTGGCAGATTGCCGTGTTGAAATGCCAAATTTTGGTAAATTTCTTCAGTCAAACTTGGTTTTGAAGAAATATTGACACTAGCAATTGATTAACAAATCAATTAACTTGAATATTTATTGATATAAATAAGCCTGGCAGCTCTGTTTTGTTAACCACACTAGGAAAATAAATATAAATTTTGAATTAATTCCAGCTCCAAAATCCATTTATCTGGCAGATTGTCGTGTTGAAATGCCAAATTTTGGTAAATTTCTTCAATCAAACAGGGTTTTGAAGATACATTGACACTAGCAATTGATTAACAAATCAATAAACTTGAATAATTATTGATATAAATAAGCCTGGCAGCTCTGTTTTGTTAACCACACTAAGAAAATAAATATAAATTTAGAATTAATTCTTAAGAATTATGAATATTTCCAGCTCCAAAATCCATTTATCTGGCAGATTGCGGTGTTGAAATGCCAAATTTTGGTAAATTTCTTCAGTCAAACTTGGTTTTGAAGAAATATTGACAATAGCAATTGATTAACAAATCAATAAACTTGAATAATTATTGATATAAATAAGCTTGGCAGCTCTGTTTTGTTAACCACACTAAGAAAATAAATATAAATTTTGAATTAATTCTTAAGAATAATGAATATTTCCAGCTCCAAAATCCATTTATCAGGCAGATTGCCGTGTTGAAATGCCAAATTTTGGTAAATTTCTTCAGTCAAACTTGGTTTTGAAGAAATATTGACACTAGCAATTGATTAACAAATCAATTAACTTGAATATTTATTGATATAAATAAGCCTGGCAGCTCTGTTTTGTTAACCACACTAGGAAAATAAATATAAATTTTGAATTAATTCCAGCTCCAAAATCCATTTATCTGGCAGATTGTCGTGTTGAAATGCCAAATTTTGGTAAATTTCTTCAATCAAACAGGGTTTTGAAGATACATTGACACTAGCAATTGATTAACAAATCAATAAACTTGAATAATTATTGATATAAATAAGCCTGGCAGCTCTGTTTTGTTAACCACACTAAGAAAATAAATATAAATTTAGAATTAATTCTTAAGAATTATGAATATTTCCAGCTCCAAAATCCATTTATCTGGCAGATTGCGGTGTTGAAATGCCAAATTTTGGTAAATTTCTTCAGTCAAACTTGGTTTTGAAGAAATATTGACAATAGCAATTGATTAACAAATCAATAAACTTGAATAATTATTGATATAAATAAGCTTGGCAGCTCTGTTTTGTTAACCACACTAAGAAAATAAATATAAATTTAGAATTAATTCTTAAGAATTATGAATATTTCCAGCTCCAAAATCCATTTATCTGGCAGATTGCGGTGTTGAAATGCCAAATTTTGGTAAATTTCTTCAGTCAAACTTGGTTTTGAAGAAATATTGACAATAGCAATTGATTAACAAATCAATAAACTTGAATAATTATTGATATAAATAAGCTTGGCAGCTCTGTTTTGTTAACCACACTAAGAAAATAAATATAAATTTTGAATTAATTCTTAAGAATAATGAATATTTCCAGCTCCAAAATCCATTTATCAGGCAGATTGCCGTGTTGAAATGCCAAATTTTGGTAAATTTCTTCAGTCAAACAGGGTTTTGAAGAAACATTGACACTAGCAATTAATTAACAAATCAATAAACTTGAATTATTATTGAAATAAATAAGCTTGACAGCTCTGTTTTGTTAACCACACTAAGAAAATAAATATAAATTTAGAATTAATTCTTAAGAATTATGAATATTTCCAGCTCCAAAATCCATTTATCTGGCAGATTGCTGTGTTGAAATGCCAAATTTTGGTAAATTTCTTCAGTCAAACTTGGTTTTGAAGAAATATTGACAATAGCAATTGATTAACAAATCAATAAACTTGAATAATTATTGATATAAATAAGCCTGGCAGCTCTGTTTTGTTAAGCACACTAAGAAAATAAATATAAATTTTGAATTAATTCCAGCTCCAAAATCCATTTATCTGGCAGATTGCCGTGTTGAAATGCCAAATTTTGGTAAATTTCTTCAATCAAACAGGGTTTTGAAGATACATTGACACTAGCAATTGATTAACAAATCAATAAACTTGATTAATTATTGATATAAATAAGCCTGGCAGCTCTGTTTTGTTAACTACACTAAGAAAATAAATATAAATTTTGAATTAATTTTAGCTCCAAAATCCATTTATCTTGCAGATTGCCGTGTTGAAATGCCAAATTTTGGTAAATTTCTTCAGTCAAACTTGGTTTTGAAGAAATATTGACAATAGCAATTGATTAACAAATCAATAAACTTTAATAATTATTGATATAAATAAACCTGGCAGCTCTGTTTTGTTAACCACACTAAGAAAATAAATATACATTTTGAATTAATTGCAGCTCCAAAATCCATTTATCTGGCAGATTGCCGTGTTGAAATTCCAAATTTTGGTAAATTTCTTCAATCAAACAGGGTTTTAAAGATGCATTGACACTAGCAATTGATTAACAAATCAATAAACTTGAATATTTATTGATATTAATAAGCCTGGCAGCTCTGTTTTGTTAACCACACTAAGAAAATAAATATAAATTTAGAATTAATTCTTAAGAATTATGAATATTTCCAGCTCCAAAATCCATTTATCTGGCAGATTGCCGTGTTGAAATGCCAAATTTTGGTAAATTTCTTCAGTCAAACTTGGTTTTGAAGAAATATTGACAATAGCAATTGATTAACAAATCAATAAACTTGAATAATTATTGATATAAATAAGCCTGGCAGCTCTGTTTTGTTAAGCACACTAAGAAAATAAATATAAATTTTGAATTAATTCCAGCTCCAAAATCCATTTATCTGGCAGATTGCCGTGTTGAAATGCCAAATTTTGGTAAATTTCTTCAGTCAAACAGGGTTTTGAAGAAACATTGACACAAGCAATTGATTAACAAATCAATAAACTTTAATAATTATTGATATAAATAAACCTGGCAGCTCTGTTTTGTTAACCACACTAAGAAAATAAATATAAATTTAGAATTAATTCTTAAGAATTATGAATATTTCCAGCTCCAAAATCCATTTATCTGGCAGATTGCGGTGTTGAAATGCCAAATTTTGGTAAATTTCTTCAGTCAAACTTGGTTTTGAAGAAATATTGACAATAGCAATTGATTAACAAATCAATAAACTTGAATAATTATTGATATAAATAAGCTTGGCAGCTCTGTTTTGTTAACCACACTAAGAAAATAAATATAAATTTTGAATTAATTCTTAAGAATAATGAATATTTCCAGCTCCAAAATCCATTTATCAGGCAGATTGCCGTGTTGAAATGCCAAATTTTGGTAAATTTCTTCAGTCAAACTTGGTTTTGAAGAAATATTGACAATAGCAATTGATTAACAAATCAATAAACTTGAATAATTATTGATATAAATAAGCTTGGCAGCTCTGTTTTGTTAACCACACTAAGAAAATAAATATAAATTTTGAATTAATTCTTAAGAATTATGAATATTTCCAGCTCCAAAATCCATTTATCAGGCAGATTGCCGTGTTGAAATGCTAAATTTTGGTAAATTTCTTCAGTCAAACAGGGTTTTGAAGAAACATTGACACAAGCAATTGATTCACAAATCAATAAACTTGAATAATTATTGAAATAAATAAGCTTGACAGCTCTGTTTTGTTAACCACACTAAGAAAATAAATATAAATTTAGAATTAATTCTTAAGAATTATGAATATTTCCAGCTCCAAAATCCATTTATCTGGCAGATTGCCGTGTTGAAATGGCAAATTTTGGTAAATTTCTTCAGTCAAACTTGGTTTTGAAGAAATATTGACAATAGCAATTGATTAACAAATCAATAAACTTGAATAATTATTGATATAAATAAACCTGGCAGCTCTGTTTTGTTAACCTCACTAAGAAAATAAATATAAATTTTGAATTAATTCCAGCTCCAAAATCCATTTATCTTGCAGATTGCCGTGTTGAAATGCCAAATTTTGGTAAATTTCTTCAGTCAAACAGGGTTTTGAAGAAACATTGACACAAGCAATTGATTCACAAATCAATAAACTTGAATAATTATTGATATAAATAAACCTGGCAGCTCTGTTTTGTTAACCACACTAAGAAAATAAATATAAATTTTGAATTAATTCCAGCTCCGAAATCCTTTATCTGGCAGATTGCCGTGTTGAAATGCCAAATTTGGTAAATTTCTTCAGTCAAACAGGGTTTTGAAGATACATTGACACTAGCAATTGATTAACAAATCAATAAACTTGAATAATTATTGATATAAATAAGCCTGGCAGCTCTGTTTTGTTAACCACACTAAGAAAATAAATATAAATTTAGAATTAATTCTTAAGAATTATGAATATTTCCAGCTCCAAAATCCATTTATCTGGCAGATTGCGGTGTTGAAATGCCAAATTTTGGTAAATTTCTTCAGTCAAACTTGGTTTTGAAGAAATATTGACAATAGCAATTGATTAACAAATCAATAAACTTGAATAATTATTGATATAAATAAGCTTGGCAGCTCTGTTTTGTTAACCACACTAAGAAAATAAATATAAATTTTGAATTAATTCTTAAGAATTATGAATATTTCCAGCTCCAAAATCCATTTATCAGGCAGATTGCCGTGTTGAAATGCCAAATTTTGGTAAATTTCTTCAGTCAAACTTGGTTTTGAAGAAATATTGACAATAGCAATTGATTAACAAATCAATAAACTTGAATAATTATTGATATAAATAAGCTTGGCAGCTCTGTTTTGTTAACCACACTAAGAAAATAAATATAAATTTTGAATTAATTCTTAAGAATTATGAATATTTCCAGCTCCAAAATCCATTTATCAGGCAGATTGCCGTGTTGAAATGCCAAATTTTGGTAAATTTCTTCAGTCAAACAGGGTTTTGAAGAAACATTGACACAAGCAATTGATTCACAAATCAATAAACTTGAATAATTATTGAAATAAATAAGCTTGACAGCTCTGTTTTGTTAACCACACTAAGAAAATAAATATAAATTTAGAATTAATTCTTAAGAATTATGAATATTTCCAGCTCCAAAATCCATTTATCTGGCAGATTGCCGTGTTGAAATGGCAAATTTTGGTAAATTTCTTCAGTCAAACTTGGTTTTGAAGAAATATTGACAATAGCAATTGATTAACAAATCAATAAACTTGAATAATTATTGATATAAATAAACCTGGCAGCTCTGTTTTGTTAACCTCACTAAGAAAATAAATATAAATTTTGAATTAATTCCAGCTCCAAAATCCATTTATCTTGCAGATTGCCGTGTTGAAATGCCAAATTTTGGTAAATTTCTTCAGTCAAACAGGGTTTTGAAGAAACATTGACACAAGCAATTGATTCACAAATCAATAAACTTGAATAATTATTGATATAAATAAACCTGGCAGCTCTGTTTTGTTAACCACACTAAGAAAATAAATATAAATTTTGAATTAATTCCAGCTCCGAAATCCTTTATCTGGCAGATTGCCGTTTTGAAATGCCAAATTTGGTAAATTTCTTCAGTCAAACAGGGTTTTGAAGATACATTGACACTAGCAATTGATTAACAAATCAATAAACTTGAATAATTATTGATATAAATAAGCCTGGCAGCTCTGTTTTGTTAACCACACTAAGAAAATAAATATAAATTTTGAATTAATTCCAGCTCCAAAATCCATTTATCTGGCAGATTGCCGTGTTGAAATTCCAAATTTAGGTAAATTTCTTCAATCAAACAGGGTTTTGAAGATACATTGACACTAGCAATTGATTAACAAATCAATAAACTTGATTAATTATTGATATAAATAAGCCTGGCAGCTATGTTTTGTTAACCACACTAAGAAAATAAATATAAATTTTGAATTAATTCCAGCTTCAAAATCCATTTATCTGTCAGATTGCCTTGTTGAAATGCCAAATTTTGGTAAATTTCTTCAGTCAAACAGGGTTTTGAAGAAACATTGACACTAGCAATTAATTAACAAATCAATAAACTTGAATTATTATTGAAATAAATAAGCTTGACAGCTCTGTTTTGTTAACCACACTAAGAAAATAAATATAAATTTAGAATTAATTCTTAAGAATTATGAATATTTCCAGCTCCAAAATCCATTTATCTGGCAGATTGCCGTGTTGAAATGCCAAATTTTGGTAAATTTCTTCAGTCAAACTTGGTTTTGAAGAAATATTGACAATAGCAATTGATTAACAAATCAATAAACTTGAATAATTATTGATATAAGTAAGCCTGGCAGCTCTGTTTTGTTAAGCACACTAAGAAAATAAATATAAATTTTGAATTAATTCCAGCTCCAAAATCCATTTATCTGGCAGATTGCCGTGTTGAAATGCCAAATTTTGGTAAATTTCTTCAATCAAACAGGGTTTTGAAGATACATTGACACTAGCAATTGATTAACAAATCAATAAACTTGATTAATTATTGATATAAATAAGCCTGGCAGCTCTGTTTTGTTAACTACACTAAGAAAATAAATATAAATTTTGAATTAATTTTAGCTCCAAAATCCATTTATCTTGCAGATTGCCGTGTTGAAATGCCAAATTTTGGTAAATTTCTTCAGTCAAACTTGGTTTTGAAGAAATATTGACAATAGCAATTGATTAACAAATCAATAAACTTTAATAATTATTGATATAAATAAACCTGGCAGCTCTGTTTTGTTAACCACACTAAGAAAATAAATATACATTTTGAATTAATTGCAGCTCCAAAATCCATTTATCTGGCAGATTGCCGTGTTGAAATTCCAAATTTTGGTAAATTTCTTCAATCAAACAGGGTTTTAAAGATGCATTGACACTAGCAATTGATTAACAAATCAATAAACTTGAATATTTATTGATATAAATAAGCCTGGCAGCTCTGTTTTGTTAACCACACTAAGAAAATAAATATAAATTTAGAATTAATTCTTAAGAATTATGAATATTTCCAGCTCCAAAATCCATTTATCTGGCAGATTGCCGTGTTGAAATGCCAAATTTTGGTAAATTTCTTCAGTCAAACTTGGTTTTGAAGAAATATTGACAATAGCAATTGATTAACAAATCAATAAACTTGAATAATTATTGATATAAATAAGCCTGGCAGCTCTGTTTTGTTAAGCACACTAAGAAAATAAATATAAATTTTGAATTAATTCCAGCTCCAAAATCCATTTATCTGGCAGATTGCCGTGTTGAAATGCCAAATTTTGGTAAATTTCTTCAGTCAAACAGGGTTTTGAAGAAACATTGACACAAGCAATTGATTAACAAATCAATAAACTTTAATAATTATTGATATAAATAAACCTGGCAGCTCTGTTTTGTTAACCACACTAAGAAAATAAATATAAATTTAGAATTAATTCTTAAGAATTATGAATATTTCCAGCTCCAAAATCCATTTATCTGGCAGATTGCCGTGTTGAAATGCCAAATTTTGGTAAATTTCTTCAGTCAAACTTGGTTTTGAAGAAATATTGACAATAGCAATTGATTAACAAATCAATAAACTTGAATAATTATTGATATAAATAAGCCTGGCAGCTCTGTTTTGTTAAGCACACTAAGAAAATAAATATAAATTTTGAATTAATTCCAGCTCCAAAATCCATTTATCTGGCAGATTGCCGTGTTGAAATGCCAAATTTTGGTAAATTTCTTCAATCAAACAGGGTTTTGAAGATACATTGACACTAGCAATTGATTAACAAATCAATAAACTTGATTAATTATTGATATAAATAAGCCTGGCAGCTCTGTTTTGTTAACTACACTAAGAAAATAAATATAAATTTTGAATTAATTTTAGCTCCAAAATCCATTTATCTTGCAGATGTAAAGATATTTTTCCCAGAAAAATTTTATTTGAGATGTACTATTGCTTTTTTTATTCCCATATCACTTACTGTATTTTAGTTTGGGGCAATACGTCCAATAATAATCTTAAAAGAATATCAAAATTCCAAAAGCGTATACTTAAAAGTATCTATAGTCTTAACTGGAGGTGTGAATCTAAACCGTTATATGCAAAATGTAAGCTCCTAAATATAGAGCAAATATATAAATTCAGTTGTATTAATTTTATTTACAAAAATTTGAATAGTACACATAGACCATTGTTTGAAATAAGTACAACTGAAACTGTAACTAGGTCCAATTTCCAAATATGCCCACCCAAATGTCACACTTCTAAAAAGATAAGCTCATTGTTTTACTTCGGGGTAAAAAACTATAATATAATGTCTGATAGTCTAAATAACCTTCATACGTATACGGCAGTTAAAAAACACATAAAAAATGCAATACTCCAAAATATTTCAGCCAAATAAGCTTAACTGTAATTGTCTTATATTAGTTATAATATTTAAATAACGACTTTTTGTTAACATTTTATTTTTCTGCTAAAAAATGTTATTTTAATTATTTCATAATCTTTACACTTGTTCATAATTTTTTTTTTTTATTGTAATAATTTTTTTATTTTTACGCTTAAACTGAGTTTTCTCTCTGTTATTGAGGGCTATAAGTCGCAAGAAGACTTGGCCCTCAAATATCTTAAAATGACTTTCGAGTAAATAAATAAATAATTTGAATTTGAATTTGAATTTGAATTTGAATTGCCGTGTTGAAATGCCAAATTTTGGTAAATTTCTTCAGTCAAACTTGGTTTTGAAGAAATATTGACAATAGCAATTGATTAACAAATCAATAAACTTTAATAATTATTGATATAAATAAACCTGGCAGCTCTGTTTTGTTAACCACACTAAGAAAATAAATATACATTTTGAATTAATTGCAGCTCCAAAATCCATTTATCTGGCAGATTGCCGTGTTGAAATTCCAAATTTTGGTAAATTTCTTCAATCAAACAGGGTTTTAAAGATGCATTGACACTAGCAATTGATTAACAAATCAATAAACTTGAATATTTATTGATATAAATAAGCCTGGCAGCTCTGTTTTGTTAACCACACTAAGAAAATAAATATAAATTTAGAATTAATTCTTAAGAATTATGAATATTTCCAGCTCCAAAATCCATTTATCTGGCAGATTGCCGTGTTGAAATGCCAAATTTTGGTAAATTTCTTCAGTCAAACTTGGTTTTGAAGAAATATTGACAATAGCAATTGATTAACAAATCAATAAACTTGAATAATTATTGATATAAATAAGCCTGGCAGCTCTGTTTTGTTAAGCACACTAAGAAAATAAATATAAATTTTGAATTAATTCCAGCTCCAAAATCCATTTATCTGGCAGATTGCCGTGTTGAAATGCCAAATTTTGGTAAATTTCTTCAGTCAAACAGGGTTTTGAAGATACATTGATACTAGCAATTGATTAACAAATCAATAAACTTGAATAATTATTGATATAAATAAGCCTGGCAGCTCTGTTTTGTTAACCACACTAAGAAAATAAATATAAATTTTGAATTAATTCCAGCTCCAAAATCCATTTATCTTGCAGATTGCCGTGTTGAAATGCCAAATTTTGGTAAATTTCTTCAGTCAAACAGGGTTTTGAAGAAACATTGACACAAGCAATTGATTAACAAATCAATAAACTTTAATAATTATTGATATAAATAAACCTGGCAGCTCTGTTTTGTTAAGCACACTAAGAAAATAAATATAAATTTTGAATTAATTCCAGCTCCAAAATCCATTTATCTGGCAGATTGCCGTGTTGAAATGCCAAATTTTGGTAAATTTCTTCAGTCAAACAGGGTTTTGAAGAAACATTGACACAAGCAATTGATTCACAAATCAATAAACTTGAATAATTATTGATATAAATAAACCTGGCAGCTCTGTTTTGTTAACCACACTAAGAAAATAAATATAAATTTTGAATTAATTCCAGCTCCGAAATCCTTTATCTGGCAGATTGCCGTGTTGAAATGCCAAATTTGGTAAATTTCTTCAGTCAAACAGGGTTTTGAAGATACATTGACACTAGCAATTGATTAACAAATCAATAAACTTGAATAATTATTGATATAAATAAGCCTGGCAGCTCTGTTTTGTTAACCACACTAAGAAAATAAATATAAATTTTGAATTAATTCCAGCTCCAAAATCCATTTATCTGGCAGATTGCCGTGTTGAAATTCCAAATTTAGGTAAATTTCTTCAATCAAACAGGGTTTTAAAGATGCATTGACACTAGCAATTGATTAACAAATCAATAAACTTGAATAATTATTGATATAAATAAGCCTGGCAGCTATGTTTTGTTAACCACACTAAGAAAATAAATATAAATTTGGAATTAATTCCAGCTTCAAAATCCATTTATCTGTCAGATTGCCTTGTTGAAATGCCAAATTTTGGTAAATTTCTTCAATCAAACAGGGTTTTGAAGATACATTGACACTAGCAATTGATTAACAAATCAATAAACTTGATTAATTATTGATATAAATAAGCCTGGCAGCTATGTTTTGTTAACCACACTAAGAAAATAAATATAAATTTTGAATTAATTGCAGCTTCAAAATCCATTTATCTTGCAGATTGCCGTGTTGAAATGCCAAATTTTGGTAAATTTCTTCAGTCAAACTTGGTTTTGAAGAAATATTGACAATAGCAATTGATTAACAAATCAATAAACTTTAATAATTATTGATATAAATAAACCTGGCAGCTCTGTTTTGTTAACCACACTAAGAAAATAAATATACATTTTGAATTAATTGCAGCTCCAAAATCCATTTATCTGGCAGATTGCCGTGTTGAAATTCCAAATTTTGGTAAATTTCTTCAATCAAACAGGGTTTTAAAGATGCATTGACACTAGCAATTGACTAACAAATCAATAAACTTGAATATTTATTGATATAAATAAGCCTGGCAGCTCTGTTTTGTTAACCACACTAAGAAAATAAATATAAATTTAGAATTAATTCTTAAGAATTATGAATATTTCCAGCTCCAAAATCCATTTATCTGGCAGATTGCCGTGTTGAAATGCCAAATTTTGGTAAATTTCTTCAGTCAAACTTGGTTTTGAAGAAATATTGACAATAGCAATTGATTAACAAATCAATAAACTTGAATAATTATTGATATAAATAAGCCTGGCAGCTCTGTTTTGTTAAGCACACTAAGAAAATAAATATAAATTTTGAATTAATTCCAGCTCCAAAATCCATTTATCTGGCAGATTGCCGTGTTGAAATGCCAAATTTTGGTAAATTTCTTCAATCAAACAGGGTTTTGAAGATACATTGACACTAGCAATTGATTAACAAATCAATAAACTTGATTAATTATTGATATAAATAAGCCTGGCAGCTCTGTTTTGTTAACTACACTAAGAAAATAAATATAAATTTTGAATTAATTTTAGCTCCAAAATCCATTTATCTTGCAGATTGCCGTGTTGAAATGCCAAATTTTGGTAAATTTCTTCAGTCAAACTTGGTTTTGAAGAAATATTGACAATAGCAATTGATTAACAAATCAATAAACTTTAATAATTATTGATATAAATAAACCTGGCAGCTCTGTTTTGTTAACCACACTAAGAAAATAAATATACATTTTGAATTAATTGCAGCTCCAAAATCCATTTATCTGGCAGATTGCCGTGTTGAAATTCCAAATTTTGGTAAATTTCTTCAATCAAACAGGGTTTTAAAGATGCATTGACACTAGCAATTGATTAACAAATCAATAAACTTGAATATTTATTGATATAAATAAGCCTGGCAGCTCTGTTTTGTTAACCACACTAAGAAAATAAATATAAATTTAGAATTAATTCTTAAGAATTATGAATATTTCCAGCTCCAAAATCCATTTATCTGGCAGATTGCCGTGTTGAAATGCCAAATTTTGGTAAATTTCTTCAGTCAAACTTGGTTTTGAAGAAATATTGACAATAGCAATTGATTAACAAATCAATAAACTTGAATAATTATTGATATAAATAAGCCTGGCAGCTCTGTTTTGTTAAGCACACTAAGAAAATAAATATAAATTTTGAATTAATTCCAGCTCCAAAATCCATTTATCTGGCAGATTGCCGTGTTGAAATGCCAAATTTTGGTAAATTTCTTCAGTCAAACAGGGTTTTGAAGATACATTGACACTAGCAATTGATTAACAAATCAATAAACTTGAATAATTATTGATATAAATAAGCCTGGCAGCTCTGTTTTGTTAACCACACTAAGAAAATAAATATAAATTTTGAATTAATTCCAGCTCCAAAATCCATTTATCTTGCAGATTGCCGTGTTGAAATGCCAAATTTTGGTAAATTTCTTCAGTCAAACAGGGTTTTGAAGAAACATTGACACAAGCAATTGATTAACAAATCAATAAACTTTAATAATTATTGATATAAATAAACCTGGCAGCTCTGTTTTGTTAAGCACACTAAGAAAATAAATATAAATTTTGAATTAATTCCAGCTCCAAAATCCATTTATCTGGCAGATTGCCGTGTTGAAATGCCAAATTTTGGTAAATTTCTTCAGTCAAACAGGGTTTTGAAGATACATTGACACTAGCAATTGATTAACAAATCAATAAACTTGAATAATTATTGATATAATTAAGCCTGGCAGCTCTGTTTTGTTAACCACACTAAGAAAATAAATATAAATTTTGAATTAATTCCAGCTCCAAAATCCATTTATCTTGCAGATTGCCGTGTTGAAATGCCAAATTTTGGTAAATTTCTTCAGTCAAACAGGGTTTTGAAGAAACATTGACACAAGCAATTGATTAACAAATCAATAAACTTTAATAATTATTGATATAAATAAACCTGGCAGCTCTGTTTTGTTAACCACACTAAGAAAATAAATATAAATTTTGAATTAATTGCAGCTCCAAAATCCTTTATCTGGCAGATTGCCGTGTTGAAATGCCAAATTTTGGTAAATTTCTTCAGTCAAACAGGGTTTTGAAGATACATTGACACTAGCAATTGATTAACAAATCAATAAACTTGAATAATTAACGATAAAAATAAGCCTGGCAGCTCTGTTTTGTTAATCACACTAAGAAAATAAATATAAATTTTGAATTAATTCCAGCTCCAAAATCCATTTATCTGGCAGATTGCCGTGTTGAAATGCCAAATTTTGGTAAATTTCTTCAATCAACAGGGTTTTAAAGATGCATTGACACTAGCAATTGATTAACAAATCAATAAACTTGAATAATTATTGCTATAAATAAGCCTGGCAGCTCTGTTTTGTTAACCACACTAAGAAAAAAAATATATATTTTGAATTAATTCCAGCTCCAAAATCCATTTATCTGTCAGATTGCCGTGTTGAAATGCCAAATTTTGGTAAATTTCTTCAATCAAACAGGGTTTTGAAGATACATTGACACTAGCAATTGATTAACAAATCAATAAACTTGATTAATTAATGATATAAATAAGCCTGGCAGCTCTGTTTTTTTAACTACACTAAGAAAATAAATATAAATTTTGAATTAATTCCAGCTCCAAAATCCATTTATCTTGCAAGATTGCCGTGTTGAAATGCCAAATTTTGGTAAATTTCTTCAATCAACAGGGTTTTAAAGATGCATTGACACTAGCAATTGATTAACAAATCAATAAACTTGAATATTTATTGATATAAATAAGCCTGGCAGCTCTGTTTTGTTAACCACACTAGGAAAATAAATATAAATTTTAAATTAATTCCAGCTCCAAAATCCATTTATCTGGCAGATTGCCGTGTTGAAATGCCAAATTTTTGGTAAATTTCTTCAATCAAACAGGGTTTTGAAGATACATTGACACTAGCAATTGATTAACAAATCAATAAACTTGATTAATTAATGATATAAATAAGCCTGGCAGCTCTGTTTTTTTAACTACACTAAGAAAATAAATATAAATTTTGAATTAATTCCAGCTCCAAAATCCATTTATCTTGCAAGATTGCCGTGTTGAAATGCCAAATTTTGGTAAATTTCTTCAGTCAAACAGGGTTTTGAAGAAACATTGACACAAGCAATTGATTAACAAATCAATAAACTTTAATAATTATTGATATAAATAAACCTGGCAGCTCTGTTTTGTTAACCACACTAAGAAAATAAATATAAATTTTGAATTAATTGCAGCTCCAAAATCCTTTATCTGGCAGATTGCCGTGTTGAAATTCCAAATTTTGGTAAATTTCTTCAGTCAAACGGGGTTTTGAAGATACATTGACACTAGCAATTGATTAACAAATAAATAAACTTGATTAATTAATGATATAAATAAGCCTGGCAGCTCTGTTTTTTTAACTACACTAAGAAAATAAATATAAATTTTGAATTAATTCCAGCTCCAAAATCCATTTATCTGGCAGATTGCCGTGTTGAAATGCCAAATTTTGGTAAATTTCTTCAATCAAACAGGGTTTTGAAGATACATTGACACTAGCAATTGATTAACAAATCAATAAACTTGATTAATTAATGATATAAATAAGCCTGGCAGCTCTGTTTTTTTAACTACACTAAGAAAATAAATATAAATTTTGAATTAATTCCAGCTCCAAAATCCATTTATCTTGCAAGATTGCCGTGTTGAAATGCCAAATTTTGGTAAATTTCTTCAGTCAAACAGGGTTTTGAAGAAACATTGACACAAGCAATTGATTAACAAATCAATAAACTTTAATAATTATTGATATAAATAAACCTGGCAGCTCTGTTTTGTTAACCACACTAAGAAAATAAATATAAATTTTGAACTAATTCCAGCTCCAAAATCCATTTATCTGGCAGATTGCCGTGTTGAAATGCCAAATTTTGGTAAATTTCTTCAATCAACAGGGTTTTAAAGATGCATTGACACTAGCAATTGATTAACAAATCAATAAACTTGAATATTTATTGATATAAATAAGCCTGGCAGCTCTGTTTTGTTAACCACACTAGGAAAATAAATATAAATTTTAAATTAATTCCAGCTCCAAAATCCATTTATCTGGCAGATTGCCGTGTTGAAATGCCAAATTTTGGTAAATTTCTTCAATCAAACAGGGTTTTGAAGATACATTGACACTAGCAATTGATTAACAAATCAATAAACTTGATTAATTAATGATATAAATAAGCCTGGCAGCTCTGTTTTTTTAACTACACTAAGAAAATAAATATAAATTTTGAATTAATTCCAGCTCCAAAATCCATTTATCTTGCAAGATTGCCGTGTTGAAATGCCAAATTTTGGTAAATTTCTTCAGTCAAACAGGGTTTTGAAGAAACATTGACACAAGCAATTGATTAACAAATCAATAAACTTTAATAATTATTGATATAAATAAACCTGGCAGCTCTGTTTTGTTAACCACACTAAGAAAATAAATATAAATTTTGAATTAATTGCAGCTCCAAAATCCTTTATCTGGCAGATTGCCGTGTTGAAATTCCAAATTTTGGTAAATTTCTTCAGTCAAACGGGGTTTTGAAGATACATTGACACTAGCAATTGATTAACAAATAAATAAACTTGATTAATTAATGATATTAATAAGCCTGGCAGCTCTGTTTTTTTAACTACACTAAGAAAATAAATATAAATTTTGAATTAATTCCAGCTCCAAAATCCATTTATCTTGCAAGATTGCCGTGTTGAAATGCCAAATTTTGGTAAATTTCTTCAGTCAAACAGGGTTTTGAAGAAACATTGACACAAGCAATTGATTAACAAATCAATAAACTTGAATATATATTGATATAAATAAGCCTGGCAGCTCTGTTTTGTTAACCACACTAAGAAAATAAATATAAATTTTGAATTAATTCCAGCTCCAAAATCAATTTATCTAGCAGATTGCCATGTTGAAATGACAAATTTTGGTAAATTTCTTCAGTCAAACAGGATTTTGAAGATACATTGACACTAGCAATTGATAACAAATCAATAAACTTGAATAATTATTCATATAAATAAGCCTGGCAGCTCTGTTTTGTTAACCACACTAAGAAAATAAATATAAATTTTGATTTAATTCCAGCTCCAAAATCCATTTATCTGGCAGATTGCCGTGTTGAAATGCCAAATTTTGGTAAATTTCTTCAGTCAAACAGGGTTTTGAAGATACATTGACACTAGCAATTGATTAACAAATCAATAAACTTGAATATTTATTGATATAAATAAGCCTGGCAGCTCTGTTTTGTTAACCACACTAAGAAAATAAATATAAATTTTGAATTAATTCCAGCTCCAAAATACATATATCTGGCAGATTGCCGTGTTAAAATGCCAAATTTTGGTAAATTTCTTCAGTCAAACAGGGTTTTGAAGATACATTGACACTAGCAATTGATTAACAAATCAATAAACTTGAATAATTATTGATATAAATAAGCCTGGCAGCTCTGTTTTGTTAACCACAATAAGAAAATAAATATATATTTTGAATTAATTCCAGCTCCAAAATCCATTTATCTGGCAGATTGCCGTGTTGAAATGCCAAATTTTGGTAAATTTCTTCAATCAAACAGGGTTTTGAAGATACATTGACACTAGCAATTGATTAACAAATCAATAAACTTGATTAATTAATGATATAAATAAGCCTGGCAGCTCTGTTTTTTTAACTACACTAAGAAAATAAATATAAATTTTGAATTAATTCCAGCTCCAAAATCCATTTATCTTGCAAGATTGCCGTGTTGAAATGCCAAATTTTGGTAAATTTCTTCAGTCAAACAGGGTTTTGAAGAAACATTGACACAAGCAATTGATTAACAAATCAATAAACTTTAATAATTATTGATATAAATAAACCTGGCAGCTCTGTTTTGTTAACCACACTAAGAAAATAAATATAAATTTTGAACTAATTCCAGCTCCAAAATCCATTTATCTGGCAGATTGCCGTGTTGAAATGCCAAATTTTGGTAAATTTCTTCAATCAACAGGGTTTTAAAGATGCATTGACACTAGCAATTGATTAACAAATCAATAAACTTGAATATTTATTGATATAAATAAGCCTGGCAGCTCTGTTTTGTTAACCACACTAGGAAAATAAATATAAATTTTAAATTAATTCCAGCTCCAAAATCCATTTATCTGGCAGATTGCCGTGTTGAAATGCCAAATTTTGGTAAATTTCTTCAATCAAACAGGGTTTTGAAGATACATTGACACTAGCAATTGATTAACAAATCAATAAACTTGATTAATTAATGATATAAATAAGCCTGGCAGCTCTGTTTTTTTAACTACACTAAGAAAATAAATATAAATTTTGAATTAATTCCAGCTCCAAAATCCATTTATCTTGCAAGATTGCCGTGTTGAAATGCCAAATTTTGGTAAATTTCTTCAGTCAAACAGGGTTTTGAAGAAACATTGACACAAGTAATTGATTAACAAATCAATAAACTTTAATAATTATTGATATAAATAAACCTGGCAGCTCTGTTTTGTTAACCACACTAAGAAAATAAATATAAATTTTGAATTAATTGCAGCTCCAAAATCCTTTATCTGGCAGATTGCCGTGTTGAAATTCCAAATTTTGGTAAATTTCTTCAGTCAAACGGGGTTTTGAAGATACATTGACACTAGCAATTGATTAACAAATAAATAAACTTGATTAATTAATGATATTAATAAGCCTGGCAGCTCTGTTTTTTTAACTACACTAAGAAAATAAATATAAATTTTGAATTAATTCCAGCTCCAAAATCCATTTATCTTGCAAGATTGCCGTGTTGAAATGCCAAATTTTGGTAAATTTCTTCAGTCAAACAGGGTTTTGAAGAAACATTGACACAAGCAATTGATTAACAAATCAATAAACTTTAATAATTATTGATATAAATAAACCTGGCAGCTCTGTTTTGTTAACCACACTAAGAAAATAAATATAAATTTTGAATTAATTGCAGCTCCAAAATCCTTTATCTGGCAGATTGCCGTGTTGAAATTCCAAATTTTGGTAAATTTCTTCAGTCAAACAGGGTTTTAAAGATGCATTGACACTAGCAATTGATTAACAAATCAATAAACTTGAATATTTATTGATATAAATAAGCCTGGCAGCTCTGTTTTGTTAACCACACTAAGAAAATAAATATAAATTTAGAATTAATTCTTAAGAATTATGAATATTTCCAGCTCCAAAATCCATTTATCTGGCAGATTGCCGTGTTGAAATGCCAAATTTTGGTAAATTTCTTCAGTCAAACTTGGTTTTGAAGAAATATTGACAATAGCAATTGATTAACAAATCAATAAACTTGAATAATTATTGATATAAATAAGCCTGGCAGCTCTGTTTTGTTAAGCACACTAAGAAAATAAATATAAATTTTGAATTAATTCCAGCTCCAAAATCCATTTATCTGGCAGATTGCCGTGTTGAAATTCCAAATTTTGGTAAATTTCTTCAGTCAAACGGGGTTTTGAAGATACATTGACACTAGCAATTGATTAACAAATAAATAAACTTGATTAATTAATGATATAAATAAGCCTGGCAGCTCTGTTTTTTTAACTACACTAAGAAAATAAATATAAATTTTGAATTAATTCAAGCTCCAAAATCCATTTATCTTGCAAGATTGCCGTGTTGAAATGCCAAATTTTGGTAAATTTCTTCAGTCAAACAGGGTTTTGAAGAAACATTGACACAAGCAATTGATTAACAAATCAATAAACTTTAATAATTATTGATATAAATAAACCTGGCAGCTCTGTTTTGTTAACCACACTAAGAAAATAAATATAAATTTTGAATTAATTGCAGCTCCAAAATCCTTTATCTGGCAGATTGCCGTGTTGAAATTCCAAATTTTGGTAAATTTCTTCAGTCAAACGGGGTTTTGAAGATACATTGACACTAGCAATTGATTAACAAATAAATAAACTTGATTAATTAATGATATAAATAAGCCTGGCAGCTCTGTTTTTTTAACTACACTAAGAAAATAAATATAAATTTTGAATTAATTCCAGCTCCAAAATCCATTTATCTTGCAAGATTGCCGTGTTGAAATGCCAAATTTTGGTAAATTTCTTCAGTCAAACAGGGTTTTGAAGAAACATTGACACAAGCAATTGATTAACAAATCAATAAACTTTAATAATTATTGATATAAATAAACCTGGCAGCTCTGTTTTGTTAACCACACTAAGAAAATAAATATAAATTTTGAACTAATTCCAGCTCCAAAATCCATTTATCTGGCAGATTGCCGTGTTGAAATGCCAAATTTTGGTAAATTTCTTCAATCAACAGGGTTTTAAAGATGCATTGACACTAGCAATTGATTAACAAATCAATAAACTTGAATATTTATTGATATAAATAAGCCTGGCAGCTCTGTTTTGTTAACCACACTAGGAAAATAAATATAAATTTTAAATTAATTCCAGCTCCAAAATCCATTTATCTGGCAGATTGCCGTGTTGAAATGCCAAATTTTGGTAAATTTCTTCAATCAAACAGGGTTTTGAAGATACATTGACACTAGCAATTGATTAACAAATCAATAAACTTGATTAATTAATGATATAAATAAGCCTGGCAGCTCTGTTTTTTTAACTACACTAAGAAAATAAATATAAATTTTGAATTAATTCCAGCTCCAAAATCCATTTATCTTGCAAGATTGCCGTGTTGAAATGCCAAATTTTGGTAAATTTCTTCAGTCAAACAGGGTTTTGAAGAAACATTGACACAAGCAATTGATTAACAAATCAATAAACTTTAATAATTATTGATATAAATAAACCTGGCAGCTCTGTTTTGTTAACCACACTAAGAAAATAAATATAAATTTTGAATTAATTGCAGCTCCAAAATCCTTTATCTGGCAGATTGCCGTGTTGAAATTCCAAATTTTGGTAAATTTCTTCAGTCAAACGGGGTTTTGAAGATACATTGACACTAGCAATTGATTAACAAATAAATAAACTTGATTAATTAATGATATAAATAAGCCTGGCAGCTCTGTTTTTTTAACTACACTAAGAAAATAAATATAAATTTTGAATTAATTCCAGCTCCAAAATCCATTTATCTTGCAAGATTGCCGTGTTGAAATGCCAAATTTTGGTAAATTTCTTCAGTCAAACAGGGTTTTGAAGAAACATTGACACAAGCAATTGATTAACAAATCAATAAACTTTAATAATTATTGATATAAATAAACCTGGCAGCTCTGTTTTGTTAACCACACTAAGAAAATAAATATAAATTTTGAATTAATTGCAGCTCCAAAATCCTTTATCTGGCAGATTGCCGTGTTGAAATTCCAAATTTTGGTAAATTTCTTCAGTCAAACAGGGTTTTAAAGATGCATTGACACTAGCAATTGATTAACAAATCAATAAACTTGAATATTTATTGATATAAATAAGCCTGGCAGCTCTGTTTTGTTAACCACACTAAGAAAATAAATATAAATTTAGAATTAATTCTTAAGAATTATGAATATTTCCAGCTCCAAAATCCATTTATCTGGCAGATTGCCGTGTTGAAATGCCAAATTTTGGTAAATTTCTTCAGTCAAACTTGGTTTTGAAGAAATATTGACAATAGCAATTGATTAACAAATCAATAAACTTGAATAATTATTGATATAAATAAGCCTGGCAGCTCTGTTTTGTTAAGCACACTAAGAAAATAAATATAAATTTTGAATTAATTCCAGCTCCAAAATCCATTTATCTGGCAGATTGCCGTGTTGAAATGCCAAATTTTGGTAAATTTCTTCAGTCAAACGGGGTTTTGAAGATACATTGACACTAGCAATTGATTAACAAATCAATAAACTTGAATAATTATTGATATAAATAAGCCTGGCAGCTCTGTTTTGTTAATCACACTAAGAAAATAAATATAAATTTTGAATTAATTCCAGCTCCAAAATCCATTTAAATGGCAGATTGCCGTGTTGAAATGCCAAATTTTGGTAAATTTCTTCAGTCAAACGGGGTTTTGAAGATACATTGACACTAGCAATTGATTAACAAATCAATAAACTTGAATAATTATTGATATAAATAAACCTGGCAGCTCTGTTTTGTTAACCACACTAAGAAAATAAATATAAATTTTGAATTAATTGCAGCTCCAAAATCCTTTATCTGGCAGATTGCCGTGTTGAAATTCCAAATTTTGGTAAATTTCTTCAGTCAAACAGGGTTTTGAAGAAACATTGACACAAGCAATTGATTAACAAATCAATAAACTTTAATAATTATTGATATAAATAAACCTGGCAGCTCTGTTTTGTTAACCACACTAAGAAAATAAATATAAATTTTGAATTAATTGCAGCTCCAAAATCCTTTATCTGGCAGATTGCCGTGTTGAAATTCCAAATTTTGGTAAATTTCTTCAGTCAAACAGGGTTTTAAAGATGCATTGACACTAGCAATTGATTAACAAATCAATAAACTTGAATATTTATTGATATAAATAAGCCTGGCAGCTCTGTTTTGTTAACCACACTAAGAAAATAAATATAAATTTAGAATTAATTCTTAAGAATTATGAATATTTCCAGCTCCAAAATCCATTTATCTGGCAGATTGCCGTGTTGAAATGCCAAATTTTGGTAAATTTCTTCAGTCAAACTTGGTTTTGAAGAAATATTGACAATAGCAATTGATTAACAAATCAATAAACTTGAATAATTATTGATATAAATAAGCCTGGCAGCTCTGTTTTGTTAAGCACACTAAGAAAATAAATATAAATTTTGAATTAATTCCAGCTCCAAAATCCATTTATCTGGCAGATTGCCGTGTTGAAATTCCAAATTTTGGTAAATTTCTTCAGTCAAACGGGGTTTTGAAGATACATTGACACTAGCAATTGATTAACAAATAAATAAACTTGATTAATTAATGATATAAATAAGCCTGGCAGCTCTGTTTTTTTAACTACACTAAGAAAATAAATATAAATTTTGAATTAATTCCAGCTCCAAAATCCATTTATCTTGCAAGATTGCCGTGTTGAAATGCCAAATTTTGGTAAATTTCTTCAGTCAAACAGGGTTTTGAAGAAACATTGACACAAGCAATTGATTAACAAATCAATAAACTTTAATAATTATTGATATAAATAAACCTGGCAGCTCTGTTTTGTTAACCACACTAAGAAAATAAATATAAATTTTGAATTAATTGCAGCTCCAAAATCCTTTATCTGGCAGATTGCCGTGTTGAAATTCCAAATTTTGGTAAATTTCTTCAGTCAAACGGGGTTTTGAAGATACATTGACACTAGCAATTGATTAACAAATAAATAAACTTGATTAATTAATGATATAAATAAGCCTGGCAGCTCTGTTTTTTTAATTACACTAAGAAAATAAATATAAATTTTGAATTAATTCCAGCTCCAAAATCCATTTATCTTGCAAGATTGCCGTGTTGAAATGCCAAATTTTGGTAAATTTCTTCAGTCAAACAGGGTTTTGAAGAAACATTGACACAAGCAATTGATTAACAAATCAATAAACTTTAATAATTATTGATATAAATAAACCTGGCAGCTCTGTTTTGTTAACCACACTAGGAAAATAAATATAAATTTTAAATTAATTCCAGCTCCAAAATCCATTTATCTGGCAGATTGCCGTGTTGAAATGCCAAATTTTGGTAAATTTCTTCAATCAAACAGGGTTTTGAAGATACATTGACACTAGCAATTGATTAACAAATCAATAAACTTGATTAATTAATGATATAAATAAGCCTGGCAGCTCTGTTTTTTTAACTACACTAAGAAAATAAATATAAATTTTGAATTAATTCCAGCTCCAAAATCCATTTATCTTGCAAGATTGCCGTGTTGAAATGCCAAATTTTGGTAAATTTCTTCAGTCAAACAGGGTTTTGAAGAAACATTGACACAAGCAATTGATTAACAAATCAATAAACTTTAATAATTATTGATATAAATAAACCTGGCAGCTCTGTTTTGTTAACCACACTAAGAAAATAAATATAAATTTTGAATTAATTGCAGCTCCAAAATCCTTTATCTGGCAGATTGCCGTGTTGAAATTCCAAATTTTGGTAAATTTCTTCAGTCAAACGGGGTTTTGAAGATACATTGACACTAGCAATTGATTAACAAATAAATAAACTTGATTAATTAATGATATAAATAAGCCTGGCAGCTCTGTTTTTTTAACTACACTAAGAAAATAAATATAAATTTTGAATTAATTCCAGCTCCAAAATCCATTTATCTTGCAAGATTGCCGTGTTGAAATGCCAAATTTTGGTAAATTTCTTCAGTCAAACAGGGTTTTGAAGAAACATTGACACAAGCAATTGATTAACAAATCAATAAACTTTAATAATTATTGATATAAATAAACCTGGCAGCTCTGTTTTGTTAACCACACTAAGAAAATAAATATAAATTTTGAATTAATTGCAGCTCCAAAATCCTTTATCTGGCAGATTGCCGTGTTGAAATTCCAAATTTTGGTAAATTTCTTCAGTCAAACAGGGTTTTAAAGATGCATTGACACTAGCAATTGATTAACAAATCAATAAACTTGAATATTTATTGATATAAATAAGCCTGGCAGCTCTGTTTTGTTAACCACACTAAGAAAATAAATATAAATTTAGAATTAATTCTTAAGAATTATGAATATTTCCAGCTCCAAAATCCATTTATCTGGCAGATTGCCGTGTTGAAATGCCAAATTTTGGTAAATTTCTTCAGTCAAACTTGGTTTTGAAGAAATATTGACAATAGCAATTGATTAACAAATCAATAAACTTGAATAATTATTGATATAAATAAGCCTGGCAGCTCTGTTTTGTTAAGCACACTAAGAAAATAAATATAAATTTTGAATTAATTCCAGCTCCAAAATCCATTTATCTGGCAGATTGCCGTGTTGAAATGCCAAATTTTGGTAAATTTCTTCAGTCAAACGGGGTTTTGAAGATACATTGACACTAGCAATTGATTAACAAATCAATAAACTTGAATAATTATTGATATAAATAAGCCTGGCAGCTCTGTTTTGTTAATCACACTAAGAAAATAAATATAAATTTTGAATTAATTCCAGCTCCAAAATCCATTTAAATGGCAGATTGCCGTGTTGAAATGCCAAATTTTGGTAAATTTCTTCAGTCAAACGGGGTTTTGAAGATACATTGACACTAGCAATTGATTAACAAATCAATAAACTTGAATAATTATTGATATAAATAAGCCTGGCAGCTCTGTTTTTTTAACTACACTAAGAAAATAAATATAAATTTTGAATTAATTCCAGCTCCAAAATCCATTTATCTTGCAGATTGCCGTGTTGAAATGCCAAATTTTGGTAAATTTCTTCAGTCAAACAGGGTTTTGAAGAAACATTGACACAAGCAATTGATTAACAAATCAATAAACTTGAATAATTATTGATATAAATAAGCCTGGCAGCTCTGTTTTGTTAACCACACTAAGAAAATAAATATAAATTTTGAATTAATTCCAGCTCCAAAATCCATTTATCTGGCAGATTGCCGTGTTGAAATGCCAAATTTTGGTAAATTTCTTCAATCAAACAGGGTTTTGAAGATACATTGACACTAGCAATTGATTAACAAATCAATAAACTTGATTAATTAATGATATAAATAAGCCTGGCAGCTCTGTTTTTTTAACTACACTAAGAAAATAAATATAAATTTTGAATTAATTCCAGCTCCAAAATCCATTTATCTGGCAGATTGCCGTGTTGAAATGCCAAATTTTGGTAAATTTCTTCAATCAAACAGGGTTTTGAAGATACATTGACACTAGCAATTGATTAACAAATCAATAAACTTGATTAATTAATGATATAAATAAGCCTGGCAGCTCTGTTTTGTTAACCACACTAAGAAAATAAATATAAATTTTGAATTAATTCCAGCTCCAAAATCCATTTATCTGGCAGATTGCCGTGTTGAAATGCCAAATTTTGGTAAATTTCTTCAGTCAAACAGGGTTTTGAAGATACATTGACACTAGCAATTGATTAACAAATCAATAAACTTGAATAATTATTGATATAAATAAGCCTGGCAGCTCTGTTTTGTTAACCACACTAAGAAAATAAATATAAATTTTGAATTAATACCAGCTCCAAAATCCATTTATCTGGCAGATTGCCGTGTTGAAATGCCAAATTTTGGTAAATTTCTTCAATCAACAGGGTTTTAAAGATGCATTGACACTAGCAATTGATTAACAAATCAATAAACTTGAATATTTATTGATATAAATAAGCCTGGCAGCTCTGTTTTGTTAACCACACTAGGAAAATAAATCAAATCAAATCAAAATCAAAAATCAAGCTTTATTTATTATTTATGTATATTATACGTAGTTGTTGGGCTAAGTCACGTTGTGACTTGTGAGCCCTTTATCTAGTTTAGTTTACAAATTTCACATTTATGCATATAAATAAAACACAAAATTAAAATTAACAAAAAAAACAAATAAAACAAAACTAGAGCAACCGTTATTTAAAAAATATTTTAAATTAAGTTATATTTATTTTCAAAAATAATCATTTAATAGAAACATTTTTAGCTTTTTCTTGAATAAATGTTCTTTTTCATTTACATTTATGGTTCCTACTACAGTATTAAATAGAGTTATACCGCTATACATCATTGAAGTTATCTTTTTACTCGTCTTACAATGGGGAATAATGCAAAGATTGTTAGATCTAGTATTTATTTGTTTTATATTGATATTTACAATTTTTTTTTTACCGTGATAGTCGTTATATAAAAATATAAGTGAGAGGAATTTATAAAGTTGGTGGACATTTAAAATTTTGTTTTTCGAAAATAAACTTTTAGTATGCGATAAAAAAGGTACATTGTTTATAGTTCGTATTGCACGTTTTTGTAATATTTTCAATCTATTGATATTTTGTTCTGTTGTGTTACCCCAAATGCAGTAGCCGTAGCATAATTTTGAATAGAATAGCGCATAGTAAACTTCTTTTAATATTTTTTGGCTCATTATGTTCTTACAACGATACATGATACCACATATTCTCCTCAAGTATTTACATAAGTCATCGACGTGTTGGTTCCAGCTTAAATATTCATCAAATATGACTCCGAGGTATTTGTATGTCTTTACTCTATTTATTTTTTTGTTAGCTATGTATAGTTCACCAGCACTACTTATATCTTTACCGCGATTTTTAAATATAATGTATTCCGTTTTGTCTAAATTTAGGGATAGGTTATTTTTTTTTAACCATTTATTAATTTCTTCTAGAATTAAATTGGTTTTATGTACAACATAGTTGACGCATTTCCCCCCCATCAGTAGTAAAGTGTCGTCTGCATATAGATAGAGTCCCTCTTGTATTATGCCGGTTAAATCGTTTATATACAAGTTAAACAATATGGGCGAAATTACTGAACCCTGCGGGCAACCACTACGTAATGTTTTTACGTCAGATATCTTTCCATTGACTCTCGTATAACATTCCCTATTCTCTAGGTAGCTTTCTAACCAGTTGCTTGCTAGACCTCTAACGCCCATATCGTATAATTTATTTATTAAATTTTTATGAGGAATCGAATCGAATGCTTTTTTCAGATCTAAAAAAATTCCAATACATATTTCACTTTCATCTAAAAATCCCATAATTCGGTCATACGCCCCACATATTGCATTTAAAGTCCCCATACCGGCGCGAAAACCGTATTGGGAGTCAGATAATAGATTGTGTTTTTTAGTAAATGAAGTTAGTCGGTTGTTGAAAGACTTATCGAATATTTTAGCGATAAATGAGAGTATTGAGATAGGCCGGTAATTTTTACAATTGGTAGATTCACCTTTTTTATAGATTGGAATAATAAGGGTCTTCTTTAGGTGCTCTGGATATTTTCCAGTACTAAAGGATAAGTTTATTAAGTACACTAGAGGGATTAAGAGGTATGGTAATATGAATTTCATGGCTTTTGTGTTTAGTCCATCAAGGCCACCAGTGGAATTATTAGGTATGCTTAAAGAAATATCAAGAAGTTCGGTGTTCGTTACGGGATATAATAACATTGTATGTGGATTGTTAACACTTTTTTCCGTATCAGAATTTTGGGTATTAGTTGGGACCTCTTTAGTAAAAAACTCGTTTAGATTATTCGGGGAAATTGGTATTTCATTTTCGTTTTTCTCATTGCGGTTCATTAAAAAATTCATCGTAGTCCATTTTTCTTTCATAGTTTTACTATCTTTTAGTTTTTTAGAGTAGTATATATTGCGGGCATTTCTTATTTTGTTATTTACTGTATTTCGAAATGTAACATATTTTTTTATATTTATAGAAGAGGGGAACCGTTTGGACAACTTTTGAAGTTTATGTTTCTCCCTTAGTAGGTTTCTGATGTCATTTGTTAGCCAGGAATCCGTTTTTTTGGTTATGTATTTGATCTCACAGCATTTCTCATATACTCTTGTAATTATTGTCTCGAAATAATTATATGCCTCGTTTATATCGTTTTTGAGATATAAGGATGACCAGTTAATCTCAGAGACATGAATAGCAAGTTTATTTAAATTATTTTTACTTAAGTTTCTTATTTGCGTTGTCTTATTAATAATTCGTTTTTTTACACTCGGGAGATAAATTGGGAGGTGGTCGCTAACATCAATATCCAAAACTTCCGCTTTAACTTTATAATTTATAAAAATGTTATCTATACAGCTCCCAGACATTTTTCTTGTGACTTCGTTTACATTTCGATTGAGGTTGAAACTGCAAAATAAGTCTTGAATTGCGGTTGAGCAAGGGGAAGTTTTTAAAAAGTCAATATTAAAATCTCCAGCAATAATAACTTTATTTTTGACATTATTTTTAAACACATTTAATATCATTTGTTCGCAGGTTTTTAAAAAAATATTGAAGTCTGATTTATGTGGTTTATAGATGATAATGTAAATGTCTCCCGTTTCAGTCATTTTAATTCCATAACTTTCTATATGTAGATTAAAATTGCACATTTCTTGTAATATGACAATTTGAGTAGAAATTTTATAGTAGAACCCTACTCCACCTCCTATTCTATCTCCAATACCGCAGAATCTGTATCCAGGGTGGTAGTAAGCAGTATCATTTCTGAACCAGGTTTCTGTTAAGGCAAATATTTCCGGGGTAATTTTTAAATGATTTAGATTTTCGTAAAGTGTAGGGAAATTATGATGTGCGCTACGTAAATTTGCATATACAACACTCATAAAACGGATTTTTAGTAAAAATTGAATGATATATTTTTAGTAAGATTATTTCAATTCCACCTCGTTAGTTAGATCATTAAAAATATAAGTTCTGGATTCTATTTCGATAGTAAAATTTGACTTAAATTTACCCTGCCCTTTGCCATGCTCTTTTAAATATTGTCTTAAGAAATATCTCGCTTTTTCCTGTTTAGGAGTAAAATCCGGTGATATATATATTTTTGAGCCTGTTAGTCTATATCCTTGTTTTAGAATATTAATTTTCATTTGGGGGTCATCTAGTTTAATAACAACTTTCCTAGTCTGACCTTCTCTAACTACCCCCCTTCTATATACTTGGTAGGGTTTTAATTGAATTGTAAACCCTATGACATCATTAAATATATTATTGACTAAATCGACTAACTTAACTCTGTCTTCTCCAGAAGACTCCGTCAAACCAGCTATAACAAGATTTCCCTTTCTATTTTCCGCTTCGAGATAGTTGATACGATTCATTAAATCAAGGTCACTTTTACTTCTTTCAGACATAGCTTTTTGATGCGATTCAGTAAGATTATCAAATTCAAATTTTAAGTTGTCAATTTCCTCTACCTTAGATTCAATAACAGATAACCGTTTTGTATGGTCATTAACGGTAAGTATTAAGTTATTCATTTTTTGGTTAGTACATTGAACAGACTTATTAAGATCATCTACTTTAGCGATTAATACTTGGGAAGATTCGGTAAAGCTCTTTTGTAGTTCCAATTTATTGTTACGAAGTTCATTAAGCACTTTTTTTAAATCGGATTGATCAGTCATTGTGAGTTATATTTAAGAGTTAAATTCAAGAGGTATTGAATAAAATTTTGGCGTTATAATTTATGGTCGGTTGTAGGAAGAGATTGAAGAAAATACGCCGAATTAGGAGTGGTCAATAGATACTGTCAGGTTTTAAATCAGGCGTAGAGTTGGCAACGACCTATTAAGAAGACTGAATTTGTAGAGTGTACGCCGTTCGGGCGCCGGGTTAGCGGTAAGTATTTTTTAAGCGGGAAGTTATTATTTTTTTCGTTTTATTTTTTATTTTTACAAGACGCACAACACGGTATTCCGGCACTTTGATGATACGAGGTAAAAATTTTTTTGTTTAAGCGCGGTAAATAGTTACGGAGTGGTGAAATTGGTAAGGACTTGCAAAGTATTTTAGGAGGAATAACGTACTTATCTTCTATGTAACGATGACTGAACAGAGACTGGAGCGAGAGAAGACGTCGATCCAAGCGCAACGAGACAATTGTGAGTGAGAATGATGTTGCGGCGGTCGGGTTAGCGGTAAGTATTTTTTAAGCGGGAAGTTATTATTTTTTTCGTTTTATTTTTTATTTTTACAAGACGCACAACACGGTATTCCGGCACTTTGATGATACGAGGTAAAAAATTTTGCGTTTAAGCGCGGTAAATAGTTACGGAGTGGTGAAATTGGTAAGGACTTGCATTTCAACACGGCAATCTGCCAGATAAATGGATTTTGGAGCTGGAATTAATTCAAAATTTATATTTATTTTCTTAGTGTGATTAACAAAACAGAGCTGCCAGGCTTATTTTTATCAATAATTATTCAAGTTTATTGATTTGTTAATCAATTGCTAGTGTCAATGTATCTTCAAAACCCTGTTTGACTGAAGAAATTTACCAAAATTTGGAATTTCAACACGGCAATCTGCCAGATAAAGGATTTTGGAGCTGCAATTAATTCAAAATTTATATTTATTTTCTTAGTGTGGTTAACAAAACAGAGCTGCCAGGTTTATTTATATCAATAATTATTAAAGTTTATTGATTTGTTAATCAATTGCTTGTGTCAATGTTTCTTCAAAACCCTGTTTGACTGAAGAAATTTACCAAAATTTGGCATTTCAACACGGCAATCTGCAAGATAAATGGATTTTGGAGCTGGAATTAATTCAAAATTTATATTTATTTTCTTAGTGTAGTTAAAAAAACAGAGCTGCCAGGCTTATTTATATCATTAATTAATCAAGTTTATTGATTTGTTAATCAATTGCTAGTGTCAATGTATCTTCAAAACCCTGTTTGATTGGAGAAATTTACCAAAATTTGGCATTTCAACACGGCAATCTGCCAGATAAATGGATTTTGGAGCTGGTATTAATTCAAAATTTATATTTATTTTCTTAGTGTGCTTAACAAAACAGAGATGCCAGGCTTATTTATATCAATAATTATTCAAGTTTATTGATTAATTAATTCAAAAGTAGTAGTGCTGGTGAACTATACATAGCTAACAAAAAAATAAATAGAGTAAAGACATACAAATACCTCGGAGTCATATTTGATGAATATTTAAGCTGGAACCAACACGTCGATGACTTATGTAAATACTTGAGGAGAATATGTGGTATCATGTATCGTTGTAAGAACATAATGAGCCAAAAAATATTAAAAGAAGTTTACTATGCGCTATTCTATTCAAAATTATGCTACGGCTACTGCATTTGGGGTAACACAACAGAACAAAATATCAATAGATTGAAAATATTACAAAAACGTGCAATACGAACTATAAACAATGTACCTTTTTTATCGCATACTAAAAGTTTATTTTCGAAAAACAAAATTTTAAATGTCCACCAACTTTATAAATTCCTCTCACTTATATTTTTATATAACGACTATCACGGTAAAAAAAAAATTGTAAATATCAATATAAAACAAATAAATACTAGATCTAACAATCTTTGCATTATTCCCCATTGTAAGACGAGTAAAAAGATAACTTCAATGATGTATAGCGGTATAACTCTATTTAATACTGTAGTAGGAACCATAAATGTAAATGAAAAAGAACATTTATTCAAGAAAAAGCTAAAAATGTTTCTATTAAATGATTATTTTTGAAAATAAATATAACTTAATTTAAAATATTTTTTAAATAACGGTTGCTCTAGTTTTGTTTTATTTGTTTTTTTTTGTTAATTTTAATTTTGTGTTTTATTTATATGCATAAATGTGAAATTTGTAAACTAAACTAGATAAAGGGCTCACAAGTCACAACGTGACTTAGCCCAACAACTACGTATAATATACATAAATAATAAATAAAGCTTGATTTTTGATTTGATTTGATTTTGAATTTTGGTAAATTTCTTCAATCAAACAGGGCTTTAAAGATGCATTGACACTAGCAATTGATTAACAAATCAATAAACTTGAATAATTATTGATATAAACAACCCTGGCAGCTTTGTTTTGTTAACCACACTAAGAAAATAAATATAAATTTTGAATTAATTCCAGCTCCGAAATCCTTTATCTGGCAGATTGTCGTGTTGAAATGCCAAATTTTGGTAAATTTCTTCAATCAAACAGGGTTTTGAAGATACATTGACACTAGCAATTGATTAACAAATCAATAAACTTGAATAATTATTGATATAAATAAGCCTGGCAGCTCTGTTTTGTTAACCACACTAAGAAAATAAATATAAATTTTGAATTAATTCCAGCTCCAAAATCCATTTATCTGGCAGATTGCCGTGTTGAAATTCCAAATTTTGGTAAATTTCTTCAGTCAAACTTGGTTTTGAAGAAATATTGACAATAGCAATTGATTAACAAATCAATAAACTTGAATAATTATTGATATAAATAAGCCTGGCAGCTCTGTTTTGTTAACCACACTAAGAAAATAAATATAAATTTTGAATTAATTCCAGCTCCAAAATCCATTTATCTGGCAGATTGCCGTGTTGAAATTCCAAATTTAGGTAAATTTCTTCCATCAAACAGGGTTTTGAAGAAATATTGACAATAGCAATTGATTAACAAATCAATAAACTTGAATAATTATTGATATAAATAAGCTTGGCAGCTCTGTTTTGTTAACCACACTAAGAAAATAAATATAAATTTAGAATTAATTCTTAAGAATTATGAATATTTCCAGCTCCAAAATCCATTTATCTGGCAGATTGCGGTGTTGAAATGCCAAATTTTGGTAAATTTCTTCAGTCAAACTTGGTTTTGAAGAAATATTGACAATAGCAATTGATTAACAAATCAATAAACTTGAATAATTATTGATATAAATAAGCTTGGCAGCTCTGTTTTGTTAACTACTCTAAGAAAATAAATATAAATTTTGATTAATTCCAGCTCCAAAATCCATTTATCTTGCAGATTGCCGTGTTGAAATGCCAAATTTTGGTAAATTTCTTCAGTCAAACAGGGTTTTGAAGAAACATTGACACAAGCAATTGATTCACAAATCAATAAACTTGAATAATTATTGATATAAATAAACCTGGCAGCTCTGTTTTGTTAACCACACTAAGAAAATAAATATAAATTTTGAATTAATTCCAGCTCCGAAATCCTTTATCTGGCAGATTGCCGTGTTGAAATGCCAAATTTTGGTAAATTTCTTCAGTCAAACAGGGTTTTGAAGATACATTGACACTAGCAATTGATTAACAAATCAATAAACTTGAATAATTATTGATATAAATAAGCCTGGCAGCTCTGTTTTGTTAACCACACTAAGAAAATAAATATAAATTTTGAATTAATTCCAGCTCCAAAATCCATTTATCTGGCAGATTGCCGTGTTGAAATTCCAAATTTAGGTAAATTTCTTCCATCAAACAGGGTTTTAAAGATGCATTGACACTAGCAATTGATTAACAAATCAATAAACTTGAATAATTATTGATATAAATAAGCCTGGCAGCTATGTTTTGTTAACCACACTAAGAAAATAAATATAAATTTTGAATTAATTCCAGCTCCAAAATCCATTTATCTGGCAGATTGCCGTGTTGAAATGCCAAATTTAGGTAAATTTCTTCAGTCAAACTTGGTTTTGAAGAAATATTGACAATAGCAATTGATTAACAAATCAATAAACTTGAATTATTATTGATATAAATAAGCCTGGAAGCTCTGTTTTGTTAAGCACACTAAGAAAATAAATATAAATTTTTAATTAATTCCAGCTCCAAAATCCATTTATCTGGCAGATTGCCGTGTTGAAATGCCAAATTTTGGTAAATTTCTTCAATCAAACAGGGTTTTGAAGATACATTGACACTAGCAATTGATTAACAAATCAATAAACTTGATTTATTATTGATATTAATAAGCCTGGCAGCTCTGTTTTGTTAACTACACTAAGAAAATAAATATAAATTTTGAATTAATTTTAGCTCCAAAATCCATTTATCTTGCAGATTGCCGTGTTGAAATGCCAAATTTTGATAAATTTTCTTCAGTCAAACAGGGTTTTGAAGATACATTGACACTAGCAATTGATTAACAAATCAATAAACTTGAATAATTATTGATAAAAATAAGCCTGGCAGCTCTGTTTTGTTAATCACACTAAGAAAATAAATATAAATTTTGAATTAATTCCAGCTCCAAAATCCATTTATCTGGCAGATTGCCGTGTTGAAATGCCAAATTTTGGTAAATTTCTTCAATCAACAGGGTTTTAAAGATGCATTGACACTAGCAATTGATTAACAAATCAATAAACTTGAATTATTATTGATATAAATAAGCCTGGCAGCTCTGTTTTGTTAAGCACACTAAGAAAATAAATATAAATTTTTAATTAATTCCAGCTCCAAAATCCATTTATCTGGCAGATTGCCGTGTTGAAATGCCAAATTTTGGTAAATTTCTTCAATCAAACAGGGTTTTGAAGATACATTGACACTAGCAATTGATTAACAAATCAATAAACTTGATTAATTATTGATATAAATAAGCCTGGCAGCTCTGTTTTGTTAACTACACTAAGAAAATAAATATAAATTTTGAATTAATTTTAGCTCCAAAATCCATTTATCTTGCAGATTGCCGTGTTGAAATGCCAAATTTTGATAAATTTTCTTCAGTCAAACAGGGTTTTGAAGATACATTGACACTAGCAATTGATTAACAAATCAATAAACTTGAATAATTATTGATAAAAATAAGCCTGGCAGCTCTGTTTTGTTAATCACACTAAGAAAATAAATATAAATTTTGAATTAATTCCAGCTCCAAAATCCATTTATCTGGCAGATTGCCGTGTTGAAATGCCAAATTTTGGTAACTTTCTTCAATCAACAGGGTTTTAAAGATGCATTGACACTAGCAATTGATTAACAAATCAATAAACTTGAATAATTATTGATATAAATAAGCCTGGTAGCTCTGTTTTGTTAACCACACTAAGAAAATAAATATAAATTTTGAATTAATTCCAGCTCCAAAATCCATTTATCTGTCAGATTGCCGTGTTGAAATGCCAAATTTTGGTAAATTTCTTCAGTCAAACTTGGTTTTGAAGAAATATTGACAATAGCAATTGATTAACAAATCAATAAACTTGAATAATTATTGATATAAATAAGCCTGGCAGCTCTGTTTTGTTAAGCACACTAAGAAAATAAATATAAATTTTGAATTAATTCCAGCTCCAAAATCCATTTATCTGGCAGATTGCCGTGTTGAAATGCCAAATTTTGGTAAATTTCTTCAGTCAAACGGGGTTTTGAAGATACATTGACACTAGCAATTGATTAACAAATCAATAAACTTGAATAATTATTGATATAAATAAGCCTGGCAGCTCTGTTTTGTTAATCACACTAAGAAAATAAATATAAATTTTGAATTAATTCCAGCTCCAAAATCCATTTATCTGGCAGATTGCCGTGTTGAAATGCCAAATTTTGGTAAATTTCTTCAGTCAAACAGGGTTTTGAAGATACATTGACACTAGCAATTGATTAACAAATCAATAAACTTTAATAATTATTGATATAAATAAGCCTGGCAGCTCTGTTTTGTTAACCACACTAAGAAAATAAATATAAATTTTGAATTAATACCAGCTCCAAAATCCATTTATCTGGCAGATTGCCGTGTTGAAATGCCAAATTTTGGTAAATTTCTTCAATCAACAGGGTTTTAAAGATGCATTGACACTAGCAATTGATTAACAAATCAATAAACTTGAATATTTATTGATATAAATAAGCCTGGCAGCTCTGTTTTGTTAACCACACTAGGAAAATAAATATAAATTTTGAATTAATTCCAGCTCCAAAATCCATTTATCTGGCAGATTGCCGTGTTGAAATGCCAAATTTTGGTAAATTTCTTCAATCAAACAAGGTTTTGAAGATACATTGACACTAGCAATTGATTAACAAATCAATAAACTTGATTAATTAATGATATAAATAAGCCTGGCAGCTCTGTTTTTTTAACTACACTAAGAAAATAAATATAAATTTTGAATTAATTCCAGCTCCAAAATCCATTTATCTTGCAGATTGCCGTGTTGAAATGCCAAATTTTGGTAAATTTCTTCAGTCAAACAGGGTTTTGAAGAAACATTGACACAAGCAATTGATTAACAAATCAATAAACTTTAATAATTATTGATATAAATAAACCTGGCAGCTCTGTTTTGTTAACCACACTAAGAAAATAAATATAAATTTTGAATTAATTGCAGCTCCAAAATCCTTTATCTGGCAGATTGCCGTGTTGAAATTCCAAATTTTGGTAAATTTCTTCAGTCAAACAGGGTTTTGAAGATACATTGACACTAGCAATTGATTAACAAATCAATAAACTTGAATAATTATTGATAAAAATAAGCCTGGCAGCTCTGTTTTGTTAATCACACTAAGAAAATAAATATAAATTTTGAATTAATTCCAGCTCCAAAATCCATTTATCTGGCAGATTGCCGTGTTGAAATGCCAAATTTTGGTAAATTTCTTCAATCAACAGGGTTTTAAAGATGCATTGACACTAGCAATTGATTAACAAATCAATAAACTTGAATAATTATTGATATAAATAAGCCTGGCAGTTCTGTTTTGTTAACCACACTAAGAAAATAAATATAAATTTTGAATTAATTCCAGCTCCAAAATCCATTTATCTGTCAGATTGCCGTGTTGAAATGCCAAATTTTGGTAAATTTCTTCAATCAAACAGGGTTTTGAAGATACATTGACACTAGCAATTGATTAACAAATCAATAAACTTGATTAATTAATGATATAAATAAGCCTGGCAGCTCTGTTTTGTTAACCACACTAAGAAAATAAATATAAATTTTGAATTAATTCCAGCTCCAAAATCCATTTATCTGTCAGATTGCCGTGTTGAAATGCCAAATTTTGGTAAATTTCTTCAATCAAACAGGGTTTTGAAGATACATTGACACTAGCAATTGATTAACAAATCAATAAACTTGAATAATTATTGATATAAATAAGCCTGGCAGTTCTGTTTTGTTAACCACACTAAGAAAATAAATATAAATTTTGAATTAATTCCAGCTCCAAAATCCATTTATCTGGCAGATTGCCGTGTTGAAATGCCAAATTTTGGTAAATTTCTTCAATCAACAGGGTTTTAAAGATGCATTGACACTAGCAATTGATTAACAAATCAATAAACTTGAATATTTATTGATATAAATAAGCCTGGCAGCTCTGTTTTGTTAACCACACTAGGAAAATAAATATAAATTTTGAATTAATTCCAGCTCCAAAATCCATTTATCTGGCAGATTGCCGTGTTGAAATGCCAAATTTTGGTAAATTTCTTCAGTCAAACAGGGTTTTGAAGAAACATTGACACAAGCAATTGATTAACAAATCAATAAACTTTAATAATTATTGATATAAATAAACCTGGCAGCTCTGTTTTGTTAACCACACTAAGAAAATAAATATAAATTTTGAATTAATTGCAGCTCCAAAATCCTTTATCTGGCAGATTGCCGTGTTGAAATTCCAAATTTTGGTAAATTTCTTCAGTCAAACAGGGTTTTGAAGATACATTGACACTAGCAATTGATTAACAAATCAATAAACTTGAATAATTATTGATAAAAATAAGCCTGGCAGCTCTGTTTTGTTGATCACACTAAGAAAATAAATATAAATTTTGAATTAATTCCAGCTCCAAAATCCATTTATCTGTCAGATTGCCGTGTTGAAATGCCAAATTTTGGTAAATTTCTTCAATCAAACAGAGTTTTGAAGATACATTGACACTAGCAATTGATTAACAAATCAATAAACTTGATTAATTAATGATATAAATAAGCCTGGCAGCTCTGTTTTGTTAACCACACTAAGAAAATAAATATAAATTTTGAACTAATTCCAGCTCCAAAATCCATTTATCTGGCAGATTGCCGTGTTGAAATGCCAAATTTTGGTAAATTTCTTCAATCAACAGGGTTTTAAAGATGCATTGACACTAGCAATTGATTAACAAATCAATCAACTTGAATATTTATTGATATAAATAAGCCTGGCAGCTCTGTTTTGTTAACCACACTAGGAAAATAAATATTAAATTTGAATTAATTCCAGCTCCAAAATCCATTTATCTGGCAGATTGCCGTGTTGAAATGCCAAATTTTGGTAAATTTCTTCAATCAAACAGGGTTTTGTAGATACATTGACACTAGCAATTGATTAACAAATCAATGAACTTGATTAATTAATGATATAAATAAGCCTGGCAGCTCTGTTTTTTTAACTACACTAAGAAAATAAATATAAATTTTGAATTAATTCCAGCTCCAAAATCCATTTATCTGGCAGATTGCCGTGTTGAAATGCCAAATTTTGGTAAATTTCTTCAGTCAAACAGGGTTTTGAAGATACATTGACACTAGCAATTGATTAACAAATCAATAAACTTGAATAATTATTGATATAAATAAGCCTGGCAGCTCTGTTTTGTTAACCACACTAAAAAAATAAATATAAATTTTGAATTAATACCAGCTCCAAAATCCATTTATCTGGCAGATTGCCGTGTTGAAATGCCAAATTTTGGTAAATTTCTTCAATCAAACAGGGTTTTGTAGATACATTGACACTAGCAATTGATTAACAAATCAATAAACTTGATTAATTAATGATATAAATAAGCCTGGCAGCTCTGTTTTTTTAACTACACTAAGAAAATAAATATAAATTTTGAATTAATTCCAGCTCCAAAATCCATTTATCTGGCAGATTGCCGTGTTGAAATGCCAAATTTTGGTAAATTTCTTCAGTCAAACAGGGTTTTGAAGATACATTGACACTAGCAATTGATTAACAAATCAATAAACTTGAATAATTATTGATATAAATAAGCCTGGCAGCTCTGTTTTGTTAACCACACTAGGAAAATAAATATAAATTTTGAATTAATTCCAGCTCAAAAATCCATTTATCTGGAAGATTGTCGTGTTGAAATGCCAAATTTTGGTAAATTTCTTCAATCAAACAGGGCTTTAAAGATGCATTGACACTAGCAATTGATTAACAAATCAATAAACTTGAATAATTATTGATAAAAACAACCCTGGCAGCTCTGTTTTGTTAACCACACTAAGAAAATAAATATAAATTTTGAATTAATTCCAGCTCCAAAATCCATTTATCTGGCAGATTGTCGTGTTGAAATGCCAAATTTTGGTAAATTTCTTCAATCAACAGGGTTTTAAAGATGCATTGACACTAGCAATTGATTAACAAATCAATAAACTTGAATATTTATTGATATAAATAAGCCTGGCAGCTCTGTTTTGTTAACCACACTAAGAAAATAAATATAAATTTTGAATTAATACCAGCTCCAAAATCCATTTATCTTGCAGATTGCCGTGTTGAAATGCCAAATTTTGGTAAATTTCTTCAGTCAAACAGGGTTTTGAAGAAACATTGACACAAGCAATTGATTAACAAATCAATAAACTTTAATAATTATTGATATAAATAAACCTGGCAGCTCTGTTTTGTTAACCACACTAAGAAAATAAATATAAATTTTGAATTAATTGCAGCTCCAAAATCCTTTATCTGGCAGATTGCCGTGTTGAAATTCCAAATTTTGGTAAATTTCTTCAGTCAAACAGGGTTTTGAAGATACATTGACACTAGCAATTGATTAACAAATCAATAAACTTGAATAATTATTGATAAAAATAAGCCTGGCAGCTCTGTTTTGTTGATCACACTAAGAAAATAAATATAAATTTTGAATTAATTCCAGCTCCAAAATCCATTTATCTGTCAGATTGCCGTGTTGAAATGCCAAATTTTGGTAAATTTCTTCAATCAAACAGGGTTTTGAAGATACATTGACACTAGCAATTGATTAACAAATCAATAAACTTGATTAATTAATGATATAAATAAGCCTGGCAGCTCTGTTTTGTTAACCACACTAAGAAAATAAATATAAATTTTGAACTAATTCCAGCTCCAAAATCCATTTATCTGGCAGATTGCCGTGTTGAAATGCCAAATTTTGGTAAATTTCTTCAATCAACAGGGTTTTAAAGATGCATTGACACTAGCAATTGATTAACAAATCAATAAACTTGAATATTTATTGATATAAATAAGCCTGGCAGCTCTGTTTTGTTAACCACACTAGGAAAATAAATATTAAATTTGAATTAATTCCAGCTCCAAAATCCATTTATCTGGCAGATTGCCGTGTTGAAATGCCAAATTTTGGTAAATTTCTTCAATCAAACAGGGTTTTGTAGATACATTGACACTAGCAATTGATTAACAAATCAATAAACTTGATTAATTAATGATATAAATAAGCCTGGCAGCTCTGTTTTTTTAACTACACTAAGAAAATAAATATAAATTTTGAATTAATTCCAGCTCCAAAATCCATTTATCTGGCAGATTGCCGTGTTGAAATGCCAAATTTTGGTAAATTTCTTCAGTCAAACAGGGTTTTGAAGATACATTGACACTAGCAATTGATTAACAAATCAATAAACTTGAATAATTATTGATAAAAATAAGCCTGGCAGCTCTGTTTTGTTGATCACACTAAGAAAATAAATATAAATTTTGAATTAATTCCAGCTCCAAAATCCATTTATCTGTCAGATTGCCGTGTTGAAATGCCAAATTTTGGTAAATTTCTTCAATCAAACAGGGTTTTGAAGATACATTGACACTAGCAATTGATTAACAAATCAATAAACTTGATTAATTAATGATATAAATAAGCCTGGCAGCTCTGTTTTGTTAACCACACTAAGAAAATAAATATAAATTTTGAACTAATTCCAGCTCCAAAATCCATTTATCTGGCAGATTGCCGTGTTGAAATGCCAAATTTTGGTAAATTTCTTCAATCAACAGGGTTTTAAAGATGCATTGACACTAGCAATTGATTAACAAATCAATAAACTTGAATATTTATTGATATAAATAAGCCTGGCAGCTCTGTTTTGTTAACCACACTAGGAAAATAAATATTAAATTTGAATTAATTCCAGCTCCAAAATCCATTTATCTGGCAGATTGCCGTGTTGAAATGCCAAATTTTGGTAAATTTCTTCAGTCAAACAGGGTTTTGAAGATACATTGACACTAGCAATTGATTAACAAATCAATAAACTTTAATAATTATTGATATAAATAAGCCTGGCAGCTCTGTTTTGTTAACCACACTAGGAAAATAAATATAAATTTTGAATTAATTCCAGCTCCAAAATCCATTTATCTGGCAGATTGTCGTGTTGAAATGCCAAATTTTGGTAAATTTCTTCAATCAAACAGGGCTTTAAAGATGCATTGACACTAGCAATTGATTAACAAATCAATAAACTTGAATAATTATTGATAAAAACAACCCTGGCAGCTCTGTTTTGTTAACCACACTAAGAAAATAAATATAAATTTTGAATTAATTCCAGCTCCAAAATCCATTTATCTGGCAGATTGTCGTGTTGAAATGCCAAATTTTGGTAAATTTCTTCAATCAAACAGGGTTTTGAAGATACATTGACACTAGCAATTGATTAACAAATCAATAAACTTGAATAATTATTGATATAAATAAGCCTGGCAGCTCTGTTTTGTTAACCACACTAAGAAAATAAATATAAATTTAGAATTAATTCTTAAGAATTATGAATATTTCCAGCTCCAAAATCCATTTATCTGGCAGATTGCGGTGTTGAAATGCCAAATTTTGGTAAATTTCTTCAGTCAAACTTGGTTTTGAAGAAATATTGACAATAGCAATTGATTAACAAATCAATAAACTTGAATAATTATTGATATAAATAAGCTTGGCAGCTCTGTTTTGTTAACCACACTAAGAAAATAAATATAAATTTTGAATTAATTCTTAAGAATTATGAATATTTCCAGCTCCAAAATCCATTTATCAGGCAGATTGCCGTGTTGAAATGCCAAATTTTGATAAATTTTCTTCAGTCAAACAGGGTTTTGAAGATACATTGACACTTGCAATTGATTAACAAATCAATAAACTTGATTAATTATTGATATAAATAAGGCTGGCAGCTCTGTTTTGTTAACTACTCTAAGAAAATAAATATAAATTTTGATTAATTCCAGCTCTAAAATCCATTTATCTTGCAGATTGCCGTGTTGAAATGCCAAATTTTGGTAAATTTCTTCAGTCAAACAGGGTTTTGAAGAAACATTGACACAAGCAATTGATTCACAAATCAATAAACTTGAATAATTATTGATATAAATAAACCTGGCAGCTCTGTTTTGTTAACCACACTAAGAAAATAAATATAAATTTTGAATTAATTCCAGCTCCGAAATCCTTTATCTGGCAGATTGCCGTGTTGAAATGCCGAATTTTGGTAAATTTCTTCAGTCAAACAGGGTTTTGAAGATACATTGACACTAGCAATTGATTAACAAATCAATAAACTTGAATAATTATTGATATAAATAAGCCTGGCAGCTCTGTTTTGTTAACCACACTAAGAAAATAAATATAAATTTTGAATTAATTCCAGCTCCAAAATCCATTTATCTGGCAGATTGCCGTGTTGAAATTCCAAATTTAGGTAAATTTCTTCCATCAAACAGGGTTTTAAAGATGCATTGACACTAGCAATTGATTAACAAATCAATAAACTTGAATAATTATTGATAAAAATAAGCCTGGCAGCTCTGTTTTGTTAATCACACTAAGAAAATAAATATAAATTTTGAATTAATTCCAGCTCCAAAATCCATTTATCTGGCAGATTGCCGTGTTGAAATGCCAAATTTTGGTAAATTTCTTCAAACAAACAGGGCTTTAAAGATGCATTGACACTAGCAATTGATTAACAAATCAATAAACTTGAATAATTATTGATATAAACAACCCTGGCAGCTCTGTTTTGTTAACCACACTAAGAAAATAAATATAAATTTTGAATTAATTCCAGCTCCAAAATCCATTTATCTGGCAGATTGCCGTGTTGAAATTCCAAATTTAGGTAAATTTCTTCAGTCAAACTTGGTTTTGAAGAAATATTGACAATAGCAATTGATTAACAAATCAATAAACTTGAATTATTATTGATATAAATAAGCCTGGCAGCTCTGTTTTGTTAAGCACACTAAGAAAATAAATATAAATTTTTAATTAATTCCAGCTCCAAAATCCATTTATCTGGCAGATTGCCGTGTTGAAATGCCAAATTTTGGTAAATTTCTTCAATCAAACAGGGTTTTGAAGATACATTGACACTAGCAATTGATTAACAAATCAATAAACTTGATTAATTATTGATATAAATAAGCCTGGCAGCTCTGTTTTGTTAACTACACTAAGAAAATAAATATAAATTTTGAATTAATTTTAGCTCCAAAATCCATTTATCTTGCAGATTGCCGTGTTGAAATGCCAAATTTTGATAAATTTTCTTCAGTCAAACAGGGTTTTGAAGATACATTGACACTAGCAATTGATTAACAAATCAATAAACTTGAATAATTATTGATAAAAATAAGCCTGGCAGCTCTGTTTTGTTAATCACACTAAGAAAATAAATATAAATTTTGAATTAATTCCAGCTCCAAAATCCATTTATCTGGCAGATTGCCGTGTTGAAATGCCAAATTTTGGTAAATTTCTTCAATCAACAGGGTTTTAAAGATGCATTGACACTAGCAATTGATTAACAAATCAATTAACTTGAATATTTATTGATATAAATAAGCCTGGCAGCTCTGTTTTGTTAACCACACTAGGAAAATAAATATAAATTTTGAATTAATTCCAGCTCCAAAATCCATTTATCTGGCAGATTGTCGTGTTGAAATGCCAAATTTTGGTAAATTTCTTCAATCAAACAGGGTTTTGAAGATACATTGACACTAGCAATTGATTAACAAATCAATAAACTTGAATAATTATTGATATAAACAACCCTGGCAGCTCTGTTTTGTTAACCACACTAAGAAAATAAATATAAATTTTGAATTAATTCCAGCTCCAAAATCCATTTATCTGGCAGATTGCCGTGTTGAAATTCCAAATTTAGGTAAATTTCTTCAGTCAAACTTGGTTTTGAAGAAATATTGACAATAGCAATTGATTAACAAATCAATAAACTTGAATTATTATTGATATAAATAAGCCTGGCAGCTCTGTTTTGTTAAGCACACTAAGAAAATAAATATAAATTTTTAATTAATTCCAGCTCCAAAATCCATTTATCTGGCAGATTGCCGTGTTGAAATGCCAAATTTTGGTAAATTTCTTCAATCAAACAGGGTTTTGAAGATACATTGACACTAGCAATTGATTAACAAATCAATAAACTTGATTAATTATTGATATAAATAAGCCTGGCAGCTCTGTTTTGTTAACTACACTAAGAAAATAAATATAAATTTTGAATTAATTTTAGCTCCAAAATCCATTTAACTTGCAGATTGCCGTGTTGAAATGCCAAATTTTGATAAATTTTCTTCAGTCAAACAGGGTTTTGAAGATACATTGACACTAGCAATTGATTAACAAATCAATAAACTTGAATAATTATTGATAAAAATAAGCCTGGCAGCTCTGTTTTGTTAATCACACTAAGAAAATAAATATAAATTTTGAATTAATTCCAGCTCCAAAATCCATTTATCTGGCAGATTGCCGTGTTGAAATGCCAAATTTTGGTAAATTTCTTCAAACAAACAGGGCTTTAAAGATGCATTGACACTAGCAATTGATTAACAAATCAATAAACTTGAATAATTATTGATATAAACAACCCTGGCAGCTCTGTTTTGTTAACCACACTAAGAAAATAAATATAAATTTTGAATTAATTCCAGCTCCAAAATCCATTTATCTGGCAGATTGCCGTGTTGAAATTCCAAATTTAGGTAAATTTCTTCAGTCAAACTTGGTTTTGAAGAAATATTGACAATAGCAATTGATTAACAAATCAATAAACTTGAATTATTATTGATATAAATAAGCCTGGCAGCTCTGTTTTGTTAAGCACACTAAGAAAATAAATATAAATTTTTAATTAATTCCAGCTCCAAAATCCATTTATCTGGCAGATTGCCGTGTTGAAATGCCAAATTTTGGTAAATTTCTTCAATCAAACAGGGTTTTGAAGATACATTGACACTAGCAATTGATTAACAAATCAATAAACTTGATTAATTATTGATATAAATAAGCCTGGCAGCTCTGTTTTGTTAACTACACTAAGAAAATAAATATAAATTTTGAATTAATTTTAGCTCCAAAATCCATTTATCTTGCAGATTGCCGTGTTGAAATGCCAAATTTTGATAAATTTTCTTCAGTCAAACAGGGTTTTGAAGATACATTGACACTAGCAATTGATTAACAAATCAATAAACTTGAATAATTATTGATAAAAATAAGCCTGGCAGCTCTGTTTTGTTAATCACACTAAGAAAATAAATATAAATTTTGAATTAATTCCAGCTCCAAAATCCATTTATCTGGCAGATTGCCGTGTTGAAATGCCAAATTTTGGTAAATTTCTTCAATCAACAGGGTTTTAAAGATGCATTGACACTAGCAATTGATTAACAAATCAATTAACTTGAATATTTATTGATATAAATAAGCCTGGCAGCTCTGTTTTGTTAACCACACTAGGAAAATAAATATAAATTTTGAATTAATTCCAGCTCCAAAATCCATTTATCTGGCAGATTGTCGTGTTGAAATGCCAAATTTTGGTAAATTTCTTCAATCAAACAGGGTTTTGAAGATACATTGACACTAGCAATTGATTAACAAATCAATAAACTTGAATAATTATTGATATAAACAACCCTGGCAGCTCTGTTTTGTTAACCACACTAAGAAAATAAATATAAATTTTGAATTAATTCCAGCTCCAAAATCCATTTATCTGGCAGATTGCCGTGTTGAAATTCCAAATTTAGGTAAATTTCTTCAGTCAAACTTGGTTTTGAAGAAATATTGACAATAGCAATTGATTAACAAATCAATAAACTTGAATTATTATTGATATAAATAAGCCTGGCAGCTCTGTTTTGTTAAGCACACTAAGAAAATAAATATAAATTTTTAATTAATTCCAGCTCCAAAATCCATTTATCTGGCAGATTGCCGTGTTGAAATGCCAAATTTTGGTAAATTTCTTTAATCAAACAGGGTTTTGAAGATACATTGACACTAGCAATTGATTAACAAATCAATAAACTTGATTAATTATTGATATAAATAAGCCTGGCAGCTCTGTTTTGTTAACTACACTAAGAAAATAAATATAAATTTTGAATTAATTTTAGCTCCAAAATCCATTTATCTTGCAGATTGCCGTGTTGAAATGCCAAATTTTGATAAATTTTCTTCAGTCAAACAGGGTTTTGAAGATACATTGACACTAGCAATTGATTAACAAATCAATAAACTTGAATAATTATTGATAAAAATAAGCCTGGCAGCTCTGTTTTGTTAATCACACTAAGAAAATAAATATAAATTTTGAATTAATTCCAGCTCCAAAATCCATTTATCTGGCAGATTGCCGTGTTGAAATGCCAAATTTTGGTAAATTTCTTCAAACAAACAGGGCTTTAAAGATGCATTGACACTAGCAATTGATTAACAAATCAATAAACTTGAATAATTATTGATATAAACAACCCTGGCAGCTCTGTTTTGTTAACCACACTAAGAAAATAAATATAAATTTTGAATTAATTCCAGCTCCAAAATCCATTTATCTGGCAGATTGCCGTGTTGAAATTCCAAATTTAGGTAAATTTCTTCAGTCAAACTTGGTTTTGAAGAAATATTGACAATAGCAATTGATTAACAAATCAATAAACTTGAATTATTATTGATATAAATAAGCCTGGCAGCTCTGTTTTGTTAAGCACACTAAGAAAATAAATATAAATTTTTAATTAATTCCAGCTCCAAAATCCATTTATCTGGCAGATTGCCGTGTTGAAATGCCAAATTTTGGTAAATTTCTTCAATCAAACAGGGTTTTGAAGATACATTGACACTAGCAATTGATTAACAAATCAATAAACTTGATTAATTATTGATATAAATAAGCCTGGCAGCTCTGTTTTGTTAACTACACTAAGAAAATAAATATAAATTTTGAATTAATTTTAGCTCCAAAATCCATTTATCTTGCAGATTGCCGTGTTGAAATGCCAAATTTTGATAAATTTTCTTCAGTCAAACAGGGTTTTGAAGATACATTGACACTAGCAATTGATTAACAAATCAATAAACTTGAATAATTATTGATAAAAATGAGCCTGGCAGCTCTGTTTTGTTAATCACACTAAGAAAATAAATATAAATTTTGAATTAATTCCAGCTCCAAAATCCATTTATCTGGCAGATTGCCGTGTTGAAATGCCAAATTTTGGTAAATTTCTTCAATCAACAGGGTTTTAAAGATGCATTGACACTAGCAATTGATTAACAAATCAATTAACTTGAATATTTATTGATATAAATAAGCCTGGCAGCTCTGTTTTGTTAACCACACTAGGAAAATAAATATAAATTTTGAATTAATTCCAGCTCCAAAATCCATTTATCTGGCAGATTGTCGTGTTGAAATGCCAAATTTTGGTAAATTTCTTCAATCAAACAGGGTTTTGAAGATACATTGACACTAGCAATTGATTAACAAATCAATAAACTTGAATAATTATTGATATAAATAAGCCTGGCAGCTCTGTTTTGTTAACCACACTAAGAAAATAAATATAAATTTTGAATTAATTCCAGCTCCAAAATCCATTTATCTGGCAGATTGCCGTGTTGAAATTCCAAATTTAGGTAAATTTCTTCAGTCAAACTTGGTTTTGAAGAAATATTGACAATAGCAATTGATTAACAAATCAATAAACTTGAATTATTATTGATATAAATAAGCCTGGCAGCTCTGTTTTGTTAAGCACACTAAGAAAATAAATATAAATTTTTAATTAATTCCAGCTCCAAAATCCATTTATCTGGCAGATTGCCGTGTTGAAATGCCAAATTTTGGTAAATTTCTTCAATCAAACAGGGTTTTGAAGATACATTGACACTAGCAATTGATTAACAAATCAATAAACTTGATTAATTATTGATATAAATAAGCCTGGCAGCTCTGTTTTGTTAACTACACTAAGAAAATAAATATAAATTTTGAATTAATTTTAGCTCCAAAATCCATTTATCTTGCAGATTGCCGTGTTGAAATGCCAAATTTTGATAAATTTTCTTCAGTCAAACAGGGTTTTGAAGATACATTGACACTAGCAATTGATTAACAAATCAATAAACTTGAATAATTATTGATAAAAATAAGCCTGGCAGCTCTGTTTTGTTAATCACACTAAGAAAATAAATATAAATTTTGAATTAATTCCAGCTCCAAAATCCATTTATCTGGCAGATTGCCGTGTTGAAATGCCAAATTTTGGTAAATTTCTTCAATCAACAGGGTTTTAAAGATGCATTGACACTAGCAATTGATTAACAAATCAATTAACTTGAATATTTATTGATATAAATAAGCCTGGCAGCTCTGTTTTGTTAACCACACTAGGAAAATAAATATAAATTTTGAATTAATTCCAGCTCCAAAATCCATTTATCTGGCAGATTGTCGTGTTGAAATGCCAAATTTTGGTAAATTTCTTCAATCAAACAGGGTTTTGAAGATACATTGACACTAGCAATTGATTAACAAATCAATAAACTTGAATAATTATTGATATAAATAAGCCTGGCAGCTCTGTTTTGTTAACCACACTAAGAAAATAAATATAAATTTTGAATTAATTCCAGCTTCAAAATCCATTTATCTGTCAGATTGCCTTGTTGAAATGCCAAATTTTGGTAAATTTCTTCAGTCAAACAGGGTTTTGAAGAAACATTGACACTAGCAATTAATTAACAAATCAATAAACTTGAATAATTATTGAAATAAATAAGCTTGACAGCTCTGTTTTGTTAACCACACTAAGAAAATAAATATAAATTTAGAATTAATTCTTAAGAATTATGAATATTTCCAGCTCCAAAATCCATTTATCCGGCAGATTGCCGTGTTGAAATGCCAAATTTTGGTAAATTTCTTCAGTCAAACTTGGTTTTGAAGAAATATTGACAATAGCAATTGATTAACAAATCAATAAACTTGAATAATTATTGATATAAATAAGCTTGGCAGCTCTGTTTTGTTAACCACACTAAGAAAATAAATATAAATTTTGAATTAATTCTTAAGAATTATGAATATTTCCAGCTCCAAAATCCATTTATCAGGCAGATTGCCGTGTTGAAATGCCAAATTTTGATAAATTTTCTTCAGTCAAACAGGGTTTTGAAGATACATTGACACTTGCAATTGATTAACAAATCAATAAACTTGATTAATTATTGATATAAATAAACCTGGCAGCTCTGTTTTGTTAACTACTCTAAGAAAATAAATATAAATTTTGAATTAATTCCAGCTCCAAAATCCATTTATCTTGCAGATTGCCGTGTTGAAATGCCAAATTTTGGTAAATTTCTTCAGTCAAACAGGGTTTTGAAGAAACATTGACACAAGCAATTGATTCACAAAACAATAAACTTGAATAATTATTGATATAAATAAACCTGGCAGCTCTGTTTTGTTAACCACACTAAGAAAATAAATATAAATTTTGAATTAATTCCAGCTCCGAAATCCTTTATCTGGCAGATTGCCGTGTTGAAATGCCAAATTTGGTAAATTTCTTCAGTCAAACAGGGTTTTGAAGAAACATTGACACTAGCAATTGATTCACAAATCAATAAACTTGAATAATTATTGATATAAATAAGCCTGGCAGCTCTGTTTTGTTAACCACACTAAGAAAATAAATATAAATTTTGAATTAATTCCAGCTCCAAAATCCATTTATCTGGCAGATTGCCGTGTTGAAATTCCAAATTTAGGTAAATTTCTTCAGTCAAACTTGGTTTTGAAGAAATATTGACAATAGCAATTGATTAACAAATCAATAAACTTGAATTATTATTGATATAAATAAGCCTGGCAGCTCTGTTTTGTTAAGCACACTAAGAAAATAAATATAAATTTTTAATTAATTCCAGCTCCAAAATCCATTTATCTGGCAGATTGCCGTGTTGAAATGCCAAATTTTGGTAAATTTCTTCAATCAAACAGGGTTTTGAAGATACATTGACACTAGCAATTGATTAACAAATCAATAAACTTGATTAATTATTGATATAAATAAGCCTGGCAGCTCTGTTTTGTTAACTACACTAAGAAAATAAATATAAATTTTGAATTAATTTTAGCTCCAAAATCCATTTATCTTGCAGATTGCCGTGTTGAAATGCCAAATTTTGATAAATTTTCTTCAGTCAAACAGGGTTTTGAAGATACATTGACACTAGCAATTGATTAACAAATCAATAAACTTGAATAATTATTGATAAAAATAAGCCTGGCAGCTCTGTTTTGTTAATCACACTAAGAAAATAAATATAAATTTTGAATTAATTCCAGCTCCAAAATCCATTTATCTGGCAGATTGCCGTGTTGAAATGCCAAATTTTGGTAAATTTCTTCAATCAACAGGGTTTTAAAGATGCATTGACACTAGCAATTGATTAACAAATCAATTAACTTGAATATTTATTGATATAAATAAGCCTGGCAGCTCTGTTTTGTTAACCACACTAGGAAAATAAATATAAATTTTGAATTAATTCCAGCTCCAAAATCCATTTATCTGGCAGATTGTCGTGTTGAAATGCCAAATTTTGGTAAATTTCTTCAATCAAACAGGGTTTTGAAGATACATTGACACTAGCAATTGATTAACAAATCAATAAACTTGAATAATTATTGATATAAATAAGCCTGGCAGCTCTGTTTTGTTAACCACACTAAGAAAATAAATATAAATTTTGAATTAATTCCAGCTTCAAAATCCATTTATCTGTCAGATTGCCTTGTTGAAATGCCAAATTTTGGTAAATTTCTTCAGTCAAACAGGGTTTTGAAGAAACATTGACACTAGCAATTAATTAACAAATCAATAAACTTGAATAATTATTGAAATAAATAAGCTTGACAGCTCTGTTTTGTTAACCACACTAAGAAAATAAATATAAATTTAGAATTAATTCTTAAGAATTATGAATATTTCCAGCTCCAAAATCCATTTATCCGGCAGATTGCCGTGTTGAAATGCCAAATTTTGGTAAATTTCTTCAGTCAAACTTGGTTTTGAAGAAATATTGACAATAGCAATTGATTAACAAATCAATAAACTTGAATAATTATTGATATAAATAAGCTTGGCAGCTCTGTTTTGTTAACCACACTAAGAAAATAAATATAAATTTTGAATTAATTCTTAAGAATTATGAATATTTCCAGCTCCAAAATCCATTTATCAGGCAGATTGCCGTGTTGAAATGCCAAATTTTGATAAATTTTCTTCAGTCAAACAGGGTTTTGAAGATACATTGACACTTGCAATTGATTAACAAATCAATAAACTTGATTAATTATTGATATAAATAAACCTGGCAGCTCTGTTTTGTTAACTACTCTAAGAAAATAAATATAAATTTTGAATTAATTCCAGCTCCAAAATCCATTTATCTTGCAGATTGCCGTGTTGAAATGCCAAATTTTGGTAAATTTCTTCAGTCAAACAGGGTTTTGAAGAAACATTGACACAAGCAATTGATTCACAAAACAATAAACTTGAATAATTATTGATATAAATAAACCTGGCAGCTCTGTTTTGTTAACCACACTAAGAAAATAAATATAAATTTTGAATTAATTCCAGCTCCGAAATCCTTTATCTGGCAGATTGCCGTGTTGAAATGCCAAATTTGGTAAATTTCTTCAGTCAAACAGGGTTTTGAAGAAACATTGACACTAGCAATTGATTCACAAATCAATAAACTTGAATAATTATTGATATAAATAAGCCTGGCAGCTCTGTTTTGTTAACCACACTAAGAAAATAAATATAAATTTTGAATTAATTCCAGCTCCAAAATCCATTTATCTGGCAGATTGCCGTGTTGAAATTCCAAATTTAGGTAAATTTCTTCCATCAAACAGGGTTTTAAAGATGCATTGACACTAGCAATTGATTAACAAATCAATAAACTTGAATAATTATTGATATAAATAAGCCTGGCAGCTATGTTTTGTTAACCACACTAAGAAAATAAATATAAATTTTGAATTAATTCCAGCTCCAAAATCCATTTATCTGGCAGATTGCCGTGTTGAAATGCCAAAATTTTGGTAAATTTCTTCAATCAAACAGGGCTTTAAAGATGCATTGACACTAGCAATTGATTAACAAATCAATAAACTTGAATAATTATTGATATAAACAACCCTGGCAGCTCTGTTTTGTTAACCACACTAAGAAAATAAATATAAATTTTGAATTAATTCCAGCTCCAAAATCCATTTATCTGGCAGATTGCCGTGTTGAAATTCCAAATTTAGGTAAATTTCTTCAGTCAAACTTGGTTTTGAAGAAATATTGACAATAGCAATTGATTAACAAATCAATAAACTTGAATTATTATTGATATAAATAAGCCTGGCAGCTCTGTTTTGTTAAGCACACTAAGAAAATAAATATAAATTTTTAATTAATTCCAGCTCCAAAATCCATTTATCTGGCAGATTGCCGTGTTGAAATGCCAAATTTTGGTAAATTTCTTCAATCAAACAGGGTTTTGAAGATACATTGACACTAGCAATTGATTAACAAATCAATAAACTTGATTAATTATTGATATAAATAAGCCTGGCAGCTCTGTTTTGTTAACTACACTAAGAAAATAAATATAAATTTTGAATTAATTTTAGCTCCAAAATCCATTTATCTTGCAGATTGCCGTGTTGAAATGCCAAATTTTGATAAATTTTCTTCAGTCAAACAGGGTTTTGAAGATACATTGACACTAGCAATTGATTAACAAATCAATAAACTTGAATAATTATTGATAAAAATAAGCCTGGCAGCTCTGTTTTGTTAATCACACTAAGAAAATAAATATAAATTTTGAATTAATTCCAGCTCCAAAATCCATTTATCTGGCAGATTGCCGTGTTGAAATGCCAAATTTTGGTAAATTTCTTCAATCAACAGGGTTTTAAAGATGCATTGACACTAGCAATTGATTAACAAATCAATAAACTTGAATAATTATTGATATAAATAAGCCTGGCAGCTCTGTTTTGTTAACCACACTAAGAAAATAAATATAAATTTTGAACTAATTCCAGCTCCAAAATCCATTTATCTGGCAGATTGCCGTGTTGAAATGCCAAATTTTGGTAAATTTCTTCAATCAACAGGGTTTTAAAGATGCATTGACACTAGCAATTGATTAACAAATCAATTAACTTGAATATTTATTGATATAAATAAGCCTGGCAGCTCTGTTTTGTTAACCACACTAGGAAAATAAATATAAATTTTGAATTAATTCCAGCTCCAAAATCCATTTATCTGGCAGATTGTCGTGTTGAAATGCCAAATTTTGGTAAATTTCTTCAATCAAACAGGGTTTTGAAGATACATTGACACTAGCAATTGATTAACAAATCAATAAACTTGAATAATTATTGATATAAATAAGCCTGGCAGCTCTGTTTTGTTAACCACACTAAGAAAATAAATATAAATTTAGAATTAATTCTTAAGAATTATGAATATTTCCAGCTCCAAAATCCATTTATCTGGCAGATTGCGGTGTTGAAATGCCAAATTTTGGTAAATTTCTTCAGTCAAACTTGGTTTTGAAGAAATATTGACAATAGCAATTGATTAACAAATCAATAAACTTGAATAATTATTGATATAAATAAGCTTGGCAGCTCTGTTTTGTTAACCACACTAAGAAAATAAATATAAATTTTGAATTAATTCTTAAGAATTATGAATATTTCCAGCTCCAAAATCCATTTAATAGGCAGATTGCCGTGTTGAAATGCCAAATTTTGGTAAATTTCTTCAGTCAAACTTGGTTTTGAAGAAATATTGACAATAGCAATTGATTAACAAATCAATAAACTTGAATAATTATTGATATAAATAAGCTTGGCAGCTCTGTTTTGTTAACCACACTAAGAAAATAAATATAAATTTTGAATTAATTCTTAAGAATTATGAATATTTCCAGCTCCAAAATCCATTTATCAGGCAGATTGCCGTGTTGAAATGCCAAATTTTGGTAAATTTCTTCAGTCAAACAGGGTTTTGAAGAAACATTGACACAAGCAATTGATTCACAAATCAATAAACTTGAATAATTATTGATATAAATAAACCTGGCAGCTCTGTTTTGTTAACCTTACTAAGAAAATAAATATAAATTTTGAATTAATTCCAGCTCCGAAATCCTTTATCTGGCAGATTGCCGTGTTGAAATGCCAAATTTTGGTAAATTTCTTCAGTCAAACAGGGTTTTGAAGATACATTGACACTAGCAATTGATTAACAAATCAATAAACTTGAATAATTATTGATATAAATATGCCTGGCAGCTCTGTTTTGTTAACCACACTAAGAAAATAAATATAAATTTTGAATTAATTCCAGCTCCAAAATCCATTTATCTGGCAGATTGCCGTGTTGAAATTCCAAATTTAGGTAAATTTCTTCAATCAAACAGGGTTTTAAAGATGCATTGACACTAGCAATTGATTAACAAATCAATAAACTTGAATAATTATTGATATAAATAAGCCTGGCAGCTCTGTTTTGTTAACCACACTAAGAAAATAAATATAAATTTTGAATTAATTCCAGCTTCAAAATCCATTTATCTGTCAGATTGCCTTGTTGAAATGCCAAATTTTGGTAAATTTCTTCAGTCAAACAGGGTTTTGAAGAAACATTGACACTAGCAATTAATTAACAAATCAATAAACTTGAATAATTATTGAAATAAATAAGCTTGACAGCTCTGTTTTGTTAACCACACTAAGAAAATAAATATAAATTTAGAATTAATTCTTTAGAATTATGAATATTTCCAGCTCCAAAATCCATTTATCCGGCAGATTGCCGTGTTGAAATGCCAAATTTTGGTAAATTTCTTCAGTCAAACTTGGTTTTGAAGAAATATTGACAATAGCAATTGATTAACAAATCAATAAACTTGAATAATTATTGATATAAATAAGCTTGGCAGCTCTGTTTTGTTAACCACACTAAGAAAATAAATATAAATTTTGAATTAATTCTTAAGAATTATGAATATTTCCAGCTCCAAAATCCATTTATCAGGCAGATTGCCGTGTTGAAATGCCAAATTTTGATAAATTTTCTTCAGTCAAACAGGGTTTTGAAGATACATTGACACTAGCAATTGATTAACAAATCAATAAACTTGATTAATTATTGATATAAATAAGCCTGGCAGCTCTGTTTTGTTAACTACACTAAGAAAATAAATATAAATTTTGAATTAATTTTAGCTCCAAAATCCATTTATCTTGCAGATTGCCGTGTTGAAATGCCAAATTTTGATAAATTTTCTTCAGTCAAACAGGGTTTTGAAGATACATTGACACTAGCAATTGATTAACAAATCAATAAACTTGAATAATTATTGATAAAAATAAGCCTGGCAGCTCTGTTTTGTTAATCACACTAAGAAAATAAATATAAATTTTGAATTAATTCCAGCTCCAAAATCCATTTATCTGGCAGATTGCCGTGTTGAAATGCCAAATTTTGGTAAATTTCTTCAATCAACAGGGTTTTAAAGATGCATTGACACTAGCAATTGATTAACAAATCAATAAACTTGAATAATTATTGATATAAATAAGCCTGGCAGCTCTGTTTTGTTAACCACACTAAGAAAATAAATATAAATTTTGAACTAATTCCAGCTCCAAAATCCATTTATCTGGCAGATTGCCGTGTTGAAATGCCAAATTTTGGTAAATTTCTTCAATCAACAGGGTTTTAAAGATGCATTGACACTAGCAATTGATTAACAAATCAATTAACTTGAATATTTATTGATATAAATAAGCCTGGCAGCTCTGTTTTGTTAACCACATTAGGAAAATAAATATAAATTTTGAATTAATTCCAGCTCCAAAATCCATTTATCTGGCAGATTGTCGTGTTGAAATGCCAAATTTTGGTAAATTTCTTCAATCAAACAGGGTTTTGAAGATACATTGACACTAGCAATTGATTAACAAATCAATAAACTTGAATAATTATTGATATAAATAAGCCTGGCAGCTCTGTTTTGTTAACCACACTAAGAAAATAAATATAAATTTTGAATTAATTCTTAAGAATTATGAATATTTCCAGCTCCAAAATCCATTTAATAGGCAGATTGCCGTGTTGAAATGCCAAATTTTGGTAAATTTCTTCAGTCAAACTTGGTTTTGAAGAAATATTGACAATAGCAATTGATTAACAAATCAATAAACTTGAATAATTATTGATATAAATAAGCTTGGCAGCTCTGTTTTGTTAACCACACTAAGAAAATAAATATAAATTTTGAATTAATTCTTAAGAATTATGAATATTTCCAGCTCCAAAATCCATTTATCAGGCAGATTGCCGTGTTGAAATGCCAAATTTTGGTAAATTTCTTCAGTCAAACAGGGTTTTGAAGAAACATTGACACAAGCAATTGATTCACAAATCAATAAACTTGAATAATTATTGATATAAATAAACCTGGCAGCTCTGTTTTGTTAACCTTACTAAGAAAATAAATATAAATTTTGAATTAATTCCAGCTCCGAAATCCTTTATCTGGCAGATTGCCGTGTTGAAATGCCAAATTTTGGTAAATTTCTTCAGTCAAACAGGGTTTTGAAGATACATTGACACTAGCAATTGATTAACAAATCAATAAACTTGAATAATTATTGATATAAATAAGCCTGGCAGCTCTGTTTTGTTAACCACACTAAGAAAATAAATATAAATTTTTAATTAATTCCAGCTCCAAAATCCATTTATCTGGCAGATTGCCGTGTTGAAATTCCAAATTTAGGTAAATTTCTTCAATCAAACAGGGTTTTAAAGATGCATTGACACTAGCAATTGATTAACAAATCAATAAACTTGAATAATTATTGATATAAATAAGCCTGGCAGCTCTGTTTTGTTAACCACACTAAGAAAATAAATATAAATTTTGAATTAATTCCAGCTTCAAAATCCATTTATCTGTCAGATTGCCTTGTTGAAATGCCAAATTTTGGTAAATTTCTTCAGTCAAACAGGGTTTTGAAGAAACATTGACACTAGCAATTAATTAACAAATCAATAAACTTGAATAATTATTGAAATAAATAAGCTTGACAGCTCTGTTTTGTTAACCACACTAAGAAAATAAATATAAATTTAGAATTAATTCTTTAGAATTATGAATATTTCCAGCTCCAAAATCCATTTATCCGGCAGATTGCCGTGTTGAAATGCCAAATTTTGGTAAATTTCTTCAGTCAAACTTGGTTTTGAAGAAATATTGACAATAGCAATTGATTAACAAATCAATAAACTTGAATAATTATTGATATAAATAAGCTTGGCAGCTCTGTTTTGTTAACCACACTAAGAAAATAAATATAAATTTTGAATTAATTCTTAAGAATTATGAATATTTCCAGCTCCAAAATCCATTTATCAGGCAGATTGCCGTGTTGAAATGCCAAATTTTGATAAATTTTCTTCAGTCAAACAGGGTTTTGAAGATACATTGACACTAGCAATTGATTAACAAATCAATAAACTTGAATAATTATTGATATAAATAAGCCTGGCAGCTCTGTTTTGTTGACCACACTAAGAAAATAAATATAAATTTTGAATTAATTCCAGTTCCAAAATCCATTTATCTGGCAGATTGCCGTGTTGAAATGCCAAATTTGGTAAATTTCTTCAGTCAAACAGGGTTTTGAAGAAACATTGACACAAGCAATTGATTCACAAAACAATAAACTTGAATAATTATTGATATAAATAAACCTGGCAGCTCTGTTTTGTTAACCACACTAAGAAAATAAATATAAATTTTGAATTAATTCCAGCTCCGAAATCCTTTATCTGGCAGATTGCCGTGTTGAAATGCCAAATTTTGGTAAATTTCTTCAGTCAAACAGGGTTTTGAAGATACATTGACACTAGCAATTGATTAACAAATCAATAAACTTGAATAATTATTGATATAAATAAGCCTGGCAGCTCTGTTTTGTTAACCACACTAAGAAAATAAATATAAATTTTTAATTAATTCCAGCTCCAAAATCCATTTATCTGGCAGATTGCCGTGTTGAAATTCCAAATTTGGGTAAATTTCTTCAATCAAACAGGGTTTTAAAGATGCATTGACACTAGCAATTGATTAACAAATCAATAAACTTGAATAATTATTGATATAAATAAGCCTGGCAGCTCTGTTTTGTTAACCACACTAAGAAAATAAATATAAATTTTGAATTAATTCCAGCTTCAAAATCCATTTATCTGTCAGATTGCCTTGTTGAAATGCCAAATTTTGGTAAATTTCTTCAGTCAAACAGGGTTTTGAAGAAACATTGACACTAGCAATTAATTAACAAATCAATAAACTTGAATAATTATTGAAATAAATAAGCTTGACAGCTCTGTTTTGTTAACCACACTAAGAAAATAAATATAAATTTAGAATTAATTCTTTAGAATTATGAATATTTCCAGCTCCAAAATCCATTTATCCGGCAGATTGCCGTGTTGAAATGCCAAATTTTGGTAAATTTCTTCAGTCAAACTTGGTTTTGAAGAAATATTGACAATAGCAATTGATTAACAAATCAATAAACTTGAATAATTATTGATATAAATAAGCTTGGCAGCTCTGTTTTGCTAACCACACTAAGAAAATAAATATAAATTTTGAATTAATTCTTAAGAATTATGAATATTTCCAGCTCCAAAATCCATTTATCAGGCAGATTGCCGTGTTGAAATGCCAAATTTTGATAAATTTTCTTCAGTCAAACAGGGTTTTGAAGATACATTGACACTAGCAATTGATTAACAAATCAATAAACTTGAATAATTATTGATATAAATAAGCCTGGCAGCTCTGTTTTGTTGACCACACTAAGAAAATAAATATAAATTTTGAATTAATTCCAGTTCCAAAATCCATTTATCTGGCAGATTGCCGTGTTGAAATGCCAAATTTGGTAAATTTCTTCAGTCAAACAGGGTTTTGAAGAAACATTGACACAAGCAATTGATTCACAAAACAATAAACTTGAATAATTATTGATATAAATAAACCTGGCAGCTCTGTTTTGTTAACCACACTAAGAAAATAAATATAAATTTTGAATTAATTCCAGCTCCGAAATCCTTTATCTGGCAGATTGCCGTGTTGAAATGCCAAATTTGGTAAATTTCTTCAGTCAAACAGGGTTTTGAAGATACATTGACACTAGCAATTGATTAACAAATCAATAAACTTGAATAATTATTGATATAAATAAGCCTGGCAGCTCTGTTTTGTTGACCACACTAAGAAAATAAATATAAATTTTGAATTAATTCCAGTTCCAAAATCCATTTATCTGGCAGATTGCCGTGTTGAAATGCCAAATTTGGTAAATTTCTTCAGTCAAACAGGGTTTTGAAGAAACATTGACACAAGCAATTGATTCACAAAACAATAAACTTGAATAATTATTGATATAAATAAACCTGGCAGCTCTGTTTTGTTAACCACACTAAGAAAATAAATATAAATTTTGAATTAATTCCAGCTCCGAAATCCTTTATCTGGCAGATTGCCGTGTTGAAATGCCAAATTTTGGTAAATTTCTTCAGTCAAACAGGGTTTTGAAGATACATTGACACTAGCAATTGATTAACAAATCAATAAACTTGAATAATTATTGATATAAATAAGCCTGGCAGCTCTGTTTTGTTAACCACACTAAGAAAATAAATATAAATTTTTAATTAATTCCAGCTCCAAAATCCATTTATCTGGCAGATTGCCGTGTTGAAATTCCAAATTAAGGTAAATTTCTTCAATCAAACAGGGTTTTAAAGATGCATTGACACTAGCAATTGATTAACAAATCAATAAACTTGAATAATTATTGATATAAATAAGCCTGGCAGCTCTGTTTTGTTAACCACACTAAGAAAATAAATATAAATTTTGAATTAATTCCAGCTTCAAAATCCATTTATCTGTCAGATTGCCTTGTTGAAATGCCAAATTTTGGTAAATTTCTTCAGTCAAACAGGGTTTTGAAGAAACATTGACACTAGCAATTAATTAACAAATCAATAAACTTGAATAATTATTGAAATAAATAAGCTTGACAGCTCTGTTTTGTTAACCACACTAAGAAAATAAATATAAATTTAGAATTAATTCTTTAGAATTATGAATATTTCCAGCTCCAAAATCCATTTATCCGGCAGATTGCCGTGTTGAAATGCCAAATTTTGGTAAATTTCTTCAGTCAAACTTGGTTTTGAAGAAATATTGACAATAGCAATTGATTAACAAATCAATAAACTTGAATAATTATTGATATAAATAAGCTTGGCAGCTCTGTTTTGTTAACCACACTAAGAAAATAAATATAAATTTTGAATTAATTCTTAAGAATTATGAATATTTCCAGCTCCAAAATCCATTTATCAGGCAGATTGCCGTGTTGAAATGCCAAATTTTGATAAATTTTCTTCAGTCAAACAGGGTTTTGAAGATACATTGACACTAGCAATTGATTAACAAATCAATAAACTTGAATAATTATTGATATAAATAAGCCTGGCAGCTCTGTTTTGTTGACCACACTAAGAAAATAAATATAAATTTTGAATTAATTCCAGTTCCAAAATCCATTTATCTGGCAGATTGCCGTGTTGAAATGCCAAATTTGGTAAATTTCTTCAGTCAAACAGGGTTTTGAAGAAACATTGACACAAGCAATTGATTCACAAAACAATAAACTTGAATAATTATTGATATAAATAAACCTGGCAGCTCTGTTTTGTTAACCACACTAAGAAAATAAATATAAATTTTGAATTAATTCCAGCTCCGAAATCCTTTATCTGGCAGATTGCCGTGTTGAAATGCCAAATTTGGTAAATTTCTTCAGTCAAACAGGGTTTTGAAGATACATTGACACTAGCAATTGATTAACAAATCAATAAACTTGAATAATTATTGATATAAATAAGCCTGGCAGCTATGTTTTGTTAACCACACTAAGAAAATAAATATAAATTTTGAATTAATTCCAGCTTCAAAATCCATTTATCTGTCAGATTGCCTTGTTGAAATGCCAAATTTTGGTAAATTTCTTCAGTCAAACAGGGTTTTGAAGAAACATTGACACTAGCAATTAATTAACAAATCAATAAACTTGAATTATTATTGAAATAAATAAGCTTGACAGCTCTGTTTTGTTAACCACACTAAGAAAATAAATATAAATTTAGAATTAATTCTTAAGAATTATGAATATTTCCAGCTCCAAAATCCATTTATCTGGCAGATTGCCGTGTTGAAATGCCAAATTTTGGTAAATTTCTTCAGTCAAACTTGGTTTTGAAGAAATATTGACAATAGCAATTGATTAACAAATCAATAAACTTGAATAATTATTGATATAAATAAGCCTGGCAGCTCTGTTTTGTTAAGCACACTAAGAAAATAAATATAAATTTTGAATTTATTCCAGCTCCAAAATCCATTTATCTGGCAGATTGCCGTGTTGAAATGCCAAATTTTGGTAAATTTCTTCAATCAAACAGGGTTTTGAAGATACATTGACACTAGCAATTGATTAACAAATCAATAAACTTGATTAATTATTGATATAAATAAGCCTGGCAGCTCTGTTTTGTTAACTACACTAAGAAAATAAATATAAATTTTGAATTAATTTTAGCTCCAAAATCCATTTATCTTGCAGATTGCCGTGTTGAAATGCCAAATTTTGATAAATTTTCTTCAGTCAAACAGGGTTTTGAAGATACATTGACACTAGCAATTGATTAACAAATCAATAAACTTGAATAATTATTGATAAAAATAAGCCTGGCAGCTCTGTTTTGTTAATCACACTAAGAAAATAAATATAAATTTTGAATTAATTCCAGCTCCAAAATCCATTTATCTGGCAGATTGCCGTGTTGAAATGCCAAATTTTGGTAAATTTCTTCAGTCAAACCGGGTTTTGAAGATACATTGACACTAGCAATTGATTAACAAATCAATAAACTTGAATAATTATTGATAAAAATAAGCCTGGCAGCTCTGTTTTGTTAATCACACTAAGAAAATAAATATAAATTTTGAATTAATTCCAGCTCCAAAATCCATTTATCTGGCAGATTGTCGTGTTGAAATGCCAAATTTTGGTAAATTTCTTCAATCAAACAGGGTTTTGAAGATACATTGACACTAGCAATTGATTAACAAATCAATAAACTTGAATAATTATTGATATAAATAAGCCTGGCAGCTCTGTTTTGTTAACCACACTAAGAAAATAAATATAAATTTAGAATTAATTCTTAAGAATTATGAATATTTCCAGCTCCAAAATCCATTTATCTGGCAGATTGCGGTGTTGAAATGCCAAATTTTGGTAAATTTCTTCAGTCAAACTTGGTTTTGAAGAAATATTGACAATAGCAATTGATTAACAAATCAATAAACTTGAATAATTATTGATATAAATAAGCCTGGCAGCTCTGTTTTGTTAGGCACACTAAGAAAATAAATATAAATTTTGAATTAATTCCAGCTCCAAAATCCATTTATCTGGCAGATTGCCGTGTTGAAATGCCAAATTTTGGTAAATTTCTTCAATCAAACAGGGTTTTGAAGATACATTGACACTAGCAATTGATTAACAAATCAATAAACTTGAATAATTATTGATATAAATAAGCCTGGCAGCTCTGTTTTGTTAACCACACTAAGAAAATAAATATAAATTTAGAATTAATTCTTAAGAATTATGAATATTTCCAGCTCCAAAATCCATTTATCTGGCAGATTGCGGTGTTGAAATGCCAAATTTTGGTAAATTTCTTCAGTCAAACTTGGTTTTGAAGAAATATTGACAATAGCAATTGATTAACAAATCAATAAACTTGAATAATTATTGATATAAATAAGCCTGGCAGCTCTGTTTTGTTAACCACACTAAGAAAATAAATATAAATTTAGAATTAATTCTTAAGAATTATGAATATTTCCAGCTCCAAAATCCATTTATCTGGCAGATTGCGGTGTTGAAATGCCAAATTTTGGTAAATTTCTTCAGTCAAACTTGGTTTTGAAGAAATATTGACAATAGCAATTGATTAACAAATCAATAAACTTGAATAATTATTGATATAAATAAGCCTGGCAGCTCTGTTTTGTTAGGCACACTAAGAAAATAAATATAAATTTTGAATTAATTCCAGCTCCAAAATCCATTTATCTGGCAGATTGCCGTGTTGAAATGCCAAATTTTGGTAAATTTCTTCAATCAAACAGGGTTTTGAAGATACATTGACACTAGCAATTGATTAACAAATCAATAAACTTGATTAATTATTGATATAAATAAGCCTGGCAGCTCTGTTTTGTTAACTACACTAAGAAAATAAATATAAATTTTGAATTAATTTTAGCTCCAAAATCCATTTATCTTGCAGATTGCCGTGTTGAAATGCCAAATTTTGATAAATTTTCTTCAGTCAAACAGGGTTTTGAAGATACATTGACACTAGCAATTGATTAACAAATCAATAAACTTGAATAATTATTGATAAAAATAAGCCTGGCAGCTCTGTTTTGTTAATCACACTAAAAAAATAAATATAAATTTTGAATTAATTCCAGCTCCAAAATCCATTTATCTGGCAGATTGCCGTGTTGAAATGCCAAATTTTGGTAAATTTCTTCAATCAACAGGGTTTTAAAGATGCATTCACACTAGCAATTGATTAACAAATCAATAAACTTGAATAATTATTGATATAAATAAGCCTGGCAGCTCTGTTTTGTTAACCACACTAAGAAAATAAATATAAATTTAGAATTAATTCTTAAGAATTATGAATATTTCCAGCTCCAAAATCCATTTATCTGGCAGATTGCGGTGTTGAAATGCCAAATTTTGGTAAATTTCTTCAGTCAAACTTGGTTTTGAAGAAATATTGACAATAGCAATTGATTAACAAATCAATAAACTTGAATAATTATTGATATAAATAAGCCTGGCAGCTCTGTTTTGTTAGGCACACTAAGAAAATAAATATAAATTTTGAATTAATTCCAGCTCCAAAATCCATTTATCTGGCAGATTGCCGTGTTGAAATGCCAAATTTTGGTAAATTTCTTCAATCAAACAGGGTTTTGAAGATACATTGACACTAGCAATTGATTAACAAATCAATAAACTTGAATAATTATTGATATAAATAAGCCTGGCAGCTCTGTTTTGTTAACCACACTAAGAAAATAAATATAAATTTAGAATTAATTTTTAAGAATTATGAATATTTCCAGCTCCAAAATCCATTTATCTGGCAGATTGCGGTGTTGAAATGCCAAATTTTGGTAATTTTCTTCAGTCAAACTTGGTTTTGAAGAAATATTGACAATAGCAATTGATTAACAAATCAATAAACTTGAATAATTATTGATATAAATAAGCTTGGCAGCTCTGTTTTGTTAACCACACTAGGAAAATAAATATAAATTTTGAATTAATTCCAGCTCCAAAATCCATTTATCTGGCAGATTGTCGTGTTGAAATTCCAAATTTTGGTAAATTTCTTCAATCAAACAGGGTTTTGAAGATACATTGACACTAGCAATTGATTAACAAATCAATAAACTTGAATAATTATTGATATAAATAATTCTGGCAGCTCTGTTTTGTTAACCACACTAAGAAAATAAATATAAATTTAGAATTAATTCTTAAGAATTATGAATATTTCCAGCTCCAAAATCCATTTATCTGGCAGATTGCGGTGTTGAAATGCCAAATTTTGGTAAATTTCTTCAGTCAAACTTGGTTTTGAAGAAATATTGACAATAGCAATTGATTAACAAATCAATAAACTTGAATAATTATTGATATAAATAAGCCTGGCAGCTCTGTTTTGTTAGGCACACTAAGAAAATAAATATAAATTTTGAATTAATTCCAGCTCCAAAATCCATTTATCTGGCAGATTGCCGTGTTGAAATGCCAAATTTTGGTAAATTTCTTCAATCAAACAGGGTTTTGAAGATACATTGACACTAGCAATTGATTAACAAATCAATAAACTTGATTAATTATTGATAAAAATAAGCCTGGCAGCTCTGTTTTGTTAATCACACTAAGAAAATAAATATAAATTTTGAATTAATTTTAGCTCCAAAATCCATTTATCTTGCAGATTGCCGTGTTGAAATGCCAAATTTTGATAAATTTTCTTCAGTCAAACAGGGTTTTGAAGATACATTGACACTAGCAATTGATTAACAAATCAATAAACTTGAATAATTATTGATAAAAATAAGCCTGGCAGCTCTGTTTTGTTAATCACACTAAGAAAATAAATATAAATTTTGAATTAATTCCAGCTCCAAAATCCATTTATCTGGCAGATTGCCGTGTTGAAATGCCAAATTTTGGTAAATTTCTTGGTTTTGAAGAAATATTGACACTAGCAATTGATTAACAAATCAATAAACTTGATTAATTATTGATATAAATAAGCCTGGCAGCTCTGTTTTGTTAACTACACTAAGAAAATAAATATAAATTTTGAATTAATTTTAGCTCCAAAATCCATTTATCTTGCAGATTGCCGTGTTGAAATGCCAAATTTTGATAAATTTTCTTCAGTCAAACAGGGTTTTGAAGATACATTGACACTAGCAATTGATTAACAAATCAATAAACTTGAATAATTATTGATAAAAATAAGCCTGGCAGCTCTGTTTTGTTAATCACACTAAGAAAATAAATATAAATTTTGAATTAATTCCAGCTCCAAAATCCATTTATCTGGCAGATTGCCGTGTTGAAATGCCAAATTTTGGTAAATTTCTTCAATCAACAGGGTTTTAAAGATGCATTCACACTAGCAATTGATTAACAAATCAATAAACTTGAATAATTATTGATATAAATAAGCCTGGCAGCTCTGTTTTGTTAACCACACTAAGAAAATAAATATAAATTTTGAATTAATTCCAGCTCCAAAATCCATTTATCTGGCAGATTGTCGTGTTGAAATGCCAAATTTTGGTAAATTTCTTCAATCAAACTGGGTTTTGAAGATACATTGACACTAGCAATTAATTAACAAATCAATAAACTTGAATAATTATTGATATAAATAAGCCTGGCAGCTCTGTTTTGTTAACCACACTAAGAAAATAAATATAAATTTAGAATTAATTCTTAAGAATTATGAATATTTCCAGCTCCAAAATCCATTTATCTGGCAGATTGCGGTGTTGAAATGCCAAATTTTGGTAAATTTCTTCAGTCAAACTTGGTTTTGAAGATACATTGACACTAGCAATTGATTAACAAATCAATAAACTTGAATAATTATTGATAAAAATAAGCCTGGCAGCTCTGTTTTGTTAATCACACTAAGAAAATAAATATAAATTTTGAATTAATTCCAGCTCCAAAATCCATTTATCTGGCAGATTGCCGTGTTGAAATGCCAAATTTTGGTAAATTTCTTCAATCAACAGGGTTTTAAAGATGCATTCACACTAGCAATTGATTAACAAATCAATAAACTTGAATAATTATTGATATAAATAAGCCTGGCAGCTCTGTTTTGTTAACTACACTAAGAAAATAAATATAAATTTTGAATTAATTTTAGCTCCAAAATCCATTTATCTTGCAGATTGCCGTGTTGAAATGCCAAATTTTGATAAATTTTCTTCAGTCAAACAGGGTTTTGAAGATACATTGACACTAGCAATTGATTAACAAATCAATAAACTTGAATAATTATTGATAAAAATAAGCCTGGCAGCTCTGTTTTGTTAATCACACTAAGAAAATAAATATAAATTTTGAATTAATTCCAGCTCCAAAATCCATTTATCTGGCAGATTGCCGTGTTGAAATGCCAAATTTTGGTAAATTTCTTCAGTCAAACAGGGTTTTGAAGATACATTGACACTAGCAATTGATTAACAAATCAATAAACTTGAATAATTATTGATAAAAATAAGCCTGGCAGCTCTGTTTTGTTAATCACACTAAGAAAATAAATATAAATTTTGAATTAATTCCAGCTCCAAAATCCATTTATCTGTCAGATTGCCGTGTTGAAATGCCAAATTTTGGTAAATTTCTTCAGTCAAACGTGGTTTTGAAGATACATTGACACTAGCAATTGATTAACAAATCAATAAACTTAAATAATTATTGATATAAATAAGCCTGGCAGCTCTGTTTTGTTAACCACACTAGGAAAATAAATATAAATTTTGAATTAATTCCAGCTCCAAAATCCATTTATCTGGCAGATTGTCGTGTTGAAATGCCAAATTTTGGTAAATTTCTTCAATCAAACAGGGTTTTGAAGATACATTGACACTAGCAATTGATTAACAAATCAATAAACTTAAATAATTATTGATATAAATAAGCCTGGCAGCTCTGTTTTGTTAACTACACTAAGAAAATAAATATAAATTTTGAATTAATTTTAGCTCCAAAATCCATTTATCTTGCAGATTGCCGTGTTGAAATGCCAAATTTTGATAAATTTTCTTCAGTCAAACAGGGTTTTGAAGATACATTGACACTAGCAATTGATTAACAAATCAATAAACTTGAATAATTATTGATAAAAATAAGCCTGGCAGCTCTGTTTTGTTAATCACACTAAGAAAATAAATATAAATTTTGAATTAATTCCAGCTCCAAAATCCATTTATCTGGCAGATTGCCGTGTTGAAATGCCAAATTTTGGTAAATTTCTTCAGTCAAACAGGGTTTTGAAGATACATTGACACTAGCAATTGATTAACAAATCAATAAACTTGAATAATTATTGATAAAAATAAGCCTGGCAGCTCTGTTTTGTTAATCACACTAAGAAAATAAATATAAATTTTGAATTAATTCCAGCTCCAAAATCCATTTATCTGTCAGATTGCCGTGTTGAAATGCCAAATTTTGGTAAATTTCTTCAGTCAAACGTGGTTTTGAAGATACATTGACACTAGCAATTGATTAACAAATCAATAAACTTAAATAATTATTGATATAAATAAGCCTGGCAGCTCTGTTTTGTTAACCACACTAGGAAAATAAATATAAATTTTGAATTAATTCCAGCTCCAAAATCCATTTATCTGGCAGATTGTCGTGTTGAAATGCCAAATTTTGGTAAATTTCTTCAATCAAACAGGGTTTTGAAGATACATTGACACTAGCAATTGATTAACAAATCAATAAACTTGAATAATTATTGATATAAATAAGCCTGGCAGCTCTGTTTTGTTAACCACACTAAGAAAATAAATATAAATTTAGAATTAATTCTTAAGAATTATGAATATTTCCAGCTCCAAAATCCATTTATCTGGCAGATTGCGGTGTTGAAATGCCAAATTTTGGTAAATTTCTTCAGTCAAACTTGGTTTTGAAGAAATATTGACAATAGCAATTGATTAACAAATCAATAAACTTGAATAATTATTGATATAAATAAGCTTGGCAGCTCTGTTTTGTTAACCACACTAGGAAAATAAATATAAATTTTGAATTAATTCCAGCTCCAAAATCCATTTATCTGGCAGATTGTCGTGTTGAAATGCCAAATTTTGGTAAATTTCTACAATCAAACAGGGTTTTGAAGATACATTGACACTAGCAATTGATTAACAAATCAATAAACTTGAATAATTATTGATATAAATAAGCCTGGCAGCTCTGTTTTGTTAACCACACTAAGAAAATAAATATAAATTTAGAATTAATTCTTAAGAATTATGAATATTTCCAGCTCCAAAATCCATTTATCTGGCAGATTGCGGTGTTGAAATGCCAAATTTTGGTAAATTTCTTCAGTCAAACTTGGTTTTGAAGAAATATTGACAATAGCAATTGATTAACAAATCAATAAACTTGAATAATTATTGATATAAATAAGCCTGGCAGCTCTGTTTTGTTAGGCACACTAAGAAAATAAATATAAATTTTGAATTAATTCCAGCTCCAAAATCCATTTATCTGGCAGATTGCCGTGTTGAAATGCCAAATTTTGGTAAATTTCTTCAATCAAACAGGGTTTTGAAGATACATTGACACTAGCAATTGATTAACAAATCAATAAACTTGATTAATTATTGATATAAATAAGCCTGGCAGCTCTGTTTTGTTAACTACACTAAGAAAATAAATATAAATTTTGAATTAATTTTAGCTTTAAAATCCATTTATCTTGCAGATTGCCGTGTTGAAATGCCAAATTTTGATAAATTTTCTTCAGTCAAACAGGGTTTTGAAGATACATTGACACTAGCAATTGATTAACAAATCAATAAACTTGAATAATTATTGATAAAAATAAGCCTGGCAGCTCTGTTTTGTTAATCACACTAAGAAAATAAATATAAATTTTGAATTAATTCCAGCTCCAAAATCCATTTATCTGGCAGATTGCCGTGTTGAAATGCCAAATTTTGGTAAATTTCTTCAATCAACAGGGTTTTAAAGATGCATTCACACTAGCAATTGATTAACAAATCAATAAACTTGAATAATTATTGATATAAATAAGCCTGGCAGCTCTGTTTTGTTAACCACACTAAGAAAATAAATATAAATTTAGAATTAATTCTTAAGAATTATGAATATTTCCAGCTCCAAAATCCATTTATCTGGCAGATTGCGGTGTTGAAATGCCAAATTTTGGTAAATTTCTTCAGTCAAACTTGGTTTTGAAGAAATATTGACAATAGCAATTGATTAACAAATCAATAAACTTGAATAATTATTGATATAAATAAGCCTGGCAGCTCTGTTTTGTTAGGCACACTAAGAAAATAAATATAAATTTTGAATTAATTCCAGCTCCAAAATCCATTTATCTGGCAGATTGCCGTGTTGAAATGCCAAATTTTGGTAAATTTCTTCAATCAAACAGGGTTTTGAAGATACATTGACACTAGCAATTGATTAACAAATCAATAAACTTGAATAATTATTGATATAAATAAGCCTGGCAGCTCTGTTTTGTTAACCACACTAAGAAAATAAATATAAATTTAGAATTAATTCTTAAGAATTATGAATATTTCCAGCTCCAAAATCCATTTATCTGGCAGATTGCGGTGTTGAAATGCCAAATTTTGGTAAATTTCTTCAGTCAAACTTGGTTTTGAAGAAATATTGACAATAGCAATTGATTAACAAATCAATAAACTTGAATAATTATTGATATAAATAAGCTTGGCAGCTCTGTTTTGTTAACCACACTAGGAAAATAAATATAAATTTTGAATTAATTCCAGCTCCAAAATCCATTTATCTGGCAGATTGTCGTGTTGAAATTCCAAATTTTGGTAAATTTCTTCAATCAAACAGGGTTTTGAAGATACATTGACACTAGCAATAGATTAACAAATCAATAAACTTGAATAATTATTGATATAAATAAGCCTGGCAGCTCTGTTTTGTTAACCACACTAAGAAAATAAATATAAATTTAGAATTAATTCTTAAGAATTATGAATATTTCCAGCTCCAAAATCCATTTATCTGGCAGATTGCGGTGTTGAAATGCCAAATTTTGGTAAATTTCTTCAGTCAAACTTGGTTTTGAAGAAATATTGACAATAGCAATTGATTAACAAATCAATAAACTTGAATAATTATTGATATAAATAAGCTTGGCAGCTCTGTTTTGTTAACCACACTAGGAAAATAAATATAAATTTTGAATTAATTCCAGCTCCAAAATCCATTTATCTGGCAGATTGTCGTGTTGAAATTCCAAATTTTGGTAAATTTCTTCAATCAAACAGGGTTGTGAAGATACATTGACACTAGCAATAGATTAACAAATCAATAAACTTGAATAATTATTGATATAAATAATTCTGGCAGCTCTGTTTTGTTAACCACACTAAGAAAATAAATATAAATTTAGAATTAATTCTTAAGAATTATGAATATTTCCAGCTCCAAAATCCATTTATCTGGCAGATTGCGGTGTTAAAATTCCAAATTTTGGTAAATTTCTTCAGTCAAACTTGGTTTTGAAGAAATATTGACAATAGCAATTGATTAACAAATCAATAAACTTGAATAATTATTGATATAAATAAGCCTGGCAGCTCTGTTTTGTTAGGCACACTAAGAAAATAAATATAAATTTTGAATTAATTCCAGCTCCAAAATCCATTTATCTGGCAGATTGCCGTGTTGAAATGCCAAATTTTGGTAAATTTCTTCAATCAAACAGGGTTTTGAAGATACATTGACACTAGCAATTGATTAACAAATCAATAAACTTGATTAATTATTGATAAAAATAAGCCTGGCAGCTCTGTTTTGTTAATCACACTAAGAAAATAAATATAAATTTTGAATTAATTTTAGCTCCAAAATCCATTTATCTTGCAGATTGCCGTGTTGAAATGCCAAATTTTGATAAATTTTCTTCAGTCAAACAGGGTTTTGAAGATACATTGACACTAGCAATTGATTAACAAATCAATAAACTTGAATAATTATTGATAAAAATAAGCCTGGCAGCTCTGTTTTGTTAATCACACTAAGAAAATAAATATAAATTTTGAATTAATTCCAGCTCCAAAATCCATTTATCTGGCAGATTGCCGTGTTGAAATGCCAAATTTTGGTAAATTTCTTGGTTTTGAAGAAATATTGACACTAGCAATTGATTAACAAATCAATAAACTTGATTAATTATTGATATAAATAAGCCTGGCAGCTCTGTTTTGTTAACTACACTAAGAAAATAAATATAAATTTTGAATTAATTTTAGCTCCAAAATCCATTTATCTTGCAGATTGCCGTGTTGAAATGCCAAATTTTGATAAATTTTCTTCAGTCAAACAGGGTTTTGAAGATACATTGACACTAGCAATTGATTAACAAATCAATAAACTTGAATAATTATTGATAAAAATAAGCCTGGCAGCTCTGTTTTGTTAATCACACTAAGAAAATAAATATAAATTTTGAATTAATTCCAGCTCCAAAATCCATTTATCTGGCAGATTGCCGTGTTGAAATGCCAAATTTTGGTAAATTTCTTCAATCAACAGGGTTTTAAAGATGCATTCACACTAGCAATTGATTAACAAATCAATAAACTTGAATAATTATTGATATAAATAAGCCTGGCAGCTCTGTTTTGTTAACCACACTAAGAAAATAAATATAAATTTTGAATTAATTCCAGCTCCAAAATCCATTTATCTGTCAGATTGCCGTGTTGAAATGCCAAATTTTGGTAAATTTCTTCAGTCAAACGGGGTTTTGAAGATACATTGACACTAGCAATTGATTAACAAATCAATAAACTTGAATAATTATTGATATAAATAAGCCTGGCAGCTCTGTTTTGTTAACCACACTAAGAAAATAAATATAAATTTTGAATTAATTCCAGCTCCAAAATCCATTTATCTGGCAGATTGTCGTGTTGAAATGCCAAATTTTGGTAAATTTCTTCAATCAAACAGGGTTTTGAAGATACATTGACACTAGCAATTAATTAACAAATCAATAAACTTGAATAATTATTGATATAAATAAGCCTGGCAGCTCTGTTTTGTTAACCACACTAAGAAAATAAATATAAATTTAGAATTAATTCTTAAGAATTATGAATATTTCCAGCTCCAAAATCCATTTATCTGGCAGATTGCGGTGTTGAAATGCCAAATTTTGGTAAATTTCTTCAGTCAAAATTGGTTTTGAAGAAATATTGACAATAGCAATTGATTAACAAATCAATAAACTTGAATAATTATTGATATAAATAAGCTTGGCAGCTCTGTTTTGTTAACCACACTAAGAAAATAAATATAAATTTTGAATTAATTCTTAAGAATTATGAATATTTCCAGCTCCAAAATCCATTTATCAGGCAATTGCCGTGTTGAAATGCCAAATTTTGGTAAATTTCTTCAGTCAAACTTGGTTTTGAAGAAATATTGCCAATAGCAATTGATTAACAAATCAATAAACTTGAATAATTATTGATATAAATAAGCTTGGCAGCTCTGTTTTGTTAACCACACTAAGAAAATAAATATAAATTTTGAATTAATTCTTAAGAATTATGAATATTTCCAGCTCCAAAATCCATTTATCTGTCAGATTGCCTTGTTGAAATGCCAAATTTTGGTAAATTTCTTCAGTCAAACAGGGTTTTGAAGAAACATTGACACTAGCAATTAATTAACAAATCAATAAACTTGAATAATTATTGAAATAAATAAGCTTGACAGCTCTGTTTTGTTAACCACACTAAGAAAATAAATATAAATTTAGAATTAATTCTTAAGAATTATGAATATTTCCAGCTCCAAAATCCATTTATCTGTCAGATTGCCTTGTTGAAATGCCAAATTTTGGTAAATTTCTTCAGTCAAACAGAGTTTTGAAGAAACATTGACACTAGCAATTAATTAACAAATCAATAAACTTGATTAATTATTGATATAAATAAGCCTGGCAGCTCTGTTTTGTTAACTACACTAAGAAAATAAATATAAATTTTGAATTAATTCCAGCTCCAAATTCCATTTATCTGGCAGATTGCCGTGTTGAAATGCCAAATTTTGGTAAATTTCTTCAATCAAACAGGGTTTTGAAGATACATTGACACTAGCAATTGATTAACAAATCAATAAACTTGATTAATTATTGATATAAATAAGCCTGGCAGCTCTGTTTTGTTAACTACACTAAGAAAATAAATATAAATTTTGAATTAATTTTAGCTCCAAAATCCATTTATCTTGCAGATTGCCGTGTTGAAATGCCAAATTTTGATAAATTTTCTTCAGTCAAACAGGGTTTTGAAGATACATTGACACTAGCAATTGATTAACAAATCAATAAACTTGAATAATTATTGATATAAATAAGCCTGGCAGCTCTGTTTTGTTAACCACACTAAGAAAATAAATATAAATTTTGAATTAATTCCAGCTCCAAAATCCATTTATCTGTCAGATTGCCGTGTTGAAATTCCAAATTTTGGTAAATTTCTTCAGTCAAACAGGGTTTTGAAGATACATTGACACTAGCAATTGATTAACAAATCAATAAACTTGAATAATTATTAATATAAATAAGCCTGGCAGCTCTGTTTTGTTAATCACACTAAGAAAATAAATATAAATTTTGAATTAATTCCAGCTCCAAAATCCATTTATCTGGCAGATTGCCGTGTTGAAATGCCAAATTTTGGTAAATTTCTTCAATCAAACAGGGTTTTGAAGATGCATTGACACTAGCAATTGATTAACAAATCAATAAACTTGAATAATTATTCATATAAATAAGCCTGGCAGCTCTGTTTTGTTAACCACACTAAGAAAATAAATATAAATTTTGAATTAATTCTTAAGAATTATGAATATTTCCAGCTCCAAAATCCATTGATCAGGCAGATTGCCGTGTTGAAATGCCAAATTTTGGTAAATTTCTTCAGTCAAACTTGGTTTTGAAGAAATATTGACAATAGCAATTGATTAACAAATCAATAAACTTGAATAATTATTGATATAAATAAGCTTGGCAGCTCTGTTTTGTTAACCACACTAAGAAAATAAATATAAATTTTGAATTAATTCTTAAGAATTTTGAATATTTCCAGCTCCAAAATCCATTTATCTGTCAGATTGCCTTGTTGAAATGCCAAATTTTGGTAAATTTCTTCAGTCAAACAGGGTTTTGAAGATGCATTGACACTAGCAATTGATTAACAAATCAATAAACTTGAATAATTATTCATATAAATAAGCCTGGCAGCTCTGTTTTGTTAACCACACTAAGAAAATAAATATAAATTTTGAATTAATTCTTAAGAATTATGAATATTTCCAGCTCCAAAATTCATTTATCTGGCAGATTGCCGTGTTGAAATGCCAAATTTTGGTACATTTCTTCAATCAACAGGGTTTTAAAGATGCAATGACACTAGCAATTGATTAACAAATCAATAAACTTGAATATTTATTGATATAAATAAGCCTGGCAGCTCTGTTTTGTTAACCACACTAGGAAAATAAATATAAATTTTGAATTAATTCCAGCTCCAAAATCCATTTATCTGGCAGATTGCCGTGTTGAAATGCCAAATTTTGGTAAATTTCTTCAATCAAACAGGGTTTTGAAGATACATTGACACTAGCAATTGATTAACAAATCAATAAACTTGAATAATTATTGATATAAATAAGCCTTGCAGCTCTGTTTTGTTAACCACACTAAGAAAATAAATATAAATTTAGAATTAATTCTTAAGAATTATGAATATTTCCAGCTCCAAAATCCATTTATCTGGCAGATTGCGGTGTTGAAATGACAAATTTTGGTAAATTTCTTCAGTCAAACTTGGTTTTGAAGAAATATTGACAATAGCAATTGATTAACAAATCAATAAACTTGAATAATTATTGATATAAATAAGCTTGGCAGCTCTGTTTTGTTAACCACACTAAGAAAATAAATATAAATTTTGAATTAATTCTTAAGAATTATGAATATTTCCAGCTCCAAAATCCATTTATCAGGCAGATTGCCGTGTTGAAATGCCAAATTTTGGTAAATTTCTTCAGTCAAACTTGGTTTTGAAGAAATATTGACAATAGCAATTGATTAACAAATCAATAAACTTGAATAATTATTGATATAAATAAGCTTGGCAGCTCTGTTTTGTTAACCACACTAAGAAAATAAATATAAATTTTGAATTAATTCTTAAGAATTTTGAATATTTCCAGCTCCAAAATCCATTTATCTGTCAGATTGCCTTGTTGAAATGCCAAATTTTGGTAAATTTCTTCAGTCAAACAGGGTTTTGAAGATGCATTGACACTAGCAATTGATTAACAAATCAATAAACTTGAATAATTATTCATATAAATAAGCCTGGCAGCTCTGTTTTGTTAACCACACTAAGAAAATAAATATAAATTTTGAATTAATTCCAGCTCCAAAATCCATTTATCTGTCAGATTGCCGTGTTGAAATTCCAAATTTTGGTAAATTTCTTCAGTCAAACAGGGTTTTGAAGATACATTGACACTAGCAATTGATTAACAAATCAATAAACTTGAATAATTATTAATATAAATAAGCCTGGCAGCTCTGTTTTGTTAATCACACTAAGAAAATAAATATAAATTTTGAATTAATTCCAGCTCCAAAATCCATTTATCTGGCAGATTGCCGTGTTGAAATGCCAAATTTTGGTAAATTTCTTCAATCAAACAGGGTTTTGAAGATGCATTGACACTAGCAATTGATTAACAAATCAATAAACTTGAATAATTATTGATATAAATAAGCCTGGCAGCTCTGTTTTGTTAACCACACTAAGAAAATAAATATAAATTTTGAACTAATTCCAGTTCCAAAATCCATTTATCTGGCAGATTGCCGTGTTGAAATGCCAAATTTTGGTAAATTTCTTCAATCAACAGGGTTTTAAAGATGCATTGACACTAGCAATTGATTAACAAATCAATTAACTTGAATATTTATTGATATAAATAAGCCTGGCAGCTCTGTTTTGTTAACCACACTAGGAAAATAAATATAAATTTTGAATTAATTCCAGCTCCAAAATCCATTTATCTGGCAGATTGTCGTGTTGAAATGCCAAATTTTGGTAAATTTCTTCAATCAAACAGGGTTTTGAAGATACATTGACACTAGCAATTGATTAACAAATCAATAAACTTGAATAATTATTGATATAAATAAGCCTTGCAGCTCTGTTTTGTTAACCACACTAAGAAAATAAATATAAATTTAGAATTAATTCTTAAGAATTATGAATATTTCCAGCTCCAAAATCCATTTATCTGGCAGATTGCGGTGTTGAAATGACAAATTTTGGTAAATTTCTTCAGTCAAACTTGGTTTTGAAGAAATATTGACAATAGCAATTGATTAACAAATCAATAAACTTGAATAATTATTGATATAAATAAGCTTGGCAGCTCTGTTTTGTTAACCACACTAAGAAAATAAATATAAATTTTGAATTAATTCTTAAGAATTATGAATATTTCCAGCTCCAAAATCCATTGATCAGGCAGATTGCCGTGTTGAAATGCCAAATTTTGGTAAATTTCTTCAGTCAAACTTGGTTTTGAAGAAATATTGACAATAGCAATTGATTAACAAATCAATAAACTTGAATAATTATTGATATAAATAAGCCTGGCAGCTCTGTTTTGTTAACCACACTAAGAAAATAAATATAAATTTTGAATTAATTCCAGCTCCAAAATCCATTTATCTGGCAGATTGCCGTGTTGAAATGCCAAATTTTGGTAAATTTCTTCAGTCAAACGGGGTTTTGAAGATACATTGACACTAGCAATTGATTAACAAATCAATAAACTTGAATAATTATTGATATAAATAAGCCTGGCAGCTCTGTTTTGTTAACCACACTAAGAAAATAAATATAAATTTTGAATTAATTCTTAAGAATTATGAATATTTCCAGCTCCAAAATTCATTTATCTGGCAGATTGCCGTGTTGAAATGCCAAATTTTGGTAAATTTCTTCAGTCAAACTTGGTTTTGAAGAAATATTGACAATAGCAATTGATTAACAAATCAATAAACTTGAATAATTATTGATATAAATAAGCCTGGCAGCTCTGTTTTGTTAGGCACACTAAGAAAATAAATATAAATTTTGAATTAATTCCAGCTCCAAAATCCATTTATCTGGCAGATTGCCGTGTTGAAATGCCAAATTTTGGTAAATTTCTTCAATCAAACAGGGTTTTGAAGATACATTGACACTAGCAATTGATTAACAAATCAATAAACTTGATTAATTATTGATATAAATAAGCCTGGCAGCTCTGTTTTGTTAACTACACTAAGAAAATAAATATAAATTTTGAATTAATTTTAGCTCCAAAGTCCATTTATCTTGCAGATTGCCGTGTTGAAATGCCAAATTTTGATAAATTTTCTTCAGTCAAACAGGGTTTTGAAGATACATTGACACTAGCAATTGATTAACAAATCAATAAACTTGAATAATTATTGATAAAAATAAGCCTGGCAGCTCTGTTTTGTTAATCACACTAAGAAAATAAATATAAATTTTGAATTAATTCCAGCTCCAAAATCCATTTATCTGGCAGATTGCCGTGTTGAAATGCCAAATTTTGGTAAATTTCTTCAGTCAAACGGGGTTTTGAAGATACATTGACACTAGCAATTGATTAACAAATCAATAAACTTGAATAATTATTGATATAAATAAGCCTGGCAGCTCTGTTTTGTTAACCACACTAAGAAAATAAATATAAATTTTGAACTAATTCCAGTTCCAAAATCCATTTATCTGGCAGATTGCCGTGTTGAAATGCCAAATTTTGGTAAATTTCTTCAATCAACAGGGTTTTAAAGATGCATTGACACTAGCAATTGATTAACAAATCAATTAACTTGAATATTTATTGATATAAATAAGCCTGGCAGCTCTGTTTTGTTAACCACACTAGGAAAATAAATATAAATTTTGAATTAATTCCAGCTCCAAAATCCATTTATCTGGCAGATTGCCGTGTTGAAATGCCAAATTTTGGTAAATTTCTTCAATCAACAGGGTTTTAAAGATGCATTCACACTAGCAATTGATTAACAAATCAATAAACTTGAATAATTATTGATATAAATAAGCCTGGCAGCTCTGTTTTGTTAACCACACTAAGAAAATAAATATAAATTTTTAATTAATTCCAGCTCCAAAATCCATTTATCTGTCAGATTGCCGTGTTGAAATGCCAAATTTTGGTAAATTTCTTCAGTCAAACGGGGTTTTGAAGATACATTGACACTAGCAATTGATTAACAAATCAATAAACTTGAATAATTATTGATATAAATAAGCCTGGCAGCTCTGTTTTGTTAACCACACTAAGAAAATAAATATAAATTTTGAACTAATTCCAGTTCCAAAATCCATTTATCTGGCAGATTGCCGTGTTGAAATGCCAAATTTTGGTAAATTTCTTCAATCAACAGGGTTTTAAAGATGCATTGACACTAGCAATTGATTAACAAATCAATTAACTTGAATATTTATTGATATAAATAAGCCTGGCAGCTCTGTTTTGTTAACCACACTAGGAAAATAAATATAAATTTTGAATTAATTCCAGCTCCAAAATCCATTTATCTGGCAGATTGTCGTGTTGAAATGCCAAATTTTGGTAAATTTCTTCAATCAAACAGGGTTTTGAAGATACATTGACACTAGCAATTGATTAACAAATCAATAAACTTGAATAATTATTGATATAAATAAGCCTTGCAGCTCTGTTTTGTTAACCACACTAAGAAAATAAATATAAATTTAGAATTAATTCTTAAGAATTATGAATATTTCCAGCTCCAAAATCCATTTATCTGGCAGATTGCGGTGTTGAAATGACAAATTTTGGTAAATTTCTTCAGTCAAACTTGGTTTTGAAGAAATATTGACAATAGCAATTGATTAACAAATCAATAAACTTGAATAATTATTGATATAAATAAGCTTGGCAGCTCTGTTTTGTTAACCACACTAAGAAAATAAATATAAATTTTGAATTAATTCTTAAGAATTATGAATATTTCCAGCTCCAAAATCCATTTATCAGGCAGATTGCCGTGTTGAAATGCCAAATTTTGGTAAATTTCTTCAGTCAAACTTGGTTTTGAAGAAATATTGACAATAGCAATTGATTAACAAATCAATAAACTTGAATAATTATTGATATAAATAAGCTTGGCAGCTCTGTTTTGTTAACCACACTAAGAAAATAAATATAAATTTTGAATTAATTCTTAAGAATTTTGAATATTTCCAGCTCCAAAATCCATTTATCTGTCAGATTGCCTTGTTGAAATGCCAAATTTTGGTAAATTTCTTCAGTCAAACAGGGTTTTGAAGATGCATTGACACTAGCAATTGATTAACAAATCAATAAACTTGAATAATTATTCATATAAATAAGCCTGGCAGCTCTGTTTTGTTAACCACACTAAGAAAATAAATATAAATTTTGAATTAATTCCAGCTCCAAAATCCATTTATCTGTCAGATTGCCGTGTTGAAATTCCAAATTTTGGTAAATTTCTTCAGTCAAACAGGGTTTTGAAGATACATTGACACTAGCAATTGATTAACAAATCAATAAACTTGAATAATTATTAATATAAATAAGCCTGGCAGCTCTGTTTTGTTAATCACACTAAGAAAATAAATATAAATTTTGAATTAATTCCAGCTCCAAAATCCATTTATCTGGCAGATTGCCGTGTTGAAATGCCAAATTTTGGTAAATTTCTTCAATCAAACAGGGTTTTGAAGATGCATTGACACTAGCAATTGATTAACAAATCAATAAACTTGAATAATTATTCATATAAATAAGCCTGGCAGCTCTGTTTTGTTAACCACACTAAGAAAATAAATATAAATTTTGAATTAATTCTTAAGAATTTTGAATATTTCCAGCTCCAAAATCCATTTATCTGTCAGATTGCCTTGTTGAAATGCCAAATTTTGGTAAATTTCTTCAGTCAAACAGGGTTTTGAAGAAACATTGACACTAGCAATTAATTAACAAATCAATAAACTTGACTAATTATTGAAATAAATAAGCTTGACAGCTCTGTTTTGTTAACCACACTAAGAAAATAAATATAAATTTAGAATTAATTCTTAAGAATTATGAATATTTCCAGCTCCAAAATCCATTTATCTGGCAGATTGCCGTGTTGAAATGCCAAATTTTGGTAAATTTCTTCAGTCAAACTTGGTTTTGAAGAAATATTGACAATAGCAATTGATTAACAAATCAATAAACTTGAATAATTATTGATATAAATAAGCCTGGCAGCTCTGTTTTGTTAGGCACACTAAGAAAATAAATATAAATTTTGAATTAATTCCAGCTCCAAAATCCATTTATCTGGCAGATTGCCGTGTTGAAATGCCAAATTTTGGTAAATTTCTTCAATCAAACAGGGTTTTGAAGATACATTGACACTAGCAATTGATTAACAAATCAATAAACTTGATTAATTATTGATATAAATAAGCCTGGCAGCTCTGTTTTGTTAACTACACTAAGAAAATAAATATAAATTTTGAATTAATTTTAGCTCCAAAATCCATTTATCTTGCAGATTGCCGTGTTGAAATGCCAAATTTTGATAAATTTTCTTCAGTCAAACAGGGTTTTGAAGATACATTGACACTAGCAATTGATTAACAAATCAATAAACTTGAATAATTATTGATATAAATAAGCCTGGCAGCTCTGTTTTGTTAACCACACTAAGAAAATAAATATAAATTTTGAATTAATTCCAGCTCCAAAATCCATTTATCTGGCAGATTGCCGTGTTGAAATGCCAACTTTTGGTAAATTTCTTCAGTCAAACGGGGTTTTGAAGATACATTGACACTAGCAATTGATTAACAAATCAATAAACTTGAATAATTATTGATATAAATAAGCCTGGCAGCTCTGTTTTGTTAACCACACTAAGAAAATAAATATAAATTTTGAATTAATTCTTAAGAATTATGAATATTTCCAGCTCCAAAATTCATTTATCTGGCAGATTGCCGTGTTGAAATGCCAAATTTTGGTACATTTCTTCAATCAACAGGGTTTTAAAGATGCATTGACACTAGCAATTGATTAACAAATCAATAAACTTGAATATTTATTGATATAAATAAGCCTGGCAGCTCTGTTTTGTTAACCACACTAGGAAAATAAATATAAATTTTGAATTAATTCCAGCTCCAAAATCCATTTATCTGGCAGATTGCCGTGTTGAAATGCCAAATTTTGGTAAATTTCTTCAATCAAACAGGGTTTTGAAGATACATTGACACTAGCAATTGATTAACAAATCAATAAACTTGAATAATTATTGATATAAATAAGCCTTGCAGCTCTGTTTTGTTAACCACACTAAGAAAATAAATATAAATTTTGAATTAATTCCAGCTCCAAAATCCATTTATCTGGCAGATTGCCGTGTTGAAATGCCAACTTTTGGTAAATTTCTTCAGTCAAACGGGGTTTTGAAGATACATTGACACTAGCAATTGATTAACAAATCAATAAACTTGAATAATTATTGATATAAATAAGCCTGGCAGCTCTGTTTTGTTAACCACACTAAGAAAATAAATATAAATTTTGAATTAATTCTTAAGAATTATGAATATTTCCAGCTCCAAAATTCATTTATCTGGCAGATTGCCGTGTTGAAATGCCAAATTTTGGTACATTTCTTCAATCAACAGGGTTTTAAAGATGCATTGACACTAGCAATTGATTAACAAATCAATAAACTTGAATATTTATTGATATAAATAAGCCTGGCAGCTCTGTTTTGTTAACCACACTAGGAAAATAAATATAAATTTTGAATTAATTCCAGCTCCAAAATCCATTTATCTGGCAGATTGCCGTGTTGAAATGCCAAATTTTGGTAAATTTCTTCAATCAAACAGGGTTTTGAAGATACATTGACACTAGCAATTGATTAACAAATCAATAAACTTGAATAATTATTGATATAAATAAGCCTTGCAGCTCTGTTTTGTTAACCACACTAAGAAAATAAATATAAATTTAGAATTAATTCTTAAGAATTATGAATATTTCCAGCTCCAAAATCCATTTATCTGGCAGATTGCGGTGTTGAAATGACAAATTTTGGTAAATTTCTTCAGTCAAACTTGGTTTTGAAGAAATATTGACAATAGCAATTGATTAACAAATCAATAAACTTGAATAATTATTGATATAAATAAGCTTGGCAGCTCTGTTTTGTTAACCACACTAAGAAAATAAATATAAATTTTGAATTAATTCTTAAGAATTATGAATATTTCCAGCTCCAAAATCCATTTATCAGGCAGATTGCCGTGTTGAAATGCCAAATTTTGGTAAATTTCTTCAGTCAAACTTGGTTTTGAAGAAATATTGACAATAGCAATTGATTAACAAATCAATAAACTTGAATAATTATTGATATAAATAAGCTTGGCAGCTCTGTTTTGTTAACCACACTAAGAAAATAAATATAAATTTTGAATTAATTCTTAAGAATTTTGAATATTTCCAGCTCCAAAATCCATTTATCTGTCAGATTGCCTTGTTGAAATGCCAAATTTTGGTAAATTTCTTCAGTCAAACAGGGTTTTGAAGATGCATTGACACTAGCAATTGATTAACAAATCAATAAACTTGAATAATTATTCATATAAATAAGCCTGGCAGCTCTGTTTTGTTAACCACACTAAGAAAATAAATATAAATTTTGAATTAATTCCAGCTCCAAAATCCATTTATCTGTCAGATTGCCGTGTTGAAATTCCAAATTTTGGTAAATTTCTTCAGTCAAACAGGGTTTTGAAGATACATTGACACTAGCAATTGATTAACAAATCAATAAACTTGAATAATTATTAATATAAATAAGCCTGGCAGCTCTGTTTTGTTAATCACACTAAGAAAATAAATATAAATTTTGAATTAATTCCAGCTCCAAAATCCATTTATCTGGCAGATTGCCGTGTTGAAATGCCAAATTTTGGTAAATTTCTTCAATCAAACAGGGTTTTGAAGATGCATTGACACTAGCAATTGATTAACAAATCAATAAACTTGAATAATTATTGATATAAATAAGCCTGGCAGCTCTGTTTTGTTAACCACACTAAGAAAATAAATATAAATTTTGAACTAATTCCAGTTCCAAAATCCATTTATCTGGCAGATTGCCGTGTTGAAATGCCAAATTTTGGTAAATTTCTTCAATCAACAGGGTTTTAAAGATGCATTGACACTAGCAATTGATTAACAAATCAATAAACTTGAATAATTATTGATATAAATAAACCTTGCAGCTCTGTTTTGTTAACCACACTAAGAAAATAAATATAAATTTAGAATTAATTCTTAAGAATTATGAATATTTCCAGCTCCAAAATCCATTTATCTGGCAGATTGCGGTGTTGAAATGACAAATTTTGGTAAATTTCTTCAGTCAAACTTGGTTTTGAAGAAATATTGACAATAGCAATTGATTAACAAATCAATAAACTTGAATAATTATTGATATAAATAAGCTTGGCAGCTCTGTTTTGTTAACCACACTAAGAAAATAAATATAAATTTTGAATTAATTCTTAAGAATTATGAATATTTCCAGCTCCAAAATCCATTTATCAGGCAGATTGCCGTGTTGAAATGCCAAATTTTGGTAAATTTCTTCAGTCAAACTTGGTTTTGAAGAAATATTGACAATAGCAATTGATTAACAAATCAATAAACTTGAATAATTATTGATATAAATAAGCTTGGCAGCTCTGTTTTGTTAACCACACTAAGAAAATAAATATAAATTTTGAATTAATTCTTAAGAATTTTGAATATTTCCAGCTCCAAAATCCATTTATCTGTCAGATTGCCTTGTTGAAATGCCAAATTTTGGTAAATTTCTTCAGTCAAACAGGGTTTTGAAGATGCATTGACACTAGCAATTGATTAACAAATCAATAAACTTGAATAATTATTCATATAAATAAGCCTGGCAGCTCTGTTTTGTTAACCACACTAAGAAAATAAATATAAATTTTGAATTAATTCCAGCTCCAAAATCCATTTATCTGTCAGATTGCCGTGTTGAAATTCCAAATTTTGGTAAATTTCTTCAGTCAAACAGGGTTTTGAAGATACATTGACACTAGCAATTGATTAACAAATCAATAAACTTGAATAATTATTAATATAAATAAGCCTGGCAGCTCTGTTTTGTTAATCACACTAAGAAAATAAATATAAATTTTGAATTAATTCCAGCTCCAAAATCCATTTATCTGGCAGATTGCCGTGTTGAAATGCCAAATTTTGGTAAATTTCTTCAATCAAACAGGGTTTTGAAGATGCATTGACACTAGCAATTGATTAACAAATCAATAAACTTGAATAATTATTGATATAAATAAGCCTGGCAGCTCTGTTTTGTTAACCACACTAAGAAAATAAATATAAATTTTGAACTAATTCCAGTTCCAAAATCCATTTATCTGGCAGATTGCCGTGTTGAAATGCCAAATTTTGGTAAATTTCTTCAATCAACAGGGTTTTAAAGATGCATTGACACTAGCAATTGATTAACAAATCAATTAACTTGAATATTTATTGATATAAATAAGCCTGGCAGCTCTGTTTTGTTAACCACACTAGGAAAATAAATATAAATTTTGAATTAATTCCAGCTCCAAAATCCATTTATCTGGCAGATTGTCGTGTTGAAATGCCAAATTTTGGTAAATTTCTTCAATCAAACAGGGTTTTGAAGATACATTGACACTAGCAATTGATTAACAAATCAATAAACTTGAATAATTATTGATATAAATAAGCCTTGCAGCTCTGTTTTGTTAACCACACTAAGAAAATAAATATAAATTTAGAATTAATTCTTAAGAATTATGAATATTTCCAGCTCCAAAATCCATTTATCTGCAGATTGCGGTGTTGAAATGACAAATTTTGGTAAATTTCTTCAGTCAAACTTGGTTTTGAAGAAATATTGACAATAGCAATTGATTAACAAATCAATAAACTTGAATAATTATTGATATAAATAAGCTTGGCAGCTCTGTTTTGTTAACCACACTAAGAAAATAAATATAAATTTTGAATTAATTCTTAAGAATTATGAATATTTCCAGCTCCAAAATCCATTGATCAGGCAGATTGCCGTGTTGAAATGCCAAATTTTGGTAAATTTCTTCAGTCAAACTTGGTTTTGAAGAAATATTGACAATAGCAATTGATTAACAAATCAATAAACTTGAATAATTATTGATATAAATAAGCTTGGCAGCTCTGTTTTGTTAACCACACTAAGAAAATAAATATAAATTTTGAATTAATTCTTAAGAATTTTGAATATTTCCAGCTCCAAAATCCATTTATCTGTCAGATTGCCTTGTTGAAATGCCAAATTTTGGTAAATTTCTTCAGTCAAACAGGGTTTTGAAGATGCATTGACACTAGCAATTGATTAACAAATCAATAAACTTGAATAATTATTCATATAAATAAGCCTGGCAGCTCTGTTTTGTTAACCACACTAAGAAAATAAATATAAATTTTGAATTAATTCTTAAGAATTATGAATATTTCCAGCTCCAAAATTCATTTATCTGGCAGATTGCCGTGTTGAAATGCCAAATTTTGGTACATTTCTTCAATCAACAGGGTTTTAAAGATGCATTGACACTAGCAATTGATTAACAAATCAATAAACTTGAATATTTATTGATATAAATAAGCCTGGCAGCTCTGTTTTGTTAACCACACTAGGAAAATAAATATAAATTTTGAATTAATTCCAGCTCCAAAATCCATTTATCTGGCAGATTGCCGTGTTGAAATGCCAAATTTTGGTAAATTTCTTCAATCAAACAGGGTTTTGAAGATACATTGACACTAGCAATTGATTAACAAATCAATAAACTTGAATAATTATTGATATAAATAAGCCTTGCAGCTCTGTTTTGTTAACCACACTAAGAAAATAAATATAAATTTAGAATTAATTCTTAAGAATTATGAATATTTCCAGCTCCAAAATCCATTTATCTGGCAGATTGCGGTGTTGAAATGACAAATTTTGGTAAATTTCTTCAGTCAAACTGGGTTTTGAAGAAATATTGACAATAGCAATTGATTAACAAATCAATAAACTTGAATAATTATTGATATAAATAAGCTTGGCAGCTCTGTTTTGTTAACCACACTAAGAAAATAAATATAAATTTTGAATTAATTCTTAGGAATTATGAATATTTCCAGCTCCAAAATCCATTTATCAGGCAGATTGCCGTGTTGAAATGCCAAATTTTGGTAAATTTCTTCAGTCAAACTTGGTTTTGAAGAAATATTGACAATAGCAATTGATTAACAAATCAATAAACTTGAATAATTATTGATATAAATAAGCTTGGCAGCTCTGTTTTGTTAACCACACTAAGAAAATAAATATAAATTTTGAATTAATTCTTAAGAATTTTGAATATTTCCAGCTCCAAAATCCATTTATCTGTCAGATTGCCTTGTTGAAATGCCAAATTTTGGTAAATTTCTTCAGTCAAACAGGGTTTTGAAGATGCATTGACACTAGCAATTGATTAACAAATCAATAAACTTGAATAATTATTCATATAAATAAGCCTGGCAGCTCTGTTTTGTTAACCACACTAAGAAAATAAATATAAATTTTGAACTAATTCCAGTTCCAAAATCCATTTATCTGGCAGATTGCCGTGTTGAAATGCCAAATTTTGGTAAATTTCTTCAATCAACAGGGTTTTAAAGATGCATTGACACTAGCAATTGATTAACAAATCAATTAACTTGAATATTTATTGATATAAATAAGCCTGGCAGCTCTGTTTTGTTAACCACACTAGGAAAATAAATATAAATTTAGAATTAATTCTTAAGAATTATGAATATTTCCAGCTCCAAAATCCATTTATCTGGCAGATTGCGGTGTTGAAATGACAAATTTTGGTAAATTTCTTCAGTCAAACTTGGTTTTGAAGAAATATTGACAATAGCAATTGATTAACAAATCAATAAACTTGAATAATTATTAATATAAATAAGCCTGGCAGCTCTGTTTTGTTAATCACACTAAGAAAATAAATATAAATTTTGAATTAATTCCAGCTCCAAAATCCATTTATCTGGCAGATTGCCGTGTTGAAATGCCAAATTTTGGTAAATTTCTTCAATCAAACAGGGTTTTGAAGATGCATTGACACTAGCAATTGATTAACAAATCAATAAACTTGAATAATTATTGATATAAATAAGCCTGGCAGCTCTGTTTTGTTAACCACACTAAGAAAATAAATATAAATTTTGAACTAATTCCAGTTCCAAAATCCATTTATCTGGCAGATTGCCGTGTTGAAATGCCAAATTTTGGTAAATTTCTTCAATCAACAGGGTTTTAAAGATGCATTGACACTAGCAATTGATTAACAAATCAATTAACTTGAATATTTATTGATATAAATAAGCCTGGCAGCTCTGTTTTGTTAACCACACTAGGAAAATAAATATAAATTTTGAATTAATTCCAGCTCCAAAATCCATTTATCTGGCAGATTGTCGTGTTGAAATGCCAAATTTTGGTAAATTTCTTCAATCAAACAGGGTTTTGAAGATACATTGACACTAGCAATTGATTAACAAATCAATAAACTTGAATAATTATTGATATAAATAAGCCTTGCAGCTCTGTTTTGTTAACCACACTAAGAAAATAAATATAAATTTAGAATTAATTCTTAAGAATTATGAATATTTCCAGCTCCAAAATCCATTTATCTGGCAGATTGCGGTGTTGAAATGACAAATTTTGGTAAATTTCTTCAGTCAAACTTGGTTTTGAAGAAATATTGACAATAGCAATTGATTAACAAATCAATAAACTTGAATAATTATTGATATAAATAAGCTTGGCAGCTCTGTTTTGTTAACCACACTAAGAAAATAAATATAAATTTTGAATTAATTCTTAAGAATTATGAATATTTCCAGCTCCAAAATCCATTGATCAGGCAGATTGCCGTGTTGAAATGCCAAATTTTGGTAAATTTCTTCAGTCAAACTTGGTTTTGAAGAAATATTGACAATAGCAATTGATTAACAAATCAATAAACTTGAATAATTATTGATATAAATAAGCTTGGCAGCTCTGTTTTGTTAACCACACTAAGAAAATAAATATAAATTTTGAATTAATTCTTAAGAATTTTGAATATTTCCAGCTCCAAAATCCATTTATCTGTCAGATTGCCTTGTTGAAATGCCAAATTTTGGTAAATTTCTTCAATCAAACAGGGTTTTGAAGATGCATTGACACTAGCAATTGATTAACAAATCAATAAACTTGAATAATTATTCATATAAATAAGCCTGGCAGCTCTGTTTTGTTAACCACACTAAGAAAATAAATATAAATTTTGAATTAATTCCAGCTCCAAAATCCATTTATCTGTCAGATTGCCGTGTTGAAATTCCAAATTTTGGTAAATTTCTTCAGTCAAACAGGGTTTTGAAGATACATTGACACTAGCAATTGATTAACAAATCAATAAACTTGAATAATTATTAATATAAATAAGCCTGGCAGCTCTGTTTTGTTAATCACACTAAGAAAATAAATATAAATTTTGAATTAATTCCAGCTCCAAAATCCATTTATCTGGCAGATTGCCGTGTTGAAATGCCAAATTTTGGTAAATTTCTTCAATCAAACAGGGTTTTGAAGATGCATTGACACTAGCAATTGATTAACAAATCAATAAACTTGAATAATTATTCATATAAATAAGCCTGGCAGCTCTGTTTTGTTAACCACACTAAGAAAATAAATATAAATTTTGAATTAATTCTTAAGAATTTTGAATATTTCCAGCTCCAAAATCCATTTATCTGTCAGATTGCCTTGTTGAAATGCCAAATTTTGGTAAATTTCTTCAGTCAAACAGGGTTTTGAAGAAACATTGACACTAGCAATTAATTAACAAATCAATAAACTTGACTAATTATTGAAATAAATAAGCTTGACAGCTCTGTTTTGTTAACCACACTAAGAAAATAAATATAAATTTTGAATTAATTCTTAAGAATTATGAATATTTCCAGCTCCAAAATCCATTTATCAGGCAGATTGCCGTGTTGAAATGCCAAATTTTGGTAAATTTCTTCAGTCAAACTTGGTTTTGAAGAAATATTGACAATAGCAATTGATTAACAAATCAATAAACTTGAATAATTATTGATATAAATAAGCTTGGCAGCTCTGTTTTGTTAACCACACTAAGAAAATAAATATAAATTTTGAATTAATTCTTAAGAATTATGAATATTTCCAGCTCCAAAATCCATTTATCTGTCAGATTGCCTTGTTGAAATGCCAAATTTTGGTAAATTTCTTCAGTCAAACAGGGTTTTGAAGATGCATTGACACTAGCAATTGATTAACAAATCAATAAACTTGAATAATTATTCATATAAATAAGCCTGGCAGCTCTGTTTTGTTAACCACACTAAGAAAATAAATATAAATTTTGAATTAATTCCAGCTCCAAAATCCATTTATCTGTCAGATTGCCGTGTTGAAATTCCAAATTTTGGTAAATTTCTTCAGTCAAACAGGGTTTTGAAGATACATTGACACTAGCAATTGATTAACAAATCAATAAACTTGAATAATTATTAATATAAATAAGCCTGGCAGCTCTGTTTTGTTAATCACACTAAGAAAATAAATATAAATTTTGAATTAATTCCAGCTCCAAAATCCATTTATCTGGCAGATTGCCGTGTTGAAATGCCAAATTTTGGTAAATTTCTTCAATCAAACAGGGTTTTGAAGATGCATTGACACTAGCAATTGATTAACAAATCAATAAACTTGAATAATTATTCATATAAATAAGCCTGGCAGCTCTGTTTTGTTAACCACACTAAGAAAATAAATATAAATTTTGAATTAATTCTTAAGAATTTTGAATATTTCCAGCTCCAAAATCCATTTATCTGTCAGATTGCCTTGTTGAAATGCCAAATTTTGGTAAATTTCTTCAGTCAAACAGGGTTTTGAAGAAACATTGACACTAGCAATTAATTAACAAATCAATAAACTTGACTAATTATTGAAATAAATAAGCTTGACAGCTCTGTTTTGTTAACCACACTAAGAAAATAAATATAAATTTAGAATTAATTCTTAAGAATTATGAATATTTCCAGCTCCAAAATCCATTTATCTGGCAGATTGCCGTGTTGAAATGCCAAATTTTGGTAAATTTCTTCAGTCAAACTTGGTTTTGAAGAAATATTGACAATAGCAATTGATTAACAAATCAATAAACTTGAATAATTATTGATATAAATAAGCCTGGCAGCTCTGTTTTGTTAGGCACACTAAGAAAATAAATATAAATTTTGAATTAATTCCAGCTCCAAAATCCATTTATCTGGCAGATTGCCGTGTTGAAATGCCAAATTTTGGTAAATTTCTTCAATCAAACAGGGTTTTGAAGATACATTGACACTAGCAATTGATTAACAAATCAATAAACTTGATTAATTATTGATATAAATAAGCCTGGCAGCTCTGTTTTGTTAACTACACTAAGAAAATAAATATAAATTTTGAATTAATTTTAGCTCCAAAATCCATTTATCTTGCAGATTGCCGTGTTGAAATGCCAAATTTTGATAAATTTTCTTCAGTCAAACAGGGTTTTGAAGATACATTGACACTAGCAATTGATTAACAAATCAATAAACTTGAATAATTATTGATATAAATAAGCCTGGCAGCTCTGTTTTGTTAACCACACTAAGAAAATAAATATAAATTTTGAATTAATTCCAGCTCCAAAATCCATTTATCTGGCAGATTGCCGTGTTGAAATGCCAACTTTTGGTAAATTTCTTCAGTCAAACGGGGTTTTGAAGATACATTGCACTAGCAATTGATTAACAAATCAATAAACTTGAATAATTATTGATATAAATAAGCCTGGCAGCTCTGTTTTGTTAACCACACTAAGAAAATAAATATAAATTTTGAATTAATTCTTAAGAATTATGAATATTTCCAGCTCCAAAATTCATTTATCTGGCAGATTGCCGTGTTGAAATGCCAAATGTTGGTAAATTTCTTCAATCAACAGGGTTTTAAAGATGCATTGACACTAGCAATTGATTAACAAATCAATAAACTTGAATATTTATTGATATAAATAAGCCTGGCAGCTCTGTTTTGTTAACCACACTAGGAAAATAAATATAAATTTTGAATTAATTCCAGCTCCAAAATCCATTTATCTGGCAGATTGCCGTGTTGAAATGCCAAATTTTGGTAAATTTCTTCAATCAAACAGGGTTTTGAAGATACATTGACACTAGCAATTGATTAACAAATCAATAAACTTGAATAATTATTGATATAAATAAGCCTTGCAGCTCTGTTTTGTTAACCACACTAAGAAAATAAATATAAATTTAGAATTAATTCTTAAGAATTATGAATATTTCCAGCTCCAAAATCCATTTATCTGGCAGATTGCGGTGTTGAAATGACAAATTTTGGTAAATTTCTTCAGTCAAACTTGGTTTTGAAGAAATATTGACAATAGCAATTGATTAACAAATCAATAAACTTGAATAATTATTGATATAAATAAGCTTGGCAGCTCTGTTTTGTTAACCACACTAAGAAAATAAATATAAATTTTGAATTAATTCTTAAGAATTATGAATATTTCCAGCTCCAAAATCCATTTATCAGGCAGATTGCCGTGTTGAAATGCCAAATTTTGGTAAATTTCTTCAGTCAAACTTGGTTTTGAAGAAATATTGACAATAGCAATTGATTAACAAATCAATAAACTTGAATAATTATTGATATAAATAAGCTTGGCAGCTCTGTTTTGTTAACCACACTAAGAAAATAAATATAAATTTTGAATTAATTCTTAAGAATTTTGAATATTTCCAGCTCCAAAATCCATTTATCGGTCAGATTGCCTTGTTGAAATGCCAAATTTTGGTAAATTTCTTCAGTCAAACAGGGTTTTGAAGATGCATTGACACTAGCAATTGATTAACAAATCAATAAACTTGAATAATTATTCATATAAATAAGCCTGGCAGCTCTGTTTTGTTAACCACACTAAGAAAATAAATATAAATTTTGAATTAATTCCAGCTCCAAAATCCATTTATCTGTCAGATTGCCGTGTTGAAATTCCAAATTTTGGTAAATTTCTTCAGTCAAACAGGGTTTTGAAGATACATTGACACTAGCAATTGATTAACAAATCAATAAACTTGAATAATTATTAATATAAATAAGCCTGGCAGCTCTGTTTTGTTAATCACACTAAGAAAATAAATATAAATTTTGAATTAATTCCAGCTCCAAAATCCATTTATCTGGCAGATTGCCGTGTTGAAATGCCAAATTTTGGTAAATTTCTTCAATCAAACAGGGTTTTGAAGATGCATTGACACTAGCAATTGATTAACAAATCAATAAACTTGAATAATTATTGATATAAATAAGCCTGGCAGCTCTGTTTTGTTAACCACACTAAGAAAATAAATATAAATTTTGAACTAATTCCAGTTCCAAAATCCATTTATCTGGCAGATTGCCGTGTTGAAATGCCAAATTTTGGTAAATTTCTTCAATCAACAGGGTTTTAAAGATGCATTGACACTAGCAATTGATTAACAAATCAATTAACTTGAATATTTATTGATATAAATAAGCCTGGCAGCTCTGTTTTGTTAACCACACTAGGAAAATAAATATAAATTTTGAATTAATTCCAGCTCCAAAATCCATTTATCTGGCAGATTGTCGTGTTGAAATGCCAAATTTTGGTAAATTTCTTCAATCAAACAGGGTTTTGAAGATACATTGACACTAGCAATTGATTAACAAATCAATAAACTTGAATAATTATTGATATAAATAAGCCTTGCAGCTCTGTTTTGTTAACCACACTAAGAAAATAAATATAAATTTAGAATTAATTCTTAAGAATTATGAATATTTCCAGCTCCAAAATCCATTTATCTGGCAGATTGCGGTGTTGAAATGACAAATTTTGGTAAATTTCTTCAGTCAAACTTGGTTTTGAAGAAATATTGACAATAGCAATTGATTAACAAATCAATAAACTTGAATAATTATTGATATAAATAAGCTTGGCAGCTCTGTTTTGTTAACCACACTAAGAAAATAAATATAAATTTTGAATTAATTCTTAAGAATTATGAATATTTCCAGCTCCAAAATCCATTTATCAGGCAGATTGCCGTGTTGAAATGCCAAATTTTGGTAAATTTCTTCAGTCAAACTTGGTTTTGAAGAAATATTGACAATAGCAATTGATTAACAAATCAATAAACTTGAATAATTATTGATATAAATAAGCTTGGCAGCTCTGTTTTGTTAACCACACTAAGAAAATAAATATAAATTTTGAATTAATTCTTAAGAATTTTGAATATTTCCAGCTCCAAAATCCATTTATCTGTCAGATTGCCTTGTTGAAATGCCAAATTTTGGTAAATTTCTTCAGTCAAACAGGGTTTTGAAGATGCATTGACACTAGCAATTGATTAACAAATCAATAAACTTGAATAATTATTCATATAAATAAGCCTGGCAGCTCTGTTTTGTTAACCACACTAAGAAAATAAATATAAATTTTGAATTAATTCCAGCTCCAAAATCCATTTATCTGTCAGATTGCCGTGTTGAAATTCCAAATTTTGGTAAATTTCTTCAGTCAAACAGGGTTTTGAAGATACATTGACACTAGCAATTGATTAACAAATCAATAAACTTGAATAATTATTAATATAAATAAGCCTGGCAGCTCTGTTTTGTTAATCACACTAAGAAAATAAATATAAATTTTGAATTAATTCCAGCTCCAAAATCCATTTATCTGGCAGATTGCCGTGTTGAAATGCCAATTTTGGTAAATTTCTTCAATCAAACAGGGTTTTGAAGATGCATTGACACTAGCAATTGATTAACATATCAATAAACTTGAATAATTATTCATATAAATAAGCCTGGCAGCTCTGTTTTGTTAACCACACTAAGAAAATAAATATAAATTTTGAATTAATTCTTAAGAATTTTGAATATTTCCAGCTCCAAAATCCATTTATCTGTCAGATTGCCTTGTTGAAATGCCAAATTTTGGTAAATTTCTTCAGTCAAACAGGGTTTTGAAGAAACATTGACACTAGCAATTAATTAACAAATCAATAAACTTGACTAATTATTGAAATAAATAAGCTTGACAGCTCTGTTTTGTTAACCACACTAAGAAAATAAATATAAATTTAGAATTAATTCTTAAGAATTATGAATATTTCCAGCTCCAAAATCCATTTATCTGGCAGATTGCCGTGTTGAAATGCCAAATTTTGGTAAATTTCTTCAGTCAAACTTGGTTTTGAAGAAATATTGACAATAGCAATTGATTAACAAATCAATAAACTTGAATAATTATTGATATAAATAAGCCTGGCAGCTCTGTTTTGTTAGGCACACTAAGAAAATAAATATAAATTTTGAATTAATTCCAGCTCCAAAATCCATTTATCTGGCAGATTGCCGTGTTGAAATGCCAAATTTTGGTAAATTTCTTCAATCAAACAGGGTTTTGAAGATACATTGACACTAGCAATTGATTAACAAATCAATAAACTTGATTAATTATTGATATAAATAAGCCTGGCAGCTCTGTTTTGTTAACTACACTAAGAAAATAAATATAAATTTTGAATTAATTTTAGCTCCAAAATCCATTTATCTTGCAGATTGCCGTGTTGAAATGCCAAATTTTGATAAATTTTCTTCAGTCAAACAGGGTTTTGAAGATACATTGACACTAGCAATTGATTAACAAATCAATAAACTTGAATAATTATTGATATAAATAAGCCTGGCAGCTCTGTTTTGTTAACCACACTAAGAAAATAAATATAAATTTTGAATTAATTCTTAAGAATTATGAATATTTCCAGCTCCAAAATTCATTTATCTGGCAGATTGCCGTGTTGAAATGCCAAATTTTGGTAAATTTCTTCAATCAACAGGGTTTTAAAGATGCATTGACACTAGCAATTGATTAACAAATCAATAAACTTGAATATTTATTGATATAAATAAGACTGGCAGCTCTGTTTTGTTAACCACACTAGGAAAATAAATATAAATTTTGAATTAATTCCAGCTCCAAAATCCATTTATCTGGCAGATTGCCGTGTTGAAATGCCAAATTTTGGTAAATTTCTTCAATCAAACAGGGTTTTGAAGATACATTGACACTAGCAATTGATTAACAAATCAATAAACTTGATTAATTAATGATATAAATAAGCCTGGCAGCTCTGTTTTTTTAACTACACTAAGAAAATAAATATAAATTTTGAATTAATTCCAGCTCCAAAATCCATTTATCTTGCAGATTGCCGTGTTGAAATGCCAAATTTTGGTAAATTTCTTCAGTCAAACAGGGTTTTGAAGAAACATTGACACAAGCAATTGATTAACAAATCAATAAACTTTAATAATTATTGATATAAATAAACCTGGCAGCTCTGTTTTGTTAACCACACTAAGAAAATAAATATAAATTTTGAATTAATTGCAGCTCCAAAATCCTTTATCTGGCAGATTGCCGTGTTGAAATTCCAAATTTTGGTAAATTTCTTCAGTCAAACAGGGTTTTGAAGATACATTGACACTAGCAATTGATTAACAAATCAATAAACTTGAATAATTATTGATAAAAATAAGCCTGGCAGCTCTGTTTTGTTAATCACACTAAGAAAATAAATATAAATTTTGAATTAATTCCAGCTCCAAAATCCATTTATCTGGCAGATTGCCGTGTTGTAATGCCAAATTTTGGTAAATTTCTTCAATCAAACAGGGTTTTAAAGATGCATTGACACTAGCAATTGATTAACAAATCAATAAACTTGAATAATTATTGATATAAACAAGCCTGGCAGCTCTGTTTTGTTAACCACACTAAGAAAATAAATATAAATTTTGAATTTATTCCAGCTCCAAAATCCATTTATCTGGCAGATTGTCGTGTTGAAATGCCAAATTTTGGTAAATTTCTTCAATCAAACAGGGTTTTGAAGATACATTGACACTAGCAATTGATTAACAAATCAATAAACTTGAATAATTATTGATATAAATAAGCCTGGCAGCTCTGTTTTGTTAACCACACTAAGAAAATAAATATAAATTTAGAATTAATTCTTAAGAATTATGAATATTTCCAGCTCCAAAATCCATTTATCTGGCAGATTGCGGTGTTGAAATGCCAAATTTTGGTAAATTTCTTCAGTCAAACTTGTATTTGAAGAAATATTGACAATAGCAATTGATTAACAAATCAATAAACTTGAATAATTATTGATATAAATAAGCTTGGCAGCTCTGTTTTTTTAACCACACTAAGAAAATAAATATAAATTTTGAATTAATTCTTAAGACTTATGAATATTTCCAGCTCCAAAATCCATTTATCTTGCAGATTGCCGTGTTGAAATGCCAAATTTTGGTAAATTTCTTCAGTCAAACAGGGTTTTGAAGAAACATTGACACAAGCAATTGATTCACAAATCAATAAACTTGAATAATTATTGATATAAATAAACCTGGCAGCTCTGTTTTGTTAACCACACTAAGAAAATAAATATAAATTTTGAATTAATTCCAGCTCCGAAATCCTTTATCTGGCAGATTGCCGTGTTGAAATGCCAAATTTTGGTAAATTTCTTCAATCAAACAGGGTTTTAAAGATGCATTGACACTAGCAATTGATTAACAAATCAATAAACTTGAATAATTATTGATATAAATAAGCCTGGCAGCTCTGTTTTGTTAACCACACTAAGAAAATAAATATAAATTTTGAATTAACTCCAGCTTCAAAATCCATTTATCTGTCAGATTGCCTTGTTGAAATGCCAAATTTTGGTAAATTTCTTCAGTCAAACAGGGTTTTGAAGAAATATTGACAATAGCAATTGATTAACAAATCAATAAACTTGAATAATTATTGATATAAATAAGCCTGGCAGCTCTGTTTTGTTAAGCACACTAAGAAAATAAATATAAATTTTGAATTAATTCCAGCTCCAAAATCCATTTATCTGGCAGATTGCCGTGTTGAAATGCCAAATTTTGGTAAATTTCTTCAGTCAAACAGGGTTTTGAAGAAATATTGACAATAGCAATTGATTAACAAATCAATAAACTTGAATAATTATTGATATAAATAAGCTTGGCAGCTCTGTTTTGTTAACCACACTAAGAAAATAAATATAAATTTTGAATTAATTCTTAAGAATTATGAATATTTCCAGCTCCAAAATCCATTTATCTGGCAGATTGCCGTGTTGAAATGCCAAATTTTGATAAATTTTCTTTAGTCAAACAGGGTTTTGAAGATACATTGACACTTGCAATTGATTAACAAATCAATAAACTTGAATAATTATTGATATAAATAAACCTGGCAGCTCTGTTTTGTTAACCACACTAAGAAAATAAATATAAATATTGAATTAATTGCAGCTCCAAAATCCTTTATCTGGCAGATTGCCGTGTTGAAATGCCAAATTTTGGTAAATTTCTTCAATCAAACAGGGTTTTGAAGATACATTGACACTAGCAATTGATTAACAAATCAATAAACTTGAATATTTATTGATATAAATAAGCCTGGCAGCTCTGTTTTGTTAACCACACTAGGAAAATAAATATAAATTTTGAATTAATTCCAGCTCCAAAATCCATTTATCTGGCAGATTGCCGTGTTGAAATGCCAAATTTTGGTAAATTTCTTCAATCAAACAGGGTTTTGAAGATACATTGACACTAGCAATTGATTAACAAATCAATAAACTTGAATAATTATTGATATAAATAAGCCTTGCAGCTCTGTTTTGTTAACCACACTAAGAAAATAAATATAAATTTAGAATTAATTCTTAAGAATTATGAATATTTCCAGCTCCAAAATCCATTTATCTGGCAGATTGCGGTGTTGAAATGACAAATTTTGGTAAATTTCTTCAGTCAAACTTGGTTTTGAAGAAATATTGACAATAGCAATTGATTAACAAATCAATAAACTTGAATAATTATTGATATAAATAAGCTTGGCAGCTCTGTTTTGTTAACCACACTAAGAAAATAAATATAAATTTTGAATTAATTCTTAAGAATTATGAATATTTCCAGCTCCAAAATCCATTTATCAGGCAGATTGCCGTGTTGAAATGCCAAATTTTGGTAAATTTCTTCAGTCAAACTTGGTTTTGAAGAAATATTGACAATAGCAATTGATTAACAAATCAATAAACTTGAATAATTATTGATATAAATAAGCTTGGCAGCTCTGTTTTGTTAACCACACTAAGAAAATAAATATAAATTTTGAATTAATTCTTAAGAATTTTGAATATTTCCAGCTCCAAAATCCATTTATCGGTCAGATTGCCTTGTTGAAATGCCAAATTTTGGTAAATTTCTTCAGTCAAACAGGGTTTTGAAGATGCATTGACACTAGCAATTGATTAACAAATCAATAAACTTGAATAATTATTCATATAAATAAGCCTGGCAGCTCTGTTTTGTTAACCACACTAAGAAAATAAATATAAATTTTGAATTAATTCCAGCTCCAAAATCCATTTATCTGTCAGATTGCCGTGTTGAAATTCCAAATTTTGGTAAATTTCTTCAGTCAAACAGGGTTTTGAAGATACATTGACACTAGCAATTGATTAACAAATCAATAAACTTGAATAATTATTAATATAAATAAGCCTGGCAGCTCTGTTTTGTTAATCACACTAAGAAAATAAATATAAATTTTGAATTAATTCCAGCTCCAAAATCCATTTATCTGGCAGATTGCCGTGTTGAAATGCCAAATTTTGGTAAATTTCTTCAATCAAACAGGGTTTTGAAGATGCATTGACACTAGCAATTGATTAACAAATCAATAAACTTGAATAATTATTGATATAAATAAGCCTGGCAGCTCTGTTTTGTTAACCACACTAAGAAAATAAATATAAATTTTGAATTAATTCCAGCTCCAAAATCCATTTATCTGGCAGATTGTCGTGTTGAAATGCCAAATTTTGGTAAATTTCTTCAATCAAACAGGGTTTTGAAGATACATTGACACTAGCAATTGATTAACAAATCAATAAACTTGAATAATTATTGATATAAATAAGCCTTGCAGCTCTGTTTTGTTAACCACACTAAGAAAATAAATATAAATTTAGAATTAATTCTTAAGAATTATGAATATTTCCAGCTCCAAAATCCATTTATCTGGCAGATTGCGGTGTTGAAATGACAAATTTTGGTAAATTTCTTCAGTCAAACTTGGTTTTGAAGAAATATTGACAATAGCAATTGATTAACAAATCAATAAACTTGAATAATTATTGATATAAATAAGCTTGGCAGCTCTGTTTTGTTAACCACACTAAGAAAATAAATATAAATTTTGAATTAATTCTTAAGAATTATGAATATTTCCAGCTCCAAAATCCATTTATCAGGCAGATTGCCGTGTTGAAATGCCAAATTTTGGTAAATTTCTTCAGTCAAACTTGGTTTTGAAGAAATATTGACAATAGCAATTGATTAACAAATCAATAAACTTGAATAATTATTGATATAAATAAGCTTGGCAGCTCTGTTTTGTTAACCACACTAAGAAAATAAATATAAATTTTGAATTAATTCTTAAGAATTTTGAATATTTCCAGCTTCAAAATCCATTTATCTGTCAGATTGCCTTGTTGAAATGCCAAATTTTGGTAAATTTCTTCAGTCAAACAGGGTTTTGAAGATGCATTGACACTAGCAATTGATTAACAAATCAATAAACTTGAATAATTATTCATATAAATAAGCCTGGCAGCTCTGTTTTGTTAACCACACTAAGAAAATAAATATAAATTTTGAATTAATTCCAGCTCCAAAATCCATTTATCTGTCAGATTGCCGTGTTGAAATTCCAAATTTTGGTAAATTTCTTCAGTCAAACAGGGTTTTGAAGATACATTGACACTAGCAATTGATTAACAAATCAATAAACTTGAATAATTATTAATATAAATAAGCCTGGCAGCTCTGTTTTGTTAATCACACTAAGAAAATAAATATAAATTTTGAATTAATTCCAGCTCCAAAATCCATTTATCTGGCAGATTGCCGTGTTGAAATGCCAAATTTTGGTAAATTTCTTCAATCAAACAGGGTTTTGAAGATGCATTGACACTAGCAATTGATTAACATATCAATAAACTTGAATAATTATTCATATAAATAAGCCTGGCAGCTCTGTTTTGTTAACCACACTAAGAAAATAAATATAAATTTTGAATTAATTCTTAAGAATTTTGAATATTTCCAGCTCCAAAATCCATTTATCTGTCAGATTGCCTTGTTGAAATGCCAAATTTTGGTAAATTTCTTCAGTCAAACAGGGTTTTGAAGAAACATTGACACTAGCAATTAATTAACAAATCAATAAACTTGACTAATTATTGAAATAAATAAGCTTGACAGCTCTGTTTTGTTAACCACACTAAGAAAATAAATATAAATTTAGAATTAATTCTTAAGAATTATGAATATTTCCAGCTCCAAAATCCATTTATCTGGCAGATTGCCGTGTTGAAATGCCAAATTTTGGTAAATTTCTTCAGTCAAACTTGGTTTTGAAGAAATATTGACAATAGCAATTGATTAACAAATCAATAAACTTGAATAATTATTGATATAAATAAGCCTGGCAGCTCTGTTTTGTTAGGCACACTAAGAAAATAAATATAAATTTTGAATTAATTCCAGCTCCAAAATCCATTTATCTGGCAGATTGCCGTGTTGAAATGCCAAATTTTGGTAAATTTCTTCAATCAAACAGGGTTTTGAAGATACATTGACACTAGCAATTGATTAACAAATCAATAAACTTGATTAATTATTGATATAAATAAGCCTGGCAGCTCTGTTTTGTTAACTACACTAAGAAAATAAATATAAATTTTGAATTAATTTTAGCTCCAAAATCCATTTATCTTGCAGATTGCCGTGTTGAAATGCCAAATTTTGATAAATTTTCTTCAGTCAAACAGGGTTTTGAAGATACATTGACACTAGCAATTGATTAACAAATCAATAAACTTGAATAATTATTGATATAAATAAGCCTGGCAGCTCTGTTTTGTTAACCACACTAAGAAAATAAATATAAATTTTGAATTAATTCTTAAGAATTATGAATATTTCCAGCTCCAAAATTCATTTATCTGGCAGATTGCCGTGTTGAAATGCCAAATTTTGGTAAATTTCTTCAATCAACAGGGTTTTAAAGATGCATTGACACTAGCAATTGATTAACAAATCAATAAACTTGAATATTTATTGATATAAATAAGACTGGCAGCTCTGTTTTGTTAACCACACTAGGAAAATAAATATAAATTTTGAATTAATTCCAGCTCCAAAATCCATTTATCTGGCAGATTGCCGTGTTGAAATGCCAAATTTTGGTAAATTTCTTCAATCAAACAGGGTTTTGAAGATACATTGACACTAGCAATTGATTAACAAATCAATAAACTTGATTAATTAATGATATAAATAAGCCTGGCAGCTCTGTTTTTTTAACTACACTAAGAAAATAAATATAAATTTTGAATTAATTCCAGCTCCAAAATCCATTTATCTTGCAGATTGCCGTGTTGAAATGCCAAATTTTGGTAAATTTCTTCAGTCAAACAGGGTTTTGAAGAAACATTGACACAAGCAATTGATTAACAAATCAATAAACTTTAATAATTATTGATATAAATAAACCTGGCAGCTCTGTTTTGTTAACCACACTAAGAAAATAAATATAAATTTTGAATTAATTGCAGCTCCAAAATCCTTTATCTGGCAGATTGCCGTGTTGAAATTCCAAATTTTGGTAAATTTCTTCAGTCAAACAGGGTTTTGAAGATACATTGACACTAGCAATTGATTAACAAATCAATAAACTTGAATAATTATTGATAAAAATAAGCCTGGCAGCTCTGTTTTGTTAATCACACTAAGAAAATAAATATAAATTTTGAATTAATTCCAGCTCCAAAATCCATTTATCTGGCAGATTGCCGTGTTGTAATGCCAAATTTTGGTAAATTTCTTCAATCAAACAGGGTTTTAAAGATGCATTGACACTAGCAATTGATTAACAAATCAATAAACTTGAATAATTATTGATATAAACAAGCCTGGCAGCTCTGTTTTGTTAACCACACTAAGAAAATAAATATAAATTTTGAATTTATTCCAGCTCCAAAATCCATTTATCTGGCAGATTGTCGTGTTGAAATGCCAAATTTTGGTAAATTTCTTCAATCAAACAGGGTTTTGAAGATACATTGACACTAGCAATTGATTAACAAATCAATAAACTTGAATAATTATTGATATAAATAAGCCTGGCAGCTCTGTTTTGTTAACCACACTAAGAAAATAAATATAAATTTAGAATTAATTCTTAAGAATTATGAATATTTCCAGCTCCAAAATCCATTTATCTGGCAGATTGCGGTGTTGAAATGCCAAATTTTGGTAAATTTCTTCAGTCAAACTTGTATTTGAAGAAATATTGACAATAGCAATTGATTAACAAATCAATAAACTTGAATAATTATTGATATAAATAAGCTTGGCAGCTCTGTTTTTTTAACCACACTAAGAAAATAAATATAAATTTTGAATTAATTCTTAAGACTTATGAATATTTCCAGCTCCAAAATCCATTTATCTTGCAGATTGCCGTGTTGAAATGCCAAATTTTGGTAAATTTCTTCAGTCAAACAGGGTTTTGAAGAAACATTGACACAAGCAATTGATTCACAAATCAATAAACTTGAATAATTATTGATATAAATAAACCTGGCAGCTCTGTTTTGTTAACCACACTAAGAAAATAAATATAAATTTTGAATTAATTCCAGCTCCGAAATCCTTTATCTGGCAGATTGCCGTGTTGAAATGCCAAATTTTGGTAAATTTCTTCAATCAAACAGGGTTTTAAAGATGCATTGACACTAGCAATTGATTAACAAATCAATAAACTTGAATAATTATTGATATAAATAAGCCTGGCAGCTCTGTTTTGTTAACCACACTAAGAAAATAAATATAAATTTTGAATTAACTCCAGCTTCAAAATCCATTTATCTGTCAGATTGCCTTGTTGAAATGCCAAATTTTGGTAAATTTCTTCAGTCAAACAGGGTTTTGAAGAAATATTGACAATAGCAATTGATTAACAAATCAATAAACTTGAATAATTATTGATATAAATAAGCCTGGCAGCTCTGTTTTGTTAAGCACACTAAGAAAATAAATATAAATTTTGAATTAATTCCAGCTCCAAAATCCATTTATCTGGCAGATTGCCGTGTTGAAATGCCAAATTTTGGTAAATTTCTTCAGTCAAACAGGGTTTTGAAGATACATTGACACTAGCAATTGATTAACAAATCAATAAACTTGAATAATTATTGATATAAATAAGCCTGGCAGCTCTGTTTTGTTAACCACACTAAGAAAATCAATATAAATTTTGAATTAATTCTTAAGAATTATGAATATTTCCAGCTCCAAAATCCATTTATCAGGCAGATTGCCGTGTTGAAATGCCAAATTTTGATAAATTTTCTTTAGTCAAACGGGGTTTTGAAGATAAATTGACACTAGCAATTGATTAACAAATCAATAAACTTGAATAATTATTGATATAAATAAGCCTGGCAGCTCTGTTTTGTTAACCACACTAAGAAAATAAATTTTGAATTAATTCTTAAGAATTATGAATATTTCCAGCTCCAAAATCCATTTATCTGGCAGTTTGATGTGTTGAAATGCCAAATTTTGGTAAATTTCTTCAGTCAAACTTGGTTTTGAAGAAATATTGACAATAGCAATTGATTAACAAATCAATAAACTTGAATAATTATTGATATAAATAAGCTTGGCAGCTCTGTTTTGTTAACCACACTAAGAAAATAAATATAAATTTTGAATTAATTCTTAAGAATTATGAATATTTCCAGCTCCAAAATCCATTTATCTGGCAGATTGCCGTGTTGAAATGCCAAATTTTGATAAATTTTCTTTAGTCAAACAGGGTTTTGAAGATACATTGACACTTGCAATTGATTAACAAATCAATAAACTTGAATAATTATTGATATAAATAAACCTGGCAGCTCTGTTTTGTTAACCACACTAAGAAAATAAATATAAATATTGAATTAATTGCAGCTCCAAAATCCTTTATCTGGCAGATTGCCGTGTTGAAATGCCAAATTTTGGTAAATTTCTTCAGTCAAACTTGGTTTTGAAGAAATATTGACAATAGCAATTGATTAACAAATCAATAAACTTGAATAATTATTGATATAAATAAGCTTGGCAGCTCTGTTTTGTTAACCACACTAAGAAAATAAATATAAATTTTGAATTAATTCTTAAGAATTATGAATATTTCCAGCTCCAAAATCCATTTATCTGGCAGATTGCCGTGTTGAAATGCCAAATTTTGGTAAATTTCTTCAGTCAAACTTGGTTTTGAAGAAATATTGACAATAGCAATTGATTAACAAATCAATAAACTTGAATAATTATTGATATAAATAAGCTTGGCAGCTCTGTTTTGTTAACCACAATAAGAAAATAAATATAAATTTTGAATTAATTCTTAAGAATTATGAATATTTCCAGCTCCAAAATCCATTTATCTTGCAGATTGCCGTGTTGAAATGCCAAATTTTGATAAATTTTCTTTAGTCAAACAGGGTTTTGAAGATACATTGACACTTGCAATTGATTAACAAATCAATAAACTTGATTAATTATTGATATAAATAAGCCTGGCAGCTCTGTTTTGTTAACTACACTAAGAAAATCAATATAAATTTTGAATTAATTCTTAAGAATTATGAATATTTCCAGCTCCAAAATCCATTTATCAGGCAGATTGCCGTGTTGAAATGCCAAATTTTGATAAATTTTCTTTAGTCAAACAGGGTTTTGAAGATACATTGACACTTGCAATTGATTAACAAATCAATAAACTTGATTAATTATTGATATAAATAAGCCTGGCAGCTCTGTTTTGTTAACTACACTAAGAAAATCAATATAAATTTTGAATTAATTCCAGCTCCAAAATCCATTTATCTTGCAGATTGCCGTGTTGAAATGCCAAATTTTGGTAAATTTCTTCAGTCAAACAGGGTTTTGAAGAAACATTGACACAAGCAATTGATTAACAAATCAATAAACTTGAATAATTATTGATATAAATAAACCTGGCAGCTCTGTTTTGTTAACCACACTAAGAAAATAAATATAAATTTTGAATTAATTCCAGCTCCGAAATCCTTTATCTGGCAGATTGCCGTGTTGAAATTCCAAATTTTGGTAAATTTCTTCAGTCAAACAGGGTTTTGAAGATACATTGACACTTGCAATTGATTAACAAATCAATAAACTAGAATAATTATTGATATAAATAAACCTGGCAGCTCTGTTTTGTTAACCACACTAAGAAAATAAATATAAATATTGAATTAATTGCAGCTCCAAAATCCTTTATCTGGCAGATTGCCGTGTTGAAATGCCAAATTTTGGTAAATTTCTTCAGTCAAACGGGGTTTTGAAGATATATTGACACTAGCAATTGATTAACAAATCAATAAACTTGAATAATTATTGATATAAATAAGCCTGGCAGCTCTGTTTTGTTAACCACACTAAGAAAATAAATTTTGAATTAATTCTTCAGAATTATGAATATTCCAGCTATAAAATCCATTTATCTGGCAGATTGCCGTGTTGAAATGCCAAATTTTGGTAAATTTCTTCAGTCAAACTTGGTTTTGAAGAAATATTGACAATAGCAATTGATTAACAAATCAATAAACTTGAATAATTATTGATATAAATAAGCTTGGCAGCTCTGTTTTGTTAACCACACTAAGAAAATAAATATAAATTTTGAATTAATTCTTAAGAATTATGAATATTTCCAGCTCCAAAATCCATTTATCTGGCAGATTGCCGTGTTGAAATGCCAAATTTTGATAAATTTTCTTTAGTCAAACAGGGTTTTGAAGATACATTGACACTTGCAATTGATTAACAAATCAATAAACTTGATTAATTATTGATATAAATAAGCCTGGCAGCTCTGTTTTGTTAACTACACTAAGAAAATCAATATAAATTTTGAATTAATTCTTAAGAATTATGAATATTTCCAGCTCCAAAATCCATTTATCAGGCAGATTGCCGTGTTGAAATGCCAAATTTTGATAAATTTTCTTTAGTCAAACAGGGTTTTGAAGATACATTGACACTTGCAATTGATTAACAAATCAATAAACTTGATTAATTATTGATATAAATAAGCCTGGCAGCTCTGTTTTGTTAACTACACTAAGAAAATCAATATAAATTTTGAATTAATTCCAGCTCCGAAATCCATTTATCTTGCAGATTGCCGTGTTGAAATGCCAAATTTTGGTAAATTTCTTCAGTCAAACAGGGTTTTGAAGAAACATTGACACAAGCAATTGATTAACAAATCAATAAACTTGAATAATTATTGATATAAATAAACCTGGCAGCTCTGTTTTGTTAACCACACTAAGAAAATAAATATAAATTTTGAATTAATTCCAGCTCCGAAATCCTTTATCTGGCAGATTGCCGTGTTGAAATTCCAAATTTTGGTAAATTTCTTCAGTCAAACAGGGTTTTGAAGATACATTGACAATAGCAATTGATTAACAAATCAATAAACTTGAATAATTATTGATATAAATAAGCCTGGCAGCTCTGTTTTGTTAATCACACTAAGAAAATAAATATAAATTTTCAATTAATTCCAGCTCCAAAATCCATTTATCTGTCAGATTGCCTTGTTGAAATGCCAAATTTTGGTAAATTTCTTCAGTCAAACAGGGTTTTGAAGAAACATTGACACTAGCAATTAATTAACAAATCAATAAACTTGAATAATTATTGATATAAATAAGCTTGACAGCTCTGTTTTGTTAGCCACACTAAGAAAATAAATATAAATTTAGAATTAATTCTTAAGAATTATGAATATTTCCAGCTCCAAAATCCATTTATCTGGCAGATTGCCGTGTTGAAATGCCAAATTTTGGTAAATTTCTTCAATCAAACAGGGTTTTGAAGATGCATTGACACTTGCAATTGATTAACAAATCAATAAACTTGAATAATTATTGATATAAATAAGCCTGGCAGCTCTGTTTTGTTAACTACACTAAGAAAATAAATATAAATTTTGAATTAATTCTTAAGAATTATGAATATTTCCAGCTCCAAAATTCATTTATCTGTCAGATTGCCGTGTTGAAATGCCAAATTTTGGTAAATTTCTTCAGTCAAACTTGGTTTTGAAGAAATATTGACACTAGCAATTGATTAACAAATCAATAAACTTGAATAATTATTGATATAAATAAGCTTGGCAGCTCTGTTTTGTTAACCACACTAAGAAAATAAATATAAATTTTGAATTAATTCTTAAGAATTATGAATATTTCCAGCTCCAAAATTCATTTATCTGTCAGATTGCCGTGTTGAAATGCCAAATTTTGGTAAATTTCTTCAGTCAAACTTGGTTTTGAAGAAATATTGACACTAGCAATTGATTAACAAATCAATAAACTTGAATAATTATTGATATAAATAAACCTGGCAGCTCGGTTTTGTTAACCACACTAAGAAAATAAATATAAATATTGAATTAATTGCAGCTCCAAAATCCTTTATCTGGCAGATTGCCGTGTTGAAATTCCAAATTTTGGTAAATTTCTTCAGTCAAACAGGGTTTTGAAGATACATTGACACTAGCAATTGATTAACAAATCAATAAACTTGAATAATTATTGATATAAATAAGCCTGGCAGCTCTGTTTTGTTAATCACACTAAGAAAATAAATATAAATTTTGAATTAATTCCAGCTCCAAAATCCATTTATCTGGCAGATTGCCGTGTTGAAATGCCAAATTTTGGTAAATTTCTTCAGTCAAACAGGGTTTTGAAGATACATTGACACTAGCAATTGATTAACAAATCAATAAACTTGAATAATTATTGATATAAATAAGCCTGGCAGCTCTGTTTTGTTAACCACACTAAGAAAATAAATATAAATTTTGAATTAATTCCAGCTCCAAAATCCATTTATCAGGCAGATTGCCGTGTTGAAATGCCAAATTTTGATAAATTTTCTTTAGTCAAACAGGGTTTTGAAGATACATTGACACTTGCAATTGATTAACAAATCAATAAACTTGATTAATTATTGATATAAATAAGCCTGGCAGCTCTGTTTTGTTAACTACACTAAGAAAATCAATATAAATTTTGAATTAATTCCAGCTCCGAAATCCATTTATCTTGCAGATTGCCGTGTTGAAATGCCAAATTTTGGTAAATTTCTTCAGACAAACAGGGTTTTGAAGAAACATTGACACAAGCAATTGATTAACAAATCAATAAACTTGAATAATTATTGATATAAATAAACCTGGCAGCTCTGTTTTGTTAACCACACTAAGAAAATAAATATAAATTTTGAATTAATTCCAGCTCCGAAATCCTTTATCTGGCAGATTGCCGTGTTGAAATTCCAAATTTTGGTAAATTTCTTCAGTCAAACAGGGTTTTGAAGATACATTGACAATAGCAATTGATTAACAAATCAATAAACTTGAATAATTATTGATATAAATAAACCTGGCAGCTCTGTTTTGTTAACCACACTAAGAAAATAAATATAAATATTGAATTAATTGCAGCTCCAAAATCCTTTATCTGGCAGATTGCCGTGTTGAAATGCCAAATTTTGGTAAATTTCTTCAGTCAAACGGGGTTTTGAAGATATATTGACAATAGCAATTGATTAACAAATCAATAAACTTGAATAATTATTGATATAAATAAGCCTGGCAGCTCTGTTTTGTTAACCACACTAAGAAAATAAATTTTGAATTAATTCTTCAGAATTATGAATATTTCCAGCTATAAAATCCATTTATCTGGCAGATTGCCGTGTTGAAATGCCAAATTTTGGTAAATTTCTTCAGTCAAACTTGGTTTTGAAGAAATATTGACAATAGCAATTGATTAACAAATCAATAAACTTGAATAATTATTGATATAAATAAGCTTGGCAGCTCTGTTTTGTTAACCACACTAAGAAAATAAATATAAATTTTGAATTAATTCTTAAGAATTATGAATATTTCCAGCTCCAAAATCCATTTATCTGGCAGATTGCCGTGTTGAAATGCCAAATTTTGATAAATTTTCTTTAGTCAAACAGGGTTTTGAAGATACATTGACACTTGCAATTGATTAACAAATCAATAAACTTGATTAATTATTGATATAAATAAGCCTGGCAGCTCTGTTTTGTTAACTACACTAAGAAAATCAATATAAATTTTGAATTAATTCTTAAGAATTATGAATATTTCCAGCTCCAAAATCCATTTATCAGGCAGATTGCCGTGTTGAAATGCCAAATTTTGATAAATTTTCTTTAGTCAAACAGGGTTTTGAAGATACATTGACACTTGCAATTGATTAACAAATCAATAAACTTGATTAATTATTGATATAAATAAGCCTGGCAGCTCTGTTTTGTTAACTACACTAAGAAAATCAATATAAATTTTGAATTAATTCCAGCTCCGAAATCCATTTATCTTGCAGATTGCCGTGTTGAAATGCCAAATTTTGGTAAATTTCTTCAGTCAAACAGGGTTTTGAAGAAACATTGACACAAGCAATTGATGAACAAATCAATAAACTTGAATAATTATTGATATAAATAAACCTGGCAGCTCTGTTTTGTTAACCACACTAAGAAAATAAATATAAATTTTGAATTAATTCCAGCTCCGAAATCCTTTATCTGGCAGATTGCCGTGTTGAAATTCCAAATTTTGGTAAATTTCTTCAGTCAAACAGGGTTTTGAAGATACATTGACAATAGCAATTGATTAACAAATCAATAAACTTGAATAATTATTGATATAAATAAGCCTGGCAGCTCTGTTTTGTTAATCACACTAAGAAAATAAATATAAATTATGAATTAATTCCAGCTCCAAAATCCATTTATCTGTCAGATTGCCTTGTTGAAATGCCAAATTTTGGTAAATTTCTTCAGTCAAACAGGGTTTTGAAGAAACATTGACACTAGCAATTAATTAAAAAATCAATAAACTTGAATAATTATTGATATAAATAAGCTTGACAGCTCTGTTTTGTTAACCACACTAAGAAAATAAATATAAATTTAGAATTAATTCTTAAGAATTATGAATATTTCCAGCTCCAAAATCCATTTATCTGGCAGATTGCCGTGTTGAAATGCCAAATTTTGGTAAATTTCTTCAATCAAACAGGGTTTTGAAGATGCATTGACACTTGCAATTGATTAACAAATCAATAAACTTGAATAATTATTGATATAAATAAGCCTGGCAGCTCTGTTTTGTTAACTACACTAAGAAAATAAATATAAATTTTGAATTAATTCTTAAGAATTATGAATATTTCCAGCTCCAAAATTCATTTATCTGTCAGATTGCCGTGTTGAAATGCCAAATTTTGGTAAATTTCTTCAGTCAAACTTGGTTTTGAAGAAATATTGACACTAGCAATTGATTAACAAATCAATAAACTTGAATAATTATTGATATAAATAAGCTTGGCAGCTCTGTTTTGTTAACCACACTAAGAAAATAAATATAAATTTTGAATTAATTCTTAAGAATTATGAATATTTCCAGCTCCAAAATCCATTTATCAGGCAGATTGCCGTGTTGAAATGCCAAATTTTGTTAAATTTTCTTTAGTCAAACAGGGTTTTGAAGATACATTGACACTTGCAATTGATTAACAAATCAATAAACTTGAATAATTATTGATATAAATAAACCTGGCAGCTCGGTTTTGTTAACCACACTAAGAAAATAAATATAAATATTGAATTAATTGCAGCTCCAAAATCCTTTATCTGGCAGATTGCCGTGTTGAAATTCCAAATTTTGGTAAATTTCTTCAGTCAAACAGGGTTTTGAAGATACATTGACACTAGCAATTGATTAACAAATCAATAAACTTGAATAATTATTGATATAAATAAGCCTGGCAGCTCTGTTTTGTTAATCACACTAAGAAAATAAATATAAATTTTGAATTAATTCCAGCTCCAAAATCCTTTATCTGGCAGATTGCCGTGTTGAAATGCCAAATTTTGGTAAATTTCTTCAGTCAAACTTGGTTTTGAAGAAATATTGACAATAGCAATTGATTAACAAATCAATAAACTTGAATAATTATTGATATAAATAAGCTTGGCAGCTCTGTTTTGTTAACCACACTAAGAAAATAAATATAAATTTTGAATTAATTCTTAAGAATTATGAATATTTCCAGCTCCAAAATCCATTTATCTGGCAGATTGCCGTGTTGAAATGCCAAATTTTGATAAATTTTCTTTAGTCAAACAGGGTTTTGAAGATACATTGACACTTGCAATTGATTAACAAATCAATAAACTTGATTAATTATTGATATAAATAAGCCTGGCAGCTCTGTTTTGTTAACTACACTAAGAAAATCAATATAAATTTTGAATTAATTTTTAAGAATTATGAATATTTCCAGCTCCAAAATCCATTTATCAGGCAGATTGCCGTGTTGAAATGCCAAATTTTGATAAATTTTCTTTAGTCAAACAGGGTTTTGAAGATACATTGACACTTGCAATTGATTAACAAATCAATAAACTTGATTAATTATTGATATAAATAAGCCTGGCAGCTCTGTTTTGTTAACTACACTAAGAAAATCAATATAAATTTTGAATTAATTCCAGCTCCGAAATCCATTTATCTTGCAGATTGCCGTGTTGAAATGCCAAATTTTGGTAAATTTCTTCAGTCAAACAGGGTTTTGAAGAAACATTGACACAAGCAATTGATTAACAAATCAATAAACTTGAATAATTATTGATATAAATAAACCTGGCAGCTCTGTTTTGTTAACCACACTAAGAAAATAAATATAAATTTTGAATTAATTCCAGCTCCGAAATCCTTTATCTGGCAGATTGCCGTGTTGAAATTCCAAATTTTGGTAAATTTCTTCAGTCAAACAGGGTTTTGAAGATACATTGACAATAGCAATTGATTAACAAATCAATAAACTTGAATAATTATTGATATAAATAAGCCTGGCAGCTCTGTTTTGTTAATCACACTAAGAAAATAAATATAAATTATGAATTAATTCCAGCTCCAAAATCCATTTATCTGTCAGATTGCCTTGTTGAAATGCCAAATTTTGGTAAATTTCTTCAGTCAAACAGGGTTTTGAAGAAACATTGACACTAGCAATTAATTAACAAATCAATAAACTTGAATAATTATTGATATAAATAAGCTTGACAGCTCTGTTTTGTTAACCACACTAAGAAAATAAATATAAATTTAGAATTAATTCTTAAGAATTATGAATATTTCCAGCTCCAAAATCCATTTATCTGGCAGATTGCCGTGTTGAAATGCCAAATTTTGGTAAATTTCTTCAATCAAACAGGGTTTTGAAGATGCATTGACACTTGCAATTGATTAACAAATCAATAAACTTGAATAATTATTGATATAAATAAGCCTGGCAGCTCTGTTTTGTTAACTACACTAAGAAAATAAATATAAATTTTGAATTAATTCTTAAGAATTATGAATATTTCCAGCTCCAAAATTCATTTATCTGTCAGATTGCCGTGTTGAAATGCCAAATTTTGGTAAATTTCTTCAGTCAAACTTGGTTTTGAAGAAATATTGACACTAGCAATTGATTAACAAATCAATAAACTTGAATAATTATTGATATAAATAAGCTTGGCAGCTCTGTTTTGTTAACTACACTAAGAAAATAAATATAAATTTTGAATTAATTCTTAAGAATTATGAATATTTCCAGCTCCAAAATTCATTTATCTGTCAGATTGCCGTGTTGAAATGCCAAATTTTGTTAAATTTTCTTTAGTCAAACAGGGTTTTGAAGATACATTGACACTTGCAATTGATTAACAAATCAATAAACTTGAATAATTATTGATATAAATAAACCTGGCAGCTCGGTTTTGTTAACCACACTAAGAAAATAAATATAAATATTGAATTAATTGCAGCTCCAAAATCCTTTATCTGGCAGATTGCCGTGTTGAAATTCCAAATTTTGGTAAATTTCTTCAGTCAAACAGGGTTTTGAAGATACATTGACACTAGCAATTGATTAACAAATCAATAAACTTGAATAATTATTGATATAAATAAGCCTGGCAGCTCTGTTTTGTTAATCACACTAAGAAAATAAATATAAATTTTGAATTAATTCCAGCTCCAAAATCCTTTATCTGGCAGATTGCCGTGTTGAAATGCCAAATTTTGGTAAATTTCTTCAGTCAAACTTGGTTTTGAAGAAATATTGACAATAGCAATTGATTAACAAATCAATAAACTTGAATAATTATTGATATAAATAAGCTTGGCAGCTCTGTTTTGTTAACCACACTAAGAAAATAAATATAAATTTTGAATTAATTCTTAAGAATTATGAATATTTCCAGCTCCAAAATCCATTTATCTGGCAGATTGCCGTGTTGAAATGCCAAATTTTGATAAATTTTCTTTAGTCAAACAGGGTTTTGAAGATACATTGACACTTGCAATTGATTAACAAATCAATAAACTTGATTAATTATTGATATAAATAAGCCTGGCAGCTCTGTTTTGTTAACTACACTAAGAAAATCAATATAAATTTTGAATTAATTTTTAAGAATTATGAATATTTCCAGCTCCAAAATCCATTTATCAGGCAGATTGCCGTGTTGAAATGCCAAATTTTGATAAATTTTCTTTAGTCAAACAGGGTTTTGAAGATACATTGACACTTGCAATTGATTAACAAATCAATAAACTTGATTAATTATTGATATAAATAAGCCTGGCAGCTCTGTTTTGTTAACTACACTAAGAAAATCAATATAAATTTTGAATTAATTCCAGCTCCGAAATCCATTTATCTTGCAGATTGCCGTGTTGAAATGCCAAATTTTGGTAAATTTCTTCAGACAAACAGGGTTTTGAAGAAACATTGACACAAGCAATTGATTAACAAATCAATAAACTTGAATAATTATTGATATAAATAAACCTGGCAGCTCTGTTTTGTTAACCACACTAAGAAAATAAATATAAATTTTGAATTAATTCCAGCTCCGAAATCCTTTATCTGGCAGATTGCCGTGTTGAAATTCCAAATTTTGGTAAATTTCTTCAGTCAAACAGGGTTTTGAAGATACATTGACAATAGCAATTGATTAACAAATCAATAAACTTGAATAATTATTGATATAAATAAGCCTGGCAGCTCTGTTTTGTTAATCACACTAAGAAAATAAATATAAATTTTGAATTAATTCCAGCTCCAAAATCCATTTATCTGTCAGATTGCCTTGTTGAAATGCCAAATTTTGGTAAATTTCTTCAGTCAAACAGGGTTTTGAAGAAACATTGACACTAGCAATTAATTAACAAATCAATAAACTTTAATAATTATTGATATAAATAAGCTTGACAGCTCTGTTTTGTTAACCACACTAAGAAAATAAATATAAATTTAGAATTAATTCTTAAGAATTATGAATATTTCCAGCTCCAAAATCCATTTATCTGGCAGATTGCCGTGTTGAAATGCCAAATTTTGGTAAATTTCTTCAATCAAACAGGGTTTTGAAGATGCATTGACACTTGCAATTGATTAACAAATCAATAAACTTGAATAATTATTGATATAAATAAGCCTGGCAGCTCTGTTTTGTTAACTACACTAAGAAAATAAATATAAATTTTGAATTAATTCTTAAGAATTATGAATATTTCCAGCTCCAAAATTCATTTATCTGTCAGATTGCCGTGTTGAAATGCCAAATTTTGGTAAATTTCTTCAGTCAAACTTGGTTTTGAAGAAATATTGACACTAGCAATTGATTAACAAATCAATAAACTTGAAAAATTATTGATATAAATAAGCTTGGCAGCTCTGTTTTGTTAACCACACTAAGAAAATAAATATAAATTTTGAATTAATTCTTAAGAATTATGAATATTTCCAGCTCCAAAATCCATTTATCAGGCAGATTGCCGTGTTGAAATGCCAAATTTTGTTAAATTTTCTTTAGTCAAACAGGGTTTTGAAGATACATTGACACTTGCAATTGATTAACAAATCAATAAACTTGAATAATTATTGATATAAATAAACCTGGCAGCTCGGTTTTGTTAACCACACTAAGAAAATAAATATAAATATTGAATTAATTGCAGCTCCAAAATCCATTTATCTGGCAGATTGCCGTGTTGAAATGCCAAATTTTGGTAAATTTCTTCAATCAAACAGGGTTTTGAAGATGCATTGACACTAGCAATTGATTAACAAATCAATAAACTTGAATAATTATTGATATAAATAAGCCTGGCAGCTCTGTTTTGTTAAGCACACTAAGAAAATAAATATAAATTTTGAATTAATTCCAGCTCCAAAATCCATTTATCTGGCAGATTGCCGTGTTGAAATGCCAAATTTTGGTAAATTTCTTCAGTCAAACAGGGTTTTGAAGATACATTGACACTAGCAATTGATTAACAATTCAATAAACTTGAATAATTATTGATATAAATAAGCCTGGCAGCTCTGTTTTGTTAACCACACTAAGAAAATAAATATAAATTTTGAATTAATTCCAGCTCCAAAATCCATTTATCAGGCAGATTGCCGTGTTGAAATGCCAAATTTTGATAAATTTTCTTTAGTCAAACAGGGTTTTGAAGATACATTGACACTTGCAATTGATTAACAAATCAATAAACTTGATTAATTATTGATATAAATAAGCCTGGCAGCTCTGTTTTGTTAACTACACTAAGAAAATCAATATAAATTTTGAATTAATTCTTAAGAATTATGAATATTTCCAGCTCCAAAATCCATTTATCAGGCAGATTGCCGTGTTGAAATGCCAAATTTTGATAAATTTTCTTTAGTCAAACAGGGTTTTGAAGATACATTGACACTTGCAATTGATTAACAAATCAATAAACTTGATTAATTATTGATATAAATAAGCCTGGCAGCTCTGTTTTGTTAACTACACTAAGAAAATCAATATAAATTTTGAATTAATTCCAGCTCCGAAATCCATTTATCTTGCAGATTGCCGTGTTGAAATGCCAAATTTTGGTAAATTTCTTCAGTCAAACAGGGTTTTGAAGAAACATTGACACAAGCAATTGATTAACAAATCAATAAACTTGAATAATTATTGATATAAATAAACCTGGCAGCTCTGTTTTGTTAACCACACTAAGAAAATAAATATAAATTTTGAATTAATTCCAGCTCCGAAATCCTTTATCTGGCAGATTGCCGTGTTGAAATTCCAAATTTTGGTAAATTTCTTCAGTCAAACAGGGTTTTGAAGATACATTGACAATAGCAATTGATTAACAAATCAATAAACTTGAATAATTATTGATATAAATAAGCCTGGCAGCTCTGTTTTGTTAATCACACTAAGAAAATAAATATAAATTATGAATTAATTCCAGCTCCAAAATCCATTTATCTGTCAGATTGCCTTGTTGAAATGCCAAATTTTGGTAAATTTCTTCAGTCAAACAGGGTTTTGAAGAAACATTGACACTAGCAATTAATTAACAAATCAATAAACTTGAATAATTATTGATATAAATAAGCTTGACAGCTCTGTTTTGTTAACCACACTAAGAAAATAAATATAAATTTAGAATTAATTCTTAAGAATTATGAATATTTCCAGCTCCAAAATCCATTTATCTGGCAGATTGCCGTGTTGAAATGCCAAATTTTGGTAAATTTCTTCAATCAAACAGGGTTTTGAAGATGCATTGACACTTGCAATTGATTAACAAATCAATAAACTTGAATAATTATTGATATAAATAAGCCTGGCAGCTCTGTTTTGTTAACTACACTAAGAAAATAAATATAAATTTTGAATTAATTCTTAAGAATTATGAATATTTCCAGCTCCAAAATTCATTTATCTGTCAGATTGCCGTGTTGAAATGCCAAATTTTGGTAAATTTCTTCAGTCAAACTTGGTTTTGAAGAAATATTGACACTAGCAATTGATTAACAAATCAATAAACTTGAATAATTATTGATATAAATAAGCTTGGCAGCTCTGTTTTGTTAACCACACTAAGAAAATAAATATAAATTTTGAATTAATTCTTAAGAATTATGAATATTTCCAGCTCCAAAATCCATTTATCAGGCAGATTGCCGTGTTGAAATGCCAAATTTTGTTAAATTTTCTTTAGTCAAACAGGGTTTTGAAGATACATTGACACTTGCAATTGATTAACAAATCAATAAACTTGAATAATTATTGATATAAATAAACCTGGCAGCTCGGTTTTGTTAACCACACTAAGAAAATAAATATAAATATTGAATTAATTGCAGCTCCAAAATCCTTTATCTGGCAGATTGCCGTGTTGAAATTCCAAATTTTGGTAAATTTCTTCAGTCAAACAGGGTTTTGAAGATACATTGACACTAGCAATTGATTAACAAATCAATAAACTTGAATAATTATTGATATAAATAAGCCTGGCAGCTCTGTTTTGTTAATCACACTAAGAAAATAAATATAAATTTTGAATTAATTCCAGCTCCAAAATCCATTTATCTGGCAGATTGCCGTGTTGAAATGCCAAATTTTGTTAAATTTCTTCAATCAAACAGGGTTTTGAAGATGCATTGACACTAGCAATTGATTAACAAATCAATAAACTTGAATAATTATTGATATAAATAAACCTGGCAGCTCGGTTTTGTTAACCACACTAAGAAAATAAATATAAATATTGAATTAATTGCAGCTCCAAAATCCTTTATCTGGCAGATTGCCGTGTTGAAATTCCAAATTTTGGTAAATTTCTTCAGTCAAACAGGGTTTTGAAGATACATTGACACTAGCAATTGATTAACAAATCAATAAACTTGAATAATTATTGATATAAATAAGCCTGGCAGCTCTGTTTTGTTAATCACACTAAGAAAATAAATATAAATTTTGAATTAATTCCAGCTCCAAAATCCATTTATCTGGCAGATTGCCGTGTTGAAATGCCAAATTTTGTTAAATTTCTTCAATCAAACAGGGTTTTGAAGATGCATTGACACTAGCAATTGATTAACAAATCAATAAACTTGAATAATTATTGATATAAATAAGCCTGGCAGCTCTGTTTTGTTAATCACACTAAGAAAATAAATATAAATTTTGAATTAATTCCAGCTCCAAAATCCATTTATCTGGCAGATTGCGGTGTTGAAATGCCAAATTTTGGTAAATTTCTTCAATCAAACAGGGTTTTGAAGATGCATTGACACTAGCAATTGATTAACAAATCAATAAACTTGAATAATTATTGATATAAATAAGCCTGGCAGCTCTGTTTTGTTAAGCACACTAAGAAAATAAATATAAATTTTGAATTAATTCCAGCTCCAAAATCCATTTATCTGGCAGATTGCCGTGTTGAAATGCCAAATTTTGGTAAATTTCTTCAGTCAAACAGGGTTTTGAAGATACATTGACACTAGCAATTGATTAACAAATCAATAAACTTGAATAATTATTGATATAAATAAGCCTGGCAGCTCTGTTTTGTTAAAAACACTAAGAAAATAAATATAAATTTTGAATTAATTCCAGCTCCAAAATCCATTTATCAGGCAGATTGCCGTGTTGAAATGCCAAATTTTGATAAATTTTCTTTAGTCAAACAGGGTTTTGAAGATACATTGACACTTGCAATTGATTAACAAATCAATAAACTTGATTAATTATTGATATAAATAAGCCTGGCAGCTCTGTTTTGTTAACTACACTAAGAAAATCAATATAAATTTTGAATTAATTCCAGCTCCGAAATCCATTTATCTTGCAGATTGCCGTGTTGAAATGCCAAATTTTGGTAAATTTCTTCAGACAAACAGGGTTTTGAAGAAACATTGACACAAGCAATTGATTAACAAATCAATAAACTTGAATAATTATTGATATAAATAAACCTGGCAGCTCTGTTTTGTTAACCACACTAAGAAAATAAATATAAATTTTGAATTAATTCCAGCTCCGAAATCCTTTATCTGGCAGATTGCCGTGTTGAAATTCCAAATTTTGGTAAATTTCTTCAGTCAAACAGGGTTTTGAAGATACATTGACAATAGCAATTGATTAACAAATCAATAAACTTGAATAATTATTGATATAAATAAGCCTGGCAGCTCTGTTTTGTTAATCACACTAAGAAAATAAATATAAATTTTGAATTAATTCCAGCTCCAAAATCCATTTATCTGTCAGATTGCCTTGTTGAAATGCCAAATTTTGGTAAATTTCTTCAGTCAAACAGGGTTTTGAAGAAACATTGACACTAGCAATTAATTAACAAATCAATAAACTTTAATAATTATTGATATAAATAAGCTTGACAGCTCTGTTTTGTTAACCACACTAAGAAAATAAATATAAATTTAGAATTAATTCTTAAGAATTATGAATATTTCCAGCTCCAAAATCCATTTATCTGGCAGATTGCCGTGTTGAAATGCCAAATTTTGGTAAATTTCTTCAATCAAACAGGGTTTTGAAGATGCATTGACACTTGCAATTGATTAACAAATCAATAAACTTGAATAATTATTGATATAAATAAGCCTGGCAGCTCTGTTTTGTTAACTACACTAAGAAAATAAATATAAATTTTGAATTAATTCTTAAGAATTATGAATATTTCCAGCTCCAAAATTCATTTATCTGTCAGATTGCCGTGTTGAAATGCCAAATTTTGGTAAATTTCTTCAGTCAAACTTGGTTTTGAAGAAATATTGACACTAGCAATTGATTAACAAATCAATAAACTTGAAAAATTATTGATATAAATAAGCTTGGCAGCTCTGTTTTGTTAACCACACTAAGAAAATAAATATAAATTTTGAATTAATTCTTAAGAATTATGAATATTTCCAGCTCCAAAATCCATTTATCAGGCAGATTGCCGTGTTGAAATGCCAAATTTTGTTAAATTTTCTTTAGTCAAACAGGGTTTTGAAGATACATTGACACTTGCAATTGATTAACAAATCAATAAACTTGAATAATTATTGATATAAATAAACCTGGCAGCTCGGTTTTGTTAACCACACTAAGAAAATAAATATAAATATTGAATTAATTGCAGCTCCAAAATCCATTTATCTGGCAGATTGCCGTGTTGAAATGCCAAATTTTGGTAAATTTCTTCAATCAAACAGGGTTTTGAAGATGCATTGACACTAGCAATTGATTAACAAATCAATAAACTTGAATAATTATTGATATAAATAAGCCTGGCAGCTCTGTTTTGTTAAGCACACTAAGAAAATAAATATAAATTTTGAATTAATTCCAGCTCCAAAATCCATTTATCTGGCAGATTGCCGTGTTGAAATGCCAAATTTTGGTAAATTTCTTCAGTCAAACAGGGTTTTGAAGATACATTGACACTAGCAATTGATTAACAATTCAATAAACTTGAATAATTATTGATATAAATAAGCCTGGCAGCTCTGTTTTGTTAAAAACACTAAGAAAATAAATATAAATTTTGAATTAATTCCAGCTCCAAAATCCATTTATCAGGCAGATTGCCGTGTTGAAATGCCAAATTTTGATAAATTTTCTTTAGTCAAACAGGGTTTTGAAGATACATTGACACTTGCAATTGATTAACAAATCAATAAACTTGATTAATTATTGATATAAATAAGCCTGGCAGCTCTGTTTTGTTAACTACACTAAGAAAATCAATATAAATTTTGAATTAATTCCAGCTCCGAAATCCATTTATCTTGCAGATTGCCGTGTTGAAATGCCAAATTTTGGTAAATTTCTTCAGACAAACAGGGTTTTGAAGAAACATTGACACAAGCAATTGATTAACAAATCAATAAACTTGAATAATTATTGATATAAATAAACCTGGCAGCTCTGTTTTGTTAACCACACTAAGAAAATAAATATAAATTTTGAATTAATTCCAGCTCCGAAATCCTTTATCTGGCAGATTGCCGTGTTGAAATTCCAAATTTTGGTAAATTTCTTCAGTCAAACAGGGTTTTGAAGATACATTGACAATAGCAATTGATTAACAAATCAATAAACTTGAATAATTATTGATATAAATAAGCCTGGCAGCTCTGTTTTGTTAATCACACTAAGAAAATAAATATAAATTTTGAATTAATTCCAGCTCCAAAATCCATTTATCTGTCAGATTGCCTTGTTGAAATGCCAAATTTTGGTAAATTTCTTCAGTCAAACAGGGTTTTGAAGAAACATTGACACTAGCAATTAATTAACAAATCAATAAACTTTAATAATTATTGATATAAATAAGCTTGACAGCTCTGTTTTGTTAACCACACTAAGAAAATAAATATAAATTTAGAATTAATTCTTAAGAATTATGAATATTTCCAGCTCCAAAATCCATTTATCTGGCAGATTGCCGTGTTGAAATGCCAAATTTTGGTAAATTTCTTCAATCAAACAGGGTTTTGAAGATGCATTGACACTTGCAATTGATTAACAAATCAATAAACTTGAATAATTATTGATATAAATAAGCCTGGCAGCTCTGTTTTGTTAACTACACTAAGAAAATAAATATAAATTTTGAATTAATTCTTAAGAATTATGAATATTTCCAGCTCCAAAATTCATTTATCTGTCAGATTGCCGTGTTGAAATGCCAAATTTTGGTAAATTTCTTCAGTCAAACTTGGTTTTGAAGAAATATTGACACTAGCAATTGATTAACAAATCAATAAACTTGAAAAATTATTGATATAAATAAGCTTGGCAGCTCTGTTTTGTTAACCACACTAAGAAAATAAATATAAATTTTGAATTAATTCTTAAGAATTATGAATATTTCCAGCTCCAAAATCCATTTATCAGGCAGATTGCCGTGTTGAAATGCCAAATTTTGTTACATTTTCTTTAGTCAAACAGGGTTTTGAAGATACATTGACACTTGCAATTGATTAACAAATCAATAAACTTGAATAATTATTGATATAAATAAACCTGGCAGCTCGGTTTTGTTAACCACACTAAGAAAATAAATATAAATATTGAATTAATTGCAGCTCCAAAATCCATTTATCTGGCAGATTGCCGTGTTGAAATGCCAAATTTTGGTAAATTTCTTCAATCAAACAGGGTTTTGAAGATGCATTGACACTAGCAATTGATTAACAAATCAATAAACTTGAATAATTATTGATATAAATAAGCCTGGCAGCTCTGTTTTGTTAAGCACACTAAGAAAATAAATATAAATTTTGAATTAATTCCAGCTCCAAAATCCATTTATCTGGCAGATTGCCGTGTTGAAATGCCAAATTTTGGTAAATTTCTTCAGTCAAACAGGGTTTTGAAGATACATTGACACTAGCAATTGATTAACAATTCAATAAACTTGAATAATTATTGATATAAATAAGCCTGGCAGCTCTGTTTTGTTAACCACACTAAGAAAATAAATATAAATTTTGAATTAATTCCAGCTCCAAAATCCATTTATCAGGCAGATTGCCGTGTTGAAATGCCAAATTTTGATAAATTTTCTTTAGTCAAACAGGGTTTTGAAGATACATTGACACTTGCAATTGATTAACAAATCAATAAACTTGATTAATTATTGATATAAATAAGCCTGGCAGCTCTGTTTTGTTAACTACACTAAGAAAATCAATATAAATTTTGAATTAATTCCAGCTCCGAAATCCATTTATCTTGCAGATTGCCGTGTTGAAATGCCAAATTTTGGTAAATTTCTTCAGACAAACAGGGTTTTGAAGAAACATTGACACAAGCAATTGATTAACAAATCAATAAACTTGAATAATTATTGATATAAATAAACCTGGCAGCTCTGTTTTGTTAACCACACTAAGAAAATAAATATAAATTTTGAATTAATTCCAGCTCCGAAATCCTTTATCTGGCAGATTGCCGTGTTGAAATTCCAAATTTTGGTAAATTTCTTCAGTCAAACAGGGTTTTGAAGATACATTGACAATAGCAATTGATTAACAAATCAATAAACTTGAATAATTATTGATATAAATAAGCCTGGCAGCTCTGTTTTGTTAATCACACTAAGAAAATAAATATAAATTTTGAATTAATTCCAGCTCCAAAATCCATTTATCTGTCAGATTGCCTTGTTGAAATGCCAAATTTTGGTAAATTTCTTCAGTCAAACAGGGTTTTGAAGAAACATTGACACTAGCAATTAATTAACAAATCAATAAACTTTAATAATTATTGATATAAATAAGCTTGACAGCTCTGTTTTGTTAACCACACTAAGAAAAAAATATAAATTTAGAATTAATTCTTAAGAATTATGAATATTTCCAGCTCCAAAATCCATTTATCTGTCAGATTGCCTTGTTGAAATGCCAAATTTTGGTAAATTTCTTCAGTCAAACAGGGTTTTGAAGAAACATTGACACTTGCAATTGATTAACAAATCAATAAACTTGAATAATTATTGATATAAATAAGCCTGGCAGCTCTGTTTTGTTAACCACACTAAGAAAATAAATATAAATTTAGAATTAATTCTTAAGAATTATGAATATTTCCAGCTCCAAAATCCATTTATCTGGCAGATTGCCGTGTTGAAATGCCAAATTTTGGTAAATTTCTTCAATCAAACAGGGTTTTGAAGATGCATTGACACTTGCAATTGATTAACAAATCAATAAACTTGAATAATTATTGATATAAATAAGCCTGGCAGCTCTGTTTTGTTAACTACACTAAGAAAATAAATATAAATTTTGAATTAATTCTTAAGAATTATGAATATTTCCAGCTCCAAAATTCATTTATCTGTCAGATTGCCGTGTTGAAATGCCAAATTTTGGTAAATTTCTTCAGTCAAACTTGGTTTTGAAGAAATATTGACACTAGCAATTGATTAACAAATCAATAAACTTGAAAAATTATTGATATAAATAAGCTTGGCAGCTCTGTTTTGTTAACCACACTAAGAAAATAAATATAAATTTTGAATTAATTCTTAAGAATTATGAATATTTCCAGCTCCAAAATCCATTTATCTGGCAGATTGCCGTGTTGAAATGCCAAATTTTGGTAAATTTCTTCAATCAAACAGGGTTTTGAAGATGCATTGACACTAGCAATTGATTAACAAATCAATAAACTTGAATAATTATTGATATAAATAAGCCTGGCAGCTCTGTTTTGTTAAGCACACTAAGAAAATAAATATAAATTTTGAATTAATTCCAGCTCCAAAATCCATTTATCTGGCAGATTGCCGTGTTGAAATGCCAAATTTTGGTAAATTTCTTCAGTCAAACAGGGTTTTGAAGATACATTGACACTAGCAATTGATTAACAAATCAATAAACTTGAATAATTATTGAAATAAATAAGCCTGGCAGCTCTGTTTTGTTAACCACACTAAGAAAATAAATATAAATTTTGAATTAATTCCAGCTCCAAAATCCATTTATCAGGCAGATTGCCGTGTTGAAATGCCAAATTTTGATAAATTTTCTTTAGTCAAACAGGGTTTTGAAGATACATTGACACTTGCAATTGATTAACAAATCAATAAACTTGATTAATTATTGATATAAATAAGCCTGGCAGCTCTGTTTTGTTAACTACACTAAGAAAATCAATATAAATTTTGAATTAATTCCAGCTCCGAAATCCATTTATCTTGCAGATTGCCGTGTTGAAATGCCAAATTTTGGTAAATTTCTTCAGACAAACAGGGTTTTGAAGAAACATTGACACAAGCAATTGATTAACAAATCAATAAACTTGAATAATTATTGATATAAATAAACCTGGCAGCTCTGTTTTGTTAACCACACTAAGAAAATAAATATAAATTTGGAATTAATTCTTAAGAATTATGAATATTTCCAGCTCCAAAATCCATTTATCTGGCAGATTGCCGTGTTGAAATGCCAAATTTTGGTAAATTTCTTCAATCAAACAGGGTTTTGAAGATGCATTGACACTTGCAATTGATTAACAAATCAATAAACTTGAATAATTATTGATATAAATAAGCCTGGCAGCTCTGTTTTGTTAACTACACTAAGAAAATAAATATAAATTTTGAATTAATTCTTAAGAATTATGAATATTTCCAGCTCCAAAATTCATTTATCTGTCAGATTGCCGTGTTGAAATGCCAAATTTTGGTAAATTTCTTCAGTCAAACTTGGTTTTGAAGAAATATTGACACTAGCAATTGATTAACAAATCAATAAACTTGAATAATTATTGATATAAATAAGCTTGGCAGCTCTGTTTTGTTAACCACACTAAGAAAATAAATATAAATTTTGAATTAATTCTTAAGAATTATGAATATTTCCAGCTCCAAAATCCATTTATCAGGCAGATTGCCGTGTTGAAATGCCAAATTTTGTTAAATTTTCTTTAGTCAAACAGGGTTTTGAAGATACATTGACACTTGCAATTGATTAACAAATCAATAAACTTGAATAATTATTGATATAAATAAACCTGGCAGCTCGGTTTTGTTAACCACACTAAGAAAATAAATATAAATATTGAATTAATTGCAGCTCCAAAATCCTTTATCTGGCAGATTGACGTGTTGAAATTCCAAATTTTGGTAAATTTCTTCAGTCAAACAGGGTTTTGAAGATACATTGACACTAGCAATTGATTAACAAATCAATAAACTTGAATAATTATTGATATAAATAAGCCTGGCAGCTCCGTTTTGTTAATCACACTAAGAAAATAAATATAAATTTTGAATTAATTCCAGCTCCAAAATCCATTTATCTGGCAGATTGCCGTGTTGAAATGCCAAATTTTGGTAAATTTCTTCAATCAAACAGGGTTTTGAAGATGCATTGACACTAGCAATTGATTAACAAATCAATAAACTTGAATAATTATTGATATAAATAAGCCTGGCAGCTCTGTTTTGTTAATCACACTAAGAAAATAAATATAAATTTTGAATTAATTCCAGCTCCAAAATCCATTTATCTGGCAGATTGCCGTGTTGAAATGCCAAATTTTGGTAAATTTCTTCAATCAAACAGGGTTTTGAAGAAGCATTGACACTAGCAATTGATTAACAAATCAATAAACTTGAATAATTATTGATATAAATAAGCCTGGCAGCTCTGTTTTGTTAAGCACACTAAGAAAATAAATATAAATTTTGAATTAATTCCAGCTCCAAAATCCATTTATCTGGCAGATTGCCGTGTTGAAATGCCAAATTTTGGTAAATTTCTTCAGTCAAACAGGGTTTTGAAGATACATTGACACTAGCAATTGATTAACAAATCAATAAACTTGAATAATTATTGATATAAATAAGCCTGGCAGCTCTGTTTTGTTAACCACACTAAGAAAATAAATATAAATTTTGAATTAATTCTTAAGAATTATGAATATTTCCAGCTCCAAAATCCATTTATCAGGCAGATTGCCGTGTTGAAATGCCAAATTTTGGTAAATTTCTTCAATCAAACAGGGTTTTGAAGATGCATTGACACTTGCAATTGATTAACAAATCAATAAACTTGAATAATTATTGATATAAATAAGCCTGGCAGCTCTGTTTTGTTAACTACACTAAGAAAATAAATATAAATTTTGAATTAATTCTTAGAATTATGAATATTTCCAGCTCCAAAATTCATTTATCTGTCAGATTGCCGTGTTGAAATGCCAAATTTTGGTAAATTTCTTCAGTCAAACTTGGTTTTGAAGAAATATTGACACTAGCAATTGATTAACAAATCAATAAACTTGAATAATTATTGATATAAATAAGCTTGGCAGCTCTGTTTTGTTAACCACACTAAGAAAATAAATATAAATTTTGAATTAATTCTTAAGAATTATGAATATTTCCAGCTCCAAAATCCATTTATCAGGCAGATTGCCGTGTTGAAATGCCAAATTTTGTTAAATTTTCTTTAGTCAAACAGGGTTTTGAAGATACATTGACACTTGCAATTGATTAACAAATCAATAAACTTGAATAATTATTGATATAAATAAACCTGGCAGCTCGGTTTTGTTAACCACACTAAGAAAATAAATATAAATATTGAATTAATTGCAGCTCCAAAATCCTTTATCTGGCAGATTGCCGTGTTGAAATTCCAAATTTTGGTAAATTTCTTCAGTCAAACAGGGTTTTGAAGATACATTGACACTAGCAATTGATTAACAAATCAATAAACTTGAATAATTATTGATATAAATAAGCCTGGCAGCTCTGTTTTGTTAATCACACTAAGAAAATAAATATAAATTTTGAATTAATTCCAGCTCCAAAATCCATTTATCTGGCAGATTGCCGTGTTGAAATGCCAAATTTTGGTAAATTTCTTCAATCAAACAGGGTTTTGAAGATGCATTGACACTAGCAATTGATTAACAAATCAATAAACTTGAATAATTATTGATATAAATAAGCCTGGCAGCTCTGTTTTGTTAATCACACTAAGAAAATAAATATAAATTTTGAATTAATTCCAGCTCCAAAATCCATTTATCTGGCAGATTGCCGTGTTGAAATGCCAAATTTTGGTAAATTTCTTCAATCAAACAGGGTTTTGAAGAAGCATTGACACTAGCAATTGATTAACAAATCAATAAACTTGAATAATTATTGATATAAATAAGCCTGGCAGCTCTGTTTTGTTAAGCACACTAAGAAAATAAATATAAATTTTGAATTAATTCCAGCTCCAAAATCCATTTATCTGGCAGATTGCCGTGTTGAAATGCCAAATTTTGGTAAATTTCTTCAGTCAAACAGGGTTTTGATGATACATTGACACTAGCAATTGATTAACAATTCAATAAACTTGAATAATTATTGATATAAATAAGCCTGGCAGCTCTGTTTTGTTAACCACACTAAGAAAATAAATATAAATTTGGAATTAATTCCAGCTCCAAAATCCATTTATTTGGCAGATTGCCGTGTTGAAATGCCAAATTTTGATAAATTTTCTTTAGTCAAACAGGGTTTTGAAGATACATTGACACTTGCAATTGATTAACAAATCAATAAACTTGAATAATTATTGATATCAATAAACCTGGCAGCTCTGTTTTGTTAACCACACTAAGAAAATAAATATAAATATTGAATTAATTGCAGCTCCAAAATCCTTTATCTGGCAGATTGCCGTGTTGAAATTCCAAATTTTGGTAAATTTTCTTTAGTCAAACAGGGTTTTGAAGATACATTGACACTTGCAATTGATTAACAAATCAATAAACTTGATTAATTATTGATATAAATAAGCCTGGCAGCTCTGTTTTGTTAACTACACTAAGAAAATCAATATAAATTTTGAATTAATTCTTAAGAATTATGAATATTTCCAGCTCCAAAATCCATTTATCTGGCAGATTGCCGTGTTGAAATGCCAAATTTTGGTAAATTTCTTCAATCAAACAGGGTTTTGAAGATACATTGACACTAGCAATTGATTAACAAATCAATAAACTTGAATAATTATTGATATAAATAAGCCTGGCAGCTCTGTTTTGTTAACCACACTAAGAAAATAAATTTTCTATTAATTCTTAAGAATTATGAATATTTCCAGCTCCAAAATCCATTTATCTGGCAGATTGCCGTGTTGAAATGCCAAATTTTGGTAAATTTCTTCAGTCAAACTTGGTTTTGAAGAAATATTGACAATAGCAATTGATTAACAAATCAATAAACTTGAATAATTATTGATATAAATAAGCTTGGCAGCTCTGTTTTGTTAACCACACTAAGAAAATAAATATAAATTTTGAATTAATTCTTAAGAATTATGAATATTTCCAGCTCCAAAATCCATTTATCTGGCAGATTGCCGTGTTGAAATGCCAAATTTTGATAAATTTTCTTTAGTCAAACAGGGTTTTGAAGATACATTGACACTTGCAATTGATTAACAAATCAATAAACTTGATTAATTATTGATATAAATAAGCCTGGCAGCTCTGTTTTGTTAACTACACTAAGAAAATCAATATTAATTTTGAATTAATTCTTAAGAATTATGAATATTTCCAGCTCCAAAATCCATTTATCAGGCAGATTGCCGTGTTGAAATGCCAAATTTTGATAAATTTTCTTTAGTCAAACAGGGTTTTGAAGATACATTGACACTAGCAATTGATTAACAAATCAATAAACTTGATTAATTATTGATATAAATAAGCCTGGCAGCTCTGTTTTGTTAACTACACTAAGAAAATCAATATAAATTTTGAATTAATTCTTAAGAATTATGAATATTTATAGCTCCAAAATCCATTTATCTGGCAGATTGCCGTGTTGAAATGCTAAATTTTGGTAAATTTCTTCAATCAAACAGGGTTTTGAAGATACATTGACACTAGCAATTGATTAACAAATCAATAAACTTGAATAATTATTGATATAAATAAACCTGGCAGCTCTGTTTTGTTAACCACACTAAGAAAATAAATATAAATATTGAATTAATTGCAGCTCCAAAATCCTTTATCTGGCAGATTGCCGTGTTGAAATGCCAAATTTTGATAAATTTTCTTTAGTCAAACAGGGTTTTGAAGATACATTGACACTTGCAATTGATTAACAAATCAATAAACTTGAATAATTATTGATATAAATAAACCTGGCAGCTCTGTTTTGTTAACCACACTAAGAAAATAAATATAAATATTGAATTAATTGCAGCTCCAAAATCCTTTATCTGGCAGATTGCCGTGTTGAAATGCCAAATTTTGGTAAATTTCTTCAGTCAAACGGGGTTTTGAAGATACATTGACACTAGCAATTGATTAACAAATCAATAAACTTGAATAATTATTGATATAAATAAGCCTGGCAGCTCTGTTTTGTTAACCACACTAAGAAAATAAATTTTGAATTAATTCTTAAGAATTATGAATATTTCCAGCTCCAAAATCCATTTATCTGGCAGATTGCCGTGTTGAAATGCCAAATTTTGGTAAATTTTTTCAGTCAAACTTGGTTTTGAAGAAATATTGACAATAGCAATTGATTAACAAATCAATAAACTTGAATAATTATTGATATAAATAAGCTTGGCAGCTCTGTTTTGTTAACCACACTAAGAAAATAAATATAAATTTTGAATTAATTCCAGCTCCAAAATCCATTTATCTGGCAGATTGCCGTGTTGAAATGCCAAATTTTGGTAAATTTCTTCAGTCAAACGGGGTTTTGAAGATACATTGACACTAGCAATTGATTAACAAATCAATAAACTTGAATAATTATTGATATAAATAAGCCTGGCAGCTCTGTTTTGTTAACCACACTAAGAAAATAAATTTTGAATTAATTCTTAAGAATTATGAATATTTCCAGCTCCAAAATCCATTTATCTGGCAGATTGCCGTGTTGAAATGCCAAATTTTGATAAATTTTCTTTAGTCAAACAGGGTTTTGAAGATACATTGACACTTGCAATTGATTAACAAATCAATAAACTTGATTAATTATTGATATAAATAAACCTGGCAGCTCTGTTTTGTTAACTACACTAAGAAAATCAATATAAATTTTGAATTAATTCCAGCTCCAAAATCCATTTATCTTGCAGATTGCCGTGTTGAAATGCCAAATTTTGGTAAATTTCTTCAGTCAAACAGGGTTTTGAAGAAACATTGACACAAGCAATTGATTAACAAATCAATAAACTTGAATAATTATTGATATAAATAAACCTGGCAGCTCTGTTTTGTTAACCACACTAAGAAAATAAATATAAATTTTGAATTAATTCCAGCTCCGAAATCCTTTATCTGGCAGATTGCCGTGTTGAAATTCCAAATTTTGGTAAATTTCTTCAGTCAAACAGGGTTTTGAAGATACATTGACACTTGCAATTGATTAACAAATCAATAAACTTGAATAATTATTGATATAAATAAGCTTGGCAGCTCTGTTTTGTTAACCACACTAAGAAAATAAATATAAATTTTGAATTAATTCTTAAGAATTATGAATATTTCCAGCTCCAAAATCCATTTATCAGGCAGATTGCCGTGTTGAAATGCCAAATTTTGATAAATTTTCTTTAGTCAAACAGGGTTTTGAAGATACATTGACACTTGCAATTGATTAACAAATCAATAAACTTGAATAATTATTGATATAAATAAACCTGGCAGCTCTGTTTTGTTAACCACACTAAGAAAATAAATATAAATATTGAATTAATTGCAGCTCCAAAATCCTTTATCTGGCAGATTGCCGTGTTGAAATTCCAAATTTTGGTAAATTTCTTCAGTCAAACAGGGTTTTGAAGATACATTGACACTAGCAATTGATTAACAAATCAATAAACTTGAATAATTATTGATATAAATAAGCCTGGCAGCTCTGTTTTGTTAATCACACTAAGAAAATAAATATAAATTTTGAATTAATTCCAGCTCCAAAATCCATTTATCTGGCAGATTGCCGTGTTGAAATGCCAAATTTTATTAAATTTCTTCAATCAAACAGGGTTTTGAAGATGCATTGACACTAGCAATTGATTAACAAATCAATAAACTTGAATAATTATTCATATAAATAAGCCTGGCAGCTCTGTTTTGTTAACCACACTAAGAAAATAAATATAAATTTTGAATTAATTCCAGCTCCAAAATCCATTTATCTGTCAGATTGCCGTGTTGAAATGCCAAATTTTGGTAAATTTCTTCAGTCAAACGGGGTTTTGAAGATACATTGACACTAGCAATTGATTAACAAATCAATAAACTTGAATAATTATTGATATAAATAAACCTGGCAGCTCTGTTTTGTTAACCACACTAAGAAAATAAATATAAATATTGAATTAATTGCAGCTCCAAAATCCTTTATCTGGCAGATTGCCGTGTTGAAATTCCAAATTTTGGTAAATTTCTTCAGTCAAACAGGGTTTTGAAGATACATTGACACTAGCAATTGATTAACAAATCAATAAACTTGAATAATTATTCATATAAATAAGCCTGGCAGCTCTGTTTTGTTAACCACACTAAGAAAATAAATATAAATTTTGAATTAATTCTTAAGAATTATGAATATTTCCAGCTCCAAAATCCATTTATCTGGCAGATTGCCGTGTTGAAATGCCAAATTTTGGTAAATTTCTTCAGTCAAACTTGGTTTTGAAGAAATATTGACAATAGCAATTGATTAACAAATCAATAAACTTGAATAATTATTGATATAAATAAGCTTGACAGCTCTGTTTTGTTAACCACACTAAGAAAAAAATATAAATTTAGAATTAATTCTTAAGAATTATGAATATTTCCAGCTCCAAAATCCATTTATCTGTCAGATTGCCTTGTTGAAATGCCAAATTTTGGTAAATTTCTTCAGTCAAACAGGGTTTTGAAGAAACATTGACACTTGCAATTGATTAACAAATCAATTAACTTGAATAATTATTGATATAAATAAGCCTGGCAGCTCTGTTTTGTTAACCACACTAAGAAAATAAATATAAATTTTGAATTAATTCTTAAGAATTATGAATATTTCCAGCTCCAAAATCCATTTATCTGGCAGATTGCCGTGTTGAAATGCCAAATTTTGGTAAATTTCTTCAGTCAAACTTGGTTTTGAAGAAATATTGACAATAGCAATTGATTAACAAATCAATAAACTTGAATAATTATTGATATAAATAAGCCTGGCAGCTCTGTTTTGTTAATCACACTAAGAAAATAAATGAAAATTTTGTATTAATTCCAACTCCAAAATTCATTTATCTGGCAGATTGCCGTGTTGAAATGCCAAATTTTGGTAAATTTCTTCAGTCATACAGGGTTTTGAAGATACATTGACACTAGCAATTGATTAACAAATCAATAAACTTGAATAATTATTGATATAAATAAGCCTGGCAGCTCTGTTTTGTTAACCACACTAAGAAAATAAATATAAATTTTGAATTAATTCCAGCTTCAAAATCCATTTATCTGGCAGATTGCCGTGTTGAAATGCCAAATTTTGGTAAATTTCTTCAATCAAACAGGGTTTTGAAGATGCATTGACACTAGCAATTGATTAACAATTCAATAAACTTCAATAATTATTGATATAAATAAGCTTGGCAGCTCTGTTTTGTTAACCACACTAAGAAAATAAATATAAATTTTGAATTAATTCTTAAGAATTATGAATATTTCCAGCTCCAAAACCCATTTATCAGGCAGATTGCCGTGTTGAAATGCCAAATTTTGATAAATTTTCTTCAGTCAAACAGGGTTTTGAAGATACATTGACACTTGCAATTGATTAACAAATCAATAAACTTGAATAATTATTGATATAAATAAGCTTGAAAGCTCTGTTTTGTTAACCACACTAAGAAAATAAATATAAATTTAGAATTAATTCTTAAGAATTATGAATATTTCCAGCTCCAAAATCCATTTATCTGGCAGATTGCCGTGTTGAAATGCCAAATTTTGGTAAATTTCTTCAGTCAAACTTGGTTTTGAAGAAATATTGACAATAGCAATTGATTAACAAATCAATAAACTTTAATAATTATTGATATAAATAAGCCTGGCAGCTCTGTTTTGTTAATCACACTAAGAAAATAAATGAAAATTTTGTATTAATTCCACCTCCAAAATTCATTTATCTGGCAGATTGCCGTGTTGAAATGCCAAATTTTTGTAAATTTCTTCAGTCAAACAGGGTTTTGAAGATACATTGACACTAGCAATTGATTAACAAATCAATAAACTTGAATAATTATTGATATAAATAAGCCTGGCAGCTCTGTTTTGTTAACCACACTAAGAAAATAAATATAAATTTTGAATTAATTCCAGCTCCAAAATCCATTTATCTGTCAGATTGCCTTGTTGAAATGCCAAATTTTGGTAAATTTCTTCAGTCAAACATGGTTTTGAAGAAATATTGACAATAGCAATTGATTAACAAATCAATAAACTTGAATAATTATTGATATAAATAAGCCTGGCAGCTCTGTTTTGTTAATCACACTAAGAAAATAAATGAAAATTTTGTATTAATTCCAGCTCCAAAATTCATTTATCTTGCAGATTGCCGTGTTGAAATGCCAAATTTTGGTAAATTTCTTGAGTCAAACAGGGTTTTGAAGAAACATTGACACAAGCAATTGATTAACAAATCAATAAACTTGAATAATTATTGATATAAATAAGCCTGGCAGCTCTGTTTTGTTAATCACACTAAGAAAATAAATATAAATTTTGAATTAATTCCAGCTCCAAAATCCATTTATCTGGCAGATTGCCGTGTTGAAATGCCAAATTTTGGTAAATTTCTTCAATCAAACAGGGTTTTGAAGATGCATTGACACTAGCAATTGATTAACAAATCAATAAACTTGAATAATTATTCATATAAATAAGCCTGGCAGCTCTGTTTTGTTAACCACACTAAGAAAATAAATATAAATTTTGAATTAATTCCAGCTCCAAAATCCATTTATCTGTCAGATTGCCGTGTTGAAATGCCAAATTTTGGTAAATTTCTTCAGTCAAACGGGGTTTTGAAGATACATTGACACTAGCAATTGATTAACAAATCAATAAACTTGAATAATTATTGATATAAATAAACCTGGCAGCTCTGTTTTGTTAACCACACTAAGAAAATAAATATAAATATTGAATTAATTGCAGCTCCAAAATCCTTTATCTGGCAGATTGCCGTGTTGAAATTCCAAATTTTGGTAAATTTCTTCAGTCAAACAGGGTTTTGAAGATACATTGACACTAGCAATTGATTAACAAATCAATAAACTTGAATAATTATTGATATAAATAAGCCTGGCAGCTCTGTTTTGTTAATCACACTAAGAAAATAAATATAAATTTTGAATTAATTCCAGCTCCAAAATCCATTTATCTGGCAGATTGCCGTGTTGAAATGCCAAATTTTGGTAAATTTCTTCAATCAAACAGGGTTTTGAAGATGCATTGACACTAGCAATTGATTAACAAATCAATAAACTTGAATAATTATTCATATAAATAAGCCTGGCAGCTCTGTTTTGTTAACCACAATAAGAAAATAAATATAAATTTTGAATTAATTCCAGCTCCAAAATCCATTTATCTGTCAGATTGCCGTGTTGAAATGCCAAATTTTGGTAAATTTCTTCAGTCAAACGGGGTTTTGAAGATACATTGACACTAGCAATTGATTAACAAATCAATAAACTTGAATAATTATTGATATAAATAAGCCTGGCAGCTCTGTTTTGTTAACCACACTAAGAAAATAAATATAAATTTTGAATTAATTCTTAAGAATTATGAATATTTCCAGCTCCAAAATCCATTTATCTGGCAGATTGCCGTGTTGAAATGCCAAATTTTGGTAAATTTCTTCAGTCAAACTTGGTTTTGAAGAAATATTGACAATAGCAATTGATTAACAAATCAATAAACTTGAATAATTATTGATATAAATAAGCTTGACAGCTCTGTTTTGTTAACCACACTAAGAAAAAAATATAAATTTAGAATTAATTCTTAAGAATTATGAATATTTCCAGCTCCAAAATCCATTTATCTGTCAGATTGCCTTGTTGAAATGCCAAATTTTGGTAAATTTCTTCAGTCAAACAGGGTTTTGAAGAAACATTGACACTTGCAATTGATTAACAAATCAATAAACTTGAATAATTATTGATATAAATAAGCCTGGCAGCTCTGTTTTGTTAACCACACTAAGAAAATAAATATAAATTTTGAATTAATTCTTAAGAATTATGAATATTTCCAGCTCCAAAATCCATTTATCTGGCAGATTGCCGTGTTGAAATGCCAAATTTTGGTAAATTTCTTCAGTCAAACTTGGTTTTGAAGAAATATTGACAATAGCAATTGATTAACAAATCAATAAACTTGAATAATTATTGATATAAATAAGCCTGGCAGCTCTGTTTTGTTAATCACACTAAGAAAATAAATGAAAATTTTGTATTAATTCCAGCTCCAAAATTCATTTATCTGGCAGATTGCCGTGTTGAAATGCCAAATTTTGGTAAATTTCTTCAGTCAAACAGGGTTTTGAAGATACATTGACACTAGCAATTGATTAACAAATCAATAAACTTGAATAATTATTGATATAAATAAGCCTGGCAGCTCTGTTTTGTTAACCACACTAAGAAAATAAATATAAATTTTGAATTAATTCCAGCTTCAAAATCCATTTATCTGGCAGATTGCCGTGTTGAAATGCCAAATTTTGGTAAATTTCTTCAATCAAACAGGGTTTTGAAGATGCATTGACACTAGCAATTGATTAACAATTCAATAAACTTCAATAATTATTGATATAAATAAGCTTGGCAGCTCTGTTTTGTTAACCACACTAAGAAAATAAATATAAATTTTGAATTAATTCTTAAGAATTATGAATATTTCCAGCTCCAAAACCCATTTATCAGGCAGATTGCCGTGTTGAAATGCCAAATTTTGATAAATTTTCTTCAGTCAAACAGGGTTTTGAAGATACATTGACACTTGCAATTGATTAACAAATCAATAAACTTGAATAATTATTGATATAAATAAGCTTGAAAGCTCTGTTTTGTTAACCACACTAAGAAAATAAATATAAATTTAGAATTAATTCTTAAGAATTATGAATATTTCCAGCTCCAAAATCCATTTATCTGGCAGATTGCCGTGTTGAAATGCCAAATTTTGGTAAATTTCTTCAGTCAAACTTGGTTTTGAAGAAATATTGACAATAGCAATTGATTAACAAATCAATAAACTTGAATAATTATTGATATAAATAAGCCTGGCAGGTCTGTTTTGTTAATCACACTAAGAAAATAAATGAAAATTTTGTATTAATTCCACCTCCAAAATTCATTTATCTGGCAGATTGCCGTGTTGAAATGCCAAATTTTTGTAAATTTCTTCAGTCAAACCGGGTTTTGAAGATACATTGACACTAGCAATTGATTAACAAATCAATAAACTTGAATAATTATTGATATAAATAAGCCTGGCAGCTCTGTTTTGTTAACCACACTAAGAAAATAAATATAAATTTTGAATTAATTCCAGCTCCAAAATCCATTTATCTGGCAGATTGCCGAGTTGAAATGCCAAATTTTGGTAAATTTCTTCAATCAAACAGGGTTTTGAAGATGCATTGACACTTGCAATTGATTAACAAATCAATAAACTTGAATAATTATTGATATAAATAAGCCTGGCAGCTCTGTTTTGTTAACTACACTAAGAAAATAAATATAAATTTTGAATTAATTCCAGCTCCAAAATCCATTTATCTGTCAGATTGCCTTGTTGAAATGCCAAATTTTGGTAAATTTCTTCAGTCAAACTTGGTTTTGAAGAAATATTGACAATAGCAATTGATTAACAAATCAATAAACTTGAATAATTATTGATATAAATAAGCCTGGCAGCTCTGTTTTGTTAATCACACTAAGAAAATAAATGAAAATTTTGTATTAATTCCAGCTCCAAAATTCATTTATCTTGCAGATTGCCGTGTTGAAATGCCAAATTTTGGTAAATTTCTTCAGTCAAACAGGGTTTTGAAGAAACATTGACACAAGCAATTGATTAACAAATCAATAAACTTGAATAATTATTGATATAAATAAACCTGGCAGCTCTGTTTTGTTAACCACACTAAGAAAATAAATATAAATTTTGAATTAATTCCAGCTCCAAAATCCATTTATCTGGCAGATTGCCGAGTTGAAATGCCAAATTTTGGTAAATTTCTTCAATCAAACAGGGTTTTGAAGATGCATTGACACTTGCAATTGATTAACAAATCAATAAACTTGAATAATTATTGATATAAATAAGCCTGGCAGCTCTGTTTTGTTAACTACACTAAGAAAATAAATATAAATTTTGAATTAATTCCAGCTCCAAAATCCATTTATCTGTCAGATTGCCTTGTTGAAATGCCAAATTTTGGTAAATTTCTTCAGTCAAACTTGGTTTTGAAGAAATATTGACAATAGCAATTGATTAACAAATCAATAAACTTGAATAATTATTGATATAAATAAGCCTGGCAGCTCTGTTTTGTTAATCACACTAAGAAAATAAATGAAAATTTTGTATTAATTCCAGCTCCAAAATTCATTTATCTTGCAGATTGCCGTGTTGAAATGCCAAATTTTGGTAAATTTCTTCAGTCAAACAGGGTTTTGAAGAAACATTGACACAAGCAATTGATTAACAAATCAATAAACTTGAATAATTATTGATATAAATAAACCTGGCAGCTCTGTTTTGTTAACCACACTAAGAAAATAAATATAAATTTTGAATTAATTCCAGCTCCGAAATCCTTTATCTGGCAGATTGCCGTGTTGAAATTCCAAATTTTGGTAAATTTCTTCAGTCAAACAGGGTTTTGAAGATACCTTGACAATAGCAATTGATTAACAAATCAATAAACTTGAATAATTATTGATATAAATAAGCCTGGCAGCTCTGTTTTGTTAACCACACTAAGAAAATAAATATAAATTTTGAATTAATTCCAGCTTCAAATTCCATTTATCTGGCAGATTGCCGTGTTGAAATGCCAAATTTTGGTAAATTTCTTCAATCAAACAGGGTTTTGAAGATGCATTGACACTAGCAATTGATTAACAATTCAATAAACTTCAATAATTATTGATATAAATAAGCTTGGCAGCTCTGTTTTGTTAACCACACTAAGAAAATAAATATAAATTTTGAATTAATTCTTAAGAATTATGAATATTTCCAGCTCCAAAACCCATTTATCAGGCAGATTGCCGTGTTGAAAAGACAAATTTTGATAAATTTTCTTCAGTCAAACAGGGTTTTGAAGATACATTGACACTTGCAATTGATTAACAAATCAATAAACTTGAATAATTATTGATATAAATAAGCTTGAAAGCTCTGTTTTGTTAACCACACTAAGAAAATAAATATAAATTTAGAATTAATTCTTAAGAATTATGAATATTTCCAGCTCCAAAATCCATTTATCTGGCAGATTGCCGTGTTGAAATGCCAAATTTTGGTAAATTTCTTCAGTCAAACTTGGTTTTGAAGAAATATTGACAATAGCAATTGATTAACAAATCAATAAACTTGAATAATTATTGATATAAATAAGCCTGGCAGCTCTGTTTTGTTAACCACACTAAGAAAATAAATATAAATTTTTGAATTAATTCCAGCTCCAAAATCCATTTATCTGGCAGATTGCCGTGTTGAAATGCCAAATTTTGGTAAATTTCTTCAATCAAACAGGGTTTTGAAGATGCATTGACACTTGCAATTGATTAACAACTCAATAAACTTGAATAATAATTGATATAAATAAGCCTGGCAGCTCTGTTTTGTTAACTACACTAAGAAAATAAATATAAATTTTGAATTAATTCCAGCTCCAAAATCCATTTATCTGTCAGATTGCCTTGTTGAAATGCCAAATTTTGGTAAATTTCTTCAGTCAAACTTGGTTTTGAAGAAATATTGACAATAGCAATTGATTAACAAATCAATAAACTTGAATAATTATTGATATAAATAAGCCTGGCAGCTCTGTTTTGTTAATCACACTAAGAAAATAAATGAAAATTTTGTATTAATTCCACCTCCAAAATTCATTTATCTGGCAGATTGCCGTGTTGAAATGCCAAATTTTGGTAAATTTCTTCAGTCAAACAGGGATTTGAAGATACATTGACACTAGCAATTGATTAACAAATCAATAAACTTGAATAATTATTGATATAAATAAGCCTGGCAGCTCTGTTTTGTTAACCACACTAAGAAAATAAATATAAATTTTGAATTAATTCCAGCTCCAAAATCCATTTATCTGGCAGATTGCCGTGTTGAAATGCCAAATTTTGGTAAATTTCTTCAATCAAACAGGGTTTTGAAGATGCATTGACACTTGCAATTGATTAACAAATCAATAAACTTGAATAATTATTGATATAAATAAGCCTGGCAGCTCTGTTTTGTTAATCACACTAAGAAAATAAATGAAAATTTTGTATTAATTCCAGCTCCAAAATTCATTTATCTTGCAGATTGCCGTGTTGAAATGCCAAATTTTGGTAAATTTCTTCAGTCAAACAGGGTTTTGAAGAAACATTGACACAAGCAATTGATTAACAAATCAATAAACTTGAATAATTATTGATATAAATAAACCTGGCAGCTCTGTTTTGTTAACCACACTAAGAAAATAAATATAAATTTTGAATTAATTCCAGCTCCGAAATCCTTTATCTGGCAGATTGCTGTGTTGAAATGCCAAATTTTGGTAAATTTCTTCAGTCAAACAGGGTTTTGAAGAAACATTGACACAAGCAATTGATTAACAAATCAATAAAATTGAATAATTATTGATATAAATAAACCTGGCAGCTCTGTTTTGTTAACCACACTAAATAAATAAATATAAATTTTGAATTAATTCCAGCTCCGAAATCCTTTATCTGGCAGATTGCCGTGTTGAAATTCCAAATTTTGGTAAATTTCTTCAGTCAAACAGGGTTTTGAAGATACATTGACAATAGCAATTGATTAACAAATCAATAAACTTGAATAATTATTGATATAAATAAGCCTGGCAGCTCTGTTTTGTTAATCACACTAAGAAAATAAATATAAATTTTGAATTAATTCCAGCTCCAAAATCCATTTATCTGTCAGATTGCCTTGTTGAAATGCCAAATTTTGGTAAATTTCTTCAGTCAAACAGGGTTTTGAAGAAACATTGACACTAGCAATTAATTAACAAATCAATAAACTTGAATAATTATTGATATAAATAAGCTTGACAGCTCTGTTTTGTTAACCACACTAAGAAAATAAATATAAATTTTGTATTAATTCCAGCTCCAAAATTCATTTATCTGGCAAATTGCCGTGTTGAAATTCCAAATTTTGGTAAATTTCTTCAGTCAAACAGGGTTTTGAAGATACATTGACAATAGCAATTGATTAACAAATCAATAAACTTGAATAATTATTGATATAAATAAGCCTGGCAGCTCTGTTTTGTTAATCACACTAAGAAAATAAATGAAAATTTTGTGTTAATTCCAGCTCCAAAATTCATTTATCTTGCAGATTGCCGTGTTGAAATGCCAAATTTTGGTAAATTTCTTCAGTCAAACAGGGTTTTGAAGAAACATTGACACAAGCAATTGATTAACAAATCAATAAACTTGAATAATTATTGATATAAATAAACCTGGCAGCTCTGTTTTGTTAACCACACTAAGAAAATAAATATAAATTTTGAATTAATTCCAGCTCCGAAATCCTTTATCTGGCAGATTGCTGTGTTGAAATGCCAAATTTTGGTAAATTTCTTCAGTCAAACAGGGTTTTGAAGAAACATTGACACAAGCAATTGATTAACAAATCAATAAAATTGAATAATTATTGATATGAATAAACCTGGCAGCTCTGTTTTGTTAACCACACTAAATAAATAAATATAAATTTTGAATTAATTCCAGCTCCGAAATCCTTTATCTGGCAGATTGCCGTGTTGAAATTCCAAATTTTGGTAAATTTCTTCAGTCAAACAGGGTTTTGAAGATACATTGACAATAGCAATTGATTAACAAATCAATAAACTTGAATAATTATTGATATAAATAAGCCTGGCAGCTCTGTTTTGTTAATCACACTAAGAAAATAAATATAAATTTTGAATTAATTCCAGCTCCAAAATCCATTTATCTGTCAGATTGCCTTGTTGAAATGCCAAATTTTGGTAAATTTCTTCAGTCAAACAGGGTTTTGAAGAAACATTGACACTAGCAATTAATTAACAAATCAATAAACTTGAATAATTATTGATATAAATAAGCTTGACAGCTCTGTTTTGTTAACCACACTAAGAAAATAAATATAAATTTTGTATTAATTCCAGCTCCAAAATTCATTTATCTGGCAAATTGCCGTGTTGAAATTCCAAATTTTGGTAAATTTCTTCAGTCAAACAGGGTTTTGAAGATACATTGACAATAGCAATTGATTAACAAATCAATAAACTTGAATAATTATTGATATAAATAAACCTGGCAGCTCTGTTTTGTTAACCACACTAAGAAAATAAATATAAATTTTGATTTAATTCCAGCTCCAAAATCCATTTATCTTGCAGATTGCCGTGTTGAAATGCCAAATTTTGGTAAATTTCTTCAGTCAAACAGGGTTTTGAAGAAACATTGACAAAAGCAATTGATTAACAAATCAATAAACTTGAATAATTATTGATATAAATAAGCCTGGCAGCTCTGTTTTGTTAACCACACTAAGAAAATAAATATAAATTTTGAATTAATTCCAGCTCCAAAATCCATTTATCTGTCAGATTGCCGTGTTGAAATGCCAAATTTTGGTAAATTTCTTCAGTCAAACTTAGTTTTGAAGAAATATTGACACTAGCAATTGATTAACAAATCAATAAACTTGAATAATTATTGATATAAATAAGCTTGGCAGCTCTGTTTTGTTAACCACACTAAGAAAATAAATATAAATTTTGAATTAATTCTTAAGAATTATGAATATTTCCAGCTCCAAAATCCATTTATCAGGCAGATTGCCGTGTTGAAATGCCAAATTTTGATAAATTTTCTTCAGTCAAACAGGGTTTTGAAGATACATTGACACTTGCAATTGATTAACAAATCAATAAACTTGATTAATTATTGATATAAATAAGCCTGGCAGCTCTGTTTTGTTAACTACACTAAGAAAATAAATATAAATTTTGAATTAATTCCAGCTCCAAAATCCATTTATCTTGCAGATTGCCGTGTTGAAATGCCAAATTTTGGTAAATTTCTTCAGTCAAACAGGGTTTTGAAGAAACATTGACACAAGCATTTGATTAACAAATCAATAAACTTGAATAATTATTGATATAAATAAACCTGGCAGCTCTGTTTTGTTAACCACACTAAGAAAATAAATATAAATTTTGAATTAATTCCAGCTCCGAAATCCTTTATCTGGCAGATTGCCGTGTTGAAATTCCAAATTTTGGTAAATTTCTTCAGTCAAACAGGGTTTTGAAGATACATTGACAATAGCAATTGATTAACAAATCAATAAACTTGAATAATTATTGATATAAATAAGCCTGGCAGCTCTGTTTTGTTAATCACACTAAGAAAATAAATATAAATTTTGAATTAATTCCAGCTCCAAAATCCATTTATCTGTCAGATTGCCGTGTTGAAATGCCAAATTTTGGTAAATTTCTTCAGTCAAACTTGGTTTTGAAGAAATATTGACAATAGCACTTGATTAACAAATCAATAAACTTGAATAATTATTGATATAAATAAGCTTGACAGCTCTGTTTTGTTAACCACACTAAGAAAATAAATATAAATTTAGAATTAATTCTTAAGAATTATGAATATTTCCAGCTCCAAAATCCATTTATCTGGCAGATTGCCGTGTTGAAATGCCAAATTTTGGTAAATTTCTTCAGTCAAACTTGGTTTTGAAGAAATATTGACAATAACAATTGATTAACACATCAATAAACTTGAATAATTATTGATATAAATAAGCCTGGCAGCTCTGTTTTGTTAATCACACTAAGAAAATAAATGAAAATTTCGTATTAATTCCAGCTCCAAAATTCATTTATCTGGCAGATTGCCGTGTTGAAATGCCAAATTTTGGTAAATTTCTTCAGTCAAACAGGGTTTTGAAGATACATTGACACTAGCAATTGATTAACAAATCAATAAACTTGAATAATTATTGATATAAATAAGCTTGGCAGCTCTGTTTTGTTAACCACACTAAGAAAATAAATATAAATTTTGAATTAATTCTTAAGAATTATGAATATTTCCAGCTCCAAAATCCATTTATCAGGCAGATTGCCGTGTTGAAATGCCAAATTTTGGTAAATTTCTTCAGTCAAACAGGGTTTTGAAGATACATTGACACTAGCAATTGATTAACAAATCAATAAACTTGAATAATTATTGATATAAATAAGCCTGGCAGCTCTGTTTTGTTAACCACACTAAGAAAATAAATATAAATTTTGAATTAATTCCAGCTTCAAAATCCATTTATCTGGCAGATTGCCGTGTTGAAATGCCAAATTTTGGTAAATTTCTTCAATCAAACAGGGTTTTGAAGATGCATTGACACTAGCAATTGATTAACAATTCAATAAACTTCAATAATTATTGATATAAATAAGCTTGGCAGCTCTGTTTTGTTAACCACACTAAGAAAATAAATATAAATTTTGAATTAATTCTTAAGAATTATGAATATTTCCAGCTCCAAAACCCATTTATCAGGCAGATTGCCGTGTTGAAATGCCAAATTTTGATAAATTTTCTTCAGTCAAACAGGGTTTTGAAGATACATTGACACTTGCAATTGATTAACAAATCAATATACTTGAATAATTATTGATATAAATAAGCTTGAAAGCTCTGTTTTGTTAACCACACTAAGAAAATAAATATAAATTTAGAATTAATTCTTAAAAATTATGAATATTTCCAGCTCCAAAATCCATTTATCTGGCAGATTGCCGTGTTGAAATGCCAAATTTTGGTAAATTTCTTCAGTCAAACTTGGTTTTGAAGAAATATTGACAATAGCAATTGATTAACAAATCAATAAACTTGAATAATTATTGATATAAATAAGCCTGGCAGGTCTGTTTTGTTAATCACACTAAGAAAATAAATGAAAATTTTGTATTAATTCCACCTCCAAAATTCATTTATCTGGCAGATTGCCGTGTTGAAATGCCAAATTTTTGTAAATTTCTTCAGTCAAACCGGGTTTTGAAGATACATTGACACTAGCAATTGATTAACAAATCAATAAACTTGAATAATTATTGATATAAATAAGCCTGGCAGCTCTGTTTTGTTAACCACACTAAGAAAATAAATATAAATTTTGAATTAATTCCAGCTCCAAAATCCATTTATCTGGCAGATTGCCGAGTTGAAATGCCAAATTTTGGTAAATTTCTTCAATCAAACAGGGTTTTGAAGATGCATTGACACTTGCAATTGATTAACAAATCAATAAACTTGAATAATTATTGATATAAATAAGCCTGGCAGCTCTGTTTTGTTAACTACACTAAGAAAATAAATAAAAATTTTGAATTAATTCCAGCTCCAAAATCCATTTATCTGTCAGATTGCCTTGTTGAAATGCCAAATTTTGGTAAATTTCTTCAGTCAAACTTGGTTTTGAAGAAATATTGACAATAGCAATTGATTAACAAATCAATAAACTTGAATAATTATTGATATAAATAAGCCTGGCAGCTCTGTTTTGTTAATCACACTAAGAAAAAAAATGAAAATTTTGTATTAATTCCAGCTCCAAAATTCATTTATCTTGCAGATTGCCGTGTTGAAATGCCAAATTTTGGTAAATTTCTTCAGTCAAACAGGGTTTTGAAGAAACATTGACACAAGCAATTGATTAACAAATCAATAAACTTGAATAATTATTGATATAAATAAACCTGGCAGCTCTGTTTTGTTAACCACACTAAGAAAATAAATATAAATTTTGAATTAATTCCAGCTCCAAAATCCATTTATCTGGCAGATTGCCGTGTTGAAATGCCAAATTTTGGTAAATTTCTTCAATCAAACAGGGTTTTGAAGATGCATTGACACTTGCAATTGATTAACAAATCAATAAACTTGAATAATTATTGATATAAATAAGCCTGGCAGCTCTGTTTTGTTAACTACACTAAGAAAATAAATATAAATTTTGAATTAATTCCAGCTCCAAAATCCATTTATCTGTCAGATTGCCTTGTTGAAATGCCAAATTTTGGTAAATTTCTTCAGTCAAACTTGGTTTTGAAGAAATATTGACAATAGCAATTGATTAACAAATCAATAAACTTGAATAATTATTGATATAAATAAGCCTGGCAGCTCTGTTTTGTTAATCACACTAAGAAAATAAATGAAAATTTTGTATTAATTCCAGCTCCAAAATTCATTTATCTTGCAGATTGCCGTGTTGAAATGCCAAATTTTGGTAAATTTCTTCAGTCAAACAGGGTTTTGAAGAAACATTGACACAAGCAATTGATTAACAAATCAATAAACTTGAATAATTATTGATATAAATAAACCTGGCAGCTCTGTTTTGTTAACCACACTAAGAAAATAAATATAAATTTTGAATTAATTCCAGCTCCGAAATCCTTTATCTGGCAGATTGCCGTGTTGAAATTCCAAATTTTGGTAAATTTCTTCAGTCAAACAGGGTTTTGAAGATACCTTGACAATAGCAATTGATTAACAAATCAATAAACTTGAATAATTATTGATATAAATAAGCCTGGCAGCTCTGTTTTGTTAACCACACTAAGAAAATAAATATAAATTTTGAATTAATTCCAGCTTCAAAATCCATTTATCTGGCAGATTGCCGTGTTGAAATGCCAAATTTTGGTAAATTTCTTCAGTCAAACTTGGTTTTGAAGAAATATTGACAATAGCAATTGATTAACAAATCAATAAACTTGAATAATTATTGATATAAATAAGCCTGGCAGCTCTGTTTTGTTAATCACACTAAGAAAATAAATGAAAATTTTGTATTAATTCCACCTCCAAAATTCATTTATCTGGCAGATTGCCGTGTTGAAATGCCAAATTTTGGTAAATTTCTTCAGTCAAACAGGTTTTGAAGATACATTGACACTAGCAATTGATTAACAAATCAATAAACTTGAATAATTATTGATATAAATAAGCCTGGCAGCTCTGTTTTGTTAACCACACTAAGAAAATAAATATAAATTTTGAATTAATTCCAGCTCCAAAATCCATTTATCTGGCAGATTGCCGTGTTGAAATGCCAAATTTTGGTAAATTTCTTCAATCAAACAGGGTTTTGAAGATGCATTGACACTTGCAATTGATTAACAAATCAATAAACTTGAATAATTATTGATATAAATAAGCCTGGCAGCTCTGTTTTGTTAATCACACTAAGAAAATAAATGAAAATTTTGTATTAATTCCAGCTCCAAAATTCATTTATCTTGCAGATTGCCGTGTTGAAATGCCAAATTTTGGTAAATTTCTTCAGTCAAACAGGGTTTTGAAGAAACATTGACACAAGCAATTGATTAACAAATCAATAAACTTGAATAATTATTGATATAAATAAACCTGGCAGCTCTGTTTTGTTAACCACACTAAGAAAATAAATATAAATTTTGAATTAATTCCAGCTCCGAAATCCTTTATCTGGCAGATTGCTGTGTTGAAATGCCAAATTTTGGTAAATTTCTTCAGTCAAACAGGGTTTTGAAGAAACATTGACACAAGCAATTGATTAACAAATCAATAAACTTGAATAATTATTGATATAAATAAACCTGGCAGCTCTGTTTTGTTAACCACACTAAATAAATAAATATAAATTTTGAATTAATTCCAGCTCCGAAATCCTTTATCTGGCAGATTGCCGTGTTGAAATTCCAAATTTTGGTAAATTTCTTCAGTCAAACAGGGTTTTGAAGATACATTGACAATAGCAATTGATTAACAAATCAATAAACTTGAATAATTATTGATATAAATAAGCCTGGCAGCTCTGTTTTGTTAATCACACTAAGAAAATAAATATAAATTTTGAATTAATTCCAGCTCCAAAATCCATTTATCTGTCAGATTGCCTTGTTGAAATGCCAAATTTTGGTAAATTTCTTCAGTCAAACAGGGTTTTGAAGAAACATTGACACTAGCAATTAATTAACAAATCAATAAACTTGAATAATTATTGATATAAATAAGCTTGACAGCTCTGTTTTGTTAACCACACTAAGAAAATAAATATAAATTTTGTATTAATTCCAGCTCCAAAATTCATTTATCTGGCAAATTGCCGTGTTGAAATTCCAAATTTTGGTAAATTTCTTCAGTCAAACAGGGTTTTGAAGATACATTGACAATAGCAATTGATTAACAAATCAATAAACTTGAATAATTATTGATATAAATAAACCTGGCAGCTCTGTTTTGTTAACCACACTAAGAAAATAAATATAAATTTTGAATTAATTCCAGCTCCAAAATCCATTTATCTTGCAGATTGCCGTGTTGAAATGCCAAATTTTGGTAAATTTCTTCAGTCAAACAGGGTTTTGAAGAAACATTGACACAAGCAATTGATTAACAAATCAATAAACTTGAATAATTATTGATATAAATAAGCCTGGCAGCTCTGTTTTGTTAACCACACTAAGAAAATAAATATAAATTTTGAATTAATTCCAGCTCCAAAATCCATTTATCTGTCAGATTGCCGTGTTGAAATGCCAAATTTTGGTAAATTTCTTCAGTCAAACTTAGTTTTGAAGAAATATTGACACTAGCAATTGATTAACAAATCAATAAACTTGAATAATTATTGATATAAATAAGCTTGGCAGCTCTGTTTTGTTAACCACACTAAGAAAATAAATATAAATTTTGAATTAATTCTTAAGAATTATGAATATTTCCAGCTCCAAAATCCATTTATCAGGCAGATTGCCGTGTTGAAATGCCAAATTTTGATAAATTTTCTTCAGTCAAACAGGGTTTTGAAGATACATTGACACTTGCAATTGATTAACAAATCAATAAACTTGATAAATTATTGATATAAATAAGCCTGGCAGCTCTGTTTTGTTAACTACACTAAGAAAATAAATATAAATTTTGAATTAATTCCAGCTCCAAAATCCATTTATCTTGCAGATTGCCGTGTTGAAATGCCAAATTTTGGTAAATTTCTTCAGTCAAACAGGGTTTTGAAGAAACATTGACACAAGCATTTGATTAACAAATCAATAAACTTGAATAATTATTGATATAAATAAACCTGGCAGCTCTGTTTTGTTAACCACACTAAGAAAATAAATATAAATTTTGAATTAATTCCAGCTCCGAAATCCTTTATCTGGCAGATTGCCGTGTTGAAATTCCAAATTTTGGTAAATTTCTTCAGTCAAACAGGGTTTTGAAGATACATTGACAATAGCAATTGATTAACAAATCAATAAACTTGAATAATTATTGATATAAATAAGCCTGGCAGCTCTGTTTTGTTAATCACACTAAGAAAATAAATATAAATTTTGAATTAATTCCAGCTCCAAAATCCATTTATCTGTCAGATTGCCGTGTTGAAATGCCAAATTTTGGTAAATTTCTTCAGTCAAACTTGGTTTTGAAGAAATATTGACAATAGCACTTGATTAACAAATCAATAAACTTGAATAATTATTGATATAAATAAGCTTGACAGCTCTGTTTTGTTAACCACACTAAGAAAATAAATATAAATTTAGAATTAATTCTTAAGAATTATGAATATTTCCAGCTCCAAAATCCATTTATCTGGCAGATTGCCGTGTTGAAATGCCAAATTTTGGTAAATTTCTTCAGTCAAACTTGGTTTTGAAGAAATATTGACAATAACAATTGATTAACACATCAATAAACTTGAATAATTATTGATATAAATAAGCCTGGCAGCTCTGTTTTGTTAATCACACTAAGAAAATAAATGAAAATTTCGTATTAATTCCAGCTCCAAAATTCATTTATCTGGCAGATTGCCGTGTTGAAATGCCAAATTTTGGTAAATTTCTTCAGTCAAACAGAGTTTTGAAGATACATTGACACTAGCAATTGATTAACAAATCAATAAACTTGAATAATTATTGATATAAATAAGCTTGGCAGCTCTGTTTTGTTAACCACACTAAGAAAATAAATATAAATTTTGAATTAATTCTTAAGAATTATGAATATTTCCAGCTCCAAAATCCATTTATCAGGCAGATTGCCGTGTTGAAATGCCAAATTTTGATAAATTTTCTTCAGTCAAACAGGGTTTTGAAGATACATTGACACTTGCAATTGATTAACAAATCAATAAACTTGAATAATTATTGATATAAATAAGCTTGACAGCTCTGTTTTGTTAACCACACTAAGAAAATAAATATAAATTTTGTATTAATTCCAGCTCCAAAATTCATTTATCTGGCAAATTGCCGTGTTGAAATTCCAAATTTTGGTAAATTTCTTCAGTCAAACAGGGTTTTGAAGATACATTGACAATAGCAATTGATTAACAAATCAATAAACTTGAATAATTATTGATATAAATAAACCTGGCAGCTCTGTTTTGTTAACCACACTAAGAAAATAAATATAAATTTTGAAATAATTCCAGCTCCAAAATCCATTTATCTTGCAGATTGCCGTGTTGAAATGCCAAATTTTGGTAAATTTCTTCAGTCAAACAGGGTTTTGAAGAAACATTGACACAAGCAATTGATTAACAAATCAATAAACTTGAATAATTATTGATATAAATAAGCCTGGCAGCTCTGTTTTGTTAACCACACTAAGAAAATAAATATAAATTTTGAATTAATTCCAGCTCCAAAATCCATTTATCTGTCAGATTGCCGTGTTGAAATGCCAAATTTTGGTAAATTTCTTCAGTCAAACTTAGTTTTGAAGAAATATTGACACTAGCAATTTTTTAACAAATCAATAAACTTGAATAATTATTGATATAAATAAGCTTGGCAGCTCTGTTTTGTTAACCACACTAAGAAAATAAATATAAATTTTGAATTAATTCTTAAGAATTATGAATATTTCCAGCTCCAAAATCCATTTATCAGGCAGATTGCCGTGTTGAAATGCCAAATTTTGATAAATTTTCTTCAGTCAAACAGGGTTTTGAAGATACATTGACACTTGCAATTGATTAACAAATCAATAAACTTGATTAATTATTGATATAAATAAGCCTGGCAGCTCTGTTTTGTTAACTACACTAAGAAAATAAATATAAATTTTGAATTAATTCCAGCTCCAAAATCCATTTATCTTGCAGATTGCCGTGTTGAAATGCCAAATTTTGGTAAATTTCTTCAGTCAAACAGGGTTTTGAAGAAACATTGACACAAGCAATTGATTAACAAATCAATAAACTTGAATAATTATTGATATAAATAAACCTGGCAGCTCTGTTTTGTTAACCACACTAAGAAAATAAATATAAATTTTGAATTAATTCCAGCTCCGAAATCCTTTATCTGGCAGATTGCCGTGTTGAAATTCCAAATTTTGGTAAATTTCTTCAGTCAAACAGGGTTTTGAAGATACATTGACAATAGCAATTGATTAACAAATCAATAAACTTGAATAATTATTGATATAAATAAGCCTGGCAGCTCTGTTTTGTTAATCACACTAAGAAAATAAATATAAATTTTGAATTAATTCCAGCTCCAAAATCCATTTATCTGTCAGATTGCCGTGTTGAAATGCCAAATTTTGGTAAATTTCTTCAGTCAAACTTGGTTTTGAAGAAATATTGACAATAGCACTTGATTAACAAATCAATAAACTTGAATAATTATTGATATAAATAAGCTTGACAGCTCTGTTTTGTTAACCACACTAAGAAAATAAATGAAAATTTCGTATTAATTCCAGCTCCAAAATTCATTTATCTGGCAGATTGCCGTGTTGAAATGCCAAATTTTGGTAAATTTCTTCAGTCAAACAGGGTTTTGAAGATACATTGACACTAGCAATTGATTAACAAATCAATAAACTTGAATAATTATTGATATAAATAAGCTTGGCAGCTCTGTTTTGTTAACCACACTAAGAAAATAAATATAAATTTTGAATTAATTCTTAAGAATTATGAATATTTCCAGCTCCAAAATCCATTTATCAGGCAGATTGCCGTGTTGAAATGCCAAATTTTGATAAATTTTCTTCAGTCAAACAGGGTTTTGAAGATACATTGACACTTGCAATTGATTAACAAATCAATAAACTTGATTAATTATTGATATAAATAAGCCTGGCAGCTTAGTTTTGTTAACTACACTAAGAAAATAAATATAAATTTTGAATTAATTCCAGCTCCAAAATCCATTTATCTTGCAGATTGCCGTGTTGAAATGCCAAATTTTGGTAAATTTCTTCAGTCAAACAGGGTTTTGAAGAAACATTGACACAAGCAATTGATTAACAAATCAATAAACTTGAATAATTATTGATATAAATAAACCTGGCAGCTCTGTTTTGTTAACCACACTAAGAAAATAAATATAAATTTTGAATTAATTCCAGCTCCGAAATCCTTTATCTGGCAGATTGCCGTGTTGAAATTCCAAATTTTGGTAAATTTCTTCAGTCAAACAGGGTTTTGAAGATACATTGACCATAGCAATTGATTAACAAATCAATAAACTTGAATAATTATTGATATAAATAAGCCTGGCAGCTCTGTTTTGTTAATCACACTAAGAAAATAAATATAAATTTTGAATTAATTCCAGCTCCAAAATCCATTTATCTGTCAGATTGCCGTGTTGAAATGCCAAATTTTGGTAAATTTCTTCAGTCAAACAGGGTTTTGAAGATACATTGACAATAGCAATTGATTAACAAATCAATAAACTTTAATAATTATTGATATAAATAAGCTTGAAAGCTCTGTTTTGTTAACCACACTAAGAAAATAAATATAAATTTAGAATTAATTCTTAAGAATTATGAATATTTCCAGCTCCAAAATCCATTTATCTGGCAGATTGCCGTGTTGAAATTCCAAATTTTGGTAAATTTCTTCAGTCAAACTTGGTTTTGAAGAAATATTGACAATAGCAATTGATTAACAAATCAATAAACTTGAATAATTATTGATATAAATAAGCTTGACAGCTCTGTTTTGTTAACCACACTAAGAAAATAAATGTAAATTTAGAATTAATTCTTAAGAATTATGAATATTTCCAGCTCCAAAATCCATTTATCTGGCAGATTGCCGTGTTGAAATGCCAAATTTTGGTAAATTTCTTCAGTCAAACTTGGTTTTGAAGATATATTGACAATAACAATTGATTAACAAATCAATAAACTTGAATAATTATTGATATAAATAAGCCTGGCAGCTCTGTTTTGTTAATCACACTAAGAAAATAAATATAAATTTTGAATTAATTCCAGCTCCAAAATCCATTTATCTGTCAGATTGCCGTGTTGAAATGCCAAATTTTGGTAAATTTCTTCAGTCAAACTTGGTTTTGAAGAAATATTGACAATAGCACTTGATTAACAAATCAATAAACTTGAATAATTATTGATATAAATAAGCCTGGCAGCTCTGTTTTGTTAATCACACTAAGAAAATAAATATAAATTTTGAATTAATTCCAGCTCCAAAATCCATTTATCTGACAGATTGCCGTGTTGAAATGCCAAATTTTGGTAAATTTCTTCAGTCAAACTTGGTTTTGAAGAAATATTGACAATAGCACTTGATTAACAAATCAATAAACTTGAATAATTATTGATATAAATAAGCTTGACAGCTCTGATTTGTTAACCACACTAAGAAAATAAATATAAATTTAGAATTATTTCTTAAGAATTATGAATATTTCCAGCTCCAAAATTCATTTATCTGGCAGATTGCCGTGTTGAAATCACAAATTTTGGTAAATTTCTTCAGTCAAACAGGGTTTTGAAGATACATTGACACTAGCAATTGATTAACAAATCAATAAACTTGAATAATTATTGATATAAATAAGCCTGGCAGCTCTGTTTTGTTAACCACACTAAGAAAATAAATATAAATTTTGAATTAATTCTTAAGAATTATGAATATTTCCAGCTCCAAAATCCATTTATCTGGCAGATTGCCGTGTTGAAATGCCAAATTTTGTTAAATTTCTTCAGTCAAACTTGGTTTTGAAGAAATATTGACAATAGCAATTGATTAACAAATCAATAAACTTGAATAATTATTGATATAAATAAGCTTGACAGCTCTGTTTTGTTAACCACACTAAGAAAATAAATATAAATTTAGAATTAATTCTTAAGAATTATGAATATTTCCAGCTCCAAAATCCATTTATCTGGCAGATTGCCGTGTTGAAATGCCAAATTTTGGTAAATTTCTTCAGTCAAACTTGGTTTTGAAGAAATATTGACAATAGCAATTGATTAACAAATCAATAAACTTGAATAATTATTGATATAAATAAGCTTGACAGCTCTGTTTTGTTAACCACACTAAGAAAATAAATATAAATTTAGAATTAATTCTTAAGAATTATGAATATTTCCAGCTCCAAAATCCATTTATCTGGCAGATTGCCGTGTTGAAATGCCAAATTTTGGTAAATTTCTTCAGTCAAACTTGGTTTTGAAGAAATATTGACAATAACAATTGATTAACACATCAATAAACTTGAATAATTATTGATATAAATAAGCCTGGCAGCTCTGTTTTGTTAATCACACTAAGAAAATAAATATAAATTTTGAATTAATTCCAGCTCCAAAATCCATTTATCTGTCAGATTGCCGTGTTGAAATGCCAAATTTTGGTAAATTTCTTCAGTCAAACTTGGTTTTGAAGAAATACTGACAATAGCACTTGATTAACAAATCAATAAACTTGAATAATTATTGATATAAATAAGCTTGACAGCTCTGTTTTGTTAACCACACTAAGAAAATAAATATAAATTTAGAATTAATTCTTAAGAATTATGAATATTTCCAGCTCCAAAATCCATTTATCTGGCAGATTGCCGTGTTGAAATGCCAAATTTTGGTAAATTTCTTCAGTCAAACTTGGTTTTGAAGAAATATTGACAATAACAATTGATTAACACATCAATAAACTTGAATAATTATTGATATAAATAAGCCTGGCAGCTCTGTTTTGTTAATCACACTAAGAAAATAAATGAAAATTTCGTATTAATTCCAGCTCCAAAATTCATTTATCTGGCAGATTGCCGTGTTGAAATGCCAAATTTTGGTAAATTTCTTCAGTCAAACAGGGTTTTGAAGATACATTGACACTAGCAATTGATTAACAAATCAATAAACTTGAATAATTATTGATATAAATAAGCCTGGCAGCTCTGTTTTGTTAACCACACTAAGAAAATAAATATAAATTTTGAATTAATTCTTAAGAATTATGAATATTTCCAGCTCCAAAATCCATTTATCTGGCAGATTGCCGTGTTGAAATGCCAAATTTTGGTAAATTTCTTCAGTCAAACTTGGTTTTGAAGAAATATTGACAATAGCAATTGATTAACAAATCAATAAACTTGAATAATTATTGATATAAATAAGCTTGACAGCTCTGTTTTGTTAACCACACTAAGAAAATAAATATAAATTTAGAATTAATTCTTAAGAATTATGAATATTTCCAGCTCCAAAATCCATTTATCTGGCAGATTGCCGTGTTGAAATGCCAAATTTTGGTAAATTTCTTCAGTCAAACTTGGTTTTGAAGAAATATTGACAATAGCAATTGATTAACAAATCAATAAACTTGAATGATTATTGATATAAATAAGCTTGACAGCTCTGTTTTGTTAACCACACTAAGAAAATAAATGTAAATTTAGAATTAATTCTTAAGAATTATGAATATTTCCAGCTCCAAAATCCATTTATCTGGCAGATTGCCGTGTTGAAATGCCAAATTTTGGTAAATTTCTTCAGTCAAACTTGGTTTTGAAGAAATATTGACAATAACAATTGATTAACAAATCAATAAACTTGAATAATTATTGATATAAATAAGCCTGGCAGCTCTGTTTTGTTAATCACACTAAGAAAATAAATATAAATTTTGAATTAATTCCAGCTCCAAAATACATTTATCTGTCAGATTGCCGTGTTGAAATGCCAAATTTTGGTAAATTTCTTCAGTCAAACTTGGTTTTGAAGAAATATTGACAATAGCACTTGATTAACAAATCAATAAACTTGAATAATTATTGATATAAATAAGCCTGGCAGCTCTGTTTTGTTAATCACACTAAGAAAATAAATATAAATTTTGAATTAATTCCAGCTCCAAAATCCATTTATCTGTCAGATTGCCGTGTTGAAATGCCAAATTTTGGTAAATTTCTTCAGTCAAACTTGGTTTTGAAGAAATATTGACAATAGCACTTGATTAACAAATCAATAAACTTGAATAATTATTGATATAAATAAGCTTGACAGCTCTGTTTTGTTAACCACACTAAGAAAATAAATATAAATTTAGAGTTAATTCTTAAGAATTATGAATATTTCCAGCTCCAAAATTCATTTATCTGGCAGATTGCCGTGTTGAAATGCCAAATTTTGGTAAATTTCTTCAGTCAAACAGGGTTTTGAAGATACATTGACACTAGCAATTGATTAACAAATCAATAAACTTGAATAATTATTGATATAAATAAGCCTGGCAGCTCTGTTTTGTTAACCACACTAAGAAAATAAATATAAATTTTGAATTAATTCTTAAGAATTATGAATATTTCCAGCTCCAAAATCCATTTATCTGGCAGATTGCCGTGTTGAAATGCCAAATTTTGGTAAATTTCTTCAGTCAAACTTGGTTTTGAAGAAATATTGACAATAGCAATTGATTAACAAATCAATAAACTTGAATAATTATTGATATAAATAAGCTTGACAGCTCTGTTTTGTTAACCACACTAAGAAAATAAATATAAATTTAGAATTAATTCTTAAGAATTATGAATATTTCCAGCTCCAAAATCCATTTATCTGGCAGATTGCCGTGTTGAAATGCCAAATTTTGGTAAATTTCTTCAGTCAAACTTGGTTTTGAAGAAATATTGACAATAACAATTGATTAACACATCAATAAACTTGAATAATTATTGATATAAATAAGCCTGGCAGCTCTGTTTTGTTAATCACACTAAGAAAATAAATGAAAATTTCGTATTAATTCCAGCTCCAAAATTCATTTATCTGGCAGATTGCCGTGTTGAAATGCCAAATTTTGGTAAATTTCTTCAGTCAAACAGGGTTTTGAAGATACATTGACACTAGCAATTAATTAACAAATCAATAAACTTGAATAATTATTGATATAAATAAGCCTGGCAGCTCTGTTTTGTTAACCACACTAAGAAAATAAATATAAATTTTGAATTAATTCTTAAGAATTATGAATATTTCCAGCTCCAAAATCCATTTATCTGGCAGATTGCCGTGTTGAAATGCCAAATTTTGGTAAATTTCTTCAGTCAAACTTGGTTTTGAAGAAATATTGACAATAGCAATTGATTAACAAATCAATAAACTTGAATAATTATTGATATAAATAAGCTTGACAGCTCTGTTTTGTTAACCACACTAAGAAAATAAATATAAATTTAGAATTAATTCTTAAGAATTATGAATATTTCCAGCTCCAAAATCCATTTATCTGGCAGATTGCCGTGTTGAAATGCCAAATTTTGGTAAATTTCTTCAGTCAAACTTGGTTTTGAAGAAATATTGACAATAGCAATTGATTAACAAATCAATAAACTTGAATGATTATTGATATAAATAAGCTTGACAGCTCTGTTTTGTTAACCACACTAAGAAAATAAATGTAAATTTAGAATTAATTCTTAAGAATTATGAATATTTCCAGCTCCAAAATCCATTTATCTGGCAGATTGCCGTGTTGAAATGCCAAATTTTGGTAAATTTCTTCAGTCAAACTTGGTTTTGAAGAAATATTGACAATAACAATTGATTAACAAATCAATAAACTTGAATAATTATTGATATAAATAAGCCTGGCAGCTCTGTTTTGTTAATCACACTAAGAAAATAAATATAAATTTTGAATTAATTCCAGCTCCAAAATACATTTATCTGTCAGATTGCCGTGTTGAAATGCCAAAGTTTGGTAAATTTCTTCAGTCAAACTTGGTTTTGAAGAAATATTGACAATAGCACTTGATTAACAAATCAATAAACTTGAATAATTATTGATATAAATAAGCCTGGCAGCTCTGTTTTGTTAATCACACTAAGAAAATAAATATAAATTTTGAATTAATTCCAGCTCCAAAATCCATTTATCTGTCAGATTGCCGTGTTGAAATGCCAAATTTTGGTAAATTTCTTCAGTCAAACTTGGTTTTGAAGAAATATTGACAATAGCACTTGATTAACAAATCAATAAACTTGAATAATTATTGATATAAATAAGCTTGACAGCTCTGTTTTGTTAACCACACTAAGAAAATAAATATAAATTTAGAGTTAATTCTTAAGAATTATGAATATTTCCAGCTCCAAAATTCATTTATCTGGCAGATTGCCGTGTTGAAATGCCAAATTTTGGTAAATTTCTTCAGTCAAACAGGGTTTTGAAGATACATTGACACTAGCAATTGATTAACAAATCAATAAACTTGAATAATTATTGATATAAATAAGCCTGGCAGCTCTGTTTTGTTAACCACACTAAGAAAATAAATATAAATTTTGAATTAATTCTTAAGAATTATGAATATTTCCAGCTCCAAAATCCATTTATCTGGCAGATTGCCGTGTTGAAATGCCAAATTTTGGTAAATTTCTTCAGTCAAACTTGGTTTTGAAGAAATATTGACAATAGCAATTGATTAACAAATCAATAAACTTGAATAATTATTGATATAAATAAGCTTGACAGCTCTGTTTTGTTAACCACACTAAGAAAATAAATATAAATTTAGAATTAATTCTTAAGAATTATGAATATTTCCAGCTCCAAAATCCATTTATCTGGCAGATTGCCGTGTTGAAATGCCAAATTTTGGTAAATTTCTTCAGTCAAACTTGGTTTTGAAGAAATATTGACAATAGCAATTGATTAACAAATCAATAAACTTGAATAATTATTGATATAAATAAGCTTGACAGCTCTGTTTTGTTAACCACACTAAGAAAATAAATATAAATTTAGAATTAATTCTTAAGAATTATGAATATTTCCAGCTCCAAAATCCATTTATCTGGCAGATTGCCGTGTTGAAATGCCAAATTTTGGTAAATTTCTTCAGTCAAACTTGGTTTTGAAGAAATATTGACAATAACAATTGATTAACAAATCAATAAACTTGAATAATTATTGATATAAATAAGCCTGGCAGCTCTGTTTTGTTAATCACACTAAGAAAATAAATGAAAATTTTGTATTAATTCCAGCTCCAAAATTCATTTATCTGGCAGATTGCCGTGTTGAAATGCCAAATTTTGGTAAATTTCTTCAGTCAAACAGGGTTTTGAAGATACATTGACACTAGCAATTGATTAACAAATCAATAAACTTGAATAATTATTGATATAAATAAGCCTGGCAGCTCTGTTTTGTTAATCACACTAAGAAAATAAATATAAATTTTGAATTAATTCCAGCTCCAAAATACATTTATCTGTCAGATTGCCGTGTTGAAATGCCAAATTTTGGTAAATTTCTTCAGTCAAACTTGGTTTTGAAGAAATATTGACAATAGCACTTGATTAACAAATCAATAAACTTGAATAATTATTGATATAAATAAGCCTGGCAGCTCTGTTTTGTTAATCACACTAAGAAAATAAATATAAATTTTGAATTAATTCCAGCTCCAAAATCCATTTATCTGTCAGATTGCCGTGTTGAAATGCCAAATTTTGGTAAATTTCTTCAGTCAAACTTGGTTTTGAAGAAATATTGACAATAGCACTTGATTAACAAATCAATAAACTTGAATAATTATTGATATAAATAAGCTTGACAGCTCTGTTTTGTTAACCACACTAAGAAAATAAATATAAATTTAGAGTTAATTCTTAAGAATTATGAATATTTCCAGCTCCAAAATTCATTTATCTGGCAGATTGCCGTGTTGAAATGCCAAATTTTGGTAAATTTCTTCAGTCAAACAGGGTTTTGAAGATACATTGACACTAGCAATTGATTAACAAATCAATAAACTTGAATAATTATTGATATAAATAAGCCTGGCAGCTCTGTTTTGTTAACCACACTAAGAAAATAAATATAAATTTTGAATTAATTCTTAAGAATTATGAATATTTCCAGCTCCAAAATCCATTTATCTGGCAGATTGCCGTGTTGAAATGCCAAATTTTGGTAAATTTCTTCAGTCAAACTTGGTTTTGAAGAAATATTGACAATAGCAATTGATTAACAAATCAATAAACTTGAATAATTATTGATATAAATAAGCTTGACAGCTCTGTTTTGTTAACCACACTAAGAAAATAAATATAAATTTAGAATTAATTCTTAAGAATTATGAATATTTCCAGCTCCAAAATCCATTTATCTGGCAGATTGCCGTGTTGAAATGCCAAATTTTGGTAAATTTCTTCAGTCAAACTTGGTTTTGAAGAAATATTGACAATAGCAATTGATTAACAAATCAATAAACTTGAATAATTATTGATATAAATAAGCTTGACAGCTCTGTTTTGTTAACCACACTAAGAAAATAAATATAAATTTAGAATTAATTCTTAAGAATTATGAATATTTCCAGCTCCAAAATCCATTTATCTGGCAGATTGCCGTGTTGAAATGCCAAATTTTGGTAAATTTCTTCAGTCAAACTTGGTTTTGAAGAAATATTGACAATAACAATTGATTAACAAATCAATAAACTTGAATAATTATTGATATAAATAAGCCTGGCAGCTCTGTTTTGTTAATCACACTAAGAAAATAAATGAAAATTTTGTATTAATTCCAGCTCCAAAATTCATTTATCTGGCAGATTGCCGTGTTGAAATGCCAAATTTTGGTAAATTTCTTCAGTCAAACAGGGTTTTGAAGATACATTGACACTAGCAATTGATTAACAAATCAATAAACTTGAATAATTATTGATATAAATAAGCCTGGCAGCTCTGTTTTGTTAATCACACTAAGAAAATAAATATAAATTTTGAATTAATTCCAGCTCCAAAATCCATTTATCTGTCAGATTGCCGTGTTGAAATGCCAAATTTTGGTAAATTTCTTCAGTCAAACTTGGTTTTGAAGAAATATTGACAATAGCACTTGATTAACAAATCAATAAACTTGAATAATTATTGATATAAATAAGCTTGACAGCTCTGTTTTGTTAACCACACTAAGAAAATAAATATAAATTTAGAATTAATTCTTAAGAATTATGAATATTTCCAGCTCCAAAATCCATTTATCTGGCAGATTGCCGTGTTGAAATGCCAAATTTTGGTAAATTTCTTCAGTCAAACTTGGTTTTGAAGAAATATTGACAATAACAATTGATTAACACATCAATAAACTTGAATAATTATTGATATAAATAAGCCTGGCAGCTCTGTTTTGTTAATCACACTAAGAAAATAAATGAAAATTTCGTATTAATTCCAGCTCCAAAATTCATTTATCTGGCAGATTGCCGTGTTGAAATGCCAAATTTTGGTAAATTTCTTCAGTCAAACAGGGTTTTGAAGATACATTGACACTAGCAATTGATTAACAAATCAATAAACTTGAATAATTATTGATATAAATAAGCCTGGCAGCTCTGTTTTGTTAACCACACTAAGAAAATAAATATAAATTTTGAATTAATTCTTAAGAATTATGAATATTTCCAGCTCCAAAATCCATTTATCTGGCAGATTGCCGTGTTGAAATGCCAAATTTTGGTAAATTTCTTCAGTCAAACTTGGTTTTGAAGAAATATTGACAATAGCAATTGATTAACAAATCAATAAACTTGAATAATTATTGATATAAATAAGCTTGACAGCTCTGTTTTGTTAACCACACTAAGAAAATAAATATAAATTTAGAATTAATTCTTAAGAATTATGAATATTTCCAGCTCCAAAATCCATTTATCTGGCAGATTGCCGTGTTGAAATGCCAAATTTTGGTAAATTTCTTCAGTCAAACTTGGTTTTGAAGAAATATTGACAATAGCAATTGATTAACAAATCAATAAACTTGAATAATTATTGATATAAATAAGCTTGACAGCTCTGTTTTGTTAACCACACTAAGAAAATAAATGTAAATTTAGAATTAATTCTTAAGAATTATGAATATTTCCAGCTCCAAAATCCATTTATCTGGCAGATTGCCGTGTTGAAATGCCAAATTTTGGTAAATTTCTTCAGTCAAACTTGGTTTTGAAGAAATATTGACAATAACAATTGATTAACAAATCAATAAACTTGAATAATTATTGATATAAATAAGCCTGGCAGCTCTGTTTTGTTAATCACACTAAGAAAATAAATATAAATTTTGAATTAATTCCAGCTCCAAAATCCATTTATCTGGCAGATTGCCGTGTTGAAATGCCAAATTTTGGTAAATTTCTTCAGTCAAACTTGGTTTTGAAGAAATATTGACAATAACAATTGATTAACACATCAATAAACTTGAATAATTATTGATATAAATAAGCCTGGCAGCTCTGTTTTGTTAATCACACTAAGAAAATAAATGAAAATTTCGTATTAATTCCAGCTCCAAAATTCATTTATCTGGCAGATTGCCGTGTTGAAATGCCAAATTTTGGTAAATTTCTTCAGTCAAACAGGGTTTTGAAGATACATTGACACTAGCAATTGATTAACAAATCAATAAACTTGAATAATTATTGATATAAATAAGCCTGGCAGCTCTGTTTTGTTAACCACACTAAGAAAATAAATATAAATTTTGAATTAATTCTTAAGAATTATGAATATTTCCAGCTCCAAAATCCATTTATCTGGCAGATTGCCGTGTTGAAATGCCAAATTTTGGTAAATTTCTTCAGTCAAACTTGGTTTTGAAGAAATATTGACAATAGCAATTGATTAACAAATCAATAAACTTGAATAATTATTGATATAAATAAGCTTGACAGCTCTGTTTTGTTAACCACACTAAGAAAATAAATATAAATTTAGAATTAATTCTTAAGAATTATGAATATTTCCAGCTCCAAAATCCATTTATCTGGCAGATTGCCGTGTTGAAATGCCAAATTTTGGTAAATTTCTTCAGTCAAACTTGGTTTTGAAGAAATATTGACAATAGCAATTGATTAACAAATCAATAAACTTGAATAATTATTGATATAAATAAGCTTGACAGCTCTGTTTTGTTAACCACACTAAGAAAATAAATGTAAATTTAGAATTAATTCTTAAGAATTATGAATATTTCCAGCTCCAAAATCCATTTATCTGGCAGATTGCCGTGTTGAAATGCCAAATTTTGGTAAATTTCTTCAGTCAAACTTGGTTTTGAAGAAATATTGACAATAACAATTGATTAACAAATCAATAAACTTGAATAATTATTGATATAAATAAGCCTGGCAGCTCTGTTTTGTTAATCACACTAAGAAAATAAATATAAATTTTGAATTAATTCCAGCTCCAAAATCCATTTATCTGTCAGATTGCCGTGTTGAAATGCCAAATTTTGGTAAATTTCTTCAGTCAAACTTGGTTTTGAAGAAATATTGACAATAGCACTTGATTAACAAATCAATAAACTTGAATAATTATTGATATAAATAAGCCTGGCAGCTCTGTTTTGTTAATCACACTAAGAAAATAAATATAAATTTTGAATTAATTCCAGCTCCAAAATCCATTTATCTGTCAGATTGCCGTGTTGAAATGCCAAATTTTGGTAAATTTCTTCAGTCAAACTTGGTTTTGAAGAAATATTGACAATAGCACTTGATTAACAAATCAATAAACTTGAATAATTATTGATATAAATAAGCTTGACAGCTCTGTTTTGTTAACCACACTAAGAAAATAAATATAAATTTAGAGTTAATTCTTAAGAATTATGAATATTTCCAGCTCCAAAATCCATTTATCTGGCAGATTGCCGTGTTGAAATGCCAAATTTTGGTAAATTTCTTCAGTCAAACTTGGTTTTGAAGAAATATTGACAATAGCAATTGATTAACAAATCAATAAACTTGAATAATTATTGATATAAATAAGCTTGACAGCTCTGTTTTGTTAACCACACTAAGAAAATAAATATAAATTTAGAATTAATTCTTAAGAATTATGAATATTTCCAGCTCCAAAATCCATTTATCTGGCAGATTGCCGTGTTGAAATGCCAAATTTTGGTAAATTTCTTCAGTCAAACTTGGTTTTGAAGAAATATTGACAATAGCAATTGATTAACAAATCAATAAACTTGAATAATTATTGATATAAATAAGCTTGACAGCTCTGTTTTGTTAACCACACTAAGAAAATAAATATAAATTTAGAATTAATTCTTAAGAATTATGAATATTTCCAGCTCCAAAATCCATTTATCTGGCAGATTGCCGTGTTGAAATGCCAAATTTTGGTAAATTTCTTCAGTCAAACTTGGTTTTGAAGAAATATTGACAATAACAATTGATTAACAAATCAATAAACTTGAATAATTATTGATATAAATAAGCCTGGCAGCTCTGTTTTGTTAATCACACTAAGAAAATAAATGAAAATTTTGAATTAATTCCAGCTCCAAAATCCATTTATCTGTCAGATTGCCGTGTTGAAATGCCAAATTTTGGTAAATTTCTTCAGTCAAACTTGGTTTTGAAGAAATATTGACAATAGCACTTGATTAACAAATCAATAAACTTGAATAATTATTGATATAAATAAGCTTGACAGCTCTGTTTTGTTAACCACACTAAGAAAATAAATATAAATTTAGAGTTAATTCTTAAGAATTATGAATATTTCCAGCTCCAAAATTCATTTATCTGGCAGATTGCCGTGTTGAAATGCCAAATTTTGGTAAATTTCTTCAGTCAAGCAGGGTTTTGAAGATACATTGACACTAGCAATTGATTAACAAATCAATAAACTTGAATAATTATTGATATAAATAAGCCTGGCAGCTCTGTTTTGTTAACCACACTAAGAAAATAAATATAAATTTTGAATTAATTCTTAAGAATTATGAATATTTCCAGCTCCAAAATCCATTTATCTGGCAGATTGCCGTGTTGAAATGCCAAATTTTGGTAAATTTCTTCAGTCAAACTTGGTTTTGAAGAAATATTGACAATAGCAATTGATTAACAAATCAATAAACTTGAATAATTATTGATATAAATAAGCTTGACAGCTCTGTTTTGTTAACCACACTAAGAAAATAAATATAAATTTAGAATTAATTCTTAAGAATTATGAATATTTCCAGCTCCAAAATCCATTTATCTGGCAGATTGCCGTGTTGAAATGCCAAATTTTGGTAAATTTCTTCAGTCAAACTTGGTTTTGAAGAAATATTGACAATAGCAATTGATTAACAAATCAATAAACTTGAATAATTATTGATATAAATAAGCTTGACAGCTCTGTTTTGTTAACCACACTAAGAAAATAAATATAAATTTAGAATTAATTCTTAAGAATTATGAATATTTCCAGCTCCAAAATCCATTTATCTGGCAGATTGCCGTGTTGAAATGCCAAATTTTGGTAAATTTCTTCAGTCAAACTTGGTTTTGAAGAAATATTGACAATAACAATTGATTAACAAATCAATAAACTTGAATAATTATTGATATAAATAAGCCTGGCAGCTCTGTTTTGTTAATCACACTAAGAAAATAAATGAAAATTTTGTATTAATTCCAGCTCCAAAATTCATTTATCTGGCAGATTGCCGTGTTGAAATGCCAAATTTTGGTAAATTTCTTCAGTCAAACAGGGTTTTGAAGATACATTGACACTAGCAATTGATTAACAAATCAATAAACTTGAATAATTATTGATATAAATAAGCTTGGCAGCTCTGTTTTGTTAACCACACTAAGAAAATAAATATAAATTTTGAATTAATTCCAGCTCCAAAATCCATTTATCTGGCAGATTGCTGTGTTGAAATGCCAAATTTTGGTAAATTTCTTCAATCAAACAGGGTTTTGAAGATGCATTGACACTTGCAATTGATTAACAAATCAATAAACTTGAATAATTATTGATATAAATAAGCCTGGCAGCTCTGTTTTGTTAACTACACTAAGAAAATAAATGAAAATTTTGAATTAATTCCAGCTCCAAAATCCATTTATCTTGCAGATTGCCGTGTTGAAATGCCAAATTTTGGTAAATTTCTTCAGTCAAACAGGGTTTTGAAGAAACATTGACACTAGCAATTAATTAACAAATCAATAAAATTGAATAATTATTGATATAAATAAGCTTGACAGCTCTGTTTTGTTAACCACACTAAGAAAATAAATATAAATTTTGTATTAATTCCAGCTCCAAAATTCATTTATCTGGCAGATTGCCGTGTTGAAATGCCAAATTTTGGTAAATTTCTTCAGTCAAACAGGGTTTTGAAGAAACATTGACACTAGCAATTAATTAACAAATCAATAAAATTGAATAATTATTGATATAAATAAGCTTGACAGCTCTGTTTTGTTAACCACACTAAGAAAATAAATATAAATTTTGTATTAATTCCAGCTCCAAAATTCATTTATCTGGCAGATTGCCGTGTTGAAATGCCAAATTTTGGTAAATTTCTTCAATCAAACAGGGTTTTGAAGATGCATTGACACTTGCAATTGATTAACAAATCAATAAACTTGAATAATTATTGATATAAATAAGTCTGGCAGCTCTGTTTTGTTAACCACACTAAGAAAATAAATATAAATTTTGAATTAATTCCAGCTCCAAAATCCATTTATCTGTCAGATTGCCTTGTTGAAATGCCAAATTTTGGTAAATTTCTTCAGTCAAACAGGGTTTTGAAGAAACATTGACACTAGCAATTAATTAACAAATCAATAAACTTGAATAATTATTGATATAAATAAGCTTGGCAGCTCTGTTTTGTTAACCACACTAAGAAAATAAATATAAATTTTGAATTAATTCTTAAGAATTATGAATATTTCCAGCTCCAAAATCCATTTATCAGGCAGATTGCCGTGTTGAAATGCCAAATTTTGATAAATTTTCTTCAGTCAAACAGGGTTTTGAAGATACATTGACACTTGCAATTGATTAACAAATCAATAAACTTGATTAATTATTGATATAAATAAGCCTGGCAGCTCTGTTTTGTTAACTACACTTAGAAAATTAATATAAATTTTGAATTAATTCCAGCTCCAAAATCCATTTATCTTGCAGATTGCCGTGTTGAAATGCCAAATTTTGGTAAATTTCTTCAGTCAAACAGGGTTTTGAAGAAACATTGACACAAGCAATTGATTAACAAATCAATAAACTTGAATAATTATTGATATAAATAAGCCTGGCAGCTCTGTTTTGTTAACCACACTAAGAAAATAAATATAAATTTTGAATTAATACAGCTCCGAAATCCTTTATCTGGCAGATTGCCGTGTTGAAATTCCAAATTTTGGTAAATTTCTTCAGTCAAACAGGGTTTTGAAGATACATTGACAATAGCAATTGATTAACAAATCAATAAACTTGAATAATTATTGATATAAATAAGCTTGGCAGCACTGTTTTGTTAACCACACGAAGAAAATAAATATAAATTTAGAATTAATTCTTAAGAATTATGAATATTTCCAGCTCCAAAATCCATTTATCTGGCAGATTGCCGTGTTGAAATGCCAAATTTTGGTAAATTTCTTCAGTCAAACTTGGTTTTGAAGAAATATTGACAATAGCAATTGATTAACAAATCAATAAACTTGAATAATTATTGATATAAATAAGCTTGGAAGCTCTGTTTTGTTAACCACACTAAGAAATAAAATATAAATTTAGAATTAATTCTTAAGAATTATGAATATTTCCAGCTCCAAAATCCATTTATCTGGCAGATTGCCTAGTTGAAATTCCAAATTTTGGTAAATTTCTTCAGTCAAACTTGGTTTTGAAGAAATATTGACAATAGCACTTGATTAACAAATCAATAAACTTGAATAATTATTGATATAAATAAGCCTGGCAGCTCTGTTTTGTTAATCACACTAAGAAAATAAATATAAATTTTGAATTAATTCCAGCTCCAAAATCCATTTATCTGTCAGATTGCCGTGTTGAAATGCCAAATTTTGGTAAATTTCTTCAGTCAAGCAGGGTTTTGAAGATACATTGACACTAGCAATTGATTAACAAATCAATAAACTTGAATAATTATTGATATAAATAAGCCTGGCAGCTCTGTTTTGTTAACCACACTAAGAAAATAAATATAAATTTTGAATTAATTCTTAAGAATTATGAATATTTCCAGCTCCAAAATCCATTTATCTGGCAGATTGCCGTGTTGAAATGCCAAATTTTGGTAAATTTCTTCAGTCAAACTTGGTTTTGAAGAAATATTGACAATAGCAATTGATTAACAAATCAATAAACTTGAATAATTATTGATATAAATAAGCTTGACAGCTCTGTTTTGTTAACCACACTAAGAAAATAAATATAAATTTAGAATTAATTCTTAAGAATTATGAATATTTCCAGCTCCAAAATCCATTTATCTGGCAGATTGCCGTGTTGAAATGCCAAATTTTGGTAAATTTCTTCAGTCAAACTTGGTTTTGAAGAAATATTGACAATAGCAATTGATTAACAAATCAATAAACTTGAATAATTATTGATATAAATAAGCTTGACAGCTCTGTTTTGTTAACCACACTAAGAAAATAAATATAAATTTAGAATTAATTCTTAAGAATTATGAATATTTCCAGCTCCAAAATCCATTTATCTGGCAGATTGCCGTGTTGAAATGCCAAATTTTGGTAAATTTCTTCAGTCAAACTTGGTTTTGAAGAAATATTGACAATAACAATTGATTAACAAATCAATAAACTTGAATAATTATTGATATAAATAAGCCTGGCAGCTCTGTTTTGTTAATCACACTAAGAAAATAAATGAAAATTTTGTATTAATTCCAGCTCCAAAATTCATTTATCTGGCAGATTGCCGTGTTGAAATGCCAAATTTTGGTAAATTTCTTCAGTCAAACAGGGTTTTGAAGATACATTGACACTAGCAATTGATTAACAAATCAATAAACTTGAATAATTATTGATATAAATAAGCTTGGCAGCTCTGTTTTGTTAACCACACTAAGAAAATAAATATAAATTTTGAATTAATTCCAGCTCCAAAATCCATTTATCTGGCAGATTGCTGTGTTGAAATGCCAAATTTTGGTAAATTTCTTCAATCAAACAGGGTTTTGAAGATGCATTGACACTTGCAATTGATTAACAAATCAATAAACTTGAATAATTATTGATATAAATAAGCCTGGCAGCTCTGTTTTGTTAACTACACTAAGAAAATAAATATAAATTTTGAATTAATTCCAGCTCCAAAATCCATTTATCTTGCAGATTGCCGTGTTGAAATGCCAAATTTTGGTAAATTTCTTCAGTCAAACAGGGTTTTGAAGAAACATTGACACTAGCAATTAATTAACAAATCAATAAAATTGAATAATTATTGATATAAATAAGCTTGACAGCTCTGTTTTGTTAACCACACTAAGAAAATAAATATAAATTTTGTATTAATTCCAGCTCCAAAATTCATTTATCTGGCAGATTGCCGTGTTGAAATGCCAAATTTTGGTAAATTTCTTCAATCAAACAGGGTTTTAAAGATGCATTGACACTAGCAATTGATTAACAAATCAATAAACTTGAATAATTATTGATATAAATAAGCCTGGCAGCTCTGTTTTGTTAACCACACTAAGAAAATAAATATAAATTTTGAATTAACTCCAGCTTCAAAATCCATTTATCTGTCAGATTGCCTTGTTGAAATGCCAAATTTTGGTAAATTTCTTCAGTCAAACAGGGTTTTGAAGAAATATTGACAATAGCAATTGATTAACAAATCAATAAACTTGAATAATTATTGATATAAATAAGCCTGGCAGCTCTGTTTTGTTAAGCACACTAAGAAAATAAATATAAATTTTGAATTAATTCCAGCTCCAAAATCCATTTATCTGGCAGATTGCCGTGTTGAAATGCCAAATTTTGGTAAATTTCTTCAGTCAAACAGGGTTTTGAAGATACATTGACACTAGCAATTGATTAACAAATCAATAAACTTGAATAATTATTGATATAAATAAGCCTGGCAGCTCTGTTTTGTTAACCACACTAAGAAAATCAATATAAATTTTGAATTAATTCTTAAGAATTATGAATATTTCCAGCTCCAAAATCCATTTATCAGGCAGATTGCCGTGTTGAAATGCCAAATTTTGATAAATTTTCTTTAGTCAAACGGGGTTTTGAAGATACATTGACACTAGCAATTGATTAACAAATCAATAAACTTGAATAATTATTGATATAAATAAGCCTGGCAGCTCTGTTTTGTTAACCACACTAAGAAAATAAATTTTGAATTAATTCTTAAGAATTATGAATATTTCCAGCTCCAAAATCCATTTATCAGGCAGATTGCCGTGTTGAAATGCCAAATTTTGATAAATTTTCTTTAGTCAAACGGGGTTTTGAAGATACATTGACACTAGCAATTGATTAACAAATCAATAAACTTGAATAATTATTGATATAAATAAGCCTGGCAGCTCTGTTTTGTTAACCACACTAAGAAAATAAATTTTGAATTAATTCTTAAGAATTATGAATATTTCCAGCTCCAAAATCCATTTATCTGGCAGATTGCCGTGTTGAAATGCCAAATTTTGGTAAATTTCTTCAGTCAAACTTGGTTTTGAAGAAATATTGACAATAGCAATTGATTAACAAATCAATAAACTTGAATAATTATTGATATAAATAAGCTTGGCAGCTCTGTTTTGTTAACCACACTAAGAAAATAAATATAAATTTTGAATTAATTCTTAAGAATTATGAATATTTCCAGCTCCAAAATCCATTTATCTGGCAGATTGCCGTGTTGAAATGCCAAATTTTGATAAATTTTCTTTAGTCAAACAGGGTTTTGAAGATACATTGACACTTGCAATTGATTAACAAATCAATAAACTTGAATAATTATTGATATAAATAAACCTGGCAGCTCTGTTTTGTTAACCACACTAAGAAAATAAATATAAATATTGAATTAATTGCAGCTCCAAAATCCTTTATCTGGCAGATTGCCGTGTTGAAATGCCAAATTTTGGTAAATTTCTTCAGTCAAACTTGGTTTTGAAGAAATATTGACAATAGCAATTGATTAACAAATCAATAAACTTGAATAATTATTGATATAAATAAGCTTGGCAGCTCTGTTTTGTTAACCACACTAAGAAAATAAATATAAATTTTGAATTAATTCTTAAGAATTATGAATATTTCCAGCTCCAAAATCCATTTATCTGGCAGATTGCCGTGTTGAAATGCCAAATTTTGGTAAATTTCTTCAGTCAAACTTGGTTTTGAAGAAATATTGACAATAGCAATTGATTAACAAATCAATAAACTTGAATAATTATTGATATAAATAAGCTTGGCAGCTCTGTTTTGTTAACCACAATAAGAAAATAAATATAAATTTTGAATTAATTCTTAAGAATTATGAATATTTCCAGCTCCAAAATCCATTTATCTTGCAGATTGCCGTGTTGAAATGCCAAATTTTGATAAATTTTCTTTAGTCAAACAGGGTTTTGAAGATACATTGACACTTGCAATTGATTAACAAATCAATAAACTTGATTAATTATTGATATAAATAAGCCTGGCAGCTCTGTTTTGTTAACTACACTAAGAAAATCAATATAAATTTTGAATTAATTCTTAAGAATTATGAATATTTCCAGCTCCAAAATCCATTTATCAGGCAGATTGCCGTGTTGAAATGCCAAATTTTGATAAATTTTCTTTAGTCAAACAGGGTTTTGAAGATACATTGACACTTGCAATTGATTAACAAATCAATAAACTTGATTAATTATTGATATAAATACGCCTGGCAGCTCTGTTTTGTTAACTACACTAAGAAAATCAATATAAATTTTGAATTAATTCCAGCTCCAAAATCCATTTATCTTGCAGATTGCCGTGTTGAAATGCCAAATTTTGGTAAATTTCTTCAGTCAAACAGGGTTTTGAAGAAACATTGACACAAGCAATTGATTAACAAATCAATAAACTTGAATAATTATTGATATAAATAAACCTGGCAGCTCTGTTTTGTTAACCACACTAAGAAAATAAATATAAATTTTGAATTAATTCCAGCTCCGAAATCCTTTATCTGGCAGATTGCCGTGTTGAAATTCCAAATTTTGGTAAATTTCTTCAGTCAAACAGGGTTTTGAAGATACATTGACACTTGCAATTGATTAACAAATCAATAAACTAGAATAATTATTGATATAAATAAACCTGGCAGCTCTGTTTTGTTAACCACACTAAGAAAATAAATATAAATATTGAATTAATTGCAGCTCCAAAATCCTTTATCTGGCAGATTGCCGTGTTGAAATGCCAAATTTTGGTAAATTTCTTCAGTCAAACGGGGTTTTGAAGATATATTGACACTAGCAATTGATTAACAAATCAATAAACTTGAATAATTATTGATATAAATAAGCCTGGCAGCTCTGTTTTGTTAACCACACTAAGAAAATAAATTTTGAATTAATTCTTCAGAATTATGAATATTCCAGCTATAAAATCCATTTATCTGGCAGATTGCCGTGTTGAAATGCCAAATTTTGGTAAATTTCTTCAGTCAAACTTGGTTTTGAAGAAATATTGACAATAGCAATTGATTAACAAATCAATAAACTTGAATAATTATTGATATAAATAAGCTTGGCAGCTCTGTTTTGTTAACCACACTAAGAAAATAAATATAAATTTTGAATTAATTCTTAAGAATTATGAATATTTCCAGCTCCAAAATCCATTTATCTGGCAGATTGCCGTGTTGAAATGCCAAATTTTGATAAATTTTCTTTAGTCAAACAGGGTTTTGAAGATACATTGACACTTGCAATTGATTAACAAATCAATAAACTTGATTAATTATTGATATAAATAAGCCTGGCAGCTCTGTTTTGTTAACTACACTAAGAAAATCAATATAAATTTTGAATTAATTCTTAAGAATTATGAATATTTCCAGCTCCAAAATCCATTTATCAGGCAGATTGCCGTGTTGAAATGCCAAATTTTGATAAATTTTCTTTAGTCAAACAGGGTTTTGAAGATACATTGACACTTGCAATTGATTAACAAATCAATAAACTTGATTAATTATTGATATAAATAAGCCTGGCAGCTCTGTTTTGTTAACTACACTAAGAAAATCAATATAAATTTTGAATTAATTCCAGCTCCGAAATCCATTTATCTTGCAGATTGCCGTGTTGAAATGCCAAATTTTGGTAAATTTCTTCAGTCAAACAGGGTTTTGAAGAAACATTGACACAAGCAATTGATTAACAAATCAATAAACTTGAATAATTATTGATATAAATAAACCTGGCAGCTCTGTTTTGTTAACCACACTAAGAAAATAAATATAAATTTTGAATTAATTCCAGCTCCGAAATCCTTTATCTGGCAGATTGCCGTGTTGAAATTCCAAATTTTGGTAAATTTCTTCAGTCAAACTGGGTTTTGAAGATACATTGACAATAGCAATTGATTAACAAATCAATAAACTTGAATAATTATTGATATAAATAAGCCTGGCAGCTCTGTTTTGTTAATCACACTAAGAAAATAAATATAAATTTTCAATTAATTCCAGCTCCAAAATCCATTTATCTGTCAGATTGCCTTGTTGAAATGCCAAATTTTGGTAAATTTCTTCAGTCAAACAGGGTTTTGAAGAAACATTGACACTAGCAATTAATTAACAAATCAATAAACTTGAATAATTATTGATATAAATAAGCTTGACAGCTCTGTTTTGTTAACCACACTAAGAAAATAAATATAAATTTAGAATTAATTCTTAAGAATTATGAATATTTCCAGCTCCAAAATCCATTTATCTGGCAGATTGCCGTGTTGAAATGCCAAATTTTGGTAAATTTCTTCAATCAAACAGGGTTTTGAAGATGCATTGACACTTGCAATTGATTAACAAATCAATAAACTTGAATAATTATTGATATAAATAAGCCTGGCAGCTCTGTTTTGTTAACTACACTAAGAAAATAAATATAAATTTTGAATTAATTCTTAAGAATTATGAATATTTCCAGCTCCAAAATTCATTTTTCTGTCAGATTGCCGTGTTGAAATGCCAAATTTTGGTAAATTTCTTCAGTCAAACTTGGTTTTGAAGAAATATTGACACTAGCAATTGATTAACAAATCAATAAACTTGAATAATTATTGATATAAATAAGCTTGGCAGCTCTGTTTTGTTAACCACACTAAGAAAATAAATATAAATTTTGAATTAATTCTTAAGAATTATGAATATTTCCAGCTCCAAAATCCATTTATCAGGCAGATTGCCGTGTTGAAATGCCAAATTTTGTTAAATTTTCTTTAGTCAAACAGGGTTTTGAAGATACATTGACACTTGCAATTGATTAACAAATCAATAAACTTGAATAATTATTGATATAAATAAACCTGGCAGCTCGGTTTTGTTAACCACACTAAGAAAATAAATATAAATATTGAATTAATTGCAGCTCCAAAATCCTTTATCTGGCAGATTGCCGTGTTGAAATTCCAAATTTTGGTAAATTTCTTCAGTCAAACAGGGTTTTGAAGATACATTGACACTAGCAATTGATTAACAAATCAATAAACTTGAATAATTATTGATATAAATAAGCCTGGCAGCTCTGTTTTGTTAATCACACTAAGAAAATAAATATAAATTTTGAATTAATTCCAGCTCCAAAATCCATTTATCTGGCAGATTGCCGTGTTGAAATGCCAAATTTTGGTAAATTTCTTCAGTCAAACAGGGTTTTGAAGATACATTGACACTAGCAATTGATTAACAAATCAATAAACTTGAATAATTATTGATATAAATAAGCCTGGCAGCTCTGTTTTGTTAACCACACTAAGAAAATAAATATAAATTTTGAATTAATTCCAGCTCCAAAATCCATTTATCAGGCAGATTGCCGTGTTGAAATGCCAAATTTTGATAAATTTTCTTTAGTCAAACAGGGTTTTGAAGAAACATTGACACAAGCAATTGATTAACAAATCAATAAACTTGAATAATTATTGATATAAATAAACCTGGCAGCTCTGTTTTGTTAACCACACTAAGAAAATAAATATAAATTTTGAATTAATTCCAGCTCCGAAATCCTTTATCTGGCAGATTGCCGTGTTGAAATTCCAAATTTTGGTAAATTTCTTCAGTCAAACAGGGTTTTGAAGATACATTGACAATAGCAATTGATTAACAAATCAATAAACTTGAATAATTATTGATATAAATAAACCTGGCAGCTCTGTTTTGTTAACCACACTAAGAAAATAAATATAAATATTGAATTAATTGCAGCTCCAAAATCCTTTATCTGGCAGATTGCCGTGTTGAAATGCCAAATTTTGGTAAATTTCTTCAATCAAACAGGGTTTTGAAGATGCATTGACACTAGCAATTGATTAACAAATCAATAAACTTGAATAATTATTGATATAAATAAGCCTGGCAGCTCTGTTTTGTTAATCACACTAAGAAAATAAATATAAATTTTGAATTAATTCCAGCTCCAAAATCCATTTATCTGGCAGATTGCGGTGTTGAAATGCCAAATTTTGGTAAATTTCTTCAATCAAACAGGGTTTTGAAGATGCATTGACACTAGCAATTGATTAACAAATCAATAAACTTGAATAATTATTGATATAAATAAGCCTGGCAGCTCTGTTTTGTTAAGCACACTAAGAAAATAAATATAAATTTTGAATTAATTCCAGCTCCAAAATCCATTTATCTGGCAGATTGCCGTGTTGAAATGCCAAATTTTGGTAAATTTCTTCAGTCAAACAGGGTTTTGAAGATACATTGACACTAGCAATTGATTAACAAATCAATAAACTTGAATAATTATTGATATAAATAAGCCTGGCAGCTCTGTTTTGTTAAAAACACTAAGAAAATAAATATAAATTTTGAATTAATTCCAGCTCCAAAATCCATTTATCAGGCAGATTGCCGTGTTGAAATGCCAAATTTTGATAAATTTTCTTTAGTCAAACAGGGTTTTGAAGATACATTGACACTTGCAATTGATTAACAAATCAATAAACTTGATTAATTATTGATATAAATAAGCCTGGCAGCTCTGTTTTGTTAACTACACTAAGAAAATCAATATAAATTTTGAATTAATTCCAGCTCCGAAATCCATTTATCTTGCAGATTGCCGTGTTGAAATGCCAAATTTTGGTAAATTTCTTCAGACAAACAGGGTTTTGAAGAAACATTGACACAAGCAATTGATTAACAAATCAATAAACTTGAATAATTATTGATATAAATAAACCTGGCAGCTCTGTTTTGTTAACCACACTAAGAAAATAAATATAAATTTTGAATTAATTCCAGCTCCGAAATCCTTTATCTGGCAGATTGCCGTGTTGAAATTCCAAATTTTGGTAAATTTCTTCAGTCAAACAGGGTTTTGAAGATACATTGACAATAGCAATTGATTAACAAATCAATAAACTTGAATAATTATTGATATAAATAAGCCTGGCAGCTCTGTTTTGTTAATCACACTAAGAAAATAAATATAAATTTTGAATTAATTCCAGCTCCAAAATCCATTTATCTGTCAGATTGCCTTGTTGAAATGCCAAATTTTGGTAAATTTCTTCAGTCAAACAGGGTTTTGAAGAAACATTGACACTAGCAATTAATTAACAAATCAATAAACTTTAATAATTATTGATATAAATAAGCTTGACAGCTCTGTTTTGTTAACCACACTAAGAAAATAAATATAAATTTAGAATTAATTCTTAAGAATTATGAATATTTCCAGCTCCAAAATCCATTTATCTGGCAGATTGCCGTGTTGAAATGCCAAATTTTGGTAAATTTCTTCAATCAAACAGGGTTTTGAAGATGCATTGACACTTGCAATTGATTAACAAATCAATAAACTTGAATAATTATTGATATAAATAAGCCTGGCAGCTCTGTTTTGTTAACTACACTAAGAAAATAAATATAAATTTTGAATTAATTCTTAAGAATTATGAATATTTCCAGCTCCAAAATTCATTTATCTGTCAGATTGCCGTGTTGAAATGCCAAATTTTGGTAAATTTCTTCAGTCAAACTTGGTTTTGAAGAAATATTGACACTAGCAATTGATTAACAATTCAATAAACTTGAATAATTATTGATATAAATAAGCCTGGCAGCTCTGTTTTGTTAACCACACTAAGAAAATAAATATAAATTTTGAATTAATTCCAGCTCCAAAATCCATTTATCAGGCAGATTGCCGTGTTGAAATGCCAAATTTTGATAAATTTTCTTTAGTCAAACAGGGTTTTGAAGATACATTGACACTTGCAATTGATTAACAAATCAATAAACTTGATTAATTATTGATATAAATAAGCCTGGCAGCTCTGTTTTGTTAACTACACTAAGAAAATCAATATAAATTTTGAATTAATTCCAGCTCCGAAATCCATTTATCTTGCAGATTGCCGTGTTGAAATGCCAAATTTTGGTAAATTTCTTCAGACAAACAGGGTTTTGAAGAAACATTGACACAAGCAATTGATTAACAAATCAATAAACTTGAATAATTATTGATATAAATAAACCTGGCAGCTCTGTTTTGTTAACCACACTAAGAAAATAAATATAAATTTTGAATTAATTCCAGCTCCGAAATCCTTTATCTGGCAGATTGCCGTGTTGAAATTCCAAATTTTGGTAAATTTCTTCAGTCAAACAGGGTTTTGAAGATACATTGACAATAGCAATTGATTAACAAATCAATAAACTTGAATAATTATTGATATAAATAAGCCTGGCAGCTCTGTTTTGTTAATCACACTAAGAAAATAAATATAAATTTTGAATTAATTCCAGCTCCAAAATCCATTTATCTGTCAGATTGCCTTGTTGAAATGCCAAATTTTGGTAAATTTCTTCAGTCAAACAGGGTTTTGAAGAAACATTGACACTAGCAATTAATTAACAAATCAATAAACTTTAATAATTATTGATATAAATAAGCTTGACAGCTCTGTTTTGTTAACCATACTAAGAAAAAAATATAAATTTAGAATTAATTCTTAAGAATTATGAATATTTCCAGCTCCAAAATCCATTTATCTGTCAGATTGCCTTGTTGAAATGCCAAATTTTGGTAAATTTCTTCAGTCAAACAGGGTTTTGAAGAAACATTGACACTTGCAATTGATTAACAAATCAATAAACTTGAATAATTATTGATATAAATAGGCCTGGCAGCTCTGTTTTGTTAACCACACTAAGAAAATAAATATAAATTTTGAATTAATTCCAGCTCCAAAATCCATTTATCAGGCAGATTGCCGTGTTGAAATGCCAAATTTTGGTAAATTTTATTCAGTCAAACAGGGTTTTGAAGAAACATTGACACAAGCAATTGATTAACAAATCAATAAACTTGAATAATTATTGATATAAATAAGCCTGGCAGCTCTGTTTTGTTAATCACTCTAAGAAAATAAATATAAATTTTGAATTAATTCCAGCTCCAAAATCCATTTATCTGTCAGATTGCCTTGTTGAAATGCCAAATTTTGGGAAATTTCTTCAGTCAAACAGGGTTTTGAAGAAACATTGACACTAGCAATTAATTAACAAATCAATAAACTTGAATAATTATTGATATAAATAAGCTTGACAGCTCTGTTTTGTTAACCACACTAAGAAAATAAATATAAATTTAGAATTAATTCTTAAGAATTATGAATATTTTCAGCTCCAAAATCCATTTATCTGGCAGATTGCCGTGTTGAAATGCCAAATTTTGGTAAATTTCTTCAGTCAAACAGGGTTTTGAAGATACATTGACACTAGCAATTGATTAACAAATCAATAAACTTGAATAATTATTGATATAAATAAGCCTGGCAGTTCTGTTTTGTTAACCACACTAAGAAAATAAATATAAATTTTGAATTAATTCCAGCTCCAAAATCCATTTATCTGGCAGATTGCCGTGTTGAAATGCCAAATTTTGGTAAATTTCTTCAATCAAACAGGGTTTTGAAGATGCATTGACACTAGCAATTGATTAACAAATCAATAAACTTGAATAATTATTGATATAAATAAGCTTGGCAGCTCTGTTTTGTTAACCACACTAAGAAAATAAATATAAATTTTGAATTAATTCCAGCTCCAAAATCCATTTATCTGGCAGATTGCCGTGTTGAAATGCCAAATTTTGGTAAATTTCTTCAATCAAACAGGGTTTTGAAGATGCATTGACACTAGCAATTGATTAACAAATCAATAAACTTGAATAATTATTGATATAAATAAGCTTGGCAGCTCTGTTTTGTTAACCACACTAAGAAAATAAATATAAATTTTGAATTAATTCTTAAGAATTATGAATATTTCCAGCTCCAAAATCCATTTATCAGGCAGATTGCCGTGTTGAAATGCCAAATTTTGATAAATTTTCTTCAGTCAAACAGGGTTTTGAAGATACATTGACACTTGCAATTGATTAACAAATCAATAAACTTGAATAATTATTGATATAAATAAGCCTGGCAGCTCTGTTTTGTTAATCACACTAAGAAAATAAATGAAAATTTTGTATTAATTCCAGCTCCAAAATTCATTTATCTGGCAGATTGCCGTGTTGAAATGCCAAATTTTGGTAAATTTCTTCAGTCAAACAGGGTTTTGAAGATACATTGACACTAGCAATTGATTAACAAATCAATAAACTTGAATAATTATTGATATAAATAAGCCTGGCAGCTCTGTTTTGTTAACCACACTAAGAAAATAAATATAAATTTTGAATTAATTCCAGCTCCAAAATCCATTTATCTGGCAGATTGCCGTCTTGAAATGCCAAATTTTGGTAAATTTCTTCAATCAAACAGGGTTTTGAAGATGCATTGACACTTGCAATTGATTAACAAATCAATAAACTTGAATAATTATTGATATAACTAAGCCTGGGCGCTCTGTTTTGTTAACCACACTAAGAAAATAAATATAAATTTTGAATTAATTCTTAAGAATTATGAATATTTCCAGCTCCAAAATCCATTTATCAGGCAGATTGCCGTGTTGAAATGCCAAATTTTGGTAAATTTTCTTCAGTCAAACAGGGTTTTGAAGATACATTGACACTTGCAATTGATTAACAAATCAATAAACTTGATTAATTATTGATATAAATAAGCCTGGCAGCTCTGTTTTGTTAACTACACTAAGAAAATAAATATAAATTTTGAATTAATTCCAGCTCCAAAATCCATTTATCTTGCAGATTGCCGTGTTGAAATGCCAAATTTTGGTAAATTTCTTCAGTCAAACAGGGTTTTGAAGAAACATTGACACAAGCAATTGATTAACAAATCAATAAACTTGAATAATTATTGATATAAATAAGCCTGGCAGCTCTGTTTTGTTAACCACACTAAGAAAATAAATATAAATTTAGAATTAATTCTTAAGAATTATGAATATTTCCAGCTCCAAAATCCATTTATCTGGCAGATTGCCGTGTTGAAATGCCAAATTTTGGTAAATTTCTTCAGTCAAACTTGGTTTTGAAGAAATATTGACAATAGCAATTGATTAACAAATCAATAAACTTGAATAATTATTGATATAAATAAGCTTGACAGCTCTGTTTTGTTAACCACACTAAGAAAATAAATATAAATTTAGAATTAATTCTTAAGAATTATGAATATTTCCAGCTCCAAAATCCATTTATCTGGCAGATTGCCGTGTTGAAATGCCAAATTTTGGTAAATTTCTTCAGTCAAACAGGGTTTTGAAGATACATTGACACTAGCAATTGATTAACAAATCAATAAACTTGAATAATTATTGATATAAATAAGCCTGGCAGTTCTGTTTTGTTAACCACACTAAGAAAATAAATATAAATTTTGAATTAATTCCAGCTCCAAAATCCATTTAACTGGCAGATTGCCGTGTTGAAATGCCAAATTTTGGTAAATTTCTTCAATCAAACAGGGTTTTGAAGATGCATTGACACTAGCAATTGATTAACAAATCAATAAACTTGAATAATTATTGATATAAATAAGCTTGGCAGCTCTGTTTTGTTAACCACACTAAGAAAATAAATATAAATTTTGAATTAATTCCAGCTCCAAAATCCATTTATATGGCAGATTGCCGTGTTGAAATGCCAAATTTTGGTAAATTTCTTCAATCAAACAGGGTTTTGAAGATGCATTGACACTAGCAATTGATTAACAAATCAATAAACTTGAATAATTATTGATATAAATAAGCTTGGCAGCTCTGTTTTGTTAACCACACTAAGAAAATAAATATAAATTTTGAATTAATTCTTAAGAATTATGAATATTTCCAGCTCCAAAATCCATTTATCAGGCAGATTGCCGTGTTGAAATGCCAAATTTTGATAAATTTTCTTCAGTCAAACAGGGTTTTGAAGATACATTGACACTTGCAATTGATTAACAAATCAATAAACTTGAATAATTATTGATATAAATAAGCCTGGCAGCTCTGTTTTGTTAATCACACTAAGAAAATAAATGAAAATTTTGTATTAATTCCAGCTCCAAAATTCATTTATCTGGCAGATTGCCGTGTTGAAATGCCAAATTTTGGTAAATTTCTTCAGTCAAACAGGGTTTTGAAGATGCATTGACACTTGCAATTGATTAACAAATCAATAAACTTGAATAATTATTGATATAAATAAGCCTGGCAGCTCTGTTTTGTTAACCACACTAAGAAAATAAATATAAATTTTGAATTAATTCCAGCTCCAAAATCCATTTATCTGGCAGATTGCCGTCTTGAAATGCCAAATTTTGGTAAATTTCTTCAATCAAACAGGGTTTTGAAGATGCATTGACACTTGCAATTGATTAACAAATCAATAAACTTGAATAATTATTGATATAACTAAGCCTGGCAGCTCTGTTTTGTGAACCACACTAAGAAAATAAATATAAATTTTGAATTAATTCCAGCTCCAAAATCCATTTATCTGGCAGATTGCCGTGTTGAAATGCCAAATTTTGGTAAATTTCTTCAGTCAAACAGGGTTTTGAAGATACATTGACACAAGCAATTGATTAACAAATCAATAAACTTGATTAATTATTGATATAAATAAGCCTGGCAGCTCTGTTTTGTTAACTACACTAAGAAAATAAATATAAATTTTGAATTAATTCTTAAGAATTATGAATATTTCCAGCTCCAAAATCCATTTATCAGGCAGATTGCCGTGTTGAAATGCCAAATTTTGGTAAATTTTCTTCAGTCAAACAGGGTTTTGAAGATACATTGACACTTGCAATTGATTAACAAATCAATAAACTTGATTAATTATTGATATAAATAAGCCTGGCAGCTCTGTTTTGTTAACCACACTAAGAAAATAAATATAAATTTTGAATTAATTCTTAAGAATTATGAATATTTCCAGCTCCAAAATCCATTTATCAGGCAGATTGCCGTGTTGAAATGCCAAATTTTGGTAAATTTCTTCAGTCAAACAGGGTTTTGAAGAAACATTGACACAAGCAATTGATTAGAAAACAATAAACTTGAATAATTATTGATATAAATAAGCCTGGCAGCTCTGTTTTGTTAATCACTCTAAGAAAATAAATATAAATTTTGAATTAATTCCAGCTCCAAAATCCATTTATCTGTCAGATTGCCTTGTTGAAATGCCAAATTTTGGGAAATTTCTTCAGTCAAACAGGGTTTTGAAGAAACATTGACACTAGCAATTAATTAACAAATCAATAAACTTGAATAATTATTGATATAAATAAGCTTGACAGCTCTGTTTTGTTAACCACACTAAGAAAATAAATATAAATTTTGAATTAATTCCAGCTCCAAAATCCATTTATCTGGCAGATTGCCGTGTTGAAATGCCAAATTTTGGTAAATTTCTTCAATCAAACAGGGTTTTGAAGATGCATTGACAATAGCAATTGATTAACAAATCAATAAACTTGAATAATTATTGATATAAATAAGCCTGGCAGCTCTGTTTTGTTAACCACACTAAAAAAATAAATATAAATTTTGAATTAATTCCAGCTCCAAAATCCATTTATCTGTCAGATTGCCGTGTTGAAATGCCAAATTTTGGTAAATTTCTTCAGTCAAACTTGTTTTTGAAGAAATATTGACACTAGCAATTGATTAACAAATCAATAAACTTGAATAATTATTGATATAAATAAGCTTGGCAGCTCTGTTTTGTTAACCACACTAAGAAAATAAATATAAATTTAGAATTAATTCTTAAGAATTATGAATATTTCCAGCTCCAAAATCCATTTATCTGGCAGATTGCCGTGTTGAAATGCCAAATTTTGGTAAATTTCTTCAGTCAAACTTGGTTTTGAAGAAATATTGACAATAGCAATTGATTAACAAATCAATAAACTTGAATAATTATTGATATAAATAAGCCTGGCAGCTCTGTTTTGTTAATCACACTAAGAAAATAAATGAAAATTTTGTATTAATTCCAGCTCCAAAATTCATTTATCTGGCAGATTGCCGTGTTGAAATGCCAAATTTTGGTAAATTTCTTCAGTCAAACAGGGTTTTGAAGATACATTGACACTAGCAATTGATTAACAAATCAATAAACTTGAATAATTATTGATATAAATAAGCCTGGCAGCTCTGTTTTGTTAACCACACTAAGAAAATAAATATAAATTTTGAGTTAATTCCAGCTCCAAAATCCATTTATCTGTCAGATTGCCGTGTTGAAATGCCAAATTTTGGTAAATTTCTTCAGTCAAACTTGTTTTTGAAGAAATATTGACACTAGCAATTGATTAACAAATCAATAAACTTGAATAATTATTGATATAAATAAGCTTGGCAGCTCTGTTTTGTTAACCACACTAAGAAAATAAATATAAATTTTGAATTAATTCTTAAGAATTATGAATATTTCCAGCTCCAAAATCCATTTATCAGGCAGATTGCCGTGTTGAAATGCCAAATTATGATAAATTTTCTTCAGTCAAACAGGGTTTTGAAGATACATTGACACTTGCAATTGATTAACAAATCAATAAACTTGATTAATTATTGATATAAATAAGCCTGGCAGCTCTGTTTTGTTAACTACACTAAGAAAATTAATATAAATTTTTAATTAATTCCAGCTCCAAATTCCATTTATCTTGCAGATTGCCGTGTTGAAATGCCAAATTTTGGTAAATTTCTTCAGTCAAACAGGGTTTTGAAGATACATTGACACTAGCAATTGATTAACAAATCAATAAACTTGAATAATTATTGATATAAATAAGCCTGGCAGCTCTGTTTTGTTAACCACACTAAGAAAATAAATATAAATTTTGAATTAATTCCAGCTCCAAAATCCATTTATCTGGCAGATTGCCGTCTTGAAATGCCAAATTTTGGTAAATTTCTTCAATCAAACAGGGTTTTGAAGATGCATTGACACTTGCAATTGATTAACAAATCAATAAACTTGAATAATTATTGATATAACTAAGCCTGGCAGCTCTGTTTTGTGAACCACACTAAGAAAATAAATATCAATTTTGAATTAATTCCAGCTCCAAAATCCATTTATCTGGCAGATTGCCGTGTTGAAATGCCAAATTTTGGTAAATTTTCTTCAGTCAAACAGGGTTTTGAAGATACATTGACACTTGCAATTGATTAACAAATCAATAAACTTGATTAATTATTGATATAAATAAGCCTGGCAGCTCTGTTTTGTTAACTACACTAAGAAAATAAATATAAATTTTGAATTAATTCCAGCTCCAAAATCCATTTATCTTGCAGATTGCCGTGTTGAAATGCCAAATTTTGGTAAATTTCTTCAGTCAAACAGGGTTTTGAAGAAACATTGACACAAGCAATTGATTAGAAAACAATAAACTTGAATAATTATTGATATAAATAAGCCTGGCAGCTCTGTTTTGTTAATCACTCTAAGAAAATAAATATAAATTTTGAATTAATTCCAGCTCCAAAATCCATTTATCTGTCAGATTGCCTTGTTGAAATGCCAAATTTTGGGAAATTTCTTCAGTCAAACAGGGTTTTGAAGAAACATTGACACTAGCAATTAATTAACAAATCAATAAACTTGAATAATTATTGATATAAATAAGCTTGACAGCTCTGTTTTGTTAACCACACTAAGAAAATAAATATAAATTTTGAATTAATTCCAGCTCCAAAATCCATTTATCTGGCAGATTGCCGTGTTGAAATGCCAAATTTTGGTAAATTTCTTCAATCAAACAGGGTTTTGAAGATGCATTGACAATAGCAATTGATTAACAAATCAATAAACTTGAATAATTATTGATATAAATAAGCCTGGCAGCTCTGTTTTGTTAACCACACTAAAAAAATAAATATAAATTTTGAATTAATTCCAGCTCCAAAATCCATTTATCTGTCAGATTGCCGTGTTGAAATGCCAAATTTTGGTAAATTTCTTCAGTCAAACTTGGTTTTGAAGAAATATTGACAATAGCAATTGATTAACAAATCAATAAACTTGAATAATTATTGATATAAATAAGCCTGGCAGCTCTGTTTTGTTAATCACACTAAGAAAATAAATGAAAATTTTGTATTAATTCCAGCTCCAAAATTCATTTATCTGGCAGATTGCCATGTTGAAATGCCAAATTTTGGTAAATTTCTTCAATCAAACAGGGTTTTGAAGATGCATTGACAATAGCAATTGATTAACAAATCAATAAACTTGAATAATTATTGATATAAATAAGCCTGGCAGCTCTGTTTTGTTAACCACACTAAAAAAATAAATATAAATTTTGAGTTAATTCCAGCTCCAAAATCCATTTATCTGGCAGATTGCCGTGTTGAAATGCCAAATTTTGGTAAATTTCTTCAGTCAAACAGGGTTTTGAAGATACATTGACACAAGCAATTGATTAACAAATCAATAAACTTGATTAATTATTGATATAAATAAGCCTGGCAGCTCTGTTTTGTTAACTACACTAAGAAAATAAATATAAATTTTGAATTAATTCTTAAGAATTATGAATATTTCCAGCTCCAAAATCCATTTATCAGGCAGATTGCCGTGTTGAAATGCCAAATTTTGGTAAATTTTCTTCAGTCAAACAGGGTTTTGAAGATACATTGACACTTGCAATTGATTAACAAATCAATAAACTTGATTAATTATTGATATAAATAAGCCTGGCAGCTCTGTTTTGTTAACTACACTAAGAAAATAAATATAAATTTTGAATTAATTCCAGCTCCAAAATCCATTTATCTTGCAGATTGCCGTGTTGAAATGCCAAATTTTGGTAAATTTCTTCAGTCAAACAGGGTTTTGAAGAAACATTGACACAAGCAATTGATTAGAAAACAATAAACTTGAATAATTATTGATATAAATAAGCCTGGCAGCTCTGTTTTGTTAATCACTCTAAGAAAATAAATATAAATTTTGAATTAATTCCAGCTCCAAAATCCATTTATCTGTCAGATTGCCTTGTTGAAATGCCAAATTTTGGGAAATTTCTTCAGTCAAACAGGGTTTTGAAGAAACATTGACACTAGCAATTAATTAACAAATCAATAAACTTGAATAATTATTGATATAAATAAGCTTGACAGCTCTGTTTTGTTAACCACACTAAGAAAATAAATATAAATTTTGAATTAATTCCAGCTCCAAAATCCATTTATCTGGCAGATTGCCGTGTTGAAATGCCAAATTTTGGTAAATTTCTTCAATCAAACAGGGTTTTGAAGATGCATTGACAATAGCAATTGATTAACAAATCAATAAACTTGAATAATTATTGATATAAATAAGCCTGGCAGCTCTGTTTTGTTAACCACACTAAAAAAATAAATATAAATTTTGAATTAATTCCAGCTCCAAAATCCATTTATCTGTCAGATTGCCGTGTTGAAATGCCAAATTTTGGTAAATTTCTTCAGTCAAACTTGTTTTTGAAGAAATATTGACACTAGCAATTGATTAACAAATCAATAAACTTGAATAATTATTGATATAAATAAGCTTGGCAGCTCTGTTTTGTTAACCACACTAAGAAAATAAATATAAATTTAGAATTAATTCTTAAGAATTATGAATATTTCCAGCTCCAAAATCCATTTATCTGGCAGATTGCCGTGTTGAAATGCCAAATTTTGGTAAATTTCTTCAGTCAAACTTGGTTTTGAAGAAATATTGACAATAGCAATTGATTAACAAATCAATAAACTTGAATAATTATTGATATAAATAAGCCTGGCAGCTCTGTTTTGTTAATCACACTAAGAAAATAAATGAAAATTTTGTATTAATTCCAGCTCCAAAATTCATTTATCTGGCAGATTGCCGTGTTGAAATGCCAAATTTTGGTAAATTTCTTCAGTCAAACAGGGTTTTGAAGATACATTGACACTAGCAATTGATTAACAAATCAATAAACTTGAATAATTATTGATATAAATAAGCCTGGCAGCTCTGTTTTGTTAACCACACTAAGAAAATAAATATAAATTTTGAATTAATTCCAGCTCCAAAATCCATTTATCTGGCAGATTGCCGTGTTGAAATGCCAAATTTTGGTAAATTTCTTCAATCAAACAGGGTTTTGAAGATGCATTGACAATAGCAATTGATTAACAAATCAATAAACTTGAATAATTATTGATATAAATAAGCCTGGCAGCTCTGTTTTGTTAACCACACTAAAAAAATAAATATAAATTTTGAGTTAATTCCAGCTCCAAAATCCATTTATCTGTCAGATTGCCGTGTTGAAATGCCAAATTTTGGTAAATTTCTTCAGTCAAACTTGTTTTTGAAGAAATATTGACACTAGCAATTGATTAACAAATCAATAAACTTGAATAATTATTGATATAAATAAGCTTGGCAGCTCTGTTTTGTTAACCACACTAAGAAAATAAATATAAATTTTAAATTAATTCTTAAGAATTATGAATATTTCCAGCTCCAAAATCCATTTATCAGGCAGATTGCCGTGTTGAAATGCCAAATTATGATAAATTTTCTTCAGTCAAACAGGGTTTTGAAGATACATTGACACTTGCAATTGATTAACAAATCAATAAACTTGATTAATTATTGATATAAATAAGCCTGGCAGCTCTGTTTTGTTAACTACACTAAGAAAATTAATATAAATTTTTAATTAATTCCAGCTCCAAATTCCATTTATCTTGCAGATTGCCGTGTTGAAATGCCAAATTTTGGTAAATTTCTTCAGTCAAACAGGGTTTTGAAGAAACATTGACAATAGCAATTGATTAACAAATCAATAAACTTGAATAATTATTGATATAAATAAGCCTGGCAGCTCTGTTTTGTTAACCACACTAAGAAAATAAATATAAATTTTGAATTAATTCCAGCTCCAAAATCCATTTATCTGGCAGATTGCCGTGTTGAAATGCCAAATTTTGGTAAATTTCTTCAGTCAAACTTGTTTTTGAAGAAATATTGACACTAGCAATTGATTAACAAATCAATAAACTTGAATAATTATTGATATAAATAAGCTTGGCAGCTCTGTTTTGTTAACCACACTAAGAAAATAAATATAAATTTAGAATTAATTCTTAAGAATTATGAATATTTCCAGCTCCAAAATCCATTTATCTGGCAGATTGCCGTGTTAAAATGCCAAATTTTGGTAAATTTCTTCAGTCAAACTTGGTTTTGAAGAAATATTGACAATAGCAATTGATTAACAAATCAATAAACTTGAATAATTATTGATATAAATAAGCCTGGCAGCTCTGTTTTGTTAATCACACTAAGAAAATAAATGAAAATTTTGTATTAATTCCAGCTCCAAAATTCATTTATCTGGCAGATTGCCGTGTTGAAATGCCAAATTTTGGTAAATTTCTTCAGTCAAACAGGGTTTTGAAGAAACATTGACACAAGCAATTGATTAACAAATCAATAAACTTGAATAATTATTGATATAAATAAGCCTAGCAGCTCTGTTTTGTTAACCACACTTAGAAAATAAATATAAATTTTGAATTAATTCCAGCTCCAAAATCCATTTATCTGGCAGATTGCCGTGTTGAAATGCCAAATTTTGGTAAATTTCTTCAGTCAAACAGGGTTTTGAAGATACATTGACACAAGCAATTGATTAACAAATCAATAAACTTGAATAATTATTGATATAAATAAACCTGGCAGCTCTGTTTTGTTAACCACACTAAGAAAATAAATATAAATTTTGAATTAATTCCAGCTCCAAATTCCATTTATCTTGCAGATTGCCGTGTTGAAATGCCAAATTTTGGTAAATTTCTTCAGTCAAACAGGGTTTTGAAGATACATTGACACTTGCAATTGATTAACAAATCAATAAACTTGATTAATTATTGATATAAATAAGCCTGGCAGCTCTGTTTTGTTAACTACACTAAGAAAATTAATATATATTTTGAATTAATTCCAGCTCCAAATTCCATTTATCTTGCAGATTGCCGTGTTGAAATGCCAAATTTTGGTAAATTTCTTCAGTCAAACAGGGTTTTGAAGAAACATTGACACAAGCAATTGATTAACAAATCAATAAACTTGAATAATTATTGATATAAATAAGCCTGGCAGCTCTGTTTTGTTAACCACACTTAGAAAATAAATATAAATTTTGAATTAATTCCAGCTCCAAAATCCATTTATCTGGCAGATTGCCGTGTTGAAATGCCAAATTTTGGTAAATTTCTTCAGTCAAACAGGGTTTTGAAGATACATTGACACAAGCAATTGATTAACAAATCAATAAACTTGAATAATTATTGATATAAATAAACCTGGCAGCTCTGTTTTGTTAACCACACTAAGAAAATAAATATAAATTTTGAATTAATTCCAGCTCCAAAATCCATTTATCTTGCAGATTGCCGTGTTGAAATGCCAAATTTTGGTAAATTTCTTCAGTCAAACAGGGTTTTGAAGAAACATTGACACAAGCAATTGATTAACAAATCAATAAACTTGAATAAGTATTGATATAAATAAGCCTGGCAGCTCTGTTTTGTGAACCACACTAAGAAAATAAATATAAATTTTGAATTAATTCCAGCTCCAAAATCCATTTATCTGGCAGATTGCCGTGTTGAAATGCCAAATTTTGGTAAATTTCTTCAGTCAAACAGGGTTTTGAAGATACATTGACACAAGCAATTGATTAACAAATCAATAAACTTGATTAATTATTGATATAAATAAGCCTGGCAGCTCTGTTTTGTTAACTACACTAAGAAAATAAATATAAATTTTGAATTAATTCTTAAGAATTATGAATATTTCCAGCTCCAAAATCCATTTATCAGGCAGATTGCCGTGTTGAAATGCCAAATTTTGGTAAATTTTCTTCAGTCAAACAGGGTTTTGAAGATACATTGACACTTGCAATTGATTAACAAATCAATAAACTTGATTAATTATTGATATAAATAAGCCTGGCAGCTCTGTTTTGTTAACTACACTAAGAAAATTAATATAAATTTTGAATTAATTCCAGCTCCAAATTCCATTTATCTTGCAGATTGCCGTGTTGAAATGCCAAATTTTGGTAAATTTCTTCAGTCAAACAGGGTTTTGAAGAAACATTGACACAAGCAATTGATTAACAAATCAATAAACTTGAATAATTATTGATATAAATAAGCCTGGCAGCTCTGTTTTGTTAACCACACTTAGAAAATAAATATAAATTTTGAATTAATTCCAGCTCCAAAATCCATTTATCTGGCAGATTGCCGTGTTGAAATGCCAAATTTTGGTAAATTTCTTCAGTCAAACAGGGTTTTGAAGATACATTGACACAAGCAATTGATTAACAAATCAATAAACTTGAATAATTATTGATATAAATAAACCTGGCAGCTCTGTTTTGTTAACCACACTAAGAAAATAAATATAAATTTTGAATTAATTCCAGCTCCAAAATCCATTTATCTTGCAGATTGCCGTGTTGAAATGCCAAATTTTGGTAAATTTCTTCAGTCAAACAGGGTTTTGAAGAAACATTGACACAAGCAATTGATTAACAAATCAATAAACTTGAATAAGTATTGATATAAATAAGCCTGGCAGCTCTGTTTTGTGAACCACACTAAGAAAATAAATATAAATTTTGAATTAATTCCAGCTCCAAAATCCATTTATCTGGCAGATTGCCGTGTTGAAATGCCAAATTTTGGTAAATTTCTTCAGTCAAACAGGGTTTTGAAGATACATTGACACAAGCAATTGATTAACAAATCAATAAACTTGATTAATTATTGATATAAATAAGCCTGGCAGCTCTGTTTTGTTAACTACACTAAGAAAATAAATATAAATTTTGAATTAATTCTTAAGAATTATGAATATTTCCAGCTCCAAAATCCATTTATCAGGCAGATTGCCGTGTTGAAATGCCAAATTTTGGTAAATTTTCTTCAGTCAAACAGGGTTTTGAAGATACATTGACACTTGCAATTGATTAACAAATCAATAAACTTGATTAATTATTGATATAAATAAGCCTGGCAGCTCTGTTTTGTTAACTACACTAAGAAAATAAATATAAATTTTGAATTAATTCCAGCTCCAAAATCCATTTATCTTGCAGATTGCCGTGTTGAAATGCCAAATTTTGGTAAATTTCTTCAGTCAAACAGGGTTTTGAAGAAACATTGACACAAGCAATTGATTAACAAATCAATAAACTTGAATAATTATTGATATAAATAAGCCTGGCAGCTCTGTTTTGTTAATCACTCTAAGAAAATAAATATAAATTTTGAATTAATTCCAGCTCCAAAATCCATTTATCTGTCAGATTGCCTTGTTGAAATGCCAAATTTTGGGAAATTTCTTCAGTCAAACAGGGTTTTGAAGAAACATTGACACTAGCAATTAATTAACAAATCAATAAACTTGAATAATTATTGATATAAATAAGCTTGACAGCTCTGTTTTGTTAACCACACTAAGAAAATAAATATAAATTTAGAATTAATTCTTAAGAATTATGAATATTTCCAGCTCCAAAATCCATTTATCTGGCAGATTGCCGTGTTGAAATGCCAAATTTTGGTAAATTTCTTCAGTCAAACTTGGTTTTGAAGAAATATTGACAATAGCAATTGATTAACAAATCAATAAACTTGAATAATTATTGATATAAATAAGCTTGACAGCTCTGTTTTGTTAACCACACTAAGAAAATAAATATAAATTTAGAATTAATTCTTAAGAATTATGAATATTTCCAGCTCCAAAATCCATTTATCTGGCAGATTGCCGTGTTGAAATGCCAAATTTTGGTAAATTTCTTCAGTCAAACAGGGTTTTGAAGATACATTGACACTAGCAATTGATTAACAAATCAATAAACTTGAATAATTATTGATATAAATAAGCCTGGCAGTTCTGTTTTGTTAACCACACTAAGAAAATAAATATAAATTTTGAATTAATTCCAGCTCCAAAATCCATTTATCTGGCAGATTGCCGTGTTGAAATGCCAAATTTTGGTAAATTTCTTCAATCAAACAGGGTTTTGAAGATGCATTGACACTAGCAATTGATTAACAAATCAATAAACTTGAATAATTATTGATATAAATAAGCTTGGCAGCTCTGTTTTGTTAACCACACTAAGAAAATAAATATAAATTTTGAATTAATTCCAGCTCCAAAATCCATTTATCTGGCAGATTGCCGTGTTGAAATGCCAAATTTTGGTAAATTTCTTCAATCAAACAGGGTTTTGAAGATGCATTGACACTAGCAATTGATTAACAAATCAATAAACTTGAATAATTATTGATATAAATAAGCTTGGCAGCTCTGTTTTGTTAACCACACTAAGAAAATAAATATAAATTTTGAATTAATTCTTAAGAATTATGAATATTTCCAGCTCCAAAATCCATTTATCAGGCAGATTGCCGTGTTGAAATGCCAAATTTTGATAAATTTTCTTCAGTCAAACAGGGTTTTGAAGATACATTGACACTTGCAATTGATTAACAAATCAATAAACTTGAATAATTATTGATATAAATAAGCCTGGCAGCTCTGTTTTGTTAACCACACTAAAAAAATAAATATAAATTTTGAATTAATTCCAGCTCCAAAATCCATTTATCTGTCAGATTGCCGTGTTGAAATGCCAAATTTTGGTAAATTTCTTCAGTCAAACTTGTTTTTGAAGAAATATTGACACTAGCAATTGATTAACAAATCAATAAACTTGAATAATTATTGATATAAATAAGCTTGGCAGCTCTGTTTTGTTAACCACACTAAGAAAATAAATATAAATTTAGAATTAATTCTTAAGAATTATGAATATTTCCAGCTCCAAAATCCATTTATCTGGCAGATTGCCGTGTTGAAATGCCAAATTTTGGTAAATTTCTTCAGTCAAACTTGGTTTTGAAGAAATATTGACAATAGCAATTGATTAACAAATCAATAAACTTGAATAATTATTGATATAAATAAGCCTGGCAGCTCTGTTTTGTTAATCACACTAAGAAAATAAATGAAAATTTTGTATTAATTCCAGCTCCAAAATTCATTTATCTGGCAGATTGCCGTGTTGAAATGCCAAATTTTGGTAAATTTCTTCAGTCAAACAGGGTTTTGAAGATACATTGACACTAGCAATTGATTAACAAATCAATAAACTTGAATAATTATTGATATAAATAAGCCTGGCAGCTCTGTTTTGTTAACCACACTAAGAAAATAAATATAAATTTTGAATTAATTCCAGCTCCAAAATCCATTTATCTGGCAGATTGCCGTGTTGAAATGCCAAATTTTGGTAAATTTCTTCAATCAAACAGGGTTTTGAAGATGCATTGACAATAGCAATTGATTAACAAATCAATAAACTTGAATAATTATTGATATAAATAAGCCTGGCAGCTCTGTTTTGTTAACCACACTAAAAAAATAAATATAAATTTTGAGTTAATTCCAGCTCCAAAATCCATTTATCTGTCAGATTGCCGTGTTGAAATGCCAAATTTTGGTAAATTTCTTCAGTCAAACTTGTTTTTGAAGAAATATTGACACTAGCAATTGATTAACAAATCAATAAACTTGAATAATTATTGATATAAATAAGCTTGGCAGCTCTGTTTTGTTAACCACACTAAGAAAATAAATATAAATTTTGAATTAATTCTTAAGAATTATGAATATTTCCAGCTCCAAAATCCATTTATCAGGCAGATTGCCGTGTTGAAATGCCAAATTATGATAAATTTTCTTCAGTCAAACAGGGTTTTGAAGATACATTGACACTTGCAATTGATTAACAAATCAATAAACTTGATTAATTATTGATATAAATAAGCCTGGCAGCTCTGTTTTGTTAACTACACTAAGAAAATTAATATAAATTTTTAATTAATTCCAGCTCCAAATTCCATTTATCTTGCAGATTGCCGTGTTGAAATGCCAAATTTTGGTAAATTTCTTCAGTCAAACAGGGTTTTGAAGAAACATTGACAATAGCAATTGATTAACAAATCAATAAACTTGAATAATTATTGATATAAATAAGCCTGGCAGCTCTGTTTTGTTAACCACACTAAGAAAATAAATATAAATTTTGAATTAATTCCAGCTCCAAAATCCATTTATCTGGCAGATTGCCGTGTTGAAATGCCAAATTTTGGTAAATTTCTTCAGTCAAACTTGTTTTTGAAGAAATATTGACACTAGCAATTGATTAACAAATCAATAAACTTGAATAATTATTGATATAAATAAGCTTGGCAGCTCTGTTTTGTTAACCACACTAAGAAAATAAATATAAATTTAGAATTAATTCTTAAGAATTATGAATATTTCCAGCTCCAAAATCCATTTATCTGGCAGATTGCCGTGTTGAAATGCCAAATTTTGGTAAATTTCTTCAGTCAAACTTGGTTTTGAAGAAATATTGACAATAGCAATTGATTAACAAATCAATAAACTTGAATAATTATTGATATAAATAAGCCTGGCAGCTCTGTTTTGTTAATCACACTAAGAAAATAAATGAAAATTTTGTATTAATTCCAGCTCCAAAATTCATTTATCTGGCAGATTGCCGTGTTGAAATGCCAAATTTTGGTAAATTTCTTCAGTCAAACAGGGTTTTGAAGAAACATTGACACAAGCAATTGATTAACAAATCAATAAACTTGAATAATTATTGATATAAATAAGCCTGGCAGCTCTGTTTTGTTAACCACACTTAGAAAATAAATATAAATTTTGAATTAATTCCAGCTCCAAAATCCATTTATCTGGCAGATTGCCGTGTTGAAATGCCAAATTTTGGTAAATTTCTTCAGTCAAACAGGGTTTTGAAGATACATTGACACAAGCAATTGATTAACAAATCAATAAACTTGAATAATTATTGATATAAATAAACCTGGCAGCTCTGTTTTGTTAACCACACTAAGAAAATAAATATAAATTTTGAATTAATTCCAGCTCCAAATTCCATTTATCTTGCAGATTGCCGTGTTGAAATGCCAAATTTTGGTAAATTTCTTTAGTCAAACAGGGTTTTGAAGATACATTGACACTTGCAATTGATTAACAAATCAATAAACTTGATTAATTATTGATATAAATAAGCCTGTTAGCTCTGTTTTGTTAACTACACTAAGAAAATTAATATAAATTTTGAATTAATTCCAGCTCCAAATTCCATTTATCTTGCAGATTGCCGTGTTGAAATGCCAAATTTTGGTAAATTTCTTCAGTCAAACAGGGTTTTGAAGAAACATTGACACAAGCAATTGATTAACAAATCAATAAACTTGAATAATTATTGATATAAATAAGCCTGGCAGCTCTGTTTTGTTAACCACACTTAGAAAATAAATATAAATTTTGAATTAATTCCAGCTCCAAAATCCATTTATCTGGCAGATTGCCGTGTTGAAATGCCAAATTTTGGTAAATTTCTTCAGTCAAACAGGGTTTTGAAGATACATTGACACAAGCAATTGATTAACAAATCAATAAACTTGAATAATTATTGATATAAATAAACCTGGCAGCTCTGTTTTGTTAACCACACTAAGAAAATAAATATAAATTTTGAATTAATTCCAGCTCCAAAATCCATTTATCTTGCAGATTGCCGTGTTGAAATGCCAAATTTTGGTAAATTTCTTCAGTCAAACAGGGTTTTGAAGAAACATTGACACAAGCAATTGATTAACAAATCAATAAACTTGAATAAGTATTGATATAAATAAGCCTGGCAGCTCTGTTTTGTGAACCACACTAAGAAAATAAATATAAATTTTGAATTAATTCCAGCTCCAAAATCCATTTATCTGGCAGATTGCCGTGTTGAAATGCCAAATTTTGGTAAATTTCTTCAGTCAAACAGGGTTTTGAAGATACATTGACACAAGCAATTGATTAACAAATCAATAAACTTGATTAATTATTGATATAAATAAGCCTGGCAGCTCTGTTTTGTTAACTACACTAAGAAAATAAATATAAATTTTGAATTAATTCTTAAGAATTATGAATATTTCCAGCTCCAAAATCCATTTATCAGGCAGATTGCCGTGTTGAAATGCCAAATTTTGGTAAATTTTCTTCAGTCAAACAGGGTTTTGAAGATACATTGACACTTGCAATTGATTAACAAATCAATAAACTTGAATAATTATTGATATAAATAAGCCTGGCAGCTCTGTTTTGTTAATCACTCTAAGAAAATAAATATAAATTTTGAATTAATTCCAGCTCCAAAATCCATTTATCTGTCAGATTGCCTTGTTGAAATGCCAAATTTTGGGAAATTTCTTCAGTCAAACAGGGTTTTGAAGAAACATTGACACTAGCAATTAATTAACAAATCAATAAACTTGAATAATTATTGATATAAATAAGCTTGACAGCTCTGTTTTGTTAACCACACTAAGAAAATAAATATAAATTTAGAATTAATTCTTAAGAATTATGAATATTTCCAGCTCCAAAATCCATTTATCTGGCAGATTGCCGTGTTGAAATGCCAAATTTTGGTAAATTTCTTCAGTCAAACTTGGTTTTGAAGAAATATTGACAATAGCAATTGATTAACAAATCAATAAACTTGAATAATTATTGATATAAATAAGCTTGACAGCTCTGTTTTGTTAACCACACTAAGAAAATAAATATAAATTTAGAATTAATTCTTAAGAATTATGAATATTTCCAGCTCCAAAATCCATTTATCTGGCAGATTGCCGTGTTGAAATGCCAAATTTTGGTAAATTTCTTCAGTCAAACAGGGTTTTGAAGATACATTGACACTAGCAATTGATTAACAAATCAATAAACTTGAATAATTATTGATATAAATAAGCCTGGCAGTTCTGTTTTGTTAACCACACTAAGAAAATAAATATAAATTTTGAATTAATTCCAGCTCCAAAATCCATTTATCTGGCAGATTGCCGTGTTGAAATGCCAAATTTTGGTAAATTTCTTCAATCAAACAGGGTTTTGAAGATGCATTGACACTAGCAATTGATTAACAAATCAATAAACTTGAATAATTATTGATATAAATAAGCTTGGCAGCTCTGTTTTGTTAACCACACTAAGAAAATAAATATAAATTTTGAATTAATTCCAGCTCCAAAATCCATTTATCTGGCAGATTGCCGTGTTGAAATGCCAAATTTTGGTAAATTTCTTCAATCAAACAGGGTTTTGAAGATGCATTGACACTAGCAATTGATTAACAAATCAATAAACTTGAATAATTATTGATATAAATAAGCTTGGCAGCTCTGTTTTGTTAACCACACTAAGAAAATAAATATAAATTTTGAATTAATTCTTAAGAATTATGAATATTTCCAGCTCCAAAATCCATTTATCAGGCAGATTGCCGTGTTGAAATGCCAAATTTTGATAAATTTTCTTCAGTCAAACAGGGTTTTGAAGATACATTGACACTTGCAATTGATTAACAAATCAATAAACTTGAATAATTATTGATATAAATAAGCCTGGCAGCTCTGTTTTGTTAATCACACTAAGAAAATAAATGAAAATTTTGTATTAATTCCAGCTCCAAAATTCATTTATCTGGCAGATTGCCGTGTTGAAATGCCAAATTTTGGTAAATTTCTTCAGTCAAACAGGGTTTTGAAGATACATTGACACTAGCAATTGATTAACAAATCAATAAACTTGAATAATTATTGATATAAATAAGCCTGGCAGCTCTGTTTTGTTAACCACACTAAGAAAATAAATATAAATTTTGAATTAATTCCAGCTCCAAAATCCATTTATCTGGCAGATTGCCGTCTTGAAATGCCAAATTTTGGTAAATTTCTTCAATCAAACAGGGTTTTGAAGATGCATTGACACTTGCAATTGATTAACAAATCAATAAACTTGAATAATTATTGATATAACTAAGCCTGGGCGCTCTGTTTTGTTAACCACACTAAGAAAATAAATATAAATTTTGAATTAATTCTTAAGAATTATGAATATTTCCAGCTCCAAAATCCATTTATCAGGCAGATTGCCGTGTTGAAATGCCAAATTTTGGTAAATTTTCTTCAGTCAAACAGGGTTTTGAAGATACATTGACACTTGCAATTGATTAACAAATCAATAAACTTGATTAATTATTGATATAAATAAGCCTGGCAGTTCTGTTTTGTTAACTACACTAAGAAAATAAATATAAATTTTGAATTAATTCCAGCTCCAAAATCCATTTATCTTGCAGATTGCCGTGTTGAAATGCCAAATTTTGGTAAATTTCTTCAGTCAAACAGGGTTTTGAAGAAACATTGACAATAGCAATTGATTAACAAATCAATAAACTTGAATAATTATTGATATAAATAAGCTTGACAGCTCTGTTTTGTTAACCACACTAAGAAAATAAATATAAATTTAGAATTAATTCTTAAGAATTATGAATATTTCCAGCTCCAAAATCCATTTATCTGGCAGATTGCCGTGTTGAAATGCCAAATTTTGGTAAATTTCTTCAGTCAAACTTGGTTTTGAAGAAATATTGACACTAGCAATTAATTAACAAATCAATTAACTTGAATAATTATTGATATAAATAAGCTTGGCAGCTCTGTTTTGTTAACCACACTAAGAAAATAAATATAAATTTTGAATTAATTCCAGCTCCAAAATCCATTTATCTGGCAGATTGCCGTGTTGAAATGCCAAATTTTGGTAAATTTCTTCAATCAAACAGGGTTTTGAAGATGCATTGACACTAGCAATTGATTAACAAATCAATAAACTTGAATAATTATTGATATAAATAAGCTTGGCAGCTCTGTTTTGTTAACCACACTAAGAAAATAAATATAAATTTTGAATTAATTCTTAAGAATTATGAATATTTCCAGCTCCAAAATCCATTTATCAGGCAGATTGCCGTGTTGAAATGCCAAATTTTGATAAATTTTCTTCAGTCAAACAGGGTTTTGAAGAAACATTGACACTTGCAATTGATTAACAAATCAATAAACTTGAATAATTATTGATATAAATAAGCCTGGCAGCTCTGTTTTGTTAACCACACTAAGAAAATAAATATAAATTTTGAATTAATTCCAGCTCCAAAATCCATTTATCTGGCAGATTGCCGTGTTGAAATGCCAAATTTTGGTAAATTTCTTCAATCAAACAGGGTTTTGAAGATGCATTGACACTTTTAATTGATTAACAAATCAATAAACTTGAATAATTATTGATATAACTAAGCCTGGGCGCTCTGTTTTGTTAACCACACTAAGAAAATAAATATAAATTTTGAATTAATTCTTAAGAATTATGAATATTTCCAGCTCCAAAATCCATTTATCAGGCAGATTGCCGTGTTGAAATGCCAAATTTTGATAAATTTTCTTCAGTCAAACAGGGTTTTGAAGATACATTGACACTTGCAATTGATTAACAAATCAATAAACTTGAATAATTATTGATATAAATAAGCCTGGCAGCTCTGTTTTGTTAATCGCACTAAGAAAATAAATGAAAATTTTGTATTAATTCCAGCTCCAAAATTCATTTATCTGGCAGATTGCCGTGTTGAAATGCCAAATTTTGGTAAATTTCTTCAGTCAAACAGGGTTTTGAAGATACATTGACACTAGCAATTGATTAACAAATCAATAAACTTGAATAATTATTGATATAAATAAGCCTGGCAGCTCTGTTTTGTTAACCACACTAAGAAAATAAATATAAATTTAGAATTAATTCTTAAGAATTATGAATATTTCCAGCTCCAAAATCCATTTATCTGGCAGATTGCCGTGTTGAAATGCCAAATTTTGGTAAATTTCTTCAGTCAAACAGGGTTTTGAAGATACATTGACACTTGCAATTGATTAACAAATCAATAAACTTGAATAATTATTGATATAAATAAGCCTGGCAGCTCTGTTTTGTTAATCGCACTAAGAAAATAAATGAAAATTTTGTATTAATTCCAGCTCCAAAATTCATTTATCTGGCAGATTGCCGTGTTGAAATGCCAAATTTTGGTAAATTTCTTCAGTCAAACAGGGTTTTGAAGATACATTGACACTAGCAATTGATTAACAAATCAATAAACTTGAATAATTATTGATATAAATAAGCCTGGCAGCTCTGTTTTGTTAACCACACTAAGAAAATAAATATAAATTTTGAATTAATTCCAGCTCCAAAATCCATTTATCTGGCAGATTGCCGTCTTGAAATGCCAAATTTTGGTAAATTTCTTCAATGAAACAGGGTTTTGAAGATGCATTGACACTTGCAATTGATTAACAAATCAATAAACTTGAATAATTATTGATATAACTAAGCCTGGGCGCTCTGTTTTGTTAACCACACTAAGAAAATAAATATAAATTTTGAATTAATTCTTAAGAATTATGAATATTTCCAGCTCCAAAATCCATTTATCAGGCAGATTGCCGTGTTGAAATGCCAAATTTTGGTAAATTTTCTTCAGTCAAACAGGGTTTTGAAGATACATTGACACTTGCAATTGATTAACAAATCAATAAACTTGAATAATTATTGATATAAATAAGCCTGGCAGCTCTGTTTTGTTAATCGCACTAAGAAAATAAATGAAAATTTTGTATTAATTCCAGCTCCAAAATTCATTTATCTGGCAGATTGCCGTGTTGAAATGCCAAATTTTGGTAAATTTCTTCAGTCAAACAGGGTTTTGAAGATACATTGACACTAGCAATTGATTAACAAATCAATAAACTTGAATAATTATTGATATAAATAAGCCTGGCAGCTCTGTTTTGTTAACCACACTAAGAAAAAAAATATAAATTTTGAATTAATTCCAGCTCCAAAATCCATTTATCTGGCAGATTGCCGTCTTGAAATGCCAAATTTTGGTAAATTTCTTCAATGAAACAGGGTTTTGAAGATGCATTGACACTTGCAATTGATTAACAAATCAATAAACTTGAATAATTATTGATATAACTAAGCCTGGGCGCTCTGTTTTGTTAACCACACTAAGAAAATAAATATAAATTTTGAATTAATTCTTAAGAATTATGAATATTTCCAGCTCCAAAATCCATTTATCAGGCAGATTGCCGTGTTGAAATGCCAAATTTTGGTAAATTTTCTTCAGTCAAACAGGGTTTTGAAGATACATTGACACTTGCAATTGATTAACAAATCAATAAACTTGATTAATTATTGATATAAATAAGCCTGGCAGCTCTGTTTTGTTAACTACACTAAGAAAATAAATATAAATTTTGAATTAATTCCAGCTCCAAAATCCATTTATCTTGCAGATTGCCGTGTTGAAATGCCAAATTTTGGTAAATTTCTTCAGTCAAACAGGGTTTTGAAGAAACATTGACAATAGCAATTGATTAACAAATCAATAAACTTGAATAATTATTGATATAAATAAGCTTGACAGCTCTGTTTTGTTAACCACACTAAGAAAATAAATATAAATTTAGAATTAATTCTTAAGAATTATGAATATTTCCAGCTCCAAAATCCATTTATCTGGCAGATTGCCGTGTTGAAATGCCAAATTTTGGTAAATTTCTTCAGTCAAACTTGGTTTTGAAGAAATATTGACACTAGCAATTAATTAACAAATCAATAAACTTGAATAATTATTGATCTAAATAAGCTTGGCAGCTCTGTTTTGTTAACCACACTAAGAAAATAAATATAAATTTTGAATTAATTCCAGCTCCAAAATCCATTTATCTGGCAGATTGCCGTGTTGAAATGCCAAATTTTGGTAAATTTCTTCAATCAAACAGGGTTTTGAAGATGCATTGACACTAGCAATTGATTAACAAATCAATAAACTTGAATAATTATTGATATAAATAAGCTTGGCAGCTCTGTTTTGTTAACCACACTAAGAAAATAAATATAAATTTTGAATTAATTCTTAAGAATTATGAATATTTCCAGCTCCAAAATCCATTTATCAGGCAGATTGCCGTGTTGAAATGCCAAATTTTGATAAATTTTCTTCAGTCAAACAGGGTTTTGAAGATACATTGACACTTGCAATTGATTAACAAATCAATAAACTTGAATAATTATTGATATAAATAAGCCTGGCAGCTCTGTTTTGTTAATCACACTAAGAAAATAAATGAAAATTTTGTATTAATTCCAGCTCCAAAATTCATTTATCTGGCAGATTGCCGTGTTGAAATGCCAAATTTTGGTAAATTTCTTCAGTCAAACAGGGTTTTGAAGATACATTGACACTAGCAATTGATTAACAAATCAATAAACTTGAATAATTATTGATATAAATAAGCCTGGCAGCTCTGTTTTGTTAACCACACTAAGAAAATAAATATAAATTTTGAATTAATTCCAGCTCCAAAATCCATTTATCTGGCAGATTGCCGTGTTGAAATGCCAAATTTTGGTAAATTTCTTCAATCAAACAGGGTTTTGAAGATGCATTGACACTTGCAATTGATTAACAAATCAATAAACTTGAATAATTATTGATATAACTAAGCCTGGGCGCTCTGTTTTGTTAACCACACTAAGAAAATAAATATAAATTTTGAATTAATTCTTAAGAATTATGAATATTTCCAGCTCCAAAATCCATTTATCAGGCAGATTGCCGTGTTGAAATGCCAAATTTTGATAAATTTTCTTCAGTCAAACAGGGTTTTGAAGATACATTGACACTTGCAATTGATTAACAAATCTATAACTTTGAATAATTATTGATATAAATAAGCTTGACAGCTCTGTTTTGTTAACCACACTAAGAAAATAAATATAAATTTTGAATTAATTCTTAAGAATTATGAATATTTCCAGCTCCAAAATCCATTTATCTGGCAGATTGCCGTGTTGAAATGCCAAATTTTGGTAAATTTCTTCAGTCAAACTTGGTTTTGAAGAAATATTGACAATAGCAATTGATTAACAAATCAATAAACTTGAATAATTATTGATATAAATAAGCTTGACAGCTCTGTTTTGTTAACCACACTAAGAAAATAAATATAAATTTAGAATTAATTCTTAAGAATTATGAATATTTCCAGCTCCAAAATCCATTTATCTGGCAGATTGCCGTGTTGAAATGCCAAATTTTGGTAAATTTCTTCAGTCAAACTTGGTTTTGAAGAAATATTGACAATAGCAATTGATTAACAAATCAATAAACTTGAATAATTATTGATATAAATAAGCCTGGCAGCTCTGTTTTGTTAACCACACTAAGAAAATAATTATAAATTTTTAATTAATTCCAGCTCCAAAATCCATTTATCTGGCAGATTGCCGTGTTGAAATGCCAAATTTTGGTAAATTTCTTCAATCAAACAGGGTTTTGAAGATGCATTGACACTTGCAATTGATTAACAAATCAATAAACTTGAATAATTATTGATATAACTAAGCCTGGCAGCTCTGTTTTGTTAACCACACTAAGAAAATAAATATAAATTTTGAATTAATTCTTAAGAATTATGAATATTTCCAGCTCCAAAATCCATTTATCAGGCAGATTGCCGTGTTGAAATGCCAAATTTTGATAAATTTTCTTCAATCAAACAGGGTTTTGAAGATACATTGACACTTGCAATTGATTAACAAATCAATAATCTTGAATAATTATTGATATAAATAAGCTTGACAGCTCTGTTTTGTTAACCACACTAAGAAAATAAATATAAATTTTGAATTAATTCCAGCTCCAAAATCCATTTATCTGGCAGATTGCCGTGTTGAAATGCCAAATTTTGGTAAATTTCTTCAATCAAACAGGGTTTTGAAGATGCATTGACACTTGCAATTGATTAACAAATCAATAAACTTGAATAATTATTGATATAACTAAGCCTGGGCGCTCTGTTTTGTTAACCACACTAAGAAAATAAATATAAATTTTGAATTAATTCTTAAGAATTATGAATATTTCCAGCTCCAAAATCCATTTATCAGGCAGATTGCCGTGTTGAAATGCCAAATTTTGATAAATTTTCTTCAGTCAAACAGGGTTTTGAAGATACATTGACACTTGCAATTGATTAACAAATCAATAAACTTGAATAATTATTGATATAAATAAGCCTGGCAGCTCTGTTTTGTTAATCACACTAAGAAAATAAATGAAAATTTTGTATTAATTCCAGCTCCAAAATTCATTTATCTGGCAGATTGTTGTGTTGAAATGCCAAATTTTGGTAAATTTCTTCAATCAAACAGGGTTTTGAAGATGCATTGACACTAGCAATTGATTAACAAATCAATAAACTTGAATAATTATTGATATAAATAAGCCTGGCAGCTCTGTTTTGTTAACCACACTAAGAAAATAAATATAAATTTTGAATTAATTCCAGCTCCAAAATCCATTTATCTGGCAGATTGCCGTGTTGAAATGCCAAATTTTGGTAAATTTCTTCAATCAAACAGGGTTTTGAAGATGCATTGACACTAGCAATTGATTAACAAATCAATAAACTTGAATAATTATTGATATAAATAAGCTTGGCAGCTCTGTTTTGTTAACCACACTAAGAAAATAAATATAAATTTTAAATTAATTCCAGCTCCAAAATCCATTTATCTGGCAGATTGCCGTGTTGAAATGCCAAATTTTGGTAAATTTCTTCAATCAAACAGGGTTTTGAAGATGCATTGACACTAGCAATTGATTAACAAATCAATAAACTTGAATAATTATTGATATAAATAAGCTTGGCAGCTCTGTTTTGTTAACCACACTAAGAAAATAAATATAAATTTTGAATTAATTCTTAAGAATTATGAATATTTCCAGCTCCAAAATCCATTTATCAGGCAGATTGCCGTGTTGAAATGCCAAATTTTGATAAATTTTCTTCAGTCAAACAGGGTTTTGAAGATACATTGACACTTGCAATTGATTAACAAATCAATAAACTTGAATAATTATTGATATAAATAAGCCTGGCAGCTCTGTTTTGTTAATCACACTAAGAAAATAAATGAAAATTTTTTATTAATTCCAGCCTCAAAATTCATTTATCTGGCAGATTGCCGTGTTGAAATGCCAAATTTTGGTAAATTTCTTCAGTCAAACAGGGTTTTGAAGATACATTGACACTAGCAATTGATTAACAAATCAATAAACTTGAATAATTATTGATATAAATAAGCCTGGCAGCTCTGTTTTGTTAACCACACTAAGAAAATAAATATAAATTTTGAATTAATTCCAGCTCCAAAATCCATTTATCTGGCAGATTGCCGTGTTGAAATGCCAAATTTTGGTAAATTTCTTCAATCAAACAGGGTTTTGAAGATGCATTGACACTTGCAATTGATTAACAAATCAATAAACTTGAATAATTATTGATATAACTAAGCCTGGGCGCTCTGTTTTGTTAACCACACTAAGAAAATAAATATAAATTTTGAATTAATTCTTAAGAATTATGAATATTTCCAGCTCCAAAATCCATTTATCAGGCAGATTGCCGTGTTGAAATGCCAAATTTTGATAAATTTTCTTCAGTCAAACAGGGTTTTGAAGATACATTGACACTTGCAATTGATTAACAAATCAATAAACTTGAATAATTATTGATATAAATAAGCCTGGCAGCTCTGTTTTGTTAATCACACTAAGAAAATAAATGAAAATTTTGTATTAATTCCAGCTCCAAAATTCATTTATCTGGCAGATTGCCGTGTTGAAATGCCAAATTTTGGTAAATTTCTTCAGTCAAACAGGGTTTTGAAGAAACATTGACACTAGCAATTGATTAACAAATCAATAAACTTGAATAATTATTGATATAAATAAGCCTGGCAGCTCTGTTTTGTTAACCACACTAAGAAAATAAATATAAATTTTGAATTAATTCCAGCTCCAAAATCCATTTATCTGGCAGATTGCCGTGTTGAAATGCCAAATTTTGGTAAATTTCTTCAATCAAACAGGGTTTTGAAGATGCATTGACACTTGCAATTGATTAACAAATCAATAAACTTGAATAATTATTGATATAAATAAGCTTGACAGCTCTGTTTTGTTAACCACACTAAGAAAATAAATATAAATTTAAAATTAATTCTTAAGAATTATGAATATTTCCAGCTCCAAAATCCATTTATCAGGCAGATTGCCGTGTTGAAATGCCAAATTTTGATAAATTTTCTTCAGTCAAACAGGGTTTTGAAGATACATTGACACTTGCAATTGATTAACAAATCTATAACTTTGAATAATTATTGATATAAATAAGCTTGACAGCTCTGTTTTGTTAACCACACTAAGAAAATAAATATAAATTTAGAATTAATTCTTAAGAATTATGAATATTTCCAGCTCCAAAATCCATTTATCTGGCAGATTGCCGTGTTGAAATGCCAAATTTTGGTAAATTTCTTCAGTCAAACTTGGTTTTGAAGAAATATTGACAATAGCAATTGATTAACAAATCAATAAACTTGAATAATTATTGATATAAATAAGCTTGACAGCTCTGTTTTGTTAACCACACTAAGAAAATAAATATAAATTTAGAATTAATTCTTAAGAATTATGAATATTTCCAGCTCCAAAATCCATTTATCTGGCAGATTGCCGTGTTGAAATGCCAAATTTTGGTAAATTTCTTCAGTCAAACTTGGTTTTGAAGAAATATTGACAATAGCAATTGATTAACAAATCAATAAACTTGAATAATTATTGATATAAATAAGCCTGGCAGCTCTGTTTTGTTAACCACACTAAGAAAATAATTATAAATTTTTAATTAATTCCAGCTCCAAAATCCATTTATCTGGCAGATTGCCGTGTTGAAATGCCAAATTTTGGTAAATTTCTTCAATCAAACAGGGTTTTGAAGATGCATTGACACTTGCAATTGATTAACAAATCAATAAACTTGAATAATTATTGATATAACTAAGCCTGGCAGCTCTGTTTTGTTAACCACACTAAGAAAATAAATATAAATTTTGAATTAATTCTTAAGAATTATGAATATTTCCAGCTCCAAAATCCATTTATCAGGCAGATTGCCGTGTTGAAATGCCAAATTTTGATAAATTTTCTTCAGTCAAACAGGGTTTTGAAGATACATTGACACTTGCAATTGATTAACAAATCAATAATCTTGAATAATTATTGATATAAATAAGCTTGACAGCTCTGTTTTGTTAACCACACTAAGAAAATAAATATAAATTTTGAATTAATTCCAGCTCCAAAATCCATTTATCTGGCAGATTGCCGTGTTGAAATGCCAAATTTTGGTAAATTTCTTCAATCAAACAGGGTTTTGAAGATGCATTGACACTTGCAATTGATTAACAAATCAATAAACTTGAATAATTATTGATATAACTAAGCCTGGGCGCTCTGTTTTGTTAACCACACTAAGAAAATAAATATAAATTTTGAATTAATTCCAGCTCCAAAATCCATTTATCTGGCAGATTGCCGTGTTGAAATGCCAAATTTTGGTAAATTTCTTCAATCAAACAGGGTTTTGAAGATGCATTGACACTTGCAATTGATTAACAAATCAATAAACTTGAATAATTATTGATATAACTAAGCCTGGCAGCTCTGTTTTGTTAACCACACTAAGAAAATAAATATAAATTTTGAATTAATTCTTAAGAATTATGAATATTTCCAGCTCCAAAATCCATTTATCAGGCAGATTGCCGTGTTGAAATGCCAAATTTTGATAAATTTTCTTCAGTCAAACAGGGTTTTGAAGATACATTGACACTTGCAATTGATTAACAAATCAATAAACTTGAATAATTATTGATATAAATAAGCCTGGCAGCTCTGTTTTGTTAATCACACTAAGAAAATAAATGAAAATTTTGTATTAATTCCAGCTCCAAAATTCATTTATCTGGCAGATTGCCGTGTTGAAATGCCAAATTTTGGTAAATTTCTTCAGTCAAACAGGGTTTTGAAGATACATTGACACTAGCAATTGATTAACAAATCAATAAACTTGAATAATTATTGATATAAATAAGCCTGGCAGCTCTGTTTTGTTAACCACACTAAGAAAATAAATATAAATTTTGAATTAATTCCAGCTCCAAAATCCATTTATCTGGCAGATTGCCGTGTTGAAATGCCAAATTTTGGTAAATTTCTTCAATCAAACAGGGTTTTGAAGATGCATTGACACTTGCAATTGATTAACAAATCAATAAACTTGAATAATTATTGATATAACTAAGCCTGGGCGCTCTGTTTTGTTAACCACACTAAGAAAATAAATATAAATTTTGAATTAATTCTTAAGAATTATGAATATTTCCAGCTCCAAAATCCATTTATCAGGCAGATTGCCGTGTTGAAATGCCAAATTTTGATAAATTTTCTTCAGTCAAACAGGGTTTTGAAGATACATTGACACTTGCAATTGATTAACAAATCTATAACTTTGAATAATTATTGATATAAATAAGCTTGACAGCTCTGTTTTGTTAACCACACTAAGAAAATAAATATAAATTTAGAATTAATTCTTAAGAATTATGAATATTTCCAGCTCCAAAATCCATTTATCTGGCAGATTGCCGTGTTGAAATGCCAAATTTTGGTAAATTTCTTCAGTCAAACTTGGTTTTGAAGAAATATTGATAATAGCAATTGATTAACAAATCAATAAACTTGAATAATTATTGATATAAATAAGCTTGACAGCTCTGTTTTGTTAACCACACTAAGAAAATAAATATAAATTTAGAATTAATTCTTAAGAATTATGAATATTTCCAGCTCCAAAATCCATTTATCTGGCAGATTGCCGTGTTGAAATGCCAAATTTTGGTAAATTTCTTCAGTCAAACTTGGTTTTGAAGAAATATTGACAATAGCAATTGATTAACAAATCAATAAACTTGAATAATTATTGATATAAATAAGCCTGGCAGCTCTGTTTTGTTAACCACACTAAGAAAATAATTATAAATTTTTAATTAATTCCAGCTCCAAAATCCATTTATCTGGCAGATTGCCGTGTTGAAATGCCAAATTTTGGTAAATTTCTTCAATCAAACAGGGTTTTGAAGATGCATTGACACTTGCAATTGATTAACAAATCAATAAACTTGAATAATTATTGATATAACTAAGCCTGGCAGCTCTGTTTTGTTAACCACACTAAGAAAATAAATATAAATTTTGAATTAATTCTTAAGAATTATGAATATTTCCAGCTCCAAAATCCATTTATCAGGCAGATTGCCGTGTTGAAATGCCAAATTTTGATAAATTTTCTTCAGTCAAACAGGGTTTTGAAGATACATTGACACTTGCAATTGATTAACAAATCAATAATCTTGAATAATTATTGATATAAATAAGCTTGACAGCTCTGTTTTGTTAACCACACTAAGAAAATAAATATAAATTTAGAATTAATTCTTAAGAATTATGAATATTTCCAGCTCCAAAATCCATTTATCTGGCAGATTGCCGTGTTGAAATGCCAAATTTTGGTAAATTTCTTCAGTCAAACAGGGTTTTGAAGATACATTGACACTAGCAATTGATTAACAAATCAATAAACTTGAATAATTATTCATATAAAAAAGCCTGGCAGCTTTGTTTTGTTAACCACACTAAGAAAATAAATATAAATTTTGAATTAATTCCAGCTCCAAAATCCATTTATCTGTCAGATTGCCGTGTTGAAATGCCAAATTTTGGTAAATTTCTTTAGTCAAACGGGGTTTTCAAGATACTTTGACACTAGCAATTGATTAACAAATCAATAAACTTGAATAATTATTGATATAAATAAGCTTGACAGCTCTGTTTTGTTAACCACACTAAGAAAATAAATATAAATTTAGAATTAATTCCTAAGAATTATGAATATTTCCAGCTCCAAAATCCATTTATCTGGCAGATTGCCGTGTTGAAATGCCAAATTTTGGTAAATTTCTTCAGTCAAACTTGGTTTTGAAGAAATATTGACAATAGCAATTGATTAACAAATCAATAAACTTGAATAATTATTGATATAAATAAGCTTGACAGCTCTGTTTTGTTAACCACACTAAGAAAATAAATATAAATTTAGAATTAATTCTTTAGAATTATGAATATTTCCAGCTCCAAAATCCATTTATCTGGCAGATTGCCGTGTTTAAATGCCAAATTTTGGTAAATTTCTACAGTCAAACTTGGTTTTGAAGAAATATTGACAATAGCAATTGATTAACAAATCAATAAACTTGAATAATTATTGATATAAATAAGCCTGGCAGCTCTGTTTTGTTAATCACACTAAGAAAATAAATGAAAATTTTGTATTAATTCCAGCTCCAAAATTCATTTATCTGGCAGATTGCCGTGTTGAAATGCCAAATTTTGGTAAATTTCTTCAGTCAAACAGGGTTTTGAAGATACATTGACACTAGCAATTGATTAACAAATCAATAAACTTGAATAATTATTGATATAAATAAGCCTGGCAGCTCTGTTTTGTTAACCACACTAAGAAAATAAATATAAATTTTGAATTAATTCCAGCTCCAAAATCCATTTATCTGGCAGATTGCCGTGTTGAAATGCCAAATTTTGGTAAATTTCTTCAATCAAACAGGGTTTTGAAGATGCATTGACACTTGCAATTGATTAACAAATCAATAAACTTGAATAATTATTGATATAACTAAGCCTGGGCGCTCTGTTTTGTTAACCACACTAAGAAAATAAATATAAATTTTGAATTAATTCTTAAGAATTATGAATATTTCCAGCTCCAAAATCCATTTATCAGGCAGATTGCCGTGTTGAAATGCCAAATTTTGATAAATTTTCTTCAGTCAAACAGGGTTTTGAAGATACATTGACACTTGCAATTGATTAACAAATCTATAACTTTGAATAATTATTGATATAAATAAGCTTGACAGCTCTGTTTTGTTAACCACACTAAGAAAATAAATATAAATTTAGAATTAATTCTTAAGAATTATGAATATTTCCAGCTCCAAAATCCATTTATCTGGCAGATTGCCGTGTTGAAATGCCAAATTTTGGTAAATTTCTTCAGTCAAACTTGGTTTTGAAGAAATATTGACAATAGCAGTTGATTAACAAATCAATAAACTTGAATAATTATTGATATAAATAAGCCTGGCAGCTCTGTTTTGTTAACCACACTAAGAAAATAATTATAAATTTTTAATTAATTCCAGCTCCAAAATCCATTTATCTGGCAGATTGCCGTGTTGAAATGCCAAATTTTGGTAAATTTCTTCAATCAAACAGGGTTTTGAAGATGCATTGACACTTGCAATTGATTAACAAATCAATAAACTTGAATAATTATTGATATAACTAAGCCTGGCAGCTCTGTTTTGTTAACCACACTAAGAAAATAAATATAAATTTTGAATTAATTCTTAAGAATTATGAATATTTCCAGCTCCAAAATCCATTTATCAGGCAGATTGCCGTGTTGAAATGCCAAATTTTGATAAATTTTCTTCAGTCAAACAGGGTTTTGAAGATACATTGACACTTGCAATTGATTAACAAATCAATAATCTTGAATAATTATTGATATAAATAAGCTTGACAGCTCTGTTTTGTTAACCACACTAAGAAAATAAATATAAATTTTGAATTAATTCCAGCTCCAAAATCCATTTATCTGGCAGATTGCCGTGTTGAAATGCCAAATTTTGGTAAATTTCTTCAATCAAACAGGGTTTTGAAGATGCATTGACACTTGCAATTGATTAACAAATCAATAAACTTGAATAATTATTTATATAACTAAGCCTGGGCGCTCTGTTTTGTTAACCACACTAAGAAAATAAATATAAATTTTGAATTAATTCTTAAGAATTATGAATATTTCCAGCTCCAAAATCCATTTATCAGGCAGATTGCCGTGTTGAAATGCCAAATTTTGATAAATTTTCTTCAGTCAAACAGGGTTTTGAAGATACATTGACACTTGCAATTGATTAACAAATCAATAAACTTGAATAATTATTGATATAAATAAGCCTGGGCGCTCTGTTTTGTTAACCACACTAAGAAAATAAATATAAATTTTGAATTAATTCTTAAGAATTATGAATATTTCCAGCTCCAAAATCCATTTATCAGGCAGATTGCCGTGTTGAAATGCCAAATTTTGATAAATTTTCTTCAGTCAAACAGGGTTTTGAAGATACATTGACACTTGCAATTGATTAACAAATCAATAAACTTGAATAATTATTGATATAAATAAGCCTGGCAGCTCTGTTTTGTTAATCACACTAAGAAAATAAATGAAAATTTTGTATTAATTCCAGCTCCAAAATTCATTTATCTGGCAGATTGCCGTGTTGAAATGCCAAATTTTGGTAAATTTCTTCAGTCAAACAGGGTTTTGAAGATACATTGACACTAGCAATTGATTAACAAATCAATAAACTTGAATAATTATTGATATAAATAAGCCTGGCAGCTCTGTTTTGTTAACCACACTAAGAAAATAAATATAAATTTTGAATTAATTCTTAAGAATTATGAATATTTCCAGCTCCAAAATCCATTTATCAGGCAGATTGCCGTGTTGAAATGCCAAATTTTGATAAATTTTCTTCAGTCAAACAGGGTTTTGAAGATACATTGACACTTGCAATTGATTAACAAATCAATAAACTTGAATAATTATTGATATAAATAAGCCTGGCAGCTCTGTTTTGTTAATCACACTAAGAAAATAAATGAAAATTTTGTATTAATTCCAGCTCCAAAATCCATTTATCTGGCAGATTGCCGTGTTGAAATGCCAAATTTTGGTAAATTTCTTCAATCAAACAGGGTTTTGAAGATGCATTGACACTTGCAATTGATTAACAAATCAATAAACTTGAATAATTATTGATATAACTAAGCCTGGGCGCTCTGTTTTGTTAACCACACTAAGAAAATAAATATAAATTTTGAATTAATTCCAGCTCCAAAATCCATTTATCTGGCAGATTGCCGTGTTGAAATGCCAAATTTTGGTAAATTTCTTCAATCAAACAGGGTTTTGAAGATGCATTGACACTTGCAATTGATTAACAAATCAATAAACTTGAATAATTATTGATATAACTAAGCCTGGGCGCTCTGTTTTGTTAACCACACTAAGAAAATAAATATAAATTTTGAATTAATTCTTAAGAATTATGAATATTTCCAGCTCCAAAATCCATTTATCAGGCAGATTGCCGTGTTGAAATGCCAAATTTTGATAAATTTTCTTCAGTCAAACAGGGTTTTGAAGATACATTGACACTTGCAATTGATTAACAAATCTATAACTTTGAATAATTATTGATATAAATAAGCTTGACAGCTCTGTTTTGTTAACCACACTAAGAAAATAAATATAAATTTAGAATTAATTCTTAAGAATTATGAATATTTCCAGCTCCAAAATCCATTTATCTGGCAGATTGCCGTGTTGAAATGCCAAATTTTGGTAAATTTCTTCAGTCAAACTTGGTTTTGAAGAAATATTGACAATAGCAATTGATTAACAAATCAATAAACTTGAATAATTATTGATATAAATAAGCTTGACAGCTCTGTTTTGTTAACCACACTAAGAAAATAAATATAAATTTAGAATTAATTCTTAAGAATTATGAATATTTCCAGCTCCAAAATCCATTTATCTGGCAGATTGCCGTGTTGAAATGCCAAATTTTGGTAAATTTCTTCAGTCAAACTTGGTTTTGAAGAAATATTGACAATAGCAATTGATTAACAAATCAATAAACTTGAATAATTATTGATATAAATAAGCCTGGCAGCTCTGTTTTGTTAACCACACTAAGAAAATAATTATAAATTTTTAATTAATTCCAGCTCCAAAATCCATTTATCTGGCAGATTGCCGTGTTGAAATGCCAAATTTTGGTAAATTTCTTCAATCAAACAGGGTTTTGAAGATGCATTGACACTTGCAATTGATTAACAAATCAATAAACTTGAATAATTATTGATATAACTAATCCTGGCAGCTCTGTTTTGTTAACCACACTAAGAAAATAAATATAAATTTTGAATTAATTCTTAAGAATTATGAATATTTCCAGCTCCAAAATCCATTTATCTGGCAGATTGCCGTGTTGAAATGCCAAATTTTGGTAAATTTCTTCAGTCAAACAGGGTTTTGAAGATACATTGACACTAGCAATTGATTAACAAATCAATAAACTTGAATAATTATTCATATAAAAAAGCCTGGCAGCTCTGTTTTGTTAACCACACTAAGAAAATAAATATAAATTTTGAATTAATTCCAGCTCCAAAATCCATTTCTCTGTCAGATTGCCGTGTTGAAATGCCAAATTTTGGTAAATTTCTTTAGTCAAACGGGGTTTTCAAGATACATTGACACTAGCAATTGATTAACAAATCAATAAACTTGAATAATTATTGATATAAATAAGCTTGACAGCTCTGTTTTGTTAACCACACTAAGAAAATAAATATAAATTTAGAATTAATTCCTAAGAATTATGAATATTTCCAGCTCCAAAATCCATTTATCTGGCAGATTGCCGTGTTGAAATGCCAAATTTTGGTAAATTTCTTCAGTCAAACTTGGTTTTGAAGAAATATTGACAATAGCAATTGATTAACAAATCAATAAACTTGAATAATTATTGATATAAATAAGCTTGACAGCTCTGTTTTGTTAACCACACTAAGAAAATAAATATAAATTTAGAATTAATTCCTAAGAATTATGAATATTTCCAGCTCCAAAATCCATTTATCTGGCAGATTGCCGTGTTGAAATGCCAAATTTTGGTAAATTTCTTCAGTCAAACTTGGTTTTGAAGAAATATTGACAATAGCAATTGATTAACAAATCAATAAACTTGAATAATTATTGATATAAATAAGCTTGACAGCTCTGTTTTGTTAACCACACTAAGAAAATAAATATAAATTTAGAATTAATTCTTAAGAATTATGAATATTTTCAGCTCCAAAATCCATTTATCTGGCAGATTGCCGTGTTTAAATGCCAAATTTTGGTAAATTTCTACAGTCAAACTTGGTTTTGAAGAAATATTGACAATAGCAATTGATTAACAAATCAATAAACTTGAATAATTATTGATATAAATAAGCCTGGCAGCTCTGTTTTGTTAATCACACTAAGAAAATAAATGAAAATTTTGTATTAATTCCAGCTCCAAAATTCATTTATCTGGCAGATTGCCGTGTTGAAATGCCAAATTTTGGTAAATTTCTTCAGTCAAACAGGGTTTTGAAGATACATTGACACTAGCAATTGATTAACAAATCAATAAACTTGAATAATTATTGATATAAACAAGCCTGGCAGCTCTGTTTTGTTAACCACACAAAGAAAATAAATATAAATTTTGAATTAATTCCAGCTCCAAAATCCATTTATCTGGCAGATTGCCGTGTTGAAATGCCAAATTTTGGTAAATTTCTTCAATCAAACAGGGTTTTGAAGATGCATTGACACTTGCAATTGATTAACAAATCAATAAACTTGAATAATTATTGATATAACTAAGCCTGGCAGCTCTGTTTTGTTAACCACACTAAGAAAATAAATATAAATTTTGAATTAATTCTTAAGAATTATGAATATTTCCAGCTCCAAAATCCATTTATCAGGCAGATTGCCGTGTTGAAATGCCAAATTTTGATAAATTTTCTTCAGTCAAACAGGGTTTTGAAGATACATTGACACTTGCAATTGATTAACAAATCAATAATCTTGAATAATTATTGATATAAATAAGCTTGACAGCTCTGTTTTGTTAACCACACTAAGAAAATAAATATAAATTTAGAATTAATTCTTAAGAATTATGAATATTTCCAGCTCCAAAATCCATTTATCTGGCAGATTGCCGTGTTGAAATTCCAAATTTTGGTAAATTTCTTCAGTCAAACAGGGTTTTGAAGATACATTGACACTAGCAATTGATTAACAAATCAATAAACTTGAATAATTATTCATATAAAAAAGCCTGGCAGCTCTGTTTTGTTAACCACACTAAGAAAATAAATATAAATTTTGAATTAATTCCAGCTCCAAAATCCATTTATCTGTCAGATTGCCGTGTTGAAATGCCAAATTTTGGTAAATTTCTTTAGTCAAACGGGGTTTTCAAGATACATTGACACTAGCAATTGATTAACAAATCAATAAACTTGAATAATTATTGATATAAATAAGCTTGACAGCTCTGTTTTGTTAACCACACTAAGAAAATAAATATAAATTTAGAATTAATTCCTAAGAATTATGAATATTTCCAGCTCCAAAATCCATTTATCTGGCAGATTGCCGTGTTGAAATGCCAAATTTTGGTAAATTTCTTCAGTCAAACTTGGTTTTGAAGAAATATTGACAATAGCAATTGATTAACAAATCAATAAACTTGAATAATTATTGATATAAATAAGCTTGACAGCTCTGTTTTGTTAACCACACTAAGAAAATAAATATAAATTTAGAATTAATTCTTAAGAATTATGAATATTTCCAGCTCCAAAATCCATTTATCTGGCAGATTGCCGTGTTTAAATGCCAAATTTTGGTAAATTTCTACAGTCAAACTTGGTTTTGAAGAAATATTGACAATAGCAATTGATTAACAAATCAATAAACTTGAATAATTATTGATATAAATAAGCCTGGCAGCTCTGTTTTGTTAATCACACTAAGAAAATAAATGAAAATTTTGTATTAATTCCAGCTCCAAAATTCATTTATCTGGCAGATTGCCGTGTTGAAATGCCAAATTTTGGTAAATTTCTTCAGTCAAACAGGGTTTTGAAGATACATTGACACTAGCAATTGATTAACAAATCAATAAACTTGAATAATTATTGATATAAATAAGCCTGGCAGCTCTGTTTTGTTAACCACACTAAGAAAATAAATATAAATTTTGAATTAATTCCAGCTCCAAAATCCATTTATCTGGCAGATTGCCGTGTTGAAATGCCAAATTTTGGTAAATTTCTTCAATCAAACAGGGTTTTGAAGATGCATTGACACTTGCAATTGATTAACAAATCAATAAACTTGAATAATTATTGATATAACTAAGCCTGGCAGCTCTGTTTTGTTAACCACACTAAGAAAATAAATATAAATTTTGAATTAATTCCAGCTCCAAAATCCATTTATCTGTCAGATTGCCGTGTTGAAATGCCAAATTTTGGTAAATTTCTTCAGTCAAACTTGGTTTTGAAGAAATATTGACAATAGCAATTGATTAACAAATCAATAAACTTGAATAATTATTGATATAAATAAGCTTGACAGCTCTAATTTGTTAACCACACTAAGAAAATAAATATAAATTTAGAATTAATTCTTAAGAATTATGAATATTTCCAGCTCCAAAATCCATTTATCAGGCAGATTGCCGTGTTGAAATGCCAAATTTTTATAAATTTTCTTCAGTCAAACAGGGTTTTGAAGATACATTGACACTTGCAATTGATTAACAAATCTATAAACTTGAATAATTATTGATATAAATAAGCTTGACAGCTCTGTTTTGTTAACCACACTAAGAAAATAAATATAAATTTAGAATTAATTCTTAAGAATTATGAATATTTCCAGCTCCAAAATCCATTTATCTGGCAGATTGCCGTGTTGAAATGCCAAATTTTGGTAAATTTCTTCAGTCAAACAGGGTTTTGAAGATACATTGACACTAGCAATTGATTAACAAATCAATAAACTTGAATAATTATTCATATAAAAAAGCCTGGCAGCTCTGTTTTGTTAACCACACTAAGAAAATAAATATAAATTTTGAATTAATTCCAGCTCCAAAATCCATTTATCTGTCAGATTGCCTTGTTGAAATGCCAAATTTTGGTAAATTTCTTTAGTCAAACGGGGTTTTCAAGATACATTGACACTAGCAATTGATTAACAAATCAATAAACTTGAATAATTATTGATATAAATAAGCTTGACAGCTCTGTTTTGTTAACCACACTAAGAAAATAAATATAAATTTAGAATTAATTCCTAAGAATTATGAATATTTCCAGCTCCAAAATCCATTTATCTGGCAGATTGCCGTGTTGAAATGCCAAATTTTGGTAAATTTCTTCAGTCAAACTTGGTTTTGAAGAAATATTGACAATAGCAATTGATTAACAAATCAATAAACTTGAATAATTATTGATATAAATAAGCTTGACAGCTCTGTTTTGTTAACCACACTAAGAAAATAAATATAAATTTAGAATTAATTCTTAAGAATTATGAATATTTCCAGCTCCAAAATCCATTTATCTGGCAGATTGCCGTGTTGAAATGCCAAATTTTGGTAAATTTCTTCAGTCAAACAGGGTTTTGAAGATACATTGACACTAGCAATTGATTAACAAATCAATAAACTTGAATAATTATTCATATAAAAAAGCCTGGCAGCTCTGTTTTGTTAACCACACTAAGAAAATAAATATAAATTTTGAATTAATTCCAGCTCCAAAATCCATTTATCTGTCAGATTGCCGTGTTGAAATGCCAAATTTTGGTAAATTTCTTTAGTCAAACGGGGTTTTCAAGATACATTGACACTAGCAATTGATTAACAAATCAATAAACTTGAATAATTATTGATATAAATAAGCTTGACAGCTCTGTTTTGTTAACCACACTAAGAAAATAAATATAAATTTAGAATTAATTCCTAAGAATTATGAATATTTCCAGCTCCAAAATCCATTTATCTGGCAGATTGCCGTGTTGAAATGCCAAATTTTGGTAAATTTCTTCAGTCAAACTTGGTTTTGAAGAAATATTGACAATAGCAATTGATTAACAAATCAATAAACTTGAATAATTATTGATATAAATAAGCTTGACAGCTCTGTTTTGTTAACCACACTAAGAAAATAAATATAAATTTAGAATTAATTCTTAAGAATTATGAATATTTCCAGCTCCAAAATCCATTTATCTGGCAGATTGCCGTGTTTAAATGCCAAATTTTGGTAAATTTCTACAGTCAAACTTGGTTTTGAAGAAATATTGACAATAGCAATTGATTAACAAATCAATAAACTTGAATAATTATTGATATAAATAAGCCTGGCAGCTCTGTTTTGTTAATCACACTAAGAAAATAAATGAAAATTTTGTATTAATTCCAGCTCCAAAATTCATTTATCTGGCAGATTGCCGTGTTGAAATGCCAAATTTTGGTAAATTTCTTCAGTCAAACAGGGTTTTGAAGATACATTGACACTAGCAATTGATTAACAAATCAATAAACTTGAATAATTATTGATATAAATAAGCCTGGCAGCTCTGTTTTGTTAACCACACTAAGAAAATAAATATAAATTTTGAATTAATTCCAGCTCCAAAATCCATTTATCTGGCAGATTGCCGTGTTGAAATGCCAAATTTTGGTAAATTTCTTCAATCAAACAGGGTTTTGAAGATGCATTGACACTTGCAATTGATTAACAAATCAATAAACTTGAATAATTATTGATATAACTAAGCCTGGCAGCTCTGTTTTGTTAACCACACTAAGAAAATAAATATAAATTTTGAATTAATTCCAGCTCCAAAATCCATTTATCTGTCAGATTGCCGTGTTGAAATGCCAAATTTTGGTAAATTTCTTCAGTCAAACTTGGTTTTGAAGAAATATTGACAATAGCAATTGATTAACAAATCAATAAACTTGAATAATTATTGATATAAATAAGCTTGACAGCTCTAATTTGTTAACCACACTAAGAAAATAAATATAAATTTAGAATTAATTCTTAAGAATTATGAATATTTCCAGCTCCAAAATCCATTTATCAGGCAGATTGCCGTGTTGAAATGCCAAATTTTTATAAATTTTCTTCAGTCAAACAGGGTTTTGAAGATACATTGACACTTGCAATTGATTAACAAATCTATAAACTTGAATAATTATTGATATAAATAAGCTTGACAGCTCTGTTTTGTTAACCACACTAAGAAAATAAATATAAATTTAGAATTAATTCTTAAGAATTATGAATATTTCCAGCTCCAAAATCCATTTATCTGGCAGATTGCCGTGTTGAAATGCCAAATTTTGGTAAATTTCTTCAGTCAAACAGGGTTTTGAAGATACATTGACACTAGCAATTGATTAACAAATCAATAAACTTGAATAATTATTCATATAAAAAAGCCTGGCAGCTCTGTTTTGTTAACCACACTAAGAAAATAAATATAAATTTTGAATTAATTCCAGCTCCAAAATCCATTTATCTGTCAGATTGCCTTGTTGAAATGCCAAATTTTGGTAAATTTCTTTAGTCAAACGGGGTTTTCAAGATACATTGACACTAGCAATTGATTAACAAATCAATAAACTTGAATAATTATTGATATAAATAAGCTTGACAGCTCTGTTTTGTTAACCACACTAAGAAAATAAATATAAATTTAGAATTAATTCCTAAGAATTATGAATATTTCCAGCTCCAAAATCCATTTATCTGGCAGATTGCCGTGTTGAAATGCCAAATTTTGGTAAATTTCTTCAGTCAAACTTGGTTTTGAAGAAATATTGACAATAGCAATTGATTAACAAATCAATAAACTTGAATAATTATTGATATAAATAAGCTTGACAGCTCTGTTTTGTTAACCACACTAAGAAAATAAATATAAATTTAGAATTAATTCTTAAGAATTATGAATATTTCCAGCTCCAAAATCCATTTATCTGGCAGATTGCCGTGTTTAAATGCCAAATTTTGGTAAATTTCTACAGTCAAACTTGGTTTTGAAGAAATATTGACAATAGCAATTGATTAACAAATCAATAAACTTGAATAATTATTGATATAAATAAGCCTGGCAGCTCTGTTTTGTTAATCACACTAAGAAAATAAATGAAAATTTTGTATTAATTCCAGCTCCAAAATTCATTTATCTGGCAGATTGCCGTGTTGAAATGCCAAATTTTGGTAAATTTCTTCAGTCAAACAGGGTTTTGAAGATACATTGACACTAGCAATTGATTAACAAATCAATAAACTTGAATAATTATTGATATAAATAAGCCTGTCAGCTCTGTTTTGTTAACCACACTAAGAAAATAAATATAAATTTTGAATTAATTCCAGCTCCAAAATCCATTTATCTGGCAGATTGCCGTGTTGAAATGCCAAATTTTGGTAAATTTCTTCAATCAAACAGGGTTTTGAAGATGCATTGACACTTGCAATTGATTAACAAATCAATAAACTTGAATAATTATTGATATAAATAAGCTTGACAGCTCTAATTTGTTAACCACACTAAGAAAATAAATATAAATTTAGAATTAATTCTTAAGAATTATGAATATTTCCAGCTCCAAAATCCATTTATCAGGCAGATTGCCGTGTTGAAATGCCAAATTTTGATAAATTTTCTTCAGTCAAACAGGGTTTTGAAGATACATTGACACTTGCAATTGATTAACAAATCTATAAACTTGAATAATTATTGATATAAATAAGCTTGACAGCTCTGTTTTGTTAACCACACTAAGAAAATAAATATAAATTTAGAATTAATTCTTAAGAATTATGAATATTTCCAGCTCCAAAATCCATTTATCTGGCAGATTGCCGTGTTGAAATGCCAAATTTTGGTAAATTTCTTCAGTCAAACTTGGTTTTGAAGAAATATTGACAATAGCAATTGATTAACAAATCAATAAACTTGAATAATTATTGATATAAATAAGCTTGACAGCTCTGTTTTGTTAACCACACTAAGAAAATAAATATAAATTTAGAATTAATTCTTAAGAATTATGAATATTTCCAGCTCCAAAATCCATTTATCTGGCAGATTGCCGTGTTGAAATGCCAAATTTTGGTAAATTTCTTCAGTCAAACTTGGTTTTGAAGAAATATTGACAATAGCAATTGATTAACAAATCAATAAACTTGAATAATTATTGATATAAATAAGCCTGGCAGCTCTGTTTTGTTAACCACACTAAGAAAATAATTATAAATTTTTAATTAATTCCAGCTCCAAAATCCATTTATCTGGCAGATTGCCGTGTTGAAATGCCAAATTTTGGTAAATTTCTTCAATCAAACAGGGTTTTGAAGATGCATTGACACTTGCAATTGATTAACAAATCAATAAACTTGAATAATTATTGATATAACTAAGCCTGGCAGCTCTGTTTTGTTAATCACACTAAGAAAATAAATGAAAATTTTGTATTAATTCCAGCTCCAAAATTCATTTATCTGGCAGATTGCCGTGTTGAAATGCCAAATTTTGGTAAATTTCTTCAGTCAAACTTGGTTTTGAAGAAATATTGACAATAGCAATTGATTAACAAATCAATAAACTTGAATAATTATTGATATAAATAAGCTTGACAGCTCTGTTTTGTTAACCACACTAAGAAAATAAATATAAATTTAGAATTAATTCTTAAGAATTATGAATATTTCCAGCTCCAAAATCCATTTATCTGGCAGATTGCCGTGTTTAAATGCCAAATTTTGGTAAATTTCTACAGTCAAACTTGGTTTTGAAGAAATATTGACAATAGCAATTGATTAACAAATCAATAAACTTGAATAATTATTGATATAAATAAGCCTGGCAGCTCTGTTTTGTTAATCACACTAAGAAAATAAATGAAAATTTTGTATTAATTCCAGCTCCAAAATTCATTTATCTGGCAGATTGCCGTGTTGAAATGCCAAATTTTGGTAAATTTCTTCAGTCAAACAGGGTTTTGAAGATACATTAACACTAGCAATTGATTAACAAATCAATAAACTTGAATAATTATTGATATAAATAAGCCTGGCAGCTCTGTTTTGTTAACCACACTAAGAAAATAAATATAAATTTTGAATTAATTCCAGCTCCAAAATCCATTTATCTGGCAGATTGCCGTGTTGAAATGCCAAATTTTGGTAAATTTCTTCAATCAAACAGGGTTTTGAAGATGCATTGACACTTGCAATTGATTAACAAATCAATAAACTTGAATAATTATTGATATAACTAAGCCTGGCAGCTCTGTTTTGTTAACCACACTAAGAAAATAAATATAAATTTTGAATTAATTCCAGCTCCAAAATCCATTTATCTGTCAGATTGCCGTGTTGAAATGCCAAATTTTGGTAAATTTCTTCAGTCAAACTTGGTTTTGAAGAAATATTGACAATAGCAATTGATTAACAAATCAATAAACTTGAATAATTATTGATATAAATAAGCTTGACAGCTCTGTTTTGTTAACCACACTAAGAAAATAAATATAAATTTAGAATTAATTCTTAAGAATTATGAATATTTCCAGCTCCAAAATCCTGTTATCTGGCAGATTGCCGTGTTGAAATGCCAAATTTTGGTAAATTTCTTCAGTCAAACTTGGTTTTGAAGAAATATTGACAATAGCAATTGATTAACAAATCAATAAACTTGAATAATTATTGATATAAATAAGCCTGGCAGCTCTGTTTTGTTAACCACACTAAGAAAATAAATATAAATTTTTAATTAATTCCAGCTCCAAAATTCATTTATCTGGCAGATTGCCGTGTTGAAATGCCAAATTTTGGTAAATTTCTTCAGTCAAACTTGGTTTTGAAGAAATATTGACAATAGCAATTGATTAACAAATCAATAAACTTGAATAATTATTGATATAAATAAGCTTGACAGCTCTGTTTTGTTAACCACACTAAGAAAATAAATATAAATTTAGAATTAATTCTTAAGAATTATGAATATTTCCAGCTCCAAAATCCATTTATAAGGCAGATTGCCGTGTTGAAATGCCAAATTTTGATAAATTTTCTTCAGTCAAACAGGGTTTTGAAGATACATTGACACTTGCAATTGATTAACAAATCAATAAACTTGATTAATTATTGATATAAATAAGCCTGGCAGCTCTGTTTTGTTAATCACACTAAGAAAATAAATGAAAATTTTGTATTAATTCCAGCTCCAAAATTCATTTATCTGGCAGATTGCCGTGTTGAAATCCAAATTTTGGTAAATTTCTTCAGTCAAACTTGGTTTTGAAGAAATATTGACAATAGCAATTGATTAACAAATCAATAAACTTGAATAATTATTGATATAAATAAGCTTGACAGCTCTGTTTTGTTAACCACACTAAGAAAATAAATATAAATTTAGAATTAATTCTTAAGAATTATGAATATTTCCAGCTCCAAAATCCATTTATGTGGCAGATTGCCGTGTTGAAATGCCAAATTTTGGTAAATTTCTTCAGTCAAACTTGGTTTTGAAGAAATTTTGACAATAGCAATTGATTAACAAATCAATAAACTTGAATAATTATTGATATAAATAAGCCTGGCAGCTCTGTTTTGTTAATCACACTAAGAAAATAAATATAAATTTTGAATTAATTCCAGCTCCAAAATCCATTTATCTGTCAGATTGCCGTGTTGAAATGCCAAATTTTGGTAAATTTCTTCAGTCAAACTTGGTTTTGAAGACATATTGACACTAGCAATTGATTAACAAATCAATAAACTTGAATAATTATTGATATAAATAAGCCTGGCAGCTGTGTTTTGTTAATCACACTAAGAAAATAAATGAAAATTTTGTATTAATTCCAGCTCCAAAATTTATTTATCTGGCAGATTGCCGTGTTGAAATGCCAAATTTTGGTAAATTTCTTCAGTCAAACTTGGTTTTGAAGAAATATTGACAATAGCAATTGATTAACAAATCAATAAACTTGAATAATTATTGATATAAATAAGCTTGACAGCTCTGTTTTGTTAACCACACTAAGAAAATAAATATAAATTTAGAATTAATTCTTAAGAATTATGAATATTTCCAGCTCCAAAATCCATTTATCTGGCAGATTGCCGTGTTTAAATGCCAAATTTTGGTAAATTTCTACAGTCAAACTTGGTTTTGAAGAAATATTGACTATAGCAATTGATTAACAAATCAATAAACTTGAATAATTATTGATATAAATAAGCCTGGCAGCTCTGTTTTGTTAATCACACTAAGAAAATAAATGAAAATTTTGTATTAATTCCAGCTCCAAAATTCATTTATCTGGCAGATTGCCGTGTTGAAATGCCAAATTTTGGTAAATTTCTTCAGTCAAACAGGGTTTTGAAGATACATTGACACTAGCAATTGATTAACAAATCAATAAACTTGAATAATTATTGATATAAATAAGCCTGGCAGCTCTGTTTTGTTAACCACACTAAGAAAATAAATATAAATTTAGAATTAATTCTTAAGAATTATGAATATTTCCAGCTCCAAAATCCATTTATCTGGCAGATTGCCGTGTTGAAATGCCAAATTTTGGTAAATTTCTTCAGTCAAACTTGGTTTTGAAGAAATATTGACAATAGCAATTGATTAACAAATCAATAAACTTGAATAATTATTGATATAAATAAGCTTGACAGCTCTGTTTTGTTAACCACACTAAGAAAATAAATATAAATTTAGAATTAATTCTTAAGAATTATGAATATTTCCAGCTCCAAAATCCATTTATCAGGCAGATTGCCGTGTTGAAATGCCAAATTTTGATAAATTTTCTTCAGTCAAACAGGGTTTTGAAGATACATTGACACTTGCAATTGATTAACAAATCTATAAACTTGAATAATTATTGATATAAATAAGCTTGACAGCTCTGTTTTGTTAACCACACTAAGAAAATAAATATAAATTTAGAATTAATTCTTAAGAATTATGAATATTTCCAGCTCCAAAATCCATTTATCTGGCAGATTGCCGTGTTGAAATGCCAAATTTTGGTAAATTTCTTCAGTCAAACTTGGTTTTGAAGAAATATTGACAATAGCAATTGATTAACAAATCAATAAACTTGTATAATTATTGATATAAATAAGCTTGACAGCTCTGTTTTGTTAACCACACTAAGAAAATAAATATAAATTTAGAATTAATTCTTAAGAATTATGAATATTTCCAGCTCCAAAATCCATTTATCTGGCAGATTGCCGTGTTGAAATGCCAAATTTTGGTAAATTTCTTCAGTCAAACTTGGTTTTGAAGAAATATTGACAATAGCAATTGATTAACAAATCAATAAACTTGAATAATTATTGATATAAATAAGCCTGGCAGCTCTGTTTTGTTAATCACACTAAGAAAATAAATGAAAATTTTGTATTAATTCCAGCTCCAAAATTCATTTATCTGGCAGATTGCCGTGTTGAAATGCCAAATTTTGGTAAATTTCTTCAGTCAAACAGGGTTTTGAAGATACATTGACACTAGCAATTGATTAACAAATCAATAAACTTGAATAATTATTCATATAAAAAAGCCTGGCAGCTCTGTTTTGTTAACCACACTAAGAAAATAAATATAAATTTTGAATTAATTCCAGCTCCAAAATCCATTTATCTGTCAGATTGCCGTGTTGAAATGCCAAATTTTGGTAAATTTCTTTAGTCAAACGGGGTTTTCAAGATACATTGACACTAGCAATTAATTAACAAATCAATAAACTTGAATAATTATTGATATAAATAAGCTTGACAGCTCTGTTTTGTTAACCACACTAAGAAAATAAATATAAATTTAGAATTAATTCCTAAGAATTATGAATATTTCCAGCTCCAAAATCCATTTATCTGGCAGATTGCCGTGTTGAAATGCCAAATTTTGGTAAATTTCTTCAGTCAAACTTGGTTTTGAAGAAATATTGACAATAGCAATTGATTAACAAATCAATAAACTTGAATAATTATTGATATAAATAAGCTTGACAGCTCTGTTTTGTTAACCACACTAAGAAAATAAATATAAATTTAGAATTAATTCTTAAGAATTATGAATATTTCCAGCTCCAAAATCCATTTATCTGGCAGATTGCCGTGTTTAAATGCCAAATTTTGGTAAATTTCTACAGTCAAACTTGGTTTTGAAGAAATATTGACAATAGCAATTGATTAACAAATCAATAAACTTGAATAATTATTGATATAAATAAGCCTGGCAGCTCTGTTTTGTTAATCACACTAAGAAAATAAATGAAAATTTTGTATTAATTCCAGCTCCAAAATTCATTTATCTGGCAGATTGCCGTGTTGAAATGCCAAATTTTGGTAAATTTCTTCAGTCAAACAGGGTTTTGAAGATACATTGACACTAGCAATTGATTAACAAATCAATAAACTTGAATAATTATTGATATAAATAAGCCTGGCAGCTCTGTTTTGTTAACCACACTAAGAAAATAAATATAAATTTTGAATTAATTCCAGCTCCAAAATCCATTTATCTGGCAGATTGCCGTGTTGAAATGCCAAATTTTGGTAAATTTCTTCAATCAAACAGGGTTTTGAAGATGCATTGACACTTGCAATTGATTAACAAATCAATAAACTTGAATAATTATTGATATAAATAAGCTTGACAGCTCTGTTTTGTTAACCACACTAAGAAAATAAATATAAATTTAGAATTAATTCTTAAGAATTATGAATATTTACAGCTCCAAAATCCATTTATCAGGCAGATTGCCGTGTTGAAATGCCAAATTTTGGTAAATTTCTACAGTCAAACTTGGTTTTGAAGAAATATTGACAATAGCAATTGATTAACAAATCAATAAACTTGAATAATTATTGATATAAATAAGCCTGGCAGCTCTGTTTTGTTAATCACACTAAGAAAATAAATGAAAATTTTGTATTAATTCCAGCTCCAAAATTCATTTATCTGGCAGATTGCCGTGTTGAAATGCCAAATTTTGGTAAATTTCTTCAGTCAAACAGGGTTTTGAAGATACATTGACACTAGCAATTGATTAACAAATCAATAAACTTGAATAATTATTGATATAAATAAGCCTGGCAGCTCTGTTTTGTTAACCACACTAAGAAAATAAATATAAATTTTGAATTAATTCCAGCTCCAAAATCCATTTATCTGTCAGATTGCCGTGTTGAAATGCCAAATTTTGGTAAATTTCTTCAGTCAAACTTGGTTTTGAAGAAATATTGACAATAGCAATTGATTAACAAATCAATAAACTTGAATAATTATTGATATAAATAAGCTTGACAGCTCTAATTTGTTAACCACACTAAGAAAATAAATATAAATTTAGAATTAATTCTTAAGAATTATGAATATTTCCAGCTCCAAAATCCATTTATCAGGCAGATTGCCGTGTTGAAATGCCAAATTTTGATAAATTTTCTTCAGTCAAACAGGGTTTTGAAGATACATTGACACTTGCAATTGATTAACAAATCTATAAACTTGAATAATTATTGATATAAATAAGCCTGGCAGCTCTGTTTTGTTAACCACACTAAGAAAATAAATATAAATTTTGAATTAATTCCAGCTCCAAAATCCATTTATCTGTCAGATTGCCGTGTTGAAATGCCAAATTTTGGTAAATTTCTTCAGTCAAACTTGGTTTTGAAGAAATATTGACAATAGCAATTGATTAACAAATCAATAAACTTGAATAATTATTGATATAAATAAGCTTGACAGCTCTAATTTGTTAACCACACTAAGAAAATAAATATAAATTTAGAATTAATTCTTAAGAATTATGAATATTTCCAGCTCCAAAATCCATTTATCAGGCAGATTGCCGTGTTGAAATGCCAAATTTTGGTAAATTTCTTCAGTCAAACTTGGTTTTGAAGAAATATTGACAATAGCAATTGATTAACAAATCAATAAACTTGAATAATTATTGATATAAATAAGCTTGACAGCTCTGTTTTGTTAACCACACTAAGAAAATAAATATAAATTTAGAATTAATTCTTAAGAATTATGAATATTTCCAGCTCCAAAATCCTGTTATCTGGCAGATTGCCGTGTTGAAATGCCAAATTTTGGTAAATTTCTTCAGTCAAACTTGGTTTTGAAGACATATTGACACTAGCAATTGATTAACAAATCAATAAACTTGAATAATTATTGATATAAATAAGCCTGGCAGCTCTGTTTTGTTAATCACACTAAGAAAATAAATGAAAATTTTGTATTAATTCCAGCTCCAAAATTTATTTATCTGGCAGATTGCCGTGTTGAAATGCCAAATTTTGGTAAATTTCTTCAGTCAAACTTGGTTTTGAAGAAATATTGACAATAGCAATTGATTAACAAATCAATAAACTTGAATAATTATTGATATAAATAAGCTTGACAGCTCTGTTTTGTTAACCACACTAAGAAAATAAATATAAATTTAGAATTAATTCTTAAGAATTATGAATATTTCCAGCTCCAAAATCCATTTATCTGGCAGATTGCCGTGTTTAAATGCCAAATTTTGGTAAATTTCTACAGTCAAACTTGGTTTTGAAGAAATATTGACAATAGCAATTGATTAACAAATCAATAAACTTGAATAATTATTGATATAAATAAGCCTGGTAGCTCTGTTTTGTTAACCACACTAAGAAAATAAATATAAATTTTGAATTAATTCCAGCTCCAAAATCCATTTATCTGTCAGATTGCCGTGTTGAAATGCCAAATTTTGGTAAATTTCTTCAGTCAAACTTGGTTTTGAAGACATATTGACACTAGCAATTGATTAACAAATCAATAAACTTGAATAATTATTGATATAAATAAGCCTGGCAGCTCTGTTTTGTTAATCACACTAAGAAAATAAATGAAAATTTTGTATTAATTCCAGCTCCAAAATTCATTTATCTGGCAGATTGCCGTGTTGAAATGCCAAATTTTGGTAAATTTCTTCAGTCAAACAGGGTTTTGAAGATACATTGACACTAGCAATTGATTAACAAATCAATAAACTTGAATAATTATTGATATAAATAAGCCTGGCAGCTCTGTTTTGTTAACCACACTAAGAAAATAAATATAAATTTTGAATTAATTCCAGCTCCAAAATCCATTTATCTGGCAGATTGCCGTGTTGAAATGCCAAATTTTGGTAAATTTCTTCAATCAAACAGGGTTTTGAAGATGCATTGACACTTGCAATTGATTAACAAATCAATAAACTTGAATAATTATTGATATAACTAAGCCTGGCAGCTCTGTTTTGTTAACCACACTAAGAAAATAAATATAAATTTTGAATTAATTCCAGCTCCAAAATCCATTTATCTGTCAGATTGCCGTGTTGAAATGCCAAATTTTTGTAAATTTCTTCAGTCAAACTTGGTTTTGAAGAGATATTGACACTAGCAATTGATTAACAAATCAATAAACTTGAATAATTATTGATATAAATAAGCTTGGCAGCTCTGTTTTGTTAACCACACTAAGAAAATAAATATAAATTTAGAATTAATTCTTAAGAATTATGAATATTTCCAGCTCCAAAATCCATTTATCTGGCAGATTGCCGTGTTGAAATGCCAAATTTTGGTAAATTTCTTCAGTCAAACTTGGTTTTGAAGAAATATTGACAATAGCAATTGATTAACAAATCAATAAACTTGAATAATTATTGATATAAATAAGCTTGACAGCTCTGTTTTGTTAACCACACTAAGAAAATAAATATAAATTTAGAATTAATTCTTAAGAATTATGAATATTTCCAGCTCCAAAATCCATTTATCTGGCAGATTGCCGTGTTGAAATGCCAAATTTTGGTAAATTTCTTCAGTCAGACTTGGTTTTGAAGAAATATTGACAATAGCAATTGATTAACAAATCAATAAACTTGAATAATTATTGATATAAATAAGCTTGACAGCTCTGTTTTGTTAACCACACTAAGAAAATAAATATAAATTTAGAATTAATTCTTAAGAATTATGAATATTTCCAGCTCCAAAATCCATTTATCTGGCAGATTGCCGTGTTGAAATGCCAAATTTTGGTAAATTTCTTCAGTCAAACTTGGTTTTGAAGAAATATTGACAATAGCAATTGATTAACAAATCAATAAACTTGAATAATTATTGATATAAATAAGCCTGGCAGCTCTGTTTTGTTAATCACACTAAGAAAATAAATGAAAATTTTGTATTAATTCCAGCTCCAAAATTCATTTATCTGACAGATTGCCGTGTTGAAATGCCAAATTTTGGTAAATTTCTTCAGTCAAACAGGGTTTTGAAGATACATTGACACTAGCAATTGATTAACAAATCAATAAACTTGAATAATTATTCATATAAAAAAGCCTGGCAGCTCTGTTTTGTTAACCACACTAAGAAAATAAATATAAATTTTGAATTAATTCCAGCTCCAAAATCCATTTATCTGTCAGATTGCCGTGTTGAAATGCCAAATTTTGGTAAATTTCTTTAGTCAAACGGGGTTTTCAAGATACATTGACACTAGCAATTGATTAACAAATCAATAAACTTGAATAATTATTGATATAAATAAGCTTGACAGCTCTGTTTTGTTAACCACACTAAGAAAATAAATATAAATTTAGAATTAATTCCTAAGAATTATGAATATTTCCAGCTCCAAAATCCATTTATCTGGCAGATTGCCGTGTTGAAATGCCAAATTTTGGTAAATTTCTTCAGTCAAACTTGGTTTTGAAGAAATATTGACAATAGCAATTGATTAACAAATCAATAAACTTGAATAATTATTGATATAAATAAGCTTGACAGCTCTGTTTTGTTAACCACACTAAGAAAATAAATATAAATTTAGAATTAATTCTTAAGAATTACGAATATTTCCAGCTCCAAAATCCATTTATCTGGCAGATTGCCGTGTTTAAATGCCAAATTTTGGTAAATTTCTACAGTCAAACTTGGTTTTGAAGAAATATTGACAATAGCAATTGATTAACAAATCAATAAACTTGAATAATTATTGATATAAATAAGCCTGGCAGCTCTGTTTTGTTAATCACACTAAGAAAATAAATGAAAATTTTGTATTAATTCCAGCTCCAAAATTCATTTATCTGGCAGATTGCCGTGTTGAAATGCCAAATTTTGGTAAATTTCTTCAGTCAAACAGGGTTTTGAAGATACATTGACACTAGCAATTGATTAACAAATCAATAAACTTGAATAATTATTGATATAAATAAGCCTGGCAGCTCTGTTTTGTTAACCACACTAAGAAAATAAATATAAATTTTGAATTAATTCCAGCTCCAAAATCCATTTATCTGGCAGATTGCTGTGTTGAAATGCCAAATTTTGGTAAATTTCTTCAATCAAACAGGGTTTTGAAGATGCATTGACACTTGCAATTGATTAACAAATCAATAAACTTGAATAATTATTGATATAAATAAGCTTGACAGCTCTGTTTTGTTAACCACACTAAGAAAATAAATATAAATTTAGAATTAATTCCTAAGAATTATGAATATTTCCAGCTCCAAAATCCATTTATCTGGCAGATTGCCGTGTTGAAATGCCAAATTTTGGTAAATTTCTTCAGTCAAACTTGGTTTTGAAGAAATATTGACAATAGCAATTGATTAACAAATCAATAAACTTGAATAATTATTGAAATAAATAAGCTTGACAGCTCTGTTTTGTTAACCACACTAAGAAAATTAATATAAATTTAGAATTAATTCTTAAGAATTATGAATATTTCCAGCTCCAAAATCCATTTATCTGGCAGATTGCCGTGTTTAAATGCCAAATTTTGGTAAATTTCTACAGTCAAACTTGGTTTTGAAGAAATATTGACAATAGCAATTGATTAACAAATCAATAAACTTGAATAATTATTGATATAAATAAGCCTGGCAGCTCTGTTTTGTTAATCACACTAAGAAAATAAATGAAAATTTTGTATTAATTCCAGCTCCAAAATTCATTTATCTGGCAGATTGCCGTGTTGAAATGCCAAATTTTGGTAAATTTCTTCAGTCAAACAGGGTTTTGAAGATACATTGACACTAGCAATTGATTAACAAATCAATAAACTTGAATAATTATTGATATAAATAAGCCTGGCAGCTCTGTTTTGTTAACCACACTAAGAAAATAAATATAAATTTTGAATTAATTCCAGCTCCAAAATCCATTTATCTGGCAGATTGCCGTGTTGAAATGCCAAATTTTGGTAAATTTCTTCAATCAAACAGGGTTTTGAAGATGCATTGACACTTGCAATTGATTAACAAATCAATAAACTTGAATAATTATTGATATAACTAAGCCTGGCAGCTCTGTTTTGTTAACCACACTAAGAAAATAAATATAAATTTTGAATTAATTCCTAAGAATTATGAATATTTCCAGCTCCAAAATCCATTTATCTGGCAGATTGCCGTGTTGAAATGCCAAATTTTGGTAAATTTCTTCAGTCAAACTTGGTTTTGAAGAAATATTGACAATAGCAATTGATTAACAAATCAATAAACTTGAATAATTATTGAAATAAATAAGCTTGACAGCTCTGTTTTGTTAACCACACTAAGAAAATTAATATAAATTTAGAATTAATTCTTAAGAATTATGAATATTTCCAGCTCCAAAATCCATTTATCTGGCAGATTGCCGTGTTTAAATGCCAAATTTTGGTAAATTTCTACAGTCAAACTTGGTTTTGAAGAAATATTGACAATAGCAATTGATTAACAAATCAATAAACTTGAATAATTATTGATATAAATAAGCCTGGCAGCTCTGTTTTGTTAATCACACTAAGAAAATAAATGAAAATTTTGTATTAATTCCAGCTCCAAAATTCATTTATCTGGCAGATTGCCGTGTTGAAATGCCAAATTTTGGTAAATTTCTTCAGTCAAACAGGGTTTTGAAGATACATTGACACTAGCAATTGATTAACAAATCAATAAACTTGAATAATTATTGATATAAATAAGCCTGGCAGCTCTGTTTTGTTAACCACACTAAGAAAATAAATATAAATTTTGAATTAATTCCAGCTCCAAAATCCATTTATCTGGCAGATTGCCGTGTTGAAATGCCAAATTTTGGTAAATTTCTTCAATCAAACAGGGTTTTGAAGATGCATTGACACTTGCAATTGATTAACAAATCAATAAACTTGAATAATTATTGATATAACTAAGCCTGGCAGCTCTGTTTTGTTAACCACACTAAGAAAATAAATATAAATTTTGAATTAATTCCAGCTCCAAAATCCATTTATCTGTCAGATTGCCGTGTTGAAATGCCAAATTTTGGTAAATTTCTTCAGTCAAACTTGGTTTTGAAGACATATTGACACTAGCAATTGATTAACAAATCAATAAACTTGAATAATTATTGATATAAATAAGCTTGACAGCTCTGTTTTGTTAACCACACTAAGAAAATAAATATAAATTTAGAATTAATTCTTAAGAATTATGAATATTTCCAGCTCCAAAATCCATTTATCTGGCAGATTGCCGTGTTGAAATGCCAAATTTTGGTAAATTTCTTCAGTCAAACTTGGTTTTGAAGAAATATTGACAATTGCAATTGATTAACAAATCAATAAACTTGAATAATTATTGATATAAATTAGCCTGGCAGCTCTGTTTTGTTAACCACACTAAGAAAATAAATATAAATTTTGAATTAATTCCAGCTCCAAAATCCATTTATCTGTCAGATTGCCGTGTTGAAATGCCAAATTTTGGTAAATTTCTTCAGTCAAACTTGGTTTTGAAGACATATTGACACTAGCAATTGATTAACAAATCAATAAACTTGAATAATTATTGATATAAATAAGCTTGACAGCTCTGTTTTGTTAACCACACTAAGAAAATAAATATAAATTTAGAATTAATTCTTAAGAATTATGAATATTTCCAGCTCCAAAATCCATTTATCTGGCAGATTGCCGTGTTGAAATGCCAAATTTTGGTAAATTTCTTCAGTCAAACTTGGTTTTGAAGAAATATTGACAATTGCAATTGATTAACAAATCAATAAACTTGAATAATTATTGATATAAATAAGCTTGACAGCTCTGTTTTGTTAACCACACTAAGAAAATAAATATAAATTTAGAATTAATTCTTAAGAATTATGAATATTTCCAGCTCCAAAATCCATTTATCAGGCAGATTGCCGTGTTGAAATGCCAAATTTTGATAAATTTTCTTCAGTCAAACAGGGTTTTGAAGAAATATTGACAATAGCAATTGATTAACAAATCAATAAACTTGAATAATTATTGATATAAATAAGCTTGACAGCTCTGTTTTGTTAACCACACTAAGAAAATAAATATAAATTTAGAATTAATTCTTAAGAATTATGAATATTTCCAGCTCCAAAATCCATTTATCTGGCAGATTGCCGTGTTGAAATGCCAAATTTTGGTAAATTTCTTCAGTCAAACTTGGTTTTGAAGAAATATTGACAATAGCAATTGATTAACAAATCAATAAACTTGAATAATTATTGATATAAATAAGCCTGGCAGCTCTGTTTTGTTAATCACACTAAGAAAATAAATGAAAATTTTGTATTAATTCCAGCTCCAAAATTCATTTATCTGGCAGATTGCCGTGTTGAAATGCCAAATTTTGGTAAATTTCTTCAGTCAAACAGGGTTTTGAAGATACATTGACACTAGCAATTGATTAACAAATCAATAAACTTGAATAATTATTCATATAAAAAAGCCTGGCAGCTCTGTTTTGTTAACCACACTAAGAAAATAAATATAAATTTTGAATTAATTCCAGCTCCAAAATCCATTTATCTGTCAGATTGCCGTGTTGAAATGCCAAATTTTGGTAAATTTCTTTAGTCAAACGGGGTTTTCAAGATACATTGACACTAGCAATTGATTAACAAATCAATAAACTTGAATAATTATTGATATAAATAAGCTTGACAGCTCTGTTTTGTTAACCACACTAAGAAAATAAATATAAATTTAGAATTAATTCCTAAGAATTATGAATATTTCCAGCTCCAAAATCCATTTATCTGGCAGATTGCCGTGTTGAAATGCCAAATTTTGGTAAATTTCTTCAGTCAAACTTGGTTTTGAAGAAATATTGACAATAGCAATTGATTAACAAATCAATAAACTTGAATAATTATTGATATAAATAAGCTTGACAGCTCTGTTTTGTTAACCACACTAAAAAAAATAAATATAAATTTAGAATTAATTCTTAAGAATTATGAATATTTCCAGCTCCAAAATCCATTTATCTGGCAGATTGCCGTGTTTAAATGCCAAATTTTGGTAAATTTCTACAGTCAAACTTGGTTTTGAAGAAATATTGACAATAGCAATTGATTAACAAATCAATAAACTTGAATAATTATTGATATAAATAAGCCTGGCAGCTCTGTTTTGTTAATCACACTAAGAAAATAAATGAAAATTTTGTATTAATTCCAGCTCCAAAATTCATTTATCTGGCAGATTGCCGTGTTGAAATGCCAAATTTTGGTAAATTTCTTCAGTCAAACAGGGTTTTGAAGATACATTGACACTAGCAATTGATTAACAAATCAATAAACTTGAATAATTATTGATATAAATAAGCCTGGTAGCTCTGTTTTGTTAACCACACTAAGAAAATAAATATAAATTTTGAATTAATTCCAGCTCCAAAATCCATTTATCTGTCAGATTGCCGTGTTGAAATGCCAAATTTTGGTAAATTTCTTCAGTCAAACTTGGTTTTGAAGACATATTGACACTAGCAATTGATTAACAAATCAATAAACTTGAATAATTATTGATATAAATAAGCTTGACAGCTCTGTTTTGTTAACCACACTAAGAAAATAAATATAAATTTAGAATTAATTCTTAAGAATTATGAATATTTCCAGCTCCAAAATCCATTTATCAGGCAGATTGCCGTGTTGAAATGCCAAATTTTGATAAATTTTCTTCAGTCAAACAGGGTTTTGAAGATACATTGACACTTGCAATTGATTAACAAATCTATAAACTTGAATAATTATTGATATAAATAAGCTTGACAGCTCTGTTTTGTTAACCACACTAAGAAAATAAATATAAATTTAGAATTAATTCTTAAGAATTATGAATATTTCCAGCTCCAAAATCCATTTATCTGGCAGATTGCCGTGTTGAAATGCCAAATTTTGGTAAATTTCTTCAGTCAAACTTGGTTTTGAAGAAATATTGGCAATAGCAATTGATTAACAAATCAATAAACTTGAATAATTATTGATATAAATAAGCTTGACAGCTCTGTTTTGTTAACCACACTAAGAAAATAAATATAAATTTAGAATTAATTCTTAAGAATTATGAATATTTCCATCTCCAAAATCCATTTATCTGGCAGATTGCCGTGTTGAAATGCCAAATTTTGGTAAATTTCTTCAGTCAAACTTGGTTTTGAAGAAATATTGACAATAGCAATTGATTAACAAATCAATAAACTTGAATAATTATTGATATAAATAAGCCTGGAAGCTCTGTTTTGTTAACCACACTAAGAAAATAATTATAAATTTTTAATTAATTCCAGCTCCAAAATCCATTTATCTGGCAGATTGCCGTGTTGAAATGCCAAATTTTGGTAAATTTCTTCAATCAAACAGGGTTTTGAAGATGCATTGACACTTGCAATTGATTAACAAATCAATAAACTTGAATAATTATTGATATAACTAAGCCTGGCAGCTCTGTTTTGTTAATCACACTAAGAAAATAAATGAAAATTTTGTATTAATTCCAGCTCCAAAATTCATTTATCTGGCAGATTGCCGTGTTGAAATGCCAAATTTTGGTAAATTTCTTCAGTCAAACTTGGTTTTGAAGAAATATTGACAATAGCAATTGATTAACAAATCAATAAACTTGAATAATTATTGATATAAATAAGCTTGACAGCTCTGTTTTGTTAACCACACTAAGAAAATAAATATAAATTTAGAATTAATTCTTAAGAATTATGAATATTTCCAGCTCCAAAATCCATTTATCTGGCAGATTGCCGTGTTGAAATGCCAAATTTTGGTAAATTTCTTCAGTCAAACTTGGTTTTGAAGAAATATTGACAATAGCAATTGATTAACAAATCAATAAACTTGAATAATTATTGATATAAATAAGCCTGGCAGCTCTGTTTAGTTAACCACACTAAGAAAATAAATATAAATTTTTAATTAATTCCAGCTCCAAAATCCATTTATCTGGCAGATTGCCGTGTTGAAATGCCAAATTTTGGTAAATTTCTTCAATCAAACAGGGTTTTGAAGATGCATTGACACTTGCAATTGATTAACAAATCAATAAACTTGAATAATTATTGATATAACTAAGCCTGGCAGCTCTGTTTTGTTAACCACACTAAGAAAATAAATATAAATTTTGAATTAATTCCAGCTCCAAAATCCATTTATCTGTCAGATTGCCGTGTTGAAATGCCAAATTTTGGTAAATTTCTTCAGTCAAACTTGGTTTTGAAGACATATTGACACTAGCAATTGATTAACAAATCAATAAACTTGAATAATTATTGATATAAATAAGCTTGGCAGCTCTGTTTTGTTAACCACACTAAGAAAATAAATATAAATTTTAAATTAATTCTTAAGAATTATGAATATTTCCAGCTCCAAAATCCATTTATAAGGCAGATTGCCGTGTTGAAATGCCAAATTTTGATAAATTTTCTTCAGTCAAACAGGGTTTTGAAGATACATTGACACTTGCAATTGATTAACAAATCAATAAACTTGATTAATTATTGATATAAATAAGCCTGGCAGCTCTGTTTTGTTAACTACACTAAGAAAATAAATATAAATTTAGAATTAATTCTTAAGAATAATGAATATTTCCAGCTCCAAAATCCATTTATCTGGCAGATTGCCGTGTTGAAATGCCAAATTTTGGTAAATTTCTTCAGTCAAACTTGGTTTTGAAGAAATATTGACAATAGCAATTGATTAACAAATCAATAAACTTGAATAATTATTGATATAAATAAGCTTGACAGCTCTGTTTTGTTAACCACACTAAGAAAATAAATATAAATTTAGAATTAATTCTTAAGAATTATGAATATTTCCAGCTCCAAAATCCATTTATCTGGCAGATTGCCGTGTTGAAATGCCAAATTTTGGTAAATTTCTTCAGTCAAACTTGGTTTTGAAGAAATATTGACAATAGCAATTGATTAACAAATCAATAAACTTGAATAATTATTGATATAAATAAGCCTGGAAGCTCTGTTTTGTTAACCACACTAAGAAAATAATTATAAATTTTTAATTAATTCCAGCTCCAAAATCCATTTATCTGGCAGATTGCCGTGTTGAAATGCCAAATTTTGGTAAATTTCTTCAATCAAACAGGGTTTTGAAGATGCATTGACACTTGCAATTGATTAACAAATCAATAAACTTGAATAATTATTGATATAACTAAGCCTGGCAGCTCTGTTTTGTTAATCACACTAAGAAAATAAATGAAAATTTTGTATTAATTCCAGCTCCAAAATTCATTTATCTGGCAGATTGCCGTGTTGAAATGCCAAATTTTGGTAAATTTCTTCAGTCAAACTTGGTTTTGAAGAAATATTGACAATAGCAATTGATTAACAAATCAATAAACTTGAATAATTATTGATATAAATAAGCTTGACAGCTCTGTTTTGTTAACCACACTAAGAAAATAAATATAAATTTAGAATTAATTCTTAAGAATTATGAATATTTCCAGCTCCAAAATCCATTTATCTGGCAGATTGCCGTGTTGAAATGCCAAATTTTGGTAAATTTCTTCAGTCAAACTTGGTTTTGAAGAAATATTGACAATAGCAATTGATTAACAAATCAATAAACTTGAATAATTATTGATATAAATAAGCCTGGCAGCTCTGTTTAGTTAACCACACTAAGAAAATAAATATAAATTTTTAATTAATTCCAGCTCCAAAATCCATTTATCTGGCAGATTGCCGTGTTGAAATGCCAAATTTTGGTAAATTTCTTCAATCAAACAGGGTTTTGAAGATGCATTGACACTTGCAATTGATTAACAAATCAATAAACTTGAATAATTATTGATATAACTAAGCCTGGCAGCTCTGTTTTGTTAACCACACTAAGAAAATAAATATAAATTTTGAATTAATTCCAGCTCCAAAATCCATTTATCTGTCAGATTGCCGTGTTGAAATGCCAAATTTTGGTAAATTTCTTCAGTCAAACTTGGTTTTGAAGACATATTGACACTAGCAATTGATTAACAAATCAATAAACTTGAATAATTATTGATATAAATAAGCTTGGCAGCTCTGTTTTGTTAACCACACTAAGAAAATAAATATAAATTTTAAATTAATTCTTAAGAATTATGAATATTTCCAGCTCCAAAATCCATTTATAAGGCAGATTGCCGTGTTGAAATGCCAAATTTTGATAAATTTTCTTCAGTCAAACAGGGTTTTGAAGATACATTGACACTTGCAATTGATTAACAAATCAATAAACTTGATTAATTATTGATATAAATAAGCCTGGCAGCTCTGTTTTGTTAACTACACTAAGAAAATAAATATAAATTTTGAATTAATTCCAGCTCCGAAATCCTTTATCTGGCAGATTGCCGTGTTGAAATTCCAAATTTTGGTAAATTTCTTCAGTCAAACAGGGTTTTGAAGATACATTGACAATAGCAATTGATTAACAAATCAATAAACTTGAATAATTATTGATATAAATAAGCTTGACAGCTCTGTTTTGTTAACCACACTAAGAAAATAAATATAAATTTAGAATTAATTCTTAAGAATTATGAATATTTCCAGCTCCAAAATCCATTTATGTGGCAGATTGCCGTGTTGAAATGCCAAATTTTGGTAAATTTCTTCAGTCAAACTTGGTTTTGAAGAAATTTTGACAATAGCAATTGATTAACAAATCAATAAACTTGAATAATTATTAATATAAATAAGCCTGGTAGCTCTGTTTTGTTAACCACACTAAGAAAATAAATATAAATTTTGAATTAATTCCAGCTCCAAAATCCATTTATCTGTCAGATTGCCGTGTTGAAATGCCAAATTTTGGTAAATTTCTTCAGTCAAACTTGGTTTTGAAGAAATATTGACAATAGCAATTGATTAACAAATCAATAAACTTGAATAATTATTGATATAAATAAGCTTGACAGCTCTGTTTTGTTAACCACACTAAGAAAATAAATATAAATTTAGAATTAATTCTTAAGAATTATGAATATTTCCAGCTCCAAAATCCATTTATCAGGCAGATTGCCGTGTTGAAATGCCAAATTTTGATAAATTTTCTTCAGTCAAACAGGGTTTTGAAGATACATTGACACTTGCAATTGATTAACAAATCTATAAACTTGAATAATTATTGATATAAATAAGCTTGACAGCTCTGTTTTGTTAACCACACTAAGAAAATAAATATAAATTTAGAATTAATTCTTAAGAATTATGAATATTTCCAGCTCCAAAATCCATTTATCTGGCAGATTGCCGTGTTGAAATGCCAAATTTTGGTAAATTTCTTCAGTCAAACTTGGTTTTGAAGAAATATTGACAATAGCAATTGATTAACAAATCAATAAACTTGAATAATTATTGATATAAATAAGCTTGACAGCTCTGTTTTGTTAACCACACTAAGAAAATAAATATAAATTTAGAATTAATTCTTAAGAATTATGAATATTTCCAGCTCCAAAATCCATTTATCTGGCAGATTGCCGTGTTGAAATGCCAAATTTTGGTAAATTTCTTCAGTCAAACTTGGTTTTGAAGAAATATTGACAATAGCAATTGATTAACAAATCAATAAACTTGAATAATTATTGATATAAATAAGCCTGGAAGCTCTGTTTTGTTAACCACACTAAGAAAATAATTATAAATTTTTAATTAATTCCAGCTCCAAAATCCATTTATCTGGCAGATTGCCGTGTTGAAATGCCAAATTTTGGTAAATTTCTTCAATCAAACAGGGTTTTGAAGATGCATTGACACTTGCAATTGATTAACAAATAAATAAACTTGAATAATTATTGATATAACTAAGCCTGGCAGCTCTGTTTTGTTAATCACACTAAGAAAATAAATGAAAATTTTGTATTAATTCCAGCTCCAAAATTCATTTATCTGGCAGATTGCCGTGTTGAAATGCCAAATTTTGGTAAATTTCTTCAGTCAAACTTGGTTTTGAAGAAATATTGACAATAGCAATTGATTAACAAATCAATAAACTTGAATAATTATTGATATAAATAAGCTTGACAGCTCTGTTTTGTTAACCACACTAAGAAAATAAATATAAATTTAGAATTAATTCTTAAGAATTATGAATATTTCCAGCTCCAAAATCCATTTATCTGGCAGATTGCCGTGTTGAAATGCCAAATTTTGGTAAATTTCTTCAGTCAAACTTGGTTTTGAAGAAATATTGACAATAGCAATTGATTAACAAATCAATAAACTTGAATAATTATTGATATAAATAAGCCTGGCAGCTCTGTTTAGTTAACCACACTAAGAAAATAAATATAAATTTTTAATTAATTCCAGCTCCAAAATCCATTTATCTGGCAGATTGCCGTGTTGAAATGCCAAATTTTGGTAAATTTCTTCAATCAAACAGGGTTTTGAAGATGCATTGACACTTGCAATTGATTAACAAATCAATAAACTTGAATAATTATTGATATAACTAAGCCTGGCAGCTCTGTTTTGTTAACCACACTAAGAAAATAAATATAAATTTTGAATTAATTCCAGCTCCAAAATCCATTTATCTGTCAGATTGCCGTGTTGAAATGCCAAATTTTGGTAAATTTCTTCAGCTAAACTTGGTTTTGAAGACATATTGACACTAGCAATTGATTAACAAATCAATAAACTTGAATAATTATTGATATAAATAAGCTTGGCAGCTCTGTTTTGTTAACCACACTAAGAAAATAAATATAAATTTTAAATTAATTCTTAAGAATTATGAATATTTCCAGCTCCAAAATCCATTTATAAGGCAGATTGCCGTGTTGAAATGCCAAATTTTGATAAATTTTCTTCAGTCAAACAGGGTTTTGAAGATACATTGACACTTGCAATTGATTAACAAATCAATAAACTTGATTAATTATTGATATAAATAAGCCTGGCAGCTCTGTTTTGTTAACTACACTAAGAAAATAAATATAAATTTTGAATTAATTCCAGCTCCGAAATCCTTTATCTGGCAGATTGCCGTGTTGAAATTCCAAATTTTGGTAAATTTCTTCAGTCAAACAGGGTTTTGAAGATACATTGACAATAGCAATTGATTAACAAATCAATAAACTTGAATAATTATTGATATAAATAAGCTTGACAGCTCTGTTTTGTTAACCACACTAAGAAAATAAATATAAATTTAGAATTAATTCTTAAGAATTATGAATATTTCCAGCTCCAAAATCCATTTATGTGGCAGATTGCCGTGTTGAAATGCCAAATTTTGGTAAATTTCTTCAGTCAAACTTGGTTTTGAAGAAATTTTGACAATAGCAATTGATTAACAAATCAATAAACTTGAATAATTATTAATATAAATAAGCCTAGCAGCTCTGTTTTGTTAATCACACTAAGAAAATAAATATAAATTTTGAATTAATTCCAGCTCCAAAATCCATTTATCTGTCAGATTGCCGTGTTGAAATGCCAAATTTTGGTAAATTTCTTCAGTCAAACTTGGTTTTGAAGAAATATTGACAATAGCAATTGATTAACAAATCAATAAACTTGAATAATTATTGATATAAATAAGCTTGACAGCTCTGTTTTGTTAACCACACTAAGAAAATAAATATAAATTTAGAATTAATTCTTAAGAATTATGAATATTTCCAGCTCCAAAATCCATTTATCTGGCAGATTGCCGTGTTGAAATGCCAAATTTTGGTAAATTTCTTCAGTCAAACTTGGTTTTGAAGAAATATTGACAATAGCAATTGATTAACAAATCAATAAACTTGAATAATTATTGATATAAATAAGCCTGGCAGCTCTGTTTTGTTAACCACACTAAGAAAATAATTATAAATTTTTAATTAATTCCAGCTCCAAAATCCATTTATCTGGCAGATTGCCGTGTTGAAATGCCAAATTTTGGTAAATTTCTTCAATCAAACAGGGTTTTGAAGATGCATTGACACTTGCAATTGATTAACAAATCAATAAACTTGAATAATTATTGATATGACTAAGCCTGGCAGCTCTGTTTTGTTAATCACACTAAGAAAATAAATGAAAATTTTGTATTAATTCCAGCTCCAAAATTCATTTATCTGGCAGATTGCCGTGTTGAAATGCCAAATTTTGGTAAATTTCTTCAGTCAAACTTGGTTTTGAAGAAATATTGACAATAGCAATTGATTAACAAATCAATAAACTTGAATAATTATTGATATAAATAAGCTTGACAGCTCTGTTTTGTTAACCACACTAAGAAAATAAATATAAATTTAGAATTAATTCTTAAGAATTATGAATATTTCCAGCTCCAAAATCCATTTATCTGGCAGATTGCCGTGTTGAAATGCCAAATTTTGGTAAATTTCTTCAGTCAAACTTGGTTTTGAAGAAATATTGACAATAGCAATTGATTAACAAATCAATAATCTTGAATAATTATTGATATAAATAAGCCTGGCAGCTCTGTTTTGTTAACCACACTAAGAAAATAAATATAAATTTTTAATTAATTCCAGCTCCAAAATCCATTTATCTGGCAGATTGCCGTGTTGAAATGCCAAATTTTGGTAAATTTCTTCAATCAAACAGGGTTTTGAAGATGCATTGACACTTGCAATTGATTAACAAATCAATAAACTTGAATAATTATTGATATAACTAAGCCTGGCAGCTCTGTTTTGTTAACCACACTAAGAAAATAAATATAAATTTTAAATTAATTCTTAAGAATTATGAATATTTCCAGCTCCAAAATCCATTTATAAGGCAGATTGCCGTGTTGAAATGCCAAATTTTGATAAATTTTCTTCAGTCAAACAGGGTTTTGAAGATACATTGACACTTGCAATTGATTAACAAATCAATAAACTTGATTAATTATTGATATAAATAAGCCTGGCAGCTCTGTTTTGTTAACTACACTAAGAAAATAAATATAAATTTTGAATTAATTCCAGCTCCGAAATCCTTTATCTGGCAGATTGCCGTGTTGAAATTCCAAATTTTGGTAAATTTCTTCAGTCAAACAGGGTTTTGAAGATACATTGACAATAGCAATTGATTAACAAATCAATAAACTTGAATAATTATTGATATAAATAAGCTTGACAGCTCTGTTTTGTTAACCACACTAAGAAAATAAATATAAATTTAGAATTAATTCTTAAGAATTATGAATATTTCCAGCTCCAAAATCCATTTATGTGGCAGATTGCCGTGTTGAAATGCCAAATTTTGGTAAATTTCTTCAGTCAAACTTGGTTTTGAAGAAATTTTGACAATAGCAATTGATTAACAAATCAATAAACTTGAATAATTATTGATATAAATAAGCCTGGCAGCTCTGTTTTGTTAATCACACTAAGAAAATAAATATAAATTTTGAATTAATTCCAGCTCCAAAATCCATTTATCTGTCAGATTGCCGTGTTGAAATGCCAAATTTTGGTAAATTTCTTCAGTCAAACTTGGTTTTGAAGACATATTGACACTAGCAATTGATTAACAAATCAATAAACTTGAATAATTATTGATATAAATAAGCTTTGCAGCTCTGTTTTGTTAACCACACTAAGAAAATAAATATAAATTTAGAATTAATTCTTAAGAATTATGAATATTTCCAGCTCCAAAATCCATTTATCTGGCAGATTGCCGTGTTGAAATGCCAAATTTTGGTAAATTTCTTCAGTCAAACTTGGTTTTGAAGAAATATTGACAATAGCAATTGATTAACAAATCAATAAACTTGAATAATTATTGATATAAATAAGCTTGACAGCTCTGTTTTGTTAACCACACTAAGAAAATAAATATAAATTTAGAATTAATTCTTAAGAATTATGAATATTTCCAGCTCCAAAATCCATTTATCTGGCAGATTGCCGTGTTGAAATGCCAAATTTTGGTAAATTTCTTCAGTCAAACTTGGTTTTGAAGAAATATTGACAATAGCAATTGATTAACAAATCAATAAACTTGAATAATTATTGATATAAATAAGCCTGGCAGCTCTGTTTTGTTAACCACACTAAGAAAATAAATATAAATTTTTAATTAATTCCAGCTCCAAAATCCATTTATCTGGCAGATTGCCGTGTTAAAATGCCAAATTTTGGTAAATTTCTTCAATCAAACAGGGTTTTGAAGATGCATTGACACTTGCAATTGATTAACAAATCAATAAACTTGAATAATTATTGATATAACTAAGCCTGGCAGCTCTGTTTTGTTAACCACACTAAGAAAATAAATATAAATTTTGAATTAATTCCAGCTCCAAAATCCATTTATCTGGCAGATTGCCGTGTTGAAATGCCAAATAAGCTTGGCAGCTCTGTTTTGTTAACCACACTAAGAAAATAAATATAAATTTTGAATTAATTCTTAAGAATTATGAATATTTCCAGCTCCAAAATCCATTTATGTGGCAGATTGCCGTGTTGAAATGCCAAATTTTGGTAAATTTCTTCAGTCAAACTTGGTTTTGAAGAAATATTGACAATAGCAATTGATTAACAAATCAATAAACTTGAATAATTATTGATATAAATAAGCCTGGCAGCTCTGTTTTGTTAATCACACTAAGAAAATAAATATAAATTTTGAATTAATTCCAATTCCAAAATCCATTTATCTGTCAGATTGCCGTGTTGAAATGCCAAATTTTGGTAAATTTCTTCAGTCAAACTTGGTTTTGAAGACATATTGACACTAGCAATTGATTAACAAATCAATAAACTTGAATAATTATTGATATAAATAAGCTTTGCAGCTCTGTTTTGTTAACCACACTAAGAAAATAAATATAAATTTTGAATTAATTCTTAAGAATTATGAATATTTCCAGCTCCAAAATCCATTTATGTGGCAGATTGCCGTGTTGAAATGCCAAATTTTGGTAAATTTCTTCAGTCAAACAGGGTTTTGAAGATACATTGACACTTGCAATTGATTAACAAATCAATAAACTTGAATAATTATTGATATAAATAAGCCTGGCAGCTCTGTTTTGTTAACCACACTAAGAAAATAAATATAAATTTTGAATTAATTCCAGCTCCAAAATCCATTTATGTGGCAGATTGCCGTGTTGAAATGCCAAATTTTGGTAAATTTCTTCAGTCAAACAGGGTTTTGAAGATACATTGACACTTGCAATTGATTAACAAATCAATAAACTTGAATAATTATTGATATAAATAAGCCTGGCAGCTCTGTTTTGTTAACCACACTAAGAAAATAAATATAAATTTTGAATTAATTCCAGCTCCAAAATCCATTTATCTGGCAGATTGCCGTGTTGAAATGCCAAATTTTGGTAAATTTCTTCAGTCAAACTTGGTTTTGAAGAAATATTGACAATAGCAATTGATTAACAAATCAATAAACTTGAATAATTATTGATATAAATAAGCCTGGCAGTTCTGTTTTGTTAACCACACTAAGAAAATAAATATAAATTTTGAATTAATTCCAGCTCCAAAATCCATTTATCTGGCAGATTGCCGTGTTGAAATGCCAAATTTTGGTAAATTTCTTCAATCAAACAGGGTTTTGAAGATGCATTGACACTAGCAATTGATTAACAAATCAATAAACTTGAATAATTATTGATATAAATAAGCTTGGCAGCTCTGTTTTGTTAACCACACTAAGAAAATAAATATAAATTTTGAATTAATTCCAGCTCCAAAATCCATTTATCTGTCAGATTGCCGTGTTGAAATGCCAAATTTTGGTAAATTTCTTTGGTCAAACTTGGTTTTGAAGACATATTGACACTAGCAATTGATTAACAAATCAATAAACTTGAATAATTATTGATATAAATAAGCGTGGCAGCTCTGTTTTGTTAACCACACTAAGAAAATAAATATAAATTTTGAATTAATTCTTAAGAATTATGAATATTTCCAGCTCCAAAATTTATTTAAAAGGCAGATTGCCGTGTTGAAATGCCAAATTTTGATAAATTTTCTTCAGTCAAACAGGGTTTTGAAGATACATTGACACTTGCAATTGATTAACAAATCAATAAACTTGATTAATTATTGATATAAATAAGCCTGGCAGCTCTGTTTTGTTAACTACACTAAGAAAATAAATATAAATTTTGAATTAATTCCAGCTCCAAAATCCATTTATCTTGCAGATTGCCGTGTTGAAATTACAAATTTTGGTAAATTTCTTCAGTCAAACAGGGTTTTGAAAAAACATTGACACAAGCAATTGATTAACAAATCAATAAACTTGAATAATTATTGATATAAATAAACCTGGCAGCTCTGTTTTGTTAACCACACTAAGAAAATAAATATAAATTTTGAATTAATTCCGGCTCCGAAATCCTTTATCTGGCAGATTGCCGTGTTGAAATTCCAAATTTTGGTAAATTTCTTCAGTCAAACAGGGTTTTGAAGATACATTGACAATAGCAATTGATTAACAAATCAATAAACTTGAATAATTATTGATATAAATAAGCTTGACAGCTCTGTTTTGTTAACCACACTAAGAAAATAAATATAAATTTAGAATTAATTCTTAAGAATTATGAATATTTCCAGCTCCAAAATCCATTTATGTGGCAGATTGCCGTGTTGAAATGCCAAATTTTGGTAAATTTCTTCAGTCAAACTTGGTTTTGAAGAAATAGTGACAATAGCAATTGATTAACAAATCAATAAACTTGAATAATTATTGATATAAATAAGCCTGGCAGCTCTGTTTTGTTAATCACACTAAGAAAATAAATATAAATTTTGAATTAATTCCAGCTCCAAAATCCATTTATCTGTCAGATTGCCGTTTTGACTGAAGAAATTTTGGTAAATTTCTTCAGTCAAACTTGGTTTTGAAGACATATTGACACTAGCAATTGATTAACAAATCAATAAACTTGAATAATTATTGATATAAATAAGCTTGGCAGCTCTGTTTTGTTAACCACACTAAGAAAATAAATATAAATTTTGAATTAATTCTTAAGAATTATGAATATTTCCAGCTTGAAAATCCATTTATCTGGCAGATTGCCGTGTTGAAATGCCAAATTTTGGTAAATTTCTTCAGTCAAACAGGGTTTTGAAGAAACATTGACACTAGCAATTAATTAACAAATCAATAAACTTGAATAATTATTGATATAAATAAGCTTGACAGCTCTGTTTTGTTAACCACACTAAGAAAATAAATATAAATTTAGAATTAATTCTTAAGAATTATGAATATTTCCAGCTCCAAAATCCATTTATCTGGCAGATTGCCGTGTTGAAATGCCAAATTTTGGTAAATTTCTTCAGTCAAACTTGGTTTTGAAGAAATATTGACAATAGCAATTGATTAACAAATCAATAAACTTGAATAATTATTGATATAAATAAGCTTGACAGCTCTGTTTTGTTAACCACACTAAGAAAATAAATATAAATTTAGAATTAATTCTTAAGAATTATGAATATTTCCAGCTCCAAAATCCATTTATCTGGCAGATTGCCGTGTTGAAATGCCAAATTTTGGTAAATTTCTTCAGTCAAACTTGGTTTTGAAGAAATATTGACAATAGCAATTGATTAACAAATCAATAAACTTGAATAATTATTGATATAAATAAGCCTGGCAGCTCTGTTTTGTTAACCACACTAAGAAAATAATTATAAATTTTTAATTAATTCCAGCTCCAAAATCCATTTATCTGGCAGATTGCCGTGTTGAAATGCCAAATTTTGGTAAATTTCTTCAATCAAACAGGGTTTTGAAGATGCATTGACACTTGCAATTGATTAACAAATCAATAAACTTGAATAATTATTGATATAACTAAGCCTGGCAGCTCTGTTTTGTTAACCACACTAAGAAAATAAATATAAATTTTGAATTAATTCTTAAGAATTATGAATATTTCCAGCTCCAAAATCCATTTATCAGGCAGATTGCCGTGTTGAAATGCCAAATTTTGATAAATTTTCTTCAGTCAAACAGGGTTTTGAAGATACATTGACACTTGCAATTGATTAACAAATCAATAAACTTGAATAATTATTGATATAAATGTGCTTGACAGCTCTGTTTTGTTAACCACACTAAGAAAATAAATATAAATTTAGAATTAATTCTTAAGAATTATGAATATTTCCAGCTCCAAAATCCATTTATCTGGCAGATTGCCGTGTTGAAATGCCAAATTTTGGTAAATTTCTTCAGTCAAACTTGGTTTTGAAGAAATATTGACAATAGCAATTGATTAACAAATCAATAAACTTGAATAATTATTGATATAAATAAGCCTGGCAGCTCTGTTTTGTTAACCACACTAAGAAAATAATTATAAATTTTTAATTAATTCCAGCTCCAAAATCCATTTATCTGGCAGATTGCCGTGTTGAAATGCCAAATTTTGGTAAATTTCTTCAATCAAACAGGGTTTTGAAGATGCATTGACACTTGCAATTGATTAACAAATCAATAAACTTGAATAATTATTGATATAACTAAGCCTGGCAGCTCTGTTTTGTTAACCACACTAAGAAAATAAATATAAATTTTGAATTAATTCTTAAGAATTATGAATATTTCCAGCTCCAAAATCCATTTATCTGGCAGATTGCCGTGTTGAAATGCCAAATTTTGGTAAATTTCTTCAGTCAAACTTGGTTTTGAAGAAATATTGACAAAAGCAATTGATTAACAAATCAATAAACTTGAATAATTATTGATATAAAAAAGCTTGACAGCTCTGTTTTGTTAACCACACTAAGAAAATAAATATAAATTTAGAATTAATTCTTAAGAATTATGAATATTTCCAGCTCCAAAATCCATTTATCTGGCAGATTGCCGTGTTGAAATGCCAAATTTTGGTAAATTTCTTCAGTCAAACTTGGTTTTGAAGAAATATTGACAATAGCAATTGATTAACAAATCAATAAACTTGAATAATTATTGATATAAATAAGCTTGACAGCTCTGTTTTGTTAACCACACTAAGAAAATAAATGAAAATTTTGTATTAATTCCAGCTCCAAAATTCATTTATCTGGCAGATTGCCGTGTTGAAATGCCAAATTTTGGTAAATTTCTTCAGTCAAACAGGGTTTTGAAGATACATTGACACTAGCAATTGATTAACAAATCAATAAACTTGAATAATTATTGATATAAATAAGCTTGGCAGCTCTGTTTTGTTAACCACACTAAGAAAATAAATATAAATTTTGAATTAATTCTTAAGAATTATGAATATTTCCAGCTCCAAAATCCATTTATCTGGCAGATTGCCGTGTTGAAATGCCAAATTTTGGTAAATTTCTTCAGTCAAACTTGGTTTTGAAGAAATATTGACAATAGCAATTGATTAACAAATCAATAAACTTGAATAATTATTGATATAAATAAGCTTGACAGCTCTGTTTTGTTAACCACACTAAGAAAATAAATATAAATTTAGAATTAATTCTTAAGAATTATGAATATTTCCAGCTCCAAAATCCATTTATCTGGCAGATTGCCGTGTTGAAATGAAAATTTTGAGAAAATTTCTTCAGTCAAACTTGGTTTTGAAGAAATATTGACAATAGCAATTGATTAACAAATCAATAAACTTGAATAATTATTGATATAAATAAGCTTGACAGCTCTGTTTTGTTAACCACACTAAGAAAATAATTATAAATTTTTAATTAATTCCAGCTCCAAAATCCATTTATCTGGCAGATTGCCGTGTTGAAATGCCAAATTTTGGTAAATTTCTTCAATCAAACAGGGTTTTGAAGATGCATTGACACTTGCAATTGATTAACAAATCAATAAACTTGAATAATTATTGATATAACTAAGCCTGGCAGCTCTGTTTTGTTAACCACACTAAGAAAATAAATATAAATTTTGAATTAATTCTTAAGAATTATGAATATTTCCAGCTCCAAAATCCATTTATCAGGCAGATTGCCGTGTTAAAATGCCAAATTTTGATAAATTTTCTTCAGTCAAACAGGGTTTTGAAGATACATTGACACTTGCAATTGATTAACAAATCAATAAACTTGAATAATTATTGATATAAATAAGCTTGACAGCTCTGTTTTGTTAACCACACTAAGAAAATAAATATAAATTTAGAATTAATTCTTAAGAATTATGAATATTTCCAGCTCCAAAATCCATTTATGTGGCAGATTGCCGTGTTGAAATGCCAAATTTTGGTAAATTTCTTCAGTCAAACTTGGTTTTGAAGAAATTTTGACAATAGCAATTGATTAACAAATCAATAAACTTGAATAATTATTGATATAAATAAGCCTGGCAGCTCTGTTTTGTTAATCACACTAAGAAAATAAATATAAATTTTGAATTAATTCCAGCTCCAAAATCCATTTATCTGTCTGATTGCCGTGTTGAAATGCCAAATTTTGGTAAATTTCTTCAGTCAAACTTGGTTTTGAAGAAATATTGACAATAGCAATTGATTAACAAATCATTAAACTTGAATAATTATTGATATAAATAAGTTGACAGCTCTGTTTTGTTAACCACACTAAGAAAATAAATATAAATTTAGAATTAATTCTTAAGAATTATGAATATTTCCAGCTCCAAAATCCATTTATCTGGCAGATTGCCGTGTTGAAATGCCAAATTTTGGTAAATTTCTTCAGTCAAACTTGGTTTTGAAGAAATATTGACAATAGCAATTGATTAACAAATCAATAAACTTGAATAATTATTGATATAAATAAGCCTGGCAGCTCTGTTTTGTTAATCACACTAAGAAAATAAATGAAAATTTTGTATTAATTCCAGCTCCAAAATTCATTTATCTGGCAGATTGCCGTGTTGAAATGCCAAATTTTGGTAAATTTCTTCAGTCAAACTTGGTTTTGAAGAAATATTGACAATAGCAATTGATTAACAAATCAATAAACTTGAATAATTATTGATATAAATAAGCCTGGCAGCTCTGTTTTGTTAACCACACTAAGAAAATAAATATAAATTTTTAATTAATTCCAGCTCCAAAATCCATTTATCTGGCAGATTGCCGTGTTGAAATGCCAAATTTTGGTAAATTTCTTCAATCAAACAGGGTTTTGAAGATGCATTGACACTTGCAATTGATTAACAAATCAATAAACTTGAATAATTATTGATATAAATAAGCTTGACAGCTCTGTTTTGTTAACCACACTAAGAAAATAAATATAAATTTAGAATTAATTCTTAAGAATTATGAATATTTCCAGCTCCAAAATCCATTTATCTGGCAGATTGCCGTGTTGAAATGCCAAATTTTGGTAAATTTCTTCAGTCAAACTTGGTTTTGAAGAAATGTTGACAATAGCAATTGATTAACAAATCAATAAACTTGAATAATCATTGATATAAATAAGCCTGGCAGCTCTGTTTTGTTAATCACACTAAGAAAATAAATGAAAATTTTGTATTAATTCCAGCTCCAAAATTCATTTATCTGGCAGATTGCCGTGTTGAAATGCCAAATTTTGGTAAATTTCTTCAGTCAAACAGGGTTTTGAAGATACATTGACACTAGCAATTGATTAACAAATCAATAAACTTGAATAATTATTGATATAAATAAGCTTGGCAGCTCTGTTTTGTTAACCACACTAAGAAAATAAATATAAATTTTGAATTAATTCTTAAGAATTATGAATATTTCCAGCTCCAAAATCCATTTATCTGGCAGATTGCCGTGTTGAAATGCCAAATTTTGGTAAATTTCTTCAGTCAAACTTGGTTTTGAAGAAATATTGACAATAGCAATTGATTAACAAATCAATAAACTTGAATAATTATTGATATAAATAAGCTTGACAGCTCTGTTTTGTTAACCACACTAAGAAAATAAATATAAATTTAGAATTAATTCTTAAGAATTATGAATATTTCCAGCTCCAAAATCCATTTATCAGGCAGATTGCCGTGTTGAAATGCCAAATTTTGGTAAATTTCTTCAGTCAAACTTGGTTTTGAAGAAATTTTGACAATAGCAATTGATTAACAAATCAATAAACTTGAATAATTATTGATATAAATAAGCCTGGCAGCTCTGTTTTGTTAATCACACTAAGAAAATAAATATAAATTTTGAATTAATTCCAGCTCCAAAATCCATTTATCTGTCTGATTGCCGTGTTGAAATGCCAAATTTTGGTAAATTTCTTCAATCAAACAGGGTTTTGAAGAAATATTGACAATAGCAATTGATTAACAAATCAATAAACTTGAATAATTATTGATATAACTAAGCCTGGCAGCTCTGTTTTGTTAACCACACTAAGAAAATAAATATAAATTTTGAATTAATTCTTAAGAATTATGAATATTTCGAGCTCCAAAATCCATTTATCAGGCAGATTGCCGTGTTGAAATGCCAAATTTTGATAAATTTTCTTCAGTCAAACAGGGTTTTGAAGATACATTGACACTTGCAATTGATTAACAAATCAATAAACTTGAATAATTATTGATATAAATAAGCTTGACAGCTCTGTTTTGTTAACCACACTAAGAAAATAAATATAAATTTAGAATTAATTCTTAAGAATTATGAATATTTCCAGCTCCAAAATCCATTTATGTGGCAGATTGCCGTGTTGAAATGCCAAATTTTGGTAAATTTCTTCAGTCAAACTTGGTTTTGAAGAAATTTTGACAATAGCAATTGATTAACAAATCAATAAACTTGAATAATTATTGATATAAATAAGCCTGGCAGCTCTGTTTTGTTAATCACACTAAGAAAATAAATATAAATTTTGAATTAATTCCAGCTCCAAAATCCATTTATCTGTCTGATTGCCGTGTTGAAATGCCAAATTTTGGTAAATTTCTTCAGTCAAACTTGGTTTTGAAGAAATATTGACAATAGCAATTGATTAACAAATCAATAAACTTGAATAATTATTGATATAAATAAGTTGACAGCTCTGTTTTGTTAACCACACTAAGAAAATAAATATAAATTTAGAATTAATTCTTAAGAATTATGAATATTTCCAGCTCCAAAATCCATTTATCTGGCAGATTGCCGTGTTGAAATGCCAAATTTTGGTAAATTTCTTCAGTCAAACTTGGTTTTGAAGAAATATTGACAATAGCAATTGATTAACAAATCAATAAACTTGAATAATTATTGATATAAATAAGCCTGGCAGCTCTGTTTTGTTAATCACACTAAGAAAATAAATGAAAATTTTGTATTAATTCCAGCTCCAAAATTCATTTATCTGGCAGATTGCCGTGTTGAAATGCCAAATTTTGGTAAATTTCTTCAGTCAAACTTGGTTTTGAAGAAATATTGACAATAGCAATTGATTAACAAATCAATAAACTTGAATAATTATTGATATAAATAAGCCTGGCAGCTCTGTTTTGTTAACCACACTAAGAAAATAAATATAAATTTTTAATTAATTCCAGCTCCAAAATCCATTTATCTGGCAGATTGCCGTGTTGAAATGCCAAATTTTGGTAAATTTCTTCAATCAAACAGGGTTTTGAAGATGCATTGACACTTGCAATTGATTAACAAATCAATAAACTTGAATAATTATTGATATAAATAAGCTTGACAGCTCTGTTTTGTTAACCACACTAAGAAAATAAATATAAATTTAGAATTAATTCTTAAGAATTATGAATATTTCCAGCTCCAAAATCCATTTATCTGGCAGATTGCCGTGTTGAAATGCCAAATTTTGGTAAATTTCTTCAGTCAAACTTGGTTTTGAAGAAATGTTGACAATAGCAATTGATTAACAAATCAATAAACTTGAATAATCATTGATATAAATAAGCCTGGCAGCTCTGTTTTGTTAATCACACTAAGAAAATAAATGAAAATTTTGTATTAATTCCAGCTCCAAAATTCATTTATCTGGCAGATTGCCGTGTTGAAATGCCAAATTTTGGTAAATTTCTTCAGTCAAACAGGGTTTTGAAGATACATTGACACTAGCAATTGATTAACAAATCAATAAACTTGAATAATTATTGATATAAATAAGCTTGGCAGCTCTGTTTTGTTAACCACACTAAGAAAATAAATATAAATTTTGAATTAATTCTTAAGAATTATGAATATTTCCAGCTCCAAAATCCATTTATCTGGCAGATTGCCGTGTTGAAATGCCAAATTTTGGTAAATTTCTTCAGTCAAACTTGGTTTTGAAGAAATATTGACAATAGCAATTGATTAACAAATCAATAAACTTGAATAATTATTGATATAAATAAGCTTGACAGCTCTGTTTTGTTAACCACACTAAGAAAATAAATATAAATTTAGAATTAATTCTTAAGAATTATGAATATTTCCAGCTCCAAAATCCATTTATCAGGCAGATTGCCGTGTTGAAATGCCAAATTTTGGTAAATTTCTTCAGTCAAACTTGGTTTTGAAGAAATATTGACAATAGCAATTGATTAACAAATCAATAAACTTGAATAATTATTGATATAAATAAGCCTGGCAGCTCTGTTTTGTTAACCACACTAAGAAAATAATTATAAATTTTTAATTAATTCCAGCTCCAAAATCCATTTATCTGGCAGATTGCCGTGTTGAAATGCCAAATTTTGGTAAATTTCTTCAATCAAACAGGGTTTTGAAGATGCATTGACACTTGCAATTGATTAACAAATCAATAAACTTGAATAATTATTGATATAACTAAGCCTGGCAGCTCTGTTTTGTTAACCACACTAAGAAAATAAATATAAATTTTGAATTAATTCTTAAGAATTATGAATATTTCGAGCTCCAAAATCCATTTATCAGGCAGATTGCCGTGTTGAAATGCCAAATTTTGATAAATTTTCTTCAGTCAAACAGGGTTTTGAAGATACATTGACACTTGCAATTGATTAACAAATCAATAAACTTGAATAATTATTGATATAAATAAGCTTGACAGCTCTGTTTTGTTAACCACACTAAGAAAATAAATATAAATTTAGAATTAATTCTTAAGAATTATGAATATTTCCAGCTCCAAAATCCATTTATGTGGCAGATTGCCGTGTTGAAATGCCAAATTTTGGTAAATTTCTTCAGTCAAACTTGGTTTTGAAGAAATTTTGACAATAGCAATTGATTAACAAATCAATAAACTTGAATAATTATTGATATAAATAAGCCTGGCAGCTCTGTTTTGTTAATCACACTAAGAAAATAAATATAAATTTTGAATTAATTCTTAAGAATTATGAATATTTCCAGCTCCAAAATCCATTTATCTGGAAGATTGCCGTGTTGAAATGCCAAATTTTGGTAAATTTCTTCAGTCAAACTTGGTTTTGAAGAAATATTGACAATAGCAATTGATTAACAAATCAATAAACTTGAATAATTATTGATATAAATAAGTTGACAGCTCTGTTTTGTTAACCACACTAAGAAAATAAATATAAATTTAGAATTAATTCTTAAGAATTATGAATATTTCCAGCTCCAAAATCCATTTATCTGGCAGATTGCCGTGTTGAAATGCCAAATTTTGGTAAATTTCTTCAGTCAAACTTGGTTTTGAAGAAATATTGACAATAGCAATTGATTAACAAATCAATAAACTTGAATAATTATTGATATAAATAAGCCTGGCAGCTCTGTTTTGTTAATCACACTAAGAAAATAAATGAAAATTTTGTATTAATTCCAGCTCCAAAATTCATTTATCTGGCAGATTGCCGTGTTGAAATGCCAAATTTTGGTAAATTTCTTCAGTCAAACTTGGTTTTGAAGAAATATTGACAATAGCAATTGATTAACAAATCAATAAACTTGAATAATTATTGATATAAATAAGCCTGGCAGCTCTGTTTTGTTAACCACACTAAGAAAATAAATATAAATTTTTAATTAATTCCAGCTCCAAAATCCATTTATCTGGCAGATTGCCGTGTTGAAATGCCAAATTTTGGTAAATTTCTTCAATCAAACAGGGTTTTGAAGATGCATTGACACTTGCAATTGATTAACAAATCAATAAACTTGAATAATTATTGATATAACTAAGCCTGGCAGCTCTGTTTTGTTAACCACACTAAGAAAATAAATATAAATTTTGAATTAATTCCAGCTCCAAAATCCATTTATCTGGCAGATTGCCGTGTTGAAATGCCAAATAAGCTTGGCAGCTCTGTTTTGTTAACCACACTAAGAAAATAAATATAAATTTTGAATTAATTCTTAAGAATTATGAATATTTCCAGCTCCAAAATCCATTTATAAGGCAGATTGCCGTGTTGAAATGCCAAATTTTGATAAATTTTCTTCAGTCAAACAGGGTTTTGAAGATACATTGACACTTGCAATTGATTAACAAATCAATAAACTTGATTAATTATTGATATAAATAAGCCTGGCAGCTCTGTTTTGTTAACTACACTAAGAAAATCAATATAAATTTTGAATTAATTCCAGCTCCGAAATCCTTTATCTGGCAGATTGCCGTGTTGAAATTCCAAATTTTGGTAAATTTCTTCAGTCAAACAGGGTTTTGAAGATACATTGACAATAGCAATTGATTAACAAATCAATAAACTTGAATAATTATTGATATAAATAAGCTTGACAGCTCTGTTTTGTTAACCACACTAAGAAAATAAATATAAATTTAGAATTAATTCTTAAGAATTATGAATATTTCCAGCTCCAAAATCCATTTATGTGGCAGATTGCCGTGTTGAAATGCCAAATTTTGGTAAATTTCTTCAGTCAAACTTGGTTTTGAAGAAATATTGACAATAGCAATTGATTAACAAATCAATAAACTTGAATAATTATTGATATAAATAAGCCTGGCAGCTCTGTTTTGTTAATCACACTAAGAAAATAAATATAAATTTTGAATTAATTCCAGCTCCAAAATCCATTTATCTGTCAGATTGCCGTGTTGAAATGCCAAATTTTGGTAAATTTCTTCAGTCAAACTTGGTTTTGAAGACATATTGACACTAGCAATTGATTAACAAATCAATAAACTTGAATAATTATTGATATAAATAAGCCTGGCAGCTCTGTTTTGTTAACCACACTAAGAAAATAAATATAAATTTTGAATTAATTCTTAAGAATTATGAATATTTCCAGCTCCAAAATCCATTTATGTGGCAGATTGCCGTGTTGAAATGACAAATTTTGGTAAATTTCTTCAGTCAAACTTGGTTTTCAAGAAATATTGACAATAGCAATTGATTAACAAATCAATAAACTTGAATAATTATTGATATAAATAAGCCTGGCAGTTCTGTTTTGTTAACCACACTAAGAAAATAAATATAAATTTTGAATTAATTCCAGCTCCAAAATCCATTTATCTGGCAGATTGCCGTGTTGAAATGCCAAATTTTGGTAAATTTCTTCAATCAAACAGGGTTTTGAAGATGTATTGACACTAGCAATTGATTAACAAATCAATAAACTTGAATAATTATTGATATAAATAAGCTTGGCAGCTCTGTTTTGTTAACCACACTAAGAAAATAAATATAAATTTTGAATTAATTCTTAAGAATTATGAATATTTCCAGCTCCAAAATCCATTTATCAGGCAGATTGCCGTGTTGAAATGCCAAATTTTGATAAATTTTCTTCAGTCAAACAGGGTTTTGAAGATACATTGACACTTGCAATTGATTAACAAATCAATAAACTTGAATAATTATTGATATAAATAAGCTTGACAGCTCTGTTTTGTTAACCACACTAAGAAAATAAATATAAATTTAGAATTAATTCTTAAGAATTATGAATATTTCCTGCTCCAAAATCCATTTATCTGGCAGATTGCCGTGTTGAAATGCCAAATTTTGGTAAATTTCTTCAGTCAAACTTGGTTTTGAAGAAATATTGACAATAGCAATTGATTAACAAATCAATAAACTTGAATAATTATTGATATAAATAAACCTGGCAGCTCTGTTTTGTTAACCACACTAAGAAAATAAATATAAATTTTGAATTAATTCCAGCTCCGAAATCCTTTATCTGGCAGATTGCCGTGTTGAAATTCCAAATTTTGGTAAATTTCTTCAGTCAAACAGGGTTTTGAAGATACATTGACAATAGCAATTGATTAACAAATCAATAAACTTGAATAATTATTGATATAAATAAGCTTGACAGCTCTGTTTTGTTAACCACACTAAGAAAATAAATATAAATTTAGAATTAATTCTTAAGAATTATGAATATTTCCAGCTCCAAAATCCATTTATGTAGCAGATTGCCGTGTTGAAATGCCAAATTTTGGTAAATTTCTTCAGTCAAACTTGGTTTTGAAGAAATAGTGACAATAGCAATTGATTAACAAATCAATAAACTTGAATAATTATTGATATAAATAAGCCTGGCAGCTCTGTTTTGTTAATCACACTAAGAAAATAAATATAAATTTTGAATTAATTCTTAAGAATTATGAATATTTCCAGCTCCAAAATCCATTTATCTGGCAGATTGCCGTGTTGAAATGCCAAATTTTGGTAAATTTCTTCAGTCAAACTTGGTTTTGAAGAAATATTGACAATAGCAATTGATTAACAAATCAATAAACTTGAATAATTATTGATATAAATAAGCCTGGCAGCTCTGTTTTGTTAATCACACTAAGAAAATAAATGAAAATTTTGTATTAATTCCAGCTCCAAAATTCATTTATCTGGCAGATTGCCGTGTTGAAATGCCAAATTTTGGTAAATTTCTTCAGTCAAACAGGGTTTTGAAGATACATTGACACTAGCAATTGATTAACAAATCAATAAACTTGAATAATTATTCATATAAATAAGCCTGGCAGCTCTGTTTTGTTAACCACACTAAGAAAATAAATATAAATTTTGAATTAATTCCAGCTCCAAAATCCATTTATCTGTCAGATTGCCGTGTTGAAATGCCAAATTTTGGTAAATTTCTTCAGTCAAACTTGGTTTTGAAGACATATTGACACTAGCAATTGATTAACAAATCAATAAACTTGAATAATTATTGATATAAATAAGCGTGGCAGCTCTGTTTTGTTATCCACACTAAGAAAATAAGTATAAATTTTGAATTAATTCTTAAGAATTATGAATATTTCCAGCTCCAAAATTTATTAAAAAGGCAGATTGCCGTGTTGAAATGCCAAATTTTGATAAATTTTCTTCAGTCAAACAGGGTTTTGAAGATACATTGACACTTGCAATTGATTAACAAATCAATAAACTTGATTAATTATTGATATAAATAAGCCTGGCAGCTCTGTTTTGTTAACTACACTAAGAAAATAAATATAAATTTTGAATTAATTCCAGCTCCAAAATCCATTTATCTTGCAGATTGCCGTGTTGAAATTACAAATTTTGGTAAATTTCTTCAGTCAAACAGGGTTTTGAAGAAACATTGACACAAGCAATTGATTAACAAATCAATAAACTTGAATAATTATTGATATAAATAAACCTGGCAGCTCTGTTTTGTTAACCACACTAAGAAAATAAATATAAATTTTGAATTAATTCCAGCTCCGAAATCCTTTATCTGGCAGATTGCCGTGTTGAAATTCCAAATTTTGGTAAATTTCTTCAGTCAAACAGGGTTTTGAAGATACATTGACAAAAGCAATTGATTAACAAATCAATAAACTTGAATAATTATTGATATAAATAAGCTTGACAGCTCTGTTTTGTTAACCACACTAAGAAAATAAATATAAATTTAGAATTAATTCTTAAGAATTATGAATATTTCCAGCTCCAAAATCCATTTATGTGGCAGATTGCCGTGTTGAAATGCCAAATTTTGGTAAATTTCTTCAGTCAAACTTGGTTTTGAAGAAATAGTGACAATAGCAATTGATTAACAAATCAATAAACTTGAATAATTATTGATATAAATAAGCCTGGCAGCTCTGTTTTGTTAATCACACTAAGAAAATAAATATAAATTTTGAATTAATTCCAGCTCCAAAATCCATTTATCTGTCAGATTGCCGTTTTGACTGAAGAAATTTTGGTAAATTTCTTCAGTCAAACTTGGTTTTGAAGACATATTGACACTAGCAATTGATTAACAAATCAATAAACTTGAATAATTATTGATATAAATAAGCTTGGCAGCTCTGTTTTGTTAACCACACTAAGAAAATAAATATAAATTTTGAATTAATTCTTAAGAATTATGAATATTTCCAGCTCCAAAATCCATTTATCTGGCAGATTGCCGTGTTGAAATGCCAAATTTTGGTAAATTTCTTCAGTCAAACAGGGTTTTGAAGAAACATTGACACTAGCAATTAATTAACAAATCAATAAACTTGAATAATTATTGATATAAATAAGCTTGACAGCTCTGTTTTGTTAACCACACTAAGAAAATAAATATAAATTTAGAATTAATTCTTAAGAATTATGAATATTTCCAGCTCCAAAATCCATTTATCTGGCAGATTGCCGTGTTGAAATGCCAAATTTTGGTAAATTTCTTCAGTCAAACTTGGTTTTGAAGAAATATTGACAATAGCAATTGATTAACAAATCAATAAACTTGAATAATTATTGATATAAATAAGCTTGACAGCTCTGTTTTGTTAACCACACTAAGAAAATAAATATAAATTTAGAATAAATTCTTAAGAATTATGAATATTTCCAGCTCCAAAATCCATTTATCTGGCAGATTGCCGTGTTTAAATGCCAAATTTTGGTAAATTTCTACAGTCAAACTTGGTTTTGAAGAAATATTGACAATAGCAATTGATTAACAAATCAATAAACTTGAATAATTATTGATATAAATAAGCCTGGCAGCTCTGTTTTGTTAATCACACTAAGAAAATAAATTAAAATTTTGTATTAATTCCAGCTCCAAAATTCATTTATCTGGCAGATTGCCGTGTTGAAATGCCAAATTTTGGTAAATTTCTTCAGTCAAACAGGGTTTTGAAGATACATTGACACTAGCAATTGATTAACAAATCAATAAACTTGAATAATTATTGATATTAATAAGCCTGGCAGCTCTGTTTTGTTAACCACACTAAGAAAATAAATATAAATTTTGAATTAATTCCAGCTCCAAAATCCATTTATCTGGCAGATTGCCGTGTTGAATACCAAATTTTGGTAAATTTCTTCAATCAAACAGGGTTTTGAAGATGCATTGACACTTGCAATTGATTAACAAATCAATAAACTTGAATAATTATTGATATAACTAAGCCTGGCAGCTCTGTTTTGTTAACCACACTAAGAAAATAAATATAAATTTTGAATTAATTCTTAAGAATTATGAATATTTCCAGCTCCAAAATCCATTTATCTGGCAGATTGCCGTGTTGAAATGCCAAATTTTGGTAAATTTCTTCAGTCAAACTTGGTTTTGAAGAAATATTGACAATAGCAATTGATTAACAAATCAATAAACTTGAATAATTATTGATATAAATAAGCCTGGCAGCTCTGTTTTGTTAACCACACTAAGAAAATAATTATAAATTTTTAATTAATTCCAGCTCCAAAATCCATTTATCTGGCAGATTGCCGTGTTGAAATGCCAAATTTTGGTAAATTTCTTCAATCAAACAGGGTTTTGAAGATGCATTGACACTTGCAATTGATTAACAAATCAATAAACTTGAATAATTATTGATATAACTAAGCCTGGCAGCTCTGTTTTGTTAACCACACTAAGAAAATAAATATAAATTTTGAATTAATTCTTAAGAATTATGAATATTTCCAGCTACAAAATCCATTTATCAGGCAGATTGCCGTGTTGAAATGCCAAATTTTGATAAATTTTCTTCAGTCAAACAGGGTTTTGAAGATACATTGACACTTGCAATTGATTAACAAATCAATAAACTTGAATAATTATTGATATAAATAAGCATGACAGCTCTGTTTTGTTAACCACACTAAGAAAATAAATATAAATTTAGAATTAATTCTTAAGAATTATGAATATTTCCAGCTCCAAAATCCATTTATCTGGCAGATTGCCGTGTTTAAATGCCAAATTTTGGTAAATTTCTACAGTCAACTTGGTTTTGAAGAAATATTGACAATAGCAATTGATTAACAAATCAATAAACTTGAATAATTATTGATATAAATAAGCTTGACAGCTCTGTTTTGTTAACCACACTAAGAAAATAAATATAAATTTAGAATTAATTCTTAAGAATTATGAATATTTCCAGCTCCAAAATCCATTTATCTGGCAGATTGCCGTGTTTAAATGCCAAATTTTGGTAAATTTCTACAGTCAAACTTGGTTTTGAAGAAATATTGACAATAGCAATTGATTAACAAATCAATAAACTTGAATAATTATTGATATAAATAAGCCTGGCAGCTCTGTTTTGTTAATCACACTAAGAAAATAAATTAAAATTTTGTATTAATTCCAGCTCCAAAATTCATTTATCTGGCAGATTGCCGTGTTGAAATGCCAAATTTTGGTAAATTTCTTCAGTCAAACAGGGTTTTGAAGATACATTGACACTAGCAATTGATTAACAAATCAATAAACTTGAATAATTATTGATATTAATAAGCCTGGCAGCTCTGTTTTGTTAACCACACTAAGAAAATAAATATAAATTTTGAATTAATTCCAGCTCCAAAATCCATTTATCTGGCAGATTGCCGTGTTGAAATGCCAAATTTTGGTAAATTTCTTCAATCAAACAGGGTTTTGAAGATGCATTGACACTTGCAATTGATTAACAAATCAATAAACTTGAATAATTATTGATATAACTAAGCCTGGCAGCTCTGTTTTGTTAACCACACTAAGAAAATAAATATAAATTTTGAATTAATTCTTAAGAATTATGAATATTTCCAGCTCCAAAATCCATTTATCTGGCAGATTGCCGTGTTGAAATGCCAAATTTTGGTAAATTTCTTCAGTCAAACTTGGTTTTGAAGAAATATTGACAATAGCAATTGATTAACAAATCAATAAACTTGAATAATTATTGATATAAATAAGCCTGGCAGCTCTGTTTTGTTAACCACACTAAGAAAAAAATTATAAATTTTTAATTAATTCCAGCTCCAAAATCCATTTATCTGGCAGATTGCCGTGTTGAAATGCCAAATTTTGGTAAATTTCTTCAATCAAACAGGGTTTTGAAGATGCATTGACACTTGCAATTGATTAACAAATCAATAAACTTGAATAATTATTGATATAACTAAGCCTAGCAGCTCTGTTTTGTTAACCACACTAAGAAAATAAATATAAATTTTGAATTAATTCTTAAGAATTATGAATATTTCAAACTACAAAATCCATTTATCAGGCAGATTGCCGTGTTGAAATGCCAAATTTTGATAAATTTTCTTCAGTCAAACAGGGTTTTGAAGATACATTGACACTTGCAATTGATTAACAAATCAATAAACTTGAATAATTATTGATATAAATAAGCATGACAGCTCTGTTTTGTTAACCACACTAAGAAAATAAATATAAATTTAGAATTAATTCTTAAGAATTATGAATATTTCCAGCTCCAAAATCCATTTATCTGGCAGATTGCCGTGTTTAAATGCCAAATTTTGGTAAATTTCTACAGTCAACTTGGTTTTGAAGAAATATTGACAATAGCAATTGATTAACAAATCAATAAACTTGAATAATTATTGATATAAATAAGCTTGACAGCTCTGTTTTGTTAACCACACTAAGAAAATAAATATAAATTTAGAATTAATTCTTAAGAATTATGAATATTTCCAGCTCCAAAATCCATTTATCTGGCAGATTGCCGTGTTTAAATGCCAAATTTTGGTAAATTTCTACAGTCAAACTTGGTTTTGAAGAAATATTGACAATAGCAATTGATTAACAAATCAATAAACTTGAATAATTATTGATATAAATAAGCCTGGCAGCTCTGTTTTGTTAATCACACTAAGAAAATAAATTAAAATTTTGTATTAATTCCAGCTCCAAAATTCATTTATCTGGCAGATTGCCGTGTTGAAATGCCAAATTTTGGTAAATTTCTTCAGTCAAACAGGGTTTTGAAGATACATTGACACTAGCAATTGATTAACAAATCAATAAACTTGAATAATTATTGATATTAATAAGCCTGGCAGCTCTGTTTTGTTAACCACACTAAGAAAATAAATATAAATTTTGAATTAATTCCAGCTCCAAAATCCATTTATCTGGCAGATTGCCGTGTTGAAATGCCAAATTTTGGTAAATTTCTTCAATCAAACAGGGTTTTGAAGATGCATTGACACTTGCAATTGATTAACAAATCAATAAACTTGAATAATTATTGATATAACTAAGCCTGGCAGCTCTGTTTTGTTAACCACACTAAGAAAATAAATATAAATTTTGAATTAATTCTTAAGAATTATGAATATTTCCAGCTCCAAAATCCATTTATCTGGCAGATTGCCGTGTTGAAATGCCAAATTTTGGTAAATTTCTTCAGTCAAACTTGGTTTTGAAGAAATATTGACAATAGCAATTGATTAACAAATCAATAAACTTGAATAATTATTGATATAAATAAGCCTGGCAGCTCTGTTTTGTTAACCACACTAAGAAAAAAATTATAAATTTTTAATTAATTCCAGCTCCAAAATCCATTTATCTGGCAGATTGCCGTGTTGAAATGCCAAATTTTGGTAAATTTCTTCAATCAAACAGGGTTTTGAAGATGCATTGACACTTGCAATTGATTAACAAATCAATAAACTTGAATAATTATTGATATAACTAAGCCTAGCAGCTCTGTTTTGTTAACCACACTAAGAAAATAAATATAAATTTTGAATTAATTCTTAAGAATTATGAATATTTCAAACTACAAAATCCATTTATCAGGCAGATTGCCGTGTTGAAATGCCAAATTTTGATAAATTTTCTTCAGTCAAACAGGGTTTTGAAGATACATTGACACTTGCAATTGATTAACAAATCAATAAACTTGAATAATTATTGATATAAATAAGCATGACAGCTCTGTTTTGTTAACCACACTAAGAAAATAAATATAAATTTAGAATTAATTCTTAAGAATTATGAATATTTCCAGCTCCAAAATCCATTTATCTGGCAGATTGCCGTGTTGAAATGCCAAATTTTGGTAAATTTCTTCAGTCAAACTTGGTTTTGAAGAAATATTGACAATAGCAATTGATTAACAAATCAATAAACTTGAATAATTATTGATATAAATAAGCCTGGCAGCTCTGTTTTGTTAACCACACTAAGAAAATAATTATAAATTTTTAATTAATTCCAGCTCCAAAATCCATTTATCTGGCAGATTGCCGTGTTGAAATGCCAAATTTTGGTAAATTTCTTCAATCAAACAGGGTTTTGAAGATGCATTGACACTTGCAATTGATTAACAAATCAATAAACTTGAATAATTATTGATATAACTAAGCCTGGCAGCTCTGTTTTGTTAACCACACTAAGAAAATAAATATAAATTTTGAATTAATTCTTAAGAATTATGAATATTTCCAGCTACAAAATCCATTTATCAGGCAGATTGCCGTGTTGAAATGCCAAATTTTGATAAATTTTCTTCAGTCAAACAGGGTTTTGAAGATACATTGACACTTGCAATTGATTAACAAATCAATAAACTTGAATAATTATTGATATAAATAAGCATGACAGCTCTGTTTTGTTAACCACACTAAGAAAATAATTATAAATTTTTAATTAATTCCAGCTCCAAAATCCATTTATCTGGCAGATTGCCGTGTTGAAATGCCAAATTTTGGTAAATTTCTTCAATCAAACAGGGTTTTGAAGATGCATTGACACTTGCAATTGATTAACAAATCAATAAACTTGAATAATTATTGATATAACTAAGCCTGGCAGCTCTGTTTTGTTAACCACACTAAGAAAATAAATATAAATTTTGAATTAATTCTTAAGAATTATGAATATTTCCAGCTCCAAAATCCATTTATCAGGCATTGCCGTGATGAAATGCCAAATTTTGATAAATTTTCTTCAGTCAAACAGGGTTTTGAAGATACATTGACACTTGCAATTGATTAACAAATCAATAAACTTGAATAATTATTGATATAAATAAGCTTGACAGCTCTGTTTTGTTAACCACACTAAGAAAATAAATATAAATTTAGAATTAATTCTTAAGAATTATGAATATTTCCAGCTCCAAAATCCATTTATCTGGCAGATTGCCGTGTTGAAATGCCAAATTTTGGTAAATTTCTTCAGTCAAACTTGGTTTTGAAGAAATATTGACAATAGCAATTGATTAACAAATCAATAAACTTGAATAATTATTGATATAAATAAGCCTGGCAGCTCTGTTTTGTTAATCACACTAAGAAAATAAATGAAAATTTTGTTTTAATTCCAGCTCCAAAATTCATTTATCTGGCAGATTGCCGTGTTGAAATGCCAAATTTTGGTAAATTTCTTCAGTCAAACTTGGTTTTGAAGAAATATTGACAATAGCAATTGATTAACAAATCAATAAACTTGAATAATTATTGATATAAATAAGCCTGGCAGCTCTGTTTTGTTAACCACACTAAGAAAATAATTATAAATTTTTAATTAATTCCAGCTCCAAAATCCATTTATCTGGCAGATTGCCGTGTTGAAATGCCAAATTTTGATAAATTTTCTTCAGTCAAACAGGGTTTTGAAGATACATTGACACTTGCAATTGATTAACAAATCAATAAACTTGAATAATTATTGATATAAATAAGCTTGACAGCTCTGTTTTGTTAACCACACTAAGAAAATAAATATAAATTTAGAATTAATTCTTAAGAATTATGAATATTTCCAGCTCCAAAATCCATTTATCTGGCAGATTGCCGTGTTGAAATGCCAAATTTTGGTAAATTTCTTCAGTCAAACTTGGTTTTGAAGAAATATTGACAATAGCAATTGATTAACAAATCAATAAACTTGAATAATTATTGATATAAATAAGCCTGGCAGCTCTGTTTTGTTAATCACACTAAGAAAATAAATGAAAATTTTGTTTTAATTCCAGCTCCAAAATTAATTTATCTGGCAGATTGCCGTGTTGAAATGCCAAATTTTGGTAAATTTCTTCAGTCAAACAGGGTTTTGAAGATACATTGACACTAGCAATTGATTAACAAATCAATAAACTTGAATAATTATTGATATAAATAAGCTTGGCAGCTCTGTTTTGTTAACCACACTAAGAAAATAAATATAAATTTTGAATTAATTCTTAAGAATTATGAATATTTCCAGCTCCAAAATCCATTTATCTGGCAGATTGCCGTGTTGAAATGCCAAATTTTGGTAAATTTCTTCAGTCAAACTTGGTTTTGAAGAAATATTGACAATAGCAATTGATTAACAAATCAATAAACTTGAATAATTATTGATATAAATAAGCTTGACAGCTCTGTTTTGTTAACCACACTAAGAAAATAAATATAAATTTAGAATTAATTCTTAAGAATTATGAATATTTCCAGCTCCAAAATCCATTTATCTGGCAGATTGCCGTGTTGAAATGCCAAATTTTGGTAAATTTCTTCAGTCAAACTTGGTTTTCAAGAAATATTGACAATAGCAATTGATTAACAAATCAATAAACTTGAATAATTATTGATATAAATAAGCTTGACAGCTCTGTTTTGTTAACCACACTAAGAAAATAAATATAAATTTAGAATTAATTCTTAAGAATTATGAATATTTCCAGCTCCAAAATCCATTTATCTGGCAGATTGCCGTGTTTAAATGCCAAATTTTGGTAAATTTCTACAGTCAAACTTGGTTTTGAAGAAATATTGACAATAGCAATTGATTAACAAATCAATAAACTTGAATAATTATTGATATAAATAAGCCTGGCAGCTCTGTTTTGTTAATCACACTAAGAAAATAAATTAAAATTTTGTATTAATTCCAGCTCCAAAATTCATTTATCTGGCAGATTGCCGTGTTGAAATGCCAAATTTTGGTAAATTTCTTCAGTCAAACAGGGTTTTGAAGATACATTGACACTAGCAATTGATTAACAAATCAATAAACTTGAATAATTATTGATATTAATAAGCCTGGCAGCTCTGTTTTGTTAACCACACTAAGAAAATAAATATAAATTTTGAATTAATTCCAGCTCCAAAATCCATTTATCTGGCAGATTGCCGTGTTGAAATGCCAAATTTTGGTAAATTTCTTCAATCAAACAGGGTTTTGAAGATGCATTGACACTTGCAATTGATTAACAAATCAATAAACTTGAATAATTATTGATATAACTAAGCCTGGCAGCTCTGTTTTGTTAACCACACTAAGAAAATAAATATAAATTTTGAATTAATTCTTAAGAATTATGAATATTTCCAGCTCCAAAATCCATTTATCTGGCAGATTGCCGTGTTGAAATGCCAAATTTTGGTAAATTTCTTCAGTCAAACTTGGTTTTGAAGAAATATTGACAATAGCAATTGATTAACAAATCAATAAACTTGAATAATTATTGATATAAATAAGCCTGGCAGCTCTGTTTTGTTAACCACACTAAGAAAAAAATTATAAATTTTTAATTAATTCCAGCTCCAAAATCCATTTATCTGGCAGATTGCCGTGTTGAAATGCCAAATTTTGGTAAATTTCTTCAATCAAACAGGGTTTTGAAGATGCATTGACACTTGCAATTGATTAACAAATCAATAAACTTGAATAATTATTGATATAACTAAGCCTAGCAGCTCTGTTTTGTTAACCACACTAAGAAAATAAATATAAATTTTGAATTAATTCTTAAGAATTATGAATATTTCAAACTACAAAATCCATTTATCAGGCAGATTGCCGTGTTGAAATGCCAAATTTTGATAAATTTTCTTCAGTCAAACAGGGTTTTGAAGATACATTGACACTTGCAATTGATTAACAAATCAATAAACTTGAATAATTATTGATATAAATAAGCATGACAGCTCTGTTTTGTTAACCACACTAAGAAAATAAATATAAATTTAGAATTAATTCTTAAGAATTATGAATATTTCCAGCTCCAAAATCCATTTATCTGGCAGATTGCCGTGTTTAAATGCCAAATTTTGGTAAATTTCTACAGTCAACTTGGTTTTGAAGAAATATTGACAATAGCAATTGATTAACAAATCAATAAACTTGAATAATTATTGATATAAATAAGCTTGACAGCTCTGTTTTGTTAACCACACTAAGAAAATAAATATAAATTTAGAATTAATTCTTAAGAATTATGAATATTTCCAGCTCCAAAATCCATTTATCTGGCAGATTGCCGTGTTTAAATGCCAAATTTTGGTAAATTTCTACAGTCAAACTTGGTTTTGAAGAAATATTGACAATAGCAATTGATTAACAAATCAATAAACTTGAATAATTATTGATATAAATAAGCCTGGCAGCTCTGTTTTGTTAATCACACTAAGAAAATAAATTAAAATTTTGTATTAATTCCAGCTCCAAAATTCATTTATCTGGCAGATTGCCGTGTTGAAATGCCAAATTTTGGTAAATTTCTTCAGTCAAACAGGGTTTTGAAGATACATTGACACTAGCAATTGATTAACAAATCAATAAACTTGAATAATTATTGATATTAATAAGCCTGGCAGCTCTGTTTTGTTAACCACACTAAGAAAATAAATATAAATTTTGAATTAATTCCAGCTCCAAAATCCATTTATCTGGCAGATTGCCGTGTTGAAATGCCAAATTTTGGTAAATTTCTTCAATCAAACAGGGTTTTGAAGATGCATTGACACTTGCAATTGATTAACAAATCAATAAACTTGAATAATTATTGATATAACTAAGCCTGGCAGCTCTGTTTTGTTAACCACACTAAGAAAATAAATATAAATTTTGAATTAATTCTTAAGAATTATGAATATTTCCAGCTCCAAAATCCATTTATCTGGCAGATTGCCGTGTTGAAATGCCAAATTTTGGTAAATTTCTTCAGTCAAACTTGGTTTTGAAGAAATATTGACAATAGCAATTGATTAACAAATCAATAAACTTGAATAATTATTGATATAAATAAGCCTGGCAGCTCTGTTTTGTTAACCACACTAAGAAAAAAATTATAAATTTTTAATTAATTCCAGCTCCAAAATCCATTTATCTGGCAGATTGCCGTGTTGAAATGCCAAATTTTGGTAAATTTCTTCAATCAAACAGGGTTTTGAAGATGCATTGACACTTGCAATTGATTAACAAATCAATAAACTTGAATAATTATTGATATAACTAAGCCTAGCAGCTCTGTTTTGTTAACCACACTAAGAAAATAAATATAAATTTTGAATTAATTCTTAAGAATTATGAATATTTCAAACTACAAAATCCATTTATCAGGCAGATTGCCGTGTTGAAATGCCAAATTTTGATAAATTTTCTTCAGTCAAACAGGGTTTTGAAGATACATTGACACTTGCAATTGATTAACAAATCAATAAACTTGAATAATTATTGATATAAATAAGCATGACAGCTCTGTTTTGTTAACCACACTAAGAAAATAAATATAAATTTAGAATTAATTCTTAAGAATTATGAATATTTCCAGCTCCAAAATCCATTTATCTGGCAGATTGCCGTGTTTAAATGCCAAATTTTGGTAAATTTCTACAGTCAACTTGGTTTTGAAGAAATATTGACAATAGCAATTGATTAACAAATCAATAAACTTGAATAATTATTGATATAAATAAGCTTGACAGCTCTGTTTTGTTAACCACACTAAGAAAATAAATATAAATTTAGAATTAATTCTTAAGAATTATGAATATTTCCAGCTCCAAAATCCATTTATCTGGCAGATTGCCGTGTTTAAATGCCAAATTTTGGTAAATTTCTACAGTCAAACTTGGTTTTGAAGAAATATTGACAATAGCAATTGATTAACAAATCAATAAACTTGAATAATTATTGATATAAATAAGCCTGGCAGCTCTGTTTTGTTAATCACACTAAGAAAATAAATTAAAATTTTGTATTAATTCCAGCTCCAAAATTCATTTATCTGGCAGATTGCCGTGTTGAAATGCCAAATTTTGGTAAATTTCTTCAGTCAAACAGGGTTTTGAAGATACATTGACACTAGCAATTGATTAACAAATCAATAAACTTGAATAATTATTGATATTAATAAGCCTGGCAGCTCTGTTTTGTTAACCACACTAAGAAAATAAATATAAATTTTGAATTAATTCCAGCTCCAAAATCCATTTATCTGGCAGATTGCCGTGTTGAAATGCCAAATTTTGGTAAATTTCTTCAATCAAACAGGGTTTTGAAGATGCATTGACACTTGCAATTGATTAACAAATCAATAAACTTGAATAATTATTGATATAACTAAGCCTGGCAGCTCTGTTTTGTTAACCACACTAAGAAAATAAATATAAATTTTGAATTAATTCTTAAGAATTATGAATATTTCCAGCTCCAAAATCCATTTATCTGGCAGATTGCCGTGTTGAAATGCCAAATTTTGGTAAATTTCTTCAGTCAAACTTGGTTTTGAAGAAATATTGACAATAGCAATTGATCAACAAATCAATAAACTTGAATAATTATTGATATAAATAAGCCTGGCAGCTCTGTTTTGTTAACCACACTAAGAAAAAAATTATAAATTTTTAATTAATTCCAGCTCCAAAATCCATTTATCTGGCAGATTGCCGTGTTGAAATGCCAAATTTTGGTAAATTTCTTCAATCAAACAGGGTTTTGAAGATGCATTGACACTTGCAATTGATTAACAAATCAATAAACTTGAATAATTATTGATATAACTAAGCCTAGCAGCTCTGTTTTGTTAACCACACTAAGAAAATAAATATAAATTTTGAATTAATTCTTAAGAATTATGAATATTTCAAACTACAAAATCCATTTATCAGGCAGATTGCCGTGTTGAAATGCCAAATTTTGATAAATTTTCTTCAGTCAAACAGGGTTTTGAAGATACATTGACACTTGCAATTGATTAACAAATCAATAAACTTGAATAATTATTGATATAAATAAGCATGACAGCTCTGTTTCGTTAACCACACTAAGAAAATAAATATAAATTTAGAATTAATTCTTAAGAATTATGAATATTTCCAGCTCCAAAATCCATTTATCTGGCAGATTGCCGTGTTGAAATGCCAAATTTTGGTAAATTTCTTCAGTCAAACTTGGTTTTGAAGAAATATTGACAATAGCAATTGATTAACAAATCAATAAACTTGAATAATTATTGATATAAATAAGCCTGGCAGCTCTGTTTTGTTAACCACACTAAGAAAATAATTATAAATTTTTAATTAATTCCAGCTCCAAAATCCATTTATCTGGCAGATTGCCGTGTTGAAATGCCAAATTTTGGTAAATTTCTTCAATCAAACAGGGTTTTGAAGATGCATTGACACTTGCAATTGATTAACAAATCAATAAACTTGAATAATTATTGATATAACTAAGCCTGGCAGCTCTGTTTTGTTAACCACACTAAGAAAATAAATATAAATTTTGAATTAATTCTTAAGAATTATGAATATTTCCAGCTACAAAATCCATTTATCAGGCAGATTGCCGTGTTGAAATGCCAAATTTTGATAAATTTTCTTCAGTCAAACAGGGTTTTGAAGATACATTGACACTTGCAATTGATTAACAAATCAATAAACTTGAATAATTATTGATATAAATAAGCATGACAGCTCTGTTTTGTTAACCACACTAAGAAAATAATTATAAATTTTTAATTAATTCCAGCTCCAAAATCCATTTATCTGGCAGATTGCCGTGTTGAAATGCCAAATTTTGGTAAATTTCTTCAATCAAACAGGGTTTTGAAGATGCATTGACACTTGCAATTGATTAACAAATCAATAAACTTGAATAATTATTGATATAACTAAGCCTGGCAGCTCTGTTTTGTTAACCACACTAAGAAAATAAATATAAATTTTGAATTAATTCTTAAGAATTATGAATATTTCCAGCTCCAAAATCCATTTATCAGGCATTGCCGTGATGAAATGCCAAATTTTGATAAATTTTCTTCAGTCAAACAGGGTTTTGAAGATACATTGACACTTGCAATTGATTAACAAATCAATAAACTTGAATAATTATTGATATAAATAAGCTTGACAGCTCTGTTTTGTTAACCACACTAAGAAAATAAATATAAATTTAGAATTAATTCTTAAGAATTATGAATATTTCCAGCTCCAAAATCCATTTATCTGGCAGATTGCCGTGTTGAAATGCCAAATTTTGGTAAATTTCTTCAGTCAAACTTGGTTTTGAAGAAATATTGACAATAGCAATTGATTAACAAATCAATAAACTTGAATAATTATTGATATAAATAAGCCTGGCAGCTCTGTTTTGTTAATCACACTAAGAAAATAAATGAAAATTTTGTTTTAATTCCAGCTCCAAAATTCATTTATCTGGCAGATTGCCGTGTTGAAATGCCAAATTTTGGTAAATTTCTTCAGTCAAACTTGGTTTTGAAGAAATATTGACAATAGCAATTGATTAACAAATCAATAAACTTGAATAATTATTGATATAAATAAGCCTGGCAGCTCTGTTTTGTTAACCACACTAAGAAAATAATTATAAATTTTTAATTAATTCCAGCTCCAAAATCCATTTATCTGGCAGATTGCCGTGTTGAAATGCCAAATTTTGATAAATTTTCTTCAGTCAAACAGGGTTTTGAAGATACATTGACACTTGCAATTGATTAACAAATCAATAAACTTGAATAATTATTGATATAAATAAGCTTGACAGCTCTGTTTTGTTAACCACACTAAGAAAATAAATATAAATTTAGAATTAATTCTTAAGAATTATGAATATTTCCAGCTCCAAAATCCATTTATCTGGCAGATTGCCGTGTTGAAATGCCAAATTTTGGTAAATTTCTTCAGTCAAACTTGGTTTTGAAGAAATATTGACAATAGCAATTGATTAACAAATCAATAAACTTGAATAATTATTGATATAAATAAGCCTGGCAGCTCTGTTTTGTTAATCACACTAAGAAAATAAATGAAAATTTTGTTTTAATTCCAGCTCCAAAATTAATTTATCTGGCAGATTGCCGTGTTGAAATGCCAAATTTTGGTAAATTTCTTCAGTCAAACAGGGTTTTGAAGATACATTGACACTAGCAATTGATTAACAAATCAATAAACTTGAATAATTATTGATATAAATAAGCTTGGCAGCTCTGTTTTGTTAACCACACTAAGAAAATAAATATAAATTTTGAATTAATTCTTAAGAATTATGAATATTTCCAGCTCCAAAATCCATTTATCTGGCAGATTGCCGTGTTGAAATGCCAAATTTTGGTAAATTTCTTCAGTCAAACTTGGTTTTGAAGAAATATTGACAATAGCAATTGATTAACAAATCAATAAACTTGAATAATTATTGATATAAATAAGCTTGACAGCTCTGTTTTGTTAACCACACTAAGAAAATAAATATAAATTTAGAATTAATTCTTAAGAATTATGAATATTTCCAGCTCCAAAATCCATTTATCTGGCAGATTGCCGTGTTGAAATGCCAAATTTTGGTAAATTTCTTCAGTCAAACTTGGTTTTCAAGAAATATTGACAATAGCAATTGATTAACAAATCAATAAACTTGAATAATTATTGATATAAATAAGCTTGACAGCTCTGTTTTGTTAACCACACTAAGAAAATAAATATAAATTTAGAATTAATTCTTAAGAATTATGAATATTTCCAGCTCCAAAATCCATTTATCTGGCAGATTGCCGTGTTTAAATGCCAAATTTTGGTAAATTTCTACAGTCAAACTTGGTTTTGAAGAAATATTGACAATAGCAATTGATTAACAAATCAATAAACTTGAATAATTATTAATATAAATAAGCCTGGCAGCTCTGTTTTGTTAATCACACTAAGAAAATAAATGAAAATTTTGTATTAATTCCAGCTCCAAAATTCATTTATCTGGCAGATTGCCGTGTTGAAATGCCAAATTTTGGTAAATTTCTTCAGTCAAACAGGGTTTTGAAGATACATTGACACTAGCAATTGATTAACAAATCAATAAACTTGAATAATTATTGATATAAATAAGCCTGGCAGCTCTGTTTTGTTAACCACACTAAGAAAATAATTATAAATTTTTAATTAATTCCAGCTCCAAAATCCATTTATCTGGCAGATTGCCGTGTTGAAATGCCAAATTTTGGTAAATTTCTTCAATCAAACAGGGTTTTGAAGATGCATTGACACTTGCAATTGATTAACAAATCAATAAACTTGAATAATTATTGATATAACTAAGCCTGGCAGCTCTGTTTTGTTAACCACACTAAGAAAATAAATAAAAATTTTGAATTAATTCTTAAGAATTATGAATATTTCCAGCTCCAAAATCCATTTATCAGGCAGATTGCCGTGTTGAAATGCCAAATTTTGATAAATTTTCTTCAGTCAAACAGGGTTTTGAAGATACATTGACACTTGCAATTGATTAACAAATCAATAAACTTGAATAATTATTGATATAAATAAGCTTGACAGCTCTGTTTTGTTAACCACACTAAGAAAATAAATATAAATTTAGAATTAATTCTTAAGAATTATGAATATTTCCAGCTCCAAAATCCATTTATCTGGCCGATTGCCGTGTTGAAATGCCAAATTTTGGTAAATTTCTTCAGTCAAACTTGGTTTTGAAGAAATATTGACAATAGCAATTGATTAACAAATCAATAAACTTGAATAATTATTGATATAAATAAGCCTGGCAGCTCTGTTTTGTTAATCACACTAAGAAAATAAATGAAAATTTTGTATTAATTCCAGCTCCAAAATCCATTTATCTGGCAGATTGCCGTGTTGAAATGCCAAATTTTGGTAAATTTCTTCAGTCAAACTTGGTTTTGAAGAAATATTGACAATAGCAATTGATTAACAAATCAATAAACTTGAATAATTATTGATATAAATAAGCCTGGCAGCTCTGTTTTGTTAATCACACTAAGAAAATAAATGAAAATTTTGTATTAATTCCAGCTCCAAAATTCATTTATCTGGCAGATTGCCGTGTTGAAATGCCAAATTTTGGTAAATTTCTTCAGTCAAACAGGGTTTTGAAGATACATTGACACTAGCAATTGATTAACAAATCAATAAACTTGAATAATTATTCATATAAATAAGCCTGGCAGCTCTGTTTTGTTAACCACACTAAGAAAATAAATATAAATTTTGAATTAATTCCAGCTCCAAAATCCATTTATCTGTCAGATTGCCGTGTTGAAATGCCAAATTTTGGTAAATTTCTTCAGTCAAACGGGGTTTTGAAGATACATTGACACTAGCAATTGATTAACAAATCAATAAACTTGTATAATTATTGATATAAATAAGCTTGGCAGCTCTGTTTTGTTAACCACACTAAGAAAATAAATATAAATTTTGAATTAATTCTTAAGAATTATGAATATTTCCAGCTCCAAAATCCTTTTATCAGGCAGATTGCCGTGTTGAAATGCCAAATTTTGATAAATTTTCTTCAGTCAAACAGGGTTTTGAAGATACATTGACACTTGCAATTGATTAACAAATCAATAAACTTGAATAATTATTGATATAAATAAGTTTGACAGCTCTGTTTTGTTAACCACACTAAGAAAATAAATATAAATTTAGAATTAATTCTTAAGAATTATGAATATTTCCAGCTCCAAAATCCATTTATCTGGCAGATTGCCGTGTTGAAATGCCAAATTTTGGTAAATTTCTTCAGTCAAACTTGGTTTTGAAGAAATATTGACAATAGCAATTGATTAACAAATCAATAAACTTGAATAATTATTGATATAAATAATCCTGGCAGCTCTGTTTTGTTAACCACACTAAGAAAATAATTATAAATTTTTAATTAATTCCAGCTCCAAAATCCATTTATCTGGCAGATTGCCGTGTTGAAATGCCAAATTTTGGTAAATTTCTTCAATCAAACAGGGTTTTGAAGATGCATTGACACTTGCAATTGATTAACAAATCAATAAACTTGAATAATTATTGATATAACTAAGCCTGGCAGCTCTGTTTTGTTAACCACACTAAGAAAATAAATATAAATTTTGAATTAATTCTTAAGAATTATGAATATTTCCAGCTCCAAAATCCATTTATCAGGCATTGCCGTGATGAAATGCCAAATTTTGATAAATTTTCTTCAGTCAAACAGGGTTTTGAAGATACATTGAAACTTGCAATTGATTAACAAATCAATAAACTTGAATAATTATTGATATAAATAAGCTTGACAGCTCTGTTTTGTTAACCACACTAAGAAAATAAATATAAATTTAGAATTAATTCTTAAGAATTATGAATATTTCCAGCTCCAAAATCCATTTATCTGGCAGATTGCCGTGTTGAAATGCCAAATTTTGGTAAATTTCTTCAGTCAAACTTGGTTTTGAAGAAATATTGACAATAGCAATTGATTAACAAATCAATAAACTTGAATAATTATTGATATAAATAAGCCTGGCAGCTCTGTTTTGTTAATCACACTAAGAAAATAAATGAAAATTTTGTTTTAATTCCAGCTCCAAAATTCATTTATCTGGCAGATTGCCGTGTTGAAATGCCAAATTTTGGTAAATTTCTTCAGTCAAACTTGGTTTTGAAGAAATATTGACAATAGCAATTGATTAACAAATCAATAAACTTGAATAATTATTGATATAAATAAGCCTGGCAGCTCTGTTTTGTTAACCACACTAAGAAAATAATTATAAATTTTTAATTAATTCCAGCTCCAAAATCCATTTATCTGGCAGATTGCCGTGTTGAAATGCCAAATTTTGATAAATTTTCTTCAGTCAAACAGGGTTTTGAAGATACATTGACACTTGCAATTGATTAACAAATCAATAAACTTGAATAATTATTGATATAAATAAGCTTGACAGCTCTGTTTTGTTAACCACACTAAGAAAATAAATATAAATTTAGAATTAATTCTTAAGAATTATGAATATTTCCAGCTCCAAAATCCATTTATCTGGCAGATTGCCGTGTTGAAATGCCAAATTTTGGTAAATTTCTTCAGTCAAACTTGGTTTTGAAGAAATATTGACAATAGCAATTGATTAACAAATCAATAAACTTGAATAATTATTGATATAAATAAGCCTGGCAGCTCTGTTTTGTTAATCACACTAAGAAAATAAATGAAAATTTTGTTTTAATTCCAGCTCCAAAATTAATTTATCTGGCAGATTGCCGTGTTGAAATGCCAAATTTTGGTAAATTTCTTCAGTCAAACAGGGTTTTGAAGATACATTGACACTAGCAATTGATTAACAAATCAATAAACTTGAATAATTATTGATATAAATAAGCTTGGCAGCTCTGTTTTGTTAACCACACTAAGAAAATAAATATAAATTTTGAATTAATTCTTAAGAATTATGAATATTTCCAGCTCCAAAATCCATTTATCTGGCAGATTGCCGTGTTGAAATGCCAAATTTTGGTAAATTTCTTCAGTCAAACTTGGTTTTGAAGAAATATTGACAATAGCAATTGATTAACAAATCAATAAACTTGAATAATTATTGATATAAATAAGCTTGACAGCTCTGTTTTGTTAACCACACTAAGAAAATAAATATAAATTTAGAATTAATTCTTAAGAATTATGAATATTTCCAGCTCCAAAATCCATTTATCTGGCAGATTGCCGTGTTGAAATGCCAAATTTTGGTAAATTTCTTCAGTCAAACTTGGTTTTCAAGAAATATTGACAATAGCAATTGATTAACAAATCAATAAACTTGAATAATTATTGATATAAATAAGCTTGACAGCTCTGTTTTGTTAACCACACTAAGAAAATAAATATAAATTTAGAATTAATTCTTAAGAATTATGAATATTTCCAGCTCCAAAATCCATTTATCTGGCAGATTGCCGTGTTTAAATGCCAAATTTTGGTAAATTTCTACAGTCAAACTTGGTTTTGAAGAAATATTGACAATAGCAATTGATTAACAAATCAATAAACTTGAATAATTATTAATATAAATAAGCCTGGCAGCTCTGTTTTGTTAATCACACTAAGAAAATAAATGAAAATTTTGTATTAATTCCAGCTCCAAAATTCATTTATCTGGCAGATTGCCGTGTTGAAATGCCAAATTTTGGTAAATTTCTTCAGTCAAACAGGGTTTTGAAGATACATTGACACTAGCAATTGATTAACAAATCAATAAACTTGAATAATTATTGATATAAATAAGCCTGGCAGCTCTGTTTTGTTAACCACACTAAGAAAATAATTATAAATTTTTAATTAATTCCAGCTCCAAAATCCATTTATCTGGCAGATTGCCGTGTTGAAATGCCAAATTTTGGTAAATTTCTTCAATCAAACAGGGTTTTGAAGATGCATTGACACTTGCAATTGATTAACAAATCAATAAACTTGAATAATTATTGATATAACTAAGCCTGGCAGCTCTGTTTTGTTAACCACACTAAGAAAATAAATAAAAATTTTGAATTAATTCTTAAGAATTATGAATATTTCCAGCTCCAAAATCCATTTATCAGGCAGATTGCCGTGTTGAAATGCCAAATTTTGATAAATTTTCTTCAGTCAAACAGGGTTTTGAAGATACATTGACACTTGCAATTGATTAACAAATCAATAAACTTGAATAATTATTGATATAAATAAGCTTGACAGCTCTGTTTTGTTAACCACACTAAGAAAATAAATATAAATTTAGAATTAATTCTTAAGAATTATGAATATTTCCAGCTCCAAAATCCATTTATCTGGCCGATTGCCGTGTTGAAATGCCAAATTTTGGTAAATTTCTTCAGTCAAACTTGGTTTTGAAGAAATATTGACAATAGCAATTGATTAACAAATCAATAAACTTGAATAATTATTGATATAAATAAGCCTGGCAGCTCTGTTTTGTTAATCACACTAAGAAAATAAATGAAAATTTTGTATTAATTCCAGCTCCAAAATCCATTTATCTGGCAGATTGCCGTGTTGAAATGCCAAATTTTGGTAAATTTCTTCAGTCAAACTTGGTTTTGAAGAAATATTGACAATAGCAATTGATTAACAAATCAATAAACTTGAATAATTATTGATATAAATAAGCCTGGCAGCTCTGTTTTGTTAATCACACTAAGAAAATAAATGAAAATTTTGTATTAATTCCAGCTCCAAAATTCATTTATCTGGCAGATTGCCGTGTTGAAATGCCAAATTTTGGTAAATTTCTTCAGTCAAACAGGGTTTTGAAGATACATTGACACTAGCAATTGATTAACAAATCAATAAACTTGAATAATTATTCATATAAATAAGCCTGGCAGCTCTGTTTTGTTAACCACACTAAGAAAATAAATATAAATTTTGAATTAATTCCAGCTCCAAAATCCATTTATCTGTCAGATTGCCGTGTTGAAATGCCAAATTTTGGTAAATTTCTTCAGTCAAACGGGGTTTTGAAGATACATTGACACTAGCAATTGATTAACAAATCAATAAACTTGTATAATTATTGATATAAATAAGCTTGGCAGCTCTGTTTTGTTAACCACACTAAGAAAATAAATATAAATTTTGAATTAATTCTTAAGAATTATGAATATTTCCAGCTCCAAAATCCTTTTATCAGGCAGATTGCCGTGTTGAAATGCCAAATTTTGATAAATTTTCTTCAGTCAAACAGGGTTTTGAAGATACATTGACACTTGCAATTGATTAACAAATCAATAAACTTGAATAATTATTGATATAAATAAGTTTGACAGCTCTGTTTTGTTAACCACACTAAGAAAATAAATATAAATTTAGAATTAATTCTTAAGAATTATGAATATTTCCAGCTCCAAAATCCATTTATCTGGCAGATTGCCGTGTTGAAATGCCAAATTTTGGTAAATTTCTTCAGTCAAACTTGGTTTTGAAGAAATATTGACAATAGCAATTGATTAACAAATCAATAAACTTGAATAATTATTGATATAAATAATCCTGGCAGCTCTGTTTTGTTAATCACACTAAGAAAATAAATGAAAATTTTGTATTAATTCCAGCTCCAAAATTCATTTATCTGGCAGATTGCCGTGTTGAAATGCCAAATTTTGGTAAATTTCTTCAGTCAAACTTTGTTTTGAAGAAATATTGACAATAGCAATTGATTAACAAATCAATAAACTTGAATAATTATTGATATAAATAAGCTTGACAGCTCTGTTTTGTTAACCACACTAAGAAAATAAATATAAATTTAGAATTAATTCTTAAGAATTATGAATATTTCCAGCTCCAAAATCCATTTATCTGGCAGATTGCCGTGTTGAAATGCCAAATTTTGGTAAATTTCTTCAGTCAAACTTGGTTTTGAAGAAATATTGACAATAGCAATTGATTAACAAATCAATAAACTTGAATAATTATTGATATAAATAAGCCTGGCAGCTCTGTTTTGTTAATAACACTAAGAAAATAAATATAAATTTTTAATTAATTCCAGCTCCAAAATCCATTTATCTGGCAGATTGCCGTGTTGAAATGCCAAATTTTGGTAAATTTCTTCAATCAAACAGGGTTTTGAAGATGCATTGACACTAGCAATTGATTAACAAATCAATAAACTTGAATAATTATTGATATAACTAAGCCTGGCAGCTCTGTTTTGTTAACCTTACTAAGAAAATAAATATAAATTTTGAATTAATTCCAGCTCCAAAATCCATTTATCTGTCAGATTGCCGTGTTGAAATGCCAAATTTTGGTAAATTTCTTCAGTCAAACTTGGTTTTGAAGACATATTGACACTAGCAATTGATTAACAAATCAATAAACTTGAATAATTATTGATATAAATAAGCTTGGCAGCTCTGTTTTGTTAACCACACTAAGAAAATAAATATAAATTTAGAATTAATTCTTAAGAATTATGAATATTTCCAGCTCCAAAATCCATTTATAAGGCAGATTGCCGTGTTGAAATGCCAAATTTTGATAAATTTTCTTCAGTCAAACAGGGTTTTGAAGATACATTGACACTTGCAATTGATTAACAAATCAATAAACTTGATTAATTATTGATATAAATAAGCCTGGCAGCTCTGTTTTGTTAACTACACTAAGAAAATAAATATAAATTTTGAATTAATTCCAGCTCCGAAATCCTTTATCTGGCAGATTGCCGTGTTGAAATTCCAAATTTTGGTAAATTTCTTCAGTCAAACAGGGTTTTGAAGATACATTGACAATAGCAATTGATTAACAAATCAATAAACTTGAATAATTATTGATATAAATAAGCTTGACAGCTCTGTTTTGTTAACCACACTAAGAAAATAAATATAAATTTAGAATTAATTCTTAAGAATTATGAATATTTCCAGCTCCAAAATCCATTTATGTGGCAGATTGCCGTGTTGAAATGCCAAATTTTGGTAAATTTCTTCAGTCAAACTTGGTTTTGAAGAAATATTGACAATAGCAATTGATTAACAAATCAATAAACTTGAATAATTATTGATATAAATAAGCCTGGCAGCTCTGTTTTGTTAATCACACTAAGAATATAAATATAAATTTTGAATTAATTCCAGCTCCAAAATCCATTTATCTGTCAGATTGCCGTGTTGAAATGCCAAATTTTGGTAAATTTCTTCAGTCAAACTTGGTTTTGAAGACATATTGACACTAGCAATTGATTAACAAATCAATAAACTTGAATAATTATTGATATAAATAAGCTTTGCAGCTCTGTTTTGTTAACCACACTAAGAAAATAAATATAAATTTTGTATTAATTCCAGCTCCAAAATTCATTTATCTGGCAGATTGCCGTGTTGAAATGCCAAATTTTGGTAAATTTCTTCAGTCAAACAGGGTTTTGAAGATACATTGACACTTGCAATTGATTAACAAATCAATAAACTTGATTAATTATTGATATAAATAAGCCTGGCAGCTCTGTTTTGTTAACTACACTAAGAAAATAAATATAAATTTTGAATTAATTCCAGCTCCGAAATCCTTTATCTGGCAGATTGCCGTGTTGAAATTCCAAATTTTGGTAAATTTCTTCAGTCAAACAGGGTTTTGAAGATACATTGACAATAGCAATTGATTAACAAATCAATAAACTTGAATAATTATTGATATAAATAAGCTTGACAGCTCTGTTTTGTTAACCACACTAAGAAAATAAATATAAATTTAGAATTAATTCTTAAGAATTATGAATATTTCCAGCTCCAAAATCCATTTATGTGGCAGATTGCCGTGTTGAAATGCCAAATTTTGGTAAATTTCTTCAGTCAAACTTGGTTTTGAAGAAATATTGACAATAGCAATTGATTAACAAATCAATAAACTTGAATAATTATTGATATAAATAAGCCTGGCAGCTCTGTTTTGTTAATCACACTAAGAATATAAATATAAATTTTGAATTAATTCCAGCTCCAAAATCCATTTATCTGTCAGATTGCCGTGTTGAAATGCCAAATTTTGGTAAATTTCTTCAGTCAAACTTGGTTTTGAAGACATATTGACACTAGCAATTGATTAACAAATCAATAAACTTGAATAATTATTGATATAAATAAGCTTTGCAGCTCTGTTTTGTTAACCACACTAAGAAAATAAATATAAATTTTGTATTAATTCCAGCTCCAAAATTCATTTATCTGGCAGATTGCCGTGTTGAAATGCCAAATTTTGGTAAATTTCTTCAGTCAAACAGGGTTTTGAAGATACATTGACACTTGCAATTGATTAACAAATCAATAAACTTGAATAATTATTGATATAAATAAGCTTGACAGCTCTGTTTTGTTAACCACACTAAGAAAATAAATATAAATTTAGAATTAATTCTTAAGAATTATGAATATTTCCAGCTCCAAAATCCATTTATCTGGCAGATTGCCGTGTTTAAATGCCAAATTTTGGTAAATTTCTACAGTCAAACTTGGTTTTGAAGAAATATTGACAATAGCAATTGATTAACAAATCAATAAACTTGAATAATTATTGATATAAATAAGCCTGGCAGCTCTGTTTTGTTAATCACACTAAGAAAATAAATTAAAATTTTGTATTAATTCCAGCTCCAAAATTCATTTATCTGGCAGATTGCCGTGTTGAAATGCCAAATTTTGGTAAATATCTTCAGTCAAACAGGGTTTTGAAGATACATTGACACTAGCAATTGATTAACAAATCAATAAACTTGAATAATTATTGATATTAATAAGCCTGGCAGCTCTGTTTTGTTAACCACACTAAGAAAATAAATATAAATTTTGAATTAATTCCAGCTCCAAAATCCATTTATCTGGCAGATTGCCGTGTTGAAATGCCAAATTTTGGTAAATTTCTTCAATCAAACAGGGTTTTGAAGATGCATTGACACTTGCAATTGATTAACAAATCAATAAACTTGAATAATTATTGATATAACTAAGCCTGGCAGCTCTGTTTTGTTAACCACACTAAGAAAATAAATATAAATTTTGAATTAATTCTTAAGAATTATGCATATTTCCAGCTCCAAAATCCATTTATCTGGCAGATTGCCGTGTTGAAATGCCAAATTTTGGTAAATTTCTTCAGTCAAACTTGGTTTTGAAGAAATATTGACAATAGCAATTGATTAACAAATCAATAAACTTGAATAATTATTGATATAAATAAGCCTGGCAGCTCTGTTTTGTTAACCACACTAAGAAAAAAATTATAAATTTTTAATTAATTCCAGCTCCAAAATCCATTTATCTGGCAGATTGCCGTGTTGAAATGCCAAATTTTGGTAAATTTCTTCAATCAAACAGGGTTTTGAAGATGCATTGACACTTGCAATTGATTAACAAATCAATAAACTTGAATAATTATTGATATAACTAAGCCTAGCAGCTCTGTTTTGTTAACCACACTAAGAAAATAAATATAAATTTTGAATTAATTCTTAAGAATTATGAATATTTCAAACTACAAAATCCATTTATCAGGCAGATTGCCGTGTTGAAATGCCAAATTTTGATAAATTTTCTTCAGTCAAACAGGGTTTTGAAGATACATTGACACTTGCAATTGATTAACAAATCAATAAACTTGAATAATTATTGATATAAATAAGCATGACAGCTCTGTTTTGTTAACCACACTAAGAAAATAAATATAAATTTAGAATTAATTCTTAAGAATTATGAATATTTCCAGCTCCAAAATCCATTTATCTGGCAGATTGCCGTGTTGAAATGCCAAATTTTGGTAAATTTCTTCAGTCAAACTTGGTTTTGAAGAAATATTGACAATAGCAATTGATTAACAAATCAATAAACTTGAATAATTATTGATATAAATAAGCCTGGCAGCTCTGTTTTGTTAACCACACTAAGAAAATAATTATAAATTTTTAATTAATTCCAGCTCCAAAATCCATTTATCTGGCAGATTGCCGTGTTGAAATGCCAAATTTTGGTAAATTTCTTCAATCAAACAGGGTTTTGAAGATGCATTGACACTTGCAATTGATTAACAAATCAATAAACTTGAATAATTATTGATATAACTAAGCCTGGCAGCTCTGTTTTGTTAACCACACTAAGAAAATAAATATAAATTTTGAATTAATTCTTAAGAATTATGAATATTTCCAGCTACAAAATCCATTTATCAGGCAGATTGCCGTGTTGAAATGCCAAATTTTGATAAATTTTCTTCAGTCAAACAGGGTTTTGAAGATACATTGACACTTGCAATTGATTAACAAATCAATAAACTTGAATAATTATTGATATAAATAAGCATGACAGCTCTGTTTTGTTAACCACACTAAGAAAATAATTATAAATTTTTAATTAATTCCAGCTCCAAAATCCATTTATCTGGCAGATTGCCGTGTTGAAATGCCAAATTTTGGTAAATTTCTTCAATCAAACAGGGTTTTGAAGATGCATTGACACTTGCAATTGATTAACAAATCAATAAACTTGAATAATTATTGATATAACTAAGCCTGGCAGCTCTGTTTTGTTAACCACACTAAGAAAATAAATATAAATTTTGAATTAATTCTTAAGAATTATGAATATTTCCAGCTCCAAAATCCATTTATCAGGCATTGCCGTGTTGAAATGCCAAATTTTGGTAAATTTTCTTCAGTCAAACAGGGTTTTGAAGATACATTGACACTTGCAATTGATTAACAAATCAATAAACTTGAATAATTATTGATATAAATAAGCTTAACAGCTCTGTTTTGTTAACCACACTAAGAAAATAAATATAAATTTAGAATTAATTCTTAAGAATTATGAATATTTCCAGCTCCAAAATCCATTTATCTGGCAGATTGCCGTGTTGAAATGCCAAATTTTGGTAAATTTCTTCAGTCAAACTTGGTTTTGAAGAAATATTGACAATAGCAATTGATTAACAAATCAATAAACTTGAATAATTATTGATATAAATAAGCCTGGCAGCTCTGTTTTGTTAATCACACTAAGAAAATAAATGAAAATTTTGTTTTAATTCCAGCTCCAAAATTCATTTATCTGGCAGATTGCCGTGTTGAAATGCCAAATTTTGGTAAATTTCTTCAGTCAAACTTGGTTTTGAAGAAATATTGACAATAGCAATTGATTAACAAATCAATAAACTTGAATAATTATTGATATAAATAAGCCTGGCAGCTCTGTTTTGTTAACCACACTAAGAAAATAATTATAAATTTTTAATTAATTCCAGCTCCAAAATCCATTTATCTGGCAGATTGCCGTGTTGAAATGCCAAATTTTGATAAATTTTCTTCAGTCAAACAGGGTTTTGAAGATACATTGACACTTGCAATTGATTAACAAATCAATAAACTTGAATAATTATTGATATAAATAAGCTTGACAGCTCTGTTTTGTTAACCACACTAAGAAAATAAATATAAATTTAGAATTAATTCTTAAGAATTATGAATATTTCCAGCTCCAAAATCCATTTATCTGGCAGATTGCCGTGTTGAAATGCCAAATTTTGGTAAATTTCTTCAGTCAAACTTGGTTTTGAAGAAATATTGACAATAGCAATTGATTAACAAATCAATAAACTTGAATAATTATTGATATAAATAAGCCTGGCAGCTCTGTTTTGTTAATCACACTAAGAAAATAAATGAAAATTTTGTTTTAATTCCAGCTCCAAAATTAATTTATCTGGCAGATTGCCGTGTTGAAATGCCAAATTTTGGTAAATTTCTTCAGTCAAACAGGGTTTTGAAGATACATTGACACTAGCAATTGATTAACAAATCAATAAACTTGAATAATTATTGATATAAATAAGCTTGGCAGCTCTGTTTTGTTAACCACACTAAGAAAATAAATATAAATTTTGAATTAATTCTTAAGAATTATGAATATTTCCAGCTCCAAAATCCATTTATCTGGCAGATTGCCGTGTTGAAATGCCAAATTTTGGTAAATTTCTTCAGTCAAACTTGGTTTTGAAGAAATATTGACAATAGCAATTGATTAACAAATCAATAAACTTGAATAATTATTGATATAAATAAGCTTGACAGCTCTGTTTTGTTAACCGCACTAAGAAAATAAATATAAATTTAGAATTAATTCTTAAGAATTATGAATATTTCCAGCTCCAAAATCCATTTATCTGGCAGATTGCCGTGTTGAAATGCCAAATTTTGGTAAATTTCTTCAGTCAAACTTGGTTTTCAAGAAATATTGACAATAGCAATTGATTAACAAATCAATAAACTTGAATAATTATTGATATAAATAAGCTTGACAGCTCTGTTTTGTTAACCACACTAAGAAAATAAATATAAATTTAGAATTAATTCTTAAGAATTATGAATATTTCCAGCTCCAAAATCCATTTATCTGGCAGATTGCCGTGTTTAAATGCCAAATTTTGGTAAATTTCTACAGTCAAACTTGGTTTTGAAGAAATATTGACAATAGCAATTGATTAACAAATCAATAAACTTGAATAATTATTAATATAAATAAGCCTGGCAGCTCTGTTTTGTTAATCACACTAAGAAAATAAATGAAAATTTTGTATTAATTCCAGCTCCAAAATTCATTTATCTGGCAGATTGCCGTGTTGAAATGCCAAATTTTGGTAAATTTCTTCAGTCAAACAGGGTTTTGAAGATACATTGACACTAGCAATTGATTAACAAATCAATAAACTTGAATAATTATTGATATAAATAAGCCTGGCAGCTCTGTTTTGTTAACCACACTAAGAAAATAATTATAAATTTTTAATTAATTCCAGCTCCAAAATCCATTTATCTGGCAGATTGCCGTGTTGAAATGCCAAATTTTGGTAAATTTCTTCAATCAAACAGGGTTTTGAAGATGCATTGACACTTGCAATTGATTAACAAATCAATAAACTTGAATAATTATTGATATAACTAAGCCTGGCAGCTCTGTTTTGTTAACCACACTAAGAAAATAAATAAAAATTTTGAATTAATTCTTAAGAATTATGAATATTTCCAGCTCCAAAATCCATTTATCAGGCAGATTGCCGTGTTGAAATGTCAAATTTTGATAAATTTTCTTCAGTCAAACAGGGTTTTGAAGATACATTGACACTTGCAATTGATTAACAAATCAATAAACTTGAATAATTATTGATATAAATAAGCTTGACAGCTCTGTTTTGTTAACCACACTAAGAAAATAAATATAAATTTAGAATTAATTCTTAAGAATTATGAATATTTCCAGCTCCAAAATCCATTTATCTGGCCGATTGCCGTGTTGAAATGCCAAATTTTGGTAAATTTCTTCAGTCAAACTTGGTTTTGAAGAAATATTGACAATAGCAATTGATTAACAAATCAATAAACTTGAATAATTATTGATATAAATAAGCCTGGCAGCTCTGTTTTGTTAATCACACTAAGAAAATAAATGAAAATTTTGTATTAATTCCAGCTCCAAAATCCATTTATCTGGCAGATTGCCGTGTTGAAATGCCAAATTTTGGTAAATTTCTTCAGTCAAACTTGGTTTTGAAGAAATATTGACAATAGCAATTGATTAACAAATCAATAAACTTGAATAATTATTGATATAAATAAGCCTGGCAGCTCTGTTTTGTTAATCACACTAAGAAAATAAATGAAAATTTTGTATTAATTCCAGCTCCAAAATTCATTTATCTGGCAGATTGCCGTGTTGAAATGCCAAATTTTGGTAAATTTCTTCAGTCAAACAGGGTTTTGAAGATACATTGACACTAGCAATTGATTAACAAATCAATAAACTTGAATAATTATTCATATAAATAAGCCTGGCAGCTCTGTTTTGTTAACCACACTAAGAAAATAAATATAAATTTTGAATTAATTCCAGCTCCAAAATCCATTTATCTGTCAGATTGCCGTGTTGAAATGCCAAATTTTGGTAAATTTCTTCAGTCAAACGGGGTTTTGAAGATACATTGACACTAGCAATTGATTAACAAATCAATAAACTTGTATAATTATTGATATAAATAAGCTTGGCAGCTCTGTTTTGTTAACCACACTAAGAAAATAAATATAAATTTTGAATTAATTCTTAAGAATTATGAATATTTCCAGCTCCAAAATCCTTTTATCAGGCAGATTGCCGTGTTGAAATGCCAAATTTTGATAAATTTTCTTCAGTCAAACAGGGTTTTGAAGATACATTGACACTTGCAATTGATTAACAAATCAATAAACTTGAATAATTATTGATATAAATAAGCTTGACAGCTCTGTTTTGTTAACCACACTAAGAAAATAAATATAAATTTAGAATTAATTCTTAAGAATTATGAATATTTCCAGCTCCAAAATCCATTTATCTGGCAGATTGCCGTGTTGAAATGCCAAATTTTGGTAAATTTCTTCAGTCAAACTTGGTTTTGAAGAAATATTGACAATAGCAATTGATTAACAAATCAATAAACTTGAATAATTATTGATATAAATAAGCCTGGCAGCTCTGTTTTGTTAATCACACTAAGAAAATAAATGAAAATTTTGTTTTAATTCCAGCTCCAAAATTAATTTATCTGGCAGATTGCCGTGTTGAAATGCCAAATTTTGGTAAATTTCTTCAGTCAAACAGGGTTTTGAAGATACATTGACACTAGCAATTGATTAACAAATCAATAAACTTGAATAATTATTGATATAAATAAGCTTGGCAGCTCTGTTTTGTTAACCACACTAAGAAAATAAATATAAATTTTGAATTAATTCTTAAGAATTATGAATATTTCCAGCTCCAAAATCCATTTATCTGGCAGATTGCCGTGTTGAAATGCCAAATTTTGGTAAATTTCTTCAGTCAAACTTGGTTTTGAAGAAATATTGACAATAGCAATTGATTAACAAATCAATAAACTTGAATAATTATTGATATAAATAAGCTTGACAGCTCTGTTTTGTTAACCACACTAAGAAAATAAATATAAATTTAGAATTAATTCTTAAGAATTATGAATATTTCCAGCTCCAAAATCCATTTATCTGGCAGATTGCCGTGTTGAAATGCCAAATTTTGGTAAATTTCTTCAGTCAAACTTGGTTTTCAAGAAATATTGACAATAGCAATTGATTAACAAATCAATAAACTTGAATAATTATTGATATAAATAAGCTTGACAGCTCTGTTTTGTTAACCACACTAAGAAAATAAATATAAATTTAGAATTAATTCTTAAGAATTATGAATATTTCCAGCTCCAAAATCCATTTATCTGGCAGATTGCCGTGTTTAAATGCCAAATTTTGGTAAATTTCTACAGTCAAACTTGGTTTTGAAGAAATATTGACAATAGCAATTGATTAACAAATCAATAAACTTGAATAATTATTAATATAAATAAGCCTGGCAGCTCTGTTTTGTTAATCACACTAAGAAAATAAATGAAAATTTTGTATTAATTCCAGCTCCAAAATTCATTTATCTGGCAGATTGCCGTGTTGAAATGCCAAATTTTGGTAAATTTCTTCAGTCAAACAGGGTTTTGAAGATACATTGACACTAGCAATTGATTAACAAATCAATAAACTTGAATAATTATTGATATAAATAAGCCTGGCAGCTCTGTTTTGTTAACCACACTAAGAAAATAATTATAAATTTTTAATTAATTCCAGCTCCAAAATCCATTTATCTGGCAGATTGCCGTGTTGAAATGCCAAATTTTGGTAAATTTCTTCAATCAAACAGGGTTTTGAAGATGCATTGACACTTGCAATTGATTAACAAATCAATAAACTTGAATAATTATTGATATAACTAAGCCTGGCAGCTCTGTTTTGTTAACCACACTAAGAAAATAAATAAAAATTTTGAATTAATTCTTAAGAATTATGAATATTTCCAGCTCCAAAATCCATTTATCAGGCAGATTGCCGTGTTGAAATGCCAAATTTTGATAAATTTTCTTCAGTCAAACAGGGTTTTGAAGATACATTGACACTTGCAATTGATTAACAAATCAATAAACTTGAATAATTATTGATATAAATAAGCTTGACAGCTCTGTTTTGTTAACCACACTAAGAAAATAAATATAAATTTAGAATTAATTCTTAAGAATTATGAATATTTCCAGCTCCAAAATCCATTTATCTGGCCGATTGCCGTGTTGAAATGCCAAATTTTGGTAAATTTCTTCAGTCAAACTTGGTTTTGAAGAAATATTGACAATAGCAATTGATTAACAAATCAATAAACTTGAATAATTATTGATATAAATAAGCCTGGCAGCTCTGTTTTGTTAATCACACTAAGAAAATAAATGAAAATTTTGTATTAATTCCAGCTCCAAAATCCATTTATCTGGCAGATTGCCGTGTTGAAATGCCAAATTTTGGTAAATTTCTTCAGTCAAACTTGGTTTTGAAGAAATATTGACAATAGCAATTGATTAACAAATCAATAAACTTGAATAATTATTGATATAAATAAGCCTGGCAGCTCTGTTTTGTTAATCACACTAAGAAAATAAATGAAAATTTTGTATTAATTCCAGCTCCAAAATTCATTTATCTGGCAGATTGCCGTGTTGAAATGCCAAATTTTGGTAAATTTCTTCAGTCAAACAGGGTTTTGAAGATACATTGACACTAGCAATTGATTAACAAATCAATAAACTTGAATAATTATTCATATAAATAAGCCTGGCAGCTCTGTTTTGTTAACCACACTAAGAAAATAAATATAAATTTTGAATTAATTCCAGCTCCAAAATCCATTTATCTGGCAGATTGCCGTGTTGAAATGCCAAATTTTGGTAAATTTCTTCAGTCAAACTTTGTTTTGAAGAAATATTGACAATAGCAATTGATTAACAAATCAATAAACTTGAATAATTATTGATATAAATAAGCTTGACAGCTCTGTTTTGTTAACCACACTAAGAAAATAAATATAAATTTAGAATTAATTCTTAAGAATTATGAATATTTCCAGCTCCAAAATCCATTTATCTGGCAGATTGCCGTGTTGAAATGCCAAATTTTGGTAAATTTCTTCAGTCAAACTTGGTTTTGAAGAAATATTGACAATAGCAATTGATTAACAAATCAATAAACTTGAATAATTATTGATATAAATAAGCCTGGCAGCTCTGTTTTGTTAATAACACTAAGAAAATAAATATAAATTTTTAATTAATTCCAGCTCCAAAATCCATTTATCTGGCAGATTGCCGTGTTGAAATGCCAAATTTTGGTAAATTTCTTCAATCAAACCGGGTTTTGAAGATGCATTGACACTAGCAATTGATTAACAAATCAATAAACTTGAATAATTATTGATATAACTAAGCCTGGCAGCTCTGTTTTGTTAACCTTACTAAGAAAATAAATATAAATTTTGAATTAATTCCAGCTCCAAAATCCATTTATCTGTCAGATTGCCGTGTTGAAATGCCAAATTTTGGTAAATTTCTTCAGTCAAACTTGGTTTTGAAGACATATTGACACTAGCAATTGATTAACAAATCAATAAACTTGAATAATTATTGATATAAATAAGCTTGGCAGCTCTGTTTTGTTAACCACACTAAGAAAATAAATATAAATTTAGAATTAATTCTTAAGACTTATGAATATTTCCAGCTCCAAAATCCATTTATAAGGCAGATTGCCGTGTTGAAATGCCAAATTTTGATAAATTTTCTTCAGTCAAACAGGGTTTTGAAGATACATTGACACTTGCAATTGATTAACAAATCAATAAACTTGATTAATTATTGATATAAATAAGCCTGGCAGCTCTGTTTTGTTAACTACACTAAGAAAATAAATATAAATTTTGAATTAATTCCAGCTCCGAAATCCTTTATCTGGCAGATTGCCGTGTTGAAATTCCAAATTTTGGTAAATTTCTTCAGTCAAACAGGGTTTTGAAGATACATTGACAATAGCAATTGATTAACAAATCAATAAACTTGAATAATTATTGATATAAATAAGCTTGACAGCTCTGTTTTGTTAACCACACTAAGAAAATAAATATAAATTTAGAATTAATTCTTAAGAATTATGAATATTTCCAGCTCCAAAATCCATTTATGTGGCAGATTGCCGTGTTGAAATGCCAAATTTTGGTAAATTTCTTCAGTCAAACTTGGTTTTGAAGAAATATTGACAATAGCAATTGATTAACAAATCAATAAACTTGAATAATTATTGATATAAATAAGCCTGGCAGCTCTGTTTTGTTAATCACACTAAGAATATAAATATAAATTTTGAATTAATTCCAGCTCCAAAATCCATTTATCTGTCAGATTGCCGTGTTGAAATGCCAAATTTTGGTAAATTTCTTCAGTCAAACTTGGTTTTGAAGACATATTGACACTAGCAATTGATTAACAAATCAATAAACTTGAATAATTATTGATATAAATAAGCTTTGCAGCTCTGTTTTGTTAACCACACTAAGAAAATAAATATAAATTTTGTATTAATTCCAGCTCCAAAATTCATTTATCTGGCAGATTGCCGTGTTGAAATGCCAAATTTTGGTAAATTTCTTCAGTCAAACAGGGTTTTGAAGATACATTGACACTTGCAATTGATTAACAAATCAATAAACTTGAATAATTATTGATACAAATAAGCCTGGCAGCTCTGTTTTGTTAATCACACTAAGAAAATAAATGAAAATTTTGTATTAATTCCAGCTCCAAAATCCATTTATCTGGCAGATTGCCGTGTTGAAATGCCAAATTTTGGTAAATTTCTTCAGTCAAACTTGGTTTTGAAGAAATATTGACAATAGCAATTGATTAACAAATCAATAAACTTGAATAATTATTGATATAAATAAGCCTGGCAGCTCTGTTTTGTTAATCACACTAAGAAAATAAATGAAAATTTTGTATTAATTCCAGCTCCAAAATTCATTTATCTGGCAGATTGCCGTGTTGAAATGCCAAATTTTGGTAAATTTCTTTAGTCAAACAGGGTTTTGAAGATACATTGACACTAGCAATTGATTAACAAATCAATAAACTTGAATAATTATTCATATAAATAAGCCTGGCAGCTCTGTTTTGTTAACCACACTAAGAAAATAAATATAAATTTTGAATTAATTCCAGCTCCAAAATCCATTTATCTGTCAGATTGCCGTGTTGAAATGCCAAATTTTGGTAAATTTCTTCAGTCAAACGGGGTTTTGAAGATACATTGACACTAGCAATTAATTAACAAATCAATAAACTTGAATAACTATTGATATAAATAAGCTTGACAGCTCTGTTTTGTTAACCACACTAAGAAAATAAATATAAATTTAGAATTAATTCTTAAGAATTATGAATATTTCCAGCTCCAAAATCCATTTATCTGGCAGATTGCCGTGTTGAAATGCCAAATTTTGGTAAATTTCTTCAGTCAAACTTGGTTTTGAAGAAATATTGACAATAGCAATTGATTAACAAATCAATAAACTTGAATAATTATTGATATAAATAAGCCTGGCAGCTCTGTTTTGTTAATCACACTAAGAAAATAAATGAAAATTTTGTATTAATTCCAGCTCCAAAATTCATTTATCTGGCAGATTGCCGTGTTGAAATGCCAAATTTTGGTAAATTTCTTCAGTCAAACTTTGTTTTGAAGAAATATTGACAATAGCAATTGATTAACAAATCAATAAACTTGAATAATTATTGATATAAATAAGCTTGACAGCTCTGTTTTGTTAACCACACTAAGAAAATAAATATAAATTTAGAATTAATTCTTAAGAATTATGAATATTTCCAGCTCCAAAATCCATTTATCTGGCAGATTGCCGTGTTGAAATGCCAAATTTTGGTAAATTTCTTCAGTCAAACTTGGTTTTGAAGAAATATTGACAATAGCAATTGATTACAAATCAATAAACTTGAATAATTATTGATATAAATAAGCCTGGCAGCTCTGTTTTGTTAATAACACTAAGAAAATAAATATAAATTTTGAATTAATTCCAGCTCCAAAATCCATTTATCTGTCAGATTGCCGTGTTGAAATGCCAAATTTTGGTAAATTTCTTCAGTCAAACTTGGTTTTGAAGACATATTGACACTAGCAATTGATTAACAAATAAATAAACTTGAATAATTATTGATATAAATAAGCTTGGCAGCTCTGTTTTGTTAACCACACTAAGAAAATAAATATAAATTTTGAATTAATTCTTAAGAATTATGAATATTTCCAGCTCCAAAATCCATTTATAAGGCAGATTGCCGTGTTGAAATGCCAAATTTTGATAAATTTTCTTCAGTCAAACAGGGTTTTGAAGATACATTGACACTTGCAATTGATTAACAAATCAATAAACTTGATTAATTATTAATATAAATAAGCCTGGCAGCTCTGTTTTGTTAACTACACTAAGAAAATAAATATAAATTTTGAATTAATTCCAGCTCCGAAATCCTTTATCTGGCAGATTGCCGTGTTGAAATTCCAAATTTTGGTAAATTTCTTCAGTCAAACAGGGTTTTGAAGATACATTGACAATAGCAATTGATTAACAAATCAATAAACTTGAATAATTATTGATATAAATAAGCCTGGCAGCTCTGTTTTGTTAATCACACTAAGAAAATAAATGAAAATTTTGTATTAATTCCAGCTCCAAAATTCATTTATCTGGCAGATTGCCGTGTTGAAATGCCAAATTTTGGTAAATTTCTTCAGTCAAAATTTGTTTTGAAGAAATATTGACAATAGCAATTGATTAACAAATCAATAAACTTGAATAATTATTGATATAAATAAGCTTGACAGCTCTGTTTTGTTAACCACACTAAGAAAATAAATATAAATTTAGAATTAATTCTTAAGAATTATGAATATTTCCAGCTCCAAAATCCATTTATCTGGCAGATTGCCGTGTTGAAATGCCAAATTTTGGTAAATTTCTTCAGTCAAACTTGGTTTTGAAGAAATATTGACAATAGCAATTGATTACAAATCAATAAACTTGAATAATTATTGATATAAATAAGCCTGGCAGCTCTGTTTTGTTAATAACACTAAGAAAATAAATATAAATTTTGAATTAATTCCAGCTCCAAAATCCATTTATCTGTCAGATTGCCGTGTTGAAATGCCAAATTTTGGTAAATTTCTTCAGTCAAACTTGGTTTTGAAGACATATTGACACTAGCAATTGATTAACAAATCAATAAACTTGAATAATTATTGATATAAATAAGCTTGGCAGCTCTGTTTTGTTAACCACACTAAGAAAATAAATATAAATTTTGAATTAATTCTTAAGAATTATGAATATTTCCAGCTCCAAAATCCATTTATAAGGCAGATTGCCGTGTTGAAATGCCAAATTTTGATAAATTTTCTTCAGTCAAACAGGGTTTTGAAGATACATTGACACTTGCAATTGATTAACAAATCAATAAACTTGATTAATTATTGATATAAATAAGCCTGGCAGCTCTGTTTTGTTAACTACACTAAGAAAATAAATATAAATTTTGAATTAATTCCAGCTCCGAAATCCTTTATCTGGCAGATTGCCGTGTGGAAATTCCAAATTTTGGTAAATTTCTTCAGTCAAACAGGGTTTTGAAGATACATTGACAATAGCAATTGATTAACAAATCAATAAACTTGAATAATTATTGATATAAATAAGCTTGACAGCTCTGTTTTGTTAACCACACTAAGAAAATAAATATAAATTTAGAATTAATTATTAAGAATTATGAATATTTCCAGCTCCAAAATCCATTTATGTGGCAGATTGCCGTGTTGAAATGCCAAATTTTGGTAAATTTCTTCAGTCAAACTTGGTTTTGAAGATACATTGACACTTGCAATTGATTAACAAATCAATAAACTTGATTAATTATTGATATAAATAAGCCTGGCAGCTCTGTTTTGTTAACTACACTAAGAAAATAAATATAAATTTTGAATTAATTCCAGCTCCAAAATCAATTTATCTTGCAGATTGCAGTGTTGAAATTCCAAATTTTGGTAAATTTCTTCAGTCAAACAGGGTTTTGAAGATACATTGACAATAGCAATTGATTAACAAATCAATAAACTTGAATAATTATTGATATAAATAAGCTTTGCAGCTCTGTTTTGTTAACCACACTAAGAAAATAAATATAAATTTAGAATTAATTATTAAGAATTATGAATATTTCCAGCTCCAAAATCCATTTATGTGGCAGATTGCCGTGTTGAAATGCCAAATTTTGGTAAATTTCTTCAGTCAAACTTGGTTTTGAAGATACATTGACACTTGCAATTGATTAACAAATCAATAAACTTGATTAATTATTGATATAAATAAGCCTGGCAGCTCTGTTTTGTTAACTACACTAAGAAAATAAATATAAATTTTGAATTAATTCCAGCTCCAAAATCAATTTATCTGGCAGATTGCCGTGTTGAAATTCCAAATTTTGGTAAATTTCTTCAGTCAAACAGGGTTTTGAAGATACATTGACAATAGCAATTGATTAACAAATCAATAAACTTGAATAATTATTGATATAAATAAGCTTTGCAGCTCTGTTTTGTTAACCACACTAAGAAAATAAATATAAATTTTGAATTAATTCTTAAGAATTATGAATATTTCCAGCTCCAAAATCCATTTATAAGGCAGATTGCCGTGTTGAAATGCCAAATTTTGATAAATTTTCTTCAGTCAAACAGGGTTTTGAAGATACATTGACACTTGCAATTGATTAACAAATCAATAAACTTGATTAATTATTGATATAAATAAGCCTGGCAGCTCTGTTTTGTTAACTACACTAAGAAAATAAATATAAATTTTGAATTAATTCCAGCTCCAAAATCAATTTATCTTGCAGATTGCAGTGTTGAAATGCCAAATTTTGGTAAATTTCTTCAGTCAAACAGGGTTTTGAAGAAACATTGACACAAGCAATTGATTAACAAATCAATAAACTTGAATAATTATTGATATAAATAAACCTGGCAGCTCTGTTTTGTTAACCACACTAAGAAAATAAATATAAATTTTGAATTAATTCCAGCTCCGAAATCCTTTACCTGGCAGATTGCCGTGTTGAAATTCCAAATTTTAGTAAATTTCTTCAGTCAAACAGGGTTTTGAAGATACATTGACAATAGCAATTGATTAACAAATCAATAAACTTGAATAATTATTGATATAAATAAGCCTGGCAGCTCTGTTTTGTTAATCACACTAAGTAAATAAATGAAAATTTTGTATTAATTCCAGCTCCAAAATCCATTTATCAGGCAGATTGCCGTGTTGAAATGCCAAATTTTGATAAATTTTCTTCAGTCAAACAGGGTTTTGAAGATACATTGACACTTGCAATTGATTAACAAATCAATAAACTTGATTAATTATTGATATAAATAAGCCTGGCAGCTCTGTTTTGTTAACCACACTAAGAAAATAAATATAAATTTTGAATTAATTCCAGCTCCAAAATCCATTTATCTGGCAGATTGCCGTGTTGAAATGCCAAATTTTGATAAATTTTCTTCAGTCAAACAGGGTTTTGAAGATACATTGACACTAGCAATTGATTAACAAATCAATAAACTTGAATAATTATTGATATAAATAAGCCTGGCAGCTCTGTTTTGTTAACCACACTAAGAAAATAAATATAAATTTTGAATTAATTCCAGCTCCAAAATCCATTTATCAGGCAGATTGCCGTGTTGAAATGCCAAATTTTGATAAATTTTCTTCAGTCAAACAGGGTTTTGAAGATACATTGACACTTGCAATTGATTAACAAATCAATAAACTTGAATAATTAATTTTTTTTTTTAAATAATTAAAGTGGAGTGGAGGGCAAAGTCGACTAGCGATTTATAGCCCTCCGGTATACATTTAAATCTATAACATGAATATAAAAAATCAATTTACAAAATAAAAATAAAAAAATAAACAAATTACAACAGAAAAAAAAGAAAATTACAACATTTTGATGAATACACCGATAATATATATCAAAAAACAATTATACAGAAAAGAACACTCCGAAAAATTCCTTTTACTTAAAACAGTGTTATTTAAAAAAATATTTATACATTTTTTAAGACATTTGACTTGATTAAACGTTTTACTGCCTGATAAGTTTTGCTTTTTGTTAGGTCAATGTGTATTTGGTTGTAAAGTTTTACTCCAAAGTAAAATACAGAGTTAATTTTTTTAGAGATATTACATTTAGGAGGTCTAATGAAGTCGTCTAGTCTAGTCACGGTTTTATTATGTTTTAACTCAAATAAATAATTGGACCGTTAGTTATAGTTTTATAGATGAAATTTATACATGAATATTCATAAACTTGGTGAATATTTAAAATTTTACTTTTATTATACAATTCTTTAGTTGAGGCATTCCATTTCATATAGAAAATTGATCTTAGGGTTCGTTTCTGTAGTATTTTAATTTTATCTAGATTATTTTTCGTGGTGTTTCCTCATGTAACCGTGCAATAAGTAATATACGAGAAGAAAAACGAGTAATAAAGATCAAACAATATTCTTCTTGGGAAAAATTGTTTACATTTTCTAATTAAATAAGAAGAATAGGCTAATTTTTTGCATATCGAGTTTATATGGTCAGTCCAGGATAACCTTTGATCCAACCAAATTCCTAGATACTTATATTTTGATACCTTTTTGATTTCTACCCCATTTATATCAATTTTACATAATTCTTCGGGTATTTGTTTATTGACATTAGAAAATATTATATATTCTGTTTTATTTTTATTTAATTTAAGGCCGTTTTTATAAAGCCAGCTGTTAATTAATTTTAGGTACTTATTTGCAGTATTTATTAGAGGTTCCAGACAGGCATTTTTTAATAATAGCACAGTATCATCTGCATATAGCGTTAAAGAATCGTGGGGAACAATATTTATTATGTCATTGATAAACAAGTTAAATAATAAAGGCGATAAAATTGAACCTTGAGGTAAGCCGACTAAGATCTCCATTGGGGAGGATAAGATGTTATTAATTTTAGTGACACACTTCCTGCCAGTTAAATAGCTTCTTATCCAGTTAAGAGCTAATCCTCTGATACCCAGAAGTTCTAATTTACGAAGAAGTCTTTTGTGCGGTACGCTATCAAAAGCCTTTTCCAGGTCAAGAAAGACTCTTATGCAATAGCTGGATACATCCAGGGCATTTAAGATTTTACTATATACACTAGTAACAGCCTGTTCGGTATTCCTACCAGATCTAAATCCAAACTGAGAATTCGATAGCAAATTATGCTTGTTACAAAAGGAATCTAATCTTAAGAGAAAACATTTGTCAAAGATCTTCGAGAAAAACGACAATACAGAAATTGGCCGATAATTGGTGGGCATTAGAGGATCCCCTTTCTTAAAAATTGGAGTTATTGATGTCATTTTAAGTTTATCTGGGTATACCCCTTTACTAAAAGATAGGTTTAAAAGAAACAATAGGGGGGTAATTATGTGGTCTAACACAAATTTGATAGGCTTTGGGTGTAGTTCATCGAGGCCAGGGGAACTAGATTGCGGTAGGCTATTGATAATTGTTCTGACCTCTATTTCCGTAAGTTCGAAAAGCGCACAAGTTGAGTTATTTATGTCCACATTTATTTGATTGCTAAAATCAGTTTTAGAGCTAATTACTGTAGTGAAGTGTGTATTCATCTCGTTTGCGGTAATAGAATCAGGAATAGTTTTAGATGCTTTCATTCTACCAGTAACAGAGTTAACGATCTTCCACTTATCTTTACTAGATTTGGCCTTATCTAATTTACTTTTGATAAAATTACATCTTGCATTTCTTACACAATTATTACATAAATTTCGAGATTTAATGTAATTAATACGGTTTTCGGCCGTGGGTTTACGTTTATAGAGTTTATACATTTTACGTTTGATTTTAATTATTTTTTTAACATTTTCCGTGATCCAAGACTCTTGCGATAATTTTATATTTTTAAATGGAAAACAATTTTGGTACACCTGACAAATTTTATCACTAAAGAGGTTAAATGCAGTATTTACGTCCTCATGGCAGTAGATATTTTCCCAATTTACTTTAGCTATTAAATTATAGAAGGACAACATATTTTTTTCCGAGAAATCTCTAATTCGTATCACAGAGTTAGATTTATTTGCTAATAAATTATCATATGAAAAATATATTGGCGAGTGATCGGAAATATCTGCATCGTACCATACTTGTACTATCCCTTTAACATTAGTGAAGAGATTGTCAATACATTTTTCTGATTTTAATCGGGTGGGTTCATGTACACTTAAATTTAGACCATAACTCGCAAACAAATCAATAATAGCCAATGAGCAAGGACTATTTGTGCAGAAGTCAAAGTTAAAATCTCCGACGACAGTAATTTTTGATTTTACATTCCCTAAATTACTTAATATTTCCTCGCATTTACTTATAAAACCATCAAATGTAGCAGAATGAGGCCTATACAGGGTCTTTTTTTTTGCTCGGAAAAGTGTTTTTTTTTCAAAAACTATTTATAGTACCGATTTCAAATTTGAAAGGTCAATTCTCTATACCGGGGGACATCAGTTTGAGAAATTTGAGCGTTTTCGGTAATGTTTTTCACTAATTTTGAAAAATTATTTTTCGACCACTAGGTGCGAGATAAAAAAATTCTATTATAAAGTTGTAGGCCGTCATCGAAAACCCTTAAAAATTGTTCACTCGACGAAAAACAATTTATTTATCAGTGAAAATTCGAGCTTGAAAAATTTACAAGTTGGTGAAGCCAAATTACGATTGTTTGAAACGATAATTGAAACCGAATTACCTAATCCAGTTGAAACTTTGGTTAAAAAAACGACCGGATTTAAAAAACACGAGGCTATAGGTCAATCCTAAACATGCATTGGGTATTTAAAGGAAAACTTTGGGAGATTATTATCAGTGTTTGATAATATTTCGAACAATGCCTCGTTATTCAGTAGCTGAGCGTACCGAGATAGTTGCCATTTACTATGGAGAAGCAGCGCAAAACCTTAGAAGAGTGACTGAAATCTTCGCAGAAAGACATCCAAATGGAGCACCATCTGTAAATACAGTAAGACGAGCAATTCACGATTTCAATCAATTTGGTAACTTGCAACCTAGGTTTCGCGGATTGGGTCAACCGGATTTAGACTTCGAGAACAATGTACTCGCGTACTTTGTGGCATATCCTCGTCACAGTTGCGCTAACGCCGCTGCTGATTTGGGTTGTTCTGCAAATCGTGTGTGGAAAATTCTTCGTAAGAATCGCTATCACCCATACAGAGCTACGCTCCACCAAGGACCAATTGACGGAGACCATCAAAGACGTTATGAATTTAGCAACTGGTTACTAAATGCTGTCCAAGAAGATAGACAATTTTTGCGCCATGTTTTGTTCTCCGACGAAGCGTCATTTTCTAGAGATGGGCCCTTTAATCATCAAAACAGCCATCTTTGGTCTGACATCAACCCACATTGGGGTTTTGAATATCATCACCAGGTTCAATTTGAACGGGTCAATGTTTGGGTTGGACTTGTTGGAAACCGTTTGATTGGTCCCTTTTTCCTGCCGACGAACCTCAACGGCCAAAGGTATTTACATTTTCTACAGAACGAACTGAGTGACGCAATCGACGACCTTCCATTGGCTGAAAGACGTCAGTTGTGGTTTCAGCAAGATGGCGCCCCTCCGCATTTTTCCCGGCAAGTAACTGAGCACCTCAACGAGTTTCCTGAAAGGTGGATAGGGAGAAATGGTCCAGTGCATTGGCCAGCAAGGTCACCTGACCTAACACCGCTGGATTATTTTATCTGGGGATTCGTTAAAGCAAAGGTATACGCCACGCCCATTGAAACTAGGGAGGAACTCATTAGACGAATAATCAGTGCTTGCCGAGACGTCACACCAGAAATGGTAGAGAAAGCGTTTGAGAACTTAATTGTCCGCGCACAAACCTGTGTTGCAGCCAATGGTGATATTATTGAAAATGTTTTGTAAAAATTTATGTGAATAAAATATCTGCATTTAAAAACCAAACATGTACATTTTTTCAAGTGTGAAAACTCTACTACGTTTGTATTAGACTTGTTCCCTTTTCAATTATCGTTTCAAACAATCGTAATTTGGCTTCACCAACTTGTAAATTTTTCAAGCTCGAATTTTCACTGATAAATAAGTTGTTTTTCGTCGAGTGAACAATTTTTAAGGGTTTTTGATGACGGCCTACAACTTTATAATAGAAATTTTTTATCTCGCACCTAGTGGTCGAAAATTTTTTTTTCAAAATTGGTGAAAAACATTACCGAAAACGCTCAAATTTCTCAAACTGATGTCCCCCGGTATAGAGAATTGACCTTCCAAATTTGAAATCGGTACTATAAATAGTTTTTGAAAAAAAACACTTTTCCGAGCAAAAAAAAAGACCCTGTATACTACTACAATTATATCTCCGGACAACTCAAGCCTAATACTGAAGCTCTCGATATTTTCGTTAAAATTTGAGTTACTTGAGAGGACTTCAAATTTTATGCCTCTCTTCAAATAAAATCCGACCCCACCACCAATTCTATTCCCAATTCCCGTAAACTCAAAATTAGGTATGTACGTGATAAAATTGTTTGTGAACCAGGTTTCTGTAAGGGCAAATATATCTATGTCTAAATTAGATGTGTGGGCAACAAGTTTCGGGAAATTACAATTTGCACTACCGACATTTGCGTAGACAATTTTCATAAATTGGATTTTTTAATTTATTTTATTTTAATACAACTAAGAATTTTATACCATCAGTTTTTAACATTATTTTTTAACTCTACGCAATTTTTAGCCTCATTGTAGAAATAAATTTGATCATCCTTAATTACAGTAAACTGGGTTTTAAATTTGGCCGATTTGTTTACAGGGTCTCTAATAAATTGCCGTAGATTGTACCGGGCTATTTCTTGTTTAATTGTATAGTCATTGGCGATATAAATTTGCGAGCCTTTTAGTTTATAAGCATTTTTCAAAAGTTCATTTTTTAAAGACAAATTATCAAGTTTTAGGATAATTATTTTCTTCTCCCCTCTCCTATAGACATGTTGGGGTAGGACATTAACTTCCAAATTTAATAATTCTGAAAATAACATTTTTACTTCCTTCGCTAGGTGGGCACGGTCTTCACCAGGTTTCTCTGGCAAACCGGATATAGTTATATTACAACGTCTTTTTTCGGCTTCCAGGGAATCTACTTGGATTATTAAACTCATAATTTGCTTATCCCTGGAATCTAGTTTTACTTTAACTAACTCTTGGAAATTATCCGATTCCAACTTAATGGCGTCTACCTCGTTGAATTTATCTTCTAATCTACCAAGTCGGGTCTCATGTTCATTAATCTTTTTACATATTTTATCAAGTTTTAAGTTAACATTTTGATTGGAAGTATTTAATTTATCGAATTCGGCTTTATGATCTGACCTCATTTTTTTAAGTTCTTGAAGAACTGTGGATATAGCTGCTTCAGCCCCCATGTTGGGGCAAAAGTAGAGATAGGTTAGAGTCTGCTTATATTTAATAAGAGCACCAGCGAATTGTGAAAAAAAAAATATATATATATAAATATTGGTAGTTTACTTTACCTGTAATACAAATTTATCTTATTAGTCCAGGTCAAAGTGTCGCTGGCGCTCTGGAGTCAGCGGCGAGTCGATAGCACTTTATATAACTTCTGGTGGCTAAATTTTTCCGTGATTTATTTTTTAAGTGTCTATTTATTTTCACTTTTCTTTTTCAACAACGGCAAGGTATCTCTTTATCAGGCGTAAAAGGCGATCAAGGTCAGCAGGATAAAACAGTTTTTATACGCTAAATAGGTGTAGAACGGCGCACGAAACAATTGCGTTTTTTCAGATGAAAGAGACGATATAATACGTAACTATTACTATTAAAAGTATATTAGACACATCCAAGATTTCGATGTTTCGAAGTTCACCAATATGTTGTCGTTAGAGAGTAGTTGTTATTCAATTGGATATATTCTGTAGTGACTTGAGTATGCTGAGACAAGCGACCGTGAATGTCAAGTATTCCAGACCAGTGTTCAGCCAGAATTTGATGAGAATAAAGTAAACTGAAGGAGATCTCGTACTGAACAGAATCTGTAATACAAATTTATCTTATTAGTCCAGGTCAAAGTGTCGCTGGCGCTCTGGAGTCAGCGGCGAGTCGATAGCGCTTTATATAACTTCTGGTGGCTAAATTTTTCCGTGATTTATTTTTTAAGTGTCTATTATTGATATAAATAAGCTTGACAGCTCTGTTTTGTTAACCACACTAAGAAAATAAATATAAATTTAGAATTAATTCTTAAGAATTATGAATATTTCCAGCTCCAAAATCCATTTATCTGGCAGATTGCCGTGTTGAAATGCCAAATTTTGGTAAATTTCTTCAGTCAAACTTGGTTTTGAAGAAATATTGACAATAGCAATTGATTAACAAATCAATAAACTTGAATAATTATTGATATAAATAAGCCTGGCAGCACTGTTTTGTTAATCACACTAAGAAAATAAATCAAATTTTGTATTAATTCCAGCTCCAAAATTCATTTATCTGGCAGATTGCCGTGATGAAATGCCAAATTTTGGTAAATTTCTTCAGTCAAACAGGGTTTTGAAGATACATTGACACTAGCAATTGATTAACAAATCAATAAACTTGAATAATTATTGATATAAATAAGCCTGGCAGCTCTGTTTTGTTAACCACACTAAGAAAATAAATATAAATTTTGAATTAATTCCAGCTCCAAAATCCATTTATCTGGCAGATTGCCGTGTTGAAATGCCAAATTTTGGTAAATTTCTTCAATCAAACAGGGTTTTGAAGATGCATTGACACTAGCAATTGATTAACAAATCAATAAACTTGAATAATTATTCATATAAATAAGCCTGGCAGCTCTGTTTTGTTAACCACACTAAGAAAATAAATATAAATTTTGAATTAATTCCAGCTCCAAAATCCATTTATCTGGCAGATTGCCGTGTTAAAATGCCAAATTTTGGTAAATTTCTTCAGTCAAACTTGGTTTTGAAGAAATATTGACAATAGCAATTGATTAACAAATCAATAAACTTGAATAATTATTGATATAAATAAGGTTGACAGCTCTGTTTTGTTAACCACACTAAGAAAATAAATATAAATTTAGAATTAATTCTTAAGAATTATGAATATTTCCAGCTCCAAAATCCATTTATCTGGCAGATTGCCGTGTTGAAATGCCAAATTTTGGTAAATTTCTTCAGTCAAACTTGGTTTTGAAGAAATATTGACAATAGCAATTGATTAACAAATCAATAAACTTGAATAATTATTGATATAAATAAGCCTGGCAGCTCTGTTTTGTTAATCACACTAAGAAAATAAATGAAAATTTTGTATTAATTCCAGCTCCAAAATTCATTTATCTGGCAGATTGCCGTGTTGAAATGCCAAATTTTGGTAAATTTCTTCAGTCAAACAGGGTTTTGAAGATACATTGACATTAGCAATTGATTAACAAATCAATAAACTTGAATAATTATTGATATAAATAAGCCTGGCAGCTCTGTTTTGTTAACCACACTAAGAAAATAAATATAAATTTTGAATTAATTCCAGCTCCAAAATCCATTTATCTGGCAAATTGCCGTGTTGAAATGCCAAATTTTGGTAAATTTCTTCAATCAAACAGGGTTTTGAAGATACATTGACACTTGCAATTGATTAACAAATCAATAAACTTGATTAATTATTGATATAAATAAGCCTGGCAGCTCTGTTTTGTTAACTACACTAAGAAAATAAATATAAATTTTGAATTAATTCCAGCTCCAAAATCCATTTATCTTGCAGATTGGCGTGTTGAAATGCCAAATTTTGGTAAATTTCTTCAGTCAAACAGGGTTTTGAAGAAACATTGACACAAGCAATTGATTAACAAATCAATAAACTTGAATAATTATAGATATAAATAAACCTGGCAGCTCTGTTTTGTTAACCACACTAAGAAAATAAATATAAATTTAGAATTAATTCTTAAGAATTATGAATATTTCCAGCTCCAAAATCCATTTATCTGGCAGATTGCCGTGTTGAAATGCCAAATTTTGGTAAATTTCTTCGTTCAAACTTGGTTTTGAAGAAATATTGACAATAGCAATTGATTAACAAATCAATAAACTTGAATAATTATTGATATAAATAAGCCTGGCAGCTCTGTTTTGTTAATCACACTAAGAAAATAAATGAAAATTTTGTATTAATTCCAGCTCCAAAATTCATTTATCTGGCAGATTGCCGTGTTGAAATGCCAAATTTTGGTAAATTTCTTCAGTCAAACAGGGTTTTGAAGATACATTGACACTAGCAATTGATTAACAAATCAATAAACTTGAATAATTATAGATATAAATAAACCTGGCAGCTCTGTTTTGTTAACCACACTAAGAAAATAAATATAAATTTTGAATTAATTCCAGCTCCAAAATCCATTTATCTGGCAGATTGCCGTGTTGAAATGCCAAATTTTGGTAAATTTCTTCAATCAAACAGGGTTTTGAAGATACATTGACACTTGCAATTGATTAACAAATCAATAAACTTGAATAATTATAGATATAAATAAACCTGGCAGCTCTGTTTTGTTAACCACACTAAGAAAATAAATATAAATTTTGAATTAATTCCAGCTCCGAAATCCTTTATCTGGCAGATTGCCGTGTTGAAATTCCAAATTTTGGTAAATTTCTTCAGTCAAACAGGGTTTTGAAGATACATTGACACTAGCAATTGATTAACAAATCAATAAACTTGATTAATTATTGATATAAATAAGCCTGGCAGCTCTGTTTTGTTAACTACACTAAGAAAATAAATATAAATTTTGAATTAATTCCAGCTCCAAAATCCTTTATCTGGCAGATTGCCGTGTTGAAATGCCAAATTTTGGTAAATTTCTTCAATCAAACAGGGTTTTGAAGATACATTGACACTTGCAATTGATTAACAAATCAATAAACTTGATTAATTATTGATATAAATAAGCCTGGCAGCTCTGTTTTGTTAACTACACTAAGAAAATAAATATAAATTTTGAATTAATTCCAGCTCCAAAATCCATTTATCTTGCAGATTGCCGTGTTGAAATGCCAAATTTTGGTAAATTTCTTCAGTCAAACAGGGTTTTGAAGAAACATTGACACAAGCAATTGATTAACAAATCAATAAACTTGAATAATTATAGATATAAATAAACCTGGCAGCTATGTTTTGTTAACCACACTAAGAAAATAAATATAAATTTTGAATTAATTCCAGCTCCGAAATCCTTTATCTGGCAGATTGCCGTGTTGAAATTCCAAATTTTGGTAAATTTCTTCAGTCAAACAGGGTTTTGAAGAAACATTGACACTAGCAATTAATTAACAAATCAATAAACTTGAATAATTATTGATATAAATAAGCTTGACAGCTCTGTTTTGTTAACCACACTAAGAAAATAAATATAAATTTAGAATTAATTCTTAAGAATTATGAATATTTCCAGCTCCAAAATCCATTTATCTGGCAGATTGCCGTGTTGAAATGCCAAATTTTGGTAAATTTCTTCAGTCAAACTTGGTTTTGCAGAAATATTGACAATAGCAATTGATTAACAAATCAATAAACTTGAATAATTATTGATATAAATAAGCTTGACAGCTCTGTTTTGTTAACCACACTAAGAAAATAAATATAAATTTAGAATTAATTCTTAAGAATTATGAATATTTCCAGCTCCAAAATCCATTTATCTGGCAGATTGCCGTGTTGAAATGCCAAATTTTGGTAAATTTCTTCAGTCAAACTTGGTTTTGAAGAAATATTGACAATAGAAATTGATTAACAAATCAATAAACTTGAATAATTATTGATATAAATAAGCCTGGCAGCTCTGTTTTGTTAATCACACTAAGAAAATAAAAGAAAATTTTGTATTAATTCCAGCTCCAAAATTCATTTATCTGGCAGATTGCCGTGTTGAAATGCCAAATTTTGGTAAATTTCTTCAGTCAAACAGGGTTTTGAAGATACATTGACACTAGCAATTAATTAACAAATCAATAAACTTGAATAATTATTGATATAAATAAGCTTGACAGCTCTGTTTTGTTAACCACACTAAGAAAATAAATATAAATTTAGAATTAATTCCAGCTCCAAAATTCATTTATCTGGCAGATTGCCGTGATGAAATGCCAAATTTTGGTAAATTTCTTCAGTCAAACAGGGTTTTGAAGATACATTGACACTAGCAATTGATTAACAAATCAATAAACTTGAATAATTATTGATATAAATAAGCCTGGCAGCTCTGTTTTGTTAACCACACTAAGAAAATAAATATAAATTTTGAATTAATTCCAGCTCCAAAATCCATTTATCTGGCAGATTGCCGTGTTGAAATGCCAAATTTTGGTAAATTTCTTCAATCAAACAGGGTTTTGAAGATGCATTGACACTAGCAATTGATTAACAAATCAATAAACTTGAATAATTATTCATATAAATAAGCCTGGCAGCTCTGTTTTGTTAACCACACTAAGAAAATAAATATAAATTTTGAATTAATTCCAGCTCCAAAATCCATTTATCTGGCAGATTGCCGTGTTAAAATGCCAAATTTTGGTAAATTTCTTCAGTCAAACTTGGTTTTGAAGAAATATTGACAATAGCAATTGATTAACAAATCAATAAACTTGAATAATTATTGATATAAATAAGGTTGACAGCTCTGTTTTGTTAACCACACTAAGAAAATAAATATAAATTTAGAATTAATTCTTAAGAATTATGAATATTTCCAGCTCCAAAATCCATTTATCTGGCAGATTGCCGTGTTGAAATGCCAAATTTTGGTAAATTTCTTCAGTCAAACTTGGTTTTGAAGAAATATTGACAATAGCAATTGATTAACAAATCAATAAACTTGAATAATTATTGATATAAATAAGCCTGGCAGCTCTGTTTTGTTAATCACACTAAGAAAATAAATGAAAATTTTGTATTAATTCCAGCTCCAAAATTCATTTATCTGGCAGATTGCCGTGTTGAAATGCCAAATTTTGGTAAATTTCTTCAGTCAAACAGGGTTTTGAAGATACATTGACATTAGCAATTGATTAACAAATCAATAAACTTGAATAATTATTGATATAAATAAGCCTGGCAGCTCTGTTTTGTTAACCACACTAAGAAAATAAATATAAATTTTGAATTAATTCCAGCTCCAAAATCCATTTATCTGGCAAATTGCCGTGTTGAAATGCCAAATTTTGGTAAATTTCTTCAATCAAACAGGGTTTTGAAGATACATTGACACTTGCAATTGATTAACAAATCAATAAACTTGATTAATTATTGATATAAATAAGCCTGGCAGCTCTGTTTTGTTAACTACACTAAGAAAATAAATATAAATTTTGAATTAATTCCAGCTCCAAAATCCATTTATCTTGCAGATTGCCGTGTTGAAATGCCAAATTTTGGTAAATTTCTTCAGTCAAACAGGGTTTTGAAGAAACATTGACACAAGCAATTGATTAACAAATCAATAAACTTGAATAATTATAGATATAAATAAACCTGGCAGCTCTGTTTTGTTAACCACACTAAGAAAATAAATATAAATTTAGAATTAATTCTTAAGAATTATGAATATTTCCAGCTCCAAAATCCATTTATCTGGCAGATTGCCGTGTTGAAATGCCAAATTTTGGTAAATTTCTTCGTTCAAACTTGGTTTTGAAGAAATATTGACAATAGCAATTGATTAACAAATCAATAAACTTGAATAATTATTGATATAAATAAGCCTGGCAGCTCTGTTTTGTTAATCACACTAAGAAAATAAATGAAAATTTTGTATTAATTCCAGCTCCAAAATTCATTTATCTGGCAGATTGCCGTGTTGAAATGCCAAATTTTGGTAAATTTCTTCAGTCAAACAGGGTTTTGAAGATACATTGACACTAGCAATTGATTAACAAATCAATAAACTTGAATAATTATAGATATAAATAAACCTGGCAGCTCTGTTTTGTTAACCACACTAAGAAAATAAATATAAATTTTGAATTAATTCCAGCTCCAAAATCCATTTATCTGGCAGATTGCCGTGTTGAAATGCCAAATTTTGGTAAATTTCTTCAATCAAACAGGGTTTTGAAGATACATTGACACTTGCAATTGATTAACAAATCAATAAACTTGAATAATTATAGATATAAATAAACCTGGCAGCTCTGTTTTGTTAACCACACTAAGAAAATAAATATAAATTTTGAATTAATTCCAGCTCCGAAATCCTTTATCTGGCAGATTGCCGTGTTGAAATTCCAAATTTTGGTAAATTTCTTCAGTCAAACAGGGTTTTGAAGATACATTGACACTAGCAATTGATTAACAAATCAATAAACTTGATTAATTATTGATATAAATAAGCCTGGCAGCTCTGTTTTGTTAACTACACTAAGAAAATAAATATAAATTTTGAATTAATTCCAGCTCCAAAATCCATTTATCTGGCAGATTGCCGTGTTAAAATGCCAAATTTTGGTAAATTTCTTCAGTCAAACTTGGTTTTGAAGAAATATTGACAATAGCAATTGATTAACAAATCAATAAACTTGAATAATTATTGATATAAATAAGGTTGACAGCTCTGTTTTGTTAACCACACTAAGAAAATAAATATAAATTTAGAATTAATTCTTAAGAATTATGAATATTTCCAGCTCCAAAATCCATTTATCTGGCAGATTGCCGTGTTGAAATGCCAAATTTTGGTAAATTTCTTCAGTCAAACTTGGTTTTGAAGAAATATTGACAATAGCAATTGATTAACAAATCAATAAACTTGAATAATTATTGATATAAATAAGCCTGGCAGCTCTGTTTTGTTAATCACACTAAGAAAATAAATGAAAATTTTGTATTAATTCCAGCTCCAAAATTCATTTATCTGGCAGATTGCCGTGTTGAAATGCCAAATTTTGGTAAATTTCTTCAGTCAAACAGGGTTTTGAAGATACATTGACATTAGCAATTGATTAACAAATCAATAAACTTGAATAATTATTGATATAAATAAGCCTGGCAGCTCTGTTTTGTTAACCACACTAAGAAAATAAATATAAATTTTGAATTAATTCCAGCTCCAAAATCCATTTATCTGGCAAATTGCCGTGTTGAAATGCCAAATTTTGGTAAATTTCTTCAATCAAACAGGGTTTTGAAGATACATTGACACTTGCAATTGATTAACAAATCAATAAACTTGATTAATTATTGATATAAATAAGCCTGGCAGCTCTGTTTTGTTAACTACACTAAGAAAATAAATATAAATTTTGAATTAATTCCAGCTCCAAAATCCATTTATCTTGCAGATTGCCGTGTTGAAATGCCAAATTTTGGTAAATTTCTTCAGTCAAACAGGGTTTTGAAGAAACATTGACACAAGCAATTGATTAACAAATCAATAAACTTGAATAATTATAGATATAAATAAACCTGGCAGCTCTGTTTTGTTAACCACACTAAGAAAATAAATATAAATTTAGAATTAATTCTTAAGAATTATGAATATTTCCAGCTCCAAAATCCATTTATCTGGCAGATTGCCGTGTTGAAATGCCAAATTTTGGTAAATTTCTTCGTTCAAACTTGGTTTTGAAGAAATATTGACAATAGCAATTGATTAACAAATCAATAAACTTGAATAATTATTGATATAAATAAGCCTGGCAGCTCTGTTTTGTTAATCACACTAAGAAAATAAATGAAAATTTTGTATTAATTCCAGCTCCAAAATTCATTTATCTGGCAGATTGCCGTGTTGAAATGCCAAATTTTGGTAAATTTCTTCAGTCAAACAGGGTTTTGAAGATACATTGACACTAGCAATTGATTAACAAATCAATAAACTTGAATAATTATAGATATAAATAAACCTGGCAGCTCTGTTTTGTTAACCACACTAAGAAAATAAATATAAATTTTGAATTAATTCCAGCTCCAAAATCCATTTATCTGGCAGATTGCCGTGTTGAAATGCCAAATTTTGGTAAATTTCTTCAATCAAACAGGGTTTTGAAGATACATTGACACTTGCAATTGATTAACAAATCAATAAACTTGAATAATTATAGATATAAATAAACCTGGCAGCTCTGTTTTGTTAACCACACTAAGAAAATAAATATAAATTTTGAATTAATTCCAGCTCCGAAATCCTTTATCTGGCAGATTGCCGTGTTGAAATTCCAAATTTTGGTAAATTTCTTCAGTCAAACAGGGTTTTGAAGATACATTGACACTAGCAATTGATTAACAAATCAATAAACTTGATTAATTATTGATATAAATAAGCCTGGCAGCTCTGTTTTGTTAACTACACTAAGAAAATAAATATAAATTTTGAATTAATTCCAGCTCCAAAATCCATTTATCTGGCAGATTGCCGTGTTGAAATGCCAAATAAGCTTGGCAGCTCTGTTTTGTTAACCACACTAAGAAAATAAATATAAATTTTGAATTAATTCTTAAGAATTATGAATATTTCCAGCTCCAAAATCCATTTATAAGGCAGATTGCCGTGTTGAAATGCCAAATTTTGATAAATTTTCTTCAGTCAAACAGGGTTTTGAAGATACATTGACACTTGCAATTGATTAACAAATCAATAAACTTGATTAATTATTGATATAAATAAGCCTGGCAGCTCTGTTTTGTTAACTACACTAAGAAAATCAATATAAATTTTGAATTAATTCCAGCTCCGAAATCCTTTATCTGGCAGATTGCCGTGTTGAAATTCCAAATTTTGGTAAATTTCTTCAGTCAAACAGGGTTTTGAAGATACATTGACAATAGCAATTGATTAACAAATCAATAAACTTGAATAATTATTGATATAAATAAGCTTGACAGCTCTGTTTTGTTAACCACACTAAGAAAATAAATATAAATTTAGAATTAATTCTTAAGAATTATGAATATTTCCAGCTCCAAAATCCATTTATGTGGCAGATTGCCGTGTTGAAATGCCAAATTTTGGTAAATTTCTTCAGTCAAACTTGGTTTTGAAGAAATATTGACAATAGCAATTGATTAACAAATCAATAAACTTGAATAATTATTGATATAAATAAGCCTGGCAGCTCTGTTTTGTTAATCACACTAAGAAAATAAATATAAATTTTGAATTAATTCCAGCTCCAAAATCCATTTATCTGTCAGATTGCCGTGTTGAAATGCCAAATTTTGGTAAATTTCTTCAGTCAAACTTGGTTTTGAAGACATATTGACACTAGCAATTGATTAACAAATCAATAAACTTGAATAATTATTGATATAAATAAGCCTGGCAGCTCTGTTTTGTTAACCACACTAAGAAAATAAATATAAATTTTGAATTAATTCTTAAGAATTATGAATATTTCCAGCTCCAAAATCCATTTATGTGGCAGATTGCCGTGTTGAAATGACAAATTTTGGTAAATTTCTTCAGTCAAACTTGGTTTTGAAGAAATATTGACAATAGCAATTGATTAACAAATCAATAAACTTGAATAATTATTGATATAAATAAGCCTGGCAGTTCTGTTTTGTTAACCACACTAAGAAAATAAATATAAATTTTGAATTAATTCCAGCTCCAAAATCCATTTATCTGGCAGATTGCCGTGTTGAAATGCCAAATTTTGGTAAATTTCTTCAATCAAACAGGGTTTTGAAGATGTATTGACACTAGCAATTGATTAACAAATCAATAAACTTGAATAATTATTGATATAAATAAGCTTGGCAGCTCTGTTTTGTTAACCACACTAAGAAAATAAATATAAATTTTGAATTAATTCTTAAGAATTATGAATATTTCCAGCTCCAAAATCCATTTATCAGGCAGATTGCCGTGTTGAAATGCCAAATTTTGATAAATTTTCTTCAGTCAAACAGGGTTTTGAAGATACATTGACACTTGCAATTGATTAACAAATCAATAAACTTGAATAATTATTGATATAAATAAGCTTGACAGCTCTGTTTTGTTAACCACACTAAGAAAATAAATATAAATTTAGAATTAATTCTTAAGAATTATGAATATTTCCTGCTCCAAAATCCATTTATCTGGCAGATTGCCGTGTTGAAATGCCAAATTTTGGTAAATTTCTTCAGTCAAACTTGGTTTTGAAGAAATATTGACAATAGCAATTGATTAACAAATCAATAAACTTGAATAATTATTGATATAAATAAACCTGGCAGCTCTGTTTTGTTAACCACACTAAGAAAATAAATATAAATTTTGAATTAATTCCAGCTCCGAAATCCTTTATCTGGCAGATTGCCGTGTTGAAATTCCAAATTTTGGTAAATTTCTTCAGTCAAACAGGGTTTTGAAGATACATTGACAATAGCAATTGATTAACAAATCAATAAACTTGAATAATTATTGATATAAATAAGCTTGACAGCTCTGTTTTGTTAACCACACTAAGAAAATAAATATAAATTTAGAATTAATTCTTAAGAATTATGAATATTTCCAGCTCCAAAATCCATTTATGTGGCAGATTGCCGTGTTGAAATGCCAAATTTTGGTAAATTTCTTCAGTCAAACTTGGTTTTGAAGAAATAGTGACAATAGCAATTGATTAACAAATCAATAAACTTGAATAATTATTGATATAAATAAGCCTGGCAGCTCTGTTTTGTTAATCACACTAAGAAAATAAATATAAATTTTGAATTAATTCTTAAGAATTATGAATATTTCCAGCTCCAAAATCCATTTATCTGGCAGATTGCCGTGTTGAAATGCCAAATTTTGGTAAATTTCTTCAGTCAAACTTGGTTTTGAAGAAATATTGACAATAGCAATTGATTAACAAATCAATAAACTTGAATAATTATTGATATAAATAAGCCTGGCAGCTCTGTTTTGTTAATCACACTAAGAAAATAAATGAAAATTTTGTATTAATTCCAGCTCCAAAATTCATTTATCTGGCAGATTGCCGTGTTGAAATGCCAAATTTTGGTAAATTTCTTCAGTCAAACAGGGTTTTGAAGATACATTGACACTAGCAATTGATTAACAAATCAATAAACTTGAATAATTATTCATATAAATAAGCCTGGCAGCTCTGTTTTGTTAACCACACTAAGAAAATAAATATAAATTTTGAATTAATTCCAGCTCCAAAATCCATTTATCTGTCAGATTGCCGTGTTGAAATGCCAAATTTTGGTAAATTTCTTCAGTCAAACTTGGTTTTGAAGACATATTGACACTAGCAATTGATTAACAAATCAATAAACTTGAATAATTATTGATATAAATAAGCGTGGCAGCTCTGTTTTGTTATCCACACTAAGAAAATAAGTATAAATTTTGAATTAATTCTTAAGAATTATGAATATTTCCAGCTCCAAAATTTATTAAAAAGGCAGATTGCCGTGTTGAAATGCCAAATTTTGATAAATTTTCTTCAGTCAAACAGGGTTTTGAAGATACATTGACACTTGCAATTGATTAACAAATCAATAAACTTGATTAATTATTGATATAAATAAGCCTGGCAGCTCTGTTTTGTTAACTACACTAAGAAAATAAATATAAATTTTGAATTAATTCCAGCTCCAAAATCCATTTATCTTGCAGATTGCCGTGTTGAAATTACAAATTTTGGTAAATTTCTTCAGTCAAACAGGGTTTTGAAGAAACATTGACACAAGCAATTGATTAACAAATCAATAAACTTGAATAATTATTGATATAAATAAACCTGGCAGCTCTGTTTTGTTAACCACACTAAGAAAATAAATATAAATTTTGAATTAATTCCAGCTCCGAAATCCTTTATCTGGCAGATTGCCGTGTTGAAATTCCAAATTTTGGTAAATTTCTTCAGTCAAACAGGGTTTTGAAGATACATTGACAATAGCAATTGATTAACAAATCAATAAACTTGAATAATTATTGATATAAATAAGCTTGACAGCTCTGTTTTGTTAACCACACTAAGAAAATAAATATAAATTTAGAATTAATTCTTAAGAATTATGAATATTTCCAGCTCCAAAATCCATTTATGTGGCAGATTGCCGTGTTGAAATGCCAAATTTTGGTAAATTTCTTCAGTCAAACTTGGTTTTGAAGAAATAGTGACAATAGCAATTGATTAACAAATCAATAAACTTGAATAATTATTGATATAAATAAGCCTGGCAGCTCTGTTTTGTTAATCACACTAAGAAAATAAATATAAATTTTGAATTAATTCCAGCTCCAAAATCCATTTATCTGTCAGATTGCCGTTTTGACTGAAGAAATTTTGGTAAATTTCTTCAGTCAAACTTGGTTTTGAAGACATATTGACATTAGCAATTGATTAACAAATCAATAAACTTGAATAATTATTGATATAAATAAGCTTGGCAGCTCTGTTTTGTTAACCACACTAAGAAAATAAATATAAATTTTGAATTAATTCTTAAGAATTATGAATATTTCCAGCTCCAAAATCCATTTATCTGGCAGATTGCCGTGTTGAAATGCCAAATTTTGGTAAATTTCTTCAGTCAAACAGGGTTTTGAAGAAACATTGACACTAGCAATTAATTAACAAATCAATAAACTTGAATAATTATTGATATAAATAAGCTTGACAGCTCTGTTTTGTTAACCACACTAAGAAAATAAATATAAATTTAGAATTAATTCTTAAGAATTATGAATATTTCCAGCTCCAAAATCCATTTATCTGGCAGATTGCCGTGTTGAAATGCCAAATTTTGGTAAATTTCTTCAGTCAAACTTGGTTTTGAAGAAATATTGACAATAGCAATTGATTAACAAATCAATAAACTTGAATAATTATTGATATAAATAAGCTTGACAGCTCTGTTTTGTTAACCACACTAAGAAAATAAATATAAATTTAGAATTAATTCTTAAGAATTATGAATATTTCCAGCTCCAAAATCCATTTATCTGGCAGATTGCCGTGTTTAAATGCCAAATTTTGGTAAATTTCTACAGTCAAACTTGGTTTTGAAGAAATATTGACAATAGCAATTGATTAACAAATCAATAAACTTGAATAATTATTGATATAAATAAGCCTGGCAGCTCTGTTTTGTTAATCACACTAAGAAAATAAATTAAAATTTTGTATTAATTCCAGCTCCAAAATTCATTTATCTGGCAGATTGCCGTGTTGAAATGCCAAATTTTGGTAAATTTCTTCAGTCAAACAGGGTTTTGAAGATACATTGACACTAGCAATTGATTAACAAATCAATAAACTTGAATAATTATTGATATTAATAAGCCTGGCAGCTCTGTTTTGTTAACCACACTAAGAAAATAAATATAAATTTTGAATTAATTCCAGCTCCAAAATCCATTTATCTGGCAGATTGCCGTGTTGAATACCAAATTTTGGTAAATTTCTTCAATCAAACAGGGTTTTGAAGATGCATTGACACTTGCAATTGATTAACAAATCAATAAACTTGAATAATTATTGATATAACTAAGCCTGGCAGCTCTGTTTTGTTAACCACACTAAGAAAATAAATATAAATTTTGAATTAATTCTTAAGAATTATGAATATTTCCAGCTCCAAAATCCATTTATCTGGCAGATTGCCGTGTTGAAATGCCAAATTTTGGTAAATTTCTTCAGTCAAACTTGGTTTTGAAGAAATATTGACAATAGCAATTGATTAACAAATCAATAAACTTGAATAATTATTAATATAAATAAGCTTGACAGCTCTGTTTTGTTAACCACACTAAGAAAATAAATATAAATTTAGAATTAATTCTTAAGAATTATGAATATTTCCAGCTCCAAAATCCATTTATCTGGCAGATTGCCGTGTTGAAATGCCAAATTTTGGTAAATTTCTTCAGTCAAACTTGGTTTTGAAGAAATATTGACAATAGCAATTGATTAACAAATCAATAAACTTGAATAATTATTGATATAAATAAGCCTGGCAGCTCTGTTTTGTTAACCACACTAAGAAAATAATTATAAATTTTTAATTAATTCCAGCTCCAAAATCCATTTATCTGGCAGATTGCCGTGTTGAAATGCCAAATTTTGGTAAATTTCTTCAATCAAACAGGGTTTTGAAGATGCATTGACACTTGCAATTGATTAACAAATCAATAAACTTGAATAATTATTGATATAACTAAGCCTGGCAGCTCTGTTTTGTTAACCACACTAAGAAAATAAATATAAATTTTTAATTAATTCTTAAGAATTATGAATATTTCCAGCTACAAAATCCATTTATCAGGCAGATTGCCGTGTTGAAATGCCAAATTTTGATAAATTTTCTTCAGTCAAACAGGGTTTTGAAGATACATTGACACTTGCAATTGATTAACAAATCAATAAACTTGAATAATTATTGATATAAATAAGCATGACAGCTCTGTTTTGTTAACCACACTAAGAAAATAAATATAAATTTAGAATTAATTCTTAAGAATTATGAATATTTCCAGCTCCAAAATCCATTTATCTGGCAGATTGCCGTGTTTAAATGCCAAATTTTGGTAAATTTCTACAGTCAACTTGGTTTTGAAGAAATATTGACAATAGCAATTGATTAACAAATCAATAAACTTGAATAATTATTGATATAAATAAGCTTGACAGCTCTGTTTTGTTAACCACACTAAGAAAATAAATATAAATTTAGAATTAATTCTTAAGAATTATGAATATTTCCAGCTCCAAAATCCATTTATCTGGCAGATTGCCGTGTTTAAATGCCAAATTTTGGTAAATTTCTACAGTCAAACTTGGTTTTGAAGAAATATTGACAATAGCAATTGATTAACAAATCAATAAACTTGAATAATTATTGATATAAATAAGCCTGGCAGCTCTGTTTTGTTAATCACACTAAGAAAATAAATTAAAATTTTGTATTAATTCCAGCTCCAAAATTCATTTATCTGGCAGATTGCCGTGTTGAAATGCCAAATTTTGGTAAATTTCTTCAGTCAAACAGGGTTTTGAAGATACATTGACACTAGCAATTGATTAACAAATCAATAAACTTGAATAATTATTGATATTAATAAGCCTGGCAGCTCTGTTTTGTTAACCACACTAAGAAAATAAATATAAATTTTGAATTAATTCCAGCTCCAAAATCCATTTATCTGGCAGATTGCCGTGTTGAAATGCCAAATTTTGGTAAATTTCTTCAATCAAACAGGGTTTTGAAGATGCATTGACACTTGCAATTGATTAACAAATCAATAAACTTGAATAATTATTGATATAACTAAGCCTGGCAGCTCTGTTTTGTTAACCACACTAAGAAAATAAATATAAATTTTGAATTAATTCTTAAGAATTATGAATATTTCCAGCTCCAAAATCCATTTATCTGGCAGATTGCCGTGTTGAAATGCCAAATTTTGGTAAATTTCTTCAGTCAAACTTGGTTTTGAAGAAATATTGACAATAGCAATTGATTAACAAATCAATAAACTTGAATAATTATTGATATAAATAAGCCTGGCAGCTCTGTTTTGTTAACCACACTAAGAAAAAAATTATAAATTTTTAATTAATTCCAGCTCCAAAATCCATTTATCTGGCAGATTGCCGTGTTGAAATGCCAAATTTTGGTAAATTTCTTCAATCAAACAGGGTTTTGAAGATGCATTGACACTTGCAATTGATTAACAAATCAATAAACTTGAATAATTATTGATATAACTAAGCCTAGCAGCTCTGTTTTGTTAACCACACTAAGAAAATAAATATAAATTTTGAATTAATTCTTAAGAATTATGAATATTTCAAACTACAAAATCCATTTATCAGGCAGATTGCCGTGTTGAAATGCCAAATTTTGATAAATTTTCTTCAGTCAAACAGGGTTTTGAAGATACATTGACACTTGCAATTGATTAACAAATCAATAAACTTGAATAATTATTGATATAAATAAGCATGACAGCTCTGTTTTGTTAACCACACTAAGAAAATAATTATAAATTTTTAATTAATTCCAGCTCCAAAATCCATTTATCTGGCAGATTGCCGTGTTGAAATGCCAAATTTTGGTAAATTTCTTCAATCAAACAGGGTTTTGAAGATGCATTGACACTTGCAATTGATTAACAAATCAATAAACTTGAATAATTATTGATATAACTAAGCCTGGCAGCTCTGTTTTGTTAACCACACTAAGAAAATAAATATAAATTTTGAATTAATTCTTAAGAATTATGAATATTTCCAGCTCCAAAATCCATTTATCAGGCATTGCCGTGATGAAATGCCAAATTTTGATAAATTTTCTTCAGTCAAACAGGGTTTTGAAGATACATTGACACTTGCAATTGATTAACAAATCAATAAACTTGAATAATTATTGATATAAATAAGCTTGACAGCTCTGTTTTGTTAACCACACTAAGAAAATAAATATAAATTTAGAATTAATTCTTAAGAATTATGAATATTTCCAGCTCCAAAATCCATTTATCTGGCAGATTGCCGTGTTGAAATGCCAAATTTTGGTAAATTTCTTCAGTCAAACTTGGTTTTGAAGAAATATTGACAATAGCAATTGATTAACAAATCAATAAACTTGAATAATTATTGATATAAATAAGCCTGGCAGCTCTGTTTTGTTAATCACACTAAGAAAATAAATGAAAATTTTGTTTTAATTCCAGCTCCAAAATTCATTTATCTGGCAGATTGCCGTGTTGAAATGCCAAATTTTGGTAAATTTCTTCAGTCAAACTTGGTTTTGAAGAAATATTGACAATAGCAATTGATTAACAAATCAATAAACTTGAATAATTATTGATATAAATAAGCCTGGCAGCTCTGTTTTGTTAACCACACTAAGAAAATAATTATAAATTTTTAATTAATTCCAGCTCCAAAATCCATTTATCTGGCAGATTGCCGTGTTGAAATGCCAAATTTTGATAAATTTTCTTCAGTCAAACAGGGTTTTGAAGATACATTGACACTTGCAATTGATTAACAAATCAATAAACTTGAATAATTATTGATATAAATAAGCTTGACAGCTCTGTTTTGTTAACCACACTAAGAAAATAAATATAAATTTAGAATTAATTCTTAAGAATTATGAATATTTCCAGCTCCAAAATCCATTTATCTGGCAGATTGCCGTGTTGAAATGCCAAATTTTGGTAAATTTCTTCAGTCAAACTTGGTTTTGAAGAAATATTGACAATAGCAATTGATTAACAAATCAATAAACTTGAATAATTATTGATATAAATAAGCCTGGCAGCTCTGTTTTGTTAATCACACTAAGAAAATAAATGAAAATTTTGTTTTAATTCCAGCTCCAAAATTAATTTATCTGGCAGATTGCCGTGTTGAAATGCCAAATTTTGGTAAATTTCTTCAGTCAAACAGGGTTTTGAAGATACATTGACACTAGCAATTGATTAACAAATCAATAAACTTGAATAATTATTGATATAAATAAGCTTGGCAGCTCTGTTTTGTTAACCACACTAAGAAAATAAATATAAATTTTGAATTAATTCTTAAGAATTATGAATATTTCCAGCTCCAAAATCCATTTATCTGGCAGATTGCCGTGTTGAAATGCCAAATTTTGGTAAATTTCTTCAGTCAAACTTGGTTTTGAAGAAATATTGACAATAGCAATTGATTAACAAATCAATAAACTTGAATAATTATTGATATAAATAAGCTTGACAGCTCTGTTTTGTTAACCACACTAAGAAAATAAATATAAATTTAGAATTAATTCTTAAGAATTATGAATATTTCCAGCTCCAAAATCCATTTATCTGGCAGATTGCCGTGTTGAAATGCCAAATTTTGGTAAATTTCTTCAGTCAAACTTGGTTTTCAAGAAATATTGACAATAGCAATTGATTAACAAATCAATAAACTTGAATAATTATTGATATAAATAAGCTTGACAGCTCTGTTTTGTTAACCACACTAAGAAAATAAATATAAATTTAGAATTAATTCTTAAGAATTATGAATATTTCCAGCTCCAAAATCCATTTATCTGGCAGATTGCCGTGTTTAAATGCCAAATTTTGGTAAATTTCTACAGTCAAACTTGGTTTTGAAGAAATATTGACAATAGCAATTGATTAACAAATCAATAAACTTGAATAATTATTAATATAAATAAGCCTGGCAGCTCTGTTTTGTTAATCACACTAAGAAAATAAATGAAAATTTTGTATTAATTCCAGCTCCAAAATTCATTTATCTGGCAGATTGCCGTGTTGAAATGCCAAATTTTGGTAAATTTCTTCAGTCAAACAGGGTTTTGAAGATACATTGACACTAGCAATTGATTAACAAATCAATAAACTTGAATAATTATTGATATAAATAAGCCTGGCAGCTCTGTTTTGTTAACCACACTAAGAAAATAATTATAAATTTTTAATTAATTCCAGCTCCAAAATCCATTTATCTGGCAGATTGCCGTGTTGAAATGCCAAATTTTGGTAAATTTCTTCAATCAAACAGGGTTTTGAAGATGCATTGACACTTGCAATTGATTAACAAATCAATAAACTTGAATAATTATTGATATAACTAAGCCTGGCAGCTCTGTTTTGTTAACCACACTAAGAAAATAAATAAAAATTTTGAATTAATTCTTAAGAATTATGAATATTTCCAGCTCCAAAATCCATTTATCAGGCAGATTGCCGTGTTGAAATGCCAAATTTTGATAAATTTTCTTCAGTCAAACAGGGTTTTGAAGATACATTGACACTTGCAATTGATTAACAAATCAATAAACTTGAATAATTATTGATATAAATAAGCTTGACAGCTCTGTTTTGTTAACCACACTAAGAAAATAAATATAAATTTAGAATTAATTCTTAAGAATTATGAATATTTCCAGCTCCAAAATCCATTTATCTGGCCGATTGCCGTGTTGAAATGCCAAATTTTGGTAAATTTCTTCAGTCAAACTTGGTTTTGAAGAAATATTGACAATAGCAATTGATTAACAAATCAATAAACTTGAATAATTATTGATATAAATAAGCCTGGCAGCTCTGTTTTGTTAATCACACTAAGAAAATAAATGAAAATTTTGTATTAATTCCAGCTCCAAAATCCATTTATCTGGCAGATTGCCGTGTTGAAATGCCAAATTTTGGTAAATTTCTTCAGTCAAACTTGGTTTTGAAGAAATATTGACAATAGCAATTGATTAACAAATCAATAAACTTGAATAATTATTGATATAAATAAGCCTGGCAGCTCTGTTTTGTTAATCACACTAAGAAAATAAATGAAAATTTTGTATTAATTCCAGCTCCAAAATTCATTTATCTGGCAGATTGCCGTGTTGAAATGCCAAATTTTGGTAAATTTCTTCAGTCAAACAGGGTTTTGAAGATACATTGACACTAGCAATTGATTAACAAATCAATAAACTTGAATAATTATTCATATAAATAAGCCTGGCAGCTCTGTTTTGTTAACCACACTAAGAAAATAAATATAAATTTTGAATTAATTCCAGCTCCAAAATCCATTTATCTGTCAGATTGCCGTGTTGAAATGCCAAATTTTGGTAAATTTCTTCAGTCAAACGGGGTTTTGAAGATACATTGACACTAGCAATTGATTAACAAATCAATAAACTTGTATAATTATTGATATAAATAAGCTTGGCAGCTCTGTTTTGTTAACCACACTAAGAAAATAAATATAAATTTTGAATTAATTCTTAAGAATTATGAATATTTCCAGCTCCAAAATCCTTTTATCAGGCAGATTGCCGTGTTGAAATGCCAAATTTTGATAAATTTTCTTCAGTCAAACAGGGTTTTGAAGATACATTGACACTTGCAATTGATTAACAAATCAATAAACTTGAATAATTATTGATATAAATAAGCTTGACAGCTCTGTTTTGTTAACCACACTAAGAAAATAAATATAAATTTAGAATTAATTCTTAAGAATTATGAATATTTCCAGCTCCAAAATCCATTTATCTGGCAGATTGCCGTGTTGAAATGCCAAATTTTGGTAAATTTCTTCAGTCAAACTTGGTTTTGAAGAAATATTGACAATAGCAATTGATTAACAAATCAATAAACTTGAATAATTATTGATATAAATAAGCCTGGCAGCTCTGTTTTGTTAATCACACTAAGAAAATAAATGAAAATTTTGTATTAATTCCAGCTCCAAAATTCATTTATCTGGCAGATTGCCGTGTTGAAATGCCAAATTTTGGTAAATTTCTTCAGTCAAACTTTGTTTTGAAGAAATATTGACAATAGCAATTGATTAACAAATCAATAAACTTGAATAATTATTGATATAAATAAGCTTGACAGCTCTGTTTTGTTAACCACACTAAGAAAATAAATATAAATTTAGAATTAATTCTTAAGAATTATGAATATTTCCAGCTCCAAAATCCATTTATCTGGCAGATTGCCGTGTTGAAATGCCAAATTTTGGTAAATTTCTTCAGTCAAACTTGGTTTTGAAGAAATATTGACAATAGCAATTGATTAACAAATCAATAAACTTGAATAATTATTGATATAAATAAGCCTGGCAGCTCTGTTTTGTTAATAACACTAAGAAAATAAATATAAATTTTTAATTAATTCCAGCTCCAAAATCCATTTATCTGGCAGATTGCCGTGTTGAAATGCCAAATTTTGGTAAATTTCTTCAATCAAACAGGGTTTTGAAGATGCATTGACACTAGCAATTGATTAACAAATCAATAAACTTGAATAATTATTGATATAACTAAGCCTGGCAGCTCTGTTTTGTTAACCTTACTAAGAAAATAAATATAAATTTTGAATTAATTCCAGCTCCAAAATCCATTTATCTGTCAGATTGCCGTGTTGAAATGCCAAATTTTGGTAAATTTCTTCAGTCAAACTTGGTTTTGAAGACATATTGACACTAGCAATTGATTAACAAATCAATAAACTTGAATAATTATTGATATAAATAAGCTTGGCAGCTCTGTTTTGTTAACCACACTAAGAAAATAAATATAAATTTAGAATTAATTCTTAAGAATTATGAATATTTCCAGCTCCAAAATCCATTTATAAGGCAGATTGCCGTGTTGAAATGCCAAATTTTGATAAATTTTCTTCAGTCAAACAGGGTTTTGAAGATACATTGACACTTGCAATTGATTAACAAATCAATAAACTTGATTAATTATTGATATAAATAAGCCTGGCAGCTCTGTTTTGTTAACTACACTAAGAAAATAAATATAAATTTTGAATTAATTCCAGCTCCGAAATCCTTTATCTGGCAGATTGCCGTGTTGAAATTCCAAATTTTGGTAAATTTCTTCAGTCAAACAGGGTTTTGAAGATACATTGACAATAGCAATTGATTAACAAATCAATAAACTTGAATAATTATTGATATAAATAAGCTTGACAGCTCTGTTTTGTTAACCACACTAAGAAAATAAATATAAATTTAGAATTAATTCTTAAGAATTATGAATATTTCCAGCTCCAAAATCCATTTATGTGGCAGATTGCCGTGTTGAAATGCCAAATTTTGGTAAATTTCTTCAGTCAAACTTGGTTTTGAAGAAATATTGACAATAGCAATTGATTAACAAATCAATAAACTTGAATAATTATTGATATAAATAAGCCTGGCAGCTCTGTTTTGTTAATCACACTAAGAATATAAATATAAATTTTGAATTAATTCCAGCTCCAAAATCCATTTATCTGTCAGATTGCCGTGTTGAAATGCCAAATTTTGGTAAATTTCTTCAGTCAAACTTGGTTTTGAAGACATATTGACACTAGCAATTGATTAACAAATCAATAAACTTGAATAATTATTGATATAAATAAGCTTTGCAGCTCTGTTTTGTTAACCACACTAAGAAAATAAATATAAATTTTGTATTAATTCCAGTTCCAAAATTCATTTATCTGGCAGATTGCCGTGTTGAAATGCCAAATTTTGGTAAATTTCTTCAGTCAAACAGGGTTTTGAAGATACATTGACACTTGCAATTGATTAACAAATCAATAAACTTGAATAATTATTGATATAAATAAGCTTGACAGCTCTGTTTTGTTAACCACACTAAGAAAATAAATATAAATTTTGAATTAATTCTTAAGAATTATGAATATTTCCAGCTCCAAAATCCATTTATCAGGCAGATTGCCGTGTTGAAATGACAAATTTTGATAAATTTTCTTCAGTCAAACATGGTTTTGAAGATACATTGACAATAGCAATTGATTAACAAATCAATAAACTTGATTAATTATTGATATAAATAAGCCTGGCAGCTCTGTTTTGTTAACTACACTAAGAAAATAAATATAAATTTTGAATTAATTCCAGCTCCGAAATCCTTTATCTGGCAGATTGCCGTGTTGAAATTCCAAATTTTGGTAAATTTCTTCAGTCAAACAGGGTTTTGAAGATACATTGGCAATAGCAATTGATTAACAAATCAATAAACTTGAATAATTATTGATATAAATAAGCTTGACAGCTCTGTTTTGTTAACCACACTAAGAAAATAAATATAAATTTAGAATTAATTCTTAAGAATTATGAATATTTCCAGCTCCAAAATCCATTTATGTGGCAGATTGCCGTGTTGAAATGCCAAATTTTGGTAAATTTCTTCAGTCAAACTTGGTTTTGAAGAAATATTGACAATAGCAATTGATTAACAAATCAATAAACTTGAATAATTATTGATATAAATAAGCCTGGCAGCTCTGTTTTGTTAATCACACTAAGAATATAAATATAAATTTTGAATTAATTCCAGCTCCAAAATCCATTTATCTGTCAGATTGCCGTGTTGAAATGCCAAATTTTGGTAAATTTCTTCAGTCAAACTTGGTTTTGAAGACATATTGACACTAGCAATTGATAAACAAATCAATAAACTTGAATAATTATTGATATAAATAAGCTTTGCAGCTCTGTTTTGTTAACCACACTAAGAAAATAAATATAAATTTTGTATTAATTCCAGCTCCAAAATTCATTTATCTGGCAGATTGCCGTGTTGAAATGCCAAATTTTGGTAAATTTCTACAGTCAAACTTGGTTTTGAAGAAATATTGACAATAGCAATTGATTAACAAATCAATAAACTTGAATAATTATTGATATAAATAAGCCTGGCAGCTCTGTTTTGTTAATCACACTAAGAAAATAAATTAAAATTTTGTATTAATTCCAGCTCCAAAATTCATTTATCTGGCAGATTGCCGTGTTGAAATGCCAAATTTTGGTAAATTTCTTCAGTCAAACAGGGTTTTGAAGATACATTGACACTAGCAATTGATTAACAAATCAATAAACTTGAATAATTATTGATATTAATAAGCCTGGCAGCTCTGTTTTGTTAACCACACTAAGAAAATAAATATAAATTTTGAATTAATTCCAGCTCCAAAATCCATTTATCTGGCAGATTGCCGTGTTGAAATGCCAAATTTTGGTAAATTTCTTCAATCAAACAGGGTTTTGAAGATGCATTGACACTTGCAATTGATTAACAAATCAATAAACTTGAATAATTATTGATATAACTAAGCCTGGCAGCTCTGTTTTGTTAACCACACTAAGAAAATAAATATAAATTTTGAATTAATTCTTAAGAATTATGAATATTTCCAGCTCCAAAATCCATTTATCTGGCAGATTGCCGTGTTGAAATGCCAAATTTTGGTAAATTTCTTCAGTCAAACTTGGTTTTGAAGAAATATTGACAATAGCAATTGATTAACAAATCAATAAACTTGAATAATTATTGATATAAATAAGCCTGGCAGCTCTGTTTTGTTAACCACACTAAGAAAAAAATTATAAATTTTTTAATTAATTCCAGCTCCAAAATCCATTTATCTGGCAGATTGCCGTGTTGAAATGCCAAATTTTGGTAAATTTCTTCAATCAAACAGGGTTTTGAAGATGCATTGACACTTGCAATTGATTAACAAATCAATAAACTTGAATAATTATTGATATAACTAAGCCTAGCAGCTCTGTTTTGTTAACCACACTAAGAAAATAAATATAAATTTTGAATTAATTCTTAAGAATTATGAATATTTCAAACTACAAAATCCATTTATCAGGCAGATTGCCGTGTTGAAATGCCAAATTTTGATAAATTTTCTTCAGTCAAACAGGGTTTTGAAGATACATTGACACTTGCAATTGATTAACAAATCAATAAACTTGAATAATTATTGATATAAATAAGCATGACAGCTCTGTTTTGTTAACCACACTAAGAAAATAAATATAAATTTAGAATTAATTCTTAAGAATTATGAATATTTCCAGCTCCAAAATCCATTTATCTGGCAGATTGCCGTGTTGAAATGCCAAATTTTGGTAAATTTCTTCAGTCAAACTTGGTTTTGAAGAAATATTGACAATAGCAATTGATTAACAAATCAATAAACTTGAATAATTATTGATATAAATAAGCCTGGCAGCTCTGTTTTGTTAACCACACTAAGAAAATAATTATAAATTTTTAATTAATTCCAGCTCCAAAATCCATTTATCTGGCAGATTGCCGTGTTGAAATGCCAAATTTTGGTAAATTTCTTCAATCAAACAGGGTTTTGAAGATGCATTGACACTTGCAATTGATTAACAAATCAATAAACTTGAATAATTATTGATATAACTAAGCCTGGCAGCTCTGTTTTGTTAACCACACTAAGAAAATAAATATAAATTTTGAATTAATTCTTAAGAATTATGAATATTTCCAGCTACAAAATCCATTTATCAGGCAGATTGCCGTGTTGAAATGCCAAATTTTGATAAATTTTCTTCAGTCAAACAGGGTTTTGAAGATACATTGACACTTGCAATTGATTAACAAATCAATAAACTTGAATAATTATTGATATAAATAAGCATGACAGCTCTGTTTTGTTAACCACACTAAGAAAATAATTATAAATTTTTAATTAATTCCAGCTCCAAAATCCATTTATCTGGCAGATTGCCGTGTTGAAATGCCAAATTTTGGTAAATTTCTTCAATCAAACAGGGTTTTGAAGATGCATTGACACTTGCAATTGATTAACAAATCAATAAACTTGAATAATTATTGATATAACTAAGCCTGGCAGCTCTGTTTTGTTAACCACACTAAGAAAATAAATATAAATTTTGAATTAATTCTTAAGAATTATGAATATTTCCAGCTCCAAAATCCATTTATCAGGCATTGCCGTGTTGAAATGCCAAATTTTGGTAAATTTTCTTCAGTCAAACAGGGTTTTGAAGATACATTGACACTTGCAATTGATTAACAAATCAATAAACTTGAATAATTATTGATATAAATAAGCTTGACAGCTCTGTTTTGTTAACCACACTAAGAAAATAAATATAAATTTAGAATTAATTCTTAAGAATTATGAATATTTCCAGCTCCAAAATCCATTTATCTGGCAGATTGCCGTGTTGAAATGCCAAATTTTGGTAAATTTCTTCAGTCAAACTTGGTTTTGAAGAAATATTGACAATAGCAATTGATTAACAAATCAATAAACTTGAATAATTATTGATATAAATAAGCCTGGCAGCTCTGTTTTGTTAATCACACTAAGAAAATAAATGAAAATTTTGTTTTAATTCCAGCTCCAAAATTCATTTATCTGGCAGATTGCCGTGTTGAAATGCCAAATTTTGGTAAATTTCTTCAGTCAAACTTGGTTTTGAAGAAATATTGACAATAGCAATTGATTAACAAATCAATAAACTTGAATAATTATTGATATAAATAAGCCTGGCAGCTCTGTTTTGTTAACCACACTAAGAAAATAATTATAAATTTTTAATTAATTCCAGCTCCAAAATCCATTTATCTGGCAGATTGCCGTGTTGAAATGCCAAATTTTGATAAATTTTCTTCAGTCAAACAGGGTTTTGAAGATACATTGACACTTGCAATTGATTAACAAATCAATAAACTTGAATAATTATTGATATAAATAAGCTTGACAGCTCTGTTTTGTTAACCACACTAAGAAAATAAATATAAATTTAGAATTAATTCTTAAGAATTATGAATATTTCCAGCTCCAAAATCCATTTATCTGGCAGATTGCCGTGTTGAAATGCCAAATTTTGGTAAATTTCTTCAGTCAAACTTGGTTTTGAAGAAATATTGACAATAGCAATTGATTAACAAATCAATAAACTTGAATAATTATTGATATAAATAAGCCTGGCAGCTCTGTTTTGTTAATCACACTAAGAAAATAAATGAAAATTTTGTTTTAATTCCAGCTCCAAAATTAATTTATCTGGCAGATTGCCGTGTTGAAATGCCAAATTTTGGTAAATTTCTTCAGTCAAACAGGGTTTTGAAGATACATTGACACTAGCAATTGATTAACAAATCAATAAACTTGAATAATTATTGATATAAATAAGCTTGGCAGCTCTGTTTTGTTAACCACACTAAGAAAATAAATATAAATTTTGAATTAATTCTTAAGAATTATGAATATTTCCAGCTCCAAAATCCATTTATCTGGCAGATTGCCGTGTTGAAATGCCAAATTTTGGTAAATTTCTTCAGTCAAACTTGGTTTTGAAGAAATATTGACAATAGCAATTGATTAACAAATCAATAAACTTGAATAATTATTGATATAAATAAGCTTGACAGCTCTGTTTTGTTAACCACACTAAGAAAATAAATATAAATTTAGAATTAATTCTTAAGAATTATGAATATTTCCAGCTCCAAAATCCATTTATCTGGCAGATTGCCGTGTTGAAATGCCAAATTTTGGTAAATTTCTTCAGTCAAACTTGGTTTTCAAGAAATATTGACAATAGCAATTGATTAACAAATCAATAAACTTGAATAATTATTGATATAAATAAGCTTGACAGCTCTGTTTTGTTAACCACACTAAGAAAATAAATATAAATTTAGAATTAATTCTTAAGAATTATGAATATTTCCAGCTCCAAAATCCATTTATCTGGCAGATTGCCGTGTTTAAATGCCAAATTTTGGTAAATTTCTACAGTCAAACTTGGTTTTGAAGAAATATTGACAATAGCAATTGATTAACAAATCAATAAACTTGAATAATTATTAATATAAATAAGCCTGGCAGCTCTGTTTTGTTAATCACACTAAGAAAATAAATGAAAATTTTGTATTAATTCCAGCTCCAAAATTCATTTATCCGGCAGATTGCCGTGTTGAAATGCCAAATTTTGGTAAATTTCTTCAGTCAAACAGGGTTTTGAAGATACATTGACACTAGCAATTGATTAACAAATCAATAAACTTGAATAATTATTGATATAAATAAGCCTGGCAGCTCTGTTTTGTTAACCACACTAAGAAAATAATTATAAATTTTTAATTAATTCCAGCTCCAAAATCCATTTATCTGGCAGATTGCCGTGTTGAAATGCCAAATTTTGGTAAATTTCTTCAATCAAACAGGGTTTTGAAGATGCATTGACACTTGCAATTGATTAACAAATCAATAAACTTGAATAATTATTGATATAACTAAGCCTGGCAGCTCTGTTTTGTTAACCACACTAAGAAAATAAATAAAAATTTTGAATTAATTCTTAAGAATTATGAATATTTCCAGCTCCAAAATCCATTTATCAGGCAGATTGCCGTGTTGAAATGCCAAATTTTGATAAATTTTCTTCAGTCAAACAGGGTTTTGAAGATACATTGACACTTGCAATTGATTAACAAATCAATAAACTTGAATAATTATTGATATAAATAAGCTTGACAGCTCTGTTTTGTTAACCACACTAAGAAAATAAATATAAATTTAGAATTAATTCTTAAGAATTATGAATATTTCCAGCTCCAAAATCCATTTATCTGGCCGATTGCCGTGTTGAAATGCCAAATTTTGGTAAATTTCTTCAGTCAAACTTGGTTTTGAAGAAATATTGACAATAGCAATTGATTAACAAATCAATAAACTTGAATAATTATTGATATAAATAAGCCTGGCAGCTCTGTTTTGTTAATCACACTAAGAAAATAAATGAAAATTTTGTATTAATTCCAGCTCCAAAATCCATTTATCTGGCAGATTGCCGTGTTGAAATGCCAAATTTTGGTAAATTTCTTCAGTCAAACTTGGTTTTGAAGAAATATTGACAATAGCAATTGATTAACAAATCAATAAACTTGAATAATTATTGATATAAATAAGCCTGGCAGCTCTGTTTTGTTAATCACACTAAGAAAATAAATGAAAATTTTGTATTAATTCCAGCTCCAAAATTCATTTATCTGGCAGATTGCCGTGTTGAAATGCCAAATTTTGGTAAATTTCTTCAGTCAAACAGGGTTTTGAAGATACATTGACACTAGCAATTGATTAACAAATCAATAAACTTGAATAATTATTCATATAAATAAGCCTGGCAGCTCTGTTTTGTTAACCACACTAAGAAAATAAATATAAATTTTGAATTAATTCCAGCTCCAAAATCCATTTATCTGTCAGATTGCCGTGTTGAAATGCCAAATTTTGGTAAATTTCTTCAGTCAAACGGGGTTTTGAAGATACATTGACACTAGCAATTGATTAACAAATCAATAAACTTGTATAATTATTGATATAAATAAGCTTGGCAGCTCTGTTTTGTTAACCACACTAAGAAAATAAATATAAATTTTGAATTAATTCTTAAGAATTATGAATATTTCCAGCTCCAAAATCCTTTTATCAGGCAGATTGCCGTGTTGAAATGCCAAATTTTGATAAATTTTCTTCAGTCAAACAGGGTTTTGAAGATACATTGACACTTGCAATTGATTAACAAATCAATAAACTTGAATAATTATTGATATAAATAAGCTTGACAGCTCTGTTTTGTTAACCACACTAAGAAAATAAATATAAATTTAGAATTAATTCTTAAGAATTATGAATATTTCCAGCTCCAAAATCCATTTATCTGGCAGATTGCCGTGTTGAAATGCCAAATTTTGGTAAATTTCTTCAGTCAAACTTGGTTTTGAAGAAATATTGACAATAGCAATTGATTAACAAATCAATAAACTTGAATAATTATTGATATAAATAAGCCTGGCAGCTCTGTTTTGTTAATCACACTAAGAAAATAAATGAAAATTTTGTATTAATTCCAGCTCCAAAATTCATTTATCTGGCAGATTGCCGTGTTGAAATGCCAAATTTTGGTAAATTTCTTCAGTCAAACTTTGTTTTGAAGAAATATTGACAATAGCAATTGATTAACAAATCAATAAACTTGAATAATTATTGATATAAATAAGCTTGACAGCTCTGTTTTGTTAACCACACTAAGAAAATAAATATAAATTTAGAATTAATTCTTAAGAATTATGAATATTTCCAGCTCCAAAATCCATTTATCTGGCAGATTGCCGTGTTGAAATGCCAAATTTTGGTAAATTTCTTCAGTCAAACTTGGTTTTGAAGAAATATTGACAATAGCAATTGATTAACAAATCAATAAACTTGAATAATTATTGATATAAATAAGCCTGGCAGCTCTGTTTTGTTAATAACACTAAGAAAATAAATATAAATTTTTAATTAATTCCAGCTCCAAAATCCATTTATCTGGCAGATTGCCGTGTTGAAATGCCAAATTTTGGTAAATTTCTTCAATCAAACAGGGTTTTGAAGATGCATTGACACTAGCAATTGATTAACAAATCAATAAACTTGAATAATTATTGATATAACTAAGCCTGGCAGCTCTGTTTTGTTAACCTTACTAAGAAAATAAATATAAATTTTGAATTAATTCCAGCTCCAAAATCCATTTATCTGTCAGATTGCCGTGTTGAAATGCCAAATTTTGGTAAATTTCTTCAGTCAAACTTGGTTTTGAAGACATATTGACACTAGCAATTGATTAACAAATCAATAAACTTGAATAATTATTGATATAAATAAGCTTGGCAGCTCTGTTTTGTTAACCACACTAAGAAAATAAATATAAATTTAGAATTAATTCTTAAGAATTATGAATATTTCCAGCTCCAAAATCCATTTATAAGGCAGATTGCCGTGTTGAAATGCCAAATTTTGATAAATTTTCTTCAGTCAAACAGGGTTTTGAAGATACATTGACACTTGCAATTGATTAACAAATCAATAAACTTGATTAATTATTGATATAAATAAGCCTGGCAGCTCTGTTTTGTTAACTACACTAAGAAAATAAATATAAATTTTGAATTAATTCCAGCTCCGAAATCCTTTATCTGGCAGATTGCCGTGTTGAAATTCCAAATTTTGGTAAATTTCTTCAGTCAAACAGGGTTTTGAAGATACATTGACAATAGCAATTGATTAACAAATCAATAAACTTGAATAATTATTGATATAAATAAGCTTGACAGCTCTGTTTTGTTAACCACACTAAGAAAATAAATATAAATTTAGAATTAATTCTTAAGAATTATGAATATTTCCAGCTCCAAAATCCATTTATGTGGCAGATTGCCGTGTTGAAATGCCAAATTTTGGTAAATTTCTTCAGTCAAACTTGGTTTTGAAGAAATATTGACAATAGCAATTGATTAACAAATCAATAAACTTGAATAATTATTGATATAAATAAGCCTGGCAGCTCTGTTTTGTTAATCACACTAAGAATATAAATATAAATTTTGAATTAATTCCAGCTCCAAAATCCATTTATCTGTCAGATTGCCGTGTTGAAATGCCAAATTTTGGTAAATTTCTTCAGTCAAACTTGGTTTTGAAGACATATTGACACTAGCAATTGATTAACAAATCAATAAACTTGAATAATTATTGATATAAATAAGCTTTGCAGCTCTGTTTTGTTAACCACACTAAGAAAATAAATATAAATTTTGTATTAATTCCAGCTCCAAAATTCATTTATCTGGCAGATTGCCGTGTTGAAATGCCAAATTTTGGTAAATTTCTTCAGTCAAACAGGGTTTTGAAGATACATTGACACTTGCAATTGATTAACAAATCAATAAACTTGAATAATTATTGATACAAATAAGCCTGGCAGCTCTGTTTTGTTAATCACACTAAGAAAATAAATGAAAATTTTGTATTAATTCCAGCTCCAAAATCCATTTATCTGGCAGATTGCCGTGTTGAAATGCCAAATTTTGGTAAATTTCTTCAGTCAAACTTGGTTTTGAAGAAATATTGACAATAGCAATTGATTAACAAATCAATAAACTTGAATAATTATTGATATAAATAAGCCTGGCAGCTCTGTTTTGTTAATCACACTAAGAAAATAAATGAAAATTTTGTATTAATTCCAGCTCCAAAATTCATTTATCTGGCAGATTGCCGTGTTGAAATGCCAAATTTTGGTAAATTTCTTTAGTCAAACAGGGTTTTGAAGATACATTGACACTAGCAATTGATTAACAAATCAATAAACTTGAATAATTATTCATATAAATAAGCCTGGCAGCTCTGTTTTGTTAACCACACTAAGAAAATAAATATAAATTTTGAATTAATTCCAGCTCCAAAATCCATTTATCTGTCAGATTGCCGTGTTGAAATGCCAAATTTTGGTAAATTTCTTCAGTCAAACGGGGTTTTGAAGATACATTGACACTAGCAATTAATTAACAAATCAATAAACTTGAATAACTATTGATATAAATAAGCTTGACAGCTCTGTTTTGTTAACCACACTAAGAAAATAAATATAAATTTAGAATTAATTCTTAAGAATTATGAATATTTCCAGCTCCAAAATCCATTTATCTGGCAGATTGCCGTGTTGAAATGCCAAATTTTGGTAAATTTCTTCAGTCAAACTTGGTTTTGAAGAAATATTGACAATAGCAATTGATTAACAAATCAATAAACTTGAATAATTATTGATATAAATAAGCCTGGCAGCTATGTTTTGTTAATCACACTAAGAAAATAAATGAAAATTTTGTATTAATTCCAGCTCCAAAATTCATTTATCTGGCAGATTGCCGTGTTGAAATGCCAAATTTTGGTAAATTTCTTCAGTCAAACTTTGTTTTGAAGAAATATTGACAATAGCAATTGATTAACAAATCAATAAACTTGAATAATTATTGATATAAATAAGCTTGACAGCTCTGTTTTGTTAACCACACTAAGAAAATAAATATAAATTTAGAATTAATTCTTAAGAATTATGAATATTTCCAGCTCCAAAATCCATTTATCTGGCAGATTGCCGTGTTGAAATGCCAAATTTTGGTAAATTTCTTCAGTCAAACTTGGTTTTGAAGAAATATTGACAATAGCAATTGATTACAAATCAATAAACTTGAATAATTATTGATATAAATAAGCCTGGCAGCTCTGTTTTGTTAATAACACTAAGAAAATAAATATAAATTTTGAATTAATTCCAGCTCCAAAATCCATTTATCTGTCAGATTGCCGTGTTGAAATGCCAAATTTTGGTAAATTTCTTTAGTCAAACAGGGTTTTGAAGATACATTGACACTAGCAATTGATTAACAAATCAATAAACTTGAATAATTATTCATATAAATAAGCCTGGCAGCTCTGTTTTGTTAACCACACTAAGAAAATAAATATAAATTTTGAATTAATTCCAGCTCCAAAATCCATTTATCTGTCAGATTGCCGTGTTGAAATGCCAAATTTTGGTAAATTTCTTCAGTCAAACGGGGTTTTGAAGATACATTGACACTAGCAATTAATTAACAAATCAATAAACTTGAATAACTATTGATATAAATAAGCTTGACAGCTCTGTTTTGTTAACCACACTAAGAAAATAAATATAAATTTAGAATTAATTCTTAAGAATTATGAATATTTCCAGCTCCAAAATCCATTTATCTGGCAGATTGCCGTGTTGAAATGCCAAATTTTGGTAAATTTCTTCAGTCAAACTTGGTTTTGAAGAAATATTGACAATAGCAATTGATTAACAAATCAATAAACTTGAATAATTATTGATATAAATAAGCCTGGCAGCTATGTTTTGTTAATCACACTAAGAAAATAAATGAAAATTTTGTATTAATTCCAGCTCCAAAATTCATTTATCTGGCAGATTGCCGTGTTGAAATGCCAAATTTTGGTAAATTTCTTCAGTCAAACTTTGTTTTGAAGAAATATTGACAATAGCAATTGATTAACAAATCAATAAACTTGAATAATTATTGATATAAATAAGCTTGACAGCTCTGTTTTGTTAACCACACTAAGAAAATAAATATAAATTTAGAATTAATTCTTAAGAATTATGAATATTTCCAGCTCCAAAATCCATTTATCTGGCAGATTGCCGTGTTGAAATGCCAAATTTTGGTAAATTTCTTCAGTCAAACTTGGTTTTGAAGAAATATTGACAATAGCAATTGATTACAAATCAATAAACTTGAATAATTATTGATATAAATAAGCCTGGCAGCTCTGTTTTGTTAATAACACTAAGAAAATAAATATAAATTTTGAATTAATTCCAGCTCCAAAATCCATTTATCTGTCAGATTGCCGTGTTGAAATGCCAAATTTTGGTAAATTTCTTCAGTCAAACTTGGTTTTGAAGACATATTGACACTAGCAATTGATTAACAAATAAATAAACTTGAATAATTATTGATATAAATAAGCTTGGCAGCTCTGTTTTGTTAACCACACTAAGAAAATAAATATAAATTTTGAATTAATTCTTAAGAATTATGAATATTTCCAGCTCCAAAATCCATTTATAAGGCAGATTGCCGTGTTGAAATGCCAAATTTTGATAAATTTTCTTCAGTCAAACAGGGTTTTGAAGATACATTGACACTTGCAATTGATTAACAAATCAATAAACTTGATTAATTATTAATATAAATAAGCCTGGCAGCTCTGTTTTGTTAACTACACTAAGAAAATAAATATAAATTTTGAATTAATTCCAGCTCCGAAATCCTTTATCTGGCAGATTGCCGTGTTGAAATTCCAAATTTTGGTAAATTTCTTCAGTCAAACAGGGTTTTGAAGATACATTGACAATAGCAATTGATTAACAAATCAATAAACTTGAATAATTATTGATATAAATAAGCCTGGCAGCTCTGTTTTGTTAATCACACTAAGAAAATAAATGAAAATTTTGTATTAATTCCAGCTCCAAAATTCATTTATCTGGCAGATTGCCGTGTTGAAATGCCAAATTTTGGTAAATTTCTTCAGTCAAAATTTGTTTTGAAGAAATATTGACAATAGCAATTGATTAACAAATCAATAAACTTGAATAATTATTGATATAAATAAGCTTGACAGCTCTGTTTTGTTAACCACACTAAGAAAATAAATATAAATTTAGAATTAATTCTTAAGAATTATGAATATTTCCAGCTCCAAAATCCATTTATCTGGCAGATTGCCGTGTTGAAATGCCAAATTTTGGTAAATTTCTTCAGTCAAACTTGGTTTTGAAGAAATATTGACAATAGCAATTGATTACAAATCAATAAACTTGAATAATTATTGATATAAATAAGCCTGGCAGCTCTGTTTTGTTAATAACACTAAGAAAATAAATATAAATTTTGAATTAATTCCAGCTCCAAAATCCATTTATCTGTCAGATTGCCGTGTTGAAATGCCAAATTTTGGTAAATTTCTTCAGTCAAACTTGGTTTTGAAGACATATTGACACTAGCAATTGATTAACAAATCAATAAACTTGAATAATTATTGATATAAATAAGCTTGGCAGCTCTGTTTTGTTAACCACACTAAGAAAATAAATATAAATTTTGAATTAATTCTTAAGAATTATGAATATTTCCAGCTCCAAAATCCATTTATAAGGCAGATTGCCGTGTTGAAATGCCAAATTTTGATAAATTTTCTTCAGTCAAACAGGGTTTTGAAGATACATTGACACTTGCAATTGATTAACAAATCAATAAACTTGATTAATTATTGATATAAATAAGCCTGGCAGCTCTGTTTTGTTAACTACACTAAGAAAATAAATATAAATTTTGAATTAATTCCAGCTCCGAAATCCTTTATCTGGCAGATTGCCGTGTTGAAATTCCAAATTTTGGTAAATTTCTTCAGTCAAACAGGGTTTTGAAGATACATTGACAATAGCAATTGATTAACAAATCAATAAACTTGAATAATTATTGATATAAATAAGCTTGACAGCTCTGTTTTGTTAACCACACTAAGAAAATAAATATAAATTTAGAATTAATTATTAAGAATTATGAATATTTCCAGCTCCAAAATCCATTTATGTGGCAGATTGCCGTGTTGAAATGCCAAATTTTGGTAAATTTCTTCAGTCAAACTTGGTTTTGAAGATACATTGACACTTGCAATTGATTAACAAATCAATAAACTTGATTAATTATTGATATAAATAAGCCTGGCAGCTCTGTTTTGTTAACTACACTAAGAAAATAAATATAAATTTTGAATTAATTCCAGCTCCAAAATCAATTTATCTTGCAGATTGCAGTGTTGAAATTCCAAATTTTGGTAAATTTCTTCAGTCAAACAGGGTTTTGAAGATACATTGACAATAGCAATTGATTAACAAATCAATAAACTTGAATAATTATTGATATAAATAAGCTTTGCAGCTCTGTTTTGTTAACCACACTAAGAAAATAAATATAAATTTAGAATTAATTATTAAGAATTATGAATATTTCCAGCTCCAAAATCCATTTATGTGGCAGATTGCCGTGTTGAAATGCCAAATTTTGGTAAATTTCTTCAGTCAAACTTGGTTTTGAAGATACATTGACACTTGCAATTGATTAACAAATCAATAAACTTGATTAATTATTGATATAAATAAGCCTGGCAGCTCTGTTTTGTTAACTACACTAAGAAAATAAATATAAATTTTGAATTAATTCCAGCTCCAAAATCAATTTATCTGGCAGATTGCCGTGTTGAAATTCCAAATTTTGGTAAATTTCTTCAGTCAAACAGGGTTTTGAAGATACATTGACAATAGCAATTGATTAACAAATCAATAAACTTGAATAATTATTGATATAAATAAGCTTTGCAGCTCTGTTTTGTTAACCACACTAAGAAAATAAATATAAATTTTGAATTAATTCTTAAGAATTATGAATATTTCCAGCTCCAAAATCCATTTATAAGGCAGATTGCCGTGTTGAAATGCCAAATTTTGATAAATTTTCTTCAGTCAAACAGGGTTTTGAAGATACATTGACACTTGCAATTGATTAACAAATCAATAAACTTGATTAATTATTGATATAAATAAGCCTGGCAGCTCTGTTTTGTTAACTACACTAAGAAAATAAATATAAATTTTGAATTAATTCCAGCTCCAAAATCAATTTATCTTGCAGATTGCAGTGTTGAAATGCCAAATTTTGGTAAATTTCTTCAGTCAAACAGGGTTTTGAAGAAACATTGACACAAGCAATTGATTAACAAATCAATAAACTTGAATAATTATTGATATAAATAAACCTGGCAGCTCTGTTTTGTTAACCACACTAAGAAAATAAATATAAATTTTGAATTAATTCCAGCTCCGAAATCCTTTACCTGGCAGATTGCCGTGTTGAAATTCCAAATTTTAGTAAATTTCTTCAGTCAAACAGGGTTTTGAAGATACATTGACAATAGCAATTGATTAACAAATCAATAAACTTGAATAATTATTGATATAAATAAGCCTGGCAGCTCTGTTTTGTTAATCACACTAAGTAAATAAATGAAAATTTTGTATTAATTCCAGCTCCAAAATCCATTTATCAGGCAGATTGCCGTGTTGAAATGCCAAATTTTGATAAATTTTCTTCAGTCAAACAGGGTTTTGAAGATACATTGACACTTGCAATTGATTAACAAATCAATAAACTTGATTAATTATTGATATAAATAAGCCTGGCAGCTCTGTTTTGTTAACCACACTAAGAAAATAAATATAAATTTTGAATTAATTCCAGCTCCAAAATCCATTTATCTGGCAGATTGCCGTGTTGAAATGCCAAATTTTGATAAATTTTCTTCAGTCAAACAGGGTTTTGAAGATACATTGACACTAGCAATTGATTAACAAATCAATAAACTTGAATAATTATTGATATAAATAAGCCTGGCAGCTCTGTTTTGTTAACCACACTAAGAAAATAAATATAAATTTTGAATTAATTCCAGCTCCAAAATCCATTTATCAGGCAGATTGCCGTGTTGAAATGCCAAATTTTGATAAATTTTCTTCAGTCAAACAGGGTTTTGAAGATACATTGACACTTGCAATTGATTAACAAATCAATAAACTTGAATAATTAATTTTTTTTTTTTAAATAATTAAAGTGGAGTGGAGGGCAAAGTCGACTAGCGATTTATAGCCCTCCGGTATACATTTAAATCTATAACATGAATATAAAAAATCAATTTACAAAATAAAAATAAAAAAATAAACAAATTACAACAGAAAAAAAAGAAAATTACAACATTTTGATGAATACACCGATAATATATATCAAAAAACAATTATACAGAAAAGAACACTCCGAAAAATTCCTTTTACTTAAAACAGTGTTATTTAAAAAAATATTTATACATTTTTTAAGACATTTGACTTGATTAAACGTTTTACTGCCTGATAAGTTTTGCTTTTTGTTAGGTCAATGTGTATTTGGTTGTAAAGTTTTACTCCAAAGTAAAATACAGAGTTAATTTTTTTAGAGATATTACATTTAGGAGGTCTAATGAAGTCGTCTAGTCTAGTCACGGTTTTATTATGTTTTAACTCAAATAAATAATTTGGACCGTTAGTTATAGTTTTATAGATGAAATTTATACATGAATATTCATAAACTTGGTGAATATTTAAAATTTTACTTTTATTATACAATTCTTTAGTTGAGGCATTCCATTTCATATAGAAAATTGATCTTAGGGTTCGTTTCTGTAGTATTTTAATTTTATCTAGATTATTTTTCGTGGTGTTTCCTCATGTAACCGTGCAATAAGTAATATACGAGAAGAAAAACGAGTAATAAAGATCAAACAATATTCTTCTTGGGAAAAATTGTTTACATTTTCTAATTAAATAAGAAGAATAGGCTAATTTTTTGCATATCGAGTTTATATGGTCAGTCCAGGATAACCTTTGATCCAACCAAATTCCTAGATACTTATATTTTGATACCTTTTTGATTTCTACCCCATTTATATCAATTTTACATAATTCTTCGGGTATTTGTTTATTGACATTAGAAAATATTATATATTCTGTTTTATTTTTATTTAATTTAAGGCCGTTTTTATAAAGCCAGCTGTTAATTAATTTTAGGTACTTATTTGCAGTATTTATTAGAGGTTCCAGACAGGCATTTTTTAATAATAGCACAGTATCATCTGCATATAGCGTTAAAGAATCGTGGGGAACAATATTTATTATGTCATTGATAAACAAGTTAAATAATAAAGGCGATAAAATTGAACCTTGAGGTAAGCCGACTAAGATCTCCATTGGGGAGGATAAGATGTTATTAATTTTAGTGACACACTTCCTGCCAGTTAAATAGCTTCTTATCCAGTTAAGAGCTAATCCTCTGATACCCAGAAGTTCTAATTTACGAAGAAGTCTTTTGTGCGGTACGCTATCAAAAGCCTTTTCCAGGTCAAGAAAGACTCTTATGCAATAGCTGGATACATCCAGGGCATTTAAGATTTTACTATATACACTAGTAACAGCCTGTTCGGTATTCCTACCAGATCTAAATCCAAACTGAGAATTCGATAGCAAATTATGCTTGTTACAAAAGGAATCTAATCTTAAGAGAAAACATTTGTCAAAGATCTTCGAGAAAAACGACAATACAGAAATTGGCCGATAATTGGTGGGCATTAGAGGATCCCCTTTCTTAAAAATTGGAGTTATTGATGTCATTTTAAGTTTATCTGGGTATACCCCTTTACTAAAAGATAGGTTTAAAAGAAACAATAGGGGGGTAATTATGTGGTCTAACACAAATTTGATAGGCTTTGGGTGTAGTTCATCGAGGCCAGGGGAACTAGATTGCGGTAGGCTATTGATAATTGTTCTGACCTCTATTTCCGTAAGTTCGAAAAGCGCACAAGTTGAGTTATTTATGTCCACATTTATTTGATTGCTAAAATCAGTTTTAGAGCTAATTACTGTAGTGAAGTGTGTATTCATCTCGTTTGCGGTAATAGAATCAGGAATAGTTTTAGATGCTTTCATTCTACCAGTAACAGAGTTAACGATCTTCCACTTATCTTTACTAGATTTGGCCTTATCTAATTTACTTTTGATAAAATTACATCTTGCATTTCTTACACAATTATTACATAAATTTCGAGATTTAATGTAATTAATACGGTTTTCGGCCGTGGGTTTACGTTTATAGAGTTTATACATTTTACGTTTGATTTTAATTATTTTTTTAACATTTTCCGTGATCCAAGACTCTTGCGATAATTTTATATTTTTAAATGGAAAACAATTTTGGTACACCTGACAAATTTTATCACTAAAGAGGTTAAATGCAGTATTTACGTCCTCATGGCAGTAGATATTTTCCCAATTTACTTTAGCTATTAAATTATAGAAGGACAACATATTTTTTTCCGAGAAATCTCTAATTCGTATCACAGAGTTAGATTTATTTGCTAATAAATTATCATATGAAAAATATATTGGCGAGTGATCGGAAATATCTGCATCGTGCCATACTTGTACTATCCCTTTAACATTAGTGAAGAGATTGTCAATACATTTTTCTGATTTTAATCGGGTGGGTTCATGTACACTTAAATTTAGACCATAACTCGCAAACAAATCAATAATAGCCAATGAGCAAGGACTATTTGTGCAGAAGTCAAAGTTAAAATCTCCGACGACAGTAATTTTTGATTTTACATTCCCTAAATTACTTAATATTTCCTCGCATTTACTTATAAAACCATCAAATGTAGCAGAATGAGGCCTATACAGGGTCTTTTTTTTTTGCTCGGAAAAGTGTTTTTTTTTTCAAAAACTATTTATAGTACCGATTTCAAATTTGAAAGGTCAATTCTCTATACCGGGGGACATCAGTTTGAGAAATTTGAGCGTTTTCGGTAATGTTTTTCACTAATTTTGAAAAATTATTTTTCGACCACTAGGTGCGAGATAAAAAAATTCTATTATAAAGTTGTAGGCCGTCATCGAAAACCCTTAAAAATTGTTCACTCGACGAAAAACAATTTATTTATCAGTGAAAATTCGAGCTTGAAAAATTTACAAGTTGGTGAAGCCAAATTACGATTGTTTGAAACGATAATTGAAACCGAATTACCTAATCCAGTTGAAACTTTGGTTAAAAAAACGACCGGATTTAAAAAACACGAGGCTATAGGTCAATCCTAAACATGCATTGGGTATTTAAAGGAAAACTTTGGGAGATTATTATCAGTGTTTGATAATATTTCGAACAATGCCTCGTTATTCAGTAGCTGAGCGTACCGAGATAGTTGCCATTTACTATGGAGAAGCAGCGCAAAACCTTAGAAGAGTGACTGAAATCTTCGCAGAAAGACATCCAAATGGAGCACCATCTGTAAATACAGTAAGACGAGCAATTCACGATTTCAATCAATTTGGTAACTTGCAACCTAGGTTTCGCGGATTGGGTCAACCGGATTTAGACTTCGAGAACAATGTACTCGCGTACTTTGTGGCATATCCTCGTCACAGTTGCGCTAACGCCGCTGCTGATTTGGGTTGTTCTGCAAATCGTGTGTGGAAAATTCTTCGTAAGAATCGCTATCACCCATACAGAGCTACGCTCCACCAAGGACCAATTGACGGAGACCATCAAAGACGTTATGAATTTAGCAACTGGTTACTAAATGCTGTCCAAGAAGATAGACAATTTTTGCGCCATGTTTTGTTCTCCGACGAAGCGTCATTTTCTAGAGATGGGCCCTTTAATCATCAAAACAGCCATCTTTGGTCTGACATCAACCCACATTGGGGTTTTGAATATCATCACCAGGTTCAATTTGAACGGGTCAATGTTTGGGTTGGACTTGTTGGAAACCGTTTGATTGGTCCCTTTTTCCTGCCGACGAACCTCAACGGCCAAAGGTATTTACATTTTCTACAGAACGAACTGAGTGACGCAATCGACGACCTTCCATTGGCTGAAAGACGTCAGTTGTGGTTTCAGCAAGATGGCGCCCCTCCGCATTTTTCCCGGCAAGTAACTGAGCACCTCAACGAGTTTCCTGAAAGGTGGATAGGGAGAAATGGTCCAGTGCATTGGCCAGCAAGGTCACCTGACCTAACACCGCTGGATTATTTTATCTGGGGATTCGTTAAAGCAAAGGTATACGCCACGCCCATTGAAACTAGGGAGGAACTCATTAGACGAATAATCAGTGCTTGCCGAGACGTCACACCAGAAATGGTAGAGAAAGCGTTTGAGAACTTAATTGTCCGCGCACAAACCTGTGTTGCAGCCAATGGTGATATTATTGAAAATGTTTTGTAAAAATTTATGTGAATAAAATATCTGCATTTAAAAACCAAACATGTACATTTTTTCAAGTGTGAAAACTCTACTACGTTTGTATTAGACTTGTTCCCTTTTCAATTATCGTTTCAAACAATCGTAATTTGGCTTCACCAACTTGTAAATTTTTCAAGCTCGAATTTTCACTGATAAATAAGTTGTTTTTCGTCGAGTGAACAATTTTTAAGGGTTTTTGATGACGGCCTACAACTTTATAATAGAAATTTTTTATCTCGCACCTAGTGGTCGAAAATTTTTTTTTCAAAATTGGTGAAAAACATTACCGAAAACGCTCAAATTTCTCAAACTGATGTCCCCCGGTATAGAGAATTGACCTTCCAAATTTGAAATCGGTACTATAAATAGTTTTTGAAAAAAAACACTTTTCCGAGCAAAAAAAAAGACCCTGTATACTACTACAATTATATCTCCGGACAACTCAAGCCTAATACTGAAGCTCTCGATATTTTCGTTAAAATTTGAGTTACTTGAGAGGACTTCAAATTTTATGCCTCTCTTCAAATAAAATCCGACCCCACCACCAATTCTATTCCCAATTCCCGTAAACTCAAAATTAGGTATGTACGTGATAAAATTGTTTGTGAACCAGGTTTCTGTAAGGGCAAATATATCTATGTCTAAATTAGATGTGTGGGCAACAAGTTTCGGGAAATTACAATTTGCACTACCGACATTTGCGTAGACAATTTTCATAAATTGGATTTTTTAATTTATTTTATTTTAATACAACTAAGAATTTTATACCATCAGTTTTTAACATTATTTTTTAACTCTACGCAATTTTTAGCCTCATTGTAGAAATAAATTTGATCATCCTTAATTACAGTAAACTGGGTTTTAAATTTGGCCGATTTGTTTACAGGGTCTCTAATAAATTGCCGTAGATTGTACCGGGCTATTTCTTGTTTAATTGTATAGTCATTGGCGATATAAATTTGCGAGCCTTTTAGTTTATAAGCATTTTTCAAAAGTTCATTTTTTAAAGACAAATTATCAAGTTTTAGGATAATTATTTTCTTCTCCCCTCTCCTATAGACATGTTGGGGTAGGACATTAACTTCCAAATTTAATAATTCTGAAAATAACATTTTTACTTCCTTCGCTAGGTGGGCACGGTCTTCACCAGGTTTCTCTGGCAAACCGGATATAGTTATATTACAACGTCTTTTTTCGGCTTCCAGGGAATCTACTTGGATTATTAAACTCATAATTTGCTTATCCCTGGAATCTAGTTTTACTTTAACTAACTCTTGGAAATTATCCGATTCCAACTTAATGGCGTCTACCTCGTTGAATTTATCTTCTAATCTACCAAGTCGGGTCTCATGTTCATTAATCTTTTTACATATTTTATCAAGTTTTAAGTTAACATTTTGATTGGAAGTATTTAATTTATCGAATTCGGCTTTATGATCTGACCTCATTTTTTTAAGTTCTTGAAGAACTGTGGATATAGCTGCTTCAGCCCCCATGTTGGGGCAAAAGTAGAGATAGGTTAGAGTCTGCTTATATTTAATAAGAGCACCAGCGAATTGTGAAAAAAAAAATATATATATATAAATATTGGTAGTTTACTTTACCTGTAATACAAATTTATCTTATTAGTCCAGGTCAAAGTGTCGCTGGCGCTCTGGAGTCAGCGGCGAGTCGATAGCACTTTATATAACTTCTGGTGGCTAAATTTTTCCGTGATTTATTTTTTAAGTGTCTATTTATTTTCACTTTTCTTTTTCAACAACGGCAAGGTATCTCTTTATCAGGCGTAAAAGGCGATCAAGGTCAGCAGGATAAAACAGTTTTTATACGCTAAATAGGTGTAGAACGGCGCACGAAACAATTGCGTTTTTTCAGATGAAAGAGACGATATAATACGTAACTATTACTATTAAAAGTATATTAGACACATCCAAGATTTCGATGTTTCGAAGTTCACCAATATGTTGTCGTTAGAGAGTAGTTGTTATTCAATTGGATATATTCTGTAGTGACTTGAGTATGCTGAGACAAGCGACCGTGAATGTCAAGTATTCCAGACCAGTGTTCAGCCAGAATTTGATGAGAATAAAGTAAACTGAAGGAGATCTCGTACTGAACAGAATCTGTAATACAAATTTATCTTATTAGTCCAGGTCAAAGTGTCGCTGGCGCTCTGGAGTCAGCGGCGAGTCGATAGCGCTTTATATAACTTCTGGTGGCTAAATTTTTCCGTGATTTATTTTTTAAGTGTCTATTATTGATATAAATAAGCTTGACAGCTCTGTTTTGTTAACCACACTAAGAAAATAAATATAAATTTAGAATTAATTCTTAAGAATTATGAATATTTCCAGCTCCAAAATCCATTTATCTGGCAGATTGCCGTGTTGAAATGCCAAATTTTGGTAAATTTCTTCAGTCAAACTTGGTTTTGAAGAAATATTGACAATAGCAATTGATTAACAAATCAATAAACTTGAATAATTATTGATATAAATAAGCCTGGCAGCACTGTTTTGTTAATCACACTAAGAAAATAAATGAAAATTTTGTATTAATTCCAGCTCCAAAATTCATTTATCTGGCAGATTGCCGTGATGAAATGCCAAATTTTGGTAAATTTCTTCAGTCAAACAGGGTTTTGAAGATACATTGACACTAGCAATTGATTAACAAATCAATAAACTTGAATAATTATTGATATAAATAAGCCTGGCAGCTCTGTTTTGTTAACCACACTAAGAAAATAAATATAAATTTTGAATTAATTCCAGCTCCAAAATCCATTTATCTGGCAGATTGCCGTGTTGAAATGCCAAATTTTGGTAAATTTCTTCAATCAAACAGGGTTTTGAAGATGCATTGACACTAGCAATTGATTAACAAATCAATAAACTTGAATAATTATTCATATAAATAAGCCTGGCAGCTCTGTTTTGTTAACCACACTAAGAAAATAAATATAAATTTTGAATTAATTCCAGCTCCAAAATCCATTTATCTGGCAGATTGCCGTGTTAAAATGCCAAATTTTGGTAAATTTCTTCAGTCAAACTTGGTTTTGAAGAAATATTGACAATAGCAATTGATTAACAAATCAATAAACTTGAATAATTATTGATATAAATAAGGTTGACAGCTCTGTTTTGTTAACCACACTAAGAAAATAAATATAAATTTAGAATTAATTCTTAAGAATTATGAATATTTCCAACTCCAAAATCCATTTATCTGGCAGATTGCCGTGTTGAAATGCCAAATTTTGGTAAATTTCTTCAGTCAAACTTGGTTTTGAAGAAATATTGACAATAGCAATTGATTAACAAATCAATAAACTTGAATAATTATTGATATAAATAAGCCTGGCAGCTCTGTTTTGTTAATCACACTAAGAAAATAAATGAAAATTTTGTATTAATTCCAGCTCCAAAATTCATTTATCTGGCAGATTGCCGTGTTGAAATGCCAAATTTTGGTAAATTTCTTCAGTCAAACAGGGTTTTGAAGATACATTGACATTAGCAATTGATTAACAAATCAATAAACTTGAATAATTATTGATATAAATAAGCCTGGCAGCTCTGTTTTGTTAACCACACTAAGAAAATAAATATAAATTTTGAATTAATTCCAGCTCCAAAATCCATTTATCTGGCAAATTGCCGTGTTGAAATGCCAAATTTTGGTAAATTTCTTCAATCAAACAGGGTTTTGAAGATACATTGACACTTGCAATTGATTAACAAATCAATAAACTTGATTAATTATTGATATAAATAAGCCTGGCAGCTCTGTTTTGTTAACTACACTAAGAAAATAAATATAAATTTTGAATTAATTCCAGCTCCAAAATCCATTTATCTGGCAGATTGCCGTGTTGAAATGCCAAATTTTGGTAAATTTCTTCAATCAAACAGGGTTTTGAAGATGCATTGACACTAGCAATTGATTAACAAATCAATAAACTTGAATAATTATTCATATAAATAAGCCTGGCAGCTCTGTTTTGTTAACCACACTAAGAAAATAAATATAAATTTTGAATTAATTCCAGCTCCAAAATCCATTTATCTGGCAGATTGCCGTGTTAAAATGCCAAATTTTGGTAAATTTCTTCAGTCAAACTTGGTTTTGAAGAAATATTGACAATAGCAATTGATTAACAAATCAATAAACTTGAATAATTATTGATATAAATAAGGTTGACAGCTCTGTTTTGTTAACCACACTAAGAAAATAAATATAAATTTAGAATTAATTCTTAAGAATTATGAATATTTCCAACTCCAAAATCCATTTATCTGGCAGATTGCCGTGTTGAAATGCCAAATTTTGGTAAATTTCTTCAGTCAAACTTGGTTTTGAAGAAATATTGACAATAGCAATTGATTAACAAATCAATAAACTTGAATAATTATTGATATAAATAAGCCTGGCAGCTCTGTTTTGTTAATCACACTAAGAAAATAAATGAAAATTTTGTATTAATTCCAGCTCCAAAATTCATTTATCTGGCAGATTGCCGTGTTGAAATGCCAAATTTTGGTAAATTTCTTCAGTCAAACAGGGTTTTGAAGATACATTGACATTAGCAATTGATTAACAAATCAATAAACTTGAATAATTATTGATATAAATAAGCCTGGCAGCTCTGTTTTGTTAACCACACTAAGAAAATAAATATAAATTTTGAATTAATTCCAGCTCCAAAATCCATTTATCTGGCAAATTGCCGTGTTGAAATGCCAAATTTTGGTAAATTTCTTCAATCAAACAGGGTTTTGAAGATACATTGACACTTGCAATTGATTAACAAATCAATAAACTTGATTAATTATTGATATAAATAAGCCTGGCAGCTCTGTTTTGTTAACTACACTAAGAAAATAAATATAAATTTTGAATTAATTCCAGCTCCAAAATCCATTTATCTTGCAGATTGGCGTGTTGAAATGCCAAATTTTGGTAAATTTCTTCAGTCAAACAGGGTTTTGAAGAAACATTGACACAAGCAATTGATTAACAAATCAATAAACTTGAATAATTATAGATATAAATAAACCTGGCAGCTCTGTTTTGTTAACCACACTAAGAAAATAAATATAAATTTAGAATTAATTCTTAAGAATTATGAATATTTCCAGCTCCAAAATCCATTTATCTGGCAGATTGCCGTGTTGAAATGCCAAATTTTGGTAAATTTCTTCGTTCAAACTTGGTTTTGAAGAAATATTGACAATAGCAATTGATTAACAAATCAATAAACTTGAATAATTATTGATATAAATAAGCATGGCAGCTCTGTTTTGTTAATCACACTAAGAAAATAAATGAAAATTTTGTATTAATTCCAGCTCCAAAATTCATTTATCTGGCAGATTGCCGTGTTGAAATGCCAAATTTTGGTAAATTTCTTCAGTCAAACAGGGTTTTGAAGATACATTGACACTAGCAATTGATTAACAAATCAATAAACTTGAATAATTATAGATATAAATAAACCTGGCAGCTCTGTTTTGTTAACCACACTAAGAAAATAAATATAAATTTTGAATTAATTCCAGCTCCGAAATCCTTTATCTGGCAGATTGCCGTGTTGAAATTCCAAATTTTGGTAAATTTCTTCAGTCAAACAGGGTTTTGAAGATACATTGACACTAGCAATTGATTAACAAATCAATAAACTTGATTAATTATTGATATAAATAAGCCTGGCAGCTCTGTTTTGTTAACTACACTAAGAAAATAAATATAAATTTTGAATTAATTCCAGCTCCAAAATCCATTTATCTGGCAGATTGCCGTGTTGAAATGCCAAATTTTGGTAAATTTCTTCAATCAAACAGGGTTTTGAAGATACATTGACACTTGCAATTGATTAACAAATCAATAAACTTGATTAATTATTGATATAAATAAGCCTGGCAGCTCTGTTTTGTTAACTACACTAAGAAAATAAATATAAATTTTGAATTAATTCCAGCTCCAAAATCCATTTATCTTGCAGATTGCCGTGTTGAAATGCCAAATTTTGGTAAATTTCTTCAGTCAAACAGGGTTTTGAAGAAACATTGACACAAGCAATTGATTAACAAATCAATAAACTTGAATAATTATAGATATAAATAAACCTGGCAGCTATGTTTTGTTAACCACACTAAGAAAATAAATATAAATTTTGAATTAATTCCAGCTCCGAAATCCTTTATCTGGCAGATTGCCGTGTTGAAATTCCAAATTTTGGTAAATTTCTTCAGTCAAACTTGGTTTTGCAGAAATATTGACAATAGCAATTGATTAACAAATCAATAAACTTGAATAATTATTGATATAAATAAGCTTGACAGCTCTGTTTTGTTAACCACACTAAGAAAATAAATATAAATTTAGAATTAATTCTTAAGAATTATGAATATTTCCAGCTCCAAAATCCATTTATCTGGCAGATTGCCGTGTTGAAATGCCAAATTTTGGTAAATTTCTTCAGTCAAACTTGGTTTTGAAGAAATATTGACAATAGAAATTGATTAACAAATCAATAAACTTGAATAATTATTGATATAAATAAGCCTGGCAGCTCTGTTTTGTTAATCACACTAAGAAAATAAAAGAAAATTTTGTATTAATTCCAGCTCCAAAATTCATTTATCTGGCAGATTGCCGTGTTGAAATGCCAAATTTTGGTAAATTTCTTCAGTCAAACAGGGTTTTGAAGATACATTGACACTAGCAATTAATTAACAAATCAATAAACTTGAATAATTATTGATATAAATAAGCTTGACAGCTCTGTTTTGTTAACCACACTAAGAAAATAAATATAAATTTAGAATTAATTCCAGCTCCAAAATTCATTTATCTGGCAGATTGCCGTGATGAAATGCCAAATTTTGGTAAATTTCTTCAGTCAAACAGGGTTTTGAAGATACATTGACACTAGCAATTGATTAACAAATCAATAAACTTGAATAATTATTGATATAAATAAGCCTGGCAGCTCTGTTTTGTTAACCACACTAAGAAAATAAATATAAATTTTGAATTAATTCCAGCTCCAAAATCCATTTATCTGGCAGATTGCCGTGTTGAAATGCCAAATTTTGGTAAATTTCTTCAATCAAACAGGGTTTTGAAGATGCATTGACACTAGCAATTGATTAACAAATCAATAAACTTGAATAATTATTCATATAAATAAGCCTGGCAGCTCTGTTTTGTTAACCACACTAAGAAAATAAATATAAATTTTGAATTAATTCCAGCTCCAAAATCCATTTATCTGGCAGATTGCCGTGTTAAAATGCCAAATTTTGGTAAATTTCTTCAGTCAAACTTGGTTTTGAAGAAATATTGACAATAGCAATTGATTAACAAATCAATAAACTTGAATAATTATTGATATAAATAAGGTTGACAGCTCTGTTTTGTTAACCACACTAAGAAAATAAATATAAATTTAGAATTAATTCTTAAGAATTATGAATATTTCCAGCTCCAAAATCCATTTATCTGGCAGATTGCCGTGTTGAAATGCCAAATTTTGGTAAATTTCTTCAGTCAAACTTGGTTTTGAAGAAATATTGACAATAGCAATTGATTAACAAATCAATAAACTTGAATAATTATTGATATAAATAAGCCTGGCAGCTCTGTTTTGTTAATCACACTAAGAAAATAAATGAAAATTTTGTATTAATTCCAGCTCCAAAATTCATTTATCTGGCAGATTGCCGTGTTGAAATGCCAAATTTTGGTAAATTTCTTCAGTCAAACAGGGTTTTGAAGATACATTGACATTAGCAATTGATTAACAAATCAATAAACTTGAATAATTATTGATATAAATAAGCCTGGCAGCTCTGTTTTGTTAACCACACTAAGAAAATAAATATAAATTTTGAATTAATTCCAGCTCCAAAATCCATTTATCTGGCAAATTGCCGTGTTGAAATGCCAAATTTTGGTAAATTTCTTCAATCAAACAGGGTTTTGAAGATACATTGACACTTGCAATTGATTAACAAATCAATAAACTTGATTAATTATTGATATAAATAAGCCTGGCAGCTCTGTTTTGTTAACTACACTAAGAAAATAAATATAAATTTTGAATTAATTCCAGCTCCAAAATCCATTTATCTTGCAGATTGCCGTGTTGAAATGCCAAATTTTGGTAAAATTCTTCAGTCAAACAGGGTTTTGAAGAAACATTGACACAAGCAATTGATTAACAAATCAATAAACTTGAATAATTATAGATATAAATAAACCTGGCAGCTCTGTTTTGTTAACCACACTAAGAAAATAAATATAAATTTAGAATTAATTCTTAAGAATTATGAATATTTCCAGCTCCAAAATCCATTTATCTGGCAGATTGCCGTGTTGAAATGCCAAATTTTGGTAAATTTCTTCGTTCAAACTTGGTTTTGAAGAAATATTGACAATAGCAATTGATTAACAAATCAATAAACTTGAATAATTATTGATATAAATAAGCCTGGCAGCTCTGTTTTGTTAATCACACTAAGAAAATAAATGAAAATTTTGTATTAATTCCAGCTCCAAAATTCATTTATCTGGCAGATTGCCGTGTTGAAATGCCAAATTTTGGTAAATTTCTTCAGTCAAACAGGGTTTTGAAGATACATTGACACTAGCAATTGATTAACAAATCAATAAACTTGAATAATTATAGATATAAATAAACCTGGCAGCTCTGTTTTGTTAACCACACTAAGAAAATAAATATAAATTTTGAATTAATTCCAGCTCCAAAATCCATTTATCTGGCAGATTGCCGTGTTGAAATGCCAAATTTTGGTAAATTTCTTCAATCAAACAGGGTTTTGAAGATACATTGACACTTGCAATTGATTAACAAATCAATAAACTTGAATAATTATAGATATAAATAAACCTGGCAGCTCTGTTTTGTTAACCACACTAAGAAAATAAATATAAATTTTGAATTAATTCCAGCTCCGAAATCCTTTATCTGGCAGATTGCCGTGTTGAAATTCCAAATTTTGGTAAATTTCTTCAGTCAAACAGGGTTTTGAAGATACATTGACACTAGCAATTGATTAACAAATCAATAAACTTGATTAATTATTGATATAAATAAGCCTGGCAGCTCTGTTTTGTTAACTACACTAAGAAAATAAATATAAATTTTGAATTAATTCCAGCTCCAAAATCCATTTATCTGGCAGATTGCCGTGTTGAAATGCCAAATTTTGGTAAATTTCTTCAATCAAACAGGGTTTTGAAGATACATTGACACTTGCAATTGATTAACAAATCAATAAACTTGATTAATTATTGATATAAATAAGCCTGGCAGCTCTGTTTTGTTAACTACACTAAGAAAATAAATATAAATTTTGAATTAATTCCAGCTCCAAAATCCATTTATCTTGCAGATTGCCGTGTTGAAATGCCAAATTTTGGTAAATTTCTTCAGTCAAACAGGGTTTTGAAGAAACATTGACACAAGCAATTGATTAACAAATCAATAAACTTGAATAATTATAGATATAAATAAACCTGGCAGCTATGTTTTGTTAACCACACTAAGAAAATAAATATAAATTTTGAATTAATTCCAGCTCCGAAATCCTTTATCTGGCAGATTGCCGTGTTGAAATTCCAAATTTTGGTAAATTTCTTCAGTCAAACAGGGTTTTGAAGAAACATTGACACTAGCAATTAATTAACAAATCAATAAACTTGAATAATTATTGATATAAATAAGCTTGACAGCTCTGTTTTGTTAACCACACTAAGAAAATAAATATAAATTTAGAATTAATTCTTAAGAATTATGAATATTTCCAGCTCCAAAATCCATTTATCTGGCAGATTGCCGTGTTGAAATGCCAAATTTTGGTAAATTTCTTCAGTCAAACTTGGTTTTGCAGAAATATTGACAATAGCAATTGATTAACAAATCAATAAACTTGAATAATTATTGATATAAATAAGCTTGACAGCTCTGTTTTGTTAACCACACTAAGAAAATAAATATAAATTTAGAATTAATTCTTAAGAATTATGAATATTTCCAGCTCCAAAATCCATTTATCTGGCAGATTGCCGTGTTGAAATGCCAAATTTTGGTAAATTTCTTCAGTCAAACTTGGTTTTGAAGAAATATTGACAATAGAAATTGATTAACAAATCAATAAACTTGAATAATTATTGATATAAATAAGCCTGGCAGCTCTGTTTTGTTAATCACACTAAGAAAATAAAAGAAAATTTTGTATTAATTCCAGCTCCAAAATTCATTTATCTGGCAGATTGCCGTGTTGAAATGCCAAATTTTGGTAAATTTCTTCAGTCAAACAGGGTTTTGAAGATACATTGACACTAGCAATTAATTAACAAATCAATAAACTTGAATAATTATTGATATAAATAAGCTTGACAGCTCTGTTTTGTTAACCACACTAAGAAAATAAATATAAATTTAGAATTAATTCTTAAGAATTATGAATATTTCCAGCTCCAAAATCCATTTATCTGGCAGATTGCCGTGTTGAAATGCCAAATTTTGGTAAATTTCTTCAGTCAAACTTGGTTTTGAAGAAATATTGACAATAGAAATTGATTAACAAATCAATAAACTTGAATAATTATTGATATAAATAAGCCTGGCAGCTCTGTTTTGTTAACTACACTAAGAAAATAAATATAAATTTTGAATTAATTCCAGCTCCAAAATCCATTTATCTTGCAGATTGCCGTGGTGAAATGCCAAATTTTGGTAAATTTCTTCAGTCAAACAGGGTTTTGAAGAAACATTGACACAAGCAATTGATTAACAAATCAATACACTTGAATAATTATAGATATAAATAAACCTAGCAGCTCTGTTTTGTTAACCACACTAAGAAAATAAATATAAATTTTGAATTAATTCCAGCTCCGAAATCCTTTATCTGGCAGATTGCCGTGTTGAAATTCCAAATTTTGGTAAATTTCTTCAGTCAAACAGGGTTTTGAAGAAACATTGACACTAGCAATTAATTAACAAATCAATAAACTTGAATAATTATTGATATAAATAAGCTTGACAGCTCTGTTTTGTTAACCACACTAAGAAAATAAATATAAATTTAGAATTAATTCTTAAGAATTATGAATATTTCCAGCTCCAAAATCCATTTATCTGGCAGATTGCCGTGTTGAAATGCCAAATTTTGGTAAATTTCTTCAGTCAAACTTGGTTTTGCAGAAATATTGACAATAGCAATTGATTAACAAATCAATAAACTTGAATAATTATTGATATAAATAAGCCTGGCAGCTCTGTTTTGTTAATCACACTAAGAAAATAAAAGAAAATTTTGTATTAATTCCAGCTCCAAAATTCATTTATCTGGCAGATTGCCGTGTTGAAATGCCAAATTTTGGTAAATTTCTTCAGTCAAACAGGGTTTTGAAGATACATTGACACTAGCAATTAATTAACAAATCAATAAACTTGAATAATTATTGATATAAATAAGCTTGACAGCTCTGTTTTGTTAACCACACTAAGAAAATAAATATAAATTTAGAATTAATTCTTAAGAATTATGAATATTTCCAGCTCCAAAATCCATTTATCTGGCAGATTGCCGTGTTGAAATGCCAAATTTTGGTAAATTTCTTCAGTCAAACTTGGTTTTGAAGAAATATTGACAATAGAAATTGATTAACAAATCAATAAACTTGAATAATTATTGATATAAATAAGCCTGGCAGCTCTGTTTTGTTAACTACACTAAGAAAATAAATATAAATTTTGAATTAATTCCAGCTCCAAAATCCATTTATCTTGCAGATTGCCGTGGTGAAATGCCAAATTTTGGTAAATTTCTTCAGTCAAACAGGGTTTTGAAGAAACATTGACACAAGCAATTGATTAACAAATCAATACACTTGAATAATTATAGATATAAATAAACCTAGCAGCTCTGTTTTGTTAACCACACTAAGAAAATAAATATAAATTTTGAATTAATTCCAGCTCCGAAATCCTTTATCTGGCAGATTGCCGTGTTGAAATTCCAAATTTTGGTAAATTTCTTCAGTCAAACAGGGTTTTGAAGAAACATTGACACTAGCAATTAATTAACAAATCAATAAACTTGAATAATTATTGATATAAATAAGCTTGACAGCTCTGTTTTGTTAACCACACTAAGAAAATAAATATAAATTTAGAATTAATTCTTAAGAATTATGAATATTTCCAGCTCCAAAATCCATTTATCTGGCAGATTGCCGTGTTGAAATGCCAAATTTTGGTAAATTTCTTCAGTCAAACTTGGTTTTGCAGAAATATTGACAATAGCAATTGATTAACAAATCAATAAACTTGAATAATTATTGATATAAATAAGCTTGACAGCTCTGTTTTGTTAACCACACTAAGAAAATAAATATAAATTTTGAATTAATTCCAGCTCCAAAATCCATTTATCTTGCAGATTGCCGTGTTGAAATGCCAAATTTTGGTAAATTTCTTCAGTCAAACAGGGTTTTGAAGAAACATTGACACAAGCAATTGATTAACAAATCAATACACTTGAATAATTATAGATATAAATAAACCTGGCAGCTCTGTTTTGTTAACCACACTAAGAAAATAAATATAAATTTTGAATTAATTCCAGCTCCGAAATCCTTTATCTGGCAGATTGCCGTGTTGAAATTCCAAATTTTGGTAAATTTCTTCAGTCAAACAGGGTTTTGAAGAAACATTGACACTAGCAATTAATTAACAAATCAATAAACTTGAATAATTATTGATATAAATTAGCTTGACAGCTCTGTTTTGTTAACCACACTAAGAAAATAAATATAAATTTAGAATTAATTCTTAAGAATTATGAATATTTCCAGCTCCAAAATCCATTTATCTGGCAGATTGCCGTGTTGAAATGCCAAATTTTGGTAAATTTCTTCAGTCAAACTTGGTTTTGCAGAAATATTGACAATAGCAATTGATTAACAAATCAATAAACTTGAATAATTATTGATATAAATAAGCTTGACAGCTCTGTTTTGTTAACCACACTAAGAAAATAAATATAAATTTAGAATTAATTCTTAAGAATTATGAATATTTCCAGCTCCAAAATCCATTTATCTGGCAGATTGCCGTGTTGAAATGCCAAATTTTGGTAAATTTCTTCAGTCAAACTTGGTTTTGAAGAAATATTGACAATAGCAATTGATTAACAAATCAATAAACTTGAATAATTATTGATATAAATAAGCCTTGCAGCTCTGTTTTGTTAATCACACTAAGAAAATAAATGAAAATTTTGTATTAATTCCAGCTCCAAAATTCATTTATCTGGCAGATTGCCGTGTTGAAATGCCAAATTTTGGTAAATTTCTTCAGTCAAACAGGGTTTTGAAGATACATTGACACTAGCAATTGATTAACAAATCAATAAACTTGAATAATTATTGAAATAAATAAGCCTGGCAGCTTTGTTTTGTTAACCACACTAAGAAAATAAATATAAATTTTGAATTAATTCCAGCTCCAAAATCCATTTATCTGGCAGATTGCCGTGTTGAAATGCCAAATTTTGGTAAATTTCTTCGTTCAAACTTGGTTTTGAAGAAATATTGACAATAGCAATTGATTAACAAATCAATAAACTTGAATAATTATTGATATAAATAAGCCTGGCAGCTCTGTTTTGTTAATCACACTAAGAAAATAAATGAAAATTTTGTATTAATTCCAGCTCCAAAATTCATTTATCTGGCAGATTGCCGTGTTGAAATGCCAAATTTTGGTAAATTTCTTCAGTCAAACAGGGTTTTGAAGATACATTGACACTAGCAATTGATTAACAAATCAATAAACTTGAATAATTATAGATATAAATAAACCTGGCAGCTCTGTTTTGTTAACCACACTAAGAAAATAAATATAAATTTTGAATTAATTCCAGCTCCAAAATCCATTTATCTGGCAGATTGCCGTGTTGAAATGCCAAATTTTGGTAAATTTCTTCAATCAAACAGGGTTTTGAAGATACATTGACACTTGCAATTGATTAACAAATCAATAAACTTGAATAATTATAGATATAAATAAACCTGGCAGCTCTGTTTTGTTAACCACACTAAGAAAATAAATATAAATTTTGAATTAATTCCAGCTCCGAAATCCTTTATCTGGCAGATTGCCGTGTTGAAATTCCAAATTTTGGTAAATTTCTTCAGTCAAACAGGGTTTTGAAGATACATTGACACTAGCAATTGATTAACAAATCAATAAACTTGATTAATTATTGATATAAATAAGCCTGGCAGCTCTGTTTTGTTAACTACACTAAGAAAATAAATATAAATTTTGAATTAATTCCAGCTCCAAAATCCATTTATCTGGCAGATTGCCGTGTTGAAATGCCAAATTTTGGTAAATTTCTTCAATCAAACAGGGTTTTGAAGATACATTGACACTTGCAATTGATTAACAAATCAATAAACTTGATTAATTATTGATATAAATAAGCCTGGCAGCTCTGTTTTGTTAACTACACTAAGAAAATAAATATAAATTTTGAATTAATTCCAGCTCCAAAATCCATTTATCTTGCAGATTGCCGTGTTGAAATGCCAAATTTTGGTAAATTTCTTCAGTCAAACAGGGTTTTGAAGAAACATTGACACAAGCAATTGATTAACAAATCAATAAACTTGAATAATTATAGATATAAATAAACCTGGCAGCTATGTTTTGTTAACCACACTAAGAAAATCAATATAAATTTTGAATTAATTCCAGCTCCGAAATCCTTTATCTGGCAGATTGCCGTGTTGAAATGCCAAATTTTGGTAAATTTCTTCAGTCAAACTTGGTTTTGCAGAAATATTGACAATAGCAATTGATTAACAAATCAATAAACTTGAATAATTATTGATATAAATAAGCTTGACAGCTCTGTTTTGTTAACCACACTAAGAAAATAAATATAAATTTAGAATTAATTCTTAAGAATTATGAATATTTCCAGCTCCAAAATCCATTTATCTGGCAGATTGCCGTGTTGAAATGCCAAATTTTGGTAAATTTCTTCAGTCAAACTTGGTTTTGAAGAAATATTGACAATAGAAATTGATTAACAAATCAATAAACTTGAATAATTATTGATATAAATAAGCCTGGCAGCTCTGTTTTGTTAATCACACTAAGAAAATAAAAGAAAATTTTGTATTAATTCCAGCTCCAAAATTCATTTATCTGGCAGATTGCCGTGTTGAAATGCCAAATTTTGGTAAATTTCTTCAGTCAAACAGGGTTTTGAAGATACATTGACACTAGCAATTAATTAACAAATCAATAAACTTGAATAATTATTGATATAAATAAGCTTGACAGCTCTGTTTTGTTAACCACACTAAGAAAATAAATATAAATTTAGAATTAATTCTTAAGAATTATGAATATTTCCAGCTCCAAAATCCATTTATCTGGCAGATTGCCGTGTTGAAATGCCAAATTTTGGTAAATTTCTTCAGTCAAACTTGGTTTTGAAGAAATATTGACAATAGAAATTGATTAACAAATCAATAAACTTGAATAATTATTGATATAAATAAGCCTGGCAGCTCTGTTTTGTTAACTACACTAAGAAAATAAATATAAATTTTGAATTAATTCCAGCTCCAAAATCCATTTATCTTGCAGATTGCCGTGGTGAAATGCCAAATTTTGGTAAATTTCTTCAGTCAAACAGGGTTTTGAAGAAACATTGACACAAGCAATTGATTAACAAATCAATACACTTGAATAATTTTAGATATAAATAAACCTAGCAGCTCTGTTTTGTTAACCACACTAAGAAAATAAATATAAATTTTGAATTAATTCCAGCTCCGAAATCCTTTATCTGGCAGATTGCCGTGTTGAAATTCCAAATTTTGGTAAATTTCTTCAGTCAAACAGGGTTTTGAAGAAACATTGACACTAGCAATTAATTAACAAATCAATAAACTTGAATAATTATTGATATAAATAAGCTTGACAGCTCTGTTTTGTTAACCACACTAAGAAAATAAATATAAATTTAGAATTAATTCTTAAGAATTATGAATATTTCCAGCTCCAAAATCCATTTATCTGGCAGATTGCCGTGTTGAAATGCCAAATTTTGGTAAATTTCTTCAGTCAAACTTGGTTTTGCAGAAATATTGACAATAGCAATTGATTAACAAATCAATAAACTTGAATAATTATTGATATAAATAAGCTTGACAGCTCTGTTTTGTTAACCACACTAAGAAAATAAATATAAATTTTGAATTAATTCCAGCTCCAAAATCCATTTATCTTGCAGATTGCCGTGTTGAAATGCCAAATTTTGGTAAATTTCTTCAGTCAAACAGGGTTTTGAAGAAACATTGACACAAGCAATTGATTAACAAATCAATACACTTGAATAATTATAGATATAAATAAACCTGGCAGCTCTGTTTTGTTAACCACACTAAGAAAATAAATATAAATTTTGAATTAATTCCAGCTCCGAAATCCTTTATCTGGCAGATTGCCGTGTTGAAATTCCAAATTTTGGTAAATTTCTTCAGTCAAACAGGGTTTTGAAGAAACATTGACACTAGCAATTAATTAACAAATCAATAAACTTGAATAATTATTGATATAAATTAGCTTGACAGCTCTGTTTTGTTAACCACACTAAGAAAATAAATATAAATTTAGAATTAATTCTTAAGAATTATGAATATTTCCAGCTCCAAAATCCATTTATCTGGCAGATTGCCGTGTTGAAATGCCAAATTTTGGTAAATTTCTTCAGTCAAACTTGGTTTTGCAGAAATATTGACAATAGCAATTGATTAACAAATCAATAAACTTGAATAATTATTGATATAAATAAGCTTGACAGCTCTGTTTTGTTAACCACACTAAGAAAATAAATATAAATTTAGAATTAATTCTTAAGAATTATGAATATTTCCAGCTCCAAAATCCATTTATCTGGCAGATTGCCGTGTTGAAATTCCAAATTTTGGTAAATTTCTTCAGTCAAACAGGGTTTTGAAGAAACATTGACACTAGCAATTAATTAACAAATCAATAAACTTGAATAATTATTGATATAAATAAGCTTGACAGCTCTGTTTTGTTAACCACACTAAGAAAATAAATATAAATTTAGAATTAATTCTTAAGAATTATGAATATTTCCAGCTCCAAAATCCATTTATCTGGCAGATTGCCGTGTTGAAATGCCAAATTTTGGTAAATTTCTTCAGTCAAACTTGGTTTTGCAGAAATATTGACAATAGCAATTGATTAACAAATCAATAAACTTGAATAATTATTGATATAAATAAGCTTGACAGCTCTGTTTTGTTAACCACACTAAGAAAATAAATATAAATTTTGAATTAATTCCAGCTCCAAAATCCATTTATCTTGCAGATTGCCGTGTTGAAATGCCAAATTTTGGTAAATTTCTTCAGTCAAACAGGGTTTTGAAGAAACATTGACACAAGCAATTGATTAACAAATCAATACACTTGAATAATTATAGATATAAATAAACCTGGCAGCTCTGTTTTGTTAACCACACTAAGAAAATAAATATAAATTTTGAATTAATTCCAGCTCCGAAATCCTTTATCTGGCAGATTGCCGTGTTGAAATTCCAAATTTTGGTAAATTTCTTCAGTCAAACAGGGTTTTGAAGAAACATTGACACTAGCAATTAATTAACAAATCAATAAACTTGAATAATTATTGATATAAATTAGCTTGACAGCTCTGTTTTGTTAACCACACTAAGAAAATAAATATAAATTTAGAATTAATTCTTAAGAATTATGAATATTTCCAGCTCCAAAATCCATTTATCTGGCAGATTGCCGTGTTGAAATGCCAAATTTTGGTAAATTTCTTCAGTCAAACTTGGTTTTGCAGAAATATTGACAATAGCAATTGATTAACAAATCAATAAACTTGAATAATTATTGATATAAATAAGCTTGACAGCTCTGTTTTGTTAACCACACTAAGAAAATAAATATAAATTTAGAATTAATTCTTAAGAATTATGAATATTTCCAGCTCCAAAATCCATTTATCTGGCAGATTGCCGTGTTGAAATGCCAAATTTTGGTAAATTTCTTCAGTCAAACTTGGTTTTGAAGAAATATTGACAATAGCAATTGATTAACAAATCAATAAACTTGAATAATTATTGATATAAATAAGCCTTGCAGCTCTGTTTTGTTAATCACACTAAGAAAATAAATGAAAATTTTGTATTAATTCCAGCTCCAAAATTCATTTATCTGGCAGATTGCCGTGTTGAAATGCCAAATTTTGGTAAATTTCTTCAGTCAAACAGGGTTTTGAAGATACATTGACACTAGCAATTGATTAACAAATCAATAAACTTGAATAATTATTGAAATAAATAAGCCTGGCAGCTTTGTTTTGTTAACCACACTAAGAAAATAAATATAAATTTTGAATTAATTCCAGCTCCAAAATCCATTTATCTGGCAGATTGCCGTGTTGAAATGCCAAATTTTGGTAAATTTCTTCAGTCAAACTTGGTTTTGAAGAAATATTGACAATAGCAATTGATTAACAAATCAATAAACTTGAATAATTATTGATATAAATAAGCTTGGCAGCTCTGTTTTGTTAACCACACTAAGAAAATAAATATAAATTTTGAATTAATTCTTAAGAATTATGAATATTTCCAGCTCCAAAATCCATTTATCAGGCAGATTGCCGTGTTGAAATGCCAAATTTTGATAAATTTTCTTCACTCAAACAGGGTTTTGAAGATACATTGACACTAGCAATTGATTAACAAATCAATAAACTTGAATAATTATTGATATAAATAAGCCTGGCAGCTCTGTTTTGTTAACCACACTAAGAAAATAAATATAAATTTTGAATTAATTCCAGCTCCAAAATCCATTTATCTGGCAGATTGCCGTGTTGAAATGCCAAATTTTGATAAATTTTCTTCAGTCAAACAGGGTTTTGAAGATACATTGACACTTGCAATTGATTAACAAATCAATAAACTTGAATAATTATTGATATAAATAAGCTTGACAGCTCTGTTTTGTTAACCACACTAAGAAAATAAATATAAATTTTGAATTAATTCTTAAGAATTATGAATATTTCCAGCTCCAAAATCCATTTATCAGGCAGATTGCCGTGTTGAAATGACAAATTTTGATAAATTTTCTTCAATCAAACAGGGTTTTGAAGATGCATTGACACTAGCAATTGATTAACAAATCAATAAACTTGAATAATTATTCATATAAATAAGCCTGGCAGCTCTGTTTTGTTAACCACACTAAGAAAATAAATATAAATTTTGAATTAATTCCAGCTCCAAAATCCATTTATCTGTCAGATTGCCGTGTTGAAATGCCAAATTTTGGTAAATTTCTTCAGTCAAACGGGGTTTTGAAGATACATTGACACTAGCAATTGATTAACAAATCAATAAACTTGAATAATTATTGATATAAATAAGCCTGGCAGCTCTGTTTTGTTAACCACACTAAGAAAATAAATATAAATTTTGAATTAATTCCAGCTCCAAAATCCATTTATCTGTCAGATTGCCGTGTTGAAATGCCAAATTTTGGTAAATTTCTTCAGTCAAACGGGGTTTTGAAGATACATTGACACTAGCAATTGATTAACAAATCAATAAACTTGAATAATTATTGATATAAATAAGCTTGGCAGCTCTGTTTTGTTAACCACACTAAGAAAATAAATATAAATTTTGAATTAATTCTTAAGAATTATGAATATTTCCAGCTCCAAAATCCATTTATCAGGCAGATTGCCGTGTTGAAATGCCAAATTTTGATAAATTTTCTTCACTCAAACAGGGTTTTGAAGATACATTGACACTAGCAATTGATTAACAAATCAATAAACTTGAATAATTATTGATATAAATAAGCCTGGCAGCTCTGTTTTGTTAACCACACTAAGAAAATAAATATAAATTTTGAATTAATTCCAGCTCCAAAATCCATTTATCTGGCAGATTGCCGTGTTGAAATGCCAAATTTTGATAAATTTTCTTCAGTCAAACAGGGTTTTGAAGATACATTGACACTTGCAATTGATTAACAAATCAATAAACTTGAATAATTATTGATATAAATAAGCTTGACAGCTCTGTTTTGTTAACCACACTAAGAAAATAAATATAAATTTTGAATTAATTCTTAAGAATTATGAATATTTCCAGCTCCAAAATCCATTTATCAGGCAGATTGCCGTGTTGAAATGACAAATTTTGATAAATTTTCTTCAATCAAACAGGGTTTTGAAGATGCATTGACACTAGCAATTGATTAACAAATCAATAAACTTGAATAATTATTCATATAAATAAGCCTGGCAGCTCTGTTTTGTTAACCACACTAAGAAAATAAATATAAATTTTGAATTAATTCCAGCTCCAAAATCCATTTATCTGTCAGATTGCCGTGTTGAAATGCCAAATTTTGGTAAATTTCTTCAGTCAAACGGGGTTTTGAAGATACATTGACACTAGCAATTGATTAACAAATCAATAAACTTGAATAATTATTGATATAAATAAGCCTGGCAGCTCTGTTTTGTTAACCACACTAAGAAAATAAATATAAATTTTGAATTAATTCCAGCTCCAAAATCCATTTATCTGGCAGATTGCCGTGTTGAAATGCCAAATTTTGGTAAATTTCTTCAATCAAACAGGGTTTTGAAGATGCATTGACACTAGCAATTGATTAACAAATCAATAAACTTGAATAATTATTGATATAAATAAGCTTGGCAGCTCTGTTTTGTTAACCACACTAAGAAAATAAATATAAATTTTGAATTAATTCTTAAGAATTATGAATATTTCCAGCTCCAAAATTCATTTATCTGGCAGATTGCCGTGTTGAAATGCCAAATTTTGGTAAATTTCTTCAGTCAAAGAGGGTTTTGAAGATACATTGACACTAGCAATTGATTAACAAATCAATAAACTTGAATAATTATTGATATAAATAAGCCTGGCAGCTCTGTTTTTTAACCACACTAAGAAAATAAATATAAATTTTTAATTAATTCCAGCTCCAAAATCCATTTATCTGGCAGATTGCCGTGTTGAAATGCCAAATTTTGGTAAATTTCTTCAATCAAACAGGGTTTTGAAGATGCATTGACACTAGCAATTGATTAACAAATCAATAAACTTGAATAATTATTCATATAAATAAGCCTGGCAGCTCTGTTTTGTTAACCACACTAAGAAAATAAATATAAATTTTGAATTAATTCCAGCTCCAAAATCCATTTATCTGGAAGATTGCCGTGTTGAAATGCCAAATTTTGGTAAATTTCTTCAGTCAAACTTGGTTTTGAAGAAATATTGACAATAGCAATTGATTAACAAATCAATAAACTTGAATAATTATTGATATAAATAAGCTTGGCAGCACTGTTTTGTTAACCACACTAAGAAAATAAATATAAATTTTGAATTAATTCCAGCTCCAAAATCCATTTATCTGTCAGATTGCCGTGTTGAAATGCCAAATTTTGGTAAATTTCTTCAGTCAAACTTGGTTTTGAAGAAATATTGACAATAGCAATTGATTAACAAATCAATAAACTTGAATAATTATTGATATAAATAAGCTTGGCAGCACTGTTTTGTTAACCACACTAAGAAAATAAATATAAATTTTGAATTAATTCCAGCTCCAAAATCCATTTATCTGGCAGATTGCCTAGTTGAAATTCCAAATTTTGGTAAATTTCTTCAGTCAAACAGGGTTTTGAAGAAAAATTGACACTAGCAATTAATTAACAAATCAATAAACTTGAATAATTATTGATATAAATAAGCTTGGAAGCTCTGTTTTGTTAACCACACTAAGAAAATAAATATAAATTTTGAATTAATTCCAGCTCCAAAATCCATTTATCTGTCAGATTGCCGTGTTGAAATGCCAAATTTTGGTAAATTTCTTCAGTCAAACTTGGTTTTGAAGAAATATTGACAATAGCAATTGATTAACAAATCCATAAACTTGAATAATTATTGATATAAATAAGCTTGACAGCTCTGTTTTGTTAACCACACTAAGAAAATAAATATAAATTTAGAATTAATTCTTAAGAATTATGAATATTTCCAGCTCCAAAATCCATTTATCTGGCAGATTGCCGTGTTGAAATGCCAAATTTTGGTAAATTTCTTCAGTCAAACTTGGTTTTGAAGAAATATTGACAATAGCAATTGATTAACAAATCAATAAACTTGAATAATTATTGATATAAATAAGCCTGGCAGCTCTGTTTTGTTAACCACACTAAGAAAATAAATATAAATTTTGAATTAATTCCAGCTCCAAAATCCATTTATCTGGCAGATTGCCTAGTTGAAATTCCAAATTTTGGTAAATTTCTTCAGTCAAACAGGGTTTTGAAGAAAAATTGACACTAGCAATTAATTAACAAATCAATAAACTTGAATAATTATTGATATAAATAAGCTTGACAGCTCTGTTTTGTTAACCACACTAAGAAAATAAATATAAATTTAGAATTAATTCTTAAGAATTATGAATACTTCCAGCTCCAAAATCCATTTATCTGGCAGATTGCCGTGTTGAAATGCCAAATTTTGGTAAATTTCTTCAGTCAAACGGGGTTTTGAAGATACATTGACACTAGCAATTGATTAACAAATCAATAAACTTGAATAATTATTGATATAAATAAGCCTGGCAGCTCTGTTTTGTTAACCACACTAAGAAAATAAATATAAATTTTGAATTAATTCCAGCTCCAAAATCCATTTATCTGTCAGATTGCCGTGTTGAAATGCCAAATTTTGGTAAATTTCTTCAGTCAAACGGGGTTTTGAAGATACATTGACACTAGCAATTGATTAACAAATCAATAAACTTGAATAATTATTGATATAAATAAGCTTGACAGCTCTGTTTTGTTAACCACACTAAGAAAATAAATATAAATTTAGAATTAATTCTTAAGAATTATGAATATTTCCAGCTCCAAAATCCATTTATCTGGCAGATTGCCGTGTTGAAATGCCAAATTTTGGTAAATTTCTTCAGTCAAACTTGGTTTTGCAGAAATATTGACAATAGCAATTGATTAACAAATCAATAAACTTGAATAATTATTGATATAAATAAGCTTGACAGCTCTGTTTTGTTAACCACACTAAGAAAATAAATATAAATTTTGAATTAATTCCAGCTCCAAAATCCATTTATCTTGCAGATTGCCGTGTTGAAATGCCAAATTTTGGTAAATTTCTTCAGTCAAACAGGGTTTTGAAGAAACATTGACACAAGCAATTGATTAACAAATCAATACACTTGAATAATTATAGATATAAATAAACCTGGCAGCTCTGTTTTGTTAACCACACTAAGAAAATAAATATAAATTTTGAATTAATTCCAGCTCCGAAATCCTTTATCTGGCAGATTGCCGTGTTGAAATTCCAAATTTTGGTAAATTTCTTCAGTCAAACAGGGTTTTGAAGAAACATTGACACTAGCAATTAATTAACAAATCAATAAACTTGAATAATTATTGATATAAATTAGCTTGACAGCTCTGTTTTGTTAACCACACTAAGAAAATAAATATAAATTTAGAATTAATTCTTAAGAATTATGAATATTTCCAGCTCCAAAATCCATTTATCTGGCAGATTGCCGTGTTGAAATGCCAAATTTTGGTAAATTTCTTCAGTCAAACTTGGTTTTGCAGAAATATTGACAATAGCAATTGATTAACAAATCAATAAACTTGAATAATTATTGATATAAATAAGCTTGACAGCTCTGTTTTGTTAACCACACTAAGAAAATAAATATAAATTTAGAATTAATTCTTAAGAATTATGAATATTTCCAGCTCCAAAATCCATTTATCTGGCAGATTGCCGTGTTGAAATGCCAAATTTTGGTAAATTTCTTCAGTCAAACTTGGTTTTGGAGAAATATTGACAATAGCAATTGATTAACAAATCAATAAACTTGAATAATTATTGATATAAATAAGCCTTGCAGCTCTGTTTTGTTAATCACACTAAGAAAATAAATGAAAATTTTGTATTAATTCCAGCTCCAAAATTCATTTATCTGGCAGATTGCCGTGTTGAAATGCCAAATTTTGGTAAATTTCTTCAGTCAAACAGGGTTTTGAAGATACATTGACACTAGCAATTGATTAACAAATCAATAAACTTGAATAATTATTGAAATAAATAAGCCTGGCAGCTTTGTTTTGTTAACCACACTAAGAAAATAAATATAAATTTTGAATTAATTCCAGCTCCAAAATCCATTTATCTGGCAGATTGCCGTGTTGAAATGCCAAATTTTGGTAAATTTCTTCAGTCAAACTTGGTTTTGAAGAAATATTGACAATAGCAATTGATTAACAAATCAATAAACTTGAATAATTATTGATATAAATAAGCTTGGCAGCTCTGTTTTGTTAACCACACTAAGAAAATAAATATAAATTTTGAATTAATTCTTAAGAATTATGAATATTTCCAGCTCCAAAATCCATTTATCAGGCAGATTGCCGTGTTGAAATGCCAAATTTTGATAAATTTTCTTCACTCAAACAGGGTTTTGAAGATACATTGACACTAGCAAATGATTAACAAATCAATAAACTTGAATAATTATTGATATAAATAAGCCTGGCAGCTCTGTTTTGTTAACCACACTAAGAAAATAAATATAAATTTTGAATTAATTCCAGCTCCAAAATCCATTTATCTGGCAGATTGCCGTGTTGAAATGCCAAATTTTGATAAATTTTCTTCAGTCAAACAGGGTTTTGAAGATACATTGACACTTGCAATTGATTAACAAATCAATAAACTTGAATAATTATTGATATAAATAAGCTTGACAGCTCTGTTTTGTTAACCACACTAAGAAAATAAATATAAATTTTGAATTAATTCTTAAGAATTATGAATATTTCCAGCTCCAAAATCCATTTATCAGGCAGATTGCCGTGTTGAAATGACAAATTTTGATAAATTTTCTTCAATCAAACAGGGTTTTGAAGATGCATTGACACTAGCAATTGATTAACAAATCAATAAACTTGAATAATTATTCATATAAATAAGCCTGGCAGCTCTGTTTTGTTAACCACACTAAGAAAATAAATATAAATTTTGAATTAATTCCAGCTCCAAAATCCATTTATCTGTCAGATTGCCGTGTTGAAATGCCAAATTTTGGTAAATTTCTTCAGTCAAACGGGGTTTTGAAGATACATTGACACTAGCAATTGATTAACAAATCAATAAACTTGAATAATTATTGATATAAATAAGCCTGGCAGCTCTGTTTTGTTAACCACACTAAGAAAATAAATATAAATTTTGAATTAATTCCAGCTCCAAAATCCATTTATCTGGCAGATTGCCGTGTTGAAATGCCAAATTTTGGTAAATTTCTTCAATCAAACAGGGTTTTGAAGATGCATTGACACTAGCAATTGATTAACAAATCAATAAACTTGAATAATTATTGATATAAATAAGCTTGGCAGCTCTGTTTTGTTAACCACACTAAGAAAATAAATATAAATTTTGAATTAATTCTTAAGAATTATGAATATTTCCAGCTCCAAAATTCATTTATCTGGCAGATTGCCGTGTTGAAATGCCAAATTTTGGTAAATTTCTTCAGTCAAAGAGGGTTTTGAAGATACATTGACACTAGCAATTGATTAACAAATCAATAAACTTGAATAATTATTGATATAAATAAGCCTGGCAGCTCTGTTTTTTAACCACACTAAGAAAATAAATATAAATTTTTAATTAATTCCAGCTCCAAAATCCATTTATCTGGCAGATTGCCGTGTTGAAATGCCAAATTTTGGTAAATTTCTTCAATCAAACAGGGTTTTGAAGATGCATTGACACTAGCAATTGATTAACAAATCAATAAACTTGAATAATTATTCATATAAATAAGCCTGGCAGCTCTGTTTTGTTAACCACACTAAGAAAATAAATATAAATTTTGAATTAATTCCAGCTCCAAAATCCATTTATCTGGAAGATTGCCGTGTTGAAATGCCAAATTTTGGTAAATTTCTTCAGTCAAACTTGGTTTTGAAGAAATATTGACAATAGCAATTGATTAACAAATCAATAAACTTGAATAATTATTGATATAAATAAGCTTGGCAGCACTGTTTTGTTAACCACACTAAGAAAATAAATATAAATTTAGAATTAATTCTTAAGAATTATGAATATTTCCAGCTCCAAAATCCATTTATCTGGCAGATTGCCGTGTTGAAATGCCAAATTTTGGTAAATTTCTTCAGTCAAACTTGGTTTTGAAGAAATATTGACAATAGCAATTGATTAACAAATCAATAAACTTGAATAATTATTGATATAAATAAGCCTGGCAGCTCTGTTTTGTTAACCACACTAAGAAAATAAATATAAATTTTGAATTAATTCCAGCTCCAAAATCCATTTATCTGGCAGATTGCCTAGTTGAAATTCCAAATTTTGGTAAATTTCTTCAGTCAAACAGGGTTTTGAAGAAAAATTGACACTAGCAATTAATTAACAAATCAATAAACTTGAATAATTATTGATATAAATAAGCTTGGAAGCTCTGTTTTGTTAACCACACTAAGAAAATAAATATAAATTTTGAATTAATTCCAGCTCCAAAATCCATTTATCTGTCAGATTGCCGTGTTGAAATGCCAAATTTTGGTAAATTTCTTCAGTCAAACTTGGTTTTGAAGAAATATTGACAATAGCAATTGATTAACAAATCCATAAACTTGAATAATTATTGATATAAATAAGCTTGACAGCTCTGTTTTGTTAACCACACTAAGAAAATAAATATAAATTTAGAATTAATTCTTAAGAATTATGAATATTTCCAGCTCCAAAATCCATTTATCTGGCAGATTGCCGTGTTGAAATGCCAAATTTTGGTAAATTTCTTCAGTCAAACTTGGTTTTGAAGAAATATTGACAATAGCAATTGATTAACAAATCAATAAACTTGAATAATTATTGATATAAATAAGCCTGGCAGCTCTGTTTTGTTAACCACACTAAGAAAATAAATATAAATTTTGAATTAATTCCAGCTCCAAAATCCATTTATCTGGCAGATTGCCTAGTTGAAATTCCAAATTTTGGTAAATTTCTTCAGTCAAACAGGGTTTTGAAGAAAAATTGACACTAGCAATTAATTAACAAATCAATAAACTTGAATAATTATTGATATAAATAAGCTTGACAGCTCTGTTTTGTTAACCACACTAAGAAAATAAATATAAATTTAGAATTAATTCTTAAGAATTATGAATACTTCCAGCTCCAAAATCCATTTCTCTGGCAGATTGCCGTGTTGAAATGCCAAATTTTGGTAAATTTCTTCAATCAAACAGGGTTTTGAAGATACATTGACACTAGCAATTGATTAACAAATCAATAAACTTGAATAATTATTGATATAAATAAGCCTGGCAGCTCTGTTTTGTTAACCACACTAAGAAAATAAATATAAATTTTGAATTAATTCCAGCTCCAAAATCCATTTATCTGGCAGATTGCCGTGTTGAAATGCCAAATTTTGGTAAATTTCTTCAATCAAACAGGGTTTTGAAGATGCATTGACACTAGCAATTGATTAACAAATCAATAAACTTGAATAATTATTGATATAAATAAGCTTGGCAGCTCTGTTTTGTTAACCACACTTAGAAAATAAATATAAATTTTGAATTAATTCTTAAGAATTATGAATATTTCCAGCTCCAAAATTCATTTATCTGGCAGATTGCCGTGTTGAAATGCCAAATTTTGGTAAATTTCTTCAGTCAAAGAGGGTTTTGAAGATACATTGACACTAGCAATTGATTAACAAATCAATAAACTTGAATAATTATTGATATAAATAAGCCTGGCAGCTCTGTTTTGTTAACCACACTAAGAAAATAAATATAAATTTTGAATTAATTCCAGCTCCAAAATCCATTTATCTGTCAGATTGCCTAGTTGAAATGCCAAATTTTGGTAAATTTCTTCAGTCAAACAGGGTTTTGAAGAAACATTGACACTAGCAATTAATTAACAAATCAATAAACTTGAATAATTATTGATATAAATAAGCCTGGCAGCTCTGTTTTGTTAACCACACTAAGAAAATTAATATAAATTTTGAATTAATTCTTAAGAATTATGAATATTTCCAGCTCCAAAATCCATTTATAAGGCAGATTGCCGTGTTGAAATGCCAAATTTTGATAAATTTTCTTCAGTCAAACAGGGTTTTGAAGATACATTGACACTTGCAATTGATTAACAAATCAATAAACTTGATTAATTATTGATATAAATAAGCCTGGCAGCTCTGTTTTGTTAACTACACTAAGAAAATAAATATAAATTTTGAATTAATTCCAGCTCCAAAATCCATTTATCTGGCAGATTGCCGTGTTGAAATGCCAAATTTTGGTAAATTTCTTCAGTCAAACTTGGTTTTGAAGAAATATTGACAATAGCAATTGATTAACAAATCAATAAACTTGAATAATTATTGATATAAATAAGCCTGGCAGCTCTGTTTTGTTAACCACACTAAGAAAATAAATATAAATTTTGAATTAATTCCAGCTCCAAAATCCATTTATCTGGCAGATTGCCGTGTTGAAAGGCCAAATTTTGGTAAATTTCTTCAGTCAAACAGGGTTTTGAAGATACATTGACACTAGCAATTGATTAACAAATCAATAAACTTGAATAATTATTGATATAAATAAGCCTGGCAGCTCTGTTTTGTTAACCACACTAAGAAAATAAATATAAATTTTGAATTAATTCCAGCTCCAAAATCCATTTATCTGGCAGATTGCCGTGTTGAAATGCCAAATTTTGGTAAATTTCTTCAATCAAACAGGGTTTTGAAGATGCATTGACACTTGCAATTGATTAACAAATCAATAAACTTGAATAATTATTGATATAAATAAGCTTGACAGCTCTGTTTTGTTAACCACACAAAGAAAATAAATATAAATTTAGAATTAATTCTTAAGAATTATGAATATTTCCAGCTCCAAAATCCATTTATCTGCAGATTGCCGTGTTGAAATGCCAAATTTTGGTAAATTTCTTCAGTCAAACTTGGTTTTGAAGAAATATTGACAATAGCAATTGATTAACAAATCAATAAACTTGAATAATTATTGATATAAATAAGCCTGGCAGCTCTGTTTTGTTAATCACACTAAGAAAATAAATGAAAATTTTGTATTAATTCCAGCTCCAAAATTCATTTATCAGGCAGATTGCCGTGTTGAAATGCCAAATTTTGCTAAATTTCTTCAGTCAAACAGGGTTTTGAAGATACATTGACACAAGCAATTGATTAACAAGTCAATAAACTTGAATAATTATTGATATAAATAAGCCTGGCAGCTCTGTTTTGTTAACCACACTAAGAAAATAAATATAAATTTTGAATTAATTCCAGCTCCAAAATCCATTTATCTGGCAGATTGCCGTGTTGAAATGCCAAATTTTGGTAAATTTCTTCAATCAAACAGGGTTTTGAAGATGCATTGACACTAGCAATTGATTAACAAATCAATAAACTTGAATAATTATTCATATAAATAAGCCTGGCAGCTCTGTTTTGTTAACCACACTAAGAAAATAAATATAAATTTTGAATTAATTCCAGCTCCAAAATCCATTTATCTGGCAGATTGCCGTGTTGAAATGCCAAATTTTGGTAAATTTCTTCAGTCAAACTTGGTTTTGAAGAAATATTGACAATAGCAATTGATTAACAAATCAATAAACTTGAATAATTATTGATATAAATAAGCTTGGCAGCACTGTTTTGTTAACCACACTAAGAAAATAAATATCAATTTTGAATTAATTCCAGCTCCAAAATCCATTTATCTGGCAGATTGCCGTGTTGAAATGCCAAATTTTGGTAAATTTCTTCAGTCAAACAGGGTTTTGAAGATACATTGACACTAGCAATTGATTAACAAATCAATAAACTTGAATAATTATTGATATAAATAAGCCTGGCAGCTCTGTTTTGTTAACCACACTAAGAAAATAAATATAAATTTTGAATTAATTCCAGCTCCAAAATCCATTTATCTGGCAGATTGCCGTGTTGAAATGCCAAATTTTGGTAAATTTCTTCAATCAAACAGGGTTTTGAAGATGCATTGACACTAGCAATTGATTAACAAATCAATAAACTTGAATAATTATTGATATAAATAAGCCTGGCAGCTCTGTTTTGTTAACCACACTAAGAAAATAAATATAAATTTTGAATTAATTCCAGCTCCAAAATCCATTTATCTGGCAGATTGCCGTGTTGAAATGCCAAATTTTGGTAAATTTCTTCAGTCAAACTTGGTTTTGAAGAAATATTGACAATAGCAATTGATTAACAAATCAATAAACTTGAATAATTATTGATATAAATAAGCTTGGCAGCACTGTTTTGTTAACCACACTAAGGAAATAAATATAAATTTAGAATTAATTCTTAAGAATTATGAATATTTCCAGCTCCAAAATCCATTTATCTGGCAGATTGCCGTGTTGAAATGCCAAATTTTGGTAAATTTCTTCAGTCAAACTTGGTTTTGAAGAAATATTGACAATAGCAATTGATTAACAAATCAATAAACTTGAATAATTATTGATATAAATAAGCTTGACAGCTCTGTTTTGTTAACCACACTAAGAAAATAAATATAAATTTAGAATTAATTCTTAAGAATTATGAATATTTCCAGCTCCAAAATCCATTTATCTGGCAGATTGCCGTGTTGAAATGCCAAATTTTGGTAAATTTCTTCAGTCAAACTTGGTTTTGAAGAAAAATTGACACTAGCAATTAATTAACAAATCAATAAACTTGAATAATTATTGATATAAATAAGCTTGGAAGCTCTGTTTTGTTAACCACACTAAGAAATAAAATATAAATTTAGAATTAATTCTTAAGAATTATGAATATTTCCAGCTCCAAAATCCATTTATCTGGCAGATTGCCGTGTTGAAATGCCAAATTTTGGTAAATTTCTTCAGTCAAACAGGGTTTTGAAGAAATATTGACAATAGCAATTGATTAACAAATCAATAAACTTGAATAATTATTGATATAAATAAGCCTGGCAGCTCTGTTTTGTTAATCACACTAAGAAAATAAATGAAAATTTTGTATTAATTCCAGCTCCAAAATTCATTTATCAGGCAGATTGCCGTGTTGAAATGCCAAATTTTGCTAAATTTCTTCAGTCAAACAGGGTTTTGAAGATACATTGACACAAGCAATTGATTAACAAGTCAATAAACTTGAATAATTATTGATATAAATAAGCCTGGCAGCTCTGTTTTGTTAACCACACTAAGAAAATAAATATAAATTTTGAATTAATTCCAGCTCCAAAATCCATTTATCTGGCAGATTGCCGTGTTGAAATGCCAAATTTTGGTAAATTTCTTCAATCAAACAGGGTTTTGAAGATGCATTGACACTAGCAATTGATTAACAAATCAATAAACTTGAATAATTATTCATATAAATAAGCCTGGCAGCTCTGTTTTGTTAACCACACTAAGAAAATAAATATAAATTTTGAATTAATTCCAGCTCCAAAATCCATTTATCTGGCAGATTGCCGTGTTGAAATGCCAAATTTTGGTAAATTTCTTCAGTCAAACTTGGTTTTGAAGAAATATTGACAATAGCAATTGATTAACAAATCAATAAACTTGAATAATTATTGATATAAATAAGCTTGACAGCTCTGTTTTGTTAACCACACTAAGAAAATAAATATAAATTTAGAATTAATTCTTAAGAATTATGAATATTTCCAGCTCCAAAAACCATTTATCTGGCAGATTGCCGTGTTGAAATGCCAAATTTTGGTAAATTTCTTCAGTCAAACTTGGTTTTGAAGAAAAATTGACACTAGCAATTAATTAACAAATCAATAAACTTGAATAATTATTGATATAAATAAGCTTGGAAGCTCTGTTTTGTTAACCACACTAAGAAATAAAATATAAATTTAGAATTAATTCTTAAGAATTATGAATATTTCCAGCTCCAAAATCCATTTATCTGGCAGATTGCCGTGTTGAAATGCCAAATTTTGGTAAATTTCTTCAGTCAAACAGGGTTTTGAAGAAATATTGACAATAGCAATTGATTAACAAATCAATAAACTTGAATAATTATTGATATAAATAAGCCTGGCAGCTCTGTTTTGTTAATCACACTAAGAAAATAAATGAAAATTTTGTATTAATTCCAGCTCCAAAATTCATTTATCAGGCAGATTGCCGTGTTGAAATGCCAAATTTTGCTAAATTTCTTCAGTCAAACAGGGTTTTGAAGATACATTGACACAAGCAATTGATTAACAAGTCAATAAACTTGAATAATTATTGATATAAATAAGCCTGGCAGCTCTGTTTTGTTAACCACACTAAGAAAATAAATATAAATTTTGAATTAATTCCAGCTCCAAAATCCATTTATCTGGCAGATTGCCGTGTTGAAATGCCAAATTTTGGTAAATTTCTTCAATCAAACAGGGTTTTGAAGATGCATTGACACTAGCAATTGATTAACAAATCAATAAACTTGAATAATTATTCATATAAATAAGCCTGGCAGCTCTGTTTTGTTAACCACACTAAGAAAATAAATATAAATTTTGAATTAATTCCAGCTCCAAAATCCATTTATCTGGCAGATTGCCGTGTTGAAATGCCAAATTTTGGTAAATTTCTTCAGTCAAACTTGGTTTTGAAGAAATATTGACAATAGCAATTGATTAACAAATCAATAAACTTGAATAATTATTGATATAAATAAGCTTGGCAGCACTGTTTTGTTAACCACACTAAGAAAATAAATATCAATTTTGAATTAATTCCAGCTCCAAAATCCATTTATCTGGCAGATTGCCGTGTTGAAATGCCAAATTTTGGTAAATTTCTTCAGTCAAACAGGGTTTTGAAGATACATTGACACTAGCAATTGATTAACAAATCAATAAACTTGAATAATTATTGATATAAATAAGCCTGGCAGCTCTGTTTTGTTAACCACACTAAGAAAATAAATATAAATTTTGAATTAATTCCAGCTCCAAAATCCATTTATCTGGCAGATTGCCGTGTTGAAATGCCAAATTTTGGTAAATTTCTTCAATCAAACAGGGTTTTGAAGATGCATTGACACTAGCAATTGATTAACAAATCAATAAACTTGAATAATTATTGATATAAATAAGCCTGGCAGCTCTGTTTTGTTAACCACACTAAGAAAATAAATATAAATTTTGAATTAATTCCAGCTCCAAAATCCATTTATCTGGCAGATTGCCGTGTTGAAATGCCAAATTTTGGTAAATTTCTTCAGTCAAACTTGGTTTTGAAGAAATATTGACAATAGCAATTGATTAACAAATCAATAAACTTGAATAATTATTGATATAAATAAGCTTGGCAGCACTGTTTTGTTAACCACACTAAGGAAATAAATATAAATTTAGAATTAATTCTTAAGAATTATGAATATTTCCAGCTCCAAAATCCATTTATCTGGCAGATTGCCGTGTTGAAATGCCAAATTTTGGTAAATTTCTTCAGTCAAACTTGGTTTTGAAGAAATATTGACAATAGCAATTGATTAACAAATCAATAAACTTGAATAATTATTGATATAAATAAGCTTGACAGCTCTGTTTTGTTAACCACACTAAGAAAATAAATATAAATTTAGAATTAATTCTTAAGAATTATGAATATTTCCAGCTCCAAAATCCATTTATCTGGCAGATTGCCGTGTTGAAATGCCAAATTTTGGTAAATTTCTTCAGTCAAACTTGGTTTTGAAGAAATATTGACAATAGCAATTGATTAACAAATCAATAAACTTGAATAATTATTGATATAAATAAGCCTGGCAGCTCTGTTTTGTTAACCACACTAAGAAAATAAATATAAATTTTGAATTAATTGCAGCTCCAAAATCCATTTATCTGTCAGATTGCCTAGTTGAAATGCCAAATTTTGGTAAATTTCTTCAGTCAAACAGGGTTTTGAAGAAAAATTGACACTAGCAATTAATTAACAAATCAATAAACTTGAATAATTATTGATATAAATAAGCTTGGAAGCTCTGTTTTGTTAACCACACTAAGAAATAAAATATAAATTTAGAATTAATTCTTAAGAATTATGAATATTTCCAGCTCCAAAATCCATTTATCTGGCAGATTGCCGTGTTGAAATGCCAAATTTTGGTAAATTTCTTCAGTCAAACAGGGATTTGAAGATACATTGACACTAGCAATTGATTAACAAATCAATAAACTTGAATAATTATTGATATAAATAAGCCTGGCAGCTCTGTTTTGTTAACCACACTAAGAAAATAAATATAAATTTTGAATTAATTCCAGCTCCAAAATCCATTTATCTGGCAGATTGCCGTGTTGAAATGCCAAATTTTGGTAAATTTCTTCAATCAAACAGGGTTTTGAAGATGCATTGACACTAGCAATTGATTAACAAATCAATAAACTTGATTAATTATTGATATAAATAAGTCTGGCAGCTCTGTTTTGTTAACCACACTAAGAAAATAAATATAAATTTTGAATTAATTCCAGCTATAAAATCCATTTATCTGTCAGATTGCCGTGTTGAAATGCCAAATTTTGGTAAATTTCTTCAGTCAAACTTGGTTTTGAAGACATATTGACACTAGCAATTGATTAACAAATCAATAAACTTGAATAATTATTGATATAAATAAGCTTGGCAGCTCTGTTTTGTTAACCACACTAAGAAAATTAATATAAATTTTGAATTAATTCTTAAGAATTATGAATATTTCCAGCTCCAAAATCCATTTATCTGGCAGATTGCCGTGTTGAAATGCCAAATTTTGGTAAATTTCTTCAGTCAAACAGGGATTTGAAGATACATTGACACTAGCAATTGATTAACAAATCAATAAACTTGAATAATTATTGATATAAATAAGCCTGGCAGCTCTGTTTTGTTAACCACACAAAGAAAATAAATATAAATTTTGAATTAATTCCAGCTCCAAAATCCATTTATCTGGCAGATTGCCGTGTTGAAATGCCAAATTTTGGTAAATTTCTTCAGTCAAACAGGGTTTTGAAGATACATTGACACTAGCAATTGATTAACAAATCAATAAACTTGAATAATTATTGATATAAATAAGCTTGGAAGCTCTGTTTTGTTAACCACACTAAGAAATAAAATATAAATTTAGAATTAATTCTTAAGAATTATGAATATTTCCAGCTCCAAAATCCATTTATCTGGCAGATTGCCGTGTTGAAATGCCAAATTTTGGTAAATTTCTTCAGTCAAACAGGGTTTTGAAGAAATATTGACAATAGCAATTGATTAACAAATCAATAAACTTGAATAATTATTGATATAAATAAGCCTGGCAGCTCTGTTTTGTTAATCACACTAAGAAAATAAATGAAAATTTTGTATTAATTCCAGCTCCAAAATTCATTTATCAGGCAGATTGCCGTGTTGAAATGCCAAATTTTGCTAAATTTCTTCAGTCAAACAGGGTTTTGAAGATACATTGACACAAGCAATTGATTAACAAGTCAATAAACTTGAATAATTATTGATATAAATAAGCCTGGCAGCTCTGTTTTGTTAACCACACTAAGAAAATAAATATAAATTTTGAATTAATTCCAGCTCCAAAATCCATTTATCTGGCAGATTGCCGTGTTGAAATGCCAAATTTTGGTAAATTTCTTCAATCAAACAGGGTTTTGAAGATGCATTGACACTAGCAATTGATTAACAAATCAATAAACTTGAATAATTATTCATATAAATAAGCCTGGCAGCTCTGTTTTGTTAACCACACTAAGAAAATAAATATAAATTTTGAATTAATTCCAGCTCCAAAATCCATTTATCTGGCAGATTGCCGTGTTGAAATGCCAAATTTTGGTAAATTTCTTCAGTCAAACTTGGTTTTGAAGAAATATTGACAATAGCAATTGATTAACAAATCAATAAACTTGAATAATTATTGATATAAATAAGCTTGACAGCTCTGTTTTGTTAACCACACTAAGAAAATAAATATAAATTTAGAATTAATTCTTAAGAATTATGAATATTTCCAGCTCCAAAAACCATTTATCTGGCAGATTGCCGTGTTGAAATGCCAAATTTTGGTAAATTTCTTCAGTCAAACTTGGTTTTGAAGAAAAATTGACACTAGCAATTAATTAACAAATCAATAAACTTGAATAATTATTGATATAAATAAGCTTGGAAGCTCTGTTTTGTTAACCACACTAAGAAATAAAATATAAATTTAGAATTAATTCTTAAGAATTATGAATATTTCCAGCTCCAAAATCCATTTATCTGGCAGATTGCCGTGTTGAAATGCCAAATTTTGGTAAATTTCTTCAGTCAAACAGGGTTTTGAAGAAATATTGACAATAGCAATTGATTAACAAATCAATAAACTTGAATAATTATTGATATAAATAAGCCTGGCAGCTCTGTTTTGTTAATCACACTAAGAAAATAAATGAAAATTTTGTATTAATTCCAGCTCCAAAATTCATTTATCAGGCAGATTGCCGTGTTGAAATGCCAAATTTTGCTAAATTTCTTCAGTCAAACAGGGTTTTGAAGATACATTGACACAAGCAATTGATTAACAAGTCAATAAACTTGAATAATTATTGATATAAATAAGCCTGGCAGCTCTGTTTTGTTAACCACACTAAGAAAATAAATATAAATTTTGAATTAATTCCAGCTCCAAAATCCATTTATCTGGCAGATTGCCGTGTTGAAATGCCAAATTTTGGTAAATTTCTTCAATCAAACAGGGTTTTGAAGATGCATTGACACTAGCAATTGATTAACAAATCAATAAACTTGAATAATTATTCATATAAATAAGCCTGGCAGCTCTGTTTTGTTAACCACACTAAGAAAATAAATATAAATTTTGAATTAATTCCAGCTCCAAAATCCATTTATCTGGCAGATTGCCGTGTTGAAATGCCAAATTTTGGTAAATTTCTTCAGTCAAACTTGGTTTTGAAGAAATATTGACAATAGCAATTGATTAACAAATCAATAAACTTGAATAATTATTGATATAAATAAGCTTGGCAGCACTGTTTTGTTAACCACACTAAGAAAATAAATATCAATTTTGAATTAATTCCAGCTCCAAAATCCATTTATCTGGCAGATTGCCGTGTTGAAATGCCAAATTTTGGTAAATTTCTTCAGTCAAACAGGGTTTTGAAGATACATTGACACTAGCAATTGATTAACAAATCAATAAACTTGAATAATTATTGATATAAATAAGCCTGGCAGCTCTGTTTTGTTAACCACACTAAGAAAATAAATATAAATTTTGAATTAATTCCAGCTCCAAAATCCATTTATCTGGCAGATTGCCGTGTTGAAATGCCAAATTTTGGTAAATTTCTTCAATCAAACAGGGTTTTGAAGATGCATTGACACTAGCAATTGATTAACAAATCAATAAACTTGAATAATTATTGATATAAATAAGCCTGGCAGCTCTGTTTTGTTAACCACACTAAGAAAATAAATATAAATTTTGAATTAATTCCAGCTCCAAAATCCATTTATCTGGCAGATTGCCGTGTTGAAATGCCAAATTTTGGTAAATTTCTTCAGTCAAACTTGGTTTTGAAGAAATATTGACAATAGCAATTGATTAACAAATCAATAAACTTGAATAATTATTGATATAAATAAGCTTGGCAGCACTGTTTTGTTAACCACACTAAGGAAATAAATATAAATTTAGAATTAATTCTTAAGAATTATGAATATTTCCAGCTCCAAAATCCATTTATCTGGCAGATTGCCGTGTTGAAATGCCAAATTTTGGTAAATTTCTTCAGTCAAACTTGGTTTTGAAGAAATATTGACAATAGCAATTGATTAACAAATCAATAAACTTGAATAATTATTGATATAAATAAGCTTGACAGCTCTGTTTTGTTAACCACACTAAGAAAATAAATATAAATTTAGAATTAATTCTTAAGAATTATGAATATTTCCAGCTCCAAAATCCATTTATCTGGCAGATTGCCGTGTTGAAATGCCAAATTTTGGTAAATTTCTTCAGTCAAACTTGGTTTTGAAGAAATATTGACAATAGCAATTGATTAACAAATCAATAAACTTGAATAATTATTGATATAAATAAGCCTGGCAGCTCTGTTTTGTTAACCACACTAAGAAAATAAATATAAATTTTGAATTAATTGCAGCTCCAAAATCCATTTATCTGTCAGATTGCCTAGTTGAAATGCCAAATTTTGGTAAATTTCTTCAGTCAAACAGGGTTTTGAAGAAAAATTGACACTAGCAATTAATTAACAAATCAATAAACTTGAATAATTATTGATATAAATAAGCTTGGAAGCTCTGTTTTGTTAACCACACTAAGAAATAAAATATAAATTTAGAATTAATTCTTAAGAATTATGAATATTTCCAGCTCCAAAATCCATTTATCTGGCAGATTGCCGTGTTGAAATGCCAAATTTTGGTAAATTTCTTCAGTCAAACAGGGATTTGAAGATACATTGACACTAGCAATTGATTAACAAATCAATAAACTTGAATAATTATTGATATAAATAAGCCTGGCAGCTCTGTTTTGTTAACCACACTAAGAAAATAAATATAAATTTTGAATTAATTCCAGCTCCAAAATCCATTTATCTGGCAGATTGCCGTGTTGAAATGCCAAATTTTGGTAAATTTCTTCAATCAAACAGGGTTTTGAAGATGCATTGACACTAGCAATTGATTAACAAATCAATAAACTTGATTAATTATTGATATAAATAAGTCTGGCAGCTCTGTTTTGTTAACCACACTAAGAAAATAAATATAAATTTTGAATTAATTCCAGCTATAAAATCCATTTATCTGTCAGATTGCCGTGTTGAAATGCCAAATTTTGGTAAATTTCTTCAGTCAAACTTGGTTTTGAAGACATATTGACACTAGCAATTGATTAACAAATTAATAAACTTGAATAATTATTGATATAAATAAGCTTGGCAGCTCTGTTTTGTTAACCACACTAAGAAAATTAATATAAATTTTGAATTAATTCTTAAGAATTATGAATATTTCCAGCTCCAAAATCCATTTATCTGGCAGATTGCCGTGTTGAAATGCCAAATTTTGGTAAATTTCTTCAGTCAAACAGGGATTTGAAGATACATTGACACTAGCAATTGATTAACAAATCAATAAACTTGAATAATTATTGATATAAATAAGCCTGGCAGCTCTGTTTTGTTAACCACACAAAGAAAATAAATATAAATTTTGAATTAATTCCAGCTCCAAAATCCATTTATCTGGCAGATTGCCGTGTTGAAATGCCAAATTTTGGTAAATTTCTTCAGTCAAACAGGGTTTTGAAGATACATTGACACTAGCAATTGATTAACAAATCAATAAACTTGAATAATTATTGATATAAATAAGCCTGGCAGCTCTGTTTTGTTAACCACACTAAGAAAATAAATATAAATTTTGAATTAATTCCAGCTCCAAAATCCATTTATCTGGCAGATTGCCATGTTGAAAGGCCAAATTTTGGTAAATTTCTTCAGTCAAACAGGGTTTTGAAGATACATTGACACTAGCAATTGATTAACAAATCAATAAACTTGAATAATTATTGATATAACTAAGCCTGGCAGCTCTGTTTTGTTAACCACACTAAGAAAATAAATATAAATTTTGAATTAATTCCAGCTCCAAAATCCATTTATCTGTCAGATTGCCGTGTTGAAATGCCAAATTTTGGTAAATTTCTTCAGTCAAACTTGGTTTTGAAGACATATTGACACTAGCAATTGATTAACAAATCAATAAACTTGAATAATTATTGATATAAATAAGCTTGGCAGCTCTGTTTTGTTAACCACACTAAGAAAATTAATATAAATTTTGAATTAATTCTTAAGAATTATGAATATTTCCAGCTCCAAAATCCATTTATAAGGCAGATTGCCATGTTGAAATGCCAAATTTTGATAAATTTTCTTCAGTCAAACAGGGTTTTGAAGATACATTGACACTTGCAATTGATTAACAAATCAATAAACTTGATTAATTATTGATATAAATAAGCCTGGCAGCTCTGTTTTGTTAACTACACTAAGAAAATAAATATAAATTTTGAATTAATTCCAGCTCCAAAATCCATTTATCTGGCAGATTGCCGTGTTGAAATGCCAAATTTTGGTAAATTTCTTCAGTCAAACAGGGTTTTGAAGATACATTGACACTAGCAATTGATTAACAAATCAATAAACTTGAATAATTATTGATATAAATAAGCCTGGCAGCTCTGTTTTGTTAACCACACTAAGAAAATAAATATAAATTTTGAATTAATTCCAGCTCCAAAATCCATTTATCTGGCAGATTGCCGTGTTGAAATGCCAAATTTTGGTAAATTTCTTCAATCAAACAGGGTTTTGAAGATGCATTGACACTAGCAATTGATTAACAAATCAATAAACTTGAATAATTATTCATATAAATAAGCCTGGCAGCTCTGTTTTGTTAACCACACTAAGAAAATAAATATAAATTTTGAATTAATTCCAGCTCCAAAATCCATTTATCTGGCAGATTGCCGTGTTGAAATGCCAAATTTTGGTAAATTTCTTCAGTCAAACTTGGTTTTGAAGAAATATTGACAATAGCAATTGATTAACAAATCAATAAACTTGAATAATTATTGATATAAATAAGCTTGGCAGCACTGTTTTGTTAACCACACTAAGAAAATAAATATCAATTTTGAATTAATTCCAGCTCCAAAATCCATTTATCTGGCAGATTGCCGTGTTGAAATGCCAAATTTTGGTAAATTTCTTCAGTCAAACAGGGTTTTGAAGATACATTGACACTAGCAATTGATTAACAAATCAATAAACTTGAATAATTATTGATATAAATAAGCCTGGCAGCTCTGTTTTGTTAACCACACTAAGAAAATAAATATAAATTTTGAATTAATTCCAGCTCCAAAATCCATTTATCTGGCAGATTGCCGTGTTGAAATGCCAAATTTTGGTAAATTTCTTCAATCAAACAGGGTTTTGAAGATGCAATGACACTAGCAATTGATTAACAAATCAATAAACTTGAATAATTATTGATATAAATAAGCCTGGCAGCTCTGTTTTGTTAACCACACTAGGAAAATAAATATAAATTTTGAATTAATTCCAGCTCCAAAATCCATTTATCTGGCAGATTGCCGTGTTGAAATGCCAAATTTTGGTAAATTTCTTCAGTCAAACTTGGTTTTGAAGAAATATTGACAATAGCAATTGATTAACAAATCAATAAACTTGAATAATTATTGATATAAATAAGCTTGGCAGCACTGTTTTGTTAACCACACTAAGGAAATAAATATAAATTTAGAATTAATTCTTAAGAATTATGAATATTTCCAGCTCCAAAATCCATTTATCTGGCAGATTGCCGTGTTGAAATGCCAAATTTTGGTAAATTTCTTCAGTCAAACTTGGTTTTGAAGAAATATTGACAATAGCAATTGATTAACAAATCAATAAACTTGAATAATTATTGATATAAATAAGCTTGACAGCTCTGTTTTGTTAACCACACTAAGAAAATAAATATAAATTTAGAATTAATTCTTAAGAATTATGAATATTTCCAGCTCCAAAATCCATTTATCTGGCAGATTGCCGTGTTGAAATGCCAAATTTTGGTAAATTTCTTCAGTCAAACTTGGTTTTGAAGAAATATTGACAATAGCAATTGATTAACAAATCAATAAACTTGAATAATTATTGATATAAATAAGCCTGGCAGCTCTGTTTTGTTAACCACACTAAGAAAATAAATATAAATTATGAATTAATTGCAGCTCCAAAATCCATTTATCTGTCAGATTGCCTAGTTGAAATGCCAAATTTTGGTATATTTCTTCAGTCAAACAGGGTTTTGAAGAAAAATTGACACTAGCAATTAATTAACAAATCAATAAACTTGAATAATTATTGATATAAATAAGCTTGGAAGCTCTGTTTTGTTAACCACACTAAGAAATAAAATATAAATTTAGAATTAATTCTTAAGAATTATGAATATTTCCAGCTCCAAAATCCATTTATCTGGCAGATTGCCGTGTTGAAATGCCAAATTTTGGTAAATTTCTTCAGTCAAACAGGGATTTGAAGATACATTGACACTAGCAATTGATTAACAAATCAATAAACTTGAATAATTATTGATATAAATAAGCCTGGCAGCTCTGTTTTGTTAACCACACAAAGAAAATAAATATAAATTTTGAATTAATTCCAGCTCCAAAATCCATTTATCTGGCAGATTGCCGTGTTGAAATGCCAAATTTTGGTAAATTTCTTCAGTCAAACAGGGTTTTGAAGATACATTGACACTAGCAATTGATTAACAAATCAATAAACTTGAATAATTATTGATATAAATAAGCCTGGCAGCTCTGTTTTGTTAACCACACTAAGAAAATAAATATAAATTTTGAATTAATTCCAGCTCCAAAATCCATTTATCTGGCAGATTGCCATGTTGAAAGGCCAAATTTTGGTAAATTTCTTCAGTCAAACAGGGTTTTGAAGATACATTGACACTAGCAATTGATTAACAAATCAATAAACTTGAATAATTATTGATATAACTAAGCCTGGCAGCTCTGTTTTGTTAACCACACTAAGAAAATAAATATAAATTTTGAATTAATTCCAGCTCCAAAATCCATTTATCTGTCAGATTGCCGTGTTGAAATGCCAAATTTTGGTAAATTTCTTCAGTCAAACTTGGTTTTGAAGACATATTGACACTAGCAATTGATTAACAAATCAATAAACTTGAATAATTATTGATATAAATAAGCTTGGCAGCTCTGTTTTGTTAACCACACTAAGAAAATTAATATAAATTTTGAATTAATTCTTAAGAATTATGAATATTTCCAGCTCCAAAATCCATTTATAAGGCAGATTGCCATGTTGAAATGCCAAATTTTGATAAATTTTCTTCAGTCAAACAGGGTTTTGAAGATACATTGACACTTGCAATTGATTAACAAATCAATAAACTTGATTAATTATTGATATAAATAAGCCTGGCAGCTCTGTTTTGTTAACTACACTAAGAAAATAAATATAAATTTTGAATTAATTCCAGCTCCAAAATCCATTTATCTGGCAGATTGCCGTGTTGAAATGCCAAATTTTGGTAAATTTCTTCAGTCAAACAGGGTTTTGAAGATACATTGACACTAGCAATTGATTAACAAATCAATAAACTTGAATAATTATTGATATAAATAAGCCTGGCAGCTCTGTTTTGTTAACCACACTAAGAAAATAAATATAAATTTTGAATTAATTCCAGCTCCAAAATCCATTTATCTGGCAGATTGCCGTGTTGAAATGCCAAATTTTGGTAAATTTCTTCAATCAAACAGGGTTTTGAAGATGCATTGACACTAGCAATTGATTAACAAATCAATAAACTTGAATAATTATTCATATAAATAAGCCTGGCAGCTCTGTTTTGTTAACCACACTAAGAAAATAAATATAAATTTTGAATTAATTCCAGCTCCAAAATCCATTTATCTGGCAGATTGCCGTGTTGAAATGCCAAATTTTGGTAAATTTCTTCAGTCAAACTTGGTTTTGAAGAAATATTGACAATAGCAATTGATTAACAAATCAATAAACTTGAATAATTATTGATATAAATAAGCTTGGCAGCACTGTTTTGTTAACCACACTAAGAAAATAAATATCAATTTTGAATTAATTCCAGCTCCAAAATCCATTTATCTGGCAGATTGCCGTGTTGAAATGCCAAATTTTGGTAAATTTCTTCAGTCAAACAGGGTTTTGAAGATACATTGACACTAGCAATTGATTAACAAATCAATAAACTTGAATAATTATTGATATAAATAAGCCTGGCAGCTCTGTTTTGTTAACCACACTAAGAAAATAAATATAAATTTTGAATTAATTCCAGCTCCAAAATCCATTTATCTGGCAGATTGCCGTGTTGAAATGCCAAATTTTGGTAAATTTCTTCAATCAAACAGGGTTTTGAAGATGCAATGACACTAGCAATTGATTAACAAATCAATAAACTTGAATAATTATTGATATAAATAAGCCTGGCAGCTCTGTTTTGTTAACCACACTAGGAAAATAAATATAAATTTTGAATTAATTCCAGCTCCAAAATCCATTTATCTGGCAGATTGCCGTGTTGAAATGCCAAATTTTGGTAAATTTCTTCAGTCAAACTTGGTTTTGAAGAAATATTGACAATAGCAATTGATTAACAAATCAATAAACTTGAATAATTATTGATATAAATAAGCTTGGCAGCACTGTTTTGTTAACCACACTAAGGAAATAAATATAAATTTAGAATTAATTCTTAAGAATTATGAATATTTCCAGCTCCAAAATCCATTTATCTGGCAGATTGCCGTGTTGAAATGCCAAATTTTGGTAAATTTCTTCAGTCAAACTTGGTTTTGAAGAAATATTGACAATAGCAATTGATTAACAAATCAATAAACTTGAATAATTATTGATATAAATAAGCTTGACAGCTCTGTTTTGTTAACCACACTAAGAAAATAAATATAAATTTAGAATTAATTCTTAAGAATTATGAATATTTCCAGCTCCAAAATCCATTTATCTGGCAGATTGCCGTGTTGAAATGCCAAATTTTGGTAAATTTCTTCAGTCAAACTTGGTTTTGAAGAAATATTGACAATAGCAATTGATTAACAAATCAATAAACTTGAATAATTATTGATATAAATAAGCCTGGCAGCTCTGTTTTGTTAACCACACTAAGAAAATAAATATAAATTATGAATTAATTGCAGCTCCAAAATCCATTTATCTGTCAGATTGCCTAGTTGAAATGCCAAATTTTGGTATATTTCTTCAGTCAAACAGGGTTTTGAAGAAAAATTGACACTAGCAATTAATTAACAAATCAATAAACTTGAATAATTATTGATATAAATAAGCTTGGAAGCTCTGTTTTGTTAACCACACTAAGAAATAAAATATAAATTTAGAATTAATTCTTAAGAATTATGAATATTTCCAGCTCCAAAATCCATTTATCTGGCAGATTGCCGTGTTGAAATGCCAAATTTTGGTAAATTTCTTCAGTCAAACAGGGATTTGAAGATACATTGACACTAGCAATTGATTAACAAATCAATAAACTTGAATAATTATTGATATAAATAAGCCTGGCAGCTCTGTTTTGTTAACCACACTAAGAAAATAAATATAAATTTTGAATTAATTCCAGCTCCAAAATCCATTTATCTGGCAGATTGCCGTGTTGAAATGCCAAATTTTGGTAAATTTCTTCAGTCAAACTTGGTTTTGAAGACATATTGACACTAGCAATTGATTAACAAATCAATAAACTTGAATAATTATTGATATAAATAAGCTTGGCAGCTCTGTTTTGTTAACCACACTAAGAAAATAAATATAAATTTTGAATTAATTCTTAAGAATTATGAATATCTCCAGCTCCAAAATCCATTTATCAGGCAGATTGCCGTGTTGAAATGCCAAATTTTGATAAATTTTCTTCAGTCAAACAGGGTTTTGAAGATACATTGACACTTGCAATTGATTAACAAATCAATAAACTTGAATAATTATTGATATAAATAAGCTTGACAGCTCTGTTTTGTTAACCACACAAAGAAAATAAATATAAATTTAGAATTAATTCTTAAGAATTATGAATATTTCCAGCTCCAAAATCCATTTATCTGCAGATTGCCGTGTTGAAATGCCAAATTTTGGTAAATTTCTTCAGTCAAACTTGGTTTTGAAGAAATATTGACAATAGCAATTGATTAACAAATCAATAAACTTGAATAATTATTGATATAAATAAGCCTGGCAGCTCTGTTTTGTTAATCACACTAAGAAAATAAATGAAAATTTTGTATTAATTCCAGCTCCAAAATTCATTTATCAGGCAGTTTGAGGTGTTGAAATGCCAAATTTTGCTAAATTTCTTCAGTCAAACAGGGTTTTGAAGATACATTGACACTAGCAATTGATTAACAAATCAATAAACTTGAATAATTATTGATATAAATAAGCCTGGCAGCTCTGTTTTGTTAACCACACTAAGAAAATAAATATAAATTTTGAATTAATTCCAGCTCCAAAATCCATTTATCTGGCAGATTGCCGTGTTGAAATGCCAAATTTTGGTAAATTTCTTCAATCAAACAGGGTTTTGAAGATGCATTGACACTAGCAATTGATTAACAAATCAATAAACTTGAATAATTATTCATATAAATAAGCCTGGCAGCTCTGTTTTGTTAACCACACTAAGAAAATAAATATAAATTTTGAATTAATTCCAGCTCCAAAATCCATTTATCTGGCAGATTGCCGTGTTGAAATGCCAAATTTTGGTAAATTTCTTCAGTCAAACTTGGTTTTGAAGAAATATTGACAATAGCAATTGATTAACAAATCAATAAACTTGAATAATTATTGATATAAATAAGCTTGGCAGCACTGTTTTGTTAACCACACTAAGAAAATAAATATCAATTTTGAATTAATTCCAGCTCCAAAATCCATTTATCTGGCAGATTGCCGTGTTGAAATGCCAAATTTTGGTAAATTTCTTCAGTCAAACAGGGTTTTGAAGATACATGGACACTAGCAATTGATTAACAAATCAATAAACTTGAATAATTATTGATATAAATAAGCCTGGCAGCTCTGTTTTGTTAACCACACTAAGAAAATAAATATAAATTTTGAATTAATTCCAGCTCCAAAATCCATTTATCTGGCAGATTGCCGTGTTGAAATGCCAAATTTTGGTAAATTTCTTCAATCAAACAGGGTTTTGAAGATGCATTGACACTAGCAATTGATTAGCAAATCAATAAACTTGAATAATTATTGATATAAATAAGCCTGGCAGCTCTGTTTTGTTAACCACACTAGGAAAATAAATATAAATTTTGAATTAATTCCAGCTCCAAAATCCATTTATCTGTCAGATTGCCGTGTTGAAATGCCAAATTTTGGTAAATTTCTTCAGTCAAACTTGGTTTTGAAGACATATTGACACTAGCAATTGATTAACAAATCAATAAACTTGAATAATTATTGATATAAATAAGCTTGGCAGCTCTGTTTTGTTAACCACACTAAGAAAATTAATATAAATTTTGAATTAATTCTTAAGAATTATGAATATTTCCAGCTCCAAAATCCATTTATAAGGCAGATTGCCGTGTTGAAATGCCAAATTTTGATAAATTTTCTTCAGTCAAACAGGGTTTTGAAGATACATTGACACTTGCAATTGATTAACAAATCAATAAACTTGATTAATTATTGATATAAATAAGCCTGGCAGCTCTGTTTTGTTAACTACACTAAGAAAATAAATATAAATTTTGAATTAATTCCAGCTCCAAAATCCATTTATCTGGCAGATTGCCGTGTTGAAATGCCAAATTTTGGTAAATTTCTTCAGTCAAACTTGGTTTTGAAGAAATATTGACAATAGCAATTGATTAACAAATCAATAAACTTGAATAATTATTGATATAAATAAGCCTGGCAGCTCTGTTTTGTTAACCACACTAAGAAAATAAATATAAATTTTGAATTAATTCCAGCTCCAAAATCCATTTATCTGGCAGATTGCCGTGTTGAAATGCCAAATTTTGGTAAATTTCTTCAGTCAAACAGGGTTTTGAAGATACATTGACACTAGCAATTGATTAACAAATCAATAAACTTGAATAATTATTGATATAAATAAGCCTGGCAGCTCTGTTTTGTTAACCACACTAAGAAAATAAATATAAATTTTGAATTAATTCCAGCTCCAAAATCCATTTATCTGGCAGATTGCCGTGTTGAAATGCCAAATTTTGGTAAATTTCTTCAATCAAACAGGGTTTTGAAGATGCATTGACACTAGCAATTGATTAACAAATCAATAAACTTGAATAATTATTCATATAAATAAGCCTGGCAGCTCTGTTTTGTTAACCACACTAAGAAAATAAATATAAATTTTGAATTAATTCCAGCTCCAAAATCCATTTATCTGGCAGATTGCCGTGTTGAAATGCCAAATTTTGGTAAATTTCTTCAGTCAAACTTGGTTTTGAAGAAATATTGACAATAGCAATTGATTAACAAATCAATAAACTTGAATAATTATTGATATAAATAAGCTTGGCAGCACTGTTTTGTTAACCACACTAAGAAAATAAATATCAATTTTGAATTAATTCCAGCTCCAAAATCCATTTATCTGGCAGATTGCCGTGTTGAAATGCCAAATTTTGGTAAATTTCTTCAGTCAAACAGGGTTTTGAAGATACATTGACACTAGCAATTGATTAACAAATCAATAAACTTGAATAATTATTGATATAAATAAGCCTGGCAGCTCTGTTTTGTTAACCACACTAAGAAAATAAATATAAATTTTGAATTAATTCCAGCTCCAAAATCCATTTATCTGGCAGATTGCCGTGTTGAAATGCCAAATTTTGGTAAATTTCTTCAATCAAACAGGGTTTTGAAGATGCAATGACACTAGCAATTGATTAACAAATCAATAAACTTGAATAATTATTGATATAAATAAGCCTGGCAGCTCTGTTTTGTTAACCACACTAGGAAAATAAATATAAATTTTGAATTAATTCCAGCTCCAAAATCCATTTATCTGGCAGATTGCCGTGTTGAAATGCCAAATTTTGGTAAATTTCTTCAGTCAAACTTGGTTTTGAAGAAATATTGACAATAGCAATTGATTAACAAATCAATAAACTTGAATAATTATTGATATAAATAAGCTTGGCAGCACTGTTTTGTTAACCACACTAAGGAAATAAATATAAATTTAGAATTAATTCTTAAGAATTATGAATATTTCCAGCTCCAAAATCCATTTATCTGGCAGATTGCCGTGTTGAAATGCCAAATTTTGGTAAATTTCTTCAGTCAAACTTGGTTTTGAAGAAATATTGACAATAGCAATTGATTAACAAATCAATAAACTTGAATAATTATTGATATAAATAAGCTTGACAGCTCTGTTTTGTTAACCACACTAAGAAAATAAATATAAATTTAGAATTAATTCTTAAGAATTATGAATATTTCCAGCTCCAAAATCCATTTATCTGGCAGATTGCCGTGTTGAAATGCCAAATTTTGGTAAATTTCTTCAGTCAAACTTGGTTTTGAAGAAATATTGACAATAGCAATTGATTAACAAATCAATAAACTTGAATAATTATTGATATAAATAAGCCTGGCAGCTCTGTTTTGTTAACCACACTAAGAAAATAAATATAAATTATGAATTAATTGCAGCTCCAAAATCCATTTATCTGTCAGATTGCCTAGTTGAAATGCCAAATTTTGGTATATTTCTTCAGTCAAACAGGGTTTTGAAGAAAAATTGACACTAGCAATTAATTAACAAATCAATAAACTTGAATAATTATTGATATAAATAAGCTTGGAAGCTCTGTTTTGTTAACCACACTAAGAAATAAAATATAAATTTAGAATTAATTCTTAAGAATTATGAATATTTCCAGCTCCAAAATCCATTTATCTGGCAGATTGCCGTGTTGAAATGCCAAATTTTGGTAAATTTCTTCAGTCAAACAGGGATTTGAAGATACATTGACACTAGCAATTGATTAACAAATCAATAAACTTGAATAATTATTGATATAAATAAGCCTGGCAGCTCTGTTTTGTTAACCACACTAAGAAAATAAATATAAATTTTGAATTAATTCCAGCTCCAAAATCCATTTATCTGGCAGATTGCCGTGTTGAAATGCCAAATTTTGGTAAATTTCTTCAGTCAAACTTGGTTTTGAAGACATATTGACACTAGCAATTGATTGACAAATCAATAAACTTGAATAATTATTGATATAAATAAGCTTGGCAGCTCTGTTTTGTTAACCACACTAAGAAAATAAATATAAATTTTGAATTAATTCTTAAGAATTATGAATATCTCCAGCTCCAAAATCCATTTATCAGGCAGATTGCCGTGTTGAAATGCCAAATTTTGATAAATTTTCTTCAGTCAAACAGGGTTTTGAAGATACATTGACACTTGCAATTGATTAACAAATCAATAAACTTGAATAATTATTGATATAAATAAGCTTGACAGCTCTGTTTTGTTAACCACACAAAGAAAATAAATATAAATTTAGAATTAATTCTTAAGAATTATGAATATTTCCAGCTCCAAAATCCATTTATCTGCAGATTGCCGTGTTGAAATGCCAAATTTTGGTAAATTTCTTCAGTCAAACTTGGTTTTGAAGAAATATTGACAATAGCAATTGATTAACAAATCAATAAACTTGAATAATTATTGATATAAATAAGCCTGGCAGCTCTGTTTTGTTAATCACACTAAGAAAATAAATGAAAATTTTGTATTAATTCCAGCTCCAAAATTCATTTATCAGGCAGTTTGCCGTGTTGAAATGCCAAATTTTGCTAAATTTCTTCAGTCAAACAGGGTTTTGAAGATACATTGACACTAGCAATTGATTAACAAATCAATAAACTTGAATAATTATTGATATAAATAAGCCTGGCAGCTCTGTTTTGTTAACCACACTAAGAAAATAAATATAAATTTTGAATTAATTCCAGCTCCAAAATCCATTTATCTGGCAGATTGCCGTGTTGAAATGCCAAATTTTGGTAAATTTCTTCAATCAAACAGGGTTTTGAAGATGCATTGACACTAGCAATTGATTAACAAATCAATAAACTTGAATAATTATTCATATAAATAAGCCTGGCAGCTCTGTTTTGTTAACCACACTAAGAAAATAAATATAAATTTTGAATTAATTCCAGCTCCAAAATCCATTTATCTGGCAGATTGCCGTGTTGAAATGCCAAATTTTGGTAAATTTCTTCAGTCAAACTTGGTTTTGAAGAAATATTGACAATAGCAATTGATTAACAAATCAATAAACTTGAATAATTATTGATATAAATAAGCTTGGCAGCACTGTTTTGTTAACCACACTAAGAAAATAAATATCAATTTTGAATTAATTCCAGCTCCAAAATCCATTTATCTGGCAGATTGCCGTGTTGAAATGCCAAATTTTGGTAAATTTCTTCAGTCAAACAGGGTTTTGAAGATACATTGACACTAGCAATTGATTAACAAATCAATAAACTTGAATAATTATTGATATAAATAAGCCTGGCAGCTCTGTTTTGTTAACCACACTAAGAAAATAAATATAAATTTTGAATTAATTCCAGCTCCAAAATCCATTTATCTGGCAGATTGCCGTGTTGAAATGCCAAATTTTGGTAAATTTCTTCAATCAAACAGGGTTTTGAAGATGCATTGACACTAGTAATTGATTAACAAATCAATAAACTTGAATAATTATTGATATAAATAAGCCTGGCAGCTCTGTTTTGTTAACCACACTAGGAAAATAAATATAAATTTTGAATTAATTCCAGCTCCAAAATCCATTTATCTGGCAGATTGCCGTGTTGAAATGCCAAATTTTGGTAAATTTCTTCAGTCAAACTTGGTTTTGAAGAAATATTGACAATAGCAATTGATTAACAAATCAATAAACTTGAATAATTATTGATATAAATAAGCTTGGCAGCACTGTTTTGTTAACCACACTAAGGAAATAAATATAAATTTAGAATTAATTCTTAAGAATTATGAATATTTCCAGCTCCAAAATCCATTTATCTGGCAGATTGCCGTGTTGAAATGCCAAATTTTGGTAAATTTCTTCAGTCAAACTTGGTTTTGAAGAAATATTGACAATAGCAATTGATTAACAAATCAATAAACTTGAATAATTATTGATATAAATAAGCTTGACAGCTCTGTTTTGTTAACCACACTAAGAAAATAAATATAAATTTAGAATTAATTCTTAAGAATTATGAATATTTCCAGCTCCAAAATCCATTTATCTGGCAGATTGCCGTGTTGAAATGCCAAATTTTGGTAAATTTCTTCAGTCAAACTTGGTTTTGAAGAAATATTGACAATAGCAATTGATTAACAAATCAATAAACTTGAATAATTATTGATATAAATAAGCCTGGCAGCTCTGTTTTGTTAACCACACTAAGAAAATAAATATAAATTATGAATTAATTGCAGCTCCAAAATCCATTTATCTGTCAGATTGCCTAGTTGAAATGCCAAATTTTGGTAAATTTCTTCAGTCAAACAGGGTTTTGAAGAAAAATTGACACTAGCAATTAATTAACAAATCAATAAACTTGAATAATTATTGATATAAATAAGCTTGGAAGCTCTGTTTTGTTAACCACACTAAGAAATAAAATATAAATTTAGAATTAATTCTTAAGAATTATGAATATTTCCAGCTCCAAAATCCATTTATCTGGCAGATTGCCGTGTTGAAATGCCAAATTTTGGTAAATTTCTTCAGTCAAACAGGGATTTGAAGATACATTGACACTAGCAATTGATTAACAAATCAATAAACTTGAATAATTATTGATATAGATAAGCCTGGCAGCTCTGTTTTGTTAACCACACTAAGAAAATAAATATAAATTTTGAATTAATTCCAGCTCCAAAATCCATTTATCTGGCAGATTGCCGTGTTGAAATGCCAAATTTTGGTAAATTTCTTCAATCAAACAGGGTTTTGAAGATGCATTGACACTAGCAATTGATTAACAAATCAATAAACTTGAATAATTATTCATATAAATAAGCCTGGCAGCTCTGTTTTGTTTACCACACTAAGAAAATAAATATAAATTTTGAATTATTTCTTAAGAATTATGAATATTTCCAGCTCCAAAATCCATTTATCAGGCAGATTGCCGTGTTGAAATGCCAAATTTTGATAAATTTTCTTCAGTCAAACAGGGTTTTGAAGATACATTGACACTTGCAATTGATTAACAAATCAATAAACTTGAATAATTATTGATATAAATAAGCTTGACAGCTCTGTTTTGTTAACCACACTAAGAAAATAAATAAAAATTTAGAATTAATTCTTAAGAATTATGAATATTTCCAGCTCCAAAATCCATTTATCTGGCCGATTGCCGTGTTGAAATGCCAAATTTTGGTAAATTTCTTCAGTCAAACTTGGTTTTGAAGAAATATTGACAATAGCAATTGATTAACAAATCAATAAACTTGAATAATTATTGATATAAATAAGCCTGGCAGCTCTGTTTTGTTATCCACACTAAGAAAATAAATATAAATTTTGAATTAATTCCAGCTCCAAAATCCATTTATCTGGCAGATTGCCGTGTTGAAATGCCAAATTTTGGTAAATTTCTTCAATCAAACAGGGTTTTGAAGATGCATTGACACTTGCAATTGATTAACAAATCAATAAACTTGAATAATTATTGATATAACTAAGCCTGGCAGCTCTGTTTTGTTAACCACACTAAGAAAATAAATATAAATTTTGAATTAATTCCAGCTCCAAAATCCATTTATCTGGCAGATTGCCGTGTTGAAATGCCAAATTTTGGTAAATTTCTTCAATCAAACAGGGTTTTGAAGATGCATTGACACTTGCAATTGATTAACAAATCAATAAACTTGAATAATTATTGATATAACTAAGCCTGGCAGCTCTGTTTTGTTAACCACACTAAGAAAATAAATATAAATTTTGAATTAATTCCAGCTCCAAAATCCATTTATCTGTCAGATTGCCGTGTTGAAATGCCAAATTTTGGTAAATTTCTTCAGTCAAACAGGGCTTTGAAGAAACATTGACACAAGCAATTGATTAACAAATCAATAAACTTGAATAATTATTGATATAAATAAACCTGGCAGCTCTGTTTTGTTAACCACACACTAAGAAAATAAATATAAATTTTGAATTAATTCCAGCTCCGAAATCCTTTATCTGGCAGATTGCCGTGTTGAAATTCCAAATTTTGGTAAATTTCTTCAGTCAAACAGGGTTTTGAAGATACATTGACACTAGCAATTGATTAACAAATCAATAAACTTGAATAATTATTGATATAAATAAGCCTGGCAGCTCTGTTTTGTTAACCACACTAAGAAAATAAATATAAATTTTGAATTAATTCCAGCTCCAAAATCCATTTATCTGGCAGATTGCCGTGTTGAAATGCCAAATTTTGGTAAATTTCTTCAATCAAACAGGGTTTTGAAGATGCATTGACACTAGCAATTGATTAACAAATCAATAAACTTGAATAATTATTCATATAAATAAGCCTGGCAGCTCTGTTTTTTTAACCAAACTAAGAAAATAAATATAAATTTTGAATTAATTCCAGCTCCAAAATCCATTTATCTGGCAGATTGCCGTGTTGAAATGCCAAATTTTGGTAAATTTCTTCAGTCAAACTTGGTTTTGAAGAAATATTGACAATAGCAATTGATTAACAAATCAATAAACTTAAATAATTATTGATATAAATAAGCTTGGCAGCACTGTTTTGTTAACCACACTAAGAAAATAAATATCAATTTTGAATTAATTCCAGCTCCAAAATCCATTTATCTGGCAGATTGCCGTGTTGAAATGCCAAATTTTGGTAAATTTCTTCAGTCAAACAGGGTTTTGAAGATACATTGACACTAGCAATTGATTAACAAATCAATAAACTTGAATAATTATTGATATAAATAAGCCTGGCAGCTCTGTTTTGTTAACCACACTAAGAAAATAAATATAAATTTTGAATTAATTCCAGCTCCAAAATCCATTTATCTGGCAGATTGCCGTGTTGAAATGCCAAATTTTGGTAAATTTCTTCAATCAAACAGGGTTTTGAAGATGCATTGACACTAGCAATTGATTAACAAATCAATAAACTTGAATAATTATTGATATAAATAAGCCTGGCAGCTCTGTTTTGTTAACCACACTAAGAAAATAAATATAAATTTTGAATTAATTCCAGCTCCAAAATCCATTTATCTGGCAGATTGCCGTGTTGAAATGCCAAATTTTGGTAAATTTCTTCAGTCAAACTTGGTTTTGAAGAAATATTGACAATAGCAATTGATTAACAAATCAATAAACTTGAATAATTATTGATATAAATAAGCTTGGCAGCACTGTTTTGTTAACCACACTAAGGAAATAAATATAAATTTAGAATTAATTCTTAAGAATTATGAATATTTCCAGCTCCAAAATCCATTTATCTGGCAGATTGCCGTGTTGAAATGCCAAATTTTGGTAAATTTCTTCAGTCAAACTTGGTTTTGAAGAAATATTGACAATAGCAATTGATTAACAAATCAATAAACTTGAATAATTATTGATATAAATAAGCTTGACAGCTCTGTTTTGTTAACCACACTAAGAAAATAAATATAAATTTAGAATTAATTCTTAAGAATTATGAATATTTCCAGCTCCAAAATCCATTTATCTGGCAGATTGCCGTGTTGAAATGCCAAATTTTGGTAAATTTCTTCAGTCAAACTTGGTTTTGAAGAAATATTGACAATAGCAATTGATTAACAAATCAATAAACTTGAATAATTATTGATATAAATAAGCCTGGCAGCTCTGTTTTGTTAACCACACTAAGAAAATAAATATAAATTTTGAATTAATTGCAGCTCCAAAATCCATTTATCCGTCAGATTGCCTAGTTGAAATGCCAAATTTTGGTAAATTTCTTCAGTCAAACAGGGTTTTGAAGAAAAATTGACACTAGCAATTAATTAACAAATCAATAAACTTGAATAATTATTGATATAAATAAGCTTGGAAGCTCTGTTTTGTTAACCACACTAAGAAATAAAATATAAATTTAGAATTAATTCTTAAGAATTATGAATATTTCCAGCTCCAAAATCCATTTATCTGGCAGATTGCCGTGTTGAAATGCCAAATTTGGGTAAATTTCTTCAGTCAAACAGGGATTTGAAGATACATTGACACTAGCAATTGATTAACAAATCAATAAACTTGAATAATTATTGATATAAATAAGCCTGGCAGCTCTGTTTTGTTAACCACACTAAGAAAATAAATATAAATTTTGAATTAATTCCAGCTCCAAAATCCATTTATCTGGCAGATTGCCGTGTTGAAATGCCAAATTTTGGTAAATTTCTTTAATCAAACAGGGTTTTGAAGATGCATTGACACTAGCAATTGATTAACAAATCAATAAACTTGAATAATTATTCATATAAATAAGCCTGGCAGCTCTGTTTTGTTAACCACACTAAGAAAATAAATATAAATTTTGAATTAATTCCAGCTCCAAAATCCATTTATCTGGCAGATTGCCGTGTTGAAATGCCAAATTTTGCTAAATTTCTTCAATCAAACAGGGTTTTGAAGATGCATTGACACTAGCAATTGATTAACAAATCAATAAACTTGAATAATTATTCATATAAATAAGCCTGGCAGCTCTGTTTTGTTAACCACACTAAGAAAATAAATATAAATTTTGAATTAATTCTTAAGAATTATGAATATTTCCAGCTCCAAAATCCATTTATCAGGCAGATTGCCGTGTTGAAATGCCAAATTTTGATAAATTTTCTTCAGTCAAACATGGTTTTGAAGATACATTGACACTTGCAATTGATTAACAAATCAATAAACTTGAATAATTATTGATATAAATAAGCTTGACAGCTCTGTTTTGTTAACCACACTAAGAAAATAAATAAAAATTTAGAATTAATTCTTAAGAATTATGAATATTTCCAGCTCCAAAATCCATTTATCTGGCAGATTGCCGTGTTGAAATGCCAAATTTTGGTAAATTTCTTCAGTCAAACTTGGTTTTGAAGAAATATTGACAATAGCAATTGATTAACAAATCAATAAACTTGAATAATTATTGATATAAATAAGCCTGGCAGCTCTGTTTTGTTATCCACACTAAGAAAATAAATATAAATTTTGAATTAATTCCAGCTCCAAAATCCATTTAGCTGGCAGATTGCCGTGTTGAAATGCCAAATTTTGGTAAATTTCTTCAATCAAACAGGGTTTTGAAGATGCATTGACACTTGCAATTGATTAACAAATCAATAAACTTGAATAATTATTGATATAACTAAGCCTGGCAGCTCTGTTTTGTTAACCACACTAAGAAAATAAATATAAATTTTGAATTAATTCCAGCTCCAAAATCCATTTATCTGTCAGATTGCCGTGTTGAAATGCCAAATTTTGGTAAATTTCTTCAGTCAAACAGGGCTTTGAAGAAACATTGACACAAGCAATTGATTAACAAATCAATAAACTTGAATAATTATTGATATAAATAAACCTGGCAGCTCTGTTTTGTTAACCACACACTAAGAAAATAAATATAAATTTTGAATTAATTCCAGCTCCGAAATCCTTTATCTGGCAGATTGCCGTGTTGAAATTCCAAATTTTGGTAAATTTCTTCAGTCAAACAGGGTTTTGAAGATACATTGACAATAGCAATTGATTAACAAATCAATAAACTTGAATAATTATTGATATAAATAAACCTGGCAGCTCTGTTTTGTTAACCACACACTAAGAAAATAAATATAAATTTTGAATTAATTCCAGCTCCGAAATCCTTTATCTGGCAGATTGCCGTGTTGAAATTCCAAATTTTGGTAAATTTCTTCAGTCAAACTTGGTTTTGAAGAAATATTGAAAATAGCAATTAATTAACAAATCAATAAACTTGAATAATTATTGATATAAATAAGCCTGGCAGCTCTGTTTTGTTAACCACACTAAGAAAATAAATATAAATTTTGAATTAATTGCAGCTCCAAAATCCATTTATCTGTCAGATTGCCTAGTTGAAATGCCAAATTTTGGTAAATTTCTTCAGTCAAACAGGGTTTTGAAGAAAAATTGACACTAGCAATTAATTAACAAATCAATAAACTTGAATAATTATTGATATAAATAAGCTTGGAAGCTCTGTTTTGTTAACCACACTAAGAAATAAAATATAAATTTAGAATTAATTCTTAAGAATTATGAATATTTCCAGCTCCAAAATCCATTTATCTGGCAGATTGCCGTGTTGAAATGCCAAATTTTGGTAAATTTCTTCAGTCAAACTTGGTTTTGAAGAAATATTGACAATAGCAATTGATTAACAAATCAATAAACTTGAATAATTATTCATATAAATAAGCCTGGCAGCTCTGTTTTGTTAACCACACTAAGAAAATAAATATAAATTTTGAATTAATTCCAGCTCCAAAATCCATTTATCTGGCAGATTGCCGTGTTGAAATTCCAAATTTTGGTAAATTTCTTCAGTCAAACTTGGTTTTGAAGAAATATTGACAATAGCAATTGATTAACAAATCAATAAACTTGAATAATTATTGATATAAATAAGCCTGGCAGCTCTGTTTTGTTAACCACACTAAGAAAATAAATATAAATTTTGAATTAATTGCAGCTCCAAAATCCATTTATCTGTCAGATTGCCTAGTTGAAATTCCAAATTTTGGTAAATTTCTTCAGTCAAACAGGGTTTTGAAGAAAAATTGACACTAGCAATTAATTAACAAATCAATAAACTTGAATAATTATTGATATAAATAAGCTTGGAAGCTCTGTTTTGTTAACCACACTAAGAAATAAAATATAAATTTAGAATTAATTCTTAAGAATTATGAATATTTCCAGCTCCAAAATCCATTTATCTGGCAGATTGCCGTGTTGAAATGCCAAATTTTGGTAAATTTCTTCAGTCAAACTTGGTTTTTAAGAAATATTGACAATAGCAATTGATTAACAAATCAACAAACTTGAATAATTATTCATATAAATAAGCCTGGCAGCTCTGTTTTGTTAACCACACTAAGAAAATAAATATAAATTTTGAATTAATTCCAGCTCCAAAATCCATTTATCTGTCAGATTGCCGTGTTGAAATGCCAAATTTTGGTAAATTTCTTCAGTCAAACTTGGTTTTGAAGAAATATTGACAATAGCAATTGATTAACAAATCAATAAACTTGAATAATTATTGATATAAATAAGCTTGACAGCTCTGTTTTGTTAACCACACTAAGAAAATAAATATAAATTTAGAATTAATTCTTAAGAATTATGAATATTTCCAGCTCCAAAATCCATTTATCTGGCAGATTGCCGTGTTGAAATGCCAAATTTTGGTAAATTTCTTCAGTCAAACTTGGTTTTGAAGAAATATTGACAATAGCAATTGATTAACAAATCAATAAACTTGAATAATTATTGATATAAATAAGCCTGGCAGCTCTGTTTTGTTAACCACACTAAGAAAATAAATATAAATTATGAATTAATTGCAGCTCCAAAATCCATTTATCTGTCAGATTGCCTAGTTGAAATGCCAAATTTTGGTAAATTTCTTCAGTCAAACAGGGTTTTGAAGAAAAATTGACACTAGCAATTAATTAACAAATCAATAAACTTGAATAATTATTGATATAAATAAGCTTGGAAGCTCTGTTTTGTTAACCACACTAAGAAATAAAATATAAATTTAGAATTAATTCTTAAGAATTATGAATATTTCCAGCTCCAAAATCCATTTATCTGGCAGATTGCCGTGTTGAAATGCCAAATTTTGGTAAATTTCTTCAGTCAAACAGGGATTTGAAGATACATTGACACTAGCAATTGATTAACAAATCAATAAACTTGAATAATTATTGATATAAATAAGCTTGACAGCTCTGTTTTGTTAACCACACTAAGAAAATAAATATAAATTTAGAATTAATTCTTAAGAATTATGAATATTTCCAGCTCCAAAATCCATTTATCTGGCAGATTGCCGTGTTGAAATGCCAAATTTTGGTAAATTTCTTCAGTCAAACTTGGTTTTGAAGAAATATTGACAATAGCAATTGATTAACAAATCAATAAACTTGAATAATTATTGATATAAATAAGCCTGGCAGCTCTGTTTTGTTAACCACACTAAGAAAATAAATATAAATTATGAATTAATTGCAGCTCCAAAATCCATTTATCTGTCAGATTGCCTAGTTGAAATGCCAAATTTTGGTAAATTTCTTCAGTCAAACAGGGTTTTGAAGAAAAATTGACACTAGCAATTAATTAACAAATCAATAAACTTGAATAATTATTGATATAAATAAGCTTGGAAGCTCTGTTTTGTTAACCACACTAAGAAATAAAATATAAATTTAGAATTAATTCTTAAGAATTATGAATATTTCCAGCTCCAAAATCCATTTATCTGGCAGATTGCCGTGTTGAAATGCCAAATTTTGGTAAATTTCTTCAGTCAAACAGGGATTTGAAGATACATTGACACTAGCAATTGATTAACAAATCAATAAACTTGAATAATTATTGATATAGATAAGCCTGGCAGCTCTGTTTTGTTAACCACACTAAGAAAATAAATATAAATTTTGAATTAATTCCAGCTCCAAAATCCATTTATCTGGCAGATTGCCGTGTTGAAATGCCAAATTTTGGTAAATTTCTTCAATCAAACAGGGTTTTGAAGATGCATTGACACTAGCAATTGATTAACAAATCAATAAACTTGAATAATTATTCATATAAATAAGCCTGGCAGCTCTGTTTTGTTTACCACACTAAGAAAATAAATATAAATTTTGAATTATTTCTTAAGAATTATGAATATTTCCAGCTCCAAAATCCATTTATCAGGCAGATTGCCGTGTTGAAATGCCAAATTTTGATAAATTTTCTTCAGTCAAACAGGGTTTTGAAGATACATTGACACTTGCAATTGATTAACAAATCAATAAACTTGAATAATTATTGATATAAATAAGCTTGACAGCTCTGTTTTGTTAACCACACTAAGAAAATAAATAAAAATTTAGAATTAATTCTTAAGAATTATGAATATTTCCAGCTCCAAAATCCATTTATCTGGCCGATTGCCGTGTTGAAATGCCAAATTTTGGTAAATTTCTTCAGTCAAACTTGGTTTTGAAGAAATATTGACAATAGCAATTGATTAACAAATCAATAAACTTGAATAATTATTGATATAAATAAGCCTGGCAGCTCTGTTTTGTTATCCACACTAAGAAAATAAATATAAATTTTGAATTAATTCCAGCTCCAAAATCCATTTATCTGGCAGATTGCCGTGTTGAAATGCCAAATTTTGGTAAATTTCTTCAATCAAACAGGGTTTTGAAGATGCATTGACACTTGCAATTGATTAACAAATCAATAAACTTGAATAATTATTGATATAACTAAGCCTGGCAGCTCTGTTTTGTTAACCACACTAAGAAAATAAATATAAATTTTGAATTAATTCCAGCTCCAAAATCCATTTATCTGGCAGATTGCCGTGTTGAAATGCCAAATTTTGGTAAATTTCTTCAATCAAACAGGGTTTTGAAGATGCATTGACACTTGCAATTGATTAACAAATCAATAAACTTGAATAATTATTGATATAACTAAGCCTGGCAGCTCTGTTTTGTTAACCACACTAAGAAAATAAATATAAATTTTGAATTAATTCCAGCTCCAAAATCCATTTATCTGTCAGATTGCCGTGTTGAAATGCCAAATTTTGGTAAATTTCTTCAGTCAAACAGGGCTTTGAAGAAACATTGACACAAGCAATTGATTAACAAATCAATAAACTTGAATAATTATTGATATAAATAAACCTGGCAGCTCTGTTTTGTTAACCACTCACTAAGAAAATAAATATAAATTTTGAATTAATTCCAGCTCCGAAATCCTTTATCTGGCAGATTGCCGTGTTGAAATTCCAAATTTTGGTAAATTTCTTCAGTCAAACAGGGTTTTGAAGATACATTGACACTAGCAATTGATTAACAAATCAATAAACTTGAATAATTATTGATATAAATAAGCCTGGCAGCTCTGTTTTGTTAACCACACTAAGAAAATAAATATAAATTTTGAATTAATTCCAGCTCCAAAATCCATTTATCTGGCAGATTGCCGTGTTGAAATGCCAAATTTTGGTAAATTTCTTCAATCAAACAGGGTTTTGAAGATGCATTGACACTAGCAATTGATTAACAAATCAATAAACTTGAATAATTATTCATATAAATAAGCCTGGCAGCTCTGTTTTGTTAACCAAACTAAGAAAATAAATATAAATTTTGAATTAATTCCAGCTCCAAAATCCATTTATCTGGCAGATTGCCGTGTTGAAATGCCAAATTTTGGTAAATTTCTTCAGTCAAACTTGGTTTTGAAGAAATATTGACAATAGCAATTGATTAACAAATCAATAAACTTAAATAATTATTGATATAAATAAGCTTGGCAGCACTGTTTTGTTAACCACACTAAGAAAATAAATATCAATTTTGAATTAATTCCAGCTCCAAAATCCATTTATCTGGCAGATTGCCGTGTTGAAATGCCAAATTTTGGTAAATTTCTTCAGTCAAACAGGGTTTTGAAGATACATTGACACTAGCAATTGATTAACAAATCAATAAACTTGAATAATTATTGATATAAATAAGCCTGGCAGCTCTGTTTTGTTAACCACACTAAGAAAATAAATATAAATTTTGAATTAATTCCAGCTCCAAAATCCATTTATCTGGCAGATTGCCGTGTTGAAATGCCAAATTTTGGTAAATTTCTTCAATCAAACAGGGTTTTGAAGATGCATTGACACTAGCAATTGATTAACAAATCAATAAACTTGAATAATTATTGATATAAATAAGCCTGGCAGCTCTGTTTTGTTAACCACACTAAGAAAATAAATATAAATTTTGAATTAATTCCAGCTCCAAAATCCATTTATCTGGCAGATTGCCGTGTTGAAATGCCAAATTTTGGTAAATTTCTTCAGTCAAACTTGGTTTTGAAGAAATATTGACAATAGCAATTGATTAACAAATCAATAAACTTGAATAATTATTGATATAAATAAGCTTGACAGCTCTGTTTTGTTAACCACACTAAGAAAATAAATATAAATTTAGAATTAATTCTTAAGAATTATGAATATTTCCAGCTCCAAAATCCATTTATCTGGCAGATTGCCGTGTTGAAATGCCAAATTTTGGTAAATTTCTTCAGTCAAACTTGGTTTTGAAGAAATATTGACAATAGCAATTGATTAACAAATCAATAAACTTGAATAATTATTGATATAAATAAGCCTGGCAGCTCTGTTTTGTTAACCACACTAAGAAAATAAATATAAATTTTGAATTAATTGCAGCTCCAAAATCCATTTATCCGTCAGATTGCCTAGTTGAAATGCCAAATTTTGGTAAATTTCTTCAGTCAAACAGGGTTTTGAAGAAAAATTGACACTAGCAATTAATTAACAAATCAATAAACTTGAATAATTATTGATATAAATAAGCTTGGAAGCTCTGTTTTGTTAACCACACTAAGAAATAAAATATAAATTTAGAATTAATTCTTAAGAATTATGAATATTTCCAGCTCCAAAATCCATTTATCTGGCAGATTGCCGTGTTGAAATGCCAAATTTTGGTAAATTTCTTCAGTCAAACAGGGATTTGAAGATACATTGACACTAGCAATTGATTAACAAATCAATAAACTTGAATAATTATTGATATAAATAAGCCTGGCAGCTCTGTTTTGTTAACCACACTAAGAAAATAAATATAAATTTTGAATTAATTCCAGCTCCAAAATCCATTTATCTGGCAGATTGCCGTGTTGAAATGCCAAATTTTGGTAAATTTCTTTAATCAAACAGGGTTTTGAAGATGCATTGACACTAGCAATTGATTAACAAATCAATAAACTTGAATAATTATTCATATAAATAAGCCTGGCAGCTCTGTTTTGTTAACCACACTAAGAAAATAAATATAAATTTTGAATTAATTCCAGCTCCAAAATCCATTTATCTGGCAGATTGCCGTGTTGAAATGCCAAATTTTGCTAAATTTCTTCAATCAAACAGGGTTTTGAAGATGCATTGACACTAGCAATTGATTAACAAATCAATAAACTTGAATAATTATTCATATAAATAAGCCTGGCAGCTCTGTTTTGTTAACCACACTAAGAAAATAAATATAAATTTTGAATTAATTCTTAAGAATTATGAATATTTCCAGCTCCAAAATCCATTTATCAGGCAGATTGCCGTGTTGAAATGCCAAATTTTGATAAATTTTCTTCAGTCAAACATGGTTTTGAAGATACATTGACACTTGCAATTGATTAACAAATCAATAAACTTGAATAATTATTGATATAAATAAGCTTGACAGCTCTGTTTTGTTAACCACACTAAGAAAATAAATAAAAATTTAGAATTAATTCTTAAGAATTATGAATATTTCCAGCTCCAAAATCCATTTATCTGGCAGATTGCCGTGTTGAAATGCCAAATTTTGGTAAATTTCTTCAGTCAAACTTGGTTTTGAAGAAATATTGACAATAGCAATTGATTAACAAATCAATAAACTTGAATAATTATTGATATAAATAAGCCTGGCAGCTCTGTTTTGTTATCCACACTAAGAAAATAAATATAAATTTTGAATTAATTCCAGCTCCAAAATCCATTTAGCTGGCAGATTGCCGTGTTGAAATGCCAAATTTTGGTAAATTTCTTCAATCAAACAGGGTTTTGAAGATGCATTGACACTTGCAATTGATTAACAAATCAATAAACTTGAATAATTATTGATATAACTAAGCCTGGCAGCTCTGTTTTGTTAACCACACTAAGAAAATAAATATAAATTTTGAATTAATTCCAGCTCCAAAATCCATTTATCTGTCAGATTGCCGTGTTGAAATGCCAAATTTTGGTAAATTTCTTCAGTCAAACAGGGCTTTGAAGAAACATTGACACAAGCAATTGATTAACAAATTAATAAACTTGAATAATTATTGATATAAATAAACCTGGCAGCTCTGTTTTGTTAACCACACACTAAGAAAATAAATATAAATTTTGAATTAATTCCAGCTCCGAAATCCTTTATCTGGCAGATTGCCGTGTTGAAATTCCAAATTTTGGTAAATTTCTTTAGTCAAACAGGGTTTTGAAGATACATTGACAATAGCAATTGATTAACAAATCAATAAACTTGAATAATTATTGATATAAATAAACCTGGCAGCTCTGTTTTGTTAACCACACACTAAGAAAATAAATATAAATTTTGAATTAATTCCAGCTCCGAAATCCTTTATCTGGCAGATTGCCGTGTTGAAATTCCAAATTTTGGTAAATTTCTTCAGTCAAACTTGGTTTTGAAGAAATATTGAAAATAGCAATTAATTAACAAATCAATAAACTTGAATAATTATTGATATAAATAAGCCTGGCAGCTCTGTTTTGTTAACCACACTAAGAAAATAAATATAAATTTTGAATTAATTGCAGCTCCAAAATCCATTTATCTGTCAGATTGCCTAGTTGAAATGCCAAATTTTGGTAAATTTCTTCAGTCAAACAGGGTTTTGAAGAAAAATTGACACTAGCAATTAATTAACAAATCAATAAACTTGAATAATTATTGATATAAATAAGCTTGGAAGCTCTGTTTTGTTAACCACACTAAGAAATAAAATATAAATTTAGAATTAATTCTTAAGAATTATGAATATTTCCAGCTCCAAAATCCATTTATCTGGCAGATTGCCGTGTTGAAATGCCAAATTTTGGTAAATTTCTTCAGTCAAACTTGGTTTTGAAGAAATATTGACAATAGCAATTGATTAACAAATCAATAAACTTGAATAATTATTCATATAAATAAGCCTGGCAGCTCTGTTTTGTTAACCACACTAAGAAAATAAATATAAATTTTGAATTAATTCCAGCTCCAAAATCCATTTATCTGGCAGATTGCCGTGTTGAAATTCCAAATTTTGGTAAATTTCTTCAGTCAAACTTGGTTTTGAAGAAATATTGACAATAGCAATTGATTAACAAATCAATAAACTTGAATAATTATTGATATAAATAAGCCTGGCAGCTCTGTTTTGTTAACCACACTAAGAAAATAAATATAAATTTTGAATTAATTGCAGCTCCAAAATCCATTTATCTGTCAGATTGCCTAGTTGAAATTCCAAATTTTGGTAAATTTCTTCAGTCAAACAGGGTTTTGAAGAAAAATTGACACTAACAATTAATTAACAAATCAATAAACTTGAATAATTATTGATATAAATAAGCTTGGAAGCTCTGTTTTGTTAACCACACTAAGAAATAAAATATAAATTTAGAATTAATTCTTAAGAATTATGAATATTTCCAGCTCCAAAATCCATTTATCTGGCAGATTGCCGTGTTGAAATGCCAAATTTTGGTAAATTTCTTCAGTCAAACTTGGTTTTTAAGAAATATTGACAATAGCAATTGATTAACAAATCAACAAACTTGAATAATTATTCATATAAATAAGCCTGGCAGCTCTGTTTTGTTAACCACACTAAGAAAATAAATATAAATTTTGAATTAATTCCAGCTCCAAAATCCATTTATCTGTCAGATTGCCGTGTTGAAATGCCAAATTTTGGTAAATTTCTTCAGTCAAACGGGGTTTTGAAGATACATTGACACTAGCAATTGATTAACAAATCAATAAACTTGAATAATTATTGATATAAATAAGCCTGGCAGCTCTGTTTTGTTAACCACACTAAGAAAATAAATATAAATTTTGAATTAATTCCAGCTCCAAAATCCATTTATCTGGCAGATTGCCGTGTTGAAATGCCAAATTTTGGTAAATTTCTTCAATCAAACAGGGTTTTGAAGATGCATTGACACTAGCAATTGATTAACAAATCAATAAACTTGAATAATTATTGATATAAATAAGCTTGGCAGCTCTGTTTTGTTAACCACACTAAGAAAATAAATATAAATTTTGAATTAATTCTTAAGAATTATGAATATTTCCAGCTCCAAAATTCATTTATCTGGCAGATTGCCGTGTTGAAATGCCAAATTTTGGTAAATTTCTTCAGTCAAACAGGGTTTTGAAGATACATTGACACTAGCAATTGATTAACAAATCAATAAACTTGAATAATTATTGATATAAATAAGCCTGGCAGCTCTGTTTTGTTAACCACACTAAGAAAATAAATATAAATTTTGAATTAATTCCAGCTCCAAAATCCATTTATCTGGCAGATTGCCGTGTTGAAATGCCAAATTTTGGTAAATTTCTTCAATCAAACAGGGTTTTGAAGATGCATTGACACTAGCAATTGATTAACAAATCAATAAACTTGAATAATTATTGATATAAATAAGCTTGGCAGCTCTGTTTTGTTAACCACACTAAGAAAATAAATATAAATTTTGAATTAATTCCTAAGAATTATGAATATTTCCAGCTCCAAAATTCATTTATCTGGCAGATTGCCGTGTTGAAATGCCAAATTTTGGTAAATTTCTTCAGTCAAACAGGGTTTTGAAGATACATTGACACTAGCAATTGATTAACAAATCAATAAACTTGAATAATTATTGATATAAATAAGCCTGGCAGCTCTGTTTTGTTAACCACACTAAGAAAATAAATATAAATTTTGAATTAATTCCAGCTCCAAAATCCATTTATCTGGCAGATTGCCGTGTTGAAATGCCAAATTTTGGTAAATTTCTTCAATCAAACAGGGTTTTGAAGATGCATTGACACTAGCAATTGATTAACAAATCAATAAACTTGAATAATTATTCATATAAATAAGCCTGGCAGCTCTGTTTTGTTAACCACACTAAGAAAATAAATATAAATTTTGAATTAATTCCAGCTCCAAAATCCATTTATCTGGCAGATTGCCGTGTTGAAATGCCAAATTTTGGTAAATTTCTTCAGTCAAACTTGGTTTTGAAGAAATATTGACAATAGCAATTGATTAACAAATCAATAAACTTGAATAATTATTGATATAAATAAGCTTGGCAGCACTGTTTTGTTAACCACACTAAGAAAATAAATATAAATTTTGAATTAATTCCAGCTCCAAAATCCATTTATCTGGCAGATTGCCGTGTTGAAATGCCAAATTTTGGTAAATTTCTTCAGTCAAACAGGGTTTTGAAGATACATTGACACTAGCAATTGATTAACAAATCAATAAACTTGAATAATTATTGATATAAATAAGCTTGGCAGCACTGTTTTGTTAACCACACTAAGAAAATAAATATAAATTTTGAATTAATTCCAGCTCCAAAATCCATTTATCTGGCAGATTGCCGTGTTGAAATGCCAAATTTTGGTAAATTTCTTCAATCAAACAGGGTTTTGAAGATACATTGACACTAGCAATTGATTAACAAATCAATAAACTTGAATAATTATTGATATAAATAAGCCTGGCAGCTCTGTTTTGTTAACCACACTAAGAAAATAAATATAAATTTTGAATTAATTCCAGCTCCAAAATCCATTTATCTGGCAGATTGCCGTGTTGAAATGCCAAATTTTGGTAAATTTCTTCAATCAAACAGGGTTTTGAAGATGCATTGACACTAGCAATTGATTAACAAATCAATAAACTTGAATAATTATTCATATAAATAAGCCTGGCAGCTCTGTTTTGTTAACCACACTAAGAAAATAAATATAAATTTTGAATTAATTCCAGCTCCAAAATCCATTTATCTGGCAGATTGCCGTGTTGAAATGCCAAATTTTGGTAAATTTCTTCAGTCAAACTTGGTTTTGAAGAAATATTGACAATAGCAATTGATTAACAAATCAATAAACTTGAATAATTATTGATATAAATAAGCTTGGCAGCACTGTTTTGTTAACCACACTAAGAAAATAAATATAAATTTTGAATTAATTCCAGCTCCAAAATCCATTTATCTGGCAGATTGCCGTGTTGAAATGCCAAATTTTGGTAAATTTCTTCAGTCAAACAGGGTTTTGAAGATACATTGACACTAGCAATTGATTAACAAATCAATAAACTTGAATAATTATTGATATAAATAAGCTTGGCAGCACTGTTTTGTTAACCACACTAAGAAAATAAATATAAATTTTGAATTAATTCCAGCTCCAAAATCCATTTATCTGGCAGATTGCCGTGTTGAAATGCCAAATTTTGGTAAATTTCTTCAATCAAACAGGGTTTTGAAGATGCATTGACACTAGCAATTGATTAACAAATCAATAAACTTGAATAATTATTCATATAAATAAGCCTGGCAGCTCTGTTTTGTTAACCACACTAAGAAAATAAATATAAATTTTGAATTAATTCCAGCTCCAAAATCCATTTATCTGGCAGATTGCCGTGTTGAAATGCCAAATTTTGGTAAATTTCTTCAGTCAAACAGGGTTTTGAAGATACATTGACACTAGCAATTGATTAACAAATCAATAAACTTGAATAATTATTGATATAAATAAGCCTGGCAGCTCTGTTTTGTTAACCACACTAAGAAAATAAATATAAATTTTGAATTAATTCCAGCTCCAAAATCCATTTATCTGGCAGATTGCCGTGTTGAAATGCCAAATTTTGGTAAATTTCTTCAATCAAACAGGGTTTTGAAGATGCATTGACACTAGCAATTGATTAACAAATCAATAAACTTGAATAATTATTGATATAAATAAGCCTGGCAGCTCTGTTTTGTTAACCACACTAAGAAAATAAATATACATTTTGAATTAATTCCAGCTCCAAAATCCATTTATCTGGCAGATTGCCGTGTTGAAATGCCAAATTTTGGTAAATTTCTTCAGTCAAACTTGGTTTTGAAGAATTATTGACAATAGCAATTGATTAACAAATCAATAAACTTGAATAATTATTGATATAAATAAGCTTGGCAGCACTGTTTTGTTAACCACACTAAGAAAATAAATATAAATTTAGAATTAATTCTTAAGAATTATGAATATTTCCAGCTCCAAAATCCATTTATCTGGCAGATTGCCGTGTTGAAATGCCAAATTTTGGTAAATTTCTTCAGTCAAACTTGGTTTTGAAGAAATATTGACAATAGCAATTGATTAACAAATCAATAAACTTGAATAATTATTGATATAAATAAGCTTGGCAGCTCTGTTTTGTTAACCACACTAAGAAAATAAATATAAATTTTGAATTAATTCTTAAGAATTATGAATATTTCCAGCTCCAAAATTCATTTATCTGGCAGATTGCCGTGTTGAAATGCCAAATTTTGGTAAATTTCTTCAGTCAAACAGGGTTTTGAAGATACATTGACACTAGCAATTGATTAACAAATCAATAAACTTGAATGATTATTGATATAAATAAGCCTGGCAGCTCTGTTTTGTTAACCACACTAAGAAAATAAATATAAATTTTGAATTAATTCCAGCTCCAAAATCCATTTTTCTGGCAGATTGCCGTGTTGAAATGCCAAATTTTGGTAAATTTCTTCAGTCAAACTTGGTTTTGAAGAAATATTGACAATAGCAATTGATTAACAAATCAATAAACTTGAATAATTATTGATATAAATAAGCCTGGCAGCTCTGTTTTGTTAACCACACTAAGAAAATAAATATACATTTTGAATTAATTCCAGCTCCAAAATCCATTTATCTGGCAGATTGCCGTGTTGAAATGCCAAATTTTGGTAAATTTCTTCAGTCAAACTTGGTTTTGAAGAAATATTGACAATAGCAATTGATTAACAAATCAATAAACTTGAATAATTATTGATATAAATAAGCTTGGCAGCACTGTTTTGTTAACCACACTAAGAAAATAAATATAAATTTAGAATTAATTCTTAAGAATTATGAATATTTCCAGCTCCAAAATCCATTTATCTGGCAGATTGCCGTGTTGAAATGCCAAATTTTGGTAAATTTCTTCAGTCAAACTTGGTTTTGAAGAAATATTGACAATAGCAATTGATTAACAAATCAATAAACTTGAATAATTATTGATATAAATAAGCTTGGCAGCTCTGTTTTGTTAACCACACTAAGAAAATAAATATAAATTTTGAATTAATTCTTAAGAATTATGAATATTTCCAGCTCCAAAATTCATTTATCTGGCAGATTGCCGTGTTGAAATGCCAAATTTTGGTAAATTTCTTCAGTCAAACAGGGTTTTGAAGATACATTGACACTAGCAATTGATTAACAAATCAATAAACTTGAATGATTATTGATATAAATAAGCCTGGCAGCTCTGTTTTGTTAACCACACTAAGAAAATAAATATAAATTTTGAATTAATTCCAGCTCCAAAATCCATTTATCTGGCAGATTGCCGTGTTGAAATGCCAAATTTTGGTAAATTTCTTCAGTCAAACTTGGTTTTGAAGAAATATTGACAATAGCAATTGATTAACAAATCAATAAACTTGAATAATTATTGATATAAATAAGCTTGGCAGCACTGTTTTGTTAACCACACTAAGAAAATAAATATAAATTTAGAATTAATTCTTAAGAATTATGAATATTTCCAGCTCCAAAATCCATTTATCTGGCAGATTGCCGTGTTGAAATGCCAAATTTTGGTAAATTTCTTCAATCAAACAGGGTTTTGAAGATGCATTGACACTAGCAATTGATTAACAAATCAATAAACTTGAATAATTATTCATATAAATAAGCCTGGCAGCTCTGTTTTGTTAACCACACTAAGAAAATAAATATAAATTTTGAATTAATTCCAGCTCCAAAATCCATTTATCTGGCAGATTGCCGTGTTGAAATGCCAAATTTTGGTAAATTTCTTCAGTCAAACTTGGTTTTGAAGAAATATTGACAATAGCAATTGATTAACAAATCAATAAACTTGAATAATTATTGATATAAATAAGCTTGGCAGCACTGTTTTGTTAACCACACTAAGAAAATAAATATAAATTTAGAATTAATTCTTAAGAATTATGAATATTTCCAGCTCCAAAATCCATTTATCTGGCAGATTGCCGTGTTGAAATGCCAAATTTTGGTAAATTTCTTCAGTCAAACTTGGTTTTGAAGAAATATTGACAATAGCAATTGATTAACAAATCAATAAACTTGAATAATTATTGATATAAATAAGCTTGGCAGCTCTGTTTTGTTAACCACACTAAGAAAATAAATATAAATTTTGAATTAATTCTTAAGAATTATGAATATTTCCAGCTCCAAAATTCATTTATCTGGCAGATTGCCGTGTTGAAATGCCAAATTTTGGTAAATTTCTTCAGTCAAACAGGGTTTTGAAGATACATTGACACTAGCAATTGATTAACAAATCAATAAACTTGAATGATTATTGATATAAATAAGCCTGGCAGCTCTGTTTTGTTAACCACACTAAGAAAATAAATATAAATTTTGAATTCATTCCAGCTCCAAAATCCATTTATCTGGCAGATTGCCGTGTTGAAATGCCAAATTTTGGTAAATTTCTTCAATCAAACAGGGTTTTGAAGATGCATTGACACTAGCAATTGATTAACAAATCAATAAACTTGAATAATTATTGATATAAATAAGCCTGGCAGCTCTGTTTTGTTAACCACACTAAGAAAATAAATATAAATTTTGAATTAATTCCAGCTCCAAAATCCATTTATCTGGCAGATTGCCGTGTTGAAATGCCAAATTTTGGTAAATTTCTTCAGTCAAACTTGGTTTTGAAGAAATATTGACAATAGCAATTGATTAACAAATCAATAAACTTGAATAATTATTGATATAAATAAGCTTGGCAGCACTGTTTTGTTAACCACACTAAGAAAATAAATATAAATTTAGAATTAATTCTTAAGAATTATGAATATTTCCAGCTCCAAAATCCATTTATCTGGCAGATTGCCGTGTTGAAATGCCAAATTTTGGTAAATTTCTTCAATCAAACAGGGTTTTGAAGATGCATTGACACTAGCAATTGATTAACAAATCAATAAACTTGAATAATTATTCATATAAATAAGCCTGGCAGCTCTGTTTTGTTAACCACACTAAGAAAATAAATATAAATTTTGAATTAATTCCAGCTCCAAAATCCATTTATCTGGCAGATTGCCGTGTTGAAATGCCAAATTTTGGTAAATTTCTTCAGTCAAACTTGGTTTTGAAGAAATATTGACAATAGCAATTGATTAACAAATCAATAAACTTGAATAATTATTGATATAAATAAGCTTGGCAGCACTGTTTTGTTAACCACACTAAGAAAATAAATATAAATTTTGAATTAATTCTAGCTCCAAAATCCATTTATCTGGCAGATTGCCGTGTTGAAATGCCAAATTTTGGTAAATTTCTTCAGTCAAACAGGGTTTTGAAGATACATTGACACTAGCAATTGATTAACAAATCAATAAACTTGAATAATTATTGATATAAATAAGCCTGGCAGCTCTGTTTTGTTAACCACACTAAGAAAATAAATATAAATTTTGAATTAATTCCAGCTCCGAAATCCTTTATCTGGCAGATTGCCGTGTTGAAATTCCAAATTTTGGTAAATTTCTTCAGTCAAACAGGGTTTTGAAGATACATTGACACTAGCAATTGATTAACAAATCAATAAACTTGAATAATTATTGATATAAATAAGCCTGGCAGCTCTGTTTTGTTAACCACACTAAGAAAATAAATATAAATTTTGAATTAATTCCAGCTCCAAAATCCATTTATCTGGCAGATTGCCGTGTTGAAATGCCAAATTTTGGTAAATTTCTTCAATCAAACAGGGTTTTGAAGATGCATTGACACTAGCAATTGATTAACAAATCAATAAACTTGAATAATTATTCATATAAATAAGCCTGGCAGCTCTGTTTTGTTAACCAAACTAAGAAAATAAATATAAATTTTGAATTAATTCCAGCTCCAAAATCCATTTATCTGGCAGATTGCCGTGTTGAAATGCCAAATTTTGGTAAATTTCTTCAGTCAAACTTGGTTTTGAAGAAATATTGACAATAGCAATTGATTAACAAATCAATAAACTTAAATAATTATTGATATAAATAAGCTTGGCAGCACTGTTTTGTTAACCACACTAAGAAAATAAATATCAATTTTGAATTAATTCCAGCTCCAAAATCCATTTATCTGGCAGATTGCCGTGTTGAAATGCCAAATTTTGGTAAATTTCTTCAGTCAAACAGGGTTTTGAAGATACATTGACACTAGCAATTGATTAACAAATCAATAAACTTGAATAATTATTGATATAAATAAGCCTGGCAGCTCTGTTTTGTTAACCACACTAAGAAAATAAATATAAATTTTGAATTAATTCCAGCTCCAAAATCCATTTATCTGGCAGATTGCCGTGTTGAAATGCCAAATTTTGGTAAATTTCTTCAATCAAACAGGGTTTTGAAGATGCATTGACACTAGCAATTGATTAACAAATCAATAAACTTGAATAATTATTGATATAAATAAGCCTGGCAGCTCTGTTTTGTTAACCACACTAAGAAAATAAATATAAATTTTGAATTAATTCCAGCTCCAAAATCCATTTATCTGGCAGATTGCCGTGTTGAAATGCCAAATTTTGGTAAATTTCTTCAGTCAAACTTGGTTTTGAAGAAATATTGACAATAGCAATTGATTAACAAATCAATAAACTTGAATAATTATTGATATAAATAAGCTTGACAGCTCTGTTTTGTTAACCACACTAAGAAAATAAATATAAATTTAGAATTAATTCTTAAGAATTATGAATATTTCCAGCTCCAAAATCCATTTATCTGGCAGATTGCCGTGTTGAAATGCCAAATTTTGGTAAATTTCTTCAGTCAAACTTGGTTTTGAAGAAATATTGACAATAGCAATTGATTAACAAATCAATAAACTTGAATAATTATTGATATAAATAAGCCTGGCAGCTCTGTTTTGTTAACCACACTAAGAAAATAAATATAAATTTTGAATTAATTGCAGCTCCAAAATCCATTTATCCGTCAGATTGCCTAGTTGAAATGCCAAATTTTGGTAAATTTCTTCAGTCAAACAGGGTTTTGAAGAAAAATTGACACTAGCAATTAATTAACAAATCAATAAACTTGAATAATTATTGATATAAATAAGCCTGGCAGCTCTGTTTTGTTAACCACACTAAGAAAATAAATATAAATTTTGAATTAATTCCAGCTCCAAAATCCATTTATCTGGCAGATTGCCGTGTTGAAATGCCAAATTTTGGTAAATTTCTTCAATCAAACAGGGTTTTGAAGATGCATTGACACTAGCAATTGATTAACAAATCAATAAACTTGAATAATTATTCATATAAATAAGCCTGGCAGCTCTGTTTTGTTAACCACACTAAGAAAATAAATATAAATTTTGAATTAATTCCAGCTCCAAAATCCATTTATCTGGCAGATTGCCGTGTTGAAATGCCAAATTTTGGTAAATTTCTTCAGTCAAACTTGGTTTTGAAGAAATATTGACAATAGCAATTGATTAACAAATCAATAAACTTGAATAATTATTGATATAAATAAGCTTGGCAGCACTGTTTTGTTAACCACACTAAGAAAATAAATATAAATTTTGAATTAATTCTAGCTCCAAAATCCATTTATCTGGCAGATTGCCGTGTTGAAATGCCAAATTTTGGTAAATTTCTTCAGTCAAACAGGGTTTTGAAGATACATTGACACTAGCAATTGATTAACAAATCAATAAACTTGAATAATTATTGATATAAATAAGCCTGGCAGCTCTGTTTTGTTAACCACACTAAGAAAATAAATATAAATTTTGAATTAATTCCAGCTCCGAAATCCTTTATCTGGCAGATTGCCGTGTTGAAATTCCAAATTTTGGTAAATTTCTTCAGTCAAACAGGGTTTTGAAGATACATTGACACTAGCAATTGATTAACAAATCAATAAACTTGAATAATTATTGATATAAATAAGCCTGGCAGCTCTGTTTTGTTAACCACACTAAGAAAATAAATATAAATTTTGAATTAATTCCAGCTCCAAAATCCATTTATCTGGCAGATTGCCGTGTTGAAATGCCAAATTTTGGTAAATTTCTTCAATCAAACAGGGTTTTGAAGATGCATTGACACTAGCAATTGATTAACAAATCAATAAACTTGAATAATTATTCATATAAATAAGCCTGGCAGCTCTGTTTTGTTAACCAAACTAAGAAAATAAATATAAATTTTGAATTAATTCCAGCTCCAAAATCCATTTATCTGGCAGATTGCCGTGTTGAAATGCCAAATTTTGGTAAATTTCTTCAGTCAAACTTGGTTTTGAAGAAATATTGACAATAGCAATTGATTAACAAATCAATAAACTTAAATAATTATTGATATAAATAAGCTTGGCAGCACTGTTTTGTTAACCACACTAAGAAAATAAATATCAATTTTGAATTAATTCCAGCTCCAAAATCCATTTATCTGGCAGATTGCCGTGTTGAAATGCCAAATTTTGGTAAATTTCTTCAGTCAAACAGGGTTTTGAAGATACATTGACACTAGCAATTGATTAACAAATCAATAAACTTGAATAATTATTGATATAAATAAGCCTGGCAGCTCTGTTTTGTTAACCACACTAAGAAAATAAATATAAATTTTGAATTAATTCCAGCTCCAAAATCCATTTATCTGGCAGATTGCCGTGTTGAAATGCCAAATTTTGGTAAATTTCTTCAATCAAACAGGGTTTTGAAGATGCATTGACACTAGCAATTGATTAACAAATCAATAAACTTGAATAATTATTGATATAAATAAGCCTGGCAGCTCTGTTTTGTTAACCACACTAAGAAAATAAATATAAATTTTGAATTAATTCCAGCTCCAAAATCCATTTATCTGGCAGATTGCCGTGTTGAAATGCCAAATTTTGGTAAATTTCTTCAGTCAAACTTGGTTTTGAAGAAATATTGACAATAGCAATTGATTAACAAATCAATAAACTTGAATAATTATTGATATAAATAAGCTTGACAGCTCTGTTTTGTTAACCACACTAAGAAAATAAATATAAATTTAGAATTAATTCTTAAGAATTATGAATATTTCCAGCTCCAAAATCCATTTATCTGGCAGATTGCCGTGTTGAAATGCCAAATTTTGGTAAATTTCTTCAGTCAAACTTGGTTTTGAAGAAATATTGACAATAGCAATTGATTAACAAATCAATAAACTTGAATAATTATTGATATAAATAAGCCTGGCAGCTCTGTTTTGTTAACCACACTAAGAAAATAAATATAAATTTTGAATTAATTGCAGCTCCAAAATCCATTTATCCGTCAGATTGCCTAGTTGAAATGCCAAATTTTGGTAAATTTCTTCAGTCAAACAGGGTTTTGAAGAAAAATTGACACTAGCAATTAATTAACAAATCAATAAACTTGAATAATTATTGATATAAATAAGCTTGGAAGCTCTGTTTTGTTAACCACACTAAGAAATAAAATATAAATTTAGAATTAATTCTTAAGAATTATGAATATTTCCAGCTCCAAAATCCATTTATCTGGCAGATTGCCGTGTTGAAATGCCAAATTTTGGTAAATTTCTTCAGTCAAACAGGGATTTGAAGATACATTGACACTAGCAATTGATTAACAAATCAATAAACTTGAATAATTATTGATATAAATAAGCCTGGCAGCTCTGTTTTGTTAACCACACTAAGAAAATAAATATAAATTTTGAATTAATTCCAGCTCCAAAATCCATTTATCTGGCAGATTGCCGTGTTGAAATGCCAAATTTTGGTAAATTTCTTTAATCAAACAGGGTTTTGAAGATGCATTGACACTAGCAATTGATTAACAAATCAATAAACTTGAATAATTATTCATATAAATAAGCCTGGCAGCTCTGTTTTGTTAACCACACTAAGAAAATAAATATAAATTTTGAATTAATTCCAGCTCCAAAATCCATTTATCTGGCAGATTGCCGTGTTGAAATGCCAAATTTTGCTAAATTTCTTCAATCAAACAGGGTTTTGAAGATGCATTGACACTAGCAATTGATTAACAAATCAATAAACTTGAATAATTATTCATATAAATAAGCCTGGCAGCTCTGTTTTGTTAACCACACTAAGAAAATAAATATAAATTTTGAATTAATTCTTAAGAATTATGAATATTTCCAGCTCCAAAATCCATTTATCAGGCAGATTGCCGTGTTGAAATGCCAAATTTTGATAAATTTTCTTCAGTCAAACATGGTTTTGAAGATACATTGACACTTGCAATTGATTAACAAATCAATAAACTTGAATAATTATTGATATAAATAAGCTTGACAGCTCTGTTTTGTTAACCACACTAAGAAAATAAATAAAAATTTAGAATTAATTCTTAAGAATTATGAATATTTCCAGCTCCAAAATCCATTTATCTGGCAGATTGCCGTGTTGAAATGCCAAATTTTGGTAAATTTCTTCAGTCAAACTTGGTTTTGAAGAAATATTGACAATAGCAATTGATTAACAAATCAATAAACTTGAATAATTATTGATATAAATAAGCCTGGCAGCTCTGTTTTGTTATCCACACTAAGAAAATAAATATAAATTTTGAATTAATTCCAGCTCCAAAATCCATTTAGCTGGCAGATTGCCGTGTTGAAATGCCAAATTTTGGTAAATTTCTTCAATCAAACAGGGTTTTGAAGATGCATTGACACTTGCAATTGATTAACAAATCAATAAACTTGAATAATTATTGATATAACTAAGCCTGGCAGCTCTGTTTTGTTAACCACACTAAGAAAATAAATATAAATTTTGAATTAATTCCAGCTCCAAAATCCATTTATCTGTCAGATTGCCGTGTTGAAATGCCAAATTTTGGTAAATTTCTTCAGTCAAACAGGGCTTTGAAGAAACATTGACACAAGCAATTGATTAACAAATCAATAAACTTGAATAATTATTGATATAAATAAACCTGGCAGCTCTGTTTTGTTAACCACACACTAAGAAAATAAATATAAATTTTGAATTAATTCCAGCTCCGAAATCCTTTATCTGGCAGATTGCCGTGTTGAAATTCCAAATTTTGGTAAATTTCTTTAGTCAAACAGGGTTTTGAAGATACATTGACAATAGCAATTGATTAACAAATCAATAAACTTGAATAATTATTGATATAAATAAACCTGGCAGCTCTGTTTTGTTAACCACACACTAAGAAAATAAATATAAATTTTGAATTAATTCCAGCTCCGAAATCCTTTATCTGGCAGATTGCCGTGTTGAAATTCCAAATTTTGGTAAATTTCTTCAGTCAAACTTGGTTTTGAAGAAATATTGAAAATAGCAATTAATTAACAAATCAATAAACTTGAATAATTATTGATATAAATAAGCCTGGCAGCTCTGTTTTGTTAACCACACTAAGAAAATAAATATAAATTTTGAATTAATTGCAGCTCCAAAATCCATTTATCTGTCAGATTGCCTAGTTGAAATGCCAAATTTTGGTAAATTTCTTCAGTCAAACAGGGTTTTGAAGAAAAATTGACACTAGCAATTAATTAACAAATCAATAAACTTGAATAATTATTGATATAAATAAGCTTGGAAGCTCTGTTTTGTTAACCACACTAAGAAATAAAATATAAATTTAGAATTAATTCTTAAGAATTATGAATATTTCCAGCTCCAAAATCCATTTATCTGGCAGATTGCCGTGTTGAAATGCCAAATTTTGGTAAATTTCTTCAGTCAAACTTGGTTTTGAAGAAATATTGACAATAGCAATTGATTAACAAATCAATAAACTTGAATAATTATTCATATAAATAAGCCTGGCAGCTCTGTTTTGTTAACCACACTAAGAAAATAAATATAAATTTTGAATTAATTCCAGCTCCAAAATCCATTTATCTGGCAGATTGCCGTGTTGAAATTCCAAATTTTGGTAAATTTCTTCAGTCAAACTTGGTTTTGAAGAAAAATTGACACTAGCAATTAATTAACAAATCAATAAACTTGAATAATTATTGATATAAATAAGCTTGGAAGCTCTGTTTTGTTAACCACACTAAGAAATAAAATATAAATTTAGAATTAATTCTTAAGAATTATGAATATTTCCAGCTCCAAAATCCATTTATCTGGCAGATTGCCGTGTTGAAATGCCAAATTTTGGTAAATTTCTTCAGTCAAACTTGGTTTTTAAGAAATATTGACAATAGCAATTGATTAACAAATCAACAAACTTGAATAATTATTCATATAAATAAGCCTGGCAGCTCTGTTTTGTTAACCACACTAAGAAAATAAATATAAATTTTGAATTAATTCCAGCTCCAAAATCCATTTATCTGTCAGATTGCCGTGTTGAAATGCCAAATTTTGGTAAATTTCTTCAGTCAAACGGGGTTTTGAAGATACATTGACACTAGCAATTGATTAACAAATCAATAAACTTGAATAATTATTGATATAAATAAGCCTGGCAGCTCTGTTTTGTTAACCACACTAAGAAAATAAATATAAATTTTGAATTAATTCCAGCTCCAAAATCCATTTATCTGGCAGATTGCCGTGTTGAAATGCCAAATTTTGGTAAATTTCTTCAATCAAACAGGGTTTTGAAGATGCATTGACACTAGCAATTGATTAACAAATCAATAAACTTGAATAATTATTGATATAAATAAGCTTGGCAGCTCTGTTTTGTTAACCACACTAAGAAAATAAATATAAATTTTGAATTAATTCTTAAGAATTATGAATATTTCCAGCTCCAAAATTCATTTATCTGGCAGATTGCCGTGTTGAAATGCCAAATTTTGGTAAATTTCTTCAGTCAAACAGGGTTTTGAAGATACATTGACACTAGCAATTGATTAACAAATCAATAAACTTGAATAATTATTGATATAAATAAGCCTGGCAGCTCTGTTTTGTTAACCACACTAAGAAAATAAATATAAATTTTGAATTAATTCCAGCTCCAAAATCCATTTATCTGGCAGATTGCCGTGTTGAAATGCCAAATTTTGGTAAATTTCTTCAATCAAACAGGGTTTTGAAGATGCATTGACACTAGCAATTGATTAACAAATCAATAAACTTGAATAATTATTGATATAAATAAGCTTGGCAGCTCTGTTTTGTTAACCACACTAAGAAAATAAATATAAATTTTGAATTAATTCTTAAGAATTATGAATATTTCCAGCTCCAAAATTCATTTATCTGGCAGATTGCCGTGTTGAAATGCCAAATTTTGGTAAATTTCTTCAGTCAAACAGGGTTTTGAAGATACATTGACACTAGCAATTGATTAACAAATCAATAAACTTGAATAATTATTGATATAAATAAGCCTGGCAGCTCTGTTTTGTTAACCACACTAAGAAAATAAATATAAATTTTGAATTAATTCCAGCTCCAAAATCCATTTATCTGGCAGATTGCCGTGTTGAAATGCCAAATTTTGGTAAATTTCTTCAATCAAACAGGGTTTTGAAGATGCATTGACACTAGCAATTGATTAACAAATCAATAAACTTGAATAATTATTCATATAAATAAGCCTGGCAGCTCTGTTTTGTTAACCACACTAAGAAAATAAATATAAATTTTGAATTAATTCCAGCTCCAAAATCCATTTATCTGGCAGATTGCCGTGTTGAAATGCCAAATTTTGGTAAATTTCTTCAGTCAAACTTGGTTTTGAAGAAATATTGACAATAGCAATTGATTAACAAATCAATAAACTTGAATAATTATTGATATAAATAAGCTTGGCAGCACTGTTTTGTTAACCACACTAAGAAAATAAATATAAATTTTGAATTAATTCCAGCTCCAAAATCCATTTATCTGGCAGATTGCCGTGTTGAAATGCCAAATTTTGGTAAATTTCTTCAGTCAAACAGGGTTTTGAAGATACATTGACACTAGCAATTGATTAACAAATCAATAAACTTGAATAATTATTGATATAAATAAGCTTGGCAGCACTGTTTTGTTAACCACACTAAGAAAATAAATATAAATTTTGAATTAATTCCAGCTCCAAAATCCATTTATCTGGCAGATTGCCGTGTTGAAATGCCAAATTTTGGTAAATTTCTTCAATCAAACAGGGTTTTGAAGATACATTGACACTAGCAATTGATTAACAAATCAATAAACTTGAATAATTATTGATATAAATAAGCCTGGCAGCTCTGTTTTGTTAACCACACTAAGAAAATAAATATAAATTTTGAATTAATTCCAGCTCCAAAATCCATTTATCTGGCAGATTGCCGTGTTGAAATGCCAAATTTTGGTAAATTTCTTCAATCAAACAGGGTTTTGAAGATGCATTGACACTAGCAATTGATTAACAAATCAATAAACTTGAATAATTATTCATATAAATAAGCCTGGCAGCTCTGTTTTGTTAACCACACTAAGAAAATAAATATAAATTTTGAATTAATTCCAGCTCCAAAATCCATTTATCTGGCAGATTGCCGTGTTGAAATGCCAAATTTTGGTAAATTTCTTCAGTCAAACTTGGTTTTGAAGAAATATTGACAATAGCAATTGATTAACAAATCAATAAACTTGAATAATTATTGATATAAATAAGCTTGGCAGCACTGTTTTGTTAACCACACTAAGAAAATAAATATAAATTTTGAATTAATTCCAGCTCCAAAATCCATTTATCTGGCAGATTGCCGTGTTGAAATGCCAAATTTTGGTAAATTTCTTCAGTCAAACAGGGTTTTGAAGATACATTGACACTAGCAATTGATTAACAAATCAATAAACTTGAATAATTATTGATATAAATAAGCTTGGCAGCACTGTTTTGTTAACCACACTAAGAAAATAAATATAAATTTTGAATTAATTCCAGCTCCAAAATCCATTTATCTGGCAGATTGCCGTGTTGAAATGCCAAATTTTGGTAAATTTCTTCAATCAAACAGGGTTTTGAAGATGCATTGACACTAGCAATTGATTAACAAATCAATAAACTTGAATAATTATTCATATAAATAAGCCTGGCAGCTCTGTTTTGTTAACCACACTAAGAAAATAAATATAAATTTTGAATTAATTCCAGCTCCAAAATCCATTTATCTGGCAGATTGCCGTGTTGAAATGCCAAATTTTGGTAAATTTCTTCAGTCAAACAGGGTTTTGAAGATACATTGACACTAGCAATTGATTAACAAATCAATAAACTTGAATAATTATTGATATAAATAAGCCTGGCAGCTCTGTTTTGTTAACCACACTAAGAAAATAAATATAAATTTTGAATTAATTCCAGCTCCAAAATCCATTTATCTGGCAGATTGCCGTGTTGAAATGCCAAATTTTGGTAAATTTCTTCAATCAAACAGGGTTTTGAAGATGCATTGACACTAGCAATTGATTAACAAATCAATAAACTTGAATAATTATTGATATAAATAAGCCTGGCAGCTCTGTTTTGTTAACCACACTAAGAAAATAAATATAAATTTTGAATTAATTCCAGCTCCAAAATCCATTTATCTGGCAGATTGCCGTGTTGAAATGCCAAATTTTGGTAAATTTCTTCAATCAAACAGGGTTTTGAAGATGCATTGACACTAACAATTGATTAACAAATCAATAAACTTGAATAATTATTGATATAAATAAGCTTGGCAGCACTGTTTTGTTAACCACACTAAGAAAATAAATATAAATTTAGAATTAATTCTTAAGAATTATGAATATTTCCAGCTCCAAAATCCATTTATCTGGCAGATTGCCGTGTTGAAATGCCAAATTTTGGTAAATTTCTTCAGTCAAACTTGGTTTTGAAGAAATATTGACAATAGCAATTGATTAACAAATCAATAAACTTGAATAATTATTGATATAAATAAGCTTGGCAGCTCTGTTTTGTTAACCACACTAAGAAAATAAATATAAATTTTGAATTAATTCTTAAGAATTATGAATATTTCCAGCTCCAAAATTCATTTATCTGGCAGATTGCCGTGTTGAAATGCCAAATTTTGGTAAATTTCTTCAGTCAAACAGGGTTTTGAAGATACATTGACACTAGCAATTGATTAACAAATCAATAAACTTGAATGATTATTGATATAAATAAGCCTGGCAGCTCTGTTTTGTTAACCACACTAAGAAAATAAATATAAATTTTGAATTAATTCCAGCTCCAAAATCCATTTATCTGGCAGATTGCCGTGTTGAAATGCCAAATTTTGGTAAATTTCTTCAGTCAAACTTGGTTTTGAAGAAATATTGACAATAGCAATTGATTAACAAATCAATAAACTTGAATAATTATTGATATAAATAAGCCTGGCAGCTCTGTTTTGTTAACCACACTAAGAAAATAAATATACATTTTGAATTAATTCCAGCTCCAAAATCCATTTATCTGGCAGATTGCCGTGTTGAAATGCCAAATTTTGGTAAATTTCTTCAGTCAAACTTGGTTTTGAAGAAATATTGACAATAGCAATTGATTAACAAATCAATAAACTTGAATAATTATTGATATAAATAAGCTTGGCAGCACTGTTTTGTTAACCACACTAAGAAAATAAATATAAATTTAGAATTAATTCTTAAGAATTATGAATATTTCCAGCTCCAAAATCCATTTATCTGGCAGATTGCCGTGTTGAAATGCCAAATTTTGGTAAATTTCTTCAGTCAAACTTGGTTTTGAAGAAATATTGACAATAGCAATTGATTAACAAATCAATAAACTTGAATAATTATTGATATAAATAAGCTTGGCAGCTCTGTTTTGTTAACCACACTAAGAAAATAAATATAAATTTTGAATTAATTCTTAAGAATTATGAATATTTCCAGTTCCAAAATTCATTTATCTGGCAGATTGCCGTGTTGAAATGCCAAATTTTGGTAAATTTCTTCAGTCAAACAGGGTTTTGAAGATACATTGACACTAGCAATTGATTAACAAATCAATAAACTTGAATGATTATTGATATAAATAAGCCTGGCAGCTCTGTTTTGTTAACCACACTAAGAAAATAAATATAAATTTTGAATTAATTCCAGCTCCAAAATCCATTTATCTGGCAGATTGCCGTGTTGAAATGCCAAATTTTGGTAAATTTCTTCAGTCAAACTTGGTTTTGAAGAAATATTGACAATAGCAATTGATTAACAAATCAATAAACTTGAATAATTATTGATATAAATAAGCTTGGCAGCACTGTTTTGTTAACCACACTAAGAAAATAAATATAAATTTAGAATTAATTCTTAAGAATTATGAATATTTCCAGCTCCAAAATCCATTTATCTGGCAGATTGCCGTGTTGAAATGCCAAATTTTGGTAAATTTCTTCAATCAAACAGGGTTTTGAAGATGCATTGACACTAGCAATTGATTAACAAATCAATAAACTTGAATAATTATTCATATAAATAAGCCTGGCAGCTCTGTTTTGTTAACCACACTAAGAAAATAAATATAAATTTTGAATTAATTCCAGCTCCAAAATCCATTTATCTGGCAGATTGCCGTGTTGAAATGCCAAATTTTGGTAAATTTCTTCAATCAAACAGGGTTTTGAAGATGCATTGACACTAGCAATTGATTAACAAATCAATAAACTTGAATAATTATTGATATAAATAAGCCTGGCAGCTCTGTTTTGTTAACCACACTAAGAAAATAAATATAAATTTTGAATTAATTCCAGCTCCAAAATCCATTTATCTGGCAGATTGCCGTGTTGAAATGCCAAATTTTGGTAAATTTCTTCAATCAAACAGGGTTTTGAAGATGCATTGACACTAACAATTGATTAACAAATCAATAAACTTGAATAATTATTGATATAAATAAGCTTGGCAGCACTGTTTTGTTAACCACACTAAGAAAATAAATATAAATTTAGAATTAATTCTTAAGAATTATGAATATTTCCAGCTCCAAAATCCATTTATCTGGCAGATTGCCGTGTTGAAATGCCAAATTTTGGTAAATTTCTTCAGTCAAACTTGGTTTTGAAGAAATATTGACAATAGCAATTGATTAACAAATCAATAAACTTGAATAATTATTGATATAAATAAGCTTGGCAGCTCTGTTTTGTTAACCACACTAAGAAAATAAATATAAATTTTGAATTAATTCTTAAGAATTATGAATATTTCCAGCTCCAAAATTCATTTATCTGGCAGATTGCCGTGTTGAAATGCCAAATTTTGGTAAATTTCTTCAGTCAAACAGGGTTTTGAAGATACATTGACACTAGCAATTGATTAACAAATCAATAAACTTGAATGATTATTGATATAAATAAGCCTGGCAGCTCTGTTTTGTTAACCACACTAAGAAAATAAATATAAATTTTGAATTAATTCCAGCTCCAAAATCCATTTATCTGGCAGATTGCCGTGTTGAAATGCCAAATTTTGGTAAATTTCTTCAGTCAAACTTGGTTTTGAAGAAATATTGACAATAGCAATTGATTAACAAATCAATAAACTTGAATAATTATTGATATAAATAAGCCTGGCAGCTCTGTTTTGTTAACCACACTAAGAAAATAAATATACATTTTGAATTAATTCCAGCTCCAAAATCCATTTATCTGGCAGATTGCCGTGTTGAAATGCCAAATTTTGGTAAATTTCTTCAGTCAAACTTGGTTTTGAAGAAATATTGACAATAGCAATTGATTAACAAATCAATAAACTTGAATAATTATTGATATAAATAAGCTTGGCAGCACTGTTTTGTTAACCACACTAAGAAAATAAATATAAATTTAGAATTAATTCTTAAGAATTATGAATATTTCCAGCTCCAAAATCCATTTATCTGGCAGATTGCCGTGTTGAAATGCCAAATTTTGGTAAATTTCTTCAGTCAAACTTGGTTTTGAAGAAATATTGACAATAGCAATTGATTAACAAATCAATAAACTTGAATAATTATTGATATAAATAAGCTTGGCAGCTCTGTTTTGTTAACCACACTAAGAAAATAAATATAAATTTTGAATTAATTCTTAAGAATTATGAATATTTCCAGCTCCAAAATTCATTTATCTGGCAGATTGCCGTGTTGAAATGCCAAATTTTGGTAAATTTCTTCAGTCAAACAGGGTTTTGAAGATACATTGACACTAGCAATTGATTAACAAATCAATAAACTTGAATGATTATTGATATAAATAAGCCTGGCAGCTCTGTTTTGTTAACCACACTAAGAAAATAAATATAAATTTTGAATTAATTCCAGCTCCAAAATCCATTTATCTGGCAGATTGCCGTGTTGAAATGCCAAATTTTGGTAAATTTCTTCAGTCAAACTTGGTTTTGAAGAAATATTGACAATAGCAATTGATTAACAAATCAATAAACTTGAATAATTATTGATATAAATAAGCTTGGCAGCACTGTTTTGTTAACCACACTAAGAAAATAAATATAAATTTAGAATTAATTCTTAAGAATTATGAATATTTCCAGCTCCAAAATCCATTTATCTGGCAGATTGCCGTGTTGAAATGCCAAATTTTGGTAAATTTCTTCAATCAAACAGGGTTTTGAAGATGCATTGACACTAGCAATTGATTAACAAATCAATAAACTTGAATAATTATTCATATAAATAAGCCTGGCAGCTCTGTTTTGTTAACCACACTAAGAAAATAAATATAAATTTTGAATTAATTCCAGCTCCAAAATCCATTTATCTGGCAGATTGCCGTGTTGAAATGCCAAATTTTGGTAAATTTCTTCAGTCAAACTTGGTTTTGAAGAAATATTGACAATAGCAATTGATTAACAAATCAATAAACTTGAATAATTATTGATATAAATAAGCTTGGCAGCACTGTTTTGTTAACCACACTAAGAAAATAAATATAAATTTAGAATTAATTCTTAAGAATTATGAATATTTCCAGCTCCAAAATCCATTTATCTGGCAGATTGCCGTGTTGAAATGCCAAATTTTGGTAAATTTCTTCAGTCAAACTTGGTTTTGAAGAAATATTGACAATAGCAATTGATTAACAAATCAATAAACTTGAATAATTATTGATATAAATAAGCTTGGCAGCTCTGTTTTGTTAACCACACTAAGAAAATAAATATAAATTTTGAATTAATTCTTAAGAATTATGAATATTTCCAGCTCCAAAATTCATTTATCTGGCAGATTGCCGTGTTGAAATGCCAAATTTTGGTAAATTTCTTCAGTCAAACAAGGTTTTGAAGATACATTGACACTAGCAATTGATTAACAAATCAATAAACTTGAATGATTATTGATATAAATAAGCCTGGCAGCTCTGTTTTGTTAACCACACTAAGAAAATAAATATAAATTTTGAATTAATTCCAGCTCCAAAATCCATTTATCTGGCAGATTGCCGTGTTGAAATGCCAAATTTTGGTAAATTTCTTCAATCAAACAGGGTTTTGAAGATGCATTGACACTAGCAATTGATTAACAAATCAATAAACTTGAATAATTATTGATATAAATAAGCCTGGCAGCTCTGTTTTGTTAACCACACTAAGAAAATAAATATAAATTTTGAATTAATTCCAGCTCCAAAATCCATTTATCTGGCAGATTGCCGTGTTGAAATGCCAAATTTTGGTAAATTTCTTCAGTCAAACTTGGTTTTGAAGAAATATTGACAATAGCAATTGATTAACAAATCAATAAACTTGAATAATTATTGATATAAATAAGCTTGGCAGCACTGTTTTGTTAACCACACTAAGAAAATAAATATAAATTTAGAATTAATTCTTAAGAATTATGAATATTTCCAGCTCCAAAATCCATTTATCTGGCAGATTGCCGTGTTGAAATGCCAAATTTTGGTAAATTTCTTCAATCAAACAGGGTTTTGAAGATGCATTGACACTAGCAATTGATTAACAAATCAATAAACTTGAATAATTATTCATATAAATAAGCCTGGCAGCTCTGTTTTGTTAACCACACTAAGAAAATAAATATAAATTTTGAATTAATTCCAGCTCCAAAATCCATTTATCTGGCAGATTGCCGTGTTGAAATGCCAAATTTTGGTAAATTTCTTCAGTCAAACTTGGTTTTGAAGAAATATTGACAATAGCAATTGATTAACAAATCAATAAACTTGAATAATTATTGATATAAATAAGCTTGGCAGCACTGTTTTGTTAACCACACTAAGAAAATAAATATAAATTTTGAATTAATTCTAGCTCCAAAATCCATTTATCTGGCAGATTGCCGTGTTGAAATGCCAAATTTTGGTAAATTTCTTCAGTCAAACAGGGTTTTGAAGATACATTGACACTAGCAATTGATTAACAAATCAATAAACTTGAATAATTATTGATATAAATAAGCCTGGCAGCTCTGTTTTGTTAACCACACTAAGAAAATAAATATAAATTTTGAATTAATTCCAGCTCCAAAATCCATTTATCTGGCAGATTGCCGTGTTGAAATGCCAAATTTTGGTAAATTTCTTCAATCAAACAGGGTTTTGAAGATGCATTGACACTAGCAATTGATTAACAAATCAATAAACTTGAATAATTATTGATATAAATAAGCCTGGCAGCTCTGTTTTGTTAACCACACTAAGAAAATAAATATAAATTTTGAATTAATTCCAGCTCCAAAATCCATTTATCTGGCAGATTGCCGTGTTGAAATGCCAAATTTTGGTAAATTTCTTCAGTCAAACTTGGTTTTGAAGAAATATTGACAATAGCAATTGATTAACAAATCAATAAACTTGAATAATTATTGATATAAATAAGCTTGGCAGCACTGTTTTGTTAACCACACTAAGAAAATAAATATAAATTTAGAATTAATTCTTAAGAATTATGAATATTTCCAGCTCCAAAATCCATTTATCTGGCAGATTGCCGTGTTGAAATGCCAAATTTTGGTAAATTTCTTCAGTCAAACTTGGTTTTGAAGAAATATTGACAATAGCAATTGATTAACAAATCAATAAACTTGAATAATTATTGATATAAATAAGCTTGGCAGCTCTGTTTTGTTAACCACACTAAGAAAATAAATATAAATTTTGAATTAATTCTTAAGAATTATGAATATTTCCAGCTCCAAAATTCATTTATCTGGCAGATTGCCGTGTTGAAATGCCAAATTTTGGTAAATTTCTTCAGTCAAACAGGGTTTTGAAGATACATTGACACTAGCAATTGATTAACAAATCAATAAACTTGAATAATTATTGATATAAATAAGCCTGGCAGCTCTGTTTTGTTAACCACACTAAGAAAATAAATATAAATTTTGAATTAATTCCAGCTCCAAAATCCATTTATCTGGCAGATTGCCGTGTTGAAATGCCAAATTTTGGTAAATTTCTTCAATCAAACAGGGTTTTGAAGATGCATTGACAATAGCAATTGATTAACAAATCAATAAACTTGAATAATTATTCATATAAATAAGCCTGGCAGCTCTGTTTTGTTAACCACACTAAGAAAATAAATATAAATTTTGAATTAATTCCAGCTCCAAAATCCATTTATCTTGCAGATTGCCGTGTTGAAATGCCAAATTTTGGTAAATTTCTTCAGTCAAACAGGGTTTTGAAGAAACATTGACACAAGCAATTGATTAACAAATCAATAAACTTGAATAATTATTGATATAAATAAACCTGGCAGCTCGGTTTTGTTAACCACACTAAGAAAATAAATATAAATTTTGAATTAATTCTTAAGAATTATGAATATTTCCAGCTCCAAAATCCATTTATAAGGCAGATTGCCGTGTTGAAATGCCAAATTTTGATAAATTTTCTTCAGTCAAACAGGGTTTTGAAGATACATTGACACTTGCAATTGATTAACAAATCAATAAACTTGATTAATTATTGATATAAATAAGCCTGGCAGCTCTGTTTTGTTAACTACACTAAGAAAATAAATATAAATTTTAAATTAATTCCAGCTCCAAAATCCATTTATCTTGCAGATTGCCGTGTTGAAATGCCAAATTTTGGTAAATTTCTTCAGTCAAACAGGGTTTTGAAGATGCATTGACACTAGCAATTGATTAACAAATCAATAAACTTGAATAATTATTGATATAAATAAGCCTGGCAGCTCTGTTTTGTTAACCACACTAAGAAAATAAATATAAATTTTGAATTAATTCCAGCTCCAAAATCCATTTATCTGGCAGATTGCCGTGTTGAAATGCCAAATTTTGGTAAATTTCTTCAATCAAACAGGGTTTTGAAGATGCATTGACACTAGCAATTGATTAACAAATCAATAAACTTGAATAATTATTGATATAAATAAGCTTGGCAGCACTGTTTTGTTAACCACACTAAGAAAATAAATATAAATTTTGAATTAATTCCAGCTCCAAAATCCATTTATCTGGCAGATTGCCGTGTTGAAATGCCAAATTTTGGTAAATTTCTTCAGTCAAACAGGGTTTTGTAGATACATTGACACTAGCAATTGATTAACAAATCAATAAACTTGAATAATTATTGATATAAATAAGCCTGGCAGCTCTGTTTTGTTAACCACACTAAGAAAATAAATATAAATTTTGAATTAATTCCAGTTCCAAAATCCATTTATCTGGCAGATTGCCGTGTTGAAATGCCAAATTTTGGTAAATTTCTTCAATCAAACAGGGTTTTGAGATGCATTGACACTAGCAATTGATTAACAAATCAATAAACTTGAATAATTATTGATATAAATAAGCCTGGCAGCTCTGTTTTGTTAACCACACTAAGAAAATAAATATAAATTTTGAATTAATTCCAGCTCCAAAATCCATTTATCTGGCAGATTGCCGTGTTGAAATGCCAAATTTTGGTAAATTTCTTCAGTCAAACTTGGTTTTGAAGAAATATTGACAATAGCAATTGATTAACAAATCAATAAACTTGAATAATTATTGATATAAATAAGCTTGGCAGCACTGTTTTGTTAACCACACTAAGAAAATAAATATAAATTTTGAATTAATTCCAGCTCCGAAATCCTTTATCTGGCAGATTGCCGTGTTGAAATGCCAAATTTTGGTAAATTTCTTCAGTCAAACTTGGTTTTGAAGAAATATTGACAATAGCAATTGATTAACAAATCAATAAACTTGAATAATTATTGATATAAATAAGCTTGGCAGCACTGTTTTGTTAACCACACTAAGAAAATAAATATAAATTTTGAATTAATTCCAGCTCCGAAATCCTTTATCTGGCAGATTGCCGTGTTGAAATTCCAAATTTTGGTAAATTTCTTCAGTCAAACTTGGTTTTGAAGAAATATTGAAAATAGCAATTAATTAACAAATCAATAAACTTGAATAATTATTGATATAAATAAGCCTGGCAGCTCTGTTTTGTTAACCACACTAAGAAAATAAATATAAATTTTGAATTAATTGCAGCTCCAAAATCCATTTATCTGTCAGATTGCCTAGTTGAAATGCCAAATTTTGGTAAATTTCTTCAGTCAAACAGGGTTTTGAAGAAAAATTGACACTAGCAATTAATTAACAAATCAATAAACTTGAATAATTATTGATATAAATAAGCTTGGAAGCTCTGTTTTGTTAACCACACTAAGAAATAAAATATAAATTTAGAATTAATTCTTAAGAATTATGAATATTTCCAGCTCCAAAATCCATTTATCTGGCAGATTGCCGTGTTGAAATGCCAAATTTTGGTAAATTTCTTCAGTCAAACTTGGTTTTGAAGAAATATTGACAATAGCAATTGATTAACAAATCAATAAACTTGAATAATTATTCATATAAATAAGCCTGGCAGCTCTGTTTTGTTAACCACACTAAGAAAATAAATATAAATTTTGAATTAATTCCAGCTCCAAAATCCATTTATCTGGCAGATTGCCGTGTTGAAATTCCAAATTTTGGTAAATTTCTTCAGTCAAACTTGGTTTTGAAGAAATATTGACAATAGCAATTGATTAACAAATCAATAAACTTGAATAATTATTGATATAAATAAGCCTGGCAGCTCTGTTTTGTTAACCACACTAAGAAAATAAATATAAATTTTGAATTAATTGCAGCTCCAAAATCCATTTATCTGTCAGATTGCCTAGTTGAAATTCCAAATTTTGGTAAATTTCTTCAGTCAAACAGGGTTTTGAAGAAAAATTGACACTAGCAATTAATTAACAAATCAATAAACTTGAATAATTATTGATATAAATAAGCTTGGAAGCTCTGTTTTGTTAACCACACTAAGAAATAAAATATAAATTTAGAATTAATTCTTAAGAATTATGAATATTTCCAGCTCCAAAATCCATTTATCTGGCAGATTGCCGTGTTGAAATGCCAAATTTTGGTAAATTTCTTCAGTCAAACTTGGTTTTTAAGAAATATTGACAATAGCAATTGATTAACAAATCAACAAACTTGAATAATTATTCATATAAATAAGCCTGGCAGCTCTGTTTTGTTAACCACACTAAGAAAATAAATATAAATTTTGAATTAATTCCAGCTCCAAAATCCATTTATCTGTCAGATTGCCGTGTTGAAATGCCAAATTTTGGTAAATTTCTTCAGTCAAACGGGGTTTTGAAGATACATTGACACTAGCAATTGATTAACAAATCAATAAACTTGAATAATTATTGATATAAATAAGCCTGGCAGCTCTGTTTTGTTAACCACACTAAGAAAATAAATATAAATTTTGAATTAATTCCAGCTCCAAAATCCATTTATCTGGCAGATTGCCGTGTTGAAATGCCAAATTTTGGTAAATTTCTTCAATCAAACAGGGTTTTGAAGATGCATTGACACTAGCAATTGATTAACAAATCAATAAACTTGAATAATTATTGATATAAATAAGCTTGGCAGCTCTGTTTTGTTAACCACACTAAGAAAATAAATATAAATTTTGAATTAATTCTTAAGAATTATGAATATTTCCAGCTCCAAAATTCATTTATCTGGCAGATTGCCGTGTTGAAATGCCAAATTTTGGTAAATTTCTTCAATCAAACAGGGTTTTGAAGATGCATTGACACTAGCAATTGATTAACAAATCAATAAACTTGAATAATTATTGATATAAATAAGCTTGGCAGCTCTGTTTTGTTAACCACACTAAGAAAATAAATATAAATTTTGAATTAATTCTTAAGAATTATGAATATTTCCAGCTCCAAAATTCATTTATCTGGCAGATTGCCGTGTTGAAATGCCAAATTTTGGTAAATTTCTTCAGTCAAACAGGGTTTTGAAGATACATTGACACTAGCAATTGATTAACAAATCAATAAACTTGAATAATTATTGATATAAATAAGCCTGGCAGCTCTGTTTTGTTAACCACACTAAGAAAATAAATATAAATTTTGAATTAATTCCAGCTCCAAAATCCATTTATCTGGCAGATTGCCGTGTTGAAATGCCAAATTTTGGTAAATTTCTTCAGTCAAACTTGGTTTTGAAGAAATATTGACAATAGCAATTGATTAACAAATCAATAAACTTGAATAATTATTGATATAAATAAGCTTGGCAGCACTGTTTTGTTAACCACACTAAGAAAATAAATATAAATTTTGAATTAATTCCAGCTCCAAAATCCATTTATCTGGCAGATTGCCGTGTTGAAATGCCAAATTTTGGTAAATTTCTTCAGTCAAACAGGGTTTTGAAGATACATTGACACTAGCAATTGATTAACAAATCAATAAACTTGAATAATTATTGATATAAATAAGCTTGGCAGCACTGTTTTGTTAACCACACTAAGAAAATAAATATAAATTTTGAATTAATTCCAGCTCCAAAATCCATTTATCTGGCAGATTGCCGTGTTGAAATGCCAAATTTTGGTAAATTTCTTCAATCAAACAGGGTTTTGAAGATGCATTGACACTAGCAATTGATTAACAAATCAATAAACTTGAATAATTATTCATATAAATAAGCCTGGCAGCTCTGTTTTGTTAACCACACTAAGAAAATAAATATAAATTTTGAATTAATTCCAGCTCCAAAATCCATTTATCTGGCAGATTGCCGTGTTGAAATGCCAAATTTTGGTAAATTTCTTCAGTCAAACAGGGTTTTGAAGATACATTGACACTAGCAATTGATTAACAAATCAATAAACTTGAATAATTATTGATATAAATAAGCCTGGCAGCTCTGTTTTGTTAACCACACTAAGAAAATAAATATAAATTTTGAATTAATTCCAGCTCCAAAATCCATTTATCTGGCAGATTGCCGTGTTGAAATGCCAAATTTTGGTAAATTTCTTCAATCAAACAGGGTTTTGAAGATGCATTGACAATAGCAATTGATTAACAAATCAATAAACTTGAATAATTATTGATATAAATAAGCTTGGCAGCACTGTTTTGTTAACCACACTAAGAAAATAAATATAAATTTAGAATTAATTCTTAAGAATTATGAATATTTCCAGCTCCAAAATCCATTTATCTGGCAGATTGCCGTGTTGAAATGCCAAATTTTGGTAAATTTCTTCAGTCAAACTTGGTTTTGAAGAAATATTGACAATAGCAATTGATTAACAAATCAATAAACTTGAATAATTATTGATATAAATAAGCTTGGCAGCTCTGTTTTGTTAACCACACTAAGAAAATAAATATAAATTTTGAATTAATTCTTAAGAATTATGAATATTTCCAGCTCCAAAATTCATTTATCTGGCAGATTGCCGTGTTGAAATGCCAAATTTTGGTAAATTTCTTCAGTCAAACAGGGTTTTGAAGATACATTGACACTAGCAATTGATTAACAAATCAATAAACTTGAATGATTATTGATATAAATAAGCCTGGCAGCTCTGTTTTGTTAACCACACTAAGAAAATAAATATAAATTTTGAATTAATTCCAGCTCCAAAATCCATTTATCTGGCAGATTGCCGTGTTGAAATGCCAAATTTTGGTAAATTTCTTCAATCAAACAGGGTTTTGAAGATGCATTGACACTAGCAATTGATTAACAAATCAATAAACTTGAATAATTATTGATATAAATAAGCCTGGCAGCTCTGTTTTGTTAACCACACTAAGAAAATAAATATAAATTTTGAATTAATTCCAGCTCCAAAATCCATTTATCTGGCAGATTGCCGTGTTGAAATGCCAAATTTTGGTAAATTTCTTCAGTCAAACTTGGTTTTGAAGAAATATTGACAATAGCAATTGATTAACAAATCAATAAACTTGAATAATTATTGATATAAATAAGCTTGGCAGCACTGTTTTGTTAACCACACTAAGAAAATAAATATAAATTTAGAATTAATTCTTAAGAATTATGAATATTTCCAGCTCCAAAATCCATTTATCTGGCAGATTGCCGTGTTGAAATGCCAAATTTTGGTAAATTTCTTCAATCAAACAGGGTTTTGAAGATGCATTGACACTAGCAATTGATTAACAAATCAATAAACTTGAATAATTATTCATATAAATAAGCCTGGCAGCTCTGTTTTGTTAACCACACTAAGAAAATAAATATAAATTTTGAATTAATTCCAGCTCCAAAATCCATTTATCTGGCAGATTGCCGTGTTGAAATGCCAAATTTTGGTAAATTTCTTCAGTCAAACTTGGTTTTGAAGAAATATTGACAATAGCAATTGATTAACAAATCAATAAACTTGAATAATTATTGATATAAATAAGCTTGGCAGCACTGTTTTGTTAACCACACTAAGAAAATAAATATAAATTTTGAATTAATTCTAGCTCCAAAATCCATTTATCTGGCAGATTGCCGTGTTGAAATGCCAAATTTTGGTAAATTTCTTCAGTCAAACAGGGTTTTGAAGATACATTGACACTAGCAATTGATTAACAAATCAATAAACTTGAATAATTATTGATATAAATAAGCCTGGCAGCTCTGTTTTGTTAACCACACTAAGAAAATAAATATAAATTTTGAATTTAATTCCAGCTCCAAAATCCATTTATCTGGCAGATTGCCGTGTTGAAATGCCAAATTTTGGTAAATTTCTTCAATCAAACAGGGTTTTGAAGATGCATTGACACTAGCAATTGATTAACAAATCAATAAACTTGAATAATTATTGATATAAATAAGCCTGGCAGCTCTGTTTTGTTAACCACACTAAGAAAATAAATATAAATTTTGAATTAATTCCAGCTCCAAAATCCATTTATCTGGCAGATTGCCGTGTTGAAATGCCAAATTTTGGTAAATTTCTTCAGTCAAACTTGGTTTTGAAGAAATATTGACAATAGCAATTGATTAACAAATCAATAAACTTGAATAATTATTGATATAAATAAGCTTGGCAGCACTGTTTTGTTAACCACACTAAGAAAATAAATATAAATTTAGAATTAATTCTTAAGAATTATGAATATTTCCAGCTCCAAAATCCATTTATCTGGCAGATTGCCGTGTTGAAATGCCAAATTTTGGTAAATTTCTTCAGTCAAACTTGGTTTTGAAGAAATATTGACAATAGCAATTGATTAACAAATCAATAAACTTGAATAATTATTGATATAAATAAGCTTGGCAGCTCTGTTTTGTTAACCACACTAAGAAAATAAATATAAATTTTGAATTAATTCTTAAGAATTATGAATATTTCCAGCTCCAAAATTCATTTATCTGGCAGATTGCCGTGTTGAAATGCCAAATTTTGGTAAATTTCTTCAGTCAAACAGGGTTTTGAAGATACATTGACACTAGCAATTGATTAACAAATCAATAAACTTGAATAATTATTGATATAAATAAGCCTGGCAGCTCTGTTTTGTTAACCACACTAAGAAAATAAATATAAATTTTGAATTAATTCCAGCTCCAAAATCCATTTATCTGGCAGATTGCCGTGTTGAAATGCCAAATTTTGGTAAATTTCTTCAATCAAACAGGGTTTTGAAGATGCATTGACACTAGCAATTGATTAACAAATCAATAAACTTGAATAATTATTCATATAAATAAGCCTGGCAGCTCTGTTTTGTTAACCACACTAAGAAAATAAATATAAATTTTGAATTAATACCAGCTCCAAAATCCATTTATCTTGCAGATTGCCGTGTTGAAATGCCAAATTTTGGTAAATTTCTTCAGTCAAACAGGGTTTTGAAGAAACATTGACACAAGCAATTGATTAACAAATCAATAAACTTGAATAATTATTGATATAAATAAACCTGGCAGCTCGGTTTTGTTAACCACACTAAGAAAATAAATATAAATTTTGAATTAATTCTTAAGAATTATGAATATTTCCAGCTCCAAAATCCATTTATAAGGCAGATTGCCGTGTTGAAATGCCAAATTTTGATAAATTTTCTTCAGTCAAACAGGGTTTTGAAGATACATTGACACTTGCAATTGATTAACAAATCAATAAACTTGATTAATTATTGATATAAATAAGCCTGGCAGCTCTGTTTTGTTAACTACACTAAGAAAATAAATATAAATTTTAAATTAATTCCAGCTCCAAAATCCATTTATCTTGCAGATTGCCGTGTTGAAATGCCAAATTTTGGTAAATTTCTTCAGTCAAACAGGGTTTTGAAGATGCATTGACACTAGCAATTGATTAACAAATCAATAAACTTGAATAATTATTGATATAAATAAGCCTGGCAGCTCTGTTTTGTTAACCACACTAAGAAAATAAATATAAATTTTGAATTAATTCCAGCTCCAAAATCCATTTATCTGGCAGATTGCCGTGTTGAAATGCCAAATTTTGGTAAATTTCTTCAATCAAACAGGGTTTTGAAGATGCATTGACACTAGCAATTGATTAACAAATCAATAAACTTGAATAATTATTCATATAAATAAGCCTGGCAGCTCTGTTTTGTTAACCACACTAAGAAAATAAATATAAATTTTGAATTAATTCCAGCTCCAAAATCCATTTATCTGGCAGATTGCCGTGTTGAAATGCCAAATTTTGGTAAATTTCTTCAGTCAAACTTGGTTTTGAAGAAATATTGACAATAGCAATTGATTAACAAATCAATAAACTTGAATAATTATTGATATAAATAAGCTTGGCAGCACTGTTTTGTTAACCACACTAAGAAAATAAATATAAATTTTGAATTAATTCCAGCTCCAAAATCCATTTATCTGGCAGATTGCCGTGTTGAAATGCCAAATTTTGGTAAATTTCTTCAGTCAAACAGGGTTTTGAAGATACATTGACACTAGCAATTGATTAACAAATCAATAAACTTGAATAATTATTGATATAAATAAGCCTGGCAGCTCTGTTTTGTTAACCACACTAAGAAAATAAATATAAATTTTGAATTAATTCCAGCTCCAAAATCCATTTATCTGGCAGATTGCCGTGTTGAAATGCCAAATTTTGGTAAATTTCTTCAATCAAACAGGGTTTTGAGATGCATTGACACTAGCAATTGATTAACAAATCAATAAACTTGAATAATTATTGATATAAATAAGCCTGGCAGCTCTGTTTTGTTAACCACACTAAGAAAATAAATATAAATTTTGAATTAATTCCAGCTCCAAAATCCATTTATCTGGCAGATTGCCGTGTTGAAATGCCAAATTTTGGTAAATTTCTTCAGTCAAACTTGGTTTTGAAGAAATATTGACAATAGCAATTGATTAACAAATCAATAAACTTGAATAATTATTGATATAAATAAGCTTGGCAGCACTGTTTTGTTAACCACACTAAGAAAATAAATATAAATTTTGAATTAATTCCAGCTCCAAAATCCATTTATCTGGCAGATTGCCGTGTTGAAATGCCAAATTTTGGTAAATTTCTTCAGTCAAACAGGGTTTTGAAGATACATTGACACTAGCAATTGATTAACAAATCAATAAACTTGAATAATTATTGATATAAATAAGCCTGGCAGCTCTGTTTTGTTAACCACACTAAGAAAATAAATATAAATTTTGAATTAATTCCAGCTCCAAAATCCATTTATCTGGCAGATTGCCGTGTTGAAATGCCAAATTTTGGTAAATTTCTTCAATCAAACAGGGTTTTGAGATGCATTGACACTAGCAATTGATTAACAAATCAATAAACTTGAATAATTATTGATATAAATAAGCCTGGCAGCTCTGTTTTGTTAACCACACTAAGAAAATAAATATAAATTTTGAATTAATTCCAGCTCCAAAATACATTTATCTGGCAGATTGCCGTGTTGAAATGCCAAATTTTGGTAAATTTCTTCAGTCAAACTTGGTTTTGAAGAAATATTGACAATAGCAATTGATTAACAAATCAATAAACTTGAATAATTATTGATATAAATAAGCTTGGCAGCACTGTTTTGTTAACCACACTAAGAAAATAAATATAAATTTAGAATTAATTCTTAAGAATTATGAATATTTCCAGCTCCAAAATCCATTTATCTGGCAGATTGCCGTGTTGAAATGTCAAATTTTGGTAAATTTCTTCAATCAAACAGGGTTTTGAAGATGCATTGACACTAGCAATTGATTAACAAATCAATAAACTTGAATAATTATTCATATAAATAAGCCTGGCAGCTCTGTTTTGTTAACCACACTAAGAAAATAAATATAAATTTTGAATTAATTCCAGCTCCAAAATCCATTTATCTGGCAGATTGCCGTGTTGAAATGCCAAATTTTGGTAAATTTCTTCAGTCAAACTTGGTTTTGAAGAAATATTGACAATAGCAATTGATTAACAAATCAATAAACTTGAATAATTATTGATATAAATAAGCTTGGCAGCACTGTTTTGTTAACCACACTAAGAAAATAAATATAAATTTTGAATTAATTCCAGCTCCAAAATCCATTTATCTGGCAGATTGCCGTGTTGAAATGCCAAATTTTGGTAAATTTCTTCAGTCAAACAGGGTTTTGAAGATACATTGACACTAGCAATTGATTAACAAATCAATAAACTTGAATAATTATTGATATAAATAAGCCTGGCAGCTCTGTTTTGTTAACCACACTAAGTAAATAAATATAAATTTTGAATTAATTCCAGCTCCAAAATCCATTTATCTGGCAGATTGCCGTGTTGAAATGCCAAATTTTGGTAAATTTCTTCAATCAAACAGGGTTTTGAAGATGCATTGACACTAGCAATTGATTAACAAATCAATATACTTAAATAATTATTGATATAAATAAGCCTGGCAGCTCTGTTTTGTTAACCACACTAAGAAAATAAATATAAATTTTGAATTAATTCCAGCTCCAAAATCCATTTATCTGGCAGATTGCCGTGTTGAAATGCCAAATTTTGGTAAATTTCTTCAGTCAAACTTGGTTTTGAAGAAATATTGACAATAGCAATTGATTAACAAATCAATAAACTTGAATAATTATTGATATAAATAAGCTTGGCAGCACTGTTTTGTTAACCACACTAAGAAAATAAATATAAATTTAGAATTAATTCTTAAGAATTATGAATATTTCCAGCTCCAAAATCCATTTATCTGGCAGATTGCCGAGTTGAAATGCCAAATTTTGGTAAATTTCTTCAGTCAAACTTGGTTTTGAAGAAATATTGACAATAGCAATTGATTAACAAATCAATAAACTCGAATAATTATTGATATAAATAAGCTTGACAGCTCTGTTTTGTTAACCACACTAAGAAAATAAATATAAATTTAGAAATAATTCTTAAGAATTATGAATATTTCCAGCTCCAAAATCCATTTATCTGGCAGATTGCCGTGTTGAAATGTAAAATTTTGGTAAATTTCTTTAGTCAAACTTGGTTTTGAAGAAATATTGACAATAGCAATTGATTAACAAATCAATAAACTTGAATAATTATTGATATAAATAAGCCTGGCAGCTCTGTTTTGTTAACCACACTAAGAAAATAAATATAAATTTTGAATTAATTGCAGCTCCAAAATCCATTTATCTGTCAGATTGCCTAGTTGAAATGCCAAATTTTGGTAAATTTCTTCAGTCAAACAGGGTTTTGAAGAAAAATTGACACTAGCAATTAATTAACAAATCAATAAACTTGAATAATTATTGATATAAATAAGCTTGGAAGCTCTGTTTTGTTAACCACACTAAGAAATAAAATATAAATTTAGAATTAATTCTTAAGAATTATGAATATTTCCAGCTCCAAAATCCATTTATCTGGCAGATTGCCGTGTGAAATGCCAAATTTTGGTAAATTTCTTCAGTCAAACAGGGATTTGAAGATACATTGACACTAGCAATTGATTAACAAATCAATAAACTTGAATAATTATTCATATAAATAAGCCTGGCAGCTCTGTTTTGTTAACCACACTAAGAAAATAAATATAAATTTTGAATTAATTCCAGCTCCAAAATCCATTTATCTGGCAGATTGCCGTGTTGAAATGCCAAATTTTGCTAAATTTCTTCAATCAAACAGGGTTTTGAAGATGCATTGACACTAGCAATTGATTAACAAATCAATAAACTTGAATAATTATTCATTTAAATAAGCCTGGCAGCTCTGTTTTGTTAACCACACTAAGAAAATAAATATAAATTTTGAATTAATTCTTAAGAATTATGAATATTTCCAGCTCCAAAATCCATTTATCAGGCAGATTGCCGTGTTGAAATGCCAAATTTTGATAAATTTTCTTCAGTCAAACAGGGTTTTGAAGATGCATTGACACTAGCAATTGATTAACAAATCAATAAACTTGAATAATTATTCATTTAAATAAGCCTGGCAGCTCTGTTTTGTTAACCACACTAAGAAAATAAATATAAATTTTGAATTAATTCTTAAGAATTATGAATATTTCCAGCTCCAAAATCCATTTATCTGGCAGATTGCCGTGTTGAAATGCCAAATTTTGGTAAATTTCTTCAGTCAAACTTGGTTTTCAAGAAATATTGACAATAGCAATTGATTAACAAATCAATAAACTTGAATAATTATTGATATAAATAAGCCTGGCAGCTCTGTTTTGTTAACCACACTAAGAAAATAAATATAAATTTTGAATTAATTCCAGCTCCAAAATCCATTTATCTGTCAGATTGCCGTGTTGAAATGCCAAATTTTGGTAAATTTCTTCAGTCAAACAGGGTTTTGAAGAAACATTGACACAAGCAATTGATTAACAAATCAATAAACTTGAATAATTATTGATATAAATAAACCTGGCAGCTCTGTTTTGTTAACCACACACTAAGAAAATAAATATAAATTTTGAATTAATTCCAGCTCCGAAATCCTTTATGTGGCAGATTGCCGTGTTGAAATTCCAAATTTTGGTAAATTTCTTCAGTCAAACAGGGTTTTGAAGATACATTGACAATAGCAATTGATTAACAAATCAATAAACTTGAATAATTATTGATATAAATAAACCTGGCAGCTCTGTTTTGTTAACCACACACTAAGAAAATAAATATAAATTTTGAATTAATTCCAGCTCCGAAATCCTTTATCTGGCAGATTGCCGTGTTGAAATTCCAAATTTTGCTAAATTTCTTCAGTCAAACTTGGTTTTGAAGAAATATTGACAATAGCAATTGATTAACAAATCAATAAACTTGAAAAATTATTGATATAAATAAGCTTGACAGCTCTGTTTTGTTAACCACACTAAGAAAATAAATATAAATTTAGAATTAATTCTTAAGAATTATGAATATTTCCAGTTCCAAAATCCATTTATCTGGCAGATTGCCGTGTTGAAATGCCAAATTTTGGTAAATTTCTTCAGTCAAACTTGGTTTTGAAGAAATATTGACAATAGCAATTGATTAACAAATCAATAAACTTGAATAATTATAGATATAAATAAGCCTGGCAGCTCTGTTTTGTTAACCACACTAAGAAAATAAATATAAATTTTGAATTAATTGCAGCTCCAAAATCCATTTATCTGTCAGATTGCCTAGTTGAAATGCCAAATTTTGTTAAATTTCTTCAGTCAAACAGGGTTTTGAAGAAAAATTGACACTAGCAATTAATTAACAAATCAATAAACTTGAATAATTATTGATATAAATAAGCTTGGAAGCTCTGTTTTGTTAACCACACTAAGAAATAAAATATAAATTTAGAATTAATTCTTAAGAATTATGAATATTTCCAGCTCCAAAATCCATTTATCTGGCAGATTGCCGTGTTGAAATGCCAAATTTTGGTAAATTTCTTCAGTCAAACTTGGTTTTGAAGAAATATTGACAATAGCAATTGATTAACAAATCAATAAACTTGAATAATTATTGAAATAAATAAGCCTGGCAGCTTTGTTTTGTTAACCACACTAAGAAAATAAATATAAATTTTGAATTAATTCCAGCTCCAAAATCCATTTATCTGGCAGATTGCCGTGTTGAAATGCCAAATTTTGGTAAATTTCTTCAGTCAAACTTGGTTTTGAAGAAATATTGACAATAGCAATTGATTAACAAATCAATAAACTTGAATAATTATTGATATAAATAAGCCTTGCAGCTCTGTTTTGTTAATCACACTAAGAAAATAAATGAAAATTTTGTATTAATTCCAGCTCCGAAATTCATTTATCTGTCAGATTGCCGTGTTGAAATGCCAAATTTTGGTAAATTTCTTCAGTCAAACAGGGTTTTGAAGAAACATTGACACAAGCAATTGATTAACAAATCAATAAACTTGAATAATTATTGATATAAATAAACCTGGCAGCTCTATTTTGTTAACCACACACTAAGAAAATAAATATAAATTTTGAATTAATTCCAGCTCCGAAATCCTTTATGTGGCAGATTGCCGTGTTGAAATTCCAAATTTTGGTAAATTTCTTCAGTCAAACAGGGTTTTGAAGATACATTGACAATAGCAATTGATTAACAAATCAATAAACTTGAATAATTATTGATATAAATAAACCTGGCAGCTCTGTTTTGTTAACCACACACTAAGAAAATAAATATAAATTTTGAATTAATTCCAGCTCCGAAATCCTTTATGTGGCAGATTGCCGTGTTGAAATTCCAAATTTTGGTAAATTTCTTCAGTCAAACAGGGTTTTGAAGATACATTGACAATAGCAATTGATTAACAAATCAATAAACTTGAATAATTATTGATATAAATAAACCTGGCAGCTCTGTTTTGTTAACCACACACTAAGAAAATAAATATAAATTTTGAATTAATTCCAGCTCCGAAATCCTTTATCTGGCAGATTGCCGTGTTGAAATTCCAAATTTTGCTAAATTTCTTCAGTCAAACTTGGTTTTGAAGAAATATTGACAATAGCAATTGATTAACAAATCAATAAACTTGAAAAATTATTGATATAAATAAGCTTGACAGCTCTGTTTTGTTAACCACACTAAGAAAATAAATATAAATTTAGAATTAATTCTTAAGAATTATGAATATTTCCAGTTCCAAAATCCATTTATCTGGCAGATTGCCGTGTTGAAATGCCAAATTTTGGTAAATTTCTTCAGTCAAACTTGGTTTTGAAGAAATATTGACAATAGCAATTGATTAACAAATCAATAAACTTGAATAATTATTGATATAAATAAGCCTGGCAGCTCTGTTTTGTTAACCACACTAAGAAAATAAATATAAATTTTGAATTAATTGCAGCTCCAAAATCCATTTATCTGTCAGATTGCCTAGTTGAAATGCCAAATTTTGTTAAATTTCTTCAGTCAAACAGGGTTTTGAAGAAAAATTGACACTAGCAATTAATTAACAAATCAATAAACTTGAATAATTATTGATATAAATAAGCTTGGAAGCTCTGTTTTGTTAACCACACTAAGAAATAAAATATAAATTTAGAATTAATTCTTAAGAATTATGAATATTTCCAGCTCCAAAATCCATTTATCTGGCAGATTGCCGTGTTGAAATGCCAAATTTTGGTAAATTTCTTCAGTCAAACTTGGTTTTGAAGAAATATTGACAATAGCAATTGATTAACAAATCAATAAACTTGAATAATTATTGAAATAAATAAGCCTGGCAGCTTTGTTTTGTTAACCACACTAAGAAAATAAATATAAATTTTGAATTAATTCCAGCTCCAAAATCCATTTATCTGGCAGATTGCCGTGTTGAAATGCCAAATTTTGGTAAATTTCTTCAGTCAAACTTGGTTTTGAAGAAATATTGACAATAGCAATTGATTAACAAATCAATAAACTTGAATAATTATTGATATAAATAAGCCTTGCAGCTCTGTTTTGTTAATCACACTAAGAAAATAAATGAAAATTTTGTATTAATTCCAGCTCCGAAATTCATTTATCTGTCAGATTGCCGTGTTGAAATGCCAAATTTTGGTAAATTTCTTCAGTCAAACAGGGTTTTGAAGAAACATTGACACAAGCAATTGATTAACAAATCAATAAACTTGAATAATTATTGATATAAATAAACCTGGCAGCTCTATTTTGTTAACCACACACTAAGAAAATAAATATAAATTTTGAATTAATTCCAGCTCCGAAATCCTTTATGTGGCAGATTGCCGTGTTGAAATTCCAAATTTTGGTAAATTTCTTCAGTCAAACAGGGTTTTGAAGATACATTGACAATAGCAATTGATTAACAAATCAATAAACTTGAATAATTATTGATATAAATAAACCTGGCAGCTCTGTTTTGTTAACCACACACTAAGAAAATAAATATAAATTTTGAATTAATTCCAGCTCCGAAATCCTTTATCTGGCAGATTGCCGTGTTGAAATTCCAAATTTTCGTAAATTTCTTCAGTCAAACTTGGTTTTGAAGAAATATTGACAATAGCAATTGATTAACAAATCAATAAACTTGAATAATTATTGATATAAATAAGCCTTGCAGCTCTGTTTTGTTAATCACACTAAGAAAATAAATGAAAATTTTGTATTAATTCCAGCTCCAAAATTCATTTATCTGGCAGATTGCCGTGTTGAAATGCCAAATTTTGGTAAATTTCTTCAGTTAAACAGGGTTTTGAAGATACATTGACAATAGCAATTGATTAACAAATCAATAAACTTGAATAATTATTGATATAAATAAACCTGGCAGCTCTGTTTTGTTAACCACACACTAAGAAAATAAATATAAATTTTGAATTAATTCCAGCTCCGAAATCCTTTATCTGGCAGATTGCCGTGTTGAAATTCCAAATTTTGGTAAATTTCTTCAGTCAAACTTGGTTTTGAAGAAATATTGACAATAGCAATTGATTAACAAATCAATAAACTTGAATAATTATTGATATAAATAAGCTTGACAGCTCTGTTTTGTTAACCACACTAAGAAAATAAATATAAATTTAGAATTAATTCTTAAGAATTATGAATATTTCCAGCTCCAAAATCCATTTATCTGGCAGATTGCCGTGTTGAAATGCCAAATTTTGGTAAATTTCTTCAGTCAAACTTGGTTTTGAAGAAATATTGACAATAGCAATTGATTAACAAATCAATAAACTTGAATAATTATTGATATAAATAAGCCTGGCAGCTCTGTTTTGTTAACCACACTAAGAAAATAAATATAAATTTTGAATTAATTGCAGCTCCAAAATCCATTTATCTGTCAGATTGCCTAGTTGAAATGCCAAATTTTGGTAAATTTCTTCAGTCAAACAGGGTTTTGAAGAAAAATTGACACTAGCAATTAATTAACAAATCAATAAACTTGAATAATTATTGATATAAATAAGCTTGGAAGCTCTGTTTTGTTAACCACACTAAGAAAATAAATATAAATTTTGAATTAATTCTTAAGAATTATGAATATTTCCAGCTCCAAAATCCATTTATCATGCAGATTGCCGTGTTGAAATGCCAAATTTTGATAAATTTTCTTCAGTCAAACGGGGTTTTGAAGATACATTGACACTAGCAATTGATTAACAAATCAATAAACTTGAATAATTATTTATATAAATAAGCCTGGCAGCTCTGTTTTGTTAACCACACTAAGAAAATAAATATAAATTTTGAATTAATTCCAGCTCCAAAATCCATTTATCTGGCAGATTGCCGTGTTGAAATGCCAAATTTTGGTAAATTTCTTCAATCAAACGGGGTTTTGAAGATGCATTGACACTAGCAATTGATTAACAAATCAATAAACTTGAATAATTATTGATATAAATAAGCCTGGCAGCTCTGTTTTGTTAACCACACTAAGAAAATAAATATAAATTTTGAATTAATTCCAGCTCCAAAATCCATTTATCAGGCAGATTGCCGTGTTGAAATGCCAAATTTTGATAAATTTTCTTCAGTCAAACAGGGTTTTGAAGATACATTGACACTAGCAATTGATTAACAAATCAATAAACTTGAATAATTATTGATATAAATAAGCCTGGCAGCTCTGTTTTGTTAACCACACTCAGAAAATAAATATAAATTTTGAATTAATTCCAGCTCCAAAATCCATTTATCTGGCAGATTGCCGTGTTGAAATGCCAAATTTTGGTAAATTTCTTCAATCAAACAGGGTTTTGAAGATGCATTGACACTAGCAATTGATTAACAAATAAATAAAGTTGAATAATTATTCATATAAATAAGCCGGGCAGCTCTGTTTTGTTAACCACACTAAGAAAATAAAAATAAATTTTGAATTAATTCCAGCTCCAAAATCCATTTATCTGTCAGATTGCCGTGTTGAAATGCCAAATTTTGGTAAATTTCTTCAGTCAAACGGGGTTTTGAAGATACATTGACACTAGCAATTGATTAACAAATCAATAAACTTGAATAATTATTGATATAAATAAGCCTGGCAGCTCTGTTTTGTTAACCACACTAAGAAAATAAATATAAATTTTGAATTAATTCCAGCTCCAAAATCCATTTATCTGGCAGATTGCCGTGTTGAAATGCCAAATTTTGGTAAATTTCTTCAATCAAACAGGGTTTTGAAGATGCATTGACACTAGCAATTGATTAACAAATCAATAAACTTGAATAATTATTCATATAAATAAGCCTGGCAGCTCTGTTTTGTTAACCACACTAAGAAAATAAATATAAATTTTGAATTAATTCCAGCTCCAAAATCCATTTATCTTGCAGATTGCCGTGTTGAAATGCCAAATTTTGGTAAATTTCTTCAGTCTAACAGGGTTTTGAAGAAACATTGACACAAGCAATTGATTAACAAATCAATAAACTTGAATAATTATTGATATAAATAAAACTGGCAGCTCGGTTTTGTTAACCACACTAAGAAAATAAATATAAATTTTGAATTAATTCCAGCTCCAAAATCCATTTATCTGGCAGATTGCCGTGTTGAAATGCCAAATTTTGGTAAATTTCTTCAGTCAAACTTGGTTTTGAAGAAATATTGACAATAGCAATTGATTAACAAATCAATAAACTTGAATAATTATTGATATAAATAAGCCTGGCAGCTCTGTTTTGTTAATCACACTAAGAAAATAAATGAAAATTTTGTATTAATTCCAGCTCCAAAATCCATTTATCTGTCAGATTGCCGTGTTGAAATGCCAAATTTTGGTAAATTTCTTCTGTCAAACTTGGTTTTGAAGACATATTGACACTAGCAATTGATTAACAAATCAATAAACTTGAATAATTATTGATATAAATAAGCTTGGCAGCTCTGTTTTGTTAACCACACTAAGAAAATAAATATAAATTATGAATATTTCCAGCTCCAAAATCCATTTATCTGGCAGATTGCCGTGTTGAAATGCCAAATTTTGATAAATTTTCTTCAGTCAAACAGGGTTTTGAAGATACATTGACACTTGCAATTGATTAACAAATCAATAAACTTGATTAATTATTGATATAAATAAGCCTGGCAGCTCTGTTTTGTTAACCACACTAAGAAAATAAATATAAATTTTGAATTAATTCCAGCTCCAAAATCCATTTATCTGGCAGATTGCCGTGTTGAAATGCCAATTTTTGGTAAATTTCTTCAATCAAACAGGGTTTTGAAGATGCATTGACACTTGCAATTGATTAACAAATCAATAAACTTGAATAATTATTGATATAACTAAGCCTGGCAGCTCTGTTTTGTTAACTACACTAAGAAAATAAATATAAATTTTGAATTAATTCCAGCTCCAAAATCCATTTATCTTGCAGATTGCCGTGTTGAAATGCCAAATTTTGGTAAATTTCTTCAGTCAAACAGGGTTTTGAAGATGCATTGACACTAGCAATTGATTAACAAATAAATAAACTTGAATAATTATTGATATAAATAAGCTTGGCAGCTCTGTTTTGTTAACCACACTAAGAAAATAAATATAAATTTAGAAAAAATTCTTAAGAATTATGAATATTTCCAGCTCCAAAATCCATTTATAAGGCAGATTGCCGTGTTGAAATGCCAAATTTTGATAAATTTTCTTCAGTCAAACAGGGTTTTGAAGATACATTGACACTTGCAATTGATTAACAAATCAATAAACTTGATTAATTATTGATATAAATAAGCCTGGCAGCTCTGTTTTGTTAACTACACTAAGAAAATAAATATAAATTTTGAATTAATTCCAGCTCCAAAATCCATTTATCTTGCAGATTGCCGTGTTGAAATGCCAAATTTTGGTAAATTTCTTCAGTCAAACAGGGTTTTGAAGATGCATTGACACTAGCAATTGATTAACAAATCAATAAACTTGAATAATTATTGATATAAATAAGCTTGGCAGCTCTGTTTTGTTAACCACACTAAGAAAATAAATATAAATTTTGAATTAATTCTTAAGAATTATGAATATATCCAGCTCCAAAATCCATTTATCAGGCAGATTGCCGTGTTGAAATGCCAAATTTTGATAAATTTTCTTCAGTCAAACAGGGTTTTGAAGATACATTGACACTTGCAATTGATTAACAAATCAATAAACTTGAATAATTATTGATATAAATAAGCTTGACAGCTCTGTTTTGTTAACCACACTAAGAAAATAAATATAAATTTAGAATTAATTCTTAAGAATTATGAATATTTCCAGCTCCAAAATCCATTTATCTGCAGATTGCCGTGTTGAAATGCCAAATTTTGATAAATTTTCTTCAGTCAAACAGGGTTTTGAAGAAATATTGACAATAGCAATTGATTAACAAATCAATAAACTTGAATAATTATTGATATAAATAAGCCTGGCAGCTCTGTTTTGTTAACCACACTAAGAAAATAAATATAAATTTTGAATTAATTCCAGCTCCAAAATCCATTTATCTGGCAGATTGCCGTGTTGAAATGCCAAATTTTGGTAAATTTCTTCAATCAAACAGGGTTTTGAAGATGCATTGACACTAGCAATTGATTAACAAATCAATAAACTTGAATAATTATTCATATAAATAAGCCTGGCAGCTCTGTTTTGTTAACCACACTAAGAAAATAAATATAAATTTTGAATTAATTCCAGCTCCAAAATCCATTTATCTGGCAGATTGCCGTGTTGAAATGCCAAATTTTGGTAAATTTCTTCAGTCAAACTTGGTTTTGAAGAAATATTGACAATAGCAATTGATTAACAAATCAATAAACTTGAATAATTATTGATATAAATAAGCTTGGCAGCTCTGTTTTGTTAACCACACTAAGAAAATAAATATAAATTTTGAATTAATTCTTAAGAATTATGAATATATCCAGCTCCAAAATCCATTTATCAGGCAGATTGCCGTGTTGAAATGCCAAATTTTGATAAATTTTCTTCAGTCAAACAGGGTTTTGAAGATACATTGACACTTGCAATTGATTAACAAATCAATAAACTTGAATAATTATTGATATAAATAAGCTTGACAGCTCTGTTTTGTTAACCACACTAAGAAAATAAATATAAATTTAGAATTAATTCTTAAGAATTATGAATATTTCTAGCTCCAAAATCCATTTATCTGCAGATTGCCGTGTTGAAATGCCAAATTTTGATAAATTTTCTTCAGTCAAACAGGGTTTTGAAGAAATATTGACAATAGCAATTGATTAACAACTCAATAAACTTGAATAATTATTGATATAAATAAGCCTGGCAGCTCTGTTTTGTTAACCACACTAAGAAAATAAATATAAATTTTGAATTAATTCCAGCTCCAAAATCCATTTATCTGGCAGATTGCCGTGTTGAAATGCCAAATTTTGGTAAATTTCTTCAATCAAACAGGGTTTTGAAGATGCATTGACACTAGCAATTGATTAACAAATCAATAAACTTGAATAATTATTCATATAAATAAGCCTGGCAGCTCTGTTTTGTTAACCACACTAAGAAAATAAATATAAATTTTGAATTAATTCCAGCTCCAAAATCCATTTATCTGGCAGATTGCCGTGTTGAAATGCCAAATTTTGGTAAATTTCTTCAGTCAAACTTGGTTTTGAAGAAATATTGACAATAGCAATTAATTAACAAATCAATAAACTTGAATAATTATTGATATAAATAAGCTTGGCAGCACTGTTTTGTTAACCACACTAAGAAAATAAATATAAATTTTGAATTAATTCCAGCTCCAAAATCCATTTATCTGGCAGATTGCCGTGTTGAAATGCCAAATTTTGGTAAATTTCTTCAGTCAAACAGGGTTTTGAAGATACATTGACACTAGCAATTGATTAACAAATCAATAAACTTGAATAATTATTGATATAAATAAGCCTGGCAGCTCTGTTTTGTTAACCACACTAAGAAAATAAATATAAATTTTTAATTAATTCCAGCTCCAAAATCCATTTATCTGGCAGATTGCCGTGTTGAAATGCCAAATTTTGGTAAATTTCTTCAATCAAACAGGGTTTTGAAGATGCATTGACACTAGCAATTGATTAACAAATCAATAAACTTGAATAATTATTCATATAAATAAGCCTGGCAGCTCTGTTTTGTTAACCACACTAAGAAAATAAATATAAATTTTGAATTAATTCCAGCTCCAAAATCCATTTATCTGGCAGATTGCCGTGTTGAAATGCCAAATTTTGGTAAATTTCTTCAGTCAAACTTGGTTTTGAAGAAATATTGACAATAGCAATTGATTAACAAATCAATAAACTTGAATAATTATTGATATAAATAAGCTTGGCAGCACTGTTTTGTTAACCACACGAAGAAAATAAATATAAATTTAGAATTAATTCTTAAGAATTATGAATATTTCCAGCTCCAAAATCCATTTATCTGGCAGATTGCCGTGTTGAAATGCCAAATTTTGGTAAATTTCTTCAGTCAAACTTGGTTTTGAAGAAATATTGACAATAGCAATTGATTAACAAATCAATAAACTTGAATAATTATTGATATAAATAAGCTTGGAAGCTCTGTTTTGTTAACCACACTAAGAAATAAAATATAAATTTAGAATTAATTCTTAAGAATTATGAATATTTCCAGCTCCAAAATCCATTTATCTGGCAGATTGCCTAGTTGAAATTCCAAATTTTGGTAAATTTCTTCAGTCAAACTTGGTTTTGAAGAAATATTGACAATAGCAATTGATTAACAAATCAATAAACTTGAATAATTATTGATATAAATAAGCCTGGCAGCTATGTTTTTTTAACCACACTAAGAAAATAAATATAAATTTTGAATTAATTGCAGCTCCAAAATCCATTTATCTGTCAGATTGCCTAGTTGAAATGCCAAATTTTGGTAAATTTCTTCAGTCAAACAGGGTTTTGAAGAAAAATTGACACTAGCAATTAATTAACAAATCAATAAACTTGAATAATTATTGATATAAATAAGCTTGGAAGCTCTGTTTTGTTAACCACACTAAGAAATAAAATATAAATTTAGAATTAATTCTTAAGAATTATGAATATTTCCAGCTCCAAAATCCATTTATCTGGCAGATTGCCGTGTTGAAATGCCAAATTTTGGTAAATTTCTTCAGTCAAACAGGGATTTGAAGAAACATTGACACTAGCAATTAATTAACAAATCAATAAACTTAAATAATTATTGATATAAATAAGCTTGGAAGCTCTGTTTTGTTAACCACACTAAGATATAAAATATAAATTTAGAATTAATTCTTAAGAATTATGAATATTTCCAGCTCCAAAATCCATTTATCTGGCAGATTGCCGTGTTGAAATGCCAAATTTTGGTAAATTTCTTCAGTCAAACTTGGTTTTGAAGAAATATTGACAATAGCAATTGATTAACAAATCAATAAACTTGAATAATTATTGATATAAATAAGCCTGGCAGCTCTGTTTTGTTAACCACACTAAGAAAATAAATATAAATTTTGCATTAATTGCAGCTCCAAAATCCATTTATCTGTCAGATTGCCTAGTTGAAATGCCAAATTTTGGTAAATTTCTTCAGTCAAACAGGGTTTTGAAGAAAAATTGACACTAGCAATTAATTAACAAATCAATAAACTTGAATAATTATTGATATAAATAAGCTTGGAAGCTCTGTTTTGTTAACCACACTAAGAAATAAAATATAAATTTAGAATTAATTCTTAAGAATTATGAATATTTCCAGCTCCAAAATCCATTTATCTGGCAGATTGCCGTGTTGAAATGCCAAATTTTGGTAAATTTCTTCAGTCAAACAGGGATTTGAAGAAACATTGACACTAGCAATAAATTAACAAATCAATAAACTTGAATAATTATTGATATAAATAAGCTTGGAAGCTCTGTTTTGTTAACCACAGTAAGAAATAAAATATAAATTTAGAATTAATTCTTAAGAATTATGAATATTTCCAGGTCCAAAATCCATTTATCTGGCAGATTGCCGTGTTGAAATGCCAAATTTTGGTTAATTTCTTCAGCCAAACAGGGATTTGAAGAAACATTGACACTAGCAATTAATTAACAAATCAATAAACTTGAATAATTATTGATATAAATAAGCTTGGAAGCTCTGTTTTGTTAACCACACTAAGAAATAAAATATAAATTTAGAATTAATTCTTAAGAATTATGAATATTTCCAGCTCCAAAATCCATTTATCTGGCAGATTGACGTGTTGAAATGCCAAATTTTGGTAAATTTCTTCAGTCAAACTTGGTTTTGAAGAAATATTGACAATAGCAATTGATTAACAAATCAATAAACTTGAATAATTATTGATATAAATAAGCTTGGCAGCACTGTTTTGTTAACCACACTAAGAAAATAAATATAAATTTTGAATTAATTCCAGCTCCAAAATCCATTTATCTGGCAGATTGCCGTGTTGAAATGCCAAATTTTGGTAAATTTCTTCAGTCAAACTTGGTTTTGAAGAAATATTGACAATAGCAATTGATTAACAAATCAATAAACTTGAATAATTATTGATATAAATAAGCTTGGCAGCACTGTTTTGTTAACCACACTAAGAAAATAAATATAAATTTAGAATTAATTCTTAAGAATTATGAATATTTCCAGCTCCAAAATCCATTTATCTGGCAGATTGCCGTGTTGAAATGCCAAATTTTGGTAAATTTCTTCAGTCCAACTTGGTTTTGAAGAAATATTGACAATAGCAATTGATTAACAAATCAATAAACTTGAATAATTATTGATATAAATAAGCCTGGCAGCTCTGTTTTGTTAACCACACTAAGAAAATAAATATAAATTTTGAATTAATTCCAGCTCCAAAATCCATTTATCTGGCAGATTGCCTAGTTGAAATTCCAAATTTTGGTAAATTTCTTCAGTCAAACAGGGTTTTGAAGAAAAATTGACACTAATAATTAATTAACAAATCAATAAACTTGAATAATTATTGATATAAATAAGCTTGGAAGCTCTGTTTTGTTAACCACACTAAGAAATAAAATATAAATTTAGAATTAATTCTTAAGAATTATGAATATTTCCAGCTCCAAAATCCATTTATCTGGCAGATTGCCGTGTTGAAATGCCAAATTTTGGTAAATTTCTTCAGTCAAACTTGGTTTTGAAGAAATATTGACAATAGCAATTGATTAACAAATCAATAAACTTGAATAATTATTCATATAAATAAGCCTGGCAGCTCTGTTTTGTTAACCACACTAAGAAAATAAATATAAATTTTGAATTAATTCCAGCTCCAAAATCCATTTATCTGGCAGATTGCCGTGTTGAAATGCCAAATTTTGGTAAATTTCTTCAATCAAACAGGGTTTTGAAGATGCATTGACACTAGCAATTGATTAACAAATCAATAAACTTGAATAATTATTCATATAAATAAGCCTGGCAGCTCTGTTTTGTTAACCACACTAAGAAAATAAATATAAATTTTGAATTAATTCCAGCTCCAAAATCCATTTATCTGGCAGATTGCCGTGTTGAAATGCCAAATTTTGGTAAATTTCTTCAGTCAAACTTGGTTTTGAAGAAATATTGACAATAGCAATTGATTAACAAATCAATAAACTTGAATAATTATTGATATAAATAAGCTTGGCAGCACTGTTTTGTTAACCACACTAAGAAAATAAATATAAATTTTGAATTAATTCCAGCTCCAAAATCCATTTATCTGGCAGATTGCCGTGTTGAAATGCCAAATTTTGGTAAATTTCTTCAGTCAAACAGGGTTTTGAAGATACATTGACACTAGCAATTGATTAACAAATCAATAAACTTGAATAATTATTGATATAAATAAGCCTGGCAGCTCTGTTTTGTTAACCACACTAAGAAAATAAATATAAATTTTTAATTAATTCCAGCTCCAAAATCCATTTATCTGGCAGATTGCCGTGTTGAAATGCCAAATTTTGGTAAATTTCTTCAATCAAACAGGGTTTTGAAGATGCATTGACACTAGCAATTGATTAACAAATCAATAAACTTGAATAATTATTCATATAAATAAGCCTGGCAGCTCTGTTTTGTTAACCACACTAAGAAAATAAATATAAATTTAGAATTAATTCTTAAGAATTATGAATATTTCCAGCTCCAAAATCCATTTATCTGGCAGATTGCCGTGTTGAAATGCCAAATTTTGGTAAATTTCTTCAGTCAAACTTGGTTTTGAAGAAATATTGACAATAGCAATTGATTAACAAATCAATAAACTTGAATAATTATTGATATAAATAAGCTTGGCAGCACTGTTTTGTTAACCACACGAAGAAAATAAATATAAATTTAGAATTAATTCTTAAGAATTATGAATATTTCCAGCTCCAAAATCCATTTATCTGGCAGATTGCCGTGTTGAAATGCCAAATTTTGGTAAATTTCTTCAGTCAAACTTGGTTTTGAAGAAATATTGACAATAGCAATTGATTAACAAATCAATAAACTTGAATAATTATTGATATAAATAAGCTTGGAAGCTCTGTTTTGTTAACCACACTAAGAAATAAAATATAAATTTAGAATTAATTCTTAAGAATTATGAATATTTCCAGCTCCAAAATCCATTTATCTGGCAGATTGCCTAGTTGAAATTCCAAATTTTGGTAAATTTCTTCAGTCAAACTTGTTTTTGAAGAAATATTGACAATAGCAATTAATTAACAAATCAATAAACTTGAATAATTATTGATATAAATAAGCTTGGAAGCTCTGTTTTGTTAACCACACTAAGAAAATAAATATAAATTTTGCATTAATTGCAGCTCCAAAATCCATTTATCTGTCAGATTGCCTAGTTGAAATGCCAAATTTTGGTAAATTTCTTCAGTCAAACAGGGATTTGAAGAAACATTGACACTAGCAATAAATTAACAAATCAATAAACTTGAATAATTATTGATATAAATAAGCTTGGAAGCTCTGTTTTGTTAACCACACTAAGAAATAAAATATAAATTTAGAATTAATTCTTAAGAATTATGAATATTTCCAGGTCCAAAATCCATTTATCTGGCAGATTGCCGTGTTGAAATGCCAAATTTTGGTTAATTTCTTCAGCCAAACAGGGATTTGAAGAAACATTGACACTAGCAATTAATTAACAAATCAATAAACTTGAATAATTATTGATATAAATAAGCTTGGAAGCTCTGTTTTGTTAACCACACTAAGAAATAAAATATAAATTTAGAATTAATTCTTAAGAATTATGAATATTTCCAGCTCCAAAATCCATTTATCTGGCAGATTGACGTGTTGAAATGCCAAATTTTGGTAAATTTCTTCAGTCAAACTTGGTTTTGAAGAAATATTGACAATAGCAATTGATTAACAAATCAATAAACTTGAATAATTATTGATATAAATAAGCTTGGCAGCACTGTTTTGTTAACCACACTAAGAAAATAAATATAAATTTTGAATTAATTCCAGCTCCAAAATCCATTTATCTGGCAGATTGCCGTGTTGAAATGCCAAATTTTGGTAAATTTCTTCAGTCAAACTTGGTTTTGAAGAAATATTGACAATAGCAATTGATTAACAAATCAATAAACTTGAATAATTATTGATATAAATAAGCTTGGCAGCACTGTTTTGTTAACCACACTAAGAAAATAAATATAAATTTAGAATTAATTCTTAAGAATTATGAATATTTCCAGCTCCAAAATCCATTTATCTGGCAGATTGCCGTGTTGAAATGCCAAATTTTGGTAAATTTCTTCAGTCCAACTTGGTTTTGAAGAAATATTGACAATAGCAATTGATTAACAAATCAATAAACTTGAATAATTATTGATATAAATAAGCCTGGCAGCTCTGTTTTGTTAACCACACTAAGAAAATAAATATAAATTTTGAATTAATTCCAGCTCCAAAATCCATTTATCTGGCAGATTGCCTAGTTGAAATTCCAAATTTTGGTAAATTTCTTCAGTCAAACAGGGTTTTGAAGAAAAATTGACACTAATAATTAATTAACAAATCAATAAACTTGAATAATTATTGATATAAATAAGCTTGGAAGCTCTGTTTTGTTAACCACACTAAGAAATAAAATATAAATTTAGAATTAATTCTTAAGAATTATGAATATTTCCAGCTCCAAAATCCATTTATCTGGCAGATTGCCGTGTTGAAATGCCAAATTTTGGTAAATTTCTTCAGTCAAACAGGGTTTTGAAGAAAAATTGACACTAGCAATTAATTAACAAATCAATAAACTTGAATAATTAATGATATAAATAAGCTTGGAAGCTCTGTTTTGTTAACCACACTAAGAAATAAAATATAAATTTAGAATTAATTCTTAAGAATTATGAATATTTCCAGCTCCAAAATCCATTTATCTGGCAGATTGCCGTGTTGAAATGCCAAATTTTGGTAAATTTCTTCAGTCAAACAGGGATTTGAAGAAACATTGACACTAGCAATTAATTAACAAATCAATAAACTTGAATAATTATTGATATAAATAAGCTTGGAAGCTCTGTTTTGTTAACCACACTAAGAAATAAAATATAAATTTAGAATTAATTCTTAAGAATTATGAATATTTCCAGGTCCAAAATCCATTTATCTGGCAGATTGCCGTGTTGAAATGCCAAATTTTGGTAAATTTCTTCAGTCAAACTTGGTTTTGAAGAAACATTGACACAAGCAATTGATTAACAAATCAATAAACTTGAATAATTATTGATATAAATAAGCTTGGCAGCACTGTTTTGTTAACCACACTAAGAAAATAAATATAAATTTTGAATTAATTCCAGCTCCGAAATCCTTTATCTGGCAGATTGCCGTGTTGAAATTCCAAATTTTGGTAAATTTCTTCAGTCAAACAGGGTTTTGAAGATACATTGACAATAGCAATTGATTAACAAATCAATAAACTTGAATAATTATTGATATAAATAAGCTTGACAGCTCTGTTTTGTTAACCACACTAAGAAAATAAATAAAAATTTAGAATTAATTCTTAAGAATTATGAATATTTCCAGCTGCAAAATCCATTTATCTGGCAGATTGCCGTGTTGAAATGCCAAATTTTGGTAAATTTCTTCAGTCAAACAGGGTTTTGAAGAAAAATTGACACTAGCAATTAATTAACAAATCAATAAACTTGAATAATTAATGATATAAATAAGCTTGGAAGCTCTGTTTTGTTAACCACACTAAGAAATAAAATATAAATTTAGAATTAATTCTTAAGAATTATGAATATTTCCAGCTCCAAAATCCATTTATCTGGCAGATTGCCGTGTTGAAATGCCAAATTTTGGTAAATTTCTTCAGTCAAACAGGGATTTGAAGAAACATTGACACTAGCAATTAATTAACAAATCAATAAACTTGAATAATTATTGATATAAATAAGCTTGGAAGCTCTGTTTTGTTAACCACACTAAGAAATAAAATATAAATTTAGAATTAATTCTTAAGAATTATGAATATTTCCAGGTCCAAAATCCATTTATCTGGCAGATTGCCGTGTTGAAATGCCAAATTTTGGTAAATTTCTTCAGTCAAACTTGGTTTTGAAGAAACATTGACACAAGCAATTGATTAACAAATCAATAAACTTGAATAATTATTGATATAAATAAGCTTGGCAGCACTGTTTTGTTAACCACACTAAGAAAATAAATATAAATTTTGAATTAATTCCAGCTCCGAAATCCTTTATCTGGCAGATTGCCGTGTTGAAATTCCAAATTTTGGTAAATTTCTTCAGTCAAACAGGGTTTTGAAGATACATTGACAATAGCAATTGATTAACAAATCAATAAACTTGAATAATTATTGATATAAATAAGCTTGACAGCTCTGTTTTGTTAACCACACTAAGAAAATAAATAAAAATTTAGAATTAATTCTTAAGAATTATGAATATTTCCAGCTGCAAAATCCATTTATCTGGCAGATTGCCGTGTTGAAATGCCAAATTTTGGTAAATTTCTTCAGTCAAACTTGGTTTTGAAGAAATATTGACAATAGCAATTGATTAACAAATCAATAAACTTGAATAATTATTGATATAAATAAGCCTGGCAGCTCTGTTTTGTTAACCACACTAAGAAAATAAATATAAATTTTGAATTAATTCCAGCTCCAAAATCCATTTATCTGGCAGATTGCCGTGTTGAAATGCCAAATTTTGGTAAATTTCTTCAATCAAACAGGGTTTTGAAGATGCATTGACACTTGCAATTGATTAACAAATCAATAAACTTGAATAATTATTGATATAACTAAGCCTGGCAGCTCTGTTTTGTTAACCACACTAAGAACATAAATATAAATTTTGAATTAATTCCAGCTCCAAAATCCATTTATCTGTCAGATTGCCGTGTTGAAATGCCAAATTTTGGTAAATTTCTCCAGTCAAACAGGGTTTTGAAGAAACATTGACACAAGCAATTGATTAACAAATCAATAAACTTGAATAATTATTGATATAAATAAGCTTGGCAGCACTGTTTTGTTAACCACACTAAGAAAATAAATATAAATTTTGAATTAATTCCAGCTCCAAAATCCATTTATCTGGCAGATTGCCGTGTTGAAATGCCAAATTTTGGTAAATTTCTTCAGTCAAACTTGGTTTTGAAGAAATATTGACAATAGCAATTGATTAACAAATCAATAAACTTGAATAATTATTGATATAAATAAGCTTGGCAGCACTGTTTTGTTAACCACACGAAGAAAATAAATATAAATTTAGAATTAATTCTTAAGAATTATGAATATTTCCAGCTCCAAAATCCATTTATCTGGCAGATTGCCGTGTTGAAATGCCAAATTTTGGTAAATTTCTTCAGTCAAACAGGGATTTGAAGAAACATTGACACTAGCAATAAATTAACAAATCAATAAACTTGAATAATTATTGATATAAATAAGCTTGGAAGCTCTGTTTTGTTAACCACACTAAGAAATAAAATATAAATTTAGAATTAATTCTTAAGAATTATGAATATTTCCAGGTCCAAAATCCATTTATCTGGCAGATTGCCGTGTTGAAATGCCAAATTTTGGTTAATTTCTTCAGCCAAACAGGGATTTGAAGAAACATTGACACTAGCAATTAATTAACAAATCAATAAACTTGAATAATTATTGATATAAATAAGCTTGGAAGCTCTGTTTTGTTAACCACACTAAGAAATAAAATATAAATTTAGAATTAATTCTTAAGAATTATGAATATTTCCAGCTCCAAAATCCATTTATCTGGCAGATTGACGTGTTGAAATGCCAAATTTTGGTAAATTTCTTCAGTCAAACTTGGTTTTGAAGAAATATTGACAATAGCAATTGATTAACAAATCAATAAACTTGAATAATTATTGATATAAATAAGCTTGGCAGCACTGTTTTGTTAACCACACTAAGAAAATAAATATAAATTTTGAATTAATTCCAGCTCCAAAATCCATTTATCTGGCAGATTGCCGTGTTGAAATGCCAAATTTTGGTAAATTTCTTCAGTCAAACTTGGTTTTGAAGAAATATTGACAATAGCAATTGATTAACAAATCAATAAACTTGAATAATTATTGATATAAATAAGCTTGGCAGCACTGTTTTGTTAACCACACTAAGAAAATAAATATAAATTTAGAATTAATTCTTAAGAATTATGAATATTTCCAGCTCCAAAATCCATTTATCTGGCAGATTGCCGTGTTGAAATGCCAAATTTTGGTAAATTTCTTCAGTCCAACTTGGTTTTGAAGAAATATTGACAATAGCAATTGATTAACAAATCAATAAACTTGAATAATTATTGATATAAATAAGCCTGGCAGCTCTGTTTTGTTAACCACACTAAGAAAATAAATATAAATTTTGAATTAATTCCAGCTCCAAAATCCATTTATCTGGCAGATTGCCTAGTTGAAATTCCAAATTTTGGTAAATTTCTTCAGTCAAACAGGGTTTTGAAGAAAAATTGACACTAATAATTAATTAACAAATGAATAAACTTGAATAATTATTGATATAAATAAGCTTGGAAGCTCTGTTTTGTTAACCACACTAAGAAATAAAATATAAATTTAGAATTAATTCTTAAGAATTATGAATATTTCCAGCTCCAAAATCCATTTATCTGGCAGATTGCCGTGTTGAAATGCCAAATTTTGGTAAATTTCTTCAGTCAAACTTGGTTTTGAAGAAATATTGACAATAGCAATTGATTAACAAATCAATAAACTTGAATAATTATTGATATAAATAAGCCTGGCAGCTCTGTTTTGTTAACCACACTAAGAAAATAAATATAAATTTTGAATTAATTCCAGCTCCAAAATCCATTTATCTGGCAGATTGCCGTGTTGAAATGCCAAATTTTGGTAAATTTCTTCAATCAAACAGGGTTTTGAAGATGCATTGACACTAGCAATTGATTAACAAATCAATAAACTTGAATAATTATTCATATAAATAAGCCTGGCAGCTCTGTTTTGTTAACCACACTAAGAAAATAAATATAAATTTTGAATTAATTCCAGCTCCAAAATCCATTTATCTGGCAGATTGCCGTGTTGAAATGCCAAATTTTGGTAAATTTCTTCAGTCAAACTTGGTTTTGAAGAAATATTGACAATAGCAATTGATTAACAAATCAATAAACTTGAATAATTATTGATATAAATAAGCTTGGCAGCACTGTTTTGTTAACCACACTAAGAAAATAAATATAAATTTTGAATTAATTCCAGCTCCAAAATCCATTTATCTGGCAGATTGCCGTGTTGAAATGCCAAATTTTGGTAAATTTCTTCAGTCAAACAGGGTTTTGAAGATACATTGACACTAGCAATTGATTAACAAATCAATAAACTTGAATAATTATTGATATAAATAAGCCTGGCAGCTCTGTTTTGTTAACCACACTAAGAAAATAAATATAAATTTTTAATTAATTCCAGCTCCAAAATCCATTTATCTGGCAGATTGCCGTGTTGAAATGCCAAATTTTGGTAAATTTCTTCAATCAAACAGGGTTTTGAAGATGCATTGACACTAGCAATTGATTAACAAATCAATAAACTTGAATAATTATTCATATAAATAAGCCTGGCAGCTCTGTTTTGTTAACCACACTAAGAAAATAAATATAAATTTTGAATTAATTCCAGCTCCAAAATCCATTTATCTGGCAGATTGCCGTGTTGAAATGCCAAATTTTGGTAAATTTCTTCAGTCAAACTTGGTTTTGAAGAAATATTGACAATAGCAATTGATTAACAAATCAATAAACTTGAATAATTATTGATATAAATAAGCTTGGCAGCACTGTTTTGTTAACCACACGAAGAAAATAAATATAAATTTAGAATTAATTCTTAAGAATTATGAATATTTCCAGCTCCAAAATCCATATATCTGGCAGATTGCCGTGTTGAAATGCCAAATTTTGGTAAATTTCTTCAGTCAAACTTGGTTTTGAAGAAATATTGACAATAGCAATTGATTAACAAATCAATAAACTTGAATAATTATTGATATAAATAAGCTTGGAAGCTCTGTTTTGTTAACCACACTAAGAAATAAAATATAAATTTAGAATTAATTCTTAAGAATTATGAATATTTCCAGCTCCAAAATCCATTTATCTGGCAGATTGCCTAGTTGAAATTCCAAATTTTGGTAAATTTCTTCAGTCAAACTTGGTTTTGAAGAAATATTGACAATAGCAATTGATTAACAAATCAATAAACTTGAATAATTATTGATATAAATAAGCCTGGCAGCTCTGTTTTTTTAACCACACTAAGAAAATAAATATAAATTTTGAATTAATTGCAGCTCCAAAATCCATTTATCTGTCAGATTGCCTAGTTGAAATGCCAAATTTTGGTAAATTTCTTCAGTCAAACAGGGTTTTGAAGAAAAATTGACACTAGCAATTAATTAACAAATCAATAAACTTGAATAATTATTGATATAAATAAGCTTGGAAGCTCTGTTTTGTTAACCACACTAAGAAATAAAATATAAATTTAGAATTAATTCTTAAGAATTATGAATATTTCCAGCTCCAAAATCCATTTATCTGGCAGATTGCCGTGTTGAAATGCCAAATTTTGGTAAATTTCTTCAGTCAAACAGGGATTTGAAGAAACATTGACACTAGCAATTAATTAACAAATCAATAAACTTAAATAATTATTGATATAAATAAGCTTGGAAGCTCTGTTTTGTTAACCACACTAAGATATAAATTTAAATTTAGAATTAATTCTTAAGAATTATGAATATTTCCAGCTCCAAAATCCATTTATCTGGCAGATTGCCGTGTTGAAATGCCAAATTTTGGTAAATTTCTTCAGTCAAACTTGGTTTTGAAGAAATATTGACAATAGCAATTGATTAACAAATCAATAAACTTGAATAATTATTGATATAAATAAGCCTGGCAGCTCTGTTTTGTTAACCACACTAAGAAAATAAATATAAATTTTGCATTAATTGCAGCTCCAAAATCCATTTATCTGTCAGATTGCCTAGTTGAAATGCCAAATTTTGGTAAATTTCTTCAGTCAAACAGGGTTTTGAAGAAAAATTGACACTAGCAATTAATTAACAAATCAATAAACTTGAATAATTATTGATGTAAATAAGCTTGGAAGCTCTGTTTTGTTAACCACACTAAGAAATAAAATATAAATTTAGAATTAATTCTTAAGAATTATGAATATTTCCAGCTCCAAAATCCATTTATCTGGCAGATTGCCGTGTTGAAATGCCAAATTTTGGTTAATTTCTTCAGCCAAACAGGGATTTGAAGAAACATTGACACTAGCAATTAATTAACAAATCAATAAACTTGAATAATTATTGATATAAATAAGCTTGGAAGCTCTGTTTTGTTAACCACACTAAGAAATAAAATATAAATTTAGAATTAATTCTTAAGAATTATGAATATTTCCAGCTCCAAAATCCATTTATCTGGCAGATTGACGTGTTGAAATGCCAAATTTTGGTAAATTTCTTCAGTCAAACTTGGTTTTGAAGAAATATTGACAATAGCAATTGATTAACAAATCAATAAACTTGAATAATTATTGATATAAATAAGCTTGGCAGCACTGTTTTGTTAACCACACTAAGAAAATAAATATAAATTTTGAATTAATTCCAGCTCCAAAATCCATTTATCTGGCAGATTGCCGTGTTGAAATGCCAAATTTTGGTAAATTTCTTCAGTCAAACTTGGTTTTGAAGAAATATTGACAATAGCAATTGATTAACAAATCAATAAACTTGAATAATTATTGATATAAATAAGCTTGGCAGCACTGTTTTGTTAACCACACTAAGAAAATAAATATAAATTTAGAATTAATTCTTAAGAATTATGAATATTTCCAGCTCCAAAATCCATTTATCTGGCAGATTGCCGTGTTGAAATGCCAAATTTTGGTAAATTTCTTCAGTCCAACTTGGTTTTGAAGAAATATTGACAATAGCAATTGATTAACAAATCAATAAACTTGAATAATTATTGATATAAATAAGCCTGGCAGCTCTGTTTTGTTAACCACACTAAGAAAATAAATATAAATTTTGAATTAATTCCAGCTCCAAAATCCATTTATCTGGCAGATTGCCTAGTTGAAATTCCAAATTTTGGTAAATTTCTTCAGTCAAACAGGGTTTTGAAGAAAAATTGACACTAATAATTAATTAACAAATCAATAAACTTGAATAATTATTGATATAAATAAGCTTGGAAGCTCTGTTTTGTTAACCACACTAAGAAATAAAATATAAATTTAGAATTAATTCTTAAGAATTATGAATATTTCCAGCTCCAAAATCCATTTATCTGGCAGATTGCCGTGTTGAAATGCCAAATTTTGGTAAATTTCTTCAGTCAAACAGGGTTTTGAAGAAAAATTGACACTAGCAATTAATTAACAAATCAATAAACTTGAATAATTAATGATATAAATAAGCTTGGAAGCTCTGTTTTGTTAACCACACTAAGAAATAAAATATAAATTTAGAATTAATTCTTAAGAATTATGAATATTTCCAGCTCCAAAATCCTTTTATCTGGCAGATTGCCGTGTTGAAATGCCAAATTTTGGTAAATTTCTTCAGTCAAACAGGGATTTGAAGAAACATTGACACTAGCAATTAATTAACAAATCAATAAACTTGAATAATTATTGATATAAATAAGCTTGGAAGCTCTGTTTTGTTAACCACACTAAGAAATAAAATATAAATTTAGAATTAATTCTTAAGAATTATGAATATTTCCAGGTCCAAAATCCATTTATCTGGCAGATTGCCGTGTTGAAATGCCAAATTTTGGTAAATTTCTTCAGTCAAACTTGGTTTTGAAGAAACATTGACACAAGCAATTGATTAACAAATCAATAAACTTGAATAATTATTGATATAAATAAGCTTGGCAGCACTGTTTTGTTAACCACACTAAGAAAATAAATATAAATTTTGAATTAATTCCAGCTCCGAAATCCTTTATCTGGCAGATTGCCGTGTTGAAATTCCAAATTTTGGTAAATTTCTTCAGTCAAACAGGGTTTTGAAGATACATTGACAATAGCAATTGATTAACAAATCAATAAACTTGAATAATTATTGATATAAATAAGCTTGACAGCTCTGTTTTGTTAACCACACTAAGAAAATAAATAAAAATTTAGAATTAATTCTTAAGAATTATGAATATTTCCAGCTGCAAAATCCATTTATCTGGCAGATTGCCGTGTTGAAATGCCAAATTTTGGTAAATTTCTTCAGTCAAACTTGGTTTTGAAGAAATATTGACAATAGCAATTAATTAACAAATCAATAAACTTGAATAATTATTGATATAAATAAGCCTGGCAGCTCTGTTTTGTTAACCACACTAAGAAAATAAATATAAATTTTGAATTAATTCCAGCTCCAAAATCCATTTATCTGGCAGATTGCCGTGTTGAAATGCCAAATTTTGGTAAATTTCTTCAATCAAACAGGGTTTTGAAGATGCATTGACACTTGCAATTGATTAACAAATCAATAAACTTGAATAATTATTGATATAACTAAGCCTGGCAGCTCTGTTTTGTTAACCACACTAAGAACATAAATATAAATTTTGAATTAATTCCAGCTCCAAAATCCATTTATCTGTCAGATTGCCGTGTTGAAATGCCAAATTTTGGTAAATTTCTCCAGTCAAACAGGGTTTTGAAGAAACATTGACACAAGCAATTGATTAACAAATCAATAAACTTGAATAATTATTGATATAAATAAGCTTGGCAGCACTGTTTTGTTAACCACACTAAGAAAATAAATATAAATTTTGAATTAATTCCAGCTCCAAAATCCATTTATCTGGCAGATTGCCGTGTTGAAATGCCAAATTTTGGTAAATTTCTTCAATCAAACAGGGTTTTGAAGATGCATTGACACTAGCAATTGATTAACCAATCAATAAAATTGAATAATTATTCATATCAATAAGCCTGGCAGCTCTGTTTTGTTAACCACACTAAGAAAATAAATAAAATTTTGAATTAATTCCAGCTCCAAAATCCATTTATCTGGCAGATTGCCTAGTTGAAATTCCAAATTTTGGTTAATTTCTTCAGCCAAACAGGGATTTGAAGAAACATTGACACTAGCAATTAATTAACAAATCAATAAACTTGAATAATTATTGATATAAATAAGCTTGGAAGCTCTGTTTTGTTAACCACACTAAGAAATAAAATATAAATTTAGAATTAATTCTTAAGAATTATGAATATTTCCAGGTCCAAAATCCATTTATCTGGCAGATTGCCGTGTTGAAATGCCAAATTTTGCTAAATTTCTTCAATCAAACAGGGTTTTGAAGATGCATTGACACTAGCAATTGATTAACAAATCAATAAACTTGAATAATTATTCATATAAATAAGCCTGGCAGCTCTGTTTTGTTAACCACACTAAGAAAATAAATATAAATTTTGAATTAATTCTTAAGAATTATGAATATTTCCAGCTCCAAAATCCATTTATCTGGCAGATTGCCGTGTTGAAATGCCAAATTTTGGTAAATTTCTTCAGTCAAACTTGGTTTTGAAGAAATATTGACAATAGCAATTGATAAACAAATCAATAAACTTGAATAATTATTGATATAAATAAGCTTGGCAGCTCTGTTTTGTTAACCACACTAAGAAAATAAATATAAATTTTGAATTAATTCCAGCTCCAAAATCCATTTATCTGGCAGATTGCCGTGTTGAAATGCCAAATTTTGGTAAATTTCTTCAATCAAACAGGGTTTTGAAGATGCATTGACACTAGCAATTGATTAACAAATCAATAAACTTGAATAATTATTCATATAAATAAGCCTGGCAGCTCTGTTTTGTTAACCACACTAAGAAAATAAATATAAATTTTGAATTAATTCCAGCTCCAAAATCCATTTATCTGGCAGATTGCCGTGTTGAAATGCCAAATTTTGGTAAATTTCTTCAGTCAAACTTGGTTTTGAAGAAATATTGACAATAGCAATTGATTAACAAATCAATAAACTTGAATAATTATTAATATAAATAAGCTTGGCAGCACTGTTTTGTTAACCACACTAAGAAAATAAATATAAATTTTGAATTAATTCCAGCTCCAAAATCCATTTATCTGGCAGATTGCCGTGTTGAAATGCCAAATTTTGGTAAATTTCTTCAGTCAAACAGGGTTTTGAAGATACATTGACACTAGCAATTGATTAACAAATCAATAAACTTGAATAATTATTGATATAAATAAGCCTGGCAGCTCTGTTTTGTTAACCACACTAAGAAAATAAATATAAATTTTTAATTAATTCCAGCTCCAAAATCCATTTATCTGGCAGATTGCCGTGTTGAAATGCCAAATTTTGGTAAATTTCTTCAATCAAACAGGGTTTTGAAGATGCATTGACACTAGCAATTGATTAACAAATCAATAAACTTGAATAATTATTCATATAAATAAGCCTGGCAGCTCTGTTTTGTTAACCACACTAAGAAAATAAATATAAATTTTGAATTAATTCCAGCTCCAAAATCCATTTATCTGGCAGATTGCCGTGTTGAAATGCCAAATTTTGGTAAATTTCTTCAGTCAAACTTGGTTTTGAAGAAATATTGACAATAGCAATTGATTAACAAATCAATAAACTTGAATAATTATTGATATAAATAAGCTTGGCAGCACTGTTTTGTTAACCACACGAAGAAAATAAATATAAATTTAGAATTAATTCTTAAGAATTATGAATATTTCCAGCTCCAAAATCCATATATCTGGCAGATTGCCGTGTTGAAATGCCAAATTTTGGTAAATTTCTTCAGTCAAACTTGGTTTTGAAGAAATATTGACAATAGCAATTGATTAACAAATCAATAAACTTGAATAATTATTGATATAAATAAGCTTGGAAGCTCTGTTTTGTTAACCACACTAAGAAATAAAATATAAATTTAGAATTAATTCTTAAGAATTATGAATATTTCCAGCTCCAAAATCCATTTATCTGGCAGATTGCCTAGTTGAAATTCCAAATTTTGGTAAATTTCTTCAGTCAAACTTGGTTTTGAAGAAATATTGACAATAGCAATTGATTAACAAATCAATAAACTTGAATAATTATTGATATAAATAAGCCTGGCAGCTCTGTTTTTTTAACCACACTAAGAAAATAAATATAAATTTTGAATTAATTGCAGCTCCAAAATCCATTTATCTGTCAGATTGCCTAGTTGAAATGCCAAATTTTGGTAAATTTCTTCAGTCAAACAGGGTTTTGAAGAAAAATTGACACTAGCAATTAATTAACAAATCAATAAACTTGAATAATTATTGATATAAATAAGCTTGGAAGCTCTGTTTTGTTAACCACACTAAGAAATAAAATATAAATTTAGAATTAATTCTTAAGAATTATGAATATTTCCAGCTCCAAAATCCATTTATCTGGCAGATTGCCGTGTTGAAATGCCAAATTTTGGTAAATTTCTTCAGTCAAACAGGGATTTGAAGAAACATTGACACTAGCAATTAATTAACAAATCAATAAACTTAAATAATTATTGATATAAATAAGCTTGGAAGCTCTGTTTTGTTAACCACACTAAGATATAAAATATAAATTTAGAATTAATTCTTAAGAATTATGAATATTTCCAGCTCCAAAATCCATTTATCTGGCAGATTGCCGTGTTGAAATGCCAAATTTTGGTAAATTTCTTCAGTCAAACTTGGTTTTGAAGAAATATTGACAATAGCAATTGATTAACAAATCAATAAACTTGAATAATTATTGATATAAATAAGCCTGGCAGCTCTGTTTTGTTAACCACACTAAGAAAATAAATATAAATTTTGCATTAATTGCAGCTCCAAAATCCATTTATCTGTCAGATTGCCTAGTTGAAATGCCAAATTTTGGTAAATTTCTTCAGTCAAACAGGGTTTTGAAGAAAAATTGACACTAGCAATTAATTAACAAATCAATAAACTTGAATAATTATTGATGTAAATAAGCTTGGAAGCTCTGTTTTGTTAACCACACTAAGAAATAAAATATAAATTTAGAATTAATTCTTAAGAATTATGAATATTTCCAGCTCCAAAATCCATTTATCTGGCAGATTGCCGTGTTGAAATGCCAAATTTTGGTAAATTTCTTCAATCAAACAGGGTTTTGAAGATGCATTGACACTAGCAATTGATTAACAAATCAATAAACTTGAATAATTATTCATATAAATAAGCCTGGCAGCTCTGTTTTGTTAACCACACTAAGAAAATAAATATAAATTTTGAATTAATTCCAGCTCCAAAATCCATTTATCTGGCAGATTGCCGTGTTGAAATGCCAAATTTTGGTAAATTTCTTCAGTCAAACTTGGTTTTGAAGAAATATTGACAATAGCAATTGATTAACAAATCAATAAACTTGAATAATTATTGATATAAATAAGCCTGGCAGCTCTGTTTTGTTAACCACACTAAGAAAATAAATATAAATTTTGCATTAATTGCAGCTCCAAAATCCATTTATCTGTCAGATTGCCTAGTTGAAATGCCAAATTTTGGTAAATTTCTTCAGTCAAACAGGGTTTTGAAGAAAAATTGACACTAGCAATTAATTAACAAATCAATAAACTTGAATAATTATTGATGTAAATAAGCTTGGAAGCTCTGTTTTGTTAACCACACTAAGAAATAAAATATAAATTTAGAATTAATTCTTAAGAATTATGAATATTTCCAGCTCCAAAATCCATTTATCTGGCAGATTGCCGTGTTGAAATGCCAAATTTTGGTAAATTTCTTCAATCAAACAGGGTTTTGAAGATGCATTGACACTAGCAATTGATTAACAAATCAATAAACTTGAATAATTATTCATATAAATAAGCCTGGCAGCTCTGTTTTGTTAACCACACTAAGAAAATAAATATAAATTTTGAATTAATTCCAGCTCCAAAATCCATTTATCTGGCAGATTGCCGTGTTGAAATGCCAAATTTTGGTAAATTTCTTCAGTCAAACTTGGTTTTGAAGAAATATTGACAATAGCAATTGATTAACAAATCAATAAACTTGAATAATTATTGATATAAATAAGCTTGGCAGCACTGTTTTGTTAACCACACGAAGAAAATAAATATAAATTTAGAATTAATTCTTAAGAATTATGAATATTTCCAGCTCCAAAATCCATATATCTGGCAGATTGCCGTGTTGAAATGCCAAATTTTGGTAAATTTCTTCAGTCAAACTTGGTTTTGAAGAAATATTGACAATAGCAATTGATTAACAAATCAATAAACTTGAATAATTATTGATATAAATAAGCTTGGAAGCTCTGTTTTGTTAACCACACTAAGAAATAAAATATAAATTTAGAATTAATTCTTAAGAATTATGAATATTTCCAGCTCCAAAATCCATTTATCTGGCAGATTGCCTAGTTGAAATTCCAAATTTTGGTAAATTTCTTCAGTCAAACTTGGTTTTGAAGAAATATTGACAATAGCAATTGATTAACAAATCAATAAACTTGAATAATTATTGATATAAATAAGCCTGGCAGCTCTGTTTTTTTAACCACACTAAGAAAATAAATATAAATTTTGAATTAATTGCAGCTCCAAAATCCATTTATCTGTCAGATTGCCTAGTTGAAATGCCAAATTTTGGTAAATTTCTTCAGTCAAACAGGGTTTTGAAGAAAAATTGACACTAGCAATTAATTAACAAATCAATAAACTTGAATAATTATTGATATAAATAAGCTTGGAAGCTCTGTTTTGTTAACCACACTAAGAAATAAAATATAAATTTAGAATTAATTCTTAAGAATTATGAATATTTCCAGCTCCAAAATCCATTTATCTGGCAGATTGCCGTGTTGAAATGCCAAATTTTGGTAAATTTCTTCAGTCAAACAGGGATTTGAAGAAACATTGACACTAGCAATTAATTAACAAATCAATAAACTTAAATAATTATTGATATAAATAAGCTTGGAAGCTCTGTTTTGTTAACCACACTAAGATATAAAATATAAATTTAGAATTAATTCTTAAGAATTATGAATATTTCCAGCTCCAAAATCCATTTATCTGGCAGATTGCCGTGTTGAAATGCCAAATTTTGGTAAATTTCTTCAGTCAAACTTGGTTTTGAAGAAATATTGACAATAGCAATTGATTAACAAATCAATAAACTTGAATAATTATTGATATAAATAAGCCTGGCAGCTCTGTTTTGTTAACCACACTAAGAAAATAAATATAAATTTTGCATTAATTGCAGCTCCAAAATCCATTTATCTGTCAGATTGCCTAGTTGAAATGCCAAATTTTGGTAAATTTCTTCAGTCAAACAGGGTTTTGAAGAAAAATTGACACTAGCAATTAATTAACAAATCAATAAACTTGAATAATTATTGATGTAAATAAGCTTGGAAGCTCTGTTTTGTTAACCACACTAAGAAATAAAATATAAATTTAGAATTAATTCTTAAGAATTATGAATATTTCCAGCTCCAAAATCCATTTATCTGGCAGATTGCCGTGTTGAAATGCCAAATTTTGGTTAATTTCTTCAGCCAAACAGGGATTTGAAGAAACATTGACACTAGCAATTAATTAACAAATCAATAAACTTGAATAATTATTGATATAAATAAGCTTGGAAGCTCTGTTTTGTTAACCACACTAAGAAATAAAATATAAATTTAGAATTAATTCTTAAGAATTATGAATATTTCCAGCTCCAAAATCCATTTATCTGGCAGATTGACGTGTTGAAATGCCAAATTTTGGTAAATTTCTTCAGTCAAACTTGGTTTTGAAGAAATATTGACAATAGCAATTGATTAACAAATCAATAAACTTGAATAATTATTGATATAAATAAGCTTGGCAGCACTGTTTTGTTAACCACACTAAGAAAATAAATATAAATTTTGAATTAATTCCAGCTCCAAAATCCATTTATCTGGCAGATTGCCGTGTTGAAATGCCAAATTTTGGTAAATTTCTTCAGTCAAACTTGGTTTTGAAGAAATATTGACAATAGCAATTGATTAACAAATCAATAAACTTGAATAATTATTGATATAAATAAGCTTGGCAGCACTGTTTTGTTAACCACACTAAGAAAATAAATATAAATTTAGAATTAATTCTTAAGAATTATGAATATTTCCAGCTCCAAAATCCATTTATCTGGCAGATTGCCGTGTTGAAATGCCAAATTTTGGTAAATTTCTTCAGTCCAACTTGGTTTTGAAGAAATATTGACAATAGCAATTGATTAACAAATCAATAAACTTGAATAATTATTGATATAAATAAGCCTGGCAGCTCTGTTTTGTTAACCACACTAAGAAAATAAATATAAATTTTGAATTAATTCCAGCTCCAAAATCCATTTATCTGGCAGATTGCCTAGTTGAAATTCCAAATTTTGGTAAATTTCTTCAGTCAAACAGGGTTTTGAAGAAAAATTGACACTAATAATTAATTAACAAATCAATAAACTTGAATAATTATTGATATAAATAAGCTTGGAAGCTCTGTTTTGTTAACCACACTAAGAAATAAAATATAAATTTAGAATTAATTCTTAAGAATTATGAATATTTCCAGCTCCAAAATCCATTTATCTGGCAGATTGCCGTGTTGAAATGCCAAATTTTGGTAAATTTCTTCAGTCAAACAGGGTTTTGAAGAAAAATTGACACTAGCAATTAATTAACAAATCAATAAACTTGAATAATTAATGATATAAATAAGCTTGGAAGCTCTGTTTTGTTAACCACACTAAGAAATAAAATATAAATTTAGAATTAATTCTTAAGAATTATGAATATTTCCAGCTCCAAAATCCTTTTATCTGGCAGATTGCCGTGTTGAAATGCCAAATTTTGGTAAATTTCTTCAGTCAAACAGGGATTTGAAGAAACATTGACACTAGCAATTAATTAACAAATCAATAAACTTGAATAATTATTGATATAAATAAGCTTGGAAGCTCTGTTTTGTTAACCACACTAAGAAATAAAATATAAATTTAGAATTAATTCTTAAGAATTATGAATATTTCCAGGTCCAAAATCCATTTATCTGGCAGATTGCCGTGTTGAAATGCCAAATTTTGGTAAATTTCTTCAGTCAAACTTGGTTTTGAAGAAACATTGACACAAGCAATTGATTAACAAATCAATAAACTTGAATAATTATTGATATAAATAAGCTTGGCAGCACTGTTTTGTTAACCACACTAAGAAAATAAATATAAATTTTGAATTAATTCCAGCTCCGAAATCCTTTATCTGGCAGATTGCCGTGTTGAAATTCCAAATTTTGGTAAATTTCTTCAGTCAAACAGGGTTTTGAAGATACATTGACAATAGCAATTGATTAACAAATCAATAAACTTGAATAATTATTGATATAAATAAGCTTGACAGCTCTGTTTTGTTAACCACACTAAGAAAATAAATAAAAATTTAGAATTAATTCTTAAGAATTATGAATATTTCCAGCTGCAAAATCCATTTATCTGGCAGATTGCCGTGTTGAAATGCCAAATTTTGGTAAATTTCTTCAGTCAAACTTGGTTTTGAAGAAATATTGACAATAGCAATTAATTAACAAATCAATAAACTTGAATAATTATTGATATAAATAAGCCTGGCAGCTCTGTTTTGTTAACCACACTAAGAAAATAAATATAAATTTTGAATTAATTCCAGCTCCAAAATCCATTTATCTGGCAGATTGCCGTGTTGAAATGCCAAATTTTGGTAAATTTCTTCAATCAAACAGGGTTTTGAAGATGCATTGACACTTGCAATTGATTAACAAATCAATAAACTTGAATAATTATTGATATAACTAAGCCTGGCAGCTCTGTTTTGTTAACCACACTAAGAACATAAATATAAATTTTGAATTAATTCCAGCTCCAAAATCCATTTATCTGTCAGATTGCCGTGTTGAAATGCCAAATTTTGGTAAATTTCTCCAGTCAAACAGGGTTTTGAAGAAACATTGACACAAGCAATTGATTAACAAATCAATAAACTTGAATAATTATTGATATAAATAAGCTTGGCAGCACTGTTTTGTTAACCACACTAAGAAAATAAATATAAATTTTGAATTAATTCCAGCTCCAAAATCCATTTATCTGGCAGATTGCCGTGTTGAAATGCCAAATTTTGGTAAATTTCTTCAATCAAACAGGGTTTTGAAGATGCATTGACACTAGCAATTGATTAACCAATCAATAAACTTGAATAATTATTCATATCAATAAGCCTGGCAGCTCTGTTTTGTTAACCACACTAAGAAAATAAATATAAATTTTGAATTAATTCCAGCTCCAAAATCCATTTATCTGGCAGATTGCCTAGTTGAAATTCCAAATTTTGGTTAATTTCTTCAGCCAAACAGGGATTTGAAGAAACATTGACACTAGCAATTAATTAACAAATCAATAAACTTGAATAATTATTGATATAAATAAGCTTGGAAGCTCTGTTTTGTTAACCACACTAAGAAATAAAATATAAATTTAGAATTAATTCTTAAGAATTATGAATATTTCCAGGTCCAAAATCCATTTATCTGGCAGATTGCCGTGTTGAAATGCCAAATTTTGCTAAATTTCTTCAATCAAACAGGGTTTTGAAGATGCATTGACACTAGCAATTGATTAACAAATCAATAAACTTGAATAATTATTCATATAAATAAGCCTGGCAGCTCTGTTTTGTTAACCACACTAAGAAAATAAATATAAATTTTGAATTAATTCTTAAGAATTATGAATATTTCCAGCTCCAAAATCCATTTATCTGGCAGATTGCCGTGTTGAAATGCCAAATTTTGGTAAATTTCTTCAGTCAAACTTGGTTTTGAAGAAATATTGACAATAGCAATTGATAAACAAATCAATAAACTTGAATAATTATTGATATAAATAAGCTTGGCAGCTCTGTTTTGTTAACCACACTAAGAAAATAAATATAAATTTTGAATTAATTCTTAAGAATTATGAATATTTCCAGCTCCAAAATCCATTTATCAGGCAGATTGCCGTGTTGAAATGCCAAATTTTGATAAATTTTCTTCAGTCAAACAGGGTTTTGAAGATACATTGACACAAGCAATTGATTAACAAATCAATAAACTTGAATAATTATTGATATAAATAAACCTGGCAGCTCTGTTTTGTTAACCACACACTAAGAAAATAAATATAAATTTTGAATTAATTCCAGCTCCGAAATCCTTTATCTGGCAGATTGCCGTGTTGAAATTCCAAATTTTGGTAAATTTCTTCAGTCAAACAGGGTTTTGAAGATACATTGACAATAGCAATTGATTAACAAATCAATAAACTTGAATAATTATTGATATAAATAAGCTTGACAGCTCTGTTTTGTTAACCACACTAAGAAAATAAATAAAAATTTAGAATTAATTCTTAAGAATTATGAATATTTCCAGCTGCAAAATCCATTTATCTGGCAGATTGCCGTGTTGAAATGCCAAATTTTGGTAAATTTCTTCAGTCAAACTTGGTTTTGAAGAAATATTGACAATAGCAATTGATTAACAAATCAATAAACTTGAATAATTATTGATATAAATAAGCCTGGCAGCTCTGTTTTGTTAACCACACTAAGAAAATAAAATATAAATTTAGAATTAATTCTTAAGAATAATGAATATTTCCAGCTCCAAAATCCATTTATCTGGCAGATTGCCGTGTTGAAATGCCAAATTTTGGTTAATTTCTTCAGCCAAACAGGGATTTGAAGAAACATTGACACTAGCAATTAATTAACAAATCAATAAACTTGAATAATTATTGATATAAATAAGCTTGGAAGCTCTGTTTTGTTAACCACACTAAGAAATAAAATATAAATTTAGAATTAATTCTTAAGAATTATGAATATTTCCAGGTCCAAAATCCATTTATCTGGCAGATTGCCGTGTTGAAATGCCAAATTTTGGTAAATTTCTTCAGTCAAACTTGGTTTTGAAAAAATATTGACAATAGCAATTGATTAACAAATCAATAAACTTGAATAATTATTGCTATAAATAAGCCTGGCAGCTCTGTTTTGTTAACCACACTAAGAAAATAAATATAAATTTTGAATTAATTCCAGCTCCAAAATCCATTTATCTGGCAGATTGCCGTGTTGAAATGCCAAATTTTGGTAAATTTCTTCAGTCAAACTTGGTTTTGAAGAAATATTGACAATAGCAATTGATAAACAAATCAATAAACTTGAATAATTATTGATATAAATAAGCTTGGCAGCTCTGTTTTGTTAACCACACTAAGAAAATAAATATAAATTTTGAATTAATTCTTAAGAATTATGAATATTTCCAGCTCCAAAATCCATTTATCAGGCAGATTGCCGTGTTGAAATGCCAAATTTTGATAAATTTTCTTCAGTCAAACAGGGTTTTGAAGAAACATTGACACAAGCAATTGATTAACAAATCAATAAACTTGAATAATTATTGATATAAATAAGCTTGGCAGCACTGTTTTGTTAACCACACTAAGAAAATAAATATAAATTTTGAATTAATTCCAGCTCCAAAATCCATTTATCTGGCAGATTGCCGTGTTGAAATGCCAAATTTTGGTAAATTTCTTCAATCAAACAGGGTTTTGAAGATGCATTGACACTAGCAATTGATTAACCAATCAATAAACTTGAATAATTATTCATATCAATAAGCCTGGCAGCTCTGTTTTGTTAACCACACTAAGAAAATAAATATAAATTTTGAATTAATTCCAGCTCCAAAATCCATTTATCTGGCAGATTGCCTAGTTGAAATTCCAAATTTTGGTAAATTTCTTCAGTCAAACAGGGTTTTGCGAAAAATTGACACTAGCAATTAATTAACAAATCAATAAACTTGAATAATTATTGATATAAATAAGCTTGGAAGCTCTGTTTTGTTAACCACACTAAGAAATAAAATATAAATTTAGAATTAATTCTTAAGAATTATGAATATTTCCAGCTCCAAAATCCATTTATCTGGCAGATTGCCGTGTTGAAATGCCCAATTTTGGTAAATTTCTTCAGTCAAACTTGGTTTTGAAGAAATATTGACAATAGCAATTGATTAACAAATCAATAAACTTGAATAATTATTGATATAAATAAGCCTGGCAGCTCTGTTTTGTTAACCACACTAAGAAAATAAATATAAATTTTGAATTAATTGCAGCTCCAAAATCCATTTATCTGTCAGATGGCCTAGTTGAAATGCCAAATTTTGGTAAATTTCTTCAGTCAAACAGGGTTTTGAAGAAAAATTGACACTAGCAATTAATTAACAAATCAATAAACTTGAATAATTATTGATATAAATAAGCTTGGAAGCTCTGTTTTGTTAACCACACTAAGAAATAAAATATAAATTTAGAATTAATTCTTAAGAATAATGAATATTTCCAGCTCCAAAATCCATTTATCTGGCAGATTGCCGTGTTGAAATGCCAAATTTTGGTTAATTTCTTCAGCCAAACAGGGATTTGAAGAAACATTGACACTAGCAATTAATTAACAAATCAATAAACTTGAATAATTATTGATATAAATAAGCTTGGAAGCTCTGTTTTGTTAACCACACTAAGAAATAAAATATAAATTTAGAATTAATTCTTAAGAATTATGAATATTTCCAGGTCCAAAATCCATTTATCTGGCAGATTGCCGTGTTGAAATGCCAAATTTTGGTAAATTTCTTCAGTCAAACTTGGTTTTGAAAAAATATTGACAATAGCAATTGATTAACAAATCAATAAACTTGAATAATTATTGCTATAAATAAGCCTGGCAGCTCTGTTTTGTTAACCACACTAAGAAAATAAATATAAATTTTGAATTAATTCCAGCTCCAAAATCCATTTATCTGGCAGATTGCCGTGTTGAAATGCCAGATTTTGCTAAATTTCTTCAATCAAACAGGGTTTTGAAGATGCATTGACACTAGCAATTGATTAACAAATCAATAAACTTGAATAATTATTCATATAAATAAGCCTGGCAGCTCTGTTTTGTTAACCACACTAAGAAAATAAATATAAATTTTGAATTAATTCTTAAGAATTATGAATATTTCCAGCTCCAAAATCCATTTATCTGGCAGATTGCCGTGTTGAAATGCCAAATTTTGGTAAATTTCTTCAGTCAAACTTGGTTTTGAAGAAATATTGACAATAGCAATTGATAAACAAATCAATAAACTTGAATAATTATTGATATAAATAAGCTTGGCAGCTCTGTTTTGTTAACCACACTAAGAAAATAAATATAAATTTTGAATTAATTCTTAAGAATTATGAATATTTCCAGCTCCAAAATCCATTTATCAGGCAGATTGCCGTGTTGAAATGCCAAATTTTGATAAATTTTCTTCAGTCAAACAGGGTTTTGAAGATACATTGACACAAGCAATTGATTAACAAATCAATAAACTTGAATAATTATTGATATAAATAAACCTGGCAGCTCTGTTTTGTTAACCACACACTAAGAAAATAAATATAAATTTTGAATTAATTCCAGCTCCGAAATCCTTTATCTGGCAGATTGCCGTGTTGAAATTCCAAATTTTGGTAAATTTCTTCAGTCAAACAGGGTTTTGAAGATACATTGACAATACCAATTGATTAACAAATCAATAAACTTGAATAATTATTATATAAATAAACCTGGCAGCTCTGTTTTGTTAACCACACACTAAGAAAATAAATATAAATTTTGAATTAATTCCAGCTCCGAAATCCTTTATCTGGCAGATTGCCTAGTTGAAATGCCAAATTTTGGTAAATTTCTTCAGTCAAACAGGGTTTTGAAGAAAAATTGACACTAGCAATTAATTTACAAATCAATAAACTTGAATAATTATTGATATAAATAAGCTTGGAAGCTCTGTTTTGTTAACCACACTAAGAAATAAAATATAAATTTAGAATTAATTCTTAAGAATTATGAATATTTCCAGCTCCAAAATCCATTTATCTGGCAGATTGCCGTGTTGTAATGCCAAATTTTGATAAATTTTCTTCAGTCAAACAGGGTTTTGAAGAAACATTGACACAAGCAATTGATTAACAAATCAATAAACTTGAATAATTATTGATATAAATAAGCTTGGCAGCACTGTTTTGTTAACCACACTAAGAAAATAAATATAAATTTTGAATTAATTCCAGCTCCAAAATCCATTTATCTGGCAGATTGCCGTGTTGAAATGCCAAATTTTGGTAAATTTCTTCAATCAAACAGGGTTTTGAAGATGCATTGACACTAGCAATTGATTAACCAATCAATAAACTTGAATAATTATTCATATCAATAAGCCTGGCAGCTCTGTTTTGTTAACCACACTAAGAAAATAAATATAAATTTTGAATTAATTCCAGCTCCAAAATCCATTTATCTGGCAGATTGCCTAGTTGAAATTCCAAATTTTGGTAAATTTCTTCAGTCAAACAGGGTTTTGCGAAAAATTGACACTAGCAATTAATTAACAAATCAATAAACTTGAATAATTATTGATATAAATAAGCTTGGAAGCTCTGTTTTGTTAACCACACTAAGAAATAAAATATAAATTTAGAATTAATTCTTAAGAATTATGAATATTTCCAGCTCCAAAATCCATTTATCTGGCAGATTGCCGTGTTGAAATTCCAAATTTTGGTAAATTTCTTCAGTCAAACAGGGTTTTGCGAAAAATTGACACTAGCAATTAATTAACAAATCAATAAACTTGAATAATTATTGATATAAATAAGCTTGGAAGCTCTGTTTTGTTAACCACACTAAGAAATAAAATATAAATTTAGAATTAATTCTTAAGAATAATGAATATTTCCAGCTCCAAAATCCATTTATCTGGCAGATTGCCGTGTTGAAATGCCAAATTTTGGTTAATTTCTTCAGCCAAACAGGGATTTGAAGAAACATTGACACTAGCAATTAATTAACAAATCAATAAACTTGAATAATTATTGATATAAATAAGCTTGGAAGCTCTGTTTTGTTAACCACACTAAGAAATAAAATATAAATTTAGAATTAATTCTTAAGAATTATGAATATTTCCAGGTCCAAAATCCATTTATCTGGCAGATTGCCGTGTTGAAATGCCAAATTTTGGTAAATTTCTTCAGTCAAACTTGGTTTTGAAAAAATATTGACAATAGCAATTGATTAACAAATCAATAAACTTGAATAATTATTGCTATAAATAAGCCTGGCAGCTCTGTTTTGTTAACCACACTAAGAAAATAAATATAAATTTTGAATTAATTCCAGCTCCAAAATCCATTTATCTGGCAGATTGCCGTGTTGAAATGCCAGATTTTGCTAAATTTCTTCAATCAAACAGGGTTTTGAAGATGCATTGACACTAGCAATTGATTAACAAATCAATAAACTTGAATAATTATTCATATAAATAAGCCTGGCAGCTCTGTTTTGTTAACCACACTAAGAAAATAAATATAAATTTTGAATTAATTCTTAAGAATTATGAATATTTCCAGCTCCAAAATCCATTTATCTGGCAGATTGCCGTGTTGAAATGCCAAATTTTGGTAAATTTCTTCAGTCAAACTTGGTTTTGAAGAAATATTGACAATAGCAATTGATAAACAAATCAATAAACTTGAATAATTATTGATATAAATAAGCTTGGCAGCTCTGTTTTGTTAACCACACTAAGAAAATAAATATAAATTTTGAATTAATTCTTAAGAATTATGAATATTTCCAGCTCCAAAATCCATTTATCAGGCAGATTGCCGTGTTGAAATGCCAAATTTTGATAAATTTTCTTCAGTCAAACAGGGTTTTGAAGATACATTGACACAAGCAATTGATTAACAAATCAATAAACTTGAATAATTATTGATATAAATAAACCTGGCAGCTCTGTTTTGTTAACCACACACTAAGAAAATAAATATAAATTTTGAATTAATTCCAGCTCCGAAATCCTTTATCTGGCAGATTGCCGTGTTGAAATTCCAAATTTTGGTAAATTTCTTCAGTCAAACAGGGTTTTGAAGATACATTGACAATACCAATTGATTAACAAATCAATAAACTTGAATAATTATTATATAAATAAACCTGGCAGCTCTGTTTTGTTAACCACACACTAAGAAAATAAATATAAATTTTGAATTAATTCCAGCTCCGAAATCCTTTATCTGGCAGATTGCCTAGTTGAAATGCCAAATTTTGGTAAATTTCTTCAGTCAAACAGGGTTTTGAAGAAAAATTGACACTAGCAATTAATTTACAAATCAATAAACTTGAATAATTATTGATATAAATAAGCTTGGAAGCTCTGTTTTGTTAACCACACTAAGAAATAAAATATAAATTTAGAATTAATTCTTAAGAATTATGAATATTTCCAGCTCCAAAATCCATTTATCTGGCAGATTGCCGTGTTGAAATGCCAAATTTTGGTAAATTTCTTCAGTCAAACAGGGATTTGAAGAAACATTGACACTAGCAATTAATTAACAAATCAATAAACTTGAATAATTATTGATATAAATAAGCTTGGAAGCTCTGTTTTGTTAACCACACTAAGAAATAAAATATAAATTTAGAATTAATTCTTGAGAATTATGAATATTTCCAGGTCCAAAATCCATTTATCTGGCAGATTGCCGTGTTGAAATGCCAAATTTTGGTAAATTTCTTCAGTCAAACTTGGTTTTGAAGAAATATTGACAATAGCAATTGATTAACAAATCAATAAACTTGAATAATTATTGATATAAATAAGCTTGACAGCTCTGTTTTGTTAACCACACTAAGAAAATAAATATAAATTTTGAATTAATTCCAGCTCCAAAATCCATTTATCTGGCAGATTGCCGTGTTGAAATGCCAAATTTTGGTAAATTTCTTCAATCAAACAGGGTTTTGAAGATGCATTGACACTTGCAATTGATTAACAAATCAATAAACTTGAATAATTATTGATATAACTAAGCCTGGCAGCTCTGTTTTGTTAACCACACTAAGAAAATAAATATAAATTTTGAATTAATTCCAGCTCCAAAATCCATTTATCTGTCAGATTGCCGTGTTGAAATGCCAAATTTTGGTAAATTTCTTCAGTCAAACAGGGTTTTGAAGAAACATTGACACAAGCAATTGATTAACAAATCAATAAACTTGAATAATTATTGATATAAATAAACCTGGCAGCTCTGTTTTGTTAACCACACACTAAGAAAATAAATATAAATTTTGAATTAATTCCAGCTCCGAAATCCTTTATCTGGCAGATTGCCGTGTTGAAATTCCAAATTTTGGTAAATTTCTTCAGTCAAACAGGGTTTTGAAGATACATTGGCAATAGCAATTGATTAACAAATCAATAAACTTGAATAATTATTATATAAATAAACCTGGCAGCTCTGTTTTGTTAACCACACACTAAGAAAATAAATATAAATTTTGAATTAATTCCAGCTCCGAAATCCTTTATCTGGCAGATTGCCGTGTTGAAATTCCAAATTTTGGTAAATTTCTTCAGTCAAACTTGGTTTTGAAGAAATATTGACAATAGCCATTGATTAACAAATCAATAAACTTGAATAATTATTGATATAAATAAGCTTGACAGCTCTGTTTTGTTAACCACACTAAGAAAATAAATATAAATTTAGAATTAATTCTTAAGAATTATGAATATTTCCAGCTCCAAAATCCATTTATCTGGCAGATTGCCGTGTTGAAATGCCAAATTTTGGTAAATTTCTTCAATCAAACAGGGTTTTGAAGATGCATTGACACTTGCAATTGATTAACAAATCAATAAACTTGAATAATTATTGATATAACTAAGCCTGGCAGCTCTGTTTTGTTAACCACACTAAGAAAATAAATATAAATTTTGAATTAATTCCAGCTCCAAAATCCATTTATCTGTCAGATTGCCGTGTTGAAATGCCAAATTTTGGTAAATTTCTTCAGTCAAACAGGGTTTTGAAGAAACATTGACACAAGCAATTGATTAACAAATCAATAAACTTGAATAATTATTGATATAAATAAACCTGGCAGCTCTGTTTTGTTAACCACACACTAAGAAAATAAATATAAATTTTGAATTAATTCCAGCTCCGAAATCCTTTATCTGGCAGATTGCCGTGTTGAAATTCCAAATTTTGGTAAATTTCTTCAGTCAAACTTGGTTTTGAAGAAATATTGACAATAGCAATTGATTAACAAATCAATAAACTTGAATAATTATTGATATAAATAAGCCTGGCAGCTCTGTTTTGTTAACCACACTAAGAAAATAAATATAAATTTTGAATTAATTCCAGCTCCAAAATCCATTTATCTGGCAGATTGCCGTGTTGAAATTCCAAATTTTGGTAAATTTCTTCAGTCAAACAGGGTTTTGAAGATACATTGACAATAGCAATTGATTAACAAATCAATAAACTTGAATAATTATTATATAAATAAACCTGGCAGCTCTGTTTTGTTAACCACACACTAAGAAAATAAATATAAATTTTGAATTAATTCCAGCTCCGAAATCCTTTATCTGGCAGATTGCCGTGTTGAAATTCCAAATTTTGGTAAATTTCTTCAGTCAAACTTGGTTTTGAAGAAATATTGACAATAGCAATTGATAAACAAATCAATAAACTTGAATAATTATTGATATAAATAAGCTTGACAGCTCTGTTTTGTTAACCACACTAAGAAAATAAATATAAATTTAGAATTAATTCTTAAGAATTATGAATATTTCCAGCTCCAAAATCCATTTATCTGGCAGATTGCCGTGTTGAAATTCCAAATTTTGGTAAATTTCTTCAGTCAAACTTGGTTTTGAAGAAATATTGACAATAGCCATTGATTAACAAATCAATAAACTTGAATAATTATTGATATAAATAAGCTTGACAGCTCTGTTTTGTTAACCACACTAAGAAAATAAATATAAATTTAGAATTAATTCTTAAGAATTATGAATATTTCCAGCTCCAAAATCCATTTATCTGGCAGATTGCCGTGTTGAAATGCCAAATTTTGGTAAATTTCTTCAATCAAACAGGGTTTTGAAGATGCATTGACACTTGCAATTGATTAACAAATCAATAAACTTGAATAATTATTGATATAACTAAGCCTGGCAGCTCTGTTTTGTTAACCACACTAAGAAAATAAATATAAATTTTGAATTAATTCCAGCTCCAAAATCCATTTATCTGTCAGATTGCCGTGTTGAAATGCCAAATTTTGGTAAATTTCTTCAGTCAAACAGGGTTTTGAAGAAACATTGACACAAGCAATTGATTAACAAATCAATAAACTTGAATAATTATTGATATAAATAAACCTGGCAGCTCTGTTTTGTTAACCACACACTAAGAAAATAAATATAAATTTTGAATTAATTCCAGCTCCGAAATCCTTTATCTGGCAGATTGCCGTGTTGAAATTCCAAATTTTGGTAAATTTCTTCAGTCAAACTTGGTTTTGAAGAAATATTGACAATAGCAATTGATTAACAAATCAATAAACTTGAATAATTATTGATATAAATAAGCCTGGCAGCTCTGTTTTGTTAACCACACTAAGAAAATAAATATAAATTTTGAATTAATTCCAGCTCCAAAATCCATTTATCTGGCAGATTGCCGTGTTGAAATTCCAAATTTTGGTAAATTTCTTCAGTCAAACAGGGTTTTGAAGATACATTGACAATAGCAATTGATTAACAAATCAATAAACTTGAATAATTATTATATAAATAAACCTGGCAGCTCTGTTTTGTTAACCACACACTAAGAAAATAAATATAAATTTTGAATTAATTCCAGCTCCGAAATCCTTTATCTGGCAGATTGCCGTGTTGAAATTCCAAATTTTGGTAAATTTCTTCAGTCAAACTTGGTTTTGAAGAAATATTGACAATAGCAATTGATAAACAAATCAATAAACTTGAATAATTATTGATATAAATAAGCTTGACAGCTCTGTTTTGTTAACCACACTAAGAAAATAAATATAAATTTAGAATTAATTCTTAAGAATTATGAATATTTCCAGCTCCAAAATCCATTTATCTGGCAGATTGCCGTGTTGAAATGCCAAATTTTGGTAAATTTCTTCAGTCAAACTTGGTTTTGAAGAAATATTGACAATAGCAATTGATTAACAAATCAATAAACTTGAATAATTATTGATATAAATAAGCCTGGCAGCTCTGTTTTGTTAACCACACTAAGAAAATAAATATAAAATTTGAATTAATTGCAGCTCCAAAATCCATTTATCTGTCAGATTGCCTAGTTGAAATGCCAAATTTTGGTAAATTTCTTCAGTCAAACAGGGTTTTGAAGAAAAATTGACACTAGCAATTAATTAACAAATCAATAAACTTGAATAATTATTGATATAAATAAGCTTGGAAGCTCTGTTTTGTTAACCACACTAAGAAAATAAATATAAATTTTGAATTAATTGCAGCTCCAAAATCCATTTATCTGTCAGATTGCCTAGTTGAAATGCCAAATTTTGGTAAATTTCTTCAGTCAAACAGGGTTTTGAAGAAAAATTGACACTAGCAATTAATTAACAAATCAATAAACTTGAATAATTATTGATATAAATAAGCTTGGAAGCTCTGTTTTGTTAACCACACTAAGAAATAAAATATAAATTTAGAATTAATTCTTAAGAATTATGAATATTTCCAGCTCCAAAATCCATTTATCTGGCAGATTGCCGTGTTGAAATGCCAAATTTTGGTAAATTTCTTCAGTCAAACAGGGATTTGAAGAAACATTGACACTAGCAATTAATTAACAAATCAATAAACTTGAATAATTATTGATATAAATAAGCTTGGAAGCTCTGTTTTGTTAACCACACTAAGAAAATAAATATAAATTTTGAATTAATTGCAGCTCCAAAATCCATTTATCTGTCAGATTGCCGTGTTGAAATGCCAAATTTTGGTAAATTTCTTCAGTCAAACAGGGTTTTGAAGAAACATTGACACAAGCAATTGATTAACAAATCAATAAACTTGAATAATTATTGATATAAATAAACCTGGCAGCTCTGTTTTGTTAACCACACACTAAGAAAATAAATATAAATTTTGAATTAATTCCAGCTCCGAAATCCTTTATCTGGCAGATTGCCGTGTTGAAATTCCAAATTTTGGTAAATTTCTTCAGTCAAACTTGGTTTTCAAGAAATATTGACAATAGCAATTGATTAACAAATCAATAAACTTGAATAATTATTGATATAAATAAGCCTGGCAGCTCTGTTTTGTTAACCACACTAAGAAAATAAATATAAATTTTGAATTAATTCCAGCTCCAAAATCCATTTATCTGGCAGATTGCCGTGTTGAAATTCCAAATTTTGGTAAATTTCTTCAGTCAAACAGGGTTTTGAAGATACATTGACAATAGCAATTGATTAACAAATCAATAAACTTGAATAATTATTATATAAATAAACCTGGCAGCTCTGTTTTGTTAACCACACACTAAGAAAATAAATATAAATTTTGAATTAATTCCAGCTCCGAAATCCTTTATCTGGCAGATTGCCGTGTTGAAATTCCAAATTTTGGTAAATTTCTTCAGTCAAACTTGGTTTTGAAGAAATATTGACAATAGCAATTGATAAACAAATCAATAAACTTGAATAATTATTGATATAAATAAGCTTGACAGCTCTGTTTTGTTAACCACACTAAGAAAATAAATATAAATTTAGAATTAATTCTTAAGAATTATGAATATTTCCAGCTCCAAAATCCATTTATCTGGCAGATTGCCGTGTTGAAATGCCAAATTTTGGTAAATTTCTTCAGTCAAACTTGGTTTTGAAGAAATATTGACAATAGCAATTGATTAACAAATCAATAAACTTGAATAATTATTGATATAAATAAGCCTGGCAGCTCTGTTTTGTTAACCACACTAAGAAAATAAATATAAATTTTGAATTAATTGCAGCTCCAAAATCCATTTATCTGTCAGATTGCCTAGTTGAAATGCCAAATTTTGGTAAATTTCTTCAGTCAAACAGGGTTTTGAAGAAAAATTGACACTAGCAATTAATTAACAAATCAATAAACTTGAATAATTATTGATATAAATAAGCTTGGAAGCTCTGTTTTGTTAACCACACTAAGAAAATAAATATAAATTTTGAATTAATTGCAGCTCCAAAATCCATTTATCTGTCAGATTGCCTAGTTGAAATGCCAAATTTTGGTAAATTTCTTCAGTCAAACAGGGTTTTGAAGAAAAATTGACACTAGCAATTAATTAACAAATCAATAAACTTGAATAATTATTGATATAAATAAGCTTGGAAGCTCTGTTTTGTTAACCACACTAAGAAATAAAATATAAATTTAGAATTAATTCTTAAGAATTATGAATATTTCCAGCTCCAAAATCCATTTATCTGGCAGATTGCCGTGTTGAAATGCCAAATTTTGGTAAATTTCTTCAGTCAAACAGGGATTTGAAGAAACATTGACACTAGCAATTAATTAACAAATCAATAAACTTGAATAATTATTGATATAAATAAGCTTGGAAGCTCTGTTTTGTTAACCACACTAAGAAAATAAATATAAATTTTGAATTAATTGCAGCTCCAAAATCCATTTATCTGTCAGATTGCCTAGTTGAAATGCGAATTTTGGTAAATTTCTTCAGTCAAACAGGGTTTTGAAGAAAAATTGACACTAGCAATTAATTAACAAATCAATAAACTTGAATAATTATTGATATAAATAAGCTTGGAAGCTCTGTTTTGTTAACCACACTAAGAAATAAAATATAAATTTAGAATTAATTCTTGAGAATTATGAATATTTCCAGTTCCAAAATCCTTTTATCTGGCAGATTGCCGTGTTGAAATGCCAAATTTTGGTAAATTTCTTCAGTCAAACTTGGTTTTGAAGAAATATTGACACTTGCAATTGATTAACAAATCAATAAACTTGAATAATTATTGATATAACTAAGCCTGGCAGCTTTGTTTTGTTAACCACACTAAGAAAATAAATATAAATTTTGAATTAATTCCAGCTCCAAAATCCATTTATCTGTCAGATTGCCGTGTTGAAATGCCAAATTTTGGTAAATTTCTTCAGACAAACAGGGTTTTGAAGAAAAATTGACACTAGCAATTAATTAACAAATCAATAAACTTGAATAATTATTGATATAAATAAGCTTGGAAGCTCTGTTTTGTTAACCACACTAAGAAATAAAATAAAAATTTAGAATAAATTCTTAAGAATTATGAATATTTCCAGCTCCAAAATCCATTTATCTGGCAGATTGCCGTGTTGAAATGCCAAATTTTGCTAAATTTCTTCAATCAAACAGGGTTTTGAAGATGCATTGACACTAGCAATTGATTAACAAATCAATAAACTTGAATAATTATTCATATAAATAAGCCTGGCAGCTCTGTTTTGTTAACCACACTAAGAAAATAAATATAAATTTTGAATTAATTCTTAAGAATTATGAATATTTCAGCTCCAAAATCCATTTATCTGGCAGATTGCCGTGTTGAAATGCCAAATTTTGGTAAATTTCTTCAGTCAAACTTGGTTTTGAAGAAATATTGACAATAGCAATTGATAAACAAATCAATAAACTTGAATAGTTATTGATATAAATAAGCTTGGCAGCTCTGTTTTGTTAACCACACTAAGAAAATAAATATAAATTTTGAATTAATTCTTAAGAATTATGAATATTTCCAGCTCCAAAATCCATTTATCAGGCAGATTGCCGTGTTGAAATGCCAAATTTTGATAAATTTTCTTCAGTCAAACAGGGTTTTGAAGATACATTGACACTTGCAATTGATTAACAAATCAATAAACTTGAATAATTATTGATATAAATAAGCTTGACAGCTCTGTTTTGTTAACCACACTAAGAAAATAAATATAAATTATGAATATTTCCAGCTCCAAAATCCATTTATCTGGCAGATTGCCGTGTTGAAATGCCAAATTTTGATAAATTTTCTTCAGTCAAACAGGGTTTTGAAGATACATTGACACTTGCAATTGATTAACAAATCAATAAACTTGATTAATTATTGATATAAATAAGCCTGGCAGCTCTGTTTTGTTAACCACACTGAGAAAATAAATATAAATTTTGAATTAATTCCAGCTCCAAAATCCATTTATCTGGCAGATTGCCGTGTTGAAATGCCAATTTTTGGTAAATTTCTTCAATCAAACAGGGTTTTGAAGATGCATTGACACTTGCAATTGATTAACAAATCAATAAACTTGAATAATTATTGATATAACTAAGCCTGGCAGCTCTGTTTTGTTAACTTCACTAAGAAAATAAATATAAATTTTGAATTAATTCCAGCTCCAAAATCCATTTATCTTGCAGATTGCCGTGTTGAAATGCCAAATTTTGGTAAATTTCTTCAGTCAAACAGGGTTTTGAAGAAATATTGACAATAGCAATTGATTAACAAATCAATAAACTTGAATAATTATTGATATAAATAAGCCTGGCAGCTCTGTTTTGTTAACCACACTAAGAAAATAAATATAAATTTTGAATTAATTCCAGCTCCAAAATCCATTTATCTGGCAGATTGCCGTGTTGAAATGCCAAATTTTGGTAAATTTCTTCAATCAAACAGGGTTTTGAAGATGCATTGACACTAGCAATTGATTAACAAATCAATAAACTTGAATAATTATTCATATAAATAAGCCTGGCAGCTCTGTTTTGTTAACCACACTAAGAAAATAAATATAAATTTTGAATTAATTCCAGCTCCAAAATCCATTTATCTGGCAGATTGCCGTGTTGAAATGCCAAATTTTGGTAAATTTCTTCAGTCAAACTTGGTTTTGAAGAAATATTGACAATAGCAATTGATTAACAAATCAATAAACTTGAATAATTATTGATATAAATAAGCTTGGCAGCTCTGTTTTGTTAACCACACTAAGAAAATAAATATAAATTTTGAATTAATTCTTAAGAATTATGAATATATCCAGCTCCAAAATCCATTTATCAGGCAGATTGCCGTGTTGAAATGCCAAATTTTGATAAATTTTCTTCAGTCAAACAGGGTTTTGAAGATACATTGACACTTGCAATTGATTAACAAATCAATAAACTTGAATAATTATTGATATAAATAAGCTTGACAGCTCTGTTTTGTTAACCACACTAAGAAAATAAATATAAATTTAGAATTAATTCTTAAGAATTATGAATATTTCCAGCTCCAAAATCCATTTATCTGCAGATTGCCGTGTTGAAATGCCAAATTTTGATAAATTTTCTTCAGTCAAACAGGGTTTTGAAGAAATATTGACAATAGCAATTGATTAACAAATCAATAAACTTGAATAATTATTGATATAAATAAGCCTGGCAGCTCTGTTTTGTTAACCACACTAAGAAAATAAATATAAATTTTGAATTAATTCCAGCTCCAAAATCCATTTATCTGGCAGATTGCCGTGTTGAAATGCCAAATTTTGGTAAATTTCTTCAATCAAACAGGGTTTTGAAGATGCATTGACACTAGCAATTGATTAACAAATCAATAAACTTGAATAATTATTCATATAAATAAGCCTGGCAGCTCAGTTTTGTTAACCACACTAAGAAAATAAATATAAATTTTGAATTAATTCCAGCTCCAAAATCCATTTATCTGGCAGATTGCCGTGTTGAAATGCCAAATTTTGGTAAATTTCTTCAGTCAAACTTGGTTTTGAAGAAATATTGACAATAGCAATTGATTAACAAATCAATAAACTTGAATAATTATTGATATAAATAAGCCTGGCAGCTCTGTTTTGTTAACCACACTAAGAAAATAAATATAAATTTTTAATTAATTCCAGCTCCAAAATCCATTTATCTGGCAGATTGCCGTGTTGAAATGCCAAATTTTGCTAAATTTCTTCAATCAAACAGGGTTTTGAAGATGCATTGACACTAGCAATTGATTAACAAATCAATAAACTTGAATAATTATTCATATAAATAAGCCTGGCAGCTCTGTTTTGTTAACCACACTAAGAAAATAAATATAAATTTTGAATTAATTCTTAAGAATTATGAATATTTCAGCTCCAAAATCCATTTATCTGGCAGATTGCCGTGTTGAAATGCCAAATTTTGGTAAATTTCTTCAGTCAAACTTGGTTTTGAAGAAATATTGACAATAGCAATTGATAAACAAATCAATAAACTTGAATAGTTATTGATATAAATAAGCTTGGCAGCTCTGTTTTGTTAACCACACTAAGAAAATAAATATAAATTTTGAATTAATTCTTAAGAATTATGAATATTTCCAGCTCCAAAATCCATTTATCAGGCAGATTGCCGTGTTGAAATGCCAAATTTTGATAAATTTTCTTCAGTCAAACAGGGTTTTGAAGATACATTGACACTTGCAATTGATTAACAAATCAATAAACTTGAATAATTATTGATATAAATAAGCTTGACAGCTCTGTTTTGTTAACCACACTAAGAGCGCCAGGCTTAGTTATATCAATAATTATTCAAGTTTATTGATTTGTTAATCAATTGCAAGTGTCAATATTTCTTCAAAACCAAGTTTGACTGAAGAAATTTACCAAAATTTGGCATTTCAACACGGCAATCTGCCAGATAAATGGATTTTGGAGCTGGAAATATTCATAATTCTTAAGAATTAATTCTAAATTTATATTTTATTTCTTAGTGTGGTTAACAAAACAGAGCTTCCAAGCTTATTTATATCAATAATTATTCAAGTTTATTGATTTGTTAATTAATTGCTAGTGTCAATTTTTCTTCAAAACCCTGTTTGACTGAAGAAATTTACCAAAATTTGGCATTTCAACTAGGCAATCTGACAGATAAATGGATTTTGGAGCTGCAATTAATTCAAAATTTATATTTATTTTCTTAGTGTGGTTAACAAAACAGAGCTTCCAAGCTTATTTATATCAATAATTATTCAAGTTTATTGATTTGTTAATTAATTGCTAGTGTCAATGTTTCTTCAAATCCCTGTTTGACTGAAGAAATTTACCAAAATTTGGCATTTCAACACGGCAATCTGCCAGATAAATGGATTTTGGAGCTGGAAATATTCATAATTCTTAAGAATTAATTCTAAATTTATATTTTATTTCTTAGTGTGGTTAACAAAACAGAGCTTCCAAGCTTATTTATATCAATAATTATTCAAGTTTATTGATTTGTTAATTAATTGCTAGTGTCAATTTTTCTTCAAAACCCTGTTTGACTGAAGAAATTTACCAAAATTTGGCATTTCAACTAGGCAATCTGACAGATAAATGGATTTTGGAGCTGCAATTAATTCTAAATTTATATTTATTTTCTTAGTGTGGTTAACAAAACAGAGCTGTCAAGCTTATTTATATCAATAATTATTCAAGTTTATTGATTTGTTAATCAATTGCTATTGTCAATATTTCTTCAAAACCAAGTTTGACTGAAGAAATTTACCAAAATTTGGAATTTCAACACGGCAATCTGCCAGATAAAGGATTTCGGAGCTGGAATTAATTCAAAATTTATATTTATTTTCTTAGTGTGTGGTTAACAAAACAGAGCTGCCAGGTTTATTTATATAATAATTATTCAAGTTTATTGATTTGTTAATCAATTGCTATTGTCAATGTATCTTCAAAACCCTGTTTGACTGAAGAAATTTACCAAAATTTGGAATTTCAACACGGCAATCTGCCAGATAAATGGATTTTGGAGCTGGAATTAATTCAAAATTTATATTTATTTTCTTAGTGTGGTTAACAAAACAGAGCTGCCAGGCTTATTTATATCAATAATTATTCAAGTTTATTGATTTGTTAATCAATTGCTATTGTCAATATTTCTTCAAAACCAAGTTTGACTGAAGAAATTTACCAAAATTTGGAATTTCAACACGGCAATCTGCCAGATAAAGGATTTCGGAGCTGGAATTAATTCAAAATTTATATTTATTTTCTTAGTGTGTGGTTAACAAAACAGAGCTGCCAGGTTTATTTATATCAATAATTATTCAAGTTTATTGATTTGTTAATCAATTGCTTGTGTCAATGTTTCTTCAAAACCCTGTTTGACTGAAGAAATTTACCAAAATTTGGCATTTCAACACGGCAATCTGACAGATAAATGGATTTTGGAGCTGGAATTAATTCAAAATTTATATTTATTTTCTTAGTGTGGTTAACAAAACAGAGCTGCCAGGCTTAGTTATATCAATAATTATTCAAGTTTATTGATTTGTTAATCAATTGCAAGTGTCAATGCATCTTCAAAACCCTGTTTGATTGAAGAAATTTACCAAAATTTGGCATTTCAACACGGCAATCTGCCAGATAAATGGATTTTGGAGCTGGAAATATTCATAATTCTTAAGAATTAATTCTAAATTTATATTTATTTTCTTAGTGTGGTTAACAAAACAGAGCTGTCAAGCTTATTTATATCAATAATTATTCAAGTTTATTGATTTGTTAATCAATGGCTATTGTCAATATTTCTTCAAAACCAAGTTTGACTGAAGAAATTTACCAAAATTTGGAATTTCAACACGGCAATCTGCCAGATAAAGGATTTCGGAGCTGGAATTAATTCAAAATTTATATTTATTTTCTTAGTGTGTGGTTAACAAAACAGAGCTGCCAGGTTTATTTATATAATAATTATTCAAGTTTATTGATTTGTTAATCAATTGCTATTGTCAATGTATCTTCAAAACCCTGTTTGACTGAAGAAATTTACCAAAATTTGGAATTTCAACACGGCAATCTGCCAGATAAAGGATTTCGGAGCTGGAATTAATTCAAAATTTATATTTATTTTCTTAGTGTGTGGTTAACAAAACAGAGCTGCCAGGTTTATTTATATCAATAATTATTCAAGTTTATTGATTTGTTAATCAATTGCTTGTGTCAATGTTTCTTCAAAACCCTGTTTGACTGAAGAAATTTACCAAAATTTGGCATTTCAACACGGCAATCTGACAGATAAATGGATTTTGGAGCTGGAATTAATTCAAAATTTATATTTATTTTCTTAGTGTGGTTAACAAAACAGAGCTGCCAGGCTTAGTTATATCAATAATTATTCAAGTTTATTGATTTGTTAATCAATTGCAAGTGTCAATGCATCTTCAAAACCCTGTTTGATTGAAGAAATTTACCAAAATTTGGCATTTCAACACGGCAATCTGCCAGATAAATGGATTTTGGAGCTGGAATTAATTCAAAATTTATATTTATTTTCTTAGTGTGGTTAACAAAACAGAGCTGCCAGGCTTATTTATATCAATAATTATTCAAGTTTATTGATTTGTTAATCAATTGCTATTGTCAATATTTCTTCAAAACCAAGTTTGACTGAAGAAATTTACCAAAATTTGGCATTTCAACAAGGCAATCTGCCAGATAAATGGATTTTGGAGCTGGAAATATTCATAATTCTTAAGAATTAATTCTAAATTTTTATTTATTTTCTTAGTGTGGTTAACAAAACAGAGCTGTCAAGCTTATTTATATCAATAATTATTCAAGTTTATTGATTTGTTAATCAATTGCTATTGTCAATATTTCTTCAAAACCAAGTTTGACTGAAGAAATTTACCAAAATTTGGCATTTCAACACGGCAATCTGCCAGATAAATGGATTTTGGACCTGGAAATATTCATAATTCTCAAGAATTAATTCTAAATTTATATTTTATTTCTTAGTGTGGTTAACAAAACAGAGCTTCCAAGCTTATTTATATCAATAATTATTCAAGTTTATTGATTTGTTAATTAATTGCTAGTGTCAATGTTTCTTCAAATCCCTGTTTGACTGAAGAAATTTACCAAAATTTGGCATTTCAACACGGCAATCTGCCAGATAAATGGATTTTGGAGCTGGAAATATTCATAATTCTTAAGAATTAATTCTAAATTTATATTTTATTTCTTAGTGTGGTTAACAAAACAGAGCTTCCAAGCTTATTTATATCAATAATTATTCAAGTTTATTGATTTGTTAATTAATTGCTAGTGTCAATTTTTCTTCAAAACCCTGTTTGACTGAAGAAATTTACCAAAATTTGGCATTTCAACTAGGCAATCTGACAGATAAATGGATTTTGGAGCTGCAATTAATTCAAAATTTATATTTATTTTCTTAGTGTGGTTAACAAAACAGAGCTGCCAGGCTTATTTATATCAATAATTATTCAAGTTTATTGATTTATTAATCAATTGCTATTGTCAATATTTCTTCAAAACCAAGTTTGACTGAAGAAATTTACCAAAATTTGGCATTTCAACACGGCAATCTGCCAGATAAATGGATTTTGGAGCTGGAAATATTCATAATTCTTAAGAATTAATTCTAAATTTATATTTATTTTCTTAGTGTGGTTAACAAAACAGAGCTGTCAAGCTTATTTATATCTTATCTTTATCGATTAAGCCACTATTCACATTGTCTTTAAAGTTATCTAATTCTAAACGTAGACCATCAATATCTTCAATTTTATCTTCTATTTTAACTAGTCGGGACTCATGTTCATTTATTTTTTTACACATTTTATCGATTTTAGAAACAATTTGTTTGTTCGACGTATTTATTTTATCTAGTTCTGTGTTAGTGTCTGTTCTGAATTGTTTTAATTCATTCAGAATTATAGCTAAAGTAGGTTCCGTTTCCATATTCAAAGCAGATATAACACAATGTTGAGAGCACCAGCAGATACAAGATAAGAGAAAAACAAAAATGTTTATTACCTGGAAGATAGGAATATCGAATTAGTTCGAGTTCAAACTGCTGGCGCTCTGGAGTCTTGATTGTGCTGTCGCTCCTTAAATCACTTCGCTTTCAATGGACGAAAAAAAAGATGACGGTGGAATTTTTTATTGTTTCGTTGTCGTTATCTCTCGTACTCTGGCGTCGAAGATATGCGTAAAACACAATTTAACCGGCTAGGCACGCCGCGTAGATATTAAAGATGCGCACTTCCCGAGTAAATACAGTCGGAGAGACGAATTATGATATTTTACTTGGAAATAGTTGTTAGAGACGATTCTTTTAGATTATATGATCCTTTTCTCCAGACAAATGAAACGATAGCGTTGACACGTTTCTTGGCAGATCTGGAAGACAGGAATATCGAATTAGTTCGAGTTCAAACTGCTGGCGCTCTGGAGTCTTGATTGTGCTGTCGCTCCTTAAATCACTTCGCTTTCAATGGACGAAAAAAAGATGACGGTGGAATTTTTTATTGTTTCGTTGTCGTTATCTCTCGTACTCTGGCGTCGAAGATATGCGTAAAACACAATTTAACCGGCTAGGCACGCCGCGTAGATATTAAAGATGCGCACTTCCCGAGTAAATACAGTCGGAGAGACGAATTATAATATTTTACTTGGAAATAGTTGTTAGAGACGATTCTTTTAGATTATATGATCCTTTTCTCCAGACAAATGAAACGATAGCGTTGACACGTTTCTTGGCAGATCTGGAAGACAGGAATATCGAATTAGTTCGAGTTCAAACTGCTGGCGCTCTGACAATAGCAATTGATAAACAAATCAATAAACTTGAATAATTATTGATATAAATAAGCTTGGCAGCTCTGTTTTGTTAACCACACTAAGAAAATAAATATAAATTTTGAATTAATTCTTAAGAATTATGAATATTTCCAGCTCCAAAATCCATTTATCTGGCAGATTGCCTTGTTGAAATGCCAAATTTTGGTAAATTTCTTCAGTCAAACTTGGTTTTGAAGAAATATTGACAATAGCAATTGATTAACAAATCAATAAACTTGAATAATTATTGATATAAATAAGCCTGGCAGCTCTGTTTTGTTAACCACACTAAGAAAATAAATATAAATTTTGAATTAATTCCAGCTCCAAAATCCATTTATCTGGCAGATTGCCGTGTTGAAATGCCAAATTTTGCTAAATTTCTTCAATCAAACAGGGTTTTGAAGATGCATTGACACTAGCAATTGATTAACAAATCAATAAACTTGAATAATTATTCATATAAATAAGCCAGGCAGCTCTGTTTTGTTAACCACACTAAGAAAATAAATATAAATTTTGAATTAATTCTTAAGAATTATGAATATTTCCAGCTCCAAAATCCATTTATCTGGCAGATTGCCGTGTTGAAATGCCAAATTTTGGTAAATTTCTTCAGTCAAACTTGGTTTTGAAGAAATATTGACAATAGCAATTGATAAACAAATCAATAAACTTGAATAATTATTGATATAAATAAGCTTGGCAGCTCTGTTTTGTTAACCACACTAAGAAAATAAATATAAATTTTGAATTAATTCTTAAGAATTATGAATATTTCCAGCTCCAAAATCCATTTATCTGGCAGATTGCCGTGTTGAAATGCCAAATTTTGGTAAATTTCTTCAGTCAAACTTGGTTTTGAAGAAATATTGACAATAGCAATTGATTAACAAATCAATAAACTTGAATAATTATTGATATAAAAAAGCCTGGCAGCTCTGTTTTGTTAACCACACTAAGAAAATAAATATAAATTTTGAATTAATTCCAGCTCCAAAATCCATTTATCTGTCAGATTGCCGTGTTGAAATGCCAAATTTTGGTAAATTTCTTCAGTCAAACAGGGTTTTGAAGACACATTGACACAAGCAATTGATTAACAAATCAATAAACTCGAATAATTATTGATATAAATAAACCTGGCAGCTCTGTTTTGTTAACCACACACTAAGAAAACAAATATAAATTTTGAATTTATTCCAGCTCCGAAATCCTTTATCTGGCAGATTGCCGTGTTGAAATTCCAAATTTTGGTAAATTTCTTCAGTCAAACAGGGTTTTGAAGATACATTGACAATAGCAATTGATTAACAAATCAATAAACTTGAATAATTATTCATATAAATAAGCCAGGCAGCTCTGTTTTGTTAACCACACTAAGAAAATAAATATAAATTTTGAATTAATTCTTAAGAATTATGAATATTTCCAGCTCCAAAATCCATTTATCTGGCAGATTGCCGTGTTGAAATGCCAAATTTTGGTAAATTTCTTCAGTCAAACTTGGTTTTGAAGAAACATTGACACAAGCAATTGATTAACAAATCAATAAACTTGAATAATTATTGATATAAATAAGCCTGGCAGCTCTGTTTTGTTAACCACACTAAGAAAATAAATATAAATTTTGAATTAATTCCAGCTCCAAAATCCATTTATCTGGCAGATTGCCGTGTTGAAATGCCAAATTTTGCTAAATTTCTTCAATCAAACAGGATTTTGAAGATGCATTGACACTAGCAATTGATTAACAAATCAATAAACTTGAATAATTATTCATATAAATAAGCCAGGCAGCTCTGTTTTGTTAACCACACTAAGAAAATAAATATAAATTTTGAATTAATTCTTAAGAATTATGAATATTTCCAGCTCCAAAATCCATTTATCTGGCAAATTGCCGTGTTGAAATGCCAAATTTTGGTAAATTTCTTCAGTCAAACTTGGTTTTGAAGAAATATTGACAATAGCAATTGATAAACAAATCAATAAACTTGAATAATTATTGATATAAATAAGCTTGGCAGCTCTGTTTTGTTAACCACACTAAGAAAATAAATATAAATTTTGAATTAATTCTTAAGAATTATGAATATTTCCAGCTCCAAAATCCATTTATCTGGCAGATTGCCGTGTTGAAATGCCAAATTTTGGTAAATTTCTTCAGTCAAACTTGGTTTTGAAGAAATATTGACAATAGCAATTGATTAACAAATCAATAAACTTGAATAATTATTGATATAAATAAGCCTGGCAGCTCTGTTTTGTTAACCACACTAAGAAAATAAATATAAATTTTGAATTAATTCTTAAGAATTATGAATATTTCCAGCTCCAAAATCCATTTATCTGGCAGATTGCCGTGTTGAAATGCCAAATTTTGGTAAATTTCTTCAGTCAAACTTGGTTTTGAAGAAATATTGACAATAGCAATTAATTAACAAATCAATAAACTTGAATAATTATTGATATAAATAAGCCTGGCAGCTCTGTTTTGTTAACCACACTAAGAAAATAAATATAAATTTTGAATTAATTCCAGCTCCAAAATCCATTTATCTGGCAGATTGCCGTGTTGAAATGCCAAATTTTGCTAAATTACTTCAATCAAACAGGGTTTTGAAGAGGCATTGACACTAGCAATTGATTAACAAATCAATAAACTTGAATAATTATTCATATAAATAAGCCAGGCAGCTCTGTTTTGTTAACCACACTAAGAAAATAAATATAAATTTTGAATTAATTCTTAAGAATTATGAATATTTCCAGCTCCAAAATCCATTTATCTGGCAGATTGCCGTGTTGAAATGCCAAATTTTGGTAAATTTCTTCAGTCAAACTTGGTTTTGAAGAAATATTGACAATAGCAATTGATAAACAAATCAATAAACTTGAATAATTATTGATATAAATAAGCTTGGCAGCTCTGTTTTGTTAACCACACTAAGAAAATAAATATAAATTTTGAATTAATTCTTAAGAATTATGAATATTTCCAGCTCCAAAATCCATTTATCTGGCAGATTGCCGTGTTGAAATGCCAAATTTTGGTAAATTTCTTCAGTCAAACAGGGTTTTGAAGATACATTGACAAAAGCAATTGATTAACAAATCAATAAACTTGAATAATTATTGATATAAATAAACCTGGCAGCTCTGTTTTGTTAACCACACACTAAGAAAATAAATATAAATTTTGAATTAATTCCAGCTCCGAAATCCTTTATCTGGCAGATTGCCGTGTTGAAATTCCAAATTTTGGTAAATTTCTTCAGTCAAACAGGGTTTTGAAGATACATTGACAATAGCAATTGATTAACAAATCAATAAACTTGAATAATTATTCATATAAATAAGCCAGGCAGCTCTGTTTTGTTAACCACACTAAGAAAATAAATATAAATTTTGAATTAATTCTTAAGAATTATGAATATTTCCAGCTCCAAAATCCATTTATCTGGCAGATTGCCGTGTTGAAATGCCAAATTTTGGTAAATTTCTTCAGTCAAACTTGGTTTTGAAGAAATATTGACAATAGCAATTGATAAACAAATCAATAAACTTGAATAATTATTGATATAAATAAGCTTGGCAGCTCTGTTTTGTTAACCACACTAAGAAAATAAATATAAATTTTGAATTAATTCTTAAGAATTATGAATATTTCCAGCTCCAAAATCCATTTATCTGGCAGATTGCCGTGTTGAAATGCCAAATTTTGGTAAATTTCTTCAGTCAAACTTGGTTTTGAAGAAATATTGACAATAGCAATTGATTAACAAATCAATAAACTTGAATAATTATTGATATAAATAAGCCTGGCAGCTCTGTTTTGTTAACCACACTAAGAAAATAAATATAAATTTTGAATTAATTCTTAAGAATTATGAATATTTCCAGCTCCAAAATCCATTTATCTGGCAGATTGCCGTGTTGAAATGCCAAATTTTGGTAAATTTCTTCAGTCAAACTTGGTTTTGAAGAAATATTGACAATAGCAATTAATTAACAAATCAATAAACTTGAATAATTATTGATATAAATAAGCCTGGCAGCTCTGTTTTGTTAACCACACTAAGAAAATAAATATAAATTTTGAATTAATTCCAGCTCCAAAATCCATTTATCTGGCAGATTGCCGTGTTGAAATGCCAAATTTTGCTAAATTTCTTCAATCAAACAGGGTTTTGAAGATGCATTGACACTAGCAATTGATTAACAAATCAATAAACTTGAATAATTATTCATATAAATAAGCCAGGCAGCTCTGTTTTGTTAACCACACTAAGAAAATAAATATAAATTTTGAATTAATTCTTAAGAATTATGAATATTTCCAGCTCCAAAATCCATTTATCTGGCAGATTGCCGTGTTGAAATGCCAAATTTTGGTAAATTTCTTCAGTCAAACTTGGTTTTGAAGAAATATTGACAATAGCAATTGATAAACAAATCAATAAACTTGAATAATTATTGATATAAATAAGCTTGGCAGCTCTGTTTTGTTAACCACACTAAGAAAATAAATATAAATTTTGAATTAATTCTTAAGAATTATGAATATTTCCAGCTCCAAAATCCATTTATCTGGCAGATTGCCGTGTTGAAATGCCAAATTTTGGTAAATTTCTTCAGTCAAACTTGGTTTTGAAGAAATATTGACAATAGCAATTGATTAACAAATCAATAAACTTGAATAATTATTGATATAAAAAAGCCTGGCAGCTCTGTTTTGTTAACCACACTAAGAAAATAAATATAAATTTTGAATTAATTCCAGCTCCAAAATCCATTTATCTGTCAGATTGCCGTGTTGAAATGCCAAATTTTGGTAAATTTCTTCAGTCAAACATGGTTTTGAAGATACATTGACAATAGCAATTGATTAACAAATCAATAAACTTGAATAATTATTCATATAAATAAGCCAGGCAGCTCTGTTTTGTTAACCACACTAAGAAAATAAATATAAATTTTGAATTAATTCTTAAGAATTATGAATATTTCCAGCTCCAAAATCCATTTATCTGGCAGATTGCCGTGTTGAAATGCCAAATTTTGGTAAATTTCTTCAGTCAAACTTGGTTTTGAAGAAACATTGACACAAGCAATTGATTAACAAATCAATAAACTTGAATAATTATTGATATAAATAAGCCTGGCAGCTCTGTTTTGTTAACCACACTAAGAAAATAAATATAAATTTTGAATTAATTCCAGCTCCAAAATCCATTTATCTGGCAGATTGCCGTGTTGAAATGCCAAATTTTGCTAAATTTCTTCAATCAAACAGGGTTTTGAAGATGCATTGACACTAGCAATTGATTAACAAATCAATAAACTTGAATAATTATTCATATAAATAAGCCAGGCAGCTCTGTTTTGTTAACCACACTAAGAAAATAAATATAAATTTTGAATTAATTCTTAAGAATTATGAATATTTCCAGCTCCAAAATCCATTTATCTGTCAAATTGCCGTGTTGAAATGCCAAATTTTGGTAAATTTCTTCAGTCAAACTTGGTTTTGAAGAAATATTGACAATAGCAATTGATAAACAAATCAATAAACTTGAATAATTATTGATATAAATAAGCTTGGCAGCTCTGTTTTGTTAACCACACTAAGAAAATAAATATAAATTTTGAATTAATTCTTAAGAATTATGAATATTTCCAGCTCCAAAATCCATTTATCTGGCAGATTGCCGTGTTGAAATGCCAAATTTTGGTAAATTTCTTCAGTCAAACTTGGTTTTGAAGAAATATTGACAATAGCAATTGATTAACAAATCAATAAACTTGAATAATTATTGATATAAATAAGCCTGGCAGCTCTGTTTTGTTAACCACACTAAGAAAATAAATATAAATTTTGAATTAATTCTTAAGAATTATGAATATTTCCAGCTCCAAAATCCATTTATCTGGCAGATTGCCGTGTTGAAATGCCAAATTTTGGTAAATTTCTTCAGTCAAACTTGGTTTTGAAGAAATATTGACAATAGCAATTAATTAACAAATCAATAAACTTGAATAATTATTGATATAAATAAGCCTGGCAGCTCTGTTTTGTTAACCACACTAAGAAAATAAATATAAATTTTGAATTAATTCCAGCTCCAAAATCCATTTATCTGGCAGATTGCCGTGTTGAAATGCCAAATTTTGCTAAATTTCTTCAATCAAACAGGGTTTTGAAGAAATATTGACAATAGCAATTAATTAACAAATCAATAAACTTGAATAATTATTGATATAAATAAGCCTGGCAGCTCTGTTTTGTTAACCACACTAAGAAAATAAATATAAATTTTGAATTAATTCCAGCTCCAAAATCCATTTATCTGGCAGATTGCCGTGTTGAAATGCCAAATTTTGCTAAATTTCTTCAATCAAACAGGGTTTTGAAGATGCATTGACACTAGCAATTGATTAACAAATCAATAAACTTGAATAATTATTCATATAAATAAGCCAGGCAGCTCTGTTTTGTTAACCACACTAAGAAAATAAATATAAATTTTGAATTAATTCTTAAGAATTATGAATATTTCCAGCTCCAAAATCCATTTATCTGGCAGATTGCCGTGTTGAAATGCCAAATTTTGGTAAATTTCTTCAGTCAAACTTGGTTTTGAAGAAATATTGACAATAGCAATTGATAAACAAATCAATAAACTTGAATAATTATTGATATAAATAAGCTTGGCAGCTCTGTTTTGTTAACCACACTAAGAAAATAAATATAAATTTTGAATTAATTCTTAAGAATTATGAATATTTCCAGCTCCAAAATCCATTTATCTGGCAGATTGCCGTGTTGAAATGCAAAATTTTGGTAAATTTCTTCAGTCAAACTTGGTTTTGAAGAAATATTGACAATAGCAATTGATTAACAAATCAATAAACTTGAATAATTATTGATATAAATAAGCCTGGCAGCTCTGTTTTGTTAACCACACTAAGAAAATAAATATAAATTTTGAATTAATTCTTAAGAATTATGAATATTTCCAGCTCCAAAATCCATTTATCTGGCAGATTGCCGTGTTGAAATGCCAAATTTTGGTAAATTTCTTCAGTCAAACTTGGTTTTGAAGAAATATTGACAATAGCAATTAATTAACAAATCAATAAACTTGAATAATTATTGATATAAATAAGCCTGGCAGCTCTGTTTTGTTAACCACACTAAGAAAATAAATATAAATTTTGAATTAATTCCAGCTCCAAAATCCATTTATCTGGCAGATTGCCGTGTTGAAATGCCAAATTTTGCTAAATTTCTTCAATCAAACAGGGTTTTGAAGATGCATTGACACTAGCAATTGATTAACAAATCAATAAACTTGAATAATTATTCATATAAATAAGCCAGGCAGCTCTGTTTTGTTAACCACACTAAGAAAATAAATATAAATTTTGAATTAATTCTTAAGAATTATGAATATTTCCAGCTCCAAAATCCATTTATCTGGCAGATTGCCGTGTTGAAATGCCAAATTTTGGTAAATTTCTTCAGTCAAACTTGGTTTTGAAGAAATATTGACAATAGCAATTAATTAACAAATCAATAAACTTGAATAATTATTGATATAAATAAGCCTGGCAGCTCTGTTTTGTTAACCACACTAAGAAAATAAATATAAATTTTGAATTAATTCCAGCTCCAAAATCCATTTATCTGGCAGATTGCCGTGTTGAAATGCCAAATTTTGCTAAATTTCTTCAATCAAACAGGGTTTTGAAGAAATATTGACAATAGCAATTAATTAACAAATCAATAAACTTGAATAATTATTGATATAAATAAGCCTGGCAGCTCTGTTTTGTTAACCACACTAAGAAAATAAATATAAATTTTGAATTAATTCCAGCTCCAAAATCCATTTATCTGGCAGATTGCCGTGTTGAAATGCCAAATTTTGCTAAATTTCTTCAATCAAACAGGGTTTTGAAGATGCATTGACACTAGCAATTGATTAACAAATCAATAAACTTGAATAATTATTCATATAAATAAGCCAGGCAGCTCTGTTTTGTTAACCACACTAAGAAAATAAATATAAATTTTGAATTAATTCTTAAGAATTATGAATATTTCCAGCTCCAAAATCCATTTATCTGGCAGATTGCCGTGTTGAAATGCCAAATTTTGGTAAATTTCTTCAGTCAAACTTGGTTTTGAAGAAATATTGACAATAGCAATTGATAAACAAATCAATAAACTTGAATAATTATTGATATAAATAAGCTTGGCAGCTCTGTTTTGTTAACCACACTAAGAAAATAAATATAAATTTTGAATTAATTCTTAAGAATTATGAATATTTCCAGCTCCAAAATCCATTTATCTGGCAGATTGCCGTGTTGAAATGCAAAATTTTGGTAAATTTCTTCAGTCAAACTTGGTTTTGAAGAAATATTGACAATAGCAATTGATTAACAAATCAATAAACTTGAATAATTATTGATATAAATAAGCCTGGCAGCTCTGTTTTGTTAACCACACTAAGAAAATAAATATAAATTTTGAATTAATTCTTAAGAATTATGAATATTTCCAGCTCCAAAATCCATTTATCTGGCAGATTGCCGTGTTGAAATGCCAAATTTTGGTAAATTTCTTCAGTCAAACTTGGTTTTGAAGAAATATTGACAATAGCAATTAATTAACAAATCAATAAACTTGAATAATTATTGATATAAATAAGCCTGGCAGCTCTGTTTTGTTAACCACACTAAGAAAATAAATATAAATTTTGAATTAATTCCAGCTCCAAAATCCATTTATCTGGCAGATTGCCGTGTTGAAATGCCAAATTTTGCTAAATTTCTTCAATCAAACAGGGTTTTGAAGATGCATTGACACTAGCAATTGATTAACAAATCAATAAACTTGAATAATTATTCATATAAATAAGCCAGGCAGCTCTGTTTTGTTAACCACACTAAGAAAATAAATATAAATTTTGAATTAATTCTTAAGAATTATGAATATTTCCAGCTCCAAAATCCATTTATCTGGCAGATTGCCGTGTTGAAATGCCAAATTTTGGTAAATTTCTTCAGTCAAACTTGGTTTTGAAGATACATTGACAATAGCAATTGATAAACAAATCAATAAACTTGAATAATTATTGATATAAATAAGCTTGGCAGCTCTGTTTTGTTAACCACACTAAGAAAATGAATATAAATTTTGAATTAATTCTTAAGAATTATGAATATTTCCAGCTCCAAAATCCATTTATCTGGCAGATTGCCGTGTTGAAATGCCAAATTTTGGTAAATTTCTTCAGTCAAACAGGGTTTTGAAGATACATTGACAATAGCAATTGATTAACAAATCAATAAACTTGAATAATTATTGATATAAATAAGCCTGGCAGCTCTGTTTTGTTAACCACACTAAGAAAATAAATATAAATTTTGAATTAATTGCAGCTCCAAAATCCATTTATCTGTCAGATTGCCTAGTTGAAATGCCAAATTTTGGTAAATTTCTTCAGTCAAACAGGGTTTTGAAGAAAAATTGACACTAGCAATTAATTAACAAATCAATAAACTTGAATAATTATTGATATAAATAAGCTTGGAAGCTCTGTTTTGTTAACCACACTAAGAAATAAAATATAAATTTAGAATTAATTCTTAAGAATTATGAATATTTCCAGCTCCAAAATCCATTTATCTGTCAGATTGCCTAGTTGAAATGCCAAATTTTGCTAAATTTCTTCAATCAAACAGGGTTTTGAAGATGCATTGACCCTAGCAATTGATTAACAAATCAATAAACTTGAATAATTATTGATATAAATAAGCTTGGAAGCTCTGTTTTGTTAACCACACTAAGAAATAAAATATAAATTTAGAATTAATTCTTAAGAATTATGAATATTTCCAGCTCCAAAATCCATTTATCTGGCAGATTGCCGTGTTGAAATGCCAAATTTTGGTAAATTTCTTCAGTCAAACTTGGTTTTGAAGAAATATTGACAATAGCAATTGATTAACAAATCAATAAACTTGAATAATAATTGATATAAATAAGCCTGGCAGCTCTGTTTTGTTAACCACACTAAGAAAATAAATATAAATTTTGAATTAATTCCAGCTCCAAAATCCATTTATCTGGCAGATTGCCGTGTTGAAATGCCAAATTTTGGTAAATTTCTTCAGTCAAACTTGGTTTTGAAGAAATATTGACCATAGCAATTGATTAACAAAACAATAAACTTGAATAATTATTGATATAAATAAGCCTGGCAGCTCTGTTTTGTTAACCACACTAAGAAAATAAATATAAATTTTGAATTAATTCCAGCTCCAAAATCCATTTATCTGGCAGATTGCCGTGTTGAAATGCCAAATTTTGGTAAATTTCTTCAATCAAACAGGGTTTTGAAGATGCATTGACACTTGCAATTGATTAACAAATCAATAAACTTGAATAATTATTGATATAACTAAGCCTGGCAGCTCTGTTTTGTTAACCACACACTAAGAAAATAAATATAAATTTTGAATTAATTCCAGCTCCGAAATCCTTTATCTGGCAGATTGCCGTGTTGAAATTCCAAATTTTGGTAAATTTCTTCAGTCAAACAGGGTTTTGAAGAAAAATTGACACTAGCAATTGATTAACAAATCAATAAACTTGAATAATTATTTATATAAATAAGCCTGGCAGCTCTGTTTTGTTAACCACACTAAGAAAATAAATATAAAATTTGAATTAATTGCAGCTCCAAAATCCATTTATCTGTCAGATTGCCTAGTTGAAATGCCAAATTTTGATAAATTTTCTTCAGTCAAACAGGGTTTTGAAGATACATTGACACTTGCAATTGATTATCAAATCAATAAACTTGAATAATTATTGATATAAATAAGCTTGACAGCTCTGTTTTGTTAACCACACTAAGAAAATAAATAAAAATTTAGAATTAATTCTTAAGAATTATGAATATTTCCAGCTCCAAAATCCATTTATCTGGCAGATTGCCGTGTTGAAATGCCAAATTTTGGTAAATTTCTTCAGTCAAACTTGGTTTTGAAGAAATATTGACAATAGCAATTGATTAACAAATCAATAAACTTGAATAATTATTGATATAAATAAGCCTGGCAGCTCTGTTTTGTTAACCACACTAAGAAAATAAATATAAATTTTGAATTAATTCTTAAGAATTATGAATATTTCCAGCTCCAAAATCCATTTATCTGGCAGATTGCCGTGTTGAAATGCCAAATTTTGGTAAATTTCTTCAGTCAAACTTGGTTTTGAAGAAATATTGACAATAGCAATTGATAAACAAATCAATAAACTTGAATAATTATTGATATAAATAAGCTTGGCAGCTCTGTTTTGTTAACCACACTAAGAAAATAAATAAAAATTTAGAATTAATTCTTAAGAATTATGAATATTTCCAGCTCCAAAATCCATTTATCTGGCAGATTGCCGTGTTGAAATGCCAAATTTTGGTAAACTTCTTCAGTCAAACTTGGTTTTGAAGAAATATTGACAATAGCAATTGATTAACAAATCAATAAACTTGAATAATTATTGATATAAATAAGCCTGGCAGCTCTGTTTTGTTAACCACACTAAGAAAATAAATATAAATTTTGAATTAATTCTTAAGAATTATGAATATTTCCAGCTCCAAAATCCATTTATCTGGCAGATTGCCGTGTTGAAATGCCAAATTTTGGTAAATTTCTTCAGTCAAACTTGGTTTTGAAGAAATATTGACAATAGCAATTGATAAACAAATCAATAAACTTGAATAATTATTGATATAAATAAGCTTGGCAGCTCTGTTTTGTTAACCACACTAAGAAAATAAATATAAATTTTGAATTAATTCTTAAGAATTATGAATATTTCCAGCTCCAAAATCCATTTATCTGGCAGATTGCCGTGTTGAAATGCCAAATTTTGGTAAATTTCTTTAGTCAAACTAGGTTTTGAAGAAATATTGACAATAGCAATTGATTAACAAATCAATAAACTTGAATAATTATTGATATAAATAAGCCTGGCAGCTCTGTTTTGTTAACCACACTAAGAAAATAAATATAAATTTTGAATTAATTCCAGCTCCAAAATCCATTTATCTGGCAGATTGCCGTGTTGAAATGCCAAATTTTGCTAAATTTCTTCAATCAAACAGGGTTTTGAAGATGCATTGACACTAGCAATTGATTAACAAATCAATAAACTTGAATAATTATTCATATAAATAAGCCTGGCAGCTCTGTTTTGTTAACCACACTAAGAAAATAAATATAAATTTTGAATTAATTCTTAAGAATTATGAATATTTCCAGCTCCAAAATCCATTTATGAGGCAGATTGCCGTGTTGAAATGCCAAATTTTGATAAATTTTCTTCAGTCAAACAGGGTTTTGAAGATACATTGACACTTGCAATTGATTAACAAATCAATAAACTTGAATAATTATTGATATAAATAAGCTTGACAGCTCTGTTTTGTTAACCACACTAAGAAAATAATAAAAATTTAGAATTAATTCTTAAGAATTATGAATATTTCCAGCTCCAAAATCCATTTATCTGGCAGATTGCCGTGTTGAAATGCCAAATTTTGGTAAATTTCTTCAGTCAAACTTGGTTTTGAAGAAATATTGACAATAGCAATTGATTAACAAATCAATAAACTTGAATAATTATTGATATAAATAAGCCTGGCAGCTCTGTTTTGTTAACCACACTAAGAAAATAAATATAAATTTTGAATTAATTCCAGCTCCAAAATCCATTTATCTGGCAGATTGCCGTGTTGAAATGCCAAATTTTGGTAAATTTCTTCAATCAAACAGGGTTTTGAAGATGCATTGACACTTGCAATTGATTAACAAATCAATAAACTTGAATAATTATTGATATAACTAAGCCTGGCAGCTCTGTTTTGTTAACCACACTAAGAAAATAAATATAAATTTTGAATTAATTCCAGCTCCAAAATCCATTTATCTGTCAGATTGCCGTGTTGAAATGCCAAATTTTGGTAAATTTCTTCAGTCAAACAGGGTTTTGAAGAAACATTGACACAAGCAATTGATTAACAAATCAATAAACTTGAATAATTATTGATATAAATAAACCTGGCAGCTCTGTTTTGTTAACCACACACTAAGAAAATAAATATAAATTTTGAATTAATTCCAGCTCCGAAATCCTTTATCTCGCAGATTGCCGTGTTGAAATTCCAAATTTTGGTAAATTTCTTCAGTCAAACAGGGTTTTGAAGATACATTGACAATAGCAATTGATTAACAAATCAATAAACTTGAATAATTATTGATATAAATAAACCTGGCAGCTCTGTTTTGTTAACCACACACTAAGATAATAAATATAAATTTTGAATTAATTCCAGCTCCGAAATCCTTTATCTGGCAGATTGCCGTGTTGAAATTCCAAATTTTGGTAAATTTCTTCAGTCAAACTTGGTTTTGAAGAAATATTGACAATAGCAATTGATTAACAAATCAATAAACTTGAATAATTATTGATATAAATAAGCTTGACAGCGCTGTTTTGTTAACCACACTAAGAAAATAAATATAAATTTAGAATTAATTCTTAAGAATTATGAATATTTCCAGCTCCAAAATCCATTTATCTGGCAGATTGCCGTGTTGAAATGCCAAATTTTGGTAAATTTCTTCAGTCAAACTTGGTTTTGAAGAAATATTGACAATAGCAATTGATTAACAAATCAATAAACTTGAATAATTATTTATATAAATAAGCCTGGCAGCTCTGTTTTGTAAACCACACTAAGAAAATAAATATAAAATTTGAATTAATTGCAGCTCCAAAATCCATTTAACTGTCAGATTGCCTAGTTGAAATGCCAAATTTTGGTAAATTTCTTCAGTCAAACAGGGTTTTGAAGAAAAATTGACACTAGCAATTAATTAACAAATCAATAAACTTGAATAATTATTGATATAAATAAGCTTGGAAGCTCTGTTTTGTTAACCACACTAAGAAATAAAATATAAATTTAGAATTAATTCTTAAGAATTATGAATATTTCCAGCTCCAAAATCCATTTATCTGGCAGATTGCCGTGTTGAAATGCCAAATTTTGGTAAATTTCTTCAGTCAAACGTGGTTTTGAAGAAATATTGACAATAGCAATTGATTAACAAATCAATAAACTTGAATAATTATTGATATAAATAAGCCTGGCAGCTCTGTTTTGTTAACCACACTAAGAAAATAAATATAAATTTTGAATTAATTCCAGCTCCAAAATCCATTTATCTGGCAGATTGCCGTGTTGAAATGCCAAATTTTGCTAAATTTCTTCAATCAAACAGGGTTTTGAAGATGCATTGACACTAGCAATTGATTAACAAATCAATAAACTTGAATAATTATTCATATAAATAAGCCTGGCAGCTCTGTTTTGTTAACCACACTAAGAAAATAAATATAAATTTTGAATTAATTCTTAAGAATTATGAATATTTCCAGCTCCAAAATCCATTTATGAGGCAGATTGCCGTGTTGAAATGCCAAATTTTGGTAAATTTCTTCAGTCAAACTTGGTTTTGAAGAAATATTGACAATAGCAATTGATAAACAAATCAATAAACTTGAATAATTATTGATATAAATAAGCTTGGCAGCTCTGTTTTGTTAACCACACTAAGAAAATAAATATAAATTTTGAATTAATTCTTAAGAATTATGAATATTTCCAGCTCCAAAATCCATTTATCTGGCAGATTGCCGTGTTGAAATGCCAAATTTTGGTAAATTTCTTTAGTCAAACTAGGTTTTGAAGAAATATTGACAATAGCAATTGATTAACAAATCAATAAACTTGAATAATTATTGATATAAATAAGCCTGGCAGCTCTGTTTTGTTAACCACACTAAGAAAATAAATATAAATTTTGAATTAATTCCAGCTCCAAAATCCATTTATCTGGCAGATTGCCGTGTTGAAATGCCAAATTTTGCTAAATTTCTTCAATCAAACAGGGTTTTGAAGATGCATTGACACTAGCAATTGATTAACAAATCAATAAACTTGAATAATTATTCATATAAATAAGCCTGGCAGCTCTGTTTTGTTAACCACACTAAGAAAATAAATATAAATTTTGAATTAATTCTTAAGAATTATGAATATTTCCAGCTCCAAAATCCATTTATGAGGCAGATTGCCGTGTTGAAATGCCAAATTTTGGTAAATTTCTTCAGTCAAACTTGGTTTTGAAGAAATATTGACAATAGCAATTGATAAACAAATCAATAAACTTGAATAATTATTGATATAAATAAGCTTGGCAGCTCTGTTTTGTTAACCACACTAAGAAAATAAATATAAATTTTGAATTAATTCTTAAGAATTATGAATATTTCCAGCTCCAAAATCCATTTATCTGGCAGATTGCCGTGTTGAAATGCCAAATTTTGGTAAATTTCTTTAGTCAAACTAGGTTTTGAAGAAATATTGACAATAGCAATTGATTAACAAATCAATAAACTTGAATAATTATTGATATAAATAAGCCTGGCAGCTCTGTTTTGTTAACCACACTAAGAAAATAAATATAAATTTTGAATTAATTCCAGCTCCAAAATCCATTTATCTGGCAGATTGCCGTGTTGAAATGCCAAATTTTGCTAAATTTCTTCAATCAAACAGGGTTTTGAAGATGCATTGACACTAGCAATTGATTAACAAATCAATAAACTTGAATAATTATTCATATAAATAAGCCTGGCAGCTCTGTTTTGTTAACCACACTAAGAAAATAAATATAAATTTTGAATTAATTCTTAAGAATTATGAATATTTCCAGCTCCAAAATCCATTTATGAGGCAGATTGCCGTGTTGAAATGCCAAATTTTGATAAATTTTCTTCAGTCAAACAGGGTTTTGAAGATACATTGACACTTGCAATTGATTAACAAATCAATAAACTTGAATAATTATTGATATAAATAAGCTTGACAGCTCTGTTTTGTTAACCACACTAAGAAAATAATAAAAATTTAGAATTAATTCTTAAGAATTATGAATATTTCCAGCTCCAAAATCCATTTATCTGGCAGATTGCCGTGTTGAAATGCCAAATTTTGGTAAATTTCTTCAGTCAAACTTGGTTTTGAAGAAATATTGACAATAGCAATTGATTAACAAATCAATAAACTTGAATAATTATTGATATAAATAAGCCTGGCAGCTCTGTTTTGTTAACCACACTAAGAAAATAAATATAAATTTTGAATTAATTCCAGCTCCAAAATCCATTTATCTGGCAGATTGCCGTGTTGAAATGCCAAATTTTGGTAAATTTCTTCAATCAAACAGGGTTTTGAAGATGCATTGACACTTGCAATTGATTAACAAATCAATAAACTTGAATAATTATTGATATAACTAAGCCTGGCAGCTCTGTTTTGTTAACCACACTAAGAAAATAAATATAAATTTTGAATTAATTCCAGCTCCAAAATCCATTTATCTGTCAGATTGCCGTGTTGAAATGCCAAATTTTGGTAAATTTCTTCAGTCAAACAGGGTTTTGAAGAAACATTGACACAAGCAATTGATTAACAAATCAATAAACTTGAATAATTATTGATATAAATAAACCTGGCAGCTCTGTTTTGTTAACCACACACTAAGAAAATAAATATAAATTTTGAATTAATTCCAGCTCCGAAATCCTTTATCTCGCAGATTGCCGTGTTGAAATTCCAAATTTTGGTAAATTTCTTCAGTCAAACAGGGTTTTGAAGATACATTGACAATAGCAATTGATTAACAAATCAATAAACTTGAATAATTATTGATATAAATAAACCTGGCAGCTCTGTTTTGTTAACCACACACTAAGATAATAAATATAAATTTTGAATTAATTCCAGCTCCGAAATCCTTTATCTGGCAGATTGCCGTGTTGAAATTCCAAATTTTGGTAAATTTCTTCAGTCAAACTTGGTTTTGAAGAAATATTGACAATAGCAATTGATTAACAAATCAATAAACTTGAATAATTATTGATATAAATAAGCTTGACAGCGCTGTTTTGTTAACCACACTAAGAAAATAAATATAAATTTAGAATTAATTCTTAAGAATTATGAATATTTCCAGCTCCAAAATCCATTTATCTGGCAGATTGCCGTGTTGAAATGCCAAATTTTGGTAAATTTCTTCAGTCAAACTTGGTTTTGAAGAAATATTGACAATAGCAATTGATTAACAAATCAATAAACTTGAATAATTATTTATATAAATAAGCCTGGCAGCTCTGTTTTGTTAACCACACTAAGAAAATAAATATAAAATTTGAATTAATTGCAGCTCCAAAATCCATTTAACTGTCAGATTGCCTAGTTGAAATGCCAAATTTTGGTAAATTTCTTCAGTCAAACAGGGTTTTGAAGAAAAATTGACACTAGCAATTAATTAACAAATCAATAAACTTGAATAATTATTGATATAAATAAGCTTGGAAGCTCTGTTTTGTTAACCACACTAAGAAATAAAATATAAATTTAGAATTAATTCTTAAGAATTATGAATATTTCCAGCTCCAAAATCCATTTATCTGGCAGATTGCCGTGTTGAAATGCCAAATTTTGGTAAATTTCTTCAGTCAAACGTGGTTTTGAAGAAATATTGACAATAGCAATTGATTAACAAATCAATAAACTTGAATAATTATTGATATAAATAAGCCTGGCAGCTCTGTTTTGTTAACCACACTAAGAAAATAAATATAAATTTTGAATTAATTCCAGCTCCAAAATCCATTTATCTGGCAGATTGCCGTGTTGAAATGCCAAATTTTGGTAAATTTCTTCAATCAAACAGGGTTTTGAAGATGCATTGACACTTGCAATTGATTAACAAATCAATAAACTTGAATAATTATTGATATAACAAAGCCTGGCAGCTCTGTTTTGTTAACCACACTAAGAAAATAAATATAAATTTTGAATTAATTCCAGCTCCAAAATCCATTTATCTGTCAGATTGCCGTGTTGAAATGCCAAATTTTGGTAAATTTCTTCAGTCAAACAGGGTTTTGAAAAACATTGACACAAGCAATTGATTAACAAATCAATAAACTTGAATAATTATTGATATAAATAAACCTGGCAGCTCTGTTTAGTTAACCACACACTAAGAAAATAAATATAAATTTTGAATTAATTCCAGCTCCAAAATCCATTTATCTTGCAGATTGCCGTGTTGAAATTCCAAATTTTGGTAAATTTCTTCAGTCAAACAGGGTTTTGAAGATACATTGACAATAGCAATTGATTAACAAATCAATAAACTTGAATAATTATTGATATAAATAAACCTGGCAGCTCTGTTTTGTTAACCACACACTAAGAAAATAAATATAAATTTTGAATTAATTCCAGCTCCGAAATCCTTTATCTGGCAGATTGCCGTGTTGAAATTCCAAATTTTGGTAAATTTCTTCAGTCAAACTTGGTTTTGAAGAAATATTGACAATAGCAATTGATTAACAAATCAATAAACTTGAATAATTATTGATATAAATAAGCTTGACAGCGCTGTTTTGTTAACCACACTAACAAAATAAATATAAATTTAGAATTAATTCTTAAGAATTATGAATATTTCCAGCTCCAAAATCCATTTATCTGGCAGATTGCCGTGTTGAAATGCCAAATTTTGGTAAATTTCTTCAGTCAAACTTGGTTTTGAAGAAATATTGACAATAGCAATTGATTAACAAATCAATAAACTTGAATAATTATTTATATAAATAAGCCTGGCAGCTCTGTTTTGTTAACCACACTAAGAAAATAAATATAAAATTTGAATTAATTGCAGCTCCAAAATCCATTTATCTGTCAGATTGCCTAGTTGAAATGCCAAATTTTGGTAAATTTCTTCAGTCAAACAGGGTTTTGAAGAAAAATTGACACTAGCAATTAATTAACAAATCAATAAACTTGAATAATTATTGATATAAATAAGCTTGGAAGCTCTGTTTTGTTAACCACACTAAGAAATAAAATATAAATTTAGAATTAATTCTTAAGAATTATGAATATTTCCAGCTCCAAAATCCATTTATCTGGCAGATTGCCGTGTTGAAATGCCAAATTTTGGTAAATTTCTTCAGTCAAACAGGGATTTGAAGAAACATTGACACTAGCAATTAATTAACAAATCAATAAACTTGAATAATTATTGATATAAATAAGCTTGGCAGCTCTGTTTTGTTAACCACACTAAGAAAATAAATAAAAATTTTGAATTAATTCTTAAGAATTATGAATATTTCCAGCTCCAAAATCCATTTATCAGGCAGATTGCCGTGTTGAAATTCCAAATTTTGGTAAATTTCTTCAGTCAAACAGGGTTTTTAAGATACATTGACAATAGCAATTGATTAACAAATCAATAAACTTGAATAATTATTGATATAAATAAGCCTGGCAGCTCTGTTTTGTTAATCACACTAAGAAAATAAATATAAATTTTGAATTAATTCCAGCTCCAAAATCCATTTATCTGTCAGATTGCCTTGTTGAAATGCCAAATTTTGGTAAATTTCTTCAGTCAAACAGGGTTTTGAAGAAACATTGACACTAGCAATTAATTAACAAATCAATAAACTTGAATAATTATTGATATAAATAAGCTTGACAGCTCTGTTTTGTTAACCACACTAAGAAAATAAATATAAATTTAGAATTAATTCTTAAGAATTATGAATATTTCCAGCTCCAAAATCCATTTATCTGGCAGATTGCCGTGTTGAAATGCCAAATTTTGGTAAATTTCTTCAGTCAAACTTGGTTTTGAAGAAATATTGACAATAGCAATTGATTAACAAATCAATAAACTTGAATAATTATTGATATAAATAAGCTTGACAGCTCTGTTTTGTTAACCACACTAAGAAAATAAATATAAATTTAGAATTAATTCATAAGAATTATGAATATTTCCAGCTCCAAAATCCATTTATCTGGCAGATTGCCGTGTTGAAATGCCAAATTTTGGTAAATTTCTTCAGTCAAACTTGGTTTTGAAGAAATATTGACAATAGCAATTGATTAACAAATCAATAAACTTGAATAATTATTTATATAAATAAGCCTGGCAGCTCTGTTTTGTTAACCACACTAAGAAAATAAATATAAAATTTGAATTAATTGCAGCTCCAAAATCCATTTATCTGTCAGATTGCCTAGTTGAAATGCCAAATTTTGGTAAATTTCTTCAGTCAAACAGGGTTTTGAAGAAAAATTGACACTAGCAATTAATTAACAAATCAATAAACTTGAATAATTATTGATATAAATAAGCTTGGAAGCTCTGTTTTGTTAACCACACTAAGAAATAAAATATAAATTTAGAATTAATTCTTAAGAATTATGAATATTTCCAGCTCCAAAATCCATTTATCTGGCAGATTGCCGTGTTGAAATGCCAAATTTTGGTAAATTTCTTCAGTCAAACAGGGTTTTGAAGAAACATTGACACTAGCAATTAATTAACAAATCAATAAACTTGAATAATTATTGATATAAATAAGCTTGACAGCTCTGTTTTGTTAACCACACTAAGAAAATAAATATAAATTTAGAATTAATTCTTAAGAATTATGAATATTTCCAGCTCCAAAATCCATTTATCTGGCAGATTGCCGTGTTGAAATGCCAAATTTTGGTAAATTTCTTCAGTCAAACTTGGTTTTGAAGAAATATTGACAATAGCAATTGATTAACAAATCAATAAACTTGAATAATTATTGATATAAATAAGCTTGACAGCTCTGTTTTGCTAACCACACTAAGAAAATAAATATAAATTTAGAATTAATTCTTAAGAATTATGAATATTTCCGGCTCCAAAATTCATTTATCTGTCAGATTGCCGTGTTGAAATGCCAAATTTTGGTAAATTTCTTCAGTCAAACTTGGTTTTGAAGAAATATTGACACTAGCAATTGATTAACAAATCAATAAACTTGAATAATTATTGATATAAATAAGCTTGGCAGCTCTGTTTTGTTAACCACACTAAGAAAATAAATATAAATTTTGAATTAATTCTTAAGAATTATGAATATTTCCAGCTCCAAAATCCATTTATCAGGCAGATTGCCGTGTTGAAATGCCAAATTTTGTTAAATTTTCTTTAGTCAAACAGGGTTTTGAAGATACATTGACACTTGCAATTGATTAACAAATCAATAAACTTGAATAATTATTGATATAAATAAACCTGGCAGCTCTGTTTTGTTAACCACACTAAGAAAATAAATATAAATATTGAATTAATTGCAGCTCCAAAATCCTTTATCTGGCACATTGCCGTGTTGAAATTCCAAATTTTGGTAAATTTCTTCAGGCAAACAGGGTTTTGAAGATACATTGACACTAGCAATTGATTAACAAATCAATAAACTTGAATAATTATTGATATAAATAAGCCTGGCAGCTCTGTTTTGTTAATCACACTAAGAAAATAAAAATAAATTTTGAATTAATTCCAGCTCCAAAATCCATTTATCTGGCAGATTGCCGTGTTGAAATGCCAAATTTTGGTAAATTTCTTCAATCAAACAGGGTTTTGAAGATGCATTGACACTTGCAATTGATTAACAAATCAATAAACTTGAATAATTATTGATATAACAAAGCCTGGCAGCTCTGATTTGTGAACCACACTAAGAAAATAAATATAAATTTTGAATTAATTCCAGCTCCAAAATCCATTTATCTGTCAGATTGCCGTGTTGAAATGCCAAATTTTGGTAAATTTCTTCAGTCAAACAGGGTTTTGAAAAACATTGACACAAGCAATTGATTAACAAATCAATAAACTTGAATAATTATTGATATAAATAAACCTGGCAGCTCTGTTTAGTTAACCACACACTAAGAAAATAAATATAAATTTTGAATTAATTCCAGCTCCAAAATCCATTTATCTTGCAGATTGCCGTGTTGAAATTCCAAATTTTGGTAAATTTCTTCAGTCAAACAGGGTTTTGAAGATACATTGACAATAGCAATTGATTAACAAATCAATAAACTTGAATAATTATTGATATAAATAAACCTGGCAGCTCTGTTTTGTTAACCACACACTAAGAAAATAAATATAAATTTTGAATTAATTCCAGCTCCGAAATCCTTTATCTGGCAGATTGCCGTGTTGAAATTCCAAATTTTGGTAAATTTCTTCAGTCAAACTTGGTTTTGAAGAAATATTGACAATAGCAATTGATTAACAAATCAATAAACTTGAATAATTATTGATATAAATAAGCTTGACAGCGCTGTTTTGTTAACCACACTAACAAAATAAATATAAATTTAGAATTAATTCTTAAGAATTATGAATATTTCCAGCTCCAAAATCCATTTATCTGGCAGATTGCCGTGTTGAAATGCCAAATTTTGGTAAATTTCTTCAGTCAAACAGGGTTTTGAAGATACATTGACAATAGCAATTGATTAACAAATCAATAAACTTGAATAATTATTGATATAAATAAACCTGGCAGCTCTGTTTTGTTAACCACACACTAAGAAAATAAATATAAATTTTGAATTAATTCCAGCTCCGAAATCCTTTATCTGGCAGATTGCCGTGTTGAAATTCCAAATTTTGGTAAATTTCTTCAGTCAAACTTGGTTTTGAAGAAATATTGACAATAGCAATTGATTAACAAATCAATAAACTTGAATAATTATTGATATAAATAAGCTTGACAGCGCTGTTTTGTTAACCACACTAACAAAATAAATATAAATTTAGAATTAATTCTTAAGAATTATGAATATTTCCAGCTCCAAAATCCATTTATCTGGCAGATTGCCGTGTTGAAATGCCAAATTTTGGTAAATTTCTTCAGTCAAACTTGGTTTTGAAGAAATATTGACAATAGCAATTGATTAACAAATCAATAAACTTGAATAATTATTTATATAAATAAGCCTGGCAGCTCTGTTTTGTTAACCACACTAAGAAAATAAATATAAAATTTGAATTAATTGCAGCTCCAAAATCCATTTATCTGTCAGATTGCCTAGTTGAAATGCCAAATTTTGGTAAATTTCTTCAGTCAAACAGGGTTTTGAAGAAAAATTGACACTAGCAATTAATTAACAAATCAATAAACTTGAATAATTATTGATATAAATAAGCTTGGAAGCTCTGTTTTGTTAACCACACTAAGAAATAAAATATAAATTTAGAATTAATTCTTAAGAATTATGAATATTTCCAGCTCCAAAATCCATTTATCTGGCAGATTGCCGTGTTGAAATGCCAAATTTTGGTAAATTTCTTCAGTCAAACAGGGATTTGAAGAAACATTGACACTAGCAATTAATTAACAAATCAATAAACTTGAATAATTATTGATATAAATAAGCTTGGCAGCTCTGTTTTGTTAACCACACTAAGAAAATAAATAAAAATTTTGAATTAATTCTTAAGAATTATGAATATTTCCAGCTCCAAAATCCATTTATCAGGCAGATTGCCGTGTTGAAATTCCAAATTTTGGTAAATTTCTTCAGTCAAACAGGGTTTTTAAGATACATTGACAATAGCAATTGATTAACAAATCAATAAACTTGAATAATTATTGATATAAATAAGCCTGGCAGCTCTGTTTTGTTAATCACACTAAGAAAATAAATATAAATTTTGAATTAATTCCAGCTCCAAAATCCATTTATCTGTCAGATTGCCTTGTTGAAATGCCAAATTTTGGTAAATTTCTTCAGTCAAACAGGGTTTTGAAGAAACATTGACACTAGCAATTAATTAACAAATCAATAAACTTGAATAATTATTGATATAAATAAGCTTGACAGCTCTGTTTTGTTAACCACACTAAGAAAATAAATATAAATTTAGAATTAATTCTTAAGAATTATGAATATTTCCAGCTCCAAAATCCATTTATCTGGCAGATTGCCGTGTTGAAATGCCAAATTTTGGTAAATTTCTTCAGTCAAACTTGGTTTTGAAGAAATATTGACAATAGCAATTGATTAACAAATCAATAAACTTGAATAATTATTGATATAAATAAGCTTGACAGCTCTGTTTTGTTAACCACACTAAGAAAATAAATATAAATTTAGAATTAATTCATAAGAATTATGAATATTTCCAGCTCCAAAATCCATTTATCTGGCAGATTGCCGTGTTGAAATGCCAAATTTTGGTAAATTTCTTCAGTCAAACTTGGTTTTGAAGAAATATTGACAATAGCAATTGATTAACAAATCAATAAACTTGAATAATTATTTATATAAATAAGCCTGGCAGCTCTGTTTTGTTAACCACACTAAGAAAATAAATATAAAATTTGAATTAATTGCAGCTCCAAAATCCATTTATCTGTCAGATTGCCTAGTTGAAATGCCAAATTTTGGTAAATTTCTTCAGTCAAACAGGGTTTTGAAGAAAAATTGACACTAGCAATTAATTAACAAATCAATAAACTTGAATAATTATTGATATAAATAAGCTTGGAAGCTCTGTTTTGTTAACCACACTAAGAAATAAAATATAAATTTAGAATTAATTCTTAAGAATTATGAATATTTCCAGCTCCAAAATCCATTTATCTGGCAGATTGCCGTGTTGAAATGCCAAATTTTGGTAAATTTCTTCAGTCAAACTTGGTTTTGAAGAAATATTGACAATAGCAATTGATTAACAAATCAATAAACTTGAATAATTATTGATATAAATAAGCTTGACAGCTCTGTTTTGCTAACCACACTAAGAAAATAAATATAAATTTAGAATTAATTCTTAAGAATTATGAATATTTCCGGCTCCAAAATTCATTTATCTGTCAGATTGCCGTGTTGAAATGCCAAATTTTGGTAAATTTCTTCAGTCAAACTTGGTTTTGAAGAAATATTGACACTAGCAATTGATTAACAAATCAATAAACTTGAATAATTATTGATATAAATAAGCTTGGCAGCTCTGTTTTGTTAACCACACTAAGAAAATAAATATAAATTTTGAATTAATTCTTAAGAATTATGAATATTTCCAGCTCCAAAATCCATTTATCAGGCAGATTGCCGTGTTGAAATGCCAAATTTTGTTAAATTTTCTTTAGTCAAACAGGGTTTTGAAGATACATTGACACTTGCAATTGATTAACAAATCAATAAACTTGAATAATTATTGATATAAATAAACCTGGCAGCTCTGTTTTGTTAACCACACTAAGAAAATAAATATAAATATTGAATTAATTGCAGCTCCAAAATCCTTTATCTGGCACATTGCCGTGTTGAAATTCCAAATTTTGGTAAATTTCTTCAGGCAAACAGGGTTTTGAAGATACATTGACACTAGCAATTGATTAACAAATCAATAAACTTGAATAATTATTGATATAAATAAGCCTGGCAGCTCTGTTTTGTTAATCACACTAAGAAAATAAAAATAAATTTTGAATTAATTCCAGCTCCAAAATCCATTTATCTGGCAGATTGCCGTGTTGAAATGCCAAATTTTGGTAAATTTCTTCAATCAAACAGGGTTTTGAAGATGCATTGACACTTGCAATTGATTAACAAATCAATAAACTTGAATAATTATTGATATAACAAAGCCTGGCAGCTCTGTTTTGTTAACCACACTAAGAAAATAAATATAAATTTTGAATTAATTCCAGCTCCAAAATCCATTTATCTGTCAGATTGCCGTGTTGAAATGCCAAATTTTGGTAAATTTCTTCAGTCAAACAGGGTTTTGAAAAACATTGACACAAGCAATTGATTAACAAATCAATAAACTTGAATAATTATTGATATAAATAAACCTGGCAGCTCTGTTTAGTTAACCACACACTAAGAAAATAAATATAAATTTTGAATTAATTCCAGCTCCAAAATCCATTTATCTTGCAGATTGCCGTGTTGAAATTCCAAATTTTGGTAAATTTCTTCAGTCAAACAGGGTTTTGAAGATACATTGACAATAGCAATTGATTAACAAATCAATAAACTTGAATAATTATTGATATAAATAAACCTGGCAGCTCTGTTTTGTTAACCACACACTAAGAAAATAAATATAAATTTTGAATTAATTCCAGCTCCGAAATCCTTTATCTGGCAGATTGCCGTGTTGAAATTCCAAATTTTGGTAAATTTCTTCAGTCAAACTTGGTTTTGAAGAAATATTGACAATAGCAATTGATTAACAAATCAATAAACTTGAATAATTATTGATATAAATAAGCTTGACAGCGCTGTTTTGTTAACCACACTAACAAAATAAATATAAATTTAGAATTAATTCTTAAGAATTATGAATATTTCCAGCTCCAAAATCCATTTATCTGGCAGATTGCCGTGTTGAAATGCCAAATTTTGGTAAATTTCTTCAGTCAAACAGGGTTTTGAAGATACATTGACAATAGCAATTGATTAACAAATCAATAAACTTGAATAATTATTGATATAAATAAACCTGGCAGCTCTGTTTTGTTAACCACACACTAAGAAAAAAAATATAAATTTTGAATTAATTCCAGCTCCGAAATCCTTTATCTGGCAGATTGCCGTGTTGAAATTCCAAATTTTGGTAAATTTCTTCAGTCAAACTTGGTTTTGAAGAAATATTGACAATAGCAATTGATTAACAAATCAATAAACTTGAATAATTATTGATATAAATAAGCTTGACAGCGCTGTTTTGTTAACCACACTAACAAAATAAATATAAATTTAGAATTAATTCTTAAGAATTATGAATATTTCCAGCTCCAAAATCCATTTATCTGGCAGATTGCCGTGTTGAAATGCCAAATTTTGGTAAATTTCTTCAGTCAAACTTGGTTTTGAAGAAATATTGACAATAGCAATTGATTAACAAATCAATAAACTTGAATAATTATTTATATAAATAAGCCTGGCAGCTCTGTTTTGTTAACCACACTAAGAAAATAAATATAAAATTTGAATTAATTGCAGCTCCAAAATCCATTTATCTGTCAGATTGCCTAGTTGAAATGCCAAATTTTGGTAAATTTCTTCAGTCAAACAGGGTTTTGAAGAAAAATTGACACTAGCAATTAATTAACAAATCAATAAACTTGAATAATTATTGATATAAATAAGCTTGGAAGCTCTGTTTTGTTAACCACACTAAGAAATAAAATATAAATTTAGAATTAATTCTTAAGAATTATGAATATTTCCAGCTCCAAAATCCATTTATCTGGCAGATTGCCGTGTTGAAATGCCAAATTTTGGTAAATTTCTTCAGTCAAACAGGGATTTGAAGAAACATTGACACTAGCAATTAATTAACAAATCAATAAACTTGAATAATTATTGATATAAATAAGCTTGGCAGCTCTGTTTTGTTAACCACACTAAGAAAATAAATAAAAATTTTGAATTAATTCTTAAGAATTATGAATATTTCCAGCTCCAAAATCCATTTATCAGGCAGATTGCCGTGTTGAAATTCCAAATTTTGGTAAATTTCTTCAGTCAAACTTGGTTTTGAAGAAATATTGACACTTGCAATTGATTAACAAATCAATAAACTTGAATAATTATTGATATAAATAAACCTGGCAGCTCTGTTTTGTTAACCACACTAAGAAAATAAATATAAATATTGAATTAATTGCAGCTCCAAAATCCTTTATCTGGCACATTGCCGTGTTGAAATTCCAAATTTTGGTAAATTTCTTCAGTCAAACAGGGTTTTGAAGATACATTGACACTAGCAATTGATTAACAAATCAATAAACTTGAATAATTATTGATATAAATAAGCCTGGCAGCTCTGTTTTGTTAATCACACTAAGAAAATAAAAATAAATTTTGAATTAATTCCAGCTCCAAAATCCATTTATCTGGCAGATTGCCGTGTTGAAATGCCAAATTTTGGTAAATTTCTTCAATCAAACAGGGTTTTGAAGATGCATTGACACTAGCAATTGATTAACAAATCAATAAACTTGAATAATTATTCATATAAATAAGCCTGGCAGCTCTGTTTTGTTAACCACACTAAGAAAATAAATATAAATTTTGAATTAATTCTTAAGAATTATGAATATTTCCAGCTCCAAAATCCATTTATCTGGCAGATTGCCGTGTTGAAATGCCAAATTTTGGTAAATTTCTTCAGTCAAACTTGGTTTTGAAGAAATATTGACAATAGCAATTGATTAAAAAATCAATAAACTTGAATAATTATTGATATAAATAAGCTTGACAGCTCTGTTTTGTTAACCACACTAAGAAAAAAATATAAATTTAGAATTAATTCTTAAGAATTATGAATATTTCCAGCTCCAAAATCCATTTATCTGGCAGATTGCCGTGTTGAAATGCCAAATTTTGGTAAATTTCTTCAGTCAAACTTGGTTTTGAAGAAATATTGACAATAGCAATTGATTAACAAATCAATAAACTTAAATAATTATTGATATAAATAAGCCTGGCAGCTCTGTTTTGTTAATCACACTTAGAAAATAAATGAAAATTTTGTATTAATTCCAGCTCCAAAATTCATTTATCTGGCAGATTGCCGTGTTGAAATGCCAAATTTTGGTAAATTTCTTCAATCAAACAGGGTTTTGAAGATGCATTGACACTTGCAATTGATTAACAAATCAATAAACTTGAATAATTATTGATATAAATAAGCCTGGCAGCTCTGTTTTGTTAACCACACTAAGAAAATAAATATAAATTTTGAATTAATTCTTAAGAATTATGAAAATTTCCAGCTCCAAAATCCATTTATCTGGCAGATTGCCGTGTTGAAATGCCAAATTTTGGTAAATTTCTTCAGTCAAACTTGGTTTTGAAGAAATATTGACAATAGCAATTGATTAACAAATCAATAAACTTGAATAATTATTGATATAAATAAGCTTGACAGCTCTGTTTTGTTAACCACACTAAGAAAATAAATATAAATTTAGAATTAATTCTTAAGAATTATGAATATTTCCAGCTCCAAAATCCATTTATTTGGCAGATTGCCGTGTTGAAATGCCAAATTTTGGTAAATTTCTTCAGTCAAACTTGGTTTTGAAGAAATATTGACAATAGCAATTGATTAACAAATCAATAAACTTGAATAATTATTGATATAAATAAGCTTGACAGCTCTGTTTTGTTAACCACACTAAGAAAATAAATATAAATTTAGAATTAATTCTTAAGAATTATGAATATTTCCAGCTCCAAAATCCATTTATCTGGCAGATTGCCGTGTTGAAATGCCAAATTTTGGTAAATTTCTTCAGTCAAACTTGGATTTGAAGAAATATTGACAATAGCAATTGATTAACAAATCAATAAACTTGAATAATTATTGATATAAATAAGCCTGGCAGCTCTGTTTTGTTAATCACACTAAGAAAATAAATGAAAATTTTGTATTAATTCCAGCTCCAAAATTCATTTATCTAACAGATTGCCGTGTTGAAATGCCAAATTTTGGTAAATTTCTTCAATCAAACAGGGTTTTGAAGATGCATTGACACTAGCAATTGATTAACAAATCAATAAACTTGAATAATTATTGATATAAATAAGCTTGGCAGCTCTGTTTTGTTAACCACACTAAGAAAATAAATATAAATTTTGAATTAATTCTTAAGAATTATGAATATTTCCAGCTCCAAAACCCATTTATCAGGCAGATTGCCGTGTTGAAATGCCAAATTTTGATAAATTTTCTTCAGTCAAACAGGGTTTTGAAGATACATTGACACTTGCAATTGATTAACAAATCAATAAACTTGAATAATTATTGATATAAATAAGCTTGACAGCTCTGTTTTGTTAACCACACTAAGAAAATAAATATAAATTTAGAATTAATTCTTAAGAATTATGAATATTTCCAGCTCCAAAATCCATTTATCTGGCAGATTGCCGTGTTGAAATGCCAAATTTTTTTAAATTTCTTCAATCAAACAGGGTTTTGAAGATGCATTGACACTAGCAATTGATTAACAAATCAATAAACTTGAATAATTATTGATATAAATAAGCCTGGCAGCTCTGTTTTGTTAACCACACTAAGAAAATAAATATAAATTTAGAATTAATTCTTAAGAATTATGAATATTTCCAGCTCCAAAATCCATTTATCTGGCAGATTGCCGTGTTGAAATGCCAAATTTTGGTAAATTTCTTCAGTCAAACTTGGATTTGAAGAAATATTGACAATAGCAATTGATTAACAAATCAATAAACTTGAATAATTATTGATATAAATAAGCCTGGCAGCTCTGTTTTGTTAATCACACTAAGAAAATAAATGAAAATTTTGTATTAATTCCAGCTCCAAAATTCATTTATCTGGCAGATTGCCGTGTTGAAATGCCAAATTTTGGTAAATTTCTTCAATCAAACAGGGTTTTGAAGATGCATTGACACTAGCAATTGATTAACAAATCAATAAACTTGAATAATTATTGATATAAATGAGCTTGACAGCTCTGTTTTGTTAACCACACTAAGAAAATAAATATAAATTTAGAATTAATTCTTAAGAATTATGAATATTTCCAGCTCCAAAATCCATTTATCTGGCAGATTGCCGTGTTGAAATGCCAAATTTTGGTAAATTTCTTCAATCAAACAGGGTTTTGAAGATGCATTGACACTAGCAATTGATTAACAAATCAATAAACTTGAATAATTATTGATATAAATAAGCCTGGCAGCTCTGTTTTGTTAACCACACTAAGAAAATAAATATAAATTTAGAATTAATTCTTAAGAATTATGAATATTTCCAGCTCCAAAATCCATTTATCTGGCAGATTGCCGTGTTGAAATGCCAAATTTTGGTAAATTTCTTCAGTCAAACTTGGTTTTGAAGAAATATTGACAATAGCAATTGATTAACAAATCAATAAACTTGAATAATTATTGATATAAATAAGCCTGGCAGCTCTGTTTTGTTAACCACACTAAGAAAATAAATATAAATTTTGAATTAATTGCAGCTCCAAAATCCATTTATCTGTCAGATTGCCTAGTTGAAATGCCAAATTTTGGTAAATTTCTTCAGTCAAACAGGGTTTTGAAGAAAAATTGACACTAGCAATTAATTAACAAATCAATAAACTTGAATAATTATTGATATAAATAAGCTTGAAAGCTCTGTTTTGTTAACCACACTAAGAAATAAAATATAAATTTAGAATTAATTCTTAAGAATTATGAATATTTCCAGCTCCAAAATCCATTTATCTGGCAGATTGCCGTGTTGAAATGCCAAATTTTGGTAAATTTCATTAGTCAAACAGGGATTTGAAGAAACATTGACACTAGCAATTAATTTTCAAATCAATAAACTTGAATAATTATTGATATAAATAAGCTTGGAAGCTCTGTTTTGTTAACCACACTAAGAAATAAAATATAAATTTAGAATTAATTCTTAAGAATTATGAATATTTCCAGGTCCAAAATCCATTTATTTGGCAGATTGCCGTGTTGAAATGCCAAATTTTGGTAAATTTCATTAGTCAAACAGGGATTTGAAGAAACATTGACACTAGCAATTGATTAACAAATCAATAAACTTGAATAATTATTCATATAAATAAGCCTGGCAGCTCTGTTTTGTTAACCACACTAAGAAAATAAATATAAATTTTGAATTAATTCTTAAGAATTATGAATATTTAAGCTCCAAAATCCATTTATCTGGCAGATTGCCGTGTTGAAATGCCAAATTTTGGTAAATTTCTTCAGTCAAACTTGGTTTTGAAGAAATATTGACAATAGCAATTGATAAACAAATCAATAAACTTGAATAATTATTGATAAAAATAAGCTTGGCAGCTCTGTTTTGTTAACCACACTAAGAAAATAAATATAAATTTTGAATTAATTCTTAAGAATTATGAATATTTCCAGCTCCAAAATCCATTTATCAGGCAGATTGCCGTGTTGAAATGCCAAATTTTGATAAATTTTCTTCAGTCAAACAGGGTTTTGAAGATACATTGACACTTGCAATTGATTAACAAATCAATAAACTTGAATAATTATTGATATAAATAAGCTTGACAGCTCTGTTTTGTTAACCACACTAAGAAAATAAATAAAAATTTAGAATTAATTCTTAAGAATTATGAATATTTCCAGCTCCAAAATCCATTTATCTGGCAGATTGCCGTGTTGAAATGCCAAATTTTGGTAAATTTCTTCAGTCAAACTTGGTTTTGAAGAAATATTGACAATAGCAATTGATTAACAAATCAATAAACTTGAATAATTATTGATATAAATAAGCCTGGCAGCTCTGTTTTGTTAACCACACTAAGAAAATAAATATAAATTTTGAATTAATTCCAGCTCCAAAATCCATTTATCTGGCAGATTGCCGTGTTGAAATGCCAAATTTTGGTAAATTTCTTCAATCAAACAGGGTTTTGAAGATGCATTGACACTTGCAATTGATTAACAAATCAATAAACTTGAATAATTATTGATATAACTAAGCCTGGCAGCTTTGTTTTGTTAACCACACTAAGAAAATAAATATAAATTTTGAATCAATTCCAGCTCCAAAATCCATTTATCTGTCAGATTGCCGTGTTGAAATGCCAAATTTTGGTAAATTTCTTCAGTCAAACAGGGTTTTGAAGAAACATTGACACAAGCAATTGATTAACAAATCAATAAACTTGAATAATTATTGATATAAATAAACCTGGCAGCTCTGTTTTGTTAACCACACACTAAGAAAATAAATATAAATTTTGAATTAATTCCAGCTCCGAAATCCTTTATCAGGCAGATTGCCGTGTTGAAATTCCAAATTTTGGTAAATTTCTTCAGTCAAACAGGGTTTTGAAGATACATTGACAATAGCAATTGATTAACAAATCAATAAACTTGAATAATTATTGATATAAATAAGCCTGGCAGCTCTGTTTTGTTAATCACACTAAGAAAATAAATATAAATTTTGAATTAATTCCAGCTCCAAAATCTATTTATCTGTCAGATTGCCTTGTTGAAATGCCAAATTTTGGTAAATTTCTTCAGTCAAACAGGGTTTTGAAGAAACATTGACACTAGCAATTAATTAACAAATCAATAAACTTGAATAATTATTGATATAAATAAGCTTGACAGCTCTGTTTTGTTAACCACACTAAGAAAATAAATATAAATTTAGAATTAATTCTTAAGAATTATGAATATTTCCAGCTCCAAAATCCATTTATCAGGCAGATTGCCGTGTTGAAATGCCAAATTTTGATAAATTTTCTTCAGTCAAACAGGGTTTTGAAGATACATTGACACTAGCAATTAATTAACAAATCAATAAACTTGAATAATTATTGATATAAATAAGCTTGGAAGCTCTGTTTTGTTAACCACACTAAGAAATAAAATATAAATTTAGAATTAATTCTTAAGAATTATGAATATTTCCAGGTCCAAAATCCATTTATTTGGCAGATTGCCGTGTTGAAATGCCAAATTTTGGTAAATTTCTTCAGTCAAACTTGGTTTTGAAGAAATATTGACAATAGCAATTGATTAACAAATCAATAAACTTGAATAATTATTGATATAAATAAGCCTGGCAGCTCTGTTTTGTTAACCACACTAAGAAAATAAATATAAATTTTGAATTAATTCCAGCTCCAAAATCCATTTATCTGGCAGATTGCCGTGTTGAAATGCCAAATTTTGCTAAATTTCTTCAATCAAACAGGGTTTTGAAGATGCATTGACACTAGCAATTGATTAACAAATCAATAAACTTGAATAATTATTCATATAAATAAGCCTGGCAGCTCTGTTTTGTTAACCACACTAAGAAATAAAATATAAATTTAGAATTAATTCTTAAGAATTATGAATATTTCCAGCTCCAAAATCCATTTATCTGGCAGATTGCCGTGTTGAAATGCCAAATTTTGGTAAATTTCTTCAGTCAAACAGGGATTTGAAGAAACATTGACACTAGCAATTAATTAACAAATCAATAAACTTGAATAATTATTGATATAAATAAGCTTGGAAGCTCTGTTTTGTTAACCACACTAAGAAATAAAATATAAATTTAGAATTAATTCTTAAGAATTATGAATATTTCCAGGTCCAAAATCCATTTATTTGGCAGATTGCCGTGTTGAAATGCCAAATTTTGGTAAATTTCTTCAGTCAAACTTGGTTTTGAAGAAATATTGACAATAGCAATTGATTAACAAATCAATAAACTTGAATAATTATTGATATAAATAAGCCTGGCAGCTCTGTTTTGTTAACCACACTAAGAAAATAAATATAAATTTTGAATTAATTCCAGCTCCAAAATCCATTTATCTGGCAGATTGCCGTGTTGAAATGCCAAATTTTGCTAAATTTCTTCAATCAAACAGGGTTTTGAAGATGCATTGACACTAGCAATTGATTAACAAATCAATAAACTTGAATAATTATTCATATAAATAAGCCTGGCAGCTCTGTTTTGTTAACCACACTAAGAAAATAAATATAAATTTTGAATTAATTCTTAAGAATTATGAATATTTAAGCTCCAAAATCCATTTATCTGGCAGATTGCCGTGTTGAAATGCCAAATTTTGGTAAATTTCTTCAGTCAAACTTGGTTTTGAAGAAATATTGACAATAGCAATTGATAAACAAATCAATAAACTTGAATAATTATTGATATAAATAAGCTTGGCAGCTCTGTTTTGTTAACCACACTAAGAAAATAAATATAAATTTTGAATTAATTCTTAAGAATTATGAATATTTCCAGCTCCAAAATCCATTTATCAGGCAGATTGCCGTGTTGAAATGCCAAATTTTGATAAATTTTCTTCAGTCAAACAGGGTTTTGAAGATACATTGACACTTGCAATTGATTAACAAATCAATAAACTTGAATAATTATTGATATAAATAAGCTTGACAGCTCTGTTTTGTTAACCACACTAAGAAAATAAATAAAAATTTAGAATTAATTCTTAAGAATTATGAATATTTCCAGCTCCAAAATCCATTTATCTGGCAGATTGCCGTGTTGAAATGCCAAATTTTGGTAAATTTCTTCAGTCAAACTTGGTTTTGAAGAAATATTGACAATAGCAATTGATTAACAAATCAATAAACTTGAATAATTATTGATATAAATAAGCCTGGCAGCTCTGTTTTGTTAACCACACTAAGAAAATAAATATAAATTTTGAATTAATTCCAGCTCCAAAATCCATTTATCTGGCAGATTGCCGTGTTGAAATGCCAAATTTTGGTAAATTTCTTCAATCAAACAGGGTTTTGAAGATGCATTGACACTTGCAATTGATTAACAAATCAATAAACTTGAATAATTATTGATATAACTAAGCCTGGCAGCTTTGTTTTGTTAACCACACTAAGAAAATAAATATAAATTTTGAATTAATTCCAGCTCCAAAATCCATTTATCTGTCAGATTGCCGTGTTGAAATGCCAAATTTTGGTAAATTTCTTCAGTCAAACAGGGTTTTGAAGAAACATTGACACAAGCAATTGATTAACAAATCAATAAACTTGAATAATTATTGATATAAATAAACCTGGCAGCTCTGTTTTGTTAACCACACACTAAGAAAATAAATATAAATTTTGAATTAATTCCAGCTCCGAAATCCTTTATCAGGCAGATTGCCGTGTTGAAATTCCAAATTTTGGTAAATTTCTTCAGTCAAACAGGGTTTTGAAGATACATTGACAATAGCAATTGATTAACAAATCAATAAACTTGAATAATTATTGATATAAATAAGCCTGGCAGCTCTGTTTTGTTAATCACACTAAGAAAATAAATATAAATTTTGAATTAATTCCAGCTCCAAAATCTATTTATCTGTCAGATTGCCTTGTTGAAATGCCAAATTTTGGTAAATTTCTTCAGTCAAACAGGGTTTTGAAGAAACATTGACACTAGCAATTAATTAACAAATCAATAAACTTGAATAATTATTGATATAAATAAGCTTGACATCTCTGTTTTGTTAACCACACTAAGAAAATAAATATAAATTTAGAATTAATTCTTAAGAATTATGAATATTTCCAGCTCCAAAATCCATTTATCAGGCAGATTGCCGTGTTGAAATGCCAAATTTTGATAAATTTTCTTCAGTCAAACAGGGTTTTGAAGATACATTGACACTTGCAATTGATTAACAAATCAATAAACTTGAATAATTATTGATATAAATAAGCTTGGCAGCTCTGTTTTGTTAACCACACTAAGAAAATAAATATAAATTTTGAATTAATTCCAGCTCCAAAATCCATTTATCTGGCAGATTGCCGTGTTGAAATGCCAAATTTTGGTAAATTTCTTCAATCAAACAGGGTTTTGAAGATGCATTGACACTTGCAATTGATTAACAAATCAATAAACTTGAATAATTATTGATATAACTAAGCCTGGCAGCTCTGTTTTGTTAACCACACTAAGAAAATAAATATAAATTTTGAATTAATTCCAGCTCCAAAATCCATTTATCTGTCAGATTGCCGTGTTGAAATGCCAAATTTTGGTAAATTTCTTCAGTCAAACAGGGTTTTGAAGAAACATTGACACAAGCAATTGATTAACAAATCAATAAACTTGAATAATTATTGATATAAATAAACCTGGCAGCTCTGTTTTGTTAACCACACACTAAGAAAATAAATATAAATTTTGAATTAATTCCAGCTCCGAAATCCTTTATCTGGCAGATTGCCGTGTTGAAATGCCAAATTTTGGTAAATTTCTTCAGTCAAACAGGGTTTTGAAGAAACATTGACACAAGCAATTGATTAACAAATTAATAAACTTGAATAATTATTGATATAAATAAACCTGGCAGCTCTGTTTTGTTAATCACACTAAGAAAATAAATATAAATTTTGAATTAATTCCAGCTCCAAAATCTATTTATCTGTCAGATTGCCTTGTTGAAATGCCAAATTTTGGTAAATTTCTTCAGTCAAACTTGGTTTTGAAGAAATATTGACAATAGCAATTGATTAACAAATCAATAAACTTGAATAATTATTGATATAAATAAACCTTGCAGCTCTGTTTTGTTAACCACACTAAGAAAATAAATATGAATTTAGAATTAATTCATAAGAATTATGAATATTTCCAGCTCCAAAATCCATTTATCTGGCAGATTGCCGTGTTGAAATGCCAAATTTTGGTAAATTTCTTCAGTCAAACTTGGTTTTGAAGAAATATTGACAATAGCAATTGATTAACAAATCAATAAACTTGAATAATTATTGATATAAATAAGCCTTGCAGCTCTGTTTTGTTAACCACACTAAGAAAATAAATATAAATTTTGAATTAATTCCAGCTCCAAAATCCATTTATCTGGCAGATTGCCGTGTTGAAATGCCAAATTTTGGTAAATTTCTTCAATCAAACAGGGTTTTGAAGATACATTGACACTAGCAATTGATTAACAAATCAATAAACTTGATTAATTATTGATATAAATAAGTCTGGCAGCTCTGTTTTGTTAACTACACTAAGAAAATAAATATAAATTTTGAATTAATTCCAGCTCCAAAATCCATTTATCTTGCAGATTGCCGTGTTGAAATGCCAAATTTTGGTAAATTTCTTCAGTCAAACTTGGTTTTGAAGAAATATTGACAATAGCAATTGATTAACAAATCAATAAACTTGAATAATTATTGATATAAATAAACCTGGCAGCTCTGTTTTGTTAACCACACACTAAGAAAATAAATATAAATTTTGAATTAATTCCAGCTCCGAAATCCTTTATCTGGCAGATTGCCGTGTTGAAATGCCAAATTTTGGTAAATTTCTTCAGTCAAACAGGGTTTTGAAGAAACATTGACACAAGCAATTGATTAACAAATTAATAAACTTGAATAATTATTGATATAAATAAACCTGGCAGCTCTGTTTTGTTAATCACACTAAGAAAATAAATATAAATTTTGAATTAATTCCAGCTCCAAAATCTATTTATCTGTCAGATTGCCTTGTTGAAATGCCAAATTTTGGTAAATTTCTTCAGTCAAACTTGGTTTTGAAGAAATATTGACAATAGCAATTGATTAACAAATCAATAAACTTGAATAATTATTGATATAAATAAGCTTGACAGCTCTGTTTTGTTAACCACACTAAGAAAATAAATATGAATTTAGAATTAATTCATAAGAATTATGAATATTTCCAGCTCCAAAATCCATTTATCTGGCAGATTGCCGTGTTGAAATGCCAAATTTTGGTAAATTTCTTCAGTCAAACTTGGTTTTGAAGAAATATTGACAATAGCAATTGATTAACAAATCAATAAACTTGAATAATTATTGATATAAATAAGCCTTGCAGCTCTGTTTTGTTAACCACACTAAGAAAATAAATATAAATTTTGAATTAATTCCAGCTCCAAAATCCATTTATCTGGCAGATTGCCGTGTTGAAATGCCAAATTTTGGTAAATTTCTTCAATCAAACAGGGTTTTGAAGATACATTGACACTAGCAATTGATTAACAAATCAATAAACTTGATTAATTATTGATATAAATAAGTCTGGCAGCTCTGTTTTGTTAACTACACTAAGAAAATAAATATAAATTTTGAATTAATTCCAGCTCCAAAATCCATTTATCTTGCAGATTGCCGTGTTGAAATGCCAAATTTTGGTAAATTTCTTCAGTCAAACAGGGTTTTGAAGAAACATTGACACATGCAATTGTTTAACAAATCAATAAACTTGAATAATTATTGATATAAATAAACCTGGCAGCTCTGTTTTGTTAACCACACTAAGAAAATAAATATAAATTTTGAATTAATTGCAGCTCCAAAATCCTTTATCTGGCAGATTGCCGTGTTGAAATTCCAAATTTTGGTAAATTTCTTCAGTCAAACAGGGTTTTGAAGATACATTGACACTAGCAATTGATTAACAAATCAATAAACTTGAATAATTATTGATATAAATAAGCCTGGCAGCTCGGTTTTGTTAATCACACTAAGAAAATAAATATAAATTTTGAATTAATTCCAGCTCCAAAATCCATTTATCTGTCAGATTGCCTTGTTGAAATGCCAAATTTTGGTAAATTTCTTCAGTCAAACAGGGTTTTGAAGAAACATTGACACTAGCAATTAATTAACAAATCAATAAACTTGAATAATTATTGATATAAATAAGCTTGGAAGCTCTGTTTTGTTAACCACACTAAGAAAATAAATATAAATTTAGAATTAATTCTTAAGAATTTTGAATTAATTCCTGCTCCAAAATCCATTTATCTGGCAGATTGCCGTGTTGAAATGCCAAATTTTGGTAAATTTCTTCAGTCAAACAGGGTTTTGAAGATACATTGACACTAGCAGTTGATTAACAAATCAATAAACTTGAATAATTATTGATATAAATAAGCTTGACAGCTCTGTTTTGTTAACCACACTAAGAAAATAAATATAAATTTAGAATTAATTCTTAAGAATTATGAATATTTCCAGCTCCAAAATCCATTTATCTGGCAGATTGCCGTGTTGAAATGCCAAATTTTGGTAAATTTCTTCAGTCAAACTTGGTTTTGAAGAAATATTGACAATAGCAATTGATTAACAAATCAATAAACTTGAATAATTATTGATATAAATAAGCTTGGAAGCTCTGTTTTGTTAACCACACTAAGAAAATAAATATAAATTTAGAATTAATTCTTAAGAATTTTGAATTAATTCCTGCTCCAAAATCCATTTATCTGGCAGATTGCCGTGTTGAAATGCCAAATTTTGGTAAATTTCTTCAGTCAAACAGGGTTTTGAAGATACATTGACACTAGCAGTTGATTAACAAATCAATAAACTTGAATAATTATTGATATAAATAAGCTTGACAGCTCTGTTTTGTTAACCACACTAAGAAAATAAATATAAATTTAGAATTAATTCTTAAGAATTATGAATATTTCCAGCTCCAAAATCCATTTATCTGGCAGATTGCCGTGTTGAAATGCCAAATTTTGGTAAATTTCTTCAGTCAAACTTGGTTTTGAAGAAATATTGACAATAGCAATTGATTAACAAATCAATAAACTTGAATAATTATTTATATAAATAAGCCTGGCAGCTCTGTTTTGTTAACCACACTAAGAAAATAAATATAAAATTTGAATTAATTGCAGCTCCAAAATCCATTTATCTGTCAGATTGCCTAGTTGAAATGCCAAATTTTGGTAAATTTCTTCAGTCAAACAGGGTTTTGAAGAAAAATTGACACTAGCAATTAATTAACAAATCAATAAACTTGAATAATTATTGATATAAATAAGCTTGGAAGCTCTGTTTTGTTAACCACACTAAGAAATAAAATATAAATTTAGAATTAATTCTTAAGAATTATGAATATTTCCAGCTCCAAAATCCATTTATCTGGCAGATTGCCGTGTTGAAATGCCAAATTTTGGTAAATTTCTTCAGTCAAACGTGGTTTTGAAGAAATATTGACAATAGCAATTGATTAACAAATCAATAAACTTGAATAATTATTGATATAAATAAGCCTGGCAGCTCTGTTTTGTTAACCACACTAAGAAAATAAATATAAATTTTGAATTAATTCCAGCTCCAAAATCCATTTATCTGGCAGATTGCCGTGTTGAAATGCCAAATTTTGGTAAATTTCTTCAATCAAACAGGGTTTTGAAGATGCATTGACACTTGCAATTGATTAACAAATCAATAAACTTGAATAATTATTGATATAACAAAGCCTGGCAGCTCTGTTTTGTTAACCACACTAAGAAAATAAATATAAATTTTGAATTAATTCCAGCTCCAAAATCCATTTATCTGTCAGATTGCCGTGTTGAAATGCCAAATTTTGGTAAATTTCTTCAGTCAAACAGGGTTTTGAAGAAACATTGACACAAGCAATTGATTAACAAATCAATAAACTTGAATAATTATTGATATAAATAAACCTGGCAGCTCTGTTTTGTTAACCACACACTAAGAAAATAAATATAAATTTTGAATTAATTCCAGCTCCGAAATCCTTTATCTCGCAGATTGCCGTGTTGAAATTCCAAATTTTGGTAAATTTCTTCAGTCAAACAGGGTTTTGAAGATACATTGACAATAGGAATTGATTAACAAATCAATAAACTTGAATAATTATTGATATAAATAAACCTGGCAGCTCTGTTTTGTTAACCACACACTAAGAAAATAAATATAAATTTTGAATTAATTCCAGCTCCGAAATCCTTTATCTGGCAGATTGCCGTGTTGAAATTCCAAATTTTGGTAAATTTCTTCAGTCAAACTTGGATTTGAAGAAATATTGACAATAGCAATTGATTAACAAATCAATAAACTTGAATAATTATTGATATAAATAAGCTTGACAGCGCTGTTTTGTTAACCACACTAAGAAAATAAATATAAAATTTGAATTAATTGCAGCTCCAAAATCCATTTATCTGTCAGATTGCCTAGTTGAAATGCCAAATTTTGGTAAATTTCTTCAGTCAAACAGGGTTTTGAAGAAAAATTGACACTAGCAATTAATTAACAAATCAATAAACTTGAATAATTATTTATATAAATAAGCCTGGCAGCTCTGTTTTGTTAACCACACTAAGAAAATAAATATAAAATTTGAATTAATTGCAGCTCCAAAATCCATTTATCTGTCAGATTGCCTAGTTGAAATGCCAAATTTTGGTAAATTTCTTCAGTCAAACAGGGTTTTGAAGAAAAATTGACACTAGCAATTAATTAACAAATCAATAAACTTGAATAATTATTGATATAAATAAGCTTGGAAGCTCTGTTTTGTTAACCACACTAAGAAATAAAATATAAATTTAGAATTAATTCTTAAGAATTATGAATATTTCCAGCTCCAAAATCCATTTATCTGGCAGATTGCCGTGTTGAAATGCCAAATTTTGGTAAATTTCTTCAGTCAAACAGGGATTTGAAGAAACATTGACACTAGCAATTAATTAACAAATCAATAAACTTGAATAATTATTGATATAAATAAGCTTGGCAGCTCTGTTTTGTTAACCACACTAAGAAAATAAATAAAAATTTTGAATTAATTCTTAAGAATTATGAATATTTCCAGCTCCAAAATCCATTTATCAGGCAGATTGCCGTGTTGAAATTCCAAATTTTGGTAAATTTCTTCAGTCAAACAGGGTTTTGAAGATACATTGACAATAGCAATTGATTAACAAATCAATAAACTTGAATAATTATTGATATAAATAAGCCTGGCAGCTCTGTTTTGTTAATCACACTAAGAAAATAAATATAAATTTTGAATTAATTCCAGCTCCAAAATCCATTTATCTGTCAGATTGCCTTGTTGAAATGCCAAATTTTGGTAAATTTCTTCAGTCAAACAGGGTTTTGAAGAAACATTGACACTAGCAATTAATTAACAAATCAATAAACTTGAATAATTATTGATATAAATAAGCTTGACAGCTCTGTTTTGTTAACCACACTAAGAAAATAAATATAAATTTAGAATTAATTCTTAAGAATTATGAATATTTCCAGCTCCAAAATCCATTTATCTGGCAGATTGCCGTGTTGAAATGCCAAATTTTGGTAAATTTCTTCAGTCAAACTGGGTTTTGAAGAAATATTGACAATAGCAATTGATTAACAAATCAATAAACTTGAATAATTATTGATATAAATAAGCTTGACAGCTCTGTTTTGTTAACCACACTAAGAAAATAAATATAAATTTAGAATTAATTCATAAGAATTATGAATATTTCCAGCTCCAAAATCCATTTATCTGGCAGATTGCCGTGTTGAAATGCCAAATTTTGGTAAATTTCTTCAGTCAAACTTGGTTTTGAAGAAATATTGACAATAGCAATTGATTAACAAATCAATAAACTTGAATAATTATTGATATAAATAAGCCTTGCAGCTCTGTTTTGTTAATCACACTAAGAAAATAAATGAAAATTTTGTATTAATTCCAGCTCCAAAATTCATTTATCTGGCAGATTGCCGTGTTGAAATGCCAAATTTTGGTAAATTTCTTCAGTCAAACAGGGTTTTGAATATACATTGACACTAGCAATTGATTAACAAATCAATAAACTTGAATAATTATTGAAATAAATAAGCCTGGCAGCTCTGTTTTGTTAACCACACTAAGAAAATAAATATAAATTTTGAATTAATTCCAGCTCCAAAATCCATTTATCTGGCAGATTGCCGTGTTGAAATGCCAAATTTTGGTAAATTTCTTCAGTCAAACAGGGTTTTGAAAATACATTGACACTAGCAAATGATTAACAAATCAATAAACTTGAATACTTATTGATATAAATAAGCCTGGCAGCTCTGTTTTGTTAACCACACTAAGAAAATAAATATAAATTTTGAATTAATTCCAGCTCCAAAATCCATTTATCTGGCAGATTGCCGTGTTGAAATGCCAAATTTTGGTAAATTTCTTCAATCAAACAGGGTTTTGAAGATACATTGACACTAGCAATTGATTAACAAATCAATAAACTTGATTAATTATTGATATAAATAAGTCTGGCAGCTCTGTTTTGTTAACTACACTAAGAAAATAAATATAAATTTTGAATTAATTCCAGCTCCAAAATCCATTTATCTTGCAGATTGCCGTGTTGAAATGCCAAATTTTGGTAAATTTCTTCAGTCAAACAGGGTTTTGAAGAAACATTGACACAAGCAATTGTTTAACAAATCAATAAACTTGAATAATTATTGATATAAATAAACCTGGCAGCTCTGTTTTGTTAACCACACTAAGAAAATAAATATAAATTTTGAATTAATTGCAGCTCCAAAATCCTTTATCTGGCAGATTGCCGTGTTGAAATTCCAAATTTTGGTAAATTTCTTCAGTCAAACTTGGTTTTGAAGAAATATTGACAATAGCAATTGATTAACAAATCAATAAACTTAAATAATTATTGATATAAATAAGCTTGACAGCTCTGTTTTGTTAACCACACTAAGAAAATAAATATAAATTTAGAATTAATTCTTAAGAATTATGAATATTTCCAGCTCCAAAATCCATTTATCTGGCAGATTGCCGTGTTGAAATGCCAAATTTTGGTAAATTTCTTCAGTCAAACTTGGTTTTGAAGAAATATTGACAATAGCAATTGATTAACAAATCAATAAACTTGAATAATTATTTATATAAATAAGCCTGGCAGCTCTGTTTTGTTAACCACACTAAGAAAATAAATATAAAATTTGAATTAATTGCAGCTCCAAAATCCTTTATCTGGCAGATTGCCGTGTTGAAATTCCAAATTTTGGTAAATTTCTTCAGTCAAACTTGGTTTTGAAGAAATATTGACAATAGCAATTGATTAACAAATCAATAAACTTAAATAATTATTGATATAAATAAGCTTGACAGCTCTGTTTTGTTAACCACACTAAGAAAATAAATATAAATTTTGAATTAATTCTTAAGAATTATGAATATTTCCAGCTCCAAAATCCATTTATCTGGCAGATTGCCGTGTTGAAATGCCAAATTTTGGTAAATTTCTTCAGTCAAACTTGGTTTTGAAGAAATATTGACAATAGCAATTGATTAACAAATCAATAAACTTGAATAATTATTGATATAAATAAGCTTGACAGCTCTGTTTTGTTAACCACACTAAGAAAAAAATATAAATTTAGAATTAATTCTTAAGAATTATGAATATTTCCAGCTCCAAAATCCATTTATCTGGCAGATTGCCGTGTTGAAATGCCAAATTTTGGTAAATTTCTTCAGTCAAACTTGGTTTTGAAGAAATATTGACCATAGCAATTGATTAACAAATCAATAAACTTGAATAATTATTGATATAAATAAGCCTGGCAGCTCTGTTTTGTTAATCACACTAAGAAAATAAATGAAAATTTTGTATTAATTCCAGCTCCAAAATTCATTTATCTGGCAGATTGCCGTGTTGAAATGCCAAATTTTGGTAAATTTCTTCAATCAAACAGGGTTTTGAAGATGCATTGACACTAGCAATTGATTAACAAATCAATAAACTTGAATAATTATTGATATAAATAAGCTTGGCAGCTCTGTTTTGTTAACCACACTAAGAAAATAAATATAAATTTTGAATTAATTCTTAAGAATTATGAATATTTCCAGCTCCAAAACCCATTTATCAGGCAGATTGCCGTGTTGAAATGCCAAATTTTGATAAATTTTCTTCAGTCAAACAGGGTTTTGAAGATACATTGACACTTGCAATTGATTAACAAATCAATAAACTTGAATAATTATTGATATAAATAAGCTTGACAGCTCTGTTTTGTTAACCACACTAAGAAAATAAATATAAATTTAGAATTAATTCTTAAGAATTATGAATATTTCCAGCTCCAAAATCCATTTATCTGGCAGATTGCCGTGTTGAAATGCCAAATTTTTTTAAATTTCTTCAATCAAACAGGGTTTTGAAGATGCATTGACACTAGCAATTGATTAACAAATCAATAAACTTGAATAATTATTGATATAAATAAGCCTGGCAGCTCTGTTTTGTTAACCACACTAAGAAAATAAATATAAATTTAGAATTAATTCTTAAGAATTATGAATATTTCCAGCTCCAAAATCCATTTATCTGGCAGATTGCCGTGTTGAAATGCCAAATTTTGGTAAATTTCTTCAGTCAAACTTGGATTTGAAGAAATATTGACAATAGCAATTGATTAACAAATCAATAAACTTGAATAATTATTGATATAAATAAGCCTGGCAGCTCTGTTTTGTTAATCACACTAAGAAAATAAATGAAAATTTTGTATTAATTCCAGCTCCAAAATTCATTTATCTGGCAGATTGCCGTGTTGAAATGCCAAATTTTGGTAAATTTCTTCAATCAAACAGGGTTTTGAAGATGCATTGACACTAGCAATTGATTAACAAATCAATAAACTTGAATAATTATTGATATAAATAAGCTTGGCAGCTCTGTTTTGTTAACCACACTAAGAAAATAAATATAAATTTTGAATTAATTCTTAAGAATTATGAATATTTCCAGCTCCAAAACCCATTTATCAGGCAGATTGCCGTGTTGAAATGCCAAATTTTGATAAATTTTCTTCAGTCAAACAGGGTTTTGAAGATACATTGACACTTGCAATTGATTAACAAATCAATAAACTTGAATAATTATTGATATAAATAAGCTTGACAGCTCTGTTTTGTTAACCACACTAAGAAAATAAATATAAATTTAGAATTAATTCTTAAGAATTATGAATATTTCCAGCTCCAAAATCCATTTATCTGGCAGATTGCCGTGTTGAAATGCCAAATTTTGGTAAATTTCTTCAATCAAACAGGGTTTTGAAGATGCATTGACACTAGCAATTGATTAACAAATCAATAAACTTGAATAATTATTGATATAAATAAGCCTGGCAGCTCTGTTTTGTTAACCACACTAAGAAAATAAATATAAATTTAGAATTAATTCTTAAGAATTATGAATATTTCCAGCTCCAAAATCCATTTATCTGGCAGATTGCCGTGTTGAAATGCCAAATTTTGGTAAATTTCTTCAGTCAAACTTGGTTTTGAAGAAATATTGACAATAGCAATTGATTAACAAATCAATAAACTTGAATAATTATTGATATAAATAAGCCTGGCAGCTCTGTTTTGTTAACCACACTAAGAAAATAAATATAAATTTTGAATTAATTGCAGCTCCAAAATCCATTTATCTGTCAGATTGCCTAGTTGAAATGCCAAATTTTGGTAAATTTCTTCAGTCAAACAGGGTTTTGAAGAAAAATTGACACTAGCAATTAATTAACAAATCAATAAACTTGAATAATTATTGATATAAATAAGCTTGAAAGCTCTGTTTTGTTAACCACACTAAGAAATAAAATATAAATTTAGAATTAATTCTTAAGAATTATGAATATTTCCAGCTCCAAAATCCATTTATCTGGCAGATTGCCGTGTTGAAATGCCAAATTTTGGTAAATTTCTTCAGTCAAACAGGGATTTGAAGAAACATTGACACTAGCAATTAATTAACAAATCAATAAACTTGAATAATTATTGATATAAATAAGCTTGGAAGCTCTGTTTTGTTAACCACACTAAGAAATAAAATATAAATTTAGAATTAATTCTTAAGAATTATGAATATTTCCAGGTCCAAAATCCATTTATTTGGCAGATTGCCGTGTTGAAATGCCAAATTTTGGTAAATTTCTTCAGTCAAACTTGGTTTTGAAGAAATATTGACAATAGCAATTGATTAACAAATCAATAAACTTGAATAATTATTGATATAAATAAGCCTGGCAGCTCTGTTTTGTTAACCACACTAAGAAAATAAATATAAATTTTGAATTAATTCCAGCTCCAAAATCCATTTATCTGGCAGATTGCCGTGTTGAAATGCCAAATTTTGCTAAATTTCTTCAATCAAACAGGGTTTTGAAGATGCATTGACACTAGCAATTGATTAACAAATCAATAAACTTGAATAATTATTCATATAAATAAGCCTGGCAGCTCTGTTTTGTTAACCACACTAAGAAAATAAATATAAATTTAGAATTAATTCTTAAGAATTATGAATATTTCCAGCTCCAAAATCCATTTATCTGGCAGATTGCCGTGTTGAAATGCCAAATTTTGGTAAATTTCTTCAGTCAAACTTGGTTTTGAAGAAATATTGACAATAGCAATTGATTAACAAATCAATAAACTTGAATAATTATTGATATAAATAAGCCTGGCAGCTCTGTTTTGTTAACCACACTAAGAAAATAAATATAAATTTTGAATTAATTGCAGCTCCAAAATCCATTTATCTGTCAGATTGCCTAGTTGAAATGCCAAATTTTGGTAAATTTCTTCAGTCAAACAGGGTTTTGAAGAAAAATTGACACTAGCAATTAATTAACAAATCAATAAACTTGAATAATTATTGATATAAATAAGCTTGAAAGCTCTGTTTTGTTAACCACACTAAGAAATAAAATATAAATTTAGAATTAATTCTTAAGAATTATGAATATTTCCAGCTCCAAAATCCATTTATCTGGCAGATTGCCGTGTTGAAATGCCAAATTTTGGTAAATTTCTTCAGTCAAACAGGGATTTGAAGAAACATTGACACTAGCAATTAATTAACAAATCAATAAACTTGAATAATTATTGATATAAATAAGCTTGGAAGCTCTGTTTTGTTAACCACACTAAGAAATAAAATATAAATTTAGAATTAATTCTTAAGAATTATGAATATTTCCAGGTCCAAAATCCATTTATTTGGCAGATTGCCGTGTTGAAATGCCAAATTTTGGTAAATTTCTTCAGTCAAACTTGGTTTTGAAGAAATATTGACAATAGCAATTGATTAACAAATCAATAAACTTGAATAATTATTGATATAAATAAATCTGGCAGCTCTGTTTTGTTAACCACACTAAGAAAATAAATATAAATTTTGAATTAATTCCAGCTCCAAAATCCATTTATCTGGCAGATTGCCGTGTTGAAATGCCAAATTTTGCTAAATTTCTTCAATCAAACAGGGTTTTGAAGATGCATTGACACTAGCAATTGATTAACAAATCAATAAACTTGAATAATTATTCATATAAATAAGCCTGGCAGCTCTGTTTTGTTAACCACACTAAGAAAATAAATATAAATTTTGAATTAATTCTTAAGAATTATGAATATTTCAGCTCCAAAATCCATTTATCTGGCAGATTGCCGTGTTGAAATGCCAAATTTTGGTAAATTTCTTCAGTCAAACTTGGTTTTGAAGAAATATTGACAATAGCAATTGATAAACAAATCAATAAACTTGAATAATTATTGATATAAATAAGCTTGGCAGCTCTGTTTTGTTAACCACACTAAGAAAATAAATATAAATTTTGAATTAATTCTTAAGAATTATGAATATTTCCAGCTCCAAAATCCATTTATCAGGCAGATTGCCGTGTTGAAATGCCAAATTTTGATAAATTTTCTTCAGTCAAACAGGGTTTTGAAGATACATTGACACTTGCAATTGATTAACAAATCAATAAACTTGAATAATTATTGATATAAATAAGCTTGACAGCTCTGTTTTGTTAACCACACTAAGAAAATAAATAAAAATTTAGAATTAATTCTTAAGAATTATGAATATTTCCAGCTCCAAAATCCATTTATCTGGCAGATTGCCGTGTTGAAATGCCAAATTTTGGTAAATTTCTTCAGTCAAACTTGGTTTTGAAGAAATATTGACAATAGCAATTGATTAACAAATCAATAAACTTGAATAATTATTGATATAAATAAGCCTGGCAGCTCTGTTTTGTTAACCACACTAAGAAAATAAATATAAATTTTGAATTAATTCCAGCTCCAAAATCCATTTATCTGGCAGATTGCCGTGTTGAAATGCCAAATTTTGGTAAATTTCTTCAATCAAACTGGGTTTTGAAGATGCATTGACACTTGCAATTGATTAACAAATCAATAAACTTGAATAATTATTGATATAACTAAGCCTGGCAGCTTTGTTTTGTTAACCACACTAAGAAAATAAATATAAATTTTGAATTAATTCCAGCTCCAAAATCCATTTATCTGTCAGATTGCCGTGTTGAAATGCCAAATTTTGGTAAATTTCTTCAGTCAAACAGGGTTTTGAAGAAACATTGACACAAGCAATTGATTAACAAATCAATAAACTTGAATAATTATTGATATAAATAAACCTGGCAGCTCTGTTTTGTTAACCACACACTAAGAAAATAAATATAAATTTTGAATTAATTCCAGCTCCGAAATCCTTTATCAGGCAGATTGCCGTGTTGAAATTCCAAATTTTGGTAAATTTCTTCAGTCAAACAGGGTTTTGAAGATACATTGACAATAGCAATTGATTAACAAATCAATAAACTTGAATAATTATTGATATAAATAAGTCTGGCAGCTCTGTTTTGTTAATCACACTAAGAAAATAAATATAAATTTTGAATTAATTCCAGCTCCAAAATCTATTTATCTGTCAGATTGCCTTGTTGAAATGCCAAATTTTGGTAAATTTCTTCAGTCAAACAGGGTTTTGAAGAAACATTGACACTAGCAATTAATTAACAAATCAATAAACTTGAATAATTATTGATATAAATAAGCTTGACAGCTCTGTTTTGTTAACCACACTAAGAAAATAAATATAAATTTAGAATTAATTCTTAAGAATTATGAATATTTCCAGCTCCAAAATCCATTTATCAGGCAGAATGCCGTGTTGAAATGCCAAATTTTGATAAATTTTCTTCAGTCAAACAGGGTTTTGAAGATACATTGACACTTGCAATTGATTAACAAATCAATAAACTTGAATAATTATTGATATAAATAAGCTTGACAGCTCTGTTTTGTTAACCACACTAAGAAAATAAATATAAATTTAGAATTAATTCTTAAGAATTATGAATATTTCCAGCTCCAAAATCCATTTATCAGGCAGATTGCCGTGTTGAAATGCCAAATTTTGATAAATTTTCTTCAGTCAAACAGGGTTTTGAAGATACATTGACACTTGCAATTGATTAACAAATCAATAAACTTGAATAATTATTGATATAAATAAGCTTGGCAGCTCTGTTTTGTTAACCACACTAAGAAAATAAATATAAATTTTGAATTAATTCCAGCTCCAAAATCCATTTATCTGGCAGATTGCCGTGTTGAAATGCCAAATTTTGGTAAATTTCTTCAATCAAACAGGGTTTTGAAGATGCATTGACACTTGCAATTGATTAACAAATCAATAAACTTGAATAATTATTGATATAACTAAGCCTGGCAGCTCTGTTTTGTTAACCACACTAAGAAAATAAATATAAATTTTGAATTAATTCCAGCTCCAAAATCCATTTATCTGTCAGATTGCCGTGTTGAAATGCCAAATTTTGGTAAATTTCTTCAGTCAAACAGGGTTTTGAAGAAACATTGACACAAGCAATTGATTAACAAATCAATAAACTTGAATAATTATTGATATAAATAAACCTGGCAGCTCTGTTTTGTTAACCACACACTAAGAAAATAAATATAAATTTTGAATTAATTCCAGCTCCGAAATCCTTTATCTGGCAGATTGCCGTGTTGAAATGCCAAATTTTGGTAAATTTCTTCAGTCAAACAGGGTTTTGAAGAAACATTGACACAAGCAATTGATTAACAAATTAATAAACTTGAATAATTATTGATATAAATAAACCTGGCAGCTCTGTTTTGTTAATCACACTAAGAAAATAAATATAAATTTTGAATTAATTCCAGCTCCAAAATCTATTTATCTGTCAGATTGCCTTGTTGAAATGCCAAATTTTGGTAAATTTCTTCAGTCAAACTTGGTTTTGAAGAAATATTGACAATAGCAATTGATTAACAAATCAATAAACTTGAATAATTATTGATATAAATAAGCTTGACAGCTCTGTTTTGTTAACCACACTAAGAAAATAAATATGAATTTAGAATTAATTCATAAGAATTATGAATATTTCCAGCTCCAAAATCCATTTATCTGGCAGATTGCCGTGTTGAAATGCCAAATTTTGGTAAATTTCTTCAGTCAAACTTGGTTTTGAAGAAATATTGACAATAGCAATTGATTAACAAATCAATAAACTTGAATAATTATTGATATAAATAAGCCTTGCAGCTCTGTTTTGTTAACCACACTAAGAAAATAAATATAAATTTTGAATTAATTCCAGCTCCAAAATCCATTTATCTGGCAGATTGCCGTGTTGAAATGCCAAATTTTGGTAAATTTCTTCAATCAAACAGGGTTTTGAAGATACATTGACACTAGCAATTGATTAACAAATCAATAAACTTGATTAATTATTGATATAAATAAGTCTGGCAGCTCTGTTTTGTTAACTACACTAAGAAAATAAATATAAATTTTGAATTAATTCCAGCTCCAAAATCCATTTATCTTGCAGATTGCCGTGTTGAAATGCCAAATTTTGGTAAATTTCTTCAGTCAAACAGGGTTTTGAAGAAACATTGACACAAGCAATTGTTTAACAAATCAATAAACTTGAATAATTATTGATATAAATAAACCTGGCAGCTCTGTTTTGTTAACCACACTAAGAAAATAAATATAAATTTTGAATTAATTGCAGCTCCAAAATCCTTTATCTGGCAGATTGCCGTGTTGAAATTCCAAATTTTGGTAAATTTCTTCAGTCAAACAGGGTTTTGAAGATACATTGACACTAGCAATTGATTAACAAATCAATAAACTTGAATAATTATTGATATAAATAAGCCTGGCAGCTCGGTTTTGTTAATCACACTAAGAAAATAAATATAAATTTTGAATTAATTCCAGCTCCAAAATCCATTTATCTGTCAGATTGCCTTGTTGAAATGCCAAATTTTGGTAAATTTCTTCAGTCAAACAGGGTTTTGAAGAAACATTGACACTAGCAATTAATTAACAAATCAATAAACTTGAATAATTATTGATATAAATAAGCTTGGAAGCTCTGTTTTGTTAACCACACTAAGAAAATAAATATAAATTTAGAATTAATTCTTAAGAATTTTGAATTAATTCCTGCTCCAAAATCCATTTATCTGGCAGATTGCCGTGTTGAAATGCCAAATTTTGGTAAATTTCTTCAGTCAAACAGGGTTTTGAAGATACATTGACACTAGCAGTTGATTAACAAATCAATAAACTTGAATACTTATTGATATAAATAAGCCTGGCAGCTCTGTTTTGTTAACCACACTAAGAAAATAAATATAAATTTTGAATTAATTCCAGCTCCAAAATCCATTTATCTGGCAGATTGCCGTGTTGAAATGCCAAATTTTGGTAAATTTCTTCAATCAAACAGGGTTTTGAAGATACATTGACACTAGCAATTGATTAACAAATCAATAAACTTGATTAATTATTTATATAAATAAACCTGGCAGCTTTGTTTTGTTAACCACACTAAGAAAATAAATATAAATTTTGAATTAATTCCAGCTCCAAAATCCATTTATCTGGCAGATTGCCGTGTTGAAATGCCAAATTTTGGTAAATTTCTTCAGTCAAACAGGGTTTTGAAGAAACATTGACACAAGCAATTGATTAACAAATCAATAAACTTGAATAATTATTTATATAAATAAACCTGGCAGCTCTGTTTTGTTAACTACACTAAGAAAATAAATATAAATTTTGAATTAATTCCAGCTCCAAAATCCATTTATCTTGCAGATTGCCGTGTTGAAATGCCAAATTTTGGTAAATTTCTTCAGTCAAACAGGGTTTTGAAGAAACATTGACACAAGCAATTGATTAACAAATCAATAAACTTGAATAATTATTGATATAAATAAACCTGGCAGCTTTGTTTTGTTAACCACACTAAGAAAATAAATATAAATTTTGAATTAATTGCAGCTCCAAAATCCTTTAACTGGCAGATTGCCCTGTTGAAATTCCAAATTTTGGTAAATTTCTTCAGTCAAACAGGGTTTTGAAGATACATTGACACTAGCAATTGATTAACAAATCAATAAGTTTGAATAATTATTGATATAAATTAGCCTGGCAGCTCGGTTTTGTTAATCACACTAAGAAAATAAATATAAATTTTGAATTAATTCCAGCTCCAAAATCCATTTATCTGTCAGATTGCCTTGTTGAAATGCCAAATTTTGGTAAATTTCTTCAGTCAAACAGGGTTTTGAAGAAACATTGACACTAGCAATTAATTAACAAATCAATAAACTTGAATAATTATTGACATAAATAAGCTTGGAAGCTCTGTTTTGTTAACCACACTAAGAAAATAAATATAAATTTAGAATTAATTCTTAAGAATTTTGAATTAATTCCAGCTCCAAAATCCATTTAAGAGAGGGGGATGCCCACCCGGTGATTGAGAATTTCATTCTCAATCACCGGAAGGACACAAAGAGCTTGGCTCCCGCCGTTCACCCGCGCCTCTCCCGCTCCTCCCCCACCCGCGCCTCTCCCCCATCTCAATCACCAGAATTTCTAATCACCAGAATTTCTAATCACCAGATTCTCCCGTTCACGGGTTGCTTTCCCCCCCAACCCCCATTCACTGGATACTTTATCTCTCGTTCACCAGCTCCTTTCCCCCATTGCTTTCACCCCTTCTAATCACCAGTTGCTTTCCCCCATCCCCATTCTCCAAAATTAGTTTTCCTCGCGCAGATATCTGGAGATTAGATTTTTTCCCCATTCGCTATAAATCGCAGCAGTTTGCCAGAATTAGTTTTATCTCTCCGAAATAATTAATGTACCCAAAATTGGACCGCCAGTTTATTATTCTTTTTAGGGGAATCTCTATGGGAGTTTAACATTACAATAAAGCTAAAAGGTCCAGTTTGGGGTACATTTGGTCCGAAATGGGGTGCATAGGGCCGAAAATGGTGACTTTGGTCGTTTTTGGGGTACATTTGGTCCATTTTGGTCCATTTTTGGGTACATCCCTGCTTTCCCCCATCCCCATTCTCCAAAATTAGTTTTCCTCGCGCAGATATCTGGAGATTAGATTTTTACCCGTTTGCTTATCGCTTTCGAACCCCTTAATTTCTATTGTCAATGTATCTTCAAAACCCTGTTTGACTGAAGAAATTTACCAAAATTTGGAATTTCAACACGGCAATCTGCCAGATAAAGGATTTCGGAGCTGGAATTAATTCAAAATTTATATTTATTATCTTAGTGTGTGGTTAACAAAACTGAGCTGCCAGTATTATTTATATCAATAATTATTCAAGTTTATTGATTTGTTAATCAATTGCTTGTGTCAATATTTCTTCAAAACCCTGTTTGACTGAAGAAATTTACCAAAATTTGGCATTTCAACACGGCAATCTGCCAGATAAATGGATTTTGGAGCTGGAATTAATTCAAAATTTATATTTATTTTCTTAGTGTGGTTAACAAAACAGAGCTGCCAGGCTTATTTATATCAATAAGTATTCAAGTTTATTGATTTGTTAATCATTTGCTAGTGTCAATGTATTTTCAAAACCCTGTTTGACTGAAGAAATTTACCAAAATTTGGCATTTCAACACGGCAATCTGCCAGATAAATGGATTTTGGAGCTGGAATTAATACAAAATTTTCATTTATTTTCTTAGTGTGATTAACAAAACAGAGCTGCAAGGCTTATTTATATCAATAATTATTCAAGTTTATTGATTTGTTAATCAATTGCTATTGTCAATATTTCTTCAAAACCAAGTTTGACTGAAGAAATTTACCAAAATTTGGCATTTCAACACGGCAATCTGCCAGATAAATGGATTTTGGAGCTGGAAATATTCATAATTCTTAAGAATTAATTCTAAATTTATATTTATTTTCTTAGTGTGGTTAACAAAACAGAGCTGTCAAGCTTATTTATATCAATAATTATTCAAATTTATTGATTTGTTAATTAATTGCTAGTGTCAATGTTTCTTCAAAACCCTGTTTGACTGAAGAAATTTACCAAAATTTGGCATTTCAACAAGGCAATCTGACAGATAAATGGATTTTGGAGCTGGAATTAATTCAAAATTTATATTTATTTTCTTAGTGTGGTTAACAAAACAGAGCTGCCAGGCTTATTTATATCAATAATTATTCAAGTTTATTGATTTGTTAATCAATTGCTAGTGTCAATGTATCTTTAAAACCCTGTTTGACTGAAGAAATTTACCAAAATTTGGCATTTCAACACGGCAATCTGCCAGATAAATGGATTTTGGAGCTGGAATTAATTCAAAATTCTTAAGAATTAATTCTAAATTTATATTTATTTTCTTAGTGTGGTTAACAAAACAGAGCTTCCAAGCTTATTTATATCAATAATTATTCAAGTTTATTGATTTGTTAATTAATTGCTAGTGTCAATGTTTCTTCAAAACCCTGTTTGACTGAAGAAATTTACCAAAATTTGGCATTTCAACAAGGCAATCTGACAGATAAATGGATTTTGGAGCTGGAATAAATTCAAAATTTATATTTATTTTCTTAGTGTGATTAACAAAACAGAGCTGCCAGGCTTATTTATATCAATAATTATTCAAGTTTATTGATTTGTTAATCAATTGCTAGTGTCAATGTATCTTCAAAACCCTGTTTGACTGAAGAAATTTACCAAAATTTGGTATTTCAACACGGCAATCTGCCAGATAAAGGATTTTGGAGCTGCAATTAATTCAAAATTTATATTTATTTTCTTAGTGTGGTTAACAAAACAGAGCTGCCAGGTTTATTTATATCAATAATTATTCAAGTTTATTGATTTGTTAATCAATTGCTAGTGTCAATGTATCTTCAAAACCCTGTTTGACTGAAGAAATTTACCAAAATTGGCATTTCAACACGGCAATCTGCCAGATAAATGAATTTTGGAGCTGGAATTAATAAAAAATTTTCATTTATTTTCTTAGTGTGATTAACAAAACAGAGCTGCAAGGCTTATTTATATCAATAATTATTCAAGTTTATTGATTTGTTAATCAATTGCTATTGTCAATATTTCTTCAAAACCAAGTTTGACTGAAGAAATTTACCAAAATTTGGCATTTCAACACGGCAATCTGCCAGATAAATGGATTTTGGAGCTGGAAATATTCATAATTCTTAAGAATTAATTCTAAATTTATATTTATTTTCTTAGTGTGGTTAACAAAACAGAGCTGTCAAGCTTATTTATATCAATAATTATTCAAGTTTATTGATTTGTTAATTAATTGCTAGTGTCAATGTTTCTTCAAAACCCTGTTTGACTGAAGAAATTTACCAAAATTTGGCATTTCAACAAGGCAATCTGACAGATAAATGGATTTTGGAGCTGGAATTAATTCAAAATTTATATTTATTTTCTTAGTGTGATTAACAAAACAGAGCTGCCAGGCTTATTTATATCAATAATTATTCAAGTTTATTGATTTGTTAATCAATTGCTATTGTCAATGTATCTTCAAAACCCTGTTTGACTGAAGAAATTTACCAAAATTTGGAATTTCAACACGGCAATCTGCCAGATAAAGGATTTCGGAGCTGGAATTAATTCAAAATTTATATTTATTTTCTTAGTGTGTGGTGAACAAAACAGAGCTGCCAGGTTTATTTATATCAATAATTATTCAAGTTTATAGATTTGTTAATCAATTGCTTGTGTCAATGTTTCTTCAAAACCCTGTTTGACTGAAGAAATTTACCAAAATTTGGCATTTCAACACGGCAATCTGACAGATAAATGGATTTTGGAGCTGGAATTAATTCAAAATTTATATTTATTTTCTTAGTGTGGTTAACAAAACAGAGCTGCAAGGCTTAGTTATATCAATAATTATTCAAGTTTATTGATTTGTTAATCAATTGCAAGTGTCAATGCATCTTCAAAACCCTGTTTGATTGAAAAAATTTACCAAAATTTGGCATTTCAACACGGCAATCTGCCAGATAAATGGATTTTGGAGCTGGAATTAATTCAAAATTTATATTTATTTTCTTAGTGTGGTTAACAAAACAGAGCTGCCAGGCTTATTTATATCAATAATTATTCAAGTTTATTGATTTGTTAATCAATTGCGATTGTCAATATTTCTTCAAAACCAAGTTTGACTGAAGAAATTTACCAAAATTTGGCATTTCAACACGGCAATCTGCCAGATAAATTGATTTTGGAGCTGGAAATATTCATAATTCTTAAGAATTAATTCTAAATTTATATTTATTTTCTTAGTGTGGTTAACAAAACAGAGCTGCCAAGCTTATTTATATCAATAATTATTCAAGTTTATTGATTTGTTAATCAATTGCTATTGTCAATATTTCTTCAAAACCAAGTTTGACTGAAGAAATTTACCAAAATTTGGCATTTCAACACGGCAATCTGCCAGATAAATGGATTTTGGAGCTGGAAATATTCATAATTCTTAAGAATTAATTCTAAATTTATATTTTATTTCTTAGTGTGGTTAACAAAACAGAGCTTCCAAGCTTATTTATATCAATAATTATTCAAGTTTATTGATTTGTTAATCAATTGATAGTGTCAATGTATCTTCAAAACCCTGTTTGATTGAAGAAATTTACCAAAATTTGGCATTTCAACACGGCAATCTGCCAGATAAATGGATTTTGGAGCTGGAATTAATTCAAAATTTATATTTATTTTCTTAGTGTGGTTAACAAAACAGAGCTGCCAGGCTTATTTATATCAATAATTATTCAAGTTTATTGATTTGTTAATCAATTGCTATTGTCAATATTTCTTCAAAACCAAGTTTGACTGAAGAAATTTACCAAAATTTGGAATTTCAACACGGCAATCTGCCAGATAAAGGATTTCGGAGCTGGAATTAATTCAAAATTTATATTTATTTTCTTAGTGTGTGGTTAACAAAACAGAGCTGCCAGGTTTATTTATATCAATAATTATTCAAGTTTATTGATTTGTTAATCAATTGCTTGTGTCAATGTTTCTTCAAAACCCTGTTTGACTGAAGAAATTTACCAAAATTTGGCATTTCAACACGGCAATCTGACAGATAAATGGATTTTGGAGCTGGAATTAATTCAAAATTTATATTTATTTTCTTAGTGTGGTTAACAAAACAGAGCTGCCAGGCTTAGTTATATCAATAATTATTCAAGTTTATTGATTTGTTAATCAATTGCAAGTGTCAATGCATCTTCAAAACCCTGTTTGATTGAAGAAATTTACCAAAATTTGGCATTTCAACACGGCAATCTGCCAGATAAATGGATTTTGGAGCTGGAATTAATTCAAAATTTATATTTATTTTCTTAGTGTGGTTAACAAAACAGAGCTGCCAGGCTTATTTATATCAATAATTATTCAAGTTTATTGATTTGTTAATCAATTGCGATTGTCAATATTTCTTCAAAACCAAGTTTGACTGAAGAAATTTACCAAAATTTGGCATTTCAACACGGCAATCTGCCAGATAAATTGATTTTGGAGCTGGAAATATTCATAATTCTTAAGAATTAATTCTAAATTTATATTTATTTTCTTAGTGTGGTTAACAAAACAGAGCTGCCAAGCTTATTTATATCAATAATTATTCAAGTTTATTGATTTGTTAATCAATTGCTATTGTCAATATTTCTTCAAAACCAAGTTTGACTGAAGAAATTTACCAAAATTTGGCATTTCAACACGGCAATCTGCCAGATAAATGGATTTTGGAGCTGGAAATATTCATAATTCTTAAGAATTAATTCTAAATTTATATTTTATTTCTTAGTGTGGTTAACAAAACAGAGCTTCCAAGCTTATTTATATCAATAATTATTCAAGTTTATTGATTTGTTAATCAATTGATAGTGTCAATGTATCTTCAAAACCCTGTTTGATTGAAGAAATTTACCAAAATTTGGCATTTCAACACGGCAATCTGCCAGATAAATGGATTTTGGAGCTGGAATTAATTCAAAATTTATATTTATTTTCTTAGTGTGGTTAACAAAACAGAGCTGCCAGGCTTATTTATATCAATAATTATTCAAGTTTATTGATTTGTTAATCAATTGCTATTGTCAATATTTCTTCAAAACCAAGTTTGACTGAAGAAATTTACCAAAATTTGGAATTTCAACACGGCAATCTGCCAGATAAAGGATTTCGGAGCTGGAATTAATTCAAAATTTATATTTATTTTCTTAGTGTGTGGTTAACAAAACAGAGCTGCCAGGTTTATTTATATCAATAATTATTCAAGTTTATTGATTTGTTAATCAATTGCTTGTGTCAATGTTTCTTCAAAACCCTGTTTGACTGAAGAAATTTACCAAAATTTGGCATTTCAACACGGCAATCTGACAGATAAATGGATTTTGGAGCTGGAATTAATTCAAAATTTATATTTATTTTCTTAGTGTGGTTAACAAAACAGAGCTGCCAGGCTTAGTTATATCAATAATTATTCAAGTTTATTGATTTGTTAATCAATTGCAAGTGTCAATGCATCTTCAAAACCCTGTTTGATTGAAGAAATTTACCAAAATTTGGCATTTCAACACGGCAATCTGCCAGATAAATGGATTTTGGAGCTGGAATTAATTCAAAATTTATATTTATTTTCTTAGTGTGGTTAACAAAACAGAGCTGCCAGGCTTATTTATATCAATAATTATTCAAGTTTATTGATTTGTTAATCAATTGCGATTGTCAATATTTCTTCAAAACCAAGTTTGACTGAAGAAATTTACCAAAATTTGGCATTTCAACACGGCAATCTGCCAGATAAATTGATTTTGGAGCTGGAAATATTCATAATTCTTAAGAATTAATTCTAAATTTATATTTATTTTCTTAGTGTGGTTAACAAAACAGAGCTGCCAAGCTTATTTATATCAATAATTATTCAAGTTTATTGATTTGTTAATCAATTGCTATTGTCAATATTTCTTCAAAACCAAGTTTGACTGAAGAAATTTACCAAAATTTGGCATTTCAACACGGCAATCTGCCAGATAAATGGATTTTGGAGCTGGAAAGATTCATAATTCTTAAGAATTAATTCTAAATTTATATTTTATTTCTTAGTGTGGTTAACAAAACAGAGCTTCCAAGCTTATTTATATCAATAATTATTCAAGTTTATTGATTTGTTAATCAATTGCTAGTGTCAATGTATCTTCAAAACCCTGTTTGATTGAAGAAATTTACCAAAATTTGGCATTTCAACACGGCAATCTGCCAGATAAATGGATTTTGGAGCTGGAATTAATTCAAAATTTATATTTATTTTCTTAGTGTGGTTAACAAAACAGAGCTGCCAGGCTTATTTATATCAATAATTATTCAAGTTTATTGATTTGTTAATCAATTGCTAGTGTCAATGTATCTTCAAAACCCTGTTTGACTGAAGAAATTTACCAAAATTTGGCATTTCAACACGGCAATCTGCCAGATAAATGAGAGAGGGGGATGTCCATCCGGTGATTGAGAATTTCATTCTCAATCACCGGAAGGACACAAAGAGCTTGGCTCCCGCCGTTCACCCGCGCCTCTCCCGCTCCTCCCCCACCCGCGCCCCCATCTCAATCACCAGAATTTCTAATCACCAGAATTTCTAATCACCAGATTCTCCCGTTCACGGGTTGCTTTCCCCCCCCAACCCCCATTCACTGGATACTTTATCTCTCGTTCACCAGCTCCTTTCCCCCATTGCTTTCACCCCTTCTAATCACCAGTTGCTTTCCCCCATCCCCATTCTCCAAAATTAGTTTTCCTCGCGCAGATATCTGGAGATTAGATTTTTTCCCCATTCGCTATAAATCGCAGCAGTTTGCCAGAATTAGTTTTATCTCTCCGAAATAATTAATGTACCCAAAATTGGACCGCCAGTTTATTATTCTTTTTAGGGGAATCTCTATGGGAGTTTAACATTACAATAAAGCTAAAAGGTCCAGTTTGGGGTACATTTGGTCCGAAATGGGGTGCATAGGGCCGAAAATGGTGACTTTGGTCGTTTTTGGGGTACATTTGGTCCATTTTGGTCCATTTTTGGGTACATCCCTGCTTTCCCCCATCCCCATTCTCCAAAATTAGTTTTCCTCGCGCAGATATCTGGAGATTAGATTTTTACCCGTTTGCTTATCGCTTTCGAACCCCTTAATTTCTAATCTCTAGGCAATAAAAACAAGTTATTTACATTTAATTTTTTATTTTAGAACTTTGTTTTACATGTTAGTAGGTACTATCAGATATTCCATTAGATGGTTATCTTGTACATTACACAATTAAAACAAATTAAAGTAGTTAAGTTTACAGGCATTTAAATGGGGTGAAACGATCTCCTGTAACTTAATTTAATTAAAAGTTCTAACTCACGTATTTGTAGTGTTTAGCAACAGTATCGTCTGACATCCGAGGGACAGTCACAAACGTCTTCTTCTGGTACAGGTGAGAAGCTTTTGTCAGAGACCGTAGTTGCTTTTGGCGTCGGGGGAATGTCCCATTCTAGCGAAAGGTACTTTTTTTCCGATGGTGAATTATCCCTAGCCGGACAGTTTGGAAAGAATCTAGCATGTTCAAGTTCTGGTACGTCTCCTGATTTCCATCCTTCTAATACGCCATGGCATTTGTAACATCGTACTTCATCGCCCTGCTGAATATAGTAGAATCCAGCCTTTGCTAGTTGCTCCTTAGTGACGTGCGGATTTTTCCAGTGACGAAACGTTTCAAGTCGATACACTTCAATGTCCATAGCTGATCTAGACCAAATACGTTCTATAGTTTCAAATGATACATTCTCTAAGCCTACATTTACCCCTAAGTCTACTAAACCTAATTTTATCAATATGGTTAAATTTCTACGCTAAAATTATCAATATAAATGCTTTTTTCAATATGCAAATTGTTTTAAATATGTCTAAAAATATAGTCTATTACCAAGAAAAAATAGTTACTTACTTTACGGGTAGAAATCCTTTGTCAAGCTGTAGAAAAGACTGAGCGATCCGTCAGCAGGTCTTTACTCGTCAATGCGCCGTAGAGAAATGACGCACGGAAGATTAATTTATTCCTATCTTGTTGAGAATAATTCATCACGTGATCTAAACTTCAAATAACCCTCAAATTCTATTGGCTGCCTCTCTCTGACAGTTTAAACTGCCTCTAATGATTGACGGCACATATTAACCCACTTGAGTATTTGGAAAAAACCCTTTGCTACTCGAAGGATAGTTTTGGAAATACCACGTTGATGATATCAAAATCGAGCTCTCACTTGAAAATGTTTACGGAAAACAATCCTCTTGGAAAATTGAGTTACGTAGAAGATTGCTAAAAAATGGCTAAGTGTTAAGTTTTTTACATTTTAAAGTATTTATTAAGAGTGAAAAATCCTATGACTACACTGACGGCATATCTTAAGTACCGGTGGAAAAAATCCAGTGCTCAAAGTTCAGTTATCTTATTAAACGTGCGCGTGCACAGAAAAATGAACGAGTCACGTGATAGTAACTTAATTTCTACGCTAATCTTACCCCTACTAGACCTAATTTCTGTCTAATAGATTTTCAATATATATATATAAAAGAATGCCTAAAAATTTCATTTTAAATATAATAAAATAGCCTAGCTGATTATTATTATTATAACTTACTTTTCAGCGTGACCTTCAATGACTATTCCCAATGCTAAGACTCTTTATTGAGATAACTAAGAATTGATTCCCATGACTACCCTGACGGCATATCTTAAGTACCAGTGGAAAAAAAAATCCATTGCTCAAAGTTCAGTTATCTTATTAATCGGGTGCGCGCGCACAGAAAATGAAAGTCACGTGAGAATCGGTACGTCACTGAAAATAGTGGAAGTGTCATCACTAGAGTTCTTTTATCAATATATTTAATTAAGGATTATTTCAAAGTTTAGATGGCGCCATGGTTCTCAAAGCAGTGATATTAAAAGATCTCAACGGGTGGAATTGGAGAAACGCTAAAAATATTATCGACATATTCATTCTCCCTGAGTATAAATAAATAAATAAATAAATAAATAAATACATTCTTGGCATAGTAGTAGGATTTTAAGAAAAAAATTAAATACGGAAAATCAATTATTTTATTTTAAAGGTTTTGTGATTTCTCACCAAACAATTTCAACATCTTCAATGTAGGCTATCACATCAGGGGCATCTCAAAAATCTTTTTCCTCTGATCTCCTAGTTTCTGCCTCTGTCTTTAGTATTTATAAATATTTTCCTATCCATAAACCATTTCCTAACTGGTGGACATTGATAACACTAAAAGTTTACTTATAATAATATGCTGAAATACATTTTCCAATACGCAAAAAATTAAAGCTAGACCTAAAAACCTGTAAAGTGTAAATAGTTAAGACTAAATTTCTAAGCCTAGCCCATGAAAGTACATTTTCCGTAAATCATATCCTAACATGAATGCATTTGTTTTTTTTAAAAAATATGCTAATTAATTTCGTAAACAAGCATAAATTTTAGTTCGCCCTTCCTCCAAAATATCTAATAGAGCTAGTACATTCTCGATAAATATACATGTTCTTGGGGAATAAGAGACGTTTTTTATCAAAGTAAGCCAAGTTTAAAGCTTATTGTCATTGGTTCCATAACAAAAACCACATTCGGATCAAAATAAATTTATTTATTTTATTTTTATACAGATTTTTTTTCATTTTTTTTGCCTTAATTTCAATTTTGGGAGTCGGTACCCGTTTCACCGAAGATGAAGATGCTTCGTTTTATTCAGCGTTGGGTAAATCGCCGTGTAAAAAAAACATCTAGCATTGCATTAACTTTTTCCTCGTCCTCGTCCTCGTCCCCTACAATACGTCTCTCGATCTATAAAGTAAAGAAATCAAAATAATAAGCTAAACGATAATCCATACCTTCTATTCACTAGTTCAATTTATCACTGTCTCATATATCCACTATCGTACATACATACATACATACACTAACTTACTAACGCTTTAGTCTCCGCAAGTTTTTATGTTGTATAATCAAAGTTTTGAATCGAATAATAATAATAATAATAATAATTAGATCAAAACAAATTTCAAGCTTACGTTAATGTATTCCCTTGAGTGAGGGCCCAATCTTTGAAAAATCTAGATGGACGTCGATGTAACCTTCGTCCTCTTGCAGGTTCAATTCACGTAAATACCAGTTTTTATATTTTCTTAACATTATTTCTAACGTTCTAAACGAAAATTGTTTTTCGTTTGGCATATCAGGCTTAAAAGAAAACCTAAGAACTGCTTTAGTTACACGCATATCCACGTTATTTTCCATAGCTAATATTTAGCCCTTAAACTTGCTCGTAATTACGAAGAATGTAAAAATGTAGAATGCTCGCTCCTATATTTATGCCAAATCAGAAATCACTTGAAATAATAACTTCATTTGGTACTTAAAAACGGTGAGAGGTAGGAGGAGGGGTTTGGTAATTTATAAATTTTTATAATCAAATGTACCATATCAAAAGTATATAAATAAATAATACAAGAAGTGCACTAATTATTATTTTCGCTCGCCAGGTAATTTCGTTTGATTTCCGTTTCGCACGGACGCAGATAACATGGTAACGCGACTACAGCGAACCGATAAAGCTAATTAATAAAATATTGTCAACCATTTGATATTAGAAATGTTAAAATAAAACTTTTACAGATAAATCTAATTTATAAAATATTGCCAATTGAGGGTTTGCAAGTTAGTTTGATTATAGGTTTTGAGTGTTAGAATAGAAATAACGCTAAATACAGGGTTAAATTCAATTCAAAATAAAAGACCATGACAATAAAAAATAACCCTTAAAATATAAATCGCGAAGAAAATGAAGTAACGCGACTTTTAAAATTAGTATAAAATGTTTAATCCCTCTGAAAACGGGAAAATTCATATAGGACAAAACCCAAATACATGTTTACTGAGCTTAGCACTCTACTTTTTCAATCCTCTATTCTCAATGGTGGCCTCTATTTCTACCATCGTCTGCTTCGTAAACTTTATGGATGCATTGGAAGGGCTCAAATTAAGCTAAGTGGGTACACTTCTTGTTTAATTTATATACTTCTAACCATATTAAAGTATCAATTTTAATAAAAGGAATTCAACTTAAGTGTTGTTTTGCTATCTGAAATTCGAAAACAAAGAAGGTAGTACAGGGGTACTTAAGTTGATTTTAATATATTTTTTAGAAATAACTTAAGTATACAGCGAAATAATCATTAGTAGTATCTAATTTTTTAAGTGCCCACATACTTCTCATCTCGTATAAAAGAGGGTCATTTTTGTACTATAAAACCATTCCATTCCTGAAATCCGCTACAGGAAAAAAGTTGATTAAGCTAAGCAATTTACGAGCGACGTCCTAGCGTACTTGTAATTAAGAAAGTAAGTACTTAGTTTTACGATTTTGCTTAAAAGTATGATTTTAAATCGATAAAGTGAAGCACGTAAAGTGTCCCTGACCAAAATTGTTTCACAAACATCTGTACCGTTTAATAAGATACGAGTATGATAACGATTTCTAGAGCCCTATGTTCGATAATGATTCATTAGGAAAATTTGAATATAGTTTAAATTTTTAATTACTTATTTTTTGGTTTGACTACCAATTTGGAGGACTACTGTTTTGATTTTGATATAACTAAATTTGATTGGTTTTCGAAAAGTTTTCTCTTCTACCCCCGCCCCCCCAGTTTATAATTATGATGTCAGTTGTAAATTGTTTTTTTCGAGTATAAAAAGGGTAAACAGAAAAATTGAGAGATAGTATTAAGAAAACAGCCAATTCGAATTGTTTCGGAATCGGCTCGAGGGACTAAGTACGTAGATATACGTCAATTGTAAATTCTAAACTTTGTATATATATTATATTCAATCATTCATTCTTACTAATTTTATAGTAATGGATCCTATTTCCATAACTTTGGCTTCGGGAAATGAGTACGTCGGTACGACAACCGAATCTATGATTTGCTTTCACTGCGGCGAATGTACGGAAGAATTGGCAGTAAGAGGCTGAGGACTCTTCTTTTGCTGGGGTCGAGAGTGCGCGCATTATCAAATGGGAGTAATTTTTCGACATGGTAATGTCTATACCAAACACATCCCAGGGCATCTTATAAAGGAGTTCCCGCCCCATATCCGCTGTACGTACTGTGGAAGAAGAGGGTCGAAGAGAAGCCGTCGACGGGAGGAGTGCTCAGCGTTCGATTTCATGGGATGCTGTCATTACCCTAAGCCTCCCAGAGACCGAACTGTAGTTCGTTCGTATTACAATAAGATTTCTTTAAGAGAGAGAGAGAGAAAAGAATTGCTTAAATTAGGAAGTAATAATGAATCTATTGAATCCAATGTAAAGAAAATGCATCAAGATATTAACTTGGAAAATCCAAAAGATGATTCACCAGTAAGCAGTATTCAGTTAATTAAAAATCATAAACAAAAACCGACTGATTACGGTGCATCAAGATATAATATTTGTATATCTTCGAAAAAAGGTGAATCATTAAACATCAACAATGCGGTAATTTACTTATAATATATTTTATATGAAAATAATTAAAGGTTTTATAAATGATTAATTTATATTATAGATTATAGGTGGATCTAATAGCAAAATAGTATACGTCCAGGTAAAGTATTGTTTTATTTAGAAGTTTAAATATTAAGTTAATGGTTTATTTTAGAATAACTATATGTTAAATGATTTATTTTAGAATAGCGTTGATACATATGGTTGTAGGACAACATTAGAAAGTAGGTATATTGATTTAAAAAAACTATCAATTAATTAAACATTTTAATAATATTTTTACATAGCTTCGATAGTATCCAGAGATTGTACGATTGTTATTACAAAATGAAACTAATTTATTTTATAATAAATATAGGTAGTAAAATGCTGCAAAAACCTCTGACTCTACGTTCAATACGTTAAAATAGATTACAATACGTAAATATAGGTGAAAAAATACTAGAAAAACACGCATACTATTATTTTTTTTAATTTTTGGAAATACACAACATCCACCAGTTACTTCGCAATGACGAACTGGCTGCTCTCTTTGTCCCTTTTATTTACAAACTAAATTCATATTTTCTTCAAACTTTCAATTCGTTATAATTTGAATTTAAATGAAAACATCATGGATTATAGGTGCGTAATCTACTATTAGACCGAACGGATTAAAAAAAAATACTTAAAGTTCCCCGGGCATCTTATAAAGGAGTTCCAGCCCCCATCTCCGTTGTACGTACTGTGGAAGAAGAGGGTCGAAGAGAAGCCGTCGACGGGAGTAGTGCTCAGCGTTCGATTTCATGGGATGCTGTCATTACCCTAAGCCTCCCGTGGATTCCGTCTCTCAAACGACTATTCTAAGCCTTTGGAAAACCTCTTTTTAGAAAAATTCTGTGGGAATTCCCCCTTTGAAATATATTCTCTAATGAATTATTGTTTGAACGATATAAAACATTTACAATTACTGTTGGGAGACATACTGTAATTTTCTAAACAATAAACAAAAATACGAACCATTTTCATGTTTTATTATTATTAGGAATATGGATGAAAAAAAAAACACACATTAAATATTTATTTCAAATATCTGTAGAACCGAAACCTCTCGAACCTCTTTCTGTATCTTCTTCAATTTGCTAATACAAACCAAAACAGGAAAATTGAAATAATAATAATAATTTTGGAGGGTGGAACATATCAATTTAACTCACAAGGCATTCCATAGGAACTGGCATCGAAATACATTCGCAGATAAGTTGAGCTATTCGATCGCCTCTGAAGAATTTAAATGCGTTTTTCCCGTGATTAATCAAGTCAACCCCTATTGTACCAGTGTAATCTTTATCTATCACACCTGCTAAAACATCAATACCATGTTTTACGGAAAGACCCGAACGAGGGGCTAGAAATAAATAAAAATAAAACATGGTATTCGTTAAATAAATAAATATATATATATAATATTACCAATACGGCCGTAGCAGAAATCAGGTATAACTACACTTAAATCAGTATTTATTAGCTCTCTTGCCATGGGGGCTACAACATAGTTATATGCACTACATAAATCAAGACCTGCAGAGCCAGGTGTTTCTCGAGTAGGCGCGCATGCATATTTCGTTAATCTTACGAATTTCAGAATTTGCTGAGGAATTTCCATTATGGATAAATATTAAAGACAAATATTAAAAAAATATTATAACGAGTAAAGAAGTTTCAAACACAAATGACAAGTTTTACGAAAAAATTCCTTTTATAGCGTTTAACTCGATTTAAAATTCTTTAGATACGCTACTTAAGATAATCTATGAAGTATTCTTGTAAACAGATCTTGTTATAGTGAAGATTAGTTGATTAAGCTAAGCAATTTATGAGCGACGCCCTAGCGTACTTGTAATTAAGAAAGTAAGTACTTAGTTTTACGATTTTGCTTAAAACTATGATTTTAAATCGATAAAGTGAAACACGTAAAGTGTCCCTGACCAAAATTGTTTCGCAAACATCTGTACCGTTTAATAAGATACGAGTATGATAACGATTTCTAGAGCCCTATGTTCGATAATGATTCATTAGGAAAATTTGAATATAGTTTAAATTTTTAATTACTTATTTTTTGGTTTGACTACCAATTTGGAGGACTACTGTTTTGATTTTGATATAACTAAATTTGATTGGTTTTCGAAAAGTTATTGAAGTTTAGTAAATTATATCCTTCGCATACTTAAATTATGCCTTTCCACAATCAATGTAATTTAAATAAAGTTATTGAAAGATTGAAGCATTTTTTTTTGTATACTTAGATGGAATCATATATTACCTACTTTATCAAGTCAAAGTTTAGTAAATTATACCCAGGATATAAGTTATCATGTTGACTTATAACCCTAACTTAATAATTTAAGCAATTCTTTTCTCTCTCTCTCTCTCTCTTAAAGAAATCTTATTGTAATAAGCTTAAAAATTTAGGAATAAACTTATATTATAGGATGAAGAAAAGTCAATAGACATTTATTTGTAAATTATTCGCAATTTTATTTATTTATTTATCTATTTATAAAACGAACTACAGTTCGGTCTCTGGGAGGCTTAGGGTAATGACAGCATCCCATGAAATCGAACGCTGAGCACTCCTCCCGTCGACGGCTTCTCTTCGACCCTCTTCTTCCACAGTACGTACAGCGGAGATGGGGCGGGAACTCCTTTATAAGATGCCCTGGGATGTGTTTGGTATAGACATTACCATGTCGAAAAATTACTCCCATTTGATAATGCGCGCACTCTCGACCCCAGCAAAAGAAGAGTCCTCCGCCTCTTACTGCCAATTCTTCCGTACATTCGCCGCAGTGAAAGCAAATCATAGATTCGGTTGTCGTACCGACGTACTCATTTCCCGAGGCCAAAGTTATGGAAATAGGATCCATTACTATAAAATTAGTAAGAATGAATGATTGAATATAATATATATACAAAGTTTAGAATTTACAATTGACGTATATCTACGTACTTAGTCCCTCGAGCCGATTCCGAAACAATTCGAATTGGCTGTTTTCTTAATACTATCTCTCAATTTTTCTGTTTACCCTTTTTATACTCGAAAAAAACAATTTACAACTGACATCATAATTATAAACTGGGGGGCGGGGGTAGAAGAGAAAACTTTTCGAAAACCAATCAAATTTAGTTATATCAAAATCAAAACAGTAGTCCTCCAAATTGGTAGTCAAACCAAAAAATAAGTAATTAAAAATTTAAACTATATTCAAATTTTCCTAATGAATCATTATCGAACATAGGGCTCTAGAAATCGTTATCATACTCGTATCTTATTAAACGGTACAGATGTTTGTGAAACAATTTTGGTCAGGGACACTTTACGTGTTTCACTTTATCGATTTAAAATCATAGTTTTAAGCAAAATCGTAAAACTAAGTACTTACTTTCTTAATAACAAGTACGCTAGGACGTCGCTCGTAAATTGCTTAGCTTAATCAACTTTTTTCCTGTAGCGGATTTCAGGAATGGAATGGTTTTATAGTACAAAAATGACCCTCTTTTATACGAGATGAGAAGTATGTGGGCACTTAAAAAATTAGATACTACTAATGATTATTTCGCTGTATACTTAAGTTATTTCTAAAAAAAATATTAAAATCAACTTAAGTACCCCTGTACTACCTTCTTTGTTTTCGAATTTCAGATAGCAAAACAACACTTAAGTTGAATTCCTTTTATTAAAATTGATACTTTAATATGGTTAGAAGTATATAAATTAAACAAGAAGTGTACCCACTTAGCTTAATTTGAGCCCTTCCAATGCATCCATAAAGTTTACGAAGCAGACGATGGTAAAAATAGAGGCCATCATTGAGAATAGAGGATTGAAAAAGTAGAGTGCTAAGCTCAGTAAACATGTATTTGGGTTTTGTCCTATATGAATTTTCACGTTTTCAGAGGGATTAAACATTTTATACTAATTTTAAAAGTCGCGTTACTTCATTTTCTTCGCGATTTATATTTTAAAGGTTATTTTTTATTGTCATGGTCTTTTATTTTGAATTGAATTTAACCCTGTATTTAGCGTTATTTCTATTCTAACACTCAAAACCTATAATCAAACTAACTTGCAAACCCTCAATTGGCAATATTTTATAAATTAGATTTATCTGTAAAAGTTTTATTTTAACATTTCTAATATCAAATGGTTGACAATATTTTATTAATTAGCTTTATCGGTTCGCTGTAGTCGCGTTACCATGTTATCTGCGTCCGTGCGAAACGGAAATCAAACGAAATTACCTGGCGAGCGAAAATAATAATTAGTGCACTTCTTGTATTATTTATTTATATACTTTTGATATGGTACATTTGATTATAAAAATTTATAAATTACCAAACCCCTCCTCCCACCTCTCACCGTTTTTAAGTACCAAATGAAGTTATTATTTCAAGTGATTTCTGATTTGGCATAAATATAGGAGCGAGCATTCTACATTTTTACATTCTTCGTAATTACGAGCAAGTTTAAGGGCTAAATATTAGCTATGGAAAATAACGTGGATATGCGTGTAACTAAAGCAGTTCTTAGGTTTTCTTTTAAGCCTGATATGCCAAACGAAAAACAATTTTCGTTTAGAACGTTAGAAATAATGTTAAGAAAATATAAAAACTGGTATTTACGTGAATTGAACCTGCAAGAGGACGAAGGTTACATCGACGTCCATCTAGCTACCCATGTCGTCATTGAGAAGATTTTTCAAAGATTGGGCCCTCACTCAAGGGAATACATTAACGTAAGCTTGAAATTTGTTTTGATCTAATTATTATTATTATTATTATTATTCGATTCAAAACTTTGATTATACAACATAAAAACTTGCGGAGACTAAAGCGTTAGTAAGTTAGTGTATGTATGTATGTATGTACGATAGTGGATATATGAGACAGTGATAAATTGAACTAGTGAATAGAAGGTATGGATTATCGTTTAGCTTATTATTTTGATTTCTTTACTTTATAGATCGAGAGACGTATTGTAGGGGACGAGGACGAGGACGAGGAAAAAGTTAATGCAATGCTAGATGTTTTTTTTACACGGCGATTTACCCAACGCTGAATAAAACGAAGCATCTTCATCTTCGGTGAAACGGGTACCGACTCCCAAAATTGAAATTAAGGCAAAAAAAATGAAAAAAAATCTGTATAAAAATAAAATAAATAAATTTATTTTGATCCGAATGTGGTTTTTGTTATGGAACCAATGACAATAAGCTTTAAACTTGGCTTACTTTGATAAAAAACGTCTCTTATTCCCCAAGAACATGTATATTTATCGAGAATGTACTAGCTCTATTAGATATTTTGGAGGAAGGGCGAACTAAAATTTATGCTTGTTTACGAAATTAATTAGCATATTTTTTAAAAAAAACAAATGCATTCATGTTAGGATATGATTTACGGAAAATGTACTTTCATGGGCTAGGCTTAGAAATTTAGTCTTAACTATTTACACTTTACAGGTTTTTAGGTCTAGCTTTAATTTTTTGCGTATTGGAAAATGTATTTCAGCATATTATTATAAGTAAACTTTTAGTGTTATCAATGTCCACCAGTTAGGAAATGGTTTATGGATAGGAAAATATTTATAAATACTAAAGACAGAGGCAGAAACTAGGAGATCAGAGGAAAAAGATTTTTGAGATGCCCCTGATGTGATAGCCTACATTGAAGATGTTGAAATTGTTTGGTGAGAAATCACAAAACCTTTAAAATAAAATAATTGATTTTCCGTATTTAATTTTTTTCTTAAAATCCTACTACTATGCCAAGAATGTATTTATTTATTTATTTATTTATTTATTTATACTCAGGGAGAATGAATATGTCGATAATATTTTTAGCGTTTCTCCAATTCCACCCGTTGAGATCTTTTAATATCACTGCTTTGAGAACCATGGCGCCATCTAAACTTTGAAATAATCCTTAATTAAATATATTGATAAAAGAACTCTAGTGATGACACTTCCACTATTTTCAGTGACGTACCGATTCTCACGTGACTTTCATTTTCTGTGCGCGCGCACCCGATTAATAAGATAACTGAACTTTGAGCAATGGATTTTTTTTTCCACTGGTACTTAAGATATGCCGTCAGGGTAGTCATGGGAATCAATTCTTAGTTATCTCAATAAAGAGTCTTAGCATTGGGAATAGTCATTGAAGGTCACGCTGAAAAGTAAGTTATAATAATAATAATCAGCTAGGCTATTTTATTATATTTAAAATGAAATTTTTAGGCATTCTTTTATATATATATATTGAAAATCTATTAGACAGAAATTAGGTCTAGTAGGGGTAAGATTAGCGTAGAAATTAAGTTACTATCACGTGACTCGTTCATTTTTCTGTGCACGCGCACGTTTAATAAGATAACTGAACTTTGAGCACTGGATTTTTTCCACCGGTACTTAAGATATGCCGTCAGTGTAGTCATAGGATTTTTCACTCTTAATAAATACTTTAAAATGTAAAAAACTTAACACTTAGCCATTTTTTAGCAATCTTCTACGTAACTCAATTTTCCAAGAGGATTGTTTTCCGTAAACATTTTCAAGTGAGAGCTCGATTTTGATATCATCAACGTGGTATTTCCAAAACTATCCTTCGAGTAGCAAAGGGTTTTTTCCAAATACTCAAGTGGGTTAATATGTGCCGTCAATCATTAGAGGCAGTTTAAACTGTCAGAGAGAGACAGCCAATAGAATTTGAGGGTTATTTGAAGTTTAGATCACGTGATGAATTATTCTCAACAAGATAGGAATAAATTAATCTTCCGTGCGTCATTTCTCTACGGCGCATTGACGAGTAAAGACCTGCTGACGGATCGCTCAGTCTTTTCTACAGCTTGACAAAGGATTTCTACCCGTAAAGTAAGTAACTATTTTTTCTTGGTAATAGACTATATTTTTAGACATATTTAAAACAATTTGCATATTGAAAAAAGCATTTATATTGATAATTTTAGCGTAGAAATTTAACCATATTGATAAAATTAGGTTTAGTAGACTTAGGGGTAAATGTAGGCTTAGAGAATGTATCATTTGAAACTATAGAACGTATTTGGTCTAGATCAGCTATGGACATTGAAGTGTATCGACTTGAAACGTTTCGTCACTGGAAAAATCCGCACGTCACTAAGGAGCAACTAGCAAAGGCTGGATTCTACTATATTCAGCAGGGCGATGAAGTACGATGTTACAAATGCCATGGCGTATTAGAAGGATGGAAATCAGGAGACGTACCAGAACTTGAACATGCTAGATTCTTTCCAAACTGTCCGGCTAGGGATAATTCACCATCGGAAAAAAAGTACCTTTCGCTAGAATGGGACATTCCCCCGACGCCAAAAGCAACTACGGTCTCTGACAAAAGCTTCTCACCTGTACCAGAAGAAGACGTTTGTGACTGTCCCTCGGATGTCAGACGATACTGTTGCTAAACACTACAAATACGTGAGTTAGAACTTTTAATTAAATTAAGTTACAGGAGATCGTTTCACCCCATTTAAATGCCTGTAAACTTAACTACTTTAATTTGTTTTAATTGTGTAATGTACAAGATAACCATCTAATGGAATATCTGATAGTACCTACTAACATGTAAAACAAAGTTCTAAAATAAAAAATTAAATGTAAATAACTTGTTTTTATTGCCTAGAGATTAGAAATTAAGGGGTTCGAAAGCGATAAGCAAACGGGTAAAAATCTAATCTCCAGATATCTGCGCGAGGAAAACTAATTTTGGAGAATGGGGATGGGGGAAAGCAGGGATGTACCCAAAAATGGACCAAAATGGACCAAATGTACCCCAAAAACGACCAAAGTCACCATTTTCGGCCCTATGCACCCCATTTCGGACCAAATGTACCCCAAACTGGACCTTTTAGCTTTATTGTAATGTTAAACTCCCATAGAGATTCCCCTAAAAAGAATAATAAACTGGCGGTCCAATTTTGGGTACATTAATTATTTCGGAGAGATAAAACTAATTCTGGCAAACTGCTGCGATTTATAGCGAATGGGGAAAAAATCTAATCTCCAGATATCTGCGCGAGGAAAACTAATTTTGGAGAATGGGGATGGGGGAAAGCAACTGGTGATTAGAAGGGGTGAAAGCAATGGGGGAAAGGAGCTGGTGAACGAGAGATAAAGTATCCAGTGAATGGGGGTTGGGGGGGAAAGCAACCCATGAACGGGAGAATCTGGTGATTAGAAATTCTGGTGATTAGAAATTCTGGTGATTGAGATGGGGGCGCGGGTGGGGGAGGAGCGGGAGAGGCGCGGGTGAACGGCGGGAGCCAAGCTCTTTGTGTCCTTCCGGTGATTGAGAATGAAATTCTCAATCACCGGATGGACATCCCCCTCTCTCATTTATCTGGCAGATTGCCGTGTTGAAATGCCAAATTTTGGTAAATTTCTTCAGTCAAACAGGGTTTTGAAGATACATTGACACTAGCAATTGATTAACAAATCAATAAACTTGAATAATTATTGATATAAATAAGCCTGGCAGCTCTGTTTTGTTAACCACACTAAGAAAATAAATATAAATTTTGAATTAATTCCAGCTCCAAAATCCATTTATCTGGCAGATTGCCGTGTTGAAATGCCAAATTTTGGTAAATTTCTTCAATCAAACAGGGTTTTGAAGATACATTGACACTAGCAATTGATTAACAAATCAATAAACTTGAATAATTATTGATATAAATAAGCTTGGAAGCTCTGTTTTGTTAACCACACTAAGAAATAAAATATAAATTTAGAATTAATTCTTAAGAATTATGAATATTTCCAGCTCCAAAATCCATTTATCTGGCAGATTGCCGTGTTGAAATGCCAAATTTTGGTAAATTTCTTCAGTCAAACTTGGTTTTGAAGAAATATTGACAATAGCAATTGATTAACAAATCAATAAACTTGAATAATTATTGATATAAATAAGCTTGGCAGCTCTGTTTTGTTAACCACACTAAGAAAATAAATATAAATTTAGAATTAATTCTTAAGAATTATGAATATTTCCAGCTCCAAAATCAATTTATCTGGCAGATTGCCGTGTTGAAATGCCAAATTTTGGTAAATTTCTTCAGTCAAACTTGGTTTTGAAGAAATATTGACAATCGCAATTGATTAACAAATCAATAAACTTGAATAATTATTGATATAAATAAGCCTGGCAGCTCTGTTTTGTTAACCACACTAAGAAAATAAATATAAATTTTGAATTAATTCCAGCTCCAAAATCCATTTATCTGGCAGATTGCCGTGTTGAAATGCCAAATTTTGGTAAATTTCTTCAATCAAACAGGGTTTTGAAGATGCATTGACACTTGCAATTGATTAACAAATCAATAAACTTGAATAATTATTGATATAACTAAGCCTGGCAGCTCTGTTTTGTTAACCACACTAAGAAAATAAATATAAATTTTGAATTAATTCCAGCTCCAAAATCCATTTATCTGTCAGATTGCCGTGTTGAAATGCCAAATTTTGGTAAATTTCTTCAGTCAAACAGGGTTTTGAAGAAACATTGACACAAGCAATTGATTAACAAATCAATAAACTTGAATAATTATTGATATAAATAAACCTGGCAGCTCTGTTTTGTTAACCACACACTAAGAAAATAAATATAAATTTTGAATTAATTCCAGCTCCGAAATCCTTTATCTGGCAGATTGCCGTGTTGAAATTCCAAATTTTGGTAAATTTCTTCAGTCAAACTTGGTTTTGAAGAAATATTGACAATAGCAATTGATTAACAAATCAATAAACTTGAATAATTATTGATATAAATAAGCCTTGCAGCTCTGTTTTGTTAATCACACTAAGAAAATAAATGAAAATTTTTTATTAATTCCAGCTCCAAAATTCATTTATCTGGCAGATTGCCGTGTTGAAATGCCAATTTTGGTAAATTTCTTCAGTCAAACAGGGTTTTGAAGATACATTGACACTAGCAATTGATTAACAAATCAATAAACTTGAATAATTATTGATATAAATAAACCTGGCAGCTCTGTTTTGTTAACCACACTAAGAAAATAAATATAAATTTTGAATTAATTGCAGCTCCAAAATCCTTTATCTGGCAGATTGCCGTGTTGAAATTCCAAATTTTGGTAAATTTCTTCAGTCAAACAGGGTTTTGAAGATACATTGACACTAGCAATTGATTAACAAATCAATAAACTTGAATAATTATTGATATAAATAAGCCTGGCAGCTCTGTTTTGTTAATCACACTAAGAAAATAAATATAAATTTTGAATTAATTCCAGCTCCAAAATCCATTTATCTGTCAGATTGCCTTGTTGAAATGCCAAATTTTGGTAAATTTCTTCAGTCAAACAGGGTTTTGAAGAAACATTGACACTAGCAATTAATTAACAAATCAATAAACTTGAATAATTATTGATATAAATAAGCTTGGAAGCTCTGTTTTGTTAACCACACTAAGAAAATAAATATAAATTTAGAATTAATTCTTAAGAATTTTGAATTAATTCCAGCTCCAAAATCCATTTATCTGGCAGATTGCCGTGTTGAAATGCCAAATTTTGGTAAATTTCTTCAGTCAAACAGGGTTTTAAAGATACATTGACACTAGCAATTGATTAACAAATCAATAAACTTGAATAATTATTGATATAAATAAGCCTGGCAGCTCTGTTTTGTTAACCACACTAAGAAAATAAATATAAATTTTGAATTAATTCCAGCTCCAAAATCCATTTATCTGTCAGATTGCCTTGTTGAAATGCCAAATTTTGGTAAATTTCTTCAGTCAAACAGGGTTTTGAAGAAACATTGACACTAGCAATTAATTAACAAATCAATAAATTTGAATAATTATTGATATAAATAAGCTTGACAGCTCTGTTTTGTTAACCACACTAAGAAAATAAATATAAATTTAGAATTAATTCTTAAGAATTATGAATATTTCCAGCTCCAAAATCCATTTATCTGGCAGATTGCCGTGTTGAAATGCCAAATTTTGGTAAATTTCTTCAGTCAAACTTGGTTTTGAAGAAATATTGACAATAGCAATTGATTAACAAATCAATAAACTTGAATAATTATTGATATAAATAAGCCTTGCAGCTCTGTTTTGTTAATCACACTAAGAAAATAAATGAAAATTTTGTATTAATTCCAGCTCCAAAATTCATTTATCTGGCAGATTGCCGTGTTGAAATGCCAAATTTTGGTAAATTTCTTCAGTCAAACAGGGTTTTGAAGATACATTGACACTAGCAATTGATTAACAAATCAATAAACTTGAATAATTATTGATATAAATAAGCCTGGCAGCTCTGTTTTGTTAACCACACTAAGAAAATAAATATAAATTTTGAATTAATTCTTAAGAATTATGAATATTTCCAGCTCCAAAATCCATTTATCTGGCAGATTGCCGTGTTGAAATGCCAAATTTTGGTAAATTTCTTCAGTCAAACTTGGTTTTGAAGAAATATTGACAATAGCAATTAATTAACAAATCAATAAACTTGAATAATTATTGAAATAAATAAGCCTGGCAGCTCTGTTTTGTTAACCACACTAAGAAAATAAATATAAATTTTGAATTAATTCCAGCTCCAAAATCCATTTATCTGGCAGATTGCCGTGTTGAAATGCCAAATTTTGGTAAATTTCTTCAGTCAAACAGGGTTTTGAAAATACATTGACACTAGCAAATGATTAACAAATCAATAAACTTGAATACTTATTGATATAAATAAGCCTGGCAGCTCTGTTTTGTTAACCACACTAAGCAAATAAATATAAATTTTGAATTAATTCCAGCTCCAAAATCCTTTATCTGGCAGATTGCCGTGTTGAAATACCAAATTTTGGTAAATTTCTTCAGTCAAACAGGGTTTTGAAGATACATTGACACTAGCAATTGATTAACAAATCAATAAACTTGAATAATTATTGATATAAATAAGCCTGGCAGCTCTGTTTTGTTAATCACACTAAGAAAATAAATATAAATTTTGAATTAATTCCAGCTCCAAAATCCATTTATCTGTCAGATTGCCTTGTTGAAATGCCAAATTTTGGTAAATTTCTTCAGTCAAACAGGGTTTTGAAGAAACATTGACACTAGCAATTAATTAACAAATCAATAAACTTGAATAATTATTGATATAAATAAGCTTGGAAGCTCTGTTTTGTTAACCACACTAAGAAAATAAATATAAATTTAGAATTAATTCTTAAGAATTTTGAATTAATTCCAGCTCCAAAATCCATTTATCTGGCAGATTGCCGTGTTGAAATGCCAAATTTTGGTAAATTTCTTCAGTCAAACAGGGTTTTAAAGATACATTGACACTAGCAATTGATTAACAAATCAATAAACTTGAATAATTATTGATATAAATAAGCCTGGCAGCTCTGTTTTGTTAACCACACTAAGAAAATAAATATAAATTTTGAATTAATTCCAGCTCCAAAATCCATTTATCTGTCAGATTGCCTTGTTGAAATGCCAAATTTTGGTAAATTTCTTCAGTCAAACAGGGTTTTGAAGAAACATTGACACTAGCAATTAATTAACAAATCAATAAATTTGAATAATTATTGATATAAATAAGCTTGACAGCTCTGTTTTGTTAACCACACTAAGAAAATAAATATAAATTTAGAATTAATTCTTAAGAATTATGAATATTTCCAGCTCCAAAATCCATTTATCTGGCAGATTGCCGTGTTGAAATGCCAAATTTTGGTAAATTTCTTCAGTCAAACTTGGTTTTGAAGAAATATTGACAATAGCAATTGATTAACAAATCAATAAACTTGAATAATTATTGATATAAATAAGCCTTGCAGCTCTGTTTTGTTAATCACACTAAGAAAATAAATGAAAATTTTGTATTAATTCCAGCTCCAAAATTCATTTATCTGGCAGATTGCCGTGTTGAAATGCCAAATTTTGGTAAATTTCTTCAGTCAAACAGGGTTTTGAAGATACATTGACACTAGCAATTGATTAACAAATCAATAAACTTGAATAATTATTGAAATAAATAAGCCTGGCAGCTCTGTTTTGTTAACCACACTAAGAAAATAAATATAAATTTTGAATTAATTCCAGCTCCAAAATCCATTTATCTGGCAGATTGCCGTGTTGAAATGCCAAATTTTGGTAAATTTCTTCAGTCAAACAGGGTTTTGAAAATACATTGACACTAGCAAATGATTAACAAATCAATAAACTTGAATACTTATTGATATAAATAAGCCTGGCAGCTCTGTTTTGTTAACCACACTAAGCAAATAAATATAAATTTTGAATTAATTCCAGCTCCAAAATCCATTTATCTGTCAGATTGCCTTGTTGAAATGCCAAATTTTGGTAAATTTCTTCAGTCAAACAGGGTTTTGAAGAAACATTGACACAAGCAATTGATTAACAAATCAATAAACTTGAATAATTATTGATATAAATAAACCTGGCAGCTCTGTTTTGTTAACCACACACTAAGATAATAAATATAAATTTTGAATTAATTCCAGCTCCGAAATCCTTTATCTGGCAGATTGCCGTGTTGAAATTCCAAATTTTGGTAAATTTCTTCAGTCAAACAGGGTTTTGAAGATACATTGACAATAGCAATTGATTAACAAATCAATAAACTTGAATAATTATTGATATAAATAAGCCTGGCAGCTCTGTTTTGTTAATCACACTAAGAAAATAAATATAAATTTTGAATTAATTCCAGCTCCAAAATCCATTTATCTGTCAGATTGCCGTGTTGAAATGCCAAATTTTGGTAAATTTCTTCAGTCAAACAGGGTTTTGAAGAAACATTGACACAAGCAATTGATTAACAAATCAATAAACTTGAATAATTATTGATATAAATAAACCTGGCAGCTCTGTTTTGTTAACCACACACTAAGATAATAAATATAAATTTTGAATTAATTCCAGCTCCAAAATCCATTTATCTGTCAGATTGCCTTGTTGAAATGCCAAATTTTGGTAAATTTCTTCAGTCAAACAGGGTTTTGAAGAAACATTGACACTAGCAATTAATTAACAAATCAATAAACTTGAATAATTATTGATATAAATAAGCTTGACAGCTCTGTTTTGTTAACCACACTAAGAAAATAAATATAAATTTAGAATTAATTCTTAAGAATTATGAATATTTCCAGCTCCAAAATCCATTTATCTGGCAGATTGCCGTGTTGAAATGCCAAATTTTGGTAAATTTCTTCAGTCAAACTTGGTTTTGAAGAAATATTGACAATAGCAATTGATTAACAAATCAATAAACTTGAATAATTATTGATATAAATAAGCCTTGCAGCTCTGTTTTGTTAATCACACTAAGAAAATAAATGAAAATTTTGTATTAATTCCAGCTCCAAAATTCATTTATCTGGCAGATTGCCGTGTTGATATGCCAAATTTTGGTAAATTTCTTCAGTCAAACAGGGTTTTGAAGATACATTGACACTAGCAATTAATTAACAAATCAATAAACTTGAATAATTATTGAAATAAATAAGCCTGGCAGCTCTGTTTTGTTAACCACACACTAAGAAAATAAATATAAATTTTGAATTAATTCCAGCTCCAAAATCCTTTATCTGGCAGATTGCCGTGTTGAAATGCCAAATTTTGGTAAATTTCTTCAGTCAAACAGGGTTTTGAAGATACATTGACTTTAGCAATTGATTAACAAATCAATAAACTTGAATAATTATTGATATAAATAAGCCTGGCAGCTCTGTTTTGTTAACCACACTAAGAAAATAAATATAAATTTTGAATTAATTCCAGCTCCAAAATCCATTTATCTGGCAGATTGCCTTGTTGAAATGCCAAATTTTGGTAAATTTCTTCAATCAAACAGGGTTTTGAAGATGCAATGACACTTGCAATTGATTAACAAATCAATAAACTTGAATAATTATTGATATAACTAAGCCTGGCAGCTCTGTTTTGTTAACCACACTAAGAAAATAAATATAAATTTTGAATTAATTCCAGCTCCAAAATCCATTTATCTGTCAGATTGCCTTGTTGAAATGCCAAATTTTGGTAAATTTCTTCAGTCAAACAGGGTTTTGAAGAAACATTGACACAAGCAATTGATTAACAAATCAATAAACTTGAATAATTATTGATATAAATAAACCTGGCAGCTCTGTTTTGTTAACCACACACTAAGAAAATAAATATAAATTTTGAATTAATTCCAGCTCCGAAATCCTTTATCTGGCAGATTGCCGTGTTGAAATTCCAAATTTTGGTAAATTTCTTCAGTCAAACAGGGTTTTGAAGATACATTGACACTAGCAATTGATTAACAAATCAATAAACTTGAATAATTATTGATATAAATAAGCCTGGCAGCTCTGTTTTGTTAACCACACTAAGAAAATAAATATAAATTTTGAATTAATTCCAGCTCCAAAATCCATTTATCTGGCAGATTGCCGTGTTGAAATGCCAAATTTTGGTAAATTTCTTCAATCAAACAGGGTTTTGAAGATGCATTGACACTTGCAATTGATTAACAAATCAATAAACTTGAATAATTATTGATATAACTAAGCCTGGCAGCTCTGTTTTGTTAACCACACTAAGAAAATAAATATAAATTTTGAATTAATTCCAGCTCCAAAATCCATTTATCTGTCAGATTGCCGTGTTGAAATGCCAAATTTTGGTAAATTTCTTCAGTCAAACAGGGTTTTGAAGAAACATTGACACAAGCAATTGATTAACAAATCAATAAACTTGAATAATTATTGATATAAATAAACCTGGCAGCTCTGTTTTGTTAACCACACACTAAGATAATAAATATAAATTTTGAATTAATTCCAGCTCCGAAATCCTTTATCTGGCAGATTGCCGTGTTGAAATTCCAAATTTTGGTAAATTTCTTCAGTCAAACAGGGTTTTGAAGATACATTGACAATAGCAATTGATTAACAAATCAATAAACTTGAATAATTATTGATATAAATAAGCCTGGCAGCTCTGTTTTGTTAATCACACTAAGAAAATAAATATAAATTTTGAATTAATTCCAGCTCCAAAATCCATTTATCTGTCAGATTGCCTTGTTGAAATGCCAAATTTTGGTAAATTTCTTCAGTCAAACAGGGTTTTGAAGATACATTGACACTAGCAATTGATTAACAAATCAATAAACTTGAATAATTATTGATATAAATAAGCCTGGCAGCTCTGTTTTGTTAACCACACTAAGAAAATAAATATAAATTTTGAATTAATTCCAGCTCCAAAATCCATTTATCTGTCAGATTGCCTTGTTGAAATGCCAAATTTTGGTAAATTTCTTCAGTCAAACAGGGTTTTGAAGAAACATTGACACTAGCAATTAATTAACAAATCAATAAATTTGAATAATTATTGATATAAATAAGCTTGACAGCTCTGTTTTGTTAACCACACTAAGAAAATAAATATAAATTTAGAATTAATTCTTAAGAATTATGAATATTTCCAGCTCCAAAATCCATTTATCTGGCAGATTGCCGTGTTGAAATGCCAAATTTTGGTAAATTTCTTCAGTCAAACTTGGTTTTGAAGAAATATTGACAATAGCAATTGATTAACAAATCAATAAACTTGAATAATTATTGATATAAATAAGCCTTGCAGCTCTGTTTTGTTAATCACACTAAGAAAATAAATGAAAATTTTGTATTAATTCCAGCTCCAAAATTCATTTATCTGGCAGATTGCCGTGTTGATATGCCAAATTTTGGTAAATTTCTTCAGTCAAACAGGGTTTTGAAGATACATTGACACTAGCAATTAATTAACAAATCAATAAACTTGAATAATTATTGAAATAAATAAGCCTGGCAGCTCTGTTTTGTTAACCACACACTAAGAAAATAAATATAAATTTTGAATTAATTCCAGCTCCAAAATCCTTTATCTGGCAGATTGCCGTGTTGAAATGCCAAATTTTGGTAAATTTCTTCAGTCAAACAGGGTTTTGAAGATACATTGACTTTAGCAATTGATTAACAAATCAATAAACTTGAATAATTATTGATATAAATAAGCCTGGCAGCTCTGTTTTGTTAACCACACTAAGAAAATAAATATAAATTTTGAATTAATTCCAGCTCCAAAATCCATTTATCTGGCAGATTGCCTTGTTGAAATGCCAAATTTTGGTAAATTTCTTCAATCAAACAGGGTTTTGAAGATGCAATGACACTTGCAATTGATTAACAAATCAATAAACTTGAATAATTATTGATATAACTAAGCCTGGCAGCTCTGTTTTGTTAACCACACTAAGAAAATAAATATAAATTTTGAATTAATTCCAGCTCCAAAATCCATTTATCTGTCAGATTGCCTTGTTGAAATGCCAAATTTTGGTAAATTTCTTCAGTCAAACAGGGTTTTGAAGAAACATTGACACAAGCAATTGATTAACAAATCAATAAACTTGAATAATTATTGATATAAATAAACCTGGCAGCTCTGTTTTGTTAACCACACACTAAGAAAATAAATATAAATTTTGAATTAATTCCAGCTCCGAAATCCTTTATCTGGCAGATTGCCGTGTTGAAATTCCAAATTTTGGTAAATTTCTTCAGTCAAACAGGGTTTTGAAGATACATTGACACTAGCAATTGATTAACAAATCAATAAACTTGAATAATTATTGATATAAATAAGCCTGGCAGCTCTGTTTTGTTAACCACACTAAGAAAATAAATATAAATTTTGAATTAATTCCAGCTCCAAAATCCATTTATCTGGCAGATTGCCGTGTTGAAATGCCAAATTTTGGTAAATTTCTTCAATCAAACAGGGTTTTGAAGATGCATTGACACTTGCAATTGATTAACAAATCAATAAACTTGAATAATTATTGATATAACTAAGCCTGGCAGCTCTGTTTTGTTAACCACACTAAGAAAATAAATATAAATTTTGAATTAATTCCAGCTCCAAAATCCATTTATCTGTCAGATTGCCGTGTTGAAATGCCAAATTTTGGTAAATTTCTTCAGTCAAACAGGGTTTTGAAGAAACATTGACACAAGCAATTGATTAACAAATCAATAAACTTGAATAATTATTGATATAAATAAACCTGGCAGCTCTGTTTTGTTAACCACACACTAAGATAATAAATATAAATTTTGAATTAATTCCAGCTCCGAAATCCTTTATCTGGCAGATTGCCGTGTTGAAATTCCAAATTTTGGTAAATTTCTTCAGTCAAACAGGGTTTTGAAGATACATTGACAATAGCAATTGATTAACAAATCAATAAACTTGAATAATTATTGATATAAATAAGCCTGGCAGCTCTGTTTTGTTAATCACACTAAGAAAATAAATATAAATTTTGAATTAATTCCAGCTCCAAAATCCATTTATCTGTCAGATTGCCTTGTTGAAATGCCAAATTTTGGTAAATTTCTTCAGTCAAACAGGGTTTTGAAGATACATTGACACTAGCAATTGATTAACAAATCAATAAACTTGAATAATTATTGATATAAATAAGCCTGGCAGCTCTGTTTTGTTAACCACACTAAGAAAATAAATATAAATTTTGAATTAATTCCAGCTCCAAAATCCATTTATCTGTCAGATTGCCTTGTTGAAATGCCAAATTTTGGTAAATTTCTTCAGTCAAACAGGGTTTTGAAGAAACATTGACACTAGCAATTAATTAACAAATCAATAAATTTGAATAATTATTGATATAAATAAGCTTGACAGCTCTGTTTTGTTAACCACACTAAGAAAATAAATATAAATTTAGAATTAATTCTTAAGAATTATGAATATTTCCAGCTCCAAAATCCATTTATCTGGCAGATTGCCGTGTTGAAATGCCAAATTTTGGTAAATTTCTTCAGTCAAACTTGGTTTTGAAGAAATATTGACAATAGCAATTGATTAACAAATCAATAAACTTGAATAATTATTGATATAAATAAGCCTTGCAGCTCTGTTTTGTTAATCACACTAAGAAAATAAATGAAAATTTTGTATTAATTCCAGCTCCAAAATTCATTTATCTGGCAGATTGCCGTGTTGAAATGCCAAATTTTGGTAAATTTCTTCAGTCAAACAGGGTTTTGAAGATACATTGACACTAGCAATTGATTAACAAATCAATAAACTTGAATAATTATTGAAATAAATAAGCCTGGCAGCTCTGTTTTGTTAACCACACTAAGAAAATAAATATAAATTTTGAATTAATTCCAGCTCCAAAATCCATTTATCTGGCAGATTGCCGTGTTGAAATGCCAAATTTTGGTAAATTTCTTCAGTCAAACAGGGTTTTGAAAATACATTGACACTAGCAAATGATTAACAAATCAATAAACTTGAATACTTATTGATATAAATAAGCCTGGCAGCTCTGTTTTGTTAACCACACTAAGAAAATAAATATAAATTTTGAATTAATTCCAGCTCCAAAATCCATTTATCTGGCAGATTGCCGTGTTGAAATGCCAAATTTTGGTAAATTTCTTCAGTCAAACAGGGTTTTGAAGATACATTGACAATAGCAATTGATTAACAAATCAATAAACTTGAATAATTATTGATATAAATAAGCCTGGCAGCTCTGTTTTGTTAATCACACTAAGAAATAAATATAAATTTTGAATTAATTCCAGCTCCAAAATCCATTTATCTGTCAGATTGCCTTGTTGAAATGCCAAATTTTGGTAAATTTCTTCAGTCAAACAGGGTTTTGAAGAAACATTGACACTAGCAATTAATTAACAAATCAATAAACTTGAATAATTATTGATATAAATAAGCTTGACAGCTCTGTTTTGTTAACCACACTAAGAAAATAAATATAAATTTAGAATTAATTCTTAAGAATTATGAATATTTCCAGCTCCAAAATCCATTTATCTGGCAGATTGCCGTGTTGAAATGCCAAATTTTGGTAAATTTCTTCAGTCAAACTTGGTTTTGAAGAAATATTGACAATAGCAATTGATTAACAAATCAATAAACTTGAATAATTATTGATATAAATAAGCCTTGCAGCTCTGTTTTGTTAATCACACTAAGAAAATAAATGAAAATTTTGTATTAATTCCAGCTCCAAAATTCATTTATCTGGCAGATTGCCGTGTTGATATGCCAAATTTTGGTAAATTTCTTCAGTCAAACAGGGTTTTGAAGATACATTGACACTAGCAATTGATTAACAAATCAATAAACTTGAATAATTATTGAAATAAATAAGCCTGGCAGCTCTGTTTTGTTAACCACACACTAAGAAAATAAATATAAATTTTGAATTAATTCCAGCTCCAAAATCCTTTATCTGGCAGATTGCCGTGTTGAAATGCCAAATTTTGGTAAATTTCTTCAGTCAAACAGGGTTTTGAAGATACATTGACACTAGCAATTGATTAACAAATCAATAAACTTGAATAATTATTGATATAAATAAGCCTGGCAGCTCTGTTTTGTTAACCACACTAAGAAAATAAATATAAATTTTGAATTAATTCCAGCTCCAAAATCCATTTATCTGGCAGATTGCCTTGTTGAAATGCCAAATTTTGGTAAATTTCTTCAATCAAAAAGGGTTTTGAAGATGCATTGACACTTGCAATTGATTAACAAATCAATAAACTTGAATAATTATTGATATAACTAAGCCTGGCAGCTCTGTTTTGTTAACCACACTAAGAAAATAAATATAAATTTTGAATTAATTCCAGCTCCAAAATCCATTTATCTGTCAGATTGCCTTGTTGAAATGCCAAATTTTGGTAAATTTCTTCAGTCAAACAGGGTTTTGAAGAAACATTGACACAAGCAATTGATTAACAAATCAATAAACTTGAATAATTATTGATATAAATAAACCTGGCAGCTCTGTTTTGTTAACCACACACTAAGAAAATAAATATAAATTTTGAATTAATTCCAGCTCCGAAATCCTTTATCTGGCAGATTGCCGTGTTGAAATTCCAAATTTTGGTAAATTTCTTCAGTCAAACAGGGTTTTGAAGATACATTGACAATAGCAATTGATTAACAAATCAATAAACTTGAATAATTATTGATATAAATAAGCCTGGCAGCTCTGTTTTGTTAATCACACTAAGAAAATAAATATAAATTTTGAATTAATTCCAGCTCCAAAATCCATTTATCTTTCAGATTGCCGTGTTGAAATTCCAAATTTTGGTAAATTTCTTCAGTCAAACAGGGTTTTGAAGAAACATTGACAATAGCAATTGATTAACAAATCAATAAACTTGAATAATTATTGATATAAATAAGCCTGGCAGCTCTGTTTTGTTAACCACACTAAGAAAATAAATATAAATTTTGAATTAATTCCAGCTCCAAAATCCATTTATCTGGCAGATTGCCGTGTTGAAATGCCAAATTTTGGTAAATTTCTTCAGTCAAACAGGGTTTTGAAGATACATTGACACTAGCAATTGATTAACAAATCAATAAACTTGAATAATTATTGATATAAATAAGCCTGGCAGCTCTGTTTTGTTAACCACACTAAGAAAATAAATATAAATTTTGAATTAATTCCAGCTCCAAAATCCATTTATCTGGCAGATTGCCGTGTTGAAATGCCAAATTTTGGTAAATTTCTTCAATCAAACAGGGTTTTGAAGATGCATTGACACTTGCAATTGATTAACAAATCAATAAACTTGAATAATTATTGATATAACTAAGCCTGGCAGCTCTGTTTTGTTAACCACACTAAGAAAATAAATATAAATTTTGAATTAATTCCAGCTCCAAAATCCATTTATCTGTCAGATTGCCGTGTTGAAATGCCAAATTTTGGTAAATTTCTTCAGTCAAACAGGGTTTTGAAGAAACATTGACACAAGCAATTGATTAACAAATCAATAAACTTGAATAATTATTGATATAAATAAACCTGGCAGCTCTGTTTTGTTAACCACACACTAAGATAATAAATATAAATTTTGAATTAATTCCAGCTCCGAAATCCTTTATCTGGCAGATTGCCGTGTTGAAATTCCAAATTTTGGTAAATTTCTTCAGTCAAACAGGGTTTTGAAGATACATTGACAATAGCAATTGATTAACAAATCAATAAACTTGAATAATTATTGATATAAATAAGCCTGGCAGCTCTGTTTTGTTAATCACACTAAGAAAATAAATATAAATTTTGAATTAATTCCAGCTCCAAAATCCATTTATCTGTCAGATTGCCTTGTTGAAATGCCAAATTTTGGTAAATTTCTTCAGTCAAACAGGGTTTTGAAGAAACATTGACACTAGCAATTAATTAACAAATCAATAAACTTGAATAATTATTGATATAAATAAGCTTGACAGCTCTGTTTCGTTAACCACACTAAGAAAATAAATATAAATTTAGAATTAATTCTTAAGAATTATGAATATTTCCAGCTCCAAAATCCATTTATCTGGCAGATTGCCGTGTTGAAATGCCAAATTTTGGTAAATTTCTTCAGTCAAACTTGGTTTTGAAGAAATATTGACAATAGCAATTGATTAACAAATCAATAAACTTGAATAATTATTGATATAAATAAGCCTTGCAGCTCTGTTTTGTTAATCACACTAAGAAAATAAATGAAAATTTTGTATTAATTCCAGCTCCAAAATTCATTTATCTGGCAGATTGCCGTGTTGAAATGCCAAATTTTGGTAAATTTCTTCAGTCAAACAGGGTTTTGAAGATACACTGACACTAGCAATTGATTAACAAATCAATAAACTTGAATAATTATGGAAATAAATAAGCCTGGCAGCTCTGTTTTGTTAACCACACACTAAGAAAATAAATATAAATTTTGAATTAATTCCAGCTCCAAAATCCTTTATCTGGCAGATTGCCGTGTTGAAATGCCAAATTTTGGTAAATTTCTTCAGTCAAACAGGGTTTTGAAGATACATTGACACTAGCAATTGATTAACAAATCAATAAACTTGAATAATTATTGATATAAATAAGCCTGGCAGCTCTGTTTTGTTAACCACACTAAGAAAATAAATATAAATTTTGAATTAATTCCAGCTCCAAAATCCATTTATCTGGCAGATTGCCTTGTTGAAATGCCAAATTTTGGTAAATTTCTTCAATCAAACAGGGTTTTGAAGATGCATTGACACTTGCAATTGATTAACAAATCAATAAACTTGAATAATTATTGATATAACTAAGCCTGGCAGCTCTGTTTTGTTAACCACACTAAGAAAATAAATGAAAATTTTGTATTAATTCCAGCTCCAAAATTCATTTATCTGGCAGATTGCCGTGTTGAAATGCCAAATTTTGGTAAATTTCTTCAGTCAAACAGGGTTTTGAAGAAACATTGACACTAGCAATTAATTAACAAATCAATAAACTTGAATAATTATTGATATAAATAAGCTTGACAGCTCTGTTTTGTTAACCACATTAAGAAAATAAATATAAATTTAGAATTAATTCTTAAGAATTATGAATATTTCCAGCTCCAAAATCCATTTATCTGGCAGATTGCCGTGTTGAAATGCCAAATTTTGGTAAATTTCTTCAGTCAAACTTGGTTTTGAAGAAATATTGACAATAGCAATTGATTAACAAATCAATAAACTTGAATAATTATTGATATAAATAAGCCTTGCAGCTCTGTTTTGTTAATCACACTAAGAAAATAAATGAAAATTTTGTATTAATTCCAGCTCCAAAATTCATTTATCTGGCAGATTGCCGTGTTGAAATGCCAAATTTTGGTAAATTTCTTCAATCAAACAGGGTTTTGAAGATGCATTGACACTAGCAATTGATTAACAAATCAATAAACTTGAATAATTATTCATATAAATAAGCCTGGCAGCTCTGTTTTGTTAACCACACTAAGAAAATAAATATAAATTTTGAATTAATTCCAGCTCCAAAATCCATTTATCTGGCAGATTGCCGTGTTGAAATGCCAAATTTTGGTAAATTTCTTCAGTCAAACTGGTTTTGAAGAAATATTGACAATAGCAATTGATTAACAAATCAATAAACTTGAATAATTATTGATATAAATAAGCTTGACAGCTCTGTTTTGTTAACCACACTAAGAAAATAAATATAAATTTAGAATTAATTTTTAAGAATTATGAATATTTCCAGCTCCAAAATCCATTTATCTGGCAGATTGCCGTGTTGAAATGCCAAATTTTGGTAAATTTCTTCAGTCAAACTTGGTTTTGAAGAAATATTGACAATAGCAATTGATTAACAAATCAATAAACTTGAATAATTATTGATATAAATAAGCCTTGCAGCTCTGTTTTGTTAATCACACTAAGAAAATAAATGAAAATTTTGTATTAATTCCAGCTCCAAAATTCATTTATCTGGCAGATTGCCGTGTTGAAATGCCAAATTTTGGTAAATTTCTTCAATCAAACAGGGTTTTGAAGATGCATTGACACTAGCAATTGATTAACAAATCAATAAACTTGAATAATTATTCATATAAATAAGCCTGGCAGCTCTGTTTTGTTAACCACACTAAGAAAATAAATATAAATTTTGAATTAATTCCAGCTCCAAAATCCATTTATCTGGCAGATTGCCGTGTTGAAATGCCAAATTTTTGTAAATTTCTTCAGTCAAACTTGGTTTTGAAGAAATATTGACAATAGCAATTGATTAACAAATCAATAAACTTGAATAATTATTGATATAAATAAGCCTGGCAGCTCTGTTTTGTTAACCACACTAAGAAAATAAATATAAATTTTGAATTAATTCCAGCTCCAAAATCCATTTATCTGGCAGATTGCCTTGTTGAAATGCCAAATTTTGGTAAATTTCTTCAATCAAACAGGGTTTTGAAGATGCATTGACACTTGCAATTGATTAACAAATCAATAAACTTGAATAATTATTGATATAACTAAGCCTGGCAGCTCTGTTTTGTTAACCACACTAAGAAAATAAATATAAATTTTGAATTAATTCCAGCTCCAAAATCCATTTATCTGTCAGATTGCCTTGTTGAAATGCCAAATTTTGGTAAATTTCTTCAGTCAAACAGGGTTTTGAAGAAACATTGACACAAGCAATTGATTAACAAATCAATAAACTTGAATAATTATTGATATAAATAAACCTGGCAGCTCTGTTTTGTTAACCACACACTAAGAAAATAAATATAAATTTTGAATTAATTCCAGCTCCGAAATCCTTTATCTGGCAGATTGCCGTGTTGAAATTCCAAATTTTGGTAAATTTCTTCAGTCAAACAGGGTTTTGAAGATACATTGACAATAGCAATTGATTAACAAATCAATAAACTTGAATAATTATTGATATAAATAAGCCTGGCAGCTCTGTTTTGTTAATCACACTAACAAAATAAATATAAATTTTGAATTAATTCCAGCTCCAAAATCCATTTATCTGTCAGATTGCCTTGTTGAAATGCCAAATTTTGGTAAATTTCTTCAGTCAAACAGGGTTTTGAAGAAACATTGACACTAGCAATTAATTAACAAATCAATAAACTTGAATAATTATTGATATAAATAAGCTTGACAGCTCTGTTTTGTTAACCACACTAAGAAAATAAATATAAATTTAGAATTAATTTTTAAGAATTATGAATATTTCCAGCTCCAAAATCCATTTATCTGGCAGATTGCCGTGTTGAAATGCCAAATTTTGGTAAATTTCTTCAGTCAAACTTGGTTTTGAAGAAATATTGACAATAGCAATTGATTAACAAATCAATAAACTTGAATAATTATTGATATAAATAAGCCTTGCAGCTCTGTTTTGTTAATCACACTAAGAAAATAAATGAAAATTTTGTATTAATTCCAGCTCCAAAATTCATTTATCTGGCAGATTGCCGTGTTGAAATGCCAAATTTTGGTAAATTTCTTCAATCAAACAGGGTTTTGAAGATGCATTGACACTAGCAATTGATTAACAAATCAATAAACTTGAATAATTATTCATATAAATAAGCCTGGCAGCTCTGTTTTGTTAACCACACTAAGAAAATAAATATAAATTTTGAATTAATTCCAGCTCCAAAATCCATTTATCTGGCAGATTGCCATGTTGAAATGCCAAATTTTGGTAAATTTCTTCAGTCAAACTTGGTTTTGAAGAAATATTGACAATAGCAATTGATTAACAAATCAATAAACTTGAATAATTATTGATATAAATAAGCTTGACAGCTCTGTTTTGTTAACCACACTAAGAAAATAAATATAAATTTAGAATTAATTTTTAAGAATTATGAATATTTCCAGCTCCAAAATCCATTTATCTGGCAGATTGCCGTGTTGAAATGCCAAATTTTGGTAAATTTCTTCAGTCAAACTTGGTTTTGAAGAAATATTGACAATAGCAATTGATTAACAAATCAATAAACTTGAATAATTATTGATATAAATAAGCCTTGCAGCTCTGTTTTGTTAATCACACTAAGAAAATAAATGAAAATTTTGTATTAATTCCAGCTCCAAAATTCATTTATCTGGCAGATTGCCGTGTTGAAATGCCAAATTTTGGTAAATTTCTTCAATCAAACAGGGTTTTGAAGATGCATTGACACTAGCAATTGATTAACAAATCAATAAACTTGAATAATTATTCATATAAATAAGCCTGGCAGCTCTGTTTTGTTAACCACACTAAGAAAATAAATATAAATTTTGAATTAATTCCAGCTCCAAAATCCATTTATCTGGCAGATTGCCGTGTTGAAATGCCAAATTTTGGTAAATTTCTTCAGTCAAACTTGGTTTTGAAGAAATATTGACAATAGCAATTGATTAACAAATCAATAAACTTGAATAATTATTGATATAAATAAGCTTGACAGCTCTGTTTTGTTAACCACACTAAGAAAATAAATATAAATTTAGAATTAATTTTTAAGAATTATGAATATTTCCAGCTCCAAAATCCATTTATCTGGCAGATTGCCGTGTTGAAATGCCAAATTTTGGTAAATTTCTTCAGTCAAACTTGGTTTTGAAGAAATATTGACAATAGCAATTGATTAACAAATCAATAAACTTGAATAATTATTGATATAAATAAGCCTTGCAGCTCTGTTTTGTTAACCACACACTAAGAAAATAAATATAAATTTTGAATTAATTCCAGCTCCGAAATCCTTTATCTGGCAGATTGCCGTGTTGAAATTCCAAATTTTGGTAAATTTCTTCAGTCAAACAGGGTTTTGAAGATACATTGACAATAGCAATTGATTAACAAATCAATAAACTTGAATAATTATTGTTATAAATAAGCTTGACAGCTCTGTTTTGTTAACTACAATAAGAAAATAAATATAAATTTAGAATTAATTTTTAAGAATTATGAATATTTCCAGCTTCAAAATCCATTTATCTGGCAGATTGCCGTGTTGAAATGCCAAATTTTGGTATATTTCTTCAGTCAAACAGGGTTTTGAAGAAACATTGACACAAGCAATTGATTAACAAATCAATAAACTTGAATAATTATTGATATAAATAAACCTGGCAGCTCTGTTTTGTTAATCACACTAAGAAAATAAATAGAAATTTTGAATTAATTCCAGCTCCAAAATCCATTTATCTGGCAGATTGCCGTGTTGAAATGCCAAATTTTGGTAAATTTCTTCAGTCAAACAGGGTTTTGAAGATACATTGACACTAGCAATTGATTAACAAATCAATAAACTTGATTAATTATTGATATAAATAAGTCTGGCAGCTCTGTTTTGTTAACTACACTAAGAAAATAAATATAAATTTTTGAATTAATTCCAGCTCCAAAATCCATTTATCTTGCAGATTGCCGTGTTGAAATGCCAAATTTTGGTAAATTTCTTCAGTCAAACAGGGTTTTGAAGATACATTGACACTAGCAATTGATTAACAAATCAATAAACTTGAATAATTATTGATATAAATAAACCTGGCAGCTCTGTTTTGTTAACCACACTAAGAAAATAAATATAAATTTTGTATTAATTCCAGCTCCAAAATTCATTTATCTGGCAGATTGCCGTGTTGAAATGCCAAATTTTGGTAAATTTCTTCAGTCAAACAGGGTTTTGAAGATACATTGAAACTAGCAATTGATTAACAAATCAATAAACTTGAATAATTATTGAAATAAATAAGCCTGGCAGCTCTGTTTTGTTACCCACACTAAGAAAATAAATATAAATTTTGAATTAATTCCAGCTCCAAAATCCATTTATCTGGCAGATTGCCGTGTTGAAATGCCAAATTTTGGTAAATTTCTTCAGTCAAACAGGGTTTTGAAAATACATTGACACTAGCAAATGATTAACAAATCAATAAACTTGAATACTTATTGATATAAATAAGCCTGGCAGCTCTGTTTTGTTAACCACACTAAGAAAATAAATATAAATTTTGAATTAATTCCAGCTCCAAAATCCATTTATCTGGCAGATTGCCGTGTTGAAATGCCAAATTTTGGTAAATTTCTTCAATCAAACAGGGTTTTGAAGATACATTGAAACTAGCAATTGATTAACAAATCAATAAACTTGATTAATTATTGATATAAATAAGCTTGACAGCTCTGTTTTGTTAACCACACTAAGAAAATAAATATAAATTTAGAATTAATTTTTAAGAATTATGAATATTTCCAGCTCCAAAATCCATTTATCTGGCAGATTGCCGTGTTGAAATGCCAAATTTTGGTAAATTTCTTCAGTCAAACTTGGTTTTGAAGAAATATTGACAATAGCAATTGATTAACAAATCAATAAACTTGAATAATTATTGATATAAATAAGCCTTGCAGCTCTGTTTTGTTAATCACACTAAGAAAATAAATGAAAATTTTGTATTAATTCCAGCTCCGAAATCCTTTATCTGGCAGATTGCCGTGTTGAAATTCCAAATTTTGGTAAATTTCTTCAGTCAAACAGGGTTTTGAAGATACATTGACAATAGCAATTGATTAACAAATCAATAAACTTGAATAATTATTGATATAAATAAGCCTGGCAGCTCTGTTTTGTTAATCACACTAACAAAATAAATATAAATTTTGAATTAATTCCAGCTCCAAAATCCATTTATCTGTCAGATTGCCTTGTTGAAATGCCAAATTTTGGTAAATTTCTTCAGTCAAACAGGGTTTTGAAGAAACATTGACACTAGCAATTAATTAACAAATCAATAAACTTGAATAATTATTGATATAAATAAGCCTTGCAGCTCTGTTTTGTTAACCACACTAAGAAAATAAATATAAATTTAGAATTAATTTTTAAGAATTATGAATATTTCCAGCTCCAAAATCCATTTATCTGGCAGATTGCCGTGTTGAAATGCCAAATTTTGGTAAATTTCTTCAGTCAAACTTGGTTTTGAAGAAATATTGACAATAGCAATTGATTAACAAATCAATAAACTTGAATAATTATTGATATAAATAAGCCTTGCAGCTCTGTTTTGTTAATCACACTAAGAAAATAAATGAAAATTTTGTATTAATTCCAGCTCCAAAATTCATTTATCTGGCAGATTGCCGTGTTGAAATGCCAAATTTTGGTAAATTTCTTCAATCAAACAGGGTTTTGAAGATGCATTGACACTAGCAATTGATTAACAAATCAATAAACTTGAATAATTATTGATATAAATAAGCCTGGCAGCTCTGTTTTGTTAATCACACTAACAAAATAAATATAAATTTTGAATTAATTCCAGCTCCAAAATCCATTTATCTGTCAGATTGCCTTGTTGAAATGCCAAATTTTGGTAAATTTCTTCAGTCAAACAGGGTTTTGAAGAAACATTGACACTAGCAATTAATTAACAAATCAATAAACTTGAATAATTATTGATATAAATAAGCCTTGCAGCTCTGTTTTGTTAACCACACTAAGAAAATAAATATAAATTTAGAATTAATTTTTAAGAATTATGAATATTTCCAGCTCCAAAATCCATTTATCTGGCAGATTGCCGTGTTGAAATGCCAAATTTTGGTAAATTTCTTCAGTCAAACTTGGTTTTGAAGAAATATTGACAATAGCAATTGATTAACAAATCAATAAACTTGAATAATTATTGATATAAATAAGCCTTGCAGCTCTGTTTTGTTAATCACACTAAGAAAATAAATGAAAATTTTGTATTAATTCCAGCTCCAAAATTCATTTATCTGGCAGATTGCCGTGTTGAAATGCCAAATTTTGGTAAATTTCTTCAATCAAACAGGGTTTTGAAGATGCATTGACACTAGCAATTGATTAACAAATCAATAAACTTGAATAATTATTCATATAAATAAGCCTGGCAGCTCTGTTTTGTTAACCACACTAAGAAAATAAATATAAATTTTGAATTAATTCCAGCTCCAAAATCCATTTATCTGGCAGATTGCCGTGTTGAAATGCCAAATTTTGGTAAATTTCTTCAGTCAAACTTGGTTTTGAAGAAATATTGACAATAGCAATTGATTAACAAATCAATAAACTTGAATAATTATTGATATAAATGAGCCTTGCAGCTCTGTTTTGTTAACCACACACTAAGAAAATAAATATAAATTTTGAATTAATTCCAGCTCCGAAATCCTTTATCTGGCAGATTGCCGTGTTGAAATTCCAAATTTTGGTAAATTTCTTCAGTCAAACAGGGTTTTGAAGATACATTGACAATAGCAATTGATTAACAAATCAATAAACTTGAATAATTATTGTTATAAATAAGCTTGACAGCTCTGTTTTGTTAACCACAATAAGAAAATAAATATAAATTTAGAATTAATTTTTAAGAATTATGAATATTTCCAGCTTCAAAATCCATTTATCTGGCAGATTGCCGTGTTGAAATGCCAAATTTTGGTATATTTCTTCAGTCAAACAGGGTTTTGAAGAAACATTGACACAAGCAATTGATTAACAAATCAATAAACTTGAATAATTATTGATATAAATAAACCTGGCAGCTCTGTTTTGTTAATCACACTAAGAAAATAAATAGAAATTTTGAATTAATTCCAGCTCCAAAATCCATTTATCTGGCAGATTGCCGTGTTGAAATGCCAAATTTTGGTAAATTTCTTCAGTCAAACAGGGTTTTGAAGATACATTGACACTAGCAATTGATTAACAAATCAATAAACTTGATTAATTATTGATATAAATAAGTCTGGCAGCTCTGTTTTGTTAACTACACTAAGAAAATAAATATAAATTTTTGAATTAATTCCAGCTCCAAAATCCATTTATCTTGCAGATTGCCGTGTTGAAATGCCAAATTTTGGTAAATTTCTTCAGTCAAACAGGGTTTTGAAGATACATTGACACTAGCAATTGATTAACAAATCAATAAACTTGAATAATTATTGATATAAATAAACCTGGCAGCTCTGTTTTGTTAACCACACTAAGAAAATAAATATAAATTTTGTATTAATTCCAGCTCCAAAATTCATTTATCTGGCAGATTGCCGTGTTGAAATGCCAAATTTTGGTAAATTTCTTCAGTCAAACAGGGTTTTGAAGATACATTGAAACTAGCAATTGATTAACAAATCAATAAACTTGAATAATTATTGAAATAAATAAGCCTGGCAGCTCTGTTTTGTTACCCACACTAAGAAAATAAATATAAATTTTGAATTAATTCCAGCTCCAAAATCCATTTATCTGGCAGATTGCCGTGTTGAAATGCCAAATTTTGGTAAATTTCTTCAGTCAAACAGGGTTTTGAAAATACATTGACACTAGCAAATGATTAACAAATCAATAAACTTGAATACTTATTGATATAAATAAGCCTGGCAGCTCTGTTTTGTTAACCACACTAAGAAAATAAATATAAATTTTGAATTAATTCCAGCTCCAAAATCCATTTATCTGGCAGATTGCCGTGTTGAAATGCCAAATTTTGGTAAATTTCTTCAATCAAACAGGGTTTTGAAGATACATTGAAACTAGCAATTGATTAACAAATCAATAAACTTGATTAATTATTGATATAAATAAGTCTGGCAGCTCTGTTTTGTTAACTACACTAAGAAAATAAATATAAATTTTGAATTAATTCCAGCTCCAAAATCCATTTATCTTGCAGATTGCCTTGTTGAAATGCCAAATTTTGGTAAATTTCTTCAGTCAAACAGGGTTTTGAAGAAACATTGACACTAGCAATTAATTAACAAATCAATAAACTTGATAAATTTGTGATATAAATAAGCCTGGCAGCTCTGTTTTGTTACCCACACTAAGAAAATAAATATAAATTTTGAATTAATTCCAGCTCCAAAATCCATTTATCTGGCAGATTGCCGTGTTGAAATGCCAAATTTTGGTAAATTTCTTCAATCAAACAGGGTTTTGAAGATGCATTGACACTTGCAATTGATTAACAAATCAATAAACTTGAATAATTATTGATATAACTAAGCCTGGCAGCTCTGTTTTGTTAACCACACTAAGAAAATAAATATAAATTTTGAATTAATTCCAGCTCCAAAATCCATTTATCTGTCAGATTGCCTTGTTGAAATGCCAAATTTTGGTAAATTTCTTCAGTCAAACAGGGTTTTGAAGAAACATTGACACAAGCAATTGATTAACAAATCAATAAACTTGAATAATTATTGATATAAATAAACCTGGCAGCTCTGTTTTGTTAACCACACACTAAGAAAATAAATATAAATTTTGAATTAATTCCAGCTCCGAAATCCTTTATCTGGCAGATTGCCGTGTTGAAATTCCAAATTTTGGTAAATTTCTTCAGTCAAACAGGGTTTTGAAGATACATTGACAATAGCAATTGATTAACAAATCAATAAACTTGAATAATTATTGTTATAAATAAGCTTGACAGCTCTGTTTTGTTAACCACAATAAGAAAATAAATATAAATTTAGAATTAATTTTTAAGAATTATGAATATTTCCAGCTCCAAAATCCATTTATCTGGCAGATTGCCGTGTTGAAATGCCAAATTTTGGTAAATTTCTTCAGTCAAACTTGGTTTTGAAGAAATATTGACAATAGCAATTGATTAACAAATCAATAAACTTGAATAATTATTGATATAAATAAGCCTTGCAGCTCTGTTTTGTTAATCACACTAAGAAAATAAATGAAAATTTTGTATTAATTCCAGCTCCAAAATTCATTTATCTGGCAGATTGCCGTGTTGAAATGCCAAATTTTGGTAAATTTCTTCAATCAAACAGGGTTTTGAAGATGCATTGCCACTAGCAATTGATTAACAAATCAATAAACTTGAATAATTATTCATATAAATAAGCCTGGCAGCTCTGTTTTGTTAACCACACTAAGAAAATAAATATAAATTTTGAATTAATTCCAGCTCCAAAATCCATTTATCTGGCAGATTGCCGTGTTGAAATGCCAAATTTTGGTAAATTTCTTCAGTCAAACTTGGTTTTGAAGAAATATTGACAATAGCAATTGATTAACAAATCAATAAACTTGAATAATTATTGATATAAATAAGCCTGGCAGCTCTGTTTTGTTAACCACACTAAGAAAATAAATATAAATTTTGAATTAATTCCAGCTCCAAAATCCATTTATCTGGCAGATTGCCGTGTTGAAATGCCAAATTTTGGTAAATTTCTTCAGTCAAACAGGGTTTTGAAGATACATTGACACTAGCAATTGATTAACAAATCAATAAACTTGAATAATTATTGATATAAATAAGCCTGGCAGCTCTGTTTTGTTAACCACACTAAGAAAATAAATATAAATTTTGAATTAATTCCAGCTCCAAAATCCATTTATCTGGCAGATTGCCGTGTTGAAATGCCAAATTTTGGTAAATTTCTTCAATCAAACAGGGTTTTGAAGATGCATTGACACTTGCAATTGATTAACAAATCAATAAACTTGAATAATTATTGATATAACTAAGCCTGGCAGCTCTGTTTTGTTAACCACACTAAGAAAATAAATATAAATTTTGAATTAATTCCAGCTCCAAAATCCATTTATCTGTCAGATTGCCTTGTTGAAATGCCAAATTTTGGTAAATTTCTTCAGTCAAACAGGGTTTTGAAGAAACATTGACACAAGCAATTGATTAACAAATCAATAAACTTGAATAATTATTGATATAAATAAACCTGGCAGCTCTGTTTTGTTAACCACACACTAAGAAAATAAATATAAATTTTGAATTAATTCCAGCTCCGAAATCCTTTATCTGGCAGATTGCCGTGTTGAAATTCCAAATTTTGGTAAATTTCTTCAGTCAAACAGGGTTTTGAAGATACATTGACAATAGCAATTGATTAACAAATCAATAAACTTGAATAATTATTGTTATAAATAAGCTTGACAGCTCTGTTTTGTTAACCACAATAAGAAAATAAATATAAATTTAGAATTAATTTTTAAGAATTATGAATATTTCCAGCTCCAAAATCCATTTATCTGGCAGATTGCCGTGTTGAAATGCCAAATTTTGGTAAATTTCTTCAGTCAAACAGGGTTTTGAAGAAACATTGACACAAGCAATTGATTAACAAATCAATAAACTTGAATAATTATTGATATAAATAAACCTGGCAGCTCTGTTTTGTTAATCACACTAAGAAAATAAATAGAAATTTTGAATTAATTCCAGCTCCAAAATCCATTTATCTGGCAGATTGCCGTGTTGAAATGCCAAATTTTGGTAAATTTCTTCAGTCAAACAGGGTTTTGAAGATACATTGACACTAGCAATTGATTAACAAATCAATAAACTTGATTAATTATTGATATAAATAAGTCTGGCAGCTCTGTTTTGTTAACTACACTAAGAAAATAAATATAAATTTTTGAATTAATTCCAGCTCCAAAATCCATTTATCTTGCAGATTGCCGTGTTGAAATGCCAAATTTTGGTAAATTTCTTCAGTCAAACAGGGTTTTGAAGATACATTGACACTAGCAATTGATTAACAAATCAATAAACTTGAATAATTATTGATATAAATAAACCTGGCAGCTCTGTTTTGTTAACCACACTAAGAAAATAAATATAAATTTTGTATTAATTCCAGCTCCAAAATTCATTTATCTGGCAGATTGCCGTGTTGAAATGCCAAATTTTGGTAAATTTCTTCAGTCAAACAGGGTTTTGAAGATACATTGAAACTAGCAATTGATTAACAAATCAATAAACTTGAATAATTATTGAAATAAATAAGAATGGCAGCTCTGTTTTGTTACCCACACTAAGAAAATAAATATAAATTTTGAATTAATTCCAGCTCCAAAATCCATTTATCTGGCAGATTGCCGTGTTGAAATGCCAATTTTTGGTAAATTTCTTCAGTCAAACAGGGTTTTGAAAATACATTGACACTAGCAAATGATTAACAAATCAATAAACTTGAATACTTATTGATATAAATAAGCCTGGCAGCTCTGTTTTGTTAACCACACTAAGAAAATAAATATAAATTTTGAATTAATTCCAGCTCCAAAATCCATTTATCTGGCAGATTGCCGTGTTGAAATGCCAAATTTTGGTAAATTTCTTCAATCAAACAGGGTTTTGAAGATACCTTGACACTAGCAATTGATTAACAAATCAATAAACTTGAATAATTATTGATATAAATAAGCCTTGCAGCTCTGTTTTGTTAATCACACTAAGAAAATAAATGAAAATTTTGTATTAATTCCAGCTCCAAAATTCATTTATCTGGCAGATTGCCGTGTTGAAATGCCAAATTTTGGTAAATTTCTTCAATCAAACAGGGTTTTGAAGATGCATTGCCACTAGCAATTGATTAACAAATCAATAAACTTGAATAATTATTCATATAAATAAGCCTGGCAGCTCTGTTTTGTTAACCACACTAAGAAAATAAATATAAATTTTGAATTAATTCCAGCTCCAAAATCCATTTATCTGGCAGATTGCCGTGTTGAAATGCCAAATTTTGGTAAATTTCTTCAGTCAAACTTGGTTTTGAAGAAATATTGACAATAGCAATTGATTAACAAATCAATAAACTTGAATAATTATTGATATAAATAAGCCTGGCAGCTCTGTTTTGTTAACCACACTAAGAAAATAAATATAAATTTTGAATTAATTCCAGCTCCAAAATCCATTTATCTGGCAGATTGCCGTGTTGAAATGCCAAATTTTGGTAAATTTCTTCAGTCAAACAGGGTTTTGAAGATACATTGACACTAGCAATTGATTAACAAATCAATAAACTTGAATAATTATTGATATAAATAAGCCTGGCAGCTCTGTTTTGTTAACCACACTAAGAAAATAAATATAAATTTTGAATTAATTCCAGCTCCAAAATCCATTTATCTGGCAGATTGCCGTGTTGAAATGCCAAATTTTGGTAAATTTCTTCAATCAAACAGGGTTTTGAAGATGCATTGACACTTGCAATTGATTAACAAATCAATAAACTTGAATAATTATTGATATAACTAAGCCTGGCAGCTCTGTTTTGTTAACCACACTAAGAAAATAAATATAAATTTTGAATTAATTCCAGCTCCAAAATCCATTTATCTGTCAGATTGCCTTGTTGAAATGCCAAATTTTGGTAAATTTCTTCAGTCAAACAGGGTTTTGAAGAAACATTGACACAAGCAATTGATTAACAAATCAATAAACTTGAATAATTATTGATATAAATAAACCTGGCAGCTCTGTTTTGTTAACCACACACTAAGAAAATAAATATAAATTTTGAATTAATTCCAGCTCCGAAATCCTTTATCTGGCAGATTGCCGTGTTGAAATTCCAAATTTTGGTAAATTTCTTCAGTCAAACAGGGTTTTGAAGATACATTGACAATAGCAATTGATTAACAAATCAATAAACTTGAATAATTATTGTTATAAATAAGCTTGACAGCTCTGTTTTGTTAACCACAATAAGAAAATAAATATAAATTTAGAATTAATTTTTAAGAATTATGAATATTTCCAGCTCCAAAATCCATTTATCTGGCAGATTGCCGTGTTGAAATGCCAAATTTTGGTAAATTTCTTCAGTCAAACTTGGTTTTGAAGAAATATTGACAATAGCAATTGATTAACAAATCAATAAACTTGAATAATTATTGATATAAATAAGCCTTGCAGCTCTGTTTTGTTAATCACACTAAGAAAATAAATGAAAATTTTGTATTAATTCCAGCTCCAAAATTCATTTATCTGGCAGATTGCCGTGTTGAAATGCCAAATTTTGGTAAATTTCTTCAATCAAACAGGGTTTTGAAGATGCATTGCCACTAGCAATTGATTAACAAATCAATAAACTTGAATAATTATTCATATAAATAAGCCTGGCAGCTCTGTTTTGTTAACCACACTAAGAAAATAAATATAAATTTTGAATTAATTCCAGCTCCAAAATCCATTTATCTGGCAGATTGCCGTGTTGAAATGCCAAATTTTGGTAAATTTCTTCAGTCAAACTTGGTTTTGAAGAAATATTGACAATAGCAATTGATTAACAAATCAATAAACTTGAATAATTATTGATATAAATAAGCCTGGCAGCTCTGTTTTGTTAACCACACTAAGAAAATAAATATAAATTTTGAATTAATTCCAGCTCCAAAATCCATTTATCTGGCAGATTGCCGTGTTGAAATGCCAAATTTTGGTAAATTTCTTCAGTCAAACAGGGTTTTGAAGATACATTGACACTAGCAATTGATTAACAAATCAATAAACTTGAATAATTATTGATATAAATAAGCCTGGCAGCTCTGTTTTGTTAACCACACTAAGAAAATAAATATAAATTTTGAATTAATTCCAGCTCCAAAATCCATTTATCTGGCAGATTGCCGTGTTGAAATGCCAAATTTTGGTAAATTTCTTCAATCAAACAGGGTTTTGAAGATGCATTGACACTTGCAATTGATTAACAAATCAATAAACTTGAATAATTATTGATATAACTAAGCCTGGCAGCTCTGTTTTGTTAACCACACTAAGAAAATAAATATAAATTTTGAATTAATTCCAGCTCCAAAATCCATTTATCTGTCAGATTGCCTTGTTGAAATGCCAAATTTTGGTAAATTTCTTCAGTCAAACAGGGTTTTGAAGAAACATTGACACAAGCAATTGATTAACAAATCAATAAACTTGAATAATTATTGATATAAATAAACCTGGCAGCTCTGTTTTGTTAACCACACACTAAGAAAATAAATATAAATTTTGAATTAATTCCAGCTCCGAAATCCTTTATCTGGCAGATTGCCGTGTTGAAATTCCAAATTTTGGTAAATTTCTTCAGTCAAACAGGGTTTTGAAGATACATTGACAATAGCAATTGATTAACAAATCAATAAACTTGAATAATTATTGTTATAAATAAGCTTGACAGCTCTGTTTTGTTAACCACAATAAGAAAATAAATATAAATTTAGAATTAATTTTTAAGAATTATGAATATTTCCAGCTCCAAAATCCATTTATCTGGCAGATTGCCGTGTTGAAATGCCAAATTTTGGTAAATTTCTTCAGTCAAACAGGGTTTTGAAGAAACATTGACACAAGCAATTGATTAACAAATCAATAAACTTGAATAATTATTGATATAAATAAACCTGGCAGCTCTGTTTTGTTAATCACACTAAGAAAATAAATGAAAATTTTGTATTAATTCCAGCTCCAAAATTCATTTATCTGGCAGATTGCCGTGTTGAAATGCCAAATTTTGGTAAATTTCTTCAATCAAACAGGGTTTTGAAGATGCATTGACACTAGCAATTGATTAACAAATTAATAAACTTGAATAATTATTCATATAAATAAGCCTGGCAGCTCTGTTTTGTTAACCACACTAAGAAAATAAATATAAATTTTGAATTAATTCCAGCTCCAAAATCCATTTATCTGGCAGATTGCCGTGTTGAAATGCCAAATTTTGGTAAATTTCTTCAGTCAAACTTGGTTTTGAAGAAATATTGACAATAGCAATTGATTAACAAATCAATAAACTTGAATAATTATTGATATAAATAAGCTTGACAGCTCTGTTTTGTTAACCACACTAAGAAAATAAATATAAATTTAGAATTAATTTTTAAGAATTATGAATATTTCCAGCTCCAAAATCCATTTATCTGGCAGATTGCCGTGTTGAAATGCCAAATTTTGGTAAATTTCTTCAGTCAAACTTGGTTTTGAAGAAATATTGACAATAGCAATTGATTAACAAATCAATAAACTTGAATAATTATTGATATAAATAAGCCTTGCAGCTCTGTTTTGTTAACCACACACTAAGAAAATAAATATAAATTTTGAATTAATTCCAGCTCCGAAATCCTTTATCTGGCAGATTGCCGTGTTACAATTCCAAATTTTGGTAAATTTCTTCAGTCAAACAGGGTTTTGAAGATACATTGACAATAGCAATTGATTAACAAATCAATAAACTTGAATAATTATTGTTATAAATAAGCTTGACAGCTCTGTTTTGTTAACCACAATAAGAAAATAAATATAAATTTAGAATTAATTTTTAAGAATTATGAATATTTCCAGCTTCAAAATCCATTTATCTGGCAGATTGCCGTGTTGAAATGCCAAATTTTGGTATATTTCTTCAGTCAAACAGGGTTTTGAAGAAACATTGACACAAGCAATTGATTAACAAATCAATAAACTTGAATAATTATTGATATAAATAAACCTGGCAGCTCTGTTTTGTTAATCACACTAAGAAAATAAATAGAAATTTTGAATTAATTCCAGCTCCAAAATCCATTTATCTGGCAGATTGCCGTGTTGAAATGCCAAATTTTGGTAAATTTCTTCAGTCAAACAGGGTTTTGAAGATACATTGACACTAGCAATTGATTAACAAATCAATAAACTTGATTAATTATTGATATAAATAAGTCTGGCAGCTCTGTTTTGTTAACTACACTAAGAAAATAAATATAAATTTTTGAATTAATTCCAGCTCCAAAATCCATTTATCTTGCAGATTGCCGTGTTGAAATGCCAAATTTTGGTAAATTTCTTCAGTCAAACAGGGTTTTGAAGATACATTGACACTAGCAATTGATTAACAAATCAATAAACTTGAATAATTATTGAAATAAATAAGCCTGGCAGCTCTGTTTTGTTACCCACACTAAGAAAATAAATATAAATTTTGAATTAATTCCAGCTCCAAAATCCATTTATCTGGCAGATTGCCGTGTTGAAATGCCAAATTTTGGTAAATTTCTTCAGTCAAACAGGGTTTTGAAGATACATTGACACTAGCAATTGATTAACAAATCAATAAACTTGATTAATTATTGATATAAATAAGTCTGGCAGCTCTGTTTTGTTAACCACACTAAGAAAATAAATATAAATTTTGTATTAATTCCAGCTCCAAAATTCATTTATCTGGCAGATTGCCGTGTTGAAATGCCAAATTTTGGTAAATTTCTTCAGTCAAACAGGGTTTTGAAGATACATTGAAACTAGCAATTGATTAACAAATCAATAAACTTGAATAATTATTGAAATAAATAAGCCTGGCAGCTCTGTTTTGTTACCCACACTAAGAAAATAAATATAAATTTTGAATTAATTCCAGCTCCAAAATCCATTTATCTGGCAGATTGCCGTGTTGAAATGCCAAATTTTGGTAAATTTCTTCAGTCAAACAGGGTTTTGAAAATACATTGACACTAGCAAATGATTAACAAATCAATAAACTTGAATACTTATTGATATAAATAAGCCTGGCAGCTCTGTTTTGTTAACCACACTAAGAAAATAAATATAAATTTTGAATTAATTCCAGCTCCAAAATCCATTTATCTGGCAGATTGCCGTGTTGAAATGCCAAATTTTGGTAAATTTCTTCAATCAAACAGGGTTTTGAAGATACATTGAAACTAGCAATTGATTAACAAATCAATAAACTTGATTAATTATTGATATAAATAAGTCTGGCAGCTCTGTTTTGTTAACTACACTAAGAAAATAAATATAAATTTTGAATTAATTCCAGCTCCAAAATCCATTTATCTTGCAGATTGCCTTGTTGAAATGCCAAATTTTGGTAAATTTCTTCAGTCAAACAGGGTTTTGAAGAAACATTGACACTAGCAATTAATTAACAAATCAATAAACTTGATAAATTTGTGATATAAATAAGCCTGGCAGCTCTGTTTTGTTAACCATACTAAGAAAATAAATATAAATTTTGAATTAATTCCAGCTCCAAAATCCATTTATCTGTCAGATTGCCGTGTTGAAATGCCAAATTTTGGTAAATTTCTTCAGTCAAACTTGGTTTTGAAGAAATATTGACAATAGCAATTGATTAACAAATCAATAAACTTGAATAATTATTGATATAAATAAACCTGGCAGCTCTGTTTTGTTAACCACACACTAAGAAAATAAATATAAATTTTGAATTAATTCCAGCTCCGAAATCCTTTATCTGGCAGATTGCCGTGTTGAAATTCCAAATTTTGGTAAATTTCTTCAGTCAAACAGGGTTTTGAAGATACATTGACAATAGCAATTGATTAACAAATCAATAAACTTGAATAATTATTGTTATAAATAAGCTTGACAGCTCTGTTTTGTTAACCACAATAAGAAAATAAATATAAATTTAGAATTAATTTTTAAGAATTATGAATATTTCCAGCTCCAAAATCCATTTATCTGGCAGATTGCCGTGTTGAAATGCCAAATTTTGGTAAATTTCTTCAGTCAAACAGGGTTTTGAAGAAACATTGACACAAGCAATTGATTAACAAATCAATAAACTTGAATAATTATTGATATAAATAAACCTGGCAGCTCTGTTTTGTTAATCACACTAAGAAAATAAATGAAAATTTTGTATTAATTCCAGCTCCAAAATTCATTTATCTGGCAGATTGCCGTGTTGAAATGCCAAATTTTGGTAAATTTCTTCAATCAAACAGGGTTTTGAAGATGCATTGACACTAGCAATTGATTAACAAATTAATAAACTTGAATAATTATTCATATAAATAAGCCTGGCAGCTCTGTTTTGTTAACCACACTAAGAAAATAAATATAAATTTTGAATTAATTCCAGCTCCAAAATCCATTTATCTGGCAGATTGCCGTGTTGAAATGCCAAATTTTGGTAAATTTCTTCAGTCAAACTTGGTTTTGAAGAAATATTGACAATAGCAATTGATTAACAAATCAATAAACTTGAATAATTATTGATATAAATAAGCTTGACAGCTCTGTTTTGTTAACCACACTAAGAAAATAAATATAAATTTAGAATTAATTTTTAAGAATTATGAATATTTCCAGCTCCAAAATCCATTTATCTGGCAGATTGCCGTGTTGAAATGCCAAATTTTGGTAAATTTCTTCAGTCAAACTTGGTTTTGAAGAAATATTGACAATAGCAATTGATTAACAAATCAATAAACTTGAATAATTATTGATATAAATAAGCCTTGCAGCTCTGTTTTGTTAACCACACACTAAGAAAATAAATATAAATTTTGAATTAATTCCAGCTCCGAAATCCTTTATCTGGCAGATTGCCGTGTTGAAATTCCAAATTTTGGTAAATTTCTTCAGTCAAACAGGGTTTTGAAGATACATTGACAATAGCAATTGATTAACAAATCAATAAACTTGAATAATTATTGTTATAAATAAGCTTGACAGCTCTGTTTTGTTAACCACAATAAGAAAATAAATATAAATTTAGAATTAATTTTTAAGAATTATGAATATTTCCAGCTTCAAAATCCATTTATCTGGCAGATTGCCGTGTTGAAATGCCAAATTTTGGTATATTTCTTCAGTCAAACAGGGTTTTGAAGAAACATTGACACAAGCAATTGATTAACAAATCAATAAACTTGAATAATTATTGATATAAATAAACCTGGCAGCTCTGTTTTGTTAATCACACTAAGAAAATAAATAGAAATTTTGAATTAATTCCAGCTCCAAAATCCATTTATCTGGCAGATTGCCGTGTTGAAATGCCAAATTTTGGTAAATTTCTTCAGTCAAACAGGGTTTTGAAGATACATTGACACTAGCAATTGATTAACAAATCAATAAACTTGATTAATTATTGATATAAATAAGTCTGGCAGCTCTGTTTTGTTAACTACACTAAGAAAATAAATATAAATTTTTGAATTAATTCCAGCTCCAAAATCCATTTATCTTGCAGATTGCCGTGTTGAAATGCCAAATTTTGGTAAATTTCTTCAGTCAAACAGGGTTTTGAAGATACATTGACACTAGCAATTGATTAACAAATCAATAAACTTGAATAATTATTGATATAAATAAACCTGGCAGCTCTGTTTTGTTAACCACACTAAGAAAATAAATATAAATTTTGTATTAATTCCAGCTCCAAAATTCATTTATCTGGCAGATTGCCGTGTTGAAATGCCAAATTTTGGTAAATTTCTTCAGTCAAACAGGGTTTTGAAGATACATTGAAACTAGCAATTGATTAACAAATCAATAAACTTGAATAATTATTGAAATAAATAAGCCTGGCAGCTCTGTTTTGTTACCCACACTAAGAAAATAAATATAAATTTTGAATTAATTCCAGCTCCAAAATCCATTTATCTGGCAGATTGCCGTGTTGAAATGCCAAATTTTGGTAAATTTCTTCAGTCAAACAGGGTTTTGAAAATACATTGACACTAGCAAATGATTAACAAATCAATAAACTTGAATACTTATTGATATAAATAAGCCTGGCAGCTCTGTTTTGTTAACCACACTAAGAAAATAAATATAAATTTTGAATTAATTCCAGCTCCAAAATCCATTTATCTGGCAGATTGCCGTGTTGAAATGCCAAATTTTGGTAAATTTCTTCAATCAAACAGGGTTTTGAAGATACATTGAAACTAGCAATTGATTAACAAATCAATAAACTTGATTAATTATTGATATAAATAAGTCTGGCAGCTCTGTTTTGTTAACTACACTAAGAAAATAAATATAAATTTTGAATTAATTCCAGCTCCAAAATCCATTTATCTTGCAGATTGCCTTGTTGAAATGCCAAATTTTGGTAAATTTCTTCAGTCAAACAGGGTTTTGAAGAAACATTGACACTAGCAATTAATTAACAAATCAATAAACTTGATAAATTTGTGATATAAATAAGCCTGGCAGCTCTGTTTTGTTAACCATACTAAGAAAATAAATATAAATTTTGAATTAATTCCAGCTCCAAAATCCATTTATCTGTCAGATTGCCGTGTTGAAATGCCAAATTTTGGTAAATTTCTTCAGTCAAACTTGGTTTTGAAGAAATATTGACAATAGCAATTGATTAACAAATCAATAAACTTGAATAATTATTGATATAAATAAGCCTTGCAGCTCTGTTTTGTTAATCACACTAAGAAAATAAATGAAAATTTTGTATTAATTCCAGCTCCAAAATTCATTTATCTGGCAGATTGCCGTGTTGAAATGCCAAATTTTGGTAAATTTCTTCAATCAAACAGGGTTTTGAAGATGCATTGCCACTAGCAATTGATTAACAAATCAATAAACTTGAATAATTATTCATATAAATAAGCCTGGCAGCTCTGTTTTGTTAACCACACTAAGAAAATAAATATAAATTTTGAATTAATTCCAGCTCCAAAATCCATTTATCTGGCAGATTGCCGTGTTGAAATGCCAAATTTTGGTAAATTTCTTCAGTCAAACTTGGTTTTGAAGAAATATTGACAATAGCAATTGATTAACAAATCAATAAACTTGAATAATTATTGATATAAATAAGCCTGGCAGCTCTGTTTTGTTAACCACACTAAGAAAATAAATATAAATTTTGAATTAATTCCAGCTCCAAAATCCATTTATCTGGCAGATTGCCGTGTTGAAATGCCAAATTTTGGTAAATTTCTTCAGTCAAACAGGGTTTTGAAGATACATTGACACTAGCAATTGATTAACAAATCAATAAACTTGAATAATTATTGATATAAATAAGCCTGGCAGCTCTGTTTTGTTAACCACACTAAGAAAATAAATATAAATTTTGAATTAATTCCAGCTCCAAAATCCATTTATCTGGCAGATTGCCGTGTTGAAATGCCAAATTTTGGTAAATTTCTTCAATCAAACAGGGTTTTGAAGATGCATTGACACTTGCAATTGATTAACAAATCAATAAACTTGAATAATTATTGATATAACTAAGCCTGGCAGCTCTGTTTTGTTAACCACACTAAGAAAATAAATATAAATTTTGAATTAATTCCAGCTCTAAAATCCATTTATCTGTCAGATTGCCTTGTTGAAATGCCAAATTTTGGTAAATTTCTTCAGTCAAACAGGGTTTTGAAGAAACATTGACACAAGCAATTGATTAACAAATCAATAAACTTGAATAATTATTGATATAAATAAACCTGGCAGCTCTGTTTTGTTAACCACACACTAAGAAAATAAATATAAATTTTGAATTAATTCCAGCTCCGAAATCCTTTATCTGGCAGATTGCCGTGTTGAAATTCCAAATTTTGGTAAATTTCTTCAGTCAAACAGGGTTTTGAAGATACATTGACAATAGCAATTGATTAACAAATCAATAAACTTGAATAATTATTGTTATAAATAAGCTTGACAGCTCTGTTTTGTTAACCACAATAAGAAAATAAATATAAATTTAGAATTAATTTTTAAGAATTATGAATATTTCCAGCTCCAAAATCCATTTATCTGGCAGATTGCCGTGTTGAAATGCCAAATTTTGGTAAATTTCTTCAGTCAAACTTGGTTTTGAAGAAATATTGACAATAGCAATTGATTAACAAATCAATAAACTTGAATAATTATTGATATAAATAAGCCTTGCAGCTCTGTTTTGTTAATCACACTAAGAAAATAAATGAAAATTTTGTATTAATTCCAGCTCCAAAATTCATTTATCTGGCAGATTGCCGTGTTGAAATGCCAAATTTTGGTAAATTTCTTCAATCAAACAGGGTTTTGAAGATGCATTGCCACTAGCAATTGATTAACAAATCAATAAACTTGAATAATTATTCATATAAATAAGCCTGGCAGCTCTGTTTTGTTAACCACACTAAGAAAATAAATATAAATTTTGAATTAATTCCAGCTCCAAAATCCATTTATCTGGCAGATTGCCGTGTTGAAATGCCAAATTTTGGTAAATTTCTTCAGTCAAACTTGGTTTTGAAGAAATATTGACAATAGCAATTGATTAACAAATCAATAAACTTGAATAATTATTGATATAAATAAGCCTGGCAGCTCTGTTTTGTTAACCACACTAAGAAAATAAATATAAATTTTGAATTAATTCCAGCTCCAAAATCCATTTATCTGGCAGATTGCCGTGTTGAAATGCCAAATTTTGGTAAATTTCTTCAGTCAAACAGGGTTTTGAAGATACATTGACACTAGCAATTGATTAACAAATCAATAAACTTGAATAATTATTGATATAAATAAGCCTGGCAGCTCTGTTTTGTTAACCACACTAAGAAAATAAATATAAATTTTGAATTAATTCCAGCTCCAAAATCCATTTATCTGGCAGATTGCCGTGTTGAAATGCCAAATTTTGGTAAATTTCTTCAATCAAACAGGGTTTTGAAGATGCATTGACACTTGCAATTGATTAACAAATCAATAAACTTGAATAATTATTGATATAACTAAGCCTGGCAGCTCTGTTTTGTTAACCACACTAAGAAAATAAATATAAATTTTGAATTAATTCCAGCTCCAAAATCCATTTATCTGTCAGATTGCCTTGTTGAAATGCCAAATTTTGGTAAATTTCTTCAGTCAAACAGGGTTTTGAAGAAACATTGACACAAGCAATTGATTAACAAATCAATAAACTTGAATAATTATTGATATAAATAAACCTGGCAGCTCTGTTTTGTTAACCACACACTAAGAAAATAAATATAAATTTTGAATTAATTCCAGCTCCGAAATCCTTTATCTGGCAGATTGCCGTGTTGAAATTCCAAATTTTGGTAAATTTCTTCAGTCAAACAGGGTTTTGAAGATACATTGACAATAGCAATTGATTAACAAATCAATAAACTTGAATAATTATTGTTATAAATAAGCTTGACAGCTCTGTTTTGTTAACCACAATAAGAAAATAAATATAAATTTAGAATTAATTTTTAAGAATTATGAATATTTCCAGCTCCAAAATCCATTTATCTGGCAGATTGCCGTGTTGAAATGCCAAATTTTGGTAAATTTCTTCAGTCAAACAGGGTTTTGAAGAAACATTGACACAAGCAATTGATTAACAAATCAATAAACTTGAATAATTATTGATATAAATAAACCTGGCAGCTCTGTTTTGTTAATCACACTAAGAAAATAAATAGAAATTTTGAATTAATTCCAGCTCCAAAATCCATTTATCTGGCAGATTGCCGTGTTGAAATGCCAAATTTTGGTAAATTTCTTCAGTCAAACAGGGTTTTGAAGATACATTGACACTAGCAATTGATTAACAAATCAATAAACTTGATTAATTATTGATATAAATAAGTCTGGCAGCTCTGTTTTGTTAACTACACTAAGAAAATAAATATAAATTTTTGAATTAATTCCAGCTCCAAAATCCATTTATCTTGCAGATTGCCGTGTTGAAATGCCAAATTTTGGTAAATTTCTTCAGTCAAACAGGGTTTTGAAGATACATTGACACTAGCAATTGATTAACAAATCAATAAACTTGAATAATTATTGATATAAATAAACCTGGCAGCTCTGTTTTGTTAACCACACTAAGAAAATAAATATAAATTTTGTATTAATTCCAGCTCCAAAATTCATTTATCTGGCAGATTGCCGTGTTGAAATGCCAAATTTTGGTAAATTTCTTCAGTCAAACAGGGTTTTGAAGATACATTGAAACTAGCAATTGATTAACAAATCAATAAACTTGAATAATTATTGAAATAAATAAGAATGGCAGCTCTGTTTTGTTACCCACACTAAGAAAATAAATATAAATTTTGAATTAATTCCAGCTCCAAAATCCATTTATCTGGCAGATTGCCGTGTTGAAATGCCAAATTTTGGTAAATTTCTTCAGTCAAACAGGGTTTTGAAAATACATTGACACTAGCAAATGATTAACAAATCAATAAACTTGAATACTTATTGATATAAATAAGCCTGGCAGCTCTGTTTTGTTAACCACACTAAGAAAATAAATATAAATTTTGAATTAATTCCAGCTCCAAAATCCATTTATCTGGCAGATTGCCGTGTTGAAATGCCAAATTTTGGTAAATTTCTTCAATCAAACAGGGTTTTGAAGATACCTTGACACTAGCAATTGATTAACAAATCAATAAACTTGAATAATTATTGATATAAATAAGCCTTGCAGCTCTGTTTTGTTAATCACACTAAGAAAATAAATGAAAATTTTGTATTAATTCCAGCTCCAAAATTCATTTATCTGGCAGATTGCCGTGTTGAAATGCCAAATTTTGGTAAATTTCTTCAATCAAACAGGGTTTTGAAGATGCATTGCCACTAGCAATTGATTAACAAATCAATAAACTTGAATAATTATTCATATAAATAAGCCTGGCAGCTCTGTTTTGTTAACCACACTAAGAAAATAAATATAAATTTTGAATTAATTCCAGCTCCAAAATCCATTTATCTGGCAGATTGCCGTGTTGAAATGCCAAATTTTGGTAAATTTCTTCAGTCAAACTTGGTTTTGAAGAAATATTGACAATAGCAATTGATTAACAAATCAATAAACTTGAATAATTATTGATATAAATAAGCCTGGCAGCTCTGTTTTGTTAACCACACTAAGAAAATAAATATAAATTTTGAATTAATTCCAGCTCCAAAATCCATTTATCTGGCAGATTGCCGTGTTGAAATGCCAAATTTTGGTAAATTTCTTCAGTCAAACAGGGTTTTGAAGATACATTGACACTAGCAATTGATTAACAAATCAATAAACTTGAATAATTATTGATATAAATAAGCCTGGCAGCTCTGTTTTGTTAACCACACTAAGAAAATAAATATAAATTTTGAATTAATTCCAGCTCCAAAATCCATTTATCTGGCAGATTGCCGTGTTGAAATGCCAAATTTTGGTAAATTTCTTCAATCAAACAGGGTTTTGAAGATGCATTGACACTTGCAATTGATTAACAAATCAATAAACTTGAATAATTATTGATATAACTAAGCCTGGCAGCTCTGTTTTGTTAACCACACTAAGAAAATAAATATAAATTTTGAATTAATTCCAGCTCCAAAATCCATTTATCTGTCAGATTGCCTTGTTGAAATGCCAAATTTTGGTAAATTTCTTCAGTCAAACAGGGTTTTGAAGAAACATTGACACAAGCAATTGATTAACAAATCAATAAACTTGAATAATTATTGATATAAATAAACCTGGCAGCTCTGTTTTGTTAACCACACACTAAGAAAATAAATATAAATTTTGAATTAATTCCAGCTCCGAAATCCTTTATCTGGCAGATTGCCGTGTTGAAATTCCAAATTTTGGTAAATTTCTTCAGTCAAACAGGGTTTTGAAGATACATTGACAATAGCAATTGATTAACAAATCAATAAACTTGAATAATTATTGTTATAAATAAGCTTGACAGCTCTGTTTTGTTAACCACAATAAGAAAATAAATATAAATTTAGAATTAATTTTTAAGAATTATGAATATTTCCAGCTCCAAAATCCATTTATCTGGCAGATTGCCGTGTTGAAATGCCAAATTTTGGTAAATTTCTTCAGTCAAACTTGGTTTTGAAGAAATATTGACAATAGCAATTGATTAACAAATCAATAAACTTGAATAATTATTGATATAAATAAGCCTTGCAGCTCTGTTTTGTTAATCACACTAAGAAAATAAATGCAAATTTTGTATTAATTCCAGCTCCAAAATTCATTTATCTGGCAGATTGCCGTGTTGAAATGCCAAATTTTGGTAAATTTCTTCAATCAAACAGGGTTTTGAAGATGCATTGCCACTAGCAATTGATTAACAAATCAATAAACTTGAATAATTATTCATATAAATAAGCCTGGCAGCTCTGTTTTGTTAACCACACTAAGAAAATAAATATAAATTTTGAATTAATTCCAGCTCCAAAATCCATTTATCTGGCAGATTGCCGTGTTGAAATGCCAAATTTTGGTAAATTTCTTCAGTCAAACTTGGTTTTGAAGAAATATTGACAATAGCAATTGATTAACAAATCAATAAACTTGAATAATTATTGATATAAATAAGCCTGGCAGCTCTGTTTTGTTAACCACACTAAGAAAATAAATATAAATTTTGAATTAATTCCAGCTCCAAAATCCATTTATCTGGCAGATTGCCGTGTTGAAATGCCAAATTTTGGTAAATTTCTTCAGTCAAACAGGGTTTTGAAGATACATTGACACTAGCAATTGATTAACAAATCAATAAACTTGAATAATTATTGATATAAATAAGCCTGGCAGCTCTGTTTTGTTAACCACACTAAGAAAATAAATATAAATTTTGAATTAATTCCAGCTCCAAAATCCATTTATCTGGCAGATTGCCGTGTTGAAATGCCAAATTTTGGTAAATTTCTTCAATCAAACAGGGTTTTGAAGATGCATTGACACTTGCAATTGATTAACAAATCAATAAACTTGAATAATTATTGATATAACTAAGCCTGGCAGCTCTGTTTTGTTAACCACACTAAGAAAATAAATATAAATTTTGAATTAATTCCAGCTCCAAAATCCATTTATCTGTCAGATTGCCTTGTTGAAATGCCAAATTTTGGTAAATTTCTTCAGTCAAACAGGGTTTTGAAGAAACATTGACACAAGCAATTGATTAACAAATCAATAAACTTGAATAATTATTGATATAAATAAACCTGGCAGCTCTGTTTTGTTAACCACACACTAAGAAAATAAATATAAATTTTGAATTAATTCCAGCTCCGAAATCCTTTATCTGGCAGATTGCCGTGTTGAAATTCCAAATTTTGGTAAATTTCTTCAGTCAAACAGGGTTTTGAAGATACATTGACAATAGCAATTGATTAACAAATCAATAAACTTGAATAATTATTGTTATAAATAAGCTTGACAGCTCTGTTTTGTTAACCACAATAAGAAAATAAATATAAATTTAGAATTAATTTTTAAGAATTATGAATATTTCCAGCTCCAAAATCCATTTATCTGGCAGATTGCCGTGTTGAAATGCCAAATTTTGGTAAATTTCTTCAGTCAAACAGGGTTTTGAAGAAACATTGACACAAGCAATTGATTAACAAATCAATAAACTTGAATAATTATTTATATAAATAAACCTGGCAGCTCTGTTTTGTTAATCACACTAAGAAAATAAATAGAAATTTTGAATTAATTCCAGCTCCAAAATCCATTTATCTGGCAGATTGCCGTGTTGAAATGCCAAATTTTGGTAAATTTCTTCAGTCAAACAGAGATTTGAAGATACATTGACACTAGCAATTGATTAACAAATCAATAAACTTGATTAATTATTGATATAAATAAGTCTGGCAGCTCTGTTTTGTTAACTACACTAAGAAAATAAATATAAATTTTTGAATTAATTCCAGCTCCAAAATCCATTTATCTTGCAGATTGCCGTGTTGAAATGCCAAATTTTGGTAAATTTCTTCAGTCAAACAGGGTTTTGAAGATACATTGACACTAGCAATTGATTAACAAATCAATAAACTTGAATAATTATTGATATAAATAAACCTGGCAGCTCTGTTTTGTTAACCACACTAAGAAAATAAATATAAATTTTGTATTAATTCCAGCTCCAAAATTCATTTATCTGGCAGATTGCCGTGTTGAAATGCCAAATTTTGGTAAATTTCTTCAGTCAAACAGGGTTTTGAAGATACATTGAAACTAGCAATTGATTAACAAATCAATAAACTTGAATAATTATTGAAATAAATAAGAATGGCAGCTCTGTTTTGTTACCCACACTAAGAAAATAAATATAAATTTTGAATTAATTCCAGCTCCAAAATCCATTTATCTGGCAGATTGCCGTGTTGAAATGCCAAATTTTGGTAAATTTCTTCAGTCAAACAGGGTTTTGAAAATACATTGACACTAGCAAATGATTAACAAATCAATAAACTTGAATACTTATTGATATAAATAAGCCTGGCAGCTCTGTTTTGTTAACCACACTAAGAAAATAAATATAAATTTTGAATTAATTCCAGCTCCAAAATCCATTTATCTGGCAGATTGCCGTGTTGAAATGCCAAATTTTGGTAAATTTCTTCAATCAAACAGGGTTTTGAAGATACCTTGACACTAGCAATTGATTAACAAATCAATAAACTTGAATAATTATTGATATAAATAAGCCTTGCAGCTCTGTTTTGTTAATCACACTAAGAAAATAAATGAAAATTTTGTATTAATTCCAGCTCCAAAATTCATTTATCTGGCAGATTGCCGTGTTGAAATGCCAAATTTTGGTAAATTTCTTCAATCAAACAGGGTTTTGAAGATGCATTGCCACTAGCAATTGATTAACAAATCAATAAACTTGAATAATTATTCATATAAATAAGCCTGGCAGCTCTGTTTTGTTAACCACACTAAGAAAATAAATATAAATTTTGAATTAATTCCAGCTCCAAAATCCATTTATCTGGCAGATTGCCGTGTTGAAATGCCAAATTTTGGTAAATTTCTTCAGTCAAACTTGGTTTTGAAGAAATATTGACAATAGCAATTGATTAACAAATCAATAAACTTGAATAATTATTGATATAAATAAGCCTGGCAGCTCTGTTTTGTTAACCACACTAAGAAAATAAATATAAATTTTGAATTAATTCCAGCTCCAAAATCCATTTATCTGGCAGATTGCCGTGTTGAAATGCCAAATTTTGGTAAATTTCTTCAGTCAAACAGGGTTTTGAAGATACATTGACACTAGCAATTGATTAACAAATCAATAAACTTGAATAATTATTGATATAAATAAGCCTGGCAGCTCTGTTTTGTTAACCACACTAAGAAAATAAATATAAATTTTGAATTAATTCCAGCTCCAAAATCCATTTATCTGGCAGATTGCCGTGTTGAAATGCCAAATTTTGGTAAATTTCTTCAATCAAACAGGGTTTTGAAGATGCATTGACACTTGCAATTGATTAACAAATCAATAAACTTGAATAATTATTGATATAACTAAGCCTGGCAGCTCTGTTTTGTTAACCACACTAAGAAAATAAATATAAATTTTGAATTAATTCCAGCTCCAAAATCCATTTATCTGTCAGATTGCCTTGTTGAAATGCCAAATTTTGGTAAATTTCTTCAGTCAAACAGGGTTTTGAAGAAACATTGACACAAGCAATTGATTAACAAATCAATAAACTTGAATAATTATTGATATAAATAAACCTGGCAGCTCTGTTTTGTTAACCACACACTAAGAAAATAAATATAAATTTTGAATTAATTCCAGCTCCGAAATCCTTTATCTGGCAGATTGCCGTGTTGAAATTCCAAATTTTGGTAAATTTCTTCAGTCAAACAGGGTTTTGAAGATACATTGACAATAGCAATTGATTAACAAATCAATAAACTTGAATAATTATTGTTATAAATAAGCTTGACAGCTCTGTTTTGTTAACCACAATAAGAAAATAAATATAAATTTAGAATTAATTTTTAAGAATTATGAATATTTCCAGCTCCAAAATCCATTTATCTGGCAGATTGCCGTGTTGAAATGCCAAATTTTGGTAAATTTCTTCAGTCAAACTTGGTTTTGAAGAAATATTGACAATAGCAATTGATTAACAAATCAATAAACTTGAATAATTATTGATATAAATAAGCCTTGCAGCTCTGTTTTGTTAATCACACTAAGAAAATAAATGAAAATTTTGTATTAATTCCAGCTCCAAAATTCATTTATCTGGCAGATTGCCGTGTTGAAATGCCAAATTTTGGTAAATTTCTTCAATCAAACAGGGTTTTGAAGATGCATTGCCACTAGCAATTGATTAACAAATCAATAAACTTGAATAATTATTCATATAAATAAGCCTGGCAGCTCTGTTTTGTTAACCACACTAAGAAAATAAATATAAATTTTGAATTAATTCCAGCTCCAAAATCCATTTATCTGGCAGATTGCCGTGTTGAAATGCCAAATTTTGGTAAATTTCTTCAGTCAAACTTGGTTTTGAAGAAATATTGACAATAGCAATTGATTAACAAATCAATAAACTTGAATAATTATTGATATAAATAAGCCTGGCAGCTCTGTTTTGTTAACCACACTAAGAAAATAAATATAAATTTTGAATTAATTCCAGCTCCAAAATCCATTTATCTGGCAGATTGCCGTGTTGAAATGCCAAATTTTGGTAAATTTCTTCAGTCAAACAGGGTTTTGAAGATACATTGACACTAGCAATTGATTAACAAATCAATAAACTTGAATAATTATTGATATAAATAAGCCTGGCAGCTCTGTTTTGTTAACCACACTAAGAAAATAAATATAAATTTTGAATTAATTCCAGCTCCAAAATCCATTTATCTGGCAGATTGCCGTGTTGAAATGCCAAATTTTGGTAAATTTCTTCAATCAAACAGGGTTTTGAAGATGCATTGACACTTGCAATTGATTAACAAATCAATAAACTTGAATAATTATTGATATAACTAAGCCTGGCAGCTCTGTTTTGTTAACCACACTAAGAAAATAAATATAAATTTTGAATTAATTCCAGCTCCGAAATCCTTTATCTGGCAGATTGCCGTGTTGAAATTCCAAATTTTGGTAAATTTCTTCAGTCAAACAGGGTTTTGAAGAAACATTGACACAAGCAATTGATTAACAAATCAATAAACTTGAATAATTATTGATATAAATAAACCTGGCAGCTCTGTTTTGTTAACCACACACTAAGAAAATAAATATAAATTTTGAATTAATTCCAGCTCCGAAATCCTTTATCTGGCAGATTGCCGTGTTGAAATTCCAAATTTTGGTAAATTTCTTCAGTCAAACAGGGTTTTGAAGATACATTGACAATAGCAATTGATTAACAAATCAATAAACTTGAATAATTATTGTTATAAATAAGCTTGACAGCTCTGTTTTGTTAACCACAATAAGAAAATAAATATAAATTTAGAATTAATTTTTAAGAATTATGAATATTTCCAGCTCCAAAATCCATTTATCTGGCAGATTGCCGTGTTGAAATGCCAAATTTTGGTAAATTTCTTCAGTCAAACAGGGTTTTGAAGAAACATTGACACAAGCAATTGATTAACAAATCAATAAACTTGAATAATTATTGATATAAATAAACCTGGCAGCTCTGTTTTGTTAATCACACTAAGAAAATAAATAGAAATTTTGAATTAATTCCAGCTCCAAAATCCATTTATCTGGCAGATTGCCGTGTTGAAATGCCAAATTTTGGTAAATTTCTTCAGTCAAACAGGGTTTTGAAGATACATTGACACTAGCAATTTATTAACAAATCAATAAACTTGATTAATTATTGATATAAATAAGTCTGGCAGCTCTGTTTTGTTAACTACACTAAGAAAATAAATATAAATTTTTGAATTAATTCCAGCTCCAAAATCCATTTATCTTGCAGATTGCCGTGTTGAAATGCCAAATTTTGGTAAATTTCTTCAGTCAAACAGGGTTTTGAAGATACATTGACACTAGCAATTGATTAACAAATCAATAAACTTGAATAATTATTGATATAAATAAACCTGGCAGCTCTGTTTTGTTAATCACACTAAGAAAATAAATAGAAATTTTGAATTAATTCCAGCTCCAAAATCCATTTATCTGGCAGATTGCCGTGTTGAAATGCCAAATTTTGGTAAATTTCTTCAGTCAAACAGGGTTTTGAAGATACATTGACACTAGCAATTGATTAACAAATCAATAAACTTGATTAATTATTGATATAAATAAGTCTGGCAGCTCTGTTTTGTTAACTACACTAAGAAAATAAATATAAATTTTTGAATTAATTCCAGCTCCAAAATCCATTTATCTTGCAGATTGCCGTGTTGAAATGCCAAATTTTGGTAAATTTCTTCAGTCAAACAGGGTTTTGAAGATACATTGACACTAGCAATTGATTAACAAATCAATAAACTTGAATAATTATTGATATAAATAAACCTGGCAGCTCTGTTTTGTTAACCACACTAAGAAAATAAATATAAATTTTGTATTAATTCCAGCTCCAAAATTCATTTATCTGGCAGATTGCCGTGTTGAAATGCCAAATTTTGGTAAATTTCTTCAGTCAAACAGGGTTTTGAAGATACATTGAAACTAGCAATTGATTAACAAATCAATAAACTTGAATAATTATTGAAATAAATAAGAATGGCAGCTCTGTTTTGTTACCCACACTAAGAAAATAAATATAAATTTTGAATTAATTCCAGCTCCAAAATCCATTTATCTGGCAGATTGCCGTGTTGAAATGCCAAATTTTGGTAAATTTCTTCAGTCAAACAGGGTTTTGAAAATACATTGACACTAGCAAATGATTAACAAATCAATAAACTTGAATACTTATTGATATAAATAAGCCTGGCAGCTCTGTTTTGTTAACCACACTAAGAAAATAAATATAAATTTTGAATTAATTCCAGCTCCAAAATCCATTTATCTGGCAGATTGCCGTGTTGAAATGCCAAATTTTGGTAAATTTCTTCAATCAAACAGGGTTTTGAAGATACCTTGACACTAGCAATTGATTAACAAATCAATAAACTTGATTAATTATTGATATAAATAAGTCTGGCAGCTCTGTTTTGTTAACTACACTAAGAAAATAAATATAAATTTTGAATTAATTCCAGCTCCAAAATCCATTTATCTTGCAGATTGCCGTGTTGAAATGCCAAATTTTGGTAAATTTCTTCAGTCAAACAGGGTTTTGAAGAAACATTGACACTAGCAATTGATTAACAAATCAATAAACTTGAATAATTATTGATATAAATAAACCTGGCAGCTCTGTTTTGTTAACCACACTAAGAAAATAAATATAAATTTTGAATTAATTGCAGCTCCAAAATCCTTTATCTGGCAGATTGCCGTGTTGAAATTCCAAATTTTGGTAAATTTCTTCAGTCAAACAGGGTTTTGAAGATACATTGACACTAGCAATTGATTAACAAATCAATAAACTTGAATAATTATTGATATAAATAAGCCTGGCAGCTCTGTTTTGTTAATCACACTATGAAAATAAATATAAATTTTGAATTAATTCCAGCTCCAAAATCCATTTATCTTGCAGATTGCCGTGTTGAAATGCCAAATTTTGGTAAATTTCTTCAGTCAAACAGGGTTTTGAAGAAACATTGACACTAGCAATTGATTAACAAATCAATAAACTTGAATACTTATTGATATAAATAAACCTGGCAGCTCTGTTTTGTTAACCACACTAAGAAAATAAATATAAATTTTGAATTAATTGCAGCTCCAAAATCCTTTATCTGGAAGATTGCAGTGTTGAAATGCCAAATTTTGGTAAATTTCTTCAGTCAAACAGGGTTTTGAAGATACATTGACACTAGCAATTGATTAACAAATCAATAAACTTGAATAATTATTGACATAAATAAGCCTGGCAGCTCTGTTTTGTTAATCACACTAAGAAAATAAATATAAATTTTGAATTAATTCCAGCTCCAAAATCCATTTATCTGTCAGATTGCCTTGTTGAAATGCCAAATTTTGGTAAATTTCTTCAGTCAAACAGGGTTTTGAAGAAATATTGACAATAGCAATTGATTAACAAATCAATAAACTTGAATAATTATTGATATAAATAAGCTTGACAGCTCTGTTTTGTTAACCACACTAAGAAAATAAATATAAATTTAGAATTAATTCTTAAGAATTATGAATATTTCCAGCTCCAAAATCCATTTATCTGGCAGATTGCCGTGTTGAAATGCCAAATTTTGGTAAATTTCTTCAGTCAAACAGGGTTTTGAAGATACATTGACACTAGCAATTGATTAACAAATCAATAAACTTGAATAATTATTGATATAAATAAGCCTGGCAGTTCTGTTTTGTTAACCACACTAAGAAAATAAATATAAATTTTGAATTAATTCCAGCTCCAAAATCCATTTATCTGGCAGATTGCCGTGTTGAAATGCCAAATTTTGGTAAATTTCTTCAATCAAACAGGGTTTTGAAGAAATATTGACAATAGCAATTGATTAACAAATCAATAAACTTGAATAATTATTGATATAAATAAGCCTGGCAGCTCTGTTTTGTTAACCACACTAAGAAAATAAATATAAATTTTGAATTAATTCCAGCTCCAAAATCCATTTATCTGGCAGATTGCCGTGTTGAAATGCCAAATTTTGGTAAATTTCTTCAGTCAAACAGGGTTTTGAAGATACATTGACACTAGCAATTGATTAACAAATCAATAAACTTGAATAATTATTGATATAAATAAGCCTGGCAGCTCTGTTTTGTTAACCACACTAAGAAAATAAATATAAATTTTGAATTAATTCCAGCTCCAAAATCCATTTATCTGGCAGATTGCCGTGTTGAAATGCCAAATTTTGGTAAATTTCTTCAATCAAACAGGGTTTTGAAGATGCATTGACACTTGCAATTGATTAACAAATCAATAAACTTGAATAATTATTGATATAAATAAGTCTGGCAGCTCTGTTTTGTTAACTACACTAAGAAAATAAATATAAATTTTTGAATTAATTCCAGCTCCAAAATCCATTTATCTTGCAGATTGCCGTGTTGAAATGCCAAATTTTGGTAAATTTCTTCAGTCAAACAGGGTTTTGAAGATACATTGACACTAGCAATTGATTAACAAATCAATAAACTTGAATAATTATTGATATAAATAAACCTGGCAGCTCTGTTTTGTTAACCACACTAAGAAAATAAATATAAATTTTGTATTAATTCCAGCTCCAAAATTCATTTATCTGGCAGATTGCCGTGTTGAAATGCCAAATTTTGGTAAATTTCTTCAGTCAAACAGGGTTTTGAAGATACATTGAAACTAGCAATTGATTAACAAATCAATAAACTTGAATAATTATTGAAATAAATAAGAATGGCAGCTCTGTTTTGTTACCCACACTAAGAAAATAAATATAAATTTTGAATTAATTCCAGCTCCAAAATCCATTTATCTGGCAGATTGCCGTGTTGAAATGCCAAATTTTGGTAAATTTCTTCAGTCAAACAGGGTTTTGAAAATACATTGACACTAGCAAATGATTAACAAATCAATAAACTTGAATACTTATTGATATAAATAAGCCTGGCAGCTCTGTTTTGTTAACCACACTAAGAAAATAAATATAAATTTTGAATTAATTCCAGCTCCAAAATCCATTTATCTGGCAGATTGCCGTGTTGAAATGCCAAATTTTGGTAAATTTCTTCAATCAAACAGGGTTTTGAAGATACCTTGACACTAGCAATTGATTAACAAATCAATAAACTTGATTAATTATTGATATAAATAAGTCTGGCAGCTCTGTTTTGTTAACTACACTAAGAAAATAAATATAAATTTTGAATTAATTCCAGCTCCAAAATCCATTTATCTTGCAGATTGCCGTGTTGAAATGCCAAATTTTGGTAAATTTCTTCAGTCAAACAGGGTTTTGAAGAAACATTGACACTAGCAATTGATTAACAAATCAATAAACTTGAATAATTATTGATATAAATAAACCTGGCAGCTCTGTTTTGTTAACCACACTAAGAAAATAAATATAAATTTTGAATTAATTGCAGCTCCAAAATCCTTTATCTGGCAGATTGCCGTGTTGAAATTCCAAATTTTGGTAAATTTCTTCAGTCAAACAGGGTTTTGAAGATACATTGACACTAGCAATTGATTAACAAATCAATAAACTTGAATAATTATTGATATAAATAAGCCTGGCAGCTCTGTTTTGTTAATCACACTATGAAAATAAATATAAATTTTGAATTAATTCCAGCTCCAAAATCCATTTATCTTGCAGATTGCCGTGTTGAAATGCCAAATTTTGGTAAATTTCTTCAGTCAAACAGGGTTTTGAAGAAACATTGACACTAGCAATTGATTAACAAATCAATAAACTTGAATACTTATTGATATAAATAAACCTGGCAGCTCTGTTTTGTTAACCACACTAAGAAAATAAATATAAATTTTGAATTAATTGCAGCTCCAAAATCCTTTATCTGGAAGATTGCAGTGTTGAAATGCCAAATTTTGGTAAATTTCTTCAGTCAAACAGGGTTTTGAAGATACATTGACACTAGCAATTGATTAACAAATCAATAAACTTGAATAATTATTGACATAAATAAGCCTGGCAGCTCTGTTTTGTTAATCACACTAAGAAAATAAATATAAATTTTGAATTAATTCCAGCTCCAAAATCCATTTATCTGTCAGATTGCCTTGTTGAAATGCCAAATTTTGGTAAATTTCTTCAGTCAAACAGGGTTTTGAAGAAATATTGACAATAGCAATTGATTAACAAATCAATAAACTTGAATAATTATTGATATAAATAAGCTTGACAGCTCTGTTTTGTTAACCACACTAAGAAAATAAATATAAATTTAGAATTAATTCTTAAGAATTATGAATATTTCCAGCTCCAAAATCCATTTATCTGGCAGATTGCCGTGTTGAAATGCCAAATTTTGGTAAATTTCTTCAGTCAAACAGGGTTTTGAAGATACATTGACACTAGCAATTGATTAACAAATCAATAAACTTGAATAATTATTGATATAAATAAGCCTGGCAGTTCTGTTTTGTTAACCACACTAAGAAAATAAATATAAATTTTGAATTAATTCCAGCTCCAAAATCCATTTATCTGGCAGATTGCCGTGTTGAAATGCCAAATTTTGGTAAATTTCTTCAATCAAACAGGGTTTTGAAGATGCATTGACACTAGCAATTGATTAACAAATCAATAAACTTGAATAATTATTGATATAAATAAGCTTGGCAGCTCTGTTTTGTTAACCACACTAAGAAAATAAATATAAATTTTGAATTAATTCCAGCTCCAAAATCCATTTATCTGGCAGATTGCCGTGTTGAAATGCCAAATTTTGGTAAATTTCTTCAATCAAACAGGGTTTTGAAGATGCATTGACACTATAAATTGATTAACAAATCAATAAACTTGAATAATTATTGATATAAATAAGCTTGGCAGCTCTGTTTTGTTAACCACACTAAGAAAATAAATATAAATTTTGAATTAATTCTTAAGAATTATGAATATTTCCAGCTCCAAAATCCATTTATCAGGCAGATTGCCGTGTTGAAATGCCAAATTTTGGTAAATTTCTTCAGTCAAACAGGGTTTTGAAGATACATTGAAACTAGCAATTGATTAACAAATCAATAAACTTGAATAATTATTGAAATAAATAAGCCTGGCAGCTCTGTTTTGTTACCCACACTAAGAAAATAAATATAAATTTTGAATTAATTCCAGCTCCAAAATCCATTTATCTGGCAGATTGCCGTGTTGAAATGCCAAATTTTGGTAAATTTCTTCAGTCAAACAGGGTTTTGAAAATACATTGACACTAGCAAATGATTAACAAATCAATAAACTTGAATACTTATTGATATAAATAAGCCTGGCAGCTCTGTTTTGTTAACCACACTAAGAAAATAAATATAAATTTTGAATTAATTCCAGCTCCAAAATCCATTTATCTGGCAGATTGCCGTGTTGAAATGCCAAATTTTGGTAAATTTCTTCAATCAAACAGGGTTTTGAAGATACCTTGACACAAGCAATTGATTAACAAATCAATAAACTTGATTAATTATTGATATAAATAAGTCTGGCAGCTCTGTTTTGTTAACTACACTAAGAAAATAAATATAAATTTTGAATTAATTCCAGCTCCAAAATCCATTTATCTTGCAGATTGCCGTGTTGAAATGCCAAATTTTGGTAAATTTCTTCAGTCAAACAGGGTTTTGAAGAAACATTGACACTAGCAATTGATTAACAAATCAATAAACTTGAATAATTATTGATATAAATAAACCTGGCAGCTCTGTTTTGTTAACCACACTAAGAAAATAAATATAAATTTTGAATTAATTGCAGCTCCAAAATCCTTTATCTGGCAGATTGCCGTGTTGAAATTCCAAATTTTGGTAAATTTCTTCAGTCAAACAGGGTTTTGAAGATACATTGACACTAGCAATTGATTAACAAATCAATAAACTTGAATAATTATTGATATAAATAAGCCTGGCAGCTCTGTTTTGTTAATCACACTATGAAAATAAATATAAATTTTGAATTAATTCCAGCTCCAAAATCCATTTATCTGTCAGATTGCCTTGTTGAAATGCCAAATTTTGGTAAATTTCTTCAGTCAAACAGGGTTTTGAAGAAACATTGATACTAGCAATTAATTAACAAATCAATAAACTTGAATAATTATTGATATAAATAAGCTTGGGAGCTCTGTTTTGTTAACCACACTAAGAAAATAAATATAAATTTAGAATTAATTCTTAAGAATTTTGAATTAATTCCAGCTCCAAAATCCATTTATCTTGCAGATTGCCGTGTTGAAATGCCAAATTTTGGTAAATTTCTTCAGTCAAACAGGGTTTTGAAGAAACATTGACACTAGCAATTGATTAACAAATCAATAAACTTGAATACTTATAGATATAAATAAACCTGGCAGCTCTGTTTTGTTAACCACACTAAGAAAATAAATATAAATTTTGAATTAATTGCAGCTCCAAAATCCTTTATCTGGAAGATTGCCGTGTTGAAATGCCAAATTTTGGTAAATTTCTTCAGTCAAACAGGGTTTTGAAGATACATTGACACTAGCAATTGATTAACAAATCAATAAACTTGAATAATTATTGATATAAATAAGCTTGACAGCTCTGTTTTGTTAACCACACTAAGAAAATAAATATAAATTTAGAATTAATTCTTAAGAATTATGAATATTTCCAGCTCCAAAATCCATTTATCTGGCAGATTGCCGTGTTGAAATGCCAAATTTTGGTAAATTTCTTCAGTCAAACAGGGTTTTGAAGATACATTGACACTAGCAATTGATTAACAAATCAATAAACTTGAATAATTATTGATATAAATAAGCCTGGCAGTTCTGTTTTGTTAACCACACTAAGAAAATAAATATAAATTTTGAATTAATTCCAGCTCCAAAATCCATTTATCTGGCAGATTGCCGTGTTGAAATGCCAAATTTTGGTAAATTTCTTCAATCAAACAGGGTTTTGAAGATGCATTGACACTAGCAATTGATTAACAAATCAATAAACTTGAATAATTATTGATATAAATAAGCTTGGCAGCTCTGTTTTGTTAACCACACTAAGAAAATAAATATAAATTTTGAATTAATTCCAGCTCCAAAATCCATTTATCTGGCAGATTGCCGTGTTGAAATGCCAAATTTTGGTAAATTTCTTCAATCAAACAGGATTTTGAAGATGCATTGACACTAGCAATTGATTAACAAATCAATAAACTTGAATAATTATTGATATAAATAAGCTTGGCAGCTCTGTTTTGTTAACCACACTAAGAAAATAAATATAAATTTTGAATTAATTCTTAAGAATTATGAATATTTCCAGCTCCAAAATCCATTTATCAGGCAGATTGCCGTGTTGAAATGCCAAATTTTGGTAAATTTCTTCAGTCAAACAGGGTTTTGAAGAAACATTGACACTAGCAATTGATTAACAAATCAATAAACTTGAATAATTATTGATATAAATAAACCTGGCAGCTCTGTTTTGTTAACCACACTAAGAAAATAAATATAAATTTTGAATTAATTGCAGCTCCAAAATCCTTTATCTGGCAGATTGCCGTGTTGAAATTCCAAATTTTGGTAAATTTCTTCAGTCAAACAGGGTTTTGAAGATACATTGACACTAGCAATTGATTAACAAATCAATAAACTTGAATAATTATTGATATAAATAAGCCTGGCAGCTCTGTTTTGTTAATCACACTATGAAAATAAATATAAATTTTGAATTAATTCCAGCTCCAAAATCCATTTATCTGTCAGATTGCCTTGTTGAAATGCCAAATTTTGGTAAATTTCTTCAGTCAAACAGGGTTTTGAAGAAACATTGATACTAGCAATTAATTAACAAATCAATAAACTTGAATAATTATTGATATAAATAAGCTTGGGAGCTCTGTTTTGTTAACCACACTAAGAAAATAAATATAAATTTAGAATTAATTCTTAAGAATTTTGAATTAATTCCAGCTCCAAAATCCATTTATCTTGCAGATTGCCGTGTTGAAATGCCAAATTTTGGTAAATTTCTTCAGTCAAACAGGGTTTTGAAGAAACATTGACACTAGCAATTGATTAACAAATCAATAAACTTGAATACTTATTGATATAAATAAACCTGGCAGCTCTGTTTTGTTAACCACACTAAGAAAATAAATATAAATTTTGAATTAATTGCAGCTCCAAAATCCTTTATCTGGAAGATTGCCGTGTTGAAATGCCAAATTTTGGTAAATTTCTTCAGTCAAACAGGGTTTTGAAGATACATTGACACTAGCAATTGATTAACAAATCAATAAACTTGAATAATTATTGACATAAATAAGCCTGGCAGCTCTGTTTTGTTAATCACACTAAGAAAATAAATATAAATTTTGAATTAATTCCAGCTCCAAAATCCATTTATCTGTCAGATTGCCTTGTTGAAATGCCAAATTTTGGTAAATTTCTTCAGTCAAACAGGGTTTTGAAGAAATATTGACAATAGCAATTGATTAACAAATCAATAAACTTGAATAATTATTGATATAAATAAGCTTGACAGCTCTGTTTTGTTAACCACACTAAGAAAATAAATATAAATTTAGAATTAATTCTTAAGAATTATGAATATTTCCAGCTCCAAAATCCATTTATCTGGCAGAATGCCGTGTTGAAATGCCAAATTTTGGTAAATTTCTTCAGTCAAACAGGGTTTTGAAGATACATTGACACTAGCAATTGATTAACAAATCAATAAACTTGAATAATTATTGATATAAATAAGCCTGGCAGTTCTGTTTTGTTAACCACACTAAGAAAATAAATATAAATTTTGAATTAATTCCAGCTCCAAAATCCATTTATCTGGCAGATTGCCGTGTTGAAATGCCAAATTTTGGTAAATTTCTTCAATCAAACAGGGTTTTGAAGATGCATTGACACTAGCAATTGATTAACAAATCAATAAACTTGAATAATTATTGATATAAATAAGCTTGGCAGCTCTGTTTTGTTAACCACACTAAGAAAATAAATATAAATTTTGAATTAATTCCAGCTCCAAAATCCATTTATCTGGCAGATTGCCGTGTTGAAATGCCAAATTTTGGTAAATTTCTTCAATCAAACAGGGTTTTGAAGATGCATTGACACTAGCAATTGATTAACAAATCAATAAACTTGAATAATTATTGATATAAATAAGCTTGGCAGCTCTGTTTTGTTAACCACACTAAGAAAATAAATATAAATTTTGAATTAATTCTTAAGAATTATGAATATTTCCAGCTCCAAAATCCATTTATCAGGCAGATTGCCGTGTTGAAATGCCAAATTTTGGTAAATTTCTTCAGTCAAACAGGGTTTTGAAGATACATTGAAACTAGCAATTGATTAACAAATCAATAAACTTGAATAATTATTGAAATAAATAAGCCTGGCAGCTCTGTTTTGTTACCCACACTAAGAAAATAAATATAAATTTTGAATTAATTCCAGCTCCAAAATCCATTTATCTGGCAGATTGCCGTGTTGAAATGCCAAATTTTGGTAAATTTCTTCAGTCAAACAGGGTTTTGAAAATACATTGACACTAGCAAATGATTAACAAATCAATAAACTTGAATACTTATTGATATAAATAAGCCTGGCAGCTCTGTTTTGTTAACCACACTAAGAAAATAAATATAAATTTTGAATTAATTCCAGCTCCAAAATCCATTTATCTGGCAGATTGCCGTGTTGAAATGCCAAATTTTGGTAAATTTCTTCAATCAAACAGGGTTTTGAAGATACCTTGACACTAGCAATTGATTAACAAATCAATAAACTTGATTAATTATTGATATAAATAAGTCTGGCAGCTCTGTTTTGTTAACTACACTAAGAAAATAAATATAAATTTTGAATTAATTCCAGCTCCAAAATCCATTTATCTGGCAGATTGCCGTGTTGAAATGCCAAATTTTGGTAAATTTCTTCAATCAAACAGGGTTTTGAAGATACCTTGACACTAGCAATTGATTAACAAATCAATAAACTTGAATAATTATTGATATAAATAAGCTTGGGAGCTCTGTTTTGTTAACCACACTAAGAAAATAAATATAAATTTAGAATTAATTCTTAAGAATTTTGAATTAATTCCAGCTCCAAAATCCATTTATCTTGCAGATTGCCGTGTTGAAATGCCAAATTTTGGTAAATTTCTTCAGTCAAACAGGATTTTGAAGAAACATTGACACTAGCAATTGATTAACAAATCAATAAACTTGAATACTTATTGATATAAATAAACCTGGCAGCTCTGTTTTGTTAACCACACTAAGAAAATAAATATAAATTTTGAATTAATTGCAGCTCCAAAATCCTTTATCTGGAAGATTGCCGTGTTGAAATGCCAAATTTTGGTAAATTTCTTCAGTCAAACAGGGTTTTGAAGATACATTGACACTAGCAATTGATTAACAAATCAATAAACTTGAATAATTATTGACATAAATAAGCCTGGCAGCTCTGTTTTGTTAATCACACTAAGAAAATAAATATAAATTTTGAATTAATTCCAGCTCCAAAATCCATTTATCTGTCAGATTGCCTTGTTGAAATGCCAAATTTTGGTAAATTTCTTCAGTCAAACAGGGTTTTGAAGAAATATTGACAATAGCAATTGATTAACAAATCAATAAACTTGAATAATTATTGATATAAATAAGCTTGACAGCTCTGTTTTGTTAACCACACTAAGAAAATAAATATAAATTTAGAATTAATTCTTAAGAATTATGAATATTTCCAGCTCCAAAATCCATTTATCTGGCAGATTGCCGTGTTGAAATGCCAAATTTTGGTAAATTTCTTCAGTCAAACAGGGTTTTGAAGATACATTGACACTAGCAATTGATTAACAAATCAATAAACTTGAATAATTATTGATATAAATAAGCCTGGCAGCTCTGTTTTGTTAACCACACTAAGAAAATAAATATAAATTTTGAATTAATTCCAGCTCCAAAATCCATTTATCTGTCAGATTGCCTTGTTGAAATGCCAAATTTTGGTAAATTTCTTCAGTCAAACAGGGTTTTGAAGAAACATTGACACAAGCAATTGATTAACAAATCAATAAACTTGAATAATTATTGATATAAATAAACCTGGCAGCTCTGTTTTGTTAACCACACACTAAGAAAATAAATATAAATTTTGAATTAATTCCAGCTCCGAAATCCTTTATCTGGCAGATTGCCGTGTTGAAATTCCAAATTTTGGTAAATTTCTTCAGTCAAACAGGGTTTTGAAGATACATTGACAATAGCAATTGATTAACAAATCAATAAACTTGAATAATTATTGTTATAAATAAGCTTGACAGCTCTGTTTTGTTAACCACACACTAAGAAAATAAATATAAATTTTGAATTAATTCCAGCTCCGAAATCCTTTATCTGGCAGATTGCCGTGTTGAAATGCCAAATTTTGGTAAATTTCTTCAGTCAAACAGGGTTTTGAAAATACATTGACACTAGCAAATGATTAACAAATCAATAAACTTGAATACTTATTGATATAAATAAGCCTGGCAGCTCTGTTTTGTTAACCACACTAAGAAAATAAATATAAATTTTGAATTAATTCCAGCTCCAAAATCCATTTATCTGGCAGATTGTCGTGTTGAAATGCCAAATTTTGGTAAATTTCTTCAATCAAACAGGGTTTTGAAGATACCTTGACACTAGCAATTGATTAACAAATCAATAAACTTGATTAATTATTGATATAAATAAGTCTGGCAGCTCTGTTTTGTTAACTACACTAAGAAAATAAATATAAATTTTGAATTAATTCCAGCTCCAAAATCCATTTATCTTGCAGATTGCCGTGTTGAAATGCCAAATTTTGGTAAATTTCTTCAGTCAAACAGGGTTTTGAAGAAACATTGACACTAGCAATTGATTAACAAATCAATAAACTTGAATAATTATTGATATAAATAAACCTGGCAGCTCTGTTTTGTTAACCACACTAAGAAAATAAATATAAATTTTGAATTAATTGCAGCTCCAAAATCCTTTATCTGGCAGATTGCCGTGTTGAAATTCCAAATTTTGGTAAATTTCTTCAGTCAAACAGGGTTTTGAAGATACATTGACACTAGCAATTGATTAACAAATCAATAAACTTGAATAATTATTGATATAAATAAGCCTGGCAGCTCTGTTTTGTTAATCACACTATGAAAATAAATATAAATTTTGAAATAATTCCAGCTCCAAAATCCATTTATCTGTCAGATTGCCTTGTTGAAATGCCAAATTTTGGTAAATTTCTTCAGTCAAACAGGGTTTTGAAGAAACATTGATACTAGCAATTAATTAACAAATCAATAAACTTGAATAATTATTGATATAAATAAGCTTGGGAGCTCTGTTTTGTTAACCACACTAAGAAAATAAATATAAATTTAGAATTAATTCTTAAGAATTTTGAATTAATTCCAGCTCCAAAATCCATTTATCTTGCAGATTGCCGTGTTGAAATGCCAAATTTTGGTAAATTTCTTCAGTCAAACAGGGTTTTGAAGAAACATTGACACTAGCAATTGATTAACAAATCAATAAACTTGAATACTTATTGATATAAATAAACCTGGCAGCTCTGTTTTGTTAACCACACTAAGAAAATAAATATAAATTTTGAATTAATTGCAGCTCCAAAATCCTTTATCTGGAAGATTGCCGTGTTGAAATGCCAAATTTTGGTAGATTTCTTCAGTCAAACAGGGTTTTGAAGATACATTGACACTAGCAATTGATTAACAAATCAATAAACTTGAATAATTATTGACATAAATAAGCCTGGCAGCTCTGTTTTGTTAATCACACTAAGAAAATAAATATAAATTTTGAATTAATTCCAGCTCCAAAATCCATTTATCTGTCAGATTGCCTTGTTGAAATGCCAAATTTTGGTAAATTTCTTCAGTCAAACAGGGTTTTGAAGAAATATTGACAATAGCAATTGATTAACAAATCAATAAACTTGAATAATTATTGATATAAATAAGCTTGACAGCTCTGTTTTGTTAACCACACTAAGAAAATAAATATAAATTTAGAATTAATTCTTAAGAATTATGAATATTTCCAGCTCCAAAATCCATTTATCTGGCAGATTGCCGTGTTGAAATGCCAAATTTTGGTAAATTTCTTCAGTCAAACAGGGTTTTGAAGATACATTGACACTTGCAATTGATTAACAAATCAATAAACTTCAATAATTATTGATATAAATAAGCCTGGCAGTTCTGTTTTGTTAACCACACTAAGAAAATAAATATAAATTTTGAATTAATTCCAGCTCCAAAATCCATTTATCTGGCAGATTGCCGTGTTGAAATGCCAAATTTTGGTAAATTTCTTCAATCAAACAGGGTTTTGAAGATGCATTGACACTAGCAATTGATTAACAAATCAATAAACTTGAATAATTATTGATATAAATAAGCTTGGCAGCTCTGTTTTGTTAACCACACTAAGAAAATAAATATAAATTTTGAATTAATTCCAGCTCCAAAATCCATTTATCTGGCAGATTGCCGTGTTGAAATGCCAAATTTTGGTAAATTTCTTCAATCAAACAGGGTTTTGAAGATGCATTGACACTAGCAATTGATTAACAAATCAATAAACTTGAATAATTATTGATATAAATAAGCTTGGCAGCTCTGTTTTGTTAACCACACTAAGAAAATAAATATAAATTTTGAATTAATTCTTAAGAATTATGAATATTTCCAGCTCCAAAATCCATTTATCAGGCAGATTGCCGTGTTGAAATGCCAAATTTTGGTAAATTTCTTCAGTCAAACAGGGTTTTGAAGATACATTGAAACTAGCAATTGATTAACAAATCAATAAACTTGAATAATTATTGAAATAAATAAGCCTGGCAGCTCTGTTTTGTTACCCACACTAAGAAAATAAATATAAATTTTGAATTAATTCCAGCTCCAAAATCCATTTATCTGGCAGATTGCCGTGTTGAAATGCCAAATTTTGGTAAATTTCTTCAGTCAAACAGGGTTTTGAAAATACATTGACACTAGCAAATGATTAACAAATCAATAAACTTGAATACTTATTGATATAAATAAGCCTGGCAGCTCTGTTTTGTTAACCACACTAAGAAAATAAATATAAATTTTGAATTAATTCCAGCTCCAAAATCCATTTATCTGGCAGATTGCCGTGTTGAAATGCCAAATTTTGGTAAATTTCTTCAATCAAACAGGGTTTTGAAGATACCTTGACACTAGCAATTGATTAACAAATCAATAAACTTGATTAATTATTGATATAAATAAGTCTGGCAGCTCTGTTTTGTTAACTACACTAAGAAAATAAATATAAATTTTGAATTAATTCCAGCTCCAAAATCCATTTATCTTGCAGATTGCCGTGTTGAAATGCCAAATTTTGGTAAATTTCTTCAGTCAAACAGGGTTTTGAAGAAACATTGACACTAGCAATTGATTAACAAATCAATAAACTTGAATAATTATTGATATAAATAAACCTGGCAGCTCTGTTTTGTTAACCACACTAAGAAAATAAATATAAATTTTGAATTAATTGCAGCTCCAAAATCCTTTATCTGGCAGATTGCCGTGTTGAAATTCCAAATTTTGGTAAATTTTTTCAGTCAAACAGGGTTTTGAAGAAATATTGACAATAGCAATTGATTAACAAATCAATAAACTTGAATAATTATTGATATAAATAAGCTTGACAGCTCTGTTTTGTTAACCACACTAAGAAAATAAATATAAATTTAGAATTAATTCTTAAGAATTATGAATATTTCCAGCTCCAAAATCCATTTATCTGGCAGATTGCCGTGTTGAAATGCCAAATTTTGGTAAATTTCTTCAGTCAAACAGGGTTTTGAAGATACATTGACACTAGCAATTGATTAACAAATCAATAAACTTGAATAATTATTGATATAAATAAGCCTGGCAGTTCTGTTTTGTTAACCACACTAAGAAAATAAATATAAATTTTGAATTAATTCCAGCTCCAAAATCCATTTATCTGGCATATTGCCGTGTTGAAATGCCAAATTTTGGTAAATTTCTTCAGTCAAACAGGGTTTTGAAGATACATTGAAACTAGCAATTGATTAACAAATCAATAAACTTGAATAATTATTGATATAAATAAACCTGGCAGCTCTGTTTTGTTAATCACACTAAGAAAATAAATATAAATTTTGAATTAATTCCAGCTCCAAAATCCATTTATCTGGCAGATTGCCGTGTTGAAATGCCAAATTTTGGTAAATTTCTTCAGTCAAACAGGGTTTTGAAAATACATTGACACTAGCAAATGATTAACAAATCAATAAACTTGAATACTTATTGATATAAATAAGCCTGGAAGCTCTGTTTTGTTAACCACACTAAGAAAATAAATATAAATTTTGAATTAATTCCAGCTCCAAAATCCATTTATCTGGCAGATTGCCGTGTTGAAATGCCAAATTTTGGTAAATTTCTTCAATCAAACAGGGTTTTGAAGATACCTTGACACTAGCAATTGATTAACAAATCAATAAACTTGATTAATTATTGATATAAATAAGTCTGGCAGCTCTGTTTTGTTAACTACACTAAGAAAATAAATATAAATTTTGAATTAATTCCAGCTCCAAAATCCATTTATCTTGCAGATTGCCGTGTTGAAATGCCAAATTTTGGTAAATTTCTTCAGTCAAACAGGGTTTTGAAGAAACATTGACACTAGCAATTGATTAACAAATCAATAAACTTGAATAATTATTGATATAAATAAACCTGGCAGCTCTGTTTTGTTAACCACACTAAGAAAATAAATATAAATTTTGAATTAATTGCAGCTCCAAAATCCTTTATCTGGCAGATTGCCGTGTTGAAATTCCAAATTTTGGTAAATTTCTTCAGTCAAACAGGGTTTTGAAGATACATTGACACTAGCAATTGATTAACAAATCAATAAACTTGAATAATTATTGATATAAATAAGCCTGGCAGCTCTGTTTTGTTAATCACACTATGAAAATAAATATAAATTTTGAATTAATTCCAGCCCCAAAATCCATTTATCTGTCAGATTGCCTTGTTGAAATGCCAAATTTTGGTAAATTTCTTCAGTCAAACAGGGTTTTGAAGAAACATTGATACTAGCAATTAATTAACAAATCAATAAACTTGAATAATTATTGATATAAATAAGCTTGGGAGCTCTGTTTTGTTAACCACACTAAGAAAATAAATATAAATTTAGAATTAATTCTTAAGAATTTTGAATTAATTCCAGCTCCAAAATCCATTTATCTTGCAGATTGCCGTGTTGAAATGCCAAATTTTGGTAAATTTCTTCAGTCAAACAGGGTTTTGAAGAAACATTGACACTAGCAATTGATTAACAAATCAATAAACTTGAATACTTATTGATATAAATAAACCTGGCAGCTCTGTTTTGTTAACCACACTAAGAAAATAAATATAAATTTTGAATTAATTGCAGCTCCAAAATCCTTTATCTGGAAGATTGCCGTGTTGAAATGCCAAATTTTGGTAAATTTCTTCAGTCAAACAGGGTTTTGAAGATACATTGACACTAGCAATTGATTAACAAATCAATAAACTTCAATAATTATTGACATAAATAAGCCTGGCAGCTCTGTTTTGTTAATCACACTAAGAAAATAAATATAAATTTTGAATTAATTCCAGCTCCAAAATCCATTTATCTGTCAGATTGCCTTGTTGAAATGCCAAATTTTGGTAAATTTCTTCAGTCAAACAGGGTTTTGAAGAAATATTGACAATAGCAATTGATTAACAAATCAATAAACTTGAATAATTATTGATATAAATAAGCTTGACAGCTCTGTTTTGTTAACCACACTAAGAAAATAAATATAAATTTAGAATTAATTATTAAGAATTATGAATATTTCCAGCTCCAAAATCCATTTATCTGGCAGATTGCCGTGTTGAAATGCCAAATTTTGGTAAATTTCTTCAGTCAAACAGGGTTTTGAAGATACATTGACACTAGCAATTGATTAACAAATCAATAAACTTGAATAATTATTGATATAAATAAGCCTGGCAGTTCTGTTTTGTTAACCACACTAAGAAAATAAATATAAATTTTGAATTAATTCCAGCTCCAAAATCCATTTATCTGGCAGATTGCCGTGTTGAAATGCCAAATTTTGGTAAATTTCTTCAATCAAACAGGGTTTTGAAGATGCATTGACACTAGCAATTGATTAACAAATCAATAAACTTGAATAATTATTGATATAAATAAGCTTGGCAGCTCTGTTTTGTTAACCACACTAAGAAAATAAATATAAATTTTGAATTAATTCCAGCTCCAAAATCCATTTATCTGGCAGATTGCCGTGTTGAAATGCCAAATTTTGGTAAATTTCTTCAATCAAACAGGGTTTTGAAGATGCATTGACACTAGCAATTGATTAACAAATCAATAAACTTGAATAATTATTGATATAAATAAGCTTGGCAGCTCTGTTTTGTTAACCACACTAAGAAAATAAATATTAATTTTGAATTAATTCTTAAGAATTATGAATATTTCCAGCTCCAAAATCCATTTATCAGGCAGATTGCCGTGTTGAAATGCCAAATTTTGATAAATTTTCTTCAGTCAAACAGGGTTTTGAAGATACATTGACACTTGCAATTGATTAACAAATCAATAAACTTGAATAATTATTGATATAAATAAGCCTGGCAGCTCTGTTTTGTTAATCACACTAAGAAAATAAATGAAAATTTTGTATTAATTCCAGCTCCAAAATTCATTTATCTGGCAGATTGCCGTGTTGAAATGCCAAATTTTGGTAAATTTCTTCAGTCAAACAGGGTTTTGAAGATACATTGACACTAGCAATTGATTAACAAATCAATAAACTTGAATAATTATTGATATAAATAAGCCTGGCAGCTCTGTTTTGTTAACCACACTAAGAAAATAAATATAAATTTTGAATTAATTCCAGCTCCAAAATCCATTTATCTGGCAGATTGCCGTCTTGAAATGCCAAATTTTGGTAAATTTCTTCAATCAAACAGGGTTTTGAAGATGCATTGACACTTGCAATTGATTAACAAATCAATAAACTTGAATAATTATTGATATAACTAAGCCTGGGCGCTCTGTTTTGTTAACCACACTAAGAAAATAAATATAAATTTAGAATTAATTCTTAAGAATTATGAATATTTCCAAAATCCATTTATCTGGCAGATTGCCGTGTTGAAATGCCAAATTTTGGTAAATTTCTTCAATCAAACTGGGTTTTGAAGATACATTGACACTAGCAATTGATTAACAAATCAATAAACTTGATTAATTATTGATATAAATAAGTCTGGCAGCTCTGTTTTGTTAACTACACTAAGAAAATAAATATAAATTTTGAATTAATTCCAGCTCCAAAATCCATTTATCTTGCAGATTGCCTTGTTGAAATGCCAAATTTTGGTAAATTTCTTCAGTCAAACAGGGTTTTGAAGAAACATTGACACTAGCAATTAATTAACAAATCAATAAACTTGATAAATGTGTGATATAAATAAGCCTGGCAGCTCTGTTTTGTTAACCATACTAAGAAAATAAATATAAATTTTGAATTAATTCCAGCTCCAAAATCCATTTATCTGTCAGATTGCCGTGTTGAAATGCCAAATTTTGGTAAATTTCTTCAGTCAAACTTGGTTTTGAAGAAATATTGACAATAGCAATTGATTAACAAATCAATAAACTTGAATAATTATTGATATAAATAAGCCTTGCAGCTCTGTTTTGTTAATCACACTAAGAAAATAAATGAAAATTTTGTATTAATTCCAGCTCCAAAATTCATTTATCTGGAAGATTGCCGTGTTGAAATGCCAAATTTTGGTAAATTTCTTCAATCAAACAGGGTTTTGAAGATGCATTGCCACTAGCAATTGATTAACAAATCAATAAACTTGAATAATTATTCATATAAATAAGCCTGGCAGCTCTGTTTTGTTAACCACACTAAGAAAATAAATATAAATTTTGAATTAATTCCAGCTCCAAAATCCATTTATCTGGCAGATTGCCGTGTTGAAATGCCAAATTTTGGTAAATTTCTTCAGTCAAACAGGGTTTTGAAGATACATTGACACTAGCAATTGATTAACAAATCAATAAACTTGAATAATTATTGATATAAATAAGCCTGGCAGCTCTGTTTTGTTAACCACACTAAGAAAATAAATATAAATTTTGAATTAATTCCAGCTCCAAAATCCATTTATCTGGCAGATTGCCGTGTTGAAATGCCAAATTTTGGTAAATTTCTTCAATCAAACAGGGTTTTGAAGATGCATTGACACTTGCAATTGATTAACAAATCAATAAACTTGAATAATTATTGATATAACTAAGCCTGGCAGCTCTGTTTTGTTAACCACACTAAGAAAATAAATATAAATTTTGAATTAATTCCAGCTCCAAAATCCATTTATCTGTCAGATTGCCTTGTTGAAATGCCAAATTTTGGTAAATTTCTTCAGTCAAACAGGGTTTTGAAGAAACATTGACACAAGCAATTGATTAACAAATCAATAAACTTGAATAATTATTGATATAAATAAACCTGGCAGCTCTGTTTTGTTAACCACACACTAAGAAAATAAATATAAATTTTGAATTAATTCCAGCTCCGAAATCCTTTATCTGGCAGATTGCCGTGTTGAAATTCCAAATTTTGGTAAATTTCTTCAGTCAAACAGGGTTTTGAAGATACATTGACAATAGCAATTGATTAACAAATCAATAAACTTGAATAATTATTGTTATAAATAAGCTTGACAGCTCTGTTTTGTTAACCACACTAAGAAAATAAATATAAATTTTGAATTAATTCTTAAGAATTATGAATATTTCCAGCTCCAAAATCCATTTATCAGGCAGATTGCCGTGTTGAAATGCCAAATTTTGGTAAATTTTCTTCAGTCAAACAGGGTTTTGAAGATACATTGACACTTGCAATTGATTAACAAATCAATAAACTTGATTAATTATTGATATAAATAAGCCTGGCAGCTCTGTTTTGTTAACTACACTAAGAAAATAAATATAAATTTTGAATTAATTCCAGCTCCAAAATCCATTTATCTTGCAGATTGCCGTGTTGAAATGCAAAATTTTGGTAAATTTCTTCAGTCAAACAGGGTTTTGAAGAAACATTGACAATAGCAATTGATTAACAAATCAATAAACTTGAATAATTATTGATATAAATAAGCTTGACAGCTCTGTTTTGTTAACCACACTAAGAAAATAAATATAAATTTAGAATTAATTCTTAAGAATTATGAATATTTCCAGCTCCAAAATCCATTTATCTGGCAGATTGCCGTGTTGAAATGCCAAATTTTGGTAAATTTCTTCAATCAAACTGGGTTTTGAAGATACATTGACACTAGCAATTGATTAACAAATCAATAAACTTGATTAATTATTGATATAAATAAGTCTGGCAGCTCTGTTTTGTTAACTACACTAAGAAAATAAATATAAATTTTGAATTAATTCCAGCTCCAAAATCCATTTATCTTGCAGATTGCCTTGTTGAAATGCCAAATTTTGGTAAATTTCTTCAGTCAAACAGGGTTTTGAAGAAACATTGACACTAGCAATTAATTAACAAATCAATAAACTTGATAAATGTGTGATATAAATAAGCCTGGCAGCTCTGTTTTGTTAACCATACTAAGAAAATAAATATAAATTTTGAATTAATTCCAGCTCCAAAATCCATTTATCTGTCAGATTGCCGTGTTGAAATGCCAAATTTTGGTAAATTTCTTCAGTCAAACTTGGTTTTGAAGAAATATTGACAATAGCAATTGATTAACAAATCAATAAACTTGAATAATTATTGATATAAATAAGCCTTGCAGCTCTGTTTTGTTAATCACACTAAGAAAATAAATGAAAATTTTGTATTAATTCCAGCTCCAAAATTCATTTATCTGGAAGATTGCCGTGTTGAAATGCCAAATTTTGGTAAATTTCTTCAATCAAACAGGGTTTTGAAGATGCATTGCCACTAGCAATTGATTAACAAATCAATAAACTTGAATAATTATTCATATAAATAAGCCTGGCAGCTCTGTTTTGTTAACCACACTAAGAAAATAAATATAAATTTTGAATTAATTCCAGCTCCAAAATCCATTTATCTGGCAGATTGCCGTGTTGAAATGCCAAATTTTGGTAAATTTCTTCAGTCAAACAGGGTTTTGAAGATACATTGACACTAGCAATTGATTAACAAATCAATAAACTTGAATAATTATTGATATAAATAAGCCTGGCAGCTCTGTTTTGTTAACCACACTAAGAAAATAAATATAAATTTTGAATTAATTCCAGCTCCAAAATCCATTTATCTGGCAGATTGCCGTGTTGAAATGCCAAATTTTGGTAAATTTCTTCAATCAAACAGGGTTTTGAAGATGCATTGACACTTGCAATTGATTAACAAATCAATAAACTTGAATAATTATTGATATAACTAAGCCTGGCAGCTCTGTTTTGTTAACCACACTAAGAAAATAAATATAAATTTTGAATTAATTCCAGCTCCAAAATCCATTTATCTGTCAGATTGCCTTGTTGAAATGCCAAATTTTGGTAAATTTCTTCAGTCAAACAGGGTTTTGAAGAAACATTGACACAAGCAATTGATTAACAAATCAATAAACTTGAATAATTATTGATATAAATAAACCTGGCAGCTCTGTTTTGTTAACCACACACTAAGAAAATAAATATAAATTTTGAATTAATTCCAGCTCCGAAATCCTTTATCTGGCAGATTGCCGTGTTGAAATTCCAAATTTTGGTAAATTTCTTCAGTCAAACAGGGTTTTGAAGATACATCGACAATAGCAATTGATTAACAAATCAATAAACTTGAATAATTATTGTTATAAATAAGCTTGACAGCTCTGTTTTGTTAACCACAATAAGAAAATAAATATAAATTTAGAATTAATTTTTAAGAATTATGAATATTTCCAGCTCCAAAATCCATTTATCTGGCAGATTGCCGTGTTGAAATGCCAAATTTTGGTAAATTTCTTCAGTCAAACAGGGTTTTGAAGAAACATTGACACAAGCAATTGATTAACAAATCAATAAACTTGAATAATTATTGATATAAATAAACCTGGCAGCTCTGTTTTGTTAATCACACTAAGAAAATAAATAGAAATTTTGAATTAATTCCAGCTCCAAAATCCATTTATCTGGCAGATTGCCGTGTTGAAATGCCAAATTTTGGTAAATTTCTTCAGTCAAACAGGGTTTTGAAGATACATTGACACTAGCAATTGATTAACAAATCAATAAACTTGATTAATTATTGATATAAATAAGTCTGGCAGCTCTGTTTTGTTAACTACACTAAGAAAATAAATATAAATTTTTGAATTAATTCTAGCTCCAAAATCCATTTATCTTGCAGATTGCCGTGTTGAAATGCCAAATTTTGGTAAATTTCTTCAGTCAAACAGGGTTTTGAAGATACATTGACACTAGCAATTGATTAACAAATCAATAAACTTGAATAATTATTGATATAAATAAACCTGGCAGCTCTGTTTTGTTAACCACACTAAGAAAATAAATATAAATTTTGTATTAATTCCAGCTCCAAAATTCATTTATCTGGCAGATTGCCGTGTTGAAATGCCAAATTTTGGTAAATTTCTTCAGTCAAACAGGGTTTTGAAAATACATTGACACTAGCAAATGATTAACAAATCAATAAACTTGAATACTTATTGATATAAATAAGTCTGGCAGCTCTGTTTTGTTAACTACACTAAGAAAATAAATATAAATTTTGAATTAATTCCAGCTCCAAAATCCATTTATCTTGCAGATTGCCGTGTTGAAATGCCAAATTTTGGTAAATTTCTTCAGTCAAACAGGGTTTTGAAGAAACATTGACACTAGCAATTGATTAACAAATCAATAAACTTGAATAATTATTGATATAAATAAACCTGGCAGCTCTGTTTTGTTAACCACACTAAGAAAATAAATATAAATTTTGAATTAATTGCAGCTCCAAAATCCTTTATCTGGCAGATTGCCGTGTTGAAATTCCAAATTTTGGTAAATTTCTTCAGTCAAACAGGGTTTTGAAGATACATTGACACTAGCAATTGATTAACAAATCAATAAACTTGAATAATTATTGATATAAATAAGCCTGGCAGCTCTGTTTTGTTAATCACACTATGAAAATAAATATAAATTTTGAATTAATTCCAGCTCCAAAATCCATTTATCTGTCAGATTGCCTTGTTGAAATGCCAAATTTTGGTAAATTTCTTCAGTCAAACAGGGTTTTGAAGAAACATTGATACTAGCAATTAATTAACAAATCAATAAACTTGAATAATTATTGATATAAATAAGCTTGGGAGCTCTGTTTTGTTAACCACACTAAGAAAATAAATATAAATTTAGAATTAATTCTTAAGAATTTTGAATTAATTCCAGCTCCAAAATCCATTTATCTTGCAGATTGCCGTGTTGAAATGCCAAATTTTGGTAAATTTCTTCAGTCAAACAGGGTTTTGAAGAAACATTGACACTAGCAATTGATTAACAAATCAATAAACTTCTATACTTATTGATATAAATAAACCTGGCAGCTCTGTTTTGTTAACCACACTAAGAAAATAAATATAAATTTTGAATTAATTGCAGCTCCAAAATCCTTTATCTGGAAGATTGCCGTGTTGAAATGCCAAATTTTGGTAAATTTCTTCAGTCAAACAGGGTTTTGAAGATACATTGACACTAGCAATTGATTAACAAATCAATAAACTTGAATAATTATTGACATAAATAAGCCTGGCAGCTCTGTTTTGTTAATCACACTAAGAAAATAAATATAAATTTTGAATTAATTCCAGCTCCAAAATCCATTTATCTGTCAGATTGCCTTGTTGAAATGCCAAATTTTGGTAAATTTCTTCAGTCAAACAGGGTTTTGAAGAAACATTGACACTAGCAATTAATTAACAAATCAATAAACTTGATAAATTTGTGATATAAATAAGCCTGGCAGCTCTGTTTTGTTAACCATACTAAGAAAATAAATATAAATTTTGAATTAATTCCAGCTCCAAAATCCATTTATCTGGCAGATTGCCGTGTTGAAATGCCAAATTTTGGTAAATTTCTTCAGTCAAACAGGGTTTTGAAAATACATTGACACTAGCAAATGTTTAACAAATCAATAAACTTGAATACGTATTGATATAAATAAGCCTGGCAGCTCTGTTTTGTTAACCCCACTAAGAAAATAAATATAAATTTTGAATTAATTCCAGCTCCAAAATCCATTTATCTGGCAGATTGCCGTGTTGAAATGCCAAATTTTGGTAAATTTCTTCAATCAAACAGGGTTTTGAAGATACATTGACACTAGCAATTGATTAACAAATCAATAAACTTGAATAATTATTGATATAAATAAGCTTGGGAGCTCTGTTTTGTTAACCACACTAAGAAAATAAATATAAATTTAGAATTAATTCTTAAGAATTTTGAATTAATTCCAGCTCCAAAATCCATTTATCTTGCAGATTGCCGTGTTGAAATGCCAAATTTTGGTAAATTTCTTCAGTCAAACAGGGTTTTGAAGAAACATTGACACTAGCAATTGATTAACAAATCAATAAACTTGAATACTTATTGATATAAATAAACCTGGCAGCTCTGTTTTGTTAACCACACTAAGAAAATAAATATAAATTTTGAATTAATTGCAGCTCCAAAATCCTTTATCTGGAAGATTGCCGTGTTGAAATGCCAAATTTTGGTAAATTTCTTCAGTCAAACAGGGTTTTGAAGATACATTGACACTAGCAATTGATTAACAAATCAATAAACTTCAATAATTATTGACATAAATAAGCCTGGCAGCTCTGTTTTGTTAATCACACTAAGAAAATAAATATAAATTTTGAATTAATTCCAGCTCCAAAATCCATTTATCTGTCAGATTGCCTTGTTGAAATGCCAAATTTTGGTAAATTTCTTCAGTCAAACAGGGTTTTGAAGAAATATTGACAATAGCAATTGATTAACAAATCAATAAACTTGAATAATTATTGATATAAATAAGCTTGACAGCTCTGTTTTGTTAACCACACTAAGAAAATAAATATAAATTTAGAATTAATTCTTAAGAATTATGAATATTTCCAGCTCCAAAATCCATTTATCTGGCAGATTGCCGTGTTGAAATGCCAAATTTTGGTAAATTTCTTCAGTCAAACAGGGTTTTGAAGATACATTGACACTAGCAATTGATTAACAAATCAATAAACTTGAATAATTATTGATATAAATAAGCCTGGCAGTTCTGTTTTGTTAACCACACTAAGAAAATAAATATAAATTTTGAATTAATTCCAGCTCCAAAATCCATTTATCTGGCAGATTGCCGTGTTGAAATGCCAAATTTTGGTAAATTTCTTCAATCAAACAGGGTTTTGAAGATGCATTGACACTAGCAATTGATTAACAAATCAATAAACTTGAATAATTATTGATATAAATAAGCTTGGCAGCTCTGTTTTGTTAACCACACTAAGAAAATAAATATAAATTTTGAATTAATTCCAGCTCCAAAATCCATTTATCTGGCAGATTGCCGTGTTGAAATGCCAAATTTTGGTAAATTTCTTCAATCAAACAGGGTTTTGAAGATGCATTGACACTAGCAATTGATTAACAAATCAATAAACTTGAATAATTATTGATATAAATAAGCTTGGCAGCTCTGTTTTGTTAACCACACTAAGAAAATAAATATAAATTTTGAATTAATTCTTAAGAATTATGAATATTTCCAGCTCCAAAATCCATTTATCAGGCAGATTGCCGTGTTGAAATGCCAAATTTTGATAAATTTTCTTCAGTCAAACAGGGTTTTGAAGATACATTGACACTTGCAATTGATTAACAAATCAATAAACTTGAATAATTATTGATATAAATAAGCCTGGCAGCTCTGTTTTGTTAATCACACTAAGAAAATAAATGAAAATTTTGTATTAATTCCAGCTCCAAAATTCATTTATCTGGCAGATTGCCGTGTTGAAATGCCAAATTTTGGTAAATTTCTTCAGTCAAACAGGGTTTTGAAGATACATTGACACTAGCAATTGATTAACAAATCAATAAACTTGAATAATTATTGATATAAATAAGCCTGGCAGCTCTGTTTTGTTAACCACACTAAGAAAATAAATATAAATTTTGAATTAATTCCAGCTCCAAAATCCATTTATCTGGCAGATTGCCGTCTTGAAATGCCAAATTTTGGTAAATTTCTTCAATCAAACAGGGTTTTGAAGATGCATTGACACTTGCAATTGATTAACAAATCAATAAACTTGAATAATTATTGATATAACTAAGCCTGGGCGCTCTGTTTTGTTAACCACACTAAGAAAATAAATATAAATTTTGAATTAATTCTTAAGAATTATGAATATTTCCAGCTCCAAAATCCATTTATCAGGCAGATTGCCGTGTTGAAATGCCAAATTTTGGTAAATTTTCTTCAGTCAAACAGGGTTTTGAAGATACATTGACACTTGCAATTGATTAACAAATCAATAAACTTGATTAATTATTGATATAAATAAGCCTGGCAGCTCTGTTTTGTTAACTACACTAAGAAAATAAATATAAATTTTGAATTAATTCCAGCTCCAAAATCCATTTATCTTGCAGATTGCCGTGTTGAAATGCAAAATTTTGGTAAATTTCTTCAGTCAAACAGGGTTTTGAAGAAACATTGACAATAGCAATTGATTAACAAATCAATAAACTTGAATAATTATTGATATAAATAAGCTTGACAGCTCTGTTTTGTTAACCACACTAAGAAAATAAATATAAATTTAGAATTAATTCTTAAGAATTATGAATATTTCCAGCTCCAAAATCCATTTATCTGGCAGATTGCCGTGTTGAAATGCCAAATTTTGGTAAATTTCTTCAATCAAACTGGGTTTTGAAGATACATTGACACTAGCAATTGATTAACAAATCAATAAACTTGATTAATTATTGATATAAATAAGTCTGGCAGCTCTGTTTTGTTAACTACACTAAGAAAATAAATATAAATTTTGAATTAATTCCAGCTCCAAAATCCATTTATCTTGCAGATTGCCTTGTTGAAATGCCAAATTTTGGTAAATTTCTTCAGTCAAACAGGGTTTTGAAGAAACATTGACACTAGCAATTAATTAACAAATCAATAAACTTGATAAATGTGTGATATAAATAAGCCTGGCAGCTCTGTTTTGTTAACCATACTAAGAAAATAAATATAAATTTTGAATTAATTCCAGCTCCAAAATCCATTTATCTGTCAGATTGCCGTGTTGAAATGCCAAATTTTGGTAAATTTCTTCAGTCAAACTTGGTTTTGAAGAAATATTGACAATAGCAATTGATTAACAAATCAATAAACTTGAATAATTATTGATATAAATAAGCCTTGCAGCTCTGTTTTGTTAATCACACTAAGAAAATAAATGAAAATTTTGTATTAATTCCAGCTCCAAAATTCATTTATCTGGAAGATTGCCGTGTTGAAATGCCAAATTTTGGTAAATTTCTTCAATCAAACAGGGTTTTGAAGATGCATTGCCACTAGCAATTGATTAACAAATCAATAAACTTGAATAATTATTCATATAAATAAGCCTGGCAGCTCTGTTTTGTTAACCACACTAAGAAAATAAATATAAATTTTGAATTAATTCCAGCTCCAAAATCCATTTATCTGGCAGATTGCCGTGTTGAAATGCCAAATTTTGGTAAATTTCTTCAGTCAAACAGGGTTTTGAAGATACATTGACACTAGCAATTGATTAACAAATCAATAAACTTGAATAATTATTGATATAAATAAGCCTGGCAGCTCTGTTTTGTTAACCACACTAAGAAAATAAATATAAATTTTGAATTAATTCCAGCTCCAAAATCCATTTATCTGGCAGATTGCCGTGTTGAAATGCCAAATTTTGGTAAATTTCTTCAATCAAACAGGGTTTTGAAGATGCATTGACACTTGCAATTGATTAACAAATCAATAAACTTGAATAATTATTGATATAACTAAGCCTGGCAGCTCTGTTTTGTTAACCACACTAAGAAAATAAATATAAATTTTGAATTAATTCCAGCTCCAAAATCCATTTATCTGTCAGATTGCCTTGTTGAAATGCCAAATTTTGGTAAATTTCTTCAGTCAAACAGGGTTTTGAAGAAACATTGACACAAGCAATTGATTAACAAATCAATAAACTTGAATAATTATTGATATAAATAAACCTGGCAGCTCTGTTTTGTTAACCACACACTAAGAAAATAAATATAAATTTTGAATTAATTCCAGCTCCGAAATCCTTTATCTGGCAGATTGCCGTGTTGAAATTCCAAATTTTGGTAAATTTCTTCAGTCAAACAGGGTTTTGAAGATACATTGACAATAGCAATTGATTAACAAATCAATAAACTTGAATAATTATTGTTATAAATAAGTCTGGCAGCTCTGTTTTGTTAACTACACTAAGAAAATAAATATAAATTTTGAATTAATTCCAGCTCCAAAATCCATTTATCTGTCAGATTGCCTTGTTGAAATGCCAAATTTTGGTAAATTTCTTCAGTCAAACAGGGTTTTGAAGAAACATTGACACAAGCAATTGATTAACAAATCAATAAACTTGAATAATTATTGATATAAATAAACCTGGCAGCTCTGTTTTGTTAACCACACACTAAGAAAATAAATATAAATTTTGAATTAATTCCAGCTCCGAAATCCTTTATCTGGCAGATTGCCGTGTTGAAATGCCAAATTTTGGTAAATTTCTTCAATCAAACTGGGTTTTGAAGATACATTGACACTAGCAATTGATTAACAAATCAATAAACTTGATTAATTATTGATATAAATAAGTCTGGCAGCTCTGTTTTGTTAACTACACTAAGAAAATAAATATAAATTTTGAATTAATTCCAGCTCCAAAATCCATTTATCTTGCAGATTGCCTTGTTGAAATGCCAAATTTTGGTAAATTTCTTCAGTCAAACAGGGTTTTGAAGAAACATTGACACTAGCAATTAATTAACAAATCAATAAACTTGATAAATGTGTGATATAAATAAGCCTGGCAGCTCTGTTTTGTTAACCATACTAAGAAAATAAATATAAATTTTGAATTAATTCCAGCTCCAAAATCCATTTATCTGTCAGATTGCCGTGTTGAAATGCCAAATTTTGGTAAATTTCTTCAGTCAAACTTGGTTTTGAAGAAATATTGACAATAGCAATTGATTAACAAATCAATAAACTTGAATAATTATTGATATAAATAAGCCTTGCAGCTCTGTTTTGTTAATCACACTAAGAAAATAAATGAAAATTTTGTATTAATTCCAGCTCCAAAATTCATTTATCTGGAAGATTGCCGTGTTGAAATGCCAAATTTTGGTAAATTTCTTCAATCAAACAGGGTTTTGAAGATGCATTGCCACTAGCAATTGATTAACAAATCAATAAACTTGAATAATTATTCATATAAATAAGCCTGGCAGCTCTGTTTTGTTAACCACACTAAGAAAATAAATATAAATTTTGAATTAATTCCAGCTCCAAAATCCATTTATCTGGCAGATTGCCGTGTTGAAATGCCAAATTTTGGTAAATTTCTTCAGTCAAACAGGGTTTTGAAGATACATTGACACTAGCAATTGATTAACAAATCAATAAACTTGAATAATTATTGATATAAATAAGCCTGGCAGCTCTGTTTTGTTAACCACACTAAGAAAATAAATATAAATTTTGAATTAATTCCAGCTCCAAAATCCATTTATCTGGCAGATTGCCGTGTTGAAATGCCAAATTTTGGTAAATTTCTTCAATCAAACAGGGTTTTGAAGATGCATTGACACTTGCAATTGATTAACAAATCAATAAACTTGAATAATTATTGATATAACTAAGCCTGGCAGCTCTGTTTTGTTAACCACACTAAGAAAATAAATATAAATTTTGAATTAATTCCAGCTCCAAAATCCATTTATCTGTCAGATTGCCTTGTTGAAATGCCAAATTTTGGTAAATTTCTTCAGTCAAACAGGGTTTTGAAGAAACATTGACACAAGCAATTGATTAACAAATCAATAAACTTGAATAATTATTGATATAAATAAACCTGGCAGCTCTGTTTTGTTAACCACACACTAAGAAAATAAATATAAATTTTGAATTAATTCCAGCTCCGAAATCCTTTATCTGGCAGATTGCCGTGTTGAAATTCCAAATTTTGGTAAATTTCTTCAGTCAAACAGGGTTTTGAAGATACATTGACAATAGCAATTGATTAACAAATCAATAAACTTGAATAATTATTGTTATAAATAAGCTTGACAGCTCTGTTTTGTTAACCACAATAAGAAAATAAATATAAATTTAGAATTAATTTTTAAGAATTATGAATATTTCCAGCTCCAAAATCCATTTATCTGGCAGATTGCCGTGTTGAAATGCCAAATTTTGGTAAATTTCTTCAGTCAAACAGGGTTTTGAAGAAACATTGACACAAGCAATTGATTAACAAATCAATAAACTTGAATAATTATTGATATAAATAAACCTGGCAGCTCTGTTTTGTTAATCACACTAAGAAAATAAATAGAAATTTTGAATTAATTCCAGCTCCAAAATCCATTTATCTGGCAGATTGCCGTGTTGAAATGCCAAATTTTGGTAAATTTCTTCAGTCAAACAGGGTTTTGAAGATACATTGACACTAGCAATTGATTAACAAATCAATAAACTTGATTAATTATTGATATAAATAAGTCTGGCAGCTCTGTTTTGTTAACTACACTAAGAAAATAAATATAAATTTTTGAATTAATTCTAGCTCCAAAATCCATTTATCTTGCAGATTGCCGTGTTGAAATGCCAAATTTTGGTAAATTTCTTCAGTCAAACAGGGTTTTGAAGATACATTGACACTAGCAATTGATTAACAAATCAATAAACTTGAATAATTATTGATATAAATAAACCTGGCAGCTCTGTTTTGTTAACCACACTAAGAAAATAAATATAAATTTTGTATTAATTCCAGCTCCAAAATTCATTTATCTGGCAGATTGCCGTGTTGAAATGCCAAATTTTGGTAAATTTCTTCAGTCAAACAGGGTTTTGAAGATACATTGAAACTAGCAATTGATTAACAAATCAATAAACTTGAATAATTATTGAAATAAATAAGCCTGGCAGCTCTGTTTTGTTACCCACACTAAGAAAATAAATATAAATTTTGAATTAATTCCAGCTCCAAAATCCATTTATCTGGCAGATTGCCGTGTTGAAATGCCAAATTTTGGTAAATTTCTTCAGTCAAACAGGGTTTTGAAAATACATTGACACTAGCAAATGATTAACAAATCAATAAACTTGAATACTTATTGATATAAATAAGCCTGGCAGCTCTGTTTTGTTAACCACACTAAGAAAATAAATATAAATTTTGAATTAATTCCAGCTCCAAAATCCATTTATCTGGCAGATTGCCGTGTTGAAATGCCAAATTTTGGTAAATTTCTTCAATCAAACAGGGTTTTGAAGATACCTTGACACTAGCAATTGATTAACAAATCAATAAACTTGATTAATTATTGATATAAATAAGTCTGGCAGCTCTGTTTTGTTAACTACACTAAGAAAATAAATATAAATTTTGAATTAATTCCAGCTCCAAAATCCATTTATCTTGCAGATTGCCGTGTTGAAATGCCAAATTTTGGTAAATTTCTTCAGTCAAACAGGGTTTTGAAGAAACATTGACACTAGCAATTGATTAACAAATCAATAAACTTGAATAATTATTGATATAAATAAACCTGGCAGCTCTGTTTTGTTAACCACACTAAGAAAATAAATATAAATTTTGAATTAATTGCAGCTCCAAAATCCTTTATCTGGCAGATTGCCGTGTTGAAATTCCAAATTTTGGTAAATTTCTTCAGTCAAACAGGGTTTTGAAGATACATTGACACTAGCAATTGATTAACAAATCAATAAACTTGAATAATTATTGATATAAATAAGCCTGGCAGCTCTGTTTTGTTAATCACACTATGAAAATAAATATAAATTTTGAATTAATTCCAGCTCCAAAATCCATTTATCTGTCAGATTGCCTTGTTGAAATGCCAAATTTTGGTAAATTTCTTCAGTCAAACAGGGTTTTGAAGAAACATTGATACTAGCAATTAATTAACAAATCAATAAACTTGAATAATTATTGATATAAATAAGCTTGGGAGCTCTGTTTTGTTAACCACACTAAGAAAATAAATATAAATTTAGAATTAATTCTTAAGAATTTTGAATTAATTCCAGCTCCAAAATCCATTTATCTTGCAGATTGCCGTGTTGAAATGCCAAATTTTGGTAAATTTCTTCAGTCAAACAGGGTTTTGAAGAAACATTGACACTAGCAATTGATTAACAAATCAATAAACTAAAATACTTATTGATATAAATAAACCTGGCAGCTCTGTTTTGTTAACCACACTAAGAAAATAAATATAAATTTTGAATTAATTGCAGCTCCAAAATCCTTTATCTGGAAGATTGCCGTGTTGAAATGCCAAATTTTGGTAAATTTCTTCAGTCAAACAGGGTTTTGAAGATACATTGACACTAGCAATTGATTAACAAATCAATAAACTTGAATAATTATTGACATAAATAAGCCTGGCAGCTCTGTTTTGTTAATCACACTAAGAAAATAAATATAAATTTTGAATTAATTCCAGCTCCAAAATCCATTTATCTGTCAGATTGCCTTGTTGAAATGCCAAATTTTGGTAAATTTCTTCAGTCAAACAGGGTTTTGAAGAAACATTGACACTAGCAATTAATTAACAAATCAATAAACTTGATAAATTTGTGATATAAATAAGCCTGGCAGCTCTGTTTTGTTAACCATACTAAGAAAATAAATATAAATTTTGAATTAATTCCAGCTCCAAAATCCATTTATCTGGCAGATTGCCGTGTTGAAATGCCAAATTTTGGTAAATTTCTTCAGTCAAACAGGGTTTTGAAAATACATTGACACTAGCAAATGTTTAACAAATCAATAAACTTGAATACGTATTGATATAAATAAGCCTGGCAGCTCTGTTTTGTTAACCACACTAAGAAAATAAATATAAATTTTGAATTAATTCCAGCTCCAAAATCCATTTATCTGGCAGATTGCCGTGTTGAAATGCCAAATTTTGGTAAATTTCTTCAATCAAACAGGGTTTTGAAGATACATTGACACTAGCAATTGATTAACAAATCAATAAACTTGATTAATTATTGATATAATTAAGTCTGGCAGCTCTGTTTTGTTAACTACACTAAGAAAATAAATATAAATTTTGAATTAATTCCAGCTCCAAAATCCATTTATCTTGCAGATTGCCGTGTTGAAATGCCAAATTTTGGTAAATTTCTTCAGTCAAACAGGGTTTTGAAGATACATTGACACTAGCAATTGATTAACAAATCAATAAACTTGAATAATTATTGATATAAATAAACCTGGCAGCTCTGTTTTGTTAACCACACTAAGAAAATAAATATAAATTTTGAATTAATTCCAGCTCCAAAATCCATTTATCTGGCAGATTGCCGTGTTGAAATGCCAAATTTTGGTAAATTTCTTCAGTCAAACAGGGTTTTGAAAATACATTGACACTAGCAAATGATTAACAAATCAATAAACTTGAATACTTATTGATATAAATAAGCCTGGCAGCTCTGTTTTGTTAACCACACTAAGAAAATAAATATAAATTTTGAATTAATTCCAGCTCCAAAATCCATTTATCTGGCAGATTGCCGTGTTGAAATGCCAAATTTTGGTAAATTTCTTCAATCAAACAGGGTTTTGAAGATACATTGACACTAGCAATTGATTAACAAATTAATAAACTTGATTAATTATTGATATAAATAAGTCTGGCAGCTCTGTTTTGTTAACTACACTAAGAAAATAAATATAAATTTGGAATTAATTCCAGCTCCAAAATCCATTTATCTTGCAGATTGCCGTGTTGAAATGCCAAATTTTGGTAAATTTCTTCAGTCAAACAGGGTTTTGAAGAAACATTGACACTAGCAATTGATTAACAAATCAATAAACTTGAATAATTATTGATATAAATTAACCTGGCAGCTCTGTTTTGTTAACCACACTAAGAAAATAAATATAAATTTTGAATTAATTGCAGCTCCAAAATCCTTTATCTGGCAGATTGCCGTGTTGAAATTCCAAATTTTGGTAAATTTCTTCAGTCAAACAGGGTTTTGAAGATACATTGACACTAGCAATTGATTAACAAATCAATAAACTTGAATAATTATTGATATAAATAAGCCTGGCAGCTCTGTTTTGTTAACCACACTAAGAAAATAAATATAAATTTTGAATTCCAGCTCCAAAATCCATTTATCTGGCAGATTGCCGTGTTGAAATGCCAAATTTTGGTAAATTTCTTCAATCAAACAGGGTTTTGAAGATCAATTGACACTAGCAATTGATTAACAAATCAATAAACTTGAATAATTATTGAAATAAATAAGCTTGACAGCTCTGTTTTGTTAACCACACTAAGAAAATAAATATAAATTTTGAATTAATTGCAGCTCCAAAATCCTTTATCTGGCAGATTGCCGTGTTGAAATTCCAAATTTTGGTAAATTTCTTCAGTCAAACAGGGTTTTGAAGATACATTGACACTAGCAATTGATTAACAAATCAATAAACTTGAATAATTATTGATATAAATAAGCCTGGCAGCTCTGTTTTGTTAACCACACTAAGAAAATAAATATAAATTTTGAATTCCAGCTCCAAAATCCATTTATCTGGCAGATTGCCGTGTTGAAATGCCAAATTTTGGTAAATTTCTTCAATCAAACAGGGTTTTGAAGATCAATTGACACTAGCAATTGATTAACAAATCAATAAACTTGAATAATTATTGAAATAAATAAGCTTGACAGCTCTGTTTTGTTAACCACACTAAGAAAATAAATATAAATTTTGAATTAATTGCAGCTCCAAAATCCTTTATCTGGCAGATTGCCGTGTTGAAATTCCAAATTTTGGTAAATTTCTTCAGTCAAACAGGGTTTTGAAGATACATTGACACTAGCAATTGATTAAAAAATCAATAAACTTGAATAATTATTGATATAAATAAGCCTGGCAGCTCTGTTTTGTTAATCACACTAAGAAAATAAATATAAATTTTGAATTAATTCCAGCTCCAAAATCCATTTATCTGTCAGATTGCCTTGTTGAAATGCCAAATTTTGGTAAATTTCTTCAGTCAAACAGGGTTTTGAAGAAACATTGACACTAGCAATTAATTAACAAATCAATAAACTTGAATAATTATTGATATAAATAAGCTTGGAAGCTCTGTTTTGTTAACCACACTAAGAAAATAAATATAAATTTAGCATTAATTCTTAAGAATTTTGAATTAATTCCAGCTCCAAAGCCATTTATCTGGCAGATTGCCGTGTTGAAATGCCAAATTTTGGTAAATTTCTTCAGTCAAACAGGGTTTTGAAGATACATTGACACTAGCAATTGATTAACAAATCAATAAACTTGAATAATTATTGATATAAATAAGCCTGGCAGCTCTGTTTTGTTAACCACACTAAGAAAATAAATATTAATTTTGAATTAATTCCAGCTCCAAAATCCATTTATCTGGCAGATTGCCGTGTTGAAATGCCAAATTTTGGTAAATTTCTTCAGTCAAACAGGGTTTTGAAAATACATTGACACTAGCAAATGATTAACAAATCAATAAACTTGAATACTTATTGATATAAATAAGTCTGGCAGCTCTGTTTTGTTAACTACACTAAGAAAATAAATATAAATTTTGAATTAATTCCAGCTCCAAAATCCATTTATCTTGCAGATTGCCGTGTTGAAATGCCAAATTTTGGTAAATTTCTTCAGTCAAACAGGGTTTTGAAGATACATTGACACTAGCAATTGATTAACAAATCAATAAACTTGAATAATTATTGATATAAATAAACCTGGCAGCTCTGTTTTGTTAACCACACTAAGAAAATAAATATAAATGTTGAATTAATTGCAGCTCCAAAATCCTTTATCTGGCAGATTGCCGTGTTGAAATTCCAAATTTTGGTAAATTTCTTCAGTCAAACAGGGTTTTGAAGATACATTGACACTAGCAATTGATTAAAAAATCAATAAACTTGAATAATTATTGATATAAATAAGCCTGGCAGCTCTGTTTTGTTAATCACACTAAGAAAATAAATATAAATTTTGAATTAATTCCAGCTCCAAAATCCATTTATCTGTCAGATTGCCTTGTTGAAATGCCAAATTTTGGTAAATTTCTTCAGTCAAACAGGGTTTTGAAGAAACATTGACACTAGCAATTAATTAACAAATCAATAAACTTGAATAATTATTGATATAAATAAGCTTGGAAGCTCTGTTTTGTTAACCACACTAAGAAAATAAATATAAATTTAGAATTAATTCTTAAGAATTTTGAATTAATTCCAGCTCCAAAGCCATTTATCTGGCAGATTGCCGTGTTGAAATGCCAAATTTTGGTAAATTTCTTCAGTCAAACAGGGTTTTGAAGATACATTGACACTAGCAATTGATTAACAAATCAATAAACTTGAATAATTATTGATATAACTAAGCCTGGCAGCTCTGTTTTGTTAACCACACTAAGAAAATAAATATAAATTTTGAATTAATTCCAGCTCCAAAATCATTTATCTGTCAGATTGCCGTGTTGAAATGCCAAATTTGGTAAATTTCTTCAGTCAAACAGGGTTTTGAAGAAACATTGACACTAGCAATTAATTAACAAATCAATAAACTTGAATAATTATTGATATAAATAAGCTTGGAAGCTCTGTTTTGTTAACCACACTAAGAAAATAAATATAAATTTAGAATTAATTCTTAAGAATTTTGAATTAATTCCAGCTCCAAAGCCATTTATCTGGCAGATTGCCGTGTTGAAATGCCAAATTTTGGTAAATTTCTTCAGTCAAACAGGGTTTTGAAGATACATTGACACTAGCAATTGATTAACAAATCAATAAACTTGAATAATTATTGATATAAATAAACCTGGCAGCTCTGTTTTGTTAACCACACTAAGAAAATAAATATAAATTTTGAATTAATTGCAGCTCCAAAATCCTTTATCTGGCAGATTGCCGTGTTGAAATTCCAAATTTTGGTAAATTTCTTCAGTCAAACAGGGTTTTGAAGATACATTGACACTAGCAATTGATTAAAAAATCAATAAACTTGAATAATTATTGATATAAATAAGCCTGGCAGCTCTGTTTTGTTAATCACACTAAGAAAATAAATATAAATTTTGAATTAATTCCAGCTCCAAAATCCATTTATCTGTCAGATTGCCTTGTTGACATGCCAAATTTTGGTAAATTTCTTCAGTCAAACAGGGTTTTGAAGAAACATTGACACTAGCAATTAATTAACAAATCAATAAACTTGAATAATTATTGATATAAATAAGCTTGGAAGCTCTGTTTTGTTAACCACACTAAGAAAATAAATATAAATTTAGAATTAATTCTTAAGAATTTTGAATTAATTCCAGCTCCAAAGCCATTTATCTGGCAGATTGCCGTGTTGAAATGCCAAATTTTGGTAAATTTCTTCAGTCAAACAGGGTTTTGAAGATACATTGACACTAGCAATTGATTAACAAATCAATAAACTTGAATAATTATTGATATAACTAAGCCTGGCAGCTCTGTTTTGTTAACCACACTAAGAAAATAAATATAAATTTTGAATTAATTCCAGCTCCAAAATCATTTATCTGTCAGATTGCCGTGTTGAAATGCCAAATTTGGTAAATTTCTTCAGTCAAACAGGGTTTTGAAGAAACATTGACACAAGCAATTGATTAACAAATCAATAAACTTGAATAATTATTGATATAAATAAACCTGGCAGCTCTGTTTTGTGAACCACACACTAAGAAAATAAATATAAATTTTGAATTAATTCCAGCTCCGAAATCCTTTATCTGGCAGATTGCCGTGTTGAAATTCCAAATTTTGGTAAATTTCTTCAGTCAAACAGGGTTTTGAAGATACATTGACAATAGCAATTGATTAACAAATCAATAAACTTGAATAATTATTGATATAAATAAGCCTGGCAGCTCTGTTTTGTTAATCACACTAAGAAAATAAATATAAATTTTGAATTAATTCCAGCTCCAAAATCCATTTATCTGGCAGATTGCCTTGTTGAAATTCCAAATTTTGGTAAATTTTTTCAGTCAAACAGGGTTTTGAAGAAACATTGACACTAGCAATTAATTAACAAATCAATAAACTTGAATAATTATTGATATAAATAAGCTTCACAGCTCTGTTTTGTTAACCACACTAAGAAAATAAATATAAATTTAGAATTAATTCTTAAGAATTATGAATATTTCCAGCTCCAAAATCCATTTATCTGGCAGATTGCCGTGTTGAAATGCCAAATTTTGGTAAATTTCTTCAGTCAATCTTGGTTTTGAAGAAATATTGACAATAGCAATTGATTAACAAATCAATAAACTTGAATAATTATTGATATAAATAAGCCTTGCAGCTCTGTTTTGTTAATCACACTAAGAAAATAAATATAAATTTTGAATTAATTCCAGCTCCGAAATCCTTTATCTGGCAGATTGCCGTGTTGAAATGCCAAATTTTGGTAAATTTCTTCAGTCAAACAGGGTTTTGAAGATACATTGACACTAGCAATTGATTAACAAATCAATAAACTTGAATAATTATTGAAATAAATAAGCCTGGCAGCTCTGTTTTGTTAACTACACTAAGAAAATAAATATAAATTTTGAATTAATTCCAGCTCCAAAATCCATTTATCTTGCAGATTGCCGTGTTGAAATGCCAAATTTTGGTAAATTTCTTCAGTCAAACAGGGTTTTGAAGATACATTGACACTAGCAATTGATTAACAAATCAATAAACTTGAATAATTATTGATATAAATAAACCTGGCAGCTCTGTTTTGTTAACCACACTAAGAAAATAAATATAAATTTTGAATTAATTGCAGCTCCAAAATCCTTTATCTGGCAGATTGCCGTGTTGAAATTCCAAATTTTGGTAAATTTCTTCAGTCAAACAGGGTTTTGAAGATACATTGACACTAGCAATTGATTAAAAAATCAATAAACTTGAATAATTATTGATATAAATAAGCCTGGCAGCTCTGTTTTGTTAATCACACTAAGAAAATAAATATAAATTTTGAATTAATTCCAGCTCCAAAATCCATTTATCTGTCAGATTGCCTTGTTGAAATGCCAAATTTTGGTAAATTTCTTCAGTCAAACAGGGTTTTGAAGAAACATTGACACTAGCAATTAATTAACAAATCAATAAACTTGAATAATTATTGATATAAATAAGCTTGGAAGCTCTGTTTTGTTAACCACACTAAGAAAATAAATATAAATTTAGAATTAATTCTTAAGAATTTTGAATTAATTCCAGCTCCAAAGCCATTTATCTGGCAGATTGCCGTGTTGAAATGCCAAATTTTGGTAAATTTCTTCAGTCAAACAGGGTTTTGAAGATACATTGACACTAGCAATTGATTAACAAATCAATAAACTTGAATAATTATTGATATAACTAAGCCTGGCAGCTCTGTTTTGTTAACCACACTAAGAAAATAAATATAAATTTTGAATTAATTCCAGCTCCAAAATCATTTATCTGGCAGATTGCCGTGTTGAAATGCCAAATTTTGGTAAATTTCTTCAATCAAACAGGGTTTTGAAGATGCATTGACACTTGCAATTGATTAACAAATCAATAAACTTGAATAATTATTGATATAACTAAGCCTGGCAGTTCTGTTTTGTTAACCACACTAAGAAAATAAATATTAATTTTGAATTAATTCCAGCTACAAAATCCATTTATCTGTCAGATTGCCGTGTTGAAATGCCAAATTTGGTAAATTTCTTCAGTCAAACAGGGTTTTGAAGAAACATTGACACAAGCAATTGATTAACAAATCAATAAACTTGAATAATTATTGATATAAATAAACCTGGCAGCTCTGTTTTGTGAACCACACACTAAGAAAATAAATATAAATTTTGAATTAATTCCAGCTCCGAAATCCTTTATCTGGCAGATTGCCGTGTTGAAATTCCAAATTTTGGTAAATTTCTTCAGTCAAACAGGGTTTTGAAGATACATTGACAATAGCAATTGATTAACAAATCAATAAACTTGAATAATTATTGATATAAATAAGCCTGGCAGCTCTGTTTTGTTAATCACACTAAGAAAATAAATATAAATTTTGAATTAATTCCAGCTCCAAAATCCATTTATCTGTCAGATTGCCTTGTTGAAATGCCAAATTTTGGTAAATTTCTTCAGTCAAACAGGGTTTTGAAGAAACATTGACACTAGCAATTAATTAACAAATCAATAAACTTGAATAATTATTGATATAAATAAGCTTCACAGCTCTGTTTTGTTAACCACACTAAGAAAATAAATATAAATTTAGAATTAATTCTTAAGAATTATGAATATTTCCAGCTCCAAAATCCATTTATCTGGCAGATTGCCGTGTTGAAATGCCAAATTTTGGTAAATTTCTTCAGTCAAACTTGGTTTTGAAGAAATATTGACAATAGCAATTGATTAACAAATCAATAAACTTGAATAATTATTGATATAAATAAGCCTTGCAGCTCTGTTTTGTTAATCACACTAAGAAAATAAATGAAAATTTTGTATTAATTCCAGCTCCAAAATTCATTTATCTGGCAGATTGCCGTGTTGAAATGCCAAATTTTGGTAAATTTCTTCAGTCAAACAGGGTTTTGAAGATACATTGACACTAGCAATTGATTAACAAATCAATAAACTTGAATAATTATTGAAATAAATAAGCATGGCAGCTCTGTTTTGTTAACTACACTAAGAAAATAAATATAAATTTTGAATTAATTCCAGCTCCAAAATCCATTTATCTTGCAGATTGCCGTGTTGAAATGCCAAATTTTGGTAAATTTCTTCAGTCAAACAGGGTTTTGAAGATACATTGACACTAGCAATTGATTAACAAATCAATAAACTTGAATAATTATTGATATAAATAAACCTGGCAGCTCTGTTTTGTTAACCACACTAAGAAAATAAATATAAATTTTGAATTAATTGCAGCTCCAAAATCCTTTATCTGGCAGATTGCCGTGTTGAAATTCCAAATTTTGGTAAATTTCTTCAGTCAAACAGGGTTTTGAAGATACATTGACACTAGCAATTGATTAAAAAATCAATAAACTTGAATAATTATTGATATAAATAAGCCTGGCAGCTCTGTTTTGTTAATCACACTAAGAAAATAAATATAAATTTTGAATTAATTCCAGCTCCAAAATCCATTTATCTGTCAGATTGCCTTGTTGAAATGCCAAATTTTGGTAAATTTCTTCAGTCAAACAGGGTTTTGAAGAAACATTGACACTAGCAATTAATTAACAAATCAATAAACTTGAATAATTATTGATATAAATAAGCTTGGAAGCTCTGTTTTGTTAACCACACTAAGAAAATAAATATAAATTTAGAATTAATTCTTAAGAATTTTGAATTAATTCCAGCTCCAAAGCCATTTATCTGGCAGATTGCCGTGTTGAAATGCCAAATTTTGGTAAATTTCTTCAGTCAAACAGGGTTTTGAAGTTACATTGACACTAGCAATTGATAAACAAATCAATAAACTTGATTAATTATTGATATAAATAAACCTGGCAGCTCTGTTTTGTTAACCACACTAAGAAAATAAATATAAATTTTGAATTAATTGCAGCTCCAAAATCCTTTATCTGGCAGATTGCCGTGTTGAAATTCCAAATTTTGGTAAATTTCTTCAGTCAAACAGGGTTTTGAAGATACATTGACACTAGCAATTGATTAAAAAATCAATAAACTTGAATAATTATTGAAATAAATAAGCCTGGCAGCTCTGTTTTGTTAACCACACTAAGAAAATAAATATAAATTTTGAATTAATTCCAGCTCCAAAATCCATTTATCTGGCAGATTGCCGTGTTGAAATACCAAATTTTGGTAAATTTCTTCAGTCAAACAGGGTTTTGAAAATACATTGACACTAGCAAATGATTAACAAATCAATAAACTTGAATACTTATTGATATAAATAAGCCTGGCAGCTCTGTTTTGTTAACCACACTAAGAAAATAAATATTAATTTTGAATTAATTCCAGCTCCAAAATCCATTTATCTGGCAGATTGCCGTGTTGAAATGCCAAATTTTGGTAAATTTCTTCAGTCAAACAGGGTTTTGAAAATACATTGACACTAGCAAATGATTAACAAATCAATAAACTTGAATACTTATTGATATAAATAAGTCTGGCAGCTCTGTTTTGTTAACTACACTAAGAAAATAAATATAAATTTTGAATTAATTCCAGCTCCAAAATCCATTTATCTTGCAGATTGCCGTGTTGAAATGCCAAATTTTGGTAAATTTCTTCAGTCAAACAGGGTTTTGAAGATACATTGACACTAGCAATTGATTAACAAATCAATAAACTTGAATAATTATTGATATAAATAAACCTGGCAGCTCTGTTTTGTTAACCACACTAAGAAAATAAATATAAATTTTGAATTAATTGCAGCTCCAAAATCCTTTATCTGGCAGATTGCCGTGTTGAAATTCCAAATTTTGGTAAATTTCTTCAGTCAAACAGGGTTTTGAAGATACATTGACACTAGCAATTGATTAAAAAATCAATAAACTTGAATAATTATTGATATAAATAAGCCTGGCAGCTCTGTTTTGTTAATCACACTAAGAAAATAAATATAAATTTTGAATTAATTCCAGCTCCAAAATCCATTTATCTGTCAGATTGCCTTGTTGAAATGCCAAATTTTGGTAAATTTCTTCAGTCAAACAGGGTTTTGAAGAAACATTGACACTAGCAATTAATTAACAAATCAATAAACTTGAATAATTATTGATATAAATAAGCTTGGAAGCTCTGTTTTGTTAACCACACTAAGAAAATAAATATAAATTTAGAATTAATTCTTAAGAATTTTGAATTAATTCCAGCTCCAAAGCCATTTATCTGGCAGATTGCCGTGTTGAAATGCCAAATTTTGGTAAATTTCTTCAGTCAAACAGGGTTTTGAAGATACATTGACACTAGCAATTGATTAACAAATCAATAAACTTGAATACTTATTGATATAAATAAGCCTGGCAGCTCTGTTTTGTTAACCACACTAAGAAAATAAATATTAATTTTGAATTAATTCCAGCTCCAAAATCCATTTATCTGGCAGATTGCCGTGTTGAAATGCCAAATTTTGGTAAATTTCTTCAGTCAAACAGGGTTTTGAAAATACATTGACACTAGCAAATGATTAACAAATCAATAAACTTGAATACTTATTGATATAAATAAGTCTGGCAGCTCTGTTTTGTTAACTACACTAAGAAAATAAATATAAATTTTGAATTAATTCCAGCTCCAAAATCCATTTATCTTGCAGATTGCCGTGTTGAAATGCCAAATTTTGGTAAATTTCTTCAGTCAAACAGGGTTTTGAAGATACATTGACACTAGCAATTGATTAACAAATCAATAAACTTGAATAATTATTGATATAAATAAACCTGGCAGCTCTGTTTTGTTAACCACACTAAGAAAATAAATATAAATTTTGAATTAATTGCAGCTCCAAAATCCTTTATCTGGCAGATTGCCGTGTTGAAATTCCAAATTTTGGTAAATTTCTTCAGTCAAACAGGGTTTTGAAGATACATTGACACTAGCAATTGATTAAAAAATCAATAAACTTGAATAATTATTGATATAAATAAGCCTGGCAGCTCTGTTTTGTTAATCACACTAAGAAAATAAATATAAATTTTGAATTAATTCCAGCTCCAAAATCCATTTATCTGTCAGATTGCCTTGTTGAAATGCCAAATTTTGGTAAATTTCTTCAGTCAAACAGGGTTTTGAAGAAACATTGACACTAGCAATTAATTAACAAATCAATAAACTTGAATAATTATTGATATAAATAAGCTTGGAAGCTCTGTTTTGTTAACCACACTAAGAAAATAAATATAAATTTAGAATTAATTCTTAAGAATTTTGAATTAATTCCAGCTCCAAAGCCATTTATCTGGCAGATTGCCGTGTTGAAATGCCAAATTTTGGTAAATTTCTTCAGTCAAACAGGGTTTTGAAGATACATTGACACAAGCAATTGATTAACAAATCAATAAACTTGAATAATTATTGATATAAATAAACCTGGCAGCTCTGTTTTGTGAACCACACACTAAGAAAATAAATATAAATTTTGAATTAATTCCAGCTCCGAAATCCTTTATCTGGCAGATTGCCGTGTTGAAATTCCAAATTTTGGTAAATTTCTTCAGTCAAACAGGGTTTTGAAGATACATTGACAATAGCAATTGATTAACAAATCAATAAACTTGAATAATTATTGATATAAATAAGCCTGGCAGCTCTGTTTTGTTAATCACACTAAGAAAATAAATATAAATTTTGAATTAATTCCAGCTCCAAAATCCATTTATCTGGCAGATTGCCTTGTTGAAATTCCAAATTTTGGTAAATTTCTTCAGTCAAACAGGGTTTTGAAGAAACATTGACACTAGCAATTAATTAACAAATCAATAAACTTGAATAATTATTGATATAAATAAGCTTCACAGCTCTGTTTTGTTAACCACACTAAGAAAATAAATATAAATTTAGAATTAATTCTTAAGAATTATGAATATTTCCAGCTCCAAAATCCATTTATCTGGCAGATTGCCGTGTTGAAATGCCAAATTTTGGTAAATTTCTTCAGTCAATCTTGGTTTTGAAGAAATATTGACAATAGCAATTGATTAACAAATCAATAAACTTGAATAATTATTGATATAAATAAGCCTTGCAGCTCTGTTTTGTTAATCACACTAAGAAAATAAATATAAATTTTGAATTAATTCCAGCTCCGAAATCCTTTATCTGGCAGATTGCCGTGTTGAAATGCCAAATTTTGGCAAATTTCTTCAGTCAAACAGGGTTTTGAAGATACATTGACACTAGCAATTGATTAACAAATCAATAAACTTGAATAATTATTGAAATAAATAAGCCTGGCAGCTCTGTTTTGTTAACTACACTAAGAAAATAAATATAAATTTTGAATTAATTCCAGCTCCAAAATCCATTTATCTTGCAGATTGCCGTGTTGAAATGCCAAATTTTGGTAAATTTCTTCAGTCAAACAGGGTTTTGAAGATACATTGACACAAGCAATTGATTAACAAATCAATAAACTTGAATAATTATTGATATAAATAAACCTGGCAGCTCTGTTTTGTGAACCACACACTAAGAAAATAAATATAAATTTTGAATTAATTCCAGCTCCGAAATCCTTTATCTGGCAGATTGCCGTGTTGAAATTCCAAATTTTGGTAAATTTCTTCAGTCAAACAGGGTTTTGAAGATACATTGACAATAGCAATTGATTAACAAATCAATAAACTTGAATAATTATTGATATAAATAAGCCTGGCAGCTCTGTTTTGTTAATCACACTAAGAAAATAAATATAAATTTTGAATTAATTCCAGCTCCAAAATCCATTTATCTGGCAGATTGCCTTGTTGAAATTCCAAATTTTGGTAAATTTCTTCAGTCAAACAGGGTTTTGAAGAAACATTGACACTAGCAATTAATTAACAAATCAATAAACTTGAATAATTATTGATATAAATAAGCTTCACAGCTCTGTTTTGTTAACCACACTAAGAAAATAAATATAAATTTAGAATTAATTCTTAAGAATTATGAATATTTCCAGCTCCAAAATCCATTTATCTGGCAGATTGCCGTGTTGAAATGCCAAATTTTGGTAAATTTCTTCAGTCAATCTTGGTTTTGAAGAAATATTGACAATAGCAATTGATTAACAAATCAATAAACTTGAATAATTATTGATATAAATAAGCCTTGCAGCTCTGTTTTGTTAATCACACTAAGAAAATAAATATAAATTTTGAATTAATTCCAGCTCCGAAATCCTTTATCTGGCAGATTGCCGTGTTGAAATGCCAAATTTTGGCAAATTTCTTCAGTCAAACAGGGTTTTGAAGATACATTGACACTAGCAATTGATTAACAAATCAATAAACTTGAATAATTATTGAAATAAATAAGCCTGGCAGCTCTGTTTTGTTAACTACACTAAGAAAATAAATATAAATTTTGAATTAATTCCAGCTCCAAAATCCATTTATCTTGCAGATTGCCGTGTTGAAATGCCAAATTTTGGTAAATTTCTTCAGTCAAACAGGGTTTTGAAGATACATTGACACTAGCAATTGATTAACAAATCAATAAACTTGAATAATTATTGATATAAATAAACCTGGCAGCTCTGTTTTGTTAACCACACTAAGAAAATAAATATAAATTTTGAATTAATTGCAGCTCCAAAATCCTTTATCTGGCAGATTGCCGTGTTGAAATTCCAAATTTTGGTAAATTTCTTCAGTCAAACAGGGTTTTGAAGATACATTGACACTAGCAATTGATTAAAAAATCAATAAACTTGAATAATTATTGATATAAATAAGCCTGGCAGCTCTGTTTTGTTAATCACACTAAGAAAATAAATATAAATTTTGAATTAATTCCAGCTCCAAAATCCATTTATCTGTCAGATTGCCTTGTTGAAATGCCAAATTTTGGTAAATTTCTTCAGTCAAACAGGGTTTTGAAGAAACATTGACACTAGCAATTAATTAACAAATCAATAAACTTGAATAATTATTGATATAAATAAGCTTGGAAGCTCTGTTTTGTTAACCACACTAAGAAAATAAATATAAATTTAGAATTAATTCTTAAGAATTTTGAATTAATTCCAGCTCCAAAGCCATTTATCTGGCAGATTGCCGTGTTGAAATGCCAAATTTTGGTAAATTTCTTCAGTCAAACAGGGTTTTGAAGATACATTGACACTAGCAATTGATTAACAAATCAATAAACTTGAATAATTATTGATATAACTAAGCCTGGCAGCTCTGTTTTGTTAACCACACTAAGAAAATAAATATAAATTTTGAATTAATTCCAGCTCCAAAATCATTTATCTGGCAGATTGCCGTGTTGAAATGCCAAATTTTGGTAAATTTCTTCAATCAAACAGGGTTTTGAAGATGCATTGACACTTGCAATTGATTAACAAATCAATAAACTTGAATAATTATTGATATAACTAAGCCTGGCAGTTCTGTTTTGTTAACCACACTAAGAAAATAAATATTAATTTTGAATTAATTCCAGCTACAAAATCCATTTATCTGTCAGATTGCCGTGTTGAAATGCCAAATTTGGTAAATTTCTTCAGTCAAACAGGGTTTTGAAGAAACATTGACACAAGCAATTGATTAACAAATCAATAAACTTGAATAATTATTGATATAAATAAACCTGGCAGCTCTGTTTTGTGAACCACACACTAAGAAAATAAATATAAATTTTGAATTAATTCCAGCTCCGAAATCCTTTATCTGGCAGATTGCCGTGTTGAAATTCCAAATTTTGGTAAATTTCTTCAGTCAAACAGGGTTTTGAAGATACATTGACAATAGCAATTGATTAACAAATCAATAAACTTGAATAATTATTGATATAAATAAGCCTGGCAGCTCTGTTTTGTTAATCACACTAAGAAAATAAATATAAATTTTGAATTAATTCCAGCTCCAAAATCCATTTATCTGTCAGATTGCCTTGTTGAAATGCCAAATTTTGGTAAATTTCTTCAGTCAAACAGGGTTTTGAAGAAACATTGACACTAGCAATTAATTAACAAATCAATAAACTTGAATAATTATTGATATAAATAAGCTTCACAGCTCTGTTTTGTTAACCACACTAAGAAAATAAATATAAATTTAGAATTAATTCTTAAGAATTATGAATATTTCCAGCTCCAAAATCCATTTATCTGGCAGATTGCCGTGTTGAAATGCCAAATTTTGGTAAATTTCTTCAGTCAAACTTGGTTTTGAAGAAATATTGACAATAGCAATTGATTAACAAATCAATAAACTTGAATAATTATTGATATAAATAAACCTGGCAGCTCTGTTTTGTTAACCACACTAAGAAAATAAATATAAATTTTGAATTAATTGCAGCTCCAAAATCCTTTATCTGGCAGATTGCCGTGTTGAAATTCCAAATTTTGGTAAATTTCTTCAGTCAAACAGGGTTTTGAAGATACATTGACACTAGCAATTGATTAAAAAATCAATAAACTTGAATAATTATTGATATAAATAAGCCTGGCAGCTCTGTTTTGTTAATCACACTAAGAAAATAAATATAAATTTTGAATTAATTCCAGCTCCAAAATCCATTTATCTGTCAGATTGCCTTGTTGAAATGCCAAATTTTGGTAAATTTCTTCAGTCAAACAGGGTTTTGAAGAAACATTGACACTAGCAATTAATTAACAAATCAATAAACTTGAATAATTATTGATATAAATAAGCTTGGAAGCTCTGTTTTGTTAACCACACTAAGAAAATAAATATAAATTTAGAATTAATTCTTAAGAATTTTGAATTAATTCCAGCTCCAAAGCCATTTATCTGGCAGATTGCCGTGTTGAAATGCCAAATTTTGGTAAATTTCTTCAGTCAAACAGGGTTTTGAAGATACATTGACACTAGCAATTGATTAACAAATCAATAAACTTGAATAATTATTGATATAACTAAGCCTGGCAGCTCTGTTTTGTTAACCACACTAAGAAAATAAATATAAATTTTGAATTAATTCCAGCTCCAAAATCATTTATCTGGCAGATTGCCGTGTTGAAATGCCAAATTTTGGTAAATTTCTTCAATCAAACAGGGTTTTGAAGATGCATTGACACTTGCAATTGATTAACAAATCAATAAACTTGAATAATTATTGATATAACTAAGCCTGGCAGTTCTGTTTTGTTAACCACACTAAGAAAATAAATATTAATTTTGAATTAATTCCAGCTACAAAATCCATTTATCTGTCAGATTGCCGTGTTGAAATGCCAAATTTGGTAAATTTCTTCAGTCAAACAGGGTTTTGAAGAAACATTGACACAAGCAATTGATTAACAAATCAATAAACTTGAATAATTATTGATATAAATAAACCTGGCAGCTCTGTTTTGTGAACCACACACTAAGAAAATAAATATAAATTTTGAATTAATTCCAGCTCCGAAATCCTTTATCTGGCAGATTGCCGTGTTGAAATTCCAAATTTTGGTAAATTTCTTCAGTCAAACAGGGTTTTGAAGATACATTGACAATAGCAATTGATTAACAAATCAATAAACTTGAATAATTATTGATATAAATAAGCCTGGCAGCTCTGTTTTGTTAATCACACTAAGAAAATAAATATAAATTTTGAATTAATTCCAGCTCCAAAATCCATTTATCTGTCAGATTGCCTTGTTGAAATGCCAAATTTTGGTAAATTTCTTCAGTCAAACAGGGTTTTGAAGAAACATTGACACTAGCAATTAATTAACAAATCAATAAACTTGAATAATTATTGATATAAATAAGCTTCACAGCTCTGTTTTGTTAACCACACTAAGAAAATAAATATAAATTTAGAATTAATTCTTAAGAATTATGAATATTTCCAGCTCCAAAATCCATTTATCTGGCAGATTGCCGTGTTGAAATGCCAAATTTTGGTAAATTTCTTCAGTCAAACTTGGTTTTGAAGAAATATTGACAATAGCAATTGATTAACAAATCAATAAACTTGAATAATTATTGATATAAATAAGCCTTGCAGCTCTGTTTTGTTAATCACACTAAGAAAATAAATGAAAATTTTGTATTAATTCCAGCTCCAAAATTCATTTATCTGGCAGATTGCCGTGTTGAAATGCCAAATTTTGGTAAATTTCTTCAGTCAAACAGGGTTTTGAAGATACATTGACACTAGCAATTGATTAACAAATCAATAAACTTGAATAATTATTGAAATAAATAAGCATGGCAGCTCTGTTTTGTTAACTACACTAAGAAAATAAATATAAATTTTGAATTAATTCCAGCTCCAAAATCCATTTATCTTGCAGATTGCCGTGTTGAAATGCCAAATTTTGGTAAATTTCTTCAGTCAAACAGGGTTTTGAAGATACATTGACACTAGCAATTGATTAACAAATCAATAAACTTGAATAATTATTGATATAAATAAACCTGGCAGCTCTGTTTTGTTAACCACACTAAGAAAATAAATATAAATTTTGAATTAATTGCAGCTCCAAAATCCTTTATCTGGCAGATTGCCGTGTTGAAATTCCAAATTTTGGTAAATTTCTTCAGTCAAACAGGGTTTTGAAGATACATTGACACTAGCAATTGATTAAAAAATCAATAAACTTGAATAATTATTGATATAAATAAGCCTGGCAGCTCTGTTTTGTTAATCACACTAAGAAAATAAATATAAATTTTGAATTAATTCCAGCTCCAAAATCCATTTATCTGTCAGATTGCCTTGTTGAAATGCCAAATTTTGGTAAATTTCTTCAGTCAAACAGGGTTTTGAAGAAACATTGACACTAGCAATTAATTAACAAATCAATAAACTTGAATAATTATTGATATAAATAAGCTTGGAAGCTCTGTTTTGTTAACCACACTAAGAAAATAAATATAAATTTAGAATTAATTCTTAAGAATTTTGAATTAATTCCAGCTCCAAAGCCATTTATCTGGCAGATTGCCGTGTTGAAATGCCAAATTTTGGTAAATTTCTTCAGTCAAACAGGGTTTTGAAGATACATTGACACTAGCAATTGATTAACAAATCAATAAACTTGAATAATTATTGATATAACTAAGCCTGGCAGCTCTGTTTTGTTAACCACACTAAGAAAATAAATATAAATTTTGAATTAATTCCAGCTCCAAAATCATTTATCTGGCAGATTGCCGTGTTGAAATGCCAAATTTTGGTAAATTTCTTCAATCAAACAGGGTTTTGAAGATGCATTGACACTTGCAATTGATTAACAAATCAATGAAACTTGAATAATTATTGATATAACTAAGCCTGGCAGCTCTGTTTTGTTAACCACACTAAGAAAATAAATATAAATTTTGAATTAATTCCAGCTACAAAATCCATTTATCTGTCAGATTGCCGTGTTGAAATGCCAAATTTGGTAAATTTCTTCAGTCAAACAGGGTTTTGAAGAAACATTGACACAAGCAATTGATTAACAAATCAATAAACTTGAATAATTATTGATATAAATAAACCTGGCAGCTCTGTTTTGTGAACCACACACTAAGAAAATAAATATAAATTTTGAATTAATTCCAGCTCCGAAATCCTTTATCTGGCAGATTGCCGTTTTGAAATTCCAAATTTTGGTAAATTTCTTCAGTCAAACAGGGTTTTGAAGATACATTGACAATAGCAATTGATTAACAAATCAATAAACTTGAATAATTATTGATATAAATAAGCCTGGCAGCTCTGTTTTGTTAATCACACTAAGAAAATAAATATAAATTTTGAATTAATTCCAGCTCCAAAATCCATTTATCTGTCAGATTGCCCTGTTGAAATTCCAAATTTTGGTAAATTTCTTCAGTCAAACAGGGTTTTGAAGATACATTGACACTAGCAATTGATTAACAAATCAATAAACTTGAATAATTATTGATATAAATAAGCCTTGAAGCTCGTTTTGTTAATCACACTAAGAAAATAAATGAAAATTTTGTATTAATTCCAGCTCCAAAATTCATTTATCTGGCAGATTGCCGTGTTGAAATGCCAAATTTTGGTAAATTTCTTCAGTCAAACAGGGTTTTGAAGATACATTGACACTAGCAATTGATTAACAAATCAATAAACTTGAATAATTATTGAAATAAATAAGCCTGGCAGCTCTGTTTTGTTAACTACACTAAGAAAATAAATATAAATTTTGAATTAATTCCAGCTCCAAAATCCATTTATCTTGCAGATTGCCGTGTTGAAATGCCAAATTTTGGTAAATTTCTTCAGTCAAACAGGGTTTTGAAGATACATTGACACTAGCAATTGATTAACAAATCAATAAACTTGAATAATTATTGATATAAATAAACCTGGCAGCTCTGTTTTGTTAACCACACTAAGAAAATAAATATAAATTTTGAATTAATTGCAGCTCCAAAATCCTTTATCTGGCAGATTGCCCTGTTGAAATTCCAAATTTTGGTAAATTTCTTCAGTCAAACAGGGTTTTGAAGATACATTGACACTAGCAATTGATTAACAAATCAATAAACTTGAATAATTATTGATATAAATAAGCCTGGCAGCTCTGTTTTGTTAATCACACTAAGAAAATAAATATAAATTTTGAATTAATTCCAGCTCCAAAATCCATTTATCTGTCAGATTGCCTTGTTGAAATGCCAAATTTTGGTAAATTTCTTCAGTCAAACAGGGTTTTGAAGAAACATTGACACTAGCAATTAATTAACAAATCAATAAACTTCAATAATTATTGATATAAATAAGCTTGGAAGCTCTGTTTTGTTAACCACACTAAGAAAATAAATATAAATTTAGAATTAATTCTTAAGAATTTTGAATTAATTCCAGCTCCAAAATCCATTTATCTGGCAGATTGCCGTGTTGAAATGCCAAATTTTGGTAAATTTCTTCAATCAAACAGGGTTTTGAAGATACATTGACACTAGCAATTGATTAACAAATCAATAAACTTGATTAATTATTGATATAAATAAGCTTGGAAGCTCTGTTTTGTTAACCACACTAAGAAAATAAATATAAATTTAGAATTAATTCTTAAGAATTTTGAATTAATTTCAGCTCCAAAATCCATTTATCTGGCAGATTGCCGTGTTGAAATGCCAAATTTTGGTAAATTTCTTCAGTCAAACAGGGTTTTGAAGATACATTGACTTTAGCAATTGATTAACAAATCAATAAACTTGAATAATTATTGATATAAATAAGCCTGGCAGCTCTGTTTTGTTAACCACACTAAGAAAATAAATATAAATTTTGAATTAATTCCAGCTCCAAAATCCATTTATCTGGCAGATTGCCGTGTTGAAATGCCAAATTTTGGTAAATTTCTTCAATCAAACAGGGTTTTGAAGATACATTGACACTAGCAATTGATTAACAAATCAATAAACTTGAATAATTATTGATATAAATAAGCTTGGAAGCTCTGTTTTGTTAACCACACTAAGAAATAAAATATAAATTTAGAATTAATTCTTAAGAATTATGAATATTTCCAGCTCCAAAATCCATTTATCTGGCAGATTGCCGTGTTGAAATGCCAAATTTTGGTAAATTTCTTCAGTCAAACTTGGTTTTGAAGAAATATTGACAATAGCAATTGATTAACAAATCAATAAACTTGAATAATTATTGATATAAATAAGCCTGGCAGCTCTGTTTTGTTAACCACACTAAGAAAATAAATATAAATTTTGAATTAATTCCAGCTCCAAAATCCATTTATCTGTCAAATTGCCGTGTTGAAATGCCAAATTTTGGTAAATTTCTTCAGTCAAACAGGGTTTTGAAGATACATTGACACTAGCAATTGATTAACAAATCAATAAACTTGAATAATTATTGAAATAAATAAGCCTTGCAGCTCTGTTTTGTTAACCACACTAAGAAAATAAATATAAATTTTGAATTAATTCCAGCTCCAAAATCCATTTATCTGGCAGATTGCCGTGTTGAAATGCCAAATTTTGGTAAATTTTTTCAGTCAAACAGGGTTTTGAAGATACATTGACACTAGCAATTGATTAACAAATCAATAAACTTGATTAATTATTGATATAAATAAGTCTGGCAGCTCTGTTTTGTTTACTACACTAAGAAAATAAATATAAATTTTGAATTAATTCCAGCTCCAAAATCCATTTATCTTGCAGATTGCCGTGTTGAAATGCCAAATTTTGGTAAATTTCTTCAGTCAAACAGGGTTTTGAAGAAACATTGACACTAGCAATTAATTAACAAATCAATAAACTTGAATAATTTTTGATATAAATAAGCTTGACAGCTCTGTTTTGTTAACCACACTAAGAAAATAAATATAAATTTAGAATTAATTCTTTAGAATTATGAATATTTCCAGCTCCAAAATCCATTTATCTGGCAGATTGCCGTGTTGAAATGCCAAATTTTGGTAAATTTCTTCAGTCAAACTTGGTTTTGAAGAAATATTGACAATAGCAATTGATTAACAAATCAATAAACTTGAATAATTATTGATATAAATAAGCTTGACAGCTCTGTTTTGTTAACCACACTAAGAAAATAAATATAAATTTAGAATTAATTCTTAAGAATTATGAATATTTCCAGCTCCAAAATCCATTTATCTGGCAGATTGCCGTGTTGAAATGCCAAATTTTGGTAAATTTCTTCAGTCAAACTTGGTTTTGAAGAAATATTGACAATAGCAATTGATTAACAAATCAATAAACTTGAATAATTATTGATATAAATAAGCTTGGCAGCTCTGTTTTGTTAACCACACTAAGAAAATAAATATAAATTTTGAATTAATTCTTAAGAATTATGAATATTTCCAGCTCAAAAATCCATTTATAAGGCAGATTGCTGTGTTGAAATGCCAAATTTTGATAAATTTTCTTCAGTCAAACAGGGTTTTGAAGATACATTGACACTTGCAATTGATTAACAAATCAATAAACTTGATTAATTATTGATATAAATAAGCCTGGCAGCTCTGTTTTGTTAACTACACTAAGAAAATAAATATAAATTTAGAATTAATTCTTAAGAATTATGAATATTTCCAGCTCCAAAATCCATTTATCTGGCAGATTGCCGTGTTGAAATGCCAAATTTTGGTAAATTATCTACAGTCAAACTTGGTTTTGAAGAAATATTGACAATAGCAATTGATTAACAAATCAATAAACTTGAATAATTATTGATATAAATAAGCCTGGCAGCTCTGTTTTGTTAATAACGCTAAGAAAATAAATGAAAATTTTGTATTAATTCCAGTTCCAAAATTCATTTATCTGGCAGATTGCCGTGTTGAAATGCCAAATTTTGGTAAATTTCTTCAGTCAAACAGGGTTTTGAAGATACATTGATACTAGCAATTGATTAACAAATCAATAAACTTGAATAATTATTGAAATAAATAAGCCTTGCAGCTCTGTTTTGTTTACTACACTAAGAAAATAAATATAAATTTAGAATTAATTCCAGCTCCAAAATCCATTTATCTGGCAGATTGCCGTGTTGAAATGCCAAATTTTGGTAAATTTCTTCAGTCAAACAGGTTTTTGAAGATACATTGACACTAGCAATTGATTAACAAATCAATAAACTTGAATAATTATTGATATAAATAAGCCTGGCAGCTCTGTTTTGTTTACTACACTAAGAAAATAAATATAAATTTAGAATTAATTCTTTAGAATTATGAATATTTCCAGCTCCAAAATCCATTTATCTGGCAGATTGCCGTGTTGAAATGCCAAATTTTGGTAAATTTCTTCAGTCAAACTTGGTTTTCAAGAAATATTGACAATAGCAATTGATTAACAAATCAATAAACTTGAATAATTATTGATATAAATAAGCCTGGCAGCTCTGTTTTGTTAATCACGCTAAGAAAATAAATGAAAATTTTGAATTAATTCCAGCTCCAAAATCCATTTATCTGGCAGATTGCCGTGTTGAAATGCCAAATTTTGGTAAATTTCTTCAGTCAAACAGGGTTTTGAAGATACATTGACACTAGCAATTAATTAACAAATCAATAAACTTGAATAATTATTAATATAAATAAGCTTGACAGCTCTGTTTTGTTAACCACACTAAGAAAATAAATATAAATTTAGAATTAATTCTTTAGAATTATGAATATTTCCAGCTCCAAAATCCATTTATCTGGCAGATTGCCGTGTTGAAATGCCAAATTTTGGTAAATTTCTTCAATCAAACAGGGTTTTGAAGATACATTGACACTAGCAATTGATTAACAAATCAATAAACTTGATTAATTATTGATATAAATAAGTCTGGCAGCTCTGTTTTGTTAACTACACTAAGAAAATAAATATAAATTTTTAATTAATTCCAGTTCCAAAATCCATTTATCTTGCAGATTGCCGTGTTGAAATGCCAAATATTGGTAAATTTCTTCAGTTAAACAGGGTTTTGAAGAAACATTGACACAAGCAATTGATTAACAAATCAATAAACTTGAATAATTATTCATATGAATAAGCCTGGCAGCTCTGTTTTGTTAACCACACTAAGAAAATAAATATAAATTTTGAATTAATTCCAGCTCCAAAATCCATTTATCTGGCAGATTGCCGTGTTGAAATGCCAAATTTTGGTAAATTTCTTCAGTCAAACAGGGTTTTGAAGATACATTGACACTAGCAATTGATTAACAAATCAATAAACTTGAATAATTATTGTTATAAATAAGCCTGGCAGCTCTGTTTTGTTAACCACACTAAGAAAATAAATATAAATTTTGAATTAATTCCAGCTCCAAAATCCATTTATCTGTCAGATTGCCGTGTTGAAATGCCAAATTTTGGTAAATTTCTTCAATCAAACAGGGTTTTGAAGATACATTGACACTAGCAATTGATTAACAAATCAATAAACTTGATTAATTATTGATATAAATAAGTCTGGCAGCTCTGTTTTGTTAACCACACTAAGAAAATAAATATAAATTTTGAATTAATTGCAGCTCCAAAATCCTTTATCTTGCAGATTGCCGTGTTGAAATTCCAAATTTTGGTAAATTTCTTCAGTCAAACAGGGTTTTGAAGATACATTGACACTAGCAATTGATTAACAAATCAATAAACTTGATTAATTATTGATATAAATAAGCCTGGCAGCTCTGTTTTGTTAATCACACTAAGAAAATAAATATAAATTTAGAATTAATTCTTAAGAATTATGAATATTTCCAGCTCCAAAATCCATTTATCTGGCAGATTGCCGTGTTGAAATGCCAAATTTTGGTAAATTTCTTCAGTCAAACTTGGTTTTGAAGAAATATTGACACTAGCAATTGATTAACAAATCAATAAACTTGAATAATTATTGATATAAATAAGCCTGGCAGCTCTGTTTTGTTAACCACACTAAGAAAATAAATATAAATTTAGAATTAATTCTTTAGAATTATGAATATTTCCAGCTCCAAAATCCATTAATCTGGCAGATTGCCGTGTTGAAATGCCAAATTTTGGTAAATTTCTTCAGTCAAACTTGGTTTTGAAGATACATTGACACTAGCAATTGATTAACAAATCAATAAACTTGAATAATTATTGATATAAATAAGCTTGACAGCTCTGTTTTGTTAACCACACTAAGAAAATAAATATAAATTTAGAATTAATTCTTAAGAATTATGAATATTTCCAGCTCCAAAATCCATTTATCTGGCAGATTGCCGTGTTGAAATGCCAAATTTTGGTAAATTTCTTCAGTCAAACTTGGTTTTGAAGAAATATTGACAATAGCAATTGATTAACAAATCAATAAACTTGAATAATTATTGATATAAATAAGCCTGGCAGCTCTGTTTTGTTAATCACGCTAAGAAAATAAATGAAAATTTTGTATTAATTCCAGCTCCAAAATTCATTTATCTGGCAGATTGCCGTGTTGAAATGCCAAATTTTGGTAAATTTCTTCAGTCAAACAGGGTTTTGAAGATACATTGACACTAGCAATTGATTAACAAATCAATAAACTTGATTAATTATTGATATAAATAAGTCTGGCAGCTCTGTTTTGTTAACTACACTAAGAAAATAAATATAAATTTTTAATTAATTCCAGTTCCAAAATCCATTTATCTTGCAGATTGCCGTGTTGAAATGCCAAATATTGGTAAATTTCTTCAGTTAAACAGGGTTTTGAAGAAACATTGACACAAGCAATTGATTAACAAATCAATAAACTTGAATAATTATTCATATGAATAAGCCTGGCAGCTCTGTTTTGTTAACCACACTAAGAAAATAAATATAAATTTTGAATTAATTCCAGCTCCAAAATCCATTTATCTGGCAGATTGCCGTGTTGAAATGCCAAATTTTGGTAAATTTCTTCAGTCAAACAGGGTTTTGAAGATACATTGACACTAGCAATTGATTAACAAATCAATAAACTTGAATAATTATTGTTATAAATAAGCCTGGCAGCTCTGTTTTGTTAACCACACTAAGAAAATAAATATAAATTTTGAATTAATTCCAGCTCCAAAATCCATTTATCTGTCAGATTGCCGTGTTGAAATGCCAAATTTTGGTAAATTTCTTCAATCAAACAGGGTTTTGAAGATACATTGACACTAGCAATTGATTAACAAATCAATAAACTTGATTAATTATTGATATAAATAAGTCTGGCAGCTCTGTTTTGTTAACCACACTAAGAAAATAAATATAAATTTTGAATTAATTGCAGCTCCAAAATCCTTTATCTTGCAGATTGCCGTGTTGAAATTCCAAATTTTGGTAAATTTCTTCAGTCAAACAGGGTTTTGAAGATACATTGACACTAGCAATTGATTAACAAATCAATAAACTTGATTAATTATTGATATAAATAAGCCTGGCAGCTCTGTTTTGTTAATCACACTAAGAAAATAAATATAAATTTAGAATTAATTCTTAAGAATTATGAATATTTCCAGCTCCAAAATCCATTTATCTGGCAGATTGCCGTGTTGAAATGCCAAATTTTGGTAAATTTCTTCAGTCAAACTTGGTTTTGAAGAAATATTGACACTAGCAATTGATTAACAAATCAATAAACTTGAATAATTATTGATATAAATAAGCCTGGCAGCTCTGTTTTGTTAACCACACTAAGAAAATAAATATAAATTTAGAATTAATTCTTTAGAATTATGAATATTTCCAGCTCCAAAATCCATTAATCTGGCAGATTGCCGTGTTGAAATGCCAAATTTTGGTAAATTTCTTCAGTCAAACTTGGTTTTGAAGATACATTGACACTAGCAATTGATTAACAAATCAATAAACTTGAATAATTATTGAAATAAATAAGCCTGGCAGCTCTGTTTTGTTAACCACACTAAGAAAATAAATATAAATTTTGAATTAATTCCAGCTCCAAAATCCATTTATCTGGCAGATTGCCGTGTTGAAATGCCAAATTTTGGTAAATTTCTTCAGTCAAACAGGGTTTTGAAGATACATTGACACTAGCAATTGATTAACAAATCAATAAACTTGAATAATTATTGTTATAAATAAGCCTGGCAGCTCTGTTTTGTTAACCACACTAAGAAAATAAATATAAATTTTGAATTAATTCCAGCTCCAAAATCCATTTATCTGTCAGATTGCCGTGTTGAAATGCCAAATTTTGGTAAATTTCTTCAATAAAACAGGGTTTTGAAGATACATTGACACTAGCAATTGATTAACAAATCAATAAACTTGATTAATTATTGATATAAATAAGTCTGGCAGCTCTGTTTTGTTAACTACACTAAGAAAATAAATATAAATTTTGAATTAATTCCAGCTCCAAAATCCATTTATCTGTCAGATTGCCTTGTTGAAATGCCAAATTTTGGTAAATTTCTTCAGTCAAACAGGGTTTTGAAGAAACATTGACACTAGCAATTAATTAACAAATCTATAAACTTGAATAATTATTGATATAAATAAGCTTGGAAGCTCTGTTTTGTTAACCACACTAAGAAAATAAATATAAATTTAGAATTAATTCTTAAGAATTATGAATATTTCCAGATCCAAAATCCATTTATCTGGCAGATTGCCGTGTTGAAATGCCAAATTTTGGTAAATTTCTTCAGTCAAACTTGGTTTTGAAGAAATATTGACAATAGCAATTGATTAACAAATCAATAAACTTGAATAATTATTGATATAAATAAGCCTGGCAGCTCTGTTTTTTAACCACACTAAGAAAATAAATATAAATTTTGAATTAATTCCAGCTCCAAAATCCATTTATCTGGCAGATTGCCGTGTTGAAATGCCAAATTTTGGTAAATTTCTTCAGTCAAACTTGGTTTTGAAGAAATATTGACAATAGCAATTGATTAACAAATCAATAAACTTGAATAATTATTGATATAAATAAGCTTGGCAGCTCTGTTTTGTTAACCACACTAAGAAAATAAATATAAATTTTGAATTAATTCTTAAGAATTATGAATATTTCCAGCTCAAAAATCCATTTATAAGGCAGATTGCTGTGTTGAAATGCCAAATTTTGATAAATTTTCTTCAGTCAAACAGGGTTTTGAAGATACATTGACACTTGCAATTGATTAACAAATCAATAAACTTGATTAATTATTGATATAAATAAGCCTGGCAGCTCTGTTTTGTTAACTACACTAAGAAAATAAATATAAATTTAGAATTAATTCTTAAGAATTATGAATATTTCCAGCTCCAAAATCCATTTATCTGGCAGATTGCCGTGTTGAAATGCCAAATTTTGGTAAATTATCTACAGTCAAACTTGGTTTTGAAGAAATATTGACAATAGCAATTGATTAACAAATCAATAAACTTGAATAATTATTGATATAAATAAGCCTGGCAGCTCTGTTTTGTTAATAACGCTAAGAAAATAAATGAAAATTTTGTATTAATTCCAGTTCCAAAATTCATTTATCTGGCAGATTGCCGTGTTGAAATGCCAAATCTTGGTAAATTTCTTCAGTCAAACAGGGTTTTGAAGATACATTGACACTAGCAATTGATTAACAAATCAATAAACTTGAATAATTATTGAAATAAATAAGCCTTGCAGCTCTGTTTTGTTAACCACACTAAGAAAATAAATATAAATTTTGAATTAATTCCAGCTCCAAAATCCATTTATCTGGCAGATTGCCGTGTTGAAATGCCAAATTTTGGTAAATTTCTTCAGTCAAACAGGTTTTTGAAGATACATTGACACTAGCAATTGATTAACAAATCAATAAACTTGAATAATTATTGATATAAATAAGCCTGGCAGCTCTGTTTTGTTAACCACACTAAGAAAATAAATATAAATTTTGAATTAATTCCAGCTCCAAAATCCATTTATCTGGCAGATTGCCGTGTTGAAATGCCAAATTTTGGTAAATTTCTTCAGTCAAACAGGGTTTTGAAGATACATTGACACTAGCAATTGATTAACAAATCAATAAACTTGAATAATTATTGAAATAAATAAGCCTTGCAGCTCTGTTTTGTTAACCACACTAAGAAAATAAATATAAATTTTGAATTAATTCCAGCTCCAAAATCCATTTATCTGGCAGATTGCCGTGTTGAAATGCCAAATTTTGGTAAATTTCTTCAGTCAAACAGGTTTTTGAAGATACATTGACACTAGCAATTGATTAACAAATCAATAAACTTGAATAATTATTGATATAAATAAGCCTGGCAGCTCTGTTTTGTTAACTACACTAAGAAAATAAATATAAATGTTGAATTAATTCCAGCTCCAAAATCCATTTATCTTGCAGATTGCCGTGTTGAAATGCCAAATTTTGGTAAATTTCTTCAGTCAAACCGGGTTTTGAAGAAACATTGACACAAGCAATTGATTAACAAATCAATAAACTTGAATAATTATTGATATAAATAAACCTGGCAGCTCTGTTTTGTTAACCACACTAAGAAAATAAATATAAATTTTGAATTAATTGCAGCTCCAAAATCCTTTATCTGGCAGATTGCCGTGTTGAAATTCCAAATTTTGGTAAATTTCTTCAGTCAAACAGGGTTTTGAAGATACATTGACACTAGCAATTGATTAACAAATCAATAAACTTGAATAATTATTGATATAAATAAGCCTGGCAGCTCTGTTTTGTTAATCACACTAAGAAAATAAATATAAATTTTGAATTAATTCCAGCTCCAAAATCGATTTATCTGTCAGATTGCCTTGTTGAAATGCCAAATTTTGGTAAATTTCTTCAGTCAAACAGGGTTTTGAAGAAACATTGACACTAGCAATTAATTAACAAATCAATAAACTTTAATAATTATTGATATAAATAAGCTTGGAAGCTCTGTTTTGTTAACCACACTTAGAAAATAAATATAAATTTAGAATTAATTCTTAAGAATTTTGAATTAATTCCAGCTCCATAATCCATTTATCTGGCAGATTGCCGTGTTGAAATGCCAAATTTTGGTAAATTTCTTCAGTCAAACAGGGTTTTGAAGATACATTGACACTAGCAATTGATTAACAAATCAATAAACTTGAATAATTATTGATATAAATAAGCCTGGCAGCTCTGTTTTGGTAACCACACCAAGAAAATAAATATAAATTTTGAATTAAATCCAGCTCCAAAATCCATTTATCTGGCAGATTGCCGTGTTGAAATGCCAAATTTTGGTTAATTTCTTCAATCAAACAGGGTTTTGAAGATACATTGACACTAGCAATTGATTAACAAATCAATAAACTTGAATAATTATTGATATAAATAAGCCTGGCAGCTCTGTTTTGTTAATCACACTAAGAAAATAAATATAAATTTTGAATTAATTCCAGCTCCAAAATCGATTTATCTGTCAGATTGCCTTGTTGAAATGCCAAATTTTGGTAAATTTCTTCAGTCAAACAGGGTTTTGAAGAAACATTGACACTAGCAATTAATTAACAAATCAATAAACTTGAATAATTATTGATATAAATAAGCTTGGAAGCTCTGTTTTGTTAACCACACTAAGAAAATAAATATAAATTTAGAATTAATTCTTAAGAATTATGAATATTTCCAGCTCCAAAATCCATTTATCTGGCAGATTGCCGTGTTGAAATGCCAAATTTTGGTAAATTTCTTCAGTCAAACTTGGTTTTGAAGAAATATTGACAATAGCAATTGATTAACAAATCAATAAACTTGAATAATTATTGATATAAATAAGCCTGGCAGCTCTGTTTTGTTAACCACACTAAGAAAATAAATATAAATTTTGAATTAATTCCAGCTCCAAAATCCATTTATCTGGCAGATTGCCGTGTTGAAATGCCAAATTTTGGTAAATTTCTTCAGTCAAACTTGGTTTTGAAGAAATATTGACAATAGCAATTGATTAACAAATCAATAAACTTGAATAATTATTGATATAAATAAGCCTGGCAGCTCTGTTTTGTTAACCACACTAAGAAAATAAATATAAATTTTGAATTAATTCCAGCTCCAAAATCCATTTATCTGGCAGATTGCCGTGTTGAAATGCAAAATTTTGGTAAATTTCTTCAGTCAAACAGGGTTTTGAAGATGCATTGACACCAGCAATTTATTAACAAATCAATAATGTTGAATAATTATTGATATAAATAAGCCTGGCAGCTCTGTTTTGTTAACCACACTAAGAAAATAAATATAAATTTTGAATTAATTCCAGCTCCAAAATCCATTTATCTGGCAGATTGCCGTGTTGAAATGCCAAATTTTGGTAAATTTCTTCAATCAAACAGGGTTTTGAAGAAACATTGACACTAGCAATTAATTAACAAATCAATAAACTTGAATAATTATTGATATAAATAAGCCTGGCAGCTCTGTTTTGTTAACCACACTAAGAAAATAAATATAAATTTTGAATTAATTCCAGCTCCAAAAACCATTTATCTGGCAGATTGCCGTGTTGAAATGCCAAATTTTGGTAAATTTCTTGAGTCAAACAGGGTTTTGAAGATACATTGACACTAGCAATTGATTAACAAATCAATAAACTTGAATAATTATTGATATAAATAAGCCTGGCAGCTCTGTTTTGGTAACCACACTAAGAAAATATATATAAATTTTGAATTAATTCCAGCTCCAAAATCCATTTATCTGGCAGATTGCCGTGTTGAAATGCCAAATTTTGGTAAATTTCTTCAATCAAACAGGGTTTTGAAGATACATTGACACTAGCAATTGATAAACAAATCAATAAACTTGATTAATTATTGATATAAATAAACCTGGCAGCTCTGTTTTGTTAACCACACTAAGAAAATAAATATAAATTTTGAATTAATTGCAGCTCCAAAATCCATTTATCTGTCAGATTGCCTAGTTGAAATGCCAAATTTTGGTAAATTTCTTCAGTCAAACAGGGTTTTGATGAAACATTGACACTAGCAATTAATTAACAAATCAATAAACTTGAATAATTATTGATATAAATAAGCTTGGAAGCTCTGTTTTGTTAACCACACTAAGAAAATAAATATAAATTTAGAATTAATTCTTAAGAATTTTGAATTAATTCCAGCTCCAAAATCCATTTATCTGGCAGATTGCCGTGTTGAAATGCCAAATTTTGGTAAATTTCTTCAATCAAACAGGGTTTTGAAGAAACATTGACACTAGCAATTAATTAACAAATCAATAAACTTGAATAATTATTGATATAAATAAGCCTGGCAGCTCTGTTTTGTTAACCACACTAAGAAAATAAATATAAATTTTGAATTAATTCCAGCTCCAAAAACCATTTATCTGGCAGATTGCCGTGTTGAAATGCCAAATTTTGGTAAATTTCTTCAGTCAAACAGGGTTTTGAAGATACATTGACACTAGCAATTGATAAACAAATCAATAAACTTGATTAATTATTGATATAAATAAACCTGGCAGCTCTGTTTTGTTAACCACACTAAGAAAATAAATATAAATTTTGAATTAATTGCAGCTCCAAAATCCATTTATCTGTCAGATTGCCTAGTTGAAATGCCAAATTTTGGTAAATTTCTTCAGTCAAACAGGGTTTTGAAGAAACATTGACACTAGCAATTAATTAACAAATCAATAAACTTGAATAATTATTGATATAAATAAGCTTGGAAGCTCTGTTTTGTTAACCACACTAAGAAAATAAATATAAATTTAGAATTAATTCTTAAGAATTATGAATATTTCCAGCTCCAAAATCCATTTATCTGGCAGATTGCCGTGTTGAAATGCCAAATTTTGGTAAATTTCTTCAGTCAAACTTGGTTTTGAAGAAATATTGACAATAGCAATTGATTAACAAATCAATAAACTTGAATAATTATTGATATAAATAAGCCTGGCAGCTCTGTTTTGTTAACCACACTAAGAAAATAAATATAAATTTTGAATTAATTCCAGCTCCAAAATCCATTTATCTGGCAGATTGCCGTGTTGAAATGCCAAATTTTGGTAAATTTCTTCAGTCAAACTTGGTTTTGAAGAAATATTGACAATAGCAATTGATTAACAAATCAATAAACTTGAATAATTATTGATATAAATAAGCCTGGCAGCTCTGTTTTGTTAACCACACTAAGAAAATAAATATAAATTTTGAATTAATTCCAGCTCCAAAATCCATTTATCTGGCAGATTGTCGTGTTGAAATGCAAAATTTTGGTAAATTTCTTCAGTCAAACAGGGTTTTGAAGATGCATTGACACTAGCAATTTATTAACAAATCAATAATGTTGAATAATTATTGATATAAATAAGCCTGGCAGCTCTGTTTTGTTAACCACACTAAGAAAATAAATATAAATTTTGAATTAATTCCAGCTCCAAAATCCATTTATCTGGCAGATTGCCGTGTAGAAATGCCAAATTTTGGTAAATTTCTTCAGTCAAACAGGGTTTTGAAGAAACATTGACACTAGCAATTAATTAACAAATCAATAAACTTGAATAATTATTGATATAAATAAGCCTGGCAGCTCTGTTTTTTAACCACACTAAGAAAATAAATATAAATTTTGAATTAATTCCAGCTCCAAAATCCATTTATCTGGCAGATTGCCGTGTTGAAATGCCAAATTTTGGTAAATTTCTTCAGTCAAACAGGGTTTTGAAGAAACATTGACACTAGCAATTAATTAACAAATCAATAAACTTGAATAATTATTGATATAAATAAGCTTGGAAGCTCTGTTTTGTTAACCACACTTAGAAAATAAATATAAATTTAGAATTAATTCTTAAGAATTTTGAATTAATTCCAGCTCCAAAATCCATTTATCTTGCAGATTGCCGTTTTGAAATGCCAAATTTTGGTAAATTTCTTCAATCAAACAGGGTTTTGAAGAAACATTGACACTAGCAATTAATTAACAAATCAATAAACTTGAATAATTATTGATATAAATAAGCCTGGCAGCTCTGTTTTGTTAACCACACTAAGAAAATAAATATAAATTTTGAATTAATTCCAGCTCCAAAAACCATTTATCTGGCAGATTGCCGTGTTGAAATGCCAAATTTTGGTAAATTTCTTCAGTCAAACAGGGTTTTGAAGATACATTGACACTAGCAATTGATTAACAAATCAATAAACTTGAATAATTATTGATATAAATAAGCCTGGCAGCTCTGTTTTGGTAACCACACTAAGAAAATAAATATAAATTTTGAATTAATTCCAGCTCCAAAATCCATTTATCTGGCAGATTGCCGTGTTGAAATGCCAAATTTTGGTAAATTTCTTCAATCAAACAGGGTTTTGAAGATACATTGACACTAGCAATTGATAAACAAATCAATAAACTTGATTAATTATTGATATAAATAAACCTGGCAGCTCTGTTTTGTTAACCACACTAAGAAAATAAATATAAATTTTGAATTAATTGCAGCTCCAAAATCCATTTATCTGTCAGATTGCCTAGTTGAAATGCCAAATTTTGGTAAATTTCTTCAGTCAAACAGGGTTTTGAAGAAACATTGACACTAGCAATTAATTAACAAATCAATAAACTTGAATAATTATTGATATAAATAAGCTTGGAAGCTCTGTTTTGTTAACCACACTAAGAAAATAAATATAAATTTAGAATTAATTCTTAAGAATTATGAATATTTCCAGCTCCAAAATCCATTTATCTGGCAGATTGCCGTGTTGAAATGCCAAATTTTGGTAAATTTCTTCAGTCAAACTTGGTTTTGAAGAAATATTGACAATAGCAATTGATTAACAAATCAATAAACTTGAATAATCATTGATATAAATAAGCCTGGCAGCTCTGTTTTGTTAACCACACTAAGAAAATAAATATAAATTTTGAATTAATTCCAGCTCCAAAATCCATTTATCTGGCAGATTGCCGTGTTGAAATGCCAAATTTTGGTAAATTTCTTCAGTCAAACTTGGTTTTGAAGAAATATTGACAATAGCAATTGATTAACAAATCAATAAACTTGAATAATTATTGATATAAATAAGCCTGGCAGCTCTGTTTTGTTAACCACACTAAGAAAATAAATATAAATTTTGAATTAATTCCAGCTCCAAAATCCATTTATCTGGCAGATTGCCGTGTTGAAATGCAAAATTTTGGTAAATTTCTTCAGTCAAACAGGGTTTTGAAGATGCATTGACACTAGCAATTGATTAACAAATCAATAATGTTGAATAATTATTGATATAAATAAGCCTGGCAGCTCTGTTTTGTTAACCACACTAAGAAAATAAATATAAATTTTGAATTAATTCCAGCTCCAAAATCCATTTATCTGGCAGATTGCCGTGTTGAAATGCCAAATTTTGGTAAATTTCTTCAGTCAAACAGGGTTTTGAAGAAACATTGACACTAGCAATTAATTAACAAATCAATAAACTTGAATAATTATTGATATAAATAAGCCTGGCAGCTCTGTTTTTTAACCACACTAAGAAAATAAATATAAATTTTGAATTAATTCCAGCTCCAAAATCCATTTATCTGGCAGATTGCCGTGTTGAAATGCCAAATTTTGGTAAATTTCTTCAATCAAACAGGGTTTTGAAGATACATTGACACTAGCAATTGATAAACAAATCAATAAACTTGATTAATTATTGATATAAATAAACCTGGCAGCTCTGTTTTGTTAACCACACTAAGAAAATAAATATAAATTTTGAATTAATTGCAGCTCCAAAATCCATTTATCTGTCAGATTGCCTAGTTGAAATGCCAAATTTTGGTAAATTTCTTCAGTCAAACAGGGTTTTGAAGAAACATTGACACTAGCAATTAATTAACAAATCAATAAACTTGAATAATTATTGATATAAATAAGCTTGGAAGCTCTGTTTTGTTAACCACACTTAGAAAATAAATATAAATTTAGAATTAATTCTTAAGAATTTTGAATTAATTCCAGCTCCAAAATCCATTTATCTTGCAGATTGCCGTCTTGAAATGCCAAATTTTGGTAAATTTCTTCAATCAAACAGGGTTTTGAAGAAACATTGACACTAGCAATTAATTAACAAATCAATAAACTTGAATAATTATTGATATAAATAAGCCTGGCAGCTCTGTTTTGGTAACCACACTAAGAAAATAAATATAAATTTTGAATTAATTCCAGCTCCAAAATCCATTTATCTGGCAGATTGCCGTGTTGAAATGCCAAATTTTGGTAAATTTCTTCAATCAAACAGGGTTTTGAAGATACATTGACACTAGCAATTGATAAACAAATCAATAAACTTGATTAATTATTGATATAAATAAACCTGGCAGCTCTGTTTTGTTAACCACACTAAGAAAATAAATATAAATTTTGAATTAATTGCAGCTCCAAAATCCATTTATCTGTCAGATTGCCTAGTTGAAATGCCAAATTTTGGTAAATTTCTTCAGTCAAACAGGGTTTTGAAGAAACATTGACACTAGCAATTAATTAACAAATCAATAAACTTGAATAATTATTGATATAAATAAGCTTGGAAGCTCTGTTTTGTTAACCACACTAAGAAAATAAATATAAATTTAGAATTAATTCTTAAGAATTATGAATATTTCCAGCTCCAAAATCCATTTATCTGGCAGATTGCCGTGTTGAAATGCCAAATTTTGGTAAATTTCTTCAGTCAAACTTGGTTTTGAAGAAATATTGACAATAGCAATTGATTAACAAATCAATAAACTTGAATAATCATTGATATAAATAAGCCTGGCAGCTCTGTTTTGTTAACCACACTAAGAAAATAAATATAAATTTTGAATTAATTCCAGCTCCAAAATCCATTTATCTGGCAGATTGCCGTGTTGAAATGCCAAATTTTGGTAAATTTCTTCAGTCAAACTTGGTTTTGAAGAAATATTGACAATAGCAATTGATTAACAAATCAATAAACTTGAATAATCATTGATATAAATAAGCCTGGCAGCTCTGTTTTGTTAACCACACTAAGAAAATAAATATAAATTTTGAATTAATTCCAGCTCCAAAATCCATTTATCTGGCAGATTGCCGTGTTGAAATGCCAAATTTTGGTAAATTTCTTCAGTCAAACTTGGTTTTGAAGAAATATTGACAATAGCAATTGATTAACAAATCAATAAACTTGAATAATTATTGATATAAATAAGCCTGGCAGCTCTGTTTTGTTAACCACACTAAGAAAATAAATATAAATTTTGAATTAATTCCAGCTCCAAAATCCATTTATCTGGCAGATTGCCGTGTTGAAATGCAAAATTTTGGTAAATTTCTTCAATCAAACAGGGTTTTGAAGATACATTGACACTAGCAATTGATTAACAAATCAATAAACTTGAATAATTATTGATATAAATAAGCCTGGCAGCTCTGTTTTGTTAATCACACTAAGAAAATAAATATAAATTTTGAATTAATTCCAGCTCCAAAATCGATTTATCTGTCAGATTGCCTTGTTGAAATGCCAAATTTTGGTAAATTTCTTCAGTCAAACAGGGTTTTGAAGAAACATTGACACTAGCAATTAATTAACAAATCAATAAACTTGAATAATTATTGATATAAATAAGCTTGGAAGCTCTGTTTTGTTAACCACACTAAGAAAATAAATATAAATTTAGAATTAATTCTTAAGAATTATGAATATTTCCAGCTCCAAAATCCATTTATCTGGCAGATTGCCGTGTTGAAATGCCAAATTTTGGTAAATTTCTTCAGTCAAACTTGGTTTTGAAGAAATATTGACAATAGCAATTGATTAACAAATCAATAAACTTGAATAATTATTGATATAAATAAGCCTGGCAGCTCTGTTTTGTTAACCACACTAAGAAAATAAATATAAATTTTGAATTAATTCCAGCTCCAAAATCCATTTATCTGGCAGATTGCCGTGTTGAAATGCCAAATTTTGGTAAATTTCTTCAGTCAAACTTGGTTTTGAAGAAATATTGACAATAGCAATTGATTAACAAATCAATAAACTTGAATAATTATTGATATAAATAAGCCTGGCAGCTCTGTTTTGTTAACCACACTAAGAAAATAAATATAAATTTTGAATTAATTCCAGCTCCAAAATCCATTTATCTGGCAGATTGCCGTGTTGAAATGCAAAATTTTGGTAAATTTCTTCAGTCAAACAGGGTTTTGAAGATGCATTGACACCAGCAATTTATTAACAAATCAATAATGTTGAATAATTATTGATATAAATAAGCCTGGCAGCTCTGTTTTGTTAACCACACTAAGAAAATAAATATAAAGTTTGAATTAATTCCAGCTCCAAAATCCATTTATCTGGCAGATTGCCGTGTTGAAATGCCAAATTTTGGTAAATTTCTTCAATCAAACAGGGTTTTGAAGAAACATTGACACTAGCAATTAATTAACAAATCAATAAACTTGAATAATTATTGATATAAATAAGCCTGGCAGCTCTGTTTTGTTAACCACACTAAGAAAATAAATATAAATTTTGAATTAATTCCAGCTCCAAAAACCATTTATCTGGCAGATTGCCGTGTTGAAATGCCAAATTTTGGTAAATTTCTTCAGTCAAACAGGGTTTTGAAGATACATTGACACTAGCAATTGATTAACAAATCAATAAACTTGAATAATTATTGATATAAATAAGCCTGGCAGCTCTGTTTTGGTAACCACACTAAGAAAATATATATAAATTTTGAATTTATTCCAGCTCCAAAATCCATTTATCTGGCAGATTGCCGTGTTGAAATGCCAAATTTTGGTAAATTTCTTCAATCAAACAGGGTTTTGAAGATACATTGACACTAGCAATTGATAAACAAATCAATAAACTTGATTAATTATTGATATAAATAAACCTGGCAGCTCTGTTTTGTTAACCACACTAAGAAAATAAATATAAATTTTGAATTAATTGCAGCTCCAAAATCCATTTATCTGTCAGATTGCCTAGTTGAAATGCCAAATTTTGGTAAATTTCTTCAGTCAAACAGGGTTTTGAAGAAACATTGACACTAGCAATTAATTAACAAATCAATAAACTTGAATAATTATTGATATAAATAAGCTTGGAAGCTCTGTTTTGTTAACCACACTAAGAAAATAAATATAAATTTAGAATTAATTCTTAAGAATTTTGAATTAATTCCAGCTCCAAAATCCATTTATCTGGCAGATTGCCGTGTTGAAATGCCAAATTTTGGTAAATTTCTTCAATCAAACAGGGTTTTGAAGAAACATTGACACTAGCAATTAATTAACAAATCAATAAACTTGAATAATTATTGATATAAATAAGCCTGGCAGCTCTGTTTTGTTAACCACACTAAGAAAATAAATATAAATTTTGAATTAATTCCAGCTCCAAAAACCATTTATCTGGCAGATTGCCGTGTTGAAATGCCAAATTTTGGTAAATTTCTTCAGTCAAACATGGTTTTGAAGATACATTGACACTAGCAATTGATAAACAAATCAATAAACTTGATTAATTATTGATATAAATAAACCTGGCAGCTCTGTTTTGTTAACCACACTAAGAAAATAAATATAAATTTTGAATTAATTGCAGCTCCAAAATCCATTTATCTGTCAGATTGCCTAGTTGAAATGCCAAATTTTGGTAAATTTCTTCAGTCAAACAGGGTTTTGAAGAAACATTGACACTAGCAATTAATTAACAAATCAATAAACTTGAATAATTATTGATATAAATAAGCTTGGAAGCTCTGTTTTGTTAACCACACTAAGAAAATAAATATAAATTTAGAATTAATTCTTAAGAATTATGAATATTTCCAGCTCCAAAATCCATTTATCTGGCAGATTGCCGTGTTGAAATGCCAAATTTTGGTAAATTTCTTCAGTCAAACTTGGTTTTGAAGAAATATTGACAATAGCAATTGATTAACAAATCAATAAACTTGAATAATTATTGATATAAATAAGCCTGGCAGCTCTGTTTTGTTAACCACACTAAGAAAATAAATATAAATTTTGAATTAATTCCAGCTCCAAAATCCATTTATCTGGCAGATTGCCGTGTTGAAATGCCAAATTTTGGTAAATTTCTTCAGTCAAACTTGGTTTTGAAGAAATATTGACAATAGCAATTGATTAACAAATCAATAAACTTGAATAATTATTGATATAAATAAGCCTGGCAGCTCTGTTTTGTTAACCACACTAAGAAAATAAATATAAATTTTGAATTAATTCCAGCTCCAAAATCCATTTATCTGGCAGATTGTCGTGTTGAAATGCAAAATTTTGGTAAATTTCTTCAGTCAAACAGGGTTTTGAAGATGCATTGACACTAGCAATTTATTAACAAATCAATAATGTTGAATAATTATTGATATAAATAAGCCTGGCAGCTCTGTTTTGTTAACCACACTAAGAAAATAAATATAAATTTTGAATTAATTCCAGCTCCAAAATCCATTTATCTGGCAGATTGCCGTGTAGAAATGCCAAATTTTGGTAAATTTCTTCAGTCAAACAGGGTTTTGAAGAAACATTGACACTAGCAATTAATTAACAAATCAATAAACTTGAATAATTATTGATATAAATAAGCCTGGCAGCTCTGTTTTTTAACCACACTAAGAAAATAAATATAAATTTTGAATTAATTCCAGCTCCAAAATCCATTTATCTGGCAGATTGCCGTGTTGAAATGCCAAATTTTGGTAAATTTCTTCAGTCAAACAGGGTTTTGAAGAAACATTGACACTAGCAATTAATTAACAAATCAATAAACTTGAATAATTATTGATATAAATAAGCTTGGAAGCTCTGTTTTGTTAACCACACTTAGAAAATAAATATAAATTTAGAATTAATTCTTAAGAATTTTGAATTAATTCCAGCTCCAAAATCCATTTATCTTGCAGATTGCCGTTTTGAAATGCCAAATTTTGGTAAATTTCTTCAATCAAACAGGGTTTTGAAGAAACATTGACACTAGCAATTAATTAACAAATCAATAAACTTGAATAATTATTGATATAAATAAGCCTGGCAGCTCTGTTTTGTTAACCACACTAAGAAAATAAATATAAATTTTGAATTAATTCCAGCTCCAAAAACCATTTATCTGGCAGATTGCCGTGTTGAAATGCCAAATTTTGGTAAATTTCTTCAGTCAAACAGGGTTTTGAAGATACATTGACACTAGCAATTGATTAACAAATCAATAAACTTGAATAATTATTGATATAAATAAGCCTGGCAGCTCTGTTTTGGTAACCACACTAAGAAAATAAATATAAATTTTGAATTAATTCCAGCTCCAAAATCCATTTATCTGGCAGATTGCCGTGTTGAAATGCCAAATTTTGGTAAATTTCTTCAATCAAACAGGGTTTTGAAGATACATTGACACTAGCAATTGATAAACAAATCAATAAACTTGATTAATTATTGATATAAATAAACCTGGCAGCTCTGTTTTGTTAACCACACTAAGAAAATAAATATAAATTTTGAATTAATTGCAGCTCCAAAATCCATTTATCTGTCAGATTGCCTAGTTGAAATGCCAAATTTTGGTAAATTTCTTCAGTCAAACAGGGTTTTGAAGAAACATTGACACTAGCAATTAATTAACAAATCAATAAACTTGAATAATTATTGATATAAATAAGCTTGGAAGCTCTGTTTTGTTAACCACACTAAGAAAATAAATATAAATTTAGAATTAATTCTTAAGAATTATGAATATTTCCAGCTCCAAAATCCATTTATCTGGCAGATTGCCGTGTTGAAATGCCAAATTTTGGTAAATTTCTTCAGTCAAACTTGGTTTTGAAGAAATATTGACAATAGCAATTGATTAACAAATCAATAAACTTGAATAATCATTGATATAAATAAGCCTGGCAGCTCTGTTTTGTTAACCACACTAAGAAAATAAATATAAATTTTGAATTAATTCCAGCTCCAAAATCCATTTATCTGGCAGATTGCCGTGTTGAAATGCCAAATTTTGGTAAATTTCTTCAGTCAAACTTGGTTTTGAAGAAATATTGACAATAGCAATTAATTAACAAATCAATAAACTTGAATAATTATTGATATAAATAAGCTTGGAAGCTCTGTTTTGTTAACCACACTTAGAAAATAAATATAAATTTAGAATTAATTCTTAAGAATTTTGAATTAATTCCAGCTCCAAAATCCATTTATCTTGCAGATTGCCGTCTTGAAATGCCAAATTTTGGTAAATTTCTTCAATCAAACAGGGTTTTGAAGAAACATTGACACTAGCAATTAATTAACAAATCAATAAACTTGAATAATTATTGATATAAATAAGCCTGGCAGCTCTGTTTTGGTAACCACACTAAGAAAATAAATATAAATTTTGAATTAATTCCAGCTCCAAAATCCATTTATCTGGCAGATTGCCGTGTTGAAATGCCAAATTTTGGTAAATTTCTTCAATCAAACAGGGTTTTGAAGATACATTGACACTAGCAATTGATAAACAAATCAATAAACTTGATTAATTATTGATATAAATAAACCTGGCAGCTCTGTTTTGTTAACCACACTAAGAAAATAAATATAAATTTTGAATTAATTGCAGCTCCAAAATCCATTTATCTGTCAGATTGCCTAGTTGAAATGCCAAATTTTGGTAAATTTCTTCAGTCAAACAGGGTTTTGAAGAAACATTGACACTAGCAATTAATTAACAAATCAATAAACTTGAATAATTATTGATATAAATAAGCTTGGAAGCTCTGTTTTGTTAACCACACTAAGAAAATAAATATAAATTTAGAATTAATTCTTAAGAATTATGAATATTTCCAGCTCCAAAATCCATTTATCTGGCAGATTGCCGTGTTGAAATGCCAAATTTTGGTAAATTTCTTCAGTCAAACTTGGTTTTGAAGAAATATTGACAATAGTAATTGATTAACAAATCAATAAACTTGAATAATCATTGATATAAATAAGCCTGGCAGCTCTGTTTTGTTAACCACACTAAGAAAATAAATATAAATTTTGAATTAATTCCAGCTCCAAAATCCATTTATCTGGCAGATTGCCGTGTTGAAATGCCAAATTTTGGTAAATTTCTTCAGTCAAACTTGGTTTTGAAGAAATATTGACAATAGCAATTGATTAACAAATCAATAAACTTGAATAATTATTGATATAAATAAGCCTGGCAGCTCTGTTTTGTTAACCACACTAAGAAAATAAATATAAATTTTGAATTAATTCCAGCTCCAAAATCCATTTATCTGGCAGATTGCCGTGTTGAAATGCAAAATTTTGGTAAATTTCTTCAGTCAAACAGGGTTTTGAAGATGCATTGACACTAGCAATTGATTAACAAATCAATAATGTTGAATAATTATTGATATAAATAAGCCTGGCAGCTCTGTTTTGTTAACCACACTAAGAAAATAAATATAAATTTTGAATTAATTCCAGCTCCAAAATCCATTTATCTGGCAGATTGCCGTGTTGAAATGCCAAATTTTGGTAAATTTCTTCAATCAAACAGGGTTTTGAAGATACATTGACACTAGCAATTGATTAACAAATCAATAAACTTGAATAATTATTGATATAAATAAGCCTGGCAGCTCTGTTTTGTTAATCACACTAAGAAAATAAATATAAATTTTGAATTAATTCCAGCTCCAAAATCGATTTATCTGTCAGATTGCCTTGTTGAAATGCCAAATTTTGGTAAATTTCTTCAGTCAAACAGGGTTTTGAAGAAACATTGACACTAGCAATTAATTAACAAATCAATAAACTTGAATAATTATTGATATAAATAAGCCTGGCAGCTCTGTTTTTTAACCACACTAAGAAAATAAATATAAATTTTGAATTAATTCCAGCTCAAAAATCCATTTATCTGGCAGATTGCCGTGTTGAAATGCCAAATTTTGGTAAATTTCTTCAGTCAAACAGGGTTTTGAAGAAACATTGACACTAGCAATTAATTAACAAATCAATAAACTTGAATAATTATTGATATAAATAAGCTTGGAAGCTCTGTTTTGTTAACCACACTTAGAAAATAAATATAAATTTAGAATTAATTCTTAAGAATTTTGAATTAATTCCAGCTCCAAAATCCATTTATCTGGCAGATTGCCGTGTTGAAATGCCAAATTTTGGTAAATTTCTTCAATCAAACAGGGTTTTGAAGAAACATTGACACTAGCAATTAATTAACAAATCAATAAACTTGAATAATTATTGATATAAATAAGCCTGGCAGCTCTGTTTTGTTAACCACACTAAGAAAATAAATATAAATTTTGAATTAATTCCAGCTCCAAAAACCATTTATCTGGCAGATTGCCGTGTTGAAATGCCAAATTTTGGTAAATTTCTTCAGTCAAACAGGGTTTTGAAGATACATTGACACTAGCAATTGATTAACAAATCAATAAACTTGAATAATTATTGATATAAATAAGCCTGGCAGCTCTGTTTTTTAACCACACTAAGAAAATAAATATAAATTTTGAATTAATTCCAGCTCCAAAATCCATTTATCTGGCAGATTGCCGTGTTGAAATGCCAAATTTTGGTAAATTTCTTCAGTCAAACTTGGTTTTGAAGAAATATTGACAATAGCAATTGATTAACAAATCAATAAACTTGAATAATTATTGATATAAATAAGCTTGGCAGCTCTGTTTTGTTAACCACACTAAGAAAATAAATATAAATTTTGAATTAATTCTTAAGAATTATGAATATTTCCAGCTCAAAAATCCATTTATAAGGCAGATTGCTGTGTTGAAATGCCAAATTTTGATAAATTTTCTTCAGTCAAACAGGGTTTTGAAGATACATTGACACTTGCAATTGATTAACAAATCAATAAACTTGATTAATTATTGATATAAATAAGCCTGGCAGCTCTGTTTTGTTAACTACACTAAGAAAATAAATATAAATTTAGAATTAATTCTTAAGAATTATGAATATTTCCAGCTCCAAAATCCATTTATCTGGCAGATTGCCGTGTTGAAATGCCAAATTTTGGTAAATTATCTACAGTCAAACTTGGTTTTGAAGAAATATTGACAATAGCAATTGATTAACAAATCAATAAACTTGAATAATTATTGATATAAATAAGCCTGGCAGCTCTGTTTTGTTAATAACGCTAAGAAAATAAATGAAAATTTTGTATTAATTCCAGTTCCAAAATTCATTTATCTGGCAGATTGCCGTGTTGAAATGCCAAATCTTGGTAAATTTCTTCAGTCAAACAGGGTTTTGAAGATACATTGACACTAGCAATTGATTAACAAATCAATAAACTTGAATAATTATTGAAATAAATAAGCCTTGCAGCTCTGTTTTGTTAACCACACTAAGAAAATAAATATAAATTTTGAATTAATTCCAGCTCCAAAATCCATTTATCTGGCAGATTGCCGTGTTGAAATGCCAAATTTTGGTAAATTTCTTCAGTCAAACAGGTTTTTGAAGATACATTGACACTAGCAATTGATTAACAAATCAATAAACTTGAATAATTATTGATATAAATAAGCCTGGCAGCTCTGTTTTGTTAACCACACTAAGAAAATAAATATAAATTTTGAATTAATTCCAGCTCCAAAATCCATTTATCTGGCAGATTGCCGTGTTGAAATGCCAAATTTTGGTAAATTTCTTCAATCAAACAGGGTTTTGAAGATACATTGACACTAGCAATTGATTAACAAATCAATAAACTTGATTAATTATTGATATAATTAAGTCTGGCAGCTCTGTTTTGTTAACTACACTAAGAAAATAAATATAAATTTTGAATTAATTCCAGCTCCAAAATCGATTTATCTGTCAGATTGCCTTGTTGAAATGCCAAATTTTGGTAAATTTCTTCAGTCAAACAGGGTTTTGAAGAAACATTGACACTAGCAATTAATTAACAAATCAATAAACTTGAATAATTATTGATATAAATAAGCTTGGAAGCTCTGTTTTGTTAACCACACTTAGAAAATAAATATAAATTTAGAATTAATTCTTAAGAATTTTGAATTAATTCCAGCTCCATAATCCATTTATCTGGCAGATTGCCGTGTTGAAATGCCAAATTTTGGTAAATTTCTTCAGTCAAACAGGGTTTTGAAGATACATTGACACTAGCAATTGATTAACAAATCAATAAACTTGAATAATTATTGATATAAATAAGCCTGGCAGCTCTGTTTTGGTAACCACACCAAGAAAATAAATATAAATTTTGAATTAATTCCAGCTCCAAAATCCATTTATCTGGCAGATTGCCGTGTTGAAATGCCAAATTTTGGTTAATTTCTTCAATCAAACAGGGTTTTGAAGATACATTGACACTAGCAATTGATTAACAAATCAATAAACTTGAATAATTATTGATATAAATAAGCCTGGCAGCTCTGTTTTGTTAATCACACTAAGAAAATAAATATAAATTTTGAATTAATTCCAGCTCCAAAATCGATTTATCTGTCAGATTGCCTTGTTGAAATGCCAAATTTTGGTAAATTTCTTCAGTCAAACAGGGTTTTGAAGAAACATTGACACTAGCAATTAATTAACAAATCAATAAACTTGAATAATTATTGATATAAATAAGCCTGGCAGCTCTGTTTTTTAACCACACTAAGAAAATAAATATAAATTTTGAATTAATTCCAGCTCCAAAATCCATTTATCTGGCAGATTGCCGTGTTGAAATGCCAAATTTTGGTAAATTTCTTCAGTCAAACAGGGTTTTGAAGAAACATTGACACTAGCAATTAATTAACAAATCAATAAACTTGAATAATTATTGATATAAATAAGCTTGGAAGCTCTGTTTTGTTAACCACACTTAGAAAATAAATATAAATTTAGAATTAATTCTTAAGAATTTTGAATTAATTCCAGCTCCAAAATCCATTTATCTGGCAGATTGCCGTGTTGAAATGCCAAATTTTGGTAAATTTCTTCAATCAAACAGGGTTTTGAAGAAACATTGACACTAGCAATTGATTAACAAATCAATAAACTTGAATAATTATTGATATAAATAAGCCTGGCAGCTCTGTTTTGTTAATCACACTAAGAAAATAAATATAAATTTTGAATTAATTCCAGCTCCAAAATCGATTTATCTGTCAGATTGCCTTGTTGAAATGCCAAATTTTGGTAAATTTCTTCAGTCAAACAGGGTTTTGAAGAAACATTGACACTAGCAATTAATTAACAAATCAATAAACTTGAATAATTATTGATATAAATAAGCCTGGCAGCTCTGTTTTTTAACCACACTAAGAAAATAAATATAAATTTTGAATTAATTCCAGCTCAAAAATCCATTTATCTGGCAGATTGCCGTGTTGAAATGCCAAATTTTGGTAAATTTCTTCAGTCAAACAGGGTTTTGAAGAAACATTGACACTAGCAATTAATTAACAAATCAATAAACTTGAATAATTATTGATATAAATAAGCTTGGAAGCTCTGTTTTGTTAACCACACTTAGAAAATAAATATAAATTTAGAATTAATTCTTAAGAATTTTGAATTAATTCCAGCTCCAAAATCCATTTATCTGGCAGATTGCCGTGTTGAAATGCCAAATTTTGGTAAATTTCTTCAATCAAACAGGGTTTTGAAGAAACATTGACACTAGCAATTAATTAACAAATCAATAAACTTGAATAATTATTGATATAAATAAGCCTGGCAGCTCTGTTTTGTTAACCACACTAAGAAAATAAATATAAATTTTGAATTAATTCCAGCTCCAAAAACCATTTATCTGGCAGATTGCCGTGTTGAAATGCCAAATTTTGGTAAATTTCTTCAGTCAAACAGGGTTTTGAAGATACATTGACACTAGCAATTGATTAACAAATCAATAAACTTGAATAATTATTGATATAAATAAGCCTGGCAGCTCTGTTTTTTAACCACACTAAGAAAATAAATATAAATTTTGAATTAATTCCAGCTCCAAAATCCATTTATCTGGCAGATTGCCGTGTTGAAATGCCAAATTTTGGTAAATTTCTTCAGTCAAACTTGGTTTTGAAGAAATATTGACAATAGCAATTGATTAACAAATCAATAAACTTGAATAATTATTGATATAAATAAGCTTGGCAGCTCTGTTTTGTTAACCACACTAAGAAAATAAATATAAATTTTGAATTAATTCTTAAGAATTATGAATATTTCCAGCTCAAAAATCCATTTATAAGGCAGATTGCTGTGTTGAAATGCCAAATTTTGATAAATTTTCTTCAGTCAAACAGGGTTTTGAAGATACATTGACACTTGCAATTGATTAACAAATCAATAAACTTGATTAATTATTGATATAAATAAGCCTGGCAGCTCTGTTTTGTTAACTACACTAAGAAAATAAATATAAATTTAGAATTAATTCTTAAGAATTATGAATATTTCCAGCTCCAAAATCCATTTATCTGGCAGATTGCCGTGTTGAAATGCCAAATTTTGGTAAATTATCTACAGTCAAACTTGGTTTTGAAGAAATATTGACAATAGCAATTGATTAACAAATCAATAAACTTGAATAATTATTGATATAAATAAGCCTGGCAGCTCTGTTTTGTTAATAACGCTAAGAAAATAAATGAAAATTTTGTATTAATTCCAGTTCCAAAATTCATTTATCTGGCAGATTGCCGTGTTGAAATGCCAAATCTTGGTAAATTTCTTCAGTCAAACAGGGTTTTGAAGATACATTGACACTAGCAATTGATTAACAAATCAATAAACTTGAATAATTATTGAAATAAATAAGCCTTGCAGCTCTGTTTTGTTAACCACACTAAGAAAATAAATATAAATTTTGAATTAATTCCAGCTCCAAAATCCATTTATCTGGCAGATTGCCGTGTTGAAATGCCAAATTTTGGTAAATTTCTTCAGTCAAACAGGTTTTTGAAGATACATTGACACTAGCAATTGATTAACAAATCAATAAACTTGAATAATTATTGATATAAATAAGCCTGGCAGCTCTGTTTTGTTAACCACACTAAGAAAATAAATATAAATTTTGAATTAATTCCAGCTCCAAAATCCATTTATCTGGCAGATTGCCGTGTTGAAATGCCAAATTTTGGTAAATTTCTTCAATCAAACAGGGTTTTGAAGATACATTGACACTAGCAATTGATTAACAAATCAATAAACTTGATTAATTATTGATATAATTAAGTCTGGCAGCTCTGTTTTGTTAACTACACTAAGAAAATAAATATAAATTTTGAATTAATTCCAGCTCCAAAATCGATTTATCTGTCAGATTGCCTTGTTGAAATGCCAAATTTTGGTAAATTTCTTCAGTCAAACAGGGTTTTGAAGAAACATTGACACTAGCAATTAATTAACAAATCAATAAACTTGAATAATTATTGATATAAATAAGCTTGGAAGCTCTGTTTTGTTAACCACACTTAGAAAATAAATATAAATTTAGAATTAATTCTTAAGAATTTTGAATTAATTCCAGCTCCATAATCCATTTATCTGGCAGATTGCCGTGTTGAAATGCCAAATTTTGGTAAATTTCTTCAGTCAAACAGGGTTTTGAAGATACATTGACACTAGCAATTGATTAACAAATCAATAAACTTGAATAATTATTGATATAAATAAGCCTGGCAGCTCTGTTTTGGTAACCACACCAAGAAAATAAATATAAATTTTGAATTAATTCCAGCTCCAAAATCCATTTATCTGGCAGATTGCCGTGTTGAAATGCCAAATTTTGGTTAATTTCTTCAATCAAACAGGGTTTTGAAGATACATTGACACTAGCAATTGATTAACAAATCAATAAACTTGAATAATTATTGATATAAATAAGCCTGGCAGCTCTGTTTTGTTAATCACACTAAGAAAATAAATATAAATTTTGAATTAATTCCAGCTCCAAAATCGATTTATCTGTCAGATTGCCTTGTTGAAATGCCAAATTTTGGTAAATTTCTTCAGTCAAACAGGGTTTTGAAGAAACATTGACACTAGCAATTAATTAACAAATCAATAAACTTGAATAATTATTGATATAAATAAGCCTGGCAGCTCTGTTTTTTAACCACACTAAGAAAATAAATATAAATTTTGAATTAATTCCAGCTCCAAAATCCATTTATCTGGCAGATTGCCGTGTTGAAATGCCAAATTTTGGTAAATTTCTTCAGTCAAACAGGGTTTTGAAGAAACATTGACACTAGCAATTAATTAACAAATCAATAAACTTGAATAATTATTGATATAAATAAGCTTGGAAGCTCTGTTTTGTTAACCACACTTAGAAAATAAATATAAATTTAGAATTAATTCTTAAGAATTTTGAATTAATTCCAGCTCCAAAATCCATTTATCTGGCAGATTGCCGTGTTGAAATGCCAAATTTTGGTAAATTTCTTCAATCAAACAGGGTTTTGAAGAAACATTGACACTAGCAATTAATTAACAAATCAATAAACTTGAATAATTATTGATATAAATAAGCCTGGCAGCTCTGTTTTGTTAACCACACTAAGAAAATAAATATAAATTTTGAATTAATTCCAGCTCCAAAAACCATTTATCTGGCAGATTGCCGTGTTGAAATGCCAAATTTTGGTAAATTTCTTCAGTCAAACAGGGTTTTGAAGATACATTGACACTAGCAATTGATTAACAAATCAATAAACTTGAATAATTATTGATATAAATAAGCCTGGCAGCTCTGTTTTGGTAACCACACTAAGAAAATATATATAAATTTTGAATTAATTCCAGCTCCAAAATCCATTTATCTGGCAGATTGCCGTGTTGAAATGCCAAATTTTGGTAAATTTCTTCAATCAAACAGGGTTTTGAAGATACATTGACACTAGCAATTGATAAACAAATCAATAAACTTGATTAATTATTGATATAAATAAACCTGGCAGCTCTGTTTTGTTAACCACACTAAGAAAATAAATATAAATTTAGAATTAATTCTTAAGAATTTTGAATTAATTCCAGCTCCAAAATCCATTTATCTGGCAGATTGCCGTGTTGAAATGCCAAATTTTGGTAAATTTCTTCAATCAAACAGGGTTTTGAAGATACATTGACACTAGCAATTGATAAACAAATCAATAAACTTGAATAATTATTGATATAAATAAGCTTGGAAGCTCTGTTTTGTTAACCACACTAAGAAAATAAATATAAATTTAGAATTAATTCTTAAGAATTTTGAATTAATTCCAGCTCCAAAATCCATTTATCTGGCAGATTGCCGTGTTGAAATGCCAAATTTTGGTAAATTTCTTCAATCAAACAGGGTTTTGAAGAAACATTGACACTAGCAATTAATTAACAAATCAATAAACTTGAATAATTATTGATATAAATAAGCCTGGCAGCTCTGTTTTGTTAACCACACTAAGAAAATAAATATAAATTTTGAATTAATTCCAGCTCCAAAATCCATTTATCTGGCAGATTGCCGTGTTGAAATGCCAAATTTTGGTAAATTTCTTCAGTCAAACTTGGTTTTGAAGAAATATTGACAATAGCAATTGATTAACAAATCAATAAACTTGAATAATTATTGATATAAATAAGCCTGGCAGCTCTGTTTTGTTAACCACACTAAGAAAATAAATATAAATTTTGAATTAATTCCAGCTCCAAAATCCATTTATCTGGCAGATTGCCGTGTTGAAATGCAAAATTTTGGTAAATTTCTTCAGTCAAACAGGGTTTTGAAGATGCATTGACACTAGCAATTTATTAACAAATCAATAATGTTGAATAATTATTGATATAAATAAGCCTGGCAGCTCTGTTTTGTTAACCACACTAAGAAAATAAATATAAATTTTGAATTAATTCCAGCTCCAAAATCCATTTATCTGGCAGATTGCCGTGTTGAAATGCCAAATTTTGGTAAATTTCTTCAATCAAACAGGGTTTTGAAGAAACATTGACACTAGTAATTAATTAACAAATCAATAAACTTGAATAATTATTGATATAAATAAGCCTGGCAGCTCTGTTTTTTAACCACACTAAGAAAATAAATATAAATTTTGAATTAATTCCAGCTCCAAAATCCATTTATCTGGCAGATTGCCGTGTTGAAATGCCAAATTTTGGTAAATTTCTTCAGTCAAACAGGGTTTTGAAGAAACATTGACACTAGCAATTAATTAACAAATCAATAAACTTGAATAATTATTGATATAAATAAGCTTGGAAGCTCTGTTTTGTTAACCACACTTAGAAAATAAATATAAATTTAGAATTAATTCTTAAGAATTTTGAATTAATTCCAGCTCCAAAATCCATTTATCTGGCAGATTGCCGTGTTGAAATGCCAAATTTTGGTAAATTTCTTCAATCAAACAGGGTTTTGAAGAAACATTGACACTAGCAATTAATTAACAAATCAATAAACTTGAATAATTATTGATATAAATAAGCCTGGCAGCTCTGTTTTGTTAACCACACTAAGAAAATAAATATAAATTTTGAATTAATTCCAGCTCCAAAAACCATTTATCTGGCAGATTGCCGTGTTGAAATGCCAAATTTTGGTAAATTTCTTCAGTCAAACAGGGTTTTGAAGATACATTGACACTAGCAATTGATTAACAAATCAATAAACTTGAATAATTATTGATATAAATAAGCCTGGCAGCTCTGTTTTGGTAACCACACTAAGAAAATATATATAAGTTTTGAATTAATTCCAGCTCCAAAATCCATTTATCTGGCAGATTGCCGTGTTGAAATGCCAAATTTTGGTAAATTTCTTCAATCAAACAGGGTTTTGAAGATACATTGACACTAGCAATTGATAAACAAATCAATAAACTTGATTAATTATTGATATAAATAAGCCTGGCAGCTCTGTTTTGTTAACCACACTAAGAAAATAAATATAAATTTTGAATTAATTCCAGCTCCAAAATCCATTTATCTGGCAGATTGCCGTGTTGAAATGCCAAATTTTGGTAAATTTCTTCAGTCAAACAGGGTTTTGAAGAAACATTGACACTAGCAATTAATTAACAAATCAATAAACTTGAATAATTATTGATATAAATAAGCCTGGCAGCTCTGTTTTGTTAACCACACTAAGAAAATAAATATAAATTTTGAATTAATTCCAGCTCCAAAATCCATTTATCTGGCAGATTGCCGTGTTGAAATGCCAAATTTTGGTAAATTTCTTCAGTCAAACAGGGTTTTGAAGATGCATTGACACTAGCAATTTATTAACAAATCAATAATGTTGAATAATTATTGATATAAATAAGCCTGGCAGCTCTGTTTTGTTAACCACACTAAGAAAATAAATATAAATTTTGAATTAATTCCAGCTCCAAAATCCATTTATCTGGCAGATTGCCGTGTTGAAATGCCAAATTTTGGTAAATTTCTTCAGTCAAACAGGGTTTTGAAGAAACATTGACACTAGCAATTAATTAACAAATCAATAAACTTGAATAATTATTGATATAAATAAGCCTGGCAGCTCTGTTTTGTTAACCACACTAAGAAAATAAATATAAATTTTGAATTAATTCCAGCTCCAAAATCCATTTATCTGGCAGATTGCCGTGTTGAAATGCCAAATTTTGGTAAATTTCTTCAGTCAAACTTGGTTTTGAAGAAATATTGACAATAGCAATTGATTAACAAATCAATAAACTTGAATAATTATTGATATAAATAAGCCTGGCAGCTCTGTTTTGTTAACCACACTAAGAAAATAAATATAAATTTTGAATTAATTCCAGCTCCAAAATCCATTTATCTGGCAGATTGCCGTGTTGAAATGCAAAATTTTGGTAAATTTCTTCAGTCAAACAGGGTTTTGAAGATGCATTGACACTAGCAATTTATTAACAAATCAATAATGTTGAATAATTATTGATATAAATAAGCCTGGCAGCTCTGTTTTGTTAACCACACTAAGAAAATAAATATAAATTTTGAATTAATTCCAGCTCCAAAATCCATTTATCTGGCAGATTGCCGTGTTGAAATGCCAAATTTTGGTAAATTTCTTCAATCAAACAGGGTTTTGAAGAAACATTGACACTAGCAATTAATTAACAAATCAATAAACTTGAATAATTATTGATATAAATAAGCCTGGCAGCTCTGTTTTGTTAACCACACTAAGAAAATAAATATAAATTTTGAATTAATTCCAGCTCCAAAAACCATTTATCTGGCAGATTGCCGTGTTGAAATGCCAAATTTTGGTAAATTTCTTCAGTCAAACAGGGTTTTGAAGATACATTGACACTAGCAATTGATTAACAAATCAATAAACTTGAATAATTATTGATATAAATAAGCCTGGCAGCTCTGTTTTGGTAACCACACTAAGAAAATATATATAAATTTTGAATTAATTCCAGCTCCAAAATCCATTTATCTGGCAGATTGCCGTGTTGAAATGCCAAATTTTGGTAAATTTCTTCAATCAAACAGGGTTTTGAAGATACATTGACACTAGCAATTGATAAACAAATCAATAAACTTGATTAATTATTGATATAAATAAACCTGGCAGCTCTGTTTTGGTAACCACACTAAGAAAATATATATAAATTTTGAATTAATTCCAGCTCCAAAATCCATTTATCTGGCAGATTGCCGTGTTGAAATGCCAAATTTTGGTAAATTTCTTCAATCAAACAGGGTTTTGAAGATACATTGACACTAGCAATTGATAAACAAATCAATAAACTTGATTAATTATTGATATAAATAAACCTGGCAGCTCTGTTTGTTAACCACACTAAGAAAATAAATATAAATTTTGAATTAATTGCAGCTCCAAAATCCATTTATCTGTCAGATTGCCTAGTTGAAATGCCAAATTTTGGTAAATTTCTTCAGTCAAACAGGGTTTTGAAGAAACATTGACACTAGCAATTAATTAACAAATCAATAAACTTGAATAATTATTGATATAAATAAGCTTGGAAGCTCTGTTTTGTTAACCACACTAAGAAAATAAATATAAATTTAGAATTAATTCTTAAGAATTTTGAATTAATTCCAGCTCCAAAATCCATTTATCTGGCAGATTGCCGTGTTGAAATGCCAAATTTTGGTAAATTTCTTCAATCAAACAGGGTTTTGAAGAAACATTGACACTAGCAATTAATTAACAAATCAATAAACTTGAATAATTATTGATATAAATAAGCCTGGCAGCTCTGTTTTGTTAACCACACTAAGAAAATAAATATAAATTTTGAATTAATTCCAGCTCCAAAAACCATTTATCTGGCAGATTGCCGTGTTGAAATGCCAAATTTTGGTAAATTTCTTCAGTCAAACAGGGTTTTGAAGATACATTGACACTAGCAATTGATTAACAAATCAATAAACTTGAATAATTATTGATATAAATAAGCCTGGCAGCTCTGTTTTGGTAACCACACTAAGAAAATAAATATAAATTTTGAATTAATTCCAGCTCCAAAATCCATTTATCTGGCAGATTGCCGTGTTGAAATGCCAAATTTTGGTAAATTTCTTCAGTCAAACAGGGTTTTGAAGAAACATTGACACTAGCAATTAATTAACAAATCAATAAACTTGAATAATTATTGATATAAATAAGCTTGGAAGCTCTGTTTTGTTAACCACACTAAGAAAATAAATATAAATTTAGAATTAATTCTTAAGAATTATGAATATTTCCAGCTCCAAAATCCATTTATCTGGCAGATTGCCGTGTTGAAATGCCAAATTTTGGTAAATTTCTTCAGTCAAACTTGGTTTTGAAGAAATATTGACAATAGCAATTGATTAACAAATCAATAAACTTGAATAATTATTGATATAAATAAGCCTGGCAGCTCTGTTTTGTTAACCACACTAAGAAAATAAATATAAATTTTGAATTAATTCCAGCTCCAAAATCCATTTATCTGGCAGATTGCCGTGTTGAAATGCCAAATTTTGGTAAATTTCTTCAGTCAAACTTGGTTTTGAAGAAATATTGACAATAGCAATTGATTAACAAATCAATAAACTTGAATAATTATTGATATAAATAAGCCTGGCAGCTCTGTTTTGTTAACCACACTAAGAAAATAAATATAAATTTTGAATTAATTCCAGCTCCAAAATCCATTTATCTGGCAGATTGCCGTGTTGAAATGCAAAATTTTGGTAAATTTCTTCAGTCAAACAGGGTTTTGAAGATGCATTGACACTAGCAATTTATTAACAAATCAATAATGTTGAATAATTATTGATATAAATAAGCCTGGCAGCTCTGTTTTGTTAACCACACTAAGAAAATAAATATAAATTTTGAATTAATTCCAGCTCCAAAATCCATTTATCTGGCAGATTGCCGTGTAGAAATGCCAAATTTTGGTAAATTTCTTCAGTCAAACAGGGTTTTGAAGAAACATTGACACTAGCAATTAATTAACAAATCAATAAACTTGAATAATTATTGATATAAATAAGCCTGGCAGCTCTGTTTTTTAACCACACTAAGAAAATAAATATAAATTTTGAATTAATTCCAGCTCCAAAATCCATTTATCTGGCAGATTGCCGTGTTGAAATGCCAAATTTTGGTAAATTTCTTCAGTCAAACAGGGTTTTGAAGAAACATTGACACTAGCAATTAATTAACAAATCAATAAACTTGAATAATTATTGATATAAATAAGCTTGGAAGCTCTGTTTTGTTAACCACACTTAGAAAATAAATATAAATTTAGAATTAATTCTTAAGAATTTTGAATTAATTCCAGCTCCAAAATCCATTTATCTTGCAGATTGCCGTCTTGAAATGCCAAATTTTGGTAAATTTCTTCAATCAAACAGGGTTTTGAAGAAACATTGACACTAGCAATTAATTAACAAATCAATAAACTTGAATAATTATTGATATAAATAAGCCTGGCAGCTCTGTTTTGTTAACCACACTAAGAAAATAAATATAAATTTTGAATTAATTCCAGCTCCAAAAACCATTTATCTGGCAGATTGCCGTGTTGAAATGCCAAATTTTGGTAAATTTCTTCAGTCAAACAGGGTTTTGAAGATACATTGACACTAGCAATTGATTAACAAATCAATAAACTTGAATAATTATTGATATAAATAAGCCTGGCAGCTCTGTTTTGGTAACCACACTAAGAAAATAAATATAAATTTTGAATTAATTCCAGCTCCAAAATCCATTTATCTGGCAGATTGCCGTGTTGAAATGCCAAATTTTGGTAAATTTCTTCAATCAAACAGGGTTTTGAAGATACATTGACACTAGCAATTGATAAACAAATCAATAAACTTGATTAATTATTGATATAAATAAACCTGGCAGCTCTGTTTTGTTAACCACACTAAGAAAATAAATATAAATTTTGAATTAATTGCAGCTCCAAAATCCATTTATCTGTCAGATTGCCTAGTTGAAATGCCAAATTTTGGTAAATTTCTTCAGTCAAACAGGGTTTTGAAGAAACATTGACACTAGCAATTAATTAACAAATCAATAAACTTGAATAATTATTGATATAAATAAGCTTGGAAGCTCTGTTTTGGTAACCACACTAAGAAAATAAATATAAATTTTGAATTAATTCCAGCTCCAAAATCCATTTATCTGGCAGATTGCCGTGTTGAAATGCCAAATTTTGGTAAATTTCTTCAGTCAAACTTGGTTTTGAAGAAATATTGACAATAGCAATTGATTAACAAATCAATAAACTTGAATAATCATTGATATAAATAAGCCTGGCAGCTCTGTTTTGTTAACCACACTAAGAAAATAAATATAAATTTTGAATTAATTCCAGCTCCAAAATCCATTTATCTGGCAGATTGCCGTGTTGAAATGCCAAATTTTGGTAAATTTCTTCAGTCAAACTTGGTTTTGAAGAAATATTGACAATAGCAATTGATTAACAAATCAATAAACTTGAATAATTATTGATATAAATAAGCCTGGCAGCTCTGTTTTGTTAACCACACTAAGAAAATAAATATAAATTTTGAATTAATTCCAGCTCCAAAATCCATTTATCTGGCAGATTGCCGTGTTGAAATGCAAAATTTTGGTAAATTTCTTCAGTCAAACAGGGTTTTGAAGATGCATTGACACTAGCAATTGATTAACAAATCAATAATGTTGAATAATTATTGATATAAATAAGCCTGGCAGCTCTGTTTTGTTAACCACACTAAGAAAATAAATATAAATTTTGAATTAATTCCAGCTCCAAAATCCATTTATCTGGCAGATTGCCGTGTTGAAATGCCAAATTTTGGTAAATTTCTTCAATCAAACAGGGTTTTGAAGATACATTGACACTAGCAATTGATTAACAAATCAATAAACTTGAATAATTATTGATATAAATAAGCCTGGCAGCTCTGTTTTGTTAATCACACTAAGAAAATAAATATAAATTTTGAATTAATTCCAGCTCCAAAATCGATTTATCTGTCAGATTGCCTTGTTGAAATGCCAAATTTTGGTAAATTTCTTCAGTCAAACAGGGTTTTGAAGAAACATTGACACTAGCAATTAATTAACAAATCAATAAACTTGAATAATTATTGATATAAATAAGCCTGGCAGCTCTGTTTTTTAACCACACTAAGAAAATAAATATAAATTTTGAATTAATTCCAGCTCAAAAATCCATTTATCTGGCAGATTGCCGTGTTGAAATGCCAAATTTTGGTAAATTTCTTCAGTCAAACAGGGTTTTGAAGAAACATTGACACTAGCAATTAATTAACAAATCAATAAACTTGAATAATTATTGATATAAATAAGCTTGGAAGCTCTGTTTTGTTAACCACACTTAGAAAATAAATATAAATTTAGAATTAATTCTTAAGAATTTTGAATTAATTCCAGCTCCAAAATCCATTTATCTGGCAGATTGCCGTGTTGAAATGCCAAATTTTGGTAAATTTCTTCAATCAAACAGGGTTTTGAAGAAACATTGACACTAGCAATTAATTAACAAATCAATAAACTTGAATAATTATTGATATAAATAAGCCTGGCAGCTCTGTTTTGTTAACCACACTAAGAAAATAAATATAAATTTTGAATTAATTCCAGCTCCAAAAACCATTTATCTGGCAGATTGCCGTGTTGAAATGCCAAATTTTGGTAAATTTCTTCAGTCAAACAGGGTTTTGAAGATACATTGACACTAGCAATTGATTAACAAATCAATAAACTTGAATAATTATTGATATAAATAAGCCTGGCAGCTCTGTTTTTTAACCACACTAAGAAAATAAATATAAATTTTGAATTAATTCCAGCTCCAAAATCCATTTATAAGGCAGATTGCTGTGTTGAAATGCCAAATTTTGATAAATTTTCTTCAGTCAAACAGGGTTTTGAAGATACATTGACACTTGCAATTGATTAACAAATCAATAAACTTGATTAATTATTGATATAAATAAGCCTGGCAGCTCTGTTTTGTTAACTACACTAAGAAAATAAATATAAATTTAGAATTAATTCTTAAGAATTATGAATATTTCCAGCTCCAAAATCCATTTATCTGGCAGATTGCCGTGTTGAAATGCCAAATTTTGGTAAATTATCTACAGTCAAACTTGGTTTTGAAGAAATATTGACAATAGCAATTGATTAACAAATCAATAAACTTGAATAATTATTGATATAAATAAGCCTGGCAGCTCTGTTTTGTTAATAACGCTAAGAAAATAAATGAAAATTTTGTATTAATTCCAGTTCCAAAATTCATTTATCTGGCAGATTGCCGTGTTGAAATGCCAAATCTTGGTAAATTTCTTCAGTCAAACAGGGTTTTGAAGATACATTGACACTAGCAATTGATTAACAAATCAATAAACTTGAATAATTATTGAAATAAATAAGCCTTGCAGCTCTGTTTTGTTAACCACACTAAGAAAATAAATATAAATTTTGAATTAATTCCAGCTCCAAAATCCATTTATCTGGCAGATTGCCGTGTTGAAATGCCAAATTTTGGTAAATTTCTTCAGTCAAACAGGTTTTTGAAGATACATTGACACTAGCAATTGATTAACAAATCAATAAACTTGAATAATTATTGATATAAATAAGCCTGGCAGCTCTGTTTTGTTAACCACACTAAGAAAATAAATATAAATTTTGAATTAATTCCAGCTCCAAAATCCATTTATCTGGCAGATTGCCGTGTTGAAATGCCAAATTTTGGTAAATTTCTTCAGTCAAACAGGGTTTTGAAGATACATTGACACTAGCAATTGATTAACAAATCAATAAACTTGAATAATTATTGAAATAAATAAGCCTTGCAGCTCTGTTTTGTTAACCACACTAAGAAAATAAATATAAATTTTGAATTAATTCCAGCTCCAAAATCCATTTATCTGGCAGATTGCCGTGTTGAAATGCCAAATTTTGGTAAATTTCTTCAGTCAAACAGGTTTTTGAAGATACATTGACACTAGCAATTGATTAACAAATCAATAAACTTGAATAATTATTGATATAAATAAGCCTGGCAGCTCTGTTTTGTTAACTACACTAAGAAAATAAATATAAATGTTGAATTAATTCCAGCTCCAAAATCCATTTATCTTGCAGATTGCCGTGTTGAAATGCCAAATTTTGGTAAATTTCTTCAGTCAAACCGGGTTTTGAAGAAACATTGACACAAGCAATTGATTAACAAATCAATAAACTTGAATAATTATTGATATAAATAAACCTGGCAGCTCTGTTTTGTTAACCACACTAAGAAAATAAATATAAATTTTGAATTAATTCCAGCTCCATAATCCATTTATCTGGCAGATTGCCGTGTTGAAATGCCAAATTTTGGTAAATTTCTTCAGTCAAACAGGGTTTTGAAGATACATTGACACTAGCAATTGATTAACAAATCAATAAACTTGAATAATTATTGATATAAATAAGCCTGGCAGCTCTGTTTTGGTAACCACACCAAGAAAATAAATATAAATTTTGAATTAATTCCAGCTCCAAAATCCATTTATCTGGCAGATTGCCGTGTTGAAATGCCAAATTTTGGTTAATTTCTTCAATCAAACAGGGTTTTGAAGATACATTGACACTAGCAATTGATTAACAAATCAATAAACTTGAATAATTATTGATATAAATAAGCCTGGCAGCTCTGTTTTGTTAATCACACTAAGAAAATAAATATAAATTTTGAATTAATTCCAGCTCCAAAATCGATTTATCTGTCAGATTGCCTTGTTGAAATGCCAAATTTTGGTAAATTTCTTCAGTCAAACAGGGTTTTGAAGAAACATTGACACTAGCAATTAATTAACAAATCAATAAACTTGAATAATTATTGATATAAATAAGCCTGGCAGCTCTGTTTTTTAACCACACTAAGAAAATAAATATAAATTTTGAATTAATTCCAGCTCCAAAATCCATTTATCTGGCAGATTGCCGTGTTGAAATGCCAAATTTTGGTAAATTTCTTCAGTCAAACAGGGTTTTGAAGAAACATTGACACTAGCAATTAATTAACAAATCAATAAACTTGAATAATTATTGATATAAATAAGCTTGGAAGCTCTGTTTTGTTAACCACACTTAGAAAATAAATATAAATTTAGAATTAATTCTTAAGAATTTTGAATTAATTCCAGCTCCAAAATCCATTTATCTGGCAGATTGCCGTGTTGAAATGCCAAATTTTGGTAAATTTCTTCAATCAAACAGGGTTTTGAAGAAACATTGACACTAGCAATTAATTAACAAATCAATAAACTTGAATAATTATTGATATAAATAAGCCTGGCAGCTCTGTTTTGTTAACCACACTAAGAAAATAAATATAAATTTTGAATTAATTCCAGCTCCAAAAACCATTTATCTGGCAGATTGCCGTGTTGAAATGCCAAATTTTGGTAAATTTCTTCAGTCAAACAGGGTTTTGAAGATACATTGACACTAGCAATTGATTAACAAATCAATAAACTTGAATAATTATTGATATAAATAAGCCTGGCAGCTCTGTTTTGGTAACCACACTAAGAAAATATATATAAATTTTGAATTAATTCCAGCTCCAAAATCCATTTATCTGGCAGATTGCCGTGTTGAAATGCCAAATTTTGGTAAATTTCTTCAATCAAACAGGGTTTTGAAGATACATTGACACTAGCAATTGATAAACAAATCAATAAACTTGATTAATTATTGATATAAATAAACCTGGCAGCTCTGTTTTGTTAACCACACTAAGAAAATAAATATAAATTTTGAATTAATTGCAGCTCCAAAATCCATTTATCTGTCAGATTGCCTAGTTGAAATGCCAAATTTTGGTAAATTTCTTCAGTCAAACAGGGTTTTGAAGAAACATTGACACTAGCAATTAATTAACAAATCAATAAACTTGAATAATTATTGATATAAATAAGCTTGGAAGCTCTGTTTTGTTAACCACACTAAGAAAATAAATATAAATTTAGAATTAATTCTTAAGAATTTTGAATTAATTCCAGCTCCAAAATCCATTTATCTGGCAGATTGCCGTGTTGAAATGCCAAATTTTGGTAAATTTCTTCAATCAAACAGGGTTTTGAAGAAACATTGACACTAGCAATTAATTAACAAATCAATAAACTTGAATAATTATTGATATAAATAAGCCTGGCAGCTCTGTTTTGTTAACCACACTAAGAAAATAAATATAAATTTTGAATTAATTCCAGCTCCAAAATCCATTTATCTGGCAGATTGCCGTGTTGAAATGCCAAATTTTGGTAAATTTCTTCAGTCAAACTTGGTTTTGAAGAAATATTGACAATAGCAATTGATTAACAAATCAATAAACTTGAATAATTATTGATATAAATAAGCCTGGCAGCTCTGTTTTGTTAACCACACTAAGAAAATAAATATAAATTTTGAATTAATTCCAGCTCCAAAATCCATTTATCTGGCAGATTGCCGTGTTGAAATGCAAAATTTTGGTAAATTTCTTCAGTCAAACAGGGTTTTGAAGATGCATTGACACTAGCAATTTATTAACAAATCAATAATGTTGAATAATTATTGATATAAATAAGCCTGGCAGCTCTGTTTTGTTAACCACACTAAGAAAATAAATATAAATTTTGAATTAATTCCAGCTCCAAAATCCATTTATCTGGCAGATTGCCGTGTTGAAATGCCAAATTTTGGTAAATTTCTTCAATCAAACAGGGTTTTGAAGAAACATTGACACTAGCAATTAATTAACAAATCAATAAACTTGAATAATTATTGATATAAATAAGCCTGGCAGCTCTGTTTTGTTAACCACACTAAGAAAATAAATATAAATTTTGAATTAATTCCAGCTCCAAAATCCATTTATCTGGCAGATTGCCGTGTTGAAATGCCAAATTTTGGTAAATTTCTTCAATCAAACAGGGTTTTGAAGAAACATTGACACTAGCAATTAATTAACAAATCAATAAACTTGAATAATTATTGATATAAATAAGCCTGGCAGCTCTGTTTTGTTAACCACACTAAGAAAATAAATATAAATTTTGAATTAATTCCAGCTCCAAAAACCATTTATCTGGCAGATTGCCGTGTTGAAATGCCAAATTTTGGTAAATTTCTTCAGTCAAACAGGGTTTTGAAGATACATTGACACTAGCAATTGATTAACAAATCAATAAACTTGAATAATTATTGATATAAATAAGCCTGGCAGCTCTGTTTTGGTAACCACACTAAGAAAATAAATATAAATTTTGAATTAATTCCAGCTCCAAAATCCATTTATCTGGCAGATTGCCGTGTTGAAATGCCAAATTTTGGTAAATTTCTTCAATCAAACAGGGTTTTGAAGATACATTGACACTAGCAATTGATAAACAAATCAATAAACTTGATTAATTATTGATATAAATAAACCTGGCAGCTCTGTTTTGTTAACCACACTAAGAAAATAAATATAAATTTTGAATTAATTGCAGCTCCAAAATCCATTTATCTGTCAGATTGCCTAGTTGAAATGCCAAATTTTGGTAAATTTCTTCAGTCAAACAGGGTTTTGAAGAAACATTGACACTAGCAATTAATTAACAAATCAATAAACTTGAATAATTATTGATATAAATAAGCTTGGAAGCTCTGTTTTGTTAACCACACTAAGAAAATAAATATAAATTTAGAATTAATTCTTAAGAATTATGAATATTTCCAGCTCCAAAATCCATTTATCTGGCAGATTGCCGTGTTGAAATGCCAAATTTTGGTAAATTTCTTCAGTCAAACTTGGTTTTGAAGAAATATTGACAATAGCAATTGATTAACAAATCAATAAACTTGAATAATTATTGATATAAATAAGCCTGGCAGCTCTGTTTTGTTAACCACACTAAGAAAATAAATATAAATTTTGAATTAATTCCAGCTCCAAAATCCATTTATCTGGCAGATTGCCGTGTTGAAATGCCAAATTTTGGTAAATTTCTTCAGTCAAACTTGGTTTTGAAGAAATATTGACAATAGCAATTGATTAACAAATCAATAAACTTGAATAATTATTGATATAAATAAGCCTGGCAGCTCTGTTTTGTTAACCACACTAAGAAAATAAATATAAATTTTGAATTAATTCCAGCTCCAAAATCCATTTATCTGGCAGATTGCCGTGTTGAAATGCAAAATTTTGGTAAATTTCTTCAGTCAAACAGGGTTTTGAAGATGCATTGACACTAGCAATTTATTAACAAATCAATAAACTTGAATAATTATTGATATAAATAAGCCTGGCAGCTCTGTTTTTTAACCACACTAAGAAAATAAATATAAATTTTGAATTAATTCCAGCTCCAAAATCCATTTATCTGGCAGATTGCCGTGTTGAAATGCCAAATTTTGGTAAATTTCTTCAGTCAAACAGGGTTTTGAAGAAACATTGACACTAGCAATTAATTAACAAATCAATAAACTTGAATAATTATTGATATAAATAAGCTTGGAAGCTCTGTTTTGTTAACCACACTTAGAAAATAAATATAAATTTAGAATTAATTCTTAAGAATTTTGAATTAATTCCAGCTCCAAAATCCATTTATCTTGCAGATTGCCGTCTTGAAATGCCAAATTTTGGTAAATTTCTTCAATCAAACAGGGTTTTGAAGAAACATTGACACTAGCAATTAATTAACAAATCAATAAACTTGAATAATTATTGATATAAATAAGCCTGGCAGCTCTGTTTTGTTAACCACACTAAGAAAATAAATATAAATTTTGAATTAATTCCAGCTCCAAAAACCATTTATCTGGCAGATTGCCGTGTTGAAATGCCAAATTTTGGTAAATTTCTTCAGTCAAACAGGGTTTTGAAGATACATTGACACTAGCAATTGATTAACAAATCAATAAACTTGAATAATTATTGATATAAATAAGCCTGGCAGCTCTGTTTTGGTAACCACACTAAGAAAATAAATATAAATTTTGAATTAATTCCAGCTCCAAAATCCATTTATCTGTCAGATTGCCGTGTTGAAATGCCAAATTTTGGTAAATTTCTTCAATCAAACAGGGTTTTGAAGATACATTGACACTAGCAATTGATAAACAAATCAATAAACTTGATTAATTATTGATATAAATAAACCTGGCAGCTCTGTTTTGTTAACCACACTAAGAAAATAAATATAAATTTTGAATTAATTGCAGCTCCAAAATCCATTTATCTGTCAGATTGCCTAGTTGAAATGCCAAATTTTGGTAAATTTCTTCAGTCAAACAGGGTTTTGAAGAAACATTGACACTAGCAATTAATTAACAAATCAATAAACTTGAATAATTATTGATATAAATAAGCTTGGAAGCTCTGTTTTGTTAACCACACTAAGAAAATAAATATAAATTTAGAATTAATTCTTAAGAATTATGAATATTTCCAGCTCCAAAATCCATTTATCTGGCAGATTGCCGTGTTGAAATGCCAAATTTTGGTAAATTTCTTCAGTCAAACTTGGTTTTGAAGAAATATTGACAATAGCAATTGATTAACAAATCAATAAACTTGAATAATCATTGATATAAATAAGCCTGGCAGCTCTGTTTTGTTAACCACACTAAGAAAATAAATATAAATTTTGAATTAATTCCAGCTCCAAAATCCATTTATCTGGCAGATTGCCGTGTTGAAATGCCAAATTTTGGTAAATTTCTTCAGTCAAACTTGGTTTTGAAGAAATATTGACAATAGCAATTGATTAACAAATCAATAAACTTGAATAATTATTGATATAAATAAGCCTGGCAGCTCTGTTTTTTAACCACACTAAGAAAATAAATATAAATTTTGAATTAATTCCAGCTCCAAAATCCATTTATCTGGCAGATTGCCGTGTTGAAATGCAAAATTTTGGTAAATTTCTTCAGTCAAACAGGGTTTTGAAGATGCATTGACACTAGCAATTGATTAACAAATCAATAATGTTGAATAATTATTGATATAAATAAGCCTGGCAGCTCTGTTTTGTTAACCACACTAAGAAAATAAATATAAATTTTGAATTAATTCCAGCTCCAAAATCCATTTATCTGGCAGATTGCCGTGTTGAAATGTCAAATTTTGGTAAATTTCTTCAATCAAACAGGGTTTTGAAGATACATTGACACTAGCAATTGATTAACAAATCAATAAACTTGAATAATTATTGATATAAATAAGCCTGGCAGCTCTGTTTTGTTAATCACACTAAGAAAAAAATATAAATTTTGAATTAATTCCAGCTCCAAAATCGATTTATCTGTCAGATTGCCTTGTTGAAATGCCAAATTTTGGTAAATTTCTTCAGTCAAACAGGGTTTTGAAGAAACATTGACACTAGCAATTAATTAACAAATCAATAAACTTGAATAATTATTGATATAAATAAGCCTGGCAGCTCTGTTTTTTAACCACACTAAGAAAATAAATATAAATTTTGAATTAATTCCAGCTCAAAAATCCATTTATCTGGCAGATTGCCGTGTTGAAATGCCAAATTTTGGTAAATTTCTTCAGTCAAACAGGGTTTTGAAGAAACATTGACACTAGCAATTAATTAACAAATCAATAAACTTGAATAATTATTGATATAAATAAGCTTGGAAGCTCTGTTTTGTTAACCACACTTAGAAAATAAATATAAATTTAGAATTAATTCTTAAGAATTTTGAATTAATTCCAGCTCCAAAATCCATTTATCTGGCAGATTGCCGTGTTGAAATGCCAAATTTTGGTAAATTTCTTCAATCAAACAGGGTTTTGAAGAAACATTGACACTAGCAATTAATTAACAAATCAATAAACTTGAATAATTATTGATATAAATAAGCCTGGCAGCTCTGTTTTGTTAACCACACTAAGAAAATAAATATAAATTTTGAATTAATTCCAGCTCCAAAAACCATTTATCTGGCAGATTGCCGTGTTGAAATGCCAAATTTTGGTAAATTTCTTCAGTCAAACAGGGTTTTGAAGATACATTGACACTAGCAATTGATTAACAAATCAATAAACTTGAATAATTATTGATATAAATAAGCCTGGCAGCTCTGTTTTGGTAACCACACTAAGAAAATAAATATAAATTTTGAATTAATTCCAGCTCCAAAATCCATTTATCTGGCAGATTGCCGTGTTGAAATGCCAAATTTTGGTAAATTTCTTCAATCAAACAGGGTTTTGAAGATACATTGACACTAGCAATTGATAAACAAATCAATAAACTTGATTAATTATTGATATAAATAAACCTGGCAGCTCTGTTTTGTTAACCACACTAAGAAAATAAATATAAATTTTGAATTAATTGCAGCTCCAAAATCCATTTATCTGTCAGATTGCCTAGTTGAAATGCCAAATTTTGGTAAATGTCTTCAGTCAAACAGGGTTTTGAAGAAACATTGACACTAGCAATTAATTAACAAATCAATAAACTTGAATAATTATTGATATAAATAAGCTTGGAAGCTCTGTTTTGTTAACCACACTAAGAAAATAAATATAAATTTAGAATTAATTCTTAAGAATTATGAATATTTCCAGCTCCAAAATCCATTTATCTGGCAGATTGCCGTGTTGAAATGCCAAATTTTGGTAAATTTCTTCAGTCAAACTTGGTTTTGAAGAAATATTGACAATAGCAATTGATTAACAAATCAATAAACTTGAATAATTATTGATATAAATAAGCCTGGCAGCTCTGTTTTGTTAACCACACTAAGAAAATAAATATAAATTTTGAATTAATTCCAGCTCCAAAATCCATTTATCTGGCAGATTGCCGTGTTGAAATGCAAAATTTTGGTAAATTTCTTCAGTCAAACAGGGTTTTGAAGATGCATTGACATTAGCAATTGATTAACAAATCAATAATGTTGAATAATTATTGATATAAATAAGCCTGGCAGCTCTGTTTTGTTAACCACACTAAGAAAATAAATATAAATTTTGAATTAATTCCAGCTCCAAAATCCATTTATCTGGCAGATTGCCGTGTTGAAATGCCAAATTTTGGTAAATTTCTTCAGTCAAACAGGGTTTTGAAGATACATTGACACTAGCAATTGATTAACAAATCAATAAACTTGAATAATTATTGATATAAATAAGCCTGTTAGCTCTGTTTTGGTAACCACAATAAGAAAATAAATATAAATTTTGAATTAATTCCAGCTCCAAAATCCATTTATCTGGCAGATTGCCGTGTTGAAATGCCAAATTTTGGTAAATTTCTTCAGTCAAACAGGGTTTTGAAGAAACATTGACACTAGCAATTAATTAACAAATCAATAAACTTGAATAATTATTGATATAAATAAGCTTGGAAGCTCTGTTTTGTTAACCACACTAAGAAAATAAATATAAATTTTGAATTAATTCCAGCTCCAAAATCCATTTATCTGGCAGATTGCCGTGTTGAAATGCCAAATTTTGGTAAATTTCTTCAATCAAACAGGGTTTTGAAGATACATTGACACTACAATTGATAAACAAATCAATAAACTTGAATAATTATTGATATAAATAAGCCTGGCAGCTCTGTTTTGGTAACCACACTAAGAAAATAAATATAAATTTTGAATTAATTCCAGCTCCAAAATCCATTTATCTGGCAGATTGCCGTGTTGAAATGCCAAATTTTGGTAAATTTCTTCAATCAAACAGGATTTTAAAGATACATTGACACTAGCAATTGATTAACAAATCAATAAACTTGAATAATTATTGATATAAATAAGCTTGGAAGCTCTGTTTTGTTAAGCACACTTAGAAAATAAATATAAATTTAGAATTAATTCTTAAGAATTTTGAATTAATTCCAGCTCCAAAATCCATTTATCTGGCAGAGTGCCGTGTTGAAATGCCAAATTTTGGTAAATTTCTTCAATCAAACAGGGTTTTGAAGAAACATTGACACTAGCAATTAATTAACAAATCAATAAACTTGAATAATTATTGATATAAATAAGCCTGGCAGCTCTGTTTTGTTAACCACACTAAGAAAATAAATATAAATTTTGAATTAATTCCAGCTCCAAAAACCATTTATCTGGCAGATTGCCGTGTTGAAATGCCAAATTTTGGTAAATTTCTTCAGTCAAACAGGGTTTTGAAGATACATTGACACTAGCAATTGATTAACAAATCAATAAACTTGAATAATTATTGATATAAATAAGCCTGGCAGCTCTGTTTTGGTAACCACACTAAGAAAATAAATATAAATTTTGAATTAATTCCAGCTCCAAAATCCATTTATCTGGCAGATTGCCGTGTTGAAATGCAAAATTTTGGTAAATTTCTTCAATCAAACAGGGTTTTGAAGATACATTGACACTAGCAATTGATAAACAAATCAATAAACTTGATTAATTATTGATATAAATAAACCTGGCAGCTCTGTTTTGTTAACCACACTAAGAAAATAAATATAAATTTTGAATTAATTGCAGCTCCAAAATCCATTTATCTGTCAGATTGCCTAGTTGAAATGCCAAATTTTGGTAAATTTCTTCAGTCAAACAGGGTTTTGAAGAAACATTGACACTAGCAATTAATTAACAAATCAATAAACTTGAATAATTATTGATATAAATAAGCTTGGAAGCTCTGTTTTGTTAACCACACTAAGAAAATAAATATAAATTTAGAATTAATTCTTAAGAATTATGAATATTTCCAGCTCCAAAATCCATTTATCTGGCAGATTGCCGTGTTGAAATGCCGAATTTTGGTAAATTTCTTCAGTCAAACTTGGTTTTGAAGATATATTGACAATAGCAATTGATTAACAAATCAATAAACTTGAATAATTATTGATATAAATAAGCCTGGCAGCTCTGTTTTGTTAACCACACTAAGAAAATAAATATAAATTTTGAATTAATTCCAGCTCCAAAATCCATTTATCTGGCAGATTGCCGTGTTGAAATGCCAAATTTTGGTAAATTTCTTCAGTCAAACTTGGTTTTGAAGAAATATTGACAATAGCAATTGATTAACAAATCAATAAACTTGAATAATTATTGATATAAATAAGCCTGGCAGCTCTGTTTTGTTAACCACACTAAGAAAATAAATATAAATTTTGAATTAATTCCAGCTCCAAAATCCATTTATCTGGCAGATTGCCGTGTTGAAATGCCAAATTTTGGTAAATTTCTTCAGTCAAACTTGGTTTTGAAGAAATATTGACAATAGCAATTGATTAACAAATCAATAAACTTGAATAATTATTGATATAAATAAGCCTGGCAGCTCTGTTTTGTTAACCACACTAAGAAAATAAATATAAATTTTGAATTAATTCCAGCTCCAAAATCCATTTATCTGGCAGATTGCCGTGTTGAAATGCCAAATTTTGGTAAATTTCTTCAGTCAAACTTGGTTTTGAAGAAATATTGACAATAGCAATTGATTAACAAATCAATAAACTTGAATAATTATTGATATAAATAAGCCTGGCAGCTCTGTTTTGTTAACCACACTAAGAAAATAAATATAAATTTTGAATTAATTCCAGCTCCAAAATCCATTTATCTGGCAGATTGCCGTGTTGAAATGCAAAATTTTGGTAAATTTCTTCAGTCAAACAGGGTTTTGAAGATGCATTGACACTAGCAATTGATTAACAAATCAATAAACTTGAATAATTATTGATATAAATAAGCCTGGCAGCTCTGTTTTTTAACCACACTAAGAAAATAAATATAAATTTTGAATTAATTCCAGCTCCAAAATCCATTTATCTGGCAGTTTGCCGTGTTGAAATGCCAAATTTTGGTAAATTTCTTCAATCAAACAGGGTTTTGAAGATACATTGACACTAGCAATTGATTAAAAAATCAATAAACTTGATTAATTATTGATATAAATAAGTCTGGCAGCTCTGTTTTGTTAACTACACTAAGAAAATAAATATAAATTTTGAATTAATTCCAGCTCCAAAATCCATTTATCTTGCAGATTGCCGTGTTGAAATGCCAAATTTTGGTAAATTTCTTCAGTCAAACAGGGTTTTGAAGAAACATTGACACAAGCAATTGATTAACAAATCAATAAACTTGAATAATTATTGATATAAATAAACCTGGCAGCTCTGTTTTGTTAACCACACTAAGAAAATAAATATAAATTTTGACTTAATTGCAGCTCCAAAATCCTTTATCTGGCAGATTGCCGTGTTGAAATTCCAAATTTTGGTAAATTTCTTCAGTCAAACAGGGTTTTGAAGATACATTGACACTAGCAATTGATTAACAAATCAATAAACTTGAATAATTATTGATATAAATAAGCCTGGCAGCTCTGTTTTGTTTATCACACTAAGAAAATAAATATAAATTTTGAATTAATTCCAGCTCCAAAATCCATTTATCTGTCAGATTGCCTTGTTGAAATGCCAAATTTTGGTAAATTTCTTCAGTCAAACAGGGTTTTGAAGAAACATTGACACTAGCAATTAATTAACAAATCAATAAACTTGAATAATTATTGATATCAATAAGCTTGGAAGCTCTGTTTTGTTAACCACACTAAGAAAATAAATATAAATTTAGAATTAATTCTTAAGAATTTTGAATTAATTCCAGCTCCAAAATCCATTTATCTGGCAGATTGCCGTGTTGAAATGCCAAATTTTGGGTAAATTTCTTTAGTCAAACAGGGTTTTGAAGATACATTGACACTAGCAATTAATTAACAAATCAATAAACTTGAATAATTATTGATATAAATAAGCCTGGCAGCTCTGTTTTGTTAACCACACTAAGAAAATAAATATAAATTTTGAATTAATTGCAGCTCCAAAGTCCATTTATCGGTCAGATTGCCTAGTTGAAATGCCAAATTTTGGTAAATTTCTTCAGTCAAACAGGGTTTTGAAGAAACATTGACACTAGCAATTAATTAACAAATCAATAAACTTGAATAATTATTGATATAAATAAGCTTGGAAGCTCTGTTTTGTTAACCACACTAAGAAAATAAATATAAATTTAGAATTAATTCTTAAGAATTATGAATATTTCCAGCTCCAAAATCCATTTATCTGGCAGATTGCCGTGTTGAAATGCCGAATTTTGGTAAATTTCTTCAGTCAAACTTGGTTTTGAAGAAATATTGACAATAGCAATTGATTAACAAATCAATAAACTTGAATAATTATTGATATAAATAAGCCTGGCAGCTCTGTTTTGTTAACCACACTAAGAAAATAAATATAAATTTTGAATTAATTCCAGCTCCAAAATCCATTTATCTGGCAGATTGCCGTGTTGAAATGCCAAATTTTGGTAAATTTCTTCAGTCAAACTTGGTTTTGAAGAAATATTGACAATAGCAATTGATTAACAAATCAATAAACTTGAATAATTATTGATATAAATAAGCCTGGCAGCTCTGTTTTGTTAACCACACTAAGAAAATAAATATAAATTTTGAATTAATTCCAGCTCCAAAATCCATTTATCTGGCAGATTGCCGTGTTGAAATGCCAAATTTTGGTAAATTTCTTCAGTCAAACTTGGTTTTGAAGAAATATTGACAATAGCAATTGATTAACAAATCAATAAACTTGAATAATTATTGATATAAATAAGCCTGGCAGCTCTGTTTTGTTAACCACACTAAGAAAATAAATATAAATTTTGAATTAATTCCAGCTCCAAAATCCATTTATCTGGCAGATTGCCGTGTTGAAATGCAAAATTTTGGTAAATTTCTTCAGTCAAACAGGGTTTTGAAGATGCATTGACACTAGCAATTGATTAACAAATCAATAATGTTGAATAATTATTGATATAAATAAGCCTGGCAGCTCTGTTTTTTAACCACACTAAGAAAATAAACATAAATTTTGAATTAATTCCAGCTCCAAAATCCATTTATCTGGCAGATTGCCGTGTTGAAATGCAAAATTTTGGTAAATTTCTTCAGTCAAACAGGGTTTTGAAGATGCATTGACACTAGCAATTGATTAACAAATCAATAATGTTGAATAATTATTGATATAAATAAGCCTGGCAGCTCTGTTTTTTAACCACACTAAGAAAATAAACATAAATTTTGAATTAATTCCAGCTCCAAAATCCATTTATCTGGCAGTTTGCCGTGTTGAAATGCCAAATTTTGGTAAATTTCTTCAATCAAACAGGGTTTTGAAGATACATTGACACTAGCAATTGATTAACAAATCAATAAACTTGATTAATTATTGATATAAATAAGTCTGGCAGCTCTGTTTTGTTAACTACACTAAGAAAATAAATATAAATTTTGAATTAATTCCAGCTCCAAAATCCATTTATCTGGCAGATTGCCGTGTTGAAATTCCAAATTTTGGTAAATTTCTTCAGTCAAACAGGGTTTTGAAGATACATTGACACTAGCAATTGATTAACAAATCAATAAACTTGAATAATTATTGATATAAATAAGCCTGGCAGCTCTGTTTTGTTTATCACACTAAGAAAATAAATATAAATTTTGAATTAATTCCAGCTCCAAAATCCATTTATCTGTCAGATTGCCTTGTTGAAATGCCAAATTTTGGTAAATTTCTTCAGTCAAACAGGGTTTTGAAGAAACATTGACACTAGCAATTAATTAACAAATCAATAAACTTGAATAATTATTGATATAAATAAGCTTGGAAGCTCTGTTTTGTTAACCACACTAAGAAAATAAATATAAATTTAGAACTAATTCTTAAGAATTATGAATATTTCCAGCTCCAAAATCCTTTATCTGGCAGATTGCCGTGTTGAAATTCCAAATTTTGGTAAATTTCTTCAGTCAAACAGGGTTTTGAAGATACATTGACACTAGCAATTGATTAACAAATCAATAAACTTGAATAATTATTGATATAAATAAGCCTGGCAGCTCTGTTTTGTTAATCACACTAAGAAAATAAATATAAATTTTGAATTAATTCCAGCTCCAAAATCCATTTATCTGTCAGATTGCCTTGTTGAAATGCCAAATTTTGGTAAATTTCTTCAGTCAAACAGGGTTTTGAAGAAACATTGACACTAGCAATTAATTAACAAATCAATAAACTTGAATAATTATTGATATAAATAAGCTTGGAAGCTCTGTTTTGTTAACCACACTAAGAAAATAAATATAAATTTAGAATTAATTCTTAAGAATTTTGAATTAATTCCAGCTCCAAAATCCATTTATCTGGCAGATTGCCGTGTTGAAATGCCAAATTTTGGGTAAATTTCTTTAGTCAAACAGGGTTTTGAAGATACATTGACACTAGCAATTAATTAACAAATCAATAAACTTGAATAATTATTGATATAAATAAGCATGGCAGCTCTGTTTTGTTAACCACACTAAGAAAATAAATATAAATTTTGAATTAATTGCAGCTCCAAAGTCCATTTATCGGTCAGATTGCCTAGTTGAAATGCCAAATTTTGGTAAATTTCTTCAGTCAAACAGGGTTTTGAAGAAACATTGACACTAGCAATTAATTAACAAATCAATAAACTTGAATAATTATTGATATAAATAAGCTTGGAAGCTCTGTTTTGTTAACCACACTAAGAAAATAAATATAAATTTAGAATTAATTCTTAAGAATTATGAATATTTCAAGCTCCAAAATCCATTTATCTGGCAGATTGCCGTGTTGAAATGCCAAATTTTGGTAAATTTCTTCAGTCAAACAGGGTTTTGAAGAAACATTGACACTAGCAATTAATTAACAAATCAATAAACTTGAATAATTATTGATATAAATAAGCCTGGCAGCTCTGTTTTGTTAACCACACTAAGAAAATAAATATAAATTTTGAATTAATTCCAGCTCCAAAATCCATTTATCTGGCAGATTGCCGTGTTGAAATGCCAAATTTTGGTAAATTTCTTCAGTCAAACTTGGTTTTGAAGAAATATTGACAATAGCAATTGATTAACAAATCAATAAACTTGAATAATTATTGATATAAATAAGCCTGGCAGCTCTGTTTTGTTAACCACACTAAGAAAATAAATATAAATTTTGAATTAATTCCAGCTCCAAAATCCATTTATCTGGCAGATTGCCGTGTTGAAATGCCAAATTTTGGTAAATTTCTTCAGTCAAACTTGGTTTTGAAGAAATATTGACAATAGCAATTGATTAACAAATCAATAAACTTGAATAATTATTGATATAAATAAGCCTGGCAGCTCTGTTTTGTTAACCACACTAAGAAAATAAATATAAATTTTGAATTAATTCCAGCTCCAAAATCCATTTATCTGTCAGATTGCCTTGTTGAAATGCCAAATTTTGGTAAATTTCTTCAGTCAAACAGGGTTTTGAAGAAACATTGACACTAGCAATTAATTAACAAATCAATAAACTTGAATAATTATTGATATAAATAAGCCTGGCAGCTCTGTTTTGTTAACCACACTAAGAAAATAAATATAAATTTAGAATTAATTCTTAAGAATTATGAATATTTCAAGCTCCAAAATCCATTTATCTGGCAGATTGCCGTGTTGAAATGCCAAATTTTGGTAAATTTCTTCAGTCAAACTTGGTTTTGAAGAAATATTGACAATAGCAATTGATTAACAAATCAATAAACTTGAATAATTATTGATATAAATAAGCCTGGCAGCTCTGTTTTGTTAACCACACTAAGAAAATAAATATAAATTTTGAATTAATTCCAGCTCCAAAATCCATTTATCTGGCAGATTGCCGTGTTGAAATGCCAAATTTTGGTAAATTTCTTCAATCAAACAGGGTTTTGAAGATGCATTGACACTAGCATGTGATTAACAAATCAATAAACTTGAATAATTATTGATATAAATAAGCCTGGCAGCTCTATTTTGTTAACCACACTAAGAAAATAAATATAAATTTTGAATTAATTCCAGCTCCAAAATCCATTTATCTGGCAGATTGCCGTGTTGAAATGCCAAATTTTGGTAAATTTCTTCAATCAAACAGGGTTTTGAAGATACATTGACACTAGCAATTGATTAACAAATCAATAAACTTGATTAATTATTGATATAAATAAGTCTGGCAGCTCTGTTTTGTTAACTACACTAAGAAAATAAATATAAATTTTGAATTAATTCCAGCTCCAAAATCCATTTATCTTGCAGATTGCCGTGTTGAAATGCCAAATTTTGGTAAATTTCTTCAGTCAAACAGGGTTTTGAAGAAACATTGACACTAGCAATTAATTAACAAATCAATAAACTTGAATAATTATTGATATAAATAAGCTTGGAAGCTCTGTTTTGTTAACCACACTAAGAAAATAAATATAAATTTAGAACTAATTCTTAAGAATTATGAATATTTCCAGCTCCAAAATCCTTTATCTGGCAGATTGCCGTGTTGAAATTCCAAATTTTGGTAAATTTCTTCAGTCAAACAGGGTTTTGAAGATACATTGACACTAGCAATTGATTAACAAATCAATAAACTTGAATAATTATTGATATAAATAAGCCTGGCAGCTCTGTTTTGTTAATCACACTAAGAAAATAAATATAAATTTTGAATTAATTCCAGCTCCAAAATCCATTTATCTGTCAGATTGCCTTGTTGAAATGCCAAATTTTGGTAAATTTCTTCAGTCAAACAGGGTTTTGAAGAAACATTGACATTAGCAATTAATTAACAAATCAATAAACTTGAATAATTATTGATATAAATAAGCCTGGCAGCTCTGTTTTGTTAACCACACTAAGAAAATAAATATAAATTTAGAATTAATTCTTAAGAATTATGAATATTTCAAGCTCCAAAATCCATTTATCTGGCAGATTGCCGTGTTGAAATGCCAAATTTTGGTAAATTTCTTCAGTCAAACTTGGTTTTGAAGAAATATTGACAATAGCAATTGATTAACAAATCAATAAACTTGAATAATTATTGATATAAATAAGCCTGGCAGCTCTGTTTTGTTAACCACACTAAGAAAATAAATATAAATTTTGAATTAATTCCAGCTCCAAAATCCATTTATCTGGCAGATTGCCGTGTTGAAATGCCAAATTTTGGTAAATTTCTTCAATCAAACAGGGTTTTGAAGATGCATTGACACTAGCATGTGATTAACAAATCAATAAACTTGAATAATTATTGATATAAATAAGCCTGGCAGCTCTATTTTGTTAACCACACTAAGAAAATAAATATAAATTTTGAATTAATTCCAGCTCCAAAATCCATTTATCTGGCAGATTGCCGTGTTGAAATGCCAAATTTTGGTAAATTTCTTCAATCAAACAGGGTTTTGAAGATACATTGACACTAGCAATTGATTAACAAATCAATAAACTTGATTAATTATTGATATAAATAAGTCTGGCAGCTCTGTTTTGTTAACTACACTAAGAAAATAAATATAAATTTTGAATTAATTCCAGCTCCAAAATCCATTTATCTTGCAGATTGCCGTGTTGAAATGCCAAATTTTGGTAAATTTCTTCAGTCAAACAGGGTTTTGAAGAAACATTGACACTAGCAATTAATTAACAAATCAATAAACTTGAATAATTATTGATATAAATAAGCTTGGAAGCTCTGTTTTGTTAACCACACTAAGAAAATAAATATAAATTTAGAATTAATTCTTAAGAATTTTGAATTAATTCCAGCTCCAAAATCCATTTATCTGGCAGATTGCCGTGTTGAAATGCCAAATTTTGGGTAAATTTCTTCAGTCAAACAGGGTTTTGAAGATACATTGACACTAGCAATTGATTAACAAATCAATAAACTTGAATAATTATTGATATAAATAAGCCTGGCAGCTCTGTTTTGTTAACCACACTAAGAAAATAAATATAAATTTTGTATTAATTCCAGCTCCAAAATCCATTTATCTGGCAGATTGCCGTGTTGAAATGCCAAATTTTGGTAAATTTCTTCAGTCAAACTTGGTTTTGAAGAAATATTGACAATAGCAATTGATTAACAAATCAATAAACTTGAATAATTATTGATATAAATAAGCTTGGCAGCTCTGTTTTGTTAACCACACTAAGAAAATAAATATAAATTTTGAATTAATTCCAGCTCCAAGATCCATTTATCTGTCAGATTGCCGTGTTGAAATGCCAAATTTTAGTAAATTTCTTCAGTCAAACAGGGTTTTGAAGAAACATTGACACTAGCAATTGATTAACAAATCAATAAACTTGAATAATTATTGATATAAATAAGCCTGGCAGCTCTGTTTTGTTAACCACACTAAGAAAATAAATATAAATTTAGAATTAATTCTTAAGAATTATGAATATTTCCAGCTCCAAAATCCATTTATCTGGCAGATTGCCGTGTTGAAATGCCAAATTTTGGTAAATTTCTTGGTTTTGAAGAAATATTGACAATAGCAATTGATTAACAAATCAATAAACTTGAATAATTATTGATATAAATAAGCCTGGCAGCTCTGTTTTGTTAACCACACTAAGAAAATAAATATAAATTTTGAAATAATTCCAGCTCCAAAATCCATTTATCTGGCAGATTGCCGTGTTGAAATGCCAAATTTTGGTAAATTTCTTCAATCAAACAGGGTTTTGAAGAAACATTGACACTAGCAATTAATTAACAAATCAATAAACTTGAATAATTATTGGTATAAATAAGCCTGGCAGCTCTGTTTTGTTAACCACACTAAGAAAATAAATATAAATTTTGAATTAATTGCAGCTCCAAAATCCATTTATCTGGCAGATTGCCGTGTTGAAATGCCAAATTTTGGTAAATTTCTTCAATCAAACAGGGTTTTGAAGATACATTGACACTAGCAATTGATTAACAAATCAATAAACTTGATTAATTATTGATATAAATAAGTCTGGCAGCTCTGTTTTGTTAACTACACTAAGAAAATAAATATAAATTTTGAATTAATTCCAGCTCCAAAATCCATTTATCTTGCAGATTGCCGTGTTGAAATGCCAAATTTTGGTAAATTTCTTCAGTCAAACAGGGTTTTGAAGATACATTGACACTAGCAATTGATTAACAAATCAATAAACTTGAATAATTATTGATATAAATAAGCCTGGCAGCTCTGTTTTGTTTATCACACTAAGAAAATAAATATAAATTTAGAACTAATTCTTAAGAATTATGAATATTTCCAGCTCCAAAATCCATTTATCTGGCAGATTGCCGTGTTGAAATGCCAAATTTTGGTAAATTTCTTCAATCAAACTTGGTTTTGAAGAAATATTGACAATAGCAATTGATTAACAAATCAATAAACTTGAATAATTATTGATATAAATAAGCTTGGCAGCTCTGTTTTGTTAACCACACTAAGAAAATAAATATAAATTTTGAATTAATTCCAGCTCCAAAATCCATTTATCTGTCAGATTGCCGTGTTGAAATGCCAAATTTTAGTAAATTTCTTCAGTCAAACAGGGTTTTGAAGAAACATTGACACTAGCAATTGATTAACAAATCAATAAACTTGAATAATTATTGATATAAATAAGCCTGGCAGCTCTGTTTTGTTAACCACACTAACAAAATAAATATAAATTTTGAATTTATACCAGCTCCAAAATCCATTTATCTGTCAGATTGCCGTGTTGAAATGCCAAATTTAGGTAAATTTCTTCAGTCAAACGGGGTTTTGAAGAAACATTGACACTAGCAATTAATTAACAAATCAATAAACTTGAATAATTATTGATATAAATAAGCTTGGAAGCTCTGTTTTGTTAACCACACTAAGAAAATAAATATAAATTTAGAACTAATTCTTAAGAATTATGAATATTTCCAGCTCCAAAATCCATTTATCTGGCAGATTGCCGTGTTGAAATGCCAAATTTTGGTAAATTTCTTCAATCAAACTTGGTTTTGAAGAAATATTGACAATAGCAATTGATTAACAAATCAATAAACTTGAATAATTATTGATATAAATAAGCTTGGCAGCTCTGTTTTGTTAACCACACTAAGAAAATAAATATAAATTTTGAATTAATTCCAGCTCCAAAATCCATTTATCTGTCAGATTGCCGTGTTGAAATGCCAAATTTTAGTAAATTTCTTCAGTCAAACAGGGTTTTGAAGAAACATTGACACTAGCAATTGATTAACAAATCAATAAACTTGAATAATTATTGATATAAATAAGCCTGGCAGCTCTGTTTTGTTAACCACACTAACAAAATAAATATAAATTTTGAATTTATACCAGCTCCAAAATCCATTTATCTGTCAGATTGCCGTGTTGAAATGCCAAATTTAGGTAAATTTCTTCAGTCAAACGGGGTTTTGAAGATACATTGACAATAGCAATTGATTAACAAATCAATAAACTTGAATAATTATTGATATAAATAAGCCTGGCAGCTCTGTTTTGTTAACCACACTAAGAAAATAAATATAAATTTAGAATTAATTCTTAAGAATTATGAATATTTCCAGCTCCAAAATCCATTTATCTGGCAGATTGCCGTGTTGAAATGCCAAATTTTGGTAAATTTCTTGGTTTTGAAGAAATATTGACAATAGCAATTGATTAACAAATCAATAAACTTGAATAATTATTGATATAAATAAGCCTCGCAGCTCTGTTTTGTTAATCACACTAAGAAAATAAATGAAAATTTTGAATTAATTCCAGCTCCAAAATTCATTTATCTGGCAGATTGCCGTGTTGAAATGCCAAATTTTGGAAAATTTCTTCAGTCAAACAGAATTTTGAAGATACATTGACACTAGCAATTGATTAACAAATCAATAAACTTGAATAATTATTGATATAAATAAGCTTGGCAGCTCTGTTTTGTTAACCACACTAAGAAAATAAATATATATTTTGAATTAATTCCAGCTCCAAAATCCATTTATCTGTCAAATTGCCGTGTTGAAATGCCTAATTTTGGTAAATTTCTTCAGTCAAACAGGGTTTTGAAGAAATATTGACAATAGCAATTGATTAACAAATCAATAAACTTGAATAATTATTGATATAAATAAGCCTGGCAGCTCTGTTTTGTTAACCACACTAAGAAAATAAATATAAATTTTGAATTAATTCCAGCTCCAAAATCCATTTATCTGTCAGATTGCCGTGTTGAAATGTCAAATTTTGGTAAATTTCTTCAGTCAAACAGGATTTTGAAGAAACATTGACACTAGCAATTGATTAACAAATCAATAAACTTGAATAATTATTGATATAAATAAGCTTGGCAGCTCTGTTTTGTTAACCACACCATTTTTGCAGCTTATTGGATCCTATCTAATTCGATATTTGTATATTCCAGATTTATTAAAACAAACTCATCAACGTCTTCATATACATAATACCGAGCAGACGGATCTCCTTAGATGTAAAAGAGAGGAAGCATAACAAGCAGTGCCATTATAAATCGTCTCTTCGATATAATCTACTCGGAAAGTACGCGACTTTTTTATCTACACAGCGTGCGTAGTGTCTTTATTATTTTGGTGATTTAAATATATCGTCAACGCCAGAGTACGAGAGATAACGATAGCCGAACTGTAAAAACTGTAAATCCAAAAAAACTTATCTCTAATTCCTATCGCTCATCGACAGCAAAGTTATAAAAGGAACAACAGCACAATCAAGACCTTCAGAGCACCAGCTTATTGGATCCTATCTAATTCGATATTTGTATATTCCAGATTTATTAAAACAAACTCATCAACGTCTTCATATACATAATACCGAGCAGACGGATCTCCTTAGATGTAAAAGAGAGGAAGCATAACAAGCAGTGCCATTATAAATCGTCTCTCCGATATAATCTACTCGGAAAGTACGCGACTTTTTTATCTACACGGCGTGCGTAGTGTCTTTATTATTTTGGTGATTTAAATATATCGTCAACGCCAGAGTACGAGAGATAACGATAGCCGAACTGTAAAAACTGTAAATCCAAAAAAACTTATCTCTAATTCCTATCGCTCATCGACAGCAAAGTTATAAAAGGAACAACAGCACAATCAAGACCTTCAGAGCACCAGCTTATTGGATCATATCTAATTCGATATTTGTATATTCCAGGTAATAAGCTTTTTTCTTTTCTATTTTTTTTTGTAAAAATAGCTGGTGCTCTCAACACAGTGTTCAATATATTCCTTAAATATGGGAACCGAACCTACCTTAGCTATAATTCTAAAAGAACTAAAACAATTTAGATCGGACAATAATATAGAATTAGATAAAATAAATACGTCAAACAATCAAATTGTCGCTAAAATTGATAAAATGTGTAAAAAAATAAATGAACATGAGGCTCGGCTGACGAAAATAGAAGATAAAATAACCGATATAGATGGTATAACTATGGAAATTGATAACCTTAAAGATGATGTGAATAGTCGTTTAGATGATAAAAATAAGGAGATATTAGCTTTAAAAAATCAGATAGATTCATTAGAAGTTGATAAAAGACGTAATAACATCGTCATAACTGGCCTACCAGAAAAACAAGGTGAAGATAAATCTCTATTAGCCAAAGAAGTTAAAGTAATGCTCAAAGAACTTCTACAAATAGAATGTAATATCTTATCACATCAGGTATTTAGGAGAGGTGAAAAAAAACGTATTATTGTTAAATTAGATAATCCCGTTAATAAAAATGAAATAATGAAGCAGGCATACAAACTTAAGCACTCCGATATTTTTATTGCGCATGACTTCACTATACGGCAAGAAACTACGCGATACAACCTCAGACAATTTATTAAAAAAAATATGGGTAGTGGTGCCAAATTTAACTCGCAGTTTACGGTGATCATGGAGGGCAAAACATATTATTATAATGAAACAGAAAAATGTGTTCAACTCAAAAACTAAAAGAAAAAAATATATATCTAGTTTTTTACTCGGCCCTGTATGAAAATAGTCTAAATAAATATATGCAGTGCTAATTGCAATTTACCTAAATTAGAAGCCCAGTTCGCTGGGGAAAATATTGATGTCTTTGCGATTACGGAAACCTGGTTTCAGAATGACTTTATTACCTATCTACCAAATTATACATTTGTCGGACTTGGTGGTAGAGTTGGTGGGGGCGTAGGTTTCTATGTAAAGGAAGAAATAAGCTTTACGGTAATAAATGAGAACTCTTTTTTTGATATTAACATTGAAAGTTTCAGTATTAAATTAACTACAACTGGCGAGATCGCTACGGTAATTTATAGACCCCATTCAGCTGACTTTAACTGCTTTATAGAAAAATGTGAGGAAATTATACATAACTCTAATAATGTCTCTACTATGCAAATTGTAATGGGTGATTATAATTTTGACTTTCATACAGATAACCCATGTCCTCTAGAAATTATCGATCTATATGCTAGTTATAACTTAAAAAAACCATAACTCAAGCGACTAGACCAAAATCGGGAAAATGTATTGATAATTTATTTACGAATATTGATGGTACAGCTAAGGTAATACATGACTCCGATATATCTGACCACTCTCCGATTTTATTTATTTATGAGGGAGGAAATAATAATATTCCCAGCATAAAAATCAGAGACATATCGGTAAAAAACATGTCTAAATTCTCCAGCGCGATTAATGAAATAAATTGGGAAAATTTATATAAAACCAATGATGTAAATATAGCCTTTAATTTTTTTAGTGATAATCTACTCTTGGCCTATAAAAAAAGCTTTCCCTATAAGAAAATAGAACTATCAAAACAATCTTGGATCACGGAGAATATTAAAATAATTATCAAAAAAAAACGAAAATTATACAAAATTAGTACACGTAATCCGACAACCGAGAATAGAAATGACTATATTAAATGGCGTAACTATTGCAACAACCAAATTCGAAATTATACAAGCTCGTACATTTATAACAAAATTAAAAATTCTAAATCTATTAAAGAAAAATGGAATGTGATTAATAAAGTTACTGGTAAAACTAAAACAGATAAATCAATACCCAGCTCTATTACTCCTGATATAATGAACACTCATTTCACAACAATTATTGACGCCAATAAAGAATTCGATTCTCAAATAGATGTTGACATGAACCCCGCAACAATGGCTTTTTTCGATATTAACGAAACAGAATTAAAAAATGTAGTTGAGGGACTGTCCTCGAATAGCTCACCAGGCTTCGATGAATTTCATACCAGACCTATTAAGTTTATTCTAAATCAAATTTTAACACCCCTGCTTTTTATTATAAATATGACATTTGCAAAAGGAGTATACCCTGACCGATTAAAAATTGCCACTATAACCCCGATATATAAAAAAGGGGACCCTGCAGACCCAAGTAATTACAGGCCAATCTCGGTACTATCTATCTTTTCTAAGATCCTTGATAAATGCTATATGCTAAGAATCACAAATTTCTGTAATAGGTTTAACCTTATTTCGGATAACCAATTTGGGTTTAGAAAAGGGGTGGGTACAGATCAGGCTCTGGCTTCAGTTTATAAAAAAATAGTAGACACAATGGATAAGTCAGAGTATCTCCTGGGTATTTTCTTGGACCTCGAAAAGGCTTTTGATAGCGTTCCCTACGATCGACTCCTTAAAAAACTATACCGACTGGGCATCAGAGGCCGGGCGTTCGATTGGATAAAAAATTATTTAACTAATAGAATTTGCGTAACAAAAGTAAACAAAAATTTATCGAGCCCCAGGAAAATATCTATAGGCATTCCACAGGGATCTATTTTATCACCCCTACTATTCAACTTATACATAAATGATATCACCAAAACAATACCTGCCGAACTCCTAAAACTTTATGCAGATGACACAATTTTAATGCTTGCAGGGAGGAATTTAGATCTTCTCACAAAGAAAGAGAATGAGCTTCTAAGGGTTATAAATAACTGGATAGAAAATAATGGTTTAAAATTAAATAAACTTAAAACGGAGTACATGATTTTTGCGAATAGGAATAAGAAAATAATTGACTCGGTCTGTAAAATAATTATAAATGGAGTTGAAATAAAAAGAGTACATAAATTTAAATATTTAGGGGTATGGTTGGACGATACACTAACATGGAATAGTCATATAAATTACTTATGTAAAAAACTGGCTGGCGCAACTTATATTATTAGAAAATGTAAAGAGTTTTTTCCAAGGAGTGCTCTGTTTAACCTTTACTATAGTTTTTTCTATTCTCATCTAAGCTACGGCATTGTGATCTGGGGTAATACCTCAAATAATAATTTAAATAGAGTTAAAACTTTACAAAAACGAGCCCTAAGAGGAATCTATAATCTAAACTGGCTTGCTCCATCAAAACCCTTATATACAAAAAGTAGACTTTTAAATATTGAACAACTATATAAAATGTCATGTCTGAAATTTATCTACAAAAATAAGTCTTATGTGTACCCCCTTATTTGAATTCAATATAGAAAAACGCCTAACCAGACAAAAAAAACTATTAAAACCTCCGATGTGTCGCACAATGAAAAAACTTAGTTCTGTATTCTACCAAGGAGTTATTTTATTTAATATGTACTATACAAACATACAAGGTCTTAGAACTATAAGTGCAGTCACAAGTTCTTTTAAAAACATAATACTAAATAGCTTTTAAATGTAGTCTTTAAATAAATTTTATTTCTTCAGTCAAACAGGGTTTTGAAGAAACATTGACAATAGCAATTGATTAACAAATCAATAAACTTGAATAATTATTGATATAAATAAGCTTGGCAGCTCTGTTTTGTTAACCACACTAAGAAAATAAATATAAATTTTGAATTAATTCCAGCTCCAAAATCCATTTATCTGTCAGATTGCCGTGTTGAAATGCCAAATTTTGGTAAATATCTTCAGTCAAACAATGTTTTGAAGAAACATTGACACTAGCAATTGATTAACAAATCAATAAAATTGAATAATTAGCGATATAAATAAGCCTGGCAGCTCTGTTTTGTTAACCACACTAAGAAAATAAATATTAATTTTAAATGGATTTTGGAGCTGGAATTAATTCATCTGTCAGATTGCCGTGTTGAAATGCCAAATTTTGGTAAATTTCTTCAGTCAAACAGGGTTTTGAAGAAACATTGACACTAGCAATTGATTAACAAATCAATAAACTTGAATAATTATTGATATAAATAAGCCTGGCAGCTCTGTTTTGTTAACCACACTAAGAAAATAAATATAAATTTTGAATTAATTCCAGCTCCAAAATCCATTTATCTGTCAGATTGCCGTGTTGAAATGCCAAATTTTGGTAAATTTCTTAAGAATTATGAATATTTCCAGCTCCAAAATCCATTTATCTGGCAGATTGCCGTGTTGAAATGCCAAATTTTGGTAAATTTCTTCAGTCAAACAGGGTTTTGAAGAAACATTGACACTAGCAATTGATTAACAAATCAATAAACTTGAATAATTATTGATATAAATAAGCCTGGCAGCTCTGTTTTGTTAACCACACTAAGAAAATAAATATAAATTTAGAATTAATTCCAGCTCCAAAAACCATTTATCTGTCAGATTGCCGTGTTGAAATGCCAAATTTTGGTAAATTTCTTAAGAATTATGAATATTTCCAGCTCCAAAATCCATTTATCTGGCAGATTGCCGTGTTGAAATGCCAAATTTTGGTAAATTTCTTCAGTCAAACAGGGTTTTGAAGAAACATTGACACTAGCAATTGATTAACAAATCAATAAACTTGAATAATTAGCGATATAAATAAGCCTGGCAGCTCTGTTTTGTTAACCACACTAAGAAAATAAATATTAATTTTGAATTAATTCCAGCTCCAAAATCCATTTATCTGTCAGATTGCCGTGTTGAAATGCCAAATTTTGGTAAATTTCTTCAGTCAAACAGGGTTTTGAAGAAACATTGACCCTAGCAATTGATTAACAAATCAATAAACTTGAATAATTATTGATATAAATAAGCCTGGCAGCTCTGTTTTGTTAACCACACTAAGAAAATAAATATAAATTTTGAATTAATTCCAACTCCAAAATCCATTTATCTGTCAGATTGCCGTGTTGAAATGCCAAATTTTGGTAAATTTCTTCAGTCAAACAGGGTTTTGAAGAAACATTGACACTAGCAATTGATTAACAAATCAATAAACTTGAATAATTATTGATATAAATAAGCCTGGCAGCTCTGTTTTGTTAACCACACTAAGAAAATAAATATAAATTTAGAATTAATTCTTAAGAATTATGAATATTTCCAGCTCCAAAATCCATTTATCTGGCAGATTGCCGTGTTGAAATGCCAAATTTTGGTAAATATCTTCAGTCAAACAGGGTTTTGAAGAAACATTGACACTAGCAATTGATTAACAAATCAATAAACTTGAATAATTATTGATATAAATAAGCCTGGCAGCTCTGTTTTGTTAACCACACTAAGAAAATAAATATAAATTTTGAATTAATTCCAGCTCCAAAATCCATTTATCTGTCAGATTGCCGTGTTGAAATGCCAAATTTTGGTAAATTTCTTCAGTCAAACAGGGTTTTGAAGAAACATTGACACTAGCAATTGATTAACAAATCAATAAACTTAAATAATAGAGAGAAGGGTGTCCCGCTGGTGATTGAGAATTTCATTCTCAATCACCAGAAGGACACAAAGAGCTTGGCTCCCGCCGTTCACCCGCGCCTCTCCCGTTCCTCCCCCACCCGCGCCTCTCCCCCATCTCAATCACCAGAATTTCTAATCACCAGAATTTCTAATCACCAGAATTTCTAATCACCAGAATTTCTAATCACCAGATTCTCCCGTTCACGGGTTGCTTTCCCCCCAACCCCCATTCACTGGATACTTTATCTCTCGTTCACCAGCTCCTTTCCCCCATTGCTTTCACCCCTTCTAATCACCAGTTGCTTTCCCCCATCCCCATTCTCCAAAATTAGTTTTCCTCGCGCAGATATCTGGAGATTAGATTTTTTACCCGTTTGCTTATCGCTTCAGAACCCCTTAATTTTCTAATCTCTAGGTAATAAAAACAAGTTATTTACATTTAATTTTTTATTTTAGAACTTTGTTTTACATGTTAGTAGGTACTATCAGATATTCCATTAGATGGTTATCTTGTACATTACACAATTAAAACAAATTAAAGTAGTTAAGTTTACAGGCATTTAAATGAGGTGAAACGATCTCCTGCAACTTAATTTAATTAAAAGTTCTAACTCACGTATTTGTAGTGTTTAGCAACAGTATCGTCTGACATCCGAGGGACAGTCACAAACGTCTTCTTCTGGTACAGGTGAGAAGCTTTTGTCAGAGACCGTAGTTGCTTTTGGCGTCGGGGGAATGTCCCATTCTAGCGAAAGGTACTTTTTTTCCGATGGTGAATTATCCCTAGCCGGACAGTTTGGAAAGAATCTAGCATGTTCCCATTCTGGTACGTCTCCTGATTCCCATCCTTCTAATACGCCGTGGCACTTGTAACATCGTACTTCATCGCCCCGCTGAATATAGTAGAATCCAGCCTTCGCTAGTTGTTCCTTAGTAACGTGCGGATTTCTCCAGTGACGAAAAGTTTCAAGTCGATACGCTTCGATGTCCATACTGTAAACTGATAGTTTCTATAAGCTATTGTCAACATTCTTAAGCCTAATTGGTTAAGCCTAAATTTCAATAAATGTTTTTCTATTTATTTTGGTTAGACTCTATTACTATTTGACTAGAATCTAAGTCTATTTACTTCAATTTAAACAAGGCCTAATTTCCCTCTACAGTAAAATAATAAAGTCACTTACTTTTACGGAAATCCTGAAGCCTTTGCCAGTAAATAGAGTCGAGAAGGCGGGGAACGGAGCGCGAAAATCTACGTGTCTCTTCTCGATGAGGTCCAGGAACTAAAAGAACGTTGAGTCGTATATCTAGAGATCAAATAACACTCGAAACTTCAAGTAAATCCTGATTTCTCATTGGCTGAAACCAATTGACGTCACGGGAGAATGTAAAATGTAACCAAAAATAGAGGTTACTGCTCATCGGTTAGCGAAAAAAATTCGTCACGTGTTAAATTAGGCAAATTAGAATAGCTGAAAATACATTGCGCTTACTTCGCACTAATTTACTTCTGATACAACTTTGATAAAAATTAATCCTGTTTCGGGGGGAACCCCCAGGAGGAAATCTTAGAGACTATTAACTCGGTAGAATACACTATTTTAGCAATTGCAATTGCATATAATCCTTGTTATTGTAATGTTTGATATATACTGAAATGATTATTGTTGGATAGGAAAATAAAAGAATCGTGATAAATGTTAATTTTTTTATTATAAAATAATTGGGACGATGAGTAGTATCCTACTGGAATGTATTTCGCCCTCATCGTCCCAATATAATTGATGTTCCCAGACTTGAAGAAGCTTCCTGGGCTCTCCAACCTCAAAGCTAACAGAACAATACATAAAATTTTAACTTTAGTACAGTATAAATAATTCGTGAAATTTAATTTATTACCTTATTCTAATCTCAAATTTAATAGAATCATCGCTCGCACTTTGTATTAATATCCCCTTAATTTCTTCAATTCTACATGAAGAAAATTAAAATCTAAAATTTTTGTTCTAAAAGTTATTTAAATCTTAAAATAATATTTACCTCATTTTTGATTTCGATTTAGTTTTTGCTCCAAGCAAAGAAAAAGGTTGGAATAATTTGTTCTAATTGATTTACTCCCTTTTTATACCATTTTCCATCCCCACCAATTCCTAGCCCCTATATCCTATCTCCTTCTTTTCCGTGATGAAATCTAAGTTAGTGATTGAGTGTGGAATCTATTCAGTGTGTAAATAAGTGGGTAAAGTCTGTAAATTTTTCCATTGGTTAAATAGTGTTCGTAGATAATTAATTTCGTGAGACTGGGAATTTCCACCATCTTCCTCTTAGCGTACGTCACGAGAAGATGGTTTAGGTTCGTGCAAAGTCTAACAAATTTACAGATAAGAGTCCGCATTGTAGTACGTTCTTGCATCGGACTGGTTGACTTAACGAAATTCTGGAAAAAAAGGGTAAGCGATTTTCAATAAAGAGTCTTTTTTTTGTTACGTTTTTTAAAGTATTTATTAAGAGTGAAAAAAGTTACATAGGAAAAATTGTTTACAATTGTTTTTTTCGCGTACATGAGTTTATATTATTAAATAAAATGGTAGAGTCAAATTTCAATCTTTTTTATCATTACAAGACCCAAAGCTAACTAAATCCCTGTTAAATTATCTAAGGCAATGTTTTTTTTCACCAATCTTATTTTGCGTGTACTAAAGATATTTTGTTAATGACAGGGTAGAAAACATATTTCAATGGTTCAAGACGGTAACAGATTTCAATGACTTTTAGAAAGTACTTTAAATAGAACGTACAGGAATAATGCAATAATATATTTCTACCAATGTTTTGTTTTGTTTTCATGCTAGATTGCGTAAACCACCCACGTTGTCCTAACTACTTTACCAATACTTTCTGATTCTATTTTAATTTTTTTGTTTTTGGATGGTTTATTTTATTCGAAAGTAAATGGTTTGGCGCTCATAGAAGCGCGCGCATGTTTTCGAGAGAGGTCGGGTCATATCTCTAAAAGATACCAGATAGCGTGGGAATATATTGTTTTATCCTCTGGAACCGGATTTTTTCCAGTCAGTCACCATACCTCTCTCTCTAGCTAATGGATTCGCTAAATTCGATGTGATGATTTTTCTAGCATGATTTGCGAAAGATAAAAATATCTTGCTGTCGTTTTTTTCCCAATTTTTGGAAAACTTTTGGTAGTACGTTTTTGTACTCTGTCCTTTAGTTCTATGCAAAATATACATTACGCAATATTCGCCGCAAACGTTACTAGTTAGTCCTTGCAATCGTCTTTTGCTAAATGTCCACGTCTTACACATTGAATTTAAATATTTTCTGATTGTGGGTAAAAATGGGGGAAGCCCCATTGAATCAAAATAGAATCCCCGTTTTCGGCCATCGACGTAGACGCAAATCCAATGAGAACCTGTTTCTCCCCTTTTATCAAAATTAATGATAAGCGATTGCGGATATTTCACCATGGGTTTTAAATTATCTGAAGAAAACACGCCTAAAAAGTTCGGTGTTTTATACAGTGCCTGAGATAAGTCCACGTTTGTCGTAGTCATTTTAATAGTCTCGAATAATGTTCCTATTTTTATCTATCTGTAAACAAGATTGAAATTCAGCGTACACGATAACGACCGTAGAATCTTTTAAAGGGGTACCAAATCCTAAATCTAAACGTAGTTGCCCTCTCTTTACGGGGTTCCAAAACGTGACGTCACTGGCCGAATTGTCGGGGGTTAAATCAAAAGCATATAGGGCAAAGCCTAGAGGAAAGTGAGCCAACGCGATGTGATTTCCCTCGTCTTGATAGAGTATCCCAGATCCCGAGAATAGCGAATGATAGGCTAGCGTAAATTGTTTACTATTAAAATTAGGGGTCAACGCTTTCGAAGGGATTTGTTCGTTATCAACGTATAGAGCCAGATAATTTAGGTCGAAATTTTCAAAATTATAAGGATTAGACTTAACGGAGCCCTTATACGCTTTGTTGGTGGCTAAACCAATAATGACTCTGTTGGGCATCGGACCTAAGAATATATTGTCAAAACTATCGTTCTGAATAGAACTAGCTAATGTTTTAACTTTAATTTCAGTACGAGTAAAGGGATATTTGGCATTGCTACGTAATAATCCTTGCTGATGGGCTAATAAAATTTTAGGCATAATTTTAACTTTACGTACAATTAGAGCAGCGTCTATAAATTCGACTTTATACGCGTCGACAGTGTCGCTAAAAAGGGTAAAATTATCGCTATTTCTAGTGAGTGAAACCTTAAGTTGTACGCCATTAATTAAATATTTGTTGAAATTAAAAATGTCACAAAAAATGTTCCCGTAAAGTTCAATTTCTTTTGATTCAGCAGCTAGAACCTGACGTTTTATGAATCCTGCGTTTGTTATCAGATCCATACTTCCAGCCGTGTCATCGTACCATCCAGATGTCGCAAGGTGAGTGTTTTTTGCATCGTACCCAAAGTTGAGCAAGGTTTCGATATAGGCCCTATAGGGGTAATTTGAGGCCGATGGTGAAACCGTCGTATCATTGAGTTTCACTTCGCATTGTTTGAATAGCGAATGCAGATAATTGTTCACGAGCGAAACGTTAGACCCGGCATCCAAGTTGTCACCGTTGGTTTTGACGATTTTTACTTTACAATATATCATTGTCATTGCCAAATCTGTGTAAGAGTCTCCCGTACCCGGTACCACGAATTCGATGATAGAACTGCTGTCGATAGATGAAATTGGCTTACATCATACCGTTTGACCCTTTTCAACGCTGAGTTGAGTTGGTAGTTCGTTGAAAATATTTAATTCGCTTTTAAGTACTTCCATTTTTTTAGAGAGCAAAAATATCGCGAACCGTACGCGTGAACTTGCGGCGTTTAACTGAACTCTTTTTCTTCTTCTTCAATGCTTTCTTAGTAGTTTTTCTTCTCTTGCGACGACCCGAACCCGAACCTTCTTGCGCTGCCATTTCGTCCACAGTTTCTGTCATTCGTTTATTGGCCGACGTTTTTAAGTCCTGACCTTGCAAGACGTCTCCGAGTACTTTCTTTCCTGTAGAAATGGCCCTTTTTCCCACGTATTTGGCAGACTGTTTTAGGAATGGGAATACAAACCTAGCTAGCCCAGAAAAAAAGCTACCAATTCCGTGTCCTTTTTGTCCCGCAAACCCAGAGAAATAAGGTAAATCTACTCCGCCCCCCGCCTGATTTAAATAATATTGCATGTAGGGACAATTTCTATCGACGTACTGATAAGCCATTCTTTTTTTTTACTGAGCTCGTCGTAAATGTACTTTACACGTGACTGAACCAAACTGAAATGGCACGAATTCACCTAAACTAGTTCTTATATTAATGTCGATACAGTCAAAATAATTTCTACTCGGTTTAAGGTAATGCGGAGAATCGAAAGTTTTTGAAACGGTTGATCCATTGGGGGCGTTTTGGTCTACAACAATTGTTCGCAAAAGGGGGGCTAATGTATCCCCAACCATTTCATTTCCTACCAAATCGGAATACACGAACATAAGATCGGGGATGAATAAGTTTAATTGCATAGGGGAATCTGATCTGAATGCTACCTTTGGTGAAATATCAGTAACATTATCTCTAAATCCTAAAATTTTCCTCAACTTTGGCGTTAACTCGAGTTGATAATAATGTTTACTATAGGAAGTGTATTGTACGTGTCCACTTTCTAAACTATATTCAAATTTTCCTAATGAATCATTATCGAACTCTGAATTAGCGCTTTCCTTTAAATCAAGGTTCAAACTTTTAATACTTTCATTAAGTACGGCCAAAAGTTCATGAGGATTTTTGTAGTAGCCCTGAGGTATCTCGCGGAAGTCGTAGGTATATTTGTAATCTACTATGTGGGCTGGAGGTTTCGATAGTAATTCCTTAATTTCTATTCCACATCCCATTGGCTCGCTTACGTTATAAAAAGATAAAGGATAAATAATTTCTACCAGAGCAATTTCCCAATCTCCGCGTAAACTAATGGGTTTGGCCAACGTTGTAGAATACGAGGCTAGAGTATTTTCTGAATTATTCTTATTCTTATCTCTAGTATTACTAGGAAGAGTTATGTAAATCCCAGACGTCATCTTGATTAACCCAACTATTAAACGATGGAGGATATCCTAGCCAACTAACGTACAATTGTTTTACTCCGTTTTTAGTTCTCTGACGTAAAATCTTGTTTAACTTGAACGAACGAGGCGCACTGACCTTTTGAAGCTCTCTCGAATAGAACGTCCCTTTTATATCGATTTCTGATAGGTCTTTTATTTTATAAACGGGAGGATGTCTTTTAACTATAGCTACGACTTTAAATATTTCTTCGGTATAATTAGCTTCGAAACCCTTTTGAAATATCATTTTAGTTGTATTTATTCTAACCAAATCCCCTACTTGGAATTGCGGTTTCATTTTCAGTTTCTCGGCATAATATTTAGAGTAGATATTATTGTACACACGTAATACGTTATTTTCCGAAACGTCATTAGGGGCCATTTTAATTGAGCTATGATAAGAGGAATTGTACGCTTCGACCAAGTCCTGTAAGACTTCCAAATATCTATTTGTGGAGTGATGGGTAAAATATCTATACATTTTTGTTTTTAACGTTCTATTAAACCTTTCTACGATAGAGGCTCCGAGAACCCGACAACGACGTTCTCCCGTTAAGCGCGAGTATCCGGTTCCTCAAAGTGGGCGTGCGCGCAGGACAGATAAGCCCCGCCCCACTCGTAGCCTTGACCGAGATCACTCCTCCACGTCTGACTCTTCTCTTCACTCTTATAAACAAACAAGGAGTCGCGCGCAAAAGTCTAAAGTATGGGCGAAGCTATTTTAGAAAAAATATATTTTAACCCGAAGCATCCGGCTTCTTTCGGAGGCGCTGAAAGGTTATTCCAGTCCGTAAAGTCTCACGGCTTAAGTAGGGAAACTGTAGAAAAATGGTTAAGAGGAATCGACGCTTTTACGATGCATAGGCCGAAATATAAAAAGTTTCAACGAAATAAAATAGTAATTAGTAATATAAGGGAACAATACCAGGCTGATATTAACGATATGCGCTCGTTAGAGGCAGATAATGACGGATACAAATACATTTTAACAATTATAGACTGTTTTAGTAGAAAAGCGTGGGGGTTACCTCTTAAAACTAAATCGGGGAAAGAGGTTTTGAAAAATATAAAAATTGTTTTTAAAGACGGAATTCCAGATAAATTTCAATCGGACAAGGGTACGGAATTTAGGAATAAAGAAGTACAAGGATATTTCAAAAAGAATAAAGTTAAATTTTTTAGTACCGAAAATGACGAAATAAAAGCCTCTATCGTAGAAAGGTTTAATAGAACGTTAAAAACAAAAATGTATAGATATTTTACCCATCACTCCACAAATAGATATTTGGAAGTCTTACAGGACTTGGTCGAAGCGTACAATTCCTCTTATCATAGCTCAATTAAAATGGCCCCTAATGACGTTTCGGAAAATAACGTATTACGTGTGTACAATAATATCTACTCTAAATATTATGCCGAGAAACTGAAAATGAAACCGCAATTCCAAGTAGGGGATTTGGTTAGAATAAATACAACTAAAATGATATTTCAAAAGGGTTTCGAAGCTAATTATACCGAAGAAATATTTAAAGTCGTAGCTATAGTTAAAAGACATCCTCCCGTTTATAAAATAAAAGACCTATCAGAAATCGATATAAAAGGGACGTTCTATTCGAGAGAGCTTCAAAAGGTCAGTGCGCCTCGTTCGTTCAAGTTAAACAAGATTTTACGTCAGAGAACTAAAAACGGAGTAAAACAATTGTACGTTAGTTGGCTAGGATATCCTCCATCGTTTAATAGTTGGGTTAATCAAGATGACGTCTGGGATTTACATAACTCTTCCTAGTAATACTAGAGATAAGAATAAGAATAATTCAGAAAATACTCTAGCCTCGTATTCTACAACGTTGGCCAAACCCATTAGTTTACGCGGAGATTGGGAAATTGCTCTGGTAGAAATTATTTATCCTTTATCTTTTTATAACGTAAGCGAGCCAATGGGATGTGGAATAGAAATTAAGGAATTACTATCGAAACCTCCAGCCCACATAGTAGATTACAAATATACCTACGACTTCCGCGAGATACCTCAGGGCTACTACAAAAATCCTCATGAACTTTTGGCCGTACTTAATGAAAGTATTAAAAGTTTGAACCTTGATTTAAAGGAAAGCGCTAATTCAGAGTTCGATAATGATTCATTAGGAAAATTTGAATATAGTTTAGAAAGTGGACACGTACAATACACTTCCTATAGTAAACATTATTATCAACTCGAGTTAACGCCAAAGTTGAGGAAAATTTTAGGATTTAGAGATAATGTTACTGATATTTCACCAAAGGTAGCATTCAGATCAGATTCCCCTATGCAATTAAACTTATTCATCCCCGATCTTATGTTCGTGTATTCCGATTTGGTAGGAAATGAAATGGTTGGGGATACATTAGCCCCCCTTTTGCGAACAATTGTTGTAGACCAAAACGCCCCCAATGGATCAACCGTTTCAAAAACTTTCGATTCTCCGCATTACCTTAAACCGAGTAGAAATTATTTTGACTGTATCGACATTAATATAAGAACTAGTTTAGGTGAATTCGTGCCATTTCAGTTTGGTTCAGTCACGTGTAAAGTACATTTACGACGAGCTCAGTAAAAAAAAAGAATGGCTTATCAGTACGTCGATAGAAATTGTCCCTACATGCAATATTATTTAAATCAGGCGGGGGGCGGAGTAGATTTACCTTATTTCTCTGGGTTTGCGGGACAAAAAGGACACGGAATTGGTAGCTTTTTTTCTGGGCTAGCTAGGTTTGTATTCCCATTCCTAAAACAGTCTGCCAAATACGTGGGAAAAAGGGCCATTTCTACAGGAAAGAAAGTACTCGGAGACGTCTTGCAAGGTCAGGACTTAAAAACGTCGGCCAATAAACGAATGACAGAAACTGTGGACGAAATGGCAGCGCAAGAAGGTTCGGGTTCGGGTCGTCGCAAGAGAAGAAAAACTACTAAGAAAGCATTGAAGAAGAAGAAAAAGAGTTCAGTTAAACGCCGCAAGTTCACGCGTACGGTTCGCGATATTTTTGCTCTCTAAAAAAATGGAAGTACTTAAAAGCGAATTAAATATTTTCAACGAACTACCAACTCAACTCAGCGTTGAAAAGGGTCAAACGGTATGATGTAAGCCAATTTCATCTATCGACAGCAGTTCTATCATCGAATTCGTGGTACCGGGTACGGGAGACTCTTACACAGATTTGGCAATGACAATGATATATTGTAAAGTAAAAATCGTCAAAACCAACGGTGACAACTTGGATGCCGGGTCTAACGTTTCGCTCGTGAACAATTATCTGCATTCGCTATTCAAACAATGCGAAGTGAAACTCAATGATACGACGGTTTCACCATCGGCCTCAAATTACCCCTATAGGGCCTATATCGAAACCTTGCTCAACTTTGGGTACGATGCAAAAAACACTCACCTTGCGACATCTGGATGGTACGATGACACGGCTGGAAGTATGGATCTGATAACAAACGCAGGATTCATAAAACGTCAGGTTCTAGCTGCTGAATCAAAAGAAATTGAACTTTACGGGAACATTTTTTGTGACATTTTTAATTTCAACAAATATTTAATTAATGGCGTACAACTTAAGGTTTCACTCACTAGAAATAGCGATAATTTTACCCTTTTTAGCGACACTGTCGACGCGTATAAAGTCGAATTTATAGACGCTGCTCTAATTGTACGTAAAGTTAAAATTATGCCTAAAATTTTATTAGCCCATCAGCAAGGATTATTACGTAGCAATGCCAAATATCCCTTTACTCGTACTGAAATTAAAGTTAAAACATTAGCTAGTTCTATTCAGAACGATAGTTTTGACAATATATTCTTAGGTCCGATGCCCAACAGAGTCATTATTGGTTTAGCCACCAACAAAGCGTATAAGGGCTCCGTTAAGTCTAATCCTTATAATTTTGAAAATTTCGACCTAAATTATCTGGCTCTATACGTTGATAACGAACAAATCCCTTCGAAAGCGTTGACCCCTAATTTTAATAGTAAACAATTTACGCTAGCCTATCATTCGCTATTCTCGGGATCTGGGATACTCTATCAAGACGAGGGAAATCACATCGCGTTGGCTCACTTTCCTCTAGGCTTTGCCCTATATGCTTTTGATTTAACCCCCGACAATTCGGCCAGTGACGTCACGTTTTGGAACCCCGTAAAGAGAGGGCAACTACGTTTAGATTTAGGATTTGGTACCCCTTTAAAAGATTCTACGGTCGTTATCGTGTACGCTGAATTTCAATCTTGTTTACAGATAGATAAAAATAGGAACATTATTCGAGACTATTAAAATGACTACGACAAACGTGGACTTATCTCAGGCACTGTATAAAACACCGAACTTTTTAGGCGTGTTTTCTTCAGATAATTTAAAACCCATGGTGAAATATCCGCAATCGCTTATCATTAATTTTGATAAAAGGGGAGAAACAGGTTCTCATTGGATTTGCGTCTACGTCGATGGCCGAAAACGGGGATTCTATTTTGATTCAATGGGGCTTCCCCCATTTTTACCCACAATCAGAAAATATTTAAATTCAATGTGTAAGACGTGGACATTTAGCAAAAGACGATTGCAAGGACTAACTAGTAACGTTTGCGGCGAATATTGCGTAATGTATATTTTGCATAGAACTAAAGGACAGAGTACAAAAACGTACTACCAAAAGTTTTCCAAAAATTGGGAAAAAAACGACAGCAAGATATTTTTATCTTTCGCAAATCATGCTAGAAAAATCATCACATCGAATTTAGCGAATCCATTAGCTAGAGAGAGAGGTATGGTGACTGACTGGAAAAAATCCGGTTCCAGAGGATAAAACAATATATTCCCACGCTATCTGGTATCTTTTAGAGATATGACCCGACCTCTCTCGAAAACATGCGCGCGCTTCTATGAGCGCCAAACCATTTACTTTCGAATAAAATAAACCATCCAAAAACAAAAAAATTAAAATAGAATCAGAAAGTATTGGTAAAGTAGTTAGGACAACGTGGGTGGTTTACGCAATCTAGCATGAAAACAAAACAAAACATTGGTAGAAATATATTATTGCATTATTCCTGTACGTTCTATTTAAAGTACTTTCTAAAAGTCATTGAAATCTGTTACCGTCTTGAACCATTGAAATATGTTTTCTACCCTGTCATTAACAAAATATCTTTAGTACACGCAAAATAAGATTGGTGAAAAAAAACATTGCCTTAGATAATTTAACAGGGATTTAGTTAGCTTTGGGTCTTGTAATGATAAAAAAGATTGAAATTTGACTCTACCATTTTATTTAATAATATAAACTCATGTACGCGAAAAAAACAATTGTAAACAATTTTTCCTATGTAACTTTTTTCACTCTTAATAAATACTTTAAAAAACGTAACAAAAAAAAGACTCTTTATTGAAAATCGCTTACCCTTTTTTTCCAGAATTTCGTTAAGTCAACCAGTCCGATGCAAGAACGTACTACAATGCGGACTCTTATCTGTAAATTTGTTAGACTTTGCACGAACCTAAACCATCTTCTCGTGACGTACGCTAAGAGGAAGATGGTGGAAATTCCCAGTCTCACGAAATTAATTATCTACGAACACTATTTAACCAATGGAAAAATTTACAGACTTTACCCACTTATTTACACACTGAATAGATTCCACACTCAATCACTAACTTAGATTTCATCACGGAAAAGAAGGAGATAGGATATAGGGGCTAGGAATTGGTGGGGATGGAAAATGGTATAAAAAGGGAGTAAATCAATTAGAACAAATTATTCCAACCTTTTTCTTTGCTTGGAGCAAAAACTAAATCGAAATCAAAAATGAGGTAAATATTATTTTAAGATTTAAATAACTTTTAGAACAAAAATTTTAGATTTTAATTTTCTTCATGTAGAATTGAAGAAATTAAGGGGATATTAATACAAAGTGCGAGCGATGATTCTATTAAATTTGAGATTAGAATAAGGTAATAAATTAAATTTCACGAATTATTTATACTGTACTAAAGTTAAAATTTTATGTATTGTTCTGTTAGCTTTGAGGTTGGAGAGCCCAGGAAGCTTCTTCAAGTCTGGGAACATCAATTATATTGGGACGATGAGGGCGAAATACATTCCAGTAGGATACTACTCATCGTCCCAATTATTTTATAATAAAAAAATTAACATTTATCACGATTCTTTTATTTTCCTATCCAACAATAATCATTTCAGTATATATCAAACATTACAATAACAAGGATTATATGCAATTGCAATTGCTAAAATAGTGTATTCTACCGAGTTAATAGTCTCTAAGATTTCCTCCTGGGGGTTCCCCCCGAAACAGGATTAATTTTTATCAAAGTTGTATCAGAAGTAAATTAGTGCGAAGTAAGCGCAATGTATTTTCAGCTATTCTAATTTGCCTAATTTAACACGTGACGAATTTTTTTCGCTAACCGATGAGCAGTAACCTCTATTTTTGGTTACATTTTACATTCTCCCGTGACGTCAATTGGTTTCAGCCAATGAGAAATCAGGATTTACTTGAAGTTTCGAGTGTTATTTGATCTCTAGATATACGACTCAACGTTCTTTTAGTTCCTGGACCTCATCGAGAAGAGACACGTAGATTTTCGCGCTCCGTTCCCCGCCTTCTCGACTCTATTTACTGGCAAAGGCTTCAGGATTTCCGTAAAAGTAAGTGACTTTATTATTTTACTGTAGAGGGAAATTAGGCCTTGTTTAAATTGAAGTAAATAGACTTAGATTCTAGTCAAATAGTAATAGAGTCTAACCAAAATAAATAGAAAAACATTTATTGAAATTTAGGCTTAACCAATTAGGCTTAAGAATGTTGACAATAGCTTATAGAAACTATCAGTTTACAGTATGGACATCGAAGCGTATCGACTTGAAACTTTTCGTCACTGGAGAAATCCGCACGTTACTAAGGAACAACTAGCGAAGGCTGGATTCTACTATATTCAGCGGGGCGATGAAGTACGATGTTACAAGTGCCACGGCGTATTAGAAGGATGGGAATCAGGAGACGTACCAGAATGGGAACATGCTAGATTCTTTCCAAACTGTCCGGCTAGGGATAATTCACCATCGGAAAAAAAGTACCTTTCGCTAGAATGGGACATTCCCCCGACGCCAAAAGCAACTACGGTCTCTGACAAAAGCTTCTCACCTGTACCAGAAGAAGACGTTTGTGACTGTCCCTCGGATGTCAGACGATACTGTTGCTAAACACTACAAATACGTGAGTTAGAACTTTTAATTAAATTAAGTTGCAGGAGATCGTTTCACCTCATTTAAATGCCTGTAAACTTAACTACTTTAATTTGTTTTAATTGTGTAATGTACAAGATAACCATCTAATGGAATATCTGATAGTACCTACTAACATGTAAAACAAAGTTCTAAAATAAAAAATTAAATGTAAATAACTTGTTTTTATTACCTAGAGATTAGAAAATTAAGGGGTTCTGAAGCGATAAGCAAACGGGTAAAAAATCTAATCTCCAGATATCTGCGCGAGGAAAACTAATTTTGGAGAATGGGGATGGGGGAAAGCAACTGGTGATTAGAAGGGGTGAAAGCAATGGGGGAAAGGAGCTGGTGAACGAGAGATAAAGTATCCAGTGAATGGGGGTTGGGGGGAAAGCAACCCGTGAACGGGAGAATCTGGTGATTAGAAATTCTGGTGATTAGAAATTCTGGTGATTAGAAATTCTGGTGATTAGAAATTCTGGTGATTGAGATGGGGGAGAGGCGCGGGTGGGGGAGGAACGGGAGAGGCGCGGGTGAACGGCGGGAGCCAAGCTCTTTGTGTCCTTCTGGTGATTGAGAATGAAATTCTCAATCACCAGCGGGACACCCTTCTCTCTATTATTCAAGTTTATTGATTTGTTAATCAATTGCTAGTGTCAATGTTTCTTCAAAACCCTGTTTGACTGAAGAAATTTACCAAAATTTGGCATTTCAACACGGCAATCTGACAGATAAATGGATTTTGGAGCTGGAATTAATTCAAAATTTATATTTATTTTCTTAGTGTGGTTAACAAAACAGAGCTGCCAGGCTTATTTATATCAATAATTATTCAAGTTTATTGATTTGTTAATCAATTGCTAGTGTCAATGTTTCTTCAAAACCCTGTTTGACTGAAGATATTTACCAAAATTTGGCATTTCAACACGGCAATCTGCCAGATAAATGGATTTTGGAGCTGGAAATATTCATAATTCTTAAGAATTAATTCTAAATTTATATTTATTTTCTTAGTGTGGTTAACAAAACAGAGCTGCCAGGCTTATTTATATCAATAATTATTCAAGTTTATTGATTTGTTAATCAATTGCTAGTGTCAATGTTTCTTCAAAACCCTGTTTGACTGAAGAAATTTACCAAAATTTGGCATTTCAACACGGCAATCTGACAGATAAATGGATTTTGGAGTTGGAATTAATTCAAAATTTATATTTATTTTCTTAGTGTGGTTAACAAAACAGAGCTGCCAGGCTTATTTATATCAATAATTATTCAAGTTTATTGATTTGTTAATCAATTGCTAGGGTCAATGTTTCTTCAAAACCCTGTTTGACTGAAGAAATTTACCAAAATTTGGCATTTCAACACGGCAATCTGACAGATAAATGGATTTTGGAGCTGGAATTAATTCAAAATTAATATTTATTTTCTTAGTGTGGTTAACAAAACAGAGCTGCCAGGCTTATTTATATCGCTAATTATTCAAGTTTATTGATTTGTTAATCAATTGCTAGTGTCAATGTTTCTTCAAAACCCTGTTTGACTGAAGAAATTTACCAAAATTTGGCATTTCAACACGGCAATCTGCCAGATAAATGGATTTTGGAGCTGGAAATATTCATAATTCTTAAGAAATTTACCAAAATTTGGCATTTCAACACGGCAATCTGACAGATAAATGGTTTTTGGAGCTGGAATTAATTCTAAATTTATATTTATTTTCTTAGTGTGGTTAACAAAACAGAGCTGCCAGGCTTATTTATATCAATAATTATTCAAGTTTATTGATTTGTTAATCAATTGCTAGTGTCAATGTTTCTTCAAAACCCTGTTTGACTGAAGAAATTTACCAAAATTTGGCATTTCAACACGGCAATCTGCCAGATAAATGGATTTTGGAGCTGGAAATATTCATAATTCTTAAGAAATTTACCAAAATTTGGCATTTCAACACGGCAATCTGACAGATAAATGGATTTTGGAGCTGGAATTAATTCAAAATTTATATTTATTTTCTTAGTGTGGTTAACAAAACAGAGCTGCCAGGCTTATTTATATCAATAATTATTCAAGTTTATTGATTTGTTAATCAATTGCTAGTGTCAATGTTTCTTCAAAACCCTGTTTGACTGAAGAAATTTACCAAAATTTGGCATTTCAACACGGCAATCTGACAGATGAATTAATTCCAGCTCCAAAATCCATTTAAAATTAATATTTATTTTCTTAGTGTGGTTAACAAAACAGAGCTGCCAGGCTTATTTATATCGCTAATTATTCAATTTTATTGATTTGTTAATCAATTGCTAGTGTCAATGTTTCTTCAAAACATTGTTTGACTGAAGATATTTACCAAAATTTGGCATTTCAACACGGCAATCTGACAGATAAATGGATTTTGGAGCTGGAATTAATTCAAAATTTATATTTATTTTCTTAGTGTGGTTAACAAAACAGAGCTGCCAAGCTTATTTATATCAATAATTATTCAAGTTTATTGATTTGTTAATCAATTGCTATTGTCAATGTTTCTTCAAAACCCTGTTTGACTGAAGAAATAAAATTTATTTAAAGACTACATTTAAAAGCTATTTAGTATTATGTTTTTAAAAGAACTTGTGACTGCACTTATAGTTCTAAGACCTTGTATGTTTGTATAGTACATATTAAATAAAATAACTCCTTGGTAGAATACAGAACTAAGTTTTTTCATTGTGCGACACATCGGAGGTTTTAATAGTTTTTTTTGTCTGGTTAGGCGTTTTTCTATATTGAATTCAAATAAGGGGGTACACATAAGACTTATTTTTGTAGATAAATTTCAGACATGACATTTTATATAGTTGTTCAATATTTAAAAGTCTACTTTTTGTATATAAGGGTTTTGATGGAGCAAGCCAGTTTAGATTATAGATTCCTCTTAGGGCTCGTTTTTGTAAAGTTTTAACTCTATTTAAATTATTATTTGAGGTATTACCCCAGATCACAATGCCGTAGCTTAGATGAGAATAGAAAAAACTATAGTAAAGGTTAAACAGAGCACTCCTTGGAAAAAACTCTTTACATTTTCTAATAATATAAGTTGCGCCAGCCAGTTTTTTACATAAGTAATTTATATGACTATTCCATGTTAGTGTATCGTCCAACCATACCCCTAAATATTTAAATTTATGTACTCTTTTTATTTCAACTCCATTTATTTATTTTACAGACCGAGTCAATTATTTTCTTATTCCTATTCGCAAAAATCATGTACTCCGTTTTAAGTTTATTTAATTTTAAACCATTATTTTCTATCCAGTTATTTATAACCCTTAGAAGCTCATTCTCTTTCTTTGTGAGAAGATCTAAATTCCTCCCTGCAAGCATTAAAATTGTGTCATCTGCATAAAGTTTTAGGAGTTCGGCAGGTATTGTTTTGGTGATATCATTTATGTATAAGTTGAATAGTAGGGGTGATAAAATAGATCCCTGTGGAATGCCTATAGATATTTTCCTGGGGCTCGATAAATTTTTGTTTACTTTTGTTACGCAAATTCTATTAGTTAAATAATTTTTTATCCAATCGAACGCCCGGCCTCTGATGCCCAGTCGGTATAGTTTTTTAAGGAGTCGATCGTAGGGAACGCTATCAAAAGCCTTTTCGAGGTCCAAGAAAATACCCAGGAGATACTCTGACTTATCCATTGTGTCTACTATTTTTTTATAAACTGAAGCCAGAGCCTGATCTGTACCCACCCCTTTTCTAAACCCAAATTGGTTATCCGAAATAAGGTTAAACCTATTACAGAAATTTGTGATTCTTAGCATATAGCATTTATCAAGGATCTTAGAAAAGATAGATAGTACCGAGATTGGCCTGTAATTACTTGGGTCTGCAGGGTCCCCTTTTTTATATATCGGGGTTATAGTGGCAATTTTTAATCGGTCAGGGTATACTCCTTTTGCAAATGTCATATTTATAATAAAAAGCAGGGGTGTTAAAATTTGATTTAGAATAAACTTAATAGGTCTGGTATGAAATTCATCGAAGCCTGGTGAGCTATTCGAGGACAGTCCCTCAACTACATTTTTTAATTCTGTTTCGTTAATATCGAAAAAAGCCATTGTTGCGGGGTTCATGTCAACATCTATTTGAGAATCGAATTCTTTATTGGCGTCAATAATTGTTGTGAAATGAGTGTTCATTATATCAGGAGTAATAGAGCTGGGTATTGATTTATCTGTTTTAGTTTTACCAGTAACTTTATTAATCACATTCCATTTTTCTTTAATAGATTTAGAATTTTTAATTTTGTTATAAATGTACGAGCTTGTATAATTTCGAATTTGGTTGTTGCAATAGTTACGCCATTTAATATAGTCATTTCTATTCTCGGTTGTCGGATTACGTGTACTAATTTTGTATAATTTTCGTTTTTTTTTGATAATTATTTTAATATTCTCCGTGATCCAAGATTGTTTTGATAGTTCTATTTTCTTATAGGGAAAGCTTTTTTTATAGGCCAAGAGTAGATTATCACTAAAAAAATTAAAGGCTATATTTACATCATTGGTTTTATATAAATTTTCCCAATTTATTTCATTAATCGCGCTGGAGAATTTAGACATGTTTTTTACCGATATGTCTCTGATTTTTATGCTGGGAATATTATTATTTCCTCCCTCATAAATAAATAAAATCGGAGAGTGGTCAGATATATCGGAGTCATGTATTACCTTAGCTGTACCATCAATATTCGTAAATAAATTATCAATACATTTTCCCGATTTTGGTCTAGTCGCTTGAGTTATGGTTTTTTTAAGTTATAACTAGCATATAGATCGATAATTTCTAGAGGACATGGGTTATCTGTATGAAAGTCAAAATTATAATCACCCATTACAATTTGCATAGTAGAGACATTATTAGAGTTATGTATAATTTCCTCACATTTTTCTATAAAGCAGTTAAAGTCAGCTGAATGGGGTCTATAAATTACCGTAGCGATCTCGCCAGTTGTAGTTAATTTAATACTGAAACTTTCAATGTTAATATCAAAAAAAGAGTTCTCATTTATTACCGTAAAGCTTATTTCTTCCTTTACATAGAAACCTACGCCCCCACCAACTCTACCACCAAGTCCGACAAATGTATAATTTGGTAGATAGGTAATAAAGTCATTCTGAAACCAGGTTTCCGTAATCGCAAAGACATCAATATTTTCCCCAGCGAACTGGGCTTCTAATTTAGGTAAATTGCAATTAGCACTGCATATATTTATTTAGACTATTTTCATACAGGGCCGAGTAAAAAACTAGATATATATTTTTTTCTTTTAGTTTTTGAGTTGAACACATTTTTCTGTTTCATTATAATAATATGTTTTGCCCTCCATGATCACCGTAAACTGCGAGTTAAATTTGGCACCACTACCCATATTTTTTTTAATAAATTGTCTGAGGTTGTATCGCGTAGTTTCTTGCCGTATAGTGAAGTCATGCGCAATAAAAATATCGGAGTGCTTAAGTTTGTATGCCTGCTTCATTATTTCATTTTTATTAACGGGATTATCTAATTTAACAATAATACGTTTTTTTTCACCTCTCCTAAATACCTGATGTGATAAGATATTACATTCTATTTGTAGAAGTTCTTTGAGCATTACTTTAACTTCTTTGGCTAATAGAGATTTATCTTCACCTTGTTTTTCTGGTAGGCCAGTTATGACGATGTTATTACGTCTTTTATCAACTTCTAATGAATCTATCTGATTTTTTAAAGCTAATATCTCCTTATTTTTATCATCTAAACGACTATTCACATCATCTTTAAGGTTATCAATTTCCATAGTTATACCATCTATATCGGTTATTTTATCTTCTATTTTCGTCAGCCGAGCCTCATGTTCATTTATTTTTTTACACATTTTATCAATTTTAGCGACAATTTGATTGTTTGACGTATTTATTTTATCTAATTCTATATTATTGTCCGATCTAAATTGTTTTAGTTCTTTTAGAATTATAGCTAAGGTAGGTTCGGTTCCCATATTTAAGGAATATATTGAACACTGTGTTGAGAGCACCAGCTATTTTTACAAAAAAAAATAGAAAAGAAAAAAGCTTATTACCTGGAATATACAAATATCGAATTAGATATGATCCAATAAGCTGGTGCTCTGAAGGTCTTGATTGTGCTGTTGTTCCTTTTATAACTTTGCTGTCGATGAGCGATAGGAATTAGAGATAAGTTTTTTTGGATTTACAGTTTTTACAGTTCGGCTATCGTTATCTCTCGTACTCTGGCGTTGACGATATATTTAAATCACCAAAATAATAAAGACACTACGCACGCCGTGTAGATAAAAAAGTCGCGTACTTTCCGAGTAGATTATATCGGAGAGACGATTTATAATGGCACTGCTTGTTATGCTTCCTCTCTTTTACATCTAAGGAGATCCGTCTGCTCGGTATTATGTATATGAAGACGTTGATGAGTTTGTTTTAATAAATCTGGAATATACAAATATCGAATTAGATAGGATCCAATAAGCTGGTGCTCTGAAGGTCTTGATTGTGCTGTTGTTCCTTTTATAACTTTGCTGTCGATGAGCGATAGGAATTAGAGATAAGTTTTTTTGGATTTACAGTTTTTACAGTTCGGCTATCGTTATCTCTCGTACTCTGGCGTTGACGATATATTTAAATCACCAAAATAATAAAGACACTACGCACGCTGTGTAGATAAAAAAGTCGCGTACTTTCCGAGTAGATTATATCGAAGAGACGATTTATAATGGCACTGCTTGTTATGCTTCCTCTCTTTTACATCTAAGGAGATCCGTCTGCTCGGTATTATGTATATGAAGACGTTGATGAGTTTGTTTTAATAAATCTGGAATATACAAATATCGAATTAGATAGGATCCAATAAGCTGCAAAAATGGTGTGGTTAACAAAACAGAGCTGCCAAGCTTATTTATATCAATAATTATTCAAGTTTATTGATTTGTTAATCAATTGCTAGTGTCAATGTTTCTTCAAAATCCTGTTTGACTGAAGAAATTTACCAAAATTTGACATTTCAACACGGCAATCTGACAGATAAATGGATTTTGGAGCTGGAATTAATTCAAAATTTATATTTATTTTCTTAGTGTGGTTAACAAAACAGAGCTGCCAGGCTTATTTATATCAATAATTATTCAAGTTTATTGATTTGTTAATCAATTGCTATTGTCAATATTTCTTCAAAACCCTGTTTGACTGAAGAAATTTACCAAAATTAGGCATTTCAACACGGCAATTTGACAGATAAATGGATTTTGGAGCTGGAATTAATTCAAAATATATATTTATTTTCTTAGTGTGGTTAACAAAACAGAGCTGCCAAGCTTATTTATATCAATAATTATTCAAGTTTATTGATTTGTTAATCAATTGCTAGTGTCAATGTATCTTCAAAATTCTGTTTGACTGAAGAAATTTTCCAAAATTTGGCATTTCAACACGGCAATCTGCCAGATAAATGAATTTTGGAGCTGGAATTAATTCAAAATTTTCATTTATTTTCTTAGTGTGATTAACAAAACAGAGCTGCGAGGCTTATTTATATCAATAATTATTCAAGTTTATTGATTTGTTAATCAATTGCTATTGTCAATATTTCTTCAAAACCAAGAAATTTACCAAAATTTGGCATTTCAACACGGCAATCTGCCAGATAAATGGATTTTGGAGCTGGAAATATTCATAATTCTTAAGAATTAATTCTAAATTTATATTTATTTTCTTAGTGTGGTTAACAAAACAGAGCTGCCAGGCTTATTTATATCAATAATTATTCAAGTTTATTGATTTGTTAATCAATTGCTATTGTCAATGTATCTTCAAAACCCCGTTTGACTGAAGAAATTTACCTAAATTTGGCATTTCAACACGGCAATCTGACAGATAAATGGATTTTGGAGCTGGTATAAATTCAAAATTTATATTTATTTTGTTAGTGTGGTTAACAAAACAGAGCTGCCAGGCTTATTTATATCAATAATTATTCAAGTTTATTGATTTGTTAATCAATTGCTAGTGTCAATGTTTCTTCAAAACCCTGTTTGACTGAAGAAATTTACTAAAATTTGGCATTTCAACACGGCAATCTGACAGATAAATGGATTTTGGAGCTGGAATTAATTCAAAATTTATATTTATTTTCTTAGTGTGGTTAACAAAACAGAGCTGCCAAGCTTATTTATATCAATAATTATTCAAGTTTATTGATTTGTTAATCAATTGCTATTGTCAATATTTCTTCAAAACCAAGTTTGATTGAAGAAATTTACCAAAATTTGGCATTTCAACACGGCAATCTGCCAGATAAATGGATTTTGGAGCTGGAAATATTCATAATTCTTAAGAATTAGTTCTAAATTTATATTTATTTTCTTAGTGTGGTTAACAAAACAGAGCTTCCAAGCTTATTTATATCAATAATTATTCAAGTTTATTGATTTGTTAATTAATTGCTAGTGTCAATGTTTCTTCAAAACCCTGTTTGACTGAAGAAATTTACCAAAATTTGGCATTTCAACAAGGCAATCTGACAGATAAATGGATTTTGGAGCTGGAATTAATTCAAAATTTATATTTATTTTCTTAGTGTGATAAACAAAACAGAGCTGCCAGGCTTATTTATATCAATAATTATTCAAGTTTATTGATTTGTTAATCAATTGCTAGTGTCAATGTATCTTCAAAACCCTGTTTGACTGAAGAAATTTACCAAAATTTGGAATTTCAACACGGCAATCTGCCAGATAAAGGATTTTGGAGCTGCAATTAAGTCAAAATTTATAATTATTTTCTTAGTGTCGTTAACAAAACAGAGCTGCCAGGTTTATTTATATCAATTATTATTCAAGTTTATTGATTTGTTAATCAATTGCTTGTGTCAATGTTTCTTCAAAACCCTGTTTGACTGAAGAAATTTACCAAAATTTGGCATTTCAACACGGCAATCTGCAAGATAAATGGATTTTGGAGCTGGAATTAATTCAAAATTTATATTTATTTTCTTAGTGTAGTTAACAAAACAGAGCTGCCAGACTTATTTATATCAATAATTAATCAAGTTTATTGATTTGTTAATCAATTGCTAGTGTCAATGTATCTTCAAAACCCTGTTTGATTGAAGAAATTTACCAAAATTTGGCATTTCAACACGGCAATCTGCCAGATAAATGGATTTTGGAGCTGCAATTAATTCAAAATTTATATTTATTTTCTTAGTGTGGTTAACAAAACAGAGCTGCCAGGCTTATTTATACCAATAATTATTCAAGTTTATTGATTTGTTAATTAATTGCTAGTGTCAATGTTTCTTCAAAACCCTGTTTGATTGAAGAAATTTACCAAAATTTGGCATTTCAACACGGCAATCTGCCAGATAAATGGATTTTGGAGCTGGAATTATTTCAAAATTTATATTTATTTTCTTAGTGTGGTTAACAAAACAGAGCTGCCAGGCTTATTTATATCAATAATTATTCAAGTTTATTGATTTGTTAATCAATTGCTATTGTCAATATTTCTTCAAAACCAAGAAATTTACCAAAATTTGGCATTTCAACACGGCAATCTGCCAGATAAATGGATTTTGGAGCTGGAAATATTCATAATTCTTAAGAATTAATTCTAAATTTATATTTATTTTCTTAGTGTGGTTAACAAAACAGAGCTGCCAGGCTTATTTATATCAATAATTATTCAAGTTTATTGATTTGTTAATCAATTGCTAGTGTCAATGTTTCTTCAAAACCCTGTTTGACTGAAGAAATTTACTAAAATTTGGCATTTCAACACGGCAATCTGACAGATAAATGGATCTTGGAGCTGGAATTAATTCAAAATTTATATTTATTTTCTTAGTGTGGTTAACAAAACAGAGCTGCCAAGCTTATTTATATCAATAATTATTCAAGTTTATTGATTTGTTAATCAATTGCTATTGTCAATATTTCTTCAAAACCAAGTTTGACTGAAGAAATTTACCAAAATTTGGCATTTCAACACGGCAATCTGCCAGATAAATGGATTTTGGAGCTGGAATTAATACAAAATTTATATTTATTTTCTTAGTGTGGTTAACAAAACAGAGCTGCCAGGCTTATTTATATCAATAATTATTCAAGTTTATTGATTTGTTAATCAATTGCTAGTGTCAATGTATCTTCAAAACCCTGTTTGACTGAAGAAATTTACCCAAAATTTGGCATTTCAACACGGCAATCTGCCAGATAAATGGATTTTGGAGCTGGAATTAATTCAAAATTCTTAAGAATTAATTCTAAATTTATATTTATTTTCTTAGTGTGGTTAACAAAACAGAGCTTCCAAGCTTATTTATATCAATAATTATTCAAGTTTATTGATTTGTTAATTAATTGCTAGTGTCAATGTTTCTTCAAAACCCTGTTTGACTGAAGAAATTTACCAAAATTTGGCATTTCAACACGGCAATCTGCAAGATAAATGGATTTTGGAGCTGGAATTAATTCAAAATTTATATTTATTTTCTTAGTGTAGTTAACAAAACAGAGCTGCCAGACTTATTTATATCAATAATTAATCAAGTTTATTGATTTGTTAATCAATTGCTAGTGTCAATGTATCTTCAAAACCCTGTTTGATTGAAGAAATTTACCAAAATTTGGCATTTCAACACGGCAATCTGCCAGATAAATGGATTTTGGAGCTGGAATTAATTCAAAATTTATATTTATTTTCTTAGTGTGGTTAACAAAATAGAGCTGCCAGGCTTATTTATATCAATAATTATTCAAGTTTATTGATTTGTTAATCACATGCTAGTGTCAATGCATCTTCAAAACCCTGTTTGATTGAAGAAATTTACCAAAATTTGGCATTTCAACACGGCAATCTGCCAGATAAATGGATTTTGGAGCTGGAATTAATTCAAAATTTATATTTATTTTCTTAGTGTGGTTAACAAAACAGAGCTGTCAGGCTTATTTATATCAATAATTATTCAAGTTTATTGATTTGTTAATCAATTGCTATTGTCAATATTTCTTCAAAACCAAGTTTGACTGAAGAAATTTACCAAAATTTGGCATTTCAACACGGCAATCTGCCAGATAAATGGATTTTGGAGCTTGAAATATTCATAATTCTTAAGAATTAATTCTAAATTTATATTTATTTTCTTAGTGTGGTTAACAAAACAGAGCTGCCAGGCTTATTTATATCAATAATTATTCAAGTTTATTGATTTGTTAATTAATTGCTAATGTCAATGTTTCTTCAAAACCCTGTTTGACTGAAGAAATTTACCAAAATTTGGCATTTCAACAAGGCAATCTGACAGATAAATGGATTTTGGAGCTGGAATTAATTCAAAATTTATATTTATTTTCTTAGTGTGATTAACAAAACAGAGCTGCCAGGCTTATTTATATCAATAATTATTCAAGTTTATTGATTTGTTAATCAATTGCTAGTGTCAATGTATCTTCAAAACCCTGTTTGACTGAAGAAATTTACCAAAATTTGGAATTTCAACACGGCAATCTGCCAGATAAAGGATTTTGGAGCTGGAAATATTCATAATTCTTAAGAATTAGTTCTAAATTTATATTTATTTTCTTAGTGTGGTTAACAAAACAGAGCTTCCAAGCTTATTTATATCAATAATTATTCAAGTTTATTGATTTGTTAATTAATTGCTAGTGTCAATGTTTCTTCAAAACCCTGTTTGACTGAAGAAATTTACCAAAATTTGGCATTTCAACAAGGCAATCTGACAGATAAATGGATTTTGGAGCTGGAATTAATTCAAAATTTATATTTATTTTCTTAGTGTGATAAACAAAACAGAGCTGCCAGGCTTATTTATATCAATAATTATTCAAGTTTATTGATTTGTTAATCAATTGCTAGTGTCAATGTATCTTCAAAACCCTGTTTGACTGAAGAAATTTACCAAAATTTGGAATTTCAACACGGCAATCTGCCAGATAAAGGATTTTGGAGCTGCAATTAAGTCAAAATTTATATTTATTTTCTTAGTGTGGTTAACAAAACAGAGCTGCCAGGTTTATTTATATCAATAATTATCCAAGTTTATTGATTTGTTAATCAATTGCTTGTGTCAATGTTTCTTCAAAACCCTGTTTGACTGAAGAAATTTACCAAAATTTGGCATTTCAACACGGCAATCTGCAAGATAAATGGATTTTGGAGCTGGAATTAATTCAAAATTTATATTTATTTTCTTAGTGTAGTTAACAAAACAGAGCTGCCAGACTTATTTATATCAATAATTAATCAAGTTTATTGATTTGTTAATCAATTGCTAGTGTCAATGTATCTTCAAAACCCTGTTTGATTGAAGAAATTTACCAAAATTTGGCATTTCAACACGGCAAACTGCCAGATAAATGGATTTTGGAGCTGGAATTAATTCAAAATTTATGTTTATTTTCTTAGTGTGGTTAAAAAACAGAGCTGCCAGGCTTATTTATATCAATAATTATTCAACATTATTGATTTGTTAATCAATTGCTAGTGTCAATGCATCTTCAAAACCCTGTTTGACTGAAGAAATTTACCAAAATTTTGCATTTCAACACGGCAATCTGCCAGATAAATGGATTTTGGAGCTGGAATTAATTCAAAATTTATATTTATTTTCTTAGTGTGGTTAACAAAACAGAGCTGCCAGGCTTATTTATATCAATAATTATTCAAGTTTATTGATTTGTTAATCAATTGCTATTGTCAATATTTCTTCAAAACCAAGTTTGACTGAAGAAATTTACCAAAATTTGGCATTTCAACACGGCAATCTGCCAGATAAATGGATTTTGGAGCTGGAATTAATTCAAAATTTATATTTATTTTCTTAGTGTGGTTAACAAAACAGAGCTGCAAGGCTTATTTATATCAATAATTATTCAAGTTTATTGATTTGTTAATCAATTGCTATTGTCAATATTTCTTCAAAACCAAGTTTGACTGAAGAAATTTACCAAAATTTGGCATTTCAACACGGCAATCTGCCAGATAAATGGATTTTGGAGCTGGAAATATTCATAATTCTTAAGAATTAATTCTAAATTTATATTTATTTTCTTAGTGTGGTTAACAAAACAGAGCTGTCAAGCTTATTTATATCAATAATTATTCAAATTTATTGATTTGTTAATTAATTGCTAGTGTCAATGTTTCTTCAAAACCCTGTTTGACTGAAGAAATTTACCAAAATTTGGCATTTCAACAAGGCAATCTGACAGATAAATGGATTTTGGAGCTGGAATTAATTCAAAATTTATATTTATTTTCTTAGTGTGGTTAACAAAACAGAGCTGCCAGGCTTATTTATATCAATAATTATTCAAGTTTATTGATTTGTTAATCAATTGCTAGTGTCAATGTATCTTTAAAACCCTGTTTGACTGAAGAAATTTACCAAAATTTGGCATTTCAACACGGCAATCTGCCAGATAAATGGATTTTGGAGCTGGAATTAATTCAAAATTCTTAAGAATTAATTCTAAATTTATATTTATTTTCTTAGTGTGGTTAACAAAACAGAGCTTCCAAGCTTATTTATATCAATAATTATTCAAGTTTATTGATTTGTTAATTAATTGCTAGTGTCAATGTTTCTTCAAAACCCTGTTTGACTGAAGAAATTTACCAAAATTTGGCATTTCAACAAGGCAATCTGACAGATAAATGGATTTTGGAGCTGGAATAAATTCAAAATTTATATTTATTTTCTTAGTGTGATTAACAAAACAGAGCTGCCAGGCTTATTTATATCAATAATTATTCAAGTTTATTGATTTGTTAATCAATTGCTAGTGTCAATGTATCTTCAAAACCCTGTTTGACTGAAGAAATTTACCAAAATTTGGTATTTCAACACGGCAATCTGCCAGATAAAGGATTTTGGAGCTGCAATTAATTCAAAATTTATATTTATTTTCTTAGTGTGGTTAACAAAACAGAGCTGCCAGGTTTATTTATATCAATAATTATTCAAGTTTATTGATTTGTTAATCAATTGCTAGTGTCAATGTATCTTCAAAACCCTGTTTGACTGAAGAAATTTACCAAAATTGGCATTTCAACACGGCAATCTGCCAGATAAATGAATTTTGGAGCTGGAATTAATAAAAAATTTTCATTTATTTTCTTAGTGTGATTAACAAAACAGAGCTGCAAGGCTTATTTATATCAATAATTATTCAAGTTTATTGATTTGTTAATCAATTGCTATTGTCAATATTTCTTCAAAACCAAGTTTGACTGAAGAAATTTACCAAAATTTGGCATTTCAACACGGCAATCTGCCAGATAAATGGATTTTGGAGCTGGAAATATTCATAATTCTTAAGAATTAATTCTAAATTTATATTTATTTTCTTAGTGTGGTTAACAAAACAGAGCTGTCAAGCTTATTTATATCAATAATTATTCAAGTTTATTGATTTGTTAATTAATTGCTAGTGTCAATGTTTCTTCAAAACCCTGTTTGACTGAAGAAATTTACCAAAATTTGGCATTTCAACAAGGCAATCTGACAGATAAATGGATTTTGGAGCTGGAATTAATTCAAAATTTATATTTATTTTCTTAGTGTGATTAACAAAACAGAGCTGCCAGGCTTATTTATATCAATAATTATTCAAGTTTATTGATTTGTTAATCAATTGCTATTGTCAATGTATCTTCAAAACCCTGTTTGACTGAAGAAATTTACCAAAATTTGGAATTTCAACACGGCAATCTGCCAGATAAAGGATTTCGGAGCTGGAATTAATTCAAAATTTATATTTATTTTCTTAGTGTGTGGTTAACAAAACAGAGCTGCCAGGTTTATTTATATCAATAATTATTCAAGTTTATAGATTTGTTAATCAATTGCTTGTGTCAATGTTTCTTCAAAACCCTGTTTGACTGAAGAAATTTACCAAAATTTGGCATTTCAACACGGCAATCTGACAGATAAATGGATTTTGGAGCTGGAATTAATTCAAAATTTATATTTATTTTCTTAGTGTGGTTAACAAAACAGAGCTGCAAGGCTTAGTTATATCAATAATTATTCAAGTTTATTGATTTGTTAATCAATTGCAAGTGTCAATGCATCTTCAAAACCCTGTTTGATTGAAAAAATTTACCAAAATTTGGCATTTCAACACGGCAATCTGCCAGATAAATGGATTTTGGAGCTGGAATTAATTCAAAATTTATATTTATTTTCTTAGTGTGGTTAACAAAACAGAGCTGCCAGGCTTATTTATATCAATAATTATTCAAGTTTATTGATTTGTTAATCAATTGCGATTGTCAATATTTCTTCAAAACCAAGTTTGACTGAAGAAATTTACCAAAATTTGGCATTTCAACACGGCAATCTGCCAGATAAATTGATTTTGGAGCTGGAAATATTCATAATTCTTAAGAATTAATTCTAAATTTATATTTATTTTCTTAGTGTGGTTAACAAAACAGAGCTGCCAAGCTTATTTATATCAATAATTATTCAAGTTTATTGATTTGTTAATCAATTGCTATTGTCAATATTTCTTCAAAACCAAGTTTGACTGAAGAAATTTACCAAAATTTGGCATTTCAACACGGCAATCTGCCAGATAAATGAATTTTGGAGCTGGAATTAATAAAAAATTTTCATTTATTTTCTTAGTGTGATTAACAAAACAGAGCTGCAAGGCTTATTTATATCAATAATTATTCAAGTTTATTGATTTGTTAATCAATTGCTATTGTCAATATTTCTTCAAAACCAAGTTTGACTGAAGAAATTTACCAAAATTTGGCATTTCAACACGGCAATCTGCCAGATAAATGGATTTTGGAGCTGGAAATATTCATAATTCTTAAGAATTAATTCTAAATTTATATTTATTTTCTTAGTGTGGTTAACAAAACAGAGCTGTCAAGCTTATTTATATCAATAATTATTCAAGTTTATTGATTTGTTAATTAATTGCTAGTGTCAATGTTTCTTCAAAACCCTGTTTGACTGAAGAAATTTACCAAAATTTGGCATTTCAACAAGGCAATCTGACAGATAAATGGATTTTGGAGCTGGAATTAATTCAAAATTTATATTTATTTTCTTAGTGTGATTAACAAAACAGAGCTGCCAGGCTTATTTATATCAATAATTATTCAAGTTTATTGATTTGTTAATCAATTGCTATTGTCAATGTATCTTCAAAACCCTGTTTGACTGAAGAAATTTACCAAAATTTGGAATTTCAACACGGCAATCTGCCAGATAAAGGATTTCGGAGCTGGAATTAATTCAAAATTTATATTTATTTTCTTAGTGTGTGGTTAACAAAACAGAGCTGCCAGGTTTATTTATATCAATAATTATTCAAGTTTATAGATTTGTTAATCAATTGCTTGTGTCAATGTTTCTTCAAAACCCTGTTTGACTGAAGAAATTTACCAAAATTTGGCATTTCAACACGGCAATCTGACAGATAAATGGATTTTGGAGCTGGAATTAATTCAAAATTTATATTTATTTTCTTAGTGTGGTTAACAAAACAGAGCTGCAAGGCTTAGTTATATCAATAATTATTCAAGTTTATTGATTTGTTAATCAATTGCAAGTGTCAATGCATCTTCAAAACCCTGTTTGATTGAAAAAATTTACCAAAATTTGGCATTTCAACACGGCAATCTGCCAGATAAATGGATTTTGGAGCTGGAATTAATTCAAAATTTATATTTATTTTCTTAGTGTGGTTAACAAAACAGAGCTGCCAGGCTTATTTATATCAATAATTATTCAAGTTTATTGATTTGTTAATCAATTGCGATTGTCAATATTTCTTCAAAACCAAGTTTGACTGAAGAAATTTACCAAAATTTGGCATTTCAACACGGCAATCTGCCAGATAAATTGATTTTGGAGCTGGAAATATTCATAATTCTTAAGAATTAATTCTAAATTTATATTTATTTTCTTAGTGTGGTTAACAAAACAGAGCTGCCAAGCTTATTTATATCAATAATTATTCAAGTTTATTGATTTGTTAATCAATTGCTATTGTCAATATTTCTTCAAAACCAAGTTTGACTGAAGAAATTTACCAAAATTTGGCATTTCAACACGGCAATCTGCCAGATAAATGGATTTTGGAGCTGGAAATATTCATAATTCTTAAGAATTAATTCTAAATTTATATTTTATTTCTTAGTGTGGTTAACAAAACAGAGCTTCCAAGCTTATTTATATCAATAATTATTCAAGTTTATTGATTTGTTAATCAATTGATAGTGTCAATGTATCTTCAAAACCCTGTTTGATTGAAGAAATTTACCAAAATTTGGCATTTCAACACGGCAATCTGCCAGATAAATGGATTTTGGAGCTGGAATTAATTCAAAATTTATATTTATTTTCTTAGTGTGGTTAACAAAACAGAGCTGCCAGGCTTATTTATATCAATAATTATTCAAGTTTATTGATTTGTTAATCAATTGCTATTGTCAATATTTCTTCAAAACCAAGTTTGACTGAAGAAATTTACCAAAATTTGGAATTTCAACACGGCAATCTGCCAGATAAAGGATTTCGGAGCTGGAATTAATTCAAAATTTATATTTATTTTCTTAGTGTGTGGTTAACAAAACAGAGCTGCCAGGTTTATTTATATCAATAATTATTCAAGTTTATTGATTTGTTAATCAATTGCTTGTGTCAATGTTTCTTCAAAACCCTGTTTGACTGAAGAAATTTACCAAAATTTGGCATTTCAACACGGCAATCTGACAGATAAATGGATTTTGGAGCTGGAATTAATTCAAAATTTATATTTATTTTCTTAGTGTGGTTAACAAAACAGAGCTGCCAGGCTTAGTTATATCAATAATTATTCAAGTTTATTGATTTGTTAATCAATTGCAAGTGTCAATGCATCTTCAAAACCCTGTTTGATTGAAGAAATTTACCAAAATTTGGCATTTCAACACGGCAATCTGCCAGATAAATGGATTTTGGAGCTGGAATTAATTCAAAATTTATATTTATTTTCTTAGTGTGGTTAACAAAACAGAGCTGCCAGGCTTATTTATATCAATAATTATTCAAGTTTATTGATTTGTTAATCAATTGCGATTGTCAATATTTCTTCAAAACCAAGTTTGACTGAAGAAATTTACCAAAATTTGGCATTTCAACACGGCAATCTGCCAGATAAATTGATTTTGGAGCTGGAAATATTCATAATTCTTAAGAATTAATTCTAAATTTATATTTATTTTCTTAGTGTGGTTAACAAAACAGAGCTGCCAAGCTTATTTATATCAATAATTATTCAAGTTTATTGATTTGTTAATCAATTGCTATTGTCAATATTTCTTCAAAACCAAGTTTGACTGAAGAAATTTACCAAAATTTGGCATTTCAACACGGCAATCTGCCAGATAAATGGATTTTGGAGCTGGAAATATTCATAATTCTTAAGAATTAATTCTAAATTTATATTTTATTTCTTAGTGTGGTTAACAAAACAGAGCTTCCAAGCTTATTTATATCAATAATTATTCAAGTTTATTGATTTGTTAATCAATTGATAGTGTCAATGTATCTTCAAAACCCTGTTTGATTGAAGAAATTTACCAAAATTTGGCATTTCAACACGGCAATCTGCCAGATAAATGGATTTTGGAGCTGGAATTAATTCAAAATTTATATTTATTTTCTTAGTGTGGTTAACAAAACAGAGCTGCCAGGCTTATTTATATCAATAATTATTCAAGTTTATTGATTTGTTAATCAATTGCTATTGTCAATATTTCTTCAAAACCAAGTTTGACTGAAGAAATTTACCAAAATTTGGAATTTCAACACGGCAATCTGCCAGATAAAGGATTTCGGAGCTGGAATTAATTCAAAATTTATATTTATTTTCTTAGTGTGTGGTTAACAAAACAGAGCTGCCAGGTTTATTTATATCAATAATTATTCAAGTTTATTGATTTGTTAATCAATTGCTTGTGTCAATGTTTCTTCAAAACCCTGTTTGACTGAAGAAATTTACCAAAATTTGGCATTTCAACACGGCAATCTGACAGATAAATGGATTTTGGAGCTGGAATTAATTCAAAATTTATATTTATTTTCTTAGTGTGGTTAACAAAACAGAGCTGCCAGGCTTAGTTATATCAATAATTATTCAAGTTTATTGATTTGTTAATCAATTGCAAGTGTCAATGCATCTTCAAAACCCTGTTTGATTGAAGAAATTTACCAAAATTTGGCATTTCAACACGGCAATCTGCCAGATAAATGGATTTTGGAGCTGGAATTAATTCAAAATTTATATTTATTTTCTTAGTGTGGTTAACAAAACAGAGCTGCCAGGCTTATTTATATCAATAATTATTCAAGTTTATTGATTTGTTAATCAATTGCGATTGTCAATATTTCTTCAAAACCAAGTTTGACTGAAGAAATTTACCAAAATTTGGCATTTCAACACGGCAATCTGCCAGATAAATTGATTTTGGAGCTGGAAATATTCATAATTCTTAAGAATTAATTCTAAATTTATATTTATTTTCTTAGTGTGGTTAACAAAACAGAGCTGCCAAGCTTATTTATATCAATAATTATTCAAGTTTATTGATTTGTTAATCAATTGCTATTGTCAATATTTCTTCAAAACCAAGTTTGACTGAAGAAATTTACCAAAATTTGGCATTTCAACACGGCAATCTGCCAGATAAATGGATTTTGGAGCTGGAAAGATTCATAATTCTTAAGAATTAATTCTAAATTTATATTTTATTTCTTAGTGTGGTTAACAAAACAGAGCTTCCAAGCTTATTTATATCAATAATTATTCAAGTTTATTGATTTGTTAATCAATTGCTAGTGTCAATGTATCTTCAAAACCCTGTTTGATTGAAGAAATTTACCAAAATTTGGCATTTCAACACGGCAATCTGCCAGATAAATGGATTTTGGAGCTGGAATTAATTCAAAATTTATATTTATTTTCTTAGTGTGGTTAACAAAACAGAGCTGCCAGGCTTATTTATATCAATAATTATTCAAGTTTATTGTTTTGTTAATCAATTGCTAGTGTCAATGTATCTTCAAAACCCTGTTTGACTGAAGAAATTTACCAAAATTTGGCATTTCAACACGGCAATCTGCCAGATAAATGAGAGAGGGGGATGTCCATCCGGTGATTGAGAATTTCATTCTCAATCACCGGAAGGACACAAAGAGCTTGGCTCCCGCCGTTCACCCGCGCCTCTCCCGCTCCTCCCCCACCCGCGCCCCCATCTCAATCACCAGAATTTCTAATCACCAGAATTTCTAATCACCAGATTCTCCCGTTCACGGGTTGCTTTCCCCCCCCAACCCCCATTCACTGGATACTTTATCTCTCGTTCACCAGCTCCTTTCCCCCATTGCTTTCACCCCTTCTAATCACCAGTTGCTTTCCCCCATCCCCATTCTCCAAAATTAGTTTTCCTCGCGCAGATATCTGGAGATTAGATTTTTTCCCCATTCGCTATAAATCGCAGCAGTTTGCCAGAATTAGTTTTATCTCTCCGAAATAATTAATGTACCCAAAATTGAACCGCCAGTTTATTATTCTTTTTAGGGGAATCTCTATGGGAGTTTAACATTACAATAAAGCTAAAAGGTCCAGTTTGGGGTACATTTGGTCCGAAATGGGGTGCATAGGGCCGAAAATGGTGACTTTGGTCGTTTTTGGGGTACATTTGGTCCATTTTGGTCCATTTTTGGGTACATCCCTGCTTTCCCCCATCCCCATTCTCCAAAATTAGTTTTCCTCGCGCAGATATCTGGAGATTAGATTTTTACCCGTTTGCTTATCGCTTTCGAACCCCTTAATTTCTAATCTCTAGGCAATAAAAACAAGTTATTTACATTTAATTTTTTATTTTAGAACTTTGTTTTACATGTTAGTAGGTACTATCAGATATTCCATTAGATGGTTATCTTGTACATTACACAATTAAAACAAATTAAAGTAGTTAAGTTTACAGGCATTTAAATGGGGTGAAACGATCTCCTGTAACTTAATTTAATTAAAAGTTCTAACTCACGTATTTGTAGTGTTTAGCAACAGTATCGTCTGACATCCGAGGGACAGTCACAAACGTCTTCTTCTGGTACAGGTGAGAAGCTTTTGTCAGAGACCGTAGTTGCTTTTGGCGTCGGGGGAATGTCCCATTCTAGCGAAAGGTACTTTTTTTCCGATGGTGAATTATCCCTAGCCGGACAGTTTGGAAAGAATCTAGCATGTTCAAGTTCTGGTACGTCTCCTGATTTCCATCCTTCTAATACGCCATGGCATTTGTAACATCGTACTTCATCGCCCTGCTGAATATAGTAGAATCCAGCCTTTGCTAGTTGCTCCTTAGTGACGTGCGGATTTTTCCAGTGACGAAACGTTTCAAGTCGATACACTTCAATGTCCATAGCTGATCTAGACCAAATACGTTCTATAGTTTCAAATGATACATTCTCTAAGCCTACATTTACCCCTAAGTCTACTAAACCTAATTTTATCAATATGGTTAAATTTCTACGCTAAAATTATCAATATAAATGCTTTTTTCAATATGCAAATTGTTTTAAATATGTCTAAAAATATAGTCTATTACCAAGAAAAAATAGTTACTTACTTTACGGGTAGAAATCCTTTGTCAAGCTGTAGAAAAGACTGAGCGATCCGTCAGCAGGTCTTTACTCGTCAATGCGCCGTAGAGAAATGACGCACGGAAGATTAATTTATTCCTATCTTGTTGAGAATAATTCATCACGTGATCTAAACTTCAAATAACCCTCAAATTCTATTGGCTGCCTCTCTCTGACAGTTTAAACTGCCTCTAATGATTGACGGCACATATTAACCCACTTGAGTATTTGGAAAAAACCCTTTGCTACTCGAAGGATAGTTTTGGAAATACCACGTTGATGATATCAAAATCGAGCTCTCACTTGAAAATGTTTACGGAAAACAATCCTCTTGGAAAATTGAGTTACGTAGAAGATTGCTAAAAAATGGCTAAGTGTTAAGTTTTTTACATTTTAAAGTATTTATTAAGAGTGAAAAATCCTATGACTACACTGACGGCATATCTTAAGTACCGGTGGAAAAAATCCAGTGCTCAAAGTTCAGTTATCTTATTAAACGTGCGCGTGCACAGAAAAATGAACGAGTCACGTGATAGTAACTTAATTTCTACGCTAATCTTACCCCTACTAGACCTAATTTCTGTCTAATAGATTTTCAATATATATATATAAAAGAATGCCTAAAAATTTCATTTTAAATATAATAAAATAGCCTAGCTGATTATTATTATTATAACTTACTTTTCAGCGTGACCTTCAATGACTATTCCCAATGCTAAGACTCTTTATTGAGATAACTAAGAATTGATTCCCATGACTACCCTGACGGCATATCTTAAGTACCAGTGGAAAAAAAAATCCATTGCTCAAAGTTCAGTTATCTTATTAATCGGGTGCGCGCGCACAGAAAATGAAAGTCACGTGAGAATCGGTACGTCACTGAAAATAGTGGAAGTGTCATCACTAGAGTTCTTTTATCAATATATTTAATTAAGGATTATTTCAAAGTTTAGATGGCGCCATGGTTCTCAAAGCAGTGATATTAAAAGATCTCAACGGGTGGAATTGGAGAAACGCTAAAAATATTATCGACATATTCATTCTCCCTGAGTATAAATAAATAAATAAATAAATAAATAAATACATTCTTGGCATAGTAGTAGGATTTTAAGAAAAAAATTAAATACGGAAAATCAATTATTTTATTTTAAAGGTTTTGTGATTTCTCACCAAACAATTTCAACATCTTCAATGTAGGCTATCACATCAGGGGCATCTCAAAAATCTTTTTCCTCTGATCTCCTAGTTTCTGCCTCTGTCTTTAGTATTTATAAATATTTTCCTATCCATAAACCATTTCCTAACTGGTGGACATTGATAACACTAAAAGTTTACTTATAATAATATGCTGAAATACATTTTCCAATACGCAAAAAATTAAAGCTAGACCTAAAAACCTGTAAAGTGTAAATAGTTAAGACTAAATTTCTAAGCCTAGCCCATGAAAGTACATTTTCCGTAAATCATATCCTAACATGAATGCATTTGTTTTTTTTAAAAAATATGCTAATTAATTTCGTAAACAAGCATAAATTTTAGTTCGCCCTTCCTCCAAAATATCTAATAGAGCTAGTACATTCTCGATAAATATACATGTTCTTGGGGAATAAGAGACGTTTTTTATCAAAGTAAGCCAAGTTTAAAGCTTATTGTCATTGGTTCCATAACAAAAACCACATTCGGATCAAAATAAATTTATTTATTTTATTTTTATACAGATTTTTTTTCATTTTTTTTGCCTTAATTTCAATTTTGGGAGTCGGTACCCGTTTCACCGAAGATGAAGATGCTTCGTTTTATTCAGCGTTGGGTAAATCGCCGTGTAAAAAAAACATCTAGCATTGCATTAACTTTTTCCTCGTCCTCGTCCTCGTCCCCTACAATACGTCTCTCGATCTATAAAGTAAAGAAATCAAAATAATAAGCTAAACGATAATCCATACCTTCTATTCACTAGTTCAATTTATCACTGTCTCATATATCCACTATCGTACATACATACATACATACACTAACTTACTAACGCTTTAGTCTCCGCAAGTTTTTATGTTGTATAATCAAAGTTTTGAATCGAATAATAATAATAATAATAATAATTAGATCAAAACAAATTTCAAGCTTACGTTAATGTATTCCCTTGAGTGAGGGCCCAATCTTTGAAAAATCTAGATGGACGTCGATGTAACCTTCGTCCTCTTGCAGGTTCAATTCACGTAAATACCAGTTTTTATATTTTCTTAACATTATTTCTAACGTTCTAAACGAAAATTGTTTTTCGTTTGGCATATCAGGCTTAAAAGAAAACCTAAGAACTGCTTTAGTTACACGCATATCCACGTTATTTTCCATAGCTAATATTTAGCCCTTAAACTTGCTCGTAATTACGAAGAATGTAAAAATGTAGAATGCTCGCTCCTATATTTATGCCAAATCAGAAATCACTTGAAATAATAACTTCATTTGGTACTTAAAAACGGTGAGAGGTAGGAGGAGGGGTTTGGTAATTTATAAATTTTTATAATCAAATGTACCATATCAAAAGTATATAAATAAATAATACAAGAAGTGCACTAATTATTATTTTCGCTCGCCAGGTAATTTCGTTTGATTTCCGTTTCGCACGGACGCAGATAACATGGTAACGCGACTACAGCGAACCGATAAAGCTAATTAATAAAATATTGTCAACCATTTGATATTAGAAATGTTAAAATAAAACTTTTACAGATAAATCTAATTTATAAAATATTGCCAATTGAGGGTTTGCAAGTTAGTTTGATTATAGGTTTTGAGTGTTAGAATAGAAATAACGCTAAATACAGGGTTAAATTCAATTCAAAATAAAAGACCATGACAATAAAAAATAACCCTTAAAATATAAATCGCGAAGAAAATGAAGTAACGCGACTTTTAAAATTAGTATAAAATGTTTAATCCCTCTGAAAACGGGAAAATTCATATAGGACAAAACCCAAATACATGTTTACTGAGCTTAGCACTCTACTTTTTCAATCCTCTATTCTCAATGGTGGCCTCTATTTCTACCATCGTCTGCTTCGTAAACTTTATGGATGCATTGGAAGGGCTCAAATTAAGCTAAGTGGGTACACTTCTTGTTTAATTTATATACTTCTAACCATATTAAAGTATCAATTTTAATAAAAGGAATTCAACTTAAGTGTTGTTTTGCTATCTGAAATTCGAAAACAAAGAAGGTAGTACAGGGGTACTTAAGTTGATTTTAATATATTTTTTAGAAATAACTTAAGTATACAGCGAAATAATCATTAGTAGTATCTAATTTTTTAAGTGCCCACATACTTCTCATCTCGTATAAAAGAGGGTCATTTTTGTACTATAAAACCATTCCATTCCTGAAATCCGCTACAGGAAAAAAGTTGATTAAGCTAAGCAATTTACGAGCGACGTCCTAGCGTACTTGTAATTAAGAAAGTAAGTACTTAGTTTTACGATTTTGCTTAAAAGTATGATTTTAAATCGATAAAGTGAAGCACGTAAAGTGTCCCTGACCAAAATTGTTTCACAAACATCTGTACCGTTTAATAAGATACGAGTATGATAACGATTTCTAGAGCCCTATGTTCGATAATGATTCATTAGGAAAATTTGAATATAGTTTAAATTTTTAATTACTTATTTTTTGGTTTGACTACCAATTTGGAGGACTACTGTTTTGATTTTGATATAACTAAATTTGATTGGTTTTCGAAAAGTTTTCTCTTCTACCCCCGCCCCCCCAGTTTATAATTATGATGTCAGTTGTAAATTGTTTTTTTCGAGTATAAAAAGGGTAAACAGAAAAATTGAGAGATAGTATTAAGAAAACAGCCAATTCGAATTGTTTCGGAATCGGCTCGAGGGACTAAGTACGTAGATATACGTCAATTGTAAATTCTAAACTTTGTATATATATTATATTCAATCATTCATTCTTACTAATTTTATAGTAATGGATCCTATTTCCATAACTTTGGCTTCGGGAAATGAGTACGTCGGTACGACAACCGAATCTATGATTTGCTTTCACTGCGGCGAATGTACGGAAGAATTGGCAGTAAGAGGCTGAGGACTCTTCTTTTGCTGGGGTCGAGAGTGCGCGCATTATCAAATGGGAGTAATTTTTCGACATGGTAATGTCTATACCAAACACATCCCAGGGCATCTTATAAAGGAGTTCCCGCCCCATATCCGCTGTACGTACTGTGGAAGAAGAGGGTCGAAGAGAAGCCGTCGACGGGAGGAGTGCTCAGCGTTCGATTTCATGGGATGCTGTCATTACCCTAAGCCTCCCAGAGACCGAACTGTAGTTCGTTCGTATTACAATAAGATTTCTTTAAGAGAGAGAGAGAGAAAAGAATTGCTTAAATTAGGAAGTAATAATGAATCTATTGAATCCAATGTAAAGAAAATGCATCAAGATATTAACTTGGAAAATCCAAAAGATGATTCACCAGTAAGCAGTATTCAGTTAATTAAAAATCATAAACAAAAACCGACTGATTACGGTGCATCAAGATATAATATTTGTATATCTTCGAAAAAAGGTGAATCATTAAACATCAACAATGCGGTAATTTACTTATAATATATTTTATATGAAAATAATTAAAGGTTTTATAAATGATTAATTTATATTATAGATTATAGGTGGATCTAATAGCAAAATAGTATACGTCCAGGTAAAGTATTGTTTTATTTAGAAGTTTAAATATTAAGTTAATGGTTTATTTTAGAATAACTATATGTTAAATGATTTATTTTAGAATAGCGTTGATACATATGGTTGTAGGACAACATTAGAAAGTAGGTATATTGATTTAAAAAAACTATCAATTAATTAAACATTTTAATAATATTTTTACATAGCTTCGATAGTATCCAGAGATTGTACGATTGTTATTACAAAATGAAACTAATTTATTTTATAATAAATATAGGTAGTAAAATGCTGCAAAAACCTCTGACTCTACGTTCAATACGTTAAAATAGATTACAATACGTAAATATAGGTGAAAAAATACTAGAAAAACACGCATACTATTATTTTTTTTAATTTTTGGAAATACACAACATCCACCAGTTACTTCGCAATGACGAACTGGCTGCTCTCTTTGTCCCTTTTATTTACAAACTAAATTCATATTTTCTTCAAACTTTCAATTCGTTATAATTTGAATTTAAATGAAAACATCATGGATTATAGGTGCGTAATCTACTATTAGACCGAACGGATTAAAAAAAAATACTTAAAGTTCCCCGGGCATCTTATAAAGGAGTTCCAGCCCCCATCTCCGTTGTACGTACTGTGGAAGAAGAGGGTCGAAGAGAAGCCGTCGACGGGAGTAGTGCTCAGCGTTCGATTTCATGGGATGCTGTCATTACCCTAAGCCTCCCGTGGATTCCGTCTCTCAAACGACTATTCTAAGCCTTTGGAAAACCTCTTTTTAGAAAAATTCTGTGGGAATTCCCCCTTTGAAATATATTCTCTAATGAATTATTGTTTGAACGATATAAAACATTTACAATTACTGTTGGGAGACATACTGTAATTTTCTAAACAATAAACAAAAATACGAACCATTTTCATGTTTTATTATTATTAGGAATATGGATGAAAAAAAAAACACACATTAAATATTTATTTCAAATATCTGTAGAACCGAAACCTCTCGAACCTCTTTCTGTATCTTCTTCAATTTGCTAATACAAACCAAAACAGGAAAATTGAAATAATAATAATAATTTTGGAGGGTGGAACATATCAATTTAACTCACAAGGCATTCCATAGGAACTGGCATCGAAATACATTCGCAGATAAGTTGAGCTATTCGATCGCCTCTGAAGAATTTAAATGCGTTTTTCCCGTGATTAATCAAGTCAACCCCTATTGTACCAGTGTAATCTTTATCTATCACACCTGCTAAAACATCAATACCATGTTTTACGGAAAGACCCGAACGAGGGGCTAGAAATAAATAAAAATAAAACATGGTATTCGTTAAATAAATAAATATATATATATAATATTACCAATACGGCCGTAGCAGAAATCAGGTATAACTACACTTAAATCAGTATTTATTAGCTCTCTTGCCATGGGGGCTACAACATAGTTATATGCACTACATAAATCAAGACCTGCAGAGCCAGGTGTTTCTCGAGTAGGCGCGCATGCATATTTCGTTAATCTTACGAATTTCAGAATTTGCTGAGGAATTTCCATTATGGATAAATATTAAAGACAAATATTAAAAAAATATTATAACGAGTAAAGAAGTTTCAAACACAAATGACAAGTTTTACGAAAAAATTCCTTTTATAGCGTTTAACTCGATTTAAAATTCTTTAGATACGCTACTTAAGATAATCTATGAAGTATTCTTGTAAACAGATCTTGTTATAGTGAAGATTAGTTGATTAAGCTAAGCAATTTATGAGCGACGCCCTAGCGTACTTGTAATTAAGAAAGTAAGTACTTAGTTTTACGATTTTGCTTAAAACTATGATTTTAAATCGATAAAGTGAAACACGTAAAGTGTCCCTGACCAAAATTGTTTCGCAAACATCTGTACCGTTTAATAAGATACGAGTATGATAACGATTTCTAGAGCCCTATGTTCGATAATGATTCATTAGGAAAATTTGAATATAGTTTAAATTTTTAATTACTTATTTTTTGGTTTGACTACCAATTTGGAGGACTACTGTTTTGATTTTGATATAACTAAATTTGATTGGTTTTCGAAAAGTTATTGAAGTTTAGTAAATTATATCCTTCGCATACTTAAATTATGCCTTTCCACAATCAATGTAATTTAAATAAAGTTATTGAAAGATTGAAGCATTTTTTTTTGTATACTTAGATGGAATCATATATTACCTACTTTATCAAGTCAAAGTTTAGTAAATTATACCCAGGATATAAGTTATCATGTTGACTTATAACCCTAACTTAATAATTTAAGCAATTCTTTTCTCTCTCTCTCTCTCTCTTAAAGAAATCTTATTGTAATAAGCTTAAAAATTTAGGAATAAACTTATATTATAGGATGAAGAAAAGTCAATAGACATTTATTTGTAAATTATTCGCAATTTTATTTATTTATTTATCTATTTATAAAACGAACTACAGTTCGGTCTCTGGGAGGCTTAGGGTAATGACAGCATCCCATGAAATCGAACGCTGAGCACTCCTCCCGTCAACGCTTCTCTTCGACCCTCTTCTTCCACAGTACGTACAGCGGAGATGGGGCGGGAACTCCTTTATAAGATGCCCTGGGATGTGTTTGGTATAGACATTACCATGTCGAAAAATTACTCCCATTTGATAATGCGCGCACTCTCGACCCCAGCAAAAGAAGAGTCCTCCGCCTCTTACTGCCAATTCTTCCGTACATTCGCCGCAGTGAAAGCAAATCATAGATTCGGTTGTCGTACCGACGTACTCATTTCCCGAGGCCAAAGTTATGGAAATAGGATCCATTACTATAAAATTAGTAAGAATGAATGATTGAATATAATATATATACAAAGTTTAGAATTTACAATTGACGTATATCTACGTACTTAGTCCCTCGAGCCGATTCCGAAACAATTCGAATTGGCTGTTTTCTTAATACTATCTCTCAATTTTTCTGTTTACCCTTTTTATACTCGAAAAAAACAATTTACAACTGACATCATAATTATAAACTGGGGGGCGGGGGTAGAAGAGAAAACTTTTCGAAAACCAATCAAATTTAGTTATATCAAAATCAAAACAGTAGTCCTCCAAATTGGTAGTCAAACCAAAAAATAAGTAATTAAAAATTTAAACTATATTCAAATTTTCCTAATGAATCATTATCGAACATAGGGCTCTAGAAATCGTTATCATACTCGTATCTTATTAAACGGTACAGATGTTTGTGAAACAATTTTGGTCAGGGACACTTTACGTGTTTCACTTTATCGATTTAAAATCATAGTTTTAAGCAAAATCGTAAAACTAAGTACTTACTTTCTTAATAACAAGTACGCTAGGACGTCGCTCGTAAATTGCTTAGCTTAATCAACTTTTTTCCTGTAGCGGATTTCAGGAATGGAATGGTTTTATAGTACAAAAATGACCCTCTTTTATACGAGATGAGAAGTATGTGGGCACTTAAAAAATTAGATACTACTAATGATTATTTCGCTGTATACTTAAGTTATTTCTAAAAAAAATATTAAAATCAACTTAAGTACCCCTGTACTACCTTCTTTGTTTTCGAATTTCAGATAGCAAAACAACACTTAAGTTGAATTCCTTTTATTAAAATTGATACTTTAATATGGTTAGAAGTATATAAATTAAACAAGAAGTGTACCCACTTAGCTTAATTTGAGCCCTTCCAATGCATCCATAAAGTTTACGAAGCAGACGATGGTAAAAATAGAGGCCATCATTGAGAATAGAGGATTGAAAAAGTAGAGTGCTAAGCTCAGTAAACATGTATTTGGGTTTTGTCCTATATGAATTTTCACGTTTTCAGAGGGATTAAACATTTTATACTAATTTTAAAAGTCGCGTTACTTCATTTTCTTCGCGATTTATATTTTAAAGGTTATTTTTTATTGTCATGGTCTTTTATTTTGAATTGAATTTAACCCTGTATTTAGCGTTATTTCTATTCTAACACTCAAAACCTATAATCAAACTAACTTGCAAACCCTCAATTGGCAATATTTTATAAATTAGATTTATCTGTAAAAGTTTTATTTTAACATTTCTAATATCAAATGGTTGACAATATTTTATTAATTAGCTTTATCGGTTCGCTGTAGTCGCGTTACCATGTTATCTGCGTCCGTGCGAAACGGAAATCAAACGAAATTACCTGGCGAGCGAAAATAATAATTAGTGCACTTCTTGTATTATTTATTTATATACTTTTGATATGGTACATTTGATTATAAAAATTTATAAATTACCAAACCCCTCCTCCCACCTCTCACCGTTTTTAAGTACCAAATGAAGTTATTATTTCAAGTGATTTCTGATTTGGCATAAATATAGGAGCGAGCATTCTACATTTTTACATTCTTCGTAATTACGAGCAAGTTTAAGGGCTAAATATTAGCTATGGAAAATAACGTGGATATGCGTGTAACTAAAGCAGTTCTTAGGTTTTCTTTTAAGCCTGATATGCCAAACGAAAAACAATTTTCGTTTAGAACGTTAGAAATAATGTTAAGAAAATATAAAAACTGGTATTTACGTGAATTGAACCTGCAAGAGGACGAAGGTTACATCGACGTCCATCTAGCTACCCATGTCGTCATTGAGAAGATTTTTCAAAGATTGGGCCCTCACTCAAGGGAATACATTAACGTAAGCTTGAAATTTGTTTTGATCTAATTATTATTATTATTATTATTATTCGATTCAAAACTTTGATTATACAACATAAAAACTTGCGGAGACTAAAGCGTTAGTAAGTTAGTGTATGTATGTATGTATGTACGATAGTGGATATATGAGACAGTGATAAATTGAACTAGTGAATAGAAGGTATGGATTATCGTTTAGCTTATTATTTTGATTTCTTTACTTTATAGATCGAGAGACGTATTGTAGGGGACGAGGACGAGGACGAGGAAAAAGTTAATGCAATGCTAGATGTTTTTTTTACACGGCGATTTACCCAACGCTGAATAAAACGAAGCATCTTCATCTTCGGTGAAACGGGTACCGACTCCCAAAATTGAAATTAAGGCAAAAAAAATGAAAAAAAATCTGTATAAAAATAAAATAAATAAATTTATTTTGATCCGAATGTGGTTTTTGTTATGGAACCAATGACAATAAGCTTTAAACTTGGCTTACTTTGATAAAAAACGTCTCTTATTCCCCAAGAACATGTATATTTATCGAGAATGTACTAGCTCTATTAGATATTTTGGAGGAAGGGCGAACTAAAATTTATGCTTGTTTACGAAATTAATTAGCATATTTTTTAAAAAAAACAAATGCATTCATGTTAGGATATGATTTACGGAAAATGTACTTTCATGGGCTAGGCTTAGAAATTTAGTCTTAACTATTTACACTTTACAGGTTTTTAGGTCTAGCTTTAATTTTTTGCGTATTGGAAAATGTATTTCAGCATATTATTATAAGTAAACTTTTAGTGTTATCAATGTCCACCAGTTAGGAAATGGTTTATGGATAGGAAAATATTTATAAATACTAAAGACAGAGGCAGAAACTAGGAGATCAGAGGAAAAAGATTTTTGAGATGCCCCTGATGTGATAGCCTACATTGAAGATGTTGAAATTGTTTGGTGAGAAATCACAAAACCTTTAAAATAAAATAATTGATTTTCCGTATTTAATTTTTTTCTTAAAATCCTACTACTATGCCAAGAATGTATTTATTTATTTATTTATTTATTTATTTATACTCAGGGAGAATGAATATGTCGATAATATTTTTAGCGTTTCTCCAATTCCACCCGTTGAGATCTTTTAATATCACTGCTTTGAGAACCATGGCGCCATCTAAACTTTGAAATAATCCTTAATTAAATATATTGATAAAAGAACTCTAGTGATGACACTTCCACTATTTTCAGTGACGTACCGATTCTCACGTGACTTTCATTTTCTGTGCGCGCGCACCCGATTAATAAGATAACTGAACTTTGAGCAATGGATTTTTTTTTCCACTGGTACTTAAGATATGCCGTCAGGGTAGTCATGGGAATCAATTCTTAGTTATCTCAATAAAGAGTCTTAGCATTGGGAATAGTCATTGAAGGTCACGCTGAAAAGTAAGTTATAATAATAATAATCAGCTAGGCTATTTTATTATATTTAAAATGAAATTTTTAGGCATTCTTTTATATATATATATTGAAAATCTATTAGACAGAAATTAGGTCTAGTAGGGGTAAGATTAGCGTAGAAATTAAGTTACTATCACGTGACTCGTTCATTTTTCTGTGCACGCGCACGTTTAATAAGATAACTGAACTTTGAGCACTGGATTTTTTCCACCGGTACTTAAGATATGCCGTCAGTGTAGTCATAGGATTTTTCACTCTTAATAAATACTTTAAAATGTAAAAAACTTAACACTTAGCCATTTTTTAGCAATCTTCTACGTAACTCAATTTTCCAAGAGGATTGTTTTCCGTAAACATTTTCAAGTGAGAGCTCGATTTTGATATCATCAACGTGGTATTTCCAAAACTATCCTTCGAGTAGCAAAGGGTTTTTTCCAAATACTCAAGTGGGTTAATATGTGCCGTCAATCATTAGAGGCAGTTTAAACTGTCAGAGAGAGACAGCCAATAGAATTTGAGGGTTATTTGAAGTTTAGATCACGTGATGAATTATTCTCAACAAGATAGGAATAAATTAATCTTCCGTGCGTCATTTCTCTACGGCGCATTGACGAGTAAAGACCTGCTGACGGATCGCTCAGTCTTTTCTACAGCTTGACAAAGGATTTCTACCCGTAAAGTAAGTAACTATTTTTTCTTGGTAATAGACTATATTTTTAGACATATTTAAAACAATTTGCATATTGAAAAAAGCATTTATATTGATAATTTTAGCGTAGAAATTTAACCATATTGATAAAATTAGGTTTAGTAGACTTAGGGGTAAATGTAGGCTTAGAGAATGTATCATTTGAAACTATAGAACGTATTTGGTCTAGATCAGCTATGGACATTGAAGTGTATCGACTTGAAACGTTTCGTCACTGGAAAAATCCGCACGTCACTAAGGAGCAACTAGCAAAGGCTGGATTCTACTATATTCAGCAGGGCGATGAAGTACGATGTTACAAATGCCATGGCGTATTAGAAGGATGGAAATCAGGAGACGTACCAGAACTTGAACATGCTAGATTCTTTCCAAACTGTCCGGCTAGGGATAATTCACCATCGGAAAAAAAGTACCTTTCGCTAGAATGGGACATTCCCCCGACGCCAAAAGCAACTACGGTCTCTGACAAAAGCTTCTCACCTGTACCAGAAGAAGACGTTTGTGACTGTCCCTCGGATGTCAGACGATACTGTTGCTAAACACTACAAATACGTGAGTTAGAACTTTTAATTAAATTAAGTTACAGGAGATCGTTTCACCCCATTTAAATGCCTGTAAACTTAACTACTTTAATTTGTTTTAATTGTGTAATGTACAAGATAACCATCTAATGGAATATCTGATAGTACCTACTAACATGTAAAACAAAGTTCTAAAATAAAAAATTAAATGTAAATAACTTGTTTTTATTGCCTAGAGATTAGAAATTAAGGGGTTCGAAAGCGATAAGCAAACGGGTAAAAATCTAATCTCCAGATATCTGCGCGAGGAAAACTAATTTTGGAGAATGGGGATGGGGGAAAGCAGGGATGTACCCAAAAATGGACCAAAATGGACCAAATGTACCCCAAAAACGACCAAAGTCACCATTTTCGGCCCTATGCACCCCATTTCGGACCAAATGTACCCCAAACTGGACCTTTTAGCTTTATTGTAATGTTAAACTCCCATAGAGATTCCCCTAAAAAGAATAATAAACTGGCGGTCCAATTTTGGGTACATTAATTATTTCGGAGAGATAAAACTAATTCTGGCAAACTGCTGCGATTTATAGCGAATGGGGAAAAAATCTAATCTCCAGATATCTGCGCGAGGAAAACTAATTTTGGAGAATGGGGATGGGGGAAAGCAACTGGTGATTAGAAGGGGTGAAAGCAATGGGGGAAAGGAGCTGGTGAACGAGAGATAAAGTATCCAGTGAATGGGGGTTGGGGGGGAAAGCAACCCATGAACGGGAGAATCTGGTGATTAGAAATTCTGGTGATTAGAAATTCTGGTGATTGAGATGGGGGCGCGGGTGGGGGAGGAGCGGGAGAGGCGCGGGTGAACGGCGGGAGCCAAGCTCTTTGTGTCCTTCCGGTGATTGAGAATGAAATTCTCAATCACCGGATGGACATCCCCCTCTCTCATTTATCTGGCAGATTGCCGTGTTGAAATGCCAAATTTTGGTAAATTTCTTCAGTCAAACAGGGTTTTGAAGATACATTGACACTAGCAATTGATTAACAAATCAATAAACTTGAATAATTATTGATATAAATAAGCCTGGCAGCTCTGTTTTGTTAACCACACTAAGAAAATAAATATAAATTTTGAATTAATTCCAGCTCCAAAATCCATTTATCTGGCAGATTGCCGTGTTGAAATGCCAAATTTTGGTAAATTTCTTCAGTCAAACAGGGTTTTGAAGAAACATTGACACTAGCAATTAATTAACAAATCAATAAACTTGAATAATTATTGATATAAATAAGCTTGGAAGCTCTGTTTTGTTAACCACACTAAGAAAATAAATATAAATTTAGAATTAATTCTTAAGAATTTTGAATTAATTCCAGCTCCAAAATCCATTTATCTGGCAGATTGCCGTGTTGAAATGCCAAATTTTGGTAAATTTCTTCAGTCAAACAGGGTTTTAAAGATACATTGACACTAGCAATTGATTAACAAATCAATAAACTTGAATAATTATTGATATAAATAAGCCTGGCAGCTCTGTTTTGTTAACCACACTAAGAAAATAAATATAAATTTTGAATTAATTCCAGCTCCAAAATCCATTTATCTGTCAGATTGCCTTGTTGAAATGCCAAATTTTGGTAAATTTCTTCAGTCAAACAGGGTTTTGAAGAAACATTGACACTAGCAATTAATTAACAAATCAATAAATTTGAATAATTATTGATATAAATAAGCTTGACAGCTCTGTTTTGTTAACCACACTAAGAAAATAAATATAAATTTAGAATTAATTCTTAAGAATTATGAATATTTCCAGCTCCAAAATCCATTTATCTGTCAGATTGCCTTGTTGAAATGCCAAATTTTGGTAAATTTCTTCAGTCAAACAGGGTTTTGAAGATACATTGACACTAGCAATTGATTAACAAATCAATAAACTTGAATAATTATTGATATAAATAAGCCTGGCAGCTCTGTTTTGTTAACCACACTAAGAAAATAAATATAAATTTTGAATTAATTCTTAAGAATTATGAATATTTCCAGCTCCAAAATCCATTTATCTGGCAGATTGCCGTGTTGAAATGCCAAATTTTGGTAAATTTCTTCAGTCAAACTTGGTTTTGAAGAAATATTGACAATAGCAATTAATTAACAAATCAATAAACTTGAATAATTATTGAAATAAATAAGCCTGGCAGCTCTGTTTTGTTAACCACACTAAGAAAATAAATATAAATTTTGAATTAATTCTTAAGAATTATGAATATTTCCAGCTCCAAAATCCATTTATCTGGCAGATTGCCGTGTTGAAATGCCAAATTTTGGTAAATTTCTTCAGTCAAACTTGGTTTTGAAGAAATATTGACAATAGCAATTAATTAACAAATCAATAAACTTGAATAATTATTGAAATAAATAAGCCTGGCAGCTCTGTTTTGTTAACCACACTAAGAAAATAAATATAAATTTTGAATTAATTCCAGCTCCAAAATCCATTTATCTGGCAGATTGCCGTGTTGAAATGCCAAATTTTGGTAAATTTCTTCAGTCAAACAGGGTTTTGAAAATACATTGACACTAGCAAATGATTAACAAATCAATAAACTTGAATACTTATTGATATAAATAAGCCTGGCAGCTCTGTTTTGTTAACCACACTAAGCAAATAAATATAAATTTTGAATTAATTCCAGCTCCAAAATCCTTTATCTGGCAGATTGCCGTGTTGAAATACCAAATTTTGGTAAATTTCTTCAGTCAAACAGGGTTTTGAAGATACATTGACACTAGCAATTGATTAACAAATCAATAAACTTGAATAATTATTGATATAAATAAGCCTGGCAGCTCTGTTTTGTTAATCACACTAAGAAAATAAATATAAATTTTGAATTAATTCCAGCTCCAAAATCCATTTATCTGTCAGATTGCCTTGTTGAAATGCCAAATTTTGGTAAATTTCTTCAGTCAAACAGGGTTTTGAAGAAACATTGACACTAGCAATTAATTAACAAATCAATAAACTTGAATAATTATTGATATAAATAAGCTTGGAAGCTCTGTTTTGTTAACCACACTAAGAAAATAAATATAAATTTAGAATTAATTCTTAAGAATTTTGAATTAATTCCAGCTCCAAAATCCATTTATCTGGCAGATTGCCGTGTTGAAATGCCAAATTTTGGTAAATTTCTTCAGTCAAACAGGGTTTTAAAGATACATTGACACTAGCAATTGATTAACAAATCAATAAACTTGAATAATTATTGATATAAATAAGCCTGGCAGCTCTGTTTTGTTAACCACACTAAGAAAATAAATATAAATTTTGAATTAATTCCAGCTCCAAAATCCATTTATCTGTCAGATTGCCTTGTTGAAATGCCAAATTTTGGTAAATTTCTTCAGTCAAACAGGGTTTTGAAGAAACATTGACACTAGCAATTAATTAACAAATCAATAAATTTGAATAATTATTGATATAAATAAGCTTGACAGCTCTGTTTTGTTAACCACACTAAGAAAATAAATATAAATTTAGAATTAATTCTTAAGAATTATGAATATTTCCAGCTCCAAAATCCATTTATCTGGCAGATTGCCGTGTTGAAATGCCAAATTTTGGTAAATTTCTTCAGTCAAACTTGGTTTTGAAGAAATATTGACAATAGCAATTGATTAACAAATCAATAAACTTGAATAATTATTGATATAAATAAGCCTTGCAGCTCTGTTTTGTTAATCACACTAAGAAAATAAATGAAAATTTTGTATTAATTCCAGCTCCAAAATTCATTTATCTGGCAGATTGCCGTGTTGAAATGCCAAATTTTGGTAAATTTCTTCAGTCAAACAGGGTTTTGAAAATACATTGACACTAGCAAATGATTAACAAATCAATAAACTTGAATACTTATTGATATAAATAAGCCTGGCAGCTCTGTTTTGTTAACCACACTAAGCAAATAAATATAAATTTTGAATTAATTCCAGCTCCAAAATCCATTTATCTGTCAGATTGCCTTGTTGAAATGCCAAATTTTGGTAAATTTCTTCAGTCAAACAGGGTTTTGAAGAAACATTGACACTAGCAATTAATTAACAAATCAATAAATTTGAATAATTATTGATATAAATAAGCTTGACAGCTCTGTTTTGTTAACCACACTAAGAAAATAAATATAAATTTAGAATTAATTCTTAAGAATTATGAATATTTCCAGCTCCAAAATCCATTTATCTGGCAGATTGCCGTGTTGAAATGCCAAATTTTGGTAAATTTCTTCAGTCAAACTTGGTTTTGAAGAAATATTGACAATAGCAATTGATTAACAAATCAATAAACTTGAATAATTATTGATATAAATAAGCCTTGCAGCTCTGTTTTGTTAATCACACTAAGAAAATAAATGAAAATTTTGTATTAATTCCAGCTCCAAAATTCATTTATCTGGCAGATTGCCGTGTTGAAATGCCAAATTTTGGTAAATTTCTTCAGTCAAACAGGGTTTTGAAGATACATTGACACTAGCAATTGATTAACAAATCAATAAACTTGAATAATTATTGAAATAAATAAGCCTGGCAGCTCTGTTTTGTTAACCACACTAAGAAAATAAATATAAATTTTGAATTAATTCCAGCTCCAAAATCCATTTATCTGGCAGATTGCCGTGTTGAAATGCCAAATTTTGGTAAATTTCTTCAGTCAAACAGGGTTTTGAAAATACATTGACACTAGCAAATGATTAACAAATCAATAAACTTGAATACTTATTGATATAAATAAGCCTGGCAGCTCTGTTTTGTTAACCACACTAAGCAAATAAATATAAATTTTGAATTAATTCCAGCTCCAAAATCCATTTATCTGTCAGATTGCCTTGTTGAAATGCCAAATTTTGGTAAATTTCTTCAGTCAAACAGGGTTTTGAAGAAACATTGACACAAGCAATTGATTAACAAATCAATAAACTTGAATAATTATTGATATAAATAAACCTGGCAGCTCTGTTTTGTTAACCACACACTAAGATAATAAATATAAATTTTGAATTAATTCCAGCTCCGAAATCCTTTATCTGGCAGATTGCCGTGTTGAAATTCCAAATTTTGGTAAATTTCTTCAGTCAAACAGGGTTTTGAAGATACATTGACAATAGCAATTGATTAACAAATCAATAAACTTGAATAATTATTGATATAAATAAGCCTGGCAGCTCTGTTTTGTTAATCACACTAAGAAAATAAATATAAATTTTGAATTAATTCCAGCTCCAAAATCCATTTATCTGTCAGATTGCCGTGTTGAAATGCCAAATTTTGGTAAATTTCTTCAGTCAAACAGGGTTTTGAAGAAACATTGACACAAGCAATTGATTAACAAATCAATAAACTTGAATAATTATTGATATAAATAAACCTGGCAGCTCTGTTTTGTTAACCACACACTAAGATAATAAATATAAATTTTGAATTAATTCCAGCTCCAAAATCCATTTATCTGTCAGATTGCCTTGTTGAAATGCCAAATTTTGGTAAATTTCTTCAGTCAAACAGGGTTTTGAAGAAACATTGACACTAGCAATTAATTAACAAATCAATAAACTTGAATAATTATTGATATAAATAAGCTTGACAGCTCTGTTTTGTTAACCACACTAAGAAAATAAATATAAATTTAGAATTAATTCTTAAGAATTATGAATATTTCCAGCTCCAAAATCCATTTATCTGGCAGATTGCCGTGTTGAAATGCCAAATTTTGGTAAATTTCTTCAGTCAAACTTGGTTTTGAAGAAATATTGACAATAGCAATTGATTAACAAATCAATAAACTTGAATAATTATTGATATAAATAAGCCTTGCAGCTCTGTTTTGTTAATCACACTAAGAAAATAAATGAAAATTTTGTATTAATTCCAGCTCCAAAATTCATTTATCTGGCAGATTGCCGTGTTGATATGCCAAATTTTGGTAAATTTCTTCAGTCAAACAGGGTTTTGAAGATACATTGACACTAGCAATTGATTAACAAATCAATAAACTTGAATAATTATTGAAATAAATAAGCCTGGCAGCTCTGTTTTGTTAACCACACACTAAGAAAATAAATATAAATTTTGAATTAATTCCAGCTCCAAAATCCTTTATCTGGCAGATTGCCGTGTTGAAATGCCAAATTTTGGTAAATTTCTTCAGTCAAACAGGGTTTTGAAGATACATTGACACTAGCAATTGATTAACAAATCAATAAACTTGAATAATTATTGATATAAATAAGCCTGGCAGCTCTGTTTTGTTAACCACACTAAGAAAATAAATATAAATTTTGAATTAATTCCAGCTCCAAAATCCATTTATCTGGCAGATTGCCTTGTTGAAATGCCAAATTTTGGTAAATTTCTTCAATCAAACAGGGTTTTGAAGATGCAATGACACTTGCAATTGATTAACAAATCAATAAACTTGAATAATTATTGATATAACTAAGCCTGGCAGCTCTGTTTTGTTAACCACACTAAGAAAATAAATATAAATTTTGAATTAATTCCAGCTCCAAAATCCATTTATCTGTCAGATTGCCTTGTTGAAATGCCAAATTTTGGTAAATTTCTTCAGTCAAACAGGGTTTTGAAGAAACATTGACACAAGCAATTGATTAACAAATCAATAAACTTGAATAATTATTGATATAAATAAACCTGGCAGCTCTGTTTTGTTAACCACACACTAAGAAAATAAATATAAATTTTGAATTAATTCCAGCTCCGAAATCCTTTATCTGGCAGATTGCCGTGTTGAAATTCCAAATTTTGGTAAATTTCTTCAGTCAAACAGGGTTTTGAAGATACATTGACACTAGCAATTGATTAACAAATCAATAAACTTGAATAATTATTGATATAAATAAGCCTGGCAGCTCTGTTTTGTTAACCACACTAAGAAAATAAATATAAATTTTGAATTAATTCCAGCTCCAAAATCCATTTATCTGGCAGATTGCCGTGTTGAAATGCCAAATTTTGGTAAATTTCTTCAATCAAACAGGGTTTTGAAGATGCATTGACACTTGCAATTGATTAACAAATCAATAAACTTGAATAATTATTGATATAACTAAGCCTGGCAGCTCTGTTTTGTTAACCACACTAAGAAAATAAATATAAATTTTGAATTAATTCCAGCTCCAAAATCCATTTATCTGTCAGATTGCCTTGTTGAAATGCCAAATTTTGGTAAATTTCTTCAGTCAAACAGGGTTTTGAAGAAACATTGACACTAGCAATTAATTAACAAATCAATAAATTTGAATAATTATTGATATAAATAAGCTTGACAGCTCTGTTTTGTTAACCACACTAAGAAAATAAATATAAATTTAGAATTAATTCTTAAGAATTATGAATATTTCCAGCTCCAAAATCCATTTATCTGGCAGATTGCCGTGTTGAAATGCCAAATTTTGGTAAATTTCTTCAGTCAAACTTGGTTTTGAAGAAATATTGACAATAGCAATTGATTAACAAATCAATAAACTTGAATAATTATTGATATAAATAAGCCTTGCAGCTCTGTTTTGTTAATCACACTAAGAAAATAAATGAAAATTTTGTATTAATTCCAGCTCCAAAATTCATTTATCTGGCAGATTGCCGTGTTGAAATGCCAAATTTTGGTAAATTTCTTCAGTCAAACAGGGTTTTGAAGATACATTGACACTAGCAATTGATTAACAAATCAATAAACTTGAATAATTATTGAAATAAATAAGCCTGGCAGCTCTGTTTTGTTAACCACACTAAGAAAATAAATATAAATTTTGAATTAATTCCAGCTCCAAAATCCATTTATCTGGCAGATTGCCGTGTTGAAATGCCAAATTTTGGTAAATTTCTTCAGTCAAACAGGGTTTTGAAAATACATTGACACTAGCAAATGATTAACAAATCAATAAACTTGAATACTTATTGATATAAATAAGCCTGGCAGCTCTGTTTTGTTAACCACACTAAGAAAATAAATATAAATTTTGAATTAATTCCAGCTCCAAAATCCATTTATCTGGCAGATTGCCGTGTTGAAATGCCAAATTTTGGTAAATTTCTTCAGTCAAACAGGGTTTTGAAGATACATTGACAATAGCAATTGATTAACAAATCAATAAACTTGAATAATTATTGATATAAATAAGCCTGGCAGCTCTGTTTTGTTAATCACACTAAGAAATAAATATAAATTTTGAATTAATTCCAGCTCCAAAATCCATTTATCTGTCAGATTGCCTTGTTGAAATGCCAAATTTTGGTAAATTTCTTCAGTCAAACAGGGTTTTGAAGAAACATTGACACTAGCAATTAATTAACAAATCAATAAACTTGAATAATTATTGATATAAATAAGCTTGACAGCTCTGTTTTGTTAACCACACTAAGAAAATAAATATAAATTTAGAATTAATTCTTAAGAATTATGAATATTTCCAGCTCCAAAATCCATTTATCTGGCAGATTGCCGTGTTGAAATGCCAAATTTTGGTAAATTTCTTCAGTCAAACTTGGTTTTGAAGAAATATTGACAATAGCAATTGATTAACAAATCAATAAACTTGAATAATTATTGATATAAATAAGCCTTGCAGCTCTGTTTTGTTAATCACACTAAGAAAATAAATGAAAATTTTGTATTAATTCCAGCTCCAAAATTCATTTATCTGGCAGATTGCCGTGTTGATATGCCAAATTTTGGTAAATTTCTTCAGTCAAACAGGGTTTTGAAGATACATTGACACTAGCAATTGATTAACAAATCAATAAACTTGAATAATTATTGAAATAAATAAGCCTGGCAGCTCTGTTTTGTTAACCACACACTAAGAAAATAAATATAAATTTTGAATTAATTCCAGCTCCAAAATCCTTTATCTGGCAGATTGCCGTGTTGAAATGCCAAATTTTGGTAAATTTCTTCAGTCAAACAGGGTTTTGAAGATACATTGACACTAGCAATTGATTAACAAATCAATAAACTTGAATAATTATTGATATAAATAAGCCTGGCAGCTCTGTTTTGTTAACCACACTAAGAAAATAAATATAAATTTTGAATTAATTCCAGCTCCAAAATCCATTTATCTGGCAGATTGCCTTGTTGAAATGCCAAATTTTGGTAAATTTCTTCAATCAAAAAGGGTTTTGAAGATGCATTGACACTTGCAATTGATTAACAAATCAATAAACTTGAATAATTATTGATATAACTAAGCCTGGCAGCTCTGTTTTGTTAACCACACTAAGAAAATAAATATAAATTTTGAATTAATTCCAGCTCCAAAATCCATTTATCTGTCAGATTGCCTTGTTGAAATGCCAAATTTTGGTAAATTTCTTCAGTCAAACAGGGTTTTGAAGAAACATTGACACAAGCAATTGATTAACAAATCAATAAACTTGAATAATTATTGATATAAATAAACCTGGCAGCTCTGTTTTGTTAACCACACACTAAGAAAATAAATATAAATTTTGAATTAATTCCAGCTCCGAAATCCTTTATCTGGCAGATTGCCGTGTTGAAATTCCAAATTTTGGTAAATTTCTTCAGTCAAACAGGGTTTTGAAGATACATTGACAATAGCAATTGATTAACAAATCAATAAACTTGAATAATTATTGATATAAATAAGCCTGGCAGCTCTGTTTTGTTAATCACACTAAGAAAATAAATATAAATTTTGAATTAATTCCAGCTCCAAAATCCATTTATCTTTCAGATTGCCGTGTTGAAATTCCAAATTTTGGTAAATTTCTTCAGTCAAACAGGGTTTTGAAGAAACATTGACAATAGCAATTGATTAACAAATCAATAAACTTGAATAATTATTGATATAAATAAGCCTGGCAGCTCTGTTTTGTTAACCACACTAAGAAAATAAATATAAATTTTGAATTAATTCCAGCTCCAAAATCCATTTATCTGGCAGATTGCCGTGTTGAAATGCCAAATTTTGGTAAATTTCTTCAATCAAACAGGGTTTTGAAGATGCATTGACACTTGCAATTGATTAACAAATCAATAAACTTGAATAATTATTGATATAACTAAGCCTGGCAGCTCTGTTTTGTTAACCACACTAAGAAAATAAATATAAATTTTGAATTAATTCCAGCTCCAAAATCCATTTATCTGTCAGATTGCCGTGTTGAAATGCCAAATTTTGGTAAATTTCTTCAGTCAAACAGGGTTTTGAAGAAACATTGACACAAGCAATTGATTAACAAATCAATAAACTTGAATAATTATTGATATAAATAAACCTGGCAGCTCTGTTTTGTTAACCACACACTAAGATAATAAATATAAATTTTGAATTAATTCCAGCTCCGAAATCCTTTATCTGGCAGATTGCCGTGTTGAAATGCCAAATTTTGGTAAATTTCTTCAGTCAAACAGGGTTTTGAAGATACATTGACACTAGCAATTGATTAACAAATCAATAAACTTGAATAATTATGGAAATAAATAAGCCTGGCAGCTCTGTTTTGTTAACCACACACTAAGAAAATAAATATAAATTTTGAATTAATTCCAGCTCCAAAATCCTTTATCTGGCAGATTGCCGTGTTGAAATGCCAAATTTTGGTAAATTTCTTCAGTCAAACAGGGTTTTGAAGATACATTGACACTAGCAATTGATTAACAAATCAATAAACTTGAATAATTATTGATATAAATAAGCCTGGCAGCTCTGTTTTGTTAACCACACTAAGAAAATAAATATAAATTTTGAATTAATTCCAGCTCCAAAATCCATTTATCTGGCCTTGTTGAAATGCCAAATTTTGGTAAATTTCTTCAATCAAACAGGGTTTTGAAGATGCATTGACACTTGCAATTGATTAACAAATCAATAAACTTGAATAATTATTGATATAACTAAGCCTGGCAGCTCTGTTTTGTTAACCACACTAAGAAAATAAATGAAAATTTTGTATTAATTCCAGCTCCAAAATTCATTTATCTGGCAGATTGCCGTGTTGAAATGCCAAATTTTGGTAAATTTCTTCAGTCAAACAGGGTTTTGAAGAAACATTGACACTAGCAATTAATTAACAAATCAATAAACTTGAATAATTATTGATATAAATAAGCTTGACAGCTCTGTTTTGTTAACCACATTAAGAAAATAAATATAAATTTAGAATTAATTCTTAAGAATTATGCATATTTCCAGCTCCAAAATCCATTTATCTGGCAGATTGCCGTGTTGAAATGCCAAATTTTGGTAAATTTCTTCAGTCAAACTTGGTTTTGAAGAAATATTGACAATAGCAATTGATTAACAAATCAATAAACTTGAATAATTATTGATATAAATAAGCCTTGCAGCTCTGTTTTGTTAATCACACTAAGAAAATAAATGAAAATTTTGTATTAATTCCAGCTCCAAAATTCATTTATCTGGCAGATTGCCGTGTTGAAATGCCAAATTTTGGTAAATTTCTTCAATCAAACAGGGTTTTGAAGATGCATTGACACTAGCAATTGATTAACAAATCAATAAACTTGAATAATTATTCATATAAATAAGCCTGGCAGCTCTGTTTTGTTAACCACACTAAGAAAATAAATATAAATTTTGAATTAATTCCAGCTCCAAAATCCATTTATCTGGCAGATTGCCGTGTTGAAATGCCAAATTTTGGTAAATTTCTTCAGTCAAACTGGTTTTGAAGAAATATTGACAATAGCAATTGATTAACAAATCAATAAACTTGAATAATTATTGATATAAATAAGCTTGACAGCTCTGTTTTGTTAACCACACTAAGAAAATAAATATAAATTTAGAATTAATTTTTAAGAATTATGAATATTTCCAGCTCCAAAATCCATTTATCTGGCAGATTGCCGTGTTGAAATGCCAAATTTTGGTAAATTTCTTCAGTCAAACTTGGTTTTGAAGAAATATTGACAATAGCAATTGATTAACAAATCAATAAACTTGAATAATTATTGATATAAATAAGCCTTGCAGCTCTGTTTTGTTAATCACACTAAGAAAATAAATGAAAATTTTGTATTAATTCCAGCTCCAAAATTCATTTATCTGGCAGATTGCCGTGTTGAAAAGCCAAATTTTGGTAAATTTCTTCAGTCAAACAGGGTTTTGAAGATACATTGACACTAGCAATTGTTTAACAAATCAATAAACTTGAATAATTATTGATATAAATAAGCCTGGCAGCTCTGTTTTGTTAACCACACTAAGAAAATAAATATAAATTTTGAATTAATTCCAGCTCCAAAATCCATTTATCTGGCAGATTGCCGTGTTGAAATGCCAAATTTTGGTAAATTTCTTCAATCAAACAGGGTTTTGAAGATGCATTGACACTTGCAATTGATTAACAAATCAATAAACTTGAATAATTATTGATATAAATAAACCTGGCAGCTCTGTTTCGTTAACCACACACTAAGATAATAAATATAAATTTTGAATTAATTCCAGCTCCAAAATCCATTTATCTGTCAGATTGCCTTGTTGAAATGCCAAATTTTGGTAAATTTCTTCAGTCAAACAGGGTTTTGAAGAAACATTGACACTAGCAATTAATTAACAAATCAATAAACTTGAATAATTATTGATATAAATAAGCTTGACAGCTCTGTTTTGTTAACCACACTAAGAAAATAAATATAAATTTAGAATTAATTCTTAAGAATTATGAATATTTCCAGCTCCAAAATCCATTTATCTGGCAGATTGCCGTGTTGAAATGCCAAATTTTGGTAAATTTCTTCAGTCAAACTTGGTTTTGAAGAAATATTGACAATAGCAATTGATTAACAAATCAATAAACTTGAATAATTATTGATATAAATAAGCCTTGCAGCTCTGTTTTGTTAATCACACTAAGAAAATAAATGAAAATTTTGTATTAATTCCAGCTCCAAAATTCATTTATCTGGCAGATTGCCGTGTTGATATGCCAAATTTTGGTAAATTTCTTCAGTCAAACTGGTTTTGAAGAAATATTGACAATAGCAATTGATTAACAAATCAATAAACTTGAATAATTATTGATATAAATAAGCTTGACAGCTCTGTTTTGTTAACCACACTAAGAAAATAAATATAAATTTAGAATTAATTTTTAAGAATTATGAATATTTCCAGCTCCAAAATCCATTTATCTGGCAGATTGCCGTGTTGAAATGCCAAATTTTGGTAAATTTCTTCAGTCAAACTTGGTTTTGAAGAAATATTGACAATAGCAATTGATTAACAAATCAATAAACTTGAATAATTATTGATATAAATAAGCCTTGCAGCTCTGTTTTGTTAATCACACTAAGAAAATAAATGAAAATTTTGTATTAATTCCAGCTCCAAAATTCATTTATCTGGCAGATTGCCGTGTTGAAATGCCAAATTTTGGTAAATTTCTTCAATCAAACAGGGTTTTGAAGATGCATTGACACTAGCAATTGATTAACAAATCAATAAACTTGAATAATTATTCATATAAATAAGCCTGGCAGCTCTGTTTTGTTAACCACACTAAGAAAATAAATATAAATTTTGAATTAATTCCAGCTCCAAAATCCATTTATCTGGCAGATTGCCGTGTTGAAATGCCAAATTTTTGTAAATTTCTTCAGTCAAACTTGGTTTTGAAGAAATATTGACAATAGCAATTGATTAACAAATCAATAAACTTGAATAATTATTGATATAAATAAGCCTGGCAGCTCTGTTTTGTTAACCACACTAAGAAAATAAATGTAAATTTTGAATTAATTCCAGCTCCAAAATCCATTTATCTGGCAGATTGCCGTGTTGAAAAGCCAAATTTTGGTAAATTTCTTCAGTCAAACAGGGTTTTGAAGATACATTGACACTAGCAATTGTTTAACAAATCAATAAACTTGAATAATTATTGATATAAATAAGCCTGGCAGCTCTGTTTTGTTAACCACACTAAGAAAATAAATATAAATTTTGAATTAATTCCAGCTCCAAAATCCATTTATCTGGCAGATTGCCGTGTTGAAATGCCAAATTTTGGTAAATTTCTTCAATCAAACAGGGTTTTGAAGATGCATTGACACTTGCAATTGATTAACAAATCAATAAACTTGAATAATTATTGATATAAATAAACCTGGCAGCTCTGTTTCGTTAACCACACACTAAGATAATAAATATAAATTTTGAATTAATTCCAGCTCCAAAATCCATTTATCTGTCAGATTGCCTTGTTGAAATGCCAAATTTTGGTAAATTTCTTCAGTCAAACAGGGTTTTGAAGAAACATTGACACTAGCAATTAATTAACAAATCAATAAACTTGAATAATTATTGATATAAATAAGCTTGACAGCTCTGTTTTGTTAACCACACTAAGAAAATAAATATAAATTTAGAATTAATTCTTAAGAATTATGAATATTTCCAGCTCCAAAATCCATTTATCTGGCAGATTGCCGTGTTGAAATGCCAAATTTTGGTAAATTTCTTCAGTCAAACTTGGTTTTGAAGAAATATTGACAATAGCAATTGATTAACAAATCAATAAACTTGAATAATTATTGATATAAATAAGCCTTGCAGCTCTGTTTTGTTAATCACACTAAGAAAATAAATGAAAATTTTGTATTAATTCCAGCTCCAAAATTCATTTATCTGGCAGATTGCCGTGTTGATATGCCAAATTTTGGTAAATTTCTTCAGTCAAACAGGGTTTTGAAGAAACATTGACACTAGCAATTAATTAACAAATCAATAAACTTGAATAATTATTGATATAAATAAGCTTGACAGCTCTGTTTTGTTAACCACATTAAGAAAATAAATATAAATTTAGAATTAATTCTTAAGAATTATGAATATTTCCAGCTCCAAAATCCATTTATCTGGCAGATTGCCGTGTTGAAATGCCAAATTTTGGTAAATTTCTTCAGTCAAACTTGGTTTTGAAGAAATATTGACAATAGCAATTGATTAACAAATCAATAAACTTGAATAATTATTGATATAAATAAGCCTTGCAGCTCTGTTTTGTTAATCACACTAAGAAAATAAATGAAAATTTTGTATTAATTCCAGCTCCAAAATTCATTTATCTGGCAGATTGCCGTGTTGAAATGCCAAATTTTGGTAAATTTCTTCAATCAAACAGGGTTTTGAAGATGCATTGACACTAGCAATTGATTAACAAATCAATAAACTTGAATAATTATTCATATAAATAAGCCTGGCAGCTCTGTTTTGTTAACCACACTAAGAAAATAAATATAAATTTTGAATTAATTCCAGCTCCAAAATCCATTTATCTGGCAGATTGCCGTGTTGAAATGCCAAATTTTGGTAAATTTCTTCAGTCAAACTGGTTTTGAAGAAATATTGACAATAGCAATTGATTAACAAATCAATAAACTTGAATAATTATTGATATAAATAAGCTTGACAGCTCTGTTTTGTTAACCACACTAAGAAAATAAATATAAATTTAGAATTAATTTTTAAGAATTATGAATATTTCCAGCTCCAAAATCCATTTATCTGGCAGATTGCCGTGTTGAAATGCCAAATTTTGGTAAATTTCTTCAGTCAAACTTGGTTTTGAAGAAATATTGACAATAGCAATTGATTAACAAATCAATAAACTTGAATAATTATTGATATAAATAAGCCTTGCAGCTCTGTTTTGTTAATCACACTAAGAAAATAAATGAAAATTTTGTATTAATTCCAGCTCCAAAATTCATTTATCTGGCAGATTGCCGTGTTGAAATGCCAAATTTTGGTAAATTTCTTCAATCAAACAGGGTTTTGAAGATGCATTGACACTAGCAATTGATTAACAAATCAATAAACTTGAATAATTATTCATATAAATAAGCCTGGCAGCTCTGTTTTGTTAACCACACTAAGAAAATAAATATAAATTTTGAATTAATTCCAGCTCCAAAATCCATTTATCTGGCAGATTGCCGTGTTGAAATGCCAAATTTTTGTAAATTTCTTCAGTCAAACTTGGTTTTGAAGAAATATTGACAATAGCAATTGATTAACAAATCAATAAACTTGAATAATTATTGATATAAATAAGCCTGGCAGCTCTGTTTTGTTAACCACACTAAGAAAATAAATATAAATTTTGAATTAATTCCAGCTCCAAAATCCATTTATCTGGCAGATTGCCGTGTTGAAAAGCCAAATTTTGGTAAATTTCTTCAGTCAAACAGGGTTTTGAAGATACATTGACACTAGCAATTGTTTAACAAATCAATAAACTTGAATAATTATTGATATAAATAAGCCTGGCAGCTCTGTTTTGTTAACCACACTAAGAAAATAAATATAAATTTTGAATTAATTCCAGCTCCAAAATCCATTTATCTGGCAGATTGCCGTGTTGAAATGCCAAATTTTGGTAAATTTCTTCAATCAAACAGGGTTTTGAAGATGCATTGACACTTGCAATTGATTAACAAATCAATAAACTTGAATAATTATTGATATAAATAAACCTGGCAGCTCTGTTTCGTTAACCACACACTAAGATAATAAATATAAATTTTGAATTAATTCCAGCTCCAAAATCCATTTATCTGTCAGATTGCCTTGTTGAAATGCCAAATTTTGGTAAATTTCTTCAGTCAAACAGGGTTTTGAAAAAACATTGACACTAGCAATTAATTAACAAATCAATAAACTTGAATAATTATTGATATAAATAAGCTTGACAGCTCTGTTTTGTTAACCACACTAAGAAAATAAATATAAATTTAGAATTAATTCTTAAGAATTATGAATATTTCCAGCTCCAAAATCCATTTATCTGGCAGATTGCCGTGTTGAAATGCCAAATTTTGGTAAATTTCTTCAGTCAAACTTGGTTTTGAAGAAATATTGACAATAGCAATTGATTAACAAATCAATAAACTTGAATAATTATTGATATAAATAAGCCTTGCAGCTCTGTTTTGTTAATCACACTAAGAAAATAAATGAAAATTTTGTATTAATTCCAGCTCCAAAATTCATTTATCTGGCAGATTGCCGTGTTGATATGCCAAATTTTGGTAAATTTCTTCAGTCAAACAGGGTTTTGAAGATACATTGACACTAGCAATTGATTAACAAATCAATAAACTTGAATAATTATGGAAATAAATAAGCCTGGCAGCTCTGTTTTGTTAACCACACACTAAGAAAATAAATATAAATTTTGAATTAATTCCAGTTCCAAAATCCTTTATCTGGCAGATTGCCGTGTTGAAATGCCAAATTTTGGTAAATTTCTTCAGTCAAACAGGGTTTTGAAGATACATTGACACTAGCAATTGATTAACAAATCAATAAACTTGAATAATTATTGATATAAATAAGCCTGGCAGCTCTGTTTTGTTAACCACACTAAGAAAATAAATATAAATTTTGAATTAATTCCAGCTCCAAAATCCATTTATCTGGCAGATTGCCTTGTTGAAATGCCAAATTTTGGTAAATTTCTTCAATCAAACAGGGTTTTGAAGATGCATTGACACTTGCAATTGATTAACAAATCAATAAACTTGAATAATTATTGATATAACTAAGCCTGGCAGCTCTGTTTTGTTAACCACACTAAGAAAATAAATATAAATTTTGAATTAATTCCAGCTCCAAAATCCATTTATCTGTCAGATTGCCTTGTTGAAATGCCAAATTTTGGTAAATTTCTTCAGTCAAACAGGGTTTTGAAGAAACATTGACACAAGCAATTGATTAACAAATCAATAAACTTGAATAATTATTGATATAAATAAACCTGGCAGCTCTGTTTTGTTAACCACACACTAAGAAAATAAATATAAATTTTGAATTAATTCCAGCTCCGAAATCCTTTATCTGGCAGATTGCCGTGTTGAAATTCCAAATTTTGGTAAATTTCTTCAGTCAAACAGGGTTTTGAAGATACATTGACAATAGCAATTGATTAACAAATCAATAAACTTGAATAATTATTGATATAAATAAGCCTGGCAGCTCTGTTTTGTTAATCACACTAACAAAATAAATATAAATTTTGAATTAATTCCAGCTCCAAAATCCATTTATCTGTCAGATTGCCTTGTTGAAATGCCAAATTTTGGTAAATTTCTTCAGTCAAACAGGGTTTTGAAGAAACATTGACACTAGCAATTAATTAACAAATCAATAAACTTGAATAATTATTGATATAAATAAGCTTGACAGCTCTGTTTTGTTAACCACACTAAGAAAATAAATATAAATTTAGAATTAATTTTTAAGAATTATGAATATTTCCAGCTCCAAAATCCATTTATCTGGCAGATTGCCGTGTTGAAATGCCAAATTTTGGTAAATTTCTTCAGTCAAACTTGGTTTTGAAGAAATATTGACAATAGCAATTGATTAACAAATCAATAAACTTGAATAATTATTGATATAAATAAGCCTTGCAGCTCTGTTTTGTTAATCACACTAAGAAAATAAATGAAAATTTTGTATTAATTCCAGCTCCAAAATTCATTTATCTGGCAGATTGCCGTGTTGAAATGCCAAATTTTGGTAAATTTCTTCAATCAAACAGGGTTTTGAAGATGCATTGACACTAGCAATTGATTAACAAATCAATAAACTTGAATAATTATTCATATAAATAAGCCTGGCAGCTCTGTTTTGTTAACCACACTAAGAAAATAAATATAAATTTTGAATTAATTCGAGCTCCAAAATCCATTTATCTGGCAGATTGCCATGTTGAAATGCCAAATTTTGGTAAATTTCTTCAGTCAAACTTGGTTTTGAAGAAATATTGACAATAGCAATTGATTAACAAATCAATAAACTTGAATAATTATTGATATAAATAAGCTTGACAGCTCTGTTTTGTTAACCACACTAAGAAAATAAATATAAATTTAGAATTAATTTTTAAGAATTATGAATATTTCCAGCTCCAAAATCCATTTATCTGGCAGATTGCCGTGTTGAAATGCCAAATTTTGGTAAATTTCTTCAGTCAAACAGGGTTTTGAAGATACATTGACAATAGCAATTGATTAACAAATCAATAAACTTGAATAATTATTGATATAAATAAGCCTGGCAGCTCTGTTTTGTTAATCACACTAACAAAATAAATATAAATTTTGAATTAATTCCAGCTCCAAAATCCATTTATCTGTCAGATTGCCTTGTTGAAATGCCAAATTTTGGTAAATTTCTTCAGTCAAACAGGGTTTTGAAGAAACATTGACACTAGCAATTGATTAACAAATCAATAAACTTGAATAATTATTCATATAAATAAGCCTGGCAGCTCTGTTTTGTTAACCACACTAAGAAAATAAATATAAATTTTGAATTAATTCCAGCTCCAAAATCCATTTATCTGGCAGATTGCCGTGTTGAAATGCCAAATTTTGGTAAATTTCTTCAGTCAAACTTGGTTTTGAAGAAATATTGACAATAGCAATTGATTAACAAATCAATAAACTTGAATAATTATTGATATAAATAAGCTTGACAGCTCTGTTTTGTTAACCACACTAAGAAAATAAATATAAATTTAGAATTAATTTTTAAGAATTATGAATATTTCCAGCTCCAAAATCCATTTATCTGGCAGATTGCCGTGTTGAAATGCCAAATTTTGGTAAATTTCTTCAGTCAAACTTGGTTTTGAAGAAATATTGACAATAGCAATTGATTAACAAATCAATAAACTTGAATAATTATTGATATAAATAAGCCTTGCAGCTCTGTTTTGTTAACCACACACTAAGAAAATAAATATAAATTTTGAATTAATTCCAGCTCCGAAATCCTTTATCTGGCAGATTGCCGTGTTGAAATTCCAAATTTTGGTAAATTTCTTCAGTCAAACAGGGTTTTGAAGATACATTGACAATAGCAATTGATTAACAAATCAATAAACTTGAATAATTATTGTTATAAATAAGCTTGACAGCTCTGTTTTGTTAACTACAATAAGAAAATAAATATAAATTTAGAATTAATTTTTAAGAATTATGAATATTTCCAGCTTCAAAATCCATTTATCTGGCAGATTGCCGTGTTGAAATGCCAAATTTTGGTATATTTCTTCAGTCAAACAGGGTTTTGAAGAAACATTGACACAAGCAATTGATTAACAAATCAATAAACTTGAATAATTATTGATATAAATAAACCTGGCAGCTCTGTTTTGTTAATCACACTAAGAAAATAAATAGAAATTTTGAATTAATTCCAGCTCCAAAATCCATTTATCTGGCAGATTGCCGTGTTGAAATGCCAAATTTTGGTAAATTTCTTCAGTCAAACAGGGTTTTGAAGATACATTGACACTAGCAATTGATTAACAAATCAATAAACTTGATTAATTATTGATATAAATAAGTCTGGCAGCTCTGTTTTGTTAACTACACTAAGAAAATAAATATAAATTTTTGAATTAATTCCAGCTCCAAAATCCATTTATCTTGCAGATTGCCGTGTTGAAATGCCAAATTTTGGTAAATTTCTTCAGTCAAACAGGGTTTTGAAGATACATTGACACTAGCAATTGATTAACAAATCAATAAACTTGAATAATTATTGATATAAATAAACCTGGCAGCTCTGTTTTGTTAACCACACTAAGAAAATAAATATAAATTTTGTATTAATTCCAGCTCCAAAATTCATTTATCTGGCAGATTGCCGTGTTGAAATGCCAAATTTTGGTAAATTTCTTCAGTCAAACAGGGTTTTGAAGATACATTGAAACTAGCAATTGATTAACAAATCAATAAACTTGAATAATTATTGAAATAAATAAGCCTGGCAGCTCTGTTTTGTTACCCACACTAAGAAAATAAATATAAATTTTGAATTAATTCCAGCTCCAAAATCCATTTATCTGGCAGATTGCCGTGTTGAAATGCCAAATTTTGGTAAATTTCTTCAGTCAAACAGGGTTTTGAAAATACATTGACACTAGCAAATGATTAACAAATCAATAAACTTGAATACTTATTGATATAAATAAGCCTGGCAGCTCTGTTTTGTTAACCACACTAAGAAAATAAATATAAATTTTGAATTAATTCCAGCTCCAAAATCCATTTATCTGGCAGATTGCCGTGTTGAAATGCCAAATTTTGGTAAATTTCTTCAATCAAACAGGGTTTTGAAGATACATTGAAACTAGCAATTGATTAACAAATCAATAAACTTGATTAATTATTGATATAAATAAGCTTGACAGCTCTGTTTTGTTAACCACACTAAGAAAATAAATATAAATTTAGAATTAATTTTTAAGAATTATGAATATTTCCAGCTCCAAAATCCATTTATCTGGCAGATTGCCGTGTTGAAATGCCAAATTTTGGTAAATTTCTTCAGTCAAACTTGGTTTTGAAGAAATATTGACAATAGCAATTGATTAACAAATCAATAAACTTGAATAATTATTGATATAAATAAGCCTTGCAGCTCTGTTTTGTTAATCACACTAAGAAAATAAATGAAAATTTTGTATTAATTCCAGCTCCGAAATCCTTTATCTGGCAGATTGCCGTGTTGAAATTCCAAATTTTGGTAAATTTCTTCAGTCAAACAGGGTTTTGAAGATACATTGACAATAGCAATTGATTAACAAATCAATAAACTTGAATAATTATTGATATAAATAAGCCTGGCAGCTCTGTTTTGTTAATCACACTAACAAAATAAATATAAATTTTGAATTAATTCCAGCTCCAAAATCCATTTATCTGTCAGATTGCCTTGTTGAAATGCCAAATTTTGGTAAATTTCTTCAGTCAAACAGGGTTTTGAAGAAACATTGACACTAGCAATTAATTAACAAATCAATAAACTTGAATAATTATTGATATAAATAAGCCTTGCAGCTCTGTTTTGTTAACCACACTAAGAAAATAAATATAAATTTAGAATTAATTTTTAAGAATTATGAATATTTCCAGCTCCAAAATCCATTTATCTGGCAGATTGCCGTGTTGAAATGCCAAATTTTGGTAAATTTCTTCAGTCAAACTTGGTTTTGAAGAAATATTGACAATAGCAATTGATTAACAAATCAATAAACTTGAATAATTATTGATATAAATAAGCCTTGCAGCTCTGTTTTGTTAATCACACTAAGAAAATAAATGAAAATTTTGTATTAATTCCAGCTCCAAAATTCATTTATCTGGCAGATTGCCGTGTTGAAATGCCAAATTTTGGTAAATTTCTTCAATCAAACAGGGTTTTGAAGATGCATTGACACTAGCAATTGATTAACAAATCAATAAACTTGAATAATTATTCATATAAATAAGCCTGGCAGCTCTGTTTTGTTAACCACACTAAGAAAATAAATATAAATTTTGAATTAATTCCAGCTCCAAAATCCATTTATCTGGCAGATTGCCGTGTTGAAATGCCAAATTTTGGTAAATTTCTTCAGTCAAACTTGGTTTTGAAGAAATATTGACAATAGCAATTGATTAACAAATCAATAAACTTGAATAATTATTGATATAAATGAGCCTTGCAGCTCTGTTTTGTTAACCACACACTAAGAAAATAAATATAAATTTTGAATTAATTCCAGCTCCGAAATCCTTTATCTGGCAGATTGCCGTGTTGAAATTCCAAATTTTGGTAAATTTCTTCAGTCAAACAGGGTTTTGAAGATACATTGACAATAGCAATTGATTAACAAATCAATAAACTAGAATAATTATTGTTATAAATAAGCTTGACAGCTCTGTTTTGTTAACCACAATAAGAAAATAAATATAAATTTAGAATTAATTTTTAAGAATTATGAATATTTCCAGCTTCAAAATCCATTTATCTGGCAGATTGCCGTGTTGAAATGCCAAATTTTGGTAAATTTCTTCAGTCAAACAGGGTTTTGAAGATACATTGACACTAGCAATTGATTAACAAATCAATAAACTTGAATAATTATTGATATAAATAAACCTGGCAGCTCTGTTTTGTTAACCACACTAAGAAAATAAATATAAATTTTGTATTAATTCCAGCTCCAAAATTCATTTATCTGGCAGATTGCCGTGTTGAAATGCCAAATTTTGGTAAATTTCTTCAGTCAAACAGGGTTTTGAAGATACATTGAAACTAGCAATTGATTAACAAATCAATAAACTTGAATAATTATTGAAATAAATAAGCCTGGCAGCTCTGTTTTGTTACCCACACTAAGAAAATAAATATAAATTTTGAATTAATTCCAGCTCCAAAATCCATTTATCTGGCAGATTGCCGTGTTGAAATGCCAAATTTTGGTAAATTTCTTCAGTCAAACAGGGTTTTGAAAATACATTGACACTAGCAAATGATTAACAAATCAATAAACTTGAATACTTATTGATATAAATAAGCCTGGCAGCTCTGTTTTGTTAACCACACTAAGAAAATAAATATAAATTTTGAATTAATTCCAGCTCCAAAATCCATTTATCTGGCAGATTGCCGTGTTGAAATGCCAAATTTTGGTAAATTTCTTCAATCAAACAGGGTTTTGAAGATACATTGAAACTAGCAATTGATTAACAAATCAATAAACTTGATTAATTATTGATATAAATAAGTCTGGCAGCTCTGTTTTGTTAACTACACTAAGAAAATAAATATAAATTTTGAATTAATTCCAGCTCCAAAATCCATTTATCTTGCAGATTGCCTTGTTGAAATGCCAAATTTTGGTAAATTTCTTCAGTCAAACAGGGTTTTGAAGAAACATTGACACTAGCAATTAATTAACAAATCAATAAACTTGATAAATTTGTGATATAAATAAGCCTGGCAGCTCTGTTTTGTTACCCACACTAAGAAAATAAATATAAATTTTGAATTAATTCCAGCTCCAAAATCCATTTATCTGGCAGATTGCCGTGTTGAAATGCCAAATTTTGGTAAATTTCTTCAATCAAACAGGGTTTTGAAGATGCATTGACACTTGCAATTGATTAACAAATCAATAAACTTGAATAATTATTGATATAACTAAGCCTGGCAGCTCTGTTTTGTTAACCACACTAAGAAAATAAATATAAATTTTGAATTAATTCCAGCTCCAAAATCCATTTATCTGTCAGATTGCCTTGTTGAAATGCCAAATTTTGGTAAATTTCTTCAGTCAAACAGGGTTTTGAAGAAACATTGACACAAGCAATTGATTAACAAATCAATAAACTTGAATAATTATTGATATAAATAAACCTGGCAGCTCTGTTTTGTTAACCACACACTAAGAAAATAAATATAAATTTTGAATTAATTCCAGCTCCGAAATCCTTTATCTGGCAGATTGCCGTGTTGAAATTCCAAATTTTGGTAAATTTCTTCAGTCAAACAGGGTTTTGAAGATACATTGACAATAGCAATTGATTAACAAATCAATAAACTTGAATAATTATTGTTATAAATAAGCTTGACAGCTCTGTTTTGTTAACCACAATAAGAAAATAAATATAAATTTAGAATTAATTTTTAAGAATTATGAATATTTCCAGCTCCAAAATCCATTTATCTGGCAGATTGCCGTGTTGAAATGCCAAATTTTGGTAAATTTCTTCAGTCAAACTTGGTTTTGAAGAAATATTGACAATAGCAATTGATTAACAAATCAATAAACTTGAATAATTATTGATATAAATAAGCCTTGCAGCTCTGTTTTGTTAATCACACTAAGAAAATAAATGAAAATTTTGTATTAATTCCAGCTCCAAAATTCATTTATCTGGCAGATTGCCGTGTTGAAATGCCAAATTTTGGTAAATTTCTTCAATCAAACAGGGTTTTGAAGATGCATTGCCACTAGCAATTGATTAACAAATCAATAAACTTGAATAATTATTCATATAAATAAGCCTGGCAGCTCTGTTTTGTTAACCACACTAAGAAAATAAATATAAATTTTGAATTAATTCCAGCTCCAAAATCCATTTATCTGGCAGATTGCCGTGTTGAAATGCCAAATTTTGGTAAATTTCTTCAGTCAAACTTGGTTTTGAAGAAATATTGACAATAGCAATTGATTAACAAATCAATAAACTTGAATAATTATTGATATAAATAAGCCTGGCAGCTCTGTTTTGTTAACCACACTAAGAAAATAAATATAAATTTTGAATTAATTCCAGCTCCAAAATCCATTTATCTGGCAGATTGCCGTGTTGAAATGCCAAATTTTGGTAAATTTCTTCAGTCAAACAGGGTTTTGAAGATACATTGACACTAGCAATTGATTAACAAATCAATAAACTTGAATAATTATTGATATAAATAAGCCTGGCAGCTCTGTTTTGTTAACCACACTAAGAAAATAAATATAAATTTTGAATTAATTCCAGCTCCAAAATCCATTTATCTGGCAGATTGCCGTGTTGAAATGCCAAATTTTGGTAAATTTCTTCAATCAAACAGGGTTTTGAAGATGCATTGACACTTGCAATTGATTAACAAATCAATAAACTTGAATAATTATTGATATAACTAAGCCTGGCAGCTCTGTTTTGTTAACCACACTAAGAAAATAAATATAAATTTTGAATTAATTCCAGCTCCAAAATCCATTTATCTGTCAGATTGCCTTGTTGAAATGCCAAATTTTGGTAAATTTCTTCAGTCAAACAGGGTTTTGAAGAAACATTGACACAAGCAATTGATTAACAAATCAATAAACTTGAATAATTATTGATATAAATAAACCTGGCAGCTCTGTTTTGTTAACCACACACTAAGAAAATAAATATAAATTTTGAATTAATTCCAGCTCCGAAATCCTTTATCTGGCAGATTGCCGTGTTGAAATTCCAAATTTTGGTAAATTTCTTCAGTCAAACAGGGTTTTGAAGATACATTGACAATAGCAATTGATTAACAAATCAATAAACTTGAATAATTATTGTTATAAATAAGCTTGACAGCTCTGTTTTGTTAACCACAATAAGAAAATAAATATAAATTTAGAATTAATTTTTAAGAATTATGAATATTTCCAGCTCCAAAATCCATTTATCTGGCAGATTGCCGTGTTGAAATGCCAAATTTTGGTAAATTTCTTCAGTCAAACAGGGTTTTGAAGAAACATTGACACAAGCAATTGATTAACAAATCAATAAACTTGAATAATTATTGATATAAATAAACCTGGCAGCTCTGTTTTGTTAATCACACTAAGAAAATAAATAGAAATTTTGAATTAATTCCAGCTCCAAAATCCATTTATCTGGCAGATTGCCGTGTTGAAATGCCAAATTTTGGTAAATTTCTTCAGTCAAACAGGGTTTTGAAGATACATTGACACTAGCAATTGATTAACAAATCAATAAACTTGATTAATTATTGATATAAATAAGTCTGGCAGCTCTGTTTTGTTAACTACACTAAGAAAATAAATATAAATTTTTGAATTAATTCCAGCTCCAAAATCCATTTATCTTGCAGATTGCCGTGTTGAAATGCCAAATTTTGGTAAATTTCTTCAGTCAAACAGGGTTTTGAAGATACATTGACACTAGCAATTGATTAACAAATCAATAAACTTGAATAATTATTGATATAAATAAACCTGGCAGCTCTGTTTTGTTAACCACACTAAGAAAATAAATAGAAATTTTGAATTAATTCCAGCTCCAAAATCCATTTATCTGGCAGATTGCCGTGTTGAAATGCCAAATTTTGGTAAATTTCTTCAATCAAACAGGGTTTTGAAGATACATTGAAACTAGCAATTGATTAACAAATCAATAAACTTGATTAATTATTGATATAAATAAGTCTGGCAGCTCTGTTTTGTTAACTACACTAAGAAAATAAATATAAATTTTGAATTAATTCCAGCTCCAAAATCCATTTATCTTGCAGATTGCCTTGTTGAAATGCCAAATTTTGGTAAATTTCTTCAGTCAAACAGGGTTTTGAAGAAACATTGACACTAGCAATTAATTAACAAATCAATAAACTTGATAAATTTGTGATATAAATAAGCCTGGCAGCTCTGTTTTGTTACCCACACTAAGAAAATAAATATAAATTTTGAATTAATTCCAGCTCCAAAATCCATTTATCTGGCAGATTGCCGTGTTGAAATGCCAAATTTTGGTAAATTTCTTCAATCAAACAGGGTTTTGAAGATGCATTGACACTTGCAATTGATTAACAAATCAATAAACTTGAATAATTATTGATATAACTAAGCCTGGCAGCTCTGTTTTGTTAACCACACTAAGAAAATAAATATAAATTTTGAATTAATTCCAGCTCCAAAATCCATTTATCTGTCAGATTGCCTTGTTGAAATGCCAAATTTTGGTAAATTTCTTCAGTCAAACAGGGTTTTGAAGAAACATTGACACAAGCAATTGATTAACAAATCAATAAACTTGAATAATTATTGATATAAATAAACCTGGCAGCTCTGTTTTGTTAACCACACACTAAGAAAATAAATATAAATTTTGAATTAATTCCAGCTCCGAAATCCTTTATCTGGCAGATTGCCGTGTTGAAATTCCAAATTTTGGTAAATTTCTTCAGTCAAACAGGGTTTTGAAGATACATTGACAATAGCAATTGATTAACAAATCAATAAACTTGAATAATTATTGTTATAAATAAGCTTGACAGCTCTGTTTTGTTAACCACAATAAGAAAATAAATATAAATTTAGAATTAATTTTTAAGAATTATGAATATTTCCAGCTCCAAAATCCATTTATCTGGCAGATTGCCGTGTTGAAATGCCAAATTTTGGTAAATTTCTTCAGTCAAACTTGGTTTTGAAGAAATATTGACAATAGCAATTGATTAACAAATCAATAAACTTGAATAATTATTGATATAAATAAGCCTTGCAGCTCTGTTTTGTTAATCACACTAAGAAAATAAATGAAAATTTTGTATTAATTCCAGCTCCAAAATTCATTTATCTGGCAGATTGCCGTGTTGAAATGCCAAATTTTGGTAAATTTCTTCAATCAAACAGGGTTTTGAAGATGCATTGCCACTAGCAATTGATTAACAAATCAATAAACTTGAATAATTATTCATATAAATAAGCCTGGCAGCTCTGTTTTGTTAACCACACTAAGAAAATAAATATAAATTTTGAATTAATTCCAGCTCCAAAATCCATTTATCTGGCAGATTGCCGTGTTGAAATGCCAAATTTTGGTAAATTTCTTCAGTCAAACTTGGTTTTGAAGAAATATTGACAATAGCAATTGATTAACAAATCAATAAACTTGAATAATTATTGATATAAATAAGCCTGGCAGCTCTGTTTTGTTAACCACACTAAGAAAATAAATATAAATTTTGAATTAATTCCAGCTCCAAAATCCATTTATCTGGCAGATTGCCGTGTTGAAATGCCAAATTTTGGTAAATTTCTTCAGTCAAACAGGGTTTTGAAGATACATTGACACTAGCAATTGATTAACAAATCAATAAACTTGAATAATTATTGATATAAATAAGCCTGGCAGCTCTGTTTTGTTAACCACACTAAGAAAATAAATATAAATTTTGAATTAATTCCAGCTCCAAAATCCATTTATCTGGCAGATTGCCGTGTTGAAATGCCAAATTTTGGTAAATTTCTTCAATCAAACAGGGTTTTGAAGATGCATTGACACTTGCAATTGATTAACAAATCAATAAACTTGAATAATTATTGATATAACTAAGCCTGGCAGCTCTGTTTTGTTAACCACACTAAGAAAATAAATATAAATTTTGAATTAATTCCAGCTCCAAAATCCATTTATCTGTCAGATTGCCTTGTTGAAATGCCAAATTTTGGTAAATTTCTTCAGTCAAACAGGGTTTTGAAGAAACATTGACACAAGCAATTGATTAACAAATCAATAAACTTGAATAATTATTGATATAAATAAACCTGGCAGCTCTGTTTTGTTAACCACACACTAAGAAAATAAATATAAATTTTGAATTAATTCCAGCTCCGAAATCCTTTATCTGGCAGATTGCCGTGTTGAAATTCCAAATTTTGGTAAATTTCTTCAGTCAAACAGGGTTTTGAAGATACATTGACAATAGCAATTGATTAACAAATCAATAAACTTGAATAATTATTGTTATAAATAAGCTTGACAGCTCTGTTTTGTTAACCACAATAAGAAAATAAATATAAATTTAGAATTAATTTTTAAGAATTATGAATATTTCCAGCTCCAAAATCCATTTATCTGGCAGATTGCCGTGTTGAAATGCCAAATTTTGGTAAATTTCTTCAGTCAAACAGGGTTTTGAAGAAACATTGACACAAGCAATTGATTAACAAATCAATAAACTTGAATAATTATTGATATAAATAAACCTGGCAGCTCTGTTTTGTTAATCACACTAAGAAAATAAATAGAAATTTTGAATTAATTCCAGCTCCAAAATCCATTTATCTGGCAGATTGCCGTGTTGAAATGCCAAATTTTGGTAAATTTCTTCAGTCAAACAGGGTTTTGAAGATACATTGACACTAGCAATTGATTAACAAATCAATAAACTTGATTAATTATTGATATAAATAAGTCTGGCAGCTCTGTTTTGTTAACTACACTAAGAAAATAAATATAAATTTTTGAATTAATTCCAGCTCCAAAATCCATTTATCTTGCAGATTGCCGTGTTGAAATGCCAAATTTTGGTAAATTTCTTCAGTCAAACAGGGTTTTGAAGATACATTGACACTAGCAATTGATTAACAAATCAATAAACTTGAATAATTATTGATATAAATAAACCTGGCAGCTCTGTTTTGTTAACCACACTAAGAAAATAAATATAAATTTTGTATTAATTCCAGCTCCAAAATTCATTTATCTGGCAGATTGCCGTGTTGAAATGCCAAATTTTGGTAAATTTCTTCAGTCAAACAGGGTTTTGAAGATACATTGAAACTAGCAATTGATTAACAAATCAATAAACTTGAATAATTATTGAAATAAATAAGAATGGCAGCTCTGTTTTGTTACCCACACTAAGAAAATAAATATAAATTTTGAATTAATTCCAGCTCCAAAATCCATTTATCTGGCAGATTGCCGTGTTGAAATGCCAAATTTTGGTAAATTTCTTCAGTCAAACAGGGTTTTGAAAATACATTGACACTAGCAAATGATTAACAAATCAATAAACTTGAATACTTATTGATATAAATAAGCCTGGCAGCTCTGTTTTGTTAACCACACTAAGAAAATAAATATAAATTTTGAATTAATTCCAGCTCCAAAATCCATTTATCTGGCAGATTGCCGTGTTGAAATGCCAAATTTTGGTAAATTTCTTCAATCAAACAGGGTTTTGAAGATACCTTGACACTAGCAATTGATTAACAAATCAATAAACTTGAATAATTATTGATATAAATAAGCCTTGCAGCTCTGTTTTGTTAATCACACTAAGAAAATAAATGAAAATTTTGTATTAATTCCAGCTCCAAAATTCATTTATCTGGCAGATTGCCGTGTTGAAATGCCAAATTTTGGTAAATTTCTTCAATCAAACAGGGTTTTGAAGATGCATTGCCACTAGCAATTGATTAACAAATCAATAAACTTGAATAATTATTCATATAAATAAGCCTGGCAGCTCTGTTTTGTTAACCACACTAAGAAAATAAATATAAATTTTGAATTAATTCCAGCTCCAAAATCCATTTATCTGGCAGATTGCCGTGTTGAAATGCCAAATTTTGGTAAATTTCTTCAGTCAAACTTGGTTTTGAAGAAATATTGACAATAGCAATTGATTAACAAATCAATAAACTTGAATAATTATTGATATAAATAAGCCTGGCAGCTCTGTTTTGTTAACCACACTAAGAAAATAAATATAAATTTTGAATTAATTCCAGCTCCAAAATCCATTTATCTGGCAGATTGCCGTGTTGAAATGCCAAATTTTGGTAAATTTCTTCAGTCAAACAGGGTTTTGAAGATACATTGACACTAGCAATTGATTAACAAATCAATAAACTTGAATAATTATTGATATAAATAAGCCTGGCAGCTCTGTTTTGTTAACCACACTAAGAAAATAAATATAAATTTTGAATTAATTCCAGCTCCAAAATCCATTTATCTGGCAGATTGCCGTGTTGAAATGCCAAATTTTGGTAAATTTCTTCAATCAAACAGGGTTTTGAAGATGCATTGACACTTGCAATTGATTAACAAATCAATAAACTTGAATAATTATTGATATAACTAAGCCTGGCAGCTCTGTTTTGTTAACCACACTAAGAAAATAAATATAAATTTTGAATTAATTCCAGCTCCAAAATCCATTTATCTGTCAGATTGCCTTGTTGAAATGCCAAATTTTGGTAAATTTCTTCAGTCAAACAGGGTTTTGAAGAAACATTGACACAAGCAATTGATTAACAAATCAATAAACTTGAATAATTATTGATATAAATAAACCTGGCAGCTCTGTTTTGTTAACCACACACTAAGAAAATAAATATAAATTTTGAATTAATTCCAGCTCCGAAATCCTTTATCTGGCAGATTGCCGTGTTGAAATTCCAAATTTTGGTAAATTTCTTCAGTCAAACAGGGTTTTGAAGATACATTGACAATAGCAATTGATTAACAAATCAATAAACTTGAATAATTATTGTTATAAATAAGCTTGACAGCTCTGTTTTGTTAACCACAATAAGAAAATAAATATAAATTTAGAATTAATTTTTAAGAATTATGAATATTTCCAGCTCCAAAATCCATTTATCTGGCAGATTGCCGTGTTGAAATGCCAAATTTTGGTAAATTTCTTCAGTCAAACTTGGTTTTGAAGAAATATTGACAATAGCAATTGATTAACAAATCAATAAACTTGAATAATTATTGATATAAATAAGCCTGGCAGCTCTGTTTTGTTAACCACACTAAGAAAATAAATATAAATTTTGAATTAATTCCAGCTCCAAAATCCATTTATCTGGCAGATTGCCGTGTTGAAATGCCAAATTTTGGTAAATTTCTTCAGTCAAACAGGGTTTTGAAGATACATTGACACTAGCAATTGATTAACAAATCAATAAACTTGAATAATTATTGATATAAATAAGCCTGGCAGCTCTGTTTTGTTAACCACACTAAGAAAATAAATATAAATTTTGAATTAATTCCAGCTCCAAAATCCATTTATCTGGCAGATTGCCGTGTTGAAATGCCAAATTTTGGTAAATTTCTTCAATCAAACAGGGTTTTGAAGATGCATTGACACTTGCAATTGATTAACAAATCAATAAACTTGAATAATTATTGATATAACTAAGCCTGGCAGCTCTGTTTTGTTAACCACACTAAGAAAATAAATATAAATTTTGAATTAATTCCAGCTCCAAAATCCATTTATCTGTCAGATTGCCTTGTTGAAATGCCAAATTTTGGTAAATTTCTTCAGTCAAACCGGGTTTTGAAGAAACATTGACACAAGCAATTGATTAACAAATCAATAAACTTGAATAATTATTGATATAAATAAACCTGGCAGCTCTGTTTTGTTAACCACACACTAAGAAAATAAATATAAATTTTGAATTAATTCCAGCTCCGAAATCCTTTATCTGGCAGATTGCCGTGTTGAAATTCCAAATTTTGGTAAATTTCTTCAGTCAAACAGGGTTTTGAAGATACATTGACAATAGCAATTGATTAACAAATCAATAAACTTGAATAATTATTGTTATAAATAAGCTTGACAGCTCTGTTTTGTTAACCACAATAAGAAAATAAATATAAATTTAGAATTAATTTTTAAGAATTATGAATATTTCCAGCTCCAAAATCCATTTATCTGGCAGATTGCCGTGTTGAAATGCCAAATTTTGGTAAATTTCTTCAGTCAAACAGGGTTTTGAAGAAACATTGACACAAGCAATTGATTAACAAATCAATAAACTTGAATAATTATTGATATAAATAAACCTGGCAGCTCTGTTTTGTTAATCACACTAAGAAAATAAATGAAAATTTTGTATTAATTCCAGCTCCAAAATTCATTTATCTGGCAGATTGCCGTGTTGAAATGCCAAATTTTGGTAAATTTCTTCAATCAAACAGGGTTTTGAAGATGCATTGACACTAGCAATTGATTAACAAATTAATAAACTTGAATAATTATTCATATAAATAAGCCTGGCAGCTCTGTTTTGTTAACCACACTAAGAAAATAAATATAAATTTTGAATTAATTCCAGCTCCAAAATCCATTTATCTGGCAGATTGCCGTGTTGAAATGCCAAATTTTGGTAAATTTCTTCAGTCAAACTTGGTTTTGAAGAAATATTGACAATAGCAATTGATTAACAAATCAATAAACTTGAATAATTATTGATATAAATAAGCTTGACAGCTCTGTTTTGTTAACCACACTAAGAAAATAAATATAAATTTAGAATTAATTTTTAAGAATTATGAATATTTCCAGCTCCAAAATCCATTTATCTGGCAGATTGCCGTGTTGAAATGCCAAATTTTGGTAAATTTCTTCAGTCAAACTTGGTTTTGAAGAAATATTGACAATAGCAATTGATTAACAAATCAATAAACTTGAATAATTATTGATATAAATAAGCCTTGCAGCTCTGTTTTGTTAACCACACACTAAGAAAATAAATATAAATTTTGAATTAATTCCAGCTCCGAAATCCTTTATCTGGCAGATTGCCGTGTTGAAATTCCAAATTTTGGTAAATTTCTTCAGTCAAACAGGGTTTTGAAGATACATTGACAATAGCAATTGATTAACAAATCAATAAACTTGAATAATTATTGTTATAAATAAGCTTGACAGCTCTGTTTTGTTAACCACAATAAGAAAATAAATATAAATTTAGAATTAATTTTTAAGAATTATGAATATTTCCAGCTTCAAAATCCATTTATCTGGCAGATTGCCGTGTTGAAATGCCAAATTTTGGTATATTTCTTCAGTCAAACAGGGTTTTGAAGAAACATTGACACAAGCAATTGATTAACAAATCAATAAACTTGAATAATTATTGATATAAATAAACCTGGCAGCTCTGTTTTGTTAATCACACTAAGAAAATAAATAGAAATTTTGAATTAATTCCAGCTCCAAAATCCATTTATCTGGCAGATTGCCGTGTTGAAATGCCAAATTTTGGTAAATTTCTTCAGTCAAACAGGGTTTTGAAGATACATTGACACTAGCAATTGATTAACAAATCAATAAACTTGATTAATTATTGATATAAATAAGTCTGGCAGCTCTGTTTTGTTAACTACACTAAGAAAATAAATATAAATTTTTGAATTAATTCCAGCTCCAAAATCCATTTATCTTGCAGATTGCCGTGTTGAAATGCCAAATTTTGGTAAATTTCTTCAGTCAAACAGGGTTTTGAAGATACATTGACACTAGCAATTGATTAACAAATCAATAAACTTGAATAATTATTGAAATAAATAAGCCTGGCAGCTCTGTTTTGTTACCCACACTAAGAAAATAAATATAAATTTTGAATTAATTCCAGCTCCAAAATCCATTTATCTGGCAGATTGCCGTGTTGAAATGCCAAATTTTGGTAAATTTCTTCAGTCAAACAGGGTTTTGAAGATACATTGACACTAGCAATTATTTAACAAATCAATAAACTTGATTAATTATTGATATAAATAAGTCTGGCAGCTCTGTTTTGTTAACCACACTAAGAAAATAAATATAAATTTTGTATTAATTCCAGCTCCAAAATTCATTTATCTGGCAGATTGCCGTGTTGAAATGCCAAATTTTGGTAAATTTCTTCAGTCAAACAGGGTTTTGAAGATACATTGAAACTAGCAATTGATTAACAAATCAATAAACTTGAATAATTATTGAAATAAATAAGCCTGGCAGCTCTGTTTTGTTACCCACACTAAGAAAATAAATATAAATTTTGAATTAATTCCAGCTCCAAAATCCATTTATCTGGCAGATTGCCGTGTTGAAATGCCAAATTTTGGTAAATTTCTTCAGTCAAACAGGGTTTTGAAAATACATTGACACTAGCAAATGATTAACAAATCAATAAACTTGAATACTTATTGATATAAATAAGCCTGGCAGCTCTGTTTTGTTAACCACACTAAGAAAATAAATATAAATTTTGAATTAATTCCAGCTCCAAAATCCATTTATCTGGCAGATTGCCGTGTTGAAATGCCAAATTTTGGTAAATTTCTTCAATCAAACAGGGTTTTGAAGATACATTGAAACTAGCAATTGATTAACAAATCAATAAACTTGATTAATTATTGATATAAATAAGTCTGGCAGCTCTGTTTTGTTAACTACACTAAGAAAATAAATATAAATTTTGAATTAATTCCAGCTCCAAAATCCATTTATCTTGCAGATTGCCTTGTTGAAATGCCAAATTTTGGTAAATTTCTTCAGTCAAACAGGGTTTTGAAGAAACATTGACACTAGCAATTAATTAACAAATCAATAAACTTGATAAATTTGTGATATAAATAAGCCTGGCAGCTCTGTTTTGTTAACCATACTAAGAAAATAAATATAAATTTTGAATTAATTCCAGCTCCAAAATCCATTTATCTGTCAGATTGCCGTGTTGAAATGCCAAATTTTGGTAAATTTCTTCAGTCAAACTTGGTTTTGAAGAAATATTGACAATAGCAATTGATTAACAAATCAATAAACTTGAATAATTATTGATATAAATAAGCCTTGCAGCTCTGTTTTGTTAACCACACTAAGAAAATAAATATAAATTTTGAATTAATTCCAGCTCCAAAATCCATTTATCTGGCAGATTGCCGTGTTGAAATGCCAAATTTTGGTAAATTTCTTCAATCAAACAGGGTTTTGAAGATACATTGACACTAGCAATTAATTAACAAATCAATAAACTTGATAAATTTGTGATATAAATAAGCCTGGCAGCTCTGTTTTGTTAACCATACTAAGAAAATAAATATAAATTTTGAATTAATTCCAGCTCCAAAATCCATTTATCTGTCAGATTGCCGTGTTGAAATGCCAAATTTTGGTAAATTTCTTCAGTCAAACTTGGTTTTGAAGAAATATTGACAATAGCAATTGATTAACAAATCAATAAACTTGAATAATTATTGATATAAATAAGCCTTGCAGCTCTGTTTTGTTAATCACACTAAGAAAATAAATGAAAATTTTGTATTAATTCCAGCTCCAAAATTCATTTATCTGGCAGATTGCCGTGTTGAAATGCCAAATTTTGGTAAATTTCTTCAATCAAACAGGGTTTTGAAGATGCATTGCCACTAGCAATTGATTAACAAATCAATAAACTTGAATAATTATTCATATAAATAAGCCTGGCAGCTCTGTTTTGTTAACCACACTAAGAAAATAAATATAAATTTTGAATTAATTCCAGCTCCAAAATCCATTTATCTGGCAGATTGCCGTGTTGAAATGCCAAATTTTGGTAAATTTCTTCAGTCAAACTTGGTTTTGAAGAAATATTGACAATAGCAATTGATTAACAAATCAATAAACTTGAATAATTATTGATATAAATAAGCCTGGCAGCTCTGTTTTGTTAACCACACTAAGAAAATAAATATAAATTTTGAATTAATTCCAGCTCCAAAATCCATTTATCTGGCAGATTGCCGTGTTGAAATGCCAAATTTTGGTAAATTTCTTCAGTCAAACAGGGTTTTGAAGATACATTGACACTAGCAATTGATTAACAAATCAATAAACTTGAATAATTATTGATATAAATAAGCCTGGCAGCTCTGTTTTGTTAACCACACTAAGAAAATAAATATAAATTTTGAATTAATTCCAGCTCCAAAATCCATTTATCTGGCAGATTGCCGTGTTGAAATGCCAAATTTTGGTAAATTTCTTCAATCAAACAGGGTTTTGAAGATGCATTGACACTTGCAATTGATTAACAAATCAATAAACTTGAATAATTATTGATATAACTAAGCCTGGCAGCTCTGTTTTGTTAACCACACTAAGAAAATAAATATAAATTTTGAATTAATTCCAGCTCTAAAATCCATTTATCTGTCAGATTGCCTTGTTGAAATGCCAAATTTTGGTAAATTTCTTCAGTCAAACAGGGTTTTGAAGAAACATTGACACAAGCAATTGATTAACAAATCAATAAACTTGAATAATTATTGATATAAATAAACCTGGCAGCTCTGTTTTGTTAACCACACACTAAGAAAATAAATATAAATTTTGAATTAATTCCAGCTCCGAAATCCTTTATCTGGCAGATTGCCGTGTTGAAATTCCAAATTTTGGTAAATTTCTTCAGTCAAACAGGGTTTTGAAGATACATTGACAATAGCAATTGATTAACAAATCAATAAACTTGAATAATTATTGTTATAAATAAGCTTGACAGCTCTGTTTTGTTAACCACAATAAGAAAATAAATATAAATTTAGAATTAATTTTTAAGAATTATGAATATTTCCAGCTCCAAAATCCATTTATCTGGCAGATTGCCGTGTTGAAATGCCAAATTTTGGTAAATTTCTTCAGTCAAACTTGGTTTTGAAGAAATATTGACAATAGCAATTGATTAACAAATCAATAAACTTGAATAATTATTGATATAAATAAGCCTTGCAGCTCTGTTTTGTTAATCACACTAAGAAAATAAATGAAAATTTTGTATTAATTCCAGCTCCAAAATTCATTTATCTGGCAGATTGCCGTGTTGAAATGCCAAATTTTGGTAAATTTCTTCAATCAAACAGGGTTTTGAAGATGCATTGCCACTAGCAATTGATTAACAAATCAATAAACTTGAATAATTATTCATATAAATAAGCCTGGCAGCTCTGTTTTGTTAACCACACTAAGAAAATAAATATAAATTTTGAATTAATTCCAGCTCCAAAATCCATTTATCTGGCAGATTGCCGTGTTGAAATGCCAAATTTTGGTAAATTTCTTCAGTCAAACTTGGTTTTGAAGAAATATTGACAATAGCAATTGATTAACAAATCAATAAACTTGAATAATTATTGATATAAATAAGCCTGGCAGCTCTGTTTTGTTAACCACACTAAGAAAATAAATATAAATTTTGAATTAATTCCAGCTCCAAAATCCATTTATCTGGCAGATTGCCGTGTTGAAATGCCAAATTTTGGTAAATTTCTTCAGTCAAACAGGGTTTTGAAGATACATTGACACTAGCAATTGATTAACAAATCAATAAACTTGAATAATTATTGATATAAATAAGCCTGGCAGCTCTGTTTTGTTAACCACACTAAGAAAATAAATATAAATTTTGAATTAATTCCAGCTCCAAAATCCATTTATCTGGCAGATTGCCGTGTTGAAATGCCAAATTTTGGTAAATTTCTTCAATCAAACAGGGTTTTGAAGATGCATTGACACTTGCAATTGATTAACAAATCAATAAACTTGAATAATTATTGATATAACTAAGCCTGGCAGCTCTGTTTTGTTAACCACACTAAGAAAATAAATATAAATTTTGAATTAATTCCAGCTCCAAAATCCATTTATCTGTCAGATTGCCTTGTTGAAATGCCAAATTTTGGTAAATTTCTTCAGTCAAACAGGGTTTTGAAGAAACATTGACACAAGCAATTGATTAACAAATCAATAAACTTGAATAATTATTGATATAAATAAACCTGGCAGCTCTGTTTTGTTAACCACACACTAAGAAAATAAATATAAATTTTGAATTAATTCCAGCTCCGAAATCCTTTATCTGGCAGATTGCCGTGTTGAAATTCCAAATTTTGGTAAATTTCTTCAGTCAAACAGGGTTTTGAAGATACATTGACAATAGCAATTGATTAACAAATCAATAAACTTGAATAATTATTGTTATAAATAAGCTTGACAGCTCTGTTTTGTTAACCACAATAAGAAAATAAATATAAATTTAGAATTAATTTTTAAGAATTATGAATATTTCCAGCTCCAAAATCCATTTATCTGGCAGATTGCCGTGTTGAAATGCCAAATTTTGGTAAATTTCTTCAGTCAAACAGGGTTTTGAAGATACATTGACACTAGCAATTGATTAACAAATCAATAAACTTGATTAATTATTGATATAAATAAGTCTGGCAGCTCTGTTTTGTTAACTACACTAAGAAAATAAATATAAATTTTTGAATTAATTCCAGCTCCAAAATCCATTTATCTTGCAGATTGCCGTGTTGAAATGCCAAATTTTGGTAAATTTCTTCCGTCAAACAGGGTTTTGAAGATACATTGACACTAGCAATTGATTAACAAATCAATAAACTTGAATAATTATTGATATAAATAAACCTGGCAGCTCTGTTTTGTTAACCACACTAAGAAAATAAATATAAATTTTGTATTAATTCCAGCTCCAAAATTCATTTATCTGGCAGATTGCCGTGTTGAAATGCCAAATTTTGGTAAATTTCTTCAGTCAAACAGGGTTTTGAAGATACATTGAAACTAGCAATTGATTAACAAATCAATAAACTTGAATAATTATTGAAATAAATAAGAATGGCAGCTCTGTTTTGTTACCCACACTAAGAAAATAAATATAAATTTTGAATTAATTCCAGCTCCAAAATCCATTTATCTGGCAGATTGCCGTGTTGAAATGCCAAATTTTGGTAAATTTCTTCAGTCAAACAGGGTTTTGAAAATACATTGACACTAGCAAATGATTAACAAATCAATAAACTTGAATACTTATTGATATAAATAAGCCTGGCAGCTCTGTTTTGTTAACCACACTAAGAAAATAAATATAAATTTTGAATTAATTCCAGCTCCAAAATCCATTTATCTGGCAGATTGCCGTGTTGAAATGCCAAATTTTGGTAAATTTCTTCAATCAAACAGGGTTTTGAAGATACCTTGACACTAGCAATTGATTAACAAATCAATAAACTTGAATAATTATTGATATAAATAAGCCTTGCAGCTCTGTTTTGTTAATCACACTAAGAAAATAAATGAAAATTTTGTATTAATTCCAGCTCCAAAATTCATTTATCTGGCAGATTGCCGTGTTGAAATGCCAAATTTTGGTAAATTTCTTCAATCAAACAGGGTTTTGAAGATGCATTGCCACTAGCAATTGATTAACAAATCAATAAACTTGAATAATTATTCATATAAATAAGCCTGGCAGCTCTGTTTTGTTAACCACACTAAGAAAATAAATATAAATTTTGAATTAATTCCAGCTCCAAAATCCATTTATCTGGCAGATTGCCGTGTTGAAATGCCAAATTTTGGTAAATTTCTTCAGTCAAACTTGGTTTTGAAGAAATATTGACAATAGCAATTGATTAACAAATCAATAAACTTGAATAATTATTGATATAAATAAGCCTGGCAGCTCTGTTTTGTTAACCACACTAAGAAAATAAATATAAATTTTGAATTAATTCCAGCTCCAAAATCCATTTATCTGGCAGATTGCCGTGTTGAAATGCCAAATTTTGGTAAATTTCTTCAGTCAAACAGGGTTTTGAAGATACATTGACACTAGCAATTGATTAACAAATCAATAAACTTGAATAATTATTGATATAAATAAGCCTGGCAGCTCTGTTTTGTTAACCACACTAAGAAAATAAATATAAATTTTGAATTAATTCCAGCTCCAAAATCCATTTATCTGGCAGATTGCCGTGTTGAAATGCCAAATTTTGGTAAATTTCTTCAATCAAACAGGGTTTTGAAGATGCATTGACACTTGCAATTGATTAACAAATCAATAAACTTGAATAATTATTGATATAACTAAGCCTGGCAGCTCTGTTTTGTTAACCACACTAAGAAAATAAATATAAATTTTGAATTAATTCCAGCTCCAAAATCCATTTATCTGTCAGATTGCCTTGTTGAAATGCCAAATTTTGGTAAATTTCTTCAGTCAAACAGGGTTTTGAAGAAACATTGACACAAGCAATTGATTAACAAATCAATAAACTTGAATAATTATTGATATAAATAAACCTGGCAGCTCTGTTTTGTTAACCACACACTAAGAAAATAAATATAAATTTTGAATTAATTCCAGCTCCGAAATCCTTTATCTGGCAGATTGCCGTGTTGAAATTCCAAATTTTGGTAAATTTCTTCAGTCAAACAGGGTTTTGAAGATACATTGACAATAGCAATTGATTAACAAATCAATAAACTTGAATAATTATTGTTATAAATAAGCTTGACAGCTCTGTTTTGTTAACCACAATAAGAAAATAAATATAAATTTAGAATTAATTTTTAAGAATTATGAATATTTCCAGCTCCAAAATCCATTTATCTGGCAGATTGCCGTGTTGAAATGCCAAATTTTGGTAAATTTCTTCAGTCAAACTTGGTTTTGAAGAAATATTGACAATAGCAATTGATTAACAAATCAATAAACTTGAATAATTATTGATATAAATAAGCCTTGCAGCTCTGTTTTGTTAATCACACTAAGAAAATAAATGAAAATTTTGTATTAATTCCAGCTCCAAAATTCATTTATCTGGCAGATTGCCGTGTTGAAATGCCAAATTTTGGTAAATTTCTTCAATCAAACAGGGTTTTGAAGATGCATTGCCACTAGCAATTGATTAACAAATCAATAAACTTGAATAATTATTCATATAAATAAGCCTGGCAGCTCTGTTTTGTTAACCACACTAAGAAAATAAATATAAATTTTGAATTAATTCCAGCTCCAAAATCCATTTATCTGGCAGATTGCCGTGTTGAAATGCCAAATTTTGGTAAATTTCTTCAGTCAAACTTGGTTTTGAAGAAATATTGACAATAGCAATTGATTAACAAATCAATAAACTTGAATAATTATTGATATAAATAAGCCTGGCAGCTCTGTTTTGTTAACCACACTAAGAAAATAAATATAAATTTTGAATTAATTCCAGCTCCAAAATCCATTTATCTGGCAGATTGCCGTGTTGAAATGCCAAATTTTGGTAAATTTCTTCAGTCAAACAGGGTTTTGAAGATACATTGACACTAGCAATTGATTAACAAATCAATAAACTTGAATAATTATTGATATAAATAAGCCTGGCAGCTCTGTTTTGTTAACCACACTAAGAAAATAAATATAAATTTTGAATTAATTCCAGCTCCAAAATCCATTTATCTGGCAGATTGCCGTGTTGAAATGCCAAATTTTGGTAAATTTCTTCAATCAAACAGGGTTTTGAAGATGCATTGACACTTGCAATTGATTAACAAATCAATAAACTTGAATAATTATTGATATAACTAAGCCTGGCAGCTCTGTTTTGTTAACCACACTAAGAAAATAAATATAAATTTTGAATTAATTCCAGCTCCAAAATCCATTTATCTGTCAGATTGCCTTGTTGAAATGCCAAATTTTGGTAAATTTCTTCAGTCAAACAGGGTTTTGAAGAAACATTGACACAAGCAATTGATTAACAAATCAATAAACTTGAATAATTATTGATATAAATAAGCCTGGCAGCTCTGTTTTGTTAACCACACTAAGAAAATAAATATAAATTTTGAATTAATTCCAGCTCCAAAATCCATTTATCTGGCAGATTGCCGTGTTGAAATGCCAAATTTTGGTAAATTTCTTCAGTCAAACAGGGTTTTGAAGATACATTGACACTAGCAATTGATTAACAAATCAATAAACTTGAATAATTATTGATATAAATAAGCCTGGCAGCTCTGTTTTGTTAACCACACTAAGAAAATAAATATAAATTTTGAATTAATTCCAGCTCCAAAATCCATTTATCTGGCAGATTGCCGTGTTGAAATGCCAAATTTTGGTAAATTTCTTCAATCAAACAGGGTTTTGAAGATGCATTGACACTTGCAATTGATTAACAAATCAATAAACTTGAATAATTATTGATATAACTAAGCCTGGCAGCTCTGTTTTGTTAACCACACTAAGAAAATAAATATAAATTTTGAATTAATTCCAGCTCCAAAATCCATTTATCTGTCAGATTGCCTTGTTGAAATGCCAAATTTTGGTAAATTTCTTCAGTCAAACAGGGTTTTGAAGAAACATTGACACAAGCAATTGATTAACAAATCAATAAACTTGAATAATTATTGATATAAATAAACCTGGCAGCTCTGTTTTGTTAACCACACACTAAGAAAATAAATATAAATTTTGAATTAATTCCAGCTCCGAAATCCTTTATCTGGCAGATTGCCGTGTTGAAATTCCAAATTTTGGTAAATTTCTTCAGTCAAACAGGGTTTTGAAGATACATTGACAATAGCAATTGATTAACAAATCAATAAACTTGAATAATTATTGTTATAAATAAGCTTGACAGCTCTGTTTTGTTAACCACAATAAGAAAATAAATATAAATTTAGAATTAATTTTTAAGAATTATGAATATTTCCAGCTCCAAAATCCATTTATCTGGCAGATTGCCGTGTTGAAATGCCAAATTTTGGTAAATTTCTTCAGTCAAACAGGGTTTTGAAGAAACATTGACACAAGCAATTGATTAACAAATCAATAAACTTGAATAATTATTTATATAAATAAACCTGGCAGCTCTGTTTTGTTAATCACACTAAGAAAATAAATAGAAATTTTGAATTAATTCCAGCTCCAAAATCCATTTATCTGGCAGATTGCCGTGTTGAAATGCCAAATTTTGGTAAATTTCTTCAGTCAAACAGGGTTTTGAAGATACATTGACACTAGCAATTGATTAACAAATCAATAAACTTGATTAATTATTGATATAAATAAGTCTGGCAGCTCTGTTTTGTTAACTACACTAAGAAAATAAATATAAATTTTTGAATTAATTCCAGCTCCAAAATCCATTTATCTTGCAGATTGCCGTGTTGAAATGCCAAATTTTGGTAAATTTCTTCAGTCAAACAGGGTTTTGAAGATACATTGACACTAGCAATTGATTAACAAATCAATAAACTTGAATAATTATTGATATAAATAAACCTGGCAGCTCTGTTTTGTTAACCACACTAAGAAAATAAATATAAATTTTGTATTAATTCCAGCTCCAAAATTCATTTATCTGGCAGATTGCCGTGTTGAAATGCCAAATTTTGGTAAATTTCTTCAGTCAAACAGGGTTTTGAAGATACATTGAAACTAGCAATTGATTAACAAATCAATAAACTTGAATAATTATTGAAATAAATAAGAATGGCAGCTCTGTTTTGTTACCCACACTAAGAAAATAAATATAAATTTTGAATTAATTCCAGCTCCAAAATCCATTTATCTGGCAGATTGCCGTGTTGAAATGCCAAATTTTGGTAAATTTCTTCAGTCAAACAGGGTTTTGAAAATACATTGACACTAGCAAATGATTAACAAATCAATAAACTTGAATACTTATTGATATAAATAAGCCTGGCAGCTCTGTTTTGTTAACCACACTAAGAAAATAAATATAAATTTTGAATTAATTCCAGCTCCAAAATCCATTTATCTGGCAGATTGCCGTGTTGAAATGCCAAATTTTGGTAAATTTCTTCAATCAAACAGGGTTTTGAAGATACCTTGACACTAGCAATTGATTAACAAATCAATAAACTTGAATAATTATTGTTATAAATAAGCTTGACAGCTCTGTTTTGTTAACCACAATAAGAAAATAAATATAAATTTAGAATTAATTTTTAAGAATTATGAATATTTCCAGCTCCAAAATCCATTTATCTGGCAGATTGCCGTGTTGAAATGCCAAATTTTGGTAAATTTCTTCAGTCAAACAGGGTTTTGAAGAAACATTGACACAAGCAATTGATTAACAAATCAATAAACTTGAATAATTATTTATATAAATAAACCTGGCAGCTCTGTTTTGTTAATCACACTAAGAAAATAAATAGAAATTTTGAATTAATTCCAGCTCCAAAATCCATTTATCTGGCAGATTGCCGTGTTGAAATGCCAAATTTTGGTAAATTTCTTCAGTCAAACAGGGTTTTGAAGATACATTGACACTAGCAATTGATTAACAAATCAATAAACTTGATTAATTATTGATATAAATAAGTCTGGCAGCTCTGTTTTGTTAACTACACTAAGAAAATAAATATAAATTTTTGAATTAATTCCAGCTCCAAAATCCATTTATCTTGCAGATTGCCGTGTTGAAATGCCAAATTTTGGTAAATTTCTTCAGTCAAACAGGGTTTTGAAGATACATTGACACTAGCAATTGATTAACAAATCAATAAACTTGAATAATTATTGATATAAATAAACCTGGCAGCTCTGTTTTGTTAACCACACTAAGAAAATAAATATAAATTTTGTATTAATTCCAGCTCCAAAATTCATTTATCTGGCAGATTGCCGTGTTGAAATGCCAAATTTTGGTAAATTTCTTCAGTCAAACAGGGTTTTGAAGATACATTGAAACTAGCAATTGATTAACAAATCAATAAACTTGAATAATTATTGAAATAAATAAGAATGGCAGCTCTGTTTTGTTACCCACACTAAGAAAATAAATATAAATTTTGAATTAATTCCAGCTCCAAAATCCATTTATCTGGCAGATTGCCGTGTTGAAATGCCAAATTTTGGTAAATTTCTTCAGTCAAACAGGGTTTTGAAAATACATTGACACTAGCAAATGATTAACAAATCAATAAACTTGAATACTTATTGATATAAATAAGCCTGGCAGCTCTGTTTTGTTAACCACACTAAGAAAATAAATATAAATTTTGAATTAATTCCAGCTCCAAAATCCATTTATCTGGCAGATTGCCGTGTTGAAATGCCAAATTTTGGTAAATTTCTTCAATCAAACAGGGTTTTGAAGATACCTTGACACTAGCAATTGATTAACAAATCAATAAACTTGAATAATTATTGATATAAATAAGCCTTGCAGCTCTGTTTTGTTAATCACACTAAGAAAATAAATGAAAATTTTGTATTAATTCCAGCTCCAAAATTCATTTATCTGGCAGATTGCCGTGTTGAAATGCCAAATTTTGGTAAATTTCTTCAATCAAACAGGGTTTTGAAGATGCATTGCCACTAGCAATTGATTAACAAATCAATAAACTTGAATAATTATTCATATAAATAAGCCTGGCAGCTCTGTTTTGTTAACCACACTAAGAAAATAAATATAAATTTTGAATTAATTCCAGCTCCAAAATCCATTTATCTGGCAGATTGCCGTGTTGAAATGCCAAATTTTGGTAAATTTCTTCAGTCAAACTTGGTTTTGAAGAAATATTGACAATAGCAATTGATTAACAAATCAATAAACTTGAATAATTATTGATATAAATAAGCCTGGCAGCTCTGTTTTGTTAACCACACTAAGAAAATAAATATAAATTTTGAATTAATTCCAGCTCCAAAATCCATTTATCTGGCAGATTGCCGTGTTGAAATGCCAAATTTTGGTAAATTTCTTCAGTCAAACAGGGTTTTGAAGATACATTGACACTAGCAATTGATTAACAAATCAATAAACTTGAATAATTATTGATATAAATAAGCCTGGCAGCTCTGTTTTGTTAACCACACTAAGAAAATAAATATAAATTTTGAATTAATTCCAGCTCCAAAATCCATTTATCTGGCAGATTGCCGTGTTGAAATGCCAAATTTTGGTAAATTTCTTCAATCAAACAGGGTTTTGAAGATGCATTGACACTTGCAATTGATTAACAAATCAATAAACTTGAATAATTATTGATATAACTAAGCCTGGCAGCTCTGTTTTGTTAACCACACTAAGAAAATAAATATAAATTTTGAATTAATTCCAGCTCCAAAATCCATTTATCTGTCAGATTGCCTTGTTGAAATGCCAAATTTTGGTAAATTTCTTCAGTCAAACAGGGTTTTGAAGAAACATTGACACAAGCAATTGATTAACAAATCAATAAACTTGAATAATTATTGATATAAATAAACCTGGCAGCTCTGTTTTGTTAACCACACACTAAGAAAATAAATATAAATTTTGAATTAATTCCAGCTCCGAAATCCTTTATCTGGCAGATTGCCGTGTTGAAATTCCAAATTTTGGTAAATTTCTTCAGTCAAACAGGGTTTTGAAGATACATTGACAATAGCAATTGATTAACAAATCAATAAACTTGAATAATTATTGTTATAAATAAGCTTGACAGCTCTGTTTTGTTAACTACAATAAGAAAATAAATATAAATTTAGAATTAATTTTTAAGAATTATGAATATTTCCAGCTCCAAAATCCATTTATCTGGCAGATTGCCGTGTTGAAATGCCAAATTTTGGTAAATTTCTTCAGTCAAACTTGGTTTTGAAGAAATATTGACAATAGCAATTGATTAACAAATCAATAAACTTGAATAATTATTGATATAAATAAGCCTTGCAGCTCTGTTTTGTTAATCACACTAAGAAAATAAATGAAAATTTTGTATTAATTCCAGCTCCAAAATTCATTTATCTGGCAGATTGCCGTGTTGAAATGCCAAATTTTGGTAAATTTCTTCAATCAAACAGGGTTTTGAAGATGCATTGCCACTAGCAATTGATTAACAAATCAATAAACTTGAATAATTATTCATATAAATAAGCCTGGCAGCTCTGTTTTGTTAACCACACTAAGAAAATAAATATAAATTTTGAATTAATTCCAGCTCCAAAATCCATTTATCTGGCAGATTGCCGTGTTGAAATGCCAAATTTTGGTAAATTTCTTCAGTCAAACTTGGTTTTGAAGAAATATTGACAATAGCAATTGATTAACAAATCAATAAACTTGAATAATTATTGATATAAATAAGCCTGGCAGCTCTGTTTTGTTAACCACACTAAGAAAATAAATATAAATTTTGAATTAATTCCAGCTCCAAAATCCATTTATCTGGCAGATTGCCGTGTTGAAATGCCAAATTTTGGTAAATTTCTTCAGTCAAACAGGGTTTTGAAGATACATTGACACTAGCAATTGATTAACAAATCAATAAACTTGAATAATTATTGATATAAATAAGCCTGGCAGCTCTGTTTTGTTAACCACACTAAGAAAATAAATATAAATTTTGAATTAATTCCAGCTCCAAAATCCATTTATCTGGCAGATTGCCGTGTTGAAATGCCAAATTTTGGTAAATTTCTTCAATCAAACAGGGTTTTGAAGATGCATTGACACTTGCAATTGATTAACAAATCAATAAACTTGAATAATTATTGATATAACTAAGCCTGGCAGCTCTGTTTTGTTAACCACACTAAGAAAATAAATATAAATTTTGAATTAATTCCAGCTCCAAAATCCATTTATCTGTCAGATTGCCTTGTTGAAATGCCAAATTTTGGTAAATTTCTTCAGTCAAACAGGGTTTTGAAGAAACATTGACACAAGCAATTGATTAACAAATCAATAAACTTGAATAATTATTGATATAAATAAACCTGGCAGCTCTGTTTTGTTAACCACACACTAAGAAAATAAATATAAATTTTGAATTAATTCCAGCTCCGAAATCCTTTATCTGGCAGATTGCCGTGTTGAAATTCCAAATTTTGGTAAATTTCTTCAGTCAAACAGGGTTTTGAAGATACATTGACAATAGCAATTGATTAACAAATCAATAAACTTGAATAATTATTGTTATAAATAAGCTTGACAGCTCTGTTTTGTTAACCACAATAAGAAAATAAATATAAATTTAGAATTAATTTTTAAGAATTATGAATATTTCCAGCTCCAAAATCCATTTATCTGGCAGATTGCCGTGTTGAAATGCCAAATTTTGGTAAATTTCTTCAGTCAAACTTGGTTTTGAAGAAATATTGACAATAGCAATTGATTAACAAATCAATAAACTTGAATAATTATTGATATAAATAAGCCTTGCAGCTCTGTTTTGTTAATCACACTAAGAAAATAAATGAAAATTTTGTATTAATTCCAGCTCCAAAATTCATTTATCTGGCAGATTGCCGTGTTGAAATGCCAAATTTTGGTAAATTTCTTCAATCAAACAGGGTTTTGAAGATGCATTGCCACTAGCAATTGATTAACAAATCAATAAACTTGAATAATTATTCATATAAATAAGCCTGGCAGCTCTGTTTTGTTAACCACACTAAGAAAATAAATATAAATTTTGAATTAATTCCAGCTCCAAAATCCATTTATCTGGCAGATTGCCGTGTTGAAATGCCAAATTTTGGTAAATTTCTTCAGTCAAACAGGGTTTTGAAGATACATTGAAACTAGCAATTGATTAACAAATCAATAAACTTGAATAATTATTGAAATAAATAAGAATGGCAGCTCTGTTTTGTTACCCACACTAAGAAAATAAATATAAATTTTGAATTAATTCCAGCTCCAAAATCCATTTATCTGGCAGATTGCCGTGTTGAAATGCCAAATTTTGGTAAATTTCTTCAGTCAAACAGGGTTTTGAAAATACATTGACACTAGCAAATGATTAACAAATCAATAAACTTGAATACTTATTGATATAAATAAGCCTGGCAGCTCTGTTTTGTTAACCACACTAAGAAAATAAATATAAATTTTGAATTAATTCCAGCTCCAAAATCCATTTATCTGGCAGATTGCCGTGTTGAAATGCCAAATTTTGGTAAATTTCTTCAATCAAACAGGGTTTTGAAGATACCTTGACACTAGCAATTGATTAACAAATCAATAAACTTGAATAATTATTGTTATAAATAAGCTTGACAGCTCTGTTTTGTTAACCACAATAAGAAAATAAATATAAATTTAGAATTAATTTTTAAGAATTATGAATATTTCCAGCTCCAAAATCCATTTATCTGGCAGATTGCCGTGTTGAAATGCCAAATTTTGGTAAATTTCTTCAGTCAAACAGGGTTTTGAAGAAACATTGACACAAGCAATTGATTAACAAATCAATAAACTTGAATAATTATTTATATAAATAAACCTGGCAGCTCTGTTTTGTTAATCACACTAAGAAAATAAATAGAAATTTTGAATTAATTCCAGCTCCAAAATCCATTTATCTGGCAGATTGCCGTGTTGAAATGCCAAATTTTGGTAAATTTCTTCAGTCAAACAGGGTTTTGAAGATACATTGACACTAGCAATTGATTAACAAATCAATAAACTTGATTAATTATTGATATAAATAAGTCTGGCAGCTCTGTTTTGTTAACTACACTAAGAAAATAAATATAAATTTTTGAATTAATTCCAGCTCCAAAATCCATTTATCTTGCAGATTGCCGTGTTGAAATGCCAAATTTTGGTAAATTTCTTCAGTCAAACAGGGTTTTGAAGATACATTGACACTAGCAATTGATTAACAAATCAATAAACTTGAATAATTATTGATATAAATAAACCTGGCAGCTCTGTTTTGTTAACCACACTAAGAAAATAAATATAAATTTTGTATTAATTCCAGCTCCAAAATTCATTTATCTGGCAGATTGCCGTGTTGAAATGCCAAATTTTGGTAAATTTCTTCAGTCAAACAGGGTTTTGAAGATACATTGAAACTAGCAATTGATTAACAAATCAATAAACTTGAATAATTATTGAAATAAATAAGAATGGCAGCTCTGTTTTGTTACCCACACTAAGAAAATAAATATAAATTTTGAATTAATTCCAGCTCCAAAATCCATTTATCTGGCAGATTGCCGTGTTGAAATGCCAAATTTTGGTAAATTTCTTCAGTCAAACAGGGTTTTGAAAATACATTGACACTAGCAAATGATTAACAAATCAATAAACTTGAATACTTATTGATATAAATAAGCCTGGCAGCTCTGTTTTGTTAACCACACTAAGAAAATAAATATAAATTTTGAATTAATTCCAGCTCCAAAATCCATTTATCTGGCAGATTGCCGTGTTGAAATGCCAAATTTTGGTAAATTTCTTCAATCAAACAGGGTTTTGAAGATACCTTGACACTAGCAATTGATTAACAAATCAATAAACTTGAATAATTATTGATATAAATAAGCCTTGCAGCTCTGTTTTGTTAATCACACTAAGAAAATAAATGAAAATTTTGTATTAATTCCAGCTCCAAAATTCATTTATCTGGCAGATTGCCGTGTTGAAATGCCAAATTTTGGTAAATTTCTTCAATCAAACAGGGTTTTGAAGATGCATTGCCACTAGCAATTGATTAACAAATCAATAAACTTGAATAATTATTCATATAAATAAGCCTGGCAGCTCTGTTTTGTTAACCACACTAAGAAAATAAATATAAATTTTGAATTAATTCCAGCTCCAAAATCCATTTATCTGGCAGATTGCCGTGTTGAAATGCCAAATTTTGGTAAATTTCTTCAGTCAAACTTGGTTTTGAAGAAATATTGACAATAGCAATTGATTAACAAATCAATAAACTTGAATAATTATTGATATAAATAAGCCTGGCAGCTCTGTTTTGTTAACCACACTAAGAAAATAAATATAAATTTTGAATTAATTCCAGCTCCAAAATCCATTTATCTGGCAGATTGCCGTGTTGAAATGCCAAATTTTGGTAAATTTCTTCAGTCAAACAGGGTTTTGAAGATACATTGACACTAGCAATTGATTAACAAATCAATAAACTTGAATAATTATTGATATAAATAAGCCTGGCAGCTCTGTTTTGTTAACCACACTAAGAAAATAAATATAAATTTTGAATTAATTCCAGCTCCAAAATCCATTTATCTGGCAGATTGCCGTGTTGAAATGCCAAATTTTGGTAAATTTCTTCAATCAAACAGGGTTTTGAAGATGCATTGACACTTGCAATTGATTAACAAATCAATAAACTTGAATAATTATTGATATAACTAAGCCTGGCAGCTCTGTTTTGTTAACCACACTAAGAAAATAAATATAAATTTTGAATTAATTCCAGCTCCAAAATCCATTTATCTGTCAGATTGCCTTGTTGAAATGCCAAATTTTGGTAAATTTCTTCAGTCAAACAGGGTTTTGAAGAAACATTGACACAAGCAATTGATTAACAAATCAATAAACTTGAATAATTATTGATATAAATAAACCTGGCAGCTCTGTTTTGTTAACCACACACTAAGAAAATAAATATAAATTTTGAATTAATTCCAGCTCCGAAATCCTTTATCTGGCAGATTGCCGTGTTGAAATTCCAAATTTTGGTAAATTTCTTCAGTCAAACAGGGTTTTGAAGATACATTGACAATAGCAATTGATTAACAAATCAATAAACTTGAATAATTATTGTTATAAATAAGCTTGACAGCTCTGTTTTGTTAACCACAATAAGAAAATAAATATAAATTTAGAATTAATTTTTAAGAATTATGAATATTTCCAGCTCCAAAATCCATTTATCTGGCAGATTGCCGTGTTGAAATGCCAAATTTTGGTAAATTTCTTCAGTCAAACTTGGTTTTGAAGAAATATTGACAATAGCAATTGATTAACAAATCAATAAACTTGAATAATTATTGATATAAATAAGCCTTGCAGCTCTGTTTTGTTAATCACACTAAGAAAATAAATGAAAATTTTGTATTAATTCCAGCTCCAAAATTCATTTATCTGGCAGATTGCCGTGTTGAAATGCCAAATTTTGGTAAATTTCTTCAATCAAACAGGGTTTTGAAGATGCATTGCCACTAGCAATTGATTAACAAATCAATAAACTTGAATAATTATTCATATAAATAAGCCTGGCAGCTCTGTTTTGTTAACCACACTAAGAAAATAAATATAAATTTTGAATTAATTCCAGCTCCAAAATCCATTTATCTGGCAGATTGCCGTGTTGAAATGCCAAATTTTGGTAAATTTCTTCAGTCAAACAGGGTTTTGAAGATGCATTGACACTTGCAATTGATTAACAAATCAATAAACTTGAATAATTATTGATATAACTAAGCCTGGCAGCTCTGTTTTGTTAACCACACTAAGAAAATAAATATAAATTTTGAATTAATTCCAGCTCCAAAATCCATTTATCTGTCAGATTGCCTTGTTGAAATGCCAAATTTTGGTAAATTTCTTCAGTCAAACAGGGTTTTGAAGAAACATTGACACAAGCAATTGATTAACAAATCAATAAACTTGAATAATTATTGATATAAATAAACCTGGCAGCTCTGTTTTGTTAACCACACACTAAGAAAATAAATATAAATTTTGAATTAATTCCAGCTCCGAAATCCTTTATCTGGCAGATTGCCGTGTTGAAATTCCAAATTTTGGTAAATTTCTTCAGTCAAACAGGGTTTTGAAGATACATTGACAATAGCAATTGATTAACAAATCAATAAACTTGAATAATTATTGTTATAAATAAGCTTGACAGCTCTGTTTTGTTAACCACAATAAGAAAATAAATATAAATTTAGAATTAATTTTTAAGAATTATGAATATTTCCAGCTCCAAAATCCATTTATCTGGCAGATTGCCGTGTTGAAATGCCAAATTTTGGTAAATTTCTTCAGTCAAACTTGGTTTTGAAGAAATATTGACAATAGCAATTGATTAACAAATCAATAAACTTGAATAATTATTGATATAAATAAGCCTTGCAGCTCTGTTTTGTTAATCACACTAAGAAAATAAATGAAAATTTTGTATTAATTCCAGCTCCAAAATTCATTTATCTGGCAGATTGCCGTGTTGAAATGCCAAATTTTGGTAAATTTCTTCAATCAAACAGGGTTTTGAAGATGCATTGCCACTAGCAATTGATTAACAAATCAATAAACTTGAATAATTATTCATATAAATAAGCCTGGCAGCTCTGTTTTGTTAACCACACTAAGAAAATAAATATAAATTTTGAATTAATTCCAGCTCCAAAATCCATTTATCTGGCAGATTGCCGTGTTGAAATGCCAAATTTTGGTAAATTTCTTCAGTCAAACTTGGTTTTGAAGAAATATTGACAATAGCAATTGATTAACAAATCAATAAACTTGAATAATTATTGATATAAATAAGCCTGGCAGCTCTGTTTTGTTAACCACACTAAGAAAATAAATATAAATTTTGAATTAATTCCAGCTCCAAAATCCATTTATCTGGCAGATTGCCGTGTTGAAATGCCAAATTTTGGTAAATTTCTTCAGTCAAACAGGGTTTTGAAGATACATTGACACTAGCAATTGATTAACAAATCAATAAACTTGAATAATTATTGATATAAATAAGCCTGGCAGCTCTGTTTTGTTAACCACACTAAGAAAATAAATATAAATTTTGAATTAATTCCAGCTCCAAAATCCATTTATCTGGCAGATTGCCGTGTTGAAATGCCAAATTTTGGTAAATTTCTTCAATCAAACAGGGTTTTGAAGATGCATTGACACTTGCAATTGATTAACAAATCAATAAACTTGAATAATTATTGATATAACTAAGCCTGGCAGCTCTGTTTTGTTAACCACACTAAGAAAATAAATATAAATTTTGAATTAATTCCAGCTCCAAAATCCATTTATCTGTCAGATTGCCTTGTTGAAATGCCAAATTTTGGTAAATTTCTTCAGTCAAACAGGGTTTTGAAGAAACATTGACACAAGCAATTGATTAACAAATCAATAAACTTGAATAATTATTGATATAAATAAACCTGGCAGCTCTGTTTTGTTAACCACACACTAAGAAAATAAATATAAATTTTGAATTAATTCCAGCTCCGAAATCCTTTATCTGGCAGATTGCCGTGTTGAAATTCCAAATTTTGGTAAATTTCTTCAGTCAAACAGGGTTTTGAAGATACATTGACAATAGCAATTGATTAACAAATCAATAAACTTGAATAATTATTGTTATAAATAAGCTTGACAGCTCTGTTTTGTTAACCACAATAAGAAAATAAATATAAATTTAGAATTAATTTTTAAGAATTATGAATATTTCCAGCTCCAAAATCCATTTATCTGGCAGATTGCCGTGTTGAAATGCCAAATTTTGGTAAATTTCTTCAGTCAAACTTGGTTTTGAAGAAATATTGACAATAGCAATTGATTAACAAATCAATAAACTTGAATAATTATTGATATAAATAAGCCTTGCAGCTCTGTTTTGTTAATCACACTAAGAAAATAAATGAAAATTTTGTATTAATTCCAGCTCCAAAATTCATTTATCTGGCAGATTGCCGTGTTGAAATGCCAAATTTTGGTAAATTTCTTCAATCAAACAGGGTTTTGAAGATGCATTGCCACTAGCAATTGATTAACAAATCAATAAACTTGAATAATTATTCATATAAATAAGCCTGGCAGCTCTGTTTTGTTAACCACACTAAGAAAATAAATATAAATTTTGAATTAATTCCAGCTCCAAAATCCATTTATCTGTCAGATTGCCTTGTTGAAATGCCAAATTTTGGTAAATTTCTTCAGTCAAACAGGGTTTTGAAGAAACATTGACACAAGCAATTGATTAACAAATCAATAAACTTGAATAATTATTGATATAAATAAACCTGGCAGCTCTGTTTTGTTAACCACACACTAAGAAAATAAATATAAATTTTGAATTAATTCCAGCTCCGAAATCCTTTATCTGGCAGATTGCCGTGTTGAAATGCCAAATTTTGGTAAATTTCTTCAGTCAAACAGGGTTTTGAAGAAACATTGACACAAGCAATTGATTAACAAATCAATAAACTTGAATAATTATTGATATAAATAAACCTGGCAGCTCTGTTTTGTTAATCACACTAAGAAAATAAATAGAAATTTTGAATTAATTCCAGCTCCAAAATCCATTTATCTGGCAGATTGCCGTGTTGAAATGCCAAATTTTGGTAAATTTCTTCAGTCAAACAGGGTTTTGAAGATACATTGACACTAGCAATTGATTAACAAATCAATAAACTTGATTAATTATTGATATAAATAAGTCTGGCAGCTCTGTTTTGTTAACTACACTAAGAAAATAAATATAAATTTTTGAATTAATTCCAGCTCCAAAATCCATTTATCTTGCAGATTGCCGTGTTGAAATGCCAAATTTTGGTAAATTTCTTCAGTCAAACAGGGTTTTGAAGATACATTGACACTAGCAATTGATTAACAAATCAATAAACTTGAATAATTATTGATATAAATAAACCTGGCAGCTCTGTTTTGTTAACCACACTAAGAAAATAAATATAAATTTTGTATTAATTCCAGCTCCAAAATTCATTTATCTGGCAGATTGCCGTGTTGAAATGCCAAATTTTGGTAAATTTCTTCAGTCAAACAGGGTTTTGAAGAAACATTGACACAAGCAATTGATTAACAAATCAATAAACTTGAATAATTATTGATATAAATAAACCTGGCAGCTCTGTTTTGTTAATCACACTAAGAAAATAAATAGAAATTTTGAATTAATTCCAGCTCCAAAATCCATTTATCTGGCAGATTGCCGTGTTGAAATGCCAAATTTTGGTAAATTTCTTCAGTCAAACAGGGTTTTGAAGATACATTGACACTAGCAATTGATTAACAAATCAATAAACTTGATTAATTATTGATATAAATAAGTCTGGCAGCTCTGTTTTGTTAACTACACTAAGAAAATAAATATAAATTTTTGAATTAATTCCAGCTCCAAAATCCATTTATCTTGCAGATTGCCGTGTTGAAATGCCAAATTTTGGTAAATTTCTTCAGTCAAACAGGGTTTTGAAGATACATTGACACTAGCAATCGATTAACAAATCAATAAACTTGAATAATTATTGATATAAATAAACCTGGCAGCTCTGTTTTGTTAACCACACTAAGAAAATAAATATAAATTTTGTATTAATTCCAGCTCCAAAATTCATTTATCTGGCAGATTGCCGTGTTGAAATGCCAAATTTTGGTAAATTTCTTCAGTCAAACAGGGTTTTGAAGATACATTGAAACTAGCAATTGATTAACAAATCAATAAACTTGAATAATTATTGAAATAAATAAGAATGGCAGCTCTGTTTTGTTACCCACACTAAGAAAATAAATATAAATTTTGAATTAATTCCAGCTCCAAAATCCATTTATCTGGCAGATTGCCGTGTTGAAATGCCAAATTTTGGTAAATTTCTTCAGTCAAACAGGGTTTTGAAAATACATTGACACTAGCAAATGATTAACAAATCAATAAACTTGAATACTTATTGATATAAATAAGCCTGGCAGCTCTGTTTTGTTAACCACACTAAGAAAATAAATATAAATTTTGAATTAATTCCAGCTCCAAAATCCATTTATCTGGCAGATTGCCGTGTTGAAATGCCAAATTTTGGTAAATTTCTTCAATCAAACAGGGTTTTGAAGATACCTTGACACTAGCAATTGATTAACAAATCAATAAACTTGATTAATTATTGATATAAATAAGTCTGGCAGCTCTGTTTTGTTAACTACACTAAGAAAATAAATATAAATTTTGAATTAATTCCAGCTCCAAAATCCATTTATCTTGCAGATTGCCGTGTTGAAATGCCAAATTTTGGTAAATTTCTTCAGTCAAACAGGGTTTTGAAGAAACATTGACACTAGCAATTGATTAACAAATCAATAAACTTGAATAATTATTGATATAAATAAACCTGGCAGCTCTGTTTTGTTAACCACACTAAGAAAATAAATATAAATTTTGAATTAATTGCAGCTCCAAAATCCTTTATCTGGCAGATTGCCGTGTTGAAATTCCAAATTTTGGTAAATTTCTTCAGTCAAACAGGGTTTTGAAGATACATTGACACTAGCAATTGATTAACAAATCAATAAACTTGAATAATTATTGATATAAATAAGCCTGGCAGCTCTGTTTTGTTAATCACACTATGAAAATAAATATAAATTTTGAATTAATTCCAGCTCCAAAATCCATTTATCTTGCAGATTGCCGTGTTGAAATGCCAAATTTTGGTAAATTTCTTCAGTCAAACAGGGTTTTGAAGAAACATTGACACTAGCAATTGATTAACAAATCAATAAACTTGAATACTTATTGATATAAATAAACCTGGCAGCTCTGTTTTGTTAACCACACTAAGAAAATAAATATAAATTTTGAATTAATTGCAGCTCCAAAATCCTTTATCTGGAAGATTGCAGTGTTGAAATGCCAAATTTTGGTAAATTTCTTCAGTCAAACAGGGTTTTGAAGATACATTGACACTAGCAATTGATTAACAAATCAATAAACTTGAATAATTATTGACATAAATAAGCCTGGCAGCTCTGTTTTGTTAATCACACTAAGAAAATAAATATAAATTTTGAATTAATTCCAGCTCCAAAATCCATTTATCTGTCAGATTGCCTTGTTGAAATGCCAAATTTTGGTAAATTTCTTCAGTCAAACAGGGTTTTGAAGAAATATTGACAATAGCAATTGATTAACAAATCAATAAACTTGAATAATTATTGATATAAATAAGCTTGACAGCTCTGTTTTGTTAACCACACTAAGAAAATAAATATAAATTTAGAATTAATTCTTAAGAATTATGAATATTTCCAGCTCCAAAATCCATTTATCTGGCAGATTGCCGTGTTGAAATGCCAAATTTTGGTAAATTTCTTCAGTCAAACAGGGTTTTGAAGATACATTGACACTAGCAATTGATTAACAAATCAATAAACTTGAATAATTATTGATATAAATAAGCCTGGCAGTTCTGTTTTGTTAACCACACTAAGAAAATAAATATAAATTTTGAATTAATTCCAGCTCCAAAATCCATTTATCTGGCAGATTGCCGTGTTGAAATGCCAAATTTTGGTAAATTTCTTCAATCAAACAGGGTTTTGAAGAAATATTGACAATAGCAATTGATTAACAAATCAATAAACTTGAATAATTATTGAAATAAATAAGCCTGGCAGCTCTGTTTTGTTAACCACACTAAGAAAATAAATATAAATTTTGAATTAATTCCAGCTCCAAAATCCATTTATCTGGCAGATTGCCGTGTTGAAATGCCAAATTTTGGTAAATTTCTTCAGTCAAACAGGGTTTTGAAGATACATTGACACTAGCAATTGATTAACAAATCAATAAACTTGAATAATTATTGATATAAATAAGCCTGGCAGCTCTGTTTTGTTAACCACACTAAGAAAATAAATATAAATTTTGAATTAATTCCAGCTCCAAAATCCATTTATCTGGCAGATTGCCGTGTTGAAATGCCAAATTTTGGTAAATTTCTTCAATCAAACAGGGTTTTGAAGATGCATTGACACTTGCAATTGATTAACAAATCAATAAACTTGAATAATTATTGATATAAATAAGTCTGGCAGCTCTGTTTTGTTAACTACACTAAGAAAATAAATATAAATTTTTGAATTAATTCCAGCTCCAAAATCCATTTATCTTGCAGATTGCCGTGTTGAAATGCCAAATTTTGGTAAATTTCTTCAGTCAAACAGGGTTTTGAAGATACATTGACACTAGCAATTGATTAACAAATCAATAAACTTGAATAATTATTGATATAAATAAACCTGGCAGCTCTGTTTTGTTAACCACACTAAGAAAATAAATATAAATTTTGTATTAATTCCAGCTCCAAAATTCATTTATCTGGCAGATTGCCGTGTTGAAATGCCAAATTTTGGTAAATTTCTTCAGTCAAACAGGGTTTTGAAGATACATTGAAACTAGCAATTGATTAACAAATCAATAAACTTGAATAATTATTGAAATAAATAAGAATGGCAGCTCTGTTTTGTTACCCACACTAAGAAAATAAATATAAATTTTGAATTAATTCCAGCTCCAAAATCCATTTATCTGGCAGATTGCCGTGTTGAAATGCCAAATTTTGGTAAATTTCTTCAGTCAAACAGGGTTTTGAAAATACATTGACACTAGCAAATGATTAACAAATCAATAAACTTGAATACTTATTGATATAAATAAGCCTGGCAGCTCTGTTTTGTTAACCACACTAAGAAAATAAATATAAATTTTGAATTAATTCCAGCTCCAAAATCCATTTATCTGGCAGATTGCCGTGTTGAAATGCCAAATTTTGGTAAATTTCTTCAATCAAACAGGGTTTTGAAGATACCTTGACACTAGCAATTGATTAACAAATCAATAAACTTGATTAATTATTGATATAAATAAGTCTGGCAGCTCTGTTTTGTTAACTACACTAAGAAAATAAATATAAATTTTGAATTAATTCCAGCTCCAAAATCCATTTATCTTGCAGATTGCCGTGTTGAAATGCCAAATTTTGGTAAATTTCTTCAGTCAAACAGGGTTTTGAAGAAACATTGACACTAGCAATTGATTAACAAATCAATAAACTTGAATAATTATTGATATAAATAAACCTGGCAGCTCTGTTTTGTTAACCACACTAAGAAAATAAATATAAATTTTGAATTAATTGCAGCTCCAAAATCCTTTATCTGGCAGATTGCCGTGTTGAAATTCCAAATTTTGGTAAATTTCTTCAGTCAAACAGGGTTTTGAAGATACATTGACACTAGCAATTGATTAACAAATCAATAAACTTGAATAATTATTGATATAAATAAGCCTGGCAGCTCTGTTTTGTTAATCACACTATGAAAATAAATATAAATTTTGAATTAATTCCAGCTCCAAAATCCATTTATCTTGCAGATTGCCGTGTTGAAATGCCAAATTTTGGTAAATTTCTTCAGTCAAACAGGGTTTTGAAGAAACATTGACACTAGCAATTGATTAACAAATCAATAAACTTGAATAATTATTGATATAAATAAACCTGGCAGCTCTGTTTTGTTAACCACACTAAGAAAATAAATATAAATTTTGAATTAATTGCAGCTCCAAAATCCTTTATCTGGAAGATTGCAGTGTTGAAATGCCAAATTTTGGTAAATTTCTTCAGTCAAACAGGGTTTTGAAGATACATTGACACTAGCAATTGATTAACAAATCAATAAACTTGAATAATTATTGACATAAATAAGTCTGGCAGCTCTGTTTTGTTAATCACACTAAGAAAATAAATATAAATTTTGAATTAATTCCAGCTCCAAAATCCATTTATCTGTCAGATTGCCTTGTTGAAATGCCAAATTTTGGTAAATTTCTTCAGTCAAACAGGGTTTTGAAGAAATATTGACAATAGCAATTGATTAACAAATCAATAAACTTGAATAATTATTGATATAAATAAGCTTGACAGCTCTGTTTTGTTAACCACACTAAGAAAATAAATATAAATTTAGAATTAATTCTTAAGAATTATGAATATTTCCAGCTCCAAAATCCATTTATCTGGCAGATTGCCGTGTTGAAATGCCAAATTTTGGTAAATTTCTTCAGTCAAACAGGGTTTTGAAGATACATTGACACTAGCAATTGATTAACAAATCAATAAACTTGAATAATTATTGATATAAATAAGCCTGGCAGTTCTGTTTTGTTAACCACACTAAGAAAATAAATATAAATTTTGAATTAATTCCAGCTCCAAAATCCATTTATCTGGCAGATTGCCGTGTTGAAATGCCAAATTTTGGTAAATTTCTTCAATCAAACAGGGTTTTGAAGATGCATTGACACTAGCAATTGATTAACAAATCAATAAACTTGAATAATTATTGATATAAATAAGCTTGGCAGCTCTGTTTTGTTAACCACACTAAGAAAATAAATATAAATTTTGAATTAATTCCAGCTCCAAAATCCATTTATCTGGCAGATTGCCGTGTTGAAATGCCAAATTTTGGTAAATTTCTTCAATCAAACAGGGTTTTGAAGATGCATTGACACTATAAATTGATTAACAAATCAATAAACTTGAATAATTATTGATATAAATAAGCTTGGCAGCTCTGTTTTGTTAACCACACTAAGAAAATAAATATAAATTTTGAATTAATTCTTAAGAATTATGAATATTTCCAGCTCCAAAATCCATTTATCAGGCAGATTGCCGTGTTGAAATGCCAAATTTTGGTAAATTTCTTCAGTCAAACAGGGTTTTGAAGATACATTGAAACTAGCAATTGATTAACAAATCAATAAACTTGAATAATTATTGAAATAAATAAGCCTGGCAGCTTTGTTTTGTTACCCACACTAAGAAAATAAATATAAATTTTGAATTAATTCCAGCTCCAAAATCCATTTATCTGGCAGATTGCCGTGTTGAAATGCCAAATTTTGGTAAATTTCTTCAGTCAAACAGGGTTTTGAAAATACATTGACACTAGCAAATGATTAACAAATCAATAAACTTGAATACTTATTGATATAAATAAGCCTGGCAGCTCTGTTTTGTTAACCACACTAAGAAAATAAATATAAATTTTGAATTAATTCCAGCTCCAAAATCCTTTTATCTGGCAGATTGCCGTGTTGAAATGCCAAATTTTGGTAAATTTCTTCAATCAAACAGGGTTTTGAAGATACCTTGACACAAGCAATTGATTAACAAATCAATAAACTTGATTAATTATTGATATAAATAAGTCTGGCAGCTCTGTTTTGTTAACTACACTAAGAAAATAAATATAAATTTTGAATTAATTCCAGCTCCAAAATCCATTTATCTTGCAGATTGCCGTGTTGAAATGCCAAATTTTGGTAAATTTCTTCAGTCAAACAGGGTTTTGAAGAAACATTGACACTAGCAATTGATTAACAAATCAATAAACTTGAATAATTATTGATATAAATAAACCTGGCAGCTCTGTTTTGTTAACCACACTAAGAAAATAAATATAAATTTTGAATTAATTGCAGCTCCAAAATCCTTTATCTGGCAGATTGCCGTGTTGAAATTCCAAATTTTGGTAAATTTCTTCAGTCAAACAGGGTTTTGAAGATACATTGACACTAGCAATTGATTAACAAATCAATAAACTTGAATAATTATTGATATAAATAAGCCTGGCAGCTCTGTTTTGTTAATCACACTATGAAAATAAATATAAATTTTGAATTAATTCCAGCTCCAAAATCCATTTATCTGTCAGATTGCCTTGTTGAAATGCCAAATTTTGGTAAATTTCTTCAGTCAAACAGGGTTTTGAAGAAACATTGATACTAGCAATTAATTAACAAATCAATAAACTTGAATAATTATTGATATAAATAAGCTTGGGAGCTCTGTTTTGTTAACCACACTAAGAAAATAAATATAAATTTAGAATTAATTCTTAAGAATTTTGAATTAATTCCAGCTCCAAAATCCATTTATCTTGCAGATTGCCGTGTTGAAATGCCAAATTTTGGTAAATTTCTTCAGTCAAACAGGGTTTTGAAGAAACATTGACACTAGCAATTGATTAACAAATCAATAAACTTGAATACTTATAGATATAAATAAACCTGGCAGCTCTGTTTTGTTAACCACACTAAGAAAATAAATATAAATTTTGAATTAATTGCAGCTCCAAAATCCTTTATCTGGAAGATTGCCGTGTTGAAATGCCAAATTTTGGTAAATTTCTTCAGTCAAACAGGGTTTTGAAGATACATTGACACTAGCAATTGATTAACAAATCAATAAACTTGAATAATTATTGATATAAATAAGCTTGACAGCTCTGTTTTGTTAACCACACTAAGAAAATAAATATAAATTTAGAATTAATTCTTAAGAATTATGAATATTTCCAGCTCCAAAATCCATTTATCTGGCAGATTGCCGTGTTGAAATGCCAAATTTTGGTAAATTTCTTCAGTCAAACAGGGTTTTGAAGATACATTGACACTAGCAATTGATTAACAAATCAATAAACTTGAATAATTATTGATATAAATAAGCCTGGCAGTTCTGTTTTGTTAACCACACTAAGAAAATAAATATAAATTTTGAATTAATTCCAGCTCCAAAATCCATTTATCTGGCAGATTGCCGTGTTGAAATGCCAAATTTTGGTAAATTTCTTCAATCAAACAGGGTTTTGAAGATGCATTGACACTAGCAATTGATTAACAAATCAATAAACTTGAATAATTATTGATATAAATAAGCTTGGCAGCTCTGTTTTGTTAACCACACTAAGAAAATAAATATAAATTTTGAATTAATTCCAGCTCCAAAATCCATTTATCTGGCAGATTGCCGTGTTGAAATGCCAAATTTTGGTAAATTTCTTCAATCAAACAGGATTTTGAAGATGCATTGACACTAGCAATTGATTAACAAATCAATAAACTTGAATAATTATTGATATAAATAAGCTTGGCAGCTCTGTTTTGTTAACCACACTAAGAAAATAAATATAAATTTTGAATTAATTCTTAAGAATTATGAATATTTCCAGCTCCAAAATCCATTTATCAGGCAGATTGCCGTGTTGAAATGCCAAATTTTGGTAAATTTCTTCAGTCAAACAGGGTTTTGAAGAAACATTGACACTAGCAATTGATTAACAAATCAATAAACTTGAATAATTATTGATATAAATAAACCTGGCAGCTCTGTTTTGTTAACCACACTAAGAAAATAAATATAAATTTTGAATTAATTGCAGCTCCAAAATCCTTTATCTGGCAGATTGCCGTGTTGAAATTCCAAATTTTGGTAAATTTCTTCAGTCAAACAGGGTTTTGAAGATACATTGACACTAGCAATTGATTAACAAATCAATAAACTTGAATAATTATTGATATAAATAAGCCTGGCAGCTCTGTTTTGTTAATCACACTATGAAAATAAATATAAATTTTGAATTAATTCCAGCTCCAAAATCCATTTATCTGTCAGATTGCCTTGTTGAAATGCCAAATTTTGGTAAATTTCTTCAGTCAAACAGGGTTTTGAAGAAACATTGATACTAGCAATTAATTAACAAATCAATAAACTTGAATAATTATTGATATAAATAAGCTTGGGAGCTCTGTTTTGTTAACCACACTAAGAAAATAAATATAAATTTAGAATTAATTCTTAAGAATTTTGAATTAATTCCAGCTCCAAAATCCATTTATCTTGCAGATTGCCGTGTTGAAATGCCAAATTTTGGTAAATTTCTTCAGTCAAACAGGGTTTTGAAGAAACATTGACACTAGCAATTGATTAACAAATCAATAAACTTGAATACTTATTGATATAAATAAACCTGGCAGCTCTGTTTTGTTAACCACACTAAGAAAATAAATATAAATTTTGAATTAATTGCAGCTCCAAAATCCTTTATCTGGAAGATTGCCGTGTTGAAATGCCAAATTTTGGTAAATTTCTTCAGTCAAACAGGGTTTTGAAGATACATTGACACTAGCAATTGATTAACAAATCAATAAACTTGAATAATTATTGACATAAATAAGCCTGGCAGCTCTGTTTTGTTAATCACACTAAGAAAATAAATATAAATTTTGAATTAATTCCAGCTCCAAAATCCATTTATCTGTCAGATTGCCTTGTTGAAATGCCAAATTTTGGTAAATTTCTTCAGTCAAACAGGGTTTTGAAGAAATATTGACAATAGCAATTGATTAACAAATCAATAAACTTGAATAATTATTGATATAAATAAGCTTGACAGCTCTGTTTTGTTAACCACACTAAGAAAATAAATATAAATTTAGAATTAATTCTTAAGAATTATGAATATTTCCAGCTCCAAAATCCATTTATCTGGCAGAATGCCGTGTTGAAATGCCAAATTTTGGTAAATTTCTTCAGTCAAACAGGGTTTTGAAGATACATTGACACTAGCAATTGATTAACAAATCAATAAACTTGAATAATTATTGATATAAATAAGCCTGGCAGTTCTGTTTTGTTAACCACACTAAGAAAATAAATATAAATTTTGAATTAATTCCAGCTCCAAAATCCATTTATCTGGCAGATTGCCGTGTTGAAATGCCAAATTTTGGTAAATTTCTTCAATCAAACAGGGTTTTGAAGATGCATTGACACTAGCAATTGATTAACAAATCAATAAACTTGAATAATTATTGATATAAATAAGCTTGGCAGCTCTGTTTTGTTAACCACACTAAGAAAATAAATATAAATTTTGAATTAATTCCAGCTCCAAAATCCATTTATCTGGCAGATTGCCGTGTTGAAATGCCAAATTTTGGTAAATTTCTTCAATCAAACAGGGTTTTGAAGATGCATTGACACTAGCAATTGATTAACAAATCAATAAACTTGAATAATTATTGATATAAATAAGCTTGGCAGCTCTGTTTTGTTAACCACACTAAGAAAATAAATATAAATTTTGAATTAATTCTTAAGAATTATGAATATTTCCAGCTCCAAAATCCATTTATCAGGCAGATTGCCGTGTTGAAATGCCAAATTTTGGTAAATTTCTTCAGTCAAACAGGGTTTTGAAGATACATTGAAACTAGCAATTGATTAACAAATCAATAAACTTGAATAATTATTGAAATAAATAAGCCTGGCAGCTCTGTTTTGTTACCCACACTAAGAAAATAAATATAAATTTTGAATTAATTCCAGCTCCAAAATCCATTTATCTGGCAGATTGCCGTGTTGAAATGCCAAATTTTGGTAAATTTCTTCAGTCAAACAGGGTTTTGAAAATACATTGACACTAGCAAATGATTAACAAATCAATAAACTTGAATACTTATTGATATAAATAAGCCTGGCAGCTCTGTTTTGTTAACCACACTAAGAAAATAAATATAAATTTTGAATTAATTCCAGCTCCAAAATCCATTTATCTGGCAGATTGCCGTGTTGAAATGCCAAATTTTGGTAAATTTCTTCAATCAAACAGGGTTTTGAAGATACCTTGACACTAGCAATTGATTAACAAATCAATAAACTTGATTAATTATTGATATAAATAAGTCTGGCAGCTCTGTTTTGTTAACTACACTAAGAAAATAAATATAAATTTTGAATTAATTCCAGCTCCAAAATCCATTTATCTGGCAGATTGCCGTGTTGAAATGCCAAATTTTGGTAAATTTCTTCAATCAAACAGGGTTTTGAAGATACCTTGACACTAGCAATTGATTAACAAATCAATAAACTTGAATAATTATTGATATAAATAAGCTTGGGAGCTCTGTTTTGTTAACCACACTAAGAAAATAAATATAAATTTAGAATTAATTCTTAAGAATTTTGAATTAATTCCAGCTCCAAAATCCATTTATCTTGCAGATTGCCGTGTTGAAATGCCAAATTTTGGTAAATTTCTTCAGTCAAACAGGATTTTGAAGAAACATTGACACTAGCAATTGATTAACAAATCAATAAACTTGAATACTTATTGATATAAATAAACCTGGCAGCTCTGTTTTGTTAACCACACTAAGAAAATAAATATAAATTTTGAATTAATTGCAGCTCCAAAATCCTTTATCTGGAAGATTGCCGTGTTGAAATGCCAAATTTTGGTAAATTTCTTCAGTCAAACAGGGTTTTGAAGATACATTGACACTAGCAATTGATTAACAAATCAATAAACTTGAATAATTATTGACATAAATAAGCCTGGCAGCTCTGTTTTGTTAATCACACTAAGAAAATAAATATAAATTTTGAATTAATTCCAGCTCCAAAATCCATTTATCTGTCAGATTGCCTTGTTGAAATGCCAAATTTTGGTAAATTTCTTCAGTCAAACAGGGTTTTGAAGAAATATTGACAATAGCAATTGATTAACAAATCAATAAACTTGAATAATTATTGATATAAATAAGCTTGACAGCTCTGTTTTGTTAACCACACTAAGAAAATAAATATAAATTTAGAATTAATTCTTAAGAATTATGAATATTTCCAGCTCCAAAATCCATTTATCTGGCAGATTGCCGTGTTGAAATGCCAAATTTTGGTAAATTTCTTCAGTCAAACAGGGTTTTGAAGATACATTGACACTAGCAATTGATTAACAAATCAATAAACTTGAATAATTATTGATATAAATAAGCCTGGCAGCTCTGTTTTGTTAACCACACTAAGAAAATAAATATAAATTTTGAATTAATTCCAGCTCCAAAATCCATTTATCTGTCAGATTGCCTTGTTGAAATGCCAAATTTTGGTAAATTTCTTCAGTCAAACAGGGTTTTGAAGAAACATTGACACAAGCAATTGATTAACAAATCAATAAACTTGAATAATTATTGATATAAATAAACCTGGCAGCTCTGTTTTGTTAACCACACACTAAGAAAATAAATATAAATTTTGAATTAATTCCAGCTCCGAAATCCTTTATCTGGCAGATTGCCGTGTTGAAATTCCAAATTTTGGTAAATTTCTTCAGTCAAACAGGGTTTTGAAGATACATTGACAATAGCAATTGATTAACAAATCAATAAACTTGAATAATTATTGTTATAAATAAGCTTGACAGCTCTGTTTTGTTAACCACACACTAAGAAAATAAATATAAATTTTGAATTAATTCCAGCTCCGAAATCCTTTATCTGGCAGATTGTCGTGTTGAAATGCCAAATTTTGGTAAATTTCTTCAATCAAACAGGGTTTTGAAGATACCTTGACACTAGCAATTGATTAACAAATCAATAAACTTGATTAATTATTGATATAAATAAGTCTGGCAGCTCTGTTTTGTTAACTACACTAAGAAAATAAATATAAATTTTGAATTAATTCCAGCTCCAAAATCCATTTATCTTGCAGTTTGCCGTGTTGAAATGCCAAATTTTGGTAAATTTCTTCAGTCAAACAGGGTTTTGAAGAAACATTGACACTAGCAATTGATTAACAAATCAATAAACTTGAATAATTATTGATATAAATAAACCTGGCAGCTCTGTTTTGTTAACCACACTAAGAAAATAAATATAAATTTTGAATTAATTGCAGCTCCAAAATCCTTTATCTGGCAGATTGCCGTGTTGAAATTCCAAATTTTGGTAAATTTCTTCAGTCAAACAGGGTTTTGAAGATACATTGACACTAGCAATTGATTAACAAATCAATAAACTTGAATAATTATTGATATAAATAAGCCTGGCAGCTCTGTTTTGTTAATCACACTATGAAAATAAATATAAATTTTGAAATAATTCCAGCTCCAAAATCCATTTATCTGTCAGATTGCCTTGTTGAAATGCCAAATTTTGGTAAATTTCTTCAGTCAAACAGGGTTTTGAAGAAACATTGATACTAGCAATTAATTAACAAATCAATAAACTTGAATAATTATTGATATAAATAAGCTTGGGAGCTCTGTTTTGTTAACCACACTAAGAAAATAAATATAAATTTAGAATTAATTCTTAAGAATTTTGAATTAATTCCAGCTCCAAAATCCATTTATCTTGCAGATTGCCGTGTTGAAATGCCAAATTTTGGTAAATTTCTTCAGTCAAACAGGGTTTTGAAGAAACATTGACACTAGCAATTGATTAACAAATCAATAAACTTGAATACTTATTGATATAAATAAACCTGGCAGCTCTGTTTTGTTAACCACACTAAGAAAATAAATATAAATTTTGAATTAATTGCAGCTCCAAAATCCTTTATCTGGAAGATTGCCGTGTTGAAATGCCAAATTTTGGTAGATTTCTTCAGTCAAACAGGGTTTTGAAGATACATTGACACTAGCAATTGATTAACAAATCAATAAACTTGAATAATTATTGACATAAATAAGCCTGGCAGCTCTGTTTTGTTAATCACACTAAGAAAATAAATATAAATTTTGAATTAATTCCAGCTCCAAAATCCATTTATCTGTCAGATTGCCTTGTTGAAATGCCAAATTTTGGTAAATTTCTTCAGTCAAACAGGGTTTTGAAGAAATATTGACAATAGCAATTGATTAACAAATCAATAAACTTGAATAATTATTGATATAAATAAGCTTGACAGCTCTGTTTTGTTAACCACACTAAGAAAATAAATATAAATTTAGAATTAATTCTTAAGAATTATGAATATTTCCAGCTCCAAAATCCATTTATCTGGCAGATTGCCGTGTTGAAATGCCAAATTTTGGTAAATTTCTTCAGTCAAACAGGGTTTTGAAGATACATTGACACTAGCAATTGATTAACAAATCAATAAACTTCAATAATTATTGATATAAATAAGCCTGGCAGTTCTGTTTTGTTAACCACACTAAGAAAATAAATATAAATTTTGAATTAATTCCAGCTCCAAAATCCATTTATCTGGCAGATTGCCGTGTTGAAATGCCAAATTTTGGTAAATTTCTTCAATCAAACAGGGTTTTGAAGATGCATTGACACTAGCAATTGATTAACAAATCAATAAACTTGAATAATTATTGATATAAATAAGCTTGGCAGCTCTGTTTTGTTAACCACACTAAGAAAATAAATATAAATTTTGAATTAATTCCAGCTCCAAAATCCATTTATCTGGCAGATTGCCGTGTTGAAATGCCAAATTTTGGTAAATTTCTTCAATCAAACAGGGTTTTGAAGATGCATTGACACTAGCAATTGATTAACAAATCAATAAACTTGAATAATTATTGATATAAATAAGCTTGGCAGCTCTGTTTTGTTAACCACACTAAGAAAATAAATATAAATTTTGAATTAATTCTTAAGAATTATGAATATTTCCAGCTCCAAAATCCATTTATCAGGCAGATTGCCGTGTTGAAATGCCAAATTTTGGTAAATTTCTTCAGTCAAACAGGGTTTTGAAGATACATTGAAACTAGCAATTGATTAACAAATCAATAAACTTGAATAATTATTGAAATAAATAAGCCTGGCAGCTCTGTTTTGTTACCCACACTAAGAAAATAAATATAAATTTTGAATTAATTCCAGCTCCAAAATCCATTTATCTGGCAGATTGCCGTGTTGAAATGCCAAATTTTGGTAAATTTCTTCAGTCAAACAGGGTTTTGAAAATACATTGACACTAGCAAATGATTAACAAATCAATAAACTTGAATACTTATTGATATAAATAAGCCTGGCAGCTCTGTTTTGTTAACCACACTAAGAAAATAAATATAAATTTTGAATTAATTCCAGCTCCAAAATCCATTTATCTGGCAGATTGCCGTGTTGAAATGCCAAATTTTGGTAAATTTCTTCAATCAAACAGGGTTTTGAAGATACCTTGACACTAGCAATTGATTAACAAATCAATAAACTTGATTAATTATTGATATAAATAAGTCTGGCAGCTCTGTTTTGTTAACTACACTAAGAAAATAAATATAAATTTTGAATTAATTCCAGCTCCAAAATCCATTTATCTTGCAGATTGCCGTGTTGAAATGCCAAATTTTGGTAAATTTCTTCAGTCAAACAGGGTTTTGAAGAAACATTGACACTAGCAATTGATTAACAAATCAATAAACTTGAATAATTATTGATATAAATAAACCTGGCAGCTCTGTTTTGTTAACCACACTAAGAAAATAAATATAAATTTTGAATTAATTGCAGCTCCAAAATCCTTTATCTGGCAGATTGCCGTGTTGAAATTCCAAATTTTGGTAAATTTTTTCAGTCAAACAGGGTTTTGAAGAAATATTGACAATAGCAATTGATTAACAAATCAATAAACTTGAATAATTATTGATATAAATAAGCTTGACAGCTCTGTTTTGTTAACCACACTAAGAAAATAAATATAAATTTAGAATTAATTCTTAAGAATTATGAATATTTCCAGCTCCAAAATCCATTTATCTGGCAGATTGCCGTGTTGAAATGCCAAATTTTGGTAAATTTCTTCAGTCAAACAGGGTTTTGAAGATACATTGACACTAGCAATTGATTAACAAATCAATAAACTTGAATAATTATTGATATAAATAAGCCTGGCAGTTCTGTTTTGTTAACCACACTAAGAAAATAAATATAAATTTTGAATTAATTCCAGCTCCAAAATCCATTTATCTGGCATATTGCCGTGTTGAAATGCCAAATTTTGGTAAATTTTTTCAGTCAAACAGGGTTTTGAAGAAATATTGACAATAGCAATTGATTAACAAATCAATAAACTTGAATAATTATTGATATAAATAAGCTTGACAGCTCTGTTTTGTTAACCACACTAAGAAAATAAATATAAATTTAGAATTAATTCTTAAGAATTATGAATATTTCCAGCTCCAAAATCCATTTATCTGGCAGATTGCCGTGTTGAAATGCCAAATTTTGGTAAATTTCTTCAGTCAAACAGGGTTTTGAAGATACATTGACACTAGCAATTGATTAACAAATCAATAAACTTGAATAATTATTGATATAAATAAGCCTGGCAGTTCTGTTTTGTTAACCACACTAAGAAAATAAATATAAATTTTGAATTAATTCCAGCTCCAAAATCCATTTATCTGGCATATTGCCGTGTTGAAATGCCAAATTTTGGTAAATTTCTTCAGTCAAACAGGGTTTTGAAGATACATTGAAACTAGCAATTGATTAACAAATCAATAAACTTGAATAATTATTGATATAAATAAACCTGGCAGCTCTGTTTTGTTAATCACACTAAGAAAATAAATATAAATTTTGAATTAATTCCAGCTCCAAAATCCATTTATCTGGCAGATTGCCGTGTTGAAATGCCAAATTTTGGTAAATTTCTTCAGTCAAACAGGGTTTTGAAGAAACATTGACACTAGCAATTGATTAACAAATCAATAAACTTGAATAATTATTGATATAAATAAACCTGGCAGCTCTGTTTTGTTAACCACACTAAGAAAATAAATATAAATTTTGAATTAATTGCAGCTCCAAAATCCTTTATCTGTCAGATTGCCGTGTTGAAATTCCAAATTTTGGTAAATTTCTTCAGTCAAACAGGGTTTTGAAGATACATTGACACTAGCAATTGATTAACAAATCAATAAACTTGAATAATTATTGATATAAATAAGCCTGGCAGCTCTGTTTTGTTAATCACACTATGAAAATAAATATAAATTTTGAATTAATTCCAGCCCCAAAATCCATTTATCTGTCAGATTGCCTTGTTGAAATGCCAAATTTTGGTAAATTTCTTCAGTCAAACAGGGTTTTGAAGAAACATTGATACTAGCAATTAATTAACAAATCAATAAACTTGAATAATTATTGATATAAATAAGCTTGGGAGCTCTGTTTTGTTAACCACACTAAGAAAATAAATATAAATTTAGAATTAATTCTTAAGAATTTTGAATTAATTCCAGCTCCAAAATCCATTTATCTTGCAGATTGCCGTGTTGAAATGCCAAATTTTGGTAAATTTCTTCAGTCAAACAGGGTTTTGAAGAAACATTGACACTAGCAATTGATTAACAAATCAATAAACTTGAATACTTATTGATATAAATAAACCTGGCAGCTCTGTTTTGTTAACCACACTAAGAAAATAAATATAAATTTTGAATTAATTGCAGCTCCAAAATCCTTTATCTGGAAGATTGCCGTGTTGAAATGCCAAATTTTGGTAAATTTCTTCAGTCAAACAGGGTTTTGAAGATACATTGACACTAGCAATTGATTAACAAATCAATAAACTTCAATAATTATTGACATAAATAAGCCTGGCAGCTCTGTTTTGTTAATCACACTAAGAAAATAAATATAAATTTTGAATTAATTCCAGCTCCAAAATCCATTTATCTGTCAGATTGCCTTGTTGAAATGCCAAATTTTGGTAAATTTCTTCAGTCAAACAGGGTTTTGAAGAAATATTGACAATAGCAATTGATTAACAAATCAATAAACTTGAATAATTATTGATATAAATAAGCTTGACAGCTCTGTTTTGTTAACCACACTAAGAAAATAAATATAAATTTAGAATTAATTATTAAGAATTATGAATATTTCCAGCTCCAAAATCCATTTATCTGGCAGATTGCCGTGTTGAAATGCCAAATTTTGGTAAATTTCTTCAGTCAAACAGGGTTTTGAAGATACATTGACACTAGCAATTGATTAACAAATCAATAAACTTGAATAATTATTGATATAAATAAGCCTGGCAGTTCTGTTTTGTTAACCACACTAAGAAAATAAATATAAATTTTGAATTAATTCCAGCTCCAAAATCCATTTATCTGGCAGATTGCCGTGTTGAAATGCCAAATTTTGGTAAATTTCTTCAATCAAACAGGGTTTTGAAGATGCATTGACACTAGCAATTGATTAACAAATCAATAAACTTGAATAATTATTGATATAAATAAGCTTGGCAGCTCTGTTTTGTTAACCACACTAAGAAAATAAATATAAATTTTGAATTAATTCCAGCTCCAAAATCCATTTATCTGGCAGATTGCCGTGTTGAAATGCCAAATTTTGGTAAATTTCTTCAATCAAACAGGGTTTTGAAGAAATATTGACAATAGCAATTGATTAACAAATCAATAAACTTGAATAATTATTGATATAAATAAGCTTGACAGCTGTGTTTTGTTAACCACACTAAGAAAATAAATATAAATTTAGAATTAATTATTAAGAATTATGAATATTTCCAGCTCCAAAATCCATTTATCTGGCAGATTGCCGTGTTGAAATGCCAAATTTTGGTAAATTTCTTCAGTCAAACAGGGTTTTGAAGATACATTGACACTAGCAATTGATTAACAAATCAATAAACTTGAATAATTATTGATATAAATAAGCCTGGCAGTTCTGTTTTGTTAACCACACTAAGAAAATAAATATAAATTTTGAATTAATTCCAGCTCCAAAATCCATTTATCTGGCAGATTGCCGTGTTGAAATGCCAAATTTTGGTAAATTTCTTCAATCAAACAGGGTTTTGAAGATGCATTGACACTAGCAATTGATTAACAAATCAATAAACTTGAATAATTATTGATATAAATAAGCTTGGCAGCTCTGTTTTGTTAACCACACTAAGAAAATAAATATAAATTTTGAATTAATTCCAGCTCCAAAATCCATTTATCTGGCAGATTGCCGTGTTGAAATGCCAAATTTTGGTAAATTTCTTCAATCAAACAGGGTTTTGAAGATGCATTGACACTAGCAATTGATTAACAAATCAATAAACTTGAATAATTATTGATATAAATAAGCTTGGCAGCTCTGTTTTGTTAACCACACTAAGAAAATAAATATAAATTTTGAATTAATTCTTAAGAATTATGAATATTTCCAGCTCCAAAATCCATTTATCAGGCAGATTGCCGTGTTGAAATGCCAAATTTTGATAAATTTTCTTCAGTCAAACAGGGTTTTGAAGATACATTGACACTTGCAATTGATTAACAAATCAATAAACTTGAATAATTATTGATATAAATAAGCCTGGCAGCTCTGTTTTGTTAATCACACTAAGAAAATAAATGAAAATTTTGTATTAATTCCAGCTCCAAAATTCATTTATCTGGCAGATTGCCGTGTTGAAATGCCAAATTTTGGTAAATTTCTTCAGTCAAACAGGGTTTTGAAGATACATTGACACTAGCAATTGATTAACAAATCAATAAACTTGAATAATTATTGATATAAATAAGCCTGGCAGCTCTGTTTTGTTAACCACACTAAGAAAATAAATATAAATTTTGAATTAATTCCAGCTCCAAAATCCATTTATCTGGCAGATTGCCGTCTTGAAATGCCAAATTTTGGTAAATTTCTTCAATCAAACAGGGTTTTGAAGATGCATTGACACTTGCAATTGATTAACAAATCAATAAACTTGAATAATTATTGATATAACTAAGCCTGGGCGCTCTGTTTTGTTAACCACACTAAGAAAATAAATATAAATTTTGAATTAATTCTTAAGAATTATGAATATTTCCAGCTCCAAAATCCATTTATCAGGCAGATTGCCGTGTTGAAATGCCAAATTTTGGTAAATTTTCTTCAGTCAAACAGGGTTTTGAAGATACATTGACACTTGCAATTGATTAACAAATCAATAAACTTGATTAATTATTGATATAAATAAGCCTGGCAGCTCTGTTTTGTTAACTACACTAAGAAAATAAATATAAATTTTGAATTAATTCCAGCTCCAAAATCCATTTATCTTGCAGATTGCCGTGTTGAAATGCAAAATTTTGGTAAATTTCTTCAGTCAAACAGGGTTTTGAAGAAACATTGACAATAGCAATTGATTAACAAATCAATAAACTTGAATAATTATTGATATAAATAAGCTTGACAGCTCTGTTTTGTTAACCACACTAAGAAAATAAATATAAATTTAGAATTAATTCTTAAGAATTATGAATATTTCCAGCTCCAAAATCCATTTATCTGGCAGATTGCCGTGTTGAAATGCCAAATTTTGGTAAATTTCTTCAATCAAACTGGGTTTTGAAGATACATTGACACTAGCAATTGATTAACAAATCAATAAACTTGATTAATTATTGATATAAATAAGTCTGGCAGCTCTGTTTTGTTAACTACACTAAGAAAATAAATATAAATTTTGAATTAATTCCAGCTCCAAAATCCATTTATCTTGCAGATTGCCTTGTTGAAATGCCAAATTTTGGTAAATTTCTTCAGTCAAACAGGGTTTTGAAGAAACATTGACACTAGCAATTAATTAACAAATCAATAAACTTGATAAATGTGTGATATAAATAAGCCTGGCAGCTCTGTTTTGTTAACCATACTAAGAAAATAAATATAAATTTTGAATTAATTCCAGCTCCAAAATCCATTTATCTGTCAGATTGCCGTGTTGAAATGCCAAATTTTGGTAAATTTCTTCAGTCAAACTTGGTTTTGAAGAAATATTGACAATAGCAATTGATTAACAAATCAATAAACTTGAATAATTATTGATATAAATAAGCCTTGCAGCTCTGTTTTGTTAATCACACACTAAGAAAATAAATATAAATTTTGAATTAATTCCAGCTCCGAAATCCTTTATCTGGCAGATTGCCGTGTTGAAATTCCAAATTTTGGTAAATTTCTTCAGTCAAACAGGGTTTTGAAGATACATTGACAATAGCAATTGATTAACAAATCAATAAACTTGAATAATTATTGTTATAAATAAGCTTGACAGCTCTGTTTTGTTAACCACACTAAGAAAATAAATATAAATTTTGAATTAATTCTTAAGAATTATGAATATTTCCAGCTCCAAAATCCATTTATCAGGCAGATTGCCGTGTTGAAATGCCAAATTTTGGTAAATTTTCTTCAGTCAAACAGGGTTTTGAAGATACATTGACACTTGCAATTGATTAACAAATCAATAAACTTGATTAATTATTGATATAAATAAGCCTGGCAGCTCTGTTTTGTTAACTACACTAAGAAAATAAATATAAATTTTGAATTAATTCCAGCTCCAAAATCCATTTATCTTGCAGATTGCCGTGTTGAAATGCAAAATTTTGGTAAATTTCTTCAGTCAAACAGGGTTTTGAAGAAACATTGACAATAGCAATTGATTAACAAATCAATAAACTTGAATAATTATTGATATAAATAAGCCTTGCAGCTCTGTTTTGTTAATCACACTAAGAAAATAAATGAAAATTTTGTATTAATTCCAGCTCCAAAATTCATTTATCTGGAAGATTGCCGTGTTGAAATGCCAAATTTTGGTAAATTTCTTCAATCAAACAGGGTTTTGAAGATGCATTGCCACTAGCAATTGATTAACAAATCAATAAACTTGAATAATTATTCATATAAATAAGCCTGGCAGCTCTGTTTTGTTAACCACACTAAGAAAATAAATATAAATTTTGAATTAATTCCAGCTCCAAAATCCATTTATCTGGCAGATTGCCGTGTTGAAATGCCAAATTTTGGTAAATTTCTTCAGTCAAACAGGGTTTTGAAGATACATTGACACTAGCAATTGATTAACAAATCAATAAACTTGAATAATTATTGATATAAATAAGCCTGGCAGCTCTGTTTTGTTAACCACACTAAGAAAATAAATATAAATTTTGAATTAATTCCAGCTCCAAAATCCATTTATCTTGCAGATTGCCGTGTTGAAATGCAAAATTTTGGTAAATTTCTTCAGTCAAACAGGGTTTTGAAGAAACATTGACAATAGCAATTGATTAACAAATCAATAAACTTGAATAATTATTGATATAAATAAGCTTGACAGCTCTGTTTTGTTAACCACACTAAGAAAATAAATATAAATTTAGAATTAATTCTTAAGAATTATGAATATTTCCAGCTCCAAAATCCATTTATCTGGCAGATTGCCGTGTTGAAATGCCAAATTTTGGTAAATTTTCTTCAGTCAAACAGGGTTTTGAAGATACATTGACACTTGCAATTGATTAACAAATCAATAAACTTGATTAATTATTGATATAAATAAGCCTGGCAGCTCTGTTTTGTTAACTACACTAAGAAAATAAATATAAATTTTGAATTAATTCCAGCTCCAAAATCCATTTATCTTGCAGATTGCCGTGTTGAAATGCAAAATTTTGGTAAATTTCTTCAGTCAAACAGGGTTTTGAAGAAACATTGACAATAGCAATTGATTAACAAATCAATAAACTTGAATAATTATTGATATAAATAAGCTTGACAGCTCTGTTTTGTTAACCACACTAAGAAAATAAATATAAATTTAGAATTAATTCTTAAGAATTATGAATATTTCCAGCTCCAAAATCCATTTATCTGGCAGATTGCCGTGTTGAAATGCCAAATTTTGGTAAATTTCTTCAATCAAACTGGGTTTTGAAGATACATTGACACTAGCAATTGATTAACAAATCAATAAACTTGATTAATTATTGATATAAATAAGTCTGGCAGCTCTGTTTTGTTAACTACACTAAGAAAATAAATATAAATTTTGAATTAATTCCAGCTCCAAAATCCATTTATCTTGCAGATTGCCTTGTTGAAATGCCAAATTTTGGTAAATTTCTTCAGTCAAACAGGGTTTTGAAGAAACATTGACACTAGCAATTAATTAACAAATCAATAAACTTGATAAATGTGTGATATAAATAAGCCTGGCAGCTCTGTTTTGTTAACCATACTAAGAAAATAAATATAAATTTTGAATTAATTCCAGCTCCAAAATCCATTTATCTGTCAGATTGCCGTGTTGAAATGCCAAATTTTGGTAAATTTCTTCAGTCAAACTTGGTTTTGAAGAAATATTGACAATAGCAATTGATTAACAAATCAATAAACTTGAATAATTATTGATATAAATAAGCCTTGCAGCTCTGTTTTGTTAATCACACTAAGAAAATAAATGAAAATTTTGTATTAATTCCAGCTCCAAAATTCATTTATCTGGAAGATTGCCGTGTTGAAATGCCAAATTTTGGTAAATTTCTTCAATCAAACAGGGTTTTGAAGATGCATTGCCACTAGCAATTGATTAACAAATCAATAAACTTGAATAATTATTCATATAAATAAGCCTGGCAGCTCTGTTTTGTTAACCACACTAAGAAAATAAATATAAATTTTGAATTAATTCCAGCTCCAAAATCCATTTATCTGGCAGATTGCCGTGTTGAAATGCCAAATTTTGGTAAATTTCTTCAGTCAAACAGGGTTTTGAAGATACATTGACACTAGCAATTGATTAACAAATCAATAAACTTGAATAATTATTGATATAAATAAGCCTGGCAGCTCTGTTTTGTTAACCACACTAAGAAAATAAATATAAATTTTGAATTAATTCCAGCTCCAAAATCCATTTATCTGGCAGATTGCCGTGTTGAAATGCCAAATTTTGGTAAATTTCTTCAATCAAACAGGGTTTTGAAGATGCATTGACACTTGCAATTGATTAACAAATCAATAAACTTGAATAATTATTGATATAACTAAGCCTGGCAGCTCTGTTTTGTTAACCACACTAAGAAAATAAATATAAATTTTGAATTAATTCCAGCTCCAAAATCCATTTATCTGTCAGATTGCCTTGTTGAAATGCCAAATTTTGGTAAATTTCTTCAGTCAAACAGGGTTTTGAAGAAACATTGACACAAGCAATTGATTAACAAATCAATAAACTTGAATAATTATTGATATAAATAAACCTGGCAGCTCTGTTTTGTTAACCACACACTAAGAAAATAAATATAAATTTTGAATTAATTCCAGCTCCGAAATCCTTTATCTGGCAGATTGCCGTGTTGAAATTCCAAATTTTGGTAAATTTCTTCAGTCAAACAGGGTTTTGAAGATACATCGACAATAGCAATTGATTAACAAATCAATAAACTTGAATAATTATTGTTATAAATAAGCTTGACAGCTCTGTTTTGTTAACCACAATAAGAAAATAAATATAAATTTAGAATTAATTTTTAAGAATTATGAATATTTCCAGCTCCAAAATCCATTTATCTGGCAGATTGCCGTGTTGAAATGCCAAATTTTGGTAAATTTCTTCAGTCAAACAGGGTTTTGAAGAAACATTGACACAAGCAATTGATTAACAAATCAATAAACTTGAATAATTATTGATATAAATAAACCTGGCAGCTCTGTTTTGTTAATCACACTAAGAAAATAAATAGAAATTTTGAATTAATTCCAGCTCCAAAATCCATTTATCTGGCAGATTGCCGTGTTGAAATGCCAAATTTTGGTAAATTTCTTCAGTCAAACAGGGTTTTGAAGATACATTGACACTAGCAATTGATTAACAAATCAATAAACTTGATTAATTATTGATATAAATAAGTCTGGCAGCTCTGTTTTGTTAACTACACTAAGAAAATAAATATAAATTTTTGAATTAATTCTAGCTCCAAAATCCATTTATCTTGCAGATTGCCGTGTTGAAATGCCAAATTTTGGTAAATTCCTTCAGTCAAACAGGGTTTTGAAGATACATTGACACTAGCAATTGATTAACAAATCAATAAACTTGAATAATTATTGATATAAATAAACCTGGCAGCTCTGTTTTGTTAACCACACTAAGAAAATAAATATAAATTTTGTATTAATTCCAGCTCCAAAATTCATTTATCTGGCAGATTGCCGTGTTGAAATGCCAAATTTTGGTAAATTTCTTCAGTCAAACAGGGTTTTGAAAATACATTGACACTAGCAAATGATTAACAAATCAATAAACTTGAATACTTATTGATATAAATAAGTCTGGCAGCTCTGTTTTGTTAACTACACTAAGAAAATAAATATAAATTTTGAATTAATTCCAGCTCCAAAATCCATTTATCTTGCAGATTGCCGTGTTGAAATGCCAAATTTTGGTAAATTTCTTCAGTCAAACAGGGTTTTGAAGAAACATTGACACTAGCAATTGATTAACAAATCAATAAACTTGAATAATTATTGATATAAATAAACCTGGCAGCTCTGTTTTGTTAACCACACTAAGAAAATAAATATAAATTTTGAATTAATTGCAGCTCCAAAATCCTTTATCTGGCAGATTGCCGTGTTGAAATTCCAAATTTTGGTAAATTTCTTCAGTCAAACAGGGTTTTGAAGATACATTGACACTAGCAATTGATTAACAAATCAATAAACTTGAATAATTATTGATATAAATAAGCCTGGCAGCTCTGTTTTGTTAATCACACTATGAAAATAAATATAAATTTTGAATTAATTCCAGCTCCAAAATCCATTTATCTGTCAGATTGCCTTGTTGAAATGCCAAATTTTGGTAAATTTCTTCAGTCAAACAGGGTTTTGAAGAAACATTGATACTAGCAATTAATTAACAAATCAATAAACTTGAATAATTATTGATATAAATAAGCTTGGGAGCTCTGTTTTGTTAACCACACTAAGAAAATAAATATAAATTTAGAATTAATTCTTAAGAATTTTGAATTAATTCCAGCTCCAAAATCCATTTATCTTGCAGATTGCCGTGTTGAAATGCCAAATTTTGGTAAATTTCTTCAGTCAAACAGGGTTTTGAAGAAACATTGACACTAGCAATTGATTAACAAATCAATAAACTTCTATACTTATTGATATAAATAAACCTGGCAGCTCTGTTTTGTTAACCACACTAAGAAAATAAATATAAATTTTGAATTAATTGCAGCTCCAAAATCCTTTATCTGGAAGATTGCCGTGTTGAAATGCCAAATTTTGGTAAATTTCTTCAGTCAAACAGGGTTTTGAAGATACATTGACACTAGCAATTGATTAACAAATCAATAAACTTGAATAATTATTGACATAAATAAGCCTGGCAGCTCTGTTTTGTTAATCACACTAAGAAAATAAATATAAATTTTGAATTAATTCCAGCTCCAAAATCCATTTATCTGTCAGATTGCCTTGTTGAAATGCCAAATTTTGGTAAATTTCTTCAGTCAAACAGGGTTTTGAAGATACATTGACACTAGCAATTGATTAACAAATCAATAAACTTGAATAATTATTGATATAAATAAGCCTGGCAGCTCTGTTTTGTTAATCACACTATGAAAATAAATATAAATTTTGAATTAATTCCAGCTCCAAAATCCATTTATCTGTCAGATTGCCTTGTTGAAATGCCAAATTTTGGTAAATTTCTTCAGTCAAACAGGGTTTTGAAGAAACATTGATACTAGCAATTAATTAACAAATCAATAAACTTGAATAATTATTGATATAAATAAGCTTGGGAGCTCTGTTTTGTTAACCACACTAAGAAAATAAATATAAATTTAGAATTAATTCTTAAGAATTTTGAATTAATTCCAGCTCCAAAATCCATTTATCTTGCAGATTGCCGTGTTGAAATGCCAAATTTTGGTAAATTTCTTCAGTCAAACAGGGTTTTGAAGAAACATTGACACTAGCAATTGATTAACAAATCAATAAACTTCTATACTTATTGATATAAATAAACCTGGCAGCTCTGTTTTGTTAACCACACTAAGAAAATAAATATAAATTTTGTATTAATTCCAGCTCCAAAATTCATTTATCTGGCAGATTGCCGTGTTGAAATGCCAAATTTTGGTAAATTTCTTCAGTCAAACAGGGTTTTGAAAATACATTGACACTAGCAATTGATTAACAAATCAATAAACTTGATTAATTATTGATATAAATAAGTCTGGCAGCTCTGTTTTGTTAACTACACTAAGAAAATAAATATAAATTTTTGAATTAATTCTAGCTCCAAAATCCATTTATCTTGCAGATTGCCGTGTTGAAATGCCAAATTTTGGTAAATTCCTTCAGTCAAACAGGGTTTTGAAGATACATTGACACTAGCAATTGATTAACAAATCAATAAACTTGAATAATTATTGATATAAATAAACCTGGCAGCTCTGTTTTGTTAACCACACTAAGAAAATAAATATAAATTTTGTATTAATTCCAGCTCCAAAATTCATTTATCTGGCAGATTGCCGTGTTGAAATGCCAAATTTTGGTAAATTTCTTCAGTCAAACAGGGTTTTGAAAATACATTGACACTAGCAAATGATTAACAAATCAATAAACTTGAATACTTATTGATATAAATAAGTCTGGCAGCTCTGTTTTGTTAACTACACTAAGAAAATAAATATAAATTTTGAATTAATTCCAGCTCCAAAATCCATTTATCTTGCAGATTGCCGTGTTGAAATGCCAAATTTTGGTAAATTTCTTCAGTCAAACAGGGTTTTGAAGAAACATTGACACTAGCAATTGATTAACAAATCAATAAACTTGAATAATTATTGATATAAATAAACCTGGCAGCTCTGTTTTGTTAACCACACTAAGAAAATAAATATAAATTTTGAATTAATTGCAGCTCCAAAATCCTTTATCTGGCAGATTGCCGTGTTGAAATTCCAAATTTTGGTAAATTTCTTCAGTCAAACAGGGTTTTGAAGATACATTGACACTAGCAATTGATTAACAAATCAATAAACTTGAATAATTATTGATATAAATAAGCCTGGCAGCTCTGTTTTGTTAATCACACTATGAAAATAAATATAAATTTTGAATTAATTCCAGCTCCAAAATCCATTTATCTGTCAGATTGCCTTGTTGAAATGCCAAATTTTGGTAAATTTCTTCAGTCAAACAGGGTTTTGAAGAAACATTGATACTAGCAATTAATTAACAAATCAATAAACTTGAATAATTATTGATATAAATAAGCTTGGGAGCTCTGTTTTGTTAACCACACTAAGAAAATAAATATAAATTTAGAATTAATTCTTAAGAATTTTGAATTAATTCCAGCTCCAAAATCCATTTATCTTGCAGATTGCCGTGTTGAAATGCCAAATTTTGGTAAATTTCTTCAGTCAAACAGGGTTTTGAAGAAACATTGACACTAGCAATTGATTAACAAATCAATAAACTTCTATACTTATTGATATAAATAAACCTGGCAGCTCTGTTTTGTTAACCACACTAAGAAAATAAATATAAATTTTGAATTAATTGCAGCTCCAAAATCCTTTATCTGGAAGATTGCCGTGTTGAAATGCCAAATTTTGGTAAATTTCTTCAGTCAAACAGGGTTTTGAAGATACATTGACACTAGCAATTGATTAACAAATCAATAAACTTGAATAATTATTGACATAAATAAGCCTGGCAGCTCTGTTTTGTTAATCACACTAAGAAAATAAATATAAATTTTGAATTAATTCCAGCTCCAAAATCCATTTATCTGTCAGATTGCCTTGTTGAAATGCCAAATTTTGGTAAATTTCTTCAGTCAAACAGGGTTTTGAAGATACATTGACACTAGCAATTGATTAACAAATCAATAAACTTGAATAATTATTGATATAAATAAGCCTGGCAGCTCTGTTTTGTTAATCACACTATGAAAATAAATATAAATTTTGAATTAATTCCAGCTCCAAAATCCATTTATCTGTCAGATTGCCTTGTTGAAATGCCAAATTTTGGTAAATTTCTTCAGTCAAACAGGGTTTTGAAGAAACATTGATACTAGCAATTAATTAACAAATCAATAAACTTGAATAATTATTGATATAAATAAGCTTGGGAGCTCTGTTTTGTTAACCACACTAAGAAAATAAATATAAATTTAGAATTAATTCTTAAGAATTTTGAATTAATTCCAGCTCCAAAATCCATTTATCTTGCAGATTGCCGTGTTGAAATGCCAAATTTTGGTAAATTTCTTCAGTCAAACAGGGTTTTGAAGAAACATTGACACTAGCAATTGATTAACAAATCAATAAACTTCTATACTTATTGATATAAATAAACCTGGCAGCTCTGTTTTGTTAACCACACTAAGAAAATAAATATAAATTTTGAATTAATTGCAGCTCCAAAATCCTTTATCTGGAAGATTGCCGTGTTGAAATGCCAAATTTTGGTAAATTTCTTCAGTCAAACAGGGTTTTGAAGATACATTGACACTAGCAATTGATTAACAAATCAATAAACTTGAATAATTATTGACATAAATAAGCCTGGCAGCTCTGTTTTGTTAATCACACTAAGAAAATAAATATAAATTTTGAATTAATTCCAGCTCCAAAATCCATTTATCTGTCAGATTGCCTTGTTGAAATGCCAAATTTTGGTAAATTTCTTCAGTCAAACAGGGTTTTGAAGAAACATTGACACTAGCAATTAATTAACAAATCAATAAACTTGATAAATTTGTGATATAAATAAGCCTGGCAGCTCTGTTTTGTTAACCATACTAAGAAAATAAATATAAATTTTGAATTAATTCCAGCTCCAAAATCCATTTATCTGGCAGATTGCCGTGTTGAAATGCCAAATTTTGGTAAATTTCTTCAGTCAAACAGGGTTTTGAAAATACATTGACACTAGCAAATGTTTAACAAATCAATAAACTTGAATACGTATTGATATAAATAAGCCTGGCAGCTCTGTTTTGTTAACCCCACTAAGAAAATAAATATAAATTTTGAATTAATTCCAGCTCCAAAATCCATTTATCTGGCAGATTGCCGTGTTGAAATGCCAAATTTTGGTAAATTTCTTCAATCAAACAGGGTTTTGAAGAAACATTGACACTAGCAATTGATTAACAAATCAATAAACTTGAATACTTATTGATATAAATAAACCTGGCAGCTCTGTTTTGTTAACCACACTAAGAAAATAAATATAAATTTTGAATTAATTGCAGCTCCAAAATCCTTTATCTGGAAGATTGCCGTGTTGAAATGCCAAATTTTGGTAAATTTCTTCAGTCAAACAGGGTTTTGAAGATACATTGACACTAGCAATTGATTAACAAATCAATAAACTTCAATAATTATTGACATAAATAAGCCTGGCAGCTCTGTTTTGTTAATCACACTAAGAAAATAAATATAAATTTTGAATTAATTCCAGCTCCAAAATCCATTTATCTGTCAGATTGCCTTGTTGAAATGCCAAATTTTGGTAAATTTCTTCAGTCAAACAGGGTTTTGAAGAAATATTGACAATAGCAATTGATTAACAAATCAATAAACTTGAATAATTATTGATATAAATAAGCTTGACAGCTCTGTTTTGTTAACCACACTAAGAAAATAAATATAAATTTTGAATTAATTCCAGCTCCAAAATCCATTTATCTGTCAGATTGCCTTGTTGAAATGCCAAATTTTGGTAAATTTCTTCAGTCAAACAGGGTTTTGAAGAAACATTGACACAAGCAATTGATTAACAAATCAATAAACTTGAATAATTATTGATATAAATAAACCTGGCAGCTCTGTTTTGTTAACCACACACTAAGAAAATAAATATAAATTTTGAATTAATTCCAGCTCCGAAATCCTTTATCTGGCAGATTGCCGTGTTGAAATTCCAAATTTTGGTAAATTTCTTCAGTCAAACAGGGTTTTGAAGATACATTGACAATAGCAATTGATTAACAAATCAATAAACTTGAATAATTATTGTTATAAATAAGTCTGGCAGCTCTGTTTTGTTAACTACACTAAGAAAATAAATATAAATTTTGAATTAATTCCAGCTCCAAAATCCATTTATCTGTCAGATTGCCTTGTTGAAATGCCAAATTTTGGTAAATTTCTTCAGTCAAACAGGGTTTTGAAGAAACATTGACACAAGCAATTGATTAACAAATCAATAAACTTGAATAATTATTGATATAAATAAACCTGGCAGCTCTGTTTTGTTAACCACACACTAAGAAAATAAATATAAATTTTGAATTAATTCCAGCTCCGAAATCCTTTATCTGGCAGATTGCCGTGTTGAAATGCCAAATTTTGGTAAATTTCTTCAATCAAACTGGGTTTTGAAGATACATTGACACTAGCAATTGATTAACAAATCAATAAACTTGATTAATTATTGATATAAATAAGTCTGGCAGCTCTGTTTTGTTAACTACACTAAGAAAATAAATATAAATTTTGAATTAATTCCAGCTCCAAAATCCATTTATCTTGCAGATTGCCTTGTTGAAATGCCAAATTTTGGTAAATTTCTTCAGTCAAACAGGGTTTTGAAGAAACATTGACACTAGCAATTAATTAACAAATCAATAAACTTGATAAATGTGTGATATAAATAAGCCTGGCAGCTCTGTTTTGTTAACCATACTAAGAAAATAAATATAAATTTTGAATTAATTCCAGCTCCAAAATCCATTTATCTGTCAGATTGCCGTGTTGAAATGCCAAATTTTGGTAAATTTCTTCAGTCAAACTTGGTTTTGAAGAAATATTGACAATAGCAATTGATTAACAAATCAATAAACTTGAATAATTATTGATATAAATAAGCCTTGCAGCTCTGTTTTGTTAATCACACTAAGAAAATAAATGAAAATTTTGTATTAATTCCAGCTCCAAAATTCATTTATCTGGAAGATTGCCGTGTTGAAATGCCAAATTTTGGTAAATTTCTTCAATCAAACAGGGTTTTGAAGATGCATTGCCACTAGCAATTGATTAACAAATCAATAAACTTGAATAATTATTCATATAAATAAGCCTGGCAGCTCTGTTTTGTTAACCACACTAAGAAAATAAATATAAATTTTGAATTAATTCCAGCTCCAAAATCCATTTATCTGGCAGATTGCCGTGTTGAAATGCCAAATTTTGGTAAATTTCTTCAGTCAAACAGGGTTTTGAAGATACATTGACACTAGCAATTGATTAACAAATCAATAAACTTGAATAATTATTGATATAAATAAGCCTGGCAGCTCTGTTTTGTTAACCACACTAAGAAAATAAATATAAATTTTGAATTAATTCCAGCTCCAAAATCCATTTATCTGGCAGATTGCCGTGTTGAAATGCCAAATTTTGGTAAATTTCTTCAATCAAACAGGGTTTTGAAGATGCATTGACACTTGCAATTGATTAACAAATCAATAAACTTGAATAATTATTGATATAACTAAGCCTGGCAGCTCTGTTTTGTTAACCACACTAAGAAAATAAATATAAATTTTGAATTAATTCCAGCTCCAAAATCCATTTATCTGTCAGATTGCCTTGTTGAAATGCCAAATTTTGGTAAATTTCTTCAGTCAAACAGGGTTTTGAAGAAACATTGACACAAGCAATTGATTAACAAATCAATAAACTTGAATAATTATTGATATAAATAAACCTGGCAGCTCTGTTTTGTTAACCACACACTAAGAAAATAAATATTAATTTTGAATTAATTCCAGCTCCGAAATCCTTTATCTGGCAGATTGCCGTGTTGAAATTCCAAATTTTGGTAAATTTCTTCAGTCAAACAGGGTTTTGAAGATACATTGACAATAGCAATTGATTAACAAATCAATAAACTTGAATAATTATTGTTATAAATAAGCTTGACAGCTCTGTTTTGTTAACCACAATAAGAAAATAAATATAAATTTAGAATTAATTCCAGCTCCAAAATCCATTTATCTGGCAGATTGCCGTGTTGAAATGCCAAATTTTGGTAAATTTCTTCAGTCAAACAGGGTTTTGAAGATACATTGACACTAGCAATTGATTAACAAATCAATAAACTTGAATAATTATTGATATAAATAAGCTTGACAGCTCTGTTTTGTTAACCACACTAAGAAAATAAATATAAATTTTGAATTAATTCCAGCTCCAAAATCCATTTATCTGTCAGATTGCCTTGTTGAAATGCCAAATTTTGGTAAATTTCTTCAGTCAAACAGGGTTTTGAAGAAACATTGACACAAGCAATTGATTAACAAATCAATAAACTTGAATAATTATTGATATAAATAAACCTGGCAGCTCTGTTTTGTTAACCACACACTAAGAAAATAAATATAAATTTTGAATTAATTCCAGCTCCGAAATCCTTTATCTGGCAGATTGCCGTGTTGAAATTCCAAATTTTGGTAAATTTCTTCAGTCAAACAGGGTTTTGAAGATACATTGACAATAGCAATTGATTAACAAATCAATAAACTTGAATAATTATTGTTATAAATAAGTCTGGCAGCTCTGTTTTGTTAACTACACTAAGAAAATAAATATAAATTTTGAATTAATTCCAGCTCCAAAATCCATTTATCTGTCAGATTGCCTTGTTGAAATGCCAAATTTTGGTAAATTTCTTCAGTCAAACAGGGTTTTGAAGAAACATTGACACAAGCAATTGATTAACAAATCAATAAACTTGAATAATTATTGATATAAATAAACCTGGCAGCTCTGTTTTGTTAACCACACACTAAGAAAATAAATATAAATTTTGAATTAATTCCAGCTCCGAAATCCTTTATCTGGCAGATTGCCGTGTTGAAATGCCAAATTTTGGTAAATTTCTTCAATCAAACTGGGTTTTGAAGATACATTGACACTAGCAATTGATTAACAAATCAATAAACTTGATTAATTATTGATATAAATAAGTCTGGCAGCTCTGTTTTGTTAACCACAATAAGAAAATAAATATAAATTTAGAATTAATTCCAGCTCCAAAATCCATTTATCTGGCAGATTGCCGTGTTGAAATGCCAAATTTTGGTAAATTTCTTCAGTCAAACAGGGTTTTGAAGATACATTGACACTAGCAATTGATTAACAAATCAATAAACTTGAATAATTATTGATATAAATAAGCTTGACAGCTCTGTTTTGTTAACCACACTAAGAAAATAAATATAAATTTTGAATTAATTCCAGCTCCAAAATCCATTTATCTGTCAGATTGCCTTGTTGAAATGCCAAATTTTGGTAAATTTCTTCAGTCAAACAGGGTTTTGAAGAAACATTGACACAAGCAATTGATTAACAAATCAATAAACTTGAATAATTATTGATATAAATAAACCTGGCAGCTCTGTTTTGTTAACCACACACTAAGAAAATAAATATAAATTTTGAATTAATTCCAGCTCCGAAATCCTTTATCTGGCAGATTGCCGTGTTGAAATTCCAAATTTTGGTAAATTTCTTCAGTCAAACAGGGTTTTGAAGATACATTGACAATAGCAATTGATTAACAAATCAATAAACTTGAATAATTATTGTTATAAATAAGTCTGGCAGCTCTGTTTTGTTAACTACACTAAGAAAATAAATATAAATTTTGAATTAATTCCAGCTCCAAAATCCATTTATCTGTCAGATTGCCTTGTTGAAATGCCAAATTTTGGTAAATTTCTTCAGTCAAACAGGGTTTTGAAGAAACATTGACACAAGCAATTGATTAACAAATCAATAAACTTGAATAATTATTGATATAAATAAACCTGGCAGCTCTGTTTTGTTAACCACACACTAAGAAAATAAATATAAATTTTGAATTAATTCCAGCTCCGAAATCCTTTATCTGGCAGATTGCCGTGTTGAAATGCCAAATTTTGGTAAATTTCTTCAATCAAACTGGGTTTTGAAGATACATTGACACTAGCAATTGATTAACAAATCAATAAACTTGATTAATTATTGATATAAATAAGTCTGGCAGCTCTGTTTTGTTAACTACACTAAGAAAATAAATATAAATTTTGAATTAATTCCAGCTCCAAAATCCATTTATCTTGCAGATTGCCTTGTTGAAATGCCAAATTTTGGTAAATTTCTTCAGTCAAACAGGGTTTTGAAGAAACATTGACACTAGCAATTAATTAACAAATCAATAAACTTGATAAATGTGTGATATAAATAAGCCTGGCAGCTCTGTTTTGTTAACCATACTAAGAAAATAAATATAAATTTTGAATTAATTCCAGCTCCAAAATCCATTTATCTGTCAGATTGCCGTGTTGAAATGCCAAATTTTGGTAAATTTCTTCAGTCAAACTTGGTTTTGAAGAAATATTGACAATAGCAATTGATTAACAAATCAATAAACTTGAATAATTATTGATATAAATAAGCCTTGCAGCTCTGTTTTGTTAATCACACTAAGAAAATAAATGAAAATTTTGTATTAATTCCAGCTCCAAAATTCATTTATCTGGAAGATTGCCGTGTTGAAATGCCAAATTTTGGTAAATTTCTTCAATCAAACAGGGTTTTGAAGATGCATTGCCACTAGCAATTGATTAACAAATCAATAAACTTGAATAATTATTCATATAAATAAGCCTGGCAGCTCTGTTTTGTTAACCACACTAAGAAAATAAATATAAATTTTGAATTAATTCCAGCTCCAAAATCCATTTATCTGGAAGATTGCCGTGTTGAAATGCCAAATTTTGGTAAATTTCTTCAATCAAACAGGGTTTTGAAGATGCATTGCCACTAGCAATTGATTAACAAATCAATAAACTTGAATAATTATTCATATAAATAAGCCTGGCAGCTCTGTTTTGTTAACCACACTAAGAAAATAAATATAAATTTTGAATTAATTCCAGCTCCAAAATCCATTTATCTGGCAGATTGCCGTGTTGAAATGCCAAATTTTGGTAAATTTCTTCAGTCAAACAGGGTTTTGAAGATACATTGACACTAGCAATTGATTAACAAATCAATAAACTTGAATAATTATTGATATAAATAAGCCTGGCAGCTCTGTTTTGTTAACCACACTAAGAAAATAAATATAAATTTTGAATTAATTCCAGCTCCAAAATCCATTTATCTGGCAGATTGCCGTGTTGAAATGCCAAATTTTGGTAAATTTCTTCAGTCAAACAGGGTTTTGAAGATACATTGACACTAGCAATTGATTAACAAATCAATAAACTTGAATAATTATTGATATAAATAAGCCTGGCAGCTCTGTTTTGTTAACCACACTAAGAAAATAAATATAAATTTTGAATTAATTCCAGCTCCAAAATCCATTTATCTGGCAGATTGCCGTGTTGAAATGCCAAATTTTGGTAAATTTCTTCAATCAAACAGGGTTTTGAAGATGCATTGACACTTGCAATTGATTAACAAATCAATAAACTTGAATAATTATTGATATAACTAAGCCTGGCAGCTCTGTTTTGTTAACCACACTAAGAAAATAAATATAAATTTTGAATTAATTCCAGCTCCAAAATCCATTTATCTGTCAGATTGCCTTGTTGAAATGCCAAATTTTGGTAAATTTCTTCAGTCAAACAGGGTTTTGAAGAAACATTGACACAAGCAATTGATTAACAAATCAATAAACTTGAATAATTATTGATATAAATAAACCTGGCAGCTCTGTTTTGTTAACCACACACTAAGAAAATAAATATTAATTTTGAATTAATTCCAGCTCCGAAATCCTTTATCTGGCAGATTGCCGTGTTGAAATTCCAAATTTTGGTAAATTTCTTCAGTCAAACAGGGTTTTGAAGATACATTGACAATAGCAATTGATTAACAAATCAATAAACTTGAATAATTATTGTTATAAATAAGCTTGACAGCTCTGTTTTGTTAACCACAATAAGAAAATAAATATAAATTTAGAATTAATTTTTAAGAATTATGAATATTTCCAGCTCCAAAATCCATTTATCTGGCAGATTGCCGTGTTGAAATGCCAAATTTTGGTAAATTTCTTCAGTCAAACAGGGTTTTGAAGAAACATTGACACAAGCAATTGATTAACAAATCAATAAACTTGAATAATTATTGATATAAATAAACCTGGCAGCTCTGTTTTGTTAATCACACTAAGAAAATAAATAGAAATTTTGAATTAATTCCAGCTCCAAAATCCATTTATCTGGCAGATTGCCGTGTTGAAATGCCAAATTTTGGTAAATTTCTTCAGTCAAACAGGGTTTTGAAGATACATTGACACTAGCAATTGATTAACAAATCAATAAACTTGATTAATTATTGATATAAATAAGTCTGGCAGCTCTGTTTTGTTAACTACACTAAGAAAATAAATATAAATTTTTGAATTAATTCTAGCTCCAAAATCCATTTATCTTGCAGATTGCCGTGTTGAAATGCCAAATTTTGGTAAATTTCTTCAGTCAAACAGGGTTTTGAAGATACATTGACACTAGCAATTGATTAACAAATCAATAAACTTGAATAATTATTGATATAAATAAACCTGGCAGCTCTGTTTTGTTAACCACACTAAGAAAATAAATATAAATTTTGTATTAATTCCAGCTCCAAAATTCATTTATCTGGCAGATTGCCGTGTTGAAATGCCAAATTTTGGTAAATTTCTTCAGTCAAACAGGGTTTTGAAGATACATTGAAACTAGCAATTGATTAACAAATCAATAAACTTGAATAATTATTGAAATAAATAAGCCTGGCAGCTCTGTTTTGTTACCCACACTAAGAAAATAAATATAAATTTTGAATTAATTCCAGCTCCAAAATCCATTTATCTGGCAGATTGCCGTGTTGAAATGCCAAATTTTGGTAAATTTCTTCAGTCAAACAGGGTTTTGAAAATACATTGACACTAGCAAATGATTAACAAATCAATAAACTTGAATACTTATTGATATAAATAAGCCTGGCAGCTCTGTTTTGTTAACCACACTAAGAAAATAAATATAAATTTTGAATTAATTCCAGCTCCAAAATCCATTTATCTGGCAGATTGCCGTGTTGAAATGCCAAATTTTGGTAAATTTCTTCAATCAAACAGGGTTTTGAAGATACCTTGACACTAGCAATTGATTAACAAATCAATAAACTTGATTAATTATTGATATAAATAAGTCTGGCAGCTCTGTTTTGTTAACTACACTAAGAAAATAAATATAAATTTTGAATTAATTCCAGCTCCAAAATCCATTTATCTTGCAGATTGCCGTGTTGAAATGCCAAATTTTGGTAAATTTCTTCAGTCAAACAGGGTTTTGAAGAAACATTGACACTAGCAATTGATTAACAAATCAATAAACTTGAATAATTATTGATATAAATAAACCTGGCAGCTCTGTTTTGTTAACCACACTAAGAAAATAAATATAAATTTTGAATTAATTGCAGCTCCAAAATCCTTTATCTGGCAGATTGCCGTGTTGAAATTCCAAATTTTGGTAAATTTCTTCAGTCAAACAGGGTTTTGAAGATACATTGACACTAGCAATTGATTAACAAATCAATAAACTTGAATAATTATTGATATAAATAAGCCTGGCAGCTCTGTTTTGTTAATCACACTATGAAAATAAATATAAATTTTGAATTAATTCCAGCTCCAAAATCCATTTATCTGTCAGATTGCCTTGTTGAAATGCCAAATTTTGGTAAATTTCTTCAGTCAAACAGGGTTTTGAAGAAACATTGATACTAGCAATTAATTAACAAATCAATAAACTTGAATAATTATTGATATAAATAAGCTTGGGAGCTCTGTTTTGTTAACCACACTAAGAAAATAAATATAAATTTAGAATTAATTCTTAAGAATTTTGAATTAATTCCAGCTCCAAAATCCATTTATCTTGCAGATTGCCGTGTTGAAATGCCAAATTTTGGTAAATTTCTTCAGTCAAACAGGGTTTTGAAGAAACATTGACACTAGCAATTGATTAACAAATCAATAAACTTGAATACTTATTGATATAAATAAACCTGGCAGCTCTGTTTTGTTAACCACACTAAGAAAATAAATATAAATTTTGAATTAATTGCAGCTCCAAAATCCTTTATCTGGAAGATTGCCGTGTTGAAATGCCAAATTTTGGTAAATTTCTTCAGTCAAACAGGGTTTTGAAGATACATTGACACTAGCAATTGATTAACAAATCAATAAACTTGAATAATTATTGACATAAATAAGCCTGGCAGCTCTGTTTTGTTAATCACACTAAGAAAATAAATATAAATTTTGAATTAATTCCAGCTCCAAAATCCATTTATCTGTCAGATTGCCTTGTTGAAATGCCAAATTTTGGTAAATTTCTTCAGTCAAACAGGGTTTTGAAGAAACATTGACACTAGCAATTAATTAACAAATCAATAAACTTGATAAATTTGTGATATAAATAAGCCTGGCAGCTCTGTTTTGTTAACCATACTAAGAAAATAAATATAAATTTTGAATTAATTCCAGCTCCAAAATCCATTTATCTGGCAGATTGCCGTGTTGAAATGCCAAATTTTGGTAAATTTCTTCAGTCAAACAGGGTTTTGAAAATACATTGACACTAGCAAATGTTTAACAAATCAATAAACTTGAATAATTATTGACATAAATAAGCCTGGCAGCTCTGTTTTGTTAATCACACTAAGAAAATAAATATAAATTTTGAATTAATTCCAGCTCCAAAATCCATTTATCTGTCAGATTGCCTTGTTGAAATGCCAAATTTTGGTAAATTTCTTCAGTCAAACAGGGTTTTGAAGAAACATTGACACTAGCAATTAATTAACAAATCAATAAACTTGATAAATTTGTGATATAAATAAGCCTGGCAGCTCTGTTTTGTTAACCATACTAAGAAAATAAATATAAATTTTGAATTAATTCCAGCTCCAAAATCCATTTATCTGGCAGATTGCCGTGTTGAAATGCCAAATTTTGGTAAATTTCTTCAGTCAAACAGGGTTTTGAAAATACATTGACACTAGCAAATGTTTAACAAATCAATAAACTTGAATACGTATTGATATAAATAAGCCTGGCAGCTCTGTTTTGTTAACCACACTAAGAAAATAAATATAAATTTTGAATTAATTCCAGCTCCAAAATCCATTTATCTGGCAGATTGCCGTGTTGAAATGCCAAATTTTGGTAAATTTCTTCAATCAAACAGGGTTTTGAAGATACATTGACACTAGCAATTGATTAACAAATCAATAAACTTGATTAATTATTGATATAATTAAGTCTGGCAGCTCTGTTTTGTTAACTACACTAAGAAAATAAATATAAATTTTGAATTAATTCCAGCTCCAAAATCCATTTATCTTGCAGATTGCCGTGTTGAAATGCCAAATTTTGGTAAATTTCTTCAGTCAAACAGGGTTTTGAAGATACATTGACACTAGCAATTGATTAACAAATCAATAAACTTGAATAATTATTGATATAAATAAACCTGGCAGCTCTGTTTTGTTAACCACACTAAGAAAATAAATATAAATTTTGAATTAATTCCAGCTCCAAAATCCATTTATCTGGCAGATTGCCGTGTTGAAATGCCAAATTTTGGTAAATTTCTTCAGTCAAACAGGGTTTTGAAAATACATTGACACTAGCAAATGATTAACAAATCAATAAACTTGAATACTTATTGATATAAATAAGCCTGGCAGCTCTGTTTTGTTAACCACACTAAGAAAATAAATATAAATTTTGAATTAATTCCAGCTCCAAAATCCATTTATCTGGCAGATTGCCGTGTTGAAATGCCAAATTTTGGTAAATTTCTTCAATCAAACAGGGTTTTGAAGATACATTGACACTAGCAATTGATTAACAAATTAATAAACTTGATTAATTATTGATATAAATAAGTCTGGCAGCTCTGTTTTGTTAACTACACTAAGAAAATAAATATAAATTTGGAATTAATTCCAGCTCCAAAATCCATTTATCTTGCAGATTGCCGTGTTGAAATGCCAAATTTTGGTAAATTTCTTCAGTCAAACAGGGTTTTGAAGAAACATTGACACTAGCAATTGATTAACAAATCAATAAACTTGAATAATTATTGATATAAATTAACCTGGCAGCTCTGTTTTGTTAACCACACTAAGAAAATAAATATAAATTTTGAATTAATTGCAGCTCCAAAATCCTTTATCTGGCAGATTGCCGTGTTGAAATTCCAAATTTTGGTAAATTTCTTCAGTCAAACAGGGTTTTGAAGATACATTGACACTAGCAATTGATTAACAAATCAATAAACTTGAATAATTATTGATATAAATAAGCCTGGCAGCTCTGTTTTGTTAACCACACTAAGAAAATAAATATAAATTTTGAATTCCAGCTCCAAAATCCATTTATCTGGCAGATTGCCGTGTTGAAATGCCAAATTTTGGTAAATTTCTTCAATCAAACAGGGTTTTGAAGATCAATTGACACTAGCAATTGATTAACAAATCAATAAACTTGAATAATTATTGAAATAAATAAGCTTGACAGCTCTGTTTTGTTAACCACACTAAGAAAATAAATATAAATTTTGAATTAATTGCAGCTCCAAAATCCTTTATCTGGCAGATTGCCGTGTTGAAATTCCAAATTTTGGTAAATTTCTTCAGTCAAACAGGGTTTTGAAGATACATTGACACTAGCAATTGATTAAAAAATCAATAAACTTGAATAATTATTGATATAAATAAGCCTGGCAGCTCTGTTTTGTTAATCACACTAAGAAAATAAATATAAATTTTGAATTAATTCCAGCTCCAAAATCCATTTATCTGTCAGATTGCCTTGTTGAAATGCCAAATTTTGGTAAATTTCTTCAGTCAAACAGGGTTTTGAAGAAACATTGACACTAGCAATTAATTAACAAATCAATAAACTTGAATAATTATTGATATAAATAAGCTTGGAAGCTCTGTTTTGTTAACCACACTAAGAAAATAAATATAAATTTAGAATTAATTCTTAAGAATTTTGAATTAATTCCAGCTCCAAAGCCATTTATCTGGCAGATTGCCGTGTTGAAATGCCAAATTTTGGTAAATTTCTTCAGTCAAACAGGGTTTTGAAGATACATTGACACTAGCAATTGATTAACAAATCAATAAACTTGAATAATTATTGATATAAATAAGCCTGGCAGCTCTGTTTTGTTAACCACACTAAGAAAATAAATATTAATTTTGAATTAATTCCAGCTCCAAAATCCATTTATCTGGCAGATTGCCGTGTTGAAATGCCAAATTTTGGTAAATTTCTTCAGTCAAACAGGGTTTTGAAAATACATTGACACTAGCAAATGATTAACAAATCAATAAACTTGAATACTTATTGATATAAATAAGTCTGGCAGCTCTGTTTTGTTAACTACACTAAGAAAATAAATATAAATTTTGAATTAATTCCAGCTCCAAAATCCATTTATCTTGCAGATTGCCGTGTTGAAATGCCAAATTTTGGTAAATTTCTTCAGTCAAACAGGGTTTTGAAGATACATTGACACTAGCAATTGATTAACAAATCAATAAACTTGAATAATTATTGATATAAATAAACCTGGCAGCTCTGTTTTGTTAACCACACTAAGAAAATAAATATAAATTTTGAATTAATTGCAGCTCCAAAATCCTTTATCTGGCAGATTGCCGTGTTGAAATTCCAAATTTTGGTAAATTTCTTCAGTCAAACAGGGTTTTGAAGATACATTGACACTAGCAATTGATTAAAAAATCAATAAACTTGAATAATTATTGATATAAATAAGCCTGGCAGCTCTGTTTTGTTAATCACACTAAGAAAATAAATATAAATTTTGAATTAATTCCAGCTCCAAAACCCATTTATCTGTCAGATTGCCTTGTTGAAATGCCAAATTTTGGTAAATTTCTTCAGTCAAACAGGGTTTTGAAGAAACATTGACACTAGCAATTAATTAACAAATCAATAAACTTGAATAATTATTGATATAAATAAGCTTGGAAGCTCTGTTTTGTTAACCACACTAAGAAAATAAATATAAATTTAGAATTAATTCTTAAGAATTTTGAATTAATTCCAGCTCCAAAGCCATTTATCTGGCAGATTGCCGTGTTGAAATGCCAAATTTTGGTAAATTTCTTCAGTCAAACAGGGTTTTGAAGATACATTGACACTAGCAATTGATTAACAAATCAATAAACTTGAATAATTATTGATATAACTAAGCCTGGCAGCTCTGTTTTGTTAACCACACTAAGAAAATAAATATAAATTTTGAATTAATTCCAGCTCCAAAATCATTTATCTGTCAGATTGCCGTGTTGAAATGCCAAATTTGGTAAATTTCTTCAGTCAAACAGGGTTTTGAAGAAACATTGACACTAGCAATTAATTAACAAATCAATAAACTTGAATAATTATTGATATAAATAAGCTTGGAAGCTCTGTTTTGTTAACCACACTAAGAAAATAAATATAAATTTAGAATTAATTCTTAAGAATTTTGAATTAATTCCAGCTCCAAAGCCATTTATCTGGCAGATTGCCGTGTTGAAATGCCAAATTTTGGTAAATTTCTTCAGTCAAACAGGGTTTTGAAGATACATTGACACTAGCAATTGATTAACAAATCAATAAACTTGAATAATTATTGATATAAATAAACCTGGCAGCTCTGTTTTGTTAACCACACTAAGAAAATAAATATAAATTTTGAATTAATTGCAGCTCCAAAATCCTTTATCTGGCAGATTGCCGTGTTGAAATTCCAAATTTTGGTAAATTTCTTCAGTCAAACAGGGTTTTGAAGATACATTGACACTAGCAATTGATTAAAAAATCAATAAACTTGAATAATTATTGATATAAATAAGCCTGGCAGCTCTGTTTTGTTAATCACACTAAGAAAATAAATATAAATTTTGAATTAATTCCAGCTCCAAAATCCATTTATCTGTCAGATTGCCTTGTTGACATGCCAAATTTTGGTAAATTTCTTCAGTCAAACAGGGTTTTGAAGAAACATTGACACTAGCAATTAATTAACAAATCAATAAACTTGAATAATTATTGATATAAATAAGCTTGGAAGCTCTGTTTTGTTAACCACACTAAGAAAATAAATATAAATTTAGAATTAATTCTTAAGAATTTTGAATTAATTCCAGCTCCAAAGCCATTTATCTGGCAGATTGCCGTGTTGAAATGCCAAATTTTGGTAAATTTCTTCAGTCAAACAGGGTTTTGAAGATACATTGACACTAGCAATTGATTAACAAATCAATAAACTTGAATAATTATTGATATAACTAAGCCTGGCAGCTCTGTTTTGTTAACCACACTAAGAAAATAAATATAAATTTTGAATTAATTCCAGCTCCAAAATCATTTATCTGTCAGATTGCCGTGTTGAAATGCCAAATTTGGTAAATTTCTTCAGTCAAACAGGGTTTTGAAGAAACATTGACACAAGCAATTGATTAACAAATCAATAAACTTGAATAATTATTGATATAAATAAACCTGGCAGCTCTGTTTTGTGAACCACACACTAAGAAAATAAATATAAATTTTGAATTAATTCCAGCTCCGAAATCCTTTATCTGGCAGATTGCCGTGTTGAAATTCCAAATTTTGGTAAATTTCTTCAGTCAAACAGGGTTTTGAAGATACATTGACAATAGCAATTGATTAACAAATCAATAAACTTGAATAATTATTGATATAAATAAGCCTGGCAGCTCTGTTTTGTTAATCACACTAAGAAAATAAATATAAATTTTGAATTAATTCCAGCTCCAAAATCCATTTATCTGGCAGATTGCCTTGTTGAAATTCCAAATTTTGGTAAATTTTTTCAGTCAAACAGGGTTTTGAAGAAACATTGACACTAGCAATTAATTAACAAATCAATAAACTTGAATAATTATTGATATAAATAAGCTTCACAGCTCTGTTTTGTTAACCACACTAAGAAAATAAATATAAATTTAGAATTAATTCTTAAGAATTATGAATATTTCCAGCTCCAAAATCCATTTATCTGGCAGATTGCCGTGTTGAAATGCCAAATTTTGGTAAATTTCTTCAGTCAATCTTGGTTTTGAAGAAATATTGACAATAGCAATTGATTAACAAATCAATAAACTTGAATAATTATTGATATAAATAAGCCTTGCAGCTCTGTTTTGTTAATCACACTAAGAAAATAAATATAAATTTTGAATTAATTCCAGCTCCGAAATCCTTTATCTGGCAGATTGCCGTGTTGAAATGCCAAATTTTGGTAAATTTCTTCAGTCAAACAGGGTTTTGAAGATACATTGACACTAGCAATTGATTAACAAATCAATAAACTTGAATAATTATTGAAATAAATAAGCCTGGCAGCTCTGTTTTGTTAACTACACTAAGAAAATAAATATAAATTTTGAATTAATTCCAGCTCCAAAATCCATTTATCTTGCAGATTGCCGTGTTGAAATGCCAAATTTTGGTAAATTTCTTCAGTCAAACAGGGTTTTGAAGATACATTGACACTAGCAATTGATTAACAAATCAATAAACTTGAATAATTATTGATATAAATAAACCTGGCAGCTCTGTTTTGTTAACCACACTAAGAAAATAAATATAAATTTTGAATTAATTGCAGCTCCAAAATCCTTTATCTGGCAGATTGCCGTGTTGAAATTCCAAATTTTGGTAAATTTCTTCAGTCAAACAGGGTTTTGAAGATACATTGACACTAGCAATTGATTAAAAAATCAATAAACTTGAATAATTATTGATATAAATAAGCCTGGCAGCTCTGTTTTGTTAATCACACTAAGAAAATAAATATAAATTTTGAATTAATTCCAGCTCCAAAATCCATTTATCTGTCAGATTGCCTTGTTGAAATGCCAAATTTTGGTAAATTTCTTCAGTCAAACAGGGTTTTGAAGAAACATTGACACTAGCAATTAATTAACAAATCAATAAACTTGAATAATTATTGATATAAATAAGCTTGGAAGCTCTGTTTTGTTAACCACACTAAGAAAATAAATATAAATTTAGAATTAATTCTTAAGAATTTTGAATTAATTCCAGCTCCAAAGCCATTTATCTGGCAGATTGCCGTGTTGAAATGCCAAATTTTGGTAAATTTCTTCAGTCAAACAGGGTTTTGAAGATACATTGACACTAGCAATTGATTAACAAATCAATAAACTTGAATAATTATTGATATAACTAAGCCTGGCAGCTCTGTTTTGTTAACCACACTAAGAAAATAAATATAAATTTTGAATTAATTCCAGCTCCAAAATCATTTATCTGGCAGATTGCCGTGTTGAAATGCCAAATTTTGGTAAATTTCTTCAATCAAACAGGGTTTTGAAGATGCATTGACACTTGCAATTGATTAACAAATCAATAAACTTGAATAATTATTGATATAACTAAGCCTGGCAGTTCTGTTTTGTTAACCACACTAAGAAAATAAATATTAATTTTGAATTAATTCCAGCTACAAAATCCATTTATCTGTCAGATTGCCGTGTTGAAATGCCAAATTTGGTAAATTTCTTCAGTCAAACAGGGTTTTGAAGAAACATTGACACAAGCAATTGATTAACAAATCAATAAACTTGAATAATTATTGATATAAATAAACCTGGCAGCTCTGTTTTGTGAACCACACACTAAGAAAATAAATATAAATTTTGAATTAATTCCAGCTCCGAAATCCTTTATCTGGCAGATTGCCGTGTTGAAATTCCAAATTTTGGTAAATTTCTTCAGTCAAACAGGGTTTTGAAGATACATTGACAATAGCAATTGATTAACAAATCAATAAACTTGAATAATTATTGATATAAATAAGCCTGGCAGCTCTGTTTTGTTAATCACACTAAGAAAATAAATATAAATTTTGAATTAATTCCAGCTCCAAAATCCATTTATCTGTCAGATTGCCTTGTTGAAATGCCAAATTTTGGTAAATTTCTTCAGTCAAACAGGGTTTTGAAGAAACATTGACACTAGCAATTAATTAACAAATCAATAAACTTGAATAATTATTGATATAAATAAGCTTCACAGCTCTGTTTTGTTAACCACACTAAGAAAATAAATATAAATTTAGAATTAATTCTTAAGAATTATGAATATTTCCAGCTCCAAAATCCATTTATCTGGCAGATTGCCGTGTTGAAATGCCAAATTTTGGTAAATTTCTTCAGTCAAACTTGGTTTTGAAGAAATATTGACAATAGCAATTGATTAACAAATCAATAAACTTGAATAATTATTGATTTAAATAAGCCTTGCAGCTCTGTTTTGTTAATCACACTAAGAAAATAAATGAAAATTTTGTATTAATTCCAGCTCCAAAATTCATTTATCTGGCAGATTGCCGTGTTGAAATGCCAAATTTTGGTAAATTTCTTCAGTCAAACAGGGTTTTGAAGATACATTGACACTAGCAATTGATTAACAAATCAATAAACTTGAATAATTATTGAAATAAATAAGCATGGCAGCTCTGTTTTGTTAACTACACTAAGAAAATAAATATAAATTTTGAATTAATTCCAGCTCCAAAATCCATTTATCTTGCAGATTGCCGTGTTGAAATGCCAAATTTTGGTAAATTTCTTCAGTCAAACAGGGTTTTGAAGATACATTGACACTAGCAATTGATTAACAAATCAATAAACTTGAATAATTATTGATATAAATAAACCTGGCAGCTCTGTTTTGTTAACCACACTAAGAAAATAAATATAAATTTTGAATTAATTGCAGCTCCAAAATCCTTTATCTGGCAGATTGCCGTGTTGAAATTCCAAATTTTGGTAAATTTCTTCAGTCAAACAGGGTTTTGAAGATACATTGACACTAGCAATTGATTAAAAAATCAATAAACTTGAATAATTATTGATATAAATAAGCCTGGCAGCTCTGTTTTGTTAATCACACTAAGAAAATAAATATAAATTTTGAATTAATTCCAGCTCCAAAATCCATTTATCTGTCAGATTGCCTTGTTGAAATGCCAAATTTTGGTAAATTTCTTCAGTCAAACAGGGTTTTGAAGAAACATTGACACTAGCAATTAATTAACAAATCAATAAACTTGAATAATTATTGATATAAATAAGCTTGGAAGCTCTGTTTTGTTAACCACACTAAGAAAATAAATATAAATTTAGAATTAATTCTTAAGAATTTTGAATTAATTCCAGCTCCAAAGCCATTTATCTGGCAGATTGCCGTGTTGAAATGCCAAATTTTGGTAAATTTCTTCAGTCAAACAGGGTTTTGAAGTTACATTGACACTAGCAATTGATAAACAAATCAATAAACTTGAATAATTATTGAAATAAATAAGCCTGGCAGCTCTGTTTTGTTAACCACACTAAGAAAATAAATATAAATTTTGAATTAATTCCAGCTCCAAAATCCATTTATCTGGCAGATTGCCGTGTTGAAATACCAAATTTTGGTAAATTTCTTCAGTCAAACAGGGTTTTGAAAATACATTGACACTAGCAAATGATTAACAAATCAATAAACTTGAATACTTATTGATATAAATAAGCCTGGCAGCTCTGTTTTGTTAACCACACTAAGAAAATAAATATTAATTTTGAATTAATTCCAGCTCCAAAATCCATTTATCTGGCAGATTGCCGTGTTGAAATGCCAAATTTTGGTAAATTTCTTCAGTCAAACAGGGTTTTGAAAATACATTGACACTAGCAAATGATTAACAAATCAATAAACTTGAATACTTATTGATATAAATAAGTCTGGCAGCTCTGTTTTGTTAACTACACTAAGAAAATAAATATAAATTTTGAATTAATTCCAGCTCCAAAATCCATTTATCTTGCAGATTGCCGTGTTGAAATGCCAAATTTTGGTAAATTTCTTCAGTCAAACAGGGTTTTGAAGATACATTGACACTAGCAATTGATTAACAAATCAATAAACTTGAATAATTATTGATATAAATAAACCTGGCAGCTCTGTTTTGTTAACCACACTAAGAAAATAAATATAAATTTTGAATTAATTGCAGCTCCAAAATCCTTTATCTGGCAGATTGCCGTGTTGAAATTCCAAATTTTGGTAAATTTCTTCAGTCAAACAGGGTTTTGAAGATACATTGACACTAGCAATTGATTAAAAAATCAATAAACTTGAATAATTATTGATATAAATAAGCCTGGCAGCTCTGTTTTGTTAATCACACTAAGAAAATAAATATAAATTTTGAATTAATTCCAGCTCCAAAATCCATTTATCTGTCAGATTGCCTTGTTGAAATGCCAAATTTTGGTAAATTTCTTCAGTCAAACAGGGTTTTGAAGAAACATTGACACTAGCAATTAATTAACAAATCAATAAACTTGAATAATTATTGATATAAATAAGCTTGGAAGCTCTGTTTTGTTAACCACACTAAGAAAATAAATATAAATTTAGAATTAATTCTTAAGAATTTTGAATTAATTCCAGCTCCAAAGCCATTTATCTGGCAGATTGCCGTGTTGAAATGCCAAATTTTGGTAAATTTCTTCAGTCAAACAGGGTTTTGAAGATACATTGACACTAGCAATTGATTAACAAATCAATAAACTTGAATACTTATTGATATAAATAAGCCTGGCAGCTCTGTTTTGTTAACCACACTAAGAAAATAAATATTAATTTTGAATTAATTCCAGCTCCAAAATCCATTTATCTGGCAGATTGCCGTGTTGAAATGCCAAATTTTGGTAAATTTCTTCAGTCAAACAGGGTTTTGAAAATACATTGACACTAGCAAATGATTAACAAATCAATAAACTTGAATACTTATTGATATAAATAAGTCTGGCAGCTCTGTTTTGTTAACTACACTAAGAAAATAAATATAAATTTTGAATTAATTCCAGCTCCAAAATCCATTTATCTTGCAGATTGCCGTGTTGAAATGCCAAATTTTGGTAAATTTCTTCAGTCAAACAGGGTTTTGAAGATACATTGACACTAGCAATTGATTAACAAATCAATAAACTTGAATAATTATTGATATAAATAAACCTGGCAGCTCTGTTTTGTTAACCACACTAAGAAAATAAATATAAATTTTGAATTAATTGCAGCTCCAAAATCCTTTATCTGGCAGATTGCCGTGTTGAAATTCCAAATTTTGGTAAATTTCTTCAGTCAAACAGGGTTTTGAAGATACATTGACACTAGCAATTGATTAAAAAATCAATAAACTTGAATAATTATTGATATAAATAAGCCTGGCAGCTCTGTTTTGTTAATCACACTAAGAAAATAAATATAAATTTTGAATTAATTCCAGCTCCAAAATCCATTTATCTGTCAGATTGCCTTGTTGAAATGCCAAATTTTGGTAAATTTCTTCAGTCAAACAGGGTTTTGAAGAAACATTGACACTAGCAATTAATTAACAAATCAATAAACTTGAATAATTATTGATATAAATAAGCTTGGAAGCTCTGTTTTGTTAACCACACTAAGAAAATAAATATAAATTTAGAATTAATTCTTAAGAATTTTGAATTAATTCCAGCTCCAAAGCCATTTATCTGGCAGATTGCCGTGTTGAAATGCCAAATTTTGGTAAATTTCTTCAGTCAAACAGGGTTTTGAAGATACATTGACACAAGCAATTGATTAACAAATCAATAAACTTGAATAATTATTGATATAAATAAACCTGGCAGCTCTGTTTTGTGAACCACACACTAAGAAAATAAATATAAATTTTGAATTAATTCCAGCTCCGAAATCCTTTATCTGGCAGATTGCCGTGTTGAAATTCCAAATTTTGGTAAATTTCTTCAGTCAAACAGGGTTTTGAAGATACATTGACAATAGCAATTGATTAACAAATCAATAAACTTGAATAATTATTGATATAAATAAGCCTGGCAGCTCTGTTTTGTTAATCACACTAAGAAAATAAATATAAATTTTGAATTAATTCCAGCTCCAAAATCCATTTATCTGGCAGATTGCCTTGTTGAAATTCCAAATTTTGGTAAATTTCTTCAGTCAAACAGGGTTTTGAAGAAACATTGACACTAGCAATTAATTAACAAATCAATAAACTTGAATAATTATTGATATAAATAAGCTTCACAGCTCTGTTTTGTTAACCACACTAAGAAAATAAATATAAATTTAGAATTAATTCTTAAGAATTATGAATATTTCCAGCTCCAAAATCCATTTATCTGGCAGATTGCCGTGTTGAAATGCCAAATTTTGGTAAATTTCTTCAGTCAATCTTGGTTTTGAAGAAATATTGACAATAGCAATTGATTAACAAATCAATAAACTTGAATAATTATTGATATAAATAAGCCTTGCAGCTCTGTTTTGTTAATCACACTAAGAAAATAAATATAAATTTTGAATTAATTCCAGCTCCGAAATCCTTTATCTGGCAGATTGCCGTGTTGAAATGCCAAATTTTGGCAAATTTCTTCAGTCAAACAGGGTTTTGAAGATACATTGACACTAGCAATTGATTAACAAATCAATAAACTTGAATAATTATTGAAATAAATAAGCCTGGCAGCTCTGTTTTGTTAACTACACTAAGAAAATAAATATAAATTTTGAATTAATTCCAGCTCCAAAATCCATTTATCTTGCAGATTGCCGTGTTGAAATGCCAAATTTTGGTAAATTTCTTCAGTCAAACAGGGTTTTGAAGATACATTGACACTAGCAATTGATTAACAAATCAATAAACTTGAATAATTATTGATATAAATAAACCTGGCAGCTCTGTTTTGTTAACCACACTAAGAAAATAAATATAAATTTTGAATTAATTGCAGCTCCAAAATCCTTTATCTGGCAGATTGCCGTGTTGAAATTCCAAATTTTGGTAAATTTCTTCAGTCAAACAGGGTTTTGAAGATACATTGACACTAGCAATTGATTAAAAAATCAATAAACTTGAATAATTATTGATATAAATAAGCCTGGCAGCTCTGTTTTGTTAATCACACTAAGAAAATAAATATAAATTTTGAATTAATTCCAGCTCCAAAATCCATTTATCTGTCAGATTGCCTTGTTGAAATGCCAAATTTTGGTAAATTTCTTCAGTCAAACAGGGTTTTGAAGAAACATTGACACTAGCAATTAATTAACAAATCAATAAACTTGAATAATTATTGATATAAATAAGCTTGGAAGCTCTGTTTTGTTAACCACACTAAGAAAATAAATATAAATTTAGAATTAATTCTTAAGAATTTTGAATTAATTCCAGCTCCAAAGCCATTTATCTGGCAGATTGCCGTGTTGAAATGCCAAATTTTGGTAAATTTCTTCAGTCAAACAGGGTTTTGAAGATACATTGACACTAGCAATTGATTAACAAATCAATAAACTTGAATAATTATTGATATAACTAAGCCTGGCAGCTCTGTTTTGTTAACCACACTAAGAAAATAAATATAAATTTTGAATTAATTCCAGCTCCAAAATCATTTATCTGGCAGATTGCCGTGTTGAAATGCCAAATTTTGGTAAATTTCTTCAATCAAACAGGGTTTTGAAGATGCATTGACACTTGCAATTGATTAACAAATCAATAAACTTGAATAATTATTGATATAACTAAGCCTGGCAGTTCTGTTTTGTTAACCACACTAAGAAAATAAATATTAATTTTGAATTAATTCCAGCTACAAAATCCATTTATCTGTCAGATTGCCGTGTTGAAATGCCAAATTTGGTAAATTTCTTCAGTCAAACAGGGTTTTGAAGAAACATTGACACAAGCAATTGATTAACAAATCAATAAACTTGAATAATTATTGATATAAATAAACCTGGCAGCTCTGTTTTGTGAACCACTCACTAAGAAAATAAATATAAATTTTGAATTAATTCCAGCTCCGAAATCCTTTATCTGGCAGATTGCCGTGTTGAAATTCCAAATTTTGGTAAATTTCTTCAGTCAAACAGGGTTTTGAAGATACATTGACAATAGCAATTGATTAACAAATCAATAAACTTGAATAATTATTGATATAAATAAGCCTGGCAGCTCTGTTTTGTTAATCACACTAAGAAAATAAATATAAATTTTGAATTAATTCCAGCTCCAAAATCCATTTATCTGTCAGATTGCCTTGTTGAAATGCCAAATTTTGGTAAATTTCTTCAGTCAAACAGGGTTTTGAAGAAACATTGACACTAGCAATTAATTAACAAATCAATAAACTTGAATAATTATTGATATAAATAAGCTTCACAGCTCTGTTTTGTTAACCACACTAAGAAAATAAATATAAATTTAGAATTAATTCTTAAGAATTATGAATATTTCCAGCTCCAAAATCCATTTATCTGGCAGATTGCCGTGTTGAAATGCCAAATTTTGGTAAATTTCTTCAGTCAAACTTGGTTTTGAAGAAATATTGACAATAGCAATTGATTAACAAATCAATAAACTTGAATAATTATTGATATAAATAAGCCTTGCAGCTCTGTTTTGTTAATCACACTAAGAAAATAAATGAAAATTTTGTATTAATTCCAGCTCCAAAATTCATTTATCTGGCAGATTGCCGTGTTGAAATGCCAAATTTTGGTAAATTTCTTCAGTCAAACAGGGTTTTGAAGATACATTGACACTAGCAATTGATTAACAAATCAATAAACTTGAATAATTATTGAAATAAATAAGCATGGCAGCTCTGTTTTGTTAACTACACTAAGAAAATAAATATAAATTTTGAATTAATTCCAGCTCCAAAATCCATTTATCTTGCAGATTGCCGTGTTGAAATGCCAAATTTTGGTAAATTTCTTCAGTCAAACAGGGTTTTGAAGATACATTGACACTAGCAATTGATTAACAAATCAATAAACTTGAATAATTATTGATATAAATAAACCTGGCAGCTCTGTTTTGTTAACCACACTAAGAAAATAAATATAAATTTTGAATTAATTGCAGCTCCAAAATCCTTTATCTGGCAGATTGCCGTGTTGAAATTCCAAATTTTGGTAAATTTCTTCAGTCAAACAGGGTTTTGAAGATACATTGACACTAGCAATTGATTAAAAAATCAATAAACTTGAATAATTATTGATATAAATAAGCCTGGCAGCTCTGTTTTGTTAATCACACTAAGAAAATAAATATAAATTTTGAATTAATTCCAGCTCCAAAATCCATTTATCTGTCAGATTGCCTTGTTGAAATGCCAAATTTTGGTAAATTTCTTCAGTCAAACAGGGTTTTGAAGAAACATTGACACTAGCAATTAATTAACAAATCAATAAACTTGAATAATTATTGATATAAATAAGCTTGGAAGCTCTGTTTTGTTAACCACACTAAGAAAATAAATATAAATTTAGAATTAATTCTTAAGAATTTTGAATTAATTCCAGCTCCAAAGCCATTTATCTGGCAGATTGCCGTGTTGAAATGCCAAATTTTGGTAAATTTCTTCAGTCAAACAGGGTTTTGAAGATACATTGACACTAGCAATTGATTAACAAATCAATAAACTTGAATAATTATTGATATAACTAAGCCTGGCAGCTCTGTTTTGTTAACCACACTAAGAAAATAAATATAAATTTTGAATTAATTCCAGCTCCAAAATCATTTATCTGGCAGATTGCCGTGTTGAAATGCCAAATTTTGGTAAATTTCTTCAATCAAACAGGGTTTTGAAGATGCATTGACACTTGCAATTGATTAACAAATCAATGAAACTTGAATAATTATTGATATAACTAAGCCTGGCAGCTCTGTTTTGTTAACCACACTAAGAAAATAAATATAAATTTTGAATTAATTCCAGCTACAAAATCCATTTATCTGTCAGATTGCCGTGTTGAAATGCCAAATTTGGTAAATTTCTTCAGTCAAACAGGGTTTTGAAGAAACATTGACACAAGCAATTGATTAACAAATCAATAAACTTGAATAATTATTGATATAAATAAACCTGGCAGCTCTGTTTTGTGAACCACACACTAAGAAAATAAATATAAATTTTGAATTAATTCCAGCTCCGAAATCCTTTATCTGGCAGATTGCCGTTTTGAAATTCCAAATTTTGGTAAATTTCTTCAGTCAAACAGGGTTTTGAAGATACATTGACAATAGCAATTGATTAACAAATCAATAAACTTGAATAATTATTGATATAAATAAGCCTGGCAGCTCTGTTTTGTTAATCACACTAAGAAAATAAATATAAATTTTGAATTAATTCCAGCTCCAAAATCCATTTATCTGTCAGATTGCCCTGTTGAAATTCCAAATTTTGGTAAATTTCTTCAGTCAAACAGGGTTTTGAAGATACATTGACACTAGCAATTGATTAACAAATCAATAAACTTGAATAATTATTGATATAAATAAGCCTTGAAGCTCGTTTTGTTAATCACACTAAGAAAATAAATGAAAATTTTGTATTAATTCCAGCTCCAAAATTCATTTATCTGGCAGATTGCCGTGTTGAAATGCCAAATTTTGGTAAATTTCTTCAGTCAAACAGGGTTTTGAAGATACATTGACACTAGCAATTGATTAACAAATCAATAAACTTGAATAATTATTGAAATAAATAAGCCTGGCAGCTCTGTTTTGTTAACTACACTAAGAAAATAAATATAAATTTTGAATTAATTCCAGCTCCAAAATCCATTTATCTTGCAGATTGCCGTGTTGAAATGCCAAATTTTGGTAAATTTCTTCAGTCAAACAGGGTTTTGAAGATACATTGACACTAGCAATTGATTAACAAATCAATAAACTTGAATAATTATTGATATAAATAAACCTGGCAGCTCTGTTTTGTTAACCACACTAAGAAAATAAATATAAATTTTGAATTAATTGCAGCTCCAAAATCCTTTATCTGGCAGATTGCCCTGTTGAAATTCCAAATTTTGGTAAATTTCTTCAGTCAAACAGGGTTTTGAAGATACATTGACACTAGCAATTGATTAACAAATCAATAAACTTGAATAATTATTGATATAAATAAGCCTGGCAGCTCTGTTTTGTTAATCACACTAAGAAAATAAATATAAATTTTGAATTAATTCCAGCTCCAAAATCCATTTATCTGTCAGATTGCCTTGTTGAAATGCCAAATTTTGGTAAATTTCTTCAGTCAAACAGGGTTTTGAAGAAACATTGACACTAGCAATTAATTAACAAATCAATAAACTTCAATAATTATTGATATAAATAAGCTTGGAAGCTCTGTTTTGTTAACCACACTAAGAAAATAAATATAAATTTAGAATTAATTCTTAAGAATTTTGAATTAATTCCAGCTCCAAAATCCATTTATCTGGCAGATTGCCGTGTTGAAATGCCAAATTTTGGTAAATTTCTTCAATCAAACAGGGTTTTGAAGATACATTGACACTAGCAATTGATTAACAAATCAATAAACTTGATTAATTATTGATATAAATAAGCTTGGAAGCTCTGTTTTGTTAACCACACTAAGAAAATAAATATAAATTTAGAATTAATTCTTAAGAATTTTGAATTAATTCCAGCTCCAAAATCCATTTATCTGGCAGATTGCCGTGTTGAAATGCCAAATTTTGGTAAATTTCTTCAGTCAAACAGGGTTTTGAAGATACATTGACTTTAGCAATTGATTAACAAATCAATAAACTTGAATAATTATTGATATAAATAAGCCTGGCAGCTCTGTTTTGTTAACCACACTAAGAAAATAAATATAAATTTTGAATTAATTCCAGCTCCAAAATCCATTTATCTGGCAGATTGCCGTGTTGAAATGCCAAATTTTGGTAAATTTCTTCAATCAAACAGGGTTTTGAAGATACATTGACACTAGCAATTGATTAACAAATCAATAAACTTGAATAATTATTGATATAAATAAGCTTGGAAGCTCTGTTTTGTTAACCACACTAAGAAATAAAATATAAATTTAGAATTAATTCTTAAGAATTATGAATATTTCCAGCTCCAAAATCCATTTATCTGGCAGATTGCCGTGTTGAAATGCCAAATTTTGGTAAATTTCTTCAGTCAAACTTGGTTTTGAAGAAATATTGACAATAGCAATTGATTAACAAATCAATAAACTTGAATAATTATTGATATAAATAAGCCTGGCAGCTCTGTTTTGTTAACCACACTAAGAAAATAAATATAAATTTTGAATTAATTCCAGCTCCAAAATCCATTTATCTGTCAAATTGCCGTGTTGAAATGCCAAATTTTGGTAAATTTCTTCAGTCAAACAGGGTTTTGAAGATACATTGACACTAGCAATTGATTAACAAATCAATAAACTTGAATAATTATTGAAATAAATAAGCCTTGCAGCTCTGTTTTGTTAACCACACTAAGAAAATAAATATAAATTTTGAATTAATTCCAGCTCCAAAATCCATTTATCTGGCAGATTGCCGTGTTGAAATGCCAAATTTTGGTAAATTTCTTCAGTCAAACAGGGTTTTGAAGAAACATTGACACTAGCAATTAATTAACAAATCAATAAACTTGAATAATTTTTGATATAAATAAGCTTGACAGCTCTGTTTTGTTAACCACACTAAGAAAATAAATATAAATTTAGAATTAATTCTTTAGAATTATGAATATTTCCAGCTCCAAAATCCATTTATCTGGCAGATTGCCGTGTTGAAATGCCAAATTTTGGTAAATTTCTTCAGTCAAACTTGGTTTTGAAGAAATATTGACAATAGCAATTGATTAACAAATCAATAAACTTGAATAATTATTGATATAAATAAGCTTGACAGCTCTGTTTTGTTAACCACACTAAGAAAATAAATATAAATTTAGAATTAATTCTTAAGAATTATGAATATTTCCAGCTCCAAAATCCATTTATCTGGCAGATTGCCGTGTTGAAATGCCAAATTTTGGTAAATTTCTTCAGTCAAACTTGGTTTTGAAGAAATATTGACAATAGCAATTGATTAACAAATCAATAAACTTGAATAATTATTGATATAAATAAGCTTGGCAGCTCTGTTTTGTTAACCACACTAAGAAAATAAATATAAATTTTGAATTAATTCTTAAGAATTATGAATATTTCCAGCTCAAAAATCCATTTATAAGGCAGATTGCTGTGTTGAAATGCCAAATTTTGATAAATTTTCTTCAGTCAAACAGGGTTTTGAAGATACATTGACACTTGCAATTGATTAACAAATCAATAAACTTGATTAATTATTGATATAAATAAGCCTGGCAGCTCTGTTTTGTTAACTACACTAAGAAAATAAATATAAATTTAGAATTAATTCTTAAGAATTATGAATATTTCCAGCTCCAAAATCCATTTATCTGGCAGATTGCCGTGTTGAAATGCCAAATTTTGGTAAATTATCTACAGTCAAACTTGGTTTTGAAGAAATATTGACAATAGCAATTGATTAACAAATCAATAAACTTGAATAATTATTGATATAAATAAGCCTGGCAGCTCTGTTTTGTTAATAACGCTAAGAAAATAAATGAAAATTTTGTATTAATTCCAGTTCCAAAATTCATTTATCTGGCAGATTGCCGTGTTGAAATGCCAAATTTTGGTAAATTTCTTCAGTCAAACAGGGTTTTGAAGATACATTGATACTAGCAATTGATTAACAAATCAATAAACTTGAATAATTATTGAAATAAATAAGCCTTGCAGCTCTGTTTTGTTTACTACACTAAGAAAATAAATATAAATTTAGAATTAATTCCAGCTCCAAAATCCATTTATCTGGCAGATTGCCGTGTTGAAATGCCAAATTTTGGTAAATTTCTTCAGTCAAACAGGTTTTTGAAGATACATTGACACTAGCAATTGATTAACAAATCAATAAACTTGAATAATTATTGATATAAATAAGCCTGGCAGCTCTGTTTTGTTTACTACACTAAGAAAATAAATATAAATTTAGAATTAATTCTTTAGAATTATGAATATTTCCAGCTCCAAAATCCATTTATCTGGCAGATTGCCGTGTTGAAATGCCAAATTTTGGTAAATTTCTTCAGTCAAACTTGGTTTTCAAGAAATATTGACAATAGCAATTGATTAACAAATCAATAAACTTGAATAATTATTGATATAAATAAGCCTGGCAGCTCTGTTTTGTTAATCACGCTAAGAAAATAAATGAAAATTTTGAATTAATTCCAGCTCCAAAATCCATTTATCTGGCAGATTGCCGTGTTGAAATGCCAAATTTTGGTAAATTTCTTCAGTCAAACAGGGTTTTGAAGATACATTGACACTAGCAATTAATTAACAAATCAATAAACTTGAATAATTATTAATATAAATAAGCTTGACAGCTCTGTTTTGTTAACCACACTAAGAAAATAAATATAAATTTAGAATTAATTCTTTAGAATTATGAATATTTCCAGCTCCAAAATCCATTTATCTGGCAGATTGCCGTGTTGAAATGCCAAATTTTGGTAAATTTCTTCAATCAAACAGGGTTTTGAAGATACATTGACACTAGCAATTGATTAACAAATCAATAAACTTGATTAATTATTGATATAAATAAGTCTGGCAGCTCTGTTTTGTTAACTACACTAAGAAAATAAATATAAATTTTTAATTAATTCCAGTTCCAAAATCCATTTATCTTGCAGATTGCCGTGTTGAAATGCCAAATATTGGTAAATTTCTTCAGTTAAACAGGGTTTTGAAGAAACATTGACACAAGCAATTGATTAACAAATCAATAAACTTGAATAATTATTCATATGAATAAGCCTGGCAGCTCTGTTTTGTTAACCACACTAAGAAAATAAATATAAATTTTGAATTAATTCCAGCTCCAAAATCCATTTATCTGGCAGATTGCCGTGTTGAAATGCCAAATTTTGGTAAATTTCTTCAGTCAAACAGGGTTTTGAAGATACATTGACACTAGCAATTGATTAACAAATCAATAAACTTGAATAATTATTGTTATAAATAAGCCTGGCAGCTCTGTTTTGTTAACCACACTAAGAAAATAAATATAAATTTTGAATTAATTCCAGCTCCAAAATCCATTTATCTGTCAGATTGCCGTGTTGAAATGCCAAATTTTGGTAAATTTCTTCAATCAAACAGGGTTTTGAAGATACATTGACACTAGCAATTGATTAACAAATCAATAAACTTGATTAATTATTGATATAAATAAGTCTGGCAGCTCTGTTTTGTTAACCACACTAAGAAAATAAATATAAATTTTGAATTAATTGCAGCTCCAAAATCCTTTATCTTGCAGATTGCCGTGTTGAAATTCCAAATTTTGGTAAATTTCTTCAGTCAAACAGGGTTTTGAAGATACATTGACACTAGCAATTGATTAACAAATCAATAAACTTGATTAATTATTGATATAAATAAGTCTGGCAGCTCTGTTTTGTTAACTACACTAAGAAAATAAATATAAATTTTTAATTAATTCCAGTTCCAAAATCCATTTATCTTGCAGATTGCCGTGTTGAAATGCCAAATATTGGTAAATTTCTTCAGTTAAACAGGGTTTTGAAGAAACATTGACACAAGCAATTGATTAACAAATCAATAAACTTGAATAATTATTCATATGAATAAGCCTGGCAGCTCTGTTTTGTTAACCACACTAAGAAAATAAATATAAATTTTGAATTAATTCCAGCTCCAAAATCCATTTATCTGGCAGATTGCCGTGTTGAAATGCCAAATTTTGGTAAATTTCTTCAGTCAAACAGGGTTTTGAAGATACATTGACACTAGCAATTGATTAACAAATCAATAAACTTGAATAATTATTGTTATAAATAAGCCTGGCAGCTCTGTTTTGTTAACCACACTAAGAAAATAAATATAAATTTTGAATTAATTCCAGCTCCAAAATCCATTTATCTGTCAGATTGCCGTGTTGAAATGCCAAATTTTGGTAAATTTCTTCAATCAAACAGGGTTTTGAAGATACATTGACACTAGCAATTGATTAACAAATCAATAAACTTGATTAATTATTGATATAAATAAGTCTGGCAGCTCTGTTTTGTTAACCACACTAAGAAAATAAATATAAATTTTGAATTAATTGCAGCTCCAAAATCCTTTATCTTGCAGATTGCCGTGTTGAAATTCCAAATTTTGGTAAATTTCTTCAGTCAAACAGGGTTTTGAAGATACATTGACACTAGCAATTGATTAACAAATCAATAAACTTGATTAATTATTGATATAAATAAGCCTGGCAGCTCTGTTTTGTTAATCACACTAAGAAAATAAATATAAATTTAGAATTAATTCTTAAGAATTATGAATATTTCCAGCTCCAAAATCCATTTATCTGGCAGATTGCCGTGTTGAAATGCCAAATTTTGGTAAATTTCTTCAGTCAAACTTGGTTTTGAAGAAATATTGACACTAGCAATTGATTAACAAATCAATAAACTTGAATAATTATTGATATAAATAAGCCTGGCAGCTCTGTTTTGTTAACCACACTAAGAAAATAAATATAAATTTAGAATTAATTCTTTAGAATTATGAATATTTCCAGCTCCAAAATCCATTAATCTGGCAGATTGCCGTGTTGAAATGCCAAATTTTGGTAAATTTCTTCAGTCAAACTTGGTTTTGAAGATACATTGACACTAGCAATTGATTAACAAATCAATAAACTTGAATAATTATTGATATAAATAAGCTTGACAGCTCTGTTTTGTTAACCACACTAAGAAAATAAATATAAATTTAGAATTAATTCTTAAGAATTATGAATATTTCCAGCTCCAAAATCCATTTATCTGGCAGATTGCCGTGTTGAAATGCCAAATTTTGGTAAATTTCTTCAGTCAAACTTGGTTTTGAAGAAATATTGACAATAGCAATTGATTAACAAATCAATAAACTTCAATAATTATTGATATAAATAAGCCTGGCAGCTCTGTTTTGTTAATCACGCTAAGAAAATAAATGAAAATTTTGTATTAATTCCAGCTCCAAAATTCATTTATCTGGCAGATTGCCGTGTTGAAATGCCAAATTTTGGTAAATTTCTTCAGTCAAACAGGGTTTTGAAGATACATTGACACTAGCAATTGATTAACAAATCAATAAACTTGATTAATTATTGATATAAATAAGTCTGGCAGCTCTGTTTTGTTAACTACACTAAGAAAATAAATATAAATTTTTAATTAATTCCAGTTCCAAAATCCATTTATCTTGCAGATTGCCGTGTTGAAATGCCAAATATTGGTAAATTTCTTCAGTTAAACAGGGTTTTGAAGAAACATTGACACAAGCAATTGATTAACAAATCAATAAACTTGAATAATTATTCATATGAATAAGCCTGGCAGCTCTGTTTTGTTAACCACACTAAGAAAATAAATATAAATTTTGAATTAATTCCAGCTCCAAAATCCATTTATCTGGCAGATTGCCGTGTTGAAATGCCAAATTTTGGTAAATTTCTTCAGTCAAACAGGGTTTTGAAGATACATTGACACTAGCAATTGATTAACAAATCAATAAACTTGAATAATTATTGTTATAAATAAGCCTGGCAGCTCTGTTTTGTTAACCACACTAAGAAAATAAATATAAATTTTGAATTAATTCCAGCTCCAAAATCCATTTATCTGTCAGATTGCCGTGTTGAAATGCCAAATTTTGGTAAATTTCTTCAATCAAACAGGGTTTTGAAGATACATTGACACTAGCAATTGATTAACAAATCAATAAACTTGATTAATTATTGATATAAATAAGTCTGGCAGCTCTGTTTTGTTAACCACACTAAGAAAATAAATATAAATTTTGAATTAATTGCAGCTCCAAAATCCTTTATCTTGCAGATTGCCGTGTTGAAATTCCAAATTTTGGTAAATTTCTTCAGTCAAACAGGGTTTTGAAGATACATTGACACTAGCAATTGATTAACAAATCAATAAACTTGATTAATTATTGATATAAATAAGCCTGGCAGCTCTGTTTTGTTAATCACACTAAGAAAATAAATATAAATTTAGAATTAATTCTTAAGAATTATGAATATTTCCAGCTCCAAAATCCATTTATCTGGCAGATTGCCGTGTTGAAATGCCAAATTTTGGTAAATTTCTTCAGTCAAACTTGGTTTTGAAGAAATATTGACACTAGCAATTGATTAACAAATCAATAAACTTGAATAATTATTGATATAAATAAGCCTGGCAGCTCTGTTTTGTTAACCACACTAAGAAAATAAATATAAATTTAGAATTAATTCTTTAGAATTATGAATATTTCCAGCTCCAAAATCCATTAATCTGGCAGATTGCCGTGTTGAAATGCCAAATTTTGGTAAATTTCTTCAGTCAAACTTGGTTTTGAAGATACATTGACACTAGCAATTGATTAACAAATCAATAAACTTGAATAATTATTGAAATAAATAAGCCTGGCAGCTCTGTTTTGTTAACCACACTAAGAAAATAAATATAAATTTTGAATTAATTCCAGCTCCAAAATCCATTTATCTGGCAGATTGCCGTGTTGAAATGCCAAATTTTGGTAAATTTCTTCAGTCAAACAGGGTTTTGAAGATACATTGACACTAGCAATTGATTAACAAATCAATAAACTTGAATAATTATTGTTATAAATAAGCCTGGCAGCTCTGTTTTGTTAACCACACTAAGAAAATAAATATAAATTTTGAATTAATTCCAGCTCCAAAATCCATTTATCTGTCAGATTGCCGTGTTGAAATGCCAAATTTTGGTAAATTTCTTCAATAAAACAGGGTTTTGAAGATACATTGACACTAGCAATTGATTAACAAATCAATAAACTTGATTAATTATTGATATAAATAAGTCTGGCAGCTCTGTTTTGTTAACTACACTAAGAAAATAAATATAAATTTTGAATTAATTCCAGCTCCAAAATCCATTTATCTGTCAGATTGCCTTGTTGAAATGCCAAATTTTGGTAAATTTCTTCAGTCAAACAGGGTTTTGAAGAAACATTGACACTAGCAATTAATTAACAAATCTATAAACTTGAATAATTATTGATATAAATAAGCTTGGAAGCTCTGTTTTGTTAACCACACTAAGAAAATAAATATAAATTTAGAATTAATTCTTAAGAATTATGAATATTTCCAGATCCAAAATCCATTTATCTGGCAGATTGCCGTGTTGAAATGCCAAATTTTGGTAAATTTCTTCAGTCAAACTTGGTTTTGAAGAAATATTGACAATAGCAATTGATTAACAAATCAATAAACTTGAATAATTATTGATATAAATAAGCCTGGCAGCTCTGTTTTTTAACCACACTAAGAAAATAAATATAAATTTTGAATTAATTCCAGCTCCAAAATCCATTTATCTGGCAGATTGCCGTGTTGAAATGCCAAATTTTGGTAAATTTCTTCAGTCAAACAGGGTTTTGAAGATACATTGACACTAGCAATTGATTAACAAATCAATAAACTTGAATAATTATTGTTATAAATAAGCCTGGCAGCTCTGTTTTGTTAACCACACTAAGAAAATAAATATAAATTTTGAATTAATTCCAGCTCCAAAATCCATTTATCTGTCAGATTGCCGTGTTGAAATGCCAAATTTTGGTAAATTTCTTCAATCAAACAGGGTTTTGAAGATACATTGACACTAGCAATTGATTAACAAATCAATAAACTTGATTAATTATTGATATAAATAAGTCTGGCAGCTCTGTTTTGTTAACCACACTAAGAAAATAAATATAAATTTTGAATTAATTGCAGCTCCAAAATCCTTTATCTTGCAGATTGCCGTGTTGAAATTCCAAATTTTGGTAAATTTCTTCAGTCAAACAGGGTTTTGAAGATACATTGACACTAGCAATTGATTAACAAATCAATAAACTTGATTAATTATTGATATAAATAAGCCTGGCAGCTCTGTTTTGTTAATCACACTAAGAAAATAAATATAAATTTAGAATTAATTCTTAAGAATTATGAATATTTCCAGCTCCAAAATCCATTTATCTGGCAGATTGCCGTGTTGAAATGCCAAATTTTGGTAAATTTCTTCAGTCAAACTTGGTTTTGAAGAAATATTGACACTAGCAATTGATTAACAAATCAATAAACTTGAATAATTATTGATATAAATAAGCTTGACAGCTCTGTTTTGTTAACCACACTAAGAAAATAAATATAAATTTAGAATTAATTCTTAAGAATTATGAATATTTCCAGCTCCAAAATCCATTTATCTGGCAGATTGCCGTGTTGAAATGCCAAATTTTGGTAAATTTCTTCAGTCAAACTTGGTTTTGAAGAAATATTGACAATAGCAATTGATTAACAAATCAATAAACTTGAATAATTATTGATATAAATAAGCCTGGCAGCTCTGTTTTGTTAATCACGCTAAGAAAATAAATGAAAATTTTGTATTAATTCCAGCTCCAAAATTCATTTATCTGGCAGATTGCCGTGTTGAAATGCCAAATTTTGGTAAATTTCTTCAGTCAAACAGGGTTTTGAAGATACATTGACACTAGCAATTGATTAACAAATCAATAAACTTGATTAATTATTGATATAAATAAGTCTGGCAGCTCTGTTTTGTTAACTACACTAAGAAAATAAATATAAATTTTTAATTAATTCCAGTTCCAAAATCCATTTATCTTGCAGATTGCCGTGTTGAAATGCCAAATATTGGTAAATTTCTTCAGTTAAACAGGGTTTTGAAGAAACATTGACACAAGCAATTGATTAACAAATCAATAAACTTGAATAATTATTCATATGAATAAGCCTGGCAGCTCTGTTTTGTTAACCACACTAAGAAAATAAATATAAATTTTGAATTAATTCCAGCTCCAAAATCCATTTATCTGGCAGATTGCCGTGTTGAAATGCCAAATTTTGGTAAATTTCTTCAGTCAAACAGGGTTTTGAAGATACATTGACACTAGCAATTGATTAACAAATCAATAAACTTGAATAATTATTGTTATAAATAAGCCTGGCAGCTCTGTTTTGTTAACCACACTAAGAAAATAAATATAAATTTTGAATTAATTCCAGCTCCAAAATCCATTTATCTGTCAGATTGCCGTGTTGAAATGCCAAATTTTGGTAAATTTCTTCAATCAAACAGGGTTTTGAAGATACATTGACACTAGCAATTGATTAACAAATCAATAAACTTGATTAATTATTGATATAAATAAGTCTGGCAGCTCTGTTTTGTTAACCACACTAAGAAAATAAATATAAATTTGGAATTAATTGCAGCTCCAAAATCCTTTATCTTGCAGATTGCCGTGTTGAAATTCCAAATTTTGGTAAATTTCTTCAGTCAAACAGGGTTTTGAAGATACATTGACACTAGCAATTGATTAACAAATCAATAAACTTGATTAATTATTGATATAAATAAGCCTGGCAGCTCTGTTTTGTTAATCACACTAAGAAAATAAATATAAATTTAGAATTAATTCTTAAGAATTATGAATATTTCCAGCTCCAAAATCCATTTATCTGGCAGATTGCCGTGTTGAAATGCCAAATTTTGGTAAATTTCTTCAGTCAAACTTGGTTTTGAAGAAATATTGACACTAGCAATTGATTAACAAATCAATAAACTTGAATAATTATTGATATAAATAAGCCTGGCAGCTCTGTTTTGTTAACCACACTAAGAAAATAAATATAAATTTAGAATTAATTCTTTAGAATTATGAATATTTCCAGCTCCAAAATCCATTAATCTGGCAGATTGCCGTGTTGAAATGCCAAATTTTGGTAAATTTCTTCAGTCAAACTTGGTTTTGAAGATACATTGACACTAGCAATTGATTAACAAATCAATAAACTTGAATAATTATTGAAATAAATAAGCCTGGCAGCTCTGTTTTGTTAACCACACTAAGAAAATAAATATAAATTTTGAATTAATTCCAGCTCCAAAATCCATTTATCTGGCAGATTGCCGTGTTGAAATGCCAAATTTTGGTAAATTTCTTCAGTCAAACAGGGTTTTGAAGATACATTGACACTAGCAATTGATTAACAAATCAATAAACTTGATTAATTATTGTTATAAATAAGTCTGGCAGCTCTGTTTTGTTAACCACACTAAGAAAATAAATATAAATTTTGAATTAATTCCAGCTCCAAAATCCATTTATCTGGCAGATTGCCGTGTTGAAATGCCAAATTTTGGTAAATTTCTTCAGTCAAACAGGGTTTTGAAGATACATTGACACTAGCAATTGATTAACAAATCAATAAACTTGATTAATTATTGTTATAAATAAGTCTGGCAGCTCTGTTTTGTTAACCACACTAAGAAAATAAATATAAATTTTGAATTAATTGCAGCTCCAAAATCCTTTATCTTGCAGATTGCCGTGTTGAAATTCCAAATTTTGGTAAATTTCTTCAGTCAAACAGGGTTTTGAAGATACATTGACACTAGCAATTGATTAACAAATCAATAAACTTGATTAATTATTGATATAAATAAGCCTGGCAGCTCTGTTTTGTTAATCACACTAAGAAAATAAATATAAATTTAGAATTAATTCTTAAGAATTATGAATATTTCCAGCTCCAAAATCCATTTATCTGGCAGATTGCCGTGTTGAAATGCCAAATTTTGGTAAATTTCTTCAGTCAAACTTGGTTTTGAAGAAATATTGACACTAGCAATTGATTAACAAATCAATAAACTTGAATAATTATTGATATAAATAAGCCTGGCAGCTCTGTTTTGTTAACCACACTAAGAAAATAAATATAAATTTAGAATTAATTCTTTAGAATTATGAATATTTCCAGCTCCAAAATCCATTAATCTGGCAGATTGCCGTGTTGAAATGCCAAATTTTGGTAAATTTCTTCAGTCAAACTTGGTTTTGAAGATACATTGACACTAGCAATTGATTAACAAATCAATAAACTTGAATAATTATTGAAATAAATAAGCCTGGCAGCTCTGTTTTGTTAACCACACTAAGAAAATAAATATAAATTTTGAATTAATTCCAGCTCCAAAATCCATTTATCTGGCAGATTGCCGTGTTGAAATGCCAAATTTTGGTAAATTTCTTCAGTCAAACAGGGTTTTGAAGATACATTGACACTAGCAATTGATTAACAAATCAATAAACTTGAATAATTATTGTTATAAATAAGCCTGGCAGCTCTGTTTTGTTAACCACACTAAGAAAATAAATATAAATTTTGAATTAATTCCAGCTCCAAAATCCATTTATCTGTCAGATTGCCGTGTTGAAATGCCAAATTTTGGTAAATTTCTTCAATAAAACAGGGTTTTGAAGATACATTGACACTAGCAATTGATTAACAAATCAATAAACTTGATTAATTATTGATATAAATAAGTCTGGCAGCTCTGTTTTGTTAACTACACTAAGAAAATAAATATAAATTTTGAATTAATTCCAGCTCCAAAATCCATTTATCTGTCAGATTGCCTTGTTGAAATGCCAAATTTTGGTAAATTTCTTCAGTCAAACAGGGTTTTGAAGAAACATTGACACTAGCAATTAATTAACAAATCTATAAACTTGAATAATTATTGATATAAATAAGCTTGGAAGCTATGTTTTGTTAACCACACTAAGAAAATAAATATAAATTTAGAATTAATTCTTAAGAATTATGAATATTTCCAGATCCAAAATCCATTTATCTGGCAGATTGCCGTGTTGAAATGCCAAATTTTGGTAAATTTCTTCAGTCAAACTTGGTTTTGAAGAAATATTGACAATAGCAATTGATTAACAAATCAATAAACTTGAATAATTATTGATATAAATAAGCCTGGCAGCTCTGTTTTTTAACCACACTAAGAAAATAAATATAAATTTTGAATTAATTCCAGCTCCAAAATCCATTTATCTGGCAGATTGCCGTGTTGAAATGCCAAATTTTGGTAAATTTCTTCAGTCAAACAGGGTTTTGAAGATACATTGACACTAGCAATTGATTAACAAATCAATAAACTTGAATAATTATTGTTATAAATAAGCCTGGCAGCTCTGTTTTGTTAACCACACTAAGAAAATAAATATAAATTTTGAATTAATTCCAGCTCCAAAATCCATTTATCTGTCAGATTGCCGTGTTGAAATGCCAAATTTTGGTAAATTTCTTCAATCAAACAGGGTTTTGAAGATACATTGACACTAGCAATTGATTAACAAATCAATAAACTTGATTAATTATTGATATAAATAAGTCTGGCAGCTCTGTTTTGTTAACCACACTAAGAAAATAAATATAAATTTTGAATTAATTGCAGCTCCAAAATCCTTTATCTTGCAGATTGCCGTGTTGAAATTCCAAATTTTGGTAAATTTCTTCAGTCAAACAGGGTTTTGAAGATACATTGACACTAGCAATTGATTAACAAATCAATAAACTTGATTAATTATTGATATAAATAAGCCTGGCAGCTCTGTTTTGTTAATCACACTAAGAAAATAAATATAAATTTAGAATTAATTCTTAAGAATTATGAATATTTCCAGCTCCAAAATCCATTTATCTGGCAGATTGCCGTGTTGAAATGCCAAATTTTGGTAAATTTCTTCAGTCAAACTTGGTTTTGAAGAAATATTGACACTAGCAATTGATTAACAAATCAATAAACTTGAATAATTATTGATATAAATAAGCCTGGCAGCTCTGTTTTGTTAACCACACTAAGAAAATAAATATAAATTTAGAATTAATTCTTTAGAATTATGAATATTTCCAGCTCCAAAATCCATTAATCTGGCAGATTGCCGTGTTGAAATGCCAAATTTTGGTAAATTTCTTCAGTCAAACTTGGTTTTGAAGATACATTGACACTAGCAATTGATTAACAAATCAATAAACTTGAATAATTATTGATATAAATAAGCTTGACAGCTCTGTTTTGTTAACCACACTAAGAAAATAAATATAAATTTAGAATTAATTCTTAAGAATTATGAATATTTCCAGCTCCAAAATCCATTTATCTGGCAGATTGCCGTGTTGAAATGCCAAATTTTGGTAAATTTCTTCAGTCAAACTTGGTTTTGAAGAAATATTGACAATAGCAATTGATTAACAAATCAATAAACTTGAATAATTATTGATATAAATAAGCCTGGCAGCTCTGTTTTGTTAATCACGCTAAGAAAATAAATGAAAATTTTGTATTAATTCCAGCTCCAAAATTCATTTATCTGGCAGATTGCCGTGTTGAAATGCCAAATTTTGGTAAATTTCTTCAGTCAAACAGGGTTTTGAAGATACATTGACACTAGCAATTGATTAACAAATCAATAAACTTGATTAATTATTGATATAAATAAGTCTGGCAGCTCTGTTTTGTTAACTACACTAAGAAAATAAATATAAATTTTTAATTAATTCCAGTTCCAAAATCCATTTATCTTGCAGATTGCCGTGTTGAAATGCCAAATATTGGTAAATTTCTTCAGTTAAACAGGGTTTTGAAGAAACATTGACACAAGCAATTGATTAACAAATCAATAAACTTGAATAATTATTCATATGAATAAGCCTGGCAGCTCTGTTTTGTTAACCACACTAAGAAAATAAATATAAATTTTGAATTAATTCCAGCTCCAAAATCCATTTATCTGGCAGATTGCCGTGTTGAAATGCCAAATTTTGGTAAATTTCTTCAGTCAAACAGGGTTTTGAAGATACATTGACACTAGCAATTGATTAACAAATCAATAAACTTGAATAATTATTGTTATAAATAAGCCTGGCAGCTCTGTTTTGTTAACCACACTAAGAAAATAAATATAAATTTTGAATTAATTCCAGCTCCAAAATCCATTTATCTGTCAGATTGCCGTGTTGAAATGCCAAATTTTGGTAAATTTCTTCAATCAAACAGGGTTTTGAAGATACATTGACACTAGCAATTGATTAACAAATCAATAAACTTGATTAATTATTGATATAAATAAGTCTGGCAGCTCTGTTTTGTTAACCACACTAAGAAAATAAATATAAATTTTGAATTAATTGCAGCTCCAAAATCCTTTATCTTGCAGATTGCCGTGTTGAAATTCCAAATTTTGGTAAATTTCTTCAGTCAAACAGGGTTTTGAAGATACATTGACACTAGCAATTGATTAACAAATCAATAAACTTGATTAATTATTGATATAAATAAGCCTGGCAGCTCTGTTTTGTTAATCACACTAAGAAAATAAATATAAATTTAGAATTAATTCTTAAGAATTATGAATATTTCCAGCTCCAAAATCCATTTATCTGGCAGATTGCCGTGTTGAAATGCCAAATTTTGGTAAATTTCTTCAGTCAAACTTGGTTTTGAAGAAATATTGACACTAGCAATTGATTAACAAATCAATAAACTTGAATAATTATTGATATAAATAAGCCTGGCAGCTCTGTTTTGTTAACCACACTAAGAAAATAAATATAAATTTAGAATTAATTCTTTAGAATTATGAATATTTCCAGCTCCAAAATCCATTAATCTGGCAGATTGCCGTGTTGAAATGCCAAATTTTGGTAAATTTCTTCAGTCAAACTTGGTTTTGAAGATACATTGACACTAGCAATTGATTAACAAATCAATAAACTTGAATAATTATTGAAATAAATAAGCCTGGCAGCTCTGTTTTGTTAACCACACTAAGAAAATAAATATAAATTTTGAATTAATTCCAGCTCCAAAATCCATTTATCTGGCAGATTGCCGTGTTGAAATGCCAAATTTTGGTAAATTTCTTCAGTCAAACAGGGTTTTGAAGATACATTGACACTAGCAATTGATTAACAAATCAATAAACTTGAATAATTATTGTTATAAATAAGCCTGGCAGCTCTGTTTTGTTAACCACACTAAGAAAATAAATATAAATTTTGAATTAATTCCAGCTCCAAAATCCATTTATCTGTCAGATTGCCGTGTTGAAATGCCAAATTTTGGTAAATTTCTTCAATAAAACAGGGTTTTGAAGATACATTGACACTAGCAATTGATTAACAAATCAATAAACTTGATTAATTATTGATATAAATAAGTCTGGCAGCTCTGTTTTGTTAACTACACTAAGAAAATAAATATAAATTTTGAATTAATTCCAGCTCCAAAATCCATTTATCTGTCAGATTGCCTTGTTGAAATGCCAAATTTTGGTAAATTTCTTCAGTCAAACAGGGTTTTGAAGAAACATTGACACTAGCAATTAATTAACAAATCTATAAACTTGAATAATTATTGATATAAATAAGCTTGGAAGCTCTGTTTTGTTAACCACACTAAGAAAATAAATATAAATTTAGAATTAATTCTTAAGAATTATGAATATTTCCAGATCCAAAATCCATTTATCTGGCAGATTGCCGTGTTGAAATGCCAAATTTTGGTAAATTTCTTCAGTCAAACTTGGTTTTGAAGAAATATTGACAATAGCAATTGATTAACAAATCAATAAACTTGAATAATTATTGATATAAATAAGCCTGGCAGCTCTGTTTTTTAACCACACTAAGAAAATAAATATAAATTTTGAATTAATTCCAGCTCCAAAATCCATTTATCTGGCAGATTGCCGTGTTGAAATGCCAAATTTTGGTAAATTTCTTCAGTCAAACTTGGTTTTGAAGAAATATTGACAATAGCAATTGATTAACAAATCAATAAACTTGAATAATTATTGATATAAATAAGCTTGGCAGCTCTGTTTTGTTAACCACACTAAGAAAATAAATATAAATTTAGAATTAATTCTTAAGAATTATGAATATTTCCAGCTCCAAAATCCATTTATCTGGCAGATTGCCGTGTTGAAATGCCAAATTTTGGTAAATTATCTACAGTCAAACTTGGTTTTGAAGAAATATTGACAATAGCAATTGATTAACAAATCAATAAACTTGAATAATTATTGATATAAATAAGCCTGGCAGCTCTGTTTTGTTAATAACGCTAAGAAAATAAATGAAAATTTTGTATTAATTCCAGTTCCAAAATTCATTTATCTGGCAGATTGCCGTGTTGAAATGCCAAATCTTGGTAAATTTCTTCAGTCAAACAGGGTTTTGAAGATACATTGACACTAGCAATTGATTAACAAATCAATAAACTTGAATAATTATTGAAATAAATAAGCCTTGCAGCTCTGTTTTGTTAACCACACTAAGAAAATAAATATAAATTTTGAATTAATTCCAGCTCCAAAATCCATTTATCTGGCAGATTGCCGTGTTGAAATGCCAAATTTTGGTAAATTTCTTCAGTCAAACAGGTTTTTGAAGATACATTGACACTAGCAATTGATTAACAAATCAATAAACTTGAATAATTATTGATATAAATAAGCCTGGCAGCTCTGTTTTGTTAACCACACTAAGAAAATAAATATAAATTTTGAATTAATTCCAGCTCCAAAATCCATTTATCTGGCAGATTGCCGTGTTGAAATGCCAAATTTTGGTAAATTTCTTCAGTCAAACAGGGTTTTGAAGATACATTGACACTAGCAATTGATTAACAAATCAATAAACTTGAATAATTATTGAAATAAATAAGCCTTGCAGCTCTGTTTTGTTAACCACACTAAGAAAATAAATATAAATTTTGAATTAATTCCAGCTCCAAAATCCATTTATCTGGCAGATTGCCGTGTTGAAATGCCAAATTTTGGTAAATTTCTTCAGTCAAACAGGTTTTTGAAGATACATTGACACTAGCAATTGATTAACAAATCAATAAACTTGAATAATTATTGATATAAATAAGCCTGGCAGCTCTGTTTTGTTAACTACACTAAGAAAATAAATATAAATGTTGAATTAATTCCAGCTCCAAAATCCATTTATCTTGCAGATTGCCGTGTTGAAATGCCAAATTTTGGTAAATTTCTTCAGTCAAACCGGGTTTTGAAGAAACATTGACACAAGCAATTGATTAACAAATCAATAAACTTGAATAATTATTGATATAAATAAACCTGGCAGCTCTGTTTTGTTAACCACACTAAGAAAATAAATATAAATTTTGAATTAATTGCAGCTCCAAAATCCTTTATCTGGCAGATTGCCGTGTTGAAATTCCAAATTTTGGTAAATTTCTTCAGTCAAACAGGGTTTTGAAGATACATTGACACTAGCAATTGATTAACAAATCAATAAACTTGAATAATTATTGATATAAATAAGCCTGGCAGCTCTGTTTTGTTAATCACACTAAGAAAATAAATATAAATTTTGAATTAATTCCAGCTCCAAAATCGATTTATCTGTCAGATTGCCTTGTTGAAATGCCAAATTTTGGTAAATTTCTTCAGTCAAACAGGGTTTTGAAGAAACATTGACACTAGCAATTAATTAACAAATCAATAAACTTTAATAATTATTGATATAAATAAGCTTGGAAGCTCTGTTTTGTTAACCACACTTAGAAAATAAATATAAATTTAGAATTAATTCTTAAGAATTTTGAATTAATTCCAGCTCCATAATCCATTTATCTGGCAGATTGCCGTGTTGAAATGCCAAATTTTGGTAAATTTCTTCAGTCAAACAGGGTTTTGAAGATACATTGACACTAGCAATTGATTAACAAATCAATAAACTTGAATAATTATTGATATAAATAAGCCTGGCAGCTCTGTTTTGGTAACCACACCAAGAAAATAAATATAAATTTTGAATTAATTCCAGCTCCAAAATCCATTTATCTGGCAGATTGCCGTGTTGAAATGCCAAATTTTGGTTAATTTCTTCAATCAAACAGGGTTTTGAAGATACATTGACACTAGCAATTGATTAACAAATCAATAAACTTGAATAATTATTGATATAAATAAGCCTGGCAGCTCTGTTTTGTTAATCACACTAAGAAAATAAATATAAATTTTGAATTAATTCCAGCTCCAAAATCGATTTATCTGTCAGATTGCCTTGTTGAAATGCCAAATTTTGGTAAATTTCTTCAGTCAAACAGGGTTTTGAAGATGCATTGACACCAGCAATTTATTAACAAATCAATAATGTTGAATAATTATTGATATAAATAAGCCTGGCAGCTCTGTTTTGTTAACCACACTAAGAAAATAAATATAAATTTTGAATTAATTCCAGCTCCAAAATCCATTTATCTGGCAGATTGCCGTGTTGAAATGCCAAATTTTGGTAAATTTCTTCAATCAAACAGGGTTTTGAAGAAACATTGACACTAGCAATTAATTAACAAATCAATAAACTTGAATAATTATTGATATAAATAAGCCTGGCAGCTCTGTTTTGTTAACCACACTAAGAAAATAAATATAAATTTTGAATTAATTCCAGCTCCAAAAACCATTTATCTGGCAGATTGCCGTGTTGAAATGCCAAATTTTGGTAAATTTCTTCAGTCAAACAGGGTTTTGAAGATACATTGACACTAGCAATTGATTAACAAATCAATAAACTTGAATAATTATTGATATAAATAAGCCTGGCAGCTCTGTTTTGGTAACCACACTAAGAAAATATATATAAATTTTGAATTAATTCCAGCTCCAAAATCCATTTATCTGGCAGATTGCCGTGTTGAAATGCCAAATTTTGGTAAATTTCTTCAATCAAACAGGGTTTTGAAGATACATTGACACTAGCAATTGATAAACAAATCAATAAACTTGATTAATTATTGATATAAATAAACCTGGCAGCTCTGTTTTGTTAACCACACTAAGAAAATAAATATAAATTTTGAATTAATTGCAGCTCCAAAATCCATTTATCTGTCAGATTGCCTAGTTGAAATGCCAAATTTTGGTAAATTTCTTCAGTCAAACAGGGTTTTGATGAAACATTGACACTAGCAATTAATTAACAAATCAATAAACTTGAATAATTATTGATATAAATAAGCTTGGAAGCTCTGTTTTGTTAACCACACTAAGAAAATAAATATAAATTTAGAATTAATTCTTAAGAATTTTGAATTAATTCCAGCTCCAAAAACCATTTATCTGGCAGATTGCCGTGTTGAAATGCCAAATTTTGGTAAATTTCTTCAGTCAAACAGGGTTTTGAAGATACATTGACACTAGCAATTGATAAACAAATCAATAAACTTGATTAATTATTGATATAAATAAACCTGGCAGCTCTGTTTTGTTAACCACACTAAGAAAATAAATATAAATTTTGAATTAATTGCAGCTCCAAAATCCATTTATCTGTCAGATTGCCTAGTTGAAATGCCAAATTTTGGTAAATTTCTTCAGTCAAACAGGGTTTTGAAGAAACATTGACACTAGCAATTAATTAACAAATCAATAAACTTGAATAATTATTGATATAAATAAGCTTGGAAGCTCTGTTTTGTTAACCACACTAAGAAAATAAATATAAATTTAGAATTAATTCTTAAGAATTATGAATATTTCCAGCTCCAAAATCCATTTATCTGGCAGATTGCCGTGTTGAAATGCCAAATTTTGGTAAATTTCTTCAGTCAAACTTGGTTTTGAAGAAATATTGACAATAGCAATTGATTAACAAATCAATAAACTTGAATAATTATTGATATAAATAAGCCTGGCAGCTCTGTTTTGTTAACCACACTAAGAAAATAAATATAAATTTTGAATTAATTCCAGCTCCAAAATCCATTTATCTGGCAGATTGCCGTGTTGAAATGCCAAATTTTGGTAAATTTCTTCAGTCAAACTTGGTTTTGAAGAAATATTGACAATAGCAATTGATTAACAAATCAATAAACTTGAATAATTATTGATATAAATAAGCCTGGCAGCTCTGTTTTGTTAACCACACTAAGAAAATAAATATAAATTTTGAATTAATTCCAGCTCCAAAATCCATTTATCTGGCAGATTGTCGTGTTGAAATGCAAAATTTTGGTAAATTTCTTCAGTCAAACAGGGTTTTGAAGATGCATTGACACTAGCAATTTATTAACAAATCAATAATGTTGAATAATTATTGATATAAATAAGCCTGGCAGCTCTGTTTTGTTAACCACACTAAGAAAATAAATATAAATTTTGAATTAATTCCAGCTCCAAAATCCATTTATCTGGCAGATTGCCGTGTAGAAATGCCAAATTTTGGTAAATTTCTTCAGTCAAACAGGGTTTTGAAGAAACATTGACACTAGCAATTAATTAACAAATCAATAAACTTGAATAATTATTGATATAAATAAGCCTGGCAGCTCTGTTTTTTAACCACACTAAGAAAATAAATATAAATTTTGAATTAATTCCAGCTCCAAAATCCATTTATCTGGCAGATTGCCGTGTTGAAATGCCAAATTTTGGTAAATTTCTTCAGTCAAACAGGGTTTTGAAGAAACATTGACACTAGCAATTAATTAACAAATCAATAAACTTGAATAATTATTGATATAAATAAGCTTGGAAGCTCTGTTTTGTTAACCACACTTAGAAAATAAATATAAATTTAGAATTAATTCTTAAGAATTTTGAATTAATTCCAGCTCCAAAATCCATTTATCTTGCAGATTGCCGTTTTGAAATGCCAAATTTTGGTAAATTTCTTCAATCAAACAGGGTTTTGAAGAAACATTGACACTAGCAATTAATTAACAAATCAATAAACTTGAATAATTATTGATATAAATAAGCCTGGCAGCTCTGTTTTGTTAACCACACTAAGAAAATAAATATAAATTTTGAATTAATTCCAGCTCCAAAAACCATTTATCTGGCAGATTGCCGTGTTGAAATGCCAAATTTTGGTAAATTTCTTCAGTCAAACAGGGTTTTGAAGATACATTGACACTAGCAATTGATTAACAAATCAATAAACTTGAATAATTATTGATATAAATAAGCCTGGCAGCTCTGTTTTGGTAACCACACTAAGAAAATAAATATAAATTTTGAATTAATTCCAGCTCCAAAATCCATTTATCTGGCAGATTGCCGTGTTGAAATGCCAAATTTTGGTAAATTTCTTCAATCAAACAGGGTTTTGAAGATACATTGACACTAGCAATTGATAAACAAATCAATAAACTTGATTAATTATTGATATAAATAAACCTGGCAGCTCTGTTTTGTTAACCACACTAAGAAAATAAATATAAATTTTGAATTAATTGCAGCTCCAAAATCCATTTATCTGTCAGATTGCCTAGTTGAAATGCCAAATTTTGGTAAATTTCTTCAGTCAAACAGGGTTTTGAAGAAACATTGACACTAGCAATTAATTAACAAATCAATAAACTTGAATAATTATTGATATAAATAAGCTTGGAAGCTCTGTTTTGTTAACCACACTAAGAAAATAAATATAAATTTAGAATTAATTCTTAAGAATTATGAATATTTCCAGCTCCAAAATCCATTTATCTGGCAGATTGCCGTGTTGAAATGCCAAATTTTGGTAAATTTCTTCAGTCAAACTTGGTTTTGAAGAAATATTGACAATAGCAATTGATTAACAAATCAATAAACTTGAATAATCATTGATATAAATAAGCCTGGCAGCTCTGTTTTGTTAACCACACTAAGAAAATAAATATAAATTTTGAATTAATTCCAGCTCCAAAATCCATTTATCTGGCAGATTGCCGTGTTGAAATGCCAAATTTTGGTAAATTTCTTCAGTCAAACAGGGTTTTGAAGATACATTGACACTAGCAATTGATTAACAAATCAATAAACTTGAATAATTATTGACATAAATAAGCCTGGCAGCTCTGTTTTGTTAATCACACTAAGAAAATAAATATAAATTTTGAATTAATTCCAGCTCCAAAATCCATTTATCTGTCAGATTGCCTTGTTGAAATGCCAAATTTTGGTAAATTTCTTCAGTCAAACAGGGTTTTGAAGAAATATTGACAATAGCAATTGATTAACAAATCAATAAACTTGAATAATTATTGATATAAATAAGCTTGACAGCTCTGTTTTGTTAACCACACTAAGAAAATAAATATAAATTTAGAATTAATTCTTAAGAATTATGAATATTTCCAGCTCCAAAATCCATTTATCTGGCAGATTGCCGTGTTGAAATGCCAAATTTTGGTAAATTTCTTCAGTCAAACTTGGTTTTGAAGAAATATTGACAATAGCAATTGATTAACAAATCAATAAACTTGAATAATCATTGATATAAATAAGCCTGGCAGCTCTGTTTTGTTAACCACACTAAGAAAATAAATATAAATTTTGAATTAATTGCAGCTCCAAAATCCTTTATCTGGAAGATTGCCGTGTTGAAATGCCAAATTTTGGTAAATTTCTTCAGTCAAACAGGGTTTTGAAGATACATTGACACTAGCAATTGATTAACAAATCAATAAACTTGAATAATTATTGACATAAATAAGCCTGGCAGCTCTGTTTTGTTAATCACACTAAGAAAATAAATATAAATTTTGAATTAATTCCAGCTCCAAAATCCATTTATCTGTCAGATTGCCTTGTTGAAATGCCAAATTTTGGTAAATTTCTTCAGTCAAACAGGGTTTTGAAGAAATATTGACAATAGCAATTGATTAACAAATCAATAAACTTGAATAATTATTGATATAAATAAGCTTGACAGCTCTGTTTTGTTAACCACACTAAGAAAATAAATATAAATTTAGAATTAATTCTTAAGAATTATGAATATTTCCAGCTCCAAAATCCATTTATCTGGCAGAATGCCGTGTTGAAATGCCAAATTTTGGTAAATTTCTTCAGTCAAACAGGGTTTTGAAGATACATTGACACTAGCAATTGATTAACAAATCAATAAACTTGAATAATTATTGATATAAATAAGCCTGGCAGTTCTGTTTTGTTAACCACACTAAGAAAATAAATATAAATTTTGAATTAATTCCAGCTCCAAAATCCATTTATCTGGCAGATTGCCGTGTTGAAATGCCAAATTTTGGTAAATTTCTTCAATCAAACAGGGTTTTGAAGATGCATTGACACTAGCAATTGATTAACAAATCAATAAACTTGAATAATTATTGATATAAATAAGCTTGGCAGCTCTGTTTTGTTAACCACACTAAGAAAATAAATATAAATTTTGAATTAATTCCAGCTCCAAAATCCATTTATCTGGCAGATTGCCGTGTTGAAATGCCAAATTTTGGTAAATTTCTTCAATCAAACAGGGTTTTGAAGATGCATTGACACTAGCAATTGATTAACAAATCAATAAACTTGAATAATTATTGATATAAATAAGCTTGGCAGCTCTGTTTTGTTAACCACACTAAGAAAATAAATATAAATTTTGAATTAATTCTTAAGAATTATGAATATTTCCAGCTCCAAAATCCATTTATCAGGCAGATTGCCGTGTTGAAATGCCAAATTTTGGTAAATTTCTTCAGTCAAACAGGGTTTTGAAGATACATTGAAACTAGCAATTGATTAACAAATCAATAAACTTGAATAATTATTGAAATAAATAAGCCTGGCAGCTCTGTTTTGTTACCCACACTAAGAAAATAAATATAAATTTTGAATTAATTCCAGCTCCAAAATCCATTTATCTGGCAGATTGCCGTGTTGAAATGCCAAATTTTGGTAAATTTCTTCAGTCAAACAGGGTTTTGAAAATACATTGACACTAGCAAATGATTAACAAATCAATAAACTTGAATACTTATTGATATAAATAAGCCTGGCAGCTCTGTTTTGTTAACCACACTAAGAAAATAAATATAAATTTTGAATTAATTCCAGCTCCAAAATCCATTTATCTGGCAGATTGCCGTGTTGAAATGCCAAATTTTGGTAAATTTCTTCAATCAAACAGGGTTTTGAAGATACCTTGACACTAGCAATTGATTAACAAATCAATAAACTTGATTAATTATTGATATAAATAAGTCTGGCAGCTCTGTTTTGTTAACTACACTAAGAAAATAAATATAAATTTTGAATTAATTCCAGCTCCAAAATCCATTTATCTGGCAGATTGCCGTGTTGAAATGCCAAATTTTGGTAAATTTCTTCAATCAAACAGGGTTTTGAAGATACCTTGACACTAGCAATTGATTAACAAATCAATAAACTTGAATAATTATTGATATAAATAAGCTTGGGAGCTCTGTTTTGTTAACCACACTAAGAAAATAAATATAAATTTAGAATTAATTCTTAAGAATTTTGAATTAATTCCAGCTCCAAAATCCATTTATCTTGCAGATTGCCGTGTTGAAATGCCAAATTTTGGTAAATTTCTTCAGTCAAACAGGATTTTGAAGAAACATTGACACTAGCAATTGATTAACAAATCAATAAACTTGAATACTTATTGATATAAATAAACCTGGCAGCTCTGTTTTGTTAACCACACTAAGAAAATAAATATAAATTTTGAATTAATTGCAGCTCCAAAATCCTTTATCTGGAAGATTGCCGTGTTGAAATGCCAAATTTTGGTAAATTTCTTCAGTCAAACAGGGTTTTGAAGATACATTGACACTAGCAATTGATTAACAAATCAATAAACTTGAATAATTATTGACATAAATAAGCCTGGCAGCTCTGTTTTGTTAATCACACTAAGAAAATAAATATAAATTTTGAATTAATTCCAGCTCCAAAATCCATTTATCTGTCAGATTGCCTTGTTGAAATGCCAAATTTTGGTAAATTTCTTCAGTCAAACAGGGTTTTGAAGAAATATTGACAATAGCAATTGATTAACAAATCAATAAACTTGAATAATTATTGATATAAATAAGCTTGACAGCTCTGTTTTGTTAACCACACTAAGAAAATAAATATAAATTTAGAATTAATTCTTAAGAATTATGAATATTTCCAGCTCCAAAATCCATTTATCTGGCAGATTGCCGTGTTGAAATGCCAAATTTTGGTAAATTTCTTCAGTCAAACAGGGTTTTGAAGATACATTGACACTAGCAATTGATTAACAAATCAATAAACTTGAATAATTATTGATATAAATAAGCCTGGCAGCTCTGTTTTGTTAACCACACTAAGAAAATAAATATAAATTTTGAATTAATTCCAGCTCCAAAATCCATTTATCTGTCAGATTGCCTTGTTGAAATGCCAAATTTTGGTAAATTTCTTCAGTCAAACAGGGTTTTGAAGAAACATTGACACAAGCAATTGATTAACAAATCAATAAACTTGAATAATTATTGATATAAATAAACCTGGCAGCTCTGTTTTGTTAACCACACACTAAGAAAATAAATATAAATTTTGAATTAATTCCAGCTCCGAAATCCTTTATCTGGCAGATTGCCGTGTTGAAATTCCAAATTTTGGTAAATTTCTTCAGTCAAACAGGGTTTTGAAGATACATTGACAATAGCAATTGATTAACAAATCAATAAACTTGAATAATTATTGTTATAAATAAGCTTGACAGCTCTGTTTTGTTAACCACACACTAAGAAAATAAATATAAATTTTGAATTAATTCCAGCTCCGAAATCCTTTATCTGGCAGATTGTCGTGTTGAAATGCCAAATTTTGGTAAATTTCTTCAATCAAACAGGGTTTTGAAGATACCTTGACACTAGCAATTGATTAACAAATCAATAAACTTGATTAATTATTGATATAAATAAGTCTGGCAGCTCTGTTTTGTTAACTACACTAAGAAAATAAATATAAATTTTGAATTAATTCCAGCTCCAAAATCCATTTATCTTGCAGTTTGCCGTGTTGAAATGCCAAATTTTGGTAAATTTCTTCAGTCAAACAGGGTTTTGAAGAAACATTGACACTAGCAATTGATTAACAAATCAATAAACTTGAATAATTATTGATATAAATAAACCTGGCAGCTCTGTTTTGTTAACCACACTAAGAAAATAAATATAAATTTTGAATTAATTGCAGCTCCAAAATCCTTTATCTGGCAGATTGCCGTGTTGAAATTCCAAATTTTGGTAAATTTCTTCAGTCAAACAGGGTTTTGAAGATACATTGACACTAGCAATTGATTAACAAATCAATAAACTTGAATAATTATTGATATAAATAAGCCTGGCAGCTCTGTTTTGTTAATCACACTATGAAAATAAATATAAATTTTGAAATAATTCCAGCTCCAAAATCCATTTATCTGTCAGATTGCCTTGTTGAAATGCCAAATTTTGGTAAATTTCTTCAGTCAAACAGGGTTTTGAAGAAACATTGATACTAGCAATTAATTAACAAATCAATAAACTTGAATAATTATTGATATAAATAAGCTTGGGAGCTCTGTTTTGTTAACCACACTAAGAAAATAAATATAAATTTAGAATTAATTCTTAAGAATTTTGAATTAATTCCAGCTCCAAAATCCATTTATCTTGCAGATTGCCGTGTTGAAATGCCAAATTTTGGTAAATTTCTTCAGTCAAACAGGGTTTTGAAGAAACATTGACACTAGCAATTGATTAACAAATCAATAAACTTGAATACTTATTGATATAAATAAACCTGGCAGCTCTGTTTTGTTAACCACACTAAGAAAATAAATATAAATTTTGAATTAATTGCAGCTCCAAAATCCTTTATCTGGAAGATTGCCGTGTTGAAATGCCAAATTTTGGTAGATTTCTTCAGTCAAACAGGGTTTTGAAGATACATTGACACTAGCAATTGATTAACAAATCAATAAACTTGAATAATTATTGACATAAATAAGCCTGGCAGCTCTGTTTTGTTAATCACACTAAGAAAATAAATATAAATTTTGAATTAATTCCAGCTCCAAAATCCATTTATCTGTCAGATTGCCTTGTTGAAATGCCAAATTTTGGTAAATTTCTTCAGTCAAACAGGGTTTTGAAGAAATATTGACAATAGCAATTGATTAACAAATCAATAAACTTGAATAATTATTGATATAAATAAGCTTGACAGCTCTGTTTTGTTAACCACACTAAGAAAATAAATATAAATTTAGAATTAATTCTTAAGAATTATGAATATTTCCAGCTCCAAAATCCATTTATCTGGCAGATTGCCGTGTTGAAATGCCAAATTTTGGTAAATTTCTTCAGTCAAACAGGGTTTTGAAGATACATTGACACTAGCAATTGATTAACAAATCAATAAACTTCAATAATTATTGATATAAATAAGCCTGGCAGTTCTGTTTTGTTAACCACACTAAGAAAATAAATATAAATTTTGAATTAATTCCAGCTCCAAAATCCATTTATCTGGCAGATTGCCGTGTTGAAATGCCAAATTTTGGTAAATTTCTTCAATCAAACAGGGTTTTGAAGATGCATTGACACTAGCAATTGATTAACAAATCAATAAACTTGAATAATTATTGATATAAATAAGCTTGGCAGCTCTGTTTTGTTAACCACACTAAGAAAATAAATATAAATTTTGAATTAATTCCAGCTCCAAAATCCATTTATCTGGCAGATTGCCGTGTTGAAATGCCAAATTTTGGTAAATTTCTTCAATCAAACAGGGTTTTGAAGATGCATTGACACTAGCAATTGATTAACAAATCAATAAACTTGAATAATTATTGATATAAATAAGCTTGGCAGCTCTGTTTTGTTAACCACACTAAGAAAATAAATATAAATTTTGAATTAATTCTTAAGAATTATGAATATTTCCAGCTCCAAAATCCATTTATCAGGCAGATTGCCGTGTTGAAATGCCAAATTTTGGTAAATTTCTTCAGTCAAACAGGGTTTTGAAGATACATTGAAACTAGCAATTGATTAACAAATCAATAAACTTGAATAATTATTGAAATAAATAAGCCTGGCAGCTCTGTTTTGTTACCCACACTAAGAAAATAAATATAAATTTTGAATTAATTCCAGCTCCAAAATCCATTTATCTGGCAGATTGCCGTGTTGAAATGCCAAATTTTGGTAAATTTCTTCAGTCAAACAGGGTTTTGAAAATACATTGACACTAGCAAATGATTAACAAATCAATAAACTTGAATACTTATTGATATAAATAAGCCTGGCAGCTCTGTTTTGTTAACCACACTAAGAAAATAAATATAAATTTTGAATTAATTCCAGCTCCAAAATCCATTTATCTGGCAGATTGCCGTGTTGAAATGCCAAATTTTGGTAAATTTCTTCAATCAAACAGGGTTTTGAAGATACCTTGACACTAGCAATTGATTAACAAATCAATAAACTTGATTAATTATTGATATAAATAAGTCTGGCAGCTCTGTTTTGTTAACTACACTAAGAAAATAAATATAAATTTTGAATTAATTCCAGCTCCAAAATCCATTTATCTTGCAGATTGCCGTGTTGAAATGCCAAATTTTGGTAAATTTCTTCAGTCAAACAGGGTTTTGAAGAAACATTGACACTAGCAATTGATTAACAAATCAATAAACTTGAATAATTATTGATATAAATAAACCTGGCAGCTCTGTTTTGTTAACCACACTAAGAAAATAAATATAAATTTTGAATTAATTGCAGCTCCAAAATCCTTTATCTGGCAGATTGCCGTGTTGAAATTCCAAATTTTGGTAAATTTTTTCAGTCAAACAGGGTTTTGAAGAAATATTGACAATAGCAATTGATTAACAAATCAATAAACTTGAATAATTATTGATATAAATAAGCTTGACAGCTCTGTTTTGTTAACCACACTAAGAAAATAAATATAAATTTAGAATTAATTCTTAAGAATTATGAATATTTCCAGCTCCAAAATCCATTTATCTGGCAGATTGCCGTGTTGAAATGCCAAATTTTGGTAAATTTCTTCAGTCAAACAGGGTTTTGAAGATACATTGACACTAGCAATTGATTAACAAATCAATAAACTTGAATAATTATTGATATAAATAAGCCTGGCAGTTCTGTTTTGTTAACCACACTAAGAAAATAAATATAAATTTTGAATTAATTCCAGCTCCAAAATCCATTTATCTGGCATATTGCCGTGTTGAAATGCCAAATTTTGGTAAATTTTTTCAGTCAAACAGGGTTTTGAAGAAATATTGACAATAGCAATTGATTAACAAATCAATAAACTTGAATAATTATTGATATAAATAAGCTTGACAGCTCTGTTTTGTTAACCACACTAAGAAAATAAATATAAATTTAGAATTAATTCTTAAGAATTATGAATATTTCCAGCTCCAAAATCCATTTATCTGGCAGATTGCCGTGTTGAAATGCCAAATTTTGGTAAATTTCTTCAGTCAAACAGGGTTTTGAAGATACATTGACACTAGCAATTGATTAACAAATCAATAAACTTGAATAATTATTGATATAAATAAGCCTGGCAGTTCTGTTTTGTTAACCACACTAAGAAAATAAATATAAATTTTGAATTAATTCCAGCTCCAAAATCCATTTATCTGGCATATTGCCGTGTTGAAATGCCAAATTTTGGTAAATTTCTTCAGTCAAACAGGGTTTTGAAGATACATTGAAACTAGCAATTGATTAACAAATCAATAAACTTGAATAATTATTGATATAAATAAACCTGGCAGCTCTGTTTTGTTAATCACACTAAGAAAATAAATATAAATTTTGAATTAATTCCAGCTCCAAAATCCATTTATCTGGCAGATTGCCGTGTTGAAATGCCAAATTTTGGTAAATTTCTTCAGTCAAACAGGGTTTTGAAGAAACATTGACACTAGCAATTGATTAACAAATCAATAAACTTGAATAATTATTGATATAAATAAACCTGGCAGCTCTGTTTTGTTAACCACACTAAGAAAATAAATATAAATTTTGAATTAATTGCAGCTCCAAAATCCTTTATCTGTCAGATTGCCGTGTTGAAATTCCAAATTTTGGTAAATTTCTTCAGTCAAACAGGGTTTTGAAGATACATTGACACTAGCAATTGATTAACAAATCAATAAACTTGAATAATTATTGATATAAATAAGCCTGGCAGCTCTGTTTTGTTAATCACACTATGAAAATAAATATAAATTTTGAATTAATTCCAGCCCCAAAATCCATTTATCTGTCAGATTGCCTTGTTGAAATGCCAAATTTTGGTAAATTTCTTCAGTCAAACAGGGTTTTGAAGAAACATTGATACTAGCAATTAATTAACAAATCAATAAACTTGAATAATTATTGATATAAATAAGCTTGGGAGCTCTGTTTTGTTAACCACACTAAGAAAATAAATATAAATTTAGAATTAATTCTTAAGAATTTTGAATTAATTCCAGCTCCAAAATCCATTTATCTTGCAGATTGCCGTGTTGAAATGCCAAATTTTGGTAAATTTCTTCAGTCAAACAGGGTTTTGAAGAAACATTGACACTAGCAATTGATTAACAAATCAATAAACTTGAATACTTATTGATATAAATAAACCTGGCAGCTCTGTTTTGTTAACCACACTAAGAAAATAAATATAAATTTTGAATTAATTGCAGCTCCAAAATCCTTTATCTGGAAGATTGCCGTGTTGAAATGCCAAATTTTGGTAAATTTCTTCAGTCAAACAGGGTTTTGAAGATACATTGACACTAGCAATTGATTAACAAATCAATAAACTTCAATAATTATTGACATAAATAAGCCTGGCAGCTCTGTTTTGTTAATCACACTAAGAAAATAAATATAAATTTTGAATTAATTCCAGCTCCAAAATCCATTTATCTGTCAGATTGCCTTGTTGAAATGCCAAATTTTGGTAAATTTCTTCAGTCAAACAGGGTTTTGAAGAAATATTGACAATAGCAATTGATTAACAAATCAATAAACTTGAATAATTATTGATATAAATAAGCTTGACAGCTCTGTTTTGTTAACCACACTAAGAAAATAAATATAAATTTAGAATTAATTATTAAGAATTATGAATATTTCCAGCTCCAAAATCCATTTATCTGGCAGATTGCCGTGTTGAAATGCCAAATTTTGGTAAATTTCTTCAGTCAAACAGGGTTTTGAAGATACATTGACACTAGCAATTGATTAACAAATCAATAAACTTGAATAATTATTGATATAAATAAGCCTGGCAGTTCTGTTTTGTTAACCACACTAAGAAAATAAATATAAATTTTGAATTAATTCCAGCTCCAAAATCCATTTATCTGGCAGATTGCCGTGTTGAAATGCCAAATTTTGGTAAATTTCTTCAATCAAACAGGGTTTTGAAGATGCATTGACACTAGCAATTGATTAACAAATCAATAAACTTGAATAATTATTGATATAAATAAGCTTGGCAGCTCTGTTTTGTTAACCACACTAAGAAAATAAATATAAATTTTGAATTAATTCCAGCTCCAAAATCCATTTATCTGGCAGATTGCCGTGTTGAAATGCCAAATTTTGGTAAATTTCTTCAATCAAACAGGGTTTTGAAGAAATATTGACAATAGCAATTGATTAACAAATCAATAAACTTGAATAATTATTGATATAAATAAGCTTGACAGCTGTGTTTTGTTAACCACACTAAGAAAATAAATATAAATTTAGAATTAATTATTAAGAATTATGAATATTTCCAGCTCCAAAATCCATTTATCTGGCAGATTGCCGTGTTGAAATGCCAAATTTTGGTAAATTTCTTCAGTCAAACAGGGTTTTGAAGATACATTGACACTAGCAATTGATTAACAAATCAATAAACTTGAATAATTATTGATATAAATAAGCCTGGCAGTTCTGTTTTGTTAACCACACTAAGAAAATAAATATAAATTTTGAATTAATTCCAGCTCCAAAATCCATTTATCTGGCAGATTGCCGTGTTGAAATGCCAAATTTTGGTAAATTTCTTCAATCAAACAGGGTTTTGAAGATGCATTGACACTAGCAATTGATTAACAAATCAATAAACTTGAATAATTATTGATATAAATAAGCTTGGCAGCTCTGTTTTGTTAACCACACTAAGAAAATAAATATAAATTTTGAATTAATTCCAGCTCCAAAATCCATTTATCTGGCAGATTGCCGTGTTGAAATGCCAAATTTTGGTAAATTTCTTCAATCAAACAGGGTTTTGAAGATGCATTGACACTAGCAATTGATTAACAAATCAATAAACTTGAATAATTATTGATATAAATAAGCTTGGCAGCTCTGTTTTGTTAACCACACTAAGAAAATAAATATAAATTTTGAATTAATTCTTAAGAATTATGAATATTTCCAGCTCCAAAATCCATTTATCAGGCAGATTGCCGTGTTGAAATGCCAAATTTTGATAAATTTTCTTCAGTCAAACAGGGTTTTGAAGATACATTGACACTTGCAATTGATTAACAAATCAATAAACTTGAATAATTATTGATATAAATAAGCCTGGCAGCTCTGTTTTGTTAATCACACTAAGAAAATAAATGAAAATTTTGTATTAATTCCAGCTCCAAAATTCATTTATCTGGCAGATTGCCGTGTTGAAATGCCAAATTTTGGTAAATTTCTTCAGTCAAACAGGGTTTTGAAGATACATTGACACTAGCAATTGATTAACAAATCAATAAACTTGAATAATTATTGATATAAATAAGCCTGGCAGCTCTGTTTTGTTAACCACACTAAGAAAATAAATATAAATTTTGAATTAATTCCAGCTCCAAAATCCATTTATCTGGCAGATTGCCGTCTTGAAATGCCAAATTTTGGTAAATTTCTTCAATCAAACAGGGTTTTGAAGATGCATTGACACTTGCAATTGATTAACAAATCAATAAACTTGAATAATTATTGATATAACTAAGCCTGGGCGCTCTGTTTTGTTAACCACACTAAGAAAATAAATATAAATTTTGAATTAATTCTTAAGAATTATGAATATTTCCAGCTCCAAAATCCATTTATCAGGCAGATTGCCGTGTTGAAATGCCAAATTTTGGTAAATTTTCTTCAGTCAAACAGGGTTTTGAAGATACATTGACACTTGCAATTGATTAACAAATCAATAAACTTGATTAATTATTGATATAAATAAGCCTGGCAGCTCTGTTTTGTTAACTACACTAAGAAAATAAATATAAATTTTGAATTAATTCCAGCTCCAAAATCCATTTATCTTGCAGATTGCCGTGTTGAAATGCAAAATTTTGGTAAATTTCTTCAGTCAAACAGGGTTTTGAAGAAACATTGACAATAGCAATTGATTAACAAATCAATAAACTTGAATAATTATTGATATAAATAAGCTTGACAGCTCTGTTTTGTTAACCACACTAAGAAAATAAATATAAATTTAGAATTAATTCTTAAGAATTATGAATATTTCCAGCTCCAAAATCCATTTATCTGGCAGATTGCCGTGTTGAAATGCCAAATTTTGGTAAATTTCTTCAATCAAACTGGGTTTTGAAGATACATTGACACTAGCAATTGATTAACAAATCAATAAACTTGATTAATTATTGATATAAATAAGTCTGGCAGCTCTGTTTTGTTAACTACACTAAGAAAATAAATATAAATTTTGAATTAATTCCAGCTCCAAAATCCATTTATCTTGCAGATTGCCTTGTTGAAATGCCAAATTTTGGTAAATTTCTTCAGTCAAACAGGGTTTTGAAGAAACATTGACACTAGCAATTAATTAACAAATCAATAAACTTGATAAATGTGTGATATAAATAAGCCTGGCAGCTCTGTTTTGTTAACCATACTAAGAAAATAAATATAAATTTTGAATTAATTCCAGCTCCAAAATCCATTTATCTGTCAGATTGCCGTGTTGAAATGCCAAATTTTGGTAAATTTCTTCAGTCAAACTTGGTTTTGAAGAAATATTGACAATAGCAATTGATTAACAAATCAATAAACTTGAATAATTATTGATATAAATAAGCCTTGCAGCTCTGTTTTGTTAATCACACACTAAGAAAATAAATATAAATTTTGAATTAATTCCAGCTCCGAAATCCTTTATCTGGCAGATTGCCGTGTTGAAATTCCAAATTTTGGTAAATTTCTTCAGTCAAACAGGGTTTTGAAGATACATTGACAATAGCAATTGATTAACAAATCAATAAACTTGAATAATTATTGTTATAAATAAGCTTGACAGCTCTGTTTTGTTAACCACACTAAGAAAATAAATATAAATTTTGAATTAATTCTTAAGAATTATGAATATTTCCAGCTCCAAAATCCATTTATCAGGCAGATTGCCGTGTTGAAATGCCAAATTTTGGTAAATTTTCTTCAGTCAAACAGGGTTTTGAAGATACATTGACACTTGCAATTGATTAACAAATCAATAAACTTGATTAATTATTGATATAAATAAGCCTGGCAGCTCTGTTTTGTTAACTACACTAAGAAAATAAATATAAATTTTGAATTAATTCCAGCTCCAAAATCCATTTATCTTGCAGATTGCCGTGTTGAAATGCAAAATTTTGGTAAATTTCTTCAGTCAAACAGGGTTTTGAAGAAACATTGACAATAGCAATTGATTAACAAATCAATAAACTTGAATAATTATTGATATAAATAAGCTTGACAGCTCTGTTTTGTTAACCACACTAAGAAAATAAATATAAATTTAGAATTAATTCTTAAGAATTATGAATATTTCCAGCTCCAAAATCCATTTATCTGGCAGATTGCCGTGTTGAAATGCCAAATTTTGGTAAATTTCTTCAATCAAACTGGGTTTTGAAGATACATTGACACTAGCAATTGATTAACAAATCAATAAACTTGATTAATTATTGATATAAATAAGTCTGGCAGCTCTGTTTTGTTAACTACACTAAGAAAATAAATATAAATTTTGAATTAATTCCAGCTCCAAAATCCATTTATCTTGCAGATTGCCTTGTTGAAATGCCAAATTTTGGTAAATTTCTTCAGTCAAACAGGGTTTTGAAGAAACATTGACACTAGCAATTAATTAACAAATCAATAAACTTGATAAATGTGTGATATAAATAAGCCTGGCAGCTCTGTTTTGTTAACCATACTAAGAAAATAAATATAAATTTTGAATTAATTCCAGCTCCAAAATCCATTTATCTGTCAGATTGCCGTGTTGAAATGCCAAATTTTGGTAAATTTCTTCAGTCAAACTTGGTTTTGAAGAAATATTGACAATAGCAATTGATTAACAAATCAATAAACTTGAATAATTATTGATATAAATAAGCCTTGCAGCTCTGTTTTGTTAATCACACTAAGAAAATAAATGAAAATTTTGTATTAATTCCAGCTCCAAAATTCATTTATCTGGAAGATTGCCGTGTTGAAATGCCAAATTTTGGTAAATTTCTTCAATCAAACAGGGTTTTGAAGATGCATTGCCACTAGCAATTGATTAACAAATCAATAAACTTGAATAATTATTCATATAAATAAGCCTGGCAGCTCTGTTTTGTTAACCACACTAAGAAAATAAATATAAATTTTGAATTAATTCCAGCTCCAAAATCCATTTATCTGGCAGATTGCCGTGTTGAAATGCCAAATTTTGGTAAATTTCTTCAGTCAAACAGGGTTTTGAAGATACATTGACACTAGCAATTGATTAACAAATCAATAAACTTGAATAATTATTGATATAAATAAGCCTGGCAGCTCTGTTTTGTTAACCACACTAAGAAAATAAATATAAATTTTGAATTAATTCCAGCTCCAAAATCCATTTATCTGGCAGATTGCCGTGTTGAAATGCCAAATTTTGGTAAATTTCTTCAATCAAACAGGGTTTTGAAGATGCATTGACACTTGCAATTGATTAACAAATCAATAAACTTGAATAATTATTGATATAACTAAGCCTGGCAGCTCTGTTTTGTTAACCACACTAAGAAAATAAATATAAATTTTGAATTAATTCCAGCTCCAAAATCCATTTATCTGTCAGATTGCCTTGTTGAAATGCCAAATTTTGGTAAATTTCTTCAGTCAAACAGGGTTTTGAAGAAACATTGACACAAGCAATTGATTAACAAATCAATAAACTTGAATAATTATTGATATAAATAAACCTGGCAGCTCTGTTTTGTTAACCACACACTAAGAAAATAAATATAAATTTTGAATTAATTCCAGCTCCGAAATCCTTTATCTGGCAGATTGCCGTGTTGAAATTCCAAATTTTGGTAAATTTCTTCAGTCAAACAGGGTTTTGAAGATACATCGACAATAGCAATTGATTAACAAATCAATAAACTTGAATAATTATTGTTATAAATAAGCTTGACAGCTCTGTTTTGTTAACCACAATAAGAAAATAAATATAAATTTAGAATTAATTTTTAAGAATTATGAATATTTCCAGCTCCAAAATCCATTTATCTGGCAGATTGCCGTGTTGAAATGCCAAATTTTGGTAAATTTCTTCAGTCAAACAGGGTTTTGAAGAAACATTGACACAAGCAATTGATTAACAAATCAATAAACTTGAATAATTATTGATATAAATAAACCTGGCAGCTCTGTTTTGTTAATCACACTAAGAAAATAAATAGAAATTTTGAATTAATTCCAGCTCCAAAATCCATTTATCTGGCAGATTGCCGTGTTGAAATGCCAAATTTTGGTAAATTTCTTCAGTCAAACAGGGTTTTGAAGATACATTGACACTAGCAATTGATTAACAAATCAATAAACTTGATTAATTATTGATATAAATAAGTCTGGCAGCTCTGTTTTGTTAACTACACTAAGAAAATAAATATAAATTTTTGAATTAATTCTAGCTCCAAAATCCATTTATCTTGCAGATTGCCGTGTTGAAATGCCAAATTTTGGTAAATTCCTTCAGTCAAACAGGGTTTTGAAGATACATTGACACTAGCAATTGATTAACAAATCAATAAACTTGAATAATTATTGATATAAATAAACCTGGCAGCTCTGTTTTGTTAACCACACTAAGAAAATAAATATAAATTTTGTATTAATTCCAGCTCCAAAATTCATTTATCTGGCAGATTGCCGTGTTGAAATGCCAAATTTTGGTAAATTTCTTCAGTCAAACAGGGTTTTGAAAATACATTGACACTAGCAAATGATTAACAAATCAATAAACTTGAATACTTATTGATATAAATAAGTCTGGCAGCTCTGTTTTGTTAACTACACTAAGAAAATAAATATAAATTTTGAATTAATTCCAGCTCCAAAATCCATTTATCTTGCAGATTGCCGTGTTGAAATGCCAAATTTTGGTAAATTTCTTCAGTCAAACAGGGTTTTGAAGAAACATTGACACTAGCAATTGATTAACAAATCAATAAACTTGAATAATTATTGATATAAATAAACCTGGCAGCTCTGTTTTGTTAACCACACTAAGAAAATAAATATAAATTTTGAATTAATTGCAGCTCCAAAATCCTTTATCTGGCAGATTGCCGTGTTGAAATTCCAAATTTTGGTAAATTTCTTCAGTCAAACAGGGTTTTGAAGATACATTGACACTAGCAATTGATTAACAAATCAATAAACTTGAATAATTATTGATATAAATAAGCCTGGCAGCTCTGTTTTGTTAATCACACTATGAAAATAAATATAAATTTTGAATTAATTCCAGCTCCAAAATCCATTTATCTGTCAGATTGCCTTGTTGAAATGCCAAATTTTGGTAAATTTCTTCAGTCAAACAGGGTTTTGAAGAAACATTGATACTAGCAATTAATTAACAAATCAATAAACTTGAATAATTATTGATATAAATAAGCTTGGGAGCTCTGTTTTGTTAACCACACTAAGAAAATAAATATAAATTTAGAATTAATTCTTAAGAATTTTGAATTAATTCCAGCTCCAAAATCCATTTATCTTGCAGATTGCCGTGTTGAAATGCCAAATTTTGGTAAATTTCTTCAGTCAAACAGGGTTTTGAAGAAACATTGACACTAGCAATTGATTAACAAATCAATAAACTTCTATACTTATTGATATAAATAAACCTGGCAGCTCTGTTTTGTTAACCACACTAAGAAAATAAATATAAATTTTGAATTAATTGCAGCTCCAAAATCCTTTATCTGGAAGATTGCCGTGTTGAAATGCCAAATTTTGGTAAATTTCTTCAGTCAAACAGGGTTTTGAAGATACATTGACACTAGCAATTGATTAACAAATCAATAAACTTGAATAATTATTGACATAAATAAGCCTGGCAGCTCTGTTTTGTTAATCACACTAAGAAAATAAATATAAATTTTGAATTAATTCCAGCTCCAAAATCCATTTATCTGTCAGATTGCCTTGTTGAAATGCCAAATTTTGGTAAATTTCTTCAGTCAAACAGGGTTTTGAAGATACATTGACACTAGCAATTGATTAACAAATCAATAAACTTGAATAATTATTGATATAAATAAGCCTGGCAGCTCTGTTTTGTTAATCACACTATGAAAATAAATATAAATTTTGAATTAATTCCAGCTCCAAAATCCATTTATCTGTCAGATTGCCTTGTTGAAATGCCAAATTTTGGTAAATTTCTTCAGTCAAACAGGGTTTTGAAGAAACATTGATACTAGCAATTAATTAACAAATCAATAAACTTGAATAATTATTGATATAAATAAGCTTGGGAGCTCTGTTTTGTTAACCACACTAAGAAAATAAATATAAATTTAGAATTAATTCTTAAGAATTTTGAATTAATTCCAGCTCCAAAATCCATTTATCTTGCAGATTGCCGTGTTGAAATGCCAAATTTTGGTAAATTTCTTCAGTCAAACAGGGTTTTGAAGAAACATTGACACTAGCAATTGATTAACAAATCAATAAACTTCTATACTTATTGATATAAATAAACCTGGCAGCTCTGTTTTGTTAACCACACTAAGAAAATAAATATAAATTTTGAATTAATTGCAGCTCCAAAATCCTTTATCTGGAAGATTGCCGTGTTGAAATGCCAAATTTTGGTAAATTTCTTCAGTCAAACAGGGTTTTGAAGATACATTGACACTAGCAATTGATTAACAAATCAATAAACTTGAATAATTATTGACATAAATAAGCCTGGCAGCTCTGTTTTGTTAATCACACTAAGAAAATAAATATAAATTTTGAATTAATTCCAGCTCCAAAATCCATTTATCTGTCAGATTGCCTTGTTGAAATGCCAAATTTTGGTAAATTTCTTCAGTCAAACAGGGTTTTGAAGAAACATTGACACTAGCAATTAATTAACAAATCAATAAACTTGATAAATTTGTGATATAAATAAGCCTGGCAGCTCTGTTTTGTTAACCATACTAAGAAAATAAATATAAATTTTGAATTAATTCCAGCTCCAAAATCCATTTATCTGGCAGATTGCCGTGTTGAAATGCCAAATTTTGGTAAATTTCTTCAGTCAAACAGGGTTTTGAAAATACATTGACACTAGCAAATGTTTAACAAATCAATAAACTTGAATACGTATTGATATAAATAAGCCTGGCAGCTCTGTTTTGTTAACCCCACTAAGAAAATAAATATAAATTTTGAATTAATTCCAGCTCCAAAATCCATTTATCTGGCAGATTGCCGTGTTGAAATGCCAAATTTTGGTAAATTTCTTCAATCAAACAGGGTTTTGAAGAAACATTGACACTAGCAATTGATTAACAAATCAATAAACTTGAATACTTATTGATATAAATAAACCTGGCAGCTCTGTTTTGTTAACCACACTAAGAAAATAAATATAAATTTTGAATTAATTGCAGCTCCAAAATCCTTTATCTGGAAGATTGCCGTGTTGAAATGCCAAATTTTGGTAAATTTCTTCAGTCAAACAGGGTTTTGAAGATACATTGACACTAGCAATTGATTAACAAATCAATAAACTTCAATAATTATTGACATAAATAAGCCTGGCAGCTCTGTTTTGTTAATCACACTAAGAAAATAAATATAAATTTTGAATTAATTCCAGCTCCAAAATCCATTTATCTGTCAGATTGCCTTGTTGAAATGCCAAATTTTGGTAAATTTCTTCAGTCAAACAGGGTTTTGAAGAAATATTGACAATAGCAATTGATTAACAAATCAATAAACTTGAATAATTATTGATATAAATAAGCTTGACAGCTCTGTTTTGTTAACCACACTAAGAAAATAAATATAAATTTTGAATTAATTCCAGCTCCAAAATCCATTTATCTGTCAGATTGCCTTGTTGAAATGCCAAATTTTGGTAAATTTCTTCAGTCAAACAGGGTTTTGAAGAAACATTGACACAAGCAATTGATTAACAAATCAATAAACTTGAATAATTATTGATATAAATAAACCTGGCAGCTCTGTTTTGTTAACCACACACTAAGAAAATAAATATAAATTTTGAATTAATTCCAGCTCCGAAATCCTTTATCTGGCAGATTGCCGTGTTGAAATTCCAAATTTTGGTAAATTTCTTCAGTCAAACAGGGTTTTGAAGATACATTGACAATAGCAATTGATTAACAAATCAATAAACTTGAATAATTATTGTTATAAATAAGTCTGGCAGCTCTGTTTTGTTAACTACACTAAGAAAATAAATATAAATTTTGAATTAATTCCAGCTCCAAAATCCATTTATCTGTCAGATTGCCTTGTTGAAATGCCAAATTTTGGTAAATTTCTTCAGTCAAACAGGGTTTTGAAGAAACATTGACACAAGCAATTGATTAACAAATCAATAAACTTGAATAATTATTGATATAAATAAACCTGGCAGCTCTGTTTTGTTAACCACACACTAAGAAAATAAATATAAATTTTGAATTAATTCCAGCTCCGAAATCCTTTATCTGGCAGATTGCCGTGTTGAAATGCCAAATTTTGGTAAATTTCTTCAATCAAACTGGGTTTTGAAGATACATTGACACTAGCAATTGATTAACAAATCAATAAACTTGATTAATTATTGATATAAATAAGTCTGGCAGCTCTGTTTTGTTAACTACACTAAGAAAATAAATATAAATTTTGAATTAATTCCAGCTCCAAAATCCATTTATCTTGCAGATTGCCTTGTTGAAATGCCAAATTTTGGTAAATTTCTTCAGTCAAACAGGGTTTTGAAGAAACATTGACACTAGCAATTAATTAACAAATCAATAAACTTGATAAATGTGTGATATAAATAAGCCTGGCAGCTCTGTTTTGTTAACCATACTAAGAAAATAAATATAAATTTTGAATTAATTCCAGCTCCAAAATCCATTTATCTGTCAGATTGCCGTGTTGAAATGCCAAATTTTGGTAAATTTCTTCAGTCAAACTTGGTTTTGAAGAAATATTGACAATAGCAATTGATTAACAAATCAATAAACTTGAATAATTATTGATATAAATAAGCCTTGCAGCTCTGTTTTGTTAATCACACTAAGAAAATAAATGAAAATTTTGTATTAATTCCAGCTCCAAAATTCATTTATCTGGAAGATTGCCGTGTTGAAATGCCAAATTTTGGTAAATTTCTTCAATCAAACAGGGTTTTGAAGATGCATTGCCACTAGCAATTGATTAACAAATCAATAAACTTGAATAATTATTCATATAAATAAGCCTGGCAGCTCTGTTTTGTTAACCACACTAAGAAAATAAATATAAATTTTGAATTAATTCCAGCTCCAAAATCCATTTATCTGGCAGATTGCCGTGTTGAAATGCCAAATTTTGGTAAATTTCTTCAGTCAAACAGGGTTTTGAAGATACATTGACACTAGCAATTGATTAACAAATCAATAAACTTGAATAATTATTGATATAAATAAGCCTGGCAGCTCTGTTTTGTTAACCACACTAAGAAAATAAATATAAATTTTGAATTAATTCCAGCTCCAAAATCCATTTATCTGGCAGATTGCCGTGTTGAAATGCCAAATTTTGGTAAATTTCTTCAATCAAACAGGGTTTTGAAGATGCATTGACACTTGCAATTGATTAACAAATCAATAAACTTGAATAATTATTGATATAACTAAGCCTGGCAGCTCTGTTTTGTTAACCACACTAAGAAAATAAATATAAATTTTGAATTAATTCCAGCTCCAAAATCCATTTATCTGTCAGATTGCCTTGTTGAAATGCCAAATTTTGGTAAATTTCTTCAGTCAAACAGGGTTTTGAAGAAACATTGACACAAGCAATTGATTAACAAATCAATAAACTTGAATAATTATTGATATAAATAAACCTGGCAGCTCTGTTTTGTTAACCACACACTAAGAAAATAAATATTAATTTTGAATTAATTCCAGCTCCGAAATCCTTTATCTGGCAGATTGCCGTGTTGAAATTCCAAATTTTGGTAAATTTCTTCAGTCAAACAGGGTTTTGAAGATACATTGACAATAGCAATTGATTAACAAATCAATAAACTTGAATAATTATTGTTATAAATAAGCTTGACAGCTCTGTTTTGTTAACCACAATAAGAAAATAAATATAAATTTAGAATTAATTCCAGCTCCAAAATCCATTTATCTGGCAGATTGCCGTGTTGAAATGCCAAATTTTGGTAAATTTCTTCAGTCAAACAGGGTTTTGAAGATACATTGACACTAGCAATTGATTAACAAATCAATAAACTTGAATAATTATTGATATAAATAAGCTTGACAGCTCTGTTTTGTTAACCACACTAAGAAAATAAATATAAATTTTGAATTAATTCCAGCTCCAAAATCCATTTATCTGTCAGATTGCCTTGTTGAAATGCCAAATTTTGGTAAATTTCTTCAGTCAAACAGGGTTTTGAAGAAACATTGACACAAGCAATTGATTAACAAATCAATAAACTTGAATAATTATTGATATAAATAAACCTGGCAGCTCTGTTTTGTTAACCACACACTAAGAAAATAAATATAAATTTTGAATTAATTCCAGCTCCGAAATCCTTTATCTGGCAGATTGCCGTGTTGAAATTCCAAATTTTGGTAAATTTCTTCAGTCAAACAGGGTTTTGAAGATACATTGACAATAGCAATTGATTAACAAATCAATAAACTTGAATAATTATTGTTATAAATAAGTCTGGCAGCTCTGTTTTGTTAACTACACTAAGAAAATAAATATAAATTTTGAATTAATTCCAGCTCCAAAATCCATTTATCTGTCAGATTGCCTTGTTGAAATGCCAAATTTTGGTAAATTTCTTCAGTCAAACAGGGTTTTGAAGAAACATTGACACAAGCAATTGATTAACAAATCAATAAACTTGAATAATTATTGATATAAATAAACCTGGCAGCTCTGTTTTGTTAACCACACACTAAGAAAATAAATATAAATTTTGAATTAATTCCAGCTCCGAAATCCTTTATCTGGCAGATTGCCGTGTTGAAATGCCAAATTTTGGTAAATTTCTTCAATCAAACTGGGTTTTGAAGATACATTGACACTAGCAATTGATTAACAAATCAATAAACTTGATTAATTATTGATATAAATAAGTCTGGCAGCTCTGTTTTGTTAACTACACTAAGAAAATAAATATAAATTTTGAATTAATTCCAGCTCCAAAATCCATTTATCTTGCAGATTGCCTTGTTGAAATGCCAAATTTTGGTAAATTTCTTCAGTCAAACAGGGTTTTGAAGAAACATTGACACTAGCAATTAATTAACAAATCAATAAACTTGATAAATGTGTGATATAAATAAGCCTGGCAGCTCTGTTTTGTTAACCATACTAAGAAAATAAATATAAATTTTGAATTAATTCCAGCTCCAAAATCCATTTATCTGTCAGATTGCCGTGTTGAAATGCCAAATTTTGGTAAATTTCTTCAGTCAAACTTGGTTTTGAAGAAATATTGACAATAGCAATTGATTAACAAATCAATAAACTTGAATAATTATTGATATAAATAAGCCTTGCAGCTCTGTTTTGTTAATACCACTAAGAAAATAAATGAAAATTTTGTATTAATTCCAGCTCCAAAATTCATTTATCTGGAAGATTGCCGTGTTGAAATGCCAAATTTTGGTAAATTTCTTCAATCAAACAGGGTTTTGAAGATGCATTGCCACTAGCAATTGATTAACAAATCAATAAACTTGAATAATTATTCATATAAATAAGCCTGGCAGCTCTGTTTTGTTAACCACACTAAGAAAATAAATATAAATTTTGAATTAATTCCAGCTCCAAAATCCATTTATCTGGAAGATTGCCGTGTTGAAATGCCAAATTTTGGTAAATTTCTTCAATCAAACAGGGTTTTGAAGATGCATTGCCACTAGCAATTGATTAACAAATCAATAAACTTGAATAATTATTCATATAAATAAGCCTGGCAGCTCTGTTTTGTTAACCACACTAAGAAAATAAATATAAATTTTGAATTAATTCCAGCTCCAAAATCCATTTATCTGGCAGATTGCCGTGTTGAAATGCCAAATTTTGGTAAATTTCTTCAGTCAAACAGGGTTTTGAAGATACATTGACACTAGCAATTGATTAACAAATCAATAAACTTGAATAATTATTGATATAAATAAGCCTGGCAGCTCTGTTTTGTTAACCACACTAAGAAAATAAATATAAATTTTGAATTAATTCCAGCTCCAAAATCCATTTATCTGGCAGATTGCCGTGTTGAAATGCCAAATTTTGGTAAATTTCTTCAGTCAAACAGGGTTTTGAAGATACATTGACACTAGCAATTGATTAACAAATCAATAAACTTGAATAATTATTGATATAAATAAGCCTGGCAGCTCTGTTTTGTTAACCACACTAAGAAAATAAATATAAATTTTGAATTAATTCCAGCTCCAAAATCCATTTATCTGGCAGATTGCCGTGTTGAAATGCCAAATTTTGGTAAATTTCTTCAATCAAACAGGGTTTTGAAGATGCATTGACACTTGCAATTGATTAACAAATCAATAAACTTGAATAATTATTGATATAACTAAGCCTGGCAGCTCTGTTTTGTTAACCACACTAAGAAAATAAATATAAATTTTGAATTAATTCCAGCTCCAAAATCCATTTATCTGTCAGATTGCCTTGTTGAAATGCCAAATTTTGGTAAATTTCTTCAGTCAAACAGGGTTTTGAAGAAACATTGACACAAGCAATTGATTAACAAATCAATAAACTTGAATAATTATTGATATAAATAAACCTGGCAGCTCTGTTTTGTTAACCACACACTAAGAAAATAAATATTAATTTTGAATTAATTCCAGCTCCGAAATCCTTTATCTGGCAGATTGCCGTGTTGAAATTCCAAATTTTGGTAAATTTCTTCAGTCAAACAGGGTTTTGAAGATACATTGACAATAGCAATTGATTAACAAATCAATAAACTTGAATAATTATTGTTATAAATAAGCTTGACAGCTCTGTTTTGTTAACCACAATAAGAAAATAAATATAAATTTAGAATTAATTTTTAAGAATTATGAATATTTCCAGCTCCAAAATCCATTTATCTGGCAGATTGCCGTGTTGAAATGCCAAATTTTGGTAAATTTCTTCAGTCAAACAGGGTTTTGAAGAAACATTGACACAAGCAATTGATTAACAAATCAATAAACTTGAATAATTATTGATATAAATAAACCTGGCAGCTCTGTTTTGTTAATCACACTAAGAAAATAAATAGAAATTTTGAATTAATTCCAGCTCCAAAATCCATTTATCTGGCAGATTGCCGTGTTGAAATGCCAAATTTTGGTAAATTTCTTCAGTCAAACAGGGTTTTGAAGATACATTGACACTAGCAATTGATTAACAAATCAATAAACTTGATTAATTATTGATATAAATAAGTCTGGCAGCTCTGTTTTGTTAACTACACTAAGAAAATAAATATAAATTTTTGAATTAATTCTAGCTCCAAAATCCATTTATCTTGCAGATTGCCGTGTTGAAATGCCAAATTTTGGTAAATTTCTTCAGTCAAACAGGGTTTTGAAGATACATTGACACTAGCAATTGATTAACAAATCAATAAACTTGAATAATTATTGATATAAATAAACCTGGCAGCTCTGTTTTGTTAACCACACTAAGAAAATAAATATAAATTTTGTATTAATTCCAGCTCCAAAATTCATTTATCTGGCAGATTGCCGTGTTGAAATGCCAAATTTTGGTAAATTTCTTCAGTCAAACAGGGTTTTGAAGATACATTGAAACTAGCAATTGATTAACAAATCAATAAACTTGAATAATTATTGAAATAAATAAGCCTGGCAGCTCTGTTTTGTTACCCACACTAAGAAAATAAATATAAATTTTGAATTAATTCCAGCTCCAAAATCCATTTATCTGGCAGATTGCCGTGTTGAAATGCCAAATTTTGGTAAATTTCTTCAGTCAAACAGGGTTTTGAAAATACATTGACACTAGCAAATGATTAACAAATCAATAAACTTGAATACTTATTGATATAAATAAGCCTGGCAGCTCTGTTTTGTTAACCACACTAAGAAAATAAATATAAATTTTGAATTAATTCCAGCTCCAAAATCCATTTATCTGGCAGATTGCCGTGTTGAAATGCCAAATTTTGGTAAATTTCTTCAATCAAACAGGGTTTTGAAGATACCTTGACACTAGCAATTGATTAACAAATCAATAAACTTGATTAATTATTGATATAAATAAGTCTGGCAGCTCTGTTTTGTTAACTACACTAAGAAAATAAATATAAATTTTGAATTAATTCCAGCTCCAAAATCCATTTATCTTGCAGATTGCCGTGTTGAAATGCCAAATTTTGGTAAATTTCTTCAGTCAAACAGGGTTTTGAAGAAACATTGACACTAGCAATTGATTAACAAATCAATAAACTTGAATAATTATTGATATAAATAAACCTGGCAGCTCTGTTTTGTTAACCACACTAAGAAAATAAATATAAATTTTGAATTAATTGCAGCTCCAAAATCCTTTATCTGGCAGATTGCCGTGTTGAAATTCCAAATTTTGGTAAATTTCTTCAGTCAAACAGGGTTTTGAAGATACATTGACACTAGCAATTGATTAACAAATCAATAAACTTGAATAATTATTGATATAAATAAGCCTGGCAGCTCTGTTTTGTTAATCACACTATGAAAATAAATATAAATTTTGAATTAATTCCAGCTCCAAAATCCATTTATCTGTCAGATTGCCTTGTTGAAATGCCAAATTTTGGTAAATTTCTTCAGTCAAACAGGGTTTTGAAGAAACATTGATACTAGCAATTAATTAACAAATCAATAAACTTGAATAATTATTGATATAAATAAGCTTGGGAGCTCTGTTTTGTTAACCACACTAAGAAAATAAATATAAATTTAGAATTAATTCTTAAGAATTTTGAATTAATTCCAGCTCCAAAATCCATTTATCTTGCAGATTGCCGTGTTGAAATGCCAAATTTTGGTAAATTTCTTCAGTCAAACAGGGTTTTGAAGAAACATTGACACTAGCAATTGATTAACAAATCAATAAACTTGAATACTTATTGATATAAATAAACCTGGCAGCTCTGTTTTGTTAACCACACTAAGAAAATAAATATAAATTTTGAATTAATTGCAGCTCCAAAATCCTTTATCTGGAAGATTGCCGTGTTGAAATGCCAAATTTTGGTAAATTTCTTCAGTCAAACAGGGTTTTGAAGATACATTGACACTAGCAATTGATTAACAAATCAATAAACTTGAATAATTATTGACATAAATAAGCCTGGCAGCTCTGTTTTGTTAATCACACTAAGAAAATAAATATAAATTTTGAATTAATTCCAGCTCCAAAATCCATTTATCTGTCAGATTGCCTTGTTGAAATGCCAAATTTTGGTAAATTTCTTCAGTCAAACAGGGTTTTGAAGAAACATTGACACTAGCAATTAATTAACAAATCAATAAACTTGATAAATTTGTGATATAAATAAGCCTGGCAGCTCTGTTTTGTTAACCATACTAAGAAAATAAATATAAATTTTGAATTAATTCCAGCTCCAAAATCCATTTATCTGGCAGATTGCCGTGTTGAAATGCCAAATTTTGGTAAATTTCTTCAGTCAAACAGGGTTTTGAAAATACATTGACACTAGCAAATGTTTAACAAATCAATAAACTTGAATAATTATTGACATAAATAAGCCTGGCAGCTCTGTTTTGTTAATCACACTAAGAAAATAAATATAAATTTTGAATTAATTCCAGCTCCAAAATCCATTTATCTGTCAGATTGCCTTGTTGAAATGCCAAATTTTGGTAAATTTCTTCAGTCAAACAGGGTTTTGAAGAAACATTGACACTAGCAATTAATTAACAAATCAATAAACTTGATAAATTTGTGATATAAATAAGCCTGGCAGCTCTGTTTTGTTAACCATACTAAGAAAATAAATATAAATTTTGAATTAATTCCAGCTCCAAAATCCATTTATCTGGCAGATTGCCGTGTTGAAATGCCAAATTTTGGTAAATTTCTTCAGTCAAACAGGGTTTTGAAAATACATTGACACTAGCAAATGTTTAACAAATCAATAAACTTGAATACGTATTGATATAAATAAGCCTGGCAGCTCTGTTTTGTTAACCACACTAAGAAAATAAATATAAATTTTGAATTAATTCCAGCTCCAAAATCCATTTATCTGGCAGATTGCCGTGTTGAAATGCCAAATTTTGGTAAATTTCTTCAATCAAACAGGGTTTTGAAGATACATTGACACTAGCAATTGATTAACAAATCAATAAACTTGATTAATTATTGATATAATTAAGTCTGGCAGCTCTGTTTTGTTAACTACACTAAGAAAATAAATATAAATTTTGAATTAATTCCAGCTCCAAAATCCATTTATCTTGCAGATTGCCGTGTTGAAATGCCAAATTTTGGTAAATTTCTTCAGTCAAACAGGGTTTTGAAGATACATTGACACTAGCAATTGATTAACAAATCAATAAACTTGAATAATTATTGATATAAATAAACCTGGCAGCTCTGTTTTGTTAACCACACTTAGAAAATAAATATAAATTTTGAATTAATTCCAGCTCCAAAATCCATTTATCTGGCAGATTGCCGTGTTGAAATGCCAAATTTTGGTAAATTTCTTCAGTCAAACAGGGTTTTGAAAATACATTGACACTAGCAAATGATTAACAAATCAATAAACTTGAATACTTATTGATATAAATAAGCCTGGCAGCTCTGTTTTGTTAACCACACTAAGAAAATAAATATAAATTTTGAATTAATTCCAGCTCCAAAATCCATTTATCTGGCAGATTGCCGTGTTGAAATGCCAAATTTTGGTAAATTTCTTCAATCAAACAGGGTTTTGAAGATACATTGACACTAGCAATTGATTAACAAATTAATAAACTTGATTAATTATTGATATAAATAAGTCTGGCAGCTCTGTTTTGTTAACTACACTAAGAAAATAAATATAAATTTGGAATTAATTCCAGCTCCAAAATCCATTTATCTTGCAGATTGCCGTGTTGAAATGCCAAATTTTGGTAAATTTCTTCAGTCAAACAGGGTTTTGAAGAAACATTGACACTAGCAATTGATTAACAAATCAATAAACTTGAATAATTATTGATATAAATTAACCTGGCAGCTCTGTTTTGTTAACCACACTAAGAAAATAAATATAAATTTTGAATTAATTGCAGCTCCAAAATCCTTTATCTGGCAGATTGCCGTGTTGAAATTCCAAATTTTGGTAAATTTCTTCAGTCAAACAGGGTTTTGAAGATACATTGACACTAGCAATTGATTAACAAATCAATAAACTTGAATAATTATTGATATAAATAAGCCTGGCAGCTCTGTTTTGTTAACCACACTAAGAAAATAAATATAAATTTTGAATTCCAGCTCCAAAATCCATTTATCTGGCAGATTGCCGTGTTGAAATGCCAAATTTTGGTAAATTTCTTCAATCAAACAGGGTTTTGAAGATCAATTGACACTAGCAATTGATTAACAAATCAATAAACTTGAATAATTATTGAAATAAATAAGCTTGACAGCTCTGTTTTGTTAACCACACTAAGAAAATAAATATAAATTTTGAATTAATTGCAGCTCCAAAATCCTTTATCTGGCAGATTGCCGTGTTGAAATTCCAAATTTTGGTAAATTTCTTCAGTCAAACAGGGTTTTGAAGATACATTGACACTAGCAATTGATTAAAAAATCAATAAACTTGAATAATTATTGATATAAATAAGCCTGGCAGCTCTGTTTTGTTAATCACACTAAGAAAATAAATATAAATTTTGAATTAATTCCAGCTCCAAAATCCATTTATCTGTCAGATTGCCTTGTTGAAATGCCAAATTTTGGTAAATTTCTTCAGTCAAACAGGGTTTTGAAGAAACATTGACACTAGCAATTAATTAACAAATCAATAAACTTGAATAATTATTGATATAAATAAGCTTGGAAGCTCTGTTTTGTTAACCACACTAAGAAAATAAATATAAATTTAGAATTAATTCTTAAGAATTTTGAATTAATTCCAGCTCCAAAGCCATTTATCTGGCAGATTGCCGTGTTGAAATGCCAAATTTTGGTAAATTTCTTCAGTCAAACAGGGTTTTGAAGATACATTGACACTAGCAATTGATTAACAAATCAATAAACTTGAATAATTATTGATATAAATAAGCCTGGCAGCTCTGTTTTGTTAACCACACTAAGAAAATAAATATTAATTTTGAATTAATTCCAGCTCCAAAATCCATTTATCTGGCAGATTGCCGTGTTGAAATGCCAAATTTTGGTAAATTTCTTCAGTCAAACAGGGTTTTGAAAATACATTGACACTAGCAAATGATTAACAAATCAATAAACTTGAATACTTATTGATATAAATAAGTCTGGCAGCTCTGTTTTGTTAACTACACTAAGAAAATAAATATAAATTTTGAATTAATTCCAGCTCCAAAATCCATTTATCTTGCAGATTGCCGTGTTGAAATGCCAAATTTTGGTAAATTTCTTCAGTCAAACAGGGTTTTGAAGATACATTGACACTAGCAATTGATTAACAAATCAATAAACTTGAATAATTATTGATATAAATAAACCTGGCAGCTCTGTTTTGTTAACCACACTAAGAAAATAAATATAAATTTTGAATTAATTGCAGCTCCAAAATCCTTTATCTGGCAGATTGCCGTGTTGAAATTCCAAATTTTGGTAAATTTCTTCAGTCAAACAGGGTTTTGAAGATACATTGACACTAGCAATTGATTAAAAAATCAATAAACTTGAATAATTATTGATATAAATAAGCCTGGCAGCTCTGTTTTGTTAATCACACTAAGAAAATAAATATAAATTTTGAATTAATTCCAGCTCCAAAACCCATTTATCTGTCAGATTGCCTTGTTGAAATGCCAAATTTTGGTAAATTTCTTCAGTCAAACAGGGTTTTGAAGAAACATTGACACTAGCAATTAATTAACAAATCAATAAACTTGAATAATTATTGATATAAATAAGCTTGGAAGCTCTGTTTTGTTAACCACACTAAGAAAATAAATATAAATTTAGAATTAATTCTTAAGAATTTTGAATTAATTCCAGCTCCAAAGCCATTTATCTGGCAGATTGCCGTGTTGAAATGCCAAATTTTGGTAAATTTCTTCAGTCAAACAGGGTTTTGAAGATACATTGACACTAGCAATTGATTAACAAATCAATAAACTTGAATAATTATTGATATAACTAAGCCTGGCAGCTCTGTTTTGTTAACCACACTAAGAAAATAAATATAAATTTTGAATTAATTCCAGCTCCAAAATCATTTATCTGTCAGATTGCCGTGTTGAAATGCCAAATTTGGTAAATTTCTTCAGTCAAACAGGGTTTTGAAGAAACATTGACACTAGCAATTAATTAACAAATCAATAAACTTGAATAATTATTGATATAAATAAGCTTGGAAGCTCTGTTTTGTTAACCACACTAAGAAAATAAATATAAATTTAGAATTAATTCTTAAGAATTTTGAATTAATTCCAGCTCCAAAGCCATTTATCTGGCAGATTGCCGTGTTGAAATGCCAAATTTTGGTAAATTTCTTCAGTCAAACAGGGTTTTGAAGATACATTGACACTAGCAATTGATTAACAAATCAATAAACTTGAATAATTATTGATATAAATAAACCTGGCAGCTCTGTTTTGTTAACCACACTAAGAAAATAAATATAAATTTTGAATTAATTGCAGCTCCAAAATCCTTTATCTGGCAGATTGCCGTGTTGAAATTCCAAATTTTGGTAAATTTCTTCAGTCAAACAGGGTTTTGAAGATACATTGACACTAGCAATTGATTAAAAAATCAATAAACTTGAATAATTATTGATATAAATAAGCCTGGCAGCTCTGTTTTGTTAATCACACTAAGAAAATAAATATAAATTTTGAATTAATTCCAGCTCCAAAATCCATTTATCTGTCAGATTGCCTTGTTGACATGCCAAATTTTGGTAAATTTCTTCAGTCAAACAGGGTTTTGAAGAAACATTGACACTAGCAATTAATTAACAAATCAATAAACTTGAATAATTATTGATATAAATAAGCTTGGAAGCTCTGTTTTGTTAACCACACTAAGAAAATAAATATAAATTTAGAATTAATTCTTAAGAATTTTGAATTAATTCCAGCTCCAAAGCCATTTATCTGGCAGATTGCCGTGTTGAAATGCCAAATTTTGGTAAATTTCTTCAGTCAAACAGGGTTTTGAAGATACATTGACACTAGCAATTGATTAACAAATCAATAAACTTGAATAATTATTGATATAACTAAGCCTGGCAGCTCTGTTTTGTTAACCACACTAAGAAAATAAATATAAATTTTGAATTAATTCCAGCTCCAAAATCATTTATCTGTCAGATTGCCGTGTTGAAATGCCAAATTTGGTAAATTTCTTCAGTCAAACAGGGTTTTGAAGAAACATTGACACAAGCAATTGATTAACAAATCAATAAACTTGAATAATTATTGATATAAATAAACCTGGCAGCTCTGTTTTGTGAACCACACACTAAGAAAATAAATATAAATTTTGAATTAATTCCAGCTCCGAAATCCTTTATCTGGCAGATTGCCGTGTTGAAATTCCAAATTTTGGTAAATTTCTTCAGTCAAACAGGGTTTTGAAGATACATTGACAATAGCAATTGATTAACAAATCAATAAACTTGAATAATTATTGATATAAATAAGCCTGGCAGCTCTGTTTTGTTAATCACACTAAGAAAATAAATATAAATTTTGAATTAATTCCAGCTCCAAAATCCATTTATCTGGCAGATTGCCTTGTTGAAATTCCAAATTTTGGTAAATTTTTTCAGTCAAACAGGGTTTTGAAGAAACATTGACACTAGCAATTAATTAACAAATCAATAAACTTGAATAATTATTGATATAAATAAGCTTCACAGCTCTGTTTTGTTAACCACACTAAGAAAATAAATATAAATTTAGAATTAATTCTTAAGAATTATGAATATTTCCAGCTCCAAAATCCATTTATCTGGCAGATTGCCGTGTTGAAATGCCAAATTTTGGTAAATTTCTTCAGTCAATCTTGGTTTTGAAGAAATATTGACAATAGCAATTGATTAACAAATCAATAAACTTGAATAATTATTGATATAAATAAGCCTTGCAGCTCTGTTTTGTTAATCACACTAAGAAAATAAATATAAATTTTGAATTAATTCCAGCTCCGAAATCCTTTATCTGGCAGATTGCCGTGTTGAAATGCCAAATTTTGGTAAATTTCTTCAGTCAAACAGGGTTTTGAAGATACATTGACACTAGCAATTGATTAACAAATCAATAAACTTGAATAATTATTGAAATAAATAAGCCTGGCAGCTCTGTTTTGTTAACTACACTAAGAAAATAAATATAAATTTTGAATTAATTCCAGCTCCAAAATCCATTTATCTTGCAGATTGCCGTGTTGAAATGCCAAATTTTGGTAAATTTCTTCAGTCAAACAGGGTTTTGAAGATACATTGACACTAGCAATTGATTAACAAATCAATAAACTTGAATAATTATTGATATAAATAAACCTGGCAGCTCTGTTTTGTTAACCACACTAAGAAAATAAATATAAATTTTGAATTAATTGCAGCTCCAAAATCCTTTATCTGGCAGATTGCCGTGTTGAAATTCCAAATTTTGGTAAATTTCTTCAGTCAAACAGGGTTTTGAAGATACATTGACACTAGCAATTGATTAAAAAATCAATAAACTTGAATAATTATTGATATAAATAAGCCTGGCAGCTCTGTTTTGTTAATCACACTAAGAAAATAAATATAAATTTTGAATTAATTCCAGCTCCAAAATCCATTTATCTGTCAGATTGCCTTGTTGAAATGCCAAATTTTGGTAAATTTCTTCAGTCAAACAGGGTTTTGAAGAAACATTGACACTAGCAATTAATTAACAAATCAATAAACTTGAATAATTATTGATATAAATAAGCTTGGAAGCTCTGTTTTGTTAACCACACTAAGAAAATAAATATAAATTTAGAATTAATTCTTAAGAATTTTGAATTAATTCCAGCTCCAAAGCCATTTATCTGGCAGATTGCCGTGTTGAAATGCCAAATTTTGGTAAATTTCTTCAGTCAAACAGGGTTTTGAAGATACATTGACACTAGCAATTGATTAACAAATCAATAAACTTGAATAATTATTGATATAACTAAGCCTGGCAGCTCTGTTTTGTTAACCACACTAAGAAAATAAATATAAATTTTGAATTAATTCCAGCTCCAAAATCATTTATCTGGCAGATTGCCGTGTTGAAATGCCAAATTTTGGTAAATTTCTTCAATCAAACAGGGTTTTGAAGATGCATTGACACTTGCAATTGATTAACAAATCAATAAACTTGAATAATTATTGATATAACTAAGCCTGGCAGTTCTGTTTTGTTAACCACACTAAGAAAATAAATATTAATTTTGAATTAATTCCAGCTACAAAATCCATTTATCTGTCAGATTGCCGTGTTGAAATGCCAAATTTGGTAAATTTCTTCAGTCAAACAGGGTTTTGAAGAAACATTGACACAAGCAATTGATTAACAAATCAATAAACTTGAATAATTATTGATATAAATAAACCTGGCAGCTCTGTTTTGTGAACCACACACTAAGAAAATAAATATAAATTTTGAATTAATTCCAGCTCCGAAATCCTTTATCTGGCAGATTGCCGTGTTGAAATTCCAAATTTTGGTAAATTTCTTCAGTCAAACAGGGTTTTGAAGATACATTGACAATAGCAATTGATTAACAAATCAATAAACTTGAATAATTATTGATATAAATAAGCCTGGCAGCTCTGTTTTGTTAATCACACTAAGAAAATAAATATAAATTTTGAATTAATTCCAGCTCCAAAATCCATTTATCTGTCAGATTGCCTTGTTGAAATGCCAAATTTTGGTAAATTTCTTCAGTCAAACAGGGTTTTGAAGAAACATTGACACTAGCAATTAATTAACAAATCAATAAACTTGAATAATTATTGATATAAATAAGCTTCACAGCTCTGTTTTGTTAACCACACTAAGAAAATAAATATAAATTTAGAATTAATTCTTAAGAATTATGAATATTTCCAGCTCCAAAATCCATTTATCTGGCAGATTGCCGTGTTGAAATGCCAAATTTTGGTAAATTTCTTCAGTCAAACTTGGTTTTGAAGAAATATTGACAATAGCAATTGATTAACAAATCAATAAACTTGAATAATTATTGATTTAAATAAGCCTTGCAGCTCTGTTTTGTTAATCACACTAAGAAAATAAATGAAAATTTTGTATTAATTCCAGCTCCAAAATTCATTTATCTGGCAGATTGCCGTGTTGAAATGCCAAATTTTGGTAAATTTCTTCAGTCAAACAGGGTTTTGAAGATACATTGACACTAGCAATTGATTAACAAATCAATAAACTTGAATAATTATTGAAATAAATAAGCATGGCAGCTCTGTTTTGTTAACTACACTAAGAAAATAAATATAAATTTTGAATTAATTCCAGCTCCAAAATCCATTTATCTTGCAGATTGCCGTGTTGAAATGCCAAATTTTGGTAAATTTCTTCAGTCAAACAGGGTTTTGAAGATACATTGACACTAGCAATTGATTAACAAATCAATAAACTTGAATAATTATTGATATAAATAAACCTGGCAGCTCTGTTTTGTTAACCACACTAAGAAAATAAATATAAATTTTGAATTAATTGCAGCTCCAAAATCCTTTATCTGGCAGATTGCCGTGTTGAAATTCCAAATTTTGGTAAATTTCTTCAGTCAAACAGGGTTTTGAAGATACATTGACACTAGCAATTGATTAAAAAATCAATAAACTTGAATAATTATTGATATAAATAAGCCTGGCAGCTCTGTTTTGTTAATCACACTAAGAAAATAAATATAAATTTTGAATTAATTCCAGCTCCAAAATCCATTTATCTGTCAGATTGCCTTGTTGAAATGCCAAATTTTGGTAAATTTCTTCAGTCAAACAGGGTTTTGAAGAAACATTGACACTAGCAATTAATTAACAAATCAATAAACTTGAATAATTATTGATATAAATAAGCTTGGAAGCTCTGTTTTGTTAACCACACTAAGAAAATAAATATAAATTTAGAATTAATTCTTAAGAATTTTGAATTAATTCCAGCTCCAAAGCCATTTATCTGGCAGATTGCCGTGTTGAAATGCCAAATTTTGGTAAATTTCTTCAGTCAAACAGGGTTTTGAAGTTACATTGACACTAGCAATTGATAAACAAATCAATAAACTTGAATAATTATTGAAATAAATAAGCCTGGCAGCTCTGTTTTGTTAACCACACTAAGAAAATAAATATAAATTTTGAATTAATTCCAGCTCCAAAATCCATTTATCTGGCAGATTGCCGTGTTGAAATACCAAATTTTGGTAAATTTCTTCAGTCAAACAGGGTTTTGAAAATACATTGACACTAGCAAATGATTAACAAATCAATAAACTTGAATACTTATTGATATAAATAAGCCTGGCAGCTCTGTTTTGTTAACCACACTAAGAAAATAAATATTAATTTTGAATTAATTCCAGCTCCAAAATCCATTTATCTGGCAGATTGCCGTGTTGAAATGCCAAATTTTGGTAAATTTCTTCAGTCAAACAGGGTTTTGAAAATACATTGACACTAGCAAATGATTAACAAATCAATAAACTTGAATACTTATTGATATAAATAAGTCTGGCAGCTCTGTTTTGTTAACTACACTAAGAAAATAAATATAAATTTTGAATTAATTCCAGCTCCAAAATCCATTTATCTTGCAGATTGCCGTGTTGAAATGCCAAATTTTGGTAAATTTCTTCAGTCAAACAGGGTTTTGAAGATACATTGACACTAGCAATTGATTAACAAATCAATAAACTTGAATAATTATTGATATAAATAAACCTGGCAGCTCTGTTTTGTTAACCACACTAAGAAAATAAATATAAATTTTGAATTAATTGCAGCTCCAAAATCCTTTATCTGGCAGATTGCCGTGTTGAAATTCCAAATTTTGGTAAATTTCTTCAGTCAAACAGGGTTTTGAAGATACATTGACACTAGCAATTGATTAAAAAATCAATAAACTTGAATAATTATTGATATAAATAAGCCTGGCAGCTCTGTTTTGTTAATCACACTAAGAAAATAAATATAAATTTTGAATTAATTCCAGCTCCAAAATCCATTTATCTGTCAGATTGCCTTGTTGAAATGCCAAATTTTGGTAAATTTCTTCAGTCAAACAGGGTTTTGAAGAAACATTGACACTAGCAATTAATTAACAAATCAATAAACTTGAATAATTATTGATATAAATAAGCTTGGAAGCTCTGTTTTGTTAACCACACTAAGAAAATAAATATAAATTTAGAATTAATTCTTAAGAATTTTGAATTAATTCCAGCTCCAAAGCCATTTATCTGGCAGATTGCCGTGTTGAAATGCCAAATTTTGGTAAATTTCTTCAGTCAAACAGGGTTTTGAAGATACATTGACACTAGCAATTGATTAACAAATCAATAAACTTGAATACTTATTGATATAAATAAGCCTGGCAGCTCTGTTTTGTTAACCACACTAAGAAAATAAATATTAATTTTGAATTAATTCCAGCTCCAAAATCCATTTATCTGGCAGATTGCCGTGTTGAAATGCCAAATTTTGGTAAATTTCTTCAGTCAAACAGGGTTTTGAAAATACATTGACACTAGCAAATGATTAACAAATCAATAAACTTGAATACTTATTGATATAAATAAGTCTGGCAGCTCTGTTTTGTTAACTACACTAAGAAAATAAATATAAATTTTGAATTAATTCCAGCTCCAAAATCCATTTATCTTGCAGATTGCCGTGTTGAAATGCCAAATTTTGGTAAATTTCTTCAGTCAAACAGGGTTTTGAAGATACATTGACACTAGCAATTGATTAACAAATCAATAAACTTGAATAATTATTGATATAAATAAACCTGGCAGCTCTGTTTTGTTAACCACACTAAGAAAATAAATATAAATTTTGAATTAATTGCAGCTCCAAAATCCTTTATCTGGCAGATTGCCGTGTTGAAATTCCAAATTTTGGTAAATTTCTTCAGTCAAACAGGGTTTTGAAGATACATTGACACTAGCAATTGATTAAAAAATCAATAAACTTGAATAATTATTGATATAAATAAGCCTGGCAGCTCTGTTTTGTTAATCACACTAAGAAAATAAATATAAATTTTGAATTAATTCCAGCTCCAAAATCCATTTATCTGTCAGATTGCCTTGTTGAAATGCCAAATTTTGGTAAATTTCTTCAGTCAAACAGGGTTTTGAAGAAACATTGACACTAGCAATTAATTAACAAATCAATAAACTTGAATAATTATTGATATAAATAAGCTTGGAAGCTCTGTTTTGTTAACCACACTAAGAAAATAAATATAAATTTAGAATTAATTCTTAAGAATTTTGAATTAATTCCAGCTCCAAAGCCATTTATCTGGCAGATTGCCGTGTTGAAATGCCAAATTTTGGTAAATTTCTTCAGTCAAACAGGGTTTTGAAGATACATTGACACAAGCAATTGATTAACAAATCAATAAACTTGAATAATTATTGATATAAATAAACCTGGCAGCTCTGTTTTGTGAACCACACACTAAGAAAATAAATATAAATTTTGAATTAATTCCAGCTCCGAAATCCTTTATCTGGCAGATTGCCGTGTTGAAATTCCAAATTTTGGTAAATTTCTTCAGTCAAACAGGGTTTTGAAGATACATTGACAATAGCAATTGATTAACAAATCAATAAACTTGAATAATTATTGATATAAATAAGCCTGGCAGCTCTGTTTTGTTAATCACACTAAGAAAATAAATATAAATTTTGAATTAATTCCAGCTCCAAAATCCATTTATCTGGCAGATTGCCTTGTTGAAATTCCAAATTTTGGTAAATTTCTTCAGTCAAACAGGGTTTTGAAGAAACATTGACACTAGCAATTAATTAACAAATCAATAAACTTGAATAATTATTGATATAAATAAGCTTCACAGCTCTGTTTTGTTAACCACACTAAGAAAATAAATATAAATTTAGAATTAATTCTTAAGAATTATGAATATTTCCAGCTCCAAAATCCATTTATCTGGCAGATTGCCGTGTTGAAATGCCAAATTTTGGTAAATTTCTTCAGTCAATCTTGGTTTTGAAGAAATATTGACAATAGCAATTGATTAACAAATCAATAAACTTGAATAATTATTGATATAAATAAGCCTTGCAGCTCTGTTTTGTTAATCACACTAAGAAAATAAATATAAATTTTGAATTAATTCCAGCTCCGAAATCCTTTATCTGGCAGATTGCCGTGTTGAAATGCCAAATTTTGGCAAATTTCTTCAGTCAAACAGGGTTTTGAAGATACATTGACACTAGCAATTGATTAACAAATCAATAAACTTGAATAATTATTGAAATAAATAAGCCTGGCAGCTCTGTTTTGTTAACTACACTAAGAAAATAAATATAAATTTTGAATTAATTCCAGCTCCAAAATCCATTTATCTTGCAGATTGCCGTGTTGAAATGCCAAATTTTGGTAAATTTCTTCAGTCAAACAGGGTTTTGAAGATACATTGACACTAGCAATTGATTAACAAATCAATAAACTTGAATAATTATTGATATAAATAAACCTGGCAGCTCTGTTTTGTTAACCACACTAAGAAAATAAATATAAATTTTGAATTAATTGCAGCTCCAAAATCCTTTATCTGGCAGATTGCCGTGTTGAAATTCCAAATTTTGGTAAATTTCTTCAGTCAAACAGGGTTTTGAAGATACATTGACACTAGCAATTGATTAAAAAATCAATAAACTTGAATAATTATTGATATAAATAAGCCTGGCAGCTCTGTTTTGTTAATCACACTAAGAAAATAAATATAAATTTTGAATTAATTCCAGCTCCAAAATCCATTTATCTGTCAGATTGCCTTGTTGAAATGCCAAATTTTGGTAAATTTCTTCAGTCAAACAGGGTTTTGAAGAAACATTGACACTAGCAATTAATTAACAAATCAATAAACTTGAATAATTATTGATATAAATAAGCTTGGAAGCTCTGTTTTGTTAACCACACTAAGAAAATAAATATAAATTTAGAATTAATTCTTAAGAATTTTGAATTAATTCCAGCTCCAAAGCCATTTATCTGGCAGATTGCCGTGTTGAAATGCCAAATTTTGGTAAATTTCTTCAGTCAAACAGGGTTTTGAAGATACATTGACACTAGCAATTGATTAACAAATCAATAAACTTGAATAATTATTGATATAACTAAGCCTGGCAGCTCTGTTTTGTTAACCACACTAAGAAAATAAATATAAATTTTGAATTAATTCCAGCTCCAAAATCATTTATCTGGCAGATTGCCGTGTTGAAATGCCAAATTTTGGTAAATTTCTTCAATCAAACAGGGTTTTGAAGATGCATTGACACTTGCAATTGATTAACAAATCAATAAACTTGAATAATTATTGATATAACTAAGCCTGGCAGTTCTGTTTTGTTAACCACACTAAGAAAATAAATATTAATTTTGAATTAATTCCAGCTACAAAATCCATTTATCTGTCAGATTGCCGTGTTGAAATGCCAAATTTGGTAAATTTCTTCAGTCAAACAGGGTTTTGAAGAAACATTGACACAAGCAATTGATTAACAAATCAATAAACTTGAATAATTATTGATATAAATAAACCTGGCAGCTCTGTTTTGTGAACCACTCACTAAGAAAATAAATATAAATTTTGAATTAATTCCAGCTCCGAAATCCTTTATCTGGCAGATTGCCGTGTTGAAATTCCAAATTTTGGTAAATTTCTTCAGTCAAACAGGGTTTTGAAGATACATTGACAATAGCAATTGATTAACAAATCAATAAACTTGAATAATTATTGATATAAATAAGCCTGGCAGCTCTGTTTTGTTAATCACACTAAGAAAATAAATATAAATTTTGAATTAATTCCAGCTCCAAAATCCATTTATCTGTCAGATTGCCTTGTTGAAATGCCAAATTTTGGTAAATTTCTTCAGTCAAACAGGGTTTTGAAGAAACATTGACACTAGCAATTAATTAACAAATCAATAAACTTGAATAATTATTGATATAAATAAGCTTCACAGCTCTGTTTTGTTAACCACACTAAGAAAATAAATATAAATTTAGAATTAATTCTTAAGAATTATGAATATTTCCAGCTCCAAAATCCATTTATCTGGCAGATTGCCGTGTTGAAATGCCAAATTTTGGTAAATTTCTTCAGTCAAACTTGGTTTTGAAGAAATATTGACAATAGCAATTGATTAACAAATCAATAAACTTGAATAATTATTGATATAAATAAGCCTTGCAGCTCTGTTTTGTTAATCACACTAAGAAAATAAATGAAAATTTTGTATTAATTCCAGCTCCAAAATTCATTTATCTGGCAGATTGCCGTGTTGAAATGCCAAATTTTGGTAAATTTCTTCAGTCAAACAGGGTTTTGAAGATACATTGACACTAGCAATTGATTAACAAATCAATAAACTTGAATAATTATTGAAATAAATAAGCATGGCAGCTCTGTTTTGTTAACTACACTAAGAAAATAAATATAAATTTTGAATTAATTCCAGCTCCAAAATCCATTTATCTTGCAGATTGCCGTGTTGAAATGCCAAATTTTGGTAAATTTCTTCAGTCAAACAGGGTTTTGAAGATACATTGACACTAGCAATTGATTAACAAATCAATAAACTTGAATAATTATTGATATAAATAAACCTGGCAGCTCTGTTTTGTTAACCACACTAAGAAAATAAATATAAATTTTGAATTAATTGCAGCTCCAAAATCCTTTATCTGGCAGATTGCCGTGTTGAAATTCCAAATTTTGGTAAATTTCTTCAGTCAAACAGGGTTTTGAAGATACATTGACACTAGCAATTGATTAAAAAATCAATAAACTTGAATAATTATTGATATAAATAAGCCTGGCAGCTCTGTTTTGTTAATCACACTAAGAAAATAAATATAAATTTTGAATTAATTCCAGCTCCAAAATCCATTTATCTGTCAGATTGCCTTGTTGAAATGCCAAATTTTGGTAAATTTCTTCAGTCAAACAGGGTTTTGAAGAAACATTGACACTAGCAATTAATTAACAAATCAATAAACTTGAATAATTATTGATATAAATAAGCTTGGAAGCTCTGTTTTGTTAACCACACTAAGAAAATAAATATAAATTTAGAATTAATTCTTAAGAATTTTGAATTAATTCCAGCTCCAAAGCCATTTATCTGGCAGATTGCCGTGTTGAAATGCCAAATTTTGGTAAATTTCTTCAGTCAAACAGGGTTTTGAAGATACATTGACACTAGCAATTGATTAACAAATCAATAAACTTGAATAATTATTGATATAACTAAGCCTGGCAGCTCTGTTTTGTTAACCACACTAAGAAAATAAATATAAATTTTGAATTAATTCCAGCTCCAAAATCATTTATCTGGCAGATTGCCGTGTTGAAATGCCAAATTTTGGTAAATTTCTTCAATCAAACAGGGTTTTGAAGATGCATTGACACTTGCAATTGATTAACAAATCAATGAAACTTGAATAATTATTGATATAACTAAGCCTGGCAGCTCTGTTTTGTTAACCACACTAAGAAAATAAATATAAATTTTGAATTAATTCCAGCTACAAAATCCATTTATCTGTCAGATTGCCGTGTTGAAATGCCAAATTTGGTAAATTTCTTCAGTCAAACAGGGTTTTGAAGAAACATTGACACAAGCAATTGATTAACAAATCAATAAACTTGAATAATTATTGATATAAATAAACCTGGCAGCTCTGTTTTGTGAACCACACACTAAGAAAATAAATATAAATTTTGAATTAATTCCAGCTCCGAAATCCTTTATCTGGCAGATTGCCGTTTTGAAATTCCAAATTTTGGTAAATTTCTTCAGTCAAACAGGGTTTTGAAGATACATTGACAATAGCAATTGATTAACAAATCAATAAACTTGAATAATTATTGATATAAATAAGCCTGGCAGCTCTGTTTTGTTAATCACACTAAGAAAATAAATATAAATTTTGAATTAATTCCAGCTCCAAAATCCATTTATCTGTCAGATTGCCCTGTTGAAATTCCAAATTTTGGTAAATTTCTTCAGTCAAACAGGGTTTTGAAGATACATTGACACTAGCAATTGATTAACAAATCAATAAACTTGAATAATTATTGATATAAATAAGCCTTGAAGCTCGTTTTGTTAATCACACTAAGAAAATAAATGAAAATTTTGTATTAATTCCAGCTCCAAAATTCATTTATCTGGCAGATTGCCGTGTTGAAATGCCAAATTTTGGTAAATTTCTTCAGTCAAACAGGGTTTTGAAGATACATTGACACTAGCAATTGATTAACAAATCAATAAACTTGAATAATTATTGAAATAAATAAGCCTGGCAGCTCTGTTTTGTTAACTACACTAAGAAAATAAATATAAATTTTGAATTAATTCCAGCTCCAAAATCCATTTATCTTGCAGATTGCCGTGTTGAAATGCCAAATTTTGGTAAATTTCTTCAGTCAAACAGGGTTTTGAAGATACATTGACACTAGCAATTGATTAACAAATCAATAAACTTGAATAATTATTGATATAAATAAACCTGGCAGCTCTGTTTTGTTAACCACACTAAGAAAATAAATATAAATTTTGAATTAATTGCAGCTCCAAAATCCTTTATCTGGCAGATTGCCCTGTTGAAATTCCAAATTTTGGTAAATTTCTTCAGTCAAACAGGGTTTTGAAGATACATTGACACTAGCAATTGATTAACAAATCAATAAACTTGAATAATTATTGATATAAATAAGCCTGGCAGCTCTGTTTTGTTAATCACACTAAGAAAATAAATATAAATTTTGAATTAATTCCAGCTCCAAAATCCATTTATCTGTCAGATTGCCTTGTTGAAATGCCAAATTTTGGTAAATTTCTTCAGTCAAACAGGGTTTTGAAGAAACATTGACACTAGCAATTAATTAACAAATCAATAAACTTCAATAATTATTGATATAAATAAGCTTGGAAGCTCTGTTTTGTTAACCACACTAAGAAAATAAATATAAATTTAGAATTAATTCTTAAGAATTTTGAATTAATTCCAGCTCCAAAATCCATTTATCTGGCAGATTGCCGTGTTGAAATGCCAAATTTTGGTAAATTTCTTCAGTCAAACAGGGTTTTGAAGAAACATTGACACAAGCAATTGATTAACAAATCAATAAACTTGAATAATTATTGATATAAATAAACCTGGCAGCTCTGTTTTGTGAACCACACACTAAGAAAATAAATATAAATTTTGAATTAATTCCAGCTCCGAAATCCTTTATCTGGCAGATTGCCGTTTTGAAATTCCAAATTTTGGTAAATTTCTTCAGTCAAACAGGGTTTTGAAGATACATTGACAATAGCAATTGATTAACAAATCAATAAACTTGAATAATTATTGATATAAATAAGCCTGGCAGCTCTGTTTTGTTAATCACACTAAGAAAATAAATATAAATTTTGAATTAATTCCAGCTCCAAAATCCATTTATCTGTCAGATTGCCCTGTTGAAATTCCAAATTTTGGTAAATTTCTTCAGTCAAACAGGGTTTTGAAGATACATTGACACTAGCAATTGATTAACAAATCAATAAACTTGAATAATTATTGATATAAATAAGCCTTGAAGCTCGTTTTGTTAATCACACTAAGAAAATAAATGAAAATTTTGTATTAATTCCAGCTCCAAAATTCATTTATCTGGCAGATTGCCGTGTTGAAATGCCAAATTTTGGTAAATTTCTTCAGTCAAACAGGGTTTTGAAGATACATTGACACTAGCAATTGATTAACAAATCAATAAACTTGAATAATTATTGAAATAAATAAGCCTGGCAGCTCTGTTTTGTTAACTACACTAAGAAAATAAATATAAATTTTGAATTAATTCCAGCTCCAAAATCCATTTATCTTGCAGATTGCCGTGTTGAAATGCCAAATTTTGGTAAATTTCTTCAGTCAAACAGGGTTTTGAAGATACATTGACACTAGCAATTGATTAACAAATCAATAAACTTGAATAATTATTGATATAAATAAACCTGGCAGCTCTGTTTTGTTAACCACACTAAGAAAATAAATATAAATTTTGAATTAATTGCAGCTCCAAAATCCTTTATCTGGCAGATTGCCCTGTTGAAATTCCAAATTTTGGTAAATTTCTTCAGTCAAACAGGGTTTTGAAGATACATTGACACTAGCAATTGATTAACAAATCAATAAACTTGAATAATTATTGATATAAATAAGCCTGGCAGCTCTGTTTTGTTAATCACACTAAGAAAATAAATATAAATTTTGAATTAATTCCAGCTCCAAAATCCATTTATCTGTCAGATTGCCTTGTTGAAATGCCAAATTTTGGTAAATTTCTTCAGTCAAACAGGGTTTTGAAGAAACATTGACACTAGCAATTAATTAACAAATCAATAAACTTCAATAATTATTGATATAAATAAGCTTGGAAGCTCTGTTTTGTTAACCACACTAAGAAAATAAATATAAATTTAGAATTAATTCTTAAGAATTTTGAATTAATTCCAGCTCCAAAATCCATTTATCTGGCAGATTGCCGTGTTGAAATGCCAAATTTTGGTAAATTTCTTCAATCAAACAGGGTTTTGAAGATACATTGACACTAGCAATTGATTAACAAATCAATAAACTTGATTAATTATTGATATAAATAAGCTTGGAAGCTCTGTTTTGTTAACCACACTAAGAAAATAAATATAAATTTAGAATTAATTCTTAAGAATTTTGAATTAATTCCAGCTCCAAAATCCATTTATCTGGCAGATTGCCGTGTTGAAATGCCAAATTTTGGTAAATTTCTTCAGTCAAACAGGGTTTTGAAGATACATTGACTTTAGCAATTGATTAACAAATCAATAAACTTGAATAATTATTGATATAAATAAGCCTGGCAGCTCTGTTTTGTTAACCACACTAAGAAAATAAATATAAATTTTGAATTAATTCCAGCTCCAAAATCCATTTATCTGGCAGATTGCCGTGTTGAAATGCCAAATTTTGGTAAATTTCTTCAATCAAACAGGGTTTTGAAGATACATTGACACTAGCAATTGATTAACAAATCAATAAACTTGAATAATTATTGATATAAATAAGCTTGGAAGCTCTGTTTTGTTAACCACACTAAGAAATAAAATATAAATTTAGAATTAATTCTTAAGAATTATGAATATTTCCAGCTCCAAAATCCATTTATCTGGCAGATTGCCGTGTTGAAATGCCAAATTTTGGTAAATTTCTTCAGTCAAACTTGGTTTTGAAGAAATATTGACAATAGCAATTGATTAACAAATCAATAAACTTGAATAATTATTGATATAAATAAGCCTGGCAGCTCTGTTTTGTTAACCACACTAAGAAAATAAATATAAATTTTGAATTAATTCCAGCTCCAAAATCCATTTATCTGTCAAATTGCCGTGTTGAAATGCCAAATTTTGGTAAATTTCTTCAGTCAAACAGGGTTTTGAAGATACATTGACACTAGCAATTGATTAACAAATCAATAAACTTGAATAATTATTGAAATAAATAAGCCTTGCAGCTCTGTTTTGTTAACCACACTAAGAAAATAAATATAAATTTTGAATTAATTCCAGCTCCAAAATCCATTTATCTGGCAGATTGCCGTGTTGAAATGCCAAATTTTGGTAAATTTCTTCAGTCAAACAGGGTTTTGAAGAAACATTGACACTAGCAATTAATTAACAAATCAATAAACTTGAATAATTTTTGATATAAATAAGCTTGACAGCTCTGTTTTGTTAACCACACTAAGAAAATAAATATAAATTTAGAATTAATTCTTTAGAATTATGAATATTTCCAGCTCCAAAATCCATTTATCTGGCAGATTGCCGTGTTGAAATGCCAAATTTTGGTAAATTTCTTCAGTCAAACTTGGTTTTGAAGAAATATTGACAATAGCAATTGATTAACAAATCAATAAACTTGAATAATTATTGATATAAATAAGCTTGACAGCTCTGTTTTGTTAACCACACTAAGAAAATAAATATAAATTTAGAATTAATTCTTAAGAATTATGAATATTTCCAGCTCCAAAATCCATTTATCTGGCAGATTGCCGTGTTGAAATGCCAAATTTTGGTAAATTTCTTCAGTCAAACTTGGTTTTGAAGAAATATTGACAATAGCAATTGATTAACAAATCAATAAACTTGAATAATTATTGATATAAATAAGCTTGGCAGCTCTGTTTTGTTAACCACACTAAGAAAATAAATATAAATTTTGAATTAATTCTTAAGAATTATGAATATTTCCAGCTCAAAAATCCATTTATAAGGCAGATTGCTGTGTTGAAATGCCAAATTTTGATAAATTTTCTTCAGTCAAACAGGGTTTTGAAGATACATTGACACTTGCAATTGATTAACAAATCAATAAACTTGATTAATTATTGATATAAATAAGCCTGGCAGCTCTGTTTTGTTAACTACACTAAGAAAATAAATATAAATTTAGAATTAATTCTTAAGAATTATGAATATTTCCAGCTCCAAAATCCATTTATCTGGCAGATTGCCGTGTTGAAATGCCAAATTTTGGTAAATTATCTACAGTCAAACTTGGTTTTGAAGAAATATTGACAATAGCAATTGATTAACAAATCAATAAACTTGAATAATTATTGATATAAATAAGCCTGGCAGCTCTGTTTTGTTAATAACGCTAAGAAAATAAATGAAAATTTTGTATTAATTCCAGTTCCAAAATTCATTTATCTGGCAGATTGCCGTGTTGAAATGCCAAATTTTGGTAAATTTCTTCAGTCAAACAGGGTTTTGAAGATACATTGATACTAGCAATTGATTAACAAATCAATAAACTTGAATAATTATTGAAATAAATAAGCCTTGCAGCTCTGTTTTGTTTACTACACTAAGAAAATAAATATAAATTTAGAATTAATTCCAGCTCCAAAATCCATTTATCTGGCAGATTGCCGTGTTGAAATGCCAAATTTTGGTAAATTTCTTCAGTCAAACAGGTTTTTGAAGATACATTGACACTAGCAATTGATTAACAAATCAATAAACTTGAATAATTATTGATATAAATAAGCCTGGCAGCTCTGTTTTGTTTACTACACTAAGAAAATAAATATAAATTTAGAATTAATTCTTTAGAATTATGAATATTTCCAGCTCCAAAATCCATTTATCTGGCAGATTGCCGTGTTGAAATGCCAAATTTTGGTAAATTTCTTCAGTCAAACTTGGTTTTCAAGAAATATTGACAATAGCAATTGATTAACAAATCAATAAACTTGAATAATTATTGATATAAATAAGCCTGGCAGCTCTGTTTTGTTAATCACGCTAAGAAAATAAATGAAAATTTTGAATTAATTCCAGCTCCAAAATCCATTTATCTGGCAGATTGCCGTGTTGAAATGCCAAATTTTGGTAAATTTCTTCAGTCAAACAGGGTTTTGAAGATACATTGACACTAGCAATTAATTAACAAATCAATAAACTTGAATAATTATTAATATAAATAAGCTTGACAGCTCTGTTTTGTTAACCACACTAAGAAAATAAATATAAATTTAGAATTAATTCTTTAGAATTATGAATATTTCCAGCTCCAAAATCCATTTATCTGGCAGATTGCCGTGTTGAAATGCCAAATTTTGGTAAATTTCTTCAATCAAACAGGGTTTTGAAGATACATTGACACTAGCAATTGATTAACAAATCAATAAACTTGATTAATTATTGATATAAATAAGTCTGGCAGCTCTGTTTTGTTAACTACACTAAGAAAATAAATATAAATTTTTAATTAATTCCAGTTCCAAAATCCATTTATCTTGCAGATTGCCGTGTTGAAATGCCAAATATTGGTAAATTTCTTCAGTTAAACAGGGTTTTGAAGAAACATTGACACAAGCAATTGATTAACAAATCAATAAACTTGAATAATTATTCATATGAATAAGCCTGGCAGCTCTGTTTTGTTAACCACACTAAGAAAATAAATATAAATTTTGAATTAATTCCAGCTCCAAAATCCATTTATCTGGCAGATTGCCGTGTTGAAATGCCAAATTTTGGTAAATTTCTTCAGTCAAACAGGGTTTTGAAGATACATTGACACTAGCAATTGATTAACAAATCAATAAACTTGAATAATTATTGTTATAAATAAGCCTGGCAGCTCTGTTTTGTTAACCACACTAAGAAAATAAATATAAATTTTGAATTAATTCCAGCTCCAAAATCCATTTATCTGTCAGATTGCCGTGTTGAAATGCCAAATTTTGGTAAATTTCTTCAATCAAACAGGGTTTTGAAGATACATTGACACTAGCAATTGATTAACAAATCAATAAACTTGATTAATTATTGATATAAATAAGTCTGGCAGCTCTGTTTTGTTAACCACACTAAGAAAATAAATATAAATTTTGAATTAATTGCAGCTCCAAAATCCTTTATCTTGCAGATTGCCGTGTTGAAATTCCAAATTTTGGTAAATTTCTTCAGTCAAACAGGGTTTTGAAGATACATTGACACTAGCAATTGATTAACAAATCAATAAACTTGATTAATTATTGATATAAATAAGTCTGGCAGCTCTGTTTTGTTAACTACACTAAGAAAATAAATATAAATTTTTAATTAATTCCAGTTCCAAAATCCATTTATCTTGCAGATTGCCGTGTTGAAATGCCAAATATTGGTAAATTTCTTCAGTTAAACAGGGTTTTGAAGAAACATTGACACAAGCAATTGATTAACAAATCAATAAACTTGAATAATTATTCATATGAATAAGCCTGGCAGCTCTGTTTTGTTAACCACACTAAGAAAATAAATATAAATTTTGAATTAATTCCAGCTCCAAAATCCATTTATCTGGCAGATTGCCGTGTTGAAATGCCAAATTTTGGTAAATTTCTTCAGTCAAACAGGGTTTTGAAGATACATTGACACTAGCAATTGATTAACAAATCAATAAACTTGAATAATTATTGTTATAAATAAGCCTGGCAGCTCTGTTTTGTTAACCACACTAAGAAAATAAATATAAATTTTGAATTAATTCCAGCTCCAAAATCCATTTATCTGTCAGATTGCCGTGTTGAAATGCCAAATTTTGGTAAATTTCTTCAATCAAACAGGGTTTTGAAGATACATTGACACTAGCAATTGATTAACAAATCAATAAACTTGATTAATTATTGATATAAATAAGTCTGGCAGCTCTGTTTTGTTAACCACACTAAGAAAATAAATATAAATTTTGAATTAATTGCAGCTCCAAAATCCTTTATCTTGCAGATTGCCGTGTTGAAATTCCAAATTTTGGTAAATTTCTTCAGTCAAACAGGGTTTTGAAGATACATTGACACTAGCAATTGATTAACAAATCAATAAACTTGATTAATTATTGATATAAATAAGCCTGGCAGCTCTGTTTTGTTAATCACACTAAGAAAATAAATATAAATTTAGAATTAATTCTTAAGAATTATGAATATTTCCAGCTCCAAAATCCATTTATCTGGCAGATTGCCGTGTTGAAATGCCAAATTTTGGTAAATTTCTTCAGTCAAACTTGGTTTTGAAGAAATATTGACACTAGCAATTGATTAACAAATCAATAAACTTGAATAATTATTGATATAAATAAGCCTGGCAGCTCTGTTTTGTTAACCACACTAAGAAAATAAATATAAATTTAGAATTAATTCTTTAGAATTATGAATATTTCCAGCTCCAAAATCCATTAATCTGGCAGATTGCCGTGTTGAAATGCCAAATTTTGGTAAATTTCTTCAGTCAAACTTGGTTTTGAAGATACATTGACACTAGCAATTGATTAACAAATCAATAAACTTGAATAATTATTGATATAAATAAGCTTGACAGCTCTGTTTTGTTAACCACACTAAGAAAATAAATATAAATTTAGAATTAATTCTTAAGAATTATGAATATTTCCAGCTCCAAAATCCATTTATCTGGCAGATTGCCGTGTTGAAATGCCAAATTTTGGTAAATTTCTTCAGTCAAACTTGGTTTTGAAGAAATATTGACAATAGCAATTGATTAACAAATCAATAAACTTCAATAATTATTGATATAAATAAGCCTGGCAGCTCTGTTTTGTTAATCACGCTAAGAAAATAAATGAAAATTTTGTATTAATTCCAGCTCCAAAATTCATTTATCTGGCAGATTGCCGTGTTGAAATGCCAAATTTTGGTAAATTTCTTCAGTCAAACAGGGTTTTGAAGATACATTGACACTAGCAATTGATTAACAAATCAATAAACTTGATTAATTATTGATATAAATAAGTCTGGCAGCTCTGTTTTGTTAACTACACTAAGAAAATAAATATAAATTTTTAATTAATTCCAGTTCCAAAATCCATTTATCTTGCAGATTGCCGTGTTGAAATGCCAAATATTGGTAAATTTCTTCAGTTAAACAGGGTTTTGAAGAAACATTGACACAAGCAATTGATTAACAAATCAATAAACTTGAATAATTATTCATATGAATAAGCCTGGCAGCTCTGTTTTGTTAACCACACTAAGAAAATAAATATAAATTTTGAATTAATTCCAGCTCCAAAATCCATTTATCTGGCAGATTGCCGTGTTGAAATGCCAAATTTTGGTAAATTTCTTCAGTCAAACAGGGTTTTGAAGATACATTGACACTAGCAATTGATTAACAAATCAATAAACTTGAATAATTATTGTTATAAATAAGCCTGGCAGCTCTGTTTTGTTAACCACACTAAGAAAATAAATATAAATTTTGAATTAATTCCAGCTCCAAAATCCATTTATCTGTCAGATTGCCGTGTTGAAATGCCAAATTTTGGTAAATTTCTTCAATCAAACAGGGTTTTGAAGATACATTGACACTAGCAATTGATTAACAAATCAATAAACTTGATTAATTATTGATATAAATAAGTCTGGCAGCTCTGTTTTGATAACCACACTAAGAAAATAAATATAAATTTTGAATTAATTGCAGCTCCAAAATCCTTTATCTTGCAGATTGCCGTGTTGAAATTCCAAATTTTGGTAAATTTCTTCAGTCAAACAGGGTTTTGAAGATACATTGACACTAGCAATTGATTAACAAATCAATAAACTTGATTAATTATTGATATAAATAAGCCTGGCAGCTCTGTTTTGTTAATCACACTAAGAAAATAAATATAAATTTAGAATTAATTCTTAAGAATTATGAATATTTCCAGCTCCAAAATCCATTTATCTGGCAGATTGCCGTGTTGAAATGCCAAATTTTGGTAAATTTCTTCAGTCAAACTTGGTTTTGAAGAAATATTGACACTAGCAATTGATTAACAAATCAATAAACTTGAATAATTATTGATATAAATAAGCCTGGCAGCTCTGTTTTGTTAACCACACTAAGAAAATAAATATAAATTTAGAATTAATTCTTTAGAATTATGAATATTTCCAGCTCCAAAATCCATTAATCTGGCAGATTGCCGTGTTGAAATGCCAAATTTTGGTAAATTTCTTCAGTCAAACTTGGTTTTGAAGATACATTGACACTAGCAATTGATTAACAAATCAATAAACTTGAATAATTATTGAAATAAATAAGCCTGGCAGCTCTGTTTTGTTAACCACACTAAGAAAATAAATATAAATTTTGAATTAATTCCAGCTCCAAAATCCATTTATCTGGCAGATTGCCGTGTTGAAATGCCAAATTTTGGTAAATTTCTTCAGTCAAACAGGGTTTTGAAGATACATTGACACTAGCAATTGATTAACAAATCAATAAACTTGAATAATTATTGTTATAAATAAGCCTGGCAGCTCTGTTTTGTTAACCACACTAAGAAAATAAATATAAATTTTGAATTAATTCCAGCTCCAAAATCCATTTATCTGTCAGATTGCCGTGTTGAAATGCCAAATTTTGGTAAATTTCTTCAATAAAACAGGGTTTTGAAGATACATTGACACTAGCAATTGATTAACAAATCAATAAACTTGATTAATTATTGATATAAATAAGTCTGGCAGCTCTGTTTTGTTAACTACACTAAGAAAATAAATATAAATTTTGAATTAATTCCAGCTCCAAAATCCATTTATCTGTCAGATTGCCTTGTTGAAATGCCAAATTTTGGTAAATTTCTTCAGTCAAACAGGGTTTTGAAGAAACATTGACACTAGCAATTAATTAACAAATCTATAAACTTGAATAATTATTGATATAAATAAGCTTGGAAGCTCTGTTTTGTTAACCACACTAAGAAAATAAATATAAATTTAGAATTAATTCTTAAGAATTATGAATATTTCCAGATCCAAAATCCATTTATCTGGCAGATTGCCGTGTTGAAATGCCAAATTTTGGTAAATTTCTTCAGTCAAACTTGGTTTTGAAGAAATATTGACAATAGCAATTGATTAACAAATCAATAAACTTGAATAATTATTGATATAAATAAGCCTGGCAGCTCTGTTTTTTAACCACACTAAGAAAATAAATATAAATTTTGAATTAATTCCAGCTCCAAAATCCATTTATCTGGCAGATTGCCGTGTTGAAATGCCAAATTTTGGTAAATTTCTTCAGTCAAACAGGGTTTTGAAGATACATTGACACTAGCAATTGATTAACAAATCAATAAACTTGAATAATTATTGTTATAAATAAGCCTGGCAGCTCTGTTTTGTTAACCACACTAAGAAAATAAATATAAATTTTGAATTAATTCCAGCTCCAAAATCCATTTATCTGTCAGATTGCCGTGTTGAAATGCCAAATTTTGGTAAATTTCTTCAATCAAACAGGGTTTTGAAGATACATTGACACTAGCAATTGATTAACAAATCAATAAACTTGATTAATTATTGATATAAATAAGTCTGGCAGCTCTGTTTTGTTAACCACACTAAGAAAATAAATATAAATTTTGAATTAATTGCAGCTCCAAAATCCTTTATCTTGCAGATTGCCGTGTTGAAATTCCAAATTTTGGTAAATTTCTTCAGTCAAACAGGGTTTTGAAGATACATTGACACTAGCAATTGATTAACAAATCAATAAACTTGATTAATTATTGATATAAATAAGCCTGGCAGCTCTGTTTTGTTAATCACACTAAGAAAATAAATATAAATTTAGAATTAATTCTTAAGAATTATGAATATTTCCAGCTCCAAAATCCATTTATCTGGCAGATTGCCGTGTTGAAATGCCAAATTTTGGTAAATTTCTTCAGTCAAACTTGGTTTTGAAGAAATATTGACACTAGCAATTGATTAACAAATCAATAAACTTGAATAATTATTGATATAAATAAGCTTGACAGCTCTGTTTTGTTAACCACACTAAGAAAATAAATATAAATTTAGAATTAATTCTTAAGAATTATGAATATTTCCAGCTCCAAAATCCATTTATCTGGCAGATTGCCGTGTTGAAATGCCAAATTTTGGTAAATTTCTTCAGTCAAACTTGGTTTTGAAGAAATATTGACAATAGCAATTGATTAACAAATCAATAAACTTGAATAATTATTGATATAAATAAGCCTGGCAGCTCTGTTTTGTTAATCACGCTAAGAAAATAAATGAAAATTTTGTATTAATTCCAGCTCCAAAATTCATTTATCTGGCAGATTGCCGTGTTGAAATGCCAAATTTTGGTAAATTTCTTCAGTCAAACAGGGTTTTGAAGATACATTGACACTAGCAATTGATTAACAAATCAATAAACTTGATTAATTATTGATATAAATAAGTCTGGCAGCTCTGTTTTGTTAACTACACTAAGAAAATAAATATAAATTTTTAATTAATTCCAGTTCCAAAATCCATTTATCTTGCAGATTGCCGTGTTGAAATGCCAAATATTGGTAAATTTCTTCAGTTAAACAGGGTTTTGAAGAAACATTGACACAAGCAATTGATTAACAAATCAATAAACTTGAATAATTATTCATATGAATAAGCCTGGCAGCTCTGTTTTGTTAACCACACTAAGAAAATAAATATAAATTTTGAATTAATTCCAGCTCCAAAATCCATTTATCTGGCAGATTGCCGTGTTGAAATGCCAAATTTTGGTAAATTTCTTCAGTCAAACAGGGTTTTGAAGATACATTGACACTAGCAATTGATTAACAAATCAATAAACTTGAATAATTATTGTTATAAATAAGCCTGGCAGCTCTGTTTTGTTAACCACACTAAGAAAATAAATATAAATTTTGAATTAATTCCAGCTCCAAAATCCATTTATCTGTCAGATTGCCGTGTTGAAATGCCAAATTTTGGTAAATTTCTTCAATCAAACAGGGTTTTGAAGATACATTGACACTAGCAATTGATTAACAAATCAATAAACTTGATTAATTATTGATATAAATAAGTCTGGCAGCTCTGTTTTGTTAACCACACTAAGAAAATAAATATAAATTTGGAATTAATTGCAGCTCCAAAATCCTTTATCTTGCAGATTGCCGTGTTGAAATTCCAAATTTTGGTAAATTTCTTCAGTCAAACAGGGTTTTGAAGATACATTGACACTAGCAATTGATTAACAAATCAATAAACTTGATTAATTATTGATATAAATAAGCCTGGCAGCTCTGTTTTGTTAATCACACTAAGAAAATAAATATAAATTTAGAATTAATTCTTAAGAATTATGAATATTTCCAGCTCCAAAATCCATTTATCTGGCAGATTGCCGTGTTGAAATGCCAAATTTTGGTAAATTTCTTCAGTCAAACTTGGTTTTGAAGAAATATTGACACTAGCAATTGATTAACAAATCAATAAACTTGAATAATTATTGATATAAATAAGCCTGGCAGCTCTGTTTTGTTAACCACACTAAGAAAATAAATATAAATTTAGAATTAATTCTTTAGAATTATGAATATTTCCAGCTCCAAAATCCATTAATCTGGCAGATTGCCGTGTTGAAATGCCAAATTTTGGTAAATTTCTTCAGTCAAACTTGGTTTTGAAGATACATTGACACTAGCAATTGATTAACAAATCAATAAACTTGAATAATTATTGAAATAAATAAGCCTGGCAGCTCTGTTTTGTTAACCACACTAAGAAAATAAATATAAATTTTGAATTAATTCCAGCTCCAAAATCCATTTATCTGGCAGATTGCCGTGTTGAAATGCCAAATTTTGGTAAATTTCTTCAGTCAAACAGGGTTTTGAAGATACATTGACACTAGCAATTGATTAACAAATCAATAAACTTGAATAATTATTGTTATAAATAAGCCTGGCAGCTCTGTTTTGTTAACCACACTAAGAAAATAAATATAAATTTTGAATTAATTCCAGCTCCAAAATCCATTTATCTGTCAGATTGCCGTGTTGAAATGCCAAATTTTGGTAAATTTCTTCAATCAAACAGGGTTTTGAAGATACATTGACACTAGCAATTGATTAACAAATCAATAAACTTGATTAATTATTGTTATAAATAAGTCTGGCAGCTCTGTTTTGTTAACCACACTAAGAAAATAAATATAAATTTTGAATTAATTGCAGCTCCAAAATCCTTTATCTTGCAGATTGCCGTGTTGAAATTCCAAATTTTGGTAAATTTCTTCAGTCAAACAGGGTTTTGAAGATACATTGACACTAGCAATTGATTAACAAATCAATAAACTTGATTAATTATTGATATAAATAAGCCTGGCAGCTCTGTTTTGTTAATCACACTAAGAAAATAAATATAAATTTAGAATTAATTCTTAAGAATTATGAATATTTCCAGCTCCAAAATCCATTTATCTGGCAGATTGCCGTGTTGAAATGCCAAATTTTGGTAAATTTCTTCAGTCAAACTTGGTTTTGAAGAAATATTGACACTAGCAATTGATTAACAAATCAATAAACTTGAATAATTATTGATATAAATAAGCCTGGCAGCTCTGTTTTGTTAACCACACTAAGAAAATAAATATAAATTTAGAATTAATTCTTTAGAATTATGAATATTTCCAGCTCCAAAATCCATTAATCTGGCAGATTGCCGTGTTGAAATGCCAAATTTTGGTAAATTTCTTCAGTCAAACTTGGTTTTGAAGATACATTGACACTAGCAATTGATTAACAAATCAATAAACTTGAATAATTATTGAAATAAATAAGCCTGGCAGCTCTGTTTTGTTAACCACACTAAGAAAATAAATATAAATTTTGAATTAATTCCAGCTCCAAAATCCATTTATCTGGCAGATTGCCGTGTTGAAATGCCAAATTTTGGTAAATTTCTTCAGTCAAACAGGGTTTTGAAGATACATTGACACTAGCAATTGATTAACAAATCAATAAACTTGAATAATTATTGTTATAAATAAGCCTGGCAGCTCTGTTTTGTTAACCACACTAAGAAAATAAATATAAATTTTGAATTAATTCCAGCTCCAAAATCCATTTATCTGTCAGATTGCCGTGTTGAAATGCCAAATTTTGGTAAATTTCTTCAATAAAACAGGGTTTTGAAGATACATTGACACTAGCAATTGATTAACAAATCAATAAACTTGATTAATTATTGATATAAATAAGTCTGGCAGCTCTGTTTTGTTAACTACACTAAGAAAATAAATATAAATTTTGAATTAATTCCAGCTCCAAAATCCATTTATCTGTCAGATTGCCTTGTTGAAATGCCAAATTTTGGTAAATTTCTTCAGTCAAACAGGGTTTTGAAGAAACATTGACACTAGCAATTAATTAACAAATCTATAAACTTGAATAATTATTGATATAAATAAGCTTGGAAGCTATGTTTTGTTAACCACACTAAGAAAATAAATATAAATTTAGAATTAATTCTTAAGAATTATGAATATTTCCAGATCCAAAATCCATTTATCTGGCAGATTGCCGTGTTGAAATGCCAAATTTTGGTAAATTTCTTCAGTCAAACTTGGTTTTGAAGAAATATTGACAATAGCAATTGATTAACAAATCAATAAACTTGAATAATTATTGATATAAATAAGCCTGGCAGCTCTGTTTTTTAACCACACTAAGAAAATAAATATAAATTTTGAATTAATTCCAGCTCCAAAATCCATTTATCTGGCAGATTGCCGTGTTGAAATGCCAAATTTTGGTAAATTTCTTCAGTCAAACAGGGTTTTGAAGATACATTGACACTAGCAATTGATTAACAAATCAATAAACTTGAATAATTATTGTTATAAATAAGCCTGGCAGCTCTGTTTTGTTAACCACACTAAGAAAATAAATATAAATTTTGAATTAATTCCAGCTCCAAAATCCATTTATCTGTCAGATTGCCGTGTTGAAATGCCAAATTTTGGTAAATTTCTTCAATCAAACAGGGTTTTGAAGATACATTGACACTAGCAATTGATTAACAAATCAATAAACTTGATTAATTATTGATATAAATAAGTCTGGCAGCTCTGTTTTGTTAACCACACTAAGAAAATAAATATAAATTTTGAATTAATTGCAGCTCCAAAATCCTTTATCTTGCAGATTGCCGTGTTGAAATTCCAAATTTTGGTAAATTTCTTCAGTCAAACAGGGTTTTGAAGATACATTGACACTAGCAATTGATTAACAAATCAATAAACTTGATTAATTATTGATATAAATAAGCCTGGCAGCTCTGTTTTGTTAATCACACTAAGAAAATAAATATAAATTTAGAATTAATTCTTAAGAATTATGAATATTTCCAGCTCCAAAATCCATTTATCTGGCAGATTGCCGTGTTGAAATGCCAAATTTTGGTAAATTTCTTCAGTCAAACTTGGTTTTGAAGAAATATTGACACTAGCAATTGATTAACAAATCAATAAACTTGAATAATTATTGATATAAATAAGCCTGGCAGCTCTGTTTTGTTAACCACACTAAGAAAATAAATATAAATTTAGAATTAATTCTTTAGAATTATGAATATTTCCAGCTCCAAAATCCATTAATCTGGCAGATTGCCGTGTTGAAATGCCAAATTTTGGTAAATTTCTTCAGTCAAACTTGGTTTTGAAGATACATTGACACTAGCAATTGATTAACAAATCAATAAACTTGAATAATTATTGATATAAATAAGCTTGACAGCTCTGTTTTGTTAACCACACTAAGAAAATAAATATAAATTTAGAATTAATTCTTAAGAATTATGAATATTTCCAGCTCCAAAATCCATTTATCTGGCAGATTGCCGTGTTGAAATGCCAAATTTTGGTAAATTTCTTCAGTCAAACTTGGTTTTGAAGAAATATTGACAATAGCAATTGATTAACAAATCAATAAACTTGAATAATTATTGATATAAATAAGCCTGGCAGCTCTGTTTTGTTAATCACGCTAAGAAAATAAATGAAAATTTTGTATTAATTCCAGCTCCAAAATTCATTTATCTGGCAGATTGCCGTGTTGAAATGCCAAATTTTGGTAAATTTCTTCAGTCAAACAGGGTTTTGAAGATACATTGACACTAGCAATTGATTAACAAATCAATAAACTTGATTAATTATTGATATAAATAAGTCTGGCAGCTCTGTTTTGTTAACTACACTAAGAAAATAAATATAAATTTTTAATTAATTCCAGTTCCAAAATCCATTTATCTTGCAGATTGCCGTGTTGAAATGCCAAATATTGGTAAATTTCTTCAGTTAAACAGGGTTTTGAAGAAACATTGACACAAGCAATTGATTAACAAATCAATAAACTTGAATAATTATTCATATGAATAAGCCTGGCAGCTCTGTTTTGTTAACCACACTAAGAAAATAAATATAAATTTTGAATTAATTCCAGCTCCAAAATCCATTTATCTGGCAGATTGCCGTGTTGAAATGCCAAATTTTGGTAAATTTCTTCAGTCAAACAGGGTTTTGAAGATACATTGACACTAGCAATTGATTAACAAATCAATAAACTTGAATAATTATTGTTATAAATAAGCCTGGCAGCTCTGTTTTGTTAACCACACTAAGAAAATAAATATAAATTTTGAATTAATTCCAGCTCCAAAATCCATTTATCTGTCAGATTGCCGTGTTGAAATGCCAAATTTTGGTAAATTTCTTCAATCAAACAGGGTTTTGAAGATACATTGACACTAGCAATTGATTAACAAATCAATAAACTTGATTAATTATTGATATAAATAAGTCTGGCAGCTCTGTTTTGTTAACCACACTAAGAAAATAAATATAAATTTTGAATTAATTGCAGCTCCAAAATCCTTTATCTTGCAGATTGCCGTGTTGAAATTCCAAATTTTGGTAAATTTCTTCAGTCAAACAGGGTTTTGAAGATACATTGACACTAGCAATTGATTAACAAATCAATAAACTTGATTAATTATTGATATAAATAAGCCTGGCAGCTCTGTTTTGTTAATCACACTAAGAAAATAAATATAAATTTAGAATTAATTCTTAAGAATTATGAATATTTCCAGCTCCAAAATCCATTTATCTGGCAGATTGCCGTGTTGAAATGCCAAATTTTGGTAAATTTCTTCAGTCAAACTTGGTTTTGAAGAAATATTGACACTAGCAATTGATTAACAAATCAATAAACTTGAATAATTATTGATATAAATAAGCCTGGCAGCTCTGTTTTGTTAACCACACTAAGAAAATAAATATAAATTTAGAATTAATTCTTTAGAATTATGAATATTTCCAGCTCCAAAATCCATTAATCTGGCAGATTGCCGTGTTGAAATGCCAAATTTTGGTAAATTTCTTCAGTCAAACTTGGTTTTGAAGATACATTGACACTAGCAATTGATTAACAAATCAATAAACTTGAATAATTATTGAAATAAATAAGCCTGGCAGCTCTGTTTTGTTAACCACACTAAGAAAATAAATATAAATTTTGAATTAATTCCAGCTCCAAAATCCATTTATCTGGCAGATTGCCGTGTTGAAATGCCAAATTTTGGTAAATTTCTTCAGTCAAACAGGGTTTTGAAGATACATTGACACTAGCAATTGATTAACAAATCAATAAACTTGAATAATTATTGTTATAAATAAGCCTGGCAGCTCTGTTTTGTTAACCACACTAAGAAAATAAATATAAATTTTGAATTAATTCCAGCTCCAAAATCCATTTATCTGTCAGATTGCCGTGTTGAAATGCCAAATTTTGGTAAATTTCTTCAATAAAACAGGGTTTTGAAGATACATTGACACTAGCAATTGATTAACAAATCAATAAACTTGATTAATTATTGATATAAATAAGTCTGGCAGCTCTGTTTTGTTAACTACACTAAGAAAATAAATATAAATTTTGAATTAATTCCAGCTCCAAAATCCATTTATCTGTCAGATTGCCTTGTTGAAATGCCAAATTTTGGTAAATTTCTTCAGTCAAACAGGGTTTTGAAGAAACATTGACACTAGCAATTAATTAACAAATCTATAAACTTGAATAATTATTGATATAAATAAGCTTGGAAGCTCTGTTTTGTTAACCACACTAAGAAAATAAATATAAATTTAGAATTAATTCTTAAGAATTATGAATATTTCCAGATCCAAAATCCATTTATCTGGCAGATTGCCGTGTTGAAATGCCAAATTTTGGTAAATTTCTTCAGTCAAACTTGGTTTTGAAGAAATATTGACAATAGCAATTGATTAACAAATCAATAAACTTGAATAATTATTGATATAAATAAGCCTGGCAGCTCTGTTTTTTAACCACACTAAGAAAATAAATATAAATTTTGAATTAATTCCAGCTCCAAAATCCATTTATCTGGCAGATTGCCGTGTTGAAATGCCAAATTTTGGTAAATTTCTTCAGTCAAACTTGGTTTTGAAGAAATATTGACAATAGCAATTGATTAACAAATCAATAAACTTGAATAATTATTGATATAAATAAGCTTGGCAGCTCTGTTTTGTTAACCACACTAAGAAAATAAATATAAATTTAGAATTAATTCTTAAGAATTATGAATATTTCCAGCTCCAAAATCCATTTATCTGGCAGATTGCCGTGTTGAAATGCCAAATTTTGGTAAATTATCTACAGTCAAACTTGGTTTTGAAGAAATATTGACAATAGCAATTGATTAACAAATCAATAAACTTGAATAATTATTGATATAAATAAGCCTGGCAGCTCTGTTTTGTTAATAACGCTAAGAAAATAAATGAAAATTTTGTATTAATTCCAGTTCCAAAATTCATTTATCTGGCAGATTGCCGTGTTGAAATGCCAAATCTTGGTAAATTTCTTCAGTCAAACAGGGTTTTGAAGATACATTGACACTAGCAATTGATTAACAAATCAATAAACTTGAATAATTATTGAAATAAATAAGCCTTGCAGCTCTGTTTTGTTAACCACACTAAGAAAATAAATATAAATTTTGAATTAATTCCAGCTCCAAAATCCATTTATCTGGCAGATTGCCGTGTTGAAATGCCAAATTTTGGTAAATTTCTTCAGTCAAACAGGTTTTTGAAGATACATTGACACTAGCAATTGATTAACAAATCAATAAACTTGAATAATTATTGATATAAATAAGCCTGGCAGCTCTGTTTTGTTAACCACACTAAGAAAATAAATATAAATTTTGAATTAATTCCAGCTCCAAAATCCATTTATCTGGCAGATTGCCGTGTTGAAATGCCAAATTTTGGTAAATTTCTTCAGTCAAACAGGGTTTTGAAGATACATTGACACTAGCAATTGATTAACAAATCAATAAACTTGAATAATTATTGAAATAAATAAGCCTTGCAGCTCTGTTTTGTTAACCACACTAAGAAAATAAATATAAATTTTGAATTAATTCCAGCTCCAAAATCCATTTATCTGGCAGATTGCCGTGTTGAAATGCCAAAATTTGGTAAATTTCTTCAGTCAAACAGGTTTTTGAAGATACATTGACACTAGCAATTGATTAACAAATCAATAAACTTGAATAATTATTGATATAAATAAGCCTGGCAGCTCTGTTTTGTTAACTACACTAAGAAAATAAATATAAATGTTGAATTAATTCCAGCTCCAAAATCCATTTATCTTGCAGATTGCCGTGTTGAAATGCCAAATTTTGGTAAATTTCTTCAGTCAAACCGGGTTTTGAAGAAACATTGACACAAGCAATTGATTAACAAATCAATAAACTTGAATAATTATTGATATAAATAAACCTGGCAGCTCTGTTTTGTTAACCACACTAAGAAAATAAATATAAATTTTGAATTAATTGCAGCTCCAAAATCCTTTATCTGGCAGATTGCCGTGTTGAAATTCCAAATTTTGGTAAATTTCTTCAGTCAAACAGGGTTTTGAAGATACATTGACACTAGCAATTGATTAACAAATCAATAAACTTGAATAATTATTGATATAAATAAGCCTGGCAGCTCTGTTTTGTTAATCACACTAAGAAAATAAATATAAATTTTGAATTAATTCCAGCTCCAAAATCGATTTATCTGTCAGATTGCCTTGTTGAAATGCCAAATTTTGGTAAATTTCTTCAGTCAAACAGGGTTTTGAAGAAACATTGACACTAGCAATTAATTAACAAATCAATAAACTTTAATAATTATTGATATAAATAAGCTTGGAAGCTCTGTTTTGTTAACCACACTTAGAAAATAAATATAAATTTAGAATTAATTCTTAAGAATTTTGAATTAATTCCAGCTCCATAATCCATTTATCTGGCAGATTGCCGTGTTGAAATGCCAAATTTTGGTAAATTTCTTCAGTCAAACAGGGTTTTGAAGATACATTGACACTAGCAATTGATTAACAAATCAATAAACTTGAATAATTATTGATATAAATAAGCCTGGCAGCTCTGTTTTGGTAACCACACCAAGAAAATAAATATAAATTTTGAATTAATTCCAGCTCCAAAATCCATTTATCTGGCAGATTGCCGTGTTGAAATGCCAAATTTTGGTTAATTTCTTCAATCAAACAGGGTTTTGAAGATACATTGACACTAGCAATTGATTAACAAATCAATAAACTTGAATAATTATTGATATAAATAAGCCTGGCAGCTCTGTTTTGTTAATCACACTAAGAAAATAAATATAAATTTTGAATTAATTCCAGCTCCAAAATCGATTTATCTGTCAGATTGCCTTGTTGAAATGCCAAATTTTGGTAAATTTCTTCAGTCAAACAGGGTTTTGAAGATGCATTGACACCAGCAATTTATTAACAAATCAATAATGTTGAATAATTATTGATATAAATAAGCCTGGCAGCTCTGTTTTGTTAACCACACTAAGAAAATAAATATAAATTTTGAATTAATTCCAGCTCCAAAATCCATTTATCTGGCAGATTGCCGTGTTGAAATGCCAAATTTTGGTAAATTTCTTCAATCAAACAGGGTTTTGAAGAAACATTGACACTAGCAATTAATTAACAAATCAATAAACTTGAATAATTATTGATATAAATAAGCCTGGCAGCTCTGTTTTGTTAACCACACTAAGAAAATAAATATAAATTTTGAATTAATTCCAGCTCCAAAAACCATTTATCTGGCAGATTGCCGTGTTGAAATGCCAAATTTTGGTAAATTTCTTCAGTCAAACAGGGTTTTGAAGATACATTGACACTAGCAATTGATTAACAAATCAATAAACTTGAATAATTATTGATATAAATAAGCCTGGCAGCTCTGTTTTGGTAACCACACTAAGAAAATATATATAAATTTTGAATTAATTCCAGCTCCAAAATCCATTTATCTGGCAGATTGCCGTGTTGAAATGCCAAATTTTGGTAAATTTCTTCAATCAAACAGGGTTTTGAAGATACATTGACACTAGCAATTGATAAACAAATCAATAAACTTGATTAATTATTGATATAAATAAACCTGGCAGCTCTGTTTTGTTAACCACACTAAGAAAATAAATATAAATTTTGAATTAATTGCAGCTCCAAAATCCATTTATCTGTCAGATTGCCTAGTTGAAATGCCAAATTTTGGTAAATTTCTTCAGTCAAACAGGGTTTTGATGAAACATTGACACTAGCAATTAATTAACAAATCAATAAACTTGAATAATTATTGATATAAATAAGCTTGGAAGCTCTGTTTTGTTAACCACACTAAGAAAATAAATATAAATTTAGAATTAATTCTTAAGAATTTTGAATTAATTCCAGCTCCAAAAACCATTTATCTGGCAGATTGCCGTGTTGAAATGCCAAATTTTGGTAAATTTCTTCAGTCAAACAGGGTTTTGAAGATACATTGACACTAGCAATTGATAAACAAATCAATAAACTTGATTAATTATTGATATAAATAAACCTGGCAGCTCTGTTTTGTTAACCACACTAAGAAAATAAATATAAATTTTGAATTAATTGCAGCTCCAAAATCCATTTATCTGTCAGATTGCCTAGTTGAAATGCCAAATTTTGGTAAATTTCTTCAGTCAAACAGGGTTTTGAAGAAACATTGACACTAGCAATTAATTAACAAATCAATAAACTTGAATAATTATTGATATAAATAAGCTTGGAAGCTCTGTTTTGTTAACCACACTAAGAAAATAAATATAAATTTAGAATTAATTCTTAAGAATTATGAATATTTCCAGCTCCAAAATCCATTTATCTGGCAGATTGCCGTGTTGAAATGCCAAATTTTGGTAAATTTCTTCAGTCAAACTTGGTTTTGAAGAAATATTGACAATAGCAATTGATTAACAAATCAATAAACTTGAATAATTATTGATATAAATAAGCCTGGCAGCTCTGTTTTGTTAACCACACTAAGAAAATAAATATAAATTTTGAATTAATTCCAGCTCCAAAATCCATTTATCTGGCAGATTGCCGTGTTGAAATGCCAAATTTTGGTAAATTTCTTCAGTCAAACTTGGTTTTGAAGAAATATTGACAATAGCAATTGATTAACAAATCAATAAACTTGAATAATTATTGATATAAATAAGCCTGGCAGCTCTGTTTTGTTAACCACACTAAGAAAATAAATATAAATTTTGAATTAATTCCAGCTCCAAAATCCATTTATCTGGCAGATTGTCGTGTTGAAATGCAAAATTTTGGTAAATTTCTTCAGTCAAACAGGGTTTTGAAGATGCATTGACACTAGCAATTTATTAACAAATCAATAATGTTGAATAATTATTGATATAAATAAGCCTGGCAGCTCTGTTTTGTTAACCACACTAAGAAAATAAATATAAATTTTGAATTAATTCCAGCTCCAAAATCCATTTATCTGGCAGATTGCCGTGTAGAAATGCCAAATTTTGGTAAATTTCTTCAGTCAAACAGGGTTTTGAAGAAACATTGACACTAGCAATTAATTAACAAATCAATAAACTTGAATAATTATTGATATAAATAAGCCTGGCAGCTCTGTTTTTTAACCACACTAAGAAAATAAATATAAATTTTGAATTAATTCCAGCTCCAAAATCCATTTATCTGGCAGATTGCCGTGTTGAAATGCCAAATTTTGGTAAATTTCTTCAGTCAAACAGGGTTTTGAAGAAACATTGACACTAGCAATTAATTAACAAATCAATAAACTTGAATAATTATTGATATAAATAAGCTTGGAAGCTCTGTTTTGTTAACCACACTTAGAAAATAAATATAAATTTAGAATTAATTCTTAAGAATTTTGAATTAATTCCAGCTCCAAAATCCATTTATCTTGCAGATTGCCGTTTTGAAATGCCAAATTTTGGTAAATTTCTTCAATCAAACAGGGTTTTGAAGAAACATTGACACTAGCAATTAATTAACAAATCAATAAACTTGAATAATTATTGATATAAATAAGCCTGGCAGCTCTGTTTTGTTAACCACACTAAGAAAATAAATATAAATTTTGAATTAATTCCAGCTCCAAAAACCATTTATCTGGCAGATTGCCGTGTTGAAATGCCAAATTTTGGTAAATTTCTTCAGTCAAACAGGGTTTTGAAGATACATTGACACTAGCAATTGATTAACAAATCAATAAACTTGAATAATTATTGATATAAATAAGCCTGGCAGCTCTGTTTTGGTAACCACACTAAGAAAATAAATATAAATTTTGAATTAATTCCAGCTCCAAAATCCATTTATCTGGCAGATTGCCGTGTTGAAATGCCAAATTTTGGTAAATTTCTTCAATCAAACAGGGTTTTGAAGATACATTGACACTAGCAATTGATAAACAAATCAATAAACTTGATTAATTATTGATATAAATAAACCTGGCAGCTCTGTTTTGTTAACCACACTAAGAAAATAAATATAAATTTTGAATTAATTGCAGCTCCAAAATCCATTTATCTGTCAGATTGCCTAGTTGAAATGCCAAATTTTGGTAAATTTCTTCAGTCAAACAGGGTTTTGAAGAAACATTGACACTAGCAATTAATTAACAAATCAATAAACTTGAATAATTATTGATATAAATAAGCTTGGAAGCTCTGTTTTGTTAACCACACTAAGAAAATAAATATAAATTTAGAATTAATTCTTAAGAATTATGAATATTTCCAGCTCCAAAATCCATTTATCTGGCAGATTGCCGTGTTGAAATGCCAAATTTTGGTAAATTTCTTCAGTCAAACTTGGTTTTGAAGAAATATTGACAATAGCAATTGATTAACAAATCAATAAACTTGAATAATCATTGATATAAATAAGCCTGGCAGCTCTGTTTTGTTAACCACACTAAGAAAATAAATATAAATTTTGAATTAATTCCAGCTCCAAAATCCATTTATCTGGCAGATTGCCGTGTTGAAATGCCAAATTTTGGTAAATTTCTTCAGTCAAACTTGGTTTTGAAGAAATATTGACAATAGCAATTGATTAACAAATCAATAAACTTGAATAATTATTGATATAAATAAGCCTGGCAGCTCTGTTTTGTTAACCACACTAAGAAAATAAATATAAATTTTGAATTAATTCCAGCTCCAAAATCCATTTATCTGGCAGATTGCCGTGTTGAAATGCAAAATTTTGGTAAATTTCTTCAGTCAAACAGGGTTTTGAAGATGCATTGACACTAGCAATTGATTAACAAATCAATAATGTTGAATAATTATTGATATAAATAAGCCTGGCAGCTCTGTTTTGTTAACCACACTAAGAAAATAAATATAAATTTTGAATTAATTCCAGCTCCAAAATCCATTTATCTGGCAGATTGCCGTGTTGAAATGCCAAATTTTGGTAAATTTCTTCAGTCAAACAGGGTTTTGAAGAAACATTGACACTAGCAATTAATTAACAAATCAATAAACTTGAATAATTATTGATATAAATAAGCTTGGAAGCTCTGTTTTGTTAACCACACTTAGAAAATAAATATAAATTTAGAATTAATTCTTAAGAATTTTGAATTAATTCCAGCTCCAAAATCCATTTATCTTGCAGATTGCCGTCTTGAAATGCCAAATTTTGGTAAATTTCTTCAATCAAACAGGGTTTTGAAGAAACATTGACACTAGCAATTAATTAACAAATCAATAAACTTGAATAATTATTGATATAAATAAGCCTGGCAGCTCTGTTTTGGTAACCACACTAAGAAAATAAATATAAATTTTGAATTAATTCCAGCTCCAAAATCCATTTATCTGGCAGATTGCCGTGTTGAAATGCCAAATTTTGGTAAATTTCTTCAATCAAACAGGGTTTTGAAGATACATTGACACTAGCAATTGATAAACAAATCAATAAACTTGATTAATTATTGATATAAATAAACCTGGCAGCTCTGTTTTGTTAACCACACTAAGAAAATAAATATAAATTTTGAATTAATTGCAGCTCCAAAATCCATTTATCTGTCAGATTGCCTAGTTGAAATGCCAAATTTTGGTAAATTTCTTCAGTCAAACAGGGTTTTGAAGAAACATTGACACTAGCAATTAATTAACAAATCAATAAACTTGAATAATTATTGATATAAATAAGCTTGGAAGCTCTGTTTTGTTAACCACACTTAGAAAATAAATATAAATTTAGAATTAATTCTTAAGAATTTTGAATTAATTCCAGCTCCAAAATCCATTTATCTTGCAGATTGCCGTCTTGAAATGCCAAATTTTGGTAAATTTCTTCAATCAAACAGGGTTTTGAAGAAACATTGACACTAGCAATTAATTAACAAATCAATAAACTTGAATAATTATTGATATAAATAAGCCTGGCAGCTCTGTTTTGGTAACCACACTAAGAAAATAAATATAAATTTTGAATTAATTCCAGCTCCAAAATCCATTTATCTGGCAGATTGCCGTGTTGAAATGCCAAATTTTGGTAAATTTCTTCAATCAAACAGGGTTTTGAAGATACATTGACACTAGCAATTGATAAACAAATCAATAAACTTGATTAATTATTGATATAAATAAACCTGGCAGCTCTGTTTTGTTAACCACACTAAGAAAATAAATATAAATTTTGAATTAATTGCAGCTCCAAAATCCATTTATCTGTCAGATTGCCTAGTTGAAATGCCAAATTTTGGTAAATTTCTTCAGTCAAACAGGGTTTTGAAGAAACATTGACACTAGCAATTAATTAACAAATCAATAAACTTGAATAATTATTGATATAAATAAGCTTGGAAGCTCTGTTTTGGTAACCACACTAAGAAAATAAATATAAATTTTGAATTAATTCCAGCTCCAAAATCCATTTATCTGGCAGATTGCCGTGTTGAAATGCCAAATTTTGGTAAATTTCTTCAATCAAACAGGGTTTTGAAGATACATTGACACTAGCAATTGATAAACAAATCAATAAACTTGATTAATTATTGATATAAATAAACCTGGCAGCTCTGTTTTGTTAACCACACTAAGAAAATAAATATAAATTTTGAATTAATTGCAGCTCCAAAATCCATTTATCTGTCAGATTGCCTAGTTGAAATGCCAAATTTTGGTAAATTTCTTCAGTCAAACAGGGTTTTGAAGAAACATTGACACTAGCAATTAATTAACAAATCAATAAACTTGAATAATTATTGATATAAATAAGCTTGGAAGCTCTGTTTTGTTAACCACACTAAGAAAATAAATATAAATTTAGAATTAATTCTTAAGAATTATGAATATTTCCAGCTCCAAAATCCATTTATCTGGCAGATTGCCGTGTTGAAATGCCAAATTTTGGTAAATTTCTTCAGTCAAACTTGGTTTTGAAGAAATATTGACAATAGCAATTGATTAACAAATCAATAAACTTGAATAATCATTGATATAAATAAGCCTGGCAGCTCTGTTTTGTTAACCACACTAAGAAAATAAATATAAATTTTGAATTAATTCCAGCTCCAAAATCCATTTATCTGGCAGATTGCCGTGTTGAAATGCCAAATTTTGGTAAATTTCTTCAGTCAAACTTGGTTTTGAAGAAATATTGACAATAGCAATTGATTAACAAATCAATAAACTTGAATAATCATTGATATAAATAAGCCTGGCAGCTCTGTTTTGTTAACCACACTAAGAAAATAAATATAAATTTTGAATTAATTCCAGCTCCAAAATCCATTTATCTGGCAGATTGCCGTGTTGAAATGCCAAATTTTGGTAAATTTCTTCAGTCAAACTTGGTTTTGAAGAAATATTGACAATAGCAATTGATTAACAAATCAATAAACTTGAATAATTATTGATATAAATAAGCCTGGCAGCTCTGTTTTGTTAACCACACTAAGAAAATAAATATAAATTTTGAATTAATTCCAGCTCCAAAATCCATTTATCTGGCAGATTGCCGTGTTGAAATGCAAAATTTTGGTAAATTTCTTCAATCAAACAGGGTTTTGAAGATACATTGACACTAGCAATTGATTAACAAATCAATAAACTTGAATAATTATTGATATAAATAAGCCTGGCAGCTCTGTTTTGTTAATCACACTAAGAAAATAAATATAAATTTTGAATTAATTCCAGCTCCAAAATCGATTTATCTGTCAGATTGCCTTGTTGAAATGCCAAATTTTGGTAAATTTCTTCAGTCAAACAGGGTTTTGAAGAAACATTGACACTAGCAATTAATTAACAAATCAATAAACTTGAATAATTATTGATATAAATAAGCTTGGAAGCTCTGTTTTGTTAACCACACTAAGAAAATAAATATAAATTTAGAATTAATTCTTAAGAATTATGAATATTTCCAGCTCCAAAATCCATTTATCTGGCAGATTGCCGTGTTGAAATGCTTAATTTTGGTAAATTTCTTCAGTCAAACTTGGTTTTGAAGAAATATTGACAATAGCAATTGATTAACAAATCAATAAACTTGAATAATTATTGATATAAATAAGCCTGGCAGCTCTGTTTTGTTAACCACACTAAGAAAATAAATATAAATTTTGAATTAATTCCAGCTCCAAAATCCATTTATCTGGCAGATTGCCGTGTTGAAATGCCAAATTTTGGTAAATTTCTTCAGTCAAACTTGGTTTTGAAGAAATATTGACAATAGCAATTGATTAACAAATCAATAAACTTGAATAATTATTGATATAAATAAGCCTGGCAGCTCTGTTTTGTTAACCACACTAAGAAAATAAATATAAATTTTGAATTAATTCCAGCTCCAAAATCCATTTATCTGGCAGATTGCCGTGTTGAAATGCAAAATTTTGGTAAATTTCTTCAGTCAAACAGGGTTTTGAAGATGCATTGACACCAGCAATTTATTAACAAATCAATAATGTTGAATAATTATTGATATAAATAAGCCTGGCAGCTCTGTTTTGTTAACCACACTAAGAAAATAAATATAAAGTTTGAATTAATTCCAGCTCCAAAATCCATTTATCTGGCAGATTGCCGTGTTGAAATGCCAAATTTTGGTAAATTTCTTCAATCAAACAGGGTTTTGAAGAAACATTGACACTAGCAATTAATTAACAAATCAATAAACTTGAATAATTATTGATATAAATAAGCCTGGCAGCTCTGTTTTGTTAACCACACTAAGAAAATAAATATAAATTTTGAATTAATTCCAGCTCCAAAAACCATTTATCTGGCAGATTGCCGTGTTGAAATGCCAAATTTTGGTAAATTTCTTCAATCAAACAGGGTTTTGAAGATACATTGACACTAGCAATTGATAAACAAATCAATAAACTTGATTAATTATTGATATAAATAAACCTGGCAGCTCTGTTTTGTTAACCACACTAAGAAAATAAATATAAATTTTGAATTAATTGCAGCTCCAAAATCCATTTATCTGTCAGATTGCCTAGTTGAAATGCCAAATTTTGGTAAATTTCTTCAGTCAAACAGGGTTTTGAAGAAACATTGACACTAGCAATTAATTAACAAATAAATAAACTTGAATAATTATTGATATAAATAAGCTTGGAAGCTCTGTTTTGTTAACCACACTAAGAAAATAAATATAAATTTAGAATTAATTCTTAAGAATTTTGAATTAATTCCAGCTCCAAAATCCATTTATCTGGCAGATTGCCGTGTTGAAATGCCAAATTTTGGTAAATTTCTTCAATCAAACAGGGTTTTGAAGAAACATTGACACTAGCAATTAATTAACAAATCAATAAACTTGAATAATTATTGATATAAATAAGCCTGGCAGCTCTGTTTTGTTAACCACACTAAGAAAATAAATATAAATTTTGAATTAATTCCAGCTCCAAAAACCATTTATCTGGCAGATTGCCGTGTTGAAATGCCAAATTTTGGTAAATTTCTTCAGTCAAACAGGGTTTTGAAGATACATTGACACTAGCAATTGATAAACAAATCAATAAACTTGATTAATTATTGATATAAATAAACCTGGCAGCTCTGTTTTGTTAACCACACTAAGAAAATAAATATAAATTTTGAATTAATTGCAGCTCCAAAATCCATTTATCTGTCAGATTGCCTAGTTGAAATGCCAAATTTTGGTAAATTTCTTCAGTCAAACAGGGTTTTGAAGAAACATTGACACTAGCAATTAATTAACAAATCAATAAACTTGAATAATTATTGATATAAATAAGCTTGGAAGCTCTGTTTTGTTAACCACACTAAGAAAATAAATATAAATTTAGAATTAATTCTTAAGAATTATGAATATTTCCAGCTCCAAAATCCATTTATCTGGCAGATTGCCGTGTTGAAATGCCAAATTTTGGTAAATTTCTTCAGTCAAACTTGGTTTTGAAGAAATATTGACAATAGCAATTGATTAACAAATCAATAAACTTGAATAATTATTGATATAAATAAGCCTGGCAGCTCTGTTTTGTTAACCACACTAAGAAAATAAATATAAATTTTGAATTAATTCCAGCTCCAAAATCCATTTATCTGGCAGATTGTCGTGTTGAAATGCAAAATTTTGGTAAATTTCTTCAGTCAAACAGGGTTTTGAAGATGCATTGACACTAGCAATTTATTAACAAATCAATAATGTTGAATAATTATTGATATAAATAAGCCTGGCAGCTCTGTTTTGTTAACCACACTAAGAAAATAAATATAAATTTTGAATTAATTCCAGCTCCAAAATCCATTTATCTGGCAGATTGCCGTGTAGAAATGCGAAATTTTGGTAAATTTCTTCAGTCAAACAGGGTTTTGAAGAAACATTGACACTAGCAATTAATTAACAAATCAATAAACTTGAATAATTATTGATATAAATAAGCCTGGCAGCTCTGTTTTTTAACCACACTAAGAAAATAAATATAAATTTTGAATTAATTCCAGCTCCAAAATCCATTTATCTGGCAGATTGCCGTGTTGAAATGCCAAATTTTGGTAAATTTCTTCAGTCAAACAGGGTTTTGAAGAAACATTGACACTAGCAATTAATTAACAAATCAATAAACTTGAATAATTATTGATATAAATAAGCTTGGAAGCTCTGTTTTGTTAACCACACTTAGAAAATAAATATAAATTTGGAATTAATTCTTAAGAATTTTGAATTAATTCCAGCTCCAAAATCCATTTATCTTGCAGATTGCCGTTTTGAAATGCCAAATTTTGGTAAATTTCTTCAATCAAACAGGGTTTTGAAGAAACATTGACACTAGCAATTAATTAACAAATCAATAAACTTGAATAATTATTGATATAAATAAGCCTGGCAGCTCTGTTTTGTTAACCACACTAAGAAAATAAATATAAATTTTGAATTAATTCCAGCTCCAAAAACCATTTATCTGGCAGATTGCCGTGTTGAAATGCCAAATTTTGGTAAATTTCTTCAGTCAAACAGGGTTTTGAAGATACATTGACACTAGCAATTGATTAACAAATCAATAAACTTGAATAATTATTGATATAAATAAGCCTGGCAGCTCTGTTTTGGTAACCACACTAAGAAAATAAATATAAATTTTGAATTAATTCCAGCTCCAAAATCCATTTATCTGGCAGATTGCCGTGTTGAAATGCCAAATTTTGGTAAATTTCTTCAATCAAACAGGGTTTTGAAGATACATTGACACTAGCAATTGATAAACAAATCAATAAACTTGATTAATTATTGATATAAATAAACCTGGCAGCTCTGTTTTGTTAACCACACTAAGAAAATAAATATAAATTTTGAATTAATTGCAGCTCCAAAATCCATTTATCTGTCAGATTGCCTAGTTGAAATGCCAAATTTTGGTAAATTTCTTCAGTCAAACAGGGTTTTGAAGAAACATTGACACTAGCAATTAATTAACAAATCAATAAACTTGAATAATTATTGATATAAATAAGCTTGGAAGCTCTGTTTTGTTAACCACACTAAGAAAATAAATATAAATTTAGAATTAATTCTTAAGAATTATGAATATTTCCAGCTCCAAAATCCATTTATCTGGCAGATTGCCGTGTTGAAATGCCAAATTTTGGTAAATTTCTTCAGTCAAACTTGGTTTTGAAGAAACATTGACACTAGCAATTAATTAACAAATCAATAAACTTGAATAATTATTGATATAAATAAGCCTGGCAGCTCTGTTTTGTTAACCACACTAAGAAAATAAATATAAATTTTGAATTAATTCCAGCTCCAAAAACCATTTATCTGGCAGATTGCCGTGTTGAAATGCCAAATTTTGGTAAATTTCTTCAGTCAAACAGGGTTTTGAAGATACATTGACACTAGCAATTGATTAACAAATCAATAAACTTGAATAATTATTGATATAAATAAGCCTGGCAGCTCTGTTTTGGTAACCACACTAAGAAAATAAATATAAATTTTGAATTAATTCCAGCTCCAAAATCCATTTATCTGGCAGATTGCCGTGTAGAAATGCGAAATTTTGGTAAATTTCTTCAGTCAAACAGGGTTTTGAAGAAACATTGACACTAGCAATTAATTAACAAATCAATAAACTTGAATAATTATTGATATAAATAAGCCTGGCAGCTCTGTTTTTTAACCACACTAAGAAAATAAATATAAATTTTGAATTAATTCCAGCTCCAAAATCCATTTATCTGGCAGATTGCCGTGTTGAAATGCCAAATTTTGGTAAATTTCTTCAGTCAAACAGGGTTTTGAAGAAACATTGACACTAGCAATTAATTAACAAATCAATAAACTTGAATAATTATTGATATAAATAAGCTTGGAAGCTCTGTTTTGTTAACCACACTTAGAAAATAAATATAAATTTAGAATTAATTCTTAAGAATTTTGAATTAATTCCAGCTCCAAAATCCATTTATCTTGCAGATTGCCGTTTTGAAATGCCAAATTTTGGTAAATTTCTTCAATCAAACAGGGTTTTGAAGAAACATTGACACTAGCAATTAATTAACAAATCAATAAACTTGAATAATTATTGATATAAATAAGTCTGGCAGCTCTGTTTTGTTAACTACACTAAGAAAATAAATATAAATTTTTGAATTAATTCCAGCTCCAAAATCCATTTATCTTGCAGATTGCCGTGTTGAAATGCCAAATTTTGGTAAATTTCTTCAGTCAAACAGGGTTTTGAAGATACATTGACACTAGCAATTGATTAACAAATCAATAAACTTGAATAATTATTGATATAAATAAACCTGGCAGCTCTGTTTTGTTAACCACACTAAGAAAATAAATATAAATTTTGAATTAATTGCAGCTCCAAAATCCATTTATCTGTCAGATTGCCTAGTTGAAATGCCAAATTTTGGTAAATTTCTTCAGTCAAACAGGGTTTTGAAGAAACATTGACACTAGCAATTGATTAACAAATCAATAAACTTGAATAATTATTGATATAAATAAGCCTGGCAGCTCTGTTTTGGTAACCACACTAAGAAAATAAATATAAATTTTGAATTAATTCCAGCTCCAAAATCCATTTATCTGGCAGATTGCCGTGTTGAAATGCCAAATTTTGGTAAATTTCTTCAATCAAACAGGGTTTTGAAGATACATTGACACTAGCAATTGATAAACAAATCAATAAACTTGATTAATTATTGATATAAATAAACCTGGCAGCTCTGTTTTGTTAACCACACTAAGAAAATAAATATAAATTTTGAATTAATTGCAGCTCCAAAATCCATTTATCTGTCAGATTGCCTAGTTGAAATGCCAAATTTTGGTAAATTTCTTCAGTCAAACAGGGTTTTGAAGAAACATTGACACTAGCAATTAATTAACAAATCAATAAACTTGAATAATTATTGATATAAATAAGCTTGGAAGCTCTGTTTTGTTAACCACACTAAGAAAATAAATATAAATTTAGAATTAATTCTTAAGAATTATGAATATTTCCAGCTCCAAAATCCATTTATCTGGCAGATTGCCGTGTTGAAATGCCAAATTTTGGTAAATTTCTTCAGTCAAACTTGGTTTTGAAGAAACATTGACACTAGCAATTAATTAACAAATCAATAAACTTGAATAATTATTGATATAAATAAGCCTGGCAGCTCTGTTTTGTTAACCACACTAAGAAAATAAATATAAATTTTGAATTAATTCCAGCTCCAAAAACCATTTATCTGGCAGATTGCCGTGTTGAAATGCCAAATTTTGGTAAATTTCTTCAGTCAAACAGGGTTTTGAAGATACATTGACACTAGCAATTGATTAACAAATCAATAAACTTGAATAATTATTGATATAAATAAGCCTGGCAGCTCTGTTTTGGTAACCACACTAAGAAAATAAATATAAATTTTGAATTAATTCCAGCTCCAAAATCCATTTATCTGGCAGATTGCCGTGTAGAAATGCGAAATTTTGGTAAATTTCTTCAGTCAAACAGGGTTTTGAAGAAACATTGACACTAGCAATTAATTAACAAATCAATAAACTTGAATAATTATTGATATAAATAAGCCTGGCAGCTCTGTTTTTTAACCACACTAAGAAAATAAATATAAATTTTGAATTAATTCCAGCTCCAAAATCCATTTATCTGGCAGATTGCCGTGTTGAAATGCCAAATTTTGGTAAATTTCTTCAGTCAAACAGGGTTTTGAAGAAACATTGACACTAGCAATTAATTAACAAATCAATAAACTTGAATAATTATTGATATAAATAAGCTTGGAAGCTCTGTTTTGTTAACCACACTTAGAAAATAAATATAAATTTAGAATTAATTCTTAAGAATTTTGAATTAATTCCAGCTCCAAAATCCATTTATCTTGCAGATTGCCGTTTTGAAATGCCAAATTTTGGTAAATTTCTTCAATCAAACAGGGTTTTGAAGAAACATTGACACTAGCAATTAATTAACAAATCAATAAACTTGAATAATTATTGATATAAATAAGCCTGGCAGCTCTGTTTTGTTAACCACACTAAGAAAATAAATATAAATTTTGAATTAATTCCAGCTCCAAAAACCATTTATCTGGCAGATTGCCGTGTTGAAATGCCAAATTTTGGTAAATTTCTTCAGTCAAACAGGGTTTTGAAGATACATTGACACTAGCAATTGATTAACAAATCAATAAACTTGAATAATTATTGATATAAATAAGCCTGGCAGCTCTGTTTTGGTAACCACACTAAGAAAATAAATATAAATTTTGAATTAATTCCAGCTCCAAAATCCATTTATCTGGCAGATTGCCGTGTTGAAATGCCAAATTTTGGTAAATTTCTTCAATCAAACAGGGTTTTGAAGATACATTGACACTAGCAATTGATAAACAAATCAATAAACTTGATTAATTATTGATATAAATAAACCTGGCAGCTCTGTTTTGTTAACCACACTAAGAAAATAAATATAAATTTTGAATTAATTGCAGCTCCAAAATCCATTTATCTGTCAGATTGCCTAGTTGAAATGCCAAATTTTGGTAAATTTCTTCAGTCAAACAGGGTTTTGAAGAAACATTGACACTAGCAATTAATTAACAAATCAATAAACTTGAATAATTATTGATATAAATAAGCTTGGAAGCTCTGTTTTGTTAACCACACTAAGAAAATAAATATAAATTTAGAATTAATTCTTAAGAATTATGAATATTTCCAGCTCCAAAATCCATTTATCTGGCAGATTGCCGTGTTGAAATGCCAAATTTTGGTAAATTTCTTCAGTCAAACTTGGTTTTGAAGAAACATTGACACTAGCAATTAATTAACAAATCAATAAACTTGAATAATTATTGATATAAATAAGCCTGGCAGCTCTGTTTTGTTAACCACACTAAGAAAATAAATATAAATTTTGAATTAATTCCAGCTCCAAAAACCATTTATCTGGCAGATTGCCGTGTTGAAATGCCAAATTTTGGTAAATTTCTTCAGTCAAACAGGGTTTTGAAGATACATTGACACTAGCAATTGATTAACAAATCAATAAACTTGAATAATTATTGATATAAATAAGCCTGGCAGCTCTGTTTTGGTAACCACACTAAGAAAATAAATATAAATTTTGAATTAATTCCAGCTCCAAAATCCATTTATCTGGCAGATTGCCGTGTTGAAATGCCAAATTTTGGTAAATTTCTTCAATCAAACAGGGTTTTGAAGATACATTGACACTAGCAATTGATAAACAAATCAATAAACTTGATTAATTATTGATATAAATAAACCTGGCAGCTCTGTTTTGTTAACCACACTAAGAAAATAAATATAAATTTTGAATTAATTGCAGCTCCAAAATCCATTTATCTGTCAGATTGCCTAGTTGAAATGCCAAATTTTGGTAAATTTCTTCAGTCAAACAGGGTTTTGAAGAAACATTGACACTAGCAATTAATTAACAAATCAATAAACTTGAATAATTATTGATATAAATAAGCTTGGAAGCTCTGTTTTGTTAACCACACTAAGAAAATAAATATAAATTTAGAATTAATTCTTAAGAATTATGAATATTTCCAGCTCCAAAATCCATTTATCTGGCAGATTGCCGTGTTGAAATGCCAAATTTTGGTAAATTTCTTCAGTCAAACTTGGTTTTGAAGAAATATTGACAATAGCAATTGATTAACAAATCAATAAACTTGAATAATCATTGATATAAATAAGCCTGGCAGCTCTGTTTTGTTAACCACACTAAGAAAATAAATATAAATTTTGAATTAATTCCAGCTCCAAAATCCATTTATCTGGCAGATTGCCGTGTTGAAATGCCAAATTTTGGTAAATTTCTTCAGTCAAACTTGGTTTTGAAGAAATATTGACAATAGCAATTGATTAACAAATCAATAAACTTGAATAATTATTGATATAAATAAGCCTGGCAGCTCTGTTTTGTTAACCACACTAAGAAAATAAATATAAATTTTGAATTAATTCCAGCTCCAAAATCCATTTATCTGGCAGATTGCCGTGTTGAAATGCAAAATTTTGGTAAATTTCTTCAGTCAAACAGGGTTTTGAAGATGCATTGACACTAGCAATTGATTAACAAATCAATAATGTTGAATAATTATTGATATAAATAAGCCTGGCAGCTCTGTTTTGTTAACCACACTAAGAAAATAAATATAAATTTTGAATTAATTCCAGCTCCAAAATCCATTTATCTGGCAGATTGCCGTGTTGAAATGCCAAATTTTGGTAAATTTCTTCAGTCAAACAGGGTTTTGAAGAAACATTGACACTAGCAATTAATTAACAAATCAATAAACTTGAATAATTATTGATATAAATAAGCTTGGAAGCTCTGTTTTGTTAACCACACTTAGAAAATAAATATAAATTTAGAATTAATTCTTAAGAATTTTGAATTAATTCCAGCTCCAAAATCCATTTATCTTGCAGATTGCCGTCTTGAAATGCCAAATTTTGGTAAATTTCTTCAATCAAACAGGGTTTTGAAGAAACATTGACACTAGCAATTAATTAACAAATCAATAAACTTGAATAATTATTGATATAAATAAGCCTGGCAGCTCTGTTTTGGTAACCACACTAAGAAAATAAATATAAATTTTGAATTAATTCCAGCTCCAAAATCCATTTATCTGGCAGATTGCCGTGTTGAAATGCCAAATTTTGGTAAATTTCTTTAATCAAACAGGGTTTTGAAGATACATTGACACTAGCAATTGATAAACAAATCAATAAACTTGATTAATTATTGATATAAATAAACCTGGCAGCTCTGTTTTGTTAACCACACTAAGAAAATAAATATAAATTTTGAATTAATTGCAGCTCCAAAATCCATTTATCTGTCAGATTGCCTAGTTGAAATGCCAAATTTTGGTAAATTTCTTCAGTCAAACAGGGTTTTGAAGAAACATTGACACTAGCAATTAATTAACAAATCAATAAACTTGAATAATTATTGATATAAATAAGCTTGGAAGCTCTGTTTTGTTAACCACACTAAGAAAATAAATATAAATTTAGAATTAATTCTTAAGAATTATGAATATTTCCAGCTCCAAAATCCATTTATCTGGCAGATTGCCGTGTTGAAATGCCAAATTTTGGTAAATTTCTTCAGTCAAACTTGGTTTTGAAGAAATATTGACAATAGCAATTGATTAACAAATCAATAAACTTGAATAATCATTGATATAAATAAGCCTGGCAGCTCTGTTTTGTTAACCACACTAAGAAAATAAATATAAATTTTGAATTAATTCCAGCTCCAAAATCCATTTATCTGGCAGATTGCCGTGTTGAAATGCCAAATTTTGGTAAATTTCTTCAGTCAAACTTGGTTTTGAAGAAATATTGACAATAGCAATTGATTAACAAATCAATAAACTTGAATAATTATTGATATAAATAAGCCTGGCAGCTCTGTTTTGTTAACCACACTAAGAAAATAAATATAAATTTTGAATTAATTCCAGCTCCAAAATCCATTTATCTGGCAGATTGCCGTGTTGAAATGCAAAATTTTGGTAAATTTCTTCAGTCAAACAGGGTTTTGAAGATGCATTGACACTAGCAATTGATTAACAAATCAATAATGTTGAATAATTATTGATATAAATAAGCCTGGCAGCTCTGTTTTGTTAACCACACTAAGAAAATAAATATAAATTTTGAATTAATTCCAGCTCCAAAATCCATTTATCTGGCAGATTGCCGTGTTGAAATGCCAAATTTTGGTAAATTTCTTCAATCAAACAGGGTTTTGAAGATACATTGACACTAGCAATTGATTAACAAATCAATAAACTTGAATAATTATTGATATAAATAAGCCTGGCAGCTCTGTTTTGTTAATCACACTAAGAAAATAAATATAAATTTTGAATTAATTCCAGCTCCAAAATCGATTTATCTGTCAGATTGCCTTGTTGAAATGCCAAATTTTGGTAAATTTCTTCAGTCAAACAGGGTTTTGAAGAAACATTGACACTAGCAATTAATTAACAAATCAATAAACTTGAATAATTATTGATATAAATAAGCCTGGCAGCTCTGTTTTTTAACCACACTAAGAAAATAAATATAAATTTTGAATTAATTCCAGCTCAAAAATCCATTTATCTGGCAGATTGCCGTGTTGAAATGCCAAATTTTGGTAAATTTCTTCAGTCAAACAGGGTTTTGAAGAAACATTGACACTAGCAATTAATTAACAAATCAATAAACTTGAATAATTATTGATATAAATAAGCTTGGAAGCTCTGTTTTGTTAACCACACTTAGAAAATAAATATAAATTTAGAATTAATTCTTAAGAATTTTGAATTAATTCCAGCTCCAAAATCCATTTATCTGGCAGATTGCCGTGTTGAAATGCCAAATTTTGGTAAATTTCTTCAATCAAACAGGGTTTTGAAGAAACATTGACACTAGCAATTAATTAACAAATCAATAAACTTGAATAATTATTGATATAAATAAGCCTGGCAGCTCTGTTTTGTTAACCACACTAAGAAAATAAATATAAATTTTGAATTAATTCCAGCTCCAAAAACCATTTATCTGGCAGATTGCCGTGTTGAAATGCCAAATTTTGGTAAATTTCTTCAGTCAAACAGGGTTTTGAAGATACATTGACACTAGCAATTGATTAACAAATCAATAAACTTGAATAATTATTGATATAAATAAGCCTGGCAGCTCTGTTTTTTAACCACACTAAGAAAATAAATATAAATTTTGAATTAATTCCAGCTCCAAAATCCATTTATCTGGCAGATTGCCGTGTTGAAATGCCAAATTTTGGTAAATTTCTTCAGTCAAACTTGGTTTTGAAGAAATATTGACAATAGCAATTGATTAACAAATCAATAAACTTGAATAATTATTGATATAAATAAGCTTGGCAGCTCTGTTTTGTTAACCACACTAAGAAAATAAATATAAATTTTGAATTAATTCTTAAGAATTATGAATATTTCCAGCTCAAAAATCCATTTATAAGGCAGATTGCTGTGTTGAAATGCCAAATTTTGATAAATTTTCTTCAGTCAAACAGGGTTTTGAAGATACATTGACACTTGCAATTGATTAACAAATCAATAAACTTGATTAATTATTGATATAAATAAGCCTGGCAGCTCTGTTTTGTTAACTACACTAAGAAAATAAATATAAATTTAGAATTAATTCTTAAGAATTATGAATATTTCCAGCTCCAAAATCCATTTATCTGGCAGATTGCCGTGTTGAAATGCCAAATTTTGGTAAATTATCTACAGTCAAACTTGGTTTTGAAGAAATATTGACAATAGCAATTGATTAACAAATCAATAAACTTGAATAATTATTGATATAAATAAGCCTGGCAGCTCTGTTTTGTTAATAACGCTAAGAAAATAAATGAAAATTTTGTATTAATTCCAGTTCCAAAATTCATTTATCTGGCAGATTGCCGTGTTGAAATGCCAAATCTTGGTAAATTTCTTCAGTCAAACAGGGTTTTGAAGATACATTGACACTAGCAATTGATTAACAAATCAATAAACTTGAATAATTATTGAAATAAATAAGCCTTGCAGCTCTGTTTTGTTAACCACACTAAGAAAATAAATATAAATTTTGAATTAATTCCAGCTCCAAAATCCATTTATCTGGCAGATTGCCGTGTTGAAATGCCAAATTTTGGTAAATTTCTTCAGTCAAACAGGGTTTTGAAGAAACATTGACACTAGCAATTAATTAACAAATCAATAAACTTGAATAATTATTGATATAAATAAGCTTGGAAGCTCTGTTTTGTTAACCACACTTAGAAAATAAATATAAATTTAGAATTAATTCTTAAGAATTTTGAATTAATTCCAGCTCCATAATCCATTTATCTGGCAGATTGCCGTGTTGAAATGCCAAATTTTGGTAAATTTCTTCAGTCAAACAGGGTTTTGAAGATACATTGACACTAGCAATTGATTAACAAATCAATAAACTTGAATAATTATTGATATAAATAAGCCTGGCAGCTCTGTTTTGGTAACCACACCAAGAAAATAAATATAAATTTTGAATTAATTCCAGCTCCAAAATCCATTTATCTGGCAGATTGCCGTGTTGAAATGCCAAATTTTGGTTAATTTCTTCAATCAAACAGGGTTTTGAAGATACATTGACACTAGCAATTGATTAACAAATCAATAAACTTGAATAATTATTGATATAAATAAGCCTGGCAGCTCTGTTTTGTTAATCACACTAAGAAAATAAATATAAATTTTGAATTAATTCCAGCTCCAAAATCGATTTATCTGTCAGATTGCCTTGTTGAAATGCCAAATTTTGGTAAATTTCTTCAGTCAAACAGGGTTTTGAAGAAACATTGACACTAGCAATTAATTAACAAATCAATAAACTTGAATAATTATTGATATAAATAAGCCTGGCAGCTCTGTTTTTTAACCACACTAAGAAAATAAATATAAATTTTGAATTAATTCCAGCTCCAAAATCCATTTATCTGGCAGATTGCCGTGTTGAAATGCCAAATTTTGGTAAATTTCTTCAGTCAAACAGGGTTTTGAAGAAACATTGACACTAGCAATTAATTAACAAATCAATAAACTTGAATAATTATTGATATAAATAAGCTTGGAAGCTCTGTTTTGTTAACCACACTTAGAAAATAAATATAAATTTAGAATTAATTCTTAAGAATTTTGAATTAATTCCAGCTCCAAAATCCATTTATCTGGCAGATTGCCGTGTTGAAATGCCAAATTTTGGTAAATTTCTTCAATCAAACAGGGTTTTGAAGAAACATTGACACTAGCAATTAATTAACAAATCAATAAACTTGAATAATTATTGATATAAATAAGCCTGGCAGCTCTGTTTTGTTAACCACACTAAGAAAATAAATATAAATTTTGAATTAATTCCAGCTCCAAAAACCATTTATCTGGCAGATTGCCGTGTTGAAATGCCAAATTTTGGTAAATTTCTTCAGTCAAACAGGGTTTTGAAGATACATTGACACTAGCAATTGATTAACAAATCAATAAACTTGAATAATTATTGATATAAATAAGCCTGGCAGCTCTGTTTTGGTAACCACACTAAGAAAATATATATAAATTTTGAATTAATTCCAGCTCCAAAATCCATTTATCTGGCAGATTGCCGTGTTGAAATGCCAAATTTTGGTAAATTTCTTCAATCAAACAGGGTTTTGAAGATACATTGACACTAGCAATTGATAAACAAATCAATAAACTTGATTAATTATTGATATAAATAAACCTGGCAGCTCTGTTTTGTTAACCACACTAAGAAAATAAATATAAATTTAGAATTAATTCTTAAGAATTTTGAATTAATTCCAGCTCCAAAATCCATTTATCTGGCAGATTGCCGTGTTGAAATGCCAAATTTTGGTAAATTTCTTCAATCAAACAGGGTTTTGAAGATACATTGACACTAGCAATTGATAAACAAATCAATAAACTTGAATAATTATTGATATAAATAAGCTTGGAAGCTCTGTTTTGTTAACCACACTAAGAAAATAAATATAAATTTAGAATTAATTCTTAAGAATTTTGAATTAATTCCAGCTCCAAAATCCATTTATCTGGCAGATTGCCGTGTTGAAATGACAAATTTTGGTAAATTTCTTCAATCAAACAGGGTTTTGAAGAAACATTGACACTAGCAATTAATTAACAAATCAATAAACTTGAATAATTATTGATATAAATAAGCCTGGCAGCTCTGTTTTGTTAACCACACTAAGAAAATAAATATAAATTTTGAATTAATTCCAGCTCCAAAATCCATTTATCTGGCAGATTGCCGTGTTGAAATGCCAAATTTTGGTAAATTTCTTCAGTCAAACTTGGTTTTGAAGAAATATTGACAATAGCAATTGATTAACAAATCAATAAACTTGAATAATTATTGATATAAATAAGCCTGGCAGCTCTGTTTTGTTAACCACACTAAGAAAATAAATATAAATTTTGAATTAATTCCAGCTCCAAAATCCATTTATCTGGCAGATTGCCGTGTTGAAATGCAAAATTTTGGTAAATTTCTTCAGTCAAACAGGGTTTTGAAGATGCATTGACACTAGCAATTTATTAACAAATCAATAATGTTGAATAATTATTGATATAAATAAGCCTGGCAGCTCTGTTTTGTTAACCACACTAAGAAAATAAATATAAATTTTGAATTAATTCCAGCTCCAAAATCCATTTATCTGGCAGATTGCCGTGTTGAAATGCCAAATTTTGGTAAATTTCTTCAATCAAACAGGGTTTTGAAGAAACATTGACACTAGTAATTAATTAACAAATCAATAAACTTGAATAATTATTGATATAAATAAACCTGGCAGCTCTGTTTTTTAACCACACTAAGAAAATAAATATAAATTTTGAATTAATTCCAGCTCCAAAATCCATTTATCTGGCAGATTGCCGTGTTGAAATGCCAAATTTTGGTAAATTTCTTCAGTCAAACAGGGTTTTGAAGAAACATTGACACTAGCAATTAATTAACAAATCAATAAACTTGAATAATTATTGATATAAATAAGCTTGGAAGCTCTGTTTTGTTAACCACACTTAGAAAATAAATATAAATTTAGAATTAATTCTTAAGAATTTTGAATTAATTCCAGCTCCAAAATCCATTTATCTGGCAGATTGCCGTGTTGAAATGCCAAATTTTGGTAAATTTCTTCAATCAAACAGGGTTTTGAAGAAACATTGACACTAGCAATTAATTAACAAATCAATAAACTTGAATAATTATTGATATAAATAAGCCTGGCAGCTCTGTTTTGTTAACCACACTAAGAAAATAAATATAAATTTTGAATTAATTCCAGCTCCAAAAACCATTTATCTGGCAGATTGCCGTGTTGAAATGCCAAATTTTGGTAAATTTCTTCAGTCAAACAGGGTTTTGAAGATACATTGACACTAGCAATTGATTAACAAATCAATAAACTTGAATAATTATTGATATAAATAAGCCTGGCAGCTCTGTTTTGGTAACCACACTAAGAAAATATATATAAGTTTTGAATTAATTCCAGCTCCAAAATCCATTTATCTGGCAGATTGCCGTGTTGAAATGCCAAATTTTGGTAAATTTCTTCAATCAAACAGGGTTTTGAAGATACATTGACACTAGCAATTGATAAACAAATCAATAAACTTGATTAATTATTGATATAAATAAACCTGGCAGCTCTGTTTTGTTAACCACACTAAGAAAATAAATATAAATTTTGAATTAATTGCAGCTCCAAAATCCATTTATCTGTCAGATTGCCTAGTTGAAATGCCAAATTTTGGTAAATTTCTTCAGTCAAACAGGGTTTTGAAGAAACATTGACACTAGCAATTAATTAACAAATCAATAAACTTGAATAATTATTGATATAAATAAGCTTGGAAGCTCTGTTTTGTTAACCACACTAAGAAAATAAATATAAATTTAGAATTAATTCTTAAGAATTTTGAATTAATTCCAGCTCCAAAATCCATTTATCTGGCAGATTGCCGTGTTGAAATGCCAAATTTTGGTAAATTTCTTCAATCAAACAGGGTTTTGAAGAAACATTGACACTAGCAATTAATTAACAAATCAATAAACTTGAATAATTATTGATATAAATAAGCCTGGCAGCTCTGTTTTGTTAACCACACTAAGAAAATAAATATAAATTTTGAATTAATTCCAGCTCCAAAATCCATTTATCTGGCAGATTGCCGTGTTGAAATGCCAAATTTTGGTAAATTTCTTCAGTCAAACTTGGTTTTGAAGAAATATTGACAATAGCAATTGATTAACAAATCAATAAACTTGAATAATTATTGATATAAATAAGCCTGGCAGCTCTGTTTTGTTAACCACACTAAGAAAATAAATATAAATTTTGAATTAATTCCAGCTCCAAAATCCATTTATCTGGCAGATTGCCGTGTTGAAATGCAAAATTTTGGTAAATTTCTTCAGTCAAACAGGGTTTTGAAGATGCATTGACACTAGCAATTTATTAACAAATCAATAATGTTGAATAATTATTGATATAAATAAGCCTGGCAGCTCTGTTTTGTTAACCACACTAAGAAAATAAATATAAATTTTGAATTAATTCCAGCTCCAAAATCCATTTATCTGGCAGATTGCCGTGTTGAAATGCCAAATTTTGGTAAATTTCTTCAATCAAACAGGGTTTTGAAGAAACATTGACACTAGCAATTAATTAACAAATCAATAAACTTGAATAATTATTGATATAAATAAGCCTGGCAGCTCTGTTTTGTTAACCACACTAAGAAAATAAATATAAATTTTGAATTAATTCCAGCTCCAAAAACCATTTATCTGGCAGATTGCCGTGTTGAAATGCCAAATTTTGGTAAATTTCTTCAGTCAAACAGGGTTTTGAAGATACATTGACACTAGCAATTGATTAACAAATCAATAAACTTGAATAATTATTGATATAAATAAGCCTGGCAGCTCTGTTTTGGTAACCACACTAAGAAAATATATATAAATTTTGAATTAATTCCAGCTCCAAAATCCATTTATCTGGCAGATTGCCGTGTTGAAATGCCAAATTTTGGTAAATTTCTTCAAACAAACAGGGTTTTGAAGATACATTGACACTAGCAATTGATAAACAAATCAATAAACTTGATTAATTATTGATATAAATAAACCTGGCAGCTCTGTTTTGGTAACCACACTAAGAAAATATATATAAATTTTGAATTAATTCCAGCTCCAAAATCCATTTATCTGGCAGATTGCCGTGTTGAAATGCCAAATTTTGGTAAATTTCTTCAATCAAACAGGGTTTTGAAGATACATTGACACTAGCAATTGATAAACAAATCAATAAACTTGATTAATTATTGATATAAATAAACCTGGCAGCTCTGTTTTGTTAACCACACTAAGAAAATAAATATAAATTTTGAATTAATTGCAGCTCCAAAATCCATTTATCTGTCAGATTGCCTAGTTGAAATGCCAAATTTTGGTAAATTTCTTCAGTCAAACAGGGTTTTGAAGAAACATTGACACTAGCAATTAATTAACAAATCAATAAACTTGAATAATTATTGATATAAATAAGCTTGGAAGCTCTGTTTTGTTAACCACACTAAGAAAATAAATATAAATTTTGAATTAATTCCAGCTCCAAAAACCATTTATCTGGCAGATTGCCGTGTTGAAATGCCAAATTTTGGTAAATTTCTTCAGTCAAACAGGGTTTTGAAGATACATTGACACTAGCAATTGATTAACAAATCAATAAACTTGAATAATTATTGATATAAATAAGCCTGGCAGCTCTGTTTTGTTAACCACACTAAGAAAATAAATATAAATTTTGAATTAATTCCAGCTCCAAAAACCATTTATCTGGCAGATTGCCGTGTTGAAATGCCAAATTTTGGTAAATTTCTTCAATCAAACAGGGTTTTGAAGAAACATTGACACTAGCAATTAATTAACAAATCAATAAACTTGAATAATTATTGATATAAATAAGCCTGGCAGCTCTGTTTTGTTAACCACACTAAGAAAATAAATATAAATTTTGAATTAATTCCAGCTCCAAAAACCATTTATCTGGCAGATTGCCGTGTTGAAATGCCAAATTTTGGTAAATTTCTTCAGTCAAACAGGGTTTTGAAGATACATTGACACTAGCAATTGATTAACAAATCAATAAACTTGAATAATTATTGATATAAATAAGCCTGGCAGCTCTGTTTTGGTAACCACACTAAGAAAATAAATATAAATTTTGAATTAATTCCAGCTCCAAAATCCATTTATCTGGCAGATTGCCGTGTTGAAATGCCAAATTTTGGTAAATTTCTTCAGTCAAACAGGGTTTTGAAGAAACATTGACACTAGCAATTAATTAACAAATCAATAAACTTGAATAATTATTGATATAAATAAGCTTGGAAGCTCTGTTTTGTTAACCACACTAAGAAAATAAATATAAATTTAGAATTAATTCTTAAGAATTATGAATATTTCCAGCTCCAAAATCCATTTATCTGGCAGATTGCCGTGTTGAAATGCCAAATTTTGGTAAATTTCTTCAGTCAAACTTGGTTTTGAAGAAATATTGACAATAGCAATTGATTAACAAATCAATAAACTTGAATAATTATTGATATAAATAAGCCTGGCAGCTCTGTTTTGTTAACCACACTAAGAAAATAAATATAAATTTTGAATTAATTCCAGCTCCAAAATCCATTTATCTGGCAGATTGCCGTGTTGAAATGCCAAATTTTGGTAAATTTCTTCAGTCAAACTTGGTTTTGAAGAAATATTGACAATAGCAATTGATTAACAAATCAATAAACTTGAATAATTATTGATATAAATAAGCCTGGCAGCTCTGTTTTGTTAACCACACTAAGAAAATAAATATAAATTTTGAATTAATTCCAGCTCCAAAATCCATTTATCTGGCAGATTGCCGTGTAGAAATGCCAAATTTTGGTAAATTTCTTCAGTCAAACAGGGTTTTGAAGAAACATTGACACTAGCAATTAATTAACAAATCAATAAACTTGAATAATTATTGATATAAATAAGCCTGGCAGCTCTGTTTTTTAACCACACTAAGAAAATAAATATAAATTTTGAATTAATTCCAGCTCCAAAATCCATTTATCTGGCAGATTGCCGTGTTGAAATGCCAAATTTTGGTAAATTTCTTCAGTCAAACAGGGTTTTGAAGAAACATTGACACTAGCAATTAATTAACAAATCAATAAACTTGAATAATTATTGATATAAATAAGCTTGGAAGCTCTGTTTTGTTAACCACACTTAGAAAATAAATATAAATTTAGAATTAATTCTTAAGAATTTTGAATTAATTCCAGCTCCAAAATCCATTTATCTTGCAGATTGCCGTCTTGAAATGCCAAATTTTGGTAAATTTCTTCAATCAAACAGGGTTTTGAAGAAACATTGACACTAGCAATTAATTAACAAATCAATAAACTTGAATAATTATTGATATAAATAAGCCTGGCAGCTCTGTTTTGTTAACCACACTAAGAAAATAAATATAAATTTTGAATTAATTCCAGCTCCAAAAACCATTTATCTGGCAGATTGCCGTGTTGAAATGCCAAATTTTGGTAAATTTCTTCAGTCAAACAGGGTTTTGAAGATACATTGACACTAGCAATTGATTAACAAATCAATAAACTTGAATAATTATTGATATAAATAAGCCTGGCAGCTCTGTTTTGGTAACCACACTAAGAAAATAAATATAAATTTTGAATTAATTCCAGCTCCAAAATCCATTTATCTGGCAGATTGCCGTGTTGAAATGCCAAATTTTGGTAAATTTCTTCAATCAAACAGGGTTTTGAAGATACATTGACACTAGCAATTGATAAACAAATCAATAAACTTGATTAATTATTGATATAAATAAACCTGGCAGCTCTGTTTTGTTAACCACACTAAGAAAATAAATATAAATTTTGAATTAATTGCAGCTCCAAAATCCATTTATCTGTCAGATTGCCTAGTTGAAATGCCAAATTTTGGTAAATTTCTTCAGTCAAACAGGGTTTTGAAGAAACATTGACACTAGCAATTAATTAACAAATCAATAAACTTGAATAATTATTGATATAAATAAGCTTGGAAGCTCTGTTTTGTTAACCACACTAAGAAAATAAATATAAATTTAGAATTAATTCTTAAGAATTATGAATATTTCCAGCTCCAAAATCCATTTATCTGGCAGATTGCCGTGTTGAAATGCCAAATTTTGGTAAATTTCTTCAGTCAAACTTGGTTTTGAAGAAATATTGACAATAGCAATTGATTAACAAATCAATAAACTTGAATAATCATTGATATAAATAAGCCTGGCAGCTCTGTTTTGTTAACCACACTAAGAAAATAAATATAAATTTTGAATTAATTCCAGCTCCAAAATCCATTTATCTGGCAGATTGCCGTGTTGAAATGCCAAATTTTGGTAAATTTCTTCAGTCAAACTTGGTTTTGAAGAAATATTGACAATAGCAATTGATTAACAAATCAATAAACTTGAATAATTATTGATATAAATAAGCCTGGCAGCTCTGTTTTGTTAACCACACTAAGAAAATAAATATAAATTTTGAATTAATTCCAGCTCCAAAATCCATTTATCTGGCAGATTGCCGTGTTGAAATGCAAAATTTTGGTAAATTTCTTCAGTCAAACAGGGTTTTGAAGATGCATTGACACTAGCAATTGATTAACAAATCAATAATGTTGAATAATTATTGATATAAATAAGCCTGGCAGCTCTGTTTTGTTAACCACACTAAGAAAATAAATATAAATTTTGAATTAATTCCAGCTCCAAAATCCATTTATCTGGCAGATTGCCGTGTTGAAATGCCAAATTTTGGTAAATTTCTTCAATCAAACAGGGTTTTGAAGATACATTGACACTAGCAATTGATTAACAAATCAATAAACTTGAATAATTATTGATATAAATAAGCCTGGCAGCTCTGTTTTGTTAATCACACTAAGAAAATAAATATAAATTTTGAATTAATTCCAGCTCCAAAATCGATTTATCTGTCAGATTGCCTTGTTGAAATGCCAAATTTTGGTAAATTTCTTCAGTCAAACAGGGTTTTGAAGAAACATTGACACTAGCAATTAATTAACAAATCAATAAACTTGAATAATTATTGATATAAATAAGCCTGGCAGCTCTGTTTTTTAACCACACTAAGAAAATAAATATAAATTTTGAATTAATTCCAGCTCAAAAATCCATTTATCTGGCAGATTGCCGTGTTGAAATGCCAAATTTTGGTAAATTTCTTCAGTCAAACAGGGTTTTGAAGAAACATTGACACTAGCAATTAATTAACAAATCAATAAACTTGAATAATTATTGATATAAATAAGCTTGGAAGCTCTGTTTTGTTAACCACACTTAGAAAATAAATATAAATTTAGAATTAATTCTTAAGAATTTTGAATTAATTCCAGCTCCAAAATCCATTTATCTGGCAGATTGCCGTGTTGAAATGCCAAATTTTGGTAAATTTCTTCAATCAAACAGGGTTTTGAAGAAACATTGACACTAGCAATTAATTAACAAATCAATAAACTTGAATAATTATTGATATAAATAAGCCTGGCAGCTCTGTTTTGTTAACCACACTAAGAAAATAAATATAAATTTTGAATTAATTCCAGCTCCAAAAACCATTTATCTGGCAGATTGCCGTGTTGAAATGCCAAATTTTGGTAAATTTCTTCAGTCAAACAGGGTTTTGAAGATACATTGACACTAGCAATTGATTAACAAATCAATAAACTTGAATAATTATTGATATAAATAAGCCTGGCAGCTCTGTTTTTTAACCACACTAAGAAAATAAATATAAATTTTGAATTAATTCCAGCTCCAAAATCCATTTATCTGGCAGATTGCCGTGTTGAAATGCCAAATTTTGGTAAATTTCTTCAGTCAAACTTGGTTTTGAAGAAATATTGACAATAGCAATTGATTAACAAATCAATAAACTTGAATAATTATTGATATAAATAAGCTTGGCAGCTCTGTTTTGTTAACCACACTAAGAAAATAAATATAAATTTTGAATTAATTCTTAAGAATTATGAATATTTCCAGCTCAAAAATCCATTTATAAGGCAGATTGCTGTGTTGAAATGCCAAATTTTGATAAATTTTCTTCAGTCAAACAGGGTTTTGAAGATACATTGACACTTGCAATTGATTAACAAATCAATAAACTTGATTAATTATTGATATAAATAAGCCTGGCAGCTCTGTTTTGTTAACTACACTAAGAAAATAAATATAAATTTAGAATTAATTCTTAAGAATTATGAATATTTCCAGCTCCAAAATCCATTTATCTGGCAGATTGCCGTGTTGAAATGCCAAATTTTGGTAAATTATCTACAGTCAAACTTGGTTTTGAAGAAATATTGACAATAGCAATTGATTAACAAATCAATAAACTTGAATAATTATTGATATAAATAAGCCTGGCAGCTCTGTTTTGTTAATAACGCTAAGAAAATAAATGAAAATTTTGTATTAATTCCAGTTCCAAAATTCATTTATCTGGCAGATTGCCGTGTTGAAATGCCAAATCTTGGTAAATTTCTTCAGTCAAACAGGGTTTTGAAGATACATTGACACTAGCAATTGATTAACAAATCAATAAACTTGAATAATTATTGAAATAAATAAGCCTTGCAGCTCTGTTTTGTTAACCACACTAAGAAAATAAATATAAATTTTGAATTAATTCCAGCTCCAAAATCCATTTATCTGGCAGATTGCCGTGTTGAAATGCCAAATTTTGGTAAATTTCTTCAGTCAAACAGGTTTTTGAAGATACATTGACACTAGCAATTGATTAACAAATCAATAAACTTGAATAATTATTGATATAAATAAGCCTGGCAGCTCTGTTTTGTTAACCACACTAAGAAAATAAATATAAATTTTGAATTAATTCCAGCTCCAAAATCCATTTATCTGGCAGATTGCCGTGTTGAAATGCCAAATTTTGGTAAATTTCTTCAGTCAAACAGGGTTTTGAAGATACATTGACACTAGCAATTGATTAACAAATCAATAAACTTGAATAATTATTGATATAAATAAGCCTGGCAGCTCTGTTTTGGTAACCACACCAAGAAAATAAATATAAATTTTGAATTAATTCCAGCTCCAAAATCCATTTATCTGGCAGATTGCCGTGTTGAAATGCCAAATTTTGGTTAATTTCTTCAATCAAACAGGGTTTTGAAGATACATTGACACTAGCAATTGATTAACAAATCAATAAACTTGAATAATTATTGATATAAATAAGCCTGGCAGCTCTGTTTTGTTAATCACACTAAGAAAATAAATATAAATTTTGAATTAATTCCAGCTCCAAAATCGATTTATCTGTCAGATTGCCTTGTTGAAATGCCAAATTTTGGTAAATTTCTTCAGTCAAACAGGGTTTTGAAGAAACATTGACACTAGCAATTAATTAACAAATCAATAAACTTGAATAATTATTGATATAAATAAGCCTGGCAGCTCTGTTTTTTAACCACACTAAGAAAATAAATATAAATTTTGAATTAATTCCAGCTCCAAAATCCATTTATCTGGCAGATTGCCGTGTTGAAATGCCAAATTTTGGTAAATTTCTTCAGTCAAACAGGGTTTTGAAGAAACATTGACACTAGCAATTAATTAACAAATCAATAAACTTGAATAATTATTGATATAAATAAGCTTGGAAGCTCTGTTTTGTTAACCACACTTAGAAAATAAATATAAATTTAGAATTAATTCTTAAGAATTTTGAATTAATTCCAGCTCCAAAATCCATTTATCTGGCAGATTGCCGTGTTGAAATGCCAAATTTTGGTAAATTTCTTCAATCAAACAGGGTTTTGAAGAAACATTGACACTAGCAATTAATTAACAAATCAATAAACTTGAATAATTATTGATATAAATAAGCCTGGCAGCTCTGTTTTGTTAACCACACTAAGAAAATAAATATAAATTTTGAATTAATTCCAGCTCCAAAAACCATTTTTCTGGCAGATTGCCGTGTTGAAATGCCAAATTTTGGTAAATTTCTTCAGTCAAACAGGGTTTTGAAGATACATTGACACTAGCAATTGATTAACAAATCAATAAACTTGAATAATTATTGATATAAATAAGCCTGGCAGCTCTGTTTTGGTAACCACACTAAGAAAATATATATAAATTTTGAATTAATTCCAGCTCCAAAATCCATTTATCTGGCAGATTGCCGTGTTGAAATGCCAAATTTTGGTAAATTTCTTCAATCAAACAGGGTTTTGAAGATACATTGACACTAGCAATTGATAAACAAATCAATAAACTTGATTAATTATTGATATAAATAAACCTGGCAGCTCTGTTTTGTTAACCACACTAAGAAAATAAATATAAATTTTGAATTAATTGCAGCTCCAAAATCCATTTATCTGTCAGATTGCCTAGTTGAAATGCCAAATTTTGGTAAATTTCTTCAGTCAAACAGGGTTTTGAAGAAACATTGACACTAGCAATTAATTAACAAATCAATAAACTTGAATAATTATTGATATAAATAAGCTTGGAAGCTCTGTTTTGTTAACCACACTAAGAAAATAAATATAAATTTAGAATTAATTCTTAAGAATTTTGAATTAATTCCAGCTCCAAAATCCATTTATCTGGCAGATTGCCGTGTTGAAATGCCAAATTTTGGTAAATTTCTTCAATCAAACAGGGTTTTGAAGAAACATTGACACTAGCAATTAATTAACAAATCAATAAACTTGAATAATTATTGATATAAATAAGCCTGGCAGCTCTGTTTTGTTAACCACACTAAGAAAATAAATATAAATTTTGAATTAATTCCAGCTCCAAAATCCATTTATCTGGCAGATTGCCGTGTTGAAATGCCAAATTTTGGTAAATTTCTTCAGTCAAACTTGGTTTTGAAGAAATATTGACAATAGCAATTGATTAACAAATCAATAAACTTGAATAATTATTGATATAAATAAGCCTGGCAGCTCTGTTTTGTTAACCACACTAAGAAAATAAATATAAATTTTGAATTAATTCCAGCTCCAAAATCCATTTATCTGGCAGATTGCCGTGTTGAAATGCCAAATTTTGGTAAATTTCTTCAGTCAAACTTGGTTTTGAAGAAATATTGACAATAGCAATTGATTAACAAATCAATAAACTTGAATAATTATTGATATAAATAAGCCTGGCAGCTCTGTTTTGTTAACCACACTAAGAAAATAAATATAAATTTTGAATTAATTCCAGCTCCAAAATCCATTTATCTGGCAGATTGCCGTGTTGAAATGCAAAATTTTGGTAAATTTCTTCAGTCAAACAGGGTTTTGAAGATGCATTGACACTAGCAATTGATTAACAAATCAATAATGTTGAATAATTATTGATATAAATAAGCCTGGCAGCTCTGTTTTGTTAACCACACTAAGAAAATAAATATAAATTTTGAATTAATTCCAGCTCCAAAATCCATTTATCTGGCAGATTGCCGTGTTGAAATGCCAAATTTTGGTAAATTTCTTCAATCAAACAGGGTTTTGAAGATACATTGACACTAGCAATTGATTAACAAATCAATAAACTTGAATAATTATTGATATAAATAAGCCTGGCAGCTCTGTTTTGTTAATCACACTAAGAAAATAAATATAAATTTTGAATTAATTCCAGCTCCAAAATCGATTTATCTGTCAGATTGCCTTGTTGAAATGCCAAATTTTGGTAAATTTCTTCAGTCAAACAGGGTTTTGAAGAAACATTGACACTAGCAATTAATTAACAAATCAATAAACTTGAATAATTATTGATATAAATAAGCCTGGCAGCTCTGTTTTTTAACCACACTAAGAAAATAAATATAAATTTTGAATTAATTCCAGCTCAAAAATCCATTTATCTGGCAGATTGCCGTGTTGAAATGCCAAATTTTGGTAAATTTCTTCAGTCAAACAGGGTTTTGAAGAAACATTGACACTAGCAATTAATTAACAAATCAATAAACTTGAATAATTATTGATATAAATAAGCTTGGAAGCTCTGTTTTGTTAACCACACTTAGAAAATAAATATAAATTTAGAATTAATTCTTAAGAATTTTGAATTAATTCCAGCTCCAAAATCCATTTATCTGGCAGATTGCCGTGTTGAAATGCCAAATTTTGGTAAATTTCTTCAATCAAACAGGGTTTTGAAGAAACATTGACACTAGCAATTAATTAACAAATCAATAAACTTGAATAATTATTGATATAAATAAGCCTGGCAGCTCTGTTTTGTTAACCACACTAAGAAAATAAATATAAATTTTGAATTAATTCCAGCTCCAAAAACCATTTATCTGGCAGATTGCCGTGTTGAAATGCCAAATTTTGGTAAATTTCTTCAGTCAAACAGGGTTTTGAAGATACATTGACACTAGCAATTGATTAACAAATCAATAAACTTGAATAATTATTGATATAAATAAGCCTGGCAGCTCTGTTTTTTAACCACACTAAGAAAATAAATATAAATTTTGAATTAATTCCAGCTCCAAAATCCATTTATCTGGCAGATTGCCGTGTTGAAATGCCAAATTTTGGTAAATTTCTTCAGTCAAACTTGGTTTTGAAGAAATATTGACAATAGCAATTGATTAACAAATCAATAAACTTGAATAATTATTGATATAAATAAGCTTGGCAGCTCTGTTTTGTTAACCACACTAAGAAAATAAATATAAATTTTGAATTAATTCTTAAGAATTATGAATATTTCCAGCTCAAAAATCCATTTATAAGGCAGATTGCTGTGTTGAAATGCCAAATTTTGATAAATTTTCTTCAGTCAAACAGGGTTTTGAAGATACATTGACACTTGCAATTGATTAACAAATCAATAAACTTGATTAATTATTGATATAAATAAGCCTGGCAGCTCTGTTTTGTTAACTACACTAAGAAAATAAATATAAATTTAGAATTAATTCTTAAGAATTATGAATATTTCCAGCTCCAAAATCCATTTATCTGGCAGATTGCCGTGTTGAAATGCCAAATTTTGGTAAATTATCTACAGTCAAACTTGGTTTTGAAGAAATATTGACAATAGCAATTGATTAACAAATCAATAAACTTGAATAATTATTGATATAAATAAGCCTGGCAGCTCTGTTTTGTTAATAACGCTAAGAAAATAAATGAAAATTTTGTATTAATTCCAGTTCCAAAATTCATTTATCTGGCAGATTGCCGTGTTGAAATGCCAAATCTTGGTAAATTTCTTCAGTCAAACAGGGTTTTGAAGATACATTGACACTAGCAATTGATTAACAAATCAATAAACTTGAATAATTATTGATATAAATAAGCCTGGCAGCTCTGTTTTGTTAATCACACTAAGAAAATAAATATAAATTTTGAATTAATTCCAGCTCCAAAATCGATTTATCTGTCAGATTGCCTTGTTGAAATGCCAAATTTTGGTAAATTTCTTCAGTCAAACAGGGTTTTGAAGAAACATTGACACTAGCAATTAATTAACAAATCAATAAACTTGAATAATTATTGATATAAATAAGCCTGGCAGCTCTGTTTTTTAACCACACTAAGAAAATAAATATAAATTTTGAATTAATTCCAGCTCCAAAATCCATTTATCTGGCAGATTGCCGTGTTGAAATGCCAAATTTTGGTAAATTTCTTCAGTCAAACAGGGTTTTGAAGAAACATTGACACTAGCAATTAATTAACAAATCAATAAACTTGAATAATTATTGATATAAATAAGCTTGGAAGCTCTGTTTTGTTAACCACACTTAGAAAATAAATATAAATTTAGAATTAATTCTTAAGAATTTTGAATTAATTCCAGCTCCAAAATCCATTTATCTGGCAGATTGCCGTGTTGAAATGCCAAATTTTGGTAAATTTCTTCAATCAAACAGGGTTTTGAAGAAACATTGACACTAGCAATTAATTAACAAATCAATAAACTTGAATAATTATTGATATAAATAAGCCTGGCAGCTCTGTTTTGTTAACCACACTAAGAAAATAAATATAAATTTTGAATTAATTCCAGCTCCAAAATCCATTTATCTGGCAGATTGCCGTGTTGAAATGCAAAATTTTGGTAAATTTCTTCAGTCAAACAGGGTTTTGAAGATGCATTGACACTAGCAATTGATTAACAAATCAATAATGTTGAATAATTATTGATATAAATAAGCCTGGCAGCTCTGTTTTGTTAACCACACTAAGAAAATAAATATAAATTTTGAATTAATTCCAGCTCCAAAATCCATTTATCTGGCAGATTGCCGTGTTGAAATGCCAAATTTTGGTAAATTTCTTCAATCAAACAGGGTTTTGAAGATACATTGACACTAGCAATTGATTAACAAATCAATAAACTTGAATAATTATTGATATAAATAAGCCTGGCAGCTCTGTTTTGTTAATCACACTAAGAAAATAAATATAAATTTTGAATTAATTCCAGCTCCAAAATCGATTTATCTGTCAGATTGCCTTGTTGAAATGCCAAATTTTGGTAAATTTCTTCAGTCAAACAGGGTTTTGAAGAAACATTGACACTAGCAATTAATTAACAAATCAATAAACTTGAATAATTATTGATATAAATAAGCCTGGCAGCTCTGTTTTTTAACCACACTAAGAAAATAAATATAAATTTTGAATTAATTCCAGCTCAAAAATCCATTTATCTGGCAGATTGCCGTGTTGAAATGCCAAATTTTGGTAAATTTCTTCAGTCAAACAGGGTTTTGAAGAAACATTGACACTAGCAATTAATTAACAAATCAATAAACTTGAATAATTATTGATATAAATAAGCTTGGAAGCTCTGTTTTGTTAACCACACTTAGAAAATAAATATAAATTTAGAATTAATTCTTAAGAATTTTGAATTAATTCCAGCTCCAAAATCCATTTATCTGGCAGATTGCCGTGTTGAAATGCCAAATTTTGGTAAATTTCTTCAATCAAACAGGGTTTTGAAGAAACATTGACACTAGCAATTAATTAACAAATCAATAAACTTGAATAATTATTGATATAAATAAGCCTGGCAGCTCTGTTTTGTTAACCACACTAAGAAAATAAATATAAATTTTGAATTAATTCCAGCTCCAAAAACCATTTATCTGGCAGATTGCCGTGTTGAAATGCCAAATTTTGGTAAATTTCTTCAGTCAAACAGGGTTTTGAAGATACATTGACACTAGCAATTGATTAACAAATCAATAAACTTGAATAATTATTGATATAAATAAGCCTGGCAGCTCTGTTTTTTAACCACACTAAGAAAATAAATATAAATTTTGAATTAATTCCAGCTCCAAAATCCATTTATCTGGCAGATTGCCGTGTTGAAATGCCAAATTTTGGTAAATTTCTTCAGTCAAACTTGGTTTTGAAGAAATATTGACAATAGCAATTGATTAACAAATCAATAAACTTGAATAATTATTGATATAAATAAGCTTGGCAGCTCTGTTTTGTTAACCACACTAAGAAAATAAATATAAATTTTGAATTAATTCTTAAGAATTATGAATATTTCCAGCTCAAAAATCCATTTATAAGGCAGATTGCTGTGTTGAAATGCCAAATTTTGATAAATTTTCTTCAGTCAAACAGGGTTTTGAAGATACATTGACACTTGCAATTGATTAACAAATCAATAAACTTGATTAATTATTGATATAAATAAGCCTGGCAGCTCTGTTTTGTTAACTACACTAAGAAAATAAATATAAATTTAGAATTAATTCTTAAGAATTATGAATATTTCCAGCTCCAAAATCCATTTATCTGGCAGATTGCCGTGTTGAAATGCCAAATTTTGGTAAATTATCTACAGTCAAACTTGGTTTTGAAGAAATATTGACAATAGCAATTGATTAACAAATCAATAAACTTGAATAATTATTGATATAAATAAGCCTGGCAGCTCTGTTTTGTTAATAACGCTAAGAAAATAAATGAAAATTTTGTATTAATTCCAGTTCCAAAATTCATTTATCTGGCAGATTGCCGTGTTGAAATGCCAAATCTTGGTAAATTTCTTCAGTCAAACAGGGTTTTGAAGAAACATTGACACTAGCAATTAATTAACAAATCAATAAACTTGAATAATTATTGATATAAATAAGCTTGGAAGCTCTGTTTTGTTAACCACACTTAGAAAATAAATATAAATTTAGAATTAATTCTTAAGAATTTTGAATTAATTCCAGCTCCAAAATCCATTTATCTGGCAGATTGCCGTGTTGAAATGCCAAATTTTGGTAAATTTCTTCAATCAAACAGGGTTTTGAAGAAACATTGACACTAGCAATTAATTAACAAATCAATAAACTTGAATAATTATTGATATAAATAAGCCTGGCAGCTCTGTTTTGTTAACCACACTAAGAAAATAAATATAAATTTTGAATTAATTCCAGCTCCAAAAACCATTTATCTGGCAGATTGCCGTGTTGAAATGCCAAATTTTGGTAAATTTCTTCAGTCAAACAGGGTTTTGAAGATACATTGACACTAGCAATTGATTAACAAATCAATAAACTTGAATAATTATTGATATAAATAAGCCTGGCAGCTCTGTTTTGGTAACCACACTAAGAAAATATATATAAATTTTGAATTAATTCCAGCTCCAAAATCCATTTATCTGGCAGATTGCCGTGTTGAAATGCCAAATTTTGGTAAATTTCTTCAGTCAAACAGGGTTTTGAAGAAACATTGACACTAGCAATTAATTAACAAATCAATAAACTTGAATAATTATTGATATAAATAAGCCTGGCAGCTCTGTTTTTTAACCACACTAAGAAAATAAATATAAATTTTGAATTAATTCCAGCTCAAAAATCCATTTATCTGGCAGATTGCCGTGTTGAAATGCCAAATTTTGGTAAATTTCTTCAGTCAAACAGGGTTTTGAAGAAACATTGACACTAGCAATTAATTAACAAATCAATAAACTTGAATAATTATTGATATAAATAAGCTTGGAAGCTCTGTTTTGTTAACCACACTTAGAAAATAAATATAAATTTAGAATTAATTCTTAAGAATTTTGAATTAATTCCAGCTCCAAAATCCATTTATCTGGCAGATTGCCGTGTTGAAATGCCAAATTTTGGTAAATTTCTTCAATCAAACAGGGTTTTGAAGAAACATTGACACTAGCAATTAATTAACAAATCAATAAACTTGAATAATTATTGATATAAATAAGCCTGGCAGCTCTGTTTTGTTAACCACACTAAGAAAATAAATATAAATTTTGAATTAATTCCAGCTCCAAAAACCATTTATCTGGCAGATTGCCGTGTTGAAATGCCAAATTTTGGTAAATTTCTTCAGTCAAACAGGGTTTTGAAGATACATTGACACTAGCAATTGATTAACAAATCAATAAACTTGAATAATTATTGATATAAATAAGCCTGGCAGCTCTGTTTTTTAACCACACTAAGAAAATAAATATAAATTTTGAATTAATTCCAGCTCCAAAATCCATTTATCTGGCAGATTGCCGTGTTGAAATGCCAAATTTTGGTAAATTTCTTCAGTCAAACTTGGTTTTGAAGAAATATTGACAATAGCAATTGATTAACAAATCAATAAACTTGAATAATTATTGATATAAATAAGCTTGGCAGCTCTGTTTTGTTAACCACACTAAGAAAATAAATATAAATTTTGAATTAATTCTTAAGAATTATGAATATTTCCAGCTCAAAAATCCATTTATAAGGCAGATTGCTGTGTTGAAATGCCAAATTTTGATAAATTTTCTTCAGTCAAACAGGGTTTTGAAGATACATTGACACTTGCAATTGATTAACAAATCAATAAACTTGATTAATTATTGATATAAATAAGCCTGGCAGCTCTGTTTTGTTAACTACACTAAGAAAATAAATATAAATTTAGAATTAATTCTTAAGAATTATGAATATTTCCAGCTCCAAAATCCATTTATCTGGCAGATTGCCGTGTTGAAATGCCAAATTTTGGTAAATTATCTACAGTCAAACTTGGTTTTGAAGAAATATTGACAATAGCAATTGATTAACAAATCAATAAACTTGAATAATTATTGATATAAATAAGCCTGGCAGCTCTGTTTTGTTAATAACGCTAAGAAAATAAATGAAAATTTTGTATTAATTCCAGTTCCAAAATTCATTTATCTGGCAGATTGCCGTGTTGAAATGCCAAATCTTGGTAAATTTCTTCAGTCAAACAGGGTTTTGAAGAAACATTGACACTAGCAATTAATTAACAAATCAATAAACTTGAATAATTATTGATATAAATAAGCTTGGAAGCTCTGTTTTGTTAACCACACTTAGAAAATAAATATAAATTTAGAATTAATTCTTAAGAATTTTGAATTAATTCCAGCTCCAAAATCCATTTATCTGGCAGATTGCCGTGTTGAAATGCCAAATTTTGGTAAATTTCTTCAATCAAACAGGGTTTTGAAGAAACATTGACACTAGCAATTAATTAACAAATCAATAAACTTGAATAATTATTGATATAAATAAGCCTGGCAGCTCTGTTTTGTTAACCACACTAAGAAAATAAATATAAATTTTGAATTAATTCCAGCTCCAAAAACCATTTATCTGGCAGATTGCCGTGTTGAAATGCCAAATTTTGGTAAATTTCTTCAGTCAAACAGGGTTTTGAAGATACATTGACACTAGCAATTGATTAACAAATCAATAAACTTGAATAATTATTGATATAAATAAGCCTGGCAGCTCTGTTTTGGTAACCACACTAAGAAAATATATATAAATTTTGAATTAATTCCAGCTCCAAAATCCATTTATCTGGCAGATTGCCGTGTTGAAATGCCAAATTTTGGTAAATTTCTTCAATCAAACAGGGTTTTGAAGATACATTGACACTAGCAATTGATAAACAAATCAATAAACTTGATTAATTATTGATATAAATAAACCTGGCAGCTCTGTTTTGTTAACCACACTAAGAAAATAAATATAAATTTTGAATTAATTGCAGCTCCAAAATCCATTTATCTGTCAGATTGCCTAGTTGAAATGCCAAATTTTGGTAAATTTCTTCAGTCAAACAGGGTTTTGAAGAAACATTGACACTAGCAATTAATTAACAAATCAATAAACTTGAATAATTATTGATATAAATAAGCTTGGAAGCTCTGTTTTGTTAACCACACTAAGAAAATAAATATAAATTTAGAATTAATTCTTAAGAATTTTGAATTAATTCCAGCTCCAAAAACCATTTATCTGGCAGATTGCCGTGTTGAAATGCCAAATTTTGGTAAATTTCTTCAGTCAAACAGGGTTTTGAAGATACATTGACACTAGCAATTGATTAACAAATCAATAAACTTGAATAATTATTGATATAAATAAGCCTGGCAGCTCTGTTTTGGTAACCACACTAAGAAAATATATATAAATTTTGAATTAATTCCAGCTCCAAAATCCATTTATCTGGCAGATTGCCGTGTTGAAATGCCAAATTTTGGTAAATTTCTTCAATCAAACAGGGTTTTGAAGATACATTGACACTAGCAATTGATAAACAAATCAATAAACTTGATTAATTATTGATATAAATAAACCTGGCAGCTCTGTTTTGTTAACCACACTAAGAAAATAAATATAAATTTTGAATTAATTGCAGCTCCAAAATCCATTTATCTGTCAGATTGCCTAGTTGAAATGCCAAATTTTGGTAAATTTCTTCAGTCAAACAGGGTTTTGAAGAAACATTGACACTAGCAATTAATTAACAAATCAATAAACTTGAATAATTATTGATATAAATAAGCTTGGAAGCTCTGTTTTGTTAACCACACTAAGAAAATAAATATAAATTTAGAATTAATTCTTAAGAATTTTGAATTAATTCCAGCTCCAAAATCCATTTATCTGGCAGATTGCCGTGTTGAAATGCCAAATTTTGGTAAATTTCTTCAATCAAACAGGGTTTTGAAGAAACATTGACACTAGCAATTAATTAACAAATCAATAAACTTGAATAATTATTGATATAAATAAGCCTGGCAGCTCTGTTTTGTTAACCACACTAAGAAAATAAATATAAATTTTGAATTAATTCCAGCTCCAAAATCCATTTATCTGGCAGATTGCCGTGTTGAAATGCCAAATTTTGGTAAATTTCTTCAGTCAAACTTGGTTTTGAAGAAATATTGACAATAGCAATTGATTAACAAATCAATAAACTTGAATAATTATTGATATAAATAAGCCTGGCAGCTCTGTTTTGTTAACCACACTAAGAAAATAAATATAAATTTTGAATTAATTCCAGCTCCAAAATCCATTTATCTGGCAGATTGCCGTGTTGAAATGCAAAATTTTGGTAAATTTCTTCAGTCAAACAGGGTTTTGAAGATGCATTGACACTAGCAATTTATTAACAAATCAATAATGTTGAATAATTATTGATATAAATAAGCCTGGCAGCTCTGTTTTGTTAACCACACTAAGAAAATAAATATAAATTTTGAATTAATTGCAGCTCCAAAATCCATTTATCTGTCAGATTGCCTAGTTGAAATGCCAAATTTTGGTAAATTTCTTCAGTCAAACAGGGTTTTGAAGAAACATTGACACTAGCAATTAATTAACAAATCAATAAACTTGAATAATTATTGATATAAATAAGCTTGGAAGCTCTGTTTTGTTAACCACACTAAGAAAATAAATATAAATTTAGAATTAATTCTTAAGAATTATGAATATTTCCAGCTCCAAAATCCATTTATCTGGCAGATTGCCGTGTTGAAATGCCAAATTTTGGTAAATTTCTTCAGTCAAACTTGGTTTTGAAGAAATATTGACAATAGCAATTGATTAACAAATCAATAAACTTGAATAATCATTGATATAAATAAGCCTGGCAGCTCTGTTTTGTTAACCACACTAAGAAAATAAATATAAATTTTGAATTAATTCCAGCTCCAAAATCCATTTATCTGGCAGATTGCCGTGTTGAAATGCCAAATTTTGGTAAATTTCTTCAGTCAAACTTGGTTTTGAAGAAATATTGACAATAGCAATTGATTAACAAATCAATAAACTTGAATAATTATTGATATAAATAAGCCTGGCAGCTCTGTTTTGTTAACCACACTAAGAAAATAAATATAAATTTTGAATTAATTCCAGCTCCAAAATCCATTTATCTGGCAGATTGCCGTGTTGAAATGCAAAATTTTGGTAAATTTCTTCAGTCAAACAGGGTTTTGAAGATGCATTGACACTAGCAATTGATTAACAAATCAATAATGTTGAATAATTATTGATATAAATAAGCCTGGCAGCTCTGTTTTGTTAACCACACTAAGAAAATAAATATAAATTTTGAATTAATTCCAGCTCCAAAATCCATTTATCTGGCAGATTGCCGTGTTGAAATGCCAAATTTTGGTAAATTTCTTCAATCAAACAGGGTTTTGAAGATACATTGACACTAGCAATTGATTAACAAATCAATAAACTTGAATAATTATTGATATAAATAAGCCTGGCAGCTCTGTTTTGTTAATCACACTAAGAAAATAAATATAAATTTTGAATTAATTCCAGCTCCAAAATCGATTTATCTGTCAGATTGCCTTGTTGAAATGCCAAATTTTGGTAAATTTCTTCAGTCAAACAGGGTTTTGAAGAAACATTGACACTAGCAATTAATTAACAAATCAATAAACTTGAATAATTATTGATATAAATAAGCCTGGCAGCTCTGTTTTTTAACCACACTAAGAAAATAAATATAAATTTTGAATTAATTCCAGCTCAAAAATCCATTTATCTGGCAGATTGCCGTGTTGAAATGCCAAATTTTGGTAAATTTCTTCAGTCAAACAGGGTTTTGAAGAAACATTGACACTAGCAATTAATTAACAAATCAATAAACTTGAATAATTATTGATATAAATAAGCTTGGAAGCTCTGTTTTGTTAACCACACTTAGAAAATAAATATAAATTTAGAATTAATTCTTAAGAATTTTGAATTAATTCCAGCTCCAAAATCCATTTATCTGGCAGATTGCCGTGTTGAAATGCCAAATTTTGGTAAATTTCTTCAATCAAACAGGGTTTTGAAGAAACATTGACACTAGCAATTAATTAACAAATCAATAAACTTGAATAATTATTGATATAAATAAGCCTGGCAGCTCTGTTTTGTTAACCACACTAAGAAAATAAATATAAATTTTGAATTAATTCCAGCTCCAAAAACCATTTATCTGGCAGATTGCCGTGTTGAAATGCCAAATTTTGGTAAATTTCTTCAGTCAAACAGGGTTTTGAAGATACATTGACACTAGCAATTGATTAACAAATCAATAAACTTGAATAATTATTGATATAAATAAGCCTGGCAGCTCTGTTTTTTAACCACACTAAGAAAATAAATATAAATTTTGAATTAATTCCAGCTCCAAAATCCATTTATCTGGCAGATTGCCGTGTTGAAATGCCAAATTTTGGTAAATTTCTTCAGTCAAACTTGGTTTTGAAGAAATATTGACAATAGCAATTGATTAACAAATCAATAAACTTGAATAATTATTGATATAAATAAGCTTGGCAGCTCTGTTTTGTTAACCACACTAAGAAAATAAATATAAATTTTGAATTAATTCTTAAGAATTATGAATATTTCCAGCTCAAAAATCCATTTATAAGGCAGATTGCTGTGTTGAAATGCCAAATTTTGATAAATTTTCTTCAGTCAAACAGGGTTTTGAAGATACATTGACACTTGCAATTGATTAACAAATCAATAAACTTGATTAATTATTGATATAAATAAGCCTGGCAGCTCTGTTTTGTTAACTACACTAAGAAAATAAATATAAATTTAGAATTAATTCTTAAGAATTATGAATATTTCCAGCTCCAAAATCCATTTATCTGGCAGATTGCCGTGTTGAAATGCCAAATTTTGGTAAATTATCTACAGTCAAACTTGGTTTTGAAGAAATATTGACAATAGCAATTGATTAACAAATCAATAAACTTGAATAATTATTGATATAAATAAGCCTGGCAGCTCTGTTTTGTTAATAACGCTAAGAAAATAAATGAAAATTTTGTATTAATTCCAGTTCCAAAATTCATTTATCTGGCAGATTGCCGTGTTGAAATGCCAAATCTTGGTAAATTTCTTCAGTCAAACAGGGTTTTGAAGATACATTGACACTAGCAATTGATTAACAAATCAATAAACTTGAATAATTATTGAAATAAATAAGCCTTGCAGCTCTGTTTTGTTAACCACACTAAGAAAATAAATATAAATTTTGAATTAATTCCAGCTCCAAAATCCATTTATCTGGCAGATTGCCGTGTTGAAATGCCAAATTTTGGTAAATTTCTTCAGTCAAACAGGTTTTTGAAGATACATTGACACTAGCAATTGATTAACAAATCAATAAACTTGAATAATTATTGATATAAATAAGCCTGGCAGCTCTGTTTTGTTAACCACACTAAGAAAATAAATATAAATTTTGAATTAATTCCAGCTCCAAAATCCATTTATCTGGCAGATTGCCGTGTTGAAATGCCAAATTTTGGTAAATTTCTTCAGTCAAACAGGGTTTTGAAGATACATTGACACTAGCAATTGATTAACAAATCAATAAACTTGAATAATTATTGAAATAAATAAGCCTTGCAGCTCTGTTTTGTTAACCACACTAAGAAAATAAATATAAATTTTGAATTAATTCCAGCTCCAAAATCCATTTATCTGGCAGATTGCCGTGTTGAAATGCCAAATTTTGGTAAATTTCTTCAGTCAAACAGGTTTTTGAAGATACATTGACACTAGCAATTGATTAACAAATCAATAAACTTGAATAATTATTGATATAAATAAGCCTGGCAGCTCTGTTTTGTTAACTACACTAAGAAAATAAATATAAATGTTGAATTAATTCCAGCTCCAAAATCCATTTATCTTGCAGATTGCCGTGTTGAAATGCCAAATTTTGGTAAATTTCTTCAGTCAAACCGGGTTTTGAAGAAACATTGACACAAGCAATTGATTAACAAATCAATAAACTTGAATAATTATTGATATAAATAAACCTGGCAGCTCTGTTTTGTTAACCACACTAAGAAAATAAATATAAATTTTGAATTAATTCCAGCTCCATAATCCATTTATCTGGCAGATTGCCGTGTTGAAATGCCAAATTTTGGTAAATTTCTTCAGTCAAACAGGGTTTTGAAGATACATTGACACTAGCAATTGATTAACAAATCAATAAACTTGAATAATTATTGATATAAATAAGCCTGGCAGCTCTGTTTTGGTAACCACACCAAGAAAATAAATATAAATTTTGAATTAATTCCAGCTCCAAAATCCATTTATCTGGCAGATTGCCGTGTTGAAATGCCAAATTTTGGTAAATTTCTTCAATCAAACAGGGTTTTGAAGAAACATTGACACTAGCAATTAATTAACAAATCAATAAACTTGAATAATTATTGATATAAATAAGCCTGGCAGCTCTGTTTTGTTAACCACACTAAGAAAATAAATATAAATTTTGAATTAATTCCAGCTCCAAAAACCATTTATCTGGCAGATTGCCGTGTTGAAATGCCAAATTTTGGTAAATTTCTTCAGTCAAACAGGGTTTTGAAGATACATTGACACTAGCAATTGATTAACAAATCAATAAACTTGAATAATTATTGATATAAATAAGCCTGGCAGCTCTGTTTTGGTAACCACACTAAGAAAATATATATAAATTTTGAATTAATTCCAGCTCCAAAATCCATTTATCTGGCAGATTGCCGTGTTGAAATGCCAAATTTTGGTAAATTTCTTCAATCAAACAGGGTTTTGAAGATACATTGACACTAGCAATTGATAAACAAATCAATAAACTTGATTAATTATTGATATAAATAAACCTGGCAGCTCTGTTTTGTTAACCACACTAAGAAAATAAATATAAATTTTGAATTAATTGCAGCTCCAAAATCCATTTATCTGTCAGATTGCCTAGTTGAAATGCCAAATTTTGGTAAATTTCTTCAGTCAAACAGGGTTTTGAAGAAACATTGACACTAGCAATTAATTAACAAATCAATAAACTTGAATAATTATTGATATAAATAAGCTTGGAAGCTCTGTTTTGTTAACCACACTAAGAAAATAAATATAAATTTAGAATTAATTCTTAAGAATTTTGAATTAATTCCAGCTCCAAAATCCATTTATCTGGCAGATTGCCGTGTTGAAATGCCAAATTTTGGTAAATTTCTTCAATCAAACAGGGTTTTGAAGAAACATTGACACTAGCAATTAATTAACAAATCAATAAACTTGAATAATTATTGATATAAATAAGCCTGGCAGCTCTGTTTTGTTAACCACACTAAGAAAATAAATATAAATTTTGAATTAATTCCAGCTCCAAAATCCATTTATCTGGCAGATTGCCGTGTTGAAATGCCAAATTTTGGTAAATTTCTTCAGTCAAACTTGGTTTTGAAGAAATATTGACAATAGCAATTGATTAACAAATCAATAAACTTGAATAATTATTGATATAAATAAGCCTGGCAGCTCTGTTTTGTTAACCACACTAAGAAAATAAATATAAATTTTGAATTAATTCCAGCTCCAAAATCCATTTATCTGGCAGATTGCCGTGTTGAAATGCAAAATTTTGGTAAATTTCTTCAGTCAAACAGGGTTTTGAAGATGCATTGACACTAGCAATTTATTAACAAATCAATAATGTTGAATAATTATTGATATAAATAAGCCTGGCAGCTCTGTTTTGTTAACCACACTAAGAAAATAAATATAAATTTTGAATTAATTCCAGCTCCAAAATCCATTTATCTGGCAGATTGCCGTGTTGAAATGCCAAATTTTGGTAAATTTCTTCAATCAAACAGGGTTTTGAAGAAACATTGACACTAGCAATTAATTAACAAATCAATAAACTTGAATAATTATTGATATAAATAAGCCTGGCAGCTCTGTTTTGTTAACCACACTAAGAAAATAAATATAAATTTTGAATTAATTCCAGCTCCAAAATCCATTTATCTGGCAGATTGCCGTGTTGAAATGCCAAATTTTGGTAAATTTCTTCAATCAAACAGGGTTTTGAAGAAACATTGACACTAGCAATTAATTAACAAATCAATAAACTTGAATAATTATTGATATAAATAAGCCTGGCAGCTCTGTTTTGTTAACCACACTAAGAAAATAAATATAAATTTTGAATTAATTCCAGCTCCAAAAACCATTTATCTGGCAGATTGCCGTGTTGAAATGCCAAATTTTGGTAAATTTCTTCAGTCAAACAGGGTTTTGAAGATACATTGACACTAGCAATTGATTAACAAATCAATAAACTTGAATAATTATTGATATAAATAAGCCTGGCAGCTCTGTTTTGGTAACCACACTAAGAAAATAAATATAAATTTTGAATTAATTCCAGCTCCAAAATCCATTTATCTGGCAGATTGCCGTGTTGAAATGCCAAATTTTGGTAAATTTCTTCAATCAAACAGGGTTTTGAAGATACATTGACACTAGCAATTGATAAACAAATCAATAAACTTGATTAATTATTGATATAAATAAACCTGGCAGCTCTGTTTTGTTAACCACACTAAGAAAATAAATATAAATTTTGAATTAATTGCAGCTCCAAAATCCATTTATCTGTCAGATTGCCTAGTTGAAATGCCAAATTTTGGTAAATTTCTTCAGTCAAACAGGGTTTTGAAGAAACATTGACACTAGCAATTAATTAACAAATCAATAAACTTGAATAATTATTGATATAAATAAGCTTGGAAGCTCTGTTTTGTTAACCACACTAAGAAAATAAATATAAATTTAGAATTAATTCTTAAGAATTATGAATATTTCCAGCTCCAAAATCCATTTATCTGGCAGATTGCCGTGTTGAAATGCCAAATTTTGGTAAATTTCTTCAGTCAAACTTGGTTTTGAAGAAATATTGACAATAGCAATTGATTAACAAATCAATAAACTTGAATAATTATTGATATAAATAAGCCTGGCAGCTCTGTTTTGTTAACCACACTAAGAAAATAAATATAAATTTTGAATTAATTCCAACTCCAAAATCCATTTATCTGGCAGATTGCCGTGTTGAAATGCCAAATTTTGGTAAATTTCTTCAGTCAAACTTGGTTTTGAAGAAATATTGACAATAGCAATTGATTAACAAATCAATAAACTTGAATAATTATTGATATAAATAAGCCTGGCAGCTCTGTTTTGTTAACCACACTAAGAAAATAAATATAAATTTTGAATTAATTCCAGCTCCAAAATCCATTTATCTGGCAGATTGCCGTGTTGAAATGCAAAATTTTGGTAAATTTCTTCAGTCAAACAGGGTTTTGAAGATGCATTGACACTAGCAATTTATTAACAAATCAATAAACTTGAATAATTATTGATATAAATAAGCCTGGCAGCTCTGTTTTTTAACCACACTAAGAAAATAAATATAAATTTTGAATTAATTCCAGCTCCAAAATCCATTTATCTGGCAGATTGCCGTGTTGAAATGCCAAATTTTGGTAAATTTCTTCAGTCAAACAGGGTTTTGAAGAAACATTGACACTAGCAATTAATTAACAAATCAATAAACTTGAATAATTATTGATATAAATAAGCTTGGAAGCTCTGTTTTGTTAACCACACTTAGAAAATAAATATAAATTTAGAATTAATTCTTAAGAATTTTGAATTAATTCCAGCTCCAAAATCCATTTATCTTGCAGATTGCCGTCTTGAAATGCCAAATTTTGGTAAATTTCTTCAATCAAACAGGGTTTTGAAGAAACATTGACACTAGCAATTAATTAACAAATCAATAAACTTGAATAATTATTGATATAAATAAGCCTGGCAGCTCTGTTTTGTTAACCACACTAAGAAAATAAATATAAATTTTGAATTAATTCCAGCTCCAAAAACCATTTATCTGGCAGATTGCCGTGTTGAAATGCCAAATTTTGGTAAATTTCTTCAGTCAAACAGGGTTTTGAAGATACATTGACACTAGCAATTGATTAACAAATCAATAAACTTGAATAATTATTGATATAAATAAGCCTGGCAGCTCTGTTTTGGTAACCACACTAAGAAAATAAATATAAATTTTGAATTAATTCCAGCTCCAAAATCCATTTATCTGGCAGATTGCCGTGTTGAAATGCCAAATTTTGGTAAATTTCTTCAATCAAACAGGGTTTTGAAGATACATTGACACTAGCAATTGATAAACAAATCAATAAACTTGATTAATTATTGATATAAATAAACCTGGCAGCTCTGTTTTGTTAACCACACTAAGAAAATAAATATAAATTTTGAATTAATTGCAGCTCCAAAATCCATTTATCTGTCAGATTGCCTAGTTGAAATGCCAAATTTTGGTAAATTTCTTCAGTCAAACAGGGTTTTGAAGAAACATTGACACTAGCAATTAATTAACAAATCAATAAACTTGAATAATTATTGATATAAATAAGCTTGGAAGCTCTGTTTTGTTAACCACACTAAGAAAATAAATATAAATTTAGAATTAATTCTTAAGAATTATGAATATTTCCAGCTCCAAAATCCATTTATCTGGCAGATTGCCGTGTTGAAATGCCAAATTTTGGTAAATTTCTTCAGTCAAACTTGGTTTTGAAGAAATATTGACAATAGCAATTGATTAACAAATCAATAAACTTGAATAATCATTGATATAAATAAGCCTGGCAGCTCTGTTTTGTTAACCACACTAAGAAAATAAATATAAATTTTGAATTAATTCCAGCTCCAAAATCCATTTATCTGGCAGATTGCCGTGTTGAAATGCCAAATTTTGGTAAATTTCTTCAGTCAAACTTGGTTTTGAAGAAATATTGACAATAGCAATTGATTAACAAATCAATAAACTTGAATAATTATTGATATAAATAAGCCTGGCAGCTCTGTTTTGTTAACCACACTAAGAAAATAAATATAAATTTTGAATTAATTCCAGCTCCAAAATCGATTTATCTGTCAGATTGCCTTGTTGAAATGCCAAATTTTGGTAAATTTCTTCAGTCAAACAGGGTTTTGAAGAAACATTGACACTAGCAATTAATTAACAAATCAATAAACTTGAATAATTATTGATATAAATAAGCCTGGCAGCTCTGTTTTTTAACCACACTAAGAAAATAAATATAAATTTTGAATTAATTCCAGCTCAAAAATCCATTTATCTGGCAGATTGCCGTGTTGAAATGCCAAATTTTGGTAAATTTCTTCAGTCAAACAGGGTTTTGAAGAAACATTGACACTAGCAATTAATTAACAAATCAATAAACTTGAATAATTATTGATATAAATAAGCTTGGAAGCTCTGTTTTGTTAACCACACTTAGAAAATAAATATAAATTTAGAATTAATTCTTAAGAATTTTGAATTAATTCCAGCTCCAAAATCCATTTATCTGGCAGATTGCCGTGTTGAAATGCCAAATTTTGGTAAATTTCTTCAATCAAACAGGGTTTTGAAGAAACATTGACACTAGCAATTAATTAACAAATCAATAAACTTGAATAATTATTGATATAAATAAGCCTGGCAGCTCTGTTTTGTTAACCACACTAAGAAAATAAATATAAATTTTGAATTAATTCCAGCTCCAAAAACCATTTATCTGGCAGATTGCCGTGTTGAAATGCCAAATTTTGGTAAATTTCTTCAGTCAAACAGGGTTTTGAAGATACATTGACACTAGCAATTGATTAACAAATCAATAAACTTGAATAATTATTGATATAAATAAGCCTGGCAGCTCTGTTTTGGTAACCACACTAAGAAAATAAATATAAATTTTGAATTAATTCCAGCTCCAAAATCCATTTATCTGGCAGATTGCCGTGTTGAAATGCCAAATTTTGGTAAATTTCTTCAATCAAACAGGGTTTTGAAGATACATTGACACTAGCAATTGATAAACAAATCAATAAACTTGATTAATTATTGATATAAATAAACCTGGCAGCTCTGTTTTGTTAACCACACTAAGAAAATAAATATAAATTTTGAATTAATTGCAGCTCCAAAATCCATTTATCTGTCAGATTGCCTAGTTGAAATGCCAAATTTTGGTAAATGTCTTCAGTCAAACAGGGTTTTGAAGAAACATTGACACTAGCAATTAATTAACAAATCAATAAACTTGAATAATTATTGATATAAATAAGCTTGGAAGCTCTGTTTTGTTAACCACACTAAGAAAATAAATATAAATTTAGAATTAATTCTTAAGAATTATGAATTAATTCCAGCTCCAAAATCCATTTATCTTGCAGATTGCCGTCTTGAAATGCCAAATTTTGGTAAATTTCTTCAATCAAACAGGGTTTTGAAGAAACATTGACACTAGCAATTAATTAACAAATCAATAAACTTGAATAATTATTGATATAAATAAGCTTGGAAGCTCTGTTTTGTTAACCACACTTAGAAAATAAATATAAATTTAGAATTAATTCTTAAGAATTTTGAATTAATTCCAGCTCCAAAATCCATTTATCTTGCAGATTGCCGTCTTGAAATGCCAAATTTTGGTAAATTTCTTCAATCAAACAGGGTTTTGAAGAAACATTGACACTAGCAATTAATTAACAAATCAATAAACTTGAATAATTATTGATATAAATAAGCCTGGCAGCTCTGTTTTGTTAACCACACTAAGAAAATAAATATAAATTTTGAATTAATTCCAGCTCCAAAAACCATTTATCTGGCAGATTGCCGTGTTGAAATGCCAAATTTTGGTAAATTTCTTCAGTCAAACAGGGTTTTGAAGATACATTGACACTAGCAATTGATTAACAAATCAATAAACTTGAATAATTATTGATATAAATAAGCCTGGCAGCTCTGTTTTGGTAACCACACTAAGAAAATAAATATAAATTTTGAATTAATTCCAGCTCCAAAATCCATTTATCTGGCAGATTGCCGTGTTGAAATGCCAAATTTTGGTAAATTTCTTCAATCAAACAGGGTTTTGAAGATACATTGACACTAGCAATTGATAAACAAATCAATAAACTTGATTAATTATTGATATAAATAAACCTGGCAGCTCTGTTTTGTTAACCACACTAAGAAAATAAATATAAATTTTGAATTAATTGCAGCTCCAAAATCCATTTATCTGTCAGATTGCCTAGTTGAAATGCCAAATTTTGGTAAATTTCTTCAGTCAAACAGGGTTTTGAAGAAACATTGACACTAGCAATTAATTAACAAATCAATAAACTTGAATAATTATTGATATAAATAAGCTTGGAAGCTCTGTTTTGTTAACCACACTAAGAAAATAAATATAAATTTAGAATTAATTCTTAAGAATTATGAATATTTCCAGCTCCAAAATCCATTTATCTGGCAGATTGCCGTGTTGAAATGCCAAATTTTGGTAAATTTCTTCAGTCAAACTTGGTTTTGAAGAAATATTGACAATAGCAATTGATTAACAAATCAATAAACTTGAATAATCATTGATATAAATAAGCCTGGCAGCTCTGTTTTGTTAACCACACTAAGAAAATAAATATAAATTTTGAATTAATTCCAGCTCCAAAATCCATTTATCTGGCAGATTGCCGTGTTGAAATGCCAAATTTTGGTAAATTTCTTCAGTCAAACTTGGTTTTGAAGAAATATTGACAATAGCAATTGATTAACAAATCAATAAACTTGAATAATTATTGATATAAATAAGCCTGGCAGCTCTGTTTTGTTAACCACACTAAGAAAATAAATATAAATTTTGAATTAATTCCAGCTCCAAAATCCATTTATCTGGCAGATTGCCGTGTTGAAATGCAAAATTTTGGTAAATTTCTTCAGTCAAACAGGGTTTTGAAGATGCATTGACACTAGCAATTGATTAACAAATCAATAATGTTGAATAATTATTGATATAAATAAGCCTGGCAGCTCTGTTTTGTTAACCACACTAAGAAAATAAATATAAATTTTGAATTAATTCCAGCTCCAAAATCCATTTATCTGGCAGATTGCCGTGTTGAAATGCCAAATTTTGGTAAATTTCTTCAATCAAACAGGGTTTTGAAGATACATTGACACTAGCAATTGATTAACAAATCAATAAACTTGAATAATTATTGATATAAATAAGCCTGGCAGCTCTGTTTTGTTAATCACACTAAGAAAAAAATATAAATTTTGAATTAATTCCAGCTCCAAAATCGATTTATCTGTCAGATTGCCTTGTTGAAATGCCAAATTTTGGTAAATTTCTTCAGTCAAACAGGGTTTTGAAGAAACATTGACACTAGCAATTAATTAACAAATCAATAAACTTGAATAATTATTGATATAAATAAGCCTGGCAGCTCTGTTTTTTAACCACACTAAGAAAATAAATATAAATTTTGAATTAATTCCAGCTCAAAAATCCATTTATCTGGCAGATTGCCGTGTTGAAATGCCAAATTTTGGTAAATTTCTTCAGTCAAACAGGGTTTTGAAGAAACATTGACACTAGCAATTAATTAACAAATCAATAAACTTGAATAATTATTGATATAAATAAGCTTGGAAGCTCTGTTTTGTTAACCACACTTAGAAAATAAATATAAATTTAGAATTAATTCTTAAGAATTTTGAATTAATTCCAGCTCCAAAATCCATTTATCTGGCAGATTGCCGTGTTGAAATGCCAAATTTTGGTAAATTTCTTCAATCAAACAGGGTTTTGAAGAAACATTGACACTAGCAATTAATTAACAAATCAATAAACTTGAATAATTATTGATATAAATAAGCCTGGCAGCTCTGTTTTGTTAACCACACTAAGAAAATAAATATAAATTTTGAATTAATTCCAGCTCCAAAAACCATTTATCTGGCAGATTGCCGTGTTGAAATGCCAAATTTTGGTAAATTTCTTCAGTCAAACAGGGTTTTGAAGATACATTGACACTAGCAATTGATTAACAAATCAATAAACTTGAATAATTATTGATATAAATAAGCCTGGCAGCTCTGTTTTGGTAACCACACTAAGAAAATAAATATAAATTTTGAATTAATTCCAGCTCCAAAATCCATTTATCTGGCAGATTGCCGTGTTGAAATGCCAAATTTTGGTAAATTTCTTCAATCAAACAGGGTTTTGAAGATACATTGACACTAGCAATTGATAAACAAATCAATAAACTTGATTAATTATTGATATAAATAAACCTGGCAGCTCTGTTTTGTTAACCACACTAAGAAAATAAATATAAATTTTGAATTAATTGCAGCTCCAAAATCCATTTATCTGTCAGATTGCCTAGTTGAAATGCCAAATTTTGGTAAATGTCTTCAGTCAAACAGGGTTTTGAAGAAACATTGACACTAGCAATTAATTAACAAATCAATAAACTTGAATAATTATTGATATAAATAAGCTTGGAAGCTCTGTTTTGTTAACCACACTAAGAAAATAAATATAAATTTAGAATTAATTCTTAAGAATTATGAATATTTCCAGCTCCAAAATCCATTTATCTGGCAGATTGCCGTGTTGAAATGCCAAATTTTGGTAAATTTCTTCAGTCAAACTTGGTTTTGAAGAAATATTGACAATAGCAATTGATTAACAAATCAATAAACTTGAATAATTATTGATATAAATAAGCCTGGCAGCTCTGTTTTGTTAACCACACTAAGAAAATAAATATAAATTTTGAATTAATTCCAGCTCCAAAATCCATTTATCTGGCAGATTGCCGTGTTGAAATGCAAAATTTTGGTAAATTTCTTCAGTCAAACAGGGTTTTGAAGATGCATTGACATTAGCAATTGATTAACAAATCAATAATGTTGAATAATTATTGATATAAATAAGCCTGGCAGCTCTGTTTTGTTAACCACACTAAGAAAATAAATATAAATTTTGAATTAATTCCAGCTCCAAAATCCATTTATCTGGCAGATTGCCGTGTTGAAATGCCAAATTTTGGTAAATTTCTTCAGTCAAACAGGGTTTTGAAGATACATTGACACTAGCAATTGATTAACAAATCAATAAACTTGAATAATTATTGATATAAATAAGCCTGTTAGCTCTGTTTTGGTAACCACAATAAGAAAATAAATATAAATTTTGAATTAATTGCAGCTCCAAAATCCATTTATCTGGCAGATTGCCGTGTTGAAATGCCAAATTTTGGTAAATTTCTTCAGTCAAACAGGGTTTTGAAGAAACATTGACACTAGCAATTAATTAACAAATCAATAAACTTGAATAATTATTGATATAAATAAGCTTGGAAGCTCTGTTTTGTTAACCACACTAAGAAAATAAATATAAATTTTGAATTAATTCCAGCTCCAAAATCCATTTATCTGGCAGATTGCCGTGTTGAAATGCCAAATTTTGGTAAATTTCTTCAATCAAACAGGGTTTTGAAGATACATTGACACTAGCAATTGATAAACAAATCAATAAACATGATTAATTATTGATATAAATAAACCTGGCAGCTCTGTTTTGTTAACCACACTAAGAAAATAAATATAAATTTTGAATTAATTCCAGCTCCAAAATCCATTTATCTGGCAGATTGCCGTGTTGAAATGCCAAATTTTGGTAAATTTCTTCAGTCAAACAGGGTTTTGAAGATACATTGACACTAGCAATTGATTTACAAATCAATAAACTTGAATAATTATTGATATAAATAAGCCTGGCAGCTCTGTTTTGGTAACCACACTAAGAAAATAAATATAAATTTTGAATTAATTCCAGCTCCAAAATCCATTTATCTGGCAGATTGCCGTGTTGAAATGCCAAATTTTGGTAAATTTCTTCAATCAAACAGGATTTTAAAGATACATTGACACTAGCAATTGATTAACAAATCAATAAACTTGAATAATTATTGATATAAATAAGCTTGGAAGCTCTGTTTTGTTAACCACACTTAGAAAATAAATATAAATTTAGAATTAATTCTTAAGAATTTTGAATTAATTCCAGCTCCAAAATCCATTTATCTGGCAGAGTGCCGTGTTGAAATGCCAAATTTTGGTAAATTTCTTCAATCAAACAGGGTTTTGAAGAAACATTGACACTAGCAATTAATTAACAAATCAATAAACTTGAATAATTATTGATATAAATAAGCCTGGCAGCTCTGTTTTGTTAACCACACTAAGAAAATAAATATAAATTTTGAATTAATTCCAGCTCCAAAAACCATTTATCTGGCAGATTGCCGTGTTGAAATGCCAAATTTTGGTAAATTTCTTCAGTCAAACAGGGTTTTGAAGATACATTGACACTAGCAATTGATTAACAAATCAATAAACTTGAATAATTATTGATATAAATAAGCCTGGCAGCTCTGTTTTGGTAACCACACTAAGAAAATAAATATAAATTTTGAATTAATTCCAGCTCCAAAATCCATTTATCTGGCAGATTGCCGTGTTGAAATGCAAAATTTTGGTAAATTTCTTCAATCAAACAGGGTTTTGAAGATACATTGACACTAGCAATTGATAAACAAATCAATAAACTTGATTAATTATTGATATAAATAAACCTGGCAGCTCTGTTTTGTTAACCACACTAAGAAAATAAATATAAATTTTGAATTAATTGCAGCTCCAAAATCCATTTATCTGTCAGATTGCCTAGTTGAAATGCCAAATTTTGGTAAATTTCTTCAGTCAAACAGGGTTTTGAAGAAACATTGACACTAGCAATTAATTAACAAATCAATAAACTTGAATAATTATTGATATAAATAAGCTTGGAAGCTCTGTTTTGTTAACCACACTAAGAAAATAAATATAAATTTAGAATTAATTCTTAAGAATTATGAATATTTCCAGCTCCAAAATCCATTTATCTGGCAGATTGCCGTGTTGAAATGCCGAATTTTGGTAAATTTCTTCAGTCAAACTTGGTTTTGAAGATATATTGACAATAGCAATTGATTAACAAATCAATAAACTTGAATAATTATTGATATAAATAAGCCTGGCAGCTCTGTTTTGTTAACCACACTAAGAAAATAAATATAAATTTTGAATTAATTCCAGCTCCAAAATCCATTTATCTGGCAGATTGCCGTGTTGAAATGCCAAATTTTGGTAAATTTCTTCAGTCAAACTTGGTTTTGAAGAAATATTGACAATAGCAATTGATTAACAAATCAATAAACTTGAATAATTATTGATATAAATAAGCCTGGCAGCTCTGTTTTGTTAACCACACTAAGAAAATAAATATAAATTTTGAATTAATTCCAGCTCCAAAATCCATTTATCTGGCAGATTGCCGTGTTGAAATGCCAAATTTTGGTAAATTTCTTCAGTCAAACTTGGTTTTGAAGAAATATTGACAATAGCAATTGATTAACAAATCAATAAACTTGAATAATTATTGATATAAATAAGCCTGGCAGCTCTGTTTTGTTAACCACACTAAGAAAATAAATATAAATTTTGAATTAATTCCAGCTCCAAAATCCATTTATCTGGCAGATTGCCGTGTTGAAATGCCAAATTTTGGTAAATTTCTTCAGTCAAACTTGGTTTTGAAGAAATATTGACAATAGCAATTGATTAACAAATCAATAAACTTGAATAATTATTGATATAAATAAGCCTGGCAGCTCTGTTTTGTTAACCACACTAAGAAAATAAATATAAATTTTGAATTAATTCCAGCTCCAAAATCCATTTATCTGGCAGATTGCCGTGTTGAAATGCAAAATTTTGGTAAATTTCTTCAGTCAAACAGGGTTTTGAAGATGCATTGACACTAGCAATTGATTAACAAATCAATAAACTTGAATAATTATTGATATAAATAAGCCTGGCAGCTCTGTTTTTTAACCACACTAAGAAAATAAATATAAATTTTGAATTAATTCCAGCTCCAAAATCCATTTATCTGGCAGTTTGCCGTGTTGAAATGCCAAATTTTGGTAAATTTCTTCAATCAAACAGGGTTTTGAAGATACATTGACACTAGCAATTGATTAAAAAATCAATAAACTTGATTAATTATTGATATAAATAAGTCTGGCAGCTCTGTTTTGTTAACTACACTAAGAAAATAAATATAAATTTTGAATTAATTCCAGCTCCAAAATCCATTTATCTTGCAGATTGCCGTGTTGAAATGCCAAATTTTGGTAAATTTCTTCAGTCAAACAGGGTTTTGAAGAAACATTGACACAAGCAATTGATTAACAAATCAATAAACTTGAATAATTATTGATATAAATAAACCTGGCAGCTCTGTTTTGTTAACCACACTAAGAAAATAAATATAAATTTTGACTTAATTGCAGCTCCAAAATCCTTTATCTGGCAGATTGCCGTGTTGAAATTCCAAATTTTGGTAAATTTCTTCAGTCAAACAGGGTTTTGAAGATACATTGACACTAGCAATTGATTAACAAATCAATAAACTTGAATAATTATTGATATAAATAAGCCTGGCAGCTCTGTTTTGTTTATCACACTAAGAAAATAAATATAAATTTTGAATTAATTCCAGCTCCAAAATCCATTTATCTGTCAGATTGCCTTGTTGAAATGCCAAATTTTGGTAAATTTCTTCAGTCAAACAGGGTTTTGAAGAAACATTGACACTAGCAATTAATTAACAAATCAATAAACTTGAATAATTATTGATATAAATAAGCTTGGAAGCTCTGTTTTGTTAACCACACTAAGAAAATAAATATAAATTTAGAACTAATTCTTAAGAATTATGAATATTTCCAGCTCCAAAATCCTTTATCTGGCAGATTGCCGTGTTGAAATTCCAAATTTTGGTAAATTTCTTCAGTCAAACAGGGTTTTGAAGATACATTGACACTAGCAATTGATTAACAAATCAATAAACTTGAATATTTATTGATATAAATAAGCCTGGCAGCTCTGTTTTGTTAATCACACTAAGAAAATAAATATAAATTTTGAATTAATTCCAGCTCCAAAATCCATTTATCTGTCAGATTGCCTTGTTGAAATGCCAAATTTTGGTAAATTTCTTCAGTCAAACAGGGTTTTGAAGAAACATTGACACTAGCAATTAATTAACAAATCAATAAACTTGAATAATTATTGATATCAATAAGCTTGGAAGCTCTGTTTTGTTAACCACACTAAGAAAATAAATATAAATTTAGAATTAATTCTTAAGAATTTTGAATTAATTCCAGCTCCAAAATCCATTTATCTGGCAGATTGCCGTGTTGAAATGCCAAATTTTGGGTAAATTTCTTTAGTCAAACAGGGTTTTGAAGATACATTGACACTAGCAATTAATTAACAAATCAATAAACTTGAATAATTATTGATATAAATAAGCCTGGCAGCTCTGTTTTGTTAACCACACTAAGAAAATAAATATAAATTTTGAATTAATTGCAGCTCCAAAGTCCATTTATCGGTCAGATTGCCTAGTTGAAATGCCAAATTTTGGTAAATTTCTTCAGTCAAACAGGGTTTTGAAGAAACATTGACACTAGCAATTAATTAACAAATCAATAAACTTGAATAATTATTGATATAAATAAGCTTGGAAGCTCTGTTTTGTTAACCACACTAAGAAAATAAATATAAATTTAGAATTAATTCTTAAGAATTTTGAATTAATTCCAGCTCCAAAATCCATTTATCTGGCAGAGTGCCGTGTTGAAATGCCAAATTTTGGTAAATTTCTTCAATCAAACAGGGTTTTGAAGAAACATTGACACTAGCAATTAATTAACAAATCAATAAACTTGAATAATTATTGATATAAATAAGCCTGGCAGCTCTGTTTTGTTAACCACACTAAGAAAATAAATATAAATTTTGAATTAATTCCAGCTCCAAAAACCATTTATCTGGCAGATTGCCGTGTTGAAATGCCAAATTTTGGTAAATTTCTTCAGTCAAACAGGGTTTTGAAGATACATTGACACTAGCAATTGATTAACAAATCAATAAACTTGAATAATTATTGATATAAATAAGCCTGGCAGCTCTGTTTTGGTAACCACACTAAGAAAATAAATATAAATTTTGAATTAATTCCAGCTCCAAAATCCATTTATCTGGCAGATTGCCGTGTTGAAATGCAAAATTTTGGTAAATTTCTTCAATCAAACAGGGTTTTGAAGATACATTGACACTAGCAATTGATAAACAAATCAATAAACTTGATTAATTATTGATATAAATAAACCTGGCAGCTCTGTTTTGTTAACCACACTAAGAAAATAAATATAAATTTTGAATTAATTGCAGCTCCAAAATCCATTTATCTGTCAGATTGCCTAGTTGAAATGCCAAATTTTGGTAAATTTCTTCAGTCAAACAGGGTTTTGAAGAAACATTGACACTAGCAATTAATTAACAAATCAATAAACTTGAATAATTATTGATATAAATAAGCTTGGAAGCTCTGTTTTGTTAACCACACTAAGAAAATAAATATAAATTTAGAATTAATTCTTAAGAATTATGAATATTTCCAGCTCCAAAATCCATTTATCTGGCAGATTGCCGTGTTGAAATGCCGAATTTTGGTAAATTTCTTCAGTCAAACTTGGTTTTGAAGATATATTGACAATAGCAATTGATTAACAAATCAATAAACTTGAATAATTATTGATATAAATAAGCCTGGCAGCTCTGTTTTGTTAACCACACTAAGAAAATAAATATAAATTTTGAATTAATTCCAGCTCCAAAATCCATTTATCTGGCAGATTGCCGTGTTGAAATGCCAAATTTTGGTAAATTTCTTCAGTCAAACTTGGTTTTGAAGAAATATTGACAATAGCAATTGATTAACAAATCAATAAACTTGAATAATTATTGATATAAATAAGCCTGGCAGCTCTGTTTTGTTAACCACACTAAGAAAATAAATATAAATTTTGAATTAATTCCAGCTCCAAAATCCATTTATCTGGCAGATTGCCGTGTTGAAATGCCAAATTTTGGTAAATTTCTTCAGTCAAACTTGGTTTTGAAGAAATATTGACAATAGCAATTGATTAACAAATCAATAAACTTGAATAATTATTGATATAAATAAGCCTGGCAGCTCTGTTTTGTTAACCACACTAAGAAAATAAATATAAATTTTGAATTAATTCCAGCTCCAAAATCCATTTATCTGGCAGATTGCCGTGTTGAAATGCCAAATTTTGGTAAATTTCTTCAGTCAAACTTGGTTTTGAAGAAATATTGACAATAGCAATTGATTAACAAATCAATAAACTTGAATAATTATTGATATAAATAAGCCTGGCAGCTCTGTTTTGTTAACCACACTAAGAAAATAAATATAAATTTTGAATTAATTCCAGCTCCAAAATCCATTTATCTCGCAGATTGCCGTGTTGAAATGCAAAATTTTGGTAAATTTCTTCAGTCAAACAGGGTTTTGAAGATGCATTGACACTAGCAATTGATTAACAAATCAATAAACATGAATAATTATTGATATAAATAAGCCTGGCAGCTCTGTTTTTTAACCACACTAAGAAAATAAATATAAATTTTGAATTAATTCCAGCTCCAAAATCCATTTATCTGGCAGTTTGCCGTGTTGAAATGCCAAATTTTGGTAAATTTCTTCAATCAAACAGGGTTTTGAAGATACATTGACACTAGCAATTGATTAAAAAATCAATAAACTTGATTAATTATTGATATAAATAAGTCTGGCAGCTCTGTTTTGTTAACTACACTAAGAAAATAAATATAAATTTTGAATTAATTCCAGCTCCAAAATCCATTTATCTTGCAGATTGCCGTGTTGAAATGCCAAATTTTGGTAAATTTCTTCAGTCAAACAGGGTTTTGAAGAAACATTGACACAAGCAATTGATTAACAAATCAATAAACTTGAATAATTATTGATATAAATAAACCTGGCAGCTCTGTTTTGTTAACCACACTAAGAAAATAAATATAAATTTTGACTTAATTGCAGCTCCAAAATCCTTTATCTGGCAGATTGCCGTGTTGAAATTCCAAATTTTGGTAAATTTCTTCAGTCAAACAGGGTTTTGAAGATACATTGACACTAGCAATTGATTAACAAATCAATAAACTTGAATAATTATTGATATAAATAAGCCTGGCAGCTCTGTTTTGTTTATCACACTAAGAAAATAAATATAAATTTTGAATTAATTCCAGCTCCAAAATCCATTTATCTGTCAGATTGCCTTGTTGAAATGCCAAATTTTGGTAAATTTCTTCAGTCAAACAGGGTTTTGAAGAAACATTGACACTAGCAATTAATTAACAAATCAATAAACTTGAATAATTATTGATATAAATAAGCTTGGAAGCTCTGTTTTGTTAACCACACTAAGAAAATAAATATAAATTTAGAACTAATTCTTAAGAATTATGAATATTTCCAGCTCCAAAATCCTTTATCTGGCAGATTGCCGTGTTGAAATTCCAAATTTTGGTAAATTTCTTCAGTCAAACAGGGTTTTGAAGATACATTGACACTAGCAATTGATTAACAAATCAATAAACTTGAATATTTATTGATATAAATAAGCCTGGCAGCTCTGTTTTGTTAATCACACTAAGAAAATAAATATAAATTTTGAATTAATTCCAGCTCCAAAATCCATTTATCTGTCAGATTGCCTTGTTGAAATGCCAAATTTTGGTAAATTTCTTCAGTCAAACAGGGTTTTGAAGAAACATTGACACTAGCAATTAATTAACAAATCAATAAACTTGAATAATTATTGATATCAATAAGCTTGGAAGCTCTGTTTTGTTAACCACACTAAGAAAATAAATATAAATTTAGAATTAATTCTTAAGAATTTTGAATTAATTCCAGCTCCAAAATCCATTTATCTGGCAGATTGCCGTGTTGAAATGCCAAATTTTGGGTAAATTTCTTTAGTCAAACAGGGTTTTGAAGATACATTGACACTAGCAATTAATTAACAAATCAATAAACTTGAATAATTATTGATATAAATAAGCCTGGCAGCTCTGTTTTGTTAACCACACTAAGAAAATAAATATAAATTTTGAATTAATTGCAGCTCCAAAGTCCATTTATCGGTCAGATTGCCTAGTTGAAATGCCAAATTTTGGTAAATTTCTTCAGTCAAACAGGGTTTTGAAGAAACATTGACACTAGCAATTAATTAACAAATCAATAAACTTGAATAATTATTGATATAAATAAGCTTGGAAGCTCTGTTTTGTTAACCACACTAAGAAAATAAATATAAATTTAGAATTAATTCTTAAGAATTATGAATATTTCCAGCTCCAAAATCCATTTATCTGGCAGATTGCCGTGTTGAAATGCCGAATTTTGGTAAATTTCTTCAGTCAAACTTGGTTTTGAAGAAATATTGACAATAGCAATTGATTAACAAATCAATAAACTTGAATAATTATTGATATAAATAAGCCTGGCAGCTCTGTTTTGTTAACCACACTAAGAAAATAAATATAAATTTTGAATTAATTCCAGCTCCAAAATCCATTTATCTGGCAGATTGCCGTGTTGAAATGCCAAATTTTGGTAAATTTCTTCAGTCAAACTTGGTTTTGAAGAAATATTGACAATAGCAATTGATTAACAAATCAATAAACTTGAATAATTATTGATATAAATAAGCCTGGCAGCTCTGTTTTGTTAACCACACTAAGAAAATAAATATAAATTTTGAATTAATTCCAGCTCCAAAATCCATTTATCTGGCAGATTGCCGTGTTGAAATGCCAAATTTTGGTAAATTTCTTCAGTCAAACTTGGTTTTGAAGAAATATTGACAATAGCAATTGATTAACAAATCAATAAACTTGAATAATTATTGATATAAATAAGCCTGGCAGCTCTGTTTTGTTAACCACACTAAGAAAATAAATATAAATTTTGAATTAATTCCAGCTCCAAAATCCATTTATCTGGCAGATTGCCGTGTTGAAATGCAAAATTTTGGTAAATTTCTTCAGTCAAACAGGGTTTTGAAGATGCATTGACACTAGCAATTGATTAACAAATCAATAATGTTGAATAATTATTGATATAAATAAGCCTGGCAGCTCTGTTTTTTAACCACACTAAGAAAATAAACATAAATTTTGAATTAATTCCAGCTCCAAAATCCATTTATCTGGCAGATTGCCGTGTTGAAATGCAAAATTTTGGTAAATTTCTTCAGTCAAACAGGGTTTTGAAGATGCATTGACACTAGCAATTGATTAACAAATCAATAATGTTGAATAATTATTGATATAAATAAGCCTGGCAGCTCTGTTTTTTAACCACACTAAGAAAATAAACATAAATTTTGAATTAATTCCAGCTCCAAAATCCATTTATCTGGCAGTTTGCCGTGTTGAAATGCCAAATTTTGGTAAATTTCTTCAATCAAACAGGGTTTTGAAGATACATTGACACTAGCAATTGATTAACAAATCAATAAACTTGATTAATTATTGATATAAATAAGTCTGGCAGCTCTGTTTTGTTAACTACACTAAGAAAATAAATATAAATTTTGAATTAATTCCAGCTCCAAAATCCATTTATCTTGCAGATTGCCGTGTTGAAATGCCAAATTTTGGTAAATTTCTTCAGTCAAACAGGGTTTTGAAGAAACATTGACACAAGCAATTGATTAACAAATCAATAAACTTGAATAATTATTGATATAAATAAACCTGGCAGCTCTGTTTTGTTAACCACACTAAGAAAATAAATATAAATTTTGACTTAATTGCAGCTCCAAAATCCTTTATCTGGCAGATTGCCGTGTTGAAATTCCAAATTTTGGTAAATTTCTTCAGTCAAACAGGGTTTTGAAGATACATTGACACTAGCAATTGATTAACAAATCAATAAACTTGAATAATTATTGATATAAATAAGCCTGGCAGCTCTGTTTTGTTTATCACACTAAGAAAATAAATATAAATTTTGAATTAATTCCAGCTCCAAAATCCATTTATCTGTCAGATTGCCTTGTTGAAATGCCAAATTTTGGTAAATTTCTTCAGTCAAACAGGGTTTTGAAGAAACATTGACACTAGCAATTAATTAACAAATCAATAAACTTGAATAATTATTGATATAAATAAGCTTGGAAGCTCTGTTTTGTTAACCACACTAAGAAAATAAATATAAATTTAGAACTAATTCTTAAGAATTATGAATATTTCCAGCTCCAAAATCCTTTATCTGGCAGATTGCCGTGTTGAAATTCCAAATTTTGGTAAATTTCTTCAGTCAAACAGGGTTTTGAAGATACATTGACACTAGCAATTGATTAACAAATCAATAAACTTGAATATTTATTGATATAAATAAGCCTGGCAGCTCTGTTTTGTTAATCACACTAAGAAAATAAATATAAATTTTGAATTAATTCCAGCTCCAAAATCCATTTATCTGTCAGATTGCCTTGTTGAAATGCCAAATTTTGGTAAATTTCTTCAGTCAAACAGGGTTTTGAAGAAACATTGACACTAGCAATTAATTAACAAATCAATAAACTTGAATAATTATTGATATCAATAAGCTTGGAAGCTCTGTTTTGTTAACCACACTAAGAAAATAAATATAAATTTAGAATTAATTCTTAAGAATTTTGAATTAATTCCAGCTCCAAAATCCATTTATCTGGCAGATTGCCGTGTTGAAATGCCAAATTTTGGGTAAATTTCTTTAGTCAAACAGGGTTTTGAAGATACATTGACACTAGCAATTAATTAACAAATCAATAAACTTGAATAATTATTGATATAAATAAGCCTGGCAGCTCTGTTTTGTTAACCACACTAAGAAAATAAATATAAATTTTGAATTAATTGCAGCTCCAAAGTCCATTTATCGGTCAGATTGCCTAGTTGAAATGCCAAATTTTGGTAAATTTCTTCAGTCAAACAGGGTTTTGAAGAAACATTGACACTAGCAATTAATTAACAAATCAATAAACTTGAATAATTATTGATATAAATAAGCTTGGAAGCTCTGTTTTGTTAACCACACTAAGAAAATAAATATAAATTTAGAATTAATTCTTAAGAATTATGAATATTTCCAGCTCCAAAATCCATTTATCTGGCAGATTGCCGTGTTGAAATGCCGAATTTTGGTAAATTTCTTCAGTCAAACTTGGTTTTGAAGAAATATTGACAATAGCAATTGATTAACAAATCAATAAACTTGAATAATTATTGATATAAATAAGCCTGGCAGCTCTGTTTTGTTAACCACACTAAGAAAATAAATATAAATTTTGAATTAATTCCAGCTCCAAAATCCATTTATCTGGCAGATTGCCGTGTTGAAATGCCAAATTTTGGTAAATTTCTTCAGTCAAACTTGGTTTTGAAGAAATATTGACAATAGCAATTGATTAACAAATCAATAAACTTGAATAATTATTGATATAAATAAGCCTGGCAGCTCTGTTTTGTTAACCACACTAAGAAAATAAATATAAATTTTGAATTAATTCCAGCTCCAAAATCCATTTATCTGGCAGATTGCCGTGTTGAAATGCCAAATTTTGGTAAATTTCTTCAGTCAAACTTGGTTTTGAAGAAATATTGACAATAGCAATTGATTAACAAATCAATAAACTTGAATAATTATTGATATAAATAAGCCTGGCAGCTCTGTTTTGTTAACCACACTAAGAAAATAAATATAAATTTTGAATTAATTCCAGCTCCAAAATCCATTTATCTGGCAGATTGCCGTGTTGAAATGCAAAATTTTGGTAAATTTCTTCAGTCAAACAGGGTTTTGAAGATGCATTGACACTAGCAATTGATTAACAAATCAATAATGTTGAATAATTATTGATATAAATAAGCCTGGCAGCTCTGTTTTTTAACCACACTAAGAAAATAAACATAAATTTTGAATTAATTCCAGCTCCAAAATCCATTTATCTGGCAGATTGCCGTGTTGAAATGCAAAATTTTGGTAAATTTCTTCAGTCAAACAGGGTTTTGAAGATGCATTGACACTAGCAATTGATTAACAAATCAATAATGTTGAATAATTATTGATATAAATAAGCCTGGCAGCTCTGTTTTTTAACCACACTAAGAAAATAAACATAAATTTTGAATTAATTCCAGCTCCAAAATCCATTTATCTGGCAGTTTGCCGTGTTGAAATGCCAAATTTTGGTAAATTTCTTCAATCAAACAGGGTTTTGAAGATACATTGACACTAGCAATTGATTAACAAATCAATAAACTTGATTAATTATTGATATAAATAAGTCTGGCAGCTCTGTTTTGTTAACTACACTAAGAAAATAAATATAAATTTTGAATTAATTCCAGCTCCAAAATCCATTTATCTTGCAGATTGCCGTGTTGAAATGCCAAATTTTGGTAAATTTCTTCAGTCAAACAGGGTTTTGAAGAAACATTGACACAAGCAATTGATTAACAAATCAATAAACTTGAATAATTATTGATATAAATAAACCTGGCAGCTCTGTTTTGTTAACCACACTAAGAAAATAAATATAAATTTTGACTTAATTGCAGCTCCAAAATCCTTTATCTGGCAGATTGCCGTGTTGAAATTCCAAATTTTGGTAAATTTCTTCAGTCAAACAGGGTTTTGAAGATACATTGACACTAGCAATTGATTAACAAATCAATAAACTTGAATAATTATTGATATAAATAAGCCTGGCAGCTCTGTTTTGTTTATCACACTAAGAAAATAAATATAAATTTTGAATTAATTCCAGCTCCAAAATCCATTTATCTGTCAGATTGCCTTGTTGAAATGCCAAATTTTGGTAAATTTCTTCAGTCAAACAGGGTTTTGAAGAAACATTGACACTAGCAATTAATTAACAAATCAATAAACTTGAATAATTATTGATATAAATAAGCTTGGAAGCTCTGTTTTGTTAACCACACTAAGAAAATAAATATAAATTTAGAACTAATTCTTAAGAATTATGAATATTTCCAGCTCCAAAATCCTTTATCTGGCAGATTGCCGTGTTGAAATTCCAAATTTTGGTAAATTTCTTCAGTCAAACAGGGTTTTGAAGATACATTGACACTAGCAATTGATTAACAAATCAATAAACTTGAATAATTATTGATATAAATAAGCCTGGCAGCTCTGTTTTGTTAATCACACTAAGAAAATAAATATAAATTTTGAATTAATTCCAGCTCCAAAATCCATTTATCTGTCAGATTGCCTTGTTGAAATGCCAAATTTTGGTAAATTTCTTCAGTCAAACAGGGTTTTGAAGAAACATTGACACTAGCAATTAATTAACAAATCAATAAACTTGAATAATTATTGATATAAATAAGCTTGGAAGCTCTGTTTTGTTAACCACACTAAGAAAATAAATATAAATTTAGAATTAATTCTTAAGAATTTTGAATTAATTCCAGCTCCAAAATCCATTTATCTGGCAGATTGCCGTGTTGAAATGCCAAATTTTGGGTAAATTTCTTTAGTCAAACAGGGTTTTGAAGATACATTGACACTAGCAATTAATTAACAAATCAATAAACTTGAATAATTATTGATATAAATAAGCATGGCAGCTCTGTTTTGTTAACCACACTAAGAAAATAAATATAAATTTTGAATTAATTGCAGCTCCAAAGTCCATTTATCGGTCAGATTGCCTAGTTGAAATGCCAAATTTTGGTAAATTTCTTCAGTCAAACAGGGTTTTGAAGAAACATTGACACTAGCAATTAATTAACAAATCAATAAACTTGAATAATTATTGATATAAATAAGCTTGGAAGCTCTGTTTTGTTAACCACACTAAGAAAATAAATATAAATTTAGAATTAATTCTTAAGAATTATGAATATTTCAAGCTCCAAAATCCATTTATCTGGCAGATTGCCGTGTTGAAATGCCAAATTTTGGTAAATTTCTTCAGTCAAACTTGGTTTTGAAGAAATATTGACAATAGCAATTGATTAACAAATCAATAAACTTGAATAATTATTGATATAAATAAGCCTGGCAGCTCTGTTTTGTTAACCACACTAAGAAAATAAATATAAATTTTGAATTAATTCCAGCTCCAAAATCCATTTATCTGGCAGATTGCCGTGTTGAAATGCCAAATTTTGGTAAATTTCTTCAGTCAAACTTGGTTTTGAAGAAATATTGACAATAGCAATTGATTAACAAATCAATAAACTTGAATAATTATTGATATAAATAAGCCTGGCAGCTCTGTTTTGTTAACCACACTAAGAAAATAAATATAAATTTTGAATTAATTCCAGCTCCAAAATCCATTTATCTGGCAGATTGCCGTGTTGAAATGCCAAATTTTGGTAAATTTCTTCAGTCAAACTTGGTTTTGAAGAAATATTGACAATAGCAATTGATTAACAAATCAATAAACTTGAATAATTATTGATATAAATAAGCCTGGCAGCTCTGTTTTGTTAACCACACTAAGAAAATAAATATAAATTTTGAATTAATTCCAGCTCCAAAATCCATTTATCTGGCAGATTGCCGTGTTGAAATGCAAAATTTTGGTAAATTTCTTCAGTCAAACAGGGTTTTGAAGATGCATTGACACTAGCAATTGATTAACAAATCAATAATGTTGAATAATTATTGATATAAATAAGCCTGGCAGCTCTGTTTTTTAACCACACTAAGAAAATAAACATAAATTTTGAATTAATTCCAGCTCCAAAATCCATTTATCTGGCAGTTTGCCGTGTTGAAATGCCAAATTTTGGTAAATTTCTTCAATCAAACAGGGTTTTGAAGATACATTGACACTAGCAATTGATTAACAAATCAATAAACTTGATTAATTATTGATATAAATAAGTCTGGCAGCTCTGTTTTGTTAACTACACTAAGAAAATAAATATAAATTTTGAATTAATTCCAGCTCCAAAATCCATTTATCTTGCAGATTGCCGTGTTGAAATGCCAAATTTTGGTAAATTTCTTCAGTCAAACAGGGTTTTGAAGAAACATTGACACAAGCAATTGATTAACAAATCAATAAACTTGGATAATTATTGATATAAATAAACCTGGCAGCTCTGTTTTGTTTATCACACTAAGAAAATAAATATAAATTTTGAATTAATTCCAGCTCCAAAATCCATTTATCTGTCAGATTGCCTTGTTGAAATGCCAAATTTTGGTAAATTTCTTCAGTCAAACAGGGTTTTGAAGAAACATTGACACTAGCAATTAATTAACAAATCAATAAACTTGAATAATTATTGATATAAATAAGCTTGGAAGCTCTGTTTTGTTAACCACACTAAGAAAATAAATATAAATTTAGAACTAATTCTTAAGAATTATGAATATTTCCAGCTCCAAAATCCTTTATCTGGCAGATTGCCGTGTTGAAATTCCAAATTTTGGTAAATTTCTTCAGTCAAACAGGGTTTTGAAGATACATTGACACTAGCAATTGATTAACAAATCAATAAACTTGAATAATTATTGATATAAATAAGCCTGGCAGCTCTGTTTTGTTAATCACACTAAGAAAATAAATATAAATTTTGAATTAATTCCAGCTCCAAAATCCATTTATCTGTCAGATTGCCTTGTTGAAATGCCAAATTTTGGTAAATTTCTTCAGTCAAACAGGGTTTTGAAGAAACATTGACATTAGCAATTAATTAACAAATCAATAAAATTGAATAATTAGCGATATAAATAAGCCTGGCAGCTCTGTTTTGTTAACCACACTAAGAAAATAAATATTAATTTTAAATGGATTTTGGAGCTGGAATTAATTCATCTGTCAGATTGCCGTGTTGAAATGCCAAATTTTGGTAAATTTCTTCAGTCAAACAGGGTTTTGAAGAAACATTGACACTAGCAATTGATTAACAAATCAATAAACTTGAATAATTATTGATATAAATAAGCCTGGCAGCTCTGTTTTGTTAACCACACTAAGAAAATAAATATAAATTTTGAATTAATTCCAGCTCCAAAATCCATTTATCTGTCAGATTGCCGTGTTGAAATGCCAAATTTTGGTAAATTTCTTAAGAATTATGAATATTTCCAGCTCCAAAATCCATTTATCTGTCAGATTGCCGTGTTGAAATGCCAAATTTTGGTAAATTTCTTAAGAATTATGAATATTTCCAGCTCCAAAATCCATTTATCTGGCAGATTGCCGTGTTGAAATGCCAAATTTTGGTAAATTTCTTCAGTCAAACAGGGTTTTGAAGAAACATTGACACTAGCAATTGATTAACAAATCAATAAACTTGAATAATTAGCGATATAAATAAGCCTGGCAGCTCTGTTTTGTTTATCACACTAAGAAAATAAATATAAATTTTGAATTAATTCCAGCTCCAAAATCCATTTATCTGTCAGATTGCCTTGTTGAAATGCCAAATTTTGGTAAATTTCTTCAGTCAAACAGGGTTTTGAAGAAACATTGACACTAGCAATTAATTAACAAATCAATAAACTTGAATAATTATTGATATAAATAAGCTTGGAAGCTCTGTTTTGTTAACCACACTAAGAAAATAAATATAAATTTAGAACTAATTCTTAAGAATTATGAATATTTCCAGCTCCAAAATCCTTTATCTGGCAGATTGCCGTGTTGAAATTCCAAATTTTGGTAAATTTCTTCAGTCAAACAGGGTTTTGAAGATACATTGACACTAGCAATTGATTAACAAATCAATAAACTTGAATAATTATTGATATAAATAAGCCTGGCAGCTCTGTTTTGTTAATCACACTAAGAAAATAAATATAAATTTTGAATTAATTCCAGCTCCAAAATCCATTTATCTGTCAGATTGCCTTGTTGAAATGCCAAATTTTGGTAAATTTCTTCAGTCAAACAGGGTTTTGAAGAAACATTGACATTAGCAATTAATTAACAAATCAATAAAATTGAATAATTAGCGATATAAATAAGCCTGGCAGCTCTGTTTTGTTAACCACACTAAGAAAATAAATATTAATTTTAAATGGATTTTGGAGCTGGAATTAATTCATCTGTCAGATTGCCGTGTTGAAATGCCAAATTTTGGTAAATTTCTTCAGTCAAACAGGGTTTTGAAGAAACATTGACACTAGCAATTGATTAACAAATCAATAAACTTGAATAATTATTGATATAAATAAGCCTGGCAGCTCTGTTTTGTTAACCACACTAAGAAAATAAATATAAATTTTGAATTAATTCCAGCTCCAAAATCCATTTATCTGTCAGATTGCCGTGTTGAAATGCCAAATTTTGGTAAATTTCTTAAGAATTATGAATATTTCCAGCTCCAAAATCCATTTATCTGGCAGATTGCCGTGTTGAAATGCCAAATTTTGGTAAATTTCTTCAGTCAAACAGGGTTTTGAAGAAACATTGACACTAGCAATTGATTAACAAATCAATAAACTTGAATAATTATTGATATAAATAAGCCTGGCAGCTCTGTTTTGTTAACCACACTAAGAAAATAAATATAAATTTAGAATTAATTCCAGCTCCAAAAACCATTTATCTGTCAGATTGCCGTGTTGAAATGCCAAATTTTGGTAAATTTCTTAAGAATTATGAATATTTCCAGCTCCAAAATCCATTTATCTGGCAGATTGCCGTGTTGAAATGCCAAATTTTGGTAAATTTCTTCAGTCAAACAGGGTTTTGAAGAAACATTGACACTAGCAATTGATTAACAAATCAATAAACTTGAATAATTAGCGATATAAATAAGCCTGGCAGCTCTGTTTTGTTAACCACACTAAGAAAATAAATATTAATTTTGAATTAATTCCAGCTCCAAAATCCATTTATCTGTCAGATTGCCGTGTTGAAATGCCAAATTTTGGTAAATTTCTTCAGTCAAACAGGGTTTTGAAGAAACATTGACCCTAGCAATTGATTAACAAATCAATAAACTTGAATAATTATTGATATAAATAAGCCTGGCAGCTCTGTTTTGTTAACCACACTAAGAAAATAAATATAAATTTTGAATTAATTCCAACTCCAAAATCCATTTATCTGTCAGATTGCCGTGTTGAAATGCCAAATTTTGGTAAATTTCTTCAGTCAAACAGGGTTTTGAAGAAACATTGACACTAGCAATTGATTAACAAATCAATAAACTTGAATAATTATTGATATAAATAAGCCTGGCAGCTCTGTTTTGTTAACCACACTAAGAAAATAAATATAAATTTAGAATTAATTCTTAAGAATTATGAATATTTCCAGCTCCAAAATCCATTTATCTGGCAGATTGCCGTGTTGAAATGCCAAATTTTGGTAAATATCTTCAGTCAAACAGGGTTTTGAAGAAACATTGACACTAGCAATTGATTAACAAATCAATAAACTTGAATAATTATTGATATAAATAAGCCTGGCAGCTCTGTTTTGTTAACCACACTAAGAAAATAAATATAAATTTTGAATTAATTCCAGCTCCAAAATCCATTTATCTGTCAGATTGCCGTGTTGAAATGCCAAATTTTGGTAAATTTCTTCAGTCAAACAGGGTTTTGAAGAAACATTGACACTAGCAATTGATTAACAAATCAATAAACTTGAATAATAGAGAGAAGGGTGTCCCGCTGGTGATTGAGAATTTCATTCTCAATCACCAGAAGGACACAAAGAGCTTGGCTCCCGCCGTTCACCCGCGCCTCTCCCGTTCCTCCCCCACCCGCGCCTCTCCCCCATCTCAATCACCAGAATTTCTAATCACCAGAATTTCTAATCACCAGAATTTCTAATCACCAGAATTTCTAATCACCAGATTCTCCCGTTCACGGGTTGCTTTCCCCCCAACCCCCATTCACTGGATACTTTATCTCTCGTTCACCAGCTCCTTTCCCCCATTGCTTTCACCCCTTCTAATCACCAGTTGCTTTCCCCCATCCCCATTCTCCAAAATTAGTTTTCCTCGCGCAGATATCTGGAGATTAGATTTTTTACCCGTTTGCTTATCGCTTCAGAACCCCTTAATTTTCTAATCTCTAGGTAATAAAAACAAGTTATTTACATTTAATTTTTTATTTTAGAACTTTGTTTTACATGTTAGTAGGTACTATCAGATATTCCATTAGATGGTTATCTTGTACATTACACAATTAAAACAAATTAAAGTAGTTAAGTTTACAGGCATTTAAATGAGGTGAAACGATCTCCTGCAACTTAATTTAATTAAAAGTTCTAACTCACGTATTTGTAGTGTTTAGCAACAGTATCGTCTGACATCCGAGGGACAGTCACAAACGTCTTCTTCTGGTACAGGTGAGAAGCTTTTGTCAGAGACCGTAGTTGCTTTTGGCGTCGGGGGAATGTCCCATTCTAGCGAAAGGTACTTTTTTTCCGATGGTGAATTATCCCTAGCCGGACAGTTTGGAAAGAATCTAGCATGTTCCCATTCTGGTACGTCTCCTGATTCCCATCCTTCTAATACGCCGTGGCACTTGTAACATCGTACTTCATCGCCCCGCTGAATATAGTAGAATCCAGCCTTCGCTAGTTGTTCCTTAGTAACGTGCGGATTTCTCCAGTGACGAAAAGTTTCAAGTCGATACGCTTCGATGTCCATACTGTAAACTGATAGTTTCTATAAGCTATTGTCAACATTCTTAAGCCTAATTGGTTAAGCCTAAATTTCAATAAATGTTTTTCTATTTATTTTGGTTAGACTCTATTACTATTTGACTAGAATCTAAGTCTATTTACTTCAATTTAAACAAGGCCTAATTTCCCTCTACAGTAAAATAATAAAGTCACTTACTTTTACGGAAATCCTGAAGCCTTTGCCAGTAAATAGAGTCGAGAAGGCGGGGAACGGAGCGCGAAAATCTACGTGTCTCTTCTCGATGAGGTCCAGGAACTAAAAGAACGTTGAGTCGTATATCTAGAGATCAAATAACACTCGAAACTTCAAGTAAATCCTGATTTCTCATTGGCTGAAACCAATTGACGTCACGGGAGAATGTAAAATGTAACCAAAAATAGAGGTTACTGCTCATCGGTTAGCGAAAAAAATTCGTCACGTGTTAAATTAGGCAAATTAGAATAGCTGAAAATACATTGCGCTTACTTCGCACTAATTTACTTCTGATACAACTTTGATAAAAATTAATCCTGTTTCGGGGGGAACCCCCAGGAGGAAATCTTAGAGACTATTAACTCGGTAGAATACACTATTTTAGCAATTGCAATTGCATATAATCCTTGTTATTGTAATGTTTGATATATACTGAAATGATTATTGTTGGATAGGAAAATAAAAGAATCGTGATAAATGTTAATTTTTTTATTATAAAATAATTGGGACGATGAGTAGTATCCTACTGGAATGTATTTCGCCCTCATCGTCCCAATATAATTGATGTTCCCAGACTTGAAGAAGCTTCCTGGGCTCTCCAACCTCAAAGCTAACAGAACAATACATAAAATTTTAACTTTAGTACAGTATAAATAATTCGTGAAATTTAATTTATTACCTTATTCTAATCTCAAATTTAATAGAATCATCGCTCGCACTTTGTATTAATATCCCCTTAATTTCTTCAATTCTACATGAAGAAAATTAAAATCTAAAATTTTTGTTCTAAAAGTTATTTAAATCTTAAAATAATATTTACCTCATTTTTGATTTCGATTTAGTTTTTGCTCCAAGCAAAGAAAAAGGTTGGAATAATTTGTTCTAATTGATTTACTCCCTTTTTATACCATTTTCCATCCCCACCAATTCCTAGCCCCTATATCCTATCTCCTTCTTTTCCGTGATGAAATCTAAGTTAGTGATTGAGTGTGGAATCTATTCAGTGTGTAAATAAGTGGGTAAAGTCTGTAAATTTTTCCATTGGTTAAATAGTGTTCGTAGATAATTAATTTCGTGAGACTGGGAATTTCCACCATCTTCCTCTTAGCGTACGTCACGAGAAGATGGTTTAGGTTCGTGCAAAGTCTAACAAATTTACAGATAAGAGTCCGCATTGTAGTACGTTCTTGCATCGGACTGGTTGACTTAACGAAATTCTGGAAAAAAAGGGTAAGCGATTTTCAATAAAGAGTCTTTTTTTTGTTACGTTTTTTAAAGTATTTATTAAGAGTGAAAAAAGTTACATAGGAAAAATTGTTTACAATTGTTTTTTTCGCGTACATGAGTTTATATTATTAAATAAAATGGTAGAGTCAAATTTCAATCTTTTTTATCATTACAAGACCCAAAGCTAACTAAATCCCTGTTAAATTATCTAAGGCAATGTTTTTTTTCACCAATCTTATTTTGCGTGTACTAAAGATATTTTGTTAATGACAGGGTAGAAAACATATTTCAATGGTTCAAGACGGTAACAGATTTCAATGACTTTTAGAAAGTACTTTAAATAGAACGTACAGGAATAATGCAATAATATATTTCTACCAATGTTTTGTTTTGTTTTCATGCTAGATTGCGTAAACCACCCACGTTGTCCTAACTACTTTACCAATACTTTCTGATTCTATTTTAATTTTTTTGTTTTTGGATGGTTTATTTTATTCGAAAGTAAATGGTTTGGCGCTCATAGAAGCGCGCGCATGTTTTCGAGAGAGGTCGGGTCATATCTCTAAAAGATACCAGATAGCGTGGGAATATATTGTTTTATCCTCTGGAACCGGATTTTTTCCAGTCAGTCACCATACCTCTCTCTCTAGCTAATGGATTCGCTAAATTCGATGTGATGATTTTTCTAGCATGATTTGCGAAAGATAAAAATATCTTGCTGTCGTTTTTTTCCCAATTTTTGGAAAACTTTTGGTAGTACGTTTTTGTACTCTGTCCTTTAGTTCTATGCAAAATATACATTACGCAATATTCGCCGCAAACGTTACTAGTTAGTCCTTGCAATCGTCTTTTGCTAAATGTCCACGTCTTACACATTGAATTTAAATATTTTCTGATTGTGGGTAAAAATGGGGGAAGCCCCATTGAATCAAAATAGAATCCCCGTTTTCGGCCATCGACGTAGACGCAAATCCAATGAGAACCTGTTTCTCCCCTTTTATCAAAATTAATGATAAGCGATTGCGGATATTTCACCATGGGTTTTAAATTATCTGAAGAAAACACGCCTAAAAAGTTCGGTGTTTTATACAGTGCCTGAGATAAGTCCACGTTTGTCGTAGTCATTTTAATAGTCTCGAATAATGTTCCTATTTTTATCTATCTGTAAACAAGATTGAAATTCAGCGTACACGATAACGACCGTAGAATCTTTTAAAGGGGTACCAAATCCTAAATCTAAACGTAGTTGCCCTCTCTTTACGGGGTTCCAAAACGTGACGTCACTGGCCGAATTGTCGGGGGTTAAATCAAAAGCATATAGGGCAAAGCCTAGAGGAAAGTGAGCCAACGCGATGTGATTTCCCTCGTCTTGATAGAGTATCCCAGATCCCGAGAATAGCGAATGATAGGCTAGCGTAAATTGTTTACTATTAAAATTAGGGGTCAACGCTTTCGAAGGGATTTGTTCGTTATCAACGTATAGAGCCAGATAATTTAGGTCGAAATTTTCAAAATTATAAGGATTAGACTTAACGGAGCCCTTATACGCTTTGTTGGTGGCTAAACCAATAATGACTCTGTTGGGCATCGGACCTAAGAATATATTGTCAAAACTATCGTTCTGAATAGAACTAGCTAATGTTTTAACTTTAATTTCAGTACGAGTAAAGGGATATTTGGCATTGCTACGTAATAATCCTTGCTGATGGGCTAATAAAATTTTAGGCATAATTTTAACTTTACGTACAATTAGAGCAGCGTCTATAAATTCGACTTTATACGCGTCGACAGTGTCGCTAAAAAGGGTAAAATTATCGCTATTTCTAGTGAGTGAAACCTTAAGTTGTACGCCATTAATTAAATATTTGTTGAAATTAAAAATGTCCCAAAAAATGTTCCCGTAAAGTTCAATTTCTTTTGATTCAGCAGCTAGAACCTGACGTTTTATGAATCCTGCGTTTGTTATCAGATCCATACTTCCAGCCGTGTCATCGTACCATCCAGATGTCGCAAGGTGAGTGTTTTTTGCATCGTACCCAAAGTTGAGCAAGGTTTCGATATAGGCCCTATAGGGGTAATTTGAGGCCGATGGTGAAACCGTCGTATCATTGAGTTTCACTTCGCATTGTTTGAATAGCGAATGCAGATAATTGTTCACGAGCGAAACGTTAGACCCGGCATCCAAGTTGTCACCGTTGGTTTTGACGATTTTTACTTTACAATATATCATTGTCATTGCCAAATCTGTGTAAGAGTCTCCCGTACCCGGTACCACGAATTCGATGATAGAACTGCTGTCGATAGATGAAATTGGCTTACATCATACCGTTTGACCCTTTTCAACGCTGAGTTGAGTTGGTAGTTCGTTGAAAATATTTAATTCGCTTTTAAGTACTTCCATTTTTTTAGAGAGCAAAAATATCGCGAACCGTACGCGTGAACTTGCGGCGTTTAACTGAACTCTTTTTCTTCTTCTTCAATGCTTTCTTAGTAGTTTTTCTTCTCTTGCGACGACCCGAACCCGAACCTTCTTGCGCTGCCATTTCGTCCACAGTTTCTGTCATTCGTTTATTGGCCGACGTTTTTAAGTCCTGACCTTGCAAGACGTCTCCGAGTACTTTCTTTCCTGTAGAAATGGCCCTTTTTCCCACGTATTTGGCAGACTGTTTTAGGAATGGGAATACAAACCTAGCTAGCCCAGAAAAAAAGCTACCAATTCCGTGTCCTTTTTGTCCCGCAAACCCAGAGAAATAAGGTAAATCTACTCCGCCCCCCGCCTGATTTAAATAATATTGCATGTAGGGACAATTTCTATCGACGTACTGATAAGCCATTCTTTTTTTTTACTGAGCTCGTCGTAAATGTACTTTACACGTGACTGAACCAAACTGAAATGGCACGAATTCACCTAAACTAGTTCTTATATTAATGTCGATACAGTCAAAATAATTTCTACTCGGTTTAAGGTAATGCGGAGAATCGAAAGTTTTTGAAACGGTTGATCCATTGGGGGCGTTTTGGTCTACAACAATTGTTCGCAAAAGGGGGGCTAATGTATCCCCAACCATTTCATTTCCTACCAAATCGGAATACACGAACATAAGATCGGGGATGAATAAGTTTAATTGCATAGGGGAATCTGATCTGAATGCTACCTTTGGTGAAATATCAGTAACATTATCTCTAAATCCTAAAATTTTCCTCAACTTTGGCGTTAACTCGAGTTGATAATAATGTTTACTATAGGAAGTGTATTGTACGTGTCCACTTTCTAAACTATATTCAAATTTTCCTAATGAATCATTATCGAACTCTGAATTAGCGCTTTCCTTTAAATCAAGGTTCAAACTTTTAATACTTTCATTAAGTACGGCCAAAAGTTCATGAGGATTTTTGTAGTAGCCCTGAGGTATCTCGCGGAAGTCGTAGGTATATTTGTAATCTACTATGTGGGCTGGAGGTTTCGATAGTAATTCCTTAATTTCTATTCCACATCCCATTGGCTCGCTTACGTTATAAAAAGATAAAGGATAAATAATTTCTACCAGAGCAATTTCCCAATCTCCGCGTAAACTAATGGGTTTGGCCAACGTTGTAGAATACGAGGCTAGAGTATTTTCTGAATTATTCTTATTCTTATCTCTAGTATTACTAGGAAGAGTTATGTAAATCCCAGACGTCATCTTGATTAACCCAACTATTAAACGATGGAGGATATCCTAGCCAACTAACGTACAATTGTTTTACTCCGTTTTTAGTTCTCTGACGTAAAATCTTGTTTAACTTGAACGAACGAGGCGCACTGACCTTTTGAAGCTCTCTCGAATAGAACGTCCCTTTTATATCGATTTCTGATAGGTCTTTTATTTTATAAACGGGAGGATGTCTTTTAACTATAGCTACGACTTTAAATATTTCTTCGGTATAATTAGCTTCGAAACCCTTTTGAAATATCATTTTAGTTGTATTTATTCTAACCAAATCCCCTACTTGGAATTGCGGTTTCATTTTCAGTTTCTCGGCATAATATTTAGAGTAGATATTATTGTACACACGTAATACGTTATTTTCCGAAACGTCATTAGGGGCCATTTTAATTGAGCTATGATAAGAGGAATTGTACGCTTCGACCAAGTCCTGTAAGACTTCCAAATATCTATTTGTGGAGTGATGGGTAAAATATCTATACATTTTTGTTTTTAACGTTCTATTAAACCTTTCTACGATAGAGGCTTTTATTTCGTCATTTTCGGTACTAAAAAATTTAACTTTATTCTTTTTGAAATATCCTTGTACTTCTTTATTCCTAAATTCCGTACCCTTGTCCGATTGAAATTTATCTGGAATTCCGTCTTTAAAAACAATTTTTATATTTTTCAAAACCTCTTTCCCCGATTTAGTTTTAAGAGGTAACCCCCACGCTTTTCTACTAAAACAGTCTATAATTGTTAAAATGTATTTGTATCCGTCATTATCTGCCTCTAACGAGCGCATATCGTTAATATCAGCCTGGTATTGTTCCCTTATATTACTAATTACTATTTTATTTCGTTGAAACTTTTTATATTTCGGCCTATGCATCGTAAAAGCGTCGATTCCTCTTAACCATTTTTCTACAGTTTCCCTACTTAAGCCGTGAGACTTTACGGACTGGAATAACCTTTCAGCGCCTCCGAAAGAAGCCGGATGCTTCGGGTTAAAATATATTTTTTCTAAAATAGCTTCGCCCATACTTTAGACTTTTGCGCGCGACTCCTTGTTTGTTTATAAGAGTGAAGAGAAGAGTCAGACGTGGAGGAGTGATCTCGGTCAAGGCTACGAGTGGGGCGGGGCTTATCTGTCCTGCGCGCACGCCCACTTTGAGGAACCGGATACTCGCGCTTAACGGGAGAACGTCGTTGTCGGGTTCTCGGAGCTAGCGGGGAGGGAAAGCCTTGGATTGCCGGTGAAGAGTTAAATTGGGTTAAATTGGAAATAAACGCGAAATATCCGATAGGTTTTGGGTGGGTTTTAGGATTTAAATACGCTTTGGTAATTTCGCTAATATTGGAACCTTTAATAGGTCGACCGTTTATTACGAGCTCCCCGTTTTCATCCCACCGTATTCTTTCGGGTACAGTTTCCAACTGATCCACCATGCTTTGCGCTTTTTGGTAATATATCAAAGGCAAATCGTCTATCCAGTCCCTACTTAGCGAGTCGAATGCGGGGGCAATTTCGATTTCTTTAGGAGCCGAGGCTTGCTTACGTAGATTTCCGTGTCTCATTAAAGCTTGTTCGTATAAAATCCATTTCGAGGCGTCGTCTAAATCTTTCATATTTAATATTTGGTCCATCTTAACGTCTAATTCAGAGACTGTCAGAGCGAGGGGGTGCTAGAACGGGTCTGGCTTTAAAACGCCGCTAGGGACGAGAATCATTTTTCTGGCGTGTTTCATTGTTTACTACCGAATATAGAACCAAGAAGGGTTGAAACGACGGGTAGAAGAAACGAGAAAAATCCGCCCCCAGACTGAACTAACAATTTCTTTTTACTTTTCCAAGCTACCCGCTTACTAGCTAGTTTTCGAAGGGTATTTTTATGACGAGATAACCTGGTTTTTTGGGTATTTGATAGTTTTACGTTACCAATTAAAGTGTTATGAATACATTCACTGATAGCGTCTATGAGGGATTTGTCGGCTTTAGCTAAAATGGCTTTTCTTTGAACGGGTTTGCAACGACCGAGATATCGGAGAGCGTCTCTCTCGATACGTACTCTACGAGACATGATTCATAACTGATAGAAATTACGAAATGTTAGTTCTATTTATTTATTTAGGGAGATAAGCGTAGCACGTTTCTCCCGGTAAAATATTAGTCAAGACTCTTTGATCTTCGGGACAAGTTTGAGTTAAATTGAATACTAGGTAACCGTGAGGTCTCGAAGTCGCGTCTTCGTAAGCGTCAACTACAAAACGCCACTTATCAGGGAACATTTGTCTAGCGAGATAAGCCACTTGCTGACGGTCTCGGGGGCTTTTCAATAAAATTATGTAATTCGAATTCAGGGAAATGGATCTGCTATCTTTTGATTGATGGAATAAGTTCTGTGTAATAAAAATAACGCTTAGAGAACGGTGATGGGTCCCTTTCACGAATAAATCACCAATTTGACCTTTACTCTCGCTCATCTGGTCGTCGATAACTAATAATATAGGATCTTTTCCGTCATAATCAGATAAAACAGGCAATCCTTCTTTAAAAACTACCCTGTGCTTCATTTTATCGTATAGAGCTTGCCATTCTCCGTAATACCAATGTATTTCTTTGAAACCCGGAACAAACATTTCTTCTTCGTGATTAATTATAGATTCAATTAAATAGCTTTTGCCACTCTGACTCGGGCCTGCCGTTACGCAATTAAACGGATGAATAAATTGCATGGTTATCTCCCTTCGAGTACTAGCGTACAAATGAAAATTGTACGTTCTCAGCTAAGCGCTGAATGCTGTCCGTACTGAGGGACGACATGATAAAATTATCTTCCAAAGATAAAGAGTGACATGTGTCATCTGATTCTAGAAAGGGTGAGGGAGCATCCATAGGCGTATACGTGGGCGAAAAACGTACTTCGTCAGGTGGAATAGAACTAGGTCTTAAAAGGGGTGAAGGTAAATTATCGATAGGGGGCGAACAGATTTGATGGGTTAGTTGATATTCTCTAAGATAATCTCGTACCATTGTCATTTCTTTTAAACGTTCCAATTGCGAATCAGTTACTGTAGTTAAGGAAAGGGTAGGGTCTTGGGTATCAGTTAAATCTATTATTTCCATTTCTGGAGAATTGGGTAAAGTTACTATGGGTACTTCCGGGAGCTCGTTATCAGTTATATCAATCAATTCAGGGGAGTCGATTATAATCATTTCCGGGGTATCAACTAAATTAATTTCTGGGTATTGTACACCTTTCATTTTAATGCCGATTTACTTAAACCTTATTCAAAAAATTACGATAAAAAAAAATCAAAATAAACTTACGTAGAGAGAGAGAGAGAGAGAGCGCGCTTCAAAAATCCTGGTACTAGACGCACAAAGAACAACAATAGAGTGACGTTCCCCCGGTTCAGGCACCCCCCCTTATATAGGGCCTAGGGGAAGATAGTAAGCTTATCTCTTATTCCCAAAGAACTTGTTCAGTTCTCGAGAATATATTAGGGTTATGCTAAAATTTATACTTATTTACGCAAAATATTCCATTTAACTTCATTTCCGATATGGACACTGAAGTACAAACATCTGCCATAATCACCGTCCTGAAACAACCTTCTAAAATTATAGCCGTAGTGATTATTTTAATTACAATTTTCTTATTTGAGTTCATTTTGTGGTATTTTGAAAACGTTTCTACCGTAAAATTGTAACTTTTTTCACTGTAGTTCACAAAATGGTATTAAAAGTATACTAATTTTATGTTAATTTCTATTAATTGTATTGTTTTCTAGGATATGATTGCATCACAAGCTCTCGAGAGGAAACTACAATGGGTTTTTTTTCTTCTTCCAAGTGGATTAATATGTGACGTCAATGGGAATAATTAGAGGCAGTTTCGAGCACGGGACGGTTTAATTTCGAGTGTCTAGAACTGTTATCTCAGAGAGAGAGAGAGCCGATAGAATTTGAGGGTTATTTGAAGTTTAGATCACGTGATGAATTAATCTCAACAAGATAGGAACTGATTAATCTCCCATGCGTCATTTCTCTCTGAGACGCTGAACTGAAAAGAAGTGCATACGCTTTGCTCTCCTCATCTACCGTAAACATGGAAAAACGATCTATTGGTAAGCATTATTTTATTAATACTATTACTATTTCAATAGACAAAGGCTTAACATTTTAATTTTCTATAGCCGAGACGCATACCGTATCCAAACGCAGGGGCCAAGAAAGACGTATCAACATAAAAATCACGTTAGGAGGATCAGTCTACATTTCTTTTGGTTTCGACGGATCAAAATTACAAGTTCTCTTCTTCAAAAAATCGAACGAAAATATTCTGTTCCTGACCTCCGAAGCTTTCACCAATCTACTCTCTCTTTGGGGAGAGCTTTTCGCCGCTACGCAAACCGGAGCATCGTCTCTAACCCACAACATCATCGACTATCACGACAACAACGTATTCGTCGTCGCCACTACCAACAACATCAAATTGAACTCTGCCTACGGTCATGTTCTGGATCTGGGAGCTCGCGAAATCGGTGAGTTCCAAAAAAAAATTGATTTTATTCGGTTTCAAATAAATCTTTTAAACGAACATAAAAATGTTATCGAATGCATGTACTTAGCTATTGTTAAAAACCTTAAAAAAATTCACGAATTATTATATGGAAAACCTTTCGAGGGTTTATTTTTGTACCCAGATCAATTTAATTCGTACCATCAAGTAAAATCTTATTTTGGCTGTTTTAAATCACCCTCGGAAGTACTACAAGATTTTACTAATTTACTCGTAGATAATCAATTAACCTGTAAACTTAGCTACTTTAATTTGTTTTCATTGTGTAATGCACAAGATAACCATTTAATGGAATATCTGATAGTACCTACTAACATGTAAAACAAAGTTCTAAAATAAAAAAATTAAATGTAAATAACTTGTTTTTATTGCCTAGAGATTAGAAATTAAGGAGTTCTGAAGCGATAAGCAAACGGGTAAAAATCTAATCTCCAGATATCTGTGCGAGCAAAACTAATTTTGGAGAATGGGGATGGGGGAAAGCAACCCGTGAACGAGAGAGAGAGAGAGAGAGAGAGAGAATCTGGTGATTAGGAATTCTGGTGATTAAGGGATGAACGGGAGAATCTGGTGATTAGAAGGGGTGAAAGCAATGGGGGAAAGGAGCTGGTGAACGAGAGATAAAGTATCCAGTGAATGGGGGTTGGGGGGAAAGCAACCCGTGAACGGGAGAATCTGGTGATTAGAAATTCTGGTGATTAGAAATTCTGGTGATTAGAAATTCTGGTGATTAGAAATTCTGGTGATTAGAAATTCTGGTGATTGAGATGGGGGAGAGGCGCGGGTGGGGGAGGAACGGGAGAGGCGCGGGTGAACGGCGGGAGCCAAGCTCTTTGTGTCCTTCTGGTGATTGAGAATGAAATTCTCAATCACCAGCGGCACACCCTTCTCTCTAATAATTATTGATATAAATAAGCCTGGCAGCTCTGTTTTGTTAACCACACTAAGAAAATAAATATAAATTTTGAATTAATTCCAGCTCCAAAATCCATTTATCTGGCAGATTGCCGTGTTGAAATGCCAAATTTTGGTAAATTTCTTCAGTCAAACGGGTTTTGAAGATACATTGACACTAGCAATTGATTAACAAATCAATAAACTTGAATAATTATTCATATAAATAAGCTTGGCAGCTCTGTTTTGTTAACCACACTAAGAAAATAAATATAAATTTTGAATTAATTCCAGCTCCAAAATCCATTTATCTGTCAAATTGCCGTATTGAAATGCCTAATTTTGGTAAATTTCTTCAGACAAACAGGGTTTTGAAGAAATATTGACAATAGCAATTGATTAACAAATCAATAAACTTGAATAATTATTGATATAAATAAGCCTAGCAGCTCTGTTTTGTTAACCACACTAAGAAAATAAATATAAATTTTGAATTAATTCCAGCTCCAAAATCCATTTATCTGTCAGATTGCCGTGTTGAAATGCCAAATTTTGGTAAATTTCTTCAGTCAAACGGGGTTTTGAAGATACATTGACACTAGCAATTGATTAACAAATCAATAAACTTGAATAATTATTGATATAAATAAGCCTGGCAGCTCTGTTTTGTTAACCACACTAAGAAAATAAATATAAATTTAGAATTAATTCTTAAGAATTATGGATATTTCCAGCTCCAAAATCCATTTATCTGGCACATTGCCGTGTTGAAATGCCAAATTTTGGTAAATTTCTTGGTTTTGAAGAAATATTGACAATAGCAATTGATTAACAAATCAATAAACCTGAATAATTATTGATATAAATAAGCCTCGCAGCTCTGTTTTGTTAATCACACTAAGAAAATAAATGAAAATTTTGAATTAATTCCAGCTCCAAAATCCTTTTATTTGTCAGATTGCCGTGTTGAAATGCCAAATTTTGGTAAATATCTTCAGTCAAACAGGGTTTTGAAGAAACATTGACACTAGCAATTGATTAACAAATCAATAAACTTGAATAATTAGCGATATAAATAAGCCTGGCAGCTCTGTTTTGTTAACCACACTAAGAAAATAAATATAAATTTTGAATTAATTCCAGCTCCAAAATCCATTTATCTGTCAGATTGCCGTGTTGAGATGCCAAATTTTGGTAAATTTCTTCAGTCAAACGGGGTTTTGAAGATACATTGACACTAGCAATTGATTAACAAATCAATAAACTTGAATAATTATTGATATAAATAAGCCTGGCAGCTCTGTTTTGTTAACCACACTAAGAAAATAAATATAAATTTAGAATTAATTCTTAAGAATTATGAATATTTCCAGCTCCAAAATCCATTTATCTGGCAGATTGCCGTGTTGAAATGCCAAATTTTGGTAAATTTCTTCAGTCAAACAGGGTTTTGAAGATACATTGACACTAGCAATTGATTAACAAATCAATAAACTTCAATAATTATTCATATAAATAAGCTTGGCAGCTCTGTTTTGTTAACCACACTAAGAAAATAAATATAAATTTTGAATTAATTCCAGCTCCAAAATCCATTTATCTGTCAAATTGCCGTATTGAAATGCCTCATTTTGGTAAATTTCTTCAGTCAAACAGGGTTTTGAAGAAATATTGACAATAGCAATTGATTAACAAATCAATAAACTTGAATAATTATTGATATAAATAAGCCTGGCAGCTCTGTTTTGTTAACCACACTAAGAAAATAAATATAAATTTTGAATTAATTCCAGCTCCAAAATCCATTTATCTGTCAGATTGCCGTGTTGAAACGCCAAATTTTGGTAAATTTCTTCAGTCAAACGGGGTTTTGAAGATACATTGACACTAGCAATTGATTAACAAATCAATAAACTTGAATAATTATTGATATAAATAAGCCTGGCAGCTCTGTTTTGTTAACCACACGAAGAAAATAAATATAAATTTAGAATTAATTCTTAAGAATTATGGATATTTCCAGCTCCAAAATCCATTTATCTGACACATTGCCGTGTTGAAATGCCCAATTTTGGTAAATTTCTTGGTTTTGAAGAAATATTGACAATACCAATTGATTAACAAATCAATAAACTTGAATAATTATTGATATAAATAAGCCTCGCAGCTCTGTTTTGTTAATCACACTAAGAAAATAAATGAAAATTTTGAATTAATTCCAGCTCCAAAATCCTTTTATCTGTCAGATTGCCGTGTTGAAATGCCAAATTTTGGTAAATATCTTCAGTCAAACAGGGTTTTGAAGAAACATTGACACTAGCAATTGATTAACAAATCAATAAACTTGAATAATTAGCGATATAAATAAGCCTGGCAGCTCTGTTTTGTTAACCACACTAAGAAAATAAATATTAATTTTGAATTAACTCCAGCTCCAAAATCCATTTATCTGTCAGATTGCCGTGTTGAAATGCCAAATTTTGGTAAATTTCTTCAGTCAAACAGGGTTTTGAAGAAACATTGACACTATCAATTGATTAACAAATCAATAAACTTGAATAATTATTGATATAAATAAGCCTGGCAGCTCTGTTTTGTTAACCACACTAAGAAAATAAATATAAATTTTGAATTAATTCCAGCTCCAAAATCCATTTATCTGTCAGATTGCCGTGTTGAAATGCCAAATTTTGGTAAATTTCTTCAGTCAAACGGGGTTTTGAAGATACATTGACACTAGCAATTGATTAACAAATCAATAAACTTGAATAATTATTGATATAAATAAGCCTGGCAGCTCTGTTTTGTTAACCACACTAAGAAAATAAATATAAATTTAGAATTAATTCTTAAGAATTATGGATATTTCCAGCTCCAAAATCCATTTATCTGGCACATTGCCGTGTTGAAATGCCAAATTTTGGTAAATTTCTTGGTTTTGAAGAAATATTGACAATAGCAATTGATTAATAAATCAATAAACTTGAATAATTATTGATATAAATAAGCCTGGCTTTGTTAACCACACTAAGAAAATAAATATAAATTTTGAATTAATTCCAGCTCCAAAATCCATTTATCTGTCAGATTGCCGTGTTGAAATGCCAAATTTTGGTAAATTTCTTCAGTCAAACAGGGTTTTGAAGAAACATTGACACTAGCAATTGATTAACAAATCAATAAACTTGAATAATTATTGATATAAATAAGCCTGGCAGCTCTGTTTTGTTAACCACACTAAGAAAATAAATATAAATTTAGAATTAATTCTTAAGAATTATGGATATTTCCAGCTCCAAAATCCATTTATCTGGCACATTGCCGTGTTGAAATGCCAAATTTTGGTAAATTTCTTGGTTTTGAAGAAATATTGACAATAGCAATTGATTAATAAATCAATAAACTTGAATAATTATTGATATAAATAAGCCTGGCTTTGTTAACCACACTAAGAAAATAAATATAAATTTTGAATTAATTCCAGCTCCAAAATCCATTTATCTGTCAGATTGCCGTGTTGAAATGCCAAATTTTGGTAAATTTCTTCAGTCAAACAGGGTTTTGAAGAAACATTGACACTAGCAATTGATTAACAAATCAATAAACTTGAATAATTATTGATATAAATAAGCCTGGCAGCTCTGTTTTGTTAACCACACTAAGAAAATAAATATAAATTTAGAATTAATTCTTAAGAATTATGAATATTTCCAGCTCCAAAATCCATTTATCTGGCAGATTGCCGTGTTGAAATGCCAAATTTTGGTAAACATCTTCAGTCAAACAGGGTTTTGAAGAAACATTGACACTAGCAATTGATTAACAAATCAATAAACTTGAATAATTATTGATATAAATAAGCCTGGCTTTGTTAACCACACTAAGAAAATAAATATAAATTTTGAATTAATTCCAGCTCCAAAATCCATTTATCTGTCAGATTGCCGTGTTGAAATGCCAAATTTTGGTAAATTTCTTCAGTCAAACAGGGTTTTGAAGAAACATTGACACTAGCAATTGATTAACAAATCAATAAACTTGAATAATTATTGATATAAATAAGCCTGGCAGCTCTGTTTTGTTAACCACACTAAGAAAATAAATATAAATTTAGAATTAATTCTTAAGAATTATGAATATTTCCAGCTCCAAAATCCATTTATCTGGCAGATTGCCGTGTTGAAATGCCAAATTTTGGTAAACATCTTCAGTCAAACAGGGTTTTGAAGAAACATTGACACTAGCAATTGATTAACAAATCAATAAACTTGAATAATTATTGATATAAATAAGCCTGGCTTTGTTAACCACACTAAGAAAATAAATATAAATTTTGAATTAATTCCAGCTCCAAAATCCATTTATCTGTCAGATTGCCGTGTTGAAATGCCAAATTTTGGTAAATTTCTTCAGTCAAACAGGGTTTTGAAGAAACATTGACACTAGCAATTGATTAACAAATCAATAAACTTGAATAATTATTGATATAAATAAGCCTGGCAGCTCTGTTTTGTTAACCACACTAAGAAAATAAATATAAATTTAGAATTAATTCTTAAGAATTATGGATATTTCCAGCTCCAAAATCCATTTATCTGGCACATTGCCGTGTTGAAATGCCAAATTTTGGTAAATTTCTTGGTTTTGAAGAAATATTGACAATAGCAATTGATTAATAAATCAATAAACTTGAATAATTATTGATATAAATAAGCCTGGCTTTGTTAACCACACTAAGAAAATAAATATAAATTTTGAATTAATTCCAGCTCCAAAATCCATTTATCTGTCAGATTGCCGTGTTGAAATGCCAAATTTTGGTAAATTTCTTCAGTCAAACAGGGTTTTGAAGAAACATTGACACTAGCAATTGATTAACAAATCAATAAACTTGAATAATTATTGATATAAATAAGCCTGGCAGCTCTGTTTTGTTAACCACACTAAGAAAATAAATATAAATTTAGAATTAATTCTTAAGAATTATGAATATTTCCAGCTCCAAAATCCATTTATCTGGCAGATTGCCGTGTTGAAATGCCAAATTTTGGTAAACATCTTCAGTCAAACAGGGTTTTGAAGAAACATTGACACTAGCAATTGATTAACAAATCAATAAACTTGAATAATTATTGATATAAATAAGCCTGGCTTTGTTAACCACACTAAGAAAATAAATATAAATTTTGAATTAATTCCAGCTCCAAAATCCATTTATCTGTCAGATTGCCGTGTTGAAATGCCAAATTTTGGTAAATTTCTTCAGTCAAACAGGGTTTTGAAGAAACATTGACACTAGCAATTGATTAACAAATCAATAAACTTGAATAATTATTGATATAAATAAGCCTGGCAGCTCTGTTTTGTTAACCACACTAAGAAAATAAAAATAAATTTTGAATTAATTCCAGCTCCAAAATCCATTTATCTGTCAGATTGCCGTGTTGAAATGCCAAATTTTGGTAAATTTCTTCAGTCAAACAGGGTTTTGAAGAAACATTGACACTAGCAATTGATTAACAAATCAATAAACTTGAATAATTATTGATATAAATAAGCCTGGCAGCTCTGTTTTGTTAACCACACTAAGAAAATAAATATAAATTTAGAATTAATTCTTAAGAATTATGAATATTTCCAGCTCCAAAATCCATTTATCTGGCAGATTGCCGTGTTGAAATGCCAAATTTTGGTAAACATCTTCAGTCAAACAGGGTTTTGAAGAAACATTGACACTAGCAATTGATTAACAAATCAATAAACTTGAATAATTAGCGATATAAATAAGCCTGGCAGCTCTGTTTTGTTAACCACACTAAGAAAATAAATATAAATTTTGAATTAATTCCAGCTCCAAAATCCATTTATCTGTCAGATTGCCGTGTTGAAATGCCAAATTTTGGTAAATTTCTTCAGTCAAACAGGGTTTTGAAGAAACATTGACACTAGCAATTGATTAACAAATCAATAAACTTGAATAATTATTGATATAAATAAGCCTGGCAGCTCTGTTTTGTTAACCACACTAAGAAAATAAATATAAATTTAGAATTAATTCTTAAGAATTATGAATATTTCCAGCTCCAAAATCCATTTATCTGGCAGATTGCCGTGTTGAAATGCCAAATTTTGGTAAACATCTTCAGTCAAACAGGGTTTTGAAGAAACATTGACACTAGCAATTGATTAACAAATCAATAAACTTGAATAATTATTGATATAAACAAGCCTGGCTTTGTTAACCACACTAAGAAAATAAATATAAATTTTGAATTAATTCCAGCTCCAAAATCCATTTATCTGTCAGATTGCCGTGTTGAAATGCAAAATTTTGGTAAATTTCTTCAGTCAAACAGGGTTTTGAAGAAACATTGACACTAGCAATTGATTAACAAATCAATAAACTTGCTAATTATTGATATAAATAAGCCTGGCAGCTCTGTTTTGTTAACCACACTAAGAAAATAAATATTAATTTTGAATTAATTCCAGCTACAAAAACCATTTATTTGGCAGATTGCCGTGTTGAAATGCCAAATTTTGGTAAATTTCTTCAGTCAAACAGGGTTTTGAAGATGCATTGACACTAGCAATTGATTAACAAATCAATAAACTTGAATAATTATTGATATAAATAAGCCTGGCAGCTCTGTTTTGTTAACCACACTAAGAAAATAAATATAAATTTAGAATTAATTCTTAAGAATTATGAATATTTCCAGCTCCAAAATCCATTTATCTGTCAGATTGCCGTGTTGAAATGCCAAATTTTGGTAAATTTCTTCAGTCAAACAGGGTTTTGAAGAAACATTGACACTAGCAATTGATTAACAAATCAATAAACTTGAATAATTATTGATATAAATAAGCCTGGCAGCTCTGTTTTGTTAACCACCCTAAGAAAATAAATATAAATTTTGAATTAATTCCAGCTACAAAAACCATTTATTTGGCAGATTGCCGTGTTGAAATGCCAAATTTTGGTAAATATCTTCAGTCAAACAGGGTTTTGAAGAAACATTGACACTAGCAATTGATTAACAAATCAATAAACTTGAATAATTAGCGATATAAATAAGCCTGGCAGCTCTGTTTTGTTAACCACACTAAGAAAATAAATATTAATTTTGAATTAACTCCAGCTCCAAAATCCATTTATCTGTCAGATTGCCGTGTTGAAATGCCAAATTTTGGTAAATTTCTTCAGTCAAACAGGGTTTTGAAGAAACATTGACACTAGCAATTGATTAACAAATCAATAAACTTGAATAATTATTGATATAAATAAGCCTGGCAGCTCTGTTTTGTTAACCACACTAAGAAAATAAATATAAATTTAGAATTAATTCTTAAGAATTATGGATATTTCCAGCTCCAAAATCCATTTATCTGGCACATTGCCGTGTTGAAATGCCAAATTTTGGTAAATTTCTTGGTTTTGAAGAAATATTGACAATAGCAATTGATTAATAAATCAATAAACTTGAATAATTATTGATATAAATAAGCCTGGCTTTGTTAACCACACTAAGAAAATAAATATAAATTTTGAATTAATTCCAGCTCCAAAATCCATTTATCTGTCAGATTGCCGTGTTGAAATGCCAAATTTTGGTAAATTTCTTCAGTCAAACAGGGTTTTGAAGAAACATTGACACTAGCAATTGATTAACAAATCAATAAACTTGAATAATTATTGATATAAATAAGCCTGGCAGCTCTGTTTTGTTAACCACACTAAGAAAATAAATATAAATTTAGAATTAATTCTTAAGAATTATGAATATTTCCAGCTCCAAAATCCATTTATCTGGCAGATTGCCGTGTTGAAATGCCAAATTTTGGTAAACATCTTCAGTCAAACAGGGTTTTGAAGAAACATTGACACTAGCAATTGATTAACAAATCAATAAACTTGAATAATTATTGATATAAATAAGCCTGGCTTTGTTAACCACACTAAGAAAATAAATATAAATTTTGAATTAATTCCAGCTCCAAAATCCATTTATCTGTCAGATTGCCGTGTTGAAATGCCAAATTTTGGTAAATTTCTTCAGTCAAACAGGGTTTTGAAGAAACATTGACACTAGCAATTGATTAACAAATCAATAAACTTGAATAATTATTGATATAAATAAGCCTGGCAGCTCTGTTTTGTTAACCACACTAAGAAAATAAATATAAATTTAGAATTAATTCTTAAGAATTATGGATATTTCCAGCTCCAAAATCCATTTATCTGGCACATTGCCGTGTTGAAATGCCAAATTTTGGTAAATTTCTTGGTTTTGAAGAAATATTGACAATAGCAATTGATTAATAAATCAATAAACTTGAATAATTATTGATATAAATAAGCCTGGCTTTGTTAACCACACTAAGAAAATAAATATAAATTTTGAATTAATTCCAGCTCCAAAATCCATTTATCTGTCAGATTGCCGTGTTGAAATGCCAAATTTTGGTAAATTTCTTCAGTCAAACAGGGTTTTGAAGAAACATTGACACTAGCAATTGATTAACAAATCAATAAACTTGAATAATTATTGATATAAATAAGCCTGGCAGCTCTGTTTTGTTAACCACACTAAGAAAATAAATATAAATTTAGAATTAATTCTTAAGAATTATGAATATTTCCAGCTCCAAAATCCATTTATCTGGCAGATTGCCGTGTTGAAATGCCAAATTTTGGTAAACATCTTCAGTCAAACAGGGTTTTGAAGAAACATTGACACTAGCAATTGATTAACAAATCAATAAACTTGAATAATTATTGATATAAATAAGCCTGGCTTTGTTAACCACACTAAGAAAATAAATATAAATTTTGAATTAATTCCAGCTCCAAAATCCATTTATCTGTCAGATTGCCGTGTTGAAATGCCAAATTTTGGTAAATTTCTTCAGTCAAACAGGGTTTTGAAGAAACATTGACACTAGCAATTGATTAACAAATCAATAAACTTGAATAATTATTGATATAAATAAGCCTGGCAGCTCTGTTTTGTTAACCACACTAAGAAAATAAATATAAATTTAGAATTAATTCTTAAGAATTATGAATATTTCCAGCTCCAAAATCCATTTATCTGGCAGATTGCCGTGTTGAAATGCCAAATTTTGGTAAACATCTTCAGTCAAACAGGGTTTTGAAGAAACATTGACACTAGCAATTGATTAACAAATCAATAAACTTGAATAATTATTGATATAAATAAGCCTGGCTTTGTTAACCACACTAAGAAAATAAATATAAATTTTGAATTAATTCCAGCTCCAAAATCCATTTATCTGTCAGATTGCCGTGTTGAAATGCCAAATTTTGGTAAATTTCTTCAGTCAAACAGGGTTTTGAAGAAACATTGACACTAGCAATTGATTAACAAATCAATAAACTTGAATAATTATTGATATAAATAAGCCTGGCAGCTCTGTTTTGTTAACCACACTAAGAAAATAAATATAAATTTAGAATTAATTCTTAAGAATTATGGATATTTCCAGCTCCAAAATCCATTTATCTGGCACATTGCCGTGTTGAAATGCCAAATTTTGGTAAATTTCTTGGTTTTGAAGAAATATTGACAATAGCAATTGATTAATAAATCAATAAACTTGAATAATTATTGATATAAATAAGCCTGGCTTTGTTAACCACACTAAGAAAATAAATATAAATTTTGAATTAATTCCAGCTCCAAAATCCATTTATCTGTCAGATTGCCGTGTTGAAATGCCAAATTTTGGTAAATTTCTTCAGTCAAACAGGGTTTTGAAGAAACATTGACACTAGCAATTGATTAACAAATCAATAAACTTGAATAATTATTGATATAAATAAGCCTGGCAGCTCTGTTTTGTTAACCACACTAAGAAAATAAATATAAATTTAGAATTAATTCTTAAGAATTATGAATATTTCCAGCTCCAAAATCCATTTATCTGGCAGATTGCCGTGTTGAAATGCCAAATTTTGGTAAACATCTTCAGTCAAACAGGGTTTTGAAGAAACATTGACACTAGCAATTGATTAACAAATCAATAAACTTGAATAATTATTGATATAAATAAGCCTGGCTTTGTTAACCACACTAAGAAAATAAATATAAATTTTGAATTAATTCCAGCTCCAAAATCCATTTATCTGTCAGATTGCCGTGTTGAAATGCCAAATTTTGGTAAATTTCTTCAGTCAAACAGGGTTTTGAAGAAACATTGACACTAGCAATTGATTAACAAATCAATAAACTTGAATAATTATTGATATAAATAAGCCTGGCAGCTCTGTTTTGTTAACCACACTAAGAAAATAAAAATAAATTTTGAATTAATTCCAGCTCCAAAATCCATTTATCTGTCAGATTGCCGTGTTGAAATGCCAAATTTTGGTAAATTTCTTCAGTCAAACAGGGTTTTGAAGAAACATTGACACTAGCAATTGATTAACAAATCAATAAACTTGAATAATTATTGATATAAATAAGCCTGGCAGCTCTGTTTTGTTAACCACACTAAGAAAATAAATATAAATTTAGAATTAATTCTTAAGAATTATGAATATTTCCAGCTCCAAAATCCATTTATCTGGCAGATTGCCGTGTTGAAATGCCAAATTTTGGTAAACATCTTCAGTCAAACAGGGTTTTGAAGAAACATTGACACTAGCAATTGATTAACAAATCAATAAACTTGAATAATTATTGATATAAATAAGCCTCGCAGCTCTGTTTTGTTAATCACACTAAGAAAATAAATGAAAATTTTGAATTAATTCCAGCTCCAAAATCCTTTTATCTGTCAGATTGCCGTGTTGAAATGCCAAATTTTGGTAAATATCTTCAGTCAAACAGTGTTTTGAAGAAACATTGACACTAGCAATTGATTAACAAATCAATAAACTTGAATAATTAGCGATATAAATAAGCCTGGCAGCTCTGTTTTGTTAACCACACTAAGAAAATAAATATAAATTTTGAATTAATTCCAGCTCCAAAATCCATTTATCTGTCAGATTGCCGTGTTGAAATGCCAAATTTTGGTAAATTTCTTCAGTCAAACAGGGTTTTGAAGAAACATTGACACTAGCAATTGATTAACAAATCAATAAACTTGAATAATTATTGATATAAATAAGCCTGGCAGCTCTGTTTTGTTAACCACACTAAGAAAATAAATATAAATTTAGAATTAATTCTTAAGAATTATGAATATTTCCAGCTCCAAAATCCATTTATCTGGCAGATTGCCGTGTTGAAATGCCAAATTTTGGTAAACATCTTCAGTCAAACAGGGTTTTGAAGAAACATTGACACTAGCAATTGATTAACAAATCAATAAACTTGAATAATTATTGATATAAACAAGCCTGGCTTTGTTAACCACACTAAGAAAATAAATATAAATTTTGAATTAATTCCAGCTCCAAAATCCATTTATCTGTCAGATTGCCGTGTTGAAATGCAAAATTTTGGTAAATTTCTTCAGTCAAACAGGGTTTTGAAGAAACATTGACACTAGCAATTGATTAACAAATCAATAAACTTGCTAATTATTGATATAAATAAGCCTGGCAGCTCTGTTTTGTTAACCACACTAAGAAAATAAATATTAATTTTGAATTAATTCCAGCTACAAAAACCATTTATTTGGCAGATTGCCGTGTTGAAATGCCAAATTTTGGTAAATTTCTTCAGTCAAACAGGGTTTTGAAGATGCATTGACACTAGCAATTGATTAACAAATCAATAAACTTGAATAATTATTGATATAAATAAGCCTGGCAGCTCTGTTTTGTTAACCACACTAAGAAAATAAATATAAATTTAGAATTAATTCTTAAGAATTATGAATATTTCCAGCTCCAAAATCCATTTATCTGTCAGATTGCCGTGTTGAAATGCCAAATTTTGGTAAATTTCTTCAGTCAAACAGGGTTTTGAAGAAACATTGACACTAGCAATTGATTAACAAATCAATAAACTTGAATAATTATTGATATAAATAAGCCTGGCAGCTCTGTTTTGTTAACCACCCTAAGAAAATAAATATAAATTTTGAATTAATTCCAGCTACAAAAACCATTTATTTGGCAGATTGCCGTGTTGAAATGCCAAATTTTGGTAAATATCTTCAGTCAAACAGGGTTTTGAAGAAACATTGACACTAGCAATTGATTAACAAATCAATAAACTTGAATAATTAGCGATATAAATAAGCCTGGCAGCTCTGTTTTGTTAACCACACTAAGAAAATAAATATTAATTTTGAATTAACTCCAGCTCCAAAATCCATTTATCTGTCAGATTGCCGTGTTGAAATGCCAAATTTTGGTAAATTTCTTCAGTCAAACAGGGTTTTGAAGAAACATTGACACTAGCAATTGATTAACAAATCAATAAACTTGAATAATTATTGATATAAATAAGCCTGGCAGCTCTGTTTTGTTAACCACACTAAGAAAATAAAAATAAATTTTGAATTAATTCCAGCTCCAAAATCCATTTATCTGTCAGATTGCCGTGTTGAAATGCCAAATTTTGGTAAATTTCTTCAGTCAAACAGGGTTTTGAAGAAACATTGACACTAGCAATTGATTAACAAATCAATAAACTTGAATAATTATTGATATAAATAAGCCTGGCAGCTCTGTTTTGTTAACCACACTAAGAAAATAAATATAAATTTAGAATTAATTCTTAAGAATTATGAATATTTCCAGCTCCAAAATCCATTTATCTGGCAGATTGCCGTGTTGAAATGCCAAATTTTGGTAAACATCTTCAGTCAAACAGGGTTTTGAAGAAACATTGACACTAGCAATTGATTAACAAATCAATAAACTTGAATAATTATTGATATAAATAAGCCTCGCAGCTCTGTTTTGTTAATCACACTAAGAAAATAAATGAAAATTTTGAATTAATTCCAGCTCCAAAATCCTTTTATCTGTCAGATTGCCGTGTTGAAATGCCAAATTTTGGTAAATATCTTCAGTCAAACAGTGTTTTGAAGAAACATTGACACTAGCAATTGATTAACAAATCAATAAACTTGAATAATTAGCGATATAAATAAGCCTGGCAGCTCTGTTTTGTTAACCACACTAAGAAAATAAATATAAATTTTGAATTAATTCCAGCTCCAAAATCCATTTATCTGTCAGATTGCCGTGTTGAAATGCCAAATTTTGGTAAATTTCTTCAGTCAAACAGGGTTTTGAAGAAACATTGACACTAGCAATTGATTAACAAATCAATAAACTTGAATAATTATTGATATAAATAAGCCTGGCAGCTCTGTTTTGTTAACCACACTAAGAAAATAAATATAAATTTAGAATTAATTCTTAAGAATTATGAATATTTCCAGCTCCAAAATCCATTTATCTGGCAGATTGCCGTGTTGAAATGCCAAATTTTGGTAAACATCTTCAGTCAAACAGGGTTTTGAAGAAACATTGACACTAGCAATTGATTAACAAATCAATAAACTTGAATAATTATTGATATAAACAAGCCTGGCTTTGTTAACCACACTAAGAAAATAAATATAAATTTTGAATTAATTCCAGCTCCAAAATCCATTTATCTGTCAGATTGCCGTGTTGAAATGCAAAATTTTGGTAAATTTCTTCAGTCAAACAGGGTTTTGAAGAAACATTGACACTAGCAATTGATTAACAAATCAATAAACTTGCTAATTATTGATATAAATAAGCCTGGCAGCTCTGTTTTGTTAACCACACTAAGAAAATAAATATTAATTTTGAATTAATTCCAGCTACAAAAACCATTTATTTGGCAGATTGCCGTGTTGAAATGCCAAATTTTGGTAAATTTCTTCAGTCAAACAGGGTTTTGAAGATGCATTGACACTAGCAATTGATTAACAAATCAATAAACTTGAATAATTATTGATATAAATAAGCCTGGCAGCTCTGTTTTGTTAACCACACTAAGAAAATAAATATAAATTTAGAATTAATTCTTAAGAATTATGAATATTTCCAGCTCCAAAATCCATTTATCTGTCAGATTGCCGTGTTGAAATGCCAAATTTTGGTAAATTTCTTCAGTCAAACAGGGTTTTGAAGAAACATTGACACTAGCAATTGATTAACAAATCAATAAACTTGAATAATTATTGATATAAATAAGCCTGGCAGCTCTGTTTTGTTAACCACCCTAAGAAAATAAATATAAATTTTGAATTAATTCCAGCTACAAAAACCATTTATTTGGCAGATTGCCGTGTTGAAATGCCAAATTTTGGTAAATATCTTCAGTCAAACAGGGTTTTGAAGAAACATTGACACTAGCAATTGATTAACAAATCAATAAACTTGAATAATTAGCGATATAAATAAGCCTGGCAGCTCTGTTTTGTTAACCACACTAAGAAAATAAATATTAATTTTGAATTAACTCCAGCTCCAAAATCCATTTATCTGTCAGATTGCCGTGTTGAAATGCCAAATTTTGGTAAATTTCTTCAGTCAAACAGGGTTTTGAAGAAACATTGACACTAGCAATTGATTAACAAATCAATAAACTTGAATAATTATTGATATAAATAAGCCTGGCAGCTCTGTTTTGTTAACCACACTAAGAAAATAAATATAAATTTTGAATTAATTCCAGCTCCAAAATCCATTTATCTGTCAGATTGCCGTGTTGAAATGCCAAATTTTGGTAAATTTCTTCAGTCAAACAGGGTTTTGAAGAAACATTGACACTAGCAATTGATTAACAAATCAATAAACTTGAATAATTATTGATATAAATAAGCCTGGCAGCTCTGTTTTGTTAACCACACTAAGAAAATAAATATAAATTTAGAATTAATTCTTAAGAATTATGAATATTTCCAGCTCCAAAATCCATTTATCTGGCAGATTGCCGTGTTGAAATGCCAAATTTTGGTAAATATCTTCCGTCAAACAGGGTTTTGAAGAAACATTGACACTAGCAATTGATTAACAAATCAATAAACTTGAATAATTATTGATATAAATAAGCCTGGCTTTGTTAACCACACTAAGAAAATAAATATAAATTTTGAATTAATTCCAGCTCCAAAATCCATTTATCTGTCAAATTGCCGTATTGAAATGCCTAATTTTGGTAAATTTCTTCAGTCAAACAGGGTTTTGAAGAAATATTGACAATAGCAATTGATTAACAAATCAATAAACTTGAATAATTATTGATATAAATAAGCCTGGCAGCTCTGTTTTGTTAACCACACTAAGAAAATAAATATAAATTTTGAATTAATTCCAGCTCCAAAATCCATTTATCTGTCAGATTGCCGTGTTGAAATGCCAAATTTTGGTAAATTTCTTCAGTCAAACGGGGTTTTGAAGATACATTGACACTAGCAATTGATTAACAAATCAATAAACTTGAATAATTATTGATATAAATAAGCCTGGCAGCTATGTTTTGTTAACCACACTAAGAAAATAAATATAAATTTAGAATTAATTCTTAAGAATTATGGATATTTCCAGCTCCAAAATCCATTTATCTGGCACATTGCCGTGTTGAAATGCCAAATTTTGGTAAATTTCTTGGTTTTGAAGAAATATTGACAATAGCAATTGATTAATAAATCAATAAACTTGAATAATTATTGATATAAATAAGCCTCGCAGCTCTGTTTTGTTAATCACACTAAGAAAATAAATGAAAATTTTGAATTAATTCCAGCTCCAAAATCCTTTTATCTGTCAGATTGCCGTGTTGAAATGCCAAATTTTGGTAAATATCTTCAGTCAAACAGGGTTTTGAAGAAACATTGACACTAGCAATTGATTAACAAATCAATAAACTTGAATAATTATTGATATAAATAAGCCTGGCAGCTCTGTTTTGTTAACCACACTAAGAAAATAAATATAAATTTTGAATTAATTCCAGCTCCAAAATCCATTTATCTGTCAGATTGCCGTGTTGAAATGCCAAATTTTGGTAAATTTCTTCAGTCAAACAGGGTTTTGAAGAAACATTGACACTAGCAATTGATTAACAAATCAATAAACTTGAATAATTATTGATATAAATAAGCCTGGCAGCTCTGTTTTGTTAACCACACTAAGAAAATAAATATAAATTTAGAATTAATTCTTAAGAATTATGAATATTTCCAGCTCCAAAATCCATTTATCTGGCAGATTGCCGTGTTTAAATGCCAAATTTTGGTAAACATCTTCAGTCAAACAGGGTTTTGAAGAAACATTGACACTAGCAATTGATTAACAAATCAATAAACTTGAATAATTATTGATATAAATAAGCCTCGCAGCTCTGTTTTGTTAATCACACTAAGAAAATAAATGAAAATTTTGAATTAATTCCAGCTCCAAAATCCTTTTATCTGTCAGATTGCCGTGTTGAAATGCCAAATTTTGGTAAATATCTTCAGTCAAACAGGGTTTTGAAGAAACATTGACCCTAGCAATTGATTAACAAATCAATAAACTTGAATAATTAGCGATATAAATAAGCCTGGCAGCTCTGTTTTGTTAACCACACTAAGAAAATAAATATTAATTTTGAATTAATTACAGCTCCAAAATCCATTTATCTGTCAGATTGCCGTGTTGAAATGCCAAATTTTGGTAAATTTCTTCAGTCAAACAGGGTTTTGAAGAAACATTGACACTAGCAATTGATTAACAAATCAATAAACTTGAATAATTATTGATATAAATAAGCCTGGCAGCTCTGTTTTGTTAACCACCCTAAGAAAATAAATATAAATTTTGAATTAATTCCAGCTACAAAACCATTTATTTGGCAGATTGCCGTGTTGAAATGCCAAATTTTGGTAAATTTCTTCAATCAAACAGGGTTTTGAAGAAACATTGACACTAGCAATTGATTAACAAATCAATAAACTTGAATAATTAGCGATATAAATAAGCCTGGCAGCTCTGTTTTGTTAACCACACTAAGAAAATAAATATTAATTTTGAATTAACTCCAGCTCCAAAATCCATTTATCTGTCAGATTGCCGTGTTGAAATGCCAAATTTTGGTAAATTTCTTCAGTCAAACAGGGTTTTGAAGAAACATTGACACTAGCAATTGATTAACAAATCAATAAACTTGAATAATTATTGATATAAATAAGCCTGGCAGCTCTGTTTTGTTAACCACACTAAGAAAATAAATATAAATTTTGAATTAATTCCAGCTCCAAAATCCATTTATCTGTCAGATTGCCGTGTTGAAATGCCAAATTTTGGTAAATTTCTTCAGTCAAACGGGGTTTTGAAGATGCATTGACACTAGCAATTGATTAACAAATCAATAAACTTGAATAATTAGCGATATAAATAAGCCTGGCAGCTCTGTTTTGTTAACCACACTAAGAAAATAAATATTAATTTTGAATTAATTACAGCTCCAAAATCCATTTATCTGTCAGATTGCCGTGTTGAAATGCCAAATTTTGGTAAATTTCTTCAGTCAAACGGGGTTTTGAAGATACATTGACACTAGCAATTGATTAACAAATCAATAAACTTGAATAATTATTGATATAAATAAGCCTGGCAGCTCTGTTTTGTTAACCACACTAAGAAAATAAATATAAATTTAGAATTAATTCTTAAGAATTATGAATATTTCCAGCTCCAAAATCCATTTATCTGGCAGATTGCCGTGTTGAAATGCCAAATTTTGGTAAATTTCTTCAGTCAAACAGGGTTTTGAAGATACATTGACACTAGCAATTGATTAACAAATCAATAAACTTGAATAATTATTCATATAAATAAGCCTGGCAGCTCTGTTTTGTTAACCACACTAAGAAAATAAATATAAATTTAGAATTAATTCTTAAGAATTATGAATATTTCCAGCTCCAAAATCCATTTATCTGGCAGATTGCCGTGTTGAAATGCCAAATTTTGGTAAATTTCTTCAGTCAAACAGGGTTTTGAAGATACATTGACACTAGCAATTGATTAACAAATCAATAAACTTGAATAATTATTCATATAAATAAGCTTGGCAGCTCTGTTTTGTTAACCACACTAAGAAAATAAATATAAATTTTGAATTAATTCCAGCTCCAAAATCCATTTATCTGTCAGATTGCCGTGTTGAAATGCCAAATTTTGGTAAATTTCTTCAGTCAAACGGGGTTTTGAAGATACATTGACACTAGCAATTGATTAACAAATCAATAAACTTGAATAATTATTGATATAAATAAGCCTGGCAGCTCTGTTTTGTTAACCACACTAAGAAAATAAATATAAATTTAGAATTAATTCTTAAGAATTATGGATATTTCCAGCTCCAAAATCCATTTATCTGGCACATTGCCGTGTTGAAATGCCAAATTTTGGTAAATTTCTTGGTTTTGAAGAAATATTGACAATAGCAATTGATTAATAAATCAATAAACTTGAATAATTATTGATATAAATAAGCCTCGCAGCTCTGTTTTGTTAATCACACTAAGAAAATAAATGAAAATTTTGAATTAATTCCAGCTCCAAAATCCTTTTATCTGTCAGATTGCCGTGTTGAAATGCCAAATTTTGGTAAATATCTTCAGTCAAACAGGGTTTTGAAGAAACATTGACACTAGCAATTGATTAACAAATCAATAAACTTGAATAATTATTGATATAAATAAGCCTGGCAGCTCTGTTTTGTTAACCACACTAAGAAAATAAATATAAATTTTGAATTAATTCCAGCTCCAAATTCCATTTATCTGTCAGATTGCCGTGTTGAAATGCCAAATTTTGGTAAATTTCTTCAGTCAAACAGGGTTTTGAAGAAACATTGACACTAGCAATTGATTAACAAATCAATAAACTTGAATAATTATTGATATAAATAAGCCTGGCAGCTCTGTTTTGTTAACCACACTAAGAAAATAAATATAAATTTAGAATTAATTCTTAAGAATTATGAATATTTCCAGCTCCAAAATCCATTTATCTGGCAGATTGCCGTGTTGAAATGCCAAATTTTGGTAAACATCTTCAGTCAAACAGGGTTTTGAAGAAACATTGACACTAGCAATTGATTAACAAATCAATAAACTTGAATAATTATTGATATAAATAAGCCTCGCAGCTCTGTTTTGTTAATCACACTAAGAAAATAAATGAAAATTTTGAATTAATTCCAGCTCCAAAATCCTTTTATCTGTCAGATTGCCGTGTTGAAATGCCAAATTTTGGTAAATATCTTCAGTCAAACAGGGTTTTGAAGAAACATTGACACTAGCAATTGATTAACAAATCAATAAACTTGAATAATTAGCGATATAAATAAGCCTGGCAGCTCTGTTTTGTTAACCACACTAAGAAAATAAATATTAATTTTGAATTAATTACAGCTCCAAAATCCATTTATCTGTCAGATTGCCGTGTTGAAATGCCAAATTTTGGTAAATTTCTTCAGTCAAACAGGGTTTTGAAGAAACATTGACACTAGCAATTGATTAACAAATCAATAAACTTGAATAATTATTGATATAAATAAGCCTGGCAGCTCTGTTTTGTTAACCACCCTAAGAAAATAAATATAAATTTTGAATTAATTCCAGCTACAAAAACCATTTATTTGGCAGATTGCCGTGTTGAAATGCCAAATTTTGGTAAATTTCTTCAATCAAACAGGGTTTTGAAGATGCATTGACACTAGCAATTGATTAACAAATCAATAAACTTGAATAATTAGCGATATAAATAAGCCTGGCAGCTCTGTTTTGTTAACCACACTAAGAAAATAAATATTAATTTTGAATTAATTACAGCTCCAAAATCCATTTATCTGTCAGATTGCCGTGTTGAAATGCCAAATTTTGGTAAATTTCTTCAGTCAAACGGGGTTTTGAAGATACATTGACACTAGCAATTGATTAACAAATCAATAAACTTGAATAATTATTGATATAAATAAGCCTGGCAGCTCTGTTTTGTTAACCACACTAAGAAAATAAATATAAATTTAGAATTAATTCTTAAGAATTATGAATATTTCCAGCTCCAAAATCCATTTATCTGGCAGATTGCCGTGTTGAAATGCCAAATTTTGGTAAATTTCTTCAGTCAAACAGGGTTTTGAAGATACATTGACACTAGCAATTGATTAACAAATCAATAAACTTGAATAATTATTCATATAAATAAGCCTGGCAGCTCTGTTTTGTTAACCACACTAAGAAAATAAATATAAATTTAGAATTAATTCTTAAGAATTATGAATATTTCCAGCTCCAAAATCCATTTATCTGGCAGATTGCCGTGTTGAAATGCCAAATTTTGGTAAATTTCTTCAGTCAAACAGGGTTTTGAAGATACATTGACACTAGCAATTGATTAACAAATCAATAAACTTGAATAATTATTTATATAAATAAGCTTGGCAGCTCTGTTTTGTTAACCACACTAAGAAAATAAATATAAATTTTGAATTAATTCCAGCTCCAAAATCCATTTATCTAGCAGATTGCCGTATTGAAATGCCTAATTTTGGTAAATTTCTTCAGTCAAACAGGGTTTTGAAGAAATATTGACACTAGCAATTGATTAACAAATCAATAAACTTGAATAATTATTGATATAAATAAGCCTGGCAGCTCTGTTTTGTTAACCACCCTAAGAAAATAAATATAAATTTTGAATTAATTCCAGCTACAAAAACCATTTATTTGGCAGATTGCCGTGTTGAAATGCCAAATTTTGGTAAATATCTTCAGTCAAACAGGGTTTTGAAGAAACATTGACACTAGCAATTGATTAACAAATCAATAAACTTGAATAATTAGCGATATAAATAAGCCTGGCAGCTCTGTTTTGTTAACCACACTAAGAAAATAAATATTAATTTTGAATTAACTCCAGCTCCAAAATCCATTTATCTGTCAGATTGCCGTGTTGAAATGCCAAATTTTGGTAAATTTCTTCAGTCAAACAGGGTTTTGAAGAAACATTGACACTAGCAATTGATTAACAAATCAATAAACTTGAATAATTATTGATATAAATAAGCCTGGCAGCTCTGTTTTGTTAACCACACTAAGAAAATAAATATAAATTTTGAATTAATTCCAGCTCCAAAATCCATTTATCTGTCAGATTGCCGTGTTGAAATGCCAAATTTTGGTAAATTTCTTCAGTCAAACGGGGTTTTGAAGATACATTGACACTAGCAATTGATTAACAAATCAATAAACTTGAATAATTATTGATATAAATAAGCCTGGCAGCTCTGTTTTGTTAACCACACTAAGAAAATAAATATAAATTTAGAATTAATTCTTAAGAATTATGGATATTTCCAGCTCCAAAATCCATTTATCTGGCACATTGCCGTGTTGAAATGCCAAATTTTGGTAAATTTCTTGGTTTTGAAGAAATATTGACAATAGCAATTGATTAATAAATCAATAAACTTGAATAATTATTGATATAAATAAGCCTCGCAGCTCTGTTTTGTTAATCACACTAAGAAAATAAATGAAAATTTTGAATTAATTCCAGCTCCAAAATCCTTTTATCTGTCAGATTGCCGTGTTGAAATGCCAAATTTTGGTAAATATCTTCAGTCAAACAGGGTTTTGAAGAAACATTGACACTAGCAATTGATTAACAAATCAATAAACTTGAATAATTATTGATATAAATAAGCCTGGCAGCTCTGTTTTGTTAACCACACTAAGAAAATAAATATAAATTTTGAATTAATTCCAGCTCCAAATTCCATTTATCTGTCAGATTGCCGTGTTGAAATGCCAAATTTTGGTAAATTTCTTCAGTCAAACAGGGTTTTGAAGAAACATTGACACTAGCAATTGATTAACAAATCAATAAACTTGAATAATTATTGATATAAATAAGCCTGGCAGCTCTGTTTTGTTAACCACACTAAGAAAATAAATATAAATTTAGAATTAATTCTTAAGAATTATGAATATTTCCAGCTCCAAAATCCATTTATCTGGCAGATTGCCGTGTTGAAATGCCAAATTTTGGTAAACATCTTCAGTCAAACAGGGTTTTGAAGAAACATTGACACTAGCAATTGATTAACAAATCAATAAACTTGAATAATTATTGATATAAATAAGCCTCGCAGCTCTGTTTTGTTAATCACACTAAGAAAATAAATGAAAATTTTGAATTAATTCCAGCTCCAAAATCCTTTTATCTGTCAGATTGCCGTGTTGAAATGCCAAATTTTGGTAAATATCTTCAGTCAAACAGGGTTTTGAAGAAACATTGACACTAGCAATTGATTAACAAATCAATAAACTTGAATAATTAGCGATATAAATAAGCCTGGCAGCTCTGTTTTGTTAACCACACTAAGAAAATAAATATTAATTTTGAATTAATTACAGCTCCAAAATCCATTTATCTGGCAGATTGCCGTGTTGAAATGCCAAATTTTGGTAAATTTCTTCAGTCAAACAGGGTTTTGAAGATACATTGACACTAGCAATTGATTAACAAATCAATAAACTTGAATAATTATTCATATAAATAAGCCTGGCAGCTCTGTTTTGTTAACCACACTAAGAAAATAAATATAAATTTTGAATTAATTCCAGCTCCAAAATCCATTTATCTAGCAGATTGCCGTATTGAAATGCCTAATTTTGGTAAATTTCTTCAGTCAAACAGGGTTTTGAAGAAATATTGACAATAGCAATTGATTAACAAATCAATAAACTTGAATAATTATTGATATAAATAAGCCTGGCAGCTCTGTTTTGTTAACCACACTAAGAAAATAAATATAAATTTTTAATTAATTCCAGCTCCAAAATCCATTTATCTGTCAAATTGCCGTGTTGAAATGCCTAATTTTGGTAAATTTCTTCAGTCAAACAGGGTTTTGAAGAAATATTGACAATAGCAATTGATTAAAAAACCAATAAACTTGAATAATTATTGATATAAATAAGCTTGGCAGCTCTGTTTTGTTAACCACACTAAGAAAATAAATATAAATTTTGAATTAATTCCAGCTCCAAAATCCATTTATCTGTCAGATTGCCGTGTTGAAATGCCAAATTTTGGTAAATTTCTTCAGTCAAACAGGTTTTGAAGAAACATTGACACTAGCAATTGATTAACAAATCAATAAACTTGAATAATTATTGATATAAATAAGCCTGGCAGCTCTGATTTGTTAACCACACTAAGAAAATAAAAATAAATTTTGAATTAATTCCAGCTCCAAAATCCATTTATCTGTCAGATTGCCGTGTTGAAATGCCAAATTTTGGTAAATTTCTTCAGTCAAACAGGGTTTTGAAGAAACATTGACACTAGCAATTGATTAACAAATCAATAAACTTGAATAATTATTGATATAAATAAGCCTGGCAGCTCTGTTTTGTTAACCACACTAAGAAAATAAATATAAATTTAGAATTAATTCTTAAGAATTATGAATATTTCCAGCTCCAAAATCCATTTATCTGGCAGATTGCCGTGTTGAAATGCCAAATTTTGGTAAATTTCTTCAGTCAAACAGGGTTTTGAAGATACATTGACACTAGCAATTGATTAACAAATCAATAAACTTGAATAATTATTGATATAAATAAGCCTCGCAGCTCTGTTTTGTTAATCACACTAAGAAAATAAATGAAAATTTTGAATTAATTCCAGCTCCAAAATCCTTTTATCTGTCAGATTGCCGTGTTGAAATGCCAAATTTTGGTAAATATCTTCAGTCAAACAGGGTTTTGAAGAAACATTGACCCTAGCAATTGATTAACAAATCAATAAACTTGAATAATTAGCGATATAAATAAGCCTGGCAGCTCTGTTTTGTTAACCACACTAAGAAAATAAATATTAATTTTGAATTAATTACAGCTCCAAAATCCATTTATCTGTCAGATTGCCGTGTTGAAATGCCAAATTTTGGTAAATTTCTTCAGTCAAACAGGGTTTTGAAGAAACATTGACACTAGCAATTGATTAACAAATCAATAAACTTGAATAATTATTGATATAAATAAGCCTGGCAGCTCTGTTTTGTTAACCACCCTAAGAAAATAAATATAAATTTTGAATTAATTCCAGCTACAAAACCATTTATTTGGCAGATTGCCGTGTTGAAATGCCAAATTTTGGTAAATTTCTTCAATCAAACAGGGTTTTGAAGAAACATTGACACTAGCAATTGATTAACAAATCAATAAACTTGAATAATTAGCGATATAAATAAGCCTGGCAGCTCTGTTTTGTTAACCACACTAAGAAAATAAATATTAATTTTGAATTAACTCCAGCTCCAAAATCCATTTATCTGTCAGATTGCCGTGTTGAAATGCCAAATTTTGGTAAATTTCTTCAGTCAAACAGGGTTTTGAAGAAACATTGACACTAGCAATTGATTAACAAATCAATAAACTTGAATAATTATTGATATAAATAAGCCTGGCAGCTCTGTTTTGTTAACCACACTAAGAAAATAAATATAAATTTTGAATTAATTCCAGCTCCAAAATCCATTTATCTGTCAGATTGCCGTGTTGAAATGCCAAATTTTGGTAAATTTCTTCAGTCAAACGGGGTTTTGAAGATGCATTGACACTAGCAATTGATTAACAAATCAATAAACTTGAATAATTAGCGATATAAATAAGCCTGGCAGCTCTGTTTTGTTAACCACACTAAGAAAATAAATATTAATTTTGAATTAATTACAGCTCCAAAATCCATTTATCTGTCAGATTGCCGTGTTGAAATGCCAAATTTTGGTAAATTTCTTCAGTCAAACGGGGTTTTGAAGATACATTGACACTAGCAATTGATTAACAAATCAATAAACTTGAATAATTATTGATATAAATAAGCCTGGCAGCTCTGTTTTGTTAACCACACTAAGAAAATAAATATAAATTTAGAATTAATTCTTAAGAATTATGAATATTTCCAGCTCCAAAATCCATTTATCTGGCAGATTGCCGTGTTGAAATGCCAAATTTTGGTAAATTTCTTCAGTCAAACAGGGTTTTGAAGATACATTGACACTAGCAATTGATTAACAAATCAATAAACTTGAATAATTATTCATATAAATAAGCCTGGCAGCTCTGTTTTGTTAACCACACTAAGAAAATAAATATAAATTTAGAATTAATTCTTAAGAATTATGAATATTTCCAGCTCCAAAATCCATTTATCTGGCAGATTGCCGTGTTGAAATGCCAAATTTTGGTAAATTTCTTCAGTCAAACAGGGTTTTGAAGATACATTGACACTAGCAATTGATTAACAAATCAATAAACTTGAATAATTATTCATATAAATAAGCTTGGCAGCTCTGTTTTGTTAACCACACTAAGAAAATAAATATAAATTTTGAATTAATTCCAGCTCCAAAATCCATTTATCTGTCAGATTGCCGTGTTGAAATGCCAAATTTTGGTAAATTTCTTCAGTCAAACGGGGTTTTGAAGATACATTGACACTAGCAATTGATTAACAAATCAATAAACTTGAATAATTATTGATATAAATAAGCCTGGCAGCTCTGTTTTGTTAACCACACTAAGAAAATAAATATAAATTTAGAATTAATTCTTAAGAATTATGGATATTTCCAGCTCCAAAATCCATTTATCTGGCACATTGCCGTGTTGAAATGCCAAATTTTGGTAAATTTCTTGGTTTTGAAGAAATATTGACAATAGCAATTGATTAATAAATCAATAAACTTGAATAATTATTGATATAAATAAGCCTCGCAGCTCTGTTTTGTTAATCACACTAAGAAAATAAATGAAAATTTTGAATTAATTCCAGCTCCAAAATCCTTTTATCTGTCAGATTGCCGTGTTGAAATGCCAAATTTTGGTAAATATCTTCAGTCAAACAGGGTTTTGAAGAAACATTGACACTAGCAATTGATTAACAAATCAATAAACTTGAATAATTATTGATATAAATAAGCCTGGCAGCTCTGTTTTGTTAACCACACTAAGAAAATAAATATAAATTTTGAATTAATTCCAGCTCCAAATTCCATTTATCTGTCAGATTGCCGTGTTGAAATGCCAAATTTTGGTAAATTTCTTCAGTCAAACAGGGTTTTGAAGAAACATTGACACTAGCAATTGATTAACAAATCAATAAACTTGAATAATTATTGATATAAATAAGCCTGGCAGCTCTGTTTTGTTAACCACACTAAGAAAATAAATATAAATTTAGAATTAATTCTTAAGAATTATGAATATTTCCAGCTCCAAAATCCATTTATCTGGCAGATTGCCGTGTTGAAATGCCAAATTTTGGTAAACATCTTCAGTCAAACAGGGTTTTGAAGAAACATTGACACTAGCAATTGATTAACAAATCAATAAACTTGAATAATTATTGATATAAATAAGCCTCGCAGCTCTGTTTTGTTAATCACACTAAGAAAATAAATGAAAATTTTGAATTAATTCCAGCTCCAAAATCCTTTTATCTGTCAGATTGCCGTGTTGAAATGCCAAATTTTGGTAAATATCTTCAGTCAAACAGGGTTTTGAAGAAACATTGACACTAGCAATTGATTAACAAATCAATAAACTTGAATAATTAGCGATATAAATAAGCCTGGCAGCTCTGTTTTGTTAACCACACTAAGAAAATAAATATTAATTTTGAATTAATTACAGCTCCAAAATCCATTTATCTGTCAGATTGCCGTGTTGAAATGCCAAATTTTGGTAAATTTCTTCAGTCAAACAGGGTTTTGAAGAAACATTGACACTAGCAATTGATTAACAAATCAATAAACTTGAATAATTATTGATATAAATAAGCCTGGCAGCTCTGTTTTGTTAACCACCCTAAGAAAATAAATATAAATTTTGAATTAATTCCAGCTACAAAAACCATTTATTTGGCAGATTGCCGTGTTGAAATGCCAAATTTTGGTAAATTTCTTCAATCAAACAGGGTTTTGAAGATGCATTGACACTAGCAATTGATTAACAAATCAATAAACTTGAATAATTAGCGATATAAATAAGCCTGGCAGCTCTGTTTTGTTAACCACACTAAGAAAATAAATATTAATTTTGAATTAATTACAGCTCCAAAATCCATTTATCTGTCAGATTGCCGTGTTGAAATGCCAAATTTTGGTAAATTTCTTCAGTCAAACGGGGTTTTGAAGATACATTGACACTAGCAATTGATTAACAAATCAATAAACTTGAATAATTATTGATATAAATAAGCCTGGCAGCTCTGTTTTGTTAACCACACTAAGAAAATAAATATAAATTTAGAATTAATTCTTAAGAATTATGAATATTTCCAGCTCCAAAATCCATTTATCTGGCAGATTGCCGTGTTGAAATGCCAAATTTTGGTAAATTTCTTCAGTCAAACAGGGTTTTGAAGATACATTGACACTAGCAATTGATTAACAAATCAATAAACTTGAATAATTATTCATATAAATAAGCCTGGCAGCTCTGTTTTGTTAACCACACTAAGAAAATAAATATAAATTTAGAATTAATTCTTAAGAATTATGAATATTTCCAGCTCCAAAATCCATTTATCTGGCAGATTGCCGTGTTGAAATGCCAAATTTTGGTAAATTTCTTCAGTCAAACAGGGTTTTGAAGATACATTGACACTAGCAATTGATTAACAAATCAATAAACTTGAATAATTATTTATATAAATAAGCTTGGCAGCTCTGTTTTGTTAACCACACTAAGAAAATAAATATAAATTTTGAATTAATTCCAGCTCCAAAATCCATTTATCTAGCAGATTGCCGTATTGAAATGCCTAATTTTGGTAAATTTCTTCAGTCAAACAGGGTTTTGAAGAAATATTGACACTAGCAATTGATTAACAAATCAATAAACTTGAATAATTATTGATATAAATAAGCCTGGCAGCTCTGTTTTGTTAACCACCCTAAGAAAATAAATATAAATTTTGAATTAATTCCAGCTACAAAAACCATTTATTTGGCAGATTGCCGTGTTGAAATGCCAAATTTTGGTAAATATCTTCAGTCAAACAGGGTTTTGAAGAAACATTGACACTAGCAATTGATTAACAAATCAATAAACTTGAATAATTAGCGATATAAATAAGCCTGGCAGCTCTGTTTTGTTAACCACACTAAGAAAATAAATATTAATTTTGAATTAACTCCAGCTCCAAAATCCATTTATCTGTCAGATTGCCGTGTTGAAATGCCAAATTTTGGTAAATTTCTTCAGTCAAACAGGGTTTTGAAGAAACATTGACACTAGCAATTGATTAACAAATCAATAAACTTGAATAATTATTGATATAAATAAGCCTGGCAGCTCTGTTTTGTTAACCACACTAAGAAAATAAATATAAATTTTGAATTAATTCCAGCTCCAAAATCCATTTATCTGTCAGATTGCCGTGTTGAAATGCCAAATTTTGGTAAATTTCTTCAGTCAAACGGGGTTTTGAAGATACATTGACACTAGCAATTGATTAACAAATCAATAAACTTGAATAATTATTGATATAAATAAGCCTGGCAGCTCTGTTTTGTTAACCACACTAAGAAAATAAATATAAATTTAGAATTAATTCTTAAGAATTATGGATATTTCCAGCTCCAAAATCCATTTATCTGGCACATTGCCGTGTTGAAATGCCAAATTTTGGTAAATTTCTTGGTTTTGAAGAAATATTGACAATAGCAATTGATTAATAAATCAATAAACTTGAATAATTATTGATATAAATAAGCCTCGCAGCTCTGTTTTGTTAATCACACTAAGAAAATAAATGAAAATTTTGAATTAATTCCAGCTCCAAAATCCTTTTATCTGTCAGATTGCCGTGTTGAAATGCCAAATTTTGGTAAATATCTTCAGTCAAACAGGGTTTTGAAGAAACATTGACACTAGCAATTGATTAACAAATCAATAAACTTGAATAATTATTGATATAAATAAGCCTGGCAGCTCTGTTTTGTTAACCACACTAAGAAAATAAATATAAATTTTGAATTAATTCCAGCTCCAAATTCCATTTATCTGTCAGATTGCCGTGTTGAAATGCCAAATTTTGGTAAATTTCTTCAGTCAAACAGGGTTTTGAAGAAACATTGACACTAGCAATTGATTAACAAATCAATAAACTTGAATAATTATTGATATAAATAAGCCTGGCAGCTCTGTTTTGTTAACCACACTAAGAAAATAAATATAAATTTAGAATTAATTCTTAAGAATTATGAATATTTCCAGCTCCAAAATCCATTTATCTGGCAGATTGCCGTGTTGAAATGCCAAATTTTGGTAAACATCTTCAGTCAAACAGGGTTTTGAAGAAACATTGACACTAGCAATTGATTAACAAATCAATAAACTTGAATAATTATTGATATAAATAAGCCTCGCAGCTCTGTTTTGTTAATCACACTAAGAAAATAAATGAAAATTTTGAATTAATTCCAGCTCCAAAATCCTTTTATCTGTCAGATTGCCGTGTTGAAATGCCAAATTTTGGTAAATATCTTCAGTCAAACAGGGTTTTGAAGAAACATTGACACTAGCAATTGATTAACAAATCAATAAACTTGAATAATTAGCGATATAAATAAGCCTGGCAGCTCTGTTTTGTTAACCACACTAAGAAAATAAATATTAATTTTGAATTAATTACAGCTCCAAAATCCATTTATCTGGCAGATTGCCGTGTTGAAATGCCAAATTTTGGTAAATTTCTTCAGTCAAACAGGGTTTTGAAGATACATTGACACTAGCAATTGATTAACAAATCAATAAACTTGAATAATTATTCATATAAATAAGCCTGGCAGCTCTGTTTTGTTAACCACACTAAGAAAATAAATATAAATTTTGAATTAATTCCAGCTCCAAAATCCATTTATCTAGCAGATTGCCGTATTGAAATGCCTAATTTTGGTAAATTTCTTCAGTCAAACAGGGTTTTGAAGAAATATTGACAATAGCAATTGATTAACAAATCAATAAACTTGAATAATTATTGATATAAATAAGCCTGGCAGCTCTGTTTTGTTAACCACACTAAGAAAATAAATATAAATTTTTAATTAATTCCAGCTCCAAAATCCATTTATCTGTCAAATTGCCGTGTTGAAATGCCTAATTTTGGTAAATTTCTTCAGTCAAACAGGGTTTTGAAGAAATATTGACAATAGCAATTGATTAAAAAACCAATAAACTTGAATAATTATTGATATAAATAAGCTTGGCAGCTCTGTTTTGTTAACCACACTAAGAAAATAAATATAAATTTTGAATTAATTCCAGCTCCAAAATCCATTTATCTGTCAGATTGCCGTGTTGAAATGCCAAATTTTGGTAAATTTCTTCAGTCAAACAGGTTTTGAAGAAACATTGACACTAGCAATTGATTAACAAATCAATAAACTTGAATAATTATTGATATAAATAAGCCTGGCAGCTCTGATTTGTTAACCACACTAAGAAAATAAAAATAAATTTTGAATTAATTCCAGCTCCAAAATCCATTTATCTGTCAGATTGCCGTGTTGAAATGCCAAATTTTGGTAAATTTCTTCAGTCAAACAGGGTTTTGAAGAAACATTGACACTAGCAATTGATTAACAAATCAATAAACTTGAATAATTATTGATATAAATAAGCCTGGCAGCTCTGTTTTGTTAACCACACTAAGAAAATAAATATAAATTTAGAATTAATTCTTAAGAATTATGAATATTTCCAGCTCCAAAATCCATTTATCTGGCAGATTGCCGTGTTGAAATGCCAAATTTTGGTAAATTTCTTCAGTCAAACAGGGTTTTGAAGATACATTGACACTAGCAATTGATTAACAAATCAATAAACTTGAATAATTATTCATATAAATAAGCCTGGCAGCTCTGTTTTGTTAACCACACTAAGAAAATAAATATAAATTTAGAATTAATTCTTAAGAATTATGAATATTTCCAGCTCCAAAATCCATTTATCTGGCAGATTGCCGTGTTGAAATGCCAAATTTTGGTAAATTTCTTCAGTCAAACAGGGTTTTGAAGATACATTGACACTAGCAATTGATTAACAAATCAATAAACTTGAATAATTATTGATATAAATAAGCCTGGCAGCTCTGTTTTGTTAACCACACTAAGAAAATAAATATAAATTTTTAATTAATTCCAGCTCCAAAATCCATTTATCTGTCAAATTGCCGTGTTGAAATGCCTAATTTTGGTAAATTTCTTCAGTCAAACAGGGTTTTGAAGAAATATTGACAATAGCAATTGATTAAAAAACCAATAAACTTGAATAATTATTGATATAAATAAGCCTGGCAGCTCTGTTTTGTTAACCACACTAAGAAAATAAATATAAATTTTGAATTAATTCCAGCTCCAAAATCCATTTATCTGTCAGATTGCCGTGTTGAAATGCCAAATTTTGGTAAATTTCTTCAGTCAAACGGGGTTTTGAAGATACATTGACACTAGCAATTGATTAACAAATCAATAAACTTGAATAATTATTGATATAAATAAGCTTGGCAGCTCTGTTTTGTTAACCACACTAAGAAAATAAATATAAATTTTGAATTAATTCTTAAGAATTATGAATATTTCCAGCTCCAAAATCCATTTATCAGGCAGATTGCCGTGTTGAAATGCCAAATTTTGGTAAATTTCTTCAGTCAAACAGGGTTTTGAAGAAACATTGACACTAGCAATTGATTAACAAATCAATAAACTTGAATAATTATTGATATAAATAAACCTGGCAGCTCTGTTTTGTTAACCACACTAAGAAAATAAATATAAATTTAGAATTAATTCTTAAGAATTATGAATATTTCCAGCTCCAAAATCCATTTATCAGGCAGATTGCCGTGTTGAAATGCCAAATTTTGGTAAATTTCTTCAGTCAAACAGGGTTTTGAAGAAACATTGACACTAGCAATTGATTAACAAATCAATAAACTTGAATAATTATTGATATAAATAAACCTGGCAGCTCTGTTTTGTTAACCACACTAAGAAAATAAATATAAATTTAGAATTAATTCTTAAGAATTATGAATATTTCCAGCTCCAAAATCCATTTATCTGGCAGATTGCCGTGTTGAAATGCCAAATTTTGGTAAATTTCTTCAGTCAAACAGGGTTTTGAAGATACATTGACACTAGCAATTGATTAACAAATCAATAAACTTGAATAATTATTCATATAAATAAGCTTGGCAGCTCTGTTTTGTTAACCACACTAAGAAAATAAATATAAATTTTGAATTAATTCCAGCTCCAAAATCCATTTATCTAGCAGATTGCCGTATTGAAATGCCTAATTTTGGTAAATTTCTTCAGTCAAACAGGGTTTTGAAGAAATATTGACAATAGCAATTGATTAACAAATCAATAAACTTGAATAATTATTGATATAAATAAGCCTGGCAGCTCTGTTTTGTTAACCACACTAAGAAAATAAATATAAATTTTTAATTAATTCCAGCTCCAAAATCCATTTATCTGTCAAATTGCCGTGTTGAAATGCCTAATTTTGGTAAATTTCTTCAGTCAAACAGGGTTTTGAAGAAATATTGACAATAGCAATTGATTAAAAAACCAATAAACTTGAATAATTATTGATATAAATAAGCTTGGCAGCTCTGTTTTGTTAACCACACTAAGAAAATAAATATAAATTTTGAATTAATTCCAGCTCCAAAATCCATTTATCTGTCAGATTGCCGTGTTGAAATGCCAAATTTTGGTAAATATCTTCAGTCAAACAGGGTTTTGAAGAAACATTGACACTAGCAATTGATTAACAAATCAATAAACTTGAATAATTAGCGATATAAATAAGCCTGGCAGCTCTGTTTTGTTAACCACACTAAGAAAATAAATATAAATTTTGAATTAATTCCAGCTCCAAAATCCATTTATCTGTCAGATTGCCGTGTTGAAATGCCAAATTTTGGTAAATATCTTCAGTCAAACAGGGTTTTGAAGAAACATTGACACTAGCAATTGATTAACAAATCAATAAACTTGAATAATTATTGATATAAATAAGCTTGGCAGCTCTGTTTTGTTAACCACACTAAGAAAATAAATATAAATTTTGAATTAATTCTTAAGAATTATGAATATTTCCAGCTCCAAAATCCATTTATCAGGCAGATTGCCGTGTTGAAATGCCAAATTTTGGTAAATTTCTTCAGTCAAACAGGGTTTTGAAGAAACATTGACACTAGCAATTGATTAACAAATCAATAAACTTGAATAATTATTGATATAAATAAACCTGGCAGCTCTGTTTTGTTAACCACACTAAGAAAATAAATATAAATTTTGAATTAATTCCAGCTACAAAAACCATTTATTTGGCAGATTGCCGTGTTGAAATGCCAAATTTTGGTAAATATCTTCAGTCAAACAGGGTTTTGAAGAAACATTGACACTAGCAATTGATTAACAAATCAATAAACTTGAATAATTAGCGATATAAATAAGCCTGGCAGCTCTGTTTTGTTAACCACACTAAGAAAATAAATATAAATTTTGAATTAATTCCAGCTCCAAAATCCATTTATCTGTCAGATTGCCGTGTTGAAATGCCAAATTTTGGTAAATTTCTTCAGTCAAACGGGGTTTTGAAGATACATTGACACTAGCAATTGATTAACAAATCAATAAACTTGAATAATTATTGATATAAATAAGCCTGGCAGCTCTGTTTTGTTAACCACACTAAGAAAATAAATATAAATTTAGAATTAATTCTTAAGAATTATGGATATTTCCAGCTCCAAAATCCATTTATCTGGCACATTGCCGTGTTGAAATGCCAAATTTTGGTAAATTTCTTGGTTTTGAAGAAATATTGACAATAGCAATTGATTAATAAATCAATAAACTTGAATAATTATTGATATAAATAAGCCTCGCAGCTCTGTTTTGTTAATCACACTAAGAAAATAAATGAAAATTTTGAATTAATTCCAGCTCCAAAATCCTTTTATCTGTCAGATTGCCGTGTTGAAATGCCAAATTTTGGTAAATATCTTCAGTCAAACAGGGTTTTGAAGAAACATTGACACTAGCAATTGATTAACAAATCAATAAACTTGAATAATTATTGATATAAATAAGCCTGGCAGCTCTGTTTTGTTAACCACACTAAGAAAATAAATATAAATTTTGAATTAATTCCAGCTCCAAATTCCATTTATCTGTCAGATTGCCGTGTTGAAATGCCAAATTTTGGTAAATTTCTTCAGTCAAACAGGGTTTTGAAGAAACATTGACACTAGCAATTGATTAACAAATCAATAAACTTGAATAATTATTGATATAAATAAGCCTGGCAGCTCTGTTTTGTTAACCACACTAAGAAAATAAATATAAATTTAGAATTAATTCTTAAGAATTATGAATATTTCCAGCTCCAAAATCCATTTATCTGGCAGATTGCCGTGTTGAAATGCCAAATTTTGGTAAACATCTTCAGTCAAACAGGGTTTTGAAGAAACATTGACACTAGCAATTGATTAACAAATCAATAAACTTGAATAATTATTGATATAAATAAGCCTCGCAGCTCTGTTTTGTTAATCACACTAAGAAAATAAATGAAAATTTTGAATTAATTCCAGCTCCAAAAACCTTTTATCTGTCAGATTGCCGTGTTGAAATGCCAAATTTTGGTAAATATCTTCAGTCAAACAGGGTTTTGAAGAAACATTGACACTAGCAATTGATTAACAAATCAATAAACTTGAATAATTAGCGATATAAATAAGCCTGGCAGCTCTGTTTTGTTAACCACACTAAGAAAATAAATATTAATTTTGAATTAATTACAGCTCCAAAATCCATTTATCTGTCAGATTGCCGTGTTGAAATGCCAAATTTTGGTAAATTTCTTCAGTCAAACAGGGTTTTGAAGAAACATTGACACTAGCAATTGATTAACAAATCAATAAACTTGAATAATTATTGATATAAATAAGCCTGGCAGCTCTGTTTTGTTAACCACCCTAAGAAAATAAATATAAATTTTGAATTAATTCCAGCTACAAAAACCATTTATTTGGCAGATTGCCGTGTTGAAATGCCAAATTTTGGTAAATTTCTTCAATCAAACAGGGTTTTGAAGATGCATTGACACTAGCAATTGATTAACAAATCAATAAACTTGAATAATTAGCGATATAAATAAGCCTGGCAGCTCTGTTTTGTTAACCACACTAAGAAAATAAATATAAATTTAGAATTAATTCTTAAGAATTATGAATATTTCCAGCTCCAAAATCCATTTATCTGGCAGATTGCCGTGTTGAAATGCCAAATTTTGGTAAATTTCTTCAGTCAAACAGGGTTTTGAAGATACATTGACACTAGCAATTGATTAACAAATCAATAAACTTGAATAATTATTCATATAAATAAGCCTGGCAGCTCTGTTTTGTTAACCACACTAAGAAAATAAATATAAATTTAGAATTAATTCTTAAGAATTATGAATATTTCCAGCTCCAAAATCCATTTATCTGGCAGATTGCCGTGTTGAAATGCCAAATTTTGGTAAATTTCTTCAGTCAAACAGGGTTTTGAAGATACATTGACACTAGCAATTGATTAACAAATCAATAAACTTGAATAATTATTCATATAAATAAGCTTGGCAGCTCTGTTTTGTTAACCACACTAAGAAAATAAATATAAATTTTGAATTAATTCCAGCTCCAAAATCCATTTATCTAGCAGATTGCCGTATTGAAATGCCTAATTTTGGTAAATTTCTTCAGTCAAACAGGGTTTTGAAGAAATATTGACAATAGCAATTGATTAACAAATCAATAAACTTGAATAATTATTGATATAAATAAGCCTGGCAGCTCTGTTTTGTTAACCACACTAAGAAAATAAATATAAATTTTTAATTAATTCCAGCTCCAAAATCCATTTATCTGTCAAATTGCCGTGTTGAAATGCCTAATTTTGGTAAATTTCTTCAGTCAAACAGGGTTTTGAAGAAATATTGACAATAGCAATTGATTAAAAAACCAATAAACTTGAATAATTATTGATATAAATAAGCTTGGCAGCTCTGTTTTGTTAACCACACTAAGAAAATAAATATAAATTTTGAATTAATTCCAGCTCCAAAATCCATTTATCTGTCAGATTGCCGTGTTGAAATGCCAAATTTTGGTAAATATCTTCAGTCAAACAGGGTTTTGAAGAAACATTGACACTAGCAATTGATTAACAAATCAATAAACTTGAATAATTAGCGATATAAATAAGCCTGGCAGCTCTGTTTTGTTAACCACACTAAGAAAATAAATATAAATTTTGAATTAATTCCAGCTCCAAAATCCATTTATCTGTCAGATTGCCGTGTTGAAATGCCAAATTTTGGTAAATTTCTTCAGTCAAACGGGGTTTTGAAGATACATTGACACTAGCAATTGATTAACAAATCAATAAACTTGAATAATTATTGATATAAATAAGCCTGGCAGCTCTGTTTTGTTAACCACACTAAGAAAATAAATATAAATTTAGAATTAATTCTTAAGAATTATGGATATTTCCAGCTCCAAAATCCATTTATCTGGCACATTGCCGTGTTGAAATGCCAAATTTTGGTAAATTTCTTGGTTTTGAAGAAATATTGACAATAGCAATTGATTAACAAATCAATAAACTTGAATAATTATTGATATAAATAAGCCTCGCAGCTCTGTTTTGTTAATCACACTAAGAAAATAAATGAAAATTTTGAATTAATTCCAGCTCCAAAATCCATTTATCTGTCAGATTGCCGTGTTGAAATGCCAAATTTTGGTAATTTCTTCAGTCAAACAGGGTTTTGAAGAAACATTGACACTAGCAATTAATAAACAAATCAATAAACTTGAATAAGTATTGATATAAATAAGCCTGGCAGCTCTGTTTTGTTAACCACACTAAGAAAATAAATATAAATTTTGAATTAATATCAGCTCCAAAATCCATTTATCTGTCAAATTGCCGTGTTGAAATGCCAAATTTTGGTAAATTTCTTCAGTCAAACAGGTTTTGAAGAAACATTGACACTAGCAATTGATTAACAAATCAATAAACTTGAATAATTATTGATATAAATAAGCCTGGCAGCTCTGATTTGTTAACCACACTAAGAAAATAAAAATAAATTTTGAATTAATTCCAGCTCCAAAATCCATTTATCTGTCAGATTGCCGTGTTGAAATGCCAAATTTTGGTAAATTTCTTCAGTCAAACAGGGTTTTGAAGAAACATTGACACTAGCAATTGATTAACAAATCAATAAACTTGAATAATTATTGATATAAATAAGCCTGGCAGCTCTGTTTTGTTAACCACACTAAGAAAATAAATATAAATTTAGAATTAATTCTTAAGAATTATGAATATTTCCAGCTCCAAAATCCATTTATCTGGCAGATTGCCGTGTTGAAATGCCAAATTTTGGTAAACATCTTCAGTCAAACAGGGTTTTGAAGAAACATTGACAATAGCAATTGATTAACAAATCAATAAACTTGAATAATTAGCGATATAAATAAGCCTGGCAGCTCTGTTTTGTTAACCACACTAAGAAAATAAATGAAAATTTTGAATTAATTCCAGCTCCAAAATCCTTTTATCTGTCAGATTGCCGTGTTGAAATGCCAAATTTTGGTAAATATCTTCAGTCAAACAGGGTTTTGAAGAAACATTGACACTAGCAATTGATTAACAAATCAATAAACTTGAATAATTAGCGATATAAATAAGCCTGGCAGCTCTGTTTTGTTAACCACACTAAGAAAATAAATATTAATTTTGAATTAATTACAGCTCCAAAATCCATTTATCTGTCAGATTGCCGTGTTGAAATGCCAAATTTTGGTAAATTTCTTCAGTCAAACAGGGTTTTGAAGATACATTGACACTAGCAATTGATTAACAAATCAATAAACTTGAATAATTATTCATATAAATAAGCCTGGCAGCTCTGTTTTGTTAACCACACTAAGAAAATAAATATAAATTTTGAAATAATTCTTAAGAATTATGAATATTTCCAGCTCCAAAATCCATTTATCTGGCAGATTGCCGTGTTGAAATGCCAAATTTTGGTAAATTTCTTCAGTCAAACAGGGTTTTGAAGAAACATTGACACTAGCAATTGATTAACAAATCAATAAACTTGAATAATTATTGATATAAATAAGCCTGGCAGCTCTGATTTGTTAACCACACTAAGAAAATAAAAATAAATTTTGAATTAATTCCAGCTCCAAAATCCATTTATCTGTCAGATTGCCGTGTTGAAATGCCAAATTTTGGTAAATTTCTTCAGTCAAACAGGGTTTTGAAGAAACATTGACACTAGCAATTGATTAACAAATCAATAAACTTGAATAATTATTGATATAAATAAGCCTGGCAGCTCTGTTCTGTTAACCACACTAAGAAAATAAATATAAATTTAGAATTAATTCTTAAGAATTATGAATATTTCCAGCTCCAAAATCCATTTATCTGGCAGATTGCCGTGTTGAAATGCCAAATTTTGGTAAACATCTTCAGTCAAACAGGGTTTTGAAGAAACATTGACAATAGCAATTGATTAACAAATCAATAAACTTGAATAATTAGCGATATAAATAAGCCTGGCAGCTCTGTTTTGTTAACCACACTAAGAAAATAAATGAAAATTTTGAATTAATTCCAGCTTCAAAATCCTTTTATCTGTCAGATTGCCGTGTTGAAATGCCAAATTTTGGTAAATATCTTCAGTCAAACAGGGTTTTGAAGAAACATTGACACTAGCAATTGATTAACAAATCAATAAACTTGAATAATTAGCGATATAAATAAGCCTGGCAGCTCTGTTTTGTTAACCACACTAAGAAAATAAATAATAATTTTGAATTAATTACAGCTCCAAAATCCATTTATCTGTCAGATTGCCGTGTTGAAATGCCAAATTTTGGTAAATTTCTTCAGTCAAACAGGGTTTTGAAGAAACATTGACACTAGCAATTGATTAACAAATCAATAAACTTGAATAATTATTGATATAAATAAGCCTGGCAGCTCTGTTTTGTTAACCACCCTAAGAAAATAAATATAAATTTTGAATTAATTCCAGCTACAAAAACCATTTATTTGGCAGATTGCCGTGTTGAAATGCCAAATTTTGGTAAATTTCTTCAATCAAACAGGGTTTTGAAGATGCATTGACACTAGCAATTGATTAACAAATCAATAAACTTGAATAATTAGCGATATAAATAAGCCTGGCAGCTCTGTTTTGTTAACCACACTAAGAAAATAAATATAAATTTTGAATTAATTACAGCTCCAAAATCCATTTATCTGTCAGATTGCCGTGTTGAAATGCCAAATTTTGGTAAATTTCTTCAGTCAAACAGGGTTTTGAAGAAACATTGACACTAGCAATTGATTAACAAATCAATAAACTTGAATAATTATTGATATAAATAAGCCTGGCAGCTCTGTTTTGTTAACCACCCTAAGAAAATAAATATAAATTTTGAATTAATTCCAGCTACAAAAACCATTTATTTGGCAGATTGCCGTGTTGAAATGCCAAATTTTGGTAAATTTCTTCAATCAAACAGGGTTTTGAAGATGCATTGACACTAGCAATTGATTAACAAATCAATAAACTTGAATAATTAGCGATATAAATAAGCCTGGCAGCTCTGTTTTGTTAACCACACTAAGAAAATAAATATTAATTTTGAATTAATTACAGCTCCAAAATCCATTTATCTGTCAGATTGCCGTGTTGAAATGCCAAATTTTGGTAAATTTCTTCAGTCAAACGGGGTTTTGAAGATACATTGACACTAGCAATTGATTAACAAATCAATAAACTTGAATAATTATTGATATAAATAAGCCTGGCAGCTCTGTTTTGTTAACCAGACTAAGAAAATAAATATAAATTTAGAATTAATTCTTAAGAATTATGAATATTTCCAGCTCCAAAATCCATTTATCTGGCAGATTGCCGTGTTGAAATGCCAAATTTTGGTAAATTTCTTCAGTCAAACAGGGTTTTGAAGATACATTGACACTAGCAATTGATTAACAAATCAATAAACTTGAATAGTTATTCATATAAATAAGCCTCGCAGCTCTGTTTTGTTAATCACACTAAGAAAATAAATGAAAATTTTGAATTAATTCTAGCTCCAAAATTCATTTATCTGGCAGATTGCCGTGTTGAAATGCCAAATTTTGGTAAATTTCTTCAGTCAACAGGGTTTTGAAGATACATTGACACTAGCAATTGATTAACAAATCAATAAACTTGAATAATTATTGATATAAATAAGCTGGGCAGCTCTGTTTTGTTAACCACACTAAGAAAATAAATATAAATTTTAATTAATTCCAGCTCCAAAATCCATTTATCTGTCAAATTGCCGTGTTGAAATGCCTAATTTTGGTAAATTTCTTCAGTCAAACAGGGTTTTGAAGAAATATTGACAATAGCAATTGATTAACAAACCAATAAACTTGAATAATTATTGATATAAATAAGCCTCGCAGCTCTGTTTTGTTAATCACACTAAGAAAATAAATGAAAATTTTGAATTAATTCTAGCTCCAAAATTCATTTATCTGGCAGATTGCCGTGTTGAAATGCCAAATTTTGGTAAATTTCTTCAGTCAACAGGGTTTTGAAGATACATTGACACTAGCAATTGATTAACAAATCAATAAACTTGAATAATTATTGATATAAATAAGCTTGGCAGCTCTGTTTTGTTAACCACACTAAGAAAATAAATATAAATTTTTAATTAATTCCAGCTCCAAAATCCATTTATCTGTCAAATTGCCGTGTTGAAATGCCTAATTTTGGTAAATTTCTTCAGTCAAACAGGGTTTTGAAGAAATATTGACAATAGCAATTGATTAACAAACCAATAAACTTGAATAATTATTGATATAAATAAGCTTGGCAGCTCTGTTTTGTTAACCACACTAAGAAAATAAATATAAATTTTGAATTAATTCCAGCTCCAAAATCCATTTATCTGTCAGATTGCCGTGTTGAAATGCCAAATTTTGGTAAATATCTTCAGTCAAACAGGGTTTTGAAGAAACATTGACACTAGCAATTGATTAACAAATCAATAAACTTGAATAATTATTCATATAAATAAGCCTGGCAGCTCTGTTTTGTTAACCACACTAAGAAAATAAATATAAATTTTGAATTAATTCCAGCTCCAAAATCCATTTATCTGTCAGATTGCCGTGTTGAAATGCCAAATTTTGGTAATTTCTTCAGTCAAACAGGGTTTTGAAGAAACATTGACACTAGCAATTGATTAACAAATCAATAAACTTGAATAAGTATTGATATAAATAAGCCTGGCAGCTCTGTTTTGTTAACCACACTAAGAAAATAAATATAAATTTTGAATTAATATCAGCTCCAAAATCCATTTATCTGTCAAATTGCCGTGTTGAAATGCCTAATTTTGGTAAATTTTTTCAGTCAAACAGGGTTTTGAAGAAATATTGACAATAGCAATTGATTAACAAATCAATAAACTTGAATAATTATTGATATAAATAAGCTTGGCAGCTTTGTTTTGTTAACCACACTATGAAAATAAATATAAATTTTGAATTAATTCCAGCTCCAAAATCGATTTATCTGTCAGATTGCCGTGTTGAAATGCCTAATTTTGGTAAATTTTTTCAGTCAAACAGGGTTTTGAAGAAATATTGACAATTGCAATTGATTAACAAATCAATAAACTTGAATAATTATTGATATAAATAAGCTTGGCAGCTTTGTTTTGTTAACCACACTATGAAAATAAATATAAATTTTGAATTAATTCCAGCTCCAAAATCGATTTATCTGTCAGATTGCCGTGTTGAAATGCCAAATTTTGGTAAATTTCTTCAGTCAAACAGGGTTTTGAAGAAACATTGACACTAGCAATTGATTAACAAATCAATAAACTTGAATAATTATTGATATAAATAAGCCTGGCAGCTCTGATTTGTTAACCACACTAAGAAAATAAAAATAAATTTTGAATTAATTCCAGCTCCAAAATCCATTTATCTGTCAGATTGCCGTGTTGAAATGCCAAATTTTGGTAAATTTCTTCAGTCAAACAGGGTTTTGAAGAAACATTGACACTAGCAATTGATTAACAAATCAATAAACTTGAATAATTATTGATATAAATAAGCCTGGCAGCTCTGTTTTGTTAACCACACTAAGAAAATAAATATAAATTTAGAATTAATTCTTAAGAATTATGAATATTTCCAGCTCCAAAATCCATTTATCTGGCAGATTGCCGTGTTGAAATGCCAAATTTTGGTAAACATCTTCAGTCAAACAGGGTTTTGAAGAAACATTGACAATAGCAATTGATTAACAAATCAATAAACTTGAATAATTAGCGATATAAATAAGCCTGGCAGCTCTGTTTTGTTAACCACACTAAGAAAATAAATGAAAATTTTGAATTAATTCCAGCTTCAAAATCCTTTTATCTGTCAGATTGCCGTGTTGAAATGCCAAATTTTGGTAAATTTCTTCAATCAAACAGGGTTTTGAAGATGCATTGACACTAGCAATTGATTAACAAATCAATAAACTTGAATAATTAGCGATATAAATAAGCCTGGCAGCTCTGTTTTGTTAACCACACTAAGAAAATAAATATTAATTTTGAATTAATTACAGCTCCAAAATCCATTTATCTGTCAGATTGCCGTGTTGAAATGCCAAATTTTGGTAAATTTCTTCAGTCAAACGGGGTTTTGAAGATACATTGACACTAGCAATTGATTAACAAATCAATAAACTTGAATAATTATTGATATAAATAAGCCTGGCAGCTCTGTTTTGTTAACCAGACTAAGAAAATAAATATAAATTTAGAATTAATTCTTAAGAATTATGAATATTTCCAGCTCCAAAATCCATTTATCTGGCAGATTGCCGTGTTGAAATGCCAAATTTTGGTAAATTTCTTCAGTCAAACAGGGTTTTGAAGATACATTGACACTAGCAATTGATTAACAAATCAATAAACTTGAATAGTTATTCATATAAATAAGCCTCGCAGCTCTGTTTTGTTAATCACACTAAGAAAATAAATGAAAATTTTGAATTAATTCTAGCTCCAAAATTCATTTATCTGGCAAATTGCCGTGTTGAAATGCCAAATTTTGGTAAATTTCTTCAGTCAACAGGGTTTTGAAGATACATTGACCCTAGCAATTGATTAACAAATCAATAAACTTGAATAATTATTGATATAAATAAGCTGGGCAGCTCTGTTTTGTTAACCACACTAAGAAAATAAATATAAATTTTAATTAATTCCAGCTCCAAAATCCATTTATCTGTCAAATTGCCGTGTTGAAATGCCTAATTTTGGTAAATTTCTTCAGTCAAACAGGGTTTTGAAGAAATATTGACAATAGCAATTGATTAACAAACCAATAAACTTGAATAATTATTGATATAAATAAGCCTCGCAGCTCTGTTTTGTTAATCACACTAAGAAAATAAATGAAAATTTTGAATTAATTCTAGCTCCAAAATTCATTTATCTGGCAGATTGCCGTGTTGAAATGCCAAATTTTGGTAAATTTCTTCAGTCAACAGGGTTTTGAAGATACATTGACACTAGCAATTGATTAACAAATCAATAAACTTGAATAATTATTGATATAAATAAGCTTGGCAGCTCTGTTTTGTTAACCACACTAAGAAAATAAATATAAATTTTTAACTAATTCCAGCTCCAAAATCCATTTATCTGTCAAATTGCCGTGTTGAAATGCCTAATTTTGGTAAATTTCTTCAGTCAAACAGGGTTTTGAAGAAATATTGACAATAGCAATTGATTAACAAACCAATAAACTTGAATAATTATTGATATAAATAAGCTTGGCAGCTCTGTTTTGTTAACCACACTAAGAAAATAAATATAAATTTTGAATTAATTCCAGCTCCAAAATCCATTTATCTGTCAGATTGCCGTGTTGAAATGCCAAATTTTGGTAAATATCTTCAGTCAAACAGGGTTTTGAAGAAACATTGACACTAGCAATTGATTAACAAATCAATAAACTTGAATAATTATTCATATAAATAAGCCTGGCAGCTCTGTTTTGTTAACCACACTAAGAAAATAAATATAAATTTTGAATTAATTCTTAAGAATTATGGATATTTCCAGCTCCAAAATCCATTTATCTGGCACATTGCCGTGTTGAAATGCCAAATTTTGGTAAATTTCTTGGTTTTGAAGAAATATTGACAATAGCAATTGATTAATAAATCAATAAACTTGAATAATTATTGATATAAATAAGCCTCGCAGCTCTGTTTTGTTAATCACACTAAGAAAATAAATGAAAATTTTGAATTAATTCCAGCTCCAAAATCCTTTTATCTGTCAGATTGCCGTGTTGAAATGCCAAATTTTGGTAAATATCTTCAGTCAAACAGGGTTTTGAAGAAACATTGACACTAGCAATTGATTAACAAATCAATAAACTTGAATAATTATTGATATAAATAAGCCTGGCAGCTCTGTTTTGTTAACCACACTAAGAAAATAAATATAAATTTTGAATTAATATCAGCTCCAAAATCCATTTATCTGTCAAATTGCCGTGTTGAAATGCCTAATTTTGGAAAATTTTTCAGTCAAACAGGGTTTTGAAGAAATATTGACAATAGCAATTGATTAACAAATCAATAAACTTGAATAATTATTGATATAAATAAGCTTGGCAGCTTTGTTTTGTTAACCACACTATGAAAATAAATATAAATTTTGAATTAATTCCAGCTCCAAAATCGATTTATCTGTCAGATTGCCGTGTTGAAATGCCAAATTTTGGTAAATTTCTTCAGTCAAACAGGGTTTTGAAGAAACATTGACACTAGCAATTGATTAACAAATCAATAAACTTGAATAATTATTGATATAAATAAGCCTGGCAGCTCTATTTGTTAACCACACTAAGAAAATAAATATAAATTTTGAATTAATTCCAGCTCCAAAATCCATTTATCTCTCAAATTGCCGTGTTGAAATGCCAAATTTTGGTAAATATCTTCAGTCAAACAGGGTTTTGAAGAAACATTGACACTAGCAATTGATTAACAAATCAATAAACTTGAATAATTAGCGATATAAATAAGCCTGGCAGCTCTGTTTTGTTAACCACACTAAGAAAATAAATATTAATTTTGAATTAATTACAGCTCCAAAATCCATTTATCTGTCAGATTGCCGTGTTGAAATGCCAAATTTTGGTAAATTTCTTCAGTCAAACAGGGTTTTGAAGAAACATTGACACTAGCAATTGATTAACAAATCAATAAACTTGAATAATTATTGATATAAATAAGCCTGGCAGCTCTGTTTTGTTAACCACCCTAAGAAAATAAATATAAATTTTGAATTAATTCCAGCTACAAAAACCATTTATTTGGCAGATTGCCGTGTTGAAATGCCAAATTTTGGTAAATTTCTTCAATCAAACAGGGTTTTGAAGATGCATTGACACTAGCAATTGATTAACAAATCAATAAACTTGAATAATTAGCGATATAAATAAGCCTGGCAGCTCTGTTTTGTTAACCACACTAAGAAAATAAATATTAATTTTGAATTAATTACAGCTCCAAAATCCATTTATCTGTCAGATTGCCGTGTTGAAATGCCAAATTTTGGTAAATTTCTTCAGTCAAACGGGGTTTTGAAGATACATTGACACTAGCAATTGATTAACAAATCAATAAACTTGAATAATTATTGATATAAATAAGCCTGGCAGCTCTGTTTTGTTAACCAGACTAAGAAAATAAATATAAATTTAGAATTAATTCTTAAGAATTATGAATATTTCCAGCTCCAAAATCCATTTATCTGGCAGATTGCCGTGTTGAAATGCCAAATTTTGGTAAATTTCTTCAGTCAAACAGGGTTTTGAAGATACATTGACACTAGCAATTGATTAACAAATCAATAAACTTGAATAGTTATTCATATAAATAAGCCTCGCAGCTCTGTTTTGTTAATCACACTAAGAAAATAAATATAAATTTTAATTAATTCCAGCTCCAAAATCCATTTATCTGTCAAATTGCCGTGTTGAAATGCCTAATTTTGGTAAATTTCTTCAGTCAAACAGGGTTTTGAAGAAACATTGACACTAGCAATTGATTAACAAATCAATAAACTTGAATAAGTATTGATATAAATAAGCCTGGCAGCTCTGTTTTGTTAACCACACTAAGAAAATAAATATAAATTTTGAATTAATATCAGCTCCAAAATCCATTTATCTGTCAAATTGCCGTGTTGAAATGCCTAATTTTGGTAAATTTTTTCAGTCAAACAGGGTTTTGAAGAAATATTGACAATAGCAATTGATTAACAAATCAATAAACTTGAATAATTATTGATATAAATAAGCTTGGCAGCTTTGTTTTGTTAACCACACTATGAAAATAAATATAAATTTTGAATTAATTCCAGCTCCAAAATCGATTTATCTGTCAGATTGCCGTGTTGAAATGCCTAATTTTGGTAAATTTTTTCAGTCAAACAGGGTTTTGAAGAAATATTGACAATTGCAATTGATTAACAAATCAATAAACTTGAATAATTATTGATATAAATAAGCTTGGCAGCTTTGTTTTGTTAACCACACTATGAAAATAAATATAAATTTTGAATTAATTCCAGCTCCAAAATCGATTTATCTGTCAGATTGCCGTGTTGAAATGCCAAATTTTGGTAAATTTCTTCAGTCAAACAGGGTTTTGAAGAAACATTGACACTAGCAATTGATTAACAAATCAATAAACTTGAATAATTATTGATATAAATAAGCCTGGCAGCTCTGATTTGTTAACCACACTAAGAAAATAAAAATAAATTTTGAATTAATTCCAGCTCCAAAATCCATTTATCTGTCAGATTGCCGTGTTGAAATGCCAAATTTTGGTAAATTTCTTCAGTCAAACAGGGTTTTGAAGAAACATTGACACTAGCAATTGATTAACAAATCAATAAACTTGAATAATTATTGATATAAATAAGCCTGGCAGCTCTGTTTTGTTAACCACACTAAGAAAATAAATATAAATTTAGAATTAATTCTTAAGAATTATGAATATTTCCAGCTCCAAAATCCATTTATCTGGCAGATTGCCGTGTTGAAATGCCAAATTTTGGTAAACATCTTCAGTCAAACAGGGTTTTGAAGAAACATTGACAATAGCAATTGATTAACAAATCAATAAACTTGAATAATTAGCGATATAAATAAGCCTGGCAGCTCTGTTTTGTTAACCACACTAAGAAAATAAATGAAAATTTTGAATTAATTCCAGCTTCAAAATCCTTTTATCTGTCAGATTGCCGTGTTGAAATGCCAAATTTTGGTAAATTTCTTCAATCAAACAGGGTTTTGAAGATGCATTGACACTAGCAATTGATTAACAAATCAATAAACTTGAATAATTAGCGATATAAATAAGCCTGGCAGCTCTGTTTTGTTAACCACACTAAGAAAATAAATATTAATTTTGAATTAATTACAGCTCCAAAATCCATTTATCTGTCAGATTGCCGTGTTGAAATGCCAAATTTTGGTAAATTTCTTCAGTCAAACGGGGTTTTGAAGATACATTGACACTAGCAATTGATTAACAAATCAATAAACTTGAATAATTATTGATATAAATAAGCCTGGCAGCTCTGTTTTGTTAACCAGACTAAGAAAATAAATATAAATTTAGAATTAATTCTTAAGAATTATGAATATTTCCAGCTCCAAAATCCATTTATCTGGCAGATTGCCGTGTTGAAATGCCAAATTTTGGTAAATTTCTTCAGTCAAACAGGGTTTTGAAGATACATTGACACTAGCAATTGATTAACAAATCAATAAACTTGAATAGTTATTCATATAAATAAGCCTCGCAGCTCTGTTTTGTTAATCACACTAAGAAAATAAATGAAAATTTTGAATTAATTCTAGCTCCAAAATTCATTTATCTGGCAAATTGCCGTGTTGAAATGCCAAATTTTGGTAAATTTCTTCAGTCAACAGGGTTTTGAAGATACATTGACCCTAGCAATTGATTAACAAATCAATAAACTTGAATAATTATTGATATAAATAAGCTGGGCAGCTCTGTTTTGTTAACCACACTAAGAAAATAAATATAAATTTTAATTAATTCCAGCTCCAAAATCCATTTATCTGTCAAATTGCCGTGTTGAAATGCCTAATTTTGGTAAATTTCTTCAGTCAAACAGGGTTTTGAAGAAATATTGACAATAGCAATTGATTAACAAACCAATAAACTTGAATAATTATTGATATAAATAAGCCTCGCAGCTCTGTTTTGTTAATCACACTAAGAAAATAAATGAAAATTTTGAATTAATTCTAGCTCCAAAATTCATTTATCTGGCAGATTGCCGTGTTGAAATGCCAAATTTTGGTAAATTTCTTCAGTCAACAGGGTTTTGAAGATACATTGACACTAGCAATTGATTAACAAATCAATAAACTTGAATAATTATTGATATAAATAAGCTTGGCAGCTCTGTTTTGTTAACCACACTAAGAAAATAAATATAAATTTTTAACTAATTCCAGCTCCAAAATCCATTTATCTGTCAAATTGCCGTGTTGAAATGCCTAATTTTGGTAAATTTCTTCAGTCAAACAGGGTTTTGAAGAAATATTGACAATAGCAATTGATTAACAAACCAATAAACTTGAATAATTATTGATATAAATAAGCTTGGCAGCTCTGTTTTGTTAACCACACTAAGAAAATAAATATAAATTTTGAATTAATTCCAGCTCCAAAATCCATTTATCTGTCAGATTGCCGTGTTGAAATGCCAAATTTTGGTAAATATCTTCAGTCAAACAGGGTTTTGAAGAAACATTGACACTAGCAATTGATTAACAAATCAATAAACTTGAATAATTATTCATATAAATAAGCCTGGCAGCTCTGTTTTGTTAACCACACTAAGAAAATAAATATAAATTTTGAATTAATTCTTAAGAATTATGGATATTTCCAGCTCCAAAATCCATTTATCTGGCACATTGCCGTGTTGAAATGCCAAATTTTGGTAAATTTCTTGGTTTTGAAGAAATATTGACAATAGCAATTGATTAATAAATCAATAAACTTGAATAATTATTGATATAAATAAGCCTCGCAGCTCTGTTTTGTTAATCACACTAAGAAAATAAATGAAAATTTTGAATTAATTCCAGCTCCAAAATCCTTTTATCTGTCAGATTGCCGTGTTGAAATGCCAAATTTTGGTAAATATCTTCAGTCAAACAGGGTTTTGAAGAAACATTGACACTAGCAATTGATTAACAAATCAATAAACTTGAATAATTATTGATATAAATAAGCCTGGCAGCTCTGTTTTGTTAACCACACTAAGAAAATAAATATAAATTTTGAATTAATATCAGCTCCAAAATCCATTTATCTGTCAAATTGCCGTGTTGAAATGCCTAATTTTGGAAAATTTTTCAGTCAAACAGGGTTTTGAAGAAATATTGACAATAGCAATTGATTAACAAATCAATAAACTTGAATAATTATTGATATAAATAAGCTTGGCAGCTTTGTTTTGTTAACCACACTATGAAAATAAATATAAATTTTGAATTAATTCCAGCTCCAAAATCGATTTATCTGTCAGATTGCCGTGTTGAAATGCCAAATTTTGGTAAATTTCTTCAGTCAAACAGGGTTTTGAAGAAACATTGACACTAGCAATTGATTAACAAATCAATAAACTTGAATAATTATTGATATAAATAAGCCTGGCAGCTCTATTTGTTAACCACACTAAGAAAATAAATATAAATTTTGAATTAATTCCAGCTCCAAAATCCATTTATCTCTCAAATTGCCGTGTTGAAATGCCAAATTTTGGTAAATATCTTCAGTCAAACAGGGTTTTGAAGAAACATTGACACTAGCAATTGATTAACAAATCAATAAACTTGAATAATTAGCGATATAAATAAGCCTGGCAGCTCTGTTTTGTTAACCACACTAAGAAAATAAATATTAATTTTGAATTAATTACAGCTCCAAAATCCATTTATCTGTCAGATTGCCGTGTTGAAATGCCAAATTTTGGTAAATTTCTTCAATCAAACAGGGTTTTGAAGATGCATTGACACTAGCAATTGATTAACAAATCAATAAACTTGAATAATTAGCGATATAAATAAGCCTGGCAGCTCTGTTTTGTTAACCACACTAAGAAAATAAATATTAATTTTGAATTAATTACAGCTCCAAAATCCATTTATCTGTCAGATTGCCGTGTTGAAATGCCAAATTTTGGTAAATTTCTTCAGTCAAACGGGGTTTTGAAGATACATTGACACTAGCAATTGATTAACAAATCAATAAACTTGAATAATTATTGATATAAATAAGCCTGGCAGCTCTGTTTTGTTAACCAGACTAAGAAAATAAATATAAATTTAGAATTAATTCTTAAGAATTATGAATATTTCCAGCTCCAAAATCCATTTATCTGGCAGATTGCCGTGTTGAAATGCCAAATTTTGGTAAATTTCTTCAGTCAAACAGGGTTTTGAAGATACATTGACACTAGCAATTGATTAACAAATCAATAAACTTGAATAGTTATTCATATAAATAAGCCTCGCAGCTCTGTTTTGTTAATCACACTAAGAAAATAAATGAAAATTTTGAATTAATTCTAGCTCCAAAATTCATTTATCTGGCAGATTGCCGTGTTGAAATGCCAAATTTTGGTAAATTTCTTCAGTCAACAGGGTTTTGAAGATACATTGACACTAGCAATTGATTAACAAATCAATAAACTTGAATAATTATTGATATAAATAAGCTGGGCAGCTCTGTTTTGTTAACCACACTAAGAAAATAAATATAAATTTTAATTAATTCCAGCTCCAAAATCCATTTATCTGTCAAATTGCCGTGTTGAAATGCCTAATTTTGGTAAATTTCTTCAGTCAAACAGGGTTTTGAAGAAATATTGACAATAGCAATTGATTAACAAACCAATAAACTTGAATAATTATTGATATAAATAAGCCTCGCAGCTCTGTTTTGTTAATCACACTAAGAAAATAAATGAAAATTTTGAATTAATTCTAGCTCCAAAATTCATTTATCTGGCAGATTGCCGTGTTGAAATGCCAAATTTTGGTAAATTTCTTCAGTCAACAGGGTTTTGAAGATACATTGACACTAGCAATTGATTAACAAATCAATAAACTTGAATAATTATTGATATAAATAAGCTTGGCAGCTCTGTTTTGTTAACCACACTAAGAAAATAAATATAAATTTTGAATTAATTCCAGCTCCAAAATCCATTTATCTGTCAGATTGCCGTGTTGAAATGCCTAATTTTGGTAAATTTCTTCAGTCAAACAGGGTTTTGAAGAAACATTGACACTAGCAATTGATTAACAAATCAATAAACTTGAATAATTATTGATATAAATAAGCCTGGCAGCTCTATTTGTTAACCACACTAAGAAAATAAATATAAATTTTGAATTAATTCCAGCTCCAAAATCCATTTATCTGTCAGATTGCCGTGTTGAAATGCCAAATTTTGGTAAATTTCTTCAGTCAAACGGGGTTTTGAAGATACATTGACACTAGCAATTGATTAACAAATCAATAAACTTGAATAATTATTGATATAAATAAGCCTGGCAGCTCTGTTTTGTTAACCACACTAAGAAAATAAATATAAATTTAGAATTAATTCTTAAGAATTATGGATATTTCCAGCTCCAAAATCCATTTATCTGGCACATTACCAAAATTTGGCATTTCAACACGGCAATGTGCCAGATAAATGAATTTTGGATCTGGAATTAATTCAAAATTTTCATTTATTTTCTTAGTGTGATTAACAAAACAGAGCTGCGAGGCTTATTTATATCAATAATTATTCAAGTTTATTGATTTGTTAATCAATTGCTATTGTCAATATTTCTTCAAAACCAAGAAATTTACCAAAATTTGGCATTTCAACACGGCAAATTTCTTGGTTTTGAAGAAATATTGACAATAGCAATTGATTACCAAATCAATAAACTTGAATAATTATTGATATAAATAAGCCTCGCAGCTCTGTTTTGTTAATCACACTAAGAAAATAAATGAAAATTTTGAATTAATTCCAGATCCAAAATTCATTTATCTGGCAGATTGCCGTGTTGAAATGCCAAATTTTGGTAAATTTATTCAGTCAACAGGGTTTTGAAGATACATTGACACTAGCAATTGATTAACAAATCAATAAACTTAAATAATTATTGATATAAATAAGCTTGGCAGCTCTGTTTTGTTAACCACACTAAGAAAATAAATATAAATTTTGAATTAATTCCAGCTCCAAAATCCATTTATCTAGCAGATTGCCGTATTGAAATGCCTAATTTTGGTAAATTTCTTCAGTCAAACAGGGTTTTGAAGAAATATTGACAATAGCAATTGATTAACAAATCAATAAACTTGAATAATTATTGATATAAATAAGCCTGGCAGCTCTGTTTTGTTAACCACACTAAGAAAATAAATATAAATTTTGAATTAATTCCAGCTCCAAAATCCATTTATCTGTCAGATTGCCGTGTTGAAATGCCAAATTTTGGTAAATTTCTTCAGTCAAACGGGGTTTTGAAGATACATTGACACTAGCAATTGATTAACAAATCAATAAACTTGAATAATTATTGATATAAATAAGCCTGGCAGCTCTGTTTTGTTAACCACACTAAGAAAATAAATATAAATTTAGAATTAATTCTTAAGAATTATGGATATTTCCAGCTCCAAAATCCATTTATCTGGCACATTGCCGTGTTGAAATGCCAAATTTTGGTAAATTTCTTGGTTTTGAAGAAATATTGACAATAGCAATTGATTAACAAATCAATAAACTTGAATAATTATTGATATAAATAAGCCTCGCAGCTCTGTTTTGTTAATCACACTAAGAAAATAAATGAAAATTTTGAATTAATTCTAGCTCCAAAATTCATTTATCAGGCAGATTGCCGTGTTGAAATGCCAAATTTTGGTAAATTTCTTCAGTCAACAGGGTTTTGAAGATACATTGACACTAGCAATTGATTAAAAAATCAATAAACTTGAATAATTATTGATATAAATAAGCTTGGCAGCTCTGTTTTGTTAACCACACTAAGAAAATAAATATAAATTTTGAATTAATTCCAGCTCCAAAATCCATTTATCTGTCAGATTGCCGTGTTGAAATGCCAAATTTTGGTAAATATCTTCAGTCAAACAGGGTTTTGAAGAAACATTGACACTAGCAATTGATTAACAAATCAATAAACTTGAATAATTAGCGATATAAATAAGCCTGGCAGCTCTGTTTTGTTAACCACACTAAGAAAATAAATATAAATTTTGAATTAATTCCAGCTCCAAAATCCATTTATCTGTCAGATTGCCGTGTTGAAATGCCAAATTTTGGTAATTTCTTCAGTCAAACAGGGTTTTGAAGAAACATTGACACTAGCAATTGATTAACAAATCAATAAACTTGAATAAGTATTGATATAAATAAGCCTGGCAGCTCTGTTTTGTTAACCACACTAAGAAAATAAATATAAATTTTGAATTTATTCCAGCTCCAAAATCCATTTATCTGTCAAATTGCCGTGTTGAAATGCCTAATTTTGGTAAATTTTTTCAGTCAAACAGGGTTTTGAAGAAATATTGACAATAGCAATTGATTAACAAATCAATAAACTTGAATAATTATTGATATAAATAAGCTTGGCAGCTTTGTTTTGTTAACCACACTATGAAAATAAATATAAATTTTGAATTAATTCCAGCTCCAAAATCCATTTATCTGTCAGATTGCCATGTTGAAATGCCAAATTTTGGTAAATATCTTCAGTCAAACAGGGTTTTGAAGAAACATTGACACTAGCAATTGATTAACAAATCAATAAACTTGAATAATTAGCGATATAAATAAGCCTGGCAGCTCTGTTTTGTTAACCACACTAAGAAAATAAATATTAATTTTGAATTAATTCCAGCTCCAAAATCGATTTATCTGTCAGATTGCCGTGTTGAAATGCCAAATTTTGGTAAATTTCTTCAGTCAAACAGGGTTTTGAAGAAACATTGACACTAGCAATTGATTAACAAATCAATAAACTTGAATAATTATTGATATAAATAAGCCTGGCAGCTCTGTTTTGTTAACCACACTAAGAAAATAAATATAAATTTTGAATTAATTCCAGCTCCAAAATCCATTTATCTGTCAGATTGCCGTGTTGAAATGCCAAATTTTGGTAAATTTCTTCAGTCAAACAGGGTTTTGAGAAACATTGACACTAGCAATTGATTAACAAATCAATAAACTTGAATAATTATTGATATAAATAAGCCTGGCAGCTCTATTTGTTAACCACACTAAGAAAATAAATATAAATTTTGAATTAATTCCAGCTCCAAAATCCATTTATCTCTCAAATTGCCGTGTTGAAATGCCAAATTTTGGTAAATTTCTTCAGTCAAACGGGGTTTTGAAGATACATTGACACTAGCAATTGATTAACAAATCAATAAACTTGTATAATTATTGATATAAATAAGCCTGGCAGCTCTGTTTTGTTAACCACACTAAGAAAATAAATATAAATTTAGAATTAATTCTTAAGAATTATGGATATTTCCAGCTCCAAAATCCATTTATCTGGCACATTGCCGTGTTGAAATGCCAAATTTTGGTAAATTTCTTGGTTTTGAAGAAATATTGACAATAGCAATTGATTAACAAATCAATAAACTTGAATAATTATTGATATAAATAAGCCTCGCAGCTCTGTTTTGTTAATCACACTAAGAAAATAAATGAAAATTTTGAATTAATTCTAGCTCCAAAATTCATTTATCTGGCAGATTGCCGTGTTGAAATGCCAAATTTTGGTAAATTTCTTCAGTCAACAGGGTTTTGAAGATACATTGACACTAGCAATTGATTAACAAATCAATAAACTTAAATAATTATTGATATAAATAAGCTTGGCAGCTCTGTTTTGTTAACCACACTAAGAAAATAAATATAAATTTTGAATTAATTCCAGCTCCAAAATCCATTTATCTAGCAGATTGCCGTATTGAAATGCCTAATTTTGGTAAATTTCTTCAGTCAAACAGGGTTTTGAAGAAATATTGACAATAGCAATTGATTAACAAATCAATAAACTTGAATAATTATTGATATAAATAAGCCTGGCAGCTCTGTTTTGTTAACCACACTAAGAAAATAAATATAAATTTTGAATTAATTCCAGCTCCAAAATCCATTGATCTGTCAGATTGCCGTGTTGAAATGCCAAATTTTGGTAAATTTCTTCAGTCAAACGGGGTTTTGAAGATACATTGACACTAGCAATTGATTAACAAATCAATAAACTTGAATAATTATTGATATAAATAAGCCTGGCAGCTCTGTTTTGTTAACCACACTAAGAAAATAAATATAAATTTAGAATTAATTCTTAAGAATTATGGATATTTCCAGCTCCAAAATCCATTTATCTGGCACATTGCCGTGTTGAAATGCCAAATTTTGGTAAATTTCTTGGTTTTGAAGAAATATTGACAATAGCAATTGATTAACAAATCAATAAACTTGAATAATTATTGATATAAATAAGCCTCGCAGCTCTGTTTTGTTAATCACACTAAGAAAATAAATGAAAATTTTGAATTAATTCTAGCTCCAAAATTCATTTATCTGGCAGATTGCCGTGTTGAAATGCCAAATTTTGGTAAATTTCTTCAGTCAACAGGGTTTTGAAGATACATTGACACTAGCAATTGATTAACAAATCAATAAACTTGAATAATTATTGATATAAATAAGCTTGGCAGCTCTGTTTTGTTAACCACACTAAGAAAATAAATATAAATTTTGAATTAATTCCAGCTCCAAAATCCATTTATCTGTCAAATTGCCGTGTTGAAATGCCTAATTTTGGTAAATTTCTTCAATCAAACAGGGTTTTGAAGAAATATTGACAATAGCAATTGATTAACAAACCAATAAACTTGAATAACTATTGATATAAATAAGCTTGGCAGCTCTGTTTTGTTAACCACACTAAGAAAATAAATATAAATTTTGAATTAATTCCAGCTCCAAAATCCATTTATCTGTCAGATTGCCGTGTTGAAATGCCAAATTTTGGTAAATATCTTCAGTCAAACAGGGTTTTGAAGAAACATTGACACTAGCAATTGATTAACAAATCAATAAACTTGAAAAATTAGCGAAATAAATAAGCCTGGCAGCTCTGTTTTGTTAACCACACTAAGAAAATAAATATAAATTTTGAATTAATTCCAGCTCCAAAATCCATTTATCTGTCAGATTGCCGTGTTGAAATGCCAAATTTTGGTAATTTCTTCAGTCAAACAGGGTTTTGAAGAAACATTGACACTAGCAATTGATTAACAAATCAATAAACTTGAATAAGTATTGATATAAATAAGCCTGGCAGCTCTGTTTTGTTAACCACACTAAGAAAATAAATATAAATTTTGAATTAATTCCAGCTCCAAAATCCATTTATCTGTCAAATTGCCGTGTTGAAATGCCTAATTTTGGTAAATTTTTTCAGTCAAACAGGGTTTTGAAGAAATATTGACAATAGCAATTGATTAACAAATCAATAAACTTGAATAATTATTGATATAAATAAGCTTGGCAGCTTTGTTTTGTTAACCACACTATGAAAATAAATATAAATTTTGAATTAATTCCAGCTCCAAAATCCATTTATCTGTCAGATTGCCGTGTTGAAATGCCAAATTTTGGTAAATATCTTCAGTCAAACAGGGTTTTGAAGAAACATTGACACTAGCAATTGATTAACAAATCAATAAACTTGAATAATTAGCGATATAAATAAGCCTGGAAGCTCTGTTTTGTTAACCACACTAAGAAAATAAATATTAATTTTGAATTAATTCCAGCTCCAAAATCGATTTATCTGTCAGATTGCCGTGTTGAAATGCCAAATTTTGGTAAATTTCTTCAGTCAAACAGGGTTTTGAAGAAACATTGACACTAGCAATTGATTAACAAATCAATAAACTTGAATAATTATTGATATAAATAAGCCTGGCAGCTCTGTTTTGTTAACCACACTAAGAAAATAAATATAAATTTTGAATTAATTCCAGCTCCAAAATCCATTTATCTGTCAGATTGCCGTGTTGAAATGCCAAATTTTGGTAAATTTCTTCAGTCAAACAGGGTTTTGAAGAAACATTGACACTAGCAATTGATTAACAAATCAATAAACTTGAATAATTATTGATATAAATAAGCCTGGCAGCTCTATTTGTTAACCACACTAAGAAAATAAATATAAATTTTGAATTAATTCCAGCTCCAAAATCCATTTATCTCTCAAATTGCCGTGTTGAAATGCCAAATTTTGGTAAATTTCTTCAGTCAAACGGGGTTTTGAAGATACATTGACACTAGCAATTGATTAACAAATCAATAAACTTGTATAATTATTGATATAAATAAGCCTGGCAGCTCTGTTTTGTTAACCACACTAAGAAAATAAATATAAATTTAGAATTAATTCTTAAGAATTATGGATATTTCCAGCTCCAAAATCCATTTATCTGGCACATTGCCGTGTTGAAATGCCAAATTTTGGTAAATTTCTTGGTTTTGAAGAAATATTGACAATAGCAATTGATTAACAAATCAATAAACTTGAATAATTATTGATATAAATAAGCCTCGCAGCTCTGTTTTGTTAATCACACTAAGAAAATAAATGAAAATTTTGAATTAATTCCAGCTCCAAAATTCATTTATCTGGCAGATTGCCGTGTTGAAATGCCAAATTTTGGTAAATTTCTTCAGTCAACAGGGTTTTGAAGATACATTGACACTAGCAATTGATTAACAAATCAATAAACTTAAATAATTATTGATATAAATAAGCCTGGCAGCTCTGTTTTGTTAACCACACTAAGAAAATAAATATAAATTTAGAATTAATTCTTAAGAATTATGGATATTTCCAGCTCCAAAATCCATTTATCTGGCACATTGCCGTGTTGAAATGCCAAATTTTGGTAAATTTCTTGTTTTTGAAGAAATATTGACAATAGCAATTGATTAACAAATCAATAAACTTGAATAATGATTGATATAAATAAGCCTCGCAGCTCTGTTTTGTTAATCACACCAAGAAAATAAATGAAAATTTTGAATTAATTCCAGCTCCAAAATCCTTTTATTTGTCAGATTGCCGTGTTGAAATGCCAAATTTTGGTAAATATCTTCAGTCAAACAGGGTTTTGAAGAAACATTGACACTAGCAATTGATTAACAAATCAATAAACTTGAATAATTATTGATATAAATAAGCCTGGCAGCTCTGTTTTGTTAACCACACTAAGAAAATAAATATAAATTTAGAATTAATTCTTAAGAATTATGAATATTTCCAGCTCCAAAATCCATTTATCTGGCAGATTGCCGTGTTGAAATGCAAAATTTTGGTAAATTTCTTCAGTCAAACAGGGTTTTGAAGATACATTGACACTAGCAATTGATTAACAAATCAAAAAACTTCAATAATTATTCATATAAATAAGCTTGGCAGCTCTGTTTTGTTAACCACACTAAGAAAATAAATATAAATTTTGAATTAATTCCAGCTCCAAAATCCATTTATCTGTCAAATTGCCGTATTGAAATGCCTCATTTTGGTAAATTTCTTCAGTCAAACAGGGTTTTGAAGAAATATTGACAATAGCAATTGATTAACAAATCAATAAACTTGAATAATTATTGATATAAATAAGCCTGGCAGCTCTATTTTGTTAACCACACTAAGAAAATAAATATAAATTTAGAATTAATTCTTAAGAATTATGAATATTTCCAGCTCCAAAATCCATTTATCTGGCAGATTGCCGTGTTGAAATGCCAAATTTTGGTAAATTTCTTCAGTCAAACAGGGTTTTGAAGAAACATTGACACTAGCAATTGATTAACAAATCAATAAACTTGAATAATTATTGATATAAATAAGCCTGGCAGCTCTGTTTTGTTAACCACACTAAGAAAATAAATATAAATTTTGAATTAATTCCAGCTCCAAAATCCATTTATCTGTCAGATTGCCGTGTTGAAATGCCAAATTTTGGTAAATTTCTTCAATCAAACGGGGTTTTGAAGATACATTGACACTAGCAATTGATTAACAAATCAATAAACTTGAATAATTATTGATATAAATAAGCCTGGCAGCTCTGTTTTGTTAACCACACTAAGAAAATAAATATAAATTTAGAATTAATTCTTAAGAATTATGAATATTTCCAGCTCCAAAATCCATTTATCTGGCAGATTGCCGTGTTGAAATGCCAAATTTTGGTAAATTTCTTCAGTCAAACAGGGTTTTGAAGATACATTGACACTAGCAATTGATTAACAAATCAAAAAACTTCAATAATTATTCATATAAATAAGCTTGGCAGCTCTGTTTTGTTAACCACACTAAGAAAATAAATATAAATTTTGAATTAATTCCAGCTCCAAAATCCATTTATCTGTCAAATTGCCGTATTGAAATGCCTCATTTTGGTAAATTTCTTCAGTCAAACAGGGTTTTGAAGAAATATTGACAATAGCAATTGATTAACAAATCAATAAACTTGAATAATTATTGATATAAATAAGCCTGGCAGCTCTGTTTTGTTAACCACACTAAGAAAATAAATATAAATTTAGAATTAATTCTTAAGAATTATGAATATTTCCAGCTCCAAAATCCATTTATCTGGCAGATTGCCGTGTTGAAATGCCAAATTTTGGTAAATTTCTTCAGTCAAACAGGGTTTTGAATAAACATTGACACTAGCAATTGATTAACAAATCAATAAACTTGAATAATTATTGATATAAATAAGCCTGGCAGCTCTGTTTTGTTAACCACACTAAGAAAATAAATATAAATTTTGAATTAATTCCAGCTCCAAAATCCATTTATCTGTCAGATTGCCGTGTTGAAATGCCAAATTTTGGTAAATTTCTTCAGTCAAACGGGGTTTTGAAGATACATTGACACTAGCAATTGATTAACAAATCAATAAACTTGAATAATTATTGATATAAATAAGCCTGGCAGCTCTGTTTTGTTAACCACACTAAGAAAATAAATATAAATTTAGAATTAATTCTTAAGAATTATGAATATTTCCAGCTCCAAAATCCATTTATCTGGCAGATTGCCGTGTTGAAATGCCAAATTTTGGTAAATTTCTTCAGTCAAACGGGGTTTTGAAGATACATTGACACTAGCAATTGATTAACAAATCAATAAACTTGAATAATTATTGATATAAATAAGCCTCGCAGCTCTGTTTTGTTAATCACACTAAGAAAATAAATGAAAATTTTGAATTAATTCCAGCTCCAAAATCCTTTTATCTGTCAGATTGCCGTTTTGAAATGCCAAATTTTGGAAAATATCTTCAGTCAAACAGGGTTTTGAAGAAACATTGACACTAGCAATTGATTAACAAATCAATAAACTTGAATAATTAGCGATATAAATAAGCCTGGCAGCTCTGTTTTGTTAACCACACTAAAAAAATAAATATTAATTTTGAATTAACTCCAGCTCCAAAATCCATTTATCTGTCAGATTGCCGTGTTGAAATGCCAAATTTTGGTAAATTTCTTCAGTCAAACAGGGTTTTGAAGAAACATTGACACTAGCAATTGATTAACAAATCAATAAACTTGAATAATTATTGATATAAATAAGCCTGGAAGCTCTGTTTTGTTAACCACACTAAGAAAATAAATATAAATTTAGAATTAATTCTTAAGAATTATGAATATTTCCAGCTCCAAAATCCATTTATCTGGCAGATTGCCGTGTTGAAATGCCAAATTTTGGTAAATATCTTCAGTCAAACAGGGTTTTGAAGAAACATTGACACTAGCAATTGATTAACAAATCAATAAACTTGAATAATTATTGATATAAATAAGCCTGGCTTTGTTAATCACACTAAGAAAATAAATGAAAATTTTGAATTAATTCCAGCTCCAAAATCCTTTTATCTGTCAGATTGCCGTTTTGAAATGCCAAATTTTGGAAAATATCTTCAGTCAAACAGGGTTTTGAAGAAACATTGACACTAGCAATTGATTAACAAATCAATAAACTTGAATAATTAGCGATATAAATAAGCCTGGCAGCTCTGTTTTGTTAACCACACTAAAAAAATAAATATTAATTTTGAATTAACTCCAGCTCCAAAATCCATTTATCTGTCAGATTGCCGTGTTGAAATGCCAAATTTTGGTAAATTTCTTCAGTCAAACAGGGTTTTGAAGAAACATTGACACTAGCAATTGATTAACAAATCAATAAACTTGAATAATTATTGATATAAATAAGCCTGGAAGCTCTGTTTTGTTAACCACACTAAGAAAATAAATATAAATTTAGAATTAATTCTTAAGAATTATGAATATTTCCAGCTCCAAAATCCATTTATCTGGCAGATTGCCGTGTTGAAATGCAAAATTTTGGTAAATTTCTTCAGTCAAACAGGGTTTTGAAGATACATTGACACTAGCAATTGATTAACAAATCAAAAAACTTCAATAATTATTCATATAAATAAGCTTGGCAGCTCTGTTTTGTTAACCACACTAAGAAAATAAATATAAATTTTGAATTAATTCCAGCTCCAAAATCCATTTATCTGTCAAATTGCCGTATTGAAATGCCTCATTTTGGTAAATTTCTTCAGTCAAACAGGGTTTTGAAGAAATATTGACAATAGCAATTGATTAACAAATCAATAAACTTGAATAATTATTGATATAAATAAGCCTGGCAGCTCTATTTTGTTAACCACACTAAGAAAATAAATATAAATTTAGAATTAATTCTTAAGAATTATGAATATTTCCAGCTCCAAAATCCATTTATCTGGCAGATTGCCGTGTTGAAATGCCAAATTTTGGTAAATTTCTTCAGTCAAACAGGGTTTTGAAGAAACATTGACACTAGCAATTGATTAACAAATCAATAAACTTGAATAATTATTGATATAAATAAGCCTGGCAGCTCTGTTTTGTTAACCACACTAAGAAAATAAATATAAATTTTGAATTAATTCCAGCTCCAAAATCCATTTATCTGTCAGATTGCCGTGTTGAAATGCCAAATTTTGGTAAATTTCTTCAATCAAACGGGGTTTTGAAGATACATTGACACTAGCAATTGATTAACAAATCAATAAACTTGAATAATTATTGATATAAATAAGCCTGGCAGCTCTGTTTTGTTAACCACACTAAGAAAATAAATATAAATTTAGAATTAATTCTTAAGAATTATGAATATTTCCAGCTCCAAAATCCATTTATCTGGCAGATTGCCGTGTTGAAATGCCAAATTTTGGTAAATTTCTTCAGTCAAACAGGGTTTTGAAGATACATTGACACTAGCAATTGATTAACAAATCAAAAAACTTCAATAATTATTCATATAAATAAGCTTGGCAGCTCTGTTTTGTTAACCACACTAAGAAAATAAATATAAATTTTGAATTAATTCCAGCTCCAAAATCCATTTATCTGTCAAATTGCCGTATTGAAATGCCTCATTTTGGTAAATTTCTTCAGTCAAACAGGGTTTTGAAGAAATATTGACAATAGCAATTGATTAACAAATCAATAAACTTGAATAATTATTGATATAAATAAGCCTGGCAGCTCTGTTTTGTTAACCACACTAAGAAAATAAATATAAATTTAGAATTAATTCTTAAGAATTATGAATATTTCCAGCTCCAAAATCCATTTATCTGGCAGATTGCCGTGTTGAAATGCCAAATTTTGGTAAATTTCTTCAGTCAAACAGGGTTTTGAATAAACATTGACACTAGCAATTGATTAACAAATCAATAAACTTGAATAATTATTGATATAAATAAGCCTGGCAGCTCTGTTTTGTTAACCACACTAAGAAAATAAATATAAATTTTGAATTAATTCCAGCTCCAAAATCCATTTATCTGTCAGATTGCCGTGTTGAAATGCCAAATTTTGGTAAATTTCTTCAGTCAAACGGGGTTTTGAAGATACATTGACACTAGCAATTGATTAACAAATCAATAAACTTGAATAATTATTGATATAAATAAGCCTGGCAGCTCTGTTTTGTTAACCACACTAAGAAAATAAATATAAATTTAGAATTAATTCTTAAGAATTATGAATATTTCCAGCTCCAAAATCCATTTATCTGGCAGATTGCCGTGTTGAAATGCCAAATTTTGGTAAATTTCTTCAGTCAAACGGGGTTTTGAAGATACATTGACACTAGCAATTGATTAACAAATCAATAAACTTGAATAATTATTGATATAAATAAGCCTCGCAGCTCTGTTTTGTTAATCACACTAAGAAAATAAATGAAAATTTTGAATTAATTCCAGCTCCAAAATCCTTTTATCTGTCAGATTGCCGTTTTGAAATGCCAAATTTTGGAAAATATCTTCAGTCAAACAGGGTTTTGAAGAAACATTGACACTAGCAATTGATTAACAAATCAATAAACTTGAATAATTAGCGATATAAATAAGCCTGGCAGCTCTGTTTTGTTAACCACACTAAAAAAATAAATATTAATTTTGAATTAACTCCAGCTCCAAAATCCATTTATCTGTCAGATTGCCGTGTTGAAATGCCAAATTTTGGTAAATTTCTTCAGTCAAACAGGGTTTTGAAGAAACATTGACACTAGCAATTGATTAACAAATCAATAAACTTGAATAATTATTGATATAAATAAGCCTGGAAGCTCTGTTTTGTTAACCACACTAAGAAAATAAATATAAATTTAGAATTAATTCTTAAGAATTATGAATATTTCCAGCTCCAAAATCCATTTATCTGGCAGATTGCCGTGTTGAAATGCCAAATTTTGGTAAATATCTTCAGTCAAACAGGGTTTTGAAGAAACATTGACACTAGCAATTGATTAACAAATCAATAAACTTGAATAATTATTGATATAAATAAGCCTGGCTTTGTTAACCACACTAAGAAAATAAATATAAATTTTGAATTAATTCCAGCTCCAAAATCCATTTATCTGTCAAATTGCTGTATTGAAATGCCTAATTTTGGTAAATTTCTTCAGTCAAACAGGGTTTTGAAGAAATATTGACAATAGCAATTGATTAACAAATCAATAAACTTGAATAATTATTGATATAAATAAGCCTGGCAGCTCTGTTTTGTTAACCACACTAAGAAAATAAATATAAATTTTGAATTAATTCCAGCTCAAAATCCATTTATCTGTCAGATTGCCGTGTTGAAATGCCAAATTTTGGTAAATTTCTTCAGTCAAACGGGGTTTTGAAGATACATTGACACTAGCAATTGATTAACAAATCAATAAACTTGAATAATTATTGATATAAATAAGCCTGGCAGCTCTGTTTTGTTAACCACACTAAGAAAATAAATATAAATTTAGAATTAATTCTTAAGAATTATGGATATTTCCAGCTCCAAAATCCATTTATCTGGCACATTGCCGTGTTGAAATGCCAAATTTTGGTAAATTTCTTGGTTTTGAAGAAATATTGACAATAGCAATTGATTAATAAATCAATAAACTTGAATAATTATTGATATAAATAAGCCTCGCAGCTCTGTTTTGTTAATCACACTAAGAAAATAAATGAAAATTTTGAATTAATTCCAGCTCCAAAATCCTTTTATCTGTCAGATTGCCGTGTTGAAATGCCAAATTTTGGTAAATTTCTTCAGTCAAACAGGGTTTTGAAGAAACATTGACACTAGCAATTGATTAACAAATCAATAAACTTGAATAATTATTGATATAAATAAGCCTGGCAGCTCTGTTTTGTTAACCACACTAAGAAAATAAAAATAAATTTTGAATTAATTCCAGCTCCAAAATCCATTTATCTGTCAGATTGCCGTGTTGAAATGCCAAATTTTGGTAAATTTCTTCAGTCAAACAGGGTTTTGAAGAAACATTGACACTAGCAATTGATTAACAAATCAATAAACTTGAATAATTATTGATATAAATAAGCCTGGCAGCTCTGTTTTGTTAACCACACTAAGAAAATAAATATTAATTTTGAATTAATTCCAGCTCCAAAATCCATTTATCTGTAAGATTGCCGTGTTGAAATGCCAAAATTTGGTAAATTTCTTCAGTCAAACAGGGTTTTGAAGAAACATTGACACTAGCAATTGATTAACAAATCAATAAACTTGAATAATTATTGATATAAATAAGCTTGTTAGCTCTGTTTTGTTAACCACACTAAGAAAATAAATATAAATTTTGAATTAATTCTTAAGAATTATGAATATTTCCAGCTCCAAAATCCATTTATCTGGCAGATTGCCGTGTTGAAATGCCAAATTTTGGTAAATATCTTCAGTCAAACAGGGTTTTGAAGAAACATTGACACTAGCAATTGATTAACAAATCAATAAACTTGAATAATTATTGATATAAATAAGCCTGGCTTTGTTAACCACACTAAGAAAATAAATATAAATTATGAATTAATTCCAGCTCCAAAATCCATTTATCTGTCAAATTGCCGTATTGAAATGCCTAATTTTGGTAAATTTCTTCAGTCAAACAGGGTTTTGAAGAAATATTGACAATAGCAATTGATTAACAAATCAATAAACTTGAATAATTATTGATATAAATAAGCCTGGCAGCTCTGTTTTGTTAACCACACTAAGAAAATAAATATAAATTTTGAATTAATTCCAGCTTAAAATCCATTTATCTGTCAGATTGCCGTGTTGAAATGCCAAATTTTGGTAAATTTCTTCAGTCAAACGGGGTTTTGAAGATACATTGACACTAGCAATTGATTAACAAATCAATAAACTTGAATAATTATTGATATAAATAAGCCTGGCAGCTCTGTTTTGTTAACCACACTAAGAAAATAAATATTAATTTTGAATTAATTCCAGCTCCAAAATCCATTTATCTGTAAGATTGCCGTGTTGAAATGCCAAATTTTGGTAAATTTCTTCAGTCAAACAGGGTTTTGAAGAAACATTGACACTAGCAATTGATTAACAAATCAATAAACTTGAATAATTATTGATATAAATAAGCTTGTTAGCTCTGTTTTGTTAACCACACTAAGAAAATAAATATAAATTTTGAATTAATTCTTAAGAATTATGAATATTTCCAGCTCCAAAATCCATTTATCTGGCAGATTGCCGTGTTGAAATGCCAAATTTTGGTAAATATCTTCAGTCAAACAGGGTTTTGAAGAAACATTGACACTAGCAATTGATTAACAAATCAATAAACTTGAATAATTATTGATATAAATAAGCCTGGCTTTGTTAACCACACTAAGAAAATAAATATAAATTATGAATTAATTCCAGCTCCAAAATCCATTTATCTGTCAAATTGCCGTATTGAAATGCCTAATTTTGGTAAATTTCTTCAGTCAAACAGGGTTTTGAAGAAATATTGACAATAGCAATTGATTAACAAATCAATAAACTTGAATAATTATTGATATAAATAAGCCTGGCAGCTCTGTTTTGTTAACCACACTAAGAAAATAAATATAAATTTTGAATTAATTCCAGCTTAAAATCCATTTATCTGTCAGATTGCCGTGTTGAAATGCCAAATTTTGGTAAATTTCTTCAGTCAAACGGGGTTTTGAAGATACATTGACACTAGCAATTGATTAACAAATCAATAAACTTGAATAATTATTGATATAAATAAGCCTGGCAGCTCTGATTTGTTAACCACACTAAGAAAATAAATATAAATTTAGAATTAATTCTTAAGAATTATGGATATTTCCAGCTCCAAAATCCATTTATCTGGCACATTGCCGTGTTGAAATGCCAAATTTTGGTAAATTTCTTGGTTTTGAAGAAATATTGACAATAGCAATTGATTAATAAATCAATAAACTTGAATAATTATTGATATAAATAAGCCTCGCAGCTCTGTTTTGTTAATCACACTAAGAAAATAAATGAAAATTTTGAATTAATTCCAGCTCCAAAATCCTTTTATCTGTCAGATTGCCGTGTTGAAATGCCAAATTTTGGTAAATTTCTTCAGTCAAACAGGGTTTTGAAGAAACATTGACACTAGCAATTGATTAACAAATCAATAAACTTGAATAATTATTGATATAAATAAGCCTGGCAGCTCTGTTTTGTTAACCACACTAAGAAAATAAATATAAATTTTGAATTAATTCCATCTTCAAAATCCATTTATCTGTCAGATTGCCGTGTTGAAATGCCAAATTTTGGTAAATTTCTTCAGTCAAACAGGGTTTTGAAGAAACATTGACACTAGCAATTGATTAACAAATCAATAAACTTGAATAATTATTGATATAAATAAGCCTGGCAGCTCTGTTTTGTTAACCACACTAAGAAAATAAAAATAAATTTTGAATTAATTCCAGCTCCAAAATACATTTACCTGTCAGATTGCCGTGTTGAAATGCCAAATTTTGGTAAATTTCTTCAGTCAAACAGGGTTTTGAAGAAACATTGACACTAGCAATTGAATAACAAATCAATAAACTTGAATAATTATTGATATAAATAAGCCTGGCAGCTCCGTTTTGTTAACCACACTTAGAAAATAAATATAAATTTTGAATTAATTCCAGCTCCAAAATCCATTTATCTGTCAGATTGCCGTGTTGAAATGCCAAATTTTGGTAAATTTCTTCAGTCAAACAGGGTTTTGAAGAAACATTGACACTAGCAATTGATTAACAAATCAATAAACTTGAATAATTATTGATATAAATAAGCCTGGCAGCTCTGTTTTGTTAACCACACTAAGAAAATAAATATAAATTTAGAATTAATTCTTAAGAATTATGAATATTTCCAGCTCCAAAATCCATTTATCTGGCAGATTGCCGTGTTGAAATGCCAAATTTTGGTAAACATCTTCAGTCAAACAGGGTTTTGAAGAAACATTGACACTAGCAATTGATTAACAAATCAATAAACTTGAATAATTATTGATATAAATAAGCCTGGCTTTGTTAACCACACTAAGAAAATAAATATAAATTTTGAATTAATTCCAGCTCCAAAATCCATTTATCTGTCAGATTGCCGTGTTGAAATGCCAAATTTTGGTAAATTTCTTCAGTCAAACAGGGTTTTGAAGAAACATTGACACTAGCAATTGATTAACAAATCAATAAACTTGAATGATTATTGATATAAATAAGCCTGGCAGCTCTGTTTTGTTAACCACACTAAGAAAATAAATATAAATTTTGAATTAATTCCAGCTCCAAAATCCATTTATCTGTCAGATTGCCGTGTTGAAATGCCAAATTTTGGTAAATTTCTTCAGTCAAACAGGGTTTTGAAGAAACATTGACACTAGCAATTGATTAACAAATCAATAAACTTGAATAATTATTGATATAAATAAGCCTGGCAGCTCTGTTTTGTTAACCACACTAAGAAAATAAAAATAAATTTTGAATTAATTCCAGCTCCAAAATACATTTACCTGTCAGATTGCCGTGTTGAAATGCCAAATTTTGGTAAATTTCTTCAGTCAAACAGGGTTTTGAAGAAACATTGACACTAGCAATTGAATAACAAATCAATAAACTTGAATAATTATTGATATAAATAAGCCTGGCAGCTCCGTTTTGTTAACCACACTTAGAAAATAAATATAAATTTTGAATTAATTCCAGCTCCAAAATCCATTTATCTGTCAGATTGCCGTGTTGAAATGCCAAATTTTGGTAAATTTCTTCAGTCAAACAGGGTTTTGAAGAAACATTGACACTAGCAATTGATTAACAAATCAATAAACTTGAATAATTATTGATATAAATAAGCCTGGCAGCTCTGTTTTGTTAACCACACTAAGAAAATAAATATAAATTTAGAATTAATTCTTAAGAATTATGAATATTTCCAGCTCCAAAATCCATTTATCTGGCAGATTGCCGTGTTGAAATGCCAAATTTTGGTAAACATCTTCAGTCAAACAGGGTTTTGAAGAAACATTGACACTAGCAATTGATTAACAAATCAATAAACTTGAATAATTATTGATATAAATAAGCCTGGCTTTGTTAACCACACTAAGAAAATAAATATAAATTTTGAATTAATTCCAGCTCCAAAATCCATTTATCTGTCAGATTGCCGTGTTGAAATGCCAAATTTTGGTAAATTTCTTCAGTCAAACAGGGTTTTGAAGAAACATTGACACTAGCAATTGATTAACAAATCAATAAACTTGAATGATTATTGATATAAATAAGCCTGGCAGCTCTGTTTTGTTAACCACACTAAGAAAATAAATATAAATTTTGAATTAATTCCAGCTCCAAAATCCATTTATCTGTCAGATTGCCGTGTTGAAATGCCAAATTTTGGTAAATTTTTTCAGTCAAACAGGGTTTTGAAGAAATATTGACAATAGCAATTGATTAACAAATCAATAAACTTGAATAATTATTGATATAAATAAGCTTGGCAGCTTTGTTTTGTTAACCACACTATGAAAATAAATATAAATTTTGAATTAATTCCAGCTCCAAAATCCATTTATCTGTCAGATTGCCGTGTTGAAATGCCAAATTTTGGTAAATATCTTCAGTCAAACAGGGTTTTGAAGAAACATTGACACTAGCAATTGATTAACAAATCAATAAACTTGAATAATTAGCGATATAAATAAGCCTGGCAGCTCTGTTTTGTTAACCTCACTAAGAAAATAAATATTAATTTTGAATTAATTCCAGCTCCAAAATCGATTTATCTGTCAGATTGCCGTGTTGAAATGCCAAATTTTGGTAAATTTCTTCAGTCAAACAGGGTTTTGAAGAAACATTGACACTAGCAATTGATTAACAAATCAATAAACTTGAATAATTATTGATATAAATAAGCCTGGCAGCTCTGTTTTGTTAACCACACTAAGAAAATAAATATAAATTTAGAATTAATTCTTAAGAATTATGAATATTTCCAGCTCCAAAATCCATTTATCTGGCAGATTGCCGTGTTGAAATGCCAAATTTTGGTAAACATCTTCAGTCAAACAGGGTTTTGAAGAAACATTGACACTAGCAATTGATTAACAAATCAATAAACTTGAATAATTATTGATATAAATAAGCCTGGCTTTGTTAACCACACTAAGAAAATAAATATAAATTTTGAATTAATTCCAGCTCCAAAATCCATTTATCTGTCAGATTGCCGTGTTGAAATGCCAAATTTTGGTAAATTTCTTCAGTCAAACAGGGTTTTGAAGAAACATTGACACTAGCAATTGATTAACAAATCAATAAACTTGAATGATTATTGATATAAATAAGCCTGGCAGCTCTGTTTTGTTAACCACACTAAGAAAATAAATATAAATTTTGAATTAATTCCAGCTCCAAAATCCATTTATCTGTCAGATTGCCGTGTTGAAATGCCAAATTTTGGTAAATTTCTTCAGTCAAACAGGGTTTTGAAGAAACATTGACACTAGCAATTGATTAACAAATCAATAAACTTGAATAATTATTGATATAAATAAGCCTGGCAGCTCTGTTTTGTTAACCACACTAAGAAAATAAAAATAAATTTTGAATTAATTCCAGCTCCAAAATACATTTACCTGTCAGATTGCCGTGTTGAAATGCCAAATTTTGGTAAATTTCTTCAGTCAAACAGGGTTTTGAAGAAACATTGACACTAGCAATTGAATAACAAATCAATAAACTTGAATAATTATTGATATAAATAAGCCTGGCAGCTCCGTTTTGTTAACCACACTTAGAAAATAAATATAAATTTTGAATTAATTCCAGCTCCAAAATCCATTTATCTGTCAGATTGCCGTGTTGAAATGCCAAATTTTGGTAAATTTCTTCAGTCAAACAGGGTTTTGAAGAAACATTGACACTAGCAATTGATTAACAAATCAATAAACTTGAATAATTATTGATATAAATAAGCCTGGCAGCTCTGTTTTGTTAACCACACTAAGAAAATAAATATAAATTTAGAATTAATTCTTAAGAATTATGAATATTTCCAGCTCCAAAATCCATTTATCTGGCAGATTGCCGTGTTGAAATGCCAAATTTTGGTAAACATCTTCAGTCAAACAGGGTTTTGAAGAAACATTGACACTAGCAATTGATTAACAAATCAATAAACTTGAATAATTATTGATATAAATAAGCCTGGCTTTGTTAACCACACTAAGAAAATAAATATAAATTTTGAATTAATTCCAGCTCCAAAATCCATTTATCTGTCAGATTGCCGTGTTGAAATGCCAAATTTTGGTAAATTTCTTCAGTCAAACAGGGTTTTGAAGAAACATTGACACTAGCAATTGATTAACAAATCAATAAACTTGAATGATTATTGATATAAATAAGCCTGGCAGCTCTGTTTTGTTAACCACACTAAGAAAATAAATATAAATTTTGAATTAATTCCAGCTCCAAAATCCATTTATCTGTCAGATTGCCGTGTTGAAATGCCAAATTTTGGTAAATTTTTTCAGTCAAACAGGGTTTTGAAGAAATATTGACAATAGCAATTGATTAACAAATCAATAAACTTGAATAATTATTGATATAAATAAGCTTGGCAGCTTTGTTTTGTTAACCACACTATGAAAATAAATATAAATTTTGAATTAATTCCAGCTCCAAAATCCATTTATCTGTCAGATTGCCGTGTTGAAATGCCAAATTTTGGTAAATATCTTCAGTCAAACAGGGTTTTGAAGAAACATTGACACTAGCAATTGATTAACAAATCAATAAACTTGAATAATTAGCGATATAAATAAGCCTGGCAGCTCTGTTTTGTTAACCTCACTAAGAAAATAAATATTAATTTTGAATTAATTCCAGCTCCAAAATCGATTTATCTGTCAGATTGCCGTGTTGAAATGCCAAATTTTGGTAAATTTCTTCAGTCAAACAGGGTTTTGAAGAAACATTGACACTAGCAATTGATTAACAAATCAATAAACTTGAATAATTATTGATATAAATAAGCCTGGCCGCTCTGTTTTGTTAACCACACTAAGAAAATAAATATAAATTTTGAATTAATTCCAGCTCCAAAATCCATTTATCTGTCAGATTGCCGTGTTGAAATGCCAAATTTTGGTAAATTTCTTCAGTCAAACAGGGTTTTTAAGAAACATTGACACTAGCAATTGATTAACAAATCAATAAACTTGAATAATTATTGATATAAATAAGCCTGGCAGCTCTGTTTTGTTAACCACACTAAGAAAATAAATATAAATTTAGAATTAATTCTTAAGAATTATGAATATTTCCAGCTCCAAAATCCATTTATCTGGCAGATTGCCGTGTTGAAATGCCAAATTTTGGTAAATTTCTTCAGTCAAACAGGGTTTTGAAGAAACATTGACACTAGCAATTGATTAACAAATCAATAAACTTGAATAATTATTGATATAAATAAGCTTGGCAGCTCTGTTTTGTTAACCACACTAAGAAAATAAATATAAATTTTGAATTAATTCCAGCTCCAAAATCCATTTATCTGTCAAATTGCCGTGTTGAAATGCCTAATTTTGGTAAATTTCTTCAGTCAAACAGGGTTTTGAAGAAATATTGACAATAGCAATTGATTAACAAACCAATAAACTTGAATAATTATTGATATAAATAAGCTTGGCAGCTCGGTTTTGTTAACCACACTAAGAAAATAAATATAAATTTTGAATTAATTCCAGCTCCAAAATCCATTTATCTGTCAGATTGCCGTGTTGAAATCCGAATTTTGGTAAATATCTTCAGTCAAACAGGGTTTTGAAGAAACATTGACACTAGCAATTGATTAACAAATCAATAAACTTGAATAATTATTGATATAAATAAGCCTGGCAGCTCTGTTTTGTTAACCACACTAAGAAAATAAATATAAATTTAGGATTAATTCTTAAGAATTATGAATATTTCCAGCTCCAAAATCCATTTATCTGGCAGATTGCCGTGTTGAAATGCCAAATTTTGGTAAATTTCTTCAGTCAAACAGGGTTTTGAAGAAACATTGACACTAGCAATTGATTAACAAATCAATAAACTTGAATAATTATTGATATAAATAAGCTTGGCAGCTCTGTTTTGTTAACCACACTAAGAAAATAAATATAAATTTTGAATTAATTCCAGCTCCAAAATCCATTTATCTGTCAAATTGCCGTGTTGAAATGCCTAATTTTGGTAAATTTCTTCAGTCAAACAGGGTTTTGAAGAAATATTGACAATAGCAATTGATTAACAAACCAATAAACTTGAATAACTATTGATATAAATAAGCTTGGCAGCTCGGTTTTGTTAACCACACTAAGAAAATAAATATAAATTTTGAATTAATTCCAGCTCCAAAATCCATTTATCTGTCAGATTGCCGTGTTGAAATGCCAAATTTTGGTAAATATCTTCAGTCAAACAGGGTTTTGAAGAAACATTGACACTAGCAATTGATTAACAAATCAATAAACTTGAATAATTAGCGATATAAATAAGCCTGGCAGCTCTGATTTGTTAACCACACTAAGAAAATAAATATAAATTTTGAATTAATTCCAGCTCCAAAATCCATTTATCTGTCAGATTGCCGTGTTGAAATGCCAAATTTTGGTAATTTCTTCAGTCAAACAGGGTTTTGAAGAAACATTGACACTAGCAATTGATTAACAAATCAATAAACTTGAATAAGTATTGATATAAATAAGCCTGGCAGCTCTGTTTTGTTAACCACACTATGAAAATAAATATAAATTTTGAATTAATTCCAGCTCCAAAATCCATTTATCTGTCAGATTGCCGTGTTGAAATGCCAAATTTTGGTAAATATCTTCAGTCAAACAGGGTTTTGAAGAAACATTGACACTAGCAATTGATTAACAAATCAATAAACTTGAATAATTAGCGATATAAATAAGCCTGGCAGCTCTGTTTTGTTAACCACACTAAGAAAATAAATATTAATTTTGAATTAATTCCAGCTCCAAAATCGATTTATCTGTCAGATTGCCGTGTTGAAATGCCAAATTTTGGTAAATTTCTTCAGTCAAACAGGGTTTTGAAGAAACATTGACACTAGCAATTGATTAACAAATCAATAAACTTGAATAATTATTGATATAAATAAGCCTGGCCGCTCTGTTTTGTTAACCACACTAAGAAAATAAATATAAATTTTGAATTAATTCCAGCTCCAAAATCCATTTATCTGTCAGATTGCCGTGTTGAAATGCCAAATTTTGGTAAATTTCTTCAGTCAAACAGGGTTTTGAAGAAACATTGACACTAGCAATTGATTAACAAATCAATAAACTTGAATAATTATTGATATAAATAAGCCTGGCAGCTCTGTTTTGTTAACCACACTAAGAAAATAAATATAAATTTAGAATTAATTCTTAAGAATTATGAATATTTCCAGCTCCAAAATCCATTTATCTGTCAAATTGCCGTGTTGAAATGCCTAATTTTGGTAAATTTCTTCAGTCAAACAGGGTTTTGAAGAAATATTGACAATAGCAATTGATTAACAAACCAATAAACTTGAATAATTATTGATATAAATAAGCTTGGCAGCTCGGTTTTGTTAACCACACTAAGAAAATAAATATAAATTTTGAATTAATTCCAGCTCCAAAATCCATTTATCTGTCAGATTGCCGTGTTGAAATGCCAAATTTTGGTAAATATCTTCAGTCAAACAGGGTTTTGAAGAAACATTGACACTAGCAATTGATTAACAAATCAATAAACTTGAATAATTAGCGATATAAATAAGCCTGGCAGCTCTGATTTGTTAACCACACTAAGAAAATAAATATAAATTTTGAATTAATTCCAGCTCCAAAATCCATTTATCTGTCAGATTGCCGTGTTGAAATGCCAAATTTTGGTAATTTCTTCAGTCAAACAGGGTTTTGAAGAAACATTGACACTAGCAATTGATTAACAAATCAATAAACTTGAATAAGTATTGATATAAATAAGCCTGGCAGCTCTGTTTTGTTAACCACACTATGAAAATAAATATAAATTTTGAATTAATTCCAGCTCCAAAATCCATTTATCTGTCAGATTGCCGTGTTGAAATGCCAAATTTTGGTAAATATCTTCAGTCAAACAGGGTTTTGAAGAAACATTGACACTAGCAATTGATTAACAAATCAATAAACTTGAATAATTAGCGATATAAATAAGCCTGGCAGCTCTGTTTTGTTAACCACACTAAGAAAATAAATATTAATTTTGAATTAATTCCAGCTCCAAAATCGATTTATCTGTCAGATTGCCGTGTTGAAATGCCAAATTTTGGTAAATTTCTTCAGTCAAACAGGGTTTTGAAGAAACATTGACACTAGCAATTGATTAACAAATCAATAAACTTGAATAATTATTGATATAAATAAGCCTGGCCGCTCTGTTTTGTTAACCACACTAAGAAAATAAATATAAATTTTGAATTAATTCCAGCTCCAAAATCCATTTATCTGTCAGATTGCCGTGTTGAAATGCCAAATTTTGGTAAATTTCTTCAGTCAAACAGGGTTTTGAAGAAACATTGACACTAGCAATTGATTAACAAATCAATAAACTTGAATAATTATTGATATAAATAAGCCTGGCAGCTCTGTTTTGTTAACCACACTAAGAAAATAAATATAAATTTAGAATTAATTCTTAAGAATTATGAATATTTCCAGCTCCAAAATCCATTTATCTGGCAGATTGCCGTGTTGAAATGCCAAATTTTGGTAAATTTCTTCAGTCAAACAGGGTTTTGAAGAAACATTGACACTAGCAATTGATTAACAAATCAATAAACTTGAATAATTATTGATATAAATAAGCCTGGCAGCTCTGTTTTGTTAACCACCCTAAGAAAATAAATATAAATTTTAAATTAATTCCAGCTACAAAAACCATTTATTTGGCAGATTGCCGTGTTGAAATGCCAAATTTTGGTAAATTTCTTCAATCAAACAGGGTTTTGAAGATGCATTGACACTAGCAATTGATTAACAAATCAATAAACTTGAATAATTATTGATATAAATAAGCCTGGCAGCTCTGTTTTGTTAACCACACTAATAAAATAAATATAAATTTTGAATTAATTCCAACTCCAAAATCCATTTATCTGTCAGATTGCCGTGTTGAAATGCCAAATTTTGGTAAATTTCTTCAGTCAAACGGGGTTTTGAAGATACATTGACACTAGCAATTGATTAACAAATCAATAAACTTGAATAATTATTGATATAAATAAGCCTGGCAGCTCTGTTTTGTTAACCACACTAAGAAAATAAATATAAATTTAGAATTAATTCTTAAGAATTATGAATATTTCCAGCTCCAAAATCCATTTATCTGGCAGATTGCCGTGTTGAAATGCCAAATTTTGGTAAATTTCTTCAGTCAAACAGGGTTTTGAAGATACATTGACACTAGCAATTGATTAACAAATCAATAAACTTGAATAATTATTCATATAAATAAGCTTGGCAGCTCTGTTTTGTTAACCACACTATGAAAATAAATATAAATTTTGAATTAATTCCAGCTCCAAAATCCATTTATCTGTCAGATTGCCGTGTTGAAATGCCTAATTTTGGTAAATTTTTTCAGTCAAACAGGGTTTTGAAGAAATAGTGACAATAGCAATTGATTAACAAATCAATAAACTTGAATAATTATTGATATAAATAAGCTTGGCAGCTTTGTTTTGTTAACCACACTATGAAAATAAATATAAATTTTGAATTAATTCCAGCTCCAAAATCCATTTATCTGTCAGATTGCCGTGTTGAAATGCCAAATTTTGGTAAATATCTTCAGTCAAACAGGGTTTTGAAGAAACATTGACACTAGCAATTGATTAACAAATCAATAAACTTGAATAATTAGCGATATAAATAAGCCTGGCAGCTCCGTTTTGTTAACCACACTAAGAAAATAAATATTAATTTTGAATTAATTCCAGCTCCAAAATCGATTTATCTGTCAGATTGCCGTGTTGAAATGCCAAATTTTGGTAAATTTCTTCAGTCAAACAGGATTTTGAAGAAACATTGACACTAGCAATTGATTAACAAATCAATAAACTTGAATAATTATTGATATAAATAAGCCTGGCAGCTCTGTTTTGTTAACCACACTAAGAAAATAAATATAAATTTTGAATTAATTCCAGCTCCAAAATCCATTTATCTGTCAGATTGCCGTGTTGAAATGCCAAATTTTGGTAAATTTCTTCAGTCAAACAGGGTTTTGAAGAAACATTGACACTAGCAATTGATTAACAAATCAATAAACTTGAATAATTATTGATATAAATAAGCCTGGCAGCTCTATTTGTTAACCACACTAAGAAAATAAATATAAATTTTGAATTAATTCCAGCTCCAAAATCCATTTATCTCTCAAATTGCCGTGTTGAAATGCCAAATTTTGGTAAATTTCTTCAGTCAAACGGGGTTTTGAAGATACATTGACACTAGCAATTGATTAACAAATCAATAAACTTGTATAATTATTGATATAAATAAGTCTGGCAGCTCTGTTTTGTTAACCACACTAAGAAAATAAATATAAATTTAGAATTAATTCTTAAGAATTATGGATATTTCCAGCTCCAAAATCCATTTATCTGGCACATTGCCGTGTTGAAATGCCAAATTTTGAAGATACATTGACACTAGCAATTGATTAACAAATCAATAAACTTAAATAATTATTGATATAAATAAGCTTGGCAGCTCTGTTTTGTTAACCACACTAAGAAAATAAATGAAAATTTTGAATTAATTCTAGCTCCAAAATTCATTTATCTGGCAGATTGCCGTGTTGAAATGCCAAATTTTGGTAAATTTCTTCAGTCAACAGGGTTTTGAAGATACATTGACACTAGCAATTGATTAACAAATCAATAAACTTGAATAATTAGCGATATAAATAAGCCTGGCAGCTCTGTTTTGTTAACCACACTAAGAAAATAAATATTAATTTTGAATTAATTCCAGCTCCAAAATCGATTTATCTGTCAGATTGCCGTGTTGAAATGCCAAATTTTGGTAAATTTCTTCAGTCAAACAGGGTTTTGAAGAAACATTGACACTAGCAATTGATTAACAAATCAATAAACTTGAATAATTATTGATATAAATAAGCCTGGCAGCTCTGTTTTGTTAACCACACTAAGAAAATAAATATAAATTTTGAATTAATTCCAGCTCCAAAATCCATTTATCTGTCAGATTGCCGTGTTGAAATGCCAAATTTTGGTAAATTTCTTCAGTCAAACAGGGTTTTGAAGAAACATTGACACTAGCAATTGATTAACAAATCAATAAACTTGAATAATTATTGATATAAATAAGCCTGGCAGCTCTATTTGTTAACCACACTAAGAAAATAAATATAAATTTTGAATTAATTCCAGCTCCAAAATCCATTTATCTCTCAAATTGCCGTGTTGAAATGCCAAATTTTGGTAAATTTCTTGGTTTTGAAGAAATATTGACAATAGCAATTGATTAACAAATCAATAAACTTGAATAATTATTGATATAAATAAGCCTCGCAGCTCTGTTTTGTTAATCACACTAAGAAAATAAATGAAAATTTTGAATTAATTCTAGCTCCAAAATTCATTTATCTGGCAGATTGCCGTGTTGAAATGCCAAATTTTGGTAAATTTTTCAGTCAACAGGGTTTTGAAGATACATTGACACTAGCAATTGATTAACAAATCAATAAACTTGAATAATTATTGATATAAATAAGCTTGGCAGCTCTGTTTTGTTAACCACACTAAGAAAATAAATATAAATTTTGAATTAATTCCAGCTCCAAAATCCATTTATCTGTCAAATTGCCGTGTTGAAATGCCTAATTTTGGTAAATTTCTTCAGTCAAACAGGGTTTTGAAGAAATATTGACAATAGCAATTGATTAACAAACCAATAAACTTGAATAATTATTGATATAAATAAGCCTGGCAGCTCTGTTTTGTTAACCACACTAAGAAAAAAAATATTAATTTTGAATTAATTCCAGCTCCAAAATCGATTTATCTGTCAGATTGCCGTGTTGAAATGCCAAATTTTGGTAAATTTCTTCAGTCAAACAGGGTTTTGAAGAAACATTGACACTAGCAATTGATTAACAAATCAATAAACTTGAATAATTAGCGATATAAATAAGCCTGGCAGCTCCGTTTTGTTAACCACACTAAGAAAATAAATATTAATTTTGAATTAATTCCAGCTCCAAAATCGATTTATCTGTCAGATTGCCGTGTTGAAATGCCAAATTTTGGTAAATTTCTTCAGTCAAACAGGATTTTGAAGAAACATTGACACTAGCAATTGATTAACAAATCAATAAACTTGAATAATTATTGATATAAATAAGCCTGGCAGCTCTGTTTTGTTAACCACACTAAGAAAATAAATATAAATTTTGAATTAATTCCAGCTCCAAAATCCATTTATCTGTCAGATTGCCGTGTTGAAATGCCAAATTTTGGTAAATTTCTTCAGTCAAACAGGGTTTTGAAGAAACATTGACACTAGCAATTGATTAACAAATCAATAAACTTGAATAATTATTGATATAAATAAGCCTGGCAGCTCTATTTGTTAACCACACTAAGAAAATAAATATAAATTTTGAATTAATTCCAGCTCCAAAATCCATTTATCTCTCAAATTGCCGTGTTGAAATGCCAAATTTTGGTAAATTTCTTCAGTCAAACGGGGTTTTGAAGATACATTGACACTAGCAATTGATTAACAAATCAATAAACTTGAATAATTATTGATATAAATAAGCTTGGCAGCTCTGTTTTGTTAACCACACTAAGAAAATAAATATAAATTTTGAATTAATTCCAGCTCCAAAATCCATTTATCTGTCAAATTGCCGTGTTGAAATGCCTAATTTTGGTAAATTTCTTCAGTCAAACAGGGTTTTGAAGAAATATTGACAATAGCAATTGATTAACAAACCAATAAACTTGAATAATTATTGATATAAATAAGCCTGGCAGCTCTGTTTTGTTAACCACACTAAGAAAAAAAATATTAATTTTGAATTAATTCCAGCTCCAAAATCGATTTATCTGTCAGATTGCCGTGTTGAAATGCCAAATTTTGGTAAATTTCTTCAGTCAAACAGGGTTTTGAAGAAACATTGACACTAGCAATTGATTAACAAATCAATAAACTTGAATAATTATTGATATAAATAAGCCTGGCCGCTCTGTTTTGTTAACCACACTAAGAAAATAAATATAAATTTTGAATTAATTCCAGCTCCAAAATCCATTTATCTGTCAGATTGCCGTGTTGAAATGCCAAATTTTGGTAAATTTCTTCAGTCAAACAGGGTTTTGAAGAAACATTGACACTAGCAATTGATTAACAAATCAATAAACTTGAATAATTATTGATATAAATAAGCCTGGCAGCTCTGTTTTGTTAACCACACTAAGAAAATAAATATAAATTTAGAATTAATTCTTAAGAATTATGAATATTTCCAGCTCCAAAATCCATTTATCTGGCAGATTGCCGTGTTGAAATGCCAAATTTTGGTAAATTTCTTCAGTCAAACAGGGTTTTGAAGAAACATTGACACTAGCAATTGATTAACAAATCAATAAACTTGAATAATTATTGATATAAATAAGCCTGGCAGCTCTGTTTTGTTAACCACCCTAAGAAAATAAATATAAATTTTAAATTAATTCCAGCTACAAAAACCATTTATTTGGCAGATTGCCGTGTTGAAATGCCAAATTTTGGTAAATTTCTTCAATCAAACAGGGTTTTGAAGATGCATTGACACTAGCAATTGATTAACAAATCAATAAACTTGAATAATTATTGATATAAATAAGCCTGGCAGCTCTGTTTTGTTAACCACACTAATAAAATAAATATAAATTTTGAATTAATTCCAACTCCAAAATCCATTTATCTGTCAGATTGCCGTGTTGAAATGCCAAATTTTGGTAAATTTCTTCAGTCAAACGGGGTTTTGAAGATACATTGACACTAGCAATTGATTAACAAATCAATAAACTTGAATAATTATTGATATAAATAAGCCTGGCAGCTCTGTTTTGTTAACCACACTAAGAAAATAAATATAAATTTAGAATTAATTCTTAAGAATTATGAATATTTCCAGCTCCAAAATCCATTTATCTGGCAGATTGCCGTGTTGAAATGCCAAATTTTGGTAAATTTCTTCAGTCAAACAGGGTTTTGAAGATACATTGACACTAGCAATTGATTAACAAATCAATAAACTTGAATAATTATTCATATAAATAAGCTTGGCAGCTCTGTTTTGTTAACCACACTATGAAAATAAATATAAATTTTGAATTAATTCCAGCTCCAAAATCCATTTATCTGTCAGATTGCCGTGTTGAAATGCCTAATTTTGGTAAATTTTTTCAGTCAAACAGGGTTTTGAAGAAATAGTGACAATAGCAATTGATTAACAAATCAATAAACTTGAATAATTATTGATATAAATAAGCTTGGCAGCTTTGTTTTGTTAACCACACTATGAAAATAAATATAAATTTTGAATTAATTCCAGCTCCAAAATCCATTTATCTGTCAGATTGCCGTGTTGAAATGCCAAATTTTGGTAAATATCTTCAGTCAAACAGGGTTTTGAAGAAACATTGACACTAGCAATTGATTAACAAATCAATAAACTTGAATAATTAGCGATATAAATAAGCCTGGCAGCTCCGTTTTGTTAACCACACTAAGAAAATAAATATTAATTTTGAATTAATTCCAGCTCCAAAATCGATTTATCTGTCAGATTGCCGTGTTGAAATGCCAAATTTTGGTAAATTTCTTCAGTCAAACAGGATTTTGAAGAAACATTGACACTAGCAATTGATTAACAAATCAATAAACTTGAATAATTATTGATATAAATAAGCCTGGCAGCTCTGTTTTGTTAACCACACTAAGAAAATAAATATAAATTTTGAATTAATTCCAGCTCCAAAATCCATTTATCTGTCAGATTGCCGTGTTGAAATGCCAAATTTTGGTAAATTTCTTCAGTCAAACAGGGTTTTGAAGAAACATTGACACTAGCAATTGATTAACAAATCAATAAACTTGAATAATTATTGATATAAATAAGCCTGGCAGCTCTATTTGTTAACCACACTAAGAAAATAAATATAAATTTTGAATTAATTCCAGCTCCAAAATCCATTTATCTCTCAAATTGCCGTGTTGAAATGCCAAATTTTGGTAAATTTCTTCAGTCAAACGGGGTTTTGAAGATACATTGACACTAGCAATTGATTAACAAATCAATAAACTTGTATAATTATTGATATAAATAAGTCTGGCAGCTCTGTTTTGTTAACCACACTAAGAAAATAAATATAAATTTAGAATTAATTCTTAAGAATTATGGATATTTCCAGCTCCAAAATCCATTTATCTGGCACATTGCCGTGTTGAAATGCCAAATTTTGAAGATACATTGACACTAGCAATTGATTAACAAATCAATAAACTTAAATAATTATTGATATAAATAAGCTTGGCAGCTCTGTTTTGTTAACCACACTAAGAAAATAAATGAAAATTTTGAATTAATTCTAGCTCCAAAATTCATTTATCTGGCAGATTGCCGTGTTGAAATGCCAAATTTTGGTAAATTTCTTCAGTCAACAGGGTTTTGAAGATACATTGACACTAGCAATTGATTAACAAATCAATAAACTTGAATAATTAGCGATATAAATAAGCCTGGCAGCTCTGTTTTGTTAACCACACTAAGAAAATAAATATTAATTTTGAATTAATTCCAGCTCCAAAATCGATTTATCTGTCAGATTGCCGTGTTGAAATGCCAAATTTTGGTAAATTTCTTCAGTCAAACAGGGTTTTGAAGAAACATTGACACTAGCAATTGATTAACAAATCAATAAACTTGAATAATTATTGATATAAATAAGCCTGGCAGCTCTGTTTTGTTAACCACACTAAGAAAATAAATATAAATTTTGAATTAATTCCAGCTCCAAAATCCATTTATCTGTCAGATTGCCGTGTTGAAATGCCAAATTTTGGTAAATTTCTTCAGTCAAACAGGGTTTTGAAGAAACATTGACACTAGCAATTGATTAACAAATCAATAAACTTGAATAATTATTGATATAAATAAGCCTGGCAGCTCTATTTGTTAACCACACTAAGAAAATAAATATAAATTTTGAATTAATTCCAGCTCCAAAATCCATTTATCTCTCAAATTGCCGTGTTGAAATGCCAAATTTTGGTAAATTTCTTGGTTTTGAAGAAATATTGACAATAGCAATTGATTAACAAATCAATAAACTTGAATAATTATTGATATAAATAAGCCTCGCAGCTCTGTTTTGTTAATCACACTAAGAAAATAAATGAAAATTTTGAATTAATTCTAGCTCCAAAATTCATTTATCTGGCAGATTGCCGTGTTGAAATGCCAAATTTTGGTAAATTTTTCAGTCAACAGGGTTTTGAAGATACATTGACACTAGCAATTGATTAACAAATCAATAAACTTGAATAATTATTGATATAAATAAGCTTGGCAGCTCTGTTTTGTTAACCACACTAAGAAAATAAATATAAATTTTGAATTAATTCCAGCTCCAAAATCCATTTATCTGTCAAATTGCCGTGTTGAAATGCCTAATTTTGGTAAATTTCTTCAGTCAAACAGGGTTTTGAAGAAATATTGACAATAGCAATTGATTAACAAACCAATAAACTTGAATAATTATTGATATAAATAAGCCTGGCAGCTCTGTTTTGTTAACCACACTAAGAAAAAAAATATTAATTTTGAATTAATTCCAGCTCCAAAATCGATTTATCTGTCAGATTGCCGTGTTGAAATGCCAAATTTTGGTAAATTTCTTCAGTCAAACAGGGTTTTGAAGAAACATTGACACTAGCAATTGATTAACAAATCAATAAACTTGAATAATTAGCGATATAAATAAGCCTGGCAGCTCCGTTTTGTTAACCACACTAAGAAAATAAATATTAATTTTGAATTAATTCCAGCTCCAAAATCGATTTATCTGTCAGATTGCCGTGTTGAAATGCCAAATTTTGGTAAATTTCTTCAGTCAAACAGGATTTTGAAGAAACATTGACACTAGCAATTGATTAACAAATCAATAAACTTGAATAATTATTGATATAAATAAGCCTGGCAGCTCTGTTTTGTTAACCACACTAAGAAAATAAATATAAATTTTGAATTAATTCCAGCTCCAAAATCCATTTATCTGTCAGATTGCCGTGTTGAAATGCCAAATTTTGGTAAATTTCTTCAGTCAAACAGGGTTTTGAAGAAACATTGACACTAGCAATTGATTAACAAATCAATAAACTTGAATAATTATTGATATAAATAAGCCTGGCAGCTCTATTTGTTAACCACACTAAGAAAATAAATATAAATTTTGAATTAATTCCAGCTCCAAAATCCATTTATCTCTCAAATTGCCGTGTTGAAATGCCAAATTTTGGTAAATTTCTTCAGTCAAACGGGGTTTTGAAGATACATTGACACTAGCAATTGATTAACAAATCAATAAACTTGAATAATTATTGATATAAATAAGCTTGGCAGCTCTGTTTTGTTAACCACACTAAGAAAATAAATATAAATTTTGAATTAATTCCAGCTCCAAAATCCATTTATCTGTCAAATTGCCGTGTTGAAATGCCTAATTTTGGTAAATTTCTTCAGTCAAACAGGGTTTTGAAGAAATATTGACAATAGCAATTGATTAACAAACCAATAAACTTGAATAATTATTGATATAAATAAGCCTGGCAGCTCTGTTTTGTTAACCACACTAAGAAAAAAAATATTAATTTTGAATTAATTCCAGCTCCAAAATCGATTTATCTGTCAGATTGCCGTGTTGAAATGCCAAATTTTGGTAAATTTCTTCAGTCAAACAGGGTTTTGAAGAAACATTGACACTAGCAATTGATTAACAAATCAATAAACTTGAATAATTAGCGATATAAATAAGCCTGGCAGCTCCGTTTTGTTAACCACACTAAGAAAATAAATATTAATTTTGAATTAATTCCAGCTCCAAAATCGATTTATCTGTCAGATTGCCGTGTTGAAATGCCAAATTTTGGTAAATTTCTTCAGTCAAACAGGATTTTGAAGAAACATTGACACTAGCAATTGATTAACAAATCAATAAACTTGAATAATTATTGATATAAATAAGCCTGGCAGCTCTGTTTTGTTAACCACACTAAGAAAATAAATATAAATTTTGAATTAATTCCAGCTCCAAAATCCATTTATCTGTCAGATTGCCGTGTTGAAATGCCAAATTTTGGTAAATTTCTTCAGTCAAACAGGGTTTTGAAGAAACATTGACACTAGCAATTGATTAACAAATCAATAAACTTGAATAATTATTGATATAAATAAGCCTGGCAGCTCTATTTGTTAACCACACTAAGAAAATAAATATAAATTTTGAATTAATTCCAGCTCCAAAATCCATTTATCTCTCAAATTGCCGTGTTGAAATGCCAAATTTTGGTAAATTTCTTCAGTCAAACGGGGTTTTGAAGATACATTGACACTAGCAATTGATTAACAAATCAATAAACTTGTATAATTATTGATATAAATAAGTCTGGCAGCTCTGTTTTGTTAACCACACTAAGAAAATAAATATAAATTTAGAATTAATTCTTAAGAATTATGGATATTTCCAGCTCCAAAATCCATTTATCTGGCACATTGCCGTGTTGAAATGCCAAATTTTGAAGATACATTGACACTAGCAATTGATTAACAAATCAATAAACTTAAATAATTATTGATATAAATAAGCTTGGCAGCTCTGTTTTGTTAACCACACTAAGAAAATAAATGAAAATTTTGAATTAATTCTAGCTCCAAAATTCATTTATCTGGCAGATTGCCGTGTTGAAATGCCAAATTTTGGTAAATTTCTTCAGTCAACAGGGTTTTGAAGATACATTGACACTAGCAATTGATTAACAAATCAATAAACTTGAATAATTAGCGATATAAATAAGCCTGGCAGCTCTGTTTTGTTAACCACACTAAGAAAATAAATATTAATTTTGAATTAATTCCAGCTCCAAAATCGATTTATCTGTCAGATTGCCGTGTTGAAATGCCAAATTTTGGTAAATTTCTTCAGTCAAACAGGGTTTTGAAGAAACATTGACACTAGTAATTGATTAACAAATCAATAAACTTGAATAATTATTGATATAAATAAGCCTGGCAGCTCTGTTTTGTTAACCACACTAAGAAAATAAATATAAATTTTGAATTAATTCCAGCTCCAAAATCCATTTATCTGTCAGATTGCCGTGTTGAAATGCCAAATTTTGGTAAATTTCTTCAGTCAAACAGGGTTTTGAAGAAACATTGACACTAGCAATTGATTAACAAATCAATAAACTTGAATAATTATTGATATAAATAAGCCTGGCAGCTCTATTTGTTAACCACACTAAGAAAATAAATATAAATTTTGAATTAATTCCAGCTCCAAAATCCATTTATCTCTCAAATTGCCGTGTTGAAATGCCAAATTTTGGTAAATTTCTTGGTTTTGAAGAAATATTGACAATAGCAATTGATTAACAAATCAATAAACTTGAATAATTATTGATATAAATAAGCCTCGCAGCTCTGTTTTGTTAATCACACTAAGAAAATAAATGAAAATTTTGAATTAATTCTAGCTCCAAAATTCATTTATCTGGCAGATTGCCGTGTTGAAATGCCAAATTTTGGTAAATTTTTCAGTCAACAGGGTTTTGAAGATACATTGACACTAGCAATTGATTAACAAATCAATAAACTTGAATAATTATTGATATAAATAAGCTTGGCAGCTCTGTTTTGTTAACCACACTAAGAAAATAAATATAAATTTTGAATTAATTCCAGCTCCAAAATCCATTTATCTGTCAAATTGCCGTGTTGAAATGCCTAATTTTGGTAAATTTCTTCAGTCAAACAGGGTTTTGAAGAAATATTGACAATAGCAATTGATTAACAAACCAATAAACTTGAATAATTATTGATATAAATAAGCCTGGCAGCTCTGTTTTGTTAACCACACTAAGAAAAAAAATATTAATTTTGAATTAATTCCAGCTCCAAAATCGATTTATCTGTCAGATTGCCGTGTTGAAATGCCAAATTTTGGTAAATTTCTTCAGTCAAACAGGGTTTTGAAGAAACATTGACACTAGCAATTGATTAACAAATCAATAAACTTGAATAATTATTGATATAAATAAGCCTGGCAGCTCTGTTTTGTTAACCACACTAAGAAAATAAATATAAATTTAGAATTAATTCTTAAGAATTATGAATATTTCCAGCTCCAAAATCCATTTATCTGTCAAATTGCCGTGTTGAAATGCCTAATTTTGGTAAATTTCTTCAGTCAAACAGGGTTTTGAAGAAATATTGACAATAGCAATTGATTAACAAACCAATAAACTTGAATAATTATTGATATAAATAAGCTTGGCAGCTCGGTTTTGTTAACCACACTAAGAAAATAAATATAAATTTTGAATTAATTCCAGCTCCAAAATCCATTTATCTGTCAGATTGCCGTGTTGAAATGCCAAATTTTGGTAAATATCTTCAGTCAAACAGGGTTTTGAAGAAACATTGACACTAGCAATTGATTAACAAATCAATAAACTTGAATAATTAGCGATATAAATAAGCCTGGCAGCTCTGATTTGTTAACCACACTAAGAAAATAAATATAAATTTTGAATTAATTCCAGCTCCAAAATCCATTTATCTGTCAAATTGCCGTGTTGAAATGCCTAATTTTGGTAAATTTCTTCAGTCAAACAGGGTTTTGAAGAAATATTGACAATAGCAATTGATTAACAAACCAATAAACTTGAATAATTATTGATATAAATAAGCTTGGCAGCTCGGTTTTGTTAACCACACTAAGAAAATAAATATAAATTTTGAATTAATTCCAGCTCCAAAATCCATTTATCTGTCAGATTGCCGTGTTGAAATCCGAATTTTGGTAAATATCTTCAGTCAAACAGGGTTTTGAAGAAACATTGACACTAGCAATTGATTAACAAATCAATAAACTTGAATAATTATTGATATAAATAAGCCTGGCAGCTCTGTTTTGTTAACCACACTAAGAAAATAAATATAAATTTAGGATTAATTCTTAAGAATTATGAATATTTCCAGCTCCAAAATCCATTTATCTGGCAGATTGCCGTGTTGAAATGCCAAATTTTGGTAAATTTCTTCAGTCAAACAGGGTTTTGAAGAAACATTGACACTAGCAATTGATTAACAAATCAATAAACTTGAATAATTATTGATATAAATAAGCTTGGCAGCTCTGTTTTGTTAACCACACTAAGAAAATAAATATAAATTTTGAATTAATTCCAGCTCCAAAATCCATTTATCTGTCAAATTGCCGTGTTGAAATGCCTAATTTTGGTAAATTTCTTCAGTCAAACAGGGTTTTGAAGAAATATTGACAATAGCAATTGATTAACAAACCAATAAACTTGAATAACTATTGATATAAATAAGCTTGGCAGCTCGGTTTTGTTAACCACACTAAGAAAATAAATATAAATTTTGAATTAATTCCAGCTCCAAAATCCATTTATCTGTCAGATTGCCGTGTTGAAATGCCAAATTTTGGTAAATATCTTCAGTCAAACAGGGTTTTGAAGAAACATTGACACTAGCAATTGATTAACAAATCAATAAACTTGAATAATTAGCGATATAAATAAGCCTGGCAGCTCTGATTTGTTAACCACACTAAGAAAATAAATATAAATTTTGAATTAATTCCAGCTCCAAAATCCATTTATCTGTCAGATTGCCGTGTTGAAATGCCAAATTTTGGTAATTTCTTCAGTCAAACAGGGTTTTGAAGAAACATTGACACTAGCAATTGATTAACAAATCAATAAACTTGAATAAGTATTGATATAAATAAGCCTGGCAGCTCTGTTTTGTTAACCACACTATGAAAATAAATATAAATTTTGAATTAATTCCAGCTCCAAAATCCATTTATCTGTCAGATTGCCGTGTTGAAATGCCAAATTTTGGTAAATATCTTCAGTCAAACAGGGTTTTGAAGAAACATTGACACTAGCAATTGATTAACAAATCAATAAACTTGAATAATTAGCGATATAAATAAGCCTGGCAGCTCTGTTTTGTTAACCACACTAAGAAAATAAATATTAATTTTGAATTAATTCCAGCTCCAAAATCGATTTATCTGTCAGATTGCCGTGTTGAAATGCCAAATTTTGGTAAATTTCTTCAGTCAAACAGGGTTTTGAAGAAACATTGACACTAGCAATTGATTAACAAATCAATAAACTTGAATAATTATTGATATAAATAAGCCTGGCCGCTCTGTTTTGTTAACCACACTAAGAAAATAAATATAAATTTTGAATTAATTCCAGCTCCAAAATCCATTTATCTGTCAGATTGCCGTGTTGAAATGCCAAATTTTGGTAAATTTCTTCAGTCAAACAGGGTTTTGAAGAAACATTGACACTAGCAATTGATTAACAAATCAATAAACTTGAATAATTATTGATATAAATAAGCCTGGCAGCTCTGTTTTGTTAACCACACTAAGAAAATAAATATAAATTTAGAATTAATTCTTAAGAATTATGAATATTTCCAGCTCCAAAATCCATTTATCTGTCAAATTGCCGTGTTGAAATGCCTAATTTTGGTAAATTTCTTCAGTCAAACAGGGTTTTGAAGAAATATTGACAATAGCAATTGATTAACAAACCAATAAACTTGAATAATTATTGATATAAATAAGCTTGGCAGCTCGGTTTTGTTAACCACACTAAGAAAATAAATATAAATTTTGAATTAATTCCAGCTCCAAAATCCATTTATCTGTCAGATTGCCGTGTTGAAATGCCAAATTTTGGTAAATATCTTCAGTCAAACAGGGTTTTGAAGAAACATTGACACTAGCAATTGATTAACAAATCAATAAACTTGAATAATTAGCGATATAAATAAGCCTGGCAGCTCTGATTTGTTAACCACACTAAGAAAATAAATATAAATTTTGAATTAATTCCAGCTCCAAAATCCATTTATCTGTCAGATTGCCGTGTTGAAATGCCAAATTTTGGTAATTTCTTCAGTCAAACAGGGTTTTGAAGAAACATTGACACTAGCAATTGATTAACAAATCAATAAACTTGAATAAGTATTGATATAAATAAGCCTGGCAGCTCTGTTTTGTTAACCACACTATGAAAATAAATATAAATTTTGAATTAATTCCAGCTCCAAAATCCATTTATCTGTCAGATTGCCGTGTTGAAATGCCAAATTTTGGTAAATATCTTCAGTCAAACAGGGTTTTGAAGAAACATTGACACTAGCAATTGATTAACAAATCAATAAACTTGAATAATTAGCGATATAAATAAGCCTGGCAGCTCTGTTTTGTTAACCACACTAAGAAAATAAATATTAATTTTGAATTAATTCCAGCTCCAAAATCGATTTATCTGTCAGATTGCCGTGTTGAAATGCCAAATTTTGGTAAATTTCTTCAGTCAAACAGGGTTTTGAAGAAACATTGACACTAGCAATTGATTAACAAATCAATAAACTTGAATAATTATTGATATAAATAAGCCTGGCCGCTCTGTTTTGTTAACCACACTAAGAAAATAAATATAAATTTTGAATTAATTCCAGCTCCAAAATCCATTTATCTGTCAGATTGCCGTGTTGAAATGCCAAATTTTGGTAAATTTCTTCAGTCAAACAGGGTTTTGAAGAAACATTGACACTAGCAATTGATTAACAAATCAATAAACTTGAATAATTATTGATATAAATAAGCCTGGCAGCTCTGTTTTGTTAACCACACTAAGAAAATAAATATAAATTTAGAATTAATTCTTAAGAATTATGAATATTTCCAGCTCCAAAATCCATTTATCTGGCAGATTGCCGTGTTGAAATGCCAAATTTTGGTAAATATCTTCAGTCAAACAGGGTTTTGAAGAAACATTGACACTAGCAATTGATTAACAAATCAATAAACTTGAATAATTAGCGATATAAATAAGCCTGGCAGCTCTGTTTTGTTAACCACACTAAGAAAATAAATATTAATTTTGAATTAATTCCAGCTCCAAAATCGATTTATCTGTCAGATTGCCGTGTTGAAATGCCAAATTTTGGTAAATTTCTTCAGTCAAACAGGGTTTTGAAGAAACATTGACACTAGCAATTGATTAACAAATCAATAAACTTGAATAATTATTGATATAAATAAGCCTGGCCGCTCTGTTTTGTTAACCACACTAAGAAAATAAATATAAATTTTGAATTAATTCCAGCTCCAAAATCCATTTATCTGTCAGATTGCCGTGTTGAAATGCCAAATTTTGGTAAATTTCTTCAGTCAAACAGGGTTTTGAAGAAACATTGACACTAGCAATTGATTAACAAATCAATAAACTTGAATAATTATTGATATAAATAAGCCTGGCAGCTCTGTTTTGTTAACCACACTAAGAAAATAAATATAAATTTAGAATTAATTCTTAAGAATTATGAATATTTCCAGCTCCAAAATCCATTTATCTGGCAGATTGCCGTGTTGAAATGCCAAATTTTGGTAAATTTCTTCAGTCAAACAGGGTTTTGAAGAAACATTGACACTAGCAATTGATTAACAAATCAATAAACTTGAATAATTATTGATATAAATAAGCCTGGCAGCTCTGTTTTGTTAACCACCCTAAGAAAATAAATATAAATTTTAAATTAATTCCAGCTACAAAAACCATTTATTTGGCAGATTGCCGTGTTGAAATGCCAAATTTTGGTAAATTTCTTCAGTCAAACAGGGTTTTGAAGAAATAGTGACAATAGCAATTGATTAACAAATCAATAAACTTGAATAATTATTGATATAAATAAGCTTGGCAGCTTTGTTTTGTTAACCACACTATGAAAATAAATATAAATTTTGAATTAATTCCAGCTCCAAAATCCATTTATCTGTCAGATTGCCGTGTTGAAATGCCAAATTTTGGTAAATATCTTCAGTCAAACAGGGTTTTGAAGAAACATTGACACTAGCAATTGATTAACAAATCAATAAACTTGAATAATTAGCGATATAAATAAGCCTGGCAGCTCCGTTTTGTTAACCACACTAAGAAAATAAATATTAATTTTGAATTAATTCCAGCTCCAAAATCGATTTATCTGTCAGATTGCCGTGTTGAAATGCCAAATTTTGGTAAATTTCTTCAGTCAAACAGGATTTTGAAGAAACATTGACACTAGCAATTGATTAACAAATCAATAAACTTGAATAATTATTGATATAAATAAGCCTGGCAGCTCTGTTTTGTTAACCACACTAAGAAAATAAATATAAATTTTGAATTAATTCCAGCTCCAAAATCCATTTATCTGTCAGATTGCCGTGTTGAAATGCCAAATTTTGGTAAATTTCTTCAGTCAAACAGGGTTTTGAAGAAACATTGACACTAGCAATTGATTAACAAATCAATAAACTTGAATAATTATTGATATAAATAAGCCTGGCAGCTCTATTTGTTAACCACACTAAGAAAATAAATATAAATTTTGAATTAATTCCAGCTCCAAAATCCATTTATCTCTCAAATTGCCGTGTTGAAATGCCAAATTTTGGTAAATTTCTTCAGTCAAACGGGGTTTTGAAGATACATTGACACTAGCAATTGATTAACAAATCAATAAACTTGTATAATTATTGATATAAATAAGTCTGGCAGCTCTGTTTTGTTAACCACACTAAGAAAATAAATATAAATTTAGAATTAATTCTTAAGAATTATGGATATTTCCAGCTCCAAAATCCATTTATCTGGCACATTGCCGTGTTGAAATGCCAAATTTTGAAGATACATTGACACTAGCAATTGATTAACAAATCAATAAACTTAAATAATTATTGATATAAATAAGCTTGGCAGCTCTGTTTTGTTAACCACACTAAGAAAATAAATGAAAATTTTGAATTAATTCTAGCTCCAAAATTCATTTATCTGGCAGATTGCCGTGTTGAAATGCCAAATTTTGGTAAATTTCTTCAGTCAACAGGGTTTTGAAGATACATTGACACTAGCAATTGATTAACAAATCAATAAACTTGAATAATTAGCGATATAAATAAGCCTGGCAGCTCTGTTTTGTTAACCACACTAAGAAAATAAATATTAATTTTGAATTAATTCCAGCTCCAAAATCGATTTATCTGTCAGATTGCCGTGTTGAAATGCCAAATTTTGGTAAATTTCTTCAGTCAAACAGGGTTTTGAAGAAACATTGACACTAGCAATTGATTAACAAATCAATAAACTTGAATAATTATTGATATAAATAAGCCTGGCAGCTCTGTTTTGTTAACCACACTAAGAAAATAAATATAAATTTTGAATTAATTCCAGCTCCAAAATCCATTTATCTGTCAGATTGCCGTGTTGAAATGCCAAATTTTGGTAAATTTCTTCAGTCAAACAGGGTTTTGAAGAAACATTGACACTAGCAATTGATTAACAAATCAATAAACTTGAATAATTATTGATATAAATAAGCCTGGCAGCTCTATTTGTTAACCACACTAAGAAAATAAATATAAATTTTGAATTAATTCCAGCTCCAAAATCCATTTATCTCTCAAATTGCCGTGTTGAAATGCCAAATTTTGGTAAATTTCTTGGTTTTGAAGAAATATTGACAATAGCAATTGATTAACAAATCAATAAACTTGAATAATTATTGATATAAATAAGCCTCGCAGCTCTGTTTTGTTAATCACACTAAGAAAATAAATGAAAATTTTGAATTAATTCTAGCTCCAAAATTCATTTATCTGGCAGATTGCCGTGTTGAAATGCCAAATTTTGGTAAATTTTTCAGTCAACAGGGTTTTGAAGATACATTGACACTAGCAATTGATTAACAAATCAATAAACTTGAATAATTATTGATATAAATAAGCTTGGCAGCTCTGTTTTGTTAACCACACTAAGAAAATAAATATAAATTTTGAATTAATTCCAGCTCCAAAATCCATTTATCTGTCAAATTGCCGTGTTGAAATGCCTAATTTTGGTAAATTTCTTCAGTCAAACAGGGTTTTGAAGAAATATTGACAATAGCAATTGATTAACAAACCAATAAACTTGAATAATTATTGATATAAATAAGCCTGGCAGCTCTGTTTTGTTAACCACACTAAGAAAAAAAATATTAATTTTGAATTAATTCCAGCTCCAAAATCGATTTATCTGTCAGATTGCCGTGTTGAAATGCCAAATTTTGGTAAATTTCTTCAGTCAAACAGGGTTTTGAAGAAACATTGACACTAGCAATTGATTAACAAATCAATAAACTTGAATAATTAGCGATATAAATAAGCCTGGCAGCTCCGTTTTGTTAACCACACTAAGAAAATAAATATTAATTTTGAATTAATTCCAGCTCCAAAATCGATTTATCTGTCAGATTGCCGTGTTGAAATGCCAAATTTTGGTAAATTTCTTCAGTCAAACAGGATTTTGAAGAAACATTGACACTAGCAATTGATTAACAAATCAATAAACTTGAATAATTATTGATATAAATAAGCCTGGCAGCTCTGTTTTGTTAACCACACTAAGAAAATAAATATAAATTTTGAATTAATTCCAGCTCCAAAATCCATTTATCTGTCAGATTGCCGTGTTGAAATGCCAAATTTTGGTAAATTTCTTCAGTCAAACAGGGTTTTGAAGAAACATTGACACTAGCAATTGATTAACAAATCAATAAACTTGAATAATTATTGATATAAATAAGCCTGGCAGCTCTATTTGTTAACCACACTAAGAAAATAAATATAAATTTTGAATTAATTCCAGCTCCAAAATCCATTTATCTCTCAAATTGCCGTGTTGAAATGCCAAATTTTGGTAAATTTCTTCAGTCAAACGGGGTTTTGAAGATACATTGACACTAGCAATTGATTAACAAATCAATAAACTTGTATAATTATTGATATAAATAAGTCTGGCAGCTCTGTTTTGTTAACCACACTAAGAAAATAAATATAAATTTAGAATTAATTCTTAAGAATTATGGATATTTCCAGCTCCAAAATCCATTTATCTGGCACATTGCCGTGTTGAAATGCCAAATTTTGAAGATACATTGACACTAGCAATTGATTAACAAATCAATAAACTTAAATAATTATTGATATAAATAAGCTTGGCAGCTCTGTTTTGTTAACCACACTAAGAAAATAAATGAAAATTTTGAATTAATTCTAGCTCCAAAATTCATTTATCTGGCAGATTGCCGTGTTGAAATGCCAAATTTTGGTAAATTTCTTCAGTCAACAGGGTTTTGAAGATACATTGACACTAGCAATTGATTAACAAATCAATAAACTTGAATAATTAGCGATATAAATAAGCCTGGCAGCTCTGTTTTGTTAACCACACTAAGAAAATAAATATTAATTTTGAATTAATTCCAGCTCCAAAATCGATTTATCTGTCAGATTGCCGTGTTGAAATGCCAAATTTTGGTAAATTTCTTCAGTCAAACAGGGTTTTGAAGAAACATTGACACTAGTAATTGATTAACAAATCAATAAACTTGAATAATTATTGATATAAATAAGCCTGGCAGCTCTGTTTTGTTAACCACACTAAGAAAATAAATATAAATTTTGAATTAATTCCAGCTCCAAAATCCATTTATCTGTCAGATTGCCGTGTTGAAATGCCAAATTTTGGTAAATTTCTTCAGTCAAACAGGGTTTTGAAGAAACATTGACACTAGCAATTGATTAACAAATCAATAAACTTGAATAATTATTGATATAAATAAGCCTGGCAGCTCTATTTGTTAACCACACTAAGAAAATAAATATAAATTTTGAATTAATTCCAGCTCCAAAATCCATTTATCTCTCAAATTGCCGTGTTGAAATGCCAAATTTTGGTAAATTTCTTGGTTTTGAAGAAATATTGACAATAGCAATTGATTAACAAATCAATAAACTTGAATAATTATTGATATAAATAAGCCTCGCAGCTCTGTTTTGTTAATCACACTAAGAAAATAAATGAAAATTTTGAATTAATTCTAGCTCCAAAATTCATTTATCTGGCAGATTGCCGTGTTGAAATGCCAAATTTTGGTAAATTTTTCAGTCAACAGGGTTTTGAAGATACATTGACACTAGCAATTGATTAACAAATCAATAAACTTGAATAATTATTGATATAAATAAGCTTGGCAGCTCTGTTTTGTTAACCACACTAAGAAAATAAATATAAATTTTGAATTAATTCCAGCTCCAAAATCCATTTATCTGTCAAATTGCCGTGTTGAAATGCCTAATTTTGGTAAATTTCTTCAGTCAAACAGGGTTTTGAAGAAATATTGACAATAGCAATTGATTAACAAACCAATAAACTTGAATAATTATTGATATAAATAAGCCTGGCAGCTCTGTTTTGTTAACCACACTAAGAAAAAAAATATTAATTTTGAATTAATTCCAGCTCCAAAATCGATTTATCTGTCAGATTGCCGTGTTGAAATGCCAAATTTTGGTAAATTTCTTCAGTCAAACAGGGTTTTGAAGAAACATTGACACTAGCAATTGATTAACAAATCAATAAACTTGAATAATTATTGATATAAATAAGCCTGGCAGCTCTGTTTTGTTAACCACACTAAGAAAATAAATATAAATTTAGAATTAATTCTTAAGAATTATGAATATTTCCAGCTCCAAAATCCATTTATCTGTCAAATTGCCGTGTTGAAATGCCTAATTTTGGTAAATTTCTTCAGTCAAACAGGGTTTTGAAGAAATATTGACAATAGCAATTGATTAACAAACCAATAAACTTGAATAATTATTGATATAAATAAGCTTGGCAGCTCGGTTTTGTTAACCACACTAAGAAAATAAATATAAATTTTGAATTAATTCCAGCTCCAAAATCCATTTATCTGTCAGATTGCCGTGTTGAAATGCCAAATTTTGGTAAATATCTTCAGTCAAACAGGGTTTTGAAGAAACATTGACACTAGCAATTGATTAACAAATCAATAAACTTGAATAATTAGCGATATAAATAAGCCTGGCAGCTCTGATTTGTTAACCACACTAAGAAAATAAATATAAATTTTGAATTAATTCCAGCTCCAAAATCCATTTATCTGTCAAATTGCCGTGTTGAAATGCCTAATTTTGGTAAATTTTTTCAGTCAAACAGGGTTTTGAAGAAATATTTGCAATAGCAATTGATTAACAAATCAATAAACTTGAATAATTATTGATATAAATAAGCTTGGCAGCTTTGTTTTGTTAACCACACTATGAAAATAAATATAAATTTTGAATTAATTCCAGCTCCAAAATCCATTTATCTGTCAGATTGCCGTGTTGAAATGCCAAATTTTGGTAAATATCTTCAGTCAAACAGGGTTTTGAAGAAACATTGACACTAGCAATTGATTAACAAATCAATAAACTTGAATAATTAGCGATATAAATAAGCCTGGCAGCTCTGTTTTGTTAACCACACTAAGAAAATAAATATTAATTTTGAATTAATTCCAGCTCCAAAATCGATTTATCTGTCAGATTGCCGTGTTGAAATGCCAAATTTTGGTAAATTTCTTCAGTCAAACAGGGTTTTGAAGAAACATTGACACTAGCAATTGATTAACAAATCAATAAACTTGAATAATTATTGATATAAATAAGCCTGGCCGCTCTGTTTTGTTAACCACACTAAGAAAATAAATATAAATTTTGAATTAATTCCAGCTCCAAAATCCATTTATCTGTCAGATTGCCGTGTTGAAATGCCAAATTTTGGTAAATTTCTTCAGTCAAACAGGGTTTTGAAGAAACATTGACACTAGCAATTGATTAACAAATCAATAAACTTGAATAATTATTGATATAAATTAGCCTGGCAGCTCTGTTTTGTTAACCACACTAAGAAAATAAATATAAATTTAGAATTAATTCTTAAGAATTATGAATATTTCCAGCTCCAAAATCCATTTATCTGGCAGATTGCCGTGTTGAAATGCCAAATTTTGGTAAATTTCTTCAGTCAAACAGGGTTTTGAAGAAACATTGACACTAGCAATTGATTAACAAATCAATAAACTTGAATAATTATTGATATAAATAAGCCTGGCAGCTCTGTTTTGTTAACCACCCTAAGAAAATAAATATAAATTTTGAATTAATTCCAGCTACAAAAACCATTTATTTGGCAGATTGCCGTGTTGAAATGCCAAATTTTGGTAAATTTCTTCAATCAAACAGGGTTTTGAAGATGCATTGACACTAGCAATTGATTAACAAATCAATAAACTTGAATAATTATTGATATAAATAAGCTTGGCAGCTCTGTTTTGTTAACCACACTAAGAAAATAAATATAAATTTTGAATTAATTCCAGCTCCAAAATCCATTTATCTGTCAAATTGCCGTGTTGAAATGCCTAATTTTGGTAAATTTCTTCAGTCAAACAGGGTTTTGAAGAAACATTGACACTAGCAATTGATTAACAAATCAATAAACTTGAATAATTATTGATATAAATAAGCCTGGCAGCTCTGTTTTGTTAACCACACTAAGAAAATAAATATAAATTTAGAATTAATTCTTAAGAATTATGAATATTTCCAGCTCCAAAATCCATTTATCTGTCAAATTGCCGTGTTGAAATGCCTAATTTTGGTAAATTTCTTCAGTCAAACAGGGTTTTGAAGAAATATTGACAATAGCAACAACAGTATCTAATTGTTTCGTATCTCCTAGATTATCGCCCAGCGGAAGTCGTTGTTGCTGTGTCATCTCTGCGTAACATTGGATCTTCTATAAAATTGTTTCTAATTCGCCGCAGTAAACGGATTCAGTCTACGATCTTTAATTCCCGTCGAAGGACAGTACTCCGCTGACGCCACGGTTTTGTCTCTTGGCCGTTTCTACATTTTCTCGTTTTCCTCGAAGAATCAGTTTTTTTATTACCGCGACGCGGTTCTGCAGTTTTTTTTTATTTTTAATATCAACATCGGCGTACCTACTCCAGAAATCTCGGTATTTTTTACAATCTTGTACGCCCGAAAGCCAAAGAAAGAAAAAAAAAAACATATCAAAGTGACGTCATACACAGAGGACATATAAGCGGTTTCACAAGCTCACTCCGGTTAGAGTGCCAGTGAATGTCAACAGTATCTAATTGTTTCGTATCTCCTAGATTATCGCCCAGCGGAAGTCGTTGTTGCTGTGTCATCTCTGCGTAACATTGGATCTTCTATAAAATTGTTTCTAATTCGCCGCAGTAAACGGATTCAGTCTACGATCTTTAATTCCCGTCGAAGGACAGTACTCCGCTGACGCCACGGTTTTGTCTCTTGGCCGTTTCTACATTTTCTCGTTTTCCTCGAAGAATCAGTTTTTTTATTACCGCGACGCGGTTCTGCAGTTTTTTTTTATTTTTAATATCAACATCGGCGTACCTACTCCAGAAATCTCGGTATTTTTTACAATCTTGTACGCCCGAAAGCCAAAGAAAGAAAAAAAAAAACATATCAAAGTGACGTCATACACAGAGGACATATAAGCGGTTTCACAAGCTCACTCCGGTTAGAGTGCCAGTGAATGTCAACAGTATCTAATTGTTTCGTATCTCCTAGGTAATATTGTATCTTTTTTTACTATTGTTATATTTAAGTATAGTAATCACTGGTACTCTCGTTAAATCTAAGCCTATTAACTGAAAAAATGTCAGATCAGCAATCTATTATTAAAGAACTTCAGTTAATGAGGTCTGAAAATAAGGCGGAATTCTTAAAAATTAGATCGGAAGCTAAAAATGACAATGCTAGCATACTTAAGAATTTTGAGACCATTAACGACGCAATTAAAAAATCTAATACGAAAATGGACACCATTTGCAAACAACTTAACAACCATGAAAAAAGATTAGAAACCCTTGAAACCCAATCTGACCAAATAAATACACTCGAATTTGAGGTCGGAAATTTTATGACTAACACTGAAGATAAACTTAGCGAAAAAGATAAGGAAATTGCTGAACTCCGAAACCAGATAGACTCTCTTGAAATCGAAAAACGCAAAAACAATATTGTAATATCCGGTCTTCCTGAAACAGCAGGAGAGAATAGAAACAAACTTGCACAAGACGTTTATAATATCTTAAAAGAACTCTTAGGCCTAGAAATTAATATAGCTCCACACCAAATATTTCGAAGGGGTGAAAACCGTCGAATTATTTTAAAACTAGACAATGCTCAAATCAAATCAGACATAATGCGAAACGCCTTTAAACTCAAGGGTTCTAAAATCTTCTGTACTCATGATTTTACTATTCGTCAAGACACAGCCCGATTCCACCTTAGAAATTTTATAAAAGAAAATGGCAGTGACCAGGCCAAATTTAAATCTAACTTTCTAGTTGAGTTCAGTGGAAATACTTACTATTACAATGAGGCTAAAAACAGTGTTGAAATAAAGAAATAAATCGAATATATCCTTTAGTGTGCTATCGTATGTTAATAAAACTCTCCAACACCCCATGAAAATTGTTTACTGTAATATACAAAGCGCCAATTGCAATCTTTTAAAATTAACTAATCAACTAAATGTAAAAAATGTTAATATATACGCCTTATCTGAAACATGGTTTCGTAATGATTTTCATTTTTATCTTCCAAACTACACCTACGTTGGTATTGGAGACAGGAAAGGCGGGGGTGTAGGTTTTTATGTCAGTGATCAAATTAAATTTAATGCTATTCCAAACGCATGTTTTTTTAACAATGACATTGAGAGTTACGCTATAAAAGTTATCCCGGATAATCTTGCACTTGTCGTTATCTATAAACCGCATGGCGCTAATTTTAATTCATTCCGGAATTATTGCGAAATTATTGCCACTCAATTAGGAAATAGTAAAGTCAATAAAATAATAGGTGGAGATTTTAATCTCGACTTTAACGTCCTATCCCCCTGCTCAGTTGCAGTAACGGACCTGTTTTCGAATTACGGATTGACAAAAAGAGTCGACATCTCCACTCGTGTAACTGGTTCCACTTCCAAATGTATCGACAACGTATTCGACAATTGTTGTGCTGCTGTTGAGGTGCTCGAGACTCGAGAGGTATCTGACCACTACCCCCTTATCGTTAATCTTGATTCAAATGAAATACGCGACTTAACTGTCAAAATTAGAGACCTTAGTGCTAAAAATCTAAATTCATTTAAAAACTGTATTTCAAAAATAAACTGGAACATTATGTACAACATGAACGATGTAAACCAGGCGTACGATTTCTTCGAAATAACTTTAACAGAATTATATAATAAAATCTTTACTTATAAATATATTAATAAAAACTCAGATTCCTGGATAAATTTTGACCTTAAAAAAATCATAAAAATTAAACACAATCTTCATAAAATCTCTAAAAAATACCCTACTCTCACTAATATAGCTAATTATAACTCCTATCGGAACTTCTGTAATAATCAGGTCAGGAACGCCCGAGTCTCGTTTATCTCGAAAAAATTTTCGGAAGCCAAAAACTGTAAAGAAAAGTGGAAAGTCATAAACCGAGCAACTGCCAAGAATGAAACCAGTAATACTCCAGTTTCTATCACCCCGAATGATTTTAACAAACATTTTACTTCCGCCGTTACACATAGAAAAAACCTTGATTTAACCATCGAATGCCCTAAGAATAACTCAACGTTCGCCCTTTATGACGTCTCAGCCTCTGAAATTGAAGATACTATTAATTCTCTCCCTCCGAACTCTGCTCCTGGTTACGACGGTATCCACCCTAAAACAATAAAATGTGCTGCTAAGTATTTATTACTTCCGCTAGTCTTCCTGATAAATCTTTCTTTTACAAGTGGAATATACCCCGATAAATTAAAAAAAGCCAGTATAACTCCCATCTTTAAAAAAGGCGATCCAAACAATCTAGCTAATTATAGACCGATTTCAGTTTTATCCACAATAGCAAAAATTTTCGATAAATGTTTCTACAGTAGGCTTAACTCATTTTGTAACAAACATTCCCTTCTGTCCAGGAATCAGTTTGGTTTTAAAGCGGGAACTGGCACTGATTCAGCCATGACCAAAGTGTATAAAGATATACTTAGCGCCTTAGATAGTGGTCTATATTGTATAGGCATTTTTCTGGACCTCGAAAAAGCATTCGATAGTGTTCCGCACGAAAGGCTAATTAAAAAACTAGAATTCCTGGGTATAAGGGGGCTCGGTTTACTGTGGATAAAAAGTTACCTTTCAAATAGGAAGTGCTGTACAAAATTAGATAACTTATTTTCGGCGTTCGATGGGATTACAATTGGGGTCCCTCAAGGGTCGATACTATCCCCCTTACTTTTTAACCTTTACATTAACGATCTAACTAGCAAAATTTTGAAAGGTCTCTATTTGTACGCTGATGATACTATCTTATTACTCAACCATTTTAACCTTCAAAAACTTGTCGAAAATGCAAATTCAGCCCTAAGTATAATTAATTCTTGGTTAAACAAAAATGGTCTAAAATTAAACACGTCTAAAACTGAGTATATTGTTTTTAAAAATATAAATAAAAATGTAGATAATAATCTATGCGTTTTAAAAATCGGAGGAGACTTAATTAAACGAGTGACGTCATATAAATATCTAGGACTCTGGTTTGACGAACATTTAGGTTTTGGTAAACAAGTTGAGGAAGTTTCGAAGAAAATTAACGCAGCAAGCTATAAAATTTATCAATGCAAATTAATGTTTCCGAGAAAAACATTATTCGAAATTTACCATGCTCTGTTATATCCCTATTTAATTTATGGCGTACAAATATGGGGTAATACGACACAAAACAACCTAAACAGATTACAAGTAATCCAAAAAAGAGCGCTGAGAAATATATTCAACGTAGACTGGTTGGCTCCGACTAAACCACTATTTAAAAAATGTTCATTGTTAAATATAAAACAGATAATTGATTACTGCTATTTAAAATTTATACACAACAATATTAACGGACCAAAGGAAAATGTTATTTTTGAAAAACTAACGATAACACACCCTAGACGTAATATAAAATATCTAGTCGAACCAAACTGTCGAATTTCGAAAAAGTTAAATTCAATTTTTTATAATGGGTGTAAAAAATACAACATAATATATACACACCTAAAAGACTGTAGAACAAAACCCGCCCTGAATCGTACATTAAAGACCCTAATTTTAGAAAATGATTTTTAAAATTTACTAGAAGTTTTAAAAATCTCTTTACTCTGTAGGTTTGTTATTTGTTCCGGCATTTCTTTTTTGTTTTTGCTGTTTTTTTTTTTTTACTATATTTTGTGATTATTTTTCCATTGTAATTTTGTATAGTTGTTTTATTTAATTTAATTTACACTGTTTTGTTATCTCTCAAACCATCGCGGGCCTATAAGTCGCAAGCTGACTTGGCCCTAAAATACATTCTAACCTTGTAGTCCAAAAAATGATAAAATAAAAGAATTGAATTGAATTGAATTGAATTAACAAACCAATAAACTTGAATAATTATTGATATAAATAAGCTTGGCAGCTCGGTTTTGTTAACCACACTAAGAAAATAAATATAAATTTTGAATTAATTCCAGCTCCAAAATCCATTTATCTGTCAGATTGCCGTGTTGAAATGCCAAATTTTGGTAAATATCTTCAGTCAAACAGGGTTTTGAAGAAACATTGACACTAGCAATTGATTAACAAATCAATAAACTTGAATAATTAGCGATATAAATAAGCCTGGCAGCTCTGATTTGTTAACCACACTAAGAAAATAAATATAAATTTTGAATTAATTCCAGCTCCAAAATCCATTTATCTGTCAAATTGCCGTGTTGAAATGCCTAATTTTGGTAAATTTTTTCAGTCAAACAGGGTTTTGAAGAAATATTGACAATAGCAATTGATTAACAAATCAATAAACTTGAATAATTATTGATATAAATAAGCTTGGCAGCTCTGTTTTGTTAACCACACTAAGAAAATAAATATAAATTTTGAATTAATTCCAGCTCCAAAATCCATTTATCTAGCAGATTGCCGTATTGAAATGCCAAATTTTGGTAAATATCTTCAGTCAAACAGGGTTTTGAAGAAATATTGACAATAGCAATTGATTAACAAATCAATAAACTTGAATAATTATTGATATAAATAAGCCTGGCAGCTCTGTTTTGTTAACCACACTAAGAAAATAAATATAAATTTAGAATTAATTCTTAAGAATTATGGATATTTCCAGCTCCAAAATCCATTTATCTGGCACATTGCCGTGTTGAAATGCCAAATTTTGGTAAATTTCTTGGTTTTGAAGAAATATTGACAATAGCAATTGATTAACAAATCAATAAACTTGAATAATTATTGATATAAATAAGCCTCGCAGCTCTGTTTTGTTAATGACACTAAGAAAATAAATGAAAATTTTGAATTAATTCTAGCTCCAAAATTCATTTATCTGGCAGATTGCCGTGTTGAAATGCCAAATTTTGGTAAATTTCTTCAGTCAACAGGGTTTTGAAGATACATTGACACTAGCAATTGATTAAAAAATCAATAAACTTGAATAATTATTGATATAAATAAGCTTGGCAGCTCTGTTTTGTTAACCACACTAAGAAAATAAATATAAATTTTTAATTAATTCCAGCTCCAAAATCCATTTATCTGTCAAATTGCCGTGTTGAAATGCCTAATTTTGGTAAATTTCTTCAGTCAAACAGGGTTTTGAAGAAATATTGACAATAGCAATTGATTAACAAACCAATAAACTTGAATAATTATTGATATAAATAAGCAAGGCAGCTCTGTTTTGTTAACCACACTAAGAAAATAAATATAAATTTTGAATTAATTCCAGCTCCAAAATCCATTTATCTGTCAGATTGCCGTGTTGAAATGCCAAATTTTGGTAAATATCTTCAGTCAAACAGGGTTTTGAAGAAACATTGATACTAGCAATTGATTAACAAATCAATAAACTTGAATAATTAGCGATATAAATAAGCCTGGCAGCTCTGTTTTGTTAACCACACTAAGAAAATAAATATAAATTTTGAATTAATTCCAGCTCCAAAATCCATTTATCTTGCAGATTGCCGTGTTGAAATGCCAAATTTTGGTAATTTCTTCAGTCAAACAGGGTTTTGAAGAAACATTGACACTAGCAATTGATTAACAAATCAATAAACTTGAATAAGTATTGATATAAATAAGCCTGGCAGCTCTGTTTTGTTAACCACACTAAGAAAATAAATATTAATTTTGAATTAATTCCAGCTCCAAAATCGATTTATCTGTCAGATTGCCGTGTTGAAATGCCAAATTTTGGTAAATTTCTTCATTCAAACAGGGTTTTGAAGAAACATTGACACTAGCAATTGATTAACAAATCAATAAACTTGAATAATTATTGATATAAATAAGCCTGGCAGCTCTGTTTTGTTAACCACACTAAGAAAATAAATATAAATTTTGAATTAATTCCAGCTCCAAAATCCATTTATCTGTCATATTGCCGTGTTGAAATGCCAAATTTTGGTAAATTTCTTCAGTCAAACAGGGTTTTGAAGAAACATTGACACTAGCAATTGATTAACAAATCAATAAACTTGAATAATTATTGATATTAATAAGCCTGGCAGCTCTATTTGTTAACCACACTAAGAAAATAAATATAAATTTTGAATTAATTCCAGCTCCAAAATCCATTTATCTCTAAAATTGCCGTGTTGAAATGCCAAATTTTGGTAAATTTCTTGGTTTTGAAGAAATATTGACAATAGCAATTGATTAACAAATCAATAAACTTGAATAATTATTGATATAAATAAGCCTCGCAGCTCTGTTTTGTTAATCACACTAAGAAAATAAATGAATATTTTGAATTAATTCCAGCTCCAAAATTCATTTATCTGGCAGATTGCCGTGTTGAAATGCCAAATTTTGGTAAATTTCTTCAGTCAACAGGGTTTTGAAGATACATTGACACTAGCAATTGATTAACAAATCAATAAACTTAAATAATTATTGATATAAATAAGCTTGGCAGCTCTGTTTTGTTAACCACACTAAGAAAATAAATATAAATTTTGAATTAATTCCAGCTCCAAAATCCATTTATCTAGCAGATTGCCGTATTGAAATGCCTAATTTTGGTAAATTTCTTCAGTCAAACAGGGTTTTGAAGAAATATTGACAATAGCAATTGATTAACAAATCAATAAACTTGAATAATTATTGATATAAATAAGCCTGGCAGCTCTGTTTTATTAACCACACTAAGAAAATAAATATAAATTTTGAATTAATTCCAGCTCCAAAATCCATTTATCTGTCAGATTGCCGTGTTGAAATGCCAAATTTTGGTAAATTTCTTCAGTCAAACGGGGTTTTGAAGATACATTGACACTAGCAATTGATTAACAAATCAATAAACTTGAATAATTATTGATATAAATAAGCCTGGCAGCTCTGTTTTGTTAACCACACTAAGAAAATAAATATAAATTTAGAATTAATTCTTAAGAATTATGGATATTTCCAGCTCCAAAATCCATTTATCTGGCACATTGCCGTGTTGAAATGCCAAATTTTGGTAAATTTCTTGGTTTTGAAGAAATATTGACAATAGCAATTGATTAACAAATCAATAAACTTGAATAATTATTGATATAAATAAGCCTGGCAGCTCCGTTTTGTTAACCACACTAAGAAAATAAATATTAATTTTGAATTAATTCCAGCTCCAAAATCGATTTATCTGTCAGATTGCCGTGTTGAAATGCCAAATTTTGGTAAATTTCTTCATTCAAACAGGGTTTTGAAGAAACATTGACACTAGCAATTGATTAACAAATCAATAAACTTGAATAATTATTGATATAAATAAGCCTGGCAGCTCTGTTTTGTTAACCACACTAAGAAAATAAATATAAATTTTGAATTAATTCCAGCTCCAAAATCCATTTATCTGTCAGATTGCCGTGTTGAAATGCCAAATTTTGGTAAATTTCTTCAGTCAAACAGGGTTTTGAAGAAACATTGACACTAGCAATTGATTCACAAATCAATAAACTTGAATAATTATTGATATAAATAAGCCTGGCAGCTCTATTTGTTAACCACACTAAGAAAATAAATATAAATTTTGAATTAATTCCAGCTCCAAAATCCATTTATCTCTCAAATTGCCGTGTTGAAATGCCAAATTTTGGTAAATTTCTTCAGTCAAACGGGGTTTTGAAGATACATTGACACTAGCAATTGATTAACAAATCAATAAACTTGTATAATTATTGATATAAATAAGCCTGGAAGCTCTGTTTTGTTAACCACACTAAGAAAATAAAAAAAATTTAGAATTAATTCTTAAGAATTATGGATATATCCAGCTCCAAAATCCATTTATCTGGCACATTGCCGTGTTGAAATGCCAAATTTTGGTAAATTTCTTGGTTTTGAAGAAATATTGACAATAGCAATTGATTAACAAATCAATAAACTTGAATAATTATTGATATAAAAAAGCCTCGCAGCTCTGTTTTGTTAATCACACTAAGAAAATAAATGAAAATTTTGAATTAATTCCAGCTCCAAAATTCATTTATCTGGCAGATTGCCGTGTTGAAATGCCAAATTTTGGTAAATTTCTTCAGTCAACAGGGTTTTGAAGATACATTGACACTAGCATTGATTAACAAATCAATAAACTTGAATAATTATTGATATAAATAAGCTTGGCAGCTCTGATTTGTTAACCACACTAAGAAAATAAATATAAATTTTGAATTAATTCCAGCTCCAAAATCCATTTATCTGTCAAATTGCCGTGTTGAAATGCCTAATTTTGGTAAATTTTTTCAGTCAAACAGGGTTTTGAAGAAATATTTGCAATAGCAATTGATTAACAAATCAATAAAGTTGAATAATTATTGATATAAATAAGCTTGGCAGCTTTGTTTTGTTAACCACACTAAGAAAATAAATATTAATTTTGAATTAATTCCAGCTCCAAAATCGATTTATCTGTCAGATTGCCGTGTTGAAATGCCAAATTTTGGTAAATTTCTTCAGTCAAACAGGGTTTTGAAGAAACATTGACACTAGCAATTGATTAACAAATCAATAAACTTGAATAATTATTGATATAAATAAGCCTGGCCGCTCTGTTTTGTTAACCACACTAAGAAAATAAATATAAATTTTGAATTAATTCCAGCTCCAAAATCCATTTATCTGTCAGATTGCCGTGTTGAAATGCCAAATTTTGGTAAATTTCTTCAGTCAAACAGGGTTTTGAAGAAACATTGACACTAGCAATTGATTAACAAATCAATAAACTTGAATAATTATTGATATAAATTAGCCTGGCAGCTCTGTTTTGTTAACCACACTAAGAAAATAAATATAAATTTAGAATTAATTCTTAAGAATTATGAATATTTCCAGCTCCAAAATCCATTTATCTGGCAGATTGCCGTGTTGAAATGCCAAATTTTGGTAAATTTCTTCAGTCAAACAGGGTTTTGAAGAAACATTGACACTAGCAATTGATTAACAAATCAATAAACTTGAATAATTATTGATATAAATAAGCCTGGCAGCTCTGTTTTGTTAACCACCCTAAGAAAATAAATATAAATTTTGAATTAATTCCAGCTACAAAAACCATTTATTTGGCAGATTGCCGTGTTGAAATGCCTAATTTTGGTAAATTTTTTCAGTCAAACAGGGTTTTGAAGAAATATTTGCAATAGCAATTGATTAACAAATCAATAAACTTGAATAATTATTGATATAAATAAGCTTGGCAGCTTTGTTTTGTTAACCACACTATGAAAATAAATATAAATTTTGAATTAATTCCAGCTCCAAAATCCATTTATCTGTCAGATTGCCGTGTTGAAATGCCAAATTTTGGTAAATATCTTCAGTCAAACAGGGTTTTGAAGAAACATTGACACTAGCAATTGATTAACAAATCAATAAACTTGAATAATTAGCGATATAAATAAGCCTGGCAGCTCTGTTTTGTTAACCACACTAAGAAAATAAATATTAATTTTGAATTAATTCCAGCTCCAAAATCGATTTATCTGTCAGATTGCCGTGTTGAAATGCCAAATTTTGGTAAATTTCTTCAGTCAAACAGGGTTTTGAAGAAACATTGACACTAGCAATTGATTAACAAATCAATAAACTTGAATAATTATTGATATAAATAAGCCTGGCCGCTCTGTTTTGTTAACCACACTAAGAAAATAAATATAAATTTTGAATTAATTCCAGCTCCAAAATCCATTTATCTGTCAGATTGCCGTGTTGAAATGCCAAATTTTGGTAAATTTCTTCAGTCAAACAGGGTTTTGAAGAAACATTGACACTAGCAATTGATTAACAAATCAATAAACTTGAATAATTATTGATATAAATTAGCCTGGCAGCTCTGTTTTGTTAACCACACTAAGAAAATAAATATAAATTTAGAATTAATTCTTAAGAATTATGAATATTTCCAGCTCCAAAATCCATTTATCTGGCAGATTGCCGTGTTGAAATGCCAAATTTTGGTAAATTTCTTCAGTCAAACAGGGTTTTGAAGAAACATTGACACTAGCAATTGATTAACAAATCAATAAACTTGAATAATTATTGATATAAATAAGCCTGGCAGCTCTGTTTTGTTAACCACACTAAGAAAATAAATATAAATTTTGAATTAATTCCAGCTCCAAAATCCATTTATCTCTCAGATTGCCGTGTTGAAATGCCAAATTTTGGTAAATTTCTTCAGTCAAACGGGGTTTTGAAGATACATTGACACTAGCAATTGATTAACAAATCAATAAACTTGAATAATTATTGATATAAATAAGCTTGGCAGCTCTGTTTTGTTAACCACACTAAGAAAATAAATATAAATTTTGAATTAATTCCAGCTCCAAAATCCATTTATCTGTCAAATTGCCGTGTTGAAATGCCTAATTTTGGTAAATTTCTTCAGTCAAACAGGGTTTTGAAGAAATATTGACAATAGCAATTGATTAACAAACCAATAAACTTGAATAATTATTGATATAAATAAGCCTGGCAGCTCTGTTTTGTTAACCACACTAAGAAAAAAAATATTAATTTTGAATTAATTCCAGCTCCAAAATCGATTTATCTGTCAGATTGCCGTGTTGAAATGCCAAATTTTGGTAAATTTCTTCAGTCAAACAGGGTTTTGAAGAAACATTGACACTAGCAATTGATTAACAAATCAATAAACTTGAATAATTATTGATATAAATAAGCCTGGCAGCTCTGTTTTGTTAACCACACTAAGAAAATAAATATAAATTTAGAATTAATTCTTAAGAATTATGAATATTTCCAGCTCCAAAATCCATTTATCTGTCAAATTGCCGTGTTGAAATGCCTAATTTTGGTAAATTTCTTCAGTCAAACAGGGTTTTGAAGAAATATTGACAATAGCAATTGATTAACAAACCAATAAACTTGAATAATTATTGATATAAATAAGCTTGGCAGCTCGGTTTTGTTAACCACACTAAGAAAATAAATATAAATTTTGAATTAATTCCAGCTCCAAAATCCATTTATCTGTCAGATTGCCGTGTTGAAATGCCAAATTTTGGTAAATATCTTCAGTCAAACAGGGTTTTGAAGAAACATTGACACTAGCAATTGATTAACAAATCAATAAACTTGAATAATTAGCGATATAAATAAGCCTGGCAGCTCTGATTTGTTAACCACACTAAGAAAATAAATATAAATTTTGAATTAATTCCAGCTCCAAAATCCATTTATCTGTCAAATTGCCGTGTTGAAATGCCTAATTTTGGTAAATTTTTTCAGTCAAACAGGGTTTTGAAGAAATATTGACAATAGCAATTGATTAACAAATCAATAAACTTGAATAATTATTGATATAAATAAGCTTGGCAGCTTTGTTTTGTTAACCACACTATGAAAATAAATATAAATTTTGAATTAATTCCAGCTCCAAAATCCATTTATCTGTCAGATTGCCGTGTTGAAATGCCAAATTTTGGTAAATATCTTCAGTCAAACAGGGTTTTGAAGAAACATTGACACTAGCAATTGATTAACAAATCAATAAACTTGAATAATTAGCGATATAAATAAGCCTGGCAGCTCTGTTTTGTTAACCACACTAAGAAAATAAATATTAATTTTGAATTAATTCCAGCTCCAAAATCGATTTATCTGTCAGATTGCCGTGTTGAAATGCCAAATTTTGGTAAATTTCTTCAGTCAAACAGGGTTTTGAAGAAACATTGACACTAGCAATTGATTAACAAATCAATAAACTTGAATAATTATTGATATAAATAAGCCTGGCCGCTCTGTTTTGTTAACCACACTAAGAAAATAAATATAAATTTTGAATTAATTCCAGCTCCAAAATCCATTTATCTGTCAGATTGCCGTGTTGAAATGCCAAATTTTGGTAAATTTCTTCAGTCAAACAGGGTTTTGAAGAAACATTGACACTAGCAATTGATTAACAAATCAATAAACTTGAATAATTATTGATATAAATTAGCCTGGCAGCTCTGTTTTGTTAACCACACTAAGAAAATAAATATAAATTTAGAATTAATTCTTAAGAATTATGAATATTTCCAGCTCCAAAATCCATTTATCTGGCAGATTGCCGTGTTGAAATGCCAAATTTTGGTAAATTTCTTCAGTCAAACAGGGTTTTGAAGAAACATTGACACTAGCAATTGATTAACAAATCAATAAACTTGAATAATTATTGATATAAATAAGCCTGGCAGCTCTGTTTTGTTAACCACCCTAAGAAAATAAATATAAATTTTGAATTAATTCCAGCTACAAAAACCATTTATTTGGCAGATTGCCGTGTTGAAATGCCAAATTTTGGTAAATTTCTTCAATCAAACAGGGTTTTGAAGATGCATTGACACTAGCAATTGATTAACAAATCAATAAACTTGAATAATTATTGATATAAATAAGCCTGGCAGCTCTGTTTTGTTAACCACACTAATAAAATAAATATAAATTTTGAATTAATTCCAACTCCAAAATCCATTTATCTGTCAGATTGCCGTGTTGAAATGCCAAATTTTGGTAAATTTCTTCAGTCAAACGGGGTTTTGAAGATACATTGACACTAGCAATTGATTAACAAATCAATAAACTTGAATAATTATTGATATAAATAAGCCTGGCAGCTCTGTTTTGTTAACCACACTAAGAAAATAAATATAAATTTAGAATTAATTCTTAAGAATTATGAATATTTCCAGCTCCAAAATCCATTTATCTGGCAGATTGCCGTGTTGAAATGCCAAATTTTGGTAAATTTCTTCAGTCAAACAGGGTTTTGAAGATACATTGACACTAGCAATTGATTAACAAATCAATAAACTTGAATAATTATTCATATAAATAAGCTTGGCAGCTCTGTTTTGTTAACCACACTAAGAAAATAAATATAAATTTTGAATTAATTCCAGCTCCAAAATCCATTTATCTAGCAGATTGCCGTATTGAAATGCCTAATTTTGGTAAATTTCTTCAGTCAAACAGGGTTTTGAAGAAATATTGACAATAGCAATTGATTAACAAATCAATAAACTTGAATAATTATTGATATAAATAAGCCTGGCAGCTCTGTTTTGTTAACCACACTAAGAAAATAAATATAAATTTTGAATTAATTCCAGCTCCAAAATCCATTTATCTGTCAGATTGCCGTGTTGAAATGCCAAATTTTGGTAAATTTCTTCAGTCAAACGGGGTTTTGAAGATACATTGACACTAGCAATTGATTAACAAATCAATAAACTTGAATAATTATTGATATAAATAAGCCTGGCAGCTCTGTTTTGTTAACCACACTAAGAAAATAAATATAAATTTAGAATTAATTCTTAAGAATTATGGATATTTCCAGCTCCAAAATCCATTTATCTGGCACATTGCCGTGTTGAAATGCCAAATTTTGGTAAATTTCTTGGTTTTGAAGAAATATTGACAATAGCAATTGATTAACAAATCAATAAACTTGAATAATTATTGATATAAATAAGCCTCGCAGCTCTGTTTTGTTAATGACACTAAGAAAATAAATGAAAATTTTGAATTAATTCTAGCTCCAAAATTCATTTATCTGGCAGATTGCCGTGTTGAAATGCCAAATTTTGGTAAATTTCTTCAGTCAACAGGGTTTTGAAGATACATTGACACTAGCAATTGATTAAAAAATCAATAAACTTGAATAATTATTGATATAAATAAGCTTGGCAGCTCTGTTTTGTTAACCACACTAAGAAAATAAATATAAATTTTTAATTAATTCCAGCTCCAAAATCCATTTATCTGTCAAATTGCCGTGTTGAAATGCCTAATTTTGGTAAATTTCTTCAGTCAAACAGGGTTTTGAAGAAATATTGACAATAGCAATTGATTAACAAACCAATAAACTTGAATAATTATTGATATAAATAAGCAAGGCAGCTCTGTTTTGTTAACCACACTAAGAAAATAAATATAAATTTTGAATTAATTCCAGCTCCAAAATCCATTTATCTGTCAGATTGCCGTGTTGAAATGCCAAATTTTGGTAAATATCTTCAGTCAAACAGGGTTTTGAAGAAACATTGATACTAGCAATTGATTAACAAATCAATAAACTTGAATAATTAGCGATATAAATAAGCCTGGCAGCTCTGTTTTGTTAACCACACTAAGAAAATAAATATAAATTTTGAATTAATTCCAGCTCCAAAATCCATTTATCTTGCAGATTGCCGTGTTGAAATGCCAAATTTTGGTAATTTCTTCAGTCAAACAGGGTTTTGAAGAAACATTGACACTAGCAATTGATTAACAAATCAATAAACTTGAATAAGTATTGATATAAATAAGCCTGGCAGCTCTGTTTTGTTAACCACACTAAGAAAATAATTATAAATTTTGAATTAATATCAGCTCCAAAATCCATTTATCTGTCAAATTGCCGTGTTGAAATGCCTAATTTTGGTAAATTTTTTCAGTCAAACAGGGTTTTGAAGAAATATTGACAATAGCAATTGATTAACAAATCAATAAACTTGAATAATTATTGATATAAATAAGCTTGGCAGCTTTGTTTTGTTAACCACACTATGAAAATAAATATAAATTTTGAATTAATTCCAGCTCCAAAATCCATTTATCTGTCAGATTGCCGTGTTGAAATGCCAAATTTTGGTAAATATCTTCAGTCAAACAGGGTTTTGAAGAAACATTGACACTAGCAATTGATTAACAAATCAATAAACTTGAATAATTAGCGATATAAATAAGCCTGGCAGCTCCGTTTTGTTAACCACACTAAGAAAATAAATATTAATTTTGAATTAATTCCAGCTCCAAAATCGATTTATCTGTCAGATTGCCGTGTTGAAATGCCAAATTTTGGTAAATTTCTTCATTCAAACAGGGTTTTGAAGAAACATTGACACTAGCAATTGATTAACAAATCAATAAACTTGAATAATTATTGATATAAATAAGCCTGGCAGCTCTGTTTTGTTAACCACACTAAGAAAATAAATATAAATTTTGAATTAATTCCAGCTCCAAAATCCATTTATCTGTCATATTGCCGTGTTGAAATGCCAAATTTTGGTAAATTTCTTCAGTCAAACAGGGTTTTGAAGAAACATTGACACTAGCAATTGATTAACAAATCAATAAACTTGAATAATTATTGATATAAATAAGCCTGGCAGCTCTATTTGTTAACCACACTAAGAAAATAAATATAAATTTTGAATTAATTCCAGCTCCAAAATCCATTTATCTCTAAAATTGCCGTGTTGAAATGCCAAATTTTGGTAAATTTCTTGGTTTTGAAGAAATATTGACAATAGCAATTGATTAACAAATCAATAAACTTGAATAATTATTGATATAAATAAGCCTGGCAGCTCTGTTTTGTTAACCACACTAAGAAAATAAATATAAATTTTGAATTAATTCCAGCTCCAAAATCCATTTATCTGTCAGATTGCCGTGTTGAAATGCCAAATTTTGGTAAATTTCTTCAGTCAAACGGGGTTTTGAAGATACATTGACACTAGCAATTGATTAACAAATCAATAAACTTGAATAATTATTGATATAAATAAGCCTGGCAGCTCTGTTTTGTTAACCACACTAAGAAAATAAATATAAATTTAGAATTAATTCTTAAGAATTATGGATATTTCCAGCTCCAAAATCCATTTATCTGGCACATTGCCGTGTTGAAATGCCAAATTTTGGTAAATTTCTTGGTTTTGAAGAAATATTGACAATAGCAATTGATTAACAAATCAATAAACTTGAATAATTATTGATATAAATAAGCCTGGCAGCTCCGTTTTGTTAACCACACTAAGAAAATAAATATTAATTTTGAATTAATTCCAGCTCCAAAATCGATTTATCTGTCAGATTGCCGTGTTGAAATGCCAAATTTTGGTAAATTTCTTCATTCAAACAGGGTTTTGAAGAAACATTGACACTAGCAATTGATTAACAAATCAATAAACTTGAATAATTATTGATATAAATAAGCCTGGCAGCTCTGTTTTGTTAACCACACTAAGAAAATAAATATAAATTTTGAATTAATTCCAGCTCCAAAATCCATTTATCTGTCAGATTGCCGTGTTGAAATGCCAAATTTTGGTAAATTTCTTCAGTCAAACAGGGTTTTGAAGAAACATTGACACTAGCAATTGATTCACAAATCAATAAACTTGAATAATTATTGATATAAATAAGCCTGGCAGCTCTATTTGTTAACCACACTAAGAAAATAAATATAAATTTTGAATTAATTCCAGCTCCAAAATCCATTTATCTCTCAAATTGCCGTGTTGAAATGCCAAATTTTGGTAAATTTCTTCAGTCAAACGGGGTTTTGAAGATACATTGACACTAGCAATTGATTAACAAATCAATAAACTTGTATAATTATTGATATAAATAAGCCTGGAAGCTCTGTTTTGTTAACCACACTAAGAAAATAAAAAAAATTTAGAATTAATTCTTAAGAATTATGGATATATCCAGCTCCAAAATCCATTTATCTGGCACATTGCCGTGTTGAAATGCCAAATTTTGGTAAATTTCTTGGTTTTGAAGAAATATTGACAATAGCAATTGATTAACAAATCAATAAACTTGAATAATTATTGATATAAAAAAGCCTCGCAGCTCTGTTTTGTTAATCACACTAAGAAAATAAATGAAAATTTTGAATTAATTCCAGCTCCAAAATTCATTTATCTGGCAGATTGCCGTGTTGAAATGCCAAATTTTGGTAAATTTCTTCAGTCAACAGGGTTTTGAAGATACATTGACACTAGCAATTGATTAACAAATCAATAAACTTGAATAATTATTGATATAAATAAGCTTGGCAGCTCTGTTTTGTTAACCACACTAAGAAAATAAATATAAATTTTGAATTAATTCCAGTTCCAAAATCCATTTATCTGTCAAATTGCCGTGTTGAAATGCCTAATTTTGGTAAATTTCTTCAGTCAAACAGGGTTTTGAAGAAATATTGACAATAGCAATTGATTAACAAACCAATAAACTTGAATAATTATTGATATAAATAAGCTTGGCAGCTCTGTTTTGTTAACCACACTAAGAAAATAAATATAAATTTTGAATTAATTCCAGCTCCAAAATCCATTTATCTGTCAGATTGCCGTGTTGAAATGCCAAATTTTGGTAAATATCTTCAGTCAAACAGGGTTTTGAAGAAACATTGACACTAGCAATTGATTAACAAATCAATAAACTTGAATAATTAGCGATATAAATAAGCCTGGCAGCTCTGTTTTGTTAACCACACTAAGAAAATAAATATTAATTTTGAATTAATTCCAGCTCCAAAATCGATTTATCTGTCAGATTGTCGTGTTGAAATGCCAAATTTTGGTAAATTTCTTCAGTCAAACAGGGTTTTGAAGAAACATTGACACTAGCAATTGATTAACAAATCAATAAACTTGAATAATTATTGATATAAATAAGCCTGGCAGCTCTGTTTTGTTAACCACACTAAGAAAATAAATATAAATTTTGAATTAATTCCAGCTTTAAAATCCATTTATCTGTCAGATTGCCGTGTTGAAATGCCAAATTTTGGTAAATTTCTTCAGTCAAACAGGGTTTTGAAGAAACATTGACACTAGCAATTGATTAACAAATCAATAAACTTGAATAATTATTGATATAAATAAGCCTGGCAGCTCTATTTGTTAACCACACTAAGAAAATAAATATAAATTTTGAATTAATTCCAGCTCCAAAATCCATTTATCTCTCAAATTGCCGTGTTGAAATGCCAAATTTTGGTAAATTTCTTCAGTCAAACGGGGTTTTGAAGATACATTGACACTAGCAATTGATTAACAAATCAATAAACTTGTATAATTATTGATATAAATAAGCCTGGAAGCTCTGTTTTGTTAACCACACTAAGAAAATAAAAAAAATTTAGAATTAATTCTTAAGAATTATGGATATTTCCAGCTCCAAAATCCATTTATCTGGCACATTGCCGTGTTGAAATGCCAAATTTTGGTAAATTTCTTGGTTTTGAAGAAATATTGACAATAGCAATTGATTAACAAATCAATAAACTTGAATAATTATTGATATAAATAAGCCTCGCAGCTCTGTTTTGTTAATCACACTAAGAAAATAAATGAAAATTTTGAATTAATTCCAGCTCCAAAATTCATTTATCTGGCAGATTGCCGTGTTGAAATGTTAAATTTTGGTAAATTTCTTCAGTCAACAGGGTTTTGAAGATACATTGACACTAGCAATTGATTAACAAATCAATAAACTTAAATAATTATTGATATAAATAAGCTTGGCAGCTCTGTTTTGTTAACCACACTAAGAAAATAAATATAAATTTTGAATTAATTCCAGCTCCAAAATCCATTTATCTAGCAGATTGCCGTATTGAAATGCCTAATTTTGGTAAATTTCTTCAGTCAAACAGGGTTTTGAAGAAATATTGACAATAGCAATTGATTAACAAATCAATAAACTTGAATAATTATTGATATAAATAAGCCTGGCAGCTCTGTTTTGTTAACCACACTAAGAAAATAAATATAAATTTTGAATTAATTCCAGCTCCAAAATCCATTTATCTGTCAGATTGCCGTGTTGAAATGCCAAATTTTGGTAAATTTCTTCAGTCAAACGGGGTTTTGAAGATACATTGACACTAGCAATTGATTAACAAATCAATAAACTTGAATAATTATTGATATAAATAAGCCTGGCAGCTCTGTTTTGTTAACCACACTAAGAAAATAAATGTAAATTTAGAATTAATTCTTAAGAATTATGGATATTTCCAGCTCCAAAATCCATTTATCTGGCACATTCCCGTGTTGAAATGCCAAATTTTGGTAAATTTCTTGGTTTTGAAGAAATATTGACAATAGCAATTGATTAACAAATCAATAAACTTGAATAATTATTGATATAAATAAGCCTCGCAGCTCTGTTTTGTTAATCACACTAAGAAAATAAATGAAAATTTTGAATTAATTCTAGCTCCAAAATTCATTTATCTGGCAGATTGCCGTGTTGAAATGCCAAATTTTGGTAAATTTCTTCAGTCAACAGGGTTTTGAAGATACATTGACACTAGCAATTGATTAACAAATCAATAAACTTGAATAATTATTGATATAAATAAGCTTGGCAGCTCTGTTTTGTTAACCACACTAAGAAAATAAATATAAATTTTGAATTAATTCCAGTTCCAAAATCCATTTATCTGTCAAATTGCCGTGTTGAAATGCCTAATTTTGGTAAATTTCTTCAGTCAAACAGGGTTTTGAAGAAATATTGACAATAGCAATTGATTAACAAACCAATAAACTTGAATAATTATTGATATAAATAAGCTTGGCAGCTCTGTTTTGTTAACCACACTAAGAAAATTAATATAAATTTTGAATTAATTCCAGCTCCAAAATCCATTTATCTGTCAGATTGCCGTGTTGAAATGCCAAATTTTGGTAAATATCTTCAGTCAAACAGGGTTTTGAAGAAACATTGACACTAGCAATTGATTAACAAATCAATAAACTTGAATAATTAGCGATATAAATAAGCCTGGCAGCTCTGTTTTGTTAACCACACTAAGAAAATAAATATTAATTTTGAATTAATTCCAGCTCCAAAATCGATTTATCTGTCAGATTGCCGTGTTGAAATGCCAAATTTTGGTAAATTTCTTCAGTCAAACAGGGTTTTGAAGAAACATTGACACTAGCAATTGATTAACAAATCAATAAACTTGAATAATTATTGTATAAATAAGCCTGGCAGCTCTGTTTTGTTAACCACACTAAGAAAATAAATATAAATTTTGAATTAATTCCAGCTTTAAAATCCATTTATCTGTCAGATTGCCGTGTTGAAATGCCAAATTTTGGTAAATTTCTTCAGTCAAACAGGGTTTTGAAGAAACATTGACACTAGCAATTGATTAACAAATCAATAAATTTGAATAATTATTGATATAAATAAGCCTGGCAGCTCTATTTGTTAACCACACTAAGAAAATAAATATAAATTTTGAATTAATTCCAGCTCCAAAATCAATTTATCTCTCAAATTGCCGTGTTGAAATGCCAAATTTTGGTAAATTTCTTCAGTCAAACGAGGTTTTGAAGATACATTGACACTAGCAATTGATTAACAAATCAATAAACTTGTATAATTATTGATATAAATAAGCCTGGCAGCTCTGTTTTGTTAACCACACTAAGAAAATAAATATAAATTTAGAATTAATTCTTAAGAATTATGGATATTTCCAGCTCCAAAATCCATTTATCTGGCACATTGCCGTGTTGAAATGCCAAATTTTGGTAAATTTCTTGGTTTTGAAGAAATATTGACAATAGCAATTGATTAACAAATCAATAAACTTGAATAATAATTGATATAAATAAGCCTCGCAGCTCTGTTTTGTTAATCACACTAAGAAAATAAATGAAAATTTTGAATTAATTCCAGCTCCAAAATTCATTTATCTGGCAGATTGCCGTGTTGAAATGCCAAATTTTGGTAAATTTCTTCAGTCAACAGGGTTTTGAAGATACATTGACACTAGCAATTGATTAACAAATCAATAAACTTAAATAATTATTGATATAAATAAGCTTGGCAGCTCTGTTTTGTTAACCACACTAAGAAAATAAATATAAATTTTGAATTAATTCCAGCTCCAAAATCCATTTATCTGTCAAATTGCCGTGTTGAAATGCCTAATTTTGGTAAATTTCTTCAGTCAAACAGGGTTTTGAAGAAATATTGACAATAGCAATTGATTAACAAACCAATAAACTTGAATAATTATTGATATATATAAGCTTGGCAGCTCTGTTTTGTTAACCACACTAAGAAAATAAATATAAATTTTGAATTAATTCCAGCTCCAAAATCCATTTATCTGTCAGATTGCCGTGTTGAAATGCCAAATTTTGGTAAATATCTTCAGTCAAACAGGGTTTTGAAGAAACATTGACACTAGCAATTGATTAACAAATCAATAAACTTGAATAATTAGCGATATAAATAAGCCTGGCAGCTCTGTTTTGTTAACCACACTAAGAAAATAAATATTAATTTTGAATTAATTCCAGCTGCAAAATCCATTTATCTGTCAGATTGCCGTGTTGAAATGCCAAATTTTGGTAAATTTCTTCAGTCAAACAGGGTTTTGAAGATACATTGACACTAGCAATTGATTAACAAATCAATAAACTTGAATAATTATTGATATAAATAAGCCTGGCAGCTCTATTTGTTAACCACACTAAGAAAATAAATATAAATTTTGAATTAATTCCAGCTCCAAAATCAATTTATCTCTCAAATTGCCGTGTTGAAATGCCAAATTTTGGTAAATTTCTTCAGTCAAACGGGGTTTTGAAGATACATTGACACTAGCAATTGATTAACAAATCAATAAACTTGAATAATTATTGATATAAATAAGCCTGGCAGCTCTGTTTTGTTAACCACACTAAGAAAATAAATGTAAATTTAGAATTAATTCTTAAGAATTATGGATATTTCCAGCTCCAAAATCCATTTATCTGGCACATTCCCGTGTTGAAATGCCAAATTTTGGTAAATTTCTTGGTTTTGAAGAAATATTGACAATAGCAATTGATTAACAAATCAATAAACTTGAATAATTATTGATATAAATAAGCCTCGCAGCTCTGTTTTGTTAATCACACTAAGAAAATAAATGAAAATTTTGAATTAATTCTAGCTCCAAAATTCATTTATCTGGCAGATTGCCGTGTTGAAATGCCAAATTTTGGTAAATTTCTTCAGTCAACAGGGTTTTGAAGATACATTGACACTAGCAATTGATTAACAAATCAATAAACTTGAATAATTATTGATATAAATAAGCTTGGCAGCTCTGTTTTGTTAACCACACTAAGAAAATAAATATAAATTTTGAATTAATTCCAGTTCCAAAATCCATTTATCTGTCAAATTGCCGTGTTGAAATGCCTAATTTTGGTAAATTTCTTCAGTCAAACAGGGTTTTGAAGAAATATTGACAATAGCAATTGATTAACAAACCAATAAACTTGAATAATTATTGATATAAATAAGCTTGGCAGCTCTGTTTTGTTAACCACACTAAGAAAATTAATATAAATTTTGAATTAATTCCAGCTCCAAAATCCATTTATCTGTCAGATTGCCGTGTTGAAATGCCAAATTTTGGTAAATATCTTCAGTCAAACAGGGTTTTGAAGAAACATTGACACTAGCAATTGATTAACAAATCAATAAACTTGAATAATTAGCGATATAAATAAGCCTGGCAGCTCTGTTTTGTTAACCACACTAAGAAAATAAATATTAATTTTGAATTAATTCCAGCTCCAAAATCGATTTATCTGTCAGATTGCCGTGTTGAAATGCCAAATTTTGGTAAATTTCTTCAGTCAAACAGGGTTTTGAAGAAACATTGACACTAGCAATTGATTAACAAATCAATAAACTTGAATAATTATTGTATAAATAAGCCTGGCAGCTCTGTTTTGTTAACCACACTAAGAAAATAAATATAAATTTTGAATTAATTCCAGCTTTAAAATCCATTTATCTGTCAGATTGCCGTGTTGAAATGCCAAATTTTGGTAAATTTCTTCAGTCAAACAGGGTTTTGAAGAAACATTGACACTAGCAATTGATTAACAAATCAATAAATTTGAATAATTATTGATATAAATAAGCCTGGCAGCTCTATTTGTTAACCACACTAAGAAAATAAATATAAATTTAGAATTAATTCCAGCTCCAAAATCAATTTATCTCTCAAATTGCCGTGTTGAAATGCCAAATTTTGGTAAATTTCTTCAGTCAAACGAGGTTTTGAAGATACATTGACACTAGCAATTGATTAACAAATCAATAAACTTGTATAATTATTGATATAAATAAGCCTGGCAGCTCTGTTTTGTTAACCACACTAAGAAAATAAATATAAATTTAGAATTAATTCTTAAGAATTATGGATATTTCCAGCTCCAAAATCCATTTATCTGGCACATTGCCGTGTTGAAATGCCAAATTTTGGTAAATTTCTTGGTTTTGAAGAAATATTGACAATAGCAATTGATTAACAAATCAATAAACTTGAATAATAATTGATATAAATAAGCCTCGCAGCTCTGTTTTGTTAATCACACTAAGAAAATAAATGAAAATTTTGAATTAATTCCAGCTCCAAAATTCATTTATCTGGCAGATTGCCGTGTTGAAATGCCAAATTTTGGTAAATTTCTTCAGTCAACAGGGTTTTGAAGATACATTGACACTAGCAATTGATTAACAAATCAATAAACTTAAATAATTATTGATATAAATAAGCTTGGCAGCTCTGTTTTGTTAACCACACTAAGAAAATAAATATAAATTTTGAATTAATTCCAGCTCCAAAATCCATTTATCTGTCAAATTGCCGTGTTGAAATGCCTAATTTTGGTAAATTTCTTCAGTCAAACAGGGTTTTGAAGAAATATTGACAATAGCAATTGATTAACAAACCAATAAACTTGAATAATTATTGATATATATAAGCTTGGCAGCTCTGTTTTGTTAACCACACTAAGAAAATAAATATAAATTTTGAATTAATTCCAGCTCCAAAATCCATTTATCTGTCAGATTGCCGTGTTGAAATGCCAAATTTTGGTAAATATCTTCAGTCAAACAGGGTTTTGAAGAAACATTGACACTAGCAATTGATTAACAAATCAATAAACTTGAATAATTAGCGATATAAATAAGCCTGGCAGCTCTGTTTTGTTAACCACACTAAGAAAATAAATATTAATTTTGAATTAATTCCAGCTGCAAAATCCATTTATCTGTCAGATTGCCGTGTTGAAATGCCAAATTTTGGTAAATTTCTTCAGTCAAACAGGGTTTTGAAGAAACATTGACACTAGCAATTGATTAACAAATCAATAAACTTGAATAATTATTGATATAAATAAGCCTGGCAGCTCTGTTTTGTTAACCACACTAAGAAAATAAATATAAATTTTGAATTAATTCCAGCTCCAAAATCCATTTATCTGTCAGATTGCCGTGTTGAAATGCCAAATTTTGGTAAATTTCTTCAGTCAAACAGGGTTTTGAAGAAACATTGACACTAGCAATTGATTAACAAATCAATAAACTTGAATAATTATTGATATAAATAAGCCTGGCAGCTCTGTTTTGTTAACCACACTAAGAAAATAAATATAAATTTTGAATTAATTCCAGCTCCAAAATCCATTTATCTGTCAAATTGCCGTGTTGAAATGCCTAATTTTGGTAAATTTCTTCAGTCAAACAGGGTTTTGAAGAAATATTGACAATAGCAATTGATTAACAAATCAATAAACTTGAATAATTATTGATATAAAAAAGCTTGGCAGCTCTGTTTTGTTAACCACACTAAGAAAATAAATATTAATTTTGAATTAATTCCAGCTTTAAAATCCATTTATCTGTCAGATTGCCGTGTTGAAATGCCAAATTTTGGTAAATTTCTTCAGTCAAACAGGGTTTTGAAGAAACATTGACACTAGCAATTGATTAACAAATCAATAAACTTGAATAATTATTGATATAAATAAGCCTGGCAGCTCTATTTGTTAACCACACTAAGAAAATAAATATAAATTTTGAATTAATTCCAGCTCCAAAATCAATTTATCTCTCAAATTGCCGTGTTGAAATGCCAAATTTTGGTAAATTTCTTCAGTCAAACGGGGTTTTGAAGATACATTGACACTAGCAATTGATTAACAAATCAATAAACTTGTATAATTATTGATATAAATAAGCCTGGCAGCTCTGTTTTGTTAACCACACTAAGAAAATAAATATAAATTTAGAATTAATTCTTGAGAATTATGGATATTTCCAGCTCCAAAATCCATTTATCTGGCACATTGCCGTGTTGAAATGCCAAATTTTGGTAAATTTCTTGGTTTTGAAGAAATATTGACAATAGCAATTGATTAACAAATCAATAAACTTGAATAATAATTGATATAAATAAGCCTCGCAGCTCTGTTTTGTTAATCACACTAAGAAAATAAATGAAAATTTTGAATTAATTCCAGCTCCAAAATTCATTTATCTGGCAGATTGCCGTGTTGAAATGCCAAATTTTGGTAAATTTCTTCAGTCAACAGGGTTTTGAAGATACATTGACACTAGCAATTGATTAACAAATCAATAAACTTAAATAATTATTGATATAAATAAGCTTAGCAGCTCTGTTTTGTTAACCACACTAAGAAAATAAATATAAATTTTGAATTAATTCCAGCTCCAAAATCCATTTATCTGTCAAATTGCCGTGTTGAAATGCCTAATTTTGGTAAATTTCTTCAGTCAAACAGGGTTTTGAAGAAATATTGACAATAGCAATTGATTAACAAACCAATAAACTTGAATAATTATTGATATATATAAGCTTGGCAGCTCTGTTTTGTTAACCACACTAAGAAAATAAATATAAATTTTGAATTAATTCCAGCTCCAAAATCCATTTATCTGTCAGATTGCCGTGTTGAAATGCCAAATTTTGGTAAATATCTTCAGTCAAACAGGGTTTTGAAGAAACATTGACACTAGCAATTGATTAACAAATCAATAAACTTGAATAATTAGCGATATAAATAAGCCTGGCAGCTCTGTTTTGTTAACCACACTAAGAAAATAAATATTAATTTTGAATTAATTCCAGCTGCAAAATCCATTTATCTGTCAGATTGCCGTGTTGAAATGCCAAATTTTGGTAAATTTCTTCAGTCAAACAGGGTTTTGAAGAAACATTGACACTAGCAATTGATTAACAAATCAATAAACTTGAATAATTATTGATATAAATAAGCCTGGCAGCTCTGTTTTGTTAACCACACTAAGAAAATAAATATAAATTTTGAATTAATTCCAGCTCCAAAATCCATTTATCTGTCAGATTGCCGTGTTGAAATGCCAAATTTTGGTAAATTTCTTCAGTCAAACAGGGTTTTGAAGAAACATTGACACTAGCAATTGATTAACAAATCAATAAACTTGAATAATTATTGATATAAATAAGCCTGGCAGCTCTGTTTTGTTAACCACACTAAGAAAATAAATATAAATTTTGAATTAATTCCAGCTCCAAAATCCATTTATCTGTCAAATTGCCGTGTTGAAATGCCTAATTTTGGTAAATTTTTTCAGTCAAACAGGGTTTTGAAGAAATATCAATTCAAAGTATTTTATTTTTATGATTATGAGTTAAGTAGGTTGTCCAGGGGCCAAGTCTTCAAGCGACTTATAGCCCCTTTTTGTCATTAATAAAATTAACAAGTTTTGGTAAACAAAGAAAAAAAAACAAACAAACATTAAAAAAAAATTAACAAATTTGAAATAAATTTGAAATAAATAAAAAATAAAAAAGAAACAAAAGAGTATACACAAAAACGAGAAAAAAAAATATTAATTCATTAAATTTATTTAAAGACTACATTTAAAAGCTATTTAGTATTAAGTTTTTAAAAGAACTTGTGACTGCACTTATAGTTCTAAGACCTTGTATGTTTGTATAGTACATATTAAATAAAATAACTCCTTGGTAGAATACAGAACTAAGTTTTTTCATTGTGCGACACATCGGAGGTTTTAATAATTTTTTTTGTCTGGTTAGGCGTTTTTCTATATTGAATTCAAATAAGGGGGTACACATAAGACTTATATTTTTGTAGATAAATTTCAGACATGACATTTTATATAGTTGTTCAATATTTAAAAGTCTACTTTTTGTATATAAGGGTTTTGATGGAGCAAGCCAGTTTAGATTATAGATTCCTCTTAGGGCTCGTTTTTGTAAAGTTTTAACTCTATTTAAATTATTATTTGAGGTATTACCCCAGATCACAATGCCGTAGCTTAGATGAGAATAGAAAAAACTATAGTAAAGGTTAAACAGAGCACTCCTTGGAAAAAACTCTTTACATTTTCTAATAATATAAGTTGCGCCAGCCAGTTTTTTACATAAGTAATTTATATGACTATTCCATGTTAGTGTATCGTCCAACCATACCCCTAAATATTTAAATTTATGTACTTTTTTTATTTCAACTCCATTTATAATTATTTTACAGACCGAGTCAATTATTTTCTTATTCCTATTCACAAAAATCATGTACTCCGTTTTAAGTTTATTTAATTTTAAACCATTATTTTCTATCCAGTTATTTATAACCCTTAGAAGCTCATTCCCTTTCTTTGTGAGAAGATCTAAATTCTTCCCTGCAAGCATTAAAATTGTGTCATCTGCATAAAGTTTTAGGAGTTCGGCAGGTATTGTTTTGGTGATATCATTTATGTATAAGTTGAATAGTAGGGGTGATAAAATAGATCCCTGTGGAATGCCTATAGATATTTTCCTGGGGCTCGATAAATTTTTGTTTACCTTTGTTACGCAAATTCTATTAGTTAAATAATTTTTTATCCAATCGAACGCCCGGCCTCTGATGCCCAGTCGGTATAGTTTTTTAAGGAGTCGATCGTAGGGAACGCTATCAAAAGCCTTTTCGAGGTCCAAGAAAATACCCAGGAGATACTCTGACTCATCCATTGTGTCTACTATTTTTTTATAAACTGAAGCCAGAGCCTGATCTGTACCCACCCCTTTTCTAAACCCAAATTGGTTATCCGAAATAAGGTTAAACCTATTACAGAAATTTGTGATTCTTAGCATATAGCATTTATCAAGGATCTTAGAAAAGATAGAAAGTACCGAGATTGGCCTGTAATTACTTGGGTCTGCAGGGTCCCCTTTTTTATATATCGGGGTTATAGTGGCAATTTTTAATCGGTCAGGGTATACTCCTTTTGCAAATGTCATATTTATAATAAAAAGCAGGGGTGTTAAAATTTGATTGAGAATAAACTTAATAGGTCTGGTATGAAATTCATCGAAGCCTGGTGAGCTATTCGAGGACAGTCCCTCAACTACATTTTTTAATTCTGTTTCGTTAATATCGAAAAGAGCCATTGTTGCGGGGTTCATGTCAACATCTATTTGAGAATCGAATTCTTTATTGGCGTCAATAATTGTTGTGAAGTGAGTGTTCATTATATCAGGAGTAATAGAGTTGGGTATTGATTTATCTGTTTTAGTTTTACCAGTAACTTTATTAATCACATTCCATTTTTCTTTAATAGATTTAGAATTTTTAATTTTGTTATAAATGTACGAGCTTCTAGAATTTCGAATTTGGTTGTTGCAATAGTTACGCCATTTAATATAGTCATTTCTATTCTCGGTTGTCGGATTACGTGTACTAATTTTGTATAATTTTCGTTTTTTTTTGATAATTATTTTAATATTCTCCGTGATCCAAGATTGTTTTGATAGTTCTATTTTCTTATAGGGAAAGCTTTTTTTATAGGCCAAGAGTAGATTATCACTAAAAAAATTAAAGGCTATATTTACATCATTGGTTTTATATAAATTTTCCCAATTTATTTCATTAATCGCGCAGGAGAATTTAGACATGTTTTTTACCGATATGTCTCTGATTTTTATGCTGGGAATATTATTATTTCCTCCCTCATAAATAAATAAAATCGGAGAGTGGTCAGATATATCGGAGTCATGTATTACCTTAGCTGTACCATCAATATTCGTAAATAAATTATCAATACATTTTCCCGATTTTGGTCTAGTCGCTTGAGTTATGGTTTTTTTTAAGTTATAACTAGCATATAGATCGATAATTTCTAGAGGACATGGGTTATCTGTATGAAAGTCAAAATTATAATCACCCATTACAATTTGCATAGTAGAGACATTATTAGAGTTATGTATAATTTCCTCACAGTTTTCTATAAAGCAGTTAAAGTCAGCTGAATGGGGTCTATAAATTACCGTAGCGATCTCGCCAGTTGTAGTTAATTTAATACTGAAACTTTCAATGTTAATATCAAAAAAACAGTTCTCATTTATTACCGTAAAGCTTATTTCTTCCTTTACATAGAAACCTACGCCCCCACCAACTCTACCACCAAGTCCGACAAATGTATAATTTGGTAGATAGGTAATAAAGTCATTCTGGAACCAGGTTTCCGTAATCGCAAAGACATCAATATTTTCCCCAGCGAACTGGGCTTCTAATTTAGGTAAATTGCAATTAGCACTGCATATATTTATATAGACTATTTTCATACAGGGCCGAGTAAAAAACTAGATATATATTTTTTTCTATTAGTTTTTGAGTTGAACACATTTTTCTGTTTCATTATAATAATATGTTTTGCCCTCCATGATCACCGTAAACTGCGAGTTAAATTTGGCACCACTACCCATATTTTTTTTAATAAATTGTCTGAGGTTGTATCGCGTAGTTTCTTGCCGTATAGTGAAGTCATGCGCAATAAAAATATCGGAGTGCTTAAGTCTGTATGCCTGCTTCATTATTTCATTTTTATTAGCGGGATTATCTAATTTAACAATAATACGTTTTTTTTCACCTCTCCTAAATACCTGATGCGATAAGATATTACATTCTATTTGTAGAAGTTCTTTGAGCATTACTTTAACTTCTTTGGCTAATAGAGATTTATCTTCACCTTGTTTTTCTGGTAGGCCAGTTATGACGATGTTATTACGTCTTTTATCAACTTCTAATGAATCTATCTGATTTTTTAAAGCTAATATCTCCTTATTTTTATCATCTAAACGACTATTCACATCATCTTTAAGGTTATCAATTTCCATAGTTATACCATCTATATCGGTTATTTTATCTTCTATTTTCGTCAGCCGAGTCTCATGTTCATTTATTTTTTTACACATTTTATCAATTTTAGCGACAATTTGATTGTTTGACGTATTTATTTTATCTAATTCTATATTATTGTCCGATCTAAATTGTTTTAGTTCTTTTAGAATTATAGCTAAGGTAGGTTCGGTTCCCATATTTAAGGAATATATTGAACACTGTGTTGAGAGCACCAGCTATTTTTACAAAAAAAATAGAAAAGAAAAAAGCTTATTACCTGGAATATACAAATATCGAATTAGATAGGATCCAATAAGCTGGTGCTCTGAAGGTCTTGATTGTGCTGTTGTTCCTTTTATAACTTTGCTGTCGATGAGCGATAGGAATTAGAGATAAGTTTTTTTGGATTTACAGTTTTTACAGTTCGGCTATCGTTATCTCTCGTACTCTGGCGTTGACGATATATTTAAATCACCAAAATAATAAAGACACTACGCACGCCGTGTAGATAAAAAAGTCGCGTACTTTCCGAGTAGATTATATCGGAGAGACGATTTATAATGGCACTGCTTGTTATGCTTCCTCTCTTTTACATCTAAGGAGATCCGTCTGCTCGGTATTATGTATATGAAGACGTTGATGAGTTTGTTTTAATAAATCTGGAATATACAAATATCGAATTAGATAGGATCCAATAAGCTGGTGCTCTGAAGGTCTTGATTGTGCTGTTGTTCCTTTTATAACTTTGCTGTCGATGAGCGATAGGAATTAGAGATAAGTTTTTTTGGATTTACAGTTTTTACAGTTCGGCTATCGTTATCTCTCGTACTCGGGCGTTGACGATATATTTAAATCACCAAAATAATAAAGACACTACGCACGCCGTGTAGATAAAAAAGTCGCGTACTTTCCGAGTAGATTATATCGGAGAGACGATTTATAATGGCACTGCTTGTTATGCTTCCTCTCTTTTACATCTAAGGAGATCCGTCTGCTCGGTATTATGTATATGAAGACGTTGATGAGTTTGTTTTAATAAATCTGGAATATACAAATATCGAATTAGATAGGATCCAATAAGCTGGTGCTCTGAAGGTCTTGATTGTGCTGTTGTTCCTTTTATAACTTTGCTGTCGATGAGCGATAGGAATTAGAGATAAGTTTTTTTGGATTTACAGTTTTTACAGTTCGGCTATCGTTATCTCTCGTACTCTGGCGTTGACGATATATTTAAATCACCAAAATAATAAAGACACTACGCACGCCGTGTAGATATTGACAATAGCAATTGATTAACAAATCAATAAACTTGAATAATTATTGATATAAATAAGCTTGGCAGCTTTGTTTTGTTAACCACACTATGAAAATAAATATAAATTTTGAATTAATTCCAGCTCCAAAATCCATTTATCTGTCAGATTGCCGTGTTGAAATGCCTAATTTTGGTAAATTTCTTCAGTCAAACAGGGTTTTGAAGAAATATTGACAATAGCAATTGATTAACAAATCAATAAACTTGAATAATTATTGATATAAATAAGCTTGGCAGCTCTGTTTTGTTAACCACACTAAGAAAATAAATATAAATTTTGAATTAATTCCAGCTCCAAAATCCATTTATCTGTCAAATTGCCGTGTTGAAATGCCTAATTTTGGTAAATTTCTTCAGTCAAACAGGGTTTTGAAGAAATATTGACAATAGAAATTGATAAACAAACCAATAAACTTGAATAATTATTGATATAAATAAGCTTGGCAGCTCTGTTTTGTTAACCACACTAAGAAAATAAATATAAATTTTTAATTAATTCCAGCTCCAAAATCCATTTATCTGTCAGATTGCCGTGTTGAAATGCCAAATTTTGGTAAATATCTTCAGTCAAACAGGGTTTTGAAGAAACATTGACACTAGCAATTGATTAACAAATCAATAAACTTGAATAATTAGCGATATAAATAAGCCTGGCAGCTCTGTTTTGTTAACCACACTAAGAAAATAAATATAAATTTTGAATTAATTCCAGCTCCAAAATCCATTTATCTGTCAGATTGCCGTGTTGAAATGCCAAATTTTGGTAATTTCTTCAGTCAAACAGGGTTTTGAAGAAACATTGACACTAGCAATTGATTAACAAATCAATAAACTTGAATAAGTATTGATATAAATAAGCCTGGCAGCTCTGTTTTGTTAACCACACTAAGAAAATAAATATAAATTTTGAATTAATTCCAGCTCCAAAATCCATTTATCTGTCAAATTGCCGTGTTGAAATTCCTAATTTTGGTAAATTTTTTCAGTCAAACAGGGTTTTGAAGAAATATTGACAATAGCAATTGATTAACAAATCAATAAACTTGAATAATTATTGATATAAATAAGCTTGGCAGCTTTGTTTTGTTAACCACACTATGAAAATAAATATAAATTTTGAATTAATTCCAGCTCCAAAATCCATTTATCTGTCAGATTGCCGTGTTGAAATGCCAAATTTTGGTAAATTTCTTCAGTCAAACAGGGTTTTGAAGAAACATTGACACTAGCAATTGATTAACAAATCAATAAACTTGAATAATTAGCGATATAAATAAGCCTGGCAGCTCTGTTTTGTTAACCACACTAAGAAAATAAATATTAATTTTGAATTAATTCCAGCTGCAAAATCCATTTATCTGTCAGATTGCCGTGTTGAAATGCCAAATTTTGGTAAATTTCTTCAGTCAAACAGGGTTTTGAAGAAACATTGACACTAGCAATTGATTAACAAATCAATAAACTTGAATAATTATTGATATAAATAAACCTGGCAGCTCTGTTTTGTTAACCACACTAAGAAAATAAATATAAATTTTGAATTAATTCCAGCTCCAAAATACATTTATCTGTCAGATTGCCGTGTTGAAATGCCAAATTTTGGTAAATTTCTTCAGTCAAACAGGGTTTTGAAGAAACATTGACACTAGCAATTGATTAACAAATCAATAAACTTGAATAATTATTGATATAAATAAGCCTGGCAGCTCTGTTTTGTTAACCACACTAAGAAAATAAATATAAATTTTGAATTAATTCCAGCTCCAAAATCCATTTATCTGTCAAATTGCCGTGTTGAAATGCCTAATTTTGGTAAATTTCTTCAGTCAAACAGGATTTTGAAGAAATATTGACAATAGCAATTGATTAACAAATCAATAAACTTGAATAATTATTGATATAAAAAAGCTTGGCAGCTCTGTTTTGTTAACCACACTAAGAAAATAAATATAAATTTAGAATTAATTCTTAAGAATTATGGATATTTCCAGCTCCAAAATCCATTTATCTGGCACATTGCCGTGTTGAAATGCCAAATTTTGGTAAATTTCTTGGTTTTGAAGAAATATTGACAATAGCAATTGATTAACAAATCAATAAACTTGAATAATTATTGATATAAATAAGCCTCGCAGCTCTGTTTTGTTAATCACACTAAGAAAATAAATGAAAATTTTGAATTAATTCTAGCTCCAAAATTCATTTATCTGGCAGATTGCCGTGTTGAAATGCCAAATTTTGGTAAATTTCTTCAGTCAACAGGGTTTTGAAGATACATTGACACTAGCAATTGATTAACAAATCAATAAACTTGAATAATTATTGATATAAATAAGCTTGGCAGCTCTGTTTTGTTAACCACACTAAGAAAATAAATATAAATTTTGAATTAATTCCAGCTCCAAAATCCATTTATCTGTCAAATTGCCGTGTTGAAATGCCTAATTTTGGTAAATTTCTTCAGTCAAACAGGGTTTTGAAGAAATATTGACAATAGAAATTGATAAACAAACCAATAAACTTGAATAATTATTGATATAAATAAGCTTGGCAGCTCTGTTTTGTTAACCACACTAAGAAAATAAATATAAATTTTTAATTAATTCCAGCTCCAAAATCCATTTATCTGTCAGATTGCCGTGTTGAAATGCCAAATTTTGGTAAATATCTTCAGTCAAACAGGGTTTTGAAGAAACATTGACACTAGCAATTGATTAACAAATCAATAAACTTGAATAATTAGCGATATAAATAAGCCTGGCAGCTCTGTTTTGTTAACCACACTAAGAAAATAAATATAAATTTTGAATTAATTCCAGCTCCAAAATCCATTTATCTGTCAGATTGCCGTGTTGAAATGCCAAATTTTGGTAATTTCTTCAGTCAAACAGGGTTTTGAAGAAACATTGACACTAGCAATTGATTAACAAATCAATAAACTTGAATAAGTATTGATATAAATAAGCCTGGCAGCTCTGTTTTGTTAACCACACTAAGAAAATAAATATAAATTTTGAATTAATTCCAGCTCCAAAATCCATTTATCTGTCAAATTGCCGTGTTGAAATGCCTAATTTTGGTAAATTTTTTCAGTCAAACAGGGTTTTGAAGAAATATTGACAATAGCAATTGATTAACAAATCAATAAACTTGAATAATTATTGATATAAATAAGCTTGGCAGCTTTGTTTTGTTAACCACACTATGAAAATAAATATAAATTTTGAATTAATTCCAGCTCCAAAATCCATTTATCTGTCAGATTGCCGTGTTGAAATGCCTAATTTTGGTAAATTTCTTCAGTCAAACAGGGTTTTGAAGAAATATTGACAATAGCAATTGATTAACAAATCAATAAACTTGAATAATTATTGATATAAAAAAGCTTGGCAGCTCTGTTTTGTTAACCACACTAAGAAAATAAATATTAATTTTGAATTAATTCCAGCTCCAAAATCGATTTATCTGTCAAATTGCCGTGTTGAAATGCCTAATTTTGGTAAATTTTTTCAGTCAAACAGGGTTTTGAAGAAATATTGACAATAGCAATTGATTAACAAATCAATAAACTTGAATAATTATTGATATAAATAAGCCTGGCAGCTCTGTTTTGTTAACCACACTAAGAAAATAAATATAAATTTTGAATTAATTCCAGCTCCAAAATCCATTTATCTGTCAAATTGCCGTGTTGAAATGCCTAATTTTGGTAAATTTCTTCAGTCAAACAGGGTTTTGAAGAAATATTGACAATAGCAATTGATTAACAAATCAATAAACTTGAATAATTATTGATATAAAAAAGCTTGGCAGCTCTGTTTTGTTAACCACACTAAGAAAATAAATATTAATTTTGAATTAATTCCAGCTCCAAAATCGATTTATCTGTCAGATTGCCGTGTTGAAATGCCAAATTTTGGTAAATTTCTTCAGTCAAACAGGGTTTTGAAGAAACATTGACACTAGCAATTGATTAACAAATCAATAAACTTGAATAATTATTGATATAAATAAGCCTGGCAGCTCTGTTTTGTTAAACACACTAAGAAAATAAATATAAATTTTGAATTAATTCCAGCTCCAAAATCCATTTATCTGTCAGATTGCCGTGTTGAAATGCCAAATTTTGGTAAATTTCTTCAGTCAAACGGGGTTTTGAAGAAACATTGACACTAGCAATTGATTAACAAATCAATAAACTTGAATAATTATTGATATAAATAAGCCTGGCAGCTCTATTTGTTAACCACACTAAGAAAATAAATATAAATTTTGAATTAATTCCAGCTCCAAAATCCATTTATCTCTCAAATTGCCGTGTTGAAATGCCAAATTTTGGTAAATTTCTTCAGTCAAACGGGGTTTTGAAGATACATTGACACTAGCAATTGATTAACAAATCAATAAACTTGTATAATTATTGATATAAATAAGCCTGGAAGCTCTGTTTTGTTAACCACACTAAGAAAATAAAAAAAATTTAGAATTAATTCTTAAGAATTATGGATATTTCCAGCTCCAAAATCCATTTATCTGGCACATTGCCGTGTTGAAATGCCAAATTTTGGTAAATTTCTTGGTTTTGAAGAAATATTGACAATAGCAATTGATTAACAAATCAATAAACTTGAATAATTATTGATATAAAAAAGCTTGGCAGCTCTGTTTTGTTAACCACACTAAGAAAATAAATATTAATTTTGAATTAATTCCAGCTCCAAAATCGATTTATCTGTCAAATTGCCGTGTTGAAATGCCTAATTTTGGTAAATTTTTTCAGTCAAACAGGGTTTTGAAGAAATATTGACAATAGCAATTGATTAACAAATCAATAAACTTGAATAATTATTGATATAAATAAGCCTGGCAGCTCTGTTTTGTTAACCACACTAAGAAAATAAATATAAATTTTGAATTAATTCCAGCTCCAAAATCCATTTATCTGTCAAATTGCCGTGTTGAAATGCCTAATTTTGGTAAATTTCTTCAGTCAAACAGGGTTTTGAAGAAATATTGACAATAGCAATTGATTAACAAATCAATAAACTTGAATAATTATTGATATAAAAAAGCTTGGCAGCTCTGTTTTGTTAACCACACTAAGAAAATAAATATTAATTTTGAATTAATTCCAGCTCCAAAATCGATTTATCTGTCAGATTGCCGTGTTGAAATGCCAAATTTTGGTAAATTTCTTCAGTCAAACAGGGTTTTGAAGAAACATTGACACTAGCAATTGATTAACAAATCAATAAACTTGAATAATTATTGATATAAATAAGCCTGGCAGCTCTGTTTTGTTAAACACACTAAGAAAATAAATATAAATTTTGAATTAATTCCAGCTCCAAAATCCATTTATCTGTCAGATTGCCGTGTTGAAATGCCAAATTTTGGTAAATTTCTTCAGTCAAACGGGGTTTTGAAGAAACATTGACACTAGCAATTGATTAACAAATCAATAAACTTGAATAATTATTGATATAAATAAGCCTGGCAGCTCTATTTGTTAACCACACTAAGAAAATAAATATAAATTTTGAATTAATTCCAGCTCCAAAATCCATTTATCTCTCAAATTGCCGTGTTGAAATGCCAAATTTTGGTAAATTTCTTCAGTCAAACGGGGTTTTGAAGATACATTGACACTAGCAATTGATTAACAAATCAATAAACTTGTATAATTATTGATATAAATAAGCCTGGAAGCTCTGTTTTGTTAACCACACTAAAAAATAAAAAAAATTTAGAATTAATTCTTAAGAATTATGGATATTTCCAGCTCCAAAATCCATTTATCTGGCACATTGCCGTGTTGAAATGCCAAATTTTGGTAAATTTCTTGGTTTTGAAGAAATATTGACAATAGCAATTGATTAACAAATCAATAAACTTGAATAATTATTGATATAAATAAGCCTCGCAGCTCTGTTTTGTTAATCACACTAAGAAAATAAATGAAAATTTTGAATTAATTCTAGCTCCAAAATCCATTTATCTGTCAGATTGCCGTGTTGAAATGCCAAATTTTGGTAAATATCTTCAGTCAAACAGGGTTTTGAAGAAACATTGACACTAGCAATTGATTAACAAATTAATAAACTTGAATAATTAGCGATATAAATAAGCCTGGCAGCTCTGTTTTGTTAACCACACTAAGAAAATAAATATTAATTTTGAATTAATTCCAGCTCCAAAATCGATTTATCTGTCAGATTGCCGTGTTGAAATGCCAAATTTTGGTAAATTTCTTCAGTCAAACAGGGTTTTGAAGAAACATTGACACTAGCAATTGATTAACAAATCAATAAACTTGAATAATTATTGATATAAATAAGCCTGGCAGCTCTGTTTTGTTAACCACACTAAGAAAATAAATATAAATTTTGAATTAATTCCAGCTTTAAAATCCATTTATCTGTCAGATTGCCGTGTTGAAATGCCAAATTTTGGTAAATTTCTTCAGTCAAACAGGGTTTTGAAGAAACATTGACACTAGCAATTGATTAACAAATCAATAAACTTGAATAATTATTGATATAAATAAGCCTGGCAGCTCTATTTGTTAACCACACTAAGAAAATAAATATAAATTTTGAATTAATTCCAGCTCCAAAATCAATTTATCTCTCAAATTGCCGTGTTGAAATGCCAAATTTTGGTAAATTTCTTCAGTCAAACGGGGTTTTGAAGATACATTGACACTAGCAATTGATTAACAAATCAATAAACTTGTATAATTATTGATATAAATAAGCCTGGCAGCTCTGTTTTGTTAACCACACTAAGAAAATAAATATAAATTTAGAATTAATTCTTAAGAATTATGGATATTTCCAGCTCCAAAATCCATTTATCTGGCACATTGCCGTGTTGAAATGCCAATATTTGGTAAATTTCTTGGTTTTGAAGAAATATTGACAATAGCAATTGATTAACAAATCAATAAACTTGAATAATAATTGATATAAATAAGCCTCGCAGCTCTGTTTTGTTAATCACACTAAGAAAATAAATGAAAATTTTGAATTAATTCCAGCTCCAAAATTCATTTATCTGGCAGATTGCCGTGTTGAAATGCCAAATTTTGGTAAATTTCTTCAGTCAACAGGGTTTTGAAGATACATTGACACTAGCAATTGATTAACAAATCAATAAACTTAAATAATTATTGATATAAATAAGCTTGGCAGCTCTGTTTTGTTAACCACACTAAGAAAATAAATATAAATTTTGAATTAATTCCAGCTCCAAAATCCATTTATCTGTCAAATTGCCGTGTTGAAATGCCTAATTTTGGTAAATTTCTTCAGTCAAACAGGGTTTTGAAGAAATATTGACAATAGCAATTGATTAACAAACCAATAAACTTGAATAATTATTGATATATATAAGCTTGGCAGCTCTGTTTTGTTAACCACACTAAGAAAATAAATATAAATTTTGAATTAATTCCAGCTCCAAAATCCATTTATCTGTCAGATTGCCGTGTTGAAATGCCAAATTTTGGTAAATATCTTCAGTCAAACAGGGTTTTGAAGAAACATTGACACTAGCAATTGATTAACAAATCAATAAACTTGAATAATTAGCGATATAAATAAGCCTGGCAGCTCTGTTTTGTTAACCACACTAAGAAAATAAATATTAATTTTGAATTAATTCCAGCTGCAAAATCCATTTATCTGTCAGATTGCCGTGTTGAAATGCCAAATTTTGGTAAATTTCTTCAGTCAAACAGGGTTTTGAAGAAACATTTTCACTAGCAATTGATTAACAAATCAATAAACTTGAATAATTATTGATATAAATAAGCCTGGCAGCTCTGTTTTGTTAACCACACTAAGAAAATAAATGAAAATTTTGAATTAATTCCAGCTCCAAAATTCATTTATCTGGCAGATTGCCGTGTTGAAATGCCAAATTTTGGTAAATTTCTTCAGTCAACAGGGTTTTGAAGATACATTGACACTAGCAATTGATTAACAAATCAATAAACTTAAATAATTATTGATATAAATAAGCTTGGCAGCTCTGTTTTGTTAACCACACTAAGAAAATAAATATAAATTTTGAATTAATTCCAGCTCCAAAATCCATTTATCTAGCAGATTGCCGTATTGAAATGCCTAATTTTGGTAAATTTCTTCAGTCAAACAGGGTTTTGAAGAAATATTGACAATAGCAATTGATTAACAAATCAATAAACTTGAATAATTATTGATATAAATAAGCCTGGCAGCTCTGTTTTGTTAACCACACTAAGAAAATAAATATAAATTTTGAATTAATTCCAGCTCCAAAATCCATTTATCTGTCAGATTGCCGTGTTGAAATGCCAAATTTTGGTAAATTTCTTCAGTCAAACGGGGTTTTGAAGATACATTGACACTAGCAATTGATTAACAAATCAATAAACTTGAATAATTATTGATATAAATAAGCCTGGCAGCTCTGTTTTGTTAACCACACTAAGAAAATAAATATAAATTTAGAATTAATTCTTAAGAATTATGGATATTTCCAGCTCCAAAATCCATTTATCTGGCACATTGCCGTGTTGAAATGCCAAATTTTGGTAAATTTCTTGGTTTTGAAGAAATATTGACAATAGCAATTGATTAACAAATCAATAAACTTGAATAATTATTGATATAAATAAGCCTCGCAGCTCTGTTTTGTTAATCACACTAAGAAAATAAATGAAAATTTTGAATTAATTCTAGCTCCAAAATCCATTTATCTGTCAGATTGCCGTGTTGAAATGCCAAATTTTGGTAAATATCTTCAGTCAAACAGGGTTTTGAAGAAACATTGACACTAGCAATTGATTAACAAATCAATAAACTTGAATAATTAGCGATATAAATAAGCCTGGCAGCTCTGTTTTGTTAACCACACTAAGAAAATAAATATTAATTTTGAATTAATTCCAGCTCCAAAATCGATTTATCTGTCAGATTGCCGTGTTGAAATGCCAAATTTTGGTAAATTTCTTCAGTCAAACAGGGTTTTGAAGAAACATTGACACTAGCAATTGATTAACAAATCAATAAACTTGAATAATTATTGATATAAATAAGCCTGGCAGCTCTGTTTTGTTAACCACACTAAGAAAATAAATATAAATTTTGAATTAATTCCAGCTTTAAAATCCATTTATCTGTCAGATTGCCGTGTTGAAATGCCAAATTTTGGTAAATTTCTTCAGTCAAACAGGGTTTTGAAGAAACATTGACACTAGCAATTGATTAACAAATCAATAAACTTGAATAATTATTGATATAAATAAGCCTGGCAGCTCTATTTGTTAACCACACTAAGAAAATAAATATAAATTTTGAATTAATTCCAGCTCCAAAATCAATTTATCTCTCAAATTGCCGTGTTGAAATGCCAAATTTTGGTAAATTTCTTCAGTCAAACGGGGTTTTGAAGATACATTGACACTAGCAATTGATTAACAAATCAATAAACTTGTATAATTATTGATATAAATAAGCCTGGCAGCTCTGTTTTGTTAACCACACTAAGAAAATAAATATAAATTTAGAATTAATTCTTAAGAATTATGGATATTTCCAGCTCCAAAATCCATTTATCTGGCACATTGCCGTGTTGAAATGCCAATATTTTGTAAATTTCTTGGTTTTGAAGAAATATTGACAATAGCAATTGATTAACAAATCAATAAACTTGAATAATTATTGATATAAATAAGCCTGGCAGCTCTGTTTTGTTAACCACACTAAGAAAATAAATATAAATTTTGAATTAATTCCAGCTTTAAAATCCATTTATCTGTCAGATTGCCGTGTTGAAATGCCAAATTTTGGTAAATTTCTTCAGTCAAACAGGGTTTTGAAGAAACATTGACACTAGCAATTGATTAACAAATCAATAAACTTGAATAATTATTGATATAAATAAGCCTGGCAGCTCTATTTGTTAACCACACTAAGAAAATAAATATAAATTTTGAATTAATTCCAGCTCCAAAATCAATTTATCTCTCAAATTGCCGTGTTGAAATGCCAAATTTTGGTAAATTTCTTCAGTCAAACGGGGTTTTGAAGATACATTGACACTAGCAATTGATTAACAAATCAATAAACTTGTATAATTATTGATATAAATAAGCCTGGCAGCTCTGTTTTGTTAACCACACTAAGAAAATAAATATAAATTTAGAATTAATTCTTAAGAATTATGGATATTTCCAGCTCCAAAATCCATTTATCTGGCACATTGCCGTGTTGAAATGCCAATATTTGGTAAATTTCTTGGTTTTGAAGAAATATTGACAATAGCATTTGATTAACAAATCAATAAACTTGAATAATAATTGATATAAATAAGCCTCGCAGCTCTGTTTTGTTAATCACACTAAGAAAATAAATGAAAATTTTGAATTAATTCCAGCTCCAAAATTCATTTATCTGGCAGATTGCCGTGTTGAAATGCCAAATTTTGGTAAATTTCTTCAGTCAACAGGGTTTTGAAGATACATTGACACTAGCAATTGATTAACAAATCAATAAACTTAAATAATTATTGATATAAATAAGCTTGGCAGCTCTGTTTTGTTAACCACACTAAGAAAATAAATATAAATTTTGAATTAATTCCAGCTCCAAAATCCATTTATCTGTCAAATTGCCGTGTTGAAATGCCTAATTTTGGTAAATTTCTTCAGTCAAACAGGGTTTTGAAGAAATATTGACAATAGCAATTGATTAACAAACCAATAAACTTGAATAATTATTGATATATATAAGCTTGGCAGCTCTGTTTTGTTAACCACACTAAGAAAATAAATATAAATTTTGAATTAATTCCAGCTCCAAAATCCATTTATCTGTCAGATTGCCGTGTTGAAATGCCAAATTTTGGTAAATATCTTCAGTCAAACAGGGTTTTGAAGAAACATTGACACTAGCAATTGATTAACAAATCAATAAACTTGAATAATTAGCGATATAAATAAGCCTGGCAGCTCTGTTTTGTTAACCACACTAAGAAAATAAATATTAATTTTGAATTAATTCCAGCTGCAAAATCCATTTATCTGTCAGATTGCCGTGTTGAAATGCCAAATTTTGGTAAATTTCTTCAGTCAAACAGGGTTTTGAAGAAACATTGACACTAGCAATTGATTAACAAATCAATAAACTTGAATAATTATTGATATAAATAAGCCTGGCAGCTCTGTTTTGTTAACCACACTAAGAAAATAAATATAAATTTAGAATTAATTCTTAAGAATTATGGATATTTCCAGCTCCAAAATCCATTTATCTGGCACATTGCCGTGTTGAAATGCCAAATTTTGGTACATTTCTTGGTTTTGAAGAAATATTGACAATAGCAATTGATTAACAAATCAATAAACTTGAATAATTATTGATATAAATAAGCCTCGCAGCTCTGTTTTGTTAATCACACTAAGAAAATAAATATAAATTTTGAATTAATTCCAGCTCCAAAATCAATTTATCTCTCAAATTGCCGTGTTGAAATGCCAAATTTTGGTAAATTTCTTCAGTCAAACGGGGTTTTGAAGATACATTGACACTAGCAATTGATTAACAAATCAATAAACTTGTATAATTATTGATATAAATAAGCCTGGCAGCTCTGTTTTGTTAACCACACTAAGAAAATAAATATAAATTTAGAATTAATTCTTAAGAATTATGGATATTTCCAGCTCCAAAATCCATTTATCTGGCACATTGCCGTGTTGAAATGCCAATATTTGGTAAATTTCTTGGTTTTGAAGAAATATTGACAATAGCATTTGATTAACAAATCAATAAACTTGAATAATAATTGATATAAATAAGCCTCGCAGCTCTGTTTTGTTAATCACACTAAGAAAATAAATGAAAATTTTGAATTAATTCCAGCTCCAAAATTCATTTATCTGGCAGATTGCCGTGTTGAAATGCCAAATTTTGGTAAATTTCTTCAGTCAACAGGGTTTTGAAGATACATTGACACTAGCAATTGATTAACAAATCAATAAACTTAAATAATTATTGATATAAATAAGCTTGGCAGCTCTGTTTTGTTAACCACACTAAGAAAATAAATATAAATTTTGAATTAATTCCAGCTCCAAAATCCATTTATCTGTCAAATTGCCGTGTTGAAATGCCTAATTTTGGTAAATTTCTTCAGTCAAACAGGGTTTTGAAGAAATATTGACACTAGCAATTGATTAACAAATCAATAAACTTGAATAATTATTGATATAAATAAGCTTGGCAGCTTTGTTTTGTTAACCACACTAAGAAAATAAATATAAATTTTGAATTAATTCCAGCTCCAAAATCCATTTATCTGTCAGATTGCCGTGTTGAAATGCCAAATTTTGGTAATTTCTTCAGTCAAACAGGGTTTTGAAGAAACATTGACACTAGCAATTGATTAACAAATCAATAAACTTGAATAAGTATTGATATAAATAAGCCTGGCAGCTCTGTTTTGTTAACCACACTAAGAAAATAAATATAAATTTTGAATTAATTCCAGCTCCAAAATCCATTTATCTGTCAAATTGCCGTGTTGAAATGCCTAATTTTGGAAAATTTTTTCAGTCAAACAGGGTTTTGAAGAAATATTGACAATAGCAATTGATTAACAAATCAATAAACTTGAATAATTATTGATATAAATAAGCTTGGCAGCTTTGTTTTGTTAACCACACTATGAAAATAAATATAAATTTTGAATTAATTCCAGCTCCAAAATCCATTTATCTGTCAGATTGCCGTGTTGAAATGCCTAATTTTGGTAAATTTCTTCAGTCAAACAGGGTTTTGAAGAAATATTGACAATAGCAATTGATTAACAAATCAATAAACTTGAATAATTATTGATATAAAAAAGCTTGGCAGCTCTGTTTTGTTAACCACACTAAGAAAATAAATATTAATTTTGAATTAATTCCAGCTCCAAAATCGATTTATCTGTCAAATTGCCGTGTTGAAATGCCTAATTTTGGTAAATTTTTTCAGTCAAACAGGGTTTTGAAGAAATATTGACAATAGCAATTGATTAACAAATCAATAAACTTGAATAATTATTGATATAAATAAGCCTGGCAGCTCTGTTTTGTTAACCACACTAAGAAAATAAATATAAATTTTGAATTAATTCCAGCTCCAAAATCCATTTATCTGTCAAATTGCCGTGTTGAAATGCCTAATTTTGGTAAATTTCTTCAGTCAAACAGGGTTTTGAAGAAATATTGACAATAGCAATTGATTAACAAATCAATAAACTTGAATAATTATTGATATAAAAAAGCTTGGCAGCTCTGTTTTGTTAACCACACTAAGAAAATAAATATTAATTTTGAATTAATTCCAGCTCCAAAATCGATTTATCTGTCAGATTGCCGTGTTGAAATGCCAAATTTTGGTAAATTTCTTCAGTCAAACAGGGTTTTGAAGAAACATTGACACTAGCAATTGATTAACAAATCAATAAACTTGAATAATTATTGATATAAATAAGCATGGCAGCTCTGTTTTGTTAAACACACTAAGAAAATAAATATAAATTTTGAATTAATTCCAGCTCCAAAATCCATTTATCTGTCAGATTGCCGTGTTGAAATGCCAAATTTTGGTAAATTTCTTCAGTCAAACGGGGTTTTGAAGATACATTGACACTAGCAATTGATTAACAAATCAAAAAACTTGAATAATTATTGATATAAATAAGCCTGGCAGCTCTGTTTTGTTAACCACACTAAGAAAATAAATATAAATTTAGAATTAATTCTTAAGAATTATGGATATTTCCAGCTCCAAAATCCATTTATCTGGCACATTGCCGTGTTGAAATGCCAAATTTTGGTAAATTTCTTGGTTTTGAAGAAATATTGACAATAGCAATTGATTAACAAATCAATAAACTTGAATAATTAGCGATATAAATAAGCCTGGCAGCTCTGTTTTGTTAACCACACTAAGAAAATAAATATAAATTTTGAATTAATTCCAGCTCCAAAATCCATTTATCTGTCAGATTGCCGTGTTGAAATGCCAAATTTTGGTAATTTCTTCAGTCAAACAGGGTTTTGAAGAAACATTGACACTAGCAATTGATTAACAAATCAATAAACTTGAATAAGTATTGATATAAATAAGCCTGGCAGCTCTGTTTTGTTAACCACACTAAGAAAATAAATATAAATTTTGAATTAATTCCAGCTCCAAAATCCATTTATCTGTCAAATTGCCGTGTTGAAATGCCTAATTTTGGTAAATTTTTTCAGTCAAACAGGGTTTTGAAGAAATATTGACAATAGCAATTGATTAACAAATCAATAAACTTGAATAATTATTGATATAAATAAGCTTGGCAGCTTTGTTTTGTTAACCACACTATGAAAATAAATATAAATTTTGAATTAATTCCAGCTCCAAAATCCATTTATCTGTCAGATTGCCGTGTTGAAATGCCAAATTTTGGTAAATATCTTCAGTCAAACAGGGTTTTGAAGAAACATTGACACTAGCAATTGATTAACAAATCAATAAACTTGAATAATTAGCGATATAAATAAGCCTGGCAGCTTTGTTTTGTTAACCACACTAAGAAAATAAATATTAATTTTGAATTAATTCCAGCTCCAAAATCGATTTATCTGTCAGATTGCCGTGTTGAAATGCCAAATTTTGGTAAATTTCTTCAGTCAAACAGGGTTTTGAAGAAACATTGACACTAGCAATTGATTAACAAATCAATAAACTTGAATAATTATTGATATAAATAAGCCTGGCAGCTCTGTTTTGTTAACCACACTAAGAAAATAAATATAAATTTTAAATTAATTACAGCTCCAAAATCCATTTATCTGTCAGATTGCCGTGTTGAAATGCCAAATTTTGGTAAATTTCTTCAGTCAAACAGGGTTTTGAAGAAACATTGACACTAGCAATTGATTAACAAATCAATAAACTTGAATAATTATTGATATAAATAAGCCTGGCAGCTCTATTTGTTAACCACACTAAGAAAATAAATATAAATTTTGAATTAATTCCAGCTCCAAAATCCATTTATCTCTCAAATTGCCGTGTTGAAATGCCAAATTTTGGTAAATTTCTTCAGTCAAACGGGGTTTTGAAGATACATTGACACTAGCAATTGATTAACAAATCAATAAACTTGTATAATTATTGATATAAATAAGCCTGGCAGCTCTGTTTTGTTAACCACACTAAGAAAATAAATATAAATTTAGAATTAATTCTTAAGAATTATGGATATTTCCAGCTCCAAAATCCATTTATCTGGCACATTGCCGTGTTGAAATGCCAAATTTTGGTAAATTTCTTGGTTTTGAAGAAATATTGACAATAGCAATTGATTAACAAATCAATAAACTTGAATAATTATTGATATAAATAAGCCTCGCAGCTCTGTTTTGTTAATCACACTAAGAAAATAAATGAAAATTTTGAATTAATTCCAGCTCCAAAATTCATTTATCTGGCAGATTGCCGTGTTGAAATGCCAAATTTTGGTAAATTTCTTCAGTCAACAGGGTTTTGAAGATACATTGACACTAGCAATTGATTAACAAATCAATAAACTTAAATAATTATTGATATAAATAAGCTTGGCAGCTCTGTTTTGTTAACCACACTAAGAAAATAAATATAAATTTTGAATTAATTCCAGCTCCAAAATCCATTTATCTGTCAAATTGCCGTGTTGAAATGCCTAATTTTGGTAAATTTCTTCAGTCAAACAGGGTTTTGAAGAAACATTGACACTAGCAATTGATTAACAAATCAATAAACTTGAATAATTAGCGATATAAATAAGCCTGGCAGCTCTGTTTTGTTAACCACACTAAGAAAATAAATATTAATTTTGAATTAATTCCAGCTCCAAAATCGATTTATCTGTCAGATTGCCGTGTTGAAATGCCAAATTTTGGTAAATTTCTTCAGTCAAACAGGGTTTTGAAGAAACATTGACACTAGCAATTGATTAACAAATCAATAAACTTGAATAATTAGCGATATAAATAAGCCTGGCAGCTCTGTTTTGTTAACCACACTAAGAAAATAAATATTAATTTTGAATTAATTCCAGCTGCAAAATCCATTTATCTGTCAGATTGCCGTGTTGAAATGCCAAATTTTGGTAAATTTCTTGGTTTTGAAGAAATATTGACAATAGCAATTGATTAACAAATCAATAAACTTGAATAATTATTGATATAAATAAGCCTCGCAGCTCTGTTTTGTTAATCACACTAAGAAAATAAATGAAAATTTTGAATTAATTCCAGCTCCAAAATTCATTTATCTGGCAGATTGCCGTGTTGAAATGCCAAATTTTGGTAAATTTCTTCAGTCAACAGGGTTTTGAAGATACATTGACACTAGCAATTGATTAACAAATCAATAAACTTAAATAATTATTGATATAAATAAGCTTGGCAGCTCTGTTTTGTTAACCACACTAAGAAAATAAATATAAATTTTGAATTAATTCCAGCTCCAAAATCCATTTATCTGTCAAATTGCCGTGTTGAAATGCCTAATTTTGGTAAATTTCTTCAGTCAAACAGGGTTTTGAAGAAACATTGACACTAGCAATTGATTAACAAATCAATAAACTTGAATAATTAGCGATATAAATAAGCCTGGCAGCTCTGTTTTGTTAACCACACTAAGAAAATAAATATTAATTTTGAATTAATTCCAGCTCCAAAATCGATTTATCTGTCAGATTGCCGTGTTGAAATACCAAATTTTGGTAAATTTCTTCAGTCAAACAGGGTTTTGAAGAAACATTGACACTAGCAATTGATTAACAAATCAATAAACTTGAATAATTAGCGATATAAATAAGCCTGGCAGCTCTGTTTTGTTAACCACACTAAGAAAATAAATATTAATTTTGAATTAATTCCAGCTGCAAAATCCATTTATCTGTCAGATTGCCGTGTTGAAATGCCAAATTTTGGTAAATTTCTTCAGTCAAACAGGGTTTTGAAGAAACATTGACACTAGCAATTGATTAACAAATCAATAAACTTGAATAATTATTGATATAAATAAGCCTGGCAGCTCTGTTTTGTTAACCACACTAAGAAAATAAATATAAATTTTGAATTAATTCCAGCTCCAAAATCCATTTATCTGTCAGATTGCCGTGTTGAAATGCCAAATTTTGGTAAATTTCTTCAGTCAAACAGGGTTTTGAAGAAACATTGACACTAGCAATTGATTAACAAATCAATAAACTTGAATAATTATTGATATAAATAAGCCTGGCAGCTCTGTTTTGTTAACCACACTAAGAAAATAAATATAAATTTTGAATTAATTCCAGCTCTAAAATCCATTTATCTGTCAAATTGCCGTGTTGAAATGCCTAATTTTGGTAAATTTCTTCAGTCAAACAGGGTTTTGAAGAAATATTGACAATAGCAATTGATTAACAAATCAATAAACATGAATAATTATTGATATAAATAAGCTTGGCAGCTCTGTTTTGTTAACCACACTAAGAAAATAAATATAAATTTTGAATTAATTCCAGCTCCAAAATCCATTTATCTGTCAGATTGCCGTGTTGAAATGCCAAATTTTGGTAAATATCTTCAGTCAAACAGGGTTTTGAAGAAACATTGACACTAGCAATTGATTAACAAATCAATAAACTTGAATAATTATTGATATAAATAAGCCTGGCAGCTCTGTTTTGTTAACCACACTAAGAAAATAAATATTAATTTTGAATTAATTCCAGCTCCAAAATCCATTTATCTCTCAGATTGCCGTGTTGAAATGCCAAATTTGGTAAATTTCTTCAGTCAAACAGGGTTTTGAAGAAACATTGACACTAGCAATTGATTAACAAATCAATAAACTTGAATAATTATTGATATAAATAAGCCTGGCAGCTCTGTTTTGTTAACCACACTAAGAAAATAAATATTAATTTTGAATTAATTCCAGCTCCAAAATCCATTTATCTGTAAGATTGCCGTGTTGAAATGCCAAATTTTGGTAAATTTCTTCAGTCAAACAGGGTTTTGAAGAAACATTGACACTAGCAATTGATTAACAAATCAATAAACTTGAATAATTATTGATATAAATAAGCTTGTTAGCTCTGTTTTGTTAACCACACTAAGAAAATAAATATAAATTTTGAATTAATTCCAGCTCCAAAATCCATTTATCTGTCAGATTGCCGTGTTGAAATGCCAAATTTTGGTAAATATCTTCAGTCAAACAGGGTTTTGAAGAAACATTGACACTAGCAATTGATTAACAAATCAATAAACTTGAATAATTATTGATATAAATAAGCCTGGCAGCTCTGTTTTGTTAACCACACTAAGAAAATAAATATTAATTTTGAATTAATTCCAGCTCCAAAATCCATTTATCTGTAAGATTGCCGTGTTGAAATGCCAAATTTTGGTAAATTTCTTCAGTCAAACAGGGTTTTGAAGAAACATTGACACTAGCAATTGATTAACAAATCAATAAACTTGAATAATTATTGATATAAATAAGCTTGTTAGCTCTGTTTTGTTAACCACACTAAGAAAATAAATATAAATTTTGAATTAATTCCAGCTCCAAAATCCATTTATCTGTCAGATTGCCGTGTTGAAATGCCAAATTTTGGTAAATATCTTCAGTCAAACAGGGTTTTGAAGAAACATTGACACTAGCAATTGATTAACAAATCAATAAACTTGAATAATTATTGATATAAATAAGCCTGGCAGCTCTGTTTTGTTAACCACACTAAAAAATAAATATTAATTTTGAATTAATTCCAGCTCCAAAATCCATTTATCTGTCAGATTGCCGTGTTGAAATGCCAAATTTTGGTAAATTTCTTCAGTCAAACAGGGTTTTGAAGAAACATTGACACTAGCAATTGATTAACAAATCAATAAACTTGAATAATTATTGATATAAATAAGCCTGGCAGCTCTGTTTTGTTAACCACACTAAGAAAATAAATATTAATTTTGAATTAATTCCAGCTCCAAAATCCATTTATCTGTCAGAATGCCGTGTTGAAATGCCAAATTTGGTAAATTTCTTCAGTCAAACAGGGTTTTGAAGAAACATTGACACTAGCAATTGATTAACAAATCAATAAACTTGAATAATTATTGATATAAATAAGCCTGGCAGCTCTGTTTTGTTAACCACACTAAGAAAATAAATATTAATTTTGAATTAATTCCAGCTCCAAAATCCATTTATCTGTAAGATTGCCGTGTTGAAATGCCAAATTTTGGTAAATTTCTTCAGTCAAACAGGGTTTTGAAGAAACATTGACACTAGCAATTGATTAACAAATCAATAAACTTGAATAATTATTGATATAAATAAGCTTGTTAGCTCTGTTTTGTTAACCACACTAAGAAAATAAATATAAATTTTGAATTAATTCCAGCTCCAAAATCCATTTATCTGTCAGATTGCCGTGTTGAAATGCCAAATTTTGGTAAATACCTTCAGTCAAACAGGGTTTTGAAGAAACATTGACACTAGCAATTGATTAACCAATCAATAAACTTGAATAATTAGCGATATAAATAAGCCTGGCAGCTCTGTTTTGTTAACCACACTAAGAAAATAAATATTAATTTTGAATTAATTCCAGCTCCAAAATCCATTTATCTGTCAGATTGCCGTGTTGAAATGCCAAATTTTGGTAAATTTCTTCAGTCAAACAGGGTTTTGAAGAAACATTGACACTAGCAATTGATTAACAAATCAATAAACTTGAATAATTATTGATATAAATAAGCCTGGCAGCTCTGTTTTGTTAACCACACTAAGAAAATAAATATTAATTTTGAATTAATTCCAGCTCCAAAATCCATTTATCTGTCAGATTGCCGTGTTGAAATGCCAAATTTTGGTAAATTTCTTCAGTCAAACAGGGTTTTGAAGAAACATTGACACTAGCAATTGATTAACAAATCAATAAACTTGAATAATTATTGATATAAATAAGCCTGGCAGCTCTGTTTTGTTAACCACACTAAGAAAATAAATATTAATTTTGAATTAATTCCAGCTCCAAAATCCATTTATCTGTCAGATTGCCGTGTTGAAATGCCAAATTTGGTAAATTTCTTCAGTCAAACAGGGTTTTGAAGAAACATTGACACTAGCAATTGATTAACAAATCAATAAACTTGAATAATTATTGATATAAATAAGCCTGGCAGCTCTGTTTTGTTAACCACACTAAGAAAATAAATATTAATTTTGAATTAATTCCAGCTCCAAAATCCATTTATCTGTAAGATTGCCGTGTTGAAATGCCAAATTTTGGTAAATTTCTTCAGTCAAACAGGGTTTTGAAGAAACATTGACACTAGCAATTGATTAACAAATCAATAAACTTGAATAATTATTGATATAAATAAGCTTGTTAGCTCTGTTTTGTTAACCACACTAAGAAAATAAATATAAATTTTGAATTAATTCCAGCTCCAAAATCCATTTATCTGTCAGATTGCCGTGTTGAAATGCCAAATTTTGGTAAATATCTTCAGTCAAACAGGGTTTTGAAGAAACATTGACACTAGCAATTGATTAACAAATCAATAAACTTGAATAATTATTGATATAAATAAGCCTGGCAGCTCTGTTTTGTTAACCACACTAAGAAAATAAATATAAATTTTGAATTAATTCCAGCTCCAAAATCCATTTATCTGTCAAATTGCCGTGTTGAAATGCCTAATTTTGGTAAATTTCTTCAGTCAAACAGGGTTTTGAAGAAATATTGACAATAGCAATTGATTAACAAATCAATAAACTTGAATAATTATTGATATAAATAAGCTTGGCAGCTCTGTTTTGTTAACCACACTAAGAAAATAAATATAAATTTTGAATTAATTCCAGCTCCAAAATCCATTTATCTGTCAGATTGCCGTGTTGAAATGCCAAATTTTGGTAAATTTCTTCAGTCAAACAGGGTTTTGAAGAAACATTGACACTAGCAATTGATTAACAAATCAATAAACTTGAATAATTATTGATATAAATAAGCCTGGCAGCTTTGTTTTGTTAACCACACTAAGAAAATAAATATTAATTTTGAATTAATTCCAGCTCCAAAATCCATTTATCTGTCAGATTGCCGTGTTGAAATGCCAAATTTTGGTAAATTTCTTCAGTCAAACAGGGTTTTGAAGAAACATTGACACTAGCAATTGATTAACAAATCAATAAACTTGAATAATTATTGATATAAATAAGCCTGGCAGCTCTGTTTTGTTAACCACACTAAGAAAATAAATATTAATTTTGAATTAATTCCAGCTCCAAAATCCATTTATCTGTCAGATTGCCGTGTTGAAATGCCAAATTTGGTAAATTTCTTCAGTCAAACAGGGTTTTGAAGAAACATTGACACTAGCAATTGATTAACAAATCAATAAACTTGAATAATTATTGATATAAATAAGCCTGGCAGCTCTGTTTTGTTAACCACACTAAGAAAATAAATATTAATTTTGAATTAATTCCAGCTCCAAAATCCATTTATCTGTAAGATTGCCGTGTTGAAATGCCAAATTTTGGTAAATTTCTTCAGTCAAACAGGGTTTTGAAGAAACATTGACACTAGCAATTGATTAACAAATCAATAAACTTGAATAATTATTGATATAAATAAGCTTGTTAGCTCTGTTTTGTTAACCACACTAAGAAAATAAATATAAATTTTGAATTAATTCCAGCTCCAAAATCCATTTATCTGTCAGATTGCCGTGTTGAAATGCCAAATTTTGGTAAATATCTTCAGTCAAACAGGGTTTTGAAGAAACATTGACACTAGCAATTGATTAACAAATCAATAAACTTGAATAATTATTGATATAAATAAGCCTGGCAGCTCTGTTTTGTTAACCACACTAAGAAAATAAATATTAATTTTGAATTAATTCCAGCTCCAAAATCCATTTATCTGTAAGATTGCCGTGTTGAAATGCCAAATTTTGGTAAATTTCTTCAGTCAAACAGGGTTTTGAAGAAACATTGACACTAGCAATTGATTAACAAATCAATAAACTTGAATAATTATTGATATAAATAAGCTTGTTAGCTCTGTTTTGTTAACCACACTAAGAAAATAAATATAAATTTTGAATTAATTCCAGCTCCAAAATCCATTTATCTGTCAGATTGCCTTGTTGAAATGCCAAATTTTGGTAAATATCTTCAGTCAAACAGGGTTTTGAAGAAACATTGACACTAGCAATTGATTAACAAATCAATAAACTTGAATAATAATTGATATAAATAAGCCTGGCAGCTCTGTTTTGTTAACCACACTAAGAAAATAAATATAAATTTTGAATTAATTCCAGCTCCAAAATCCATTTATCTGTCAAATTGCCGTGTTGAAATGCCTAATTTTGGTAAATTTCTTCAGTCAAACAGGGTTTTGAAGAAATATTGACAATAGCAATTGATTAACAAATCAATAAACTTGAATAATTATTGATATAAATAAGCTTGGCAGCTCTGTTTTGTTAACCACACTAAGAAAATAAATATAAATTTTGAATTAATTCCAGCTCCAAAATCCATTTATCTGTCAGATTGCCGTGTTGAAATGCCAAATTTTGGTAAATTTCTTCAGTCAAACAGGGTTTTGAAGAAACATTGACACTAGCAATTGATTAACAAATCAATAAACTTGAATAATTATTGATATAAATAAGCCTGGCAGCTCTGTTTTGTTAACCACACTAAGAAAATAAATATTAATTTTGAATTAATTCCAGCTCCAAAATCCATTTATCTGTCAGATTGCCGTGTTGAAATGCCAAATTTTGGTAAATTTCTTCAGTCAAACAGGGTTTTGAAGAAACATTGACACTAGCAATTGATTAACAAATCAATAAACTTGAATAATTATTGATATAAATAAGCCTGGCAGCTCTGTTTTGTTAACCACACTAAGAAAATAAATATTAATTTTGAATTAATTCCAGCTCCAAAATCCATTTATCTGTCAGATTGCCGTGTTGAAATGCCAAATTTGGTAAATTTCTTCAGTCAAACAGGGTTTTGAAGAAACATTGACACTAGCAATTGATTAACAAATCAATAAACTTGAATAATTATTGATATAAATAAGCCTGGCATCTCTGTTTTGTTAACCACACTAAGAAAATAAATATTAATTTTGAATTAATTCCAGCTCCAAAATCCATTTATCTGTAAGATTGCCGTGTTGAAATGCCAAATTTTGGTAAATTTCTTCAGTCAAACAGGGTTTTGAAGAAACATTGACACTAGCAATTGATTAACAAATCAATAAACTTGAATAATTATTGATATAAATAAGCTTGTTAGCTCTGTTTTGTTAACCACACTAAGAAAATAAATATAAATTTTGAATTAATTCCAGCTCCAAAATCCATTTATCTGTCAGATTGCCGTGTTGAAATGCCAAATTTTGGTAAATATCTTCAGTCAAACAGGGTTTTGAAGAAACATTGACACTAGCAATTGATTAACAAATCAATAAACTTGAATAATTATTGATATAAATAAGCCTGGCAGCTCTGTTTTGTTAATCACACTAAGAAAATAAATATAAATTTTGAATTAATTCCAGCTCCAAAATCCATTTATCTGTCAAATTGCCGTGTTGAAATGCCTAATTTTGGTAAATTTCTTCAGTCAAACAGGGTTTTGAAGAAATATTGACAATAGCAATTGATTAACAAATCAATAAACTTGAATAATTATTGATATAAATAAGCTTGGCAGCTCTGTTTTGTTAACCACACTAAGAAAATAAATATAAATTTTGAATTAATTCCAGCTCCAAAATCCATTTATCTGTCAGATTGCCGTGTTGAAATGCCAAATTTTGGTAAATTTCTTCAGTCAAACAGGGTTTTGAAGAAACATTGACACTAGCAATTGATTAACAAATCAATAAACTTGAATAATTATTGATATAAATAAGCCTGGCAGCTCTGTTTTGTTAACCACACTAAGAAAATAAATATAAATTTTGAATTAATTCCAGCTCTAAAATCCATTTATCTGTCAAATTGCCGTGTTGAAATGCCTAATTTTGGTAAATTTCTTCAGTCAAACAGGGTTTTGAAGAAATATTGACAATAGCAATTGATTAACAAATCAATAAACTTGAATAATTATTGATATAAATAAGCTTGGCAGCTCTGTTTTGTTAACCACACTAAGAAAATAAATATAAATTTTGAATTAATTCCAGCTCCAAAATCCATTTATCTGTCAGATTGCCGTGTTGAAATGCCAAATTTTGGTAAATATCTTCATCAAACAGGGTTTTGAAGAAACATTGACACTAGCAATTGATTAACAAATCAATAAACTTGAATAATTAGCGATATAAATAAGCTTGTTAGCTCTGTTTTGTTAACCACACTAAGAAAATAAATATTAATTTTGAATTAATTCCAGCTCCAAAATCCATTTATCTGTCAGATTGCCGTGTTGAAATGCCAAATTTTGGTAAATTTCTTCAGTCAAACAGGGTTTTGAAGAAACATTGACACTAGCAATTGATTAACAAATCAATAAACTTGAATAATTATTGATATAAATAAGCCTGGCAGCTCTGTTTTGTTAACCACACTAAGAAAATAAATATTAATTTTGAATTAATTCCAGCTCCAAAATCCATTTATCTGTCAGATTGCCGTGTTGAAATGCCAAATTTGGTAAATTTCTTCAGTCAAACAGGGTTTTGAAGAAACATTGACACTAGCAATTGATTAACAAATCAATAAACTTGAATAATTATTGATATAAATAAGCCTGGCATCTCTGTTTTGTTAACCACACTAAGAAAATAAATATTAATTTTGAATTAATTCCAGCTCCAAAATCCATTTATCTGTAAGATTGCCGTGTTGAAATGCCAAATTTTGGTAAATTTCTTCAGTCAAACAGGGTTTTGAAGAAACATTGACACTAGCAATTGATTAACAAATCAATAAACTTGAATAATTATTGATATAAATAAGCTTGTTAGCTCTGTTTTGTTAACCACACTAAGAAAATAAATATAAATTTTGAATTAATTCCAGCTCCAAAATCCATTTATCTGTCAGATTGCCGTGTTGAAATGCCAAATTTTGGTAAATATCTTCAGTCAAACAGGGTTTTGAAGAAACATTGACACTAGCAATTGATTAACAAATCAATAAACTTGAATAATTATTGATATAAATAAGCCTGGCAGCTCTGTTTTGTTAATCACACTAAGAAAATAAATATAAATTTTGAATTAATTCCAGCTCCAAAATCCATTTATCTGTCAAATTGCCGTGTTGAAATGCCTAATTTTGGTAAATTTCTTCAGTCAAACAGGGTTTTGAAGAAATATTGACAATAGCAATTGATTAACAAATCAATAAACTTGAATAATTATTGATATAAATAAGCTTGGCAGCTCTGTTTTGTTAACCACACTAAGAAAATAAATATAAATTTTGAATTAATTCCAGCTCCAAAATCCATTTATCTGTCAGATTGCCGTGTTGAAATGCCAAATTTTGGTAAATTTCTTCAGTCAAACAGGGTTTTGAAGAAACATTGACACTAGCAATTGATTAACAAATCAATAAACTTGAATAATTATTGATATAAATAAGCCTGGCAGCTCTGTTTTGTTAACCACACTAAGAAAATAAATATAAATTTTGAATTAATTCCAGCTCTAAAATCCATTTATCTGTCAAATTGCCGTGTTGAAATGCCTAATTTTGGTAAATTTCTTCAGTCAAACAGGGTTTTGAAGAAATATTGACAATAGCAATTGATTAACAAATCAATAAACTTGAATAATTATTGATATAAATAAGCTTGGCAGCTCTGTTTTGTTAACCACACTAAGAAAATAAATATAAATTTTGAATTAATTCCAGCTCCAAAATCCATTTATCTGTCAGATTGCCGTGTTGAAATGCCAAATTTTGGTAAATATCTTCATCAAACAGGGTTTTGAAGAAACATTGACACTAGCAATTGATTAACAAATCAATAAACTTGAATAATTAGCGATATAAATAAGCTTGTTAGCTCTGTTTTGTTAACCACACTAAGAAAATAAATATTAATTTTGAATTAATTCCAGCTCCAAAATCCATTTATCTGTCAGATTGCCGTGTTGAAATGCCAAATTTTGGTAAATATCTTCAGTCAAACAGGGTTTTGAAGAAACATTGACACTAGCAATTGATTAACAAATCAATAAACTTGAATAATTATTGATATAAATAAGCCTGGCAGCTCTGTTTTGTTAATCACACTAAGAAAATAAATATAAATTTTGAATTAATTCCAGCTCCAAAATCCATTTATCTGTCAAATTGCCGTGTTGAAATGCCTAATTTTGGTAAATTTCTTCAGTCAAACAGGGTTTTGAAGAAATATTGACAATAGCAATTGATTAACAAATCAATAAACTTGAATAATTATTGATATAAATAAGCTTGGCAGCTCTGTTTTGTTAACCACACTAAGAAAATAAATATAAATTTTGAATTAATTCCAGCTCCAAAATCCATTTATCTGTCAGATTGCCGTGTTGAAATGCCAAATTTTGGTAAATTTCTTCAGTCAAACAGGGTTTTGAAGAAACATTGACACTAGCAATTGATTAACAAATCAATAAACTTGAATAATTATTGATATAAATAAGCCTGGCAGCTCTGTTTTGTTAACCACACTAAGAAAATAAATATAAATTTTGAATTAATTCCAGCTCTAAAATCCATTTATCTGTCAAATTGCCGTGTTGAAATGCCTAATTTTGGTAAATTTCTTCAGTCAAACAGGGTTTTGAAGAAATATTGACAATAGCAATTGATTAACAAATCAATAAACTTGAATAATTATTGATATAAATAAGCTTGGCAGCTCTGTTTTGTTAACCACACTAAGAAAATAAATATAAATTTTGAATTAATTCCAGCTCCAAAATCCATTTATCTGTCAGATTGCCGTGTTGAAATGCCAAATTTTGGTAAATATCTTCATCAAACAGGGTTTTGAAGAAACATTGACACTAGCAATTGATTAACAAATCAATAAACTTGAATAATTAGCGATATAAATAAGCCTGGCAGCTCTGTTTTGTTAACCACACTAAGAAAATAAATATTAATTTTGAATTAATTCCAGCTCCAAAATCCATTTATCTGTCAGATTGCCGTGTTGAAATGCCAAATTTTGGTAAATTTCTTCAGTCAAACAGGGTTTTGAAGAAACATTGACACTAGCAATTGATTAACAAATCAATAAACTTGAATAATTATTGATATAAATAAGCCTGGCAGCTCTGTTTTGTTAACCACACTAAGAAAATAAATATTAATTTTGAATTAATTCCAGCTGCAAAATCCATTTATCTGTCAGATTGCCGTGTTGAAATGCCAAATTTTGGTAAATTTCTTCAGTCAAACAGGGTTTTGAAGAAACATTGACACTAGCAATTGATTAACAAATCAATAAACTTGAATAATTATTGATATAAATAAGCCTGGCAGCTCTGTTTTGTTAACCACACTAAGAAAATAAATATAAATTTTGAATTAATTCCAGCTCTAAAATCCATTTATCTGTCAAATTGCCGTGTTGAAATGCCTAATTTTGGTAAATTTCTTCAGTCAAACAGGGTTTTGAAGAAATATTGACAATAGCAATTGATTAACAAATCAATAAACTTGAATAATTATTGATATAAATAAGCTTGGCAGCTCTGTTTTGTTAACCACACTAAGAAAATAAATATAAATTTTGAATTAATTCCAGCTCCAAAATCCATTTATCTGTCAGATTGCCGTGTTGAAATGCCAAATTTTGGTAAATATCTTCATCAAACAGGGTTTTGAAGAAACATTGACACTAGCAATTGATTAACAAATCAATAAACTTGAATAATTAGCGATATAAATAAGCCTGGCAGCTCTGTTTTGTTAACCACACTAAGAAAATAAATATTAATTTTGAATTAATTCCAGCTCCAAAATCCATTTATCTGTCAGATTGCCGTGTTGAAATGCCAAATTTTGGTAAATTTCTTCAGTCAAACAGGGTTTTGAAGAAACATTGACACTAGCAATTGATTAACAAATCAATAAACTTGAATAATTATTGATATAAATAAGCCTGGCAGCTCTGTTTTGTTAACCACACTAAGAAAATAAATATTAATTTTGAATTAATTCCAGCTCCAAAATCCATTTATCTGTAAGATTGCCGTGTTGAAATGCCAAATTTTGGTAAATTTCTTCAGTCAAACAGGGTTTTGAAGAAACATTGACACTAGCAATTGATTAACAAATCAATAAACTTGAATAATTATTGATATAAATAAGCTTGGCAGCTCTGTTTTGTTAACCACACTAAGAAAATAAATATAAATTTTGAATTAATTCCAGCTCCAAAATCCATTTATCTGTCAGATTGCCGTGTTGAAATGCCAAATTTTGGTAAATATCTTCAGTCAAACAGGGTTTTGAAGAAATATTGACAATAGCAATTGATTAACAAATCAATAAACTTGAATAATTATTGATATAAATAAGCTTGGCAGCTCTGTTTTGTTAACCACACTAAGAAAATAAATATAAATTTTGAATTAATTCCAGCTCCAAAATCCATTTATCTGTCAGATTGCCGTGTTGAAATGCCAAATTTTGGTAAATTTCTTCAGTCAAACAGGGTTTTGAAGAAATATTGACAATAGCAATTGATTAACAAATCAATAAACTTGAATAATTATTAATATAAATAAGCTTGGCAGCTCTGTTTTGTTAACCACACTAAGAAAATAAATATAAATTTTGAATTAATTCCAGCTCCAAAATCCATTTATCTGTCAGATTGCCGTGTTGAAATGCTAAATTTTGGTAAATATCTTCAGTCAAACAGGGTTTTGAAGAAACATTGACACTAGCAATTGATTAACAAATCAATAAACTTGAATAATTAGCGATATAAATAAGCCTGGCAGCTCTGTTTTGTTAACCACACTAAGAAAATAAATATTAATTTTGAATTAATTCCAGCTCCAAAATCCATTTATCTGTCAGATTGCCGTGTTGAAATGCAAAATTTTGGTAAATTTCTTCAGTCAAACAGGGTTTTGAAGAAACATTGACACTAGCAATTGATTAACAAATCAATAAACTTGAATAATTATTGATATAAATAAGCCTGGCAGCTCTGTTTTGTTAACCACACTAAGAAAATAAATATTAATTTGGAATTAATTCCAGCTCCAAAATCCATTTATCTGTCAGATTGCCGTGTTGAAATGCCAAATTTTGGTAAATTTCTTCAGTCAAACAGGGTTTTGAAGAAACATTGACACTAGCAATTGATTAACAAATCAATAACATTGAATAATTATTGATATCAATAAGCCTGGCAGCTCTGTTTTGTTAACCACACTAAGAAAATAAATATTAATTTTGAATTAATTCCAGCTCCAAAATCCATTTATCTGTAAGATTGCCGTGTTGAAATGCCAAATTTTGGTAAATTTCTTCAGTCAAACAGGGTTTTGAAGAAACATTGACACTAGCAATTGATTAACAAATCAATAAACTTGAATAATTATTGATATAAATAAGCTTGGCAGCTCTGTTTTGTTAACCACACTAAGAAAATAAATATAAATTTTGAATTAATTCCAGCTCCAAAATCCATTTATCTGTCAGATTGCCGTGTTGAAATGCCAAATTTTGGTAAATTTCTTCAGTCAAACAGGGTTTTGAAGAAACATTGACACTAGCAATTGATTAAAAATCAATAAACTTGAATAATTATTGATATAAATAAGCCTGGCAGCTCTGTTTTGTTAACCACACTAAGAAAATAAATATAAATTTTGAATTAATTCCAGCTCCAAAATCCATTTATCTGTCAGATTGCCGTGTTGAAATGCCAAATTTTGGTAAATTTCTTCAGTCAAACAGGGTTTTGAAGAAACATTGACACTAGCAATTGATTAACAAATCAATAAACTTGAATAATTATTGATATAAATAAGCCTGGCAGCTCTGTTTTGTTAACCACACTAAGTAAATAAATATTAATTTTGAATTAATTCCAGCTCCAAAATCCATTTATCTGTCAGATTGCCGTGTTGAAATGCCAAATTTTGGTAAATTTCTTCAGTCAAACAGGGTTTTGAAGAAACATTGACACTAGCAATTGATTAACAAATCAATAAACTTGAATAATTATTGATATAAATAAGCCTGGCAGCTCTATTTTGTTAACCACACTAAGAAAATAAATATAAATTTTGAATTAATTCCAGCTCCAAAATCCATTTATCTGTCAAATTGCCGTGTTGAAATGCCTAATTTTGGTAAATTTCTTCAGTCAAACAGGGTTTTGAAGAAATATTGACAATAGCAATTGATTAACAAATCAATAAACTTGAATAATTATTGATATAAATAAGCTTGGCAGCTCTGTTTTGTTAACCACACTAAGAAAATAAATATAAATTTTGAATTAATTCCAGCTCCAAAATCCATTTATCTGTCAGATTGCCGTGTTGAAATGCCAAATTTTGGTAAATATCTTCAGTCAAACAGGGTTTTGAAGAAACATTGACACTAGCAATTGATTAAGAAATCAATAAACTTGAATAATTAGCGATATAAATAAGCCTGGCAGCTCTGTTTTGTTAACCACACTAAGAAAATAAATATTAATTTTGAATTAATTCCAGCTCCAAAATCCATTTATCTGTCAGATTGCCGTGTTGAAATGCCAAATTTTGGTAAATTTCTTCAGTCAAACAGGGTTTTGAAGAAACATTGACACTAGCAATTGATTAACAAATCAATAAACTTGAATAATTATTGATATAAATAAGCCTGGCAGCTCTATTTTGTTAACCACACTAAGAAAATAAATATAAATTTTGAATTAATTCCACCTCCAAAATCCATTTATCTGTCAGATTGCCGTGTTGAAATGCCAAATTTTGGTAAATTTCTTCAGTCAAACAGGGTTTTGAAGAAACATTGACACTAGCAATTGATTAACAAATCAATAAACTTGAATAATTATTGATATAAATAAGCCTGGCAGCTCTTTTTTGTTAACCACACTAAGAAAATAAATATAAATTTTGAATTAATTCCAGCTCCAAAATCCATTTATCTGTCAGATTGCCGTGTTGAAATGCCAAATTTTGGTAAATTTCTTCAGTCAAACAGGGTTTTGAAGAAACATTGACACTAGCAATTGATTAACAAATCAATAAACTTGAATAATTATTGATATAAATAAGCCTGGCAGCTCTGTTTTGTTAACCACACTAAGAAAATAAATATAAATTTTGAATTAATTCCAGCTCCAAAATCCATTTATCTGTCAAATTGCCGTGTTGAAATGCCTAATTTTGGTAAATTTCTTCAGTCAAACAGGGTTTTGAAGAAATATTGACAATAGCAATTGATTAACAAATCAATAAACTTGAATAATTATTGATATAAATAAGCTTGGCAGCTCTGTTTTGTTAACCACACTAAGAAAATAAATATAAATTTTGAATTAATTCCAGCTCCAAAATCCATTTATCTGTCAGATTGCCGTGTTGAAATGCCAAATTTTGGTAAATATCTTCAGTCAAACAGGGTTTTGAAGAAACATTGACACTAGCAATTGATTAACAAATCAATAAACTTGAATAATTAGCGATATAAATAAGCCTGGCAGCTCTGTTTTGTTAACCACACTAAGAAAATAAATATTAATTTTGAATTAATTCCAGCTCCAAAATCCATTTATCTGTCAGATTGTCGTGTTGAAATGCCAAATTTTGGTAAATTTCTTCAGTCAAACAGGGTTTTGAAGAAACATTGACACTAGCAATTGATTAACAAATCAATAAACTTGAATAATTATTGATATAAATAAGCCTGGCAGCTCTATTTTGTTAACCACACTAAGAAAATACATATAAATTTTGAATTAATTCCAGCTCCAAAATCCATTTATCTGTCAGATTGCCGTGTTGAAATGCCAAATTTTGGTAAATTTCTTCAGTCAAACAGGGTTTTGAAGAAACATTGACACTAGCAATTGATTAACAAATCAATAAACTTGAATAATTAGCGATATAAATAAGCCTGGCAGCTCTGTTTTGTTAACCACACTAAGAAAATAAATATTAATTTTGAATTAATTCCAGCTCCAAAATCCATTTATCTGTCAGATTGCCGTGTTGAAATGCCAAATTTTGGTAAATTTCTTCAGTCAACAGGGTTTTGAAGATACATTGACACTAGCAATTGATTAACAAATCAATAAACTTGAATAATTATTGATATAAATAAGCTTGGCAGCTCTGTTTTGTTAACCACACTAAGAAAATAAATATAAATTTTGAATTAATTCCAGCTCCAAAATCCATTTATCTGTCAGATTGCCGTGTTGAAATGCCAAATTTTGGTAAATTTCTTCAGTCAAACAGGGTTTTGAAGAAACATTGACACTAGCAATTGATTAACAAATCAATAAACTTGAATAATTATTGATATAAATAAGCCTGGCAGCTCTGTTTTGTTAACCACACTAAGAAAATAAATATAAATTTTGAATTAATTCCAGCTCCAAAATCCATTTATCTGTCAGATTGCCGTGTTGAAATGCCAAATTTTGGTAAATTTCTTCAGTCAAACAGGGTTTTGAAGAAACATTGACACTAGCAATTGATTAACAAATCAATAAACTTGAATAATTATTGATATAAATAAGCCTGGCAGCTCTGTTTTGTTAACCACACTAAGAAAATATATATAAATTTTGAATTAATTCCAGCTCCAAAATCCATTTCTGTCAAATTGCCGTGTTGAAATGCCTAATTTTGGTAAATTTCTTCAGTCAAACAGGGTTTTGAAGAAATATTGACAATAGCAATTGATTAACAAATCAATAAACTTGAATAATTATTGATATAAATAAGCTTGGCAGCTCTGTTTTGTTAACCACACTAAGAAAATAAATATAAATTTTGAATTAATTCCAGCTCCAAAATCCATTTATCTGTCAGATTGCCGTGTTGAAATGCCAAATTTTGGTAAATATCTTCAGTCAAACAGGGTTTTGAAGAAACATTGACACTAGCAATTGATTAACAAATCAATAAACTTGAATAATTAGCGATATAAATAAGCCTGGCAGCTCTGTTTTGTTAACCACACTAAGAAAATAAATATTAATTTTGAATTAATTCCAGCTCCAAAATCCATTTATCTGTCAGATTGCCGTGTTGAAATGCCAAATTTTGGTAAATTTCTTCAGTCAAACAGGGTTTTGAAGAATCATTGACACTAGCAATTGATTAACAAATCAATAAACTTGAATAATTATTGATATAAATAAGCCTGGCAGCTCTGTTTTGTTAACCACACTAAGAAAATAAATATAAATTTTGAATTAATTCCAGCTCCAAAATCCATTTATCTGTCAGATTGCCGTGTTGAAATGCCAAATTTTGGTAAATTTCTTCAGTCAAACAGGGTTTTGAAGAAACATTGACACTAGCAATTGATTAACAAATCAATAAACTTGAATAATTATTGATATAAATAAGCCTGGCAGCTCTTTTTTGTTAACCACACTAAGAAAATAAATATAAATTTTGAATTAATTCCAGCTCCAAAATCCATTTATCTGTCAGATTGCCGTGTTGAAATGCCAAATTTTGGTAAATTTCTTCAGTCAAACAGGGTTTTGAAGAAACATTGACACTAGCAATTGATTAACAAATCAATAAACTTGAATAATTATTGATATAAATAAGCCTGGCAGCTCTTTTTTGTTAACCACACTAAGAAAATAAATATACATTTTGAATTAATTCCAGCTCCAAAATCCATTTATCTGTCAGATTGCCGTGTTGAAATGCCAAATTTTGGTAAATATCTTCAGTCAAACAGGGTTTTGAAGAAACATTGACACTAGCAATTGATTAACAAATCAATAAACTTGAATAATTAGCGATATAAATAAGCCTGGCAGCTCTGTTTTGTTAACCACACTAAGAAAATAAATATAAATTTTGAATTAATTCCAGCTCCAAAATCCATTTATCTGTCAGATTGCCGTGTTGAAATGCCAAATTTTGGTAAATTTCTTTAGTCAAACAGGGTTTTGAAGAAACATTGACACTAGCAATTGATTAACAAATCAATAAACTTGAATAATTATTGATATAAATAAGCCTGGCAGCTCTGTTTTGTTAACCACACTAAGAAAATAAATATAAATTTTGAATTAATTCCAGCTCCAAAATCCATTTATCTGTCAGATTGCCGTGTTGAAATGCCAAATTTTGGTAAATATCTTCAGTCAAACAGGGTTTTGAAGAAACATTGACACTAGCAATTGATTAACAAATCAATAAACTTGAATAATTAGCGATATAAATAAGCCTGGCAGCTCTGTTTTGTTAACCACACTAAGAAAATAAATATAAATTTTGAATTAATTCCAGCTCCAAAATCCATTTATCTGTCAGATTGCCGTGTTGAAATGCCAAATTTTGGTAAATTTCTTTAGTCAAACAGGGTTTTGAAGAAACATTGACACTAGCAATTGATTAACAAATCAATAAACTTGAATAATTATTGATATAAATAAGCCTGGCAGCTCTGTTTTGTTAACCACACTAAGAAAATAAATATAAATTTTGAATTAATTCCAGCTCCAAAATCCATTTATCTGTCAAATTGCCGTGTTGAAATGCCTAATTTTGGTAAATTTCTTCAGTCAAACAGGGTTTTGAAGAAATATTGACAATAGCAATTGATTAACAAATCAATAAACTTGAATAATTATTGATATAAATAAGCTTGGCAGCTCTGTTGTGTTAACCACACTAAGAAAATAAATATAAATTTTGAATTAATTCCAGCTCCAAAATCCATTTATCTGTCAGATTGCCGTGTTGAAATGCCAAATTTTGGTAAATATCTTCAGTCAAACAGGGTTTTGAAGAAACATTGACACTAGCAATTGATTAACAAATCAATAAACTTGAATAATTAGCGATATAAATAAGCCTGGCAGCTCTGTTTTGTTAACCACACTAAGAAAATAAATATTAATTTTGAATTAATTCCAGCTCCAAAATCCATTTATCTGTCAGATTGTCGTGTTGAAATGCCAAATTTTGGTAAATTTCTTCAGTCAAACAGGGTTTTGAAGAAACATTGACACTAGCAATTGATTAACAAATCAAATAACTTGAATAATTATTGATATAAATAAGCCTGGCAGCTCTATTTTGTTAACCACACTAAGAAAATAAATATAAATTTTGAATTAATTCCAGCTCCAAAATCCATTTATCTGTCAGATTGCCATGTTGAAATGCCAAATTTTGGTAAATTTCTTCAGTCAAACAGGGTTTTGAAGAAACATTGACACTAGCAATTGATTAACAAATCAATAAACTTGAATAATTATTGATATAAATAAGCCTGGCAGCTCTGTTTTGTTAACCACACTAAGAAAATATATATAAATTTTGAATTAATTCCAGCTCCAAAATCCATTTCTGTCAAATTGCCGTGTTGAAATGCCTAATTTTGGTAAATTTCTTCAGTCAAACAGGGTTTTGAAGAAATATTGACAATAGCAATTGATTAACAAATCAATAAACTTGAATAATTATTGATATAAATAAGCTTGGCAGCTCTGTTTTGTTAACCACACTAAGAAAATAAATATAAATTTTGAATTAATTCCAGCTCCAAAATCCATTTATCTGTCAGATTGCCGTGTTGAAATGCCAAATTTTGGTAAATATCTTCAGTCAAACAGGGTTTTGAAGAAACATTGACACTAGCAATTGATTAACAAATCAATAAACTTGAATAATTAGCGATATAAATAAGCCTGGCAGCTGTGTTTTGTTAACCACACTAAGAAAATAAATATTAATTTTGAATTAATTCCAGCTCCAAAATCCATTTATCTGTCAGATTGCCGTGTTGAAATGCCAAATTTTGGTAAATTTCTTCAGTCAAACAGGGTTTTGAAGAAACATTGACACTAGCAATTGATTAACAAATCAATAAACTTGAATAATTATTGATATAAATAAGCCTGGCAGCTCAGTTTTGTTAACCACACTAAGAAAATAAATATAAATTTTGAATTAATTCCAGCTCCAAAATCCATTTATCTGTCAGATTGCCGTGTTGAAATGCCAAATTTTGGTAAATTTCTTCAGTCAAACAGGGTTTTGAAGAAACATTGACACTAGCAATTGATTAACAAATCAATAAACTTGAATAATTATTGATATAAATAAGCCTGGCAGCTCTTTTTTGTTAACCACACTAAGAAAATAAATATAAATTTTGAATTAATTCCAGCTCCAAAATCCATTTATCTGTCAGATTGCCGTGTTGAAATGCCAAATTTTGGTAAATATCTTCAGTCAAACAGGGTTTTGAAGAAACATTGACACTAGCAATTGATTAACAAATCAATAAACTTGAATAATTAGCGATATAAATAAGCCTGGCAGCTCTGTTTTGTTAACCACACTAAGAAAATAAATATAAATTTTGAATTAATTCCAGCTCCAAAATCCATTTATCTGTCAGATTGCCGTGTTGAAATGCCAAATTTTGGTAAATTTCTTCAGTCAAACAGGGTTTTGAAGAAACATTGACACTAGCAATTGATTAACAAATCAATAAACTTGAATAATTATTGATATAAATAAGCCTGGCAGCTCTGTTTTGTTAACCACACTAAGAAAATAAATATAAATTTTGAATTAATTCCAGCTCCAAAATCCATTTATCTGTCAAATTGCCGTGTTGAAATGCCTAATTTTGGTAAATTTCTTCAGTCAAACAGGGTTTTGAAGAAATATTGACAATAGCAATTGATTAACAAATCAATAAACTTGAATAATTATTGATATAAATAAGCTTGGCAGCTCTGTTTTGTTAACCACACTAAGAAAATAAATATTAATTTTGAATTAATTCCAGCTCCAAAATCCATTTATCTGTCAGATTGCCGTGTTGAAATGCCAAATTTTAGTAAATATCTTCAGTCAAACAGGGTTTTGAAGAAACATTGACACTAGCAATTGATTAACAAATCAATAAACTTGAATAATTATTGATATAAATAAGCCTGGCAGCTCTGTTTTGTTAACCACACTAAGAAAATAAATATAAATTTTGAATTAATTCCAGCTCCAAAATCCATTTATCTGTCAGATTGCCGTGTTGAAATGCCAAATTTTGGTAAATTTCTTCAGTCAACAGGGTTTTGAAGATACATTGACACTAGCAATTGATTAACAAATCAATAAACTTGAATAATTATTGATATAAATAAGCTTGGCAGCTCTGTTTTGTTAACCACACTAAGAAAATAAATATAAATTTTGAATTAATTCCAGCTCCAAAATCCATTTATCTGTCAGATTGCCGTGTTGAAATGCCAAATTTTGGTAAATATCTTCAGTCAAACAGGGTTTTGAAGAAACATTGACACTAGCAATTGATTAACAAATCAATAAACTTGAATAATTAGCGATATAAATAAGCCTGGCAGCTCTGTTTTGTTAACCACACTAAGAAAATAAATATTAATTTTGAATTAATTCCAGCTCCAAAATCCATTTATCTGTCAGATTGTCGTGTTGAAATGCCAAATTTTGGTAAATTTCTTCAGTCAAACAGGGTTTTGAAGAAACATTGACACTAGCAATTGATTAACAAATCAATAAACTTGAATAATTATTGATATAAATAAGCCTGGCAGCTCTATTTTGTTAACCACACTAAGAAAATAAATATAAATTTTGAATTAATTCCAGCTCCAAAATCCATTTATCTGTCAGATTGCCGTGTTGAAATGCCAAATTTTGGTAAATTTCTTCAGTCAAACAGGGTTTTGAAGAAACATTGAAACTAGCAATTGATTAACAAATCAATAAACTTGAATAATTATTGATATAAATAAGCCTGGCAGCTCTTTTTTGTTAACCACACTAAGAAAATAAATATAAATTTTGAATTAATTCCAGCTCCAAAATCCATTTATCTGTCAGATTGCCGTGTTGAAATGCCAAATTTTGGTAAATATCTTCAGTCAAACAGGGTTTTGAAGAAACATTGACACTAGCAATTGATTAACAAATCAATAAACTTGAATAATTATTGATATAAATAAGCCTGGCAGCTCTTTTTTGTTAACCACACTAAGAAAATAAATATAAATTTTGAATTAATTCCAGCTCCAAAATCCATTTATCTGTCAGATTGCCGTGTTGAAATGCCAAATTTTGGTAAATATCTTCAGTCAAACAGGGTTTTGAAGAAACATTGACACTAGCAATTGATTAACAAATCAATAAACTTGAATAATTAGCGATATAAATAAGCCTGGCAGCTCTGTTTTGTTAACCACACTAAGAAAATAAATATAAATTTTGAATTAATTCCAGCTCCAAAATCCATTTATCTGTCAGATTGCCGTGTTGAAATGCCAAATTTTGGTAAATTTCTTCAGTCAAACAGGGTTTTGAAGAAACATTGACACTAGCAATTGATTAACAAATCAATAAACTTGAATAATTATTGATATAAATAAGCCTGGCAGCTCTGTTTTGTTAACCACACTAAGAAAATAAATATAAATTTTGAATTAATTCCAGCTCCAAAATCCATTTATCTGTCAAATTGCCGTGTTGAAATGCCTAATTTTGGTAAATTTCTTCAGTCAAACAGGGTTTTGAAGAAATATTGACAATAGCAATTGATTAACAAATCAATAAACTTGAATAATTATTGATATAAATAAGCTTGGCAGCTCTGTTTTGTTAACCACACTAAGAAAATAAATATTAATTTTGAATTAATTCCAGCTCCAAAATCCATTTATCTGTCAGATTGCCGTGTTGAAATGCCAAATTTTAGTAAATATCTTCAGTCAAACAGGGTTTTGAAGAAACATTGACACTAGCAATTGATTAACAAATCAATAAACTTGAATAATTATTGATATAAATAAGCCTGGCAGCTCTGTTTTGTTAACCACACTAAGAAAATAAATATAAATTTTGAATTAATTCCAGCTCCAAAATCCATTTATCTGTCAGATTGCCGTGTTGAAATGCCAAATTTTGGTAAATTTCTTCAGTCAACAGGGTTTTGAAGATACATTGACACTAGCAATTGATTAACAAATCAATAAACTTGAATAATTATTGATATAAATAAGCTTGGCAGCTCTGTTTTGTTAACCACACTAAGAAAATAAATATAAATTTTGAATTAATTCCAGCTCCAAAATCCATTTATCTGTCAGATTGCCGTGTTGAAATGCCAAATTTTGGTAAATATCTTCAGTCAAACAGGGTTTTGAAGAAACATTGACACTAGCAATTGATTAACAAATCAATAAACTTGAATAATTAGCGATATAAATAAGCCTGGCAGCTCTGTTTTGTTAACCACACTAAGAAAATAAATATTAATTTTGAATTAATTCCAGCTCCAAAATCCATTTATCTGTCAGATTGTCGTGTTGAAATGCCAAATTTTGGTAAATTTCTTCAGTCAAACAGGGTTTTGAAGAAACATTGACACTAGCAATTGATTAACAAATCAATAAACTTGAATAATTATTGATATAAATAAGCCTGGCAGCTCTATTTTGTTAACCACACTAAGAAAATAAATATAAATTTTGAATTAATTCCAGCTCCAAAATCCATTTATCTGTCAGATTGCCGTGTTGAAATGCCAAATTTTGGTAAATTTCTTCAGTCAAACAGGGTTTTGAAGAAACATTGACACTAGCAATTGATTAACAAATCAATAAACTTGAATAATTATTGATATAAATAAGCCTGGCAGCTCTGTTTTGTTAACCACACTAAGAAAATATATATAAATTTTGAATTAATTCCAGCTCCAAAATCCATTTCTGTCAAATTGCCGTGTTGAAATGCCTAATTTTGGTAAATTTCTTCAGTCAAACAGGGTTTTGAAGAAATATTGACAATAGCAATTGATTAACAAATCAATAAACTTGAATAATTATTGATATAAATAAGCTTGGCAGCTCTGTTTTGTTAACCACACTAAGAAAATAAATATAAATTTTGAATTAATTCCAGCTCCAAAATCCATTTATCTGTCAGATTGCCGTGTTGAAATGCCAAATTTTGGTAAATATCTTCAGTCAAACAGGGTTTTGAAGAAACATTGACACTAGCAATTGATTAACAAATCAATAAACTTGAATAATTAGCGATATAAATAAGCCTGGCAGCTCTGTTTTGTTAACCACACTAAGAAAATAAATATTAATTTTGAATTAATTCCAGCTCCAAAATCCATTTATCTGTCAGATTGCCGTGTTGAAATGCCAAATTTTGGTAAATTTCTTCAGTCAAACAGGGTTTTGAAGAAACATTGACACTAGCAATTGATTAACAAATCAATAAACTTGAATAATTATTGATATAAATAAGCCTGGCAGCTCTGTTTTGTTAACCACACTAAGAAAATATATATAAATTTTGAATTAATTCCAGCTCCAAAATCCATTTCTGTCAAATTGCCGTGTTGAAATGCCTAATTTTGGTAAATTTCTTCAGTCAAACAGGGTTTTGAAGAAATATTGACAATAGCAATTGATTAACAAATCAATAAACTTGAATAATTATTGATATAAATAAGCTTGGCAGCTCTGTTTTGTTAACCACACTAAGAAAATAAATATAAATTTTGAATTAATTCCAGCTCCAAAATCCATTTATCTGTCAGATTGCCGTGTTGAAATGCCAAATTTTGGTAAATATCTTCAGTCAAACAGGGTTTTGAAGAAACATTGACACTAGCAATTGATTAACAAATCAATAAACTTGAATAATTAGCGATATAAATAAGCCTGGCAGCTCTGTTTTGTTAACCACACTAAGAAAATAAATATTAATTTTGAATTAATTCCAGCTCCAAAATCCATTTATCTGTCAGATTGCCGTGTTGAAATGCCAAATTTTGGTAAATTTCTTCAGTCAAACAGGGTTTTGAAGAAACATTGACACTAGCAATTGATTAACAAATCAATAAACTTGAATAATTATTGATATAAATAAGCCTGGCAGCTCTGTTTTGTTAACCACACTAAGAAAATAAATATAAATTTTGAATTAATTCCAGCTCCAAAATCCATTTATCTGTCAGATTGCCGTGTTGAAATGCCAAATTTTGGTAAATTTCTTCAGTCAAACAGGGTTTTGAAGAAACATTGACACTAGCAATTGATTAACAAATCAATAAACTTGAATAATTATTGATATAAATAAGCCTGGCAGCTCTTTTTTGTTAACCACACTAAGAAAATAAATATAAATTTTGAATTAATTCCAGCTCCAAAATCCATTTATCTGTCAGATTGCCGTGTTGAAATGCCAAATTTTGGTAAATTTCTTCAGTCAAACAGGGTTTTGAAGAAACATTGACACTAGCAATTGATTAACAAATCAATAAACTTGAATAATTATTGATATTAATAAGCTTGGCAGCTCTGTTTTGTTAACCACACTAAGAAAATAAATATAAATTTTGAATTAATTCCATCTCCAAAATCCATTTATCTGTCAGATTGCCGTGTTGAAATGCCAAATTTTGGTAAATATCTTCAGTCAAACAGGGTTTTGAAGAAATATTGACAATAGCAATTGATTAACAAATCAATAAACTTGAATAATTATTGATATAAATAAGCCTGGCAGCTCTGTTTTGTTAACCACACTAAGAAAATAAATATAAATTTTGAATTAATTCCAGCTCCAAAATCCATTTATCTGTCAAATTGCCGTGTTGAAATGCCAAATTTTGGTAAATTTCTTCAGTTAAACAGGATTTTGAAGATACATTGACACTAGCAATTGATTAACAAATCAATAAACTTGAATAATTATTGATATAAATAAGCTTGGCAGCTCTGTTTTGTTAACCACACTAAGAAAATAAATATAAATTTTGAATTAATTCCAGCTCCAAAATCCATTTATCTGTCAAATTGCCGTGTTGAAATGCCAAATTTTGGTAAATATCTTCAGTCAAACAGGGTTTTGAAGAAACATTGACACTAGCAATTGATTAACAAATCAATAAACTTGAATAATTATTGATATAAATAAGCCTGGCAGCTCTGTTTTGTTAACCACACTAAGAAAATAAATATAAATTTTGAATTAATTCCAGCTCCAAAATCCATTTATCTGTCAAATTGCCGTGTTGAAATGCCAAATTTTGGTAAATATCTTCAGTCAAACAGGGTTTTGAAGAAACATTGACACTAGCAATTGATTAACAAATCAATAAACTTGAATAATTAGCGATATAAATAAGCCTGGCAGCTCTGTTTTGTTAACCACACTAAGAAAATAAATATTAATTTTGAATTAATTCCAGCTCCAAAATCCATTTATCTGTCAGATTGCCGTGTTGAAATGCCAAATTTTGGTAAATTTCTTCAGTCAAACAGGGTTTTGAAGAAACATTGACACTAGCAATTGATTAACAAATCAATAAACTTGAATAATTATTGATATAAATAAGCCTGGCAGCTCTGTTTTGTTAACCACACTAAGAAAATAAATATAAATTTTGAATTAATTCCAGCTCCAAAATCCATTTATCTGTCAGATTGCCGTGTTGAAATGCCAAATTTTGGTAAATTTCTTCAGTCAAACAGGGTTTTGAAGAAACATTGACACTAGCAATTGATTAACAAATCAATAAACTTGAATAATTATTGATATAAATAAGCCTGGCAGCTCTTTTTTGTTAACCACACTAAGAAAATAAATATAAATTTTGAATTAATTCCAGCTCCAAAATCCATTTATCTGTCAGATTGCCGTGTTGAAATGCCAAATTTTGGTAAATTTCTTCAGTCAAACAGGGTTTTGAAGAAACATTGACACTAGCAATTGATTAACAAATCAATAAACTTGAATAATTATTGATATTAATAAGCTTGGCAGCTCTGTTTTGTTAACCACACTAAGAAAATAAATATAAATTTTGAATTAATTCCATCTCCAAAATCCATTTATCTGTCAGATTGCCGTGTTGAAATGCCAAATTTTGGTAAATATCTTCAGTCAAACAGGGTTTTGAAGAAATATTGACAATAGCAATTGATTAACAAATCAATAAACTTGAATAATTATTGATATAAATAAGCCTGGCAGCTCTGTTTTGTTAACCACACTAAGAAAATAAATATAAATTTTGAATTAATTCCAGCTCCAAAATCCATTTATCTGTCAAATTGCCGTGTTGAAATGCCAAATTTTGGTAAATTTCTTCAGTTAAACAGGATTTTGAAGATACATTGACACTAGCAATTGATTAACAAATCAATAAACTTGAATAATTATTGATATAAATAAGCTTGGCAGCTCTGTTTTGTTAACCACACTAAGAAAATAAATATAAATTTTGAATTAATTCCAGCTCCAAAATCCATTTATCTGTCAAATTGCCGTGTTGAAATGCCAAATTTTGGTAAATATCTTCAGTCAAACAGGGTTTTGAAGACACATTGACACTAGCAATTAATTAACAAATCAATAAACTTGAATAATTATTGATATAAATAAGCTTGGCAGCTCTGTTTTGTTAACCACACTAAGAAAATAAATATAAATTTTGAATTAATTCCAGATCCAAAATCCATTTATCTGTCAAATTGCCGTGTTGAAATGCCTAATTTTGGTAAATTTCTTCAGTCAAACAGGGTTTTGAAGAAATATTGACAATAGCAATTGATTAACAAATCAATAAACTTGAATAATTATTGATATAAATAAGCCTGGCAGCTCTGTTTTGTTAACCACACTAAGAAAATAAATATAAATTTTGAATTAATTCCAGCTCCAAAATCCATTTATCTGTCAAATTGCCGTGTTGAAATGCCAAATTTTGGTAAATTTCTTCAGTCAAACAGGGTTTTGAAGAAACATTGACACTAGCAATTGATTAACAAATCAATAAACTTGAATAATTATTGATATAAATAAGCTTGGCAGCTCTGTTTTGTTAACCACACTAAGAAAATAAATATAAATATTGAATTAATTTCAGCTCCAAAATCCATTTATCTGTCAAATTGCCGTGTTGAAATGCCTAATTTTGGTAAATTTCTTCAGTCAAACAGGGTTTTGAAGAAATATTGACAATAGCAATTGATTAACAAATCAATAAACTTGAATAATTATTGATATAAATAAGCCTGGCACCTCTGTTTTGTTAACCACACTAAGAAAATAAATATAAATTTTGAATTAATTCCAGCTCCAAAATCCATTTATCTGTCAGATTGCCGTGTTGAAATGCCAAATTTTGGTAAATTTCATCAGTCAAACAATGTTTTGAAGAAACATTAACACTAGCAATTGATTAACAAATCAATAAACTTGCATAATTATTGATATAAATAAGCTTGGCAGCTCTGTTTTGTTAACCACACTAAGAAAATAAATATAAATTTTGAATTAATTCTTAAGAATTATGAATATTTCCAGCTCCAAAATCCATTTATCTGTCAGATTGCCGTGTTGAAATGCCAAATTTTGGTAAATTTCATCAGTCAAACAATGTTTTGAAGAAACATTGACACTAGCAATTGATTAACAAATCAATAAACTTGAATAATTATTCATATAAATAAGCTTGGCAGCTCTGTTTTGTTAACCACACTAACAAAATAAATATAAATTTTGAATTAATTCCAGCTTCACAATCCATTTATCTGGCAGATGGCCGTGTTGAAATTCATAAAACTTAAAAAGTTAAGATAATTATAAAGTGTGACTAACATGACAGAGCTTCCAGGTTTAATCCAATCAATAATTATTCCAGTTTATTAAATTCTTAATCAATTGCTAGAGTCGATTTTCCTTCAAAACTCTGTTTGGATGTAGCAATTTACCGAAATTTGGTATTTCAACACGGCAATCTGCCATATAAATGGAGTTTGGAAATTTGCAAAAAACTTCCTACTTACGCAGATCTAGCTAGTTATAAAACTTAAAAAGTTAAGATAATTATAAAGTGTGACTAACATTACAGAGCTGCCAGGCTTAATCAGATCAATACATATTCAAGTTTATTAAATTCTTTATCAATTGCTAGTGTCGATTTTCCTTCAAAACTCTGTTTGGATGTAGCAATTTACTGAAATTTGGTATTTCAACACGGCAATCTGCCATATAAATGGAGTTTGGAAATTTGCAAAAAACTTCCTACTTACGCAGATCTAGCTAGTTATAAACTGAAAAAGTTAAGATAATTATAAAGTGTTACTAACATGACAGAGCTGCCAGGCTTAATCAGATCAATACATATTTAGGTTTATTAAATTCGTTAATGTCGTTCAATTTTTCAGCCGTTATTGCCCGACGCGATAACTAGAAATGTATATTTCCTCTATGGATTCCGTAACTTACTTTGACGTTGGAAATTTGCAAAAATCTTCCTTCTTAGGCAGATCAAGCTAGTTATAAAACTGAAAAAGTTAAGATAATTATAAAGTGTGACTAACATTACAGAGCTGCCAGGCTTAATCAGATCAATACATATTCAAGTTTATTAAATTCTTAATCAATTGGTAGTGTCTATTTTCCTTCAAAACTCTGTTTGGATGAAGCAATTTACCGAAATTTGGTATTTCATTACCACAATCTGCCATATAAATGGAGTTTGGAAATTTGCAAAAAACTTCCTACTTACGCAGATCTAGCTAGTTATAAAACTGAAAAAGTTAATTATAAAGTGTTACTAACATGACAGAGCTGCCAGGCTTGATCATAATAATAATTATTCAAGTTTATTAAATTCTTAATCAATTGCTAGAGTCGATTTTCCGTCTAAACTCTGTTTGACTAAAGCAATTTACAGAAATTTGGTATTTCAACATGGCAATCTGCCAGATAAATGGAATTTGGAAACTGGAATAATTCTTCATTCTTAAGAATAAATTCAAAATTTAAATCGATTTTCTAAGTGTGTCTTACATTAAAGTGTTGCCACTTTAATTAAATCTTTAATCAACTAATTTTTTCGTTAATTTCGTTAAAATTTTTAAGCCGTTATTGCCCGAGGTGACTTACTATAAATGTATATTTCTTCTATGAATTCCGTAAGTTACTTTGTTGTTGGAACTTTGCAAAAATCTTCCTTCTTAGGCAGATCAAGCTAGTTATAAAACTGAAAAAGTTAAGGTAATTATAAAGTGTGACTAACATGACAGAGCTGCCAGGCTTAATCATAATAATAATTATTCAAGTTTATTAAATTCTTAATCAATTTCTAGAGTCGATTTTCCTTCAAAACTCTGTTTGGATGAAGCAATTTACCGAAATTTGGTATTTCAACACGGCAATCTGCCATATAAATGGAGTTTGGAAATTTGCAAAAAACTTCCTACTTACGCAGATCTAGCTAGTTATAAAACAGAAAAAGATAATTATAAAGTGTTACTAACATGACAGAGCTGCCAGGCTTGATCATAATAATAATTATTCAAGTTTATTAAATTCTTAATCAATTGCTAGAGTCGATTTTCCGTCTAAACTCTGTTTGACTAAAGCAATTTACAGAAATTTGGTATTTCAACATGGCAATCTGCCAGATAAATGGAGTTTGGAAATTTGCAAAAATCTTCCTTCTTAGGCAGATCAAGCTAGTTATAAAACTGAAAAAGTTAAGATAATTATAAAGTGTGACTAACATTACAGAGCTGCCAGGCTTAATCAGATCAATACATATTCAAGTTTATTAAATTCTTAATCAATTGGTAGTGTCTATTTTCCTTCAAAACTCTGTTTGGATGAAGCAATTTACCGAAATTTGGTATTTCATTACCACAATCTGCCATATAAATGGAGTTTGGAAATTTGCTAAAAACTTCCTTCTTAGGCAGATCATGCTAGTTATAAAACTGAAAAAGTTAAGATAATTATAAAGTGTGACTAACATTACAGAGCTGCCAGGCTTAATCAGATCAATACATATTCAAGTTTATTAAATTCTTAATCAATTGCTAGTGTCTATTTTCCTTCAAAACTCTGTTTGACTGAAACAATTTACCAAATATTTGTTATTTCAACACGGCAATATGCCAGATAAATGGAGTTTGGAAATTTGCAAAAAACTTCCTTCTTAGGCAGATCAAGCTAGTTATAAAACTGAAAAAGTTTAGATAATTATAAAGTGTGACTAACATGACAGAGCTGCCAGGCTTAATCATATCAATACATATTCAAGTTTATTAAATTCTTAATCAATTGCTAGAGTCGTTTTTCCTTCAAAACTCTGTTTGGATAAAGCAATTTACCGAAATTTGGTATTTCAACACGGCAATCTGAATATAAATGGAGTTTGGAAATTTGCAAAAAACTTCCTTCTTAGGCAGATCATGCTAGTTATAAAACTTAAAAAGTTAAGATAATTATAAAGTGTGACTAACATGACAGAGCTTCCAGGTTTAATCCGATCAATAATTATTCAAGTTTATTAAATTCTTTATCAATTGCTAGAGTCGATTTTCCTTCAAAACTCTGTTTGGATGAAGCAATTTACCGAAATTTGGTATTTCAACACGGCAATCTGAATATAAATGGAGTTTGGAAATTTGCAAAAAACTTCCTTCTTAGGCAGATCATGCTAGTTATAAAACTGAAAAAGTTAAGATAATTATAAAGTGTGACTAACATTACAGAGCTGCCAGGCTTAATCAGATCAATACATATTCAAGTTTATTAAATTCTTTATCAATTGCTAGTGTCGATTTTCCTTCAAAACTCTGTTTGGATGTAGCAATTTACTGAAATTTGGTATTTCAACACGGCAATCTGCCATATATATGGAGTTTGGAAATTTGCAAAAAACTTCCTACTTACGCAGATCTAGCTAGTTATAAACTGAAAAAGTTAAGATAATTATAAAGTGTTACTAACATGACAGAGCTGCCAGGCTTAATCAGATCAATACATATTTAGGTTTATTAAATTCGTTAATGTCGTTCAATTTTTCAGCCGTTATTGCCCGACGCGATAACTAGAAATGTATATTTCCTCTATGGATTCCGTAACTTACTTTGACGTTGGAAATTTGCAAAAATCTTCCTTCTTAGGCAGATCAAGCTAGTTATAAAACTGAAAAAGTTAAGATAATTATAAAGTGTGACTAACATTACAGAGCTGCCAGGCTTAATCAGATCAATACATATTCAAGTTTATTAAATTCTTAATCAATTGGTAGTGTCTATTTTCCTTCAAAACTCTGTTTGGATGAAGCAATTTACCGAAATTTGGTATTTCATTACCACAATCTGCCATATAAATGGAGTTTGGAAATTTGCAAAAAACTTCCTACTTACGCAGATCTAGCTAGTTATAAAACTGAAAAAGTTAATTATAAAGTGTTACTAACATGACAGAGCTGCCAGGCTTGATCATAATAATAATTATTCAAGTTTATTAAAATCTTAATCAATTGCTAGAGTCGATTTTCCGTCTAAACTCTGTTTGACTAAAGCAATTTACAGAAATTTGGTATTTCAACATGGCAATCTGCCAGATAAATGGAATTTGGAAACTGGAATAATTCTTCATTCTTAAGAATAAATTCAAAATTTAAATCGATTTTCTAAGTGTGTCTTACATTAAAGTGTTGCCACTTTAATTAAATCTTTAATCAACTAATTTTTTCGTTAATTTCGTTAAAATTTTTAAGCCGTTATTGCCCGAGGTGACTTACTATAAATGTATATTTCTTCTATGAATTCCGTAAGTTACTTTGTTGTTGGAACTTTGCAAAAATCTTCCTTCTTAGGCAGATCAAGCTAGTTATAAAACTGAAAAAGTTAAGGTAATTATAAAGTGTGACTAACATGACAGAGCTGCCAGGCTTAATCATAATAATAATTATTCAAGTTTATTAAATTCTTAATCAATTTCTAGAGTCGATTTTCCTTCAAAACTCTGTTTGGATGAAGCAATTTACCGAAATTTGGTATTTCAACACGGCAATCTGCCATATAAATGGAGTTTGGAAATTTGCAAAAAACTTCCTACTTACGCAGATCTAGCTAGTTATAAAACAGAAAAAGATAATTATAAAGTGTTACTAACATGACAGAGCTGCCAGGCTTGATCATAATAATAATTATTCAAGTTTATTAAATTCTTAATCAATTGCTAGAGTCGATTTTCCGTCTAAACTCTGTTTGACTAAAGCAATTTACAGAAATTTGGTATTTCAACATGGCAATCTGCCAGATAAATGGAGTTTGGAAATTTGCAAAAATCTTCCTTCTTAGGCAGATCAAGCTAGTTATAAAACTGAAAAAGTTAAGATAATTATAAAGTGTGACTAACATTACAGAGCTGCCAGGCTTAATCAGATCAATACATATTCAAGTTTATTAAATTCTTAATCAATTGGTAGTGTCTATTTTCCTTCAAAACTCTGTTTGGATGAAGCAATTTACCGAAATTTGGTATTTCATTACCACAATCTGCCATATAAATGGAGTTTGGAAATTTGCTAAAAACTTCCTTCTTAGGCAGATCATGCTAGTTATAAAACTGAAAAAGTTAAGATAATTATAAAGTGTGACTAACATTACAGAGCTGCCAGGCTTAATCAGATCAATACATATTCAAGTTTATTAAATTCTTAATCAATTGCTAGTGTCTATTTTCCTTCAAAACTCTGTTTGACTGAAACAATTTACCAAATATTTGTTATTTCAACACGGCAATATGCCAGATAAATGGAGTTTGGAAATTTGCAAAAAACTTCCTTCTTAGGCAGATCAAGCTAGTTATAAAACTGAAAAAGTTTAGATAATTATAAAGTGTGACTAACATGACAGAGCTGCCAGGCTTAATCATATCAATACATATTCAAGTTTATTAAATTCTTAATCAATTGCTAGAGTCGTTTTTCCTTCAAAACTCTGTTTGGATAAAGCAATTTACCGAAATTTGGTATTTCAACACGGCAATCTGAATATAAATGGAGTTTGGAAATTTGCAAAAAACTTCCTTCTTAGGCAGATCTAGCTAGTTATAAAACTGAAAAAGTTAAGGTAATTATAAAGTGTGACTAACATGACAGAGCTGCCAGGCTTAATCATAATAATAATTATTCAAGTTTATTAAATTCTTAATCAATTGCTAGAGTCGATTTTCCTTCAAAACTCTGTTTGGATGTAGCAATTTACTGAAATTTGGTATTTCAACACGGCAATCTGCCATATATATGGAGTTTGGAAATTTGCAAAAAACTTCCTTCTTAGGCAGATCTAGCTAGTTATAAAACTGAAAAAGTTAAGATAATTATAAAGTGTGACTAACATGACAGAGCTGCCAGGCTTAATCATAATAATAATTATTCAAGTTTATTAAATTCTTAATCAATTGCTAGAGTCGATTTTCCTTCAAAACTCTGTTTGGATGTAGCAATTTACTGAAATTTGGTATTTCAACACGGCAATCTGCCATATATATGGAGTTTGGAAATTTGCAAAAAACTTCCTTCTTAGGCAGATCTAGCTAGTTATAAAACTGAAAAAGTTAAGGTAATTATAAAGTGTGACTAACATGACAGAGCTGCCAGGCTTAATCATAATAATAATTATTCAAGTTTATTAAATTCTTTATCAATTGCTAGTGTCTATTTTCCTTACAAACTCTGTTTGGATGTAGCAATTTACTGAAATTTGGTATTTCAACACGGCAATCTGCCATATAAATGGAGTTTGGAAATTTGCAAAAAACTTCCTTCTTAGGCAGATCAAGCTAGTTATAAAACTGAAAAAGTTAAGATAATTATAAAGTGTGACTAAAGCCCCATTTTCATGCTCGCTAGTAGCGGATAAAAATCGTCAAAATTCGCTTCCGCCACTCGCAAGCGTGAAAATAAAGCTAAAATATCTGTTTGAAACAGATCGACGCGGAAAGTGAAAAAGTGTATAGCTGAAGCGGATTTTGTCGATTTTTACCCGCTACCAGCGAGCATGACAATGGGGCTTTACATGACAGAGCTGCCAGGCTTAATCTTATCAATAATTATTCAAGTTTATTAAATTCGTTAATGTCGTTCAATTTTTTCAGCCGTTATTGCCCGACGCGATAACTAGAAATGTATATTTCCTCTATGGATTCCGTAACTTACTTTGGCGTTGGAAATTTAAAAAAAAAATTCCTTCTTAGGCAGATCAAGCTGAAAAAGTTAAGAAAATTATAAAGTGTGACTAACATGACAGAGCTGCCAGGCTTAATCAGATCAATACATATTAAAGTTTATTAAATTCTTAATCAATTGCTAGTGTCGATTTTCCTTCAAAACTCGGTTTGGATGAAGCAATTTACCGAAATTTGGTATTTCAACACGGCAATCTGCCATATAAATGGAGTTTGGAAATTTGCAGAAAACTTCCTTCTTAGGCAGATCTAGCTAGTTATAAAACTGAAAAAGCTAAGGTAATTATAAAGTGTGACTAACATGACAGAGCTGCCTGGCTTAATCATAATAATAATTATTTAAGTTTATTAAATTCTTTATCAATTGCTAGAGTTGATTTTCCTTCAAAACTCTGTTTGGATGAAGCAATTTACCGAAATTTGGTATTTCATTACAACAATCTGCCATATAAATGGAGTTTGGAAATTTGCTAAAAACTTCCTTCTTAGGCAGATCATGCTAGTTATAAAACTGAAAAAGTTAAGATAATTATTAAGTGTGACTAACATTACAGAGCTGCCAGGCTTAATCAGATCAATACATATTCAAGTTTATTAAATTCTTAATCAATTTCTAGAGTCGATTTTCCTTCAAAACTATGTTTGGATAAAGCAATTTACCGAAATTTGGTATTTCAACACGGCAATCTGAATATAAATGGAGTTTGGAAATTTGCAAAAAACTTCCTTCTTAGGCAGATCAAGCTAGTTATAAAACTGAAAAAGTTAAGATAATTATAAAGCGTGACTAACATGACAGAGCTGCCAGGTTTAATCAGATCAATAATTATTCAAGTTTATTAAATTCTTAATCAATTGCTAGTGTCTATTTTCCTTCAAAACTCTGTTTGACTGAAGCAATTTACCAAATATTTGTTATTTCAACACGGCAATATGCCAGATAAATGGAGTTTGGAAATTTGCAAAAAACTTCCTTCTTAGGCAGATCAAGCTAGTTATAAAACTGAAAAAGTTTAGATAATTATAAAGTGTGACTAACATGACAGAGCTGCCAGGCTTAATCATATCAATACATATTCAAGTTTATTAAATTCTTAATCAATTGCTAGTGTCGATTTTCCTTCAAAACTCGGTTTGGATGAAGCAATTTACCGATCTTTGGTATTTCAACACGGCAATCTGCCATATAAATGGAGTTTGGTAATTTGAAAAAAACTTCCTTCTTAGGCAGATAAAGCTAGTTATAAAACTGAAAAAGTTAAGATAATTATAAAGCATTACTAACATGACAGAGCTGCCAGGTTTAATCAGATCAATAATTATTCAAGTTTATTAAATTCTTAATCAATTGATAGTGTCTATTTTCCTTCAAAACTCTGTTTGACTGAAGCAATTTACCAAATATTTGGTATTTCAACACGGCAATCTGCCAGATAAATGGAATTTGGAAACTGGAATAATTCTTCATTCTTAAGAATAAATTCAAAATTTAAATCGATTTTCTAAGTGTGTCTTACATTAAAGTGTTGCCACTTTAATTAAATCTTTAATCAACTAATTTTTTCGTTAATTTCGTTAAAATTTTAAGCCGTTATTGCCCGAGGCGACTTACTACGCCAGATAAGCGATATCCCACACGTTTCTAAAAAAAAAAATTGGGAAAAAGAAGTATCAACCTTCAAACCCTTCTAAAAAATTGAACAAACCGAGGATATATAAAGTGTCGCTCTACTGCCTCCGATTCCAGAGCTCCAGCGAATTGCCACGAGATCTAATCGCTATTGTATTTTCCAGGTAACCAAGTCATTTTTTTTTATGTACTCTTGCTCAAATTATCACATCGCTTGTACTGCTCTGAACTTATTCACAACTAAGCTTATGATAAAGTGTAATCGTATAAATCTACTCAATGGGTAGTGAAATTACCTTAGTTACAATCTTACAAGAACTAAAAAGTCTAAGAACCGATAACAAAGCTGAATTTGACAAATTAAACACCACCAACCACAATTTCAGCGTTAAGCTTGATAAAATATGTAAAAAAATAAATGCTCATGAAAATCGTCTGGAAAACCTGGAAGAAAAGATTAGTGATATAGACTCTTATATACATGCAAACGATAATTTCCGGGAACTAACAAAGCAAAATTCAGAAACTAAAGATAAGCAAATTTCGAACCTAACATCACAAATAGAGTCCCTAGAAACCGAAAAAAGACGAAATAATATAGTTATATCAGGCTTCCCAGAAAAACCTGGTGAAAACCGTGCTCTATTAACCACAGAAATTGCAACCTTGTTAAAAGAATTACTTAATATAGAAATTAAGTTACTACCCCAGCAAGTTTATCGGAGAGGAGAAAAGAAACGTATCATAATAAAATTAGACAATCCTACGACAGAAAATGAAATTATGAAAAATATGTACAAACTTAAGGGTTCACAAATCTCTATTTCCCATGATTTCACAATTAAACAGGAATTTACGAGATACCAACTTAGACAATTTTTAAAAATACAGGGAAACGAATCAGCTAAATTTAAAACACAGTTCTCGGTTATTAAAAACGATCAAATTTATATTTACAACGATAAAAATAATTGTGTAGAGTTAAAAAATTAAAGTAGTTAATTATTAGCAAACATTTATTACTAATTACTATAAGTTAGATATCAACTAAGACATCTCATCAAACAAGAGGTCATTAAATTTAACACCCAATTCACTGTAATAAAGGAGGTTCAAACCTATTTTTTTTGTCCGAAGACAAAACCGTGTAACTCTAAAAAATAATCGATAAATTTGTTTTTTATATAAAGTAATCAATTATATTCACCAAAGCTTTTATTTTAAAATGAAAATAATTTATTCGAATATAAATAGCGGCCACGCCAATTTAGATAATTTAATTGTTAACTGCTTTACCGAAAATATAGATATTTTCGCGATAACTGAGTCATGGTTTAGAAATGATTATCACCACTACGTCCCAAATCATATCTTTTCCGGTTCTGGGGACAGACGTGGAGGAGGGGTCGGATTCTACTTAAAAATAATTTAGTATTTGATGTTAGGAACGATCTCTGCCTCTTTGACTCGGATATAGAAAGTCACTGCATTACTATCGAACCGTCTAATGACTTAATATTGGTTATATATCGCCCCCACTCTGCTAAGTTCCAGGATTTTCTTAATAAATGTGAATTCTTAGTTAGTAATCTAGGGAATGACAACGTAAAGAAAGTTATAGCAGGTGACTTTAATTATGATTTTAATCTTGATTCTATCCACTCGCAATCTATCATTAATCTATTTCAAAGCTACGGCCTTCTCAGAAATGTGTTTGCTCCCACAAGACCCGCATCGGGTAAATGCATTGATAATATATTCTCTAATGTCACTGCAACCACAACCGTACTTATCGATCTTCGAGTGTCTGATCACACGCCAATTCTATTCACTTATGATTCTAGTCTTACTGAGGCCCCTATAATAATGCTGAAAGACCTTTCAGATAAACGAATAATAGAATTTTCTAACATTGTTGCAAAAATTAAGTGGGATACACTATTTACAATTGAGAACGTTAATGAAGCCTACAACTTTTTTAACTTTACTCTACTGCAAGCTTATAACAAAAGCTTCCCCGTAAAAAAAATCAAATTATCGCGGGAATCCTGGATTTCTGGCGACATTTTGGAAACCATCAAAGAAAAACGCAAAGCTTACAAACGTTTTCAGCGCCACCCAGTAGAGAAAAAAAGGTCGCACTATATAACTCTTCGAAATCATTCTAATAACATGATAAGAAATGCCAGGTCTAATTACATAAGGAATAAACTATAATCAGCTAATTCGATTATGGAGAAGTGGCGTGTGATCAACCAAGTCCTAGGCAAAGAAAAAATGCGCAAATCGATTCCCAAGTCTCTTAGCCCGAACAATTTAAACGTCCATTTCACCACAATAGTTAGCGAAAAAAATGTATCGGATTGTCCTCTTTCCATTAATAATAACTCGTCAACTTGTGCCCTTTTTTTAACTAACGAGAAGGAAGTAGAAGAAATAATTAAATCACTACCCAAAAACAGTGCCCCGGGTTTGGACGGATTCCATCCTAAGCCCATGAAATTTATCAGTCCTCTCATTCTGGCCCCTCTAGTTTTTATTATAAATCTGTCTTTTACCACCGGAATTTATCCTGATCTATTAAAAAACACAGTTATTACTCCCATATTTAAGAAGGGTGACCCAAATATTGCGAACAATTATCGCCCCATCTTTGTACTTTCCTTTTTTGCCAAGGTTCTAGACAAATGTTACTTACTGAGACTAAACGCCTTTTGCGATAAACATAAACTGCTCTCTGACCACCAATTTGGTTTTAGGGCGGGACGAAACACCGAAACAACTATTGCTACAGTTTATAAATATATTCTAAATGCAATTGACAGTTCGAAGTACTGCCTTGGCGTTTTCCTCGACTTAGAGAAAGCCTCCCCCATGATAGACTCCTTCGCAAACTCGAACGTCTGGGTTTAAGAGGTACTTCTTTGAACTGGGTCAGAAGTTATTTGAGCCGCAGACAATGCGTTACAAAAATAAAAAACTTGCTATCTGACCCCCAACCCATAAAAATTGGCCTTCCCCAAGGATCTGTCCTCTCCCCACTCTTCTTCAACTTATATATCAATGATATTATATGTATGCTACCATTCGGGTACTTAACTTTATATGCGGACGACGCCTTACTCCTTTTAGAGAGTTATGATCTTGACTCCCTAATCGAGGCTGGTAACAACGTTCTGTCGTCGTTAAACACTTGGCTTCTAAACAACGGTTTAAAATTAAACATAGGTAAAACCCAATACATTGTGTTCTCTAATATCGGCAAAATTATACCAGATAATGTGTGCAATATAAAAATTATGGGTGACGTCGTTACTAGAGTCTATAAATACAAATATTTGGATGTTTGGTTTGATAACTACCTGAATTGGAACGAACATATCAAACAAATGTGTAATAAACTAGCAAGCTCTTCCTATTTAATTTTCAAATATAAGGATATATTTCCAAGAACCATATTATTCCAAATATATTTTAGCTTCTTTCACTCTTACTTAATGTACGGAATAGTAGCATGGGGCAATACCACCAAAAACAATTTATATCAAGTTTTAAAACTGCAAAAACGTGCGATACGCAATATTTACAAAGCCGATTGGCGACACCCCACTAAAGAATTATACTATAAAAGTAAACTGCTAAACATCGATCAAATGTATAGGTATTCCTGTATATTATTTATTTTTAAAAACATTAAGAATAACTGTATCAATTTATTCCCTTTAAACAATATTATAACCAAAACAAGAATTATATATTTTTTAAAACTCCCTCAAAGTCACACGGAAAAGAAAATCTTGTCGGTTTTTTATTTTGGTGTAAAGCAGTTCAACAAATTGTATAAGTTAATTAAAGACATTTCGTCGGTCGCATTATTAAAAAACAAACTAAGAAAACACATACTCGAGTGCGACAATGCCTGTTCTAGCTAAATCTAACTTCATTTCTTTATTTAATATCCTATTAAAGTGTAACGGATTATTGTTGTTAGTGATTTGTTGGTTCTTTCTAAAGAAAAATATAACATCTAATGTTATTTTTTTTTTCTGTTTTTGTGCAAAAATATCTTTTTAAAAAGTTTACAAATCAGTATTATATTTCTTTATTATAAATTTTGTTTTTGTGTTTGCTTGAAATTTTTTTTATCTAAATTATACATTCCAAAATATTTTTCGCTACAAATGTATTCTATTTTACTAAAGTGTTAAATTGTACAAAAAAAAAATTTAAAAAACTTTACAAAAAGGGCTATAAGTCACTGTTGACTTGGCCCTTGCAACTCTCAACAATGTAAAATCAAATAATTAACAATAAACGAACTTGAACTTGAACTTGAACTTGAACTTGAACTTGTATATTTCTTCTATGAATTCCGTAAGTTACTTTGTTGTTGGAACTTTGCAAAAATCTTCCTTCTTAGGCAGATCAAGCTAGTTATAAAACTGAAAAAGTTAAGATAATTATAAAGTGTGACTAACATTACAGAGCTGCCAGGCTTAATCAGATCAATACATATTCAAGTTTATTAAATTCTTAATCAATTGCTAGTGTCGATTTTCCTTCAAAACTCGGTTTGGATGAAGCAATTTACCGATATTTGGTATTTATACACGGCAATCTGCCAGATAAATGGATTTTGAAAATTTGCAAAAAACTTCCTTCGTAGGCAGATCAAGATAGTTATAAAACTGAAAAAGTTAAGATAATTATAAAGTGTGACTAACATGACAGAGCTGCCAGGCTTAATCAGATCAATACATATTCCAGTTTATTAAATTCGTTAATGTCGTTCAATTTTTTCAGCCGTTATTGCCCGACGCGATAACTAGATATGTCTATTTCCTCTATGGATTGCGTAACTTACTTTGACGTTGGAAATTTAAAAAAAATTCCTTAGGCAGATCAAGTTGAAAAAGTTAAGATAATTATAAAGTGTGACTAACAATACTAAGCTGCCAGGCTTAATCAGATCAATACATATTCAAGTTTATTAAATACTTAATCAATTGCTAGTGTCGATTTTCCTTCAAAACTCTGTTTGACTGAAGCAATTTAACAAATATTTGGTATTTCAACACGGCAATCTGCCAGATAAATGGAATTTGGAAACTGGAAAAATGCTTCATTCTTAAGAATAAATTCAAAATTTAAATCGATTTTCTAAGTGTGTCTTACATTAAAGTGTTGCCAGTTTAATTAAATCTTTAATCAACTAATTTTTTCGTTAATTTCGTTAAAATTTTTAAGCTGCTATTGCCCGAGGCGACTTACTATAAATGTATATTTCTTCTATGAATTCCGTAAGTTACTTTGCCGCTGGAACTTTGCAAAAATCTTCCTTCTTAGGCAGATCAAGCTAGTTATAAAACTGAAAAAGTGAAGATAATTAAGGAGTGTAGCTAACATAACAGAGCTGCCTGGCTTAATCATAATAATAATTATTCAAGTTTATTAAATTCTTAATCAATTGCTAGAGTCGATTTTCCGTCAAAACTCTGTTTGACTAAAGCAATTTACAGAAATTTGGTATTTCAACATGGCAATCTGCCAGATAAATGGAGTTTGGAAATTTGCAAAAAACTTCCTTCTTAGGCAGATCAAGCTAGTTATAAAACTGAAAAAGTTAAGATAATTATAAAGTGTGACTAAAGCCCCATTTTCATGCTCGCTAGTAGCGGATAAAAATCGTCAAAATTCGCTTCCGCCACTCGCAAGCGTGAAAATAAAGCTAAAATATCTGTTTGAAACAGATCGACGCGGAAAGTGAAAAAGTGTATAGCTGAAGCGGATTTTGTCGATTTTTACCCGCTACCAGCGAGCATGACAATGGGGCTTTACATGACAGAGCTGCCAGGCTTAATCATATCAATAATTATTCAAGTTTATGAAATTCGTTAATGTCGTTCATTTTTTTCAGCCGTTATTGCCCGACGCGATAACTAGAAATGTATATTTCCTCTATGGATTCCGTAACTTACTTTGCCGTTGGAAATTTAAAAAAAATCCTTCTTAGGCAGAACAAGCTGAAAAAGTCAAGAAAATTATAAAGTGTTACTAACATGACAGAGCTGCCAGGCTTAATCAGATCAATACATATTCAAGTTTATTAAATTCTTAATCAATTGCTAGTGTCTATTTTCCTTCAAAACTCTGTTTGGATGTAGCAATTTACTGAAATTTGGTATTTCAACACGGCAATCTGCCATATAAATGGAGTTTGGAAATTTGCAAAAAACTTCCTACTTACGCAGATCTAGCTAGTTATAAAACTGAAAAAGTGAAGATAATTATGGAGTCTGACTAACATAAAAGAGCTGCCAGGCTTAATCATAATAATAATTATTTAATTTTATTAAATTCTTTATCAATTGCTAGAGTCGATTTTCCTTCAAAACTCTGTTTGGATGAAGCAATTTACCGAAATTTGGTATTTCATTACAACAATCTGCCATATAAATGGAGTTTGGAAATTTGCTAAAAAACTTCCTTCTTAGGCAGATCTAGCTAGTTATAAAACTGAAAAAGTGAAGATAATTATGGAGTGTGACTAACATAAAAGAGCTGCCAGGCTTAATCATAATAATAATTATTTAATTTTATTAAATTCTTTATCAATTGCTAGAGTCGATTTTCCTTCAAAACTCTGTTTGGATGAAGCAATTTACCGAAATTTGGTATTTCAAAACAGCAATCTGCCATATAAATGGAGTTTGGAAATTTGCAAAAAACTTCCTTCGTAGGCAGATCTAGCTAGTTATAAAACTGAAAAAGTGAAGATAATTATGGAGTGTGACTAACATAAAAGAGCTGCCAGGCTTAATCATAATAATAATTATTTAATTTTATTAAATTCTTTATCAATTGCTAGAGTCGATTTTCCTTCAAAACTCTGTTTGGATGAAGCAATTTACCGAAATTTGGTATTTCATTACAACAATCTGCCATATAAATGGAGTTTGGAAATTTGCTAAAAACTTCCTTCTTAGGCAGATCTAGCTAGTTATAAAACTGAAAAAGTGAAGATAATTATGGAGTGTGACTAACATAAAAGAGCTGCCAGGCTTAATCATAATAATAATTATTTAATTTTATTAAATTCTTTATCAATTGCTAGAGTCGATTTTCCTTCAAAACTCTGTTTGGATGAAGCAATTTACCGAAATTTGGTATTTCATTACAACAATCTGCCATATAAATGGAGTTTGGAAATTTGCTAAAAACTTCCTTCTTAGGCAGATCATGCTAGTTATAAAACTGAAAAAGTTAAGATAATTATAAAGTGTGACTAACATTACAGAGCTGCCAGGCTTAATCAGATCAATACATATTCAAGTTTATTAAATTCTTAATCAATTGCTAGTGTCGATTTTCCTTCAAAACTCGGTTTGGATGAAGCAATTTACCGAAATATGGTATTTCAACACAGCAATCTGCCATATAAATGGAAATTGGAAATTTGCAAAAAACTTCCTTCGTAGGCAGATCTAGCTAGTTATAAAACTGAAAAAGTGAAGATAATTATGGAGTGTGACTAACATAAAAGAACTGCCAGGCTTAATCATAATAATAATTATTTAATTTTATTAAATTCTTTATCAATTGCTAGAGTCGATTTTCCTTCAAAACTCTGTTTGGATGAAGCAATTTACCGAAATTTGGTATTTTATTACAACAATCTGCCATATAAATGGAGTTTGGAAATTTGCTAAAAACTTCCTTCTTAGGCAGATCAAGCTAGTTATAAAACTGAAAAAGTTTAGATAATTATAAAGTGTGACTAACATGACAGAGCTGCCAGGCTTAATCATATCAATACATATTCAAGTTTATTAAATTGTTAATCAATTGCTAGTGTCGATTTTCCTTCAAAACTCGGTTTGGATGTAGCAATTTACCGATCTTTGGTATTTCAACACGGCAATCTGCCATATAAATGGAGTTTGGTAATTGGAAAAAAACTTCCTTCTTAGGCAGATAAAGCTAGTTATAAAACTGAAAAAGTTAAGATAATTATAAAGTGTTACTAACATGACAGAGCTGCGATAACTAGAAATGTATTTATCATCTATGGATTCCGTAACTTACTTTGACGTTGGAAATTTAAAAAAAAAATCCTTCTTAGGCAGATCAATCTGAAAAAGTTAAGATAATTATAAAGTGTGACTAGCATGGCAGAGCTGCCAGGCTCAATCATATCAATAATTATTCAAGTTTATTAATTCTTAATCAATTGCTAGTGTCGATTTTCCTTCAAAACTCTGTTTGACTGAAGCAATTTACCGATCTTTGGTATTTCAACACGGCAATCTGCCATATAAATGGAGTTTGGTAATTGGAAAAAAACTTCCTTCTTAGGCAGATAAAGCTAGTTATAAAACTGAAAAAGTTAAGATAATTATAAAGTGTTACTAACATGACAGAGCTGCGATAACTAGAAATGTATTTATCATCTATGGATTCCGTAACTTACTTTGACGTTGGAAATTTAAAAAAAAAATCCTTCTTAGGCAGATCAATCTGAAAAAGTTAAGATAATTATAAAGTGTGACTAGCATGGCAGAGCTGCCAGGCTCAATCATATCAATAATTATTCAAGTTTATTAATTCTTAATCAATTGCTAGTGTCGATTTTCCTTCAAAACTCTGTTTGGATGAAGCAATTTACCGATATTTGGTATTTCAACACGGCAATCTGCCAGATAAATGGAGTTTGGAAATTAGCAAAAAAACTTCCTTCTTTGGCAGATCAAGCTACTTATAAAACTGAAAAAGTTAAGATAATTATAAAGGGTGACTAACATGACCGAGCTGCCATGCTTAATCATATCAATACATATTCAAGTTTATTAAATTCGTTAATGTCGTTCAATTTTTTCAGCCGTTATTGCCCGACGCGATAACTAGAAATGTATATTTCCTCTATGGATTCCGTAACTTACTTTGCCGTTGGAAATTTAAAAAAAAAATTCCTTCTTAGGCAGAACAAGCTGAAAAAGTCAAGATAATTATAAAGTGTGACTAACATGGCAGAGCTGCCAGGCTCAATCATATCAATAATTATTCAAGTTTATTAAATTCTTAATCAATTGCTAGTATCGATTTTCCTTCAAAACTCTGTTTGACTGAAGCAATTAACCGAAATTTGGTATTTCAACACGGCAATCTGCCAGATAAATGGAGTTTGGAAATTTGCAAAAAACTTCCTTCTTAGGCAGATCTAGCTAGTTATAAAACTGAAAAAGTTAAGATAATTATGGAGTGTGACTAACATAACAGAGCTGCCAGGCTTAATCATATCAATAATTATTCAAGTTTATTAAATTCGTTAATGTCGTTCAATTTTTTCAGCCGTTATTGCCCGACGCGATAACTTGAAATGTATATTTCCTCTATGGATTCCTTAACTTACTTTGACGTTGGAAATTTAAAAAAAATCCTTCCTAGGCAGATCAAGCTGAAAAAGTTAAGATAATTATAAAGTGTGACTAACATGACAGAGCTGCCAGGCTTAATCATATCAACATTTATTCAATTTTATTAAATTCTTAATCCATTGCTAGTGTCGATTTTCCTTCAAAACTCTGTTTGACTGAAGCAATTTACCGAAATTTGGTATTTCAAAACGGCAATCTGCCAGATAAATGGAGTTTGGAAATTAGCAAAAAACTTCCTTCTTAGGCAGATCAAGCTACTTATAAAACTGAAAAAGTTAAGATAATTATAAAGTGTGACTAGCATGGCAGAGCTGCCAGGCTCAATCATATCAATAATTATTCAAGTTTATTAATTCTTAATCAATTGCTAGTGTCGATTTTCCTTCAAAACTCTGTTTGACTGAAGCAATTTACCGAAATTTGGTATTTCAACACGGCAATCTGCCAGATAAATGGAGTTTGGAAATTTGCAAAAAACTTCCTTCTTAGGCAAATCAAGCTAGTTATAAAACTGAAAAAGTTAAGATAATTATAAAGTGTGACTAACATGACAAAGCTGCCAGGCTTAATCATATCAATATTTATTCAAGTTTATTAAATTCTTTATCAATTGCTAGAGTCGATTTTCCTTCAAAACTCTGTTTGGATGAAGCAATTTACCGATATTTGGTATATCAACACGGCAATCTGCCAGATAAATGGAGTTTGGAAATTAGCAAAAAAACTTCCTTCTTTGGCAGATCAAGCTACTTATAAAACTGAAAAAGTTAAGATAATTATAAAGGGTGACTAACATGACCGAGCTGCCATGCTTAATCAGATCAATACATATTCAAGTTTATCAAATTCGTTAATGTCGTTCAATTTTTTCAGCCGTTATTGCCCGACGCGATAACTAGAAATGTATATTTCCTCTATGGATTCCGTAACTTACTTTGCCGTTGGAAATTTAAAAAAAAAATTCCTTCTTAGGCAGAACAAGCTGAAAAAGTCAAGATAATTATAAAGTGTGACTAACATGGCAGAGCTGCCAGGCTCAATCATATCAATAATTATTCAAGTTTATTAAATTCTTAATCAATTGCTAGTATCGATTTTCCTTCAAAACTCTGTTTGACTGAAGCAATTAACCGAAATTTGGTATTTCAACACGGCAATCTGCCAGATAAATGGAGTTTGGAAATTTGCAAAAAACTTCCTTCTTAGGCAGATCTAGCTAGTTATAAAACTGAAAAAGTTAAGATAATTATGGAGTGTGACTAACATAACAGAGCTGCCAGGCTTAATCATATCAATAATTATTCAAGTTTATTAAATTCGTTAATGTCGTTCAATTTTTTCAGCCGTTATTGCCCGACGCGATAACTTGAAATGTATATTTCCTCTATGGATTCCTTAACTTACTTTGACGTTGGAAATTTAAAAAAAATCCTTCTTAGGCAGATCAAGCTGAAAAAGTTAAGATAATTATAAAGTGTGACTAACATGACAGAGCTGCCAGGCTTAATCATATCAACATTTATTCAATTTTATTAAATTCTTAATCCATTGCTAGTGTCGATTTTCCTTCAAAACTCTGTTTGACTGAAGCAATTTACCGAAATTTGGTATTTCAAAACGGCAATCTGCCAGATAAATGGAGTTTGGAAATTAGCAAAAAACTTCCTTCTTAGGCAGATCAAGCTACTTATAAAACTGAAAAAGTTAAGATAATTATAAAGTGTGACTAACTATACAGAGCTGCCAGGCTTAATCATAATAATAATTATTCAAGTTTATTAAATTCTTTATCAATTGCTAGAGTTGATTTTCCTTCAAAACTCTGTTTGGATGAAGCAATTTACCGAAATTTGGTATTTCAACACAGCAATCTGCCATATAAATGGAGTTTGGAAATTTGCTAAAAACTTCCTTCTTAGGCAGATCAAGCTAGTTATAAAACTGAAAAAGTTTAGATAATTATAAAGTGTGACTAACATGACAGAGCTGCCAGGCTTAATCATATCAATACATATACAAGTTTATTAAATTCTTAATCAATTGCTAGTGTCGATTTTCCTTCAAAACTCGGTTTGGATGTAGCAATTTACCGATCTTTGGTATTTCAACACGGCAATCTGCCATATAAATGGAGTTTGGTAATTGGAAAAAAACTTCCTTCTTAGGCAGATAAAGCTAGTTATAAAACTGAAAAAGTTAAGATAATTATAAAATGTGACTAACATGACAGAGCTGCCAGGTTTAATCAGATCAATAATTATTCAAGTTTATTAAATTCTTAATCAATTGCTAGTGTCTATTTTCCTTCAAAACTCTGTTTGACTGAAGCAATTTACCAAATATTTGTTATTTCAACATGGCAATATGCCAGATAAATGGAGTTTGGAAATTTGCAAAAAACTTCCTTCTTAGGCAGGTCAAGCTAGTTATAAAACTAAAAAAGTTAAGATAATTATAAAGTGTGACTAACATTACAGAGCTGCCAGGCTTAAACAGATCAATACATATTCAAGTTTATTAAATTCTTAATCAATTGCTAGTGTCGATTTTCCTTCAAAACTCGGTTTGGATGAAGCAATTTACCGATATTTGGTATTTCAACACGGCAATCTGCCATATAAATGGAGTTTGAAAATTTGCAAAAAACTTCCTTCGTAGGCAGATCTAGCTAGTTATAAAACTAAAAAGTTAAGATAATTATAAAGTGTTACTAACATGACAGAGCTGCGATAACTAGAAATGTATATTTCCTCTATGGATTCCGTAACTTACTTTGACGTTGGAAATTTAAAAAAAATTTCCTTCTTAGGCAGATCAAGCTGAAAAAGTTCAGATAATTATAAAGTGTGACTAACATGGCAGAGCTGCCAGGCTCAATCATATCAATAATTATTCAAGTTTATTAAATTCTTAATCAATTGCTAGTGTCGATTTTCCTTCAAAACTCTGTTTGGATGTAGCAATTTACCGAAATTTGGTATTTCAACACGGCAATCTGCCATATAAATGGAGTTTGGAAATATGCAAAAACTTCCTTCTTAGGCAGATCATGCTAGTTATAAAACTGAAAAAAATAAGATAATTATTAAGTGTAACTAACATTACAGAGCTGCCAGTCTTAATCATAATAATAATTATTCAAGTTTATTAAATTCTTTATCAATTACTAGAGTCGATTTTCCTTCAAAACTCGGTTTGGATGAAGCAATTTACCGATATTTGGTATTTCAACACGGCAATCTGCCATATAAATGGAGTTTGGAAATTTGAAAAAAACTGCCTTCTTAGGCAAATCAAGCTAGTTATAAAACTAAAAAAGTTAAGATAATTATAAAGTGTTACTAACATGACAGAGCTGCGATAACTAGAAATGTATTTATCATCTATGGATTCCGTAACTTACTTTGACGTTGGAAATTTAAAAAAAAATCCTTCTTAGGCAGATCAATCTGAAAAAGTTAAGATAATTATAAAGTGTGACTAGCATGGCAGAGCTGCCAGGCTCAATCATATCAATAATTATTCAAGTTTATTAATTCTTAATCAATTGCTAGTGTCGATTTTCCTTCAAAACTCTGTTTGACTGAAGCAATTTACCGAAATTTGGTATTTCAACACGGCAATCTGCCAGATAAATGGAGTTTGGAAATTTGCAAAAAACTTCCTTCTTAGGCAAATCAAGCTAGTTATAAAACTGAAAAAGTTAAGATAATTATAAAGTGTGACTAACATGACAAAGCTGCCAGGCTTAATCATATCAATAATTATTCAAGTTTATTAAATTCTTTATCAATTGCTAGAGTCGATTTTCCTTCAAAACTCTGTTTGGATGAAGCAATTTACCGATATTTGGTATTTCAACACGGCAATCTGCCAGATAAATGGAGTTTGGAAATTAGCAAAAAAACTTCCTTCTTTGGCAGATCAAGCTACTTATAAAACTGAAAAAGTTAAGATAATTATAAAGGGTGACTAACATGACCGAGCTGCCATGCTTAATCAGATCAATACATATTCAAGTTTATTAAATTCGTTAATGTCGTTCAATTTTTTCAGCCGTTATTGCCCGACGCGATAACTAGAAATGTATATTTCCTCTATGGATTCCGTAACTTACTTTGCCGTTGGAAATTTAAAAAAAAAATTCCTTCTTAGGCAGAACAAGCTGAAAAAGTCAAGATAATTATAAAGTGTGACTAACATGACAGAGCTGCCAGGCTTAATCATATCAACATTTATTCAATTTTATTAAATTCTTAATCCATTGCTAGTGTCGATTTTCCTTCAAAACTCTGTTTGACTGAAGCAATTTACCGAAATTTGGTATTTCAAAACGGCAATCTGCCATATAAATGGAGTTTGGAAATTTGCAAAAAACTTCCTTCTTAGGCAGATCATGCTAGTTATAAAACTGAAAAAGTTAAGATAATTATAAAGTGTGACTAACATGACAGAGCTGCCAGGTTTAATCAGATCAATAATTATTCAAGTTTATTAAATTCTTAATCAATTGCTAGTCTCTATTTTCCTTCAAAACTCTGTTTGACTGAAGCAATTTACCAAATATTTGTTATTTCAACATGGCAATATGCCAGATAAATGGAGTTTGGAAATTTGCAAAAAACTTCCTTCGTAGGCAGATCAAGCTAGTTATAAAACTGAAAAAGTTAAGATAATTATAAAGTGTGACTAACATAACAGAGCTGCCAGGCTTAATCAGATCAATACATATTCAAGTTTATTAAATTCCTAATCAATTGCTAGTGTTGATTTTCCTTCAATACTCGGTTTGGATGAAGCAATTTACCGATATTTGGTATTTCAACACGGCAATCTGCCATATAAATGGAGTTTGGTAATTTGAAAAAAACTTTCTTCTTAGGCAGATAAAGCTAGTTATAAAACTGAAAAAGTTAAGATAATTATAAAGCATGACTAACATGACAGAGCTGCCAGGTTTAGTCAGATCAATAATTATTCAAGTTTATTAAATTCTTAATCAATTGATAGTGTCTATTTTCCTTCAAAACTCTGTTTGACTGAAGCAATTTACCAAATATATGGTATTTCAACACGGCAATCTGCCAGATAAATGGAATTTGGAAACTGGAATAATTCTTCATTCTTAAGAATAAATTCAAAATTTAAATCGATTTTCAAAGTGTGTCTTACATTAAAGTGTTGCCAGTTTAATTAAATCTTTAATCAACTAATTTTTTCGTTAATTTCGTTAAAATTTTTAAATCGTTATTGCCCGAGGCGACTTACTATAAATGTATATTTCTTCTATGAATTCCGTAAGTTACTTTGCCGTTGGAACTTTGCAAAAATCTTCCTTCTTAGGCAGATCAAGCTAGTTATAAAACTGAAAAAGTGAAGATAATTAAGGAGTGTAGCTAACATAACAGAGCTGCCTGGCTTAATCATAATAATATTTATTCAAGTTTATTAAATTCTTGATCAATTGCTAGAGTCGTTTTTCCTTCAAAACTCTGTTTGGATAAAGCAATTTACCGAAATTTGGTATTTCAACACGGCAATCTGCCATATAAATGGAGTTTGGAAATTTGCAAAAAACTTCCTTCTTAGGCAGATCATGCTAGTTATAAAACTGAAAAAGTTAAGATAATTATAGAGTGTGACTAACATTACAGAGCTGCCAGGCTTAATCAGATCAATACATATTCAAGTTTATTAAATTCTTAATCAATTGCTAGTGTCGATTTTCCTTCAAAACTCGGTTTGGATGAAGCAATTTACCGAAATATGGTATTTCAACACAGCAATCTGCCATATAAATGGAAATTGGAAATTTGCAAAAAACTTCCTTCGTAGGCAGATCTAGCTAGTTATAAAACTGAAAAAGTGAAGATAATTATGGAGTGTGACTAACATAAAAGAACTGCCAGGCTTAATCATAATAATAATTATTTAATTTTATTAAATTCTTTATCAATTGCTAGAGTCGATTTTCCTTCAAAACTCTGTTTGGATGAAGCAATTTACCGAAATTTGGTATTTTATTACAACAATCTGCCATATAAATGGAGTTTGGAAATTTGCTAAAAACTTCCTTCTTAGGCAGATCAAGCTAGTTATAAAACTGAAAAAGTTTAGATAATTATAAAGTGTGACTAACATGACAGAGCTGCCAGGCTTAATCATATCAATACATATTCAAGTTTATTAAATTCTTAATCAATTGCTAGTGTCGATTTTCCTTCAAAACTCGGTTTGGATGAAGCAATTTACCGATCTTTGGTATTTCAACACGGCAATCTGCCATATAAATGGAGTTTGGTAATAGGAAAAAAGCTTCCTTCGTAGGCAGATCTAGCTAGTTATAAAACTAAAAAGTTAAGATAATTATAAAGTGTTACTAACATGACAGAGCTGCGATAACTAGAAATGTATATTTCCTCTATGGATTCCGTAACTTACTTTGACGTTGGAAATTTAAAAAAAAAATTCCTTCTTAGGCAGATCAAGCTGAAAAATTTCAGATAATTATAAAGTGTGACTAACATGGCAGAGCTGCCAGGCTCAATCATATCAATAATTATTCAAGTTTATTAAATTCTTAATCAATTGCTAGTGTCGATTTTCCTTCAAAACTCTGTTTGGATGTAGCAATTTACCGAAATTTGGTATTTCAACACGGCAATCTGCCTAATAAATGGAGTTTGGAAATATGCAAAAACTTCCTTCTTAGGCAGATCATGCTGGTTATAAAACTGAAAAAAATAAGATAATGATAAAGTGTAACTAACATTACAGAGCTGCCAGTCTTAATCATAATAATAATTATTCAAGTTTATTAAATTCTTTATCAATTACTAGAGTCGACTTTCCTTCAAAACTCGGTTTGGATGAAGCAATTTACCGATATTCGGTATTTAAACACGGCAATCTGCCATATAAATGGAGTTTGGAAATTTGAAAAAAACTGCCTTCTTAGGCAAATCAAGCTAGTTATAAAACTAAAAAAGTTAAGATAATTATAAAGTGTTACTAACATGACAGAGCTGCGATAACTAGAAATGTATATTTCCTCTATGGATTCCGTAACTTACTTTGACGTTGGAAATTTAAAAAAAAATCCTTCTTAGGCAGATCAATCTGAAAAAGTTAAGATAATTATAAAGTGTGACTAGCATGGCAGAGCTGCCAGGCTCAATCATATCAATAATTATTCAAGTTTATTAATTCTTAATCAATTGCTAGTGTCGATTTTCCTTCAAAACTCTGTTTGACTGAAGCAATTTACCGAAATTTGGTATTTCAACACGGCAATCTGCCAGATAAATGGAGTTTGGAAATTTGCAAAAAACTTCCTTCTTAGGCAAATCAAGCTAGTTATAAAACTGAAAAAGTTAAGATAATTATAAAGTGTGACTAATATGACAAAGCTGCCAGGCTTAATCATATCAATAATTATTCAAGTTTATTAAATTCTTTATCAATTGCTAGAGTCGATTTTCCTTCAAAACTCTGTTTGGATGAAGCAATTTACCGATATTTGGTATTTCAACACGGCAATCTGCCAGATAAATGGAGTTTGGAAATAAGCAAAAAACTTCCTTCTTTGGCAGATCAAGCTACTTATAAAACTGAAAAAGTTAAGATAATTATAAAGTGTGACTAACATTACAGAGCCGGCCAGGCTTAATAAGATCAATACATATTTAAGTTTATTAAATTCTTTATCAATTGCTAGAGTCGATTTTCCTTCAAAACTCTGTTTGGATGAAGCAATTTACCGATATTTGGTATTTCAACACGGCAATCTGCCAGATAAATGGAGTTTGAAAATTAGCAAAAAACTTCCTTCTTAGGCAGATCATGCTAGTTATAAAACTGAAAAAGTTAAGATAATTATAAAGGGTGACTAACATGACCGAGCTGCCATGCTTAATCAGATCAATACATATTCAAGTTTATTAAATTCGTTAATGTCGTTCAATTTTTTCAGCCGTTATTGCCCGACGCGATAACTAGAAATGTATATTTCCTCTATGGATTCCGTAACTTACTTTGCCGTTGGAAATTTAAAACAAAAATTCCTTCTTAGGCAGAACAAGCTGAAAAAGTCAAGATAATTATAAAGTGTGACTAACATGGCAGAGCTGCCAGGCTCAATCATATCAATAATTATTCAAGTTTATTAAATTCTTAATCAATTGCTAGTATCGATTTTCCTTCAAAACTCTGTTTGACTGAAGCAATTAACCGAAATTTGGTATTTCAACACGGCAATCTGCCAGATAAATGGAGTTTGGAAATTTGCAAAAAACTTCCTTCTTAGGCAGATCTAGCTAGTTATAAAACTGAAAAAGTTAAGATAATTATGGAGTGTGACTAACATAACAGAGCTGCCAGGCTTAATCATATCAATAATTATTCAAGTTTATTAAATTCGTTAATGTCGTTCAATTTTTTCAGCCGTTATTGCCCGACGCGATAACTAGAAATGTATATTTCCTCTATGGATTCCGTAACTTACTTTGACGTTGGAAATTTAAAAAAAAATTCCTTCTTAGGCAGATCAAGCTGAAAAAGTTCAGATAATTATAAAGTGTGACTAACATGGCAGAGCTGCCAGGCTCAATCATATCAATAATTATTCAAGTTTATTAAATTCTTAATCAATTGCTAGTGTCGATTTTCCTTCAAAACTCTGTTTGGATGTAGCAATTTACCGAAATTTGGTATTTCAACACGGCAATCTGCCATATAAATGGAGTTTGGAAATATGCAAAAATTTCCTTCTTAGGCAGATCATGCTAGTTATAAAACTGAAAAAAATAAGATAATTATAAAGTGTAACTAACATTACAGAGCTGCCAGTCTTAATCATAATAATAATTATTCAAGTTTATTAAATTCTTTATCAATTACTAGAGTCGATTTTCCTTCAAAACTCGGTTTGGATGAAGCAATTTACCGATATTTGGTATTTCAACACGGCAATCTGCCATATAAATGGAGTTTGGAAATTTGAAAAAAACTGCCTTCTTAGGCAAATCAAGCTAGTTATAAAACTAAAAAAGTTAAGATAATTATAAAGTGTTACTAACATGACAGAGCTGCGATAACTAGAAATGTATTTATCATCTATGGATTCCGTAACTTACTTTGACGTTGGAAATTTAAAAAAAAAATCCTTCTTAGGCAGATCAATCTGAAAAAGTTAAGATAATTATAAAGTGTGACTAGCATGGCAGAGCTGCCAGGCTCAATCATATCAATAATTATTCAAGTTTATTAATTCTTAATCAATTGCTAGTGTCGATTTTCCTTCAAAACTCTGTTTGACTGAAGCAATTTACCGAAATTTGGTATTTCAACACGGCAATCTGCCAGATAAATGGAGTTTGGAAATTTGCAAAAAACTTCCTTCTTAGGCAAATCAAGCTAGTTATAAAACTGAAAAAGTTAAGATAATTATAAAGTGTGACTAACATGACAAAGCTGCCAGGCTTAATCATATCAATAATTATTCAAGTTTATTAAATTCTTTATCAATTGCTAGAGTCGATTTTCCTTCAAAACTCTGTTTGGATGAAGCAATTTACCGATATTTGGTATTTCAACACGGCAATCTGCCAGATAAATGGAGTTTGGAAATTAGCAAAAAAACTTCCTTCTTTGGCAGATCAAGCTACTTATAAAACTGAAAAAGTTAAGATAATTATAAAGGGTGAATAACATGACCGAGCTGCCATGCTTAATCAGATCAATACATATTCAAGTTTATTAAATTCGTTGATGTCGTTCAATTTTTTCAGCCGTTATTGCCCGACGCGATAACTAGAAATGTATATTTCCTCTATGGATTCCGTAACTTACTTTGCCGTTGGAAATTAAAAAAAAAATTCCTTCTTAGGCAGAACAAGCTGAAAAAGTCAAGATAATTATAAAGTGTGACTAACATGACAGAGCTGCCAGGCTTAATCATATCAACATTTATTCAATTTTATTAAATTCTTAATCCATTGCTAGTGTCGATTTTCCTTCAAAACTCTGTTTGACTGAAGCAATTTACCGAAATTTGGTATTTCAAAACGGCAATCTGCCAGATAAATGGAGTTTGGAAATTAGCAAAAAACTTCCTTCTTAGGCAGATCAAGCTACTTATAAAACTGAAAAAGTTAAGATAATTATAAAGTGTGACTAACTATACAGAGCTGCCAGGCTTAATCATAATAATAATTATTCAAGTTTATTAAATTCTTTATCAATTGCTAGAGTTGATTTTCCTTCAAAACTCTGTTTGGATGAAGCAATTTACCGAAATTTGGTATTTCAACACAGCAATCTGCCATATAAATGGAGTTTGGAAATTTGCAAAAAACTTCCTTCTTAGGCAGATCATGCTAGTTATAAAACTGAAAAAGTTAAGATAATTATAAAGTGTGACTAACATGACAGAGCTGCCAGGTTTAATCAGATCAATAATTATTCAAGTTTATTAAATTCTTAATCAATTGCTAGTCTCTATTTTCCTTCAAAACTCTGTTTGACTGAAGCAATTTACCAAATATTTGTTATTTCAACATGGCAATATGCCAGATAAATGGAGTTTGGAAATTTGCAAAAAACTTCCTTCGTAGGCAGATCAAGCTAGTTATAAAACTGAAAAAGTTAAGATAATTATAAAGTGTGACTAACATAACAGAGCTGCCAGGCTTAATCAGATCAATACATATTCAAGTTTATTAAATTCCTAATCAATTGCTAGTGTTGATTTTCCTTCAATACTCGGTTTGGATGAAGCAATTTACCGATATTTGGTATTTCAACACGGCAATCTGCCATATAAATGGAGTTTGCTAATTTGAAAAAAACTTTCTTCTTAGGCAGATAAAGCTAGTTATAAAACTGAAAAAGTTAAGATAATTATAAAGCATGACTAACATGACAGAGCTGCCAGGTTTAGTCAGATCAATAATTATTCAAGTTTATTAAATTCTTAATCAATTGATAGTGTCTATTTTCCTTCAAAACTCTGTTTGACTGAAGCAATTTACCAAATATTTGGTATTTCAACACGGCAATCTGCCAGATAAATGGAATTTGGAAACTGGAATAATTCTTCATTCTTAAGAATAAATTCAAAATTTAAATCGATTTTCAAAGTGTGTCTTACATTAAAGTGTTGCCAGTTTAATTAAATCTTTAATCAACTAATTTTTTCGTTAATTTCGTTAAAATTTTTAAATCGTTATTGCCCGAGGCGACTTACTATAAATGTATATTTCTTCTATGAATTCCGTAAGTTACTTTGCCGTTGGAACTTTGCAAAAAACTTCCTTCGTAGGCAGATCTAGCTAGTTATAAAACTGAAAAAGTGAAGATAATTATGGAGTGTGACTAACATAAAAGAACTGCCAGGCTTAATCATAATAATAATTATTTAATTTTATTAAATTCTTTATCAATTGCTAGAGTCGATTTTCCTTCAAAACTCTGTTTGGATGAAGCAATTTACCGAAATTTGGAATTTTATTACAACAATCTGCCATATAAATGGAGTTTGGAAATTTGCTAAAAACTTCCTTCTTAGGCAGATCAAGCTAGTTATAAAACTGAAAAAGTTTAGATAATTATAAAGTGTGACTAACATGACAGAGCTGCCAGGCTTAATCATATCAATACATATTCAAGTTTATTAAATTCTTAATCAATTGCTAGTGTCGATTTTCCTTCAAAACTCGGTTTGGATGAAGCAATTTACCGATCTTTGGTATTTCAACACGGCAATCTGCCATATAAATGGAGTTTGGTAATAGGAAAAAAGCTTCCTTCTTAGGCAGATAAAGCTAGTTATAAAACTGAAAAAGTTAAGATAATTATAAAGTGTGACTAACATGACAGAGGTGCCAGGTTTAATCAGATCAATAATTATTCAAGTTTATTAAATTCTTAATCAATTGCTAGTGTCGATTTTCCTTCAAAACTCTGTTTGGATGAAGCAATTTACCGATATTTGGTATTTCAACACGGCAATCTGCCAGATAAATGGAGTTTGGAAATTAGCAAAAAACTTCCTTCTTAGGCAGATCAAGCTACTTATAAAACTGAAAAAGTTAAGATAATTATAAAGTGTGACTAACTATACAGAGCTGCCAGGCTTAATCATAATAATAATTATTCAAGTTTATTAAATTCTTTATCAATTGCTAGAGTTGATTTTCCTTCAAAACTCTGTTTGGATGAAGCAATTTACCGAAATTTGGTATTTCAACACAGCAATCTGCCATATAAATGGAGTTTGGAAATTTGCAAAAAACTTCCTTCTTAGGCAGATCATGCTAGTTATAAAACTGAAAAAGTTAAGATAATTATAAAGTGTGACTAACATTACAGAGCTGCCAGGCTTAATCAGATCAATACATATTCAAGTTTATTAAATTCTTAATCAATTGCTAGTGTCGATTTTCCTTCAAAACTCGGCTTGGATGAAGCAATTTACCGATATTTAATATTTCAACACGGCAATCTGCCAGATAAATGGAGTTTGGAAATTTGCAAAAAACTTCCTTCTTAGGCAGGTCAAGCTAGTTATAAAACTGAAAAAGTTAAGATAATTATAAAGTGTGACTAACATGACAGAGCTGCCAGGTTTAATCAGATCAATAATTATTCAAGTTTATTAAATTCCTAATCAATTGCTAGTGTTGATTTTCCTTCAAAACTCGGTTTAGATGAAGCAATTTACCGATATTTGGTATTTCAACACGGCAATCTGCCATATAAATGGAGTTTGGTAATTTGAAAAAAACTTTCTTCTTATGCAGATAAAGCTAGTTATAAAACTGAAAAAGTTAAGATAATTATAAAGCATGACTAACATGACATAGCTGCCAGGTTTAGTCAGATCAATAATTATTCAAGTTTTTTAAATTCTTAATCAATTGATAGTGTCTATTTTCCTTCAAAACTATGTTTGACTGAAGCAATTTACCAAATATTTGGTATTTCAACACGGCAATCTGCCAGATAAATGGAATTTGGAAACTGGAATAATTCTTCATTCTTAAGAATAAATTCAAAATTTAAATCGATTTTCAAAGTGTGTCTTACATTAAAGTGTTGCCAGTTTAATTAAATCTTTAATCAACTAATTTTTTCGTTAATTTCGTTCAAATTTTTAAGCCGTTATTGAACGAGGCGACTTACTATAAATGTATATTTCTTCTATGAATTCCGTAATTTACTTTGCCGTTGGAACTTGGCAAAAATCTTCCTTCTTAGGCAGATCAAGCTAGTTATAAAACTGAAAAAGTGAAGATAATTAAGGAGTGTAGCTAACATAACAGAGCTGCCTGGCTTAATCATAATAATAATTATTCAAGTTTATTAAATTCTTTATCAATTGCTAGAGTCGTTTTTCCTTCAAAACTCTGTTTGGATAAAGCAATTTACCGATATTTGGTATTTCAACACGGCAATCTGCCAGATAAATGGATTTTGAAAATTTGCAAAAAACTTCCTTCCTAGGCAGATCTAGCTAGTTATAAAACTGAAAAAGTTAAGATAATTATAAAGTGTTACTAACATGACAGAGCTGCGATAACTAGAAATGTATATTTCCTCTATGGATTCCGTAACTTACTTTGACGTTGGAAATTTAAAAAAAAATTCCTTCTTAGGCAGATCAAGCTGAAAAAGTTCAGATAATTATAAAGTGTGACTAACATGGCAGAGCTGCCAGGCTCAATCATATCAATAATTATTCAAGTTTATTAAATTCTTAATCAATTGCTAGTGTCGATTTTCCTTCAAAACTCTGTTTGGATGTAGCAATTTACCGAAATTTGGTATTTCAACACGGCAATCTGCCAGATAAATGGAGTTTGGAAATTTGCAAAAAACTTCCTTCTTAGGCAGATCTAGCTAGTTATAAAACTGAAAAAGTTAAGATAATTATGGAGTGTGACTAACATAACAGAGCTGCCAGGCTTAATCATATCAATAATTATTCAAGTTTATTAAATTCGTTAATTTCGTTCAATTTTTTCAGCCGTTATTGTCCGACGCGATAACTTGAAATGTATATTTCCTCTATGGATTCCTTAACTTACTTTGAAGTTGGAAATTTAAAAAAAATCCTTCTTAGGCAGATCAAGCTGAAAAAGTTAAGATAATTATTAAGTGTGACTAACATGACAGAGCTGCCAGGCTTAATCATATCAACATTTATTCAAGTTTATTAAATTCTTAATCCATTGCTAGTGTCGATTTTCCTTCAAAACTCTGTTTGGATGAAGCAATTTACCGATATTTGGTATTTCAACACGGCAATCTGCCAGATAAATGGAGTTTGGAAATTAGCAAAAAACTTCCTTCTTTGGCAGATCAAGCTAGTTATAAAACTGAAAAAGTTAAGATAATTATTAAGTGTGACTAACATGACAGAGCTGCCAGGCTTAATCATATCAACATTTATTCAAGTTTATTAAATTCCTAATCAATTGCTAGTGTTGATTTTCCTTCAAAACTCTGTTTGGATGTAGCAATTTACCGAAATTTGGTATTTCAACACGGCAATCTGCCATATAAATGGAGTTTGGAAATTTAAAAAAAAATTCCTTCTTAGGCAGATCAAGCTGAAAAAGTTCAGATAATTATAAAGTGTGACTAACATGGCAGAGCTGCCAGGCTCAATCATATCAATAATTATTCAAGTTTATTAAATTCTTAATCAATTGCTAGTGTTGATTTTCCTTCAAAACTCTGTTTGGATGTAGCAATTTACCGAAATTTGGTATTTCAACACGGCAATCTGCCATATAAATGGAGTTTGGAAATTTGAAAAAAACTTCCTTCTTAGGCAAATCAAGCTAGTTATAAAACTAAAAAAGTTAAGATAATTATAAAGTGTGACTAACATGACCGAGCTGCCAGGCTTAATCATATCAATAATTATTCAAGTTTATTAAATTCTTTATCAATTGCTAGAGTCGATTTTCCTTCAAAACTCTGTTTGGATGAAGCAATTTACCGATATTTGGTATTTCAACACGGCAATCTGCCAGATAAATGGAGTTTGCAAATTAGCAAAAAACTTCCTTCTTTGGCAGATCAAGCTACTTATAAAACTGAAAAAGTTAAGATAATTATAAAGGGTGACTAACATGACAGAGCTGCCATGCTTAATTAGATCAATACATATTCAAGTTTATTAAATTCGTTAATGTAGTTCAATTTTTTCAACCGTTATTGCCCGACGCGATAACTAGAAATGTATATTTCCGCTATGGATTTCGTAACTTACTTTGCCGTTGGAAATTTAAAAAAAAAAATTCCTTCTTAGGCAGAACAAGCTGAAAAAGTCAAGATAATTATAAAGTGTGACTAACATGGCAGAGCTGCCAGGCTCAATCATATCAATAATTATTCAAGTTTATTAAATTCTTAATCAATTGCTAGTGTCGATTTTCCTTCAAAACTCTGTTTGACTGAAGCAATTAACCGAAATTTGGTATTTCAACACGGCAATCTGCCAGATAAATGGAGTGTGGAAATTTGCAAAAAACTTCCTTCTTAGGCAGATCTAGCTAGTTATAAAACTGAAAAAGTTAAGATAATTATGGAGTGTGACTAACATAACAGAGCTGCCAGGCTTAATCATATCAATAATTATTCAAGTTTATTAAATTCGTTAATGTCGTTCAATTTTTTCAACCGTTATTGCCCGACGCGATAACTAGAAATGTATATTTCCTCTATGGATTCCGTAACTTACTTTGCCGTTGGAAATTTAAAAAAAAAAATTCCTTCTTAGGCAGATAAAGCTGAAAAAGTCAAGATAATTATAAAGTGTGACTAACATGGCAGAGCTGCCAGGCTCAATCATATCAATAATTATTCAAGTTTATTAAATTCTTAATCAATTGCTAGTGTCGATTTTCCTTAAAACTCTGTTTGACTGAAGCAATTAACCGAAATTTGGTATTTCAACACGGCAATCTGCCAGATAAATGGAGTTTGGAAATTTGCAAAAAACTTCCTTCTTAGGCAGATCTAGCTAGTTATAAAACTGAAAAAGTTAAGATAATTATGGAGTGTGACTAACATAACAGAGCTGCCAGGCTTAATCATATCAATAATTATTCAAGTTTATTAAATTCGTTAATTTCGTTCAATTTTTTCAGCCGTTATTGTCCGACGCGATAACTTGAAATGTATATTTCCTCTATGGATTCCTTAACTTACTTTGAAGTTGGAAATTTAAAAAAAATCCTTCTTAGGCAGATCAAGCTGAAAAAGTTAAGATAATTATTAAGTGTGACTAACATGACAGAGCTGCCATGCTTAATTAGATCAATACATATTCAAGTTTATTAAATTCGTTAATGTAGTTCAATTTTTTCAACCGTTATTGCCCGACGCGATAACTAGAAATGTATATTTCCTCTATGGATTCCGTAACTTACTTTGCCGTTGGAAATTTAAAAAAAAATTCCTTCTTAGGCAGATCAAGCTGAAAAAATTAAGATAATTATAAAGTGTGACTAACATGACAGAGCTGCCAGGCTTAATCATATCAACATTTATTCAAGTTTATTAAATTCTTAATCCATTGCTAGTGTCGATTTTCATTCAAAACTCTGTTTGACTGAAGCAATTTACCGATATTTGGTATTTCAAAACGGCAATCTGCCAGATAAATGTAGTTTGGAAATTTGAAAAAAAACTTCCTTCTTAGTCAGATCAAGCTAGTTATAAAACTGAAAAAGTTAAGATAATTATAAAATGTGACTAACATGACAGAGCTGCCAGGCTTAATCAGATCAATACATATTCAAGTTTATTAAATGCGTTAATGTCGTTCAATTTTTTCAACCGTTATTGCCCGACGCGATAACTAGAAATGTATATTTCCTCTATGGATTCCGTAACTTACTTTGCCGTTGGAAATTTAAAAAAAAAATTCCTTCTTAGGCAGAACAAGCTGAAAAAGTCAAGATAATTATAAAGTGTGACTAACATGGCAGAGCTGCCAGGCTCAATCATATCAATAATTATTCAAGTTTATTAAATTCTTAATCAATTGCTAGTGTCGATTTTCCTTCAAAACTCTGTTTGACTGAAGCAATTAACCGAAATTTGGTATTTCAACACGGCAATCTGCCAGATAAATGGAGTGTGGAAATTTGCAAAAAACTTCCTTCTTAGGCAGATCAAGCTAGTTATAAAACTGAAAAAGTAAAGATAATTATAAAGTGTGACTAACATGACAGAGCTGCCAGGCTTAATCAGATCAATACATATTCAAGTTTATTAAATGCGTTAATGTCGTTCAATTTTTTCAACCGTTATTGCCCGACGCGATAACTAGAAATGTATATTTCCTCTATGGATTCCGTAACTTACTTTGCCGTTGGAAATTTAAAAAAAAATTCCTTCTTAGGCAGAACAAGCTGAAAAAGTGAAGATAATTATAAAGTGTGACTAACATGGCAGAGCTGCCAGGCTCAATCATATCAATAATTATTCAAGTTTATTAAATTCTTAATCAATTGCTAGTGTCGATTTTCCTTCAAAACTCTGTTTGACTGAAGCAATTAACCGAAATTTGGTATTTCAACACGGCAATCTGCCAGATAAATGGAGTGTGGAAATTTGCAAAAAACTTCCTTCTTAGGCAGATCTAGCTAGTTATAAAACTGAAAAAGTTAAGATAATTATGGAGTGTGACTAACATAACAGAGCTGCCAGGCTTAATCATATCAATAATTATTCAAGTTTATTAAATTCGTTATTGTCGTTCAATTTTTTCAGCCGTTATTGCCCGACACGATAACTTGAAATGTATATTTCCTCTATGGATTCCTTAACTTACTTTGACGTTGGAAATTTAAAAAAAATCCTTCTTAGGCAGATCAAGTTGAAAAAGTTAAAATAATTATAAAGTGTGACTAGCATGGCAGAGCTGCCAGGCTCAATCATATCAATAATTATTCAAGTTTATTAAATTCTTTATCAATTACTAGAGTCGATTTTGCTTCAAAACTCGGTTTGGATGAAGCTATTTACCGATATTTGGTATTTCAACACGGCAATCTGCCATATAAATGGAGTTTGGAAATTTGAAAAAAACTACCTTCTTAGGCAAATCAAGCTAGTTATAAAACTAAAAAAGTTAAGATAATTATAAAGTGTGACTAACATTACAGAGCTGCCAGGCTTAATCAGATCAATACATATTTAAGTTTATTAAATTCTTTATCAATTACTAGAGTCGATTTTGCTTCAAAACTCTGTTTGGATGTAGCAATTTACCGAAATTTGGTATTTCAACACGGCAATCTGCCATATAAATGGAGTTTGGAAATATGCAAAAAACTTCCTTCTTAGGCAGATCATGCTAGTTATTAAACTGAAAAAGTTAAGATAATTATAAAGTGTGACTAACATTACAGAGCTGCCAGTCTTAATCATAATAATAATTATTTAAGTTTATTAAATTCTTTATCAATTACTAGAGTCGATTTTGCTTCAAAACTCGGTTTGGATGAAGCAATTTACCGATATTTGGTATTTCAACACGGCAATCTGCCATATAAATGGAGTTTGGAAATATGCAAAAAACTTCCTTCTTAGGCAGATCATGCTAGTTATAAAACTGAAAAAGTTAAGATAATTATAAAGTGTGACTAACATTACAGAGCTGCCAGTCTTAATCATAATAATAATTATTCAAGTTTATTAAATTCTTTATCAATTACTAGAGTCGATTTTCCTTCAAAACTCGGTTTGGATGAAGCAATTTACCGATATTTGGTGTTTCAACACGGCAATCTGCCATATAAATGGAGTTTGGAAATTTGAAAAAAACTTCCTTCTTAGGCAAATCAAGCTAGTTATAAAACTGAAAAAGTTAAGATAATTATAAAATGTGACTATCATTACAGAGCTGCCAGGCTTAATCATATCAATAATTATTCAAGTTTATTAAATTCGTTAATGTCGTTCAATTTTTTCAGCCGTTATTGCCCGACGCGATAACTTGAAATGTATATTTCCTCTATGGATTCCTTAACTTACTTTGACGTTGGAAATTTAAAAAAAATCCTTATAAGCCAGATCAAGCTGAAAAAGTTAAAATAATTATAAAGTGTGACTAGCATGGCAGAGCTGCCAGGCTCAATCATATCAATAATTATTCAAGTTTATTAAATTCTTTATCAATTACTAGAGTCGATTTTGCTTCAAAACTCGGTTTGGATGAAGCTATTTACCGATATTTGGTATTTCAACACGGCAATCTGCCATATAAATGGAGTTTGGAAATTTGAAAAAAACTACCTTCTTAGGCAAATCAAGCTAGTTATAAAACTAAAAAAGTTAAGATAATTATAAAGTGTGACTAACATGACAGAGCTGCCAGGCTTAATCAGATCAATACATATTTAAGTTTATCAAATTCTTTATCAATTACTAGAGTCGATTTTGCTTCAAAACTCTGTTTGGATGTAGCAATTTACCGAAATTTGGCATTTCAACACGGCAATCTGCCATATAAATGGAGTTTGGAAATATGCAAAAAACTTCCTTCTTAGGCATATCATGCTAGTTATAAAACTGAAAAAGTTAAGATAATTATAAAGTGTGACTAACATTACAGAGCTGCCAGGCTTAATCAGATCAATACATATTTAAGTTTATTAAATTCTTTATCAATGGCTAGAGTCGATTTTCCTTCAAAACTCTGTTTGGATGAAGCAATTTACCGATATTTGGTATTTCAACACGGTAATCTGTCAGATAAATGGAGTTAGGAAATTAGCAAAAAACTTCCTTCTTAGGCAGATCAAGCTACTTATAAAACTGAAAAAGTTAAGATAATTATAAAGTGTGACTAACATGACAGAGCTGCCAGGCTTAATTAGATCAATACATATTCAAGTTTATTAAATTCGTTAATGTAGTTCAATTTTTTCAACCGTTATTGCCCGACGCGATAACTAGAAATGTATATTTCCTCTATGGATTCCGTAACTTACTTTGACTTTGGAAATTTAAAAAAAAAATTCCTTCTTAGGCGAATCAAGCTGAAAAAATTAAGATAATTATAAAGTGTGACTAACATGACAGAGCTGCCAGGCTTAATCATATCAACATTTATTCAAGTTTATTAAATTCTTAATCCATTGCTAGTGTCGATTTTCCTTCAAAACTCTGTTTGACTGAAGCAATTAACCGAAATTTGGTATTTCAACACGGCAATCTGCCAGATAAATGGAGTGTGGAAATTTGCAAAAAACTTCCTTCTTAGGCAGATCTAGCTAGTTATAAAACTGAAAAAGTTAAGATAATTATGGAGTGTGACTAACATAACAGAGCTGCCAGGCTTAATCATATCAATAATTATTCAAGTTTATTAAATTCGTTAATGTCGTTCAATTTTTTCAGCCGTTATTGCCCGACGCGATAACTTGAAATGTATATTTCCTCTATGGATTCCTTAACTTACTTTGACGTTGGAAATTTAAAAAAAATCCTTCTTAGGCAGATCAAGCTGAAAAAGTTAAAATAATTATAAAGTGTGACTAGCATGGCAGAGCTGCCATACTCAATCATATCAATAATTATTCAAGTTTATTAAATTCTTTATCAATTACTAGAGTCGATTTTGCTTCAAAACTCTGTTTGGATGTAGGAATTTACCGAAATTTGGCATTTCAACACGGCAATCTGCCATATAAATGGAGTTTGGAAATATGCAAAAAACTTCCTTCTTAGGCATATCATGCTAGTTATAAAACTGAAAAAGTTAAGATAATTATAAAGTGTGACTAACATTACAGAGCTGCCAGGCTTAATCAGATCAATACATATTTAAGTTTATTAAATTCTTTATCAATGGCTAGAGTCGATTTTCCTTCAAAACTCTGTTTGGATGAAGCAATTTACCGATATTTGGTATTTCAACACGGTAATCTGTCAGATAAATGGAGTTTGGAAATTAGCAAAAAACTTCCTTCTTAGGCAGATCAAGCTACTTATAAAACTGAAAAAGTTAAGATAATTATAAAGTGTGACTAACATGACAGAGCTGCCAGGCTTAATTAGATCAATACATATTCAAGTTTATTAAATTCGTTAATGTAGTTCAATTTTTTCAACCGTTATTGCCCGACGCGATAACTAGAAATGTATATTTCCTCTATGGATTCCGTAACTTACTTTGACTTTGGAAATTTAAAAAAAAATTCCTTCTTAGGCAGATCAAGCTGAAAAAATTAAGATAATTATAAAGTGTGACTAACATGACAGAGCTGCCAGGCTTAATCATATCAACATTTATTCAAGTTTATTAAATTCTTAATCCATTGCTAGTGTCGATTTTCCTTCAAAACTCTGTTTGACTGAAGCAATTTACCGAAATTTGGTATTTCAAAACGGCAATCTGCCAGATAAATGTAGTTTGGAAATTTGAAAAAAACTTCCTTCTTAGTCAGATCAAGCTAGTTATAAAACTGAAAAAGTTAAGATAATTATAAAATGTGACTAACATGACAGAGCTGCCAGGCTTAATCAGATCAATACATATTCAAGTTTATTAAATTCGTTAATGTCGTTCAATTTTTTCAAACGTTATTGCCCGACGCGATAACTAGAAATGTATATTTCCTCTATGGATTCCGTAACTTACTTTGCCGTTGGAAATTTAAAAAAAAAATTCCTTCTTAGGCAGAACAAGCTGAAAAAGTCAAGATAATTATTAAGTGTGACTAACATGGCAGAGCTGCCAGGCTCAATCATATCAACATTTATTCAAGTTTATTAAATTCTTAATCCATTGCTAGTGTCGATTTTCCTTCAAAACTCTGTTTGGATGAAGCAATTTACCGATATTTCGTATTTCAACACGGCAATCTGCCAGATAAATGGAGTTTGGAAATTAGCAAAAAACTTCCTTCTTTGGCAGATCAAGCTAGTTATAAAACTGAAAAAGTTAAGATAATTATAAAGTGTGACTAACATGACAGAGCTGCCATGCTTAATTAGATCAATACATATTCAAGTTTATTAAATTCGTTAATGTAGTTCAATTTTTTCAACCGTTATTGCCCGACGCGATAACTAGAAATGTATATTTCCTCTATGGATTCCGTAACTTACTTTGCCGTTGGAAATTTAAAAAAAAAATTCCTTCTTAGGCAGATCAAGCTGAAAAAGTCAAGATAATTATAAAGTGTGACTAACATGGCAGAGCTGCCAGGCTCAATCATATCAATAATTATTTAAGTTTATTAAATTCTTAATCAATTGCTAGTGTCGATTTTCCTTCAAAACTCTGTTTGACTGAAGCAATTAACCGAAATTTGGTATTTCAACACGGCAATCTGCCAGATAAATGGAGTGTGGAAATTTGCAAAAAACTTCCTTCTTAGGCAGATCAAGCTAGTTATAAAACTGAAAAAGTAAAGATAATTCTAAAGTGTGACTAACATGACAGAGCTGCCAGGCTTAATCAGATCAATACATATTCAAGTTTATTAAATGCGTTAATGTCGTTCAATTTTTTCAACCGTTATTGCCCGACGCGATAACTAGAAATGTATATTTCCTCTATGGATTCCGTAACTTACTTTGCCGTTGGAAATTTAAAAAAAAATTCCTTCTTAGGCAGAACAAGCTGAAAAAGTGAAGATAATTATGGAGTGTGACTAACATAACAGAGCTGCCAGGCTTAATCATATCAATAATTATTCAAGTTTATTAAATTCGTTATTGTCGTTCAATTTTTTCAGCCGTTATTGCCCGACACGATAACTTGAAATGTATATTTCCTCTATGGATTCCTTAACTTACTTTGACGTTGGAAATTTAAAAAAAATCCTTCTTAGGCAGATCAAGTTGAAAAAGTTAAAATAATTATAAAGTGTGACTAGCATGGCAGAGCTGCCAGGCTCAATCATATCAATAATTATTCAAGTTTATTAAATTCTTTATCAATTACTAGAGTCGATTTTGCTTCAAAACTCTGTTTGGATGTAGCAATTTACCGAAATTTGGTATTTCAACACGGCAATCTGCCATATAAATGGAGTTTGGAAATTTGAAAAAAACTACCTTCTTAGGCAAATCAAGCTAGTTATAAAACTAAAAAAGTTAAGATAATTATAAAGTGTGACTAACATTACAGAGCTGCCAGGCTTAATCAGATCAATACATATTTAAGTTTATTAAATTCTTTATCAATTACTAGAGTCGATTTTGCTTCAAAACTCTGTTTGGATGTAGCAATTTACCGAAATTTGGTATTTCAACACGGCAATCTGCCATATAAATGGAGTTTGGAAATATGCAAAAAACTTCCTTCTTAGGCAGATCATGCTAGTTATAAAACTGAAAAAGTTAAGATAATTATAAAGTGTGACTAACATTACAGAGCTGCCAGTCTTAATCATAATAATAATTATTTAAGTTTATTAAATTCTTTATCAATTACTAGAGTCGATTTTGCTTCAAAACTCGGTTTGGATGAAGCAATTTACCGATATTTGGTATTTCAACACGGCAATCTGCCATATAAATGGAGTTTGGAAATATGCAAAAAACTTCCTTCTTAGGCAGATCATGCTAGTTATAAAACTGAAAAAGTCAAGATAATTATAAAGTGTGACTAACATGGCAGAGCTGCCAGGCTCAATCATATCAATAATTATTCAAGTTTATTAAATTCTTAATCAATTGCTAGTGTCGATTTTCCTTAAAACTCTGTTTGACTGAAGCAATTAACCGAAATTTGGTATTTCAACACGGCAATCTGCCAGATAAATGGAGTTTGGAAATTTGCAAAAAACTTCCTTCTTAGGCAGATCTAGCTAGTTATAAAACTGAAAAAGTTAAGATAATTATGGAGTGTGACTAACATAACAGAGCTGCCAGGCTTAATCATATCAATAATTATTCAAGTTTATTAAATTCGTTAATTTCGTTCAATTTTTTCAGCCGTTATTGTCCGACGCGATAACTTGAAATGTATATTTCCTCTATGGATTCCTTAACTTACTTTGAAGTTGGAAATTTAAAAAAAATCCTTCTTAGGCAGATCAAGCTGAAAAAGTTAAGATAATTATTAAGTGTGACTAACATGACAGAGCTGCCATGCTTAATTAGATCAATACATATTCAAGTTTATTAAATTCGTTAATGTAGTTCAATTTTTTCAACCGTTATTGCCCGACGCGATAACTAGAAATGTATATTTCCTCTATGGATTCCGTAACTTACTTTGCCGTTGGAAATTTAAAAAAAAATTCCTTCTTAGGCAGATCAAGCTGAAAAAATTAAGATAATTATAAAGTGTGACTAACATGACAGAGCTGCCAGGCTTAATCATATCAACATTTATTCAAGTTTATTAAATTCTTAATCCATTGCTAGTGTCGATTTTCATTCAAAACTCTGTTTGACTGAAGCAATTTACCGATATTTGGTATTTCAAAACGGCAATCTGCCAGATAAATGTAGTTTGGAAATTTGAAAAAAAACTTCCTTCTTAGTCAGATCAAGCTAGTTATAAAACTGAAAAAGTTAAGATAATTATAAAATGTGACTAACATGACAGAGCTGCCAGGCTTAATCAGATCAATACATATTCAAGTTTATTAAATGCGTTAATGTCGTTCAATTTTTTCAACCGTTATTGCCCGACGCGATAACTAGAAATGTATATTTCCTCTATGGATTCCGTAATTTACTTTGCCGTTGGAAATTTAAAAAAAAAATTCCTTCTTAGGCAGAACAAGCTGAAAAAGTCAAGATAATTATAAAGTGTGACTAACATGGCAGAGCTGCCAGGCTCAATCATATCAATAATTATTCAAGTTTATTAAATTCTTAATCAATTGCTAGTGTCGATTTTCCTTCAAAACTCTGTTTGACTGAAGCAATTAACCGAAATTTGGTATTTCAACACGGCAATCTGCCAGATAAATGGAGTGTGGAAATTTGCAAAAAACTTCCTTCTTAGGCAGATCAAGCTAGTTATAAAACTGAAAAAGTAAAGATAATTATAAAGTGTGACTAACATGACAGAGCTGCCAGGCTTAATCAGATCAATACATATTCAAGTTTATTAAATGCGTTAATGTCGTTCAATTTTTTCAACCGTTATTGCCCGACGCGATAACTAGAAATGTATATTTCCTCTATGGATTCCGTAACTTACTTTGCCGTTGGAAATTTAAAAAAAAATTCCTTCTTAGGCAGAACAAGCTGAAAAAGTGAAGATAATTATAAAGTGTGACTAACATGGCAGAGCTGCCAGGCTCAATCATATCAATAATTATTCAAGTTTATTAAATTCTTAATCAATTGCTAGTGTCGATTTTCCTTCAAAACTCTGTTTGACTGAAGCAATTAACCGAAATTTGGTATTTCAACACGGCAATCTGCCAGATAAATGGAGTGTGGAAATTTGCAAAAAACTTCCTTCTTAGGCAGATCTAGCTAGTTATAAAACTGAAAAAGTTAAGATAATTATGGAGTGTGACTAACATAACAGAGCTGCCAGGCTTAATCATATCAATAATTATTCAAGTTTATTAAATTCGTTATTGTCGTTCAATTTTTTCAGCCGTTATTGCCCGACACGATAACTTGAAATGTATATTTCCTCTATGGATTCCTTAACTTACTTTGACGTTGGAAATTTAAAAAAAATCCTTCTTAGGCAGATCAAGTTGAAAAAGTTAAAATAATTATAAAGTGTGACTAGCATGGCAGAGCTGCCAGGCTCAATCATATCAATAATTATTCAAGTTTATTAAATTCTTTATCAATTACTAGAGTCGATTTTGCTTCAAAACTCGGTTTGGATGAAGCTATTTACCGATATTTGGTATTTCAACACGGCAATCTGCCATATAAATGGAGTTTGGAAATTTGAAAAAAACTACCTTCTTAGGCAAATCAAGCTAGTTTTAAAACTAAAAAAGTTAAGATAATTATAAAGTGTGACTAACATTACAGAGCTGCCAGGCTTAATCAGATCAATACATATTTAAGTTTATTAAATTCTTTATCAATTACTAGAGTCGATTTTGCTTCAAAACTCTGTTTGGATGTAGCAATTTACCGAAATTTGGTATTTCAACACGGCAATCTGCCATATAAATGGAGTTTGGAAATATGCAAAAAACTTCCTTCTTAGGCAGATCATGCTAGTTATTAAACTGAAAAAGTTAAGATAATTATAAAGTGTGACTAACATTACAGAGCTGCCAGTCTTAATCATAATAATAATTATTTAAGTTTATTAAATTCTTTATCAATTACTAGAGTCGATTTTGCTTCAAAACTCGGTTTGGATGAAGCAATTTACCGATATTTGGTATTTCAACACGGCAATCTGCCATATAAATGGAGTTTGGAAATATGCAAAAAACTTCCTTCTTAGGCAGATCATGCTAGTTATAAAACTGAAAAAGTTAAGATAATTATAAAGTGTGACTAACATTACAGAGCTGCCAGTCTTAATCATAATAATAATTATTCAAGTTTATTAAATTCTTTATCAATTACTAGAGTCGATTTTCCTTCAAAACTCGGTTTGGATGAAGCAATTTACCGATATTTGGTGTTTCAACACGGCAATCTGCCATATAAATGGAGTTTGGAAATTTGAAAAAAACTTCCTTCTTAGGCAAATCAAGCTAGTTATAAAACTGAAAAAGTTAAGATAATTATAAAATGTGACTATCATTACAGAGCTGCCAGGCTTAATCATATCAATAATTATTCAAGTTTATTAAATTCGTTAATGTCGTTCAATTTTTTCAGCCGTTATTGCCCGACGCGATAACTTGAAATGTATATTTCCTCTATGGATTCCTTAACTTACTTTGACGTTGGAAATTTAAAAAAAATCCTTATAAGCCAGATCAAGCTGAAAAAGTTAAAATAATTATAAAGTGTGACTAGCATGGCAGAGCTGCCAGGCTCAATCATATCAATAATTATTCAAGTTTATTAAATTCTTTATCAATTACTAGAGTCGATTTTGCTTCAAAACTCGGTTTGGATGAAGCTATTTACCGATATTTGGTATTTCAACACGGCAATCTGCCATATAAATGGAGTTTGGAAATTTGAAAAAAACTACCTTCTTAGGCAAATCAAGCTAGTTATAAAACTAAAAAAGTTAAGATAATTATAAAGTGTGACTAACATGACAGAGCTGCCAGGCTTAATCAGATCAATACATATTTAAGTTTATCAAATTCTTTATCAATTACTAGAGTCGATTTTGCTTCAAAACTCTGTTTGGATGTAGCAATTTACCGAAATTTGGCATTTCAACACGGCAATCTGCCATATAAATGGAGTTTGGAAATATGCAAAAAACTTCCTTCTTAGGCATATCATGCTAGTTATAAAACTGAAAAAGTTAAGATAATTATAAAGTGTGACTAACATTACAGAGCTGCCAGGCTTAATCAGATCAATACATATTTAAGTTTATTAAATTCTTTATCAATGGCTAGAGTCGATTTTCCTTCAAAACTCTGTTTGGATGAAGCAATTTACCGATATTTGGTATTTCAACACGGTAATCTGTCAGATAAATGGAGTTAGGAAATTAGCAAAAAACTTCCTTCTTAGGCAGATCAAGCTACTTATAAAACTGAAAAAGTTAAGATAATTATAAAGTGTGACTAACATGACAGAGCTGCCAGGCTTAATTAGATCAATACATATTCAAGTTTATTAAATTCGTTAATGTAGTTCAATTTTTTCAACCGTTATTGCCCGACGCGATAACTAGAAATGTATATTTCCTCTATGGATTCCGTAACTTACTTTGACTTTGGAAATTTAAAAAAAAAATTCCTTCTTAGGCGAATCAAGCTGAAAAAATTAAGATAATTATAAAGTGTGACTAACATGACAGAGCTGCCAGGCTTAATCATATCAACATTTATTCAAGTTTATTAAATTCTTAATCCATTGCTAGTGTCGATTTTCCTTCAAAACTCTGTTTGACTGAAGCAATTTACCGAAATTTGGTATTTCAAAACGGCAATCTGCCAGATAAATGTAGTTTGGAAATTTGAAAAAAACTTCCTTCTTAGTCAGATCAAGCTAGTTATAAAACTGAAAAAGTTAAGATAATTATAAAATGTGACTAACATGACAGAGCTGCCAGGCTTAATCAGATCAATACATATTCAAGTTTATTAAATTCGTTAATGTCGTTCAATTTTTTCAAACGTTATTGCCCGACGCGATAACTAGAAATGTATATTTCCTCTATGGATTCCGTAACTTACTTTGCCGTTGGAAATTTAAAAAAAAATTCCTTCTTAGGCAGAACAAGCTGAAAAAGTCAAGATAATTATAAAGTGTGACTAACATGGCAGAGCTGCCAGGCTCAATCATATCAATAATTATTCAAGTTTATTAAATTCTTAATCAATTGCTAGTGTCGATTTTCCTTCAAAACTCTGTTTGACTGAAGCAATTAACCGAAATTTGGTATTTCAACACGGCAATCTGCCAGATAAATGGAGTGTGGAAATTTGCAAAAAACTTCCTTCTTAGGCAGATCTAGCTAGTTATAAAACTGAAAAAGTTAAGATAATTCTGGAGTGTGACTAACATAACAGAGCTGCCAGGCTTAATCATATCAATAATTATTCAAGTTTATTAAATTCGTTAATGTCGTTCAATTTTTTCAGCCGTTATTGCCCGACGCGATAACTTGAAATGTATATTTCCTCTATGGATTCCTTAACTTACTTTGACGTTGGAAATTTAAAAAAAATCCTTCTTAGGCAGATCAAGCTGAAAAAGTTAAAATAATTATAAAGTGTGACTAGCATGGCAGAGCTGCCAGGCTCAATCATATCAATAATTATTCAAGTTTATTAAATTCTTTATCAATTACTAGAGTCGATTTTGCTTCAAAACTCGGTTTGGATGAAGCTATTTACCGATATTTGGTATTTCAACACGGCAATCTGCCATATAAATGGAGTTTGGAAATTTGAAAAAAACTACCTTCTTAGGCAAATCAAGCTAGTTTTAAAACTAAAAAAGTTAAGATAATTATAAAGTGTGACTAACATTACAGAGCTGCCAGGCTTAATCAGATCAATACATATTTAAGTTTATTAAATTCTTTATCAATTACTAGAGTCGATTTTGCTTCAAAACTCTGTTTGGATGTAGCAATTTACCGAAATTTGGTATTTCAACACGGCAATCTGCCATATAAATGGAGTTTGGAAATATGCAAAAAACTTCCTTCTTAGGCAGATCATGCTAGTTATTAAACTGAAAAAGTTAAGATAATTATAAAGTGTGACTAACATTACAGAGCTGCCAGTCTTAATCATAATAATAATTATTTAAGTTTATTAAATTCTTTATCAATTACTAGAGTCGATTTTGCTTCAAAACTCGGTTTGGATGAAGCAATTTACCGATATTTGGTATTTCAACACGGCAATCTGCCATATAAATGGAGTTTGGAAATATGCAAAAAACTTCCTTCTTAGGCAGATCATGCTAGTTATAAAACTGAAAAAGTTAAGATAATTATAAAGTGTGACTAACATTACAGAGCTGCCAGTCTTAATCATAATAATAATTATTCAAGTTTATTAAATTCTTTATCAATTACTAGAGTCGATTTTCCTTCAAAACTCGGTTTGGATGAAGCAATTTACCGATATTTGGTGTTTCAACACGGCAATCTGCCATATAAATGGAGTTTGGAAATTTGAAAAAAACTTCCTTCTTAGGCAAATCAAGCTAGTTATAAAACTGAAAAAGTTAAGATAATTATAAAATGTGACTATCATTACAGAGCTGCCAGGCTTAATCATATCAATAATTATTCAAGTTTATTAAATTCGTTAATGTCGTTCAATTTTTTCAGCCGTTATTGCCCGACGCGATAACTTGAAATGTATATTTCCTCTATGGATTCCTTAACTTACTTTGACGTTGGAAATTTAAAAAAAATCCTTATAAGCCAGATCAAGCTGAAAAAGTTAAAATAATTATAAAGTGTGACTAGCATGGCAGAGCTGCCAGGCTCAATCATATCAATAATTATTCAAGTTTATTAAATTCTTTATCAATTACTAGAGTCGATTTTGCTTCAAAACTCGGTTTGGATGAAGCTATTTACCGATATTTGGTATTTCAACACGGCAATCTGCCATATAAATGGAGTTTGGAAATTTGAAAAAAACTACCTTCTTAGGCAAATCAAGCTAGTTATAAAACTAAAAAAGTTAAGATAATTATAAAGTGTGACTAACATGACAGAGCTGCCAGGCTTAATCAGATCAATACATATTTAAGTTTATCAAATTCTTTATCAATTACTAGAGTCGATTTTGCTTCAAAACTCTGTTTGGATGTAGCAATTTACCGAAATTTGGCATTTCAACACGGCAATCTGCCATATAAATGGAGTTTGGAAATATGCAAAAAACTTCCTTCTTAGGCATATCATGCTAGTTATAAAACTGAAAAAGTTAAGATAATTATAAAGTGTGACTAACATTACAGAGCTGCCAGGCTTAATCAGATCAATACATATTTAAGTTTATTAAATTCTTTATCAATGGCTAGAGTCGATTTTCCTTCAAAACTCTGTTTGGATGAAGCAATTTACCGATATTTGGTATTTCAACACGGTAATCTGTCAGATAAATGGAGTTAGGAAATTAGCAAAAAACTTCCTTCTTAGGCAGATCAAGCTACTTATAAAACTGAAAAAGTTAAGATAATTATAAAGTGTGACTAACATGACAGAGCTGCCAGGCTTAATTAGATCAATACATATTCAAGTTTATTAAATTCGTTAATGTAGTTCAATTTTTTCAACCGTTATTGCCCGACGCGATAACTAGAAATGTATATTTCCTCTATGGATTCCGTAACTTACTTTGACTTTGGAAATTTAAAAAAAAAATTCCTTCTTAGGCGAATCAAGCTGAAAAAATTAAGATAATTATAAAGTGTGACTAACATGACAGAGCTGCCAGGCTTAATCATATCAACATTTATTCAAGTTTATTAAATTCTTAATCCATTGCTAGTGTCGATTTTCCTTCAAAACTCTGTTTGACTGAAGCAATTTACCGAAATTTGGTATTTCAAAACGGCAATCTGCCAGATAAATGTAGTTTGGAAATTTGAAAAAAACTTCCTTCTTAGTCAGATCAAGCTAGTTATAAAACTGAAAAAGTTAAGATAATTATAAAATGTGACTAACATGACAGAGCTGCCAGGCTTAATCAGATCAATACATATTCAAGTTTATTAAATTCGTTAATGTCGTTCAATTTTTTCAAACGTTATTGCCCGACGCGATAACTAGAAATGTATATTTCCTCTATGGATTCCGTAACTTACTTTGCCGTTGGAAATTTAAAAAAAAATTCCTTCTTAGGCAGAACAAGCTGAAAAAGTCAAGATAATTATAAAGTGTGACTAACATGGCAGAGCTGCCAGGCTCAATCATATCAATAATTATTCAAGTTTATTAAATTCTTAATCAATTGCTAGTGTCGATTTTCCTTCAAAACTCTGTTTGACTGAAGCAATTAACCGAAATTTGGTATTTCAACACGGCAATCTGCCAGATAAATGGAGTGTGGAAATTTGCAAAAAACTTCCTTCTTAGGCAGATCTAGCTAGTTATAAAACTGAAAAAGTTAAGATAATTCTGGAGTGTGACTAACATAACAGAGCTGCCAGGCTTAATCATATCAATAATTATTCAAGTTTATTAAATTCGTTAATGTCGTTCAATTTTTTCAGCCGTTATTGCCCGACGCGATAACTTGAAATGTATATTTCCTCTATGGATTCCTTAACTTACTTTGACGTTGGAAATTTAAAAAAAATCCTTCTTAGGCAGATCAAGCTGAAAAAGTTAAAATAATTATAAAGTGTGACTAGCATGGCAGAGCTGCCAGGCTCAATCATATCAATAATTATTCAAGTTTATTAAATTCTTTATCAATTACTAGAGTCGATTTTGCTTCAAAACTCTGTTTGGATGTAGGAATTTACCGAAATTTGGCATTTCAACACGGCAATCTGCCATATAAATGGAGTTTGGAAATATGCAAAAAACTTCCTTCTTAGGCATATCATGCTAGTTATAAAACTGAAAAAGTTAAGATAATTATAAAGTGTGACTAACATTACAGAGCTGCCAGGCTTAATCAGATCAATACATATTTAAGTTTATTAAATTCTTTATCAATGGCTAGAGTCGATTTTCCTTCAAAACTCTGTTTGGATGAAGCAATTTACCGATATTTGGTATTTCAACACGGTAATCTGTCAGATAAATGGAGTTTGGAAATTAGCAAAAAACTTCCTTCTTAGGCAGATCAAGCTACTTATAAAACTGAAAAAGTTAAGATAATTATAAAGTGTGACTAACATGACAGAGCTGCCAGGCTTAATTAGATCAATACATATTCAAGTTTATTAAATTCGTTAATGTAGTTCAATTTTTTCAACCGTTATTGCCCGACGCGATAACTAGAAATGTATATTTCCTCTATGGATTCCGTAACTTACTTTGACTTTGGAAATTTAAAAAAAAAATTCCTTCTTAGGCAGATCAAGCTGAAAAAATTAAGATAATTATAAAGTGTGACTAACATGACAGAGCTGCCAGGCTTAATCATATCAACATTTATTCAAGTTTATTAAATTCTTAATCCATTGCTAGTGTCGATTTTCCTTCAAAACTCTGTTTGACTGAAGCAATTTACCGAAATTTGGTATTTCAAAACGGCAATCTGCCAGATAAATGTAGTTTGGAAATTTGAAAAAAACTTCCTTCTTAGTCAGATCAAGCTAGTTATAAAACTGAAAAAGTTAAGATAATTATAAAATGTGACTAACATGACAGAGCTGCCAGGCTTAATCAGATCAATACATATTCAAGTTTATTAAATTCGTTAATGTCGTTCAATTTTTTCAAACGTTATTGCCCGACGCGATAACTAGAAATGTATATTTCCTCTATGGATTCCGTAACTTACTTTGCCGTTGGAAATTTAAAAAAAAAATTCCTTCTTAGGCAGAACAAGCTGAAAAAGTCAAGATAATTATTAAGTGTGACTAACATGGCAGAGCTGCCAGGCTCAATCATATCAACATTTATTCAAGTTTATTAAATTCTTAATCCATTGCTAGTGTCGATTTTCCTTCAAAACTCTGTTTGGATGAAGCAATTTACCGATATTTCGTATTTCAACACGGCAATCTGCCAGATAAATGGAGTTTGGAAATTAGCAAAAAACTTCCTTCTTTGGCAGATCAAGCTAGTTATAAAACTGAAAAAGTTAAGATAATTATAAAGTGTGACTAACATGACAGAGCTGCCATGCTTAATTAGATCAATACATATTCAAGTTTATTAAATTCGTTAATGTAGTTCAATTTTTTCAACCGTTATTGCCCGACGCGATAACTAGAAATGTATATTTCCTCTATGGATTCCGTAACTTACTTTGCCGTTGGAAATTTAAAAAAAAAATTCCTTCTTAGGCAGATCAAGCTGAAAAAATTAAGATAATTATAAAGTGTGACTAACATGACAGAGCTGCCAGGCTTAATCATATCAACATTTATTCAAGTTTATTAAATTCTTAATCCATTGCTAGTGTCGATTTTCATTCAAAACTCTGTTTGACTGAAGCAATTTACCGAAATTTGGTATTTCAAAACGGCAATCTGCCAGATAAATGTAGTTTGGAAATTTGAAAAAAAACTTCCTTCTTAGTCAGATCAAGCTAGTTATAAAACTGAAAAAGTTAAGATAATTATAAAATGTGACTAACATGACAGAGCTGCCAGGCTTAATCAGATCAATACATATTCAAGTTTATTAAATGCGTTGTTGTCGTTCAATTTTTTCAACCGTTATTGCCCGACGCGATAACTAGAAATGTATATTTCCTCTATGGATTCCGTAACTTACTTTGCCGTTGGAAATTTAAAAAAAAAATTCCTTCTTATACAGAACAAGCTGAAAAAGTCAAGATAATTATAAAGTGTGACTAACATGGCAGAGCTGCCAGGCTCAATCATATCAATAATTATTCAAGTTTATTAAATTCTTAATCAATTGCTAGTGTCGATTTTCCTTCAAAACTCTGTTTGACTGAAGCAATTAACCGAAATTTGGTATTTCAACACGGCAATCTGCCAGATAAATGGAGTGTGGAAATTTGCAAAAACTTCCTTCTTAGGCAGATCAAGCTAGTTATAAAACTGAAAAAGTAAAGATAATTATAAAGTGTGACTAACATGACAGAGCTGCCAGGCTTAATCAGATCAATACATATTCAAGTTTATTAAATGCGTTAATGTCGTTCAATTTTTTCAACCGTTATTGCCCGACGCGATAACTAGAAATGTATATTTCCTCTATGGATTCCGTAACTTACTTTGCCATTGGAAATTTAAAAAAAAATTCCTTCTTAGGCAGAACAAGCTGAAAAAGTGAAGATAATTATGGAGTGTGACTAACATAACAGAGCTGCCAGGCTTAATCATATCAATAATTATTCAAGTTTATTAAATTCGTTATTGTCGTTCAATTTTTTCAGCCGTTATTGCCCGACACGATAACTTGAAATGTATATTTCCTCTATGGATTCCTTAACTTACTTTGACGTTGGAAATTTAAAAAAAATCCTTCTTAGGCAGATCAAGTTGAAAAAGTTAAAATAATTATAAAGTGTGACTAGCATGGCAGAGCTGCCAGGCTCAATCATATCAATAATTATTCAAGTTTATTAAATTCTTTATCAATTACTAGAGTCGATTTTGCTTCAAAACTCGGTTTGGATGAAGCTATTTACCGATATTTGGTATTTCAACACGGCAATCTGCCATATAAATGGAGTTTGGAAATTTGAAAAAAACTACATTCTTAGGCAAATCAAGCTAGTTATAAAACTAAAAAAGTTAAGATAATTATAAAGTGTGACTAACATTACAGAGCTGCCAGGCTTAATCAGATCAATACATATTTAAGTTTATTAAATTCTTTATCAATTACTAGAGTCGATTTTGCTTCAAAACTCTGTTTGGATGTAGCAATTTACCGAAATTTGGTATTTCAACACGGCAATCTGCCATATAAATGGAGTTTGGAAATATGCAAAAAACTTCCTTCTTAGGCAGATCATGCTAGTTATAAAACTGAAAAAGTTAAGATAATTATAAAGTGTGACTAACATTACAGAGCTGCCAGTCTTAATCATAATAATAATTATTTAAGTTTATTAAATTCTTTATCAATTACTAGAGTCGATTTGGCTTCAAAACTCGGTTTGGATGAAGCAATTTACCGATATTTGGTATTTCAACACGGCAATCTGCCATATAAATGGAGTTTGGAAATATGCAAAAAACTTCCTTCTTAGGCAGATCATGCTAGTTATAAAACTGAAAAAGTTAAGATAATTATAAAGTGTGACTAACATTACAGAGCTGCCAGTCTTAATCATAATAATAATTATTCAAGTTTATTAAATTCTTTATCAATTACTAGAGTCGATTTTCCTTCAAAACTCGGTTTGGATGAAGCAATTTACCGATATTTGGTGTTTCAACACGGCAATCTGCCATATAAATGGAGTTTGGAAATTTGAAAAAAACTTCCTTCTTAGGCAAATCAAGCTAGTTATAAAACTGAAAAAGTTACGATAATTATAAAATGTGACTAACATTACAGAGCTGCCAGGCTTAATCATATCAATAATTATTCAAGTTTATTAAATTCGTTAATGTCGTTCAATTTTTTCAGCCGTTATTGCCCGACGCGATAACTTGAAATGTATATTTCCTCTATGGATTCCTTAACTTACTTTGACGTTGGAAATTTAAAAAAAATCCTTATAAGCCAGATCATGCTGAAAAAGTTAAAATAATTATAAAGTGTGACTAACATGACAGAGCTGCCAGGCTTAATCAGATCAATACATATTCAAGTTTATTAAATGCGTTAATGTCGTTCAATTTTTTCAACCGTTATTGCCCGACGCGATAACTAGAAATGTATATTTCCTCTATGGATTCCGTAACTTACTTTGCCGTTGGAAATTTAAAAAAAAATTCCTTCTTAGGCAGAACAAGCTGAAAAAGTGAAGATAATTATGGAGTGTGACTAACATAACAGAGCTGCCAGGCTTAATCATATCAATAATTATTCAAGTTTATTAAATTCGTTATTGTCGTTCAATTTTTTCAGCCGTTATTGCCCGACACGATAACTTGAAATGTATATTTCCTCTATGGATTCCTTAACTTACTTTGACGTTGGAAATTTAAAAAAAATCCTTCTTAGGCAGATCAAGTTGAAAAAGTTAAAATAATTATAAAGTGTGACTAGCATGGCAGAGCTGCCAGGCTCAATCATATCAATAATTATTCAAGTTTATTAAATTCTTTATCAATTACTAGAGTCGATTTTGCTTCAAAACTCGGTTTGGATGAAGCTATTTACCGATATTTGGTATTTCAACACGGCAATCTGCCATATAAATGGAGTTTGGAAATTTGAAAAAAACTACCTTCTTAGGCAAATCAAGCTAGTTATAAAACTAAAAAAGTTAAGATAATTATAAAGTGTGACTAACATTACAGAGCTGCCAGGCTTAATCAGATCAATACATATTTAAGTTTATTAAATTCTTTATCAATTACTAGAGTCGATTTTGCTTCAAAACTCTGTTTGGATGTAGCAATTTACCGAAATTTGGTATTTCAACACGGCAATCTGCCATATAAATGGAGTTTGGAAATATGCAAAAAACTTCCTTCTTAGGCAGATCATGCTAGTTATAAAACTGAAAAAGTTAAGATAATTATAAAGTGTGACTAACATTACAGAGCTGCCAGTCTTAATCACAATAATAATTATTTAAGTTTATTAAATTCTTTATCAATTACTAGAGTCGATTTTGCTTCAAAACTCGGTTTGGATGAAGCAATTTACCGATATTTGGTATTTCAACACGGCAATCTGCCATATAAATGGAGTTTGGAAATATGCAAAAAACTTCCTTCTTAAGCAGATCATGCTAGTTATAAAACTGAAAAAGTTAAGATAATTATAAAGTGTGACTAACATTACAGAGCTGCCAGTCTTAATCATAATAATAATTATTCAAGTTTATTAAATTCTTTATCAATTACTAGAGTCGATTTTCCTTCAAAACTCGGTTTGGATGAAGCAATTTACCGATATTTGGTGTTTCAACACGGCAATCTGCCATATAAATGGAGTTTGGAAATTTGAAAAAAACTTCCTTCTTAGGCAAATCAAGCTAGTTATAAAACTGAAAAAGTTACGATAATTATAAAATGTGACTAACATTACAGAGCTGCCAGGCTTAATCATATCAATAATTATTCAAGTTTATTAAATTCGTTAATGTCGTTCAATTTTTTCAGCCGTTATTGCCCGACGCGATAACTTGAAATGTATATTTCCTCTATGGATTCCTTAACTTACTTTGACGTTGGAAATTTAAAAAAAATCCTTATAAGCCAGATCAAGCTGAAAAAGTTAAAATAATTATAAAGTGTGACTAGCATGGCAGAGCTGCCAGGCTCAATCATATCAATAATTATTCAAGTTTATTAAATTCTTTATCAATTACTAGAGTCGATTTTGCTTCAAAACTCGGTTTGGATGAAGCTATTTACCGATATTTGGTATTTCAACACGGCAATCTGCCATATAAATGGAGTTTGGAAATTTGAAAAAAACTACCTTCTTAGGCAAATCAAGCTAGTTATAAAACTAAAAAAGTTAAGATAATTATAAAGTGTGACTAACATGACAGAGCTGCCAGGCTTAATCAGATCAATACATATTTAAGTTTATTAAATTCTTTATCAATTACTAGAGTCGATTTTGCTTCAAAACTCTGTTTGGATGTAGCAATTTACCGAAATTTGGCATTTCAACACGGCAATCTGCCATATAAATGGAGTTTGGAAATATGCAAAAAACTTCCTTCTTAGGCATATCATGCTAGTTATAAAACTGAAAAAGTTAAGATAATTATAAAGTGTGACTAACATTACAGAGCTGCCAGGCTTAATCAGATCAATACATATTTAAGTTTATTAAATTCTTTATCAATGGCTAGAGTCGATTTTCCTTCAAAACTCTGTTTGGATGAAGCAATTTACCGATATTTGGTATTTCAACACGGTAATCTGTCAGATAAATGGAGTTAGGAAATTAGCAAAAAACTTCCTTCTTAGGCAGATCAAGCTACTTATAAAACTGAAAAAGTTAAGATAATTATAAAGTGTGACTAACATGACAGAGCTGCCAGGCTTAATTAGATCAATACATATTCAAGTTTATTAAATTCGTTAATGTAGTTCAATTTTTTCAACCGTTATTGCCCGACGCGATAACTAGAAATGTATATTTCCTCTATGGATTCCGTAACTTACTTTGACTTTGGAAATTTAAAAAAAAAATTCCTTCTTAGGCAGATCAAGCTGAAAAAATTAAGATAATTATAAAGTGTGACTAACATGACAGAGCTGCCAGGCTTAATCATATCAACATTTATTCAAGTTTATTAAATTCTTAATCCATTGCTAGTGTCGATTTTCCTTCAAAACTCTGTTTGACTGAAGCAATTTACCGAAATTTGGTATTTCAAAACGGCAATCTGCCAGATAAATGTAGTTTGGAAATTTGAAAAAAACTTCCTTCTTAGTCAGATCAAGCTAGTTATAAAACTGAAAAAGTTAAGATAATTATAAAATGTGACTAACATGACAGAGCTGCCAGGCTTAATCAGATCAATACATATTCAAGTTTATTAAATTCGTTAATGTCGTTCAATTTTTTCAAACGTCATTGCCCGACGCGATAACTAGAAATGTATATTTCCTCTATGGATTCCGTAACTTACTTTGCCGTTGGAAATTTAAAAAAAAAATTCCTTCTTAGGCAGAACAAGCTGAAAAAGTCAAGATAATTATAAAGTGTGACTAACATGGCAGAGCTGCCAGGCTCAATCATATCAATAATTATTCAAGTTTATTAAATTCTTAATCAATTGCTAGTGTCGATTTTCCTTCAAAACTCTGTTTGACTGAAGCAATTAACCGAAATTTGGTATTTCAACACGGCAATCTGCCAGATAAATGGAGTGTGGAAATTTGCAAAAAACTTCCTTCTTAGGCAGATCTAGCTAGTTATAAAACTGAAAAAGTTAAGATAATTATGGAGTGTGACTAACATAACAGAGCTGCCAGGCTTAATCATATCAATAATTATTCAAGTTTATTAAATTCGTTAATGTCGTTCAATTTTTTCAGCCGTTATTGCCCGACGCGATAACTTGAAATGTATATTTCCTCTATGGATTCCTTAACTTACTTTGACGTTGGAAATTTAAAAAAAATCCTTCTTAGGCAGATCAAGCTGAAAAAGTTAAAATAATTATAAAGTGTGACTAACATGACAGAGCTGCCAGGCTTAATCATATCAACATTTATTCAAGTTTATTAAATTCTTAATCCATTGCTAGTGTCGATTTTCCTTCAAAACTCTGTTTGGATGAAGCAATTTACCGATATTTCGTATTTCAACACGGCAATCTGCCAGATAAATGGAGTTTGGAAATTAGCAAAAAACTTCCTTCTTTGGCAGATCAAGCTAGTTATAAAACTGAAAAAGTTAAGATAATTATAAAGTGTGACTAACATGACAGAGCTGCCATGCTTAATTAGATCAATACATATTCAAGTTTATTAAATTCGTTAATGTAGTTCAATTTTTTCAACCGTTATTGCCCGACGCGATAACTAGAAATGTATATTTCCTCTATGGATTCCGTAACTTACTTTGCCGTTGGAAATTTAAAAAAAAATTCCTTCTTAGGCAGATCAAGCTGAAAAAATTAAGATAATTATAAAGTGTGACTAACATGACAGAGCTGCCAGGCTTAATCATATCAACATTTATTCAAGTTTATTAAATTCTTAATCCATTGCTAGTGTCGATTTTCATTCAAAACTCTGTTTGACTGAAGCAATTTACCGAAATTTGGTATTTCAAAACGGCAATCTGCCAGATAAATGTAGTTTGGAAATTTGAAAAAAAACTTCCTTCTTAGTCAGATCAAGCTAGTTATAAAACTGAAAAAGTTAAGATAATTATAAAATGTGACTAACATGACAGAGCTGCCAGGCTTAATCAGATCAATACATATTCAAGTTTATTAAATGCGTTAATGTCGTTCAATTTTTTCAACCGTTATTGCCCGACGCGATAACTAGAAATGTATATTTCCTCTATGGATTCCGTAACTTACTTTGCCGTTGGAAATTTAAAAAAAAAATTCCTTCTTAGGCAGAACAAGCTGAAAAAGTCAAGATAATTATAAAGTGTGACTAACATGGCAGAGCTGCCAGGCTCAATCATATCAATAATTATTCAAGTTTATTAAATTCTTAATCAATTGCTAGTGTCGATTTTCCTTCAAAACTCTGTTTGACTGAAGCAATTAACCGAAATTTGGTATTTCAACACGGCAATCTGCCAGATAAATGGAGTGTGGAAATTTGCAAAAAACTTCCTTCTTAGGCAGATCAAGCTAGTTATAAAACTGAAAAAGTAAAGATAATTATAAAGTGTGACTAACATGACAGAGCTGCCAGGCTTAATCAGATCAATACATATTCAAGTTTATTAAATGCGTTAATGTCGTTCAATTTTTTCAACCGTTATTGCCCGACGCGATAACTAGAAATGTATATTTCCTCTATGGATTCCGTAACTTACTTTGCCGTTGGAAATTTAAAAAAAAATTCCTTCTTAGGCAGAACAAGCTGAAAAAGTGAAGATAATTATAAAGTGTGACTAACATGGCAGAGCTGCCAGGCTCAATCATATCAATAATTATTCAAGTTTATTAAATTCTTAATCAATTGCTAGTGTCGATTTTCCTTCAAAACTCTGTTTGACTGAAGCAATTAACCGAAATTTGGTATTTCAACACGGCAATCTGCCAGATAAATGGAATGTGGAAATTTGCAAAAAACTTCCTTCTTAGGCAGATCAAGCTAGTTATAAAACTGAAAAAGTAAAGATAATTATAAAGTGTGACTAACATGACAGAGCTGCCAGGCTTAATCAGATCAATACATATTCAAGTTTATTAAATGCGTTAATGTCGTTCAATTTTTTCAACCGTTATTGCCCGACGCGATAACTAGAAATGTATATTTCCTCTATGGATTCCGTAACTTACTTTGCCGTTGGAAATTTAAAAAAAAATTCCTTCTTAGGCAGAACAAGCTGAAAAAGTGAAGATAATTATAAAGTGTGACTAACATGGCAGAGCTGCCAGGCTCAATCATATCAATAATTATTCAAGTTTATTAAATTCTTAATCAATTGCTAGTGTCGATTTTCCTTCAAAACTCTGTTTGACTGAAGCAATTAACCGAAATTTGGTATTTCAACACGGCAATCTGCCAGATAAATGGAGTGTGGAAATTTGCAAAAAACTTCCTTCTTAGGCAGATCTAGCTAGTTATAAAACTGAAAAAGTTAAGATAATTATGGAGTGTGACTAACATAACAGAGCTGCCAGGCTTAATCATATCAATAATTATTCAAGTTTATTAAATTCGTTATTGTCGTTCAATTTTTTCAGCCGTTATTGCCCGACACGATAACTTGAAATGTATATTTCCTCTATGGATTCCTTAACTTACTTTGACGTTGGAAATTTAAAAAAAATCCTTCTTAGGCAGATCAAGTTGAAAAAGTTAAAATAATTATAAAGTGTGACTAGCATGGCAGAGCTGCCAGGCTCAATCATATCAATAATTATTCAAGTTTATTAAATTCTTTATCAATTACTAGAGTCGATTTTGCTTCAAAACTCGGTTTGGATGAAGCTATTTAACGATATTTGGTATTTCAACATAGCAATCTGCCATATAAATGGAGTTTGGAAATTTGAAAAAAACTACCTTCTTAGGCAAATCAAGCTAGTTATAAAACTAAAAAAGTTAAGATAATTATAAAGTGTGACTAACATTACAGAGCTGCCAGGCTTAATCAGATCAATACATATTTAAGTTTATTAAATTCTTTATCAATTACTAGAGTCGATTTTGCTTCAAAACTCTGTTTGGATGTAGCAATTTACCGAAATTTGGTATTTCAACACGGCAATCTGCCATATAAATGGAGTTTGGAAATATGCAAAAAACTTCCTTCTTAGGCAGATCATGCTAGTTATAAAACTGAAAAAGTTAAGATAATTATAAAGTGTGACTAACATTACAGAGCTGCCAGTCTTAATCATAATAATAATTATTTAAGTTTATTAAATTCTTTATCAATTACTAGAGTCGATTTTGCTTCAAAACTCGGTTTGGATGAAGCAATTTACCGATATTTGGTATTTCAACACGGCAATCTGCCATATAAATGGAGTTTGGAAATATGCAAAAAACTTCCTTCTTAGGCAGATCATGCTAGTTATAAAACTGAAAAAGTTAAGATAATTATAAAGTGTGACTAACATTACAGAGCTGCCAGTCTTAATCATAATAATAATTATTCAAGTTTATTAAATTCTTTATCAATTACTAGAGTCGATTTTCCTTCAAAACTCGGTTTGGATGAAGCAATTTACCGATATTTGGTGTTTCAACACGGCAATCTGCCATATAAATGGAGTTTGGAAATTTGAAAAAAACTTCCTTCTTAGGCAAATCAAGCTAGTTATAAAACTGAAAAAGTTAAGATAATTATAAAGTGTGACTAACATGACAGAGCTGCCAGGCTTAATTAGATCAATACATATTCAAGTTTATTAAATTCGTTAATGTAGTTCAATTTTTTCAACCGTTATTGCCCGACGCGATAACTAGAAATGTATATTTCCTCTATGGATTCCGTAACTTACTTTGACTTTGGAAATTTAAAAAAAAAATTCCTTCTTAGGCAGATCAAGCTGAAAAAATTAAGATATTTATAAAGTGTGACTAACATGACAGAGCTGCCAGGCTTAATCATATCAACATTTATTCAAGTTTATTAAATTCTTAATCCATTGCTAGTGTCGATTTTCCTTCAAAACTCTGTTTGACTGAAGCAATTTACCGAAATTTGGTATTTCAAAACGGCAATCTGCCAGATAAATGAAGTTTGGAAATTTGAAAAAAACTTCCTTCTTAGTCAGATCAAGCTAGTTATAAAACTGAAAAAGTTAAGATAATTATAAAATGTGACTAACATGACAGAGCTGCCAGGCTTAATCAGATCAATACATATTCAAGTTTATTAAATTCGTTAATGTCGTTCAATTTTTTCAAACGTTATTGCCCGACGCGATAACTAGAAATGTATATTTCCTCTATGGATTCCGTAACTTACTTTGCCGTTGGAAATTTAAAAAAAAAATTCCTTCTTAGGCAGAACAAGCTGAAAAAGTCAAGATAATTATTAAGTGTGACTAACATGGCAGAGCTGCCAGGCTCAATCATATCAACATTTATTCAAGTTTATTAAATTCTTAATCCATTGCTAGTGTCGATTTTCCTTCAAAACTCTGTTTGGATGTACCAATTTACCGAAATTTGGCATTTCAACACGGCAATCTGCCATATAAATGGAGTTTGGAAATATGCAAAAAAACTTCCTTCTTAGTCAGATCATGCTAGTTATAAAACCGAAAAAGTTAAGATAAGTATAAAGTGTGACTAACATTACAGAGCTGCCAGGCTTAATCAGATCAATACATATTCAAGTTTATTAAATTCTTAATCAATTGCTAGTGTCGATTTTCCTTCAAAACTCTGTTTGACTGGAGCAATTTACCGAAATTTGGTATTTCAACACGGCAATCTGCCAGATAAATGGAGTTTGGAAATTTGCAAAAAACTTCCTTCTTAGGCAAATCAAGCTAGTTATAAAACTGAAAAAGTTAAGATAATTATAAAGTGTGACTAACATGACAGAGCTGCCAGGCTTAATCATATCAACATTTATTCAAGTTTATTAAATTCTTAATCAATTGTTAGTGTCGATTTTCCTTCAAAACTCTGTTTGGATGTAGCAATTTACCGAAATTTGGTATTTCAAAACGGCAATCTGCCAGATAAATGGAGTTTGGAAATTTGAAAAAAACTTCCTTCTTAGGCAGATCAAGCTAGTTATAAAATTGAAAAAGTGAAGATAATTATAAAATGTGACTAACATGACAGAGCTGCCAGGCTTAATCAGATCAATACATATTCAAGTTTATTAAATTCGTTAATGTCGTTCAATTTTTTCAACCGTTATTGCCCGACGCGGTAACTAGAAATGTATATTTCCTCTATGGATTCCGTAACTTACTTTGCCGTTGGAAATTTAAAAAAAATCCTTCTTAGGCAAAACAAGCTGAAAAAGTCAAGATAATTATAAAGTGTGACTAACATGGCCGAGCTGCCAGGCTCAATCATATCAATATATATTCAAGTTTATTAAATTCTTAATCAATTGCTAGTGTCGATTTTCCTTCAAAACTCTGTTTGACTGAAGCAATTAACCGAAATTTGGTATTTCAACACGGCAATCTGTCAGATAAATGGAGTTTGGATATTTGCAAAAAACTTCCTTCTTAGGCAGATCTAGCTAGTTATGAAACTGAAAAAGTTAAGATAATTATGGAGTGTGACTAACATAACAGAGCTGCCAGGCTTAATCATATCAATAATTATTCAAGTTTATTAAATTCGTTAATGTCGTTCAATTTTTTCAGCCGTTATTGCCCGACGCGATAACTTGAAATGTATATTTCCTCTATGGATTCCTTAACTTACTTTGACGTTGGAAATTTAAAAAAAATCCTTCTTAGGCAGATCAAGCTGAAAAAGTTAAGATAATTATTAAGTGTGACTAACCTGGCAGAGCTGCCAGGCTCAATCATATCAATAATTATTCAAGTTTATTAAATTTTTAATCAATTGCTAGTGTCGATTTTCCTTCAAAACTCTGTTTGGATGTACCAATTTACCGAAATTTGGCATTTCAACACGGCAATCTGCCATATAAATGGAGTTTGGAAATATGCAAAAAAACTTCCTTCTTAGGCAGATCATGCTAGTTATAAAACTGAAAAAGTTAAGATAATTATAAAGTGTGACTAACATTACAGAGCTGCCAGGCTTAATCAGATCAATGCATATTTAAGTTTATTAAATTCTTTATCAATTGCTAGAGTCGATTTTCCTTCAAAACTCTGTTTGAATGAAGCAATTTACCGAAATTTGAAATTTCAACACGGCAATCTGCCAGATTAATGGAGTTTGGAAATTTGCAAAAAACTTCCTTCTTAGGCAGATCATGCTAGTTATAAAACTGAAAATGTTAAGATAATTATAAAGTGTGACTAACATTACAGAGCTGCCAGGCTTAATCAGATCAATACATATTCAAGTTTATTAAATTCGTTAAAGTCGTTCAATTTTTTCAGCCGTTTTTGCCCGACGCGATAACTAGAAATGTATATTTCCTCTATGGATTCCGTAACTTACTTTGACGTTGGAAATTTTAAAAAAAATTCCTTCTTAGGCAAATCAAGCTGAAAAAGTTAAGATAATTATTAAGTGTGACTAACATGGCAGAGCTGCCAGGCTCAATCATATCAATAATTATTCAAGTTTATTAAATTCTTAATCCATTGCTAGTGTCGATTTTCCTTCAAAACTCTGTTTGACTGAAGCAATTTACCGAAATTTGGTATTTCAACACGGCAATCTGCCATATAAATGGAGTTTGGAAATATGCAAAAAACTTCCTACTTAGGCAGATTTAGCTAGTTATAAAACTGAAAAAGTTAAGATAATTATAAAGTGTGACTAACATGAAAGAGCTGCCAGACTAAACATATCAATAATTATTCAAGTTTATTAAATTAGTTAATGTCGTTCAATTTTTTCAGCCGTTATTGCCCGACGCGATAACTAGAAATGTATATTTCCTCTATGGATTCCGTAACTTACTTTGACGTTGAAAATTTAAAAAAAAATTCCTTCTTAGGCAAATCAAGCTGAAAAAGTTAAGATAATTATAAAGTGTGACTAACATGGCAGAGCTGCCAGGCTCAATCATATCAATAATTATTCAAGTTTATTAAATTCTTAATCAATTGCTAGTGTCGATTTTCCTTCAAAACTCTGTTTGACTGGAGCAATTTACCGAAATTTGGTATTTCAACACGGCAATCTGCCAGATTAATGGAGTTTGGAAATTTGCAAAAAACTTCCTTCTTAGGCAGATCATGCTAGTTATAAAACTGAAAATGTTAAGATAATTATAAAGTGTGACTAACATTACAGAGCTGCCAGGCTTAATCAGATCAATACATATTCAAGTTTATTAAATTCGTTAAAGTCGTTCAATTTTTTCAGCCGTTTTTGCCCGACGCGATAACTAGAAATGTATATTTCCTCTATGGATTCCGTAACTTACTTTGACGTTGGAAATTTAAAAAAAAATTCCTTCTTAGGCAAATCAAGTTGAAAAAGTTAAGATAATTATTAAGTGTGACTAACATGGCAGAGCTGCCAGGCTCAATCATATCAATAATTATTTAAGTTTATTAAATTCTTAATCCATTGCTAGTGTCGATTTTCCTTCAAAACTCTGTTTGACTGAAGCAATTTACCGAAATTTGGTATTTCAACACGGCAATCTGCCATATAAATGGAGTTTGGAAATATGCAAAAAACTTCCTACTTAGGCAGATCTAGCTAGTTATAAAACTGAAAAAGTTAAGATAATTATAAAGTGTGACTAACATGAAAGAGCTGCCAGACTAAACATATCAATATTTATTCAAGTTTATTAAATTCGTTAATGTCGTTCAATTTTTTCAGCCGTTATTGCCCGACGCGATAACTAGAAATGTATATTTCCTCTATGGATTCCGTAACTTACTTTGACGTTGAAAATTTAAAAAAAAATTCCTTCTTAGGCAAATCAAGCTGAAAAAATTAAGATAATTATTAAGTGTGACTAACATGGCAGAGCTGCCAGGCTCAATCATATCAATAATTATTCAAGTTTATTAAATTCTTAATCAATTGTTAGTGTCGATTTTCCTTCAAAACTCTGTTTGGATGTAGCAATTTACCGAAATTTGGTATTCTAACACGGCAATCTGCCATATAAATGGAGTTTGGAAATTTGCAAAAAACTTCCTTCTTAGGCAGATCTAGCTAGTTATAAAACTGAAAAAGTTAAGGTAATTATAAAGTGTGACTAACATGACAGAGTTGCCAGGCTTAATCATAATAATAATTATTCAAGTTTATTAAATTCGTTAATGTCGTTCAATTTTTTCAGCCGTTATTGCCCGACGCGATAACTAGAAATGTATATTTCCTCTATGGATTCCGTAACTTACTTTGCCGTTGGAAATTTAAAAAAAATCCTTCTTAGGCAGAACAAGCTGAAAAAGTCAAGATAATTATAAAGTGTGACTAACATGGCAGAGCTGCCAGGCTCTATCATATCAATATATATTCAAGTTTATTAAATTCTTAATCAATTGCTAGTGTCGATTTTCCTTCAAAACTCTGTTTCACTGAAGCAATTAACCGAAATTTGGTATTTCAACACGGCAATCTGCCAGATAAATGGAGTTTGGATATTTGCAAAAAAACTTCCTTCTTAGGCAGATCTAGCTAGTTATGAAACTGAAAAAGTTAAGATAATTATGGAGTGTGACTAACATAACAGAGCTGCCAGGCTTAATCATATCAATAATTATCCAAGTTTATTAAATTCGTTAATGTCGTTCAATTTTTTCAGCCGTTATTGCCCGACGCGATAGCTAGAAATGTATATTTCCTCTATGGATTCCGTAACTTACTTTGACGTTGAAAATTTAAAAAAAAATTCCTTCTTAGGCAAATCAAGCTGAAAAAATTAAGATAATTATTAAGTGTGACTAACATGGCAGAGCTGCCAGGCTCAATCATATCAATAATTATTCAAGTTTATTAAATTCTTAATCAATTGTTAGTGTCGATTTTCCTTCAAAACTCTGTTTGGATGTAGCAATTTACCGAAATTTGGTATTCTAACACGGCAATCTGCCATATAAATGGAGTTTGGAAATTTGCAAAAAACTTCCTTCTTAGGCAGATCTAGCTAGTTATAAAACTGAAAAAGTTAAGGTAATTATAAAGTGTGACTAACATGACAGAGTTGCCAGGCTTAATCATAATAATAATTATTCAAGTTTATTAAATTCGTTAATGTCGTTCAATTTTTTCAGCCGTTATTGCCCGACGCGATAACTAGAAATGTATATTTCCTCTATGGATTCCGTAACTTACTTTGCCGTTGGAAATTTAAAAAAAATCCTTCTTAGGCAGAACAAGCAGAAAAAGTCAAGATAATTATAAAGTGTCACTAACATGGTAGAGCTGCCAGGCTCAAATATATCAATAATTATTCAAGTTTATTAAATTTTTAATCAATTGCTAGTGTCGATTTTCCTTCAAAACTCTGTTTGGATGTAGCAATTTACCGAAATTTGGCATTTCAACACGGCAATCTGCCATATAAATGGAGTTTGGAAATATGCAAAAAAACTTCCTTCTTAGGCAGATCATGCTAGTTATAAAACTGAAAAAGTTAAGATAATTATAAATTGTGACTAACATTACAGAGCTGCCAGGCTTAATCAGATCAATACATATTTAAATTTATTAAATTCTTTATCAATTGCTAGAGTCGATTTTCCTTCAAAACTCTGTTTGATTGAAGCAATTTACCGAAATTTGAAATTTCAACACGGCAATCTGCCAGATTAATGGAGTTTGGAAATTTGCAAAAAACTTCCTTCTTAGGCAGATCATGCTAGTTATAAAACTGAAAATGTTAAGATAATTATAAAGTGTGACTAACATTACAGAGCTGTCAGGCTTAATCAGATCAATACATATTCAAGTTTATTAAATTCGTTAAAGTCGTTCAATTGTTTCAGCCGTTTTTGCCCGACGCGATAACTAGAAATGTATATTTCCTCTATGGATTCCGTAACTTACTTTGACGTTGGAAATTTAAAAAAAAAATTCCTTCTTAGGCAAATCAAGCTGAAAAAGTTAAGATAATTATTAAGTGTGACTTACATGGCAGAGCTGCCAGGCTCAATCATATCAATAATTATTCAAGTTTATTAAATTCTTAATCCATTGCTAGTGTCGATTTTCCTTCAAAACTCTGTTTGACTGAAGCAATTTACCGAAATTTGGTATTTCAACACGGCAATCTGCCATATAAATGGAGTTTGGAAATATGCAAAAAACTTCCTACTTAGGCAGATCTAGCTAGTTATAAAACTGAAAAATTAAGATAATTATAAAGTGTGACTAACATGACAGAGCTGCCAGACTAAACATATCAATAATTATTCAAGTGTATTAAATTCGTTAATGTCGTTCAATTTTTTCAGCCGTTATTGCCCGACGCGATAACTAGAAATGTATATTTCCTCTATGGATTCCGTAACTTACTTAGACGTTGAAAAATTAAAAAAAAATCCTTCTTAGGCAAATCAAGCTGAAAAAATTAAGATAATTATTAAGTGTGACTAACATGGCAGAGCTGCCAGGCTCAATCATATCAATAATTATTCAAGTTTATTAAATTCTTAATCAATTGTTAGTGTCGATTTTCCTTCAAAACTCTGTTTGGATGTAGCAATTTACCGAAATTTGGTATTCTAACACGGCAATCTGCCATATAAATGGAGTTTGGAAATTTGCAAACAACTTCCTTCTTAGGCAGATCTAGCTAGTTATAAAACTGAAAAAGTTAAGGTAATTATAAAGTGTGACTAACATGACAGAGTTGCCAGGCTTAATCATAATAATAATTATTCAAGTTTATTAAATTCGTTAATGTCGTTCAATTTTTTCAGCCGTTATTGCCCGACGCGATAACTAGAAATGTATATTTCCTCTATGGATTCCGTAACTTACTTTGACATTGGAAATTTAAAAAAAATCCTTCTTAGGCAGATCAAGCTGAAAAAGTCAAGATAATTATAAAGTGTGACTAACATGGCAGAGCTGCCAGGCTCTATCATATCAATATATATTCAAGTTTATTAAATTCTTAATCAATTGCTAGTGTCGATTTTCCTTCAAAACTCTGTTTCACTGAAGCAATTAACCGAAATTTGGTATTTCAACACGGCAATCTGCCAGATAAATGGAGTTTGGATATTTGCAAAAAACTTCCTTCTTAGGCAGATCTAGCTAGTTATGAAACTGAAAAAGTTAAGATAATTATGGAGTGTGACTAACATAACAGAGCTGCCAGGCTTAATCATATCAATAATTATTCAAGTTTATTAAATTCGTTAATGTCGTTCAATTTTTTCAGCCGTTATTGCCCGACGCGATAACTTGAAATGTATATTTCCTCTATGGATTCCTTAACTTACTTTGACGTTGGAAATTTAAAAAAAAATCCTTCTTAGGCAGATCAAGCTGAAAAAGTTAAGATAATTATTAAGTGTGACTAACCTGGCAGAGCTGCCAGGCTCAATCATATCAATAATTATTCAAGTTTATTAAATTTTTAATCAATTGCTAGTGTCGATTTTCCTTCAAAACTCTGTTTGGATGTAGCAATTTACCGAAATTTGGCATTTCAACACGGCAATCTGCCATATAAATGGAGTTTGGAAATATGCAAAAAAACTTCCTTCTTAGGCAGATCATGCTAGTTATAAAACTGAAAAAGTTAAGATAATTATAAAGTGTGACTAACATTACAGAGCTGCCAGGCTTAATCAGATCAATACATATTTAAGTTTATTAAATTCTTTATCAATTGCTAGAGTCGATTTTCCTTCAAAACTCTGTTTAATTGAAGCAATTTACCGAAATTTGAAATTTCAACACGGCAATCTGTCAGATTAATGGAGTTTGGAAATTTGCAAAAAACTTCCTTCTTAGGCAGATCATGCTAGTTATAAAACTGAAAATGTTAAGATAATTATAAAGTGTGACTAACATTACAGAGCTGCCAGGCCTAATCAGATCAATACATATTCAAGTTTATTAAATTCGTTAAAGTCGTTCAATTTTTTCAGCCGTTTTTGCCCGACGCGATAACTAGAAATGTATATTTCCAGTATGGATTCCGTAACTTACTTTGACGTTGGAAATTTAAAAAAAAATTCCTTCTTAGGCAAATCAAGCTGAAAAAGTTAAGATAATTATTAAGTGTGACTAACATGGCAGAGCTGCCAGGCTCAATCATATCAATAATTATTTAAGTTTATTAAATTCTTAATCCATTGCTAGTGTCGATTTTCCTTCAAAACTCTGTTTGACTGAAGCAATTTACCGAAATTTGGTATTTCAACACGGCAATCTGCCATATAAATGGAGTTTGGAAATATGCAAAAAACTTCCTACTTAGGCAGATCTAGCTAGTTATAAAACTGAAAAAGTTAAGATAATTATAAAGTGTGACTAACATGAAAGAGCTGCCAGACTAAACATATCAATAATTATTCAAGTTTATTAAATTCGTTAATGTCGTTCAATTTTTTCAACCGTTATTGCCCGACGCGATAACTAGAAATGAATATTTCCTCTATGGATTCCGTAACTTACTTTGACGTTGAAAATTTAAAAAAAAATTCCTTCTTAGGCAAATCAAGCTGAAAAAATTAAGATAATTATTAAGTGTGACTAACATGGCAGAGCTGCCAGGCTCAATCATATCAATAATTATTCAAGTTTATTAAATTCTTAATCAATTGTTAGTGTCGATTTTCCTTCAAAACTCTGTTTGGATGTAGCAATTTACCGAAATTTGGTATTCTAACACGGCAATCTGCCATATAAATGGAGTTTGGAAATTAGCAAAAAACTTCCTTCTTAGGCAGATCTAGCTAGTTATAAAACTGAAAAAGTTAAGGTAATTATAAAGTGTGACTAACATGACAGAGTTGCCAGGCTTAATCATAATAATAATTATTCAAGTTTATTAAATTCGTTAATGTCGTTCAATTTTTTCAACCGTTATTGCCCGACGCGATAACTAGAAATGAATATTTCATCTATGGATTCCGTAACTTACTTTGCCGTTGGAAATTTAAAAAAAATCCTTCTTAGGCAGAACAAGCTGAAAAAGTCAAGATAATTATAAAGTGTGACTAACATGGTAGAGCTGCCAGGCTCAATCATATCAATAATTATTCAAGTTTATTAAATTTTTAATCAATTGCTAGTGTCGATTTTCCTTCAAAACTCTGTTTGACTGAAGCAATTTACCGAAATTTGGTATTTCAACACGGCAATCTGTAAGATAAATGGAGTTTGGAAATTTGCAAAAAACTTCCTTCTTAGGCAAATCAAGCTAGTTATAAAACTGAAAAAGTTAAGATAATTATAAAGTGTGACTAACATGACAGAGCTGCCAGGCTTAATCATATCAACATTTATTCAAGTTTATTAAATTCTTAATCCATTGCTAGTGTCGATTTTCTTTCAAAACTCTGTTTGACTGAAGCAATTTACCGAAATTTGGTATTTCAAAACGGCAATCTGCCAGATAAATGGAGTTTGGAAATTTGAAAAAAACTTCCTTCTTAGGCAGATCAAGCTAGTTATAAAATTGAAAAAGTGAAGATAATTATAAAATGTGACTAACATGACAGAGCTGCCAGGCTTAATCAGATCAATACATATTCAAGTTTATTAAATTCGTTAATGTCGTTCAATTTTTTCAACCGTTATTGCCCGACGCGGTAACTAGAAATGTATATTTCCTCTATGGATTCCGTAACTTACTTTGCCGTTGGAAATTTAAAAAAAATCCTTCTTAGGCAGAACAAGCTGAAAAAGTCAAGATAATTATAAAGTGTGACTAACATGGCAGAGCTGCCAGGCTCAATCATATCAATATATATTCAAGTTTATTAAATTCTTAATCAATTGCTAGTGTCGATTTTCCTTCAAAACTCTGTTTGACTGAAGCAATTAACCGAAATTTGGTATTTCAACACGGCAATCTGTCAGATAAATGGAGTTTGGATATTTGCAAAAAACTTCCTTCTTAGGCAGATCTAGCTAGTTATGAAACTGAAAAAGTTAAGATAATTATGGAGTGTGACTAACATAACAGAGCTGCCAGGCTTAATCATATCAATAATTATTCAAGTTTATTAAATTCGTTAATGTCGTTCAATTTTTTCAGCCGTTATTGCCCGACGCGATAACTTGAAATGTATATTTCCTCTATGGATTCCTTAACTTACTTTGACGTTGGAAATTTAAAAAAAATCCTTCTTAGGCAGATCAAGCTGAAAAAGTTAAGATAATTATTAAGTGTGACTAACCTGGCAGAGCTGCCAGGCTCAATCATATCAATAATTATTCAAGTTTATTAAATTTTTAATCAATTGCTAGTGTCGATTTTCCTTCAAAACTCTGTTTGGATGTACCAATTTACCGAAATTTGGCATTTCAACACGGCAATCTGCCATATAAATGGAGTTTGGAAATATGCAAAAAAACTTCCTTCTTAGGCAGATCATGCTAGTTATAAAACTGAAAAAGTTAAGATAATTATAAAGTGTGACTAACATTACAGAGCTGCCAGGCTTAATCAGATCAATACATATTTAAGTTTATTAAATTCTTTATCAATTGCTAGAGTCGATTTTCCTTCAAAACTCTGTTTGAATGAAGCAATTTACCGAAATTTGAAATTTCAACACGGCAATCTGCCAGATTAATGGAGTTTGGAAATTTGCAAAAAACTTCCTTCTTAGGCAGATCATGCTAGTTATAAAACTGAAAATGTTAAGATAATTATAAAGTGTGACTAACATTACAGAGCTGCCAGGCTTAATCAGATCAATACATATTCAAGTTTATTAAATTCGTTAAAGTCGTTCAATTTTTTCAGCCGTTTTTGCCCGACGCGATAACTAGAAATGTATATTTCCTCTATGGATTCCGTAACTTACTTTGACGTTGGAAATTTTAAAAAAAAATCCTTCTTAGGCAAATCAAGCTGAAAAAGTTAAGATAATTATTAAGTGTGACTAACATGGCAGAGCTGCCAGGCTCAATCATATCAATAATTATTCAAGTTTATTAAATTCTTAATCCATTGCTAGTGTCGATTTTCCTTCAAAACTCTGTTTGACTGAAGCAATTTACCGAAATTTGGTATTTCAACACGGCAATCTGCCATATAAATGGAGTTTGGAAATATGCAAAAAACTTCCTACTTAGGCAGATCTAGCTAGTTATAAAACTGAAAAAGTTAAGATAATTATAAAGTGTGACTAACATGAAAGAGCTGCCAGACTAAACATATCAATAATTATTCAAGTTTATTAAATTAGTTAATGTCGTTCAATTTTTTCAGCCGTTATTGCCCGACGCGATAACTAGAAATGTATATTTCCTCTATGGATTCCGTAACTTACTTTGACGTTGAAAATTTAAAAAAAAATTCCTTCTTAGGCAAATCAAGCTGAAAAAGTTAAGATAATTATAAAGTGTGACTAACATGGCAGAGCTGCCAGGCTCAATCATATCAATAATTATTCAAGTTTATTAAATTCTTAATCAATTGCTAGTGTCGATTTTCCTTCAAAACTCTGTTTGACTGGAGCAATTTACCGAAATTTGGTATTTCAACACGGCAATCTGCCAGATTAATGGAGTTTGGAAATTTGCAAAAAACTTCCTTCTTAGGCAGATCATGCTAGTTATAAAACTGAAAATGTTAAGATAATTATAAAGTGTGACTAACATTACAGAGCTGCCAGGCTTAATCAGATCAATACATATTCAAGTTTATTAAATTCGTTAAAGTCGTTCAATTTTTTCAGCCGTTTTTGCCCGACGCGATAACTAGAAATGTATATTTCCTCTATGGATTCCGTAACTTACTTTGACGTTGGAAATTTAAAAAAAAATTCCTTCTTAGGCAAATCAAGCTGAAAAAGTTAAGATAATTATTAAGTGTGACTAACATGGCAGAGCTGCCAGGCTCAATCATATCAATAATTATTTAAGTTTATTAAATTCTTAATCCATTGCTAGTGTCGATTTTCCTTCAAAACTCTGTTTGACTTAAGCAATTTACCGAAATTTGGTATTTCAACACGGCAATCTGCCATATAAATGGAGTTTGGAAATATGCAAAAAACTTCCTACTTAGGCAGATCTAGCTAGTTATAAAACTGAAAAAGTTAAGATAATTATAAAGTGTGACTAACATGAAAGAGCTGCCAGACTAAACATATCAATATTTATTCAAGTTTATTAAATTCGTTAATGTCGTTCAATTTTTTCAGCCGTTATTGCCCGACGCGATACCTAGAAATGTATATTTCCTCTATGGATTCCGTAACTTACTTTGACGTTGAAAATTTAAAAAAAAATTCCTTCTTAGGCAAATCAAGCTGAAAAAATTAAGATAATTATTAAGTGTGACTAACATGGCAGAGCTGCCAGGCTCAATCATATCAATAATTATTCAAGTTTATTAAATTCTTAATCAATTGTTAGTGTCGATTTTCCTTCAAAACTCTGTTTGGATGTAGCAATTTACCGAAATTTGGTATTCTAACACGGCAATCTGCCATATAAATGGAGTTTGGAAATTTGCAAAAAACTTCCTTCTTAGGCAGATCTAGCTAGTTATAAAACTGAAAAAGTTAAGGTAATTATAAAGTGTGACTAACATAACAGAGCTGCCAGGCTTAATCATATCAATAATTATTCAAGTTTATTAAATTCGTTAATGTCGTTCAATTTTTTCAGCCGTTATTGCCCGACGCGATAACTTGAAATGTACATTTCCTCTATGGATTCCTTAACTTACTTTGACGTTGGAAATTTAAAAAAAAATCCTTCTTAGGCAGATCAAGCTGAAAAAGTTAAGATAATTATTAAGTATGACTAACCTGGCAGAGCTGCCAGGCTCAATCATATCAATAATTATTCAAGTTTATTAAATTTTTAATCAATTGCTAGTGTCGATTTTCCTTCAAAACTCTGTTTGGATGTAGCAATTTACCGAAATTTGGCATTTCAACACGGCAATCTGCCATATAAATGGAGTTTGGAAATATGCAAAAAAACTTCCTTCTTAGGCAGATCATGCTAGTTATAAAACTGAAAAAGTTAAGATAATTATAAAGTGTGACTAACATTACAGAGCTGCCAGGCTTAATCAGATCAATACATATTTAAGTTTATTAAATTCTTTATCAATTGCTAGAGTCGATTTTCCTTCAAAACTCTGTTTAATTGAAGCAATTTACCGAAATTATAAATTTCAACACGGCAATCTGTCAGATTAATGGAGTTTGGAAATTTGCAAAAAACTTCCTTCTTAGGCAGATCATGCTAGTTATAAAACTGAAAATGTTAAGATAATTATAAAGTGTGACTAACATTACAGAGCTGCCAGGCCTAATCATATCAATAATTATTCAAGTTTATTAAATTCTTAATCAATTGCTAGTGTCGATTTTCCTTCAAAACTCTGTTTGACTGAAGCAATTTACCGAAATTTGGTATTTCAACACGGCAATCTGCCAGATTAATGGAGTTTGGAAATTTGCAAAAAACTTCCTTCTTAGGCAGATCATGCTAGTTATAAAACTGAAAATGTTAAGATAATTATAAAGTGTGACTAACATTACAGAGCTGCCAGGCTTAATCAGATCAATACATATTCAAGTTTATTAAATTCGTTAAAGTCGTTCAATTTTTTCAGCCGTTTTTGCCCGACGCGATAACTAGAAATGTATATTTCCTCTATGGATTCCGTAACTTACTTTGACGTTGGAAATTTAAAAAAAAATTCCTTCTTAGGCAAATCAAGCTGAAAAAGTTAAGATAATTATTAAGTGTGACTAACATGGCAGAGCTGCCAGGCTCAATCATATCAATAATTATTTAAGTTTATTAAATTCTTAATCCATTGCTAGTGTCGATTTTCCTTCAAAACTCTGTTTGACTGAAGCAATTTACCGAAATTTGGTATTTCAACACGGCAATCTGCCATATAAATGGAGTTTGGAAATAAGCAAAAAACTTCCTACTTAGGCAGATCTAGCTAGTTATAAAACTGAAAAAGTTAAGATAATTATAAAGTGTGACTAACATGAAAGAGCTGCCAGACTAAACATATCAATAATTATTCAAGTTTATTAAATTCGTTAATGTCGTTCAATTTTTTCAACCGTTATTGCCCGACGCGATAACTAGAAATGAATATTTCCTCTATGGATTCCTTAACTTACTTTGACGTTGGAAATTTAAAAAAAATCCTTCTTAGGCAGATCAAGCTGAAAAAGTTAAGATAATTATTAAGTGTGACTAACCTGGCAGAGCTGCCAGGCTCAATCATATCAATAATTATTCAAGTTTATTAAATTTTTAATCAATTGCTAGAGTCGATTTTCCTTCAAAACTCTGTTTGGATGTAGCAATTTACCGAAATTTGGCATTTCAACACGGCAATCTGCCATATAAATGGAGTTTGGAAATATGCAAAAAAACTTCCTTCTTAGGCAGATCATGCTAGTTATAAAACTGAAAAAATTTAAGATAATTATAAAGTGTGACTAACATTACAGAGCTGCCAGGCTTAATCAGATCAATACATATTTAAGTTTATTAAATTCTTTATCAATTGCTAGAGTCGATTTTCTTTCAAAACTCTGTTTGATTGAAGCAATTTACCGAAATTTGAAATTTCAACACGGCAATCTGCCAGATTAATGGAGTTTGGAAATTTGCAAAAAACTTCCTTCTTAGGCTGATCATGCTAGTTATAAAACTGAAAATGTTAAGATAATTATAAAGTGTGACTAACTTTACAGAGCTGCCAGGCTTAATCAGATCAATACATATTCAAGTTTATTAAATTCGTTAAAGTCGTTCAATTTTTTCAGCCGTTTTTGCCCGACGCGATAACTAGAAATGTATATTTCCGCTATGGATTCCGTAACTTACTTTGACGTTGGAAATTTAAAAAAAAATTCCTTCTTAGGCAAATCAAGCTGAAAAAGTTAAGATAATTATTAAGTGTGACTAACATGGCAGAGCTGCCAGGCTCAATCATATCAATAATTATTCAAGTTTATTAAATTCTTAATCAATTGTTAGTGTCGATTTTCGTTCAAAACTCTGTTTGACTGAAGCAATTTACCGAAATTTGGTATTTCAACACGGCAATCTGCCAGATAAATGAAGTTTGGAAATTTGCAAAAAACTTCCTTCTTAGGCAGATCTAGCTAGTTATAAAACTGAAAAAGTTAAGGTAATTATAAAGTGTGACTAACATGACAGAGTTGCCAGACTAAACATATCAATAATTATTCAAGTTTATTAAATTCGTTAATGTCGTTAAATTTTTTCAGCCGTTATTGCCCGACGCGATAACTAGAAATGTATATTTCCTCTATGGATGCCGTAACTTACTTTGACGTTGAAAATTTAAAAAAAAATTCCTTCTTAGGCAAATCAAGCTGAAAAAATTAAGATAATTATTAAGTGTGACTAACATGGCAGAGCTGCCAGGCTCAATCATATCAATAATTATTCAAGTTTATTAAATTCTTAATCAATTGTTAGTGTCGATTTTCCTTCAAAACTCTGTTTGACTGAAGCAATTTACCGAAATTTGGTATTTCAACACGGCAATCTGCCAGATAAATGGAGTTTGGAAATTTGCAAAAATTTTCCTTCTTAGGCAAATCAAGCTAGTTATAAAACTGAAAAAGTTAAGATAATTATAAAGTGTGACTAACATGACAAAGCTGCCAGGCTTAATCATATCAATAATTATTCAAGTTTATTAAATTCTTAATCAATTGCTAGAGTCGATTTTCCTTCAAAACTCTGTTTGGATGAAGCAATTTACCGATATTTGGTATTTCAACACGGCAATCTGCCAGATAAATGGAGTTTGGAAATTAGCAAATAACTTCCTTCTTAGGCAGATCAAGCTACTTATAAAACTGAAAAAGTTAAGATAATTATAAAGTGTGACTAACATGACAGAGCTGCCATGCTTAATTAGATCAATACATATTCAAGTTTATTAAATTCGTTAATGTAGTTCAATTTTTTCAACCGTTATTGCCCGACGCGTTAACTAGAAATGTATATTTCCTCTATGGATTCCGTAACTTACTTTGACTTTGGAAATTTAAAAAAAAAATTCCTTCTTAGGCAGATCAAGCTGAAAAAATTAAGATAATTATAAAGTGTGACTAACATGACAGAGCTGCCAGGCTTAATCATATCAACATTTATTAAAGTTTATTAAATTCTTAATCCATTGCTAGTGTCGATTTTCTTTCAAAACTCTGTTTGACTGAAGCAATTTACCGAAATTTGGTATTTCAAAACGGCAATCTGCCAGATAAATGTAGTTTGGAAATTTGAAAAAAACTTCCTTCTTAGGCAGATCAAGCTAGTTATAAAACTGAAAAAGTTAAGATAATTATAAAATGTGACTAACATGACAGAGCTGCCAGGCTTAATCAGATCAATACATATTCAAGTTTATTAAATTCGTTAATGTCGTTCAATTTTTTCAAACGTTATTGCCCGAAGCGATAACTAGAAATGTATATTTCCTCTATGGATTCCGTAACTTACTTTGCCGTTGGAAATTTAAAAAAATCCTTCTTAGGCAGAACAAGCTGAAAAAGTCAAGATAATTATGGAGTGTGACTAACATAACAGAGCTGCCAGGCTTAATCATATCAATAATTATTCAAGTTTATTAAATTCGTTAATGTCGTTCAATTTTTTCAGCCGTTATTGCCCGACGCTATAACTTAAAATGTATATTTCCTCTATGGATTCCTTAACTTACTTTGACGTTGGAAATTTAAAAAAAATCCTTCTTAGGCAGATCAAGCTGAAAAAGTTAAAATAATTATAAAGTGTGACTAGCATGGCAGAGCTGCCAGGCTCAATCATATCAATAATTATTCAAGTTTATTAAATTCTTTATCAATTACTAGAGTCGATTTTGCTTCAAAACTCTGCTTGACTGAAGCAATTAACCGAAATTTGGTATTTCAACACGGCAATCTGCCATATAAATGGAGTTTGGAAATTTGAAAAAAACTAACTTCTTAGGCAAATCAAGCTAGTTATAAAACTAAAAAAGTTAAGATAATTATAAAGTGTTACTAACATGACAGAGCTGCGATAACTAGAAATGTATATTTCCTCTATGGATTCCGTAACTTACTTTGACGTTGGAAATTTAAAAAAAAAATCCTTCTTAGGCAGATCAAGCTGAAAAAGTTAAAATAATTATAAAGTGTGACTAACATGACAGAGCTGCCAGGCTTAATCATATCAACATTTATTCAAGTTTATTAAATTCTTAATCCATTGCTAGTGTCGATTTTCTTTCAAAACTCTGTTTGACTGAAGCAATTTACCGAAATTTGGTATTTCAAAACGGCAATCTGCCAGATAAATGGAGTTTGGAAATTTGAAAAAAACTTCCTTCTTAGGCAGATCAAGCTAGTTATAAAATTGAAAAAGTGAAGATAATTATAAAATGTGACTAACATGAAAGAGCTGCCAGACTAAACATATCAATAATTATTCAAGTTTATTAAATTAGTTAATGTCGTTCAATTTTTTCAGCCGTTATTGCCCGACGCGATAACTAGAAATGTATATTTCCTCTATGGATTCCGTAACTTACTTTGACGTTGAAAATTTAAAAAAAAATTCCTTCTTAGGCAAATCAAGCTGAAAAAGTTAAGATAATTATAAAGTGTGACTAACATGGCAGAGCTGCCAGGCTCAATCATATCAATAATTATTCAAGTTTATTAAATTCTTAATCAATTGCTAGTGTCGATTTTCCTTCAAAACTCTGTTTGACTGGAGCAATTTACCGAAATTTGGTATTTCAACACGGCAATCTGCCAGATTAATGGAGTTTGGAAATTTGCAAAAAACTTCCTTCTTAGGCAGATCATGCTAGTTATAAAACTGAAAATGTTAAGATAATTATAAAGTGTGACTAACATTACAGAGCTGCCAGGCTTAATCAGATCAATTCATATTCAAGTTTATTAAATTCGTTAAAGTCGTTCAATTTTTTCAGCCGTTTTTGCCCGACGCGATAACTAGAAATGTATATTTCCTCTATGGATTCCGTAACTTACTTTGACGTTGGAAATTTAAAAAAAAATTCCTTCTTAGGCAAATCAAGCTGAAAAAGTTAAGATAATTATTAAGTGTGACTAACATGGCAGAGCTGCCAGGCTCAATCATATCAATAATTATTTAAGTTTATTAAATTCTTAATCCATTGCTAGTGTCGATTTTCCTTCAAAACTCTGTTTGACTGAAGCAATTTACCGAAATTTGGTATTTCAACACGGCAATCTGCCATATAAATGGAGTTTGGAAATATGCAAAAAACTTCCTACTTAGGCAGATCTAGCTAGTTATAAAACTGAAAAAGTTAAGATAATTATAAAGTGTGACTAACATGAAAGAGCTGCCAGACTAAACATATCAATATTTATTCAAGTTTATTAAATTCGTTAATGTCGTTCAATTATTTCAGCCGTTATTGCCCGACGCGATAACTAGAAATGTATATTTCCTCTATGGATTCCGTAACTTACTTTGACGTTGAAAATTTAAAAAAAAATTCCTTCTTAGGCAAATCAAGCTGAAAAAATTAAGATAATTATTAAGTGTGACTAACATGGCAGAGCTGCCAGGCTCAATCATATCAATAATTATTCAAGTTTATTAAATTCTTAATCAATTGTTAGTGTCGATTTTCCTTCAAAACTCTGTTTGGATGTAGCAATTTACCGAAATTTGGTATTCTAACACGGCAATCTGCCATATAAATGGAGTTTGGAAATTTGCAAAAAACTTCCTTCTTAGGCAGATCTAGCTAGTTATAAAACTGAAAAAGTTAAGGTAATTATAAAGTGTGACTAACATGACAGAGTTGCCAGGCTTAATCATAATAATAATTATTCAAGTTTATTAAATTCGTTAATGTCGTTCAATTTTTTCAGCCGTTATTGCCCGACGCGATAACTAGAAATGTATATTTCCTCTATGGATTCCGTAACTTACTTTGCCGTTGGAAATTTAAAAAAAATCCTTCTTAGGCAGAACAAGCTGAAAAAGTCAAGATAATTATAAAGTGTCACTAACATGGTAGAGCTGCCAGGCTCAAATATATCAATAATTATTCAAGTTTATTAAATTTTTAATCAATTGCTAGTGTCGATTTTCCTTCAAAACTCTGTTTGGATGTAGCAATTTACCGAAATTTGGCATTTCAACACGGCAATCTGCCATATAAATGGAGTTTGGAAATATGCAAAAAAACTTCCTTCTTAGGCAGATCATGCTAGTTATAAAACTGAAAAAGTTAAGATAATTATAAATTGTGACTAACATTACAGAGCTGCCAGGCTTAATCAGATCAATACATATTTAAATTTATTAAATTCTTTATCAATTGCTAGAGTCGATTTTCCTTCAAAACTCTGTTTGATTGAAGCAATTTACCGAAATTTGAAATTTCAACACGGCAATCTGCCAGATTAATGGAGTTTGGAAATTTGCAAAAAACTTCCTTCTTAGGCAGATCATGCTAGTTATAAAACTGAAAATGTTAAGATAATTATAAAGTGTGACTAACATTACAGAGCTGTCAGGCTTAATCAGATCAATACATATTCAAGTTTATTAAATTCGTTAAAGTCGTTCAATTGTTTCAGCCGTTTTTGCCCGACGCGATAACTAGAAATGTATATTTCCTCTATGGATTCCGTAACTTACTTTGACGTTGGAAATTTAAAAAAAAATTCCTTCTTAGGCAAATCAAGCTGAAAAAGTTAAGATAATTATTAAGTGTGACTAACATGGCAGAGCTGCCAGGCTCAATCATATCAATAATTATTCAAGTTTATTAAATTCTTAATCCATTGCTAGTGTCGATTTTCCTTCAAAACTCTGTTTGACTGAAGCAATTTACCGAAATTTGGTATTTCAACACGGCAATCTGCCATATAAATGGAGTTTGGAAATATGCAAAAAACTTCCTACTTAGGCAGATCTAGCTAGTTATAAAACTGAAAAATTAAGATAATTATAAAGTGTGACTAACATGACAGAGCTGCCAGACTAAACATATCAATAATTATTCAAGTGTATTAAATTCGTTAATGTCGTTCAATTTTTTCAGCCGTTATTGCCCGACGCGATAACTAGAAATGTATATTTCCTCTATGGATTCCGTAACTTACTTTGACGTTGGAAATTTAAAAAAAAATTCCTTCTTAGGCAAATCAAGCTGAAAAAGTTAAGATAATTATTAAGTGTGACTAACATGGCAGAGCTGCCAGGCTCAATCATATCAATAATTATTCAAGTTTATTAAATTCTTAATCAATTGTTAGTGTCGATTTTCCTTCAAAACTCTGTTTGGATGTAGCAATTTACCGAAATTTGGTATTCTAACACGGCAATCTGCCATATAAATGGAGTTTGGAAATTTGCAAAAAACTTCCTTCTTAGGCAGATCTAGCTAGTTATAAAACTGAAAAAGTTAAGGTAATTATAAAGTGTGACTAACATGACAGAGTTGCCAGGCTTAATCATAATAATAATTATTCAAGTTTATTAAATTCGTTAATGTCGTTCAATTTTTTCAGCCGTTATTGCCCGACGCGATAACTAGAAATGTATATTTCCTCTATGGATTCCGTAACTTACTTTGACATTGGAAATTTAAAAAAAATCCTTCTTAGGCAGATCAAGCTGAAAAAGTCAAGATAATTATAAAGTGTGACTAGCATGGCAGAGCTGCCAGGCTCTATCATATCAATATATATTCAAGTTTATTAAATTCTTAATCAATTGCTAGTGTCGATTTTCCTTCAAAACTCTGTTTCACTGAAGCAATTAACCGAAATTTGGTATTTCAACACGGCAATCTGCCAGATAAATGGAGTTTGGATATTTGCAAAAAACTTCCTTCTTAGGCAGATCTAGCTAGTTATGAAACTGAAAAAGTTAAGATAATTATGGAGTGTGACTAACATAACAGAGCTGCCAGGCTTAATCATATCAATAATTATTCAAGTTTATTAAATTCGTTAATGTCGTTCAATTTTTTCAGCCGTTATTGCCCGACGCGATAACTTGAAATGTATATTTCCTCTATGGATTCCTTAACTTACTTTGACGTTGGAAATTTAAAAAAAAATCCTTCTTAGGCAGATCAAGCTGAAAAAGTTAAGATAATTATTAAGTGTGACTAACCTGGCAGAGCTGCCAGGCTCAATCATATCAATAATTATTCAAGTTTATTAAATTTTTAATCAATTGCTAGTGTCGATTTTCCTTCAAAACTCTGTTTGGATGTAGCAATTTACCGAAATTTGGCATTTCAACACGGCAATCTGCCATATAAATGGAGTTTGGAAATATGCAAAAAAACTTCCTTCTTAGGCAGATCATGCTAGTTATAAAACTGAAAATGTTAAGATAATTATAAAGTGTGACTAACATTACAGAGCTGCCAGGCTTAATCATATCAATAATTATTCAAGTTTATTAAATTCTTAATCAATTGCTAGTGTCGATTTTCCTTCAAAACTCTGTTTGACTGAAGCAATTTACGGAAATTTGTTATTTCAACACAGCAATCTGCCAGATAAATGGAGTTTGGAAACTGGAAAAATTCTTCATTCTTAAAAATTAATTCAAAATTTAAATCTTAATTCTAAGTGTGACTAACATTTAAGTGTTGCCAGTTTAATTAAATCTTAAATCACTAAGGTAAATTTTTTCGTTCATGTCGTTCAAATTTTTAAGCCGTAATTGCCCGAGGTGACTAACTAGAAATGTATATTTCTTCTATGAATTCCCTAAGTTACTTTGCCGTTGCAAATTTGCAAAAATCTTCCTTCTTAGGCAGATTAAGCTATAGTTATAAAACTGAAAAAGTTAAGATAATTATGGAGTTTGACTAACATGATAGAGCTACCAGGCTTAATCATAATAATAATTAATCAAGTTTATTAAATTCTTTATCAATTGCTAGAGTCGATTTTCCTTCAAAACTCTGTTTGACTGAAGCAATTTACCGAAATTTGGTATTTCAACACGGCAATCTGCCAGATAAATGGAGTTTGGAAACTGGAAAAATTCTTCATTCTTAAAAATTAATTCAAAATTTAAATCTTTTTTCTAAGTGTGTCTAACATTCAAGTGTTGCCAGTTTAATTAAATCTTAAATCACCATGGTGATTTTTTTCGTTAATTGTCGTTAAAATTTTTCAGCCGTTATTGCCCGAGGCGACTAACTAGAAATATATATTTCCTCTATGGATTCCGTAACTTACTTTGCCGTTGGAAATTTCTAAAAATTTTCCTTCTTAGGCAGATCAAGCTAGTTATAAAACTGAAAAAGTTAAGATAATTATTAAGTGTGACTAACATGGCAGAGCTGCCAGGCTCAATCATATCAATAATTATTCAAGTTTATTAAATTCTTAATCAATTGTTAGTGTCGATTTTCCTTCAAAACTCTGTTTGGATGTAGCAATTTACCGAAATTTGGTATTCTAACACGGCAATCTGCCATATAAATGGAGTTTGGAAATTTGCAAAAAACTTCCTTCTTAGGCAGATCTAGCTAGTTATAAAACTGAAAAAGTTAAGGTAATTATAAAGTGTGACTAACATGACAGAGTTGCCAGGCTTAATCATAATAATAATTATTCAAGTTTATGAAATTCGTTAATGTCGTTCATTTTTTTCAGCCGTTATTGCCCGACGCGATAACTAGAAATGTATATTTCCTCTATGGATTCCGTAACTTACTTTGCCGTTGGAAATTTAAAAAAAATCCTTCTTAGGCAGAACAAGCTGAAAAAGTCAAGATAATTATAAAGTGTGACTAACATGGCAGAGCTGCCAGGCTCAATCATTTCAATATATATTCAAGTTTATTAAATTCTTAATCAATTGCTAGTGTCGATTTTCCTTCAAAACTCTGTTTGACTGAAGCAATTAACCGAAATTTGGCATTTCAACACGGCAATCTGCCATATAAATGGAGTTTGGAAATATGCAAAAAAACTTCCTTCTTAGGCAGATCATGCTAGTTATAAAACTGAAAAAGTTAAGATAATTATAAAGTGTGACTAACATTACAGAGCTGCCAGGCTTAATCAGATCAATACATATTCAAGTTTATTAAATTCTTAATCAATTGCTAGTGTCGATTTTCCTTCAAAACTCTGTTTGACTGGAGCAATTTACCGAAATTTGGTATTTCAACACGGCAATCTGCCAGATAAATGGAGTTTGGAAATTTGCAAAAAACTTCCTTCTTAGGCAAATCAAGCTAGTTATAAAACTGAAAAAGTTAAGATAATTATAAAGTGTGACTAACATGACAGAGCTGCCAGGCTTAATCATATCAACATTTATTCAAGTTTATTAAATTCTTAATCCATTGCTAGTGTCGATTTTCTTTCAAAACTCTGTTTGACTGAAGCAATTTACCGAAATTTGGTATTTCAAAACGGCAATCTGCCAGATAAATGGAGTTTGGAAATTTGAAAAAAACTTCCTTCTTAGGCAGATCAAGCTAGTTATAAAATTGAAAAAGTGAAGATAATTATAAAATGTGACTAACATGACAGAGCTGCCAGGCTTAATCAGATCAATACATATTCAAGTTTATTAAATTCGTTAATGTCGTTCAATTTTTTCAACCGTTATTGCCCGACGCGGTAACTAGAAATGTATATTTCCTCTATGGATTCCGTAACTTACTTTGCCGTTGGAAATTAAAAAAAAATCCTTCTTAGGCAGAACAAGCTGAAAAAGTCAAGATAATTATAAAGTGTGACTAACATGGCAGAGCTGCCAGGCTCAATCATATCAATATATATTCAAGTTTATTAAATTCTTAATCAATTGCTAGTGTCGATTTTCCTTCAAAACTCTGTTTGACTAAAGCAATTAACCGAAATTTGGTATTTCAACACGGCAATCTGTCAGATAAATGGAGTTTGGATATTTGCAAAAAACTTCCTTCTTAGGCAGATCTAGCTAGTTATGAAACTGAAAAAGTTAAGATAATTATGGAGTGTGACTAACATAACAGAGCTGCCAGGCTTAATCATATCAATAATTATTCAAGTTTATTAAATTCGTTAATGTCGTTCAATTTTTTCAGCCGTTATTGCCCGACGCGATAACTTGAAATGTATATTTCCTCTATGGATTCCTTAACTTACTTTGACGTTGGAAATTTAAAAAAAATCCTTCTTAGGCAGATCAAGCTGAAAAAGTTAAGATAATTATTAAGTGTGACTAACCTGGCAGAGCTGCCAGGCTCAATCATATCAATAATTATTCAAGTTTATTAAATTTTTAATCAATTGCTAGTGTCGATTTTCCTTCAAAACTCTGTTTGGATGTACCAATTTACCGAAATTTGGCATTTCAACACGGCAATCTGCCATATAAATGGAGTTTGGAAATATGCAAAAAAACTTCCTTCTTAGGCAGATCATGCTAGTTATAAAACTGAAAAAGTTAAGATAATTATAAAGTGTGACTAACATTACAGAGCTGCCAGGCTTAATCAGATCAATACATATTTAAGTTTATTAAATTCTTTATCAATTGCTAGAGTCGATTTTCCTTCAAAACTCTGTTTGAATGAAGCAATTTACCGAAATTTGAAATTTCAACACGGCAATCTGCCAGATTAATGGAGTTTGGAAATTTGCAAAAAACTTCCTTCTTAGGCAGATCATGCTAGTTATAAAACTGAAAATGTTAAGATAATTATAAAGTGTGACTAACATTACAGAGCTGCCAGGCTTAATCAGATCAATACATATTCAAGTTTATTAAATTCGTTAAAGTCGTTCAATTTTTTCAGCCGTTTTTGTCCGACGCGATAACTAGAAATGTATATTTCCTCTATGGATTCCGTAACTTACTTTGACGTTGGAAATTTTAAAAAAAATTCCTTCTTAGGCAAATCAAGCTGAAAAAGTTAAGATAATTATTAAGTGTGACTAACATGGCAGAGCTGCCAGGCTCAATCATATCAATAATTATTCAAGTTTATTAAATTCTTAATCCATTGCTAGTGTCGATTTTCCTTCAAAACTCTGTTTGACTGAAGCTATTTACCGAAATTTGGTATTTCAACACGGCAATCTGCCATATAAATGGAGTTTGGAAATATGCAAAAAACTTCCTACTTAGGCAGATCTAGCTAGTTATAAAACTGAAAAAGTTAAGATAATTATAAAGTGTGACTAACATGAAAGAGCTGCCAGACTAAACATATCAATAATTATTCAAGTTTATTAAATTAGTTAATGTCGTTCAATTTTTTCAGCCGTTATTGCCCGACGCGATAACTAGAAATGTATATTTCCTCTATGGATTTCGTAACTTACTTTGATGTTGAAAATTTAAAAAAAAATTCCTTCTTAGGCAAATCAAGCTGAAAAAGTTAAGATAATTATAAAGTGTGACTAACATGGCAGAGCTGCCAGGCTCAATCATATCAATAATTATTCAAGTTTATTAAATTCTTAATCAATTGCTAGTGTCGATTTTCCTTCAAAACTCTGTTTGACTGGAGCAATTTACCGAAATTTGGTATTTCAACACGGCAATCTGCCAGATTAATGGAGTTTGGAAATTTGCAAAAAACTTCCTTCTTAGGCAGATCATGCTAGTTATGAAACTGAAAAAGTTAAGATAATTATGGAGTGTGACTAACATAACAGAGCTGCCAGGCTTAATCATATCAATAATTATTCAAGTTTATTAAATTCGTTAAAGTCGTTCAATTTTTTCAGCCGTTATTGCCCGACGCGATAACTTGAAATGTATATTTCCTCTATGGATTCCTTAACTTACTTTGACGTTGGAAATTTAAAAAAAATCCTTCTTAGGCAGATCAAGCTGAAAAAGTTAAGATAATTATTAAGTGTGACTAACCTGGCAGAGCTGCCAGGCTCAATCATATCAATAATTATTCAAGTTTATTAAATTTTTAATCAATTGCTAGTGTCGATTTTCCTTCAAAACTCTGTTTGGATGTACCAATTTACCGAAATTTGGCATTTCAACACGGCAATCTGCCATATAAATGGAGTTTGGAAATATGCAAAAAAACTTCCTTCTTAGGCAGATCATGCTAGTTATAAAACTGAAAAAGTTAAGATAATTATAAAGTGTGACTAACATTACAGAGCTGCCAGGCTTAATCAGATCAATACATATTTAAGTTTATTAAATTCTTTATCAATTGCTAGAGTCGATTTTCCTTCAAAACTCTGTTTGAATGAAGCAATTTACCGAAATTTGAAATTTCAACACGGCAATCTGCCAGATTAATGGAGTTTGGAAATTTGCAAAAAACTTCCTTCTTAGGCAGATCATGCTAGTTATAAAACTGAAAATGTTAAGATAATTATAAAGTGTGACTAACATTACAGAGCTGCCAGGCTTAATCAGATCAATACATATTCAAGTTTATTAAATTCGTTAAAGTCGTTCAATTTTTTCAGCCGTTTTTGCCCGACGCGATAACTAGAAATGTATATTTCCTCTATGGATTCCGTAACTTACTTTGACGTTGGAAATTTTAAAAAAAATTCCTTCTTAGGCAAATCAAGCTGAAAAAGTTAAGATAATTATTAAGTGTGACTAACATGGCAGAGCTGCCAGGCTCAATCATATCAATAATTATTCAAGTTTATTAAATTCTTAATCCATTGCTAGTGTCGATTTTCCTTCAAAACTCTGTTTGACTGAAGCTATTTACCGAAATTTGGTATTTCAACACGGCAATCTGCCATATAAATGGAGTTTGGAAATATGCAAAAAACTTCCTACTTAGGCAGATCTAGCTAGTTATAAAACTGAAAAAGTTAAGATAATTATAAAGTGTGACTAACATGAAAGAGCTGCCAGACTAAACATATCAATAATTATTCAAGTTTATTAAATTAGTTAATGTCGTTCAATTTTTTCAGCCGTTATTGCCCGACGCGATAACTAGAAATGTATATTTCCTCTATGGATTTCGTAACTTACTTTGACGTTGAAAATTTAAAAAAAAATTCCTTCTTAGGCAAATCAAGCTGAAAAAGTTAAGATAATTATAAAGTGTGACTAACATGGCAGAGCTGCCAGGCTCAATCATATCAATAATTATTCAAGTTTATTAAATTCTTAATCAATTGCTAGTGTCGATTTTCCTTCAAAACTCTGTTTGACTGGAGCAATTTACCGAAATTTGGTATTTCAACACGGCAATCTGCCAGATTAATGGAGTTTGGAAATTTGCAAAAAACTTCCTTCTTAGGCAGATCATGCTAGTTATAAAACTGAAAATGTTAAGATAATTATAAAGTGTGACTAACATTACAGAGCTGCCAGGCTTAATCAGATCAATTCATATTCAAGTTTATTAAATTCGTTAAAGTCGTTCAATTTTTTCAGCCGTTTTTGCCCGACGCGATAACTAGAAATGTATATTTCCTCTATGGATTCCGTAACTTACTTTGACGTTGGAAATTTAAAAAAAAATTCCTTCTTAGGCAAATCAAGCTGAAAAAGTTAAGATAATTATTAAGTGTGACTAACATGGCAGAGCTGCCAGGCTCAATCATATCAATAATTATTTAAGTTTATTAAATTCTTAATCCATTGCTAGTGTCGATTTTCCTTCAAAACTCTGTTTGACTGAAGCAATTTACCGAAATTTGGTATTTCAACACGGCAATCTGCCATATAAATGGAGTTTGGAAATATGCAAAAAACTTCCTTCTTAGGCAGATCTAGCTAGTTATAAAACTGAAAAAGTTAAGGTAATTATAAAGTGTGACTAACATGACAGAGTTGCCAGGCTTAATCATAATAATAATTATTCAAGTTTATGAAATTCGTTAATGTCGTTCATTTTTTTCAGCCGTTATTGCCCGACGCGATAACTAGAAATGTATATTTCCTCTATGGATTCCGTAACTTACTTTGCCGTTGGAAATTTAAAAAAAATCCTTCTTAGGCAGAACAAGCTGAAAAAGTCAAGATAATTATAAAGTGTGACTAACATGGCAGAGCTGCCAGGCTCAATCATTTCAATATATATTCAAGTTTATTAAATTCTTAATCAATTGCTAGTGTCGATTTTCCTTCAAAACTCTGTTTGACTGAAGCAATTAACCGAAATTTGGCATTTCAACACGGCAATCTGCCATATAAATGGAGTTTGGAAATATGCAAAAAAACTTCCTTCTTAGGCAGATCATGCTAGTTATAAAACTGAAAAAGTTAAGATAATTATAAAGTGTGACTAACATTACAGAGCTGCCAGGCTTAATCAGATCAATACATATTCAAGTTTATTAAATTCTTAATCAATTGCTAGTGTCGATTTTCCTTCAAAACTCTGTTTGACTGGAGCAATTTACCGAAATTTGGTATTTCAACACGGCAATCTGCCAGATAAATGGAGTTTGGAAATTTGCAAAAAACTTCCTTCTTAGGCAAATCAAGCTAGTTATAAAACTGAAAAAGTTAAGATAATTATAAAGTGTGACTAACATGACAGAGCTGCCAGGCTTAATCATATCAACATTTATTCAAGTTTATTAAATTCTTAATCCATTGCTAGTGTCGATTTTCTTTCAAAACTCTGTTTGACTGAAGCAATTTACCGAAATTTGGTATTTCAAAACGGCAATCTGCCAGATAAATGGAGTTTGGAAATTTGAAAAAAACTTCCTTCTTAGGCAGATCAAGCTAGTTATAAAATTGAAAAAGTGAAGATAATTATAAAATGTGACTAACATGACAGAGCTGCCAGGCTTAATCAGATCAATACATATTCAAGTTTATTAAATTCGTTAATGTCGTTCAATTTTTTCAACCGTTATTGCCCGACGCGGTAACTAGAAATGTATATTTCCTCTATGGATTCCGTAACTTACTTTGCCGTTGGAAATTAAAAAAAAATCCTTCTTAGGCAGAACAAGCTGAAAAAGTCAAGATAATTATAAAGTGTGACTAACATGGCAGAGCTGCCAGGCTCAATCATATCAATATATATTCAAGTTTATTAAATTCTTAATCAATTGCTAGTGTCGATTTTCCTTCAAAACTCTGTTTGACTGAAGCAATTAACCGAAATTTGGTATTTCAACACGGCAATCTGTCAGATAAATGGAGTTTGGATATTTGCAAAAAACTTCCTTCTTAGGCAGATCTAGCTAGTTATGAAACTGAAAAAGTTAAGATAATTATGGAGTGTGACTAACATAACAGAGCTGCCAGGCTTAATCATATCAATAATTATTCAAGTTTATTAAATTCGTTAATGTCGTTCAATTTTTTCAGCCGTTATTGCCCGACGCGATAACTTGAAATGTATATTTCCTCTATGGATTCCTTAACTTACTTTGACGTTGGAAATTTAAAAAAAATCCTTCTTAGGCAGATCAAGCTGAAAAAGTTAAGATAATTATTAAGTGTGACTAACCTGGCAGAGCTGCCAGGCTCAATCATATCAATAATTATTCAAGTTTATTAAATTTTTAATCAATTGCTAGTGTCGATTTTCCTTCAAAACTCTGTTTGGATGTACCAATTTACCGAAATTTGGCATTTCAACACGGCAATCTGCCATATAAATGGAGTTTGGAAATATGCAAAAAAACTTCCTTCTTAGGCAGATCATGCTAGTTATAAAACTGAAAAAGTTAAGATAATTATAAAGTGTGACTAACATTACAGAGCTGCCAGGCTTAATCAGATCAATACATATTTAAGTTTATTAAATTCTTTATCAATTGCTAGAGTCGATTTTCCTTCAAAACTCTGTTTGAATGAAGCAATTTACCGAAATTTGAAATTTCAACACGGCAATCTGCCAGATTAATGGAGTTTGGAAATTTGCAAAAAACTTCCTTCTTAGGCAGATCATGCTAGTTATAAAACTGAAAATGTTAAGATAATTATAAAGTGTGACTAACATTACAGAGCTGCCAGGCTTAATCAGATCAATACATATTCAAGTTTATTAAATTCGTTAAAGTCGTTCAATTTTTTCAGCCGTTTTTGCCCGACGCGATAACTAGAAATGTATATTTCCTCTATGGATTCCGTAACTTACTTTGACGTTGGAAATTTTAAAAAAAATTCCTTCTTAGGCAAATCAAGCTGAAAAAGTTAAGATAATTATTAAGTGTGACTAACATGGCAGAGCTGCCAGGCTCAATCATATCAATAATTATTCAAGTTTATTAAATTCTTAATCCATTGCTAGTGTCGATTTTCCTTCAAAACTCTGTTTGACTGAAGCTATTTACCGAAATTTGGTATTTCAACACGGCAATCTGCCATATAAATGGAGTTTGGAAATATGCAAAAAACTTCCTACTTAGGCAGATCTAGCTAGTTATAAAACTGAAAAAGTTAAGATAATTATAAAGTGTGACTAACATGAAAGAGCTGCCAGACTAAACATATCAATAATTATTCAAGTTTATTAAATTAGTTAATGTCGTTCAATTTTTTCAGCCGTTATTGCCCGACGCGATAACTAGAAATGTATATTTCCTCTATGGATTTCGTAACTTACTTTGACGTTGAAAATTTAAAAAAAAATTCCTTCTTAGGCAAATCAAGCTGAAAAAGTTAAGATAATTATAAAGTGTGACTAACATGGCAGAGCTGCCAGGCTCAATCATATCAATAATTATTCAAGTTTATTAAATTCTTAATCAATTGCTAGTGTCGATTTTCCTTCAAAACTCTGTTTGACTGGAGCAATTTACCGAAATTTGGTATTTCAACACGGCAATCTGCCAGATTAATGGAGTTTGGAAATTTGCAAAAAACTTCCTTCTTAGGCAGATCATGCTAGTTATAAAACTGAAAATGTTAAGCTAATTATAAAGTGTGACTAACATTACAGAGCTGCCAGGCTTAATCAGATCAATTCATATTCAAGTTTATTAAATTCGTTAAAGTCGTTCAATTTTTTCAGCCGTTTTTGCCCGACGCGATAACTAGAAATGTATATTTCCTCTATGGATTCCGTAACTTACTTTGACGTTGGAAATTTAAAAAAAAATTCCTTCTTAGGCAAATCAAGCTGAAAAAGTTAAGATAATTATTAAGTGTGACTAACATGGCAGAGCTGCCAGGCTCAATCATATCAATAATTATTTAAGTTTATTAAATTCTTAATCCATTGCTAGTGTCGATTTTCCTTCAAAACTCTGTTTGACTGAAGCAATTTACCGAAATTTGGTATTTCAACACGGCAATCTGCCATATAAATGGAGTTTGGAAATATGCAAAAAACTTATTACTTAGGCAGATCTAGCTAGTTATAAAACTGAAAAAGTTAAGATAATTATAAAGTGTGACTAACATGAAAGAGCTGCCAGACTAAACATATCAATATTTATTCAAGTTTATTAAATTCGTTAATGTCGTTCAATTTTTTCAGCCGTTATTGCCCGACGCGATAACTAGAAATGTATATTTCCTCTATGGATTCCGTAACTTACTTTGACGTTGAAAATTTAAAAAAAAATTCCTTCTTAGGCAAATCAAGCTGAAAAAATTAAGATAATTATTAAGTGTGACTAACATGGCAGAGCTGCCAGGCTCAATCATATCAATAATTATTCAAGTTTATTAAATTCTTAATCAATTGTTAGTGTCGATTTTCCTTCAAAACTCTGTTTGGATGTAGCAATTTACCGAAATTTGGTATTCTAACACGGCAATCTGCCATATAAATGGAGTTTGGAAATTTGCAAAAAACTTCCTTCTTAGGCAGATCTAGCTAGTTATAAAACTGAAAAAGTTAAGGTAATTATAAAGTGTGACTAACATGACAGAGTTGCCAGGCTTAATCATAATAATAATTATTCAAGTTTATTAAATTCGTTAATGTCGTTCAATTTTTTCAGCCGTTATTGCCCGACGCGATAACTAGAAATGTATATTTCCTCTATGGATTCCGTAACTTACTTTGCCGTTGGAAATTTAAGAAAAATCCTTCTTAGGCAGAACAAGCTGAAAAAGTCAAGATAATTATAAAGTGTCACTAACATGGTAGAGCTGCCAGGCTCAAATATATCAATAATTATTCAAGTTTATTAAATTTTTAATCAATTGCTAGTGTCGATTTTCCTTCAAAACTCTGTTTGGATGTAGCAATTTACCGAAATTTGGCATTTCAACACGGCAATCTGCCATATAAATGGAGTTTGGAAATATGCAAAAAAACTTCCTTCTTAGGCAGATCATGCTAGTTATAAAACTGAAAAAGTTAAGATAATTATAAATTGTGACTAACATTACAGAGCTGCCAGGCTTAATCAGATCAATACATATTTAAATTTATTAAATTCTTTATCAATTGCTAGAGTCGATTTTCCTTCAAAACTCTGTTTTATTGAAGCAATTTACCGAAATTTGAAATTTCAACACGGCAATCTGCCAGATTAATGGAGTTTGGAAATTTGCAAAAAACTTCCTTCTTAGGCAGATCATGCTAGTTATAAAACTGAAAATGTTAAGATAATTATAAAGTGTGACTAACATTACAGAGCTGTCAGGCTTAATCAGATCAATACATATTCAAGTTTATTAAATTCGTTAAAGTCGTTCAATTGTTTCAGCCGTTTTTGCCCGACGCGATAACTAGAAATGTATATTTCCTCTATGGATTCCGTAACTTACTTTGACGTTGGAAATTTAAAAAAAAATTCCTTCTTAGGCAAATCAAGCTGAAAAAGTTAAGATAATTATTAAGTGTGACTAACATGGCAGAGCTGCCAGGCTCAATCATATCAATAATTATTCAAGTTTATTAAATTCTTAATCCATTGCTAGTGTCGATTTTCCTTCAAAACTCTGTTTGACTGAAGCAATTTACCGAAATTTGGTATTTCAACACGGCAATCTGCCATATAAATGGAGTTTGGAAATATGCAAAAAACTTCCTACTTAGGCAGATCTAGCTAGTTATAAAACTGAAAAATTAAGATAATTATAAAGTGTGACTAACATGACAGAGCTGCCAGACTAAACATATCAATAATTATTCAAGTGTATTAAATTCGTTAATGTCGTTCAATTTTTTCAGCCGTTATTGCCCGACGCGATAACTAGAAATGTATATTTCCTCTATGGATTCCGTAACTTACTTTGACATTGGAAATTTAAAAAAAATCCTTCTTAGGCAGATCAAGCTGAAAAAGTCAAGATAATTATAAAGTGTGACTAGCATGGCAGAGCTGCCAGGCTCTATCATATCAATATATATTCAAGTTTATTAAATTCTTAATCAATTGCTAGTGTCGATTTTCCTTCAAAACTCTGTTTCACTGAAGCAATTAACCGAAATTTGGTATTTCAACACGGCAATCTGCCAGATAAATGGAGTTTGGATATTTGCAAAAAACTTCCTTCTTAGGCAGATCTAGCTAGTTATGAAACTGAAAAAGTTAAGATAATTATGGAGTGTGACTAACATAACAGAGCTGCCAGGCTTAATCATATCAATAATTATTCAAGTTTATTAAATTCGTTAATGTCGTTCAATTTTTTCAGCCGTTATTGCCCGACGCGATAACTTGAAATGTATATTTCCTCTATGGATTCCTTAACTTACTTTGACGTTGGAAATTTAAAAAAAAATCCTTCTTAGGCAGATCAAGCTGAAAAAGTTAAGATAATTATTAAGTGTGACTAACCTGGCAGAGCTGCCAGGCTCAATCATATCAATAATTATTCAAGTTTATTAAATTTTTAATCAATTGCTAGTGTCGATTTTCCTTCAAAACTCTGTTTGGATGTAGCAATTTACCGAAATTTGGCATTTCAACACGGCAATCTGCCATATAAATGGAGTTTGGAAATATGCAAAAAAACTTCCTTCTTAGGCAGATCATGCTAGTTATAAAACTGAAAATGTTAAGATAATTATAAAGTGTGACTAACATTACAGAGCTGCCAGGCTTAATCATATCAATAATTATTCAAGTTTATTAAATTCTTAATCAATTGCTAGTGTCGATTTTCCTTCAAAACTCTGTTTGACTGAAGCAATTTACGGAAATTTGTTATTTCAACACAGCAATCTGCCAGATAAATGGAGTTTGGAAACTGGAAAAATTCTTCATTCTTAAAAATTAATTCAAAATTTAAATCTTAATTCTAAGTGTGACTAACATTTAAGTGTTGCCAGTTTAATTAAATCTTAAATCACTAAGGTAAATTTTTTCGTTCATGTCGTTCAAATTTTTAAGCCGTAATTGCCCGAGGTGACTAACTAGAAATGTATATTTCTTCTATGAATTCCCTAAGTTACTTTGCCGTTGCAAATTTGCAAAAATCTTCCTTCTTAGGCAGATTAAGCTATAGTTATAAAACTGAAAAAGTTAAGATAATTATGGAGTTTGACTAACATGATAGAGCTACCAGGCTTAATCATAATAATAATTAATCAAGTTTATTAAATTCTTTATCAATTGCTAGAGTCGATTTTCCTTCAAAACTCTGTTTGACTGAAGCAATTTACCGAAATTTGGTATTTCAACACGGCAATCTGCCAGATAAATGGAGTTTGGAAACTGGAAAAATTCTTCATTCTTAAAAATTAATTCAAAATTTAAATCTTTTTTCTAAGTGTGTCTAACATTCAAGTGTTGCCAGTTTAATTAAATCTTAAATCACCATGGTGATTTTTTTCGTTAATTGTCGTTAAAATTTTTCAGCCGTTATTGCCCGAGGCGACTAACTAGAAATATATATTTCCTCTATGGATTCCGTAACTTACTTTGCCGTTGGAAATTTCTAAAAATTTTCCTTCTTAGGCAGATCAAGCTAGTTATAAAACTGAAAAAGTTAAGATAATTATTAAGTGTGACTAACATGGCAGAGCTGCCAGGCTCAATCATATCAATAATTATTCAAGTTTATTAAATTCTTAATCAATTGTTAGTGTCGATTTTCCTTCAAAACTCTGTTTGGATGTAGCAATTTACCGAAATTTGGTATTCTAACACGTCAATCTGCCATATAAATGGAGTTTGGAAATTTGCAAAAAACTTCCTTCTTAGGCAGATCTAGCTAGTTATAAAACTGAAAAAGTTAAGGTAATTATAAAGTGTGACTAACATGACAGAGTTGCCAGGCTTAATCATAATAATAATTATTCAAGTTTATGAAATTCGTTAATGTCGTTCATTTTTTTCAGCCGTTATTGCCCGACGCGATAACTAGAAATGTATATTTCCTCTATGGATTCCGTAACTTACTTTGCCGTTGGAAATTTAAAAAAAATCCTTCTTAGGCAGAACAAGCTGAAAAAGTCAAGATAATTATAAAGTGTGACTAACATGGCAGAGCTGCCAGGCTCAATCATATCAATAATTATTCAAGTTTATTAAATTCTTAATCAATTGTTAGTGTCGATTTTCCTTCAAAACTCTGTTTGGATGTAGCAATTTACCGAAATTTGGTATTCTAACACGGCAATCTGCCATATAAATGGAGTTTGGAAATTTGCAAAAAACTTCCTTCTTAGGCAGATCTAGCTAGTTATAAAACTGAAAAAGTTAAGGTAATTATAAAGTGTGACTAACATGACAGAGTTGCCAGGCTTAATCATAATAATAATTATTCAAGTTTATTAAATTCGTTAATGTCGTTCAATTTTTTCAGCCGTTATTGCCCGACGCGATAACTAGAAATGTATATTTCCTCTATGGATTCCGTAACTTACTTTGACATTGGAAATTTAAAAAAAATCCTTCTTAGGCAGATCAAGCTGAAAAAGTCAAGATAATTATAAAGTGTGACTAGCATGGCAGAGCTGCCAGGCTCTATCATATCAATATATATTCAAGTTTATTAAATTCTTAATCAATTGCTAGTGTCGATTTTCCTTCAAAACTCTGTTTCACTGAAGCAATTAACCGAAATTTGGTATTTCAACACGGCAATCTGCCAGATAAATGGAGTTTGGATATTTGCAAAAAACTTCCTTCTTAGGCAGATCTAGTTAGTTATGAAACTGAAAAAGTTAAGATAATTATGGAGTGTGACTAACATAACAGAGCTGCCAGGCTTAATCATATCAATAATTATTCAAGTTTATTAAATTCGTTAATGTCGTTCAATTTTTTCAGCCGTTATTGCCCGACGCGATAACTTGAAATGTATATTTCCTCTATGGATTCCTTAACTTACTTTGACGTTGGAAATTTAAAAAAAAATCCTTCTTAGGCAGATCAAGCTGAAAAAGTTAAGATAATTATTAAGTGTGACTAACCTGGCAGAGCTGCCAGGCTCAATCATATCAATAATTATTCAAGTTTATTAAATTTTTAATCAATTGCTAGTGTCGATTTTCCTTCAAAACTCTGTTTGGATGTAGCAATTTACCGAAATTTGGCATTTCAACACGGCAATCTGCCATATAAATGGAGTTTGGAAATATGCAAAAAAACTTCCTTCTTAGGCAGATCATGCTAGTTATAAAACTGAAAATGTTAAGATAATTATAAAGTGTGACTAACATTACAGAGCTGCCAGGCTTAATCATATCAATAATTATTCAAGTTTATTAAATTCTTAATCAATTGCTAGTGTCGATTTTCCTTCAAAACTCTGTTTGACTGAAGCAATTTACGGAAATTTGTTATTTCAACACAGCAATCTGCCAGATAAATGGAGTTTGGAAACTGGAAAAATTCTTCATTCTTAAAAATTAATTCAAAATTTAAATCTTAATTCTAAGTGTGACTAACATTTAAGTGTTGCCAGTTTAATTAAATCTTAAATCACTAAGGTAAATTTTTTCGTTCATGTCGTTCAAATTTTTAAGCCGTAATTGCCCGAGGTGACTAACTAGAAATGTATATTTCTTCTATGAATTCCCTAAGTTACTTTGCCGTTGCAAATTTGCAAAAATCTTCCTTCTTAGGCAGATTAAGCTATAGTTATAAAACTGAAAAAGTTAAGATAATTATGGAGTTTGACTAACATGATAGAGCTACCAGGCTTAATCATAATAATAATTAATCAAGTTTATTAAATTCTTTATCAATTGCTAGAGTCGATTTTCCTTCAAAACTCTGTTTGACTGAAGCAATTTACCGAAATTTGGTATTTCAACACGGCAATCTGCCAGATAAATGGAGTTTGGAAACTGGAAAAATTCTTCATTCTTAAAAATTAATTCAAAATTTAAATCTTTTTTCTAAGTGTGTCTAACATTCAAGTGTTGCCAGTTTAATTAAATCTTAAATCACCATGGTGATTTTTTTCGTTAATTGTCGTTAAAATTTTTCAGCCGTTATTGCCCGAGGCGACTAACTAGAAATATATATTTCCTCTATGGATTCCGTAACTTACTTTGCCGTTGGAAATTTCTAAAAATTTTCCTTCTTAGGCAGATCAAGCTAGTTATAAAACTGAAAAAGTTAAGATAATTATTAAGTGTGACTAACATGGCAGAGCTGCCAGGCTCAATCATATCAATAATTATTCAAGTTTATTAAATTCTTAATCAATTGTTAGTGTCGATTTTCCTTCAAAACTCTGTTTGGATGTAGCAATTTACCGAAATTTGGTATTCTAACACGGCAATCTGCCATATAAATGGAGTTTGGAAATTTGCAAAAAACTTCCTTCTTAGGCAGATCTAGCTAGTTATAAAACTGAAAAAGTTAAGGTAATTATAAAGTGTGACTAACATGACAGAGTTGCCAGGCTTAATCATAATAATAATTATTCAAGTTTATGAAATTCGTTAATGTCGTTCATTTTTTTCAGCCGTTATTGCCCGACGCGATAACTAGAAATGTATATTTCCTCTATGGATTCCGTAACTTACTTTGCCGTTGGAAATTTAAAAAAAATCCTTCTTAGGCAGAACAAGCTGAAAAAGTCAAGATAATTATAAAGTGTGACTAACATGGCAGAGCTGCCAGGCTCAATCATTTCAATATATATTCAAGTTTATTAAATTCTTAATCAATTGCTAGTGTCGATTTTCCTTCAAAACTCTGTTTGACTGAAGCAATTAACCGAAATTTGGCATTTCAACACGGCAATCTGCCATATAAATGGAGTTTGGAAATATGCAAAAAAACTTCCTTCTTAGGCAGATCATGCTAGTTATAAAACTGAAAAAGTTAAGATAATTATAAAGTGTGACTAACATTACAGAGCTGCCAGGCTTAATCAGATCAATACATATTTAAGTTTATTAAATTCTTTATCAATTGCTAGAGTCGATTTTCCTTCAAAACTCTGTTTGACTGAAGCAATTTACGGAAATTTGTTATTTCAACACAGCAATCTGCCAGATAAATGGAGTTTGGAAACTGGAAAAATTCTTCATTCTTAAAAATTAATTCAAAATTTAAATCTTAATTCTAAGTGTGACTAACATTTAAGTGTTGCCAGTTTAATTAAATCTTAAATCACTAAGGTAAATTTTTTCGTTCATGTCGTTCAAATTTTTAAGCCGTAATTGCCCGAGGTGACTAACTAGAAATGTATATTTCTTCTATGAATTCCCTAAGTTACTTTGCCGTTGCAAATTTGCAAAAATCTTCCTTCTTAGGCAGATTAAGCTATAGTTATAAAACTGAAAAAGTTAAGATAATTATGGAGTTTGACTAACATGATAGAGCTACCAGGCTTAATCATAATAATAATTAATCAAGTTTATTAAATTCTTTATCAATTGCTAGAGTCGATTTTCCTTCAAAACTCTGTTTGACTGAAGCAATTTACCGAAATTTGGTATTTCAACACGGCAATCTGCCAGATAAATGGAGTTTGGAAACTGGAAAAATTCTTCATTCTTAAAAATTAATTCAAAATTTAAATCTTTTTTCTAAGTGTGTCTAACATTCAAGTGTTGCCAGTTTAATTAAATCTTAAATCACCATGGTGATTTTTTTCGTTAATTGTCGTTAAAATTTTTCAGCCGTTATTGCCCGAGGCGACTAACTAGAAATATATATTTCCTCTATGGATTCCGTAACTTACTTTGCCGTTGGAAATTTCTAAAAATTTTCCTTCTTAGGCAGATCAAGCTAGTTATAAAACTGAAAAAGTTAAGATAATTATTAAGTGTGACTAACATGGCAGAGCTGCCAGGCTCAATCATATCAATAATTATTCAAGTTTATTAAATTCTTAATCAATTGTTAGTGTCGATTTTCCTTCAAAACTCTGTTTGGATGTAGCAATTTACCGAAATTTGGTATTCTAACACGGCAATCTGCCATATAAATGGAGTTTGGAAATTTGCAAAAAACTTCCTTCTTAGGCAGATCTAGCTAGTTATAAAACTGAAAAAGTTAAGGTAATTATAAAGTGTGACTAACATGACAGAGTTGCCAGGCTTAATCATAATAATAATTATTCAAGTTTATGAAATTCGTTAATGTCGTTCATTTTTTTCAGCCGTTATTGCCCGACGCGATAACTAGAAATGTATATTTCCTCTATGGATTCCGTAACTTACTTTGCCGTTGGAAATTTAAAAAAAATCCTTCTTAGGCAGAACAAGCTGAAAAAGTCAAGATAATTATAAAGTGTGACTAACATGGCAGAGCTGCCAGGCTCAATCATTTCAATATATATTCAAGTTTATTAAATTCTTAATCAATTGCTAGTGTCGATTTTCCTTCAAAACTCTGTTTGACTGAAGCAATTAACCGAAATTTGGCATTTCAACACGGCAATCTGCCATATAAATGGAGTTTGGAAATATGCAAAAAAACTTCCTTCTTAGGCAGATCATGCTAGTTATAAAACTGAAAAAGTTAAGATAATTATAAAGTGTGACTAACATTACAGAGCTGCCAGGCTTAATCAGATCAATACATATTTAAGTTTATTAAATTCTTTATCAATTGCTAGAGTCGATTTTCCTTCAAAACTCTGTTTGAATGAAGCAATTTACCGAAATTTGAAATTTCAACACGGCAATCTGCCAGATTAATGGAGTTTGGAAATTTGCAAAAAACTTCCTTCTTAGGCAGATCATGCTAGTTATAAAACTGAAAATGTTAAGATAATTATAAAGTGTGACTAACATTACAGAGCTGCCAGGCTTAATCAGATCAATACATATTCAAGTTTATTAAATTCGTTAAAGTCGTTCAATTTTTTCAGCCGTTTTTGCCCGACGCGATAACTAGAAATGTATATTTCCTCTATGGATTCCGTAACTTACTTTGACGTTGGAAATTTAAAAAAAAATTCCTTCTGAGGCAAATCAAGCTGAAAAAGTTAAGATAATTATTAAGTGTGACTAACATGGCAGAGCTGCCAGGCTCAATCATATCAATAATTATTCAAGTTTATTAAATTCTTAATCCATTGCTAGTGTCGATTTTCCTTCAAAACTCTGTTTGACTGAAGCAATTTACCGAAATTTGGTATTCTAACACGGCAATCTGCCATATAAATGGAGTTTGGAAATTTGCAAAAAACTTCCTTCTTAGGCAGATCTAGCTAGTTAAAAAACTGAAAAAGTTAAGGTAATTATAAAGTGTGACTAACATGACAGAGTTGCCAGGCTTAATCATAATAATAATTATTCAAGTTTATTAAATTCGTTAATGTCGTTCATTTTTTTCAGCCGTTATTGCCCGACGCGATAACTAGAAATGTATATTTCCTCTATGGATTCCGTAACTTACTTTGCCGTTGGAAATTTAAAAAAAATCCTTCTTAGGCAGAACAAGCTGAAAAAGTCAAGATAATTATAAAGTGTGACTAACATGGCAGAGCTGCCAGGCTCAATCATATCAATATATATTCAAGTTTATTAAATTCTTAATCAATTGCTAGTGTCGATTTTCCTTCAAAACTCTGTTTCACTGAAACAATTAACCGAAATTTGGTATTTCAACACAGCAATCTGCCAGATAAATGGAGTTTGGATATTTGCAAAAAACTTCCTTCTTAGGCAGATCTAGCTAGATATGAAACTGAAAAAGTTAAGATAATTATGGAGTGTGACTAACATAACAGAGCTGCCAGGCTTAATCATATCAATAATTATTCAAGTTTATTAAATTCGTTAATGTCGTTCAATTTTTTCAGCCGTTATTGCCCGACGCGATAACTTGAATTGTATATTTCCTCTATGGATTCCTTAACTTACTTTGACGTTGGAAATTTAAAAAAAAATCCTTCTTAGGCAGATCAAGCTGAAAAAGTTAAGATAATTATTAAGTGTGACTAACCTGGCAGAGCTGCCAGGCTCAATCATATCAATAATTATTCAAGTTTATTAAATTTTTAATCAATTGCTAGTGTCGATTTTCCTTCAAAACTCTGTTTGGATGTAGCAATTTACCGAAATTTGGCATTTCAACACGGCAATCTGCCATATAAATGGAGTTTGGAAATATGCAAAAAAACTTCCTTCTTAGGCAGATCATGCTAGTTATAAAACTGAAAAAGTTAAGATAATTATTAAGTGTGACTAACCTGGCAGAGCTGCCAGGCTCAATCATATCAATAATTATTCAAGTTTATTAAATTTTTAATCAATTGCTAGTGTCGATTTTCCTTCAAAACTCTGTTTGGATGTAGCAATTTACCGAAATTTGGCATTTCAACACGGCAATCTGCCAGATTAATGGAGTTTGGAAATTTGCAAAAAACTTCCTTCTTAGGCAGATCATGCTAGTTATAAAACTGAAAATGTTAAGATAATTATAAAGTGTGACTAACATTACAGAGCTGCCAGGCTTAATCAGATCAATACATATTCAAGTTTATTAAATTCGTTAAAGTCGTTCAATTTTTTCAGCCGTTTTTGCCCGACGCGATAACTAGAAATGTATATTTCCTCTATGGATTCCGTAACTTACTTTGACGTTGGAAATTTAAAAAAAAATTCCTTCTTAGGCAAATCAAGCTGAAAAAGTTAAGATAATTATTAAGTGTGACTAACATGGCAGAGCTGCCAGGCTCAATCATATCAATAATTATTCAAGTTTATTAAATTCTTAATCAATTGCTAGTGTCGATTTTCCTTCAAAACTCTGTTTGACTGAAGCAATTTACCGAAATTTGGTATTTCAACACGGCAATCTGCCAGATTAATGGAGTTTGGAAATTTGCAAAAAACTTCCTTCTTAGGCAGATCATGCTAGTTATAAAACTGAAAATGTTAAGATAATTATAAAGTGTGACTAACATTACAGAGCTGTAAGGCTTAATCAGATCAATACATATTCAAGTTTATTAAATTCGTTAAAGTCGTTCAATTTTTTCAGCCGTTTTTGCCCGACGCGATAACTAGAAATGTATATTTCCTCTATGGATTCCGTAACTTACTTTGACGTTGGAAATTTAAAAAAAAATTCCTTCTTAGGCAAATCAAGCTGAAAAAGTTAAGATAATTATTAAGTGTGACTAACATGGCAGAGCTGCCAGGCTCAATCATATCAATAATTATTTAAGTTTATTAAATTCTTAATCCATTGCTAGTGTCGATTTTCCTTCAAAACTCTGTTTGGATGTAGCAATTTACCGAAATTTGGTATTCTAACACGGCAATCTGCCATATAAATGGAGTTTGGAAATTTGCAAAAAACTTCCTTCTTAGGCAGATCTAGCTAGTTATAAAACTGAAAAAGTTAAGGTAATTATAAAGTGTGACTAACATGACAGAGTTGCCAGGCTTAATCATAATAATAATTATTCAAGTTTATTAAATTCGTTAATGTCGTTCAATTTTTTCAGCCGTGATTGCCCGACGCGATAACTAGAAATGTATATTTCCTCTATGGATTCCGTAACTTACTTTGCCGTTGGAAATTTAAAAAAAATCCTTCTTAGGCAGAACAAGCTGAAAAAGTCAAGATAATTAAAAAGTGTGACTAACATGGTAGAGCTGCCAGGCTCAATCATATCAATAATTATTCAAGTTTATTAAATTTTTAATCAATTGCTAGTGTCGATTTTCCTTCAAAACTCTGTTTGGATGTAGCAATTTACCGAAATTTGGCATTTCAACACGGCAATCTGCCATATAAATGGAGTTTGGAAATATGCAAAAAAACTTCCTTCTTAGGCAGATCATGCTAGTTATAAAACTGAAAAAGTTAAGATAATTATAAAGTGTGACTAACATTACAGAGCTGCCAGGCTTAATCAGATCAATACATATTTAAGTTTATTAAATTCTTTATCAATTGCTAGAGTCGATTTTCCTTCAAAACTCTGTTTGATTGAAGCAATTTACCGAAATTTGAAATTTCAACACGGCAATCTGCCAGATTAATGGAGTTTGGAAATTTGCAAAAAACTTCCTTCTTAGGCAGATCATGCTAGTTATAAAACTGAAAATGTTAAGATAATTATAAAGTGTGACTAACATTACAGAGCTGCCAGGCTTAATCAGATCAATACATATTCAAGTTTATTAAATTCGTTAAAGTCGTTCAATTTTTTCAGCCGTTTTTGCCCGACGCGATAACTAGAAATGTATATTTCCTCTATGGATTCCGTAACTTACTTTGACGTTGGAAATTTAAAAAAAAATTCCTTCTTAGGCAAATCAAGCTGAAAAAGTTAAGATAATTATTAAGTGTGACTAACATGGCAGAGCTGCCAGGCTCAATCATATCAATAATTATTCAAGTTGATTAAATTCTTAATCAATTGCTAGTGTCGATTTTCCTTCAAAACTCTGTTTGACTGAAGCAATTTACCGAAATTTGGTATTTCAACACGGCAATCTGCCAGATTAATGGAGTTTGGAAATTTGCAAAAAACTTCCTTCTTAGGCAGATCATCCTAGTTATAAAACTGAAAATGTTAAGATAATTATAAAGTGTGACTAACATTACAGAGCTGCCAGGCTTAATCAGATCAATACATATTCAAGTTTATTAAATTCGTTAAAGTCGTTCAATTTTTTCAGCCGTTTTTGCCCGACGCGATAACTAGAAATGTATATTTCCTCTATGGATTCCGTAACTTACTTTGACGTTGGAAATTTAAAAAAAAATTCCTTCTTAGGCAAATCAAACTGAAAAAGTTAAGATAATTATTAAGTGTGACTAACATGGCAGAGCTGCCAGGCTCAATCATATCAATAATTATTTAGGTTTATTAAATTCTTAATCCATTGCTAGTGTCGATTTTCCTTCAAAACTCTGTTTGACTGAAGCAATTTACCGAAATTTGGTATTTCAACACGGCAATCTGCCATATAAATGGAGTTTGGAAATATGCAAAAAACTTCCTACTTAGGCAGATCTAGCTAGTTATAAAACTGAAAAAGTTAAGATAATTATAAAGTGTGACTAACATGAAAGAGCTGCCAGACTAAACATATCAATAATTATTCAAGTTTATTAAATTCGTTAATGTCGTTCAATTTTTTCAGCCGTTATTGCCCGACGCGATAACTAGAAATGTATATTTCCTCTATGGACTCCGTAACTTACTTTGACGTTGAAAATTTAAAAAAAAATTCCTTCTTAGGCAAATCAAGCTGAAAAAATTAAGATAATTATTAAGTGTGACTAACATGGCAGAGCTGCCAGGCTCAATCATATCAATAATTATTCAAGTTTATTAAATTCTTAATCAATTGTTAGTGTCGATTTTCCTTCAAAACTCTGTTTGGATGTAGCAATTTACCGAAATTTGGTATTCTAACACGGCAATCTGCCATATAAATGGAGTTTGGAAATTTGCAAAAAACTTCCTTCTTAGGCAGATCTAGCTAGTTATAAAACTGAAAAAGTTAAGGTAATTATAAAGTGTGACTAACATGACAGAGTTGCCAGGCTTAATCATAATAATAATTATTCAAGTTTATTAAATTCGTTAATGTCGTTCAATTTTTTCAGCCGTGATTGCCCGACGCGATAACTAGAAATGTATATTTCCTCTATGGATTCCGTAACTAACTTTGCCGTTGGAAATTTAAAAAAAATCCTTCTTAGGCAGAACAAGCTGAAAAAGTCAAGATAATTATAAAGTGTGACTAACATGGTAGAGCTGCCAGGCTCAATCATATCAATAATTATTCAAGTTTATTAAATTTTTAATCAATTGCTAGTGTCGATTTTCCTTCAAAACTCTGTTTGGATGTAGCAATTTACCGAAATTTGGCATTTCAACACGGCAATCTGCCATATAAATGGAGTTTGGAAATATGCAAAAAAACTTCCTTCTTAGGCAGATCATGCTAGTTATAAAACTGAAAAAGTTAAGATAATTATAAAGTGTGACTAACATTACAGAGCTGCCAGGCTTAATCAGATCAATACATATTTAAGTTTATTAAATTCTTTATCAATTGCTAGAGTCGATTTTCCTTCAAAACTCTGTTTGATTGAAGCAATTTACCGAAATTTGAAATTTCAACACGGCAATCTGCCAGATTAATGGAGTTTGGAAATTTGCAAAAAACTTCCTTCTTAGGCAGATCATGCTAGTTATAAAACTGAAAATGTTAAGATAATTATAAAGTGTGACTAACATTACAGAGCTGCCAGGCTTAATCAGATCAATACATATTCAAGTTTATTAAATTCGTTAAAGTCGTTCAATTTTTTCAGCCGTTTTTGCCCGACGCGATAACTAGAAATGTATATTTCCTCTATGGATTCCGTAACTTACTTTGACGTTGGAAATTTAAAAAAAAATTCCTTCTTAGGCAAATCAAGCTGAAAAAGTTAAGATAATTATTAAGTGTTACTAACATGGCAGAGCTGCCAGGCTCAATCATATCAATAATTATTCAAGTTTATTAAATTCTTAATCAATTGCTAGTGTCGATTTTCCTTCAAAACTCTGTTTGACTGAAGCAATTTACCGAAATTTGGTATTTCAACACGGCAATCTGCCAGATTAATGGAGTTTGGAAATTTGCAAAAAACTTCCTTCTTAGGCAGATCATGCTAGTTATAAAACTGAAAATGTTAAGATAATTATAAAGTGTGACTAACATTACAGAGCTGCCAGGCTTAATCAGATCAATACATATTCAAGTTTATTAAATTCGTTAAAGTCGTTCAATTTTTTCAGCCGTTTTTGCCCGACGCGATAACTAGAAATGTATATTTCCTCTATGGATTCCGTAACTTACTTTGACGTTGGAAATTTAAAAAAAAATTCCTTCTTAGGCAAATCAAGCTGAAAAAGTTAAGATAATTATTAAGTGTGACTAACATGGCAGAGCTGCCAGGCTCAATCATATCAATAATTATTTAAGTTTATTAAATTCTTAATCCATTGCTAGTGTCGATTTTCCTTCAAAACTCTGTTTGACTGAAGCAATTTACCGAAATTTGGTATTTCAACACGGCAATCTGCCTTATAAATGGAGTTTGGAAATTTGCAAAAAACTTCCTTCTTAGGCAGATCTAGCTAGTTATAAAACTGAAAAAGTTAAGGTAATTATAAAGTGTGACTAACATGACAGAGTTGCCAGGCTTAATCATAATAATAATTATTCAATGTTATTAAATTCGTTAATGTCGTTCAATTTTTTCAGCCGTTATTGCCCGACGCGATAACTAGAAATGTATATTTCCTCTATGGATTCCGTAACTTACTTTGACGTTGGAAATTTAAAAAAAATCCTTCTTAGGCTGATCAAGCTGAAAAAGTTAAGATAATTATTAAGTGTGACTAACATGACAGAGCTCCCCGCCTTAATCATATCAATAATTATTCAAGTTTATTAAATTCTTAATCAATTGCTAGTGTCGATTTTCCTTCAAAACTCTGTTTGACTGAAGCAATTTACCGAAATTTGGTATTTCAACACGGCAATCTGTAAGATAAATGGAGTTTGGAAATTTGCAAAAATCTTCCTTCTTCGGCAGATCAAGCTATAGTTATAAAACTGAAAAAGTTAAGATAATTATAAAGTGTGACTAACATGACAGAGCTGCCAGGCTTAATCATATCAATAATTATTCAAGTTTATTAAATTCTTAATCAATTGCTAGTGTCGATTTTCCTTCAAAACTCTGTTTGACTGAAGCAATTTACCGAAATTTGGTATTTCAACACGGCAATCTGCCAGATAAATGGAGTTTGGAAACTGGAAAAATTCTTCATTCTTAAAAATTAATTCAAAATTTAAATCTTTTTTCTAAGTGTGTCTAACATTCAAGTGTTGCCAGTTTAATTAAATCTTAAATCACTATGGTGATTTTTTTCGTTAATGTCGTTAAAATTTTTCAGCCGTTATTGCCCGAGGCGACTAACTAGAAATGTATATTTCCTCTATGGATTCCGTAACTTACTTTGCCGTTGGAAATTTCTAAAAATTTTCCTTCTTAGGCAGATCAAGCTAGTTATAAAACTGAAAAAGTTAAGATAATTATAAAGTGTGACTAACATGACAGAGCTCCCCGCCTTAATCATATCAATAATTATTCAAGTTTATTAAATTCTTAATCAATTGCTAGTGTCGATTTTCCTTCAAAACTCTGTTTGACTGAAGCAATATACCGAAATTTGGTATTTCAACACGGCAATCTGCCAGATAAATGGAGTTTGGAAACTGGAAAATTTCTTCATTCTTAAAAATTAATTCAAAATTTAAATCGATTTTCTAAGGGTGTCTAACATTTAAGTGTTGCCAGTTTAATAAAATCTTAAATCACTTAGGTGAATTTTTTCGTTAATGTCGTTAAAATTTTTCAGCCGTTATTGCCCGAGGCGACTAACTAGAAATGTATATTTCCTCTATGGATTCCGTAACTTACTTTGCCGTTGGAAATTTCTAAAAATTTTCCTTCTTAGGGAGATCAACGAGGCTGGGTAAACTTGAAGATAAAATAGACCGTATGGACACTATAAAGTTCGATAGCGATAATTTTCAAGAATTAGTTGGTACCAAACTTAATGAAAAAGACAAACAAATTAGCAGTTTATCTGCCCAGGTCGATTCTTTCGAAGCTGAGAAAAGGCGCCGTAATGTAACGATTTCTGGCCTCCCAGAAAAACCCGTAGAAAACCGTGAGCAGTTAGCTAATGAAATTCAAACGCTTTTAAAGGAGTTACTAGGCATTGATATCAATATACTATCACACCAAGTATATAGGAGGGGTGAAAGCAAGCGGATAATTTTAAAATTGGATAACTTTAATTTAAAAAATGAAATTATGAAACATTCTTACAAACTTAAAGACTCACAAATCTATATTTCACATGATTATACGATTAGGCAAGAAACTGCCCGATACAATTTAAGGCAATTTATAAAAGCTCCCGGTAACAATATGGCTAAATTTAAATCGCAATTCACTCTTATTAAAGATGGGCAAATTTATTGTTACAACGAAACCAAGAATTGTGTTGAACCAAAAAATTAAATCTTACTTTGAATAAAATATATTTACTCCTTAGTTAGTTTATTACTCTCTTACGCAATGAAAATTGTATACTCAAATGTTCGTAGTGCAAACTGTAATATCCCCAAGCTTGTTTCACATTTCCCTGACGGCCAAATTGACATTTTTGCTATTACCGAAACCTGGTTTAAAAATGACTTTGTTACTTATCTCCCAAATTATGTATTCACTGGTATTGGAAACCGGACGGGTGGTGGTGTAGGTTTCTATCTGAAATTAGGAATTGAATTTATCGTCTTATCAGACATTTGTTTATTTAACGATAATATAGAATGCTATAGTGTAAAAATTTCTCCTTCTGGTGACATACTTACTGTGATCTATAGACCTCACACTGCTAATTTTGATATTTTCTTGGAATATTGCGAAGAAATCCTAAACAACATAAAAAATACCAAGGTTAATAAAATTGTAGCTGGAGATTTTAATTTTAACTTTTTATCTAACACCCCGTGCCCGCTAGCGATAATTGACGTATTTGCGAGTCATGGCCTTAAAGAATGTATTCATAATGTCACTAGACCAAAGTCAGGTACATGTATAGATAACTTGTTTACAAATATAGATGGAGAAGCTAAAACAATGGAAAACATTGATATATCCGACCACCTACCGATAGAATTCACATATGAAGTATACTTAAAAATTCCAACTACCATACAAATAAAAGATTTTTCTGTAAATAATCTAAACAATTTCGCGAGTAGTATAAAACTGCTTAATTGGGATAGCCTTTACGATATGCATGATGTAAATGAAGCTTTTAATTTTTTTTTAGAACGCCTTGCATATATATACAAAAAATGTTTTAAACTTAAGACCATAAAATTATCTCAAGAATCTTGGATAAATGAAAATGTTAAATTAATTATTAAAAAAAAGCGCTAACTATATAAACTTTACAAGCGCCACCCAACAGAGGAACATCGTATCAGTTATACTAAATTTCGTAACTTTTGTAACAACCAAATTAGGAACGCGAGATGTAACTTTATCCATAAAAAACTTCAAACTGCCAATTCAAGTAAAGAAAAATGGAAGGTTATTAACTCTGTTACCGGCAGGTCGAAAACGAGCAACTCCACCCCAATTGCAATACCGCCTGATACTATGAACCATCATTTTACTACTATTATCAAGTCTGACATTGACTACGATTATCCACTGACTTTTGGTAAAAATCCTAATACTTGTGCCCTACACCCAATTACTGCAACTGAGCTTAAAGAAATCGTGTGTACCCTAAAATCATCAAGCTCACCGGGGCTAGACGAACTTCATCCGAAACCCATAATATTTGCAATACTCCACCTAATTTTTCCGCTGCTTTATCTAATAAATTTATCTTTTGAAAAGGGCACTTACCCTGACCAACTAAAAAACACTATAATCACTCCGGTACTTAAGAAAGGTGACCCTTCCTCCACAAACAATTATAGGCCAATTTCTGTACTATCAATTTTTGCCAAGATATTCGACAAATGTTTTCTATTAAGATTAACTTCATTTTGCGACAAGCATAAATTACTTTCCGAACAACAATTTGGATTTCGAGCTGGTAAGGGAACCGAATTGGCAATTGCCACTGTCTATAAAACAATAATTAGTGCTTTAGACGCCTCAAAATATTGCATCGGAGTTTTTCTGGATTTGGAGAAGGCGTTCGACAGTGTACCCCATAAAAGGCTGCTCCAAAAATTGGAACGGCTGGGAGTAAGAGGCTTGGCATTTACTTGGCTGAAAAGCTATTTAACTAATAGAAAATGTGCCACGAAAGTTAATGGTAAATCTTCGAAACCAGCGTCAATTGCCATCGGGGTCCCTCAGGGCTCGATACTTTCTCCCTTACTTTTTAATTTATATATTAATGATATAACAAATACTCTTGCCAAAGACTTTTTAACTCTCTATGCAGATGATACGATTTTACTAAACGAAAATTCAAATTTAGAATATCTTATTTTAAATGCAAATAAACATCTTGATTTAATAAATAAATGGTTAGAAGAAAATGGCCTAAAATTAAACAAATCCAAAACTGAATACGTAATTTTTTCGAATATCGGAAAAACGGTGCCTGATGAAATATGTCAAATTAAAATAAGTGGCACGGAAATTAAAAGGGTGTCTTGTTACAAATATTTGGGTATCTGGTTCGATCAGAGGTTAAACTGGGATAACCATATCAATTATTTATGCAAAAAACTGGCAAGTTCATCATATCTAATTGCAAAATGTAAAGATATTTTTCCCAGAAAAATTTTATTTGAGATGTACTATTGCTTTTTTTATTCCCATATCACTTACTGTATTTTAGTTTGGGGCAATACGTCCAATAATAATCTTAAAAGAATATCAAAATTCCAAAAGCGTATACTTAAAAGTATCCATAGTCTTAACTGGAGGTGTCCATCTAAACCGTTATATGCAAAATGTAAGCTCCTAAATATAGAGCAAATATATAAATTCAGTTGTATTAATTTTATTTACAAAAATTTGAATAGTACACATAGACCATTGTTTGAAATAAGTACAACTGAAACTGTAACTAGGTCAAATTTCCAAATATGCCCACCCAAATGTCACACCGCTAAAAAGATAAGCTCATTGTTTTACTTCGGGGTAAAAAGCTATAATATAATGTCTGATAGTCTAAATAACCTTCATACGTATACGGCAGTTAAAAAACACATAAAAAATGCAATACTCCAAAATATTTCAGCCAAATAAGCTTAACTGTAATTGTCTTATATTAGTTATAATATTTAAATAACGACTTTTGTTAACATTTTGTTTTTCTGCTAAAAAAATGTTATTTTAATTATTTCATAATCTTTACACTTGTTCATAAATTTTTTTATTGTAATAATTTTTTATTTTTACGCTTAAACTGAGTTTTCTCTCTGTAATTGTGGGCTATAAGTCGCAAGAAGACTTGGCCCTCAAATATCTTAATATGACTTTCAAGTAAATAAATAAATAATTTGAATTTGAAAAAGTTAAGATAATTATAAAGTGTGACTAACATGACAGAGCTCCCAGGCTTAATCATATCAATAATTATTCAAGTTTATTAAATTCTTAATCAATTGCTAGTGTCGATTTTCCTTCAAAACTCTGTTTGACTGAAGCAATTTACCGAAATTTGGTATTTCAATACGGCAATCTGCCAGATAAATGGAGTTTGGCAACTGGAGAAATTCATCATTCTTAAAAATTAATTCAAAATTTAAATGGATTTTCTAAGGGTGTCTAACATTTAAGTGTTGCCAGTTTAATTAAATCTTAAATCACTAAGTTTAATTTTTTCGTTTATGTCGTTCAAATTTTTAAGCCGTAATTGCCCGAGGCAACTAACTAGAAATATATATTTCTTCTATGAATTCTGTAAGTTACTTTGCCGTTGGAAATTGGCAAAAATCTTCCTTCTTAGGCAGATCAAGCTAGTTATAAAACTGAAAAAGTTAAGATAATTATAAAGTGTGACTAACATGACAGAGCTCCCAGGCTTAATCATATAAATAAATATTCAAGTTTATTTAATTGTCAATCAATTGCTAGTGTCGATTTTCCTTCTAAACTCTGTTTGACTGAAGCAATTTACCGAAATTTGGTATATCAACACGGCAATCTGCCAGATAAATGGAATTTGGAAACAGGAAAAATTCTTCATTCTTTAGAATTAATTCAAAATTTATATCGATTGTCTAACATTTAAGTGTTGCCAGTTTAATTAAATCTTAAATCACTAAGGTTAACTTTTTCGTTAATGTCGTTAAAATTTTTAAGCCGTAATTGCCCGAGGCGACTTAGTAGAAATGTATATTTGTTCTATGAATTCCGTAAGTTACTTTGCCGTTGGAAATTTAAAAAAATTTCCTTCTTAGGCAGATCAAGCTGAAAAAGTTAAGATAATTATAAAGTGTGACTAACATGACAGAGCGCTAGCAGTTTGAACCCAGAGCGCCAGCAGTTTGAACTCGAACTAATTCGATATTCTTGTCTTCCAGGTAATAAACATTTTTTGTTTTTCTCTTATCTTGTATCTGCTGGTGCTCTCAACATTGTGTTATATCTGCTTTGAATATGGAAACGGAACCTACTTTAGCTATAATTCTGAATGAATTAAAACAATTCAGAACAGACACTAACACAGAACTAGATAAAATAAATACGTCGAACAAACAAATTGTTTCTAAAATCGATAAAATGTGTAAAAAAATAAATGAACATGAGTCCCGACTAGTTAAAATAGAAGATAAAATTGAAGATATTGATGGTCTACGTTTAGAATTAGATAACTTTATAGACAATGTGAATAGTGGCTTAATCGATAAAGATAAGGTGATACTGGAGTTAAAAAAGCATATTGATTCCCTAGAGATCTATAAAAGACGTAACAATATTATTATAACAGGACTACCAGAAGTTTTTCTGGTAGTCCTGTTATAAGATAAATCTCAATTAGCTAAACAAGTAAAAACAATTTTTAAGGAGTTTTTAAACATAGAATGCAATTTGACCCAGCATCAAGTATTTAGGAGAGGTGAAAAAAAAAGAATAATTGTCAAACTCGATAATCCCGCTCTTAAAGCAAAAGTAATGAAGCAGGCCTATAAATTAAAACATTCCGATATTTTCTTCTCTAATGATTACACCGCAAGGCAAGAAACCACGAGATATCATCTGAGACAATTTGTCAGAAAAAATATCAATAACGGGGCAAAATTCAATTCGCAGTACACAGTGGTGATGGATGGTAAAATTTATTATTATAATGAAAAAGATAATGGTGTTCAATTAAAAATTTTAAAACTAAAAAAAGCAAAATATCTCGAATTTTTTCCCTAACCCTGTTAATGAAAATAGCCTATATAAATATTTGTAGTGCGAACTGCAATTTGCCTAAATTAGAAGCCCAGTGTGCGGGTGAAAACATGGATTTATTTGCTATCACTGAGACCTGGTTTATGAATGATTTTGTGACTTATTTTCCCAACTATATTTTCGTCGGTCTAGGCGGAAGAATAGGCGGTGGTATAGGTTTTTATATAAAGGAAGGATTAGGTTTTTCAGTAATACATGACAACTGTTTTTTTAACGTAAATATTGAAAGTTTTTGTATTAAATTAACTGCTTGCGGTGAGATAATCACTGTCATATATAGACCGCATTCAGCGAAATTTGATTACTTTATTGAAAAATGTGAGGAAATCCTACTAAACTCTAATAACATCTCATCTAGACAAATTACAATGGGTGACTATAACTTTGACTTCAATTCAAATACTCCATGCCCTTTAGCGATCAGTGATTTATATTCTAGCTACGGCTTAAAAAAACTATATTTAAAAGTACAAGACCCAGATCGGGAAAATGCATAGACAATCTGTTTACTAATATCGATGGTGTAGCTGATGTTATACAGAACGCCGATATATCTGATCACTCTCCAATTAGGTTTTTTATGAAGGAGAAAGCAAGATAATTCAATGTATTAAAATTAGAGATATGTCACTAAAAAATATGAAAAAAGTTTCTTGTACCGTAAACGATATTAACTGGGATAAGTTATACGAAATAGATGATGTAAATATAGCTTTTAATTTTTTAGTAACAATTTGATGTTGGCTTATACAAAAAGTTTTCCATTTAAAAATGTAAAATTATCAAAACAATCATGGATCACGGAGAGTATCAAAGCTCTGATAAAAAAGAAACGTAAATTATACAAAATTAGTAAACGTAGTCCGACGGCTGTGAACAGAGATAACTATATTAAATGGCGCAACTACTGCAATAACCAAATTAGAAATGCCAGGAGCTCTTTTATTTACAATAAAATTCAGAACGCTAAGTCTAGTAAAGAAAAGTGGAAGATAATTAATCAAGTTACTGGCAAAACTAAAACTAAAAAACCGATACCTAGTTCTCTCACCCCAGATATAATGAACACCCACTTTACAACTGTTATTGACGCTAATAGAAAGTTTGATTCCCCTATTGATATAAATATGAACCCCGAAACCTTTGCTTTATTTGATATTAACGAAACAGAACTTAAAACTATAGTTGAAAGGCTCGCACCAAATAGTTCCCCAGGATGTGACGAATTTAATCCCCGACCTATCAAATTTATTATAAATCAAATAATAACTCCATTACTCTTCCTTATAAACATGACTTTTGCTAAAGGAACATATCCAGATCGTCTAAAAATAGCAACAATTACTCCAATTTTTAAAAAGGGTGACCCTACGTGTCCAAATAATTATAGGCCAAACTCCGTATTGTCTACTTCGCTAAGATATTTGATAAATGCTACATGCTACGTCTTACAAATTTCTGTGACAAATTTAAATTAATATCGGACAACCAATTTGGATTTAGGAAAGGAGGGGGAACAGATCAGGCTTTGGCATCAGTATATAAAAAAATATTAGACGCATTAGACGAATCAAAATATCTTTTGGGCATTTTCTTAGATCTTGAGAAGGCCTTTGATAGCGTTCCGTATGATCGACTTATTAAAAAATTATATCGTCTGGGTGTAAGAGGTTTAGCATTAGATTGGATAAAGAGCTACCTTACGAATAGAGTTTGTGTAACCAAAGTAAATAAATATATATCTAGTCCAAAAAAAATCTTAATAGGCGTTCCACAGGGCTCAATTTTATCACCTATTTTATTTAACTTGTATATCAACGATATAACAAAACTATCTTCGGAATATCTAAAACTTTATGCAGACGACACAGTACTAATGATTGTAGGGACGAAGTTAAAAGCACTAATAAACAAAGGGAATGAGCTATTAAATATTGTAAATAATTGGATAGAAAATAACGGTCTAAAATTAAATAAACTTAAAACAGAGTATATGATCTTTGCTAATGTTAATAAAAAAGTAAACGAGTCGGACTGCAAAATAATGGTTAAAGGAGTTGAAATAATAAGAGTTCACAAATTTAAATATCTGGGGGTATGGCTAGATGACAAATTAACATGGAGCAGTCATATCGATTATTTATGTACAAAATTGGCTGCCGCAACATATATAATTAGAAAATGTAGGGATTTTTTACCAAGAAGTGCACTTTTTAATTTATATTACAGTTTCTTTTATTCCCATGTGAATTATGGTATTGTGTTGTGGGGTAATGCCGCGGATAATTATCTTGTCAGAATAAAAACCTTGCAAAAAAGGGCCTTACGAGGAATTTACAATTTAAATTGGCTGGCACCATCGGAACCTCTCTTTGTTAAAAATAAACTCTTAAATGTTGAACAAATGTATAAAATTTCATGTTTAAAATTTATCTATAAAAATATTACTACCGTGTCAATCCCTTTATTTACTTTTAATATTAAAAACCGTCTAACTAAGTTAAAAAATTTGTTAAAAACAGTGGGTGCCGTCTGTAATGCGTTTAAAAATATAATAATGAATAACTTCTAACTTTTGTATGAAACTGTGAGATAGTGTTTGAATATTATATGTTTTTTAAAGTGTTTTTTTTTCAATTCAATTCAATTCAATTTGTTTATTGTTTTTTTTATATATACATTTTGTGGTTGAGGGCCAAGTCGATAGCGACTTATAGCCCTCGTATTGTTATTGTACAAAAATTTAATCCGTTTACCTAATTAAATAATGATAATAATAATAATAAAAAGTGTTAAAAAAAGTAACAAAATTAATAATAATGTAACATGAGTCCTTTGAAAACATTTAGAGGAGTTTTAGCTTTATACAATTTTTAATAATTTTTTTCGTGGAATCGATTGTTTGGCTTTCTTTAAGATGTTCGTATAAAATATTAAATTTTTTTACACCATTGTAAAATATTGAGTTAATTTTCTTAGTACTTAAGCAAAAAGGTACTTGAAGGATGTACTCAAAACGCGTGTTTTTTCTATTTTGATTTTTGTCAAACAATGGGTTTTTTTCGTTTTGTATGTTATTAAAAATAAATTTTAAATTACAGAAGTCGATGATATCTGTTATTTTCATAATTGAGCATTTTTGAAAAAGTTCAGCAGACGGATATAGCCAGTTAACATTAAAAATATTCCTAATTACTTTTTTTTGTAAAATTAAAATTCGATTTAAGTTATATTGAGCTGTTCCCCCCCAAGCAACAATACCATAGATTAAGTGCGAATGAAACATTGCAAAGTAAAACTCAAATAACATTTTTCTAGGGAATAAAAATTTACATTGTCTTATTTGGTAACAAGAGGTGGTTAGAATTTTACATAAATTGCTTATTTGCTCTGACCAATTAAGTTTGTCATCGAAAATTAAGCCAAGGTACTTATATTTGAAGACTCTTCTAATTTCCGTGGCTCCTACTTTTACAACGCATACCAGATTATCTATAATTTTTCCGTAGTTTGCAAAGATTATATATTCACTTTTAAGTTTGTTTAGTTTCAGTCCGTTTTGTAGTAACCAGGTTAATCATATTAAGTTTTTCATTAGCATTTTTTATCAGTTCACTCAAATTTGTATTTTCGATTAACAGTACCGTATCATCCGCATACATGTATAATAAACCGAGTGGCATTATCGAAACAAGATCATTTATATATAAATTAAACAAGAGTGGATATAATATAGATCCCTGTGGTACGCCAATTTTAATAGTTGTAGTATCAGATAGTTTCTTGTTAATTTTAGTTGTGCAGCTTCTATTAGTTAGGTAACTACGTAACCAGTCTAGAGTAACCCCTCTTATACCTATCCTTTCCAGTTTTTTCAGAAGTCTATGGTGTGGAACGCTGTCAAATGCTTTCTCTAAGTCGATGAATAAACCCAGGCAATATTTACTTTTGTCTATAGCAGATATAATTGTTTTGTAGACAGTTGCAATAGCCAGTTCGGTATCTCTACCTGCTCTAAAGCCGAATTGAGAATCAGCTAATATATTATGCTTGTTACAGAATGAGGTTAGTCTTTTATTGAAACATTTTTCGAAAAGTTTTGCAAAATATGAAAGTACAGATATTGGTCTATAATTTCCGGGGTTTAGAGGGTCTCCTTTTTTAAATATTGGTATTATAAGGGCTGTTTTTAACCGATCAGGGTATACGCCAGAGGAAAATGATAAGTTAATTAAAAAGACTAGAGGAGTTAGTAGCAGATTTATCACGTGTTTTAGAGGTTTTGGATGAAATCCGTCGACACCCGGGCTTGAAGAGTTTGGTAAACTTAAAGATATTTCAGCGAGCTCTTTTTCGTCAACTTCAAATAAGGCGCAGCTCGAGGGGTTACTCTGAATATTTAAGGGTGAATCGAATGTGGCATTCGTATCTATTACACTCGTAAAGTGCGTATTAAGTGTGTCCGGAGTTAAGTATTCCGGTATTTGGCAGGTTTTCTTATTTCGGTTTGTCACCTGGTTTATTATTTTCCATTTTTCTTTCGTTGTTTTGGCATTCGAAATCTTGGTAAAGATATAATTGTTACGAGCATTTCGAATTTGAATATTACAATAATTGCGATATTCAATATATATTGTACGATTTTCTGAGGTAGGTTTTTTTTTAGATATTTTGTAATATCGTCTTTTTAGTTTAATTATTGTTTGAAGGTCTTTATTTATCCAAGAATCTGATATAATTTTAATATCTTTTAAAGGGAAGCTTAAGTTGTAGGCCTTCGTTATTATGTCTTCAAAAGTATTATAAGCAAGATTAATATTCGAAATTTTATATAAATTTTTCCAATTGATTTCACTGATTAAGTTAAAAAACCTTTCCATTTTCACATTAGAGAAATCTGTAATTTGAATAGTTTTAAGTTTGTTTACGGTTTCTATAAATTCTACACTGATTGGGAAATGAACAGATATATCGATATTTGTTAAAACCTGAGTTGAGATTTCACAATCAGCGAAGACATTATCGATACATTTGGATGATATGTCAGTTACACGAGTTGGTTCAAAAACCGGACGTTTTAGGCCGTAGCTTCTAAATAGATCTAGTATAGATTGTGAACAAGGAGTATAAGCGTTAAAATCACAATTAAAGTCTCCTACGATAATTAGTCTACCGTTTAATTTTCTAACATTTGTAATCATTTCTTCAATTTTTTTTAATGTTGTTTTTTTTTCGGATTAATATTAGATATGTTAAAAATATTTTACTTAATTAAATTTGTTGTTTTAATAGCAAGTGGCAGGGCTATAAGTCGCTTGAAGACTTGGCCCTCCAACAACTTATGTATAACTAAAAAAAATTAATAAATTTGAATTTGAATCATATCAATAATTATTCAAGTTTATTAAATTCTTTATCAATTGCTAGTGTCGATTTTCCTACAAAACTCTGTTTGACTGAAGCAATTTACCGAAATTTGGTATTTCAACACGGCAATCTGCCAGATAAATGGAGTTTGGAAACTGGAAAAATTCTTCATTCTTAAAAATTAATTCAAAATTTAAATCTTTTTTCTAAGTGTGTCTAACATTTAAGTGTTGCCAGTTTAATTAAATCTTAAATCACTAAGGTTAATTTTTTCGTTAATGTCGTTCAAATTTTTAAGCCGTTATTGCCCGAGGCGACTAACTAGAAATGTATATTTCCTCAATGGATTCCGGAACTTACTTTGCCGTTGGAAATTTCTAAAAATTTTCCTTCTTAGGCAGATCAAGCTAGTTATAAAACTGAAAAAGTTAAGATAATTTTAAAGTTTGACTAACATGATAGAGCTGCCAGGCTTAATCATAATAATAATTAATCAAGTTTATTAAATTCTTTATCTATTGCTAGAGTTGATTTTCCTTCCAAAACTCTGTTTGACTGAAGCAATTTACCGAAATTTGGTATTTCAACTCGGCAATCTGCCAGATAAATGGAAATTGGAAACTCTAAAAATTCTTCATTCTTAAGAATTAATACAAAATCTAAATCGATTTTCTAAGGGTGTCTAACATTTAAGTGTTGCCAGTTTAATTAAATCTTAAATCACTGAGGTTAATTTTTTCGTTAATGTCGTTCAAATTTTTAAGCCGTAATTGCCCGAGGCGACTAACTAGAAATGTATATTTCTCCTATGAATTCCGTACGTTACTTTGCCGTTGGAAATTTGCGAAAATCTTCCTTCTTAGGCAGATCAAGCTGAAAAAGTTAAGAAAATTATAAAGTGTGACTAACATGACAGAGCTGCCAGGCTTAATCATATCAATAATTATTCAAGTTTATTCAATTATTTATCAATTGCTAGTGTCGATTTTCCTTCAAAACTCTGTTTGACTGAAGCAATTTACCGAAATTTGGTATTTCAATACGGCAATCTGCCAGATAAATGGAAATTGGAAACTCTAAAAATTCTTCATTCTTAAGAATTAATACAAAATCTAAATCGATTTTCTAAGGGTGTCTAACATTTAAGTGTTGCCAGTTTAATTAAATCTTAAATCACTGAGGTTAATTTTTTCGTTAATGTCGTTCAAATTTTTAAGCCGTAATTGCCCGAGGCGACTAACTAGAAATGTATATTTCTCCTATGAATTCCGTACGTTACTTTGCCGTTGGAAATTTGCGAAAATCTTCCTTCTTAGGCAGATCAAGCTGAAAAAGTTAAGAAAATTATAAAGTGTGACTAACATGACAGAGCTGCCAGGCTTAATCATATCAATAATTATTCAAGTTTATTAAATTATTTATCAATTGCTAGTGTCGATTTTCCTTCAAAACTTTGTTTGACTGAAGCAATTTACCGAAATTTGGTATTTCAACACGGCAATCTGCCAGATAAATGGAGTTTGGAAACTGGAAAAATTATCCATTCTAAAGAATTTATTCAAAATTTAAATCGATTTTCTAAGGGTGTCTAAAATTTAAGTGTTGCCAGTGTAATTAAATCTTAAATCACTGAGGTTAATTTTTTCGTTAATGTCGTTCAAATTTTTAAGCCGTAATTGCCAGAGGCGACTAACTAGAAATGTATATTTCTCATATGAATTCCGTAGGTTACTTTGCCGTTGGAAATTTGCAAAAATCTTCCTTCTGAGGCAGATCAAGCTAGTTATAAAACTGAAAAAGTTAAGAGAATCATCAAGTGTGACTAACATGACAGAGCTGCCAGGCTTAATCATATCAATAATTATTCAAGTTTATTCAATTCTTTATCAATTGCTAGTGTCGATTTTCCTTCAAAACTCTGTTTGACTGAAGCAATTTACCGAAATTTGGTATTTCAATACGGCAATCTGCCAGATAAATGGAAATTGGAAACTCTAAAAATTCTTCATTCTTAAGAATTAATACAAAATCTAAATCGACTTTCTAAGGGTGTCTAACATTTAAGTGTTGCCAGTTTAATTAAATCTTAAATCACTGAGGTTAATTTTTTCGTTAATGTCGTTCAAATTTTTAAGCCGTAATTGCCCGAGGCGACTAACTAGAAATGTATATTTCTCCTATGAATTCCGTACGTTACTTTGCCGTTGGAAATTAGCGAAAATCTTCCTTCTTAGGCAGATCAAGCTGAAAAAGTTAAGAAAATTTTAAAGTGTGACTAACATGACAGAGCTGCCAGGCTTAATCATATCAATAATTATTCAAGTTTATTAAATTATTTATCAATTGCTAGTGTCGATTTTCCTTCAAAACTTTGTTTGACTGAAGCAATTTACCGAAATTTGGTATTTCAACACGGCAATCTGCCAGATAAATGGAGTTTGGAAACTGGAAAAATTATCCATTCTAAAGAATTTATTCAAAATTTAAATCGATTTTCTAAGGGTGTCTAAAATTTAAGTGTTGCCAGTGTAATTAAATCTTAAATCACTGAGGTTCATTTTTTCGTTAATGTCGTTCAAATTTTTAAGCCGTAATTGCCAGAGGCGACTAACTAGAAATGTATATTTCTCATATGAATTCCGTACGTTACTTTGCCGTTGGAAATTTGCGAAAATCTTCCTTCTTAGGCAGATCAAGCTGAAAAATTTCGGATAATTATAAAGTGTGACTAACATGACAGAGCTGCCAGGCTTAATCATATCAATAATTATTCAAGTTTATTAAATTCTTTATCAATTGCTAGGGTCGATTTTCCTTGAAAACTCTGTTTGACTGAAGCAATTTACCGAATTTTGGTATTTCAATACGGCAATCTGCCAGATAAATGGAAATTGGAAACTCTAAAAATTCTTCATTCTTAAGAATTAATTCAAAATCTAAATCGATTTTCTAAGGGTGTCTAACATTTAAGTGTTGCCAGTTTAATTAAATCTTAAATCACTGAGGTTAATTTTTTCGTTAATGTCGTTCAAATTTTTAAGCCGTAATTGCCAGAGGCGACTAACTACAAATGTATATTTCTCATATGAATTCCGTAAGTTACTTTGCCGTTGGAAATTTGCAAAAATCTTCCTTCTGAGGCAGAACAAGCTAGTTATAAAACTGAAAAAGCTAAGATAATTATAAAGTGTGACTAACATGACAGAGCTGGAAGGCTTAATCATATCAATAATTATTCAAGTTTATTAAATTCTTTATCAATTGCTAGTGTCGATTTTCCTTCAAGACTCTGTTTGACTGAAGCAATTTACCGAAATTTGGTATTTCAACACGGCAATCTACCAGTTAAATGTAGTTTGGAAATTTGCAAAAACCTTACTTCTTAGGCAGATCAAGCTATTTATAAAACTGAATAAGTTAAGATAATTATAAAGTGTGACTAACATGACAGAGCTGGAAGGCTTAATCATATCAATAATTATTCAAGTTTATTAAATTCTTTATCAATTGCTAGTGTCGATTTTCCTTCAAAACTCTGTTTGACTGAAGCAATTTACCGAAATTTGGTATTTCAACACGGCAATCTACCAGTTAAATGTAGTTTGGAAATTTGCAAAAACCTTACTTCTTAGGCAGATCAAGCTAGTTATAAAACTGAATAAGTTAAGATAATTATAAAGTGTGACTAACATGACAGAGCTGGAAGGCTTAATCATATCAATAATTATTCAAGTTTATTTAATTCTTAATCAATTGCTAGTGTCGATTTTCCTTCCAAACTCTGTTTGACTGAAGCAATTAACCAAAATTTGGTATTTCAACACGGCAATCAGCCAGATAAATGGAGTTTGGAAGCTGGAAAACTTCTTCATTCTTAAGAATTAATTCAAAATTTAAATCGATTTGCTAAGGGTGTCTAACATTTAAGTGTTGCCATTGATTAAATCTTAAATCACCAATGTTAATTTTTTCGTTAATGTCGTTCAAATTTTTAAGCCGTAATTGCCCGAGGCGACTAACTAGAAAAGTTTATTTCTTCTATGAAATCCGTAAGTTACTTTGCCGTTGGAAATTTGCAAAAATCTTCCTTAGGCAGATCAAGCTAGTTATAAAACTGAAAAAGTTAAGATAATTATAAAGTGTGACTAACATGACAGAGCTGGAAGGCTTAATCATATCAATAATTATTCAAGTTTATTAAATTCTTTATCAATTGCTAGTGTCGATTTTCCTTTAAAACTCTGTTTGACTGAAGCAATTTACCGAAATTTGGTATTTCAACACGGCAGTCTGCCAGATAAATGGAGTTTGGAAACTGGAAAAATTATCCATTCTTAAGAATTTATTCAAAATTTAAATCGATTTTCTAAGGGTGTCTAACATTTAAGTGTTGCCAGTTTAATTAAATCTTAAATCACTGAGGTTAATTTTTTCGTTAATGTCGTTCAAATTTTTAAACCGTAATTGCCAGAGGTGACTAACTAGAAATGTATATTTCTCCTATGAATTCCGTAAGTTACTTTGCCGTTGGAAATTTGCGAAAATCTTCCTTCTTAGGCAGATCAAGCTGAAAAATTTCGGATAATTATAAAGTGTGACTAACATGACAGAGCTGCCAGGCTTAATCATATCAATAATTATTCAAGTTTATTAAATTCTTTATCAATTGCTAGGGTCGATTTTCCTTGAAAACTCTGTTTGACTGAAGCAATTTACCGAAATTTGGTATTTCAACACGGCAATCTACCAGTTAAATGTAGTTTGGAAATTTGCAAAAACCTTACTTCTTAGGCAGATCAAGCTAGTTATAAAACTGAATAAGTTAAGATAATTATAAAGTGTGACTAACATGACAAAGCTGGAAGGCTTAATCATATCAATAATTATTCAAGTTTATTTAATTCTTAATCAATTGCTAGTGTCGATTTTCCTTCCAAACTCTGTTTGACTGAAGCAATTAACCAAAATTTGGTATTTCAACACGGCAATCAGCCAGATAAATGGAGTTTGGAAGCTGGAAAACTTCTTCATTCTTAAGAATTAATTCAAAATTTAAATCGATTTGCTAAGGGTGTCTAACATTTAAGTGTTGCCATTGATTAAATCTTAAATCACCAATGTTAATTTTTTCGTTAATGTCGTTCAAATTTTTAAGCCGTAATTGCCCGAGGCGACTAACTAGAAATGTATATTTCTTCTATGAAATCCGTAAGTTACTTTGCCGTTGGAAATTTGCAAAAATCTTCCTTAGGCAGATCAAGCTAGTTATAAAACTGAAAAAGTTAAGATAATTATAAAGTGTGACTAACATGACAGAGCTGGAAGGCTTAATCATATCAATAATTATTCAAGTTTATTAAATTCTTTATCAATTGCTAGTGTCGATTTTCCTTTAAAACTCTGTTTGACTGAAGCAATTTACCGAAATTTGGTATTTCAACACGGCAGTCTGCCAGATAAATGGAGTTTGGAAACTGGAAAAATTATCCATTCTTAAGAATTTATTCAAAATTTAAATCGATTTTCTAAGGGTGTCTAACATTTAAGTGTTGCCAGTTTAATTAAATCTTAAATCACTGAGGTTAATTTTTTCGTTAATGTCGTTCAAATTTTTAAACCGTAATTGCCAGAGGTGACTAACTAGAAATGTATATTTCTCCTATGAATTCCGTAAGTTACTTTGCCGTTGGAAATTTGCAAAAATCTTCCTTCTTAGGCAGATCAAGCTAGTTATAAAACTGAAAAAGTTAAGATATCCATAAAGTGTGACTAACATGACAGAGCTGCCAGGCTTAATCATATCAATAATTATTCAAGTTTATTAAATTCTTAATCATTTGCTAGTGTCGATTTTCCTTCAAAACTCTGTTTGACTAAAGAAATTTACCGAAATTTGGTATTTCAATACGGCAATCTGCCAGATAAATGGAAATTGGAAACTCTAAAAATTCTTAATTCTTAAGAATTTATTCAAAATTTAAATCGATTTTCTAAGGGTGTCTAACATTTAAATGTTGCCAGTTTAATTAAATCTTAAATCACTGAGGTTAATTTTTTCGTTAATGTCGTTCAAATTTTTAAGCCGTAATTGCCCGAGGCGACGAACTAGAAATGTATATTTCTTCTCTGAAATCCGTAAGTTACTTTGCCGTTGGAAATTTGCAAAAATCTTCCGTCTTAGGCAGATCAAGCTAGTTAAAAAACTGTAAAAGTTAAGATAATTATAAAGTGTGACTAACATGACAGAGCTGCCAGGCTTAATCATATCAATAATTATTCAAGTTTATTAAATTCTTTATCAATTGCTAGTGTCGATTTTCCTTCAAAACTCTGTTTGACTGATCAATTTACCGAAATTTGGTATTTCAACACGGCAGTCTGCCAGATAAATGGAGTTTGGAAATTTGCAAAAAAATTCCTTCTTAGGCAGATCGAGCTTGTTATAAAACTGAAAAAGTTAAGATAATTATGGAGTGTGACTAACATAACAGAGCTGCCAGGCTTAATCATATAAATAAATATTCAAGTTTATTAAATTGTCAATCAATTGCGGGTGTCGATTTACCTTCAAAACCCTGTTTGACTGAAGCAATTTACCGAAATTTGGTATTTCAACACGGCAGTCTGCCAGATAAATGGAGTTTGGAAACTGGAAAAATTATCCATTCTTAAAAATTTATTCAAAATTTAAATCGATTTTCTAAGGGTGTCTAACATTTAAGTGTTGCCAGTTTAATTAAATCTTAAATCACTGAGGTTAATTTTTTGTTAATGTCGTTCAAATTTTTAAGCCGTAATTGCCCGAGGCTACTAACTAGAAATGTATATTTCTCCTATGAATTCCGTACGTTACTTTGCCGTTGGAAATTTGCGAAAATCTTCCTTCTTAGGCCGATCAAGCTGAAAAATTTAAGATAATTATAAAGTGTGACTAACATGACAGAGCTGCCAGGCTTAATCATATCAATAATTATTCAAGTTTATTAAATTATTTATCAATTGCTAGTGTCGATTTTCCTTCAAAACTTTGTTTGACTGAAGCAATTTACCGAAATTTGGTATTTCAACACGGCAATCTGCCAGATAAATGGAGTTTGGAAACTGGAAAAATTATCCATTCTTAAGAATTTATTCAAAATTTAAATCGATTTTCTAAGGGTGTCTAACAGTTAAGTGTTGCCAGTTTAATTAAATCTTAAATCACTGAGGTTAATTTTTTCGTTAATGTCGTTCAAATTTTTAAGCCGTAATTGCCAGAGGCGACTAACTAGAAATGTATATTTCTCATATGAATTCCGTAAGTTACTTTGCCGTTGGAAATTTGCAAAAATCTTCCTTCTGAGGCAGAACAAGCTAGTTATAAAACTGAAAAAGTTAAAAGAATCATAAAGTGTGACTAACATGACAGAGCTGGAAGGCTTAATCATATCAATAATTATTCAAGTTTATTAAATTCTTTATCAATTGCTAGTGTCGATTTTCCTTCAAAACTCTGTTTGACTGAAGCAATTTACCGAAATTTGGTATTTCAACACGGCAATCTACCAGTTAAATGTAGTTTGGAAATTTGCAAAAACCTTACTTCTTAGGCAGATCAAGCTAGTTATAAAACTGAATAAGTTAAGATAATTATAAAGTGTGACTAACATGACAGAGCTGGAAGGCTTAATCATATCAATAATTATTCAAGTTTATTTAATTCTTAATCAATTGCTAGTGTCGATTTTCCTTCCAACTCTGTTTGACTGAAGCAATTAACCAAAATTTGGTATTTCAACACGGCAATCTGCCAGATAAATGGAGTTTGGAAGCTGGAAAACTTCTTCATTCTTAAGAATTAATTCAAAATTTAAATCGATTTGCTAAGGGTGTCTAACATTTAAATGTTGCCATTGATTAAATCTTAAATCACCAATGTTAATTTTTTCGTTAATGTCGTTCAAATTTTTAAGCCGTAATTGCCCGAGGCGACTAACTAGAATTGTATATTTCTTCTATGAAATCCGTAAGTTACTTTGCCGTTGGAAATTTGCAAAAATCTTCCTTCTTAGGCAGATCAAGCTAGTTATAAAACTGAAAAAGTAAAGATAATTATAAAGTGTGACTAACATGACAGAGCTGGAAGGCTTAATCATATCAATAATTATTCAAGTTTATTAAATTCTTTATCAATTGCTAGTGTCGATTTTCCTTCAAAACTGTGTTTGACTGATCAATTTACCGAAATTTGGTATTTCAACACGGCAGTCTGCCAGATAAATGGAGTTTGGAAATTTGCAAAAAACTTCCTTCTTAGGCAGATCAAGCTTGTTATAAAACTGAAAAAGTTAAGATAATTATGGAGTGTGACTAACATAACAGAGCTGCCAGGCTTAATCATATAAATAAATATGCAAGTTTATTTAATTGTCAATCAATTGCGGGTGTCGATTTACCTTCAAAACCCTGTTTGACTGAAGCAATTTACCGAAATTTGGTATTTCAATACGGCAATCTGCCAGATAAATGGAAATTGGAAACTCTAAAAATTCTTTATTCTTAAGAATTAATTCAAAATCTAAATCGATTTTCTAAGGGTGTCTAACATTTAAGTGTTGCCAGTTTAATTAAATCTTAATTCACTGAGGTTAATTTTTTCGTTAATGTCGTTCAAATTTTTAAGCCGTAATTGCCCGAGGCGACTAACTAGAAATGTATATTTCTCCTATGAATTCCGTAATTTATTTTACCGTTGGAAATTTGCAAAAATCTTCCTTCTTAGGCAGATCAAGCTAGTTATAAAACTGAAAAAGTTAAGATAATTATAAAGTGTGGCTAAAATGACAGAGCTGCCAGGCTTAATCATATCAATAATTATTCAATATTATTAAATTATTTATCAATTGCTAGTGTCGATTTTCCTTCAAAACTTTGTTTGACTGAAGCAATTTACCGAAATTTGGTATTTCAACACGGCAATCTGCCAGATAAATGGAGTTTGGAAACTGGAAAAATTATCCATTCTTAAAAATTTATTCAAAATTTAAATCGATTTTCTAAGGGTGTCTAACATTTAAGTGTTGCCAGTTTAATTAAATCCTAAATCACTGAGGTTAATTTTTTCGTTAATATCGTTCATATTTTTAAACCGTAATTGCCAGAGGCGACTAACTAGAAATGTATATTTCTCCTATGAATTCCGTAATTTATTTTACCGTTGGAAATTTGCAAAAATCTTCCTTCTTAGGCAGATCAAGCTAGTTATAAAACTGAAAACGTTAAGAGAATCATAAAGTGTGACTAACATGACAGAGCTGCCAGGCTTAATCATATCAATAATTATTCAAGTTTATTAAATTCTTAATCAATTGCTAGTGTCGATTTTCCTTCAAAACTCTGTTTGACTAAAGCAATTTACCGAAATTTGGTATTTCAATACGGCAATCTGCCAGATAAATGGAAATTGGAAACTCTAAAAATTCTTTATTCTTAAGAATTAATTCAAAATCTAAATCGATTTTCTAAGGGTGTCTAACATTTAAGTGTTGCCAGTTTAATTAAATCTTAATTCACTGAGGTTAATTTTTTCGTTAATGTCGTTCAAATTTTTAAGCCGTAATTGCCCGAGGCGACTAACTAGAAATGTATATTTCTTCTCTGAAATCCGTAATTACTTTGCCGTTGGAAATTTGCAAAAATCTTCCGTCTTAGGCAGATCAAGCTTGTTATAAAACTGAAAAAGTTAAGATAATTATGGAGTGTGACTAACATAACAGAGCTGCCAGGCTTAATCATATAAATAAATATTCAAGTTTATTTAATTGTCAATCAATTGCGGGTGTCGATTTACCTTCAAAACCCTGTTTGACTGAAGCAATTTACCGAAATTTGGTATTTCAACACGGCAGTCTGCCAGATAAATGGAGTTTGGAAACTGGAAAAATTATCCATTCTTAAGAATTTATTCAAAATTTAAATCGATTTTCTAAGGGTGTCTAACATTTAAGTGTAGCCAGTTTAATTAAATCTTAAATCACCAATGTTATATTTTTCGTTAATTTCGTTAAAATTTTTAAGCCGTAATTGCCCGAGGCGACTAACTAGAAACGTATATTTCTCCTATGAATTCCGTAATTTATTTTACCGTTGGAAATTTGCAAAAATCTTACTTCTTAGGCAGATCAAGCTAGTTATACAACTGAATAAGTTAAGATAATTATAAAGTGTGACTAACATGACAGAGCTGGCAGGCTTAATCATATCAATAATTATTCAAGTTTATTAAATTCTTAATCAACTGCTAGTGTCGATTTTCCTTCAAAACTCAGTTTGACTAAAGCAATTTACCGAAATTTGGTATTTCAACACGGCAATCTGCCAGATAAATGGAGTTTGGAAACTGGAAAAATTATCCATTCTTAAAAATTTATTCAAAATTTAAATCGATTTTCTAAGGGTGTCTAACATTTAAGTGTTGCCAGTTTAATTAAATCTTAAATCACTGAGGTTAATTTTTTCGTTAATGTCGTTCATATTTTTAAACCGTAATTGCCAGAGGCGACTACCTAGAAATGTATATTTCTCCTATGAATTCCGTAATTTATTTTACCGTTGGAAATTAGCAAAAATCTTCCTTCTTAGGCAGATCAAGCTAGTTATAAAACTGAAAAAGTTAAGAGAATCATAAAGTGTGACTAACATGACAGAGCTGCCAGGCTTAATCATATCAATAATTATTCAAGTTTATTAAATTCTTAATCAATTGCTAGTGTCGATTTTCCTTCAAAACTCTGTTTGACGGAAGCCATTTACCGAAATTTAGTATTTCAACACAAGAGTCTGCCAGATAAATGGAGTTTGGAAATTTGCAAAAAAACTTCCTTCTTAGGCAGATCAAGCTTGTTATAAAACTGAAAAAGTTAAGATAATTATGGAGTGTGACTAACATAACAGAGCTGCCAGGCTTAATCATATAAATAAATATTCAAGTTTATTTAATTGTTAATCAATTGCGGGTGTCGATTTACCTTCAAAACCCTGTTTGACTGAAGCAATTTACCGAAATTTGGTATTTCAACACGGCAATCTGCCAGATAAATGTACTTTGGAAATTTGCAAAAATCTTCCTTCTTAGGCAGATCAAGCTAGTTATAAAACTGAAAAAGTTAAGAGAATCATAAAGTGTGACTAACATGACAGAGCTGCCAGGCTTAATCATATCAATAATTATTCAAGTTTATTAAATTCTTAATCAATTGCTAGTGTCGATTTTCCTTCAAAACTCTGTTTTGACTGAAGCAATTTACCGAAATTTGGTATTTCAATACGGCAATCTGCCAGATAAATGGAAATAGGAAACTCTAAAAATTCTTCATTCTTAAGAATTAATTCAAAATCTAAATTGATTTTCTAAGGGTGTCTAACATTTAAGTGTTGCCAATTTAATTAAATCTTAAATCACTGAGGTTAATTTTTTCGTTAATGTCGTTCAAATTTTTAAGCTGTAATTGCCCGAGGCGACTAACTAGAAATGTATATTTCTTCTATGAAATCCGTAAGTTACTTTGCCGTTGGAAATTTGCAAAAATCTTCCGTCTTAGGCAGATCAAGCTAGTTATAAAACTGAAAAAGTTAAGATAATTATAAAGTGTGACTAACATAACAGAGCTGCCAGGCTTAATCATATAAATAAATATTCAAGTTTATTTAATTGTCAATCAATTGCGGGTGTCGATTTACCTTCAAAACCCTGTTTGACTGAAGCATATTACCGAAATTTGGTATTTCAACACGGCAATCTGCCAGATAAATGTAGTTTGGAAATTTGCAAAAATCTTCCTTCTTAGGCAGATCAAGCTAGTTATAAAACTGAAAAACTTAAGATAATTATAAAGTGTGACTTACATGACAGAGCTGCCAGGCTTAATCATATCAATATTTATTCAAGTTTATTAAATTCTTTATCAATTGCTAGTGTCGATTTTCCTTCAAAACTCTGTTTGACTGAAGCAATTTACCGAAATTTGGTATTTCAACACGGCAGTCTGCCAGATAAATGGAGTTTGGAAACTGGAAAAATTATCCATTCTTAAGAATTTATTCAAAATTTAAATCGATTTTCGAAGGGTGTCTAACATTTAAGTGTTGCCAGTTTAATTAAATCTTAAATCACTGAGGTTAATTTTTTCGTTAATGTCGTTCAAATTTTTAAGCCGTAATTGCCAGAGGTGACTAACTAGAAATGTATATTTCTTCTATGAAATCCAACCCATTTCCCCAACTGTTCATTTCGCCAACTTCGTAAAAAAATTAGTTGGCGAAATGCTCGGTTGGGGAAATGCATAGGGTTTGCGTGTTGGGGGAATGGGCAACTCGTTTCCCCAACTGTGCATTACGCAAAAATCTTAAAAAAATTGCATGGCGAAATGCTCGGTTTGGGAAATGCATAGGGTTTGCGAGTTGGGGAAGTGGGCGACTCATTTCCCCAAGTTCGTAAAAAAATTGTTTGGTGAAATGCTCGGTTGGGGAAATGACCGGTTGGGGAAATGCTTAGTTGGGGAAATGAACAGTTGGAGTTATGGCTTTTTTTGTTAGGGGAAATGAGTAGTTGGGCTCATTTCCCGTATGTCTACGGGCGAGTAAATCGCAGAGATAAAATCTCGCCAGACTAAAGACTAGACATAAAGTTGCTTGTACTATTCCAACTAGTAGGTTATGTAGTCTATAGTGTGACTAGGTCTCACTAGAAATGTTAATAGGCGCGAAGGTACAGCTGACACAATTTTGGGTCTTATGCTACTTTTGGTATGACGTTGCGCTGCTCGATCGATCGAAAGCATTTCAAGCTGCACAACGTAAAGGAAGAAATGGCATCGAACCGATTGCCTGAGTACAGAAAAGCTCTTTAAGTAACGCTGCAAACGATTTGCATTGGATCGGATACCGCTGCAGGTCCAATTACTCTTACTGAACGCAGCCAAGCATAGAAGTCGAACGAGTGACGTGGTTCCTTTTATCAGTTGACCAATGTGGTTGAGGATTTTGGAAACGATTTAGAGGGAACTCATTTTCTGCAATTCTTATACCCGTATGCGTGACTGTCACTGTATGTAAGTAAATTGGATAGCATCAAATATATAATTCTGACTGATGAAAAAAAATTATATTAAATACCCACAGTATTTATATTTATGAAATATATTATTGGAATTATTACTATTTTTATTAATTAATTAATTAATTTTAAGAATTAATCTTGCAACAACCAAATCAATAAATAAAGAGTTTCGTGATTATGAACTTAATTTAATTTTCATTAATTTTACGAAATAAATTCAAAGTGTATATGCCAATTTGGAATTAGTTACCAGAATTACCTGTTTTTATATGAGTAAAGTTAACTCGCTTATTGTAAATTTTTTAATTTAGAATTGAATTGAATTGAAGAAGTAACTGTTTAAAATTGGTAACGTAATTTTAAATATAAATAATTGACAAGTAATTATTTACTAATTAACTTCTGACGTTAGTATATATAACGCGTTAAGTAAATGACGACATGTAATTTATAGTTAATTGAATACCGGTAAACCACCTAGTTTAATTAATTACTGATTGAATTTAAAATTAACTGTACGGGTACTTACGAGGAGACGACCCAAGGTGGTTCTCATCGATTTTGTTCAAAGTTGGGGGATTGTTAGACCTAGATGTAACATGAAACCCGTTAAAGGGAAAAGTTACGCTGGGCTTCCGTTTTGCCATGGCAACCAAAAATGTTTTTGACAATATAAAATGAGAAAAAGTGTATGTAAAATAACATGCGAAAATAACAAATTCTTAGGGTCCCCTGGGCTGTGCAAAACTCCAATAAATAAAAAAATATTTAAAAAAAATAGTAAATTTTACATTTTTGGATTATTTTGGAAAAATAGGGGGAATAAAAACCATTTTGGGTGAACTCGAGCTAATTTGAATAAATTGGTCGAAATTTTAGGTATAATACAAAATATTTGTAAAACTTATGCCGTGATAACTGCCATATATTTTCGGCGATAAATCTTAAAATTTCTACATTACATTATCTGAACGATGTAAACAGATTTTTAGATTTCGATAGAAAAACGACGCCATTTTATAAAATGGCGGATACAAATATAAATCATGGTGCAATAAGTTAGGTAATTTGTATCCGATTAACCTGAGATTTTCTACGTTACATTATCTGCCCGAATGAATTCGTACTATAGATTTTTATAGAAATCCGACACCATTTTGGAAAATGGCGGATATCAATAAAACGATAAGTTCCGTAAATATTCGTCGATTAATCAGAAATTTTCTACGTTTCATTATCTGCCCGAGCTAATTAGACCTATGGGTTTTCCAATAATAATCCGACGCCATTTTGAAATATGGTGGATATAAATTATTTGTCGATTTACGTGAAATTTTCTACATTACATTATCTGACCGGTTAAATAAGCCCCTTTACACTGTGAAAGAAATCTGACGCCATTTTACAAAATGGCAGATATCATAATGCGATAACTGCCGATATTATTTGTCCAATTACTTGAAATTTTCTACTTTAAGATAATTAATCCTAATAATTTTAATAAAATTCTAGGCCATTTTGAAAAATGGCGGATGTCAAAATGTCTCACGGTCATATAAGTTCCGTAATTATTCGACGATAAATCTTAATTTTTCGGTTTCATTAAATGATCGAATAAATAAGTCCTTCCTATTTTGAAAGGAAATTTTTGGTAACTCGGGAAATTATTGGTAAATCGGGAAATTATTGGTAACTCGGGAAATTATTGGTAACTCGAGAAATTATTGGTAACTCGAGAAATTATTGGTAACTCGAGAAATTATTGGTAACTCGGGAAATTATTGGTAACTCGAGAAATTATGGGTAACTCGAGAAATTATTGGTAACTCGGGAAATTATTGGTAACTCGGGAAATTATTGGTCACTCGAGAAATTATTGGTAACTCGAGAAATTATTGGTAACTCGGGAAATTATTGGTAACTCGGGAAATTATTGGTAACTCGGGAAATTATTGGTAACTCGAGAAATTATTGGTAATTCGAGAAATTATTGGTAACTCGAGAAATTATTGGTCACTCGAGAAATTATTGGTAACTCGAGAAATTATTGATAACTCGTAAAATTATTGGTAACTCGGGAAATTATTGGTAATTCGGGAGATTATATGCCAATATGACAAAACATGGTCTTTAAAAGCACAAATTCTCAATTTAAAAGCATATTAAGCTTATAGAAGCTCAACAGTGTCTTTTCCCGCCAATTTACAGTAACACATGCATTCTTTAAAAATTCAAAACCATTCTCATTTTATTATTGTGGTTTTGTGTATCTTAAATTCATAAACGACTCTAAAGACTAAAATACACTTCGTATGATAACTGTTGTTATTGTTAATGCCTTAATGACATTCGCGACCGATTACTCACTCTACATCGGGGGCTAAGCTCCTAAACCCCCGTTTTGTTTCTCTTTGCCCCCTCCAACTTTTAAACGTTCCTACGCCCCAGAAATGAGAAACGGAAGGGAAGGCAATGTCTCCCCAAAACTTGAAAGTACATCATTCCCCCCCCCCCCCTCCATCTTGAAACGATGAAATCGTGGGAATTTTCAAACAGAAGATTTCATTTTTACCCTACTTTATTGAATAAACAAATAACGCGCTTACACTAGTTCCCTACGAGAGAATAGTAGCAATATTTTTTTTAATTATTTTACATTAAGTCATCTAGATCGTGATTCTGGTCGGACTTGGGAGTATGAACTCCAGACTTCCAAGTTCTACCAGAACCTTTGTTTTTAATGATCCAGACGCTAATTGTAGAAGGCGATACATGTTAGCCCTAACTCAAGAAGGCGATAATCGCGACTCGGCCTTAATGATTATAAGGGACCCCAAAAACAGTTTCGCGGGAGGACCCCGAACCCATAGCCACGTCACTGAGAAAGCTACTATTTTTAAAATATAATCGATCAAAAACCAATTTTATATTCTAAATAAATAAATGTGGTGGATTTTATTTTTCTTTAACTTCATTTGAATTGCTTGCGTATTTAACTTTAAATAATACTAAACACACTGGAACCGTATAGGAACCGGAACCGATCGGTTCTAAATTTTGAGAACCGGAACCGAAACGGGAACCGTTAAATTAAAATTTTAAGAACCGGAACCGTAACCGGAACCGATAAAGCAAAATTTTAAGAACCGGAACCGGATCCGGAACCGAGATAGTCCAAAAAAGTGGAACCGTTGCATCCCTAGTCTATATATTTACTAATTTGATTAAAGAGTAGTAAGGTTATGTGCAAACCCCTTAAATAGCCAATCACTTTATCTTCTCCTTCCCACAATTCCCTAGGAAAATCGTTGCAAAAATTTAAAAGCTGATTTCTTTACTCGTCTATTCACAAAATATAATATACATTTTTCCGATATTTATTTTAACCAAATAATATATTATAATATAAACTTACCAAAATTATTATAATTCGCCCAATGGTAAATGAACTTACACTATATAAATTGGATTTAGTTAAAATTAATAGACTGTAAACAAAATTATGTTAATTGCACAATATTATTGGAATTTTCTCAATATATTCAAATATACACAATATTATTTCAATATACCAATTTTATATAAATATACACAATATTATTTAAATTGCCCACTATTATTTCAATTAACCATATATTATTGGAAATTACTCAAAATTGTTCCAATGTAATCAAAATTATTTAAAGTTACTCAATATTATTAAAAGCACCAATTATAGTTTGAATTTCTCCCAATTTATATGAATGTCGAAAATGTAATTTCAACTAATTTAATGTAATTCCATTTTACCCAAATTATACGAATTTACCTAAATGTATTCCTTTCCTAATTTAATGATATAAGAACTTATCCAATATTATTTGAATTTGCCGAAATATACCCATTTTAAATAAATTTTCAGATAATTTTTCTAATAACAATCAAGAGATACATTGTTATGCGCTATTTTCCTTAGAATTTGTTATTTTCGCATGTTATTTTACATAGACTTTTTCTCATTTTATGTTGTCAAAAACATTTTTGGAAGCCCAGCGTAACTTTTCCCTTTAACGGGTTTCATGTTACATCTAGGTCTAACAATCCCCCAACTTTGAACAAAATCGATGAGAACCACCTTGGGTCGTCTCCTCGTAAGTACCCGTACAGTTAATTTTAATTTATGCATTAAATATTTCGTTATTAAAGTAATCATTACTAATGATATAAAACTCGGCTTTAGATGTGTTTGTACTAAGAATTTTGATAGGTTTTGTGTCATCTGCAAAGAGACTGGGGAAAGAATGGTCGATAGCTAAAGGTAAACTATTGATGTATATTGCAAATAAGAATGATGCAAGAACGGATCCCTGTGGGACTCCGCTTGTGACGTCGCAAGGCGGGAACTGATTCCACGTATGACAAGCAAATAATCACACTTGAGGTGTTAAAAGTTAAGGCCGCAGCTGGAAGTGTACTCTTAGATATTATCAAGCGCTATCTGCATTGAGTCGTACAGATTTTGAAGCGCCGATCCACACTTCCAACCTGTAATATCATCTGCGTGTTCACCATGATCTACCAAGCTCTGACAAATTTGAGGGTTCTCGTCCAACATAACGTCGAAGAGGATGGGGCTGATAGAGCTGCCCTGAGGGACTTCCCTTTTGACTGAATATATGTCAGAAAGCTCCCCATTAACTCTGACCTGGGAGGTTCTGTTCTTGAGAAAATCCTCCACCCAACGAAGAAGATGTCCTGACAGACACCAACGTTATAGCTTGTAGAGCAGTGCTTGATGGTGGACACTGCCAAAGGCATCCTTTATGTCAGTAGGATGTACCACAATCTTTGCCAGTTTTTCAATGTACAGGTAGAAAGGGGGTCGGCACCGGAAGTCCCCGCTTCCTTCCCCCCTGTGTGTAAACTAGGTCACTTCCGGCAGGTGGCGACATTGTGGGCGTGGCCACGGGTGTCAGGTTACTCCCGCCAGGTGGCACGCGCGCGTACTGCGCGCTGATTGGCTGGCGCGGGGACCACGTGGTAACTACGCAGCGCGGGGATCACGTGGTTACTACGCGTGTACTGCGCGCTAATTGGCTGACTCGAAATTATTCAAAATGGCGCTGATTGGTTGGTATTTTGGCGCGAAAAGGGGTCAGTACTCCTTTAAAGGAATTCCTAGGCTCGCTATACTCGGGCTTTTCCATTGTTAAAGTGGTGACAGGTTTGATTGATTGAGCAGGTGTAGAATGTACGAGGAATGCGCCGTTGCTAGGTTACCCCGCTCGCTGTTAGAGTATCAACAAATAAAATACCTTTAGCGACAATACCGAGAGAATCACCTATTAATTATGTCATCGAATTAAATTGAGGTCGCGCATTCGCTGGAAAAATGGCCGCGTTAGTGAACAATCCTTTTTTAGCGACGTAGAAACCGGTTCATTCCGCGGAAAATTCACGTGATTTGGCCGCCATCTTTAATGTCGCATATTCAAACGGGTTCTGTAGGGTGGCCATCTTTATTTTTTTAGGAAATTTACCATATTTACGTCAATTTTTTAACGCTTTTTAAACAAGTTGTTCCTAACGGATTTTTATATCGTTACGTACCTAGATGACTTGAGCTTGATTATTATGACATATGTATCATATATTACCGTCACGTAACTTTTAATAACGACGCAAGGGAAAGCTTTCTAATTTATATTGAATACATTGCCGCTATACGAAATATTTACATAAATTAAACAAGGTCGGTTCGCGCTCATGAAATTTAAATAAACGTAATAAGTAATTACATTGGTATAATAACAAACAAAACGGGTTTTAGTTCTTTAACAATTAAACTACTTTACATCTAAAAAACCAACTTATACCGTCAATGTGTTCCTTATTTGAATAAAATTGATAATAAAACTTTTTTTACAAAACAAATGAAAAATACAATGTTATAAAATAATTTTCAAATCTGAACCTGAAATTAAATATGTTTGTCAAATGGTTATCACTTTTTTAAATTATCTTACATCCTTCTATGTTTAAAATAAAAAACTGATTTAAATTTCATACTTTATTAATATTTTACAACATTTGTTGTTGACACAAAGGAACTATCGTTAATAACATTTAACACGCTATCAATAAAAACCACTAACTCGACTATCGCCTTTAAGAATCCAGTTTTTGCGGCTCGTTCCAAAAGAATTTCGTGAGAATTATGCTCTTTTTGAAAATATCTCATTCTTTGTGCAATCAAATCCATTTCAAGTTGACCATTCATTTTTTTCAATTCTTTAGTTATATGTTTAATCAGTTCATAGTCCTTGTTTTCTTTATAAGTCATTATTCCACAACAAAAACAAAGCGAAACTAGTTTGTATAAAACGCGATGTGGTTGGTTCAGTACAGGTCGAACACAAAGGAATCTGATTACTGATCTCTCTCTCCACGCCGTTAGCGCTCCTCTGATTACCGCGAACTATATCTCTCTCCACGGCGTTAGCGCTCCTTTAAAGGATTGCTTTTCTCCGCGTTTATCTCCATTTTTAACGCTGTGATTTATTTAGAACAGGTGTTGAGCGGAGAATCCCCCGTTGCTATGGTGACCTCGGCGCGACGTTTATTTGAGTATCAACAAACTTAGCAAATACCTATAGATTGTTTCAATGTTAATTTCGTTAACCTCGCAGTTTGAAACAAGTTGTCCCTATATTAAGAATCAGCTTAGTATACAATTTGCAGCTCTGGCCTTATAAATGTTTCACTGTATACAATGTCTTTACCCACATTGTGTACATTTAGTAATATTAGTTTACGTATAACCGTATCCTTTTAGTTATACCAATCGACCATGGTTAGGTAAATATAATGCATTTATAAGTTCGCGTGTTGAACACATAATAGTATTAAGAACTTTCTAATTAAATTGAATACATTGCCAATATACGAAATATTTACATACATTAAACAAGGTTGGTTCGCGCTCATGAAATTTATATTATAGTAAACTTTGTCGGGTAAATTACTTGACTTTGTAATGGATATTTCAATAACCGTTCATCATTTTAATAGATCAATGACGGTATAATTAACAACGTCTGAATTTTCGTCGCTAAAAGATATGTCCATAAAGATTGATTATAAAAAGTTTAATATGCAGGTATCTATGGATTCGGATTACCTAAACAAGTCGCCCCTATATGAACTTTTAAACGGTTATTCGTGTTAAACGTGTACATTGCTACTATAACTTTTTCAAAAAGCAGCAGTCGATAAGTATGACATTCTAATTACCGTCAAATACAGAGCTAGAAGTTACTTGGTTAACCATTTTTAGGTTATTTTTATGGTCAGTTATTGAGCGTTTCACTCCGATACGGTTCAATGGGAATTATTATTGATCGCTATTGTCAGTTATAATAAGAATGAAAATAGATTTGCAATTTATTCCGGCGATATGTACTTTTAAATTTTAACAGATTTGACATACTTTATAAAGTCTAGCACCTTATATCCTATGAACAATATTTTTGGAAAAAGTACAGCTAGATACTACATTATTAGAGATAATAAATAATACTATAAATATAGAACTCAGTTAATCAAGTTAATTTTTAACGAAACATGCAAACAATTACCAGCCTATCAATTTGATATTTTAATTATTGTTGTTGGCAATTAAACTTTGGGGTCACTTCACCGAAAATCATGTATTGTTATCACAACAACTTAAACACAAGTTTTTTAACTAATGTTTGATACCTATTTAATGTAAAAGTAGCTTCATGATTTGTGGCGCTTTGGGTTTAATTTAATAGACTAATTTCTTAATCTTGCAGGATTTTTTTGTTAGTAGATTTCTGTAGTTATTTGTCAAAAATATCGCGGTAAAGAATACGTTTCTCAGTATAAAAAGCGAATAAGACAGGACTTTTTGTTAGTAGATTTCTGTAGTTATTTGTCAAAAATATCGCGGTAAAGAATACGTTTCTCAGAATAAGAAAAAAATCGATGTGTTTTACGACTACCTATCTATCATAATATTTTAATCTATGTACTGTAATCAAATTATTACTACGAAATTTAATAGCACATTGAATATTTTTAATGACAATGGAATGTGATCGAAATGTCGGACTAAACTGAAAAAGCTGTTATAACAACTGCATCTGCAGGATAATTAAAAATTGGAAATGTAACAATATTACAAAAGTCGTAAATATATTTTAGAATTTCAAAGTGTAAATATTACAATAAAGTGTCAATTTTCCAATGTAAAAAAAATATGTATCCGAGTTTTTTTAATGTCGCCTTTACATAAAATGTCAGAGTAGTTACACTTTCAGTTACGTTAGCTTAATATGAAAATAGTGCTAAAATCCCCTTTAAAATTTGATAAAATACATATGTAAGTAGGTAGAATAATACTATAAAATTTCTTTTTCTACTTTTAATACGGCAAAACGCAACTCCGATACGCAAATTTTCATTTTTTTTTTCATTTTTTATTTCAGTAAGTCTTTAGGTATAAATATCTTTATGAAGGGCCAAGTCAAAAGCGACTTATAGCCCTATTTAAATTAATTATATAATTTATCAATTCAATATTTAAATAACAAGAACAATAAAAAAAAAAATTAACAAAAAACCATACACTGCAATAGGATTAAAAACACAGTTTACAAACAATAAAAAACCAAAACCTAGAAACCACTAAATTCAATTAATAATACTGTCTTATGTGACCGGGCTTATTTCTGTAATATAATTTTTTAAATATTTTTTAAGTCTCATGTAGTTAGTAATTTCGCTGATTCTATCATAAATATCATTAAAAGATTTTATGCCCTTATAAAAAATAGATAATATTTTTTTCTCTGTTTTACACTGTGGTAATTTGATTACATATTTTTTCCTATTTGCAGACTTAGTGTTATTTAATGTAAATAAGTTAAAAACATCACTTTGTAAAGTCTTAAAAATAAATACAATACACGCAAACCAGTACAATTGCACAATGTTTAGAATATTACTTTTTGCATATAATACATTTGAGGGGGTGCGCCATTGTGCATTATAAATATTACGCAAAGCTCTTTTCTGCAAAACCCATATTCGATTTAAATTATAGTTTGCAGTATTTCCCCATGACGTTAGGCCATAAATTAAGTTAGAGTGAAAAAAGCTGTAGTATAACTGAAAAAGCGTTGTTCTAGGAAATATATCCTTGTATTTATAAATTATATATGTTGCAAACGATAATTTTTTACAAATTTCATTGACATGTACATTCCAGCTTAAATTTTTATCGAACCAGACTCCTAAGTATTTATAGTGGAAGACTCTATTTATTAATTGTCCCGTTAGGTGAATTTTACATATTGAGTCATTTATTGTTTTGCCTATATTTGAGAAGACAATATATTCAGTTTTATTTTTATTCAATCTCAGGCCATTACTCAGCAGCCAGTCATTTATACTACCTAGGAGATAATTAGCTGACTCCATCAAAGACTCTAAATTATAGCCTTCTAACAGCAGTAATGCGTCATCTGCATATAGTGTAAGAAAACCAAAAGGAATGGCCTTCGCTAGGTCATTAATGAATAAATTAAAGAGGAGAGGAGATAGGATTGATCCCTGAGGGACACCAACAGTAAGAGGCTTGAATTGAGACAGAGAATTATTTAGTTTTGTGGCGAAAGATCTATTGTCTAGATAACTTTTTAGCCATTCCAAGGTAGTTCCTCTAATTCCTACGCGTTCTAACTTTTCAAGGAGTCTTTGATGAGAGACACTGTCAAAGGCCTTTTCCAGATCGATAAAAAGACCCAGACAGTATTTTGATGAGTCGATTGCGTTTAATATAAATTTATAAACTCTAGCTATAGCTTGTTCGGTATTTCGTCCGCTTCTAAAGCCGAATTGGTGGTCCGAGATTAGATTATGCTTAATACAGAGTGCATTGAGTCGAATCAAATAGCATTTATCAATAATTTTGGCGAAGAATGATAGGACCGATATCGGTCTGTAATTGTTTGGGACATTTGGGTCACCTTTTTTGTAGACAGGGGTAATAACAGTTCTTTTTAATCTGCTTGGATAAGTACCGGTGGTAAAAGACAAATTAATAAGAAAGACTAATGGCGCTAGGATAAACAAACTAATGAATTTCATTGGTTTCGGGTGAAATCCATCTATACCAGCAGCACTATTTTGTGGGAGCGTTTTAATAATTTCGCTGACTTCATTTGCATTCGTTAAGAAAAGAGCACAGGTACTAGGGTTAATTTCTATGTGATTTAGGGCATCATTGTCGGTATCATTTTTTGTAATAGTTGCGAAGTGGTTATTGAAGTCATCTGACGAGAGTGAATTTGGAGATTGTTGAGGATTTTTCTTATTCTTTCCGATAATCGTGTTAATAAACCTCCATTTATCTTTAATTGTTTTACTCGATTCAAGTTTATTTCTTATAAAGTTATTTCTAGCATTACGTATCAAGTTGTTACAATGGTTACGATGATTAACATAGTTTATTCTATTCTCTTCGGAGGGATGACGCTTCGAATATTTGTATAGTTTACGTTTATGCTTGATCGCTAAGACTACTTCTTCCGGTAATCGACAATCTTGAGACATTTTAATTTTTATATACGGAAAACTATTATCATACGCTTGTTTAAGACACTTCTCAAAAAATTCATAGGCGTCATTTATATTATTAATTTCGTAAAGTTTATCCCAATTTATAGCAGAGATTAGTTTAGAGAACTTATTCAGATGTTTTTCGGACATATCTTGAATCATAACATTGGGATTTTTAGTTAGCATTACGTCAAATGAGAATAATAACGGTATATGATCTGAAACTTTTGCATCAGGTAATATGTTTGTCGTTCCGTTAATGTTAGTGAAAATGTTATCAATACATCTCCCAGAGATCGGGCGCGTAGGGGCAAATACTTTCCTTGTCAGGCCATAGCTTGAAAAAAGATTCAACAGTGCGGTGGAACAGGGGGAGTCTGAATTAAAGTTGATATTAAAATCGCCAACCACTATCTTCTTCAACTTATCGTTTCCCATATTACCAGTTATACCTTCTAATTTCGTAAAAAAGTTTTGGAAGTTAGCAGAATGCGGGCGATATATCACTAAGACAGTTATGTCAGATTCAATTGAGATACCAAAACTCTCGATGTCAATGTCAAAAAGACATAATTCGTTTTTTATTGTATATTTGATGTTACGTTTTAAGTAGTAGCCCACACCACCACCTCTTCTACCCCCTATCCCCGCAAAAACATAATTCGGTAAATAGTAGGAATAATTATTAAGAAACCAAGTTTCATTAATTGCAAAAATATCAATATTTTCAGACTCAAAATTAGATACTAATTCAGGGAGATTTGCCTCAGCACTACAGACGTTCGCATAAAGTATTTTCATTATTTTATTAACATTTTGAGGCAAAATGAAATTTCTTATTAATATTGTAAATATCAATTATTTCTTAGGTAAAACTCGGCTCGATTTTATATCAAAAAAATAAGTTTGTCCCTCTTTAAGTACAGTGAAGTTAGAATTAAATTTTCCACCCTCAGTTTTTATAAATTGTCGAAGTTGATAACGAACAAATTCTTGTTTAATTGTGAAATCGTGAGATAGATAGATTTTAAGACCTTTAAGCTTATATGCGTTTTTAAGGATATCAGTTTTTTCTGTAGAGTTTTCAAGTTTAATAATTATGCGCTTATTTTCACCGCGTCGAAAAATTTGATGTTGCGATATTCTTATGTTAAGACCTAATATATCTTGAAAAATATTTTGAACTTCGTTTAATAAGGTTATTTTGTCTTCATTAGGTTTTTCTGGTATACCGTCTATTGTTAAATTATTTTTCCGTTTATCAATTTCTAGTGATTCTATATGGGACTTAAGATGCTCAATTTCCTTATCTTTTGAAGCGAAGTTCTGATTGGTAAACTCAGTTAGCTCATCAATTTTGATATTTGCGTTATCTAAGACCTTAGACAGATAATACACAAAAATCTTTACTCTACGTTCGATTCTTTAAAATTCATTTCCGATACACATATATAGATAAAGAAATACTACAAAATTTTAAAAAGGTAGAAAAATACTACCTCTTTTCTTGGCGTTCTAAAGTGGCGAATAAGTGGTGGTGAATGTTATATCGGTGGAGCGAAATCCATGGGTTTTTCTACTGTGCTGATGTAAATACAATGACGCAATAACTGACTATATAAAATTGACCGATCAGTGGATACCCATTCAAACTCGAAGAAGATTCAAGTCAAAACTATGTAAGTATAATCTTATTTTATTCCTCTTTCTCGGAGGGTAATCTATATACTTTTGAATTATAGGCATAAGAAATCAATAGTCGTTGATTTTGAATTCTTTGACGGGCGGACCAAAGATGAGAAAATAGTGAAAGAAGCGTCAGCTTGCGCGGCCGAAAATACATCCCGGGTCGCATCGTGGGTTTTTCTTCCACCATACCCCCAAACTGATCTACCTTCCCAAACTCAACGCCAGAACACGGGGGTTGAGAAGAACATACACGGTCTCGCTTGGGACTATGGTTTTACCCCGTACAACAAATTGGAAGAATGCATGCGAATGGCTACTGACGGCTATGACCGCGTATTTTGTCAAGGAGCAGACAAGTGCAAATTTTTATTAGAACTAATAAACCGCGAAGTGATAGACCTAAATGGTGTAGGTTGCCCGGAGGTTACTGAATTGGATGAATACAGACCCAGGTTTACGTGTCTTATTAAACACAACACTAATTTGGAAAGTAAGAAATACTCTTGCGCTTTAGAGAAAAGTACGATATATGCCGAGTGGCTATATATAAATATCTTTATTGTAAATTGGAGATTATGTGAATAAAAAGCAATTTTAGATCAAGAGTTTTATCTTAAGAACATTTTAAAAAACGCTTCGCTTGACAAGTAATTTAACCCGTTATGTACTATTAAGAAGACGTTATTAATATACTTTTACAAGTAATTGATAATTATTACCGCGCCACCCTCAGAAGTAATTAATTTGTCTTCATTTTAACATGTCTCCAACGCCAATGGATCCCGAGGCACTACCTTAGTTTATTATAAGATTAAAAATGATAGTTTCTTAATTTCCTATCATTCTCCCTAAGGTATCAGATTATGAACAAATAATCGCGTGACAGTCCTATTAACAGGTGTATTCAATTTGTCAAAATGATTAATTAGCACGACAGCAGAATGAACCGGTTCTACTATGACTATGCGAAAGGATTGTTCCCTAACGTGGCCATTTTTCCAGCGAATGCGCGACCTCAATTTGACGTAATAATTCGATGACATAATTAATTGTATTGTCAACGAAACACCTGCTGGAGTTTTCAACGCGTCCCCTCTAAGGGGTTTTAGGTAGTATATATATATATATATATACCCTTTAGTCACACGAATCTAGAAATCCTGACACTAGTGAATCTTCCCGGAGCAAAAAATTTAAGTTTCCAGGTGTTTTTAATGTAACAAATACTTAGTTGTTTTTGTTTTTAGGGAATCGTTTGTAGCTATACACATTCTTTTCGCCATAATTTGGCCAAAAACTAAATATTCTTCTTCTAAACGGTTTTTGGTAAAAGAGGTAATTTTTAAAAGTTTTATATTTAAAATTTTATATTTTAAGTTAAATATAAATGTTACAGATTGGCTACAAAAGCTCAGATGGTTGCGAAGACCTAATTGTTTTTCGTACCCCGGCTGCTAATAATTATTCGGGGGATACAAACCGCCAAATCGACTCGATCGCCTACTATGTCAATAAGCTTCCCAGGGATCAGGGACAATACGATATTGAGGCCGTCGAGCGCCATGTCTTAAACGCGACTGGCCCAATACGTTATTGTCAAAGAAAGGCAAACGAAAGAGTACCTGGGAAACTTTATCGATCTAGATCGAATAATCGTCGCCACGCGGTTTGTGTGCCCTAATTTTCCAGATTTAGAACTACAGCCGGGTGACTTTCACCATCATTTTAACAACGACCATACGCGGTATGAATCAATGATCACCATCTTTTGGTGGGGAAATTATATAGTATTTCTTATTTAACAGAAATGTGTGCGCCTATGAAAAGGCAAGGCAAGTGGCTGCCTATGTTCAAAGTATAGAGGGTAATCCCCTAGAATTGTACCCAGAGGAAGAGGACGACCCGTCTACACCACCCACATCCCCGACAAACCCGGAACCTCCAGCGAACAAACCAAGAGCGCTTGATCTCCGAAATGGTAAATATAAAATCAAACTATCATGTTTCTCATTTTTAATTTTTAATTTTAATTACAGCTCCGGGAATCACTATTGTCGTAGAAGGAGGTAAAACAATTAGTCGAATTTTATTAGTGATATAGGTCACATGTTCATTCCACTTTAGATTACTGTCTATTATTACCCCCAGATATTTTAGTTTATTTACTCTTTCTAACTTTAAACATTTTCCAGTGCAGTTTCTACAATTATTATTTTCGTGAATTTTAAATTCATGTAACAAATGTATAGTCGTTCTCGAGGAGAAACAAATGTAATTAGTTTATTTATGTTGAGTGTTAATAAATTTTCCTTAAGTTTCATATAAACTATATTTAGAGCCCTTTCTGTCTTGGAAAAATAAACCAGCCTAGGGAATATTTAAAGTTTTTTACATTATTTATATATGGTTTTCTTTATCGTTCTTCGAAGTCGGTCGTGTCTGGTCTGGCCGATCCCGATAGCTATCTGTTGGAGAAACAGGACAAAAGACTGAAAGTAGGAGAGAAGAATTATAGGATTAATTTACAAGGTTGCTATACTTTGTAGATTCTACTCCTTTAGTCCGCGATAGGTAGTCGTAAAACACAACGATTTTTTTCTTATTCGCTTATTATACTGAGAAACGTATTCTTTACCGCGATATTATGACAAATAACTACAGAAATCTACTAACAAAAGAGTCCTGAAAGATTAAGAAACTAGTCTATTAAATTAAACCCAAAGCGCCACAAATCATGAAGCTACTTTTACATTAAATAGGTATCAAACATTAGTTAAAAAACTTGTGTTCAAGTTGTTGTGATAACAAAACATGATTTTCGGTGAAATGACCCCAAAGTTTAATTGCCAACAACAATAATTAAAATATCAAATTGATAGGCTGGTAATTGTTTGCATGTTTCGTTAAAAAATAACTTGATTAACTGAGTTCTATATTTATAGTAGTATTTATTATCTATAATAATGTAGTATTTCGGTTATGTAAAATTTTTTTTTGGGCCATTTATCTAGCTGTACTTTTTCCAAAAATATTGTTCATAGGATATAAGGTGCTAGACTTTATAATGTATGTCAAATCTGTTAAAATTTAAAAGTACATATCGCCGGAATAAATTGCAACTCAATTTTCATTCTTATTATAACTGACAATAGCGATCAATAATAATTCCCATTGAACCGTATAGGAGTGAAACGCTCAATAACTGACCATAAAAATAACCTAAAAATGGTTAACCAAGTAACTTCTAGCTCTGTATTTGACGGTAATTAGAATGTCATACTTATCGACTGCTGCTTTTTGAAAAAGTTATAGTAGCAATGTACACGTTTAACACGAATAACCGTTTAAAAGTTCATATAGGGGCGACTTGTTTAGGTAATCCGAATCCATAGATACCTGCGTATTAAACTTTTTATAATCAATCTTTATGGACATATCTTTTAGCGACGAAAATTCAGACGTTGTTAATTATACCGTCATTGATCTATTAAAATGATGAACGGTTATTGAAATATCCATTACAAAGTCAAGTAATTTACCCTACAAAGTTTACTATTATATAAATTTCATGAGCGCGAACCCACCTTGTTTAATGTATGTAAATATTTCGTATATTGGCAATGTATTCAATTTAATTAGAAAGTTCTTAATACTATTATGTGTTCAACACGCGAACTTATAAATGCATTATATTTACCTAACCATGGTCGATTGGTATAACTAAAAGTTTACGGTTATACGTAAACTAATATTACTAAATGTGCACAATGTGGGTAAAGACATTGTATACAGTGAAACATTTATAAGGCCAGAGCTGCAAATTGTATACCAAGCTGATTCTTAATATAGGGACACCTTGTTTCAAACTGCGAGGTTAACGAATTTAACATTGAAACAATCTATAGGTATTTGCTAAGTTTGTTGATACTCAAATAAACGTCGCGCCGAGGTCACCATAGCAACGGGGGATTCTCCGCTCAACACCTGTTCTAAATAAATCAACAATGGAGATAAACGCGGAGAAAAGCATTCCTGTAAAAGAGCGCTAACGCCGTGGAGAGAGATATAGTTCGCGGTAATCAGAGGAGCGCTAACGGCGTGGAGAGAGAGATCAGTAATCAGATTCCTTTGTGTCCGACCTGTACTGAACTAACCACATCGCGTTTTATACAAACTAGTTTCGCTTTGTTTTTGTTGTGGAATAATGACTTATAAAGAAAACAAGGACTATGAACTGATTAAACATATAAATAAAGAATTGAAAAAAATGAATCGTCAACTTGAAATGGATTTGATTGCACAAAGAATGAGATATTTTCAAAAAGAGCATAATTCTCACGAAATTCTTTTGGAACGAGCCGCAAAAACTGGATTCTTAAAGGCGATAGTCGAGTTAGTGGTTTTTATTGATAGCGTGTTAAATGTTATTAACGATAGTTCCTTTGTGTCAACAACAAATGTTGTAAAATAAAGTTTAAATTATAATTTAAAAAAGTGATAACAATTTGACAAACATATTTAATTTCAGGTTCAGAGTTGTAAATTATTTTATAACATTGTATTATTCATTTTTGAGTTTTGTAAAAAAGTTTTATTATCAATTCAAATAAGCAACACATTGACGGTAAAAGTTGGTTTTTTAGATGTAAAGTAGTTTAATTGTTAAAGAACTAAAACCCAAACATATTAACATCACAGAATGTAAAACGTAGCAGACCGTTAAAAATGTATTATAAATCAAACAAATGTTTCGTGTAATGAAATTGATTTCTTACTATTTTGTATGATCGCTTAAATGTATCGGCTGCGTTTTTTAATTAATTTACTTTTGTATTTAAAAATGTTAAGTTATATTTTAAGAGTTATATTTATAATATGGATGAATACAGGAGGACTATAAATCGCTGTTTGACTTGGCCATCTACCGCACATTTAAAACCGTTTTTACTTGGTAGCGTTATAAATTTACATAATACTATTACATTGTCCATTTGACGTAAGGGATTTGATCGGTCATTGTTTAAATGACGTAATATATTTCAAAATCATTTTCAGTTTATAATTTTTTTATTAGTAAATGTTTTGTTGGTTATTATACAAATGTAATTCTTGCTTCGTAGGATTCACCTTAAACTCGTAAGTAAGTTATTTCCGCCCGTTATTTCATATGACGCTATAAAATACCATTATTATTAAGTCAATACGCGGGAGATTATAACAAAAAGTGTAACAGTAGTTGTGACGACAAAGTATTTGTTAGGCTTAGCTTTTTACTGCATTATTAACGTTTATTTAAATTTCATGAGCGCGAACCGACCTTATTTAATTTATGTAAATATTTCGAATAGTGGCAATGTATTCAATATAAATTAGAAAGCTTTCCCTTGCGTCGTTATTAAAAGTTACGTGACGGTAATATATGATACATATGTCATAATAATCAAGTTCAAGTCATCTAGGTACGTAACGATATAAAAATCCGTTAGGAACAACTTGTTTAAAAAGCGTTAAAAAATTGACGTAAATATGGTAAATTTCCTAAAAATATATAGATGACCACCCTACAGAAACCGTTTCAATATGCGACATTAAAGATGGCGGCCAAATCACGTGAATTTTCCAAATTACTAAGAGATATAATAACCGTTACAAACTTATGTTAAGCCTTTGTCATGTTAAATTCCCGCCAAAAAATGTTTTTATTATATAGCTACAAGGTCACACATTCCCCGAGTCTCTAACAGCGAGCGGGGTAACCTAGCAACGGCGCATTCCTCGATAAACACCTGCTCGTAATCAATCAAACCTGTCACCACTTTAACAATGCCCGAGTATAGCGAGCCTGGGAATTCCTTTAAAGGAGTACTGACCCCTTTTCGCGCCAAAACACCAACCAATCAGCGCCATTTTGAATAATTTCGAGTCAGCCAATTAGCGCGCAGTACACGCGTAGTAACCACGTGATCCCCGCGCCAGCCAATCAGCGCGCAGTATCCGCGTAGTAACCACGTGGTCCCCGCGCCGCGTAGTTACCGCGCCAATCAGCGCGTGCCACTCTGCGGAGGTCAATGACCCGAGTGTCGACCCCCCCCCCGCGCCACCTGCCGGAAGGGGGAAGGAAGCGGGGACTTCCGGTGCCGATCCCTTTTCTACCTCTACATTGAAAACTGGCAAAGACGTTAGACACTCCTACTTATGTCGAGGAACACTGCAAGGCAATGTTGGTTCTTGGCCAAAGCGCTTTGAGCAACTGTAGTGAGACGATTCGCGTTGTCCGTTGCACGCTGGCCACGGTGAAAGCCCTATTGTTCCACGGGAGGACACTGGTTTGGTCCAAGAACCAAACCAAACTGCCAAGAACCAATTTCTCATAGATTTTCCCCAGGTTTGGGAGCAAGGAGATGTCGCGGTAAGAGGCTGCATCCATTGCGGGCTGCTCAGGTTTCAAAATGGGATGCAGAATAGCGTGCTTCCTCCTAGCGGTCATGACGCCTTCCACCCAAAGGTTGTTGTAGAGCACTAGGAGGGCCGTATGACGTTGTCGATCCCCGCCAGAGATGACATCATATAGCTCCGTTTTCGTAAAAGGTACGATATACCTGGTGATCCCGACCGACGTGTTTAAAGGCTAGCTGCATTCTTCTTGTGTTTGTTGCTCCTAGTGGCAGCGACTGATTTAGGCTGATTTTTCTGAGGTCACGTGCTGGAAGTGCCTAAACGGACTAAACGCTTCGTTACAAAACCGTCCATCGGAAAGTTCTCAGAATTCGAATCTAAGGTACGAGGTTTATATAACTTTTGGTACGAGAAGACGCTTTTTAGAGAGGATAGCTGTCTTGGAGTAAGTTTTGCGATAATCTAATTTCTTTTCCTCGGAGGGTTATTAATACTTAACCATTTAGTTTAAAAGTGTCAAAAACTAATTTGAAAGTGTACTTCATAGTCTTCATTCGAGAAACTTCATATTGCCAGAGTTGCGAAAGAAATAAGAAAAATAAAAACATTGTACTTCAACTAGATCTATAACAAGATGTCACGGACATTTAAGTACACACAGCCCCTACCCCGAATGTATGAACTATATATTATATATTAAATTTCAACTTGAACTAATTTCCAATAATCTTGTACATTAACTTACTTAATTTTTAATTACTTTTTAGATAAACCGGGATTTTCGAGTTACCTGGTTTTGGAAATAAGGTAGCGAAACGTGAACGCCTATATCAATTGGTACGAAATTCAAATATGACAATAGTGCGTATTGCGTAGGGTACCGGTAATTTTGCAGAAATCTCACTTAAAATAAAAAATTCTTAATGAAACAGATCTCCCAAATGTTAACTATCCCGGCGAGCCTGGCGAGGGCATGATATATCCAATCGATTGACTTAGCACGTGTCTTTGTACCTGTAACGTACTAATGTACGAACACCGGCGGCGGACACAGTACGTGAAACCATAAGCCTATCATAAGGTCCCCATAAGCAAAGGTCTAGGCCAAATTTTTGACGATCACATACCCTACGTCATCAACTATGCATTTCTGAAATAAATTTCGTGAAATGCATTATGAATGCGCACAAGACGTGCGCGAACGGTTTTATTTCGTCCCCCCCCCCCCCCCAATATAAGGAGAAATATTGTGTTTACTCAATAGTGGTACAAGTAGATGGTTAGCTAGTAGTGAAAGAGAAGTGGCTGAGAAAACTGGAAATCAGTCACCTCATGGTGGTCGCAAAGGCGCGCTTACTGCTCCAAATCCCGAAGAGCTGTATCGGTTAACCTATAAAAGGGATCTGCGGCGAAAACGGAGTAATATAAAATGCTAATAATAAGGTTAGCTGGTAGTGCTCGTAAAGGCTCGAGGAAGGTGAATTTTCTGTTTGAAATCGTAAAGAGTCCGACGAAGCAACCTCCAGGCCCGGGCGGCTAATCGGCGATCGCCGGTCAGATCTTGGCCAACTCAAATTGGGGGCCAAAGTGGAAAAATTTGCCATTAATGGGAAATGAGGTAAACACGATTGCATAGCCGGTGGGGCCAACTCGAGGGGTCGGACATTTGTACAAAATCCCGTACACTTCAGAAGAAATCTCCGACGAAATCGCGAAATCCCTGACGAAATCGCAAAATCTCTGACCAAATATCAAAATCTCTGACGAAATTTCAAAATCTCTGACGAAATCGCAAAATCTTTGACGAAATTGCGAAATCTCTGACGAAATCGCGAAATCTTTGACGAAATCGGGTGGTAAAACTGATATAAAAGCTGTTGAGCCCATGTGATTTCCTATTATTTGATATATAATTTACCAATCTATGTTAAAGAGTGCGCACCGCCCACCCTCTGGATACGCGGGTGGGCAAACCAATACAGAAGCTGTTGAGGCCATGTGATTTCCTATAGTTAGATATATAAAATTCCATCCTAAGTTGAAGGATTAAAACTTGGGCGCCACCCACCCTCAGGATACGTGGGTAGGCAAAGCAATACAAAAGCGGTTGAGGCCATGTGATTTGTTATCGTTTGATATATAATTTACCATCCTATGTTAAAGAGTGGCCACCGCCCACTTTCAGGATACCCGGGTGGGCAAACCAAATTAATCTAATAATAATAATAATCAGCTAGGCTAATACCCAAGGCACCACCTTAGGCCTAAGTCATCACGGGACTTTTATACAAAAGCTGTTGAGGCCATGTGATTTCCTATCGTTAGATAGACGGAAAGTATCAAAGGTGAAATAGGTAAGCAAAACACGACGAACATAATTCTTTTAAATTATTGAAATTAGTGGAAATATGATTTAAAGAAATTCTTAAACTGGGATTAAAATGGGTTTATTTTAGGAAATTTATACCAAACATTTGGGTAGTTTAGGCACCAAAAGTCATGTAAATACGCAAATTCATAAAAAAATACCCATGAATTTATTAACTTGTTTTTTTTATCACTCTCCCTTTAAGGGGGTTGGTCGGAGGGGACAGAAATTAACGGCACTGCGTGCGCGTCAAAAAGTTCTATCGAATGAGACCAACTTGTTTTTTTTCGGTCACTCTCCCCTTCGAGGAGGGCGGAAATTAACGGCACTGCGCGTTCTATCGTTTGATATAAAAAGTACCATCCTAAGTTAAAGATTTGACTTTAACGTATTGTTATTAAAGGGGGTCGAAATTGTGCCCCCTGTTTACCTGACAGACCTGAAACTGGCCATCGGTAAAAGTTGTGTAGCCCCACACTGTAATGGACGCTTCAATAAAAGATACTCGGTTTTTACTCCCGTTCCAAATACATCTGGGAAGGAATATTTCCGGTCGGTCGGTTAAACTGTTAGAATGGCTAGCCAAAAAGTCATATTGAAGCCAATTGGAGACGCGTTTTTGCCCTCATGATAATTTTGCGTCAGATAAGAAATGCGTCGGCTCACGTGTATACTAGATTTTTTTCGTGTATCGTCTGTATCGCGCCATTTTTTTAAATGTTTCGCTCCGCCATTACAGATCTGCTGAATTCGGGTAGCTTTAATTTATTTATTTATTTATTTATTATTAAGAAAAATACAAGTTACGAAGCTAGAATAGCTTGTATATAACCCACAAGTGGAAAAGCAAGAAAAAAAAATTAAACGGTAGAATGGAGAAACTCCCGAGCCGGGGCCGAGTGCGGCTGCGGAAAGTCCAACGAGATTGAGCAGAAAGTTATGTTATATTAAAGCGAGCTATGTGATATTTTCGCCTTTATTATAAGAAACAAATATCTGTGATATGAATTAATGTATTTGTGAATGAAATTTTGAACCATGGAATCTGATAAAGTAATTAAAGTTAAAATAGGTAAGTTTATAAGTGAAAATTTGTAACTTTATACTTAAGCCTTGGCTGGCTTAGGATTTGGAATACAACCATTATTTATCATTCTGCCCCCAAAAAGTAATTCCGCGGGATCTATTTTTTTTGTTTTAACCTTCGGTGGCTGCGTCCCGTCGGCCTTAACTACAACTGCGAGATACGCCTTTAGCGTCTTCCTCGCCTGCTCTTTGGTCACGCAGTGAAAGTTCGGTAAAGCTTAGTAGCAATAATAATATAATTGTTATGTAAAAAGATGAAAGTTACCTCCAATTACCTAATTTTAATATAGACCTACCAGAGAATTTCTCGAACACATATGTTTTTTGGCGCGGATCCAAAAGGGCCGCAACCACGTAATCCTCGTCGAGAATTTCGTCAGCAAATCTCGTTGCAAGTCGAGAAAGCAGCTCGTCCCTAAAATCCTTGAAATATGGAGCTTTCGCATTCATCAGCTCTTTATTGGTCTTCATAAGCTGACCAATGACTAAGTTGGCCACTGGCCCTCCCCTCTGAAATATGTCTGTCGCCACCTTAAATGGCTTTAGCAGCCGCAAAAGCTCATGAAAAACATGAACATCATTGTCTCTGGGCAGAGGCAACTCCATCGCAACTTTGTCTAAATGCGCGGATAAAATAGTAGTGCCCAACGCCACAAGCATCCCGGGCTAAAAGAAATAGTTTAATAAAAATGATATTGAGCAATTTTAAAAGTCTGATTAATACCTTAGCTAGACGCTCGATGGCCATATAAATGGAATTCCATCGAACCCCTCCAATGGTTTTAACGTCGCATCCCTCGGGAGAGTTTTGACGGAACGTCTCGGTCCATTTTGGAGATCTTTGTAAAAAATTTAGCCACGAATTTACACGGGCAATGGCTTTTTTGGCACGGGGACACGCGTCAATGGCACCATTCACTACAAGTTGCAAGGAATGGGCCACACATCGTTTCCTGTTCCAGTTTGCTGGGATATCCATTTCTACTTCATAATCTCCGAAGAGGTTGATAGAATCTTCTACATCTTCCGATTCCGAAGACTCCGGCGAAGGTTCTCTTTCTTCCCTATCTTCCCCCAAAATTTGATTCATCGTGTTCCAGCCTGAAAAATATTATAATATATTATTAGACCAAATTTACTTAGCCTGCACCACAGATAATTAAACAAACCGTCGTCCAGCAAGTAGCTCTCATCGGAATCGGATTCCGAATCCTCTAAGTGGCCGGACGAAAACGACGACGAGCACAAGTTGAGGTCTAGGTTTGACAACTCAACCTCCGCGCTGGCGTTATCATTTTTCTCCGCAACGAATCCTGTCTGCGGAACTATCCCTGCTAAATTCAGGGCTTTTGTGATATTTGAGGCGTTATCGGCACAAATGCACGAAATCTAGAAAAACAAAATTTACAGAAATGTTAAATTTATTAACCAAAATAAACAAGTATATCTCTTACGTGGGATGGCTCAATATCAAGACTGGCCAAGATTTCCTTTAGCTTTGCCAAAATGGCTTCGCCAGTATGGCTGCCCGGGAAGTGGGCAAACGCCACCAAAATGTTTTGAAATTCCATGTTCCTATCGATAAATTGGGCTCTCACCCCAATTACCGACTGCCGTCGGCGGCTGCTCCAGATATCCATTGTAAGGTGCAGGTTTTTTTCCGGAATGGAATTCAGAATTTTCTTTAATTTAATTTTGAGAAAAAAATTAATTAGTTGATCCGGAAGCTAATCGTCCATTGAAGACTTACTTTAATTTTGGGCTTTAATTCGTTTTCAACAATGAAATCCAAGTCGCGGACAACTTGGCGGCGTGAATGCACAGTCAGTGCAGGGTTAGCGACAAAGATTGCTTGACGAAATCCTTCGCTCTCCACTGCACTGAACTGTATACCACTAACCGCCACCATGTTAACCAGGGCACGGCGGAATTGTATTTGTTGGGGGTGGTTAGCCGCCAGCTTTTTTAACACCTTCATCTTATCCGTCGGAGGCTGTGGATAAATATTGATGGTGGATGGTGGCACGATCGGCGAAAGATTAATCTTGTGCAGTGACTATATCAATTTTCAGATTGCATAATTAAAATCAAAACATGAAATTAAATAAAAGAGAAAACGATACTAACTTTAAGATGACGTCGCCAATTAGAGTCACTTCCATTGGAAAGCATGAACGTTTTGCTGCAATAATGGCAGACACCGTACACAGTTTTGGAGGGGGTCCCATTATCTAGGGGCTTACTCCCTAAATAGTCGAAGTGATTGGAAATTCCGTAGGTTCCGAAATTACCAAACTCATTGAGAAATATGTCGTCTTTAACTAAATTGGTGAGTTTTGAAGGTACCACGTCCTCCGTCGGTGAGAATGCAATGAATTTCTTCACAGGCGCCGTATGTCCCGAAGTGACCTTTCTCTTCGACGTTATAGGCGTTGATTCACAGGAGAAGCCCGGAACTGCTAAAACTCCACCTAAAATGGGCGAATTGGTGTCTCCTGACCTATTACCCCGAATAATTGGAGGAGTGTCAGTATAGAGACAAAGACAATAAAAAATAAATAAATATTAAATTTGAAACATTACATTTTGGATGTCCAAAGATGAAGAAGAACGAAATATCGAACTAAAACTTGGTAAGCAGTTTTATAGCCTTTCAAATGAACGGTTGACAAGAAACTGTGATATACTGAAATTCGATTACTCTATTTATACTCTTTTAGGACGCTAGAATAAAAGGTAAAAGGTGTCGTACAATTCAAGCACCCCCCCCCCCTGACCATGGGTTATTTTCCTTCCCTGATCTTTGTAGTTGAAATGAAGAGCAAAACCGAATCGTCGCCAATATGTCGCGGGGGTTGAAATTCCGACGCTGGGGTCAGTCTTGCCAAAATCCATTTCGCCAATTAAACACTTCGGGGAAAACCACTCAACTCTTCTAAAATCTTTCAACTGTCGCCTCAAAATCGTCCAAGAGCCCAAAGAGGCGCCAGCTTGTCTGGAATGTATTGGCTGATAGCATAGTAGCATATGAATAGCAAATGCGTTAAGAATAAAATTAAAACTAGAATCACTTTTATGAATACCGGAATCGCGATTTTATATTTACTGTTTTTGATTTAATTTGACATTGATTTTACCCAACTTAATCGACTTATCTAATTTAGTCCAATAACCCAAATATAATTGCAGTTACTCAACTTAAGATATTATTTCTGTGTTTTAATCGGAATTGTCTCAATTTATTTGTATTTAACCATATCGTCTTGAATTTACATCAATTAATCGAGTTTTCCAATTTCAATCCAATAATTCAATTATATTAATTATAAACCCATTTTAATAATAGAGATATAAATTATTTTTAGATAAAACAATTTTATCCGTTGTTCAATTATATTTAATTAATTTAGTAACGAACCGTCTGTTTACCGAAATACAGTTATAAGTCTACATGTGTAAAGAAAAGCTACTTTAAATGAAATCCCGATCCTTTTTTTTTGCTCCTGTTCCAGTAAGAGCTAGGGCTGGGTAGCCTTAACAGCTCTGTAGTGTTCACAAGTAAATAAATTAATTGATCACATTGTCAATCAGAGAGGGGAATCATTGGGACAGATTAAGAATGTTATACAATTAGAAAGTAGTTAAATTTAGTATTAGTGAGGTCCTATAATTCCTATAAAATCCCTAAAAAATCCTATAAAATCTTATAATTTAGATATTTTGCCCATTTCAAATCCTGCCACTCTGTTAAATTGCTAGATTTAGCGATAGGATAAATTCCTATACAAAGTCACACTAGTCTATACTTTTGTTATTGTTAACATGGTTAGCTACTCGTATATTTTTGTGATGAAATAGTTAAATAGTTTCTATTTTTCAAGTTAAAATCAAAGATTTATTTCACTAAATATAATTTTCTTTTTTAAAAGCATAAAGTTAGTAAATGAAATAGCATATTTAGTCCTATAAAATCCTATAATTTGAATGGATTCCAGATCTGACTAGAGAATTCCAAAAGTGGACGTACGTAACATTCGAAGAGTCGGGTTAAGGACGATTTTACTTTAAATATAAATATTAACTAGCAAATTCAAGTTTTTAAATGGTAGGGTAAGCTTCCCTGCATTTCTTGGGTGCCTATTATTGACATCATTTGCGGGTAGATGTTTATTTATAACGTCAACAATGAGTAAGATTTCGGCGAATTGATTAACATATAAGTGTGTTAGAGTTCATCATTAAATATTTGTTTTAAGAGCAATAACATATATATTTTAGAATTCCGGATATAAAAATCTATCTATTGATGTACCCTAAATCACAAAATCAAAATGTGCCCAAGCTGGCGGTATCTCTTTAATGAAATCTAAATTCATCATTAGAAATATCAACCGGAAGTATCGGAATCTAAAGCTAAGACTAGAAGATCAAACAATTATCTCAATCGAAATTAAATTTTCGGCAAATAATTTATATATCTTTTCTCTTTCAATATTTTAAATATCAAACTTTTTCAAAGCCACCGAAAGATCAAACCTAAAAAGTGAAAAATAAATAATGTTTTTACCATTTTACTATAAATTTCGATATAAATAATCATTCGGCTAATATTAACTTTGAACCCCTAAATAAGAGTTCAAATTTGATCAAAAACCCTCGTTCCTTGATAACCCAGTGAATTATCCAAATGTTAATTAAAATAAAATTAATATCTTTTATGGTGGTTTATATGTGCTCTTTTTGTCTCAACATTTGGGACAAGAAAACTACTATTGAAATACTTTGATTGTATGCCTATTCGCATAACGCGGTTGACAGGACGGTCGGCGCCAGAGTTGACAGGTTCCGTTTGAAGGCTGTGATGATTTATACCAAGAAAACGGTGCCTAAATAAGCGAGTGCGGGAAGGGCCTAAAATATCCAGCAAGACCCGGAAAATCCCCAGCCCTCAAAAATCGCGTACAGTTTTGTCAAGATGCACAAAGAAGCGTCTTCGTGTCTGGACTGCACCTAGGAGCTATAAAGCAGGGGTAAAAAGATGGGTCAGTTTGAAAGGGGGGATGACAACTAGTTACAGCAACGCCCGAAACGGACACAACGGGATAAGGAATATTCATTTATCTTTTCGGCTTTGACATGGACACATCATCTCTAGACCTTTTTACGGATCCTGAGGACACTCAGCTTCTGTTTGAGATGGATCAGTGGAAGGCCAGGCTCGCTGCCAGTAAACTTTCGGGTAATATTCAGCTTTCTTTATCATAATCTAATTTTAAATTGAAAATTGCATTGAAACATAAAATATATTTTCCGTTTATAATATAGTGAGTTCAGATTCGGAAGCTGAATCGAAAGAGGAAGCTAGGCGCAAAGAGCGACAGATAATAAAGCTCGAAGCAGAAAACCGTGCTTTAAAACGTAAGATTTTAATACTGTTTTCACCTATAGGTTATAATAATAATAAAATTCTTTTTATTGGAAACACCTTTTAAGTTTAACTTGTTTACAAAAGGGTCCGGGTCCAGTTAGTTAAATTAAGTTACATTACATAAATAATAAATTATAAGTTTACAATTTTAAGCCCTGCATATATAAATATATTTGACTTTTAAAAATACTAAAAGATTAAATTGATTTTAAATCAGTGCGTCCCTTAATTTGAGTTCGGTACCATTTGCCAACACATGGTTATCTAAATGTTAAATTCGTAATTTGCAGAACAACTCGTTCAAAAGGACGAAATTCTTGCTGAGAAAGACCAGCGCTATTTTAAAGTGGATGACCAGTTCTTGGACACCAAGCTCCTTAACCTTAAATTGGAGTTCAAGATAAAAAAACTAAAAAATCAACTGGACACGGCGAACCAAGCGCTTTACGCTTTATCGTTACAGCTCCCAGCACGGAAGCGAGGTAAAACACGCAAAACAAAATTAATAATATTTCACATATTTTAATCTACGATACTTACTCGTTATAGAATCCAGCGCTGAGTGTTCCTGCTCCTCCAAGCGACCCAAGCTTGAAGACTCTGAAGATGCCGTTTAAATTTTGACGATAAAAAAACGGCCCTTTTAAGGGCCACCCCCCTTTTGAAAAAGGTCACCTTGAAATGTATTGTTTATTGTGGTGTCAGCCATTGGGTTATACCAGGTAGAGGTTTATTTGAGTTCCAGGTATAGAAAATTCATATCCAATAAATAATTATGAGTGGGATGGGTGGATAAAGTTTATTTTATTGGGAGCGTTTCCTTACAGGGTGCCATGCCAGTCTATAGGGTGCGAGAGTTTCTGCACCTCCTGCTTGCGTCTTCACGTCACCGCTTAAAACTCCTTCGCTTACCAAAATTAGCATTAAGCACCCGATATGAACCGAAACGTCTAGTCTTCCAATTTTTTCTGGCGAATGTTTCCTTGAAATGCCTTCATGCGTAACTTCTACTTCTCTAGAAGTTAAGAAATGTGATAGCTAAGCAGCTGTCAACAATCGTATCCCAAAGTGTTTATTTCATCTTTATATTGGTAAGTATTATTGCCTAGAATCCGTAGTTCAAATATTTGTCGTTTCGTTAATATGCAAATAAAAAATAAAATTATTTTAATGCTTTTGAAATTGCAATTATTTTTCTTATACCTTATAAACTTTAACATATGAAAAGCATTTAGATTCTTGCGCTTCTACTACATACAATATGTAATGGTTGCTGTCAAAAACGTCACCGGTAGCGTTCATACGCGTGACGCCTTTCGTCATTCTTCTACTAGACGGTCTTCTTACGCACAATAGAACATATTCGCCCGCTGGCCGACCGCCCGCCTTCTCCCTCGCATTGACGAGAACGATGACCAAAAGGGGGTGTTCGTTATTGGGAGGGGAGAATTTCATAAACATAGCCACGTGTTTTCATTGAGTAACTTTTTCAATTTGCAAAATAAATGGTATATACAAAATAGAACTTACCCGGTTTCCTACGTCGACAAGGGATGTTTACTGTGTTCAATTACACTCATTCATCCTTCAGCCCCCCCCCCCCTTTAAACTTTTACAAAGACTAAACCCACCTTTCAAATACGAATTACTAGGTATTTCAAACCACTGATCACATTTGTTTTTGCAATGTAAACTGAACCGTCTTGCTTAGCATCCTAATTGCTAAAAGATAATAACGGATTTTCACACAAAAACAGTGTGTGAACGCTGATTGACCGCCTATATATACTGAATGAAGGAGTGATATAACAATAAAACATTTTGCGTTTGCAGTCTTACCAGTCCTACCAGGAACGTATATGTGTATACACATGAAAGCCACACCAGTTGGCCCTCATGATTCTCATAGAGACTGGCGCGCCACCCTCTAATGAAGTAAAATTGAATTACTTTTAGTGGATTTTTAATGAAATTTCGTTTCTTTAACGAAAGACGCAATTTGTAATAGACGTCATTTTCCGCCGAAACCGCATCACGACTCAAAATTTTATACGTGTATTTCTTCATCTAGGTACTTAATTATAAGTCATAATATATGTTATTGATGTAATCCTTTTAGAAACTTGTAATATTTATTTTGAAAAATTAACTGAAGCCTTCGAAGATGCGTGTTTTAAACAATAATATAAGAGATGTGTTGTATACTTTTGATTAGATAGGCTAGTTTTGTGCGTGTCCGACTTTTTTAGCTTAATATCATACAAATAACTTGATTTATACAAATAACTGTAATTGAAACTGATAACAAAAGCAACACCTTCCCCTTTAAAGTCTATTTTCTATACCAAATTCGAATTTCCAGCCTTGAAATTTGAATTTCGCGCTAATAAAAAGAGTGAAAATGGTGACCTTGACTAGCTTCACTCTTTCGCCGAGAGTCCACTCTCGGAGTGACGAAAAAGTGAAAAATCCACTCTTTGCAATAACCGCTCAACTGCGAGAGTGAGAACGGAGAAGAGTGATGATTTTTATGTTTTACACTTTCACTCTTGAGCGAGAGTAGAATGATTTGATTTTGTCACTTTCACTCTTGAGCGAGAGTGGAAGGCTAAAATTCACTCGATATTTTTCCCACGTCTGTCAAACATGGGCAGTCAGAATGAAGCCAAGGCTTATGTTCTTCACATAGGGAATTTTTCCATTTATGTAATTTTTTATTACTGTTTGAACAATTATACACTGCACAGTATTTACCCGAAGAATTTTGGTATGCCATTTTATAAAAACCACATTAATATTAATATAGATTCACAATCGATAAAATTTCATCTCTAACAACAAGACCTATCATTGAAAAACAAAATAGCTCGCGGGAAACTTGCAGATCTGTAATGGCGACGAAAAAAAATATTTCATGTAGACACTAACGCCATCTAGTGAGAATAAAAAGCGAAATAATCTAGTATAAGGAACATACTAATGTTAATTTTCGATAATATATTTTAAAGTAAAATATATAATGTTACTAAAACTAATTATAAGAAGATAATATTATTATTATTATCATCCTCTTATGGTATAAATAATTAAAATTATACGGAATATTTTTATATTACCGGGCAATTTTAAGGCTTCTCATGGAGGCAGAGTTAATTCATCTCATATAAAATTATCTTTCGGAAAAAGATGAAAACTAATTCCTTTAGAACTAAACGTATTACTTTTGCAGTACGGTATGCAACAAGTGTTTCCTTTTAACCAGGTAACTTTTTTTGGCATGTTAAGGCTTAGCAAAAAACCGATGTTATGTTCGAGAAACGTTTCCAGCTTTATAATATTTCAACAAGCACTATATAAATAGTAATTTATGAATCCTGGCTGTCGGAAATATTACTTCTTGGCAATTTCTGGGAAGATGTTTTATTTAAGCGCCTATAGGCAGGTTAAACCCAAGGTTCCTAGAAAAATCTCTTAAACCCGCCCTAGAAAACGCGTAGTGGGACCGTGTACGAGTGTAGACGCAGATTTATGGTGCGGAAAAGAGCCCAGTAACGTGCTTTTTTGGGGCCCACCGTCGCATTGCGTTCGCCAACAGCGCCCCACTAATATCAGTCCAGTGGCGTAGACAAGGGGAGGGTTTTCGTGTAGCTTTGACTGTACTAAAATTTCACCCGCTTCTCGACCCCTCTCAGGTATTGTACATAGTTTGAATCCCTCTCTTAATAGATTTCTGGCTACGCCACTGTTTCAGTCCGAAGGGCCCAGAGAAGAATATGAACGGCCCTGTTAATTTTACACAATGATAACGAAAGGAAAATAAAATAGCACGTTTATTTAATATCTCAACTTTCATAAGCGAACTTTACAACAAAACTTCATCTAGCAAAGTATTGGAACTGTCTGGGCAATACAATTTCCTTTTTTTGTTTGACTTAACATTTCCCTTTTTAATGTTATTTTCATTAGAAATATTCACATTTCGGCTCTCTTCAATCGGAACTAGTATGATTTTCTCATCTGGTTCGGGAGAGTTAACTTTGGCCAATTCTTTCTTCAGAATTTCGATTTCTCTCGTCAGTGTTTGAATTTTATTGCTATACTCGGCCTGTAAATTGAGAAGTTTTCTTCGAAATATATCTTGATTCATCGAAGATCTGCTGTTTTGTAGCGACCTTTGCTCTGCGTTGTCCAACTTCTCTTTTAGATAGTTTATTTCTGTTTGCAATTCTAATTCCAGCTTTTGAATCTCATTCTTTGTTTGCCGTTTAGTTTCTTCTTGTAGCTTTTTTTGCTGATTATTTTCGTTAGTTACTTCCGAAAGCTTCATCTCAAACACTCGTGCCTGTTTTTCCAACTCTTCGTTCAAATTTCCCACGACCTCTCGCCTTTCTCGTTCACCGTGCACGATCTTCGCATTCAGACTTTTCTTAATTTCCTCCATTTCGGTTTGATGAACTTGCGACTGTTTTTCGTTTTCCAAACGTAAATTTATCACCTCCAACTTTATATTTTTGTTTTCTTCCTCGAAGGCCATTAAACTGTTAATAGTTCCTTGCAAGTCTGTCACGGTATTTGTTAATTTCGCATTTTCCAGTTTTAAGGATTCTACCAAATCGCTCAGGCGTTTTTCTTCTACTACTTTATCCTCGAGATCTTGAACTATCTCTACGATGGTTTTTCTGCTGGACATTTTCCAGTTGTGTAGCTTATCAAGAAATAATGAAAAATCATCATTTATTTCCAAACTCGTGTTTTTTTCCATTTTAATTTTTCATAAAACGGAACGAAATCCGTCACGTAGAACTAGGCCTACTTCATAACGATACCATTTTCCCGCGAAACCGGAAGCTACGATTACTCCATCTGTGAGAGATCAAAATATATTTTTCTAGGAGCGTTGATAACATATGTTGAAAACTAGATATTCGGAATCCACGTGTTTGCATACGTTTCTCGTGTCAAATGTCTTGTAATAAGACATGGGAACCAAAGAATTGGGAAGAGACGTTGAAAAATATTCGGGAAATGAGAAAATACCAAGATGCACCCGTTGACACAATGGGAGCCGAAAAAATCGCCGACTTATCCGCTCCTGAAAAGGTGGTTACCATGGTTATATACTTTTTCATAAGAGGAATTTTTAACTTTTTAAATTTAATTCCCTAGGTTTGTAGGTATCACACGTTGATTGCCCTGATGCTATCAAGTCAAACTAAAGGTCTAGAGACATAAAACAAAATATAAATTACAGAATGCATAAGCCTAAATTATATTTTGAAAAATATTTATTTAGATCAACTGACATTTGCAGCTGTAAATAGATTAAAGGAACATGGATTAACCCCAAAAAATATTCTGGAAATGAATGACAAGGTTCTTGGCGAATTGATATACCCAGTTGGATTTTGGAGGGTACCCAACTTTTTTTTTTTAAAAAAACAACTTTAAATAGAAAAAGTATTACTTATAGAGGAAAGTGGATTATCTTAAAAGATCGGCCAAGATATTGGTTGACGATTATGATGAAGACATACCTTCTAACGTGGAAGATTTATGCAAATTGCCAGGAGTTGGCCCAAAAATGGCTCATTTGGTCATGAGTATAGCTTGGAATGATACCAAAGGGATTGGTGTTGATACTCATGTCCACAGAATCTCAAATCGTTTAGAATGGGTGGGAGAGAAAAAAACCAAAACGCCCGAAGAAACAAGGATAGCCCTTGAATCTTGGTTACCCCAGTAAGATTTGTATGAACTTCTTTAGACCAAAAATAACGTAATGCATATTAGTATGACATATCAGTGACAACATATGACATCATACCACGGATAAGAACTTACAACTCTCCACATGTTTTTTTTTAGTCTTTAGAGTAGCAAGGCCAAATGATAGCCAGCCAAGGATTATTGTAATTTAAAATGCTTTTAAAAGTTCATAAAAACCAAAAAAAATATTGAAAGCTAAAATCAACTATTATAAACACTAGCATTTTTTAAGGTAGTTATTTAGGATTTTGAGACCTATTGTGATTTGGCTCCTATCAACTTAATATAATGGCTAACAAAGTTAAGTAGTGACTGATAAGTTTCCCATTATGAAACTAACCCATTACAACATTGCTCTTTCAAAATGTTATTAATATGTATAATTTTGTTTGCCATACTCATATGACTCAAGTTACCAAGAATATATCTAGGTAACTGAGAATGTATGAGTCTACTTCCCAGGTCTATCAGCATTGTAGAGCGCCATCTATCAGTTATAGGGATGTCTCCTTTAATCATTTGAGTAAAAAAAAATCTATAATCAGTTACTGAATAGTTCGATTTAAGTCAGTTAATAAATAAGTAGGAAAATTGTTGGTCGATTCATTAAGTTAAAGAATTTTAAAACTAAACTCCCTAACAAATGACCAGTTTACCAAAACAATGCTAACTTGTACATTACCAGTAACCTAAATATATTCTTGATGTTACTTATAATTGTTGTACCTCTTTAACTTTACATAACTAATTAATTTACAGAGAACACTGGAAAGAAATTAATCAACTATTAGTTGGATTTGGTCAAACTATCTGTCTCCCCACTAAGCCCAAATGTCAAGATTGTTTAAACAAGGCCATTTGCGCTTTTGCTTCAACCAAAAAGAAGGGCTAAAAACATTTTTTGGCAAAACATTTTTAATGGTTCCTATTGTTAATAAATAAAAAACTACTTTTTTACACTTGTGTGAGCACTTTATTAGCATAAACTACATTTAAACTACTCACAATAGTGGATGATTAGACATGAAGACAACAAGTGCGAGTTTTATACCTTTTTTTTTGCTACAGCAAATGACAAAATTCAGATGCAAAAATACATTCACATCAAATATCTCAAGACTACATTTAATAACTCGGGTCATTTCAAAACCTTGTCAAAGTTAACTCGGTCATTAAGATTTAATCAACTTACTACTGGTGCTAAATTCTTAAGGGATTGAAAAGGGAGCCAAAGTTGTCATAAGCTAAAAACACCTACTTTGATCGAAGGGGATGGGGTTCCAAAAAAAATGATTAAAAAAATGATTACAACTTTGTAGTTAACATTTTCACTTCCTTAAGAGCATGATAACGAAACGAGCAGACAATTTTGTTATAATAATTCATCACTCTATTCATGATATAATAACTATGAAATCCATTTGACCCTTCATATAAAACCTATTGTTTTTCGCTAAATTTTTCACATTGAGGTTCTTTTTTTAACGCTTTCCACTTTAATAATATTAAGAAGAAAACCGAATGCGATATGACTTTTTTTGTATACATTTCGCAATTCCTAAAAAAGATCGGTCTTATCATAAAAAGCCACGTTACCAATTATTACAATTATTTAGAATAAGCTTCGTAAATATCGACAAAAGCGATTTTTGGGGTCAGAAAGTTTAATTTTTTTTCTTTTTCTGAAAACCCAAATATATCTTGTGTACTTGATTTAAGTTTGAAAGGGTTGGGTGGGGAGTTTGATACCGATTATACACATCCAATAACGAACATTTTTTCTATATAAAGTTCGAAACGCGAAGAAACCGAGTTCCTTTTTTTCAAAACGTTATAAAGAAAAAGTGGGGAAAGAAATTTGGGAGGTTATTACACAACAAAAGCTCATTTGATTTCATTCTTTTACTACGGAATTGGGTGGCAAAATACCTATTGATTTGTAATGCAGATATATTTTTTTCAATCCTAATTTTCTCCATTTCAATTTTTATTAATGCGCGGCATTGTTGTCTTCATATGTGATCATAACATCTCCCTCGAAACAGCTCGCGCCCTCATCCAATTTTCCATTTTTTTTTGGTTTTGCATAAGTTTAACGTTACTTTTTTATTCCTAAACAAATATTTAATTTAAATCACCACGGTTATAAGACACAATACTCTCGTAACTGCCAATCGAATATATAACCTATCTAATTTTTTTTTCTGGGAGGGAAGTGTCGAGGGGGATATTTAGATTTCCTTGGTGTTAACTGAAACGGCAGCCCCCGTTTTCAAGTTACCACCAAGGTCAGCGTTTGTAGCCGAGCTAGCCAGCTTGGGCCCGCCTGCCATATGTAATCTACAAAATTCAAAGACCAAAACAATTAGGAATTGTAAAAGCGTTGTGACAGGGTAACCACAGGAAAACACTAAAAATGGTGTAGAATAACATAGGTAGTTTCTAGTCCTTGGAGCAGGACCATAGCAGTTTTAGACCGATTCGACCTTGGACGAATAATTACTGGACCCGAAACCAAATTACGCGCTTGGTGCTTTTACGGCAGCGCCGTAGTGCCAAGTATTGGAAAGATTTCTATCCAAATACTAAACACATGCCCAATATATACATCGTTAGTCCTGGTGTTCTTAGCTCGTCACTGTCGTCAAAGCTTACACCTTTATTTCCATATTGACTAGGCATTTTTAAATTTATAATCTATTTAAACCTTCACACAAACTATATATGCAAAAACATTAAAGTCAACTTCCTATTTAAATGAAATAAATCATTACCCTTTCGCTAATTTTTACTGAATAATCTAAAGCCTATTAAAATTCCAAAAGCCTCACTTCTATGGCTGCGTTCAGTAAGAGTAATCGGACCTGCAGCGGTTCTGAACCGTTGCATATCGTTTGCAGCGTTACATCAAGAGCTACTGAACGCTTTTCTGTACTCACGCAATCGGTTAAACGCCATTACTTTCCTTAACGTTGTGACGTCACGCTACAAATGAACCAGCTCGCCCAGCCGATTGAAATGGTTTCAATCGGTTTGAGCAGCGTAACGTCATACCGGAAGTTTAAAAAATCGTACAGTAAAAAACCGGTTTCTAAATCTTGAACCGTAAAATTTGTTGCAAGTTACTGAATGTACCCTATATAAAACAGCAGAGCAGACGACGGAATGCAGGTCATCTGACATTTTTACACATGTGTTTTCTATTTATTTATTTCGCGATTCTCTCGGTAGGAGCACTGACAGATGATGCAAATTGTGGAACCGGGTATTTTGCTTAGGTTAATTGACCAGTAATTATTCGTCCAAGGTCAATTAATAATTAAAAAAAAATTGTTTCAATATTACTTTCCCATAATAGTATTGAAATCAATAAAATTTTGATATCAGCTGATACATAAAAGAATGTGAGAATTACAAAGAAAATCAGAACAGTGATAGGAAAATTAATAAAATATAAGAGGCTTGGTCACCCTGCCTTGGCAATTCAATTTTCAAATGATTGGCTCACTTACCCATTGGAGAGGCCCCCGCTAGCTAGGTCTTTCTTCTCAGTGTCCGTTACAGAATCAAGTCCCATTTCAACCAGAGCCCGAAGAGCAGTTAAAGCAGCCTGGTCGTGCGAGGCTTCAATCGTGGGTCCCGCCCCATGACTCACTTGGGGAGGATTGGTTGAAAGAGAAACCAGCGATAAATAATCCATTTTGTTTCCCTGAAAGTTCACCATTTAATTTTTCAATTTTATTTTGCCAGATCCCTAGTGTAATAATTACTTTTGGAAAATCCGTGAAGTGTACGTGAAATCCCAATATATCTGCCAAATATAAAAGTTGTTGTTTCGGTCTAACCGTCGTTTGTGGAGTTGTCATGGGTTTATGGCCCGATCGGCGAATTGCTTCGGCAGTTGGAGATACCCCTATTCACAGCAATGCACCCAAATAATAACAATTATTACTTTAATTGGTTTTCCTCTTACCATGTTCTTACCATTATCCAGTAGCTCTTTAGCGATGGCAGACGTCGTTTGCATCATCTTATTAACAATATCTTGACTTTGAATAGGTCCACCTGGAGCTCGATTCAACCCTTCCAAATAAAAACAAATCATTTTACTTTTGAGCCGAATGTTACTCTTCCAAAACATGTAATTACCGGGTGAGCTGGGAAAAACTTGAGTAAGGTTTGCATCCGGCATTAACAAAAGTCCTGGAACAAGTTGTCTACCTAATTTTCCTTCCGTTTCATTTTTCTCCGTAACTATTAAAATGAGTAATATCAGTAACTTTTTTTTAACTTGTAAAAAAAAAAGATTTACCATCGTGATCAAGAAAGGTAACTTTTCTAGGTTTCTCATTTTCTGGAGCTCTGTAAATGGTTTCCTAGAAAACGAAAGTAAGCAATAACCATAGAAAAACAATATAGTACACGCAAAGAGGTACCTCAGTTCCCGTTGCTTTTATGAGTTTCGAGTTTTGAGTTGGAGGCCTGGAATATCCCATAAGTTGCAGCATAGCTTCCGCCGCATTTCTCTTAGCGGTTTTCTTATTAGGACCAGCTCCAGTAGTCATCAATTCACCCAGAGTACATTGCATGACAAACTCTCGTTGTCTAGGTTCCCCGCGCTCTGCTATTACGCTATAGACTGGTTCTCTTTCTTTCTTCGCTTGCTGAATTTGAATTAAGCGACTTATTGGATTTATACCTTGTCCATACTGAGGATCCGCTTTCTGAGACAGAAAAGGGTTAAATTATAGCTTAGGAAAGAGTAACGGAATCTTATTGGCTCAATTGGGCAAACACACCTTAATAAGATTACGACTTTTCTTCTTGATGATGGGTTTTTTCTTCACTTTGGGTGTTGTGGGTGGAATGACTGGTAGCTTTCTCAGTTCTTCGTACATCTTTTCAGCCGCTCTTTTTTTGGAAACTTTCTTCCCATTTCCTTCTCCTTCCGTAACCAACTCACCCACAGTACAACGAGTGACAAAATTACGCATATGAGGAGGTCCACTTTCTTGAATAACTTCAAAGTTAACGGAAAGCATATGCTTTAAAGCTATTTCGTGTACCAAACTAATAGGAGATTTCAAATCGGATTCTTCCCCATCATCGTCAGTGTCTTCCTTTTTGATGGCAGCTGCCGTTGAACCATTGGCAATATTTTTCTCCTCTTTCATTCTAGCCTGATCAGTAGTTTTCTTTTGATCGGGTAGTGGTATCTCTCTTAGGATACGAAGAGCTTCCTCAGCAGCTGCGTGACGTGCGGCTTGTGGGGTACGACCTTCTCCGAAAAATTGTCTGTTGCCAACTTTTAAAGCTACGCAATACGTGGGTGGAATTTTAGGATAGTGATAGCGTTGGTTATACATTCCTCGGAAATTAAAATTTGGAATATAAGGGGGTCTGGGAGTGTCAATCGTTTGATAAACTGCCAGTTCACCGCGTTTCATAGCTAGAGCATTCAATTCAACCGTTGGAGTTATGGGGCCCATAGTTTTATGGCTAACCTTTGGGGCTGGATGTTTTAATTTTGTTTGCTGAAGAGCAATGGCTGCAGCCTTGTGCTGAGCTTTTTTAATACTGGGCCCTGACGCTGCAAACTCTTCGTTGTCCAAATTCAGTACTACGGTGAAAGTCTTTTTATGGGCAGGTCCAGATTCATCCACAAGGCGGTACTGATGTTGGACCTAGCAGGAAAAAAAAGTTAAATAAATTTTGTAATTTTGAAAACACAGGTCTGAAAAAGGCCTGTGAGAAATTAAACAAATACTCAATACTATAAATTTATAATTGTGTTTCTCATTGACATAGTGAGTGTGAGCAGGGAGATATACCGAGGCGTAGGAATAGTGCATGGTTGTAATAGTGAGTGTAGGGAGCTGTTGGCTCGCGTGGCATCAAGGGTTTGCTACCACCCTCCTATGGATTATAACCCAGTCACCCGATTAAAGGCAATATAAGACTTGGGCCTAAGGTGGTGCCTTGGCTGATTATTATCAGTTTGTTTTAAGTTGTGTATTTTGCCAATAGATTCTATCTTTTTGAGTACTCCACACATAGCCCCCATTAATAATTTTGCCTAAATGATACACTTATGGATCATAATTATAGCTATAAAAGTTTAAGCATATCAGGAAGATTTTCATAAGCGAACATATCTAATATTCATAAAGATCAGTTCTCAAAATAGTTTAGCATGTAGCAATTGTAATGTCATATGTCTAAGGAAAATATTGGCTGTACTTTAGTATAATTTTGGTGAAGCAGGATACCCAACTAAGAAATTGACTGCACGTAGGCTATTCAGCTTATCTCACATACTAGTGTTCAAACAAAGATTTCTCTCTTCATGCGTTAAATATTAGTTTAATATTTTCAGTTTTAATTAGTTCTCCCATAAAAGGGTCATCAGCTATCAGAAGATCTTAGAATTTAGGACCAATAAATAATTAATAAATAATAAATTTTAGTGGCATTGTTAACAAAAGGTTAAGGTCAACTTAATGACATTCTGAAACTGTCTAATAATACACAAAAACACTTAAAAAAACTCGAAATACCTGATTGTATCTAGCAAGTTCATTAATTAAACACATTGGAGTTTTTTCTTTTGTGTTTGCCATTTTTTCGCATCCCACATCGCTACTACAAGCAGCAGGGGCTGCGCTGCTGGTCGTCAGCGAAGAAGTAGAAACGTTAGTAGTAGACGGGCTACTTTGCCCTCCAGAACCGCTTCCTCCTTGAATGACTCCCAAAATGGAGCCGGTGTTCTGAATGGCATTTTCGCCCAAAGGACTGATTGAAGGAGGAATTTGAGAAGAGGAAGGAGGATTTAGGTTGCATGTACCGGAGTTGTTTACCGATGACATGTTTCCAAGAATGGCATTACTACCTAAAAAATTAAAATCAAAAGAAATGTCAAAGATGAATTTTTTGGTTCCTTTTACAAGATTAAATACCTGACTTATTGGTATTTAATCCCTGAGTTTGTACAGGAGACATCATTGTTGATGAGATTGGTGAATGGTTCATTATTTGCGACCTAGTCCTATTTGGATAATAATAAGAGAAACATAGTAATTCACATAGTATATGGTTCTAGAACAAAATGCTCGCAGAACTTCGATACAAAAAAAAGTAGATAAGAAAATATTTGGATAAAAAACTTTTGCCTTCAAGATCATTATCAGAATAAAAGGCAACCATTAAAATAAACTAAAGCTGCAAAACAAGATTATTAGTACATAATTTCGACCACATTTCCAGAAGAATAATTCAAACGAATATTATAAGTAATCTATTCAAGAAAGTCAATAAAAATCATGGCATTAGCAGAAGGAACAGGTCAGGAAGGTTTGTTCAGGACGAGCAACTTTCTTACAGGTGGAGTAGCTCCTGCATACTGCAGTTCTGAACTACCAAGGCTCATATTTTAGGACTTGGTACTAACAGATTTTATATCTCAAAATTAAGGAAATCTTCATACTTACGGTCAAAAAGGAATATAAATAACAAGTCTTGTTGTTTTATAGACAGACCAACAGAACTATGGCAAACAGGAAAGAAAATTTCCGCTTTGTAAAAGCGTATTAATTTTATGTTCTACATAAGACGCTTTCGATCGGATCAACGAGAAGAATGACACTAAATTTACAAGGACAAGTTAAAACACAACGAATATAAGTATAGGACACTAAAATATAAAATACCTCCGATGTCTAGCTCTTCATATAAACCATGAAAAATAATTATAATAGACATTTTCTGCGAAAGTTTTCCAATGTCTGAGATTATCATAGACGTTCGCGTAAACTACATTTTCTTGAGTTGCTAAAACTGTCTAGATAACGCAAAAACGAGAACGTTTACGTATCTCCCCGATCACGTTTAGTTCAAAATGTATTCACTTATTCCAATAGGGTACTGATTTAGTCAACACAGCGAATTAGTCAGGGAAGAAGCGGACTGCTGACGCTTTAGTTAGGTATTAGAACCAGTGGCGTAGCCGGGGGGGGGGGCACATGTTCCCCCGAAACATATGGTCGAACGTAGAAATATTTTTATTTTTATACTTTTTTTCAATGGTGTGTGAAACAAAATTCTGTCTACGCCACTGCTTAGCACCCTCGCGGTCCCACTTTTCGCCAGCTCGAGGTCTGGTGGAACTTTTCGGAGTTCAAAACTCAAGGCGGAAATTCCGCAGGAACATTACCGACCCCGATAAAGACCATTAAAATTTCCGATTGCTCAATCCCTTAGATCCAAACTATTGGAACCACTGACCCCCAAAGCAAAATTTGGTCGCGGCTTCGTGGTATTTTGCCCACCTCCCCAATTAACCATGTGTATACAATATTGATTGGCTCGATATCTTTCAACAAGAAGTTACGAAGCTCAGGGCCGCCGAGAGCGGGCCCAAGCCCTGGCTAAACAATACTATCGGGCCTCAAGAGCTACCTTATTTTTCTAATTAAAAACGTTTCGCGGGAGAAGTATAGTAGAAGCTTAGGGCTCATACGCGGGCCCAAAAAGCTTGTACGGGCCCCGGTAATTTGTACCGGCTTCCCCCCTCTCTTGTCAGGCCTGACGAAGCTCCTACCCCGAGCAGCTATACCTCCAACAAGTAAGACCTATAATGCTTTAGCCCTGTGTGCGACCTTCGGGGCGGAAAGGATTCCTCCTTGGAGTTTGGGAATCACACCACAAAGGTTGTTAAATAGAAGGAGGTTCTTCTTTAGTACTATCTACAACTCGCTCATATTACCAAAAATTAACTTCACATGATGACCAGTCTCACTTAACAAAAGCAGATTCACTAAATTTGATATCAAAGAGAAAAAAGTCTCAATGTGGAGCCCCCTAGCTTCTTCGACATGTTATAAACGACGTTTTCCAAATATGGACTCGGCTTGGTAGGCCAAGTTCCTATTTGTGAAATCAATAAATAAATGGAACATGTTCCAAAGCCGCGATCGAACCCAGCTGCTCTTGCTATAAGGGGAAATTTCTATCCACTCCGCCAGGAAGGTGCCGAATAGTGGGGCCATGAACTGCAATTTCGCTTTATTAATAATGGAAATTCTCTACACGATGAAACGTTTTCATGAGCAACTCGTGAAGATATTCGCCTCAAGCTTGTTATAAAGTTCTAGAGAGTCAACTATTTGGTTATCAATAAAAGTACTTTAATGAAACTGTTATTTACATGATTGTGTGTCTTCCCTTTTGGGTCACTTGTTTATATACACATTTAGAATCTAGTATAGCTCACGTGACATAAAAAGCGCCATCTAGCTACTTGGCCATATATATGGCGCGTAATTTAAATCGAAAGATTTTAGAGAGTTAACCAATATTACAAAGCTATAGCTTTTACACAATGTTGCCTTGTTTAATAACCTCCACTGCTCATTTCGTACTGGTTTTACGCAAATGTATACCCTTAATATAAGCGTGGATACGGTTATCATGGGCTTACCACAAATTACATACAGGGTGTTTTATTTTGCTCGAAAAACTTATTTTTTTCAAATTTTTATGGTTCGCTATTCATGCCGGGTCACACTGTTTTCTGAAAACTCATCGATCAACACAATTTTCAAAATATTATTTTTTTACCACTAGGTACTATATAAAATTTGCCAATGAGAAAGTTGTAGAACGTCATTGAATACGTACGAATATAGTAAGTTCAATGAAAAAAAGCCCCTTTTTCACTAAAAATCACGATTTGAAAAATTGACAAGCTGGCCAAGCCAAAAAACACTTTCAATTTTCGATTACACACTGTTACTATAGCCTACTAAGAATTAATCATTCTTTCAAACTGCTTTTTCGGATGTCACTTAGCTATTTATTTATATTTTCATTGGTTTTGTGCTTTTATTTTTCTTAAAACAACGCTTCCTTAAAAATAAGTGTTGAAGAGTTAGTTAATTCATGAAAAAATTAAAGAAAATGACAATGATATTTAACGGTAATAGTTAGTGTAAGGAGCTGCTGGCTAGCGTGGCATGAAGGGCTTGCCACCACCCTTGTGACCGGGCCACCTGAATTAATTAACGTCACTTGATGACTTAGGCGTAGGTGGTGCCTTGGGTTTATTTAAAATTTTGGCAGCATGTTACAACAACGGTTCAATTACCCCCCCCCCTCCTCCATCGGCTGCCACACAGGCTTGAACACCGACGATCATGTTATCGATTGAATCGGAGTTGCGTAAACCCTTTCTTTGATAAATCCCCAAAGGAAAAAATCCAGATCTAGGGACCTTGGTGGCCAATGAACAGCACCGTTGAAGGTACTCGTGCTTTAGGAAATTGGTCACGTTCTTGTGATAATGAAGCGGGACACCATCTTGTTGAAACCAAAGTCTTCGCTGTTGAGCTAAAGGAAGATCGTCGATTTCTTCTGCAAGTTTGTTCTGTAAGAAAAGCAAGTAGTTCTGACCGTTGAGGTTTCAGCGTAAAGACACTTGACCAATGAGGCGATTTCCCACGAGTCCTACCAAAACATTGAAGCGTTCAAAGTGCACTTGGGGATGGTGTGGAAATCCCCAGTGAGAGTTTTCATTCTGCCATTGCATGGTTATTATTTTGATTATTCAAAGGTTGAAAAATGGACATTCATCTGGGAACAAAATGTTGTGGCTAAATTGGAGATTGTTGTCAACAGCATTGAGTAACCAGTTGCAGAAGTCGAATCGTCTTTCGAGATCTCTGTACGGGTGGTACATCCCAAATTATTCCCTTGCTGTGGAACAACTAGCTACTGCGATTATATGCAGCAAAATATGCAAGTACAGTGTTCTCAAAGTCAAAATCGTGTGGTGCCAACCACGAAACCTAGGTTGCACATTACCATAACTCTCATCGTCATTGACCGCTGACCTTACTGTGCTTACCGATGGTCTCCTATTTCGATGCCGTTCTTCAAAAATCTCGCACACCGTGGTTAGATTTCTTCGGCCCTGTCCATAATACAAACAGTGTTGAGGAAAACATGCTTTAAAAAAAACTAAACCACCTTCAAACTTTTGAAATAAACCAATGTTTAAACTATGAGTTAAGCCACCCTACCCCGCTAAATTCTTAATAAAAGTATGGAATCGCATAGAATTGAAAGTGTAGGTTGGCTTGGCCAACTTGTCAATATTTCAAGTCGTGTTTTTCAGAGAAAAATTTGTAACCGTGCTAACTTGCTAGGGTATTTAGCGGGATTGACCGAAAATTATAAGAGACCTTATTCGAGTACGTGTTCATCTTGCCCGAGGTATTCTGGGGCCCAGGGCAAAAGGTACTCGCGGGCCCTTCAATCCCCCCCCCCCCCCCCCGTCAAGCCTAGCCTTTAGAGCATTACCAACGTTTTAATTTGTACTCCCCCTCTCGAGCCCTGAAAACAAATTCAAGATAGATATAGTGATGTGTTCTTTAGTTCTTTAGTTCTTTTATTGCTCAACAAGAGGTCTAAGACCCATCACGTTAAGACAGTGGACAATACAAATTATACATATACAGAGAAAAAATATATACAGTTTGTATGTACAGGAAAACAGTACAATGTGAGGGAGATACAAGGGAAATAAAACAAAATAAAGGAGTTATATTACATTATTACATGTAAACGAGTTAAATATGAAGTTCTAGGAACTCAGTTAGCTCCTTGCGGAACTGTTTGGGGTTGGGAATGGACTTTAGGAAGTCCGGGAGAGAGTTCCAGTCACGGACCGAAGAGGGGAGGAAGGAGTGCCTGCGGGCAAACTAATATAAAAGCTGTTGAGCCCATGGTATTTCCTATTGTTTGATATATAATTTACCATCCTATGTTAAAGAGTGGCCACCGCCCACCCTCAGGATACGCGGGTGGGCAAACAATTACAAAACCTGTTGAGGCCATGTGATTTCATATCGTTTGATATATAATTTACCATCCTATGTTAAAGAGTGGCCACCGCCCACCCTCAGGATACGCGGGTGGGCAAACAATTACAAAACCAGTTGAGGCCATGTGATTTCATATCGTTTGATATATAATTTACCATCCTATGTTAAAGAGTGGCCACCGCCCACCCTCAGGATACGCGGGTGGGCAAACAATTGCAAAACCTGTTGAGGCCATGTGATTTCATATCGTTTGATATATAATTTACCATCCTATGTTAAAGAGTGGCCACCGCCCACCCTCATGATACGCGGGTGCGCAAACAATTACAAAACCTGTTGAGGCCATGTGATTTCATATCGTTTGATATATAATTTACCATCCTATGTTAAAGAGTGGCCACCGCCCACCCTCAGGATACGCGGGTGGGCAAACAATTACAAAACCTGTTGAGGCCATGTGATTTCATATCGTTTGATATATAATTTACCATCCTATGTTAAAGAGTGGCCACCGCCCACCCTCAGGATACGCGGGTGGGCAAACAATTACAAAACCTGTTGAGGCCATGTGATTTCATATCGTTTGATATATAATTTACCATCCTATGTTAAAGAGTGGCCACCGCCCACCCTCAGGATACGCGGGTGGGCAAACAATTACAAAACCTGTTGAGGCCATGTGATTTCATATCGTTTGATATATAATTTACCATCCTATGTTAAAGAGTGGCCACCGCCCACCCTCCGGAAACCCGGGTGGGCAAACCAATACAAAAGCTGTTGAGGCCATGTGATTTCCTATCGTTTGATATATAATTTACCATCCTATGTTAAAGAGGGGCCACCGCCCACCCTCAGGATACCCGGGTGGGCAAACCAATACAAAAGCTGTTGAGGCCATGTGATTTCAAATCGTTTGATATATAATTTACCATCCTATGTTAAATAGTGGCCACCGCCCAACCTCAGGATACCCGGATGGGCAAACCAATACAAAAGCAGTTGAGGCCATGTGATTTTCTATCGTTTGATATATAATTTACCATCCTATGTTAAAGAGTGGCCACCGCCCACCCTCAAGATACACGGGTGGGCAAACCAATACAAAAGCTGTTGAGGCCATGTGATTTCCTATCGTTTGATATATATTTTACCATCCTATGTTAAAGAGTGGCCACCGCCCAACCTCAGGATACCCGGGTGGGCAAACCAATACAAAAGCAGTTGAGGCCATGTGATTTTTTATCGTTTGATATATAATTTACCATCCTATGTTAAAGAGTGGCCACCGCCCACCCTCAGGATACCCGGGTGGGCAAACCAATACAAAAGCTGTTGAGGCCATGTGATTTCAAATCGTTTGATATATAATTTACCATCCTATGTTAAATAGTGGCCACCGCCCAACCTCAGGATACCCGGATGGGCAAACCAATACAAAAGCAGTTGAGGCCATGTGATTTTCTATCGTTTGATATATAATTTACCATCCTATGTTAAAGAGTGGCCACCGCCCACCCTCAAGATACACGGGTGGGCAAACCAATACAAAAGCTGTTGAGGCCATGTGTTTTCCTATCGTTTGATATATAATTTACCATCCTATGTTAAAGAGTGGCCACCGCCCAACCTCAGGATACCCGGGTGGGCAAACCAATACAAAAGCAGTTGAGGCCATGTGATTTTCTATCGTTTGATATATAATTTACCATCCTATGTTAAAGAGTGGCCACCGCCCAACCTCAGGATACACGGGTGGGCAAACCAATACAAAAGCTGTTCAGGCCATGTGATTTTATATTATCTCGGTGATTAAATTGGTATTTTCTTAGAGCAGATATTTAAATTGGATTATTAACAACTGCATAAATCATATTATTGCAAGAATTATGTACTGAGAATATGGCAAGACGGAGATTCTGTCCCCATGGCCTGTTGCAAAAGCCCTAGCCAAAGTGCTAGCCCATTGAATTTAACTTGTGTGATTCTAGAAAAACAGACTTTTGCAACACGCCCTAAGTTCGACTGCTTTGGATTTTTTGGTCTCACTCTTTCAAGTAAACGCTAGCGTAGACGATTCCAATCTTTTACTTTTATTGTACTATCGAATGAGACCAACTTTTTCCCCGGTAACTCTCCCTTTAAGGGGGTTGGTCGGAGGAGGTGGAAATTAACGGCAAATCTGCGTGCGCGTCAAAGAGTTCTATCGAATGAGACCAACTTGTTCTTTTCGGTCACTCTTCCCTTAAGGGGGTTGGTCGGAACGGACGGAAATGAACGGCACTGCTTGCGCGTCAAAGAGTTCTATCGATTGAGACCAACTTGTTCTTTTCGGTCACTCTCCCCTTAAGGGGGTTGGTTTAAGGGGACGGAAATGAACGGCACTGCTTGCGCGTCAAAGAGTTCTATCGAATGAGACCAACTTGTTTTTTTCGGTCACTCTCCCTTTAAGGGGGTTGGTCGTAGGGGGCGGAAATTAACGGCACTGCGCGTTCTATAGTTTGATATAAAAAGTACCATCCTAAGTTAAAGAGTTGACGGTGAAGAGTGCGTATTGTTATTAAAGGGGGGTCGAAATTATTCCCCCTGTTTACCTGACAGACCTGAAACTGGCCATCGGTAAAAGTTGTGTAGCCCCACACTGTAATTCAAACTTCACGCCACGCTCGTGTCACCCTTCGTAAAAATCCACTGGGTTGGGGGGGAGGGAGGCGAAGTTTGAGGTTCACTTGACCTTAAACGTAGTAAATATACGTAAAATAACGCGGAACAAGTCGGCCCAGGCCGAAATATTAGTTCCACATCAGTGTATTCGAGTGGGAAATCCCATACATCCTTAGTAGACACAGGTAGGCAAACTAATACAACAACTGTTGAGGCTACGTGATTTCTTATCGTTTGATTAATAAATTGCCATCCTAAGTTAAAGAGTGGGTGCCTCGCACCCTCAGGATACCCGGGTGGATAAACAATTACAAAACCTGTTGAGGCCATGTGATTTCCTATCGTTTGATATATAATTTACCATCCTATGTTAAAGAGTGGCCACCGCCCACCCTCAGGATACCCGGGTCGGCAAACTAATACAAAAGCTGTTCAGGCCATGTGATTTTATATTATCTCGGTGATTAAATTAGTATTTTCTTAAAGCAGATATTTAATATGGATTATTAACAACTGCATAAATCATATTATTGCAAGAATGTATTTATGTACTAAGAATATGGCAAGACGGAGATTCTGTCCCCATGGTCGCATACTTTTCAGCTTAAGGATCTGTGGCCAAAGCCCTAGCCAAAGTGCTAGCCCATTGAATTTAAAATGTTTGATTCTAGCAAAGCAGACTTTTGCAACACGCCCTAAGTTCGACTGCTTTGGATTTTTTGGTCTCACTATTTAAAGTAGACGCTTGCGTAGACGATTCCAATCTTTTACTTTTATTGTTCTATGAGACCAAATTTATTTTCCGATCACTCTCCCTTTAAGGGGGTTGGTCGGAGGGGGCGGAAATTAACGGCACTGCGTGCGCGTAAAAGAGCTCTATCGAATGAGACCAACTGGTTTTTTTCGGTCACTTTCCCTTTAAGGGGGTTGGTTGGAGGGGGCGGAAATTAACGGCACTGCGTGCGCGTCAAAGAGATCTATCGAATGAGACCAACTTGTTTTTTCGGTCACTTTCCCTTTAAGGGGGTTGGTCGGAGGGGGCGGAATTTAACGGCACTGCGTGCGCGTCAAAGAGCTCTATCGAATGAGACCAACTTGTTTTTTTCGGTCACTTTCCCTTTAAGGGGGTTGGTCGGAGGGGGCGGAAATTAACGGCACTGCGTGCGCGTCAAAGAGATCTAACGAATGAGACCAACTTGTTTTTTTCGGTCACTTTCCCTTTAAGGGGGTTGGTCGGAGGGGGCGGAAATTAACGGCACTGCGTGCGCGTCAAAGAGATCTATCGAATGAGACCAACTTGTTTTTTTCGGTCACTTTCCCTTTAAGGGGGTTGGTTGGAGGGGCGGAAATTAACGGCACTGCGTGCGCGTCAAAGAGATCTATCGAATGAGACCAACTTGTTTTTTTCGGTCACTTTCCCTTTAAGGGGGTTGGTCGGAGGGGGCGGAAATTAACGGCACTGCGTGCGCGTCAAAGAGATCTATCGAATGAGACCAACTTGTTTTTTTCGGTCACTTTCCCTTTAAGGGGGTTGGTCGGAGGGGGCGGAAATTAACGGCACTGCGTGCGCGTCAAAGAGCTCTATCGAATGAGACTAAATCTCTGGACCAACTATACAAACTATACAAGTTCGCCAAGAAGGCGATAATATTATTCTAAACGACTTTGATAAGAAAGTGCCAAACTTATTTATTACTTCTGACCATACACGGTTTCGATAAGAAGGTGCCACACTCATATATTACTTCTGACCATACACGGTTTCGATAAGAAAGTGCCACACTCATATATTACTTCTGACCATACACGGTTTCGATAAGAAAGTGCCACACGTATTTATTACTTCTGACCATACACGGTTTCGATAAGAAAGTGCCACACTTATTTATTACTTCTGACCATACACGGTTTCGATAAGAAAGTGCCACACGTATTTATTACTTCTGATCATACACGGTTTCGATTAGGGGGTCGAAATTGGGGCGGGGGAGGCGAAGTTTGAGGTTAACTTGACCCTAAAACGCCGTAAATATACGTAAAATGACGCGGAAAAACGAAAGGGAATTGCGACAACTTAACTTGACAAATCCCCCCGCCTTGCAAAGAAAGATTAGAAGTTCCGAGTGAGTTTATACAAAGCGGTGTGGCGTGGTTGGTATAGGCGTAGGTTTTTAGAGATTACGCGGCCCGCAGCTATCTGTGTTCGAGTCTCGGTGAAGCCGCTATTATAAATTATTTTTCGCAGCTCCATCTACCGTGTCGTCGCTTTCCACAACAAACAAAGAAACAAACAACAACACTTAACGACAATCCGTCCATAGCAATAGTCCCACTTCGATATATATATCTCGAAGTGGAACTAAAAAGGAACGACAATTGCGACAACTTAACTAGCCAAATACCCCCGCGTCGCTAAAAACCACTAGATGTTCCGAATATAGTTTGAAGAGTCTAAGAGACTTGGTAAAGGCGTCGGTTTTGGAGATTGCGTGGCCAGCAGCTATCTGCGTTCGAATCCCGGTGTCGCCAACGTGTCGTCGCTTTTCCACGCCAAACAAACAAACACTTAACGGCATTCCAGTGTCACTTCGAATATATATTCGATGTGAAACTAAAAACAGGGAGTCCCGTCGAATTTACCCTTATGTCCAGAGCTTTTCGTACTGAAACATCATCGAACCGTTACCCGTGACGCAGCAACAACAAAAAAAACAAGAAGACCAATGTTACTTTATAGAAACGTCTATGGAAGTTCTTTCAAAAGCACCGTGTGCTCAATTGCAATACATGTACGACATAAACCAATCGAACACAGTAAATATTCACTGCTCGATATAAAACATTAACCCGACCCGAAATTTTCTTCCGGAAGTATCCATCGTAACAGTGGCGCACTCCGTCATTTTTTTCGTGGGAGGGGGGGGGGCAAAGAGTTCCAAATACTTTTTAATTGTAATGGTGCACTGGCTCAAGCCCTGAAAATATTTACCATCATGAATTATCATGATTTCCACCCCCCACCTTCGAGCTTCTTCACTGGCCCCCAATCAATCCCTTGAATGCCCTTTTCAGCCCATGCTCCCTCTGCACGGACCTGTGGGGGCTTCCTCCTACTTTATTTTTCTTTCTGGGAGGGGTTGAATTGGGGCGTGATTATTATTAAAGGTCACGATAAAAATTAATCACAATTAATTTGTTCTAAAAATTAAAAGAAACGGTCAAAATAATATTTTTAATCATCCTCACGTACATGACAAGAGTGAATTATTTTTTTGGTTAAGTTATTTTTTTATTTTATACTCGTGGTCGAAAAACTGTTTTTTTACTAACCTCAATTAATCCGAAAGTGTTTATATAAAATTAAAGTTCATATGAATTAACCGCTTTTGCATAAAAAACCTTTAATTTTTTAGATAATAATTCTTCGTGGATAACGCAGAAATTAATTTGTTTTTGGAAAAAGTATATATTTGACACAAATGGATAACGGTTAACCAAACGCCGACCCCTATCCACGGCCGAGGCTTCCACCCTGTATATAGCGGCCTTTTCAAGTAAGTGGGTAAAATATATGTACATGATTAAATTTCAATTTTAATTAATACTGGGTTTATGGTTACTTAAATATATTAGATGGAAAGTATATTGTCTATTTTACGTTAAATTTAGACTAAGTTTTACGTTAATTACATTGTAAAATAGTTCTCTTTTGAGTACGATATATTTATAATTAATAATGTAGTGTTTTAAAATCAATTGTGGTGGCCATTACGGTTATGTAGTTTTTACCTCTCCGAGGGGACAAAGTCCCCTAGGAGGGGTTATACAACGACCGTGTCTGTCTGTGGGTGGGTCTGTCTGTCAGGACTGCGAACGCGTTCGCATTTTCGGTGCAAAGTGTAATCACTGCGTACGCAGTTTCTCAAAGGGTTGGCAAAACCACCGTGTGACGGTGAGCGTTAACGGATGCATTTGCGGTTTGGTTTGGATGGTGTTTTTTCGCTCACCGTCGTGACGGTTTGGTGTATTACGGTTTTTGTAATGTTTATGCGTAGGTTGTGAGTGTTGAATTTGTTGTGTTTGTGTTCTGATGGATGTGCATGTTGAGTCTGTTGTGTTTATATGGGCGTTTTCTCTCCAACGTCTTCTTAATGACTTTGGGACGGACCGAGTGCTGAGTGTAATGCTACCTCTCAACGTCCAATGGCAGGGTTTCCACCAGTTGTACACGGTATTCGTCTTAGTATCAATTTGCGATCGCATCGGGCGGGATTTGAACCCGAGACCTCCTGATTGACAGGCGGACGTTCTACCACAGAACCACCGACACTTGTTACGCCTTATTGAAAATTAGACCTTCAGCTTTATCGGAAGCGTATTTAATAGAGTACGAAATTTTGGTTTAATTGAAATAGAATTGAAATTGAAATTATTTCGAACCCAGACCATTCGGCTTGGCAGTCGAGCGCTCTACCACAGAACCACCGATAGCTGCTTAGATTCACTGAAATTAAGACAGGCATCGTAAGCATAATAGGTAATAAAGTCTTTTTTATTAATGAATTTATGAAGGCCTAATCTGGTATTTTTTAAAGGTTAAATCTTGTTTTAGCGCAGTCAGCCGAGATTAGAGGGTTAAAGGGTAGACCCTGTGGGTGGTCCACTTTCTTAACGACCTATATATAGTTCTGTTAATTCAAAGGAGATAATTTAACGTTAATTGCTTTAAGAGGTGGCGGTTAGTCAAGTGGCTCTCTGTGCTTTGTTGATGGTAAGGTTTTTGCTTCTTGTAAATACATTTGGTGTGGATATTTGGATATCTACGATTTCTAACGCAGTCAATGATTTCTTGGGTGTGCGAGTCATTATATGATATTGGAAATTGGACGGCATTGGTCTTATTCATGTGGTATGCGTCACAACGTCAACAGGAAGTGAACGAGTCGTCCACTACCAGATATCTACGGTATCTTCATCAAGGGCGAGTGTTGAAATAAAATGAGCGTTAAAGATGCGGCAAGTATTTCGTAAGCGAGTAATTCCAAAAAGCCTCTGTAGATATTTCTTTCATTAAAATTTGCTTCGTATTATATTTAACTGATAAACTTGTTCTGTAAAAGGGTTTAATTCAATTGTGCATTGTTATAGTACGTCTAACTTACTGTTGTAACTACTTAACTTATGATATTCTGAATAAATTAAAATTGGTCGTTTCGTCTCAATTATTTTAATTATAATTAAAATTTTATACCGGGCGGGATAGAAATGGGTTAATATTTTTAACAAATAACTCTAAATTGCGGAGATATATCTTTAAGGGTTATCTCGAGAAATTAATACCACTAGGGACAATTCTACCGAGGAGAGATATATTTTGGCTTGCCAACTTGTTTAGTATGCTCTGATGTATACATACAGCGTCGGTCACCAGATGGCAACAGTCAAAAACTACACAATTTAAAAAAGTTTGCACTAGCCTCGTAAATTGCTTATGAGGGTAAACACGATGTACGACGGTCAGAATACACACAATCCTTCTAATGTGTTAAGTTTGTTTGAGCTATTCACAGCAACCTGCAACGCCGGTATCACAACCAATATATATCCACGGCCACACATAATTGTATTTACACTTATTTGTTACTTTTAGTCATACTTTGAAAGCATCGCGTATTTCTCCGATAAGTGTCACACTTATTTGTTACTTCAGGTCATACGTTATAAGCATCGCGTATTACTCCAATAAGTGTCACACTTCTTTGTTACTTCAGGTCATACGTTGCAAGCATCACGTACTGGTCCGATAAGTGTCACACTTATTTTTTACTTCAGGTCATACGTTATAAGCATAGCGTATTTCTCCGATAAGTGTCACACTTATTTGTTACTTCAGGTCATACGTTGTAAGCATCGCGTATTTCTCCGATAAGTGTCACACTTATTTGTTACTTCAGGTCATACGTTGTAATCATCGCGTATTACTCCAATAAGTGTCACACTTCTTTGTTACTTCAGGTCATACGTTGCAAGCATCACGTAATGGTCCGATAAGTGTCGCACATATTTTTTACTTCAGGTCATACGTTGTAAGCATCGCGTATTACTCCGATAAGTGTCACACTTATTTGTTACTTTGGGCCATATTAGAACGGCTTGAAAAATGCCAGAGATAAATTCGCGTATAGTCTCTATAACCACGCGTATTTCAACTAGCCGAGAAGCTTTTTCCTCGCCGGCCCGCCTTCGCCTTCCTTACTGACTAACCAAAAGCTCGAAATAGATAGTCGAACCACCTCAGTAACGAAGGGGAAGGCAGTCTCGGTTTCCCTCTGTTCCGCGGGTCGTTTTTTTTTCAACGGCCCGCCTTCGCCTTCCTTACTGACTAACCAAAAGCTCGAACGACGACGACGACGACGACGAAGTGGTTTTTATAATATAGATGTTGGAAGTTGAGGGGGTCCGTATACGCTGCACAAAAAAACTTACTTAGAATTAAAATTAAGCAACGTAATTGCAATTCTATGTGCTATGGAAACCACAGCTATTCAAAAATATAACTTTCATGAAAATCGGACTTAAATTAAAGAACTGTATGTCGACTTTCTGGCGAAAATATAAAACCGCGAAAATTGGGGTCCCGTAAATTACCGTGGAAACTATACTTAAATTTAATATTTACTGATATAACCGAAGTTGTAGTTCCACTGAATCCTAACCTATCCAATAATATTTTTTTTAACGTTACTGGACTTAATTTTTAACAAAATATCAACCACACAAAGCCAAACTACCGAAAACGGTAAATCGGGCAATGCCCAACTTCTTGGGCTCCGATTTGAAAAACTTTATGAAAGGCTATCAATGGTAATGTATGTACATTCGAACGAGATATCATTGACTCATCTAGTTATAACCGTTGAAGAGGTATGCGCGGCATCGGCGGCATCGGCGGCAACGGATACACTGTACGTGAGACTAATACACACAAATCCTTAGGATTGTGTGTAAAAACAACTAAAATACATCTGAATATATTTCCTCTTAAAACTATTTATCCTTCTTGTCCCTTCTTGGCCGCCGTAAACTGAGACACGGTTACGTATATCACCTTTTTACACACAATCCTAAGGATTTGTGTGTATTAGTCTCACGTACAGTGTAGCCGTTGCCGCCGATGCCGCCGTGACGCGCATACCTCTTCAACGGTTATAACTAGAAGAGTCAATGATATCTCGTTCGAATCTACATACATTGCCATTGATAGCCTTTCATAAAGTTTTCAAATCGGAGCCCAAGAAGTTGCCCAATTAACTTTTTTCGGTGATTTCGCTTTATGTGGTAGATATTTTCATTAAAATTAAGTCCGATAACGTTAAAAGAACATTTATTGGATAGGTTAGGATTCAGCGGACCTACAACTTCGGTTATATCAGTAAATATTAAATTTAAGTATAGTTTTCAGGGTAATTTATGGCACCCCAATTTTCGTGTTTTTATATTTTCGACAAACAAATCTACATACAGTTCCTTAATTTAAGTCCGATTTTCATGAAAGTTATATTTTTGAATAGCTGTGGTTTACATATAACCTAGAATTTCAAAAATATTCTTTAAATTTAATTCTAAGTAAGGTTTTTTTTTGGCAGCGTATACGGACCCCAGCAATTTCCAACATTGTAAATCCGCGTATTTATAGAGGTCTACGCGCCCGTTTCCCTCTGGCGTTTTTCAAGTCCGTTCAGAGTGGGCCGCGCTTTCAACGTATGACCAGAAGAAACAATTAAGTATGACACTGATCTACCTAGTCTTCAGCGCATGACCAGAAGTGATAAGTGTGACACTCAACGTAACTAATAAGTGTGAACAGAAGTAACAAATAAGTGTGATAAGAAGTAACAACTAAGTATGATACGAAGTAACAACTAAGTATGATACGAAGTAACAAATAAGTGCGATCCGAAGTAACAAATAAGTGCGATCCGAAGTAACAAATAAGTGTGATCCGAAGTAACAAATAAGTGTGATCCGAAGTAACAAATAAGTGTGATCCGAAGTAACAAATAAGGGTGATCCGAAGTAACAAATAAATATGATCAGATGTAACAAATAAGTGTGACCAGAAGTAACAAATAAGTGTGATCAGAAGTAACTAATAAGTGTGATCAGAAGTAACTAATAAGTGTGATCAGAAGTAAAAAATAAGTATGATCAGAAGTAAAAAATAAGTGTGTTCAGAAGTAACAAATAAGTGTGATCAGAAGTAACAAATAAGTGTGATCAGAAGTAACAAATAAGGATGAAACAGATCGAACTAGTCTTTGTCGTATAACCAGAAGAAATAAGAGTGACACTCAACGGCTGACTAGTAGTAACAAATAAGAGTGACACTGATCGAAAGAATCTTCGATGCTTTCAAAGTATGACTAGAAGTAACAAATAAGTGTAAATTTTTATATATGTGTGACCGTGGATATATTTTGGTTGTGATACCGGCGTTGCAGGTTGCTGAGAATAGCTCAAACAAACTTGACACATTAGAAGGATTGTGTGTATTCTGACCGTCGTACGTCTTGTTCCTATTATATATGGTCCTTCTTCATAACTGCGGTGTTATATATTTCAATGCGTGGTATCATTTTGAAAACAAGAGGTGAAGACGTTAAAATGAAATCGTGATTCTCCGTGAAAGTCTAGATCTTCCCAACGTTGTCGTTAAAACGTCTAGGGCGCATTTCTTCAGCGCTTTCGTTTCATAACAATATAGATTTTAAGGTAAATGTCTAAATGATCATGACTCAAAGTTAAAATTGTCCCTTGTTTTCAGGCATGATTATATTTTTATTAAGTATTACTTATAAATTAAACGATCGTTACTAGTGACGTTCCTTACAAGTGACGATCGTTACCAATGACGATCCTTACAAGTGACGGCCCGTTACAAGTGACGTACCTTACAAGACGATCGTTATAAGTGACGGTCGTTACAAGTGACCTACCTTACAAGACGATCGTTACAGTGACGGTCGTTACAAGGGACATTTCTAACCAGGAACGTTCTTAACAAGGGACATTTCTAACCAGGAACGTTCTTAACCCGGGACTTTCTTAACAAGGGACGTTCCCAACAAGGGACGTTCCCAACAAGGGACGTTCCCAACAAGGGACGTTCCCAACAAGGGACGTTCCCAACAAGGGACGTTCCCAACAAGGGACGTTCCCAACAAGGGACGTTCCCAACAAGGGACGTTCCCAACAAGGGACGTTCCCAACAAGGGACGTTCCCAACAAGGGACGTTCCCAACAAGGGACGTTCCCAACAAGGGACGTTCCCAACAAGGGACGTTCCCAACAAGGGACGTTCCCAACAAGGGACGTTCCCAACAAGGGACGTTCCCAACAAGGGACGTTCCCAACAAGGGACGTTCCCAACAAGGGACGTTCCCAACAAGGGACGTTCCCAACAAGGGACGTTCCCAACAAGGGACGTTCCCAACAAGGGACGTTCCCAACAAGGGACGTTCCCAACAAGGGACGTTCCCAACAAGGGACGTTCCCAACAAGGGACGTTCCCAACAAGGGACGTTCCCAACAAGGGACGTTCCCAACAAGGGACGTTCCCAACAAGGGACGTTCCCAACAAGGGACGTTCCCAACAAGGGACGTTCCCAACAAGGGACGTTCCCAACAAGGGACGTTCCCAACAAGGGACGTTCCCAACAAGGGACGTTCCCAACAAGGGACGTTCCCAACAAGGGACGTTCCCAACAAGGGACGTTCCCAACAAGGGACGTTCCCAACAAGGGACGTTCCCAACAAGGGACGTTCCCAACCAGGGACGTTCCCAACCAGGGACGTTCCCAACCAGGGACGTTCCCAACCAGGGACGTTCCCAACCAGGGACGTTCCCAACCAGGGACGTTCCCAACCAGGGACGTTCCCAACCAGGGACGTTCCCAACCAGGGACGTTCCCAACCAGGGACGTTCCCAACCAGGGACGTTCCCAACAAGGGACGTTCCCAACCAGGGACGTTCCCAACCAGGGACGTTCCCAACCAGGGACGTTCCCAACCAGGGACGTTCCCAACCAGGGACGTTCCCAACCAGGGACGTTCCCAACCAGGGACGTTCCCAACAAGGGACGTTCCCAACAAGGGACGTTCCCAACAAGGGACGTTCCCAACAAGGGACGTTCCCAACAAGGGACGTTCCCAACAAGGGACGTTCCCAACAAGGGACGTTCCCAACAAGGGACGTTCCCAACAAGGGACGTTCCCAACAAGGGACGTTCCCAACAAGGGACGTTCCCAACAAGGGACGTTCCCAACAAGGGACGTTCCCAACAAGGGACGTTCCCAACAAGGGACGTTCCGAACAAGGGACATTCCTAACATGGGACGTTCCCAATGACGGATATTCGTAACATGGGACGTTCCCAACCAGGGATTTTCCCCAAAAGGGACGTTCCCAACCAGGGATTTTCCCCAAAAGGGACGTTCCCAACAAGGGACATATCCAACAAGGGACGTTCCCAACAAGGGACGTTCCTAAAAATGTACGTTCCGAACAATGGACGTTCGTAGCAAGGGACGTTACTAACAATGGACGTTCGTAGCAAGGGACAGTCTTTCAATGGACGTTCCTTACAATGGCCGTGTAAAATTGGGTAAATTGAGCAATTAGTAATATTTAGTGTAGGGAGCTGTTATAATTTAAGTAAAGTTGGGTCAATAGAGCAATTTAATTAAAATTGGGTAAATTTTGGAAATTTAATTAAAATTGGTTAAATTGAGCAATTTAAGTAAAATTCGGTAAATTGAGAAATTTAATTAAAATTAGGTAAATTGAGCAATTTAAAGAAAGTTTCGGTAATGTGGTATAAATGTTAATTAATAAAAGCACAAAGTTCTAAATGAGGAATATTAATATATTTTTTTGATACAAAGGAAAATTGGGTGAATTGGATAAAATTCTTGTTAAATTAGTTAAATTAAGATATGTTTGGGAAATTTCATGCATATATTCGGTAAAACTAGGTAAATTTTGGTTAAATACCATAAAATTATGAAAAATGAAGGAAATTGGACAAACTTTTGAAATTTGGTTTAATACAAGGGAAATTAAACCAAATTAAATCAAATTTATTGTAAATATTTCAATCGTTTTCGATAAAATTAAAGAAAGTTGCGTTAAATCCATCAATGTTTGGAAAATTAGGTAAACCCAAATAATTTTGGTGTATTTACATTTATTGCTCTTATTATAAAAGTAAAGAAATTTTAAGCATTGTATGTAAAATTCAAAAGTCGCTTGATGACTTAGGCCTAAGGTGGTGCCTTGGGTATTAGCCTAGCTGATTATTATTATTATTTTATTATTAATTTAGTCATGTTATGTAAAATCGATAATGCATTTAGGAAATTGGGTAAACTTGTAAAATTTTGGTTTATATAACCAAAATTAAACAAATTGAAAAAGTTTTAAAATATTTGAAACATTTTGGGTTAAATTAAGGAAAGTTGGGTTAAATCCATCAAAAATTGGGCAATTAGCACGAAATTGTAGAATTTTTTTTAAATTGTGGCTAGTGTTCAAATAAATATGGAAAATTTCAGACATTTTGTGAATTGTACTTCCGAATACATTTTGGTAAATTTATATGAGTAATTTTGGGTAAATACGAATTACATTTCGGTAAATACGACTAATTTACAATTTATCTTAAAAGTTAGAAAAATGCTCGTAAAAGAAAAAGAAAAATACGAGCAAATATGTAAAATTTCCATAATTTGAGTAGCTTAGATCAAATTGGATAAAAATGGGTAAACCCTGAAAAATGAGGAATGTTTTAGTTAAAAGTTTTAGGTTTACTTTAAATTTTAAGTAAAATATATATTTAACTAAATAAAATTAGGTTTATTTAAGTAAAATGTAGAAAATTGAAATACAATTCTTATATTTAAACTTTTTCGTTAAAGTGAAGTAAAAAATTTAGAAAATTAAACAACAATTTTAAGTTTGAACTGAAATTTTAAAATAAATTTAGTTTTTTCAAGGAAATTTTAGTAAAATTGTGTCAAACGTCTTAAATTGGAAAACAATTGGACAGACTTTAAGAAATTTGGTATATTAAAGATAAACTGTTATTATTTGAATTGGAGGAATTTTTTTAAATGCTTAAAATTTCGTAAAGTATTTAAAGTTAAACGTAAAATAAACCTTAAGTATGAGTTTACCCAATTTCGTAAATTTTTTGAATAAATGCCAATTCTCATGCTATTTTAAATAGACCAAGACGTATGACGGTCAGAATACACACAATCCTCCTGATGTGTTAAGTTTGTTTGAGCTTTACACAGCAACCTGCAACGCCGGTCACATAACCATACTTATTTGCACTTACACTTATTTGTTACTTCTGCGCAAACGTTCAGTGTCACACTTATTTTTACATCTGGTCATACATTGAAAACGTGGCACGAACCGCCTTGAAAAATGCGAGAGGGAAATTCGCAGGTAGACCTCTATAAGCACACCGATTTACAATGTCGGAAGTTGCGGGGGTCCGAATACGCTGTACAAAAAACCTTACTTAGAATTAAAATTAAGGAAAGTATTTGCAAACCTAGGTTATATGGAAACCACAGCTATTCAAAAATATAACTCTCATGAAAATCGGATTTAAATTAAGGAACGTTATATAGACTTTTAGGCGAAAATATAAAACCGCGAAAATTGGGGTCCCGTAAATTACCGTGGAAACTATACTTAAATTTAATATTTACTGATATAACCGAAGGTGTAGATCCGCTGAATCCTAACCTAACCAAAAATATTTTTTTAACATTATCGGACTTAATTTTAAATAAAATATCTACCACACAAAGCGAAACCACTGAAAATAGTAAATTGGGCATTTGCCCAACTTCTAGGGCTCCGATTTCAAAAATTTATGAAAGGCTATCGATACCGAGGTATGTACATTCGAACGAGATATCATTGATTTTTCTAGACCTAACTGTTGAAGAGATATGCGCGACACGGCGGCATCGGCTACACTGTCCGTGAAACTAATACACACAAATCCTTAGGATTGTGTGTACAAATTATCATTCCCAGTTGTCAAAAACATTTTCGGTTAGCATGGCAAAGCGAAAGCCTATTTTATCTTTCCCCTTAAGCGAGTTTCAAGTTACATAGAGGTCTACCAACCCCTCGAGTTGGAACCAAATCGGAGATAAACAACTCGGGTAGTTTCCTTGTATGGTCTAGTGTAGAATCTTTTGGCTAAACAAAATTTGGACCCGGTTATTTTTAGGAGGTTGTATTTCCACAATATATCCGTATCGCACAGTACGTTGATTTGTCGACAGCGCCCTCTATTGCAGATAAGTAAATTTATTCCAGAATAATTTAATCAAATAAAACTTAAAATAATTTTTTTTACTGAATATAACGAAATTTCTGCGCAAGGCTTAGCGTTGTAGACGATTTTTTTTCGCCTTCCAAACTTCCGATAATTTCCGAACATGACGCGCTCTCTCATTGGCCGAGAGTTTCAAGTGTTAGTTTCGCGGTGATTGGTTGTCTGTTGCTTACCGGAGTTCGCGGTAAATACAGTTGCAAGAGGTCTAAATCACAAAGGCCCATTTTTTTCTAAAGTTTTTAATTAATAATAAATTGAATTTAATGATTTTTAATCGAAAAAAATTTAGATTAGAAATCGATATATTATAGGATCTTTAGGTTTTTCATTACCCCTTTAATAAATAATTAACCTAGATGGCTCTCCAGTGCAATAATTATGAAAAAAAGTTAATTTGGGGAAGCAAACCTATCGCATTTACCCATTTTCATAATTTTCCGAAATGTCTACCCATTGAATTATGAATAATACTGCTAGAATTACAATTACGATTTCGGTTGCCATGGTTACGCAGGACCTGTTCTGAGAAGACTGTACGAAATTCATCTTTATAATTAGGCGGTAGCGCCATCTATATTTTGCAGAGTTATATGATTCGCGCAAAAATTCAATTGCAATATAGTTGCCACCACGGTTGAACGATATAGTTGAAAAAGTCTCCATATTGAACGAAATTGGTCCCGCGCCAGCCAGATTTAGTTGTACCTATATTTATTCCCAACTCAATGGGTCTACCATGAAAGCGTCGGAGAAATATTATGCCCGGTAACTTCTGGTCGAAAGATATCGAGACAATCAGTATTATAAACACATGTTTAATTCACACAAGATAAAATTATCATTATCCTGTGATAAGAGAGTAGACAACTATAAATATCAAACATTTACTTATTAAGCAGTACATTAATTGAACCTATTGTCTACGAAGAAGTTATTTTTACGGAATTACACTCTAAAAATGTTATTCAAAAGTGGATTTTTGTTAGCTCTCCTGGCGATTGGTTATTTGTCAGTCGACGGAGCCCAAAACTTCACCCTCGATCAATCCGTTCAAGGTCTGGCCAAGGCTAACCAAGAGTTCCAACTGGGTCTATACAAGCAGCTGGTCAAACCGAGAGAGAATCTGGTCGTCTCCGGTTTCAGCGTTTCCACAGTTCTGTCCATGTTGCTTCAAGGCGCCAGAGGACAGTCGGCTCAGGAACTTCAGTCTGCTCTAAAGTATGATAAACTTCGTTCAGAAATCCTGGAAGACGGTTACAGGAAGGTGCTCGGAGCTATAAAGGGAAACGGAGACTATACGCTTAACAACGCCAACTCCATTTGGATCAAGGAAGATCACCAAATTCTGTCGCAGTTCCAGAGCAAAGTACGCGACGTTTTCCTGGCCGAAGCGAAAACGTTGAAGAAAGACACCGCAAAAGACGACATTAACAAGTACGTGGCTAACAAAACCGAAAACCTGATTCGAGAGTTATTCAAAGAGAATCCGAGTGACGAAACTGTCACGGTCTTGTTGAACGCCATCTTCTTCAAGGGTACTTGGAAGATTCAGTTCGAGAACCATACCTTCGAGGCGGGTTTCATGGACAACGACGATGTCATTCCGGCCGACTCAAAAAGCGCCACAACAAGAATGATGACAATCGAAAAAGACGCATTCCGTTTCGTCGAGTCTCGAGATTTGAAGGCCGAAATCGTCGAACTTCCTTACAAAGGTGAAGATGTCAGCATGTTAGTCCTTTTGCCGAGTCAAGGAACCACTTTGACTCAGCTGGAGAAAAATTTTACTATCGAGAAATTGGACCAAGCCATTAAACAAATGAAACCAACCAACGTGTCCATTGTCATGCCCAAGTTCAAAATCGAAAGCTCCCTCGATTTGGTCGAGCCGTTGGTACGTCTGGGCGTCAAAGAAGTATTCACCGATCGGGCCGATCTCTCCGGAATCGGATCCAATTTGAAGGTCAGCGACGTCATTCAAAAGGCCGTCATCGAAGTCACTCCGGAAGGCAGCAAGGCCGCCGCTTCAACAGCGGTGGAAATTACTTCGAGAATGGGTGGATTTGACGACGATTTCGTCAGATTTCTTCGCGTAACCCATCCTTTCATGTTCGTGTTGAGACACAAGCCAACCAGCAGCATTTTATTCATGGGTCGATACTCGCAGTCGGCTCCCTTTAACAAAAATGAATAAATATATTAATAAAATATAAAATTTTTTAGAGTACTTTTTCCTGAGTTTTGTTTTGAGAATTGCAACGTAAGTTCACTTTAATACGACCAATCCTTTTGAACAGCGAAACGATCAGCCCGTTTCTTACCTCTGATTTCGATTTATTATCAAAAGTTAATTACTTACCATAAGTAACATCATTAAAAGCATGAAACTTGTCCATACTTTTAATTATTTCATCATTACTTCAACAAAGAGAAATTAGTAGAAGATTTAGCAAATCCATAACCCGGAAGTTTAGTGGTAATAATAATAAAAAAATAATAATCAACTAGTCTAATACCCAAAGCACCACCTTAGGTTCCCTTTTTCTTATGGTTCAGCCAATTTGAAATTCAGCTAATTGGATAATACACGGAAAAGGTAGGTTTGATGCACTCCACACAACATTAATTCATAGCTCTAAAGACTAAGACAGTGTTTTTAATATGGAATTTTAAACTAAGTCTGGGAATCAAATCTAGTGCGCCACTTGGGGACGAGAAGATTCCCGGAAGTACAATGCAAGGAATTTCTGTTTCGACATTTTTGACGTCATTGTGACTTTATTAATGTAACCAAGGATCCTAACTTACGCTAGTATCTACCCTGCTTGGTCCCGGTTTTTGCTGGGCCTCTAGGCTTCAGCCTAGTCAGCCTTATGGAAAATGCAGCTCTGGTTGATGCCTTGGATATTATGCTAAAAGTTTACTTCATTTTGTAGGTAAAGAGCAGGTCTACAAAATAGACTTAGGCACATCCTCCATTCTCTCCCCTAACAATGATTGGAGGTGGTAATTTTGGAAAATTGCATCCCATGTTCCTACAATCATCTTTCTCCCTTAATTTGAATATAAATAGATTTTTTCTTATGTAGATACGAGTACCAAACCCTACTTATGATTGTATCAGTTAACGTTTCTTAAACAAATCGTTGTATCTAGATAAATAACGATTTCCCAGTGTTGTGTTATAATAATATTCCTATATTTTGAAAAATATTATATTCACGTAGGTGTAGCTATTTATAAAATAAATTGAACTTCTTGTTGTTGATTTAGAAATTTCATAAATTTTCATTGTTAAACAAGGATACAAGTGTCAACCTTATGGCTATTTTCTTACTTATGATAAACACATGGCAATTCACTTCTCTAGTGATAACATCGAACTAAAATTGAATTTTATCGCAAATATGACTAGACATTTTAATTTTAATAAAAAGGGGAACTTTTCCAAAACCTCAAACGATAAAAAGGCTCAACATCAGACATCGTCACTATTAATATATATGGGTGAAAACAGAAGTATATAAGTTTAATTAGCATCCATCATGCTATTTTTCTATTGTTTTTGCTTGAAACATGTAGTATCAAGAACGAATTCAGGTACCTAAGAATATTTAACCGCAGAGATTTTAAACCCCACCCTCGCGTACTTTATATCAAAGTTCTGCTTTCGGTTTTTCGCGACGGTCTTTTACACGGAAGTGCGCCATGTATATTTACGTTTTGAGATTAAAAACTAGACGAACTTTCGCTACGAGGCCTGAGTGAGTGGTACCATAGGCTTATGATATTTTCTATTTTCCCGATATTCTTAGATACGTGACCGCATTCTTGGTAATAGACTCGTGGTTAAAATTAATCTTTAATAGGGCAAATAAGCCATAATATTAGCTCCACATCGGCCACTGGATTTTATGCCGGACTAAAACGTATACAACGAGCCTCTCAATAAGTGTACCACGGCTTCTCTGAAACGGTTATTTAGAGTATAAACATAGAATACACTAAGTCTTTGCAAGGCGAAAAGAGTTAATCAGACCCACAGAAGCACGTACAGTGGCGGCGGCATAGACTATCCCCCCAGGGTTTCAGTCGGGGATGGTTTGTGTATATTTATACCACCCAAAATTTCATAAATCACATTATAATTTGCCAAATACCAATACATTTGATGTATTGAAAATTTGGTCGAAGGAGGACAAATTTGTTCAAATTTAATATTTATATTTAACATATACTTAATACATCGGGGGGGATTGTGTGTACTTAAATGTCTGTGACATCTTGTTCGCTTTACAAAGGGACCCCCACCTTGGAATGTGGGGGCAAATATATACAAACTAGCCAATGGTCTTCTCCGCGTGGCCCCGTGAATCACCTCTCTTCATCACCGAACAAGAGTGAGCCCAGTGGAAATTACAAATGGCTTTACAAGGCAAAATAAACAAATGTTTGGAAATTGAATTAAATACATGGATTTTTAACATCTGCAGGCCTTTACACACGAGCCAACATTTTAGCAAAACTTTGTTGGTCAACACGAGTCGCAAAATCGAGTGGCTCCGTGTAAATCGATAAAATATTTTCACAACGTGTTGGACACAAACGCTTGGCCTAGTTCTGAACATGGGCCAAATAATGATAAATTAATAACGGTAGGTTTTGTGACCGAGGCTTAGTTCCAAATATTTCAATCTAATCATTTTCATACACACCTCTTTGATTGAATAAAACAAAATGATAATAATGATATAAAATACCTTTATTAATATAAATTTACATATTTTGTAGTGGAAGATGTATTTTATTTCAATAATTTCGAATTACGAGTAATTTTCTATATCAGTTAAAGCGCGAAAACTCAGCAACTTTTCGTGGAGCGTGTGAACGAAAACGGAACGTGTTTTGCTGAAAATAAAATAGGCCCTTAGTGAAAGCGCCGTCAAACGGGACTAAATAGTTTTAACTGACGAAACTTGACTTGGAACGTAGATAGATCAGTTATAAGTATTTTGTTAACGAACGGCATTGATAGAATATCCTAATCGATAATTATCGAAGGTATCGCAAAATTACGACTACGATTACAGCAACACCAACCTAAATTTTAATAGTTCCACCCAATGTGAAACTAAGAAACAGTCTTTAAACAATCTGGTTTTAAAACGGCCCGTCATCCTTCTTCCTAATCCTCCAGACCAAGAATGTAATTATATACTTGGGGAGAGTGACTATCTTCAAACGAAAATCCGTGGGCATCCTCTCTGATCCCCCCCCGCCACCGAGCACAAGGGGAGGAGAAGGAAAACGTCAGTTTTAGGTAACCAATGAGGTACCGGTTTGATTTGATTTGTTAAGGGGAAAGGAGTTTATTCTTCGAAAGTGAGGGGGGTTGGCAGAAACGCTAAAAATTGTCTGTACAAATTCTTGGCCAGACAAACTTTGTGTTTATAAAAATAGGAATTCTTTGTAATAAAATACTTGGTCCGAGAGTATTCCTACGTTTCAATTTTTTTTTATTTGACGTTTACTTCCTTTTTTTTTTAAGTTAAGATGATGTTGCGGCAAAATCCCGTCATTTTGTTGGTCTGACGGTGGAGTTCATTCCACTTCAAGATTCGACGGTAAGTACTCTCTAATTTATTTGTTGCGGAGTGGGTTATAGTGCTCCGATGAATAAAATACGTATCTTTCAATCTTCATCCACGTTATGTCTTTGAAACATGCTAGATTTAAAAAAAAAGTTCCTAAAGAAAAATAGCACCAGACGAAATAAACCAGTCAGTGACTATCGAAAACTATTTAAAACAAAGTTTTTATCATAAGAAATATAATATCAATAAGTGTGTCAACTAGCAACAATTACCGACAATTAAAATTGATTTTCAGAGTTATTTCGCAAACAAGGTTTAGTTCAGCACAAAGCCCCCTAGTCTCTAAAAATGCCCAAATAAAAATATCGGATTACCAAGAATGACAATGCACTATTCAGTTCAGTTGCAAGTCCAAGCTGGAGCTCGGTTAGATCGTCGGTGTCGAAAAAATAGGTTCGGTATTCGGTATCGAAATTTGATTAAAACAATTATACTTATGATATTATGTTATTTATAGTTTTAATACCAGTGAATATCCGTATGGAGTGTTTATTTTCTTTTGAATTTTTCATTGTTGAAGAATGTTTCAAGCCTGCGAAGTTAAATGTTCCATTTCAATGACCTAGATTCATACTTTTCTCGTTAGAGATATATTATAACGTTCTGGCTAAATGGACATAAAACACATAAATTATTTCAAATTTAAATAATAAATTAAAATTTAGCCTTTATATAATTATTTAATACTTACGTTCCATAATAATATTTTTTTAAACTATATTTGGGAGTGGACATTTAAATTTATACTTTTACTTTCATTTTGATGACCCTTACCCCAGAATGCTGAAAAATACCTCTAAAGTGAAACACCCAATTTTCGGTAAAAAACCTCGTGAAGAACCGCTTAGACCGCGTGGTTTCCTGTTGTGTTGCAACACCGTCATTTCATTTTTTTTATTTCCCTGTAGCGTATCGTAATCGTGTAAGTCCCGCGAGAGTATTTATCATTTACAACTCAATTAGTAACCATGATGGCGTTTGGTAAGTAGTTAATCACGTTTTATTCTACATTATCATACGTAAGCTAATCGCTTATAAGTATGCCTCTGCGTAATATTTCCATGGAAAAAATTTAATGCGACCTGTGGTTAAATTTTTATATTCCTTGTGGTTTTGACAAGGTTTGCCAACTATAAAGTTGATGGCACTTTTGGTCACGGAGTTTGAAATGACGTAGTTTACGTCTAATTCGCCGAACAAGGTTTCCTTAAGGAAAATACCTTTATTGTACTACTTATGAGTGATTATGTTACGTATCGTCTTATGTAATTACGTACTTACTATAAGGGCTTTTGCTACGCAAAAATAATTATCTTCTTATTTTATTATTTAAACAGGGTGTCGTAAACTCTAGGGCGTGTTCTTTGGGTGCTATTTTATCAAAAATGTGCTATAGTACTTCGTTTCAGTGATATGGGCCCCAAAATACCGTCCAAAACAACAAAATCACCTCAAATGTACGGAATGATATCCTGCCTTGAACCAAATTGTTTGTATTAAATAATGATTTGTTTTTCATTTGTGAAACAATCAAGTACCAAAAATTTATTAGAAGTAAGCTTTGTTAAATAATTAATTTAGTAATACCAACCTGAAAGGTCTTGATACCGTTCAAAAACAAGTTGTAAATTCATTTTTGACAAACATTCTTATGATACTAATCTAATTAATAGATTTAAAGAGACAATTAAAATTAAAAACAATAACAAGAATTGTTCAATCGGTAAGGAAACGCAACTGCTCCACAAGGGAACGTAGTATCCAAGTGAGCTCTTACATAAGGACTAAAATGGGCTGTAGAGCTTCATATAATGCAAAATCCACAGTCGTCTGATTTCTAGCATTACGTCTACGAATAACTCTCGTAAATTATCTTAAAGAACATGAAATTAAGCCTGACCAGTTAGCCTAGGTGGTAAAAAATAAGGTCCGAATAAATCAAAGACTATATAACGCTTCGCTTACTAGACAGGCGTGTTCCTAGGAAAAACCTGTTAACACCTCTGTAGCACTGTAAAAGCTGGGGTAATATTTGGACCCGCGGCTAGAGGCGCCACTAGTAACACAGCTCAAGCTAGGGGACATTTTGGGCCAGCGTTGAGATGGAGCCACAATCGGTATGCAAGTTGAGCCATAGAACACGCCTGTCTAGTAAGCGAAGCGTTATATAGTCTTTGGAATAAATGGTCGCCGATAATGTCACACTAGACGTTTAGACTAAATTGCTAGTCGCGTGTGGGTTTCTTTGTCTTCACTCATGACCTGTAATGCAAATTAAGTATTAAGAAATTTGCCTCATCGTATGTCAACAGAATACTTTACAATTGGAAGTCATTATCTACTCCGTTCACCATCCACTGATCAAAGTCAAATCCCCGAGGATAGTTCGCTTCGTTTAAGGCTCGAACTTTTTGAAAGTTGTACACTTTTTGAAAGAATGATGTACACCTACTCAACGACAAATTCGTTTGCTACTTTTACCATGATTAAAATAATGATGGGGGAAAATGCTAATCGTAAATGGTTTAAATTAGTAAGTACCTCTTCTTCAGTAAGGTTGTATTAGTTGACGATCCACCTTTCTCTAAATAAGAATAGTCCGCTAGGCTAATACCCAAGTCATCTAGCGATATTTATTGCTTTTTAAATCAGGTGAGCGGGGTAAATTGCGTAGGAGGTTGTCTCCTCAACATCCATCTGCTCGTTGTGGTACATGGGCCCCTGCTCTCGGTGGGCCCCTAGGCTTCAGCCTAGTCAGCCTTATGGCTAATGCGGAACTGCGTATCCTTCATTCGAGAAACTGTTCCTGATACAAACTCTGAGTTTCGGCGCCATCTCCCCCAGATCGAGCGTACATTAGGTGTATATCGCCATATTCGGAATCAGTAAAATAATCCATACCATTTACAAATTTGTATGGAAAGTATGACTTTTTAGAAACAGCTCTCCGATTTTATACCTAATAAATACTGTTTTTTTTTCAATCGGGCGATTTTGTAGCTCCTCTTAACTCATTGGATATAAGTTAAATACTCATAAAGTTGTATAAGAAGTTTGACTTTTGAAAAACATCACTCTGATTCTCATTCATATTTGCAAAGCTACAAAAACCACCCAAAGAAATTGATGAAAAATGTCTGTATTAGGTGAGATCATTCCCCTTGAGGTGGATGTGACTAGCAGTTGCGTGACTGACCTGATATTCACCTTTGCAATTATGTTTTATCTGAGACTTCTAACAGTCCACTAATCAGCTTTTGGTACTTGATCGTTTCACCAATAAAAAACAAATGCTTATTTAATACAAACTATTTGGTTCAAAGCAGTAATGTTGTTGTTTTAGACCGTACTTTTTGGCGGCCCATATTTTTGAAACGAAGCACATTTTTGAACAATTAGGACACAAATAACCCGCCCTAGAGTTTGCTACACACTTATTGAAAACAAACTGTATTTAATAACTAGTTAATTTATTTAAGATCACTGAAAAGAAATGCTCGAGGGAAGGTCAATCACTTAAAATATCTTAATTTTTACGGAAAGCGAAACGTGGAACTTCGCATCAACAATAACGGCGGTAAATTTAATTATTGTAGAAGGAAATTTCACAGCAAGGCAAGGCTCAATCCAATGAAATGTCGAAAGTAAGAACCGAGTTAAAACTATTCAAATTAATCGCCACCTGAGAGCCAAGGTCAAGTCTCAAAACGCTGCTGTGAATAATCGAGTTTTGTTGTTTTAATTACAATAGTAATCTAATAACGAAAGCACCTTAATAAAAGGTTTTAATATTAAGTAATGATCGGCCTTATTTGAAAGCATTCGAGAGTTTTAACTTCAAATTGCTCTCTAGTAACGATTTTCTAAAGCCGCTGAGACTGACAGTATTGTTATTACAATAGATAATATCGAAAGAACAAGTAGAAGATGCCATAGCGGACGACAATAGAGGTAACCACAAATATTACTTATCATAGTTTCATTATTAAGGTTTTTGCTTTAAAGGGAATATAACCCTAGCAGGGAAGGTCTAGAACGATATTTCTATATACTTCGGAGCAGGACGGGAAATTGGATTTGCTACTACGATAGAGTAATAACGTAGGGTTATACTCCCTTTAATACCAGAACACTTATATCCAACGCGACTCTTAATGTTATTATAAGCTTCCATTGAGATATTCACCTCGAAAATATGGCGATAGTTTTCTTAAAGGTCGTGTAACGCGACATAGGTTATCAATTTCTATAAGCTTTGAAATGGATTCGTAAAATCATGAATATTTAACGAATTATTACGAATAAGAGCTATCCTGGTTTTGATTAAATTAATATTTAGTAAGGTAGGTCTATTCTGTATAAATACCTTTTTTACAGAAGTGCAAGCTAGTTTTCTCAGTAACTATCCGATTCCACCTGACTTCGAGAAATTGAAATATGACGATAAATTCAAATTAAGCAATCCACAATATGCCAAGACAATCCTAGAAAATTTTCAAATACAAGAGCCAAATTGTAAATTAGAACGTCTTAGAAGAGTCGCGCCGTATCCCGAAACAATAACACTGGCGCAGTTGGCCCAAAGAGTCTACAAAGACGTCAAAAAGGAAGAGATGGGAACAGAAAATGTCGCAAAATACGAGGATAGGTTACAACTGCCGCCAGGCTGGAAACTACTCACAACGGCGAGTAAAGAAGGTTCGACTTGGGCCATCAACAAATACTTCGGAGCCTCGTATTACAACAAGCGAGCTAGGCAAATTGTCATCGCCCATCGCGGAACCAAGAACTGGAACGCGCTGTGGACAGATTTCAAAGGCGTTTGGTTAAACAGTTACGTCACCCAGATGAGTTCCGCCTGCTCCTTCACCGAAATGATCTACGAAGCGGTTAAGGACAACGGCGTCGAAGATGTTCAATTCTTCTGCACCGGCCACTCTTTGGGCGGATGGCTAGCTCAGGTCGCCGCGTTTTCCCTGAAATATTTGACGGTAGTTAACTCCTATTTTAAAAAGATACCGGGACATTCTAAATTGGGTGATTTCGGTTGTGGTTGTCACGCGCACACTGAGGTATTCGAGAGTCCAGGATGTAAAGAAATGCTTACGCGAATGACTCGAGATTTTGACATTCGATACTCTGGAAAAACAATATCGCTCGAAGATTTGGACATCAGCAACTACCTCGCAGCGCCTAATCCGATAAATTGCTGCAACGAACATGTTGGCCAAATCTATAGAGTTTTCCATACGGACACGGATGGTAATGTTATTGACGCGAAAGAACGCCCGCAACACTACATGAGAGATGTCATAGAGGCTTTAGAGAACACTAAACGAAAAGAGGCGCGAGATTGGCCGTTGTTCAAGATCTTGGGCAAAGAGTTCAAAACATTTAAACAGTTTTGATGAGAATACTACGCACTGCCGAATACGTTACCAAGAGAAGAAATACGATGAAAACGAATGTTCCGTTAATGTTTTCACTGCGGCGGAACTTGAGTTCATTCGGCACTTTCAACAGTTACTAATGGACGATATATTCAAGCCACAATCGCTTTTCGAAGAAGAGACTGATACGGAGGATAATGACATAACATTTATTTCTGAAACGCTTCAGAATCTACAAATACAAGATAGATCTGTTAGAACTGAAGGTGTCTTACGACAACAAGTACCTTTTGTAAAGCTCCTGCTTCATCTGTTTCCGGCGCTAACAGAAAAAGTCAAAAGAGCATTGGCGGAAAGTGAGGATAGACAAAGAAGGTACGACGCTACGTTGAAAGAATATCGAATTAAAATAGAAGAATTTTCCACGTATTTCGATGCATCAGCAGATGTTTTGAGTTTAAAGGATTTTAGACAAAACCAGGACAAATTGTGTCTTATTGAAACAGACGGAGGCAGTGACTTGTTGTCAGCGATGGTACACAAGCAATTAGGAAATTCCATTAGCTGTTGTTATAACCTTGAGAGCGTTGTAACATTGAACGAATCCAGCAATTTTATTAAATTATTAAATTCGACCAAACCCAAAGCTGTAGTAATAGTGGACTGTAACTTCCACGACCCAGGTAAAGTGACAAATGCCAAAAAGCTCTTAAGAAATATTATATTGCTTGAAATCGGTTTTAAAATCGTTTTCGTGGCAAATGACAAAAAACTTAGTAACTGCGTTATGGACTGGGCAGAGTATAACGATAGATCCATAAAATGCCACAAACTCCAAGAAATAAATTGGAAATATCTTTCCGAACTAGGTAAAATATATATTTTAAACAAGAAGTTGATTAGGCTCCAGGCAGGAGATGAAACCATTTCTTTGATTGACTTTTACGGTACTTCGAATGTAACCTTACCCACAATGGATTCAACAGCGTTAGAAAAATTAATGAAAGATGAAGAAGTATCCATAGGAAGCACAGTCGATGACCCGATGGAAATATCCAACTACTATATTCCGAGAACCATTGTCATTCCCAAATTCGAAATTTCCGTCAACATATTCCAAACCCTGAACGAAAATAATGTAATAATTGTAACTGGAAGGATAAAAAAATCCATTTTAAATCAGCTGGGAGTTAGATCTGAAGACGTTGGAGAATATCCTAATCAAACAAAATGTAAAATAGTTCTTTTGGATTCTCAGAATTTTCAAAAAAGCGACGAAGACTCATCCAAAATATTCAATTCAATTTGCGACCAGAACAAAACTTTAGCGTACTGTTTAATCAAATATGACTCTGGTAAATTTTACTGGATTAGAAAAGTTGGACGAGTAAGAGGCATAAAACATTTTCTGAACCAAGATAAAAGGGAATTTGATGTATCGTTAGATGATATGGAAAATCGAAACCAAAACAGTAATTATCAAATCTACCCCGAAAAAAATATATGGGAAGTGTTTGATGGAGAAAAAACAATAATAATTTGCAACAAAGCCGGTTCTGGAAAGTCCACCATACTCAGTTCGTTGGCTTTACACGTCAAAGAGAAAATGAACACTGTGTGGGTACTCAGAATAAATTTAAATAGCTGCACTAACTTGCTACAGAAACTGTCAAACGATGGGCATCATTTTAAAAATGCTAACGGAAACCACCAAGCGGTATCGTTTTTAGTGGACAACATTAATTCGAAACGAGAGTTAACGCCATTTGAAATTGAAATATTGAAAGGGGCCCTTTTAAAAGGGTTGGGTAGCATTGTATTGTTTGTGGACGGATTCGACGAAATCAGTCCCAACTTTGAAACCGTAACTATAGAATGGCTTAAGGCGCTACAAGAGACTGCCGCGAAAAACATTATTATAACCACGAGACCACATACTGAAAGACAACTTGAAAAGGAACTGAACTCATTTCCATACACAATGATGCCATTTAGCAATGAAAACCAACAAGATTTTTTAGTAAATTTCTGGAGAAACAACAAATAGGTAACACTGAGCGAAGAAGATCTACAAAAGCACGCCATTAGATGGGTATGGAAATTCTCCGATAAAATCAACGATAACGAAAAGAAATTCATGGGAATTCCCCTGCAATGCAAACTACTGGCTGAATATTCATCGAGTAGAATACAAGAAATAGAGGATGACAATTTCACTTTTCGAAACTTGCTAGAAGATTTTGTGAACAAAAAATTTGAAATTTACAATTCCGATAAGCGTCCTACTACGGAAAGTAACATTACGGCCGAAAATCAAAAGTTATATTTTACTCTCGACATCAGGAACGAACACTGGAAATACGCGTCGCAACTCTTGCTCCGAGGAGAATTACATAAACAACTATTTGGAAAATCAAAAACGAACCAGGATAAAGACAATATTTTGAATACAGAAATAATGAAGGCTTAATACAAGAAACAGGAGAAAACGTACAGTTCCTCCACAGGGTTTATGCCGAATACTTCTTGTTTGAATACTTTACCCGTCTTTTAGACGAAGAGAATGGAAATTATCTAAATAAAAAGTTGTTATCCGAAATACTATTTTGTAAGCAAATGGGAGTTCTAAGAGCTTTTCTTGATGAACAATTGAAATATTCAATCAATAATAGCGTCAAAAAACGTATAGTAGCTCTCTTACATTGGTACATGGATTCAATAGAATACACAGAGCAAAAGAACACGTTATTGTACGAAGATGGTGAAACCGCCTTAATGGTTATCGCAACTGAAAACCAAAAAAACATAATCAAGGCTATAATTGAATACACCTCCAAAAATGGTTTAATGATGAAGTTAAAATGTTACTTTAAACTAAGAGGATTTAATGATAACACAATTTTACATTTGGCTGCTTCTAATGGAAATAAACAGTTAACTGAATTTTCAATTAAAGCTGGGATCGAATTAAACGTGGCAAATATAAACGGCTGCACTCCACTTTACGAAGTATCTCATTACAACCATAGTGACATCGCTCTTTTGCTTATTCAAAATGGTGCGAATGTAAACGCCGTAGATAAAGACGGCTTGACTCCGCTTTTTATTGCAACACTAAACGGACATAGAGATATCGTTCTTTTGCTGATACAAATTGGTGCGAATGTAAACGCTGCAGATACATACGGATGGACCCCTCTCTTTTGTTCAATTGTTAATGGAAATAGTGATATCGTTCTGTTGCTGATACAAAATGGTGCGAATGTAAACTTTCCAAATATAGAAGGGTCGACTCCACTACGCGAAGCATCGAGAAAGGGAAATTTTGAAATAATGAAACTTTTGATTCGAAACGGCGCAGATGTTAACTTGAGCACGGGCAAAAAATGGACACCGTTAAGTAGCGCTTCCGCTTTAGGTCATAATGAAACTGTGCTTAGAGAAGGTGCGAATGTTAATACTTGCGATTTCGAAGAAGATACACCGTTACACGATGCGGCGTTTTATGGACATAAAAATGTCGTTTACACTCTCCTCGAAAACAACGCCGATGTTAATTCCCAGAATATATATGGTAATTCTCCACTTCATGACGCGGCTTTTAATAACCGCGAAGAAATAGCGTCCCTTTTACTTCAAAATGGTGCGCTAATAAACAGGGAAAATGCTAGCAACGCTACCCCTTTGACTCTAGCAGATGAGAGGAATAGCATGGAGATAATTAAAGTGTTAATCGATAACAATGCTGATGTCAGTGTTGCAAAAATATACCAATGGAGCCCATTTCACCTGGCTGCCGTGATAGGGGACGAAGGGGTGTTTCAAGTTCTCTGTTACAATGATGGTAATCTTAGTGCAGTCTACAGAGACGGACTCACCCCTTACATTGTCACAGCCCTCCAAGGAAACCATGAAATACCATTGATGGTAGCCACGTATGAATAATAAGCTCAACTTAAGAACTAAAACGAATCTGGTCTTCTTATAGCTCTAGGATTGGTTTTTAAACTTTACAAGTGCGAATTGCTGGTGGGGAAAATGATAAAGAGTTAACCCACCTAGTGCTCGGAATTGTTTATTCATTATTCACAAATTTTCCGTTTTATTTAACAAACGTTGGTAAAAAGGATATAATTTTGACTTATTTAATTATGTTTTTCACGCCACCAAGCATTTATTTGGAAAAAAGTGGCATTTATTTAAATAATTGTTTGTTTTATTCAAATAATAGGCTTATTCACTCGCGATTATTCAAACTTTTTATCATTTTTATTCAACTATTGGTTATTTAAATAAATATTATTTAAATAACGCCGGGCCTATTTTATTCATGGATAAAAATTAATCGAAATCCGAGCACTAAACCCACCATAAAATATTTAAGCGCATACTAATTGTAAGTGTTACGCTATAATTTTATTAATTAAGAATTATAATAAGAACAAGCAATAATTTTAACAAATTCTTCATTTTATTGATGGCGGCTAAAATAAAATCCGCTCATTTGTTCTCTAAAACTAACGTTATTCGACGTGATTGAAGCACGCTTGGGGGGGTTTTCCTTCTCCGCAATCGTCCACGAATCGTCTGAAAATTCTCCCTAATAATAAATAAATAGGCCTACTAAATACATTTTAAATAATTTGTATTGTTACAAAGAACAAATAAAAACATGTAAGCGATAAGGGTTTCTGGCTTCTGAGGATTTTCAAGAGCAAAAAGAAGGTGAAATTTTCTATAATCTAACTCCGTACAATTCTAACGGTGAATCGACTGAAGTGAATAATTATTTCTGACGCGAAATACGTGGGTATATGAATAATTCACGCCTTATTTTAATAATTGTGACAAAAAGCATAAATTTCGCCAACACTTTATTAAAATACTCAATTTCGGATTACAGAAGGTTTCGGATGGCACGAGCCCCCCCCCCCCCTAATTTCAATTCTCTTAGCCGTTTTGCACGGGAACACCGTATGTGTAACCTATTTATTAACATAGTTAATTGCATTCTGTACCCGTGCCATAATTTTAAATAACTCTTTACTGAAAATTTATAAAAGTAAATAAATTATTTTAAATTACTTTTCGACCACACCCATGTTTTTCTGTTATTTTACTGCAATAGAGGGTACAGTTGATCAATCTAAATTCCCTTCCTTCACCCATTTAAGTAAGAAAGTCTTACTTACTCTTAAATTCTAAAATGTTTTATTTAAAATGTGGGCTGCCTGATACCATCACCGCCTGTCACCCCCTCCCCGAAACTCCTCTCTCGTTCCCTCTAAACCTGCACCTCATGAAACATCCCTGCCTGTCGCCCTATTCCCGAAGCTCCTCTCTCGTTCCCTCTCAACCCGCACCTCATGATACCATCACCGCCTGTCACCCCTTCCCCGAAGCTCCTCTCTCGTTATCTCTTAACCCGCACCTCATGATACCATCACCGCCTGTCACCCCCTTCCCGAAGCTTGTCTCTCGTTCTCTCTCAAACCGCGCCTCATGATACCATCACTGCCTGTCACCCCTTCCCCGAAGCTCCTCTCTCGTTATCTCTTAACCCGCACCTCATGATACCATCACCGCCTGTCACCCCCTTCCCGAAGCTTGTCTCTCGTTCTCTCTCAACCCGCGCCTCATGATACCATCACCGCCTGTCACCCCTTTCCCGAAGCTCCTCTCTCGTTATCTCTTAACCCGCACCTCATGATACCATCACCGCCTGTCACCCCTTCCCCGAAGCTCCTCTCTCGTTATCTCTTAACCCGCACCTCATGATACCATCACTGCCTGTCACCCCTTCCCCGAAGCTCCTCTCTCGTTATCTCTTAACCCACACCTCATGATACCATCACCGCCTGTCACCCCCTTCCCGAAGCTTGTCTCTCGTTCTCTCTCAACCCGCGCCTCATGATACCATCACCGCTTGTCACCCCTTCCCCGAAGCTCCTCTCTCGTTATCTCTTAACCCGCACCTCATGATACCATCACCGCCTGTCACCCCTTCCCCGAAGCTCCTCTCTCGTTATCTCTTAACCCGCACCTCATGATACCATCACTGCCTGTCACCCCTTCCCCGAAGCTCCTCTCTCGTTATCTCTTAACCCGCACCTCATGATACCATCACCGCCTGTCACCCCCTTCCCGAAGCTTGTCTCTCGTTCTCTCTCAACCCGCGCCTCATGATACCATCACCGCCTGTCACCCCTTCCCCGAAGCTCCTCTGTCGTTATCTCTTAACCCGCACCTCATGATACCATCACCGCCTGTCACCCCTTCCCCGAAGCTCCTCTCTCGTTATCTCTTAACCCACACCTCATGATACCATCACCGCCTGTCACCCCCTTCCCGAAGCTTGTCTCTCGTTCTCTCTCAACCCGCGCCTCATGATACCATCACCGCCTGTCACCCCTTCCCCGAAGCTCCTCTCTCGTTATCTCTTAACCCGCACCTCATGATACCATCACCGCCTGTCACCCCTTCCCCGAAGCTCCTCTCTCGTTATCTCTTAACCCGCACCTCATGATACCATCACTGCCTGTCACCACTTCCCCGAAGCTCCTCTCTCGTTATCTCTTAACCCGCACCTCATGATACCATCACCGCCTGTCACCCCCTTCCCGAAGCTTGTCTCTCGTTCTCTGTCAACCCACGCCTCATGATACCATCACCGCCTGTCACCTCTTCCCCGAAGCTCCTCTCTCGTTATCTCTTAACCCGCACCTCATGATACCATCACCGCCTGTCACCCCCTTCCCGAAGCTTGTCTCTCGTTCTCTCTCAACCCGCGCCTCATGATACCATCACCGCTTGTCACCCCTTCCCCGAAGCTCCTCTCTCGTTATCTCTTAACCCGCACCTCATGATACCATCACCGCCTGTCACCCCTTCCCCGAAGCTCCTCTCTCGTTATCTCTTAACCCGCACCTCATGATACCATCACTGCCTGTCACCCCTTCCCCGAAGCTCCTCTCTCGTTATCTCTTAACCCGCACCTCATGATACCATCACCGCCTGTCACCCCCTTCCCGAAGCTTGTCTCTCGTTCTCTCTCAACCCGCGCCTCATGATACCATCACCGCCTGACACCCCTTCCCCGAAGCTCCTCTGTCGTTATCTCTTAACCCGCACCTCATGATACCATCACCGCCTGTCACCCCTTCCCCGAAGCTCCTCTCTCGTTATCTCTTAACCCACACCTCATGATACCATCACCGCCTGTCACCCCCTTCCCGAAGCTTGTCTCTCGTTCTCTCTCAACCCGCGCCTCATGATACCATCACCGCCTGTCACCCCTTCCCCGAAGCTCCTCTCTCGTTATCTCTTAACCCGCACCTCATGATACCATCACCGCCTGTCACCCCTTCCCCGAAGCTCCTCTCTCGTTATCTCTTAACCCGCACCTCATGATACCATCACCGCCTGTCACCCCCTTCCCGAAGCTTGTCTCTCGTTCTCTGTCAACCCACGCCTCATGATACCATCACCGCCTGTCACCCCTTCCCCGAAGCTCCTCTCTCGTTATCTCTTAACCCGCACCTCATGATACCATCACCGCCTGTCACCCCCTTCCCGAAGCTTGTCTCTCGTTCTCTCTCAACCCGCGCCTCATGATACCATCACTGCCTGTCACCCCTTCCCCGAAGCTCCTCTCTCGTTATCTCTTACCCCGCACCTCATGATACCATCACCGCCTGTCACCCCCTTCCCGAAGCTTGTCTCTCGTTTTCTCTCAACCCGCGCCTCATGATACCATCCCTGTCTGTCACCCTATTCCCGAAGCTCCTCTCTCGTTATCTCTTAACCCGCACCTCATGATACCATCACCGCCTGTCACCCCCTTCCCGAAGCTTGTCTCTCGTTCTCTCTCAACCCGCGCCTCATGATACCATCACCGCTTGTCACCCCTTCCCCGAAGCTCCTCTCTCGTTATCTCTTAACCCGCACCTCATGATACCATCACCGCCTGTCACCCCTTCCCCGAAGCTCCTCTCTCGTTATCTCTTAACCCGCACCTCATGATACCATCACTGCCTGTCACCCCTTCCCCGAAGCTCCTCTCTCGTTATCTCTTAACCCGCACCTCATGATACCATCACCGCCTGTCACCCCCTTCCCGAAGCTTGTCTCTCGTTCTCTCTCAACCCGCGCCTCATGATACCATCACCGCCTGACACCCCTTCCCCGAAGCTCCTCTGTCGTTATCTCTTAACCCGCACCTCATGATACCATCACCGCCTGTCACCCCTTCCCCGAAGCTCCTCTCTCGTTATCTCTTAACCCACACCTCATGATACCATCACCGCCTGTCACCCCCTTCCCGAAGCTTGTCTCTCGTTCTCTCTCAACCCGCGCCTCATGATACCATCACCGCCTGTCACCCCTTCCCCGAAGCTCCTCTCTCGTTATCTCTTAACCCGCACCTCATGATACCATCACCGCCTGTCACCCCTTCCCCGAAGCTCCTCTCTCGTTATCTCTTAACCCGCACCTCATGATACCATCACCGCCTGTCACCCCCTTCCCGAAGCTTGTCTCTCGTTCTCTGTCAACCCACGCCTCATGATACCATCACCGCCTGTCACCCCTTCCCCGAAGCTCCTCTCTCGTTATCTCTTAACCCGCACCTCATGATACCATCACCGCCTGTCACCCCCTTCCCGAAGCTTGTCTCTCGTTCTCTCTCAACCCGCGCCTCATGATACCATCACTGCCTGTCACCCCTTCCCCGAAGCTCCTCTCTCGTTATCTCTTACCCCGCACCTCATGATACCATCACCGCCTGTCACCCCCTTCCCGAAGCTTGTCTCTCGTTTTCTCTCAACCCGCGCCTCATGATACCATCCCTGTCTGTCACCCTATTCCCGAAGCTTGTCTCTCGTTCTCTCTCAACCCGCGCCTCATGATACCATCTCTGCCTGTCACCCCCTCCCCGAAGCTTCTCTCTAGTTCTCTCTCAACCCACGCTGCATGATACTTTTTTAGTAAGAAGGGACCAGAAGGCTTTTTCTAGATGATAATGTGTCGTAAACCAGTACAAAATATTCGCTGGGTTTCACCTTTTTTTTGTTTTTTTTTTGTTAATATTAGGGTCTGTTTTTGGGCCTGTCTATGTGTGTAGGTAAGTATGTAAGCTTATGTTAGTCTACTTGGTAGGTGGCAGAGTGGATAGCACTATCACCTCGAAGCAAGAGGTTATCGGTAATAGCCTAGCTGATTATTTATTAGAGGTAAATAACCCTCAAAACCAAATTTTTTAAAGAAAAGGATTTCAAGAAACTGCTTTCTTATCTGCTTTTTTGAATGTAGCGTTAAAAAGTAATCAATGTATATTGCTATTAGATAACATAATTTCCTAAGGGATATTTTTTAAAAAAGAACGTTGTTGAACATATTTAAACACGTACTTGGTTCGTTCGAAAATGGTGGTTTTTTTAAATAAATTATGAGGTCATTAAAATAATTTATACTACCGAAACATCCTTTTGGCGAAGACCTGTCAGAAACTGTTTCATATCTATGTCTGTTCTGATGTTTCTTTTTACGAAAAACGATTTTATTTATCCAATTTTTACAACATTAATATAAGTATAGTTCGATAATTCCTTCCTCTTTGACAATACATGTGTCAGCAAGATAAAACACATTACGAAATTACCTCAGTAATATATCCGTTGATATCAGACTATATGCTTCGATGACTCTTTGAATTTACTCTTTAAAGGCTCGTAACAGGCTTGATAAAATTCGAGCGATGACCGGTATGGTAGTTATGAAGGCCATTGAACGGAAATATTCCTTAGAAGTTTCATTTAAACCAAGGAATACCTTAGTTTAAATGAAACTTCTAATTAAAAAATTCCTGCGTAATAACAAAAATAAATTATCATTGGAAATATTCCTTTTCAATGCATCTATGGGGAAGTCTATGGTTACATATTACACAACTTTAAGATATTGATGTGCTGTCGCACAATCCTGCGGGTTCCAAAGACGTCTGTAATCAGTTTTCAAGAATGCTCTACAACTTTATTATTGAAACTTTTTGTGATCATTAAAAACATTTTTTTCATAATCGTGAAAAATGATTCGATTTTTCTTAAGTTTAATAACTGAGGAACTTCCTATTGGATGTATACACCATCAGGGAGCAGACATGCCGAGGTATAGAACCAGCGCGTGCTTTATGTTTTTTTTTATCGCTAGAGGCGCACTTTTTTAGGCATGGTGGCAATTTCGCATCACTCCACACTTATAGCTATGGATCAGTAACCATTTCGACAAACATTCAACGTAGCCTCTAGAAAGAAATATACAATATATATTTAGAAATAAGTATCTAGTAGACAAGGGTGTGGTTTCCGTCTCAAAATCTTCTTAAGATTTGAATGTACAAATTGTTAACATCTTCTAGATCTCCCTCTAGATTAATGATGATGCCTCTGTATAGAGAGCGAAACTAGTCGTCGATTTTAATTTGTTTTAATTAAAATTTGTATTACGTAAACAAAGTGGTTTTTAATTTTTCTTTATTTAAATATAAGATTAATATAATTTATAAATATTTAATTAAATATAAGATTAATATAATTTATAAATATTTAATTAAATATAAGATTAATATAATTTATAAATATTTAATTAAATATAAGATTAATATAATATATAAATATTTAATTAAATATAAGATTAATATAATTTATAAATATTTAATTAAATATAAGATTAATATAATTCATAATTATTTAATTAAATATAAGATTAATATAATTTATAAATATTTAATTAAATATAAGATTAATATAATATATAAATATTTAATTAAATATAAGATTAATATAATTTATAAATATTTAATTAAATATAAGATTAATATAATTCATAATTATTTAATTAAATATAAGATTAATATAATTTATAAATATTTAATTAAATATAAGATTAACATAATTTATAAATATTTAATTAAATATAAGATTAATATAATTTATAAATATTTAAAATGATGTAACGTTATAACTTTGTAAAGGACATTCGCCAAAGCTGTTTTTTAGAAAAACACCGTAACTAACCAAGCGCTGGTGGCTCAGTGGTTAGAGTAAATCTCTTACACGCGGCAGACCCAGATTCGATTCCCGGCCGGCGCTAATAAATCGCAAAATGATACTAAGACGAATACCGTGTACAATTGGTGGAAACCTTGCCATTGGACGTTGATAGGTTGCATAACACTCAGCACTCGGTCCGTCCTAAAGTCATTAAGAAGAAGTTGAAGAGAAAACGCCCGTACAAACCAACAAACACAAACACAACAGACTCAACAAAATCAAACTAAACAGATTCAACACCCACAACCGTCATAACATAAACACAAAAAACTCATCACCCACAACCGTCATAACACTCACACCCTACACATAAACATTACAATAATGAAATATCCAATCAAACTGAGTTAAAACCGTCACGACGGTGAGCGTTAACGAAAAAACACCATCCAAACCCAACCCAACCGCAAATCAATTCGTTGACGCTCACCGTTGCACGGTGGTTTTGCCCACCCTTCGACAGTCCTAGCAACTGCGAAAGCAGAAATTTCGAGAAACTGCGTACGCAATGATTAACCTTTGCACGAAAAATGCGAACGCGTTCCCAGGATAGACACACAGACAGACAGACACGGTGATTGTATAACCCCTCCTAGGGGACTTTGTCCCCTCGGAGAGGTAAAAAATACACAATTTTAACATGAAACGAGGCCACGTGTTTGGTAGAGAATCGTATAGGAAACGAAAAGATGTATCTCGGATAAAAACCTTGAACCAGGCCCAATACCTTTTATGATAAATACCGCATAAGAAAATGAAATAAATTAAAATAAAAGTTTCGCTCTACTACCTTAAAATATTTGTTTAAAAATACAGAATGATATAGGCATTTTTCGAAAATACGAACAACGAACAAAATTGTGCTGTTAAATACAACGTACTGTTATAACGTAAATAAAAATTCAATGTTTTGTTGTATATAGCCAATTTGGGCTACTATAATGATAAGTTGAAAGACATGTATCTGGAATTTTCCCTTTTTTTCTTTACTATAAACAATATCATTTACCGCGGAGTCTTGTTTCGTTGTATTCTAACCAACGACGTCGCCAGACTAGGGGAAACGCACCCTCTCGCGCGGTTGCCGAAAACTAGTTTCCCGCTACTTTTATATGCGCCAACCTTATGTAAGAACCATGATTCCGATGGACTTTTTCTTGTGGGGGTTCATCAAAGCACAAGTATACGTGACGCCCGTTGAGAACATCGAAGATTTGCGTCACCGAATCATTGCAGCCTTCACACTTGTCACTCCAGATTAGGGGTGTGCAAAATACTTGGTTAGACCAAATAATTCGATCGAATACCAAATCGAATATTCGATTCGTCGAATCGAATAGCACTTGGGAAAGTCCGAGAATATTCGTTTTTCTTGATCAAATAGTCGAATATTCGAAAAGATAGGAAAAAAGTATTTGGTATTTTCAAATAGTTTGCAAACTGGTCGAATAACCGCGGGTTTTTTGCTTATTTGTTGAGTTTCAAGGCCATCATAGGAGAACGCTGTTAAATTTCCGAACTAGTGCTTATTTCTGGCACCTCTCTCTAGGACCATATAAAGAGTAACTTGGACGTCCAATATTCATACCGTGTATTAAAACTTCTTAGCGAAAGGCAGACGCTGTTTATTCTAGCGCCTATTGGCTAGATTATTCACGTGTTCTTTGTTATGGAATTTTCTAGGATGATAAAATTAGCGAATAAGTAGATTAGTTCATTATGAAAAGGGATAATAAAGCTTAACCCTAAAGAAATTTGAAGAAATTTAAAAACTAACTAATAGCTCGTACCGATAGGTCTACGAGCAAATTAATTTGAGAGAGAGAGCCCGCGTTGCTCCCCAACGTGATTCCAGCGAAACGAATTTTATTTGCATGCCCAGTTTATTTAGATAGTGTCGTGTATATTTTATTTAAGTGCTTTTATTTTATTCAAATGTATTTGTTACTATTGTTTTTTAAATTATATTTCTTGGACACCCGACATTTGCGTACTTATTTCTGTAACATATAATCATACCCCTAGACATTCTTATATCTGGAATAGTATTGAACGGCCAAAACGAGATACTTTCTTGCCTTTGCTAACGCTAGGGAAGCCCTAGAGGCAAAAAATATTAACCACTAATTAAAATGCACTTTTAGTATATTTGTTTAAAATTAGCGACGGAATAATGCGACGTCTGTTGTCTTTTTTAATAAAGTGCTTCCTATTTTAATATTCAAGTAATAAATTAAATATTCACGCATTTTTACGAATATTCTTACTAATTATCATTTCACTTAAGTTTAATGTATTTACCGAATTATTACGAATAATTATATTTAAAAAGGTACCTTAAAGGCTTAGACAAACCAACGAATGATGGCGCCACCATATTGTATCCGCTGTCGTAAGGTGACGAAATGTTTTCGTGAGGAGTTACAATTTACAAACAGCAAATAAATTTTACTGCTGAAATTACAGAGGCTTTACGAGCCTATCTTATTTCCAGGGCCGTCTTTACATACTGTTGGGCCCCTGGCACTTTTAATTTTGGGGGCCCCCTCGAGTGGCGTAAAAATGGGGGGGGGGGGTTAATGTACCCCCTTAATTTTAAGGAATAGCACCATCCCTCCTCGTTGAATAGTAAAAAGTGGTGGGGGGTCGCAAAATTCACCGTCTAAACTGCACCCCCTAAATCTAGAACTTTCCTAAAATATTCGCCTCTGGGAACGTTCGGTGTATACAGTGATTTCAGTATCACGTGGCACAACGTCACCTAGAAAAAATCCCGCCCAAAATGGCGGCTATAGCCAAAGCTACGAATAAAATATATTCGTATATTATATACTCTATAAAATAAAACAACATCTTCTAAAACAACTTATCTATAATTTTTACATTAAAAATATGTTTAGTAATATTTATCTCGGTCATTTATTTAAAAAAAAACAGAAGTTTTCAAATTAATCAGCCTAAGCTCCAGAGAAGGGGCAAATGTGTATATCTCTACTAACTTGGTGCCGAATTTTCGTTACAGAAAATTTTCTGTACTCCGAATTTTTCCACCGGCTATCGGCTAATAATTTACAAAAAAATTTCCAACATCGAGCTTACCTATAGCTAGCCCTATACCCCATTATACAGTTTAATTAAACGCAGGCGGCAGACAGTGAGACTGAAACGATGGCATAGGCCTAACAAGCAACAAAGTCGGCCTAGCACCTAGGAATTGAAATAAATAACTGTAGAAAAGTTAAAAACAAAAATAATTCTTTTAAACTTTTATATTTAAAAATTAATTACCATTCATGAAACGCATCGGAGAAAAACAATTATCCCATAGTGCTCAAACTATGTAAAAATATTTGTGTATGATAGCAGACGTTACCGACTTAAGTTATTACCATTGAATTGGGAATAATACTGACAACTCAATGGTTTTTACATTCTTTTGGAAACCAACTCTCGAAATCCCACGGCCACACAAATCGGTTCCATAATCAGCGTGGGAAATAAGGCGGTGGCAGTGGGCAAATGAACAGTTTAAAAATTGCCCGGACCAGTTTATTAATTAAATCGGAGGGGGGTTAGTGGTTCACTGGACCACTTAATTAATCCGAGGTAAATATTTTGAAATTGGTAGCTCCGAATGTTATATTATTAGTCTTTGGATTTGAAGGTCTCTGTAACGGCGGCTGCGGCATGTTACTACATTCCATTTCGAATTCACTAGGGCGGTGCGAGTAGTGGTTTTAGGCAATCGAGTCGGGTATCTAGTACGATTTTTTTTCCATAGAATATTCGAGTCGAGTAATATTGAAGTGGGATATAAAAGACTAGTATACTAGCCTACTAGCCTAATTATAGTAATTAAAGTAAAATAACAATATACATTTTTTTAAATTATTAATGTACCGTCTGTCCGTATATTGCTTAGGAAGTTAAGACGCCAGCCGACATCCGAAACTAAAACCGCGCAGGCGCAGTACGTATTAAAAACCGTGATCCATCCCCAAGTTCATTCGAGGTATTTGTTGTTTCTACGTCTTGTAGGCACCGTTTATTATTTTTACCCCAAAAATTTGCCAAAACCATCTCTGAACTTACAGCAGCTTAATCGAGTTATCGGATACCCGACTAGGCAATTTTTGGTACTCTATAATCGACGAGTATTTTCCAATTACTTATTTGAGGTCCAGTTCGAGTACTCGCACAGCCCTAGAATTCAAGCTATTAAAAACGGTTAAGAGTTAAAACACGCTATTCTAATGTAGCAGACGACGTGCACTGGTCGTGGTCCAGTTAATATATTCTTGGCCAGGTGGGTCACTGCTCCACTTTCAAAAAAATCCTTATTTCCCACCCTGTCCATAATGCTATTAAACTTACTTAGAGAAACGTTTCAGTTGAACAGCTAATTCAAATCATTTTGGCCTACTAATATATAAAAATAGGCTGTGTCCGAAAAACTGTTAGTGATGGAAAACAAATTATCGAGGGTAGAAATCAGCTTAGACTAAAAATGCGGCAACGTTGTCCGCCCGTCGTCATAAAACGTCTGAGTGAAATACAAAAATAGGGCGAAGACTTAGTTTTTACATTCTTTTGGAAATTTATAAAAACCAACTCTTGAAATCCCACGACCACACAAAGCGGTTCCATAATGCTATTAAAATTACTTAGAGAAACGTTTCAGTTGAACAGCTAATAGGCCCTTCAATAAAACATCTTCAAGGAAATCGCCAAGAAGTAATGTATCCGAGAGCCAGGACCCGAAAGATATTGTTTATATAGTGCTTGTTGAAATAATGGAAACTTTTCACCTGTATGGTATGCAACAAGTGTTTCCTTTTAGCCAGCCTAAGCCAGCTAGCTTTTTTTATACATATTAGGGCTAAGGAAAAACCCGATATGCTGTTTACAGGTGAAAATTTTTCATTATTTCAACAAGCACCAAATAAACAGTAACTTTCAGATCCTGGCTCTCGGATATATTACTTCTTGGCAATTTCCTTGAAGATGTTTTATTGAAGCGCCCATTCAGACCACTATGGCACTCTAATATATAAAAAGGCTGTGTCCAAAAAACTGTTGGTGATGGAAAACAAATTATCGAGGGTAGAAATCAGCTTAGATTTAAAATGCGGCGACGTTGTCCGCCCGTCATAATAAAACGTCTAAGTGAAACACAAAAATAGGGCGAAGATATACCTTCGTTTAGTCATAACTTCAAAGATAATTTTTTAATACTGAATGGTTTGTATTAGGCCAGAGGGGGCCCCTCTTGAACTCGGGGCCCTGGGCCAGGGCCCAACGGGCCCAATGGGAAAGACGGCACTGCTTATTTCCAATTTCAAAAATTAACGTCTAAGAGACGATGAATGAGCACTAAATTTATTTAAAGAAGCTTCCCTATCGCCGACTAATATGAAGAAATGTTTGTTATCGTCGTAGGCTAAACTCAACCGGTTTGACTGAAGCTTTTAACATAACTATAAATACATCGAAGCTCTGGCGTAAGTAGGCCAGTGCATACAATGCGGTACATTGTTGTGGTCCACGATATTTATGAGCGCCCACAACCTCAGTCATCACCCAGGAGTGGCATATAGGGGAGGGGGGTGCGATTTTTCCCATTTTACAATTGGCACCCGAATTTTCTAGTTACGCCATTGCTTAAAATTGCACTTAGTAAGCTAATGACCATCGCTGTAAAATTGCACTTTATAAGATAATAGTTAGTGTTGGCTCGCGTGGCATGAAGGGCTTACCACCACCTTCTTACGCATTGTAACCCGGCCACCTGTTTAAGCATTAAAAGTCGCAAGATGAATTGGGTATTAGCCTAGCTGATTATTATTATTATTAATAGCATCTATTTAAAATTGCACGAAATATGCTAATGGTAATCGATGAAATACGGCCGAAAAAAGCTAATGGTCATCTATGTTAAATTGCAGAAAATAAACTAAGGGTCGCAGATGAAAAATTACATAAAAAACGGTTGTATAAATTTATGGAAAATTGCTTTCAATGTTCTCAATCTTCTTAATAAAAATGGTCTACGAGCAACGTCAAGGTTTAATTAACTTTAAAAGCCCTACGTAAATTTAAATAAGTCAAAATAGCTTTAAAGGCCCATTTTCATGCTCGCTGGTAGCGGATAAAAATCGTCAAAATTCGCATCCGCCACTCGCAAGCGTGAAAATAAAGCTAAAATATCTGTTTGAAACAGAACGACGCGGAAAGTGAAAAAGTGTGTAGCGGAAGCGGATTTTGTCGATTTTTACACGCTACCAGCGAGCATGAAAATGGGGCTTAATCTCGAATTCTTACAGATTAATAAAAATATTAAATTTGTTAATAATACACCATCTCAAAAAATAGAAGGTGAGTAAAGTATTATTTAAATAAGGAAATATAGTACAACTCAAATACCACTTTGAAACTGCATAAACGAAGGTTGAAATATTCATCGAGTTATCTGGTTTGGAACAAAAACAACAAGATTATAGAGTTGAAGTTTTTAAGCGCAGAAAAGTCTTCGTGCTCAAACGCGCATGATGTAAAGAAACATAATAATGAAAGAAATGGTTTGAACAAAAATGCAAAAAAAATATTAAATTTCTCGGAATAAGAGTATCGAAATAGTTGTTAACCGATTCCCAATTTCTAGCTACAATAATGAAAGGGTTTTCGTACGAAATAAGAATTTGGTTTTGGTACACACATATCTTCTAAAGAAATTCCCCCTCCTTGGAATTATAATACCTTTTTTCTAGCTATCATAATGCGTGTCAAGGAGTTATTTACCAGTTCCGGGACGGGTTTTACCCGGCTCCACTCCCCGCCAAGTTTTTACCTTCGTAGATTTCTCTTTCAGTTCAATCATTATGAATAACTGAATACAAGCTGAGTTACCAGTTGGGGGGTTTCTCGCCCGATTGGGCTATTTTATGAAAATAACTGTGCGGTAAAAAATGTTTGGACAGGAGGCTTATTATTTGGGTTTGTTTAGTTAGCTTACGAGATAAATGTATTTAAATAAATTAATGGTTTATATTATAATAATTAATACCCATACTAATAGTAATTTATTGTATTTTTAATACCTGGGTACAAAAATTACAGATTTCATTATGTTAAAAAACTTGGACTTCTTTACAAGTTTCTAATCCATTTCATTGATTTTAAAGTTATAAAATGATCTTATAGCTTTAAAGGGAATATATTCTAAATCGAAAAATCATTCGCTAACAGAAATGTGAAATTAGGTGAACACCTTAAATATGGAATTTTACACTTCCTTTAAAGAAATAAGCTATAATTTTGGCTATTTTTAAGAAAATATAATTTTAAAAGCCAGCGATTTATTGGGCTAGATTCATTTCCAATTGGGCTGCTGGAAGACGATAATTATACTTGGCAACTCTAAATACGAGATGCGCCTTTTTAAAAAAAGGACTTGACTTCTGCTACCGGCGCTTTGATCGATAGGCGTGTTAAAAGGGGAAAATTGACTGACAATTAGGGATATTTCGTAAGCCTCATCCCCGATAGGAAGCGTCTGACCTTGGGACGGTCGTGGCGGGAGCTCACTTAAGTATTTTCCAAGAATATCTTAAAGATTATGACGAAGGTTACGCGCTCTTGCGTTTTGGGTTTTTCGTCGAGGCTCCCGTGTCGAGAAAACGCGAAAACCGGTATATAAAAGTTGGCCACTTAATTTTTAAAGGCTTCAGTACTGAGCGAGACTTATTTACGGCCGCTTCGCAAAGCTTCGTGTCGTTATTTTTAAGTAGTACGTTTTGTTTAAAATCTTAACTATCTTACCTAAAATGAAAACTAGTCTAATTGGACTAATTGTAATCGGTATCGCGTCCTTAGTCACTACCTCTCCGCTTTCATACGGAGAACAGGATGAAACTCTCAGAGCGCTTTCGCTCTCGAACAACGCTTTTTCCGTGGAACTGTACAAAAGACTGGTTAAAAACGGCGAAAACTTAGTGACGTCTCCTTTCAGCGTTTTAACGGTGCTGGCCATGTTGCTGGAAGGCGCGGGTGGAAACTCGGCTCGACAAATAAGAGCGGCTACTCGCTTGGGCAACGCGAGCCAGGACGATTTGGAACGGGCCTTCCGCCAGATGATAGCGTCCTTGAAGGAAGGTGACGGACACGAACTGTTGGTGGCCAATTCCGTTTGGGTTCTCAAGACGTTTCAAGTTTTGGAGGGTTTCCGCAGAAAGTTAAGCGACATTTTCGACGCTGAAGAGAGACAACTGAACCTGGCCACAGCCGTCGGGGACGTTAATCAGTGGGTGGATGACAAAACCAGACACAAAATACCCAATTTGTTGAGCACCGTCTCGGACGATACTGTTATGATACTATTGAATGCGATATATTTCAAAGGAACTTGGGACACGGCCTTCAACGTTACCAAGAACACCGAAGATGTTTTCAAAAACAATGAAGTAGTTGACAAAGTAACGACTTTCATGAATATCGATAAACGCTTATTGTACGGCGAAAGCGACGAGTTGAACGCTCAAATAGTCGAGATACCGTACAAGGGTGACGACATGAAAATGCTCATCTTCCTTCCGAAGACCGGTACGTCGTTAGCCCAAATGGAACGCGGATTGACCTCCGTTAATCTCTCCAACGCCATCAAAGGTATGTACAGAGAAATGGTGCAGTTGAGCTTACCAAAATTCAAAATCGAATCGAACCTCGATCTCAACGAGCCGCTCAAAGCGTTGGGTTTGCGAGACGTGTTCACGGGAAGAGCCGACCTCAGGGGCATTTCTCCGAACAGTCCACTGTCCGTCAGTAAAGTGCTGCAAAAGGCCACGATTGACGTCAACGAAGAAGGCAGCGAAGCGGCGGTGGCCACGGCCATATTCGTGGCTTTGAGAACGGCCCATTTCGGTTTTTTTGACGATCCAGTAGAATTCAAAGCCAACCACCCGTTCTTGTACGCCCTCTACCACGAACCAACCAAGTCTTTCATTTTCATGGGAAGATATGTTTCGGCTTAGAAAGTACGCTAAACGAAACCGCAGTTTCCGGAATACGACACTTCAATATTTATTGTAGCGCCATCTACGGAAGTTTTTCGAAAGTCAATACCAATTAATTTTTATTGAAACGGGCGGAAATGAAATTACGGTCTAAGAATAGTATTTATTCTGACGCCATCTACTGCAGTGTTTCCGAAGCTGACATTATTTCCGTGTTTTAAATACGGGAGAAAAGAAAATAACATAATTGCCTACTCGCAGATGATATTACTGAAGTGGTGTATTGAAATTTTACATTTTACACAGATTGAGGAACGTTACGTGACGCTAGATCGAGGGGTCGGACATTTGGCCAAATCCCGTACAAAATTTGGAAAAAAATCCACAAATCCAAAATCCAAGAATTTTGCTCCCATAGACTTTGTATGACAAATCCACAATAAAAAATCCTGGATTTTTAAAAAATCTAAAATCCCGTACACAAAACAGGCAAATGTCCGACCCCTCGCGCTAGATGTAGAATAGTTTTGTTTGAACTAGGTAAAGCCAGTGGCCTAAATCACAGTAACACTGAGTCAATTTTTTTTTAACAAAGACGTATTCATTGGAATTCATTTTATGACGGTTTGATTTATTTTAAATATAATTAATTACTGGAAATAACTACGTCAGTCCTGTGCCTTCAGATCTTGAAGAAATTAATTTATTATTTTATGCAAATGATACTTATAATACCTAAGTTAACTTGAAAGTATATTTTTGCATATATTCCCTCTTGTATAGTTCCTTTATCAATTTATATTGCGTTTTATTTAATATTGTTATGTAGTTTGATGTTATACGATGTAAATAAAGAAATTGTTTATTAAACAAACCGATCGAGTTTGTATTACATAGATCGATCCAATTTTAATCGTGGACGTACATCAGCTTTTTTGAAAAATATTACACTTTGATCCTAGCCAAACAACAAATACATTTTTATTTTGAAAACATTAATTTATACCAAGTCAATAAACTTTCTTGATGTGAAAAGACTCTACACTTCGATCTTAGTTAAATGACGTAGAAGCTTATTATTTACTTAAAATACTAATAATTTATAGAAAATCATAATTTGTTTTCAGAAAATTTATTTTATAGATGCACTTATGAAACATAAATGTTTTAATTCAGTTTTTAATAAAAGTATTTTTACTAAACAGTCAATAAAGGTATGTATTTAAAAAAAAATTATACATAACTAAAATTATAAAAGTACGGAAAGGGTTACCCTCGTGATAATGCACTTAACTATCGTGACTGGTGTGCTGCAGTTGGAAAATCTGTGTTAGAGAACGGAGAGAAACGCTGGACAGTGGAAATACACAAACATGAAAGCCTAAATTTATATCGTCGGAAAACTAAACCTTCTGTTGAAGACATTTATTTAAATGATGCGCCAAGTCACCTACTTTTCCAGGCTCGAACTGGAGCATGGCTAGAAAAAGTAAAATTTTTGGTGGCAGCTCGGATTGTCCATTCTCCCCAGGTGTGAATGAGGATGTCCTGAATATCAAAATACCAGAACAATTTCACTTGAAAATTTTGGTTTAGAAAAGCTGTTGGGTTTCTTGGAAGATGGCGTCGTTGCAGGGGCGTAGGAACGTTCTAGAAGTTGGAGGGGGCTAAGATAAACGAAAAGGGGTCTGGAAAATGCTTTTTAATATTTAATGGAGTATAGATTCTACGAATGCATGTGTACTTTTTAGTACTATGTAAATTGGCGGGAAAATACTGAAATTTAAACACAGTTGAGATTCTATAAACTGTATATGCTTTTAAAATGATAAGTCGAGCCTTTTGAAGATTTCAACTGACCAAAAGGTTGGAGGGGGCAATAACATTAGTTGCCCCTCCCAGCCAAATTCTAGGGAGGGGCATTGCCCCCCCCCTGCCCCTCCCGGTTCCTACGCCCCTGCGTCGTTGTACGTTGATTGGTCGCTTCTTCACCAGACGAAAGCAGCTTTAATTATGTGGCGTGATAAGAAACTAACGGAATAATTTTGCCCTCTTGTTTTGTTTTTATTTTCAATTTTCTATTTTTATATATAAATATTGTACTTAATCGTTTAAATGCATATTCTAAAATGTGCTCCCGCGAATTGTTTTTAACGGTTCCTCCCCGATTTAAAAGGGATCCTTGTATTAGGAGGGAAATAAAGTATTCATTCATTCATTAATTTTGGAGAGAAGAATCGTTAGTTATTGAGTTTGGACTTAATACACAAACACACAGAAAAGAGAGTAGTCGTGGCTTGCTTCGCTCGCTATACGAGATTTGACGTTTTTTTTACATTTTCGCATTCTATGACTCTTTAAAATGAAAATATGTTTAGTTGAAGATTGTTTGGAAATTTTATTCGTCACGCACGAATAAACGTAACCAAAGTATAGGTATGGTTTATACAAGTACATCTAAGAAATTGCGCCACCGGGAAGCCAGGCATTCAATGTCAAAGCGAGAGATAATACACCGATAAAATGATTTAAACCTCTGAAGTTACTTAGGTATTTCGCCGTATGACTCAACGAAAGAAACACGACGAAATGGTTTAGAATTACAGATGTTGCGTCACGAGAATACTTTCGATTCAAATTATCCCTATAAAACAGAGCTTACCCACTTCATTCAACCAGAATTGATCAGAGCTCTTTATTCTCACCATTAACTCAAAAGATGAAGTGTATTATTGTGATCGCTTTGGCGTTTCTGGTCGAGAATGTAATGGGGGACGAAACTTTAAACCATTTATCTACGGCCAATAACGAATTCGCCACGCTGCTCTTCAAGACGATAAAAGAGGATGACCAGAATCTGGTTTGTCCCCCTCTGAGTCTCTCCATCGTTTTGAACATGCCCTGAAAGTTTGCCGACAAAATCCACTACGTTCAAAGAGATGCAATCGACTCTTCGGTACTCCGACTTGACTCGAACAGAAATCGAAAAATGATACCTCTCAGATTCGCAGTCATCAGAGAAGCCCTGATAAATCAGTGGTTGGCCGATCACACCGGGAATAAAATAACTCAACTGTTGTACAGTCTAGACCCAAGCATCTACGGTTTTGGTCAACGCCATTTTTTTCCAAGCTTCGTGGTCAAACTCGTTCAAGGACAGAAAAAAAGGACAATTTCTCACTAAACGCCGATGTAACTTACACAAACAAACTATCGATTACCCGTACTCTGATAGCGACCTTTTTAAGGCTCAAGTTCTGATGTTGGATTACATCGGGGACAGTGTAATTTTGGTAATCATCTTTCCAAATCAGGGCAACACCGTGTTTCATCTGGAGACCAAACACGTCAAAGACCGAGGTTGCAGTTACTCTACCGAAGTTCAGCATTACCAGTGAAATTACGGTGAACGATTATTTGCAGAAAATAGGCATCAAATAAGCATTCGATCAGGCCAACTTCAGTCTAATAGGCGATGGTTTGAAAATGTCCGAAGTCATACAGAAGGCGACCGTTACTCTAAATGCCAGCCCCAGACCCCTCTTGCGCTGACCATCCATTCCTGTATGTATTTGACAGTGGTGTAGTGGAGCTTTTTGAATGGCGGAACCCTTTGGGGGGGGGGGGGGCAAATCTGCGTTTTGGGTTTTTTTAGCGAAAAACACTCGGATTATTTTTTTTTTACTTATTAAAATAAAGCCTAGATAAACAGCATACGCTTTACGTGCTACAAATTTAAGCCCTGTGGGTTATTACCGGAACCCCTGAAACCATGACACAGAACCCCAGGGCTCCGCAGTGCGTTACTCTCGAGTTTCGAAACGTCGAACGCTGGATATTTGAAGAATTTTACCGCGGCGTGTTCTAACATTTCAAAATTAAAAACGGAAGACCCATAACTATTACAATTAAAGAGGTATGTTTGGTTATGTACATTACATTACTCAGTGGCGTAATTTTAGCTCTAGGGGCCCACCTGCGAAACTCGTTTTCAACTTTCAAGCCCTTTAGGATCAAGGGGACCATTTATTGGAAAAATTTGGGGACCCTTTGTTCTTTCGGGGTTTCTGTGGGTCCGTTATTTACACCACTGACACTTGTCCAATTTATTAGTTTTCCAGCATTTTATATCACATATTTAGAGATAAAACATTTAGATAAGATTCCGAAGTGTTTAAAACCAATCTACGAATGGATGTCGGTTAGGCAAGTCGACAATAAAGCTGGAAACACGATTACATTCCACAAGTTGTATTTGGATGATACGATCAAATTTCTTAAATTTATTGAACAAGGTGACTTTTGAGAAAAATCCTTGATCTTGAGTTTCCAAAGAAAGCAAACGTCATTGGAGTCTTTAGTATTTAAAAAAGTGAAACAGGTAGAAGTGCATCATGAAACGGACCATAGTTCAAACGAAATTCTTGAGATTGGGTCTCCACCAGCTTCAAAGATTAATTATTTTGGTGTTACCCCAAATGATGTGAAGCCATTTAATGAAACTGAAGAAAATGAAATTAAACCGGGCCAGATATATGAACCCCTGAAGTATGGGCGAGTAAATTGGGGGCCAAACAAGAAAAATTTGGCATTCATGGGAAATGGGGTCAACACGATTGCATACCCGGTAGGGCCAACTACTAGCCAGTCCGGGCGGGGACCATTTTAAAGGTTTTGCGTCTCCCCTTTAGAATGAGAATTCAATGTTAGGTTTTGGGTGAAGGGGAACCTTAAACCCCTTAGATACGCCCTTGTGTCCAATAATGAGAAAATTACACTAAATTAGAAGGTCACTAGAAGCGCTGTTAAATAAGCGAAAAGTAAGAAACGCCACTTTTGCTTCTTTAATGATAGTGAAAACAGAATCGCGCTGCTAGAGATTTTCAATGAGCTCAAAATGAAAGGGACACCGCTTTCATTTCTTCAATAAACGCGAAAACAAAATAGAACTTTACTAATTTTTTCCATGAGCGCTAAAATAGAGGAACGCGGTTTCGTTTCCCTAATGAACGCGAAAACAGAAAATCGCTGTACTAAAGTTTTTAATGAGCACCAAAGAGAGGCACCTTTTCCAAAACAGAATAGCCCTGTACGAATTTTTCAATGAGCGCTAAAAAAGAGTTATCGTGAAAATAGTTGAACGCTGTAATAGTGTTTAAAATGAGCGCAATAAGAGAGAGGTGCCGTCTTCGTTTTGCAATGATCGTGGAAAGAGGGAGAGCCCTATGCTAGTGTGTACAATGAGCAAAATAAGAGAGGGCCACCGTTTTCGTTTCGCAATGATCATGGAAAGAGTAGATCGCTGTACTAGTGTTTGAAAGGAGCAAAATAAGAGAGGGTCGCCGTTTTCGAATCTTAATGATTGTGGAAAGAGTAGAGCGCTGTACAAGTTTTTACAATGAGCAAAATACGAGAGAGGTGGTGTCTTCATTTTGCAATGATCGTGGTCTTCACGGAATGAGAGTAGCGCCGCTTTTTGTCCATAAAAGCTTAAAAGCGAAGCGCACTCCTATTTTTCCTGTTTCTTATGAGCTTCGATTTTCCATAATGAGTGCTAAAAGTATAATTGGATTTGAAATATAAAAATTAGTGTCCATGAATAAACGTTTTAAAACTGGGATATTTTATTTAAAAAAAATATGAAGCTCATAATTTTGCTCTCAAAATAAAAACTTCATGTTTTTATATATAATCCATGTTTCTTCCTCTTTTTATATTTTTTTAAATAAAATATCCCAGTTTTAAAATTGGATTTGAAATTAATTCGTTTAAAAATTATAAAATACGAAATTGAAATATGAAGAATCGTTTGAATTTGGCGCTCCAGGCGATGGTCCTGAAGATCGTTATAGCTTCGACTTCGATTTCAATTTCGAAAATTAAAAAAGTTACAGAATAGCCTGCCAGGATCTGCTCCAGACAATTTGGGGGTCCAATGTATTGGTTTTATTTTGTGGTAAAAATTAAAAAAAAGGAGAATCCCTCTAGGTAAATATCGCGGCCCCTATGGCACCCCTCTTTGTCAATTTAAAACCCATCCTCTTGAGATAGTACCCTACTCCCATTTTACCGATAGATCGATATCGGTGATATATCCGAAAATAAACGCTCCTGATTACTTCTGGTTTTCCAAGGGAGTAAAAACTGTAAAAACCCCTACGGCCGAAGACTTATTTTACAGAGTGTACTTCTATGATGCAAGTTTTTAAATAACCATATAAATTCCCGTACAAAAATTTTGGTGCTGAAATAATGCTTTTGAACAGCAAAATTCCAGAAAATTTTTCAAACTGCTTTTCTTCTTAAGAGTAGCTGCAAAATGTCTGTAAACGCGCCAATTCCTGAATGTTTGCAGCGAGCTTACTAAAGTAGTTGCAGCCAACCCTAACAAAAATTTAAAGGCCGCAATGTGGATGCAAAGCTGTTCGTTTTCAGTTTCCTTGCAGCAACGCTAGTGTTCATCTGCAGTCACATTCCGGCGTCACTACAACTGTTGTTACAATAAATTTACAGCTGAATTGAAGCTTTTCTACAGTTAGTCACATTGTAGCCATAGTACAGTTATTTCACAATCATTAAATTACAGCACTTCTACAGTTACAGCCGCATTGTACCCCAATCGGAATGCCTTGGAATAGGAAATCTACCTGCAGGAACGTGCACACTTGAAAATAACATGTGTGTCTGGAAGGTCTCGAGGTTGTGAACCACTTCAAATCCATCTTTATGTATAGCCAATTGTAAACTAAGTGGTGATCCCTCCGGGGCACATCCCATCCTGGTTTCTATCCAAACAAACTCTTCTGGTATGGGTAAAATGCTGGCCCAGCCGTCAACACCATTTGAATTAAGATTATCTATAAGTTCTAGCGTCATCGTTGATACCTCATTTCGATCGAGACTAGAGGAGGTAGCTTCATACATTTTACAAAGCATGGGCTTATTTTTGCCTTCTTCTTTCGGAGCACAGAAAAAGGAGAATTTTTTTTGTCCCGGGGACGGTTCCACTGCTGTGGCTTGTTTATACAGGATTCTCTATATATTTACCCCGTAAATCTAAGTAGCGCTACTCCGTGATTACAAGTTCCCAAAATACCAGCGGGACATCCACAGTATTCATCTAAGATTTCAGGACTAGATATTTTCAGCGCAGTGCAAATTGTGTACGGATTTTCATTTTTTTTCTGGCTTTTATAACACATAGCTTTCACAAACACTCTATCGCTGTCACTATAAAACAAAACAATAACTAAGTTTATCATCTTTTCAAACCTTTATATTATTTTTAAAATTTAAAAGAACTATCACTTACTATTCTGCTTTGCTCATTAGTGTATCCGATAGAATATATTCTTCAATTAGAAATTTGTAACTTCTACGGAATTCAAATTCAAATTCAAAGTATTTTATTTTTATGAGTTAAGTAGGTTGTCAAGGGGCCAAGTCTTCAAGCGACTTATAGCCCCTTTTTGTCATTAATAAAATTAACAAGTTTTGGTAAATAAAGAAAAAAAACAAACAAACATTAAAAAAAAATTAACAAATTTGAAATAAATTTGAAATAAATAAAAAATAAAAAAGAAACAAAAGAGTATACACAAAAACGAGAAAAAAAATATTAATTCATTAAATTTATTTAAAGACTACATTTAAAAGCTATTTAGTATTATGTTTTTAAAAGAACTTGTGACTGCACTTATAGTTCTAAGACCTTGTATGTTTGTATAGTACATATTAAATAAAATAACTCCTTGGTAGAATACAGAACTAAGTTTTTTCATTGTGCGACACATCGGAGGTTTTAATAATTTTGTTTGTCTGGTTAGGCGTTTTTCTATATTGAATTCAAATAAGGGGGTACACATAAGACTTATATTTTTGTAGATAAATTTCAGACATGACATTTTATATAGTTGTTCAATATTTAAAAGTCTACTTTTTGTATATAAGGGTTTTGATGGAGCAAGCCAGTTTAGATTATAGATTCCTCTTAGGGCTCGTTTTTGTAAAGTTTTAACTCTATTTAAATTATTATTTGAGGTATTACCCCAGATCACAATTCCGTAGCTTAGATGAGAATAGAAAAAACTATAGTAAAGGTTAAACAGAGCACTCCTTGGAAAAAACTCTTTACATTTTCTAATAATATAAGTTGCGCCAGCCAGTTTTTTACATAAGTAATTTATATGACTATTCCATGTTAGTGTATCGTCCAACCATACCCCTAAATATTTAAATTTATGTGAGAAGATCTAAATTCCTCCCTGCAAGCATTAAAATTGTGTCATCTGCATAAAGTTTTAGAAGTTCGGCAGGTATTGTTTTGGTGATATCATTTATGTATAAGTTGAATAGTAGGGGTGATAAAATGCCTATAGATATTTTCCTGGGGCTCGATAAATTTTTGTTTACTTTTGTTACGCAAATTCTATTAGTTAAATAATTTTTTATCCAATCGAACGCCCGGCCTCTGATGCCCAGTTGGTATAGTTTTTTAAGGAGTCGATCGTAGGGAACGCTATCAAAAGCCTTTTCGAGGTCCAAGAAAATACCCAGGAGATACTCTGACTCATCCATTGTGTCTACTATTTTTTTATAAACTGAAGCCAGAGCCTGATCTGTACCCACCCCTCTTCTAAACCCAAATTGGTTATCCGAAATTAGGTTAAACCTATTACAGAAATTTGTGATTCTTAGCATATAGCATTTATCAAGGATCTTAGAAAAGATAGATAGTACCGAGATTGGCCTGTAATTACTTGGGTCTGCAGGGTCCCCTTTTTTATATATCGGGGTTATAGTGGCAATTTTTAATCGGAAGTGCTGGCTAGTCTTTGATTTAGAGTTGTAAAAAGCTTTAATTTCTTTTTTTGCTAATAATATGAACATCTTTGATAGATTTTTGGTACCCAACAATTGGAAACACCAATCCACCATTAATTGCAGAGTTGAAATTCATTTAAATTGTGTGCGAACTACCTTGAACAAACAAAAACCGCCCTGTAAAAATAGTAAACACGAAAACGTGTAGCACTCGAGTAGCAGACGACAAATATCTCTAATACGGTAGTGCCATCTGTTGTGGGAGATACCCGTTTCTAATATTACCCAGTATGGTTTTTGCCCCTGGTAGTTTGTATGACCGTATGTAATTTAGGAATTTGTCTATATCTTTATGGAAAGTTCACTTACCAGTTATAAGCCTTGGCTCTAAAACCTTTACCGCTAGCGTTTGAGTGCGTTTCTTTAAAGTTTTTACTTTCAAATCGACCATAGTAAAATTATTATAACCAGAGAAATTGAAACTTCCAACCATCGCTTCGTTGCCATTCGCTCGTTAAAACTGTCGGCTATTTCCCTTAGCTTTTAGTTGAGTCACATGAAAAACGAATTTTCCGAGGAAACATCGAAATTTCTCTCTTTTGAGTTAGTTCAAGCTAGCTTTGCACCAAAAGGGGTTAAGGAAACGTCGGATTCGGCAGTTCAGGTTAAGGCTACGTTGACACACAATGCGGAGAGAGTATAGGTCTTTTGGGCAAGCATATCCGCCATAGGCAGCATACTACTACTTACATTGTTAGACGTATCATAAACTTAGGGTTCTACATATAAGTTTTTCATTATCATTTAAGCAACCAATCACAGAGTTTTGTGTTATTATTTACGAATGGTGACCTAGAGTATTCGTGTTAATTAATCATGGGTTAAATTAATTAATTAACTAAGAGATTGCAGGTATAAATCAACCGTTGCAAGGTTTAAAAATAAAATTACAGCAAAATTAACAACTATCGATTTAAAAAAATTATCTTAAGCTTGAAAATTGGCAGTAATTTTGTCGGAATATTGGAGTTACATATTGTCGAAATTAGGCTTATGATAATTAAAAATTGTTCAAAAAAGTTTAACCATGAAAGTATTCATTATAACCATGAATATCGAACTATATCATTACCCTATCTACCATCTGGGGCTAAGATGGGCGGTGATAATCAAAAAGATGTGTATTAATATTTTTGAAACTAAATTTCGAGCTAAGCGTTGGCACTGAAAGCTATTCAAGTTTCAAAACGTTGCCCTTCAATACAATATTTAAGTGGTGGCGCGTGACCGACGTCATAATAGCTAAGCCCCTCCCATCCTAGCGACCGAGGCCAGAGGCTACCTAACGCAGTTCGATATTCATGGTTGAAATGAATACATTCATGGCTTAACTTAATGAAAAGACAAATATTAACAATTACAATTTTAGCGTGTTTTCCAATAAAGTCATAAATTATGACGATTTTAGTCGCGACTTCCAACCCAAAGACTGTGAGAGTGTCCCAACCATACAAACACCAGGGGAACCTCTTTCGAGCCGAAACCAAATATCATCTACAAAAAGGGTTACGTACTGTTTAGACTTTATCCTGGGTTTTCATTCGCGTAACCACCACTGCTGGTATGGCACTTAACGAGGTATACTCACATTGTCAGTTATATGACCAGTTGTTGTCTACGAGTATATGAATATTTTTAGGCTTTTTCTAAACTGAAAACGAGAATCTGAGAGTACTAAAAGATAGATTTAATATTAATAATCAAGTTAAAATACGATAATAAAGATCTTTAGGGAAGAATAATAATCATATATTATAAAATACATGCCGGGGATTAAACATATAGGGGTTATTTACATTCTATTCACGCCTGCAAACGCTTGGAGCAGACCGCACTCGCTGTTAACGTTTGCGCGCAACGCGCTTTTCTTGGCCTAAGGTTACTTAGCTTCCAAGAGCTCGGATCGGACTAATATCTTTAAATATTACATTCGTTATGAACCATCCACGTCTTAACTAATACGACCAATTGTCTTTTCCACTTTTTCTTGTTGAAAGCCCTTTTACGTGACCATGGACAAGTTAAAAAAAAACACCACTAGTTCACGTGTTAATACCAACCAACCAGAATGTCAACCCAAGCTTACGAGTCCGGCTCCCCAAACTATATTTATAGCCGCCTGATTTTGTCAATGCCGGCAGCCTGGGACACTCAAGATTAGATGTTTTTAGAAGTATATTCCCACACATGCGAATACCATCGTGGGGAAAAACGCAAGCACTGACCGACGAGGGGACGCAAAAATAAACTCACACTTAAAGGCCTAGTATTTCTTCTGCCTGTTTTCCTTTAAGTTTACTTCCCGCCGCGCAAATATCCTGGTGATAGGCCAACCGCAGAACACGTTGGCCTACCACCAGGATATTTGCGTGGCGGGAAGTAAACTCAAAGGAAAACAGGCAGAAGAAATACTAGGCCTTTAAACATTTCTTAATGGTACAATATTGTCGCTATCAGACTGAACCTGCTCCTATGAACTCTCACCCGGCGACTAGCACCTTCGATTCGAGCTGCTGGAACCCATTACGCGAAAAGTCATCCCAACGAGTTTAAGCCTACCATAAATGTTTTTAGATTATATAGAGATATAGAAAAAGATTTTAACTATAGAGACTATTTTTTAAGCAATTTTTGGCTCTGCGCAAGAATGCATTTAGGTCCCAAGAATATATGGGAACATAAAGCTAAAATAAAGCATATTTTGTGACGAATTAGTTCGTCTGCTTTCGATTTCTCGTGACACTTTATCACCCAGATGATCGTCGTCTATGCCTTGATTTTTGACTGTTCTAAGCTAATTTTTTCAACTCAGATTGGCAAATGCTCGTTCGAATTTTATGCGATTTTCTGAAAAACATGGTTCCTAAAAACGTCCTCAAATTTTCATTTTGACAATTGAACCTCATTTCACCACATGACGTTCCTTTAAGGGAGCCCCCCCTTAAAGGAACGTCACGGTTACCCGAGGTTAATGTTATACTTGTAGAAACTAAGGGTTTTTTTAGGGTATCTAACAGAACTAGGACTGAAGGATTTTAATGATTATACTGGGAAACTTAAGTTAATTATCAAGTCGCGTTCTATCTATAAAATTTCACTATTTCTATTATTGACTACAACTTTTTTCTACCATAAATGGTTTTTTTTGGGCTTTACCCATTGAAGATTTTACAGTTTTCTGTTCCCTTTTTAAAGACTCCACTCGGGGGTTCTCAAGCTGGGCAGAGTCCGATGGGGTTTTTTCGGGCTATTCCCAGAAACTTTCCATACCTAAACCACCAGACTCTTTGTCGCCAATTTTCATTTCCAGCTTGTTACTAATAATTTCGAAGTGCTCTTTACAAAGAAATGGTATTGATACTTTCACAAATACATGAAAATATATTATTTATAGTATTTACAATGAATTATTTCTTTTTAACATTTATTTTTAGACACGAAGTTTTTACAACAATTAATTTTAGTCATTCCAATTACACTAGTAATACTAAAATTTAGGTTTAAACTATTAAATAATTTTTTTTCTAATTTAAATTCAAACGCGTTTTTCAACAATACTCAATTAATTCTTTTATACACCATTTAAATTATCGACGTGTACGATAATTATTGTACACCAGGCAAAGAGGAGATACATAAAAATATGTTCTTCCGATAACGTGAACAAACTCAGCCAAGTGACGCTTAAAATCGTCGGAGTTTGAAGAGAGATGGCGTTAGTGTCCCGCGTACAGGATTTTCACCGTGGTTGGGTCGAATGATAAATAAATGTATTAAAGGATAGGTAAAATTATATTAATTTAAATATAATAATTATATGTAAATGTGTGACGAGTATGTTCCGGTATGTTTAAAAAAATAAGGCTGCGTTAATACAACATTTTTTTGGGTACCAAATATAATGTTAAATATTTATAAATAAGCTCATCAAATACGAAATCGAATATCTAAAACATGGAATAATTTGACAAATTCTTAGGAGGGCTAACTTCAGGGCTGGTTATTTGACGAAATACCAAATCGTTTGTTAAATATCAAAATTTCAATCAAATATCAAATGACTTGATATATTTGATTTTCAAATAAAAGTAAAAAAAGCTTTAAAACATTAACTAACAAGGGAAGGTCTTGGACTGTAAGTCAGGGATCCGAGAAAAAGTTATGGCAACCTTTAGACCATGCCCCAGGAAGGTATCAGCCGGGCGGATTTTTAAGCAGAGTCAAAAGGTCAAGTTTTATGACCTATCGAAATTTTGACCTTGGTCGAGCCGTAAATTCCTTATGGGATTTTATATGCTAATTTCATGGGCACCAAAGGGCCCCTTTGCAAAATTTTCAAAATTTGAATTTTTTGATGCTCATGCCAAACATGCGTAAAAGTGGTCATTGGGTAAAATGACCAAAACTAGCCAGTTTGGATCAGGAGTGGTCAATATGGTCAAAAATGGTCAGTTGGCGATGGAAGTGGGGTCAATATGGTCAAAAATGGTCAGTTGGCGATGGAAGTGGGGTCAATATGGTCAAAAATGGTCAGTTGGCGATGGAAGTGGGGTCAATATGGTCAAAAATGGTCAGTTTGCTATGGGAGTGGTCAATATGGTTCAAAATGGTCAGTTTGCGATGTGAGTAGTCAATAAGGTCAAAAATTGTCAGTTTGCGATGGGATTGGTCAATATGGTCCAAAATGGTCGTTTTGCGATGGGATTGGTCAATATGGTCCAAAATGGTCGTTTTGCGATGGGAGTGGTCAATATGGTTAAAATTGGTCAGTTTGCCTTGGGAGTGGTCAATATGGTTAACAATGGTCAGTTTTCGATGGGAGTCTCCATAATGGACAAAAATGGTAAGTTAGACCATAGGGAGTTCAAAACAAATAGTTAAAATATTATCTGGCAGCCGCAAGTATTTTTAATTTTTGGTTGGAAAATTACGAAATTGTTTGTATTTACCGTAATTCCGAACCCGCCATAGATTGTTATGGTTACCATAGCACTTTTAGGGGAAACACGGTGGCTAGAATAAATGACTATTGACTATTCAAAATATACAAAAGTTTAATACATAACGCCAGACTATCATGATTTTGAAAAAAAAAATCGAATGAAATGCATCAATAAATTGGATAGATAAATTTGATAAGATGCAGGAACTAAATGTGTAAAGCAATGTTTTGGGTAAGGTTCCTTTTTTGCGTCAGGAACTAAATTTAAATAGTAATATTTTGGGAAAGGTGCTTTTTTTGGTCGGAACTAAATGTAACCATGGAACCTTTTCCAAAATATTGCTATTTACAGTTAGTTCCTGTAATAAAAAAAGCTGCAAAGTCCCCAAAATATTAAAATATATATTTAGTTAATCCACAATAATTCGCATATTGTGGTGGTTTTTAATTTGTGGTACTAAAAGATCTTTTAATTTCGGTAGAAATTTTAGATGTTTAAACTCATAGCTCACAGTTATTAATGTATTTCATTCGAAAACATTGCCATGGTCACATTTAGTTCCGGCCACAAAAAGCACCTTTCCCAAAATATTGCTTAGTTCCTGACGCAAAAAAGGAACCTTTCGAAAAATATTGCTATACACATTTAGTTCCTGCACCTTGTATTAAAATTTATCTATACAATCTCATAGTTCATTTATCGATGCATTTCATTCGATTTTTTTTCTCAAAATCATGATAGTCTGGCGTTTTCTATTAAACTATTGTATATTTTGAATAGTCTAGTCATTTATTCTAGCCACTGTGTTTCCGCTATCAGTCCTATGGTAACCGAAACAATCTATGGTGGGTTCGGAATTACGGCAAACACAAACAATTTCGAAATTTACCAAAAAACAAATACTTGCGGCGGGCAGATAATATTTTAACTATTTGTTTTGAACCTCCCTATGGTCTAACTTGACGAAATGAAATGTTTTTAGGGGAGTTAGGCAAACTGACCACTTTAGACCATATTGACCACTCCCATAACAAACGGAACATTTTGGACCATATTGACCACTTCCATAGCAAACTGACCATAAGGACCATATTGACCACTCCCTTAGCAAACTGACCATTTAGGACCATATTGACCAGTCCCATAGCAAATTGATCATTTTTGACCATATTGACCACTCCTGATTCAAACTGACCATTTTTGACCATATTGAACACTCCTGAATCAAACTGACCATTTTTAACCATATTGACCACTCCCATAGCAAACTGACCATTTTTAACCATATTGACCACTCCCAAAGCAAACTGACCATTTTTGACCATATTGACCCAATTTTAACTTTGAATGACCACTTTTACGCATGTTTGAAATGAGCATCACAAAAGTCAAAATGCCCATGAAATTAGCATATAAAATCCCATAAGGAATTTCCGACTCGACCAAGGTCAAAATTTCGAAAGGTCATAAAACTTGACCTTTTGACTCTGCTTAAAAATCCGCCCGGCTGATACCTTCCTGGGGAATGGTCTAAAGGTTGCCATAACGTTTTCTCGGATCCCAGACTTACATTCCAAGACCTTCCCCTGTAAGGTTAATTTAAAATTTTAAAAATTAAATTAATATTTTGCTTTTACTATCATTTCTTCTTCTATAAACTCTGGACGTCAATGACCATCCCCGTAATATATAACCAATAGGAGACTTCAGAGTACAAGTAAACACTGTGACGTCACTAATTTAATGTTTACACTGGAAAGCTCCGATTTTAATGAAAAACCAAGTAGTCATTTAAAAGCAACCAAGATATACAAATAATCCTCTTTAGATTTTTTGGGGTTGCCATGATGTCAAATCCAAAGTTTGGTCCAAGTCGGCTTAAGAACAAACAGACAAATCAAAAATCTTATTATTATATAGATTAACTATTTCACCGCAGTTCAATGTCCAAAATTATTGTCAACACTGCTTCAGATACTTTTCACCCTTTTATCTTTTGAGATTGAAAGTTATAGCCTTGCCAAGAACAACTGGCTGGGTCGGGTTATCTTTCTCAAGGTGCAGTAATATACTTATTGAAAAATTTAAATAAAACATTTCGGTAAATAGGCACATTAAAATATTTTGGTTTGTACAAAATAGATAACTTCGCATAAAACACCTTTTTCAAGTAAATATAAGTTTCCTCAACTTTTGACAAAGTATAGCATTAGTTTTCTTATTAAAATATATTTTTATGAATTTAGCAATAATTTTCTTAATCGTTTCGCTAAGTAGTAGTAGTAGTGTAGTATATTTTGGCATCAACAAAGTAGATAGCTTCGAAAATTGTGTGTTTTTTTCTTCTAGAAATTCAATAACAAGCTTCCTCAACGTTTGGCTAAGATCAATCTTGATCATTAGCAAAGTAAAACACTTTGTAAAATAATTTCTTAAATTCAATAAGAAGCTTCTTCGTCATTTCGCAAAGATCAACACGTAGTATCTTTTTGGACCAGTCATTAAACGTGTCTCGACAGGTCCAACATTAAAATTGGATGGATCTATACTATACATCCTCGTTCGGCACAATAGTTTCGAGTATCGCAATCTATAGTCGACGTATGGTAATAAACGACACCGGAATTGACCGGGAAGTTGAAACAGGACCCGAGAATTGTCGCGATATGAAAAGGAATAAATCTTTGAAGGGAAGAAATCCTTTAGTAGATACGGCGTTGAGAAAAAACCAAACAATCAAAGCGTGAGAGATTTACGAGGCTCGACGGAGTTTTCTCTTCTTCCAGAAAATTTGTAAACGTTAGCAGCGATACATTTGGTTTGAGAGATGGACCGTACTTTGAGCCTTCGTACGGGGAGTAGATGGGCTCAAAAACAAATCAAGTTGAAATTCAAAGGGAGTGAATTCCATTCAGACACTATATGGAAGCTATCGATTTGCGAAAGGGCTCGAGCGTTCCACCTGGGCAATGGGCCGTGACCAGCTGAAATCGAGTTTCCATACCGAAACAATGGCTTTATTCTCTTCACTTTCGATCACGCCAAAGAATAAAGATTGGACGCTCTAGAATTACAGTTCACGCTAAGACCATAAGTTCACAATTATTTTTCTTGTAAGTGTTAGTTTCCTTTTCACGTGTTAAATATTTATTAAAGGGAGTATAACCTTTTCAGGAATTTGGGGCACTACATAATTCCCTCCCCTCATTTTTCTAACCACGTGTTATATATAGTGTGAAATAAAGTGGTTTTTGAGGAATTATCCCACTAAAAGTACCCCCGCTTTGGTAGTGCTTTAATTTCTCATATCTAGTAGAACGCCCTTCGTGAATCTAAAACAACGTATCTCATTATTCAGAAATTATATTTGAATAAATATCCAAACTATAATGAAAATAATTAATTTATAGCTCGGATATTGTTGTTTATATGTTAATTAAGGGTGCATTTAAAAAATAACCACTAACTATGAAACAATTAAAGGTTTCAAGTGAGAAAACCTCTTCAGGGCGGGCACGCTTCCTCTAAAAGAAGAATTGGGGGTTTCTACTATCGTTCTAGACTAGCGCCATGAGCGAGAAAAGAGAGAAGCTATGGCGCACTATACCAAACAAGGAGGGTTCTACTCTCTTTAAGAGCGTAGGTAACGTTACAAACATCAGGATAGCATTTCTTATTCTCCCATCCCTAATTTTTTATGACAGTCTGTTTTGCCAATGACCATATAAATCATTACGTGGACTCTCCGCGAGCTGTAGTCTACGGAAGCGTTATGTAATGGTGCAAGAGAAATTTCCACCCACAGACTATTTGAAGGATAAGCCAAGGCTTATTGAAAATTGCAGTGATAAAACTTTTACTTTGACAATATAACGATAACAAAAAAAATTCATTCTTATAACAGTTTTTCAAAAGGTGGCGCTACTAGTCGAGTATTACGTTGACTTGACGCTTTTTGGAGAGGATAGCTGTCCTGGAGTATCTTTCATATGGAGTATATTTGCTTAGGCTTACTTCTAGGAGTAACAAATAGCAACCGACACCAGGAGAAAGCAACCCGTCGAAAGACGTGCATTTTCATTGATTAGACGCTTTAGCGCCTGCTGCCGTCGGAAGGGGAAAACTCGGAAATTGCCTTCCCCCTTTCCGTAAAACGTTCAGAGTAAAGGCTCGCCCAATGAAATTTGTACACAACACTGCGTTAGCGGGTTTAAAGGCTAGCTGAGTTCTTTGGCGGGGTGCTGTGCTTACACTAAGCGCGAGCCCCGCAGACCCCAAACTCTTTCGTAATGACCATCCATTTTTGTACGTATTGTATCACAGACCAAAGTCATCCGTTGAAGGTTATGTTCCATTTTAGCTTCGTCTATTGAAAAATATGTTAACCGGAAGTACAGCATGCAAGGCCATGGCCTTAAAAACCTTGTCAAAGTTAGACTTATATACATCCAGGGGATATTAGATTTATTGATTTTGGCAGATTTCCGAGAAAAGCTAGAGTTCCTACGCAGTACTGATGAGCCCCCAAATTAGCGAAACCGGTCATTTCACTGACTGAAATTTTGGCTTTTGATAAAGTTAGACTTACTATTCCACTTCTATATTTTCTATAATGATTCACGGGACAATTGCGGTTAGATTTTAACTAAAGTTAATAAAAGACTGTCACTTTCAATTACGAAATAATGAAACATGGATATAGTATCTGTCGTTCCATGCCATAATACTGCTAATGGTACTGGCTTGAGACTCGCACCTTCACAGTGTCCAGCTCATTTTCCAAAAGCGGTATCGAAAGGAAAATCATGCAGGGGGAAATACATCAAGTGACTCTTAAACACTGTACTTATAGGAACCTTGAAACACTACTATATACTGACTAAATATTGTTTATAAATTACTAATTATACAGAGAGTTTTATTGTTCGGACAAGTGATTTCTTATACGAAAACTATTACTTTAGAAATATGAATTTTTTAAGTAAATACACAAGGGGACATTGATTGGTGAAATTTCACCGTTTTCTGAAAATATTTTCACACTTTATTGAAAGGCCTATTTGGACTTTGCATACCCTCGAAAAAGTTGCGCGACCACGATTTAAGTTGCAGTTAAAACCATATTGGAAAATATTGCGTAAATATAGGTAACATCCATACAGAGCTATGCTTCACCCAGGACTGATTGCTGGGGATTTTCAAAGACGTTACGACTTCTGCAACTGACTGCTCAAAGCGGTGAACGACGACCCACTATTTACGCGCCATGCAAATGTTCTTTTTCTAGAGCTGGACCTTATAACCATTAAAATAATAACCTATGTGGGATTCGAACATCATCACCAAGTTCAGTTCCATCGCTTAAATGTTTGGGTTGGACTTAATGAAATCGTTTGATTGGTCCAGTGTTCTTGCCTCTCAAATCTCAACGGCCAGAACTATTTGCATTTTAACAGAACGTGCTTGCAGATGCAATCGACGACCTTCGTTTGGCTGAAAGACGCCGAATTTGGTTTCAGTGAGATGGCTCCCTACCACATTATCACAGAGAGGTGACTGAATTCCTGAACCACGAGTTTCCTAACAGATGGATCGAAAGAAATGGTCCAGTTCCTTGCAGAGATCCTATAAAGCTACGCTGAGGGAGATATGAAACTCTACGCTAGAGCAATAGTAAAATCGTGTACAATGTCTACCCCTTTTGTTTCACTTTGCTACACCAGTGTTTCAGTGGCAGGGAGTAAAAACATTTATTTCCAGAAAATTATCACATGTTTCTGGTTAGTTTTACTACATTTCCCTAGATGGCGCCATGATACGGTAAAACTTACGTAACCCCCATAGCGTAGCTATATAGGATCTCTGGTTCTTTGGCCTCCAAGGTCTCCCAATCTGACACCGCTAGATTTTTTAGAACCGGCTTACGCAACTCCTATTGAAACGAGAGCCGAACTTATCGCCGGAAATTACTTATCAAGAAGTAACACCATAAATTATTATTTGATGATATGATTTCCCGAGCTCTAGCTGGCGTTGCAGCGGATGGGGGTATTTAGCATGTTTGAAATAAATTATTGTATCTTTATTATAAGGAGCGCTTGGTACGTCGGTCGTACGCAAGGACGTACCTTTGGGGGGGGACAGGGGGGAGGCTCCCCCCCCCCCCAAAGTTTTGTAGAGTTGGCAAATCGAGGTGGACTTGGCAAAATGAAAATTATTAAACGTGTTAGTTAATTAAAAAAACTCCTAAATCGATAGTAAACAAATCATTTAGAATTTCCCAGCAATTTACTTCCCTAAAGTCATTAACTATGTTTGAGATTTCTATGTAGTTGCTTCTCCTTATGTATAACTTACAAGACTTGATTTCTACGCTAGGCAGCTAGTGTGTCGGAACTTTAGTTCAGCCTTGTGGTAAAAGCTTTTTAAATAGTCATTTTTCCTACAGCACCTTATAAAATTGAAAGGCAGATAGACGCGTGATAGAGAATATCGGTTGTTCGTTATTATTTCAGTGTTCATTTTCTACGTTAAATTTGGCAATCTGTATAAAATTTATAAAAATAGTTTTAATTTCTATAGGAGATGTTACAGTTTTGTTTACTTAGGGTAAATTAGGTAAGTCGTGAATATTATAGTGATATTCTTTAGGAAAGTGAAAATTTCACAAGCCAATATTCCTAAAGTTGCGTTGGGTAAAGATAACGTGTGATCATATGGTGTGATACAGTGTCGGTTATTCTTACGTTCATATTTCAGTAATAAGTGTTTGAATTGTTTATGTTATATTTGGGTATGAATAATTACAGTTATTCAAAGCAGTTCAGTCAAACAACAACTAGTATTCGTCAGGATGAAATGCATCTATTTTTTACTACAGCGGGATACACGACGAGAAAATAATAAGCGGGTTTGATGGGATTTTTAAATTGCTGTAACATCGTTCAACCTCTGTTTTCTTCTTCGTGTATCTCACTTTATATATAAAGATAATACGCAAATGCTTCACTCAATATAACTAGACGCCGAACCGTTTTTGCCATTGAATTGGGAATAGTCCCGGGACCCGCTAGAATGACATAGGCGCGTTCGGTAGTCGTGGTTTCGCGAAACAAATTCTGAAATTTCCAGTCGGCGCACTCAGCCGTCAACTCTATCATTATACGGGTGGCGCCATCTATAACTTCCAAAGTACATTAGTATCATTAATTCAATTGTATAGTATATAGTTCCCGCCGCTAACAGCGGATGGCGCCACCGATTATAATTTTAATGAAACATTTAAATTGAAATCTACCGTAACAATCCAAACTTAGACGACTTGACAAACTTTGGTTTTTACTTGGCAAATTTCACTTACCTCCCCCCCCAAACGTACTCTCTTCGGTACGCCCCTGGTCGTACGTTCGAGCTTTCAGGAATGTTTGCTTAGTCTGTCATGAAGCCAAAGGCGGGGCGGCGAAGAGAAAGCCGGCGCGGGGCGGAGAGAGAAGTTATTTTTGCGAGGGAAAAAGGGTACCCCGGTAATTCTGGCATCGATGGGAAAAAGGGGGTGGTTCGACTATGGGGAAAAGGGTACCAAGGAAATTATCGGGACATGTGGGAAAAACTGATCAAAACCGGAAAAAACTCTATTCATGCTAAATTAATCATTGATATATCTATTAAGTGACTAATTTGGTCATTGCAAATAGGAGAGATGAAAAAGTGAATAGAATAGAAGAATATACTGCTTTTATTATTTATTTTTTATTGAATTTTGCCACTATACTAGAAGCAGAAAGTGTAAAATCGAGGAAGATAGAGGCATATGGCAGCAGATTGAAGAAGACAGCGACATATGATGGCTGATTGAAGAAGATAGCGGCATATGGCGGCACATTGAAAAAAAAATGGCATACATGGCGGCAGATTAAAGAAGATAGCGGCATATGGTGGGAGATTGAGGAAGATAGCGGCATATAAAAGCAGATTGAGGAAGATAGCAGAATATGACTACAGATTGAGGAGAAAAGTGGCATATAGCGGCAAATTGAGGAAGATAGCAGCCTATAAAGGCTGGTAACGCCATGGTGTCCGATATTGGAATAATTGGCATTCAAATATGTATAAACACGGGCGCAATGTAATCGAACGACGTTAGGACTAAGATCTTTAGCTCGTAATTTACATGTTTTATTTTTGTGAAAAAGTTACGCTCTGGCGGCGATGCAAATTGAAGCATAGAATTTTCGCTTATGAGTCTGCTCCATCACATTATTTGTTCAAGTTCATAAAGGCTTGTTAAAGTCATATAGACATGCCTAAAACCCACGTTGTGATACTTAGGGACAGGAAACCTGTGGCGACAATAACCGGTTGAGGGATAGATCGCCATCTTCGAGAGGCATTCTTCGCCCACCAGAAATCGATTATTGAATAACAAAAGAAAGTTTTCAACGTCGAATTATTTTTCCAACTCCAACTACACACGAAGAAAAAGAATAAACAGAAAAGCGACCTCGTTTCGAAGAAATTTGTCGACATTTGACAGACGGACGAAAAGAGGGGAAACGGAAGTTTACTTTTATACATCACGACCGACCCGTCACTCCAAACTGCTCTCGTGATTGAACTTTAGCTTTGCAAAAGTAGAGAATCAATCTCTTACGAAAAAAGTGTTAATCTGGGCCGTAAAAGTGAATCACGCGCGTGTACCTTCTCAGGGTCGAGGCAGTTTTCCATGACCGCCAATTTCCCGCTTAGCGCTTGTAGCAACCTTACGCAACCACGGGGAAGCGGGACTTTGTTACGCGCTAAAACGTGGATTCCGCCATTTTAAACAAAATACGACGTGCAACATTCGTTCATGGTAAATTGCTAATAGGTATCTCGTATCGTCTCGGGAACAATAATAAATTGTTTTGTTTTTTAATTTTTAGAGCTATTAGTTAAAGCAAATTCATACAATTAAATATCTGAATCTGAGGCACAGAGTAAATATTCCACTTATTATAACGGTTGATTTTAAAATATACTGCCGTCGTGTAGGTTACCTTAGATATATACATGTGCTAGAAATTAACTAGACCATGGGCGCTCTCAAGGAAGGGGAAACTAAGCAAATGTACCCTTTGATTACCTCTGAATGCTCAAATAAAGGTACGAAGTTAACCATAGTTTATGTATGAAGATTGCCGCTTCTCTTTGATAACTGCTCAACAACGGGCTTAAGATTATGGGGGATTGCTGAACAATGATTCTATAATTACAACCTTGAAACACTTATTAAAGGGGTTCACCGAGGTTCGCTAACTTTCCCGCTCTGGAGTAGTTTGTGCATTAATAATACCACAGAGGTCAGTGTGTCAGAATTTATAGCCCGGTGTACCTAGTAACAGAGACCATACCACCGGAGGTTTATCATCATAGTGTCCCACGCCAGCGTCCACAAGCCCGGACAGGTGACAAATCCAGCATGGGCAACTGATGGTCGCACCTTTGACGCAAGCCACTCAACCCAGCAGAAGGTGCAGCAATGGGACGACCAATCCCCACTTCGCACAGAGCAGTGGGATAAAGAGTGGATACTGTAGCAACTCCAGCCGATACCCTACCTACGTAGGTAAAGAGTCAAACCCTTTGGAGATAGCTCCTACAGGGGAACGACGGGCACACAGAGGTCCACATAACCCGGCACAGCTGGCACCGGAGATCCCGATGTGCTCCAAAAGGCCGGGAAACAGGACCATCGTGGCCTCATACGGAGGTCCGTCGCCCCACCCAATCCGCCGAGGCGGCCAGTTTGCACGGACCCTCTCCGTTAGCCTGAGCCGAAGCTCAGTTTCCAGCCCAAACCTGACCGAAGTCGGAGGTGGAGATAGGACCATTTGATCAGAGCTAACATCTCCCAGCGCGCCACCACCCTTATGGGTTACAAGAGCCGAACCCCGACTCCCCGGTAAAGCCACCAGTTATTGCACACTCTAACCCATTTAGGGCTAATACCACAGAGGTCATAAATACCAGTTTAAACCTATACGCAGTTGATACTTTTTAATTGATTGATGATTTTATATTGAAGAACGTAATTACGGAAGCTAGCCTCCATCTAGAAAAAAACTTACCGAATGGCTGAAAAAAATGGTTTACAATTGAACCGTTTACATAATTTTCGGTAACATTGGTAAATCAATAGTCTTAAAAAGCGTTTCATCATATAAATACCTTGATATAATCTTTGATCAACATCTCACCTGGAATATCCATGCAGATAATCTGAGTAGCTCTCTTAGGACAATTTGTGGAATAACAAATAAAATCAAAACTTTTATGTCATATCAAAATTTTAGATTTACTATGCCATGATTCAATAAAAATTGAGCTTTTCTTTTTGTATTTCGCGTAATACATCCAATACTAATTTCAACAGATTAAGTTTATTCCAAAAAATTTCGATCCAAAAACGATGAACTCTGTATTAAAACACGTAGATATTTATGAAAAAGAATACGCATTTAAAAGGAAACTAATAAGGAGGTAAAAATATCATTAATTATATCTTCAACTCTAAGGTCACTCACTCACGTCAAGTTTATAAATTTAATTTTTTGTCAATTTTAAAAAAAAATTTAAAATGTAATTCGATTCACCATAGCTATAAATTTTTATTCATTAATGACTTAGATTTTTTTATAACATTCACCCAAATATGTAGCACAATTGTTTTTACTCCAAATATGTCAAAATTAAAAAAAAAAATTCATCACTATCCTAAATTATTTGGTGCTGGCTTTTTAGTGCCATATCGATTTATAAATATCGAGTGGCACTATTGCTATGACCGAAATGTAGTAGTAGTATTAGTAGTCTAATGCCGCGACAGCATTTCAGATGGCACTAGCGCCGAGTGAATATAATGTTTTTTAACTGGACTCAGCGGTTCGATCCCCGGCCTCTCCGCCCACGAGACGGAAAGCTAACGCTTACGGCCACAGAGATATATTTATGTTAGTGAAATTAGTTTTGGAACTCCCTCTGATCTCTGCTGGTGCTCCTCTTATCTCCGTTAGTTTCTCAATGCTCTTGCGCGAAATCGCTATAGTGGGCGCTCCACTCCGATACGGGGACATTAGACAGCTTGGCTATCTTGTTTTAGTGCCAAGCTGATGATAGGTGGCGCTATTCTGTGCATTGACTTTTTCAAATATATTGAGTTTTCGAGCCAAGGTTTAAAATGACAAATCTAAAAAATTACACCAAAGGTTTTTAAAATCAATTTTCATTATCTCAAAAACCACATTTCAAATATTATAAAAATATATAACACAATTTTCAAAAAAAACTAGAAATATTGTTATCACAATATCCCAAAAATTATCGCATATTGACCTTGGAATAGCAGTAAATAAGGATATAAGTTTTTATGAGGAGCAATTGGTTAATAATGAGACAAGAATCTGCAGCAAACATTTCGCTATGTTATTTATAAAGCAATTCAGTTTGGGTAATTATCATTTCCTTTCAAAAACGGTTATATCACGATACCCATTGGGGCCCTCAGGGGCCCGTAATTTTGGGCCCTTGATTTCTCAGCGACCACTGAGGCGACAAATATGAACGATACGTCCATTAATGAGGTATGAAAAACTCTTCGAGGCGTGATACCTGTATGGGCCTTCGGGGGCCCTTTAATTTGGGAAATTGATTTCTTGGAAACCGCTGAGACCACATATATAAATGATACGTCGAATTAGGTATAAAAGATTTTCGATAGCGATGCCCATTGGGACCCTTGGGGGCCCATACATTTGGTTGATGTGGAACTAGTATTACGACTGGGCGGACTTGTTTTACAAGCAATGGTCTTTAATTCTTTTGTCTATTTCTTTAAAAATAAACCAATTCCTTCTGTGTTAATGCCATTTTAATTATAATGGTTGGAACAGTAAATAAAACGCATGTGCAGACCTAGGAGCAACAAACACAAGGAGAACGCAGCTAGCCTTTAAACACACTAACGCAGTGTTGTGTACAAATTTCCTTGAACGAACCATTACGCTGAACGTTTTACGGGTGGGAGGGGAAGACAATTTTCGAATTTTCCCTTTCCGACGGCAGCAGGTGCTAAAGCGTCTAACCAATGAAAATTGTACACAAGAAAATAGACGACCTTTGACGGGTTGCGTTCTCCTTGTGTGGGGTGCTGTGTTTGTTGATCCTAGGTGCAGACGAACTCCTAACTTGAAAGTTAGAAATTATGTTACAAAATGATATCTGGCGAGGGGTGGTTGAAATGATACGTAAGATATCGTAATTTTATAGCTGAGCCAAAATAATCAATTACGTTAATATATGACTGCATTGAGACAATTTTTTTATTTAAAATAGAGCTAATACCCAAGGCACCACCTTCGACCACATAAGCAGTGTTGCTTGTGCGTGGTCAAGTAACAGGTGGCCGGGTTACAATGCGTAGGAGGGTGGTGGCCAGCCCTTCATGCCACGCGAGCGAACCGTCAGCTCACTACACTCACTATTACCGTTAACCTCAGCAAGTTTTTATGGGAAGGGGAAACCGAAGATCTCGGGGGAAAAACGCTTTAACCAGTGGGGAGAGAACTTACAAACTCTACGCAGAAGGAGTGGTTCCGGATTTTCACCCAGTGCCACTAGCTGGGATCGAACCCGGCTCCTCTTGCTGCGAGGCGAAAGTGCTAACCACTCCGCACCCCACCTAACCTAGGCATTTTTCATAATTAACCTCTCTGTCTGCCAGTACGCGCCTCCCGTCGAAACGTCTTTTGGGATGTAAAGGTATCAGGAAATATTGATGCATATTGTCCGCCAACTAGATAAATGGTCGTAATTATAGTAACGTGTGTAACTTACATGAAAATACTTAAAATTTAAGGACTTCTATTCTAAATTTTCGGCAATGAGATCAGAAATTATCAACAGGTGATTGATGAACATAGAAGTATTTTTGAAACCGTATAAATTTGAAGTATAATAATAAATAATTTTTTTACTGCAGTTCCCATTTAATATTGTTTTTTTCACTTGATTAGGTTTCTAATAAATAAATATGCTTAATTTTGGAATGCAATTTAATAATTTTACGTAATTTAGGGGATGAAGTCTTTCCTATCGTTATACTTACCCACGAGGGGGCGGGGCTTTCGGAAAAACAATTTTTTGGAGTTACGTAATTTGTGAACGGGCCCTAATCCTCGTACAAAAATTAAAAAAACAATAATTTTAGTTTTTCAAATCAAATAGGCTATAATATTTATTAATGGCAGACAGATCGTAAATTATTCCTGTTCTTTCGTATTAAAAGCGGCTATGCAGTTTTGCATCTGTTTAAGGCCCTCAGAAAATATGGCCTCTGTTTCTTGGCTTAATAAATCCCTCATTTCATCCAACTTTTGGGATAATTGTTTCTTCTCTTCTTCGTTATCAGAAAAGCTTAACTTTTCTTGGAGAATCGCTATATCTTTCTGCATCTTTTTAGCATGTGCGAGACGACCCTCCACTATTCTAGCGCCTTTTGATACCACCTCCGCACCTGCTTCCGGCTTCACTTCCACTTTTGACTTTGCTCCTTTCGGTTTTATATCACCCATTGGCATTACTCCTTTTGGTTTTATATCACCCATTGGCATTACTCCTTTCGTATTAATTTTAGCCGTTGATTTCTTTGCTTCGGCTTTCATTTCATCCACTAACTTGTTTTCACCAGGTTTCAGTTCCACCTTTGACTTGTTTTCACCAGGTTTCAGTTCCACGTTTGACTTGTTTTCACCAGGTTTCAGTTCCACCTTTGACTTGCTTTCACCAGGTTTCAGTTCCACCTTTGACTTGTTTTCACCAGGTTTCAGTTCCACCTTTGACTTGTTTTCACCAGGTTTCAGTTCCACCTTTGACTTGTTTTCACCAGATTTCAGTTCCACCTTTGAATTGTTTTCACCAGATTTCAGTTCCACCTTTGACTTGTTTTCACCAGATTTCAGTTCCACCTTTGAATTGTTTTCACCAGATTTCAGTTCCACCTTTGACTTGTTTTCACCAGATTTCAGTTCCACCTTTGACTTGATTTCATCCAGTTTCATTTCAACATTTTCCCTGGCTGCTTCATGTTCCATTTCATCCTTTGCCATAGCCATTTCCGATCTCAAATCCACTTTGTAATTAACCACTTCCGGTATCATTTCATTATCTGTGTTGAATTCAGACGGTTTCAATTCACTTTTAGACTTTCCCGATCCTTTCCGTTTCTTTTTACCTCTTGATTTGGTTCCTTTTAGTTCCACTTCAACATTTTGCATTGAACCATCTGGCCTCATTTCATCCCTGGACTTGGATTCATTCGATTTCTTTTCACTCATTCTTTCAAGGTTCACTAGTCCTTTTACATGGTACTTATTATCTGACACTCTTGAGTGCTTTTTGTTGTGTTCAATGATTATTTTTACTATATCCCGCTCTACGTTCAAAGACTCTAGCCTCTGGTGGCTCACCTCGGCATTGGCTCCGTAACGGAGGAGTAGCCGAACCAAAGGCGCAGCTCCGTCGGTACAAGCCCTGAAGAGAGGTGATCGTCCCTTTGAATCAAATGTGTTAACGTGTGCACCATTTCGTAATAACATTTCCGCAATGTCCATTCTGTTTCTGGCAATCGCTATGTATAATGGAGTAAGATTGTCTTCATCGTACGAATTTGCATCGGCTCCTTTGCAAAGGAGCGTTTCAACAACTTTAGCAAAACCTTTCGAGGCTGCTAAGTAGAGTGCGGTAATCCTTTCCTTGTTCACCGAATTCACTTCTGCTCCGTGTTTCAAAAGAAGCGTCGCAATTTTAAGGTGCCCAAGGTTCGAAGCGTAATGTAGAGATGTAAATCCTTTGTTATTTGAGGCGTTAACATTCGCGCCTTTTCTCAATAACATTTCCGCAATATCCGCTCTGTTTCCGCGAGTGGCCATTTGTAAGGGACTGACACCTGCGTAATCAACCAAATTTGGATCGGCTCCGTGGCTAAGTAGAGTTGCCACTACCTTTTTGAAACCATTAGAGGTCGCCATGTACAGTGCCGTAATCTTAGCATTATTGGTCGAGTTCACATCAGCGCCGTTGTCTAAGAGAGTCTTAACAATATTCTCGTATCCTTCCTGCGACGCTTTATGGAGAGGATTTTCTTCAACATTATTAGCTAAATTAACCGAAGCTCCTTTACTGAGAAGCAGTTGAATAATATCAATGTGACCGCGTCTAGTGGACGACAAGAGAGCTGTGCTGCCCATGTTATCGGTTATATTGACGTCCGCTTTATTTCGTAGCAACAGTGCCACGAGCTCTCTGTGACCGTCGATCGACGCCATCATCAGGGGAGTAACTCCCGTTTCAAATGAACGTTTATTAACATCAGCGTTTTCTAGCAAAGCTGAGGCTATCTTCACTTTACCGTACTGGCACGCCCATAGCAATGGGGGCCATTCGTCCATCGCGGGCAAATCGGCATCAGCGCCATTCGCCAACAAGAGTTTGACAATTTCCAGATTACCATTCCTGACTGCCATTGTCAAAGGACTCATAATGTCATCCGATCCTGGAGCATTCGCGGAAGCGCCCGCTTGCAAAAGAGTCTGGCAAATTTGCAATTGATGAGAGTAAACTGCGAAGGTTAGGGGTGTTAGATGATTATACAAGGTACCATTTACGTCAGCCCCGGTCGTCACCAATGATCGAACTCGGTTATTGTTTCCAGTTTCAATCGCACTGACCAAGGGAAAGTCCCGAGGAAAGTTTTGAAGAAACTGCTCCGAATCGAGAGGTTTTTTTAAAAATGAGGCCAATTTTTCATTTACGGGCATATCAGGATTGTCAGCAAATGAGGCGCACAATTCGTCAAAATCCATGACAAGTTTCAATCGAAGTGGAATTTGTTTTATAAATATTGTCCTTGTTCAACTATTCTGCAAATAAAAAAAAACGGAAATAATATATGTCTTTTTAATTAGGTTTCAATATAAAGAAAAATTAATATTATGGACTGATAGTAAAACGGGTTTATTATAAATTTCGGTTTAGAAACAGATACCATGATAGGTGCTTAAAAATACTAAAAATCAAAGAATTTTCAGAATCTGCAAATTGGCTTCTATTTCCAACCCAGAGGGTTTCAATTTCAACCAAGGGCTTTTCAATTAGCCTTTTCAGTTTACATAGAGCCACGTAGCGGCCAACGTTAGAAGTTTATTAACAGTTGAATTTTCCCTCGCTAAGCAGACGCATTGTGATTTTTCGCCTGCTGAGCGGAAGAAAATCCGGCAAATTATGAGCTTCTCAAGTTGGCCGCTACGCGGCTCTATCTCATTCGGAGACTCTAGGTATATTTAAAATTATGTATGCAAATTTTATTCCTTTAAATTCATAAATTGCAAACATCATATAGACTGCAAAAACCACCATTTACTTAGGCAGCTAGTGGCGGAGGTTATTATTACAACTTTTAACCAGGTCTCAGGAGGACTTCTCAAATACTAATAAAATTTTATTTTTATTTTCTATCTATAAATATTAAGAAATTAATTGACTTTAAGATAAATGAGTCCGCGGATAAATATATTAACACAAAAATCTGAAAGTAGATGTTGAACGTAACTATTACAATTTTACCACTAACAAATAAGAAGTGACAGAATGGTTCCGGGATGCCGTGACTTCAGCAAACAAAAATCTCAGTTAAACATTGTTGTATCCAGATATACATGGAAGAGGTCATTGCGAAACCGATTCTGTAATAGGGTGGAAAACTATTGCAGTCAAAGCTACGAAATTTTGTAAAATCATTAAATTCTCCAGTCACAATGTTATACGTGAAATTAAAATAATATACATTTCGGCTTCTTTCTACGGGTAATAATGTGAAATGTTCAGGTAACACTCAACATATGAACCAAACCTAGTCAACTATTTTCAACAATAACTTTATTTTTTATTTGAGCTGTTTTTATTTTTGAAAAAGGGTAAAGACGCCACGACCACCAGTGTCGACCCAAAAACGTTTGAATTAATGAAGGTGGGGTTGTATAATAACGTATTTGGAAAGCGAAAATGTATGCCTAGCTCACGTGACAAAAGGGGTGGGGCTACCTGAATTTAGGCGGGCTATATGGGAAAATAAACTTAACACAATTGTAACCATCAGACTGTGCAAACCATAACATAACCAAAGAGCAAGGACCATATAAACAGCGGCTTGTACATCCAGGTTCCAAACAATTATTCTTTCTAATGAATTGTGGAACTTGTTTCGCGACAAAAGAATTCACCTTTAGTGGAGAATTTTGTATAGAACAAAGCTACATCGGCATACTTAAGTATGAGTATGTATAAGTATAACATAGATAGAGCGGCAGCGTTCGTTGTTCGCTGTAGTTTGTAGCTCAGTACCATTATTTATTGCCCGTTTTCTTTGAGATTACCCGATAGCGCAGTGGTTCTAGAGTCATTTCTATTTCTATGGATTCAGCCCATGAACGCCTTGATATCAAATTATGGGCCAGGTCTTAATTTTTCCGCCAGTAAACATCGAATCAGAAATATGGACAAGTGCTATATGGGTCTCTCCATAAACGTTGTTAATAAAAGCACGCGTATCAAACAACTTGATATCAAATATGCACTTCCAAGGCTCCGGTTATTTTTGCAAAACACGTTTGGAAAGAAAAATAGTGCGTGGCGAGCACCGTCATGTATTGACAGTACCCCCGCCAGGAATTTATAATACACAGGCCCGGTCTGATTTAGAGGCCCCCCATCTATATATTTTAATTTAGAAATGTCCTTTTTTTTCCAAATTCATCCCCTAGACAACTAATTGACTCTTAACTTTATCTTCCCCTACTTATTTTAATTAAACTCAACTTAACAAATTATAAGTTCATTAAACTTAAAAAGTGTCGCAAACTCTTCGATTAGAGCTTTTACCAAATTCGTCAACCACTAAATTAGGGTTTTCTTTTAAACAATTCGACAAATCCTGATTAATGGACGACGTAGCCAGATTTGAAAGTCTAAATCATCCCATAGTTGTTCGTAGACGTGTTTCTATTCTTTTCAGGGAACTAAAACTTCTTTCTGAGATAGTGTTTGCCACAGGAATGCATGAAACAGCCTTGTAGTACTCAACAAGGTCAGGGAAGCCATCTTCCATGGTCATTAAATAGTGGAAGCAGTCGCTTCCGCTGTAAAAGTTTTTGGAGATTATAAGATTTCTCGCAAATTTATTTTGACTTTTTAAGGAATAAAGATCGGAATGAAACCTATCGTATGTGTTACAATTTGTTATAATATCGATTTCGTTTAGGAAGTTCTCAGAGTTAGGGTCACACGCCATGATACCTTTATATAGACCAGAGTTAGCTAATAATCGTATTTTCATTACAGAAATAAATTTGTCTATTAATTCGAAATAGGTGGACCTCATCTGGTCTATCAGGGTTTTTGCTTCAGTTTCCCTGGTCGCCGTTGTACTTGTTACCACAATATGTTTTAATCTCCTGTTAGGGATAAATTTATGTATCCCTAAAGCTAATGGTTCGCTGTTACGGTCAGGTACTGCAAATAAAGACTATTCCGCGAATTTAGTAGCTTCTTCCCAAATAGAATCAAAGCGTTCAGAGTTTCTACACTCTTCTAAGGTCTTGACAGTTAAGCTTGGCAAATGGCAACGGCTTCCGTAAAAAAAACTATGTAATTTTGTAAATATTTCGACAGGGAATTTGTTACACCTAATACTAAAGTTATCTAATTGGGATATATACCCATGACACTCGGCAGCCTCGTCGGGTTTTCCGTTTTCAATCACATTCTCTAAAGTTAAAACTACGGAATCGAGTCTATTTCTAAAATAGTGAATCCCCTTTTTTTGCTCCACCATCGAGTGTCGCCACTGTGTGGCATTTTAAGTATATCGTAGCCTAGATCTATTTGGGAGTTTTCAAAATATTCACTTCTAATGACCGAATTGCTTTGAAAGTTGTAAATGGCTTGAACCGAACCAAGTAATTCCCTAATTGTCGATATTTTGGAGCAACAGTCAACCAAAACTAAATTTAAGCGGTGGGCGTAGCACAGTGTTTCGAAAAGCCCAAAATGCGGCAGAAATTAAAAAATTACCAGACACATATAATATTTACATATTTATAACCAGGAAGTCAACAGGAATAACATAGCACCAAAATTTTAATGCTGCGCCCCCTAGCGACGAAGTTAGCTTCCCCCTAGGAACACAGGGTTAACGTTGGTGGCATTCAATAGCCCTTAAAGAGTTTAGAGAGTTGACAAAAATTCACGGTCGTAAGTCTTACCATATACTAATAAAATTAAGTTTTAGGGTTGGAAAAGTCCATTTTAGAGCATGTTCACCCGAGATTTCTTCCGAAACACGCAAGTGGATACCCAATATTTTTCGAACGTTTTCTAGTAAAAGTTTCATTATATCCATTCCATAAATATTTCCGGTTTCCCTTCGCGACCGTTGATGAAAGTTGAGTTTTGATATTTAGAAATTAGTAATAAAATTGCTAGCCAAAATTTGGCTAAAACGAAAAACAGTAGAAAAGCCCTACCGTTATGCAAATTAGTATTACCCTAGCTTATACTAATTTGCAAAAATTATATTATAGAAAACAGTTTAATCCGCAAAACATCACTTGATAATATACAAAAATTATGTTAACAAATATCTTAATTGCTTATTTGTTTTAAAATATATGAAGCAAACATAGCTATTCAATATTTTCAGATGCTAAACGCATATTGTTCAGAAAATATTTGTGGTTTTCATTACACAATTCTATCTCGTGTTCAGAATTATTTAAACTGACTGGATAAGGGGGTTCATTTGGTTCTTTAAGTAAATCCATAACGGCTCTCGGAAGTGGAATTTGTTTTTGCTTTGCTATTCTTTTGCTGAGGGAAATGTTCGAAATAATGGGATCACTCGAATCCAGGGCTCGATTAAATATGTAAAGTAAATTTTCAATTCTAGATGTTTTCCTAGAATGCATTTCCCTGTCTCGACGGTATAATTTATTACGGAACTCACCCGCCTGTTCACTTAGAACTCCTGTAGGTAAAGTGGACTGCTGAATAATTATTTCACCATGAACATGGATTTTATGTAGGGTTACAGGCAAACCACTTATAATTGTCAACGTACTTTTTACTTAATTCTAGACAATACTGGCCAAATTTTCGGAATCAATGGGAAAATTTGAGGATATGGCACATAAAATTACATGCAACCCCTTCACAAGCCAACGTTCAATGGAAAGAATTTCTGCAAATATTTCTTAATTTGAAGGCGAAAAAGCCCTTCTGGCCGTGTTTCCATCGTTGCTCGTGCCAGACCCACCAGGATTAGGAAAGTCTACCCTTAATGATTACTTCTCCCACATCAAACGTTGAATATCTTGTTTTCTTTTAATAAAGGTCGGGTTCTTAGCTGCCCCCAAAATGCGCCAGGTCTTTAATCCATCAACGTTGCGGTACTCCAAATGTAAGAAAAACTCCATAAACCGTATCCAGACGTGCAATGGACTCAGTCCATATCGTAACAGAGTTCCATCTTTCGGTAAAAAGTTTTGACGATGAATGTCGTTAAATTGGGTAGGTGTTGCCCCGCAGATTGGGCAGCATTGCTGAGACGAAGCACCTGATAAAATACTAAGCACTTTGCCGTCGATTACAGTAAGATTAAGACTGTATGCGACTGACACAGATATGCCCGAAATGTTTGAAGTGAAGATCTGCAGTTGTTCAATGTGTTGTTTTACCCAATCACTTTCTGCTAATATAGATTCCTTGGATTCTTTAATAAATTGAATTCTTAGGGGCCGACAAAAGCGTACTGACTGCGGGGTTCTGTTTTCCAGAATTCTGATCTTATAGGCTAAAACGAATAATTGTGGTTACAAAAAGGCAGGCATCACTAGAGTCGATAGAACTGCCGAAGCTCTGTTTAAAACGCGATTGACCGGTGCTTCCATCAAAGCCCCAAGAGACTGAAAGAGTTAGATGTAAACTTTCCCGATTAATGTCCTTTGTTTAGCTGATGATAAATTATCTTTGAAGATTTAAAATCCGGTCTACAGTGTGGTCTAAAAGATTTTGAAGAGAAACGAACGCTACCGTTTCAGATACATTCACAACAGCCGGCCTGCAGAGTAATTTAGCCTGAAGAACTTTATAGTAAGATGGGAAGAGAGAAGAGCCATGAGATAAAGCAGTTTGCCTGATCATATTATAGGTGTTTACTGATAAATCGCCATCTAAAATCAACGCGAGAGCTTCTGTGTCAGAACAAGACGTTGGCACGTCCTTGGACATTCTTTCGGGTACAGCTGATGCTGTATTCGAACGTTTCATCAGTTCTTGTAAGCCCAAGGTCAATCCAGTTTCTCGTTTCCGTTCAACCGCTTTTGCTGCTGCTTTTATGATTTTCTCAGCGGGTTCGTTTTCCAATAAGGATGCTAACTCACTAACGTGAACTCGTTTTGCGCGAGCATATGCAACCGAAAATTCGATAATTGGCCTTCCTACTCCTAAGGGCGTATTTGGATCAGAAATAGTAAGAAGAGTTTCAGGAATTTCAAAAGCTGTCTGCAACCAGACGTGGTGCTTCCTCTCAAAGTTAGCCATCACTCTACCAGCTTGTTTCCACCAACGGTTAAACGTTTTTTTTTTCGCTCTCAATCGCTCTCCGTAGAATTTCCATTTGAAACTTCGAAAGGTTTTCCTTTATTTGATTTCCAAGTAAGATTCGGATACTCGAAATACAGTCACCTAGGCTTTTGTGTTCCTTGAAAATTTCAACCAATTCCCTTTTAGTAATGGGAACTCTTGGGTTGCTCTTATCAATTTAATTACTGTTGGTTGGCGAAGAACTTAAAGAAAGTAAAATATTACTACTGAATGAGGCGTCGTTTGTTATTGTTGCGTTGAAAGAGCGCTCGTTGCGAACATTGCCAACAATTTGACTTTGTGGGTTATCCATATTTGAACAAACACGTTATTCAAATAATCACTTATTTGAATAACGCGTTAAATTTAAAAGAAACTTTCGGTTTAAAAGAAAACACACATTTTGGCGCTTTAAATATTGTTATCTTGCTTTAATTTGTTTTCTTCTTCAGAAAGCAACTACGACCTACCAAAATGTATTCGGTAATGATTTTAAATAGTCATTGAAATTCTACATAAATAGCGATACTTGTGGGGTAACCGGCTCTTTAGTACAAATATTCAAAATGATATCGTCTTTTTACAAAAAAATGTACCTTAATCTTTTATTCTATTCAAGATCGTAAAATTTTTAAGAAAAAATTCAGGAAGTGTATTGCAATTTTACTATATTGCAATAAAAAATTTATTTAAAGCGTTGATAATAGATTAGAACCTCAACAAAAAAGCGGTTAGAATATTACGCGATTTTGGCTTTCAGCCAACGATATTTACTTTTAATTGACATCTGCCAAATAGTATTACCCAAATTGGTATGCATAAGTTGCTTTACCCTAGGAGAATGTAAATTATGGAGAGGAAATTATGGGTAGGCTGGGTAGGTAGGCTTGGCAACGTTAAACCATTGAACTTAATACAATTCAGACATCTAGCGGAAATTGTTTGAACTTAAGAAAATATTTTCGTCTGCTAGTTGTTGGCACGCCACGTGCTTTTATAGTTTTCATAATGAAACAAGGAAAGCGTTCAATTTAATTTAACAATAACACAAATATACCGTTTTTTGCAAAATTAAAATAGAGAAAAATAATGGTAAATATATATTTTTCTACTATAAAACCAAACATTCAGCTTCTTCCACTAATTAAAATCAGTTTCTACTACTAAACCAAAGAAAAAGCCGTTACTACTTCTTATTTTGAACGTCTCAGGCGAAATTATAAGTACACGGCACATATATTAATCTAGTAACTGCCTGCCGTAAGATGGCGCTACAGGCTTAGGTTAAAGTTTTAGCTCGAGCTACGTTACCGTAGGTGTGACGGGGAGCCCGTATTGGGGGAATACAGTTTTCCATTCCAGGATACTGGTCATTCATATTCCTAGCTTTACCCCAAGGGGAGCGCATTCGCGTTTTTGCCCGGCGTTCCTTTTGAGAAAACTCGCTAGCTCTTTTTCTACCGCGCGAGTGACGTAGCTGGTTGACGGTTTTCTCGTAGACACGGAGAGTAGGGTGTCTTATAAGTACCGTGTAGTTGGTCTGTCATGGGTAAAAAAATTCAAAAATGTGGTGAAATTGCATAATCTTGGGAGAATGTGAAAGAATATAAATACGTTGGAATTACTTTTGGGTTTTTCAATTATTGTGGTCGGACGTGGTCAGAAGAAAGAACTATATTTTTTAATAAAACGTTTATTAAAATAAAAAATAGGAACATTTTAATATTGAAAAGGCACATTTTGAAATTCATTAAAAAAGGATTATATTGTTCCGTTTAAATCTGTCAACTGAACCAAAAGGCAGCTTATTTTTTAAACTTAACTACTCAAATTTTTAGTTTTCTTATCTTTTTCCTGTCTTGGGCCTCAGTAATACTTTTTGAATTTAAATATTTAATTCTAGTTCTCATTTTTAAATAACAAAAAACAATCTCTCTTGAATATTTTGAAAATAATGGCATACGTTCGTTAGTTAGGTTATTGATAAAAATTTAAATCTTAATTTCCTTTCCAACTTTACCTTAAAACTATCACTTTTACAATTTCACTATTAATTTATAATAATATTAGCCCTAGGAACTATGCTATAAGCCAGGAATTCATAACGCTACTTGGAATGAGTATCTCCCCATATCCCCTGTGGTATTTTGTGGCGGAACATTGTGGGAGGGGCTAAAAACCCTTATACCGCATTAAGTGACGTCAAATTCAGTGACAAACAAAGGCTTATAAGCTCCGCCTACTATGTTCCGCCACAACGGCGGGGAATCGAAGCCGTTATTCATTCCAAGTAGCGTTATGGATTCCTGTATAAGCTTATAAAAGTTCTGGGTTTAATGTCAGCTAATACTGGAAGTTTTAATAATTTAGAGCATATAAAAAATAAAGTGCCAAAAACAAGTGTAAAATTGAAGGGAAAACGACCGCACGAATTTATTTTCTATACCGCATTTTTTCTGGTTTCTTTTATTAGGAATTCGACTGATTTCTCTAGTCTCTCCTCTCTTCGCGCTCTACTACCCTCCCCGCGGCTTGTTTCAGGTTTCCTGTCAACCAACGGACCCGCTGAAGCGTTTCTCTACAGACCCCGTCGAAAGAGCTAACCTTATTATACGCAATATTTTACCAACCTTGGCTTTACCCGCTAATGAAATTTAAAGCCAAATATGGCGGTTTCAACCTAGATTTACAGTAATATTCTACAAACCTTCCAAGACAACTTTCTTCAACGGTCGCGAAGGGAAACCGGAGATATTTATGGAATGGATATAATGGAACGTTTACTAGCAAACGTTCGAAAAATATTGGGTATCCACTTGCGTGTTTCGGAAGAAAGCTCGGGTGAACATGCTCTAAAATGGACTTTTCCAACCCTAAAACTTAATTTTATTAGTATATGGTAAGACTTACGACCGTTAATTTTTGTCAACTCTCTAAACTCTTTAAGGGCTATCAAATGCCACCAACGTTAACGCTGTGTTCCTAGGGGGAAGCTAACTTCGTCGCTAGGGGGCACAGCATTAAAATTTTGGTGCTACGTTACTCCTGTTTACTTTCTGGTTATAAATATGTAAATATTATATGTGTCTGGTAATTTTTTAATTTCTGCCGCATTTTGGGCTTTTCGAAACCCTGTGCGTAGCAATGAACGTACGGACAATGGGCACCTACTGCTTCTTCTACTTTCACCCTCACTCCTTTTACGTGTCCACTCATTGCACTAGCCCCATCATAAGTCTGTGCAACACAATCCTCCAGTTTGAAACCACCCTCTTTCAAAATATTTATAACTGCCAAGCTGATACTCTCAGAATCAAACTTGTGTAAATCTGTGATTCTGTGAACCCTAGAAATCGTTCTTCGACACCTATTTCTGCTTGAGTATATCGAATACAAAACTTGACTGATCTACTCCCGCATTGTGCCGAGTTTCGTCAGCTTTTACAGAGTGGAATCCACCGGATTCATTGACCACTTGAACAATAATTTTTCTCACTAAACTTGCCTTTGGTAGTGTACTCAGGTAATATTGATTTCGAGTATAGGTGCAGCATGGTTCAAAAGATGGGGCCATTTAGGACTATTGGAAATTGAAATTGAATGGGATTACTTTTTTAGAGGGCTAGATGACCAATTTAAAAAAAAATTGAAAATCATTTTCGGTCACATTTGGAGGACAAAGTGGGTATTTTTTTAAACTTTTAGAGGCCCCTTAAATAGGCTTAAAATTTTTCAACATAGGCACGTGCCTACTTGTGCCTACTGCTGGCGGGGGCACTGTGTATTGATCTTCTAATACTGTTTCATGGAGAAAATACAGTTTATCAATAGGTAGATATTACTAAGCTTAACGAAGTAATAGCAACCGTGTTGCGGATTAAAGGGGTTTTCTCCACGAGTACTTAGATTTCCCCTTTCCATAAAACTTGTTGATGTCAACGATAACAGTTTATTACACGCTAAAAAAGGTTGGGTTAAATATTTTGGGTAAAATTTATTTCGACCCAATTTGAGTTAATTTTAACCCATTTTGGGTTGTTCTAAGACTTTTGGAAAATACACAGAAACTTGGTAGAAATAACCGTTATTTTAATAAGAGAAAACCGCCGTACTTCGGCAATATATGCCTTCGAGGCGGGTACAAGATTTAACACTAAGACTTTTGGTTTATTTTGAAAAGGGTTATGTGTTTGGGTTATTTGCCAGAATTGTCTTATTGCCCAACTTGGGTTAAATGTACCCAAAAACTAGTAACACTCCATAATGTCGGCTGCTAAACGTTCTGATTGTTTGAATGTTGAGTTATTATTGGTTCATTTAACGTTTACACGCTAAATAGTCGAAACTAAAATTTTTATGGCAAATGTCAGGAACCTTTTTTAATTCTAGAATTTTCCAGGAATGTTTGAGTTTTTAGGTCCACAAAACAACCATAAACTGAGTTGTCGGCACTAAAATAACAGACGTAATTAAATTTTAATTTTAAATTATTCTTCTTTAAGTTATAAGCAGTATGAACTTAGATATTTTAAAACATTGCATTATGTTCTTAACTAAATTTGATGCATTTCCTATACGTAATAAGTTTAGGCTTGGTTTGTTTATTGTGTTAACATGTTTTTTACTTCCAAACATTGGTTAAGTTTTAGTTAGGTCTATTTGTTTAACAATATAAGCTTATTTGAATACCAAATGCGAACTGGTTGGAAGTTCTCGAAATTAATGACAGCAATTACTATATTGTAATATCACCAATAGTCATTTATGGGTTCAGTTTACAGGCAATAAATTACTAAACGAGTTTCGTACTATAAGCATCTACTTGAAAAATGCTTTTGAAACTTCGTATTGACGAACCAAACATTCGTGCATATGGCAAGCCATAAATTTGAGGGAAAGGCAAAACTGATATTTTTTCCCGACAGAAATGTGGTTCTGTATTTTGGATAGTATGAATGGAATTTGTGCAATTTGGAGCTTGACGAGTTAATATATAACACATTTCTGGAAAAATTACAACATATTTTAGCGAATCAGAGAAATGTAGCTAATTTTTAAAACCTTTTTAGTTTTTCTTCTTGAAGTTATGGATAGGATGAGTGGAATTTTGACCTTTACCAGTTAATATATAACAGATTTCCGAATCAGAGAAATTACCTGATTTTCAAAACAATTTTGGTTTTTATCTTGAAGTTATGGATTGGATGAGTGGAATTGGTGGAATTTTGACCTTTACGAGTTAATATATAACAGATTTTTGGAAAAGTTAAATCTTATTTTATCGAAACAGAGAAATATAGCTAATTTTCCAACCATTTTTGGTTATCTTGAATTTTGGATTGGATGAGTGGAATTGGTGGAATTTTCACCTATACGAGTTAATATATAATAGATTTTTGGAAAAGTTAAAACTTATTTTAGCGAAACAGAAATATAGCTAATTTTCAAAACATTTTTGGTTTTTATCTTGAAGTTATGGATTGGATGAGTGGAATTGGTGGAATTTTGACCTTTACGAGTTAATATATAACAGATTTTTGGAAAAGTTAAATCTTATTTTATCGAAACAGAGAAATATAGCTAATTTTCCAACCATTTTTGGTTGTTATCTTGAATTTTGGATTGGATGAGTGGAATTGGTGGAATTTTCACCTATACGAGTTAATATATAACAGATTTTTGGAAAAGTTAAAACTTATTTTAGCGAAACAGAAATATAGCTAATTTTCAAAACATTTTTGGTTTTTATCTTGAAGTTGTGGATTGGATGAGTGGAATTGGTGGAATTTTGACCTTTACGAGTTAATATATAACAGATTTTTGGAAAAGTTAAATCTTATTTTATCGAAACAGAGAAATATAGCTAATTTTCCAACCATTTTTGGTTGTTATCTTGAATTGTGGATTGGATGAGTGGAATTGGTGGAATTTTCACCTTTACGAGTTAATATATAACAGATTTTTGGAAAAGTTAAATCTTATTTTATCGAAACAGAGAAATATAGCTAATTTTCCAACCATTTTTGGTTGTTATCTTGAATTGTGGATTGGATGAGTGGAATTGGTGGAATTTTCACCTATACGAGTTAATATATAACAGATTTTTGGAAAAGTTAAAACTTAATTATTTTAGCGAAACCGAGAAATAAAGCTAATTTTCAAAACATTTTTGATTTGTATATGGAAGTTGTGGATAGGAGGTCATTTTAAAAAGGTCTTAGCCACTCTGTGACGAACAGTGAGGCTACTGTATGACAGTGGAGTACAATCAAGGTTGAAAATTAAAATTTTTAGTTTTCAATAAACGATTATTAAATGTCTTCACGAAATAAAAGATATTATGGAAAGCTGCAAATGGCTGAGTAGTTCATTCCCATTGAATATAGTTTAAAAGTATTTCGATAGTGTAACGGAATTTACGACGGAGGTTTCTAAGGGCGCTGACATTGCGTGTCGGTGTAGGTATTGTGGCAACATCTATTAAGCGCTAAAGGAATTATTATTATTCGTCTGGTCTGCTTTTATGTTTTGACATTTGAGGATATAGACCTACTGTTTTAACAATTCAATAAATTTAAAATTGTAACTATCGTTGGTACATAATATGAGAAAATATAATGCGGGAAGATATTGTGCTGTTGTCAGCAAACAAAGAGTGTTATATTCATCAAGATTCCCAAGGCTTAGCGGTACCCAAAAAATATTGTCCCTGCTTGGAGGTCCCTGCCTTTTGCCATATAGTTTCAATGTTTTCCCTCGGGAAGAAACGGAAAGAGTAAAATGGATTAGCGTGTTACAGAGGAAGGATTATTATCCAGGAAAAAGAGCTGTTGTAAGTAATATTACTGGCATACACAAAGTGTTTTATGCTTACTAATTTATCATCTTTTAGGTTTGTTTTCTACATTTTGTGGAAGGACACTCAACCCAAAATTATCCTTACTCGAGCCAAAGTACAAAGTTTCACCTGGTAGAAGAGTCTTGAAAAGAAAAAACCCGTCTACAACACAGATAGAATTGGAACTTAAAGGGATCCCTTACTTACAACAGGGGAAGGCATAGGGGTCACAAAAAAAACTGGTTTTGAAGCACACTGCAAGTCTGGATTTTATGTTACCCCTCTGCCTCCCCCTGTTGTGAGTTATGGATCCCTTTAAGGATATGGACTCTAGCCTTGATTTGTAGGAACGAGATGACAGTTTAAAACCGAGCAGAGGAGTGGAAAGGAGTTTAAGTATAAGCACGATGACTAATGTTAACTCTAGTTTTAACACAAGCTATGATGTGGTCAGGGCCGTCGCTAGGATTTTCGGGCCCCAGGTAATTTTTACTCCAAAATTTGGTTTTTTGGAAATAGTCAGAAAATTTTAGTTAAGCACACGTTCCGGCGGGCCCTTTTTGGAGGCCCGGGCCCGGGGTACTTTTGCCCCGCTTACCCCCCCCCCCTAACGCCGGCCCTGGATGTGGTGACTAGCTTTAAAGATTAAAATACCAATGTTAAAACTACATTGTATGCTATACTAAAAATGATTTGGGAAGACATTTCCATATTTCAGTTTCATTGGCGGGAAGGATTTTTAAGTTTTGTGTAAATATAAGAAAACTCAGAGCTCGAGCTTTGACATACATCAGACCATTGTATTTTTATACCCCGTGCACCGCCTGAGCATTACAGGGGTTTTTCATCATTTATCCCGGCCGAGCTTTGACATACAGTATTTACAAAAGCCATTATACATTAAAAATCAGTACTGTCTTCCAAGGCCGGACGTCTGTATCTGCTAAGCTAAATAATAATAGCCGTGGAGTAGCTTGAGGAGGAGGTTACCGAGATGTCAAGGACATTTAACTTCACACAATCCGCCCATGTGCTAAGTATAGCAATAGACCTTCTTTAATCGGGCAAACGACGGATATCTGAACTTTCGAATGCCAAACATGATACAGCAACAACAAGGGCTTGATATCTCTTGTCAACTTACAAATCATTTTCCTTTCCACGTCTAACGGCGCGAGGAACAGCCAATGCCTACTTTCTGGGTCTCTATGACAAAAATTAAGAGCCCAACCGCAAGAACACGATGTAGCCTATAGATTGATGCGTCATATTTATTTCTATCACAGACGGAACGGGGTACAGCCAATACCCCCAACTTCTACACCATATTGCCCAAACGTGAGACAACGACTATGAGGGTAAAATATCACATAAAAGAGGGCACCTATCGATTGATGTATCCCATACCTTTCTATCGCCAATGGCGTGTGAGAGAGAGAGAGAGAGAGAGAGAGAGAGCTGATGCCCTATAAATAAGTCCAAAAGCGCCCAAATTGATAAAGCCCACTGGTTTTGGGGTCCCGCGAATTGACGCTTCAATAAAGCATCTTCAAGGAAATTTCCAAGAAGTAATACTTTCGAGAGCATGCAGGACCTGCAAGTTACTTGTTGAAATAATGGAAAATTTTCACCTGTACGGTGTGCAACAAGTGTTTCCTTTTAACCAGATAGCTTTTTAAACATATTAAGGCTTAGCAAAACACAACGTCAAAAATTTCCATTATTTCAACAAGCACTATATAAACAGTAACTTTAAGGTTCTGACTTTTGGAAATATTACTTCTTGGCGATTTCCTTGAAGATGTTTTATTTAAGAGCCTATTGGGCGGAAATGAAAGCGCAAAAACTTAATTTGGGATTGTAGTATTCATAAATAACTTTATTCTAGGAACCTTATTTAATACAACAAATATATAAAGTAAATAAGGATCTTAATTACTAGGCTAGAGCTCACGCCGGAGCTAGGAACAAAGATGCCCGAGAGACTATTTAGTCTGGCCAACGCGCGGGTCAATTCCTCCCGATCCATCTATTTGGGAACTGATTGTTAAGGTAGTTCACAACGCCTTGGTGCTGGTGAGCTGGCGCACCATCCTGTTGAAACCAAAGGTGTATGATAACGTGCAGGGGAAGGTCATCCAATTCATCCGCTACCTCATTTTTCAGAAAGGCCAGGTAATTGAGTATATTGAGTCGAAGCGAAAGGAAAAATGGACAAATCTCTCCTACGAGAACTGCCCAGACATTGACTCGGAATGGTTCTTGATGGTGATGAGGAAATCCGTAGTGGGGGCTCACGTCATTCCACATATGGGTGTTCTGGTGGTTGAATGGCCCATCTCTCGCAAATGACCACTCATCAGACACTAGTAGAGGACGCAGAAAATACTGGTCTCATCTGACATGATATTGAACCATCGCTCAGTATGGATGGTATCGATGACGGTTGAGAACTCTCCAGACATAGTTCGCTGATAAGCCAAGGTCGATGCTCCATGTCGATGTTGTTTCGACCTTGTCCACTGAACCTCGGATTGATGTTTCCGGTATTATTTAAGTCGTTGATCACTCGGAGAACTAGGTCGACTGTTCCTATTCCCTACACCATGATTTATCAAGCATATGGGTAAGCTGTTGTAAAGAATAACGAGGCATACTTAATTTGATTTAGTAACTTCGAAGAATGATTTTATTAGGCAGTGGTATTACTTTAAAACTAAATGGTAAACCAACCTTTGAACGTTTAACAAAAACATAAACCATAGCGATAGATATGCCTAGGTCAAAAAAGATATACTACGTCCTACGATCATCTTCTCTTATTCTTCATTTTATGAAGATGGACTCTATTGCCTGGCCTTTCTACAAAACGAGGTGGCGGAAAAATTGGATGACCTTCCCCTGTACGTTTCAACTGGATGGTGCACCAGCTGACCAGCACCGAGAATTTGTGAACTATCTCAACAATCAGTTCCCAAATAGATGGATTGGGAGTAAAGAACCCGTGCGTTGGCCAGCTAGATCTCCGGACTTAAAACTGCTGGACAATTAAACAATAAACTTTAAACGTTTTTTTATCGAAAATCCGAAGCTTTAATTCCAACAAACGTACATTTTTGTTATTGGCTTATTTTGGTTTCAAAAGAAGTTATTGCCTCCTACGGCCAACTTGTCTTCGTTCAAGCCCTCAAAACTCGGAGGAAAATAATCATATTTTTACCAAACCAATTGTATTCTTACTTTTTTCCATATGATATTCAACTTTCTCATTGACACTTTTGGTCTGCGACCTACCGGTGGATCGATCAATTTAAAGACCCTGTATATTTGGCATTATTTGGAATACTCTCGCACTTGGTCTTTAAAGCAGGACATTTCCTTTTCAATAGTTCTAAAATTTCAACGAAATTCTTTCTATTTTCATTTTCGTCGTCTGACCTCTGTCCCCGAAGCGCGAGATCTTGTTGGGCGCATAATAAAACAATTTCTACGTGAGTAGGTAACACCTCTCTGTTCAGTTCCGTAGCTAGCATGGGTAGTACCCGGTGCGGATATCATGGTGTGTTACTTAATAGTCAAAACGTGTAAAAAAGTTTTTTCAAATTTCTCTAGTTTGTGTAAGTTTTTATTTTTTTCACGGTCGGATGTCAGCCCTAAACGGCCCCAAACGGGTGGCACCCGGTGCGAGCCGCCCCTCCACCCCCTAGCTATGCCACTGCCTCTATTGCGAATAACGTCCAGTTTATAGTGGTCATTAACCTGAGACGCTATTGTGCCGCGAGATTTCGATTCCAAATACTATAAGTGCTTTTTGTCGGATTGTTGGTGCAGCGATTTAGACGAAGTAAAATGTTCTTCGAATTTTTTGGCCATATTTTTCCAATCCATTTATCCATCAATAAAAACTGTATTTCTGCCGCTGATAAAATGCCGGCAACAAAAACGATAAACTTTATCTTTCGCTACAGAGTACTCAATCTTTATCCAATCTAATATCTAAAATGTTCAACGGTCTTATAGTTAAATTAGACTAGGCGTTGAGGCTTTCGGCCTCTTCATTGTCAGAGTTGCTTTTGGGGTTTTCAACTAAATCTAATAATAATAATAATAATAATAATAATAACCAGCTAGGCTAATACCCAAGGCACCACCTTAGGCCTAAGTCATCATGCGACTTTTGAAGCCCTTAATTCAGGTGGCCGGGTTACATTATGCTCGATATTATTGGTATTTCCGAAATCTCACTAGCAATTGGATCGATTTCCCTAGCCAGAATGTCGTTTGGTACAACTTCAACGCTATTTTGAACTTTCATTTGATTTCGGTATCAAGGTTTTCATCAGAATCGACGTTCTTTATTTTTACCGACGATTGCTGAAAACGTTCCATTGCGCCTTTCTGATTACGAACTAAGCTATCTTCTTTTTTCCGCTTTTGAGCCCCCGATATCAGTTTCTGGTGTTCATTTGAATAACTTCAAATACCCGTGTTCGATAAAAAGCCAAATTATTTTTTAAAATCAGCCAATAGCTTTGATTTTGGAAAAGGCTGTTTGAAAAAGTATGATCTACTACTAGCCTTGAAAAATACTTTTAGAAAAGAGTAAATACTAATGGCGTTTAAAAAAGCTGTTTACAAAAGTATCTACTAATATATCCTTTAAAAGGGACTTTTTTAAAAAAAGTATCTACTAATAGCCTTGAAAAAGGCTGTTTAAAAAGTATCTACTAATAGCCTTGAAAAAGGCTTTTTAAAAAGTATCTACTAATAGCCTTGAAAAAGGCTGTTTAAAAAGTATCTACTAATAGCCTTGAAAAAGGCTTTTTAAAAAGAGTTAATACTAATAGCAAAAGGGACATAATTACCAAAAACATGCGAAATATTTTCTAGTTTAATTCAATTTGATTTCGAAAAAGGTATCTCAGAAAAAGATAAGCTAGATAATGTTTTCGGAAATAATGGTTATTAAATTTTTTTTTAAAAAAGTGTAAGGTAAAAAATCCTACGAAATCAAAGATTTTCGCTTAAAAACCCTTAAAAACCCTTAAAAACCACACAGCCTAAAAAAAGGCGAAAAATCCCACTTATTGGCAACACTGACTACGATGGAGGTCCGAGGATTCAAGGAAGTCAACTTCGCTCCATGTTGCAATCCAAAACCAGTATGTACAAGTACAACCATTGCCCCCTCTCCCCAATAGTTAATGACCGTTCGTCACCTTTGCCCTCCATGACCAGGGCAGATTGATCTTTCCCCCTTCCCACTGTCCCACATTTTCCTTCTTAAAAGGTGCCAAACGTCACAAGCGTGGTGGGAAATTTCGGTGGTCACTAACAATTCCAAGAAAAGAGGAGAATTTGCTCAATAACGCCAGGGGTGGACCGTTAATTTTGGGGGCTTGGACTAACACTGTTTCCTGCCTAAACTAACTTTGGGTTAGTTGTGGTGACTCATTCGTCATTTTGTCAAAAATCTTTTTTTAACCTTTTAAATTTTTTCATTTAAATTATTTTTATTTATTTTTTACCATGAAGGGGCCCCTTTGATTTAACGGGGTCCTGAACTGCAGCCTTAAATCCGCCCCTGAATAGGACTAGATAAGGCAGTGAGAAAGGGGAAGGAAGCCTCTGGGTGGATTTTATATCAACAACAGTATTGAATTGGGGCAACGACAAATGGATTCGCTAAATAATTATGCACCTTAAGTGCGGTCTTTTTCCACCCAACATCTCTCTGCTACAATCTAAGTAAAGTTGTAACCGGTGTCTACTGAAAACCCGTGATTTGTTTTTGTAATTTTAAGCCCACAATTCTAGATTACAATGTTTTAAGAGAAGCGATGAAAAAAATCCAAATTTCAAAAAACAAATCGGAAGCTCTTTTTCTGAAATTTAGAGGCCCCTGAAGAAGGCACAAATATTTTCAACGTAGGCACATGCCGGCTTGTGCCTACTGCTGGTGGAGCTATTGGAGGTTACTAGAACAAGAAGAATCGCTACGGTTAGAATAGAAGTAGAAAGAGTTATTGGAAAACTTAAATGCTTCAATGTATTCAGAGGTATTTACCGTATTTTACCATTGCAATTCTTCAAAAAAGTGGATACAATTATTACTGTTTGTGCGGCATTATGTAACTTACAGCCATCTATCAGTAAAACACAATAAATCTAGAACTGAAATTTTTACTTAAAAATCCATTTATTACTCGTATTGTTTAACAAAATTAAGGTTTATTTCGGAACTTTTTTAAACTATGCAACTTTGCATTACAAATTTTTTCTTTATCTAGTTCATCAAACTGCTTAAAAAACCCTTACAAGTTTAACATTTCGGCAATGTAAAATTAAGAGGCTGATCACAATCAACTTGATGGTCTCCGTGGTTTATCTCTTGACTAGATATATTTGCAAAATTTTTAATTTGCCCTCAAACAAAAAGCTCGAGGGACCGGTGGAGGAGACGGTCTTAATATTTCTGAATTTAGCGTATATATTATGTACCCGGTGAAAAAACTAATTATACCAAAATATAATTTATAAATTTGGAGCGCAGGCTTCTTTTTACAATTACGTTATATCTTTAATAAAATTTTTGTCTTTGAAGAAATTAATTTCTTTTGAAGTATTGTTCCACTGGTTAGCAAGGCTAGTACATGCCGGCCCCTTTCAAAATTCAATCCCGCAGTGGAAGCACAGTTACCAAGAACTATATCACCATCAACTGTACTAACAAACCTAGCTTTATAGTCCTTTTCTGAGAGAGTTTGGGATCGGGCCATACTTCTTCTTGACAAGCCAAAACATCATCCAGTTTAGCAGTATAAATAGTACTAACCCATTCTTATTCGAAGTAATTGCTGGATTTTATGCTTTTCTTTGCATCAGCTGCTAGGTTGTCGCATGCGATAGAATGTAACCTGTTGTTCTGAACACTTTCTTTAGTAATGTTGACCAATTTCTTGTTCCATCTTTTCACTCCTTGTCTGGTAATATCGCACGATTTCTAAAAGTCCATTTACCATAATTAAATTACTTAAAACATAACTTATTAAGTTTGTTTGGTTGTAAGGCCTTCTAGCCCTAAATGTAAATTATTATGACTAAGCCTCGGTTTAGCGATAATATGATATTAGTTGGTAGTTGAGCAATCGAATTTATTTTGGGCCGGTCAGGTTGGGGATGCTCAAGAATTCACTTGGGAGCGCTAAGCTTCCCGTAGCGCCCCCCCCCCCCAATATACGGGCCTGAAAACATTTCAGATTTGTACTGAATAAAATTTCCACTTACCATAAGTTATATCTTCATTTTCCATATTTATAACTATCGTTTCACGGCCTATGGTTTAATAATTTGTGCCCCCTCAAAAAAATCTGAGAGTGCCCCGTGGTGCCCCCTCAAAAAGTCTCGGGGCCCCCTTAAAAATATTATTGTGCCGCTAGAAAAGTTTCAAAGTAAACAAAATCAATAAAATATGCCCTATTTATATATAATATTTAGTTTAGTCCAACTGTACAAAATATATTATTAACTTTCGCGTACCTCGCTTTACTATATTAGTTCCCTTCCACGTGTGCCAAGTTGAAAGCTTAAGCTGTAGTAGAAACAATAATATGGGACGTAATCTGGTAAAATATTGATTTGACTATACTAACTAAGGTTTATTTCCCTTAGCACTGTAGTCTAACTGCTAATGGTTGTATCCAAGTTATCCAACTATTAATGGCGGCGTATTTCACTTTATTCCCTCCGCGTAGTTCTCGGTTTACAACGGCTTTAAAAAAACACTGTCGAAGAACGGACTTATCTTTATTCGATATCGTTGGCAATTTAATCAGTATATAATATTAAATTATCGGTAGAGCAGAACCAACGACGTAAGAAGTAAGGAAGCAAAGCAGCTTGTTTGTTGTGAAATTAGTCCAAATCGTCAATTTAGAATGTAGTCTATATCGAAAGGCCATTATGGAGAACCCTAGTTGTTTAACAGACTTTAACAGAAGGAGTCTCTTACTTTTATAAAGAATTTTATCAAGAATTCAGCAGATAATTATAGGTACTAATCTATTAGGTGTTAGTTTCTGTTACTTAATATTTTTAAAGTTCGTAACAAACAATCAAAACAAAACCCATATTGGGGCAATCGATTGAAAAGTAAGTTTATATTAGTGCTATTGTTACATGATTATCGTCTATTATAAAGGTTATGATAGCAGAACTAATCAATGTGCCTAACATATTCGTAATTAAAACAAAACTAAGCCTTTCACGTAAGTTTTGGTAAAATACAACAAACGGTAAAAGCAGAGTTTCAATATAATTAAAGTAGTGTGTAAAGAATTCTTGTTCCTAATTTACTTTTATTGGGGGCGCCATATACACATTTTGAACTGGGTCACACAAACCCTAGGTACGCCTATGAGCGTGTCCCCTTAGAATTTTTCAGGCCCCCTCAACTGAAAAATCCTGGCTACGGGCCTGGCTTGTGCACCGACAGGCGATGTCGGGCGAAAATGTCTATGACATCACATAACAAGTCGGCCCAGGCCGTAATATTAGTTCCACATCAGTGTATTCGAGTGGGCAAACCCATACACCCTTAGTAGGCACAGGTAGGCAAACTAATACAAAAACTGTTGAGGCTACGTGATTTCTTATCGTTTGATATATAAATTGCCATTCTAAGTTAAAGAGTGGGTGCCGCCCACCCTCAGGATACCCGGGTGGGCAAACCAATTTAAAAGCTGTTGAGGCCATGTGATTTCCTATCGTTTGATATATAATTTACCAACCTATGTTAAAGAGTGGCCACCGCCCACCCTCAGGATACGCGGGTGGGCAAACCAATACAAAAGCTGTTGAGGCCATGTGATTTCGTATCTTTTGATATATAATTTACCATCCTATGTTAAAGAGTGGCCACCGCCCACCCTCAGGATACCCGGATGGGCCAACCAATACAAAAGCTGTTGAGGCCATGTGATTTCCTATCGTTTGATATATAATTTACCATCCCATGTTAAAGAGTGGCCACCGCCCACCCTCAGGATACGCGGGTGGGCAAACCAATACAAAAGCTGTTGAGGCCATGTGATTTCGTATCTTTTGATATATAATTTACCATCCTATGTTAAAGAGTGGCCACCGCCCACCCTCAGGATACCCGGGTGGGCAAACCAATACAAAAGCTGTTCAGGCCATGTGATTTTATATTATCTCGGTGATTAAATTAGTATTTTCTTAGAGCAGATATTTAATATGGATTATTAACAACTGCATAAATCATATTATTGCAAGAATGTATTTATGTACTAAGAATATGGCAAGACGGAGATTCTGTCCCCATGGTCGCATACTTATCAGCTTAAGGGGCTGTGGCCAAAGCCCTAGCCAAAGTGCTAGCCCATTGAATTTAACATTTTTGATTCTAGCAAAGCAGACTTTTGCAACACGCCCTAAGTTCGACTGCTTTGGATTTTTTGGTCTCACTATTTCAAGTAGACGCTAGCGTAGACGATTCCAATCTTTTACTTTTATTGTTCTATGAGACCAAATTTATTTTCCGATCACTCTCCCTTTAAGGGGGTGGGTCGGAGGGTGCGGAAATTAACGGCACTGCGTGCGCGTAAAAGAGCTCTATCGAATGAGACCAACTGGTTTTTTTCGGTCACTTTCCCTTTAAGGGGTTGTTCGGAGGGGGCGGAATTTATCGGCACTGCGTGCGCGTCAAAGAGTTCTATCGAATGAGACCAAATCTCTGGACCAACTATACAAACTATACAAGTTCGCCAAGAAGGCGATAATATTATTTTGTGCCACATATAAACGACTTCGATAAGAAAGTGCCACACTTATTTATTACTTCTGACCATACACGGTTTCGATAAGAAAGTGCCACACTCATTTATTACTTCTGACCATACACGGTTTCGATAAGAAAGTGCCACAATTATTTATTACTTCTGACCATACACGGTTTCGATAAGAAAGTGCCACACTTATTTATTACTTCTGACCATACACGGTTTCGATAAGAAAGTGATACACTTATTTATTTCTTCTGACCGTACACGGTTTCGATAAGGGGGTCGAAATTGGGGCGGGGGGAGGCGAAGTTTGAGGTTAACTTGACCCTAAAACGCCGTAAATATACGTAAAATAACTCGGAAAAACGGACGGGAATTGCGACAGCTTAACTTGACAAATTCTCCCGCGTTGCAAAGAAATATTAGAAGTTCCGAGTAAATTTATACAGAGCGGTGTGGCGTGGTTGGTAGATGCGTAGGTTTTTAGAGAATACGCGGCCCGCAGCTATCTGTGTTCGAGTCTCGGTGAGCGATTATTAATAACGCAACTTCAATCGCGATCCAACAACATATATTTAATTAAAGGCTGGTTTAAAAATGTGGTAACAATTATTTTAACCAATTTAGAACGCAAATAGCTTTTTAGAAACTTTAGCGTATAAAAACGGATATTCTTAACACCGCTTGCCAAGTTGTCCTAGGAATTAAGTTTTGTTAAACCGGCCTTTAATTAAATATATTTTCATTGTTGTTGGAACGCCGTCGAAGTTGCGTTATTAATAATCGCTTGATGCATTTTAGGTGTTTCCTTGTTTCGACGAAAGTTTGAAAACGCGATAACTTCTCAACCGTTGGTTGTAGAGGGATTATTTTTCCACTTTCTAAATATGAACCGACCATTGTAAATTCAAAAACGCGGCAGTAAGTGCCGTAGAACCAATATTTAAAAAGTTGTCAAAAATGAGTTTTGACGGTTCCCGCCAAACTTTTAATTTTTGGCGGATGAAACCGATAACGAAAGATATTGGAAAATAAATAAGAGTTGCAATTGGTTTCATCGAGCTATCTATTATAGTTTTCTAGCAGAATTAAAAAGAGGGCAAAAATTTCACTGTCGAAGACTTTTTAAACAGAGTGTACTCTATAAAGGCCGAATACTTGATGATTTATATATAAGAAATGGCCCGTGGTTAGCTAAGGCTTAGAGGTTTGGAGGGCTTTGACGTTCTTTTGCGATGTAAAACTGACCTTGTTTTTTTACTGTAAAGTTGAAACCGATTAAATTTTAAATTAATTTATTACTTAAAATTAATATAAATTTTAATTTATTGAATTTAATACTTAATTTTAAAATAATACTTAATTTATTGAATTTAATACTTAATTTTAAAATAATACTTAATTTATTGAATTTAATACTTAATTTTAAAATAATACTTAATTTATTGAATTTAATACTTAATTTTAATATAATATTTAATTTATTGAATTTAAAACTTAATTTTAATATAATATTTAATTTATTGAATTTAATACTTATTTTAATATAATATTTAATTTATTGAATTTAATACTTAATTTTAATATAATATTTAATTTATTGAATTTGATACTTAATTTTAATATAATATTTAATTGAATGAATTTGATACTTAATTTTAATAAAATATTTAATTGAATGAATTTAATACTTAATTTTAAATTAATATTTAATTGAATGAATTTAATACTTAATTTTAATATAATATTTAATTGAATGAATTTAATACTTAATTTTAATATAATATTTAATTGAATGAATTTAATACTTAATTTTAATATAATATTTAATTGAATGAATTTAATACTTAATTTTAATATAATATAATATTTAATTTAATGAATTTAATACTTAATTTTAATATAATATTTAATTTAATGAATTTAATACTTAATTTTAATATAATATTTAATTTAATGAATTTAATACTTAATTTTAGTATAATATTTAATTTAATGAATTTAATACTTAATTTTAATATAATATTTAATTATAGCCCCTGGAAGTAGGCTGCAACAAGCACCAAACCAAGCAGAAGGGAAATGCGAACATTAAGGTTTGGGTTCGTGTGAAAGGTAAAAAAGGAATTTTTAAACAAATCGAGGTAACCATCGTAAAAAGTAAACTTAAACAGTATTTATAATCCCTGCTGCTTGGTTTTTCGTTTGTTGCAGCCTACTTCCAGGGGCTAGTAAGCCACACTTTGAAGCTCTCTGGCGCTCTTTTAATTCATCGTAGGAAAATGGGGTAAAAACAGGCATACTTCTCAACTCACTCCCTACAACTCCCAAATTTTTTTTGCATAACCTTTTGAAAAACCTTGTGTAAGTCAACCAACAGCGCTACTGCCGGCCAAAACACGAAATAAATTGATCTACCAGCGAAAGTTCAGTGACACTCAGACGGATATAAACCTAGCGAAAATCGAAGTATAAAAATAACCATGGTAACAAAGTTAAAAAGCGGTAAATTTTGTAATTTTCGAATTAGCAAAGGTCGATAATTAACCGCTTTCAACGAGATACGCTTCTTGAAAATTTATGGCGCTAATAAAAGGCGATGCTTCAAAATCCGCAACAAGAAACTTCGTATCAGCATTAGTAACATAGTACTAATAAGTTAGACACCCCCCCTTCTCCCAACGAAATTCAGGTTAAAATAGATGCTCGTTCAAAACCGCACACTATCTAGGGACGCAACAGCTAACTGGTTGATATTATGAGCATGCGCAGAGACCATTTTTAGGCCGTCGCTAACTCCTAATAACAAACATCTATTATCATTGAATAGAATTATGATCCCACGTAAATTTACCGTAGTATTTCGTAAATAAAGGCTTAAAAAATGCTTGTTTAACTATAAATTTATCTTTGACTTTGAACTCGTTAAATTAAAGCAGATATTATTATTAAGGCGTGAGAAACGGTAGAAATTACCTATTGGAAACAGCTAGGGTGGTAGTCATGCTGTCATGGAATATTACCCTTTTTTTACCCCCAACTTCAAAAACCTTTCGATTGTGGTTGTGGGAACCCGTTGGAATTTATTTTACTGTTTATCGTTTAACTAATAGTAAATTTCACCAATGATCATATAAATCTGAACGTGGTTAACTGGGATTTCTAACTGGTCTGTGAAACAGTGGAACTAACAGATAAGGATCCCAGATCTCAGCCAAGGCTTATTGAATGTTGATACGCTTTCAAAAACCATACTAGCGCTTTGCCAAAACAGTGGTGTATTGAAAGCGAACACAAAATTAGGAACTTGGCAGCTAGGAGTAACAAACACACGGAAAACGCATCTAGCTCACGCAGTGTTGTGTACAAATTTCATTGGACGAGCCTTTAATCTCAACGTTTTACGGAAACGGCTAAGACAATTTCCAAATTTTCCCCTTCCGGCGGCAACAGGCGCTAAAGCGTCTAACCAATGAAAACTACGCAAGAAAATGCACGATTTTTGACAGGTTCCGTCCTCCTGGTGTGGGGTGCTGATTTTGTTGCTCCTAGTTGTCAGCATTACGTCACGCCATAGCGCTATGGCCGCCATGCGGGTATGCTTCTTTAAGCATGGGTGGCGTATTATCTACGTCATACTGCCAAGTCGATATTGTAAGCATTGGCTTCGTTTCAGGTGAATTTTTTCCCGATTTTGTAGTATTTATCGCCATCAAATTAACCGTGCCAAAAAAAGAATGACTAGTTTCCTGTTCTGAATTTTCTGATTACGCAATCACTCAGCGACTCATTATCATTAACGTATATCGCTTGGTGACATACTTAAGAACGTTGTATTACTTCTGCAATAAGTATATCCCAGATTCGTTAAACCAGCCGGCGTCAAGGACAGGACTATTTTTAAAGGCTCTTTTTAATATTAGTAGCGTCTCATTTTCTCATTCGGAATTCCAAGAGGAGTGGTCACGAATGGACCCATAAAATTCAAATATACGACCGCCCTTAAAGAAAAGTTCCGCATTTTGCAAAAACTCATCATTTTGAATCGATAATTTCAGATAAATATTTAATTTCTGGGCCCTAATATGATGAGCGTGTCCTAACTCTAGTAAATTTCCAAAATAAATTATTATTAGTTTAGTGTAAGGGTGCTCAAATAGATGGTAAAATAAATTGCAACAGCTTTCCTTAATTTGAGGGTGGGGAAAAAGATAATATTTCGTGACAGTATGGGCGAGGGGTAAGACACTCCGCGAACTCGGTGTACACTGCCGTACCTTTGACAGTGCTAAATGGAACCGTACCTTTGACAGTGCTAAATGGAACTCGCGAACTCTTGAAAATATGTACCTTTAACAGTGCTAAATGCACGAACTCGGTGTACAGATTATCTGAGACTGTCTTACCGCTGAGTATGGGTGCCATCCTCACCGCTTCAATAGTCACTGACGTAATTTCTGCCTTATTTCACGTCTATGATGATTCGTTCCATTCAAAGTTTGTGCTAAATAGCCTAAATTTATAGTTAAACGAGCATTTTGTCAAGCCTTATTTTCAAAGTATAACGCGTATTTAGATGGCGCCACGTGAGCCATGAGGTATCGCGATTTACTTATACTATCGATAATTTGTATTAGGTAAAAAAGACACGGGAAACCATAGCTGTACACCTAGGCTCGTTCTCGGGCTCATTTTAAGCATTTTCAGCTATGCAGAAAACGCGAAAATGCAATCGAAATTTCTGTTTAGAAGATACAGAAGATGGGCTTTTTTTAAAAATAAATGGCGAAATTGAAGCCTTCTTTAGTTGCATTTTTGGGTTTGTGAGAAACTAAAATTGCTAAATAAAGGAATATAGTATGAAAGGTTACGGTTCGGTGCGCAACATATCAAAAATTCGATTTGTTTTTACAATTATTTCACATTTTAAAACTTTTATTGGAAGTAATAGTGGTGCTGATTATGGGGAGAAAAGTTACCATGGTTACACTTACAGGAACCCCGCGAAAAATACCCACCATCTTGGAAATTTGGTTTTTGTTTTACTCTAAAACGGTAGAATGCACATGAAAACGTTTAATAGCATATAGTAGAAGTTTCAACTTCTCTGATAGTTTAAAAATATATTATTTCAAGTTAGACGTTTTTACGTGCAACCTACAATTTGGGAGTTAATCGAATACAAACGAAATTTCCAAGATGGTGGCCATTTTTCGCTTGGCTCCTCTAACCAAAACCATAGTAACCACTATTACTTGAAATAACCGTTGGAATTTGCCGGTTATTATTGGTTCTAGGACTATGCTAATTTCCCTGGGCTATTAATATTAGCTTTAATATCGTGTAATATAAATAACAAGTGTTTTATGACTATTTCAGAAATTATTTGTGAAGGATTTGTAAAAACAAATTTAATATTTGATATGTTGCGCACCGAACCCTTACATTTCATACTTACCTTCCTCTTTTTAGCAATTTTAGTTTACATAAACCCGAAAATTCCGCTAAAAAGGCTTCGATTTTTCAATTTTTGAAAAATATTAGCTGTTTTGATGTATCTGCTAAACGTGCCGTCGTATGGCAATTTCGTGTTTCCCCTGTCCTTTTTGCCTATTACAAAGCAACCAGGCCAGACAACAGAGGGGGGAGCAGGTACAAATAACCGGGGCCCGTGCAGCCAAGGGCCCTGTAGAAAATCGGGTTTTGGATTGATCGATTTCTATTTAGTACTGGTTCTGGGAAAGCTATATTTTTCTAAATATCACCGACTGAAAAATTATATTTAAAGGGTTTTAGTTTTGTTTAGTTTTATTTGGGAAGTTTCTAAACGCGCCTCAGACTTAATTAAAATGACGACAAGATTTTAGTTTTAAGGTTTTTATTTTATTGTTGGCATGGTAAAATTTTGGACCACTCCAAACAAACCTCTTTCTCCGAGAGACAATGATTCAAAAGTAAAATATTTGTAGAATACAGTATAAAACTCGGTTGTAGCGTCAATAGACTCGGTGCAACCGTCCCTCGTCCACAACCAAAGACTATATAAGCTATCGCTACAGCTTATATAGTCTTTGTCCACAACCGAGCGAGAGTTTCAATACATTGAGAAATATTTCTTTGGCCTAGTCCACGAAAGGTCCTAATCCTTTGGGTTTTTACAATTTGAAACACACATACATACAATGAATATATTTTTGTTAGAGTATTTTACTAAGAATTGTTTTTACAATGGATATTTTCTTAAAATTTAATTTTACTAACAATACTTATTTTAATTTTTAGAAGATTTTAAGATTAACATTTTATTTAATTTATTTTATGGACATTTTTAACAGGGTCCGGATTCCTCTTCAAAAATATAGCTATCCGTAGTATAGTAATGTCTCTAATGGGGCTGGGAATTTATATATTTTTTAGAGAACTACAGGAATGAAAATAATCAGTATTTTATAATCTTATTTAACATACTACATATTTACTAATTAATTCACTAATATATATTCTAAAATAGTTTTAGGCATAGTTTTTATTTTGAAATAATTGGTTACACCTCCAGTTTAAATAACAAAAATTGGGCCTACGTGAAAGCTATTTCCAATTCACTAATTGTAAATAATCGAAAGTGCATCCATGAAGTTCATGAACAATTAAAGCTTTTAAATAAAAAAAACGTTTAAAATGACGGGGAAAAGTGGTCGAACCTACATGTAGCCAATCAGAAATTGGACGCGATGCTTGATTGATCCTCGCGTTATAATATATCCTGAAGGTACATATACTTATTTCATCTTAATGGCCTGGACGGATTCTTCCGTCGTCAAAGATAAATTATAAACTTCCGCTAATGGCTAAAGCGTCTCTCATTAAACGACCAATTAAAACGTAAGCCATCCTAAACGATTTTTACCACGTTAATGGGATCCCGGATTCGGTTTTTTGGACAATGTCCAAAAAGAAAGATGGTCAGAAAGGAGAGACCATATTTCACTGAGGAAAAATGAAAAGGACGAATGAGGCTGACCTTCAACGAGGGGGAGGAAATGGTTCCTAGTCGGTAAGAAGAAAGAGAAGGGCCATAGATTATCGAAATTTTGTTATAACGGCGCGGAAAACATTTTCCGTGAAGATAAAAAGCTTTGACAGAGACCGAACGTTCGCGCGTGAGCGGGAAAAACTGGTTCTTCTTTTCCGATGTACTTTCTTCAATTTCCGGGAGCCTTAAGAACGCGGGAATTGATTCTCGATTTCATCACGCCTGCCGTTTAAGCGGCGTCAGACATTCCTTACAGAACCAATTTCTCAATTTTAAGTCAAAGCGGAAGTTCGTCCACAGATTAGGAATATCCAGGCAGACGCGGTAATTATCAGGGATGCTCAAATCTCCAATTTAAAAGATTTTCGTGGTCGACATGATAAAACAATACCTTCGCGATTACAGGTGCCATGCGTAGATTGCAAAAGCGCCATCTAGTTTTCAAAACGTAAACTAGTGACTCTTACCGATTAGCCCAATCGTTGCCTTAGTTTGGAAATGTCATAGCTTGTGATACATTAAAGCTAGAGTTAAGACTTTTTTATACTAATGTAACGGAATTTAGTTTCCATTTTCTACGACAGGGGTGCCCAAATTTCCAAATCACTATTTTTCAAGGTCAAAATCGCCATATTTATGCTAGTTATTTTAATTTTAAGACTTTAGTATGTTATAGAGATAAACATTTTGAAGGTCGAGATCGCCATTTACTAAAGATCTACGAAGTGTATATCAAACTTTTACAGTGTATCCTGATGATCAAGTTTAAATAATTTTTAATCTACAGACTTTATTTTAATTAGATTTAATCGTGATTTAATCATATGAGGATGTTCTAATAATCAAGGGAGTGATCTGTTCATCGCAAAACTAGTCTTGAATAAATTCTGTATTTTAAATTTTGGTGAAACCTCGGCAAAAAAAGTTATTTTGACCAAATGAAGGTGCTTGAAAAATTCAGCCTGGTAGTAATTTTTCCAAAGTGAAACCCTAAAGTTAATTGACTATAAATTGCGATTATCAAGCGGTGATGTTATTTAAGATGGGGTGGCAGAGTGGGGAGCACTTTCGCCTCGCAGCAAGAAGAGCCTGGTTCGATCCCAGCTTGTGGCACTGGGGGAAAACTCGGGATAAATCCTTCCGCGTTGAGTTTGCAAGTTCTCTCCCCACTGGTTTAAGGGGTTTTCCACAAGCTCTTCCATAAAAACTTGTTGAGGTTAACGGTAATAGTTAGTGTAGGGAGCTGTTGACTCGCGTGGCTTGAAGGGCTTGCCACCCGCTCGTTGCCACCACCCTCCTGAATTAATGGCTTTAAAAGTCGCTTGATGATTAAGGCCCAAGGTGGTGCCCTGGGTATTAGCCTAGCTGATTATTATTATTATTAAATCAACTAAACACTTTCCAAAGTGAAGGTTCTACAATTCAATTAAACGAACACAAATAATTTCACGAATCGTATTTTCGTTGCAAACATCGAAAAAAGATTTTTCGCTGGATCCTTGTTTCAAAACTGCGCAACGTTAGGTTTCTACTAAAACATGCTATAGTTGCAACAATAGTTCTTTTCTTAAACTTTATCTGACAAATCAACATTCAAAATTTATTAGCCTTGGCAGTCAACATAGAGCAACAGAGTTTTCGTCTGCTAAGCCGACGCTCTGTGCATAAAAACGTTCAATCGTCTGATTAGCAACTAAGAAGCTCTATGTTTTCTGAAAAGACTCATTTGCTCCAGTTATTGTTCTACCCTAAGGCTTTAATTAAACGAAATCCCGCACACTAACAGCGAAATCAAACTCCAAAACAAACCACAAAATTTCAAAATTTTACTAAATTATTTTTCCTGTCCATATCACGAACGGCAAATTTAAAAATTTTGAGTCTCGAAATCCCTTTCAAAATCTCTGAATTCCTTTTATAATCTCAAAATCCCTTTCAAAATCTTTAATTTTCTTTAATAATCTCAAAATCTTTAAATTTCTTTCATAATCCTAAAATATCTTTCACAATCTCGAAATCGATTCCATATTTCGGATAACCCTTTCAGAATCTTCAAACCCGTTTCAGAATCTTCAAATCTCAGAATTTCAGTATCTCGAAATCCATATCTGAATAGGAAATATTTGAGAATTTTCGAAATCAAGCTGAAAACTGTAAAATGTTTCGAAATACATCAAAATGTTGAAACCCACGGCGATTTCGAAACACCCAACGTTTTTAACTGACGGACAAGCATGTTTCAATCTGGTGATTTTTAAATACCCAAACTCTCACGAGATGACGCCAACAGTCTTGAACGTAGCGATTTTATATTACCTGGAAATCGCGTAAAATATTAACTTTTGTGCAGTGTTTAATTGCCCGCTATTGCCGATATTCTTAGTCAACTTCAGTTACAAGCGGGAGATTTTGATAACAGAGTTACCTACGTCTGGTGCTTCCTTGTTTCCTTGTGGCTATCAATAAATGAAGAGGAATATAAGATAGAACAGGGGAAAAAAAATATTTTTGGCGGTTTGTCAACTACAACTGAACACGATAATTTTACCGCAAGCGAAGCCACTAATAATCGATTGACTACTTAGTGCTGACGTAGACACATTTTTTTCTTTCTAATAATGGTGAAGGCAATAATAGTGATGATTCGATTAATAACAAAATTACCATTGAAGTCTTCTCGTACTTGGAATCCAAAAGTAGGACTTAAACATTAAACATCAATATCCCACAGTAAAGAAGATTTTAATCAGGTACACTACCATATTGCCAGGGTCTGCCGCCGTAGAAAGAGCCTTTAGATATGGTGGATAAATCCAAACGCCCAGACGTAACCGACTAGATGACAACATGTTCCATACGATGCTTATGTTAAAATACAATAACAGTAAATAAAAATATTCTGTTTACTAAATGCATATTTATCCATTGACTATGTTTAGGGAATTAAACTCGAAAACGTGGCACAAAATAAAGAATTTTCAATACTTTTACGTAGGCCTTTATTTAACTTGGTTTTTCAAGCATTGTACTGTTTTGTAAAGAAATAAACGAAAAACCATCAAGATGTAGTTTTGCAATGTTAAGAGCAGTCTCCTTGTCTTTAATTTGAATGTATTCGAATAGTACCAAGTGCAGATATATTTTAAGAAAACTGTGCTATTCAACTATCGTGGTAATTACATTGAATGACGTTTAATATATTATCGCTACAGTACCTTTTATCTTTAGATACCACTAGAAACACTGTCTTATTATAAGATATTCTTCGTATATATATATATAAAAATTAATGTAACGAAATTTCAAAAATCGCTGAACATGGCTTTTGAGTTTTTACGCCCACTTTTCCCAGACTCAAACTTTGCTTTCTAGTGTTTTAAATAAAACATCGCTTAAAATAAAATTATCATCATCTAGTATAAACAGAAACATTTAAATTGAATCTTAAAGGGCTTAACTGTAAATGTGTGTTTGCTTGTTAGCGCAGTTTGCGAATTCGCATATTATAATATTTATAGTATAAAGATATTTATAATTTAAATTAAACTTCCGCATTATTTAATATAAAATTATTAAGTATTATCCCGACCGAAGTTCGAGTGAGAACAACAGTCAGAGTCATACGGGCGTGGGCGTCCCGGATGGATTCAATTCGTAAGCCTTCGTATCCCTCATATTTTCAATTACTAAACGCGGTGCACTCGCCCATTATAGACAATCCCGCTTATGATTTATTTTGCCCCAAAAAATGAGCCCACGTAAGAAACACGCTTTTCTTGACCCGAAGAGAATTTCACCATCAATAAGAAAACAACAGCTACGGAATATTTAATATTTTTTCCTCTCCGAGGGAACTATGTTCCTTAGGAGGTGTTTTACAATCAACGTGTCTGTCGGGGTGTGTATGTGTCTCTCTGGGCTGCGAACGCGTTCACAGTTTCGGGTTAAAGGGTAATCACTGCGTTCGCAGTTTCTTTTAAAATTGGGGAAAAGGTTTTTCCCAAAACCGCTCTTTTTTGTCATTGGGTGTATTTTGTTTCCGTGTATTGTGATTGCGCTTAACGTAAAGTGACATATGTTGGAGTGTTTGTGACTATGTTTGTTGTGTGGTGATGTTTATTAGAGTGATTCCGCGTGTTTAGGCGTGTGTTGTTGTGTTTCGAAAGTACTCTCCGTCTTCCACTAATCATTGACTTTTGGGGCGGACCAAGCGCTAAGGGGTACGCAAAACGTCTAAGCATCCAAATGGCAGAGTTTCCACCAAATGTTCAATGTAAACGTCTTATTATCAATTTGCGAAAGCGTCGGGTGGGTTTCAAACCCGGGCCCTCCTGCTTGGCAGGCGAGTGTTCTACTACAGAACCACCGACACATAAGGAAAATTGAAAATTAGAAATTCAGCTTAAGCGGACGCGTATATAAATACTTTAATAGTTAAAAGAGTTTTACATTTTGGTTCTTATTATATAACGTGAGCTCATGTTCGATTTAAATTATTTCGTAGAGAATTCCAAATGTTGGCACTTGTCTATTGAACAAAATCAACTACGGCGACCGAGAACTCGGGCCTTTCTGCTAGTCAAGGGAGTGCACTGCCAACGAACCACCGACACATATTACGTAACAACGATATTTAGAGAAATAACTTTGGAGAAATTCCGTATTCCTTTACGTCTTTATGAACCTATTAACGTCAATTTAATCTATAATAAATTTACGCTAATAAGTTTATAAAACTCAATTTATTCTGTAAGATTTTTATCAAATTAATTGATTTAATTCAAAATACGTTTGTGGCCAGAAATCGAACCCAAGTCCTATTTTTAGCATGCGGATATTTAACGTCAGATGGTTGAAAATACTCTACAACGATATTTAGAGTTTTAGACAAACAGCCTTTACGATTTTTTAAACTTATTAACTTCAATTTATTCTATAACTTTTTTAATATTTATAAATTTAATTTAATTAATTATTTAGTTTAAAATACCGTCGTTGCCAGTCAACGAACCCGGGTCATACAATTAGCAGGTGGACCTTTTACATCTGAGCCATTGACTTCCACCTCTAAAAAAAATAAATAAATAATATCATAGACAAACCATGGAGGAATAACAGGAGAAGTTTAAATTTGCCGCTCTATTTAGTACAGTATGACAGCCAGGTGACGCTAGCATCTCCTTTCAAAATAAACTTACATAGCCGAAAGGCTGAGTTGGCCCTCCTGTTATTTATCCATGGACAAACTCTTCCGAGGAGAGGTATATTTTGGCTTGCCAACTTGTTTTCTCTACAATCGACCCAGGGTACTGAAGGTTTCATCTAAAAATTAGGTCAAAATGGCGGGTAAGGATCAGATGTGAGGCGTAATTGGGGAAGAGTAGGATGACTACAGCCTTCCACAAGTTCCACTGTAGAGATTATGACGTCATGTGATTTCTAACTATAGACTTGGTTAACGTAAGTTACTTAGCTATCGACCTTCTAAATACCATATTAAACGGTGCTTTTCTTTTCGTACCATTTAGAGCACCTACTTATAAACAACCATGGCAGCAGTGTTGCCGGTGGTTTGTAGAAATGGCGGCCCCTTTTTGGCGCGAAGGGGAAGAGAGTCTTCACAAGGTAAGGTGAAGGAAATTTTCACTCACTTTCGGAATCGATATATAGTGCAGGGTCTAATTTAATATCATACTAAGAACTTAAAACAATTAAATATAACTTGGCAGTTTATTTTTTACATTTTACATCGGTAATCACTGCCTCTAACCCGTGAAGGTGGATGTTTCGCTTTTATTGCTTAGATGGCTTTAGATATTAAATACTTAGATTTTTCTAAAGCATTTGATTCAATTCCCCACTTTTGTCTTCTCGATGCTCTTCGTTCCGCGGGTATTGATGGTGATGCCTTAATGTGGATTGAAAATTATTTAACGGACCGTAAGCAGAGAGTCGTTCTTCAGGGTCAAGCATCTGCTTGGAGCAATGTTGGTAAGGGGGTTCCTCAGGGGTCTGTTTTGGGGCCTTTAGTCTTTAACGTCTTTCTCAACTATTTACCCACTGTGGTGCTTATCGCGTTAATTTTACTTTTTGCCGATGATTCGAAACTTTCTCATAAAATTCGTTCGCGATCTGACTCTCTCGCGCTGCAGAGCGACTTAGATGCGGTTGTTCGTTGGGCTGAAGGTCGCGGTCTTTCCTTCAATATTACGAAATGCTCCGTGTTGCATCTGGGCCACCGGAATCCGAATTTCGTGTACAATATCAAGGGTACTCCCATTGTTTCAACGCTTTCTGGGCGTGATCTGGGGGTCTTGATTCCGCGCATACCAATAAAGTTACTATTTAACGAGTTCGTTCGGTGGCTGGGCCTTTTCGGCGTAATTTATACTTTCGGAACCCTAAAATTATTAAGCAGCTTTACAATTCGCTCGCTCTCCCGTTTATTGATTATTGTTCCCCGGTTTGGACTCCGCGTTTATCTACCGATCTTACAGCTTTGCAAAAAGTGCAAAATCAATTTACCAAATTAGTTATAAAATTTGATAATCTCCATGCACCCCCCCCCCCCCCGATTACACGCTCTTGGTATACATTCCATCTCTATTCGACACAAAGTTCATAATTTAAGCATTCTGCACAAATTGTTTAATAACAATTTAGAACTTAATTTTTCAGATTTTTTTCATTAAGCGAGAAGTCAAGAACGCGTGGGCACTCGCTCAAACTTTACAAACCTAAATCCAAATCTTCCGATCGTTTTAATTTCTTTTCAAACAGTGTAATTAATACTTGGAATTCGCTCCCCAACGATATTGTCACCGAGAAAAATTATCAGAAATTCCGCTAAAAATTGTCCCTCTTTTACAATGTAGATTTTTAGATAATGTTATTTATGTATTCTTATATCTTGTTTATTCTGTTTTTCTACATATAAGCTAGCCTTTGGCTTTGCAGTTGTTATTCATAATAATAAATAAATAAATAAATGTATACTTCTCTCGTAAGTTATATACTTCTGCCATAACTCATTACGGCCTTAGGGACATTATCCAAGTTGAAACAACAGAGTGAATATAAAAACTATTCCGAGATCAAAGAGGAAACATTTCGCCCTAAGGTACTGGTCTAGAAATTAGGAGACTATACTTGAAATTAATGTTACCTGTCAGCGCTACCAAAGGCAGGGATTTTTTGCCTTTGCCGGAAATATAACACGTTAGGTAATAATATAAAGTAATCAGTAATATTAGATTAGAGTTAGGTTAACACGTTGTCTAACACTAATACGGAGAAAAACCTTTATAGGGTCAGCAAATAAATTGATTACTTCAATAAACTGAATTTAAAAAGATATATAATATATATTTTATACAAATTTATTTATTTTGTTGGATCTTATCTAAGTGTATTATTAAATTAAAAAATATGTTAATTTGTGATATTTTATACGAAGTCATTTTGTTCATGGTAAGTGGTACTACACTCTGATCTTAGCTAGAAGACGAAGTAGCAAAAATACAATTTAAAAAAAACTTATTTTTCCTCGGCTAAATTTTACGAAATCATCTATTTCGTTCAAAATAAAATAAAACCAATTTTAACTATACAGAAAAGTAAGCCATATCAATTGATGTATTGCGTAATTACGTTTAAACCATTTTCGAGTTATAACGCCATGGAACAAACCACACAAAAGCGAAAAATTAGCAGCTAAATACACGGGAGCTTAACGGAGAAGCACTAGCTGGTCCAAGGGGGCAACGCATTACTCAGTATATGGTTCAATCTCTAAAAGCGATTAAAAAATCCCAGGGCGGAGGGAATTAAATCGTTAGTGGTCGAAAATTGATTACGACAAGAGTGAGGCGTCATTGCCGTCCTTAATTTAACTCGTTTTCGCTGTCAAATTGTAGAAGAACGGTAGCAGATAAGGTCCTAATGGAGACAAGCAAACCAAAAATACAGGAAGCAGAAGGGAGTCAATACCAACAAGAATATATAAGGGATAAACTGAGAATATGTGGCCAGCAGCTTTTTAGCCTCGTGATTCCGGGGAAAAACCACGCCCCTCCACATTTCCCGGTGTAATCATTCCCGCTTTGTCTCGGTAATGGGGGAAGACCCATCAGTACGATGCCGCGTTCTCTGCCCTTGTAGGCGGAGAATATCTACCGGAAATCGCGAAAACCGAGGCTATAGGCGCTGCCACATATTCCCCGTTAACCCAAATATATTCTTAATAGTAGATTAGGAAATTCTCTTTCCTCCAAAAACCGAATAAAAATCGTATGCCTGGAAAGTAGCTAAATGGAGCGAAGTCCCGTTTCGAAGAGTAAAGGAGAGATAGGGAAAGCTTCTTCCAAAGGGAATTAATACAATTAAAAGCAATTAATAGAGATAACCTTGAAAGGATCCCACCGCGGCGTCCTTTTAAATGGCAACGGAGGACGGGCTTCGCTGTTGTCCCTTAACGACGACTCCAGTATTCGACAGGGTTCGCTAAAGCAACCGAGAGATAAATGGCGAAAGAGGGACACGTAACATTTGTTCCGTCGCGCCTCTAAAGTTAGAATTATCACCGCCGATTCCGGAGAAAAGGTTTAAAGACTCTGTATAGAATGGAAAAGGTTTTATTACCTGGAAGACATCAAAAAAGTGTAGTCTCTTTTTGGACCACCATCGTGTAAAATGGGGATTCAAACTATGTTGAATAAATATCAAAACAAAGCGCACAAATAATACAACCATATTGGTAGCGGCGAAATGTTGGTTTCTTCGTAAGCAAGTTGTGATACAACCACATTGGTAGTGGCGAAATGTTGGTTTCTTTGTAAGCAAGTTGTGATACAACCACATTGGTAGTGGCGAAATGTTGGTTTCTTTGTAAGCAAGTTGTGATACAACCACATTGGTAGTGGCGAAATGTTGGTTTCTCTGTAAGCAAGTTGTGATACAACCACATTGGTAGTGGCGAAATGTTGGTTTCTCTGTAAGCAAGTTGTGATACAACCACATTGGTAGTGGCGAAATGTTGGTTTCTTTGTAAGCAAGTTGTGATACAACCACATGGGTAGTGGCGAAATGTTGGTTTCTCTGTAAGCAAGTTGTGATAAAACCACATTGGTAGTGGTGAGAAATTTTGTGAATTTGTCTTAATCGCAAGCCAATTGTCTACAAGCCGTTTCTCACCGACTGAAATGTCGCTCATAGTGTAGCTTTACGGCTGCAGCGACGTAATTGCGTGTTTAAAAATGTAGTCAATTGTATCTCCTCTGCTAGGTAGCTGTAAAAAACAGGTCACATAATGACTACAAAGTGAATTGTTGTCAATAAACCTCAATTAAATAGCTGCATCTAAGCGGATCTGCATTACACATGTTTATTGGACGGAGTTGCGGATGGAGTATTGGATACATTACTACTACAAACGCACAAACATTGTATCCAGTAAAAATTGCTACAATTTAGCTAGGTCTCGGCGTTCGGATAGGAAATTTTCCGTTCATTGCTTTTATATCAATATCCGAAAATTATCCGAATAAAAACTTACTTGTTGCATAGGAAATCGTATAAAGTCGTTAATTATATCAATAAATAAACAGTTAATCGAGTTTTTTATGATTCATTGAAATTTTGGAAGTTAATTTATTCGTTTCCCCGAGCTCTAAATTTAGCTACAATTCGACTACTAATTCAGCAAAGCTTTAAGCACACACAATGACCAAAATACTTGAGTTCTTTTTGCAGTACAGAACAATATAAGTCGGTCAATCCCGTAATATTACCTCTCCTCGGAGGGAATTTAGTTCATTCCCCACGCGTCGTCTCATAGTACTTTAACTACGCGCTCCCGTTTTAATTCTCCACGAATTAATAACAAGTTCACAAAAATAAAAAACTCGCCTTATCATAATGGTTAATTTACTTCAATATTTTGCCTGTGATGTCTTTTATTTTCAGGGTATTCAATGGCTCGGCGGTAAAACATCCGCGTAGTAACCCTACTGCCCGGGTTCGATTCTTGAACAGGATCGTAATTTAAATTATAAATTAATTATAATTATAAATTTAATCTAAATTTAACTTTATAACAGCGTAAATGACTTTCGCCAAAGCAGTTTTTGAAAAACATCGCAAGGCTACAAGCGTCGATAGCACACTTAGTAGAGCGCCCGTCTTTCAATGCAGGCGACCCGGGTTCGAATCCCGCCCGGCGCAAATTGATAACCAGACGTATACCGTGAACATTTGGGGGAAACCCTGCCATCTGGATTCTGACGTAACCAAACACGTCACGCACAATTACAATATGCAGACGAAGGCGAGGTTATACAACACCCAATGACGAAAAGAGGGGTTTTTGGAGAAACCTTTTCCCTAATTCCAAGCAACTGCGACCGCAGTGATTTCGAGAAACAGCGTACGCAGTGATTACGCTTGTCACCCCGGAGAGCTTAAAATTTGTTTAGCAGACCCTTCTGTATTTCATCTATGAAACGGTCATTTCAAGTCCTTGTTATTTAATATTTATTATTATGTTTTTAATGTGAAATAGTTAAAAATCATAACTTTTATTGAACTTTTAGCGTGAACTATAATTTCAAAAAGGTTGGGCTATATGAAGGTTTTACTAACTAAAATATACAGTATATAAGCCTACAATAACATAACATACATATCTACAAAAATGAAGAGGAACTTCTGAAGCCTACTTTAAGACTAAATAAATAGCAGAACTTGGAATTGAAAACATAAGGTTAATAAATTGAGACTGGAGTGGGACTGCAGGAATCTATAAAGGCACGAATTGTAATTGCACTGCGACTACACTGAAATAAGCTGTAAGCGGTTTATAACAAAGCTTATTAGCTTCTGAAAAAAGTACTTTCTGGGTGGGAGGGAACTTTATTTTTTTTCTACAATTGCAGTGTGATGGTGCTGTAGAATAGCTGACTTTGAACCCCATTCTGCCAGAATGAAAAATTTACGGCAAGCTACCTGTTCGGTATCCAAGTTGCAGCCATGAAATTGTGGTAAGGGAGAGCATGACATGACAATATTGCACCTAATTATGTCATAATTTCTAAGGATTAAAGCGCCTAAAAGTTTTGTCAGCTACGTTTTTAAGTCAGTTTAGATACGTAAATACGTTTGGCCTAAATTGTCGTAAATTTTTGGTGTTTAACGTAAAAAGTTTCCGGACAGCTTAAGGTGTACGAATAAGTTTCACCTTCTTCATTGCCTCTGTAAATTCGATGATCCCGAGATGGGCTCCTAATCCGTGGTCGTCAGCGAAACTGCTGAGAAGGAATAGCCCTTGGCGCATCATTAAAATTAATGAGCGTAATAAAAAGTAAAGCAGGAAATGGAGTCAGGGGGCAACATGAAAACCAAAGACCTGATAAGTCTTTTTTTTACGTCGACGGTTCTTAAATTCTAGCGCTCCAGGCATGTTCTAATGCCGAATTCCTTTTAACGCTCTCAAAATTATCAAAGTTATCCGAGATCGACCCCAGAACGCTCCCAGATAGCTCTCAAAATGTAATAATAAACACGTAGACCGTGCCGTAGTATTAATTTCACATCGAGAAGTTGATTTTGCAAGTTCTCTCTTCACGGTTTAAAATGGTTTTGCCAATAGTTCTTCGGTTTCCCATTTCCATAAAAACTTGTTGATGTTAATGGTTTAAATAGTGAGTGTACGGAGCAGTTTTGTGTACAAATTTCATTGGACGAGCCTTTACGCTGAACGTTTTACGAAAAGGGGGAAGCCAATTTCCGAATTTTACCCTTCCGACGGCAACAGGCGCTAAAGCGTCTAACCAATGAAAATTGTACACAAGAAAATGCACGACTTTTGACGGGTTGCGTTATTCTTGTGTGGGTTGCTGTGTTTGTTGCTCCTAGGTGCCACCAACTCCCCTCCACAGTATAACGCGGCCACCTGAATTAATGGAAATAATTCTCCAACTTGGGCCGATGCTCATGCCTTGGTATTAACCTAGCTAATTATTGTTATGGTTACATGATGATGGACTTTCTGAGGAAATTAACTACATGGTTTAAATATATAAGCCGACAATTTTAAGCATTCACAAAACATGACGTTCTTTTTCGGTGAAACATGAGAGAAATCGACCAATTTGATATTTTAGCTTATCATTTCCAAGCTGTTGATGCAAACAATCTGATTCCGAGCCATTCCTGATAAATCGGCGGCTATCGTAGAAAATAAAAACAAACCTTTTCACAGCGGCTCACTAACTGGAACTAATGTAATATGACGAATTTATACGTTCACACAAATCACACCTGGAATGTCAAATGTACCATTGGCGTCTGGAGAAACGGGTGGGAGAGCAAACGTTAAAGAATTTAGAATTGTTTACGGACCGACTTGTATGTACAATTTTATAACCTATATTTTTATTGAAAAACCACTATTCTACGCTAGGCAGAGCGTCGAAACGACCTTAGCGTTTTTAATAAATGTTTTTATTGTATAATAGTGGTTTTCTAATAAACCCCTATTGGGGAAAAACGTGCTTTTATTTTAAATCCGCAATGATCAAAGATAATTAAAATAAACGGGCACGAAAAGAAGGTTTAAATACTTAATAATAATTAATTATTGTCTTAGACTACTGTAGGAAAGCTTGAAGATTCTTATTTCGAATCTCTTTGAAAAATCACGTATCTCGACTCGCTTGACTTTTGTTTTCGAGTAGAGAAATGTAAGACGTTCCGCGTAGTTTCAAAATCATTGGCCGTCGTGAAAATCTCGGTTGTAAATCATGGCCGTTTCTATGAGTGATCTTAATAATTACTATAAACGGGGAAATTTCGACTTTGAACATAGCGATCTTACCTTCAATATAACAATCTTTGATATTATAAATTTTGGCGTCCGTAGTGTAGAAAATGGAAACCAAATTTCTTTACGTTAGTGAACAAAATAATTGTAATTTTAGCTTTTAAAACTTTTTAAATTAAGGTACCGATTTGGGTAACCGGTAAGAACCACTACCTTATGTTTTGAAAACTAGATGGCGCTTTTGAAATCTACACACAGCGCCTGTAATCGCGAAGGTATTGTTTTATCACAGCATCGTTACCTCTAGGCCACGCGATTTTAAACAAAGACGGGAGGATAAAACAATGTTTACGCAAGCTAAAGAGAAACAATAACTCTTTTAGCAGCTTCTTGGAGGCCTCGAGTTCTCCTTGTGGAATTTTTAAATATTTTCGTTGTCCAATTTTCTGGAAAGCGACCGTAAAAACGAGCACACTTTTACAACGTTCGCTACTATAAAAATATACAACGTCGGCGAGTAATAACAAAAGTAACTAGCGTTATTTATATAAATCGTTTCGTACTTATGGTACGACAACTACGCGTAAAACTTATAAAATCCCAGAAGTACACGAGTACAGAGACGAAGCCTTAGATTAAATTCTGCTCAAATATTGTCTCATATAATATTGTCTCACAGTAGCGAGGTTAAGCGGACGTTTGTACGACAACGTCGAGTTTATATTTCAGAGTCGAACATTTTAAAAATTGAAGATGACACCGTACTTCTGTCGAGGTTATATTATTTGTACCATTTCCCATTTTTTTAATTACTGGCGACAGTATACTCCTAGATTTGGTGAGTAGCCCTGTTACAAAAACGTTTTTACAATCCAATAAACAAATTTTGAATCTTGAATCTTGCTTTCGTGGCACGTCGTAGAATACTTATAGTATTTAAATAAAAATACTTAATATTATAATTTCCAGCTCAATAAGTCGAAATTGAGTTATGGTAAATTGTTCTATTTAAAACGGAATTCGTGTTACAATATTGAAAAAAATAGATAAAATGTATTAAGCCTCTAAGTCTTGTACTATGAAAGAGAAGTCGTTACGAGTGAAAAAGTGATATTTGCGGTAATCCAAGATACACGAAAACAAAGTTTTGCGTTTAGACAATCCTTACAGGCTCGTTTTAGTATTATTGCTACTTTTTCTTCTCCTCTTGGTTTAACAAAATGACTAAAATGTGTTAAAACCTTTTAAACAAAACACTTCGGACAACACTGTATTCGTGTAATTGGTTAGTAGGCAGTATATTTAATATACACCTTGTTACAGAACAAAATATCATCTCTGTAATCATATTGAACTGTAATTTTTTATATTTTACTTATTTGTTAATTTTTATCAGAATTGTTTTAAAATAAATCGAAGTATAACAATTAAATACAGAAATTTGAGGGACAGATTAAATATTAAACTTAAAATATCGTTTGGTTTTTGGAATATACCGCCATTAGTGTTAACTGGAAATCAACCTTATCGCTCAACAGCTGGAAATTACCATAAGACCTACTTCTCTCACAATAGTGAGCAATAAAATAATTTTTTCTAGCCGTTGAAAGCGCTTCTAACCGATTTTAAAGACTTTTTCTTCGTCAACGTCTTGGTACTTTTGACGTTCTTCAGGATTTTGCTTAACCTCACTGCTAATAAAATATCTTAAAAGGTACTCTCTTTTAGAGCTCCATAGGGTATTATGAAATGTGGGTCAAAATTGTAGTACTTCCAATATGATCTAAAATATTTGAAGCACTAGGGAATATTTTATCTGAAGTATAACAGAGGTTTCCTATAAACTCAGGGTTTTACAAGCTATTAAAAAGTAGGGCTAAATTTCGAGCGAGTCGGAGCGGAAAAACCAATTTTGGGTTTCTTTAAAAGGGGCCAAATGAGGCGCTATCAAAAACCGAAGAGAGAAAAAAAGAGTAGAAAATCGCCCTCCTAGATACTGGACGCGAAAAGTTAAAATCAGTGATGGGCAACGCCCAACTCATTTGAGAAGTTTTCGTCAGTTTGAGCCAAATTGAGCTGGAAATAATATGAGCGCCAATTTCACAAGTCATATTTCAATATGAGCGAAAATAGAGAGGAGCGCCGATTTAGCTTGTCAAATGAACCTCAAAAGACAGGAGCGTAGAGAGTGCGAAAATAGAAAAGCGCAAATTTTACGGTTTTTCACCTCAAATGAACAGATATGTTTCCAGTAAATGTTTAATAAATTTACCGATTTTTAGGTGGTAAATTAGTTTTTTAAGAAACAGAAAAAAAAGAACACTGATTTGGCCTGTCAAATAAGTGTAATGTGAGTGGAGTGCCAATTTCGCCTCTCGAATGTGGATGATGTGAGTGGAGCATCAATCTTGCCTCTCAAATGAGTGTTAAATTCAAATTCAAATTCAAATATATTTTATTTTTTAAGTTTTTAGTATTTTTGGTTAGAGGGCCAAATCAACTTGCGACTTATAGCCCTCTTACAATATTAAATAATACAGTTTTGGTCTAACTACTACAATATTAATTAACAAAGTAACAATGTAAAATAAAACAATTCAAAATAAAGCAATTTAAAAAGGAACCGTACATAAAATAAATAAAACTAAGTTAAAACTGAAAAAAGTACAAATTAGGAGTTGGGTCTACTCAGTCTCAAGAACTATTCTTTTAAACAGTGTTGATTTCGCCTCACGAATGAGTGTAATGTGAGCGGAGTGCCGATTTCTTCTCTCGAATGAGGATGATGTGAGTGGAGCACCAATTTCACCTCTCAAATGAGTGTTATGTGAGTGGAGTGCCAATTTCGCCTCTCGAATGAGTGTAATGTGAGCGGAGTGCCGATTTTGCCTCTCGAATGAGGATGATGTGAATGGAGCACCAATCTTGCCTCTCAAATGAGTGTTATGTGAGCGGATTTGGCCCCTCAAAAGAGGGTACTATAAAAGGATCGCCAATTTCCTCTCTCAAATGAGCCCAAAATGAGATGAGCGTTGAAGTGACCTCTGAAATGAGTGAGAGCCTGAGGGAATATCGAGCTAGTGAGCCGAGCGTCTGTTTCAGAAAAATGCCCGCCACTGAAAAAAATACAAGCATCCTCATTCGATTTGATATAGAGGTCTTTTATGTCTACTTATCGGTCGGCAGGATAGAGACGAAAGGAAAACCTATTACGTATTGCAGAGCCTAAGGTTTTTAAATCCTCCCTCACTACTATTTCGAGCGTGTCTGCGTCAACCGACAGATATGCCCTTAAGTCTCCAACATTTGCTTCAAAAGGAATGGATAGGGTACCAGAGAGCGGCCCGTTGGGTGTTGCCCTAAGCCTTTGAGCGGTACATTACTCTTCTTCACCGTGGTTAAACTCCAAGCAAAACCAGGAACGTACTATACGCTCCATTGGAAATGCGAAAAAAGGAAACACTCTTACCCTAATTTCCCGCGCGATCAGTCCACGAAAAAAGATCTCTCCGGATTTGACACTGAAAAGTTGTTCTACCAGAAATAATACGAGGACGCGGGAAATGACTCGAATTAGGGTTATCGGCGCACTCCAAAAACCGAAACCGAGAATCAAGATTAAGTAGTAAATCTTCGGAAATCTCCTCGTACCAAATAGAGGCTTCGATAAAATCCTCCGTCAAAGTCTATAGTTTGGGCCTACGGTACAACGTGTTCCTCTACAGTAAGGTTTCCCTTAATACTGCCAAATCTGGAAGTTTTTCTTCTTCAAAGTTCTGGCAGCACGACGCGGCAGTCAGGGATGATTTTATCAAAGGGCTTATTTAGGCAGTAATTTCAGTTTAAATAGACATTTCAATCAACGTATTTCGGAAAAATAATAGTCAGGGTGGGGATCAGGAATAATTTTTGTAGTTAGCGTAGATCGTTGAAATAAAACATGTACATGTATGTATTCTTTTCAGAGTCGTTCATTTGTTTTGTTGAAAGGCTTACGATTTCTAGGCATTTCCAATATTTCCGATATTTGAAACGATATATTTAAAATATTTCCGACATTTTTAAAATATTTCCGACATTTTAAAAATATTTCCGACATTTAAAAAATATTTCCGACATTTTAAAAATATTTCCGATATTTTTAAAATATTTCCGACATTTTAAAAATATTTCCGACATTTTAAAAATATTTCCGATATTTTTAAAATATTTCCGACATTTTTAAAATATTTCCGACATTTTTAAAATATTTCCGACATTTTTAAAATATTTCCGATTTTTTTAAAAATATTTCCGATATTTTTAAAATATTACCAGTGAGCTGATCCTATCGATTTTACCCCATACTTATTGACTAAGCGTGCGAGGACTAGTAAACTCTAATTATTTTTTAGCGTCTGTGTGTGTTTTGACATTTTACCAAATACGTCCATTGAGATATCCACTTCGTTTGCTGTACTGTGTTTGCCGGATTTCAGTGACATACATATGTATAGGTAGAATATGGTCTAATAAAAAAGTTAAAATTTTATCTAAAAAAACCCGTGAATAAATATAGGCTTTAACGTTAGAGTTAAAAAACCCTAAAAATCTGGAAGTAGATCAATTGATCTAATTTAAATAAATATCGCGGTAAAAATACAAAAATAAATTTGAGCTTTTATAACAACCTGTTTGATAAAACTAACGACGTTTATTTGACTAGTTGACGATTTCCTCAATGTGATAAATGTATAAAATATTCGCTCTCATTATCTTTATTTGTAAATAGTTTTAATTGGTATAATTTGTAAATGTAAATAAATAATAGTTCGTTTTAATTCGACGAAGCCCCAGTCTTTTGCGAGTTTTTAAAGTATAGGTACCCTTAAAAATATTTTTGACAAAATAAATATCTTAGTATAAATGATCTTTTTGAAGTTTAATAACAAGCTTCTTGGCCATATAACTAAGAACAAATTGCAGTATATTTTCATATCAACCAAATAAGGAGCTTGGTATAATTATTTTTTATTTAAAAATAAGCTTATTCGTTGTTTGACTTCGACCAAAGTGTAGTATCGTTTCGCATCAAACGAGACATAGTCGCTCGGCCTAGTAATTGCGCCGCAGATTCAACTTCTCTAACTTCGTTATCGGTGAGCTGCGTCCAAGTTTTCTCGTAGGTGACGAATCAGTACAGACTACGGTTTGGATCGAAGTAGGTGGTATGTCTGTACGGATCGAAGTATCCTTAGCAACGTCGCTCGAGGCTGACTGGTCGCTCCAACTCGTATTTAAAAGAAGCGAGATTCTCAAGCAAAGAAAGATCTTAATCAGCGTACACTTTTAATACGTGTCTAGCGCTAGGATAAAGAAGGAGCCATTTGATAGTTATTTATAGCTGACTAATTAAGTAAAGCAAAGTTCCCCACACGCGTTTTACCTTACAACGAGAACCCTTTATTAAAAAATGTATATATAAAAATCTGCTTCACGGTTATTAAGGGTTGGTTCAAGGTTGACGGGTTAAGGGTGGATGGGTTCCCTAAATGGGTACCTAATTAAAATCAAGCCCCCTTCTCCTCAGTCTTAACGGGTTTCGAGTGGGTACCTCTTCAGGAGGCTGAAGTAGAACGTTTAGAGAAGGAACTTATTAATGAAAAGCCCCTTTCAAAGCTGGCAGTAACGAGAGCGCGAATTCATTAAATTTATCGTCTATATTTCATTTAAATTTCGTTGTGAAATTTCCAAAGGGGGCCGTTCAGGAAGGTAGTAAGTGTAAGGGTTTACTGATGTATGTAATAGACACATGTAGAAGGAGATTGTAGGAGTGTAGATTGTAGACAGTAAGGCTACGTCTACACGTCCCCCTGATAAAAAATAGATTTTAATAAAAAAATATTTTTTAATAAAAAACAGTTTTTAATAAAAAACAGTTTTTAATAAAAAACAGTTTTTAATAAAAAACAGTTTTTAATAAAAATAAAAAAGTTTTTAATAAAAAAGTTTTTAATAAAAAATAGTTTTTAATAAAAATAAAAAAGTTTTTAATAAAAAAGTTTTTAATAAATAGTTTTTAATAAATAGTTTTTAATAAAAAATAGTTTTTAATAAATAGTTTTTAATAAAAAATAGTTTTTAATAAATAGTTTTTAATAAAAAATAGTTTTTAATAAAAAATAGTTTTTAATAAAAAATAGTTTTTAATAAAAAATAGTTTTTAATAAATAGTTTTTAATAAAAAAGTTTTTAATAAATAGTTTTTAATAAAAAATAGTTTTTAATAAAGTTTTTAATAAAAAATAGTTTTTAATAAAAAATAGTTTTTAATAAATAGTTTTTAATAAAAAAGTTTTCAATAAAAAATAGTTTTTAACATTTCATAGTCCGAGACCAAATTTATATTAACCAGTGTATTCAATGTAATTAATTAATTAATTAAATTAAATCAAGAATGTATTTATTTATACTATAACTATGTTGAGAAAATCTGCGTTCATCATGGCCGAATTTCACTCTCCTCACGAAAGGGGGGGGGGGCAGTGTGAGTCCTTGAGTCGTGTCGGAAGTCGACACTTGCGGAGAACCGATGAGATACCTGACGGATTTAACGTTTTTTTAGGGAAAAGGAGCTTTTGGTTCGAGGAAGAGGGGAATAATAAGTAACCCTAAAAATCGTCTCAACACAGTCATTCTCCCTAAATATAAAATAAATATATTCTTGAGTAATTTAATGAAATAATTCTTCTCGTGAAGTCCGAAGATGACGACGTAGTATATGCAACTTGTCTATTGAATCACGTTTAGGTTACCGTTTTTAATATAATAAAAAAAAAATATTTATATTTAAAGAGACGATCCCCACATCACTAGGGGGAAGAAAAAGGGGGTGGTCATAGCTTTAACGTCACTCTCATGTGTCAATGGCGTCGGAAGATGTCAGTCTGAGGGCACCTATCAGATGCCGGGTCGATATGAAAACTTGTTGAGGTTAACGGTAATAGTAAGTGTAGGGAGCTGTTGGCTCGCGTAGTATGAAGGGCTTACCACCAACCTCCTACGCATTGTAACCCGGCCACCTGTTAAAGGCATTATAAGTGCCTTGGGTATTAGCCTAGCTGATTATTATTTTATGATTGACTTTTAAGGGGAGGAGCATATTGTCAGACCTTGAGGTGGATTGGCAGAAACCCCAAAAATCGTCTCCTTAAAAGCCTAGAACACGTTGGCCTACCACCAGGGTATTTGTTTGGAAGGAAGGTAAATTTAAAGGGTGACAGGCAGAAGAAAACCTGAGCATTTAAGTGTAAATAAACTCCTTTTATAATTTACGTCGTTTCAGGTATTTTTTTGGGTCCTTAAGTGTAAATAAACTCCTTATATAATTTACGAAGCTCAAGGTATTTTTTTAGTATTAGCCTAGTTGATTATTATTATTATTATTATTATTATTATTATTATTATTATTATTATTATTTAAGTAAGTTTGTTGGGGATCTTTCCAATTAATTATTTTCTTAGGAGGGGAAGGTATTCGAAAAGAAAATTGTGTTCTTTCGGGAATCCCCAAAAAGGTGGATCCAATGGCGATCTAAGAAGATACTCTATCCGCTAATGGCGTGACTGAGCCAGAGATATTCTAAGCAGACGATGCCTGATTAATCCATTGATAGAATTGACAACCAGTATTTATTCCATCGGTAGCGTTGTCGATTCGCGTTCTTTAAACAGAAAACACGCGCCGTCTGCTTAAATAACCTTTAGCTCGGTCACGCCACAAGTGGTGAACATTTCTGCTTTCATTGTAACGTATTTGAAATTAAGAACAACGAAATAACGAGCGATTTAGATCGATACGCTTTCCTTTTTTTATCTTTTAACAATCTTCCAAATTTTACTGGTACAATAGTATCGGGTAATTAGGTTAATTACTCCAATCTAGGAAATTAAGATCTTTAGACACATATATACACGATATATTATATAGTTATCAATGGAATCTTTGGTGAAAAATAGCATTGACCAGAGTATTACTTTCAGTTTGTTTTAAGTTACACATAATAAAATATTAATATCATAAGTTTATAATTATCTTTCATATAAGTGTGATAGTTCCATATATTCTCCAGATGTTAAATTTTTACAGAACATGTAGTTTCTAGAATCACCACAATTATTTTTGGTAGTTAGGGATAATTTACGTGGAAGCGGTGTCTTTTTCTGGCTTATCGCGTAAATTCTACTTCACTCCACAGATACATATCAGTAATTATTTCCGATTAACTGACGCGCTTCCGTAACATTGATATAGATTTATGGTAATATGAGACGGATTTTAAATACATTTTTGTTGTTAATTTAAGTGCGATTTTAGTGTTCGTTTGAATATTTGACATCGACTAAAATACAACGTATAATTTATATAGTTCTTCACAGAGATATTCTAAAATTTCACGAGTGAAGCTCAGAGGACTAGATTAACGTATTGTAGCTGAGATTTAAATATGAGAGAGATCAATTAGTTTGAAAACTGGAGTTTATGAGTTTTTTATCATCTGTTAATACACATATGGACGCCTAAAAACCATCATGGGCTAATATCACTATTTCTCGACTTGATTTTGGCCAATTTTATCGGGTCCAAGTCATTTGAACGTAAAATGTCTTGATCCCCCTTTTCTAATTGTCACAGAGTTTCTAAATCTAATAATCACGGATATACATTGGAATGACCTTGAGGACATAGTTCAAGGTCATGCGAGTTTAAGATTTTGACTTATTAGTCCGTGATGGACAGCCAATATATATTTTATAATGTAGCATTAAATACGTCAACATGACGAAGTAATCGAATAATATATATCAGTACATGGACAGTATTCGTATTTATATAAAAGACATCACTTTATAATCAGCTGCCGTAAATGATAATTTAAACCCGTTAAATAAATATGGCCTTTTAGAGATTGTCAATCCGAAGCTCGCTCGACGGCAGAAGCGCCTTGAGGGCGCAGTGGAGGAGGGAGGTTGGCGCCGAGGCGGAACGATGAACGGTCTTCTTGTCCACGCCGGAATAGCGGAAGTCCAACATTGTCTTCTCAATGGAATGCCTTCGAACGTGGGTCCGTGGACTATCGAGGCTCGTCAGTGTCACCGACTGGGACATCTTTATCACAGAATCAGTCTTGACGGAACGAGGACTACCCGAGGGAAGGTTTCGCTCAAAATTAAGTACCCCGTTACAATGGTCCTCTTTGTCCAACTCGGAGATGGTAAGACCCTCTCCGTCGTTACCCGTTGTGGCTAGCGCCAATACTGGATTATCTACGTCTTGAGCCCGAACCTCTTCATCTACACCCCGAGTAATGGTTTGAAGTCCGTTTTCCGTAGCCAACGCGGACCCTTCTTCGGCCGTTTCCTTGACGGTGGTGCTGGTGGTAGTAACGATGGCTCGGGTCAGAGAATCAACCACCCCTTCGCCGTACTTGAGTTTATTCTCGGTGGCGCCAATCGCGCCGACGGGGCTGCCGGGAATGGGAGCTAACTCGGAAAAGACGAACTTGCCATTTCCGCTCAAGCAGATTCCGTTCGACTTGCCGCCTTCGAAAGCGGCGGGCACTCTCTTCAACGAGAAACGACTGACGAAACTGCGAATGCTGCGCAGACTGTCCACGCGAATGGCGGCCGTACTTTGAAGCGCACTCCCGGAATCGCTCTGGGAACCGCTGGCCTCGGAGTTATTTTGACTGTACTCGTTGGGATAGAGCAGAACCTGCCTGTTGTAGTTGCGCGAGTATCGGCCTCCGTTGGAACGGGGCAGTTTGGTGCTGGACAGGGAGCCACTCCTTCGGGCGGCGCGCGCGCAAGTCACGAGTCGTAGAAATCGGAGGAAACCCTTGCGAAATCGCGAACTCATGGCGGCGTAGATGAACGGGTTGACGCAAGAGTTGATGAAACCGAACAGGTTGATGCACATCATCGTGAAGAAGAAATTGTGCTTCTCGAAGTAGTTCTCCGTGTGGTAAATCGTTATCATGGTAATGAGGAAGTACGGCGTCCAGGAGATACCGAAGGCCAAAACCACGACCATTATCATCTTGGCTACCTGAGGGCGAATGAAAACAACAACAACTTCAAAAAAACCTCGAAATCGTTCGTTTTAAAGACTCGTTTTGATAAGCGCAAAACCACTTTGGCGGAAAAAATCATCGTTAGGTCTAATGGTTAGTTTCCGCTAGCGCCCGTAACGGCGTGAATCTCAACTTGAGCACATACAAACGTTTTTCCGCGCGTAAAGAAAATTACATTATTACGCGCACCCTAGTGGAAACTAAGCTTAAAACATTTTTTTGGCGTTGAATCTTCCTGTCATGGAGGTTTTGACCGAATAAAAACCAGTCCATAGAATCCAGAACAAACTAAAACAATGGTAAAATAATAGGACCGTTAAGTTTAAAGAACGTATTTAGATTAATATTTTTCTATTGAAATAATTATTTATCATTAAATAATGAAATTGTTAAGATTAGCTTTAATTAACGTTGCATAGGATGCTCGTTTTGACGAAAGATAATAGAAAACGGTCTAACGAACGGTACCAGATGACCTACTGTTGGGGGAAAATGGAAGGTTTGCTTTAGATATAAATCATGCTAGAGGGCCTGTACTCAGACTGAACATAGCAACGGTTCCCAAGTAGGTTAAGTTAGTTTAGGTAAAGGTTAGGTCAAGCTTAGGTTTAGGTTAAATTAAAGTTAGATTAATGATATATTAAAAGTTAGGTTAAAGTGAGGTTAAAGATCGATTAAAGTTGTTTACGGCTAGGTTTAGGCTAGGTTTAGTTTAGATTAGGTAAGTTATAAAGTTAGGTTTGGGTTAGGCTAGGTCTAGTTGATGTAAAGATTACTTAAGTTAAAGTTAGGTTTGGCTTAGGGTTAGGTTAGTTTCAGTTTAAGTAAAGATTACTTAAGTTTAAGTTAGGTTTGGGTTACGTTAGGTTAGGTTAGGTTAGGTTTAGGTTAAATCTTGTACCCGCCTTGAAGGCATATATTACCGAAGTACCGCGGTTTTCTCTTATTAAAAAACGGTTATTTCTACCAAGTTTATGTGTATTTTGTAAATGTTCGACCGTTGGTGGCTTCTCATGTTAGGTTTAGGTTAAGTTTGTTTCAGTTTAAGTAAAGATTACTTAAGTTAAAGTTAGGTTTGGGTTACGTTAGGTTAGGTTTAGGTTAAGTTTGTTTCAGTTTAAGTAAAGATTACTTAAGTTAAAGTTAGGTTTGGGTTACGTTAGGTTAGGTTTAGGTTAAGTTTGTTTCAGTTTAAGTAAAGATTACTTAAGTTAAAGTTAGGTTTGGGTTACGTTAGGTTAAGTTTGTTTCAGTTTAAGTAAAGATTACTTAAGTTAAAGTTAGGTTTGGGTTACGTTAGGTTAAGTTTGTTTCAGTTTAAGTAAAGATTACTTAAGTTAAAGTTAGGTTTGGGTTACGTTAGGTTAAGTTTGTTTCAGTTTAAGTAAAGATTACTTAAGTTAAAGTTAGGTTTGGGTTACGTTAGGTTAAGTTTGTTTCAGTTTAAGTAAAGATTACTTAAGTTAAAGTTAGGTTTGGGTTACGTTAGGTTAAGTTTGTTTCAGTTTAAGTAAAGATTACTTAAGTTAAAGTTAGGTTTGGGTTACGTTAGGTTAAGTTTGTTTCAGTTTAAGTAAAGATTACTTAAGTTAAAGTTAGGTTTGGGTTACGTTAATTTAAGTTTGTTTCAGTTTAAGTAAAGATTACTTAAGTTAAAGTTAGGTTTGGGTTACGTTAGGTTAAGTTTGTTTCAGTTTAAGTAAAGATTACTTAAGTTAAAGTTAGGTTTGGGTTACGTTAGCTTACTATAATACAAATAAAGTATCGGATATTGAGAGGTTTTTGGACTAATGAAAATTTAGAACCGTTGCTACGTTTAATGAAACGTGTGTTCACAATAAAACCGAAATACGTTCGGATTACGATCTAGAAGGCGAATAATCGATAAGTACCTTCCTGCGATTGGCCTCCTGTTGTCGGACGCTGCCTTGTCGCTGAAAGGAGATCCCCCGAACCAGACATCGGGCGATCAGGAAGCAAGTTCCTCCGATGAATATCAGCGGAATTAAGTAGAAGAAGACGAAGAGAAAGGTGTAATAGATGCGGATGAAATTCTCGGGGAAATTGGTTTGGCAGCTCAGTCGGTGGATGGAACCGTAGTGACTAGACAGTTTGTCGACTCGGGCGTGAGCGTTGGAGAAGAAGAAGGGCAGGGCGGCCACGCAGGGGGTCATCCAGACGACCACCAGGATGATCTTGGCCCTCTTCTCGCTCTGGTGGATGCGTGATTTCAACGGGTGCAGGATGGCGGCGTATCTAAGAAACGATTCAAGGAATAATTATCAATTTATTCACTAGGATTTTGTCGGAATCCGCGATGTTACTTTAAATCCCAACGAAATTTCTTTTATTTGGAATTTTAGGCGGAATAATTTTTATTTGGAATATTGGTCGGTTTTGGAGATTTGTTTATAATTAGCTTATTTCTTTATTTTTTATGGTTTTTTGGCTATTGGTTCGAAAATTTGGGGGTGCTTTGTTGGTTGTGGCGATTTTAAGTATTAAGCCATTTTGTTTTGCTTGCTTTAAAATTTAGTTATTTTTATTTAAATATTAGGGGACTTTTGGTGTTTTTTTAATTTTCAGCGATTCTTTGGAATATTGGAAGGTTTTAGTTATTGTCTTGTGTTAACGGCTTGGGCTTGTTTTATAATTTTTGGTGGTTTTGGCGGTTTTTTGGAATGTTGGGCTATTTTTTTTAGTAAATTTTATGCGATTTCAACCTTTTTTAATTTTGGGTATTTCTTTGGAATAATGTGTGGTTTTGTAAAATTTTGGGTGGTTTTGGCATTATATAGATTGTGGCGATTTTAGCGCCTTTTGGTTATTGGGTGACGCAGAATAAAAACATTCTATTTTAAGGCTAGTTCCCACTTCGAATTGACGCATGCGAGTGAAATATAGTGAAGCTCAAATTAGCTACGACGAAAATTAAATTCGTCGTGAAAGTCTCGAAAATTCGTCAAGTGGGAACTCGGCTTTACTATCTAAAGCCAACGGCATAGGAAATATTTACTCCAGTTATCGTACTATATGATGACTCAGATTTATTGCGAAAGTTTTCGAGTCTAGCAGGAACCTAAATGACTTATTTCACGCGTAAATTAATTATTTAATTAATTAAAGGAATCGCTAATGAATGAACATTTATTTACCTTTTTTAAATTAAGAAATCCATTTAAAAAAGCGAAAATTAATCATAACGATCTTTTCATGGAGAGGTTAGCGCACTTCCGGGTTTTTGGGAAACTCATTAACTAGTCCATTTCACACCCCGAAAAAATATCCCCTCATATAATTGATTTGGGTACATTTGTTCGAACGGTGGTACAAATGTCCGAATGATCATTTGTCCGAATGCCGGAAAACAGGATCGTATGTCCGAAAACGTATTTCATTTGACCGAAAAATTTATCACAATGATTTAGGCGTTCAATTTATGTTAACTTTACTTGCGAATTTCATTTGTTCGAATAATCGTTTGTCCGTTTTTTCGAACATTAGGAATTGTTTTTTTTTAAATATTAAAAATAGTAACATTAACGTGAACCTAACCTAACGTAACCTATCCACAACATTCAACGCAATTCCCACAAAAAACAGCAATAAGAAATACTAATTTAGCGACAGAATTCGGACAAGTGATGCTACCGATTCGGACGAATGAAAAAAACAAGTTGTCCAATTCGAACAATTGAAACATTTGTTATTTCGGCGGTTCGGACGAATTAAATTCGAACATTTGTTCCACCGTTCGGACGATTGAAATTCGAACAAATGTACCTACACCATATAATTGTATTTTTAATTATTTGTAATCATATTTAAACTGAAAATATAGAATTATAATAAAATGTCGATAGCGCATTGTAATGTACAACCTTATTCAGTTAACCGTAATTCGCGCTCTAAAATTCGTATTAGTGCCACTAGTGATTCTTAGATTGCGCGACGCGACACTTGGATATTTTACCATCTAATCGGATATCCTGATATGTCCATAATTTAATCTAAACATCCTTTTCAGTCTCCATAGAGCCAAATCTCGGGCAATTCGAAAAGCTTAAAAAATGCTGGATTTTCGTTTGCTAAGCAGATAATTTGCCATTTTTAAAAGGAAAACCCTTTCCCTGATGATGAACTACCATCAAATTCACTAATATATCCCTGTTTTGGACAACCATCTAACTCCCCGATATTTCAGTGTTTGTCTATGAACCAGAGCATTTAAAAATTAATTCACGAGTTATTCAAAGCTAAATATAGCCCAACCTTATTGACGCTGCCTGGTTGAAAAGTGTTTTTTATGTTACACTTCAATAATGAATCGTTTATCTCAAAAATAGGTAGGTTTCTCTATAGCATCGTTGAATGACAGTTTCAAAGATAATAAGAAATCGCAAAGAGATGTCGGTATTTGCGATTTAAGTATGTTGTCATTGGAGATACAGACTATCAATAAAAAATATGCACCGGAAGAATGTGACATGTCCTACTTATGGATATTATATTCCTTATGCTTATACGAGGTTATTGGTGGTTGATTTTGAAATAACACCTTGATCCAAAAACGGGAGCTTCCACATGTGCTTTAGGCTTATCGACTTTCGCTAATTCGAAGCATCTTTTTAATAAAATTCCCCACTTTTAATTATATTTATCTGTACTTCTATTTCAAACAGTGTTGGTATAGGAAGTATAAAGTAGCATGTTCAACGAATTTCACTATTTTGTAGGAGCATGAACCATTGACTAATAAACTAATCCAATTTTGACATTTAACATGCCAGGTCTCTCTTATGTTTGAGGAATGGTATAAAAAATACCACTCATGCACGTGACTTACAAACACAATGTATTTTTATTATTAAAAAAAATTAAAAAAACGATTTTATTATTAAAAAAAATTAAAAAAACGATTTTATTATTAAAAAAAATTAAAAAAACGTAAGAAATTGTTAAAACAATTATATCGCGCCCACAAAAAATAATCTATTGTAAATAGGGTGATAAAAGCGTCTGCTACTGTATAGAAAATAATTTCTTCAGCTGGCGGTAGGAGTAAAATTCTGGCTAAGATGGTCGGCGTTTAACAAGTCTTTCAGAGCTCCTTTTAAGTAAAGCTACGCGTTAAGTTAGTCCATGCTATTAATAACGTCTTATGCGTGGGCCTTTCCCGCAGGCATTAAGTCTAAATGATTCGTTCAAAGAAGATTCCGGGAAGCAACTAACTACGTAAACTCGGGGAAAATTCCTATTGCAGTATTTACCAGAGTGCAGATTTGGCTGCGTGTGAAATGAGGATTTGAAATGAAATTTCTGCTCCCAATTTTCATAACATTTTAGTTCCGTTTGAAGATACTTCCAAAGATTTTATAGCCGTATGAAAAAGCTAAGGTTTCCGGAGGACATCACGAGAAAGAGCTTAAACTCCAAATGAAAATTGCTCAATACGAGATCCTCTTTTGGAAATTAAATTATATACGCTCTCGAAATTTGGGATAAAAACGAAGATGGTAAAAGGTTTTTTACAACTCTTGCATTCCACGAAAGATTTTTTTTTCTTCCTTGTTTAAAAGGAGTGCTTCGTGAAATGGTTGAGAGAAACCAGTACAAGATCAAAAAGCTCTCTAACTTCGTTGAAAAAATCCTCGTTAAAAAGTAGTGTTATAAGTCGGAAAATGTTCCGGAAAATGACCGAGGCCTTTTTTCCGGAAAATTTTCCGTATTTTTCCGAAAAAAAAATAAAAAACGTTTTCATTCCATGATTAGTCTAATATTGTTTGCAAATTTAAATAAAGCGGCATTTTCACCTCATTTTTTCGAATCTAAATGTATAATTAAACAATGTAACACTACTTATATTTTGTAGTAAGTTTACTGTTATTAGAAATTTTATATCGATAAAAAGTAAAAAAAATTAAAAACCCTTAAAAAGTAATTTGTTTCAATTTTTAATTTTTCCGATTTACGGAATTTTCTGAAATTTTTCCGCATTTAATTTTACCGGAAAATTAACAACACTATTAAAAATGTATTAACAGAAGTAGATAATATTACGAGATAAGTAGTCATAAGCTAGGCTATAAAAATGAAACGCCGGCTTGATGCATTTCCAATTTTACCGGCGCAACGTGGAACGGAAAATGTATTTATTTCTACTTGGACCATTTTTAGCGATACTCCCGCATCCACGGAGAGTAAGCTCCTTCCCCTGAACCAAATCAAATCAGTCATTGGTCCTCTCAAATTGACGTCTTCCGACGCGATTGACGTTTATCCTTCCCACCCTCTCGTGCCAAAGAGCTATTCGACCTTAAAAAGAGGGATATAAGTCGCTTGATGACTTGGCCCTCTGATCTCAATGTAAAACCAATTTATTAAGAAATTATTTATAAATAATTTGAATTTGATGCCCGCGGATCGTCTTAGCATAGTTATTCTCCCTAATTATAAATAAATACATTCGCGGTGGAATCATTTCAATGTTTCAGCCCGAATTTCAGTTAAATAGACGAAACTATAAAATCCAGGGGGGCTGAAAAGATAGTAGTCACGTGACTTTGTGGAGAACTGCAGCGCCATCTATCCTAAGAAATACGAACTATTATTCATTTTATTTGGCTAATGGCGGTTTAAAATTTGATCGATTCGTCTAAATTATCTATTTATTATAATTATTTAAAACATTTTGTAATAGAAAAGTGTAAGTTAATTAGCTGTCTGCAGTATCTGGAAGGAATAATTTTTTTCTTTAACGTCGCACGGCCAACTATTTACACGAGTTACCGAATTGAAGTTGGCTGTGAAAAGGTAGTCACGTGATTTTGTTTTCCTATTTTAACAAGTTGGTTAAGACCAAATTTAATTTATAGTATCGCCCTTTCCTTTTCGTACCTAGTGTTAGCAGATATGACCAATCATAATTTGAAATTTTTCCTGGCCTACTCTGCGTGAAACTAGTGAAATTTCAAAGATTCTGCGGCACTTTAATCAAACTTCTTCTACAGAGATTTTCTACTGTCCACAGAAACGAACTTTCAGAAGATCATATTTTGAGTATTTAAAACACGGGACGTCACGTGTAAATGTTTCTCTACGTCACTAGCTATAGCTATTGAAGATAGAGAGCACGCTCTGGACTCGATAAAGTTTTTGGAATTTGAAGTCCACGTGCGAAACGCGCGTTTAAATAAAGAACTAAACATCATCGGCATTTTTTGAGGTCGAGTACTCGAACTCGACCTCGACCTCGAATACGTAATTCGAAAATACTCGTCGATTATCGAGTACCGAAAAAATGCATAGTCGGTTACCCGATTACTCGAATAAGCTGCTCTCTAAACTCGTCGAGTATTTGTTTTTTTTTTATCCACGTTCATTCAAAGTGGAGTTTTTGCAACTTTTTGGGGTGGCAATGAACGGCGCGTACCAGACGTACAGACCCGAATGAAGTTGGGGATTATACGTAGTGCTCCGACCCGGTTTTTCTTCAAACAATATTTGATTAAGATTTGAATTTGATTTGGTGACTCTTCTCGAGTTCGAATGTCGGGCGGCGTTAGGACTCCGGAGTCTTAACTTCCTGAATCCTAAGCAATATACGGATAGACGATTAATAGTTTAAAAAAATTATATTGTACTGTTATTTTACTATTAATTACTATAATTAGGCTAGTAGCCTAGTATAATAGTCTTTTATATCCTACTAGTCACTATAATGCTACTTAAGTTGTGGAAACTGTGGTTCGTTTAAGTTAAAGGAATATTTTTCAGCATTAAAAGTTAGTTTATACTTATTTTAAATTTAATTTCCTAATACCTCGAATATAACCAGCTCCTAATCAAGTACTCGATCATCCGATTCGTTAAAAATGTTAATCGAGTTTTTTTCTTAATTACTCGACTCGATTAAGATAAAATTTCCAATTAATCAAGTATTCGATTACTCAACTAGACTTCAATATAACTCGACTCGAATACTCGATAAAAAACAATTTGGTACTCGATACCCAACTCGATTGCCTAAACAACTACTGTCACAGCCCTAAACAAGTCTCATCTGCCAGGTGTGACCAGCAAACACAGAAATATTCAGCATACTGCAGTTATCGTTAAAGGATCCTTATTCGGAGTAATTTCACAATGTAACAGAATCTGGCGGTAACTGGTACTAGAGTCGTTAAAACTCAGTCCACTTACAAAAAGAACTCAATTCCAAAGGGACTCGTAATGCTATTAAATGGCGGCTTAGAGTATAGTCAGTTGCAGGCTAAGAAAGACAAAATATATAGTACAGTCGGCGCAAGGATACCTCAGACCATTTCCGGCCAGTCGACCGCGCGAAATTTGAATTTGACCACTTTACGGTTAATTTAAAATTTCGTGATTTTCATCGTATTTTCACGCCATCTAGGAACCGAAATTGGAATCTATTTTTTAATTTCATGTTGTCATGAGTTTAATTACTGAATACAGCCGAATTATTTTGCTAAAGAAAGTTCGATAATGGAAGCTCCAAATATTTTAAATAGCCCAAGAGGTTACTATAAAAAGCACGATAAAGGTTTATTGTTAACAAGTAAAGAGAAAAACATAATTTTAAACGTCTATAGTTCATTAAGCCCCAAGAAACCGTGGTAACTATTTTAAAATAAACTGCCGATTTAACTGGTAAGACCATGGTAAGACGTAGAAATAAATTTACAAAATTAAATAATTATACATACTATTTTAAATTTAAGAATGATAGGAATGCCTTATCTTTTAAATTTGCTCGCCACCACAATTATGAAATTTAAAAATAAAGATTCCAATTTTGGTTTCTAGATGGCGCTAAAAGACGACGAAAAGAGCCAAATTCAAATTTCGCGCGGTGGAATGCCCGGAAACGATCTGAGGCATCCTTGCGCCGATTGTACTATATACTTTGCCTTTCTTAGGCTGCAACTGACTATAGTTATCCTCGTAGAAACGCGGATAATTTTTACAAGTCGAGTAGTGCGACATCTTTTGTCAGTTTCTGTAAGATTTGACGCTACTTCGTAAGCTATTTGTTTTTAATTAATATTTAATTAATTATATTTAAATGCCTTAAAAGTTTAAATGAACGGACAAATGATGGCGCCACGAATCTTTAATCGGTGGCGTAAGGTGACGAATATTTATTACTAGTCCCGTTGTATGTAAAAACGAGTTATAGAGCAAGTCAGCAGATATTTTTTAAAATGCAGTTCCTTTAAGTTGTATAAGTTTTAAAAGGGAGGCCATTCAAGAATTTCACTGAAACGTAAATTCCATTTACCTCTTTGTATGCGCGTCAAAGTGTTGGAAATTCCCCAACGGAGTCGGCGAGGCTGACAAACTTCAAAATCAACAAATCTTTTAAGGGTTACGCAAATAAACGTCTCAAGTTCAAAAGAGGGCTTTTTCGGCTTAAATTAAAGGCACTATTTACTCAGAAGGAGACTCGCCAACAAAAACCACTTTAAATACAGTTGATACGCGCCGATTTAAAACAATATATCAGATTTAAAAAGCCTCGGAAATATTTTGGTATCGTAAAAATAAAATCATAAGTCTATAATTATTTTCCATAAGTTTGTAAGTCAGTCGACATAATTACTGATTTCAAAGTGACGAATGACGTAGAATTGACGTCATACATAGAAACAGAGCCTCTAGACTGAACATTACGCTACTTAAAAATAAATTACCCTATTAATTTCCAATCCATTCTTAAAATGGCTTTCAGTTAACATTTAATACGCGTAAGAATTGACAGACGTATGTGTAACATAATTTTAATATAACTAATGAACTATTAAATTTTAAATTGTCAACAGTATTTAAACCATTAGTGCATACACTACAGACCGATATAATTAGTCCAGGGGAAAATCATTTCAAAGGGGTAACGTCATTAGAGGCTAAATTAACTTTAACAATATAATAACTGAACAAGCTTATGTCTCACATAATTTTAAACTTATGCACGTGAAATCAAAATTTATTTTTGGTGTGCACTAAGGAGTAATACTGAAAAAGACATTTTTAGTTGTAGTAGATTACATGACGTAGAAATGCGCGTGTAGACTATACTACTTTACTCTTTTAAGTATTGTGGATCTATATTATAGCCGTATATTTTCAATCCACCATCTAAGACTATTGGAATGGGATTTACTGAATTTACGCTAAATTACGGCATTTCTATATGTTGGTGTTAAATACAACGAATGTTTCATAAATAAACATTTTAATAAATGGTAATTTCAAAAGCAAAATACAGGGCTATAAATAGGGGATTCAAAACGCGGAAAACTAAATTAATTGAGGTACATATATTTTAAATATGTATAGTATAATGATGTTTAATATTAAAACTCTTCCCGAGATCTACTACACCAACATTTTCTTTTTTTTGTTTTTGATTAGTATAGACCAAAATGAAAGTTTGATTTCATGTGCCCTGCTCTATCTCGGGGGCATGAGTATAGAATAGCCGCCGGTGCTAGCACGAGCGAGATAAGAACTGAGCAATTTATATTACTCGTAATTATAAACTTATGGCAAAACGCTTTGGTACGACAAGTAGTTACGAAAATATTGCGGTGTCATTTTAGGAATACAAATAAACGAAACTTTCCACGCCTGTTATAGGTCCGTTATAATATGGAAATTTTACTGTCAATTGAATAGAAGTGGCACCCCCTGGCGGCTCAGTAGGCAAATAATTTTAATAGGAACGTGCTACGTGTCACGTACGCCGCTGCCATTAAAAAAAATATGTAATTTTTTTTAACGGTTTTCATGCAAATATCATGTTTGTATTTTAAGGATTTCCTATGCATTTATTCCTGATGCCTCAATTTATATTCATTGTTTGTCTTGGGTACGTGAGGCCTCCAACGAACGCTATGAAAATACCTTTCGCGTAAGTCAACCGCGACAACGTGCCAAAAACAAAACTTTGTTAAGAAAGACTTGGCGAGAAGGTCAAATGGGTATTTCCCACCGTTGTTCCAAGACTTCATGACTCGGAGAACCTTAATTAAGTATCTTGTGGTCTTTTCATCCAATAAAAAATTTACTGAGCCACGTTGCGGCGTAAGTAACATTTATAGACTTAAGTGTGACCAGAAGTATTAAAAGGCTCCTTAATCCCAAATTCCCTATTTAAAAAATGAAGGTCGTGATTGTCAATTTCAAGGTCATGGCCGCCCTGTTTATAATATTTAATTTTTATTATAAGTTTCTAGAAAAACCTTTCGAAGGTCGAGATGACCATTTTCAAGGTCAAGGCCGCCCTGTTTTTAGTAGTTATATTTTATGGTAATATTTTAATAGACTTTCGAGCATAGCATTTGAAAGTCGAGATTACCATTTTTAAAGTCGAGATAGCTATTTAGTACAGATAGCCCATCTGGGCACCCTGGTTTATAGACATAAGTATGACCAGAAGTATATTGGCTTGCAAGTCGCTAGTTGACTTAGGGCTATGGTGGTGCCTTGGGCATTAGCTTAGGTGATTATTATTATTAATATTATAAGCCAAGGAACTCAACTCAGTCAACTGCTTCAAAACGCTCTATCTCAGCTTAGTATGATTACTTTCGATATGCTTTCCTGGAGAGGCTGCGCCTAGAATTTACTAATTAAAATCAACAATGTGCAAAATAATAACATTGAACTCGCCCACACTCATTTCCTAAATTACCCACCTTGAGTGTACTCGATCACTTATGCTAAAAAACGACAATCAATATTTCTAAAAAAAAATATTTCAACAATTCCGACTTAACATAATCTCTCAAATTTCACGTACCCTCTATAAAAATGAGGCAAAAGATAACATTTTCCAAAAATAACACTTCATCTAATTTAACGAGATTCCAAATGATCTGTAACTATAATAATAATAATAATCAGCTAGGCTAATACCCAAGGCACCACCTTAGGCCTAAGTCATCGAGTGACTTTTAAAGCCTTTTTTAATTCAGGCGGCCGGGTTACAATGCGTAGGAGGGTGGTGGCAAGCCCCGCAAGCCACGCGAGCCAACAGCTCACTACACTAACTATTACCGTTAACCTCAACGGTAAAAAATTTATTTTCTCCTGATAGATGTTTAAAATGTATACACTGTTAAAAATAAAGGTTTATAAAACGACCAAAATTGGTTATTAACAAGTTGGTAAGCCAAAATATACCTCTCCTCGGAAGAGTTTTTAATTTTCAGTGAAGCGTAACTGTATCCGTGGTTCTGCGGTAGAACGCTCACCTGTCGTTCAAGAGGGCTCGGGTTCGAATCCCGGCTAATTAAAAAGTTATACTACACCCAATGACAAAAAGAGGGCGCTTGGAAAAACCTTTTCCCTGATTCTAAGAAACTGCGTACGCAGTGATTACCCTTTGCCTCGAAAATGCGAACGCGTTCGCAGACCTGACAGACAGACAGACAGACAGACCCACAGACAGACAGACACGGTGGTTGTATAACCCCTCCTAGGAGAGGTAAAAACGGTCTAATCAATTATTTTAGACCCATTTTACTCTTTCGTGTTGAATACAATACCTTTTGGTGTATTGAAAGGGAACGAGCCCTAAGAATAAACCTTTTCCAGTCCTGGTGGTAAAGGTATAAAAAAGTTATGTTCTAACATTTAGTACTTTTGAATACCCATTTAATTCCCTTAAACGAAGAAAAAAATTATATGGACCAATTTCGAGACTAGTATTTGAATACTACGTTATTTCTTTTTTTAATATTTTCTTTAAAATAACATAATGCGAAGAAATTCCAATCAACAGGAGTATTTAACTAAGGTTAAGTCTTTCAAAAATTTATAACAGATTTTAAATATAGGGGATATTGATAAAGGCGTCAAACTATGATAACCCAAATATCGGCATGAAAGCAGTCTTGCTATATGTATAACAAAAACTAAAAGTATTAAATGACATTTTACGTGACCAATTCCCTTCGTTCAACGACTTCAGGGCAGTGTTGCCAGATTATGGGAAATTTCCCATATTGTGGGAATTGATGGGGTCCATTTTGCCTCTGTGGGAAAAAGGTAATTTTTGATTTTGTGGGAATTTTCATGTCTGCGGGTTTTTAACTATCAATAGAAAGCCCAGAATTATCTAGAGCAGTGAATTTTCGTGAATCTTGGATTTTATTCGCCACCGAAAACTACAGCTGCGCCACCTAGTCACACTGCCTAGAACTATATTTGGGTGATACGGGTAATGGCGTTATGCGAAAATGCGCGTTTTATAACATCAATTAAAACATTTTACTAACGATTTTAGCATATTTTTTAAAGCGTGTTCGAATGTTTTGTATTAACAAAGGTGTATATACGACATTTCTTTATTAATTTTGAACTGTCAATAGGTATTGAATTCGTAAATATAAGTATAAATATTCGAGTTTAATAACACTATGAGTAGGCCTTGGAGAATTCATACACGGGATCAGTTTGTAAGTTTTAAAGGTATGTAGGAAATTTATTATTATCTTCACATTAGAACAAGCCCAGATTGTTCTAATTTCATAGACTAGTAGCTTCAGCATTTTGTATAATGTATAATGTATTTTAAATAATTTTATTTGGTATATTAGTGAATCGCTCCATGCTTGAAATTTTTAAGTATATTGGAGAGTAATCTACTCTTGATCCATAGAATAAGGTGTGCGGATGCTTAAAACAAAAGTTAAAATTTGAAGTTGGTGATGGAAAACACAGCATTGAAAGTGTCCATTGTTCATGCAATAGTGGGTAAATATATTTTTTATTAAAACCCAATTCTTTAATGTAACCTGTTTTACTTATTATTCTAGAAATTCAGGCTTTTGCAAACATGCAGTAAATTGCTGGTCTATTTTATATATAAAGATACTGAGAGCTATCCCAACTTTCTGACTTTAGAAGTGGTGTAAAATGAAGGAAAAGAACTAACTGTGCCTTCGGTTTTGTACGGTAATAAAATGGTTAGAGTTGTGAGGGTTAAATTTGGCTGGCTCAAAAAGGTTTATGTACTCTTATTTGGTCACTTAGTTAGTCTCAAAAATTTATTTCTAGCTTTTAGTCGGGATGAAATATTTGTGGAGAGTCCATTTGTAGCGAAGATAATATCAATTGAAGAGGCAGTGGCACAAAATAACTAAGTTGGAAAGGAAGGAATCTACTGGCTAACGACTGTAGAGGCTACTATGGAAAAATTCAGCTAGGCCTTTTCTTTTTTTGTCTATTCTCTCAAGGGCTATTTTTAATTGATATTAAGAGAGACTGACAATATTTGAAGAAAAACGTTGTCCAAATATATAATTTTTATTTTAGATTTTAGTTAAAGAAAAGTAAGTTATATTTTTAATATGTTAAATTAGTTCCTATTTTCAATTTTGGCCAATTAGTATAACAAATGAACTGAACTATTTATGTTATGAATTTTCTACTCAAAGCCATGTTAACTAAAAAGGGAAAAACAAATGTATTATAGAATTAATTCAAAGTTAAAAGCAATTAAATTCATTGAAGAAACCACTTAATTAGAAATTACAATAGAAGTGAATAAAATGTTAAGATATGCAAATAAGTATTAAAAATAAAAACCATTTGAATTTACAGTATTATTTTTAATCATATTGGGATCTGCGGCAATAGCTCGAAATGTTATTAATCAACTCGAAAACTCATACCGAACCATCAGGGTGGCAAAGATAGGAAAATTGGGGTCCAATACAAAATAGAAAAATATGCCCTTTTAACGCATAATTTTGTGGGCCTCAATGTAATATTTTCCAGCGATAATGACAATCGAACGGCTTGACCTAAAATTAATTTAATTCATTAGCATTTCCTTATTTTGCAGTATATAATAAAACAGATCACCTTTAAAACGATTCACAAAACGTAGGGTCCTCTCTTTTTATTTAGTTACATTGGATTTGTAATAAGTCTTATTATTATTGCTTGGAATGGCACTGCATTTCATGCGTCTCTTGAATTCTCTTCATCTAAATGATAGTTATTATGATATATATTTAATAATATTAACTTAAAAATCAGTAATAACAAGTAAAATTTGTGTCTCACCATTTCTTTCTAAAAAGTCTTTATCTTTAAAATGGGCGCTGCAAATCTGTGCATCTTCCCTGATTTTATATTAGTTAACCACACATTAAAAAGATTTTTGCATTTCGGAAAATTGTGAAACGATAACTCCAACGTTCTTTTTTCACCATTTACTCGAATTGTAATATTTTTAAAGGCAGTATTACTACAAAAAGGCAATTTATGCCACCTCTGCGCCTACAATCCGCCATATTAATCGTTTGTTTTGATCAACAAAGTACGCAGACAAACCAAGCTGCAGGGGTAGCGACTGTGGCGCCGCCTATACCCGTTTCGCTAGCGAATAAATAATATAAATGAGGTGCCTCCTAATACTACAATCAATCAATGCATAGGCCTAACAACCAAAATGTTTAAAGATTGTAATTTCAATCAAATTTAATTTTTAAAGTTAATTTTTCAAACATTTTGTAAATTATGGCATGTTTTCCGTTGAGTTTTCGTTGGGGGCGGTGCTAAATATAGGGGTGTGGGAATTTGTGGGAAATTTACTACCCAGCAATGGGAATTTCAACTTTCGAACATTGGCAACATTGCTTCAGGGACGCTCATTCGGCTATTTCTCCCGAGCGAAAACCAGCCTAATCTCGCCATGTTACTGGTTAATATATTGAGTCGTATTGAATAATAACAAAAATTAATGAAATAAACGCCTATAAAGAACTGAAAATAAAGTTAAAAAGGATTGACTTCTTACTGTTTATGAAGTAAAATGGATAAAAGAGTGTAAAACAAGTACTTAAACACTCCACAAAAAGGACAAAATTGGGGGAGCAGAAGGTTTCAATATATTTTATGATTAAATGCTGAATGGTCTTAAATATTGGACAAAGTTTTAACCACTTTAGAGGTCTAAAATAAAATCTTTATTTTTAACAGTGTATATATAAACAAGTTAATTTATTTGTAATTTATGAATGTTTAAATATTGTGATATTGTACCATCTATGAATTTCTAAATATTTTCCAATTACTGTGTATATTCTTGAAAATCTGTGCTGTTGATGTGCACATAAAACATGCTATTCTATTTTATTATTATATCAATTACATCATTTATATTTCATCCATCTCCCGATTCTGCTATTATTATTTCATCTAATTTAATATTAACGTTCCGTTTTTAAATATTTCATTCGACTACGATTTTTTAATTTCGACCCCGTTAAAATCTAATTTGCGATCACACCAACATTCAACACCGGCTGGCAACCCTCCCAAAAGGTATGCGTTAGAAATTTGAAGTGTTGACGTTCCATACCAAACGCTGTATGGTGATTGGTGAAACACATACAAAAAATCTAGGATACTAACTAAAACTAGTAATCATAAAAATTAAAAAACACTTTTACGAAGTGAAAACAGTTTTCACTTCGTAAAAGTGGTTTTTAATTTTTATGATTACTAAACACATACAAGTTCGAGCAAAAATATGGACAAAATAAGTAAATACATTACTGATTGTAATTTTTATAATTTACATCGATTGACTGAGTATATGTAAAATTGTTTTGTTGGATTATATATTAAACTCATTTTTCTTGAAACATGAAAAGTATAATCTTTTTAAATAAAACGAAATAATGTGGTTTTCCAGAGGCAACGGGGGGGAGGGGGGTAATTTGGGTGTTTGGCCCCGGGTGCCAAATATCCTCGCTTCGCCAATGACTATATGCCCGACAGCTCTTTTTTGCAGCCACAGAAAAGACTTATTGGTTGGTTTTGCGCTTGTTGCAGCCTACTTCCAGGGGCTAGTAGGCCAAACTTTGAAGCTCTCTGGCGCTCTTTTAACCCATCGTAGGAAAATGGGAAAAAACAGGCATAATTCTCAACTCACCAACTACAACTCCTTAAAATTTTTGCATAACCTTTTGAAACATCCTGTATATTTTAAATAAAAGTTTATTATTTCTCTTTATTTTAATTTATTTCTAAAAATAGTTTCATATCACCTTATGTTTGTCGCGTTTCGGGTCGGGTTAGGTTTGGGTTACTTAAAACCTGACCGGTGGCAAGCCTATGTAAATGTTTTATTATTATTTATGTTAAATCTCGGAAAGTTATATCTATGTTGTTTGTATTACTGAAATGTCAACCTTTTCGGGGGACAAAACACGCGGAAGATTTCGATTCATAGCTATTTTGACTAATTAAATTTAATCGAATTATATAGGCAATCCTCGAGTTTCTTCCTCATTTGCAATAGCTTTAAATTTTAAGCGTAATTTGGTAGCGTATAATATTATATATTTTAAAAATGAATACGTGGGCTAACTGGAAGACGTTGCGATTTAATTAGGCTCTTTCGAAAACACTAAAATATTAACGAGCGCGTTTGACGCAAGCATTAGCAACCATGGCAACTCATCCAGTTGACTTACGAAAATTTATTTCCGCATCTTGACCGTATGAAGAAAAAAAAACACGCGGAAAATTAACTCTAGCGCGGTCTTCACCTTGGCCATAACTAGCGAGTCATATGGCCCCATGGCGCCCATTTTTAATAACGCAACGCGAAGAAACCGTCGAAGAAAACGAAGAGCGGCGCTCGATTTTAACCTAGTTTTCAAGTATTTAATTAAAATCGCTTGACAGGTCGCCTTGACTTTTGGCGTAAAAGCGGTATATTTCCCGCTTAATTTCCCTTCCCGAAAACGTAGATAATTAGGGCTTAAGAATACGTACATTCTTTGAACTATTTACCTAATTAATCTAGTCAAAAGACCGCTCAGAATTCTCGACTTCAGGACCGTCTAGAGACTTTGCATCTGGAAAAAATTCGCAACGAAACCTTTGAGAATGCGGAAAGCCCTGATTAAATAAAACGCAATCAGAAGACAGCCCGAGACAGCCTTTATTTCAATGTTCACGGCGCGTTTGCGGTCGAAATTATAAGAGTGGTGGTTCGGACAATGGGACGAGAGATTTAAAGGGAATATATATATATATATATATATAAATGGGCTAACACTAGCAACGACATGTTTTTATCTTAACTAGCGTGAGTTACCTATAGCTTTCAATGAACGTCAGACCACTTACAACCAAACTAACTCGTAACGCCACCCTAAAAATATTCTTTAATTTACGACAATGGATAATTATACTATTAAAATAGTAAAGAGTAAGGATACTTCATGAAGTATCCTGACTCTTTATTATTTTAATAGTATAATTATAACGCCATGACTTGAAATCGATTTAAAATTAAAGATGACAATGGATAATATTAGGCTAAAATTATAAGGTTATAATTATTCAAATTAATTCGTAAAAAATTGGAAAAATATTTAAAATTATTTCTAAAAATTAATATAAACCATTGAAGCAGGACCACTAAAAAACGTTTAAAATATAAAATTATAAAAAACAATTCAAGTAGAACAACTAAAGAACGTCTAAAATATTGAACAGTAAACCACAATTGAAGCAAGACAACTTAAAAACGTCTAAATATAAAAATATAAAAATCATTGAAGCCGGACAACTAAAAAAACGTCTAAAATATAAAAAAAGTAAACAAAAATTGAAGCAGTACAACTAAAAAACGCCTAAATATAAAAATAAAAACCCATTGAAGCAGGCCAACTAAAAAACGTCTAAATTATAAAAAGTAAAGGAAAAAAAATGAAACATGACAGCTCGGCTTTAAACTATAAAAAGTAAAAAATAATTGAATAATTGGACATCTTTTTAATCTTATTAGGTTCGCGACTTCTTCGGAAAAGGAAAGCCGCGCATTCGAGAACCACTCAGGCTAATATATTCAAAAAAGACTCCCCCGGCAGTTTTAAAAAATAAATTGACGTTGAGGGGTCAGTTCGGAAATGACCTGCCTCGCTAAGTCTTGGAAATAAGGAGGGGGCAAGGCTGGGGGAAAGAGCCGTTGCTAAGGAACGGGCCGAAAAGAATCCCTGAAAAGTGAGAGGGAAGCCGAAGAGAGTCGCGTTTCTGGGAGAGATCGCTCTTTGAAAGGAATTTCCACAATTTCATATACATACATCCTTTTGAAGCAGCACCGCCACCGGTTGAATAATATGGGATATACAAGGACATTAAAAAGCTTCTCCAATTCCTAAAAACCACTTCCGGGCTTCCTAACGCTCAGCTTTCAAAGATGGAAAAAGTTTAAAAAATATACAATTATATTTATCCATTCTAAGAATAGTGAGCGTAAAAACACGCAGCGTTTATGAGGGCCGAGACTTTAGAGCGATGGAAAATACTTAATAATTAATGACATAAGAAACGTAATTCTCATAAGAAACGTAATTCTCATAAGAAACGTAATTCTCATAAGAAACGTAATTCTCATAAGAAACGTAATTCTCATAAGAAACGTAATTCTCATAAGAAACGTAATTCTCATAAGAAACGTAATTCTCATAAGAAACGTAATTCTCATAAGAAACGTAATTCTCATAAGAAACGTAATTCTCATAAGAAACGTAATTCTCATAAGAAACGTAATTCTCATAAGAAACGTAATTCTCATAAGAAACGTAATTCTCATAAGAAACGTAATTCTCATAAGAAACGTAATTCTCATAAGAAACGTAATTCTCATAAGAAACGTAATTCTCATAAGAAACGTAATTCTCATAAGAAACGTAATTCTCATAAGAAACGTAATTCTCATAAGAAACGTAATTCTCATAAGAAACGTAATTCTCATAAGAAACGTAATTCTCATAAGAAACGTAATTCTCATAAGAAACGTAATTCTCATAAGAAACGTAATTCTCATAAGAAACGTAATTCTCATAAGAAACGTAATTCTCATAAGAAACGTAATTCTCATAAGAAACGTAATTCTCATAAGAAACGTAATTCTCATAAGAAACGTAATTCTCATAAGAAACGTAATTCTCATAAGAAACGTAATTATCATAAGAAACGTAATTCTCATAAGAAACGTAATTCTCATAAGAAACGTAATTCTCATAAGAAACGTAATTCTCATAAGAAACGTAATTCTCATAAGAAACGTAATTCTCATAAGAAACGTAATTCTCATAAGAAACGTAATTCTCATAAGAAACGTAATTCTCATAAGAAACGTAATTCTCATAAGAAACGTAATTCGCATAAGAAACGTAATTCTCATAAGAAACGTAATTCTCATAAGAAACGTAATTCTCATAAGAAACGTAATTCTCATAAGAAACGTAATTCTCATAAGAAACGTAATTCTCATAAGAAACGTAATTCTCATAAGAAACGTAATTCTCATAAGAAACGTAATTATCATAAGAAACGTAATTCTCATAAGAAACGTAATTCTCATAAGAAACGTAATTCTCATAAGAAACGTAATTCTCATAAGAAACGTAATTCTCATAAGAAACGTAATTCTCATAAGAAACGTAATTCTCATAAGAAACGTAATTCTCATAAGAAACGTAATTCTCATAAGAAACGTAATTCTCATAAGAAACGTAATTCTCATAAGAAACGTAATTCTCATAAGAAACGTAATTCTCATAAGAAACGTAATTCTCATAAGAAACGTAATTCTCATAAGAAACGTAATTCTCATAAGAAACGTAATTCTCATAAGAAACGTAATTCTCATAAGAAACGTAATTCTCATAAGAAACGTAATTCTCATAAGAAACGTAATTCTCATAAGAAACGTAATTCTCATAAGAAACGTAATTCTCATAAGAAACGTAATTCTCATAAGAAACGTAATTCTCATAAGAAACGTAATTCTCATAAGAAACGTAATTCTCATAAGAAACGTAATTCTCATAAGAAACGTAATTCTCATAAGAAACGTAATTCTCATAAGAAACGTAATTCTCATAAGAAACGTAATTCTCATAAGAAACGTAATTCTCATAAGAAACGTAATTCTCATAAGAAACGTAATTCTCATAAGAAACGTAATTCTCGTAAGAAACGTAATTCTCGTAAGAAACGTAATTCTCGTAAGAAACGTAATTCTCGTAAGAAACGTAATTCTCGTAAGAAACGTAATTCTCATAAGAAACGTAATTCTCATAAGAAACGTAATTCTCATAAGAAACGTAATTCTCATAAGAAACGTAATTCTCATAAGAAACGTAATTATCATAAGAAACGTAATTCTCATAAGAAACGTAATTCTCATAAGAAACGTAATTCTCATAAGAAACGTAATTCTCATAAGAAACGTAATTCTCATAAGAAACGTAATTCTCATAAGAAACGTAATTCTCATAAGAAACGTAATTCTCATAAGAAACGTAATTCGCATAAGAAACGTAATTCTCATAAGAAACGTAATTCTCATAAGAAACGTAATTCTCATAAGAAACGTAATTCTCATAAGAAACGTAATTCTCATAAGAAAAGTAATTCTCATAAGAAACGTAATTCTCATAAGAAACGTAATTCTCATAAGAAACGTAATTCTCATAAGAAACGTAATTCTCATAAGAAACGTAATTCTCATAAGAAACGTAATTATCATAAGAAACGTAATTCTCATAAGAAACGTAATTCTCATAAGAAACGTAATTCTCATAAGAAACGTAATTCTCATAAGAAACGTAATTCTCATAAGAAACGTAATTCTCATAAGAAACGTAATTCTCATAAGAAACGTAATTCTCATAAGAAACGTAATTCTCATAAGAAACGTAATTCTCATAAGAAACGTAATTCTCATAAGAAACGTAATTCTCATAAGAAACGTAATTCTCATAAGAAACGTAATTCTCATAAGAAACGTAATTATCATAAGAAACGTAATTCTCATAAGAAACGTAATTCTCATAAGAAACGTAATTCTCATAAGAAACGTAATTCTCATAAGAAACGTAATTCTCATAAGAAACGTAATTCTCATAAGAAACGTAATTCTCATAAGAAACGTAATTCTCATAAGAAACGTAATTCTCATAAGAAACGTAATTCTCATAAGAAACGTAATTCTCATAAGAAACGTAATTCTCATAAGAAACGTAATTCTCATAAGAAACGTAATTCTCATAAGAAACGTAATTCTCATAAGAAACGTAATTCTCATAAGAAACGTAATTCTCATAAGAAACGTAATTCTCATAAGAAACGTAATTCTCATAAGAAACGTAATTCTCATAAGAAACGTAATTCTCATAAGAAACGTAATTCTCATAAGAAACGTAATTCTCATAAGAAACGTAATTATCATAAGAAACGTAATTCTCATAAGAAACGTAATTCTCATAAGAAACGTAATTCTCATAAGAAACGTAATTCTCATAAGAAACGTAATTCTCATAAGAAACGTAATTCTCATAAGAAACGTAATTCTCATAAGAAACGTAATTCTCATAAGAAACGTAATTCTCATAAGAAACGTAATTCTCATAAGAAACGTAATTCGCATAAGAAACGTAATTCTCATAAGAAACGTAATTCTCATAAGAAACGTAATTCTCATAAGAAACGTAATTCTCATAAGAAACGTAATTCTCATAAGAAACGTAATTCTCATAAGAAACGTAATTCTCATAAGAAACGTAATTCTCATAAGAAACGTAATTCGCATAAGAAACGTAATTCTCATAAGAAACGTAATTCTCATAAGAAACGTAATTCTCATAAGAAACGTAATTCTCATAAGAAACGTAATTCTCATAAGAAACGTAATTCTCATAAGAAACGTAATTCTCATAAGAAACGTAATTATCATAAGAAACGTAATTCTCATAAGAAACGTAATTCTCATAAGAAACGTAATTCTCATAAGAAACGTAATTCTCATAAGAAACGTAATTCTCATAAGAAACGTAATTCTCATAAGAAACGTAATTCTCATAAGAAACGTAATTCTCATAAGAAACGTAATTCTCATAAGAAACGTAATTCTCATAAGAAACGTAATTCTCATAAGAAACGTAATTCTCATAAGAAACGTAATTCGCATAAGAAACGTAATTCTCATAAGAAACGTAATTCTCATAAGAAACGTAATTCTCATAAGAAACGTAATTCTCATAAGAAACGTAATTCTCATAAGAAACGTAATTCTCATAAGAAACGTAATTCTCATAAGAAACGTAATTCTCATAAGAAACGTAATTCTCATAAGAAACGTAATTCTCATAAGAAACGTAATTCGCATAAGAAACGTAATTCTCATAAGAAACGTAATTCTCATAAGAAACGTAATTCTCATAAGAAACGTAATTCTCATAAGAAACGTAATTCGCATAAGAAACGTAATTCTCATAAGAAACGTAATTCGCATAAGAAACGTAATTCTCATAAGAAACGTAATTCTCATAAGAAACGTAATTCTCATAAGAAACGTAATTCTCATAAGAAACGTAATTCGCATAAGAAACGTAATTCGCATAAGAAACGTAATTCGCATAAGAAACGTAATTCTCATAAGAAACGTAATTCTCATAAGAAACGTAATTCTCATAAGAAACGTAATTCTCATAAGAAACGTAATTCTCATAAGAAACGTAATTCTCATAAGAAACGTAATTCTCATAAGAAACGTAATTCTCATAAGAAACGTAATTCTCATAAGAAACGTAATTCTCATAAGAAACGTAATTCTCATAAGAAACGTAATTCTCATAAGAAACGTAATTCTCATAAGAAACGTAATTCTCATAAGAAACGTAATTCTCATAAGAAACGTAATTCTCATAAGAAACGTAATTCTCATAAGAAACGTAATTCTCATAAGAAACGTAATTCTCATAAGAAACGTAATTCTCATAAGAAACGTAATTCTCATAAGAAACGTAATTCTCATAAGAAACGTAATTCTCATAAGAAACGTAATTCTCATAAGAAACGTAATTCTCATAAGAAACGTAATTCTCATAAGAAACGTAATTCTCATAAGAAACGTAATTCTCATAAGAAACGTAATTCTCATAAGAAACGTAATTCTCATAAGAAACGTAATTCTCATAAGAAACGTAATTCTCATAAGAAACGTAATTCTCATAAGAAACGTAATTCTCATAAGAAACGTAATTCTCATAAGAAACGTAATTCTCATAAGTAACGTAATTCTCATAAGAAACGTAATTCTCATAAGAAACGTAATTCTCATAAGAAACGTAATTCTCATAAGAAACGTAATTCTCATAAGTAACGTAATTCTCATAAGAAACGTAATTCTCATAAGAAACGTAATTCTCATAAGTAACGTAATTCTCATAAGAAACGTAATTCTCATAAGAAACGTAATTCTCATAAGAAACGTAATTCTCATAAGAAACGTAATTCTCATAAGAAACGTAATTCTCATACTTTTGATATAATGGACTTCTCACATATAAGGCACCCTGGATGTATATTAATTTACATTATATCTTAATATAATAAAATATGTTATTTATATAGTGTTTTATTAGCAGTGATTAAATTATAGTTTGTTAATAATTTTAAAATATTTAAAGAAACGACAGTAACCGACAGTTAACATATTTCAAACCTATCAGTAGCTTTTTTAAAAACGGTATATTTATATTTATATCTTCGGAAAAATGTAACGGCTGACTTTAGCGAGATATTATATGTTGATTCAATATATTAACAATTTAAATATTAGATTTTAAACTGAATGAGATAAAATGAGAGGTAGGTGCCATATTTTTGCAAAAAAGGAGACACAGTTGAGTTTCCTCTTTGTAAAATACCAGTATAGAGGCAGTAACTTTTGAGTTGGTTGGGAGTCAACAGCGCTCCTTATCCTACTTATTTATGAGCAGTGATGTACAATTTTGCTAGGAGTCATCAGCAGGGCCGGACTGACTAGAAGTTGGCCCCACCGGCTATGCAATCGTGTAGGCCCCATTTACCATTAATTCAAAATATTCCCTCTATGGCCCCCAATTTGAGTAGGCCCCGATCAGTGGCGTAGTGAGGTTATTTGGCACCCAGGGCCAAACTCCAAAATTTGAGACCCCCCCCCCCACCTACGCCGGCCCCAATTTCCGCCGTAAAATTCCTTGATTTTAAACGAAACCTAATGATTATCAATAACAAAATCAGTATTAATATATTACAATTTAATTGATATATTAAAAAAATTTCCAGCTTCCAATATCCGCTTTAATACTTTAGGCGCCTTTTTGGCGCCCCTCTGACCGTCGGCGCCCGGGGCGTATGCCCCCCTGCCCCCTCACTACGCCTCTGACCCGGGTCAGTCCAGGCCTGGCGTTAAAGCCGTTTCATATAAGTCGGCTCGAAGTCGGTAAAGCGTTGAACCGTATCTCGGTCGCCTACTATCTGACTTTAGTTATTTTCTGGTAGGCCATTTTCCGACTGTAATTTGCTACTGAGGTATGACCTAAAATGTAGTTATTTATACTTATGGAGAATGAATGATTACATTGAGACGATGGCCGCGTATGATGGTCATATTTTATCCCGGCACGAGAGAGGCAACGTCACTGGGGTGCGCTTTAAGCGCGCCGAAAGACGTCAGGCTTATATTACCAATGAGATACTGGGCTGATTTGAGGGATTTGTCAGTAACGCTAAAAATTGTCTCAACTTACTTGTTAGCTATTCTATCTCTAAATAAATACACTCTTGGTATGACAGTAGGCTTAATACAGCTTCCTAAAAAATACGCCTTGGTCGGCTTTCCAAAAACACACTCGAGCGAACGCACAAGTTTTTCAGTATTTATTTATTTATATTAACGCGTTTGAAGCACACACTGATGATGGTTTCTTTCCCCCTATTTCGTGCCGGAAGGGAGCTAACCGTAAAGCCCGCGGGTCTTCTCAGTAGTCATTCCCACTAAGTAGAAATAAATATATACTTGCCGGGAGTACTGTAGTGGCTCACTCCTGTAATCCCAAGCGTCCGGGAGACAGCGTTTGTGGATGGCCGTGTGAGGACGACCACCAATCCCCCAACGGGTAGTCGGAATACTTCCGCCAGGGGTGTCCCCACCCCTGTCCCCACGGATCCCCCGTTGGCGTGGCCGTTACACATATCTTGCCCTGATTAATCTGATGGACGAGAGGACTGAACTGTCCCACACGTTACAATCGATTTAAAAAAATATATATATATATATATTTATATTTCATTGGCTTAGCACCTGCTGCCGTCGGAAGGGTAAAATTTGGAAACTGTCTTCCCCCCCCCCCGCCCGTTCAGCGTAAAGGCTCGTCCAACGAAATTTGTACACAACTATGCGTTAGTGTGTTTAAAGGCTAGCTGCGTTCTCCTTGTGTTTGTTGCTCCTAGGCTGTACGGTGTTTTTTTACTGATAACAAATGTTGCAATGAGTAAGTATAACACCTTTTAATATTTTTTATTACATCTTTCTTCACAGTGTATCTGTCTCATCTCGCTTGTTTACAATTTGAGGTCGAGGCTAAGCGAAATTTGGACCGCCTTAAAATGAAAAATCATCATTTGGCGAAACAACGATGAATTATTAATAGGCTTTTCTATAAAGTAACATGAGAAGAAATGTAAAATTGCTTATTGTACATCCCTTAATAGATACGCAAATGGCTTTCTGCGCGGAGTGGTGTCGTTGAGTTTGCAAGTTATTTCCCCACTGGTTAAAGGGGTTTTGCCCCGAGATCTTCGGTTTCCCCTTCCCATAAAAACTTGTTGAGGTTAACGGTAATAGTTAGCCCTCCTACGCGTTGTAACCCGGGCCGTCCACCTGAATTAATGGTTTTAAAAGTCGCTAGATGATTTGGGTTTTAGCCTAGATGATTTTTAATAACGTTGTTTCTAATTTTAAGGACAATCGGCCTTAACTAAAGCCAAATTTTGAATTTAGACCCTGTGGACTGAGATATTTGAACTTCTCAGATCTTTGGCTACGATCAAAGTGTAGTATCTGGCTTCATGAAAAAGATACAGTTGCGGTACTGGAGGCGCGAATGTTGTGGGCATACTGAAAATCAAGTAACACCTTATTTGTTACAATTAGGAAGACACTTAACGTTAAACATACATCAGGTATTGGAAATTACAATAAACCTGGTGTGTGCCTGTTGGATTCCTGGGGCGGGGAGGGAAATACACATACATTCATAAAGAAAATATATGTCTCTAGGGGTGTTTTATAATTGACTCATTTATACGTAAGTATACAAAACTTTCGTATATAAATATGTGTGTGTCCATATTAAGCACGTTTCAAATGAATAAAAAACTCGAAGGGCGTGAAAAACAAAATATTGCAAATCGCTTTTTGAACAAAGATTGATTTAATCTATAGGCCTATATATAAAAATGGATGGTGGTATTATGTATAAGATTGATAAACTCCAACATTGTTTGACCGATCACCATGAAAGCTGGCACATCTAAGTGTTTTTTCATAGAGAAGGTTTTTATGCTATCCATTTCACTTTAACTCGCCACTAGATGGCGCTGCAGTGCATCAACTTCTATACCGTACAACCGATCGCCATGAAAATTGGTATACATAGATATTTGAACACGAATAATATTTTCACGCCATCCATTTTGCTATAATTCACCACTAGATGGCGCTTGCTATCCTTTTCACTTTAATTCGCCACTAGATGGCGCTGCAGCGCATCAACTTCTATACCGTTCAATCTATATATCTATACACCAAATCAAAATTTTAAGTTAGTTCGATTAACTAGCGAATAGAACGGTGAAAAATATAGATCATTCACGTGAATTATTATTAAAAAAATGTATATAGTTCATTTTCAATTTATACCAATAAAAATAATGAAACCTTATAAGTAGTAGCTATCTTTCATTTTTCCACATTAACAAACAAATATACACTGGCAGGACAACATCTGCCGGATTCAGCTAGTATATACATATAAATAGCGATTTTAAGAGATAGTGGGTATTGAAAAGATATTGGGGCGACAAGGTGATGAAGGACTCGAGGATTTAGAAGACTCTGAAAACTCTGGAGAGTCTAAGACTCCTAATCCGTGATGTCTCCTTATAAGAATAGTAATAGCCATCGAGGGTTGATGGGTGACGCTCTGGAAAGGCCTCGTCTATTTCGGAAGAGACACTCTCCATCTTCCAGGATTCCACCAACCGCGACGATTCCCTCGAAATCGTTAGTTATTATTTAAGACCTATAACGACGTCGCCGGAATTGAGGTCGAGTCTCTGATAAAATACACGCCTGGGAGTTTCATTTGGCACCGCGTCGGAGGTAAATACGTTTCGGATCAAGTCTCAAAGACGAAGAAATGCTAGGCAGATTGCAAGGACAGAGCATTGTGAGAAATCGCTCCCCCCGCATCGATTTAACGAAAACCGATTGTTTTCCTTCTCCAAACGATTTCGCGATTAATTTGGTTAAGATTATTACTAGAATAAAAGGACGTTTCTTCAATTGGAACGAAGATCACTAGCGCTGCTACTCTAGATATTATTATACTATCTTTCCTAACACTTTTGTAGCTTTTTTATTACTAAAATGTCAAACAAAATCTAGAGTTTCTTATTGCGTCAAAAATAAACAAATACTATTTCTAGTCTAGTAGACTTACTAGGAAACGACCCGAGGTGATAATCACCGATTTTGTTCAAAGTCGGGTATAATGTACACCTCCATGTAAATTGAAAAACCTGCGAGGGAAAAGTTGCGACGGGCTTTCGTTTTGCCATGGCAACCGAAAACGTTTTTGACAACATGAATTATTTCCATTGAAAATAACATGGGAATCTGAAGGATTTTAAGGGTCCCCCAATTGACCAAATTGCATTTAAACTTGATTAAATTTAATTTTTAAAATCAATAAAAAAAATTTAACGTTTTTGAAATTTTCAAAAATTTTCATTTTTTAAAAGGTTTCACAGGGGGGACCCTTAAAATCCTTCAGATTCCCATGTTATTTTCAATGGAAAAATCCCAAATCATGTTGTCAAAAACGTTTTCGGTTGCCATGGCAAAAAGAAAGCCCGTCGCAACTTTTCCCTTGCAGGTTTTTTAAGGTACATGGAGGTGTACACTATACCCGAGTTTGAACCAAATCGTTGATTATCACCTCGAGTCGTCTCCTTGTTAGTGCTAATAATTCTTAGATAATGATTAATAAACATAAATATTGCTTAGATATTCGACAGATATTACCCAATAAGACGAAGAGAGTATCCTTATTTCCCAATGCGTAAAAACCACTAATCATTTGAGACGAAAACATTTTACATTGAAATATTTCATATGTATCAATAATTCAAATGATTATTTGCAAACATATTATGAAATAAATAAGTTGTTATTAGTGGTTTTCGCGCAATCAAGATTTCGTGCTAATTCGATAAAGCAGGGTACACGACGATAGGCGAAATTTTAAGTAACTTTTTCCAAAATACGTGAAAAACAAATTTCAAAGCTGACTCCTAAAGCGGAAAGTTACGAACACAGGTTTCTTTTTCTTGAAGTGACTCGCTATATTGTTACAATGAAACACGAAGCAACATTGACTCGCAGATTTTGAATTTTCTCTTTCACAGCTACACAAACGTCGGCGCCGCAGCGCCACCTAGACTCGTTTCGGTCGCGATTTGATCGAAACAAAATTGTAATTGCATTTATTATTTATTTTTTTTCTGGGTCTTTCTAATGGCAAAAAGAGCTTTTTTTTCAGATTGAACGGTTCCTTTTAACATCAACTAGGATTTATTTGATACAAAATTGGCCGAACGAACCTCATTGAAATTGCTTTGGGTTCTACTAAATTCTATTTAATGCAAAAAAAAATTTTTTTTTTTTAGTTTTGACTTTAAGAGACATATTTTTTGTTCGGGTTTGGAGTAATCGTTTTTTTTTTGGACAACTTCGTACAGAAAGGCTTTTTTTTATAAACTTTATTTTTTGGTCTAATTTTAAGAAAATTAAAATTCAGTTAGGCTATTCTTGGATGCCATCCGATAGAAACTGGTATAGTTATCGCTAATGATTAACGCCGTTTTTGGCGTTGGATTTAATTAAAAAATAATTGGTCCCCGCTACTGAGTGTGACCAACTATTACACGTAGCTTAAGTCAAATTGGCTCAAAGCCACGGCAGTTAACGCTTAAAGAGAATAATTTTATCCGCCATTTTCCATGATGGCGTCGGATTTAAAAAAAAACTCATCTCAATTACTGCGTGTGACCAGTGACAACCGATTCAAAACATTTAAGTCAAATCGGATAAAACCAACGACAGAGAAAATGAGATTCGCCATATTCCAAGATGTCGTATGACAAAATGACAAAGCATTTCAGCAAATCAGCTAAATACTACGGCAGTTTGCGCGTATGTAACGTTTACATTACTAACCGAGTTATTTTCACGTTATTTCAAATAATGTACGTGTACAAGACTTTTTCAAAGGGTCCGTTATGGATTTGGGTACATTTGTTCGAATTTCATTCGTTCGAACGGTGGTACAAATGTCCGAATGATCATTTGTCCGAATGCCGGAAAACAGGATCGTATGTCCGAAAACGTATTTCATTTGCCCGAAAAATTTATCACAACTTTTGTTGGTGATTTAGTCGTTTAATTTATGTTAACTTTACTTGCGAATTTCATTTTTTCGAATAATCGTTTGTCCGTTTTTTCAAACATTAGGGATTGGTTGTTTTTTTTTTAAATATTGTTAATATAAGAAAATAGTAACATTAACGTGAACCTAACCTAACCTAAAATATCCACAACATTCAACGCAATATGAATATGAAGTAAAATATACAATTAATAGATATAGCAGCAATTAAGAAAAAAACAACTTGAACAAATTACGATATTTACAATGTAGTTTTTTAATTTTAATTCTTGCTCTAAAAAAAATCCGGACCAAAAAAAAACATCAATAAGAAATACTAATTTAGCGACAGAATTGTGATGCTACCGATTCGAACAAATGAAACAAACAAGTTGTCCAATTCGATCAATTGAAACATTGGTTATTTCGGCGGTTCGGACGAATGAAATTCGAACATTTGTTCCACCGTTCGGACGATTGAAATTCGAACAAATGTAAACTCGTTATGTGACTGTGAATAAAAAAATATATTCAAATTGAAAATATTTATAGTAAATATAATAAAAATATTATGTGTCTATTGAAAAATGTATTTTCAGTACTATATAACGGGAAAGCTTCACAAAAATGTCTTTAACAAATAGCAGACGTTTATAATATATATATATATCCATCTCTATAAGTACTGATAATTTTACAAGCTCGAAATCTGTACCTTAGCAGGCTCCCGCTGATTGCATTGAAATACGTTTTGAAAGAAAATATGGTGCTGGCCAAATTACGTCATTATTCTGACTTTTGAAAACTTTTAAATAGGGAAAAAATTGAATCCTTATGCAATGTTATTGTCAGATTTGACTTATGCTAGGCGGAGTAGTACCGGCGGGCAATTTCGAGCTTAGCTTTGAAATCGCAGATTATATTTGGTATCTTTAAGTTTAAGCTATCATTTCCTATTAGTAAACATTTATAAAATGTTGCGTAAGATCATAATTAATTCTATGAAATTCTTCCTTAAGAATAAAACTTATTATTCAATACACGCACAACGTTTACTGAGAGCTATTGGCGACACAAACTCTATAGTAGGCTTCCGCTCCGTTTTGCTTCCACTGGATTTCACGTCTCAAGAAGCATCTAACGGCTCACCGTAAAGACATAACTTTGCGAATAATTATCAGTTAAATATTTCCCAAAGAAACATACTTAAGAAACAATATTATAGATTGATGGTAACAATTATGCGTCACAAATTTGTTACTTCCAGCAAAAACGAATACAAATTGATTACAGGAAAATAATTTTAATACTAGACGGCGCCAATTTAAACGTGAACGGAATAAATACTGGTTTATTAAAAAAAACTACTTACAACACCATTTTAAGTATGTTATAAGTAAAATTTCAACTAAAGATAAATTGGTCTTAAAAAAATAAATATTAAAAATTTTATATTTTTAAAAGTTTTAGGTAAATTAAAATTTCCACGTTTCACTTTGCTGGCGCCATCTGGTAAGATTTCGGCTATTTATAAATCGTCCATATATAGGCGTTACCCCTGTGAAAGTATCTCCCTGATTGATTACAAAATCCAATTTCGAAAACTATATAAGCGATGTTTTATGTAAAATCCATAAACGGAAATTGAAATAAAAAAAATTAGTCCTTTGAGTTTACATAAAGTCACGTTGCTGCCAACATGATAAATTCATAAACGGCTGGACTTTCGTCGGCTAAGCAGACGCTTTGCGTGCTATCGTCTATTTAGCACACGAAAATCCAGAAGCTTATGAACTTATTGGACCTTTAGAAGTAAAATTAAAAAGGCTAATAGACGTTTTGCCTTCAACAATATTATAGACTTTTGGTAACACAGAACGCGCAGACGTCGAAGGGTTCGTTCAGCAGCGCTCATCGGACTCACCGATTAGTAATCGGTGACCTCGGTTTCCTACTGTACGCTTTTTCGCGTTTCCGGTTTTGACGTCACGATGGTCATCTGTTATTCACCGAAGTCTTCGGTTGGAAGAGCCGGTTTTTCCGATGACTGACGTCATTACTGACGTCATTACTGACGTATAACTACTATAAATTCAACGCAATTTAAAAAAAACACTGATGACTGAATAAAAGCGTTCAGCAACTCAGCAACTTACGACGTCATTATGACGAAAAAGCTCATCGGTGGAAAATATAAATCCATCGGGGTTTTTTTTCGTTGACTGTTACTGAACGTACTCGATGCGTTATATTTTAAAGCGCTGTTTAATATTTCAATATAAAAAGTTCGAAGGGCTCGTTCAATTTCGCACGCGCCTCTTGAAAAAAAAAATGCGCGCGCCCTATCAACTTTAGCCTTACAAATAAAACTAACATCAACATGTGACTATTTTATTCGGCGGCTAGCGCATACTAGGGAACTAGGAGCAACAAACACAACACCCCACACAAGGAGAACGCAACCCGTCAAAAGTCGTGGATTTTCTTGTGTACGTTTTTCATTGGCTAGACGCTTTAGCGCCTGCTGCCGTCGGAAGGGGAAAATTCGGAAATTGTCTTCCCCCCGCCCGTAAAACGTTCAGCTTAAAGGCTCGTGACGCTCGTCCAATGAAATTCGTACACAACCCTTCGTTAGCGTGTTTAAAGGCTAGTTGCGTTCTCCTTGTGTTTGTTACTCCTAGCTAGGGAAGAAAAAGAGACGGCATAAATTTAGAAAATACGTTTCACGCCTTTTAAATAATTTAAAATTTCGACGATTTCACCTGCTGGCGCCATGTGGTTAGATTTCGGCTATTTAAAAATCAACTAGGCTACACCACAAAAAGGATCTTCCCAGTTTATCAAACGCGTATCGATCTATGAACAAGATATAATAGACGAACTTTACCCCGAGGTTTCATTTTTCATCCGAAATGAGAGCCGACGACGTAGCGAGGCTGATTATTACACTCCTAATCTAATACACTTCTCCGCGAACGCTGGCAATCAGGGCCCAGGCTGAGAGGAATAGCAGACAGCGCTTTGGAGGCCCTTCTCGGATTGACAGGCAGTTCATCTCCAGTCGTCTTTTAAAAGAGGGGAAAGCCGAACAAAAGAGCTTTCTGCCGCCATCCCACGGACGCTTCTGGCCATGTTTGGACAGAGATACGTCAAATAATAGCGGAAAGACTAGCTTAAATTCCTGGCAGCGTGGTTGCGGGAAGGGATTTATTCCACCGCCCTCGGAGATATCGAGACACACGCGCTCGAATTCCGCGTGTTGACACAGCAGAATGTCGTTCGACTGTCGCTTAGTACGGAGTATAGAGTAGAACCAACGTATTACGTAATAGCGGGAAAAGACACGTCAAGGTGAAGTTTGACTGCGCGGGCTATAACCTCGGCCTTATATCTTTTTTGCCTACCCCTGTCGAGATAGGATAAGTCTATGGCTCCAAAAAGCGCTACCTCGGATACGGGACTTTTGAAAGAAATTGTCCATTGCAGTTTACTCAGAGCCACGTAGTGGTAAAAGCGAGAGGCTCAAAAGTCGTCTGCTATTTCTTGACATATTTAGTTGACGGATATTAAGGCAGATGGCGCTATATTTCCTAAGCTCGAAGCCTCTTGTAGCTAATTTTAAAAAAAAGGAATATTACAACTGGGATATTTACTCAAACATTTCCTCGCTCTTAGGACATGTCCTTCTTCAATACTGAGCTTTTGTTCAATCTGTAGGTATTATCTCAACTGCCAACCAGAAGATCGCTTGTTTAGTTAAGGTAACCTATATGAAGATAGTATACTTCAAAACCGTAATATTAAAAATTGAATATTAACATAATCAATACCATATACAATAGTGTGTTTAAAAAAATTAACCGGTAAATGAGTAAGGCTTAGCACTCATACAATAATAATCAGCTAGGTCAATACACTCTTTTTAGAAACGTTTACTGGGCGCCGCCATTATCGTACAGACAACCAACGAGCAAGCCCTCTACCGCAGAAATTTCATCCCCCAAAACCGGGTTTTTTCATCACCCTCCCCGTAGACTGTAAGGTAATGGCGGTCGATTGGGAAGGCGCGTTTAAGAGTCTATACCCAAGGCACCACTTTAAGCCCAAGTCCTCTAGCGACTTTTAATGCTTTAAACAGAGTTACAATGCGTAGGAGGATGGTGGCAAGCCCTACACGACACGATAACCAACAGCTCCCTACATTTACTATCACCGTTAAGCAACTAGGATCGCAGGCTCGCCAGATAAGCGAGAATCCCTGGTTCTAGAAAAATCTGGCTTCGTGCCTTCATGCGCAAAAGGGAAAGAAATCATTCGCGGAGGAATTGATAGAAAGCTCTATTGAATCGCTAAAACGGCAACGCGGCAAAAATAAAGAGAGCAAAGGCTTCTTTTCTGGATATTACAAAACATAGCTAGGCGTCAAGTCGAGTCGGTCGCTGGCAGCCTCGGGGGGATAAGTGATAATTTCTCTTATTGGGGATACGAAAGACGCCCACGGACCAGAAGTACTTCCGTTAAGCGTCGTATATATTATATCCCCCGCGCGCCGAGTCTCCGTGGGATCATTTCGAAAACAGAGAGGCCAAAGGTCGATATCAAAATTCGGTAAATACCGTCGATATCGATATAGGTCTAACGTTTACTCCGAAAATATCAAAACCTTAACGGGCCGCGTTCACACCTTCCAGCACGGGTTTCTTGCGGAGGTTTCTTTATTTCGTTAATAGTTCGCCAAAAACAAAAAGCGAATAAAGAGAGACTCGCGTTCCACCACAGCTTGTTGAGGTTAACGGTATAGTTAGTGTAGGGCTTGATGGCTTAGAGGGCTTTGCAAGCCGACCACCTGAATTTATGGCATTAAACGTTGCTCGATTTTTTTGTAACATAATACTCATAAGTGTGACGCTTAAAGATTTGCAAAAATGATAGTCTGCCGTAGAAGTTCGACTGCGTAATCGGAGGTTTCGGAACTCAAAACTCTTTACTTTCTGGTCCAATCCCTTGGTTGGTAAAATTAATGCCCGGATAGATTGATGGGGAGCAAATTCGAGAATAATTACCTTCAAAAACGAAGAAAGTGTGAATAATAGCATATTTTATGATCTAATTCAATAATTCATCATATTTCCGCACAGTATAATTTTTCTATTTTTAAAAGCGCTTCAATTTTCAGTAAGCTTTATTTGATTGGTTAAAGATGTTTACAATGACGACGGCTGTTGTTACTAGTAGCGGAGAGCTGTCGATCCTTATATATGTGGTGGGTAAAATAGTTCATTCTTTATATGTAAAATAAAATACTAAATACATTCGGGAAAAGTATTTAAAATAGAATACTAAATACATTCGGGAAAAGTATTTAAATTAAAATACTAAATACATTCGGGAAAAGTATTTAAAATAAAATACTAAATACATTCGGGAAAAGTATTTAAAATAGAATACTAAATACATTCGGGAAAAGTATTTAAAATAAAATACTAAATACATTCGGGAAAAGTATTTAAAATAGAATACTAAATACATTCGGGAAAAGTATTTAAAATAAAATACTAAATACATTCGGGAAAAGTATTTAAAATAAAATACTAAATACATTCGGGAAAAGTATTTAAAATAAAATACTAAATACATTCGGGAAAAGTATTTAAAATAAAATATCAGGCTGATCAGTTCGAAGATATCTGATTTCAGGCTGATCATTTCGGAGATATCTGATATCAGGCTGATCATTTCGAAGAGATCTGATATCAGTCTGATCATTTCAAAGAAATCTGATATAAGTCAGACCATTTCGAAGAGATCTGATACCATTATGACCATTTCAAAGAGATCTGATACCATTATGACCATTTCGAAGAGATCTGATGTCAGTCTGATCATTTCGAAGAGATCTGATATCAGTCTGATCATTTCGAAGAGATCTGATATCATTCTGATCATTTCAAAGAGATCTGATATCAGTCTGATCATTTCAAAGAGATCTGATATCAGTCAGACCATTTCGAAGAGATCTGATACCATTATGACCATTTCGAAGAGATCTGATACCATTATGACCATTTCGAAGAGATCTGATACCATTATGACCATTTCGAAGGGATCTGATATCAGTCTGATCATTTCGAAGAGATCTGATATCAGTCTTAAAATTAATGTACAAATTCCACGCTAGTTGATTGACGTACTTAATTTCATTTTGACGCCGTGGTAGGTTCCCAAAGATTCGCGTGTTATAAACTTTGACGTCGAATAACTCGTACCACGGTAGCTCTAGTTACGCAAACAATTTCATTCAAATCGGACAACTTTCATACGCCTACGACGATGACAAACATTTCGCCATTCGAACGGTGAAAGGGAAAGTTCGTTCCAACAAAACACCAGGGCCCAAATGAGGACTGGCAATACTTATAATGAAACAAAGTTTCATTCGAAAGTTTATCGTTTATTTATATCTTGGTTCCTCCAGAGATTCTTCGCCCAACATCGACATCTTTTGAAGGGATCTTTAATTAAGACAGCCCTGACTGGCATGGCTGAAAAGCGAGGGTCGCCCTCGTCCCTGGCCGTTATAGAGGTATTGGAAAGCGCCGTGAATAGCCCTTCGTTAAGGGACAAATTATACTAAAGACATTGACGGCCTTTTCTGGCCTCTAACCTGCAAAAAGGGACAAAAATTGGAAAGCTTTCGTCATTTTAAACGTTGTCCTACTTTCAATAAAAGTTTTCCGCGTTTGGGAAAATGGGATTCAACCATATAGGAAAGCCGTTATCGGGTTAGTGAACAAAACAGAGACATAACTTCCTTTGATTCTTTACATACTTTTTTTAATTTTATAAAGTTTCATTTTGGTGACAACTTAAGAAAGTGAAGACTTAAATTCGTGGCTGGAGTTTTCGGTCCGTTTAAAGGACAGAGACGACCTACAGGGGTATTTCACAAACAGATACGACTGAACGTAAAATTCGTCAATCAATTGTTCGGTCTGTAGTTTTTCGTAGTGTTTTAGTTAATATTTGGTCAAAATTTGGTTAATATGTGACTATGTGTTAAGGTTAAGTTAGATTAGGTTAGGTTAACGCTAAGCTAGATTAGGTGAAGGCTGGGTTATCTTTAAGCTAGATTAGGTGAATGCTGGGTTATCTTTAAGCTAGATTAGGTTAAGGCTGGGTAATCGCTAGATTAGGTTAAGGCTGGGTAATCGCTAGATTAGGTTAAGGCTGGGTAATCTAAGCTAGATTAGGTTAAGGCTGGGTAATCTAAGCTAGATTAGGTTAAGGCTGGGTAATCTAAGCTTTTTATTGTGTTTACTGTTGAGTTGTGAACATAATTTTATACTTCCCAACATTGGTAAAGTTTTAGTTAGGTCTAGTTGTGTTAAAACATAAGCTTATATGAATACAAAATGTGAAATGGTTCTTGGAATTAATGACAGCAATTGCTCTTAACTCAATGAATTTCATGCTATAAGCACTTTTTTAAACTTGGAATTGATAAACAAAGTTCTTGTCAGTGGAGAGTAACCTTTGATTGTTTGACATTTCATGCATTTGGCAAGATGAAAATTTCAGGGTAAGGCAAAACATATTTTTGTCTGGAAAGAAATATGGTTGTGGAATTGGTGGAATTTTGACCATAACTAGTTAATGTATAACATATTTCTGGAACTTAATAAACAATTAACACTTACGAGGAGACTACCCGAGGTGATAATCACCGATTTTGTTGAAACTAGGTAGACCTTATGGTAACATGAAATTTAACCAAGGGAAAAGTTGCAATGGGCATTAGTTTTGCCATGGCAACCGAAAATGTTTTTAACAACACAGTATGTATATTTTCTCATTGAAAATAACATGGGAATCTGAGCACTTCTAAGGGTACCCCCAGTGAAAAATTTTAAAAAAATTTCAAATTTCAAAATAAAAATAAATTGATCAAAATTGACAAATGAAATTAATTTTATGATATTTTGATGAATTTTGGTCAATTTGATCAAAATATGTAAAAATTGATCAATTGTTATTTTCAATGGGACAATATATAGACTGTGTTGTCAAAAACATTTTCGGTTGCCATGGCAAAACTAATGCCCATTGCAACTTTTCCCTTGTTGAAATTTCATGTTACCATAAGGTCTACATACCCACCTAGTTTCAACAAAATCTGTGATTATCACCTCGGGTAGTCTCCTCGTTAGTTTAGAGAATCAGATAAATGTACCTATTTTTCAAAACATATTTGGGCTTTTTTATTGAAGCTATGGATAGGTTGAGAGGAATTGGTGGAATTTTGACCTTAACGAGTTAAGGGGAAAAATTATCCCTTAGTTAAATTAGTGTGAAAGATCTCACTAAATTTAAAAAGATTTTCATTTGTAATATCTAAAAAGCTCTGTAGATGTAAAAAGATTGTATGAAATAAATTTGTCTTATAAAAAAAATTTAAATGGTAATTTCTTTGTCTCAAAAATTAACCTTTGAAAGTATTTATATTAAAAAGGTAAACTTAGTTGAATCTTGCAAAGTGAAGACGGAATTAGTTAATACAAATTTATAGGTTATTTAGCATTTCTTAAACCAGCAAAGTTTTAAAATTTTGAGAATTAAGCAAAATTTTAAGAATTACCCAGTTTTGTAGGTTTAATTTTTTTCCTTAAATTATTAAAACTTAAATAAATTCTCGAGTTAAAATCTAAAATTTTACCCCTTTTCCAGGGTAAATGTTTTCAATTACTAAAATAATGGGTAAAAATCACTACCAAATAATTTGGTCTAAAAAATAGAGTTAACCAATTTTTGGGTTATATTGTTTACTCAACCATTTGGGTAAAGGTTTTAAGAAACTCAATTTTTTGGGTTAAAATTATTACCAAATCATTTGGGTTAAAAATAGCTAACCCTTTTTTGGGTATTAGGGTGACCCAATGTTTGGGTTTTATTTTGTACTCAATCATTTGGGTAAAGGTGGTTTAACCCATGGTTGGGTAAGTTTTCTTACTCAAATTGGGTTGTTTTATGTTTACCCATTTTTTGGACTGGTGCAATACGGACCCAAATTTTGGGTAATTTTTGACTAAATTTGGGTAAAATTTGACCCAACCTTTTTTAGCGTTTAAGCGATGTTATTTTAGGCTAAAATATAGTAAATTGTTTTTGGTGCTTCCAACCTATTTTCATATAAGCAGTTGCTTTATCTAACCCAGAAAATAATTACGATATTTCCAGGTATTTTAAAATCAGTTAAGCCCGAAATTAGTATGAATTCATTGTAAACTGACAGACAGAACGTGAACCGATTTCTGATACCTGACCGTTACCAAATTTGCATATCCCACCTGTACCATTTTTTTAGAAATTTTAATGAGATTAATTCTACCATTACTGTTTATTTTAAATTTTATTTCCAGAATATTTCATACTTGACGTATTAGTCAAATACTACTACCTTTGCACGTGTTTTAGCAGTTCCCGATAACTGAATTTGGTCAGATGAATAAACGCAGATCAGTTTCAAATTGATTATTGGGGATGCTGAATAAGATACAATTTGTGATGACATTTCGGGGCGAGAGGAAACGATTAATCTTGCTAAATAACTAATTTTCTTCAGATATCAGAGAAATACGAGCGGAATAAAGTGTTCAGTAAGCCATTGGTAGAGGTCGGGGATGGTTAACTTTTATTCAATAGATAAAGCTTTCAAAATTATTCGTAAAACTTTTTGATCAAGTAATTTATATTTCTGTATTTTACGATTAATTTTTTGATAAATTTGTAAAATTAATCGGAAAAACGACGTTTTTTTCGATAAAAAGCTCTAATTTTAGGCATAATACATGTTTTTTAATCATTTTCCGAAATATTAACCGGTAAATTTCTTTGTTTACATTTTCCCCCCGAACAAAATCAATTTAATCATGGATAATGATTAACCGTCACCGACCTCTAGCCATTGGAAGCATTAAGTGAGTGGGGTGGCGAAGCAGTTAGCAAGCGGAGCCGGATTCGATCCCAGCTTTGTGGCACTTAGTGAAAAACTTGTAACCACTCCTTCCGCGTTGAATTTGTTTGGGCCCAACCAGGCCCGAAATGGGCTCGGATCGGGTCTAAAAAGCCCTACTAAATCGGGTACCCGACTCGTTTCTAGTAAAAAGGCAAATGCGACTTTACTGGCGGATATCTGATTGAAATGGGGTGTATTAGGTCCGCTACAAAAACTAGCTTCACGTGACATCCGCCAGCCAAAATGAGTTGCCCTTTAAATCGCCATCTCGTAGTGGGAGTCATAAACAGGCGCCATCTATTTGAATTCTCCTGGGGTGATCTTCCGCCCGAAGTCGCGTCATTACTTAAAACGTGGTAAAAGACAGATAAACAAACGTAAAACCGTCGCCTCTTTATCGCCGTACCATTAAACAATATCGCTGGAACCAATCATTGCGATGTCAGAAACAAGCGCAATATAATACACTTTCTATTCAGCGGTGATGGGCATTTTTACAAAATCCATTCGCAACTCGCCAGGCTCTCGCGCTAGCCGGACATATTTTCTCAAGTTTCAAGAGCGGCTCAGATAACGTGCCACTCTCTCATCCTCCACTCGGATCAAATGTCTTTTCCGATAGCCCAATTTACTAAGGAAAGTGCGGGATCTCTCATTATCTAAATTTCGAATGGATAGCGGCTAAAGTTTCCTCGCGCTCCGTTCAATAAAGATAATAGATTCCAACTTGTCTCATCAAACAACTTTCATCGAAAATAGTAAACTAATAACAGTTCTTCAAAAATACTGAAAACTAATTTTATCATATATTTGAATCAACAATAAAATTGTCAATCTACTAAATGAACGAAGAAATTTTGAAAAAATCAAAATATAATCGAAAGTGTTAAAACTCAGAAACCCGGTTTTTAGGCAAATTATCATTCGCTTGTCTCCGTTTGTCGAGAGTTTCAGAGAGTGAATAAGACGGCTCCACTCTTCTCTTGCTGAAAGTAATACTAAGAAAAGGGCTATACTCTTAAGGCGCGCTCATTTAATTAATCTAACATTTGGATTATCTGTCATCTCGCTCATTAATAGCTAAATATAGATTCCCGGCCTCAGATCTTCTTCTCTCAATCATTTGAAAATGTCCCGCTCCAAAATGAGCTGAGCGCACCCACCCGCGCTATACAGGCGTCGCACCAAAGCGCGGAAATAATGCTTTTATTATTCCAACTCCCAGCGAGAAAAGCTGAAATATAGACGGGGCAAAAGCCGTAAAAAAGAGTTTAGGCGAGAGATCTCGAACCCATACATCGTGTTTACGAGGGACAAATTCGGACATTAATTCGAGCGAGGGGCCCGCTTTGCTACCGAGACGAGACGCAACCCTAAACAAATACGAACTTCTCGGCCGCGGTAGTGAACAGTCAGGAATTCCGCGGTAGAATAATATCGAAAAGCCAAAGAGCAAAAATTCGAGCGAGATATTCCTGGTTGGTTGGCTGGTAATTCTTATCTGGAACCTCGCTCGAGGAGATTGATGGTGCGCCGTTTGTCAGAAGACCAAATACCGATAACGCTATAACTAAGAGAATTCATATCAACGGCCAGACGAATAAAGATCTTCGGCCTCAAGAAACGGCTATGTTCGCGCCGGAATTCCACTTATTGCTTCCTCGTTTGCCGGAGCGGTGGCCATTGGTCCAGAGAGCGAAACGAGCCAGGACTACTAGTAGACTCGAACTATTTTATTTGCGTGTTTGTGTGTTGTTTCGTGACGCGATAACTAACGCTTGATTTCTCAAAGCAAGAACTTTGTCAAATGGCAATACATAGTCCAGGACTTAAGTCGCCATCTACATTCTAATTATTTTATAATTAATTTCTTCTTTATTTTTATTTTTATATTAATTTAGTTCTTAATTTTAATTTATATTCATTTAATTCTTAATTTTAATTTTATATTCATTTAATTCTTAATTTTAATTTTATATTCATTTAATTCTTAATTTTAATTTTATATTCATTCAATTCTTAATTATAATTTTTTATTCATTTAATTCTACATTTTAATTTTACATTCATTTAATTCTTAATTTTAATTTTACATTAATTTAATTCTTAATTTTCATTTTATACTGATTTAATTCTTAATGTTCACTTTATATAAATATAATTATTCATATTAATTCATATTAATTTAATTCCTAATTTTCATTTTATATAAATAAAATTATTAATTTTATTTCAAATTAATTTAGTTCAAATTAATTTAATGCAAATTAATTTAGTTCAAATTAATTTAGTTTAAATTAATTTAGTTTAAATTAATTTAGTTTAAATTAATTTAGTTTAAATTAATTTAGTTTAAATTAATTTAGTTTAAATTAATTTAGTTTAAATTAATTTAGTTTAAATTAATTTAGTTTAAATTAATTTAGTTTAAATTAATTTAGTTTAAATTAATTTAGTTTAAATTAATTTAGTTTAAATTAATTTAGTTTAAATTAATTTAGTTCAAATTAATTTAGTTCAAATTAATTTAATTTATAATTTTAATTTAATTAAACATTACGCTTTTAAGATTAGCCTCCAGCGCCACTAGATAGAGGGCAACAATCCTAGAGCAGACATCGAAAAGCTCACTATATACATACTCTCCCTCTGTACCCTAAGAGTCAGTTTACAGATATCATCATATCTAAGGTACAAAACGAAATTTATCACTAAAATTTATACCTAACAAGGCTTACAAATTTAGTGGTACATCAATTAACCATTTTCGTTATGCTTGGTAAACTTTTCGAATTGCCCTCTAGGTGACTCTATGTTAATTGAAAAGGCTATTTTTTTGCTGTATAGTTTTTAGTGTAAATCTGTATAATGTTTTTGGAAAACTGAAAAATGTGTAGATAGGCGCCTCTAAAATATTTTGTTGTGTAGCAAATAGATGACTTTATAAATATTTTTAATTGAATAGTATACTTTTTCGTCGTTTGTCGAAGATCAAAATTTAGTATCTTATCGCATTAATTTTTTTTATAATAAACTACTTTTTATTGGCTATGATTAAAATGTAGTATCTCATCGCATCATTTAAATAAATAATTGTTTATAAAATAATATTTCTTAATAATACGCTTCTACGTCGGTTAGCTAAGATCAAAGTGCAGTATTTTTTGCATCGACAAAAACGATGACTTCGTATAAGACATTTTTTTGGCTATGATCAAAGTGTAGTATCTCATCGCATCATTAAAATATAAAACTACCTATAAAATAATATTTTCAAAATTGAATTATACAATTTTACTTCGTTTGGCTAAGATCAAAGTGTAGTATCTTTCGCTTAGACTTCCTAAAAAATATTTCTATTAAATAATTTAATTATAAAGTTTTTCGTCGAATGCTAACCCTATCCTCATGATCTCATCTTAACCTTAAAGGGAGTATAACCTTTTCAGGAATTTGGGGCAATACATAATTCCCTCCCCTCATTTTTCTAACCACGTGTTATACGTAATATGCAATACAGTAGTTTTTGAGGAATTATCCCACTAAAAGTATCCCCGCTTTGTTAGTGCTTTAATTTCTCATATCTACTGGAACGGCTTTCGTGAATCTAAAACCACGTACCTCATTATTAAGAAATTATATTTTAATAAATACCCAAACTATAATGAAAATCATTAATTTATAGCTCGGATATTGTTGTTTATATGTTAATTAAGGGTACATTTAAAACATAAACACTAAATACGAAACAATAAAGGTTTCAAGTGAGAAAACCTCTTCAGGGAGGGCATGCTTGCTCTAATAGAAGAATTGGGTATTTCTACTATCGTTCTAGACTAGCGCCATGAGCGAGAAAAGAGAGAAGCTATGGCGCACCCTACCAAACAAGGATGGTTCTACTCCCTTTAAGTCGAAAAACTAGGCCTAGTATTAGATTCAGCAATTTTCAAGATTCCGTAGAGAAACCTGACGACTTAATACCCAAGCGATGAAATTGGAAACCGTTGCAACATTAAGTAGTTTCTGTCCTACGAAGATACAGATGACGGACTCGCGGAAAAGGTCGTTCATCACTTTTCCGAAGGATCCCTGACTGATTCTAATATTTGTGACGCCTCAAACCCTCCCACAGTCCAGCGGCGAAGAGCGATGTCTTGATTTGGAAATGATTAGGCCTGCAGATGCGTTTATATACTGGCGAAAGTGCTAAACGAGATCTGATCTTGACCTCGACGCGGTTTGACCTTTCCCGCTTTCACATTGATTTTCCATTGAAACAGCGGCGCAATCTCGCCGTCAAGATTCGATAAAATCAGTTTCTTCTGTGGTGGTAATCAATTTAGATTTAACATATGATGTTATGTACAGTTTATTAAAATAAAAGTTCCATTTACTTTCGTGCATTCTATATGAAACGTATTTTCTTTATCGTTATCAAGAAGAGCCCATTAAAATTAATTCGATACTTTTGCCACTGAAAATATAGTAAGACAATTTGCAAATGAAAAAATTCGATAATTTTACAAGAAATGCTATTGCGGTTCAAAGAGGGAACGCAGCATCAGTTCTTAATTCGTTCCCCCCGGGTGCTTCGCTTGCCGATTACCTGGCAACCTTGTGCTAATTTATTTTATTTTATTTTATTTTGGTTCACCATAACATTCTATGTAACTTTGTTTAAGTGCTTAAAGTGAATAAATATTTTCACTAGCTCTTTAAAAAAAACTAAAAAGGAAATACAATAATTTTGCAACTAAAAAGGTAATTAGATAATTTTTCAACTGAAAGGATAATATGATAATTTTCCAACTGAAAGGATAATATGATAATTTTCCAACTGAAAGGATAATATGATAATTTTCCAACTGAAAAGATACAACAATTATATAACGAAAAAGATAATATTAAAATATTTTTATTAAAAAGATAAGGAAATAATTTTGTAACTAAATACTATGAAGAACTGAATAGGTATACTACGACCATTTTGCAACTAAGAAGATAATACGACCATTTTGTAACTAAGAAGTTAATACGACAATTTTGTAACTAAGAAGATAATACGACAATTTTGTAACTAAAAAAATAATACCATAATTTTTAACTAAACCCATACTACGATAATTTTGCAACTGAAAAATAATAAAAATATTAAAAAGATAATAGAATAATTTTGCAACTTAGAAAATAAGAAGATAATGATACTAAGATAATTTTATGAATAAAAAGATAATACAATAATTATGATAATGATAATTTTGCAACTTAAATGATAATACTTTTCAACTATTAAGTTTCCATCTCGTCTTTACAGTGCAGTGGCTTAGACCAGGGGAGGGTTTCCGTGTAACTTTGGCTGTATTAAAATGTAACCCCATTCTCGACCCCTCTCAGGTATTTTACATGGGTTAAACTCCTCCTTTGGAGGATTTGTGGCTACGACACTGTTACAGTGTATAAAGAAGTCTAATGTAAGTAAACTATTTTTGATACTCAAATTTAAATAATTTTCAAGAAGATTTGACCCATAAGTCAGTTAATTGTAAATAATTAATGATAACCAGATCGTGTGAAGTGACGTAGATTTGACGACCTACCCAAAAAGGGATAAGCGCATCTAGCGATAAAAATACGCAATTTAAAAACCAAATTATCACGCGACGGGGCTATGTCTCGAAACTGCCAAGACAAAAAGCTCTTTCTAGGCCTAATTACCTACAAGGAGAGTACCCGAGGTGTTTATTGCCGATTTAGTTTAAAGTCGGCCGTAATGTAGACATATATGAGATATGAAATCACAAAAGGAGACGTTGCACTACCCATTCGATTTGCCATGGCAACCGAAATTCTGAAAAACGAGATGTTTTAATAATAAACTTTAATCTAATGTTTTTATTTCTTTTTTATACTGTTAACTTTTTATTTTTTTATTTTATTTTTTTATACCTGTTATATTGTTTCAAATATTTTCAATCCAGTGCTAGTATAATGCTCTGAAATCTTACAAAAGAGGGCTATAAGTCACTAGACGACTTGGCCCTTAATACCAAAAAAATGTACACTTTCTAGAAAATAAAATTGAAATTGAAGTCCTACAAAAATACGTTGTCATTCTTGAAATAGCTCTCAGTAAAACTAACTGACGAAGACCACTTTTTAGTAATAAAAAGTTTTATATTATCCATCAGATAATTTCTTTAAAGACTTCATTAGTATTAATTTTCACACCATGGAAATGGCATGGATTTAAAAGGTTTTAAAATTTCAAAAGTAATTTGGGGTGGCGGAGTGGTTAGCACTTTCGCCTCGCAGCAAGAGAAGCCGGGTTCGATCCCAACTTGTGGCACTGAGTGAAAACTCGGAGCTACTCTTTCGGCGCCGAGTTTGCACTGGTTAAAGGGGTTTTCCCCCAAGCTCTTCGGTTTCCCCTTCCATAAAAACTTGTTGAGGTTAACGGCAATAGTAAGTGTAGGGAGCTGTTGGCCTGCGTGGCATGAAGGGCTTGCCACCACCCTCCTACGCATTGTAACCTGGCCATCTGAAATAATGGCTTTAAAAGTCGCTTGATGACTTAGGCCTAAAGTGGTGCCTTGGGTATTAGCTTAGCTGATTATTATTTATTTTATTTAAAAATAACGTTTTTAAAGTAACTAAATTGATCTTTTGGTTTTCTTATCAGTGATTACGATATGTTAAAACAAAAATCATTTTTTATAGTATTGTTTGTTAGTTAATTTTTTTTAATATTTTTTTTAATATTTTTTGTTGTTGTGTTATTGTAGTTTTTTTTTGGTTTTGTTATATGCAAATGTACACAAGAGGGCTATAAATCGCTTGACGACTTGGCCCTCCACTCCACATTAATGATTTAAATTAATAAAACGTTTTTGAATTTGAATTTGAATGTGACACTGTGGCTTATATGTGAAATTATAAACTTACGGAAGAACCAAGAATTTATTTATACTGTTGGGGAGACGATTCTTTGACATCATGATCGAATATTCCCGGCACGAGGGGAGATGGAGGGGGGAGGTAAACGACACCGATGCGCGCTTCAATCGCGTTTTAGGGAACCAATGAGATTTGATTGTTTTTAGGGGGAGGAGATTATTCTTCAAGCATGATGGGGATTGGGAGTAACGCTGAAAATCGTGTCAATAAGCCATCCTACCTAAGTAGAAACACAATTTTAATATTTTGGCTTAGTTTCTCTATTCGGTCTTATAGTCGCAAGCGAGATTTCCCGCACGGCACTGACGAGTCCCAAATAGGACGAAACCGGTCTCCCGTTGGAATTTCTGGATATTTTATTTAATTTAATTGAATTTTTCACTCGAAGATCTATTTGGTCCGAGTTTCGCGTTTATTTTGTTTGCTCGAAGACCTATCCGTACGAGCTATTAGTAAGTTTTTAAATTTCTTCAAATTTGTTTAGGGTTTAGCTTTATTATCCCTTTTCATAATGGACTAATCTACTTATTCGCTAATTTTATCATCCTTTACAAATAAATATATTTACCCGCTTGTAGAACTATTCCGTTTTAATCTGACTCGGACCCTTTCAGCTCGTGTGTATAGAAGTCGATTGAAAGTAAATTATTATCGATCCTCAACAATACAAATAAATTTATCTTTCAAAAGTCTCGATTTTTCTATGGCGACGACAACCTGCTGACCTCCGCATCCGTTTATTTTCTCGGACAGTGTACACTCGGACTGGTGTTTGTTCAGCTTCTCCGACGCGGTGCAAGACGGCCCATTCGGAATACAAAGGTCAGCGTTGGATTTACTGGCGGTCCAACGAACCCGGATATTGTAGCAACAAGCGCTGTTAATCAAAGCGGGCTTGCAATTAATCATTAATGAATTCCCCCCCCCCCCCTCCTCGTTCGCCGACCCAAAACCGGGCTAGTTCCAGTGATTACTGTCGATACTTTTATCCAAAAACGTATTTAGGTTAATGAGAATATACAAATGTACATTCGAGGCCCGTTAACATGATCTACTACGTAAGCTACTCCCCTCTCAGGAGTGGTTACGAGTTTTCACCCATCTAGTGTCATTAACACGAAGTTTTTCCACACGGACACGCCTCTACATAGCTCGATATTGTTATCCTTGGTAGCTGTATAATTCTGCTTAGATACATTTTAGATACGAAGATGGTCTGTCCTGAATTAAACCTTGATTGCGCAATACCTCTGAAAATTTGTTCATTTCTGTTAATTTTCATACAAATATCAGTATGTTACTTATAATATCACTCATTATCTTTCGAGAAAACTAATAAAATTAGGTAACTAACGGTTTAATAAATAACCCGGCCACCTGGATTAATGGCTTTAAAAGTCGCTCGATGACTTAGGCCTAATTATGGTGGTGTTTTGGGTATTAGCCTAGCTGATTATAATTATTATTATTATAATTATTATTATTATTATAATTATTATTATTATAATTATTATTATTATAATTATTATAATTATAATTATTATAATTATTATTATTATTATTATTATTATTATTAAAAGGTGATTTCAATGATTTCATTAAGGGGAAACCCAGTGAAACTTTAGTAATGTTTTCTGCCACAAGATGGGGTAAAGACTCCCTCAGTATATCGCTGCGTTGATAGACTAATACTCAAATAAATTGTATCTAAGCAGAGGGGAGTAAGATTCTGCTTGCTTTGAAACATCGCCTTTTAATTAATTAATATCTCGTCCGCAAAATAACAATTTTAAAATAAGAGTTGTTACGTGGAAACTGTTATAAAACTATAGAAAACCAAATCTATAAGCTCGATGGTTAAAAGATTATTTTTAAATAATTTCTATAAAATAACCTAAGGGTTAACCACTAAAAAAATCTGTACACCGATTACAAGCAATTGAATCTCAGTACAGCCTTTGGTAATGCTAAATCTGTAATCAGTTACGTAATCAATTTAGTACAGTTAATGCTACAATCTTGTACACCCATTACGAAGAGTGATCAGATCCTCGAAAATAACTAATTGGAAATGTCCTCTAAACAGATTTTTAAATTGTTATATATAAACTGATTTAAAAATTATCAATATGTTTGGTTTGAGTTAGTTCACCAAGTTCAAGATTAATTAAATAGCCGAGTCACACTATACAATTAGCAAAGAAAAGTGTATAGTGTGAACAGAAAAAGAGGGAATTATTGTTACAATATTTCAGTTCACACTATACAATTTTCTTACTAAATTTACAAAATTATTGCACGACGGATAATTCATGGTTCAATATTTTATTAAAATTAAAGGTTTACGCTAGCTTTCGGGTCGAAACCCCTCTTCAGGCGTTCTGTTTACAATGATTCTAAAACCTTTAATTTTAATAAAATATTGAACCATGAAGTATCCGTCGTGCAATAATTTTGTAAATTTAGTATAGAACTTCCACCATGGTTATAAAATTAAATATTTATGATTATACAATTTTCTTGTTTACAATGTTTGATAGAATTATGTGGCCCAATTAATTGTATAGTGTGAACTGGGTTTTAATCAAAAACATGTTTTTAACAAATTTTATCTTCAAATATTCTCCAAAAACAAAACGGCAGGGATCAAAATGACAAAAGCCGTGACAATCACTGAGGTAGGTTTCCCTTAAAGGGAATATAACCTCTGTTATTTCTGTCGCCCTCCGAATGTTCCAATATTTTCCGTTGCCTCCGATGGCTTTTCACAACTGCGGCGCTGATAACCGCTGATTGTGAACGGAATAAAGGAAACTGATGGGGTCTTCCATAAAGAACGAGTTGGAGGTTATATTCCCTTTAATAAAATATTAAAAACAAATCCCCGACTATTTTTTGTAATAAATATATACACTGAAACTTCATAAAACATTTTAAATATTTTCTTATTTATAAACGGCAATTTTCTAAATTTTTAACTTTTTAAACGAAATAGACCTATTGTTTAATGAAGCTATCAACTTTTACCACTTTTACTATTTTTTTGGTCTCTTGTAAAATGAAAATAGGCCTCTTTAAAAAATAGGATAGTAGAAAAGATTAAAATTAAAATAAACTAAAAAAAAGTTGACATTGATTCAGTCAGTCGATAATTCAAATAAAAATAATAAAAACGGTGGAAATTAGAGTTATTTAAAAAAGGTGGATATTGATACAGTCCTACAGTTCTTCACATTAACTCCCAATTTAAAATTCATTTATAATAAAAAGTTACCTAAAAAAATTACTAAACTTTACGCGGCCGAAGGTTTCCATAAACTGGAGTTTGGATAAGCTTTGACATCAGATAACTCAGACCACCGGTCTTGGTTAGACCTTATTATATGCAAAATTTCATCTATATATCTACGATGAGAACCTACTAACTACTACTAATTATCAGGGTCGTTCAAAATGCTTTTTTTTAAATGCAAAATACTTTCTCCATAACTCAAAATGCAAACTAAAAAATGCATTTTGAACATTATTTTTTCTAAACGCAAAATGTAAAATGGTTTTAGCAGCTCAAAATAAAAATGCAAAATGTTTTAGCAGCGTGGGAAATAAAGCGGTGGCACTGTACGAATGGAATGCTCTTCTGCTTCTGAGTTAGTAACTGAGTATCGCCATCTATGATTACTTGGAAGTAAATAGCAGACGAACTTTCTCTACAAGAGCTGCGATGATGGTACCAGAGTAAAAATATTTTGAAAATGTTTTTCCACATATCAAACCCACAAAATGAAAAATGTAAAAAGCAAAATAGTGTCCTAGAAACTTAAAATTCAAAATGTAAAATTTAAAATACTTTTCTAACGCAAAATGGTATGATATTTTGCATTTTTCATTTTCAAAATTCATTTTGAACAACCCTTCTAATTATAACTAGCCGAGAAGCCCGTAAGGCGGGCTTCTCGGCTAGTTGCGTGTTTCGAGGAACTCCACCCCAGTACGCCCCCCCAACCCTTTTTTCCCATGGGATAATTTCCGTGCCACCCTTTTCCCAATAGTCGTACCACCGCAGTAAGGCAACCTCCCCCTTTTACGCATGCGAGAATTTCCGTGGCACCCTTTTCCCCATAGTCGAACCACCCCAGTAAGGCCCTTCCTCCCCTTTTTCCCCATGTGATAATTACCGGGGTACCCACCTCCCCCTTTTCCCCATGTGATTATTACCGGGGTACCCCTAGTAAGGCCCTTCCTCCCCCTTTTCCCCATGTGATAATTACCGGGGTACCCACCTCCCACTTTTCCCCATGTGATAATTACCGGGGTACCCCATTTAGGCCCTTCCTCCCCTTTTTCCCCATGTGATAATTAACGTGGTACCCACCTCCCACTTTTCCCCATGTGATAATTACCGGGGTACCCCAGTTAGGCCCTTCCTCCCCCATTTTCCCATGTGATAATTACCGTGGTACCCTCCTCCCCCTTTTTCCAATGTGATAATTACCGTGGTAGCCACCTCCCCCTTTTTCCCATGTGATAATTACCGTGGTACCCACCTTCCCCTTTTCCCCATGTGATAATTACCGTGGTACCCACCTCCCCCTTTTTCCCATATGATAATTACCGTGGTACCCTCTCCCCCTTTTCTCCATGCGAGAATTTCCGTGGTACCCTTTTCCCCGCAAAAATAACTCAAACTCGCAGTCGTACCAAATCCCCCTGTACCCCTTTAAACCCCCGGTATCCAATGGCAGATGCATAAAGGCCACGGGACTAACTAACGTACGCCGAGAGAGCCACGGGCTGCGTTCAACAACTATCAACGGAGAAAACTTAAAATTGTCGTAATGAACAAAATATCGTCTGCTACCCCTCCTTTAACTTTGTCGAATGACGTCACTATACCGATGAGCAACGGAAAAACCATCTCGCTCAGCCGATGTTTCCGCTGAGTCTCCGATGATCAACGCGACGTCAAAACCGGAAGTCAAAAAACCCGTTCAGTAAAAAACCGCTGACCGTTGAGCTCAGCCAATATTTAGAAAGTTGTCAAAAATGAGTTTTGACGGCTCCCGCCAAACTATTAATTTTTGGGGGACGAAACCGATAAATAACGAAAGATAATGGAAAATAAAATAATAGTTGCAATTGGTTTCATCGATCTATCTATTATAGTTTTCTAGCAGAATTAAAAAGAGGGCAAAAATTTCACCTGTCGAAGACTTTTTAAACAGAGTGTACGTCTAGTGTTAATATTTGTTACGCTATTAAATAATTTATTTTCAAAAGGGCCATTAATATTTTGATGAATGAATTAAAATAATCTATAATTGGTGATATATTTAAATACCAGCACTATTTTCAGATGGCGCCAACGTATAAAACATTGACATTGTAAATTATCATAAGTTTATAAGCTCTATAAGGGAGCTAGCATATTATAAACTTGGTTTTGAACTTTTGTTCATAACTTTTGCATTAAACATCGTTTAAAATAGTGTTAGAAGTTGGGTTTTGAGTCATCTAATATAAATAAAAGCATAAATAGCATAACAAATTAGTGTAGCAGTTATTATTCTCCCGAAGTTTATTTTTTAATGATAGTCTGTTTTGCCAAAGACCTTATAAATCATTACGTGGCTGAAAGCTGTTAGCTGTTCGCGCTACAGGTGCCAACCCATTCGTTGAAGTTTCTATGTTAAACTATGAGCAAAATATATCTGTATGGTTTGAGCGCCACTAGCGGAATATTATTTTTAGAATAGTTTTTGCATTGAAGCCAATATAAAAACGAGCGTGGCGCTGAACTCCTACAGTTTATAGGGGGAAATTCCTTGCTCACGGAATTTCGTCCCCAACAACCAACATTTGCTTACTTAAAATTAGTGTTGGGCCCTAACCGATATGAAATCGGTATCGGTCACCGATATCGCGATTTCCCGATTAAGCGGTTCGCGTCTCAAATACCGATTTTACCCGATAAAAAAAAACCTTCCGATACCGATTTTAACCGATTTTTTTCCGATTATTTAAAACCAATATTCTTAAAGTCCTGGTAGATGGCGCCACTAACCTTGACCATTTGAAGTTCAAACTTCAGTTGCGGCATGGAGAAATGGCGGTGGAGAGGAAGAGACGCCATTTTCATAGATCGATATTTTTTTAAATCGGTAACATTAGTATTGGACCATTGATAATGAATTGTAAAATCGGTATCGGTGAAAATCGGTAAAAAATCGGGAAAATCGGTATCGGTACCGATTTGCCATATCGGTAAAAAAATCGGTATCGGTATCGGTTGAAACATGAAATCGGTATCGGTATCGGAATCGGTTAAATTACGATATCGGCCAACCCTACTTAAAATTGAAACGCTTAAAAAAGTAAAATCAGCTTTTGATTTAGCAAAAATTATGATAAATTTTTTAATCGGATCATAAAATTGCCAATTTAATCATCATTAACATAAAAGTTCAGAGTCATACTTAGAAGTGCTATATTACTTACGATATAAGCGTTAAAATTTAACTTTTAAGGGCTGTGCTCTAAATATTCCTTTTTCTGAAAGCCATTTGAGAATCGGTCTATTTAACCTCGAAATTTGGGATATCGATATGGGAAAGTTACAAATTATCAAGAGAGCGAGAATGGAAACATTGTGCAAAGACGCCACAACGATCAAAGGAGACCGCCCAGGGAGGGGGGGGGGCACCATATAATTTTCCCAATTTTCCTTTTGAAGGCAATATATTATAAGAAAACAAAGAGATAGACTGGGGGGGCGGCAAGCGGTAGGGCAAGGTTAATTGCTATCGTCGAAGAGACCTTTACGCTCATAAATTGACCCTTCACCCGCGCGACCACCTTTCTCGGCTCCAATCCTTCGCTTTTACGCGCTTCTTAGCTAAGGACTAAAGCAAACCGAACAAGATGGGCTAGTCACAATGACAATGATGCTCTGCGATAGGAAATTGCTACGAAGAACGTATTTAAATTGTCGAGAACCTATCGGAAACCAATTGAAACAGTTTCTTCATCTGTCAGATACTTTTTTAAATAATATTTCTTGACACGATAATTGATAATATATTAAAGTGGTTCGCTATTTGTGATTTTTCATATTAAATACTCAACTTCAGATTTTAAGAGAGTTTGCACGAACTAAACTGTACTCGTTTTCTTGATAAAATACGTGAATAAGTAGATTAGTCCATAATTAAAGGGATGAAATAGCTAAACCCTAAACAAATTTGAAGATATTTAAAAACTTACAAATAAGTTGAAATAACTCGTACCAATAGGTCTTCGAGCAAACAAAAAGACGCGAATCTCGGATCAAATAGATCTTCGAGTAAAAACCTACATAAAAACTAAATAAAATAGCCAGAAATTCTAACGGTAGACCGGTTTCGTTCTATTTGGAACTCATTAGTACCGTGCGGGAAATCTGGCTGGCGACTGTTATATCGAAAAGAGAAACTAAGCCTAAACATTAAAAATTTCAAAACGCGTTGCATAGCAACGGAAAGCCGAAAAAGGGGGAGTGTGGTGGAGAAATTTGACCTTTTGGTACGAATTATTTGTAAGTTTTAAAATATCTTCAAATTTGTTTAGGGTTTAGCTATTTTATCCCTTTTAATTATGGACTAATCTACTTATTCGCGTATTTTATCATCCTTTGCACAGTCCACTCGTTTTCTTGAAACATAAGGAAAACACGCTCTAACGAATAGTAACGATCGATACTAGATGGCGCTGTACAGGTATGGAAAATGGTTTCCGTTTTGAGAGGAGGAGGAGCACACTAACGTGAAAAGTAGACTCGTGCGTTCTCAGTAACCTAATTAGGTTTTTAAATCTAACGAATTTCATATATTTTCGTTAGAAATTGAGTTCCAAGTTTTTATGTTTTCTCTCGGCTTATTTGAATGTTTTCTCTAGGATTATTTTAAAATATTTTCACTGGAATTAATTGAATATGTTTTCTCTAGGATTATTAGAAAGTGTTTCTCTAGGATTATTAGAATATGTTTTCTATAGGATTATTAGAATATGTTTTCTATAGGATTATTTGAATATGTTTTCTATAGGATTATTTGAATATGTTTTCTCTCGGATTATTTGAATATGTTTTCTCTCGGATTATTTGAATATGTTTTCTCTCGGATTATTTGAATATGTTTTCTCTCGGATTATTTGAATATGTTTTCTCTCGGATTATTTGAATATGTTTTCTCTCGGATTATTTGAATATGTTTTCTCTCGGATTATTTGAATATGTTTTCTCTCGGATTATTTGAATATGTTTCCGGAGGAATTAATTGAATATGTTTTCTCTATGATTATTAGAATATGTTTTCGCTGGAATTATTTGAATGTTTTCGCTGGAATTATTTCAATGTTTTCTCTGGGATTATTAGAATATGTTTTCTCTGGGATTATTAGAATATGTTTTCTCTCGGATTATTAGAATATGTTTTCTCTCGGATTATTTGAATATGTTTTCTCTCGGATTATTTGAATATGGTTTATCTCGGATTATTGGAATATGTTTTCTCTGGTATTATTTGAATATGTTTCCGGAGGAATTAATTGAATATGTTTTCTCTATGATTATTAGAATATGTTTTCTCTATGATTATTAGAATATGTTTTCTCTATGATTATTAGAATATGTTTTCTCTATGATTATTAGAATATGTTTTCTCTATGATTATTAGAATATGTTTTCTCTATGATTATTAGAATATGTTTTCTATAGGATTATTAGAATATGTTTTCCATAGGATTATTATAATATGTTTTCTATAGGATTATTAGAATGTTTTCTATAGGACTATTAGAATATGTTTTCTATAGGACTATTAGAATATGTTTTCTATAGGATTATTAGAATATGTTTTCTATAGGATTATTAGAATATGTTTTCTATATGATTACTAGAATATGTTTTCTATAGGATTATTAGAATATGTTTTCTCTATGATTATTAGAATATGTTTTCTATAGGATTATTAGAATATGTTTTCTATAGGATTATTTGAATATGTTTTCACTGGGGTTATTTGAATATTTTTTATAGGGTTATTTGAATATGTTTTCTCTGGGGTTATTTGAATATGTTTTCTCTGGGGTTATTTGAATATGTTTTATCTCGGATTATTTGAATATGTTTCCTATGGGATTATTTGAATATGTTTTCTCTCGGATTATTTGAATATGTTTTCTCTCGGATTATTTGAATATGTTTTCTATAGGATTATTAGAATATGTTTTCTATAGGATTATTAGAATATGTTTTCTATAGGATTATTAGAATATTTTTTCTATAGGATTATTTGAATAATTTTTCTATAGGGTTATTTGAAAATGTTTTATCTCGGATTATTTGAATATGTTTTATCTCGGATTATTTGAATATGTTTTCTCTATGATTATTAGAATATGTTTTCTCTATGATTATTAGAATATGTTTTCTCTATGATTATTAGAATATGTTTCCTCTATGATTATTAGAATATGTTTTCTATAGGATTATTAGAATATGTTTTCTATAGGATTATTAGAATATGTTTTCTATAGGATTATTAGAATATGTTTTCTATAGGACTATTAGAATATGTTTTCTATAGGACTATTAGAATATGTTTTCTATAGGATTATTAGAATATGTTTTCTATAGGATTATTAGAATATGTTTTCTATATGATTACTAGAATATGTTTTCTATAGGATTATTAGAATATGTTTTCTCTATGATTATTAGAATATGTTTTCTATAGGATTATTAGAATATGTTTTCTATAGGATTATTTGAATATGTTTTCACTGGGGTTATTTGAATATTTTTTTATAGGGTTATTTGAATATGTTTTCTCTGGGGTTATTTGAATATGTTTTCTCTGGGGTTATTTGAATATGTTTTATCTCGGATTATTTGAATATGTTTCCTATGGGATTATTTGAATATGTTTTCTCTCGGATTATTTGAATATGTTTTCTCTCGGATTATTTGAATATGTTTTCTATAGGATTATTAGAATATTTTTATATAGGATTATTTGAATATTTTTCTATAGGGTTATTTGAAAATGTTTTATCTCGGATTATTTGAATATGTTTTATCTCGGATTATTTGAATATGTTTTATCTCGGATTATTTGAATATGTTTTCTCTCGGATTATTTGAATATGTTTTCTCTCGGATTATTTGAATATGTTTTCTCTCGGATTATTTGAATATGTTTTCTCTCGGATTATTTGAATATGTTTTCTCTCGGATTATTTGAATATGTTTTCTCTCGGATTATTTGAATATGTTTTCTCTCGGATTATTTGAATATGTTTTCTCTCGGATTATTTGAATATGTTTTCTCTCGGATTATTTGAATATGTTTTCTCTCGGATTATTTGAATATGTTTTCTCTCGGATTATTAGAATGTTTCTTAGTTTAATTTAATTTCAAATTTTAATTAACGCTCGGAGATTTTAGTAAATTTGCAATATACGTAATACGTTGTGGGAACTTGAATTATTATTTAGTGAATTAGAGATGACCCCCGACTTCTCGCTAGACAACGGCGTAGTTTCAGTACCTACGCCAGGAGTAACTTATAATGAGCGGCTCAAGTTCAAAAATGGTTTAAGGACTCACTTTGATCTGATGCCCCTCATCTGAGCGCTCGTGCGTACTTAAACTATATAAAAAGATGTGGTGGGGGAGACGCACCCAACATTGAGATATTACCTAAAGAGTCGAAGCGGCGAATGAGGCTTAAGAATGGAAGATAAAAAAGGAGAGTTCTGGGCCATTATTGTTTTTAATCTTTGAGGCCTCGAACTAAAGCGCCAAGTAATCCTCTATCTTCAAGTCAAAAGCCGTTTTAGAGAGTTTGGCCGCTTCAAAAGCGAGTGATTACCACCCACCAGCCGAGGCTATCAAGCTAAGATGCTAATTTAAATCATTGAACGCTAAAGGAACTCTTTTAACTCGCGGATTCGTTTAGCGTCCTTAGAGGGATATCATTCTTGGCGGATCGGGAAGAGCCCATCCTGCGTGGAAGACAAAAGAGCTTCATGCCCACTGATACGGGCTAGCGCGTATGTAGGACAGAAAGGTCATTAAGATGTCTTTAAAATTAAACCATTTCACAAACCTATTTTTCTGTGCAATTTTGAAGCGAGTGGCGTGGCGACTTTGGTACCTCGATTGCTCAATTGATGTCGCAGCCGGCAGTTAGGTCATATTAAAGGTGTTTTAGACCTCGTTGACTTAAAATACCGACCTGATTACGGAGTTAACACCTACGCCGCGAGCTAACTTGGCACTGTGTATAAGTTTCGGGTAAAGAAGAACTGTGAACTCTCTCTCTCACCAGCTCATTTTTGCCAGAAACCAAGTCCTATTCAATAATAGATTAACCAATAAGCTGAATAGGCCTAGGGATTTCCAAAAGGTAGTTGGCCCCAGATGGCCCTAATAAACCTCGGGTGGTTGTTAATACGCCACTGGGCTTATTGGAAATTAAAACGCTTTCAATAATGGAAACTGACGCTTACTTTGGCGAAATATTGACGAATTATTAAATCAATACATAATATTGACTATTATAAACACTCGGTTCGTTTTCGAAGGTAATCAATTTAAAATTTGAGGTCAAACAAGCGTTTTCACCATCGAAACAACCTGGTAGTCAACTGTAATATAGTATTTCGTCTATGCATACGAGCTTTATAGTGCTTTTATTGTATTAGTCGCGGCTAGCGGCAACCTAGTTTAAATCTTTGGAGCCTGACGTTCTGATTTAAATGGTAAGATTTCGAGCCATTTCCAAGAAATGGAATTCGAGAACTGTTACAACCGATAAATAACGTTCAAAAGACGCTCCCAAACGTCCGGACAATTTAAATTAATGACGTTAACAACTTCAAACAGGACAATTCCTTTCAAGAGGATGAGAAAGATTCCATTTCTATTTTTAGTCGAGTTAAACGCGGAAAACCAGTGACACTTTTTAATATGTGACCCCCACCGAAACAAAACCAATTTTCTTTCAGTCGAAAAGAAGACGAAATACCCACGAAATTGGATTTGCGATAATTCGAAATAAAATTGAGATGCGGGGATTTCCACGGAAGAAGATTAAAAAATTCCAGGACAAATCTTTCAATTTTTCAACCAACTTTCTAGGGTTGGAAAAAACAAGTTAAAACGAAAGGGGAAATGTAGTTCGGCGCTCAAGTAATAATATTAATTTAAATTCGTTTAATATTAATTTCAATTCGTTTAATAATAATTTCAATTCGTTTAATAATAATTTCAATTTGTTTCTATTAACCATATCCCTCTACACATTGTCAGCTTGTTTACAGATATCCAAGGACTGCTGTACCTTTAGAAATGGTGTCAATCAAAACTAAATTTTGGAAATTTGACCCTTTATCAAACTATAATTCGGGCGCCATCTATGATGCGCCGGACTAAATCAGGTTTCTATGGCTGACATATATTTTTGTTAACAACAATGCAACACTTTTATTAGGTGGGCTGAAGACGAATCTTGAAAAGAAAATCTTCGAGCCTCAAAAGAATGATATTTGGGGGCTTTCTCTATTGCAACTAAAAGGATTTTTGTAAGGTTTTATATTGGCTGTATTGGAAAACACGTTTTCGATTTCCCCCTAGAGTGATAAAACCTAGAACGTTTCAATGGTTGTTTGTATAATATGCTTATTATTATTATTATTATTATTATTATTATTATTAATATTATTATTATTATTATATTTGTTAATGAAAAGTTAACAAAATTATCCCCGAAATTATTATCTATTATTAAGATTTATCTTATAATTATAAAATTTATAATTACAATTACAATTATAATTGTGGATTATAAAATTATAATTAAAAAATATAATGTTTAAAAGCCAAATAAGCTACCGCCTAATATTAACTATTACCAAAAGTTTATAATGTATTTCTTAGGAGATAAGTATCCATCTAAGTCATTAAAATGGAACATGTACCTTCGCCGGCTCGACGGATATTCCGTTGGCTGTTAATTTCCCGCCAAATCGCATCACGGCCCTATTCTATTACTTCGCTTAAAGGTATAAAATGTTAAAAATTACACCGCGTAGAGATATTTCCCTATTAATAAAGTAAAAATCATGATATGACGGTCTTCACGAATTTCACATTAGCAATATAGGTAGAAGAATACGTATCTCGTTAGAGGTATATTATATACTTCTGCTAGCCATATTTATCTATCTCATTATAACTGATACATAATATCAAGGTAAAAGTGTTATTTTATGGTTACAATCATAACGTTCACTAATCTAATCGAGTTGTGATCAGCCCTTCTCATCAAGGTTCCGAAACCAATTTCGATCTGATAGACAATTCACAATTTTCTCTTTGAGAAACATTCATTTTGACAGAAGCCCTTAGAGGTACGATTTTAATGATTTTATTTATAGTAGATGGCGCCAATTTAAAGATTTTGAATGAATGCTTACTGATATATTACAACTTCAAACCTTTAAGAGGTGCTTCGTGTAGAAACTATAATCAAAAGCTAAAATCGGGTAGAATTTTGCATAAAAGCAATACGAAAAACAATTTATATTTTTCGTAGTTTTTGGATTGTTTAAAATTTCTACGTTTCTAAGTGCTGGCGCCATCTGGAAAGAGGTCGGATATTAAAAGTCGTCCTCTGATGTCGTTACCCTTGTGGAAAGAATCTGGTTCCTTGTAAAAAGTATCCGTCTTTTCAGAAAATGTATTTTTAGGTCCGTACTAAACTTCCACGATAAATCCTAGAAAACATTCGTAAAATATTAAACCGGGAGAAGCATTAGTTCGAAAAATAGTCTTTAAATAAAACTAAAATGAATCCATTCCTTTCCTAAACTAGACACGGGAATAGCGATCTTACGCCGGCCTTCGAAACAAGCCGTTGAAATGCGGGCACCGACAAAGCGACAGGATTAGTCTCAAAGGGGATTAACCACGGAACATTAGCGCCAAATCTCCCTATAAATAGAAAAGGTTTTTCACGAATCCGAGCGTTGCCGTCCGACGCTGCAAGGTCGTTAATGAGGAATCGTCTTGGAAGCTGCGATGGGCGCGATCCGCTCTTTTTAGAGTGGGTACGGAGCTTTTGCGGTTAGAATGAGTTAATTGTTAACAGTTTAAGGTAAACTGGAGAAGAGCAGAGCTGCTAATTTCAAGTTTCAAGAAGTTCAATTTAATATATTACAGATAGACGACTAAGGCTAAGTCAGCAAGCGACTTTTGCTCCAGGAGTATAGATGAAAAACCAGTAGGCAAAATAAACATTTTCATTAAAATATTTTGTTAAAAAAGTTTAGTTTCTAAATACATTTAAGAAATAAATATTTGAGATTCAATTAATTAATAAAAGCGGATTAACCACTTCCTTAAATTCTGTACACCGATTATTGGCTTTGGTTGTACAAAGTCTGTAATCGATTACGTAATCACTTTAGTACAATCAAAGCTACAGGCTTCAAGGCTTGTACACCGATTACGGATAATGATTAGCCCCTCGACGGCTCTCCTAGGCTTGAGCATTTTTGGGGCTCCCCTGATCTTCCTCTAGTCTCTTTTAGGACCCCTAGCTTTTAACAAGTTTAGTCTGACCCCCCACCCGAACTTACTCTAGCCTTATCTCCTCCAGTGGCGTAGCTAGACCCGGACCCGGTATACTTTTATCGGGTTTCTAACTGAAAAGTATTGCTTTCTTCAGAAGAAGCGGCTCTTTTAGGGCCCTAAATTATTATTTTATTTGGGCCCGGGCTCGCTCACGGCGGACCTGGCTAGACCTTTCGTCACCCAGGGTGGTCTCAGTGTTAGCCGCCCCTCTCAATATACAGTGTGTCAGAATTTATAGCCCGGTGTACCTAGTAACAGAGACCATACCACCGGAGGTCTATCATCATAGTGCCCTACGCCAGCGTCCACCTAGCCCGGACAGGTGACAAATCTAGCACGGGTAGTAGTACCCTACTATTGACGGTCGCACCTTTGACGCAAGCCACTCAAGCAGAAATGGGTGGACCATTTCCCACTTCGCACACAGCAGTGGGATTAAGAGTGGATGCTGTAGCAACTCTAACCAACACCCTACCTACGTAGGTAAAGAGTCAAACCCTTTGGAGAGAGCTCCTAAAGGGGAACGACGGGCACACAGCGGTCCACATAACCCGGCGCAGCTGGCACCGGAGATCCGGGTGTGACTCCAAAAGGCCGGGAAACAGGACCGCCGTGCCCTCATACGGAGGCCCGCCGCCCCACAGCCGGCTACCCAATCCGCCGAGGCGGCCAGTTTGCACGGAACCTCTCCGTTAGCCTGAGCCGAAACTCAGTTTCCAGCCCCTACCTGACCGAAGTCGAAGGTGGAGATAGGAACATTTGACCAGAGCTTACATCTCCCAGTGCGCCACCGCCCTTATGGGTTACAAGAGCCGGACCCCGACTCCCCGGTAAAGCCACCAGTTATTGCACATTCTGACCCGTTAAGGGCCCCTCTCAATATACACCAAATTTCAGTCTCTCTCTCCTCTACCTATTTCCATGGATAGCTCGGTTGAAAAATTACGCCCCCTCTGCTTCCTCCCGAACTTGCTCTAGCCTACTCTCCCCCGCCCCTTTCTAGGTTTTGGCAAGTTCCGCGGTCCAAGGCTTAAGCCTACTCAGCTTAATGGTTAATCCGCCGCTGATTTAAGCTGTTTGTATATTTAGCTATTAATGAGCGAGATGACGGAGAATCCGAATATTAGATTGATTAAATGAGCGGAATAGACTAAGAGAGTAGTGTCTCTTTCGGTCTGAAGGCGAGTGAACCTTAGTTAGAGACGAGCGCTTCACATTGAGCAAGATGACAGCGATGCTGTCTTTTAAATCTCTCACACTCGACGAACTGACATGCGCGAATGATAATTAGACTAAAAACACGGTTTTCTAGGCTATAAAATGTATCGTAATTTTCAGTGACCTGTAATAAATTTTCTCTATTTGGCAAGTTTTTCGATGAGATGAACGATATCATTAATTTTTGGAGTGCGAGAAAAAGAATGTCAGCGGTTTGTGGGCTGAGTACGGATTTCGAGAAAATGCCCATTCCTTTACAAACATTCGCAATTACTCTCGCAGGGAGGGAGACTTTATTGAACTTTCTAATTAGAAATGATCCCACGAAAGCCTAATTAAAAAGAGATGCCACCGACGACTTTCGACCGCCAATGATGATATTACAGTTCTTTTTAGAAATCTAATTATAGTTATGCGAAACGAAACGGGCCCTGGTAAATATATGTGGGCCCCAGTAGAGCCGATATTAGGTACACGTTTTCAGGCAGTAGCTGGCGATAAATGTTCAAACCCGGACAATCAGGATTCGGCCCTAGTTAAAAATTCAGGCTCTAAGAGAGACGTTATTATTGCAAATAACTACTTTTCAGGGATTAATGGGAAGAAAGGTTCATATCCCCCCTGCACGGGCCCGGTAAAAAAAATAGGGTCCCCAAAAAAAAAGTTATTATTGGAAATAACTATACCATTTCAGGGAAGTAACGTGGGAGAAAGGTTGAAACTCGGGTCCCAGGCTGCATGGGCCCCGATAAAATGTTTATAAATTTATGAACTAATGTTAAACGTAAGTGTTGCAAGGGCCATTTCTAGAATGCACGCTTATTTCAGGGATACTTCAGATCAAGTCATTAAGCCTATAATACCTATAATACTATGCCTGGCGTGCAGAATCTGATGCGAAAATAAATATATTAGGAGACAAATGTTTGATACATAATTGTTGTTTACGTAACTAGAGCCAGTTACCCTAAACGCATGTTTAACCTGGTGGCAGAAATGTTATATCATGATCCACCGTAAATATTTCCGTTCTACGTCAATATATCTTCAATTATTTCGACTAAATGAAGGTGGTAATATACTTGGATTTTTGCGCCAATCACCTCTATTTGCTGTTAAAACTTGTTCCAGAAATGTGAAATTAGGTGATCCACCATATTTGAAAGGGAGTAAGAAATTCCGTATTTGAAAGGGAGTAGGAAGTTCCGTATTTGAAAGGGAGTACTTAGGAAGTTCCGTATTTGAAAAGGAGTAGGAAGTTCCGTATTTTAAAGGGAGTAGGAAGTTCCGTATTTGAAAAGGAGTAGGAAGTTCCGTATTTTAAAGGGAGTAGGAAGTTCCGTATTTTAAAGGGAGTAGGAAGTTCCGTATTTTAAAGGGAGTAGGAAGTTCCGTATTTTAAAGGGAGTAGGAAGTTCCTATTTTAAAGGGAGTAGGAAGTTCCGTATTTTAAAGGGAGTAGGAAGTTCCGCATTTTAAAGGGAGTAGGAAGTTCCGCATTTTAAAGGGAGTAGGAAGTTCCGTATTTTAAAGGGAGTAGGAAGTTCCGTATTTGAAAGGGAGTACTTAGGAAGTTCCGTATTTTAAAGGGAGTAGGAAGTTCCGTATTTTAAAGGGAGTAGGAAGTTCCGTATTTTAAAGGGAGTAGGAAGTTCCGTATTTTAAAGGGAGTAGGAAGTTCCGTATTTTAAAGGGAGTAGGAAGTTCCGTATTTTAAAGGGAGTAGGAAGTTCCGTATTTTAAAGGGAGTAGGAAGTTCCGTATTTTAAAGGGAGTAGGAAGTTCCGTATTTTAAAGGGAGTAGGAAGTTCCGTATTTTAAAGGGAGTAAGAAGTTCCGTATTTCTGGTAGATCAAAGAATTTCAAAATTCTGCCACCAGGTTTAACAGGTGATTGGTGCTAGCTGAGTGTCAGCATACGATTTTACGTTTTCAGAAATTAAATAATGAGAGTGAAAGTGAAAAATCGTAAAAACTAAGCTTTAGCCCACTTTCCGAGCTATTATGATGAAAACGTTAATAATAATAATAATAATAATCAGCTAGGCTAATACCCAAGGCACCACCTTAGGCCCAAGTCATTGGTTAAACGCTAAGAGCAACTGGCTTTTGAAAAGTAGATGGCACTTTTAAATCTACGGACGGGGTCCACTACTTTATCATATTCATCGGTTACGCGGAAATATCAATTTACGAACCACTTTAATTAGTTTGCCACTCTAACTTTTAATTAGGGGAAACTAATCACAGTTTTAATTACAAAGCCCTCTCTTCCTTGAAACGCAACAGACGAAATGGTTTAAAACGATAAGGTTATATCCATACAATGTTACGGCAGCGCGCGGGGTGAAGCGAAAACCTGGAAAAGCATGAAGGACAAACTTTGGAACGCTTTGACGACAGCTGACAAGTCTGCTTGACTAAACCTCAGAGAAACACCGTAGAAGCCTACATGTTGGCGTTCGAAAAACGTCGTGTGGAGGCTAAGCAGTTCACGTTATAAACGGGAACGGTTAGTATTTCACGGTGGTTTTTAGAAGTTTCGTCAAGGTAACGTGTCAGTTCTAATGAAACAGTTCGAAGTTTCGCTTTAAAGGCTTACCCAATTTTGCTTATATTCTCGCTATTGGAAGCCTCATTAACCACGAAAATTTTCCACGTATTTTTAAAAGAGTCTACTATAAATATAAGTTTAATACGACAATCACTTAACGAGCTGTTCCCGGACCTCGAGGGATCCTAGCCACGATAAAACGTTGTTTAATTATACAGTTCGAAATATTTCAACGGTATAAATGTTTGGCTTTACAATGATGAAGTTCACGAAGGATATATCGCCTTTTGTTTCTAAAATAGCGATTTAAGTATTTCAACTATACTCCACTTCAGAATCTATTATGGCGCCATCTATTTGATTTCCTATTGTAAATTTTAAATTGAGGCTCATGAATGAAATGTGACGGTTAGGTGTTATCGAAATTTGTGGTTAGGCTCTATTTCGAAGCCTTTGTAATTTTATATTGCAAAAATGGCAATTAGAAATTTTATCATAGAAACATTGGACCGAGAGTGCATTTATTTAGTTTCAGTGGTGAAGATGCGTTTAACCAGTTCATCTATATTTTTCAAAACAAAATATTTTAGAGGTACCTATCTACACTTAAATATTTTAATTAAATTAACTACGAACAAAATTACACCAAATGTTATATAATAAAGGTATAGCAGTTTATGTACTGTTGAAATCTATATTATAAATCCAACGCTACCTTTAGCAACATAACATAGAGGCGCCAAAAAACGTTTGCCCGATTAAGTCAAGAAAAAACCACAATCATTATTTGTAATAAACTATTATTCATATTTATTATAAACTGACTTTTCCAACGATCCAAATAACTCCGGAACTATCCAATATACAGACTGTGTTGTCAAAAACATTTTCGGTTGCCATGGCAAAACTAATGCCCATTGCAACTTTTCCCTTGGTGAAATTTCATGTTACCATAAGGTCTACGTATCCACCTAGTTTCAACAAAATCGGTGATTATCACCTCGGGTAGTCTCCTCGTAAGTTGGTGGGGGCCTATATAAGGAAAGCATAAAAACGCAAAGCTCGCGTGTTTCGAAGTTGAACTTATGTCACGAGAATAATGATTTTCCAAATAATAAAGCAATGTTTTTATCTTAAACCGAATCAGTGAAAAATCCATTGATTTCATCAGTGGTGGGGCCCATAGGCCAGTGCCTAGTGGGCCTAGTCCTAAATACGGCACTGAGAGTGAAGAAGTATGAACGGGCCTGTCTACAATTTAAATAAATATCAAAACAAACACAACTTGATTTAATTTTCATTAAATCAACGGTTAATCAATATGCCACTCACTATTAGTTGAGATAAAATAGAAAAATAAAATATGTCGACGGTTTTTGTATCAAATATGTATACACCCCTGTTGGCTATATTATAACCATGATTTACTATATCAGCGGATGTAGGGGGGGGGGGGGACTATAAGCTAATGATGGGTTCTCCGGAGGCGGGCCGTTTCAACTACGTAACGCCTACGGTCTAACATCTACCAGAAGTTTATAAAATACCTCTCTGAGAAGTACCCATCTGCCCATACATTTCCGATCGTATTTTCTTGAAGCTTGTACCTTCGCGAGTTACCGCTGATTTTCGTGTTTGGTCCTTATTTGATAACTATCTCTGAATTTCACCGAAAAAGTGGACATTTTTAGTAAAATCATCAATTGATATACTGTTTGTAGTTTTGGTGTCATTCTGTAACATTTTTTTTTAAATCAATAAAAATAGAACAAAATCGATGAACTAGTATAAAATAATTGATCGAGGTTTAGTATCGTTTTGCGTCAACAAAATAGGTGACTTAGTATAAAATATATATATTTTTAATTGAGTAATACACTTCTTGATTGTATAAATGGAATTTCATGCCCATGGTTAAAATGATAATAATATTTAAGTAACACGACGGATACTTCATGGTTTTAAAAACATTACTTCAATGTTCTGCAAGCTTTCGAGTACGTGACCCCTTGTCACTTCTTGATCATTTGACTAAAACCAAAGTGTAAATCATCCGTTAAACGTATTTAGGCTTGCAAGTTAGTATTAAAAGTCGATAGATCCATACCATAAATACTCGCTAAGTCGAATACTTGTTACATCCTAATAGGACACTTCTCTCGTAAAGAGTACTTTATTCACTTACGTTTTTACGAAGATTCTTTCGACGATGAAGAGTGTGGCGTAACGCGGCTGAAACGGCGAAGTTAGGAAATGGCGACGTTCGTCTGACGGTTAGTTTTATAGATATTGGTTTATTGATTTACGTTACGCCGTATTGTTGCCAAGTGCGGCGAAGGAGGGGGGGGGGTGGAGAAGTTTGGAGCTTAATATATTTCGGTAAAAAAAGTGAGGCGTCACACGCAGTGCGGAAATGGTTTTTATGGGGCCGCCCCGAATTTAAGCATTACAATGCCACTGTGTTTTTATTTATATTTCCGATTAAAGGCGAGCACGGTAAATCAGCGGGCTAAATAATTTGCATTAAGAAATACAGCTTCGAAAGTACGCGATTGATAATAAATAGTTCATAAATTACAAGATACGGTTTAGTTTAATAATAATAATCAGATAGGCACCACCCTAGACCCAATTCCGAGAGGTCGGACATTTGCCTCTTTTGTGTACGGGATTTTGGATTTTTTAAATATCTAGGATTTTTTATGGCAAAGTCTATGGGAGCTAAATTCTTTCATTTTGGAATTGTGGATTTTTTTCCAAATTTTGTACGGGATTTGGCCAAATGACCGACCCCTCGCCCCAGTCATCTATCGAGTTTTAATGCCTTTAATTCAGGTGTACGGGTTAAATTGCGTAGGAGGGTGGTGGCAAGCCCTTCATGCCACGCGAGCCACCAGCTCCCTACACCATTTACGACACAGCTATTAAACCGAGCGAATATGTATGGTATAGAGTAGTAGCACGCCGTAGCTTTGGCCATGACCGCCATTTTGGTCGCAAATTTTTTATCTATAGGAAAGAGCATGGGTGACGTACTAGGACGTCACAGTGCCATTACTCTATAGTGATAATATACGTGGCGATTTTTGTTTCACGGCTGGTACGAAAAGATATTACACTTTGATCTTCTACAAACAAGGAAGTAATTAGTCAGTATATTTAAAAAAATATTTTGCAAGAAGTTATTCTTTTTTCGAGCAATAAGATACTGCACTTTGATCTTAACCAATCGGTGAAGAACCATATTATTTAACTTGGAAAAATATTTTATAGGCCCACAAGGTTATCCATTTTGTACATTTGAAATGTTTTAGAAGTTTCAAACTACACAAATGTTTTTTATTTACCTTTTTCATTAATCAATACCTCTACTTGGAATGCTTATCGCGGCAGATTTTCGTCCCTATGTGGCTGACGGTTTTTTTGACGTCACTATATTAACTTAGCGAACAACAACGCGAAAGGAGAGCGCGCGCAAAGGGGTTTTTTTCTCTCGTAGGCGGGGCCAAAGCCGTCAGAACGATCTTACCGTACGCGATACGGCAGGATGAGCATTCCAAGTAGAGGTATGGATTCCTACCTTTTTCACAGAATGACACAAAACTATAGTAAAGGAAGACATCAATTGATGCTTTGCTACCGTTTCAACGTTTTTGGAGAAACTTCGGCTACCACGTGCGGTGTTGATAATAATTAGCATCCTACTGGGACCTAGCCAACGCTACACGTCATCGTAAATTTTTTTAAATATGTAAATAAAGGAGGGATGAAGCTGAAAGGGACCTACGGTTGCTAACAACTTGTTTCGTCTTTATCCCGTTGGTTTGTTAGTGAAATATAAAGATCAAAGAGCACATTGGTTTAGGTTGTTAAATTTAGATGATTGTCTGCCTACAGTGTTTGTATAGTGCTAAAATGCGGGCACCGCTATTTTGAACAAACCGTGATCCGCCAGCCTGTTAACATGGTTTTATTTGGTAGGCCGTATACTTCATTTGAAACTATTTACAGAAAGAAAAGTTATTTAGTATTTTGCCTGCTACAAGGTATATTTTAGGTATAGTACGAAAGACGTTTTCCCCAAGTGTACGCCATTTTGCATAAGGCGGTAGCATTAGTGGCTTGTGCCGTTGCCTACATTATTATAAAGGCTCGTGCAAGGGAAATTTTTCCTATTCAATTCTAGCATTTTAGTTCGACAATTCTCGCCATTAGGCTCACTAGTATATGGACCCCGTTGTCTAGGCATCAGCAAGGTATCAACTTTGAAGAGTAATGAAAAATATGGCGTTGAAAAGTGTAAACTATTACATTTATTGTAAATTTGTTTTTATATACAGTCTTTAGCTTCTTTAAAGATGATTAATGTGCCGAATTTAAGAAAAAGGAAGGCGTGCTACTATAGGACACATTTTTCATCAATTTAAATGGTTTGAATATACATTTTTTTGAGATCCAGGAAGGCTATTCTGTAAAAATCAAAAATGACAAAAAAAAATCTCGATCCGTCAAAAATGGAAATGCGCGTGTGGAGAAGGGGTGAATATCGAAATATCAAACTATCGATTGTATAAGTTCAATTTTAAGTAGTGATCGTACTTTGAGTCAAATCATAAACTAAATGCTTAAGCGGACGTAAAATACCTGTTTATTTTTGGTGCCCAAGACTTAATTTGGCACCATCGACCGTATGTCGAAGCATTTCATTAACATCACTTACAGACCGCCATGATTTTGAATTTTACCAATACTATCGAAAGATTGTTATTTAAAATGCAGCCTCTTCCACACACGCGTATTTTTTGGTCATTTTTGATTTTTCCAGAACAGCCTAAAAGATCAGATCAGAGAACCAGCTTTTGTTTATCAGAAGCAAAGAAATGTACCCCCTTGTCCGTAGTCAACGCTGCTACAGACCGTTCACCCTAATAAAATAATCAACATCGCTCTTAGGGCTAAAATCGTTAAATTCGTTGATCCACTTCAAAGACGATTTTGCGTGCACCAGGGGACGATCCGTTTCGACATGCTTAGGAACTAGAATCCGCTCGATTTCATCGCAATCTCCGTATCCATCTCGCTGCCGTTCACCTGTTGTGTTAACACACGGCCAGCGCTTCTTCGGAGCGTGGATCCGTCCACGTGCCTGGCATACGTGTTGAGAGATAAAGAGGAGGGGTAGTTAGGTTATGAAACCAATTTGACCTAGCTTGGACGGCCGTGACAAAGGGTGAAGGCAGACCACCGCGGGTGGCACTAAACAACGTCCAGCTCGGAAATTAACAAAGCGTGAAATGACGTGATCGAACTGGACAATCGAGTTTTGGCCCAACAGTCACAGCGGGGCTTCGAGGTCACTCAGAGCCATCAAAAGCTTCCCACCCTTCTTCAATATTTTCTGGCACTAATATTTTCTTATGAAAATAGGTTTTCGACGCTCTGTTTGAAAGCGATTTTTAGGACTGTGGACCATTGGCGTCTCCGAAAGTTCGTCAAAATAGAAGTACGTACCGATTCGCAAATTGCTTTCAGGGAAACAAACATTTAGAGGAAGGACTTTTGAAGTTCGATTTTAATAATAGTAAAGTATGCTTTTGTAGATTGTGCCAGTTTAAATGTTTTGGTTAAAAATGCATAAATCATTATTTATTTCTTAGGAAAAATTACTTCGAAACCTTTTTTAAGTATTGACGTAAAGGGCTACATAAAGTTTCTACAGCGAAGAAATGGAAGCTGTAACTCCCTCTAGTGTAAATTGGATCTTTTGAATTCAAATGATGGGCAATTTCTTTATAGACCCGTTCAGCTCGGGCTCGATTTAGTATTATCCATTCATGTTCGCTAATGTTTGAAAGGGGAAATTAGCCCTCCTTTCTTTTCGCTCTTTTTTGAGAGTTGAAATTAGCCCTCCTCTCTTTTCACTCGTTTTTGAGAGATGAAATTAGCCCTCCTCTCTTTTCGTTCGCTTTTGAGAGGTGAAATTAGCCCTCCTCTTTTTTTTGCTCGTTTTTGAGAAGTGAAATTGAGCTCTTCTTTTTTAATCTCATTTCGAGGGGCGAAATTGACTGTCCTCTCATTTTCAGTTCTATTTAAATGATATTTTACGCATCAATTTTGCTCAAATGTGGTCGCGCTTCGCTCAGAATGTGAGGAGTGAGATCATTGGTGTTCATTTGAATTTCGTTGCCGGATGTTTCCACGTCAAGAGGAAAGCCGTGACCGATAGGGTTCCTCTATCCAGATGGGTAGTGGATATTCTTTGGTTTAGCCTACGTTGAAATCCCGGAACTATTAGTTCCAGAATAGGCGAAAGGTGTACACTTGTAGTTCCAGAATAGGTGAAAAGTATCGAGCTAATGGGAGCGCTTGTGAAGGATTGACTCTCGTTTGGAGTTGGCAGTTGAGGCCCTTAATAGCCAAATCGCAGGGCACGTCAGACAGGACCCTACCTCAATAGTGGCCTGGTGGTTTTTTGCCTTAACTGAATGTTGTATAATAGGACGTAAAGCGCAGCTGCTTCTTGAGGGGGAACCGTAAGGAAAAAGTTTATAGGACACCAGAGTACAGCCATTATGTCAGGGCTAGTTTTCACTAGGGCCAAATCTCCACGACCGCGCATCGACTTAAAATCTTCGTTAAGCTTAAGAATAAGTCTACAATAACGTCCCATATGTGTGTCAGAAGGAACGTATTTGTTTATACCAAGAATGTATTAATTCGAACAGAGAACATATGATAGCACTTTGTTCGCCTTTTGATTCCCTTCCCTCGTGTCATATTTCGCTTTTGTCCCGGTAATTGGTGAAGATATTCCGGTATGATTGCCGGGCCGGTCTCCGTGTAAACGGTTAATGTCTTCCGGAAATCGTGAAAACGGAGGCTATGGTTAATGCTCTGTTACTATCTGTTATTATACTCAGCTCGAGGTTAAGAAAGGCAAAATATCTATATAACACATTTGGCGGAAAGATACTAACATGAAGTTCCGGTAAATCGGTGGCGGGAATTTAGAGTTTCACCTATTTTCTGTTGAATTCCTAAGGGTTCCTACGCGTGTTATATCAATCCATTTTAGAAATGTCTAGTGCGTAAATTTAAATGTGATCAATAAATATTTAATGTAGGTTATTATTTTAAAGTTTCATTATAGCGTAGTTTTAGTATTATGCTCCTAAACAATCATCAAATCGCACGTTTATGTACGTCCACGTGGTAATCTCGGAATTACCTGTTCTATACTTACCCTGGCCCTGGACTTATTTAATAATAATAATAATAATAATAATAATAATAATAATAATAATAATAATAATAATAATAATAATAATAATAATAATAATAATAATAATAATCATAATAATAATCAGATAGGCTAATACCCAAGGCACGCCCAAGTCATCAAGCGACTTTTGAAGCCGTTTAATTCAGGTGGCTGGGTTACAATGCGTAGGAGGGTGGTGGCAAGCCCTGCCTATACTAACTATTACCGTTAACATCAAGTTTTTATGGAAGGGGAAACCGAAGAGCTCGGGGGGAAACCCCTTAAACCAGTGGGGAAAGAACTTGCAAACTCAACGCAGAAGGAGTTGTTCCGAGTTTTCACCCAGTGTCACAAGCTGGGATCGAACCCGGCTCCTCTTGCTGCGAGGTGAAAGTGCTAACCACTCCGCCTCACTTGAATTACTAAAAATAAATTATGACAACTATGTTAATTAATTAATTATCACTTGGAAATATAACGCTATAGACGGTATTTGCCAAAAATTATATAGCGTGAGCGGGTATACTTAGAAATTCAACCGTAAACAGGTCAAATTCTAAATTCCCACCGCCGATTTACCGGGACTTCGTGCTAATATCTTCCGCCAAATGTACTAGATATTTTAACTTTCTTGACCTGCAACTGACAAGGAGACTACCCGAGGTGGTTATCACTGATTTTGTTGACATTATGGTAGAATGAAAATTGCTAAAGAGAAAAGTTGCAATGGCCTTTAGTTTTCCCATGGCAACCGAAAATGTTTTTGATCTCTCAAAACCAAAAAAACTCCATTTAAAAAAGAATGAGATTTTCTCCTATTTTGGGTAAAATTGATCAATTTTGGTTAAATTTAAAAAAATTTGGGTAACCGAGAAACTCTCATGCTTTTTTAAATGGAGAGATCAAAAACATTTTCAGATGCCATAGGAAATCTAAAGCCCATTGCCACTTTTCCCTTTTGGAATTTTCATACTACCTTAAGGTCTACCTAACACCCGAGTTTCAACAAAATTGGTGATAACCACCTCGGGTAGTCTCGTTGTGAGTATGAGAATACATTTTTTGGGGAAAAGGACTGTACCGATACGATCCGCAGGCACCATATTCTAATTTTCCACGGGAAAATAAATTAAATTTCTGTTTATGCCGACTTTTAGCTCAATTCGCTTATGGTTTTACACAATTTATTGTAAGTGGTAGTAAAACCTTTGTACTGATTTTTGAAAAATATTCGGTGATTTCCATTAATTTAGTACAATAATCCATAACTCTACTTGGAATGTTTATCGTGGCATATTTTCGTCTCGATGTGGCTGACGGTTTTTTTGACGTTACTATGTTAACTTAACAAACAACTACGTGAGGGGGAACGCGCGCAGAGGGGATTTTTTCTCTCGTAGGCGGTGATTTCCAGAATTTTCTGAAGGAATTTCCTATGCTTACCTACGATTTGTACACCTGATTACTTAAGTTACTACCCCCTCGGTGTTAAAAAAAATCAGAAAATATTTAATTCCTTCTAAAAACATTAATTTAAAATCGAACTTCTAATGGTTTCGCTTTATATTTTTCTTTATCTGCAATCAATTTGTGCATCGATCTATTTTATTAGGGCTAACGGAGATTTTAGAAGTTCATTTTGCCCTAGTGAGAACCAACCTAAATAAAACGTTATTACGTCGACGCGCGACGTCGCGGCGTTTTTTCCCGAGTGAGAACTAGCCTTAATAGGAATGAGTTGACACTCAATGGGCCGACCTTGCTTCTCCTTAATCACCGGCACTTGACATTCTTGGCATTTCAATTGAGAATAAAAAAGCGGAATTCGGTCAGTGTTCCCCGCGCAAAGGGACGTAACAGGGATGACGCCAAAACTTTCATACGACACGGACATTCGAGCCGCCAATTTGAGACTGGCCGAACCGCAACCAACCCTAGTAAAGCGATAAATGAACAATTCCAGCCTTAATGAACCGACGACAAGGTATAATTATAAACTAAGAGCATTATATATATATATATATATATATATATATATATATATATATATATATATATAAGAATTAACACATGGCGTAAAAAGTAATTATATGGTCTTGGTTCAATCTACAAACTATTCTTCTATTTATGAAGTAGTTGCGCTAAATTACGAGTGAAATATAATTTTTCGTAACAAATAAAAGATGGCGTGGTACAATTGAGAAAATGGAGGATGTCGGGTTGAGAGAAGAATTTAGAAAGGTCATATATTAATAACTACCATGGCAACAAAGCGTTTCTGTATTTATGTTTAGTAAAAAAATTACTATAAAATTTAATTGTGAAATCTTACACCATTTTATCTACCGCTCGTTGATGGAGCTAACTAAAAAGCTGTTGTTTTTATTTATCAACTGGCGTTTTGAAACATCTTTCCGAGCCTGACTGAATACTTAAAATTCTTGATTTTCGTTAATATAAAGTAAAATCAAGAATGTTTTTATTTATCCTTTGCAGAATGACCATGTTCAAACGAGAGGCGGGCAACAATAATGACAATGTTCAAACGAGAGGCGGGCCTCAATAATGACCACGTTCCAACGAGAGGCGAGCATCAATAACGACCATGTTCCAACGAGAGGCGGGCATCAATAATGACCATGTTCCAACGAGATTCGGGCATCAATAATGACCATGTTCAAACGAGAAGTGGGCATCAATAATTACCATGTTCAAACGAGAAGTGGGCATCAATAATTACCATGTTCAAACGAGAAGTGGGCATCGATAATGACCACGTTCAAACGAGAAGTGGGCATCAATAATGACCATGTTCAAACGAGAAGTGGGCATCAATAATGACCATGTTCCAACGAGAGGCGGGCATCAATAATGACCACGTTCCAACGAGAGGCGAGCATCAATAATGACCATGTTCAAACGAGAAGTGGGCATCAATAATTACCATGTTCAAACGAGAAGTGGGCATCAATAATTACCATGTTCAAACGAGAAGTGGGCATCGATAATGACTATGTTGAGACAATTTTAATCAAATTCACACTATATCTCATTGGTTTGCTAAATCTTGAGTCCTCCCACGTTATTGAAACTCACACTCGTTCCGTTTTTCTTTCCCCCTCTCATGCCGGGGGGATACTAGAACATCATGTCCACAAATTGGAAAAACGTAGTCATTTTCAAAAAATATATATATTCGTTATTATAAATTTTAGAAAAGTATTTTTTCGACAATAGAGAGGTTAAGCAGAGCACTCTAGAAGTATGAACAACAACGTAGGGAGTCATGTAAACATCTTACACGTTTTGCTTTCCCGTTTGTACTTCGGAGTTGAATATTTAACAACTTCAAGACGACGCCATATCTCTGTCGAGTTCCCGTGACACGTCGTAATATATTATTATATATATTATATTTAAATAAAAATATTGATAATTATAATTTTCCAACTCAACAAATCGAGATAGAGTTATGACAACCTATTATTTATCTAGCAGCGTACTCGTTAAAAATCGTAATTACTTGTTTGAATTGAAATACGCCTAGGCCTTGTACAATTAAGACGAATTTGGCGAAATAAGTACGAGTATACAAAGAAGAGTACACGAACAATCAAATAATTGTATTTCGACGTCTGTTTTATTATAGTTCGACCGACGTTTTTAATCCTTCGTGTATCTTGGGTTAGTGAAAGGTGATCAATTTGTTAAAATTCGATTGCAAACGTACTTGATTGCGTTAGCATGCGAACTGAAAGCTCGCTTAACCGATTTTAAAGAATGTAAGGTGGGGTGGCGGAGTAGTAAGGTGGGGTGGCGGAGTGGTTAGCACTTTCGCCTCGCAGCAAGAGGAGCCCGGTTCGATCCCAGCTTGTGGCACTGGGTGAAAACTCGGAACAACTCCTTCTGCGTTGAGTTTGCAAGTTCTCTCCCCACTGGTTTAAGGGGTTTTCCCCCGAGATCTTCAGTTTCCCCTTCCATAAAAACTTGTTGCGGTTAACGGTAATAGTTAGTGTAGGGAGCTGTTGGCTCTAACGCGTGGCATGCAGGGCTTGCCACCACCCTCCTACGCATTGTAACCCGGCCACCTGAATTAAAGGCTTCAAAAGTCGCTTGACGACTTAGGCCTAAGGTGGTGCCTTGGGTATTAGCCTAGCCTAGCTGACTTTTTTTGTTAAAACTTTTAAAGCGCTTTGCTTAACCTCTCTAATGATTTGAGTCAGTCTATAAAGATGTTAACCTAGTTTTGTAAAACTTTTATGCCGATTATCACTGTGAAAAATGGAACATTATAGTTCCAACATTGATTGGTATCATGTTCTTAGGGACCTAAATACGTTCTTGGTATTATTTGTTTAGTTGATCCAAGAAAGAAGTATATTCTTAATCAAAAAGTTGCCTGCTAGCATTTACAGTTACAAGCGCCAGTTAGCTCTAGCTTCTGATAAACCTGGTGGCGGAAATTGTGAAAGTCTCCCTTCATCTACTACGATAGATTGTGTATTCTCGCCTTTCCTTACGCCCTCTATTTGCCCTCCGCTCGTCCGTCATGACCTCTGACCATCGGCGAGGAATCTAGGCTCGGGTCTTTGAGAATGAGTGTTAAAGGGGATGAAAACTCTACATGGACACGCCTAGCAAAATTCCGCATAAAAGAGTGTATAGCTAATTTTAACCTTTATCGAAATCAAACAAGTTAATTGGCCTAATCCCTAGGGTGATTTAATCCGATTTAGGTAAAAAACAAACTATGATTGGGTTAGACCGTACACGCGGGTAAATGGCTATTTCGCTAAGGCTTTTAGAAACCATAATAATAATGCATTGGCTCTTTCGCTTTGAGCTTATCGGGGAAAGAGAGCCTAGACGAGGCGGTAGTCAACAAGTAATGACACGAACCACATTAGGACTCTATTCTCGCGTGTCAAGAAGGCGACAATGAAAGGTTATCGAAAACTCAGCTTCCGAGATAATTCCGTCAGAGCCCGACGAAGCCTTCCATGCAAAACAATCCCCAGTCATGGGCACGCTCCACCCTTTTTAGAGTGACTCCGGAGTGTTGGGAGACGGAATGAGCGAGACATTTTCAAATGATAGAGATAAAATGTCGGAGAAGAGCGCAGCTGCCTTTGAATTTAGCTATTAATGAAATAATCGAGTATTAGATGGGCTGGACACAAGCGAACGAGTCCGATATCCTATATAGCTACGCAAAGAGAGATCTGAAACATTACACTAGAGCAATGGTAAAATCGGTACAGTGTCTACCCCATTTTGTTTCCCTTTGCTACGCCAGCGCCTCAGTAGCAGGGAGTAAAAACGTTTATAACTTGTTTCTGGTTAGTTTTACTTCATTCTACTAGATGGCGCAACGATACCGGTGTATTGCCTCCCGAAAAACTTGCATATTTATCTTGCCTAGCTATATAAGATCTCTGTAAAGAGTCTCTCTTTCAGTCTGAGGGTGAGTGCGCCGTAAAGACCCGCGCTTCACTTACAAGTTAGAAATGGATCAAGTCAGCGAAGAGTGGAGCTGTCTTTTTCACTGTCTCAAAGTGTCGACGAACTGAGAATGATAATTAGACAAAAAAAAAGATGGCTTTTGCTTTGATTTTCACAATTTTATTTTGTTTTGGTATTTCTAATAATTTTTTTGTTGCTAAAATAGATAATATGATCAATTAGTAAGTTTTAAACAACCACAATTAATTATCCATGATCGGTGAGTTTTTGTGGAGAGCCCTATCTATTATTTTTCTTAATGAGCCGAGCACTGTAATCAATTCGAGATTGATCGAATGAGAGATCATGCAATTTCTGAACACGGTTGATATTTCTATCTGGGTCAGTCAAAAAAGAAAATATCATAGTGTTGTTAAAAGTATTATTATACTATAATTAGGCTTTCCACCTCTAAATGACGTTATATGCAGATATATAAATAAATATATATATAAATATTGTCTTCGTGTTCTCACAGACCTGAATACATTCTTGGTAATATCTGTGAAAGTTAGTGCTTCCTAAACCAAAAAGGGGTTTGAAAGAGAGACATTATTTGAACCACTATTGAGAAGAACTCGAAATATATCGGTTTAACACGAGCTGCTCCTGAGCGGATAATTAATTTTTAAAACTTCCCATCAATGAGAAGAGGAACGGCACTCGAGAAGAGCGCGAGTGAAAACTACGTCCGGTTAACACGAGCATATGTGAGCTGAGAGTGGATTTCTAAAAAATGCCCATTGCCGAGAGGGGCGCGCGACAACAAGGAGAAAATACCCCTCGGCGAAGGTTCCTTATCGCGGTAATACAGTCATTAGCGTTGAAAACTAAATCCAGCGAGTATCGAGTAACCAGGACATCAGCAGTCACGCGTCCTTGAAAGGATCCTTGACACGACCAAGTTGTCCAACAAAGTCGCGCGCCGCAAAATATATACATTCGTCAGATAAAAATTTACGATAAAAAAGAGAGCGTTTTGATATATATTTTTTCGGAGTTTCGGGTGCGCGTTGTGGGCCTAAAAACGCGTGATTTAGTGTCCCGCGTTGAAGGAACGAGGCTAATAGGCATTTTTATATCGTACAATGAGGGGAAGCTACTCGCGCGGCGCGTCATCGTAAACTATCTACGCACGCTTTGCCGTGCAAGTCGAAAACAGTATAAATAAAAACCTCTGAACACGTTAAGGAATTGCGCATTAGCGTAATAAAAACGGCAAATATTTGGCGTCAAAATACCTACACTCGGTTCTATAGCTAATTGATTCTATAAAGTTTGAGCCGAGTTGGAAAATTAATCGAAAACTGGACCGGTTGTGGGACTGAACCTTGTTGATCTCTTTTCGAATTATTCTGTAAATTTCTGTGCGTTCCATATGGGTTTCCTATAAAACAAAAACGTTTAAAAAGGGCAGTTACTCGCGACAAAAACGTTTGAAAAGGGGAGTTACTTGCGACAAAAACGTTTGAAAAGGGGAGTTACTCGCGACAAAAACGTTTGAAAAGGGGAGTTACTTGCGACAAACGTTTAAAAAGGGGAGTTACTTGCGACAAACGTTTAAAAAGGGGAGTTACTTGCGACAAAAACGTTTGAAAAGGGGAGTTACTTGCGACAAAAACGTTTGAAAAGGGGAGTTACTTGCGACAAAATCATTTGATAAGGGGAGTTACTTGCGACAAAAACGTTTGAAAAGGGGAGTAAATCGCGACAAAAACGTTTGAAAAGGGGAGTTACTTATGATAAAAACGTTTGAAAAGGGGAGTTACTTGCGATAAAAACGTTTGAAAAGGGGAGTTACTTATGATAAAAACGTTTGAAAAGGGGAGTTACTTGCGATAAAAACATTTGAAAAGGGGAGTTTATTGCGACAAAAACGTTTGAAAAGGGGAGTTACTCGCGACAAAAACGTTTGAAAAGGGGAGTTACTTGCGACAAAAACGTTTGAAAAGGGGAGTTACTCGCGACAAAAACGTTTGAAAAGGGGAGTTACTTGCGACAAACGTTTAAAAAGGGGAGTTACTTGCGACAAACGTTTAAAAAGGGGAGTTACTTGCGACAAAAACGTTTGAAAAGGGGAGTTACTTGCGACAAAAACGTTTGAAAAGGGGAGTTACTTGCGACAAAAGCGTTTGATAAGGGGAGTTACTTGCGACAAAAACGTTTGAAAAGGGGAGTTACTTGCGACAAAAACGTTTGAAAAGGGGAGTTACTCGCGACAAAAACGTTTGAAAAGGGGAGTTACTTGCGACAAACGTTTAAAAAGGGGAGTTACTTGCGACAAACGTTTAAAAAGGGGAGTTACTTGCGACAAAAACGTTTGAAAAGGGGAGTTACTTGCGACAAAAACGTTTGAAAAGGGGAGTTACTTGCGACAAAAACGTTTGAAAAGGGGAGTTACTTGCGACAAAAGCGTTGGAAAAGGGGAGTCACTTGCGACAAACGTTTGAAAAGGGGAGTTACTTGCGACAAAAACGTTTGAAAAGGGGAGTTACTTGCGACAAAAACGTTTGAAAAGGGGAGTTACTTGCGACAAAAACGTTTGAAAAGGGGAGTTACTTGCGACAAACGTTTGAAAAGGGGAGTTACTTGCGACAAAAACATTTGATAAGGGGAGTTACTTGCGACAAAAACGTTTGAAAAGGGGAGTTAATCGCGACAAAAACGTTTGAAAAGGGGAGTTACTTGCGACAAACGTTTAAAAAGGGGAGTTACTTGCGACAAACGTTTAAAAAGGGGAGTTACTTGCGACAAAAACGTTTGAAAAGGGGAGTTACTTGCGACAAAAACGTTTGAAAAGGGGAGTTACTTGCGACAAACGTTTAAAAAGGGGAGTTACTTGCGACAAAAACGTTTGAAAAGGGGAGTTACTTGCGACAAACGTTTAAAAAGGGGAGTTACATGCGACAAAAACGTTTGAAAAGGGGAGTTACTTGCGACAAAAACGTTTGAAAAGGGGAGTTACTTGCGACAAAAACGTTGGAAAAGGGGAGTTACTTGCGACAAAAACTTTTGATAAGGGGAGTTACTTGCGACAAAAACGTTTGATAAGGGGAGTTACTTGCGACAAAAACGTTTGAAAAGGGGAGTTACTTGCGACAAAAACGTTTGAAAAGTGTAGTTACTTGCGACAAAAACATTTGAAAAGGGGAGTTACTTGCGACAAAATCGTTTGAAAAGGGGAGTTACTTGCGACAAAAACGTTTGAAAAGGGGAGTTACTTGCGATCAAAACGTTTAAAAAGGGGAGTTACTTGCGACAAAAACGTTTGAAAAGGGGAGTTACTTGCGACAAAAACGTTTGAAAAGGGGAGTTACTTGCGACAAACGTTTAAAAAGGGGAGTTACTTGCGACAAAAACGTTTGAAAAGGGGAGTTACTTGCGACAAAAACGTTTGAAAAGGGGAGTTACTTGCGACAAAAACGTTGGAAAAGGGGAGTTACTTGCGACAAAAACATTTGATAAGGGGAGTTACTTGCGACAAAAACGTTTGATAAGGGGAGTTACTTGCGACAAAAACGTTTGAAAAGGGGAGTTACTTGCGACAAAAACGTTTGAAAAGTGGAGTTACTTGCGACAAAAACATTTGAAAAGGGGAGTTACTTGCGACAAAAACGTTTGAAAAGGGGAGTTACTTGCGACAAAAACGTTTGAAAAGGGGAGTTACTTGCGATCAAAACGTTTAAAAAGGGGAGTTACTTGCGACAAAAACGTTTGAAAAGGGGAGTTACTTGCGACAAAAACGTTTGAAAAGGGGAGTTACTTGCGACAAACCGTTTGAAAAGGGGAGTTACTTGCGACAAACGTTTGAAAAGGGGAGTTACTTGCGACAAAAACGTTTGAAAAGGGGAGTTACTTGCGACAAAAACGTTTGAAAAGGGGAGTTACTTGCGACAAAAACGTTTGAAAAGGGGAGTTACATGCGATAAAAACGTTTGAAAAGGGGAGTTACTTGCGACAAAAACGTTGGAAAAGGGGAGTTACTTGCGACAAACGTTTAAAAAGGGGAGTTACTTGCGACAAACGTTTAAAAAGGGGAGTTACTTGCGACAAAAACGTTTGAAAAGGGGAGTTACTTGCGACAAAAACGTTTGAAAAGGGGAGTTACTTGCGACAAAAGCGTTGGAAAAGGGGAGTTACTTGCGACAAAAATATTTGATAAGGGGAGTTACTCGCGACAAAAACGTTTGAAAAGGGGAGTTACTTGCGACAAAAACGTTTGAAAAGGGGAGTTACTTGCGACAAAAACGTTGGAAAAGGGGAGTTACTTGCGACAAAAACATTTGATAAGGGGAGTTACTTGCGACAAAAACGTTTGATAAGGGGAGTTACTTGCGACAAAAACGTTTAAAAAGGGGAGTTACTTACGACAAACGTTTAAAAAGGGGAGTTACTTGCGACAAAAACGTTTGAAAAGGGGAGTTACTTGCGACAAAAACGTTGGAAAAGGGGAGTTACTTGCGACAAAAACTTTTGATAAGGGGAGTTACTTGCGACAAAAACGTTTGATAAGGGGAGTTTCTTGCGACAAAAACGTTTGAAAAGGGGAGTTACTTGCGACAAAAACGTTTGAAAAGGGGAGTTACTTGCGACAAAAACATTTGAAAAGGGGAGTTACTTGCGACAAAAACGTTTGAAAAGGGGAGTTACTTGCGACAAAAACGTTTGAAAAGGGGAGTTACTTGCGATCAAAACGTTTAAAAAGGGGAGTTACTTGCGACAAACGTTTGAAAAGTGGAGTTACTTGCGACAAAAACATTTGAAAAGGGGAGTTACTTGCGACAAAATCGTTTGAAAAGGGGAGTTACTTGCGACAAAAACGTTTGAAAAGGGGAGTTACTTGCGATCAAAACGTTTAAAAAGGGGAGTTACTTGCGACAAAAACGTTTGAAAAGGGGAGTTACTTGCGACAAAAACGTTTGAAAAGGGGAGTTACTTGCGACAAACGTTTAAAAAGGGGAGTTACTTGCGACAAAAACGTTTGAAAAGGGGAGTTACTTGCGACAAAAACGTTTGAAAAGGGGAGTTACTTGCGACAAAAACGTTGGAAAAGGGGAGTTACTTGCGACAAAAACATTTGATAAGGGGAGTTACTTGCGACAAAAACGTTTGATAAGGGGAGTTACTTGCGACAAAAACGTTTGAAAAGGGGAGTTACTTGCGACAAAAACGTTTGAAAAGTGGAGTTACTTGCGACAAAAACATTTGAAAAGGGGAGTTACTTGCGACAAAAACGTTTGAAAAGGGGAGTTACTTGCGACAAAAACGTTTGAAAAGGGGAGTTACTTGCGATCAAAACGTTTAAAAAAGGGAGTTACTTGCGACAAAAACGTTTGAAAAGGGGAGTTACTTGCGACAAAAACGTTTGAAAAGGGGAGTTACTTGCGACAAAAACGTTTGAAAAGGGGAGTTACTTGCGACAAAAACGTTTGAAAAGGGGAGTTACATGCGATAAAAACGTTTGAAAAGGGGAGTTACTTGCGACAAAAACGTTGGAAAATAGGAGTTACTTGCGACAAACGTTTAAAAAGGGGAGTTACTTGCGACAAACGTTTAAAAAGGGGAGTTACTTGCGACAAAAACGTTTGAAAAGGGGAGTTACTTGCGACAAAAACGTTTGAAAAGGGGAGTTACTTGCGACAAAAGCGTTGGAAAAGGGGAGTTACTTGCGACAAAAACGTTTGAAAAGGGGAGTTACTTGCGACAAAAACGTTTGAAAAGGGGAGTTACTTGCGACAAAAACGTTTGAAAAGGGGAGTTACTTGCGACAAAAACGTTTGAAAAGGGGAGTTACTTGCGACAAAAACGTTTGAAAAGGGGAGTTACTTGCGACAAACGTTTAAAAAGGGGAGTTACTTGCGACAAAAACGTTTGAAAAGGGGAGTTACTTGCGACAAAAACGTTTGAAAGGGGAGTTACTTGCGACAAAAACGTTGGAAAAGGGGAGTTACTTGCGACAAAAACATTTGATAAGGGGAGTTACTTGCGACAAAAACGTTTGATAAGGGGAGTTACTTGCGACAAAAACGTTTAAAAAGGGGAGTTACTTGCGACAAACGTTTAAAAAGGGGAGTTACTTCCGACAAAAACGTTTGAAAAGGGGAGTTACTTGTGACAAAAACGTTGGAAAAGGGGAGTTACTTGCGACAAAAACTTTTGATAAGGGGAGTTACTTGCGACAAAAACGTTTGATAAGGGGAGTTACTTGCGACAAAAACGCTTGAAAAGGGGAGTTACTTGCGACAAAAACGTTTGAAAAGGGGAGTTACTTGCGACAAAAATATTTGATAAGGGGAGTTACTCGCGACAAAAACGTTTGAAAAGGGAGTTACTTGCGACAAAAACGTTTGAAAAGGGGAGTTACTTGCGACAAAAACGTTTGAAAAGGGGAGTTACTTGCGACAAAAACGTTCGAAAAGGGGAGTTACTTGCGACAAAAACGTTTGAAAAGGGGAGTTACTTGCGACAAAAACGTTTGAAAAGGGGAGTTACTTGCGACAAACGTTTAAAAAGGGGAGTTACTTGCGACAAAAACGTTTGAAAAGGGGAGTTACTTGCGACAAACGTTTAAAAAGGGGAGTTACTTGCGACATAAACGTTTGAAAAGGGGAGTTACTTGCGACAAAAACGTTTGAAAAGGGGAGTTACTTGCGACAAAAACGTTGGAAAAGGGGAGTTTCTTGCGACAAAAACTTTTGATAAGGGGAGTTACTTGCGACAAAAACGTTTGATAAGGGGAGTTACTTGCGACAAAAACGTTTGAAAAGGGGAGTTACTTGCGACAAAAACGTTTGAAAAGTGGAGTTACTTGCGACAAAAACATTTGAAAAGGGGAGTTACTTGCGACAAAAACGTTTGAAAAGGGGAGTTACTTGCGACAAAAACGTTTGAAAAGGGGAGTTACTTGCGATCAAAACGTTTAAAAAGGGGAGTTACTTGCGACAAAAACGTTTGAAAAGGGGAGTTACTTGCGACAAAAACGTTTGAAAAGGGGAGTTACTTGCGACAAACGTTTAAAAAGGGGAGTTACTTGCGACAAAAACGTTTGAAAAGGGGAGTTACTTGCGATCAAAACGTTTAAAAAGGGGAGTTACTTGCGACAAAAACGTTTGAAAAGGGGAGTTACTTGTGACAAAAACGTTTGAAATAGGGAGTTACTTGCGACAAAAACGTTTGAAAAGGGGAGTTACTTGCGACAAACGTTTGAAAAGAGGAGTTACTTGCGACAAAAACGTTTGAAAAGGGGAGTTACTTGCGACAAAAACGTTTGAAAAGGGGAGTTACATGCGATAAAAACGTTTGAAAAGGGGAGTTACTTGCGACAAAAACGTTGGAAAATAGGAGTTACTTGCGACAAACGTTTAAAAAGGGGAGTTACTTGCGACAAACGTTTAAAAAGGGGAGTTACTTGCGACAAAAACGTTTGAAAAGGGGAGTTACTTGCGACAAAAACGTTTGAAAAGGGGAGTTACTTGCGACAAAAGCGTTGGAAAAGGGGAGTTACTTGCGACAAAAACGTTTGAAAAGGGGAGTTACTTGCGACAAAAACGTTTGAAAAGGGGAGTTACTTGCGACAAAAACGTTTGAAAAGGGGAGTTACTTGCGACAAAAACGTTTGAAAAGGGGAGTTACTTGCGACAAAAACGTTTGAAAAGGGGAGTTACTTGCGACAAACGTTTAAAAAGGGGAGTTACTTGCGACAAAAACGTTTGAAAAGGGGAGTTACTTGCGACAAAAACGTTTGAAAGGGGAGTTACTTGCGACAAAAACGTTGGAAAAGGGGAGTTACTTGCGACAAAAACATTTGATAAGGGGAGTTACTTGCGACAAAAACGTTTGATAAGGGGAGTTACTTGCGACAAAAACGTTTAAAAAGGGGAGTTACTTGCGACAAACGTTTAAAAAGGGGAGTTACTTCCGACAAAAACGTTTGAAAAGGGGAGTTACTTGTGACAAAAACGTTGGAAAAGGGGAGTTACTTGCGACAAAAACTTTTGATAAGGGGAGTTACTTGCGACAAAAACGTTTGATAAGGGGAGTTACTTGCGACAAAAACGCTTGAAAAGGGGAGTTACTTGCGACAAAAACGTTTGAAAAGGGGAGTTACTTGCGACAAAAATATTTGATAAGGGGAGTTACTCGCGACAAAAACGTTTGAAAAGGGAGTTACTTGCGACAAAAACGTTTGAAAAGGGGAGTTACTTGCGACAAAAACGTTTGAAAAGGGGAGTTACTTGCGACAAAAACGTTCGAAAAGGGGAGTTACTTGCGACAAAAACGTTTGAAAAGGGGAGTTACTTGCGACAAAAACGTTTGAAAAGGGGAGTTACTTGCGACAAACGTTTAAAAAGGGGAGTTACTTGCGACAAAAACGTTTGAAAAGGGGAGTTACTTGCGACAAACGTTTAAAAAGGGGAGTTACTTGCGACATAAACGTTTGAAAAGGGGAGTTACTTGCGACAAAAACGTTTGAAAAGGGGAGTTACTTGCGACAAAAACGTTGGAAAAGGGGAGTTTCTTGCGACAAAAACTTTTGATAAGGGGAGTTACTTGCGACAAAAACGTTTGATAAGGGGAGTTACTTGCGACAAAAACGTTTGAAAAGGGGAGTTACTTGCGACAAAAACGTTTGAAAAGTGGAGTTACTTGCGACAAAAACATTTGAAAAGGGGAGTTACTTGCGACAAAAACGTTTGAAAAGGGGAGTTACTTGCGACAAAAACGTTTGAAAAGGGGAGTTACTTGCGATCAAAACGTTTAAAAAGGGGAGTTACTTGCGACAAAAACGTTTGAAAAGGGGAGTTACTTGCGACAAAAACGTTTGAAAAGGGGAGTTACTTGCGACAAACGTTTAAAAAGGGGAGTTACTTGCGACAAAAACGTTTGAAAAGGGGAGTTACTTGCGATCAAAACGTTTAAAAAGGGGAGTTACTTGCGACAAAAACGTTTGAAAAGGGGAGTTACTTGTGACAAAAACGTTTGAAATAGGGAGTTACTTGCGACAAAAACGTTTGAAAAGGGGAGTTACTTGCGACAAACGTTTGAAAAGAGGAGTTACTTGCGACAAAAACGTTTGAAAAGGGGAGTTACTTGCGACAAAAACGTTTGAAAAGGGGAGTTACTTGCGACAAAAGCGTTGGAAAAGGGGAGTTACTTGCGACAAAAATATTTGATAAGGGGAGTTACTCGCGACAAAAACGTTTGAAAAGGGAGTTACTTGCGACAAAAACGTTTGAAAAGGGGAGTTACTTGCGACAAAAACGTTTGAAAAGGGGAGTTACTTGCGACAAAAACGTTCGAAAAGGGGAGTTACTTGCGACAAAAACGTTTGAAAAGGGGAGTTACTTGCGACAAAAACGTTTGAAAAGGGGAGTTACTTGCGACAAACGTTTAAAAAGGGGAGTTACTTGCGACAAAAACGTTTGAAAAGGGGAGTTACTTGCGACAAACGTTTAAAAAGGGGAGTTACTTGCGACATAAACGTTTGAAAAGGGGAGTTACTTGCGACAAAAACGTTTGAAAAGGGGAGTTACTTGCGACAAAAACGTTGGAAAAGGGGAGTTTCTTGCGACAAAAACTTTTGATAAGGGGAGTTACTTGCGACAAAAACGTTTGATAAGGGGAGTTACTTGCGACAAAAACGTTTGAAAAGGGGAGTTACTTGCGACAAAAACGTTTGAAAAGTGGAGTTACTTGCGACAAAAACATTTGAAAAGGGGAGTTACTTGCGACAAAAACGTTTGAAAAGGGGAGTTACTTGCGACAAAAACGTTTGAAAAGGGGAGTTACTTGCGATCAAAACGTTTAAAAAGGGGAGTTACTTGCGACAAAAACGTTTGAAAAGGGGAGTTACTTGCGACAAAAACGTTTGAAAAGGGGAGTTACTTGCGACAAAAACGTTTGAAAAGGGGAGTTACTTGCGACAAACGTTTGAAAAGGGGAGTTACTTGCGACAAAAACGTTTGAAAAGGGGAGTTACTTGCGACAAAAACGTTTGAAAAGGGGAGTCACTTGCGACAAAAACGTTTGAAAAGGGGAGTTACATGCGATAAAAACGTTTGAAAAGGGGAGTTACTTACGACAAAAACGTTGGAAAAGGGGAGTTACTTGCGACAAACGTTTAAAAAGGGGAGTTACTTGCGACAAACGTTTAAAAAGGGGAGTTACTTGCGACAAAAACTTTTGAAAAGGGGAGTTACTTGCGACAAAAACGTTTGAAAAGGGGAGTTACTTGCGACAAAAGCGTTGGAAAAGGGGAGTTACTTGCGACAAAAATATTTGATAAGGGGAGTTACTCGCGACAAAAACGTTTGAAAAGGGGAGTTACTTGCGACAAAAAAGTTTGAAAAGGGGAGTTACTTGCGACGAAAACGTTTGAAAAGGGGAGTTACTTGCGACAAAAACGTTTGAAAAGGGGAGTTACTTGCGACAAAAACGTTTGAAAAGGGGAGTTACTTGCGACAAAAACGTTTGAAAAGGGGAGTTACTTGCGACAAACGTTTAAAAAGGGGAGTTACTTGCGACAAAAACGTTTGAAAAGGGGAGTTACTTGCGACAAAAACGTTTGAAAAGGGGAGTTACTTGCGACAAAAACGTTGGAAAAGGGGAGTTACTTGCGACAAAAACATTTGATAAGGGGAGTTACTTGCGACAAAAACGTTTGATAAGGGGAGTTACTTGCGACAAAAACGTTTGAAAAGGGGAGTTACTTGCGACAAAAACGTTTAAAAAGGGGAGTTACTTGCGACAAACGTTTAAAAAGGGGAGTTACTTGCGACAAAAACGTTTGAAAAGGGGAGTTACTTGCGACAAAAACGTTTGAAAAGGGGAGTTACTTGCGACAAAAACGTTGGAAAAGGGGAGTTACTTGCGACAAAAACTTTTGATAAGGGGAGTTACTTGCGACAAAAACGTTTGATAAGGGGAGTTACTTGCGACAAAAACGTTTGAAAAGGGGAGTTACTTGCGACAAAAACGTTTGAAAAGGGGAGTTACTTGCGACAAAAACATTTGAAAAGGGGAGTTACTTGCGACAAAAACGTTTGAAAAGGGGAGTTACTTGCGACAAAAACGTTTGAAAAGGGGAGTTACTTGCGATCAAAACGTTTAAAAAGGGGAGTTACTTGCGACAAAAACGTTTGAAAAGGGGAGTTACTTGCGACAAAAACGTTTGAAAAGGGGAGTTACTTGCGACAAAAACGTTTGAAAAGGGGAGTTACTTGCGACAAACGTTTGAAAAGGGGAGTTACTTGCGACAAAAACGTTTGAAAAGGGGAGTTAGTTGCGACAAAAACGTTTGAAAAGGGGAGTTACCTGCGACAAAAACGTTTGAAAAGGGGAGTTACTTGCGACAAAAACGTTTGAAAAGGGGAGTTACTTGCGACAAAAACGTTTGAAAAGGGGAGTTACATGCGATAAAAACGTTTGAAAAGGGGAGTTACTTGCGACAAAAACGTTGGAAAAGGGGAGTTACTTGCGACAAACGTTTAAAAAGGGGAGTTACTTGCGACAAACGTTTAAAAAGGGGAGTTACTTGCGACAAAAACGTTTGAAAAGGGGAGTTACTTGCGACAAAAACGTTTGAAAAGGGGAGTTACTTGCGACAAAAGCGTTGGAAAAGGGGAGTTACTTGCGACAAAAATATTTGATAAGGGGAGTTACTCGCGACAAAAACGTTTGAAAAGGGGAGTTACTTGCGACAAAAACGTTTGAAAAGGGGAGTTACTTGCGACAAAAACGTTTGAAAAGGGGAGTTACTTGCGACAAAAACGTTCGAAAAGGGGAGTTACTTGCGACAAAAACGTTTGAAAAGGGGAGTTACTTGCGACAAAAACGTTTGAAAAGGGGAGTTACTTGCGACAAACGTTTAAAAAGGGGAGTTACTTGCGACAAAAACGTTTGAAAAGGGGAGTTACTTGCGACAAAAACGTTTGAAAAGGGGAGTTACTTGCGACAAAAACGTTGGAAAAGGGGAGTTACTTGCGACATAAACATTTGATAAGGGGAGTTACTTGCGACAAAAACGTTTGATAAGGGGAGTTACTTGCGAGAAAAACGTTTGAAAAGGGGAGTTACTTGCGACAAAAACGTTTGAAAAGGGGAGTTACTTGCGACAAAAACGTTGGAAAAGGGGAGTTACTTGCGACATAAACATTTGATAAGGGGAGTTACTTGCGACAAAAACGTTTGATAAGGGGAGTTACTTGCGACAAAAACGTTTGAAAAGGGGAGTTACTTGCGACAAAAACGTTTGAAAAGGGGAGTTACTTGCGACAAAAACATTTGAAAAGGGGAGTTACTTGCGACAAAAACGTTTGAAAAGGGGAGTTACTTGCGACAAAAACGTTTGAAAAGGGGAGTTACTTGCGACAAAAACGTTTGAAAAGGGGAGTTACTTGCGATCAAATGTTTAAAAAGGGGAGTTACTTGCGACAAAAACGTTTGAAAAGGGGAGTTACTTGCGACAAAAACGTTTGAAAAGGGGAATTACTTGCGACAAAAACGTTTGAAAAGGGGAGTTACTTGCGACAAACGTTTGAAAAGGGGAGTTACTTGCGACAAAAACGTTTGAAAAGGGGAGTTAGTTGCGACAAAAACGTTTGAAAAGGGGAGTTACTTGCGACAAAAACGTTTGAAAAGGGGAGTTACTTGCGACAAAAACGTTTGAATAGGGGAGTTACTTGCGACAAAAACGTTTGAAAAGGGGAGTTACATGCGATAAAAACGTTTGAAAAGGGGAGTTACTTGCGACAAAAACGTTTGAAAAGGGGAGTTACTTGCGACAAAAACGTTTGAAAAGGGGAGTTACTTGCGACAAAAACGTTTGAAAAGAGGAGTTACTTGCGACAAAAACGTTTGAAAGGGGGACTCTCTTGCGACAAAAAGTTCGAAAGGGGGACTCACTCGCTTACAAAAATTTCGAAAGGGGGTCTCACTCGCGCACAAAAAGTTCGAAAGGGGGACTCACTCGCGCACAAAAAGTTCGAAAGGGGGACTCACTCGCGCACAAAAAGTTCGAAAGGGGGACTCACTCGCGCACAAAAAGTTCGAAAGGGGGACTCACTCGCGCACAAAAGTTCGAAAGGGGGACTCACTCGCGACAAAAAGTTCGAAAGGGGGACTCACTCGCGACAAAAAGTTCGAAAGGGGGACTCACTCGCGACAAAAAGTTCGAAAGGGGGACTCACTCGCGACAAAAAGTTCGAAAGGGGACTCACTCGCGACAAAAAGTTCGAAAGGGGGACTCACTTGCGACAAAAAGTTCGAAAGGGGGAGTTACTTGCGACAAAAACGTTTGAAAAGGGGAGTTACATGCGATAAAAACGTTTGAAAAGGGGAGTTACTTGCGACAAAAACGTTGGAAAAGGGGAGTTACTTGCGACAAACGTTTAAAAAGGGAAGTTACTTGCGACAAACGTTTAAAAAGGGGAGTTACTTGCGACAAAAACGTTTGAAAAGGGGAGTTACTTGCGACAAAAACGTTGGAAAAGGGGAGTTACTTGCGACATAAACATTTGATAAGGGGAGTTACTTGCGACAAAAACGTTTGATAAGGGGAGTTACTTGCGAGAAAAACGTTTGAAAAGGGGAGTTACTTGCGACAAAAACGTTTGAAAAGGGGAGTTACTTGCGACAAAAACGTTGGAAAAGGGGAGTTACTTGCGACATAAACATTTGATAAGGGGAGTTACTTGCGACAAAAACGTTTGATAAGGGGAGTTACTTGCGACAAAAACGTTTGAAAAGGGGAGTTACTTGCGACAAAAACGTTTGAAAAGGGGAGTTACTTGCGACAAAAACATTTGAAAAGGGGAGTTACTTGCGACAAAAACGTTTGAAAAGGGGAGTTACTTGCGACAAAAACGTTTGAAAAGGGGAGTTACTTGCGACAAAAACGTTTGAAAAGGGGAGTTACTTGCGATCAAATGTTTAAAAAGGGGAGTTACTTGCGACAAAAACGTTTGAAAAGGGGAGTTACTTGCGACAAAAACGTTTGAAAAGGGGAATTACTTGCGACAAAAACGTTTGAAAAGGGGAGTTACTTGCGACAAACGTTTGAAAAGGGGAGTTACTTGCGACAAAAACGTTTGAAAAGGGGAGTTAGTTGCGACAAAAACGTTTGAAAAGGGGAGTTACTTGCGACAAAAACGTTTGAAAAGGGGAGTTACTTGCGACAAAAACGTTTGAATAGGGGAGTTACTTGCGACAAAAACGTTTGAAAAGGGGAGTTACATGCGATAAAAACGTTTGAAAAGGGGAGTTACTTGCGACAAAAACGTTTGAAAAGGGGAGTTACTTGCGACAAAAACGTTTGAAAAGGGGAGTTACTTGCGACAAAAACGTTTGAAAAGAGGAGTTACTTGCGACAAAAACGTTTGAAAGGGGGACTCTCTTGCGACAAAAAGTTCGAAAGGGGGACTCACTCGCTTACAAAAATTTCGAAAGGGGGTCTCACTCGCGCACAAAAAGTTCGAAAGGGGGACTCACTCGCGCACAAAAAGTTCGAAAGGGGGACTCACTCGCGCACAAAAAGTTCGAAAGGGGGACTCACTCGCGCACAAAAAGTTCGAAAGGGGGACTCACTCGCGCACAAAAGTTCGAAAGGGGGACTCACTCGCGACAAAAAGTTCGAAAGGGGGACTCACTCGCGACAAAAAGTTCGAAAGGGGGACTCACTCGCGACAAAAAGTTCGAAAGGGGGACTCACTCGCGACAAAAAGTTCGAAAGGGGACTCACTCGCGACAAAAAGTTCGAAAGGGGGACTCACTTGCGACAAAAAGTTCGAAAGGGGGAGTTACTTGCGACAAAAACGTTTGAAAAGGGGAGTTACATGCGATAAAAACGTTTGAAAAGGGGAGTTACTTGCGACAAAAACGTTGGAAAAGGGGAGTTACTTGCGACAAACGTTTAAAAAGGGGAGTTACTTGCGACAAACGTTTAAAAAGGGGAGTTACTTGCGACAAAAACGTTTGAAAAGGGGAGTTACTTTCGACAAAAACGTTTGAAAAGGGGAGTTACTTGCGACAAAAGCGTTGGAAAAGGGGAGTTACTTGCGACAAAAATATTTGATAAGGGGAGTTACTCGCGACAAAAACGTTTGAAAAGGGGAGTTACTTGCGACAAAAACGTTTGAAAAGGGGAGTTACTTGCGACAAAAACGTTTGAAAAGGGGAGTTACTTGCGACAAAAACGTATGAAAAGGGGAGTTACTTGCGACAAAAACGTTTGAAAAGGGGAGTTACTTGCGACAAAAACGTTTGAAAAGGGGAGTTACTTGCGACAAACTTTTAAAAATTGGAGTTACTTGCGACAAAAACGTTTGAAAAGGGGAATTACTTGCGACAAAAACGTTTGAAAAGGGGAGTTACTTGCGACAAAAACGTTGGAAAAGGGGAGTTACTTGCGACATAAACATTTGATAAGGGGAGTTACTTGCGACAAAAACGTTTGATAAGGGGAGTTACTTGCGACAAAAACGTTTGAAAAGGGGAGTTACTTGCGACAAAAACGTTTGAAAAGGGGAGTTACTTGCGACAAAAACATTTGAAAAGGGGAGTTACTTGCGACAAAAACGTTTGAAAAGGGGAGTTACTTGCGACAAAAACGTTTGAAAAGGGGAGTTACTTGCGACAAACGTTTAAAAAGTGGAGTTACTTGCGACAAAAACGTTTGAAAAGGGGAGTTACTTGCGACAAAAACGTTTGAAAAGGGGAGTTACTTGCGATCAAAACGTTTAAAAAGGGGAGTTACTTGCGACAAAAACGTTTGAAAAGGGGAGTTACTTGCGACAAAAACGTTTGAAAAGGGGAGTTACTTGCGACAAAAACGTTTGAAAAGGGGAGTTACTTGCGACAAACGTTTGAAAAGGGGAGTTACTTGCGACAAAAACGTTTGAAAAGGGGAGTTAGTTGCGACAAAAACGTTTGAAAAGGGGAGTTACTTGCGACAAAAACGTTTGAAAAGGGGAGTTACTTGCGACAAAAACGTTTGAAAAGGGGAGTTACTTGCGATCAAAACGTTTAAAAAGGGGAGTTACTTGCGACAAAAACGTTTGAAAAGGGGAGTTACTTGCGACAAAAACGTTTGAAAAGGGGAGTTACTTGCGACAAAAACGTTTGAAAAGGGGAGTTACTTGCGACAAACGTTTGAAAAGGGGAGTTACTTGCGACAAAAACGTTTGAAAAGGGGAGTTAGTTGCGACAAAAACGTTTGAAAAGGGGAGTTACTTGCGACAAAAACGTTTGAAAAGGGGAGTTACTTGCGACAAAAACGTTTGAATAGGGGAGTTACTTCCGACAAAAACGTTTGAAAAGGGGAGTTACATGCGATAAAAACGTTTGAAAAGGGGAGTTACTTGCGACAAAAACGTTTGAAAAGGGGAGTTACTTGCGACAAAAACGTTTGAAAAGGGGAGTTACTTGCGACAAAAACGTTTGAAAAGAGGAGTTACTTGCGAGAAAAACGTTTGAAAGGGGGACTCTCTTGCGACAAAAAGTTCGAAAGGGGGACTCACTCGCGCACAAAAAGTTCGAAAGGGGGACTCACTCGCGCACAAAAAGTTCGAAAGGGGGACTCACTCGCGCACAAAAAGTCCGAAAGGGGGACTCACTCGCGCACAAAAAGTTCGAAAGGGGGACTCACTCGCGCACAAAAGTTCGAAAGGGGGACTCACTCGCGACAAAAAGTTCGAAAGGGGGACTCACTCCCGACAAAAAGTTCGAAAGGGGGACTCACTCGCGACAAAAAGTTCGAAAGGGGGACTCACTCGCGACAAAAAGTTCGAAAGGGGACTCACTCGCGACAAAAAGTTCGAAAGGGGGACTCACTCGCGACAAAAAGTTCGAAAGGGGGACTCACTTGCGACAAAAAGTTCGAAAGGGGGACTCACTTGCGACAAAAAGTTTGAAAGGGGGACTCACTTGCGCACAACAAGTTCTAAAGGGGGACTCACTTGCGAAAAACGATCAAGGGCGGCGAGAGAAATATTTAGAAATGAGGCTACTTATAAATGAATTTCGAAAGGGGACTACTTTCACTTAAGTCTAAACAGGGTTATTTAAATGAAGTTCAATAAATAAAACAGTTTGAAACATGGTTACTTACAAAACGTTCAATATTTTCAGATGAAAATGAAATTCAGCCCAATTTTTAGACAAAATGATTGGCTATCTAAACTAAAGGACACGTTTTCGCAATTCCCTTCTACATTGTTCATCAAAAAGAAAAGGTAAATATTTAAAAAAAAATTAAATTTTGACCCAAATATCGGAGGGTTGTCATTCTTCAGAAAGATTTTGGTAAAGTTTCTGAGCATTCAGGGAGAAAATCCTTCGCAACTCTCTTTTAAGGGATCCTTTTAATGATGAAAGACGAAGTTATTTGTAGCGAGTAAAACAACAGGAGGCCAGCATTTCTGAATAGGCGCGAGCAACCGAAAGTGATCGTTTGACGTACGCCGCTCCGAGCAAAACGTCAGATATTCTTTGGACTAAAAGTAATACGTGGATAACGTTTCCATTTCTAGCGAAAATACCACTTAGGCGATTCTACGAATTTTCTGATCTTGATTAAAAGTCCGGAATTAAGTTTGATTCACACTATACTTTTCGCAAGTTCTTTGCCAACTGATTAAAGGGTGTTTTACCCCCGAGTTCCGCGGTTCCATAAAAAGTTTTGAGGTTAACGGTAATAGCGAGTGTAGGGAGCTGTTGGCTGGCGTGGCATGAAGGGCATGTCACCACACTAATAAGCAATTTAACCTTAAAATAAAGACATTAAACGTCGCTAGTGGATTTGGCCATATGTTAGTGCCTTAGACTCCCTTAGTATTAGCTTAGCCGATTATTATTATTATTCAATTGTGGCCCAATTTTCTCTGTAAACATTGGAGAAGATCCTATCAAAAAAAATTAAAAAATTAAACATATACGATCCTATCATAGCGCTTAACGCCAGTTAGAGCGATTTTTAAATAACCGATAGGAAGTGATAATGTGACATACTTATGGAAAATATTATAGACTTATGGTAGTAATTCTAAAGAATAGGGAATACGTTTGAAATATTTTTGGTATAGACCGATATATTTTTTACGACGCCATTAGATTTAAATTTTTAAATACCAGATGTTTTACCGTATGGCCCGTGTTTTTACATAAAACATCCCTTAAAATTGTGTTAAAAATTGGCTTTGTTTTAATAATTCAAATTTGTTCCCTTCCTGGTAACTTTTTTTTTAAAATTGGTGCCATTTAATGTAAATTGAAGCATTAAAATCGAACCTTTAATGGCTTCGGTCTGTATTTTTGTTTCCCTGCAAACAATTTATAAATTTTCCACTTTTTCTCAATTTTCGTTATCACATTTCACAATTAAATGGGGAACAAAACAGGCGTAGTTTAAATTTTGTAGTAAGCGGTTCGGTTTTAATTTTAAAAATAATAATAATAATCAGCTAGGCTAATATCCATGACAATAAAAGTCGCTAGATGACTTGGGTTAAATTTTGTAGGAGGGTGGTGGGCCTGGTGTCGAGCCCTTCATGCCACGCTTGGGACCTATATGTTAGAAAACTCGTACGAACATTTTTCACAAAAAGAAATAACTACGTACTAAAATAGCCATTTTTCTAAAAGTAATAAAATATTGCATTACAGGAAGAGCTTGTTCTAGAGAAATATCTCTAGAACTCTGTAAATGATATATGAGCAGCTTAAAGTCTCTATGGAGATCTGAAGGATTTTTTTTAATAATTTCTATGCAAAATTCATGTACGGAATTCTTATGGTGCGAACTTGGCTGAAAATTATCACTGACCTTCGCGACTCGGCTTATCTTTGAGTCATGCATTTGACGGCTTAAAATGGTCTCATTTAAATTCGTTTTTAAAATATACTGTATATATAAAGATCTTTCTCTTAGGAAACACCGTTAAGTTTAAAATATTTCGTTGAAGAGTCCGACAGAAAGTTTAAAATATTTCATCTTAGAATCTGATAGAAAGTTTGAAATGCGGAAAATATTTTGTTTTGGAGTCCGCTGGAGAGTCTGATGGCTGCTTTATACTAGTGCAAAAACGGCACGACGGCGAGTGTCGATGCAAAAATATTGAATAAGGCCAAAAGGGCTGTTTTACATTTGGGCAAAAACGCGGTGACGGTGAGCGTCGACGAAAAAAAAATGGTTTAGGATTATGCTTGGTTTCCACTAGATCGCCTCATAATACATTTTTCTTTACGCGCGTCAAAACGTTTGTACGTCTCATGCTTGTTTTCCACTGGCGCGCGCAAAGACGCGTTTCTCAGCTTTGAAACGTTCAAACGTTTTTACGCGCGTAAAGAAAATAACATTATGACGCGCGCTAGTGGAAAACAAGCTTCAGAGTTGAGTGACGCGTCTACACGCGCGCTAGTGGAAACCAAACTTAACGGGGATTTTTTGCGTCAACGTTTACCGTCGTGGCGTTTTAGCCCTAGTTTAAAAAGTCCTTAAAGAATACAGCTGACGGAAAGTTTGAAATATTTCTTTTCAGAGTCTGACGAAAACTTTAAAAGCCTTTCTTCTTAGAATCTGAAGAAAGTTTAAATATATTTCGTTTTACACTTTGAGTCTTTGACTTTATGTTTGTAATTATTTATATTTAGAGCCTGATGAACGTTTGAAAATATTTCGTTTTAGAGTCTGACGGAAAATGTATAAAGGCTGATTTTCACTAAGGCAAAAACTGTACGACGGCGAGCGTCGACGCACAAGCTTAGTGTGCACTATCGTGCATTTTACGTTACGCGCTTAGAAACGTTTCTATACGTACCACAGTTGAGCGCCCTTATTCGTTTTAGAGTCTGACGGAAAGTTACCTTTAAGTGGAAACCAACACGTGTCAAAGACTTCAAGAGCGTCTAAGCGCAATCTCGTAGGTTTTTACAAAGCTTGTACATAGCAATTGGTATACAAACCCTAACTGTAAATTCAAATCGATCGCAATGTGAATTGGGAACGGTGTGATTTATTGGAGAAACATTTTTTCGCAATGGATAACAAAAAATGGTCGATCTTAAACAGCAAATATTGCGCTATTCACCATGTCAAGGCCTAAACCGCACACGCGATCAACATATTGTCGTCTATATGGAAAAATCGACTAGAGTTAGAGAAATTAATTCTTTCAAAGAATTTAAGAAATTAATTCTTTCGAAGAATTTAAGAAATTAATTCTTTCGAAGAATTTAATTAATTCTTTCGAAGAATTTAATTAATTCTTTCGAAGAATTTAAGAAATTAATTCTTTCGAAGAATTTAAGAAATTAATTCTCTCGAAGAATTTAAGAAATTAATTCTCTCGAAGAATTTAAGAAATTAATTATCTCGAAGAATTTAAGAAATTAATTCTCTCGAAGAATTTAAGAAATTAATTATCTCGAAGAATTTAAGAAATTAATTATCTCGAAGAATTTAAGAAATTAATTACCTCGAAGAATTTAAGAAATTAATTCTTTCGAAGAATTTAAGAAATTAATTCTTTCAAAGAAGCTAAGAAATTAATTCTTTCGAAGAATTTAAGAAATTAATTATTTCGAAGAATTTAAGAAATTAATTCTTTTGAAGAAATTAAGAAATTAATTCTTTCGAAGGAATTAAGAAATTAATTCTTTCGAAGGAATTAAGAAATTAATTATTTCAAAGAAGCTCAGAAATTAAGTAATTAATTCTTTCAAAGAAGCTCAGAAATTAAGAAGTTAATTCTTTCAAAGAAGCTCAGAAATTAAGAAGTTAATTCTTTCAAAGAAGCTCAGAAATTAAGAAATTAATTCTTTCAAAGAAGCTCAGAAATAAGGAAATTAATTCTTTCAAAGAAGCTCAGAAATTAAGAAGTTAATTCTTCCAAAGAAGCTCAGAAATTGAGAAATTAATTCTTTCAAAGAAGCTCAGAAATTGATAAATTAATTCTTTCAAAGAAGCTCAGAAATTGATAAATTAATTCTTTCAAAGAAGCTCAGAAATTGATAAATTAATTCTGTCAAAGAAGCTCAGAAATTGATAAATTAATTCTTTCAAAGAAGCTCAGAAATTGATAAATTAATTCTTTCAAAAAAGCTCAGAAATTGATAAATTAATTCTTTCAAAGAAGCTCAGAAATTAAGAAATTAATTCTTTCAAAGAAGCTCAGAAATTAAAAAGTCATTACGTAAAAATTCGCGAGGGGATTTTAGGAAAATCAATTTTCAATACGTCAATAAATTATTTCGCCTGAAAGTCAAATAAAACTTTTTGCACTTTCTTAAAAGTTTCATTTTGGCGAATATTTGTGATGAAAATGAATTGTGGTTTTCACCGCTGATATTAAATGTTTGACACCAAAACAAAGACGCCTCCATTTTAATCAACACATGACGGGCAACACTGTACCATTGTAGTTTGTTAGTGGGTAGTATATTTAATTTACACCTAGTTAAGGTTAAAAAAAATCTCGCCTCACCTCGGTAATCATAATTAACTGTCAATTTTAATTTTGCACTTATTTCTTAATTTTTATTGATTTATTGTTATTATTGTCTTAAGCAAACCAAACAATAACAATATCATAACGAAATCTGATGGTCAAAGTAAATATTTCATTTAAAATATTGATCGGTTTTGGAATACACTGCTGTCATGTAGGTTACTTAAGATATACATTATACTAGAAATCAATCTAATCAAAGTACCAAAAGAGATCAAAGATGGTGGTAGCCTTCAATCACTCGTAACTACAGTCACACACAATAGGGGCGGTTTGGCTGCGAAACGAAGTCTATATATTAAATATTAATACTCTCGTGCTTAAAGTAGGTTTGCTTTTTCTTTAGAAATATCAGGAAAAATGTTTTTGAAAACCATGCTCTTAATATAATTAAACTGCCAGTACTTCGGAAAGATATGCTTTCGTGGCGGCACACGATTTTAGTTACTAAGCTTAACATTTAAAATTTAAATAAAAAATTGAGCTAAAAACAATTCAATGAAATAGTAAGTACTTCAAATTGCTTAAAGGGAAGTATTACTAAATACTAAAGCTAAAATTGAAAAACTGCTAAACGGAAATAAATTTTATCGGATAGTCGATTAGATAAGGGGTCGTTCACAAATAACCTCGGGCAGTAAGGGTGAAAGGTGTTTGAACAGGCGTTACTAAATGTTACAGGGGGGAAGAAGTGGGGTCGCCTGAATGCTAAGTTACACATCATAATTCCATTACGGAACCTAAATTATCAACTGTTATAACTTAGTCATAGTTTAGTACAATGCTTTCTCAGTTTTCTAGAGGTCAAACAATAAACAATTTGCTTTTATTTGAAAGAAATGTATGAAATTTAAGGTTTATGATACTATAATGACTGAGGGGTCAAGTAATTTAGGGGTGGACTTTGCTAATTGTTTCTCTTCGTTAGGATGGTTCGATGGTGTCGAAAATGGGATCTTTTTGCTTTACATACAGCCACTAATAAGATATAATGACTGACGACGATTCCAGTTTCTTTAGCTCAGCCGGGTTTAGTTTCAACGCGATATTACCGGGTATAACAGAAAATTATTAGCTAAAAAGGCTGCTAGGGTTGGGCGAATAATCGAATTTTCGAATAGTATTCGTTTGTTTCGAAGAATCAAATTTTAAATTTCGTGAAAAACGATTATGCGAATTTTTAAATGATTACTCGAAAAAAATCGAATACCTTTTATCTTTACGAATAATTTTTTGAAAACGAATAAAAAACGAATAATCGTTTGAAAACGAATAAAAGCCGAATAATCGTTTGAAAACGAATAAAATCCGAATAATCGTTTGAAAACGAATAAAAACCGAATAATCGTTTGAAAACGAATAAAAACCGAATAATCGTTTGAAAACGAATAAAAACCGAATAATCGTTTGAAAACGAATAAAAGCCGAATAATCGTTTGAAAATGAAAGTAAAACTTTTCTTCCTGTAGTGACGACGTTGAAATGTTAGTGTTCTCACACGAAAAATTAGTACGCGGCCACTACAATATTTTCAAGAAGCCAGAGTAATTTTGGGTCTTGCTTTCTTGCCAGATTTTTATTCTGTTTTAAAGGTATATACAAGGTTTATTTAATTATTTTTTCTGTAAACTTCGAGAGAGAAAAATTTAATTGTTTTCAAATTAAAATAAAATAAAATAAAAAAAATTGTTTCAATGTCTAACTTTTACTTATAATTATTTTAATAAATTATTCCGATTAATTCTGATTCCTAAAGCAAAGATGGAAAAGATTGTAAATAATTTCTAAACTTTTCAAAGACCTTTGAAAACGAATAATCATTTTAAAACGATTAATCCGAAATTCGAATAATAACCTCTTAAAAATCGATTAATCGAATTCAAACGAATAATATTCGATTTTTCGATTACCCAAATCGAATTTCCAATATGCGAATACTATTCGATTCGGATTCATTTCGTTTCTGAAATTCATTATTTGCCCACCCCTATAAAAACCGTTGCAGAAATACCGATTCGTCCTCACACTGAAATGCTTGGAGAATTGATCATGTTCTTTGGGGAATTCTTCTAGTCACTTATTTAGATGATTAAAGAAGAGCAAATGAATGAACATGTATTCGAGTCTTAAAGTCGAATCGGGGATGAGTTTAATATGCCACGACTGTAAACCACGCCCGTTTCAATGGATATCATCTCTTACATTCCAAGTGTATTCATATATAATTTCGGTATAAGGTCCTTCGTTATTTTAGATGAGTCTTTACAACGAGCTAGAAGAATTTTTTACCACGCGCATTTGTTTAACCTTTGATGTATACCGCTCAGATAAATGGATGTCTTTATAACACGCATTACGTATTTAAAGATCGCGTATAAAGAATACGTTCTGAAAAAGAAATTGTAGCTATAGTTAGGTTAATTTGGGTAGGTTATTACAGCTCAATTGTCACTATTTTAGATGTCACTAAGACGAGGACTTTAACTATTTCATCAAGAAAACATGGTTTATAAATGAGTAAATATTCTTACACAGTTTAAAATGGTAATACCGGCGGTAAATTTTATGCGCGATGGTGTATACAAATTCGCGTTTTAGCGGGAAAATTGGGTTGAATGTAATCCGCATCGAGCTTGTGAAGGCACATGTTTCATTTTAATAGATGGATGCTTTTTTCTTAAGAGAGCAAACTTCTGATTAAACGGCCAACATTTCAGGTTGACCGAACAAATTTGTGTGCTTCCTAAAATAAAATATTTTAAGAGATTTGTTTATTATTAAAATACTCATATTATTTGATTCCCAGCTCAATAGACGTTTCAATTAAACGCATTCAGCGATTCGCTAGTTAGTATAAATACATAAAGCTTGGACGTGCAAGCTGGTTTTCAAAAGGGCAAAAACGCAGCGATGATGAGAGCGTTGACACAAAAAAATTGTGCTAGGCCTTACGGAAATTTTTGCGTCGACGAGAAAAACCAAATTGTTAGGCCTAACAGAAATTTTTGCGTCAACGTTTGCACTTAGAAAAATTTCAATCAGCAATAACGAAAAAATTGCGTGTATAAAGTGAAATTCAAATCAAGTCGACTTATTTAGCATTGAAAATGTATTGTAGTTGGCTTCTTTGGCTAGCTAGGCGAATCTGGTAACCGACCAACCGGAGATATTTCATTCAGCGATACCCTTTTAGCCAATTAGGGGGAATTAAAAAGAGATAATTTTTTATTGAAGCGTCAATTGAATACCCAAGGCGGCTTTATGAGGATTCAATACAGCTAATCAACGTCAAAAAGAAGTATCATATCTTTCATTTAATACTTCCGATACGACCTCGCCAAGATTAAACACATCCGGAAAATCGCGCTCGTTGCAAACTGCCACGGGCCTACCTAGGGTTGCCGTGAACCGAAGGAACCGGAACCGAACCGCGCCAATCCTAGCCCGGCTGACGGTACGTGTTCATTTTTATAGCCTCGATGGATATTTCTCTCCTAAGAGATGTATTACATACGTCCTGTATGACGAACTACAAGAGACTTTTGTTTGTTTTTTTACTACCACCATAAGTAAAATAATATCGCTTAAGTAGCATTGCCTTATCGGATGTTTTGGAAACGGAATCTCGTGACTTAGTCGAAAACTACGAACATAAAAAAATATTTACTTTACCTAAATATGTACTTTTTCTTAATGAGTTCCATTATAACTAAATAATTTTTTTTTTACCTGAATATTTTCCGTTTTACCGAACACGTTATTTTTTTACCCAAATAAATTCTATTCTACCCAAATAAATTCGACTTTACCCAAATAAATCCGACTTTACCGAAATAAATTCGACTTTACCCAAATAAATCCGACTTTACCGAAATAAATTCGACTTTACCGAAATAAATTCGACTTTACCGACATAAATTCGACTTTACCGAAATAAATTCTACTTTACCGAAATAAATTCGACTTTACCGAAATAAATCCGACTTTACCGAAATAAATCCGACTTTACCGAAATAAATTCGACTTTACCGAAATAAATTCGACTTTACCGAGATAAATTCTACTTTACCGAGATAAATTCTACTTTACCGAAATAAATTCGACTTTACCGAAATAAATCCGACTTTACCGAAATAAATCCGACTTTACCGAAATAAATTCGACTTTACCGAAATAAATTCGACTTTACTGAAATAAATTCGTCTTTACCGAAATAAATTCGACTTTACCGAAATAAATTCGTCTTTACCGAAATAAATTCGTCTTTACCGAAATAAATTCGTCTTTACCGAAATAAATTCGACTTTACCGAAATAAATCCGACTTTACCGAAATAAATTCGACTTTACCGACATAAATTCGACTTTACCGAAATAAATTCGACTTTACCGAAATAAATTCGACTTTACCGAAATAAATTCGACTTTACCGAAATAAATTCGACTTTACCGAAATAAATTCGACTTTACCGAAATAAATTCGACTTTACCGAGATAAATTCTACTTTACCGAGATAAATTCTACTTTACCGAAATAAATTCTACTTTACCGAAATAAATTCGACTTTACCGAAATAAATTCGACTTTACCCAAATACGATGCAATTGTTTTTAAATTTGTGGTAAAATTTTAAGCACTCTATCTCGAGTGTAAATACAAAAATAAAAGCGTATTGCTGGAATTATAATTAGAGACCGCCTCGGTCATAAATACCAAAGTGTCTCATCATTCTACGGAACGGGACATGGGGACACAAAATAGAATAAATAATCTCACCTTTCCAGACACGTGGCGACCAGAGTGAGGACGCTGGCGAAAACGATGACAGTTTGAAGATAGTACATGACGATGCAGATTCGGTTGTTGAGGGCCCCCCAGTCAGCGGGGGCTGCCGTCTCCAAAAGTTTCACGGGCAGGACGAAAGCCCCGACCATGAAGTCGCAAACGGCCAAGTTGACGATGTAGTAATTAACCGCAGTGTGCATCTTCCTGTTGCTGAAGACCACGTAGCAGACCATGAAGTTGCCAGACAAGGCCAGAACCATCACGACGAAGTACAGCGCGATGAATACGAAATAAACGGCCGGAATTTGAGTCAAGTCCGGGTATTCGTCCATCGCTGACAAGTTGAAGGTCACATTGCGAGGATCTCTCGTACTGGTATTGCCATTGTCGTAACGGTAAGCCAGCTTGGTGCCGTGAAAAAACACAGAGGATGCGCTTGACGTTTCCATTGGCGGTTACCGATTACGACTCATTTATCAGAGAGATGGGCCATTCTTAATCCGATTCTGAGAGTCTGGAGATGAAAAGATTACCATCGTCGTCAGAGATAATCCGCTCCCGGAGCTTCTTAGTACGCGTCAGTGGAATACAGATTTAATTTCCACACAAATATTTATCGTCAGATTTACGTTAGGAACAAACATCCAATTGGAGACGTAAAAAGCATCAAGTACTTGTCCGAGCGAGATTCCGCTCCTCGGGAGCCAAAATGATTTAAATATCCTCTTAAATATTTGCCTTAAAATTTACGTTCAGGAAAAACATCCGAGTGGCGACACAAAAACCATCAAGTTACTTGTCCAAGCTAGATACCTCAAGTCGGGAACCGAAAAGATTTCAATATCCGCTAAATATTTATCTGCAGATTCACATTCAAGACAAACATCGAAGTGGAAACGCAAAAAACATCTAGTAACTTGTCAGAGCGAAATACCGTTCAAATTCAACCACCTTATTACGAAATCCAACGCGCACTGAGAGCCAAACTCGATCCAATCTTAGGTTCAATTTACACGTATCAAGGAAGAAAATACAATTCTAATTTTGCATACAGAAGCGGTTAAAAGGTTGGTAATACGAGTCGCGTATCGGAAATAATAAAACACTCGGAAAGTTTCTGTACCTGAAATATCCGAATCGAGCGGGTCACAAAGTGGTTTGGTAAATTACATTTTTTCCGCTTTGTCGATGAAAAGGACTGTAACGAAATATTTACTCCGGGAGTTTCTTCGTGAAAGGACGCGGGACTAAAACTCGATTCATCTCCAAACCGAGCGACAACGACAGAGCGATAAAGAGGGACACACGGGCTTAGTCGCTGCAAAGTGGACGAATGTGATCCGTACGCTACGAAGGACTGAGGATGAAAGGCAGACTGAGAGAACGAACACACTGGGGAGCTCACAACAGGCGCTAGAAGCGTGCTAGAACAGTCCGTAGGCGGTACTCTCAGCCAGAGATAGACGGAGAGAGAGAACAGAGAAGCGAGCGCCAGTGAGCGATAAAGTGTGGATTTTGAGTTGAACGGCGCGCTTGAAAAGTGCAGTATAAAAAGGTTTGATTTCACTAGGGTTAAGGGCTGGTTTTCACCAGGCCAAAAACGCCGCGACGGCGAATTTCGACGCAAAAAATCCACGTTATTCCTAAAGCCTGGATTTCACTAGGGCAAAAACTCCACACCTTGTGAGATTCGAGGTTCAAATATATTACAAAGGACCATAATATACTACTCAGTTCGGTTGTAGGTCCAATTCGGAGCTCGGTGAGAGTGTCACTGTTGAAGTGCCATAATTATGATTATTATGGTACTTATAGTATGAATAAATACATTCTCGGTCGTACTTACGTTATTACGTTACTTTCGATGTAACGAATAATTTTTCGTCGACGTTCGCCGTTTTTTCCCAAGTGAAAACAAGCCTAATCCAGCTGCCGACATTGATATGACGCGGGCAGATCTCTGCCGACCTGTTATCCATTTTTCGAGCGTAAAGAATAAATACCCTCCGCGATAAAAAGTGACGGGCCAACAACAAACTCGCGTAAAACATGTATTGACAAGGAGACACTGCGCACTAAATTGAATGACACTACAGCTCGGCTACATATAACTTCAAATCGGCTAACCAAGGAATAATTGTAATAATGGAGAGGTTAAGAACGAATAGGATGAACGTGTAGACGTAGCTAGTGCATCCAAGACCACTTACATCCAACGGGATTAATGCTGCCATTAATATATTATCCTCGAAGATACTCCGATAGTTTTTAAAGTGAAGGGATACGACATCTGTTGTAAGTTTCCATAAGCTTTGGCTGTGCTTAGTAAATTAGTATTTTGTTAAAATGCGAAATATTTGACGAAAATAATAAGAGCTTTGAAGGTTTTTACCTCCCCTAGGAGGGGTTATACAACCAGCGTGTCCGTCTGTGGGTGTGTGGGTGTGTGGGTGTGTGGGTGTGTGGGTGTGTGGGTGTGTGGGTGTGTGGGTGTGTGGGTGTGTGGGTGTGTGGGTGTGTGGGTGTGTGGGTGTGTGGGTGTGTGGGTGTGTGGGTGTGTGTGTGTGTGTGTGTGTGTGTGTGGCCTGCGAACGCGTTCGCATTTTCGGGGCAAAGGGTAATCACTGCGTACGCAGTCGAACAACCGTTTTAGCAGTTTAAAGGTTGGCAAAACCACCGCGTGACGGTAAGCGTTAACGGATAAATTTTGGACCGCATCGAATTTTTTTTTTTCGTTGACGCCCACCGTCGCTACGTTTGTTATGGGTGCGTATTCTCCAACTCCTTCTTATTGACTTTTGGGACGGACCGAGTGCTGAGTGTTATGGCAACCTCTCAACTTCCAATGGCAGGGTTTCCACCAATTGTTTACGGCTTTCGTCTTAGTACTAATTTGCGATCGCATCGGGCGGGATTTGAACCCGAGACCTCAACCCGAGACCTCCTGCTTGACAGGCGGACGTTCTACCACAGAACCACCAACACTTGTTACGCTTCATTGAAAATTAGACCTTCAGCTTTATCGGAAGCGTATTTAATAGAGTACGAAATTTTGGTTTAATTGAAATAGAATTGAAATTGAAATTATTGCATCGAAGAAATTCTAATTTAGCGTTTTCCCTATTGATTAAAAACAAATGCGCCACCCAGGTTTCGAACCTAGGCCGTTGGGCTTGGCAGTCGAGCGCTCTACCACATAACCACCGACGCTTAATACGCTTCATTGAAAATTAGACCTTCAGCTTTATCGGAAGCGTATTTAATAGAGTATGAAATTTTGGTTTAATTGAAATAGAACAAGATTTCGTGTAAGATTTAAATTATTACATCGAAGAAATTCTAATTTAGCGATTTCTCTATTGATTAAAAACAAATGCGCCACCCAGGTTTTAAACCCGGGTCGTTTAGTCAGGCAATCGAGCGCTCTACCACAGAACCAACGATAACTCTTTACCTATACTGCAAATAAGAGACTTATCGTAAGCATAATAGTTAATAAAGTCTTGAATTTTTTACGAATGAAATTTTTAAGGCCTAATCTTTTTTTTTAAAGAGTTTTTCTTCTATTATTTGACGTTTTATTTTTGCTGTTGTATATTTGTTTTATCTTTTATTCTTTTAAAATTATTTACTTCTTCTGCGAAATGGTTCATTTTTTTGGAGGAACCTTTTTGTCACTTATTTTTTGTCTATTAATGTTTTGAGAACATTTACGTTTTCGGAAAGGATCATTTTTGATGGAACCTTCAAAGTGTATACGTCGTATTTTCAAGCTCCGCGGTTTGATTATAACTGGGTCGAAAGTTCGTAATTTATTAATGCGTATTATTATCGACTTAAAATTTGTGTTGTAACCACTTAAGTTATGATATTCTGAATAAATTAAACTCTTTTGTTTCGTCTCAATTATTTAAATTATAATTAAATTGTATACCGTGCGGGATTGAACCGGGATTACGTTTTTAGTAAATAACTCTGAATTGCGGAGATATATCTTTAAGGGTTATCTCGAGAGATTAATACCACTAGGAACAATTCTTCCGAGGAGAGGTATATTTTGGCTTTCCAACTTGTTATTAAATAATATTTTAGATATTATTATGAAAAATTATATTTCAAAGACACCTTAAAAGTTCACATTAACGAACAAATGATGGCGCCACTAGGGTGAGGAATATTTTTAGTGTAACGTTACTAGTCCCTTCGAATATAAATGGTCTAAGTTCCAAACGCCATAGCGTATCTGTTATTTGGTCTGATAACATATACATTTTTTCAACTGTATCATAATCAGATTAACCTACTTTTTAACCATCTGCAAATAACAGTTAGATGTTTCACAGTCATCTAAAATGAAATAAAATTTATGTTTTCTTTAACCGAATTTATATCAACTGTTTTTTACCCTTGGTATCAGATCAGAAAGTAAACGGAGTTTACTTCACGTGAGATAATGCTTTTAGCCTAAAATAACCAAATCCATCTTTCTCTAAATATTTTAATAGGCTTTGTTTCGAGGTAAAATGTGCACGTCGCCATTTTATACAATCCGTGCGTGTATAAATGGACCGCAAGAAAAGTACAATTTAATATGGTGTTTTCTAACTGGCTGGTTTATTCTACAATAAATTTCCCGTATTTACATATACAGATGGAAGGCGTTATTTTGTAAATTTCAGAAAAATCGTTAACTTTTAAACTGTGAAAATTTTAATTTTTTACCGATAGGTGCTAGTTGAAAAGTTTCAATGAGAAACTTGTAGAGCTTACTCAAAAACCTACTAGTAACGTTGGTTCGGTTGAAAAAGGCCAATTTTTCGGTCTTGTAAATAAAACAAGTTGGTTTTAGGAGGAGGCAATAGCTATTTTGTCAGAACACTGTAAGCATGATGGTCTGTTCTTAAGAATTATTGTTTGAAAAAATAAATTGAGGAAAACAATGTTGTTTATTTCTAAGCTTCGAAATGAATAAATAATTGTTACCAATAAGGTTCGTTAAAAGCTCTTATAATACAGCGGTAAAAATAGAACACTTTAACGTTTTTGACCTCGATTAATTTTTATTACGAACAAACGTCATTATTTTATGTAGTATATAAAGTGATAACTTCTATATTATCAAATATTCATAAATAATAATAATAATAATCAGCTAGGCTAATACCCAAGGCACCACCTTAGGCCCAAGTCAGCTAGCGATTTATAATGCCTTTAAACAGATTGTTAACGCTATTCTAGTATGCCTTACTCTCGCAATCAGTGCGCCTTCGTGGTGGAGTTATTCTATGGCCAAGGTAATCGTAACGCTAATTTAGTTAGCCAGTTATTTAGAAGGTGGTATCCAAACAGCAGACCTAGCCACATGACTGTGCTTCGAGCAAACAGAAGAAACGTTAATCCGAGGTTCAGGGGACAAGGTTGTCACAATATCGACAATGAAGAGACTATCCGAGCGTACTTTGTCGCGTACCCTCGTGCGAGCATCAGACGTGCAAGTATCGACCTGGTTCTAGGAACGACTTATATCTGGAAAGTTCTTCACCGTAACCGTTTTCATTCGTACCGATCCACCCTCCACCAAATGCTGCATGCCGCAGACATGGAATGCCGATTAGAATTCGGCAACTGGATTATGGACATGTCCGACGAATACTCTGATTTTCATCGTCAACTCTTGGTGTCAGACGAATGTTCATTTTCGAGGGATGGGCCGTTTAATTACCAAAACAACCACGTATGGAATGACGTAAGCCCTCACTGGGGATTTCCCAATCACCACCAGCATCAATTTTGATCAAATGTTTGGGCAGGTCTTGTAGGCGATAGACTTATAGCCTTCCTTCAAAACGAGCTAGCGGAGGAATTGGACCAAATTCCGTTGACCTATTTCAGACGCCTATGGTTCCAGCACGATGGTGCACCATCTCATCAACATCAAAATGTTGTGAATTATCTAAACCCCGAATTTCCAGATCGATGGATTAGAAGAAATGGTCCTGCAAGATGGCCTAACACCACTCGACTTTTTCCTTTGAGGATTCATAAAAGCGCACGTTATATCAGCCAGTGGCCAGTGAGGAAAAATTAAAGCTTAAAAATAAACAAAATAAATTTCATCAATTTAATTTTTTCAAACAATCACTCTTACGAATAGGCCATGATGCTTACAGTTTTCTGACAAAATACCTATTGCCTCCTACTAACAAATGGTTTTTTTTCAAGACCTCATATCCTTTCCTGAAATTTACGAAATAACGCATTCCCTACGTAAATCCTGAAAATTTCAATTTTCTACAGTAAGTGGTTTTTGAGAAAAATGCCCGGATCATACAATTTGTATCACCGTGTATATTGCTAAGGTGACCTACGTGAATAGAGTAGTTTTTTCTCAAAATATACGAATATTATAAATGTAATATTAACATAACTTTGAAATATCGCTATTTAACTAGGTTACATACAAAGATTTGTTTAAAAAAAGTTAACCGATAAATGATTTAGGTTTCGCACTCATTAAAAATCTAGCCAAATATTCTTGCCCCTTCATACTTAAAAGGCAGAAGCATACAGGCTTCTGATTGTAGGAAAATTGGCGGAATTTTTCCAAATCATCACCTACAATCATTGTTAGGTGAGCGCGAATGGCGGATATAGTGAGGTGCAATAGCGGCGGCCATGTTTCGGCAAAAAAACATATAATTAAAGACAGTTAACATAATATTATTCTAAAATGCAGTGTTTGATTTACGGATTATTTTAATTAAAAGGCAGTGTTTTATTTACGGATTTTAATTAAAAAGCAGTGTTTTATTTACGGATTTTTTTAATTAAAAAGCAGTGTTTTATTTACTGATTTTTTTATTTAAAAAGCAATGTTTTATTTACGGATTATTTTAATTAAAAGGCAGTGTTTTATTTACGGATTTTTTTAATTAAAAAGCAGTGTTTTATTTACTGTTTTTTTATTTAAAAAGCTATTTTCTATTTACGGATTATTTTAATTAAAACTAAGGCTGTGTTTTATTTACGGATTTTTTAATTAAAAAGCAGTGTTTTATTTACGAATTTTTTTAATTAAAAAGCAGTGTTTTATTTACGGACTTTTTAATTAAAAAGCAGAGCAATTAGAAAATTAAAATAAAAATAAGGCCAATTGATTTAAGATAAGATAAAGGAGGGTGAATGTGTTATCTGTATAAAACAAGATATGAAAAGCAGATATTCATTGGAATAATGAGAACCACTAATCGAAGCTTTATTACGTACAGTTCTACACTCATAGACGTTTTTCCTACAAGTTTTATGTTCGAGGGCTTATGCTCCCTAACTCCTATAAGAATAAACGAAACAAAAGATGTATAAAAACCGGTGACCAGAAAACGGCATAACTAATCACATTTTTTAATACACGCAAAAAAGTGATTCATTTTTTTCCGAAACCAAAAATTCAATATTGCGAATCTAATTATATTTATACACCTTTCCTCGGGTAAACCGATTCACAAATTGCTTGCGTATTGTGAGCCTAGCCATTAGAGGTTCCATTCTAATGCAAAAGTGCCATAATTACCAGAAGTGTGTCAATCGGACCTATTTCTTAATGAATGTTACTAGCGAAATACAAGTTGGGAGGGGAGAAGGGAAAGTATGCCTTGGGGAGGGAAGGAAGTTAAAACCAACAATTAACGCCTCCTAGTGAGGAACGGAGGAACTAATAGCACTGGTCAAAGTTAGTGTATGTTTTTATTTCTGTGGAGATGCTATCGCCATCTACCTATGATGAGTCGAGCATTCATTAAACCTTTAGCATGTATACGAAAGTACAGGAATTGTCACACTTTTGGTAAAAATGTCACTTTTGGTAGTAGTATATTTCGGATTGACATTAGTAGCTCTGTGCTAAATTAAACCATGCTTGTGTAAAAACTCTGAAAGTTAGTTCCATGATAATTTTTGCCGTTTTCTCATACTTATTGTTGTTTTGTCACCAAATTTAAACTTTTTGGCAGGATGGAAATAAACAATCATTGACTTCTTTACTATAAGCGATGTTTTATGTTTAAAATATAAACTATAATTTCATTTAACGTCATAAAAAAATACGATTAAAATGTAATATTAGACAGGTTAAGCCAGCCCCAGAAAACGGCCAGAAACTTGTAGGACGTGCATGATCCAAGCTGTACACACAAAGACACTTCTGCAAGTTCCTCCTATATGGTTTTGAATTATTTTAAAATTTGATAAATAAGAAATTTGAAACGTAGTGGTCCTTTTGCTAAATTTCCTTAAGTGTATTTATGTATTATATTGTAAATAGACAATTCTTTTAATTTTAATTTTTGTACTTTTCTCAAAAATTTGACAAACAAAGTGTCCTTTAAAATAGTTAGTAAATGTTTCCGTAAATGAAAATGAATAGTAAATGTTATTTAGCGTACTCGCGGAACCCATTAATGGTTTCTTCCCTGATGTAAAAAGGATTTGTAAATTTACAAAGAGCGAATAAATATTCATTCATTCATTCATAGATTTATAGCGTTCGGAAAGACTGAATGCCAGGAGCAGAATCTAAAAGACCTAACTTTTTTTCGTTAGAGAAAAAAAATCGCGAAATATTTTTTTATTTTATATTAGACATTTTACGCTTGTTTTCGTTCGTTCTTTTCCCATTCCAAACCGAACTTCTGTGGCCATATATGCGGCTAAGTTGGCCTTAGGGGCAACTGTACAACATAGCAAATTTGGTTAGGTGTACATTAAAGATATACGTAAGCTAAGGAAAAAATCAGCCAAACCTTTGGGGGATGGTTGATAAGATCTTGTATACAGTATAGATAAAATAGTTGAATGTATTAGTTTTTTTAGCTTTAGTTTGACCAAGAAGTATTTAAACTGTCGGAAGAATGTCTATCTTGAATTCTTGATACTATTCTTAGGATTTATCACAGTCCACCGCATAGACTGTTCCTCCCCTTTTGCTCATAAACTGTTGGTTTTTCGTCTGTTAAGCAAACTCTTTGTGTTTTATAAAAGCAAATCATCCGCTTAGTAGATGAAAATCCCAAAGTTGGCCGCTACATGGCTCTATAGTTATCAGTTAGGCTAGCGACTTTTAATGCCTTAAACAGGTGGCCGGGTTACAATGCGTAGGAAGGTGGTGGCAAGCCCTTCAGGCCACGCGAGCCAACAACTCCCTACACTTACTATCACCCTTAACCTCTATATAAGTGCTAATGGCATTTGGTGGTCAGATCCAAGATAATATAAACGTCGTACCCTAGATTCGAATTATTTGCCTCGCGCTGAGTCAATAGCGTTTACCCACTTCCGGCTGTAACTCGGAAAAATTTAGCTCCATAGTTACCATGGGTACGTTCAGTAACTAGTCAACGGAGTCAGCGTTGAACAGTTGAAAGTTGTTGAACGATGTTTTGTACTCTGGTATTGACGTCACGATTCTCAGCGGTTGCTCAACAAATTCAACGTCGAAGTGAAACGTTGAAAGATCGTGGAGCTTGATTTTTATTTGGGTTTGTCGTCTGTCAAAGCGCCTAATCAATGAAAATGTCGGCGCAAGATAAATTTTAGACGTCACGATTCTCAACTGATGACGTCACAATTTTACACTCTGGCTACGTTCAGCAGCAGTCAACGAAAAAAAACCCGATGGATTTGATATTTTCCACCGATGAGCTTTTTCATCATATTGACGTCGTAAGTTGCTGAACGCTTTTATTCAGTCATCGGTGTTTTTTAAAATGCCGTAGCTTTTATAGTAGTTTTACGTCAGAAATGACGTCAGTCATCGGAAAAACTGACTCCTCCAGCCGATGACTTCGGTGAGTAACCGATGACTATCGTGACGTCAAAACCGGAAACGCGACAAAGCGTACAGTAGGAAACCGATGTCACCGATTAGTAATCGGTGAGTCCGATGAGCTCTGCTGAACGTACCCTCTGTAGCGTTGATTAATTTTTCAGTCGACCAAAGATAACCAACTTTGATCAAATTTCGCCGTGATAGGACCAAACACCGACCGATGAAACCGATTTTTCGGAGTTCACGTGCAGGAAGTGGGTAAACGCTTCGTTGCAAAACCGTCGATCAGGAAGCTCTCAGAATTTGAATCTGAGGTACGGAGTTCTATATTATCTTTGGTCGGATTAAGGTGTTGTACCCGAGGTTGTACCCGTACGAATTAACTCGAATTTCTGAAAGAAACCCTACTGAAACGCTTAAAGGAAACTCTTTTTACGAGGTCCCCAAAGAATTAAACTAGTAAAGCTAATAAAAAAGGTGCTTAATTGTATTTAGCTCGTCTTAATGAGAAAGGATAGAAAAAGCTGACTTTGTGTTATCACCATCCCCGAGTTAAAAGAGAGCCAAAAACCAATACAAGTGTTTTTGTTTGTTCAAATACCAAAAGACCAAAGTAATGATATTAAAGGGAGTATAAAGTAGGCTTTCGATCAATGAATGCCACGTTTTTGTCTGCTACTAGGGTGAAAACGTGAGTAGGACACTCCATTCTTACCACCATAAGTCTATAATTATGATCCCTAAGTGTGTGTCAGTTATTCTAAATAATTATTGATAGGAATGTGTGGAGTGATGTAGAATTGACGTCATACCCAAAAAGATTAGCGCCTCCAGCGACAGTGTGTCAAAATTTATAACCCGGTGTACCTAGTAACAGAGACCATACCACCGGAGGCCTATCATCATAGTGCCCTACACCAGCGTCCACCTAGCCCGGACAGGTGACAAATCCGGCATGGGTAGTACTGCCCTACAGATCAGAAACGCATTATGTTCGATACGAGTAGCGATTGTCAAATCGAAAAAATTACACAAACTTTTCACAAACACGAATATTATACTTCCATGGGCAATAACCATATAAAAAACTCATATTTATCAATTTTATTATTTCTAAAGTCATTGTATAAAAATTAAGATAACTATCGCTACTCGTACCATATATACTGAAACTAATCTATGGAACATAATGCGTTTCTGATCTGTAGGGCAGAGTAGTACCCTACTACTGATGGTCGCACCTTTGATGCAAGTCACTCAACCCAGCAGAAGATACAGCAATGGGTGGACCAATTCCCACTTCGCACACAGCAGTGGGAGTAAGAGTGGATGCTGTACCAACTCCAGCCGACACCCTACCTACGTAGGTAAAGAGTCAAACCCTTTGGAGAGAGCTCCTAAAGGGGAACGACGGGCACACAGCGGTCCACATAACCCGGCACAGCTGGCACCGGAGATCCGGGTGTGACTCCAAAAGGCCGGGAAACATGACCGTCGTGCCCTCATACGGAGGCCCGCCACCCCACAGCCGGCTACCCAATCCGCGCCAGTTTGCACGGAACCTCTCCGTTAGCCTGAGCCGAAACTCAGTTTCCAGCCCCTACCTGACCAGAGCTAACATCTCCCAGTTATTTAAGGAAAAACGTTCCCATGGCTTTTTAATTTGTATATAGCAGATGCTAGATCATAGGCGCTACCTCGGAGAAGCTAGCGCTGTTACGCCACCTAGACTTGTTCTGGTCACGAATAAACGAGGAAATTTTTGGCTTTTAAGAACTTTTCAGCGGTTTTTTGTAATTAATTTTTAAAATTTGGATTTTCTCAAATCACATCGACCGCAACGTCCTCTTCGGAAACTTTGAACAGTTTTAAAAAGAGCCCCCCGAGTGCAGTCTGTAACCATTTCGACTCGGCAATCATGCGATCTGGTTCGTGAAATAGCGAGCGAGTCAGAATTAACTTACGCAAGTTTGTTTTTGCGTCTTCCGCCGAGTGGCGCGGTGGATAGAGTTCCGAGGGCATTTCTATTACAATAAAATGCAGCTGATTTTATAGCGATTCAGATTGATATCGAAACTGTAATAGCTATTTTGGAATAATTAAACGTACTTGCTAGTTTAATGAAAGTGTTTCTTTTATTTTAATTAGATTATCGATTAACTTTTAAAACGTAAATATTTAACGTCAAAAAGTCACGTGACCATTTTTCAACGTTCTACTTTTTCCGTTTGTACTTCCACGGCCTACTTTGATCTCGCGTCATAGCGGCCAATCCATTCGTTGAAATATACGATAAAAAGATATCTGTATGAGTTGAGCGCCCCTAGCGGAATATTATTTTTAGAATAGTTTTTGCATTGAAGCCAATATAAAAAACGGTTTGAGTTCCGCACCACGCTCGTTATAGCGGGAAAAACCTTGCTCACGTAATTTCGGAGAATGGGCTGGCCGCTATAGCGCGAGATCAAAGTTGGCCGTGGTACTTCGGAGTCGAATATTTAACAGCTTCAAGACGACGCCATATTTCTGTCTGGCTTACGTGACACGTCGTAATATATTTATATTGTTTAAATGAATATACTGGTAATTATAATTTTCCCACTCCACAAATCGAGACAGAGCTATGAAAACTTATTATTTATCTCGTTAAAAAGCGCAAATACTTGTTTGAATTGAAATACGCCTAGGCCTTGTACAAAACAGTACAATTAAAACGAATTTGGCGAAATAAGTACGTTTGTTCAAACGAAAGGCGTGCAATTTGTTAAAATTCGATTCCAAACGTACTGGATTATATTAGCCCGCGAACTGAAAGCGCGCTTAACCGATTTAAAGGATATTTCTCCTCGAACGTCGAGGTACTCCCGACGTTGTTTGTTAAAACTTCTAGAGCGCTTTGCTTAACCTCTCTAATATCCACTCACTGCGTAAACTTGGGGAAAACGTCCATCGTACTGGAGTGCAGATGGTGCTGACGGCGCTATGGGGATTTGCAATGAAATGACTACCCGCACAATTACAACCCGAACCAATTTTCAAAACTCTTTATACTCCCTGTAAGAAGACCTCTCTGCCCCTAAGAGAGCGATAATTAACCAAATTAAAAATTGGGGCTCGTGTTGCGAAGGAGATAATTATTTTTGTTTCGTTTCGCAAAACTAAAAGATTTTAACTTCTCAGCCAAAATGATCAAACTATGAAAATCGTTAGAATAGACAGGTTAAGCCTTATCTCTTTAAACGTGTAAGGGAAACTTGTAGGAGTAGCTTTATTCTATAGAATCTACGCTCCTATAAGTTCCTTCTTTAACGTTTTCAAGGAAGTGGCTTAACCCTTTGCTGGAGGTAATTTTTTTAATTTGAGTAATGTCTGCAAATTTTTTATTGTTAGCAAATTAGTAATACCACACAGAGGTGGGCGCGCTCTGAGCAAAAAAGAGAAGTTCGCGAGCGCGAGCGCCGCCATTTAGCTCAATGTTAAAGAGCGCGAGCTCGGAAAAATCGGTTTTTGCCCATCTCTGATACCACAAGATAATAATATATATATATATATATATATATATATATAGTATTTGCGTGTCTGGGAATATACTTCTAAAAACATCTACTCTTGAGTGTCCCATGGTGTCGGCATAGACAATATCATTCATAAATATAATTTGTGGAGCTGGACTTGTAAGCTTAATTGGGTGGATATTCTAACGCGGTTGGTTGGATATTAACAGCTTGTCTAAGGTCACGTGAGAAGGACTTCGACGAGAAAAAGGCGCAGGAGTGGGGAAAGCGGGTTGGTCGTGGGACTGTGTAGAGTTACGACGAACCGTGACCCTTCTCCATAACGAATGTAATATTGAAAAGTCTTAATTCCGATCCCAACTCTTGAAAGTTGGGCGATCCAAGTGATTTCTGGAGTGAATGGCACACGACATCCGCCTTGAAGCTACGTCGTTATCCAAGCCCAGTCGTCAACTCCAAGCGGCAGCCTAAGGACCATGAAAGTAGCCTCAGCGAACTGAGCAAAGGATTCTTGGTGGTATTGTTCTTTGGGCCATTGAAATATTTTTAATTGCGAAAATATATTAAAATCTTATAATACAAAATAACAGCTATAAAAATCGCCATCTTCACCTTGAAATATTTTTAATTGCGGAAATATTTTAAAATCTTATAATACAAAATAACAGCTATAAAAATGGCAATCTTGACCTTGAAATATTTTTAATTGCGAAAATATTCTAAAATCTTATAATACAAAATAACCTATAGTGCGGCAAGCATTTTTACGAACCTTGCAAAATAACAGCTATAAAAACGGCAATCTTGACCTTGAAATATTTTTAATTGCGAAAATATACTTAAATCTTATAATACAAAATCACAGTTATAAAAATGGTAATCTTGACCTTGAAATATTTTTAATTGTGAAAATATTATAAAATCTTATAATACAAAATCACGGGTATAAATGGCAATTCCGACTTTAAAATTGGGTATCTCGACCTTCAAAATATTGATATCGACCTTCAAAATATCCATTTTGACCTTTAAAATGTTTATTTGGAAAATCTTATAAAAAAATCTTAACCTTGAAAACTTTAATCTCAATCTTCAAAATGGCGATTTATTAAATTTCAAATTTGGACACCCCTACCTTAGTCGTGTTTCTTTCTCAGGTTCCAAAAATACATATCTTCCGGCCCATTGAGTTGGGAATAAATAGAGGTACAACTAAATCTGGCTGGCGCGGGACCAATTTCCTTCAATAAGGAGTCTTTATCCAAGGTTGATAAAATTTGGACTAGAAAAGGTTGCCTCGAAAAGGGGGCTTTGATTTACCCGTCGTCTGATTCTAGGTCTGTTACTCAGCCTTCTACTGTAGTACATGACGTCACTGGTTCGGAAAATGCTAGGCTTCTCAAAGTTACAAGTGACGTCACCTGGTTCGGCCAATAGCATTTATTTTCGTACATGAGGACCCCTTGGTCTTTATCAACTTTATCGTTCTATCGTGGCGGCATCTGTCTCTAGTGGTGTCCACTATATTGCAATTGAATTTTTTCGCGAATCTGATGCGAAATTGAAATGTATGATTACTCGTAACAAACAACCTTTAAAGTTGTTTAAAAATAATTTTATTCTGTCAACACGATCCTTTTTAACTCAAGTTACGGGGAGTTAGCTAATAATTATTTATTTTTAGCCATATAACTTTACAAAATATAGATGGCGCTACCGCCTAATTATAAAGATGAATTTCGTACAGTCTTATCAGAACAGGTCCCGCGTAACCATGGCAACCGAAATCGTAATTGTAATTCTAGCAGTATTATTCCCAATTCAATGTTCCGGCCGAGTTTAACATATTTGGAAGTGTCGCAACATCAATAGCAAACATCCCGAGAGAGAGCCTCTTTAGGTTTCAAATTCTCGAGTCACATGTCGATACAAGCTGTCCAGATGTTGCCAAACGGTTGTTGATGTCGCTTTCCGCAGCTCATCAAATACTAATGCCATAAGTTTATATTAAATTATCATAAGTGATTCATTTAGTCGAAATAGTGACTGATATAAAAAATGCATTCAGGTAGCTAATAATATCGGACTACGGAGATTACAAACACTTCACAAATACTCTGTATCAAAAGCTTGTCTGCTTTTGAATCACCTTGACACTCTTTCACACACGCAATCGCCATCTATAATTAAGTTTCGTTACTAAAAAACAGACGAACTTTCCATACGAAGTTAGCCCATATTCTTAGTTAACTTCACGCATAATATTTCTTGCGATAAAAAGATCTAGGCCATTAAAATGAAACACGTACATGTTTTGTCATAGACTGTTTATCCACAAAACGATTACACATTAAAATGATAAATAACGGAGGCAACTTAGATTATATATTCATTTTAAAAGTAGGCCTCATTATTTAAGATTTAAATTAAGTTATATTATATTATGAAAATAAATATTGAGTATAGTGAAATTCTTAAAGTTCGATTATTTTAGAGGAGATATTACAACAAATTTAATTACTGTTAGATACAATATACCTTTAATAATCAGCTAGGCTAATACCGAAGGCACCACCTTAGACCTAAGTCATCCAGTGGCTTTTAAAGCCATTAATGGGAACTAATATTTTCAAAAGTGTAGTCATTAATTGAATAATTATGATATTATTCTTATCTGAAAATCGCTGTTAGGTGCTTTTTTGACAATCACTATATTTAAAATTTCAATGTTTATCAAAGATAATTTTTTGTCTTTACGCTGCTGAAGAGAGTTTTTACCCTCACTTTATCTTAACGGGGAACGGCCAAGCTTTTCCAAATATGGCCTTATTTCCGTATCAAAAGATTAACAAGACGTTCAATATACTAACACGTACCTTTTTTTGTCTTCAAAAAATAGCTTTTGGCCCAAAAAGTTGAAATGAAAAATAACCCCGTATGAGCGATTTGCGAACTATCCTAACTTTTAAAATCGCGCAATTTAGGCTTAGGTCTCGTATAGAGTGTTGTCGTCTGATACGATTTTGAAAACTTGTAACGTCACAGCTGTAGTGTTAATAGTGGCCGCCATGACAGTTACCGTTTTTTATCAATAGGCAAATTACAATGATGACGTCGTAGGGTTTCAGACGACAACACTCTATATCTGGAACGCGCCGCGCGTGCAAAACAATTTTTTTGCGTCTTCAGCAGCGCGCGCTTTTACGTTGTTTTCTCTCTCACTGACTTCTCACCAGGTGTCGTGGCGGACGCGCGCTTTTCGATTTCCCGAAATTTCTTTATTTTATTAAAAATTAACCACTCAATATTTTTTGATGCGGTTTTCGCCATAAATTTTAGTTTTTAATGGGCTATAGGGCTATCTAACTGGTTAAAGCTTGACCATTCCCCTTTAAGGAATATTTTCGCTCTTTACTAAGGGCAATTTTTCTCAAAGGTAAGAGTAGAATACGAAATTTCGGATAAAAGGATAGAATCGGACCCCTGGGAGAGAACGGCGGCGTACTCACCCAGTGCCAAAACATGTAACGTGACTTGGTATCGTAAAGACCGTTCTAATTTCCATGGTGGACGTGCTAAGATATATTTAACAACCGATGCGAAAAGATCTTTCATCTTTTCTTTTCATCTTTTCAAAAATTGTATTTATACGAAATCATCTATTTTGTTCAAAACGAAATATTTAAAGGTGCCTATCTACAAATCAATGTTTCATTTCGGTCTTTCAAAAAGTATGTTCCAGAATTATACCAAAACCTGTACACCTAAGGAACGCATAAAAGATCATAAAATTTTATCTTTTTGAAGAAATATAGATGTAGTTACCATGTCATAATAAAACATTCATACGTGGACTGCTCGCTTATTTCGCTCACTCCTAGTGATTTTCCTCGAATGGTTAGTACTGATATCAGACACTAGATGGGGTATGAACTCCCTCAGCTTCGCGCAATATTGACATCTTAGGATGAATTAAAATCTGTTCAATATTAAATAATTCATATCTTCATCGCTAAGAAAGTAAATTCAAATAATGTTATTACATGGAACATGCTTAGAAGTGTTGAAAGCGTTATAGGTAGTATCAAAACATATTTTTCAGCCGATATACGCCTGACTATTTAAAATTTTATAAGTTATTAAGATAATAAATTTTAAAATGTAAACCCTCTTGATCCTGTAGTGTCATATCGCTTTGAGTCTATTTGATCGATTCCCAAATGATCGAACGGTTCCCATTTGATCAAATTTCCTTTTGATCGAATGGCATTTGATCGAACGAAATCTGATCGAAAGCTACTGTAGGGTAAAACTACTAGTTTTTGGGAGTAAATCGAAAAGGCAACGGTGCATACGCGCCTACGGCGCGCGTACATCAACCTAACCTAACCTGACCCTATTTATATATATCAAAATCAACGGGCCGTTATCGTCGATGTCATAAAAAATTCCATCATAGAGTAAAAATCTCTTCGTCTTTGTGGCTTAATACAGTTAAAGCAATGAATTGTTCCATCATTATTACTTCTGCACTTAAGCAATGAATTATTCCATCATTATTCCTTCTGCACTTCATATTGACATTCGGTAAAATAAAAACATACCAACTGGTACTATAAATACTTTTGAATTCGATCAAATAGTATTCGATCATTTGAAGGTTCGATCTTATGAAACAAATGACAAATGGGATTCGATCAAATGGAATTTCGATCAATTGCAACGTATAATGATCGACTGTCGATCACATATTTTTCGATCAAATGGACCAACACCGTCATATCTATTTAACAAAACCTTCGTTCTTAGATCAGTCTCTCACAAAGTTGTCCGTAAAAGTAACAAGTATGGCATTTTTGAGTATTTGGTATTCTTAAACAAAATATTTAATTAGATAAGCAGATCTCTCACTGAAACAGGTTCGTATATGGGGGGGGGGGCAGGGGTGGCTCAGCGCCCCCAAATGAATACTTGAGCATCCCCAACCCAACCAACCGCAAAAAAATCGATTGCTCAGCTACCAAAAGATATGATCTAAAATATTTGTATTTTAATCAAAAAGGAAATACATCACAATTGAATTTCAGTAAATATTTCAAACCTTTTTACTATAGTTTTCGAAAATATTTGTATTCGCGCCTTTCACTGCACCAAAAGTTTAAATATTTCAATTGAAGAAATACCGAACTAGCCAATCAAAAGTGTTTCAACGGATATAACATTGCCTTGGTATTTTTGGGCTACACCAGGATACACGAAATAGAGAAAAGTGATTGGACAATACTATACTACAAAATTGGTTAAACGTTCATGCATACTATTTCATCGACGTGTATCCTACTATATTAAAAAAAACTACTAGCTAATCGTCTTAAATATTAGTTGTTGTAAAGGCTAAAGTACTTAAAAAAACTAGCATTGTAACCGTTATCAAAAATTTGAGTTTTTGCGGCTGGTTACGGGCCTGCACTGAAACCTAGAAAGCTTATTGTAGTTCGCCTTGCAAACATCAAACCAATTCTATCTTAATTCTTCTGGATTAGAATATATCAGAAAACGCCATTTTCACAGTCACTGCGTATTCCCCTTAAAGTCGTTGCCGCTATGAGGCGCGAAGTCGCAGTGTCGTGAGCCAAATTTATCGCGTTAAAAAAGTTGAGCGAAATCAATCATAGGCAAACGTCTGGAAGAGGAAAACCGTTTACAATCAAAACAAAAGCGGACCTTCGTCGACACTCAGAAAGAGCGCCTATTTGCGAAATTATTTCATCCGAGAAGGGAAGAGCATATTTTAAATGGGGATAATCCTTCACGAGGAAAGCAAGTCTCATCCATCAGTTGACGCCAAAACTGAGTCGAAATAAACACAAGCGAAATTAGCTCTTTCTTAGAGAATCAGGTACTTAAGAATATGGGGCCTTAGACTGTAGTTAGCACCTATACCAAGTATGTATTTATTTCTGCCAAGATTTTATTTATTAGGACCAAGAATGAAATTATTTTTACCAAGAATGTATTTATTTGTACCAAGAATGTATTTATTAGGACAAATAATTTATTTGTTAGGGACTAGAATGTATTTATTTGTACCAAGGATGAATTTATTTGTACCAAGGTTGAATTTATTTATACCAAAAATCAATTTATCTTTACCAAGAATGGATTTATTTGTACCAAGAATGGATTTTATTGTACCAAGGATGAATTTATTTATACCAAAAATCAATTTATCTCTACCAAAAATCAGTTTATCTCTACCAAAAATCAATTTATCTTTACCAAGAATGGATTTATTTGTACCAAGTCTGAATTTATGTATACCAAGGATTTATTTATTTGTACCAAGGATTAATTTATTTGTACGAAGAACGTAGTTATTAATACCACGAATGAGTTTATTTGTACTAAGAACGTAGTTATTTATACCACGAATGAGTTTATTTCTACCAAGAATGTATTTACTGTATAATTTTCAAAAAAGTGATCCAAACCATCAAAGGAGAAAACTATAGAATTTCTCAAATGTTTTCTGCTTAAAACATTTACTTCACTATAGTGACGCCACGATTGGATTCATATATACGTTTTCGTGGAAAATTCATAAATTATTAAAACATTTTTAGAAAATATAACTTCTAAAACTATTTTATCGAAACATTTTCAACTCTTAAAATATTTTACAATAAAAAAGCATGAACTTTTTCACTGTTAAATAATTTAGAAATTATATTTTCCACTTTGGTGGCACCATCTAGTAAGACATTTAAAAATTGAAAATTTAATGGCGTTACCCCTGTAAAGTGTTTCTTCAATTCTCGAATTTATTCCACTATCGAGATGAATAACCTGTTTCTCAAAGCGCTTATTTCGGAAGTAAATTAATCGAACTTATTGAAGATATTTTAATTTTTAAGCGAAATTTTTTTTTTAAAGAAATAGAACCCTAGAAGGAAAGTTCAAGCTTCCGCCATTATTAACTCGTGGCGCGACAGTCTAGAATGTTATAGTAAATTCTGTCGCTAGCGAATATCTCCCAAAAAAATTTCTATACACCTCTCAGCAGGATGAAAAATTTTAATTTACTGAGTCTAATATTATAAGTAGAATACATTAAGTCGAAAAATCATCTGCTATGACTTATTTTTAAAGTAGCAAACCTTAATCACCCTTGTTTCTGATAAATCGGGTGACAGAAATGTTGATTTAGTGATCCTCCATAAATATGTTACTTTATAATCTCTTTAAGCTCTATCCTACGGTTTTTTTACACATTTTATTGTTCGGGAAGATTAACCACCCTATTTGGTGAACGGAAAATTCAAATTGATTTCCGCAGAAAACTAAATATAATGAACGGCTAGATATGAAAGGTTGACAACAATAGGTTCCGAGGCAAGCCGATATAATTAAAATGGGATCAAACGCCCACTCATTCTGTGGGAGCTATCTTAAGCCATATAACGACAAGTGTTCCTCATTTTGCAGCGGAGAGTTGATATTTTAACGGCCGAGCATCAGCCAGTCTCTTCAGAGTGATGAAGCCTCTATAATCGAATAGGATTATAAGTGGAGTACCTCTTATCTCGGTTAAACGGCCAAGCACTTTATTAGGGAGTTTAAGAGCTAACAAACACTTCGAGAAAAACGCGTAACCTATTGCCTTTAGTAGGTACATTTCCTAAGCCTAAAGAAAAGCGGGTTATTTTACGTTAGGCTTAGGAAATGTACGACTAAGGCTATATTCTTCACGCGTTTTGGCAGTGCTGAAGCCTCACTCCAGTCTATCTCATTATCGGTTCAAGATTTGAAGGCTAGATGGCACTAAACCCCTCGAATTAAATTTAAACGAAGAACCCTAATCTTTAATTAAAAGAGGGCGACAAGTTTGTCAACAACTAAAATGAGCCTTAGTGACAAACGAGTATAATTTTATCCAAAATCTCGCTCTTCTGAAGACGGAAAGTTGAGAGTTAGGAGCGTTGCCAGATGCGCGATAATTATCGTACTCGACGATAGTTACGAGACAATTTTTGGGCCATACGATAATTTAAGCTTCCTAATTTCACTACCGAAAATGCATTCTGGTGCTTACTTTGTAGCGAAAGTTCGTCTCCTTTTTAGTTACAAAATCTAAACATAGAGGTTTGTGTGAAAGAAAGTCACAAAAAATTTAAAACAGACGAACTTTAAAATATCCTAGTTTTGTAACCTTTGATTTGTAGGGACTACAGCGCTTTCCTAAACAGCATTTGTTTAATCAGCGTTTTCCAAAACAGCGTTTTTCATATCAGCTTTTTATCGAAATAGCGCTTTGTCATAACAGCGTTTCTCTATACAGCATTTCTCAAAACAACAAATTGTTCAAACGGCGCTTTGTCAAACCGGCGGTTTTCAAAACAGTATTTTGTCGAAACAGCGCTTTGTCATAACCGCGCTGCTTTCTATAGCGCTAAAAGTGCTAACTAGAAAATTGGTTTTGAAATAAAATTTCAAATTTCGAATTCATACATTTATTGACTAAGAAACAAATTCATTACTATTATACAATGACGCCGTATCAAAAAGCAACGTAAAAAGTACAAAAATATTGCTTTCAAAAATCATTAAAAAAAACCTAACCTAAGTACCTAGAACCATCTACCCGAGCGGGTTATTATAGGAAAATATTAAAATTGTTAACGTGTTATGTATAAAAATCGAATAAAATACATAGCCTTTTCATAGCGCAACAGATACGACATTCTATACATAGCCGAATGGCCGAGAAGTGGTACCAATCTATTTTGCAGTAAATTACAAAACATTTTCTTTAATTTTTTACTGTGGAACTTAGACATTTCCGAACGATTTTCGACTACCTAGCCAATCAAATATAAATATATTTAGAAAAACGGTGCTTGTTCTAAAAATTCGTACGTTTCACGCGCTTTTTTTTTCGTATTCCACTAATTTCCGGAGATGTCGGTATTAAGAATCCACTATTTTGACTAAATGATATTTGGAGAAACCTGTCTTAACAAAAATCACTGTTTCAAAATCGCTAATTTGAGAAACGCTGTTTATATTAAATGTTATTTTGACAAACCGCTCTTCTGAGAAACTCTTAACCAAGAAACGCTGACTAAACAAAACGCTCTTTCGACAAACCGCTGTAATGATAAACACTATTTCGACAACCGCTGTTTTAACAAAATGCTGTTTTGTAAAACGCTCTTTTAATCAAGCGCTCTATTCCCTGCATACCGTAACCTTTAGATGGCGTAGAAGCAGCTGATCAGTGCCTTAGTTCCACGTTATTTTGGACCTAAATGTGACATTAGGTGATCCACCATAAGTATGAAACCTTATAAAAAGTTAACGCCATGGCCGAGGGGCTAACCACTCTCTGATAATCTGTACACCTTTTAGGGGAATATGAAACTGAGTACAGCCTTTGGTAGTGCTAAATCTGTACTCATTTACGTAATCATTTTAGTGCAGTCAAAGCTACAGGCCTGTACACCGATTACGGGGAGTGATCAGCCCCTCGGCCACGGCTTGCAGAAAAATGATGTTTTGACGTTCCGTTTTCTAGGAAAAATTGTAGTTATATCCCCTTTAAATATTCGGAAAATTGTAGTTATATTCCCTTTAAATATTGAGTTAAAGCATTCAGTTATATGCACTTTAAATATACTGATAAGAACATTTAGTTATATTCCCTTTAAATATTCGATTAAAACATTTAATTATATTCACTTTAAATATACGGATAAGAAAATTTAGTTATATTCCCTTTAAATATTCGGAGAAGAACATTTATTTATATTCCCTTTAATTATTAGGTTAAAACATTTAGTTATATTTCCTTTAAATATTCGGATAAAAATATTTATTTATATTCACTTTAAATATTCGGAGAAGAACATTTATTTATATTCCCTTTAATTATTAGGTTAAAACATTTAGTTATATTCCCTTTAAATGTTCAGTTAAAAACATTTAGTTATATTCACTTTAAATATTCGATTAAAACATTTATTTATATTCACTTTAAATATACGGATAAGAACATTTAATTATATTCCCTTTAAATATTCGATTAAAACTTTTATTTATATTCACTTTAAATATACGGATAAGAACATTTAGTTATATTCCCTTTAAATATTCGGATAAAAATATTAATTTGTAATCCTTTTAAATGTTGGGATAAAAACCATTTCTTTATATTCCCTTTACATATTAGAAAAAATTGTTTATTATCTCAATTTGCAACAATTAAACTTAATTAGCGCGGTATTAAGACGGCTTTTATCGCGATATCCTAATGACCAGTGGGGCGGGGGTCAATTAAATTTTAATGGCTACCAGCCTCATTTATAGGGGTCATTACCGGGGATTAAGCAACCCTTCCTATAACCAATACAAGGCGGAGCGGTAAAGGATACCAAATTTGCATACAAAACGGTTTACTTAAAAGTCGAATGTCTAATACCGCCCAGGGATTCGATTTATCACTCGTTATCGGGTCTGGCGAACCAGCGCAATGCAAATTCCGGATTAGCGGCATTTAAATGAAAGTTTCCCTCCCATCCGAAGAGTAATTTCAAAAACACTCAAATTGGCACACTATTCGTGCTTCTGTCACTTTGGGTTTTTCTTACTACTTAGCTTTCTTTAATCCGTGCCTGAAATTGGGAGCACTCCCATATTTCTTTTCTGCCAGATTTTCCTGCTAGGTGTAACTTTTTGGTTTTAATATGATATTTTTATAGAGATGAGGGGAATTCGTTTTTGTGCAACTTCTGTCGTAAAAATGTTATTATATACTTCCGTTAACACAAAGAATTAACCGTAAGTGTGTCAGAAGAGATTGTTAATAATACCATAAGCCTATCATAAGATCCCCACATTTTTGACGATCACATACCCGTTATTAAGAGATAGGTATTCAAAACCTGCACCTCCTAGTGGCTACGTCCTCAACTATGCATTTCTGATATAAATTTCGCGAAATGCATTATGCACAAGCTGTTAGACCACGCGGGAAAAATCTCCGCCGCGAGCCCTCAGCACTGTAGTAAAGGCTTATTCACAATTTTATCGCTTTAAAACTTAAAATGAACACTTATCTTTGCAAAATGATTCATCAGAACCTAAAACTGGCTATTAGAAATAAGAGTTGTGTTTCTGAAAGTATTTATTTTTCAAGTGTGAGATTTAGACGCGTTTTGTGTGGCATTTATCAACCCGAGCGTGGCTGCCTAACCAAGTAAGAGAATATTTTAGATATAGAAATTTTTAAAAAGATGTCGCTTCTGCCCTATAGTGATACGTTCATTTTCTTCTCTCCAAGACAACGCCGTTACCATGGACCCCTATGGTAGACCTTTGCTTATGGGGACCTTATTATAATACCAAGAATTAATTCAAATACCTAAACTTCAGGGACGTCATTTGGGTAGGGCAAGGGGGGGCATTGCCCCCCCCCTGGATTTCTATGATCTTAAAATGTTCATGCATATCTTGGGAAATTTTTGGTTCTCGCTATTATCCTGAAAATCAATAGCAAATATGCAATAACTATTTCGATTAAAAATCCCAAAAATATGAAATTTGATGGGTTTTTGTCCTTTTAAAAAACTGGTTTTCCGGAGCTCTATAGTTCTGCCCCCTCCTGTAAAATCCTGAAATGACGTTCCTGCTAAACTTCATGGTCGTATACTTTTTAGCGAAAGTTCGTCTGCTTTAAATTTGTCGTGGCACTCTTTCACACAGGTGATTGCCATCCATGTTTACCTTTGGTTATTAAGAAGGACACGAAATTTGAAGTACGCTAAGTCGCTAATTCTATACTCCCATATTCTTAGGTACCTAAATGCATGCTTGATGGCAGAAATAAATAAAATGGACGGTTTAGGTTATCAGAAAATGTAATGGCCTATTCACATGAGACTACATTTCAGCAAAACACTGTGGGTCAACACATGTCGCAAACCTAATTGCTCCGTGAGAATTGAGAAAACATTTCCACAACCAGTCCACCCCACAAACGCTTTTGTTGGCCAAGTTTTAAAGAATGGCCGGTAACAAATATTTAAATCAAATACTTTTGGTACAAATCCTTTCAATTACACAAAACTAAATGATAATATTAGACAGTTTAAGTCACCGCTCAAAAACTTGTAGCTAAATCTTACGTCTACACTCCTACAAACTCCGCCCTACACGCGTATAGATTAGTATCACTCCGTAGCTTTGGCCATGGTCGCCATTTCGGTCGCAAATATTTTTTCTATAGGAAAGAGCACTGGTCGTCACAGTGCCATTACTATAGTAAGAGTAAGCCACTCTTCTTGTTCAGTCACAGATTAGAGAAGGCTCTGGTCATGAACCACAGTTATAGTTAAGTTTTATTTTCCCTAATGTTGACGTGGAGGGTCTAGTTGTCATGCCTCATTCCTACCGTAAAATGGCGAATAAGAAACATTGAAAATCTAGCAGCTCGACCGATTTATCGTCGGGTACTGTAAGCAGTGGCCTAGCCAGAGTTTGGTTTCGGGGTGGGGGGGGAGGGAAATAAAAAATATGTAGTACATAAAACATATATTTCTTCCTGTGCCCCCAGGCTACGCCATTGACTGTAGGCCTATTAAAAGTCACACCTATAGGGGAAACTTTTGTAACTCCTCCTTTTCCCTACCTCGTGATAGCAGATCCGACCAATAATACGCTGAGTTCAGTAACGTTCAACGGAGTACAGACTCACAGTTGAGTTTCTTCTCCGTTGAGTTTTACTGAACGCCCCCATATCCTGGGATTTTTCCAGCCCTATTTCCGAAGTTCGGGGAACTTATTAAATTAAACGACTTTAATTTCCGATAATGTAGCTTCGCCTTAAAACCACCAGATACATATCATACATTTAAAAGGATTGTCAAAGAACGAGGATCCTTATTCTCTCGATCGTAAACTTTGCCTTTGAGATATGAATCTAAAATTCTGCCCCCGGTGTAGATGAACTTTTCTATTTAATGCTGAAACATATTACCAGAAAGTTCCAAGTGACGTCGTTAGGCCTCGTTAATAACTTATGGATTCGAGGTGCTTATTATCCCACAAAATGGAAGCATGCACTCTTACATCCAATATGTAATCTTTCTGGATCTTAAGGACGCATTTGGTAGTGTTCACCAATAAGCTTTATTAATGAAACTAAGAATATTGGGCATCTCTGGTAATCTTTACAATTGGTTGGAGAACGAACGAAGTGCGGCGGTGAGGGTTGGAACTACTGTCTCTGATAAGTTTCCGATTACTCGTGGATTGCCTCAAGGAAGTGTTATTAATCCAACACTGTTTAATGTCATGCTAGCGGACCTCACAGAAGACTGCCCGGCTGGCGTCTTTCACTGTAAACATGCGGATGACTTGAATCTCTGGGCCTCTGGCCCCCATACAGGAACATTTTCAAATTGCGCTGAACCGCATGGATCTTGGAGTTACTATGGATTTTAAACTAACTTGGCGCGCCCATATTAATAGTTTCCACAAGTCTTCTATAAAGCGATTACACTCACAAGTTGGGGTACTTCCAAAAGGGCCCTAAAGGTTTTATGCACTCACCTAATTTGCTCAAGACTAGACTATTCTTGTCTGATCTACAGTATAGCGGCGAAAGGTCATTTGAACAAACTTGATAGAGTTCAAAATGCAACGGATAGATCTGATGGAGGCGGAAGCAGCAATTATTCCGCTTTCTCACAGGAGAGATCAACTCGGCGTCTAGTATCTCAATTTAGCGGCGGCGTCCGATGCTCCCGACTACTCTAAACTGCAGGACAAAACTAATCTCTCTGCTCTGCAGCGATATGAACACAAAATACCTCCACTATAAAAGTATTGGCGACATCTTCAAACTATCACCCTAGATTGGTATACTTTGATTGGGACCAGATTAGGGACCGTCAAATCGTTTCTCCTCCTTGGCAACCAGTAAACACCTCGTTTAACTTCGTCTGGCTTATACTAATCCCAAACGAGACATGTCTGAGGTAGAACTTTGGCAGATCTTTTCATTAGAACTGGCGAATATGAAAAACGATCCCATGATTATATATACGGATGGGATGATTCAGTAAGGTTGTGTGGGGGCCGGATTCTATATTCCTCAACTTGGGTTAGAGGGACAACTTATCGTGTACCCGGTTACCGGATTAGTACCGTGGAGATGTTCGCTATTAACCAAGCAGTGCTATATATGCTCATTTAAATAATATTGGCGACATTATCATCTGCTCAGACTCCAAAAAAAGCTTTAGCCATGTTATCCAGCTACAGTTTCCCGTCTGGAGGTTCATACGCATACTTTTTTGTGATTATGTGCTTTCTTCGTCCAGTTTTGGTTACTTTTATATTTATTTTATTTGTCATACATGCTGCTTAAAAATTTTGTGGTTTTCTCATAACATAAAATTTTCTTTTTGACATCAAATGTAACAAGGTTTGTATGGCGTGAAGGTATTGTTGCCTTATACACACAAAAATTAGCTAGCTGCTCTTTTTAACGTCTTTCATTCGACGTAGTTTGGCCACCCATCGCGAATTGGTGGCTCAGCTCAGTTTTTTCATGCCGTTTTGATAAATTTAAGAAAGGTTCAGTTTTGGATAAGTTAAGGCTGGGTTAAGTTAGGTTATTATATGAATACCATGGTCATTTGGCTGAATTGACGAATCAAAACTAGGAACCGCTGCTACGTTTAGTCACCCCTGGAACACACTTAAAAAGTTAAAAGACCCCCCTACGCATTGTAACTCGGCCACCTGTTTAATGGCATTAAAAATCGCTCTATGACTTGGGCCTAGGGTGGTGCCTTGGGTATTAGCCTAGCTGATTATTTTTTAAAGCAGCGTTGTCAAACATCGGGTGCGGTTCGGACGTTTCTGCTGACCAATCATAAAGAAACATTAAAAGTGACATAATTACGAAAAGTGCTTTTGAAATGAATGTTAATTGCAAAGAAAAAGTTGGAAGGCGAGGAACGAGGGTATACCATGGGCCAAATAATGAGGATTTATCATTATTTGGAGAAGAAATGAAGTTCAAAAGTAGAAATAGTGAGAGCTTCGAGAAATAAAGACGGAAACGCAAACGACATCTATCTAAGTTTTAATACAACATACGAAGGAACGAATTATAAAGTGGTTGCATCGTGACCATTATCCATCTTAGTCTAGCTTTCTATGAGCTCTATCTCCATAGCGTAATTCCGGAAATACATAAATTCATGTATTTCTGGTAATTCAGCATTGGTAAGTATAGGTAATTATGTCACTTTTGACAACATTAAGAAAAAACAGCGATAACATAACTTTATAGTGATGAGAGAGTGCGATCCCCATACCCTAGTGCTGCATTTTTTGAAGAAAAAAAAACTAATGGTGACGGTACGAGGCCTTATAGACAGCACTAAACAAAGAACACAAACTAAAAGTTAAAGACTATGAATATGAATAACAATCGATTAATTTCAAAGGTAAAATAAAAATAAAAACCACTAAAAACGTTGCAGAGAGCATAAGAAACTAGATAGAAGCCGAAAATCGACTGAGAGAGAACACCCCGCCGGAAGCGAAGAGAATGCAAAGACGGAAAGCATCCGTCCGTATAGACATGGAACCATTCAAGAGGGAGTGAATCGAGGTGACAATAAAAATCTGATACCAAAGAGTTATCGGTATAATCATATTTGTAACCGGGAGTCACTGAACCTCCAAAAGAAGCGCAGACGGGGCATCCTGATTAGTAGGCCACCAGTAAAAAATAAAGCCCAGATAACGAAACTAGGGTAGCAAAGGGATTACCACACCAAAAATGGTCAAAAGGGCTGCCGCAGAAACATTATGCTTTTTCGAGAAGTACAAAGAGACGTATTTTTCAGGAGGCAACTGAAAGCCTAAGTTTTACCAAAACAGAAACGACCCAACAACGACAAAGAAATTCCAGGTAAAAACAAAACTATATCATTCAAAATTTATCTCGAGAACCAAGAGGGGTATTGGGTTATTTTTGGTCAATTTGCATCGGGTCAAAAATAAAAAACGTTGGCGCCCATTTTCTAATTGGAACCATTCCCTTACGCCTAATGGATAAATTTTGAATGAACTTGAACCATTGGTTTCATCCTAATTTACCAATTTCTAATTCCCTCACTAAATATAGTTTGATTTGTAAATTTTGATGCCTAAGAACTCGCCACCTGGACCTTGTTGCGTCGGACCTTCAAACCATTGAATTCGGAATAATACTGCTAGAATTACAATTACGATTTCGGTTGCCATGGTTACGCGGGACCTGTTCTGATAAGACTGTACGAAATTCATCTTTATAATTAGGCGGTAGAGCCATCTATATTTTGTAAAGTTATATGGCTAAAAGTAAATAATTATTAGCTAACTCACCGTAACTTGAGTTAAAAAGGATCGTGTTGACAGAATAAAATTATTTTTAAACAACTACGAGGGTCCCTGGGAGCAGGCCTCGCTCCCGGTAGCTCAAGGCGGTCTGGGAATCCGCCACGCTTCTAAACTTGCCTTGCCGGCTTACCTGTCATCTTGTCACAGTGTGATAGATTTGGTTAATGATATTCTCCCAAGCCACATTAAGACTTTGCCCAATGAGTTGGCTCTCGATGCCCTCGCTGAGTGGGAACTCACTTCAGCTTCAACCCCGCCTTCTCCGGATAAGCGGTGCCATCAACGCGAATGGGAAGGTCCAATTACCGCAAATACCTCGATTTTTTTTGCTCGGTGACGCGTCTACTGACCGCGATAAGGCCCGCTTGCTTTCAGCCTCCTCAAAGGAATCGGGTGCTTGGTTGAACACTCTTCCGTCGCCATCTTTGGGCACTCATTTAGATGATGATTCTTTTAGAATCGCGGTCGGCCTTCGGTTGGGAGCCGAAATCTGCGTGCCTCATACGTGTATTTGCGGGGGTCATGTTGATTCCTTCGGCACCCACGGTTTAAGCTGTAAACGCAGTGCGGGTCGCTTGTCGCGTCATGGTGCCGTGAACGACATCCTGAAACGCGCCCTCGTGTCGGCCGGAGTTCCCTCCGATCTCGAGCCGCGCGGCCTCTCTCGCGATGACGGTAACGCCCGGACGGGATGACTAAGGTTCCATGGTCGGGTGGCAAATCGTTGGTGTGGGACTTCACCTGTACGGACCCGCTAGCGCCTTCTTATTTGGCCAATTCCTCTACAGCCCCTCTCTGGGCCGCCACCCAGGCTGAGAAGAGGAAAATGGCCAAATATTCGGGCCTCGAACACCGCTACCAATTTAAGGCCGTGGCTATCGAAACGCTGGGCTCCTTCGGTCGCGACGCCTTGGCTCTCATCCACGCCATAGGGCGTAAAATTCGAGATGCCACATCCGAACCACGCTCCGTGGAATACCTCGTCCAACGTATTGCGATAGCCGTGCAACGGGGTAACGCTGCTTCCATTTTGAGCACGTTTCCTCCGGGAGCTTCGTTGGCGGTCTATATAGATAATCTATTTTAATGTAATTTTCTTTTTTGCTAAATATTGTAAAACGGATAAATAAAGAGATACTTTATTTACTTCAAAGGTTTGTTTGTTACATTTCAATTTCGCATCAGATTCGCGAAACGTCACTTCTACGTCACGAGTGATGCGCCCGATACATCTAAACAAGAAGGCCAATGTTACTTTATAGAAAGGCCTATTATGCAGTGTAATTATAACGAAATTCGGAGTTCTTGAATGTGACGTAACAGAAGTGTTTACTGCAATTTTATTATTTCACACTATACCTGTAACTTCTGCAACAGCTGAAAGATCTTTCAGCAAACTAAAAATAATTAAAAGTTATTTGCGGAATAGTCTGGGACAAAATCGGCTTTGCCATTTATCACGAAGTTATTGATAATTTTTCAAACATTAAAGCGCGCAAAATAAAGCAAGTTTTCATTTAAAAAATTTTAAATAGAAAAAAAAAGATTTTTCATTATCTATTTTTTAAAATTTTAATTAGGTGGCCCATTTGTTTTTTGCACCAGGGTCCCTTGCCCTTTAGCTACGCCACTGTAGCTTCCGCAGCGGTTTCAGCCTCGGTTTCAGCACTGAGTCGCAACTTCTCTACTGTATTGAGGACTGGACCGTAGGGCTCGAGCTTGCAGGACGGGTTGACATAATTTTCCTCGATTTTCGGAAAGCCTTTGACTCGGTCCCTCAGGAGCTCTTGAAGACCAAACTCCACTCTTCCGGGTCCATTTTGACTCTGGACGGCATTCACAACCGAAACAAGGTCCTCTCTTCGTCAAAGAACTTGCGAGGGTTACCAGGTCCACCAATTTTTATCGCTAGAGACCTCACTAAATTAGAGAAGCGGGAAGATCAAGCTCTTCGCAAAGAATTTACCGAAAAGAGGAACGGAGGTGGTGAATTATGGATCATCCGAAGTAAGAAAGTGATACGGAGGGACCAGGCGCGTTTCGATAGGACTGTCAGTAATCGAAGTCAGACAGAGGTAAAGGCTCTTTCGAACTGTTCGCCCTTTCGTAGAAGAAACAGTCATTAGAGCGAGAAAGCGCCACCGACCGAGAGACCCGAGGAGGATGAAGAGGGAGAAAAATGGAAAAGGTTTTGGCAAAGTTTCTTTAAAATTCGGTTTTTTGAATATATGTGATGGAAGAGGGAAAAGAAAATGGACGGAAATTTCGGATATTATGGCTTCTCAAAATTATGATTTTATAACCGTCGCGGAAACGCATTTAAGAGAAGATGAATTGCCTAGTGTGCAGCGCCGTAACCAGCCTTAAAATTTGAGTAGGGCACTAGTAGGGCACTGTTTTTAGTGGCGTAGTATGAACGAGCGAGGCGCTCCACAATGTATATTTTTAAATAGACCTTTCCATAAAATGTTCGTTACGGGGAAGGAAAACTGTTTTAGATCAACGTTATATATATTACTCCTTGTTTTTACCCTCGCTCGATTCTTGAGCTTGGTATGTCGTCTGCTGCCGAGTGTAAGTATTTACAAAACACGGCGGATTAAAATTAATCCCAGTCATTTTAATAAATTTGTTATATCAAATGTTTAAAGAAGAAAAGTATTTCGTTTACTTCACTAGTCATAATAGGAGGGGATTTAAATATTTAAAATATCAAAAAAATTTGCATGGTTTCGATGATGTTTAACAGTTATGTTTATAGTCTTGTGAACTAAGGCTTAACATTTCATTGACAGCCACAGTAGTGAATCGGGTAAAGATTTTTGTTTATCATAAAATATTAGCTAATAAATATATCAACAATACTTTCACAGAGTTGATATAAATATTGCCATAATAATTCACTCAATTAGTATCAAAAATAAATTAAAATCAGTTTGAATTCCGAAGTCACTGAGCCTAACCCGAGCTCCGCGTAAAATGTTTGGGGAAATTTTTACCGGAAAATGCAAAACGTACAGCCAACCTTTTGTTAAGTTTGAGCGAAATTGATGGTGGGTGACGTAGAAAAAACAGTGAAAGCACGTAGAAATAATTTATGAAAAGGCCTATTGATGAAAATTGTATTGTTTTAATCTATCATCCAATGTGCGATGGGCAGTCAATCAGAGACTGTAACCAAAGCTGAACGGGCTTGTCTTACACTAACAAAGGAGAGTACCCGAGGTGTTTATTTCAGATTTTCTTCAAAGTCGGCCGTAATGCAGACCTATATGAGATATGAAATTTCCCAAAAGGAGACACTGCACTACCCATTCGATTTGCCATGGCAACCGAAAATGTTTTTGATCACTTAAAACTAAAAAATCTCCATTTAAAAAAGCATGGGATTTTCTCGGTTTCACAGGGTCCTAGCCACGAAATTTTTTTAAATATGAAAATCACGAAATGGGTAATTTGGACCACATTTAGGAAAATTTCATAAAGTTTCGGTAAATTGGAACATTTTTGGGGTAAAAGTGTAACAATTTTTGGGTAAAATAAGGAAATAAGTATGAGCCCGATACAAAGCACCGATGTTTATGGAGAGGAATGAGTTCGAGACGAGCTCTTGTGTTTGGAAGAAAAATAATATGAAACCGAGACGATCTCTCGTGTTTAAAAAAATTAATGAGCTCGAGACGAGCTCTCGTAGTTAAGAAAAAACTATGATCCCGAGACGAGCTCTCGTAGTTAGGAAGAAATTATGATCCCGAGACGAGCTCTCGTAGTTAAGAAATAACTATGATCCCGCGACGAGCTCTCGTAGTTAAGAAAAAACTATGATCCCGAGAGGAGCTCTCGTAGTTAAGAAAAAACTATGATCCCGAGACGAGCTCTCGTAGTTAAGAAAAAACTATGATCCCGAGACGAGCTCTCGTAGTTAAGAAAAAACTATGATTCCGAGACGAGCTCTCGTAGTTAAGAAAAAACTATGATCCCGAGACGAGCTCTCGTAGTTAAGAAAAAACTATGATCCCGAGACGAGCTCTCGTAGTTAAGAAAAAACTATGATCCCGAGACGAGCTATCGTAGTTAAGAAAAAATTATGATCCCGAGACGAGCTCTCGTAGTTAGGAAAAACTATGATCCCGAGACGAGCTCTCGTAGTTAGGAAAAACTATGATCCCGAGACGAGCTCTCGTAGTTAGGAAAAAACTATGATCCCGAGACGAGCTCTCGTAGTTAGGAAAAAACTATGATCCCGAGACGAGCTCTTGTAGTTAGGAAAAAAAACTATGAGCCCGAGACGAACTCTCGTGTTTTTGGGGAAATTATTGTGAGACCGAGACGAGACTAAGGCCAAACAAAACGTTTGGTGACACTGAGCGCGAAACCAAGTCTTGATGTGCAGCTATGTCTGTGACGAGTGACGGGCGCCCCGTTTGTATTTGATTTACTGCAAGTTCTTAATCTTAACTTTTCGAGTGGGGTAGGTACACACCGTTTAACTCACACGATATAAATATCTTTTTATATCAGTTGTAATGACGAAAAGAGATATATAGACTATGGCTGCGATGGTTCGTCAAATATTGAAAATTTTAGTTTCTCTTTTTTTTATAATTTTATTTGTTTATATTAATAATTGCTAATTTTTTAACGAAAAAATAAAAATAAAAATGCGTACAACTGAAAAACTTTAATGACCACCAAAATATCTGGGTAGGGCACTTTCCTCAGATTTCAATTTCATCTAAAAATTCTATGTAGGGCACTTCAAATTCCAGGTAGGGCACGGCCCGTGTGGCACCCCCCCTGGTTACGGCCCTGCTAGTGTGTCTAGTAACTTAACATGGATTGGCTTGAATAGAGGTCGTTGCGAAAAGAAAGGCGGTGGAATTGGAGTACTTTCGAAATTAAACAATTTAATATGAATAAAGAAGTGTCAGGAACGTATGTGGTTGGGATTCTCAGATTATCCTGAAATTGCTTTCGCAGTTGTATATTGCGCTACAGGGGCAACTCTTTGGAACAAAATAGAAAAATTTACGAGTGCTTGTCTCAGGACGTTCAAAGTTTGCGAGTTGAAGGTGGGAAAGAGAAGCTATTTGTAATGGGAGATAAGAATGGTCATATTGTTGAATTTGATGGAAAGTGTGATGTAAATGGCAATATTTTGAAGGCGTTTAGTGCTTCTAATGACATGATCATCGGAAATCTCATGACCGTATGTACTGGAAAGGTAACGTGGCAAAACCGTGGATCAATAAGTTCTACTATTTTCTATTTGATACTCAGCGAAAGTCTTGTGCCTGACATTGCATCGATAGTTGTTGACGAAGATGGCTCAAATAGTCTAGGGAGTGATCGTAATCTTAAAACGACCTGTGTAAAGCTGAAGGTAGCCGAAACAGAAAAAAGAGGTTTTTGTTGTAAAGAAGAGATTTTTTTGGGATGGCTGAATATATGTGTAAAATGGAAAATTGAAATTGGGCGTCATCGTCAGGTGATCAGTGTTCGTATAACGAATTCGTTGACGCAGTTAGATCGGTCATGTCCGAAACGTTACCTCGCCGGAGAAGTAAATAGTGTCATAATAGACAAGATGCGTGTCTTAAAAGCTGGTGGGATTCTGAGGTTAAGTTGGTGATACTTAAGCGAAAGACGGCGTGTAGAATTCATCGTAAAGCGTTGGCTCAAAAGGAAGATATGGCAAGCACGAAGGTGAAATGGGAATCATATATGAAGGCTAAACTTGAGTGCAAGATGTTGATTGGGAGAAAAACACGGGTTATTAATAAAAAGGTCGAGAAAGACATTATGACTGCTGGAAAAGATCGCGGTAAAAAGTTTTGGAAATACTTAAAAAGGCTACGAAAGGCAGTACGTAAATCGAAGACGCCTTCGAGTATTAAAGGTGAAAATGGTTCTATCTTATCGGAACGGGAGGAAATTGTCAATCGCATCCGCGACTACGTCCAGGACCTCGAAAGCGAGTTATTGACGAAATCGGCGCCGACTAGTCACTTAGAAGGTGCCGAAGTTGATCGAAGCTTGATTTCGATTGATATCGTGGAAGGACCTTTCTCAAAGGAGGAATTGGAATTAGTATTGCAAAATTTGCGTTCGGGAAAGGCAGCCGGTCCTGACGAAATTTACGCGGAATGCCTGAAAACACTGGGTCCTAATGCTAGACGCTGCTTGTTGCGAATCCTTAATGCCTTCCGTAGAGATCGGGTTATTCCAGAAGTTTGGACCGAAGCGCGCGTGACGTTGATCTATAAAGGTAAAGATAAGAAAGAAGATGAACTGAACTCATACAGGCCGATAGCAGTCACATCCGTGCTGTACAAGATTTACGCAATGTTGGTACGAGAGCGGCTGAATGCGGAACTTGAAAATAGTAATTCTTTGCACGAAGCGCAGGGCGGTTTTCGAAAAGATCGTCGGATAGCCGACAACCTATTCGTTCTGACTCAACTAATAGAAATTAGCCGACACTGGAAATATCTACTTGTCATTTCTGGGTATCACCAAGGCCTATGATAGTGTCGATAGAAATCGACTATGGAAGAGCCTCGAAACTAAAGGTGTAACTAAGGACAGCGTAGAATTAATCCAGAGTTTGTACAGTAGTTGCACCTATACATACACTCTGAATGATATTACCACAGAACCGGTCAAGAGTAGAATATGGCCCTTTGTCTCCTCCTTTACTGTTTGTACTGTTTCTTGACGACCTTGCGTAAAGTTATCCACCCTTAAAGTCGGTGCTAGAATTCCAAACTATGATGACGTGGACAGACCGTGGACGGCGGAATGACTGTGTTGCGTAATTCGTTTATACCGTGTTTGATGTATGCTGATGATATAGTTCTGTTAGCGAATTCGGGCCAGGATCTTCAGTCGCTTCTGGACGAATGCACGAAATTCGCCGAAGAAAAAGGTCTTTCCTTTAGTTTGGAAAAGTCGAACGTAATGACTGTGGAAGATGGTTGCTGTTCCCGCGCTAAATTATTCCAATGAAATTTTAGATGTTCCGAAATCCGTGATGGATTCTTTGGAATATGCCCAATGCGAAGTGGTACGCTATGCTTTGAGCGCGGGACAAATGGCGGCGCATGCGGCTATTAAGGGTGAAATGGGTTGGAGCCTGATGATCGAGAGAGAGGCGTCTATAGCAAATTTAAATATATTGCTCTTTTGAAATTCATGGCCCAAAGTCGTCTCGCGAAGAAGGTGTACGAAGTAACACGCAATTTGAGTAATTTTAGCACCCGTTTAGCGGTTCTTGATCGAGGCTACGGAGTTGATACGGAGAGACATAAAGTGACAAAGGAGGTCCAATGGAATAGTTATGTTGACACAGACGTTCGCAGACACTCGCAGTCTAAATGGCAGAATAGAGTAGCGGGACACAGGCATAGCTGAACGGGCTCGTCTCACACTAAGAGCCCGAGCTCAATTTGAGACTGAGCCCAGGCTTTATTATGAGAATGATACGAGCCCGAGAAGAGACCAAAACATTGTGGTCATTTAATATGAGCCCGAGATGAGACCATTTTAATATAGCGTATTTGTGTGAGCTCGAGATGAGACCATTAAAATATAGTAAATTGCTGTGAGCCTGAGCTGCGTCCAATATAATATAGTGTGTTATTACGAGTCCGAGCTGAGACCATTTTTTTGTAACGAGCCCGATATGAGACCTTTTAATTTTTAAGAGACGGTTATGTGTCCATTTTCGCACGATCATGTTCCCCTTGGCCACTGGGGAGCGCTACCGCACCTAGAAACATTAGCCGTAGCCGTAACGCTTTCTTTCTCACCGACACGACCAACTTTGATTACGTGCTGTTTGCGTGGTACGTAAAGAGCGAATAGCGCGTGATCACACTTGGTAGTGTCGATCTTGAAGAGAGCTCTGGCCTACTAGGTTAATACGGAAACGTGTTAACTACCTTCTGGAATTTTCGAAGATTGTTGTAGTGAAGAGAATACCAGACCTGGTCGCCCGGCTGTTTCGTTTGACTTAGGATTTATATATCAATATAAAAAAATATTAAAACTTCAAAAAGATATTAACAGACTGAAATGCCCCGCGAGTTACGCAAATTCTTCTGAGACTGACACGAGCCCTTGTTAGTAACAGAAATAAGTATGAGTCCGAGACAAGCTCAAATGTTTAGGGAGGGGATTTGTGAGTTCGAGACGAGCTCTTGTGTTTAGGAAATAAAAAATATGAGCCCGAGACGAACTCTCGTGTTTAAAAAAAATATTGATGAGCCCGAGACGAGCCCGAGACGAGCCCGAGACGAGCTCTCGTATTTAGGAAAAAAACTTATGAGCCCGAGTCGAGCTCTCGTGCTTTTAGGGAAATTATTGTGAGACCGAGACGAGACTAAGGGCAAACAAACATTTTGGTGAGACTGAGCCCGAGACCAAGTCTTGGTGTGCAGCTATGGACACAGGTCCCTACAGATTTATAAAGGCAAAGCTAAACCTAGTCCGGAAGATTTCTACGACGGCAGTTTCTGCAGTGGACTCTTATTTCAAGCTCGGACGGGCGCTCTATTGACAGGCGAACGTTGCGAACAACTATTTGGCTGTTCGCCGAAATGTGTACAGTGTGGAGTGGGTAAGGAGACCCTTGAACCAGTAGCGGCGCTAAGGGTGGGCTGAAGTGGGCTTTAGCCCCCCTTCATTTCTGAGAGGGGCCACATATTTATATTTAAGAGGCCACATATTTGAAATTTCTTTATGTTTTTATTGCCAAGTAAAGTTTTTCGGGGGGAAAAATCTTTAAAAATCAATTCGTTTACTCAAAAAGATAGTAGACCATAAACAGATAGATTCGGGAGGCGAAGGGAGCGGAAATGGAGAGAAAGTTTCATGAACAATTGAAAGAAAAGAAAGGGGCTTGAGGGAATTTCGGGAAATATCCCAGCGGGCATGCACGTCAATGCTCGGAATCCGACGCTCGGATACAAGCTCAGAAGGGGGTCAAGTAAACGCGACGATAGCCACAACAATAAAACGACCTTGCTCTTCTCGCTTCCTGGAAAATTCTGCGGTTTTTCGATTTCACCACTTTTGCGAAATATGGTCAATGCCAGGCTCGACCGCTAAGCTGCTTTTTTTTTTAAACATTTCTTTCCATTTCGTCTTGAGCTCCAGAACGAGTCAGGTCTATTTTGAAAGTCTTCCTCGAATTTTAAGTCTTTAGTCTTTCTGTTCTAATATTTTGGCAAGAGCGGACTTCTACCTCCTCGAGGTTTAAAGAAGCCCTAATGCGCTTGTTTAAAATATAAACACTTAGCTAAATGACTAGTTGATAGTTTAATTTTATTTCAAATTATTTCAACAGCCTTTTAAAGGCTAATTAACTATTAATAATTAATTTTTCCAAACAGCCTTTTTCAAGGCTAGCTAACTATTAGTAGATATATATTTTGAAAGTCTTTCTCGAATTATAAGTAGTTTAGTCTTTTCTGTTCTAATATTTTAGCAAGAGCGGACTTCTACCTCCTCGAGGTTTAAAGAAGCCCTAATGCGCTTGTTTAAAATATAAACACTTAGCTAAATGACTAGTTGATAGTTTGATTTTATTTCAAATTATTTCAATAGCCTTTTAAAGGCTAATTAACTATTAATAGTTAATTTTTCCAAAAAGCATTTTTCAGGGCTAGCTAACTATTAGTAGATATATATTTTCCAAACCGCCTTTGTCAAGGCAAATTACTATTATTAGTTATTTTTATAATATCTTAGAAACTTAGTCTTATTATTTACTAAGATAAATATTCCTCGAGAATTAGAAGGATTTTAGAGATACATTTTAGATAATTATATCCGGTAAATTTAACTATTTAAGTATTGACAAATTAAAAAAATTGTAGAAATGAGTGGGAGAAAATTTCCGTCCGGAAGCCAAAGTCGCGAAAAGCCAGTCCAGAATTTTTAAATTCTCAAAAAGGGGCTCTAAATAAGTACTTCAAAACATCAATTCCAGTCTTAGAACAAACTCAATTAAATGCAATTGCGAACAAACTTGACTTACCAACCACTACTGAATCTTTAAAAAATCAACTTTCCCACAAAGAAAACAAATCGCTAGAATCCGAACCAAAACAAAATAGTACTGACAATAAAATAAGGACGCTATAGGGGTTCATGTTGAAAGTAATCTTTCAACTAATAAATCGAACGATGTTATAAATAAACATTCTATGTTGCAAACGAGTCAAAATGTTTTCGATAAAGTTGTAGAAGGCATTGAAGAATCAGTTATTGATAATATCTTAATAGGAGCTCCTAGTGAAAGTGAATCAAACAATTCAAATGACATTGCACTTTCATTTGTCGCTACTCATCGCACTAAAAAATACGTTTACATCCGTGCGCCGCACTGATTTAGAGATTATAGATGAGTGCGTATTCGTACAAATTAAAATGGGACATAACGTCAACTTAATTATCGGGAACCTCTATTTCACTCCGAAGCTAACTCCGGACACAGTAATTAATCGCTTAAATCTTCTATCGACTAAACTTTCGAACATACGCGACGAAATAATTTTACTCGGGGATTTCAACGTCCCTTGTATTAACTGGTCTCTACATTCTAACATTCAATGCCATGCAAATATCCGTGGGAAAGCTCAGGCAGTATTGCACTTCTGTGCGGAATACGGTCTCTCACAGCTTAATAGTGTCCGAAATACCAAGGGAAATATTTTGGACCTTGTACTTACCAACAACAATCTAGTTACATCAACTTCAGCAGTGTCATCGCTTGTTGGTATTGACGAAGCTCATCCACCCCTTGGGGTTACATACCATAATGACGTCCCATCTAACGACGGCTACAATACCCCACGATACGACTTTAGGCGATATATACACCGATCTATCAACCGCCGACTGGTCCTCCCTCTATAAATCCCAGGATGTAAACGAGTGTGTCGCGATCTTAACAGCAAAAGTGCAAGAAGCTATGAGTGACAACATTCCCAAACGAAAACGTAAACCACATATAAATTCAAAATACCCGTTTTGGTATTCTAAAGGCTTACTACTGACTCTAAAGCGAAAAGATTATTATCACCGGAAATTCAAACGCGGTGGTCATCAGAGTGACCGAGATTCTTATCTCTCCCTGCGCAAGGAGGTTAAAAAACTCCTGTCTCTAGCTAAAAAGCAACACGCTACCAATACCTTCACCAAATCATTGGACAATCCTAAACACCTATGGGACTTTGTGAACAATAGAATCAAGAACAAAGCCCCACTGATTTCTCTTAACATTGACAGTACGCTAACTTCTGACCCGGAGAATCTGGCTAAGGAATTCTGTTACAATTTTAAAAACATTGCAACCGACTCGCTACAAGATGCCTCTAATTACTCTCTGAAAGATTTTAAATTTGAAAACACCCTTAATAACTTACACGTAAAAGAAGTTGATGTTCGTATCACCATTAAAGATTTTAAACTAACTAAGTCAACTGGAATTGACAACATACCGCTATTTATCATTAAAGGCTGCTCCGACACGCTCGCTCCACTACTCTGCCACATTTTTACATTATCCCTAAAAACAGGCGTTTTCCCCTCGCTCTGGAAGACTGTCGTAGTTTAGCCGATTTTTAAATCAGGATTTTCGGGAGATCCCAAAAATTATCGCCCAATATCCCTCCTTTTCTGCTTCGCAAAAATATTTGACTCTAATTCAAAAACTATTGTACAATTGGTTTAAACCGCATTTCCCTGAGACACAGCACGGCTTCATCGCTTCACGCTCCGTCGAGACGAACCATATTTATTTCTTAAACGACGTCATGCCTCCTGTGCTGAGTCGCGGCCAAGTCGATGTCATTTCAATTGACCTATCTAAGGCTTTCGACAGGGTTTCGCACCCCCTGCTTTTACGAAAACTCGAACTATACGGACTCGCCGGCCAAGCTCTACGCTGTATGAGTGACTACCTAACTGATAGGAAAAATGTTATTAAATGTAACGGTTGCGTTACAAGCGTTACTTACGCAACAATTTGCGGGGTACCCCAGGGAAGTTCCCTAGGCCCCCTGCTTTACAACATTTACGTAAATGACCTTCCATCAGCGATTGAAAATTCTAATCTGCAACAATTTGCGGACGATAATAAAATTTACAAATTAATTCCAAGCGCCGCGGACTGCAACCTACTCCAACAAGATCTCGTAAACGTCAGTAACTGGTGTCTCTCCAATAACCTACTCATAAACGACAACAAGAGCCTTACAGCCACTTTCACTAGAAAAGTAAATGCTACATACTTTGCGTATAAAATCAACGACCGCCCGGTCCCTAGAACAGATACTTTAAAAGACCTCTGTATTATATTAGACACGGGACTCTTTTACCGGGAACACATTTCCAACTTGAATTCTGTACGTTGTTTCAAGCTTCTTTACCTTAGCCTCGTTAGGTCAAAACTAACGTACGATATTCTTTCCTGGGGAGGTTGCGCTGACTACCTCTTTAATAAAGTAGAAAGTATAAGTCACTCATGACTTGGCCCGTAACCAAATATTGTAAATTCACCATGAAATAACAATAATAAACTTGAACTTGAACTTGAACTTGAACTTGTGTGCAAAGGAAATTCATTGAATTAGCCCATACCTACTTTCTTAAAAACAAACCATACGATTACGATTTTTTGTTAAACCACTTACACTTAGACACTGTGAAATTATTTTCCGATAAGCGTGAATTGTTGTTTCTACGAAACACAAAAAAAAATTTAAACTTATCAATTTAACCGAAAAATTAAATCTTAACGTTCCACAATATGGTACTAGAAACCCAACCACCTTTAATAATAATTGTAATATTAAATCTCCCTTACAACGTATGCAGGGTACTTGCAATTCGTACAATGATGTTATAGACATTTTCGCGTGTAAATATTCTGATATTTTAAAATTGAAGTAGGGTGGTTTATCTCTCCTGCAATACTGTGTTGTTTAAATTTCATTTTAAATTTTATGTACTCAAAATGTTTTGTTCGCCATTCCAAAGTGTATATCCTTGTTGGCGCATTCTGCGCTGTTGATGTGCACTGTAAATAAAATCATTTCATTTCATTTCATTTCCAGGAATTCCCGAGAACTCCATGAGAATAGCAGTATCGTGCACCATTTAACTCCTGCTCTATCTGATTTAAATGCAACTCAAATTATTCCTGACATTAGTATCGACATGGATTCTCCACTCGCTCAACCAAGGTTCTTATCATTTCCCCAAACGATTATTAGGGGTCAAAAACGAAGTTTCAATAGTATTTATTATGTAAAATATCCCTTTTTGGAATATTCTGTTGAAAATGACATGGTATACTGTTTTTGCTACCGTCATTTTCCAAGCAGTGGTAAAAAAACATATTTCACAACTGGTTTTAAAAATTGGAAAAATATGAATGAGAAATTTCACGAACATTTTACTTCCGAGAAATCGACCCACCAATTAGCGGAAACGAATTACATACATTTTTAGTTCCACATCAAGATATATATATATCGAAGTGGGACTATTGCTATGGACGGATTGTCGTTAAGTGTTGTGTGGTTTGTTTGTTTGTTTGTTTGGTGTGGAAAGCAACGACACGGCAGATGGCGCTGCGAAAATAATTTGCAGTTTTAGCGATCCCGGGATTCGAACTCTCAAACGGCTAGTCAAAAACTCCAAGTCACGACGCCTCTACGCTCTCGGCCACTGGAAGCTTACCATATTTGTTCGGAACTTCTACTGTATTCTCGTCAGTTTTAGCGACGCGGAGGGGAGTTGGCTAGTTAAGTTGTCGAAATTCTTGTCCCTTTTTACGCCTTATTTTACGTATATTTTCGGAGTTTAAGGTCAAGTGAACCTCAAACTTCGCGTCGGGTGGTGGGTGGTGGGCACACTCGCTTAAGATGCCTTGCTCGAAAGTGAGTACTCGAATAAACGAGCTCGAAAATTTTAAATGTTCGGGTGGTGAGCAGTGGTAGGTGGGCACACTCGCTTAAGATGCCTCGCTCGAAAGTGAGTACTCGAATAAACGAGCTCGAAAATTTTAAATGTTCGGGTGGTGGGCTGTGGTAGGTGGGCACACTCGCTTAAGATGCCTCGCTCGAAAGTGAGTACTCGAATAAACGAGCTCGAAAATTTTAAATGTTCGGGTGGTGAGCAGTGGTAGGTGGGCACACTCGCTTAAGATACCTCTCTCGAAAGTGAGTACTCGAATAAACGAGCTCGAAAATTTTAAATGCCCTCTTCCCCATATGTACTTATAAATGCTCTAAAAGCCCCACACCGAGATACTTATTTTCTTATTTAAATAAATAAATAAATAAACAATAAAGTTCTTTCAGTTTGTAGCTCACGACGTCGCCAATGTTATATGTGTATTGAAGGAAAACGATAAACTTAACAAATGAAAATCTATATTTTATTCATCGTAAACATTAAAAAGGTTATAAAAAATTTCTGACAAGGGTAGCAATAACCGCAAACATCAGGTTTAATTATTTAAAAAATTTAATCACCGAGATAATATAAAATCACATGGCGTGAACAGCTTTTGTATTAGTTTGATCACCCGGGTATCCTGAGGGTGGGCGGTGGCCACTCTTTAACATAGGATGGTAAATTATATATCAAACGCTAGAAAATCATATGGCCTCAACAGCTTTTGTATTGGTTTGCCCACCCGGTTATCCTGAGGGTAGGCGGTGGCCACTCTTTAACATAGGATGGTAAATTATATATCAAATGATAGGAACTCACATGGCCTCAACAGCTTTTGTATTGGTTTGCCCACCCGGGTATCCTGAGGGTGGGCGGCACCCACTCTTTAACTTAGAATGGCAATTTATATATCAAACGATAAGAAATCACGTAGCCTCAACAGTTTTTGTATTAGTTTGCCTACCTGTGTCTACTAAGGGTGTATGGGTTGCCCACTCGAATACACTGATGTGGAACTAATATTACGGCCTGGGCCGACTTGTTTACAGTCTAAGAAACGAGGAGCTATAACTTCACAGATAAATAAGCAACACCGTTTAGATACTATTCGAAACAGATAAGTTTTATCCGCCCATGTGCAAATTGTTTTAACATGCGCTCAACAGGATATCGCGTTAAGAGGGCATCGAGAGAACGACAATCAGCAAAATCGTGGAAATTTCATTGAAATCCTAGAATTGTTAAAGCGCATTGCACCTGACTTAAAGAAAAAAGTAGATAGCATGCCCAATGTAGCAAAATATACCCACGGATCAATACAAAACGAGCTTATTAACACTAGTGGTGCACTTGTTCAAAGAATGATTATTCAGGATATTAATGATTCGGGTGGTTTTTACGCAATAATTGCTGACGAAACTAGGGACAAAGGCGGTGTAGAACAACTAAGTGTTTGTGTTCGATTTACCACCACTAAGGGAGAGGTTCTTGAAAGGTTTTTGTCTTTTGTTGATTTACATAAATTTGACGCTGAATCTTTATCTTCCGCGATTATTAATATTCTTTTATCAAATGGGTTAAAAATATCAAACTGTGTAGCGCAAACATATGACGGAGCGAGTGTAATGAGTGGAAGTAAGTCGGGAGTGAACATTAGGATTAAGGATGCTGTGGGTGGGATGTGTCCATATGTGCACTGTTACGCCCATCGCCTAAATTTAGTTTTGGTGGATACCTGTAAGAATGTACCAATAATTCGTGAAACACTTGGTTTGTTACAGGCAATTTATACATTTCAAAGTAATTCGTCACTTCGAAGTGAGTATTTTCAAGAGGCCCAACAAGAGCTTGAATACGATGTAATATTAAAATTACCCCAGAGTTGTGACACTAGATGGTCCAGTAAAAAAAAATGTATACATTTTTTTAGAACTAGATATAATGCTGTAGTTTTAGCTTTAGAAAACTTAATTGAAAGTGGCAAATCTGAGGAAGCAGCCGAATGTAGAGGGTACCATTCCCAGCTTCAAAATTTCAGCATTTTATTAATTGTCGTAGCATTAGATGAGATTTTAGGCGTAACAAATGTGTTGTCTGAATATTTGCAAAATCCAAAAGCCGTAGCAATTTGCGGTGCCCCAATAAAAAAGTTAGAAACAGACCGAAATTCTGAAAGATTCGATCAAATTTGGGATGTTGCGAAACAATTAGCTCTCTCAGCCTCAATTCCAGTACCAGAAAAGAATAGTTCCGTCAAAGTACCCATGAAAAGAAAAATTATTCAAAACAAAAGGTTAAAAGGTACCATAATAACGGGTACTATAGGAAGTCGGGAAACGGAGTTCAAAACTATTGGCGACCAACTTAAAGCAACTTATTTTGAAATTTTAGATAGATTCGTATTAGAAATGAAAAAAAGATTGTTAGAAAATTGTTCTATTTATGAAGAACTTTGCGCATCAGACCCAAATTCGAGCGAATTTTTGAACGTTGAAAAAATTACTGCGTTTTGTCAAAACTACAAAAGATTTAATTTTGAAATGGAGTCTCTGAAAAATCAGGTCAACGTTGCTAAAATGTTATTTAGTACCAAAAGCGGTGAAAACATAAACACAGAAAGTTTGCAAACGCAGCTTGAAACCAATGAATATCTTAAACCTCAAAATTTGCAAAATGTTTCCGATTGCTATAAATATTTATTGACATACGAGCAGGCATTCCCAGATCTCGTAAAATATTTCCAAATTGTATTATGCATACCTGTTGCTAATACTATTTCAGAGCGTAGTTTTAGTACACTTAATAGACTCGAATCATTTTTAAGAACAACAATGTCTGAAAATCGATTAACAAATTTAGCCTTGCTCTCTATAAATAGATATTTATCTAATAGGTTAAGAGACAATCCTTTGTTGGTTGTTGACGAGTTTAGTAAAAAAAAGAGAAGAGTGCAATTTATACTTTGAGTTAAATTTTCAAATTTTTAAATATGTAGAAGCTATAAGAGACATATTGGAGGGCAAGCCACAGCTGCCACCAAATTAAAAGGGGTAACTAAAATGGTAAGGGCCACAAAATTCTTAGGGGCCACAAAATATTTAGCCCACCCGTGAAAAAACCTTAGCGCCGCTACTGCCTTGAACACGTTTTACTTCAATGTCCGGCCGTGGAGGTTTGTGAGGAAATTCAAGATTGAAGAGAGTCTTCTTTTCATTTGCCCTTGGAAGCCCTTCTTGGTTTCACGATAACTAACTGGAACTCATCACTTCTGAAGCATCTACTGAATAAATGGCACTGGAAGAAACGGGATATATTGCAGGGGAAGTGACCAAATCCAGAATTTCTTCTTTACTCTTTTGTGACCGCTTAAATTTTTATTGTGTGAATTCTATAACTATATATTTTTAATTAATATTTTGTATATTCCTGATAACTGATTGTTCTCCCCAAAGCGGAGCCGCCCTGATCTAAAAGGGTGCGTATTGTACGCAAATCAAATAAACTATTCATTCATTCTTAACATTCACATATATCGACCCCCCCCCTCCCCTTTACGAATTTCTGGCAACGCCACTGATTCAACACCTTACTAATTACCATCTTTAAGGGTTTTGAATGTCTTTGAAGACATGGATCGAGGTCATTGAAATTTTCATTGGTGAATGACCTCTTACACTTTTTATACACTCTAAAATTTTCAAATTCGTACCTAAAACACATTTTGAGTTACTAGCTTGTATCGTTTTTTAGTTAACACCCTGTATATATTTTCTTTCCCACTATCATCCCTCTTTCGGCTTCCCGTTGCTATGCAACGTCTTTTGAAATTTGGTCCTTTTCAAATGTTAGGCTTAGCTTTTTAATTGGTGTTTTTATAAATTAACCTGGCCTTATTGTTTGAATGTAGCTACTACGTCACAACTTTAAATTTTGTAATATTACGAGCGCGCGTTTAGGACCAAGAAACCCATAGACATGTTTCATATGTCTATCCAGAAACCTCGGATTTTTACGTGCGCGTCAAAACTATTCAAATAAAGCTATGACATCGTGACGTAAGAGCAACATAAAAACAAGGTCGGTAATCGTAGCTGAATTTATAAAAATAACTATTCGGATTATTGTGACTATTCGCGACCGAAACGAGTCTAGGTGGCGTCTAGGAGCAACAAATACAAGAGGTACGCAGCTAGCCTTTAAACACGCTAACGCAATGTTGTGTACAAATTTCATTGGACGAGCTTTTACGCTGAACGTTTTACGGTCGGGGGAAGACAATTTACGAATTTTCCCCTTCCGACAGCAGAAGGCACTAAAGCATGTAACCAATGAAAAATGTACAGAAGAAAATGCACGACTTTTAACGGGTTGCGTTCTCCTTGTGTGGGGTGCTGTCTTTGTTGCTCCTACGTGACGTAACGGCGCTAGCTTCTCCAATGTAGCACCTATAATCTAGCGTCGGCTACAGCCTACAGTCAAATTAAAAAGTAATAAGAACCTTTATTTTAAACAAACTTATCAAAATATAAGCAAACGATGTACAAATTATAATATAAATAATGATACTTGTATTTTAAAGTCTAATTTATGAATAATGATAAGGAAAAAATAATAGCATTGGCTTTAGCCGCTACCAAGAGAAGAAAAAGAGTCTGCCTCGAGAGCCCTCCCCGAGTCCCCTAGCTTCTACCCAAAGACTATATAAATTCTTACAATATAATAATAATATAATAGATAGTCTTTGCTTCTACCATAGGTTTCCTGAAAACTTCGCCTACCTCCCTCTTACCAAGCATCCTGTATGTTAGAACTTAAAAGGATATGAGGCCAGGGACGATAAATGGCAGCGCCGTTGGTGGGTCATGCGCGATAGAGAATCCGTCTTTAGATTCCGTCAAGGACAAAACATGGAGGAAGCACCGCCAAAATTTGTCGAGTAGAAACAAGACGTCCCACGTTTAGAGGCTCTCTTAATATCGACAGCGCTGCCGGCGTTTTGAAAACACGGGCTATCCTTTTAACATATAGGATCCTTGCTCTTCCCACGGCCAACTTTGATCACGCGCTGTTCGCGCTACTACGGCCAACACATTCGTCGAAATTCCGCGAGCAAGGATTTTCCCCCTATAAACTGTACTATAATGTGTAGGAGTTCAGCGCCACGCTCGGTGGTTATATTGTCTTCAATGTAAAAACTATACTAAAAATAATAATCCGCTAGGGGCGCTGACGTCATACACATCTTTTGCTCATAGGTTAACACAGAAACGTCAACGAATGAGATGGCCGCTGTAGCGCGAGAGATGCGCGAGAAATCAAAGTTGGCCGTGCTCTTACCCACTATAGAGTAGTAGCACTCCGTAGCTTTGGCCATGGCCGCCATTGTGGGCACGAATTTTTTATGAATAGGAAAAAGCATGGGTGACGTCGTGTGACGTAGCACTGCCATTACTATATACCAGCGAGTCAATCATATTGTTCAAATTCAAATCTTTTTTTTTTAATAGTACCCGCGACACTAGCGACCATAGTAGGAATTCGGGTAAACTCAGGAATAACGCATTTTCAAAGAGCTACGCCCGTCAAATGTAAACATGCACAAGGGGGAAAGAACACAACGGAGAAGTTGGAAATTTTCATGGCCCATGGAGGCAGCGTCGAGGCAGACTCTTTTTGTTCTATGTCTCTTGCCGCTACCTATGTTTCAATGACGTAGCGATAATTTTCAGTCGCGTTATTATCTATTTTTTTAAAAATGGGCGGAGTTGACTCCCTTTAAAGACCCACAAAATCGTTTGAATTTCAAAAATAATAATGCCAAAATTAGATTGGTCGTATCTGTGAACAGAAGGTTCAGAAGGGGCGGAGCTATCTGAAATTCTTGATTCTAATGATTCAGTGACCCTTTAACTCGCAACATTGTTACCTCTAAAAGGCACGTAGTTTGAAAGTCTGTTAAATAATTGTACCTTTGTTCATAGTCTTTTGGGTGTCTTTTAATTTACGAAATATAAATGGTTTTTTTTTACAAAATCGACAATTGTTTTTGGCCATCCCCATAAACCAAAAATTACCCAAATTAATTTGGCAATTTCTCACTCTTTACATACTGATAGTTTATATACATGCATACGTACTTTCTGATGGGTTCCAACATCAAAAAACAAGTGTTATAAATTAATTCTTTCTAACTTTACGTTTTTTACGTTTTAACCCCAATTAACAAGCAATCATTTTTATTTTTCATTTCTTGTCTCATAGTCTTAAATAAAATTTTGATATATTAAATACTACAGTAAGATTAAGAGATCTAGTTCAAAATTAGGGATTTACTTCAACAGACACATCGCGGGGAACTGGATGGATTCTTTTTATATCCTAACGTAGCTAGGAGATAAATGTATAAAATAGTTTTTCTTGTCTGCATTTTTAAAATCAGTGCGTTGCCTCAATTGAAAGTTTAATTTTTTTAATTGAATAAAAGGACTCTTGTAAGCTAACAAGGTTTTTTATGTGAGGATAAATATTCTCGTCACAAAAATATTTTTCCTCTTAGCAGTCACCCCCAAATCGAAACTTCTTTACAATATCTTTTCTCAAACAACTTCTTAAAAATAAACCTGATTCTGAACAAATTACGTCTGATTTTTAATTCAAAAAATTAAACGAGAGGTGATGGGTAAAACGTTTTTGAAAGTGTTCGGAAATAATACAAGTCAATTTTAAAAATTGCCTACAGGGACTCTTCTGAAGTAGATAGCGAGACCTAACAAGATACCCAATATTGTCATAATGTACAGATCCCAATCTGGGCCAAATAAACTGGTCATGAAGCTAAGCGGAAGCATGTTATCCCACTGATACTAAAAATATTAGAATAATAAGTTCTTATTTTTCCAATGAAATTTAGGAATTGCGAATTAATGCTCACCTCAGTCATGTATTTGACACTATAGAGCAATCCCAGTTTAGTTAAGGCTAACGCAACTGGTACTTGGGCATCCGCGCTGGTATCTGCTGCCATATCGTAGTACCTTTTGGCCAAATGAATATCCTGCTTGATAGATTAAATTTATATTTATTGTTAAGCCTTTGTTGTCATTTAGGCTTAAATAAACCTGTTTCATTCCAAGACCCTGCTCGTGCATGTATCCCAAATTGAACATGGCTTGAGCATTGCGCTGTTGTTCAGAAGCTATTCTGTAATGAGTAGCAGCTGTTTCGTAGTCAACCGTAGTACCGCAACCGTAGTAATGATAATCTCCCAATTTTACACGAGCAATAGAATATCCTGTAATTATGCAACGGCATCTGTTATCAGCTTCTGAGAAGGAATAGTAAAGCAGCTCTACCTTGCCCCGCAGCTCTATTCCAGTACATCAAGGCTCGCACGAGGCTTTCATTTTTTGGAAATAAATCGACTTCCCCTGAATGGGCAAACAGATACAAGAAAGGTCAAGAACGCGTTAAGCCTACTTAACACACCAGACCAAGACGAGAGAAAATCTAATACCTCTGTCCAGAATAAAAGCGGCATTGCTCTGGGCGACTTCGTAGCCCAACTCAGCCATGAACGTGTATTTAGTCAGTGAATCTTTCAGTCTGCCTTCTTTGTGATCGTTATGGGCTTGCATCAATTTTTCTCCCCATCTTCCTCGTTCTGCCACATTTTTGAACAACTGAGAAAAAAAATTTATATGTATCATTGATAAATCATTACGGGAATTTTTTAATTAATTCATATTGCAAATTCAAACATTTAAAGTTTCTAGCTAGAAATTTGCACTTCCAAAGCCTAATTTTACACAAAACTAGGACTAACTGAAAACCAACAGGACTCAACTAGTGATGTGTTGTTATGACTAGGTGGTACCACTTACTAGAGAAAACGGAACGGCGGGATGCACCGATATATCGGCCTATTTTTCTAATACTGGTATCGGCCAATATCCACTTAGCTTGAGCCGATATTGGCCAATACCGGTATTAGAAAAATATTTTCACGAAAAACTTTTAAAAATTAGAAAATTATCGATTAACTATTGATAATATAATAATATTTTATTTGATTGTACGCGTCACAGCAGACTTCAGAAGCTAGATCATACCTTTTTTTAAACAGGGGTTTTACAATTGTAAACAAATAAAAAACACCAATATTCGGTTTGTGATAGAAAATATGTATCACGTAAAATGAAAAGAAACGTATTTCGATATGCTCTTGCAAACTTTTTTCATGAAAAATTAGAATAATATGGGATGACAGTGAACTGAACCATCTTTTACAATGAGTTTATCATATACACTACTGTTATGAAAGATAACTTTGTTAATATTGGCCGCGAATAGTCGATATCTCGGCTGTTCCCATATCGGTGCATCCCTAGACTCAACAATTATAATATTTACCTCAACTGCAGTTTGACAAGAGCGAGCAGTTCCAGTTCCAGTAGCGTGCATTTGACCTAAGTTGTAGAAGGCCAAAACATGGCCAGACTGAGAAGCCAATGTGTAATATTTAATGGCCATTTTGTAATCCCGGTTGACACCAAGACCACCTATAAATAAAGAAAATTACTAATACATCTGTAAATAAAAACTGCATTTAAATAGAATTTACCATAAAACATATTTCCTAACTGAAGTTGTCCATCAACCCAGCCATGACTAGCAGCCATTGAAAAGAATTTGAAAGCTTTTGAGTGATCCTGAAAATTGACAATGTCCATGAATAGTATTTCAGAGAGTCAGTTATTATGTAGATTACCTTTGGAACTCCTTTTCCATACAGATACATTAAGCCCAGTCCACTTTGTCCCACCGGATTATTCTAAAAAACCATTTAATATTGAATTTTTCCAATAATGAAGAATGATGTAAAGTATATATACCTTTTCCGCAGCCATAGTAAAGTACTTAAATGCAGTTTCGTTATTCTGCTTTACAGCTGGACCACCTTCCAAGTACATCTACAAATAAATAGCAAAATAATTTTTACATTATTTTTATTAATCATTATTCATATTAATTAATCATTATTTCTATTTGTTAATCATTATTTCTATTTATTAATCATTATTCATATTTATTCATCTTTATTCGTATTTATTAATCTTTATTCATATTTATTAATCTTTATTCATATTTATTTATCTTTATTCATATTTATTAATCGTCATTTATATTTATTAATTATTAGTTATATTTATTAATCATTATTTACATTTATTAATCATTATTCATATTTAGTTATCGTTATTCCTTATTCTTATTTAGTAATCGTTATTCATTATTCATATTTATTAATCATTTATATTTATCATATTAATCAATTAATAATTATATTATTTGTGTAATGATTATTTATTACTTAACTATTATATTAATTAATCATTTGTAAATTATCTAATTCATTGATTAAATATTAAATATTTGTATTAATTATTACTTATTAATAATAATATGAATTTTCTTATACATAATATTTCTTGATTACCGTACCTTTCCCAGGAAAGCCATCGCATTTGCATTTCCAGCATCAGCAGCTTGCATGAAGTAGTTTAAGGCACGCTATGTAAAGTAAAACTCGTCTAATTAGAAAAAGATTTAACTAATATAATAAATAATAAATACTTCATGGTCTTGTTCAACTCCTCGTCCTCCTTGATAGTGCAACTGACCCAAACCAACCTACAAAATATTTATCTGTATTTAGAACTAAAGAAAATGAAAATTTAATTTAATTAAGCAACAACACAATTACCTGAGCTTGAACATCTCCTTTGTCCGCCAGAAACTGGTAATACTGAATTAAATCGTCATCCAATATTCCAGTCAATGATCCTGGATTTTCTATTTCGTCGAACAGTCTGATTCTTTGAATAACGCTACCTCCGCTGAAGGAAACTTCTTGTTCGACTAAATAAAAAGAAAAATTTAGATACTAATAAATTATAAATAAATAAAAAATACACACCAGTCTTAGCCACTTTCCGATAAAATGCCAAGGCAGATTCGCAACTACTCGTGACTCCAACTCCCGATAGGTGCCTATAACCCTATCAAAAAAAAAGATTTTTTTTCAATAAATAGAGACACTACTTTAAAGCATTTACCATTGCCATTTGGGCCCAAGGATTTCCACCTAATGCTCCAAACATATAATAAACTAAAGCCTTTGCTTGACTAGAATTGTACCCTAAACCCACAGCGTGCATGAATCCAAGATGCTAATGGTAAGAAAAAAATAATGTAGAACAAAATTCCTTAAAATAATATCAGATAATTTACCATTTGGGCATAAGGGGATCCTTCGGCAGCTAATTCTTCAAATATTTCTTTGGCTCGAGTTATATTTTGAGGAATGGCATCACCCAAGAGTAGTGCGTGGCCTAGTAATTCACTGGCCTTTTTGTGTCCCAAAGCAGCAGCTGCTTCAATGTAAAAGTACCCTCTGGAAAAATATACGTATTTAAAAGTGAGATGTTATCAATATATTATCGTAAAATAAAATTACTTCTTCTTATCTGGTTTCGTCATATTTAGTATAAGACTTCCATTATCAAATAGCTCTTTAGCTAAAAAATTAATTTATCATTATAAATTTGCAAATTTTATTAAGTGAGTTGCCCTTTTGGGAAATTATTATAATATACCTTGTTTTTCATCTTCCGTTAGCTCTGTTTCTGGAACATTTTCTAAAAGATCTTTTTTGGAGCTTTCATCAATTAAATTTGAGTCTTTATTTTCATTTTTTTCACCTTCATCGCCAAAGAAATTATTTATGTCAAGATTGTCATCTTCGTCAGTTTGATCTTCCAAGTCTCCATTTAGAATAATAACGACAGGTTTATCCGTGATTTTTGGGTTTTGGAAAGGTTCTTCCCTCTTCTCAGAGGGTTGATTCGATTCCGAAGATTTGTGAGGTGCATTATCACTTTTATCACTAACACTTCCCGTTTCCATAGAATTACTTTGTACATCACCACTATCTTCTGTATTGGCAGTATTGGAACTAGTTTTTAACACAGATTCTTTGTTAGTTTTGGTTTCAGGTTGTTCGCTTAAAATCCCTTCTAGAAGAAGAAGGGCCAAGCAAAACACAGCCAGTAGTCTTAATGACGCTGATGGTTTATAGTACATTATTAATGATTGAACAATTGAAGAGGAATGAAACGAATATGCTAAAATATGGTGTGCTAGTAGTGGAATATCTCGAAAAATTATGGTGAGAGGCTACATTTGTACCAATAGGACGATCAATTTAATCTTCTCGTTAATCTAGAATAAAAAATAAAAAATTATGTGAAATACAGATTTTGTTCGAAAGCCCAGCCTAAATACTTGGTATTCCAATTTGTAAATAATAAATCATACACTTACCACAACTTTGTCACATTATACATTCTTCCTTTTAAATTTAAATTTTAATGTAAATAGAGTAAGGATCGTCCTAAACTAGGACATTTTCGAAGGATGACGACGAACTGTACGAACAGCACACAGAGTGACAGAGGACAAGCTGCGAGCCTGCGGCTGCAAAGCTGACGTATCCAAAAAAAATGCCACGGACATAAGCTAAGAATACGAATGTAAAATAGTAATCACAAAAGCTGCCGGGCCTGTTACAAGACATCTACAGAAGACGTCTTGTCTAGTTTCTAAGTTTCGTTCGAAGTTATTATAATAAATATAAAAACTGGGCCCCAAGAGAGCCGTTGCTCTTTATCGGAACGAAACCCGTGGTGTATAACTCGTTTGTTCAAACACGGGCCCTTAGGCTGCACTGGCCTCGGTAATTTCTACCGTCTTCCCCGTTCTTTTGTCGGGCCTGGAGGGGGCAGGGGGTAATAGTGACACTCGGTAAAATACTATTTGCAAAAGTGACAAAATTAGGAAATGTGTACCAGTTCCTATACCTTTCAATGCTAAAGATTTATTGAATGATTGGATAAAGCGCTAAAGAATCAATAAGGCCGCTAGCCTTCTACGGCGCTTCCCTAGTTCCCGAATTAGTTCTCACCTCCCTTCCCAACTTTTATTTCGCGAGTAACATTCATTTCAGAAACGCTTCTCCATTAACACACACTTTTGATAATTGCAATTTGATAACTTTACAGTTTGTGTTTCCACCATTCACCTTGGTAAGTTGGTAACCCAGAACAATATGCAAGCTCAATAATGTCTGACACATGCGCAGTTGAACGAAAAGCAGACGAATTAGGTACTTTGACGTCAAACCTCGGTGACCTATGACGTCAGCTTAGGCTTCCCTTTTTTGTGAGAAGTACCATCCTAACAGTTAAATATGAATCCAGATTTAAGCATTTTTATCTAATTTGGCAATAGCAGAGTAGATCCTACGCGCTACGCTTTCATCAGTCAAAAGGTTTACTTAGGCAAGACGATTATAAATTACAAGAAAGAGCTGAGGAAAAAGGGAATATATAAGTAACCGTGTGTCAGTTTACTGCGGTCAAGAATTAAATGACATGTATTTGAGAGGATACTAAATAGTTTTAATAGGAAATATATTCGCGTGTTTTTTAGTTTTATATTTTACACGCATGCGCAATTTACGTGGTTAGCCCATACTTTTTAAAATTGTGTCGTTTTTGACTGTCGCCAGCTGGTGATCGACGCTGAATGTATATATCAGAACCAGGAATCCATACCTCTACTTGGAATGCTTATCGCGGCAGATTTTCGTCTCGATGTGGCTGACTGTTTTTTGACGTCACTATGTTAACTTAACAAACAACAACGTGATCGAGGGGAGCGCGCGCAAAGGGGATTCTTTTTTCTCTCGTAGGCGGGGCCAAAGCCGTCGGAGTGATCTTACCATACGCGATACGGTAGGATAAGCATTCCAAGTAGACGTATGGATTCCTGATAAGAACATAATCAAAAACTACATAACCGTAATGATTGCCATCTGAAAGCGATTTAATTTTAACAAAATAAATCGAAGTTTTAACCAAGTGTACACGACCTATGTACAAAAATTATTATTATTCGCGACCGAGAATTATCGCTACGCCCCCTTAACGAGAGACGATCCTAAAAAGGGACGTTCTTAACGAGGGACGTTTTTAACGAGGGACGATCCTAACGAGGGATGTTCCTAACGAGAGACGATCCTAAAAAGTGACTTTCCTTACAAGGGACGTTCCTAACGAGGGACGATCCTAACGACGGACGTTCCTAACGAGGGACGATCCTAACGACGGACGTTCCTAACGAGGGACGATCCTAACGACGGACGTTCATAACAAGGGACGATCCTAACAAGGGACGTTCCTTAAAATGAACGTTATTAACAAGGGACGTTCTTAATAAGGGACGTTCCTAAAAAGGGACGTTCCTAACAAGGGACTTTTCTAACATTGGACTTCCCTGACAAGGGACCTTCCTAACAATGGACGTTCCTAACAAGGGACGTTATTAACGAGGGACGTTCCTTAAAATGGACGTTCTTAATAAGGGACGTTCCTAAAAAGGGACGTTCCTAACAAGGGACGTTTCTAACATTGGACTTCCCTAACAATGGACGTTCCTAACAATGGACGTTCCTAACAAGAGACGTTCCTTACAAGGGACGTTCCTATCAATGGGCGTTCCTAACAAGGAACATTCCTTAAAAAGGACGTTCCTAACTTTGGGCGTTCTTTACAAGGGACATTGGGTTTTTGTATTCGGCTGTTGATAGTTATATTACTGTTTTTTGACGTGAAAGGCGAACCGAGAGCTAACGGTTTTGATTAACGTCTCAACATCCAAATGGCAGGGCTTCCACCAATTGTTTACGGTATACGTCTTATAGTCAAGGCCAGTAGCATCGGTTAGTATTCGAACCCGAATCTAGTAGACAATGCATGTACTTAATTATAGCTTAAGGGGTTTTACCGCTTGATGAACTCTCATTCGTACGAGGAGAGGATTTATTTTGGTTTTCCAACTTGTTTTACAAATGCCGCACACAATTCATTTTAAATTAATTAATTTGATCTTCTGCGTGAGAAAACACAAATGTTCTAAAACAAAAACTCACTTTGTAACTAAAAGAAACTATCACAATTTCAAGCTTTCTTACTTTAAACAAATTATCTCGAAGAATATTTTTAAAAATGATTTACTTGCTTATAACGATGTTTCAGATTCCTCTTGTCAGAAGCTTTGCTTGAGTATTTCAAAAGCTCTAGATCAGCGGTTCCCATTTTTTTTTGCTATGGAACCCTAAATTATCCACCTAATTTTGGCGGAACCCCAAATCTTTTTTTTACTTATCTTAAAAGACTCTTGACACAAACAAAGATGGCCGCGCTGCGAATTCTCAGAAACCCCTGTGACCCTTCCAAATATCAAGGGTAAAACAAATAAACAAAAAATTATTGTACTTGAATTTATGGGTCAGATATATGATGAACCGGAAGCCGTTACAAATCTATTTATTGATTATTTTTCTAAATACAGTTAACATGTGAATCTTGGAATCATTTTAAAGCCAAATATAAAGACTCGGAAAGTCATACAAAAACCAAACTGGTTTTTACGCGCGTAAATATTGGTTAAGTTTAAAAATATATTGGTAGAATTCATTTGTCTAAAGCTACTTAAAAATGAAATTGCGCAGCCGTTATGTAACATTATAAATTATTCGCTAAATAGGTGTATTATTTCCTGAGTCGCTTAGGATTACAAAATTGGTTCCTCTTTTCAAAAAAGGGAATGAGATTATGAGAAAAGTCCCGACAATTATCGTAAAATTTCTGTTTTATCCGTTGTTTCGAAACCAATTGAGATTTCAGCTTATGATCAGTTATCGAAATTTTTGGAACACAATTCAATTATTACCCCATTCCAAGCTGGATTTCGGAAAGGTCATTACAAACTTATTTTAACTACCCATCCAAGATCAAACTTGTAACTGAAGTAAAGTATCTAGGCTTTACCCTGGATGATATTCTATCATGTAAACCACACATGGAAAATACTATAAACAAAATAAAATCTGGAATTTGTATCCTGCGCATAGTTGATAATTCAAAATAACGGTCAAAAACGCCGCCGATCATCGGGCTTTTTTCCCTGAAAAATTAACACATGGACTGCAAAATAATTTTATTAAAGGGCCTGCTCCGCATTTTACACGAGGGGTTTCAAATGCATGACTTTCCTAATATCAGTGAGGCGTCCAGTTCAGCGAGTGTACCTACCCAGCCACGCCCTTTTAACGATAACCTGCCACGCAAGTAGTATATTTTTTTAAAAAAAGGTCCAAGGCTTAGATACGTCTATTAGTTAAAACATAACTCGAGCTTAGGTCAGCCATTTTATTATTAATTATTGATTGTTGATGGACTACGAAATAAAATCAATCATGGGTAGAACAATAATGGGTATATTTTATTTACAATAATGATCTTTGAAATTCGTTTTCAGTGCCTTAATTTTAATTAAAATTCATATATTTATCAAAATGCACACCCCAAAAGAATGTAAAATTTCAAACTTATTATTAAAACCGTTTTCGAGATATCGCGCGCGACAATCATCTGTCATTTCCCCATAGAGTGAACCCCATGTTATTTTCCCATACATCAGGACCAAAATTTCTTATTTCATCCCATAGCATAAACAACTCACCATAATGTAAAGTAGTACCGATACCTCTACAGGGTGTACACTAAAAAATGAACCAGAGCGAATATCTCAAAATCTATTTTAGGTACGAGTTTGAAAATTTCAGATTCGCATAGAATGTGTAGGGGGAACACCTAGTATGAAAATGTCGATGACCGTAAGTGGTAGAAAGTTGGTTCCAATAAGAAAAGTGTTCCACGTCACGTTATATGGTTAAATATCTTTGACCGGATCGGATTTAACCAATAGGAAGCCGAGAAATGTTTTACTAAAATCACAAAGGTCGTAAAAGGGAAAATTGCAAGAAAGCGCTAATAACTCGAAAACAAGTCGTGTGAAGACATTTTCCAAAGCTACTTAGACGAGATTGTGGTGATACGCACTTTTCTCATTGAAACCTGGTTTCTAAGCCCAATGGATCGCGAGATAATTTTTTCACGACCTTGAAACGCGTTTTCAAGGTCATCCCATTTTATAAACTTTAAAGACTCCCGCAATGATGAGTTTGTCTAGCAATTTTCAATAATGTAACACGACTTGTTTTCGAGTTATTAGCGCTTTCTTGCAATTTTCCCTTTTACCACCTTTGTGATTTTAGTAAAACATTTCTCGGCTTCCTATTGGTTAAATCCGATCGGGTCAAAGCTATTTAACCATAAAACGTAGGAACGGCCTAATAAAGCAAATATTAAACTGCGATCCCTAATTATCTTAAGAAATATTGGATTTGTATAAAAATAAACTTGAAACTTATTAATATATCTTCTATTTTTCTGTTTATTATCAATTTAAAGCCATCCCTAAAATTTCCAAATCCAAAAAATACTAAATCTGGTCCGTTTTTCGGTTTCATTTTTTTTTTCTTATTGCTAAGGGACTGCCCCACCCTCGCCAACATCTCATAAATTCCTACGCCACTGATAAATTGACAATTGTGAGTTTAATCTTCCAAAACTTCCGATGTTACGTTGCTTATGGTATGACAAAGCTACAATAGCTATAACTTTGTCCCTACTTATATATAGCCCCAAGTAACATAATATCGGTTAACAGCGATCGCGTAATCGATGGTTTTTAAACAAGAAACTCGTCGCTCATTACTAACAATTTTTAGTGTTGGTCTTAAACCGATATTATATTTATATTCGTATTCGAAATCTGTACGCGTTTCCAATTTAGCGACGATTTGCCACTGGTCTAGTAGTTGCAATACTATTTTTTTCATACTCAGGGTCCCCTTCTTACTTTAAACACATTCCAAACTTAAATGCGTGTTGCGACCATTCTGACCTTGAACGCCCTATGCAGCTCTTGTGGCTATCTGCCTAGTCTGACGCTTGCAAGACTTTTTCCGACCCTATCCCCAATTTATCACCAGAAATAACTTTCAAATTTTTGGCACTAAAATGTTTTTTAAATCTCTGGTAGCTCCTGCACATTTTGTCCTCCCTATTTTTCAGAAAAAAATAAAAAAAGTTTTCATTCCATGATTGGTGTAATATATATTATACATTTTTAATCAGTTTAAACTAGTTTAGAGGTTTAGTTTTACTTTTAGATTCGAAAAAATTTGGCGAAAAATGCCGCTTTATATTAGACATTTTATATCAAAAAAAAGTTTAAAACATTAAAAGCCCTTAAAAAGTCATTTATGTTTCATTTTTTATTTTTCCGATTTGCAGAAACCTTTCTGGAAATTTCTCCGTATTTTATTTTTCCGGAAAATTAATAACTTTAGGAGAAATTATGAACAATTATTTAATCGGACCAAATCATTTAAAGGAATAAACACTGTCTTCGTTTCCATAGATAAACAAAACATTAATGCACTTGTAGTTAACGCAATCAACAGATGAATAAAAGAGTAGGCTGTCCTCAGTAGCTGAAGTATAGTTTTTCATCTATGTAGTTTAAAACACCCTTTAAACCTCAAAGGGCTTTGCACGGCGAAATGCCCTCTCACATAAAGGAAAATAAATAATTTTTGAGTTGTCAAATATGTCGGAAAACCTTTTCTGAAATGGCTTTTCTGGTAAAATAAAACTGCCAATTTATAATAAAATTTTGATTTACGCGTATCAACGGATTTACGGCTAATAGGGTTACAGGATTCCGCAATTTCTGCCGTATAAATAAAAAGCGAACTATAATGACCTTAAAAGAGTGATTGACATTAACAAATTCAATACTAAAAACACCCCAAAGTAAAAAGCTGATATTCCCCCAAAACAATAATTTCAAAATTGAATTAACGCATGAATTTCCGTATTTATGGTGGATACCTAGCTGATTATGATGATGATTATTATTATTAACCTTATTTCTCAGTTCTGCCGCCAGATGTATCAGAAGCGCTAGTTACGTTAAGATGTTAAGAATTACGTCATGTATTTAAAACCCAATAACGGATTAGCTACCAACCGCGACCCTCGGGTTGAGATTTATTGGGACTCTCTCGGACCTTCCTGTAGCCTCGTCTCGGGCCCCACTACCTTTTGGCAAGTTCCGGACCTGTTGGCTTTAGCCTACTAAGCCTACTCAGCCTATTGATTAATCCGCCACTGCACTGAAACCCCTGTACCACTTCTTACTTTCAGGGGTGACAAAAGCGGGCCCGGGCCCCAGTAAAACATTAATTTCGGGCCTAAAGAGAACCATTATTCCTTTTACATAACTAGAGGTTTTCGTTGATAAATTTGTAAGAATTATCCAAACCAAGCCGACAGGCTCCACGGGCCCCGGAAAAAAATCCGGGGCCCAAAAAGGCTGTTATTACTTTATATTATGAGTAGTAGAGGGGTGTTGTGTTTACTACTAATAGCTATAGATAAGTTCTGCAGAGCAACGTGGAAGAATTATGCGAACCCGGGCCCCAGGCTGCACGGGCCCGGGTAAAACAATGATTCGGGGCCCCAAGATTGCCGTTATTGCTTTAATAACTTGGGAGAAGAGTCCTAAAAAAGGGACCCCAGGCTACACGGGCCCCGGTAATTTATACCGACTTTCCCCTCTCTCTTGTCGGGCCCTGCTATTCGGTCTTCTTTCGCGGAACTTTCTTTGAACTTTTACTGTCCCAATATACTCGCTCGATAAAATAAATAACCCATGCATATTTCATTTTGTATTTTCAAATTTACAACTTCTCGTTTAAATTGACGGTTAAGTAGGAAAAAAAATATTATACACATCGCGTTACAAAAAAAAAGTGGGTGAAATGGCAAATATCTATAGAGATGCAAATGACCACGAATTGGGCAAAAACCTATATTGGGGAGTGCCCCAGAAAAAGGTTCCCATTAACGCGCCGAGGTCTGCCGGAATCCACCCACAAAGGTCACGGAAACGTCACCTCTAAATTTTCATTGTCAAAACGGGATTCCAGCGTCGTTGATATTCCGACATTCACTTTGGCTTTTCCTGTCGTAACTACGAAAGCTTCATTCATAACAAAAATGTATTGAAACAATAGCCTCCCCGGAACCATGGACTAGAAGACCGTTAGGAAGCGTTCATTGGTCCCGGCCGTGTGACGTCGACTACTTCTGTCTATTTAGTGGTCCTCTTCGACGATTGTTTCGTTAGTTTTAATTAGCAGACGGTGGGGAAAGCATACGTTATTGCACCACAAGCGCCCGAGAGATAATTTTCATTTTGATAAAAGTTATTTTTAATGAAATTTGTTTCGAATCCTTATAGTTATGTTCGGTAGTGCCGCGAATAAGAATCAAAAGTCGCGGGTAAGTTTAACCTATTTTTTATTTACTTATGGTTAGTGGTTCTTATCTTATTATATCTACGCGTAGAAAATAGAATAACAGCTTTAGCTTTCCGGTTAACATATATTTCAATAGATTAGATTTAAAGGGCTACTGAATCGTTTGAATTTCGGAAATAAGATTTGGAAAATAGCAAAATTTTATAATTGGTATCTGCTATCACTAGGTACGGAAGGGAAGGATATCTGAAATAGGGGAAGAATTTTTCAAATGATTCTGTGTTCCTTTAAGTCATAACATTAATAGGTCTAAAGTACCACAAAATAACAAAACAGCTAATTTTCCATTCGTTTTTTATGTTTTTTATATTGTTTCACAGTACGTCATTTACATTATATCAGAAATATATAAGGCATATCTAATGAGATAACAAAAAATCTCTTGAAATATGTACTTCGCATTTTCAAAAATACATTTTGGAAGGAAAAACTTGTGCGGGTTGAAATATTTCCTTATAATGCCCATAAATAAGTAAAAGTAATATTTACAGTTTACATATGATGAAGAATAAGTATTTTTGTTACCGAAAAGTCTTAAATTGGGATAAACTCCGGGATATTTTCCTTATCACTCTCTGTTTCATATTCTATAAGAAATTGTTAAAATAGGAATCATTCCAGATCCTTCCAAAAACTAGAGTTTTTTTAGTGAATTATACATAGGTATATATATAAATAGGTATATATATATATGTATATATATAAACAACCACTATCAGATCTGCCAAACCTACGATAATTTCTATTATAGTATTTTATTTTCGATAACTCGGCCTAAGAGTGCGATAATGCGCGATAATTAAAATATCGAGGAAAACCGGTTGAAACGTAACTTTGAATATCTTTTTGTTTTAATAAGTCCTTGATTTAAATTTAAATTTTTGATTTATCAACCAAGACTATACCAATAATCAAAATCCAATAATTCTTCTCCGAAATTGATAATTTTCTCTCTTTTATTGGAATTTGCATCTCTGATTGGTATCGATATTAGAGGTGAACATTTCACTATAGGACAGTTTTGGGGAAGTATTCCCATAAACCAGGAACTGACCTGGTCGGGGTCCAATGTAGGGTGGAGTCACCGTCAGCCTATCACCGGAAACGAGACCATTAGCAGGGAAGCGTCGCTACATATTATTTTATAATCATCAAAGTTCATGTTCGAAACAGAGATATAAAGAGAGAGGATGAGGGATCCGGCGCCCCTTTAATTTTATTCAGCGCGGCCAGCCACTGAAGCGAGACAATTATATAGGAAGTGTTTGAAACAATAGATTACAAACATAGCCGCGCCACAGAGCGCAGAGAGCCAATATGACCCGTTTCAATTTTGGTTTCAAAGTTAGGCGAAATTAGTCGGACGTTCGTTGGAAAAATAGCGTTAAAAATAGTCGCTCTACATCATGATTCTTTTACAGAGATGGACCTACGATTGCTGCGTTTTTTCCCTAATTTTGGCCTACCAGCTTGGTCAACTACTCGCTCTGCCTTCTTCTAAAGAAAAGAGTCTTAAGTACGAAATGCAACCGGAAATGGGGTCTCCTGGACACATGCCTCTCGCTCCCTTTTGTAAGATATTATTATTACGTTTTTGTAATAAGTGTTACCAAGAATGCATTCATGTTCCTAAGTTGGCTTCTGGTACCACGTCTTCGCAATGAAAATTCGTCTACTCTTTTAATTACAAAATGTACACACAGATATCAAACGACTATGGACTGAGATTATTAGAATATCTGCCATCACATATTTTTGGTACTTCAATGCATTCTTGGTATTACGTCGTTGTCTCTGTGGAAGCAAATTCGCTATTATTTTTGTGATAAAATAATTTTAAAGTTTAAAATTGTTGCTACTAGGTTTATCGAAAGCTAGAGATAATTGGTACTAGTTAGGCAGCGCGTGTTAGCAAACGATTTTTTGTTTTAGATTATACTTTCATTAAGCCTGTTCTGGTAGTTAAGTCTAATAGCTAAAATGTTGAAATAATATATAATAACATATAAATTTAATTATACCATAGATTACTTAATCCATGATTAAACGTTATATTTAATCATGATTTAATACAAAACTACGAACTATCTTGCTCGACTACGTGGCGCTATTATCTACAAAGTATGAAGAAGGGATTATAAAAAAAAATATGATGAAAGCCGTGGCGCCACCTACAGGGTGTTTCGCCTAATTTTAAGGAGTTGTAGGGGTGAGTTGAGAAGTATGCCTTTTTTCCCATTTTCCTACTATGAGTTAAAAGAGCGCCAGAGAGCTTCAAAGTGTGGCTACTGTCCCCTGGGAGTAGGCTGCAACAAGCGTAAAACCACGCAACAGGGACTTTATATACTGTTTAAGTCTACTTTTTTACGCTGGTTCCCTCGATTTGTTTACAAAGTCCTTTTTTACCTATCACACGAACCCAAACCTTAATGTTCGCGTTTCCCTGCTGCTTGGTTTTGCGCTTGTTGCAGCCTACTTCCGGGGGCTAGTACGCCACACTTTGAAGCTCTCTGGCCCTCTTTTAACTCATCGTAGGAAAAAACAGGCATAGTTCTCAACTCACCCCTACAACTCCTTAAAATTTTTGCATAACCTTTTGAAACACCCTGTATATTTTCAAATTACAAAAAGTATATAAGGAAAAGTTGTTAACTAAGGGGTTACTTTCCAGCACCATCGATTGGTAAATCATCCCCGTTCCTGGCAGCAACGTATTACTTCAACCCTATTAGAAGGCAGGCCAGCAGTGAAGCAGAAACGCCCGCCGAAGAGACGCTAGAGGACGGGTGTAGGGCCGCTGACGGTCGTGAAGGCACTTGCTACGACGCCATGAAATGTATCGACCTTGACGGAGTACCCATGGGCCGATGCGGCGCGCAAAACAGCGTTTGCTGCATATGTAAGATTCTATTAACAAAGACCGTTATACGGCGCAAACTATATCGCTTTTTGCCCCTTGTTAGTTGAGAGAACTTGCGGTGGGTCAAATACACAACACGTGACGTACTTCCGGAACCCAAATTACCCATCTTCGTACAATAAGGAAGACATGTGTAAGCTACGGGTGGAGAGGAGGGACACCAACGTTTGCCAGATACGGCTGGATTTCATCAATTTTGACTTGTCTCGACCCAAGGAAGGAAATTGCTCCCAGGACATGCTGGTCATTTCTGGACAGAACGAAAACAATCTCATTCCAAAGATTTGCGGGGCTAATTCGGGACAGCACTGTAAGAACTATTTACGACCATCCCAATATATAAACAAACACGGAAAGCGAAGCCATTGAAGGTCGATTTTCATGCTTTTAGTTACACTAGATGGCGCCAATTTAAACATTTTGGTGGGAAAGTTATAAATAATTACCAAATAATTTTAAAAAAACTACTTATAACATTATATTAAGCGATGCTTTATGTAAAAGCTATTAAAAAAAACAACTTTGGGGGGGGGGAGGAAATCCCACTTAAAAAAAGAAAGATGACCAAAATATTTTTCACGTTTTTTGAATTATTTAAAATTTCTACGTTTCATGCCACTGGTGCCATCTGGTAAGACTTAAGTTATTATAAATATTCCCCCAATAGCGTGGCTCTCTGTGAAAGGATCTTCTCCATGTATCTGTTTTACAAAAAAAAGATTATTTTTAACGTTAACTACTCAAATTATCAGATTACATTGACGTTGACGAAAGCGGAATGGTAAGTTTACACGTCATGATGGTCAATAATTATCCCCGAACGTTCGACATAAAAGTTACCCAAATAGCTTGCAACACCGCCCTGACCGGTACGTATCGAACTCCCATTTCTTCAATTGCCTGAAGTGGATTACTCATTGTACAAAATACCAATTTAGCGCCATCTCATTGCCTGCAATACTTCGTCGGAACCAGCGGATATATTAAAAGTTTCAACTACGACGCGGCGGAAGTAGATGGTCAAGGTTACCCCAATGACATGGACTACACGATATGCCTGAGAAAAGAACCGGGGTTCTGTTCCGTTTCTTACGAGCTGGCAACGACATCCGCCGGAGCAGTGCCCTTCGGAGTGGGGTCTCTTCCATCGAGCTCGTTGCCATCTGGACCAGTACTGGCCGAATGTCCTGACGATTTCTTAGTCATCGGTGGTGTTAGAGTATGCAGCGGTCGATTGAACGCGTCGTCCTTACCCACAAGAGCCAATTCTAGAGTCGGCAATGGTACCCTGGCCCCTACGTTCAACCAACAAACGGGGCTCATAACTGGTACGTTATCCCTTAAGTTTCAAATACGTGTGTCAGTTCCTTAAAAGCCGAAGATGGCTAGTTGCAAGATATATGTGCTATGCAAGCAGCCAACTACCCGTGAAAGACAGAGTAAACCGAATAACTATGTAGTCGGCCTTTAACTTCAGCGTGTTTAATTGGCTCTGAGAGCCATTTCTAAAATGATAACGCAATTTTGGTGCACTTTAAACTACCTGTTAAACGCTTCAATAAAACATCTTCAAGGAAATCGCCAAGTAATATTTCCAAGAACCAGGACCTGAAAGTTACTGTTTATATAGTGCTTGTTGAAATAATGAAAACTTTTCACCTTTATACGGCATGCAACAAGTGTTTCCATTTAACAAGGTATTTTTGTTTACATATTAAGGCTTAGCAAAAACACGAAGTTCGGTTTACAGGTGAAAAGTTTCCATTATTTCAACAAGCAGTAACTTGTAGTTCTTGGCGATTTCCTTGAAAAGGTTTTATTTAAGCGTCTATTAGTTCCCCAATCTTTAATTAAAATTTTGTGAACAACTTAAATGATGGTTTCTGGCCAATTACTCTAAGAATAATCAAAAATCTTGTTGTCCAGGGTCTAGTAATTATAAGTTGCTTCTTTTCCTCACTAGAGGCGCTTATCGTTTCAATTACGACGTGAATTCTACGTTTAGTGTTTGGTAAAATACTTCGTTCTTAGTATTTAAAATAAAATGCTAAATACTCGCTAGATTAAGTATTTAAAATACTGCCCAACACTGTCACTTCATCGATTATTTAAATGCTCAATACCTAATAATCTAAATCGTTACAGATACAACATCGGGGCCGTTTTTCGTTCGATTTGTATCGAATTTGTACAACAACGCCCGTGGATTTTATTTGCTGTACAAACAAAACCCATGCAAATAAGGCGCAACCTAGTCTCATCCATAGGCTTTTCTATGGTCTCATCACCTCTAACTATGGTCTCAATTTTTCACTAAATTTTTTACTATTTGTTTTAATTATTAAAAAAAATGTATTTATCATTTTATTCCTACGATTAATAAAGAAGTCAATATCATTTTGATCTACAAGTTATTAATTAAATAAAAAGTGCGTTTTTCATAAAAGGAGGAACCATACATTTCTAATGGTTTCACATAACCATAATACTTCCGTTTTCCTCTCTCGAGCGCTTCAATACAACACATAGTTAATTAGACAGTTTCAGAAACTTATGAAAATGGCGCTAACGCAGACAGAATCAGCAACCTCTCAATTACGTTTCGAAGCCAAACATAAGGTCCCCAATGGGGACTCCCGAGGGGTCGGACATTTGTACAAAATCCCGTACACTTCTCAAGAAATCTCCGACGAAATCGCGAAATCCCTGACGAAATCGCAAAATCTTATGAAATCCCGAAATCTTTGACGAAATCGCAAAATCTTATGAAATCCCGAAATCTTTGACGAAATCGCGAAATCTCTGACAAAGTCGCGAAATCTTATGAAATCGCGAAATCTTATGAAATCGTGAAATCTTATGAAATCGTGAAATCTCAGACGAAATCGCGAAATCTTTGACGAAATCGCGAAATCTCCGACGAAATCGCGAAACCTTTGACGAAATCGCGAAATCTCTGACGAAATCGCGAAATCTCCGACGAAATCGCAAAATCTTTGACGAAATCGCGAAATCTTTGACTAAATCGCGAAATCTTTGACGAAATCGCGAAATCACAGAGATTTCGAAATCCCGTACGCTTTTTTTGGGAATGTCCGAATCCTCGGGGACTCCCCATAAGCAAAGGTCTAGGCCAAATTTTTTACAATAACATACCCGTTATTAAGAGGTAGGTATTCAAAATCTGCACCTCCAAGTGGTAATGTATACACGAACGTTTTTAGTTCCACCTTGGAGAATAGAACTATTCTCCAAGGTTCCACATCCACATGATATATCGTCGTCGTCGTCGTTGTTGTTGTTGGCGTCCACATTTGCAACACCTTCCATATCTTTTTAACGGAGTGACACAATAACGACGTTTTCTCCAGGCATAATGAACAGGTTTTTCTCTATCTGCACAACCAAGTTTCGCTGGTTAAAAGTAGTTAGCGGCGATTTGCCAGCCCCTTTCATCCGACCCCCACTTAAAAACATTTTTTAAAATACGCAGTCTTATAATTTTGGATCTGTTTGACTTTTAAATTTCGATTCTTTTTTTGTGTGCAAGTTTCAACTACATCCCCCTTTTCCGATTTTGAGCGTTGACTTAGGAACTCTAATTATTACCGAACTGAGTGACATAAAAAATTGATTTCTTTTTTAAAATACGTATTTATCTTACTTTTAGTGGTGTGCCACGTTATGGCACCCTAGAAAAATTAGGGGCCCTTGGGCGCCACTTAAACCATATTTCCGCTGGCGTTCGTTTTTGCCTTACTTACTTATCGAAGCCGTGTACGGCCAGAAGTAACAAATAAGTGTGACCCTTACTTATCGAAGCCGTGTATGGCCAGTAGAAACAAATAAGTGTGACAGTTACTTATCGAAGCCGTGTATGGCCAACGTTATTCGCGTGCGATTTGAGGTATAACTTTGAAAATTGATATAGTTATCAGGGTGGGTATTGCGGATATTTTACCAGACTTAATTTTAATTTAACCAAGGCTTGGCATGTTTTGGCCTATTTTTAACGCTATTCGCGTGCGATTTGAGGTATAACTTATTTTTGTAGACAATAGGGGTCACTAATCATAAGGATTAGTTTTAAAAAATTCCTTATTTCCAAGACTGATGGGGACCTTATGATAGGCTTATTTTTAAACTAAATAATTATAGACTTATGGTAGTAAATAATTTAATGGAGGTGTTTATAGACTTATACAAAAGTGACATAATTATGTCACTTTTGCTTATAGCATAAGTAACATAATAAAAATAAGTTTGACACTTCCTATAGCTTTAAAGGGCAACGCAAGCTCTGTGGCAAAAAAAAAAGCATGGTGCTTTTTAACCCCCTCCACCCCCACTCGGTACTGGCGAGACCATGCAGAGTTTACCGTAAATTTCGCACTTTGCATACATAGGCACACAAATTCCAGCTCACTTGCGTTGCCCTTTAATGCTAATTTCCTGACCGAACCTTTTTTCGACACTGACATTCTCCCGAAGCTCCAACTTTGACTTGCATCTGCAATGAGTAGCGTGTTATCGTCCTTGGCAGGAGTATATTTCGCCAAAGGCATATTTTATAAATTGCGCAATAGCTCTGAAAATCAGATCGGTGACAATTTTCCTAATTTACATATTTATTATGTTACTTATGCTTATAGTGTTACCATATGTAACATAATTACTCATAAGTATGCTACTAGCTCTAATTCTTCACTAACGGTTTGTTTCACAGTTATTGCGTCCTCTGTACCCTACGTCATATTTGACGTCATCGAATCTCAAATGCCGATTATTCCATCGCAGAATTAGCTCTACGTCTGATAAACCAACGGCCATTATTTTAGTAAAGTAAGTAAACAAACCGGTTCGAACAACCAAGGCTTAGGAGCTAAAATTAACTACAATATAGTGTCAAGTTCTGTTAATGTAATTAATTTGCAAATTAATGAAGTTCTCGGAGACTCACGTTCTAAAATAAATTTGCATTGTCAAATAAAAGAAGCAGGTTTATTGCAAAAATAGTTGAAATAGTCTTAGTCGATAATTCAAAATAACGGTGAAAAACGCCGCCGATCAGTTTAGTAGAATATTTTCGGCAGCGTAATCGTCGGCCATTTTCGGTATGGAGATACAGGCCGGAAGGCAGGCAAGGCTGCCAGATTTCGATAGACCGAAAACGGCCAACTCTCTCAAATGTTTTCGTTTTCAAAACGAACATTTTGCGGCGTAGCTATCGACTAAGGGCCCGTTGCAAAAGTTCGTTCGGCTAGGATTCTACGTCACGATTCTAGCTAAATGGCGCGTGTCTAGCCAGTTGGCGATCCTAGCCGAAAAACGCGTTGCTAAAGTATATTTTCAATTTGGCTAGCGAGAATTATTCCTAGCCGATTGGCGACTGCTCCTACGCAGCCGCCGATCGGCTAGAGCGGGAAAAATGGCTGAATTTATCGCGTTGCTTGATTTAAATGAATTGAATAATCGCGGAAATGAAGCTGCAGAACCTGATTTAGGGCACGAAAGAGTACGGCATGAACGTCCAAATCCATTAGAGCTGTCTGAGAAGGAATTTTTACAAGATTATCGTCTTCCGAACCCGTATTTTTTAAATTGTGGACTGAGCATGACGTATTGCGCGGTCGGCCACCGTTGCATTCTGCAGCTCAGGAATGTCTTTTTTCTTAATAAACTCGATAGCTTAGAATAAGAGAAGGGTATTTATATTATTGCTTATTAATAATATGTATTGTCTGAGATCTTTCGCACGCGTGTATTGACAATGCCAAGCTAACCGTCATTTTAGTAAAGCCGTTTTCCCAGGACACTTCATCTGAATTTTTTGACCCAAAAGAGTTCATGAACAAATTTTCATTTAGCTACATTAGAAATTTACTGTTTAATTGGTGCAAATAGCTATTTCGATTAAATATTGAAAAATATTAAATTTGACGCGTTTTCCCCCCTCCTAAAAAATCCTTAAACGATGGCCCTGCGTTTGCTGCGTCTGGGTACAGAGCGTTTTGAATTTTCCCACAGATATGGAGGAGTTTGAACCAAGAATGCATTTATTTAAACGCATTTATAAATATAAATAAATACATACATTATCGCGTTGACGGAGTGCGACTAGTTCTGAAATTATGGTAATTTGGAAAATCGGTGAATTACGCGGTAATTTACCATGTTGCAGTAATTTACCGTAATTATCTTTATTTAAATATGACGTTTTTACGATTTAAACAAGGAAAACATTGAAGTAACGCTTTTATTGGGTATTTTACGTTTTAGAAATTATCACAAAAGTTAACAAGTGTGCCCAAAACTTTGCAATTTTCCAGAGCCAACCACCGAAACCTCTGAAGCTATTTCATCCCAGCCCTTGCTGAATTCTTCGGCACTGTTATACTTATTTTCGTACCCCATGTCGCGGTTTAATAAACCTTGTCTAACTTCTAAACCGGAAATGAGAGCGTATTTTCCCTTTCGGTAAATTTGGGTTGGTACCCTTCTCTCGGTGCCATTATTTTTTAAACTTTTAAAGTTATATTTAAAATAGAACCAAACAATCTACGCTTAAAATTGGAGAATTGGCGTCTGCTTAAAAACGAACTATTTCCCCGCGTAAATAGCATCTTCTGATTGGTTAAACAATGCGCGCGGTAAAAAATAAAAAGTAGATGAGTTTGCTAGAATCTCGTTTGGCTAGATCGCACATCGGCGACTTTTGCAACGCGTTTTTTTGAAATCCGCCAAACGACCTAGCCGATCAGCGATCGCTAGCCAATCTGCGATCGCTAGCCAATCGGCTAGGTTTTTCAGAATGACTTTTGCAACGGGCCCTTAGACTATTCAGGTTGAGCTTTTCTGGCGCAGATTCTTTTGAGCCTAGGCCTAACTCTTCGACGACTTGTTCCATTTTCAGAAAGCGATCACAAACCGAGCGAGTTTATAAATTTCCATAATGCTACATTGGGCTGACTAAATTCCTTCTCAATTTAGAGGTTTTCCATTGGCTTATATACCTATGTTAGTAGCCAATAGTGTGACTGCCAAAATTACTAGGATTAATAAAAAGGTTAAAATCTAACGTGAAACAAACCGTTAGTGAAGATTTTTGAATGGAATGAAGGTACAGTGGCATACTTATGGGGTTTTATGTTACATATGGTAATACTGTATTATTTCTGGCGCCATCTAGAGGCAACATAACGGACTATTTTGTCAACACGTTTGCCGCCAATGACAACATGGGCCAAATAATGATAAATCCAGGACATGACTCTATGCGAAAAACCCGTCCAATAGCGCTAACACCCGACCACTATTGCCCCCTATTGGGAAAAGCGCGCGATCGCGGACCTACGTCATTTTGGGGGCATATTTTTTAGGGGCAGTTTTCAAAAATAATACACGTGGTCGTCGTAGTAAATATCCCGGAATATTTATTTACAGTTATCATATATAGTGTGGTTATAAATGTAAGTACTTATTTTTATACGTACTAAGTTCATAATTAGTATAATATATATAATTATATAATACTTTCCTAGAATCGTTAAAATTAATCTAAATCTGAGAGGCCAATATGGCAGGATTTTTGAATAACAACCGCCACTTATTTCCGAATTCCGACTTAAGCAACACTAGATGGCGTTCGGGAAACCGGAAATTTCTGCTTGATTTTGCTCCCAATTTTTTTTTTATTTGCTCCTTTTCTCCACCTACTAAAATGGCCGCCTGTTACTTTTGGTGGACGACCGATTTAGTACGTGAGAAGGTACCAGAGTCATGTCCTGGATTTATCATTATTTGGCCCATGATGACAATGACTTTGTGGCGACTGGAGAGCGAAATCAGCGAATGAAATATTTTGTGCCCTTTCCGGCTTTAGTGAAAAAATGGCTTCCCCTTTAAGCTTGTAAAATTACGTTGTCATTGGATTTCTTCGAAGTGTTTTGCCGGTTTGTTTTAAATCAGAATCACTATATTGTAAAGTATTAACGAATTAAATATAAATGGAATCGCCGTATCGAATACGGTGTTCGTTGTTGGGTCATTCTATGGATGTACGTGCGGTTTCTGTCGCCTATATTCCGGAAGATGCTATTGTTACAGGCTCTAGGGATCGTACTACGAGGATTTGGAAACCAAACGAGTAAGAGTTAATTAATTATTTTGAAACTAAGCATTAATTTAATTTTGTTGCACAAAGGCAAGGGAAGGACTACTTGGAATCTCAGTGTATGCTTGGTCCTACAAACTTCGTTTCTAGCGTTTGTTCCGTTCCCCCATCGGAACAATATCCACATGGTTTAATAATTGCTGGGAGCAATGATTGCTCTATATATGCATTTTCTATAGATTCACCAAACCCCAAGTACAAACTTCTAGGACACGGTGGCACTGGTTAGTTCAAGATATAGTTTCCCGTTCCTGGTTACATCACTGAATATTTTATATTTTGCTTGTAGTATGTGCGTTAGCTTCTGGAAAGTTTGGTACGGTCGTTAGTGGATCTTGGGATAAGACTGCTAGAATATGGCTTGGTCAAAAATGCATGATGACTCTGGAGGGCCATCAAGCCGCTGTATGGGCGGTTCATATTTTACCAGCTCAAGGGTTGACCCTGACTGGATCAGCTGACAAAACTATAAGAATGTGGCGAGCTGGAAAATGCGAAAAAGTATTCACAGGTAATAAAACAAAATTATCACTTAAATTTTGTTGGAGTGTTGTTGATTACATCTCTTGTTTTGCAGGTCATGAAGACTGTGTCAGAGATATTGTCTCGAACTCCGCAAAAGAGTTCTTGTCATGCTCTAACGATGCTACAATACGTCTATGGGCTGTGACTGGGGAATGCTTAAGAGTATATCAAGGGCACACAAACTTTATCTATGGAATAGCCATTATTCCTGACACAGATATGTTTGCCACCGCTGGTGAAGATAGGTGTATCAAAATATGGAGATTACCCGCGGAAAATGCTTCCAATTGTAAATCAATTATGAATGAAGATGACGAGTGCTTACAAACCATTCCCATTCCTGCTCAATCTGTCTGGGCTTTAGCTTCCTTATCAAACGGAGATTTAGTAGCTGGCACCAGGTAATTAATTTTTGCTTTTAATCTAATAACAGGGCTCCCTGTAGGTCCCCAGAATGGTCCTTATTTTGCTTCAAGGTCCCTAAACTCCCCTTAAAAAAGAGCTTTGTTCCCTAAGTACCGTTTTTTTTTTAATAAATTCGCAGAAAAACACCAGATAAAATATTGTATAGTTTTATTTCAGCACAGTTTACAATGTGGTCAAAGCTGAGGTGTATTGACGGGCTTAAGTACAACGTAGTACAAAGTCTGTTTTTGAAATAATTTTAAATCTAAATAAATTTTTCAGATACAATAATTAAAAACTAAGTCAGCCTTTGGGATAATTTAGTTAAAATTAAAGATTTCAATAGCTTCATATTTTTACTTAATTATACTCTACCCTTTAAACTCCAGCGCCACCTGTTAGGTCTTACAAAAGTAACTTTTTCTAGAAATTATTCTTCAGATATTGGTGGGAGCCCTGAATTAACAGAAAAAAATAAAAAAATTATTTGGCTTTTTAGCGATGGAGTAGCTCGTATTTTTAGCCGCCATCCTCAACGCCAGGCTGATCCTGAAGTTTTACGGGACTACGAGGAAGAAGTGTCTAAAAGCAGTCTACCTGCTACTGATCTTGGCGGAATAAAACTCAGCGATTTGCCTGGCAAAGAAGCTCTTTATGAACCAGGTTAATAAAATATATTTTAATCTCAGTATGCAACATTGGGATGCTGCCTTTTAGACGTTGAGGAAATTTGTACGGTGAAAATTTACACGCTAGTGAAATCGTGAACAGTGACATAGTACATAGAGAACCCACCGGCTAAAATTGCCTCCGCTTGAAGATACTGGTGCCATAAAGTCTAGGCACCTGAGTGTTAGGGTTTAAATGTCCTTTTGAAATCATCATTTTTAATTTGGTATTAAACCATGGATGAAGGGTAAATACAACCTTAAGGATAGGTAATTCTATATTGCCACATAGATTTTCAAATGTCATGCAAGTTGGTGCTAGCAGTGTCACAGCCAGAAATTAACTGTTAACTAAGAACATTGAATCATAGCCTCAAATTGAATTTCAATCGTTTACAAAACCCGGGTCGTTCAATAACAAAAATATCATATTTTTGCAATGTGCTGATTATTTTATATGCGAATTTTAAAGAGTGGGTATTCAGTAAAGTATAAGAGCATAAGCAATGGAAACAATTTTACTTTTAAAGGGAGTAGGAACTAAGTTGAAAAACTGTCTGCGAACATGCACTATGATTTGTTTTCAACACAACTAGCATCGTTCACCCCTAGCTTCCGTGAATCATGGTGGAAGAAATGTGAAATTCTTTAATCTACCTTAAATATGGAAGTTCATCCTCCCTTAAAAGCTTCTTAAGAGACCTAAATACATTTATGGTTTCAAGCAAATCTTTCATCCAAGACCTAATTTCTTAAATTTAGGAAAAAGAGATGGCCAAACTAAGTTAATAAGGGATGGTACAAATGTAACATGCCATCAGTGGAGCGCAAGTGATGGTCGTTGGTTGAAAATTGGAGATGTGATGGGTGCTAGTGGAGGTTCCAATGAAACCTCAGGAAAAGTACTTTACGAAGGAAAGGTAATATTGAATAATTTTTGAGCAATTAAATCGTTGGTGTCACAAAATTTGAAAGGTATATAATTTCTTGTTCATTGAAAAAAAGCAGATTTTAATACGCATGCCGAAAAAATTCATAACAATTGGTTTAAGTGCCACAGAATTATTTAAAAACTCATCCTAAATTTCAGGTAGCTCCTCCCCTTCATAGCGTGGCATTTCCTTACAGTGGCAAACCATTGAAATTAAAACAGTTAATTAGTAAATATAATCTAAAGTAAAAATGGTGGCGACCAAATTTTTTGCAATTTTTAGTCCCTTATGAAATATGTTCTACTCTCCGCTGACATAGCAGTAGAAGGGAATTTGAAACTTTGACATAGAATAGAATTGCCAATTGTAATTTCAGAGTACGAAACAAGATAGTTTCTAACTCCAAAATAGTGCCTTTATCAAATTATTTCTATCAGATTATCGTGACATCACCACTTAAATATTTAAATGCCAGTTCTAATACACCTTTTTTTAATTTCAAGGAATATGATTATGTATTCAATGTTGATTTGGATGGAGAAAAATCTTTAAAACTGCCTTACAATGCGGGAGAAGACCCTTACGTGTCTGCTCAAAAATTTATCCACGATAATGATTTAAGCCAATATTACTTAGACCAAATAGCCAATTTTATCATTCAGAATTCCAAAGGATCCCAAATAACTTCTAATTCTAATGGTCAAGCTTACGATCCCTTTACCGGTACACTTATTGTATTTTATTATTTTCTTTGAAAAAGAGTGAATTATTATACAGCTTTGATGGTTTTTTAAGGTGCTTCCCGTTACGTACCTGGTGGGTCAACAATTCAGCAACAAATGCAGATAGGAAATCAAGCTACGGCTATCGATCCTTTCACAGGTGCTGGTCGTTATGTCCCTTCAAATTCTAAAGGTTTTTTTCTTAAATACTTTTTAGTTACTGCATAAGTTCCAAAATCAAATCAACATGCACCTATTTGCTTTTTTGGTGTTTTTTTTTCAACTTTCAACAATTAAAAATATTTGACATAGTACAAAATAGTTTCCAAATTGCCATAAGTCTATAATATTGTATACTTATGAAATTACTGGTTATTTTCCTTCATTTTTAAAAAGTAATCCTAACATTGTATGTAAAATCTTTTGGAAAGAAAGGCAACAATTTATTTATTATAGACTAACAGTATTACAGAAAACTATTTTTTATTAAACAATTTAATTATTCATCAATAATTTAATATATTATTTACTGTTATCACTTAAATTTAATATTAATGAGTAATTTCAATGTACTTAGTTTTGGAACTAAGGCAAAAAAATAGGGTTTGAAAAAAGATAATTTTTTTATCACCTTTTTTTCATATTTAGAAAATGCAACGTCGCAATCTTTAGGTTTAGCCGATTCATCAATGGGCAATCCTTACTTTCCTCAAAAAACCTTTGTTCGCTTTGAATCTGCTCCCAATATATCCGGTGTGTTGAGCAAGCTCAGAGAATTTAACGGAGAAATTTCTAAAGCTCAACAGTTAAGGGAAGAAGAAATAAGAGAATTGGAAGAGTTGCTCAAGAAAGTTGAGACCAACGATGGACAACCTACTGATATTCAAAAAGAGTTGTTGATTAAAATTCTTCAATGGCCTTCTAGTAATAGTCTTGTTTGAATCATAAGTCTGTAATTAAGTTCCATAAGTGTGTCAGTTAGTCGAAATAATTACTGTGTAGAGTAGTGTAGAATTGACGTCATACCCAAAAAGATTAGAGCATCTATTTAGAAAATTACACAACTAAAAAACCAATTGCGCCATTCATATCCTTTGGCTCATCACACACACTCACTTTGATGGTGAGGCACAGAACACGTATTACACCTGATAATGTAAAATTTTTACTGAGAGGTAGACTACATGTGAAAGAAACAGAACTGTCACACTTATGTTAAATATACTTATAGACTTATATTTGAAAAGTAGGTTAAGCTTAATTTTTCTCTCATGATTATTTTCAGAGTTTATCTTTCCTGCATTGGATATCTTGAGGTTTGTTTTGAGGATTCCAAATACAAATGCAAGCCTAACCGAGCTTTGTGGAGTTGATATCCTGTTACAAAAAATCCTTCCTGAATTAAATTCTAACAATTCTCTCCCAGCGAATCAGATGCTTTCTCTTCGCTCACTTAGTAACTGGTTTTCTCACACTTCGGGTCAAAACTTATTAGGTAATCATCGTGATGTAGTGTTAGGCGCTGCTATGAACTGTGTGGACTCTGGCAACAAAAATATTCAAGTGGCATTGGCTACCTTAGTTCTCAATTTTGCAGTTTTACTTGTGGCACGCGGGGTTAATGTTGAGGAGAAGCTTCAATGCTTATCAGGGGCAGGAGTTGTCCTGCAAAAAGTTTCTGATCACGAGGCTATATTTAGAATTTTAGTTTGTTTTGGCACTCTTATGTGGGGTGATCCCCAATCTATCGCGTTCGCTCGAACCTTAGATGTTCAAAATACATTAGAGCGTTTTTCTGATGTTATAGATCCACCTAAGGTTGGCCAATGCGCCACTTACCTAGCTACTCTATTAAAATAAAACCTTTGTCTAAAAAAAAAGCCTTCATTATCCTAAATGAAAAAAAACCGCCCTCAAATTCTTGTAAAAAAATTGTTGAAATTGTGATATTTAAATTTTTGTACAGTGGATTTGTGTTATTGCAAACTAGCATTTATAAATTTTCTTGTTGGAAAATTCTGACTAAAAAATTTATGAACTCTTTGGCGAATTAAATATTTCAGCTTTTGTTGAGCTAAACTGCCTTTCATTCACAATGCATGTTTTATCAGATAGGAAAAATTTAAATGTTGGTATTAATTTACAGCAACTTATATAAAACATATGGCACTTTTTTCAAAAAACACAAACTTTTTAAGAATGTTTATTTTACAAATGAGTGTGTATGAAAGAAAAATTGGTCATATGAAATGAGTTTTCCAAAATGATGATACAAATTTACGGGACATAGTAACACTTAGTTTTGCTCCCTATATTGAAAGCTATAGACGAACTTTATACATGTTATATTTGGTTTGCAAGCTTCTAATTAGTGAAATTAGGCTATGTGTTAGCCTGCTCGCAAGCATCAATCCAATCGCTATACACATCCACTGCTTCCGAAAGGTCTAGTAAATATTGAAAAAAATTTAATATTATAGCTAAAAGTTTCATGACATTTACTATCTTACAATTTATGTTGGTTTGGAAGTCTTCCAAACATACTCTGCAAGTAATCCGTCCTGTATTTCGTTGACGATCCCTATTAATAAAAAAACACATTTAGGTGTTGCTTACTGGTCAGGTATAAGAATAACATTCATATACATTTTAACTTCACATGATTTTTCGTGATTACAGAAAGGGCAGTTGAATTGTGTATCTAGCGGTTGAATGTTCTTTTTCTTTGTAGGTGGTTTTCTCTTACTCCTTCGTCTACCCATATTTATTCAATTCTTGAAAATATAAGACAATCAAATAAATAACCTCAATCTTAGTCCTTAGGCCTTGGTGAATGGTGTTCCCGCGTTTTTTATATTTCCTTAACTAGGACAACCAGAAACAACACCCATTCGCTTTTACATTAATGACCGAACTAATTTTGGTTTCCGGAATTAACGTTATTAATAAAATTACTCGCGACAACGAAAATTAAATTTATCTACATGAAATCGAACGTAATGGATAAAACATACATTATAGACACTCCAAGTTTTGTCAACAATTTGCCAGTTTCAATAACATTACCGCCATCTATCGGTTTCAAACATTCAGCACTGAATAAGGCAGGTTCTGCGACGTGCGGTGCATTGACATTCTGCTCGGTTTATTTATATTTGTTTTACTTTGTGTTTGGTCAAGGATCCTATATGTTTGGTGTAATTCTACCATTTTGTACAGTATTCTTCGGGTTTTTTGTTTTGTTTTTTGTTTATTATCAAATTGCGCGCCTGGTATGAAGGCCCCCGCTATATACACCGGGTACGTTCAGCAGAGCTTTGGTGTGAACAAAGATAATTTAAACTCGTACCCTAGATTCGAATACTGAGAGCTTTCCCATTGACGGTTTTGTTACGAAGCGTTTACCCTTTTCCGGCACGTGACCTCAGAAAAATCGGGCTCCATCGGTTGCGGCACGGCCAACTTCGATCACGCGCTGCCGCGCTGTATAGCGTGGCAGCGCGTGATCGAAGTTGGCCGTGGTTGCGGTAAGGCGCAAACCACGGAGCGAATTTTTCCGGCGGGAAGTGGGTAAACGCTATCGGCAACGCGCGAGAGAGTGATTTCGAATCTAGGGTACGAGTTTAAATTATCTTTGGTGTGAAGCAGCCTTGGAAATAACGGTGATCAGGTGGTCAAAGACCACTTTATTAATTGCTCAGACCGGTTTATTTATTCAAAATTTAGGGGGGCACTAGTCACCGTGTCCAGTTTAATAATTCGAAAAAATAACAAGAACATAGAAGGTGAAAGGTCGTTAACCACTTTGGAGGTCTAAAATAAAACCTTTATTTTTAACAGTGTATACAGACAAAGATAATTTAAACTCGTACCCTAGATTCGAAATCACTCTCTCGCACGTTGCCGATAGTGTTTACCCACTTCCCGCCGGAACTCAGAAAAAATTCGCTCCATGGTTTGCGCCTTACCGCAACCGATGGCGCCCGATTTTTCTGAGGTCACGTGCCGGAAAAGGGTAAACACAAAATCGTCAATGGGAAAGCTCTCAGTATTCGAATCTAGGGTACGAGTTTAAATTATCTTTGATACTGACAAGGAGACGACCCGAGGTGTTACACACCGATTTTGTTCAAACTCGGGGGATTGGTAGACCTTCGTGCAACTTGAATTGAGATATTTACCCAAATTGAGATATTTACCCAAATTGAGATATTTACCCAAATTGAGATGTTTACCCAAAATTAGATCTTTACCCAAATTTAACCACCTTTGTTAAAAAAAAATTTGAATAATTTCATAAGGGGGGATAGAATCTTCGATTTTGCCATGTTAATTTACGTAGAGAAATATAACATTTTAGTGTCCAAAACGTTTTCGGTTGCCATGGTAAAACTAAAACCCATCGCATATTTTCCCTTTGGGGTTTTTTTAAGTTATATGAAGGTCTACTTAATCCCTGAATTTAAACAAAATTGGTGAGTTACACCTCGGGTAGTCTCCTTGTGTAGTGTTTAACGTAAGATCATTAATTAGGCATAGTTATAATGAAGATAAAGTATATTACTACAATTATTAATTAAGAATGAAATTTACATGGTCTACCCCTGGAGAGGTCCCGAATAAGAGAGAGCTCAGACTCCTGAAACCCTACAGTATCATGGCACTCCCCTTAGTGGGTGGTCAGTGGCGGCTTAAGAAGGCTGGGTCCCCGGGGCGGCGGCAGTGTTTTGTGACACCCCCCAGGACCATGCAGAAGTTTTCTTGAAGTCCGTCTTCTTCAAGTTTAATCGTTCTGATTTGCACCCCCCTCTTCGAGCTTCTCCGATGGCACCCCTGGCTACCCTGATACCCGGGGCGGACCGCCCCCCTCGGCCCCCCCCCTTTACGCCGCAACTGTGGGTGGTGTAGCATTCTAGCACCATCTAGCTAGTCTTATAATTAAGAACACAACAGTACCCTCTTGTTAGTGTAAAAGTTCTACAGTTTTAAGAGTATTACAAATTTAAACGAATAGGGGCTTTTATATATCGCTGTGGTCTTGATGTAGTTTCTCTAAGTCTAGCTTCTTTAGATATCGATCCTTTAAGAATGTTGGAACTCAACGAAGCTGAATTTTTCCGGATGGTCTTTGCTGATGGTTGGTTAGATGGTGTCATCGCTTTCTTGGATTTCTCTCGTTCAGATTCGTTGCTTGGTAGGAAATCTAGCCTATATTGTATTGTTCTGGATGGCGTAGTGGCACGAGTGGAATTTGGAATCGCAGAGATAGGAGTTTGAGGAGGTCTGATTTCCTGATGGTTTGGTGTTGCGGTTCTAATGATATTGTCTATTGTAGCAGGTATGTTTTCTGCTGTTGCTTGTGCTTCTGGTGTTTCTGCTTCTGAATTCATTGCCGATAAAGGTATCGTTATCTCCCCTCTTTTAATTTTGGACAGTAAGGAGGTTTCGATTAGTTCTTTTTGGGAGCTATTTGCAAATGCCCGCTGGGAATTTTCTTGGTAAGAGCTCCGGGGTCTGATTTGGTTGTGATGTCTCTTGAGTTTTCCCAGTGTGGAATCAATTTCATGCATCATGTTCCCTAGGTGTGCTTTGATTGCGCCCTCGAGCCATTTGTAACCTTTGCCAAAGTTTCTTGCGTAAATTTCTTGGTGTAATTGAAATTTGCTTGTGGGATTCTTGGAAAATTCAATGGTATTTTCACTTCCTTTTTCTTGCATTCCCAATTTTAAAGGGTTGCATAGGTCTAATCGTGTTAGTATATTTCTTCCTACGTACATTATATCAAAAGGGGATTTTCCTTGAATTATCGGTGCTCTTCTGTAGATCATCAATACCCGGGCGATGCGGGTTTCCAATCAGCCCATTTTTAAAATTTCCAAACCTTTTTCTATCGCTCTTGTTCTTCCAGATATTTTTCGCAAACTGGATTTCACGGTTTGGACGCTTCTCTCTGCCTGGCCATTAGATGCCGGATGATAGGGTGCAGTTATTATGTGTGTGAACCCATTCATCCTCGCGTATTCTTGAAAGTTTCGACTTGAAAAACCGGTCCCGTTGTCCGTGACTAATGTTTGTATCATTCCGAATCTCGCGATGTGTTTAGTCAAAAATGATGTTACCACTTCCGTACTTGTTGTTGCTGTAATTTCCACTTCCAACCATTTTGAGAAAGAATCGGTGATGATGAGGAGATATTTGCCCTCCAAGGGGCCTGCGAAATCAGCATGCGCTATTTCCGATGGAGCTGTCGTCTGTGGCCAGGGTCTGTATTGGGTGGCTGGCATATGTGCTTCTTGTTGTCAGGGTTTGCATAATTTGACTAAGTCAGTGATGTCATCGACTATGTGGGCGTGCAAATGATTTCATTTTTACAATGCCTTGATGCGAACTGTGTAGTTCTTGTAACATCATTGAACGTTGGCTCTTCGGGATTATCACTCTGTTTCCTATTAGGATGATATTATTGAAATTTGATAATTCCGAACGCCTTTTGTAATATGTTTCCATATCTTATCAATTTCAATATGTTTCCACCCATTTTTCATGAGTTTGTGTAACTTTTGGAAATCTTCATCTTCTTGAGTTACCTTGTCAAGTTCTTTGACCGTTAATGGTCCCGAGGTAATATCTTTGATCACGAAGACATATTCGGCTGGTGCTGGAGTCTCTTGTGATGTGGTGGGCAGTGGCGATCGACTCACAAGTCAGAGCGTCAGCATTCTGGTGATTATTTCCCTTCTTATAGCGTATTTCATATGTGTAAGCGGCTAATAGGAGTGCCCAACGTAAATTCAATTTGGAGAAAAAGCGGCAACCCGCGAGTTGAGCAAATAGGTCTTCAGATTTCGCTAATGGATATTTGTCAACGTTAATTGCTTGTTGAGTGTGCTCTTGAAATCTCCGCATAGGCGAATGCTGCCATCTGGTTTCCTTACCGGAACAATAGGTGATGCCCATTCCGAGTAATGTATCTCTTCGATAATTCCCTCTTTCTGCATATGTCTAATTTCCTCTTCCACTGCTTCAGCTCTTGAATAGGGAATGCTCCGTGCCTTGCAGAAAACTGGAATCACATCTTCTTTTATGTGTAGGCGAACCTGAATCCCTTTTAGTTTTCCCACTCCTGGAGCGAAAACATCTTTATTTTTCTCAAGTATTGTTTCGAGAGTCACGTTGCCTTGATGTGCTGGTTCTGTTGTTGCAGCCATTGTTGAATAGCGTTGATCAGCCACGTGGTTCAGCCGAGGAAGAATGTTGAGGTCTGAATAAATTTATTTTCGGCCACATAAATTAGGACCAGTTCCATCAACGATTAAGACTGGGAGCGATGTGGTTGTTGCTTCATGTTCAACTCGTACTGTCAATTTTCCCAGTATGCCCAGCTTGTTTCCTGAGTAAGATCGTAAGTTGACTTCTGCAGGTTCTATTGCGATTTCATAGGGGATACGCCGATAGGAGTCCTTTGTTATCAAGGTGTGTCCGGAGCCTGTGTCAATTTCATTTACTTTGCAGGTGAGTGTTTGCGGTGCTGGAACCTGTAGATCTTCTTCTATTTGGCAAACTTGCTCTTCTTCTGATGAATGTTCGTTGGATGTAGAATCGGATATAATATAGACCGGGCAATCGTATTCCAGGCGTTCTTCTTCCTGGACGTGATGTGCTTTGGCAGCCATCCTATTCTGATCCTGTTTCTTTAAGCATCCTCTAGCAACATGGCCGATTTTCTTGCAGTGTGCACAGGTTGCTTTGCTATGGGGGCATTCTGCTCCCTTATGTCCCGTCGCTGCACATCTATAACAGGCAGCAGGGTTGATTCGGAATCTTCCATTGACTATCCTCCCCTGAGGTCTTGGTTCGGTGGTGTTTTGAGGTCTCCTACCCTTTTGCTGTTCGTTTTGTTGGAATACTTTGCTAACCCCTGCAGAGTTGTTTTCACCCTTGTTGTTCTGTTTCTGAAGAATCTGTGTATTTCGTGTTGTCTTTCTCCTTGTGTTTGTTGCTCCTAGGTGCTATTAACCTATTATTCTAATTAAAACATAATTAATAATTAATACTGTAAATATAAATGGAACACGTATTTAAAAGATAACCATTTTTGCATAGCGAAAGCCCTAATTTTAAGTGCATAATTATAAGAACATACGTAACATAATAGCGAGATATAACGTCAAATACGTCACTCTCAATTCCGCGACAAAAAAAGAACGCTTTATCATCTTTATACATGTAGGTGAAAAACCGAAGTTTTAAGGAAAGCGGATTTTGAAAACGCGCAGGATTTCTCGGGCGTTTTTGCTTTTGGAAATTTATACGTTTATAAGTATATCTAAATCTAATGTTATGGCGGTCAAGAACCTCTTACGTTACGATTAGCAATCGGCAGGAAAGGTAACGCAATCAGAAGTAACGGGCTATTAAACAACATGAAGACTTCTTACGAACCGCAACTAAACAGTAAATGATAAGATACGCTATAGGAAAATAAAAAATTAAAACCGACGTGTGATAAATTATAGAGATGATGGGGTTGCAACACAAAAAAAACGAAGCAGCCTAAGCCACGAGGTATTTTTCCTGCTTCTGGGATAATAGTCATCAAAATAAAAGTAAAAATGATATACATTTAAATAAATATTTCTGTAAGGTTTTAGTGATTTTTTTTCTTATTAAAAAAAGCATGCCCAGTCTTAAAAATGGTTATAAAACTATTCTTATAGAGAATAATTATAAATATGACGGTTCAATTTCAATTTAATATTTGAAATAAATTCCTAATACCATGAAGGTTATAATATATCTCTTACGAGGAAAGTATCCATCTAGGCCATTAAAATGAAAAGTGTTCCTTCACATTCGTCAATGGGCGCCATTTTGCCGCATTAATCGCAACTCAGGCCATCAGTGTAAAATGTTTCAAATAAACACCATAAGTAATGTAATAACAAATGTTATTTTATTTTAACTTTCTTACCGCAACCTTTTTCCACACTACCACTCTCGTCCTGCACCAACTTGGAATTTCCATCAACCTTAGTAGTATATTATTGTTCTTGGTAGTAGCATATTTTGCCTTGGGCATATTTAAACACTAGGGGGCTCTGTTCTGAACTGAACTTTGATTTCGCAATAATTCTGAAAATCAGTTCCGTGATAATTGTATCTAAAACTACGTGTACACGTAAGCGGTAGAAAACGGTTTGAATCGGTTTAAAACGATTTAGCCTGGTTCACACAACTCCTTCGAAACGTTTTGAATGGATTTGAATCGATTTCAAGACAAAATATGAACGTGGCTTAGTTGTCTTCCTTATTAGTTGTATTACTTATGATAAAATAATATTATTTAAATGTAAAAGATTAAGAAAGTCAGCGTATGGCGTATTTATACATTGCCGGAATTTTTTCATCAAGGGGTGCAATGAAATGCGAACCAGATTTGATTTCAGTAACGACTCGCCCTATGCTAAGATGCATTGTCTTCATCCTAGCATCGCTATGTCATTACAAGACACCGGTAGGCCGAATGCCTTAGTTACTCTCGCAACTTACGAGATAGACTTCAAATTATTGACGATCAGTGGCGGATAATGGTGCAAAGGAAGTTTCTAGACAATTTCTCAGGGATGTCCGCTGAATAATTCTGTGGCGCCATAGGAGCAATCACGAACTTTCATGGGATACACGAGTTCAAAGTGAATTTATTTTATTTAATAAATGCATTTTTTAGTATGTCACATATTCACATACAAGTTTGTTGTAGGAACTCGCTGAATTCGTATTGGATGTTTTGGCGCTGCCACATTCCAGTGCCTGCTGTGAGATAATTTTATCAAAAATCAATTTGATGGATAAATCTTTTTGGTGAAGTAGGACCGTCGACGCTACATAAATATAAATTTAAATTATGTGGGATATAAATAACACTGACAAACAGTCATAGATGGCGTTACAATATAAAAAATCTCTTACAAATATTTAACGGTAAAAATGTACAAACAATTAGCACCTGAGTTTCGATACGGCTCAACTTCTATCAACACTTCCTGATAAAATCTGAGTCCTATTTTGAAACGCCAAAATCAAAAATGGGCTATCGAGGGCCTGTAATGGACTATCAATTGATGTATTATTTACCATTTATCCACAATGGTTGAAAAGCCATGCCCCGAACGTCGCTAGTACTCTTCAAAATCGAAAAAATTACACCAACGTGGGCAAATTACCAACTTCTGTACACCCGAACGCCGAAATCGATCTGTTACCATGTGAAAAATGTACTCACAAATTCCTATGGGATTGTGTGTAAAAACGATTAACCATTACTTCGAAGAACGTAGCTAGAACTACTAACTTTGGTCATCTAGTCCAACATAACAGCTTTGACTTAAAACTTGCTGCTTCCAACCCCAGTGACTACATTCTGCAATGTTCGGAGTAGCCCGTTTATGGTATCTGTTTGAAGTTTGTTCCTGATCTAAACGGTGCAAAATAAAAAGCCATAGTAGAATTTGAAACGTGAGTATGAAATTGATTGCAACAAAATCAGAAAAGATTAATGTCACTTGTAGTCCATCAAATGACCTAGGTTTTCATTAAATAGATTTTTGATAAAATAATCTCACAGCAGGCCCTGGCATCTGGCAGCGCCAAAACATCCAATACGAATTGAGCGAGTTCCTACAACAAACATGTATGTGAATATGTGACATATTTGCTTTAAGGCTAATGTAAATATTTTAGAGAACTAGTTGGAATTGGTATTTTCAAGGACGAGATCTAGTCGCTATTTATTAATGTTAGTTTAATAGTATATTTTTTGAAGGTCGAGATTGACATTTGCTACATAAAGAACGACCATTTGGACCTTTTCCAAGCAGAATTCTGGTTGAACTTTATTTGGCTCGTTATACTTTGGAGGGCTCCAGGCAGTAGCGGCGATCACGTGGGGCTCTAGGGTTAGAAACCCCTCAGTGATAAACCTACGGTGGCCGAGCCCCCACATAAATAAAAATTGAGGATTAATAGCAATTAGGGATTTTTTTTATCTCACTGCCTTTATTTTGTTCCGAATTCATTCTTTTTACAGAAGTTATTTTGATATTGAAAATGCAAGTAACATTAAAATTAAGTAAGCATAAAATTGATTTCGATAGATTCGTCCCATCAGAAAATTACCATCACTACTCACTCGTTGTAATGCGAAATATCAAATTAATAAGAAATATACCATCCCCTTTCCCCCAAAATAATTGCTGGTCGAATATTTTGGTGATTGGGTGATTCGGTCGTTTGTGTTTTACCCCAGGTAAGGGAAGGGCCCGTCCTTTTACCGGGAGATCTTTGTTTTTGTGGGATAGCGAGGAGATCACAGCGCCCCTTTGACCCCTTATTGATATGCCGACGTGTCTAAGACCAGTTGTTTGATAGTCATTTATATTTCTTATACATTATATATATTATAAATTATTTATTGTGTTAAAATATGCTTACATGTATTATACATATTTTTACGTTTATATTTATTCTCAAAATTGAAGAGTTGGAAAATAATACGCGAGATAAATAACGCGAGTTTTTTTAATAACGCGCGCTCGGACGCGAGCTAAAAAAAAAGATATAGTAACGGTTCGGAATTTGATTTGAAAAGGACTCCATTTTTATGATCGGAGCAAAATAATTTTGATTCAACTCATTTTGTACGTTAAAGTCGTGTTTTGTTTAACCTTCGAGCTGTAAACGTGTTGACTTGAAGATAAGGGCAGCAACAATCTATATTGGCAAATTCGTTATGCCCAACCATCCAGCGGCTACTTTCAACATATTGTACGAGATACCATCGCCACCAACATAAATTCTGTGTTCCGCTGTTCCGAAACGTCAACATCGTCGCTCAGATTTTTCCACGGCTTCAACCGGACTCTGCCGCTACGATAGTGTATCCACAGTTCGACTGAACATTTCGGGATGAACTTTGTTAAGTAATGGTTGCAACCTATATTTTACATTTCGTTAATGTCGCGAGCACTGGCCAGTTGCTTAGTTTGTTAATATTTCGTTTAGTTTAATTAGTGTTTAGGTAGTTTTAAGTTAGCTTAAATGTTTGGTTAGGATATTGGGTTTAAATTAAATCATTTAGTGTTTGGCAATCTAACAACTGGCTCGATACGTTTAATAACAAATTTCTCCTAGACACCAATTTAATACTGAGGACCCTAGCTAACCCCACCATATCACGTTACGCGAGTAGTCCCGGGCGTATTCAGTCATTATTATTAATTGTAGACGGGTACCTTAGGGGTTCGCTTAAGTCGATTGTCCCTAGGTTGAGATCTGATCTCCGACGCCCGCGCTACATCGTGGCGCGACAATCTAGAACTTTGCGAGTGATTATCTCCCTATCATATTTCTATACACCTCGCTCCAGAATAGGAAAATTGATTTTTCCACTACGTTCTTGACTGTCGCGCCAAGAGTAAGTATTGACGGAAGTTTGACTTTCCCTGCTAAGGTTATCCTCTCTTTAAGAGTTTTTTGATTGCATCTCTCATAATATTAGTCTTAGCGAAATGGTTCTGTCGTTGATTACTTGCGCTCTTTGTAGGAAAGACCAATGTTGGTCAAGATCAGAAAAACGGCATTCAATTTCTCGATGTTTTATTTACAATACACATTGAGGTGCATGAAGGCAGGAGAAAGGAAATTTAGGGACTGGGGCCAAATATTCAAATTTACGCCCGTTCCCCTCACACCTCAATAAAACAAAAATTAATGCAAGATTTTTATATAATATTTATTTTACGCAAACAACTGATAAAACATAAAAAATAAAACCTTTCTAGCATTATTCCTAGCAAATTGATTAAACGTTCGTAATGGCTACTATGGCTCTTATTGACCACTCAAACTTCAAAAGCAGGTGTGTGAAAATAGGCAGATAGACCAAGTGGCCATATCAAATAACTATACCGATAACGAATGAAGTCTTTACACTCTTAGAAAAATAAAGTGGACTTAGAACAAAATGTTGTTCTAAGTGTTTGTCCCGTATGTGGTACAAAAATTTGTTCTTTTCGAAACATAACTCTCGCTGTTCCACTTAGAACAGCAAGGCTCTGTTCGAATTAGAACTTAATATCGTATTTAGAATAGATCTTAGGCTTATTCTATATTGAACCGCTTGTCGTTCTCATTTCAAAGCTTTATAATTCAATAAAGAATGAGATATTATTATCTATGGAAATAAATTAAGTTCTTAAAAGTAGCGAAATGCGGTTCTATCTGAAACTAAATGGTATTCCCCGACCGAACTACATACTAATCAAACTAGAATTTAATGGCGTTCTCGAACTAAACTATACTATATTTTACTTAGATCTTAATAACGCTCGTGGCCAATATTTTATACTGTTCCATTGTGAATTTGATACTGTTCTCTGGCTTTACTATACTATGTCTTACTTAAAATGAAACAACGTTGTGCGGAAGAACTTTATATTGTTCCATTTGGAACGAAACCAAGTTCTCGGGCGGAACTTTATATCGTTCTACTTGGAGTGAAATGCCGTTCTCGGCTGGAACTTTATACGGTTCCATTTAGCGTGAAATGGCGTTATCGATCGGAAATTTATACCGTTCCAAACAGAATGAAATACTGTTATCGAGCTTAACTATACTAAGTTTAACTTAAAATGAAATGGCGTTCTCGGGCGGAACCTGATACGGTTCCATTTGGATCGAAACAAAGTTCTCGGTCGGCATTTTATATTGTTCCATTTGGATCGAAACAAAGTTCTCGGTCGGAACTTTATATCGTTCTATTTGTGATGAAATGACGTTCTCGGGCTGATTTTTATACGGTTCCATTAAGAGTGAAATGAAGTTCTCGGGCGGAACTTAATACGACTCTATTTGAAACTTACACCGTTTTATTGGGAATTAAATGACGTTCTCAGCAGGAACTTTCAACCATTCCATATGAAATGAAATTAAGTTCTCGTAAGGAACTTTATACAGTTCCATTTGGAGCTAAATAATGTTTTACGGCGGAACTTCATACGGTTCTATTAAAACTTACACCGTTTTATTGGAAATGAAATGACGTTCTTAGGAGGAACATTCTACCGTTCCATTTGGAATGAAATGACGTTTTCGTAAGGAACTTAATACTTTTCTATTCAAATTTGTATACAGTTCCCGTACTACACTATACTTTGTTCGAGTTAGAATTTAATATTGTTCTTGGCTTGCACTTTTAATTACAAAAGAACCATTTGAAAATGAATAAATGAAAATGTATTTAAGCAATCCTGTTGACAAAACTGGTTACAGAAATTGACACTTTTTGGGCTTCAAGTCCGAAAATAACTTTTTGTACATATTCCATAGATTTTTTTAATTTGAGGGGATATTGAAGATGAAAAGCGTAATATGCGCTAAACATACAAATAATAACTCGTTTTGAATTCGTCCAAAAATATCTTGATTTTCGAACGTCACAGTGACGTTCGTTGACAAAACGTTCTTCGATTCAAAAACCATTAACGGTGTTACTGTCAAATTATCACCCTGAATTAAATAAATAATTACATTAAATTACGAAAAGTATTTAAAATATTTTTGAGGCAGCTTACATCTTGAATAGCGTACAACAACTTGTGGTTTTCCTGCAAAGCAATTGGCAATAAGAGGAATGATACAAGAGCTTCACAATCTAAATATGATAAACCCTTGTATAAAAACAATTTTAGTCAAGGAGCCAAACTCGAGCAAATGCAATAACCGCTTCAATATAATATATATCCTTCTCTTCAGTGATCACGCGCTTTCATTTAGTTTTATTTTTTAAATTATTTCCAGAGGTCGCCCAAAGCGCACCCGTGATCACAGAATTAAAAAAAAGATAAACATTTTATTAAGTGCTTAGAACCTGGAAAATACACTACACTACATTGGCAGTTTATGATCGTTAATAATAACCCCGCCCCAGAAATTAAATCTTGAATTCGCCTTTGGTGATTACCTTCGAATCTATCTTTTGGTTCAATATTCATGGCATCATCCAAATCTTTTAATAGTTCAGAAGCCTTTCGTAATTTTCTACCGATATTGATTAACGGTTTTGATATTTTTTGTAGATGACGCCTTAACAAATGTTGCATTTCTAAAGCATATTTTAGGTTAGTTTTCTATATCGACCTCTACTCTCGCCGCTAGTGTCGACCTGGTGGCGGGTGATTGAACGAAATCAGGGTAATTTTAAAAATATAGGGACACGAAGGGGTGAATAGTTTTACAAAGTGTCATGTGGTGGCATGTGCCGGTACTTGAAATAAAAATCACAACACTAAACACTTAAATTTCAATAATCAATTTATGAATAAAAAACGGCCACTTAAAAAAAGGAAATAAAAAATACCGAGCTATTAAATTCATCATAAATCTTTGATATATTTAGGGAAAAGGAGGGGTGTCAAAGCTTTTTAAAGATACAAAGTTCGACATACTCGACTTTCCAGTGTCTAATTTGTACAGTCTTTCTTAAAAACTAAAGGTCGGCGTTTGGATAAAAATAACCGTTTATATGTTTTATACCCAAAACGTAAAATTTACTGAAAAATCCGTTATTTGTTGGCTTTTTCCCATTATCTATCGTTTTTATCCGTGGATATCCCTAAATAAACAGTTAACCGCCATTTTTATGATTAATTGAAATATTGGCGTTTAATTTATCTGTTCCTCCGAACACTAGTAAAAACCAGCTTCGTACTTTGTAGGTCTAGGTGTTCATTGACGTTACGTCTGAGCACTTCGTACCCCACCCTTATATTCAGCTTATATATATATATATATATATATACAGATATTTTTTAGATTGATTATTATTCTGTTTAGACTTAATTATCTTATTAAGACTACAAAACTTCTGCGAAAACCCTTTTTGGCCGATTCATAATCGGAAGCCATATTGAACTGACAGCACGCTTATAAAACTAACTTTTAAGACACATTTTAGTACAAAAAATAAACGTTGGTTTCGTAAATGGAGTCCAAATCAGATTTTATAAGACTCGTCTGAAAAGTGTATTAGCGTTTCGAGATTAATAACGTATTTTACTCGCACTTTGGCTATATTTTCTATAAAAAATAGAAATTTAATTTCTTACCTGTTTCCTAGTTTGATTGTAAATCTTCCAGAGAGACGAAGAAGCTATTTCTTTGGAATTCAATTTTTTTTTTAAGCCTTATTCAAGGAAAAAAAGGAACGCATGTAGTTTTTTTTTTGAGATACACAAATATCGGTGTCGACCCGAGGCCTTAGACACCAGCACACACACAATAACTGATTAATCAGGGTGAGATATGTGTAACGGCCACGCCAACGGGGGGATACGTGGGGACAGGGGTGGGGACACCCGTGGCGGAAGTATCCCGACCACCCGTTGGGGGATTGGTAGTCGTCCTCACACGGCCTTCCACAAACACGGCCTTCCACAAACACTGCCTCCCGGACGCCTGGGATTACAGGAGTGAGCCACTACTCCCGGCGGAACGCATGTAGGGGCCCGCGCCAATCTGCAAACAGTCTTGCCTATATTTAACGGACGAAATTACCATTACTGGCTGAAACGTATCCCAGAATATCCATAACCCTATTTTGACCCGCCAAAAACGAAAGTTTCCCCCAGAAAATAAAACTGCTGAATCAAACTGTAAACAGCTCTATGTAGAGAAAAGATAAATATTTGAAACTGAATCCGCTAATAGGCAGAAATAATTGTCTTCGATCGGAAAGAAAGTGTACAAGTGTTATTTTACCATAAATATGGTATAACTATAGAAATCAAAAGGTAAATAGAACGATTTTGCCTTGGCGGAATACCCGCCGATTAGAACTGTAGCTTTCGCTTTACTAATACTGTGGTGCTTGTATTTGTTGTGCTTGTACGGGCGTTTTCTCTTCAACTTCTTCTTATTAACTTTTGGGACGGACCGAGTGTTATGGCAATCTCTCAACGTCCAATCTGATATTTAATTAAATATTTATAAATTATATTAATCTTATATTTAATTAAATATTTATAAATTATATTAATCTTATATTTAATTAAATATTTATAAATTATATTAATCTTATATTTAATTAAATAGTTATAAATTATATTAATCTTATATTTAATTAAATATTTATAAATTATATTAATCTTATATTTAATTAAATATTTATCAATTATATTAATCTTATATTTAATTAAATATTTATAAATTATATTAATCTTATATTTAATTAAATATTTATAAATTATATTAATCTTATATTTAATTAAATATTTATAAATTATATTAATCTTATATTTAATTAAATAGTTATAAATTATATTAATCTTATATTTAATTAAATATTTATAAATTATATTAATCTTATATTTAATTAAATATTTATCAATTATATTAATCTTATATTTAATTAAATATTTATAAATTATATTAATTTTATATTTAATTAAATATTTATAAATTATATTAATCTTATATTTAATTAAATATTTATAAATTATATTAATCTTATATTTAATTAAATATTTATAAATTATATTAATCTTATATTTAATTAAATATTTATAAATTATATTAATCTTATATTTAATTAAATATTTATAAATTATATATTATAGTATTTTAATGTAAAATTGGAACTTGGGTCGCATTGTTACCATGCGAATAGTTCAACGCCTGGCCAATGGCTTCCTTAGGGAAAATATTTAAGTAAAGGAACCATTATGATACGGCGGGTTTTTTTACTAAACGGATGAATACAATATCTGTGGATATTGTTTATTGAATTTTGTTTTTTAATTTTTGTGAACTTGTTAAAGTCTAAATTTTTTACTTATGAAAATTTAAAGGTAAAATCTTGTTTTAGCGCAGTCAGCAGATAAGATGGCTAAAGGGTAGAACCCGTTAGTTTTTTGTAATTTTTTCGTTTTTTCCCCCACTCTTTTTTATCTATGGTGTGTTAAGCGTATTAGTTTTCAAGGGTAATTGTTCATTTATGAAGAAAATATCGAGTTGTTTACATCGTGCTCTTACACTTGTGTTGGTCTGGGTTTTTAACTGTGTCGTCATTACTTCTTAATTTATTTTAAAATTTTTCTCGACTGATTAAGATGTTTAATGCAGTTCATCAATTGGGTTCGTTTTTTTTATTTAAAAAGAGCCCTAACTATTCCGTCTACGGTCATTTATTGATATACGAGCCGTCGTTTAGTCAAGTGGCTTTCTGTGCTTTGGGAATGTAAAGTTTTTCGCTTCTTGTTAATTCATTTTTTATTGGTGGGGATATTTGGACATCTACGATTCCTAATGCAGTCATTGATTTCCTGGGTGTGCGAGTCATTATATGATATTTAAAATTGGACGGTATTGGTCTTTTTTATGCGGTATGTGTCTCATTATAAATTTCATTAGTGTAATGTTTATGTTTAGTGTGTGAATGATGTGATGTGCTTGTGCTCTTCAACTTCTATTTATTGACTTTTGGGACGGGCAGAGTGCTGAGGGTTCCGGTAAATGTCTCAATGTCTAAATGCCAGGGTTTCTACAAAATGTTCATGGTATACGTCTTACTAGCAATTTACGATCGCATCGGACGGGTTTCGAACACCAGCTGCATGACATAGAACCACCGACGGTTGTTACAATATGGAATTGTTTAGAAATTGAATTGTAACGGAAGTACATGTTTCGTAACGCTACTCATAAATATCATAACGTCCATCTATCTCGTAATATTTTTAATATTAAAATTGAAAATAATTTAATTATTTTAGTGTAATTAAATGTGTACGACCGGGAATCGAACCCGGGTCACCGAATTAACAAGTAAAGTTCATTTACTTCTGATTTTACTCAATTAAATAATAAACTTCGGTGGTTTAATAGTTAGACTTTCGCCAATCCCACAACAGACAAGGGTACAACTTTTCTTTTTGCGTAATTTAATGAAATTAATAATGTTGAATTTTCCTCAATTGAATGTTAAACTTCGATGGTGTAATGGTTGAACATTTGCCTGACACTCTGGAGACCTGGGTTCGAATCTCAACTGACCTTAAAGATATTAATTTCTTTAATGACTTGGCGGCGGAATATCAACGTCCTAAAACCCTGATCTCAGTTCGGTTTCTGACCTATAAAATATTGCCAATTAAAATAAACAAATTAACTAATTTTTTTTTTAAAAATTCAATTTAAATTTATTATAATACATAAATAATATAGAACAAAACTTTTAAAGAAACCATTGTCACTACCATGATTAGAAAAGTACAAGGTATGACACAGAAATTTTAATCTTATACGTGGTAAGTGTCGGTGGTTACACGTTAGAGCGCTCGCATGCCGTGCAGAACGTCGTGGGTTCGATTGACGGTCATTGGATGTGATTTTTATTAAATTGACGAGTCACAAAATTTTAATTTCTTCTGCGCAGTAATTTAAATCGAACACGAAATCTCGTTATATTTAAATAAGAAGCGAAACATAAAACACCATTAATCTACGCTTTCGATTAAACGTAATTTCAAATTTTAAGTGTCGGTGGTTCTGTGGTAGAACACTCGCCTGACTTGCAGGAGGGCCCGCGTTCAATTTAACGAAGAGAAAGCATTCCGTGAACATTTATTGGAAGCCCTGCCATTTGGTTTTTAAGACGCTCAGCGTGCGGTTCGTCCTGACAGTCAATGACTGCCAAAAAAAACACTGCAAAATTCGACACTTTACGTCAAAAACCAAAAAATACTACACCCAATGAAAAGGGAACTTTTGGAAAAATAATTTCCTTAATTTCAAAAAAATGCGCACACAGTTATTACACTTTGCCCCGAAACGCGTTCACGGCCGAGACATAAGCCACGTTCACACGTACCCTCGGAAATGTTTTGCCTCGTTTCGATCTCGCTGCTGTTCTTAGCGTTTGGAAATCTTTTTGTTCACACGTTTGATTTGCAGTGAGTTTTGAAGAAAATTGGGCATACGTAGTATAGAAATATAATTATAAGTTCGTCTGCTTACGCATTTGAGTAACGTTTTAAAAATTAAAAATACACCCACACAGAAGACATTTGTATTTTATTTAAACAAATAGATCAAAATTTGAAAGACTATTGCTTCACGATTCGCTGCCAAACTGGTCGACGAAGTGGTTCAGCCGAAGCGATCTGCAACGCTGGGACGCGCAACTGTCACTGTTCACACGACGCCATCCAAACGGTGTGGGAGCGCTTGCATCGTTTCAGAGGGTAGGTGATTGTAAAACCTCTCCTAGGGAACAAAGTTCACTCGGGGAGTCGGAGAGGTAAAATGATGTACGGAACATCAACGTGATCTTCTTCGAACATAGTACAGTTGTCAATGAGTCCCAAGTTCTTTGTAGAACTATTTTCGACCACGGGAACAGTGTTTGCCAAGATAGAACATAAATTGTTCTATTTAAAGCTGGTCAGTTTCAAATAGAACTGTTTCGGAACGGTGATTTCTAAGAGTGTAATGTAGCTGGTTTTCAAGGACGAAGAGAAATTATACTAAGAAAAATAACAATTTGCATATTATATTTTGGCATATAAATTAAATTCTTAGATTTCACAAAAAACACTCGAGGCGCTCGCGATGGCAAAGCAAAAACATCCAACATAATGATCTTTCGTCGATAGACATTTCTTAAATTCTTTTGAGTGCCGCTTTGAAATTCGTCAGTATGTGCACTCTTACCGCTCCGGTAACATTCCTAAAAAATAACTGAGCAACTTGAATCTTCATGTTTCTCATTTTCGATGGGAACCTTTTGGATAGCGACGCTGTTGTTGATAGGGATTGTGATGTTCCATTTGACGAAGTTACGGAGACGAAGAATAGAACTGCCACCCGGACCATGTCCGCTGACAATAAATCGATGGAAATCTCCCCAGTACGTTGGAATTAAGTCTACTTCCGTTACGCGGTGTTATACAGGGTGTTTCAAAAGGTTGCAGCCTACTTCCAGGAGCTAGTAGGCCACACTTGCAAGCTTTCTGGCGCTCTTTTAACTCATCGTAGGAAAATGGGAAGAAAACAGGCATACTTCTCAACTAACCCCCTACAACTCCTTAAAATTTTGCATAACATTTTGAAACACTCTGTATAAAAGGGATGACACGATATTTTCAAAATAAAATTCGCCATTTTTTGCCTGATCATTTTTATAGATTTCCCCTGACCTTTCTCAATTCAAAATTTAACAATTTTCAACTTTATAATTTAGATTTATCAGAAATGAATGAATTTTCTACGACGATAAAGGAGTACTTACAGGTTAGGGTTACGAAGGGGTATTTAACTGGGGGTAAATCATGTGATAAATATTGGTAAATAACGTTACAGTATAAGATGGGAAAAGTGGTAAATAATGGTAGATATATATTAATATATTTCCAAGAATTATTTCCAGAATTTAAAACTTAAACCTACATTTATGGATATAAAACCATTGTGATTTAGAAGTGATTTGTATAGTAATGAAAATAAAGTTTAAGATTTTCTAAAGTTGATATATTCTTTTTTGGAATGATTTTCTTGATTTCACAATATAAACCACTATTTACCATTATTTACCGGTAGTATTTTTGAACGCTGTTACAGGTTATGTTTTACAATTAAAACGCTTAAGAATGATCAGAACCGTTAAGAAACTATAAAAAAACACGAATTTATCACAAAGCTACAGTAAAACTAACTTAATGGTAAACCAGCTTTCAAAATCTTTAAGATTAAAATTCCGAGGTATTTCCCTGCCTTTTTACAAATTCCTAAATTCCCTGATTTTTACCAGTCTTTTTACCAATCCCTAAAATTCGCTGACACTCAGCAGTATTTTTACCAATACCTAAAATTCCCTGATTTTCCCCTGCCTTTTTACCAATTTTAAAAATTTTCTGACTTTCTTCGCGAATTTTCCAATTCTTTGAATTATCCACGGCATTTCTGTATAAATTATCGTAACAGGTAACTTTGAAACAGGCTTCTGCAGCGACAAACCTTTTGAGAGACGCAGTGCCGAAACTAGGCAGGTGCGACAAGTGTGGCCGCACAGGGCCCACGACCCAGATGGGGGCCTATAAATTGACTTCCTGTGATTTCTATATAATGGGGGGGGGGGGAATCAAGTCCTTGCACAGAGCCCAGGAAAGGCTAGTTACGGCACTGGAGAGACGTTCTACGGGGTTTGAAAGCCCTGGGGGTAATTATTTCTGAATTCATCAGACTTTGCTGCATGATCAGGCCCATCTCTCTCATTGGCTCTGAAGGGCCGCCGTCCGACCCTTTATATTTTTTATAATTTAATTGTAAAGTATTCAATAAAGACGCGGTGATATGCAAAAGAGTGCCTGATATTATTAGCCCAGGGGCACCTGAAGATGGCCCTGCGCATGATAGTAACAGATTTTAACCAAACTTTTTCGTGGGTTCATCTACCTCTACAATAAAAATTTCCGAAGTTTACAGGAAAAATTTAAAATTTTTTAAAAGTTATGTTTTTCTGAAATTTGAGTTTTTTGGCTTAATTTTGGTGTATGTTATTGACATTTACTTTAATAGCGCGTTCGCTAAATGTTGGAAAACATAAAAAGAAGGGAATCCTAGGGTAAAACTGTACGCTGAAACAGAATTTGAATCTATTTAATTTTATCTGCTATAAATATTGATATACGGGCCAAAACGTGGGGTGACACTTAAATTTTAACCCACTAGGCGGCACACCTCCAATATCAAGAAGACTTTTTTCAGTGCATCATATTATACACAGAAACGTTCTTGTAAAATATCGTTTTGGTCTAAGCATTATTTCTATATAAAAAAAATATTAAATTTTTATCATTTTTGACCAATTATTTATTGTAATTTTTTGAAGTAATATAAAAACACTAATGATTATACTAAACAATTTCTATGCAATTTATTCCATTTTTAAGAACAGTGCTTTGGCCTTTTTCAAACATTTGTTCACAAAGTAGTAATGTCTTCACTTGGTGATGTGGGAACTACACAAAGAATTTCAAATTCCGAAATCCTGTGTTCATCTTTTCAATTTGGCCAGTTGTAAGAGCTCGATATCCCTTAAAATCCTTCAGATTCCCATGCTATTTTCAATGGAAAAATCCCAAATCATGTTGTCAAAAACGTTTTCGGTTGCCATGGCAAAAAGAAAGCCCGTCGCAACTTTTCCCTTGCAGGTTTTTTAAGGTACATGGAGGTGTACACTATACCCGAGTTTGAACGAAATCGGTGATTATCACCTCGGGTCGTCTCCTTGTATAGAGTGTTGTCGTCTGATACGATTTTGAAAACTTGTAACGTCACAGCTGTAGTGTTAATAGTGGCCGCCATGACAGTTACCATTTTTTATCAATAGGCAAATTACAATGGTGACGTCGCAGGGTTTCAGACGACAACACTCTATAAGTAAAAGTTCAGCAGTTAATCTAGAGACGGTACCCCGTTTGCGGCTTTCGTGCACTAGTCGCCATGACAGGTAGTGAAATGAGCTTATTAGGAGTCAAATAGAACTTTTCGTAAGTATACAAACACTACTCGCATAAGTGTATAATTATGTTTCGTAATAAGTGTGTGTGCCATGTAGTAGAAATTATCATTGCTATTACGACTGTCCAAAGGCGAAACCATAAATAATCATAAAGCGACTTTTAAAGCCATTAATTCAGGTAGCCGGCTTACAGTGCGTAGGAGGATGGTGGCAAGCCGTTCATGTCACGCGAGCCAACAACTCCCTACACTATTACCGTTAACCTCAACAAGTTTTTATGGAAGGGGAAACCGTAAAGATCGCGGGAAAACCCCTTACAGCAGTGGGGTAAGAATTTGCAAACTCAACGCAGAAGAAGTTGCTCAAGCCACAAGCTAGTATTGAACCCGGCTCCTCTTGCTGCGAGGTGAAAGTGCTAACCACTCCGCCACTCCACATTGACAGTAACCCTAAATAAGTTCTGGGCTCTACTAATTGTATGGAATTTGAACTCCATACAATTTTTCGCAGCTCCGAAATCATGTCGTCGGGCGAACTGGGAAAATTGTATTTCGCCGAAAGTTTAAGTTTCGCTCGATTACTGACCACAAAATACGAAGAAAACAAGAAGACTCTCCAAAAAGGTCATTTTTACGAAGATATTGTCACGTGTAGGAATAACGAGACGTGGTTTTAAACGCAACGGGAATTTTATTTACACTCAATTATATACAGATATTTACAAAGACACTAAAAACTCTCGGAATAATGTTGGCGACGGGCCGGGACGAGATTAGGAAGCGACGGCGAGGCAGGGGCGAAGCGGGAGGCTTGGACGTCTTCGCGTCGAGGTCTCCGGAAGCTAATTCTCGTGAAGCGGAACTTTTCAGTCTTAAGATCCTCACGAGAACCGTGAACCTCAGCAGGCGGGACTTTTCAGTCTTAAAATCCTACTAAGGCTGCCTTCGGAGAGGGAACTCCTCAAGTCCTCTGGGTCGCTCCCTTTTATACCAGGGCCCCGCAGTGGCGTAACTAGGAACTCCGGGGCCTCCCCGCGAAAAACGACTCGGGGGGGCCTTTTAAATAGCACCGATTTTAACCATAAACGTTTGGGGGCCCCTAGTTCTCAGGGCCCACCCGCGCCGCGGGGTCTGCAGGGGCGCTATTTACGCCACTGGGGCCCGTCTTTGTTCTATTGTTGGGCTGCTGCTGGCGTTTCCCGCCTGGCGGCGCTATGGAACGCGTGCGCTTTACTTATTCAGGTTTATGGCGCGCGTTTCAAATAGCTTGCGTGACAATATAGCCTTTCGAAACGTTTCATTAGACGTTTTACGAATTTTTAAAGGAGTGTATAGAGTCATTGACACCTTTCTTAGTCTATGATAAAACGTTACCCGAGTTTGAAAACATCGGATCTTGAAAATTCGTGTTGAAGTCTTTTCACAAATGAGGAACGCTAAGAACGTATTTATTTATACTTAGAGAGCACGATTAGTTTTTAATGTGCCCACCTCTCAGACGCTTGCGTCATCACCATTTTGTAAAATGGCGTCCATTTACAGTCTTTTTATAAAATTTATATCTAGACAATGGTTAGTTTACTTAAACAATAATATCTCGTAGATAAAAAAATTTTATCAGACTTGACCGACATTTTAGAAAATGGTGCACAATTAAATTGTTTTAAAAAACATTTATCTCAACAACTGAATTCGAAATAATTTAAATTCAAACGGTTATTGTATTTGAAGGACTTTATCTAAAAGCACATATTTTAAAATCTTACTTGGTCGCCATTTTTAAAAATGGCAGAAATTTTGAGCATTAAGGTCGTGAACTTGTACTTGTAATCCAAGAATTTGAGTGAAAATCAACAAACAGGTAGCTTTTGGTTAAGGGCTGGGCGTTCAGATAATAAATTTTCCGTTCATTTCTTTTATATCCATATCCGAAAATTATACAAATATAAACTTATTTGTTGCACATTAAATCGTATAATAGTCGCGAATAATATCCAAAAAAAACAGTTAATCGATTTTCTTATGATTACTTGAAATATTGGCGGTTAATTTATCCATTTCCCCGAGCTCTACTTGTGTTGACGCCATTTTGGAAGATGGCTGCCACTAAGAGTATTTTGGTAATTTTTTGGTACACACAACGGAAGGGATTTCAAAAGTTAACTCCAATAGTTATTTAATTTTTATTTTTCAAAATGGCGACCAAGAAAATTATAAAATTTTGTCTTTCAGATAGAGGGGCTAGTCACTACGTGTAGTCGGTGTACAAGCCCGTACCTTTGACTGCATTCTAAATCCCACTGCTGTGTGGGGATTGGTCCACCCACTTCTGCTGGGTTGAGTGGCTTGCGTCGAAGGTGTGACCATCAGTAGTAGGGTTCTGCTACCCATGCTGGATTTTTCACCTGTCCGGGCTAGGGGGACGCTGGCGTAGGGCACTATGATGATAGGCCTCCGGTGGTATGGTCTTTGTTACTAGGTACACCGGGCTATAAATTCTGACACACTGTACTAATGAGATGGCTCTTAAAGGGTCAGAGTGTTAAATAACTGGTGGCTTTACCGGGGAGTCGGGGTCCGGCTCTTGTAACCCATAAGGGCGGTGGCGCTCTGGGAGATGTTAGCTCTGGTCAAATGGTCCTATCTCCAAAATTTTTAATAATCAATTTTTTGACATTTTTACCTTTTTGTTGTACATTTTTACCGGGCCCACGAGGGGTCGGAGTGTACAATAACTGGTGGCTTTACCGGGGAGTTGGGGTCCGGCTCTTGTAACCCAGCACGGGCGGTGGCGCACTGGGAGATGTTAGCTCCGTCCAAATGGTCCTATCTCCACCTCCAACTTCGGTCCGGTGTGGGCTGGTAACTGGGCTTCGGCCCAGGCTAACGGAGAGGGGCCGGTAATAGTTAGTGTATGGAGCTGTTGGCTCGACCGCGTGGCATGCAGGGATTGCCACCACCCTCCTACGCATTGTAACCCGGCCACCTGAATTAAGGGCTTCAAAAGTCGCATGATGACTTAGGCCTAAGGTGGTGCCTTGGGTATTAGACTAGCTGATTATTGATTATTGATTTGAACTGGCCGTATCAGCGGATTGAGTTGCCTGCTGTGGGGCTGCGGGACTCCGTATGAGGGCACGGCGGACCCATCTCCCGGCCTTTTGGAGTTCCACCGGGATATCCAGTGCCAGCTGTGCCGGGTTATGCGGGCTGCTGTGTGCCCGCCGTTCCCCTTTAGGCGCTCCTTCCAAAGGGCTTGGCTCTCTACCTTTCTAGGTAGGGTGTCGGCTGGCGTTGCCAGAGCATCCGCCCTTATGCTGCACCTTCTGCTGGGTTGAGCGGCTTGCGTAGAGGGTGCGGCAATCAGTAGTGGGGTTCTGCTATCCATGCTGGTTTTGTCACCTGTCCGGGCTTGTGGACGCTGGCGTAGGGCATTCTGCTGAGACCACCGGTGTAGTATGCTTTTTGATTCGCTTGGAGCACCGGTATATAAATTTCTGACCCAATGTACTAATGAGCTTAAGCGTCTGTACCTTTATCAGTGTTGAGTACGCGTAATCGGTGTACAGATCATCTGACAGTGGTTAGCCCCTCGTTTCAGACATAGTTCATCAAATCTAAGAACCTTTGTAATTGAAAATCTGTCGTATTTAAAAATAATTCGCAATTTTCCTCAGTAATTAAGTGACCAGCCCCAACCAAAATTTGTTCGCCAATATACTATAACTAAGAGGGTATTTGTTACGTAATTCTCTTAATATTAATTTAATATAACATATTATATGGCCTGCACTAAAGGGGAAAACCCGCATATCAAAATGATACCACTCGTAATATGAAAAGCCGTTCTGAAGCGCAAAATATCTGTAGATCACATTTCGGTGTGTGACGGGTATCCACCCAACCTGTAGTACATATTGGAAAAAAAATCACTTAACATTTTTATTTGTAAGCCCACACGATAAAATAGAGATTAGTCCATTTCATGTTAGAAAATATTTGAAACAGAGATAGTTTGAGAAATGACATTTGGAAACTCAGGTAACGAAAACGTCAATTGTTTTCTATATCCTAGACAATACTCTATAAATATTTCTGTAAAAAAGACTTTATAAGTGTTTGCATTGGCTATAGACAGTGGCGGCGTAAACATTGCCGCCCCGGGGACCCAGCCTTCTTAAGCCGCCACTGGCTATAGATAAATTTCCAAGAATTTCTACATCAACATGTCCCGGAATTTCTATTGAAACTGGTCCAGAAATGTATATAGAAACCTTTCCGGGAATTTAGATAAAAAGTTGTCTGGGACTTTAGATAGATATATCTGTCCAGTAATTTAGATAAAAATCAGTCCAGGACTTTAGATAGAAACTTGTCGGAGAATTTACATAGAAACCTGTTCAAGAATTTAGATAGAAAGATGTCCGGAAATTTCTATAGAAACATGAACGGGAATTTCTATTTAAAAGTGCTTGGAAATTTATATAGAAACATGTTAGGTAATTCCGATATGATAATTAAAAAATTTTCAGTAATTTCGATAGAAATTACGGAGAAGATTTTTAGTAATATGGCAAATTTGGAATTTCAATATATTTAACTGATATTGGCGATAATGTACAGGAGAAATTCGTAAGTTTTCGGACGCTGTCATCATGGCGGGAATGTACGCCAAAGACGAAGGGTCAGAGACTCAGGCGAAACAGTATCTTACGGAGAAGAATCTGATGAGAATTATGGGAGCTTTGTTCTTCGGTTAGGATTAACCGAGTCACATATTGCTTACGGGGAAACTATTACTTACAGCTGAGCCCTTAGAGGTTCGGTTTCAATGCTTTTATTACATTTATTACAAAAACAACGAACATTATTTTTATGTAAAAACTATAACAAAACTTTACCTTGGCCAAAATTTGCCTAAGAAGCCGCGAAATATTTTTCGCGGTTTTTAAAGTAATTTAAACTTTCCAAGTTTTTTACTGCTGGCGCCATCTGGTACAACTTTGGCGTTATCCCTGTGAAAGAATCTTCTCCCTAGTTAAATGTGTATCGCGGAATGTGGTTATGCTGTGGAGGATATCCCTCATATTTTAGTCGAGTGCCCGAAATTTTATGGTGTTATGTTAATTCTACGTCACTCAAACATAGCTATTAGTAATTATTTTGACTTGCTAGAAGACTTCTAGGTATAGATTTATGATATAGAGATGTAATGAAAAATATGTGTAAAGTCGTTAAAAGGTTTATTTCACTATATTATAACAAATTACGCAAACTGCGTTTCCTAAACCAATATTTAAAAAATGCTGATAGATCGGCCAGAATCTGTCCGAGATTATACTTTCATACGGCTTCGGTTTGCTTGTGCTCCTTGAGAACCGTCTTGTTATTGTGGTACTCGCAAAGACGGAAACTTCGGAGGACAATGGCGGCTATTTCGGCGCCCCTCTGAAACAGATCCAAGACAGGGTTGGCGATTAGGACAACCGCGGATATCAGGGTGGCGGTGAAGTTGAGACTGGGAATCACGAAAGCGTTGTAGACGAAAACCAGAATCGGTTTCACCAGATAATCGCTGATTCTGATCAGAATACCGAGAAGCACGAGCGAGACAATCTTCAACACGAACGTGACCAATTCGAGGACTCCGGAAATGACGAAATCGGCGATCAGCATCAAGCCTCCGAAGAGCTCACCCCAAAATCTGTGACTGTACTTCAAGGTGCTGAAATAATCGACTTTGCTTCAAAACGGGTACTTGTTAGAGATAGTATGACCAATAACCTTACACGTCGCCAGCTTTGTCCGTGAACTTCTTGTCTTCAATGTGGTCGAACGTTACCACGTGCTCGCTTAAGTGCTTGAACTCGTACCTGTAACGTCCAAATATCAGTGATCAGAGCCTTCAGTGCCAGTATTAAGAATAGGTGGAACTACCTCGGTGGATCCGTGTCCTTCGGAATGATTCCAGTAGGACCTGGCAACCAGACGTTGTGACCTGAAGACATCTCCGGGTGAGCTGAAATTTCCAATTTGTTTTTAGAGCTCGGTGTTGTTACTTGCCCGATCATTCCAGAAAGTAGTTTAATGCTTCCGTTGCACAGTAATTGGGACAGTTAATTATGGGGGAAAGATTTAATACCCTGATGGTTTTACTGAATTCTACCTAATGAATGGCGAGTTCGATCTAAAAATGACTATTTATATCTTCAAAATGGTATCTAAAAACATACTATTGGTTTATACTAAAAAATGACTACTAGAACCAGACGAATTTCGACCTACATTTAGGCACCCCTGATTTTACGCCTATTTAATGCAAATAAAATTCGACAATACAACCGATAACAATTTTCATATCGACAAAAAATGATCTTTGACGCGTTACATCTCGCTAACTACCCGACATAACCATTTGGTTTATTTATGTTGACAAAGATAACAATTAGAACTCGACCTAAAACGTTTTTTAAATAAGTTAAAAAATGATAAATGGAATCCGATGGTCCGGTCACGGCCAAATTTGATCACGCGCTGTTAGCGCTACAGCGGCTAACACATTCGTCGAAATTCCGCGAGCAAGGATTTTCCCCCTATAAACTGTACTATAACGTGTAGGAGTTCAGCGCCACGCTCGGTTTTTATATTGGCTTCAATGTAATAACTATTCTAAAAATAATAATCCGCTAGGGGCGCTCACGTCATACACATCTTTTGTTCATAGGTTAACACAGAAACGTCAACGAATGAGATGGCCGCTGTAGCGCGAGAGATCAAAGTTGGCCGTGGTCCGGTCATTGATACGTTTTATCTTCTGGCCGCCATTTTAGGTGTTTGTAAAAAGCATGGGTGACATCTTTATTTTTAAATATTTTATGTTAAAAATCTTCTTACTTCAGTTATTTTACCTAATTTCACGTAACCTTAACCAAATATCAACCTAGCTAACCCTAACTTAATCTAAAGTAAACAAATGCTGAGAATATTAGACCTGGCAAGCGATCGCGAATTTCAGAAACCACCGATGTGAAAACCAGCCAATGAAATTGAGTAGTGCTGCTGCCTTTAGTCGCTTCTTTTGTTTCACTACGGCCAACTTAAATATCGCGCTAAAGCGGCCAGCCCATTCTTCGGAATTCCGTGAGCAAGGCTATAACGAGCGTGGCGCTGCACTACTACAGTTCTTTTATATTGCCTTCAATGCAAAAACTATTCTAAAAATAATATTCAACGAATGGGTTGGCCGCTATAGCGCGAGATCACAGTTGGCCGTGGTTTCACTCAAGGAAAAAGAGCAGTTACCACCCTTTCAAAAAAGGCATTTTTCAATAAGACAAAGTTACGTATTCCATGACTGCCTTGCCTCCTGCCGAACATTGCAGACAGAACTTTGACCACAGGTTTAGCAGTTTAAAGAATTACCGGTTTAAATCCAGTCGCGGTAGCACAAACTCTTTATTTGACTTTGACAAGGATTTAATGGAAACATCTATTACTAACTCCACTTATTACAACCCTATTCTATATTCCCTGGTTTTTGTGCAACTAATCTTGGCTGCTTTGCGCCATCTATACTCGTACCCAAAAACTATGCATAATAAAATATAAGAAACAAATTATTTAATTGTATCTATATAACCTTTTCGTCTTCTAAATTATTTGTAATAATATCCTAATATTTAATCAAGATATAAAATAGATTAAAATCTTAAGATACAATAGATGGCGCCTATATTCAGACTATAATAGTTTGCGCGCTAAAAAGGATGTTACAGTCCCTCAAATACTACGCTTGTGACGAACGCTTTTCGATATTTGACAGAGATTAGGAAGTGTGCTGATCCGTATAAGTCCCATTAGTATGACGTTTCTCATTCTTGAAATACTAATTTGCTACGGTGAGCTATTCACAAAACAGACTCTCGCGTAACATTCCCTTTGAAACGTTTCGCTAGAGGGCGAATTTCTTAATACGATGACGTGCCTCCGTGAATAGCTCTCAGTAAAATAATCCAAAAAACATACTTATTGAACCAAAAGTGATATAATTACCAAAAGCGTGTCTATCGGACCTATTTTTTAATGAATGTTACTAGCGAGATACAAGTTGGGAGGGAAGAATTGAAAGTATGCCTTGGGGAGGGAAGAATTGAAAGTATGCCTTGGGACAGTGTTGCCAATGTTTGACGAGTGAAAATCCCACAGTCCTTTCCAAAATTTCCAGCAAAACCCCCAACATGTTTTTAGCCACGCCCCCTCCCAAAACTCAGCGGAAAACATGCCAAATATTTTCAAGTTTCGTAGGCCAGCTCTGGAAAAAAATTAAATAAAAATTACTAATAATATTTATAGCGTTAGAGAAATAGAAGTCTGATATTTTCGGTTTAAGAATTTCTGGAAATAGTGCTTTTTCAAAAATTCAGGCCAAAAATCCCACCAAATCAATGATTTTCGCTTAAAAATCCCTTTATCCCACACAGCCCAAAAAATTGCCAAAAATCCCACAGTGTGGGATTTATCCCACACATTGGCAACAATGCTTGGGGAGGGAAGGAAGTTAAAACCAACAATTAACGCCTCCTAGTGAGAAACATAGGAACTAAGTAGCACTGGTCAAAGTTAGTGTATTTTTTTAATTTTTCGTTCGGTGGAGATGCTATCGCCATCTACCTACGATATAATACCATAGACTAGAAAAATATTCAGAAAGGCGACAATAAATAGTCTTTTATGTGGTCGATCTCGAGTCGAGCATTCATTAAACCTTTAGCATACGAAAGTACAGGGATTGTCACACTTTTGGTAATTATGTCACTTTTGTTGAACACTATACACGTATGAAAAAAACATTTTAAAAATTTAGTGTTCAATTTTCGTCACAGATGGCGATAGAGCATGCTGAAATGAAAATTACATATCGGGCTTGGCGAATCATAAGTTGGAAATACTGCGTACGTTTTGTTACTTTATTTCGCGTTTTTGTATTGGAATTCTTTCAAAATATCAACATTAAAGAGCTTACAATTTTGTACCCAAATTAATTATCAAGTTATTTTAACGTTAAAAATTTCACGAATTTATTAAAAATCGAACTTACTTTTCAATGTAGTGTACGATCCTGTATTGTCGAAATACCTGTCAACGATATTGTCTTTAGAATCTTTACCACTGGGATACATTTAACATTCAGCGCACTTTGGGCCTGTAGTAAACTAATGTACGACTTCGCGTCGAGTGCTACAGAATAAACTCTGTGGTTAACTTTGAGCAGCTAGCCAAACAACGTTTACCTTCTGCCATTATTTGTTCAGTGGCCTAATCTTATCTATAGGGCTTTATGAAGTTCATGGTACGGGTTTCCATATTTCAGCGTATTCGTAAAAATTTTGAGGAATTTCCAGAACAAAAATTAAGTTATAACGGAGTTATATTACATATATCTTACTAGATAAGTTTCCATTGAGTAGAGTTTCCCGCGAAAAAGCCTGACGATGTAAAATATTTGAAATCTTTCGTACACTTGATGGCTGATTACTAAATATTTAAATTAATTTCACCGTGATTTTTAGGGATTACTAAGATTATCATGATGATTATAATTATTTCCAATTAATTAGAGGGGGTAGATATTAAATAAAAAATCGTCTGCTACGGCTTAATTTTAACGTAACTTACGCCAATCACCCCTGGATTCCCTTAATCATTTGATTACTGTTGTTTACTACAAAACTAGCATTTGATTACTGTTGTATACTACAAGATTATCATTTGATTACTGTTGTATACTACAAGATTATCATTTGATTACTGTTGTATACTACAAGATTATCATTTGATTACTAATTGTTGTTTACTACAAAACTATAATTTGATTACAATTGTATACTACAAGATTATCATTTGATTACAATTGTATACTGCAAGATTATCATTTCATTACAATTGTATACTACAAGATTTTCATTTGATTACAATTGTATACTACAAGATTATCATTTGATTACAATTGTATACTACAAGATTATCATTTGATTACTGTTTATATATTACATGATTATCATTTGATTACTGTTTATATATTACATGATTATCGTTTGATTACTGTTTATACAGGGTGTTACGGATAAAAGTACCGAAACTTTCTATATGCATTCTATGAGTCTCTATGAGTAAAAAATGTCCAATAAACAGGGGTCCTAAAGTGCTTCGTTTCAGAGATATGGGCTCCCAAAAAACTTTCCCAAAAAACCGGACACAGCCTTAAATCTGGGAAACAATATTCTTCCTTGAACCAAATTGTTTTCATTAAACTATCAATTGTTTTTTATCCGTGGGGCGAGAAACTTTAATAACAAGTGGCAAAAGTTCATTAATGTCCTTTTAGAAATAAAATGAGTTTGAAGACAAATACAAGCCATTTTAATTTATTGATACGATTTTAATTATTTAATCTAAAGATACAAATGTCATGAAAATTCTAAAAGAATGGTTTTAAAATTGTCTAATATTCTAGCTAATATGGCACATTGGTCAAAATATTAAAATGGCTTGTATTTGTCTTCAAACTCAATTTACTTCTAAAAGGACATTAATGAACTTTTGCCACTTGTTATTAAAGTTTCTCGCCTCACGGATAAAAAACTATTGATAGTTTAATGAAAACAATTTGGTTCAAGGAAGAATATTGTTTGCCAGATGTAAGGCTGTGTCCGGTTTTTGGGGGTAGTTTTTTGGGAGCCCATATCTCTACTCATAGAGACCCATAGCATGCATATAGAAAGTTTCGGTACTTTTATCCGTAACACCCTGTATATAACATGATTATCGTTTGATTACTGTTTATATATTACATGATTATTGTTTGATTACTGTTTATATATTACATGATTATCATTCGATTAATGTTTATATATTACATGATTATCGTTCGATTACTGTTTATATATTACATGATTATCATTCGATTAATGTTTATATATTATGCGATTTTTATTACCTAAAAACAAATTATTACCCGAATTCAAATAATCGACCACTTGATCGTTTGTACAGTTGATTACATGAGTACGTAAGCATTTTTAAGTGCTATTTTTCACGATGTAATAGTTTTAGTATTTCGGTCACAATCTAATAACATTACCAGGATAGAGAGAGGGTGGATTTTTCTAACGGTAAAGATTTATTAAATGCTAATTTTTGAAGCATATAATTATTTAACTATTTGAATTTAAAATTGTCAAAACTATTTAGTAATACAGGAAAAATGTAGTCGATAAGATAAAATGTGTTTTACGAATGTCAATTTGAAAATAATAACGTTATATAATTATTTAATATTTAAATTTAACATCGTCGACACAACTTTATTACTACAAGAGAGTGTACTTTATAGGTTAAAATTATTCTTACGATTTTTAGTTTGAAATACGAATAAAGGGTATTAAAACTAGCAGGATAATAAGATGAATACTTCTCTCGAAATATTTATGTTATTTACTTGTAGTTATAATAACTCACCCGCTGTATGATGGTCCCGTGGAATTCATGGCTGAACGATATTAGGCGCCAACGAGTCGAAAAATGTCGTATTAGCAATTTGAACCGCTTCAGACCATATAATATTCCTGTATAACAATACCTTGTGATCCCAACTTGCTAAAATCGTAAGGGTTTCCTTGCATGTTGACTGTGGAAATTGTGGCCGGATAATTTAAACCGGCGCTCATGTCCAACGCTACGTTTATTGCCTTTGATGTCCTTTCGTGGCTCGATCCTAAGTTTATATGGATCTTCCTATCAAATCGAAATACAATTGCGAAATAATGTGGATAAAATTGACACTTGTTCCATTTTGGTTATCGGGGTTCGTGATGCTGTTCTTCCCACTCGATTGCGCTCGTGATCCAAAACGTCACTTTCATCTTATCATTGCGATAAGCGGCTTTATTTTGAAGATACAATTATTAGATTTTTAAATAAAAATATTAAAGATTTTAAGCACTGCGGAAATAATTTTAAATATTTTTATAAACATTATTTAAAATAGGCGTTTTAAATCCTACTTCTTTCTCGATATTTATAGATTATGTATTTTATGTTATTTATTACGGATTCAACTCTTCTAATTACACTTTTAAAATTGTTAAATTTTTATTTAATGTACTTATTAAATGTACTTACAAAAATATTCTAGAACTTTTATGCAGATTTATTTCAAAGAGGCAATAATTACAATTTTAAATTAAAATTTAACTTTTAAGCACTGCGAAAATTATATAAATAAAATAAACGTACTTATTACAGTTGAGATTACAACTAACCTTACAAAATATCCGTAGAGCGTAGAGTTATATAAAAATTATATCTATAGAGATTTATAGAAAGTCTTAAGCTTTTGTATACACTCTAGGAGCCTTGGGTGCATTTACAATATGTATTTAGAAAATACCTCCATATTTCTACATTTTTCAAAGTCTATGTTAATATAAACTAAATATTTTATAGAAATTTAGACGTATTTTCTATGTATATTTAAGTGTATTTTCTATAGATATTTAGGAATATTTTTTTTATAGATTTAGGATCTATAGATTGCATTTGTAAGGGGGGTATCCTTGAGATGTATAGGAAAACGTAATTTTTAAATCAACTAACATTTTCATAAATTTGGGTCGGAGTTTATCTACGGAAAAAAATAGGCATTAGATCTGTATGAGTATTTTGAATTTTATAAATAATATAAACGGTAAGTTGAAACATTTTTATTTTTGAACAATTTCCCTAAATAATATAAATGGTTAGTTAAAAGATTTTTATTTTTGAACAATTTCCCTAAATAATATAAACGGTTAGTTCAAATATTTTTGTATTTGAACAATTTATTTTCGCCTTATGCCCATTTCAGATAATACTTATAAAACGGGGTATTTTTAAACATATAAGACTTTCATTCACTGAACTTACAAGTTAGTCTAACAAGTTCTATTTTAAGCCTCGTTTGAAAGGGTCACTCCTGTATTTGAACTCTTCCAGACGGCATGGTCCATGGCGATGTGACTGTTCCCAAAAATATCCGAAGAGGACCCTGTTTTTGAGCAATTACGGTTGTGGTAATCAGTGAGCGCCACGTTGCTAACGTTTTTTGGTCCGACGTACAATAGAAGGGCGTTCTCTGTCCTTTGTGTCGGATAACTTGACCATTACGTCGTTTTCAATAGGAACTGGACGCGCTCTTTATGACGTAAACGAGTTGGTGACCGCGTTGACTAGAAGCTAGAAAATGTCTGTAGAAAATATATAATCGCGCTGTTTGACGTTTTATTGTGTCCGTTCCGAACGAAGAACTTTCAACTTCGGCGACCATAACTTCCTAGCTTTAATGATCGTATCTTCTGTTCAGAGGCATCCGCTCTCCGAATGATTGTAGCAGACACGCTTCTCCTCGTCATTTCCATTATTGTCGTCGTAGAAATCGAAAAAAGTTTGATTTTGTGGGGATAACGAATTCGGTTTGACACCATTTCGAATCCTCCCCGAAAAGCGAAAATGTGGTTTTTACTAGCGATGTTCAAAAGTGGGTCGGATCACATTTTTGTGGGAACATTTGTTTGGCGGCGTTGGGAGAAAGTCCGTCTCCTGGCGAGGTTATAAATCGGACCTCAACGACTGTTTCGCTTTTATTGTGATCGTCTGTCACGTCGTGAACTTGTCACGTTTTCTCGCGTCGAATAATTACTGGTTATTAATTAGGGTCCATCAAAGTGACGGACAGCCAATCGAATCGGACTTTAACGCGTTTCGTCCCGCGTTGTCTGACGCGATATGTTCTTGGTTCGTGTCGGTGGTCTAACCGGGCATGGATTGACGTTAAGTTGGTTTCAGGTTTAGGCGATTATGTGTTGGAAGCGAGCCTGGCTTCTGTTTCTGTGTTTCGGTTTGTTAGTGGATGACGGCGCCACCATCTTGCTCTTTACCCAAGGATACATTCTAGGACGGATAGTGGGTGGCATCAAAGGCGTCATGAACACTGGGGCCCGCTTGGGATCTCCGGCCCTGCTGGGCAGGTACGTCATCAGGAAAGCCGCCTCTCTGAATATGATGCGGAGGGGGGTCCTAATCGGGATGATCGGCAAACCGTTTCTGGAGGCTGGCATCATGAAGAAGACTTTGGAGGCCCAAGCCGCTCTAATGATGATCAGGAGGAGACCCTTGTCTTACCTGCTCAGTCCCTTTTCCAGACGAGGCTCCGACAAGAACGACATCAAATACGTCCACACTAAGGATGATATGGCCAAAAACGTTAACTCTGTTTCTACTTACTTCAAGAATAATTTGATGGGAGCCTCGGACTCTCTACTGCCTCTTCGAACCGCTCTCAAGTTGCCCAGCGTGCAAATTCAGGCCGGACCCATCAGGGCGACCATCGACGTTACTTCGAACAATGCCGACTCCAGCGCTAGTTCCAATTATTACGTTACCTCAAGTCCTAGTTCCAATTCAAACTCCTACGTCGTTCCTACTGCCAGACCTGCAACTGCGAACTATTACGTCGCCCCTACTGCCAGACCTGCAACTGCGAACTATTACGTTGCCCCTACTGCCAGACCTTCAACTGCGAACTATTACGTCGCCCCTACTGCCAGACCGGCAACTGCGAACTATTACGTCGCCCCTACTGCCAGACCTGCAACGGCGAACTATTACGTCGCCCCTACTGCCAGACCAGCAAGTGCGAACTATTACGTCGCCCCTACTGCCAGACCAGCAAGTGTGAACTATTATGTCGCCCCTACTGCCAGGCCCGCAAGTGCGAACTATTACGTCGCCCCTACTGCCAGACCCGCAAGTGCGAACTATTACCCCAATCCCACTCAAAGACCACCAAGTTCCAATTACTACGTCACCTCAACTGCCAGCCCCAGTTTCAACTACTTCGTGACACCACCCACGCCAATTCCGCCCTATCGCCAGAACGTGAATTACTATTACGAAACAACGACCAGGCAAGTGCCCATCGAGAACGCGCCCATTTTTGCCGGAATCGAAATTCGCTTCTAAATATAGTAAGTCGAACTAAAAGTATGTAATTATATCTTACGTAAGTGTGTCAGTTCCATATCTTCCGCGCGTTAAATTTAGCGTAAATCATATCTACTATAAGTATAACACTTCTTATTGTTTTAATTCATATTTTCGCCTAATACGTAATAAAGCATGCACGGGGTCTTGCTACTAGGCGTAATTATTGGTTTTAAAATTATCCGTCACCCTACACAACTTTTATATTAATTATTTCGATTGCCGGAAGTAGTGGCGTACTCCTGTAATCCCAAGCGTCTGGGAGGCGGAGTTTGTGGATGGCCGTGTGAGGACGACCACTCATCCCCCAATGGGTGGTTGTCATACTTCCGCCACGGGTGTCCCGTCCCTATCCCCAAATATCGCCCTGTTGGCGTGGCCGTTACACATATCTCACACCTGATTAATTAGATGGACGAGCGGATTCAATTGTCCCACCCGTCACAATCGCTCATAACGAGTTTTAAAAAAAATTATTTCGACTAACTGACACACTTACGAATGTAATTATAAACTTATGGTCGAAATAAAGCACTGTCCTGATAAATTTAGGTCACCATGAAAACTAAATTTGTACAAATAGAAAATTACTTTTAATTAATGATAAAATTTGTAAGAAATATTGTAAATATGAATTAAATTTATTTATTCAATTTATTTAAATTATTATTTTCTTTCCCAATATTTTAATTTAATCAGAAAGATATTCCGCTGATTTTTTAAAATGTGTTTAAGAAAAAATATTAAGAGACGAATACATACATTACAGCGATTTTTTTAAACTATTAAATATCCATAAAACATGTAATTTTTAAAAATTCGCCGTCTAAACTAAAAAATCGTTTGATAACACGCCTGACACTAGATGGAGTAAGAACTCCTTCGGAGATGTGTTGTATTTTATCCACAGGATAAGAACCTCTACGCTTCTAAAACTTCCTATCTCCGTCGTAAAGAAATTAAATTAAAATATAATATAATATAATGAAGTATTATTTTTTAGTCGGAAGCGTACCATTTACATGTCTATGTAAAATATTTCAAAGGAATTAATAATAACCTAAATTGAAAATGTAATTCCCCTTATTTTTCGTCTACTATATATTTTTTACAAAAGAGAGCAGTCACTCGCAAAGTTGTCCGTAAAATTTACAAATATTGCGTTTTTGACCCAGGTTTAGGATTTTCAAATCAAATAATTAAAGATTTAACCAAAATTAGGCTCGCGTTCCAATTCTATCTTCATGCAAATTCCGAAAAAATAGATTACAAAGTAGTATAAAATGCCATTTTACCTTTATATATGTATAATATTGTAATATCTCCATTAAAATTAAAATTTCAATGGTAACGAATTTCGCGCCAAATTGCGGATGTGCATATTGCATCACGGGTCAAGTTTTATTCGTTGGGATATCAGTGGTTTCTTCCTTAACGTCTTTTGAGAATACTACGAGAGTCGGCATTGTATAATAATAATAATAGTCGGCTAGGCTAATACCCAAGGCACCACCTTAGGCCTAAGTCATCAAGCGACTTTTAAAGCCATTAATTCAGGTGGCAGAGTTACAATGCGTAGGAGGGTGGTGGACAGCCCTTCATGTCACGCGAGCCAACAGCTCCCTACACTCACTATTACCATTAACCTCAACAAGTGGGGAGTAAAACTTGAAAACTCAACGCGGGAGTTGTTTCGGATTTCCACCCAATGGCACAAGTTGGGATTGAACCCGGCTCCTCTTGCTGTGAGACGATAGTGCTAACCACTCTGCCACCCCAATCATCTACCTGAACTGATCCGCTATATTTCATCTCACCAGATTCGGTTACCTGCATCTGAAATCCGCTCACCTTGTCTGTTGGTTTACAATGAATTTAGATTAGTTTCGGATTTAAACTATTTGTTTTGCATTTCGACCCATATTAACTGATTTGATAATATTTTATCGTAAATGCGGATAATCTGATCTTTCGTAATTATTTTCTTGGTTCAGATAACACGACAGTTATCTGAGAATCGGCTGGAAACACTAATTAGCGGGATCTGGTAAGATATATATATATATATATATATATATATATATTACACTTCTGTTTTAACATATTGTTTCCCGTTGATACAAACGGCGGATAAGAGTATGTTTATTTCCCTTCGGGTCGCGGTCTCTAAATTAGGGACAAATGTTCGAAGAGGGCCAACGCAAAAAAGAAACCAACAGCGAAACGTCTTCTTGTGTACATACAGACGCGAGCTTTCCTAATATACCCTTCAAAACAGTTTGGACAGGAGAGAACGTCTCGGTAACCGGATACTCCTGCCGATTTCGACTCTTAAGTCGCTCGATAAACTGAAGGAATCCGCCGTCGTCCGCGCGCCGAAGACGACCTCGCCGGGAAGGGTCTCCATCCTCCGGGTTTTAATGGTCTCGCGGGTTTTCCACGTGCAACTAGTTACGATAGCGTTATTCCCCGCAGACGAAGGGACATTTCACCCCGACGCCGATTAATTTCCTGTCAGCGAAGGCCGTTTGTATACAGCGGCCCTTCATATCTCCGGGTCAAGACGCCTTCCCTTTGAAGCTGGAAATTAATAGACAGGTTAAAGGGCCACACCGACGTTGGAATACGCCACTTCATTTTTACGGTCTGCGCAGTGACTGACGCGACGTCTACTGTCGCGAAAGAGAAATGCTTAATACGTCAGTTCCTTTTCTCGCGTTTCTACAAATTATTAATAGTGTCTGCTTAAGTAAAAGAACGGTAGATGGCACCTTAATTGACGCTTCGAGATGCGAGCTACTCTTCATATGATCCTCGGCAGTTAGTGTTGTGTACAAATTTCATGGAATGAACTTTTACGCTGAACGTTTTACTGGCGGGGGGGGGGGCGATTTCCGAATTTTCCCCTTCCGACGGCCGCAGGCGCTAAAGCGTCTAACCAATGAAAAATGTACAAAAGATTATGCGTTCACCTGGTGTGGGGTGCCGTGTTTGTTGTTCCTATAGTTGGCAGACGGTGAGAGCGATAAAATGGTGTTAGGCCTTTAATCTCGGGAATAGCCACTTTCTCAAATTTTGTCCACCAACTACAGAGAGTACAGCCGTTGGTAGGGCTAAATCTCTCATCGATTACGTAATCACTTTAGTACAGTCAAAGCTACAGGCTTGTAGACCCTATTACGGATAGTCATCAGCCCCTCGGGCCTAACGGAGATATTTTGCGTCGACACGAAAAACGCGTGTTAAGCCTATCCAAGCTTTACGCGTCAACGCCTGTCAACGCCTAGTATTTGCAACCAAAAATTAGGAAAAAATAACGCTTAAGAAGTGAATGTCTAATCTAGTTGCCATTGTTTGTCTTGAGTACGTATTGTAGTGGCGTACTTTTGTATTTTTCCGCGTAAGTTCCGGAAATAGAAGCGGGAAACGTTCCAGCATATAATTGGCTAATCGATTTTCATCCACATTATTCAAACAACGGTCAGTGGCGCTTAAAACTAGAAAATGCCTGTGCGCGATAAAGCTACGTCTGCATAGCCGAGCTTACACTTAGCCTAGGAAAGGTTTTGCATCTTTTGGATTCAGTGGCAGTTTGTAGCGTTTTAAAAACACGTTAGATTTCCAGTGCGTTGTGTAGAATATCGGGTATGCGTAACATGTAAAACAACATGTTTGTCCCGTCGAATGGTCCCGTGGTACACCAAAATTGACGCGATGACGTCACTGGTTGGTGAAGCGACTCAGCCAAAAGCGATCTGAAACGCTTGGAGGCGGAACGGTGACTGTTCACATGAACGTGGCTCATGACGCGGGAGGTTTATAAAGTATTTTATGAATGTATCAATCTAGGTTATTAAAATGAAACCGGGACCTTCTCAGGGTCGAAACCGTTTTCAATAGACGCTAGCATAAACTGTATTTATATCTTATTCAACTTGTTAAAAAGTTCCACGCGCGTCTTGATATTTTAGCTTAAATGGGTTCGAGCGATCTCGCGCGTGCTCCATGAGGTAAAAAAATATGCGAGTCTTTTATGCTAAAATATTAAAGAGCACGTGGAACATTTTAACAAGTTGAACCAGGGGCGTAGGAACCAGGGGGGGCAAGGGGGGCAATGCCCCTCCCTAGAATTTTACTGGGAGGGGCAACTAATGTTATTGTCCCCTCCAACTTGTTGGTCAGTTGAAATCTTCGCAAAGCTTAAATTATCATTTTAAAAGCATATAAAGCTTATAGAACCTCAACTGTGTTTAAATTTCAGTCTTTTCCCGCCAATGTTTATAGTAGTAAAATGTACAAATGCATTCGCAGAAGCTACACTCCATTAAAAATTCAAAACCATTCTCGAGACCCCTTTTGGTTTCTCTTTGCCCACTCCAACTTCTAGAACGTTCCTACGCCCCTGAGTTGAACAAGACACGAAGAATTTATGCTAGCGCCTATTGGCTCAAACTTTACCGCGTATTTTACACCAGCGAACCAAGAGAAGACCACTCAAAGCGGATGGACTTCAAAATCTGGATAACAAAACGATCGACGGAAAATATGCCGGAAAGACGATAATAAACGCCGAGCTGAAAATTGATTTTCATTCGATATACCGCTAATGTTCAACTTTACGCTGCTAATTTTCCGTCGAGCGTGAAACCAGCTTAATGCGTTACGTCGTTGTATACTTTGGCGAACTTACGAGTGAGTTGTGAGTAGATGTGGTTTTACGTATACGGGTGTATACTTCAATGTGAAGGTTTTAGGAAGTGATTCCTAATTTCGTATACAGGACAAATGATGCTAAACCCCTGTAATGCTTAGGTGGTGATGTTGGGAGAATTGCTATGTTGAAACGGTTTTGCTTCAAAATCCCCTTCATGATAGAAGAGTAAGGTTCTTCCCGTAAGAATCCAATCAGTCCGGCATCTCCATTGGTTCCTACCACCACCCTCCTACGAATTCTAACCCGGCCACTGGTAATTAGTTTTACAAGTCGCTATTATTTATTTATATTATTACAGACTTTGTTTCGCGACAAAACATGGGCGGAGCCAATTCCGCTATTGTCCCCCGCTATATCCGCCATTGTCGCTATTGTCCCCCGCTATATCCGCCATTGACGCTATTGTCCCCCGCTATATCCGCCATTGTCGCTTGCTTTCTCAGGCTACTTATACACATTTAGATAGCGGTGTTACAAAATGGCAGCGCCCACATTTTGGTGTGAAATAAGAAACTCCATTTTAAGTCGCTCTTTAATAAGATCAATTTCGTGTTTGGTTTGTATAAACGGTAGTGAATCCGTGTCAAAACCCGTTCATATCCTAGAGTCTTCTGAGGGCAATGCATTCCCGGCCATACGTGAGGATATCGGATATCTCCAGTGAATTAATACGGGTGGTCTCTGTTTTCAACGGCGTCAACTACACTAGATGTACTGCTATTTGAATTGATGTCGAAAGGGGGAATACATCCCCACGGTTCATCCGCTAACACGACGTTCTTTTAACGTAACTAGCTGATAACCTGGTGGAAGAAATGTGAAATTAACTGAATGATCCACCATAAAGACCAAGCCTTGTCTACTTATGGAAAAAACGTTCTACCCACATTCGCCGCAACGAAATTGTCGCTGCGCGTAACTTCCAGCTAACCACAGCGAACAAACTGTTTCGACAGCTTGTATTTAATCAAGGCCAAGGCCTATTGTAAATTTAAACGCTTTCAAATGTAAAATAGTCTTATGTTATTTATGTTCCGTTTCAATAATTCATCAGTATTTTGGGAAAATTAGCATTATATTTTTCTTTTGGTGACGTACCAATTTAACATAAGCTTTGGCTGCTCCGAAAAATACACTGCGAACTTTGCAACGTACATAGAATGATAAATTAATTATAACGGTATATTTGCATGTGCGGGAATTAATTATTAATTCATAATAAAAAATTATTTAATAGTCTTAGTCGATAGCTACGCCGCAAAAGTTTCGTTTTGAAAACGAAAACATTTGAAAAAGTTCGCCGTTTTCCAGCCTGTATCTCCATACCGAAAATGGCCGACGATTACGCCGCCGAAAATATTTTACTGAACTGATCGGCGGCGTTTTTGACCGTTATTTTGAATTATCGACTATGACAATTAATTAACAATTATATAGGATATTAAAGACAGGTTATATAAAACGTTAAGTTTTGTAAGTGTGGAAAGTGTGGGAGTTGATTAATAATGAATGAATGAATTAATTAATTTCAAATTTAACTATAAATAATAAAACTGGAGAAATCTCATGGTATAAACAATTTTATTAATTGGAGACGTTTCGAGCGGTGGCCCTTTATCAATCCATTCATTTAAGTCTATTGATATAAATTTAAAACACGATATTTTTAAAAATGTGTCGCGGGAGGCTCATGCATCAAGGAGGAACGTGAACAAAAAAAAGATGAAAATACCAAATTGAAAAAAGTACAAAAAGGAATACATTACAAGGTCTAAATATAAATATGTAAGAATAACAAATAGACAAAACATTAATCAATTTTCTCTTATACCAATTTGCTTATCTCTTAATAATTTTGAAATCATTTCATTTAATAGAGTGCGAGTCATTTTCCCAAATTTTATGTTTTTTAATTCTTTCTCTAATTGAACGTTTTTCTCCAATATATGCATTTGAGTACGAGCACGGAATTTCATAAACTACAACTCTTAAATTTTCGTGCAAAGTTTTAATTAATTAATTAATTTATTTATTAATTATTAATTAATTAATTATTTCCCATATTTACACGTTTTTCATTTGGTTTACGCTACGTCATTGATATCCTATCGAATATCCTGATTACGTTTTAATTATTTGTTAATTAACAGGTATATATGAGATGAATGACGCGACGTACAGAGAACGGTAAATGAGTGAGCAGATGGAGAAGAACACCTTGCAGATGGATGCCACATGTACGGATTCGCCGATTAAAGAAGCGCAGTGTCGGCTCCCTTTTTGAAGTCCAAAAAATGAGACGCGTATATGATGAAGTACGGTATCTTACGAGACAGTAAAAGAAAAGAAACTTATATTCCTCATAAATATTTGGCCGCCCGACTATACAATATCGTTGCGGAGCCGACTTAAGAGTGTTCCTCAGAATTTCAAGGGGCATTCGTCATCTTTTCGAGGGAGGACCCCCCCTCATATAGGACTCTTCGTCGTATCCGATCCGCGTGTCAAAAGATACCGACTTTCAGCAGAGCACACTCCGCCTATTCACACGAGACAACATTTTTCCCTTACGAAATCTTTGAAAATGTGTGAGAAATATTCAAAAAATATTTATACCATGCATATATATAGTTCATATCCTATTAACCTATCTATTAACAAAAAAATATTTCCCGTTCTCTACATTTTGCGTCATTAATATCTTATAAACCTATTAGTGTTGTAAGTTGGAAAATTTTCCGGAAAATGACTGAGGCCTTTTTTTCCGGAAAATTTTCCATAATTTGTCTAATATTGTTTGCAAATTTAAATGAAGCGGAATTTTCGCCAAATTTTTTCGAATCTAAAAGTAAAACTAAACCTCTACACTAGCTTTAATCTGATTAACAATGTAACACTATTAATGTTTTGTAGTATATTAAAATCTCTTAAAAAGTAATTTATGTTTCCATTTTTTATCTTTCTAACGAGGGGCAGCTCACTTCAAAGATTATTAGGACACCCTCGTATGATTAGATTAGATTAAAATTAAATGGTTGTATACTATTGGACGGAATCCCGTTTGACCGAATCCCATTGAACCGAAAAGTATTTTCTTTTATAGCCCAACATGGCGGGATTCAGTTGAATGGGAAATTTAAATCTGGTTCGTTTTCACTTCGGGTAGGTTAGTTCAGGTTGGGTTAGGTTAGGTTAGGTTAGGTTAGTTCATGTTGGGTTGGGTTGGGTTAGGCTAGGCTAGGTTAGGTTAGGTTGGGTTGGGTTATTTTAGGTTAGGTTAGGTTAGTTCAGGTTGGGCTAGGTTAGGTTAGGTTAGTTCAGGTTGGGTTGGGTTGGGTTAGGTTAGGTTAGGTTAGTTCAGGTTGGGTTGGGTTGGGTTAAGTTAGGTTAGGTTGGGTTAGGTTAGATATGGTAGGCAACTATTTCACATCGGGTCTTATCAAGGTTATTTTCCAAAATTAAACCCGGAAAATATCAAATTTCAAGGGAAAAAGGTCTAAAAATACACGTCGGTACGAAATAATAAATATTTAAGACATAGTTTAGTCCAAATTAGATATACTATCATCACGTAACCTACGATATATAAATATGTATCACTAACGGTATATTGAATGAAAACCGCGCAAAACGCGGTTTTCAGTCGATTGGAATTCGGTTGAATGGTACATTCGGACGAATGGGATTTCGGTCCAATGGTATACAATCAAATTAAATCTGTAGCTTTGGCTGTACAAAGATTAAAAATGTTTAAGTCAAGATTAAAAATTTAGGACACTAAATATAAAATAATTAATTAATATCGACACTCATAAACTTACCGTTCTCTAACCTTGCGTTATTATTATCCTATACTGTATTTCTACTAATTAGAAAAGAATTAATTAACTTCCGCACTCACAATTTACCGTTCTCTATACGTTACGTCATTACCTATTAATTAATTATTTCTTCCTAACTCACTAATTTACCGTTCTCTATACGTTACGTCATTACCTATTAATTAAATATTAATTAATTATTTTTTCCAACTCACTAATTTACCGTTATCTATAACTTTGTGTTAATAATATCATATATACCAACTAATTTCAAAATAATTAATTAAATTCGGCTCTCACAAATTTACCGTTATCTACACTTGCATAATTAATATCCTATTAAATTATTAATTTAAAAATAATTAATTAATTTCTGGTTTCACAAATTTACCGCTCTCTATACCTTACGAAATTAATACTTTATATACGCAAGAAGTATCGAAATCAAAATTTAATTTAAATTAATTTTAATTAATTAAAAAACTAGGTGTAAACTGCCCTGTTTGACGATTGTCTTTCGTTTAGAGAGATAGCGATCTGGAAATTATTTAATAAACTTAGCAATTGTCGTCTACTAAATAAAATCCATAAGCAAACTAAACAAATGAAGAGATACAGACGAAGTTTTAGACGTCAAAATAATGACGTAGAGGAAGATGATAAATCTATTGGTCAACTATACCTTAAAATGTTAGAATAAGTTCATAATTATTTCCAAAAGTAAACCTGACAGACCGAAAAGGAAACTATGAAATAAATTAATGATCGTTGAGTAATGGAAAAATATTTAATACCAAAAATCAGTGAATATTTTAAGAATTTTTTAGAATTACCCAAAATTAACCAAAATTATAATAAAATTGTTAAATTGCCAAAATTTAGTTGTCAAAACCAATTTTTCCACTAACCAATATTACTTCCAGACTGCCAAGTTGTGGGTAGTACTCATCTTTAGAACTACCCAAAATCGGCAGGGTCCCACTAAAATAGACCCTACCAGAAATGTATAATTAAGTCTTGTAAGTGTATCTGCTATTCGAAATAATTACTGATGAGGTCTAACGGCGAGGTATTATTTCTAATGACTTAGTCTTAAGTCGACTCAAAATGTCTGGTCACTCTACAAATGTCTCAGTAAAAATATAACATTTGGAAGATAGGAAACTGACACGCTTACGTGAAAGAAAATTATAAACCTATGAAAGACCTCTGTGTGACTTTACTCGTGTATCTCTAGTGGATTGGCTAAGTTTAGAGAGATGGCGGTATAGTGCAATTAAATGTTTTGTCTGTTGTAGGTGGGATAGCGTGTCTTACAAGGTTCAGAACGGGGGCCCGAGATGCGAAAGAATTTCCCCTTGGGTCAAACGCGTCCTATGTCTTTGCCGGCGAACTTCAAATCATTTTCGGTCCCTCCCCGCCCTAAAACGATCCAATTTCGTCAAATTTGGCTAAATTCGCAACGCGAACTATTAGCCCCTGATGCGCGGCCCGCTCAAAGAATGGGGGCCCCGTTTTCCCTGGAAGAGGAGGGGTCACAAGTGCCCCAAATATTTGGAGAGGGAACATTCCTTGGTAACACACATCCAGAGGAATCTATCACTGCGGACATTTTGCACTTTGCGGTAGATATACGTAACACCAGAAATGTACAACACATATACACCAGAAATTCACAACAGATATACACCAGAAATTCACAACACATATACACCAGAAATGCACAACACATACACACCAGAAATGCACAACACATATACACCACAAATGTATAACACATATACACCAGATATGCATAACACATACACACCAGAAATGCATAATACATATACACCAGAAATGTATAACACATATACACCAGAAATGCATAACACATATACACCAGAAATGCATAACACATATACACCAGAAATGAAAAACACATATACACCAGAAATGCACAACACATATACACCAGAAATGCACAACACATATACACCAGAAATGCACAACACATACACACCAGAAATGCACAACACATATACACCAGAAATGCATAACACATATACACCAGAAATGCATAACACATATACACCAGAAATGCATAACACATATACACCAGAAATGCACAACACATATACACCAGAAATGCACAACACGTATATACCAGAAATGCATAACACATATACACCAGAAATGCACAACACGTATATACCAGAAATGCATAACACATATCTTACGATAAAAGTATCCATCTAAGCTATAATAGGTGCAACACGTTCTAATTTGCACAAATTTGACTAATTGAATTGGTGGCCCCAAAGAAAACCCCTGGGATGCTTTCCTGTAAGACGCAGTTAAGGATCTCTCCTTTCGGCGATTTCTCAGTTCAATAGGCGATGAATAATACCATTAGCAGAATGATATAATATTATTCTATAAGTTTGTCACTTTGGGGAATATTTTACTGTGAAGCTAGTAACGGAGTGACGTCATCACAAGAAGAAAGGCTACGTGTCACGTGTGACGCGGGAGCGAGAGGACTCAAAACTGCGACGAAACCCGTCATGCAGTCTGTGTTGTGAATAGCTCTTAGTAAAACATTTGCACGTGAAGGATAGGAAGGGTCACACTAATGTAATAATATTATACACTTATGATAATACTATTATAAAATTTATGATAATACTATTATAAAATTTATGATAATACTATTATAAAATTTATGATAATACTATTATAAAATTTATGATAATACTATTATAAAATTTATGATAATACTATTATAAAATTTATGATAATACTATTATAAAATTTATGATAATACTATTATAAAATTTATGATAATACTATTATAAAATTTATGATAATACTATTATAAAATTTATGATAATACTATTATAAAATTTATGATAATACTATTATAAAATTTATGATAATACTATTATAAAATTTATGATAATACTATTATAAAATTTATGATAATACTATTATAAAATTTATGATAATACTATTATAAAATTTATGATAATACTATTATAAAATTTATGATAATACTATTATAAAATTTATGATAATACTATTATAAAATTTATGATAATACTATTATAAAATTTATGATAATACTGGTATTTCTTTAAAAAATTACTTCAATCTATGTCGACAAATATAACATACCTTATTTTCCCTTTATCTTAGGCAATAAAAATTTGCATCTAAGATCGAGCCTAACGTGTTAAATACGATAGAATGGGACGTTGTTGCAACGACGCCTGCCTCGTTGGAATAAGACGGCAGATATTTAGTCTCTGTTCGTAGGCCTTGGAAAACTCTACCAATCGTTTCTAATAAACTGCAACGAAATCACTGCCGACAACGACATCTATCGGGGTTTCGAGGTACTACTTCAAAACCGCCACTTTTTGCAATATATTGTGTAAAGGTAATAATTTAATCTATATATAAACCATGTTTTCAACGTGTAATAGTTTTATCATAAGAATATTATTATATTTCACATAAGTGTGTCAGTTTCCTCATCGTCATAGTGAGCGCGTTCAGGGAGCAGTGCCAAGGCGTAGGATAATTTGTTTTTAAGTCGCCCTTTTTAACGCTAATGCGCTTATCATTTTATATTTTACGTCAATTCCACGTCACTTCACACATTACTATCAATAGTAATTTCGACTAACTGTCACACTTATGCAACATAATTATTGACTTATGGTTTTAGAAAATCGGAATATGAAGGGTGTTGCTATATCTTCGGCGAATAACCTCAGTAGAATATAGAAAATTGGACACTTCTCTCTTAAGAGATATGCCCTTTTGGTATCTTTTTTAGGAAAGAATAATGATATTCTCAACTAAAGAACCGAAAAGACAGAAATCCCCCAAAATCCAAAAGAAAAACTGCCGGAATCGGTCGACTAGGTATCGAGGTTAAAAGTCTTTCAACTTCGTCTACCAAAACGAAACCTTACGCTTCACTTACTGAGGACAAGCTAGTTAGTTTACCTCTCATTTTATTAGCAGAATGACAATACCAGGTTACGTTAATGGCGCTGATGTTAATAAATACGAACCAAAATTTTAAAATAATCTTAGGTAGAGATTCAATAATTTGTCATTATTTCGGCGAAATAAGAGAGTAATTTTTCAGCATGAAAGCTTGGATTAATAATGTACTGGATATAGCACTACTATTTTTTAGCGTTTCTCAAAGTTCGTAGTGAACTCTAGCACCAACTAGCGGTTTAAAAATTCAATTCCTTGTTTGGTGATACACGTGGTCAACAGCGTGTATCTTTAAGCTTAAATGGATTAATTTTATTTATGAGTTTAAGAGGAATTATTATTTATGGGTAAGTTGTATTATTTCATTTATACCATTTATACAGGTTTTACAGTTTTTTAATGTTCTTGTTTTTTCAGGAAATTAAATTGCAATCGGTAAGTGATGAATTTTCGGGACACATATGCAGTGTCGGGGATGTCAAACCCAAAAAGGAATATTATTTAAAGTAGTGAATCTTCGGGTAAAGAACCATTGAATCTTTTAACTTCTAATACATGAACCAGAAACAGACCAGACTGACGATTCAGAAAATGACTGCCATGTCACAGAATCATCTGGTATGAAATCTTTATTAATTGATACTCTAACATTCTTCATTGATTAATCTCGTATTAAATAGAGAACAGTGAGAATGAAAGAATTGACAGAATAACCAACAAGAAATTGGCAGTGAAACCACTTCTTCGGGTAACCTTATATCGTCGCCGTTAAAACAATACACGTAACTTGAGATACGTGGTTTTGTCAAAATTGACATATTTAGTTTCTACACTCCAATTTACGTATATAACATTAAAAACATTAATAGGTTGCGATTGGATTTTTTTTAAATCGAGAAAACATTTAAACGTATCTTTGATATTCACAACTTATTTCGCGCAAAAGCACGTAGCTTTTTTTCAGCTCCTATCTCACTTCATGACGCAAAACCACGTATCTCTAAATATTCCCCTTTAGCAAAATATTTTTAAATTAAAATCCTCATAAATTCAATATTGAAACGAAATTATTTAACTATAAAAATAAACTCACATGTAAAAACCTAACACGCGATTTCGCAAGTCCCTGCAAAATTAAAAAATCCATTTTTCTCAAAAAGGCTACCGAAAAGATACTTGGTTTTGTTTTAACGGCGACGATATGAGATAATATTTAAATTGTAATTTGGAAAATTAAAATGTTTTCCTTTATCGTAGATAAGAGTTTATCAAGTGATGATGAACTATTAACTAATGTGGAATTAGATGGGTTTTTTTTCCAGAAATCCATGACAACACCTCGTTTTTCAAAGCAAAAGGGAAAAGCCGGAAACCTTTGGGCACCTTGACAAAGTAAAGAAAGAATAAATCTTCAGATTAGAATTTTTGATTTTTAAAGCAGCGTTCAGACTAGGTGAAAATATTACGTTTGCGTCGATCATGTCGGTTCTTTCGATTTCTTACACCGTTCAGCCTTCTCAACAGAGACTTAAAATTTTCGCGCGTGTCGTTTACATTTTTTCATTTCGTTGCGGACTGCCTAGATGGCGTCTCGGTTTAAAACTCAAAAAGTTCATAGCAGACAATTAGCCTTATGCCTCATCAGCGCTGACTCTAGGTAGTGGCGACCTTTAGAACCATCGAAATACTATAACCAATCAGAGGTGGATAAAAAATTATTTAAATTTTTCCGCCGTTATTACTGAACTCTGATTGGATGAACAATCACCTTTTATGTTAATGTCCGTGCAAGGTTGGTTCCTTTCTGAACAGTGAAATGAACGAACCAACGCGATCAACATAACCGAAACGACACGACCGATACTAACGTAATATTTTCACATAGTCTGAACGCTGCTTAAAGATTTATGGAAAATATCCATAAGCAGTATTCCAAAGCCTAGTCAAAAATTGAAGCCACCTCCAAAAAGGACAAAGAGATTACTTAGAAAACGAATGATTGAACGTAAGTTTATTAAATGATTTAATTATAATGGATGCCATAAATATCTTATCAACATTGCTGAAACATTTAGCCGATGAATACGGAGCTGCATTTGGATGTATCGTAACTGAAGTACAAAGTGCAATAAAAAATTCCAAGTTTTAGTGCTCTTGTTTAGACATCGACTTATATTTCTTCTGAGTTCTCTTCTCATTCAATGATTTGGTTTTCAAAGCATAGCTTCGCGATTTCAGACAAAATAGACAATGTTTTTTATTCGATAGCAGGGTACGCATTTCATCGTGTATTGCTCCAGAATCGTGTAAAAACTTTCCACGACATCTATCTTGTAACAAATTGACAAGTTCCTTTTCCCCAACTCCACTGCATACGTGTAGTTGATTCAACTCGCACAATACATTACACAAATCATTATCACTAGAACTATCAAATTATGACTATCTAATTTCCGACCTAAAACCGATACCATAAATCTGAAATCGTTCTTTAATGTTGCGGATATTTGTAACCTGGTCTTTGCTCTATCCACTCTGAGTAATTGGAATCTAATGTTATTTATGTTTAAAAACCAGTTGTAATCATTCTGTATTTGCAGATGACTCGATTGTTATGTTGCTATTCTCCTCCAGTATTGTCGATATGTACATTGGCTTGATGAATGCTATGATCAACTGATGGGTCTTCAGTGTTAATTTCCAAATGAACTGTTGGTTGAGTAGGGTTATCATTCAAATTTGTTATTCTCTCCGACGCTAATTGACAAAAATTGACAGCTGAATCATTTTGTATTGAAGTATTACGCTTCAATGATAATAGAAGCTTCCACACAAGATGAAAATGAATTAAGACGGAGTCAACATTTTAAAACGATAAATCAAGTTTATTTAAGATGAAACATAATACGAACTGAAGCAAGGTTACATTTTGCATGGCTGTTTTTATACTGAAAATGTAACCATTAAAAAAACCTGGAAGAAAAAACGTTATCGGTGCGACAAATAGAATATGCTTTAAAAAATATATTTACACAATAAAAATATTTTTTTTCTTTGTTTACACATCGCATATCTTTATCGCTTCCAATTTTCTTCAACATTTTGTTCCTTAAGAAGCAATGATAGCATGTTATAGGATAATCAACGTTATATATTTTGAAATATATAGATATTTATATTTCTTTAATACTTACTTGACTCTGTACGGGATCAGGATGTTCCTCAGATGGACCATTTTCTCCAACAAAATGCTTGGAGCATAAATATGTATTCTTCGTTATGTTTTCAATTTTGTAATCAGCTTTCACCTCGCTTAACCAACTATACCATTTCCTACATATTTCAGGCTTCCTCTTTGTTTTAGGAAAGGGAACAAATGTTACTCCCAACATATGGGGTTTATTCTGGTATCTGGAATCACTATTGCACTTTAGAAATGTGCAATGCTTTATCCTTCAGATTTTAAATAACAATAAAATATGGTTCAAGTATTTAGAAACTTTAAAATACCCTTTAAACTTCTATCCAAACTGAACAGTCAGATTTTCGGTAACTGATATTAAAACCGTTATTTTCGAAAAATGAAAGCGTTTTAATTTTCAGTAGGCCTTGGCCTTAAGCTGGCGAAGGAGATGCCTCGTTCCTTGTAATAACACTCACAAGGGGAGTGCCCGAGGTGTTTATTGCCGATTTTGTTCAAATCTCCCAAAGGGAGACGTTGCACTACCCATTCGATTTGCCATGGCAACCAAAAATGTTTTTGACCACTTAAAACAAGAAAATCTCCATTTTCTTAGTTTACCCTTAAATAGTTACAATTTTACCCCAAAAATGTTCCAAACTTAATGAAATTTACCTAAATGTGGAACAAATTACCCATTTCGTGATTTAAAAACAAAATAAATAGAAATTTTAAAAAAATGTTCGTAGGTGAAACCGAGAAAATCTCATACTTTTTTTAAATGGTAATTGTTTTGTTTTTAGTGGTCAAAAACATTTTTGGTTGCCATGGCAAATTGAATGGGTAGTGCCACGTCTCCTTTTGGGAAATTTTATATCTCATATAGGTCGACATTACGCCCGACTTTGAACAAAATCGGCAATAAAAAACCTAGGGTCAAGTTCGTAGTCGAGGGGTCCGTCATTGGAAGAAATCCCTTACAGTCTAGAGAAAAAAGATTTTAGAAATCTTAAAATAAACTTGAAAACCCAAAATCGGGGTGAAAATCAGTTCCAAAATCTCGAAATCGGCCTAAAAAACCAGAAATCAAGACGAAAGTTGTGCTCTGAAATCTCAAAATAATTTTCTGAATTCTGAAAAATCCTTGAGATTCCAAATACGGTACGCAAATTGTCGAACCCGCTCGGGCAAGTAAATAGCGCAGATAACGAATCACGAGGGTACCTTTTGTATTTGCTTAAACTTCGCTCCTCCGTAAGAAGTTGATAACCGCTCATTCTTTTATTATTTCGAAAACCGAGATATATCGATATCGGTAGAACGTGTCATAATCGCCAAATATCGTTCCATATTTCTTTTTATCACAACAAATAAAATGCGCCTTTCAAAATTTATATTATTATTTTTCGTTAAATAACAATTAAGTATCTTTGATAACATTTACCATTTTTGTAGGGTTTTCGATAGAGCATATTTGATTTGTTTGCGAGGCGGCGTTGGCAGAAATTCTGGAATTACTGGCGCCGTAAACCTTTTTTTTTCGGCGGCGTTGGCAGAAATTCTGAAATTACTGGTGGCGTAAACCATTTTTTCCCGGCGGCTAAGAGTTGAACAAATTCCTTCGAAATTTTTATCAATTTTTATTCCAAATTTGAGCAAGAATTCAACAAATAGCGCAAGAAATATCTAAAGACGTAATGGAGCGGCCAACATTGGAAGTGTTGGTGTGCTATTTCCTTTAAAATTAAACCAAGAACGCATAGATATCAATAGCTGCCATGATGTTTTAGATGTTATACTTCTCAAACACGCCATCTGAAAAATGCAACAAAGGGATATTTTCCATCTCTCAGCGGCGTAGCCAGGGGGGGGGGGGGCATGGGGTCTGATACCACCCTCGAAACGTATGGTCGTATGTATAAATCTTTTTTTTTTCAATGGTGTGTCAGCCCCCCCCCCCGAACCAAAATCCAGGCTATGCCACTGTTTCCATTCTGATTGAAGATTCACAATTGGTACGCTATTTTCTTTATTTACAATTCTTCACTGAAGTATTATAATATATAATTTTAAAAATAAGAGTAAACAGCAATAATAATAAATTATACTTTAAAGACTCCATTGTCTCCACAACTCTATGAAAAGTATAACTTAATGACTTCACTGTGTCAGCCATTCTTATTTTCATAGCTCTTACAATTGTTAGTTACTTCTAGGCGCGAATTTTTTTACAACGCCTGTAATAGTTTTAGTAAGTAAACATATTACTAACGACTAGCGTAAGTCGGCGAAGGTACATGTTTCAAACGAATAGCATTGGTTACTTCTGTCATAGCTCTATTGGAATGACAAAATGCGACTCTGGGGTGTCGGGTCAGGCGTATAATCTCCGGCGAAAAGTTTAATCTCGGGTACACAAACATTCATTAAAAATATCCGTTATCGATTCGGGACTATCGCGGTTTCTTGTTACATTCTCTCCGGTTCAGTCGGCAGCGTGTGGCAAGGCGCGGAAGAGGGTGAAGTCGCCGTGTCCCCGCCTTTGTCTTATCCGCCAACTAATCGGCGCTTCGCTTTGGGCGGTCTTTCGCCGCACGCTATCGGCGCTCGGCAAAAGGCAACGATGTAAAATTGGCCGAGTGTACCGACACTAATTGGACTGGAACATCCCGACAATTCTCGGGTCATCCCGGGGATCAGATAAGACGCGCTGGATGTCAGTGCGAGGTGACCCTTCAGGAAAGCTTCCTCTCCCGAAAGAAGGGAAGATAACATCTCAGGGGTGAGATGGAAAAATGTTGCGCTTCCATTTCATTTGCAGCCTGATCTCAGACGCCGATAAGCGCGCCGTTTTAACACCGAGTAGACGCGTGCCCTCAGAAGTTATGTCTAAGAAGTGTCCCTCTCATTCTAGCGCTATTATTCGCTTGAAACATGTCCCTTCGCCTGCTCCCACTGATAAGGGAGACGACCCGAGCTGATTTTCACCGATTTTGTTTAAATTCAGTGGATAAGTAGACCTTTATGTAACTTGAAATTTCCCAAAAGAAAAAGTTTCGACGGGCTTTAGAAATGTTTTTGATTACTTAAAATTAGTGTTGTAAGTCGGAAAAGTTTCCGCGGAAAATGACCGAGGCCTTTTTTTCCCGGAAACTTTTCCATATTTTTACGGAAAAGATAAAAAACGTTTTCATTCCATGATTGTTCTAATATATTGTTTTTAAATTTAATCCATACATACATACATACATACACTACTCGCATAAGTGTATAATTATGTTCCGTATTAAGTAGTGTTGTAAGTCGGAAAATGACCGAGGCCTTTTTTCCAGAAAATTTTCCGTATTTTTCCGAAAAAAAATTAAAGTTTTCATTCCATGATTAGTCTAATATATTATTTGCAAATTTAAATAAAGCTCCATTTTCGCCTAATTTTTTCGAATCTAAAAGTAAAACTAAAACTCTAGACTAGTTTAAACTGATTAACAATGTACCACTATTAATGTTTTGTAGTATGTTTACTTATATTAGACATTTAATATCGATAAAAAGTTTAAAATATTTAAAACTCTTAAAAAGTGATTTATCTTTCAATTTTTTATTTTTCCGATTTGCGGAAATTTTTCCGGAAAATTAACAACACTACTTAAAATCTTCTTTACCCTATGGAAATTTTCAAGGATAAATCACATGTACATTTCGGTAAATATTAATAAAATGTGTAAATTAGGTAAATGCAGGTAAAATTTACTAAATTTTGGTTATGGAAGTAAAGTTGGTATATGCCATTAAATTGGATAAATTTTAAATAATGTAACCCAAATTTATTTGTACTTACCCAATTTGCTTATTTTACCCCAAATGTACTCGCATTTACCCAAGTTAACCGGAAATTACCCAATGTACAATTTTTTTAATATAATTTAATTTTTAAATATTTTAAATTTTTTCAAAGGGGGGACCATTAATATTTGAGATTTATCCATGTTAATTACCATAGGGAAAAGTAGGTTTTAAGTTATCTTAAAACATTATTTGATACAAAGTCATCTATTTTGTTGATGCACAATGATACTACACTTTGATCTTAGGGAAACGACGATGAAGCTTATTCAATTTAGAAAAACATTTTTAGATACAAAGTCATCTATTTTGTTGATGCGAAAACATATTACACTTTGACCTTATCTAAATGAGGAAGTTTATTATTAATTTAAAAAATATATTGGATAGCTAATCATTTATTTGTTGATGTGAAAAAATACTACATTTCTATATTATATTTATTTATTTTTAAATATTGTCCGACAGAATTACACCAGAGTAAAGTATACAAATAAATTTATTGGTAAAATTTGAAGCATTTTACAGAAATCATTTGACATAGTGAAAACGGGTGTAATAAATTTCATTTTGATGGATATCAATATCTTTTCGGTCTCATTAAAAAGGACGAATTTCTCGCGAGATTCGAAGAGGGATAGAAATGAGTATTAAAGTGTTTTCGTTGGCTCGCCTCTTGCAGGGAGCGAATCGTAATGGAGGGCCATGTACCTCGGAGGCCCCCCAATTTGGATTCCTTTAATCGCCAAGTCCTCGCGGGCCCCGCTTCTAGACCCTCTTCAATTTACGAATGAAAACTAAGCCTACCGTATTTTTTGGTGACATTTCCGCGTAACCGTATATCCGTAGACTGTCCTTATTAATGATAAGGGTCTAGAACGAAAGCCCTATACGTGTCCGAGATTTTTTTCAATTCCGCGTGTCATTTTCGGGGAGATTCCGGCGGGACGGAGTGGCTGCGTTCGGGAAGGATGAGGCTCGCAGCGGGAGAAGCCTCTGAAGATTGGCGTGTCGAGATGCTATCGCGAATATCGCGCGATGGAAAAGATTACCCGCGCGCCAACGGAGGAGCCGCATCCCCGGGACTCTCATCTTCTTCCTAAGTATAGAAGCGCTATCCTAAATAACGTAATGGCGTAAGTATGGCACGTTCTATTAGGGCCCAGGCCCCGGTAAAACTGGAATTGTGGGCCCTAAAAGAACCGGTATTACTGGTGATAGATATCCGTTTTCGGAGTGGATTCCGGGAAAGGGTACTTCGTTTTTTCAAACGCGGGCCCCAGACTGTACGGGCCCCAGACTGTACGGGCCCCAGATTGCACGGGCTCCTGGAATTTGTTCTCGCTTTACCTTTTCATTTAGCCCGCGTTCTATTTTTCAAACGTTTTCATGAGTCTGTTCTGTCAATGACAATACCGGTGCAAAAGGATGATACGCAGGCGCGTCTTAAGACCCTTAAATAAATAATATTTAACCAACTAAACCCTTATCCCTAGAGTAGAGGCTGTATGGCTGATCTTTCCGGGGCCCCAAAACTGGCTGGGGGCCCTGGACTGTAGCCCATTTAGCCCATGCCTTAAGACGGCCCTGATGATACGATATCCCAGGTGAACCGGTGTATAAATTCTGACCACACAATATCAAAGACAATATAAATCATGAATACCGTTGCGAAAGACTGATAACTCTACGGCCTTGTCCTGTTCCGATGCCCGAGCGACGTTTCGGTGCCACTGGCTTTGCCTAAACTACGTCGAATTTAAGACGTAATAAGTATATAATTCATAGGATGGCTGGCGTTGCTAAGAAGACACCGGCGCGGGGAAATGGATAACGCTCGCTAGGGAAATAGAAATTCCAGACAATGATTTTGAGAAACCCCGATTCGTCCTCACACCGACGTTCTTTGAGTATTTATCGAGGGTTGAGTCACTTTAGTACTCAGGTGTACAAATCGTGTGTGATTACTGGGAATCGCTTACGAAAATCAATGAAAATCACCGACATATTATGATAAGTCAGTGAAAATCACGGTAAAATTAGATAAAATAACCTTCCTTGGACTTTCCAAGTGTAGACATATATAATTTATTGGTCATACTTAAGGAAATTATGATATTTATGGTTGTATTAGGCAAAAATATCTACGTGTTCACTAATTTATTTCATTGTGGGAAGCTTTGGTAGCTGTGAGACTGCGTCAGGTTCCCACTTTACGCCTTTTATTCGTTTTTTTTTAAATAAATAAAGTTGACAACCGCGGTGTCAATAAATGCCTCCGTTAGAGACTTCTTGCGGTATTTTTGGGCGTCAAGTGAAAGACACAGGAAATGCCGGCTGCTAAAAATAATCTTTCAAATCAACTACTTTATAAAAGTTATTTTTATTCAAATTAAAAAAAAATTTATAGTATTTTTTCGGAATTGTTTTAAATTTGAAATTGTTCCATCTTAGACAAACACCACGTGATGAGAACTTAATCGACTTCAGAAACGCCAATTAATAAATTAACTAAGAATATGAAGTTTCAGTTTATGTCTATAGAACTATAGCAATTATATTCATTTTCATACGGTATTTTCGAAACCCAATGTAGATTTTAAAACTTCAGTTCAGTATAGTTATGAATTTAATTTTCCGGGAAAAATTAAATGCGGAAAAAGTTTTTAAAAATGTTCCAGAAAGATTTCGGATTGCCCAAAAATTTCCGCTAATCGGAAAATGGTAGAATTGAAACATACATTACTTTTTATGGGTTTTATTCTAAACTAGTCTAGAGATTTAGTTTTACTTTGGGATTTTAACTTTTTTAATTTTTTGGGAAAATTCGTAAAAGTTTTTTTCCAACTTACTAATGATGTACTTTTTATCTTTTCGCATTTTTATTTAACTATTCTTAAAAACTATAAGCCTTACAAATGAAATTTCAGGGATTTCAACACTTTCAAATGAAATTTCAGGCATTTTGTGAGATATTTAAAGTTTATATTTTATCTGTAAATTTTCAATTCTGGAAATTTTCAGGCAAAATTGTAAGAATTTGTGGAGGCATTATTATGGCAAATTCAAGATTTTTGTCGGATCGTTTTTATAGAAAGTGTACGAGATTCGTCCGAATGCTCGGTCTGCGGTCAGGTGATAAGAAAGGAATAACAAATTAAGTACTTATAATTGACGTAATATCATTTGACCTTACTGTCTCCGGGTGGAATCGAACCACCGATCTTTGGGTTACCATACCAGCGCAGAGAATCCTTTTTCAAAAAGCTCTTTAAATATAAGTTTTTAATAAAGTAATTTAAAATTAATTTTAAGTACAACACTGAGTTTTACATAAGTGTATTCTTCCCTTCCCAAAGTTTCTCCCTGAAACCATACTACGGATTATAGCTGTAATTACATTTTTTAATAAGCGATTAATATAGCAACGATTCTATTTTCATTTGAGGCAGATAGCTTGGTCAACAAATTTAGCTAGGCCTCGTTTTGCGCAGTTAGACAGGGGTAGGCTTGTAAAAATAAGAGAAAATGAAGTAAGAGCTAGATTAAAATAAGAAGGTTACGTTACTTTAAAGAATTAACAATAGTAGGGAAGGGTTCGTTATAAACCTGTTGGAATAATTCCCAATTTCCATCAGCTCAGACGGGCAACTCCATCTGCTGGAATCGGGCTCAACTACGCGGACCCCAATAAATATACATCCAACGAGGCGCAGTGTAGTCAGACATCTTAATTTCGTTTCTTTTACATAATTTCCCCGCTCGATCCCGCTCTTCGTGGCTTTGGTGGAGTTCTTCTAAAGCGTATCCCGGCATCATTCTATAAGGGGGAACTCGCTCTATCCCAGCACGCTGCCCGATTCCAGATGGGCCGAACGGGAATAAAATTAGCATAACATTTTTCCTCTCGCGAGTCCCTGAGAATGGCTTCCCTTCCTACGTTGTATTATTTCTTTTAAGACTATCCGCATCCGACCAAGAGAGTTTTTTTCTCGAGAGGGGGGGACCTACAGAAGAAACGCGCGCCCTCTCTGGATCGGCATTTAGTCTTTTGAAGTGACTACTCTATGGAGCAATGAAACGGGTGATGCGTGAGTTGCCGCGCTTGAAATAATAGCCTCTCTCTCTCGTCTTAGTTCTATACCTCTAATAATATGTCTCTCTCTCAGCAGCGCTTAATGTCGAGGAATGTCTGTATACAGTAGCCGTTACGTCTTCCGCAGTGATTCCCATTTTTTCAAACCAGCTTTCTCGTATAGCGCGGTATTATAAAATACGTCTACGGTCTTTTTTTCACCCAATCCATTTAACTACTTTCTTAACCTACGTTTTAACTGTTTTCCTATACTCCTTCCTCCGGATTCTAAGGTGAAGAGGGGTTTTATTTGAAGGGCTGTAGTGAGGTTTTCCCGGTCCTTCTCGTAGACGCCACAATTTATCATAGTGTTTTTCCGGTGGAGATCGTGGGGTCGAATCGACTCCTTACTTAAATAGGTCGTTGGCGGTTGCGCCAGGTTTTAATTGGGTGTTTGTGTTGGGTCCACTTGTTATTGATTGTTGGCGAAGACCAATCGTTTTTCGCGTGTTTTGTACCGACGTACGCGATAACTAAAGCGGCATTTTTCCATTTTAACAATATTTCGAATGGATTTGCCTCCTTTGCCTTGTAGTGTTTGGTGTAATTATCTAACATACATTTTGAAACATGTTGTAGTTGGGGTAGGTACATTTGTTCGAATTTCAATCATCCGAACGGTGGAACAAATGTTCGAATTTCATTCGTCCAAACCGCCAAAATAACAAATATTTCATTCGTTCGAATCGGTAGAATCACTTGTCCGAATTCTGTCGCTAAATTAGTATTTCTCGATATAGTAAGTGGGAATTGCGTTGAATGTCGTGGATATTTTAGGTTAGGTTAGGTTCACGTTAATGTTACTATTTTCTTATATTAACAATATTAAAAAAAAAACAACAATTTCTTAATGTTCGAAAAAACGGACAAACGATTATTCGAACAAATGAAATTCGCCAGTAAAGTTAACATAAATTGAACGACTAAATCACCAACAAAAGTTGTGATAAATTTTTCGGACATACGATCCTGTTTTCCGGCATTCAGACAAATGATCATTCGGACATTTGTACCACCGCTCGGACGAATGAAATTCGAACAAATGTACCCAAATCGTTGTAGTTCTGTAGCATTTGGAAAACAGAAATAAAACACATTTTGTTTTGTGCAGAATAGATGACTTGAATAACCTTTCTTTAAGTTGAATAAAATGTTTCTTGATCATTTGACTAAGCTCGAAGTGTAGAATCTTGTTGCATCAGTTTTGAATCGTATCGAACTACATCGAACATTAAAATTGGATTGATCTATACCACGAAATGGGCACTGTGCATACGAAACTTTATGAGTATGATAAAATTCAATTAATAAGATTTCTTATTAGAAATAGGATCTACGAAGGCCTTAAAACAGCACTGGTTATTGATCGTATATGAAATGTTGCGGGTGGTGTTTTATTTGGCGGATGCAAATAAACTGACCTATTTGACCTACTGCGCCTGTAGAAATGTTCTACACACTAAGCGTAGACGCATAGGGCTAAGTTCACAACCAGGGGAATAATTCGTCTTGATGTTTTATTTTTTCATTTGCTGTAATAGGTATAGTCTATACGTTACAACAGAAGTAACTTGTTAGTAAAGTATATTTATCGTATGTCGATTGAAAAACCGCGGAAGCGTACACTGTCTAACGATGTTAAATGTTGTTAATTTTCCGGAAAAATTATGTTCAGAAACATTTCCGGAAAAGTTTCTGGAAAAGTTTCGGAATTGCGGAAAATTAAAATTAAAAATATATTACTTTTAAATGATTTTTACTCTAGAGTAGTCTAGAGGTTTAGTTTTACTTTTGGATTAGGCAAAATGAGGTGGAAATGCCGCTAAATTTAAATTTCCGAACAATATTAGACTATTAGAAGTAACTTACGGCACTTGTACATAAAACAATGAAGATTAAAAATTGCAAAAACCACTTCTTGTACAATAAAAAGTTTATCAAAAGTCAAAATTTCAGCCAGAGATTCCAACAGTAGACCGGTTTCGCCCTTTTGGGGCTCATCAGTACTGTGTAGAAACTCTGGCTATCCTCGGAAATCTGCCGATATCAGTAAAACTAATAAACAATAATTGGTGAAGAATTTCACTATAAATTGCACTGGACTGCTCACATATAGGGCACTCTGATTGTTTATTAATAAAAAGTTTATTTAAATCTTTAAAAAATTTTCAAATCTTTAAAATTCGGACGACTAGTTTCGCTACCATTCGGGGGCTTCGTCGGGTCTTACTTCGTACTTATTGTACAAGAAGTGGTTTTTGCAATTTTTAATCTTCAATAATAGACTAATCATGGAATTAAAACCTTTTTTTTTACAACTTACAACCTTAAAAAAATACAACTTGCAACTTGAGTAAGGTTGTTTACTTAATTATACTTTTATTTTATAAGAGCTATAACGACTTCCGAAACCTGATTTTTAAAATGTGTTAAATAACCATTAGATGTACACTATTCTTTCTAAGAGATATTTTATATACTTTTGGAATAATATGTACCTTATAATAACCATATCACCATTTCTGCCATTGTATCAATTTTTATAACATGAAGTATAAAATTTAATTTCTTTTTTTACGTAAAATCTTAACTAAGCTGGTATAAATATATGTTTTATCCGGGTTTGGGAGTTTGATCCCTTCCCAAAGTTTCTCCCTGAAACCAAATCTACGGATTATAGCTATAAATAGATTTATTATTAAGTGATTAATTTAGCAAAGATTTTTTTTCATTAGAGGCAGATAGCTTGGTCAACGAATTTCGCTAGGTCTATTTTTTCGCAGTGTTTTTGTTAATTAAGGTTAGGTTATGTTAGACTGGAATAGGTTTAGGTCAGTATAAGTGTATGATATACTAGTTTGGCTTAGGCTAGAGTTGGTTTGGGTTAGAATAAATTTATGCTATATTAGGTTAACATAAGGCTAAGCTATGTTAGGTTAATATATAAATGCTATGGAAAACTTTTACTTGAAAATTACCTCTGTTCGCTGCACTGTGGTCTTTCAATTGAATAGTTTAAGTCCACACCAGAAAACGCGTAGGAATTACGTGTTTAGTTCACAGTCTGTATACAATAAAGCTATGTCTAAACTTTTACACGTTTTCTCTATCCGTTTTGCTAGCTCGGCCTTAACCTCGCTATAAGAATTGTCGCGAAGAAAGGTCTTCCACGCATGCTATAAGTGTATAGCCTTTAGTGAAAGTTTCTAAGGGGGGGTGGCAAACGGGGGGTTTCAAGCAAATTAATGAGATGTAAACGATATCGTTATGTCGAAGCAACTGCCGAGTCTTGTACACCCAGGAACTACCCTTAACCCTTCTACCTAGATGCAGAGAGTAGCTGAGCTTAAAATGGCCAGCGTATAGTCATCTTAAACCGTGCAAATGTAGCTGGAAATTATATAATACAGAAACAATTATTCCGTTTTTAGTGATAGCTTTAACTGGGGCTTCACATTTTAATTACGTCATACCAAGAACGTATTTAGGGCTCTGAAATCACCCGAATAGATCAGATTATAAAAGCAAGAATACTATTTAGGACGTACAGAAAGTCCCAATTAAGATTGAAATGGTAAAGCCATCTGACGGGGGTCTTTTACTTGATTCAATAATTGATTTAATTGTTTTTTTTACAATGATGACTTCAATTAAAAAGTTAATTTCGCTTTAATTAAAGTTGCAAGAGCTAAATTAAAAGCTGATACTAGAGGGCCTACAAAGAGAAAATTTTAGGGTAGAATATTATATTAGACTCTTACGTTCTCAGAAATCAAAATAGAGGTTTTGGTTTTGCACATAACTCGGTTTAACAAATACGTTTCCCATTGGCGACCACTAATTTGTTTTAATTACAATTTATCATTTGAATGATATAATTATTTTTTATTCTTTTAAAACACTTTAATATAAAGTCCAAATGTTTATTTTTATTGTCTTGTTAGCTAAACTAGTTCCATTTTGTAAACGTAGGTGGTACTATGTTGTAATCGTGTGAGGCCTATAAAAAGAACTGAGGCCAATCTTTAAAGTTAAGGTTAGTGTTGTAAGTCGAAAAATTCTTCGAGGCATTTTTTCCGGAAAATTTTCCGTATTTTTAGGAAAAAATAAAAAAAAAGTTTTAATTCCATGATTAGTCTAATATTGTTTGCAAATTTAATTAAAGTGGAATTTTCGCCTAATTCTTCGAATCTAAAAGTAAAACTAAAACTCTAGACTAGTTTAAACTGATTAACAATGTATAACACTATTAATATTTTGTAGTATGTTTACTAAATTAGACATTTTATATCGATTAAAGTAAAAAAAATTAAAAACACTTAAGAAGTAATTTATGTTTCAATTAGGGAGAGTTGGTAATGCTAAGAAAACATGATCAAGGAGCTTCGAAGACAGATTTGAGAGAAACCAGATACCTTGGCCTCAAGCGATACTAAGAATGACTGGACTGATGCAAAGTGTAAAATCAAGAACCATTTTTGATTAAACTCGTTAATGAACTTCAATTTGTTATTTCTTTATTTTAGTGTGTTTATCGTTCTTTATTGGTATTTTTACTCTACTGATTTTAAAATATATTATTTAAACACGCAACGTTTATTTTATTTACTTGTAATTTAATTTAGAATCATACCCTTAAGACTACTTTTATATCCGGTTACGCTATTACTAAAACGTGAAAGATAATTTTTCTTACATTATGTTTTTTGGCTAAAACTTTAACGAAATTACGCTATCGATTAAGATCGCTATAGCCGAGTTATTGGTATAATCGAGTTACCTGTATAATCGAGTTATTGGTATGGCGGAGTTATCGGTATAATCGAGTTATCGGCCTAGGTCAAATAGAAATAAAATAAAATTTGAATAGGAGGTATATAATAGAAAATAACTATTTTTTTCTAACTTGTATTTATAATTTAAACAGGGCTTTGGTGAATAAAAAGGCGGTCGTAGTTCAACTTTAAACGATTTATTGTCTGATACGGCTATTTTCAAAGCGATTTCGTCTTAAAATATACAAATTTATATAATAATTCTTCCATTTAATTTCGGTACGAACTCCCTATTTTATACGCGTGTAAATACAATGGCGTTTTCATATTCGCTAACTGGATTTAATTATATTTGGGTATAAGGATATGAATTCAATACCAATCGGAATAAAGATTGCGCTCTCTCTGCAAAAGAGAGGTTTGTCTTAAAATCTTCGTCTCATTTCGTGTAAAAACCTTTCTAAAAATTGCTTTTCATTATCTTCTTTAATACTTAGTTCATCGACTCAAACTGAGACGACTTTGTCTTATAGCAAGACCGTATTTAGGTAAAGGAGAACGTACAATTCAACCCGTTTACAGAAGCGAGGAGTACTAGCGACAACTATGTAAATCGCGTTGCACTTACGCTATCTGTCTGGAAATTATTTTAAAATATTGTTTCAAGACACGATACCAATGCTTTTGCTATTTATTAATTAATTTACTTAATGAAATCGTTAAATTCAGGTTTAATTAAAGTTGAACGAAATATAATTAATAATTGTTTTTTAGGAAGATAAAATAAAACATTTTTACGGCCGATACTAAAAAAATGGAAAAAATTAAGAATTTCCTTATCACGTTAGCGACCCTGGAAGATAGAATTATACGTTCTCAATAACCTAAATAGGCTCTTACTTATAGTTTTTTTAATCACAGATTCGGAGCATCTCTTTTCAATCGAAACGGTTCTCTCAAAAATATAATTTTTCTAGAACGGCTTTAATTTGAACCAGCAATTGTTCGTAAATTAAACAAAAACTATTTTTTTAAAATTCTACAAAACACTCGAAGCGTTTTTTTAAATAAATTTTACAATAAAAAAGGCCAATATAAAATTTTATACAAATCGATTTCGATATATCGAAAAACTTTAAATTGGTAAAAGCGAGTCGAACTTTGAGTTTTCGTGATCGATTTCTCTTGTCGTAAATTAAATAAAATACATATAAATGGTATATATTTAATATAATATATATAAATTTTTAATTTAATTTTGGCGTAATATTTTGTCGAATGTCGCCGTGTCAAAGTACGGCGGATTGGGCGGCCGCGGCTCCCAGAGAGTGATGGGAGGCCACGTTGGGCATCAAACTACTCAAAGACGGCGAACTGGGGTGGCTCTGAAAGTACATGTAGTAATTGTAATTTTGGGCGGCCGCCGCCGCGTCAGCCGCCATAGCCGGCGACAAAGGGCTCAGTTGGGACGGATGGGGAGGCGCATTGTGGCGAAAGCCCATTTGCATGGCTCCCGGATGACCCAGTAAGTCGGTGACCGAATGGGACGAAGGCCATCCCCGCAAACAACCGGCGGCCGCCGCCGAAGCCGCGGCCTGCACCGAAGTCGGGATCGAGGGACCGGAGACTTTGGCGACGCTAAACGCGACAGCCGCGGCCGACGTCGGATGATGCTGCGGAGGCTGCGACGCCAGTGATCCCGGAGTCGCGTGATGATGATGGTGATGCGGATTCAGAGGCGCGGAAGACGGATGAACCGGCGCCGAAGCGCACGAGTAAGGGAAGAGCGGGTTGTAGAGATGCCTGTGATCTTTGGCGACCTGCGCGCTCTCGTAGAAGCCGTGCCCGCTCAAGTGATGGTGGTGTCCACTCGGGGGCCCGATTTTGTTCCTCAGGATGCGGCTGATGCTGCTGACGGATGGCACGTTGTACTTGTCGCAAACGCCGTCGGCCAGCAACCGGTCCCGGATCTCCCAGGCGAAGATGCCCGGGTCTTTGTGCTTCAACTCGCGGATGTAGTTGACGACCTTGGGCGTCGTGACTCGGGGTTTGCTGCCGCCGATGGCTCCTGGCAGGATGGAGCCCGTTTCGTGGTACCTGGCCAGGATCTTCGAGACGCATCCGTGCGACACCCGCAGTTGCCGGCTGATGTCGCAAGGGCGCACGCCCAATTGCGCCAATTCGACGATTCGCAGACGAATTGTGTTGGGCAGCGGACGGCCGTTGACGAAGACGCCTCCCAGTTGATTGACCTCTCCGTACGGTTGACCATCTGAAATTGGATAAACGCTAGAACACAAGCCATTGGCCGAATTCTTATTATTTAGCGCAAAAATATTTTACTTAAACTTCAACACAAATTTTTCATTAAATAAAATTGGCTTAGAAAGTCGGCGTTAATCAAAGAGTCAGCGTTCATATAGTATGGTTTTATCCTGGTAGCCATTTTCCAATACGTCCGTCGTTATATACAGATTTGTTAATAATTACATTAAATAACGTTGTGGAATTCAAACTTATATTACATACCGTATACGATGGATAGCATTTACTTTATCATATACGGTAAAACTATACGCTTCGAATCTGATATTTTTGTGTTCCATCAATTTACTGTATTCGCTTTTGATATTTATTGAAAGTGGAAGCTTGGTTAGTTTCAAATCTTTACTTCTAGCTGATATTTTGGATCAGAAGTTTATAATATCTCTCTTATACGAGAGAAATAATCATGTTCCAATTTTGCTATATTGCTTGAAACATGCAGACTTCCGCCGATTTTTTAAGTTTCGTTTTGTAAGACTATTGTTAAAACTATTCCCTAGACTATATATTCCTGCTGAAAGGGATTAAAAGCTTTTCTTGTACAATGTTACTGCAAAGACTTTACAAGTTTCCACGTGTTTCGTTTGAAGTTTCTTTCAATAAATATCAAAATTCTTACACGTCATAAGTATTTGCCCACTATGAAATCGGTTGGAACCTCCAAAGACCGATTAATTCGGTTACGGATCGTTCCCACCTACCTTACGCGGCTCGCGATCTCCAAAAATAAACTAAATACTTTTAAACTCAATTGACTGTTAGAATTAAAAAGCAAAAAAGTGTTTCGTGTCAATTAAATAGTGATTTTAATTTAATTCTAAACAAATTTATCATTTTTTGAAAGATAAATTTAAAAAATAAACCATTTCGGATGAGATGGTTTCGGAAGAAATACTTTTGGATGAAATGGTCTCGGGATAAATAGTTTTGGATGAAATGGTCTCGGGATAAATAATTTTGGATGAAATGGTCTCGGGAGTAACACTTTTGGATGAAATAGTCTCGGGATAAATACTTTTGGTTAAAATGGTCTCGGGATAAATACTTTTGGTTAAAATGGTCTCGGGATAAATACTTTGGGTTAAAATGGTCTCGGGATAAATACTTTTGGTTAAAATGGTCACGGGATAAATACTTTTGGTTAAAATGGTCTCGGGATAAATACTTTGGGTTAAAATGGTCTCGGGATAAATACTTTTGGTTAAAATGGTCTCGGGATAAATACTTTGGGTTAAAATGGTCTCGGGATAAATACTTTTGGTTAAAATGGTCTCGGGATAAATACTTTGGGTTAAAATGGTCTCGGGATAAATACTTTTGGTTAAAATGGTCTCGGGATAAATACTTTTGGTTAAAATGGTCTCGGGATAAATACTTTTGGTTAAAATGGTCTCGGGATAAATACTTTTGGTTAAAATGGTCTCGGGATAAATACTTTGGGTTAAAATGGTCTCGGAATAAATACTTTTGGTTAAAATAGTGTAGGGAGAAATGATTTTTGTGAAAATGGTATCAGGATAAATAATTTTGTATGAAATCGTCTTGAGATAATTAATTTTAAATGAAAAGACCTTCTGATAAATAATTTTGAATGAAGTGGTCTCGGGAAATGTAATTTTGGATGAAATCGTCCTGAGATAATTAATTTTAAATGAAATGACCTTCTGATAAATAATTTTTAATGAAGTGGTCTCGGGAAATGTAATTTTGGATGAAATCGTCTTGAGATAATTAATTTTAAATGAAATGACCTTCTGATAAATAATTTTGAATGAAGTGGTCTCGGGAAATGTAATTTTGGATGAAATCGTCTTGAGATAATTAATTTTAAATCAAAAGACCTTCTGATAAATAATTTTGAATGAAGTGGTCTCGGGAAATGTAATTTTGGAAAAGTTAGATTAACAGAAACATGATTTAGGTTGTGTGGGATTAAGAAATTAAATCCAGGACCAGTTAGTATAGGGACATTTCATACCAATAGGCTGAGTAGGCTTAAACCTAGGGGGCCGTAGAGGAAAGGGCCCGTTATGATTTTGGGGTGTGTGAGGTTTCATGGGACCCTTGCTAAGTCTGAGCTTACGGTATGTGGTAATGATTTCGTAATTTACCTATGTAGAGTTTATGCTTTGCTGGATAATTCGTGTTCCTGTATGTATTAAGTTAATTATACTATATACATTCTTAGAAAGGTTAAAATTATCAGAGAAAAATCGCTTATAAATAATACGAACACTGATAAGCAGAAACCAATCAATTTCGAAATTCGGAAAGTAAGGGTTAATTATTCTTTGTCCAAATTGCACTAGATTTTTTATCTTTCTAAGGTTGAAACTCACAATAATAATATGATTATGCTATGTCCAAAAGTCTATAATTACGTTTCATAAGTGTGTCAGTTAGGCAAAAAAGTACTCATAGCAAAGTGTATAAGCGACGTAGATTGATATACCACAAAAAGATAAGCTCCTCTACCGTGAACAATATTCCACTTAAAGAACCACAGAATCGTTTATATATTGAGGGTGTGGTAATCTACCTGAAATTCGTGGGCCTTTAAGCAAATAATAATAATAGCAGCTCAAACTGCTCCATGCACTATAAGGACACCAAGAACCTCGTGAATTGGTACGAATTCCCCCGAAAATGTGTGGTAATTCTTAAATGTCTTTCACGCGGAACATAGGGATCTGACACACTTGCGTAAAAAATAATTATAAACTTACGTCTGTCATATACCTGACGCGTATAACGCGCGAACTGTAGATTTGGAGGCCTCCTAGTCTGTATACGTTACAGCGCGTATATGGTTTAATAATTTCGAGATGGTGGCACTCGATGAATGAAATTTCACTCAAGTGTATTTCACTCGAGCAAAAAAAAATTAGAGGAACAATATGAAGGGTGCGTGTGATGACGAATAATAGGCTGTAGGTTTAAATATTCGGTCCCGTATTTGAAGCCTGGTGGACAAATATCTCGTGTTGATTTGCGAGGAATGTCTCGAAATGAGAGGCCACCCGCGACTGCCAGACGGACTTTCTCTTTGTGCCCAGAGAGGGCGCTCGAATTCTTAATTGAGCATTCATCACAATCAGTCAATTACAAGGCTCTGATCCTGCTTTTCCCTAGGTGGCCGTACACCCGTTCCTTTACACTTTTAAGTGCCGAAGTGTGGCAATTCTGTTGACCAAAGAAACGCGAGCCTTTCAAGGAATGCAAAATTGATTTGTTTTTTTTTTCGAATGAAAGAAAGGTTTGCTTTTAAATCTAATTCTCGAAGGGGCTTGTGCCTAATTACTTTAACGTTCCCTAATTTTCCCCTTTAATAATTAAGGATTCCTTCGTGGTTATTGGACCTCACACTAACAATTTATTAGAAGGAAATTATTCGTTTATCCGGGGCGTTTGCACTCGAAATCCTTGTTACCTAAAGGAGTGGTTAGCGCTTTCGCCTCGCAGCAAGAGGAGCCGGGTTCGATCCCAGCTTGTGCACTGGGTGAAAACTCGGAACCACTCCTTTTGCGTTGAGTTTGCAAGCTATCTCGCCACTGGTTTAAGGGGTTTTCCCCGAGTTCTTCGGTTTTCCCTTCCATAAAAACGTGTGGAGGTTAACGGTAATAGTGAGTGTAGGGAGCTGTTGGCTCGCGTGGAATGAAGGGCTTGCCACCACCCTCCTACGCATTATAACCCGGCCATCTGAATTAATGACTTTAAAAGTCGCTTGGTGACTTAGGCCTAAGGTAGTGCCAAGGGTATTAGCCTAGCTGATAATTATTACTACAGGTGGTCGGCATTAATTATTAATTAATTTAAGTGGATTTTAATTAATTCGTCACATTTTTTCACTTAGAAATTTTTAATAGGTGTTTCTATGAAATACGGGAGGTCACGTGTAAATTGAAGATAGAGAGCACGCGCCAATAAAATAGTAAAAAACTTAAGCCCATGACGCGGAGAAAAATATTTTATAGTCTACTTTATTACGGATGATGATGGTCTAATTTTATTTGTCAAATTTCTAATTGAAGTTCCAAAATATAATGATGCAAATAATCTTTTAATCAGCCTTTGAAAATGTATATTTCATGTTGGTGTCAAACAGTCAGACCATAAATTCAACAGTGTAAAAATATTTAATATAATAATAATAATAATCAGCTAGGCTAATACCCAATGCACCACCTTAGGCCTAAGTCATCAAGCGACTTTTTTGAAGCCTTTAATTCAGGTGGCAGGGTTACAATGCGTAGGAGGGTGGTGGCAAGCCCTTCATGCCACGCGAGCCAAGTTTTTATGGAAGGGGTAACCGAAGAGCTTAGGGGAAAACCCCTTAAACCAGTGGGGAGAGAACTTGCAAACTCAACGCTGAAGGAGTTATTCCGAGTTTTCTCCCAGTGCCACAAGTTGGGATCGAACCCGGGTCCTCTTGCTGCGAGGTGAAAGTGCCAACCACTCCGCCACCCCACCTTACTACTCCGCCACCCCACCTTACTACTCCGCCACCCCACCTTACTACTCCGCCACCCCACGACGTTAGATTACGATCAAATTTTGTTGGGTGTTCTTCATATTAGCCAATGAGGCTCTAGAGTCTAGACCATTGTTATAGCAGACCACAATTTTAAATTACACCAAATGTTTTCGCTCAAAATAAAACCAATATATTCTTTGAATTTATTCTTAAAAGAAATGTTTCTATATAATACACTCTTTTACGAAGTCGCCCATTTCATTACAGGCCTAATTTAAAATAGTGCAGGCAAGGGCGCCTGCACGTGCTCATCAGCTCTAGACGTCACGTGCATTTGTCTACGTGAAGAGGCCTTGCATGCACTATTTGAAATCAGATCTGTAATAAAATGGCGGCTCTCACAAATAAGGATATAAAAGAGTGTATAGATAGACCAAAAAAAATGTTTATCTTACGTCACGAGATAGAACTTTATTAGTATAATCGTAGCACGCGCGATTTGCACGCGCACTGGAAAATGCGAAGTTCCTCACGACTCAATCACGCGCTCCTAGACTTTCATAAGTAAGAAACATTAAAACCAGAAGTAAATGAACCGAAGTTATCGAAATAGCGCTCAGAATCGGAGGGCGTTTTCCTTATGAAAATGATGAGAAAATCGAGTCAAATAAATGTAAATTTCCATCCCCGTATTTTGACGTGTTAAATTTCACTTGGGAATTGTTGGTATAGCTATTTCTATGTATAAAACATGGTTTCATAAAAACCAAAACGTTATTTTCGGCCTAGGAGCGCGCAAAATTTCAAATTCGAGGTATAAAAATGTAACTTTATAAGGAAAACGCCTCCAGCATGGGGAATATATCAGTCTGATAACTGCGGTTCATTTACTTCTGTTAAAACGAGAAGGCCAAGCTACTTTATAGAAAGGCATATTTTTCCAACTGACCAAAGTTATTTAAAATAAATATTTATATTAAATTTATATTTTATCCACAGAATAAGCGAATGATTTCCACTTATTATGACCAAGGTTTTGTTTTCTTGTACTCCAATATATGAAAACTAATGTAGTTTAACCTAAATAGTTTAAACTATTTATAACTAAACTTAGCCTTCGATTATTTTAGTGAACTTGGCTATCGTATAAATAACATTACTATACAGGGTGTAACCTTTGATCGGCCCAGGCATTTTTCTCAAAAACTATACTTTCTAGAAATGTGAAATTTTCAGTATGTACTCTCTCGAGACGGATCGTTGTTATTTGTAAATTTAGAAGTGTTAGTTTTTGAACGCTACGTGGTAGACGAAAGGTTTCCATTTTGTTGGTTTTTCATGACCAATGTCCGACTCCCACCATACCAATTCCATTAAAGGTTTTCGAGTATGCTCTACAACTTGCTTATTGAAACTTTTCGTCTACCACGTAGCGTTCAAAAACTAACACTTCTAAAACCGTGAATAATTTCACGATTTTTATGAAATTTACAAATAACAACGATCTACAGAGTACACACTGAAAATTTCCCATTTCTAGAAAGTATAGTTTTTGAGAAAAATGACTGGGCCGATCAAATGAAGACACCCTGTAGAGACATTTATGGTGATGCTATAAACTGGCCTTTAACCTAATTTATTCTTCCTAACCATATGAAAAGAAAACCATGACTTGACTCTCAGTTGTGGTTATAGATCAAACAGTATGGACAAGGTGCAAAGTATCCTAAACCGTCTAGCTTGACATTGTCGAAGAGTCTACCATTTCCCAGGTAAGACTCTGTTTTTTAAAACGTGAGGGGAATAATCTAAATTCTGCCTAAGCCAAAAGTAGATTGAACACTTCATCTACATTCTAAAGGACTTGTATCAGCCTATCGCAAATTACACCCTTTGATTTTAATAGCATGTAGCAAATGTAAGTCGTATTTATGTGCATCATATCTACGGTGCTTATTTACCACGAACGATAACTTATTTTCAAAAAGGTTGTGCTCGCTTTGAAGATTTACACTCACGAAAACTTGTAAACGTGAAAAGGGAACGCCTGAAAGGCTCTAAAAATCATTACATCCCTGTAAGAAAGCCTAATGTCTAAATAAAATATTGATGCTAGACTGAGTCTGCATTTTTAATTCTAACGTCCGGAATATAAAATTTGGACTACGGTCCAAAATTGTTAGTATGGTTTCAAAGTTTACTTTGGTAAATTTTAGTGGGGTACTAAAACTGTCTATTTTTAGGACCACCAAATGAATAAAGATTCATCGATTTATTATTACAATTTAGTACAAAGGTTGAGTTTCAAAAATGATTATAACTATCACTTGAAACCGAAAACCACAACCTGTTTCTAGCCACGGTGACATTACCGATCGAAACCGGTTTTCATGACAATTTCTGTCAATCTTATTGGACAAAACTGGCATTCAAACCGACGTAAATTGGGATTTAAGGTCAAGTGTAACCGTGGTCTCTGTTATTTTAAACTGGCATTTAAAACGCGTTTAAGGCGCTGATGTAGCGGTGGCTTACGATCCGAAATCCATTTAGCCGTCGTGTTCGACGATCGCGGCCGGCCTAGAAAACGAGCAATTAACGCTCGCCTTGTTTCGCACTCTCGCGCGGCGGTGGTTGTTTTTAAAATTAGGCCCGAAACCCCGAACTTACCCATCGTGTATACGGATCCCTCAATGTCCTCCTTCCAAAACAACGTCTTTTAATAACTCTTTCGCATTCGACGGACGCGAACGGGGTGTTTGATATCCGGGTTAATCCGCCGCGATTTCCCGCCGAGAAATTTCGGAGATGCCGACGCGACAATTATCGCGGATTGAGTTTCATCCACGTCACGGCTTCCATCGACGACAACCTTAAGCCTCGTCCATTTGCTCGTCTTCGTCGAAGCCAGTCGCTGGTACTCTACTTAACGGGTGACCATCCGCGAATTACGTCTCGACTTACGGAGCGGACAGTTTCTCGAAAGGGTTACTCGTGGTCAAAGCGCGTGTCCTGGTACGCCAGCCGGTTAAGCGGTCCACCGCGAACTACTTGTTTTGGGATGACGCAGGACTCGAATGGCTTCCGATGGCGTACCGATGACTTTTGACCAAAGGATTCTACCAGGCGAATCCGTCCGTGGGGAGTGTATTTTCGAGACTCTCGATGAACCTCGACTTTGTCCCCCAGCCCCTCCCCTCCTGAGACGTGCTTTGGCCGCGTTTCGAGGAACCCTAAAGTCGCTTAAAACGATATAGGACCGCGTCTTTGCGGGCTGACGCTCGAGAGTCTTCCCATCTCTCCGTTTTGAGTAGGCCCACTTCGACACCCCGCGCTCTGATTGGCCCAGAAAGTCGTCCGTCACAGTCGTAAGATGCTGGAAAAGATGGGAGGCATCAAGGAGTTTCTGACGAGAGCGCCTATACATCATATAATATATTTAAAAAAGGCAATTTTAACTGTTGGGGTTGGGTGGGCTGTAATGGCTCCTTTTCGCCGACAACGACTATTTGAGAAACACATTTTCGACGATTGCGAACGCTTGGAACCCGCTTTCAATATTATTTACTTTTATCGGTTTTTCCACGACGAATTTACGGTTCTTTTTAATGTATACCTCATTATTAAACCTTTGAAGAGGATACCTTCGTACCGATAGCATTGATGTCCGCTCGTATTTTGATTTTCCAGCCTCAGGTGAAAACCCGTTATTTGACCCAAATGAATTTATAACTACTTGGTTCGGCGTTAAAGATCGTAAATTGATGAAATTTCATCTGATATTTGGATCCAAGATGCGACGGTTTTAAACGTTGAAATGGACAATATTAGCGCTACACCGAAAGAAACGTTTGTTATATTTTATTTATATTTTCCAGTTTGAGTTGAGGTCCGATTAGGTGCTGAAATGCGTGTATTAAGTCGAAGTGCTTGTAAATTGTTAATTTCATTTTATCATTGAGAACTCTATCGAACGAATAGTTTGTTAAAAATGCGAAGAAGAAAACTTTTTGATAGGATACGCGCAACTTCGAAAGGCAATCTCTCGCTGCCGAGCTGTAGTACCGGCCGAAATGGCAGAGTTATAAATCGCGCGAACGTCGGCGCGCTGTTCCTAGTTTCTGGCTATCCCGTTGCAATTCGACACTTCCGGCGGGTGTTCCTCGATAGTTTTTTGCGGCCTTTAGGGGAGCTGACGCCGCCGAGGGAAAGGACTGTTTATAGTCCAAATTGATGTTGAGACTCGAGGAGCGTGGAGCGTAGCCTCGACCAGAAACTAAAGGCTCGTTGGAGGTCCTTCTCAGCCCCCGACACGCCGCTCTCTTGGCCCGGGGTCCACTCGATACTCTTTCCAAATTTCCAATCACTCTCCAGACACCGGCGGTCACTGTGGCGCCAGCCAGGGGCCGTTCCCTCCCTGGTCCACCATTTCGCCAGGGTCAACGTTTCGAACGACGCGGGGTAACTCTTTTTCGAACCGTCTTTGAACGCGGCCGCCGTCATTTGTCCCTGATAGGGAATGAATGACCTCGCTTTTTATCAATGACCCTAACGAGATAGAGTCGTTTGACCCCCGAAAACACCATCCCAACATCTGCCCTTGATTCTTCCGCTTCGAGTTTCAGAGCAACGCCTTCGAAGAATGCGCCGTCAATGGCGCCTATCTACATTCTTCGATTTCCTCGATCGAACTTTTCGATTCGGCTTCTCGGTGGATTTCGGTATTTTTTCGTGTTTTTGTGGTTATAAGCACATAGATTCCACCATCGCCGCCATTACTACCTAAAGGTAATAGTTATTGTAGGTTGTGCAAATATAATCCTGCAAGATCGTTCGCAGTTGTTGGGCAATCAGATGGATTCCTAATATATATCACTAATGCAGTCTACATGACGAGAATATATTCCAAATTAAATCGATATTTTAAGTATATAATATTGACTCTGTCTGTCAGATTTCGATATTTAATTGTTTTAATTTGGTTTATTTATTAACCATTCCGATGAAAATGTAAAAAAAGTGAATATTTTTAAATTACAATTTATTATGATTAATGAAATGATAAGACATGGTATTTTCCCCTTGCTGTAACTAGATGCCAATTAATTCCAGCGCCTACTAACTAACTTCTATGATGCAGCACTGCCCATCGTGTTATTATTAAAATGGCGACTTCCACGTTGCGTCGGGAAACAAATTCAATAACGAATCATGTATATATGATATATATAAATAAATATATATATATATATATATATATATATATATATATATATATATATATATATATATATATGTAAACAATGGGAGAAAGTCACAGGAAGTCGTGTCTGCTAAGATCATTCTTCGAGCGACGTGTTTATTTCGATACGCATGCGACGAGGTCAGAGGCCCAAAAAACCGGCCCGACCATCTCCTAAATATTTAGATGCGATGCCGAGGAATGACAGCTTTTCCCAGGGAACAAATCCTTTGGCTTTCTTTTACTTTTCTTGGCTGATATCGGAAATTAACATATTCCGATACCTAAATCGATTTTTACCGATATGTCTATTGATTTTTGATTCCTATATTTTACCAATTTTAACCGATTACCAACCGAATTTTGCCGAAATTATCGTAACAGGGGTTTTTACCTATTATTCCACTAAATAACGGTAATGGTAGTTTTCCAGATTAATCGGTTGAATAATGGTATCGGTAGTTTTTGCCGATTAAACAGTTGAATATCGGTATCGGTAAATTTTCCTGATTAATCTACTAAATATTGTTACCGATTAATCCGCTAAATATCGGTATCGATAATTGTTTCCAGATTATTCCTCTAAAAATCGGTTTCGGTAGATTTTCCCGATTAATTTGCTAAATATCGGAAACAGTACATTTTCCCGATTAATCCCCAAAAATATTGGTATCGGTAACTTTTACCGGTTAATCCGCTAAATATCGGTATTGATAAATGTTTCCAGATTATTCCGATAAATATCGGTATCGGCCGAATTTTCCGGTTAATTGGCTAAATATCGGTATCGGTAAATTTCCTTGATTAATCCGCTAAATATCGGTATCGGTAAATTTCCCCGATTAATCCGCTAAATATCGGTATCGGTAAATTTCCCTGATTAATCCGCTAAACATCGCTAATTTAGACTCGGTAAAATCAAGACATCAATAATCTATACGGAATTTATACCGTTTTTCGCCCAATATTATACTTTTTTTGTTTTATAAGTATCTGAAACGCCCAGTTTTTGATGTTAACTTTTTTCTCGGTGAAATTAACGATAATCTTTAAGTTGTTTTTGCACATCTGACGGAAAATTTAGAACTGTACATCATTAGTAAACCGCAATGAAATTGTTAATTCTAATTATCCTTTGCATCCAGATTAGTCGCTAATAAGGCGACTTTCAAGCGCGCGGATATATTGTTGACATTATAATTACAAGTAAAATAATTATTTTTGAGGGACCCGCGAAGCGATGGAACGATATTTGGGAAATGGAGGCCTTGGCAGGAAATAATAATTATTCGCCAGTTAAGAGAGCGCGTAGAAATGGCGAAATGTCACGGACTTCAGAGAAGCCCGTGTTTTCGGGGATACCATTATAGATGGGGCTTTTTTCGCCAGCATTGAAATCCGAGTAGCTGAGGGGTCCGAGTATGTGTCCCGATGACCCGCGCGAAGAGGGCTCCCCGCACACCTCCGTCACCAGCTCCGCGGATCGGCCCCCACCCGGCCGTTGGGATCATCTTGGTCGGACATCACTCCGCAGCCTTCTAGAAAACCACCGCCGCGTGTGTTTGAGAATCAGTGTTCCTTCGTACCAGCTATAGTCTTAAGGCCCTTCTCCCGCGTATAACTATTTGTGAATGGGTGCACGCTAGCTAATAATTCTCTCTCACTGAAAATCCCTTTTGGGGATTTACGGAGGTCGTTCGCGCCAGTTTCTAAAAGCTGTTTACGGAACCTTTGAAGGAAATGGGTCGTGTATCAACTTATATCCGCTTTGTACCACTCCGTTGCTTTTTCTTTATAACTTTCGAATATTGACCCTACGCCTAATGTCAGAACTTTACCGTTTTAGCAGTGGCGGCGGTATAGGGGGTACCAAAATCGGCGATGTATGGGTACAGGGATATATTGTACACACCCAGAATTTGGTGAGGGGCACAGGGGTACATTGTACCTATACCCTATTTCAATCTGGGGGACAGATTTTAGCCGAGGGTACAGGGGTGCGTTGTACCACCCTACAAATGTCAGTCAGGGGTACAATGTATGTATTTGTTCTTCCACCCCCAAAAAAAATTGCATTTCCAAAAATTTTCTAAAATAATATTTCTATAATAAGTAATAATTTGACAAAGGATCTTGTAGGACCCGAAACGTTGTCTCGAACGCTGATGTTAAAATTCTTATGATCACGTTTTAAATGTATGTATTCAAATATAGTTTTTACAATAAATTTTAATTAAATATAATCGTCTCATGAGTCTTCCGTAATGAAATTATTACATATTATAAATCACCATGACAAAAATCAGTTCTTCAATGAGTAAATAATTTCCCAAATTATTGTAATATTTGTGTGAACGGGAATCACGAAAGACGCGTTAAAAATAAATGTTCGAAGAAAGCAATTTAATCGATTTTAGTTATTGAGTGGTAAAGTAGGGTACACGACGAAAAAACTTGATTTTAATCGGGTTTTGTATATATATTATATTTTGGCTTAAAATTATCAGGGAAAATCCAGGGAATTGAATTTGAAAAATTGCGTTAAGCCTGAAATATTAAGAATCGATTTTTATTTATTTATAAACCATGTTTTCCTTTTGCGTAATCAATTTTGAAATAATTTTAGTAGGCATATATGTTTTATCTATTCAAAACGCATTTGTGTATAGTCGTGTTGTGGTTTGACAATTTCTTTGGTAGTAAATTATTTGGTTCTCAATTCAAATATATTTTGGGATAAGCTATTGTAATCAAACATCACGTATTTTATTATTATTATTATTATCTTACGCCACCCTGATAAAGAAATTCCAATAGATCAAGGATTTAATTTACTTCTTTAAAGTTTTTGTCGGAATTTTAAATATAAATTTAATTCTATCATAAGTAAAATACTAGTCATAATATCCTCTATTCCTGATAAGCAAACATTATACTTTCTTTAAACGCGTCGAAACATCTTTAGGGTACGTAAGTCTTTTAATCCAAACGTTTCCAAACACCAGGGTTTGGGTTGCCTGGACCACTATAACTTCCTACGCCGCGTAGATCGGATTTGGTTTGCCAAAATAATGCGCTAGATAGCCAGTGGGGTGGCGGAGTGGTTAGCAAAACCTCGCAGCAAGAGGAGCCGCGTTGAGTTTGCACTGGTTAAAGGGGTTTCCCCTTTCCATAAAAACTTGTAGAGTGTAGGGAGCTGTTGGCTCGCGTGGCATGATGGGCTTTCCACCACCCCCCTACAAAATTTAATCCAGCCACCTGAATAAAACGCGTTAAAAGTCGCTAGATGCCTTGGGCATTAGCCTAGGTGATAATTTATTTATTTATAACGCAAAGAGAAGTTTTGATTTGAAAGAGAGTGCCAGATTTGTATAGTTCACGGAACGAATCAATTATGGTCTCGTATTAAGACGATAATTACCTATCGCAACGACAACTACACCAACGACATTTTCTCGCTACAACACAAGCAACTGGGATTCCATTTGTACGAGACCTAATTACCCGTATCCAAGAGCGATAGAGGCGGAATCTAGGTTACAAGACGCGATTTGGGAGGAATCGGACGAGGCCTCACGCTGATAAATACTTTAGAGCAAACTGCGTAATATCGCGCTGAAATGCCTTTTTTTTTTACCGAAAATCGCCTCTTGCACGCTTCAACGAATAAAACCGAGAAAAACAAAGCTTATTTACAATCAAGAAAAATAAATGGTGGGATGAGCGTAAACCTACACAAACACGATTCCCGTCGCCTGTTCTATGACTTATGGGGGAATAACAAGTTGGACAGTCCCGAAGTTAAGTTCCGCCATTGCTATAGCAAATAACCTTAGTGCCAAATTTTTAGTTTCCGAAACCATTATTTTAATTACATTTTATTTTCAAACACAGTTTAATTTCAAATCATTTATTTTATTTTAAAATCATTTATATTTATATTTTTATTAATTGAATTTTAAAATCATTTATATTTATATTTTTATTAATTGAATTTTAAAATCATTTATATTTATATTTTTATTGATTGAATTTTAAAATCATTTATATTTATATTTATATTTTTATTAATTGAATTTTAAAATCATTTATATTTTTATTTTTATTAATTGAATTTTAAAATCATTTATATTTATATTTTTATTAATTGAATTTTAAAATCATTTATATTTATATTTTTATAAATTGAATTTTCAAATCATTTATATTTATATTTATATTTATATTAATTGAATTTTAAAATCATTTATATTTTTATTTATTTTATTTCAAAATCATTTATATTTTTATTTATTTCATTTTAAAATCATTTATATTTATATTTTTATTAATTGAATTTTAAAATCATTTATATTTATATTTTTATTGATTGAATTTTAAAATCATTTATATTTATATTTATATTTTTATTAATTGAATTTTAAAATCATTTATATTTTTATTTTTATTAATTGAATTTTAAAATCATTTATATTTATATTTATATTTATATTTATATTAATTTAATTTTAAAATCATTTATATTTATATTTATATTTTTATTAATTGAATTTTAAAATCATTTATATTTTTATTTTTATTAATTGAATTTTAAAATCATTTATATTTTTATTTTTATTAATTGAATTTTAAAATCATTTATATTTTTATTTATTTTATTTCAAAATCATTTATATTTTTATTTATTTCATTTTAAAATCATTTATATTTTTATTTTTATTTTAGAGTGATTAATGTTTTTATTTATTTTATTTCAAAATCATTTATATTTTTATTTATTTAAATTAAAAACCATTTTAATTTAAATCCATTTTAATTTAAAACCATTTTAATTTCAAACCATTTTAATTTCAAACCATTTTAATTTAAATCCATTTTAATTTAAAACCATTTTAATTTCAAACCATTTTAATTTCAAACCATTTTAATTTCAAACCATTTTAATTTCCAACCATTTTAATTTCCAACCATTTTAATTTCAAACCATTTTAATTTCAAACCATTTTGATTTCAAACCATTTTAATTTCCAACCATTTTAATTTCAAACCATTTATTTTATTTTAAAATCGTTTATTGTATTTTAAAATCGATTAATTTATTTTCAATCGTTTTTTTATTTTCAAATAATTTATTTTATTTTGAAATAATTTATTTTATTTTGAAATAATTTATTTTATTTTGAAATAATTTATTTTATTTTGAAATAATTTATTTTATTTTGAAATAATTTATTTTATTTTGAAATAATTTATTTTATTTTGAAATAATTTATTTTATTTTGAAATAATTTATTTTATTTTGAAATAATTTATTTTATTTTGAAATAATTTATTTTATTTTGAAATAATTTATTTTATTTTGAAATAATTTATTTTATTTTGAAATAATTTATTTTATTTTGAAATCATTTATTTTACGTTTCTGAAATAAAATGTGTCATTGATGTGATCATTTCATAGCTACGACGAAATATTTTTTAGTTTGGGGCACCCGACCGCAAAGCTCGCCTCATAATATAGAGCACGCTTTCTCACAGAGAGGAACATCTTCAAAAATTTGTCACAGGGTCCTCTCTCAGTCTCTCCTCCCTAGTCCCCCCTTTGCAACCCTGGAAACGGAGCATTCTTATATAGAGGGGGAGGTTCGCTTCATTTTGGGTGGCTGACGCTCGGGAGATTTGCGACTTCTAGGATGGGCCTCCGAAGCGACGCTTTTAATTCTACAAATAGATTTGAGCCCGTCGCTCGTTTTTATAAGACTTAAGATGCGAGAAAAGAATATACGTAACAATATTTCATATACATATATATAATATATATAAATCAAAAAATTAAAAAAAAATTGATTTTAATATATATATAATATTTTAAGAGATTTTAAGTAATTAAATTGAAATTAATTGAATTTATTTTAAGTGCATTAGAATAGTACAAAATCAGCAAGCTGATATAACAGTTTTATGACACAATAATAATATTGTAAGAGATTTTAGGTAATTCAATTAAATTGAATTGAATTTGTGTTTATTGTGTCATAAAACAGTTATATCAGCTTGCTGATTTTGTACTGTTCTAATGCACTTAAAATAAATTCAATTTAATTGAATTACCTAAAATCTCTTACAATATTATTATTGTGTCATAAAACAGTTATATCAGCTTGCTGATTTTGTACAAAATCAGCAAGCTGATATAACTGTTTTATGACACAATAATAATATTGTAAGAGATTTTAGGTAATTCAATTAAATTGAATTTATTTTAAGTGCATTAGAACAGTACAAAATCAGCAAGCTGATATAACTGTTTTATGACACAATAAACACAAATTCAATTCAATTTAATTCAATAACATAATATAGAATAGAATAGAATAGTGTTTTTTTGTGCAATAAAAACAGTTTATAGGAAACCAACAATTTATTACACAACAGTGGTCGTTATCTCGCTACAAAAAACCAAACATTAATTTAAATTAATTTAAATTTACTTGTTTTTGTAGGGTTGCTAAGTCCATTTAAAAAATAATATACACTACATTAATACACTATTTAGACATTCATAAATAACACATTCGTAAATAATACATTAATAATTAACACATTCATAAATAAAACATTAATAATTAACACATTCATAATTAACACATTCGTAATTAATACATTAATAATTAACACATTCATAAATAAAACATTAATAATTAACACATTCATAATTAACACATTCTTAATTAACACATTCATAATTAACACATTCGTAATTAACACATTCATAATTAATACATTCATAAATAAAACATTAATAATTAACACATTCATAATTAACACATTCATGAATAACACAATAATAAGTAACACATTCGTAATTAACACATTCATAAATAACTCGTTCATAATAACACATTCACAAATAACACATTCATAAATAATACAATCATAAGTAACACATTCATAAATAACACATTCATAAATAACACATTCCTAAATTACAAAAAATAAACTAAAATACTATATTTTAAGTGAATATATGCCATAGACCCAACATACATATGTATAAAATAATTGACGATACGAAGAAAACTTCTATCGTGGTGATTTTAGGAGCTCTTCCAAATCAGTTCTCCCCCAGTCTTGTCTCCTACGGTATGATACAAAAAAGCACCAAAATTGTCGAGCTATTTGGTAAGAGACGAGTTTTCAGCAAAACACAATCCTGCCTGCGACATTTTCTGCTAGCCCCAAAATAGCGGCCTCACAAAGTTCGAGTGACAATTGTCCCCCCCCCTCCCCCCCCCTGTTTTTATGTAGCCTCTGCTTTCTTTTGTGTTAGGGTGTATTACTAACGATTATTTCCATAATTAATTTCTGGGACAGAACAGCCTAAATTGCAGTGGATATTACTAATTAATTCATATGTTTTCATCATTAATTGTTATTATTTTAAGAAATGTACTATGAATATCTTTAGAAGCTTACGGTAATTCGTTTAAAATTTATATCGCTATTTAAAAACGTTAATTTGATAGATTCTAAACTAACAGCGGTTAATTATGAAAGTAAAAAACTATACACTCACTTTTTCGAAATACATTTCGAAGTAAATAATGAATTAAATTAAATTAAAGATTTAACCTTTGAAAAGCTCATTCCTTAAAAGGAGGTAGCAATATTTTCAAATGTAATAGTACATTGGGCTAACGTTACTGAGCGTTTTATAGAAACAATAAGCTGTTTTACAATTACTCAGCGTCTAATAGAAACAATAAGCTGTATCAGTTCAATTACTGAGCGTCTTTTAGAAACAATAAGCTGTTTTAGTTCAATTACTGAGCGTCTAATAGAAACAATAAGCTGTTTCAGTTCAATTACTGAGCGTCTAATAGAAACAGTAAGCTGTCTCAGTTCCCATTACTGAGCGTCTTTTAGAAACAATCAGCTGTTTTAGTTCAATTACTGAGCGTCTAATAGAAACAATAAGCTGTTTCAGTTCAATTACTGAGCGTCTAATAGAAACAATAAGCTGTTTCAGTTCAATTACTGAGCGTCTAATAGAAACAGTAAGCTGTTTCAGTTCAATTACTGAGCGTCTAATAGAAACAATAAGCTGTTTCAGTTCAATTACTGAGCGTCTAATAGAAACAATAAGCTGTTTCAGTTCAATTACTGAGCGTCTAATAGAAACAATAAGCTGTTTCAGTTCAATTACTGAGCGTCTAATAGAAACAATAAGCTGTTTCAGTTAAATTACTGAGCGTCTAATAGAAACAGTAAGCTGTATCAGTTCAATTACTGAGTGTCTTTTAGAAACAATAAGCTGTTTTATTTCAATTACTGAGCGTCTAATAGAAACAATAAGCTGTTTCAGTTCAATTACTGAGCGTCTAATAGAAACAGTAAGCTGTATCAGTTCAATTACTGAGCGTCTTTTAGAAACAATCAGCTGTTTTAGTTCAATTACTGAGCGTCTAATAGAAACAATAAGCTGTTTCAGTTCAATTACTGAGCGTCTAATAGAAACAGTAAGCTGTATCAGTTCAATTACTGAGTGTCTTTTAGAAAAAATCAGCTGTTTTATTTCAATTACTGAGCGTCTTTTAGAAACAATCAGCTGTTTCAGTTCAATTACTGAGCGTCTAATAGAAACAGTAAGCTGTATCAGTTCAATTACTGAGTGTCTTTTAGAAAAAATCAGCTGTTTTATTTCAATTACTGAGCGTCTTTTAGAAACAATCAGCTGTTTTAGTTCTATAACTGAGCGTCTTTTAGAAACAATCAGCTGTTTTAGTTCTATAACTGAGCGTCTTTTAGAAACAATCAGCTGTTTTAGTTCTATAACTGAGCGTCTTTTAGAAACAATCAGCTGTTTAAGTTCTATAACTGAGCGTCTTTTAGAAACAATCAGCTGTTTTAGTTCTATAACTGAGCGTCTTTTAGAAACACTCAGCTGTTTTAGTTCTATAACTGAGCGTCTTTTAGAAATAATCAGCTGTTTTAGTTCTATAACTGAGCGTCTTTTAGAAACAATCAGCTGTTTTAGTTCTATAACTGAGCGTCTTTTAGAAACAATCATCTGTTTTAGTTCTATTACTGAGCGTCTTTTAGAAACAATCAGCTGTTTTAGTTCAATTACTGAGCGTCTTTTAGAAAAAATAAGCTGTTTCAGTTCAATTACTAAGCGTCTTTTAGAAAAAATAAGCTGTTTCAGTTCAATTACTAAGCGTCTTTTAGAAACAATCAGCTGTTTTAGTTCAATTACTGAGCGTCTTTTCAAAAAAATAGTTGTTTTAATTCAATTATCGAGCGTTGTTGACGATAAAATATCAGCTTCTCGGTCCTGTTAATTGTACTAGAAAATTTGAAAATGCTCGTTTATAAAAACGAGCAGCTTAAAAGCCTTTTTCTAAGGTTGGGAAGATTATAAAATAGTTTTGGAAAGCACGGCTTCTTTGGCGCGTACAATTGGGATATAGTTGGCGGTTGTGGTGAATGCACGGTTGAAAGTGGCGATACCGATTCGGTCCGTTCCGTCACTTGGCCGCTGCAAATATCAGGGCTCCCTTCTTCGCTTCGTCGCGAGCACCACCAGGAAAATAGCGCGTCCCGAGAAATTGGCGATGGATGAGGCAAAAATAAAACCACATCCTCGCTTCCGTCTTAAAAAGAAACCCTCACAGAGACACTTGGAAATGAAATCTCGACGACGCGCTGGGAGCCAAGGTATATAATTAGCGACTTTTAAAACGGCTATTAAGTAAAACCAATTTTTTCATAAGATACCCTCACCCATCTTTTCGGAGTTTAAGAAATCGCGACGGGGTGGAGTTACGAGTATCATAAGCTTATAATAACGTCTCACGTAAGTGTGTCAGTTCCTTATTTACCAAAGTGTTAAATTCTTAGAATGACCACACATTTTTGGCGGACTTATAATACGCGATCTTTGCTTCGTCGTCATAGCTTCGGCGAGTGATAATTTGATTTAAAGTTGCGTATTTTCTCGCTAGAGGCGTTTACCCTTATGAAAATGGTGGATCAAATTAGATTTCGAAATTGGAACAGATACAAAATTGACTTTGATCGAAAATTACCATCCAATATGTGTTTTATTTGATCCAATGAAATTCAATTGTATTCTCGATTTGATAAAAATTAGTTGATCCAAACAGAATTGGATTCAAACTCGATGTGTGTTGATTCCAGTTGTGTAAATTTTTTGATATTGGTAAGGGTATTTTTTAGGGTTTAGTATATTAGTAATTTTTGGATTGTTTGAAATTTTTAATAGATCTACAATTCGCATATGTAATTGAATTTACTACTAACTCGAAATTTAAAAAATCGGAGATTTCTATAGGTTTCGCCATATTGTTACATAAGTGTGACATGCAAAAGATTTACTGAGAGCTATTAAAAAACAGACTGCATTACCGGCTTCGTCACCGTTTTGCGTCCGCTTGCTAACGCGTCACACGTAGCCTTTGACAGCGCCTCGCTAGGGGGAGAATTTCTTCTTGTGATGACGACACTCCGTTACTAGCTCTCAGTAATATATTCCCCAAAGTGACAAACTTATAGAATAAATTATAGATTAACGGTTTCGCCTTTGGGCAGTCGTAGTATACTCGCGCTAGCAATGATAATTTCTACTACATGGCACAACACACATATTACTAGTGTTGTTAAGTTTCAGGAAAAATAAAATGGGGAAAAAATTGCGCAATATTGTTTTCGCAAATCGGAAAATTAAAATGATTTTTTAAGGGTTTTTAATGTTTTGAACTTTTTATTTATATAAAATGTCTAATATCAGTAAACATACTACAAAACATTAATAGTGTTACATTGTTAATCAGCTTAAATTAGTCAAGAGGTTTAGTTTTACTTTCAGATTCGAAAAAATTAGGCGAAAATGCCGCTTTACTTAATTTTGCAAAAAATATACTAGACTTATCATGGAATGAAAACCTTGTTAATTTTTTTTCGGAAAAATACGGAAATTTTTCCGGAAAAATGGCCTCGGTCATTTTCCGACTTACAACACTACTTATTACGGAACATAATTATACACTTATGCGAGTAGTGTATGTATGGATTAAGAGGAGACTTGGCAGGCGCAGCTGTGAGTTTCGTTCCAGTCAAGCGCTCGACGGGTTTTGCGGAACCGTTCCGTGCAGGTCGCCGGAGCGCAGCGAAGAGTCTCGGCTCGGGTCAGAGGCAGCGCCTTCTCCGGCTCCGCTCTTCGGCTTCTTCATCCCGCGGCATCCGTCGGCTTCGTCTCCATCTCCGCGTCTCTCTCATCCCCGTATTGACCCGAACGGATTCTCTCCACGTGGGCGGTCCCGTACAAAATCGTCCGCAATCCCCCCTCTCCATTTTGACGTATATTTTAAGCCAAGTGTGACAATTCCAACCCCCCTTTTATTGGATACCTTTGACACTTCAGCGTGTTGGGTCATCGTCGCGAATTTTGGGGGGGGGGGGGGACCTTACTCTTACGCACGTGTGATTTTCGGCGCATCTTATGAAAAGAGAGATAGTGTAGAAATACCTCAACGTGGCCCACCAACGGCACTATCGATGGACCGCCCTGATATAATTGACTACGGTTTTTTTTTGGGATGCTTTTTGGGACCTCCCCCGTATCCCTCCGAGGCGCCGTATTGAGGATGCGAGACTGATAATATCTTCGAAGACAAAGTGGTCTTCTTATGATAGGGTAAGATGTATTTTAGAACATCGTTTTTTTGGCCGTCATCCGCCTTAAACGATCATTTATCTTGGGCTTCCAGCGACGTGATTCCGGGTGTTGGACCGTGGAAAACCGTTAGCCCTAAATAACAACTTTAGCTTTATGCTCTTTTTGACGGCTGCAAAGTCGTGTTTTTATACTTCATACTGGGATTTATTTCAAACCTACGATACAATTATTGGGTATGTATTGTATAGATGGCGGACGTGGTCAGATATGTTTAGCAGTTGATGTTAAAAGATACTACACTTTGATCTTAACCAAAACTATGAAGAAGCTTATTAGTAAATTGTTTTGTTTATACTAAACAAGGATTTGGAAACACATTTTAGTACGAAGTCAACTGTTTTGTTGATGAGAAACTTTATTACACTCTGATCTTAGCTAAGAAATGAAGAAGCTTTTTGTTAAATTTCAAAAAGAATTTTTGATCTTTAGTTAAACGATAGATTTTAAACGTTTCTTTTCAATATAGTTTTTAAACTACGTTACAGAATGACACCAAATATTTGTGCAGCAAAGAAATAAATATCAATATATGTATTGCTAAAGTGTCAACCTTTTTGGTTATAGTTATCGCCTCATGACTAAACACACAAAGACCAAGTAGCCAATCTAAATCTAACTAAAACTACAAAAAAGGTTTTAAGAAATCCTTGCCATTAGAAGTAAAATTTATTTAATTATTATTTTAAATATTTACTTATTCGTGAACGTTTTTTCAATATACTAGTTTCGAAATAATGGTATATAGTAATATCTTAAGTGTATAATAAATAACTTACAACGTAAGTCTCCATCTCACTATACTACAAATGTTATTTCTCTGAAAGATGTAAATCATGATTAAATCTGTTTAAAATCAAATCTATATAAAGATAAAAAATGAATAAATCACGATAAATTTTTTCTCGACTATTAGGATTACAGATCGGTAATATTAAAAACCGTGGAAGCCTGCAAAGATCCACGTTTCATGGAAATAACATTTGTTGTAAATTTCCATCTTGTTTTTTAGCATAATAAAATAATAGCCATTTATTTCCTTTAAATGTATTTTAAGGGCATGCAATGATCGCGTGTTCGAGGTTTGGCCTGTCGCTATCTATGGGCGTTCCTCTTATTTGATTAAGCTGACGTCAAGCCGAGCGCGAATCCAAAAGTCACTTTTTTTTTTAAATCCCGAATTCCATGGATCGTGTCCAAAAGTCAAAAAGAATGAAAATTTAATTGAGCGAATCGTTCAAAAAGGCAATGTCGGTAATTTCAATGCTATTTATTACCAATGAGGGACAACGTGGTTTTATCCATAATCTACAAATTATTCAAACGTTTTGTTAGAAAATTTTGTAGTAACGTTTTCGACCACCATTTTATTTAAAGGGATTATGAAGGATCAAGGAATTCCATATTTCCGTCACCAGGGGATGATTGGCGCTAGTTATGTTTAAAACAAGTCGTATCGCCTGTTAGCAGACTATTTTTTTATATAGTTCATACTCAGTTAAAATAGGCTTTGATTACACACAGTTGTATCAAGTTCATTTAAAACAAGAATTTGGTATGACAATTTGTAAGTAGCGTAAGAAATCGAGAGATATAACTAGTTTTTAGTGGCTCAAGCCATGAGCAATGAACTCCACTTTTTCGTCCGCATTAAATTCCCCTTAGTTGCAGATTAGTTCCCAATTTCATTTGTTCAAAATTCTTTCATAACTCAAAAGCATTTTTTTCAGCAGAAGACTATGGTATAACTTTTTATCCTAGAACAAAATTTAATAAAAAAAAAGTGAACATTAGTCTAATCAACCCTGCTTTCAAAGACTCCGGAAATTAAACCAGAGTGTAATAATCAGCAGCCAATAAAATCGGTAAACATTGTTCCGGTTAATCTTTCCCGGTTGAACGGGAATTTGTCCTTAGAAGAACCGCGAGGAAACTGATCGCTTTTTTTCTAAACCGGGTTTTACCGCGCGCTTCTTACCCCTTATTGTGTACAGAATCATTGGTTAAATTAATATAATGTACTGTCATGACTGATTTTTTCATGAAAATTTATCTTAAAATATTTTAGTATTTATTAAAAAAATAACTTTAAAATATTGTACTATTAATTAGAATAAAAATAACTTTAAGATATTGTACTATTTATTAGAATAAAAATAACTTTAAAATATTGTAGTATTTATTTAAAAAAATAACTTTAAAATATTGTAGTATTTATTAAAAAAATAACTTTAAAATATTTCAGTATTAATTGAAAATTAGTTATTCCATATTTCAGTATTTATTAAAATAAAAATCACTTCAAAATATTGTACTATTTATTAGAATAAAAATCACTTTAAAATATTGTACTATTTATTAGAATAAAAATAACTTTAAAATATTTCACTATTTATTAGAATAAAAATAACTTTAAAATATTTCACTATTTATTAAAGTAAAAATAACTTCAAAATATTTTAGTATTTATTAGGATAAAAATCACCTTAAAGTATTTGAGTATTTATTAAAATAAAAATTACTTGAAAGTATTTGAGTATTTATTAAAATAAAAATAACTTTAAAATATTTCAGTATTTATTAAAATAAAAAAACTTTAAAATATTTCAGTATTTATTAGAATAACAATAACATATTTAGGAGCAATTAATATTATCCGAAATATTACATTTAAAAAAAGATTAAGCCGTAATAGGCTTAGCAACTATGCCATTAACTTTATAAAAATTGTAATTGACAACCCCTAACCTAAATATAATGAAGCAACCAATATTGGAAGTTTAAGTATTCCACACCAAATACCAGCTGTAAATACCTGCAAATTATATAAATTTGAATAAACTTAAGCTATAATATATTTTCCAGGGTCATTAAGAGTAAATTGAATTTTGAAAAATCGGAATGAAAAAAAATAATTTAATTAGTCATTGTAATTTTCTTTCTACGAATGAAAAATACATATAATATTTAAAGTAAAAATTTATTGCTCATTTTAAACAATTTTTCATATCATTGTTAATTTTAAACCGGTTTTTTACGTCTCATTTTCAATTTGAAATTAAGAAACATCTTTTGGGTGGTGTAGTTTAATCGCTTGCCATCCATGTATTAAAAAAATTGTCTATTAAATACAATTATTGGTGTTCATGATACCGTAACTGTGTAGATTGGTTTTCACAAATTTTCACGAACAACCAGAATTGTATTAGTAGCATTGTGCTCTAGAAAATGATATACAGAACGAAAGAAAGATGTTACTTCCGTGTTTGTTGGGATCACCCTCTTGATTAACTGAACACCACCCCCGGGCCTCCTAGACCCGCCCAAGATAATACAAAACCCGTAAAATCTTTCAATTGTAACGTCCAAACCCGAGATGAAAGGGTCAATATTGTCGCGTTTCAATCTCTTGTTCATCATTTTGACATTATGTACACAATCCTAGCTGTTCGTAATTGGCGAGTACGTTTTACACGTCCTGACACAGGACACGCGCGTTCAACGTCTTGTTGGTTGTATCAGAGTCCCGAAAACTTAAAAGAAGTTTAAAAAAACGCCCGAAGGATGTATTCTTGCGAACGGAGAATACTCTGCCAGCACCCTGGTAGCCTCTTGATTCCCGGTGGATAAACCACACCCCTTACGCCTTTCCTCGCGTTATCTTTCCCTCCTTTTGTCGGTAAGGGGAGGAAGACATTCCGGTATTTTTGCAGGCTATCTCTCTGTGTAGGCGGAGTATACATTCGGGGAATCTGGAAAGCAGAGGATAAAGTCGCGGTTATATATTCTCTTCTTGACACGAATGCATCCTTGGTTCCACTTGACGGGTCGAGCGAATAATCAGCCCTTTTTTCAATGGCTCGCGTTCGCCGGTATTTTTATGTATATTACGTTTTTTTTCTTCCGAATTCATAAAAAAAATAAAGAAAAAGGAAGTCATAGAGTTCCGGTCAGTAACGAAGGCCGTGGTCTGACTTCTAGCTGTTTCGCCTTCCACCATTTAGTTTTGGCCCCGCGACCAGAAACTCCGATAATTTTTCTCGCGAAGGGCTTCAAAAACCATCTTCTCTTCTGTTAAATCCCCGAAGAGTTTTTTATTTTACGGTGAATTGTGGTGATATGTTTTAACCAATCGCCAATGATCGATGGATATGACTCAGGTATGGATTTATTTATATATTTTAAAGGGTTATTAATTAATTAATGAAGAACTGTTCAAATTCACGTTGATTACGTATGGAGAAAAGAGTTAACAATATCATAAAATTATGATAATAATATTGTCTTAATGCTATATAATAAAATGTCTTAAGACAGTAAAAAATATTTATATAGTGCAATTTCGATGGGCAGTTTCTTGGGAAGTTATTTTCTTAAACCTACATTGGAAATTAAATATCAAAAATTTAATTTATTTCAACGCAGATTGTTTGTCTTTTTCAATAATTCAAAGTAAAAGAAGAGTTATTTCTTACGAAATAAATGTGATTTTGCCTTTCCCTCGATACTAGCGCATTAGAATAATATAATTTACTATTAAAACTTTAGATGAACTAGTATAAGTTTGAAGAATTAATATTTGACGTTATTCCCGTGTTAATAATTAATTTTATATGATTTATTTTTGATTTTATAATCTGACCTTGGCTAGTTAATCAAGTTAGACTCCATAAATTAAAATAATTAGGGTTAGGACTGACGTATGACACCGATATCCATGGCTAGTTTAATTCGCTAGACTATCATTTTTTTATTTCCATAAATTTCCAGATTTGCTAATTCACTTAACGAGGTAACTCTTATTATAGCTTGGTTGATAATTTATTGGTTACGCGTGATTGAATTTAGTCTAGAAAGATTTTGTTTTTCAAATTTCCCACCGTAAGAAAAAGACTATTAAGACTACTTTTATTTGGGTAAATATCTTCCACTCGACTCGCTATCTTTACGAATATTTTTTCCATTTACGCAGAAACTGGGACGTCTTTCTTATTTTAAGGTCAACTTAAATAAAATGGTTTTATAATGGAGCAAAAAATAATCTTATTTTCCTTGTTTGATGGAAGATAGGTACTAAAGCGGTTCTTCTCTTTGGCGATCCGTATATAGGAGCGGAGAGATGCCAGTTTCCCTGAGTCGAGTCGATTTTTCACCATCAGAATGTCTCTCAAGTTAATACCGGGATAAACCATCCATCCACTACGAATGGATTGGTGAGAAATGATTAAAAATATGTTTTGGAAACTGTTGTCGATCGTCGCGTTGTGTTTACGATTCTGCGTGTCCCTGAAAGGGGACGAAACCCTGATATGTCCCGAGGACAGTAACGTTGGTAAACGGTGGATCGGGAGGACCGGTCGTGGAGTGGTGGAAGAGTTTCGTTACGCCAAGTTGAGAAAAGTTCGCGACGCCCTGGCCAAGATAGCCCTGTTCGGAGGCAAAGCGGTGCCCTTCGTCGGCCCTTCTGACCCCCGATTCGTGAACTCCTTCATGAAAGTCAATTACCTCGACGGAGATGGTAAACACGTTTTCAAGCCGAGTTGGCGCTCTTCGACGTTGGTCAGTGATAATCATCAGAGGCGAGAAGACCAGCATCCGTTCGAGCACGTTCTGACGGAACCCTTCGACTACGGACACCTCTCCTACTGGGAGGTCCCTAAAAGAGCCGAACTGATTTTGGACAATCACAAACTGTCGCACAAGTACCATCCGACGACTGCCCGTCCGATTTCGCCTCAAACAGACACTTACCAACAGGCGCCACAATGGGGAGTTCCGGATTGGCCCAACGCGGGGCCCGTGACGGAGAAACCGTGGCAGCTTTTTTCGAAACCTTTGAAAGTGACGTCACCGACCAGTCAGCGTCCTTCGTCGTCCGGTTCGAACTTTGAGCAGCACAATTATAATAATAACAATTACTACCCGGCAACGAAGCCGCAAGCGTCGGACACGGTGCTTTCGAAACCTTTGATGGTTTTCGACTCGTTGACGGGCGAACCCGTTCAGAACGTCAAAGTGATTCACAACAAAGTGGTGGTGGCCAGCCATCGGCATCCGCAGCCAGACAAAACGCAGCCTGGTAAGCTGAATTCCAATTTTCAAAACACTATCGTAATTCCCATCGTAGTCAATCCGTCGAACCAGCTACAAGTTCAAAAACCTATGACCCCCTTTTTGCAGCTACCTTCGGTCGGCGAGGTTGACGAAGCCACCACCCCTTACAATGACCTCTTCACTTTCCAACCCCAAACCTCGACTACCACCGCGCCGCCTACCAGTACCGCAATCGCGACCCCGCCGCCTTCCACCACTCCTCCGGTCACCCACAGACCGACCACCACCACCACGACCACCGCAACCACGACCACCAACGAACCCTTCGATGATTTCATCGAAGTAACGGTTCCTCCTACGACCTCGACAACCACTAGGAAACCGGTCAGAAGACCCAAACCAACGAAGAAGCCGCCCAGACGGAAACCAACTCGTAAGCCTACGAGACGACCAACCAGGCCAGGTGCGGTTTACCGGCCAAGTACTCGTCCGTCGCCACCAATCTTATTTCCCGTCTCTATTTCCCTATAGGAGGGGGCTCTTCCTCTCTGACCCTAGCTAACTTGGCCGTGACTCCGGCCAACGACCCTGGGATTCAGTACGTCACCCTGGCACCTGATTCCACCTCGAACATCGTCGGGCTGAACAACTTGCAAGCGATCAGTTTGAACCAATTGGGCTATTCCAGCTTGACCGGTATGACCGTCGTCATGAAGACGCTTTTAGGGGCCATGATGATTTTCCTGCCTAGCGCCCTAGTGGCCGCTGGAATCCTCACTTCCAGAAGGGGTAAAGTTGTGTCTTTGGCTTGAGCATTTATTACCAAAGGCTGGTTTTCACTATAGCTTGGGTTCCACTAGCACGAGTAACGGTGCGTCACGATACTTTGGGACGCACAAACGTTTTTACACGCGTAAAGAATGTATTGTTACGCTCGCTAGTGGAAACTAAAGTTAAGGTCTAAGGCCCCATTTTCAATCATGATTTTTCCGAACAAAAATCACGCTTTTGCGTCAAAACCAACAGCAAGAAGCTTCTCTAACGGCTTTTTCGTCACGAGAAGCAGATATCTAAATGGATTTGATATAGGCTTATTTTGAAATAAAAGCGCGTCAAAAAAGCAAAAGCGAAAAGCCTGAAATTTGTCGTAATTGAAAACGGGGCTTTACATAATTTCATTTACAACGGCGCTCGTCGTAGTTGCATTTTTACCCTATTGAAAGCCAGCTTGAAAGGGAATTCTTATAATTGTTGGGGTTTTCCTTAAGAGCTGGTTTTACATCAAATAAATGTTTAGTATAAACTAAACCGTAGTTGCCACTAGTGGGAGTCATAATGTATTTTTATTTACGCGCGTAAAAACGTTTGAACATTGCAAATTGTGGAAACTAAGCATATTCTAAAGCTTAGTTTCCACTAGTTAGCGTCTTAATATATTTTTTTACGTGTCTAAAACCGTTCGTACGTGCCAAAGGTTGAGTAACGCGCTAGTGGAAACTAAGCATTAGGTCTATAGCGTAGTTTCCACTAGCGGGCGTCATAGTATTGTTCTTTGCCTAAAACCGTTGGTAGAGTGACACACCGTTACGCGTGCAAATGGAAACTAAGCATAACGATTTTGCCCTAGTGAAAACCAGTCTAAAGCCCCATTTTCATGCTCGCTGGTAGCGGGTAAAAATCGACAAAATCCGCTTCCGCTACACACTTTTTCACTTTCCGCGACGATCTGTTTCAAACAGATATTTTAGGTTTATTTTCACGCTTGCGAGTGGCGGATGCGAATTTTGACGATTTTTATCCGCTACCAGCGAGCATGAAAATGGGGCTTTAATCCTGATTTTGTTCATTTAGGAATTCCGTTTGCCAAGAGCGATGACACTTCTTTGTTCTTGAATCGCACCGGCTTCGAATGCGAGATGGACTGTCTGGTCCAGTTGGTGGCCGATTTGACCGGAAGCGAGCCCGAGTTCATCCGGAGAATTAACAACAGCACCGAGATGACTAACCTGACCAATGCCATCATAGAGTTATTTAATACGCCTTAAAAATTTGCGATTTTGATACTAGCTGGCTACGCTTTACAATTTATTTATTTAAGTTTTAATTTATTAAAATGTATAAATTTGAAATAAAAACCGAAAGTTGAGAGGTCTATTGAGAAGTATTCATTTCCTGATAATGCTAATGATATTCGCTTGAAACATGTATCTTCGTAGGCTCCCGCTGATTTTTCAAAATGCTTTTTGTAAGAAAACATAGTGCAGGATGAAATTCATCATATATCGAGTTTCTAAAACTATTAAAGAGGGAAAATAATTTACTAATTAGTGCATATTCCTACGCAGTGTACGTTTAACATTTCACATGGTTAGGAAAAGTTATACGTTCGGTAAATATTTAACCGCGATACGGTGTACACATCCGCGATTTGGCGGAAAATTCGTGGCTAAGAGAATCTCCGTCGAGTCTCCGAAGGCAGATGTTTAATTTTTATGGCATTTTTTATATCAAGCTTCCAAGTTTCATTTTAAGGCTTTCACACAAAATTTGGGGCATTTTAAACCACTAATGCTGCCGTGCAAAGCACAAAAGCATTAACGACCAAAACCAAAATATCGAGAAAACCCGCGAAATTCAAACTTTCTTTGCCTTAAGATACCCCAACTTACTTCTTTCAAGTTTATATATTAGACTTGGATTTCTCAACTGAAATTATATTCTGGTACTAAACAATTTACAGGCCAAACGATATTTCAGAAATATCATTAAAAAAATGCTTTTTTTACCACTTATATGTTGGACTATTTATGTCTTAAAACGCGAAAAAAATGCGTCTTAATTTGACTTTTAAAGAAAATAAACACATTAATGCGTTTTTGGTTTGAAAATAATGCAAAAACATAAAATAATGCGTTTTTGGTTTGAAAATAATGCAAAAACATAAAATAATGCGTTTTTGGTTTGAAAATAATGCAAGTCATTTCTCTAAGAACAAAAATTTTAAATTCAAAAAGTAGTTCAAAATTGAATATAACGTATAAAATAAGGTGATATAAAACCAAAATCGAAAATTTGGTCGTTAATGCTTTTGTGTTTTCTATAAAATAAATCAATAAAAAAATGAAATGTATAAAATGGTTTTTCCCGCGTCACGAGCTTAAGCTTTTTAGTGCTTTATCGCCCGTCGACTTCAAATACCAAAATCTTTATCGACTCGAGCACGCGCTCTCTATATTCGATAAATTTAGCTAGTGACGTAGTAAAAAACATTTACACGTGACCTAACGTATTTTATCGAAACACCTATCCCGGGAGTTTCTACAGAATTATTTCGACAAAAAGCCCTATGCTGGCACCCGACCGCCATCTATGAGATCGAAAAAAATTACGCGAGTACTAAAAGTTTAACTACTAGATGGCGATACCATCTCGGCATCGGTCGTTAAAAGAAAATAAAAGAGTAGTTCTGATGTTGAATTATAGATGGCTCTCCATCCCCGTTATATAGTTTATTTTATCAAGTTTAAGAGAGAGAGAGAGCGAGGGAGCGAGAGAGAGAGGATAACACGCCGTAGACTAGGCTCATTTCGAGCGGCGAAGATTATTAAGTATTTGGCGGACTCGAATTTGTTTTTCTTTGACATTAGGCTTAATAATTTTCGAAGGAAGGAAGAAAAAAATATTATCTCGGGAGCTTTTTTAGGGGGAAAAGCGTCCTTGTGATCCCGGATCTTAACTAAATCACGTGACTGGGGAGAAGTGGCGTAGCTCAGACCGCCCTTCAATCATGTGGCGACTAGGCTTGTAATTTCTGCGACGTCTACGGAGAACCGCTACTGAAGCAGAGATGAGACGAGATATACGCGGGGGGTAATTAGTGGCAAATTGTCAAAGTCGCCAAAATGCGCCGCTTGAGAAGAGACTCATCACCGCCCGCAGATGCAACCCGCCGGGGCCTGAAATACGCGCCAATTTTCGTGGATGAGAAAAAGAACGGTTAACGCGTTTAATTTAAAAAGAACTAATTGCTTTTCAATGCCGCCTCTAACACCCCTTCTATTTCAGCTACATAAGCTTCTTAGTTGCGTCTTTATATAAAGTACACCTTGAAAATTGAATATAATTCGTTGATAGGCCTAATCAAGACAATGCTGAGAACACTGTTATTAATATCTTAACAAATACAATTATACCATTGTTTTAATCAATTTAATTAAATTACTATTTTACCATGAAATCGTGAATAGGCGCATCTCCTAAATTATATCTTAGCAAATAATTTATTTCGTTATTTTTGGATAATTAATTAATCAGAAAATAAGCCGATCCCACTGTCTAGGTTTGCTAAAAAAAGTAATAGATATTCAACCTATTGTAAATTGTAGCAGACGAAAATATGTAATTACACTAACGCCATCTCTAGATTCGTTTGTGAATCGACATAGATTTAAGAATCCAGAAAGCTTTGCTAATTAATAGTTCAGAAATTAATCTAAGGATGGCTCTAGGTGGGTGGGATCGGCTTATTAATTAGAAAATCGAGCATGCTTATAAAAGGATCGGCGCCTGATTATAGACTATGCCAATAATTATTATTCAGATGTACCAATTATCTTTTTACTTAACTTCAATATTGACGATCTGGGTGCAGTAATCGTTTAGTAGAAAAAATATTAAAAAATCGTAACTCTAATTTTCTACAATTGGTTTAAAAAAAATTAATCATGGCAAAATTTTAATTAATTTATTGTATATAATCAAATAAGATCGCCAAAACAAATGTAAATTTTGAAGGGGTAGGTTAAACGATGACTCTGACTTTGAGGCCTAATATTTTCGATAACCGCATTTGGTATTTAAAGGGGGATTTGAGGGGTTGGGTGTTCCATATAGACACCAGGCTGGATCGTAGCAACTAAATCGTGAGTTGGGAGGTAAACGCCCTTACAACACGTAGTGCCACTTAGATTGGAACACGCTGGGTACGTAGCGCCGCTGCTTATACTGATCCGTACGTTTTAACCGCTGTTAATCGCTTTTCGCTCAAGGCACATCCTCCGTCGGTAGCCCGAATTATTTTTCGCGTCTCAGTCGCGCACCTTGTGCTATGCCGATCTTCCCGAGAGAGTTTCGGAAGATTTCTTTTTTACTATTTCTCACTCCCCCCCCCCCCCCTACAACCTTTTTAATAAGTGGTTCGTTTAGGGAAAAAATCATCCAGGTTTAATCAAGGATTTGAGCTTGCGCCCCGGGTTCTGTTATCGAGAGCGACCATCCCCGACCAATCGTCTGAGAATGATCCGTTGGCTCCCTCCCGTTCCTTCTCCCCGCGTATCCTCCTCAAACCAAACCCTTTTTGCTACGGAACTCCACCCATTTTCCACTGGCGCGCGCGCTCACAACTGTTCACAGATGGCGCTTGCGTCGGCGCACGTCTAAGTTTAAATACCCAAAAAAATTTACGCCATAATTTTATTTGATTTTTATGCAAGTTTAAAAGTACACGTTAGTTTTGCAATTGCAATTTTTTTAAATTTGATGTTGTATCTGTGTTACCATAAATTAATTTTCAGGATTGCCAAATTACTAACTTTCAGAGTTGTTAGCAATTAAACTTCAGTACTGCCAGAAGTTAATTTTTAGTGTTACGGGAAATTAATATTTAGTGTTACTAGAAATTAATATTCAGTGTTGCCAGGAATTAATTTTAAAAGATACCGCGATACAGTTAATGGTAGGATTAATTCGTTCTTTATTTTATCGTAAAAATTCGCTTTCTAAAAGGGGGATTCCTTACAAAAAAGAAACAATTTATCTTCGAACTTTTGACAGGCGGTGGCGGGGAAATCTTTACTCCGCTGGTGACGTCATCGCTTGAGCTTCCCAATCAAAAAACGCGTCTGGGGAAAAAGCGGCGCGTCTTACAAGGCCGCTTTTACCGAACGCAGGTGAGCTTAGCAGACGACGCGCTGCGTCTCATGGAAAAAGTTGGTTTCGGCCGAAGAAAGCTGCCTACCGGTTGAATAGAGGTAGTCCGTCCAGTTTGTTTCAAAGGCCCGCGTTTCAGTATCGCGCGCGCTCTCCTCGTCCTCATTGTTTTTTAAAATTTTCTCCGTCCCCCGTTTTCGGACAACCGCCCGTCATCGATATCGGCAGATGCTAAAAGTGCCTTACCGTCTGACCATCTGCCCGGGGAATTTTAAAATCGGCGAGGGAAGCCCGTAATCGCAGCTGCGTTCGCCACCTTCGTCCGCCGGTTAATCGACGTGGACCCTCGCGCGCGAAGATATTAAAACTCATCACCGGTATTATAGCCTCATCGATCTCGGGGTGAAGATTAAACAACCGCCCGTCGCCCGCTTCTACGTCATGATGGGGTCGAGCCCGAGGAGCTGCCCGCGTTGAACTGTGAAGAACCAAGAAAAAAAGGATTGACAGTGTGTTTCTCGGACGCGTTCTTTTACGGCGCTCAATCAACCGTTAAACTTTGCTTCGCGAAAGCCAATACAGTTATTTTAAATGTTGGCCAGTACGCCAAATATCTTACAAATGTGCAGGTGAGATGAACTTCCCTTTCATTTTCTCTTTCTGTTGTATGTATAGAAGCGTAGCCAAGGCTTAAAAGAGTTACAACCGAGAACGGCATGTTTTTGCACCAGGCCCGACGTTTTGACATATTTTGAAGCCTGTGGCGTTTTTGCGTCCGGAGTGTTTGTGTTATATGTATGTTATCGGGGGGTTGTTTCGTCATTTTATTAATTAGTTAAGGAAAATATTTATCTCATGCCTTACAGCTAAATACCGTACTTAGTTAGCAGCTTTCATTTCGGTTTAAACTTAATTAAGTTAAGTTAGTAAAGTTCGTGATCTGCATTTCATTTTCGCCTCATATTCAGGGTTGCCACACGTCAGGGAATCAGAAATAAAAATAAGGGAATTTTAAAAACTGGTAAAAAAGGTAGGGATTTTAAGTACTGTCAGGGCTATGGTGAAAAAGCCAGGGGATTTTAAGAATTGTTAAAAAAAGACAGAATTTTTTTATAACTGATGAATGGTAAAGGAATTTTAAGCACTGATAAATTGTAAGGGAGATTTAAGCACTGATAAAAAGTAAATGAATTTTAAGCACTAGTAAAAAGCCATGGAATTTTAAGTACTGTTAAAAAGTAAGGGAATATTAGGAAGTGGTCAAAAAGTAAGGGAATATTAGGAAGTGGTCAAAAGTTAGGGAATTTTAAGTATTGGTAAAAAAGGATGGAATTTTAGGAACTGGTAAAATGTTAGGGAAGTTAGAGCACTGGCAAAAATGTAAGGGAATTTTAAGCACTGGTAAAAATGTAAGATAATTTTATAAATTGATAAAATTTAAGGGAATTTTAACAATTTATAAAAAAAAAAGTAGGGATTTTTATGAACTAGTAAAAATTAAGAGAAATTTAAGAACTGATAGAAACTTCAGGGCATTTAATTTTAGCTGTAATATATTTAAGGCTATAATGATCTCTATAATATAAGTTATAAAGTGTCAAATTTTAGCTTAAATGGGTTTTTGAAAATCTCGGAAAGTGGTGGGGGAAAATCTGAAAAAAAATCTGGGAATTTGAATCTGAACAAATTGTGGCAACACAGGCATTTGATTGAATGAAGTCATTACATTTAGCTAACTACACGGCCTGCATTTTTTACTAAGGTTGCGAATGTAGTACTGAAATTGGTTATTTCTACTAACAGAAAATCATTTAATTTTAAAGAGTGACTGTTACTTCGTAGCTTCGGCTATGGCCGCCATATTGGGGCGAAGGTGACGTCATTCCATGGGGATGTTGAAATATTCTGCTTCAATCAAAATCGGCCTGACACTGTTACCAGACGATCAAATACCCCTAATTAGTGACTTAATAAACGCCTGAAAATTTCTATAATTTCGCTTCTGAACCTTTATGCAAATACTTGTTGGAAAGCCAACAATCCAGAGTTAGTGTTTAAGGTTTATCTGTATTGTTTAATTTAAATAAAATGATTTATTAAAACAATCGTTTAATTTAAATACAATTATTTATTAAAACAATCGTTTAATTTAAATAAAATTATTTATTAAAACAATCGTTTAATTTAAATAAAATTATTTATTAAAACAATCGTTTAATTTAAATAAAATGATTTATTAAAACAATCGTTTAATTTAAATAAAATTATTTATTAAAACAATCGTTTAATTTAAATAAAATGATTTATTAAAACAATCGTTTAATTTAAATAAAATGATTTATTAAAACAATCGTTTAATTTAAATAAAATGATTTATTAAAACAATCGTTTAATTTAAATAAAATGATTTATTAAAACAATCGTTTAATTTAAATAAAATGATTTATTAAAACAATCGTTTAATTTAAATAAAATGATTTATTAAAACAATCGTTTAATTTTAATAAAATGATTTATTAAAAACTCATTGATGTAAATCATATAATATACTTAATTCATTCTATTCAAGGAAATGTACAAAATTACACGGTAATGTCAATTGAGAGTAAACCCAATTACAAGTAGTAATTAAACTTAATTACGATTACTTTAGAGTCGTTTCTAATGGAAGCGAATTATCAATTTTCCAAGCAAATAAAAGGCGTACAATCTATCAAAATTAAATAAATCTTTTTAAAAATTAATGAAATAAAAAATCCGATATAGATCAAATAAATCAACAACTCAGTGGTAAAATTTCCCCGCTATACAATTCTAGGTATCAATATTTGGTCTAAATCGATATCCTTCTATAGCAATCAAAAGTATCCCCTTTACTGACAGCCCGATGACTTAATTTCAGCGGAGTCAAAATCTTTCGGATTGAATATTGCCTCCATGATTGATCTGGTCAGGCTAGTTAGTATCTTTCTTCAATCTATTTTAATGCTAATATGGAAGAAAGCCGCAGCTACCGTTTGGCGGGAGTTCGTCAGTATTTTCGGGGCTCGTTGGCACTCCTTGTAGCAGCGGCAGCCCGCCTGAAGAAGCGCTTGGGTGTGGCGCCAATTCGCTGAAGCCCGGTAGTCAATTACCCTCGGCCTGGATTCGATGATATGCCCGAAATCAAGATCGAAAGAATATGAGAATCTCGAACGAATTCACCTTTGAAATCGAAAATAGACCGATGTCAGTGTTGCCACAGCTCTGGGAAATCAGGGAAAAGTTGGGGAGATTAAAAATTGGCCTAAAACGTCAGGGAAAAGTTAGGTAGTTCTTATAATTTTTAAAAATTCGGGGAAAGCAAGGAAATTTACAAATAGGCTTAAAACGTCAGGGAAATGTTAGGTAATTTTAATAATTTTTAAAAAGTTTGGGAAAAGTCAGGAAATTTAAAAGTAGGTCTAAAACATCAGGGAAAAGTTAGGTAATTTTAATAATTTTTAAAAAGTTTGAGAATTTTAATAATCGATAGAAAAAGGTCTAGAGTTTTTAATAATTAGCAAAAAAGCAATGAATTTAAAAGTACGCCTAAAAATCATGGAATTATAATATTTTGTAAAAAATAAATAGAATTAAAATTTTATTTATATTGGTGATCTAAAAAACTACGTTTTGTAACCCTTGAAATAAGTGTTTTTTTACTTCAACTTTAGCCTATGTACTAAAGTAAATCCATTAACTTCTGATAGAAGTCAAGTATAAAAGTTAAATATGGTCTATTTTTGGCCTTGAAAAAATCTATAAAATATATTCAGGTAATTTTAATTTGAAAATATTTCGGCAACCGTGCAAATCTCTAAAAAATGATCAGGGAATCGGAATCTGAAAACATTGCGGCAATCCTTGATGTTTACACTCTCGAAAGGTGCCTTTGCGCGTATAATGCGTTCTTACGCGTGTTTTGACATAAACGCCCGTCGGAGTATGTCGCTACTCTTCCCCAATTCTCGGAATTACAAAGTTGAAAGGCCCCGTTGAGATTCATTAACTTGGAAAAAAGGGGTTTATTTACGTTTCGAAACCCCACTTGCACCATTTGCGACTATATTACCTAAATATAGCCAGAATTGTCACAACCACAATTTTACGATTTTATGTTCAAACGTTTACAAAAATATTCTGTAGAAATGTATTAGGATTCCTATTAAAAATACTACAATTTATATAGAATCTATAGACATTTTGGGTATTTTTCTATGGACATTGAAAAAAAGACCTAGAAATGTGGAGGTAATTTTTACATTAAATATGTATATATACATTTTCAATATTCTTTATAATTCTCTATATATTTATAGATATTTATATGGAATATTGAAAACTTTACACTTTATATATATTTATAAATACAATTTTACGGACATTCTATAGAAAGGTTTTCGGAATCCTATAGAAAAATAGCTGAAATTTCTATAGAATTTATATAAATAAATGTATTATGTAGCCTTTGAAAAAGAAATAGAAATTTCGGGTATAAATATATAGAAAAAACTGCTTTACACTTGCTATATACTTTTTTTTTTAATTTTACAGAAATTTATTTGGAATATTTAGAAAAATAACCCTAATGACTTCAGAAAAATAATGAAAATTCAGTAATTTTTCAATAGATAATGAAAAAAACCTAGATAATTCAAGGTAATTATATATTTTATATAGCGTCCGATAGGATATAGAAACATTTCTATATAATTATATGAAATTGAATGAAAATTATATCGATAATCTTTATGAAGGATTTTTCCCAAATAGAAATAGCTGAAACTTTTTTTAAGAACCTATTCGTGTACCTTAGAATGGTACCTGAATACATTTTTAATTTGTTTATTATCCCTTTTATTTAAAGCTATTAAATGAACAAAAAATAATAAAACAATATACGAATAAAAAGTCGTATTGATTTTTTCATCCAAAAACCAAATGTTGGCTAATAAAATTTCAATTGAAATTTAATTTTGGTCCTCAGGTTACCTAAAATATCGATTTTTAATTAAATGCAATGACGAAATGAGCCTTTAACGCCCAAGGAATATGAATGTACCATATTATTTTAATTAGCGGAAAAAGGTCAATATGCAATTCAGCTCCATGATATTTATATTTTGAATGCAACTAATGCTGGTTTAAATCATTGTTTAAACCAAGTGATTGTTTAATAAAACCAATGGTTTTTTAATAATTTGTTTTTTTTAATTAACTAAAAATTATTCCAGAATGTTTTTACATTTTCTGACCGAAATGATTACAATTCTAAAACATTTACAAGGTGACCACATTTCCTATATTTTCAATACCTTCCTATAAATTCCTGAGGTTTTCTCATGTAGTATATAACTCGAATACATTCCGTCGTCGTGTACCCTTCTGCATCCTATATTTCACTATATTTTATCTACTGTTTTTCGATAAGAATCCTTATTTTTGCTTCTGGTTTTTCCTATATTTTCCTTAATTCGTTTGGAAATTTTGTATTTTTTCTATAAAATTTTCGAGGCACTTTCCTGGTCACCCTACATTTATACAAATTCAAAAATTAAACTAAAACTTAAACTTCGTTCTGGTGAGACTTGTAAAAAACGAAACCAAAACTAAAACTTTGTTCTGGTCACGTGAGACTTGTAATAATACTCGTATTAATTTTTAGTTGATTGGTAATATTTATGCACGGTTAAACAAAAGCGAAAAATAGATTAAAAGTAAAATAATGCAGTGTTTAATAAAACCTGATTTAAACAAAAACAAAAACAGGTTTTTTTTCAACCCTGATATATATATTAATTTTTTTAATATGAAAATAGTATATCTTTAATGGTAATTATAATATTTCATTTTCATTTATGCCTTTTAGTCTGTCTAATACATAAGAATTTGTTCGCTCGTGCAATCCAGGTAAGCGAGTTAGGGGTGCGCCTCATCTTACTTAATACTAGTATTTCTCAGAATCGTCAGTTTTCCGAAAGACATTCTCTCCGTAGGTGTGTGTATTACAGTAACTCTCATTGTAATTAGAAAAGGGGTTTTTTTCCGGAAATTTGGTAGATTTCGATTCATTCTAAACCGGAGATCCGGCATCTGAACAATTCCTTATATCTACATAGTTAAATTACAAGTAATTACCAAAATTGTAGGAATTACCAGCTATCCCGCCGTTTTTTAAGATATTCAGTTTCAAGTACTTAATTTGAAAGTGCGATAAGTGTTAAATCTCTCAGTTTTGATGAGTTGTTATTAATGTTTCCAGGAGTGGCGCAGTTTGGATGGTTTTTATTAAGTTATTGCTCTTAAAAAACTCAGTTACGTAAAGCGCTCGCGCTAATAGTTATAACTACCAGAAATAAAATGCTCAATGTACGAGATAAATTTAATTTTACGTCACCAATTAAATAGCAACCTTTTCCTGGAATAACGTATCAATTAATAAGAAAATTAAATTAATACATTTAATTTTGTTAGATTTAATTTTTTGATGTTTCTGCTTTTAGAACTAAAACGAAAAGAGCTACACTATTCTGTAGAATATGTAGAATTTTTTTATAAATTTTTTATATACATTGAAAATGTGTCGAAAAATTAGATAATTTTCTATAGAAATTATTCTAGGACATCTAATAGATATTTACAAGATTCTATATGTAACATGGACTATTACAATATTATTATTACGACCTATATGCTTGGCTAATATTCGTTTTATTTTGCCTTAGTAAATTTCCACCTTAGCCGCGTTAATTTTAAATTTATTTACAAAATCGTGCAAAACTGAGCCAAACAAAAAATTACCATTAAAATAAATAACCAATTATAAATTTGGTCCTAATTAAAAAAGCGCAAACTATACAAACTATTAATTTTAGAGATTTTCCATTAAGCAAACAAGCCAGATCCGCATTCTCCCCTTTCACACTTATAATTTGCTAAAATCATTAATTATGTTAATTTTCCCCAATTGGCTTTTATATAGTCTCCTCCTCTTTGGCGGAAAATGGCGTTATCTTATTCGGTAATGGCGCGCGCTCAATATATCGATACGTGAAAGCTAAAATACGTTATCCGTTTTGGAAGGGATCCCACCCTTTTGGTGGAAAAAGGCGTACGTGTTTTGTTTAGGCGATAATAAAAATGAATAATTTTCCCCGTAGAAGAAATGACGCGTATATAAAATAAAGAAAAGTTTGACCCTCGATCACTTTCGAAGAATTTATCGGCGGCTGTTAGAAACCCGCGAAACTATTGACTCCGTCTTTCCATCCATCTCTCCATCCTCGGTGGCGCCCTCTGCTGCACTCTCTCTTCGCATCCCGGATCCAAGCCGCTGTTTTTCCCACGGATCTTTCCAGCCTCTCTCTCTCCCGTTCGCCCCGAGGCTGCAGCTCCGACAATCTGAGCCTTCTAGCTATACCTAGAAATATTGACTTTGCACTTTTCTACGTTATGTAGCGCGATATCTAGAAATATAGGTTATCACTTTTCTACGTTGTGCACAAGATACCTAGAAATATAGGTTTTTAATTTTTATACCTTATGTATCGCGATACGATACCTAGAAATAAAGTTTTTCCCTTTTCTACGTTATGTACAAGATACCAGATGTATAGATTTTTTACTTTTTTACGTTATATACAAGACACCTAGAAATATAGGTTTTTAATTTTTCTACCTTATGTATCGCGATACGATACCTAGAAATATAGGTTTTTAATTTTTCTACCTTATGTATCGCGATACGATACATAGAAATATAATTTATCCCTTTTCTACATTGTGTACAAGATCCCTATAAATATGGAATTTTTAATTTTCTACGTTGTACACGGTACCTAGAAATATAGGGTTTTAACTTTCTACTTTATGTACAAGATACCAGATATATAGATTTTTTACGTTATATTCAAGACACCTAGAAATATAGGTTTTTAATTTTTATACCTTGTGTATAGCGATACGATACATAGAAATATAGTTTTTCCCTTTTCTACGTTATGTACAAGATACCAGATATTTAGGTTTTTTTACTTTTTTAAGTTATATTCAAGACACTTGAAGACGTTGTGTACAAAACACCATTTCTATTTCATATTTTCCTTTTATATATTTCTATTTATTTGTTATAATTTCTGGTATTGTCTAGAAGTATTTTTTTTAAAGTTTTTGTACGCGATACCATTTCTGAAAATATTTTAGCTTCTAGTATTGCCTAGAAGTATAGTTTCTTTTGAAATTTTTCTAAGTTGTATACACGATAACATTTTACTATTTCTAGTATAGTACAGGGGATATTTTTTCAAGTATTCTCATTTGTTCTTGGATTTCATTTCACCTCTTTTTGTAGAACTTTAAAATAATATTAAAAAATAATAACATTTTATTGTTGAAACTGTACATCAATTTTGATAACCTAGCGTATTGGATTTTAAAACACTCATTATATCTAAGTATCTTTATAGAAATGCGTGTAGATTTAAAGTACGTAAATTTATTCGTATAAATCTTCATTCATTTTGGGATTACAATCCTACAAATCCTCTTTATTGATTTTTTTATCCAGGAAACTTTGCTACGGGAAATTTAATCCACATAATCACGCAATTTTCGATTCAACAAGGTGTTTAATAGGGCCGTGTCTAAGCGCAACGCAACACAGCTCAATCGGTTAAAGGTGGAGATATTTTCAATTTAGAATGGTAGCCATGGTATTTATATTCCAAAAGAAAGAAAATATTTCCAGCTATTGTGTTTTGGCCATCACAGACACAGAAGCTTTTCTTTTTAATGACCGGCCCAAAATCTCTGGACCCTCTCTCGAATACCAGGTAGTTAAGAGCGAGAATGTTGCCCAGAATGTATTCGAATTCGCTGGAATACGCGGCCCCGACTACAGCCTTTGTTTTCATGATGTCCCGAATATATTCCCCGCCTACGCGGAAAGAGAGCGCGCGATTGTACCGGAGTGTCTACCCCCCTTTACCGGCAAAAGGGGGGAAAGATTACCCGCTGAAAGGCTGAGAGGCGTGGTTTATCTTATAGGGAATCATAGGGATAACAGGATGCTAGTCATATATTCTCCGTTCACCCGAATACATTCTTGTTTAGAGTGATAATAAAGTCGATTTAGTCACGATAATAAACACTCATAAAGCGCTCATTTTCGATTGTTTACCGGTCAATTGCGTCAGCCCCCCGTTCTGGAAGTTAAATAGCATTGTTTGGTGGATCGGAAAAGCGGAACAAACGGTGTTATAAACTTTCGCCCGACCTTGCCGATATCGGCATCCGCGAGGGGGTGGCTCTCTAGGACCCAGTAGTCATTGTTCCCTGCCATCCCAAAACAATGAAACGTTCTTTGATTGCATCGGCCGCTCGTATTTACTGCGCAATATCCGTTCGAGCGCGCGCGATCCCGTGCTGAATTAATGAAACACTTCCGTTTCATTAATTTTACTTGTGGAATGGACCCCTTCCCCCGTATTGTGCCATTTATAAACGTGGCGTTTAGCCTACTTTTATCTAGTTTTGATTAATGGGTATATTTTGTTTACCATTTTCGATTGTAGTCATTTGGCTTTCGTCAAATTATTTAACAACAATATTTCCGTATACTCTTTTCAGAAGAGCCTTATAAAACCGGGTTTATTATTTTTCATATGTATATTTTATTATAAAAAGTATTACTATTCAAATAAGTGGGAAATGATTGGGTTACTAATCTTAAGGTGCGTGACGTTTTAACTGTCGAAATTAGTAATCTATTTGTGTGAATTGTTGCGTATTTATTGGTCGCTTCTTATTGGTTTTGGTTGAAATTTGACGACATTTTGAAAAAATGGCGAATAAAATTATATTATGTCGTCATAACTGCTATGGTTTTAGTCCATTTGGTATGAACGTTAAGTTTGAAAGAGTAACAGGCTATAGAAATTTGCTCTATAGAAACCTTTAGAGTAATTTATAGATATTCCTAATGGAAATATTTTTAAAGACATTTTAATTTAAAGGTTTCTATAAATATCGCCAAAATTATTCCAAAGAATGTGATTTCTTGAAATGTATTAATATAAATAAATTACCTTATAAAAATTACATATTGTAACTTTTGGTATTTTGTAGTTAATTTAATAGTGATTGTTTATAGAAACAACCAATAAAAAAACGTTTATGATCTGATACGTTTTATATGACTTTGTATAAAAGACAATATTACTGAAAAAATTAGGTATATGCGTATAAAACATCAACTATTTAATATAAATATCGTTAATTTTATGATAGCACTTTAAATCAAATGATTTCGTAAAACAATCTACGATTTAAATATATTTTATAGTAAAATGTATTTAATATAAAAGTAGTTTCTGTATAGCAATGTCAACTTAATTAAGATTAATTTAAATTCGTTTAATATTCCCATTATACGCAAATAATCACTTTGTCAAGAAAACCTGGCTTTAAATGTTATAAAGTAAAAAAACAATTCGAATTAATTTCTTAAAAATAATCATAAATTATTTTGGATATGAGATTTAATAATTAATATAATTTTTTAAATTATTAAATTATAGTTAAGTTTAATTCGATGGTTTCATTCCGTCCTCCTATGAATTCGTAACAGGATACAGATAGACCCTCAGAATGACATTTAAAATCCTGCTTAAAATGTAGCGTTGCTTGAAGACTCCTTAACACGGAAAGGTCACCTGAAAATTACCAGCGGTCATCTCTCTTTATTTTTAATATGCCCGGTTGTGATCTATTTCTCCGGCGACTTAAAAAAGCAAAAAAAAAAGATGATTATTTTGGCCTCATTTATTATTAAAAAAAGTCTTCTTATTTTTCTGCCTTTTTTGACAGAAGAGAAGGCTCTATATATATTTATTTAAAGAGAATTGCCTTATTACGGGCTTAGTGAGGGCTCTTCTTTCTCCTTAATGCCCGGTAATGCTTGAATGATCTCGCTAGCGTTTTCCCCCGCAGCGGTTTCATCCATTCTCAACTCTTCCACTTTTATCTTCTTCGTTGGTCCCGCTCCACATTAATTCATTTATATCTTTAGCCTATAATATTATATTTTGTTTTTTTTCCTCCAAGTGTCACTCTCTTGTGTATTCGACCCCGGAGTTCGTGTGTTTGATTTTTAGAATGGCCCGTCATAGATGGCTCCGCAGTTATACGCCGATAAAAGGACGCATTTCATCAATATCGTTTCGGTTGACACCATTGCCAAATATAGAGCGGTCCTTGAATATTTGTAAACCTGCTCAAAGGAGAGTATATAAATGGGTTTTGTCGCTTCGCTTCGTCGTTGTCTGTTCTAGGGATATGAATTCCTCTATCTAGTAGGGCTAGACGTTAAACGTATAAGCGTAATCAAATTAAGTTAATATTAAATTGATATTAAGAAATAAATGAATATTAAATTGATATTAAGAAATAAATGAATATTAAATTGATATTAAGAAATAAATGAATATTAAATTGATATTAAGAAATAAATGAATATTAAATTGATATTAAGAAATAAATGAATATTAAATTGATATTAAGAAATAAATGAATATTAAATTGATATTAAGAAATAAATGAATATTAAATTGATATTAAGAAATAAATGAATATTAAATTGATATTAAGAAATAAATGAATATTAAATTGATATTAAGAAATAAATGAATATTAAATTGATATTAAGAAATAAATGAATATTAAATTGATATTAAGAAATAAATGAATATTAAATTGATATTAAGAAATAAATGAATATTAAATTGATATTAAGAAATAAATGAATATTAAATTGATATTAAGAAATAAATGAATATTAAATTGATATTAAGAAATAAATGAATATTAAATTGATATTAAGAAATAAATGAATATTAAATTGATATTAAGAAATAAATGAATATTAAATTGATATTAAGAAATAAATGAATATTAAATTGATATTAAGAAATAAATGAATATTAAATTGATATTAAGAAATAAATGAATATTAAATTGATATTAAGAAATAAATGAATATTAAATTGATATTAAGAAATAAATGAATATTAAATTGATATTAAGAAATAAATGAATATTAAATTGATATTAAGAAATAAATGAATATTAAATTGATATTAAGAAATAAATGAATATTAAATTGATATTAAGAAATAAATGAATATTAAATTGATATTAAGAAATAAATGAATATTAAATTGATATTAAGAAATAAATGAATATTAAATTGATATTAAGAAATAAATGAATATTAAATTGATATTAAGAAATAAATGAATATTAAATTGATATTAAGAAATAAATGAATATTAAATTGATATTAAGAAATAAATGAATATTAAATTGATATTAAGAAATAAATGAATATTAAATTGATATTAAGAAATAAATGAATATTAAATTGATATTAAGAAATAAATGAATATTAAATTGATATTAAGAAATAAATGAATATTAAATTGATATTAAGAAATAAATGAATATTAAATTGATATTAAGAAATAAATGAATATTAAATTGATATTAAGAAATAAATGAATATTAAATTGATATTAAGAAATAAATGAATATTAAATTGATATTAAGAAATAAATGAATATTAAATTGATATTAAGAAATAAATGAATATTAAATTGATATTAAGAAATAAATGAATATTAAATTGATATTAAGAAATAAATGAATATTAAATTGATATTAAGAAATAAATGAATATTAAATTGATATTAAGAAATAAATGAATATTAAATTGATATTAAGAAATAAATGAATATTAAATTGATATTAAGAAATAAATGAATATTAAATTGATATTAAGAAATAAATGAATATTAAATTGATATTAAGAAATAAATGAATATTAAATTGATATTAAGAAATAAATGAATATTAAATTGATATTAAGAAATAAATGAATATTAAATTGATATTAAGAAATAAATGAATATTAAATTGATATTAAGAAATAAATGAATATTAAATTGATATTAAGAAATAAATGAATATTAAATTGATATTAAGAAATAAATGAATATTAAATTGATATTAAGAAATAAATGAATATTAAATTGATATTAAGAAATAAATGAATATTAAATTGATATTAAGAAATAAATGAATATTAAATTGATATTAAGAAATAAATGAATATTAAATTGATATTAAGAAATAAATGAATATTAAATTGATATTAAGAAATAAATGAATATTAAATTGATATTAAGAAATAAATGAATATTAAATTGATATTAAGAAATAAATGAATATTAAATTGATATTAAGAAATAAATGAATATTAAATTGATATTAAGAAATAAATGAATATTAAATTGATATTAAGAAATAAATGAATATTAAATTGATATTAAGAAATAAATGAATATTAAATTGATATTAAGAAATAAATGAATATTAAATTGATATTAAGAAATAAATGAATATTAAATTGATATTAAGAAATAAATGAATATTAAATTGATATTAAGAAATAAATGAATATTAAATTGATATTAAGAAATAAATGAATATTAAATTGATATTAAGAAATAAATGAATATTAAATTGATATTAAGAAATAAATGAATATTAAATTGATATTAAGAAATAAATGAATATTAAATTGATATTAAGAAATAAATGAATATTAAATTGATATTAAGAAATAAATGAATATTAAATTGATATTAAGAAATAAATGAATATTAAATTGATATTAAGAAATAAATGAATATTAAATTGATATTAAGAAATAAATGAATATTAAATTGATATTAAGAAATAAATGAATATTAAATTGATATTAAGAAATAAATGAATATTAAATTGATATTAAGAAATAAATGAATATTAAATTGATATTAAGAAATAAATGAATATTAAATTGATATTAAGAAATAAATGAATATTAAATTGATATTAAGAAATAAATGAATATTAAATTGATATTAAGAAATAAATGAATATTAAATTGATATTAAGAAATAAATGAATATTAAATTGATATTAAGAAATAAATGAATATTAAATTGATATTAAGAAATAAATGAATATTAAATTGATATTAAGAAATAAATGAATATTAAATTGATATTAAGAAATAAATGAATATTAAATTGATATTAAGAAATAAATGAATATTAAATTGATATTAAGAAATAAATGAATATTAAATTGATATTAAGAAATAAATGAATATTAAATTGATATTAAGAAATAAATGAATATTAAATTGATATTAAGAAATAAATGAATATTAAATTGATATTAAGAAATAAATGAATATTAAATTGATATTAAGAAATAAATGAATATTAAATTGATATTAAGAAATAAATGAATATTAAATTGATATTAAGAAATAAATGAATATTAAATTGATATTAAGAAATAAATGAATATTAAATTGATATTAAGAAATAAATGAATATTAAATTGATATTAAGAAATAAATGAATATTAAATTGATATTAAGAAATAAATGAATATTAAATTGATATTAAGAAATAAATGAATATTAAATTGATATTAGGAAATAAATGAATATTAAATTGATATTAAGAAATAAATGAATATTAAATTGATATTAAGAAATAAATGAATATTAAATTGATATTAAGAAATAAATGAATATTAAATTGATATTAAGAAATAAATGAATATTAAATTGATATTAAGAAATAAATGAATATTAAATTGATATTAAGAAATAAATGAATATTAAATTGATATTAAGAAATAAATGAATATTAAATTGATATTAAGAAATAAATGAATATTAAATTGATATTAAGAAATAAATGAATATTAAATTGATATTAAGAAATAAATGAATATTAAATTGATATTAAGAAATAAATGAATATTAAATTGATATTAAGAAATAAATGAATATTAAATTGATATTAAGAAATAAATGAATATTAAATTGATATTAAGAAATAAATGAATATTAAATTGATATTAAGAAATAAATGAATATTAAATTGATATTAAGAAATAAATGAATATTAAATTGATATTAAGAAATAAATGAATATTAAATTGATATTAAGAAATAAATGAATATTAAATTGATATTAAGAAATAAATGAATATTAAATTGATATTAAGAAATAAATGAATATTAAATTGATATTAAGAAATAAATGAATATTAAATTGATATTAAGAAATAAATGAATATTAAATTGATATTAAGAAATAAATGAATATTAAATTGATATTAAGAAATAAATGAATATTAAATTGATATTAAGAAATAAACAAGAATGTATTTATTTATACTCAGTGAGAATGAATATGTCGAGACTATCGACGGACACGTTGAGCCCCTAACCCCGTCACGCTAAGGGGGGGGGGGGGAAAGGAAGCGGTCTTATATTTTGCGTCCTCGCAGCAGCGTTAATCGCGTCGAAAAACGTAATTTTTAAGAACCAATGAGATTGCAGTATTATTTGATTTTATTAAAGCGGAGGAGCATACCGGAGGGCCCAACGGGTGGAAATGGAGAAACGCTAAAAATAATCTCGACACATTCATTCTCCCTGAGTATAAATAAATACATTCTTGAAATAAATGAATTTTAAATTGATATTAAGAAATAAATGAATATTAAATTGATATTAAGAACTAAATGAATTTTAAATTGATATTAAGAACTAAATGAATATTAAATTGATATTAAGAACTAAATGAATTTTAAATTGATATTAAGAACTAAATGAATTTTAAATTGATATTAAGAACTAAATGAATTTTAAATTGATATTAAGAATTAAATGAATATTAAATTGATTTTAAGAATTAAATGAATATTAAATTGATATTAAGAACTAAATGAATTTTAAATTGATATTAAGAATTAAATGAATATTAAATTGATTTTAAGAATTAAATGAATATTAAAATTAAAATTTAATTACTATTAAATTAAAATTAAAAATTAAATTTGTATTAAATTATTAATAAAATATGATTACAGTGCTTCTATCTCAAAATGTTCGGTTTCACGAATGTAGATGGTGACGCCGAACTATACCTTACCTTTGGCTAACTTGTTTTTGGTGTTTTTGTGTCGTCCGTCGCGCTTTTGGTTGGTATTGTTGATGGGATATCACTGTATATAAAAGACGAGAGACGTTGGCAAACACGCCATGAGCCGACTTTGATCTTCTTTTCGGTGGAGTCTTTAAAGTGAATATATCTCTGGCCTATATGTCGCTCGGCTTGTCATTTCATTTTTGAAATTTTCGACTTCTCTTGAAAGTTAATTTATTTATTTCTTGTGTAGGCGATCTTCATATTTGTATGTTTATATTTACGTCAAATATTGAAATATCTAGTTCTTTATAGAAATGGATTTTGTTATGATTTATTTTCATTCTCAAATTTCTAGATTTGTTTTAGAAAAGCAAAGTTTTCTAAATTCAATAGGCCTTACGCTTTTCTAAATCGCTAAAGGAAGGCTAATGTTTACTAACATCTTATAGAAAAGCTACGGCTTTTCAACGTTTTATAGAAAGTATAATTATTTCTAACATTGTATAGAAAGGTTAAGGTTATCTAATATTCTTTATAAAGGCTAAGGTTTTCTAACATTTTATAGAAAGGCTAAGATATTCTGACATTCTGTAGAAAGGCTAAGATATTCTAACATTCTGTAGAAAGGCTAAGATATTCTAACATTCTGTAGAAAGGCTAAGATATTCTAACATTCTGTAGAAAGGCTAAGATATTCTAATATTCTGTAGAAAGGCTAAGATATTCTAACATTCTGTAGAAAGGCTAATTTTTCTAACATTCTGTAGAAAGGCTAAGATATTCTAACATTCTGTAGAAAGGCTAAGGTTTTCTAACATTCTGTAGAAAGGCTAAGGTTTTCTAACATTCTGTAGAAAGGCTAAGGTTTTCTAACATTCTGTAGAAAGGCTAAGGTTTTCTAACATTCTGTAGAAAGGCTAAAGTTTTCTAACATTCTGTAGAAAGGCTAAGGTTTTCTAACATTCTGTAGAAAGGCTAAGGTATTCTAACATTCTGTAGAAAGGCTAAGGTTTTCTAACATTCTGTAGAAAGGCTAAGGTATTCTAACATTCTGTAGAAAGGCTAAGGTTTTCTAACATTCTGTAGAAAGGCTAAAGTTTTCTAACATTCTGTAGAGAGGATAAGGTTTTCTAACATTCCATAGAAAGCCTTGCAAGAAAGCCGCCATCAGAACAACATTTCGGAGGGGATCCTTTTAAAAAAAGTTAAATTTCCATCTAAGCTTCACCGAAAATGTCACTCTTTTATCAAACAAATTCACCATTCTCGAAAGCTTTTGCTCTTAGCTAATTATCTCCAAACCTTTCAAATCGCCATTAAAATTTACCCTCAAAGCATTTATCCCGCTTTTAGTATAATAAAGCGTTTACTTTGACGTAGGAATGGAAAAAATCTTGTAAAAGAAATCTTTGTACGTATCAACCCGAATCAGAATGAAAATATTAGCGAATATAACAGCGGCATTTTACCGCCCTGGGTTTCGCCCATTCATAAACCAACTGCGGGAATATCTCATTCTCCGACTACTCGGTCACTTTTGATATCAGGAAACCAGCTCAAAGAACTCTTATTGTGTTACATCGCCGAGGTGGGGACACGTTAGCATTTATTATATAATGGACCGCCGAGTTGATGTCTTTTGGGCGTAGGTATATCCTCCCGCTTCTGCCTTCTTCTTCGAATCGGACACGAGAATGTCTTCGGATGAACTGAGAATACGTTCGTCCCGTGATTCCCGAAGAAAAACCACGCCCCTCCGCCTTTGCCGGCGTAATCTTTCTCCCGGTAAGGGGGGACGACACTGCGGTATTATCCAAGGTAATCTCTCCGGGTATAGGCGGAGAATATCTACCTGGGTATTATGAAAACGGAGGCTGGAGTGGCAGTCGTGTATTATCCTCATATTTTTGGTATTCTCTGCTAACACGAATACATTCGTGGTAATATATATATACCCAGGCGCGCGCGCGCGGTCGTCATAATAATGACGGAAGGCGCGGGTTTGCCACGTGCTCTCGGTTTCAGGGGAGGTGGCCGGATTCTACAACTCTTAAAAAAAATATATATATATGCAGCGTTTTATTACATAAAAATGCTCAATGCCCACGCTGCCTTACGAGATTCCGAGAAGTTACTACTCCCCGCGCTAGGCGAGTCGAATATGTAATATCCATTTCAACGTCTTATATTATTAAAAGGAAAGAGCTCTCTCACTCTTTTAAAAGGGGATTTCCCTAAAATTAAATTCGACCAAATTTTAGCTTGACCCTTTTATGGGGAATACTACGACCGGCTTTTGCAGAAATCCTTACAAATTGTTTTTTAACGAAATTCTTGAGAACTGTCATCGGAATTCAATTTAGTAAAATCGTTCCATCCCTTAAAGTGTTATTACGAATAGTATCCAAAATTGGGCAAATCAAAATTCGAATTTGATCGAAATTTGGATTCAAAAGTGTGTTATAAATTTTTGGTTCAATTTATTAAATTACAATTCGTAAAGTTCTACTTTTTTCGATTTATTGAAAATTATTTGATCCATACGGAATTCGATGCATCTTGTTTTAAGATGGATCCAAATTTAAACAGTTTCATAAGCGATATTTCTATAATATTTTTAAAATTATATTCGTAGTTTTAAAGGTTAAACAGGGTTCGTACACGACCTGGAAAAGTCAGGGAATTTCAAAATGTTTCCAAAAGGTCAGGAAATTTGAAAATGGTTAAAAAAGTAAGGGAATTTTAAAATGACCCCCAAAAAAATCGGGCAAATAAATAATGAAACATAATAAATATTTTTCAAGATTTTACCTTAAAAATCATTTATTCTTCAAAAATGGTCAGGGAAAATTTGGTAATTTGGCCAGGCAAAACCTGGAAATGTCAGGGAATTTAATTCTGGAAATTTTTGTACGAACCCTGTTGAATATTTGTGGGGTTTGGTCAAAATTTAGAAAACTTCGTCGAACCTAGGTTATGCACTGAGGTTTTAGTCCATAAGGTTCTTGACTTTAGTGTCAATTACAAAATCTACTTAGGAAAAATTAAAAATAGTCGCGGTTGCTATGACGATGATGAAGTGAATTTGTAAGTAAATATCCGCCTTTAACTTGACCCACAAAACGAATAATAATGGTTAGAGACGCCTGCATTAACTCGCGCTTTATCCGATAATTGCACTCCATATTATACGGTGTTTATATTTGTCCGAATTTAGACAGATTAACTTAGTTGGTTGTGCCCCCCTTTCGGCTTGAATGGGTGTCGTTGGTAGTAGGAGGACCCCGCCTGCAGCCCAGCTAGATGATGTTGATGTCTTAAATGAATGAAGCCAAAAAGGAGAAAGAATAAAATATATATATATATATAAAATTGAGGCACGTCGTACGTACAATGAAAGCCGGTCGGCGGGCGCAGTGCAAATCTCCGTACGTAAATATAATGGCCTTTTTCGCCAGTCGAGGACCATCCCTGTAATTTAATGTCGTTGGTCCGAAGAATAGCCCTCGTAGTTGATGCTGGCGAGAAGAAAACAGTGAAAAGAATTCCACCCATCATTTTTAAAAGCTCCACTTCCTTCTACGCCTTACTTCATTTCGCAACAAAAAATGCCTTCTTCTTGTATTTCAATTTCGCAATTATTTTATTTGGAAAATTTTATTTTATTAAATAGATTTATTTGCCTGTATTTTAAAATGGCAAAAATTTCTCCAAACTTTTCCTGTAACGTATAAAGAATTTTTTTTATAAGATGTTTTATAATGGACTTTAAGCAGGGTTGTTTGATTTAAATTAGAAATCAATTCAATCAATTTCAATTCAGAGAAAATGCAATTAAATTTTTAATATTAATTAATTAATTTTAATTAATATTAATTAAAAATCAATTAAAATAAATAAAAACTCCATTTCAATCAAATAAATCGATTTTTTTTAATTTAAGCATTCTTTTTCGAGGCGTATATCGCATTAGAAATATTTTTGTATTACCCATAACTCTTTCAGGATTTTTCAACATTTCTAAACGCGTTCCAAATCATTATAATTAGACCGAATTTAATAGGCGCTAGCATAAATTATTAATGTCTTGTTCAACTTGTTAAAATGTACCACGCGCTCTTTAATATTTTAGCGTAGAAGGCTCGCGCATTATTTTTTTAATTTCAAGGAGCACGCGCGAATCGCTCGAGCCCGCTTGCGCTAAAATATCAAGACGCGCGTGGAACATTTTAACAAGTTGAGTAAGACATAAATAGAGTTTATGCTAGCGTCTATTAACACGTTAATTTAGCTCGAAGTGTCGGACATCGGTACTAGATATTCGCAGCGTTGCACCTTAACAACATATAAAAATAATTTGTTAGTCTAATTACACTACAGCCATCTCTAACTAATAGCTAAGGTCGGGTTTTTATTTAATTTGGATTTTATAGAAACTGTATAGAAATGTTTTGTAATGGAAAATAGCGTATTTTCTGCATAGGAATGTTTAAGATATTGAAAACCTATACAAATTCTGGTCATGTTATTTTGCTATAGAAATTGAAATATAAAATTGTATAGCAATATTTGTAGAGCGCATGAAACGTATTAAGTATTCTAAACTCTTCTATATTATTTTAACGAAACTATATAGAAACATATTGTTAGGGAATTAATTATCCAATAGAAAATAACGGGAGCAGTTGACTCGTGTATAGTCTTCTATACGCTTTGTAGAAACTCGATAGAAAACGTTTATAAGGTTTAGTTAATTGTGAACTCTAAAATAACGTCCAGCATGCGGTTACGCTTTGGTTTCGAAGTTCGAACCACTTCATTCGGGTTAATGAGTGTTCCAATCTTCCTTCTAATCCGTTTCTTTGCTAATTATTATGGCCGATACGAAGATTTGTCTCGCGGCTTCTCGTTTTGGGCGACAGTGGTTTGCGATTTATTTAAAAATATTACGTTACAAGCTAGTTATTTCACTGATAAATTACACTTGTATTCTTGTAACCTAATTTGTGTTATTTTTTCTCGTAGCGTCAAAGAATCAATTACACATACGCGCGTGAACGAGTTTGCGTATTATTTTGAACTGGTGTTTTGTTGTTGTTCAGTGTGGCTTCAACCATAAATTGATATTAAGTACTTTTTAACGGTTGAGCGACGGGAATTTGTTGATGCTATTTTCCAGTTTAGAACGGTCTGCTTTTGTAGGATACTATTGGCAATCGTCATATACAAATAGTTAGTTATAGATACTTCTATACACGATATAAATGTTGAAACTATATTTTACCATTTACCCAGATAGTCATATATTATTTACGGTTAGGAAATGGAAATATAAATTGAATCGGGAATGGACGGAAATTAGAAAATGTATGTCAAATGGAGTGTTAATGGGTGGAACGCAAAAATTTGAAGGGAAATAGGATGGGAATGAATATTGTTTTAACGGGAATGGTTTGGATTGATAACGGGTCTATTTCAAACGCAGCTCTATTCTAAAATTGATATTTATCATTGGTAAAAATCCACGGTCAATAGATGGCGTTAATCGTCTTATGTTTACTTAACAATATACGCGATTTGCACTCAAGCTCGCGAAGAATAATTAACGTGTTAATTTACATAGAAAAATTAAGAGTTTTCTGTCCATTGTGAGTTCTTTGATTTATAAACAGTTTAAAATATTTTTTGAATTTTCTATACTAAGGATTACGACTTAAATAGACAATTAAAATTTCTACAGACTACAGATAATTGGGTGGTTTTTTCTATAAGCTAATGCAACAAAATAACACTTTCACGATTAGTCATAATATTTAGGCTACACTCTGGCGCCGTCTTTGAAAACCTCTTTGCGCTGCACAAAATGGCCAGCTTAAAGAAAATTTCCGCCAACTTTTTATAATTATACCTTTATAATTATAGACTTATGTTTCCAAAACAAACCCCGTTTTTAAAAATTCAAGTTACTTATCTGGGAAAGAGGTTTAGTTTTAAGAGAAGTTATAGTACCGTTAAATATTGTAGTAGTTAATGGTACGAGATAGTAAGTTTGCCTTTGGTCTTAGCTGTCCGTCAACACTCTTGTTTAAGTTTACTATCATCATTAATATTCTGTCACTATCAATATCCCGATCGCGTAATTAACTACATTTTATTTCTACGATATTTGGGAGTCGACTTAATATTTTTCTCAATCTATATACTTGTTTTAATTTTATTTAAATGTGTGGGAATTTTTATTTAAAAAAAACGTATGATCCAATAATATCGAGGTCTCCTCCTATTTTTCCAGTTAAGTTATCGGTATTTCTATGATATTTGGGAGTCGACTTAATATTTTTCTCAATCTATATATTTGTTTTATTTTTATTTAAATGTGTGGGAATTTTTATTTAAAAAAAACGTACGATCCAATAATATCGAGGTCTCCTCCTATTTTTCCAGTTAAGTTATCGGTATTTCTACGATATTTGGGAGTCGACTTAATATTTTTCTCAATCTATATATTTGTTTTATTTTTATTTAAATGTGTGGGAATTTTTATTTAAAAAAAACGTACGATCCAATAATATCGAGGTCTCCTCCTATTTTTCCAGTTAAGTTATCGGTATTTCTACGATATTTGGGAGTCGACTTAATATTTTTCTCAATATATATTTGTTTTATTTTTATTTAAATGTGTGGGAATTTTTATTTAAAAAAAACGTACGATCCAATAATATCGAGGTCTCCTCCTATTTTTTCAGTTAAGTTACTCGGTAAAAAAGGGGGATTTTCATATTTTATATTTGACCTTGCGCGCCGGGAATGGGAGACGCTCAAAATAAAATTTATAATCAAGACCACGTATAAATAATATATCTGTGTTAATAACAAGAAAGCACCGCGTAATGACTTTATATTCCGCGTCTGGTCTGGATTATCCCTTTTTCTCACAAAAAAAAGCTATTTTTCCTACTCTCTCTAGAAATACTCGTTAATTTCAACCCACTCTTTCCCGAAGAGAAATGGAGGACCCCAGCCCATCTTACGCCATCACGCGGAGATACGTTGCCCTAACTACCGTACCAACCAACCGTATTCGACCGTGCTGGAGACGAGTCGAGATAGCTGAAGATCGACGATTTATTAAATTAAAAATATGATTTTAACCCTTCAAATTGGAGGTCATCTCTTCGGGGTTTAATGCGTGTGTAGCTACGGGCGAATGCTCTCAACATCTGCCTCCTCGATATTATACCCCTCCTCTTTCGGATATATTTTCACTGATTGATGAATTTCTGAATTCAATTCCGAAAGAATTACCTACACAATTTTTTGTGGTCGTATATACCCCTTCTCGAATTTGTTTCGTATTTGAATTTCTATCAGTAGTATATTCATTTTTGTCAGGAGTATATTCATTTTTGTCAGAAGGATATTCATTTCTATGAGATGGATATTCATTTCTATCAGGAGTATATTCATTTTTGTCAGAAGGATATTCATTTTTGTCAGAAGGGTATTCATTTTTGTCAGAAGGATATTCATTTTCATCAGTAGGATATTAATTTTTGTCAGAAGGATATTCATTTTGGTCAGAAGGATATTCATTTTTGTCAGAAGGATATTCATTTTTGTCAGAAGGATATTCATTTTTGTCAGAAGGATATTCTTTTTGTCAGAAGGGTATTCATTTTTGTCAGAAGGGTATTCATTTTTGTCAGAAGGATATTCATTTCTATCAGTAGGATATTCATTTTTGTCAGAAGGATATTCATTTTTGTCAGAAGGATATTTATTTTTGTCAGAAGGATATTCATTTTTGTCAGAAGGATATTCATTTTTTTTTCAGAAGGATATTCATTTCTATCAGTAGGATGTTCATTTTTGTCAGAAGGATATTCATTTCTATCAGTAGGATATTCATTTCTATCAGTAGGATATTCATTTTTGTCAGAAGGATATGCATTTTTGTTAGAAGGATATTCATTTTGGTCAGAAGGATATTCATTTTTGTCAGAAGGATATTCATTTTTGTCAGAAGGATATTAATTTTTGTCAGAAGGATATTCATTTCTATCAGTAGGATATTCATTTCTATCAGTAGGATATTCATTTTTGTCAGAAGGATATTCATTTTTGTCAGAAGGATATTCATTTTTGTCAGAAGGATATTCATTTCTATTAGAAGGATACTCATTTCTATCAGAAGGATACACATTTCTATCAGTAAATAGGAGAAATTTAATAACTACCTAGTATTTTAAAACGATCCTTTAACTACGATATAAATTAAAAGTCATCACTTTTTGGCTCATTAAAGATTAAAAGTAAGATAATTTTAATGTGAAGAACACCAATGTAAATATTTTTTACTTTATAATATTTACTAAACGCTCTATAAGAGTTTTAAACTTTGTAGATACGAATATAAAGCGTCGAAGCTTTTAAAGCCTAAAAAGAAAAGCTGTAGGGCCTATATATTATCGGTCATTTCTGGAAAGGTTTTCCCACGCCATTCTTCAGAAAATAAAAAGTATAAACTATAATCTCTTTAGAATGTCTGTCGACCGGGGCAACTAACTTCTAAATAATATCAGGCCAATATTGGATCTTCAACGTTACCGTTACCCCTCGTATGGGTCTTGATAGACCATTAACATCGTGTTAAAAGAACGTTGAACGGACCCGGCTATTTTCCCATAAAGCCCCTCGCGCGCATTCTCGCTATAACTTTTGTTTTATCTCAGAGGTTACGTTTCGCCCCGAAGCGAAAACAGCGCTTTGTACAGATATGTTTATTAATAAATACCGCTGACGTTTGGGGGAATCGGTTCTTCCGGTATTCCATTAGCTAAGAACATGATCGGGGGTGTACATGCCGGGGGGGAATAACCATAACGAGGCTTAACGAAAAAAATCGGACATTACAGAAACAAAATCTCACGATCTGAGTTTCGCCGTACAATTCTTTTTAAAATGTTTAGTTCAATTTCGGTAGCGTAAGCGGACATTCTTTCATCGCGCTATTGAGAGTGATTTTACCCGTCTCGTGGCTACGGATACACGCTGCCGGGTTACGGTAGAGCGACCTCCGTTATGTAAAATGATAAAGAGAACTTATAGAGAGAGAAAACATGGGAAGTCGTAGCCCGCGGCCATTGGGTTATTTAAGTTACTTTCGGGGTTACCAGAAGTATATAATATTTATCAAACGTGAGAAGTATCCGTTTCTCTATACTACTCGTGTTATTTGCTTGAAACTGGTACCTTGCAGGCTCCTGCTGATTTTTCATAAAGGTTTAAAAATAAATGTGTGTGGTGAAATACCAGTGTAATATTATAATTGTTCATCGTTACAAACACTGTACCAGGGTTGGCTGATTTAAATGAACTTGTTTTAAAATATAATTTAAATCACACAATGTATTTCAATGGAGGAATAAAAAATTCCAAAAAATAGGTTCTTAAAAAATTAAAATAGAAAATCTGAGAAAACTAAAATATTAAGTAATAATTAAATTTAATTCAGATTTAATTTAATTCAAGATTAGCTAACTGATAAAAGTAAAACATCCGATAATTATACAGGAAAAGAGCGTTAATTGTATAAAAGTCAATAAATCCAATAAAATAAAAAAAAATCCGTATTAAATAAAAAAAATCGATTAATTTGATTTTATTTAAAAAAAATTCAATAAAGTTCCGCGCATTTTCCTGTTTTAATTCTTTCCGAATGGATACTTATCTCTTAAGAGAAATATCATTTACTTCAGGCGTTACTTAATAGGTAAGCGAGCATTGGCTTTTTTTGTGTGGTTGTCATGCCATTGGGTATATAGCAGAGTCGTCCATTGTGTAAATTTGACAACTGATGATCATCGAGATGGGCCGAGCAGATAGGATTAAAGGCTTCGGTGGATCGTTTATGAGAAAATGTACTTCCTATTGCCTCGTGTACTTTTAAATTCTATTAAACGGCGTGTTTGGCCGGCTTAAATTTCTTTTCTTTCATTTTTCCTCTATTTGAAATACCTTATTGAATTAAACGTTTGCTTTTCCTGGTACGTTTTGAAGAGGCTGGAAAAAATAACATAATTAAGTTATTAATTGTCAAATTAAAATCCCCGCGGTTGGCGAGATCAATCAAACACAAATATAGTTTTATTGTATTATCCATAAATTTATATTTAGATTTTTTTTAATATTTATGAAAGTTAAACTTAATATTTATGAAAGTTAAACTTAATATTTATGAAAGTTAAACTTAATATTTATGAAAGTTAAACTTAATATTAATGATCAAAAAACCTTAATATTTATGGTTCAAATAACCATAATATTTATGGAACCAATAAAATTTAAATTTATGGGTCAAATAACCTTAATATTTATGGATCAAATAAGCTTAATATTTATGGATCAAATAAGCTTAATATTTATGGATCAAATAAGCTTAATATTTATGGATCAAATAAGCTTAATATTTATGGAATCACTGAAATTAATATTTAGTATTAAATGACCTTAATATTTATGATTAAATTACCTTAATATTTATGATTAAATGGCCTTAATATTTATGATTAAATAACCTTTATATTTATGATTAAATGACCTTAATGTTTATGATTAAATGACCTTAATATTTATGATTAAATAACCTTAATATTTATGATTAAATGACCTTAATATTTATGATGAAATAACCTTTCATATTATGAGCAGGATAATCCTAATGAAACTTAGTATTTTTGAAAATGTTCCTTTTTATTTATTAACAAAACAACTTTATTTCATGATAAGTATTGTAAGTAACAATTAACCAATTACGCTGCGTTGGTATTATCAGAAGTTTACAATATATATCTTGGGGCAAAAGTATTTATCTAGGCCATTAAATTGAAACATATCTTCGCAAGCTGGAGGCCCTTTACTATGGGAGCTAACACCCCACCACGGCTCAAAATTTACGTCATTGTATTACTCTATCTAATGTAAAAATAGTAATATATTCTTATACTATTCACAGTATACACCGTTGAAATCTTGGATTTCAAACAATTGTTTTTAAAGATTGTGTTCGTATTTTTCAGTTTCGACGCGAACAAATCGACGAAGGGCGCGTCCAAACTTCGTCGTGACCTGATCAACGCCGAGATCGCCAACCTGCGCGACCTTTTGCCTCTGCCCTCTTCGACCCGGCAGCGACTGTCGCAGCTGCAGCTGATGGCCCTGGTCTGCGTCTACGTCCGCAAGGCCAACTACTTTCAACATGGTGGGTTACGTAAGTTTTTATTGTTATTTCCTGTTCTCATCGACTAGTTCATTGTTGGACATGTTTTTTGTATTTACAAGCAGGGGTGTCTGATTTAAATCAAAAGGGTATTTACTTTAATTGAAATCGCCTTGGATGCATTTATGAAAATGTACAAGAAAATGGTTGCTTTCACCTAGGAGCAACAAACACACAGCACCCCACACAAGGAGAACGCAGCTAGCCTTTAAACACGTTAACGAAGAGTTGTGTACAACTTTCATTGGACGAGCCTTTACGCTGCACGTTTTACGGGCGGGTGGGGAAGACAATCTCCGAATTTTCCTCTTCCGACGGCAGCAGGTGCTAAAGCGTCTAACCAATGAAAACTGTACGCAAGAAAATGCACGACTTTTGACGGGTTGCGTTCTCCTTGTGTGGGGTGCTGTGTTTGTTGCTCCTAGCTGGCATAATGACAATCAGGGCCAAAACAATTACAATAATTAAATTTAAATAATATTAATTTACTTTAGCTAAGGAAAATTAGTCATAATACAAAAAAAAAACAATTAAAATGAAAAATTTTAATACTTTTTCAAAAAAAAATTGTTTGAACTTTTTGAAAAATTATTAAATATTTTTCGACTTTTCGAAAAATCAAAACTTTTTTCAAACTTTTTAAAAAATCAAATCAATAGAAAAATAAAACATTAACATTTTTTTTCCGACTTTTTGAAATAAATCAACAACCCTGTATGTAAGGTTTGTGGGTCCATCGCGTGCGCGAAAGCCGTCATCAGCGGTCCTTGCAAAGTTCTTTACTCTCCCCAAATCGAATAAATACATTGTGTCTATTGTATATCCAAACTTTTCTTAATGGGAAAATAACCGTTTATTTAAGAATATAATAACGTAACAGACGTTCCGGTGCCTTTCTGCAAACATTGCCGCCGGCGTCGAAATGCTCCGGGAGAAAATGCCTCCGATTCGGAACCCCGTCGCGTCGAGATTGTCTTTACAATTTAATACCTCTAAGGTGCTAAATACTGTATTACCGACTTTATATCGGAGATAAATACAAAAAAATCCTCCGTATAAAAACGGTTACAGTCAGCCTCTTTTTCAAATGATTTCGCTTGCGCGGCACGGACCGATGTCTCGGGTCACGTTAATTATTACAGGCCTATTTAGCCTCGACTACGAAAGTATACACACCCGTTGAATATGATACGTCTTTCAAAGACGTACGGTCTATATTCACACGAGACAACTTTGTTGGTGAGCTCAGTTTTCGGCTCGAGTTCGAAAAACGCGTTGCGATTCGTTCCCATGCTTCGGGGATATTTGTGAACATTACGCGCGTTAAGCGGTATATAGGGAAATACTTTTAATTCTAGTAAAAATACTTATTCTGCTAAAAATTATATAAATTTACGTTAATAAATGTAGGCTAGATTAATACTTACATAAAGTTTGGTTCAATCGAAAATAATAGGCCTTTCTATAAAATAAGCTACGCTTGCTGAACTTGATTTTATGTAGCTCATTCGTCACGAAATATGTAGAAGTGCAATTCAGTCCATACTTATAAACAGGGTGCCTCGTCGAATCTACCGTTATGTCCAGGGCTTTTCGTAGAAAAACGTCATCAATACGTCACCCGTGACGCCGCAGCAACATAGAAACAAGAAGACCAATGTTACTTTATCAAAAGGCCTATTTGTTTGAAATATTTGTAGTTAAGCGGCTTAAGCCTCGCTCATAAATACAACCATGTGCCAACAAGAGCAGGGTTCGAAAAAACGCGGGTTTTTTCCAAAAAGCCAAACCGAATGGGTTTTTAATAGGTTTTTTCATTAGGGTGGGTTTTTTATTTTAGTACACAAATTCCTAATTTGTATTAAACGATATGTAAAAGTATACAGATACTGCAAAGCTGAGCCAAAGGACTGTAGAAGTACCAAGTTATAAGTTTCAAGTTAACAAGACAGTTAACTTTGTAAAGTTTGTATCAAATTACGGTTTTAGAAGGGTTAGTTTTTGAACGCTACGTTGTAGACGAAAAGTTCCAATTTTGTTTGTTTTTCATGACCAAATATTTAAGTGACGAATTGTCCGATTTCCAGCATCCCAATTTCATTAAAGGTTTTCGAGTAAGCTCTACAACTTGCTCATTGAAACGTTTCGTCTACGACGTAGCGTTCAAAAACTAACACTTCTGAAACCGTGACAAATTTCACGACTTTTCAGAAATTTACGAATAACAACGATCTCCACCGAGAGAGTACATACTGAAAATTTCACATTTCTAGAAGGTATAGTTTTTGAGAAAAATGCCGATCAAACGAAGACACTCTGTATAAAGTGGTCATTGCACATTGAACAAGTCGGTTTTTCGTTTAAAATCTGAGATTTGAAAGTGGATTTTTTCCGAGGTGGGTGGGTCCAAAAAATACCAATGGGCTTTTTGGGTCGGGTTTTTTGTTTTCGAACCCTGAACAAGAGCATTTGTGGATTCACACGTAGCAACTCGGTTGCAACGCTATTCACGCGAGTCAACATCTTCGCGAAACATGTTGGTCAATACGAGTCGCAAACCCAGTTCATCCGTGCACGAATGGAGAAATCAATATTCAGAACGCTTTTATAAAGAACGGCTGTTTTTTGACCGAAGTTTAGCTTCAAATATTTAAATCGAATACTTTTTCTACCCATACTCTTAATTGCCCAAAACTAGTTTAAAATATGAATCTTTCTCACATTTATTAATACAAATTGACATATTTCCGAGTAGATGAGGTATCACTTTTAAGAATTACAAATAATTGCCTTCGCCGTTTAATGCCGTGGAGCTTGTTAACGAAAATGATGAGACGCCTTTTTGCGATTTCGAATCGTGTATATATAAAGTCCTAAAAATGAAATTATAGATTTAATAAAAACAAATAGTGCAATATTGAAAATTGGCGTTCAATTTGAATTTTGTCGGAATATTGGCGTTAAATTTAGTCTTTATATTTATGAGAAACTAAGAGCGTTAATAGCGCTTATAAGTCGGTCCCATTGGAAAAAATCTTCACTAAAACAAATGAATTAATTTTCATGCAAATTAGCCTTGGCAATGTACATTAGATTTAATATTATAAAACACATTGCAGACGAAAATCCAACAAATTAATAACTCCTCGTGTTGATCGATATGTTGCTCTATGTAAATTTTATAAGGCTTATTATATATATATTATCGTACGCTCAGGCCGAAATATCGAAAATGGCATACAATTGAAATAATCGTAAGGCCCAAAAATTGGCTCTAAATATTGACGTGTACGATAATGATCGTAAATCCGGTAACGCTGCTATGTAAGCTTAAAAGGCTTATTCGGAAATAATCGTTCATTGTCGTACGCTCAAGCTGAAGTATTGAAAATGGCGTACCATTGAAATAATCATAAGGCCCAAAAATTGGCTCGAAATTATCGACGTGTACGATGATAATCGTTAATCCGGCAACGCTGCCATGTAAACTTAAAAAAAAACTTTCGAAAATTATCGTTCATGATACTGGCGATCATAACCTACTATATAATAAGCCGTTGAAAATACAGTACGTTCCCAAAAATTGGCTTGAAATTATCGACGTGTACAATCCGTCAACGGTTTCACCAACAAAAAAAGTGTTCATGTGCGAATGGGGCTCGAGCGTCGCGGAAGTCGGGTTTTGGCGTAAGATCCGTGTCCAGCCGGCGTCGGTCGTCCCGAGTGACCCGTCGGCGGCGCCCGCGAGACCCGCCATCGTCTCGGCCGACTCATCCTTTAATTAGGCTGCGAAAATAGCCCGGGATGCCTATCACAGACGTAGTCAGTCGGTCGACGTAACGCAGGGGGGCGAAGGAATATCACTTTCAATTGCGTAATAAGAAGCTGAACCGTAAATGTTCTATTGGCCCTCGGGCCAAATTTGAATAAAGAAGGACCCCATCGCTTTTATAAGAAGTTCTGTAATGCCGAGGAAGACTTTTCGGAGTTAGGGGGATTTATATGTGACGCTTAAAAGAATCAAATATAATTTAAAAATGTTACGGGTCGTAGTTTCGTAGACACTCAGTCTATGGAGTGTATTTAATATTTTTGTCATTTTCTCCCATCTTTTTTATCAACTTTGATTTGTGACAAATTATTTCGTGTGTAAATATTGCCATTACTCAAGTAGACAAATTAAATAATACGAAATTTTGGCAATAAAATTATATAATTCGCGGCTTAAAAATTGGCCCTATTTTTCTCTTTACACGTAGACGTAATAACCATTATTTGATTTCTGGAAAATAATAATAATGATAATAAGAAAAAAAAGGTATACCCACCATCAATACTTCTCCAATTTGAATGAGAGTATTTGTCAAACTGAGTGGTAAGTTTCTTCCGTATAGGATTATTTTTTTTGTTCGCTCCTGGCAAATAGCTCCTTTAGGCGGGAGGGATCGCGGCGAAATCCGGCTGGCGGAACTGAATGCGGTCATCAAGTCCTTTGTTGTCGTCCGTAATAATGAATGGTGCGCGCCAAAGACGACTTTGTCGCTCTTTATGGTCCTGGTTGTTGTATGAAAGCCACGTTTTTCCTGTTGGTCGCGTCACAAATTGTCCCTTCTTCGAGATACCTTTCATTTGGCGAATTTTAAATCTAAACACTCGTAGAGAAGACTTTTTTTATTTGTCATATTTTACGCGTGTTTTTTCTTCCAATTCTTTAAAAGATATGATTTTTTTTTCCTTATCAAAATTAAAATATTTAAAATATTATCAAAAGTGGTCGAGACGTATGAAATTGTGTCATAACAATCCCGCGCCAAAACAGTCTATAGAAATGTGGGTCATTTTGGTTATAACCGTTGCAATACATAAAATAGATATTTTTAGAGCACTCAATACGCTGTATAGAAACCTTAGACATTTTATAGACATCAATTGGTTATAGAAAAACTTAGACATTCTATATAAGCTTCAATAGGATATAGAAAACCTTGGGCATACTAAAGACTTCAATATGATATAGAAATCCGTAGACATTCTACACACTTCAATAGGATAGAAATCCGTAGACATTCTACAGTCTTCAATAGGATGGAAATCCGTAGAAATTCTATAGACTTCAATAGGATAGAAATCCGTAGACATTCTATTGACTTCAATAGGATAGAAATCCGTAGACATTCTATAGACTTCAATAGGATAGAAATCCGTAGACATTCTATAGACTTCAATAGGATAGAAATCCGTAGACATTCTATAGACTTCAATGTAGGATATAAAAAACCTTAGACATTCTAAAGACTTCTATCCGATGTACAAAACTTTAGACATTCTATAGGCTTCAAAAGGATATAGAAAACCTTAGACTTCTATCCGATATTAAAAAAACTTCTACAATCTATTGACTTCTATGCTCTATAGAAAACCTTGAATATTCTATGTAATTCTATATTTTACCACGGAAACTCAATATCAACTATTTTTAATGGTTTTAAGTAGTTAATGTATGTTCGATAATACATTATTTTAATTTACACTGTCACGCAGCTCTTGTTGTCTACCAGCGCAAATGTTAAAAGTCATTTTAATGTTGGGATTTCGTCACTAACACTAGCAATAAACATAATCAGAGCACATTATTTTACTTAATTGTAACAAGAAGAACTAGTAGTTTTTGGCCAATAGACGGCCTTGTCGACTTTTTAAGCGATTATTTCAAAGAAAAAGTGTCTGAAAACTCTTCACTTAACCCTACAAATATAATCCATAGAAATGTAGTAAATATTCTATAGAACCTATATAGAAAGTTTAGTAAGTAAATATTGGTAATTAAGCACTACATAATATAGAGAACCTTCGACTCCCTATAAACATCTATAAATTTTTACAGAAACTCTATAAACCATTTTTGTAAGAATTCGCTGATTCAAATGAAATACCCCACGCGTGAAACTAAACATAGTGCGACTGTTCCAACTTGTTTTATTCGTCGTACTGGCGGCCGAACGAAACCGTTCCAATAGATGATATTTATAGGTGAATTTATAGGGCAACTCGGAAAGAATGGCCGAACCACCGTAAATAGCGAAGTAAATAGGCTTATATATCGGCGCGAGATATGCATTTCGTTGTCGGATCGGCGGCGCGAGAAATATGCGGATCTTGGCAAATTAAAAGACTTCTCGGCCGGATTTAAGACCTCTCCTTTTCTTTTTCAACCGGTCTCTGGCGCTCATTCTAGTCGTTTCCCATTTGGCCACATGTAGTTTGATCTTGATGCACCGAGATTAGCCCGTTCTATCTCCCCCACTTTTTTATTTGGCGCGAGCCAGCGAAATAAAAAGTGAAACGCTGCCAAGGTTGAGCGTACAATATCCGTCCTGCACTTTGTGGGTTTTATGCCAGAATATGAATTATAGAACACGGGCCCGTTCCTAAAATTTACTTTCTTGTCTCCACATATTATCTGGAATTTTAATTTTTATCCGCTTTTGTTCCTTCAAATTTTATATTTTAATTTTTGTCAATTTATTTTATAAATATGTTTCAAATCAATTTATTCCTTTAATTTAATAATTATCAATTTTCTCCATACATATTTTATGCATTTATTTTAAATCAGTTTATTCCTAATTTAATAACTTTATCAATCTATTCCTTTAATTTAATAACTTTATCAATTTATTCCTTTAATTTAATAACTTTATAAAATTATTCCTTAAATTTATTATTTTTATAAAATTATTCCTTAAATTTATTATTTTTATAAAATTATTCCTTAAATTTATTATTTTTATAAAATTATTCCTTAAATTTATTATTTTTATAAAATTATTCCTTAAATTTATTATTTTTATAAAATTATTCCTTAAATTTATTATTTTTATAAAATTATTCCTTAAATTTATTATTTTTATAAAATTATTCCTTAAATTTATTATTTTTATAAAATTATTCCTTAAATTTATTATTTTTATAAAATTATTCCTTAAATTTATTATTTTTATAAAATTATTCCTTAAATTTATTATTTTTATAAAATTATTCCTTAAATTTATTATTTTTATAAAATTATTCCTTAAATTTATTATTTTTATAAAATTATTCCTTAAATTTATTATTTTTATAAAATTATTCCTTGTTATTTTTATAAAATTATTCCTTGTTATTTTTATAAAATTATTCCTTGTTATTTTTATAAAATTATTCCTTGTTATTTTTATAAAATTATTCCTTAAATTTAATATTTTCATAAAATTATTCCTTAAATTTATTATTTTTTATAAAATCATTCCTTAAATTTAATCTTTATAAAATTATTCCTTAAATTTAATATTGTTATCAATTCATTCCTTAAATTTATTATTTTTATCAATTCATTCCTTAAATTTAATATTTTTATCAATTCATTACTTAAATTTAATATTTTTATAAAATTATTCCTTAAATTTAATATGTTTATAAAATTATCCCTAAAATTTAATATTTTTACTAATTCATTCCTTAAATTTAATATTGTTACCAATTCATTCCTTAAATTTAATATTTTTACCAATTCATTCCTTAAATTTAATATTGTTATCAATTCATTCCTTAAAATTAATATTTTTATTAAATTATTCCTTAATTGCTTATTTTTAATATCATTTGTGGGAACTTGGCTGACAAGTGCGCGTCATATTTGCGGCGTATGACACCTTCTCCACTATGACGACGAGGTTAAGAGCACATATTTGGCCTAATGACTTAGTCTGAACTCCACGAAATATGTGTTGTCCTTGATTATTCTAAAAATGACTCAGTAAACATTTAACACTCGTAAGCTACGGAACTGACACATTTGTATGAAACTTAATTATAAACTCGTGTTAACAGTTTAACACGTCTCTCGGCAAAAATAGTGTTTAATGCTAGATCCCCAGGAGGTAATTTTTTCTTTCGTAATCTGGAATTGATGTTAGTGGTGCTTGAAGGGTGTGCTTCGTTGGTGATGGTGCGCTGGTGCGTGCGGGAGGGGGGGTGGCGGAATAAGTAATAATAATAACAGCACAAAGAAAACCGCACACTTACGAAGCGAAAAAACGTTTCTCTATATAGGTATTTGGTTCGCCACCGCGGCCAGTCTTGGTGGGGTACACTTCTAGCTAAGGGCGCGGGCAGGTAGGCAGTGTCCGGGTGTAGATGGAGCCCGGGGGGAGGGGGGGGGTCGTTCGCGCGCCGGCGGCCGACGCTTTTTAAGGATGGGCGTGGGACAGAGCAGCCACGTGCCGACCGCGACATCCTAACTTGAAAATACCCTGTCAGGCCGTTTCGCTTCGAGGGTTAGCTGGCTTCGGTTTCAGGATATCCTCAGTTTCTCTTTATTCATCTCCGCTTTCTCTTTCGACGGCAAACAAGATGGACAGTACCGGAAACATGATGAACCTGCTTTTGTGCAAATGGAAATTTTTAGAGCCGTCTTTTAATACTAATTTTAATATAAATATATATATATATATATATATATATATATATATATATATTACCAGCAAATTTCGTTATTCTCGATTACTTTAAAGGGAGTAGAAAATGAATATAAATCTTGTCAGCTTAAACTTAGTAGCTGAAGTATGCAATCATGTGATCTACTATAAATTCGTACACTCTTTAACCGTTCTCGAAGTGATTTGAGAGCTTAAATGGTATTCACCACCAAACTGCCTGTAATGTAATTCAATTTTAGTAGACATGATTTACCCTAAATTGAATGAAGCAACTAAATTTCACCAGTTTTCACCAACCGTTAAACTAAAGCAAATCAGATAACTAGGCTAATATCCAAGGCACCACCTTAGGCCCAAATCATCCTGCAACTTATAATGCCTTTAAACAGGTGACCGGGTTACAACGCGTAGGAGGTGGAACTAACTATTTCCGTTAACCTCGACAAGTAAACAAATTTATATTACGGTAATGAAAATCCACTTATACCACTGACGCCACCATTTCATACCTTTCGTCCGATTCAATCTCGTTCGGGGGAGGATAAAAATGCAAAACTGAACGCGGTGTTTTGATACTTCGCGCTGGATAAGGTGTCGCCCGGGAAGCCGAAGGAAAGGGGGAAATTCTCCGGGGCTTCTAGCGAACAATGGGCCGACGTCTTTTGGGGAGGGTGGCTGATAAGGACTTCACTTTCTCTTCTTTCGGGGTTTTTGAGGGCCCGGCCACCAACCCACCCCCGCGCCAGTGAAAAAAAATCACCCCGAGATTTATTCAAGATTATACGGACTAAAGTCGAGAGGGGGCTTTGAGTGATTTTTCGTCTATTTATCCCCTTTCAGGGGCGCGTGCCGTCGCTGCCCTCTCCGCCCGACAGACGGCGCATTCCTCAACGGGATAATGTGGCGTGTTAGACAGCCGTTTTCCGCCGCTTTACCTCTAAATTTCCCCGAACAGAGCCACTATTTATATTTATGCCCCCATTCGAAATTCAAATTCTTATACTCTAGGATTTAGTTGAATCTACCATACATACTCTTTGTCCGAGCTTATACGCATAGAGGATAGCGATCTAATTTTAACGCTGGATGTTATGTGTTAGATTAACAGCGGATGACAAAAGATACTACACTTTTATGTAAAGCAAATGAAGTAGAAGCTTATTATGGAATTTTATACAAAGTCATCTATTTTGTTTATCCGAAAGGATACTACACTTTGATCCTAGCGACACGGCGAAGAAGCTTATTATTCAATTTTATAAAATATAATATTTTTACGAAGCCATTTATTTCGTTGATGTGGAAAGATACTGCACTTTTATCGTAGCCACCACAAGAAAGAGCTTATTATAAAATTTTTAAAACCAAATATTTTTACGAATTCAACTCAGACAAACGAAGAGCATTAATATTACATTTATAAAACGAAAATGTTATGTTTCGAAAAGGTACTACACTTTGATCTTAGACAAATGAAAAACCTTATTATTAAATTTATAAAAGAAAATTTTTATGAAGCGAAAAAGTACTACACTTTTATCTTAGACAAACGAAGAAGCATCTTTTAGCTAAATTTAACAAAATTCTTTATAGGAAATCATCTTTGTAAAACAAAATATTTCAGAGGTACTTATCTACGCATAAATTTTTTTATTTCAGTTTCTAAAAAGTACAGAATTACACCATTTTTCTGCTTAGCATTTTCTTTGTATATTTTGAATTGATTAGCGATTTCTTACGCCAGTTTCAGATTAATCACCATGAACATACCTAGGCAGTTAAATTGAATATTATCATGCTCTTAAAATTTATCTAACGCAAATGTTGTTAAAAAATACCGGTCCTTTTTGACTAAATACTTTTTAATTTTTTTTTCTGAGAAGTCAAATGTTTTTTTTAACCCAAATTGAACCGAAAGCTTCGAAATTCCCCCCCCCCCCCCGCCTTAACATTTTTTGCTATACTTGAAGACGTCCCAACATTATAAATATCGCTAATGGTATCCACCATTTTTCAAAATGGCATCCCTTCTAAACAAAACGAAAAGATTTCACCTACTGAAGTGTAGATGTAGCTTTATTGTTTACAATTTAAGCCCCTACAAGTACAACATGTCTATTGTTATTTTAGTCAGGGAATCAACATCTTGAGCGACTATTTCGTGTCTTTATTTAGATCGCGGTTTTCAGTGATTCCAATGAAGTTCCTTAGTTTTCAAAACATTACAATACATTACTTTACTATTATATTATATATTTTGTTATAATATATTATTTTTTTTAAGTGTAAGACGTATACCTGTATAGCAGGTAGCCGTTTATTATACACCCAAAAAGATTTTACAGAATACATTTTTTTTAACAATTTTAAAAAGGAACCATAGACTAAAAATCTAAAACACTGAAATATAAATTAAAAAATGAAAGTAATATACACTCAAAATTACTATTCCTAGCTATTACGGCACTTTTTATGTAATGTCTAAAATAATTATATTATATTATATTATATTATATTATATTATATTACATATTTTGTATTGTATAATAATTAATAATAGTTTAAATTATATTATATTGTATTATATTACATTATAATAATGTATAATAATATAAATTATTATGTTACATTATTATAATGAATTATAATGTAAATTATTATGTTACATTATAATAATGAATTATAATATAAATTATTATGTTACATTATAATAATTATAATAAAATTTTACTAATTGGAAAATTAAATATAAATTATTATGTTACATAATAATAATTATTATAAAATTTTACTAATTGGAAAATAAATTAAATATAAATTAAATTAAATAAAAATAAATTAAAGACGGGCCTTTAGGCGAAAAAGGTAAAGATCACGTTCTAAAGATACGGTGAATATAAGAATGGGAGTGGGTGTAAAATAAGTTTCCAGGGGAATATAATCTTTGTGTTGGAGCGTCGACCGTCGCTGATAAAATTTCGAAACACGCGCTGGCTGCGTCTTGCCCGCCAAATAATGGCGTACGGAATAACTATATAAACCTTCAATGAAACCTCCTAAGTAGGGTGTGGATTGCATCCTGAATGCTCTACCCAGACTATCATCGCCTGCCGTCAACGTTCGTTACAACTTCCAAACGCGTACTTTCGTCGCTTCCATCCAAGCCGCCGATGTCGTATAGTACGAAGTTGCCAGGAACGTCGGCCATCGTCCGGGTACTTTGGAGCGCGTGCCACTTTTATGAAATATAGATGGCGCTGTGCGGTGTACTCTTTAAATGGGCCGTACGGCAGGGGTCAACCCATTTTGGCCCGTTTAACAAGCGCCATTTCGTAATAGTTTCCGAGCGCTCGGGCTTGTTTCAATAAATTTGCCCGCAATTATTGGAATGACTTTTGCAGTCGCGGAATGCAATGAAGCCGAAGCTACTCTCGTTATTATAAACGCGGTCATGTAAAATGGACACCACGCGGTCAAATCAGTATTCAATCCGTGTTACGGTTGACAGTGGATCGGGCGAAGAGTTTGGCACTCATATGTAGGGAATTGTCTCGTTTCGATGCGGTGACGAGAGCGTGGGTGTAGGCGGATGTCCCCTGGCGGTGTAATTTAGAACCTCTTTTTAATGATGGACCGATTGTAATGTAATAAAATATCTCTATATATTTATTAAACGCTTAAAACTACACCGTAATGTTTCAAGAAGGGGAACATACCGCCATCTTGTGACTCATCTTGGGGGTTCTCGATATGAACGATGGGTTTTTCTTTGTCTACGCGTTATTTTTCCGGAAAATTTTATTGTGTATAAACCAGCGGTCTCAATTGTAACTTCCGTGTTTACAAAATCACGTATCTTATCTGTATGGTTAATTTGGAGCCCCAAGGGTATTCCAACAGTTACTAGGTAATAAAAATATTGTAAAAATTACGTTTAAAAAAGTTTTGGATTTCTTTAGAAAAGCATCTATTGTTAACTACGTTTATACCATCTTAATATCCCAAATGATGTACGCATGTAGGTTACAATTAGTATTTATAAACGAACAGTTTGTTTCAACCAAAATTTAAATGATTATTACTTGTTTTTGACACTTATGGCCTATTTAGCAGGAGCTTAATTAATTTAGCAGAGGGGGAAAAGACGTGATTTTGCCGACTATACAAGTTCCCAGATAAGATAACTGTCTTGTTAAAAACATAAAACACGTAACCTCTAAAAATATCTTCTGTCGTACAAAATAGAGAAGTTCGTGGAAAACGATGTTTTTGAAATTTAGTAAGAAGCTTTTTCTTTGTTTGACTAAGATAAAAGTGTAGTATCTTTTCGCATCAACAAAATAGGCATGATTTCGTATAAAGAATTTTTTTAAATTAATATCTAGTTTAACTAAAATCAAAGTGTAATATGTTTTCGCATCACTGAAATAGATTACTCTTCGTATAAAACAATTTTTTGAAATTTAATAAGAAACGTCTTCGTTTTTCTAAGATGAAAGTGTAGTATGTTTTGGCATCGCCGAAATAGATTACTCTTCGTATAAAACAATTGTTTTTTTTAACTTAATAAGAAGCTTCTTCGTTTGGATAAGATGAAAGTGTAGTATTTTTCGCATCAGCTGTGAAACATATCTCAGCCCGTCCACTATTAAAAAAGGGGATCGATCCATACGATACATACTAGCTCGGTGGTATCGTAAATTCAAGTAAATCTCCAGTAATTTGATATTTATCTGCGCCGGTTTTAATAGAATATGCCGCAATCATCCCAGGCCGTTATGAATAAATTCGGAGATAAGAAATAGCCCTTAATTCGCTTTATACGTTTCGACCGGGCGCCGTCCGGATAATCTGCGCGCGATATCTGCATAAGGGCGAAAATACAATGCCAGAAATACCGGTCCTAGGACGAACTTTGCCCGATTGCCGGTGTGTAATCGGTAATCATTCCTTCCCCCTTTCCTTCCCCTATTTTAATATTGTGAGCGTCGTAGTAAGAGTATAATTATAATGGACGGGGCCATACAATATCTTTTCTCAATATGCAAATGCGAGAGAAAATAGGTTTTCTATTACTTTAATTTTAATATATCCGCTTTTGTAGAAAAGAAAGGTATTAAAGGGCTAACGCTTTTCCGCTAATCAGTTAATAAGATCTTTCTCCCTGCCCTCCCCGAAATAATCGTTAATTCATATATAGCTCGTCGGTCTTATATACATTGGTAACTGAAAGAGTTGATTTTTACATTACGAAAGTAAATTAGCCAAATGCGGGGTTTTTTTTCCTTAGCGATAGTCGTCCCGGGTGTAACTAATTCAATTGGCAATGGTACTCTTGTCGTAGAGGCTGGAATAAGGGTTGCTATAACTCGACAAACCGTTAGAACCGTGCGACTATAAATTGATAATCATGTTTCACTAAGAATGTATAAATTGATACTTTGGCATAATAACTATATGTTTAGACGTTTTTTTAGCGTTGCTGCCAATCCGTTTTCATACTCAAAAAGTAAATTCCGTCCTCCCTAAAAATCAAATCAACTGACGCTTTCCGACGCGTTCTAGTGCAGGGGGCAAATTCAACCCAAATTATCAATTATAACATTCTTGGTTCCTTTTTCGTGTTATGCGGTTGGCCTACCACCAGGATATTTGCGCGGCGGGAAGAAAACTTCACGGAAAGCAGGCAGAAGAAAACCTAGGCCTTTAAGAACAATATATTTTTATTGTACCTGCTTGGGGAAAACTAAATTTTCAATGGCTATTTTTAGCTTGTCTATGCGGATTTTAATAGCTAACTACTTATACTAGTTATAGGGATCTTTGTCTCTAGCTCACTCAGTAAGCGAGACCAGCATTATTATGATTTAGTTGAATCTACGATACGATTTTTATACCGAGTGAGTATGCATCGCTTAGGTAAATTCTATTCTAATGGTGGACGTGGATATGTTTCAAAGCTGACGCGAAAGGGGACTACACTTTCATCTTAGACACGCGACGAAGAAGCTTATTATTAAATTTAAAAAAAACTTTATGCGAAGACATTGATTTTGTACAAAACCAAATATTTTACACATATATATTTTATTTGCGTTTGCAAAAAAATATATTTCATCAAAAACTATACATCAAAGAAATGTATATTAATTTATGTATTGCTGAAATTTAAAATTTTCAGCGATAGTCATCGCGTTAGGAATAATACGCAAAAAAATCCCGCCAAAAAATTCGAATCTACTTGCCAATAATCAATTGAATATTTGGAATCGGTACACGCTTGGGGACTTGGCTACCTTGTTTTGGTAGCGAAGTTTTCGTTTTCTCTTTGTCGGCGTATTTCCGCCACCCGGTACGTTTGTAGGTTGAAATAATCATTAGTAGAATACAGAAAAAAGAGACCCTTTACAATTGGTATATAACCAATCTTTAGGCTGTCTGTCTTTGAAATCTCCTTTTGAGAAACTTCGGCGAATAATAAGAAAAATGTAAGCAACGACGAGAGTTCTCGCTTCCCCCTGCCAAGGTTTCTCGTTCCTCGCGTCTTCGGCGTTGGAGAAAATGAGTTACCCAGTGACCGACATATCTGGCTTTCCAATTGGCGAAACGAGCGAAACTGAGAGAGAAATTGAATGAATGGAGAATTGAAGAAAAAAAAACCTCGACTTTCTTTATAAATTTCCCCTTGAAGATCATCTTTTCACAAAAATGGACAAAATAATAATACGGACGAAACTTGGTGGCATTAGCGGCGCCCGTTGGTGGCATGACCGAGTGTGTGTGTGACCTATCTCGGCGGGTCCTCCCCGCCCTCCCACAAACGCCAGAGGACGATTTTCGTCAGCGAAACAAAGAAGACCGCGTAAAATACAATTTTCTTTCAATTTGCCGCCTTTTGTGTTTCCGATTTTTTTCTAAGAAAGAATAAGAAAATATCAACCATTGTTTACTATCTAATCTGTATCACGGGGCTCTTCGGAATGTAATCAAACTCGGCCATTTTTAAATGACGGAATTTGGGAATTGTCAATATTAAAAGGAGTAGAACATTAATCGAAAAATCGTAACTGTTAACACGTTTTAACCTAACTAGCGCCAATCACATGTAGCTTCTGTTAAACCTAGTGTTAGAAATATGAAATTCGTTGATCCACTATAACCCCTTAAATTTCTTATCGGCGTCAAATTAATCGGGTGGTGGGACCATATTTTCGTCTTCGTAAAAAGTGCAGCTGAAAGATTCTATCTACACATCCGCCAAATTTGTTTAATTTATTGGGGATAATTGAGTATTTTTAATTTGAAAACGAGCATTTATTTCATTTTCATTCGGTATTTTCAACTATGTAAATTTTAGCAAGATCTTTAACCTATTCGCCCCTGTGGTTATTGTAAAGCGAATAATTGTACGCGTTGTCGAATCCTTCTACTCGGTTATTTCAACAAGCCTTTTCCCCCCGATTCAAATATGTTATTACCATACAACAAAGAGGGGGCATGACTACTATGTTCTTATCATGATCACGCCTTTTGGTCCAGCTGTAAGATACTATCCCGGACCTACGCTTTCGCCATAAGTAACGTAATATTTTCTAAGTATGACACGGCTAACAAGATAGTGTAATCGGAATTTTGGGAACGGGAAGTTCTCTGTGCGGCAAAATTACAGTCAGGATTGGTTGATTACTTAAAAATTTGCTACGGTGTCAATTTACAGAATTACTACCTTCAGAAACGAAGTTAATTTTACGTTTTAATTAGGGATGCACCGATATGGGTACAGCCGATATATCGATTATTCGTGGCCGATATTAACAACGTTATCTATTATAACAGTAGTGTATATGATAAAATAATTGTAAAAGACGATTCAGTGCACTGTCATACGTAGTAGCTCAACACGCCTCGCGTAGTGCTGCCATTGTTTAGTCACGTGACGTTGTAAGATAAATCTCCATCGGTTTTTACGGATCAGTCAATGCTTACTGAAAATTATCTTCGTGCTATGCTGGTGTAAAATTATTCAATTCACTCATTAATTTTTTTAATATCTATAATCCTGAACATATATTTCGGAAATAATTAAAAAGTTTTATTCTAAAAAATTAAATTTAAAAACTCTCCTAATTGAGAGCTAGGTCAACAAATAGAAAAAATTGTAATATATATATATATATTTTGGTTGTTTATGTTTTTTTTACTATATACCAAGTTATATTTATTATCATGTTTATAATATTTACATTTACCATTATTTCATTGAACTTTTGTGAGCTAACGAAGCAAAAGGGCTTACAAGTCGAATCTTTGACTTAGCCCATATAACCACTTGTCACGATGAACCTTTTTTAACACAAAATAAATTTGATTTGATTTGAAACGCTACACTACTCGCATACTTATAACTTTCATCTTACTTATGCGAAAATCGAGTTCTAGAAATTGCGTTGTAAATTCATTGGTAAAATATCTCGGATTGCGTGAAATATTTTCTCTGTGACCAACTTGTCTCTTGGGCGCATTGTTCTTCGGCTTGTCTTGATGTCGGCGAATTTAGCGCGCCATGAAAAATGAAAAAAAAGGAAGAAATGAAATATTTTTATATTTTTTTTGTGCTTTTGAGGATTTGGAAAGTCTTGTCCTTGGCACACATTTCTCCGGAATATTTTAGCGAGCTGAAATTCGGCCATTTGGTTTTTTTGGTGTTTTCTCTTTCGGCGAGATCGTTCGCTTTGACGAGGCTGGGCCGCCCCAATTCGCACCGTCTTCTGAGAACGGAGGCCGATTTCTGCTCCTAATGATCGTCAGCGCCGTTATTGATTTCGGTTCCTTTTGTTTCCATTCACTCTTCCTCCTTTCAAACTCAAATTTTCGCTTTATATTGTTATTACCGACATTTCGTTAGAATTTCTCCGGGTATTGTCTTAAAGCGTAATTTAAGGTTGATGATACAATGTGTGATTTATGAGAGGGTAATTGTTTCGTTGCCTAGCTTTCAGGGGCGGAAACGCTCCACATCGGTTGGTTTGGTTTGCTAACCGCCAGAGAGTGGGAAAGGTATGTCACGGCTTACCTTAAAGCAGGGTTGTTGAATTTCTTAAATCGATTTATTTGATTTACATCGTATTTTTATTTATAATAATTTTTTGTGTGATTTTTTAAGGTTTTATGCATGTTTTTCTTGACAAATCAGGGTGGTGAATTTTTTGATTTTTTTAAAGTCGCAAAAATATCGATTTATTTGATTTAAAACAACTTTTTATTGATTTTTCTTATTTTATAATTTTTTAAGTTTTTTTTTACTGACGAAATGATAAATAATTTGAGTTCAGCGTTAACATAAACGACAGTTTAAATTAATATTACTAAACTAATAAAAGGACAGTTCTTGTACATAATTATGAGATTAAAATAATTAAAAACCACTGTTGTACAATTAAAAGGTTTTATTACAAAAAACACAGCTACCCTTTTAATTGTACAACAGTGGTTTTTAATTATTTTAATCTCTAAATTAATCTTTACGAAAATTAATTAATTTCAGAAAGCTGCTTCTTCGTTGATAAGACGCCCGTGTGAAATGCAAACTATTTTTAACCGCGAAACCGGAGATTGGTCTTCATACAAATATTCAAATTCGGTTTAGTGGATTGACATCTTTCTTTTCACAACAATTTTCTGAATTATATTAAGATCGAGATTAAAATTTTCGATAAATATTTGTGGTGCTTAATCTGGATTTCAGCGAACGTCCGACCTCTCAATTTTCGATCTTTAAATAAAGCCTTTTATTTCCATTTGTCAATAGGGATAAAACGAGATAAATAAGAACATTTGTCGGCGCCCTGACTCATCTCGCTTCGAAATTCTAAATGGGCTTCTAAACCCGTTCCCACTCTCAAGCCTGGGAAATTTCCCCAAAGAAGCAACACTTTAGGCTGCCAAGGCTTAGTTGTGAGCGAGAAAAGTTGGTCACTGCAAAAACAAATGTACACCAGATTTTTTTATTCCAAATATTTCTGATATTTACATTTAATTTCTGTATTTTTGGATTTTACCGATATTTCCTGAGATTTCATCCAATGCTGCTAAATATTTCAAATATTTCCCAATATTTCTGAAATGTGTGCTGTATATTTCAAATATTTACCATATTTTTCAGAAGACATTTTTCTTAATTCTTGAGGTTTCCAGTATTTCGTCTTAATTAAGAAATATGTCTAATAGTTTTCTGAATTTCTGAAATTTCGTATATTTCTTGTGAATTTCCATATTTCCATGACTTAGGCCTAAGGTGGTGCCTTGGGTATTAGCCTAGCTGATTATTATTATTATTATTATTATTATTATTATTATTAAATAATTATAAAGGATTTTTGTATGTACACCAGATATTTTAAGTGGTTAGCTGTAATTTCACAGCCCAACCACTTAAAATTTCATACTAATTTCTTTGAAAATAAGTTTCATGGGTTTATTTAACGCTGTTATATTTGTGGCGCCAAATTTTGCATTTTATTATTGTTGCCTCTTGGTTTAAGAGAAAAAGAAAAAGCTTTTATTAGTAATGCTCAAAATTTAATGTCAGCAAGCGTTAAGTCCCACTGAAAACTAGACTTCAAAGTGTATAAATCCGTGAATATTTCGGGGGATTTTTATTTCTTTGGAGAATAAAATGTCTTATTTTCGGGCTAGTGTACTCTTTCCTTTTTTATCGCCCGATATTTCAAACCATAAAAATGGCTTAGCTCCGGCACTAAAAAAATATCCTTTTTACAGTATGAACTGTGGGAAAAATGAAAATGACAGATTGTCTCAAATTCGGCGCAGCTGGTCCGAGATAGCCCGGTCAATCGTAGCCATAACCTCGCGTATACGCTGCCAATCTAATTCGGGGTACTTGTACCTCGCGTTGAGCTTTAAAAAAATAAATTCTGATTCGTTACTCGGAGTCAGCTACCAGCAATCTACAAAATGTTCTAGAAAAATCGTAACTACTTTTGAGAAACTTTTAACTTTGAAAGTATTTGCTCAGATGAGAAGGGGGAATAAAAGAACTAGGGGGGGGGGTAGCTATTGCTAGTGAGAAATGGAAAAGACGCTGTTGGGGTTTTGTCTTAGCAGCGGGGAGCTGTTAGAGCAAATTTACTCTGCACTCCAAAGATAGTCTACTCCACAAAATTATCTCGCCAAAAATGAGAAGACGACGCGAAGGTTTTTTATTAAGTAGGAATAAAACTTTGCCATCTTTTTAAGAAGTTGGTTCTCAAGATTTTTTTACGACTTTTTATAAAATGCCTCGCTTTACCTCCACGCTGATAAGAAGAACACTGATTACCGTAATCCCTACCAGCAGAAACGTATAATCCGTGGATTAAGTTAGAGCTATTAGGACGAACGAGTCAAATATATGGTGAACTTGATTAACAGCCGATTCGTTAAAATGCTACACTTACGAGGGGAGCAGGGATGCCTTATTCGGTGGAAATATAAGGATTGGTTGTTGGTGGGAAATTTGGCTTTTCGGGTTTTGTTTTGGACAAATAAAAACAATTTCAAATTTTAACGGTTAATTTTTTGGTTTGTTTTTGGGAAAATCGCCAGTTTTGGGCTTATTTTCAAAATAAGAATTGGCTGTTTTTTGGGCTTTTTTCAGTTTTATTTTGGCGGGTTTTCGGTTGATAATCTGGCATCCCTGAAGGGGAGTACCCGAGGTGTTTATTGCCGATTTTGTTTAGAGTCGGGCGTAAATGCACTACCTATTCGATTTGCCATAGCAACCGAAAGTCTTTTTGAACACTTAAAACAAACAAATCCCCATTTTAAAAAGCATGGGATTTTTTCGAATGTTTTTTTTTTAAATCACAAAATTGGTAATTTGGACCACATTTAGGTAAATTTCATCGACTTGGGGTAAATTGGAACATTTTCGGATGCCATGGCAAATCGAATGGATAGTGCAACGTCTACTTTTGGGAAATTTCATATCTCATATTGGTCTACATTACGCCGACTTTGAACAAAAGTGGCAATAAACACCTCGGAAACTCCCCTTGTTAGTGAAACGACGAAGAAGCATATTATTAAATATAAAAAAAAAATTGTACGAAACAAAATATTTTAGAGGTGCTTAGCTACACATAAATGTTTTATTTGCTTTTTTTTTCAAAAAGTATATTACATTTTTGTAGAAATCTATCGTTAGTAGTCTGTGGATCCTCTATGGTGGATCTATGTCCCTTTAATTTGAGCTGTAAAATATCACTAACGTATAAATAAGAAATTGAAGGTCAGGCCAAATTTGTGAATAAGGTCAGGAGAGTTTATTAATATCTGTCTACATTAAGCGCATTTTATATTAAATATTTTTCCGCGTCATGGAGAAAGGAGTTTAGGCTCTCCGTGAGACTTTTCAAATATGAAAAGGTCTACATTTCTTTTTTTCCAACTGTGGATTCTTTTCTCGTTATAAATAAGAGCAACTCGTCCTTCCCGACGACTTTCTATTTTACATTTGCATTCTATCTCTATATCTGTCTCGTTATGTGTGGAGTGTGTGACCGGCACAATTTTACGGTTATTATATTCTTCGGATGGAATGTTTCATATCCACACGTGCGGTCTATTAAACATTTTTCTTGGCCCTCTTGCCTTTTTGATATCAGACTGTCAAACATTTGCGGAATTTGCTTCGAAACGCCTTTTACGTAGTGACATCAAGAACGTATTTAAATTTACCGAGAACGTACCGTTATACCTAGGCTCCACCCACAAATGGAATTTCTTCATTTTCCCGGAATTGTATTACGACATCTAGTATCGTTTTCTATAATTACTTACGATCAATTTAACTGATAATTCAGTGTAATTTTAATTCAAGGTGAATTTAACGATTTTATTAAATTACTTAATCGTAATGAATGAATGAATGAATGAATGAATGAATGAATGGTTTTATTTGATTTGTTAATGAGATCACAACCAGCTAATACAACATTAAAAATAAAACACATAAATACTATTTGTTTGAAAAATTATTTCAAAGCAAATTTAGGTAAATATTTTACACGAGTCCCAGACAAATGGCGTTACAGAGAAATAATGAAATTGTCTGGTATAGCTTCTGTAAACGGATTGATTTGTATATACTCACTAAACATAAAGACGTTATTGGTTACGTAGAAGTAAGAATATTAAAAACATTACCAGATGTTCTTATAAAGAAAACAGATCGAAATGTTTTGGTTATGTTTACCAAATAAAACACTATTTAAATTATTTCAACATTCAATTTACAAAAAAACACAAAATATTTTAATTCTATCTATATTCCTGTAAAAGTCAGGGAATTTGCATATGAGTCTAAAAGTCATGGAATTTTAAAACTTTTTCTAAAAATCAGGAAAATGTTGCATATATGGTTTTACTAAATTATAGGTTAAAAATTACAAAGGTTTGGCTCAAAATAAGTCAGGGAAAATCTCTAGAGATGGCCAGAGAAAACCTGGAAAAGTCAGGGAATTTGAATATGAAACGGTGGCAACCCTGTCGAAAATAGTTTTATATTAACTTATTGTTAAATTCAGTTGGCTTTTGCGATTCCGGCTGTAGTGCAGGGTGATGATTCTTCCTTTATTTTATAATTTTTCCTATATTTCAATGCTTTCCTTTATTTTCCTATAATTTAACCATTTTTCCTATAATTATATATTTGGTATTTCGCGCGGTTTTTTCGAATTTCTCGCGTGCCTAATTCGCTTTTCGTAATACAGATGTACTAAATCCCTTTGATAAAATATAAACTGCTTCTCTAAAGAACTGCACTGGACGGAATTAAGAATATCGTCGTCTGCTTTAAAGAAGTTCCTTTTATATTAAAACAAATTTAAATTTTATTTATGCAAATTTTCCTATATGTTCCTATATTATCAAAGATAATTCTCCTATAAATCGACTGTTGAATTTCCTATATTCCTATAAATCTTTTGGGGTTTTTCAGTGGTCACCATGGTAGTGTCTTTGTAAATAAATGTCTGGGAAAACTTTAAGGCTTATCCTTTGGTTTCCAAAATCTCTTGGCTGTTAATACCTTTATTAGAGATAAAATGAGGGCGTAGGCCTCTCGTATAATAGACCGAAAGGGGCAGCTAGAAAAGGCGAAGGGTGGTGCTGGGAACAAGACGTATCTTCTCTTATTAGGCGGAGATAATTCAATGGCTTCCATCCAGCTTTACACTTTTTATTTCGTACATTTTTAGTTTAGGAACCGCCTTAATACTCGGAAATTTTAATTCCATTAAAAAAAACTTAATCGGATAGAAGCTTGTTTTTGTTAAGACTTGTCCAACATCTTAATTTAAGCGATTCCGATTTTTAGTTTAAGTCGATACAAATTTCTTACCTGTACCAATTTTGAGGTGTAGCTGACTGCAATTATTTTCCAATACCTTTTTTAACGGTACCCTTTTTACTGATACCGATTTCTTACAGAAACTGATTTTTTTTACTTATATTAATATTTTTTTTAGCTGATACCAATTTTGAAGTGGAGCTGATTGCAATAATTATCCAATACCTTTTTAACGATACACTTTAACGAATACCGATACCTATTTTTTTAAACGATTCCGATATTTTTACCGATACTGTTATTATTTGGCTGATACCTATTTTTTTTACCGATTTGGATTTTGTTTTACCTATATCGATTTTTTACTGATACCGATTATTTTACCGATTACAAAACAATCATTTGGATAACGATTGAGGGTTTACGTAGTCTCATATAGAGATGGGGTTTAAATAATCTGTTTTGGTAGTGTGTCTCGGTAAATATCAGTCATTTAAACGCGAACCGATTAATCGTTAATATCCATAATTTAAACCCAAAAATAATCAGTAAAATAATGATATAGGTAACTATTAAGAATGGTCTCGTAGTCCTAATTACAATTTTACATAATAGTGATAAAAGGTTTTTCGGTAATCGGTAGAAAATCCTTATCGGTAATTGTTCCCTTTTAAACCTTAATTATCGTTAAATTAATAATATTAATATTTAAAAAATAAATTTACATATTCTGTCGTAGGGGCGGTATTCTTACAAGAATTAGGAGTAATTTTTAACGTTTTGTGTAGCTTGTGAACAAAAACGCAAAATTTTCAACTCATGTGAATGGTTTTTTTTTCATTTGTTTTGGGCGAAAACACTCAAGGGGCGGGAGAGGGGGGAACGACCTTGCAGTTCAAAGCCATTTATGGGGCGTTTACTGGATTTAAGGCAAACATCGTTTTATTTCGAACGATACGTAAACGCCAATTTTTGGCTCGGATCCTTGTCCCAAACAAAAGATTCCGCTGCACATGTACAAAAAAATAACTTATTTGAAATACTATCTCCTGTCGGTTACCATCAATTACAGGCATTGATTTAAGAGAACCATCTCCGGCTTTCGCTGTCAATATTCGGTGACGTACTACACCAGTCAGTGCCATAAAACGAACATCGGTAATAAAATGTAAACAGGGCTGCCGCACCTCAGGGAAAACAGGGAAATCATGGAAAAGTCAGGTTAACAATGGACCCAAAAAGTCAGGGAATTTTAAGAATTTGTAAAAATTCAGGGAATTCAATTTTATCTTGATACTTTTTGAAAGGTAATTTTACTCTGAAAAATTCTATGATTATTATTCAATTCCTTTAAGGTTTTTCTATTTTTTTTAACGTTGCAATAATACCTTTGTTCTGAAATGCAGGTTGATTTCAATTTATAAACTTATGATAAAAATAAAATATAAAGCTAAAAACTGTCTAATTTTGGTTTTTAAAAGTCAAAGATAATCTCTTAAAATGGCCAGGAAAACAGGGAATAGTCAGGTAATTTGAATTTATGCTTCGGGAGATTGAATATTTTTAGCTTTTGTTCCAAATCACCCTCACGCTCCAACATTAAGCTCCTCCTCCTTATAAAATATCAAATCAGCCTGATATCTCATTGATTTCTTAAATTTGACGTGTTCCTAAGCGATTGAAGCTCTCACCGGTGACGTTTTTCCTACCCCCTCTCGTGGCAGGGGAAAAAAACAAGGCCGCGATGCCCGCGATAGTCATTCTCCCAACAGTATAAATAAATACATTCGGTCTCTAACGTGCTGGTATTAAGAAAGAAGAGACGAGAAAAACATGAATTCGGCGTTGACGTCGAAATGACCCCTGCGTGGCCGAGCTCTTGACGGGCCGAAGAAGGCGGTTGTCCCGCGGTGCCGGAGGGCCTCCCACCGCGAGAAAGTGTAACAAGGCAAACATTTAGTTCGGGTCCCGCTGCGATGAGAGAGCCGAAGCCGTGCTGCAGGTGTAAAAGAGATTAAAACCTCTCTCAGACCACAAAAGCGGGGACTCTCCCGATGACGACGTAAGCGCTGGCTGGGCTGAAGAGGAGACAGCGACGGGCGGGGCGTCAAATCCCTATCAAACGATTGATATATTATTAAACCGCTACGCTGCCATGCCCCTCTGTTTAGAACGGATGGAAATGACACGCTGTTTCGTTACGATGAAAGAACTCCATTCCCGTTTATACCTCATCTCACCTTACCTCTTTCGCGACTATTATTGATACACGGTTGCCACAGGGAAAAGACAGGGAATTTTGCGAATTTGTAAAAATTCACAGAAAAGTCAGGGAATTCAATTTCAGGGTTGCCATGGTACCTGGGAAACTTGCAATTCCTGGAAAAGTCAGGGAATTTGAATATGGGTTTAAAAATCTGGGAATTTGAATAAGGGTTTAAAAATCAGGGAATTTGAATATGGGTTTAAAAATCTGGGAATTTGAATAAGGGTTTAAAAATCAGGGAATTTGAATATGGGTTTAAAAATCAGGGAATTCGAATATGGGTTTAAAAATCAGGGGAAAAGTCAGGGGATTTTAAAAATTAATCTAAAAATCAGGGAACTTGAATATGGGTGTAAAAATCATAGAATTTGAATATGGGTTTAAAAATCAGGGAATTCGAATATGGGTTTAAAAATCAGGGGAAAAGTCAGGGGATTTTAAAAATTAATCTAAAAATCAGGGAATTTGAATATGGGTGTAAAAATCATAGAATTTGAATATGGGTGTAAAAATCATAGAATTTGAATATGGGTTTAAAAATCAGGGAATTCGAATATGGGTTTAAAAATCAGGGGAAAAGTCAGGGGATTTTAAAAATTAATCTAAAAATCAGGGAAATGACGAGGAATTTAATTTCGGTTGCCAATAGGAAATTTGTTCTAAAATATAGGTAAAAAAATACAAAATCTTGCCAAAAAATAAGTAAAGGAAAATCTCCAGAGATGGTCAGGGAAAACCTGGAAAAGTCAGGGAATTTGATAGTGACAAAACTGTGCCAACCCTGAATTTTATCTGGACACTTTTTGAAAGGTAATTTTACTCTATAGTCTAGATCTATGACAAATTCTATGATTACCATTTATTTTCTTGAAAGATTGGCTAATTTTTCCAACATTGCAATAACTTTTTTACTGAAATATAAGTCCTTTTAAATTTTATTAATTTCTGATAAAAGTAAAATATAACATCAAAATTTTGGCCTTAAAAAGTCAAGGAAAATCTTGTAAAGGGGGGAGGGAAAACATGGAATAATCAGGGAATTTGAATCTGAAAATTTGGTGGCAACAATGTGTTAGCTACGCGCGGTGTGACGTAGAATTGACGTCATACCCGAAAAGATAAGCGCCTCTAACGAGAAAAAAATACGCGAATAAAAATCAAATTATCAGTCATCGTATTATCAACATGTTACATAAGTGTGACAGTAATTTTAAATATTTTTATGAAATTATATCATGTACAAAACAATACGATACAGTTTAATGGAATGACGGAGAAACTCGAAACTTTTAAACATATTATTACGTGCTGACTCCTTTTCTATGACGACGAAGCAATCTGCTCGTATCGCGCCTACAGTAGGCTACTAACTTGGTATCAATTCTACTGCGGATGTTTGGTCATTCTAAAAATTACTTCAATTAAATTTGAACACACGGAATTTTGGGCAACTGACACATGTTAAATTTACATATAAACAAAAGTAAATGAACCGAAGTTATCAGACTGCTATACTCCCCATGTTGGAGGCGTTTTCCTTATGAAGTTACATTTTTACCCAGTGTTCGTACAGAACCTGGATAAGTCAGGAATCTGTAAAATGGAGGGAAAACGACAGGGATAAGTCATTGATTTAAAAAATTTCGTAGAAAGTCGGTGATAAGTCAGGGATTTTAGTTAGTCAACCAAACCACATATTAACAAATAATTGTCCAAAAATATTACCAAAAGGTCAGGAATATTGGCAAAAATTGGTCAGGGATAACCTGGAAAAGTCAGGGATTTTAGATCAGAAATTTTCATACGAACCCTGTTACCTCGAATTTAAAGTTTTGCGCGCTTCTAGGCAAAAAAAAATCGTTTTTGTTTTTATGAAACCATTTTTAATACATATAAATAGCTATAACCACAATTCCCATGTGCAATTTATCGCGTCAAAAAAACGGGGATGGAAATTGACTTTTATTTGACTCGATTTTCTCATCAATTTCATAAGGAAAACGCCCTCCGATTCCGATCGCTATTTCGATAACTTCGGTTCATTTACTTCTGATATAAACTTATGATATTAACGACAACGTCAGAAGTATCTACGATGTAAAGAAATATTATCCGATATTATACTGAAAGTTGTAAAAACTAGAAATGAGGATTCAAATCTCAATCCTTTTCGAACGAGCTAAACTATTGGCGATTTGGGCTTCATTTTCTACTCCTCCTCAAAAGCACAAGAAACAATTTATGGAAATTGAGTTTTATTAAAAGTCTACTTTGAAGCTGCCTTAGGTATTAGCCTACTAGCCTAGCTGCTCTTTTGGTGAGGCAGGCGAATAGTTTAATTAGAGCCTAACCCCGGCAAACTATTCTCGAGGGCAGAAAACGAGCAAAAATTACGCGAAAGGGCTACACTAGGTACCTAGTTGGAAATCCGAGAACAGGCGAAAAGGTATCGGTGTGGTGCAAAAGCGTCCATGAGAGCGCGCAACATCGAAGATCCATTATTCCGTCTTTAGATAACCGAAATCGGTGTCGACATTCTTAAAGGGAGACCCGCTATAAAAGCCGAGATATAAAGGTGTAGGGTAGAGGGCGCTCTGTGAGTTGACATTTTTAAACGTATATGATGGGAGACAAGCTCTTTAACGCCACCTTATCGTCCATGATGTAGTTATCGCCGGCCGACCACCGTGCTCGCTTTTTAGTCCGCTCCGTCCTTGTTGACGCCGCAGCTATGCTCTGAAATTTCGTTCTCTAAAATGGCAGGATATTATTTAAAGAACTTTATCGCTTCGCTTCCTCGCTGTCTATTCTAGTAGTATGAAGTCCTCTATCTAGTAGGGTTGAAGTTTAAACTTAAAAGATTAATTTAAGAATTAAAATTAAGATTAAATAAATTAAATTAAAATTTGAAAATATATTAAATTTAAATTTGAAAATAAATTAACTAAATGAAAATTAGACAATTAATAAACTAAATTAAAATAAGACAATTAATTAGCTAAATTAAAATTAGAAAATAAATTGACTAAATTAAAATTGGAAATTACATAAATTTAATTAAAACTTAGAGTTAATTTTAATTCAATTAAAACTGAGAGTTAATTTTAATTAAATTAAAACTGAGAATTAATATCAATTAAATTAAAACTGAGAATTAATATTAATTAAATTAAAACTGAATTAATATTAATTAAGTTAAAACTGAGAATTAATATTAATTAAATTAAAACTGAGAATTAATAATGATTAAATTAAAACATAATTAAAAATAATTAAATCAAAATCAAGGACCAAATTAAATTAATATTGTGCTTTTCTCGACAAATATAGATGCAAGCGCCGAGCTATATTTTGCCTTATGGCAACTTGTTTTGCCCCTGCCCGCGCCAAGACCCGATAGGTAACCCCCAAAAAATAATCCAAATAAAACTCTAAAACCAAGATTGGCTTTCTTTTTATGTCCCGCTCTACACAAAATCGCATACCAGATCCGCCTAGCCCGAGAAAAATAAAATGCTTTTAACATTTTTTTTAAAGACGGTCTTTTTTATATATCGACCACAAAGACTCCATCGCGATGAAAAGATAAAAAAGGTTATCACCGGACACTTTGTCGGAAGGACCTATTTATGGGCCTATTAACTTCAACCACAATGCCCGGTTACTCAAATATACAGTGCTCTGTAACGTATGACGTCGTTAAAATGTTTTCTCTGGGATGGCATTTTTTCGTTCTCTCGGGAATTTGATTTGATTTTCATATTGGGATGAGGAGCATTTTTATAGCTCGTACTATATTTGGACGAGAAGCCTTGCAATTTTTTGGGGACGTGATAACCTAACTTTAGATTTATCCAAAAAGGTCGGATTATAAGTAGTTATTGTGCAGGTTTCTTTGCTCTATATAAATGCTGGTGTAATACTGTAAGATACTTGTTGGAAAACTGAAATAAAACATTTAGGTATAGTTTGTGTATATAAGCATCTATAAAATATTTTGATTTGTACAACATAAATGATTTATTATAAATCTTTTTGAAATTAAATCATAAGCTTTTTCGTAGTTTGACTAAGATTAAAGTGTAGTATCGTTTTGTCTCCACAAAATGGATGATTTCTTATAAAATACTTTTTTTGAAATTGGATAATAAGCTTCTTTATCGTTTGGCTAAGACGAAAGTGTAGTATCATTTCAACTCCACTAAATAGATAATTTCTTACAAAATATATATTTTTAAATTGGATAATAAGCTTCTTCGTCGTTTGGCTAAGATTAAAGTGTAGTATCATTTTGTCTCCACAAAAAAGGATAATTTCTTATTTTTTTTGGAATTGGATAATGAGCTTCTTTATAGTTTGGCTAAGATTGAAGTGTATTATCATTTTGTCTCCACAAATAGAGAATTTCTTACAAAATATTTTATTTGAAATCGGATGATAAGCTTCTTCGTCGTTTGGCTAAGATCAAAGTATAGCATCATTTCATATCCACAAAATGGATGATTTCTTACAAAATATATATTTTTTAAAATTTAATAGTAAATGTCTTCTTCGTTTCCCTAAGATCAAAGTGTAGTACGTAGTGTAGTATACATGCATCGTAGATTCAACTAAATCCTAGTTAAAAGAAGGGTCTTCGTCGCGCGAAATATTCCACGATGTAAATCTTTCCGCGTTTTTGACGGTCCGCCGCCGATTATGGCGACAATACGCCAACTGGAGGTCGTGCGTAAGTCTAGGAATTCCGCGCTGAGGTTGGCTTTTATATTTATCCTCTTTTTCTGTCTCTAATTGCGAATGCTGATTCGGTGGTTGGAATTAACGTTTACTCGCGAAAAGAGATAGTTCTTCTTTACGCTTTGTCACCTCGTCTCTCCGTTGTCTCCGCGTTGTCTTCTTCGTGTTCAAAGACTACGGAAGAACGTGACTCGACGCCTCAGTTTAATTTAATGTAAATTGCGACGAGAATTTTATTACGTACCGTAAACAGGAATCTAAATGGCACTTGGCAGAATGCGAGTTAGAAAAGTGATAGTCGGGAGTTTTCGGTAAACAACGCGTGTGGTAATAATGTCGGCTGTTTGCCAAAAAAATCCTTTTCCGAATACGCGGTCGTATACGTTGATTTACAAGTGGCTTGCTGGGAAACAAACATTTCAAGCGAAGCCATTAGAGGTTCGATTTTCATACTTTAATTTATAATAGATGGCGACAATTTAAACGTTTTTCCGGGAAGGGAATAATTACTTAGTTAAATATTTTTACCCGCAATAAAAATTAATTAAAAACTCTAATTGAATGCAGGAATGCAATTACGAATTTTATTAATATTACTTTAATATTGTTAATATTAATTAGCTAGTTTTTACATATAATATCGCAAAAATTATGAATATATTTAACTGATATTTTTACGTAAATTCCCAAAAGCTTGCGTGTTATAAACTTTGACCTCAAACATCTCGGACCACAGATGAAATTTTAAAATTCGGGTTTTGACAGGGCACAGGTCTTGGTTAGGCCGATAGCTATCCCCAAAATACATTTTAAATCGGTGATAACTATAACTAACCAAAAAACGGAAATTCGCCATTTGAGTCCGTAATAAGGAATCTTTGCTCCTATTATTATTAGTAATTGTTATTATTAATATTACTTAAATAATCTATTGTTGTTCATCAGTCGCACTGACACGGAAATTACAAAATTATTCTGTAGAAATGTAATCGAAAGCCTATAGAAATAATGGCGCCAAAAATTTATACAAATTTTGGTAAATTTTTTATAGTTATTGAAAAAAAATCAAATTTTCTTAGAAATATTTATAAAGCGCTCTATAGGCTATAGAAAATTTTGAAGGTTCTGTAGAATGTTTAGTTTCCTAATTGAAACGCTACTGAGGGTCTTTCAGACTCTTCAACTTACAGATGTCAATCCCATTGTAGGACTATATACATCCATTAAGATTAGGTGGATTAAGCTGTTTAGGCTTACTGGCTCTCAAAAAAAAAGAAAACTGAAACACTTATGTAAAATAATTATGATATTACCAACTGCGTGCTGTATATGATAGTTGTTTAGTCATTGTAATCTTATTTTATATTTTCTCTTTCACAGTTTTCCGAAAACACCAAGTGCCTCCCGAGCTTCCAATGCCACACTTTGGATTTTCAAAGGTAAAAATTATAAACATATTCTTCTGTAACTAATATTAGAATTGTAGAAACCCAACTAATCGAACAAGCAACAAAAGAGCACTTTTAACTCGTCATACAATCACACAGACTACTAGCTAACTAATTAAAAAGACTTTGGAGCTATAATGTGATTTTCGACTATCGAAATATAATTGTATATATGGAACTATACCAAATGCTACAGTGGGACTTGCGACTATCAAAATATATGTAGCTGTAGACTATATTAAACTAAAGGACTTTTGACTAATAAAACATACCTGTAGGCTATATTACACCAAATGACTATAAAATAAAAGTAACTGTAAATTTTGGTCCAACGAACTAAACCATTAATAAGATTAAATTTTTATCGCAACGAGAACCGGAGAATGGACAAAATAAAATCGTACCTCGAAGGCGTACAAATGGATTTATAATTCGTCACACGAATTTTTTCTAAAACAAATGCCTACTAAGGTCATATAATCTGAAAATAACGGCCTTAATACCCCGCGATAATACCCTTAAATCTCCGGTTTAAGTAAGAAAATTAAACGTATAATTGATCTAAGTCGAATACGTTATTTTCTCTCTTTATTTCTTTATATTTATAAACATATTTCGATTGCCTCGATAGATATCTACCGCAATTATTTAAATTATAGACTGCAATGGTTTTCTCTGATTATTTTTATCCGTAGCTGAGGTTCCCCCATCCGAAAGCTCTCTCGAAACGCCAGACAAATTTTCATCTCGCGAGATTCGCGAAGTACTCCGAGAAAACCCCTTTTTGCTCCGCGAGCCCGTGCCGAGGGTGTTCGGCCAATTTTCGTTTTTCAAGCTTCATCGATCATTTTTTAGCTCTCTCCTCTCGGAGTTGAAAAATATTCTCTCTTTTTTTTCGCAGATCCTGTTTCCCCCACGACTTGTATCAAAGTTAGTAAAACGTTATTGCGATCGTACAGACGGCGCCTAAAACCTATTTTAGAGCCATTTCTCCAATTTCTCCTTTTACATCTTGTAAGCATCGTCACGCGCTGCATATATAGAAATAATCTTGTCCGCCGATGCTATACCTGAGAGCGAAACTCAGGCAAATCTAATACCCTTATGTGAGATAAAAATTAGTTTATTTCTGATGTTAAGATTAATTATTATAATCATACATCTAATTTAGTAAAATAATAAATACCGCTTGTAATAAAACGTCAGTGCACTATGATTTTCTTTCTGTAATTAATTATAACTATTTTAATCAGATATTATATGTAAATTAGTAAAATATTCAGGGTTGACTGATTTAAATTATGATTAAAATCAAGATTTAAATCAACTTATTTTTTGAAAAAATCATTGGTTTAAATCATACAATGTATTTTAATGTAGGAATAAAAAATTACAATTTGAATAGTTTCTTAAAAAATTAAAATACAATCTGAGCAAACTAAAATATTAAATAGTAATTAAATTCAATTAAGATTTCATTTAATTGAAGATTAGCTAATTCATAAAAGTAAAATATCTGTTAATTATATAGGAAAATAGCCATTAATTGTATAAAAATCAATAAAATAAAAAAACCGATTTAAATAAAAATAATCGATTGATTTAATTTTTATTAAAAAAATCAAAAAGTGCCAAGCCTGAAAATATTATCCTTGTAATAGATAGTCAGTTCATGAACTAGTGAACTTACTAAACTGATTGATTAGAACAAATTGCAAGGTCAGACGGCTTGATTGCAGTGAGACGTTTTGAAGTATGATGCTTAATACAATTCAGGGTTGCCACACGTCAGGCAATTTAAAAATAGGCCTAAGAAGTCAGGAAAAGGTCAGGGAATTTTAAGAATTTGCAAAAATTCAGGTAACAGTCAGGGAATTAAATTTTATCTTAACACTTTTTGAATGTAATTTTTCTCTAGATCCATAACAAATTCTATGATTATCATTTATTTCCTTGAAAGTTTGGCTATTTATTTTAACATTGCTATAACCTTTTTACTGAAATATAAGTCAATTTAAATTTATTAACTTCTGATAAATGTAAAATATGAAATAAAAATTTTGGCCTTACAAAGTCAGGGAAAATCTCTTAAAATGGTTAGGAAAAACAGGGAATAGTCAGTTAATTTGAATCTAAAAATTTTGTGGCTGTTAACTTATAGTAATAAATGAAGTTTATGTAAGCGCGTTTTAATATTTAAACTTCGGTAAAATGTTTCACAGCATATTTATTGTTAATACTAACAATAATAATCTGTTAATGGAATTATACTAATGAAAGGTTTTAAAAGGCATTCATAATGAAATATTGGGTAAAATGTAAATCTAGAATGGCACTTTCGAATTTTTTATTATTATGTAAATCAGATTTTATTATTATTATTATTGATTTCAGTGATTTTTAAACAATTAATGATTTCCATATAGTTTAATTGATAGATACTTTACTTCTAGCGGTTATATAATACAAAATAAAATTTAATCTCAAATAAAATTGTGTTAAATAATTTAGTGGTTATCCATAGAGCCAGCGACCAACGCGGGAAACGCTTTGTATTTGATAATAGTAAACTGAAACTGCTTATTTTTGAACAATGCTTGGTTTTATTCAAATCCTCTATTTTAAAAATATGTAAATCAATTTTGTTAAAAAAATTAAATTGATTTAAACGAATCACCTATTTCGAAATCCTTTAAAAAAGCCAGGTATCTCGACTTGATTGACTTCAGCTTCCAGGTAGCGGTCTTGTCTCTCTCCGCTAAGCGCAATTTCGCTATCCCCGAGCGCCATCTAGATGTAGATGATGGAAACCCGGGCGACGCGGTAAAATCGTTCTCACTTTTACCTCGTTTTTGCTAACAGTGGCCCGGGAATTTTCCGCTGTCTGTGTTGGCTGGTGTTGGTGGCCGGCGCTCCTTGCTTGTTTTATTTCTTCGCATTCGTGGCATTAATATGTTTTCTGCGCCGATGAAGAATCTCATCTTCCCACGGTCGACGGAGATTCTTCTTTCACTGTCTTTATTTTTGGGGAAACATAAACGCAACCAAGAAAATCCCCCCCCCCCTCTGTACGGTACTGTACAAGGAGAAAGATACATTTATGGGGATTTTAGGTAACGACCAGAACGTATTTAGGGTACTGAGACCCAAGGTTGGAAAAAAAAACTTTTTTGTTTTTAATAAATACATAAAAAAACCGTTTTTATTAGTTTAACCCAGGTTTTTTTGGTTTAAATCAGGTTTTTTTAAACACTGCCTTATTTTACTTTTAATCTATTTTTCGCTTTTGTTTAACCGATAACCGTGCATACATATTACCAATCAACTAAAATTAATATGAATATTATTACAAGTCTCACGTGAACAGATTTAAACCATGGTTTAAACCAGCCAACTCTGCTATGAACGTACGAGTCAACCCGTTTATAGAACCAAGAAGTACTACCATAAGTCTATAATATATGAAGAAAATCTCCCCCTAGCGAGGCGCTGTCAAAGGCTACGTGTGACGCGTTAGTAAGCAGACGCAAAACTGAATAGCTCTCAGTAAATTTTTACATGTGAAGAATAGGAAGTGTCACACTTATATAACAATATTGTACACGTATGGTACTAAGTTGGTTAGACTGTCACTGCAAAGGGTGTCATAAAGCAGGTATTTATTTATACTTAGGGTGATAGAGTACAGATCCCGTACACTCTTGAGAAAAATTATTTTAGAAATCTTGAAATCAAATTGAAAATACTGTAATCTGCGCGAAAATCGATCCAAAAATCTCAAAAACAGCCTAACAAATCAAAAATCAACACGAAAATCGTGCTCTGGAATCTCAAAATCAGTTTCTGATTTCTGAAATAACTTTGAGATTCAAAAACCGTATTTACTTTTTTTAATAATAATAATAATTATTATTATTAAAATATGCAAATGCAACAATGGGGGGAGGGAAAACGTCACCAAAGTGGGCATCAATAACATCGGAAGGAGTTTACCCTTCCAACATGAGCTAGACTACGAGCAACGATAAAAATCGTCACATATAAAATGGTTTATATATATATATATATATATAGACTTATGGCGTTAACCATTGTCCCTTCACGAGCTTACAAACCGGGCCGCTTTGTGTTCAGTAGAAATAATAAAATCAATTGAAAAAGTTAATTAGCATTAAAACCCGTACACTACGAATATTTAAATAACAATGTGGTTAAATGCAAATAATTATTCAAACCGCCTTTAGTCGCGGCTTTCACCTAGTTATAACAATTTATATTGAAATTAACAATTGGTCGTTCTCCTATTTGAAAAAATATAAAGGAGGGGAGAATAATTATCAAAAATTAAGCTTTTGAGTAATGCCCTGGGAGACTGAAAAGGGGTGCCGCTGTAGGGCGCGTTTCGGAATTTAAAGATAGACCACCTTTGTCTGGAGAGAGTCTTCTGACCCCGGCAAAGAAGGTTGCGTGGCCGTAACATCTTTTACCTTTCTTCCCCCCGTTTAACCGCCCCCCTCTCTGCCGCCATCCCTGAGTTTTCTCTTCGCCGACACCGCCCCCACTAAGGTCGCGCCTAAGGTCAGCCGGGTCGCGGGTCAAGTTGCGGTTTACCGATAATGGGCTCTATCTCTCTCCGTTGCGCAACGAGCAGAACCCAACCGTGGGAGTGGATCGTTTTCTTCTCCGGAGAAAGCCACAGCTATTATTCCGCGCCCCCCACCCCCTACCAAGAATATGTGCGGGCGAACTGAGAATACCCGGCTGATCCCTGTTCGCCTCCTGATTCCCGGAAGAGAAACCACGCCCCTCCGCCTTTGCCGGCGTAATCTTTCTCCCGGTAAGGGGGGATGACACTGCGGTACTATCCAAGGCAATCTCTCCGGGTAGGCGGATAATATCTTCCTGGCATCGTGAAAGCGAAGTCTACATTTGCGGACGCATATTCTCTGTTAATATGAATGCATTCTTGCCCATACTTATATAGTATCTTCCATTAACCTGATAGCCGCGTATCAGACCAAACTTCACCCCGCACCTCGCCTTTCACCGCACTGTCTACTAACCTACCCATCGTCGCCTCTTTTTGTATTAATATACGTGGCGCTTATAAAATGTAAAAGTAATTCCTCCGTATGTTTAAACTTATAAGGAATTGTAATTTATATTACGCGAACAGAGTTTACGACCCTACGCGGGTCATTTGGTCGTCTCCGGGAGGGTCAATCAGACACTCGTCCTTGGACCTTTTCGTGATTCAAAGGGCCCATATTAGGCGCCAAGGAATCGTTACTTTTCTCTCGCGGCTTATATTAGACGCCCTCAAAATCCCAATTAAACTTTTTATTATTATTATACTCGGAGGAGGCCACTTCGGAAATATCCGTATTTGGAAATCGTCTCGCATCAGGATCATGATGTGCGGGGAATCGCTGTTAGCTCTAAGACGTTTTCCCTATGAATAATTGTTTGTAGCGGCAATAGGTCAATGCTGGGTTGGACGCGATATTGAATTTAAGTGACCCTAGAGATCCTGAAATAGAACTCGCTTGAAATTAACCGATTTCGGCATTAAACTTTATATCAGAGCAGTTGATATTCACCGATCTATAAGCTATCGGAAAATTCAGATCAGTTGAAATTAACCGATCTAAACGACACTAAATTTCAGATCAGTTGAAATTAACCGATCTAAACGACAGTAAAATTCCTATCAGTATTTCATAATATCAGATGAGTTGATATTCACCGATTTAAACGACACTGAAATTCAGATTAGTGGAAATTCATCGGGCTAAGCTATCCGAAAATACAGAACAGTTGAAATTAACCGATCTAAAAACACTAAAATTCAGATAAGTTGAAATTCAGCGATCTAAATGACACTAAAATTCAGATCAGTATTTCTTAATATCAGATCAGTTGATATTCACCGATTTAAACCATCCGAAATACATTGCAGATTATATACACTGTTAATGTAAGCCACCCTAAAATTCAGAAGAGTTTATATTAATCGATGAAAGCAATCCTAAATACAGCGAAGATTATATTTACTAATGTAAGCGTTCCTAAAATACAGCGCAGTTATTATTCAACGAGCTAAGAATTTTTAAATATTGGAGCAGCTATTATTCACCGATCTAAGCGATCCGAATATGCAGTGCAGTTTATATTCACTGATGTCCGATGTAAGCTATTCTAAAATACAGAGCAGTTTAAATGCTTCAATCTAAGCCATTCGAAAATCAATAAAATCCTTAAAATCCGATTTGAATATGAAAGATCGATTCATTTGATTTTTATGAGAAAAATTAAAAAGTCTCAACTGGGTGATCCAGGAATCAAAAGCAGTTGAAAATCGTCGATTGTAAACCTATAATAATTATTCAAGCAAATAATTAATTGAGCGTATAATCGATGGGTGGTAACATAGAGAACGAGTGGGGGGGAGACACGCGTACTTCCCTCCCCCACTTTCAATTTCCCGAAATAATATTCACCCCTTTCATTTAAAAATTCCAATTGCTAACACCCATACCCACCCACCACGCTCCGGGCTTCGTTCTAAAACCCAACGCACTCCCTTATCGAAAAAATTGAATTTATTTTTTAGTTTAACTTTATACTTTATCGCGGATTATGTAGCCCGAAGGCGAGAACTATTTGCCTTATCAGTATATATACACACATTTTCTTTTAAATTTATTGAAAGCCAACAGAAATATTTGGCGCGTTGGGTAAAAGGTGAAATATTTTCTATTTTTTTGTACGGTTTTCCCCCCCTGAGTGTATACGCTTTAAGTCTTGTCCACGCATCGCTGATCGAAAAACTCGTTGACCCTTCATACACGCGGTTGTGACCTTTTTTGATGCTGGGGCTCTTGCATGCTGATTCCAAACCAGAGATCGTTTTACCGATAACTGCCCGACACGTTCAACTTTTACACGCTGTCTATATCCGACCCGTTCCTAACCGATGTGGAATTCCGTATTAATCGTTCTTACGCTCGATTTCACACCTAATCGGTTTTAGTCTATAATAGTTATTGATTTTTTGTAGAATTAAATATAGGTATAATCTGATTTTAGAAATCGAAAATTGATTTTGAGATTTTGAAGTACGATTTTCGTGCTGATTTCCGTTTTTTTACGCTGATTTAGAAAATTTTTGACTTAATCACTACCTTGATTATTAGGACACCATCATGATTAAATCATGCGTAAATTTGATTTGCACCAAATACATAAAAATTAAAATCGAATAAATCACGATTAAATCTAATTTAAACTAAATGCATAAATATTAAAAATTATTGAATCTGCACGAGTAAATTTGATTTACACCAAATGCATAAAAATTAAAAATGATTTAATATTTTAATTGCAAATTTAGGATATATTTCTTCTAATGTTTTTTGATTGAAGCATGGTTGCCTCGCAGGCTCCCGCTGGTTTTCTGCATGCGAGTTGAAATTCGTGCTTATACTAGTGATGTTAATTTTCCGGAAAAATTAAATGCGGAAAAGTTTCCGCAAATCGGAAAAGTAAAAAATTGAAACATGGCATGTATTACTTTTTAAAGGTTTTTTAAGTCAGGTTTTCATTGTAAAAATATTTTGCGTAATTGTCGTATGTTAAATTTGAAAATTTTGTTTATGGTTTTTAACAAAATAATTATGGTACATCTGGCAACGCTGTGTTTTAATAATGGCAAAATCGTTTTCTTAGCGTGGCTCTATGTGAACTGAATAGCAGAGTTACCACGCGTCAGGGAAAAGCCAGAGAATTTAAAATTGGCCAAAAAAGTCAGGAAAAGAACAGGGCATTTTTCGAATTTTTAAAAAGACAGGTAAAATTCAGGGAATTCAATTTTATCTTATCACTTTTTGAATGTAATTTTACTGTAGATCTATTACACATTCTGTGATTATTATTTAGTTCCTTGAAAGTGTTGCTATTGTTTTAACGTTGCAATAACCTTTGCACTGAAATATAAGTTAATTTTACGTCTGATAAGAGGAAAATAAAAAATTATAAATGGTCTAATTTTGGCCTTAAAAAGTCAGGGAAAATCTCTTATAATGGTCAGGGAATTGTCAGGGATTAGTCAGGGAACTTAAATCTGAAAAAAAATGGTGGCAACCCTGAATAGGTTATTTGGTAAAAATCGTAATTTTTTTTAAAGTAAAAAAATGGGTCAGAATTGTTACATGCGGGTATAAATTTGTAATAGTGACGAAACCGCCACTGAAATTTGGCAATCACGCCAAGCGAAGCCGGTATTTGAACAGTTCCCCGTTAAAAGACAAGCCTCCCAGGAGCCATCCTCCGTTCAAAACGGTTCAATAAAAGTCGTTCGGCAGGCGTCAGACAAAAATTAAATAATAAAAAGACGTTTTGCGGCCGCAATTCTATGGCGCGCCGCTTTTCTTCGGCGGAGAAATTTTATTTCTTTGACGCGGAGAGATTCTTTATTCCTCGCGACGGAATTGTCGTGGAAGAAGCCCTCGTCGCCCATTAGATCAAGCAGCCGACCGTGACTGCGGCTCGGCCAAGCTCTTTTCCAAGCTTCTGCAGAGACACCTCCGTTTCCTGGTAACCTACTGCGATTTGGGTGCGTTGGATGGGAGACGCCTTCGGTTCGGGGACCCACGCCGTGTGAGAGCGCGGAACTAGTTGCGCCGCCGCCAATAAGCACCCGCATCTCGCCGATCCATTTTTCACACTTTATTGAATCTCAATCACCGTCGATGCCCGGCTACCTGTTTAAGGCATTAAAAGTCGCTAGATGACTTGGGTATTAGCCTAGCTGATTATTATTATTCTTCGAATCGATGCTTGGTTGCCCTTTACAGATAGCTTCCAAGTTCAAAGGATTTTATCGCGTGGGTGTATGGTATTCCGTACTCTTTCAACCGATTATCCGAGCCTACGTCGACCCTATTTTTCCCGCCGACGGTTGTGGCTAAACAAATTCAGTTCTCTAACAACAGTTTATCTGAGCCTATACGTCGACCCTTTTTTCCCGGCGACGGTTGCGGCTAAACAAATTCAGTTCTCTAACAACAGTTTATCTGAGCCTAGACGTCAACCCTTTTCTCCCGGCGACGGTTGTGGCTAAACAAATTCAGTTCTCTAACAACAGTTTATCTGAGCCTATACGTCGACCCTTTTTTCCCGGCGACGGTTGCGGCTAAACAAATTCAGTTCTCTAACAAACAGTTTATCTGAGCCTATACGTCGACCCTTTTTTCCCGGCGACGGTTGCGGCTAAACAAATTCAGTTCTCTAACAACAGTTTATCTGAGCCTACGTCGACCATTTTCTTGGCGGTGGTGGTTGCGGCTAGACCAATTCAATGCTCTAGCAACAGATTATCTGAACCTACGTCGACCATTTTCTTGGCGGTGGTGGTTGCGTCATAATGTTCCGCTATCTAGTATACCATAATCATTTCTAAGTACCTTATGAACTCCTAATTTTATTCGTTTATTTTTCAAAATACGTTCGGAAAGAAAAATAATTTGGGGTGAGTGACGTCTCAAATGAAAACCATTACAACGGTAAAATATAAATACGTAAATATCTTTATGCTGCTTTTGTAAACGGGATTTGGGATTTTTGGGAAATATTTAGGATTTGTCATAAGGTGGTTTCTTTACGCCTGTTCTCGGACTAAAAGTGTGCTCTTTTTACCCTAAATCGTTTTATTCGCCTGTTCCCGGGGATGAGAATTACTCCGCCCCATAAACTATTCGCTTGTTCAGGAGTATTAGGGCTACTCTTTTTACTCTTTTACTCCTTCTGAAAAGGAGGCGTAAAGAGCGTAAATCGGATTTTGTGGTGTGCTAGTCAGAATTTATTTGCTGAAAAGGCCACAGGCAGCCATTTTAGAAAAAACGTTTTTATTCCGACTCAAACTATTCGCCTCCACAGAATCGGAGTAAAATGACGTCATAGCCTTACTCTTCTTATCCTACTCCGAAATCCCGGAACAAGCGAAAAGAAACCACTTATACTTACTTACTGTTATGTGGATTTTTATCTAAATTTTTTACGGGATTTTGCCAAATATCCGATGCGGTTTTTCTTGAAAATCGTTCCAATTGAAAACTGCCTCGAAAACCAGGGAAGGTGCGTATTTAATTTTTACGTCCTAGATTGGTAACTTTCCCCTGTAAGAATGATATAATGCGCTTCTGATATTACCGTTAGTTTATAACTGTCAAATACCCGAGCATATTCGTGCCTGTAACATGGCGATCTTGTTACCCTAAATCGTATTTAATCGTATTGAAACTCGGTGGCGTCATATCTGAGCGTCGTATTATTACGAGCCAAGCTTTTACCCGTAACTGGCCCGCGAAAGATCAAATTGATGGCAGCGCCGACTAGTGATATCTCGGAGAAGCATCTTTTTCTCATATTGCGCGGGAATCAGACGCGTTGGGGTGAAAGCCAAGATTCCTATATTCTTTTTGGGTGGCAGCGCGGAGGTCAGTTTCTCACGGAACTCTGCGCCTTCGTATAACGCCCGAGGTATACACTTCTGACCCCGCCGCTCAAAGGTCAACAGTAATCCCCCCTACTTCACCATCTTAATACCGCCGTTCACTCTCTCTTTAGCCAAAAATTACAAAACCTTCCTTAAGGTGGATACGCATTGATTACAACCGTTAAATATCTTAAAACTAGGATTTAGTTGAATCTACGGTACAACTATTCGGCCGACCTAGTAAGTATGGTACAGGTCGATCCAATTTTTAATGGTAAATGCGCGTAATTATGTTTCACAAGCCGAACGACGAAGAAAACTTTTCAAATTTCAAAAATATTTTATATGAATACATCCATTTTGTTGATTGCAAAAGATACTACACTAATTAGATATTAGACAAACAACGAAGAAGCTTATTAAGTTTAAAAAAAATATATATAATTCATCTATTTTGTTGTTGCGAAAAGATACTGCACTTTTATCTTAGCCAAACAACGATAATGCTTATTATTTAAGTTTAAACAAAACCCATTTTTCGATACAAAATCACCTATTTTGCACAAAAGACAATAATTTAGAGGTGATAGTCTACACAAGTGTTTCATTTCAGTGTTTCAAAAATTTTATTACAGATTTACACAAAACCGCAAAGAAATAATAAACGAGTTTCAATAAAATACGACACATGCGCAGTTAGAACAAAAAGCAGACGAGATAGGTATATATAGTCATACATCACCGTGACCTCGGTGACCTATGACGTCAGTTTAGTTATTTTTAAAGCCGGTAGATGGTGGTGCGGTTATTGAAACTCGCGTACTGAAGTATTGCTAAAATTTATACTTTATTGGAAATATCTATTGTTAGTTATCGCGTCAGAACTAAACATAAATAGATTTCTAGTTTACTAACATTAATCCTACACCAGCAAGGCCTCCTAAGTAAAAATATCCTACCCATCGAAATTTAAAAACAGCATATCTGGATTAACAATAACTGGATAAAAGCGATAAAATTTCCATGTCCCAATTCAAATCGGACGATGATTTAAATTTTCCCAATAAATCCATAATTGTCGTAATTTTCGGATCGTGGACAATTTTCCGCTAAAATTGGATCTCTCTCGAAGAAAAAACTGTAATCCTCCAACTGCTAAACAACTTAGTGGCATAGATGAAATATCCGAGGAACGAATTGAAGTCCGCGCGAATCTTTTGATATGACGAGGCCACCTTTGTAGACAGTATATATATGGATAAAAATTTAAACAGGCGGCGCCAGACGGTCTGAATTTTCCATTTTTACAACTTTTTTTAAACCGTAGCTTTCTCTTTTATGCGGATTTTTTTGGGGGAATCTAGAGCTCGCGTTGTTACTTGGAACCTCTTTGGTATTGTAGTTATACAGTCTTTTAACTTTAGATAGGACAGTCCGTTTATCGTTGCCATTTTTTTAGGTGTTTTCTCCCCGTTCCTCCTCATTATTGCGCTGGTACCCTATAAGTCCTACCTGGCTCCGAATTGTAGTCATTTTATTTTTTGTACGCGTATTATTTCTTTGGTTCTCGCGTACATACGATAATAAATCTGATTTTTATTGAGCCGCTCTTTACCAGTCGTTATAAGCCGTAAATTGCATTTCGGGAAAAAAGAATATATCAGAAAAGAATATATATATATACCCTTCTATTATGGTGATATAAGAAATAGGATCTTTTAGAACCGGGATATCTTGGCCGTTGAATATAAACGGAGAACGTAAAAGCCTTGTAAAAAAGGCTACTTTGGTGGATTATTGTGGAATGTGTCTCCATCTATATTTTGAAAATGGATTCGTTATTTGAAAATCATTGAACACTTTTTTCACGCGATTTGAAAATATTATAAAAGAAATATAATAACTGGAAAACCTGTATTTATCGTGGAATTAATTTGTCGACATAAAAGATAGGGAATTATCAGGGAAATTAACATGATTTAGTTAAAAATCAGGGAAATTATAAATGTTTCAGTAAACAATCAGGGAAATTAGTATGATTTAGTAAAAAATTAGGGAATTTGGGAAAATTTATAAGGGTTCAGACAGTTTGCACTAAAGACTACAAATTATCATTAATATAGTTTTCTTATGAAATATTTGACTTTATTACTTTTCTTAAATATAGTATTATGGAACGAATTTAGTCTAAAAGTTTGGTTAAGTTAGGAATGACTAGGTAAGTGTCTGCGTCGTAATAAGATAAAACCTTAGTTTTAAATTGAAATTATCTTAAAATGTTGGGTGCTCTTGCACGTGGAAAAATCAGGGAAATTGGTTTGCCCATAGTTGTATGAACACTAACTTAAATATGATACGGGCCTTTAATTGTTCATACGGTTTTAACCTTTAAAGGAAGTATGAAAATCGTCTATTAACGCGCGCTACTTTTTCGTAACGTATCTAACACCAATCAGCTCTAGTTTTTGTTAAACCTAGCTGTTGATTTGGCATAAGTATGAAAATTCCGTTCATTCTCTTTTGAGAAAATTTTCAAATTACTTCATATGCGAAATATTAATATTAACACTACAATGCGTAAGGTAATAATTTTGGTAATTCACTATAATCAGAAGTAGTAATATATCTCTTACGAGAAAAGTAAGGTTTTAAGCTGGTTTCAATGGCCGCGGTGCACGGCTAAATCTTTAACACGTGTATTACACTCCGAATAACGGTGTGAAATGTAAAAATTACTTTAAGTCATTTTATTTTTGTGAAATAAATCAACGGGAACAAACAAAAAACATTAGCAGACTTCTGCTAATAGTTTCATATCTTTATTTTGCTTGGGAGTAAAGTTAAATGTTTCAAGCGAATAATATTAGCAGTAACGAGAGAGGAGCGGACAAAACATTTCGAAATAAGTTCTATAAAATTCTAGTCGGAATCCTATAGTAAAAGAAACCCCAATTTCAGCCAAATTTATTATACATTAAGTGGTTTTCTACAGACATTGAAAAATCCTAGAAATTAGAGGCTTTTTTTCTATTCTCCAGGTTACAGAAAACCCCAGACTTTTATAGCATGTCTATATAAATATAATAAATGTCTAGAAAGTGATTTACGAAATCGTGTTTTTAAATGGTATTAATCAGATAACTAAAGTTGTAAACTTTGTTTCCGTTTCAGGCGCTCAGTGGCTTCTTGATGATGATGACTCAGAATGGCAAACTACTTTACATCTCGGACAACGCAGCCGAGTACTTGGGTCATTCCATGGTGAGCTTCAATTCCTTTTTCATTATTCCCACTATACTATCCCTTCATCCCAGCTGATATTTCCGAACAGCGCAGGTGCGTTTTACGTCACAAGATGTCGAGTTGTCATCGTAGCGCCTGCTGTATTTTCCGGTCCCTCTCGCTAGGCAGCTTGTGACGTCAAGAGCGCGGCTTATTCCATCCCCAAATTGTTTCCCCTTAAGCGTATAAGCCAACCTTACAGTGCAAAAAGCTGTTCGATGTACCTTTGGGGCTCCCCCATCCGCAAAATCAACACACAAACTGGAGCACATCATCGTGCAAGAGGGTTAGGGTGAAAAAAGAAGCTGACTGTCAAAGTGTACTTTCCATAAACGCGTATCTTTACCGGGATATGCGCGCTTGTTTTTGAAGTGGCTTGGCAGGCAAGATCCTTGTTTCAAGGACGCGCATCGAGTGACCTCTAAGGGTCATTTCAATATTGGCAGCAATAATAAAAACTAAGACCTCGCAGCTGCTTCGGGCAAAGGCCCATTTGTTGAACAGAAAGAGCTGCTCTTTCGAGAGGCGAAATTTATCAGTTAGGATAGACTGATTCGCAAATTGCTTACAGGAAAACCAACATTTACACTCTTCCGAGGTGGTAAAATCCAGGTGGAAAATAGTGAAATAGTGAAATTGAAAAAAATGGGAGATATTCTGAAACCGATTAAAGAATTAGTAATCATACTTGTATTTTGACTATTTTAGTTGTATTCGTGCTAATTGGAATATAATGTTACGGCTCTAAAATAAATAGTTTGAAAATTTCAACCTGGCTATAGTTGTTTTAAGCTTTTTACACTGAATATCGCCTTATTACCCACTATTAACCAATTTTACATAATTTGCCACTGACCTGGACTTCTACAGGGTGTTTCAAAAGGTTATGCGAAAATGTTAAAGAGCTGTAGGGGTGAGTTGAGAAGTTGAAGCAGCAGGGACTTTAAATACTGTTTGTTACCATTTTACTCTGGTTACCTCGATTTGTTTACAAAGTCCTTTTTTACCTATCACACGAACCCAAACCTTAATGTTCGCGTTTCCCTGCTGCTTGGTTTTGCGCTTGTTGCAGCGTACTTCCAGGGGCTAGTAGGCCATACTTTGAAGCTCTCTAGCGCTCTTTTAACTTATCGTAGGAAAATGGGGGAAAAAACAGGCATACTTCTCAACTCACCCTCTACAACTCCTTAAAATTTTTGCATAAACTTTTGAAACACCCTGTATAGAAAAATGTGACTTTTTGTCAACAATTTAAACCTTTTGGAATTATAATGATTTATTATTAACCCTATTTTAAGCGAGGGACCGGACACTGTGAAATTCTGAACAGCCCCTCCGAAAATTTACATAGTCTGATCTCCTTTGACGAATTTCTGGATAGGCTACTACCAATTAATTGGATTTATTCAATCTTTTGAAAGAGTGTTCTAAAGACCGTGACACGCGGATTTTAAGGGACCTGTCTTCGTCGATGAGGGCCTTATAGAATATCTGTCGCCAAATGGAGAATGAAATCCGGAGAATTTGACGCGCTACATTCTTTTCGAATGATATGGGAGGGGGAGAGACGGAGTGAGAAACACGATGTCGTGATCAGGAGCGATTTCACGCAGTCTGTCGCGAGCGGATTGAGTTTCCAATCACCCTTCGCTCTTTTTCACTCTCAGTTACCTTGCTCCATTGACTAGGGTGATTTCTTAAGACACCACCCCAGTTTCTACACGACGTCTTGTCTCTACGGAAGGGGTAGAGTTCTCGGAAACAGATCCTACATCTGTCTGCTTATAAGTGACACGTAAAGATTCGGACATTAAATTTTCCAAACTATCGTTCTCGTTTTCTTTCCTTTTCATTTATAAACGGTACCTGGAATGCTTATCGCGGCAGATTTTCGTCTCGATGTGGCTGACGGTTTTTTTGACGTCACTATTTTAACTTATCAAACAACAACGTGAGAGGAGAGCGTGCGCAAAGGGTTTTTTTATCTCGAAGGCGGGACCAAAGCCGTCAGAGTGATATTACCATACGCGATACGGCAGGAAAAGCATTCCCAATAGAGGTATGGATTCCTGACGATACCAATGGTTCTTTCATTGAATTTAAAAATGGTCGACAAAAGATTTCACCTTCTTTCATGCAAATGCAATAGTCCATCGTTAGAGTAATTTTCTTTCGTGTAAATTCCAATACGCATCGATTGATTCTAGTGTCTTTCATGCAAATGGAAATACTCATCGATGACCATAACCTTTTTAAGCATCTTGAGCTACTTTACTACAAACGCAAACACCCATTGATGGACGTAAACTTTTATTGAGATTCGAATTCTAAACGATGGCGATTCTTTCAAGAAAATGCAATTATCCGTCGATGGGCCTAAGCTTCATTCATGAAAATGCAAATATCAATCGATGGCTGTAAGCTTCATTCATGGAAATGCAAATATCAATCGATGGCTGTAAGCTTCATTCATGAAAATGCAAATATCAATCGATGGCTGTAAGCTTCATTCATGAAAATGCAAATATCAATCGATGGCTGTAAGCTTCATTCATGAAAATGCAAATATCAATCGATGGCGTTAAGCTTCATTGATGAAAATGCAAATATCAATCGATGGATGTAAGCTTCATTGATGAAAATGCAAATATCAATCGATGGCTGTAAGCTTCATTCATGGAAATGTAAATATCAATCGATGGCTGTAAGCTTCATTCATGAAAATGCAAATATCAATCGATGGCTGTAAGCTTCATTCATGAAAATGCAAATATCAATCGATGGCTGTAAGCTTCATTCATGGAAATGTAAATATCAATCGATGGTCATAATGCAATTATCAATCGATGGACATAAGCTTCTTTCTCGCAAATGCAATTACAACTTCTTATGGTATGGTTCTTACGCTTCTTGAAAACGTGGTTTGAAATCCGAATTTCCCCATTTTATTACGTATAGCTACGACTCGATTATCCGCGAACATTAAAAGTTATTGGCAGCCCCTATAACAGGCCTGAGAAGAATTGTATACGAATTATCCAACGAGGCAATTTAAAGGCACGGTTTCGGAGGCAAACCGGAACAGCGTTGTTTGCGATTTGGTGGCCCGAGGGCCCGATCGTGAGATCCCATCATCTTTGTTGTTATTATTCTCGGAACAAATGCTGCCTCCTGATTTCGTACATTTCCGATCGGTTCCTTGGAAAGATAAAATTGACGAATTATTCGACGAAGGGCCAGACATTTCATTTTCGATTTCACTTTCACTGGATGGTTTTTGGGAGTAGTGTGTTATTGCGGGATGCATTTCTGTTTTCTCTATAAATCGTAATGGACAGCTGAAAATGTCGATTGGTTAAATTGTCTCATGGCGCCAACCATTCTTCATTCATTTGGAACGAATAAACGCATTTAGAATATAATTGTACGATACATTTGGGAAATAGCTAGTTAGATTTCACGAGATTATACAATCCGTATGGTATAAAGACCATGAAATAAAATTCGACTTCATTTTATGATTCAATCTCGTTAACAGTTCAGGACATTTAAATTATTATAAGCGGGATTATTATTTTTTTTATAAAAAAATTAAAATAATTTATTTAATTTAAATTATTTCATTTTTTATTGATATTAATACATTTCATGACCATTTTTTCTTGGTAAATGGATTAATAATATTCATTCTTGAAAACGATAATAAAAATATGAATTAAAATTAAATTTGATTACTACTTGTAATTGGGTTTGCTTTGAATTGGCTTTCCTACAAAAGCTATTGGCACATTTCACGAATACATTAAATGTTATTTAAATTAATATTTCCTCTCCGCGAGCGTTAAGACTTTGCAATTTCTTCTGTGCGAGCGTGACAACTTTACAGTTTCCTCTGTGCCAGCCCTTGAGGTTTCATCTCTGCGTGCGTAAAGTATTTATAGTTTCTTCTGTGTGAGCCTAAAAACTTTACAGTTTCCTCTGTGTGAGCCTAAACTCTTTACAGTTTCTTGGGGTTTCATCTCCGCGTGCGTAAAGTCTTTACAGTTTCCTCTTGTGAGCCTAAAAACTTTACAGTTTCCTTTGTGCGAGCCCTTGGGGTTTCATCTCCGCGTGCGTAAAGTATTTACAGTTTCCTCTGGGTGAGCCTAAAATTTCTTCTCCGCTAGCGAAAAACTTCTTTACTTTTTATAGCGTAGTACACGCCATCTATAAAGTGAAATCGGTATTAAAGCGAGCAGAGCTTACGCTAATACGCGTATAACAAAATGTCTCGGTATAACAGAGGGCCAATAAATGTCGATAAGCGGCATGTGTGGGATGTAATAACTTTATTTTTTCCTCGGACGTTTTCGTTATTATGATCCCGCATTTTCTTCGGAAGAAGTGAAACCCGTGCCAAAATTATCCTTGGCTAGTTCAAATAGGTACTTTACGGAGTACGCCCAATCCCTCATTGTTACCTCCACCTTTCTCCCACTCGCACTCCTCGCCTCTAATCAAACGTTTAATAATCGTACCTGAAACAAGTGGCCCAAGGCAAAATATAGTCCGGCGCTTAAATCGCCATCTACAATCGAGAAATTTAACATCTTCAAAAAAAGCGCTTTAATAATATATTAAAATTTATTTGAATTCGTTAATTTTATATTACTTTAAGTCTTAATTTTAATTTAAAATTACGCTTATAAGTTTTACCTCTAGCTCAACTAGATAGGGTTCCATTTTCCTAAATCTGAAAACGACAAAATGAAACGAAAAACCTTCTTTTCTCATTCTATACCATGGGGGCTAGTTGGTAGCTATCAAAGGTCCACTCTTCCTTTAGAAACGGTGTCATGTAAAACGAAAATTATTAAATTGGTCCCTTTTATCAGAGTATAATTTTAGGCGCCATCTATAATGCGCTGAACAAAAAAAATAGAAAATAAAAATGCAGATATCCGTCCCACTTGAAAGCGGGTGGAAGATGTGGGAAGGGGGGGGCGCCGATATTAAATCGTGATTCGTCCAAAGATATATTTATTTTTCCGAAGCCGATCCCTCCCTTATATAGTCGTGGCAAGTGTGTCTAAATTTCACCCTCGCATTTTTCGATTCCGATCTTAGCCCGGGTATTACATGATTAGCTCCCACAGCTTTTTCTAGATGTACGCCTTTCTTCCCCTTTACGCGCAAATATTTCGGGTTCGAACTGCGGAGACTGAGTGCTTGGAAACTAATAAATTTCTATTGGTTATGGTTTTTAATTTTGTAGAAATTAATGGTACTTCTTGGACCGAAAGCGTCTTTCGTGAAAATGCCGTTGTACATTTACGACCGAATGCGTTTTTCGTGGAAATTCAATTGTACATGTACGACCGTAAGCGTCTTTCGTGCAAATGCAACTGTACAACTATGATCGAATGGGTTTTTCATGCAAATGCAGCTGTACAACTATGATCGAATGCGTTTTTCGTGCAAATGCAGCTGTACAACTGTGATCGAATGCGTTTTTCGTGCAAATGCAGCTGTACAACTGTGATCGAATGCGTTTTTCGTGCAAATGCAGCTGTACAACTATGATCGAATGAGTCTTTCATGCAAATGCAGTTTTACAACTTTGATCGAATGGGGTTTTCATGCAAATGCAGCTGTACAAATATGATTGAATGGGTTTTTCATGCAAATGCAGCTGTACAACTATGATGGAATGAGTCTTTCGTGCAAATGCAGCTGTACAACTTTGATCGAATGGGGTTTTCATGCAAATGCAGCTGTACAAATATGATTGAATGGGTTTTTCATGCAAATGCAGCTGTACAACTATGATGGAATGAGTCTTTCGTGCAAATGCAGCTGTACAACTATGATCGAATGCGTTTTTCTTGAAAATGGAGTTGTAAAACTATGATCGAAAGCATATTTCCAGTGGATGACCTTACACTTCACAATTCAAACTCGAATCGATGAGCCTAAGCTATTTTTTTAATGAAAATGCAAATGCACAACGATGCCCATAAGACAACTTTTTTTCGCATTTTCATTTTGAAAACCCATCCGAACCATGTTCGAGATGATCCAAAGGAGGGCCAGTCGACATACCTTCCCCGTCAGCCACATTGCTACGTTGTACAAATAAACCCTCAAATTATATTCATAAAACAAGATCGAGGGGTGTTTTACCACTCCAGAAAATGCTTCATTTACAAAAGTGGGAGGGGGCGGAAGAACGTCGGACATTTGTCAGATATTAAACATAACATTTTCCTCTTACGGAACGATCAATGCATTTTGTGGCGGGGGGGGGGGGTAGTAAGGAAGCATATATAGATAGTTTATTAGCGCTAACCCCCTTTTTGTGGTCACGAAAAACACCACCTACTTATTAAAAAGATCTCTATGAGAAGGCGAAGATATTTCTAGAACAACCGAGAAAGTAGCTCGCTCTCTCTCTCTCTCTCTCTCTCTCTCTCTCTCTCTCTCTCTCTCTTCTGCTCTCAATCAAGAATTTACTTAGGTTACTGAGAACGTACGTGTCTACCAGTTTGCTGAAAACTGAAATTGACATTGACCAACAACTTGTTTAAAAATATTTGTTTATCGACACAATAATTCTGAATCTATTAAGCATTTTTAGGATTAATTTAATTAAATCGTTAAATTCAGCTGTCGTTATAGATGCACGAACTAAATAAAATTTAAATTTACCGTAACTAATTATAAAAGAAAGTTAAATTAAATCATTCATACCAGGTGGCCGTTTTAAGGGAAAAGCAGGTATCTGTAAAAATAGTTGTTTTAAAAATTATTTAAATCTTTGAAAAATAGTATTACGCAATCCTTTTTAAAAGTGATAAATTTGAAACTATTTGGCACAATTTTTTATACTTCTTAAAGTATAAATGAATGTTAAAATGCTCTTTCTAAAAATTCCAAAATAAATTTAAATTCGCCTGAGTCGATTTAATTGGTTTTGTAACTTAGGTAATAGATCACGCTATCCGGCCTCTTACGTTCTCGATAACCTAATTACGTTCTCTGTGCCCCCCTTTCTGCTGATGGTCATGAGAATCGCCGCCTCCTTATAAAAGAGCTGTTCTCCAACAGGGGCGAAAGTAGCCCTCGATTTGTACTCTCGGTGTATTGAAGGTTCGCTCCGATATCTTCTGACGATTTGATTAGTGGTTTTGCAGCAGAAACAATTAGTTTTTTTATCCCCGCGCGCTCTCGTCAGCGGAGTATTACTAGTCTAGTCTTCTTCTTCTTAATAATCTCTCTTCTCGGCTGCGGTACACTTTCTTCTCTGGCATAGCCCGGAGAACTTTGGAACACCCGTTCTTTCTGCCGAGATTGCCAAAACGGGGGGGGGCATGGAATCAATTGGGGGAGGGTAATTGCCGATTCCGGGTTTGTGACCTACACAGCCAACCATCTTTGCTAGCCCCCCCCCCGGTCTTCCCCCCTCTTCTTATACTTTATTCCCATGCTTTCGTTATTAGACGAATCTCTCCTGCTGACCCCCTGCCAAAAAAAGTAAGACTAATTAAAAAAAATGTCTTTCGTACCCGGTATAGACTTATTATTAACTTTCATTTTTTTTTTTCAAAGTTTTTTTTTTAAATATTTTTCAAACGGAAAATTGGAATAATTTATTGACGTATTTTTAAGGTCGACATTTTCTATTATGTTTTTCTGTGAATTTGGTTTGGAACAGTAAGCGCGGTATCTCATTGGTTTCCTAAAAGTGACGTCTTCCAACGCGATTGGAGCGTGTTTCGGTGACATTTTTTCTTTCCCTTCGCAAATTATCTCAAGATAATTCTTCTTAAGTTAAAATAAATACATTATTGATATTATCGAGATAGATAATGTATTCCGGTACCTAAGAATTTGACAGGGTTCGTACTGAACATGGATATCCTGGATAAGTCGGGGATTTAAATAATATCGTAAAAAAGTCAGGGATAAGTCGGGGATTTAAATAATATCGTAAAAAAGTCAGGGATAAGTCAGGGATTTAAATAATATCGTAAAAAAGTCAGGGATAAGTCGGGGATTTAAATAATATCGTAAAAAAGTCAGGAATAAGTCAGGGATTTAAATAATATCGTAAAAAAGTCAGGGATAAGTCGGGGATTTAAATAATATCGTAAAAAAGTCAGGAATAAGTCAGGGATTTAAATAATATCGTAAAAAAGTCAGGGATAAGTCGGGGATTTAAATAATATCGTAAAAAAGTCAGAGATCAGTCAGGGATTTAAATAATATCGTAAAAAAGTCAGGGATAAGTCGGGGATTTAAATAATATCGTAAAAAAGTCAGGAATAAGTCAGGGATTTAAATAGTATCGTAAAAAGTCAGGGATAAGTCGGGGATTTAAATAATATCGTAAAAAAGTCAGGGATCAGTCAGGGATTTAAATAATATCGTAAAAAAGTCAGGGATAAGTCGGGGATTTAAATAATATCGTAAAAAAGTCAGGAATAAGTCAGGGATTTAAATAATATCGTAAAAAGTCAGGGATAAGTCGGGGATTTAAATAATATCGTAAAAAAGTCAGGAATAAGTCAGGGATTTAAATAATATCGTAAAAAAGTCAGGAATAAGTCAGGGATTTAAATAATATCGTAAAAAAGTCAGGGATAAGTCGGGGATTTAAATAATATCGTAAAAAAGTCAGGGATAAGTCGGGGATTTAAATAATATCGTAAAAAAGTCAGGGATCAGTCAGGGATTTAAATAATATCGTAAAAAAGTCAGGGATAAGTCGGGGATTTAAATAATATCGTAAAAAAGTCAGGGATCAGTCAGGGATTTAAATAATATCGTAAAAAAGTCAGGGATAAGTCGGGGATTTAAATAATATCGTAAAAAAGTCAGGAATAAGTCAGGGATTTAAATAATATCGTAAAAAGTCAGGGATAAGTCGGGGATTTAAATAATATCGTAAAAAAGTCAGGAATAAGTCAGGGATTTAAATAATATCGTAAAAAAGTCAGGAATAAGTCAGGGATTTAAATAATATCGTAAAAAAGTCAGGGATAAGTCGGGGATTTAAATAATATCGTAAAAAAGTCAGGAATAAGTCAGGGATTTAAATAATATCGTAAAAAAGTCAGGGATAAGTCGGGGATTTAAATAATATCGTAAAAAAGTCAGGGATCAGTCAGGGATTTAAATAATATCGTAAAAACGTCAGGGATAAGTCGGGGATTTAAATAATATCGTAAAAAGTCAGGGATAAGTCGGGGATTTAAATAATATCGTAAAAAAGTCAGGGATCAGTCAGGGATTTAAATAATATCGTAAAAAAGTCAGGGATAAGTCGGGGATTTAAATAATATCGTAAAAAAGTCAGGGATAAGTCGGGGATTTAAATAATATCGTAAAAAAGTCAGGGATAAGTCAGGAATTTTCTTAGTCAACAAACTTTGCATCGCAGAGAAAATGAAGTATCTTCTCTTGCGTGCTCGTGGCTGGCACCTTTTCCCGAGAGAGAGACCTCCCTTGCTCTTATAAAATATAATTCAGTTTGTGATATTCAATAAATATTGTTTATCTTTGTACCAATACCTATGAAATGATGAAATTTTGCAGGGATATTACCAAAAAGGTCAGGGATATAATTGCCAAAAATTAATCAGGGATAACCTGGATAAGTCAGTATTTTGAAATACGAAAATTTCGTACGATCTCTGTTTGAGACTGCATCCGCGTTTTAACCCTAGAAAAACCAACCTCTCGTTTATTCAACTTTATTGTTCTTAGTGCTCGGCAGTCGATTAATTTTTATCCATGAATAAAATAAGCTCGGCGATATTTAATTAATATTTATTTAAATAACCAATAGTTGAATAAAAATTGTAAAATGTTTAAATAATCGAAAGTGAATAAGCCTATTATTTAAATAAAACAAACAATTATTTAAATAAATACCACTTTTATTCAAATAAATGCTTGGTTGCGTAAAAAACATAATTAAATAAGTTAAAATGATATTCTTTTTACCGACGTTTTTTAAATAAATCGGAAAATTTGTGGATAATGAATAAACAATTCCGAACACTAATTGTTCTAGTGAAACGCGCGTTGATAAGGGTTGGTTTTTACTAGAAAAAAAAAGGAATGATATATTTCTTTACGTCGACACTCGCCGTCGCTGCGTTTTTGCCCTAGTGAAAACCAGCCTTTATTTCTGGCTTGCACACCCAGGCTTTATGCATTAATACTTCCAAGCGAATTGCTGAATCGGTTTTATTATATTTTTGTTTAAGAGATAAATATCACAATTTACATACTTAACAACTCAAGCTCGGAACTACAAATCATCGTGTTAATTTACGTTGAAAAATCCTCTGTTCGGTCTTATGTTATATTATTATTATTGAGAAACTAGATTACAAATGAAATTCTACTCTATACTGGACCGAAAACGTCACATTTTTTAGTATCTTGGTCAACTTTGTACCAAAAGAATAACATTAGAGGTTGAGCCCGCGCAATAAATCATGTAGGAAAAACGTATGGGATTGTAGATAGTAGTTTTATTGTACACAGGCCTACATGTTATCCGTAGCCGTTTTTTTGTGCGTACCCTTAACTTTACAAAAACAATCAATAGAAATTCTATATAAATTGAATCAAATTCGTATAGAAAAAATGTAAAGTTACTCAAATTTCTATGGAAGCTTTAGAATTTTGGCTAATTGCTAAAGTACTCTACATAATATAGAAAACCGTGTAACCACTTTCTATAGATTTATTTATGATATTATAGAAACTGTATAGACATTCTTTATAAAGGCAGTAAGAAAACGTTGTAAAATTACTGAAATATTTCTCGTGAACACCCTCGACTCGTAAATTTCGTGATTTATGCTAAATATCCGAAACGACTGTTTTCAAAAGTATATTTATTTATCAATTTGGCGGCCAAAAGTCTTTAAACAATACCCTTCGCAAATTTAGAGTTATTATTGTAAAAAACGCCTTTTCTTCGGTATGGTAATGCATTATTACAGCGATATATCAATTTTTATTTATGTAGGACGTTTAAATCAATATATTTTCCCGCTGAAGGTTACTCGGAAAATTAGAAACGATCTTTGTATACTCGAAAACACCTCGTCGTCACCAATACCGTCTGCACGTTAATTTATAGCCCTAAAAACTTCTCGAAAATTATTATTATCTTCGATTATAGCGAGTTTTCACCGCATTCCTTTGATTTAGCGTGTTTATAACATTTTTTGTTGGAAAATATATATTTTAGCTTGCAATCGTGTTTTAAGAAAGGCGTCGGCCGTAAGCTTTGTTCGCGGCTCTGGGCTTCGAAGACGTTTGTTGCGATCGTGGCTTTTGGGATGAATATGGATCTACGAAAATGACCAAATCGTGTGGTATCTTCTCAACGCGACGTTTTACCCCGCTGCTTTGGAATGCCGCGAATTCAATATCGTTTTGACTTTTCAACCTTCTCATGACTCTCTCACTTTTATGTAACTTCTTTCATCCTTTCACGCGTTAAAAAGTACGTGATATAGCTTCTGCGTTTTTCGTACTTCTCGATTATCTTCATTCGTTTTCGGAATGGTGTCCCGCTAACGATGGATTCGTGCTTTATCATCTTTGGCCGGTGTCCACATAATAGACATTTTTCGCCACGAACTTTTTTAGGTTACTGAGAAGGTACGAGTCGACCCGAAATAACTGGGAACGAGTAACTTGGCATTGGCAACCTGTTTTAGTCCCACGGTGACAGATTTCGGTTACAAAGCTAGTAATTTATTTAATAATACTAAGGGATAATTACTTTACATTGAAAAGATTCGCCGGCTTCATTGTCGAATTTCCCGGCATAAGAGGGCGGAATTGATGTTTTTTTGGTGGAAGGAGTTTACTATTATTCCTAATTAGAAATGCATATATTCTTCTCCATACTAATCTATACAGCTCAAAGATTCCTAATGTAATATTATGCAAACTGGTTAATTAATTGCTCACTCGTGGCTCAGTCATTCATCGAACTAATCAAATTTAATTGATAATTAATTAACTGACCATATGATATGATATTTATAACTTTTCCGTGGTAGTTGTAACAGAATGTAGTTAATGTCTTTCTACCTTGACAGTCGTCTTGCCGCAATTTCTCAAGTTTTGTCTCTAGCGTGCCGGCATTGTGTGTGGTATTTCGTGAAATGTCCGGATGGACCGCCCCCAGCAGGTGTGAGAGTAGTTTTTCTTCTTTTTCTCAAAAATTTACTTCAGCGCCTATTCACATCCCCTTGTCTTACGTAAAAGTCAACAACCCGAAAATGGCATCACTTTGGAGCAAATTTTACTATAGGTACTGACACCAGTTTTTAATTTGGTTTCAGATGAGTGGCTCAGTTCCCTATCTTCCGCGTGTTAATATCTAGAATTACAACACATCTTTGTTACAATTTATGGCGTAGGCCCGGCACGTGATAATTTCGTGTTAAGTTGGGTATTTTTTTCTCGCTAAGTCTGCATATTTATTTGCTGTGTAACGTCACTCGGATGAGTAAAATATTCATTTTAAAAACTCTTGAAACTCTATAATACCACCTAAGACGTTTCGCGAGATGGCAGTTGTAAAGTTACGAGATTTTGTTTCTGCTATGACAATATACTGTATAACCGCATTCAAGGAGTTCACTATCACTAAAGTGTCTCTATTACTACTCTACAGTGAAGGGATCGAATACCAGTTAGTGGCATCATAATAAAAATTCACAAAGTCAATCAACGCGCGTGGAAATTTCTCTAAATTTATGTACGAACTAAAAACCTTAAATCATCTCCTAACACGCGTTACCATCTGTTTTTAACGTAACTAGCGCATTGAATTCCTAGATTGATAATAAAAATAATAATAATAATAAGCTAGGCTAATACGCAAGGCCCTTCCTAAGTCATCGAGCGATTTTTAAAGTCAATAAAATGAAATTGTTAAATTCGTTGGTCCTCCATAAATATGAAAGTTCATATTATCCACTTCGTTTCATGCGGTCCAAATTCAAACACAGTTCTTAGGTAGATCTATTTACGTCAGAATTTTTATTTCTAATTAGTTCACTTTTACTATGGCTACGACGATGACAAACATTTCAACGTTTGAGTCGGTAGTTGAAGCTATGGAAACTTTGCTGCAACTAATATACTGAATACTAAGGATGATGAAATTACCGAATAAGTAGATTAGTCCATTAGGAAAAGGGATAAATAAGCTAAACCGTAAACAAATTGAAGAAATTTAAAATCTTACAAATAGCTCGTACCGATAGGTCTTCGACCAAACATAAAGACGCGAAACTCGGACCAAATAGATCTTCGAGTGAAACACTAAATTAAATTAAATTAAATAAAATTAAATAGCCAGAAATTCCAACGGTAGACCGGTAGACCGAATACTAATTGATAATTTTTGCCAGTTGCGTATAATGTCGCTAATGTTTTATTTTCTGGTTTTTGCAGGAAGATCTGTTGATTCACGGCGACAGCGTGTACGACATCATCGAGAAGCAAGACCATCAAGTCATTCAGACGGAACTGTTGCGGACGCCGAGCCCTCTGTCGCTGGTGCCAGACAGTCGCATCTTTCTTTGTCGGATGAACGTCTCCAGGAATGCCCGCAGACAGATGCGATTCGGAGATCAAAAGGTAATGTTCCATTCTTGAATAGAGAAATGTTTTGTCTTCGCGTTGCTAACATTTTCCCGCTCTATGAAGCTTTAAAGCTACAATTGTACCACTTCTATTTTCGCGGTATTTAGCTTTAGTGTTGTCTCCAGTAGAGCTTTGTACACCGGATTACTAATTTTAGAACCCCTTTATCAGTTTTTACAAATGTTCCGTGATTTTACATAGGGATGCGCCGATATGTCGGCTATTCGTGACCGATATTAATCGGGTATTGTAATTAAATTTTAAATAAAATTTTGCGCACAAGACAAAATCGTAGTCAAAATTCTCTTCTTTAGATTAATTTTGCGCAAGTCGCTAACTATGTATAACAATATCTTTCTACCCTAGTGGTAACCCATGCATAGATTAATTTATCTGTGATTTCTCACAATTTATCTGTGATTTCTGAATTTTTATCTGTGATTTCTTAAAAATTTATCGGTGATTTCTCAAATTTATCTGTGATTTCTCAAATTTATCTGTGATTTTTCACAATTTATCTGTTATTTCTCACAATATGTCACTTTTTCTGTGGATAATCAAATCGATATGAATTCCAGTAATTTCATTTCCTTCATACTATAGTAGTATACCTTCATTTTTAAACACGCAGTTCAGCTAGTTATACACTGGTTTTAATTTAAATTTTCCCTTTATCGTTGGGTACATAGTGAGCGAGGTTAGCTTCATCTCGGAATATGAAAGTGGCCATGGATATTCGTTCGTTACTATTAATCTGAATACAATTCGCCTTGATGGAAATGTCTCGAGTTTTCGCTGAATGGTCGCTCTCACGCTGCGCGCCAAAATAGCGTAGCCCATCTGACTATTAAGTTACTATTTATTAAATTACAAACTTCACCCTGTCGGACCCCCTTCGAGCCAACCACCAGGTGGCGAATAACCGTAGTTTCTCGAATGTTCTTCCATTTTAACGTAACGCGTCTGTTTTTGTCATCAAAGAAAAGCCGCCGTGGGCCATTCCTTTTAAATCGCCTCCCATTGTGTTTGTTTTTTTTTATTATTTTTTCCAACTATCGTTTTACAAGGTGAGAAAAAGGTCTTTCCGCAGTTTCGTACAGTCAGAAGTATATAATATACCTCTTACGAGATAAGTAAGCATCTAGAACTTGAAAATGAAATACGTACCTTAGAACGGATGTGCACGCCTAACATTTACTGCCGGTACTACTCAGCCTAGTGATGCGGTACTTTACGGTCAATTTTGAGCTATGATCAAAACGTGGAAGTGGTTTAGAAAAGCGAATAGTTTTCACCTATTTATAAAACATGAAGTAAAACTGTCTAGGTACCTTAACTGTCTTATAAATCATATTTGTATAAGACGAAATAGTTCATTTTTTATATATTTTTGTTCCCCCGAAAGTCATTTTGAAAAGCGTGAACTTGCGAATAAACTTGTTCCAAACGACAAACTGATATATATCTCATATACTTCTGGTAGACTTAATTCTATGGCCCAAATACCTTTGGTCTAGAAACTGGGATGCGTATTCGAAATATCAAGATAGGAGAGTTTTTATTCTCCGCAACGAAGTGTCATGTCTTCTTGATAAATGAAGTTCGCGACGCCTTTTCGGCCGGTTCCCTTTTGTCTCTCTCAACTCATCTCATCTCATCTCATTCCGGCTCCCTTTGAATCGTATATAGACCTTTTTTACGCGGCTCATGCACGGAGGCTGACATTTCGGATTGGATTTAGCTTTCCCAGCGCAGATTTTAATTCGTAATGGCCACCTAGCCTATTTTCTTTTATTCTCTCTGGTTTTTAAAGTATTTTTATTATTAAATTAAGATTTTTTGGGAGTAGTTGCGCCGCGGTCTCCCATATAATCATTAATTTAACTCGTCCCTCGCAACAGAAAGTGAGAAAGAACGAATGAAAAATGAATTGGTTTTACTTTATTATATTTAACGAAATTTTCCTCGTTGGAGCGAGATGCTATGAAAAATAGTTGTTATAGAAATTGCGTTGTGTTTTCTTGAGCAGTACAATTGGATGCTACGCCATTTATTATACCGCGTGGTGGTAGATTTGATCCGCGTCTCTATTCGGAAAAATTTATTAAAATGGCAAATTTTAAATTAAAAATATTAAAGGGTAGTTTTCATATGACGTCATCATTTTTATAATTGAAAGGTAATGATAGAGTTGTTAATTTTCCGGAAAAATAAAATGCTGAAAATTTTCCAGAAAATTTTTCGCAAATCGGAAAAATAAAAAAATAAAAAGTTAATTACTTTTAAGGGTTTTTAATGTTTTTATCTTTTTATCGATATAAAATGTCTAATAATAGTAAACATACTGCAAAACATTAGTGTTACATTGTTAATCAGTATAAACTAGTCTAGAGGTTTAGTTTTACTTTTAGATTTGAAAAAATTAGGCGAAAATGCCGCTTTATTTAAATTTGCAAACAATATATTAGACTAACTTGCAAACTCAATGCAGAAGGAGTTGCTCCAGCGCGAAAAGCTGGGATCGAACCCGGCTCCTCTTGCTGCGAGGCGTAAGCGCTAACCACTCCGCCACCCCACTGTTTTAGAAATTAGTCAATTTTTAAAATCATGTATAGCAACCGACATATTAAAATATTTTGCTAGTTCTTAAAAATAGCGCTGGAGTTCTCTGTGAAAGCAAAAACCTTTTTTATCCGCTACCGAGAATTTCCGACTGTTTTGATCATTTTTCGATTAAGGGTATAATGGGATTTAGCATGGATGGCTTCGCGGTTCTTTGTATGTTTCAACGAGTCAATTTTGAATGAAGCTATCAGAGATTTCGAACAAAGACGAAGTCTGTTTTAACTGACGTTGAGATTCGATGAAGTTATAAAAGGCGAAACAAAAGGTGGCGCTCTTAATAAAAGGCCCTTTTCAATTTTTCATCGTTCGTTTCCTAATTCACTTTTCCCAGGCTGCAGCGTTCGATCTCATCACACACTCTGAATCCCCTGTCATTATAGCTTTGAACGTTTCGAATTGCTCACTCCGATATCCGGTTAGTTTGTAATAAATGAGATTTATAAAAATTATACACGAATCTCATCGTGTAAAGATCTGATTTGTACGTGACAGGGGCTCTATGGACTATTTTAGAAGGCCGAGGTATATATCTCTTTCACTCAAATGATTGCCGTGTTTTCATAAGCTTATAATTGTCTTTCGTATAAGTGTTTAGGCTCCATCTCTTTTGCGTGTTCAATTTTGACTAGATGGCCTATTCTACAATGACCACACATTTTTGATGGACTTCAGAATAAGTCGTTTGGGACTATAATGTTTCCTCATTTCTTAGGCTTAGTAAATTTTCCGAGATTAAATTGATACGCTTGTTTGGTTTAATATTTTGACAGGAACTATTTTACATGATTTTAAAACACGTTTATTCTTTTGAGCGCGCGTTTAATTTCAATCGTCATATATGCCGAGTAATATTTCAGGTATGACGTTATACATACTGCTTTAAGTAATTATTTCCACCAACTAGCGCACTTTAAAGTAACTGTAATTATGGACTTAAGGTTTTTTGTTTAAAATCGTCAACATTATCTTTTCCCAAACGGTAATTTATAATGAATTTAAATTAAATTATTAAATTTAATTTTTGGGTGTACACTTACTAAATATTTTCGCAATGAGTCACCGACAATCGAAATATAAGTAGCCTATCTTGCCTATTTGTCTGCTATTTTGAAATGGCCGTGCAACAGTAGATGTCACCTTTCAAAACTACCCAAATAAAGCCTGAATTTTATACAACTTCAATTCGATTTTTGTTAAAAGCTTTTAAGTTTTCAAAACAAAATTGTAGTAGATTTCACTTGACGTCGTAATATTTATAATAGAACGTATTTTTCCAATCTTACATTTGATCCTGCTTTTGAGTCGTAGCCGCAATATTGACTAACTTCCAAAAAAACTATACAAGTATTACGTTTTTGACATCGGTTACTTTTAATAATAGGCGCGTTTTTATTTTTGCAATTTATTAAAAGCCCGTACAAAAGCTTTTTGTTAAACCATTTTCAGCTTCGATTAAACCCATACAGAAGTAGAAAGCGTTCGAAAGAATTAATTAATCAAATCGCGAACCTCGCGTCCACTTTGACAGAAATAAGAGAGCAGAAAACCAAACACAAAAGGGTTCTTCGAACTCTGATTACGAATAGTAGATCGTGACAGTGATCAAACGCGTATTGTTCGACCCAAATAAATGGGAGCCATTTCTTTGAATTAATATACCTGTTCACTAATTAATAAAGAACTTCATTCAAAATGCCTCAGTGCGCGTGATGGTTTGTGTACGAGATTTGGAACGTTTTCATTTGATTTCTGTAATTTGAGTCCATTTTTTTTCAAAGAATGGGTGATCCTTTATAGGTTCGTAACACGTTCTAAACTTTCGCTATTTAATCAATCTTTAGTATTATCTCGGGGAATTCTTGTCAATAACTTTATGCACTTTATCACATAGAAAATGATTTTAGGTGCTGATTTCGGTAAATAATCATGTACCTACTGTTGTAAATTTGTTATACGAAATCACATACAAAAATCACGTTATTTCTCAATTTCACTAATCGAAATCACATACAAAAGTCACAAAAAAATCACTTTTTCTTTAGGAAATCACACTATTTCTCACTTTTTCTATAGGAAATCACTATTTCTCATTTTTTTATAGGAAATCACACGATTTCTCTTTTTTTTTCTATAGGAAATCACACGATTTCTCTTTTTTCTATAGAAAATCACACGATTTCTAATTTTTTTCTTTACGAAATCACATCCAAAATCGCAATTTTTTTTTCATTTTATATAGTATAACGAAATCATAAAAAGTCACACGATTTCTCACTTTTTTATACGAAATCACTAAAATCAAATCCCATAATTTCTCACTTTGTCTATACGAAATCATACTAGACAATATGCCATCTCTATACAAAATGGCACCACATATTTTTCGTGATTTCTATGTACGAAAAATCACAACCCCATACTTTTCCCAATTTCTCTACGACTAAAATAACGTTTTCGATTTCGAAATGAAGCTATTCTTTGATAATCTCTCGGTTGACGTCCCTAGTTTTCCATGATTAATTCCCGGATATATCGTCACTTAAATTGTTAAAAATTCCCTCAAAATTAATAATCTCATCGTTTCAACACGCTTAATTTAACAATCGTAAATTAATTAACTCTCTTCAGACTAGTCTCGGTTACGAAATAAAAATAATTATCGTCGGATGTAACTAAAAAACACACCACCGTGTACTTGGCGAGTAATTATCCAGATACGCGATACCCAACTGTTGAAAGACCACATCGTAAAAAAGGACACGAAAAGACGAACGATAACGAGCTCAAATTGGTAGCTATTATTTTTCAAACTGTTTAATTTCACGATATTATAAAGACTACGGTACGCTTTTAAGTCGAAATTAATCGTCGTAAAGTGGTGACACGATCGTACGTTCGTTATCAAAAATAATTCATTGTTTTTTTTTTCTACGTTTCGCGTTCCGACGTTACCTAACATTTCGATAAACGCGTTTTGAACCTTCTTTTCGACTGTCACGTAAATCTTTGGGACAATCGGACATTGTTATACGAATTCTAGGCTGGTGTACAACTCGTTTAGAAAATCCGTAAAGCGTTAAATCACGAGTGAAATTGTTCATTTCCGTTCATGGTCCACATTTGTCTTCAATATATAACATAAAATAAATTGGGGATTTTTTTTTCGTCTGTCGAAGAGGAGAAATTATGCCGGAGTCATCTCCCCTCTGCCTATATAGATTTATAATTTGATTTATGATGGTAACCTTTTCTGGCAGAGCCTCCTCTCTCGTCTCAACATCTGCTCATCCCTCTCTCTGGCTGTGAGAAATTGGTTAATATTGAGTTTGCCCTACATACAAATTGAACGCGTTTTTGCCCCTCCGAAGCTCGCCCGTGTGTCGTATTTACCGGTCTGTTAATATCTGCCATAAGCCTAATTGGGTCTGAATTGCTTTTTGTTTCTCTTTGGCGTGGACAGGTGGTGTTGGTGCAGGGCCATTTCGTCAGTTTCCTGCCCCTGTGCAGCCGCAACGAGCCCGTGTTCTTGGCCACCTGCACCCCCGTCGCCATGCCCGAGACGAGGGAATGCGTCGTCCAAGGCAGCACCAACGTCTTCACTTCCATCCACTCTATGGACATGAAGTTTCTTCACGTTGACCGCAAGTGAGTGGCTTACTAAAGCGATGGCTTTGTTTCAGTGGTACAGTCGAGAGGTTTCGAATATCCGGGTCATTACGACATTATTTAACCCTAGCAGGGCTGCCACTGGTCAGGGGAAAGTCAGGGAATTTAAAAAGGACCTAAAAATTCGGGGAAATTAAATTTATTTTGAAAATTTTGTAAAGGTGATCTAAAACACAAACTTTTTAAATTTTGCTTTAAAAACGTTTTAGTTGGAACGTAACGGTAATCAGAAAATATAAGCTGCATTAAATAAAAATGAAAAATAAAGTTAAAAATAGTCTAATTTTGTGGTTAATAAGGTCAGGGAAAACATCAAAAACTTTTGTCAAGGAAAATCTCTAATGGTCAGGGATAGCGTCAGGCAATTTGAGACTGAAAATATTGTGGCGACCCTGCCTGGGGAACGCCAAGTTAATAAGTGAGTTATATACAAATAGACCTTTTTAACAAAACTACGTGTACATCCCTTTCATTAAATGTTGACATTAAGAATGAACCAGGTATTCACTCTTGACTGTACATACTTCAATGTATGAGTACAACCAAGAACTGTGTTTATTTATACTTATTTACTTTGTGGTTTTGCTAAGTATATAAACACAATCTTGGTATAACAAAACGAACATATCTCTTTCTAATACATTCTATCGTAAATTTCCATTTTCACGCTATTCAAATAAAGTGGAATAGCCGTAGGTGCGTGTTTACTTTTTTGCACGTCAATTCTTTTCCTACTTCATATTATTTCTTTTCTAAATAGGCCAACCTATATATGACCAAAATTAATTATCAAATTACGTTGTAAAAATTAAATACTATACTTCGTTTGGGAAATTAACTGTCAGCATTCTGTTAAAGTTTATTTATGGGAAGAATTGAAAGAAATATGTATGAAAAATTGATAAGCAATTTAAAGTATATATCTTCTTAGATTTAAATAATAACCGATAAATTTTCCTTTGGCATTTCTGGGTGGTATATTTAGCTAATTTTATATGTTAGTAAAATGTTTCAATTAAATTACTCATTGAAAGTATTTTAAGTTTATGCAAAGGAAATTATATTTAAATAACTCAATTATTCAAAGACTATTTATAACCCATGAATAGATATACGGTTAATCCGAGACATCAAAGTTAATTTTCAAGTAAATTTATGAAGTTTTTAATATAAATTATTGTTGCAATTGACATTTATATACTTAATTTATTACGATTTCAGATAATTTGAATTTTGTTAAAATGAGTTTATCGACGATATAATAAGCACTGTCAATCTCTAATAATATAATAAACACTCTCAATCTCTTTAATAATAAACACTGTCAATCTCTATTATAATAAACACCTTCAATCTCTAATAATATAATAAACACCTTCAATCTCTAATAATATTATAAACACTGTCAATCTCTAATAGTATATACTGCCAATCTCTAATATTATAATAAAAACTGTCAATCTCTAATAACATAATAAAAACTGTCAATTTTTAATAATATATTAAACACTGTCAATTTCTAATAATATAATAAATACTCCCAATTTCTAATAATACACAACTTTATGAACAAATCTACTTGTAGAATTATCGAAAAAATGTAATAACTTTTCTACCTTTCCAAATATTAATAAATGAACGTTTGAATTTATTTTTTTTTACTAAATGTTTCTACCTGTTTTTTAATTTCAGTGGCGAATTTCATTTGGGTTGCACGAAGTCGAGCTTGCAAGGTCTCTCGTGGTACGAGCTGGTTCACTGGGAACATTTGAGGGAAGCGCAATCGAAACACAGACTCAGTGAGCTCTTTCGCTAAATTTCCTTCCTCTGCTCTAGCTATTTTGTTGCGATTTAGGGGCTGAAATCATTATATTTTCGTCCGAGTTACACGTAACGTCTTTTAAGTTTTGACCTAAACGGGAACCAAAAATGACCCTTTTCGCTTGAACGGAAAAAAACACCGTAAATGAAATAAACCCTTGAAAATTGTTAAATTGAGGAAAAACTATATCTCTTTTTTTATCATCTGTATATTCTACCCCCGTCCTCTAGTGCTTTTCTCGGCTGACCCCTTGACGAAACTTGTTTGAATAAGCGAGTAATTATAAGAATGACCGTAACTGTATTGGTCTGCATTACCCGAAGAGGCCCCCATCCATAATCTTTTCGTTTTATAATTTTATTATATGGTTTTTTTTAAAAACGGTATGGTTGCAGCTGGTAAGGGCATGACTTACCGGATCTGTATGGTCCGAAATAATTTTTACTTTTTATGGGGAGGAAAGAGAGTAGGTACCCCGCAAAATATCTCGTCCGTGACCTTTAATAAAGGTTAACCCACAGTTGGAACCTTTTCATTTTTTTTATTAAAATTAAATTAATTTATTTTTAAATTTAAAATTATTTAATTTTTAATTTTATAATATTTATTGATTTTTTAGCGATGAATGATTTTTTTCCAATCTAATCGATGGATACTTTACTTCTGTCGGTCATATAATCTAAATTTAAATGAAATATTAAATTATACCTTAATTTCATTTAATTAAACTTTTAGTACGTCATTAATGAACGTAATTTGCTTCTTAGTGGCGATAATTAGCTTATTTCCAGCAAATGACTGTCGATGCCATAATTATATTTATTTGTTTGTTGACTTGGACTATAGTCATCTTTCTAGAGTCGTTGTCAAATCTAGCAGATGACCGATTTTTATACTCCAGAAACCTTACTAATTAATAGTTCAGAAATGAACCTAAGAATGGCGCCACGTTTTAGGTTGTAACGGGCCATTCGCCATTACAGGGATTGGCTTATTGCCTGGAATTAGTGACTTATATACCTTTAGACCTTTAGGGTTTTACAGATAAATTTACTCCTTGGGATATTTGTATGGTCCAAACCTAACAAACTGTAGTTCATATATTTTTTAAAATTAAATATTATTTTTATAACCGGGAAACTTAAAACCCAGTAACCCGAAGGCCCATAATATGCTAATTAGATAATAACGAAATTTACTAAAATGCCCTATAGAATTTCCAAATCGAAATTGTGGGTGGCACCCTTAGGAAATATATTAAATAGGGTATCTACTTTCGCGAAAAAAAACTGGAAAAACATATTTTAACCCTATAACCTCGTCAAAAAATAACCGACCAAATTATTTCGATGTAATAATTATAATCATTCGTGATTTTAAAATCAAACTTTCTAAGAGCGTGTTAAATTGGATATGTAATGTTCTTAATATAATAAAACAAGGGAAAAGTATCGAGGTTTTTCAACGATTTTCTCTAGTATCGTAACGAGGGTGTAGTCGTGATAATGTAAAACCTCACGTCAAACATTCAATTTAGGCGCTGTTTTTAATCCAGGAAGAAAGAAAAACTGGCTCTCCCAACGCGCGCGCTAAAGGTTAAAGTTCATCCGCTTTATCTGTTTCGTTATTATTACAATTTTCTTTTTTTCTACGTTCGATTTTCCAGCGATTAATCAACCCCAGGGGATTGGCACGGGCTGTGTCATAAGTAACATATTATCATTAAGTATGACACTGAACGAATTCGGTTGACGCTAGTTTGACAACACGCTCTATTGTCTAGCTAGTGTGATGGCGATAAATACGATAACTACATTCAGATGTTAATAATATAGTCAATTTTATATTACATATTATATTATATTATATTATATTATAGTAAATTTATTATACATTATATTATATTATGTTATGTTATATTATATTATAGTAAATTTATTATACATTATATTATATTATGTTATATTATATTATGTTATGTTATATTATATTATATTATGTTATGTTATATTATATTATATTATATTATAGTCAATTTATTATGTTATATTATATAACATTATAGTCAATTTATTGTATTATTATATAGTCGATTTATAATATATTATATTATATATTATATTATATTATTTTATATTATATTAAAGTTATTTTATTATATTATATTATATTATATTATATTATATTATATTATATTTTATTTTATTATATTATATTTTGTTCAAGTTATTATATTATATATAAAACTTCTTTTAAATAGTCTATCGGCTCTTATTTCTCGGGCACCGTTACTTGACCCACACAAAGACTAGCTCTCGGCGAGGGGCTAACCACTCTTAGAAAGTCTGTACACCGGATTACGCTTAGATTAGCACTGCCAAAGGCAGGGACTTCAAAGATAACGCGTAATCACATTAGTACAGTCAAAGGTACGGCTCTGTACACCGATTACGCGGAGTGATCAGCCCCTCGGCTCTCGGAAATTTCTCAGTCGTTATCCACGTAATAATTTATATGGTCATACAATTATCGTCTGGAGAATAGAAAGTGTCATACTTACCGTTATTATGTTACTTGTGGCTTTGCGTATACAATCTTCATCTTCCTCGTCACAAAAATTGGGAGTACATTGTGGGTTGAATTCCTTTTGTTTAAACTGTAAAGCCGATAACCCCTTCTTATCAATGCCTGCCACCCTTTTCCCATTATTTAAAAGGCGCAATATCGTGATGCCTTTTTTTGCGTAACGTTATAACGGTATGTTTTCTAATTGAAAAATATATTTAAAGATTGGAAGAAAAAGCCGTGGCAGGTTACGTAGACCCGAGGTTCTTTTGTTAGTATTAAAACTTGTCCGTTTTTTTTTGTTACCAGAGGGAAAGTAATGGGGTTTTAATTATGGTCCGTTATTAAACGCCGTCTGGAGGGTGTTTCGTTTGAAATTAAATCCGCCTTCTAATAATACCTACTCCATCAACTCGTCGTATATTTTATAAGTGTGTAAATGTTTTTAATATGGATTCTATTGTATTCGGTGTAGAAAATAAATTTACTTAAACCACCCTTAAGATAATTAAATTGATTCATGTTTTTTAATAATATCGTCCGCCATATCAATTAAATTTATTGCCTAGATCGATATTTTTGGAATTTCTTTCGTATAATTTTATGAATTTAAAAATACTGGGTGGTATCATAAGTAACATATTAACCACAGGTATAGGACACCAAAATGGTTAATGCTTCAGTCATCTAATTCTTTTTATAATATTGTTAGCTATATCGATTAAAGTTATTGATTGGATAGATATTTATGGATTTTTTCTATACGTTTATGGATTTAGTAGTGCTGGGTGGTATCATAAGTATCGTAATTGACAAAAGTATGACACGACGAATTTATATATTTAATTTGAATATTTATCGTGTTAAATAATATTTAGTTTTCGTATATACGATAAATACGGGTTTGATCCCAATTGTTGTATTCGGGCCCGACGAGAGTGGGGGAGGCTTGTACAAATTTCCAGGGCCCGTTCAGTCTGCGGCCCCGGTTTCCTCAAACAAGGTACATTTCCCCCCAAAAACGTACAGTAATCTATAATAATAATGGCATTTATGCGACCCGAATTAATTTTACCGAGGTCCTTTCTCGACGACCACGCGTACATTCAACTAAATCCAATTTTAGTTTATTTTAATATTTAATTTATATAAAATTTTGGATGAAATCACTCAATCAATTTGTCTAACTTTCTAAACAGTTAATGAAGCGTTACTTTAAAAATATTTATCTATTATTAGTATTAATGTATTTCACCGAATAACACCATCACAAGGAAAAGGGAAAAAAGGTTATTTCTTAAATTTGGCCCCCTTGGCTGATCTCCAATGTCGATTAAACCTTTTAAGAATTCATTCGGGTTTCGGATTGTGCGCTTTAGGTAGACACGGTTTCAAAAGCGTGGGCGAGCGTCGATAAATAAGAAAGACAAGGCTTATTAGGGATCGCGCCAACCGGTTTGACAGCCGCTCCAATACCTTTTAACGGCCATTTTTTTATCATTTCCTATTCGCGAAACTAAGCAGTTCTACATTTAACCGAAATGATATTTCGCCAAATATTTATCCGCCACTACTCAATCATCATAATAAAGATTCCAAATTTTGACTGGCGCCTATTCCTTTCGAATAATGATAATAATAATATTAGGAATGCATTTATTTATCCGCGGTCATCATGGAGATGTATTCGAGTGAACAGATAATACGCGCACAGCACCCTGTCCACATTATCTGTTATTCCGAATACATACTTGGTGCTCTGTAGGGCGCATCTTCTCGTTGGTGAAGTTTTGGTAAACGCGCGCGGATAAAAAGGTCGCGTTCGTGTTTCAAATTTAATAAGCAAAACCTAGTTTGACCCTTCCTTTAAGAGACGTTGATGAGGGTGAACTTCCTTCATTCCAAACCATTCAACGCTCTCAGAAATTAAATTTCCAGACCATTCGTTCGAAGAGTTTAATTCCTTTTTAATCTAGTTTTTAGAGTGATATTTTTGCTATAGGGTCTTTTAAATTTCGGTTTTTGATTTCGCTGACATACGTTCCAAATGGTACCGTTCGGACTAATTTTGTTATTGGAAGGAAAATGTGAAAATTGGAATAGGCTGTCTGGTTAGTTATCACTAGAAAGTATGGTATACGATGACCTTCGTCACCTAACCTAACTTAACCCTAAACCAAATTGGACGTAACCCAACCCTAAACCAAATTGGACGTAACCTAACCCTAAACCAAATTGGATGTAACTTAACCTTAAACCAAATTTGACGTAACCCAACCCTAAACCAAATTGGACGTAACCTAACCCAAAACCAAATTGGACCTAAACTAACCCTAAACAAATTGGACCTAACGTACCCAAACGTGACCCTAAACTCAACACATCCTAACTTATCCTAACCCTCAGCCCACCTCAACCTAACCCGAAAACCAAATTTACCATAACTATAAACTTATCGGGAATTAGCGCCTATAGTATTGTCTAACCACGCTTTTTATTTCGTCGTGTATCCTTCTTTACCAAATTCCCCTTAAACGCGACTGCGTTCTAAAATAGTATACATTAGATCTTCCATAAACCCAATGCGTAAAGAGATGTGTAGGTTTTTATTTAAAATGTGAATCTTCTTTCCGCAGTAACTCAGTCGGAACAAGAACGATCGTGCATCCTGCTGTTGAGGTTGCAGACGGGTCCTGGAAAATGGATATGGACGCACGTGGTTCTCCAGGTCAAGGATGGATCGGATAGTTCTCAACAACCAGTCATCGTCTGCACCAACCAAGTCTTGAGGTAGATGATTAGTCAATTTTGATCAGTCGCCTATAATTACTGATAGTTACGTGTGGATCTCTACGTAGAATTGACGTCAATACCCAAAAACGATAAGTCTTTAAGGGGGAAGACTACAGTGGCCATTGTCTATTTTCGCGCTATTTCAAGCTGAACTCTTTTAATTTAGTATTTTTACTTAAAAAATTAATATTTTAGTGTAAAACAGCCTCTGGTTAAGTGACTAAAATAATTTTGATAATTTTAAATTTAAAAGTAATTAAGTTATTACGTTTTAATTCGGACCCCCGGAGCTAAACAAGTTGGGCAAGCGCCCAAACAACCCTTTAGTTAGGACCTTATATCTCGTTAACTATTAAAATTATAATTATCAAAATTATTTTAAGCACTAGAGGAAGGTTCAGCCTAACAAGAAAATATAATTCAATTATGTAATAGTTAAAAAAGAAACGTTCAGCTTAAACGAAAAAGAGGCTTTTGCTGTATTCTTCCCCCTTAAAACAAATTATCAAACGCTTGTCCTCCTTATGACGACGATGTAAAGAGCGCGTAAAGACCTAATATCGAGGCATTATTCGAGAAATGGCTCTAAGAAAAAATTATTATTTTAAAAATTGGGAACCGAAACACTTATGTGAAAAACAATTTTAAACTTATGTCATTACGTATTAAAAATGGTGCTACATTATACGATATCCCAAAATATGGTTGAAAATGGGGCGATTCCTATATAACAGATAAGCCCTTAGGATACCATAATGATTGATTATTAGTCGCTTCAAGCCTTCCTTCGTGAACCCAGGGTCACGGAATTTACCGCGCCAGATGAACTACATTTTAATTTGGAGAGTCGATCAGTCACCGCATTCTTCGATCGAAGGCGAAGAGTCTTACAAACTTGCCGTTGACTGAAGTGCCAGGTGTCCCTCTCGAAGTCCGGGGAGACTTTGTAGCAATATATATATTTTTTAGTAATTAGCCTAGTTACGTGCTTCTTCTGGCGTTCTCTATTGTTTTATCGCGGGACGGGGTGATCTCGGTAGCCCCCAAATCAGACCCCACCCCTTGTTCCAATGGCGTTTGAATACTTATGAATTTACTTTGGTGGCGTAACGAAGACGCTCTTAAATATAATTAAATTTAAATTTTACGCGGAGGGTGACCTACATTATATGCCATTGTAATTACCGCGATAAGCTTACATCTTTTGATTGGATATCTTGCTAGATGGTTTAAGAATATCAAATTTCTTGATTTCGCGCTTTTCCTTAAGCATGCATTTATCTTTTATCGTAATTATTCTCGGTGCAGTAGGAGTATCGCTTTTGTGGTAACTTGGTGCTTTTTCACAAATCTGATGGATACATTTGGTTCTTGTTGTTTAACTTGTTTCTGTCCCATCTTGCTCTACTAACCCGTTTTTCATTTCCGTCCCATATTGCTTTACTAATCCGTTTTGCATTTCCGCCCCATCGAGCTTTACTAACCCGTTTTGCATTTCCGCCCCATCGAGCTTTACTAACCCGTTTTGCATTTTCGTCCCATCTGGCTTTACTAACCCGTTTTGCATTTCCGTCCCATCGTGCTTTACTAACCCGTTTTGCATTTCCGTCCCATCGTGCTTTACTAACCCGTTTTGCATTTCCGTCCCATCGTGCTTTACTAACCCGTTTTGCATTTCCGTCCCATCGTGCTTTACTAACCCGTTTTGCATTTCCGTCCCATCGAGCTTTACTAACCCGTTTTGCATTTCCGTCCCATCGTGCTTTACTAACCCGTTTTGCATTTCCGTCCCATCGTGCTTTACTAACCCGTTTTGCATTTCCGTCCCATCGTGCTCTACTAACCCGTTTTGCATTTCCGTCCCATCGTGCTCTACTAACCCGTTTTGCATTTCCGTCCCATATTGCTTTACTAATCCGTTTTGCATTTCCGCCCCATCGTGCTTTACTAACCCGTTTTGCATTTCCGTCCCATCGTGCTTTACTAACCCGTTTTGCATTTCCGTCCCATCGTGCTTTACTAACCCGTTTTGCATTTCCGTCCCATCGTGCTTTACTAACCCGTTTGGCATTTCTGTCCAGATTTTCTATTCCATCGTACTTTGCTAAAACATCCAGTTTTTATCTCTGCTTCTTAACTTCATCGAATGCAAATCCAATATTAACCCTCCCGAAAATGTCCCATTATACAAAGTGTTAATTGAAAATCCGCGTTTGTTCGAATTGCAGCGAGCGAGAGGCGTCCGTCATGCGGGCCAATAGTTGGCTGTACCAGTTCTACTCTCTACACTCGAAGATGCATTATGGGCTAGCCTACGACGCCCACGCCACCCGCCTGCCGACGCCGGCCTACTACTCGGCCATGCTGCCCTTCCACCACGCGCCCACTTCGACGGAGACGAACGCCCACCATCCGCACCATCACCATCATCCGACCTACCACCTGCCGCCACCGCCAGCCGCTCCTCAACCGCTGAACGGATCGTCGCACCAGAGTGTCTTCCAGCATTACGGAGGCGCCGCCACGTCCCACCAGAGTCCCTTGGCGACGCCCTACGGCCACGGCGGTATCGGGGTCCCGCCGGAAGTGCCTTCGCCGCGGTGGCCCAGCCTGAAAAGACCGGCTTCCCCGGACCCGCCGAACTTGGAATTATGCAAGAGTTCGTTCCAGCCGCACCCTCCGCCCCCGTCGCGCCCATCGTACGGGGTGTATTCTACAACCCCGTTGAGCGGCGGCGGCCTTTCAGTTCCTTCGCTCGGTTCCGTCGTTCCCGGAACGGGCTACTTCGGCGGACCCCAGTTACTGTCTTCGGTGCCCTATCCGACCATCAGCCGATTTAGAAGTCAGAAATCGTCCGTGTCCGAAGACGAGGTGACCGACGTCGAACAGTCCTTGACTCCGACCAACACCGAAGACGTCTCGAACATGATATCGTCCCCGAATTATCGCGACGGAACGGTGTACCATCCGGCGCCGCACTCGTCCGGTTCGCTCGGTTCCGGGTTCCCGCACGCCGCCGACCCCAACGGAAACCGGCGGATGAGCGACGCCTTCGAGGCCATCTACCGGAGAGACGACGCCTACTACGACCGAACGCCCGATTTCACCGGAAAACTTTACCCGTTAGAATCCGCGAATCTGACAAATCTGGAGGCGACGAAGGAGAGGGGATTTCAACCCATAGTTCAATGTCACAACCACGACAAGAAGTCATCGTCGCATCAATGGACTCTGAACGGCAGTCCCCGTTACTTCCCGCAACACCCGTCCGAGGCCCCGGCCACGATGGGCAATAAAGATTACCGTTCCTATTCCGACAAAGACACGCCGTCCATCCACGAAGGATCCCCCTTCCCCGTGTACGAAGAAATCGGGAGAGCCGTTGATTCCGGTCACTCCTCCCGACCGCCGTCCCGCTCCTTGTCCCATTCCAGAGACAGTCGGACCAACAGCTCCAGCAAGCCGGGATCGCCCTGGTCCTCGACCAGCCTGGATAGTAGTTACAGAGACGCGCCTGTTCAAAACAACTGCGGTGTGGCCCGTGACGCCTCCAACGGGACGGCGGTGGCGCCCAAAAGACGCCACGATAAAAGCAGCGGACCCGGGGACCGTAAAACGCCCGCTGAGTCTGGTGGCCCGGTTAGGCTTCATAAACTCAAAGAGGAGTATACGAATTACTAAAATCAAATTCACTTCGGCCTATAGGTATCAATATTAACTAGTTCTAAATTTCTTTATTACGATCAAGAAAACCTTCATTTTCCAAAAATTTACTTTCTGGTTCGTTATTGCACCTAGTTTATTGTATTTTCTTACTCTAACTCGGTGAAATGACAATGTACTGCGTATTAACATAGTATGAAACCAGTGTTTTTTTTTGTTTTTTTTTGCAAAATGGCAGCGCCCACTTTTTTCAGCGAAATAGAGTCTATATGGGTACAAATCCCACGTTATTTTATCTAGCGGTGAAGATCGGGGAAACAATTGAGATGGCGAAAATAACCTTTTTTTCCCCCGTCCATTTTGGGTTTTTCGTGAACTTACACTGGAACTTTTTTAATCTAGTTTTTCGATCGCTTTTTCGAAGCGAATATATTTTTTCCCTGAACCCAAATATACGTAACAAAACCTCTCGTCTCGATCTTTAGAAAATTTCTAAAGAAAGAGAAAAGAAAAGAAAGGTTCAATGTTTATTTCTCACGGAAATTTAAGAGTTTTGAACCGAGCTCGAAAGGCCATCAAGCCACGTCTTACTGCGCCATCTATAATCCAGTTTTCCCTTTAGATTTTAGATACCCGAATGCTATGATTTCAGTTTGGACAAATATACTACGGGACCCGAATCTAGTTCTTTTGCCGCAGCGGCGTTTGTAGCGCCACGGTGGCCGATTTTGGAAAGATTTCTACTCAAATAATAAACGATATCTATATCTTTAGATTGTCATTTAACGTTTGAGCGCCAACGTTTCGCGATTCTCTCGGAAAGAGCGCTCTTGGCCGATGCGATTTCAAGAAAAGGGTTGTTGCTTAAGATTCCAGTCCTTTAGTTTATTTGTCCAAAATTTGTAATAACTATTTTTTCTTGCAGGATTTTAAATTGTCAAACAAATAATATTGATACCTAAGCCTTGGTAATTTTTAAATTTGAATTGATATTTTTGGAAGATTCGTTTTTCCTTTAATACGAAAATGGTATGGCATATTGCCAGGCGGTTTTTTTAAATTGTGCAATGTATAAATCTCATCGCTTTTGCGCCGTCGGTTGGGGCTTATTAGCTTAAAGGGGCTTTAGACTTCGTCTACATAAACGAAACAGTACTGCGGACAAGCAAGTAGCTTATATCTTTTAGTAGAACGATTACACCAGGATAGTTTTAGTCTCAAATTTCAAAACAACTACTTTTTAAATAATAGTATATTTTACGGTCTGATACATTAATTTGCCATTATTAAATAAATTAATAAATATTATTATTATTATATTTTTATAGCGTATTAAATTTTCAGAAGGCCTTGGCCTTAAGCGAAAATTAGCTGCCGAAGGAGATTCCTCGCACAGCGCCAAGCTCGTTTGCGGCGTATGTGTGAACTTCATTCATAAACCGATAGATAATTTGTTTCGTATGTCGACGCTGTTTATAGCCCCTTTAAATGTGGGAATGACTAATTAATTTAATTAATCTAAGCAATCGAAACCTTACGAAGTATAATTCGTGCGAAGGCTTAATTACTAAAATTCGTATCTTAGACTAATTTAATAGATTGGGAAAGCCCTTTTAAAATCGCTTATTGGTTGGAATTATACTAATTTTAACGAAATTATGCTTGCAAGGTATGATTGTGAGTGCTTGTAAATAGTTGACTATCGCCATAATTACAGAGGCCAAATATTAAAATAAAATTAATAATAATGATAATTTCTATAACGATCAGCCGGCCTGCCTCTCATTTGTAAAAATAATAAAAAAAGAACACGCAATTTTATAAAATTCGTATTATTTTCACGCTAAAATATTATTATGTGCGGTTGGACTACCTCAAATGCGTTGTGTTACCATCGATATAACAGTGGGTGTTTAAAAAAATCGATTGACAAAATAATGCCAGAATCGATTGGTCCAGTACATTTCGATAATTATAGAAACGGTGTTTTGTAACTTATTAAATATCGCGTTGTATATTTCACATCATCGTTAAGAACCTTACAAAAAATATAGTGATAAAAGAAAAAAAGGTTGTGCCTTATATTATGTGTGTACTTAAACGTATAACAACGAAAAAATGTCTTTTTTTTGCGAAAAGCCACAAGTGATAAGGATGCTTATGTGTTTCCGTCCCAAATGTTGTTTTTTTCTTAATTGATCTTACATTTGTCACCACATTTGGAACATTGTGTGTGTTTTTTCATTACGCACATTTTAACGAAATGTGTAACAATTTGAATTCTAATAATAGGACATTATAATTAACTTTATAATTTTTGTTTTAATTGACGATGATAGAATTTTCCGTGTAGATTTTTTATAGTGGTAGAAAACCAACCTCGACCAAAAACAGTATTGTTTACTTTTTATTATTAATTATAATGACGAAACCTTTTTTCTACCTTACCCCTGTCCTTACACCCCTGAAAAAAAACTGTGAGATACGAAAATAAATTATTGTTGAATATAACTACGTATCTTGATTGGGTTCAAAAACGGAAATTTTTTTGTGATCTGAATACAACTTCGAATGAGCACATATTACTTACGATTATTACATATTAAGATCGATGTACCCTATTTGGAGATCATGAGTACCGCGCGGCGAATCTGGCGGGCGACTAACTAAACCGAAAAGAGAAGCTAACCCTAAACATTAAAAATTTCAAAACGCGTTGCGTAGCAACCGAAAGCCAAATAGTGCGGGATATTGTTGGAGAATGAAATGTACGATACGATAGGTGGTTTTTATTAACTTTAACTTATCGTACACAGTGTTGTCACGTCAGGGAATTTAAAAATAGGCCTAAAAAGTCAGGGAAAGGTCAGGCAATTTCAACTTTTAAACGTCAGGGAAAAGTCAGGAAATTCAATTTTCTCTTGACACTTTTTGAAGGTAATTTTACTCTAGATCTATGACAAATTCTATGATTATCATTTATTTCTTTGAAAGTTTGGCTAATTTTTTCAACATTGCAATGACCGTTTTACTGAAATATAAGTCCATTCTATTTATTAACTTCTGATAAAAGTAAAATATAAAATGTTTTGGCCTTAAAATGGTCAGGGAAAACCAGGAATAGTCAGAGAATTTGAATCTAATTATTTTGTGGCAACCCTGGTACATTTTTCAAGTCACTCTAAACTATTCACAAACTAACCACCAGTTTTATCATGACTTACATAATAACCAAATAAGTGTGACTAAACTTTTATAGGTCGATTTTCTACATTTTTGTTCAAATTCAAAATAGCCTTAAAATGAACAATTGACGGATTTTGAAATGACGTTTTAGCGCGCGACACTACAGGTACATGTCTTGGGCACACAGCCTTCTTTGCGTGCTTTTTTGACCATAACATGTAGAGGTATTTTCACGCGCAAAATGAATTTTAAAAGCCGTCAATTTTGCGCGGCGATACTGTCTTACTGGAAAAACGATTGATATCAAACGATCGTTTTAAAGTTTATTTCGAAAATTGTTGATTTTTTAAAAATTATTTACAAATATGACTCTAATTGGATTTCAAAATCCGATGTTATGTAGGTCCTAGAATCAGCAAAGATTAGCCCATTCTACTGTCGACTATGTTGAAAAAGTTGTTCTTTATTTTAATCGGATAACGATCTGTGATTTTGGGCGTTGAGTAAAGCTAGTGTAACCCTTTGACGTCATTGTACTCCAATTCGGTCCTCGTGAGTATAGGTTGGTGGAACGTAGCCAAAAATATAGGTAAACATATTTTCAAGAAAGAATACTTTTCGTCAGTTTTTGCACCAAAAGTTAACACTTTTTTTTACCAAATAATTTAACTATTGGTCTGCCACACGAATACAGCAGCTCCAAACTCGACTTTTAAGCCGATGACTGTGACTTCACAGACGAACAAATTCGATTACTCCTCTTAAACGTTTGCTTTTGAGGAAGAGTAGAAAGTGTAACCAGAATTCTTTGCTCTTTTGTAGTTCATGGTGTAGAGTAATTCTCATCACAGAAACAGGCGCATAGTTTTAATTTACGGGGAAAAATGTACACCTTAGAATTCGGGACAGGGGAAAAGCTCGATATAGGTAAAAAGTGTACACTTTTAGATCTGGAATACGCGAAAAAATCTATTTAAGTTAAAAGGTTTACATTTTTAGATTCGGAACAGGCTTAAAGTTCGAATTAAGGTAAAAGGTCTACATTTTTAGATGTGGAATACACAAAAAGTTCGATTTAAGGTAAAAGGTTTACATGTTTAGATTCGGAATACCCGAAAAGTTCGATTTCAGGTAAGTGTACACTGTAGATTCGGAAGAGGCGAAAAGTTCGAATTCAGGTAAAAGGTCTATATTTTTAGATGTGGAATACACGAAAAGTTCGATTTAAGGTAAAAGGTTTACATGTTTAGATTCGGAATACCCGAAAAGTTCGATTTCAGGTAAGTGTACACTGTAGATTCGGAAGAGGCGAAAAGTTCGATTTAAGGTAAAAGGTCTACATGTTTAGATTCGGAATACCCAAAAAGTTCGATTTCAGGTAAAAGGTTTACATGTTTAGATTCGGAAGAGGCGAAAAGTTCGATTTCAGGTAAAAGGTCTACATGTTTAGATTCGGAATACCCAAAAAGTTCGATTTCAGGTAAAAGGTTTACATGTTTAGATTCAGAAGAGGCGAAAAGTTCGATTTCAGGTAAAAGGTTTACATGTTTAGATTCGGAAGAGGTGAAAAGTTCAATTTAAGGTAAAAAGTGTACACTTTTACATCTGGAATACTGTACACTAGCTTATAGATCTGGATTACGTCAAAAATGCGATTTAGGCTAAAAATTGTACTCTTTTATATTCGGAGCAGGCGAAAAGTGTACTCTTTAAGTTCCAGAAGAAGTAAATCCATCTATGGCGACCTCGACTGACTCCCAAGATGACGTACCCCCATAAGTATCCACCTGTTGAAAAACATTATTTGTTTTTCACAGGTAAAGATATTGTAACTAAGATAAGCGCACCCCCGCCGATAAGCGGGACACATCCAGCCGTTATTTTGTACAAACTCAGAGTCGTATTAGACTTTTCGTACGATCTCTTCAAAAATCGTTGTTAGTTGGAAAACAATACTTTAATATTTGCAAGTAGTGAAGGGATCATCCGCGAGGTTAGGCAAACAAGTTGGCGAATCGCGTCGAAAAAGCGCCAGCTAAACAAACCAGGATATAAAAGCGAGACCCCCTTTAGTTTTTCGATAATGTTCTGACGAACGTTAACGTTGATAGAGAGAAGTTTGATTTAAAAGGCGCGTAGCGGAAGGTTTGGTCGGCGGGGGTCCGGTGTCAGATGTCCCGCTAGGTCCGACCCCCGCCGCGGACGAGCGCGCCTAGTCCGCTCTCGCCCGTCCCTCGTCAGGAAACATTCTTCGGCGGGTCGCGCCAACCGAACCCGCCGCTTTTGACAAGCAGAATCGCGGACGGGGGTCTGCGCGCTTCAGCTGGACTGCAGCGAAATTCTCTCCGGGATTACGGGCTGATGATGACGGCGAATTTAGTTCTCGCATCGAAAAACAACGGCTTTATCCCGTAAGAAACGGGTTCTCTTCGCGATCTGTATTAGAAAGATTTATTTCATGTTTTTATTTTTATTATTTACTCGGGGAAATACGATTATCCGTATTATAAGGTGTAGTATCTCTTCTTATTCAAATTTTAACCAATGATTATTTAACTATTTCGATTTTTATATATACTTAAATTATAATTTAGCATTTACAAATGAACCAAAGAAAACCAAGGATAAAGCACTAGGAACGACAGTACGATAGTTAGAAAAATTGTAATTGAACACTGCCATAACTGTCTCAACGCATGGCACCGTACCCGATATAACCAACTGGTTAATGACAATTTTAAACAATTATACGTTGGTTACATAATAATTTCCCGTTTACTTTACGGCCTATATATAGTGTCTATAGAAGAAGACTTTTAAAACAAATTGCGATAATTTTAGCTTTTTTCATGTGTATGACTAAAGAATTAAGAAACTCGATCTTTTGGCGAAGATCAAAGTGTAGTAGCGGATATACTTAATTATTGAATTAATTCGATTAATTAATGTTGTTTTGCCGACTGTAACCGTCGAGAACCACAGTCAGGGTATCATGAGATAGTATACCAAATGTGGTCAACCTAAGTTGAAAACTGTAGATTCTTATAGCGGACAAACATATA